>NC_090928.1:1074454837-1080451347 GCF_040938575.1 Ambystoma mexicanum | reverse complement strand
TTAAATCCCTGCACCACCATCCTCTCTGTACCAGAATGATAGTGCTTCAGTCACATACCCATCCTACTCTAGGTATTAAAACTCTCGTCGAGACTCTAAGCTAATGCATTACGTGAGTCATTACCCATGGAGGATGCTAAACACTAATCTAACCCCACCTTCTCCCATTAATCTTACACAAGATACCATTCCCTGCAGAGTTATTTTTTGAAATAGGCTCAATTAGAACATTTATGGAGCAAAGTTCACATCTTCCTCACCCACAGTGAATTTGCTGAGCTTACCATTCTAACATTAATGTGCATCACACAGAAATCAAGGACCACGTGGCACGAGAACAGTAGAGGAATTGTGAGGCAAGACTGATACCATAGCGAGGGAAACCACATAGCATTATTGAGAAACAGGGAAGCACAGAAGAACATGCATCCAACAGGGGAAAACCTGAGAGCCAATGGGGGCAAAGAAGGTGATGATATGGCAGCATTTCTTATGACATGTTTTTCCAAGATGCTAAGACTGCATCCAAAACTCAATTTCTTGTGATGTTCGTGTGGCTTACCTTAACTCTTCAATGTCCATGGGCCCCCCTATTTGCAGTATTCAGAAGTTTGGAACCAACACGCCCCAGTTGCGTTAGTAGCTGAACCTAACTTCATTCTGGGAGATCTGGAACTCCAGGGGCCAGATTACAGAAACTTTGCACCAGTGCAAGTGCAAAGTTTGCATGGTATTAGCACTAGGGCAAAGTTTGCCGTATTTTTAAAAAAACACTTGGACACATTGAATAACCATTACACCTCGAAAAGTGCAGTTTGACGCATTAAAAGCAGCAGGGTAAAAATGCCCTAGTGCCAAAAAAATGCATGTTCACAAAATGTTTGTACCAGGGCAAAGTTTGCCCTAGTGCTAATACGGAATCGTATTAGCACTAGGGCAAACTTTGGCCTGATGCTGAAATGCATCACAAATGTATCTTTTTGCACTAGGTCATTTTTAGCCCTGGTGCTTTTAATATGTCAAACTGCACTTGTCGAGGTGCAATTGTTTTTTAACATGTCCCAGTGTTTTAAAAATAGGGCAAACTTTTCCCTAGTGCTAATACCGTGCCAACTTTGCACTGGTGCAAAGTTTCTGTGATCTGGTTGCAGAGGAGCAGAGGGCAGCACTGTGGCTACTCTACCCCAAAAAGGAATGTTGTACTGTTTGTCCACTCCCCCGACTGTGGAGGAGTATTTGTTACTAACGCCTGAATACTGGAACTACAAGGACATAATTGATATGATATGATATGTTTATTTATATAGCGCCTATACACAATGTGGTTCAAAGTGCTTCAAGGCAAGGGAGGGAAAAAGGGAAAATACTATGACATTCTTACAGGCCATGAACAGTAAATATGTGAAATTAACTATCGTACTCGGCCTGACGACATTTAAGACAGTGCAAAAGCTGAGACATAGATAAGGAAGGGAGGGGGAGAGTGGGAAGGAAATGGAAACAGACAGGCGACTACCGTACTAGGCCTGACGACATTTCTGGAAGAGCCGGAGGAAAATAAGAGGTGAGGCAGAGGGGTGCAGAAAGGTAGGGGAGGAACAAAACAAGCGACTATCATACTAGGCCTGACGACATTTCAGATAGTGCTATAGGGGATATGGGGAGGAAAAACCAGTAAGGGGAGGGACTAGGAGACAGACGAGGTTGCTATCATACTAGGTCCAGGGACAATTCTGATAAAGTAAGTGCATAGAAAAAAGTAAGGGGATGAGATAGGGAAAGAGAGAAGGGAAAGGCAGAGAGAACAGAGAGTTAGCAGTCAAAAGAGTGGAGAAGCAAGAGGGGAGAGTGAATACAATTGCAGAAGTCAGTGGTAACACATAATATTGCAAGACAGGATACAAGATGAAGATGGGAACAACATGATTCAGGACCACCATGAGTACAAGATGCAAAGGAAGTCCACCATGTGAGTTGAGAAAGGGTGACACACAGTGAATTAATAAAGTCCATAAAAGTCAAATCCAGCATTGGCGACAAGACAGAGATGGTGAAACCAGAATTTATCAGGACAGACTCCTGCAGAAGTAGGTTTGAGGGGTGAGCAGGGTGGACAAATCAAGCAACAGGCAACACCTGTGTGCGAGAAGGGTGGGGGGCACAAGGAAACATCATGGGAGGACCAGAGGGGTAAGGGATGGGCTGTGGAGACAGAGGTTGTAAACACATGTTGGTGCATGCTAACCTGCTGTCTGAGCAGGGGGTTGGGCCCTGGGTCCCAGCACTGATGGGAAAGGTACTACCCATAAACACCTGAGACTGCCTTCCTGAAGAAAGCATGAGGCTCTAAAGTGCTCGCAGTGGAAGAGGGCTTGAGTTCCCAGATACATTGTTGGGAACTGGAGTGTGCCCCTCACCCTTCCTTTTGGAATTCCAATTTCAATGTGGAAGTTGGTAACGCGAGGTTTGGCGGCAGTAGATTTCATCGAGGGAGAATTGGTCAAATTCTTTCTGCCACATTTTACAACAAATGTAAGTGGTGGTGGGTTAAGGTAATAATAAAGGTAGAGGGAGCTTGAGAGGGGGCTTTGGCGGTCTCCCCCCACATATATCTACGGTAAAATGTCCATAAAGGAAATAATCATTCACCAATTCTCCCTGGATGAAATAAATTCGATGAAATCAGATAAAACCTGGAGGTTAAGGTGCTACTGCCTAAATGGTTACACAGAGCTCATGGAAACACCCTAAAAATAAAGATTAGAAAAATATCCTCGAATTGCAATTTTTTTTAGAGCAGGATTCTAACTTGGCATCACTTGGGCTACTCCATCCCACTTCAGAATGCTGCACTGTTTGTTCTCCTCTGCCCCTCTGCAACACTGCAATTAAAAGTACCTTCTTTCCCAGCACTGTTGGGGGAGGTACTAATCATCAAAAATTGAGAATACCACCCTGAAGAGAGCATAAATATTCATTCATAACGTTATGGCATAGAGCCATAAAAGTTGACATGGAAAACATTACATAGTATACAAATATAAACACCCCAGGTGAATTTCCAGCTGCTCAGTCAGATTAGAAGACATCTTTAAATTAGGAATGGTCTGAGTATCACTGAATAATGGCTCATAAAAAACAATGTTTGTCCCAAGCGACTTGAAGTAGGACACGAGGATAACTTGGTGGTTTTAATGAACAGTACACCCTGATGTTCTTGGCCTGAAAGCCTCCCTCGAGGGCCTGTTCCCCAGCGGGACAACATTTTCTCCCAAAAGCAGAGTCCATTGTGGTGTGTTTTTACAGTCCTGGTGACTAAGTTCTATTAGAGAGTTTAGGAGGGGGTGGCATCTCTTGGTAAAGTTCAATAGGCCCTCCGCCAAACCATGGTCTCTAAAATCAATTCTGATATCATTCCCCTCACCATAGATCCTGGTGCATAGTGTAATTTGCTTCCTTGTGATGAATAGACAATCCTTCACTACCCGGAGCCAGTGAATGCACTTATTTAGGAGAACGTAGCTGGGCTCATGATGGTTCGAGGTCAGCTTAGGTACCTTATGGAGGTAAAGTGACCCCCCCTGACCATGATACCATGGGCCTTCTTCTGCTAGCAGATGACATGCGGTGGGCATGACCCAGCCCGATCGTGGCCCTTCTAGATATAATAGTAGCCCTGGGTACCCTTACTACTTTGGGAACCAGGAGGTGGGTCAAAAGGGGCAGGGAGCAGAGCAATACGTGCTCATAATATGGGCATGATTACTTGAATCTGTCTTGGCCAGTTCCTCATTATCCGCTGCTTTAATCGTGGTAATACATTTTTTTTCCGGATCATTCTTGGAACCATTGCCACCGTGGGTGACACTAATGTTGTTTGGGCCTATTTCAAGCACCGACGAACTGGCTGCCTCTATTTTGTCTGGATACCTTCCCTCATGCCCCTGGTCAAACAATTGCCCCTCCTTATACATGCCCCTGCCCCCAACAACCAATTCGATCAAATGGATGACTACATTCTTGAGAATTAAAATTTCAGACAACACAATGCTACATTGGCAAGCACTGAATACTTCCCCCCACCCGCACCCCACAGAATGATTTGATGTACAGTTGGCTACTTGCTTAAGGGATCGGGAAAAACTAGTAGACCTTTGTCAAGTTTATGGTCACTAGACATCCCCGCCAAGGCAACATGTATCCCCATTTATGCCGTTCCTTCATCTTCTGTTACACCCATGGGAAAGAACCTGCAAGCAAGTAGTTGACTTAGTCAGTTTTGTTGGGCAAGTGAACTCCCAAGAGGCAGGCATCTTTGTTTGTTTTATTCATTTTCTTAGGCTGTAATGTGTTCCCCCATAGAGCATTGTTAAATTACAGGAGGGGTTCAAATTGCAGTTTCTCTCTATCTTGGTGTAGCCAAATGACTGAGGCTGCAGGGGACCTGGGGATTGTGCAGCTGTTGGAGGTAGAAGTCCTAGGATCAGAATCAGTAACTCCCCCCTAGAATCGTCCTTGGAGAAGCGACCATAGTCCTTTACGGCGGCACAGTTCCCGCAGTTCCCCCAGTTCCCACAGTTCCCACAGTTCCCACATTTCCCGCAGTTTCCAGGCCTTTAATGGGTAAACAAGGGTAACTGGCATTTTAAAGTTTGTAAGAGCAGTGATATCTTGAACATCAGCCCCGTCCCCACCCCACTGATCAAAGCTCAGAGGGGCACCAAATGAGCCCAGAAAATTGTTCATTTCGCTGATGAGGGAATGGGCATTTTCGGAAGGGTCTTATAAAAATAGCTGGATTGGAGTCATTTGGGCACGCAGTTAGCCCTGAATCTTTCACTGGGATTTTCCTCATAACTGACAGGATTCTCCTTTGTCATATGGGTGCAAGCTCTGATGGTAGGTTCACTGGCGTGTCAGCCATGTTGTGAGCCTCAAGAGTTAACATGGCCGGTTTATTCGCTGAGTGTTTTGTCGTGTTGGTGTTAAAGGTAAAGAGCGCAAGGCCGTTCCCTCTGTATTAACGCGTCATAACAGGGTTGACGTACATAGGGTCTCAGCTGGCTTCTATTTGCCCTCGCTCCAGTTCCCCCGGCTCTACACCAGGGATTGCATCCAAGGTCCCATTGGGCATTTGGTATGGAAATCAGGAGCCGGCCAGTAGCACTTTTGGGAAGAGCTGCTCCTAGAAACAGACAAGCTGTTGAGGGGGACTTCCATTGCTTTGAGTGCCGCGTTAGCTGTGTAATCTTTCAATCCCTCAGAGTCATCAAAGGTCTCAGGGCACTCCCTATACCTTTGGGTGCCGAACACCCGACGTGTGCCAAACACCCACGTCCTTTCTCATGGGCTTCATGCTCCTGGAAGGGTCTGGGCACTTTGTAGTGGAGGGGTCATGGTCACAGGAGTCCTCGGCAGCAGAAGGAAATGGCAAACAAAAAAACGCCAAACGCCTCCGCCCTTTCCTGCTGTATTATAAGAACTTGTAGGACACCACCACTGAAATGACTATGTCCTTTGTTGGGGACTGGAATGCACCCCTCACCATTTGTGTTACAATTCTTTTTCCGAGAACTGGACTCCAACGAGGCAACACTGGGGCTACTCCCCTCCACTTAGGAACACTGCTCTGTTGCCTTCCCCCCACTGAGGTACAGCTACTAAAGCAATGGGGGAGTGTTGGTTCCCAACTCCTTGATACTGAACCTACAAGGTCCAGAATTCCAGAAACTGGTGGGAGATGTGCTAACCAACACCATCTAAGAATGCCTTTGTGAAGGCATGTATAATACAGGCATGTTGTCAAGAGAAAGGAAACACAGCCTGACTGCTATTAATTCACTGGTATTTACATTTACAATACACACATCCATCCATTTGTATAAAGGGAAGTGTGAACATTCAAAATAGAATATGTAATCTTCTCCACTGTAAAACAATCAAAAATATGGTACATACCTAATAACGTTACTCTTCTACCTAAACCACACACCTCTCTAAATGTGGTTTACCACTAATCTATGTATTTGTTTTCATGGTAGTTTTAAATATACAGTGCATGTTCTGTCTACAGTGTATAATACCACGTACTATGTATGATAAGCACCGAGCGTTTGTGATGATTGTGATGCTGGTATTGGGCTTACAATTCTTGCTTTAAGTCTCATGATAGTGCAAAAAATCCAGGCAATATAGACTTACCTGGACATTTTCACAATAGCGTATTCAGAACAACGAGTCTGCATTGCAACTGGTAGAAACTCTCAGATTACGCTGGCATAGGGATGGTTAGGCGTGGCAATGGCTCGGCCCCCAGGCTGAGACATAATGAGGTATCACCTCCAGCATGCAGTGGCAGGTTCAAACCATTCGTTCACGCAGGTGGCAGTTACCATTCTTCCTCTGCAGAGTGCAGAGGCCAGTGGTCGAAGTGAGCGGGAACGGTCGGGAGCGGTGTTCCACTACTTTCATGTTTTACTGTAACACACTACTTTCTGCAACCATTTTCACCATTCCGGAACTGTTCTTGGCGAAGTTAAAGCACACTTTGCCATTTTACCACTGGATATCAGTTGCAGCTAAACTGAAATACGTGTCAACACTTGAAACACTTGTGTACAAGCGCAATATAAATAAAACATCATTTAATTTCATTTTCAACTCAATTGGCTGTCAACCAGCATGACTGCAACCCTTGAAAAAGGTGTTGCTCGTTGCTCCTTTCCTTCCTACTCAGTCCCCTGCCGAGTCACAGTTCGACTACTTTTATGGTACACTTCTATCACTGGCAGGGGGGATGGATTGCCCAAGGGATCGACCGATCAGTGGATGTAAGCTTGATCAAGCTACTGTATTCCTCAGGAAACTTCAACTGGTTTTCTGAAGGAGCCTATAACTGCACACTAGTGAATGGTGTACTCAGGAGGGTATTGGGCACTAAAATAGGCCCTGGAAATCATTTTCAAAATGGCGCCAAATTACACAGTGTGAGCAAGCCCAACCCCTTTCCCATATGAACATGAGGAAATAAAATAAGTATCTTGGAGAAAGAGGCAGACGATTCAGCATCCAGAGGGACATCTCCAGGTCTCCGTGTAGGCCATTACCCCCTAGGGTGTACTCACAGTTCCATGTCATTTCATCATAGGATGTTTTTTCATGGGGTTTTTTACAGTGATTTTTTTTTAACGAAAAAACCCATCAATTTTTTTTCAATTATTTTTGGGGGGTCTCTCCAACCCCACCATTTTCGTTGATTTGTATTTATTCCCAAACACCCAGACCCCATATATATAATTTACTAGCCCCCCCCTAAAGAAATTCTATGTTTTTTTTCATAAAATAATTTGTGGCAAAAAACCCTGTGAAAAAACATCCTGCCCTGAAAGGACGTTGTACCGTACTCACTAAGGTAGAATGGTTCTCTGAGTCCAGTAGTGCCTCCAGAACAACATACATTTTACACATGCAATAATGTCCTCTTTCTATGCCGGTGAGTCAGCTGCAATCCATCCCGTTATAAATAGTGCAATATTCCACCACGGACACACCGCAGATTGCAGCGATTGTTCCCGCGAGTGCCATTTTAATGAATATGCATTTTTGTTTTAGAAACATTGTGACTTTCAGACAGCATCTTGAAAATGCAAATCTATTTTTAAGAGCACACACGAATATCAAATAATTTATTTCGCTCGTGTATCCTTACGTTGCTGGAAAATTGATTTAGTTTAATGTGTCTCCACCCTGGCACAACGGTGCTTGCGTAATTGACTAGCTAAAGAGAAATCCATATTCATTCGGCATGGGCTGAGAACAGTTCATTATTGCCGAGTGCCAGTCGAAATAATAAGTACAAAGGATTCATTTTAAACGATGTTAAAAGTTGACGGAGAGACCTTCTTGGCATGGGAGAAAGCAACGGTAAATATGGACCATGGTGAGGGGGCAAACGTGGGTCATATCAACCAGGCACGACGACCTGTGCACACTGTTGCACAGGTGTGTTTGAAGACTGTAGGTGCTGCACGAGTAGATGATTCTGGCAGGCACAGAGCTTCCAGGTGTCTCCATTTCATGTGTGATAAGGCCATCCAGTCCCATTTTATTCTTGGAATTCTGCCATTTATAGATCAACATTTAATATGGAAAAAGCAAACTGCAATTCCAAGAATGCCAAGTCAAAAGTAAAGCCTGGGTACCTTCCACGTGCATGGAATGTGGAAACCTGACAGTGTGAGGGAGTAGAAACCAAGTAGGTTCCTTGTGAACTACAATGAGAAAGTGGGGCTTTGCCTGGTGTTCATAGCCAAGGGAAAAGCGATCTGGCTAGAACTAGATGCCCCATTGAATGAAATAGCACTCTTTTATCTGGGTGAACACATTTAGTCGTGGATGATGGGTGCTAGTGTAGAGGAGCAGTTACATGCCTGTGCAGGAAATACCGCCCTCCTACATCCTGTATGTTGGAAACCTGAGATTGTGTCATGCTTGACACCAGCAGTTGTGACCATACAACGGCGAATATTTGAAAGAAGGTACCCACTGAGAAAGCCCTATCAAATGTATCCCCAAAGAGACTACAATCTGAGTGAGGAACTCCATGAAGGAATATGAAAAGTAGCAAAAAAGAGTAGCCAGTGATGTCACACGAGAGACTACTGTGACACAGCTGAAGAAAATGCATGGATCTTACAGAAACTGATGACGAAGTTAGGAATTGAGTACACTTTCATATCTGAAAAGAAGATTGCACATGTGCAAAGCACTGCAGAAAATGCAAGCCGTTTAATAACTTTACAGATGCTGTAACGCAAGTAGACTAAGTGATCATAGAAGCTGGCTATAGGTAGTGAATAAACTGCAGGCAAAGCCACCATTGTATAGAGACTGGACATCAGTGTCATGAATTTAGTATGCCAAGACCCATGGAGAGGGAAAAAGACTGAGAACTGTGTCACAGCAAGAATTTGTTGAGATCGTGGAAATGCATGGCAAGGCTGTCTGGACTAGTGTCAAAGTTGAGGCAGCCAAGGTCGGTTATCTATTGAATCATCCCTTAATAAGGTGTAAGGAAAGAACACCAAGCGTGCCAAGTTTTATTCATTTAGGACATTTAAATGCTGCAAAATGGACCAAATTGTGGTCTCCTGTCACATGAGTCAAGGATGGAAATAGAGTTCAGCGGGGAGTTTTAGAATAACGATAGTGCATGCTCACACTCCCATGTATTCCCAGAGGCAAGAACATTTTTCAAGGCAAAGTTCAAAGACAATCTTCATGGCAGAAGGCATGGGTGATGAGAGATGATGGGCTAATTGGGTGGGGAGGCAAAGTCAAGTCCACCTCCTGGCACCTGGGTCTGAGTTTACGTGCTGCTGAGTGAGACGAATGTTCCAAACATGGCACAAGCGTGCCAACCAATTATAGAGAGCCGTATAACAAAGGGCCTTATACATTTAGAGCCAATGATATACAGTGTACTTAATAGTGTTGAAGATTACATGTTTTAGAGGTAGGCATAAGTTGTCCACCTTACAGTAGACATCCAATCACAATCCCAGTTCCTAGAGAAAGTAAACTAAGATGTTCCACTTGAGCGTATCACAATCCCTTGTAGTTTTTTTCATATTTGCCACTAGTATGACATCACCTATGATGAATTATTTGTATGAAAGGATGTCTTTATGAGAAATGTATTGAGAGCTCGAGCGAACACCCGTTGATGTCTGTTGTAGATAATTGATATTGAAACATCACCCTTGCCATCTTCCTGATTTGGTTCGATTACTTGGTGTTGGAGTTATTCTGCATCCCCATCCATTGCATGCACAATACCCAAAGGGCCTTACGCTCAGCAGTGGAGTGCACTTCCTCGTGTTGCAGGTTCCTCTGAGGGGTTTCAAGCAGGTGTCACCTTCAACACAGAGTGCACTCCTGCGCTGCTGTCTGCATCGTATGTATACACCAGCACATTTATGGTGGGTTTAAACCCACTTAACCCAGCATACCTACTTGGGTGTTCGTTACACATGCATCAATGCCCCGCCCACAAAAATGTCAGATTATACTGCACTGATGATGGTATGTAGTTGCCTGCATGCCTTGAGAACTGCATGTCTTGGGTTGAAGAAGCTGTGTATAAAATAGCACTGTCCTGTAAGACAAATATATGTTCTGGCTCTGAAGGCTTGCATTTGCCCTAATGTGCATACCCACAATGCTTTGCTCATGTGGCTCTGGACTGGAGGCAACCCTCTATTGGTGCTGTGGCATGTGTGTCTTGGCTCGGATGCCTTATTCTACAGATATATTTTTCAATTCTTGGTCCTATTTCTGCATTTAAAGCCCTCCTTCCCCATCCCCAAACTCTCCCTCTGATTCTCTCGTTAACTGGAGGGTTTAACCCCAACACTCCCCCAAATTTCACATTTCCCCACCCACCACCCTTTTCCTGCCTCAACACACGCATCCCCCCACACATATGCACACAGACACACACGCACACACGCATACACACAAAAACTCCTCTCTCACTCTCGCGACAACTCCACTGGGACTCACAAAGCCTGTCAGCCCCTGCGTGCACTCGTGTGCTGATGGGTTGTGACAGTGGGATTTAGAAAGACCGCTCCATGCGGGCATGGAGCGGTCTTTCTAAATCGATCTTTTTTCGAATTGACTTTTAGAAAAAGATTTTTGCCCTAATAGCATTTTTTATTATTTTAATTTGTCTAAGTGCTGGACATGTTAGAAAATGAGCTGGCCAGGTGCCTAGGACAAAGTGGACGGCACAGCCCGTGCATGGACCTGCTCACCAGCCACCTCACTGATCAGGTGCTGTGGGCAAATCAAAATGTTTTGCTTTTGCATATGCTTTTAATGAGGCTCCACAGTGAGGTCCTTTATGCCCACAATCCCCTGACCATACGACCTCCACTTCATATCTGAGCAGGTCCCACTTATGGCAGCTGGAGTTGACCTGCTCGCCATTTACCATTTGATTTTTCAATTTTTTTATTTTCTATTACTTCCATATAATCATTATAGATGTTCGCTTTCAAAGCGTCGTCGAAAGAGACGGCGTCTAATGTTCAAGATACAGGGGGACAGTCTTCTATTCGACTGTGTTTTCTGGTAGAAGTTGGAAAGGGCTCAAACGTGATTTTATCTTGTCCATGGCAATGCTTAGGAGTTTGGCCGTCGCTATTGTCCATTTGGTTGGAGCTCCTGTAATGAGACGGTTTTTAGCTCTTGGCGTGGAGAGAGTCTTACTCTCTAGTCAACAACACATTGGGCATTTTCTGAATTGATGTAAATGGTATTACATTCATGCATGTACAAGTTTGGAGCAGGGTGGGAAGTTGCACTACCAATCAAAATGCAAGGGAAGCAAAGCATTACTTAAGAAAGTTGAGCAGAGAGGAGAGAGCATGGCACTAGTGTGGAGCGAACATGTACACGTCAGCTGCTTGCCATGCTCCTGGCCCTAGGCAAAGGAAACATACTTTCTGTGGGCTCAAGGGGAAGCACATCGGCACGACCCACCCCAAACCAAATATCTGCAGGTCTCAGTGCCACAGGCTTCAGACCACAACAGCATGAAGATGATAATATTTATTTGAACCAAATTGTGCCAGTTTAGCGAACCAAATCACCCTCTTGGCATATTACAAAGATAATTTTCATGTTTAATGGTGGTATTATTCGCCTGTAGCCATCACAAAAGGCCCGCCTCCGCAAACCATCACATTAGGCATTTTGGGGATCCATTTCAAAGTCCCACAGTTTGGTAAAATGTGCTAAAACAGGCATCACATATTAATTAGCCGGTCCGATAGCACAGTGAGTAGAGCGCTCGCTTTGACATCTGTGCTGAGTCTGCTGATGCAGGTTCAAATCCTGGCAGGCTCAAACTCAGCCTTTCATCCTTCCAAAGTCGATCAATGAGCTTCACACACTGTGGGTAATGATAAGCAGCGCTCAGATACCTGAGGGTTCGTAGCGCTATATAAATGCTAAATTATTATTATTATTATTATTATTGACTGTATTTCTCCGATGCAGGGAATGTTATTAATTGTTGCAGGCCAGCTGGGGCCAGGGGAAGCAATACAGGTCCCCGCTCTGCATTCTCTCTCAGCCTCAGAACATGTATGGTTTATGGCTAGCATGGCATTTTCATGCTGGCATTAAACCGATGGATTCAATGGAATACGCTTGCTTTTTACACCTTGTAAAAGCATGCGGATTCCATGACAATCCCTTGCAAATCCCTCCCACAATCGTCGTGCGTGGGGGGCATTTACATCAGTTTTTCATACAGGTTTTGGAAAACAAATGTGTGACAGGAATTTGTGTGTTTTATTTCTTCATTACGTGTTAGAAAGAATTACAATTGCAAAGAACAATCCTTTTTCGTGAAAGGGCAAGTATACATGCAATTCACTCCATAATTTAAAAAGTGGCCAGTTGAAAACAGATTATTTTGAATGTCTTTATTTTATACATTTTAACATAAAAAACAACCCATTTATAGGAACAAAATACATGAAGCAATTGAAAAGTCATCGTGCCAGCGTCCATGACAATGGTTTCTCTTAACAAGCTATACTCACATGTATGATTGATTGATGGATTGATAGTGTATTTATAAAGCGCGTACCCTGAGGGGACCAGGCATTGACTGCATTGAGGCGCTGATGTAACAACTTATTCAGTAGCTACTGCACCAAACTGTCTGGTAGGACTGTTAAGTGATTCAAACATGTTATAGGTTTTTAATTACTTTCTAAAAACAATCTGTGAATTGATCCCCTGATGTTCCAAATGAAGGGAGTTCCAATACTGGGGGCCAAAAGAGGAGAACAGCCTATCACCCCAAGTAGTTGTTCTCATCAGTGAGACTTGCAAAAGCTACTGGTCCTTTGAACAGAGCTGTCGTTGAGGACAATACACCTGCTTTGTTGTAGTCGGGTAAGCTGATGCCAACCCATGGATGCATTTGAAAATCAGGCAGAGCACCTTAAATAGAATTCTTTGCTGTGCTGGAAGCCAGTGGCCATTCCTCTGATATTGTGAAATAGCTGGCTTTCTAGGTAATGAAAAGATTAGCCTAACAGCAGAGTTCTGGGCAACCTGTAATATTTTTGTTTTGACATTTTTGAGCCCCCATAAGAAGAGCATTGCAATAGTCTAACCTGGCATTGGTGAGTATGCCTATTACCATTGAACGGTCGGTCCTTCTCAGCAATGAGTGATACAACAGGCTTTATAAATCTCAATTGATAATGTATGGATTTGACTGTCTGGCTAATCTGAGAGTTACTGTCCATACTTGACTGCCAGATGCAACCCATGTTCTTCAATATGTCCGGGAATTTGGTGGGGACACCAAACAGTGAGGGACAGGGAGTGCACCGGACAGTATTTCTTACCAGTCTCTTAAGGCCAAGCACAATAACCTCTGTTTTTGGTGGGTTCAACTGAAGTTTATTTGCCAGCATCCAGTCTTTGATTTTATTGGTGTTTGTCAGGACTCGATCTATTGCTTCCCGTAGTTGCTTAAGTCATACATAGGTCTGTGTATTGTCGGCATATGAGTGGTACGACAGACCAAATTCAGATAAGACCTATCTACCTTCAACAATACAAATCTAAATGACTGGCAGATGAATCTTCAAAATAGGTGTGGCTTGAAGGATGCTATATCATGTACCCTCTGCACTATCCTTCTTTTCCCTTTGCCCAGAGATAAGCGGATCGTTGTTGTGAAAGCAGCAGATGGCTAGGTTGCATTTTAAAAAGTTGTGGCTACTTATACAATGAACATCCCCTAGCCAATATCCCCCAGGATGGTCCCTGTCCAGGAAAGTGATACAGCGAGGTGAAGGACCCCAAAGATCAATTTTGACTCTCAGGAAAGTGTGCTTTTCTTTTATGTTTGGATGGAAATTAGCCTATCCCACCCCCTTAGGTGCTTTAAGGAGAGGCGAATCGTGTATGAAGTTGTGTAGTGTATAAGCGGGAGAGGACTGCACTATGAAACTTGGCACAAATATAATATAGCGAGAATGATAACTGCATAGACTATGTGCGCGCATAGAAAGGAACACCATTTTGTAATTATGGCGGATGCATAGTATGGCATGGACGCTCTGCACAACGTTAGCTCCATGAAAGGACTCAGCTAGGCCCAGATCATTTAGACTAGGTGAGTCCGCACAACCAGTTCTCATGGAAGCTGCCTATTGTCCCTCCATTGTTGCAATTACTCAGTTTCACTCGGAGGAATGCGCTCTGAAAGACTGTGAGACAACATCAGGCTCCTTGCAGTGCCCATTAATCACAGCCAAACTGCCAGCGAAACCTCTAACTCCCACCCAGCCTACCCAGAGCCATGGTACACACCACTGACCTGATCCCCACACCCCTGCATCTCTGCTAGCGAGTGACACTAGCCCCAATCATCAACCAAATGCCCATGAAAGATCTAAGCATGTGCAACAGTTTCACCTCTCCACATAAATACGTCCTTTGTAACACGAGGTACAGGGAAGGATAAATTATAGATCAAAACGAGGGTGGAGGCCTTGGGTTTGAGAGGTGCGATATCAACAAAGCACAGAATGTGTGGGTCAGCGTGACTGTATTTCTTCCTCCCTTCCCCCTGACACCAGTCCCGAGCCTCCCAGGCGCATGCCACAGTGATGTAGCAGCAGGCTTAGTGTATCAGAGAAGGTTTTGATATTGTAACTTATGAGGGACCAGATCTTCACTCTGCGGAGAGATGAGCCCAGCTGACCCATGTGGGAACTGACAGACGGTTGAAATGTGAACCAATTGTAGCCTGGCATCCCCTATGGAGCGGGCCCATGTATATGGTCTTGTCAATCAGTGACACCTGTTTTCACTGTATATGATGACACTGCACGTCCTTTTTAAACTCCTGCTTGTAGTAGGATTAACCAGAACATTCTCGAGCAGCAGAGTCCTTTGCTGATACCTTTGTATTCTGTACAATTAAACCTTGTTATTCTTGCAAGCAATCTCTTGGCCTTTTTCTATAGAGAGGAATATCATCCGTGCTCACTAGGCAGGGCCGAAGGATCTGTCTAGTAGGCACAAAAGACATGTATAGTGGCCATGGCCAAAGGCCGTTGCCACCTATAGGGCCCAAAAGAAATATATTGGGGGAATATGAATAGTGGACATGGGCCAAAGGCTGTGCTAACTGTCCAGGGACAAAGGCTCTGGCTAGTGCGCCCGGAAGACACGCATAGCTTAACTTGGCGTATTCCCATTGCAAAGCCCATGAGCACATACATATTATAAGATAAGGGATTCTCAATGACATACAAAATGGCATTATGGGGGACATAAATGGGAACACACCGAGTAAGCCGGTCATGACTTCCCACATGTGCTGAATTTCAAGGGTTTGGTTGACTGCTTGGCTGTTTTGTAACTGACCTTAACTAAGATTTCTTCAGTGAATTACAGGGCTTGCAGTAGTTATGGTTAAGTTGCTCAACCCATAGGAAGAGCACCTTTTGGGCGGCTTATAACTTCGTTCCCCCTGGACGAATACTCACAAAGCTGCAAAAAAAGTACATGCCCTGACAGATCGATCCTACAAAGGTTTGTAAGGTGTTGTTGGGGGGGACAAAGTTATAGGGGGTTCCAAAATGTGTAGTTTTTCCCATTGATGCAATGGAAAAAATATTTTGCTCACACCTACAGTCCAAACCGCTGGACGGATTTTCACCAAATTTACGACAGCAGCGGAGGCTTGGTCCCAAAGGTGTGCTTTTGTAAATTTGGTGTAAATCCATCCAGTAGTTTTAAAACAACCAAAACGTAGGTACAATTAGTGTTGCCTGGGTTTGGTCCGCAGACTCACTTCCCTGGTCGGTCTGCGGACGGGCCTCCTATTGGTCCAGAGGCCGACATGAGTTCCGCAGACACTGGGCTTGCCTGCTGAATGGATGGTGAAAAGTGTAAGGTGTGTGAGATTTTTTGAAACTCCTGCCATGTTGGATCAGTGGACCGCACCTTTTGCATGCGAACATTGCGCTAAAAACATGAAAAAGCACAACATTGCACTTGTCAAACTAAATAAACTTTGTCTGGGGACGTTAGGGGTCATGAGGATGGGATGGGATATGGCCTTCAAAAGCCAGAAAATGGGCTGTTTCTTCTTTGATGTCCGCGAACAGTCCGGGGCTGTCCTTAGATGTTCAGGGGCATCTATGCTTATAAGCCTTTACAATATTTGTAAAGGCTTATATTATCATATATTGAGATATTGTCAATAGAGGGCAAAATTAGAGGTGGGGTCTCAAAATATTGAATAGGCTTGCAAATGTTGTGCAATTTGACAAATCAGAACAAAAGCTTGCAAACAGATTTTGCAAAGTCTAGTTGAATTTGGTGGAATTTGGTCGAGAGGGGGCTAAAGAAGAGGGGGGTCTGAACATTTTTAGATGTCTTATAACTTTGTTGCCATTTGACACATTTTCAAAATGAATTCAAACAGATTATAGACCCGACATTGAATGTTTGTGCAAAGTCAGAATGGATTTTGTCAAGTGGGGGCTAAGTTATATGACTATTTTATGTTTGTACATTTTGACACTTTTCAAAAAATAAAACATGGGAAGATTTGCAGGAAACAAGGAGTATTGGAAAGGACCTGAAAGCATGGTTTTGCAAATGTGTCCTTTATTTAATTTTTTGAAAAGTGTCATATTGTAGGTACAAAAAATAGTGATATACCTTTGGTGACTGAGGTATAGCCTGTGGCCATGGGCATTTGGCAGATTGTCAGAGTCATGGCCTAAGGCGATGACCTGGACAATCTGGATACTGCCCATAACCACGAGGCACCAGCAATGGGGTTAAAGTGAGCATGGCTACCAGGGACTGGTTATGTGGTAAAGTTTTTCGAATTTGGGATAGGGTTGAATGGGTAAAAAAAAAATTCTACTTGTAGCTACAGGTTTAAATGCTGGATGGTAATTGCATCAAATATGCACCAGGTGGGTCAGCAAGAACTTCAAAGCATGTTTTTGCAAATAGGCCCTGTATTTCATTTTTTGGAAAGTGTGAAAATGTAAGTCCACAAAAATGTGATATAATATTGGTGTCTGGTCAATGGGCCTGGCCGTCAGCAAGGAGAAATGTGTACTGTGATTTGTTTATTGGAGCATACAGCATGTGCAAAGCGCTAGGTTTGAATAGGAAAACATATTCTGCTTGTGGTTACAGCTTGAAGTGGTGGACTAGATTACAACAAACTTGTGCAACACGCATTAGCAAGGACCTAAAAACATGTTTTTGGAAATATGTCTTGTGATTTATTTTTTCAAAGTGTAAAAATGTAAGCAGAAAAACTAGTGATATATATTTGGGGTCTGGTTAGTGGTCCTGGCCCTCAGCAAAAGTAAATGTGTACTCTGGTTTGCTTATTGGGGAATGAGGCATGGCCGAAGCCTATGCCCCATGGATTTGGACACTGGCCACGGCTGCAAGACATGAGCATTGACCATTGGTGGTTACATTATTAAGGTATAGTGGACACTGAGATAGGATGCGGGTAGGTGCAGTGAATAATAGGGGTGGTTTGGTTTCGCTGGGGCCATGGTGGAGTGTTTTGCTGTAGGCTATTGAATGATGAATTACAACCCCAGCATGCGCTGCTGATAATAACAGACATAGGTATGTGTTGCAAAAAATGTTCACTTATAAAAACCCATAAAATTGACAGCAAAAACGTTGTACATTTAAGATGCATCACACCCTTGGGACTCTCCTCCAGTAGTTAGCCAGTGGCATCCCACCTTGGCATCCGTAATTCAGATGCAAAAAAGGTGTAGAAGATTGTTAAGTGGCAGTTGGTTTGTGGAAGCTTAATATGGTCTAGGGTTATATGTACAGGTTTTGGAAGTGATTGGTTGATGGATGTGACTGAAATCAGGCATTGAGGTAGTGTTACAAATATAACATTAAAAAAGGGTTGAGGGCTACCCTGTGCAATGGCGTGCCCATGCCATCCAGGTATTTTAATGATCCATGACCTGGAAATGGGACTTTGGAGACCGTGTTATAAAGAGACGGGTAAGAAATACTGTCCAGTGTGTATATATATATATATATATATATATATATATATATGTATATATATATATGTGTTACAAGGCCTTCGGTAGCGGCCGTGTAGTTATGGTTAGGTTACCATTGATTATGGTCCTTATTGTGTGCTAGAGAAAAGTGTTTGGGACAGAACATTGTTTCTGTCCTTTTATATTTTTCTCTAGTATACAAATGTCCATTAGTACCCTGGGCGGGGGAGTCAGCCAATCAGGTGGCTAGGAACGTGGGCTTGAACTGTCATCAATGGCATTTGTGATGTCATCTTTGATGTCCTGGGTGTTAGTCTTAGCAGTGAATGGTGGTGGCATGAATTATGGTTGATTAGATTAACATAACTGGTGGATTTCTTATGTTTTTACTTGTAACCATAATGCCGCTTTAACAAAGGTTTTTCATGGTGCACAAACCCAGATATCACTTATTTTTGTATACCTACTTTGTGGTCATTTTTAAAAAACTACTGGATGGATTTCCATCAAATTTACAAAAGCACGCTTTTAGGACCACACAACTGTTCCTGCTGTACATTTGGTGAAAATCCGTCCAGTGGTTTGGCCTGTAGGCTTGAGCAATGTTTGTTTCAATTCAGTCTATGGAAAACAAAAAAATGTTTGGGAACCCCCCTTTATAACTTTGCCCTTCTTGACAAAACCTCACCAAACTTGCCAAAAAAGTCAGAGCAGGTCATATATTTTTTTGCCAAAGTTTGGTGAGGATTCGTGCAAGGGGAGCGAATTTATAGCTGCCCAAAAAGTGCTCTTCCTATGGGTTGAGCAACTTAACCATAACTACACGGCCGCTACCGGAGGCTGTGTAACATATATTACACGGCCACGGTAGCGGCCGTGTAGTTATGGTTAAGTTGCTGTTTCCATAGAAAGAACACTTTTTGGGTGGCTTATAACTCTGCTCCCCCTCGACTAATCCTCACCAAACTTTGCAAAAAAAAGTATATGGGCCAATCTGAATTTCTTTACAAAGTTTGGTGATGTTTGGTCCAGGGGGGGAAAATTTATAGGGGGGGTTCGAAAACGTCTTTTTTTCCCATAGACTGAATGGGGGAAATACTTTGCGCACGGCCACAGGCCAAAGCGCTGGACAGATTTGCACCAGATTTGCACCAGTGGCAGGGGCTTGGGCGCGAAAGCGTGCTTTTGTAAATTTTGTGACAATCCATTCAGTAGTTCCCTGAAAAACGATCAAAAAGTATGTCTCTAAAAATGTGTGATATCTATGTCCGCTCCGCGGTCACACTTCCCTGTTCGCTCTGTGGACAAGATTGCAATTGGCTATTCCGTGGCCTGCGACCATGTTGCGCTTTCACCGATTGGTTGTGGCACAGCGTGACGTGCGTCGTAATCTTTCAATACGGCTGCCATGTTTACTTCGTGTTCTGTTGAACGCAAACATTGCTGCTAACAAACCTAAACCAAGAAGACATCAATGCACTTGTTGCACTTATGGAACACTGTTTCGAAAGGTGAGCATTAATGAGGTGTGGTAGTAGAAAAACAAACATGGAAGTATTGTTGTTAGCACTGTCATACGGTACGGTGCGACTTGCTACTCATTGTACAAAATGAATTTACTGCGTTAATTTTACAACACATACACATCATTGCTGCAGTCAGGCTGGCGTCCTACTGTTTGAAATCTGAGTCTGCCACCTGCACTATTTCGTACACACAGCCCTTCTGCATGTGTAGAAGAGTAGCGGTTCTCATGAAAAGCTGCTGATATGTTATTGCAAAAGGAGAAAGTATTTGCATTAAGAGTGAAGGCCACTGTGTTTTCTGTTTTCAATACAAGCTCATTACGGCCGCATATTTGTCGACACCCATAAAGGTCCCTTGTTTTTTAACATTGACATACAGGGAAAAAGTAGAAAGAATGTAGGGAGTAACAGTTTGAAAAACATATTGCTTGATAAAGTTATGCTTCAAAAACGTTTGCTCTGAACATGCAAAATGAGTTCCCAAAGAGCCATTGTTCCCCATACACTACTGTCTGCCTGCAGCAAACGCAATGGAGGCCGTCCAAATCATGTATGTGTATTTCTGCCGATTATATACCAAATTGACGTTATTTCTTCACTTTGAACAAATAAAAATAAATGTCCCTAATGATTTATAAGATTAATGTTCCGGTGCAATGTTTTTCCCCATTATGGACATTGCACATTGCCACCGTTTGTAGGATACCACTACATTTCCCCAAATGATATTAATATTTAATTAAAAAAGTATGTGTTACAATTTTGTTTTGTATAAAGGTTGCGTGTTGATTCACATTTTGTTTCCCATTCCACCCCGCTGCTACCTCCAAACACAAATTTTATTTTTAATAACGACATTCCAGCTTTCAGTGCCGTTTGATTTTTTAACCCCAATATGGACATTGCACATTGTCGCCTTCCATATGGTCCCACTGCATTTTGTCCTATTGAATTACATTTTCACTAAAAATGTTATGTGTCACAACTTTGGTTTAATCAAAGGTTGCATATTCATACATCTCTTTTTCCCACTTTCCCCCTCAGATATGTCCTTCCCTATTGTCATTGCCACGGATAACAGCTGCTGAGTGACGGATTTTGCAACCGTCAAATGCAATTGTTTATCTCCGGTTGTCTGAGCGTCATAATTCACTGGGATGAACGTGTTGGCCCTCTGTGTCCTTACGCTTCTGTCGTCATAAGAAGTAACATTCCATCCTTTCCGCTGGTGTAGATCACAGCGGTTGACGACGTCTTGCACATCAATGTGGGAGAAAAACGACTACTTTGGCGGCAACGCTTACTTTCTGTGTGTGAAAAAAACAACATGGCCTTTCAAATTTTCATTGTCACCCAAAGAGACAAACTTCCCACTTCTATGGAAATAGGGCGATCATTTCGCACAGTTCATTGTGAAACCAAACTACTTTACTAATTGCATAGGGCGATGATTTCGCTGAGTTTATTGTGAAATAAAACTACTGTACTAATTCTTAAATGTTCGTGTTTCCTTTTCAAATGTACTCTCTGTTTTCACAATGTGGTATTCTACGTTGCAGGAAGTAAGGTGTTCTTTTATAGGTGCTACATCACGGCATGTACATCCATATGGACGCATTTGTTTAAGCAGCCAAGGAGCGTTATGGAGAAAGGTACTGCGCACCACTTGCATTGGCTGTTGGAAGGTCAGGCCCATCTCATATGCTTTAGTGTCGTCAGGCTATTTTCTGTCACCATCAGGCCAATTTCTGTCATGCAGATGCCGTGTGCCCAGAAATGTTTGTAAAATAATACATGGTTACACCCTCCCAATACACATATCTTCACACTTTTTGACCTGTGCCACTTACGAAATTATATGTCGAAAGGTGAGTGGTAATGGTGTTACTTCCAGTATTTCTGACGTCATTATGCTTCACATCACACAGTTTGTTTGGGATTTTATGTCATCATAAGTACCATACTCCTTTGCGTTTTGTACACTCCTTTTTACAGAAAAAAATTACTACATGTACAACACATGTATGTAAAGGTCATTGACAAAGACCGAAAAGCTTTGTGTTGTGCATGTGATTGTGTTCTCATTTTTAACAAGTGTCATCATGTACATAACAAATCAACGGTACAGCTTCCGTGTCTGAGGGGTAGCCTCTATGTGTGGTTAATGGCCACAATGTCGGGGATGTGGCTACTGGTCTTTACTGGAAGTGACAAAACATAGCATTCAGGTCGCCATGTACACCAGGCACTTCCTTTGTGCTAAAGATCTTGCTCATAACCACACATTTCTCTAGGAATACAAATGTGGTGCTCCCCTTATGGGCACACTGTTTCATTTTTTTGCTTTCTGTAGCCTGCAATGGAAAGCGAAGAAGGCTTTCTATCCAACACCTGTTTTCCCTTTCTATGGTGGCCATCTTGACAAAGGATTTGTTTTCTTCAGCCGGGAACGCCGAGGCGGTCCGGTTGAAGACAAAAAATCCTCTTTTTTGTTACCACGCATTACTGCTGTAAAATCTCGATTGCTAATGGCATTCATCGCACTCTTTGGAGGGGAATGGGGTTTAATGATTCAGATATGTCGGTATGCACTTGTGCTTATATTGTGTTGAACACTTGCATTGTGGAATTCTGCACCGGAAATTTGTCATTGTGAAGTGTGTATGAATTTTCGAACACGCCCCCTTGCGGTGCGCCAGCATAGGATAATGTCGATTTCTTCGGAAGGTGGGCAGTTACTTCAAATGTTCCTTTACAGTAGTATGTTTATGTGTTAGTATAAGAACTCTGATAAGTGTAGTACAACATTTTTGTGTAAGTTCTATTATGATGCATTTACACTACTAAAAACCTATGGCATTCAGTTAAAAAAACTTTACTACAGGGACATTATGATTTGCGTTGCCCTCCCAAAAACCTGTAAAATTCCCTACAAAAAAATGTTTTCCCTCCCAGTATGCGTCACATTAAAAACAAAAAACCCCTGAAATTCGCCAGTTATGGCAGACTGAACCCCCTTACTTGCCATCACCACTGTGCACTGCTAGCACTAAAACCCAGAACATGAATGAAGTCATCTCAAATGTCACTGATGACATCACTGACGACATCAGATGTTTAGCCCCTTTGTTTTTGTTCCCTGCCATATATAAATATGTACATTCGGTAACAAACTTTGTTAAAGGGATGTTATACTTCACAGTGACACCAAACAACACTGCACATTCCCCCATTATGGTAAGCTTAGCAACCATAACTCGCACCATCTATGTGCATTGCTAAAACTAACACCCAGGACATCAAAGATGACATCACAAATATCATTGATGACATGTTTGGTGTCACTGTGAAGTATAATATCCCTTTAACAAAGTTTTTACCAAATGTACATATTTATATATGGCAACATGAAGGGCGAACATTTTTTTGTAGTGAAGTGCACAGGTTTTTGTTAGGGCAACTTAATAAATAAATATATATATATATATATATATATATATATATATATATATATATATATATATATATATATATATATATATATATATGCACTGGACAGTATTTCTTACCCGTCTCTTAGGGCCAAGCACAATAACCTCTGTTTTTGGTGGGTTCAACTGAAGTTTATTTGCCAGCATCCAGTTTTTGATTTTATTGGCGCTTGCCAGGACTCAATCTATTGCTTCCCATGGTTGCTTAAGTTGTATATAGATCTGTGTACGGTGCGGTGGCAGCTGTGTAGCTATGATTAAGTTGCTCAACCCATAGGAAGAGCACTTTTTGGGTGTCTAATAACTTTGGCCCTCCTCGACGAATCCTCGTGAAACTTTGAAAATATATAGCTGAATCAGATTAATTCTTCAAACTTTGGTCATGTTTCGTGCAGGGCGGGCAAAGTTATTGGGGGGACCCAAAATGTGTGGGTTTTCCCATAGATGCAATGGAAACAAACTTTGCTCACACCTGCAGCCCGAACTGCTGTAAGGATTTTCACAAAATGTGCGCGGATTGGTCCCGAAAGTGTGCATTTATAAATTTGGTGTAAATCAGTCCAGTAGTGTTTATTTTTTTTAAATGCCTAAAAAACAGGTAGAAAGAAATTAGTGATATCTGGGTTTGGTCTGTGGACTCACTTCCCTGTTCGGTCAGACCACTGATTGTCCCAGAGGGTGGCATGATGTTCGTGGACATCAGACGGCCCGGCTCAGTGGATGGTCAAAAGCGTGAGTTGCGTCAGATTTTTGGAAACGCCTGCCATGTTGGATTTGCGGCCAGGTGTCCGCGAAAATCATGGTAAAAACATATTAAAAAACACAACATTGCAAACAATCTCTGGAGAGGTGAGAGGTGATGAGAATGGGATGGTATATGGCCTTAAAAAGCCAAAAAAACTGGTGTTTTTTCAACTCTGATATCTGCGAACAGTCCAGTTATCCGGGGAACTGCAAACATCTGAGATGTTTGGCGGCATCTGTGCCTATTTCTGCATTACATGGTTGGTGACAAGCAGTTTATTGATGGCTTATAAATTTGGTGCCACTCAATGAAACTGCATGAAAGTTTGGAATTCCACTCTTGACCTGACTCTGAATGGTTACCGCAAAGTGTGTTGCTGTCTTGTCAAGAGGGAGCAAAATTAGAGGGGGGTCCCAAAATAATTTAAAGGCTTATAAATGTGCTGCCATTTCACTAATCTGCACAAATGTTTGTAAAATGATCATAGACCTAGATATGAATGTGTTTGCAAAGTTTGGTGGGATTTTGTCAAGAGGGTGCAAAATTAGAGTGGGAGTCTAAACATTTTTAGATGGCTTATAACTTTGTTGCTGTTTGACGAATGTTCTAAAACGTTTTCAGAAAGATTATGGACCCAACCTTGAATATTTGCGCAAAGTCTGAATGGATTTGTCAAGTGGGGGCTAAAATATATGACTATTTGAACGATGGTTTGCATCCCCAACATTCGCTGTTGATAACGACATACATAAGTATGTGTTGCAAAAAAGAGGTTTATAGTTCTTTCATGTATAAATTTATATACTTTGATGTAACACTGTGAAATTTTTTCACTTATAAAACCTATTAAATTGACAGATAAAAACGTTGTTAAAGGGATGTGACGGTTCAGATGCATCCCGCTCTTGGGACTCCTCGGCTCCAGTAGTTAGCCAGTGGCATCCCACCTTGGAATCCCTTGGCATTTCCCTCCTGGTTTCTCATGAGCACTTGCCCATCCGTACCGCCCCTTCTATTTATGCACTTCTCTCACTGCACAATACAAATATGCATTATAGGAGCAGTATGTACAATATTTTTGTATAAGTAAGGGAAATGCAGATAGAAAAGAGGATTGTTAAGTGGCAGTTGGTGTGTGGAACCTTAATAGGTCATTGGGTTTTGTATACAGTTTTTGGAAGTGATTGGTGGATGGATGTGTGACTATTTGAAAGCAGGCATTGAGGGAGTGTTACAAATATAAAATAATACATCAGTAGAAGGGCTGTCCTTGGTGATGTGCATGTGCCATGCAGGTCTTTCAATGATCCATGGCCTGGAAAGGGGACTGTGGTGACTGCAGATAGTTATAAAGGTGCATCGATTAGGGTGCTTATTGCATGCTTGACAAAAGTATTTTGCTCAGAAAATTGTTTGTCCTTTTATATTTTGTTCTAGTATACAATTGTCCATTTAATGAGAAATGTAAATTAGATGGAGTCTATAAGATTGTTAGTTCTATTTTTTAACTGTGAAAGGTAGTTCCTAAAGGAACCTTTTTTGGTGTTTTGTGATTTTTTGTTTTTTTGTGTGCAGGAGAGGTCAGAAAGTAGGTGGGCAGTGACATGAGGGAAGAGGCACCAACCACAAATATGGACGGCAGGTGGACAGGGGAAGATGTTGCGCATTTGTTACATGTAAGGTAGGGGGCAGTGTTTCTCATGCTCCTTGATTACAGTTTCAAAAGCACTTCTAAATGACTCCCCATACAGAGTGGTGTGTTGCAGTACATAAAGAGTACTGTTGTCTTGGAAATATATGGATCAACAGCCTCTTGTATCCCTTGCAAAGTAGCTGGTGAGATGTTGTGTCCCACAGAAGTAGGCTGTGTGGTTACAGTATTGGATGAGGAAGATGAGGTGGAGGAAGACAGCCTACTACTTGGTAAGAAAAGAACAATGTTTCTGAGACCATTACAGTGGTTGGATTTGTTGTGTCAGTGCATGGAGCTGGTCCCGTAGGAGTAATGTCCAGGTAGTCAGTGTCTGAGTACAACGTTGCACTCAGTGCATTTCTCTTTGGTAGATTTAGCCTTTCGTACATTCCCAAAGGTGGTAAAGAAACGCCACACTGATCATTCTCACTGGGTGCTGGAGGTAGGCACTTCCTCTACCTCATCTTCTTGGTCCTCTTCATTGTCTTTTGAAGTACTGCACTTTTATTGTTGTATAAGTCTTCCAGCTGGTGGTGGTGCTGGCTCTTGAGGAGGTGGGATGGCAATAGCTGAGCCAGTTTTAAGATAAATAGTAGTTTTGATAATATTCTTCCAAGTATGTGCTGTGTGCTAGTTTGTTAATGGATAATGAGTAAGAATAGGTGTAGGAGCTGTGCAAGGGTACATTTTCAGATTCAAAGTTCCTAGTTGAGCTGAAAAATGCAGTTATGTACTGCACTGAGCCATTTGTGAAGTGCAGGGCATTCATGTTGCTAGAAGGTGAGGGATGGCAGAGTGTTAAGTTGAAACTTTGTAAATTGGACAAAAATATTGCTGTTTTGGGGTAAACATGATACTAGTAAGTTGTAGGAAATTAGCGTGCACTGGTAAAAACCCATGAAATTCAATGAAAAACTTTGCTAAAGGGACGCTATGGTTACAAGTAAAACCGAAACCCCCGAGAAATTTGCCAGTTATGGTAAGCTAAGCAACCATAACTCGCGCCACCTCTGTGCACTGCTAAGACTAACACCCAGGACATGAAAGATGACATGAATATCCTGGGGGGTTTCGGTTTATGCCCCTTTAACAAAGTTTTCTCATTGAATTCAATAGGTTTTTATAGTGCAACTTAACCATAACGTCCCTTTAACAAAGTTTGTTCAATGAATATATACATATATACAGACATTCTATCCTAAGGTGATGTGTGATAGAAGTAATGGCGGGCTAATAGCCTACTAAGATGAACAACCTACTTCCTGGATGAGCAGGTGGCTCTTAAGGATGATTCTGAAGCCAATCAGTGTAGGAATGTAGTAGTTAATTACAGTGATGGGAAGCCAGGATCTGGAAGGAATGAAAGTAGAAGATGATGATGATGAGGTTGAGGAGAGATTTTGACCACATTGTTCGAGGGTTTCAGTACCATGACATAGATTTAACCACATAGAGTGTATAGCTGATGGGTGGATTTTAATATAAGAAGCTATTGAGTAGGGTGTGTTTTTGCCTGGCTAGTAATACTGTGTAAATCTGGGACGTAGGAGGTATAGGTAGCAAAGTTGAGCAGAGAAAAGGATTATAGAGGGAGTCCTAGGCAAGAATGGAGCAGTATCCAATCCTGATGAAGATCGACGTTGACATGAGTGTTTCGGTAGAGTGAAAAGTGAGCTGGGAATGGATTTAATGGATTTTCAAGAAAAAGTGGAACATCTTTATTTCGGGCAACTAGCCCATAAAAGAACAATACAATCACAATGCATACAAAAATATAAACACAATGGAATACATTCATCCACAATTAGTGCTAAAATACTACTTAAAGTAATATTTTACTGCAATGAACATGCTCTCAGTTCCAAGGCACGCTCAATACAAGTATGCATTTTTGATGTACAATTTAAGCTTGGAGGAGCAAATTAATATTAAAAGCTATGGCCGAACTTCTTATCCCCAAACCCTTAAATAGGGGGAAAAGATATTTACGCCTTAATGCCGCATTTACAAGGCCTAGGACCTCATCATGAGTTGGGTTGTAACCCTTAAACGTGGCGGTAATGCTATTATTGCTGCATTTAAGGGCTGGCCCGATCACGAGTTGGGCGCTAATGGGCTGTTTTCCCTCCAGCTTTTTGCTGGATGTGAAAATCCAATTCAACGCCCTGTTTTCAGCGCAATTACCGCATGCTGTATTAGCGCCCGGTATTTGCTCTGAAAATGCCCCGTTCGGTCCAATGGACCCAAAGGGGATTTACCATTAACGCCCAACCCATGATCCAGCGCTATTAACCCTGGACCAGGTGGCGCTAACACAATCACAGTTGGGCGGTATTACGGCTGGGATGCAGCCCAACTCGTGATGAGTCCCAAAGTAATACAACATGCAGCAAGTAGTCCTCATCATGTCACTTGCAAAAACAATTATTCACACCTTCATATTTTTATCCACAGAGGTGCCTTTCACAAACAGTAAGTTAGATCTCAGATGCAGAACAACTGCCCTCTTCTTCAGCTCTTTAAACCAATGCACATAACTTGACGTGCCCAACACTTGCTTCCTGTTATGGTAGCCCTGTGTGCTCTTCAAGAGGCAAAGCTGCCAGTCCAGAAAAAGTAGACACCCCTCAATCATGAGGCAATGTACTTTGTTGGCCGAAGACCAAGCTTCTCATGTGTTTAGTATTAGAAATGTATAGCCATAAGCTTGACTAAAGTGCGGCCATTTTAAGGTGACTGAAATCGCCATTTTGTTTTTCTAACATTTGCCTTTTGCTTTCTGTTAAAACTGCTTTGCTGAAAATGTATTCTGCTCCACTAGTGCATAACGCAAGGCCGCGAGAGACTTGTTGAAACATAACGCAGCAACCCAGACAGAAATGCCCGGTCTCCTCCCTCACAAGTCCTTGGAAGTAAGCAGCAAGGCATTTTAATCAATACACAGGTGCCAGCTAGTCTTGTTAATATAGTATATAGTAGAAATGTTAGAAGCGAACATTAAATGGCTTGAATTATGCTCTTCTTTGCGGCCCCCCTTTCCTGAGCCCTGTAGAGCCCTGGTGAGCAAGTTGACCCCCAGTACACAAATAGAAACTAGGAGATAGCGAGGCCTGGAATGTGTTTCTCCGCTGCACGCAGCTTGCTTGCAGAGAACAGAAGCAGCGTGTTCTTATAACAAAGAATTGTGACTACAGGCTCATGAAATTGCAAACTGTTGCTAAATAAATGTCTAAAGATGTCATACTCGTCACAATTGTCAATCATCGTGCCCAATTAAAAGGAAATACATTAGGGGCGGTATTGAATGTGTCACTACTGATTGTAAGATGCTCGCTTTGTATATATGTAACTGTTGTACGATTCTCTCTCTCTTGCGTCCCCCAGGGTCTGGAAACACATGTCGCGGGGCCTGGGACCCAGTTGGCCAACTGAGACTATTTTCTTTGCAATAAACCCTAGCTTTTGGGAATACAACCTCTTGTCTGGCGTATCAGTTCATGTGTGGTGATTGTGCCTTGTTTCCATACGCGAGGGTCCCTCAGGGGCCCCTTCAAAGCCTGGCAGCAATATCAGTGATGTTGATGAAGTGCCAAAGATTTAAGTTGCTACCAAAGAGAATCTTCAGACTGTGGGCCTGATCACGACTTTGGTGGTAATACTGCCGGCGGTATTAGCCCTACCGCCGAACTCCCTGGCGCTAATAGCGCCAGATCACGAGTTTGGCGGTAATGTAATTCCCCATTGAGCCCATTCAGGAATGCCCCATTCCCCATTGGGCTCAATGGGGAAAATGTGCACTCTTACCGCCGGCGGATTTCCCGCTGGTGCTAATAGCGCACATTTTCGGCGGATTTCGCCCCAGCCAAGAGCTGGGGCGAAATCCGCCGAAGTCCTGATTTGGCGGACCCTTAAATCTGGCAGTGATAGCGCGACCGCCGGATTTAAGGGTTACCGCCAAACTCGTGATGAGGCCCCGTGAGTTTTGGTGAAGGAGATAAGGAGGTCTGGGGGGAAGATGTAGGAAAGGGGATATAGGTGTTATATTAGATGCTGGGATTACTTCCTTTATACAGATGTAGACCACAAAGTAAAAATGTGCAATCCAGTGATGGATAGTGGGTAGGTATTTAGTGATTAAGAGTACATATGAGATGTGAAAAGTAGATTTGGATTTCTTGATCAAATAGATGATATGGGAATGCAACAGAGATGAGTTTGCTGAAAGGGGACCAGTATAATAGGAAGTTTATGGGCGTTGACCAGAGACAGACCATTGAGGGACCACTACTATGACAAGATTTTGCAGAGTAGGGCATACTGTTTAAGGACATTACAAATAAATGATCAACCAGGTTGGGGAGCACGCAAGCAAGGATGGTGCCCGGCACATCACGCGGTGTAGAATCTAAAGGAGGCAGGCATGATCAACTGTGTCAAGTGCCACATAGAGTTTAAGAAGGCTGTGAATAGATGACAGTTTGCATAGAGGGGCTGGGGATGTGGGAAAGCATTGTCGCAATAGACCGTCTGCTGTGGAACCTAGAATGGAGGACATCACTAAGTTATTGGGTCTCATGTTAGTCAACACATTCAAGTACTTTTGGAAAGTTGGGGAAATCGGGGATACATCACACCTGCCCCGAAGCTCTGCTACTTCACCACTGCACCGGGCACAATACCTTTGTCATTTTGTATGCAGCGACTAAAAATGTCTCCAGGATTGCTACTTTTTAAAAATTATTTGCAAATATATTCACTCCAATACCCCACATAAGTGGCTTGATAGATATGTACCCAACAGTGCACAGCCGACTGTGGATTTGTGTGGTCCCCCCTTCTGAGTCCCATTGCATATCCCCTCGCCAGAAAATCTGCTTACTTATAAGGAAGGACTAGAATTGTGTAAGTGAATAAAGAGAGAATGTGGGTAAGAGTTATTGTGAGCAGTACGATGTATTAGTAGATCTGATTACGTAGGGCTTAACATTCAAGAGTATGTGTATATTTAAAAAACATTTGTGTCCACAAATATATATATAGAGTGGAGGCCATGGTTGTTCTTTCATGGATTACCAGGAGAGGACTCCAAGAAACAGGGAACAGGCATCGCAGGGAAACTGCGATCAGTAGATGCAAGGTAAGTAGGGGGTAGGGGTGTGGTGGGGTGTGGGTGGGGTGTGGTGAGGGTGTGGGTGGGGTGTGGTCAGAGGTCGAAGTTGGCGGGAGCGGCGGGAGCGGTGGGAGCGTTGCTCCCATACTTCCATACTTTTTAATTTTAAGTTTCACTTTTCCTATACTTTTATTTAAAAAAGAAACCGTTCTGGAATGGTTTGGTTTTAAAATAAAAGTGTAGGAAGAAGTTCAAGCTTGCACTTCAGTGCACTGCACTGCACATTCCCATAAATAGCAGGTGTGTTTGTTTGGGGGTTTTGGATTGTGTGTGGGAGGGCGCGCAGGGATAGGGGTTTGTGTGGAGTGGGGCAGACCAGCAGAGAACATAGCTCCTCTACTTCTTTTCGTACACTTTGACCACTGGGTGTGGTGGGGGTGTGGGTGAGGGTTGGGGGCCAAGTTGGAAATGTTCTGAGGAGAAAAGACTGGAGGTTATTTTCAAGAAATAATCTTCAGTCTTTTCTCCCTCGAACATTTGGATCTCGGGCTTTCAACCCCGATCCGGTCCAAACATTGCTGACTACAAGGCAAGCCTCTGCAAGTACGAACTCTGAGATAAACAAATCCTTCAAATACTTCCCTGTGGAGTGTACTATTTGACCATTCTTTGTGTTGGCAGCACGACACGTGCCAACATTCCTTAGAGTGGGCAGACAGCCATAAAGTGCGATCAAAGGTTGCCCCAGTTCAAAACGCTGCCTCTTTTCCTGGGCTGCATCAATGCTCAAGCCTCAAGAGGAAAGTTGATATGCTCATCAAGCCAATTGGTCGCAGTTGTATGAGGCTACCCCGCCATCTCCCGCATCCACAGAGAAATCCATACTATCATCAAACTATACACACTCCTTTGATTCTCACTTGATTTCACTGATGGACGTGCAGTGCTCAAAAGACAAGTACATGCCGGTGGCGAACTCCCAAATCACCCACATGTAGAATGTCGTGACAAGCATTCATAGACAGCATCTCTTCCCATATTTTGTGACCGGAAGATATAAGACTCGAAGCTTGCAAATGGCGAGTTCTTTCCATTTTATTTTTGCAATATAAATGCATACATTGCAATAAAAAATGTTGTGAGTCCTTGGCAAAAGTATATAAATTGATAGAGCCCAAGAGGATTCTCATGGCTTTACAAGTTCATGTCCAAGTGTTCAAAGGAAACGAAGTCAAAGCAGCCAATCAGATACAAGTGTCGTGATGGAGACATGCAGAGTGGAGCCAGAGACAATGTGAAATAATTAATTGGGTGTAATATGCACAGCTAGAACTGATGTGTTAACGATTGAAGTCTCAGACATCCATGCTTCGAATCTTAGTTTTTTGGGTATTCTCCTGGTCAATAGTAAAGGGCAGAAACTGAAAGAAACTTTGTTTCTATTTATAAGAACTTGAGTTTTTCTATATTGCAGCTGAAAACATTTGTTTTGTCGAAGACAGCATAGCAATTCGAAAATCTGCTGTAAAATGACCTTCAACTCCTTTCTCCGGCAGTTTGCTCCGTTAAAGCCTTAAACCCATTGGTCTTGACCATTCCCACTGTAACATGTTGTCTTCACTATCTATTGGTCTTGATCATTCCCACTGTAACATGGCAGCCTCACTATCTAATGGTCTTGATGATTTCCTCTGTAACATGGCGACCTCACTATCTATTGGTCTTGATCAATCCCACTGCAACATGGCAGCCTCACTATCTATTGGTCTTGATCAATCCCACTGTAACATGGCGGCCTCACTATCTATTGGTCTTGATCATTCCCTCTGTAACATGGTGGCCTCACTATCTGCATCTGCTTCCATACTAAAATCTCAGAACATTAGGTCATCAATGCGACTCAATAAATAATGTGTTTGAGGGGAGCCAGTGGCCCTCCCCCAGCTCCCGCTTTCACAAAAGCGAGGACAGTACTTATCATCAGTGAGTAAGATTACTTATGAGGGTCGTGGCCTAGCTATTCCAGCAGCATTAAAATGCATTTCATTTTTCCAACCCAGCTTCTAAAACCTTTTAATCCGTGCTCAGTATAAAGCGTTGCGACGCATACGCGGATCCGCTGTCCATGTATCACGGCACTGGGACTGTATTAAACTAACCTTCCACACAGTAATGGATACATTAGTTAAGCAAAAGGAGCCATTGAAGGGATCTAATAAGATAATTGTCAGAGCACTGAGCAGTGTTATAGCTAATTATCGCTGAGGTCGGTTATTAGATAATGGCCCTATGTATGCTAATGCCCACGCTTGTAATGTGACTGTTTCACATTATCGAGGATGAGCGAATAGCACAATCAATGAAAAGCAGGACACTGGCATGGAATGTAGTCATTGCATCCGTGAAGCACAGGAAAATAGGTTGTAATGACCAGGTATGAGTTCACATCTAGGATAGATTTTTAGAGTAATTTAGATATATGTAACAAGATAGAGCTTTATATATATATATATATATATATATATATATATATATATATATATATATATATATATATATATATATATATATATATAAATGCTTTCTTGTCTATTGCAAAAACACTAAGGAGCTCATGTTAGTCAAATTAATAATTTGACAGCAGGGGGCCGTTACCATTACACTGTAACGTAAGTGTCTCCCCGCCACCAAATCTTTATCATTTTCACTGTGGGGAACATAAAGGGCAAAAGGCGGCTTACAAGCATGTACCCCATCTTTTTTGCCCTTCACATTTTCACCCTGCAGTCAAAGTGTGTAAACACTGCCTGACATGCTGGCATGCCAGGTAGCGTTCATTTTTGTTTGCGAGTGCTGCTTGCGGTGATCTCAAACTAAATGAAACCCGTATGTTGGGGAGGTTTTCATTTGAAGTTGGATCACTGCTTACCATGCGTGCACGTTAAGCAGAGTTTCCTCTAGAGATGAAACCCCCCAAACAGGGTTTCACTTCAATTGTACAGGCTCCCTGCCATGATCCCCAGGGGGCCCGCTTGCTTTATGCTTGTGCATAAAGCAGGCGGACCACATAGGGATCACCAGTATCTGTGAGAGCATGAGCATCCATGCTGGCACAGATGCTGGAGTATTTGTAAGGCGGAGAGGAAGGAAGTGACGGAAACGCAAGATGCGTTCCGCCAACCTCTCCGCCACAAATGATTGAATATGAGCCTTAACGTAAATGAACGGCGTAAAAGCCCCTTTTACACCATTCATTTACGCTATATGCTCATGGAACATCATCTCATATTCAAATGCTCTGGAGCGTGAAAAGATGTGTAAAATAAGGCATAAAATAACCACTCGTGGTTTTAGCATCTTTATTTTTTCCTCCTTCTCCATACCCTCCACCTGACCAAAACAATTGCTTTTCAATAGCATCACACTTTAATGCTGACGGAAGTAGTAGATTCCTATGGAGTGCTTTGCATTTTTATCACCAGCTGATCTTCATCAGCTTGTTTTGGTAGATTCCCATGGAATGCTTTGCATTTTTATCACCAGTTAATAGCCATCAGCTTGTTTTGGAATACACGTTAAATGACCTCTGCAATGTGTAGACGGTGGCAGGCATGTTAGATGTCTTTACACTCTAAAGTACAAATAATAGACAGCAACGTAAATCCTTCCGGTTTGCAATAATGTATTGCCCTCAAAATGTAAACAAAAGAAATGGAATGCAGGGGACTGCAGTGCACATGTGTGCAATATGCAGGAACATAGCCCCTAACTTGAATAAAGGGCATGTATATTTATTGACCATTGAACCATCTGAAGTCAGCGTTCATATTGCCTACATTTTTATTTTTCCAAGAACAATTTAAAATCTTGTAATTTCATTCAAAAAAGAATGATGGTAATGTAAAAAAACAAAAACCCACTCCAACCTTCGAGTTTCTTGTAGGGTCTCTCACTTTCTAAGAACAAAAGTTTGTGTCTATTTATTAGTTTAAAAACACAAATTAATTTACCTACACTTGAGTTTGCATGTGCCCTCGGAACTTCAACACTAAAGATAGAAATCCATTTCCCAAATCCACTTGAAGGTTTTAGAAGATCTTGTCATCCAACGATATTGGTTCACCCTGAACTGGTGGTAGGAGTTAGTGTATGAAGGTTGATCTTCAAGATATATATGTATATGTTCACTGGAAAAACTTTGTTAAAGGGACGTTATAGTTAAGTTGCACTAATAAAAACTATGAAATTCAATGAAAACATGTTAATGGGACGTTATAGTTACAAGTAAAACCGAAAACCCCCAGAAAATCTCCACTTATTGTAAGCTAAGCAACCATAACTTCTGCTGCCACCTTGCACTGCTAAGAAAAACACCCAGTACATGAAAGATGACATCACAAATATCATTGATGACAACACTGATGACATCACATGTCTGAGCCAATTGTATTGTGTTCACTGACATGTCTAGGCTAGTTTGTATTTTTTAGAATTGTAAACATTGATGCATTGAGAGCATGAAACTTGACAATTGGAAATAAACCTATTCTTGGAACCTCAACATTGAGAGATTGTCATTTGAATATTGACTAACAAATTATCAGCAACAAAAACTGAAATAAATTGCTAGATTGATTGCCGCTCTTTTTCCCTACTTAAAGAGCTCTCCAGCCTCTTTTACTTTGTAGATATGCAGCAGGTGCAAGTGGATCTAGGTCACATGGCCTAAGCCACGCCCACCTAGTACCTTCCTGGTTGCCTCTCTTTACCCCCACTTAACAAGCCCCAACCACCTGGTGCCTTCTTGGTTGCTGCTCTTTTTCCCTACTTAAGAGGCCCTCCAGCCTCTTTTCCTTTGCAGATGGGGAGCGGGTGCAAGTGGATCTAGGTCACCTGGCCTAAGCCCCGCCCACCTAGTACCTTCCTGGTTGCCGCTCTTTACCCCCACTTAGCAAGCCCCAACCACCTGGTGCCTTCTTGGTTGCCGCTCTTTTTCCCTACTTAAGGAGCCCTCCAGCCTCTTTTCCTTTGCAGATGGGGAGCGGGTGCTAGTGGATCTAGGTCACTCACATTCACTGCAGGAGTGTCGTGATTCACTATGGGTTCACCTTCACCGACCTGTTGCCAACACTTGAATTTGACTTTATGGACAATATTGACTCTTCGTGCTTCACCTTCTCAACTCTCATGCTGGATCTCCCATGGGTCTCGTACTCAGGGTGGCCCTGAATCATGCTGTGCCCATCGTCACCGTGAATCCTTGCCTATGTTTTCTGTTCCCTGCAACATTATGTGTTACTACTGACTTCTGCAACTGTATTCCCTCTCCCCTCTGCTTCTCTGCTCTTTTTCACTGTGTTATTCTCTGTTCTCCACTCCTCCCCCATATCTCTTCTCCCTCTCTCCTCCTGCCCTCCCTTACTTTTTTCTATGCACTTACTGGTGCCTGGACCTAGTATGAAAGCAACAAATGTTTGTCTCCCCCTTACTGGTTTTACCTCATCTCCCACTCCAGCACTATCTGAAATGTCGTCAGGCCTAGTACAATAGTCGCTTGTTTTGTTCCTCTCCCTCCTTTCTCCTCTCCCATCCCTCACCTCTTGTAATTCTCCGGCTCTACCAGAAATGTTGTCAGGCCTAGTCTGATAGTCGCCTGTCTGTTCCCATTTCCTTCCTATCTGTGTCTTAGCACCTGCACTTACTGAAATGTCGCCAGGCCGAGTACAATAGTTAATTTCACATTCTTGTTGTTCATGGCATGTAAGAATGTTATTGAATTTTCCCTTGTTCCATCCCTGCCGTGAAGCGCTTTGAAACACATTGTGTATAGGCGCTATATAAATAAACTATCATATCATATCATATCAAGGGAATGGGGGGAGCTAGCATAGATGTTGGGGGCACTTGGTGAGGGCTTGGGAAAGCAGGAAAACATTTTTTCAACTTTTTTCCCTGATAGCCGCGGCTATAACAAACATAAACCAATAATGTTATTGGGTGTTATACAAGGGGGGAATAGAGTAGCGCACCGCCTATATCCTTGAATATAGCTGCGGATAGCGGACATTTTGAGTGAAACTGTGTCACAGAAATGCCAAGTTTTACAGAGGGAATGAGAGAGGGCAGGGGAGTTGACGAGGCCATCAGGTGAGTGCGGGTAGCTGGCATAGATGTTGGTGGGCACTTTGTGAGGGCTCGGGAGAGCAGGAACACATTTTGTTTTGCCACTTTTCCCGATAGCCGCAGCTATGACAAACAAAAACAAACTATTTAATTGGATAATTGTATAACCACAAGTATACCGAATGATGTCAGGCAACCGTACCGGTGTTAACATATTACATCAGTTGATTGGTTGCTGCTGTACATAAGGCTATGTAAATAGCTATGAGTATTTACTTATACATGTATGTGCAGTAATCATATTGTTCTGTGGATGTTAGACCAGACAATTTTCCATATGTTTCAGATTCCATGCCCTTACCTCTTCCCTTGTGTCATTTGAACGTTGAAAGGCTGGCAATGAATGTTTTGTGGTTTGTAAAAAATGTATGTTTTTCTGCGGCTACAGTAGGGTGTCCTCATAGCTATTGGTGAAGTAGCCACGGCTATAAAAGATAATTTAAAAACAGGTTTTGAATGTGTTACAGGGTTTGAAATTGGTTGTTGTTAGTGTTGCAATTGTGTACTTGCCTGTGATAGGTTGCAGTCCTCTTTTTGTGCCATTGATTTTGGAAAGTATAATAGGCACCATTCTGTAGACTTGTGTCATTTTGACTTTAGAACTCACACTGTATACACGCTGAGTGTGTGGCTGATGTGAAAGCAATTGTCAGTAAAGTTGTATACATGTAAAGCTTTATTTTCAGTGTGTTGTGTGTTAGTAATATTACGTCATTGTTGTTTTGCTGAATATTGCAAATTCGATTTTTAATTAAAATGATATGCTGTGCTTACAGATTTCTATTTGTAGATTCAAGACGATGTGGACTAATTACTTTCTTGTGGTGCATTGCGAATATGTTGGTTTGGTGTACTGATCCATATACAATGTTTGTCTTGTGGAGGGTTGAAGGCTGATCTGAGGTTTAAAGTTTATTCGCTTGCACTTGTCCTAAAATTACTCTGGAATGAATGTGTATCTCCCACTATCATCCAATTGTGCCATTTGAAGCACAAAATATTGCACAGCTTCAGATCTGAGCAGCAGTATAGGAGCCTGGATTCCCGTGGAGATCATAGCAGAAATTGTAGTGGAGGTGGTTGGTGCAGAGGTTGCTCTGGTGGTAATCAGGTAGCATGGCACCTCCGGGGAGAAACCAATTGTGGCATACAGTGCAAAGACTTTTTAGCACAGAAAAATTGGGTGCTGGTAAAATGGCAGCAGGTGGGTTTGGTGTTCCATTGGAAGAAGTTGTGGCTTCATCTGTGACTGGAGGTGTTGATGCAGGAGTTGCAGATGCATGTTGAAGAACCAAATGACCCACGCATCTTCACCTTATGCACAAACTAGGTGATTTATCACCAGAGATGTTCCTATGATCTGGGATTTTGGAAATTGTGCACTGCACCTCCCCAGCCTCCGTTTGGGAATGGTGTTCCTTCACAAGGAGCTCTCAGAAACCGTAAATGTATGCCATGGATTTTCTGATTGCCCATTAGTATGTAAATATTAGATAGTGTATGAGATTTTTTCAATCCATCTTGGATTCTTTCCTATTGATCCAATGATTATTATATGTGAAGACAACAACAGTGTACCACGCATAAGATGTACTACTTATTAGGGTCACAAATATTAAACATATGTGTACAGCTGTAAGTAATTGTGTTTTCATAAAGTATGTTTCATTAACTAATTATATTTTCTTTTTTTATTGACAGAAAAGGGCACATATATACTGCATATATTTGACAGCTTTTCTACCACCATTGGACCCCTAACGTGTCGTCCCCCATTCATACATCCTATCCACACCCTATCAACTCCTACCCACGCCACCCCAAACCTCTTGACCCCTACCCACCCACCCCACCGCTACTTATTCTATTCATGCTTCTGCACTCTGCTCCCACAATCGCTTACAATGTCTCAAAATACAACTTACAAGGACTATTGAATATAAACCTTTATACATATGTAATTTCTTGTTAAACATTTTTTCATAACCGCGGCTATCGAACCCACCGATGTGATTGGGTGAACTGTATGTTCGGTTAAACTCAGCAACTACTGAAAGTCGTATCTGCGGCAATGATATAACCAATTACAGTGCGGCACACTTGGTGCTTGATAGCCGCAGTTGTGACTACAGAGACACCCATAACCACGGCTTTCTCTAGACCAATGGCACATCATGCATCTGGGCATGTAGCCACAGCTGTAACCTTCCTTTGGGTGTCCGTTGCTATCAGGTTGACTTTATAACCTCTGTCATTATCAGTTGTGAGGTTAAAAAGTGCATATTGGATATTTGAGTTTGTTAGTGGATATGTGTGGAACATTTCCTTTCTTCAAAAATTGATAGAAATACTCAAGAAGATGTTGACAACTCATCCACTGATTTTTCAGGTTCAGAATCTTTTGCAGAAGATTCTGGAGGAACAGGTGATTTTGATTTAACAACAAACAGTGATGTGGAAGACATTGGGGAATATTTTACGAAAGCATTGGCTAAGTTCATTTGTTTGGTTTGAGGATGGTGATGTTGGAAGATTGGCTGCATGTATCATTTGTAGCGAGTGATTTTTGGTAGGGAGTATATGATATTTTGATGGAAAGATGGGGGCGGAACAGAGAAGGAGAACACATTAGAATCAAACATGTAACAAAGGGTGTAAAAGAAAGGAACGTATATTTTACATTTTTGGGATATTCATTTTCTTTCCTTATTTTTTGCACTTAAAAAAACAAGAAAACTAGGGATGGCAATGAACCCGATTTTCAGAGACAGTCTTTTTCCAATCTTCTAGCATGGTACATCCCGGGACAACCCAATCACGACATATACTGCATAGGATTTTCATCACTGAAAAACTGAGTGCCTGTAGAATGGCAGCATATGGATTTGAGGAACCACTAGGTGTTGTTGTGGCTTCGATGTTGGTTGCAGGTGTTGCAATGGTGGATGGAGGGGCTGATGGAGGAGCTGCAGATATTTGCCGACATGACAAAAGAGGTCCATGCATCCTCAATTTATGGTGCTCATGGGCCTTTGCGTATGCATCATCAACATTGCAGTGGACACGAATAAGATGATTTATAGGCACAGATGTGACCAAGCTCTGTGATGAAACAGTTGAAAGGCCATGTCATAGCAGCTTCTGGCACAAGGTGCATTGCGCCTCCTCAGCCTTCGTTCTGGAACAATGCGCCTTGACATGGAAGTACTTCAAACTGTCTGAACATGTATTCATTCCAGTAGGCCTCTTCCACGGTGGGGATGGTTCAGAACCCAGACCACATTGTCCTCACTGCTGCCACTTTGTAATAACTTGGAAGCTGATGAACACCCGAGCCAGCAGGTAAGTTATTAAGTAGATTTATTGTAGTTCAATGCCAGGAACGAAACATTGGCATGTCCTTTCCAAGTCAGCATATCTCCAACTGCCAAGCATAGAATCCCCCTTCAGATCCAACACACCAACACTCCACTCACACTGACATCACTACATTCCACTTAGCAGTGATGTCATCCACTCAGCTAGCAAGACACATTAAAACACTTCTCCCTCCTCTACCTTGTTGGAAACAGAGAAAGATCACCAAAACCACCACCAGACAAAAACCCCTACATGTACGTGTGGCCAGCACGCAATGCACCAACTAGTAACACCACTGGCGACAGGAAAATGCCCCCAGAGAACACCAAACCCGAACACTCCCAGGAAGATCAAGGAAACAGGAAAGAGCTCCACCAAAGGAATATGAACCCAATAAAACCTAAATGGCACCCCCAGAATACTAACAACTGTGCCAACAAGTTAGGCAACTCCACGACAGGATCCCATCCTCGTCGCCACTGTAATACCTTGGAAGCTGATGAACACCCGAGCCAGCAGGTAAGTTATTAAGTAGATTTATTGTAGTTCAATGCCACGAACGAAACATTGGCATGTCCTTTCCAAGTCAGCATACCTCCAACTGCCAAGCATAGAATCCCCCTTCAGATTCAACACACCAACACTCCACTCACACTGACATCACTACATTCCACTTAGCAGTGATGTCATCCACTCAGCTAGCAAGACACATTACAACACACTTCTGTCAGACATATTAAAAGTCTGACAGAGGAGGAACATATGAAACAACAAAATGACAACACAAAAGGGACAATGCCACAAACAATTACAGTTTTTTGAAAACAAATAATAGTCAAACAGAACAAATAACAAGACAAAGGGAAGGAGGATGAGGTTCAACATGGGTAAAAAGGATGGAAACATAAGGCATAAGGAGCCAAAGGTTCTTGCAGTAACTCAGAGCACCGGTTCACTTGCAAGGACTGAAAGCAATGATATTGTCATACAGCGTGGGCATAGCCACGTCTACACATCTCGCACTGTCATCATTGGTTCAATATATATCATTTGGACCCGCGCAGCAGCAGCACACGCTCCATTTAGGCAATGCCACAAGTGCAGGTTTTGTCAGAACCTTGACTATGATAAGCAAACAGTGATTGGTTTGTCTGCATAGCAGTGGATACCCTCTATATATTCAGGAAGCCCCTTTACTTTTCCACATTGCTTTTTGGACTTTGGTTCCTGACACATCTGTGTAATTCCCCAGGTACTTTCCAAACTTGCAAACTTAATTTTTCCAATCCCTTTTTACCCTCGCTTACTCCTAAACCTCTTTACTTTGTCTTGTGCTGTGTGGTTTGTCTACATTTATTTAGTATTATACTTTATTATTTTTTTTAAAGTTTTTACATTTTTAGTGTTGAAGTCTTTTTATTGTAGCGTCTTAACTATAATTCATCCGAATGCAGCAGTGAGAAGGAGGTAGTTTGGGTCTCTACTGCTTTACCTCCCTGCAAGAAGTATTGTGGTATGAAGACAACAGCGGATAGCTGGAAATATTTTATGGTGCAACAAGCTCATTATAAACTTAAACTAAAGGCCCACACACCCTAGTCAGTACGACAGTATCTTAGAAACACTGCCACCTCTGTCTCTAGACCACATTCTGTCCTTCAGGCTACATCACCATCCGTGCATCCTCAGCCCCATCATCAAGGACTACTACTGAACCTCCTCCCCTGCTGCCAGCCTGCAATCTGATGCAGTACAAAGTTATTTGCTGCATTTGTCAAAATCCATTTGTGGCAAGAGATGCCACCCTACCTGGATGGGTAAGAACCATTTCTAAACACCAGGTCCACTGCCACCAGTAGGCATCTTTCTTTTATGTGGCAATTATTCCCTCTTTTTGTGAAATGAAATTAAAGTATGAACAAAAAAGGAAAACAAGATAAATCCCCCCAAATATGTGCCCTTCATTTATAAACCCATTGTTATATGTATCAAACCCTAATGTTCTTCCCTTCCCAGGTCACCCTCCTCCTTCTCTCTCCCCCAAAACGGCACTTTTCAGGGTCAGGGTTTCTATTATAAAAGTAAATAATAGAAACACAGACTGTATAAATGGATCAATAATTCTTAATTGATCTTTTTATTACAGTTTGCATTAAAAATACAGAATGTTAATGTGTTTATGTTAGCCGCGGATATCCTTTATGGTAGCTGCGGGTACAATGACAGTAGCCAATACGGTGGAATGTTTTGTTATGCTATGTTATTCACAGTTATGTATCATAGCTGCAACTATGAAAAAACTACCTATGTATATATGTGTGTGGTAGATAGTCCTGAAAAGTTCAATTTTTAGATATATTGAGTGTAGTATTTGTAGAAAGTTACTGCAACACTTGTATTACTTTCTCTTCATCAACAATAAATATAACTCTACATAATTCCTAAATGTTAAATAAGTATGCAAATTATGTTGAACAAATATTTTTGGGGGAAGTGGTTGTGGGATTTCTTGTTCTTTTAGCATTTACACATGATAGATCTTCTTCATCAGCACAATTGTCTGCATTTTTACTATCTATTTTTCGTTTCAGTTCTTTTATGTCCTTTTTCACACATTCCATATCATTTTGATGATTCATTCAAATGTCTTTCAATTATTTTAATGAATCCATGATTATCTTGCTATGGAATTCCTTAGGTGGCTGTTGCTTAATCCTTCTTGATACTTGAATCATTTATTCATCAGTTTGAAAACATTTACAATATTTTAAAACAATTGAAGACATCATTGATTTAAAGGTACTTTTACTGGTAGCACAGACATTTAAAAGCAGTAAGTGTATATAGTGAGTGTTTTCATTTATGTATTTTTAGTGACTGTCTTTCTTTTCCTTGGAACACATGTTAACATATACATGTGGATTTAACCTAAGCTACAGTAAAACATGTAATTACTTCTAACGTCAGTGACATATTGAACCTCCATTACTGTTTATTTCAAAGCAGAATGGCATAGTAAAAAGCATAATACTCTTTATTATTCACTTTGCAAAACAATATGTCATCTAAATACCTCAGTGATATGTTTTATTTTGAATAGAATTTTGTTTACGATGCTAAGGTATACATATATCCTGAATGCTATTTGTTAATTACAAATATTATTGTTTCTCTCATTTTACATTAACATAAATTATACAATTTAGAGTGCCCTGCACTTTTTTGTGGCTGCTTCTATTCAGCATCCTCCTTCAGTATTTCCTGTTTTGTGAGATAACTTTCTTCTAGACACTCTTTGTAGTGGTCCATTGTAGGGTGAAAGTAAAAAAACTCTGACTGTCTGTGATGAATCAACTTACGGGGCACCAGTGCTCCAGGAATGAATATCGGTTTCTAAACCATCAATCAGGCCACACCTCTAGTACACCAGAAGGTATTTGAACGGGTTGAAACACAAGTAAATTATAAATCCACTTGTCCAATTTTTGGTAACTTGGACGTAACGGCAGGCTTATCTCTACAAGGTTGTGGATTGTTGGTTAGTTGCAACACAGCGAAAATACAATTATTACCCAATGATAAAAGGGACTGTCCAGTCAAGGTCGTATACAAATATCTTCTTTATTATTATTATTACAACAGACAGTTCTAGCACATTACAAAATGCAACTGTAAAGGAACACAGAGGACAGACATTTTCACGAAGGAAAGGGATGCACTCTGGATTGTAAGAGGATTCAATTCAACACTACAGCTAAGTCAATGCCTAGTCTGGGGTACTGAATGGAAACCCTTATTGATATATCTTTATGTCCAGTTCATGCGTTCTGGATGACTACCCCTATATAACACCGCTCTCTTGGAATCCCCCTGACCCCACTGAGCCAAGAAGTAGTTCTATTTTGCAAGTTTAAAGGTTTATTTGATAATTTAAACAATATATATATATATATCACGCTTTATAATAAATTAATAATTGAATATCACACTGAATCTGAGCAGTAATCAATAATGGATAGTCTGGCACTAGCACACTTGTGAATAGGAACAGAAGAATAAGGTGGTAGAGAATGCTTTATATAAGTTCATATGGATGCAATGTTGAATGAAATGCAATACAGAAAATACTCAATATGATTTCAACAAAACAATGTAATCACTTTTCTCTGGCAATGCACTCCCCCCCCTTGACGCAATGCAAGGAAATGGAAGGAAAGCACACAGTTCTCAGAAATGCAATCAAATGTAATTCAGTTCACCCCAGCAGCTTAGACTACAGAAGTTTACAACACAGGCCCAAAATGCTTTTATATGTGCTGGCAATGAAGTGAAAAATACGCTAAAATGCTTTTAATTCCCTCTAGAGTTCAGGGTGAGTGGTATCTAGTTAATATTGGTCCAGGCTCACTCTAGCAATGATTCAGGGATGGTTCTTAAGAGGCAAACGAATCTTTAGCAAGGAAAGCAAAAAAAACTGCTGTTTTCACACGTGGAGAAATTTGCAAATCGCGGCAAATTCGCGAGTGTGTTTTTCGCGATTGCGGCAACACTATAGAGAATCGGAATGCGGTTCTAGGTCCGTTGAAAAGCCAAGATTCTAAGCTTTCAGAGGAAAGTTGAACCAAGTTCCTAGCACAAACGGTTACGGAGTTATGAACGATTTTGTGAAGGTTATTTTTCGGATTTGAAAAACTTGCAGCTAAAAATGACAAGTGACAGCTTTTCAAATGACAGGTGACAACTTCTAGGAGGCAGTTCTGGTTAGATTAAAATAGATTGAATTATATTATCTTAACTAAGAGATTGGTTCTGCACAGTCCTGCTAGGTACTCACAATATATTTAGAAATAGAATGGGCCTCGCCACGGATCTGGTCAGGTTTTAGACTGGACTCTGGTCTGGTCACGGCACTTCACAGTGATCTGGGTCAGCTCTGCTCTGCTGGTCTGGTCTGGATCTCTGGTTCTGGATATTGATATATTTGAAGTCTGGATCTTTCTGCACAGCTTTCTCTAGAGATTAATGGAGGTAAAGTATGGATTTTCCCGGCAGAGCGTCCCGCAGCAAATGGATTTGAAGGTCCCTATCTGTCCTGACTGTCTGCTTTTATGTGTTTTGAAAATGGGTGTGTGTGAGCAGCATCACTAGCCAGCCCCTCTCCACTTGTCATTGGCCACTTCCTCCGCTTCCCCTTGATTGGGGGAATGAAATGAAGTGTCATCATGATGAGGTCTGTTTATGGTACAGAGAACCCACCCCTGTCAACTTTACACACAATCTATATTTGATCAAAAGACATATTTTCACAGGTACACATTTGTTTAACCTTACATGCACCCATCACATATCACAGGAGGTATACCCTGTCCAAATCTGCTCTTCCTGGGAGCTTGCATTGAGAAATGGCAACATATTTCACTTTTTGGTCAAGTTACCAATATCAGATTCTTACTCAAATTTAACCAAATGTGTGCAAGGCATGCAGGCATTAATTGATGAAGTATCAGACTTTTCACATGCAGACATTTTAAGTAATAGCCTCTTAACTGCTAGTTTGCCCCCAGATCATGCCACCGGTTCTAAAAACCTCTTAAAATGTGGGCAGAAAAATCACAAGAATTATGGTATCATTTAAATAATTATGACAAGTCCGTACTATGAGTTATTCATCTTTTTCTAAAACCATATTCTGGCTACAGGGGTGTGTCTTTTCAGGTCACATGGTACAGAAACCAGTCTTTCCACTTTCTTCAAGCTCAGCCTCTGTCTCCAGTTTCTCCCCCTCCCAGTTTCTGCCAAGAGGAAGCCATTTTTATTACCCCTGCAATAAACCATCTGCTTGGGCCCTGGAAGGCCCTTTGTTCAAGAGGAAGCCAGTTTTCCAGCCCCCATAATAAAACATTTGCCTGAGTCAGGACAGGGCTTTGTTCAATTTCCTGCAGAGCCCAGGTAATTCAATCAGAGAAGTGTCATATCCCTTTTGGTGGGAGCAGCAAAATGCAGGTCGGCCTGGGAACACAGCAGTTGTGCAAGTCTCAACTCCTGTCGGGGGTAGCTGGTGGGCAGAATTCAGTTCCTTAAGCCAGGTTTCAGATAAAATGTCACTTTTGTTCCCCAGTTTAAGTCAAGACAATTTTTTACATATGCAGCTAGGATGCTGATTCTAAGTTTAAAACTATGTTATTTAAACAATTGCAACCTATGTGACACTCAGAAGTAGGTCACTCATTTCTTTTAAACATTTAGGTTTTTAGTGTCTTTCAGTCCAAATTTACTTAAACTGCTGAAATCCACAGCTCAGCCAGTTTTGTTATAAACCTTCAAGTCACTTCAGAATATAACTTTACATTGGATCCACCTCTCAGTAAGTCTTTCTTTGGGTTCATCTATTCAGTTTTACACAAATAAAAAAAAATCTGGTGTTGTTTTAAAACGCCGGCTTTCTGATAGTGGTGAGTACTGGTACTGCACCCATTTTTGGGATTTAAGAAAATGAATTCCCCACAATTCTAGGTTGCTTTTGGCAATCAGCATTGCCATTCCCAATGGTTTCAGACTACTGTGTGGGTAGTCCAATGGTGGTTTTAGGCAGTGCCCTTCTGTGCCCATAACATCGGCAAAATGGGTGGCAGCCTATTCTTCATGCACTTCCCAGGGCATTTTCTGGGAAGCTCTAGCCATCATGATGTTTTCAATGCCAGTACTGCACAGTTTTTGAGGTAGGGCTTGGATGCATGGGTAAAAACATCCCACAAGCCCCCCTCTTGCGATGGCCATTCTGTTTCACTGATGGGACTCGCAAAACCTGGGATGTTTCCTCTTCTTCTTCCAATAGATGGCACAGTTCAGCATCTTTTCCTCCATCCGGTCGGATCGATCGGTTCTCCTCGCCGGTCCTGATGGGAGTATTGGGCGGTACACTGGGCCCCTTGCGTCTCTGCTCCCGGTCTCCGGATCGTCCTCCTTGGCCCGTCTCCAGGTTTTCTTTCTCCTAGGACGACAAAGGAAGAGCAGCAATACCTATTCATAGACATTTTTCCCCCACCATTGATATAGTGGGGTGGCATCTAAATTTATAGTCAAAACATATGAACATGCACATTTCTTTTTGCATTCAAAAACAAAAACACCCACATTGAGAAACTCAGAATTTGATAGGCGATATGTAGGATATTTTAAGTTAGAACTGAATTAATCTGAGACAGTACCCTCTAGGATTCCAGAGGATTCCTCCAGTTGTTGCAGAGTGTGCCTGGGATGGCAACACTTCAACTGGTTAATGTGCACCCACTTGTCTTCCCCCTCTGCCAAACCGCCTTTGGGGATGCGGATCTTGTAGGCCACAGGGGAGATTTTGTCTATAATCTCAAAGGGTCCCTTCCATGTAGGCAAAAATATTCGCTATTTGGCCTGGTTCCTTTGGAAATTGTATAGATAGACCCGGTCCCCCACCTCATATTCCTTCCTGGAAGTCTTCAGGTCATAGTGGGTCTTCATGCTATCAGCTGATCTTTCTAGATTCCGCTGAGCATAGGCAAAAGCATGTTGAAGGTGTTTCCTTAAATTCTCCACATACTCATGAGTTGTGGAGGCATTTATCAGTGTCTGCTCTTGGGTCCTGTAGAGCAAATGCTGAGGAAGCACCATCTTGCGTCCAGTCATCAACTCAAATGGTGACATTTTGGTTGCAGATGAAGGGGTAGATCTGATGGCCATTAGGACCAGAGGTAATCGGATATCCCAACTTGGCCCAGAATCTGCCACAAACTTCTTTAATATGCTCACAATGGTTCGGTTATATCTCTCTACTGCCCCAGAAGAAGCTGGCCTGTAAGCAATATGTAACTTCCTTTTGACCCCCAGTATCTCCCACATCTTTGTCATTACTTCACTGGTGAAGTGGCTACCCCTGTCTGACTCAATCCTTTGAGGTAGACCAAAACGGGAAAAGATGTGGTTAATCATCAGGGCAGCTGCGGATTCTGCCTTGCAATTTGGGGCTGGGAGACATTCCACCCACTTGGTAAACAAGCATGTCACAGTCAACATGTACTTATTCCCCCTAGCAGAGCGAATCACGGGGCCTACAAAGTCGATTTGTAAATCTGACCATGGCAGTGTCATCCCCCTCTTTTGGAGGGGTGCACGGTGCGTGAGGGATGATGGCTGAAATTGTGCACACACAAGACACCCCTTCAAGTATTGGTCAAGGTCCTGCCCCATGTGTGGCCAGTATAAAACATTTCTTAAGATTTCCAGTGTTGTGTGAAACCCCCTATGACCGGCGGTGGCCGCATCATGGGCGTGACTTAACATCAGGCTTCGGAATGAGGTAGGAACCACCCACTGATCGTGGCCAGCTTTGGATTTCCTTACCAGCAAACCGTCTTGGATTCGGAACATTTTTGGACATTTCATCAACACTCTTAGGTCCTCTTTCCCAATGTAATCGGTATCCGTCAGGGGAAAGTTCTCAGGGTCCTCAAGGTGCTGGTAAAATTTACCAATTATTGGATCCCCTTCTGAGCGGTAATCAAATCAGCATCAGGGGTCTCCTTACTCCATTGTGCAATTGAAAGGTCGTTGTGAGCCTTTGTCTGGGACCTAGTGATAGCAGTGACCTGGATTTCCCCCAACAGGGACTCAATCTCAATTAGATCCCCTTGGATGGCCCCGGTTTTGGCCAGTTGATCAGCTAAGTCATTTCCAGTTTTGTCTGGTCCCTCTACTTTGGAATGACCCTTGATCTTTTTCCAATAGATGGTCATCTCATTCGAGGTGACCAGATCATTAATGTTTTGGATCAACTTCCCATGTTTCAAGGGTTTGTTGTTAGCACATAACATGCCTCTGGTTTTCCAATTAACCAGGTGCTCCACGAACCCGTTCCGTACATAATCCGAATCTGTGATTATGACCAGTTCGTGGAGTTGATGCTGGACAGCAGTGAGGATGGCCTGATGCACAGCCATCAATTCTGCCACCTGACTACTTCGGGGACCAATTTTGTATCCAGCAGAGGGTTCTGGGAACTCCTTCACCCATGCATTCCCTACGCCAGCCACCAGTTCTTTCTCCCCGTTGTTGTCAACATGGTAAGAGCATCCATCCACATAGACAATGGGCATTCCCTCACACTTGTCCTCTTCAAAGACTTTGTGTGGGGAATTAAGGTATGCCTCCGTGTTGTCCTTGATTTTTAGACTTTCGTCCTCGAGACAGTTTTCTCGGGCACAATAATGCAAGTCAGCCAGACCTTGCGCGAGGGGACTCTTCTTGTTTTGGCCATATCTGACCTCCACAGGAAAGCCTTGCATTGACAGAATCCAGGAAGTAATTCGGGAATTACTCACATTTCCGGCCCGGATTCTATCACTTTGGAGATATTGCAGAGGCTGGTGTGGAGTCTCCACTATGATGTGTTCCCCATGGATAAACGGGCGGTAATTCTTCAATGCCCACACCGTTGCCAGGAGTGCCTTCTCACAATCGTTGAATTTTCCCTCCACAGAGGATAAAGTTTTGCTCGCATAGGAGATTACTTTATTGACCTTGTCATGCTTTTGGTATAATACTGCTGTCAAGCAGGTATTAGAGAACCCTGTCTCCAGGAAGAACTCCTTGTTTCTGACAGGGTAAGCTAGGCAAGGCGCTTTTGAGAGGCTTCTTTTGAGTTGTCTTACTGCCTCGGCTTGTTCTGGACCCCATTCACACTTGACCCCCCCCTTCAGGAGATGAATCAGGGGTCTGGTGATCTCTGCGTAGCCCTCAATGAACTTTCTGCTGTAATTAGTCAGTCCAAGGAGGCTCCTTAGTTCCCGCAGAGTTGTGGGGTCTTTCAATTTTTGGAGGGCTTCCACTTTCTTTTCCTGGGGACAGAGACCCTGAGGAGTAATCTCATGCCCCAAGAAATTAACACGGGTTCGACACCACTGTGCCTTTGCTCCGGCGGCCCTCAACTGGGTCAGAACATAACGGATCTCTGCTATGTGTTCCTCCACAGATGAACTTTTGATGAGGACATCATCTACATAAGCCAGGTTACCCCTCGCACCCAGGTCGGGCATGGCCTTATGTAGGAAAATATTGAACTCATTACCAGAGTTAAGGTATCCGAAGGGAGTCCGGGTCCATGTGTACTGCTGGCCCCCAAAGGTAAAAGCCAGCTTGTATTGGTCCTCCCTACTGACAGGCACAGTCCAGTATCCATTGGTCAGGTCTATTGCAGTGAATACCTGTGACCCCTGAATCTGGGCCAGCCCTTGGTCAATGTAGGGCAGAGGCCATCGGGAAGTATGGACCCGTTTGTTGAGCTCCCTGAGGTCGGTGCAGAGTCTCCACTGGCCGTTTGGCTTCAATATTCCCAGCACCGGATTATTGAAGGTGCTGTGAACTGGACGGATTATTCCCCGGGACTCAAGGTTCTTAATTATTTCAGTAAGGGACTCCATGGATGCGAGAGGCAAACGATCTTGCTTCACAAACACAGGAGTCATGCCAGGGTCCGTGGGGATTGTTGTTGTGTGGATGTCGGTGCGGCCACAGTCATATGAGTCTACCGCAAAGAGATCTTGGAAATCCAAGAAAACTTGTTTCAACTTTTGCTTTTGTTCCAGAGTCACACAGGCATCAGCTAGGTTGACTCTCTCTTCCACCATCTGCCTGAAGCCTGGACAGACTTCTGGTTTGGCTATTTCAGCGGCCTCCTCCAGCTGGGTGGAGAAGTCCCTGGTCAGAGTGCTGATTTGGACTGGAGGCTTCAGGTGGGAAAGGCAGCCCTCATGGACCTGGAAAATCACCTCATCCCTCCTGAAGTCACAAGTCACATCTTCCTTACCATAAGGGCAAGAAGTGTACACCAGGAAGTTCCCCCCATGCCCGGTAAAAATCCTGTCTGGTGTTGTATTGTCATCACTGTCACTGTCAAAGCAGTCCTTGGGGATTGGCCCTAACAGTTCATTACCTAAATCTATGGAAAAATGTCGGTCATCAACCGCCATTCCAATAATGGTGCCTGCGGCTAGAGTAATACTCTTTAAGTCGCTGTTATCCACCTCTATTAGAATGGTGTCATGTTCTATGTTGACTAATGGAGTTGGGTTTACCCCCAACCCTTGCTGTTGGAGAGAAGCGTTTAGATGTATGTAAGCATCAGGGTTTTTCAAATATTGTCCTCTTTTAACTTTCACTTCCAGGGAGAATTGTCGGGTCCTTTCTGGGATGGTGACTTCCTCTTTGATCTGAATTTCAACTGCATAAGGTAGCAATTGAGCTGACCTAAATGCTTTTTCTGGATCATCAAAGCCCATGGGATTATCCGCTAATCGGGACCAAGCTTTGAAGTTTATTAGGTCCAAACTAATGGCAAAGCGATTGAGAATGTCACTGCCTAAGTAAATAGCGGCAGTGACGTCTCGCACGACCCAACAATTGTGGACTATGCTCTTGTTGCCAATGGAGATTTTGAGCATACACCTACTTGGCAGAAGATGTTTGGAATTGGGTGCTTCCAGGTCCGATTCCCATTTGTCTATCAGTTTGAATGTGGGAATGGCTGGATCTTTTGGGAGTTGGCGGAACATGGCTTCGCTGATGAAGCTCTTACCGTTGTTCACACACACTCGAGCGAGAACAGAGTCCTTCCCATCATTTAATTGGACAGGGATGAACAACTGCTCTCCAATTTGCTGAATATCAGCCAGGCTCTGAGCTGATTTCACATCTTTCTGGACTATAGGAGTGGGAGTTTCTGATTGTGGATTAGTAAAAAATCTCAGAGCGTTTCCTTCCAGCGTGGAGTACCACTTTAGACTGGAAGGAAGGTTGATTTTCAGAAATAGAGAGGACCCTCCATCACCAGTCTGTTGTCCTACTGCTATTACTGTCACGTCTGGAATTTGGCTATTCTGGAAGTGAAATTCTACTTGGTCAGGTTTTTGTTCAACCATGTGGCAGGTGCCGTTTAAACTAACATGGTTGACACTCTGTTTTAATTTTATTGGTCGGCTAGTCTGGGTCCAGAGGACCTTGTTTACGCAATCTATTAAGGGTGACAACCTCCTCAGGAGGTCATTCCCTAGTAAACAAGGTGTGCCCTCTGGAGTCACTACTATGACCGGGTGTTTCACCTTGTGTCGCCCGATCTTAATGTCCAAGTCTGCAGTCCCCTCAATGGGAATTTCCTTCCCGTCAAAGTCTGGAGTTGTCCAGGAAGTGAGGTGAGAGGAATTTGGTAATTCCCTCCCCTTCCTGCATTCAGTTCGTCAAAGGCCCTTCTGGACAGAAGGGTAGCTTGAGATCCAGTGTCCACCAGTGCCAAAATTGTACCCTGCCCCTGTACTTGTACCGGGGCATAGTATCTTCCCTCCTTCTCCTCAAGGGGGCACAGATAATGCACATTTTTGGACAACTGGTGGGCTAACTTTCTGGTTTTGGACATTGCAAGAGAAGAAATTTGGGGAGAATTCTGTGGAGAGCCTTGGGAATCTGAAAGAAAAAGTTGGCAACTGGAGATCAGAGCCATTGTGGGTTCCCCTGGCTCCGGTTCCGGGCCGCCCCCCCCTTTTTGGAGGCAGTCACCAGGATGGGTTTGAACCAGGGGATTTTGGTATTGTGGGTTCTGGGATGAGATGATGGGCGGCGGTAGCTCAGTCTCCATATCTCCCCAGTCTGGATTTGCATCCCTAGGGACCCATTTTTCTTTGGGAGGAGTTCCCCCCTCTCTGAAGGAGAAGATCCTTTTCCCAGGATCCTCTGAGGATCCCTCTCCCTCAAATTGGAAGATCTGTACCTCCTCCTCAAACTGAGTCTGTTTGGGTCTTTTGTTTCTCCTACCCCCCCTCTGCTCCTTAGGAGGCAGGCTTTCAGGGGCAATAGATTTTGTTTCCGGTTCCTGGGTTTCCAGGGGCTGTTTACAAGTGAGGAAGGAAGCTTCCTCCAAGGCTTTACACCCCCCTTCCCTTTGTGCCTCCTCCCTGGGAACCGGTGAGTTATCGGGGTGCTGCCCCCGTCATTGTTCTGGGGCACCAGGTCCAGAGTTGGGTGTGTTCTGCACCGGCATGCCGATCTGAGGGTTCTGCTGAGCCCTCAGTATGTGACCCAGATCCCGCGCCATGTTTTGAACCTGGCGCTCTAACTGGGAAACCCGCTCAGGCTGATACGGGGCCCTGTTTTCTCCCCTGGGATGATCCCGGGAAGGGTAGCTATCCCTTCTTTGGTAGTACCCCTGGTTGGGAAGATTTGGATACCCCTCCCCCGTTGGCCTCCCCTCTCCCAGATTAGGTTGTCTGGGCTCAGGGAATTGGGGAAAGAAGGATGGATGATTTTGGGGCTGGAAATTGGGTGGATACCTGGGGAAAAAGTTCTGCCCAGGATTTGGAGAATTTCTGCCCTCCTGGGGGAAGTTAGGAGGGAAGTTCCCTGGGTTAGGTGCTTGGCCGGATCCCCCCCCTTGGGCTGGAGGAGTCCACACATAACCCAGGATGGGTCTGTTTCCCTTGTAACGGGGGCTTACATAATCAGGAGAGCGAGGGACCCCATTTGTGGGGCTGCCTCCCTGGCTCCCTGTCTGTGACTGGCCCGAGGACCTTCTGGGCCTAGCATTATTAGGTGCAGGTAGGTTTGTAGGCCCCCCCATCTCCAACTCTAAAACGGGGGTGACCTTTACCTCTGCCACCTTGGCAGCAGCAGGGGTGTTGTTGGCTTTGGGGTTTTTGGGCGCATTATTTTTATTTTCTATTGGCTTCTGCACCTCATAGATCCGGGTCGCCTGTTCAATGACCCAGTCTAAAGATCTCTTCTCGTGAAAATCCCTCACGAGCTGGGTCATTATGTATTTGGGCAAGGCATGGAAAAACGTATTAATAAATTCTCTGCTATCCGTGCGCACCCTTCTTGTGGTCTGTGCAAAAGCACGCTTTAACTCCTGCACAAATTCTTGTGGGGCCTGATCCTCCCCACATTGTAAATTGTAGACTGCCTTGCGAGCCTCTTGAGGATTTCTATGAGTAGAAAAATGTTTCAAGATGGCCGCCTTATAGGTGGACCATCTTAAATGATTTTGGTCCTCCAGCCCCGCTAAGAAACTGGAGTATTCCGGGGAGAAGGTCCACTTTACATATTGAATAAAGCTTTGGCTGTCTTTCAAATGGAAAGTCTCCATCATTTGCTCAAACAACTCTAAGTGCTCCCAAACAGAATACTTGGCGTTCTTATGATAAGGCGTGATGACGCTCCTGATTGCCTTAATCTGCTTTAAGGGGTCCTTAAGCAAGGCCCTTTTTGTCTTATTGGCCCTTTTGGTCTGGGTAACCCTGGTCCATTCATCTTCTGACTCAGAGGCACTGCTCCCAGAGGTTCCCGTCTGTTCTTCCAGGTTTTCCCGGATTCTGCGAGCCTGGGAATGGCTGGCAGAATGTGGGGACCTGGTCTCCTGTGTCCTGTACCGCTCAGAGGAGTCTTCAGATCCCTCCTTGCTGCCAGGATTTGATGGGTACCCCCCACTGACCTAACTGGGCAGAGGTTTTCAGGATGCCCTTAATGGGCCTACTCTCCTGGGTTTCCCCATCAAATTGCACTGTGCTTGGGTGCCCATACCCGGATGCCCGCCCCTCCATTCCTGGGTGGTACTGGCCTATGAGACCCATGCTTCTGGCTGGATAGTAATCTGCCATCCCTGTGGCCCTGTGCTCATGTGCGCCAGGGGACATGGGGGTGGCAGAGTCCAGGGACTGAGAGAAATAAAGGCCTCTGGTACTAGAGCTCCTGGGGTTATGCTCAGGAGTTTCTCTTTCCCAGCGAACCTCATCTCTATCCGCCCCTGCTCCCTGTTGCAATGCAAGAGCCTGCGCCTTCAGTTCCTCAGTTAAGGCCTTACTAGACTCTATCAGTCTCTCCTGCATCGCTACCTGTTGTTGGAGTCTATCATTGTGCTGGCAGAGAGCCTCATTCTCTCTCTGCGTTTCCTGATTGGTCCTGGAGCACTGGGCCAGTCTTTGCTGCAGGAGGGTTACCTCCTGAGCTGTGTCCCTATTGGCCTGCTCCTGTCTTGCCAGAGCATCCTCCACCCTCCTGGTGTGCTCTAGCAAGTCCTGGTGTTCTTTTTGGAGGTCACCCAGTCCCTGGTGGGCCAGGTGATTGTCTTCCATTGTTCTCCTTAAGTGGCAGACTTCCTGGCCTAAGGTTTCCCTTTCCTGACCAAGAGCTTGAACTTGTGACGCCAGGTCGTCCCTTTGCCTTTGGAAGGCACCAGCTTTCTGGCGCTCCTGATCAAACTCTGCCTGGGTATCCAGGTCTTTCAGGATCAGTTTATTGCTCTCCTCTTTCTCTCTGTCTAGTTGGATTTGCAGGGTGGCTACCTGCTCTGTGCATGCCCTGTTGAAATTGATCTGTTGCTCCAGCTTTTTCTGGCTCTGCAGTAGGGAGTCCAAACCTTCTTGGTACTCCTTCTGCAAGGCCAGAAATCTGGTATCCTGGTCAGCCTTTTCCTGTTGCAGGATGTCCATATCCCTCTTTATTTTAATGATGTGCTGTCTACTCTCATTTTCTGACTCCTGGCTCCCCTGCAGCCTCTGCTCAGAAGAGACCAGGTCAGATTGGACCTTCTCTAACGCCATCTGTTGCTTATTCGCCAGAACTTGGCTTTCAGTACATTTATCTTGCATGTCTCCCATATATAGGTACAGGTATGCCGCTATCCTAACCATCTTGTCTTGTTCATCCTTAGCTTTAGGAGCCATGTATAGTTCACTCAGGGCCACATGTAAGGGACCCTGATCTCTCCATGTATCTGACCCTGTTTCCGTGACCTGTTGCGTGATGGGCTGCAACCAGACCATGCGGTCCTGGTGAGTCCACTCACCTCTCACAAATAACTTATGTAAGAAGTGCTCTCTGGTTATTTTCAAGTCTACTAAGGTAGTCATTCTGGAATTTGAGTTCCTTCCTGACTTACAGAAGTTTGTATTTTATTTTTGCAAAACAGACCTTTTCCTTAGAGCGTTCCTTTGAGGAGTGCTTTACAGCGTAACACAGCGTGGTGATCCGTTCGGATATATGTATCTGGTCAGCTGGCACGCTGTATTAATCTGCACAAATGGTAGATCTAACCCAAACGTCCCGCTCGAGCCCCCAATTTGTAAGAGGATTCAATTCAACACTACAGCTAAGTCAATGCCTAGTCTGGGGTACTGAATGGAAACCCTTATTGATATATCTTTATGTCCAGTTCATGCGTTCTGGATGACTACCCCTATATAACACCCCTCTCTTGGAATCCCCCTGACCCCACTGAGCCAAGAAGTAGTTCTGTTTTGCAAGTTTAAAGGTTTATTTGATAATTTAAACAATATATATATATCACACTTTATAATAAATTAATAATTGAATATCACACTGAATCTGAGCAGTAATCAATAATGGATAGTCTGGCACTAGCACACTTGTGAATAGGAACAGAAGAATAAGGTGGTAGAGAATGCTTTATATAAGTTCATATGGATGCAATGTTGAATGAAATGCAATACAGAAAATACTCAATATGATTTCAACAAAACAATGTAATCACTTTTCTCTGGCAATGCACTCCCCCCCGTTGACGCAATGCAAGGAAATGGAAGGAAAGCACACAGTTCTCAGAAATGCAATCAAATGTAATTCAGTTCACCCCAGCAGCTTAGACTACAGAAGTTTACAACACAGGCCCAAAATGCTTTTATATGTGCTGGCAATGAAGTGAAAAATACGCTAAAATGCTTTTAATTCCCTCTAGAGGTTCAGGGTGAGTGGTATCTAGTTAATATTGGTCCAGGCTCACTCTAGCAATGATTCAGGGATGGTTCTTAAGAGGCAAACGAATCTTTAGCAAGGAAAGCAAAAAAAACTGCTGTTTTCACACATGGAGAAATTTGCAAATCGCGGCAAATTCGCGAGTGCGTTTTTTGCGATTGCGGCAACACTATAGAGAATCGGAATGTGGTTCTAGGTCCGTTGAAAAGCCAAGATTCTAAGTTTTCAGAGGAAAGTTGAACCAAGTTCCTAGCACAAACGGTTACAGAGTTATGAACGATTTTGTGAAGGTTATTTTTCGGATTTGAAAAACTTGCAGCTAAAAATGACAAGTGACAGCTTTGCAAATGACAGGTGACAACTTCTAGGAGGCAGTTCTGGTTAGATTAAAATAGATTGAATTATATTATCTCAACTAAGAGATTGGTTCTGCACAGTCCTGCTAGGTACTCACAATATATTTAGAAATAGAATGGGCCTCGCCACGGATCTGGTCAGGTTTTAGACTGGACTCTGGTCTGGTCACGGCACTTCACAGTGATCTGGGTCAGCTCTGCTCTGCTGGTCTGGTCTGGATCTCTGGTTCTGGATATTGATAGATTTGAAGTCTGGATCTTTCTGCACAGCTTTCTCTAGAGATTAATGGAGGTAAAGTATGGATTTTCCCGGCAGAGCGTCCCGCAGCAAATGGATTTGAAGGTCCCTATCTGTCCTGACTGTCTGCTTTTATGTGTTTTGAAAATGGGTGTGTGTGAGCAGCATCACTAGCCAGCCCCTCTCCACTTGTCATTGGCCACTTCCTCCTCTTCCCCTTGATTGGGGGAATGAAATGAAGTGTCATCATGATGAGGTCTGTTTATGGTACAGAGAATCCACCCCTGTCAACTTTACACACAATCTATATTTGATCAAAAGACATATTTGCACAGGTACACATTTGTTTAAAATTACATGCACCCATCACATATCACAGGAGGTATACCCTGTCCAAATCTGCTCTTCCTGGGAGCTCGCATTGAGAAATGGCAACATATTTCACTTTTTGGTCAAGTTACCAATATCAGATTCTTACTCAAATTTACCCAAATGTGTGCAAGGCATGCAGGCATTAATTGATGAAGTATCAAACTTTTCACATGCAGACATTTTAAGTAATACCCTCTTAACTGCTAGTTTGCCCCCAGATCATGCCACCGGTTCTAAAAACCTCTTAAAATGTGGGCAGAAAAATCACAATAATTATGGTATCATTTAAATAATTATGACAAGTCCGTACTATGAGTTATTCATCTTTTTCTAAAACCATATTCTGGCTACAGGGGTGTGTCTTTTCAGGTCACATGGTACAGAAACCAGTCTTTCCACTTTCTTCAAGCTCAGCCTCTGTCTCCAGTTTCTCCCCCTCCCAGTTTCTGCCAAGAGGAAGCCATTTTTATTACCCCTGCAATAAACCATCTGCTTGGGCCCTGGAAGGCCCTTTGTTCAAGAGGAAGCCAGTTTTACAGCCCCCATAATAAAACATTTGCCTGAGTCAGGACAGGGCTTTGTTCAATTTCCTGCAGAGCCCAGGTAATTCAATCAGAGAAGTGTCATATCCCTTTTGGTGGGAGCAGCAAAATGCAGGTCGGCCTGGGAACACAGCAGTTGTGCAAGTCTCAACTCCTGTCGGGGGTAGCTGGTGGGCAGAATTCAGTTCCTTAAGCCAGGTTTCAGATAAAATGTCACTTTTGTTCCCCAGTTTAAGTCAAGACATTTTTTTACATATGCAGCTAGGATGCTGATTCTAAGTTTAAAACTATGTCATTTAAACAATTGCAACCTATGTGACACTCAGAAGTAGGTCACTCATTTCTTTTAAACATTTAGGTTTTTAGTGTCTTTCAGTCCAAATTTACTTAAACTGCTGAAATCCACAGCTCAGCCAGTTTTGTTATAAACCTTCAAGTCACTTAAGAATATAACTTTACATTGGATCCACCTCTCAGTAAGTCTTTCTTTGGGTTCATCTATTCAGTTTTACACAAATAAAAAAAAATCTGGTGTTGTTTTAAAACGCCGGCTTTCTGATAGTGGTGAGTACTGGTACTGCACCCATTTTTGGGATTTAAGAAAATGAATTCCCCACAATTCTAGGTTGCTTTTGGCAATCAGCATTGCCATTCCCAATGGTTTCAGACTACTGTGTGGGTAGTCCAATGGTGGTTTTAGGCAGTGCCCTTCTGTGCCCATAACATCGGCAAAATGGGTGGCAGCCTATTCTTCATGCACTTCCCTGGGCATTTTCTGGGAAGCTCTAGCCATCATGATGTTTTCAATGCCAGTACTGCACAGTTTTTGAGGTAGGGCTTGGATGCATGGGTAAAAACATCCCACAGGATACAAACAGGAGAGTAGTCGGTAAAAAAATCAGTCTTAACTGTTCAAGGTTATTTGATTTCAGCACCAAGGGTCAAGGGGTTGTAGATGTCACTAGGGGCCTTTGGAGAAGGGGACAGAACCACAATGTATCTGGTGCTTGAGATGTTCGGTATCAGGCGGCAGGCAGTTTGACAAGCAAGGCTATGCGGATGGCTGCAGGCTGGCCTACACGGTGGCTCAGGGTCAAGAATAATGGTCTCTGGGCTAATTGGCAGATCTGGAACGCTGGTCGAGGTGTCTCGGGCGGCTTGAGTGACTGCGGCATGACAACAGTCAGTCAGTGGTGCAGCCAGTCGCAGTTGGAGGGCTCAACTGCCTCGAAAATGTCCTTAAAAGGTGGACACTGGTTGATGCTTGTGTAGCTTCTTTGCAGGGCTTGTGGTGTCCTTTCAAGGCTGACGGCACAAAGCTGAGGAGAATGTTTGCAGGCAACTGCCTTGTCCTTTGTTCAGAGACTCTCTGGCCCTTCCCACCTAGGAAGCATGCTGGCAGAACCTACCAGGGCACACTGTGTGCTGGCTGGGTACCGGGTCTGGAGCTGTTGGATGGGTCCTCTGTTTCCGGTATCTCCCTCTGTTCCCTGCAAGATGTTTAGGCGAGGGATCTTGCTTCCGTCTTGGAAATCCTGCCCTTCCTTCACTGGCGGAAGTTGTAAGGCAGACTGTACCTTCAGCCAGGGTCCAAATTAGTCCTTCTTCTCTGCTTCTGGTAAAGCCTTCAGATGATCTGCTAAGTGAGGGGTTCAGCGCTCTTTTTAAAGCCAAATAGGCCCCAGTGATTGGTGCAGGCTAAGCCTACCTTAATGAACCAATCCTGGGTCCCCACCAACAATCTTCTGTTGTGGGTGATGTCCAAACCAGAGTGCTCTGCAACAAAAAAGGTAAGGGGTGACAACATAAACTCCTAAGTTCCACCAATCTCCTGTCTGTTGTAGATCAAAGTGTCTCTCTTGTTAACTGAGTGCTTTGTGGCTCTTGATCAAATTGTAGGTCTCCCTTAAAGTGTGTGATGAGAGCAGACTTCCAGTCTCCCTTAAGTCACATACTTCTTCATCTGAAAGTGGTCCGCTCTGCACGGTTTGCCAACAGTAAATAGTGAACCCAGACATACCATTCACTGCCTTACATAAAGAGGGTTGGGAATTAGTTTCAAGTTGGCACACTGCATACCAAAGAGGTGTTAGTTCTGCCTCCCTCTTGTTTTTCCTGTGACCAAGTCCCTTCACACGTTGGCCTCAATTATTTCTCAATTGTATGCACTGCCACCAGCTGAACTAGACAATAGGGAGGCAGATCCATGGGGCTTTTCATATTTTAATTAGGCTGCCCATGGCCGGAGGAAGGTGTGCCTTCCCTCATCTTGAGATGTGTTGATGTACCTGTGTTTGTCACATTCCAGTTGAATATGACATGGGAGGACGGGGCTTGTAGACTGTGTCCTCCCAAAGTACATGTGACTATGTGTTTTGTGTGGTGAGCAGGGAAAATGTGTGTGAAATGGCCTCACACATTTTGGGAGGATGATCTCCCATCATTCCTTTTTTTATCAAAAAATCAAAAAAGACCAGGCGTGTGCTCACTCCCCATGTGGATGGTCGAATTCATCACAATATCACCTCACTTGTTAGATTAAAAAATGGAAAAAACATTACTTAATGAAAGAAGATGGGATTCTATGCATTTACTTTCTAATTGGCTATTTATTGTTTCTCTGGTGTGCAGTTGCCAATAGGACGTAAAGTACCTCAGCTGCTGCTCAGCTGTTCAAACTATAAGACTTTTTTTTAATACTTTATTTATTACTGGCAGTTCAACATAAAACAAATAGTAGGATTTACCATACACAGGAGAGGAATCCCATCTATGCACACAACGAAAAGACTGTTCAACAGTATTTATATCATGTACTCATTAATCTACTCAGTCTGTCATGTGGCTAGTGCCCTCTCCTGCTGTGTCTATGGTATTATGTAGGAAGTCTCTGAGAGGGCCCCATATGTCTTTTGGCCTGGATATGGTTGGAATACCTCGGCTATAGGTTTCTTCGCATTCTTGGACACTTATCATGTCTCACAGCCATCCATGGAGGGTCTTTTTTTCCACCTCTTTATGATGCTTCATTTGGCCACAGCTCCAGCCACTGCGAATAGTCTCCTGACATTCTCTGACATTCTCTGAGGTTTTTCCGATGTCCCCCAGCAGGCACTTCAATTTGAACATTTAGTATCTCGCTCATGGTTTTGGCTATCTCCACCCAGAATTACCTGATGGGCAGACATTGCCAATACATGTGAATTGCATTTGTCACCAGTTCTCCGCATTTGGGGCGTGTTGCCTGCTTGGATGGGTCATATTTGGTAATCTTGCCGGGGCTGATGTGTAGCTGGTTCAGTAGCTTGAACTGAATCAGTCAAAAATTAGCATTCAATGAGATAGTGTCGCTGTATTTGCAGTAGTTTGTCCAGTGTTGTTTATCAATGCTAATGTTCAGGTCTGTTTCCCATTTGGTCTTCATCTCGTTCTTGGATGGAGAATGTGCCTGTACCACTTTGTACAAAGTGGAGATGCTACCTACAAAGCCATCTTGTGTGAGGATATCCGTCAGGAACTTGTGTACCGATGGCACTCCCGGAAATGATGACCACTTCTTCCTACAGGCTGCCCTCAGCCAGTGGTATTGCATTGTAGTGAATAGCCCTGGCCCTATTTTTTGTTGGATCTCAGCGATCGTTACAAATCGCCCTTCCGGGAACAAATCCCCCAGTCTGGCCTCCATCTCCATGGCCCACCTCTTCTGCATTGTCAGGTCTTTGGTTGGTTCTAGGTCCGGGTAATTCCACAGGGGGAAGTGGGGCCAATATGTTTATTCACACCTCACCCTCTTGAACATTTAATTTTTTGATTTATGTTCATATGTACCAATTTAAGTGGAGGTTCTATTGTCTCGTGTCCTTAAATGTTTTACTATATAATGTGGTATTTCCAGAGAGAGAGAGAAGTGTGTTTTAGGAGATTGTGGAGTTGAAGAGGCTACATGGATTGTTTTTGCTAGATATTTGAGAAACTGAGGCAATATCACAAGAGAGTGTGTCAATATATTATGTGGAGTGTCGGATGATGAATCTCATTCCTCAGGAGAGTGTGAAGGAATAGAACATTTTGAGAAAGGGACTAATAGTGATCATGAGGACATAGGTGATGTATTTTCAAAGCACTGCCTTAGTAATTTGTTTCTGGTTATATAATATTACTTTATATGGAGTATTTGAAATGAGAAGTATGTGTTCAAGTTGTGAACACATATTTATGACTGGGAGCATAGGATAGTTTGTCTTTGGGAAAAGAAAATTAGTTATTTATCTAAGGAAAGAGCGCACACATTTTGTAAAATGTTTTAAAGTAAATTGGAATACAGCCAAAGAGTGTTTGTCTGAAGGAAAGGAGACTTTAGGATTATATATTGTCATAAAAAAACAAAGGCTATTTTAAGAGCCACCCATAGAAGTTAACAAAATATTATTGAAAATTAAAATGATTTGTGTTGCTGATTTATTCTATATATATTGGGTGTGTTTTTGGAAAGTCAATTTTAGGTGTGTTTTGGGAAAGTCAATTTTGAGTGTGGTTGGGAAAGTCAAATTTGGGTGTGTTTGGGAAAGTCAAATTTGGGTGTGTTTTGGGAAAGTCAATTTTGGGTATGTTTTGGGAAAGTCAATTTTGGGTGTGTTTGGGAAAGTCGAATTTGGGTGTGTTTTGTTCACCTACATTGCTACCTGCTAGCCCAGTGACCACTCCATACCTCTGATCTTGTATATTTCTCCTACTGCCTCCTCTCTTTACCTTCCCATGGCATTATCTGTTTCTCCTATCTATTCCAACTGTTTCTCTATCAACTTTCCTTCCCTTCTCACTAAGTCTGGTAAGAAGAAATTCAAAAAGGATTTCTTGGTTTCTAACCCTGGTCTCCCCATCGCTGATACCTATTCCAGCACTTCTGCCAGACAAACCCTCACTGACATCCTCTTTTTCGTTCCTTCACAAGATCTCTGGACCCCTCATATGATCTATGTGCTCTGCCCTGCCTCCTCCTCTCCCATTAATGGTGGCACCCGCTGGGAAGTACGTATGAATCTCTTTGACTCCTCCAGAGTCTTTATTAACATCTATATAAATGGTACTGTCATGGTGCAAGGCCGTCAGGCCAACCTCCTCCTCTTTGATAGGCAGTTCCCTTGCCTCGTCAACTTCCTCTCATCTCCAGCTATCCCCTACTCTCTTCCTCTGGCTACCCTGCCATCCTCCGCCTCCTCCTTTGCCCCATCTCAAGCTCCTTCTACTCCTCCGCAGGGCGTACCTACGATCTGTACCCCTCCCCGGAAAGTCTTTAAGTCTGGCAACCTTCTCCATCTTGCCACTTTAAATTCTCGCTCGGCCATTAAACACTTGTCTAACATCTGTCACCTCCTAGAAGAACTCGACCTCTATGTACTTGGTCTCACCGAGACATGGTTCACAGCCAGCTCTATCACAAGTTTTGACACTCTCCTCCCCGATGGCTACAAGATCCTCTCAGCTCCCAGATCCAATCGGCCTGGAGGGGGTGTAGCCCTTATCTTCCCTGAGTGGATCCCTGCCTCTCTTATTCCCACTCAAGCTTACTCCTCATTTGAATGCCTAGTCTGCAGGCTCTCTCTCTCTCCTAGCCACTCTCTTACTGTTGCTACTCTCTACCGGCCCCCTGGTCAAATCACCTCTTTTCTCTCTGAGTGGGCTGACCTCTCCTCTTCCCTCTTGGCCTCCACCACTCAACGTCTCCTCCTTGGTGACCTCAACATTAATCTTGATTCTACCTGTCGCTCATCTTCACTCTTTCGCGACCTCTGCGATTCACTCTCCCTCTCCATCCTTCCTTCCGGCCCGACTCACTTGGCTGGCCACACAATTCATGTCTTGATCAAATCCGGCACACCCCTCTCTACCCGCCTTACCACTCCTCTCTCCTGGAGTGATCACTGCCTCCTCTCCTCTCATCTCTCCATCCCCTCGCCCCAAGCCAAGTCCACTCCTAGATTGCCACCCACCTTCTCAGATATCCGACCCATGAAGCGTGTGTCAGTCTAGGCCTTTGCTGCAACCTTCTCCCCCCTCTTCCACCCCAGGCTGACTCACACCCAGACACAGCCCTCTCTCTTCTCTACTCCTCTATTTCTGCTACTCTTGATACTCTTGCCCCCGTCATGAGGATCCGTTTAAAGTCCAAAGCCAAGTGCAATTCTTGGTATGACTCTGATCTAGCTACACTTAAACGGAAGTGTAGGACGGCAGAAAGGAAATGGAGGGCTTCTTGCTCATCCTCTGACAAACTGGCCTGCCACCTGCTCCAAAGGCAATACCGACTTGCTGTCCACACTAAGAAGAGAGTCCACATACAAGCCCGCGTCTCTGCGGCATCTAACAACTCGGCCAAACTTTTCAAAATCTGCAAGGAGCTGGCCATCCATGATGCAGTCTCCACCCCTCCTCTCTCCTCACAGGATCTTTGCAATGCCCTTGCCTCCCACTTTATCTCTAAAACACAGGACATCCTGTCCACCCTCTCCTGCGCTCCCCTTCCTCCTCCCTCTCCTTCTCAGCCAGCTGACCCTCCCTCAGCTACCCCCATCCCCGTCTCTCCTCATTTCCTCTTTTCTCCCCTGATGAGATATCTAGACAAGTCCGATCTATGAAAACCTCATCAAAATAGGTCCATTCCTGTTCCTCTAAAACCATTAAGGACCACATTGACACCCTTGCGCCGGCCCTTGCTGATTTCTGCAACCTTCCATTTGCCTCTGACTCTTTCTCCACCCCTCTTAAACACTCCCATGTGCATCCTCTCCTCAAAGAATCCACTGCTGATCCGACATGTCCGGCAAACTACCGCCCAATTTCCATTACTCCCTTTTTGGGCAAGCTCCTGGAAAAGCTGGCCATCTCTCAGCTTAAACTCCATTCTGACTCTGTTGGCTCCTTCTATGACCACCAATCTGGCTTCAGAGCTGCCAGAAGTACGGAAACTGCTCTCCTGAACATCCGTGAAAACCTGCTCCCCAACCTCGATTCTAACATTCCCTCTGTCCTCATCCTACTTGACCTCCCCTCTGCGTTTGACACGGTCAACCATACCACCCTACTCAATCGTCTTCATGACAACCTCGGCATCACTGATCAGGCTCTAGCCTGGTTGACCTCTTTTCTCTCTGATAGACCCTCCCAGCTACAACTTGGGTCCTTCCTATCTTCTATCTCCCTCTCCACATGTGGTGTTCCCCAGGGGTCTATCCTCTCTCCCTGGCTTTTAAACCAATACCTGGCAACTCTCGCTTACTGCATCTCAATGTTCTGCTCAACTTTCCAGTGCTATGCTGACGACACCCAACTCATTTTCAGGCTTCATTCAGCCTCGTCCTCTCCTTCCCTTATCTCCGATTGTCTAATCGCCATTCAAAATTGGTGTGCCGCCAATGATCTATGTCTAAATGCCAACAAGACTGAGATCCTCCTTATTGGTACACCATCTCCATCCTTTCCTCTCACTCTCTGGCCGGCCTCCCTTGACCCTCCTCCCACCCCCACTTGCATGGCTAAGAACCTTGGGGTTATCTTTGACTCTACACTTTCCTTCTCCGCACACATCTCTGATGTCTCCCAAAAATCTAAATTTTTACTCCACCTCCTTAGAGGTACTCTACCTTTCCTCTCCTTCCCTCAAAAGCTCACTGTCTCCCTAGCTCTGGCTCTTTCCAGACTGGATTACTGTAACAGCCTCTTCCTAAATCTACCTGCCTCCACTCTCCGCCCTCTACATCTAATCCAGAACAGGACTGCGAGACTTGTCCTTGGCCTCAAGCCCTGGTATCGTATCTCTCCAGCCTCGAAATCCCTTCATTGGCTCCCAGTGGATGCAAGGATTAAATGTAAAACCCTATGCATTGTCCACAAGGCTTTCTGGGGCCTGGGTCCAAAATACCTTCAACTATCCCTCTGTAAATACCTCCCCTCTCAAGCCCTTTGCTCCCTCAGGGTTAGCCTTTTTGCAAAAAAACGAGCTGGGGTAGATCTCTGTCTTCAGCTGGTGCCTCTTTGGAATAGCCTCCCGGCCACCTTGAAACTTGAGGAAAAACATCTTTGGTTCCGGAAACTTCTCAAGACCTTCCTCTTTGCCTCTGTCTTTGCCCCCCTTCTCCCCTGTTGATCTGTTTCTTCTCATGGCATTGTGCACCTGGCCACCCTCTGTTCTTTCGGGCCCAGGTATCTGCTCATCCTGCCACCCTCCTGCACTGCCTACAGGCCACCATCTGCACTAGAGTTCTGTATCTGTACCCACACAGCCCCCATCCCACGTTTCTTCTGTACTTATCAGATATACCTTTCTGACTAACTTTCACCTGCCACTTGCTGGCTGCACTACCATGGTTTAAAGCCCTTATTTATTATTTATTCTATTTAATATTTATTTATGTTTCCTCTCCTCTATTTCACACGTTCCACTCCCCCATCACCCCCTGCACTTCTCCCCCCATTTTCCTTTCCCTTGCGCTTTCTTAAATGTTACTGGGCCTAGTAAGATCGCTGTTTTCTGTTTTTTTCTTTGTTCCACTACCTTTCTGCCTGGTCGCGCTCTGAAACACTTGTGTACGAGCGCGATATAAATAAAATATCATTTCATTTCATTTCATAGTTGCAGGTACCTTTATGCTTGCAGCTAACATCCAGCCAATGAAACAGTGCACCCTCTGAGGGACTTATACTATAGCATTGGGTATCAGAAAATCAATGGGACATTGTATATTTTGGTGGGCTTGTGTAGTCTAGGGTATAACTGTTGCCAGAACCACGGCTATTGTAATGCAAATTTCTGTGCAATAATCATATGGATTCATGGATGTTATAGCGCACAACTTTACAAGTGATTCTGATTCCATGCCCTCAACTATATGTGTCATTTTAACTTTGAAAACTTAACGTTAATATGTTTTTTGACTATGTAAAAAATGTACGTGTACCCACTGCTACAAGTGCCCATTCATACCCGTGGCTATCAAGCCAATGGAACTTTGTGTATTTGTGTATTTTGGAGGGTTTGTGTAGCTGCGGGTATGACTTCCTATTTGTATGCGTGGCTAATAGTTTCTGTGCAGTAATCATGTTATATGGTGGAAGTTACACCACACAATTTTACTTGTCTTTCTGATTCCACGTCCTCACCACTACCCCATTTCAACTTTGAAACCCTTTGCAATATGTGTTTTTGAGTTTATAAAACATTTACGTGTACCCATAGCTGGTGGTTGCATAGCTGTAGCTATAAAAAAAATGATTTAAAAAAAGCTTTTGCATGGTATTATATGTCTGCATATGTATGTAATAGGTAGTCTTTAAATGTACTGTTTTGGGGTTCACTAAATGTAGTATTTTAGCACATTTGGAGTACTGTTTTGATGTTATCAAGGAATATTGTATTTCCTTCATCATTTAGGTGTAATTTGTCAACTCTATACAGATTAGACATGCAGAACTGGATGTTATTTGACATCCATAATTATTTTTCATCTCTGATGAAAGCTGAAACTATCTTGTTAACATTTCTCTGTGACTTGTCAATTTTGGAATTAAATCTGGTGGTCAACTTCCAATTTTGTCTCTGAGTCACATTGGAAAAGATCAAGGTGGTGTGAGGAAAAAGTTCCATTTGTTTTTGTGAGTTTCATCATTAAAGCAAGAGACATCCCTGGTAAATAACCAAAATCATTCCCTCCGCAATGAATTAGTATTACTTCTGGCTGCCCTACACTTCTCAGACTGAACAACTTAGGAAAAACATGGGACCACCACTTTCCCTGCAATTCAAACCATGAAATTCTAAAATCACTGAAACCCAGGTCCATGTTAATATTTAGTTTCTCATTAAAAAATCAGTAACCAAAAGAGGCAACTATCTCCAATCAGCCACACAATTTTATAACCAGCCATGATATCTGTTCTCCTTCCGAGTTTCTAGGAAAATGAGTCTTAGTTTTAATTTTTACCAATAGTAATTGTAATTGGTTATTTATAGCACGCTTAATACTCAGAGGTTTTAAAGCGTGGACCCGGGGATCAAACCCATTTTGCTCCGCGTCGTCTTGCTTCTATGGCAAGGGCGTTGCCCCTGATCTATCCTCCCAAGATTGGGTGAGGCATACATGATGTATGTGTGTTTTGGTGTTTGCAATTGGTTGGTGTTACTGTTGGAATTGTGTACTTGCCTGTCATAGGTTGCAATGAACATGTGCTAGCCATTTTTACTAGTTTGCTTTCTACAGTCCTGTTGTTTTGCTATTGATTTTTGAAAAGTATCATAGGCCGCATTTTATAGACTTTTGACTATCTGTTTGTGGTAATCTGAAAACGTGTGTGCTTTAAAAAAGAGTTTTTAGGCTGCATTGTATGCTACCATATGTCATCTATGAGCGAAAATATATTGCATTAATGTGTTCTTCTCTGTTGTTTTTCTAAACCCAGTGTTTAATTTGTAAAATGAAATGTTCCGGGGCTCAACATTTTTATTTGGCAGCCAGTAGTACTTTAAACATTCCCTCATGTAAAAAGGAGCCCTGTGGGCTGCACTGGTGTAAGATAACTTTCCCTCAACACAGACTCTGTAAGCAGGAGCCATCAAAGTGAATGCATTCATCATATAGGATAGATTGAATCAGCAGTGTAAGCTTCCATCAAATAGAATGGTTGCAGTCTGGGCCTCAGCAGTGTCAAAGCTGCTCTACTAGCAAGAGGTGAAGAAAGGGTTAAATACTGTTTAGTGTGGAATCTTGTGAGTTTGGTGGGGTAGTAGAGCAAGACTCTTTATCACACACAGAACAGGGACATTGTGGGCAGCTGTGCTGCAACTTTCATTGACACAACACATAGACAAAGAGTGTACCACAGCAACATAGGTTTAGCATGTGCAGAACTATGCTTCTGACTTTTTCACACACACAAACACATAACAGGTGAACATCGGGTTCCTTAATAGTCTAGGTCACAATAGGCCTGTGTAAAACCATATTTTCCCAAACAGAACAGGCACAGAATTGGACACAGTAGCACGTATTGCTGTGCTCTGAGGTTTGTGGGAAGGGCATTGCATTAGTCTACTGTGACTGAAGGGAAGCTTACCCCTCCACCTTTAGCTCTTTTCACTCTTAGTATGGCTAATTTGAACGCATGGAGGGATACCGGCCTGTTTGGTTTTGCTCTTATGATTTTCTTTGACAAGTACCGTGGGGCGGTTTTGCTCAGGCATGTGTCATTGCAAGGGTCTTGAAGATTATTCTTTCTCTGATCAGGAGCCAGTGAGCTTGTTTTCTAGCAGCGGAGATGTGTTCCCTTTTTAGGATCTTCAGCGCTGCTCTGAAGGAGTTGTTCTGGATTACGTGCAGTTTATTTAGGTTCCGAATGAAGGTTCCTGCAAATAGGAAATTGCAATAATCCAGTCTTGGGCCCGTGATTGCTCTGGCAATGGTCATGCAGCTTTCCGTAGTGAGAAATTGTCTTGTGGCATTGATAAGCTTGGCAGTATAGGCTTACGAGGTTGCAATGGTGCTAACTTGTATGTTGAGGGAGAGCGAAGCATCCAGGTGTATACCTAAGGTTTTTAATGAGTCAGAGACTGGGATCTGGATTCTGTCTATCATTAAGGCTGGGAATTGCAGGCTGAGGGGGTCATTACAAGTTGGGTGGTAAGGGTTAACGGTCACTGGTAATGATGCCGGTTCCGGTAAACCCTTACCGCCCTATTCCGAGGTCCCTTAGCGGGTCCCAGCAGGAACAGGCTGGTTGTAAAGCGTCCATCTTGGTGTCAGACTGGTTGCTATGACCACGTCCCACGCTGCCATGCCGGCGTTATGAAACCTGGTGTGTATAGTGTCCCTCAAGAGACAGAGCGGACTGTAATTTCAATTGGTATGTTAAATATAAGAATCTATGGCGGGTGACAGGGGATGGGGATCGTATCCGAACTAAATCGGTTGGGCGCCCTTAATCCTGTCAAGTTCACTAAGAAAAAATATATATAGTGCCTGTGTACAGCTTGTCACCGGGCAGTGGTGGAGGGAAAAAACATAACGTACACTCCCTTATTGAAGGAGAAATATTGCGTTTGGTGAAGCATTGCATTTAGAAATTGTGTACTCACAGGTGCCTACATGAGGATATAATCCTGACTCACTATACTGGTAATATGCTTACATTTTACAAAGCATGTGTTTGAGGAAACATTGCATTTAAAAATTGCATTTAAAACCATGCACTTTAGAAAACAGTTGCATATATATCATAACAACATGTATGTTAATTCGGCCCACATTTCACTAACAATACACATTAATGGACCGCACTTTTAATTTCAGTTTCAATTTAGCACAGATGCACAAATGAAATCATTGAACCTTATCACATTAAGATCCTAAGCAACAAACAGTTGTAAATAGGTTATAGACCATTCCAAGGTTAGAGTCTACAGTGTACGTTAGTTCTGTGGCTCAGGGGGTCTGTAAATGCTTAGTCCATGGGGCATATCTGCTTTGCTGCATGTCCCCAACACATAGAAAGTTCTTAACCCTTCCTTTGAGCTTGCTGTGGTGAGTGAAGGCAGATTACACAAAACACATGAGATCAGACTCGCAATTCATTCCGCTCGGGTATATACAATCAAGTAAGTCTATCCACAACACTTCTCTTTGTAAAAGTTTCCTATTCAGATCTCCACCCCTGCTGCCCAGTGTCACTTGTACCAGGATTACACATTTCAATTGTGCAATAGTATGGCAGGCCTCCATAAAGTGCATGGCTACTGGTGATTTTGAATTTCTGGTCCTTACGTTTGATTTATGTTCTGTCCATCGTGTTTTTGCCTTCCTTGTGGTCATACCGACATAGTAGAGACCACAGGGGCATTTCAGTGCATAAATCACATTTTTTGAGTCACATGTTGATGAGTGTCTCAATGCAATAGGTTTACCAGAATGAGGATGCATAATGGTATTGCCCATGATTATGTTACCGCAATGTTGGCAGTTAAAGCAAGGCTGTGTGTCTTTAAATGTCCTTTTCTGAGGTTCTGATGTACGCATTTCTGCATTGATCAGGCTGTTCTGCATTGATTTATTGTTGCGATATGCAAATATTGGTGGTTCTTTGAACAAAGCTTGTAACGTCGGATCCACCTGTAGCATGGGCTAATTTTTTCTGATGATCCCTTTGATCTTGGAACTCTGTATGGAGTGTGTCGTGACATACACCAAAGCTTCCCCTTGTTTGGTTGGTTTAGGGGTGAGTAGGGTGTCCCTCTCAATAGTATCAACTCTTGATGCAATGTCTGAGATGAGGGTAGGGCTATATCCCTGTTTCTTGAACTTCAGCTTTAGAGTTTCTGATTGTTGCCTATATTCTTCATTTTCAGAAATATTTCTTCTGTAGCGAAGGAATTGGCTTAATGATACACTTTGGATGGTGCGTTTGGGGTGGAAACTCATGGCCATCAGGAGGCTGTTGTGGTCGGTGGTCTTCGTGTAGACTTTGGTCTCCAGGGAATTGTTCTTGTTGTAGATCTCAACATCAAGGAAATGTATGCTTCTTTTACTTGTACAGGTTGTGAATTTGATACGGGAATGCATATTATTCATCATGTGTTTTGCCCAGTCCATTCTAAGATAACTTTAAAAGCCATTCTGACATCTTAACAGTCAATTCCATTTTGCTCTTGTGTTTGCTGGGGGAAACGGGGATTGATATTTTGTTTGAATTTTACCATTCCTGAATACCTGCTCTCTCCTCCTATCTCTTTACATTGCCTATTGGGGTTTGAGGGGTGTGCAGGGGGAACCTTTAACCACAGTGCTATCTGATCTGAACACACACAAAAGTATTATTTCTGTGCTGAATTGTTTTGCTCACTATTACTCCTTGAGTATTAAAGAGATTATTCATTTTACATCACCCCATTGGTGATTAATGTGTACCCATTAAACCATAGTGTGATTAAATTGTAAATCCATGAATGAATATTTTAACTTTGCAAACCAGTATGATTCCTGGTTCAGTGTGACCTTGGGGGTTCCAGAAGAGGGGCGTGATATGAGTGGCATATCGTTCAGAATAAAGAACTTTTAGACAAAAATGAATAAGGATTTCAGTTGTGCATTACATGCTAGGCGTTGACTTGGATGTGTGTCGGATTGAAATCACTTACAGCTTGGGGGCTCATCACGAGATCCTGAATTAGACATACCACTTGTGACAGTCTAACACAGCGTGCTAACTGACGGGGTACATACACCCTGTTGGGCTACCATACTGTGATAAACTGTAAAAACACTATTCAATAGAAATACTCAAAGCAGTTGGGCCTCTTGTGCAAAAGGAAAGTAACCCTGAGATATGTCAGAAGGAAATTAATATTTCCGGAATGGCGACCCCAGTGGAAATCAATATTGCAAAATAACACTTACTACACACATGGTTTGTCAGGGGTGAATGGGTAGAGCAGGATGAGAATGTTTGGCTGCAGGAAATCAAACAACAAGTCACTGCCATAGAATTAGATACATGGCAGGGCCAGGGTCCATTACACCAGGCACTTAGTGAATTGTTTATGGCACCACAAGTAAAAGAAGAGAAATGTAAAATTGCCAAAATAGTGGCTTACCTATACCTCCACATTGGAGTAATACAGGAAAAAATATGCCGAAAACCTAGATCTGGCAAAGAGGTAAGTACAATCCCTAGAGAAAACCCAAACTGATTTGGACTCTGCAGAGCAAAGGCTACAAAAGTGCCAAGAATCAGAGAAAGCAACCAGACAGTACCTGACAAAATTAAAGGAAGATCTCCTGCAGCAAGAGAAGGTAGAGCAAGATATCAAATTACTGGCACTGCAAAAAGCTTGTCAAGAAAGGTTGGACTCTTTAAAACAGAGCCAACAAAAACTGGTGCAACAATTAACTTTTAACAGAGTCTGTGCAGAACAGCTCCACGTCTTACAAGACCAGATAGACCAAGTAAAGGAGGAAAATAATAAATTAATAGTGAAGGATCTCCACACTCAAACAGATTTTGATGAGGAGCGCCAGAAATGATGTGCCATTAGAAAACAAAGGGATGACCTAGTTACACAGAGGGGTACTCTAATTCAGGAAAGGGACGTCTTAGGCCAAGAAGTCAGCCATTTAAAAACCAAGGTGGAAGAAAATCACCAGGCCCTTCAGGGACTGAGTGAACTCAAAATGGACTAGGAAAAGCTGTTAGAGCATACCAGCAGGGTGGAAGATGCTCTGGCAAAGAATAATAAGGCCAGTAAGGATCAGACTCAGGAGGTGAGTCTCCTGCAACGAAATTGGCCCAATACTCCCAAAGCAGACAGGAAGCACACAGAGACAATGAGGCTCCTTATGTAAAAAAATGACAGGCTCCATAGACAGATAGCCATGCAGGAACAACTAATAGAGACAAGTAAGGCCTTAATAGAAGAACAAAAGGTTCAGATTCTTGCATGTCATCAGGAAGTAGGGGCCGAGAGAGATGAGGTCAGATGGGAGAGGGAAACCCCTGAGCATAACCTCAGGAACCCTGTTCTCACCAGAGACTTTAATCCCTTCAATTCCATGGACTCTGCCACCCCCATGTCCACTGGCTCACATGATCCAAGGGCCACAGGGATGGTAGACTTCATCCCAATGGGAAATATGGTGCTAATAGGTCAGCATCTCACAGAAATGGATGGGTGGGCATCTCTGCACAGGTTCCCTAGTGCTAGGGACATCTTCTCTGATCAGGGAGACTCCAGTGAGGGGAGAATCAGAGAAATGGATCCTCAGAAATATAATTTACCAAGAGATCAGGCAGTGAAGTTTGGTGGGGAATTCCATGAGACCAGGCCCTCTAAGAGCATACTAAAAACCTGTTCCCAGCTAGGACAGTGGGGGGGTACTCATCCAATCCTGGGAGCAAGGAAGAGTCAGAAGATTCTTCTGAGCACCACAGGTCCCAAGAGACTAAGCCCCCACATTCTGCCAGCCATTCCCAAGCTTGCAGAATCTGGGAGTGTCTAGAAGACCAGACAGCCACCTCTGGTAGCAGTGCTTCTGAGTCAGAGGATGAGTGGACCAGGGTGACCAGAACTAAAAAGCCCAATAAAGTTAAGAGGGCTTTACTTAAGGATCCACTGAAGCAAATAAAAGTGTTTAGGAGTGTCATGAAGCCCTACCACAAAAATGACAAATATTCGGTTTGGGAGCACCTTGAATTATCTGAGCAGATGATGGAGACTTTCCACCTGAAGGACAGCCAAAGCTGTATTCAGTATGTAAAGTGGATGTTTTCTCCTGAGTACTCCAGCTTCTTTGCGGGGCTGGAGGATCAGAACCATTCCAGATGGTCCACTTATAGGGCGGGCATCCTGAAACATTTTTCCATTCATAGGAACCCTCAAGAGGCTTGCAAGGTAGCGTACAACTTACAATGTGGGGAAGACCAGGGCCCACAAGAATGTGTTCAGCAATTGAAACGCGCCTTTGTGCAGCCCACTAGAAGGGTGTGCACTGACAGTAAGGAATTTGGGAACACCTTCTTTCATGCTGTCCCGAAATACATTATGACCCAGCTAGTGAGGGACTTTCATGAGAAAAGATCACTAGACTGGGTCATTGAAGAAGGAATGCGCATCTATGAAGTACAGAAGCCGTTGGAAAATAAAAATATTAGCAAAATCCCCAAACCAACCAACACCCCTGCTGCTGCTAAGATGGCGGAGGTGAAGGATGCCCCCATTTTAGATCTGGAGATGGGGGGCCTAAAAACCTTCCCGCGCAGTATCCTACCAACCCCAGACCCAGAAGGCCTTCGGGCCAATCTCAAACCGGGAGCCAGGGAAGTAACCCCACAAATGAGACCCCTAACTCCCCTGACTACATCAGCCCACGCTACAAGGGAAATAGACCCATCCTGGGCTATGTGTGGACTCCTCCAGCCCAAGGGGGGGGTCCAACCAGACACCTAGAAACCCAGGAAACTTCGATCCTCACTTTCCCCAGGAGGGCAGTAATCCCCCAAATGCTGGTCCAAATTTATTTCATCAGTACCCACCAAACTTCAACCCCCAAAACAACCCTTCTGTCTTTCCCCACTTTCCTGAGCCCAGACAGCCCAATCTGGGAGAGGGGAGGCCGAGGGTGGAGGGGTACCCAAACTATCCTAACCAGGGGTATTATGCGAGAAGGTATAGTTACCCTTCCGGGATCAACCCAGGGTAGACCTGGGGGCCCCGTACCAGCCAGAGTGGGTGTCCCAACTGGAGCACCAGGTCCAGAACATGGCACAGGATCTGGGTTGCATGATGAGGGCTCAACAGAACCCTCAGATGAGCATGGCGGCTCAGAACTCCCCAAACCCAGGGTCTGGTGCTCCAGAACAATGACGGGGAAGAACCCCGACAACCCACCGGTTCCCAGGGAGGAGGCGAAGGGGAAGGGGAGTGTAAAACCTTAGAGGAAGCTTCCTTCCCCACTTGTGAAAAGCCCCTGGAAACCCAGGAACCAGAACCAAAATCTCCTGCCCCCGAAAATCTGCAACCCAAAGAGCAGAGGGTGGATAGGAGAAATAAAGAGCATAACAAGACCCATTTTGTGGAGGAGGTGCAAATCCTCCAGTTTGAAGGAGAGGGGTCCTCAGAGGATCCTGGGAAAAAGATCTTCTCCTTCAGGGATGGGGGAACTCCTCCCAGAGAAAAATGAGTCCCAAAGGATCAAACTCCAGACTGGATAGATGTGGGGACCGAGTCAAAAGCGCCCATCATCAGAACCCAGAATGACCAGCACGAAAATCCTCTGGTTCAAACCCATCCTGGTGACTGCCTCCAAAAATGGGGGGGGGCAGCCCAGAATCACAACCAGGGGAGCCCAAAACCTCCCCCATATCTAGCTGTCACCTTTTTTTACAGGTTCCCAAGATCCCAAACAGAATCCTGCCCAAATCACCTCTCTGTCGGTATCCAAAGCAAAGAAATGAACCCACCAGTTGGCCAAAAATGTGCATTATCTTTGCCCCCTTGAGGAAAAGGAAGGAAGATTTTATGCCCCGGTCAAAATACAGGGGCAATGTACAATTTTGGCACTGGTGGACACTGGATCCCAAGCTACCCTTCTGTCAAAAAGAGCCTTTGATCAACTGAATTCGGGAATGGAGGAGAAATACCAAATTCCTCTCACCCCTCTTCCTGGACAACTTCAGAACTTCGATAGGAAGGAAATGCCTGTCGAGGTGACTGCGGATTTAGACATTAAGATTGGGCGACACAAGGTGAAGCACCCGGTCATAGTTGTGACTCCAGAGGGCACACCATGTTTACTAGGGAATGACATCCTGCGTCGATTGTCTCTCCTCATAGATTGTGTAAACAAGGTCCTCTGGACCGAGACTAACCGACCAATAAAATTAAAACAGAATGTCAACCATGTTAGTTTAAATGGCACATGCCACATGGTTGAACAAAAACCTGACCAAATAGAATTCCACTTCCAGAATACCCAAATCCCAGATGTGACAGTAATTGCAGTAGGACAACAAACTGGTGATGGGGAGTCCTCTCTATTTCTGAAAATCAACCTTCCTTCCGGTCTAAGTTGACATTCCAAACTGGAAGGAAACACTCTGAAATTCTATACAAATTCACAATCAGACAATTCCATTCCTGTAGTCCAAAAAGATGAGAAATCAGCTCAAAGCTTGGCTGATATTCAGAAAATTAGAGAGTAGTTGTTCATCCCTATTCAGTTAAATGAGGGAAAGGACTCTGTTCTCGCCCAAGTATGTGTGAACAATGGTAAGAGCTTCATCAGCAGAGCCATGTTCCACAAACTACCAAAAGATCCAGCCATTCCCACCTTTAAACTGTTAGACAAATGGGAAATGGACTTGGAAACATCCAATTCCAAACCTCTCCTGCCTAGCAGGTGTATGCTCAAAATTTCCATAGGCAACAAGAGCATAGTCCATAATTGTTGGGTCGTGCAAGATGTCCCTGTTGCATTTTATTTAGGCAGTGACATTCTCAATCGCTTTACCATTAGTTTGGACCTAATACACTTCAAAGCCTGGTCCCGATTAGTGGGTAATCCCATGGACTTTGATGACCCAGAGAAAGCATTTTGGTCAGCTCAACTGCTGCCATATGCAGTTGAAATTCACATTGGAGAGGAAGTCACCATCCCAGAATGAACCCGACAATTCTCACTGGAAGTAAAAATTAAAAGAGGACAGAAACTGAAAAATCCTGACGCCTATGTCCACCTTAATGCTCATTTTCAACAGCAAGGGTTGGGGGTAAACCCAACACCAGTAGTCAACATAGAACACGACACCATTCCAATAGAGGTGGATAACAGTGACCTAAAGAGTATCACTCTGGGTGCAGGCACCATTTTTGGAATGACGGTTGATGACCGACATTTTTCCATAGATTTAGGTAATTAACTGTTAGGACCAATCCCCAAGGACTGTTTTGACAGTGATAGCAATGATTGCACAACACCAGACAGGATCTTCACCCGGCATGGGGGGAATTTCCTGGTATACTCTTCCTGCCCTCATGGTAAGGAAGATGTGACCTGTGACTTCAGGAGGGATGAGGTGATTTTTCAAGTCCACAAGGACTGCCTTCCCCACCTGAAGCCATTAGTCCAATTTATTTATTTATTTATTTATTCATTACATTTATATAGCGCACAGGCAGCCCAGGGGCATTGTGGCACTGTTACTTGTAAGGAGACTTAGTTACAATGGGTACAGGTTGTGCCTTCCAAGTCAATACCCTGACCAGGGACTTCTCCACCCAGCTGGAGGAGGCCACTGAGAAGCCAAACCAGAAGTCTTTCCAGGCTTCAGGCAGATGGCTAAAGAGAGAGACAACCTAGCTGATGCCTGCGAGACTCTGGAGCAGAAGCAAACATTGAAACAAGTTTCTAAGATTTTCAAGATCTCTTTGTGGTGGATTCATATGACTGTGGTCGCACTGACATCCACACAACAACAATTCCCATGGACCCTAGCATGACTCCAGTGTTTGTGATGCAATATCGCTTGCCTCTCGCATCAATGGAGTCCCTTACTGAAATAATTAAGAACCTTGAGTCCCGTGGGATAATTAGTCCAGTCCACAGCACCTTCAATAATCCGGTGCTGGGGATTTTGAAACCTAACAGCCAGTGGAGACTCTGTGCTGACCTAAGGGAGCTCAACAAATGGGTCCATACTTCCCGATGGCCATGACCAATGGGTACTGGACAGTACCTGTCAGTAGGGAGGACCAATACAAGCTGGCCTTTACCTTCGGGTGGCAGCAGTATACGTGGACCCAGACTCCCTTCGGATACATCAACTCCAGCAATGAATGTAACATCTTTCTACACAAGGCCATGCCGACTTGGGTGAAAGGGGTAACCTGGCCTATGTATATAATGTCCTAGTCAAAAGCTCAACTGTGGAGGAACACATAGCAGAGATCCGTTATGTCCTGCCACAGTTGAGGGCTGCCGGAGCAAAACTCTCCTTTTAAAAGGTACAGTCGTGTAGAACCTGTGTCAATTTCTTGGGGCATGAGATAACTCCTCAGGGTCTCTGTAACCAGGAAAAGAAAGTAGAAGCCCTCCAGAAAATAAAAGACCCCACCACTCTGCGGGAACTAAGGAGCCTCCTTGGACTAACTAATTACAGCAGAACGTTAATTGAGCATTACGCAGAGATCACAAGACACCTGATCCATCTTTTGAAGGGGGGTCAAGTGGGAGTGGGATCCAGAACAAGCCGAGGCAGTAAGGCAACTCAAAAGTAGCCTCTCACAAGCGCCTTGTCTAGCTTAATCTGTCAAAAACAAGGAGTTCTTATTGGAGACAGAGTTCTCAAATATATGCTTGACTGCAGTAATATATCAAAAGCATGACAAGGTCAATAAAGTAATCTCCTATGGAAGTAAGACTTTATCCTCAGTGGAGGAAAAATTCAACGATTGTGAGAAGGCACACCTGGCAACGGTGTGGGCATTAAAGAATTACTGCCCATTTATCCAGGGGGAACACATCATACTGGAGACTCCATACCAACCTTTGCCATATCTTCAAAGTGACAGAACCCAGGCCGGAAATGTGAGTAATTCCCGAATGACTTCCTGGATTCTGTCAATGCAAGGCTTTCCTGTGGAGGTCAAATATGGCCAAAACAAGAAGAGTCCCGTCGCGCAAGGTCTGCCCGACTTGCATGATTGTGCCAGAGAAAACTGTCTCGAGGACGAAAGTCTTAAAATCAAGGACAACATGGAGGCATACCTTAATTGCCCACACAAAGTCTATGAAAAAGAACAGTGAGGGAATGCCCACTGTCTATGTGGATGGGTGCTCCTACCATGTTGACAACAATGGGGAAAAGGAACTTGTGGCAGGCGTAGGGGATGCATTGGTGAATGATGCCCCAGAACCGTCTGCTGGGTACATATTCGGTCCCCGAAGTAGCAAGTGGCAGAGCTGATGGCGTGCATCAAGCCATCCTCACTGCTGTCAAACACCAACTCCAAGAACTGGTCATAAACACTAATTCAGATTATGTACGGAACGGGTTAGTGGAGTGCCTGGTTAACTGTAAAAACCAGAGGCATGCTATGTGCTAATAATAAACCATGGAAAATTAATACAAAATATTGATGATCTGGTCACCTCAAATGGGATGACCATCTACTGGAAAAAGATCATGGGTCATTCTAAAGTAGAGGGACCAGACAAAACTGGAAAAGACCCAGCTGATCAGCTGGCCAAAACCGGGGCCATCCAAGTGGGAAATCCAGGTCACTGCTATCACTAGGTCCCAGACAAATGCTCACAATGAACTCTCAACTGCACAATGGAGTAAGTATACCCCATATGCTGATTTGATTACGACTCAAAAAGGGGATCCAATAATTGGTACGTTTTATCAACACATTGAGGACCCTGAGAACTTTCCCCTTATGGATACCGATTACATTGGGAAAGAGGACCTCAGAGTGTTGATTAAATGTCCAAAAATGTTCCGAATCCAAGACGGTTTGTTGGTGAGGAGATCCATAGCTGGCCATGACCAGTGGGTGGTCCCTACCTCATTCTGAAGCCTTATGCTAAGTCACGCCCATGATGCGGCCACAGCCGGTCATCTGCGGTTTCATACGGCATTTGAAATCTTGCGAGATGTTGCATACTGGCCACACATGGGGCAGCACCTCGACCAATACTTGAAGGGGTGACTTGTGTGTGCACAATTTCAGCCAACATCACTCACACACCGTGCTCCCGTCCAAAAGAGGGGGATGACACTGCCTTGGTCAGATTTCCAAGTTGATTTTATTGAGTCCGTGATTCGCTCCTCTATGGGTAACAAGTACATGTTGACCGTAACATGCTTGTTCACTAAATGGGTGGAATGACTCCCGGCCCCAAATTGCAAGGCAGAAACAGACGCTGCGCTGATGATCAACCACATCTTCTCGCGTTTTGGACTACCCCAAAGGATTGAGTCAGACCGAGGTAGCCACTTCACTAGCGAAGTGATGACAAAGATGTGGGAGATTCAAAAGGAAACTACACATTGCCTACCGGATAGCCTCTAGTGGTGGAGTTGAGAGATACAACAAGACTATTGTGAGCATATTAAAAAAGTTTGTGGCAGTTTCTGGGCCAAGTTGGGACATTCGATTACCTCTTGTCCTGATGGCCATCAGATCTACCCCTTCTTCTGCAACAAAAATTTCTCCATTTGAGCTGATGAATGGACGAACGATGGTGCTTCCCCAGCATCTGCTCTACAGAACCCAAGAGCAGACCTTGATAAATGCCTCCACAACTCATGAGTATGTTGAGAATCTGAGAAATCACCTTCAACATGCTTTTGCCTATGCTCAGTGGAATCTAGAAAGTTCTGCAGACAGTATGAAGACCCACTATGACCTTAAGAGAACTAAAAAAGAATACCAAGTAGGAGACCGCGTCCACTTGTACAATTTGCAAAGGAACCAAGCCAAAAAGAGCAAAATCCTCCCAACTTGGCGGGGTCCTTTTGAAATTGTAGACCGAATCTCACCCATCGCCTACAGAATCCGTATCCCCAAGGTCAGTTTGGCAGAAGGGGAAGATATTTGGGTCCACATAAACCAGCTTAAGAGTTGCCATCCCAGTTATACGCGACAAATAGAGGAGCCAACAAGGAACCCAGAGGGGGACATTCCGGATAACTAGAAGAATCCAACTGTAAAATCATTAGTAAGTACAGGCGGGGAAAATTGTAAGTTGGATTCAATGTATGCATCTGCCCCACTACATGAGTAGTAGTGGGGAAATTTCCAAAACCATGCTCTGTTTTCTTTCATAGCATTGGTACCAAGAATTTCTAATTACCAAGGAGGATCACTCAGGGACCGGGAGGAAAGACCCAAGAAGCCCGGAGTTTCGCTCCATACTCCCATCCAGAACCGGCGAGGAGAGCATGTCGATCCAGCATTGATGGGAGAAGCAGACGACTTTCTCCACCTGGACCAAAGAAAGAAACAACATCCAAATCTCCGACTTCCCCTTGACGAGCGGTCAAACTCAAGTTGTGAGGGAGGACTCTGTGGGATGTTTTAACCCACTGCTGCTCTGCTATGCTGCAGCACTGTGTTATGAGGGTGCCAGAAATAGCAAAATGCCTGCAAAACCCTTGTGCACGCCAAAACCTCTGAAAATTGCATTTTGCAACGCACAAAAAGATGGTTACCCAATCTGCCACGCATGTTGTCAGTGGTGGAGCAGAGATCTCACTCCTGGAATGTGTCACTGGGCTCCACAACAAGCATAAATGGAGTACAGAAGGAAAAAGCAGTGTTGCTAAATGAAACCCCAAAATCTTGCTTTAAATCCTTTTTTCTTTCTTGCTGAAACTGCAGAATGCTGGTACAAAACACCCACAAACATCCAAAATTATTGCTGGGTGCTACAATTCACTTAGATAAGAAATCATTGTGAACTTGCAAGGTCCTGAAAAGCTGAAAGCATAAAGGGATTTCCACAGCAAAAGTGGCCTGTCTGTGGATGTCAAAAATCTCTGTGCAGCAGAGGACTGCAGGGATGACAGCTGTCAGACGCCTGCCTGATTAAGCTTTAAACAGGTATAAACTGAAATCAAATGTTTGCAATCTAAGAGGACTGTACTGATGGTGACCCATGTTGTAATTGTTTTGATTCCATGGTTTAAAATCTTGAATAAGTTTTCTAGCTCCTATTTCAGATCACAAGTTTGTATTAAGCAAAGGAAAAATGCAACAGAATTAACAATTAACTCAAGCCTGGCTGTAAGCTACCAAACTGGAATATCAGGTTTCCTCACAGAAGGAAGGCCTTTCCCTCCAGCAGGAAATCATACCAAAGCGATAAGTATAGGGTTTGGAAAGAATCTGGTCTACAGAGGCAAAAGGGAACAATGAACAGCTGCTGCTAAGGAAATGTGAGGTATGAGAACAATCGTAAATGGCCCCTGCAAGGAGCAAACATGAGGGATGGCTCCTGGGCTTCCAGGGAGTGACCAAGGGGTGGATCTAAAAAAACCATTTGTTACTTAACAAGGACAAAGAAAAAATTTGAAAAAGAGAGATAACTTACTGTTTAAAATTGTGAAAAATATGAAAATAACAGATTTGTGAATCTAAACTTTGGTTGCACGTTTCAAGATTCGGCAAAATCGTGTGACATGTTCTGGAGAGAAAGGGCAAATAATGTGATTCTACACAAAATATATTTCTGCTAGATGTATGAAACTTTATACACTTATGCACAGGTTAAACTCGCACACCTGTAGAAATTTACTTAAGAATTGGACATTGTGTTCCTGATGAAAAGGGCAAAATTCTGTGAAAAGCGGAGACAAGATCCCACAGCTTCAGGGTTTTGAGGGATCTGTATATGTGATTGTTATAGAGGTTGCACATGTGTAAATATGTATGGTGCCAAAAGTAGATTTTGTGTTCAAGGGTCTAGGGGTGGATTCTCAGCCTCATAACATCGCACCATAAAGGTGACACACTATTTCTCTCCTCCTATCAAGGCAGAGAGGAGACTCTGACCCAATTACCTGTCAAAGGGGCGAGCTTAGTATAAACCAGCCCACACAACCCCTTATCATAGCATAAATAGAGACAACTCACCACCAAAAGGACAGACAGATTCACTCACTATCCTGATATTGGCGGAGCAAACTGCTGCTGAACTCTACATCTTCCTTGCTCCAGACTCCAGAAACTTGGCAGCGCAAAAACCCATTGCATAGCTGAACCATTTTCAGCTAGGCCTCACATTCCAGAACCAGAACCCCACAAACCTAAGGGGAATCATCAAAATACAGCCGGGCTGCGTTGTACTGCTTGCCTGCCGAATATCATTATCATCAGAACCAAAAAGGGCAGATCCAATCCAGTCCTGTGCCGTGCTATGACCAGAGGGCTTTGCAGATCCAGTCCAGTCCTGTGCCATGCTGTGACCAGAGTGCCTTGCTGATTGACGATCCTATCTGATATGCCAAGCCGTCTGTCTAAAAACCATATCCAATTCCTTGACCAGAATCTTGATGGACCAGAATCCTGACTGTTCCGTTTAAAAACATATTTAGTGAGTATCTATAGATAGAACTGTGTCACTAGCATATGTACCTTGCTTAGTTAATCCCTATCTTAAACCCATCCTATCTTGTATTCAGAACCTGTGTTGTTAGGAGTATTTTTGAATTGTCTGAACTCTCCATCCAATCCATCCTATCTTCCTCCTGTACTAGTATTGCTAAACCTATCTTTGCGCTGATCTTTTCTATTTTGAAAAAGGCGAGTGTCCTCTGCAGGCAGTCATTCTGATCAAGTGGCTGTGTTCCTGTGTGTTATTCGTTTTGTTCATAGTCATCCTCTAGTGTAAGAAATCTGTTGGTCATTTTAAAAGCACATTCCGGTTTCCCATTCTTACGCCTATCTCGAAAAAACGACCTCCACTAAAACATCCATAACTCCCTCCGTTTTTGTGCTAGAAACAACTTCTGCTTGTACCTAACATCCACAGCTTTAAATCGCATCTAAAACCACATCCAAAATCCTTATAGTTATCCCGTTTTCACGATTATCGCACAGTGAAAAGTTTGCCGCGAATTTCGTTTTAGGGAAATTCTGACACGTGTAAAACAGCTTATGATTGCTCACGACCTTAATTTTAAGGTTTCAAATTGTTTCTTGGTATTAAATCATTACTTGTGTTGTGTGCAACTATACAAAGTGGCTCCCATTAGAATTTATAGTAATTTCACCAATTCTGACCATATTTGGTGTTTTGCCCAGTCTATTCTAAGATAACTTTAAAAGCCATTCTGACAGCTTGACAGTCAATTCCGTTTTGCTCTTGTGTTTGCTGGGGGAAAGAGGGATTGATATTTTCTTTGAATTTTACCATTCCTGAATACCTACTCTCTCCTCCTATCTCTTTACATTGCCTATTGGGGGTTTAGGGGTGTGCAGGGGGAACCTTTAACCACAGTGCTATCCGATCTTAACACACACACAAAAGTATTATTTCTGTGCTTAATTGTTTTGCTCACTATTATTCCTTGTGTATTAAAGATATTATTCAGTGTTACATCACCCCATTGGTGATTAATGTGTACCCATTAAAACATAGTGTGATTAAATTGTAAATCCATAAATAAATATTTTAACTTTGCAAACCAGCCTGATTCCTGGGGTTCCAGGAGAGAGGCGTGATATGAGTGGTATATCGTTCAGAATAAAGAACTTTTAGACAAAAATAAATAAGGATTTTAGTTGTGCATTACATGCCAGGCGTTGACTTGGATGTGTGTCAGATTGAAATCACTTACAGGTACTAGGTTGGTGGCGAAAGAGGCATTGATGAACTTAGTGTTGAAAGTGACTAGGTCTGAAGTGCAGTCTTTTATGATTGTAGCTGGGAAAATGTCTCCTATGCATCTGAATGGTTTAAAAAATGTTATGATATTAGTTGGGAGGTATGGCAATTGATCTAACCAGGGCAGGGAGTTTGCTCGGGTCGGTTTGACTTGGTTTTAGTGCAATTTTTTCTTGTAGAAGGCAAATTGTATTCCTCATAGCAGTCTGGATTTGGGTACACCATGTTTCGTCTTTGAAGACTGAGGAGGGAGGAGTCATGGGGGTTTCAAGTACTCTCAATATTCTAAATAGATCCCGCCAATTAGAGGTTTCATTAGCTATGCTGGCATAATAGGTTTCTGCTTTTGCCTTTATAATGGCTTGCTTATATTCATTGGCAAGCCTATTGTAGGTCAGTTTTAGGCATCCAGAGTTGTTTTTTTTTCTCCAAATAACTTCTGCTTGTCTCTTCTTAGAGCACAGTGCTTGAAGGTAATCAGTGAAAAAAGGGTTGCAGTGGACTTTGGGTTTAGGTTTTCTGGGGAGGAGTGGCGCTACAGTATCTGTTGCTTTGGTGAGGGTGCTTCTATAGAGATCTGCCAATTTTTGAGGATCTGCTTTGGTGATGTTTTCCCTAGCCAGCAGTGCGAGGTGGGGGGATAATACGTCTTTGGTGATTTTCTTGGTGCTACAGACCCTTTGGGAGGCAGGGAGGTTCGAGTCGTGGATTTCTGAGCAGGGAAGCTTAACATAAGGACGTGATGATCCGACCAAGGGATGGGCGTGTTGGAGGTGATGGTTATCTGGTTGTTTAAGTCGGCAACCCAGTCTGAGGTTCTTCCTTTGGTGTGGGTGTGGGACAAGACACAGTATTTAAAGCCTAAGTCAGAAAGGGCGTTAGCAAAACTAGTGGCTGTGTTATCAGTAGCGTCATGGAGGCCTAGATTAAAGTTGCCTAAGAGTGTTACTCTGAAGGTGGGTTTAAGATTCTCCCCTAAAAGATGACTGCGGTCATCTTCAAAATTAGCTGCAGAGGTTGGTTGGCGGTATATATGTGTTGATGGCGTCTGAGGGTGCTGCTACAAGTTTGGCCATGAGACATTCAAAATTGCCTTTTGCGGAGGTGCTAGTGGGTCTGATGTGGAGGCTGTCCCTGTGAATGAGAGCTATGCCTCTCCCTTGGGCATCTATTCTATTGCATCTGAGGATGGTGTAGCCAACTGTAGTGCTAGGGATAGAGCCAGGCCTGATGCTTGATGGAACCAGGTTTCGTAGTGGCTAGAAGGTCTAAATCCAGATTGGAGATTACGTCATTGATGTCAAGTGTGTGAGCTGGTAGGGACCTAGCATGGATTAAAGCTCCATGTAGTAGGTGGTTTGGTTTGTGTGTAGCTGGGAGGGTATGTGTGGTACAGGATGGGATGGCTTGTGGCTGGGAGAAATCATGTTGGTCCTGCGGTGGTGCGGGGGGATGCTGAATGGAGTTGTTGCTGGCATTACTGATGTTAGTGGAATCCTTGTGGTGTTGTACGGGGTCAGCATGAGTGGCAGTGAAGCTGGCGCGGGTAGTGCACCCATGTACTCATTTCTTATCTCAGTCTGTGCAGGGATGTGGGTGGGGTTTACCCGGGTAGTTCTTGCACGTAGCCTATAGTTCCTCTCTGGGAGGTGTGGCTGGGTGTTTTCTCTTACGGATTTATGGTAAGGTAGCTTGTGAGAGAGATGGTGATTCCTAGCTGTCACTGTGTTCAGTTTAAGTTTTTTGTGGAGGTTGAGTGCATGAGTAGGCTTCCATAGAACTGCTGTGTGTGTGCAGTTGGTAGACAAACCCTTGGAGGCTTCGTACGGGTGCGTGTGGGCTAAGTAGGTGTTTCTGGCATGAGTAGTAAAGGTGGCTAGGGGTGCTCTAGAACTAGGCAATGTGTGCAGTGGACTCTGACTGCAAGGACAAAAGTGGGTCATGAGAGCCTCAGTGGAGAACTTTGTAGGTGTAGGCATGACATTGGGAGGGTCAGACTGAAGTATTATACAGTTGGGGCAGTGTGAGCATTGTGCTAGGGTTAGGACAGCTCATGAGTTTTTGCAGGATGATGTTGTGGAGTCTGGGCTCGGTGTTGCTGGGGCTGTGGTGTGCTGTGTTGGCTTAGTAAAGGGGGTCGATGTGTTGGGCGGGTCTTTTGCCTTTCTTGCGCTAGAGTTTGTCAGGGGGTTGAAGCTATACATCTGTTTTGGTGGCAATAGGGCAGGGAGCAATGGGCTTGTCCAAATTCTGTCATGGTGACGAGGGCATAGAGCATATGTTATAGTGTTCCAAAAAAAGGTAGCAGGCACTCCTCTCCAGAAAGAACACGGCATGATAACCTGTTCTGAGATGAGAATTTGCAGCACACGCTTTTTGCTCACTGTACCTTTCACAGATGGGAAATATCCATTTGCAGATCAGTCTTTGTCCCACCCACATGGGCAGTCCAGCACCGAAATGCTATGGCAATTCCTCTCTGTACAAGAGTACCAACAGCAACCCCATACACATGTTTCAGCCTTGTTGGGCCTCATCAGTGAGGTGAAACTGTGCCTCTCTGAGCACAGTGAGCAGGGAGTCCACGTCTGGTTGCCCCCAGGTAATTCAGGGTGACCAACCCCAAGTTCCTTACAAATATTTCAAAAAAAGGTAGCAGGCGCTCCTCTACAGAAAGAACACAGCATGATAACCTGTTCGGAGATAAGAGTTTGCAGCACAATCTTTTTGCTCACTGTACCTTTCACAGATGGGAAATATCCATTTGCAGATCAGTCTTTGTCCCGCCCACATGGGCAGTCCAGCACCGAATTGCTATGGCAATTCCTCTCTGTACAAGAGTACCAACAGCAACCCCGTACATGTGTTTCAGCCTTGTTGGGCATCAACAGTGAGGTGAAGCTGTGCCTCTCTGAGCACAGTGAGCAGGGAGTCCACGTCTGGTTGCCCCCAGGTAACTCAGGGTGACCAACCCCAAGTTCCTTACAAATATTTCAAAAAAAGGTAGCAGGCGCTCCTCTCCAGAAAGAACACGGCATGTTAACCTGTTCTGAGATGAGAGTTTGCAGCACACGCGTTTTGCTCACTGTACCTTTCACAGATGGGAAATATCCATTTGCATATCAGTCTTTGTCCCACCCACATGTTATAGTGTTCCCCTCCATGACTAAAGCACCGGCAGTACAAGGAATTACATCAGGCTCACCTGGCAGTCCAATGTTGCTGTGCAGTGCCAGGTTAGTTTTGCATGTGGCCGCAATGGCAAGCAGTGGAGAGTGACAGAGAGCTCTTCCTCTTGCTTTAGACTTCAGCCTCCGACTAAGGCCAGCTTCACCATCCACTGAATCTGGTCGGGCTGGTCATGTGTTGGCATCAGCCTATCCGCAGTCATAATTGGTGCAGGCAGTGTTTCCTCAGTGATCGTGTCAACCCCGGTGGCTATCTTTGTATACGCATGGCTGTGCTTTTCAAATTGTGTGCAGTGTGTGCTCCCAATGAGGAGGGGGGATCCGGAGGGGCAAGCTGCATCCAGAAGGCACAGCAGAGCGACAGAGAGCACCTGCACTTGTCTTGGACTTCGGCCTTTGACTAAGGCTGGCTTCACCGTCCGGCGAATCTGGTCGGGCTGGTCATGTGCTGGCATCAGCCAATCCGGCTGATGGGTAGAGTTGCTCCTCTACCCAACTCTACTAGCCTTCTTGTAATCTCCATTCTGCCTCCTCGACTACTCTTGTGGCACCTCACTTTCCCTTTTCTTCCTCTAGCTGCCGCTCTTTCTCTCTTCTTCCTCTGCTTGCATGGATCCCAACTCCTCAGCTTTGGGCTACCCTCTAGACCTACTTCTCTTCTGCCTTCTAGCTAACATGTTTCCCCTGCCTCTAGCCTGCCTCTGTACCTTACTTTCTCTGCCTCCACTCTAGCACTTCATCCATTGTGGTCACAGGAGAGAAGAAGAGCATCATGGCATGGACGAGCTGTTAAAGTGGTAAAGAAATCTAGAAACACAGTAATAAGCACATGCAAATGCAAACAGGGGCACATAGGAAATAGAGATGCCATTTGAAAGTCTGCACTTTGAAAGAGGATGCCCCAGTGGGTGGTGATTTTAAGGGCAAGGACTCCAGGTGATTAGTCATATGAGTGCCAATATATTCAGACACAGAAGCAGCTCAGAAAGCTTCAGGGGAGGGTCAGCTGTGGCAGAGCCGCAATCGTGGGTCACCTCAGTCGGCAGCCTTCTAAGGATGGAGATCACCTCATATAGTAGCACGACAGCCACTGAGAATACAGGAAGTGATGGAAATGTCATGTGACTGATCACGTGAGCGCAGAGATGTTCGGTATGGCAGCGGCTCAGAGGAGGACCAGCAGTTACAGAGCTGCAATGATGGAGCACCCCAGGTAGTAGCTCTGTGGAGGTAGAGATCGCATCAGGTAGGAGCACAAAAGCCACTGAGAAACCAGTACTTCCTGTGACTCTTGAACATATGAGAACAATATACAATAAAGATAGGTATGAGAACAGTAGGGCTACAACACCAACAACAAAAAAGCTGCATGTTTAGTCCCAAACCTACAAGAGGAAAGTATGTGAGTTTTGGGGAGCTATTTTGTCACATACACCTGGATGCACAAAAACACTTAAAACATAGAGTGCTTTAAGAGGCACAGCCAAAATGTTCACAGAGACATGTTGCCTCTCCCATTACAAGAAGGCAGCAAATCATCTATGGCTTTTCACAAGAGCCAAAATTCCCACACATAAATGTGTGTGCTAACTGAATGGCAACAGGCGTGTTGTTTGCACTTGGTTATTAGGAGGTGATTTTTTTAAAATTTATTGTAACATTGACTATACAAGACATTACAAATAACATTCATAACAGCCTCACCAGCACAAATGATCATAGGTATTTATTTCACAATATTATTATATATCAACATTTTACTCTAAAATCAACTAATCATTACATATTTCTGGAGTCATTAAAGTGTTTGTTTCCTCCAAGTGCGCCATGTAATCTTTCTTCAATATACTAGGTGTCAACAATCTTAGTAAACCAGTGTTCCACTTTTGCTGGTTCCAAATCCTTCTATTTGCGAGTGAGTTATAATTGTGCTTCTTTGAAAAGAAATTAGCCTCAACAACATGATGGCGACCACCTGAGGGTTAACAGATGTTATGCTCAACAAGTTGGGACTAACATCACTATATCTTGGATCCTTTCCACCTCACTGTGTGTACGCTGTGTGCATCGTAAAGCAGCATTACAAGGACAGAATTGCCAGGGAAAAAAGCTGCGTGAAGTGGCAAGTGAAGTGTCCTGCAGTTTGGCAATGATGTCATTTAGGTGGCTATATTGGAGCCTTCTAGCTCGGTGTGTGTATGCTATGTGGATTAAAAGGCTAACTACAAGGAAAGGATTCCCGCAAGGAAGAGGAGAGTCAAGTGGCCTGCAGTTTGGCCATTTATCATATTAAGAACAGAATGCTGTCATGAGTAACCATCTCACAATATTGTGTAATTACTACATGCCTACAATAGGATACAATGTGAAAAGCACACTATACAAGACCATGGCTACAGGAACTGCTACAGGTGACTCTGTGTCACGGCTCGCTCCCATCGCTCCCGTTCCCGCCACTTGGGGGCATGTTTTGGGGTTTATTCCCTACTGGACATTTCCTCCGAACCTTATGCTACAGTGCTGTGATGAATTGGGAGCTCTAAAACCTTAGTTACTTCCCTTCCGGATCCATTCCAGGTTTTTGGCAGCCAGCATACTACTTTAATCTAATGACTATGCTTCCCAGAATGCCTGGCTCACTGCTTCACCTCCTCCCTTGCAGGACAAGGTTGGGTGGAGGATAGGCAACACCTGTGGCTGCAGGTGCAGCAGGCGGCACACCTGAGGGGTGTGCTCGTTAAGCAGCTTTAAAAGCCTCAGTTTGCTTCAGTCCAGCGCTGGTCATTGTTGCAGTGTTCCTGTTTTGACTGGTCCCTTGTTCCTGGTTCCTAGCTTTTGTGCCTAGTTCCTAGTTCCTGTTTCTTGTTCCTCTGCCCTGGATTTCGAATTTATGTGCTTAATTGATTTCTGCTTTCTGGATTTCCCTTTCTGTCTTCCTCTGTCTGCAGGCAGCCTTTCTCAGTGCTTTACCCTTTGATTCAGCCCAATTTGCCTGTGTTCTCTGTTTCTTTGATGTTGTCCTTTGCTACTGAAAAACTTGATGCATTAGTCTTTCCCTTTATAGATTTAGCTTCCTGCCTTTTCTCCTTGGATGGGTGGGAAAGGTTTCCTTTTGTGATATCATTTTCCCTGCTCCTGATCCTTACTTTCTATTGGGATCCATTACATGTTTTCCATTGCACTTCTGCATTTATTTCCCATTGATTATTAGGTGTGGGGTGCTGTTGTAACTAGCTCCTGCGTGAATGCCTTCTGTTTTCCTCACTATTCTATAATCACAATTCCTACTTGCCCCTTGACTTGGGTCTTATGTATTTAGTTATCCTCCACCCATTGCTGTTATAGCCTTCTGGCTCCCTGTTTTATCAACTGGGTTCGTGGATTTACTGACATTCAAGTGGTCTTTCCGATCCTCATGAGTACTGTTTCTAAGTTCCTTATTCAGTATCATCCAGAGTGTCAGCTCACAGATCCTGTTCTTGCTTGCTCTCTACGTGGGCTTAGCCCTGTCAGTATCTGTAATAGCATAGTGGGTAAGGAGTTTGCCGACTTTCCTTTCAGTCATAAGGAGGTTCTAAGTGCTTACCCCACATCCCTTTTCATATATTGATATTATTGTTTCACTCTATTTGCACTCCTGGGTTTTAGTATACACGAGTCTTGGGTATTGTATGCACTTTGTTAGATTCAAAGTTGTTCACTGTGCGATTCCGTGCACATTTCCCTTGCCATATTCATTGCCGTCTTCCTTTCTTAACACTCTGAAAGTTGTGTGGTAACTTCACCCCAAGGAACATGTCTTCCCCAAACAAAATAGGACTTCATTATTGATAACTTTCTGCCCAGAGAAAATAACATTCTTTTTTAAGAAGACAATGCTAGAAACGGCTAAATTGCCTCCTAAACCAGCCACAGAATGTTGTATTTTGCTCTTACCACATTATGCACCTACTGCATTTTAGAGGGCAACACAAATTCTGATTCTTCTTTTATAAGAGTGTGGCTGACTCTGGAGAAAGAATGCACTTGGATGGTGCCATTATGACTTCTTTTTGGGACATTCCATTTTTTTGTTACACGCCCCCACAAATCTGAACAGAAGTGCTCAAGTTTCGGAATCTAAATAATGATTTATTGAAGGTGGAGGCTCTCCTTCAACTTTCCTGACTCTGGTGCATTGCACACGGTTCAACAGTCATTGAATTAATCGTAGGATTACCTTTGATAGATGTTCGTAAAAATATGACTTTAGTCAGCAATCATACTTCTTGTCTATGGAATATCAATTGTTGTTTAATCATACAGCGACCAATGATTTAAAGCCGAAAATAAATGTGCTATCAATGATGAAGTAATCATTACCACTATTCAGTCTAATGACGCCACGGAAGTTGTTAATGTTGATTTGCCTGTATGCCATTTTAAACCTCCAAACTCTAAGAAACATAAAACCAAAACCCCTGTTGCAGTATCGGGCCATGTAAATAAGAGAAAACTAAGTTATAAAATTTGGGATACAGAGCCTATATCACTAGTTATCAACTCTGCTCGGTTCCCCAGACAGCGATTCCATTTGGGAAGTCTCGTCCTGTACTCGAGATCCTTGTGGGGTCACTGATCCCTAGTATATTCATCATTAAATGTTGAATTAAGTGATTTTGAAGATGAACCCTTCATGCAAGAGATACAGTATGCGTGACTTCTTTATCTGCTAGTAGGAGTCCTGCTCTTCTTCTCTAATGTGATTTGTGGGGTGTCGTCTTCCAGTCACAATCTATCTGTTTTTTTCTGATTTATCAGATGATTTAGACGCTTTATATCAAGAAAACTCACTGGCTTAACCTACCTCCAGGAATGATCCATACCCTTCTAAAATGGTCCCCACATATGATGAGATCAAAGCAGTTACATAGACGAAGGCCGTCATTACGAGTTCGGCGGTAGCCATGCCGCTATTGGCGGCATGGCTGCCGCCGAAATCACGTCCGGGTCCTCAGAATGAGGAATTACCGGGCCATTCCGAGTTCGGAAAGCCTGGTAATTCCTCCCTCCAAGGACCCCGACCCGGGCCTTCCCCATTCCCATTTCAGCCCCAATAGGGCTGAATGGGAATGGGAGAGGGAGCAAACAACGGGCCATTACGAGTTGGCCCGTTGTTTACTCCCTCTTCCCCTCGCGGGACCCGGTAAGCATGCCTAGTTTGACCAGGCGTTGCTTCCTGGGTCCCGGGAGGCGACCTCGTAATGAGGTGGTACGGGATAAACGGCGCCAGAAACTTTTACGGCGCCGTTTACCCCGTACCGCCAGGGTCGTAATGAGGCCCAAAGTCGCTTTACAATGCCTTGACATTGTGCATGGGATCTTATTTGGATGAAGTCTCCATTCCATTGCATCATTCAAAATTCATGACTATTTTTTATCAGGTGCCATCCCTTAGATTTATTAACACCTATGGCATTAATCAGGTTACGTTTTGCATTAAGGAATAGATTACAATTACAATTTCCACAGTACAATTGCATTTTAAGACATAGTTGATTGTCAATGTTCTGCTTTCACTGGTGAACTCTCTGAGAGTAATGGTATATAATTTGTTGTATAATGATAACTTGAAAGGGGCCATATATATTGGCAACAAAATGGCATTACTTTCGAATAGGCCGGTCCCTTTTTAGGCCTTGAAAAATGTGTTACAACTAATAATTTGCTTAAAGAATGTTGCTTAATATATAATTAAATGTTTAAAAGATCTGTACAACGTGTGTATAATACATTCCCAATTTCAAACATCTTGAGATGAATGGTTCTGGTTACCTTGCATCCTATAACCCCATGCTAAGCCATTCATTTGATAAGAATGCTCTGGGTTGTAAACCTTTGTCATGGAATTCACATGCTTTTAACAGTTTTTTAAACAAAAGCTCAACATTGGAATGTATTTACTCACATAGTTTTATTTCATCATTGAATACAAGACTACTAAACAAGGTTAATTTTGATGGTTTTAATCTATATTTTAAAACTGCTTTGAAGAGGCCCAAAGGCTGCCCTCTTAGGGGGTAGGAGATTTTCATTTATTATTTAGAAATGTATTGCCAGTGTTAGTAGAGGAACATCATAGTCATTGCAATTATTTCCAACGTTTTCATAATGTTTATTACGTCCTCCAAGAACATTTTATTTGTTACATATTTTGGATCAAATCGTATTAGAATTATTTTGGAAGACTGATTTGACCACGGTAACAGTTATGGGGCCTCATTCGGAGAATGGAGGTAGCCATGGCGCTATTTGCGCCATCGCTGCCTCCAATACTGGGACCGGCACCGGTCTTGTTCAATGGGGACTTACCAGTGCAGTCCGACCCTGGCGGGACCGGTATGTCCCCATTGAACAAGCCATTCCCCATTCCCATTTGAGCCCCCAGAGGGCTCAATGGGAATGGGGAGGGCGCTAATAACGGGCTTGCAAGTCGCATTAGCGCCCTGGTCCCTTAGCGGGACCCGTAAGGGACATGTGGTCAGACCACACGTTCCTTACGGTCCCTGCCAAGGGACCTTGGAATAGGGCGGTAAGGGATTACCGGCACCGGTCTCCTTACCATGCCCGGTATCCCTTTCTGCCCAAGTCGTAATTACCCCCATAATGTTGTTATCCTGTGCAATCTTAATGAAATGTGTAATTACCATGCAAATGATGATATAGACATGATTGCTTTTCATCACCTACCCCCTAGGCTTTTTCCCAAATTTTAAAATATGTTCACAGTTGGCCTGGTTCGTTTTTATTTTTTTCTTGATTTTTAATGGTTGAGTCTGTAATGATATACCTGCTGGTTTCACGTGGTAAATTAAATGGATTTTTGATTATAATTTGTGTTATAGTGTATCTTTATTTGTCTTTAAAAATAGCTTTATGTTTTGGCAGTACATTCATTAAGCTTGGAGTCAAGGCCTGTGTAGATGGAATGTAGCTAGATCCTCTGGTGAAGTAACATTCTATATGCTCATGATGTATTTTTTTACTTTCGCTGAATGTTCTATTTGTATTGGTTGTTGCTCTCCAAAGATGATTATGTACTGCTGGAGGTCTTTAGCTTATGTAGTAACTTAAATAAACAGTTTCCACTGTTTACTTACACCCCAGAGTATTATATTTAACAATTTGCTGAACACCAAAGTTAGTGATCACGTCTTTTTTCATCTCACATATGTGTTAATGAGTTGGTAGCAAGTTTAAATCAACTTCTTAGTAATCTTTTGAATAATAATTGTGGGAACAGGTTTCATTGGACAATCAGAAAAGTAAACATCTGGCTAACAAATTGAGAGAAGCAACTAGCAAGCTAGGTTGCCTATTTGTTCTGTTGTCAAGATTTATTTGGACATTTTCTTTTACTTTAGGAAATCCTTCTTTACAGTTTTGTTAGAAAAACGCAGATGAACCCATTTCTTAGTACAATCAGGTAATTATTGAAACAACTATAGCCCTTCAGAAATAGCAACGTGATCAAGAATTAAGGTAATTACAACCTTTCAAAATGGGTCATTTTATAATAATTCATAATATAAGATCCAACAGAAATGTAACAATTGGCAAATTTTACATAAATTATCCCACAAACAACTAAATGGTGAAATATGCTTTGTATATTATTAATCATTAAACATATATATATATTAATCAACAACAATAGAAGTTACTGTAAACTTTTGACACATTTTTCATCAATTCAGACCAAGTTTCAGTCAAATTCTCTAAACAAATCTGGTTTTCCCATTTTGTAATGTATTTAATGATAGCGAACGTAACACGTATCCTCAGTGATATTGGAGGTAGTCCAACATACCAATACTAACAGCTATATTGTTGGCAAATGCATTTCCATATCTTAGAGACTAAGGGCCTGAATAATGGAATATTTGCCCGGTTCAAAGTGAATTTGCACAAAAAAATGTGACTTTGCACAGCCGACACAAACCCTCATTCATTGAACCGTGCAAAGTGTATTTTTGCAGTGCAAATTCCAGGCAAAGGCAGTGCATAGTCACTTTTCATCAGTACGAATTCACTTTGAACCATGCAAATATTCCATGAATTAGGCACTAAGACTTGGATCTTGCTTTAGATAGAATTTCTTTGCCCTGACAATGTCTTCTTTATGATTAAAAGTTGAAGTAATGGTCGGCCACCAAGGGATGCACGAATGAGATCCCTCTTCGTGTGAGCTCCGTGCAAGGGTGCCGAAAAGTGGATTGAGCCCCCACCACGAGACCCCCTCCGACTCGAACAAAACTGGATTCCGCTGTCGGAAGTGACCAGGACGCCCTGACCGAAAACCCGACCAGAAACAGAGCTTTTTTCGAGGAGAAATCTACACAATCCGGCACCTGACGGCAGGGAAAGCCTGAGAACTTGCTCCACACTTTCGTGCGATCACGAAGCCGTGCTACGAGCCGATTCCAAATGCTCACATCGATGCATACTGCTGCCAGGGCCCATCAGAGCGAACCCATGCCACGCCACGCCTGGTCCTTATGTGGACCCACGAAGCCCACCTGAGCTGCCCCCGGCCCCTAGGCGGTTGAGCACACCCACACGCCTGTGGGGGTCAGACCCGGAGTAAGGACACTGGACTAACAGGTACTACAGATGCTGTCCTTGCATACCCGTGGTCAGGCCGTCATGGAATAAGGCTGGTCCACTGGAAAGCTCAACCCCACGCCCGCCACAGCCAGCTTTGCTTTCCGGCTCTCTGCCCTTGATTCCTAAACTGCGTAGGGCACGATTATAGACTGAGACTTATAAAAAGGGACCAGGGTGTTGGAAAGGGGGAACAAACTACGGCACCATAGGACTTCCGAATTAGAGGGCACTACAAGGCCTCTCTCTGGCAGCAGGGAACTGAGAGTTGGGCCCCTGTGGCACAGGGCATGTGCCCTCCTCAGATCCCCCATATCCCTCTGACTTTGCCTGATCTACAATCACGGATTCAACACGCCGCTCTGCGCCGCCCATGCACATGAGAATTTCTACTCAAATAAAACAGAAACAAGTAGAACCAAGTGTCATGCGCTATAGCAGACGGTCACATGCAAGAGGACGATTGTTAAGGGAAATATCAGCATCACCTCGAATCTGTTACGTTTGGCCACTGTAAGGCAAGGCTGGAACACACGAGCTCTCGCCTGCCAAATGACTACCCCAGCTTTGTAATGTTACCAAGCACAGTAAAGACCCATACACCCCATTGCTGGGGTCCCACCGTCCGTGGACCTTAAGGGCAAACTGGCGAAATACAAATTCACACCAATTCATGAACCCCTGAAGCCACCCACTGTGACCAACATGTCGACAACTGGGTCTGAAGTGGCTGCGATCAAGGCGGACGTTGCTGATCTACTCACCGAAATGAGAAGCATGAGAGCTGATATTGGCAGCAAAATAGACAAAATCACACAAAGGATGGATAAAATGGAGGACAAGTTAGAACAAGTCGATCATAATCAAACCTCCCTGAACACACTGGAGGCCCAAATGGACCACCGCATTGCAGATATAGAACAGAGGGAAGAGGAAATACGCCTAAAGGTTGATGATCTCGAAAATAGGGAACGCCGTAATTACATATGGGTGTTCGGCATTACCGTAAAAGAAGGCAAAACCGAACTTGACCTCAAGCAAACCCTACACACCATTCTGAAGCTCCTCTTTAAGGACAAATCAGTGGACGAACCCAAAATTGACCTCATCCACAGAGCTGGCGGCAGACCAGGCAGTCCGAGATCAGTACTAGATCAATTTCACAATTACGCAGACAGAGCTTGGATCCTAGAAAAGGCCAGACACATACCGCAGCTATCACTGGGAGACTCAAATATCTCGGCCTATCAAGACTTATCATCCCTCACACTAGCAATGAGGAAAAAGTGTTCACCAATCACAAAGATGCTGAAGGACAAAGGGGTGAGATACCGATGGGGTTACCCTTTCTCACTCAGTTTTGAGTGGGAAGGATCGTCGATGAGACTCATTTCGGAAAAATACATTACTGATGGTATATCGGACCTAATAGGCGCCCAGGGAGAAAGATCCCCCCTCGGTGAATCAAAAAGAGAGGAGGGTGAGTGGCGCACCAAAGGCCCGCGGCAGAGAAGGATTCAGGGATCCAGAAAATTCAGGATGATGAACAATTTACCGGACATGGAACATTAACCTCGATCTCCAAATATCCCATCAGACCACACAAGTTGTAGTAAAGGTGGAATGCATGCTAAGATCGAAGCTGGGCACACAAACACTACCCGACGATGATTGGAGCATTCGGGGAGTGTTTGATGTGAAATCAATGCTGGGCATATGTCAACAAGACATCCAAACTCAAGGCCAGAGTTCACATCTAATGGTTTACTTTTCGTCATGTGAACAACAATTTGGGGTCTAAATGTTCACATGGCTATGTCTGAGGAGGATCGATACCTCTCAAGACATAGAGAGACACCGGTTCTGGTGGGAGGTCTTTGGGGTGTCCTGATTGAAATCTGATGTAAAATAAACATCGAAACGATGACTAAGAACGGGGTCGGAACTCGTAGCTACAAAATGGTTTTGTTCAATTATGAGCAACATGTTGGGGGCTCACTGTTAATTATGTCTACATTAGGATAGGACCACTTGTTTTGCGGTTTCCACTGGTGGTCCGATAACGATGGGTGATGTTGACCTGGCCGGATCGGACACCGAATGTAAGGGGGGGAGGTGGGGTGGGTGAAAGGGGTGGGAGAATGACATATAGTTCATAAAAGGGAAGGGTTGGAAAGCAGAAGTATACAGAACTGGACCACGAAGGGACAAGACAAGAACTGGATGGATCAATCTTTGACCCTTTCAGGACCTATTACGACCCAATCCAATGATAGTGAATCACACACTAAACTACCTAACATAACATGGGCACTGATGCAGACATTTTGGTCTCTAAGCACACACCTGAAGTTCGAGATGTCACCCACACTCCGAAATGATACGTTACGCATATGCACACTTAACGTGAAGGGTCTGAACTCCCCACAAAATGATCCATGGTTGCCAGAGAATTCAGGCGATCAAACATAGATATCCTATTTCTGCAAGAGACACGCTATCAAAGAGGGGAAGAGAAAGCAATGCCATCTCGCAAAGTAGGTCTCTCCCTCTGGAGCTCTGGAATCTCAAAAAAGGAAGGAGTGGTGATTCTAATTCGCAAAGATCTCTGTATGACAGCTCTTGGGTCTTGGACCGACACAGAGGGAAGGGCTTTCGTAGTTGTAAGAAACATTCGTGGCACAATTGTCACTCTCGCCACACTCTATGCACCCAATCAAGGGCAGAATAGGTTCCTCCACAAAATCACAGAGAACGTTTTTAGCATGGCACAGGGACATGTAGTTCTTGGTGGAGATTTTAACACGTGGATGGATAGTTCCGTGGATAGGCAAACTAAAACAGATGCACATAAACCACCACCATCTCGAGAAGAAGCCGAAATCAAATTAACTCCCTTTACGGCCTCACTGACAGTTGGCGCCACCTACACCCAGCAGACAGAGGTTTCACTTTCCACTCCCTCCCCCATGGCACACTCACGCGTATTGACTCCATCTTCCTCTCCGAAGGCTTGCTACGAGTACTTTGCACTGCGAATATACACCACGCCGCATGGTCAGATCATGATATGGTTTTGGTGGATATAGGTTGGAATGACTTTGCCCCCTGAATACTAAATGGAGATGCAATGACTCCCTATGGTCTGTCTCGGTTTTCACAGAAAACCTTGAAAATGAGATTGAGCATTTTTTTTCCGCCAATGACACGGGCGAGGTCGGGAAGACATCCGTATGGGAGGCAGCCAAGGCCACTTGGAGGGGGGTCCTTATTAGAGAAAGGGCCCAAAAAAGAGAGAACGCGCCCCGTTGGAAAAGAACATTAGGGAGAAGCTTTCTACAGCCGGAAAACTGGCACAGTCTTCTCCGCATGATCGATCCAAGTACATTGCCAAAGCCAGAAAGCTCAGAGAAGAACTGAAAATACTCATCGTAGGCAAAACGGCTCAAACCCTACAATACCTAAAACAAAAATATTATGAAAAGGGCGACAAAGCAGATGCCCTCCTGGGGGTCCGTCTTCGAGCGCAAACAGGGAAAGCCTCGGGGGAAGATGGTTTCACGCCTGGTTTTTACAAAACATTCTCCACACTCCTCGCCCCCTTCCTTGCATCCTTGTTTAATCACATTTTCAAAACAGGCCAAGCGCCCCGTCTTTCGCTCAAGCCCTCATCGGCATCATTCCAAAAGAAGGGAGAGACCCTAAATATTGTAGTTACTATCGACCCATCTCTCTTCTCAACATCGAAGCTAATATAAACGCTAGAGTCATTGCAGGCCGACTCAAAACACATTTACCACAACTTATACACTCCGATCAAGTTGGCTTCATCATTGGGAGGCAGGGGACGGACACTATGAGAAAAACACTCCATCTAATACATGAAGCACAAGGAATGGGAGGGGTCCCATCTCTTCTGTCCCTAGATGCCGAAAAGGCCTTTGATAGGGTGGCCTGGGACTTCCTAGAAAGAGTATTAGTCTGGAATGGTTTGGGACCAAAGCTCCGGCTCGCCATTAAGGCATTGTACATATCTCCCACAACATCAGTGACAGTGAACGGAGACTATTCAAGATGGTTTCTTTTGGAAAGAGGAACAAGGCAGGGTTGCCCACTGTCAGCGATATTATTTGTGCTGTCCCTCCAACCGCTGGCGCAGAAACTAAGACAAGAGGATAGAGTTAGGGGAATTAAAGTGGGAGACCGTGAATATAAACTGGGCCTCAACGCTGACAACATCCTTCTGCACCTAACTGATCCCTTAAATTCAGTCCCGGATGCATTCGAAATAATTGAAGAATATGGTGAGTTAGCCAGCCTCAAAATCAACACAAGAAAGTCAATCCTCCTCCCAATCGATAAAGGTAAAGATTCCGAAACGGAGCGATTTGCTCCCCTAGGAGTGAAGGTCAGCCTCTCCACACTCAGATATTTGGGCATCAATGTTACCCGAGATCTAGAATCCTTATATCAAGCTAATTTTCCCCCGCTAACGCTTGCCCTTCAAAGTGATATCCAAAGGTGGTCCAGACTCACCGTCTCCTGGGTTGGCTGTTAAAATGCGATAAAAATTGTGATTCTCCCCAAAATTCTCTACCTGTTCTAAATCCCCATTAAAATGCCCAAAGAATACTTCACTGACACCAGGAAGTCCCTGGTAACCTTCCTATGGCAAAACCAAAAGCCTAGAGTCCCCAGATCCTTGCTCCAACTACGAAAGGATAATGCAGGGGTAGGCCTCCCAGATATAGAAACGTACTATAGAGCGACCCAATCGCGTGTACTTGTTCCGCACATCAGACAGCAGTCAGACCCACAATGGATAGCTCTGGACAACTATCATCTCCGTCCATTCATTCTAGGTGAATGGCTATGGGTTCCGGGGCCCCAATTACGAAATAGCATCAAAGCTCATCCCATCATTGGAACAATATGGGCACTATGGACGCCTGGCAAGAAAATGGAGGGAGTTACGACTTGGACCTCTCCTCTGGGACACATATGGGCACCAGGAATTCACACCGCGATCCCGGACCCAGGGAGCTTTGAGGCCTGGTATGAGGCGGGACTAGAAAGGGATGGACAACTGTGGAGGAATAACACCTTCATCACTACTCAGGAGCTTCAGGAGGCACTTGGCATAGGCCCACTCTCAGTCTTCCTATACCTGAGACTTAAGGGGGTGATGACAAGGGTGATATGGAAGAACTAGCTACAAAGGGACCTCACCACGTTTGAAAGAATTCTTAACACATGCACAAGCTCCAAAGGTTTAATAAGTGCAATGTACTCAGCGCTGATTGAGGTCACTATCACACCATCTCTCACACTGAAGAACAGATGGGAATCAGACATGGGCAGGCAGATCTCACAAAAGCTATGATTACAAATATGTAGGAGAACAGCGAAATCATCTATATCTTGCCAATATAAGCTACACGCCATAAAGCTAATATATAGATGGCAATATGACCCACTTAGGTTGGCCAAAATGTATCAAGGGGTAAGCCCATACTGCTGGAGGTGTTGTGGGAAGAAAGCTCGCTATTGGCATATGTGGTGGGGATGTGAGGCTGTCCAAGCTTACTGGTCAGAAGTTCTCAGTTGGATCAAGGAAATGAACAATGACAAAAAGGACAAACAACCATTGTTGATTCTGTTTGGCTTGATCGAAACTGAAGACACAACCATTAAAGCACCCAAAATGATACAAGGCCTACTGATGGCCGCAAGAGCCTGTCTCACTATGATATGGAAGAGAGCTACGCTCCCTACCAAAACAGAATGGTTAGGTGTCACCCAAAATATTTACAGAATGGACAACCTGACTGCAGCCCTTCATGGGGACCGCACCTCAGTTGAGAATGCATGGTCAGAATTTAGTATTAAATACATCACATAAGAAGAAGGTGTGCGAAACATTATAAAAAATTAGAGACATTCTATAACACGATTGACAATGTCTTCTAAATCAAATCCAAAAGTTTTAATATGCTCATATTTCCAATGTTAAAGTTTTGAAAATTATTCTGATGCAAAAAAGTTGGATTCTTCCAGCCCTTCCGATGGCACTACCTGGAAAAGGGGGAGGGGAGGGATAGAGGGTATCTGGTTTTGATAATGTTATTGAGAATCTATGTGACTCACAAAGACACTAAATGCTTTATACAATGTTTTTCATATTCTCTCTTACATGACTTTTTGTGGAAAATGCTTGTAACTGAATGTCAAAACTTCTACTTTAAAAACTAATAAAATTGAAATAAAAAAAAGTTGAAGTAATTGCGAGCACCAGGCCGGTTTCAGTTATGTAATGAAGATTTTTAAGATGATATACACCTATGGTCCAGTATATTATCTCAGGTATTCCGTGATGTTATGAGAACCTCTCAACTAACAGTCACCTAGACCATGTCAAACATCATTCCAATAAATTTTAAAAAAAAAAGCATATTTCCCTGCTGGATGCTACTAGCAAGGTATTTTGCTTGTTTATTTGAAAGGAACTACAAAATTGGTCAGAATGTAAGAACAATGTCCTGATGTATCAAACCAGATTTCGAAAGGGCTGTAAAATCTTGGTTAATGGTTCCTTTTTAAATATTATGAAACATTACATTTTACCTGGACATCATTCTTCTTAATATTTTTGCTTTTTTTAAAATGTTCAGGCTGCATTTGGTACTTTGAATTGAGGCAATGTAGGGTTACATTGCCAAATGGGAAATCCCAGGGAATCTGTTGAAGGTTGTAATTAGCATACTCAGTGATATTATAATTTAGGCAAGACTGGACACTATTGGCACACAATGATTTCCAATGTTATCAACCGCTGGTGTGAAACAGAATGTGTTTTGGGCCCGGCTCTTTATAAAGTATATCTCACAGACCTAGGTTCTTACTTCCAAGATGCTCAGAATTACTACCCAAAAGTAGGGCCGTATGCATATCAGTGGTTAGCTTATGAAGAGGATCTGGTCTTCATGGGCCAAACAAGGATTGGACTCCAACGTTTATTAGATTCCCTGGATTATAATCTTCAAATGAACAAGATGCACTCATATGTGATGCACTGTCCCGAAAACACTCCATTAATAGTTCCTTTGTTTCTTCCCTAGATGGTTATCACCTTTCTGAACTTGGGTATCAAATAAATAAAGATTATGGCAACAAGCCTGCCATGTTTGAGAAATGTGATACTATATTTCCCATGCAGTCTTATATGAAAAAATAGAGTTGCTATATTTGAGATTTTTTAAGTGCAAGTTACAAGTCAACCAAACTACATGAGACAGTTATGGTCTGCCAGACCCAATACTATAATGTTTCACTCCCATGCGCTATTAGACAATGTACAAGATGAATATCATTCAGAGTTCTGTGAGCGATGTAAGGTGTTTATGAGTACACTGAGTTATCCTTTTAAAAATCTCAATGACTAAACTTTTTATCTGTTAAGAAAAGGTTATACGATGGGATAGATAGTCCGTTTATACTCACTTATGTGATAAACATCTTTACATCCATTTTGTTGATCCTTTTCCTGGGTGCCATGTGGTGCAAACAGGAGGATAAGTGTCCTAAACTAATGGACACTTGCGTCCCCTGCACGCTTTATTTACTGATAAAATAATCAATTAAATCTTTTTGAATTTACTAAATTGTGATTCAGTTATTGAAGTCACAGCAATGTAACCCATTCAAATTTGTAAACACAGTTAATTCAAGTTGTAACAAAATGATATCAAAAATGTTGAATACATAAGTTGTGCAGCTGAGGTATTAATGCCATACATCCTACATGTAGACATTCAAACAATTAAAAATGAGCTAGTTCATTTTTATCACATGGGGAATATTGGGGGGACTCCCACTAGAATCCAGAGGGTGTCAAAAAAGGGTAGTTTGCACCTACAGTGATAACATCTACTAGGCAGGGGCCCAAGATGATGGCTAGTGGACCCCAAAGAAACGTATTGGTTTAACATGTCAGTGGCCACGTCTGAAGGCCATGGCTAGTGGGCCCCAAATAAACCTAATGGTGCACCATGTTCAGTGGCCACGGCCGAAGACCAGTGTTAGTGGGGTATTGGGCCACAAAAAAACAATTGGTGCAACATTTACACTGTCCTCAGCCATTGGCCAAGACTTGTGGGCCACAAAAAATCATATTGTTGCAACATGTGCAGTGGGCACGACCAAAGGCCATGGATAGTGGGCCACAAAGAAACCTATTGGTGCGACATGTTCAGTGGCCACGACCGAAGGCCAAGGATAGTGGGCCACAAAGAAATGTCTTGGTGCAAAATGTAAAGTGGCTGCTGCCAAAGCCCATGGATAGTGGGCCAAAAATAAAAGCATTTGTGCAACATATACAGTGGCCATGTGAAATACTGTGAAAAAAACTTTACTTAAGAGAGTTAAGATGATCAGATTTAACATTAAAGAAACATAGCAACAAAACCTTCCAAATTTTGTAAAAAAAACCTTTGTTAAGAGAGTTACGTAAGTAAGGTACCTGTGTGAAGTTCCCGCTTGTCACAGATGTGATGAGCAGATTCCTCATTGCCCATCTTAGCAGCAGTTTTTGTGAATTACCACTTGAGGTCAAATCAGGTGCACTTGCACTTACTTCCTGCATGTGCCACTGTGCTGCCTCTATGCCAGTGTTTTTACCCACCAGATTAAACAAGTGCTACTGTCTCTGGTACTCAGCGTTTTTGACTTTGTAGTCCGATCAGTGGTTTATGAAAAAGGGTATTTTTGGGGAAATATTGCATGTTCATTGAGGTTATCAATGGGGAGAGTTCAAGCACTTGCTTTTTTTACTGACCCACGTACTTGGTCTTCTAAGGCAGTTGATAAGCAAGTCTTGCACGGCTGAAACGTTCTAACATTTTCTGCAGTTGCAGCAGGCAGCAAAATGTCATAAGAGGCCCAAATGTTTTTCCACGGGAGAACCGCTGAAAGTAACAAAGAGGAATCCCTTGCAACGAAAGAGAGTCAACCAGGCAGAAAGGCTGTGGTGGGCATTTAAAAAAGAAAATGGTAATTTAATGGGGGATCCTCCTCCATTTGTACTTCCTTTCAAAATGTCTCCTCCAGGCACATTTGAACTGTTTCACTGAATAGTGGTTAACTAACCCTCCCTCCCACAATTAGAGCGGAAACCGCGTTCTGGCCATTCTAGCCATGGTAAAATCATGGCTACTAGCCTGAACATCTAGACTCTCCCCGACATGACCGGCTAGCCGCCACTCTCCACCTGCAGTAATATTTACTCTTCTACAGCCTATGCAGGACCAATCTGTAACCGGTCCTCATTCGTCACTGTAACTGTACTATTCTCTGTACACTATACTCTCGGTATATTCTATGCTTGTATGTAACTCTCAGAGCCTTGACTAATGTATGCTATGTCTGCTGTATTAAGAAGTAACTGTGCTATTCTCTGTACACTATACTCTCGGCATATTCTATGCTTGTATGTAACTCTCAGAGCCTTGACTAATGTATGCTCTGTCTGCTGTATTAAGATGTTCGATATGTAACTCTGTTGTAACGATATGTAACTCTGCTGTACACATGATTATGCGCTCAGCTACCTGAGGGTTCGGACGCGCTTTTTAAATATAGACAAACAAAGTCTAACAAGCATGCACAATCACCTTTAGCACTTACCTTTACACTACATTTGTGCAAAAGCATAATTAACGATTGCGAGAGGCATTTACAATGGAATCATATGGAATCTGCCTGCTTTTATCAGGTGAAAAGGTTGGTTTAGGGTGAAAGGATCGAATACAAAGTTTTGAAATGCAATTGTTTCGAATCAAAAGGATCGGGAAAAAAAAACGAATGCACCTATTTTATTGGGGGTGGGGGGGTGTTCCCCACTAAACCCCCGTTTTTTGGGCAAAAACCACAAATGTAACCTATACCAAGGCCAAAAAATAAATAAAATACATTTACAAAAAGGCATTTGATCATTTTATCCCGGTCCTTTTGAGTCTAATGTATTGTATTCGACCCTTTAAAATTCGAGCCTTTGACTGGACACCGTAAAGGTCAGGATTACATGGCAATACATAGGTTCAACAACAGCATGAAAATACATGCTGGCGTTAAGGCCTGTGTTGTTTCGAGGCACAGCCGGGAAGCATGACTGACCGTGTTTCGAGGGATGATGCTGTAACCCAGGGAAACAAGATGATACAGCACAAGATAAATAACTCGTGCAGAAATAATCAGGCACTTCCTAAGTCTTGCAGCTGGCAAACAAGTCCTTGTGCATGCCGGGTAACATGTCAATGACTGGAAAGCGGGACATATCAGGGATTGGTGCTATTTATCACAATTGTAATCCAATTTGGGGTTTCCGGGGAGATCCACTGGCAATTTTCTCAGGGTCACCATCATCTCTTTCAAATAGCGCTAAATTGGGGACTGCGTCCCCAGGATGCATACACATCACTGAATCAAGTACTTATATGCAAGAGCTCTCTTCCTCTGACCACTGTATAGACCAGGGGGATGCAATCAGAACCTGGAAGAACAGTACTGAAGTAGTTAATCACACACATATCACACCTTTCTTGCATATTAAACTACTGCCATATATTAAGAAATGTCTCCATTTCATTCTACTTTATAGATCTTCATTATTCGGCTCTTGTCTCTATATGTGGGTGTGTCTGTGTGCGTGTGTTCGTGTGTATTTTCATATTATAACCTATTTACAAATTGCAACAACACTGTTTTATGAAGTGGCGCTGAATGGGTGCATTCAACTGGGTGGCGCAATTGTCACAACAATTGAGATTCAAGAGGCAGGACAGTAAGCCATCACTTTAACTACAGCAACAAGCCACCTGTTAAATATTTAATCACTCCAGGGATGAAATACACTTACAAACTAAGCTACAATTACTGATTTCTTTTCGACTGACGCTTGTGCAGCCATGCTTGAGATGTATGAAATATTGATGTATTCTTTTAAGTCTTTAAATTGGTCTGATCTTGATGGCAGGCAGCAAATCACGACAAAGCAGCAAGTCTTGCCTGACCATTACTTTATTAAGATGTATTATGCAATCTAGTGGTGTTAGCTTAACCACTTGAATTAGAGGCCAGCGTTAATTCAGCCTTTTTCATGTGTACCCGGCTTCTTATATACCATGTATATTATCTTGACAGGTCTTTATTTTTACAAATATGGTGCAGTCAGACCTATGCATAACTGAAGAGTGTTCAATGGACGGTATTGAGTAAATCATAACCACTGGCATTGATATCTGCTTTTACCTTCCCAAACGTAAAATCACAAGTCACACTCTGTTGACTCTCTCAATATGCCGGTTTGCTAAGCAGGTGGATTTAGTCCTGGCTGACATGACATGTGTATCCCGCCAAACCACTAACAAAACCCTTCTTTTTGTGCTCAGTCCTAAATGCATGTATAACAAGGGGATGTGAAACTATTATTAAGAGTGGCTGCTTTAAAATGTTCAGTGAAGAATATCTGATAATAGCAATCACTACATAAGTCTTTTGAACTTCATAGTAAAATGAGCTCCTTACTGTCATCATTAGAAGATTTCGTTTTTGTAACGAAGGAATACAATGAAATTGAACACATTGTTCATAATGGGGGAAGTCACTAAAATACTGGTAATACGTCCATGTTGTCTTAAAATAGACTACAGGGGGGATATGGGTCCCAAACTTGAATTTCTTTTTTCAAAAGCTCCTCAGAATGTATGCTCACAGCTACAGCAAACATGTATCGTAGTGTTTAGTAACAAAAGGAACAGTTGGTAAAACATGGTGAAAGGGGGATATGCTCAAGGCTGTGCAGAATACCGATGATCTCTGGGTACAGTATATGAAGAGCACAATATTTGGGGGGGGGTGTTGGCATATGAGGGTGTGAAGAATTCACATATGGACGGCATGTGCTTTGGAGTGGATGGATATGGGAGCGAGATGATGCCTACTACATGATGTAAGCATGTGAGGGTAAATATGGGGGGCTACATGAGGTCCACCAGCCCATTCCTAAGCTTGTTTGCAGGAAGTCCTGCAACGCCCTGAGAACCTCATTATGGCCCATAAAGAATTTAGGAGATTGCACTGAAGAAGTGGGCATCCAATTGTGGACCCACCTCTATGGGAGTGCCCGATCCACGGAGTACCTGTAAGGAAGACTGCTTGGTAGCAAAAGACAAGTTTGCGAGTATAGTTTATGGGTAATGCCCTGTGCCCTATCAACAGCGGTATGCCGAGGTCTATGGTTGTAGGGTTAAAGCCAGGAATGATAGAGCTGAGGGAATCCAGATGAAACCAGGGAACTGGGCGATGGTGGCAGACACAATTCAATATGGCCGACAGCTGCATCACCAAATTTAAACTAGGAATAGGTTGCTACCATGATTGTAGTACTTGCGATGAGCAGCAAAGTTTGAGTTTTGATTCTGATTAGGAAAGATCTTGATGACAAAGTTGCGCATACCCTGTCAGATCCAGAAGGCAGCTGGCTCATTGTCACTTTGTCTTTAGAGCAAACCACCAAAACAGTGGCTAATTTATATGCCTTCATGGTCAGAAAGCTTGAGTTCTAATGGACATAGGTAAAGCACTGCCTGCGTTTATGAAGTAAGGAGGGCAATCTAATATAAATATATGTATATTTATTTATACTTATTTAAGTGAATACATAAACAAACAAGGGACAACGTCGTATACGTCTTCTCAGCTTCACTTCCCCTCCAACTGTCCCTTTTGCCTCGTTCTATCTCCCGCTTCCATTCTTCTCCTCGAGCATAGTCGCGTGCAGACGCACGCTTCACGGAGGAAGGATACTACACATCTCCCTTCTTTATATGGAAGGACTCTTTAGCTCGTTTCATCATCCCACATAGTCACAGAGATATCTTGGTGGTCTGGATTCTCTTCCCGACCTAGATCTGAACCTGTAACTCCAGTCTTGATACTCATCTGAATCTGTTGCCAAGGAAGAAACCCTCTTTGATTTTCTGTTCAACACTTCACCCTCACCTCGCACATTCCTATCTACATCGTCAACATTAGTACCAACTCTACTTCTCTCACTATCCAAATTTCCCAAAGCATCATACTGACTTCTCCATCTTTGACCACTTATATCCATTACCCTTTCATTGTTCCATACTCTATCATCCTGGGTTCTAATAGCATGGGAATAAACCTCTGCCACTCTCACAGGCTTGGACCATTTGCAACCATCTCTTCTCAAATTCTCAGGTAGTTTTATCCTCACCCAATCACCCACCTGAAATTCAGGTAATTTCCCAAAGCGTTTTTTATCATGCATTTTTTTGTTGTCACTTTGTCTATGTCTAATATTTTCCTTTGCAATTTCTATTTTATTCTCACTACTCACAATATCATTCATCCACCCTGGAGACATATTTGTATTGGCTTTCCTGCCCCTGTTGAGTTCAAACGGTGTGACTCCAGTGGAGCTGTGAGGAGTGAATCTGTGGGCCAATAGAGTCTCTTTGACTGCTACCTTCCATTCCTTCCCATTGGCCCATGCCAGTTTTATAGCATCTTTTATCACTCTGTTAAACCTCTCCACAATGCCATTGGTTTGTGGATGGTAAATGGCGCACAACTTATGGTGAATGGCTTTACTTTTGAAATACGTCTCCATTTGCTCAGATTTAAATTGTGAGCCATTATCTGTGAGGACTGTTTTGGGATATCCCTCTCTCTCACACACTTCTTCCATGAATCTTATAACATCACTTGTGGTAACTTTAGATAAAAATTCAACTTCAACCCATCTGGTTAACATGTCAATTATAACTAGACAATACGTAGCACACCCATCACTCCATACGGGACCAATCACATCCATAGCTAATTCGCTCCATGGACTTTCAGGAACCTCTCTCAAAACCATTGGATATTCTGCACCCTTGCACACTTTATCGCTCTTAGAGCAAAGGATACATTTTCTAACTCGGTCTTCGATCAGTCTATCACAACCGGGCCACCAATATGTGCTTCTGATTCTTCTTTTAGTCTTTACAATTCCCTGATGTCCTTCGTGAGCCATCGTTATAATCTTTTCTCTTAAGTTGGTGGGGGGTACCAATTTGTCTCCTTTCATGAGGCAATCACTTTGCAAATATAATTCTTCACGTACATCCCAAAAGGCCTTTATTTCTGGAGAAAGTACTTTATTCTTCTTCCATCCCCCTTCTTTCACCATCTTCACAACTTCTAATAGCGTAATATCCTTCATCATGCCATCGTTCCAATCCTCCTTGGATACTGCTTGGCTTGATATTTCACACACGGCTTCACTATCTCCAAAATCTTCTTCAATATCATCAAGATTGGTCAAACGGGACAAACAATCTGCCGTAATGTTCTTTGAACCTGGAATGTACATGACTTTGAAACTGAACTCTTGAAGTCTTGTGACCCATCTCCTAATCCTGCTGGATACTCTGTCCAGACCTTTGGTACTGAATATTTGCACTAAAGGTTTATGATCTGTGTGTATGGTGAATTGTACACCCCAAACAAAGGACCGGAATTTCTCAATGGCCCACTTGATTGCCAAAGCCTCTTTCTCAATTGTGGCGTAATTCTTTTCTGGTCCTTTGAGTAATCTAGATGCAAAAGCAATTACTAATTCTTGTCCATTATAATATTGCGATAAGGATGCACCTAGACCCACGTCACTTGCATCAGTGGTAATTACAGTCTTTCTGCCCCTAACAAAACTTTGCAGTGCTGGGGCTTGGGCTAACGCCTTTTTTATGAATCGGAATTCTCTTTCACACTTCTTGTTCCAACTGAATTTCTTATTCATTTTCATTAAACTCCTCATTTCGACAGTGTGGTCTGAGAAACTCTCTATAAACTTGGCGTAATATTCTGCCATTCCAAGAAAAGTTCTTAGTTGATCTTTGTTGTCTGGGGTCTTCATGGATTGTATAGATTCTGCCAGATCTCTCTTGGGTCTAATGCCATCACCAGTTATTACATGTCCTAAATATTCAATTTCTTTTCTATTGATTTTCGATTTGGCTTCACTCAACACCATTCCAGCTTGGTGTAGTTTGTGCAACACTCTGTTCAGCCTTATATCATGCTTATCTTGATCATCTGCAAAAACCAATACATCGTCTTGAAAGAAAACCACACCTTCCATATCACCAAGTATGTTCTGCATTATTCTTTGAAAAACTGAAGCCGCTGATATTAACCCAAATGGCATCCTGCGAAATTGATAGAGTCCCTCTGGCGTGATAAAAGCCGTCAAGGATTTGGAATCATCATGTAATTTGATTTGGTGGTATGCCGCTGTGAGATCTAGTGTAGAAAAAAACTTTGCTGGACCCAAAGTAGATATTAGTTCCTGTATATTGGGTAATGGGTGTCTGTCAGGGATCACACATTTATTCAACTCTCTCATGTCGATACATATTCTTATTTTTCCTGTGGTTTTCCTCACAACGACCAATGGAGAAACCCATTCCGCTGCATCAATTTTCTCAATTACTCCTTGCATTTCTAATTTGGTTAGTTCCTCTTTGACTTCTTTCTTAAGAGCCAATGGAATATTTCTGAGCTTTTGGGCTATTGGTCTTGATTCTTTTTTTAGTAGTATACGATGTGAGAAACCTTTTAAACATCCTATTACATCATCTCTAAATATTTCATTATTTATCTTCCGAATGTCACCCATGTGTGATCCATCAATTTGGTAAACCATCTCATCAGCATTAGGGTCTAACCGAACCTTGAGTGATTTTTGGTGTGTCCAACTGAGAAGTGCAGACTCTCCGTTTTTAGATACGTAAATGCGACCACTTGCTTTTCTCCCTTTGAAGTCTAAGTTTGCAACAAACCACCCAAGCAATTCTATTCTGACTCCACCGTAGCCTTGGGTTTTACGTCAACTTCATGTAAATATTCTGGGCCGCATTTCCTCCACATCTCTTCTGGTATCAGCGTATACTTCGCTCCCGAATCCACCATCATATTGACTGGACATCCATTAACTAGAATTTCAGCCCTGGGGCTCTCTATATGCGTGTCTTCATCAGTGACCATGAAAACACATTCTTCTCCATCATCATCGTCTCCAATCCAATTAGAGGATTGTTCTTGTTCGCCATTTGGGTTGGTCCTACAGCACTTTGCTATGTGACCTTTTCCACCACACCTTCTGCAAATCATCTTAAGAGCAGGGCATTCCTTATTGTCAGCCCAGTGGCTAGGGCTACCACATCGGTAACATCCTCTTTGTCTGGTCCTTCCTCTACCATCCTGGGGAAACATGCTCCTGTTTTGACGTTCAGCACCTGACGTCGACGTCCTCATCACATCGGGTCTATTCCTTCTCCTAGACTCGACTCCGCCAGGTCTTTTTGTATATGCTTGGTTATTGTACACTTCTCTACTCTCGAAAGATCTCCGCTGTAAGTTGCTGGTGTTGGGTATTACTCCGTCTCTTTGTGATCTCACTTTCTTTTTTTTGTTGCCTCTAACACTTCCAATTTCTTCTTCTTGATCTGATTGTACTAGACTGATCGACGATTTGACTGACAAGTCTTTCATTCTATTCTCTAAGGTAGAAACACATGTTTCTGTGTGTTCGACTTCCTTGGCCAATCTAAGTACCATATCAAGTGTGGGATCATCTTCAGACCAAAGCCTCTCTCTGACCTTGCTGCTCCGACACTCAAGCATAAACTGGTCTCTGATCCTTTCATCGAGTTGTTGGTTGAAATTGCAATTCCGGGCCATTTTCCTCAAAGCAGTAACATATTGTTCTACAGATTCTTCTTTTTCTTGAACTCGTTTTCCGAATTTGTATCTTTCCAGAATGGTGCTCATTTTCTTGTCGTAGTGTTTATTGAGTTTGGCAATTGCAATTTCATACATGTTCTTGTCCCTTGTTTCATCTTCTGTGAGGTCAGGCAGATCCTCAAATTTCTCTTGGCCCGCTGGTCCTAAACAATGTAATAGTAAGGACTTCTTCCTCTCTATACTGTAGTTTACCCCACAAACTACATGCGCATAATGTTCAAAGGCTTTAAGCCATCGCTTCCAGGGAAGTGTAGGTTCACCAATTTCTGGTAAAAACATGTGTGGTGGTTGTACTCCTTGCATGGCCATTTTGATTGTAGGAGCTTAAAACTGTATTTTGTAAAAAAAATCGAAATCCTTTATGTTCTCCCGTCTCACTGTGGAAAGGAAGAGTGTGAGGAGCAATGAGGACTTAATGTAAGTATTGAAAACTATGGCGTTGGGATCTGTGAGTCTTTATGTTTTTTTTTTTTTTAGATCCACTGTGAAGAGGAAGATCACGGAGAGTGATGAGGATTACCAATTACTCGGCAAGGATTTTTTTTTAGATCCACTGTGAAGAGGAAGATCACGGAGAGTGATGAGGATTACCAATTACTCGGCAAGGGGTATTGCGTAATGGATTTAAGCAGGCATAGATGGCGCACGACAGTGAACAGTAAAGAGGATGGGCCCGCCTCCTCTGAGAGTACGTAAAGTCTATTGGCGGTGAAAATATAAACACACGCCGTGGATGGCCAGGAATTGACAGCTGGGGCCAGGCCCGCCTCCTCTAAAGGCACGCAGTGTGTATGGGCAGTGAAAATATTGACAGCCCAGTGAATGGACTTGAATTTAACTGCCGGGGCCCGCCCCCTTCCGAAAGCACACAGTGCGGTGTGCGCCGGGCGGGGCCCAGGAGCAGTGAATAAATTAACTCGCCGGAGGCTCCACGATCCTCGCACAGCCTGGGTGGAAGCCGCGTTCCTACCTGCTGTGCGGCCGGAGATCCTTCTCAACGGCCACTAATGGGTCTTCTCCCATCCTCGTCGCCATTGAAGTAAGGAGGGCAATCTAATATAAATATATGTATATTTATTTATACTTATTTAAGTGAATACATAAACAAACAAGGGACAACGTCGTATACGTCTTCTCAGCTTCGCTTCCCCTCCAACTGTCCCTTTTGCCTCGTTCTATCTCCCGCTTCCATTCTTCTCCTCGAGCATAGTCGCGTGCAGACGCACGCTTCACGGAGGAAGGATACTACACATTAACAGGAACCATCTCACATATGCTGGAAACTTTAGTCTCCTAATGGAACTTCATCTAGAGAGAAGTTTCTCAGCTCAGATATCTAAAAATCAGAGCCATAAAAATTATTCTGGCATTGTTGGATGAACTAGCTAGATATCTCTAGAGTTGTTCATTTGAGGGATGTGGATTTCTCTTTCTATTGCATGCCCCATTAAGGCGATTGTGAAGAATCACGGTCTGTGATCATGCCCCCAACAAGAGAAGTGGTTTTTACCTCGATCACACTCATCCATAATATACTGGACAATGACTTTGCTGTAGAGCTGTTTAACAATGCCCTGGGACTCATTTACAATGTCTCAGTAAATAATACCGAATCTCAACTTTTCAACCACACCAGAGATACCCTTAAGCGGTGCCCTTTTGCCCCTAATTATTTTAATTGTAGAACATAAACAACTCCTTATGATTTAACGGAAGGAAACATCCATCTGTGTCTGACCGCCAAAGGAAGCCATTTAAAACTCTCGGTTTACGCAGATGACGTCCTCATTTCTTTGACCCACGCTGATAGATATTTCCCAATATCTAACACCCTAATTGCAGAGTAGCCCAACATCTCAGGTTACATGGTTTATTGAGGCAGGATCTGTACACTTATATGTTATGATGATCTCCTAACTCCTTGAAGTTAAAAGGCTACGTGGGGATGTCTTGTTCTTTTTCAAATGATGATAGAGGTGCTGTCAGCAAATTACAAATACCAGAAGGCATTGATTACTTGACTAAACACTGGAAACCCTTATGTGTCCCCTTGTTGTAGCTGGCCTAAGACTGTTAACAAGATCCTGGACTACAAGAGATCACCCTATCTATCCCTAGTACATGTTCCCTTTCCAAAATCCTTTTACACGTTGCCGTATTGAAAATGTTCTACCTTTTTTTGGGCTGGGCAAATGTCGCCTTATCAAATCGAGCACATTACAAGAAGACTATGCATGAGGTGAGGTGCACTTTCCAGAATTTGAAGTTTATGGTGGTGCCGTCGCCATTCGACGGGACACCACATAGTGTTCCTTTGTATTACATCCCCAGGGTCCTCCTGTAAGGCAATCATAATGCCTCCCTTTCCCTTGAAGCACCAGTTGTAGGCGTGCAATAAATAGGCTTTGATAGTCCTGTGAAATGTTTCACATTATCTGTGTTTGAAATATGTTGTCTTAAAGATGGACGTGCATGGCATTATCAAGCCCCATCTATATGGCTTAACAAATGTATTCTCATCAGTGACAAGGTGGGCTCATGGGCCAGGTTTTGGCCTGTGGTAAATACTTTGTGAATCAATGCATAGAACGCAGAAGGGGCAAAGTTCAATTGGTTCTCTGATGATTCTCCAGGTACTCTTCCATCAAAATACATGGTCATGTGTGAAATGTTATTTGTTGTACTATTGCTTTGTCGATGTGCTTTGCTCAGACACGTGATGTGTTCTCTTGGCTTGTTATATTCACTGGTTAAGAGCAGACAGGTTTGTTGGGACCGTTACGCGTGTGAGTCTTCAGGTTTTAGTGATCCTTTGCTTTTTCCACAGGTCAGTGTGTGCTTGTGGTGATCAGAGGAGGTGTCTCCTGGTTCTATGATCTCTTTGAATTATATGAGAGCTGAAGCCTGGCTCTAAGCTTACTTAAGGTGTGAGAACATGCATGCTGTCAATGCTGGTTGTTTGGCCCTGCTTCTGCTTGTTGTTGTTTCAGGGCAAGCACCTGAGTGAGTTTGATTGTGCATTTATAGGCAGAGGAGATGTCTAGTTTTTTAAGAAGTAGGCCGAGAAGCTAGGATCGGATACCAGAAACAGAACTGGAGATTTGAAATTGGGAAGCTGAGTGGTGTTGAGAAGTGATTCAAGGTTGGAAATGCCTTTTAATTTTGACTTCAAGAGAGAATTGTTTCTGAATATAAATAGTGCAAAGTCATTTTTCAGCAGTGCAAATTCACTTTGAACCGGGCAAACATTCCATGAATCGGGCCCTATATGTTTTGTATGCTTTGCATTCAATGCAACTGTTGCATGGGGAGACCTGGAACAGCAGTAGACATAAAAGAAGCCTGCAGTGGGGCCTGCCTTGATTGATATTGCATACACAATGCAACTATTTGTTATATAGGATTATATGGTTCATGGATGAATTTATCTGTAGGAAAGGCTGCTTCCACTGCTTTTCTTGTGCCTGGACTTTCCCTTTAGGAAAAATGCACATTCACCTTGTTCAGCTAACACCTCCAAGGGTGGATGGAGACCAGCCTCACCCTGACCCGCATTCCAAGAGTTCACAGCTCATGCTTTGCACATCTTTGTTAACTCCACACAGCCCACTGATGGCTTCCTTGTAAGTTAAGTAATTGTTTTCTCTGTAGTTTCTGAAAAATGGGAGAGAAAATAAAACAATTGGCGACCAAGGTTCCTTAACATTGCATTGCAGCTGATTTGTGGGATTTCTTGAGTTAAAGAAGAAATAGTTAATTTCTAGCTAATTAGGATTGTGAAGCCAGTGGCAAATCATTAGTTACACTTACAATAAAAATCATTATATGTATCTTGCAGAAATGCTTCAAATAACCTATAAGATTATGTGACTATGCTCCTTGAACATGTCAGTAAGAAAGACAACATTTTTTGTAGAAACTAGAAACTGAAATAGCCACTTAATTGAAACAGTAAATACACTCTAAAAACAGAAAACCATAATTATCATTGTTTTATTGGAGACAAAAAACATCCTAAAACATGTCATTCTGGAGCTAGCAGAATATGTTTAGGAAGAAGACATGGCTCAAATATAACCGCAATAACCCTCAGTCCATTCACCTTCTCCTGTCTTTAATAGGTGGAAATGAAGATGGTAGAGGCTGAAACAACAATGCTTGAATCGTGTTATTGCCATCACGACCTACACTCTTGTAGTCTCTCGTGTAACTGTGATAACTGTGCTTTACACTAAAGCTGGTAGACTGTTAAGGCAGAATGCTTGACTCAATATGGCCAACATCAACCACAATTCATGCTCTTCTGCTTCAGGTGCATTGGAATTAATGATAGTAATGTGTACAGGCAGATTGTTTTAACCAAAATGGGCACTCTGAACGATACTCTTAATGTTGCGTTAACACCCCTTTCCAAGGGCTGGAATGGGGGGTAATGGCCTGACAGTCCAAGTTAACAGCACGAGTGAATGTGAGGGTGGTCAACAAAGGCTCTGGGTCATTACCACCATTCCAGCACTTGGAAAGGCATGTTAAGGCCATTAGCACCGCTTTGGTGCTAAAAAAAAGTATTTACATTCATTGAACGGGACCCGGCGCGCGTCCCTTTCAATGAATGAAAACACTGATCCAAGATGGCCGCCATGGACATAGAAGGCAGTGCTACATACAGAGCCCCTTTTCTACAACCATGGCAGCCAGAAAAGGGGAGCTGCTATGGCGGGCGGCCACTGCCGCAATCAGGTAAGTGGGGATAGAGAGAGGGGTTGGATATTTAGAAGAAATAAAATTATACAGGAAGACAGGGGGAAGTTGGTGGCCCACGGTGGAAGAGGCAGCCTGCAGGTTCCATTGAGCTTGCACTGAGATTATAGCCCATGATCTGCAGAACCTGATTGGCTGCACCCCTCACCCCGGGTGCTCATTTATTTATTTATAACATGTGTTATACGCCCAAACCCAGAGGTATCACGGCATAGTTTACAGTAATGTTTAACTTATATGGTTACAAATCAAAACAGTGAACAATTGCGATTAGATAACATTACAAAACATTATTAGCATTAGAGAACTGAGCATAGTTACAAAGGGTAAATTGGTACAGGAAAGTCCTAGTTGGACTAACAAGTGGAGCAGGTTACTGAATTAGTGTTTGTTGAAAAGACAGGTTTTAATAAGTCTCTTGAAACGCTGCTATGAGGGTTCATTCCTAATATTGGTGGGGAGAGAGTTCCAGGTTTTGGGTGCTGCTACTGGAAAGCTGTTGCCCCCTGCCGTAGTAGTTTTAAACCTTTGTACTCTTAGTTGGAAGTGTTGGATCTGGTAGTTCTTGTGGAACATTTTTTGTAGCATAGCATTGTTGAGCTAGGATGGGGCTGCTTTGGTGATGGATTTATGGGTAACACAAAGCGTTTTGAACAGAATTCTGGAGTGTATGGGCAGCCAATGTGCCTCTCTCTGGATGTGGGAGATGTTATCATTTCTTTTGAGTGCTAGGGCAGCTGGTAGGGCTTTGTTTTGTAACAGTTGGAGTTTAGATAAGTTTGTTTTTGTGGTTCCAAGAAGGAGACTGTTACAATAATCTAATTTGGACAGAATGAGGGCCTGGGCCAGCGTGAGAGAGTTTTGGTGGCTTAATGCAATCTGTTTAGCTGTGTAGGCCGTCAATGAGGAGAGGGCACTGATGCGTTTGTTCCATGTGAGGTTAGAATCCAGGTAGACGCCTAGAGTTTTGAATTGGCTGAGGACTGGAATGGGCGTACCATCAATGGTGATGGAGGACCAGTTCGGGAGCAGAGATTTTATTCTGCTCGGGGAGCCAATGATGACAATCTTATTTTTATTATCATTAAGGCATAGGCTGTTAGTAGCCATTCAGTTTTGGATGATGGAATATACCTTATTGATATAAAGTGAGTCATTCTCAGAGATTCCTGTGATAGGTATGAGTATCTGGGTTTCATCTGTGAGGTTTGTGTAGATGACACCCATAGGGTCCAAGGCTGCACAAAGGAGTTTTGTGTACGCTTTGTGAAGAGTCGGTGACAAGCAGGAACCTTGGGGGACCCAAAGGGGAACTGTTACCGGGTCAGCGGCCTAGCTGCCAATGGAGACTCTTGGGGTGTGTTCCGCTAGGAAGGATTTGATCCAGAGGGTAGTATCAGAGGAGAAATTGAAATTTGCTGATGGAGCTTAGCATAGTTTGTCTTGGTCCACCAAATCAAACGCGGCTGAGAGGTGGAGAAGGAGGAGGATGCATAGGCTGCCGGAGTCTCTGACAGCATCGATTTGGATTTTTAGATGTAAGAGAGCTGTCTCAGTACTATGGTTAGGCCTGAAGCTGGATTGTCTTGCTCCTGGCAGTTTGATTTTTTCCAAGTCGTGTTGAACCTGTGAGTTGGCTATTTTGTCCACTATTTTTAGCAAGAAGGGCACCGTCATTATGGGACGGTAGTTGGTTGGAATGGAGGGGTCCAGCAAAGGTTTTTTAAGGAGAGAGGGGACCAAGGCTTCTTTGATGCTGGCGGGAACCAAATTAGTACTGAAGGAGGCATTGACAAAGTTGGTGATGATGGGTGTTAGAGTGAGTGTGCATGCTTTTACTAAGTGCGCCGGGAAGCTATCACCTTTGCAGTTAGATGGTTTTAATGAAGATATGGTGTCCAGGACCTGGTCCTACGAGACCAGTGAGAAGTTGAAAGGGGTAACTGAGTTGATGACGACATTGTCGGGCACAGCGGAAGCTGAGCTTTTATTAGCTAAGAGGTGCCTTTTGGCCTGTAATTTAGTTTGGAGGGTGAGAATTTTTGGAGGCTAAGGCGTTTTATATAGTTGTGCACCTGGCTTTGCTAGAATTGGTAGTGGCAGCGGCTGGGGTGGGGGATTCTAATTCTTTGAGAATCAGGAATAACTCTTTAGAGTTCGAGGTGGGATTATTAATGCGAGTGTTAAAGGAATTTGCTTTATGGGCAATAACTGCTGTTTCCTAACATTTGTTAGCTAATAGGTAAGCATGCGTTGAAGTAGGGGATGCAGCCTTTTTGTGTAGGTGTTCCAATGCTCTTTTGTTGCGCAGGAGTACTGTTAGTTCTTCATTGAACCAGAAGTTGGTTAGTTGATAGGGTGAGGTATTTTAGTTTTGAGTGGGGCTACTGCTTCGATGGTGGCATTGAGTCAGTTGTGATGCATGGAGGCGATAAGGTTAGGGTTGGTGGTTGCATGAGAGTAGGACTTAAGGTTATCTGTGAGGATGGGGGTGGGGCTGTCGGCTGTGAGATTGCATGTGTTTCTAATGGTGATGGGGCAAGGAGAGGTGGTGGTACTCCTTTTGAGCTGTGGGTTGTGATGAGGAAACTGATTAAATGGTGGTCCAACCAGTTAACTTCTGAGATGGATTGGGTGGTAATTTGGGTATTGAGGGTTAGGATCCAATCTAGTATTCTTCCCTCGGAATGAGTGGGTGAATGGACAAGTTGGGAGAAATGCATTTCAGGGAGTGTCAAGTAAAGGGCACTGGCTTTGTGGTCAGGTTTATCATTGTGACCTAAATTTAAGTCCCCTAATACAATGAATTTGGTGTTAGGCTTTAAGAAAGGGGTCGTAAGGAGTGGAATATTTGATTCGGGGTGGTTCATCTTACCTGGAGCTCTGTGTAGAATGGGGAAATTAATGGTGGTTTTTGGTTCGGTGGCGAGTTTTAGAAGGAGAAGGTTGATGGTGTCTAGTGTCCAATTCATTTCAGCTTGCTCTAGACAGGAAATCATTGGCATTCTTAGGCAGAGAATGGCACTTTTCTGCCTGGATCCACCATCCTGGAACCTAAGGCCTTCACAAACGTAAAATCACAAATCACACTCGGTTTACTCTCTCAATATGCCGGTTTGCTAAGTAGTTGGATTTAGTCCTGGCTCAAATACAATTTGTATCCTGACAAAATATTAACAAAACACTTCTTCTTGTGCTAAGTGGCTGTGAAACTATTACCATATATTTAAGAGTGTCTGCTTTAAAATGTTCAGTGAAGAATATCTGATAAAAGCAATCACAGCATAAGTCTTTTCAACTTCATAATGAATGGCATTTATCTAGTCCTGAGGAAGGCATTAGAATTCATTGATACACCAAAAGGACATATAACGTTGACCGGTTAGACAGCGGTATTATCATTATGGCAGTCTAATTATGTGGGTTCTCTGATCAAAAAATAAATGTGTATTAGCTTTCTCTTCTTGTGTTGCCTACTATTAGATATATTAACTAAAATACATGCTGTATGTGAATTTCTATCTGCCACTAATCAACGGGCCTCATTACGAGTTTGGAGGTAGCCTTGCCGGTAAAACCTCCCAAACTCACAACCGGGTCCTGCGCCGGCGAACGGGCAATTACCGGGGTATTCCAGCACTTTCGCGGGTGCCAGAACCGGTACATCCCCATTCCCATTTGAGCCTCATAGGGCTCATTGGGAATGGGGACGTCGGATGCACTGGCACCGTTTAAAACGGTGCTGGTGCATCCAACTTGCTGTGCTCGCGGGTGCTGCTCTGGCCTCCAGGGCACACCTGGCGGGCTGACAGGCACCCACCAGCACAGCTCGTAGTATGGCAGTACGGTAGCAATGGTGCCGTTAGCGCTACCGGCACCGTTGTACCTTACCGCCATACTTATGATGAGGCCCAATGTGTTTAATAAATGTACACTTCTGTCATACCATTATTGTCTTTTCTCTCTTGTTTTCTCTTCTTTTCTTTGTGATTTGTTATGGTTTAGATAGGTGTGATGAGTTGAAACGAATCACACAAATTAGCCTGAACAATGTGTGAGAAGTATATTTCAAAGGGAATAATTCTTTGTTGTTTATTTGCAATTTTCTCAGCTCCTCTCTGCGCACAGAAATCCCTTTCTTTCGTAAAAAAATAAAAATAAATAAATAACAGTTGAAGTTAATAAATGGGGTGCTGGAAAAAAGGTCAAACTCCCTACGCATGAACCTCCTACTCTGCTGAGTCCTCTGTCCTTATTGTTATCTGTCTCTGGCTTACAGGCAAGATAAACAAAGTCATGAATCAGCAAGTAGACAGTGCCCATTAACACTAATGTGAAAACAAGTAAACAGCTAGTCAATCCAGTGTTCTCAATGCTTTGTAACAGTTCACAGCCTTTATTGATGGGTGGATGTTGGTTCTATTTGAACACGTGTGTGGAGTTTTAAAACATGAGGAATTTAATGTTTTATCAGTGGAACATACTGATTATGAGATAAACATTAACATTTTCTGATCTTGTATTTGACATTGTATTATTGAGAACAGCACCAATGCCTTTTATTCCTATGAATGCATTATATTCATTTCGCAGGGGTACCCTGTCTTTGAATCCCTTGAAGGGTGTTTTACACTTATTTTGCTAAGCATGTTTCTATTGAAATAATCATCTATGTTGTGGTTTAATTTATCATGTGATGTGGCACTTTTCATGAAAGCCTATTGAAAACATAATTTAGTTGTCAAAAGACAGCTATGTATAAAACATTGGGCTTTTCGCTTAAAACCAATAAATGCATGGGAGATGATGCGATCTAATGCCTTAAACTGTCAACCATTAAATTGGGGCTCAAATGAAAACGTATGAGATCCTGGACAAATCACTTTAAATCAGTCTTTATTTTCCTTCAATGCCAAAATTTAGATCACACACAGTGATTCAGTTCACAATGCGCTAAAGACAATGGGCCTGATTCAGAGAGGTGTTTTATAATGGTGCAATCCCATAGGAAATCAATCTGTGGGTCAGGCCCTATGCCTCACTCTGCTCATACCTGGTACCAGTATAAGTGTAACTAGAGGTTCTATCTGATTTGATTGAGGAGAATTTGTCGAATTCAATTTCAGTGATTTCGTTTTTGTTAACCATTTTGACCCCCCGGGGCCCGCGTTCAACCCTTCACCTTAAGTATTACCCTTACCCACCCCCACATATATTTGCAGCACCATTTTATTTAAAAAAAATTAATTGAAATTGAATTTGATTAATTGTCCTGCGCAGTAATCTACCTATCCCGAGCAATTTATCCCCCAATGCTTATCCTGTACATAATTAGGGATAGATAGATTACTGCAGAGGAAAATTAGTCAGATTCACTTTCCATACATTTTTTAATCCGCAAATATATGCAGGGGGTGGGTAAGGGTAATAATTAAGGTGGGGGATGGACGAGGGCCTGCAGGGGTTCTCCCCCGCATATATCTGCAGCAAAATGCCAACAGGCTTTGGCGCCCTATACATTTCTTAACATAACATAACAACATTTTTATCAAAAATTGAAATCAAATTCGACAAATTCTCCTTGACTAAATCAAATAGAACCAAATTGCTCTAGCACAAGCAACATTTTCTTTCAATATTTCCCTTGATCCAAAGTGGAACAGCATTGTTTGTTTTTATTTGTTTAGTATTTATTATGCGCACCGGACCCTGGGGTATAAGGGCGCAGAAGGTAAGAAGATGTACAACTTGGGGCAAGCTTACAGGTTACAGGTTAGAATAGTCATAGGTTACAGGCGAGTAATACATGTGGCAGGTAACAGACAGGTGGGAACAAATTCATACATTCATTTAACATTTGTTGTCGTCAACCAGTTGATCACATTTTGCCTGAATTTGGTGAAAGATTGTTCTAGCCTCGCAGTGATAGGTAGTTCATTCCACAATTGAGCAGCTTTGACTGGGAAGCTAGCTCTGCCTATGTTGGCGAGTTTAAATCGGGGTACTTGGAGGCGATTGGTGTTGGCTAGTCTAGTTTGTCTAGTGGAGTGTGTTCTGGTGAATCTGTCCTTTAAGTATTGTGGGGCTTTATTATAAAGTGATTTGTATGTGAGGGATGCGGTTTTGAGTCTGATTTTCTCGTGGGTGGAAAGCCATTTGTGTTTCCTTCTTGTTTCTGAGATGTGTTCTCTCTTGGGAATGTTCAATGCTGCTCGGAGGGCATTGTTTTGCTGTATCGGAATTTTGTTGATGGTGGATTTAGTAGCTCCTATGTACAATGCGTTGCAGTAGTCTAGTTTGGAGATGATTAGGGCTCTGGCTAATGTTAGACAACTGTGCCCAGATAAGAATTGTTTTCCTGCTCTGATTAGTTTACATGTGTAAGCTGTTGATGAGGCTAGGGAATTTACTTGTTTGGAGAATGATAAGCTGGAGTCAAGGTAAATACCTAACGTTTTTACTTCTTTGCTTACTTGTATACAGTTCTCATCGATGATGAAGAAGGAGTAGTTTGTATTTAGTTTATTAATGAGGGAAGCGGTGCCTAGGATAAGTAGCTTGGTTTTATCATCGTTCAGGCATAGGCCATGGGTTGCCATCCATGCCTGAACCATGCTGTAGATTGTGTTCACTAGTGCTAAGTCCTTTTCGTAGTCCCCTGTGAGTGGGAGGAGGATCTGGGTATCGTCAGCGTAATTAGTATATGCGATACCTAGGAGGTCCAAGTCATCAAACAGGGGCTTAGTGAAAATGTTATAAAGCTTTGGTGAAACGCAAGATCCCTGTGGCACGCCACAGGTGATGGGGATGGGGTCTGCTGCTGCAGTAGGTGAGAAGACCCTCATGGTGCGGTCTATAAGGAATGATTGGATCCACACTATAGCCTCAGTGGAGAAGTGTGCTGCTGTAGACTTCATGATCTACTAAATCAAATGCGGCAGATAAATCTAATAGAAGTGCTGGTTTTCCAGAATCTCGTACTTTATCTATTTGGGCTTTTAGATCAATCAAAGCAGTTTCTGTGCTGTGTAGTGGACGGAAACCGGATTGATGGGAGCCTAGTAGTTGGTTTTGTTCCAGGAAGTTCTGGATTTGGATATATGCCACCTTGTCCAGAATCTTCAATAGGAACGGTACGGTGGTAATCGGTCTATAATTAGTGGGAATAGCCGGGTCTAAGGTTGCCTTTTTAAGGAGTGGGAGCACCCAGGACTCTTTTAGGTTGCTCGGGATGGTACCCGTGGTAAAGGAGGCATTAATCAACTTTGTGATGAACGGTGCTAGGTCTCGTGCAGCTTCTTTGATGAGTTGTGCTGGGCAAAGGTCTCTGTTGCAATTGGACGGTTTTAGACCAAGTATTATTTTCTCCACCTCTGGTATAGAGACTTTGGAGAAGTGGAATTGGGTGGTTGGATTAGGGTTGGAAAGCGTCTTAGTAGAGGGTAATATGGCAGATGCTAAGGTCTCTCGTTTTAGTTCTAATTTCTTTTGGAGGTTTAGGACTTTATTGGATAGTGCATGCTGGATTTCAGAGCACCATTTGTTTATCTTTAGGGCAGTTATCTTGAGGCTGTATGGGATTTTCCAGTTCTCTGAGTATGGAGAACAATTATTTTGTGCTTGATTTAGCTTGTGTAATTCTGTTGATGTAAGTCTCTTGTTTAGCTGAGATGATTTCTTTTTGATATTGAGATGAAATGTTAGTTAATTTCAGTTTATTTTCCGGAGTGGGGTGAGCTTTCCACGTATTTTCCCATTTCCTTTTTTCTAGTCTAAGATTTTTCAGGAGAGGGGTGAACCAGTTATTAAGGTGGCTCTGTGGTTTACTGTTTCTAAGCTTAAGTGGAGTGATATCATCGAGGGTTTTGTTCATAATATTATTAAATTCTTCCACTAATTCGTTGGGGTTTAGGTTGTTAGGTAGAACGTTCAAAGTGGGCATGATGCTGGGGAGTAGTTTGTCTAGTGTCATATTTCTTTCATTTCTGGTAAGTGCAGGTGGTGCACGAGGTTGTTGCAGTTTAGGAGTTGTAGTGTCCAATGAGAATGAAATTAGATGGTGATCTGTCCATATTTGGGGTGAGATAGTGAAGGTGGAGATTTTGCAGTTAAGGTCAGCAATCCAATCTGGGGTTCTCCCTTTGATATGTGTAGGCTCAAACACTCTTTGGGTGAAGCCCAGTTCAGTCAGAATATTGGGGGCCGCTATGGCTTGCGGGTCATTGATATCATTGAAGCCAATGTTAAGGTCGCCACGTAATATTGATTGGGTGGTGTCCTTGAGATTTTCTGAAAGGGTGGTAGATAAGTCTTCTGTGAAAGTCTTGATGGGACCAGGAGGTCTATATATCAAGTGAAGGTTAAGAGTTTGAGAATTAGCTGTGGGAATCTTAGTGGATATTATCTCACAAGATTCAATGGTTGTTGAAGGAGTAAGTCTCATACCAAGCTCAGTTTTGGCAATGATGGCTAGTCCGCCACCTCGAGATCCACATCTGTCCGTTCTAAGGCTAGTGTAGTTGTCAGGGACAGCTAAGGATAGTGCTGGGCCTGATGCCTCATGCAGCCATGTTTCTGTTATGGCTAAGTCGTAGTCTTCAGTAGAGATGACTTTGGATATTTCTATCTATTCTATGGCATGGGTGACTAGAGATCTAGCGTTTATTAAGGCTCCTTTAAGTTTAGGTATGGTTGGTGGGAGTGAGACAAGGTTTATTGACGCTGTGGAGGTGAAGCTTTTTTCTCTATTTATTTGAAGGTTGTTATGCCTTTTGTAGTTGTGAGAGCTAGGTTTGGGATTGGGTTCAGTGGCCATTTTGGTTTGAAGGTTGTTTGTTTCATATTTGGTAAGAGGATCAAAGATTCTAGGTAGTCGTGCTCGTAATCTTACATTTCTCTCGGCTATGTTACATTGTGTCATGGGTTGTTGTATTGTTGTTCCTGTAAAGGGCGACATAATGTGTAGTCCCAGTAGTATGAGTAAGGTGCCCAAGTGTACTAAGTTGGCCAATAAAAGGTGCATTATATAATGTGTAGGGTATCCTGTAACTAGGTGAAAGGCTAATTAGTCTAATTTTCTAGGTGGGCAGGTGAAGTAGCAGGTCATAGAAACTAAGTCTGTCGGTACATCTAGATTTGAGAGTCAAAATATAGCTAAGATTGAGAATGATCTAGGCAGGCACTGCTATCTAATGCTAGTGAGGCACAAAAATGAGCTAAAAGCAAAAGTCAAAAAGTGGGGCACATGTGCACTGAAAGCGAGATCAGATAATCTAGATGCAGCTATCACAAGGCAGGGCACTCGTAGTCTAATGTTGCTAGCAAAGGCAGGGCACATAGGCTAATGCTGCTATCAAGGCAGGGCGCACAATGTCAGGTTCAAGGGTACACATAGTCTAGATGCAACTATTACAGGCTATTACAATACTGCTAACAAAGGCAAGGCACACAATGACAAATTGCAGGATACACAGAGTCTAGATGCAGCTATTGCGAGGCAGAGCGCACATAGGCTAATGTCGCTAGCAGAGGCAGGGCAGGCTAATACTGCTATCAGAGGCAGGGCACGTAGCAACAATCAAACAGTAAGGCGACACTAGCCAAACTTGTTAGAAGCAGCGCAGGCAGTCAAACACTGAGCAGTCAGCACACGTTAAATGGAACATTAGCCAAGCTTATTCAAAGCAGATTCGCAAAGATGGAAGGGCAGTTAACATACGCAGGGTGGGCTAATATGCTGATAGTGCAAATATGGGTAACCAGTGAGGGCGCAGGTTACCATGATAGTATAGTGAATGTACATTAGGAGGCAGAGATCATGAGATCATCCGTGTAACACTCGAGGAAGGACGTCTCAGTAGCTCGTACGAGGATTAGAGATGCTCTGGCATTAAGTACTGTTCTTTGATGCAGTAGTAGTTGTGGTGCGGCGGCGAGTGTATGGGCCCGATGACGTGTTGAAATCGTAGGTGTTCGTCATTTAGCGTTGGTGATGCGAAGGTGGTGCAGCTGGGAGCCTTGACTCTAGGTAAAAATGCTGCAGGGTGGCAATGGCGAGCATATGGAGCGTGAGTTACTTAGAGCAGGGCAGGGATGTGGTGGAAGTGGCCGGACAGGGCTGATGAAGGGGGCTCACCTTGGTAGAGGGAAGGTTGGCGCACTCACAGGTAAGCTCTCCGGAGCACTCGAGCACGGCAAGCTCGGTCAGGCTCAGTCAGGATGCAGCCTTTGTCGGTCACCTTCGTCGGCCCAGGGCCGTCACAAGGGGAGTGCAGGGGGGGCAAAGTGCCCCGGGCCTCGCGCTTGCTGGGGGCCTCGCGGCCCCCTCTCCTAAGTGGAAGGCAGCACCGTCTCCCGTGTCCTTTATTCACACGGGGGACTGTGCTGCCTGCAATGATTTTGCTGTTTGTTGTGAAGCCTTTTGGCTCCGCAACAAACAGCAAAATAATGGGAGACGACAGGGCTCAGAAGTGAGCATACTGACTGACAGGAGAGGAGTTCTCTCTTGTCAGTCAGTGTGTTCACGTTGCTCAGCATGACCACACTGACTGATGGGAGAGGAGTTCTCTCTTGTCAGTCAGTGACTGATGGGAGAGGAATTCTCTCTTGTCAGTCAGTGTGTTCACGTTGCTCAGCATGACCACGCTGACTGACAGGAGAGGATTCCTCTCCTGTCAGTCAGTGTGTTCATGTTGTCAGCGTGATCACGCTGACTGACAGGAGAGGAGTTCTCTCTTGTCAGTCAGTGTGTTCACGTTGCTCAGCATGACCACGCTGACTGACAGGAGAGGACTCATCTCCTGTCAGTCAGTGTGTTCATGTTGTCAGCGTGATCACGCTGACTGATAGTAGAGTTCTCTCTTGTCAGTCATGTGTTCACGTTGCTCAGTGTGACCACGCTGACTGATGGGAGAGTTCTCTCGTCAGTCAGTGTGTTCACATTGCTCAGCATGACCACACTGACTGACAGGAGAGGACTCCTCTCCTGTCAGTCAGTGTGTTCATGTTGTCAGCGTGATCACGCTGACTGACAGGAGAGGAGTTCTCTCTTGTCAGTCAGTGTGTTCACGTTGCTCAGCATGACCACGCTGACTGACAGGAGAGGACTCATCTCCTGTCAGTCAGTGTGTTCATGTTGTCAGCGTGATCACGCTGACTGATAGTAGAGTTCTCTCTTGTCAATCAGTGTGTTCATGTTGTCAGCGTGATCACACTGACTGATGGGAGAGAAATTCTCTCTTGTCAGTCAGTGTGTTCACATTGCTCAGCATGACCACACTGACTGACAGGAGAGGTCGCCTCTCCTGTCAGTCAGTTTGTTCATGTTGTCAGCGTGATCATGCTGACTGATGGGAGAGGAGTTCTCTCTTGTCAGTCAGTGTGTTCACGCTGTCACCGTGATCACGCTGACTGATGGGAGAGGAGTTCTCTCTTGTCAGTCAGTGTGTTCACGTTGCTTAGCGTGACCACACTGACTGATGGGAGAGGAGTTCTCTCTCGTCAGTCAGTGACTGATGGGAGAGGAGTTCTCTCTTGTCAATCAGTGTGTTCACGTTGCTCAGCATGACCACGCTGACTGACAGGAGAGGGCTCCTCTCCTGTCAGTGTGTTCATGTTGTCAGTGTGATCACACTGACTGATTGGAGAGGAGTTCTCTCTTGTCAGTCAGTCAGTGTGTTCACGTTGCTCAGCGTGATCACGCTGACTGATGGGAGAGGAGTTCTCTCTTGTCGGTCAGTGTGTTCACGTTGCTCAGCGTGATTATGCTGACTGATGGGAGAGGAGTTCTCTTTTGTCAGGCAGCATGTCTACGTGTCGGCTGTTTGGATGCTTTTTAAGGGTGCATGGAGGTAAGGTAAGAGTTTTTTATTTTAAATTAAAAGTGTATGTGTATTTCAATTAAATCAGTATGTATATATGTATGAATGGATGTGCCCATGTTGGTGTTTGTGTCAATGCTGTGTTTGGTTTTATGTATACATGCATGTATGGAGTTGTGTAACTGGTGGATGAATGCATGGGTGAAAGTCTTTTTTTTGTGAGTGTGTGTTCAGCACCACCCCTAAATGTAGCCGCCCTGGGGGCCACTTCATTAAGGGGTGGGTTCATGGCATCAGAGGTGCACCTAGGCTAAAATGTCAGGGGGGAAAGGGGACTAACACTTCAAATGTTGGGAGAGGCGCTAACGTCCGAGGCTGTGAGAAAGGGGCAAACTTCCTTGTGTGGGGGCACCTAACATCTTTCCACATTTCGAATGAGACTATTCTGGTAAAGTTTCAATGTTACAGGCCTCTTGCCTTCATTTCTGAAACGTCACACTTAAGGACTGCTGTGAGAATGAGATATCTCATGTCACCACTTCCCTTCTAATCACTCGCCTACCAGGCAAGTGCTAACCCCACATCACGATTTCAATTACCTAAATATGTATGCATATGAATGCAGTTGCTAACAGTGAAATGACTCCTCATGGCCATGCTAATCCCTATGGCAATTCTCACCCAGTTCCTGCCCACCCAAAACACCTTCTCACTGGAACTCTTTGAGCTAGCTTTAAACATGCCTTGCCATCAAACGTTGCTCTCAATGTGCCTGCAAGTGTTTCCTCAAAGGAGTCTTCTGAGAATTCATGACTTCACTGGAGTTGTAAACACGTAACTGGTGTAATAAAAATGTCAGGTCTGCCTTTGGCCACTCAATTTGAAAACACCCTGTGTGCCTTTCACTGAAGTTCTTTTTTTAAAAAGCATTGGCAAAGCCAACAGTTTTGGCTTGTGTATAAGTATTAGGCATTTACCAGGCACTGCTATTAGCTGCTCAGGTACTCAAACTATTTTGCACTGGCACTATCAATGACCAGCTAATACCAATACAGAAGTGCCTTTCCCATGCCTACACGAATGCCCAAACTGTTAGCATTGCCAGTGCTCTTTATGCTTTACCCTTGATGCACAGGACTATGCATTAAGGGTAAAGCAAACATACTACTTGGCTAAATTGGCCCACATTGAATGTAGGCCAATCTAGCCAGTAATAACACTTATGGTACACAGTCAGCCTGGATATACTTTCTGTGGCATGGCATTTTTACTGGCTGGGAGTCCGTACATGGTAATATTGGCATATATTGATGCAGCCTGCATCGACATAATTAGAACAACCAGCATGAATATATTTTTATACTAGCATATCTCGCATGGAAAGGCGGCATGAAATGTATTGGAAAATGTTCCTATGCACAATTTGTGATTTGCAACTATTGGGAATTTCCATGTGCTTCAATACAAAACCAATTGCAAACTGTATGGATTTCCACCCAATTTTGCAAAGAAAGTGCTGTAAAATGCATAATTTTTAACCCAATGTTTCAAACATTTTCTTGGGAGTGAGAACCCCCCTCAAGCAACCCTTGTTTGGTTTGGGCTCCCTCACTGTGCTCTGTTGATCCTGCCTAATTGGCACAAACATTTAAGCCTCTTAAGTTCAGAAATGTACCAGCCTCCACTGTACATCAATTGTCACTATTTATGATGTGTGTTTTAATGCGCACACTGGGGCAGGGTGCTCCTTAATGATATGATATGGCATTTATAACATGTCTGTACACAAGTGTTTCTAGGCGCAACAAGGCAAGGAGGGGGAAACAAAGGAGTAGGACAAACACAGACCTTACTAGGCCCTGTGTCATTCAGATCGCGCAAGAGCAGGGGGGGGGAGGGGAGAAGTGCCGAGGGTGGGATAGGATGCAGAAGTGCAGTAACAAAGGAGAAACAAGAGTGCAGCCAACGGGTGGCAAGTGTGGGTACTCATAAGTGCAGCCAAACGGGTGGAGAATAAGAGCAAGAGAGGGACTGTAGGGATACAGATACAGACCACAAGTGCAGGGGAGCCAAGCAGCAGTGCAGGATTGCAACAGGACAGGCAGGGACCTGGGCCCAGAATTCAGAGCTTGACCAGGTGACGAGTGTATGGATCAGGCAGGTGATCAGCAAGGGAGAGGAAGAGAGAAAGCAGAAGCAAAGAGACAGGTCTTGAGGTGCTTCCGGAACCGGAGATGGTACTCCTCAAGTTTCAGCGAGGCAGGGAGGCTGTTTCCAGAGGGAGGCCCCAGCCGAAGAAAGATCTGCCCTCAACTCTTTTTTCTTGGAAAAGTGACTGACCCTCAGAGAATTGGAGGTGGCGCAGTGGAGAGCTGATGCCATCTTATATATATTTATTCATATGATAAAAAAGTTAGTCTGGCATGAATCTTTCATCAGTAGAGAAATCTAAATTTGCTGCAGTTGATTTGGAGTTGTAGTAATAAACCATATTTGGGATCCTGCACACAAACTCAAGGTTAGATTTCTCGAGACTCCTGTTTGCAGATGTGCCGCCGCTGGCCGAGTGCAAAAAATTGTAAGGGGGCCTCACCAAATGTTTTGCCCCGGGCCTCACTACATCTTCTGACAGCCCTGCGTCGGCCCGAAGCACCAGGGCTAGCTGTGTGATTGTGCAAAAAAGCATTTAAAATAAAAATAATTTGGACTTGAACAATATTCTGAGTGCTAATGTTCCATACAAGTTCACTTGTGCCAGTCCCCAGTGTATGCAATCTTGCTCTCTTGCTCATAGAGTGTTGCTCTACATTTATGGCCACTTTTGTCAAAGGTTGCACTTCACAGACGAGTCATGCCACCATACTATTATTGAAAATGTACAGAGTGCATAAAGAAAAACTGTGTTATGTACCTCACTTATGGCAATAGCATGCGCACGCCTTGGTTTTCTTGTCATATGTGTTTTAAAATCATGTAATCTTTGAAATACTGTACCATTTCTCATCTGCGTTCCCTAGTATTGGCTAGAGACATCTGTGGTGGTAGGACACACAAGGAATGCATTTCTACTGCAAATACCCATCTCACGGTGGACATGCCCAGCCATGATTACGGCTTGCATTTTGAGCAGAATTAATTGTGATATTAACGCAAACAAACATCAGTGTCTTTCCTATCCCTCCCCATCTGAAACATTCAATTATGGGAAAATGTCAATTTCTAGAAATTGACATTTTGGTGCCGGATACAAGGGGGATTGTTCAACTACTTGCTCAGATGTCATTGATATTAGAGAGAGAATGAGGGGTAAAATGCACTTTTACACCACTAACCAAGTCAGTCACCTTTTTCATCAGCAATGTGTTAAGCTATATGTTTAATCTGTCTCATATACAGCTCCAGTTCTTGTCCTCCACAATTTAAAATATCGGCCACAATGTGATGTACATTTTGTCATGATTCAAGACCCTTTGTCTCAGTGAGTAGCCTCCAAAGAATGTCTTTCTATGTTCCCCCACCTCCAATATGCCTGAAGAGAAACAAACTGTAGCTCCCTGCTCTCAGCGCCGTGGAGCTTGGCGCTAACTGCACTGCCCACGGCTGAGCCCACGGTGATGTATGATGATGTTCTGTGCGGTGCCCACACATATGGACAGCTGTACGGACTTCAAGGTCATGCATTGCCACGGTAGCGTTGCGCTTCCAGTACTCATCAGACAAAGGAGAGCAGCCTGGTAGCTGGTCAATGCAAAATACAAATAGACAATTGTACAGCACAGTGTATTGTAAATTGTAAAAAAGACAAACATTTTTGTAAAGGGGCACTTATGTGTGTGGTGATTTATTTTTACAGAGATACAGAGATGTAAATCTGTCCGTGACATACAGTAGTAATATCTTGTGCTGTGCTTCCGCTTACAGATATAACCTATACTTGGATGGGCTTCAAGGTATTGGCATTTGCTTTGCTGATGTTTTGCTCCTAAACTTGGCAAATGGCTCAGCCCTCGCAGACAGAGTTTTGTGTTTTTCTTTGTTTTCCCCTCTAGTCCTTCTTTCCCTTTTTGGTCCCCAATGCCATTGTAATGCTGACCGCCGTAACATGCTGATATAGAATCCTCTTGCCGAGTGTCCGCTACTGCCTCTGGGTTCATGCATCTCATCAGATAGACAGGAGGCCATGATTATGGCACCAAACATTGATGGGTGTACTCAACATTTCACTCTATGAAACAATCACATCTCAAACCTTTGAGTGCTTTCTGACTGCCTCATCCTCCTTGTCCTGACACTCTAAAGAACCCTAGTTGAAGAATGACAATGCATTGCTTGTCAGTTCATTGCAATTCACGAGATACTCCACCTGCTGTACTGCACAGTTCCTACAATTATCTCCCCAGAAATGGGCATTTATAGTGCAAAGATATAAGAGTGAAGAAATTCATTAATAGTCATAATTGTCTGTATTTCCTTAATTAAGTCTGGCCAAAAAAAACTACTTACAGAAGAGGATAATTAAATATATATATATATTGTAGACCCTGGGGTGCTCTAATATACTGTACTGCACTCTTTGTGTATGCGTGTTTAAAGTTCAACATCTTGTCTGTTTTTTTGTGTGGCTATGAACACTATGGTAAAACTAAAGAGGCGATGGCTAAAATGTTCAGAATTCATCTTAACCTTTGGCATGACTCTGAGCAACCCTCCAGACCATCGTTCTTCCCCTGCCACGGCATTACAAAAGGGGATCGACTATATGCAAATCAGGCTTGGTGCCACCCCAAAAGAGGCAGTCCAGCCTGTACTGCTTGGTCTCATCCCTTCCCTTTCCATCGCTATACTTGTATGTGCCAGTGTGGGATCATGGACTCCTTGCTTGTGGAGGATGATGAAAGAGTTGCGTCTCTGTGCACATGTCTGTCTGTCTGCTGCCCTCTCTTCATGGGATTCACATTTAAAGAATAATGATTTACTCTGCTGCGAACGCTCTGAGTTGCAAATAGTGCATGCTGACCAGAGTCAGGCTATGAAGATGCCCTGGCAGAGTGAGGTGGGCTGCAAATGTAATGCTGTTCTGTACTAGCCCAGGCCCTTCACTAGGTTATGGCTCTTCTAGAATCTCTGAACATACATCTGATTTAAATGGCATGCGCACACATAAATAGGTATCCCAGGCATGTTCCCAAACGCATGATGAAGTCTGAGCTAATGGGTGTCATCACAGAGATTTGGATGGAGAACCTGTCTTGAGGCTTTTTCCGCTAGAACATGTTCAAAAGGTCCTATGAGTAGTCAATGAATTAAATGCAAGAGTGCTGAATATGTGCCATTCTCGCTTTGAATGCGCACACAGGGCTTTTGGGTGAGGGGATAGTGCAAGGGTATGGGACCAGGATTTTTGCCATGCAATGTTTAACTCAACCTAATGTGTTCATCTGTGAATCGCATGCATAAACCTTTGGACTGCAATGTATAGCATAGACTGCTGTCTGCTGTTTCTGAGGCGGGACACGTGTATTAACATATCAAGAGTTTCATTATACTTTACTGTGTGCCTCAATAAGTACACAGTGAGCAGGGGATGCACTGGGATGACAGCTAATGGTGTGCCGGTGAAGACAGTGTAAGAAGCACTGGCACTGATGTGTGATGGTGCTCGGGTTCGACAGGACTTCATGGGATGGGCACTACTGAATCACTGACACCGCAATTAACGGTGCCATTGATTCAGTCATTTCTCTGCCGCTAGGGGCTTGAACTCCAGTCAGGTCAGGCCTGCCGGTAGTTCACTGCTCCTACCAGCAGACTGGTAGTGAGCCATTCCGTAGAAAATGCTGCCGCCGGTAGTACCGGCATTATTCCTGCCATTTTTCCAGGACCGGCTCACCCGTAATGAGGACTGTTGTTTCTTAAGAGGTGCAAATTATGGTTTTGGCTGCACATTTGAAGACCAGACCAGTAAGGAACACTGGGGGTAGGAAACCCCTGCATGTGGCAGGCTTTTTTTGGAGACACCAACAACTCACTGGAGCAGAGTTTGTAGGCTAAGCAAACAGCAAACATACAGCATATTAATGTTATTAATGTTATGGACACTCACACATTGAAATAACTCAAGAACATAACACAGCAGTACTTTAACCCTATACCAGAGTTGTTCAATGCCAAGGGAAATTCAAAGATATAATTTCAAAGTGAAGAATACAGCATGCCACACTAACCTACCAAGTGAAAGATCCCAGTGCCCTGTCTGCGAAAAGGCACAGGAAATGCATTATTTTACAGTGTGGTAGGTAAGAGACATGGTAGAGGCAAAACATGCAGCACCGAAGCGTACCCTGTATGATGCAGATGACCCTCATCTTCCTGCATGTGTTTGCCTTTGGGGTTGGCCTCCATTTTGAGCTGCTTGATCTCCCTTCAGGATGCATTGCTACTAGTGGATGTTATGCTATCTGTAGATCAGGATTGGGAAACTACTTCATGCAGACCTGCGCCATCAGCAAGCCCTTGGGATTAACAGGAACAGGGAGCATTGCTTCAGCAGAAGTTGTATCATACCAGTGATGTATGATCCCTCGGCAATGAGTGTGGTGTGGAAAAGTGGGAGATAAGAGCTTAAAGTGAGCCCTGATTGTACAGGCGCTGCCGATGGCGTTCCATTGAGTGGGTAAGATTAGTATGTATCGCCAATTATCAGGAACAGTGCCCAACATCGTTGTACTGTGGCACTTGGGGCACAATGTACTGTACTGTGTGGGACTATGCGTTGATACACTGTATGCCAAATGATAGCGGAACAAGAACCTTCCAGTCATTGACAAAAGCCATTCAATAAACTGATGAACTGGGATTGTGCAGACAGGGAATATACTCTGCTAGGAATGATATTTCCTGGAATCGGGCACTAGGATCATGATAGTCGCGTATGTGCTGCATCGCTGAGTGCTCGTTTAAGAACAGGCGCTGCAGTACTTCAGGGCACTGCTTCTTCTCCTTGAGTGCAAAGTCAGTATCAAATAGCCTCTTCCTTATGCTGCCAACTCCCCACATGGCAGGCAATCTTAATTTGTTGCAGCCGCCGGCCCTAACTGTAGGTGTAAGATGTCCTATATAATGTGGACACATTCCATTACCCAGAAGTAACTGGCAGAGCATAAAAGAGCCCCATCTTAAAAAAACAGTAAATATGTAGCTAGTCTCGGCAGTCATGTCCTTCTCTCAGCCGCCCTTTACAAATAACTCTTTTACAAGCGTTTTGCAAGCGTTGCTTGTCTTAATATTTGTCCCCTTCAGAAAAAAAATCAGGTTACTTGTCTTTCCTCCTATTAAATTGTGTACTACAACAGCCCAACTATGCCTCCAGTTACTTTCAGCGCTGTGTCTTCCAATGTCCTTTCCTCCTCCATTAGCTTTATGAAAGGACTGCTGTCTCAATTAGAGTCGGAGGCAGGATTAATGCTCTTGATTTTACTGATTATATAAGAACATATATTAGAGTTTAAGTCTGGTACATAGAGACATCCACCAGCCCCTGTGTAGGCTGGCCACCAACTGTCCACAGTTCAAATCCCCAGCCTAAAGGTTCCACAAGAACATTCCATCCCAGTGACATCACACTTAGGCGAGTTAATAACACTCACTGAACCACGTCACTACACGTTACAAGAGGAATAAGTACTTCTCTGCATTATCCACCAACCTCAGTGTTGAGGTTCAAAGCTCCAATCTTGCGCGTTACTAGGTGTGTTAAATACATTCAAAATACAGAGTCAGAATATGCCTCCTGGTGTTGGTTAGCTGCTGAGGAGAAGCATATCAGCAAGGCCGTACTCCAAATAATATGACACAGGAACATTTGCATGGAACCATTGCATTGCCGGAATAATGCACCCTACAGAGGGCGTGTCTAGCAACAGTGTCCCAATCACACATGTCAGGCTGCTCTGGCCGCTAGGGAGTCTAGAAGCGTGGTCCATTACACAATAGCCTTCCAGGGAGCAAGGAGCAACAGCTACTGTCTAATATGTCAGGCAGGCGGCCTGGATTAGATGTTCCACTCTAACATTGTTTGCTGCTATTACCATTTGGATGAGGCCCTGCTTCTTCTGAAGGTTAATGTTTTATCTGAATCTCGGGAAGGGTGCTCAACCAATCAGATGGCTGGAAATGCAAGTGAGGACTGCCAGTGTTCCGCCGGCGTGTATCCAGCCAGCATAGCCCCATCCTCTGTTATAAACAAATTCTGTTTGACGAGCCCTTTCCCCTCCTTGTCCCATACCCTTGCACCCCCTTTATTCCCCCCAGTCTCTAACACATCCTGCCCCCTCCTTCAACCAGCCCTCCTCTCTTCACACCCACTTTTGGGTTTGTGCAATAAATGCAGAGCCCATCTTCAGTGAACATAAATAAATAACTAAAACTGTTTGCACCCTGGATCGACCCCTGGGCTGCAAATAGCTATTACCCCCACATCAGCGGTGCATGCTGGGCTGGTAGCAGTCCTGCACTCTCGCCGAGACCTTCACTTCAGTTGCCGAGGGTCAGGCTGGTGGGCTGTGACTGGCGTGGTATGCCCTCTGAAACAGGGGTGACAGCTACACTCTTATTTATATTGACTTGCATTTCATTCCAGTGAGAGTTCACCTCTACATTTTTGTGAGAGTCTGAATAAGCATTCAACATACTATAGGACTTGGCACTGTTAAAGCACAAAATGCACTAAAGTCTTAAGTTACGAATAGGAGGTTGAGGCCTGTTCACCTGAGCAATGGGTTATTCAATAAGTAATTGTTGTTTCAATAAAACAGGACCGGAAACAACTGTTGGTGCTATATTTATTGTTAGAAGTCAGTCGACACGCGTTTTGACCCTCAGGGGCCTTTCTCAAGGCATGTCAAGTATTGGCCAGTCATTGCTGGGAGGTTGTGGAAGTGATTCAGGGTGAAATCTTGTTTTCTTGCTCTGGTATGGTCAAAATAACAAGTGGGTCCTGATTTGAGACGGTGGTCCGATGTCCACATTAATGTCTAATGTGGGGTATATGGTATATATGTAAGAATATTTGATATTTAGAGAATTTCTTAGGTTTGTTTGAAAGAATAGCACTCTTTGTCCTAACACCCCCTACCACAACAATCTCACCCCAAAATTCTGGAACAAGGCTGCGTTAATCTTAATATTCTGTTTCATTTCAAATTAGTTAATCAAAACCAAAGATGGTCCCTAGACTTTAAGCTGGAGAAGTTATGCACAATATTTTATACAATGAAGTCTGCTTGCCTCCAAAAGTGAAATACACCATGCCAATGTTTGTCTGACTAGTAGATTCAGAATACACACAGACATCCATTGCTATAGACTCAAATCTGAATAGCTATTCCTACACTGCAATATGCAATGACATGATCACTGCCTGGTGTCTTATGTATGTTTAAATACTTTAATCCACAATTGACAATATATAACACACTTGTTCTTCCGGAACCACACGGAGAAGGGCTCGGACCAAATAGACACTTCCAAATAGAGATGTCACTTGTTTCTTTCTAACACCATTGACAAGTATTGGCCTAATAGAAAATCCTCATCACATACATTGGATTCAAATATTACTTTTTTAGTCACTGTTTACTACCTACTTGGTAAAAATGGTACTGTTGATTTCTAACGTAGACATGTAAATCTCCTTCCCAAGTCACTTTAAGGATATAGCTTTATGTGTGATTCCTCTTTTTATGTACCATCGCAAAGATAATGACAGATTTCTTGTAAATCTGTTAATATGTTGTTCCCCATTGTAAAGATTGAGACATATGTTACACTGCAAAAACACAGAAAATGATGTATTTGGCTGCTGTCAGAAAATGTTTTTGCACATGCATTTTATCACTCACGATTCTATGGAATTTTAATTTTAAATAAACCTCCTCGAAGGATTCCTGTGCAGCAAGCGGCCTAGCTGATTAAGGATTCCCCTGACAGAGTACCAATTGCTAGCAGGGGTTTCAATAGTTCTAGCGACATATATCCGTGGCACACGGTTTGTTATACTCATTCTTGTTCTATCTTTTGAAAGGTCCAGGCCATCAGCACTTCTCTTGGCGAAGAGGGTCCCCAAATTTGCAGATTTTCCAAGAATAACAGAACTCTCCCCTTTCACCACCTATTTGAGTTTACATATGCTGCTAAATTGCATCCATGGAGCATCATTTAATGCAACAATTTCTAATTGTGGGGTCTTATCACTGGTTCTTTTCAGAGTCTGACCCTCCTGACTATTTTCCCCCTTTTTTGGATTGGTCTAATGTATTTTATCATGTAAAAATGGGCAGTTCAACCCCCTCCCTTTTGGAGTCATAGCCAGATTTTATGTAAATCAATTTTCCTCCATAATTTCTGTTTCATTATTGGGATATACATGTTTAAGACCACACACAAATTCTGTATCTATTGGCATGTGCACCAATAGCATTTCATGTCAGAAAGTTAATGAATCATATACATATTATAAACATGTATACATATGACTGTAGAGCATTGGGTAGATACCACTAAAAGGTGGTTGCATTATTTGTGCCCTGCTAAATGGGCATGACAATTTTGTTTCTTTGTTTCTGTGCATTGGAAAATCCCATCTGAGCCCATTATTAACTGCAATAGGGCTGAATTAGGCCCATAGTGATCCATGTCACATGAATGGACATGCACAAATAATATTTTATTGCTGAGCAAAAAGTGAAAAAGTTCAAGACTGGTTGAAACCTACTCTCTTAGATATATTGTAATATGAAAAACAGGTCAATTTCTTGTGACCAGGGAAGGCTCATACAACTGTTGCTAGACCACCAGAATTGGGATTCTAGAATGCATTTTCAAATATTTATTATATTCATTTTTGAACGCCCACATGCTCTGGACCCTCCATATGTGCGCCCAGCTCAGCTTAAAGGTTTTTCTTGATTAATGGTGGGTCGCGTTCCATCAGATGGCCCATTTTATTTTTTGGTTTGGGGGGGGGGCAGATAAAGAGTTGGGGGAGGAACTGGTCAAAATAGGTGGGGGAGGGAGGTATATGTGCGAACCCTCAGAAGTAAAAACAAACACATTTCAATGACTTTTTTCATCAAAATGTTTTCATAAAATCACCCGTCGAAAAAATGACCGTTGATGATATGACATATAACCATGAGAACCGCTTTTCAAAGAATACAGGCGGGATTTCAACTTCAGTTACATTTGAACATTTCTCACATAATATGCAAACAGGCAATATGGTTGTCGGGTATTTTTCTTTGTGTTTAGCAATCTGTAATATTTAGCAATCTGTAATATACATTAATCAAGCACATATAATGCCTAATTCATTTTTATATGAACATTGCATCTTGATCACAAAGTCAGCTATCATTTTTTATTATATGTGTAGCGCAGCTGCACAAAAATGAAGATTATCTAAACTTAACATTTGCGTAAAGACAATTTCAATGATGTGGCACTTTATGAATGGCACAACGTGCATCTTACATTACAGGTTCTGCATATATGTAAGGTGAGGGAAAGCTGTCATTGTTGGCATATTAACATGCACCACATGTGTTGCTTAATAAAATGGGCTTCACTTATATGGAATATATTTGACATATGGCATTTGACGGCAAAAAGCAGGGTACCAGGGTATAATAGGGCTGTGCCCGGCATATGTTCACCAAATGGTATACATCACTCAATCACAGAATACTCTTTCGCAAATACGCCTTAGCCTAGATTGCCTTCACTGCCTTTTATTCCAAAAATTGTAAGACATTTCTGTTCAAAATGACACCTGCTTCCTCAATAAATCCAGATACCTGGCCATGGCATGCTACTATCTGGCACATAGTGTGTGTAACTGGGCATACCATGCTGCAATCCAACATATGCCATGAGAGCTGGAACATATTATGGCACTCCCTTAGCAATTCAAGGTAATAACTGGTGGTGTTATATGGCCACAAGGTAATAAATAACTGGTGGTGTTATATGGCCACTGCAGGGTCATATGGGGCATGTTGGCCACATACTTAAAGGACATCCGAAAATCACCCTAATGTCAGAAATATTAGCATAGTACCGAGACATAGGTTGACAATACATGGCATGTGATTTTGAGCAATGAGCATATTAACCTAATTTAGGAATATGAGCACAGTACATGGCCTTGTGTTGTCACATTTTAGGCATACAATGCAATTTTTTCACTGAAACAGATCTTAATGTACTGGGCGCCAATTTTCCATCTAATTATGTTTCTTTAAGTGCAGAAGTGGCTGGCTTTCATGCTCACATTAAAGTGCAGGTGCGCCTAGCGAGGTGAGCCACTTTGTGAGCCTGCTGCTTTGTGAACAGGGTTAGTGCTCTATCTCTGAAGAGAGTTTGGAAGGGAATGTTTCCTTCCCAACCATCGCAATTCTTTCCAAATCAGTGTAAAAGGTGCATCTTTCAGCACGTTTTCCAAAGTTATGGGTTGGCATATATATTCTCACTATGACAGTATAAAGAGAGCTCATCAACCAGTCCAGAACATCAAGATCTGCCACAGTAACTAGCAGAAGTACCCCTGTGCAGAGAACACTAAGTGTATGCACAAAAATGCATTGTATGCTCAGTATAAACAATAGGTTTAATTGTGGGTATTCATTTGTCAACACAACTCATAGACCATGCAGAACCTGTGTTATGCCATTGGAAACAACCTCTCATCTGTATTACAAAAACAATGTTCCCTTATATTTGATGTGGCTGGCAAAACAATTCAGACATCAGAAAACACACCAATTGCAGTTCATGTGCCACATTAAGGAAGTAATTCAAGTGCCAGGAGAACAGGCCTCTCATCAGTTGTGTAAAGATGATAATTGCATCAGAATAAGTGCACCACAGAATTGATGATCACAATTCCTGTGTCTCTGCTTACTATCAACATTGGGCCTCAATATAACTCTGCCCATCCAGAATTAGCATGCCGCTAATTCCGTTAACAGGCACATTTCCAGACTGGCAGAGTACAAGTCTGTTGGTGGGGTGGCCAGATTTACCTCCAGCCAAGAGCTGGATGTAACTCAGTCACCCCACTGGCAAAAAACAACTGGTATTACGGCACCGGTATTACCGGCGTTGGTATTACCAGCAGCCCCCCATGAAGTCCAAAGAGGATCCAAGTAATGGGCATTTACCGTTATTCCTGCCACTTGTAATATGTCAGTAATTCTGGCATATCAGGCAGCATGAACGGTTATACTGTTTGCCGGTATCCCATTGGATTTATCGGCAGGATACTGGCAAACCTGTAATTACTGTAAATGGAACAGTCACAACAAATACTCAAAACCAGTCTTATTCTAAAAGACATACACACCACCCATTTTTACTCCCTAAAAATAGGAAAATGTGCCCAACATAAACGGGATACAATGAACATCTGGGACCCTACCACCTGCTTCTACCCACAATGCTCCACTGTTTTAAATCAGTGACCAGCATATCAGTGGCATAGGAAGGAAATGTAATAATATACTGCCCAATCTCAAGACAAATTTTAAGGGGAAAGAACATGTTTTAACAAACATAAAGTATCCCAATAGGCAAATCAAATTATTTGTTTAGTCCCTGAAAAAATCATTTGATTCCAAGCAGGGAGTAAAATCTTACCAGAGCCTGGCTTATAACACTGACATAGGAAAGGACATGACATGACAGGACACACAATGCAGCCTAAAGTTTTGCCCACCCTTCCTCGTCCCGGCGTAGACAAAATTCAACAAGCACCCCAATGAGGTTTTCTAGGGAGCCCCATCGAAGAAAATCACATAGATTTGCCTTTTAAGGTAATAGCTGCAAAGCTGAGAGGGTAAAACAGAACGAGGGCCTTCCTTTGTGACTAGGGACTCCTCTTCTGCAATTCACTGTGTGTTGATTTATTTATTTATTCAATTGAAAACATTTAACATATCTTGCATTGAACATCAGCCAATCTCGAACCTGCATATTGCAATCTTATACGATTACCTGGATCCAAGGATATTCAGCACTTGTCAACCCACTAACTGAGTTATATAAGGGTTAGTTTTCTACTCAAAATAAATAAGAGAAACATCACATTCTTGATTACATATGTATAATTAGTAATTAGATCAAAGCTGATCATTGTCTCCAGACAAGTCAGAGAAGAGATTTTATTATATACTGTGTGTCATGTTATATCTACCAAACAACCTTACATATCCATCATTCATTTATCCAAGTCTCTCGCTTATGTACTGTTGTTGCTTTCCCATTCTCTATTTCTCATATTAAATAGATATATATTAAAGATATCCCATTATCCTAAGGTCTAGCTTTGCTTTGTATTAAATGACAGTAGTATGCTTCCACTTTGTGTGTATGAATAATATTGTTAAACCAGGCATTGTGCAATGGAAGCGTCTGCTCATCCATTGTATCACCAGTTGATCTCTGGCCAACAGGAGTGCCATTTGAATAGTTGGTATTAAATTCAGCTTCACTAATAAACAGTCCCAGTAGGCATCCAGTAGGAGAAAATGTAATGTATTCATCAATTATTTCCTCAACTGTTTCCAATAGTGTCTGATGCCAGTACACATCAATGTCATATGATAGAGGTCTACTTTGTGTAGGCTAAATCTTGGCCAGTTAGTTGATTTGTTTACACTGTACTTTGCTATCCTATATGGGATACATTATAGTTTATGCACATACTTGTAGTGTATTAAAGATACAGGTGGGCTGACGGAAACATTTCTTGTCAGGGCACATATGTTTCACCAATTCACTTCGCCAAGTATACCATATAATAAAAAGCTGGATGTGGGGCTATATCTCTATAGCATTGCTTATGCGCATGCTTTCTAGATATTACAACTGTTGTCCTTTCTGTCTTGTCAGTTCATCTACCAAAGTATTGCTTACTGGCGGTATTGGGAATAACTTCAGTGTCGTCTCAACATGTTCCTAATTCAGCGATACTGGAATGTTGCATTTAGATTATTAGTTGCTCCTTTATGTGTGTCTAGACATATTAAGGATTGTTTATCAATGCGTCTTTCAATGTCTGTATGTTTCTATTCCATTGTGTTAGGCAGAAGCATATGCAGTACCCTTTGGGAACACCACACACAATTAAGACTAGAAGTGTATATACAATTTCATCTTTGGTAAAAGCCTGTACTACACAGTAAAGTGGTAGCGATGGCTGAGCAGCCAGATTTATCTCAAGAGTAAAGTGAGCAGTATCAGAAGTTACACAAAGGACAGCAATTACTATGGTTCAAACAAACACTGATTCAAGGTTTCTGAGTAAAGGAATATACATTTATTTACACCATCAGTTATAAAACAGTTCACTAGTATAAAGCAGCAGAAAATCACAATCTTAATACACAACAATAACCTCCAATCAATTCTGGACAAGTTAAGCTCAAAATGAAGTGTGAGCAAAATGGCACTCCAGCAATTTAAAAGGGAGGAAAAGACAAGGTTATCCAAAATCAACAATACCAACAAGTGATAGGCAGGGCAATCTAGAAAAGGCTTACTACAAGTAGGATTCAAGTCAATAGGCCTGGGCCAATGTTAATGGTTCAGAGTCTTTGCAGAGAATCACTCCGTTCAGAGTAGTTAGCGGTTAAGCCTTTGCCAAGAGTTCAAAATGAATATGGTTGGAGGAAAAGCTATTCAAAGGAGAAGAGAAGGACAAGCCTTTGGAGAGGTGAAAGATTTCAAACACTTTCACCGCGGTCGGACGGAACGAACGACCGGATATGCACAATACCTTAAATGAAGAAGAATGCTGTAGCTGAGGCGGTTGTTCCTGGCAGTTCCTACAGGCTCACGGTTCCTGAAGCGACTGTCGTAGTGACAAGAAGGAGGGAGACTGGATGGTCCTGCACTGCCCAGGGAAGAAGCCAGCAGCAGAGCAAAGCGTAGTATAAAAAGTGCACTCCCTAAAACCCAAACATGTTCCGTTCCTCCTGGCTATCCGGTTCACTGCAGCAATGCACAGCAAATTCGGCCAGGAAAGGGAGGCCGGCATTTGGTGTTTGGTGAGCTGGTTGGTCCCACCAAGCTCAAGAGAAGAAGATTCCTTGAAGATCTTCTCTGTCATCGGAGTTTCGGGCGATTCGGACCTGCAGCAGTGCTTCACTGGATGTCCAGTAGTTGCAGCAGTCGTCTTCCTTCAGCTCCTCGTTGGTTCCCTTGTTCCAGTGGTGACTCTGCCTTCCAAGTCCCAGAGACCTGCTTTTAAGAAGTTTTCCCCCATTCACACAGCCTGGCTGTCAATCACCAAGCAGGGTGGCTGTCCTGTCTGGACAGCCACATAGCCAATCAAACTAAAGTGTGACTTGGGTCTCCAAGGAGACCCTCTGCAGGGGGCCTCAAACCCCTCCCTCACATCCTGTCCACCCAGATACACAGGCACCTAAGGGGGGCTTCAGTGCAGAAGCCTGCCAAAGGACGGCGAACAAAGGAACCAAACCTGGTAAAACACGAGAAAGACCTTTACAAAATGAAATAGCGAATAAACCCGACCGGAATCAAATAAAAATAAAAGGGGTCCAGCGGATTAGAATTTGAGGCTACCACCATAGCCTCTAACAGTACCGAGGCTATTTTCATAGTGCGTGGTAGAATAAAAATGGTAGATACCACTGCCAAATCTTAGAGAAAGGGGAACAAAATAATGTTCCATGAAAATCAGACAAAAAAGGATAGCTATTAACCCTTCCAGTACTCTATTAGAAGATAGGATTAAACCTTCCATTACTCTATTAGAAGATCGGTTGTGGTGGGTCTGTAAATTTAAAAGGACCAGTAAATTCAATGGCAACTTTACATGTTCTGGGAGACAGTAGTCAGTCCCTGAAAATTGAGTTTAAAATGGGAAGCCTAAAAAGACAACCCTGTTTCACTGCATTAAAGGTGCTTTGTGACACACAGTAAAAAGATGATGCCTATGGAGTGGGTGAGACTCCATAGTCCATGAACAAAAGAATGTACAACACACAGCAAAAACACATGTAAGAGTGTGAAAAAAGGCTCAACTCTTACCAGGTTAAGAAATTAATCCTAGAAATCCAGCAAAGCTGCTGAGGGACTCAACAGGTAAGGGAAATTAGACATTCTGGAGAATTCTCCCTAACACACTGGTCCCAAAGTATACTGTTATTGAATGTTACTCCCAAGTGCATAACTTGTCGACATGATAACATTAGCAAAAACAGAGTATCTTATCAGCTGTCATCATTTGCCCAATTTTTCGCCAGGCCCAGTGCATAGAGAATATCGGATTTGGTGTAATGGGTATCCCATCTGCAAATCATTGTTATTCGTTCAGTTAAACAAGATTAATGGGAATGCAGCAGGCTATAAAAACAGAACACATGCTTTTATTGTGAATCCATCAGCAGCTGAACTTAGAAGCATAAGGTGCAGTTTCCTATCATTTAACAAACAAACAACACATTTCCTTCCCTGTACTGCACTGCTGAAATGCCTGACTTGGTTTTTGAAAGTTGTTTATTTGTCCTTTACCCTCAAGGAGTCTTCTCCTGCACCCTTAAATCACTTTCATGTAATTTTAAGAAAATGTTATGATTCTGCATGTACACAATTATTTTGCATTGCCTACAAGATTGTTTGCAACATAGTGTCCACCCTTATATTGGTGGGTAGGCTGATACAGGTGCTCAGTGAAACCATTTTTGTATTGCAGAGTGTTACCATATCATTTGTTAAGGTCTATGCCCAATGAAACCATGAAAACATCCATATTGCTTGAAAAACATTCTAGCTGTCTAATACTATGGGCCTCATTACACGGTAGGCGGTGAGCCATGGCGCTATTAGCGCCATGGCTCATGCCGGTAAAATACCGGCACCGCCTTGGTGGAAAGGGGATTTACCACCCCATTCCAAGGTTGGAGGGGCGGTAAATCCCCCTTCCACCATTGCCCTTCCCCATTCCCCATTCCCATTTCTGCCCCATAGGGCTCTATGGGAATGGGGAAGGCGCTAATTACGGCACTGCAATTTTGCGGTGCCGTGATTAGCTCCGAGGTCCCTTTGCGGGTTGGATTTTAGCGCCTGCAAAAAGCAGGCGTTAAATCCCCCAACCCGCAAAGGGACCTCGTAGTAAGGCGGTAAGGATTTACCGGTACCAGTATTTTACCGGTACCGGTAAATCCTTACCGCCATCCGTGTAATGAGGCCCTATGTATCCGTAATGCCAGGCATAGTACATTCCCAATATCCCTTGCAGGGCGAGTAAATAATATTGCAATGTTGGGTAATGTTAGCAATGCATGGAGATGCTGAGCATGACATGAATGTACTAAACATCCTTAGCAGGTACATTAATATTTGAGTTTTATAATGCATTAACTTGCAAGGGTACTGATTAAAAGTGATTGTGTGACAAATGTACAAAGAATTTGAAGCATAGGAGGAGGTTACACATTCAAGTAGTCTGCTTACTTGCAGTCAATGTCCACATTGTTAGCTGACAGTTGGTTACATAACGGATGTGACGTTTTTGTTAAGCCAACATGAGTAAAAGACATTCTAGTGCTTGAACTTTATTAATATTACAACAAATATAAAATGAGTGGATGTAGGTACAAGTGTAGTAATCTTTCACAGAGCGATGGTAGGCAGAGTCAAGGATGTCCTGTAAAAATTAAATGTGACTGCGGGAGAAGCTAGATTCACAAGGTTACATTTGATATGGTGAGGTTTTGGAGTCATGTGCGGGGAGGGTATGGTTATTTGGTTAATGTGTGCAGGATATCTTAATTAGATCTTCTGTTCATGGAGCCACTTTTACATATTTGTTTTTAACCTCTTTACAGTGTATTCTATTTTTTAGGGATTTTAGGTTTTTAAGGTCACGTTTGCATAGTAGGATAATGTAAAAAGCTAGACCAGAATATCAATAGTACTTAGTATAATTTCCCTTCATTAAAGTGACTGTTCTGGCTTCTGCCTTATGAATGTTTGAGAGTTTGAGAATTGCTGTGTGCACTGCTAAAATTCTTCTGAGTGGACCCTAGATGGAAGTTGGGTAAGTACACATGCGCACAGCTTAGAGGGAACATTACATGCTCATAAGTCTACAGTGTACATAACCTCATTAATGCCCATGTCAATACCCTTGATAGAATGAGCATGAATAAATCATTACCTATTAGATCTTTCTCTGGTGTGGCCCTGGGAGGCCATTTGGCAAGGATGTAGATGTAGAAACCATGGTTTTTTGTCATCTTTATTAAATAATAGAACAATGCAGATAATTCCATCTCAGTAAAGGTGCTCTGGTAATCAAACCCCCTTTCAAAAAGCTCCATGCCAAAAGCATTGTGTGCACCTATACCCTGCCACAACAGTATCCTGATGTGCAGCCCCTGATTTCAAGTGGCACAGAGCAGGTTCTGGGGTATCAGTTGCACTCTTTGGCAGCTGCTGATAGAGCAAAGTCACTGCAGTACATTGGCCACACTTAAATATGCACCTATCTCTCAAAATCATTATATTATGATAACCTACCTAGCTAGTGGCAGGCTAATCTGAAAATATCAGGCATACCTCAGTTGTGGTATGGTGGTTGGTAGGTTATATAATTATTAAAAGCCAAACCATATTTTAATCACACTTCAGGACAGCCCTCAGCAAGAGCTGTCCTAGGAAAAAGGTTTCAAAGGGCACACCCTAAACAAAATGGGTAGTTTTACACCAGAGTACTGCATACCAAAAGGCCTTTAAAGTGCAGGGTTAAAGAATGGACCAGGGTCTACACAGTCACATAGAACAGAACAAGCTTTGAGGAGACTGCTGATCCTGTGACCATGGCCTGCACTCTGTTGCTCAATCCACCACTTGGATTCATGCCTTCCAGGGAGCTACTTAAGTTCTTCAGGCCAGCTCCATGCAGACAGCTTTGATGAGGCTGCTGGTCATATGACCTACACTTCACCCACCTGCTTTGCCTTGCCCCTTCCTTTACTTACTCATTTCATAGATCAAGGGTGACCCTATCCACCAGGCATCCGAAGCAAAGGGAAGACAAAGAACAGGGAAATTCCTGTTTGGACCTGATCGGATCAGGAGGACCCAGGACCCAAAGCCCTGCTCCTCTAACATCAGGAAAGCTTCATTGAACTGGAGGGAATAGGCTGTTTCCCAACAGCCTATCTCGACCATCACGACTCATCGCCGCTCACAAGCAACATCATGGACACTGCAGTGCAGCAATCTCACTTGCGTCAGCATAGACCCCATCAGCACTCCATCATCCACAACTACAAGAAAACTGATGCTCGCCAATGTCCACTCAGCAACCAACCAAGCAGCAGACATCGCCAACGTCATCAACCCTTGACTTGGACACCATCTTTATTACTGAGACCTACAAGGTTACAGAATTCAACAACAATAACATCCAAGCAAGGTTGGCAAAGGCCTCGCTATCATTCACAAGGCATCATGGCCATGCACACAACTGGATGTCCCCTCCATTGGCTCTTTTGAAAACCTTTCCTGCCACTTCCCATTCTCTCCAACAGGCACAATCACTATTGACCTCATCTACAGACTACCCAAACTCAAAACCTCCTTCATCAAAGACTTCACAGACTTGGTCACTGCCATGTCTCTCACGCATGGCAACAACATTTTCCTCTGTGACTTCAACATCCCTGGTAACCCAGCAACCAAGTCAATGAAAGAAGATCGGCACTGCCTACTCAACACTCTGAACCTTCTCGCAGCACACAGATGACCCAACACACAGAAAAAGTAATATACTCAACCTCATCATCACTGCTTTGCCGACCCTCCATCACAGCTCCCCAAGTCCGATTTACTTGTCACACCATCTGGCAATCCCCTTTGACAATGATCACACCACATCAGTCAAGCAAACACATAGGAAAACCTGAAAACAAGACTTTGGATCATTCAAGAACTTCACAGTGGAGGCTCTCACTGAAGACCTTGCCAAACACCACTTCATATGGGCTGATTTATCTCTGATGAGCCAGTACTCCTCCAAGAACTCAACAGCACCCTCACAACCTACATCAACCACCATGCCCAAGTAGAATAATGCACCCTCAAGCCTAAACCATCCTCACCCTGGTACACTCAAGAACTCAACAAACAAGAGGAGACTTGGTGAAAGACCTGCAGTGTAACCAACCTCACCCTTCTCAAGGAACTCTGTGGTACACACAGACGACTGATCACCCATGACCAACTACTACCAAAACACCAAGAGCAACAATGAAAGCAGAGAACTCTTCAAAGCCATCAAGCATTGCATCAATTCTCTGCCCAATGCACCCGTACCACACACCATCAAGAAATCCACTGCTACCAAGCTTTCTTCTTCAATAAGATCAGCATGATCTACCAACACATATACACTAAAGCTACAAGTGACAGCACACTAAACATCCCATCTCGGATAACCACGACTACCGGAACAACTTTCAAGATACTCACTATGTAAGACCTCACTGCCATTCTAGCATCACTCAAGGCCACATCGTATGCAGATGATATCCTACCTGCCTATGTACTCAAGACACTTCCACCTGAAGCACTCCTCCCTTACCTGACAATCATCAACAGATCCTTAACACAAGGCACCTTCCTCATGACCCTCAAGACTGGACAAATCCTCCCACTTCTCAAGGAACCAACACTGAACCCTGGCCTCAGCATCTACTGCCCCATCATCTTCCCTTCCTATGTAAAACTTTTGAGAACACAGTAGCTACGTAAATTCTCCAACAGATTGAACCCAGAAACCTCATTCAGTTCTACGATATGGCTTCAGACCCAGATGCAGCACAGAAATTTATACCATTAAGGTGATCAAGGATGCCCTTAAAATCCTTGGTAATGGCCATCCTTGCCTCCTGGTTCTCCTTGACCTCTCAATAGCATTTGACACATTAGACCACCAGATACTGACCGATAATCTACATCACTGCATGGAGATCAGCAAGATCATCCTCAATTGGTTCAAATCGTACCTTGCTAATTGACACCAGTTTGCACAAAGGGATTCCTCCAGATCAATTCTACACATCTCCTGTAGAGTCCCGCAAGGATCCATCCTCTCCCCTGTGATCTTCAATGTTTACATGGAACCGCTTAGAAACTTCCTCACGCCACACAACATCCACAGCCAACAATATGCAGATGACACACAGCTCTACCTCAAGATATCCTCCATCAGACATCCATAGACTCAAAGCCTGCCTCTCATTGATATAGTCATGGATGTGTAGTGCTTACCTGAAGCTCAACCCCTCCAAGACTGAATTCCTACTGCTGATCAACTACACCAAACACCCGGACATCCAGACCGGACTCTCTGCTGTGCACCTCAAGGGCATAACACCCCAGTTTGCCACATGCATGAGTTCCCTTGGGTTTGACATTGACAGACATGTCTCCTACAACTGACTTGGTACTAACTTTCTTTCCTCAGAAAATCAAGCCCTTGATCCAAGAAAACAACTTCAGATTTGCTGTCCAAGCCTTGGTCCTCTCACTCCTAGATATGATATGATATGGCATTTATAACGCACCTATACACAAGTGATGGTGTCAATGCCCTCTTGGAAGTCCTTACAGGGACTCCCCTGGCTCCCCTGAGTGAGATGTGCCATGCATGCTGAAGCATGACTCATCAAAGGACTCTGCAAATTCAATCACATCACCCAACCCTCATTGAACTGCACTGGCTCCCGCTGCAAGCCTGTATCATCTTCAAATCCTGCTGCATCATCTACAAGGCAGCCACCCTGAAGTCCTAAACCTATCTCACTGAGAAATTTAGCATCTCAAGAGTCCTGCAATTCACCAGAAGTAAGGACATGTACAGACTTGTACTTCGCTGGTGCAGGAAGTCTAAAACCAGAAGACAGCCCTTCTCTGCTTACGATCCAAGACTCTGGACCCTCCTCCCCATCAACATCCAACTTTCTCCATCACTTCTACCATTAAGGAAGGAGATCAAGTCCCTCCTCCTCAAGGAATAGGACCTCTATAACACATTGGTTCATGCACCATCCACTCCCTACCATACCGGAGACTGGGTGATCTGATCCCCACGGTTTCCTCCCCTGGTTACTTGCAGACATAATTGCTGACAATTGCCATCGCTTCCAGGTTGTTAGATCCCCACTCCCTTGGTTCTCTGCCCCCTTACCTTGGTTTTCACCCTATGATTGTAATGCGCTCTGTTGCTACGCGATGATAGGTCTATGCTAAAAAAATACCTTAATAATAATAATAATAATAATAATAATAATAATAATTATTATTATTATTATTATTATTATTATTTTTTTTTTTTTTTTTTAAAAAAACAAAGCGAAGAATGATTTCCCCAGGCTTGTTTTATGTGTGCCTTTATTTGCTTCTGACCCCTATGCGCACAACAAAGCACTTTGGGCATGATGAAATAAGGCACAAGTCACTTAACTTAACAAGGATTGGGCACCTTAAAGCAGACTTGCTGATAAGCAATCCCAGGTGATGTATTGCCTTTATAAGCAATGGGCATTTCCATCTTACTTTGATTGATTTTTTTGACCATCAAGAATTCATTTGGATCTCATTTGGGAGGGTTGATCTTACCAAAGCACTCAGCCATTGAGGTGAAGAAGGAGTGTTCCAAGGAGGAAGCTAGCTCTGCTCCCTACCTAGTTCCAGGGTGTTTTGGGGTGAACTGATGCTGGAGAAAGACTTGCCTCTCTGTCAGCTACAATGGTACTCAAGTCCTCACTGGAGGTGAAGGACTCCTCTAGGTGTAAGTCAGACTCCCCTAGGTTGGGAGAATGAGAACAAGGACACATCTTCTCCCTGAGCCCCTGTTTTGGGACTGTAGAGGAGCAGTTACATGCTTCTGCAGGAAATCCTGCCCCCCTACCTCCTATATGTTGGAAGCCTGAGATTGTGGCATGCTTAACACCAGTTGTTTTGACCATAGCATGGTGAATATTCGACAGAAGATATCCACTGAGGCAGCCCTATCGAATGTATTCCCAAAGAGACGATAATCTGAGGGAGGAAAGAGAAGCTAGTGATGTCACAAAAGACAAACGTGATGCTCCGAGGATACTGGCTGAAGAGAATACATGGATCTTACGGAAACTGATGACGAAGTTAAGAATCGAGTAAACTTTCATATGCGAAAAGAATATTGCACGCATGCAAAGTTCTATATAACTTCAACCGTTCAATTATTGTACAGACGCTAAAATGCAAGTAGACTAAGTGATCATAGAAGCTTGCTATACGTAGTGAATAGACTGCAGGTGAAGCCGCCATTGTATAGAAACTGGACATTGGTGTCATGAATTTAATATAGGACCCATGGAGAGAAAAGGCAAAAACGGTGTTGCAGCAAAAATAAGCTGAGATCATGGAAACGAATGGCAAAGTTGTCTGGCCTGGTATCAAAGCTGAAGCAGCCAAGGTTGGTTATCTATTCTTGAAGGCAGTGAACATGCAAAGCTGAATCATCCCTTGTTAAGGTGCAAAGAAAGAACACCAAGCGTGCCAAGTTTTACTCATTTAAGACATTTAAATGCTGCAAAATGTACCAAATCGTGGTCTCCTGGCAGGTGAGCCAAGGATGCTAATAGAGTTGAGTGTGGAGTCCTAGAACAACGATAGTGAGTGCTTGCACTCCCATATATTTCTGCAGATGGGGATACTGTGCAAGGCCAAGTTCAAAGACAATCTGCATGGCAGAAGACATGGGTGATGAGAGATGTTGGGCTAATTGGGTGGGGAGGTAAAGTCAAGTCCACCTCCTGGCACCTGGGTCTGAGCTTATGTGCTGTGAATGGGCCGTATAATGAAGGGCCTTTTAGTTTGAAGACCAATGAAACACTGTGTACTTAATAGTGTTGAAGAAGACATGTTTTTAGAGGTAGGCATAAGTTGTCCACCTGACAGTAGGCAGCCGATCACAATCCTACTTCCTATGCAATGTATATTAAGCTGTTCCCCTGAACCTATCACAATCCCTCGTACGTTTTCTATTATTTGCCACATAGTTTGTTGTCACGTCTGATGTATTTTTGCATACAAGGATGTTTTCATGAGAAATGCACTGAGAGCTTGAGAAAACGTCCGTTGATGTCTGTTGTAACGCACTGTTTTAGATAATTGTTATTAGTACCAAGCGAGGGAGAATCAGAATGAAAGAACCATTGGTAGCCCCTCAGCCAATGAGAAAGCTCGAAGCGGGGCCATCCCCGCTCCGAGCCTCCACACGGCTGGAGGCCGCCTTCGTCCCCCGCTGGGGATTCAGGTATTTATGTTGTTGTTGTTGTTGTTGTTTTTCCTCCCCCTGCCCCAACACACGTACCATCTGCCTGCTTTGTCCCCGGCGGGGGACGATGGCAGCCTCCAGCCGTGTGGAGATTCAAAGCGGGCCATCCCCGCTCTGAGCTTCCACACAGCTGGATGCTTCCATCGTCGCCTGCCGGGGGACCCAGGTACCTTTTTTTTTTCTATTTTCCCCCTTCTGTAATAGATTTTGTTCTATTGGGGTAAATTCATGATTTGGCGGTATTTTCTTACTGTAAAAATATTGGCGGTATTTTGGCAGTAAATTAGTCTTGCATTTATATTGGGTCTGGTATCACACTATTTCAGTGACCATGCCTTGTTAGTTTATATTGGTGGTAATTTTAGTGGTATCTTGTTTTGCAGTATTTATACCTGTGGTATAGTGGTGAGCATGCTTTTTTTTTAAAAACTATAACCCCATCATAAAAGAAACCTTTCCTTTCTATTAGAATACCCCCTAGTTGCCTGTAGAGAGCTCCAGACCTATGCATTCAGCAGAACCCAATGATTTTATTCAGAGCACCACCTAAAGTTTGTGGCTGATACTACAGGCTTATATACATCCAGTAATCTATGTGCCATAAGACATTACTGGCTTATTTATATCCAGTAATCTATGTATCAGATCCTTTCCCATCAGCATGCAAGGAAAGAAACATTCATCATATCGCACACAAACCTTCTCTCATTTGTTATTTTACTTGCATTGGTAAATAGGCAAATGCACTACTGCACTGATATGAGCCTCCCTTTTATACATCACCTATGTAAAATAATTCACAGATGCATAAATGACACAAAATCCCATTTGTTTTCATAGACACTTATTATATTGAATCTCATTTACATGTCATCAAGTCTTACCATGGTTATTTACAGCACCATCTGGAATACAAAAGAAAACAGAACAGAACAAGCAAGTCTATTTAAAACATAGATTAATATTCCCACATTCTGAAAATGACAAAAAATAAACATGCAATGACTTCTTGACTTCCCTGCACTGTAATAAACCTCAGCCACTCATACGGCATTTGACATGGTCCTCATTTAGCACATATCTTACCAGGATTAGTATTTCTTTGAAGTTCCCAGCGCGACCTTGCTATATTCGCAAATGCAGACCCAGTGTCAGTGCGAAATGCTCCTGTAATCTTGTGTGGGGAGCCCTAGCGAGATATCTGTCACAGCCAGCTCTCTGACCCCTTGTAAATCCGTCAGTCTTCTCAGCCCAGCCTGAACTAACTGCTCTCCGCATTTCTTGTTCTCAAGAAAGCTCCTATCCTTCCCCTTTTTACGTGGCTTGTCTGCCTATTATTTTCCCCAATCAGGTGAACAAGAATGTATACTGTATCAACCCTCATGTTCAGAACAATGAAGGCTTTAGGCCACCCTGTATTAGTGTTTCATTCTGTTTCCTGCTGCCTGCCACAAGCTGAAGAAAAGGCCAGTGTGCATTTAAAAATGAATTACAGCAGTATCACCAAAACATGGATTTTACCTCATTTTGCATAGAAGACTACATTTTAATGCTATATAAATTAGAATTAGTATTTTAGTAGTGTTAAATAATGTTAGTCAGTTATGTATATTCTAATGTAGTTTCCATGCATGAAGCATCCCAAAACAAATGGTGCACTTCAATATTTGGCCTGGCAGCACATTAAGCTTCTATGCGTGTTCTGAATATCTGCAGTTTCAAATTGTGCTTGGCTGTGTTGTAAATCCTGTACTTTGCATACTACCAACAATGCTATGTTATACTGGCAAAAAAATAATAATTCTATGTTACATACTGTCAAAATACCACTACATGCTGGCAATAAAAAAATGCCATTGCATTTTGATAAAATGCTATACATGTCCTTACACTTCCCTTCCTCCTCCCCGTCACCCTCCCAACCCCACTTACCTTTTTCTTACCTTCTTCTCTTTATTTTTTCAGGAGCGGACACGCTGGGAAATGATGTGTTCCCAGCACTTCCGCTCCCGATGGCCGCTATGGAAAGGGAAAACAGACTTTTTAAAAACACTGCAGCATTTCGGGACAGAAAAAAACAGCTTTTAGTACCCCAGTCTCGCAGATCTTGAAGGCCAGGGTACTAATAGCACGTCTGGTCAGCTTCACTCAGGCCTATAACCTGATTCAGTAATGCCACTGCTGCTCAGGGCATATTGCTAAAATAAAACAGCACCTTTGCCATCTTCCTGAGTTGGTTCAATTATTTGGTGTCAGAGTTATTCTGCATCCCCATCCATTCTATGCATGCTAATAAAAGGGCCATATGCTCAGGCCTCACAGAAACTGAAGAAGCAAATAAGCTGGCTAGCTGAATTCTACATCGTCAAATTGTTGAACCATTGTCGATCACTTTGGAGGGCATTTTAGACACTGGAATCCGCAATGCTGCATTTGTCACTTATTTGAACCTCTTTGAACTGGTGTTGCTACTCCTTGTACCAGTTTGATGCCACACTGCACCCGCGGTGTGCATCGATAGACCCAGCTGGAACAAGAATCTCTCAGCTGCAGAAGCCTTTGAACTGAAATGTTTCAAACCATGCCTCGAACCAATAACATCTTCATTGCAGACCCCTGATCGACCACCAGCCAAGCCTGATGGCCTCATTCACCTACATCCTTTGACCACTGCATCGAACAGCAGCAAGCTTCATGTTACCATACTCAATGCTTGCTCCGTGTCTGATTCACCCCGACTCGTTGCATCCGAACCTAGTTCAATCCACTCACCCAGTATTAGGAAGCCTGGTTAGACAAACCTATGAAACGTCAAGAAGTGGTCCAGGTACTGTTGGAGGGGCCAATCACAGCTTGTCCTTTGTTTGGGTCCCTAGAGACTGAATGAGCCCTGTTTTTTTCACCTTTTTCTCAAAGACATATGCTTTTCAACAATATTGAAGTGCGTTCTAGACTTTTCCTGTCTGTATCTCTAAGCATCCAGAGCGCTGGCATCATTACCTTGTGCATTCTCTGTCTTCCTTCAAAGGGGTGGGTTTGTGCTGGTGTTTTCTAGTACAGTTTGTATTGCATTGCATTTAATTAAAGTATATATGTTTTAATAGAACCGTGATTGGACATTCATTCATTTTGGACTGTCTCACTATTTTGGTTTGGTGTGCTGCTGTCTCAAATTCACACTCCTCTTAACAGTGTAGACTGCTCGCAGCCCACATTGCTACAAAAACTGAAAGCGGTCTTATCTGTGCCTTTTCCACAGTTATGATTGGAATCAATGTCTTTTTCTAGATGTTTGAGAGCACAGAGAGCTGCTTATCCACCACCCATCAGTCTACTGTGGGGCAGTAGTAATTTCATCACACTCCTTGTTTTTGGAATTGTTGGTTTGTCTTTATCTTTTCCTGGAACACGATGTGATGAAATGTGGTTTGCAAGTATTTGGAAAGGGGATTTCACATTAACATGGTGATACATCCAATATTACTGGTGACCAAACAAATCAGGCTTGTCATATAATGGTAATTAGACAGCACCATTGCTTCTGTACCCCATCTTTCTACATCATTCCTTCCAACACCATTCTGCATATTCTGCCTGAAGAAAGTATCCACATGGGAGATATCCAAAGCTTTAGCTACAAAATAGTGATGCATGAGCAAAACAATACATTCCCCTTTTCACCTCACCTAGTACAAGAGAGTCAGTGATACCATGCTACCAACTAGAAAAAAGACCACTGTGTTTGAGCTGTTGAACTGACATGCTTCATAGCCTGCAGAATAAGGTTTAACTGTGATTGGCACTTTCCACTGTGGAGGCTTTGATCAGTCTTGGCATGGGTGAATGTTGTCATTAAGGCAGAGCAATGAGTGTCACCTGAAGATATACTAGAGCCTTGCATTCGCCAATAGTGGTTGTGGTTAATATTTGAACCATGGTGTTGCTGCTGCTATTGGTTCAGGCAGCCATTTTCTGTACATTGTTCTAGTGGTGTTACAGAAACCTTGCCCCGGTTCATGTGTAACATTCACAAGGAAAACATTGCTTAAGTGCAAAAGGTATATGATGTTCATGCATTTTTCCACATGGACAATATGTACTCTAGTTGCCATGGTGCAAAATTGTATTGAAAGAAAACGTTTTTTTAGGCAATATTTTCGCATGAATACAAGTTTTTGTAAAATAGCCCATTGTTTCCTTTTTTTTTATACTTTCACATATACTCATGTCTGATTGTGCAGTCATTCTAAGGTTTGAAAGTTCAAGACACATTTTTTGCCTGAAATCTCCTGGACAACAGATTTACTTTTTAATCTGGTGATTTTATTCAAAGCAGTGCGCTCTGTCTTGCAAGTGTGTGTGCTCATATATTCTTAGCAAACATCCTTTCGTGAGAAAGCTTTTAGGAAAGTTCACCCAGCTCTTGTATGGATCATGTTTTGTGACAATGCCACCTGTCTGACTGTAATTTCCATCACCGAGGATTGGAAAACCTTAATCCCTTTCAGATATAAAGTTTTTCTGCGACCTGAGATATTGAGACTGGTCTTTGGTGTGTGTTCTGATCAAAGTAGCACATTCCTATTTAAACTTTTAATGTCAATATTAGTTTTGAATTTATTCTCCTTTTCTGAATTTTCCAGACCTGGAATATGAATAGTATGAAAGGATTAATATGTCTTCAACATTGACTTTCATGGTGATTCACATAATCAAATACCACGTACAAAAAATAGACGATTATAATTCTACGTCGTCTATAAATGCAGTGCAGCTTGCCAATGGATATGGATTTTAATCTTTTAGAGAAATAACACGCATATAATGTGTTCTTCATTACTCGTGGGCAGGAATGTGACCTACAACTTACTGTATTTCATCATGCCCATGAAATAGAGATTGTGTAGGAGCTCTGACCATCTTGTACTTCATATGCAGTGGACAAGTACATTAAGGACCCACCCACCAAGTTCATATCTGTGTGGCTTGCGTGCAAACTGTTTGTTGAATTGCACTAAAAGTGAAAAGAAGGAAAACACGTGAATTTGATCCTGACTTCCATAACAAGTAACACAAAATGCACATGTGTTCCAAAACACACACACACACACACACACACACACACACTTAATTCAAGTGCCCATCCTAGTTAACCCACCAAATAACTGCAACCCCTCCCAAATGTTTCTTGGGGCCTAGGGAAGGAAGGATGTTTTTTCTTGGACATGACTTCACCATGCCTTGGCTCACCATAACACTGTGGAAGACTGAATGCCTGACCACTGCTGAGCAATAGACGACCACTGTTGAGCAATAGACAGGCTTTGTATACTTAAGCACTTTATACAGAAGCACAAGCCTAGAATTTTGGTTAAAAAAAAATCTTTTTTGTATGCAAGGCATAAATCATGAACCCTCACCCAAAACAATGTGAGGCTGTTTTTGCTCACTTTTCAGGGAGATTCTTTTCAAACTTTCCAAATTCGGATGTCTGCTATGCAACTCATATCTATCTATCTATCTATCTATCTATCTATCTATCTATCTATCTATCTATCTATCTATCTATCTATCTATCTATCTATCTATGTATTATTTGTATAGCGCCACTCACGCGAAGGCCTAAGAGGGCTCATAAGACAGATAGAAACATCTAAACTTTTAAGAATGCAGCCTCCTCGTAATGTTACCTTTATCAAAAGGAAGGTCACAGACTTTCTTAAAAAGAGGCAATGGCGATTTTGTCTTCAGCAGAACAGACAATGCATTCCACAACACTTGAGCCCAGGCATCAAAACTGGTAGCTACAAGCTTTTTTTTAGATGGAAACGGGGAAAGACCAAGACTGCATCCTTATTAGACCGCAAATGTCTTCTTATGGGTGTCCTTGGAATACGTATGCAAAGATACAGCGGGTCATCACCCAACAAGCACTTGTAAACAAGGGAGTTTGCCTTTGGCTACAATCTATGCTCCACTGGGAGCCAGTGTAACATATGACAAACCCCTGACATGTGTGCTTGCTTCCCGAGCCAACATATCGCATGAACTGCTCCATTCTGTACAGTTTGCGGTGTAATATTAGCCTGTGAAGTAACTGTTACAGTAGTCAAGCTAACCAACCTACTGAGCTATACGAGCACACCTATGCGTAAATAACAATACCCTACTGTTATCAGTGTATTCTATTAGTTTAGGGTGCAGGGGAGGAAAACAGACCATGCACGGGGTCCGAACATCAAACAATACACAAATAGTGTCCACAACTTGAGACACTCCCGCCCCCTGCACGCCAATTAAGCTAGAAAACCAGCCAACTTATTAAGAATCAAATTCAACTTTTTAATAGACATTCAATCAACATAGTGAAATACAAATCAATCATATGCAAAATATCTATTTTTTCTGCATAACATGTATAAATGCAATTCATCAAATGAAAACTTCTCCCAATGCATGGGGAAAGATATTTTAACAAAAAGCTTTTGGTGTGCTCTACGCGTTTCAGGGCGAAATCTTTCTTCTTCAGCAGGAGCAGAGAACGGTAGAATGACAGATAAATTAAACTCTGTAAGCAGTATATCTCATAATCATTTCAATAGCAATTTCCATGCAAATTTCAGTTACTTGTGCCTAATTATGTCCTGTTCCTATTCTTTCACAATTTCAAAAAAAGGTGTGGGAGTCTATTGGATAGCTGTACACTCAAACCATCCATACCAGAGATCGTGAATACTAAGGAAGAAGGTATGTTATAAACAGGTCAGAGTCACTGTGGTGAGTTGGATATAGTACAGTGCTGATAGGCATGTCATAAGTATGGTGGGAGATAACCAACACTCTGTGTAATTCTACATGCAGGGCACAAGGTCAGGTGCCTCACCTCAAATTTGTAGCGGCTGTGTATAAACACCTAGCAATGAAAAGAAACCGTTAGGTACTGCCTTCTTCATGTTAATATGGTGATGGAAGTGTGCCCGTGTCCAAGTAGGCTCCCTACCTGTGAAACACAGCATGCTGACACTTCAATGAATCAAATCGCAAAACTAAGTAACAGGTTCACGGTGCGATCTGCAGAGATCTGTCAAAGAGGACCGACGGAACTTAACCCAACAGACAAACTTTCATAAGTATTAGCTGCAATGAATGAAAGCGGCGTGTCCCACCCGGTAGGTCCCGGAGAGGACAATGCACTGTGTTCTTTTTCGTATAGAAAAGACGATTCTAGTAGACTGCACCCAAGCGAATAACCTGGAAAGAGTGCAAATGCACTTGTAAATAAGCATTTATCGAAACGGGGCAGCTGCTGGTATAGCCTCTCCCACTATATACTGTAGAAAACAGTACAATACCTGTGAAAACAGAGCTTCAAAGCACCCACGACATTCGCGTCTTGCATTCGAGCACGGAACTCCAGTGATCAGGTGACCGGTCACATGGAGGTCCTGATGCAGCTTTTTTTATAACGTCGTCCTGGCATTGCAGACAGACGTCTTGTCTACACATACAGGTATCCAGCCAAGTGCACTGTAATACCTGTACATGAAGCACATCAAAAGGGTATTCATATTCCCTTCTGTCTATGAATTGATCTGTGACACTGATATGTGTACTCGCCACCTATCCATCATCACAGATGGATATAGTTCTAAAGGTAATATTCCCTGTGTTGCTCACAAAGAGTCTATTATCAGCGTTTATGTCAAATCAGGATCATATCTAAATCCTAACCTTGTCTCCAGCTGTATCTCTGTACTTCTGATGTACAATTCTAACCCTCTCCACAAATTCAATGTACCACTGAACACATAGAGCCCGCTGGGCCTCACTTTGTGTCAGAGGCATCCTCTCCAAGGGAGTAATTAAAAGTTGGACTATTCTAAAAATCACAATCTGAAACAACTGAAAGTGTTAAAGGTACTGGGGTTTTAAACTCATCAAAATATTAAGCACCAATTCTCGAAGGAGCTATATGGCAGGTAGAGGAGAAGGCAAAAGCCAAAACTACACGTTGGCTAAAAGGTCAGAATCCAATTCCTGATCAAGCAAGCAATGAATATATAAAGCAGCCATCCACCATGCCTATCGACTTCAGATGAAACAATTGAGTCAAAACTTTTCATTCATACCTTTAGGCTCCACTGTGTCCAGTAGAGGAATCCAAAACCTCTCTCTCTGTCTCAATCTAGTGTTGAAGTCACCCCCTCTTGGTGATCATCTCACAACCTCAAGGATGTTAAATCTTATTTGGGCAATCGAGTGTCACTGTGCCAAAAAATGTCCTGCAACCAGGTGTTTTGACATTCTGACAACAAATGTTCGATTTATGTTCCGTCCATCTTTCACGAGCTGATCTGGATGTCTGTCCAACATATAAAAGCCTGCATGGACTTTTAATACTGTACAGGACACCTGTGGATCTGCATGTCGCTAAATCCTCGATCTGAATTGTTCTGCCTATATGTGGGTGTTTATATTGGTCACCTTTCAGTATATTATTACAGTGACTGCATGATAGACAAGGAAACGTCCCCTTTTTTTGGATATTAGTGTAGTCTGATCATCTTTACCTATTTTTTGTGCTTCGCAACAACAATTCATTTCACGTTTGTACACCATCATAGGTGGTCAAACTTCCCATTGACAGTGGCAGATGTAACTATGAGGGCCACAGCAGTTTGTTCATAATTATAGTTAGTATTGGTTATTCATAACGTGCATAATACCCAGAGGTTTCTAAGCACACACCCAGGGGTCAGACCTGTGTTGCTCTGCATTATCTTGCTTCCAAGGCGAGCGTGTTGCCACTGAGCTATCCTCCCAGACCCATATATGAACATGATGATCTCAAATGTGCCACATGCTTGTTTGATGGTAGTTTAGATCTTAATAGACTACCAGCATTTTAACATGGTGGGAAAAAGGAATGATGTCACCTGCAATCAGGAATTGACAGTATTGCGGATCTATTTTCTTTAGCCTTGCACCACTATCAATGATCAGCAACTCAGTCTTCTCATTGTTAAGAGATAAAGGGGGTCATTCCGAGTCCGGCGTTAAGGGAAAAACAAGGCCGGTAAAGGAATAACGACTTCCTTTACCGTTACGGGCCATTCTGACCCGCCACACTGTTATTTACGCCACCGTAAACTACGATGGCGTAAATAGCGGACCAGTGTCGCGCGCCCGACACACCATCGCGGAAATAACGGGAAGGCGTAAACCATCTCCGATTCAAAGCAAAGCGAACACGGAAATAACGACCTCCACAAGGGCGCAAAGTACCTTACCGCCATGGCGTTAATACCGGCATCGCGAGGAAGGTGTTAACAACCCTGATCAGTGTTTGGAAGAGGAACAGGTGCACCCAATCAGCACAGGTGGAGGCAATAGAGTCTGGCACAGCACAAAAGGAGCACACCCACACACCACACCCCCTCCCACACCAAGATGATACCAATTGTAGCAGCATTCCTGGAGCTGGAGGCCCTGCTTGCAAGGCAGCAACTACGACAACAGCAACAACAGCAACCACAGCAACCACAGCCCCCACCACAGAGGATACACAGGAGGAGAAGGAGGGTGAGACAGGGCCAGCATGCCCTACCGGTGCAGCCACCATTACCACGCCGGCAGCCCCCAATTCCCCGCATCAGAACCACCCCCTTCAACCTCACACCAGAGCAGATCCACACCCTGTAACGGTTTGACTGGGACACCAAAACCACCATAGTGGCCGTGATACATACCGACATAGTGAGCCTCATAGAAATCAGCACTGCCATCCCCCCTGTACTAAAGGTAGTGTCCGTGCTCCACTTCCTTGCCACAGGCACCTAACAGCATACAGTGGGGCACATGCATGGCATTTCACAGCCAATATTTTGCCGGATACTCAACCAAATGCTGGATGCCCTCCTCAAGCACAGAAGGGACTACATATGCCTCCCCCGGACTCCACAGGAGATATATGATACCAAAGCTGCCTTCCATGCACTTGCAGGCATGCCAAATTGCATAGGTGCCCTCGACTGTACCCACGTAGAATTGGTGGTTCCTCATGCCATGGAGGTGCCGTATCGCAACCGCAAGCAATACCACTCCATCAACGTCCAGATGGTGTGTAATGCCAGTAAAGCCATCACACAATGCAATGCTCGGTACCCCGGATCAACTCATGACTCCTTGGTCCTGCGGAACTCAACACTACCAGGCTACATGGGCCGACATGCCGGACAATGTACCTGGCTGCTTGGTGAGTAACCGTAATGGGCCATCGCAGTGCATTGGGGCTCTGAGTAGGTTGTCAGCATACCCCACTGTGAAAGGGGGCGGGGGAGATGCATACTCCACCCGGGAGGGAAAGTGGGGGGGATGCATACTCCACCCGGGAGGGAAAGTGGGGGGGGTGCATACTCCACCCGGGAGGGAAAGTGGGGGGGGATGCATACTCCACCCGGGAGGGAAAGTGGGGAGGGGGATGCATACTCCACCCGGGAGGGAAAGTGGGGGGGGATGCATACTCCACCCGGGAGGGAATGTCAACGCTATTGTACGTTGTGCACCTCACAGAACACTGTGCCCCATGACAAGTGGCACGCCACATTACCACCTAACCACACAGTTGTGAATACGAGCCAACACCTAATGGTACCTGACAAACAGTTACCCTGGCCAAAGACCACGACACATGCACCACACATCGGTGGACCTTACACACCGTAAGGTCATCGTGCACCATGCAGTGCAATAGCACCATGTCGCTGACTCCTGCATCTCAACACAAAGGACAGTCATCCATGGGAGTGCATAGAGGTTAGTCTAACAGGGATCCTACTGCGTGTGACTGGTTCAGCACCTCCATAGGATAGCTGCCAATCACCATGATAGGGATCAGTGCTGAATGAAGGGTATGCTACCAACTACTACCAACACACCCTTACAGCAGGTCTTATGCAAGTCATCAATTAATGCAGTCCAACACTGCTGCATGCATAAATGATGCACATGCAACAAGACATGAGTGCGCACCATGACCCATCAGGGAGAAGCTACCCCCTCCATCATTCCATTGGCCAGCACACATGGCCGGACCAGTAATGGGTTGACTGTATCCAGGGACATGTGTGCATGGCCAGTCATCACCCGCTGCAATGTAAGACTAGCACAGTTCTCCACCATGAATGTACTAACACTTACCTTCATTCCACTCTCATGCAGGTGATGCTGGCTACCCTTTGAAACCGTGGCTCATGACCCCGGTCCGCAACCCCCAAAACAGGCACGAGGAGGACTATAATAGATCTCATACCCGTACACGGGTGGTCATAGAGCAGGCCTTCGGCCTTCTGAAGGCACGATTCCGTTGCCTCAGCCGGTCAGGTGGGGCCCTCAACTACAGCCACGAGAATGTGTCCAAGATCACCATGGCATGTGTAATGCTGCACAACATGTGCATCCGTCGGAACGTGCCACTGCCCCCTGACGTGGGACTGCTACCACCAGATGAGGAGGAGGAGGAGGTGGAGGAAGGAATGGCAGAACACGGTGCCGATGCACGGGAGGAACGTTCCGTGCCACAAGCATTGATCGAGCAATATTTCTGAATCACAAGTCAGCTGAGGGGGTGAGGATGACAGGGCATTGGGCACTGGGTGTGGGGATACATGTACTACATGCACTGTGAGACATTAAAAGACACGTGCACAATAATGAATGTCCACTCTGTATTGTAGGATAGACCAAACTGTGTATTGTATGATGATGTCCAAATGTGTACAACAGATCCTTCACCCTCACCCCCTCCCCCTCCCCCCAAACTCCCACACACACCCTCAACCCCCTCACCCTCCCCCCCAACACCCACACACACCCTCACCCCCCTCACTCTCCCCCCCAACTCCCACACACACCCTCAACCCCGTCACCCTCCCCCCACAACAACCCCACAATGTTCCCATCAGTGCAGCATTGGCCACATGTGTGTGGCTGCACGGTCAATGGGCACTGCCAGAGCCTGGGGCATCCCTTCCATTCCGGCGCATCGTGCGCAGTGACCTACGGACCGGGCTGGTCTGCGTGGAGGAGCTCTGGGAGGGTGGCACCTCCTGCTGGGGCTGTGGTCTGGGGGGTGCTGCCTCCAGGGCATCAGCAATCCTGCCAAGCATCTCACAGATGCGGTTTGTGCTGGTACTGATGATCTCGCCCAGATCCTGAAGGTCATTATGAAGCACCGACCCTGATTCCCGGTTGTCCCGGAGAAACTCCTCTATCATGCCCGTGAGGTGCTGGCAGCGCACTGTTTCTGCAGCCGATGTGGGCGATGTGGTCGGCAGGCTTCGTGTTGTTGTGCCTGCAGGACTTTCAGGACTTCCTGCAGGGGGAGTGGGCTCATGACAGACAGGTGTATCCCCTTCGCCTGTGAGCCCTGGGCCGTCACTCGACCCAGGGTTGCTATGGGCAACCTGGCTGTACAAGGGAGTGTCTGGGCTCTGTACATAGTCATTGGGCTCCTCCACGTTGTCGATGGTGTTTGGTGATGTGCTGCCTGGCACATCGAGGATGCACATGGCAGCATTCTCCCCTGACGCACTCGAGTCCTCATGGTGCAGCGTGGGGCATGTGTCCCGCAGAACTGCAGGCATGTCCAGGGCCGCGGATGGGGGTTGTGTACCCTCCATGGGGGTTGCTGGGGCAGGTGGTGTGGCATGTGCCTTCTTCCTGCTTGCAGGTGTGCGCTGTCCCCTGCCTGTGCCCCGGGAGGTACTTGTCCGGGGGCCTTCCTGGTCCTCACTTTCATGACCGGTGCCTGTGGGGGGCAAGAGAGAGACGGCATGAGCAATGATCCGGGGGTCAGAATTACTTCCAGACAATGGTATTACGATGGGATAGCAGCGTTTTGGTGACATTTGGGTGCTGATTGGGACTGTGATCTTTGCTTGGATGGGAAAAGCATACTGTCGGCAGGGTCACTCATGTTGGCGGAGTACTGTGGTGACTGACATTGACCAGCTTTTTGTGTGGCATGCCCAATATGGGTGTCAGCCTTGCACCTGACATCATCCTGGGTCCCAGTTGATACGGCATCATTGAAGTGGGGGTGGTTTACCCAAACATGATGTGACTGTTGACCAGTCCTTGGCGATGACTTGCATTAGGGATGCATGTACTGTTTACACTCATGGCACTCACCTGCGTCAGCTGATGAAGGATCACCGCAATCCATATCGCCGACACCTTCGATGGCTTCTGTGCCCATCATCTCTGCACATGTTTCTTCCCAGGGCATCATTTTTATGGGTGAGGCTGGGCCTCCTCCTGTCTCTAGGGCCAGATTGTGGTTTGCTGAGAGGATGGCCCGCACCTTCAGACGGAGGTCATCCCAGCGTTTGCGGCAATACGTTGTGCTGCGAGGGGTGTTTCGGACAGCGCTCACCCTTTGCGAGACCAGCTCCCATATCTCCTTCTTCCTGAGGATGGTGGGCCTGCGCATGTCGCTGCTGAAAACAATCTCAGCATATTCATGCAGAGTATCAACGAGTACCTGGAGCTCATCCTGGGAGAATTTCTCCTTCCTGATGCGCGCAGCACCCTTTTTTAATGCTTTTGGCATGATGCTGGTCTCTGGAGTCTATTTTGCCTATCACAATATGCCCACGAGTCCTGTATGGAGAGGATTGCAATGGATTGTGATTTTAAAGATGGCCGCCATGATGCTTCCCGTTCCTGTTCGATGACGTAATTTCCGTCTACGGTTTTTACCGGTGCCCGTAATTTACGGTCATTGTTAATTACGGGCACCGCTATTTACGCACTACGTGGAGGGTGATGGTGTTAGTTACGTCTCGGTTGTTGTCGGTAAGGGGTTTGACGCGCCCTTTACCGGTATGGCGCTAGGGGGTATGCCGGCATGGCGGAAAGCTTGTGCCCGCGAGGTCGGAATATGGTGCTAATTACGCCCTGCTACCAACGCGGATACGGTATTTCCGCCATGCCGGTAAAGTCAGCAATTTAACGCGAACCTCGGAATGAGGCCCAAAGAGTTTTGTGCCATCCATGACTGGATTGCCGAGAGGACTTGGTTGACCCTTTCCAAATCTTTGGAATAAGTTCCACGAGAATCTCGGGGTCGTCTGCATAATTAGTAAACTGTACACCCAAACTGTCCAACAGGTCACATAAGGACTTGATATAAACATTAAACAACATGGGAGAATGAATGACCGAATTCCTGTGATACACCGCAGGTCATAAGTACAGGAAAGGATTGGTTGTCAGTTTTAATTACTCCCACCTGGGTCCAAGAAAAGATCTGAAACATTTTGCTGCAGTATCTGAATATTTCCCTATTGTAACACGTTGATCAATCAGCTGCTCATGATCCGCCAAGTCTAAACGGCCGATAACTCAAGTAATAGAATCAGTACCAACTGAACTTTGTGTTTGATTTTAAATCCAAAAGCGCAGTTTCCGTACTTCGTTTTGAGCAGAACTCTGACCGGCCCAACTCCAGTATTTTATGTTGCTCAATAAATTCATAATACTTACGATAGGCAATTTTGTCAAGGATTTTCAATAGGAACGGTGCGTTGGTTATGGGGCAAAAATGTGCGACTACAGTTGGGTCCAGATTATCCTTTTCTAAAAGGGGAGAAATCCAGGCTTCCAAAAGAGCGTTCGGAACCTGGGCTTCAGAAAAGGACCTATTAATCAATGTTGTCACCCATGGTAGCAAAGGGAGAAGACAATCTTAAAACAAGGAGGCAGGCAAGTTGTCCCTTTTACACGAGACCGGTTTCAAGGTTTGCACAATATTTTGAACCTCTAACTATGATAGTTCTTTAAAGGAAAAAGAAACTAATACATCTGCTGATTCTTTCATAGCAGTCTGCGATTGCCGTGCGACCACTGGTTTCCCCCGCATCAAAACATACTTAGCAATAGTATTTTGATGACAGAGAACTTTCCGAGAGAACTTGTCCTGAATATTTTGACACCATCCATCATCAGCTGAGGAACTAGATTTTGTGTTTTTTCCATCCAATTCAAGCAGGATAGAAAACAGTTCATGCAAATTAGTTTTGGCGGTAGTAAAGTTGACTTTCTTGGCTATCAGAATGGCCTCTTTATATTTATTGATGTCCATCTTATAAGCCAAACGTGTGGAGGCACAGTAGTTCTTTCTCCAACTCCATTCCGCTTAATGTTTATTATTCCTATGAACAATTATTTCAGTATTAAACTTAGCATAACTTAGAAAGGTTATCTAAGTTATGCTTAGATAACCTTTCAGGCCTAATAGGACACAGAGGAGCCACAGTACCAAAGGAACTATTAGTAACTGTTCTAAAGTGCTTTGTAAGTTTTTCCAGAGATGTGTCATTAGGGAGCACTACAGTTGAGAAAGCCACAGAGGTCACTTTCCTGATATTTCTAACCATTATAGGTTGTGGTACCCCAGGAAAATAGGGAGTCTAAGAATTAGGCAGTAGAAGATAAAAAGTAACACATGAGTGGTCGGACCAAGGACAAACATCCACCCTAACAGGTGAGATGCTGTTTTTCGGGGTAACATCCAATCCAGGATATGCCCTCCACTATGTGTAAGAGTCTTTACATTTTGTAAAAAGCCAGATGCTTCCAACAAGTTTGTAAGAGATGTTTCATCCAAGTCCAAAGGATTGTCTGCCCACAGATTAAAGTCCCCCAAAACAATGACATTGGAGGATGACTTCAGAAAGGTTCCGGAAATAGCCAGCAATTGCTCCTCAATGTCGGCTGTTTTATTAATCGGCCTATGCAATACTAGTATACTCAAGGTGGAAGTTGCATTGATGCTGAATTTGACCATCATAAACTCACAGTAATCTAAGTCCGATATTACTGCACTGTGGATTTTTAAATGGTCTTCCTAGATCAAGGCAATTCCCCCACTGTAGAACCATCACAGTGAACTCGTAGGATGTTATAGAGGCATGCGTTGCAGACTCCTGAAGCCAGGTCTCCGTAATTGCAAACAAATCAACCTGTGACTCAAGTACGTAATCTGCAAGTTCTGCTGCATGACAAACTGGAGATCTACCTTTAAGTATTGCATTGTTTAAGGATGCTGAGAGTTCTGATATCAGACAAGAATTAGACATAGCCTCCCTAATGCTTGTTGAGGACCTAGGGAGGGCATTAAGTAGAAGGGCTTTGCTGTCTGTGTTTTCTTGGGCATGGTTTCAACATGCCTTGGCTCACCACAAGGTGAGTAAATTCCAGGCATACCCCCTGGCACTGCGAACAGTTTTCTCCAGCTGTCCCTCCTTTTGGCGCTGCACACCTATAGCATACATTTGATTCCCACGCTAAATCTGGTCCAATTGTACACATAGCTGTTCCACTTCTCATGCCTTCTTGATCGTTATATCTATCTACTGCCCTCATCCCAACTATCTAACGGACTTTGCTCCTCCTTACCAATACTGCATGTTCTATCATACTCCTCCACCTGAACATCATAACCCATCGCAGAAGGCACTGTACAAATGCAAGATTGCATAGCATAACATAGAAAGAATACTGAATACATTGTTCTTCACGCTAGATTAATACCACTTCTAAGCGCTGTAAAAATAACCATTATTATTATTACGAAACTAAATCAGACTCAAACAAGTGAGGGATCAGGAGTGCTACCAGGATTTAAACTTGTGACAGCAGTCTGTCCACAGATCTTGGGTATGTACTTATTACACTGGACGGGCTTGCCACCATAAACCACTGAAGGACAGAACACAAATAAATGAACAGCAGCCACAAAACTAACCACACTCTCACAAACAAGCGATTCAAATGTGCAGTATTATATCTACCAATAACATACACAAGTCAGAAAAGTATTAAGCCCATTTAACCAGAGTTGTTAAAGCTAACAGACCTGGGTTGTCATACGTGACATTGTGCGTTTGTTTACGGATGGAGGATATTCTATGTGTGCTGACTGGGGGTGTGTGCGCGTCATAGAGGTTGGATAGGTGACTGGGAGTGAATGCATGCTGTTCCTGAAGGGTTACTGGAATTGTGTTGTTGGGTTAGTAGATTGATGGATTTGTCTGTATATGTAATTGTGTAATTGTTTTAGGCTGTTCGATCATGGGGGTTATTTGCATGGCATGTGGGATTATATGGATGGGATAGTGTGTGGATTGGTCATTGCGGTTGGTTTCATTTGATTTTGTGGACGTGCTGGAGGGTTGATGGATTTATGAGTGTGGGCATGTTCCTGAGAGACTGTGTGACTCACATTGCCATCGAAATAAACAACCATCAAGAAGAATGTGAATGACCTGCATGGGGGATGTCTGATGACGTGTAAACTGTGCAATGTCCACCTGGATCTCCCAGATCAGTGCGTGGGATTGCAACACAAGCAACATGTTCAATAAATCACCTGTTTGCATGTGTTTCCTGTGCTTGGTCTGCTTTCTACCATACTGCCAGGTGACTGTTCCTGCAAATGTTATCATCTGCCTTATCATGTAGTGAAGCATATTTTCCCACATCACCTACTACTTTCATGTCTTCTACTTGTTATTGATGCCTATCTGGCTTCTATGGGAACTGTTGCAGGTCACACTATGGATGCTGTTGTTTGCCATACAGTTTGCAACTGACACATGTCCTACAGATGGATGGGCATTGTGGTAATTGTACACCTCCAGGTGTTCTTCAGTCACTCACCAGTAGTCATTGCAGGCAAGTTGATTCGCCTTGTTTGTCTATATGTACATGTTAGTCATTGCGATCAATCACTCTCAGCTCATGATCACTGAGACAGAAATAGCTGAGAGCAAATGCACTTTTAGAGCACAGGAAAAGATGTTGTAGCAGAATATGCAACCTGAGGACATCCTCACCACTCAAGCCTTATGCTCACAAATCTGGCCTAATTATTGAAAATAAGCCTGCTCCTACTACTCAACTTGAAATGCCATCTTTCTTAACTTGAGCCTAACAAACTGCATCACCTTTCAATACTATTCCTTCCACTCTGATACCATCTGTCCTTCCACATTTAATTTCATATCTGACATGTCTCTTTAACCTTTCTCATTGTACCTCCACTTTCCATGATCCATTAAACATGCAATCATTATCTATGCACTGAAAAATCCAACTCTTGACCCTTCTCATCCCTCTATTTTTCCCAAATGTTTCTATTAGAATCCTATCTAAACTCCTCAAAAGGGTTTTGCACTCTCATGTCTCTTCTTTCCTAAATCTACACTCTATGTTTCCCCTTTCCAATCTGGCCCTCATCCAACACACTCCACAGAAACTGTGATGGTGCATGTGTCCAGCTCTCTTCTGTCCACAAACCATAACAAGCTTTCCTGTACACTCACTCTTCTTGCAGAATTCAACATGGTGGACCACCTTCCCCTCCATTCTTCTCGGGCTCTGATTTTCAGTGGTTCCTGTCTGATCTTTTCTACTGCTTCTACTCTATTTCCTGGTCCCGACTCATCCCCTAGTCTCACCCACTACCCTTTGGTGTTCCCCAAGGGTCTGTGCTCAGCCCCTTATTGTTTTCTTCATTAACTGTCCCAGTTTCTCCTCTGATCAGATTGTTCAGTCTCTCAGATGGCATTCCCTGTCTCCCTCCTCTATGATGCCCTGCGTGACACTGCCTCCTCCAGCCTCTTGGCCATCCAATCCTGCATTTGCAAACACTTTCTTCACCTCAACCCCTCTAAAACTGGAATTCTCTTCTTCTTCTCTTGCTCTGCTCCTTCCTCTCCCCTGCTGGTCTTCTATTTCCCCCTCTTTTTCTCCTTTCTTCTTAACCTTCCACGAGTACCATCGGCATCATCCTTGACGCTCTCTCTTTCTCTTCTCACATCACTAGCGTAGCTCGGATTTGCCATTTTCTGTTTTACAGTTTTTGCTAAGCTCATCCTTTCCTTTCCATTCAGGCTACTAAACTCATCATTTTAAATTTGATTTTTTTTATCGTTTTGACTACTGCTTTGCTTTCCTGCTGGACCTTCCTGCCTCTCATATCACTTTCCTCCATTCCTTCCATAACACAGCCCCCTGACTTGTCTTTCTTCTGCTTCGCTGCTCTTGTAGACTCCCATCTTCTTATTCATGTTCTTTGCATCATATAAATGTCTACAAGGCCTCACCCCCTTCTATATGTCTACTCTACTTTCATTTCCTCCCAAAGCCTCCATTCTCATTCACTCTGTCTCTTTGCTGTTCCTTTGCTGTTCCTTGTGCCTCCTCCCAATAACATTCCCTTTCCCTTCTCGCCCCCCAAGCATTTGACCACTTTCACCATTTTCATAAGTCTCTCCCCTTGTTCCACATTTTTGACACCTCTTTAAAACCCCATATTCCCTCTGCTCCCTGATTCTTAAAACCTTCCTCTTTCTCTCTGATCTATTTTACTGTCATCATATCGATGGTCTTTTGTAACATTATTTTACCCCATGCATTTAAAGTGCTTTGGCAAAAGCACTTAATAAATACCAATAAATACAAATAACCATTACAAATGCCGTCAATGATTTCTACATTAGCAAAATCGACACAATTAGACATCACACCAATCCCGCCGAGTCATATGCGCCATTGTTATTTGTCCCACCTGTGGCCCCCAGCCGCCTTCAATAAGGCAAAGGAGGCTGAAAGAAAATGCTCCTGGAGAGACGGTCTCCATGAAAACTGGAAGAACATCCACATTGTGTTTACAAACCACTTTTCTTCCATTGAAGGTCGTATAAATGGTGTGAGAAGAAAACGATCTTCGTGTTATGTTATTGTGACAGCCTCTTCAAGGAAAGAGACATCTTTCCAGGAGCGATTCCAGGACAGCGATGACCTTCTTGTTTGTGGGCAACCGGCCAGTAACCGCAAAGATCACAGCTTCTATTTATCGCAGGCTTGGTGGATGGTGTGTAGAAGATACACAGGGAAAAGAAGTCCTGACCAAACCTGATCACAGGCCAAATTCACACCAGTGCTTTAGAAGGAAGGGACTATAGTTGATCCTCCCGAAATTGAATTTCCATTGAATTGTTGGTCAAAATCCTCACTAGATTTGCTTTTCAGAAAGTTTACAAGAAGATATGAAGGCCAGGGCCGGAAAACAAAAGGCATTGGCCCTTTGTTCTAATGTATGGCCACCTCTTCTCTAGGCCTATAGAGGGGGGATACAGCAAAACAAGTGTTTTAGTTATTACTTGACACTACAGAAGATAATTGCATAGTTTGGGTTTGCTCTCATTAAATCATGTTACCCTTTGAACGTTTGCCTGCCTTTTATTTACATGGGGAACCTAGGAAAGTTAAAAGAGAATAGGACACGGAATTGGGAAATGCAAGCAGAGGGCAATGTTTTCTGCATTATCTTTCACTTGTCAATGATTGAACCTGTGCAGAATTTTCTGTGCACTTTATGCAGGTGGCCCTTTGGTAAGAATGAAGTCTTTCCAATGAACTTTAAGGCTTGCTTCTCACTTTTGGGAGGTGGGCCTTGCACTTCATCCTGATTTTGATCCCTCCAATGTTTCCGAAATGGTCCTAGAACACCCTGCACGTTATGCACAAAGTCCCTTTAGGAAAGGTGGATTTGCCTCTTCTTGTAACATGTGATTTGCCTATTTCTAGCTTTGATCTGGGATTTCCCATCCCTGCAGTTTGGCAGAGGTTCATGCATGTATGCAGCTTTCAATTGGTGATGCTGATGTTGTCATCAGTGATGGAGGTGGAATTCTGTTTGCTGTGAAACTTAGCATCCAATCCCACAGTGAAATGAGAACCTTGGTATCAAATCAAACGCTGCCTGTTGGGAAAGTGAATCCTGGGTGCCATAGTGGACTGAGAAGCCCAATATGTATTAAAACGCTGCCTGTTGGGAAAGTGAATCCTCGGTGCCATAGTGGACTGAGAAACCTGGTATGTACTAAAATGCTGCCTGTTTGGAAATTGAATCCTGGATCCCATAGTTGATGGAGAAGCCTGATATGTATTAAAACGCTGCCTGTTGCAAAAGTGAATACTGGGTCCCATAGTGGACTGAAAAACCTGATATGTATTAAAACGCTGCCTGCTGAGAAAGTGAATCCTGGGTCCCATAGTGGACCGAGAAACCTGATATGTATTGAAACGCTGCCTGTTGGGAAAATGAATCCTCGGTGCCATAGTGGACTGAGAAACCTGATATGTATTAAAACGCTGCCTGTTGCGAAAGTGAATACTGTGTCCCATAGTGGACTGAAAAACCTGATATGTATTAAAACGCTGCCTGCTGAGAAAGTGAATCCTGGGTCCCATAGTGGACCGAGAAACCTGATATGTATTAAAACGCTGCCTGTTGGGAAAGTGAATCCTAGGTCCCATAGTGGACTGAGAAGCCCAATATGTATTAAAACGCTGCCTGTTGGGAAAGTGAATCCTCGGTGCCATAGTGGACTGAGAAACCTGATATGTGTCAGAATGTACCAAAGTATTAACTGAAAAGGATACAATACTCAAAAGGATACAGGAGGTAGGGTCTTCCGGATCCCTGTTCACACGATTTGATAGTTGTGAAGTCAATTGAAGACCTTCCAAATGATACAACCCTCTGGCTGATAAAACAGGCAGAGCGATGGATCACTGGAAAGGGCGTGGGTAAGGTATAGAAAGCCAGCCTAGGACAAATTAAAGTATCATGAATAACTGCTCCAACCTGAGTATGATGAATTAGATAATGACAGGAATGCTCACACTGACCTTTAGTTTAGGGTAGAATAATCCAGAAGTCTCTTGATGGATTTGAATGAAGAACAAACGACAAGGAAGGGGAAATTAGTAAGGGAGACTTATCCCGAACGGAACGAGGCTCACGCTAGATACGGGTTGAATTCACCACAGGATAGCGTCCAAAAGTTCAGTTCAATGTCACCTTCCAATAATCCTTGAAAAGCTTCCTTCCCACTATAGGGGTCAATCCTTCTGTTAATTCCACAGATGCAGGAGTTAGAAATAGCGCACTTTTTAAGGAAAAACAAAGTACACGCAGTTATAAACAGCCGCGAAGAAAATAACGTTTGAAGACAACGTGCGCGTGTGGATTTTACACACGGGCAGGATTCACGCAGTCTGGGCCAGCCGCGTGTGAAGACAACGTGCGCGTGTGGATTTTACACGCGGGCAGGATTTACGCAGTCTGGGCCAGCCGCGTGTGAAGACAACGTGCGCGTGTGGATTTTACACGCGGGCAGGATTTACGCAGTCTTGGCCAGCCGCACTTGAAGACAGAGAGCGCGTGTGGATATTACACGCGGGCAGGATTCACGCAGTCTGGGCCAGCCGCGAGTGAAGACAACGTGCGCGTGTGGATATTACACGCGGGCAGGACTTACGCAGCCATGGCCAGCCGCACTTGAAGACAGAGAGCGCGTGTGGATTTTACATGCGGGCAGGATTTACGCAGCCTTGGCCAGGCGCGCTTGAAGACAGAGAGCGCGTGTGGAATTACACGCGGGCGGTGTTCCCGCAGTCCGGAACAGCCGCGTTTAGAGACAACGTGCGCGTGTGGGATTACACGCGGGCAGGATTTACGCAGTCCGGGCCAGCCGCGTATGAAGACAGAGTGTACGTGTGGATGTACACGCGGGCAGGATTCCCGCAGTCCGGACCAGCCACGCTTGAAGACAGAGAACGCGTGTGAATTATCACGCGAAGGAATAGCTCCAGGGATCAGCTGATCAACTGTGTCAAAACGCTATTGAAGGCCCAAAAGTAGCTGTAGAAATATGCCAGGATGCAGATCAGAGGTTCAGCTACACAACGCCAATAGATTCGATCAGAAGCAGCGAGTGAAGTTTCTACGCTGCTTAAATACGTAATACCGTAGTTCACGTGACGAAGCAAAAGTCACGTGAAGTTAGCGACGTGAAAAGTGCAAACGTCGTTTTCCCGGTAACGTATCGAATAACCTCCATTTGGAGTAGAACGGTCTAGCTGTTCTACGAGCGTAGCGTCCAGCATGCATGACAGTGCCATCCCCCAAAGGGACAACCTCTCCCCTTCTTGTGTGAAAGCGCTTCAATAAAGCAGGAGCATGAATATTAGAAAGAGGTTCCCAGGACCTATCTTCGGGACCATAGCCCTTCCAATCCACCAGATAATATGGTCTACCAGAACGTAGTTTCATATCCAGTATGTCTTGTACCTCGTATTCATCTGAACCCCGCACAGAAATAGCAACAGGCCATACAGGCAGTCTAGTAGCTTCAGAAAATGGCTTAATGAGTGACACGTGGAATACAGGATGCACTCGCCATCGTTGTGGCAAAGCCAGACGTACAGCAGCAGGATTAAGAACTTGGAGCACTACATACGGACCGATGTATTTAGGCAACAATTTCTTTTTGCCTGGAATTCTTAAGTTCTTAGTGGACAGCCAGACTTTCATACCAGCCTTATAGACAGGTGCGGGTACTCTATGAGCATCAGCATAGAACTTGTCACGTCGTTTAGCCTGCTCCAATTGCTGCTTCACCTTTCTCTGTAATCTCTTCAGATCACGAAAAGTACGGCCTGCGGCAGGCGTGTCCAAGGATAGACCGGAATCCAGAGGTATTGATCGGGGGTGTTGTCCATAGAGAGCATAGAACGGTGAAGTGCCTATGGCACTATGATAAGAGTTGTTATAGGCGAATTCAGCCGCCGGCAGTACCGTGAGCCAATCCGATTGGTATTGCAAACACAGACACCGCAGATATTGTTCCATAGTACAATTGACCCTTTCAGTCTGTCCGTCAGTTTGAGGATGATAAGCACTGGACATTCTATCATCAATCAGTAATGCAGATGTTAAAGCTCTCCAAAAGCGTGACGCAAACTGTGAGCCCCTGTCTGTAATGATTACTGATGGTAGACCAAAGAAACGAAATACATGTTGGATGAATAGTTCAGCCAGAACAGCAGCAGTTGGTAAACCAATACAGGGAATAAAAAGAGCCAATTTAGTGAAATAATCCACTACGACCCATATGGTATCATATCCCTGATTTGGGGGGAGTTCTACCACAAAGTCCATAGATATCATGTCCCATGGTTTGTTAGGGACAGGTAGGGACTGGAGTAAGCCCACTGGTTTACCAGGAGTATTTTTACATTGGATACATACAGAACAAGAAGATACATAGTTTATAACATCTGTTGCCATGGATGGCCACCAGCACCACCTTTTGAGCAGCTCCAGTGTTTTCTTCCGTCCAGGATGGGCTGCAATCAAGGAATCATGATTCCATTTGAGGGCTTTATTCCGCATTGAAGGAGTTGGTAGATAAAGTACTCCTTGTGTGAATGGTAAACCGTTATGTACGTCCAGATTCATATCCTGGACTACTTGTGGATGAATTTTTACCCACTCTTGTACTTCGGTTTTTAGGCATGGTTGAACCGAACAACTACATATTACATGATCTGCCAACAGCTGAATCTGTACTTGTTTTTCTTCCTGCGTCTCTTCACTCATACGGGACAAAGCGTCCGACTTAACATGTTCTCGGGCAGGACGATAGGTGACCTGGAAATCGTATTGGGCAAAAAAGACATGCCATCTGGCCTGACGGGCCGTAAGGCATTTCATGGATTTGAATGCTTGGAGATTTCTATGGTCAGAGTACACCAACACCTGTTGTTTGGCCCCAAGAAGATGATGACGCCATTCTCGGAAAGCATCTTTGATAGCCAGTAGTTCCCGCTCAGTGACGGTGTAGTTCCGTTCATATGAGGTGAGTTTGCAAGAGAAGAAAGCCACTGGGTGTTCCTCCTTGGTTTCTGTGCAAACTTGTGAGAGTACTGCACCAATAGCGACACTGGATGCATCCGCTTCAACGACAAACCGGCGATCAGGATCCGGATGTTGAAGCACGGGTGCAGTGGTAAATGCTTCCTTCAGCTTTTCGAATGCTGCTTGGGCATGTTGGTTCCAACAGAAAGGAACTTTAGAACTAGTTAAAGCCGTCAAAGGAGCTACTGTTTTGGAAAAGGAATGGATAAATCTGCGATAGAAATTCGCAAAGCCTAAGAAAGACTGTAGTGACTTGACATTATGCGGAATCGGCCAATTCAAGACGGCCTTTACCTTGGAATGACTCATTCGAGCACCTAGATTGGTAATGTCGTAACCAAGGAATTCCACTTCCTGTGAATGAAAGACACATTTTTCGGCTTTCACATAAAGATGGTTCTCCCTGAGTCTTTGTAGGACTGTAGAAACATGTCTGACGTGTTCCAATAAAGATGATGAGTAGATCAGAATGTCATCCAGATAGATAACCACAAATTGGTCCATTATGTCTCTGAATATATCATTCATGAAGAATTGAAATGTGGCGGGAGCATTGCACAGACCAAAAGGCATCACCAAATATTCGTAAAGACCATACCGTGTCTTAAAAGCGGTCTTCCATTCGTCGCCTTCACGAATGCGAACCAAATTGTATGCACCTCGCAAGTCCAATTTGGTGAAATAACTGGAAGTGCCTAATTGATCCAACAGAACGTTTATTAGTGGTAAGGGGTATTGGTTTTTGATGGTGATATCATTAAGTGCCCTGTAATCAATGCAAGGTCTGAGATCTCCCTCTTTCTTAGGAACAAAGAATAGAGGAGATGCAGCAGGTGATTGTGAGGGCCGTATAAAGCCCATTGCTAGCGCTTTATCAATGTATTCTTTTAACACAACATCTTCTTTAGGTGTTAGTGAATAAACACGGCCTGTAGGAATTTTGGCACCAGGAATTAATTCGATAGGACAGTCGTACTGTCGATGAGGAGGTAATTGTTCTGCCTGGCCTTTATCAAAGACATCAGCATAATCAGCGTATTCGCATGGTATGATATTGTCGCATTGATGTACAACGCTGATAGTTGAATCCTCCACCATAGAGGCCAATATGTGTTGTTTATTTGACACCTCCTGACTGGTAAAGCAATGTTCATTGCAATGAATCGAAGGATATTGGAGCGATCCCGAAACCCAGTCAACAGCAGGATTGTGAAGGGATAACCATGCAAGACCAAGTATGATCTCGTACTGTGGAGCAGCAATAACATCGAAGATGATTTCTTCTGAATGATTATTCGATAAGGTCATCTGAACAGGTACCGTCTCCTGGGTTACCATACCAGAAGTCAAAACAGATCCGTCCACGGTGTTCACCGTTTCAGGTCTTTTTTTGTTTACAAGGGGTAAGGAACAGTTCTTGGCATAAGTGATGTCTATGTAATTGCTGGTGGCTCCAGAATCAACCATGGCCTTGGAAACCACTTCTCGCTCATCACAACGTATCGTCACCTGAACTATTACAGGTGCATGTTTAGGAATGGTACTGGAGTCCGATGAAACACTCGACATAGGGACTCCTGCTATTGTCGAGTTTTGGCGTTTCCCGCACGCTTGATGGGTTTTTTAGGACATGTTGCCAATAAATGCTCGGAAGAACCACAGTACATACATAAGTGGTTTTTTCTTCGGTTCTCCCGTTCTGCATTGGACAATCGGCCTCTCACGGCGCCAATCTGCATGGGTTCAGGGTCGTTAGAGATGACTGCTGGTGTCTCTGACCGCCCCGAGACTGGCATGAAGGGCTTTTTCTCTCCCTTTCGAGCATTCCTACGGGCGTCGATTTGTAGAACCAAATCGAGCAACTCTGGAAAACCCGTAGGAACCACAGGAACTGTAGATAAGGCATCTTTCAGTTCTTCAGAAAGACCCTTGTAAAAAACAGCCGTTTTCTTGCTGTCAGGCCATTGGGTTTCCGCCGTCAGTTGATTGAACCGGGCAACGTAAGACATAAAGGGTTGGCTGCCTTGTTGTAGGTTTAGCAACTCTAAATCTGTGGCTTGAGTAGAGTAACGCATGTCAAAGACTTTACTCATAGCAGTCAAGAGATCGTCACAATCGTACAACAAAGGGCTATTTGTTTCCAACAAAGGGTTAGCCCAAGCAGCAGCTGTGCCCCCTAAATGGGAAAGCACGAAGGCTGCTTTTGTGGTTAGATCAGGAAAAGATGTAGGACGGCAAAGAAAATGGAGTCGGCACTGGTTTACAAAGGTTCTATAGGTTTTGGGATCACCCGTGAACCGTTCCGGAGGGGCCAAGGGAAACTGAGTGGGCATAACCACATTAATAGTTTCCTGTGGGGGTGCCGTAGTCCCAGATCCAGATGCAGTAGCCATCGGCACCTGTGCTCCCTGAGGACTACCATGTAGGGCGTCTTGCATAACGTCCATACGGTGCCGTAACATGTCCTGTGCTGTAACCATTTCATTTCTCAAATCGCTGATCAACTGTGTCAAAACAGCTAAAGGATCCGTACCCTCCATGGCTTCTGATTCTGTCAGAATGTACCAAAGTATTAACTGAAAAGGATACAATACTCAAAAGGATACAGGAGGTAGGGTCTTCCGGATCCCTGTTCACACGATTTGATAGTTGTGAAGTCAATTGAAGACCTTCCAAATGATACAACCCTCTGGCTGATAAAACAGGCAGAGCGATGGATCACTGGAAAGGGCGTGGGTAAGGTATAGAAAGCCAGCCTAGGACAAATTAAAGTATCATGAATAACTGCTCCAACCTGAGTATGATGAATTAGATAATGACAGGAATGTTCACACTGACCTTTAGTTTAGGGTAGAATAATCCAGAAGTCTCTTGATGGATTTGAATGAAGAACAAACGACAAGGAAGGGGAAATTAGTAAGGGAGACTTATCCCGAACGGAACGAGGCTCACGCTAGATACGGGTTGAATTCACCACAGGATAGCGTCCAAAAGTTCAGTTCAATGTCACCTTCCAATAATCCTTGAAAAACTTCCTTCCCACTATAGGGGTCAATCCTTCTGTTAATTCCACAGATGCAGGAGTTAGAAATAGCGCACTTTTTAAGGAAAAACAAAGTACACGCGGTTATAAACAGCCGCGAAGAAAATAACGTTTGAAGACAACGTGCGCGTGTGGATTTTACAAGCGGGCAGGATTCACGCAGTCTGGGCCAGCCGCGTGTGAAGACAACGTGCGCGTGTGGATTTTACACGCGGGCAGGATTTACGCAGTCTGGGCCAGCCGCGTGTGAAGACAACGTGCGCGTGTGGATTTTACACGCGGGCAGGATTTACGCAGTCTTGGCCAGCCGCACTTGAAGACAGAGAGCGCGTGTGGATATTACACGCGGGCAGGATTCACGCAGTCTGGGCCAGCCACGAGTGAAGACAACGTGCGCGTGTGGATATTACACTCGGGCAGGACTTACGCAGCCATGGCCAGCCGCACTTGAAGACAGAGAGCGCGTGTGGATTTTACACGCGGGCAGGATTTACGCAGCCTTGGCCAGGCGCGCTTGAAGACAGAGAGCGCGTGTGGAATTACACGCGGGCGGTGTTCCCGCAGTCCGGAACAGCCGCGTTTAGAGACAACGTGCGCGTGTGGGATTACACGTGGGCAGGATTTACGCAGTCCGGGCCAGCCGCGTATGAAGACAGAGTGTACGTGTGGATGTACACGCGGGCAGGATTCCCGCAGTCCGGACCAGCCACGCTTGAAGACAGAGAACGCGTGTGAATTATCACGCGAAGGAATAGCTCCAGGAATCAGCGTGTGGCGGAACACACGCTATTGAAGGCCCAAAAGTAGCTGTAGAAATATGCCAGGATGCAGATCAGAGGTTCAGCTACACAACGCCAATAGATTCGATCAGAAGCAGCGAGTGAAGTTTCTACGCTGCTTAAATACGTAATACCGTAGTTCACGTGACGAAGCAAAAGTCACGTGAAGTTAGCGACGTGAAAAGTGCAAACGTCGTTTTCCCGGTAACGTATCGAATAACCTCCATTTGGAGTAGAACGGTCTAGCTGTTCTACGAGCGTAGCGTCCAGCATGCATGACAATATGTACTAAAATGCTGCCTGTTTGGAAATTGAATACTGGATCCCATAGTTGATGGAGAAGCCTGATATGCATTAAAACGCTGCCTGTTGCGAAAGTGAATACTGGGTCCCATAGTGGACTGAAAAACCTGATATGTATTAAAACGCTGCCTGCTGAGAAAGTGAATCCTGGGTCCCATAGTGGACCGAGAAACCTGATATGTATTAAAACGCTGCCTGTTGGGAAAGTGAATCCTAGGTCCCATAGTGGACCGAGAAACCTGATATGTATTAAAATTTTGCCTGTTGGGAAAGTGAATCCAGGGTCCCATAGCGGACCGAGAAACCTGATATGTGTTAAAACGCTGCCTGTTGGGAAAGTGAATCCTGGGTCCCATAGTGAACTGAGTAACCTAATATGTACTAAAACGCTGCCTGTTGGGAAAGTGAATCCTGGGTCCCATAGTGGACTGAGAAACCTGATATGTATTAAAACGCTGCCTGTTGGGAAAGTGAATCCTGGGTCCCATAGTGAGCTGAGAAACCTGATATGTATTAATACGCTGCCTGTTGGGAAAGTGAATCCTGGGTCCCATAACGGACTGAGAAACCTGATATGTATTGAAGCGCTGCCTGTTGGGAAAGTGAGTCCTGGGTCCCATAGTGGACTGAGAAGCCTGATAATGTATTAAAACGCTGCCTGTTGGGAAAGTGAGTCCTGGGTCCCATAGTGGACTGAGAAGCCTGATAATGTATTAAAACGCTGCCTGTTGGGAAAGTGAGTCCTGGGTCCCATAGTGGACTGAGAAGCCTGATATGTATTAAAACGCTGCCTGTTGGGAAGCTGAGTCGTTAGTCCAATAGCAAACTAACAAGTTGTTATGTAATGAGAGACTCTTGAATGTTGGGAAGGTGAGCCTTAGTCCTAGAGCACGCTGAGAAAGTTGATATTCATTAAAATTTCAGAGTGAGTTGAGAAAGCAATGATTCATGAAAGGCTGCTGCATATTGTGAAAATGAGTGTCGAGTTCCAAAGCCAAACGAGAAAGCTGGCACCTAAAGAGCCGCCGCTTGTTGGTAACCTGAGGGCGTATTTGGAAGTTTAGCAGATTTCCGAATAGAAATAACCCATTCCATTGTTACCTTGCCACATGCGGTATTTCCAGAAAGCCATCTGATTATCATCAAATGCCAGATACCATTCATGGTCAGGGACATAACCGTATCACGACTTTTATTCAACCATGGCATCTCCTTTGCCCAGGAGATCCCACACAATTCGTTATAGCAAACCTGTAACCTGAACGCGTGGATGAAGCCCATGTCTTCAACTGAAGTACATATGTTTCAAGCTTGCTTCAAATAAAATGCCCTGGTTACCCAACGTAAGTCTCGGGCGCGCTCTGGGACAGTTGATAGACTTGGTGTACCACCGATTCTAGTGAGACAAGCTTTTCTATAACCCAAACCTCTGCCTCAGAATGAGCTGCTGGAGGAGCCTGGGTTCTCCAGTTCTGAGGAGCCTTCACACTAACTAGATCACCTGACAGACCTCAGAATGGCCCCTCCCTGTTTGCAGAGTATTAAGGTGCTTCTGTCCTGCTGGGAGGAGCATGTGTCATTATGGGAAAGAGTCAAACCCTTGGATAATCAAAACAACCCACCTGTTCCAATCTTTCACCATTAGGCATGATATGCAGTTCAGTTTTTTGGGCATATCCCACTATGGATGTTGGTTTCTCAGGCGTGAATTGCTAGTCCTCTAGTGTGACCACGATCATCAAAGAAACCCTCCTGCTTCTTCAAACCCCTATCAGATTTGGAACTTAAAATAGCATCACCTGCGAAAACGAAGAATCCAGCTTTTTCTGGGATCTGTGCGGTCACTGCGCACTTTGTACCGCGCATATCCACAAATGGCGATTTTGGTTTTTACCAAATTTCACCACATATATATGCAGGGGAGACCCCCCACAGTCCTATCATATCCACCGACCTTTATTATTAACTTTACCCACCTCCCCATATTTGTGCAGCGAAATGGGGATGTCAAAATTCAACATTTTTGTTTGCGCAGTATAAGTATGCGCAGTGGTGGTATGATACCGTTTTTCACCACTAAGGAAAGGAACAGTTGACTCTATATAAGCTGTTATCAAAACAATGTTTTATTGGACAGGCAGAGTGGGTGCAGAGAAGATGATGACTTGGTTTGATTCACTCTACATTTTCAAATGGATCATGTTCCTCAGTCAGTGTCCTCGAACTGCAACGTGTTCACCTCCCGCCAAGTGGCTGTTCCTGTCAAGTCAATGCAGGCTTAGAGGATCCAGCATTGGGTTCCTCAGGGGAAGAAAGGGAGCACCCTGCGAAGTCGTTTTTTGTCAAACAATGTTAGTTTTCTGGTAAAGATTCTCTGCATCAATCCAGCTGATGGTCGGTGCTTTGGAGGCCTTGGTGAAAACCCTGTGCAGAGTTGAGTTGAAGTATCCATACTACACAACAACTGAACAGACTGAGCTGGATCGGGGCAGAGATGGAAAAGGATTACAAAAAATAGTCAACTGCAAAACCTTGAGTGAAATGTGTGCTTTATGTGGCATTGGTGGGTACATAATGGTCCGTGATGTTCTCAAATTGTGGTGGTGTGCATTTTGCACGGCAGATTATTTGTGAAGGATGAGAGTCTTCTGCAAATCATGGCATCGCAGGTGAGATTACAGGTAGCAGCACACATTATATCACTGATGCAATGACATATGATATCACCAATGACTTCATCCTTGACATCAATGTAGTACAAAGTGCATGGTCTACAAAAGTGTCCAAAGCAAAATACAGCTACTTACAAAACACACAAGGGTGCACGGATTGCACACTGGACATGTTCCGAGTACACGAGCCCAGTACACAGACAAACATGTGCACATTCGCTGCACACACTACCGCGGTTCACTAAACTCACAGGGCTTTGCCTTTGGTCATGGATTCTGTGAGGGGGAAATTTGACCATAATGACCGAGTCCCTATCACCAACTCGGTGACATGTTTACACCAGGTGAAAGATTCCTGTTTTCAAAACGATGTTAAGGTTGCGTCTGCTGCCGATAACCACTGTGTGAGCAGGAGGATCCCTAGTATGAGAACAATCAACATTTGGCAAAATTTGTATGGGAGTGGATGATTTTATGTCATAGTATGAGATTAATGTCTTTACTTTTTCTTTTAAGTAAGGTGGGTTGGGATGGGGGAGTGTGTTTTATGTATTGTCCTTTGTCCTGATTTGTCTTGTTTTCTTGTTGATCTGTATTGTTCGATGATACTTTAGTAAATCTAAGCTAGGTATTTATATGTGATTTCAAATTGATATGTTGGATCTTTGCTTTGTTGTTGCATGTGTTTTGTTTTCTTATTGCATTTTTACTGTAATCATTCATTCTTTGGAATCAATGCATGGTTGTAACATATTTTGTGGAAATTATAAATAAAGTGTTTTTAAAAAAAAATTGTCGAAATTGAGATCAGATATTTTATCATGAAGTGCATTCTGCTCAGATGTTATGTGTGACGTCACGCATGCTATCAATAGAAGCACATGCTTGAGGACTTAAGGTTGCCTTTGGTCTGAGCATAGGAGTTTAAAGACATATATGTCTTCATGTGACTTTCTGTTTTGATTGCTGTAGGGATCATCCTGCAGTGATTACATCAAACGTGTACATAGTGCTTAATGGCCAATGTTCCACGCTTCTAAAAGCTATACTAATTGTTGCTATTATTACAAAGGTTACCCGTGCTTAATTTACAATTCCCGGAGAAATGAAGGGGTGGATTGGCAAAGCTGGAAATCTAGCTACAAGTTGCACACATATCCGAGGCAAGCACATAACCTGATGAGCTACCGGACTGGCTTATAACGCAAATGTTATTGACAGTGATGACTGAAAATGTAGCTTTAAAAAAAAAGTTTTCAAATAAGATCTTACTTTTTGGGTGGACCTTATTTTGTGTATGAGTGAGTTTAAATGTCCTTGCTGTTTGCAATTGTGCTATGTAAGGGTTTGAAAGCAAGAGGGCATTTTATGCAGTACAGTGCTTGAGGCTTATCAATGAGGATCAGTCACAACTTGAATTGCAGGGGTTGTCGAGAGTAATGTGTTGTCTATGAATTAGCCCTCCCCTCAGCAATGAGGAATCAAAACTGAACTGGAATGCTTATCGTTCTTATTATTCTCAGAATGCACATGTCATAGTATTGAAAATAATATATTCAAATATTCTGATTCGAACCCTCTTCTTAGGTTTGAAACATGTTGCTGTAATTGCCAGGGGGCAGCAGTTAATCAGTGGTGGCCAATTGCTCACTCCCTGATCTTGTTGTTCAGAGTAGAACTGGATTCTTCTTCTGGATCCACAGAACCTTTTAGAGGAAAGCACCTTTGGTTGTCCCTTCTGTCCTACTCAGGTGTACTGGCACCATGACAACCTCTCATAGTAAGTTGGTTAGTAAGTTACTTATAAAGCACCTTAGGCATAGAGACAAACAGGTTACATAACAGAGTAAACTACAAAACACATAAAAACAGCAAAACAGCAAATACAACGAATCACAGACAGATTAAGAAGATCAGCAAAAGAGAGCACAAGTATTACGTAAAATAAAACGTTTTGAGAACTTTAGTAAATGGTGCGAGGGAAGGCTCTGATCGCAAATGAAGCAGCAGACTATACCAAAGATCAGGAGCCAGAATACTACATGCACGCTTACCAGCTCCCTCAAGCTTAACCTAAGGTACGGATAACAAGCTATTGTGACTTGATCTTAATGCCCATCTGTGCTGTTTCAAACTCAGTCTCTGCTGAAGATAATCAGGAAAGTTACCAAAAAGGGGCTTATAAACAATACTGACAGCCTAAACCTATGACTCTCTTTTACTGGTAGCAGTCTGGCGTTGGTAACATGTGCACTGTGCTTAAGATGGGCCACAACCCTCACTGTGTTATTCTGCACAAGTTGAAGTTTAGCCAGGTTCTACCAAGAAGTGCCTGCAAGCAAACTGCCAGGATGATCTATTGTAGCTCCACTAATAGCTCCGGCTAAGGTGGCACAGTTTTTCTCTAAATAAATGGCCACATCCGGCACAACAGCCTTAAATAATAGGCTGAGGAAGATGAGATAGAATTGACATGGACATTCATAGAGAGAGTTGAATCAAGCTAAACACCAAAGGTTTTGACTTTTAGAAGCACATGAATTGAATAGACTGCAATAGAGAAACAAATTGTGTGCCGCAGGGAGTTTGTGCAATCTTTGCTGTGCCCCTACCAATAGAAGTTCTGTTTTTGTTTCACTAAGGACCAGCACACTGAGCACCACCTACCCCTGAATAATATTAAAAAGAGAGTTGATCTTTCCAAAATCTACCTCATAATCACCTGATACCTGAATCAGTATTTGAGCGTTATCCACGTAGGTTGTATATCAGACATCATTTTCGTTCAACATCTCAAATAACAGTATCATAAAAATATTGAACAGGGAGGGAGATAGACAGGAACCCTGTGAGACCCCACGGAGAAGCTCTGCAGGGAGGGCATTGCACCCTTACAGAAAATGTAGCTGATCTATTAGTTAAAAAAGAAAAAAAAAACAGTCCGCTGCTGCCTTGGATCAGCATGCCTTGGATTGAACTTTGTTGTACAATAAATTAAAATCCACCAGATGAAATGCTGCCAAGAGGTCTAAAAGAAGAAGTAATTCAATATTTCCTCAGTCCATATTTAGCGACAAACTGGCTTTCATGACCAATAAGGCAGATTCCGCATTGTGACAAGCTCTGAATCCAGATGTGCCTGACTATGTATATAAGCAAGACGGTGCAACATCTCTTACAGAAAGGGCACATTGGTAATAGGATGATAGTGTTTTGCAATTGTTGGGTGAAGAGAGACTTTCTTAAGCAATGCGGTAATCTAAGCTTGCTTGATTGAAGCGGGTACCTGCAAAGCCTGGAAAGAGGCATTTGGGAATTCCATAATTTGCAGAGCAAGAGTGGATGCACACGTTTTTATAACCTTAGAGAGACAAGGGTCACCGTGACAGCTGGTAGGTTTCAGTGTTTGCAATACATCCAGCTCTTCAGAGTCAGAAACCTTCCTAAAGTCAAACAAAGATAGTGATGGGTCCGCAGGCACTCAGCAGTCGTCTGGTGCAGGAATGCCTTACATCTTGGCAACAGTGTAATTTTTTTAGGTTTGACACTTTTTTAAAGAGAGCATGCTGCCCGCTAATACGCCACTCCTGGTCCTTAGAGGTCTGCTCTTCAAGGGCTATGTCAGGCTTTTCCCATTCTTTCAAAATATAAAAAAAGTTCTTTAGTCTCAGGGGCATAGCTCAGTGGGAAACGTGTTCGCCTTGGAAGCAAGAGGACACAGAGCAACACAGGTTTGATCCCTGGATCTGCGCTTAGAAACCTCTGGGTATTAAGCGCGTTATAAATAACCTATCATATCATATTAGTATCAGAGCTAGCATTACTAATACGATATCTAAGTGCTCTTTTTGAGAATTCATATTGGCTTTTTTATACTGAAAGGCCAACAGGTTATAGGAAGGAGTCTTTGTCTACTGCAAGTGAAGACTTTTCCCATACTCTATATGCTACATACTTTAATGCCCGTAAGGCACCAAGATCTTGCGCGAACCAGGATTGCATCTGCGATCAACAACTGTTGCTTTACAAGTCCTGGCAGGGGCAATGCTCTCAAGAGATAAAGTCAAACACTGATGATAGCAGGATGCCCCGACATCAGGTGAAGAGGGAGAAGGTAAGTCATGCAAAGGTGGAGCCCAGGACAGGGGAGGGAGAAGGTAAGTCATGCAAAGGTGGAGCCCAGGACAGGGGAGGGAGAAGGTAAGTCATGCAAAGGTGGAGCCCAGGACAGGGGAGGAAGAAGGTAAGTCATGGAAAGGTGGAGCCCAGGACAGGGCAGGGAGAAGGTAAGTCATGCAAAGGTGGAGCCGGGACAGGGGAGGGAGAAGGTAAGTCATGCAAAGGTGGAGCCCGGGACAGGGGAGGGAGAAGGTAAGTCATGCAAAGGTGGAGCCCGGGACAGGGGAGGGAGAAGGTAAGTCATGCAAAGGTGGAGCCCAGGACAGGGGAGGGAGAAGGTAAGTCATGCAAAGGTGGAGCCCAGGACAGGGGAGGGAGAAGGTAAGTCATGCAAAGGTGGAGCCCAGGACAGAGGAGGGAGAAGGTAAGTCATGCAAAGGTGGAGCCGGGACAGGGGAGGGAGAAGGTAAGTCATGCAAAGGTGGAGCCCGGGACAGGGGAGGGAGAAGGTAAGTCATGCAAAGGTGGAGTCTGGGACAGGGGAGGGAGAAGGTAAGTCATGCAAAGGTGGAGCTCAGGACAGGGCTGCGATTTTACTCAGGCTGCGTTGGATCACAGAAGCTCTATGGGTTTAAACACGAGACTGAAGGTTCAAAACAGGGAGTACATGACTTCTACAAGATTCACATTACTTTCTTTTTCCGTGGCCGCAGCCCAAATCTGGAACTCTGACTTTTCTGTGCTTCGTGCTACAGAGAACTACCTTCTATTTAGGCGCCTTCTTAAAACTATCTGTTCTAATTTTCCCTTGCTGCCTCCTTCTTGGAGTGAGCACCAAGTTGCCTTCGAGTGTTCATGCCCTTGACAAATGAGAATAGCATCACGTTTGTGTGAATTTGATGACTTACTTTACTTCAAATACTATATATTCAGTGATCAAATGCACTTGTAGAATTGTTTTACTGACTGTGAGGGAATCTATTAAAAAGTAGCACATGTTAGGCCCTGGTTCATTCACGCCTTAAAATGTTTCATGAAGGCCCATTGCAGTGATCTAAGCACAGTGTGATGAAGTGTAGTTTTGCAAGTGTAGAGCACCACTACACTCCACTTGTTGAATTTCAGCAAATCAAAAACAAGTTATGCTTAATCAATTGCAAGATTGATCTTTCATAATGTTATGCTATGTTATAGATGGGTTTTATTAAGCACAACATTCACCCATTGGGTATCTCGGCTCTGCCAAATGTTGAAAAAAAGCCCAGAAACACTGATGTAATTAGAGGCCCGGACAAAAGTACATTATGAGTTAAACAGATGATTTTATAGCTTTTTTCCTAAACGCTAGAAGGGTTAGTTCTTGCTTTACATCAACATGTAGAGCGTTCCAATATCTGATGACCTGTACCAAAAAATGAACGGCAACCAGAGTTAGCTTTCCTGTAAGAAGGTGGGGTCATTCTAATGTCATAATCAGTGTCATAATCAGGCAAGCCCAGGTAAATGGTGTTGTTAAAGTCTAGATGGGAGGAGACCAAAGCATTAAATACTAGCACCTGGTGGGATTGTTCTAAGTAGGAACATATTTCCTTCAATTTCCTGATAATGAAACAGCATGATTTTGTTACTGCAGTAACATGCACATTTAATGATAGTATTTCGTCAATCACCACGCCCAAGTTCTTCACCTGCGATATAGGTCTGGGGCATTGCCCAAAGGAATCAGGGCAACATGATGGGGACCAAAGGTTATGATTATTATTTATAACCAAGACGTCCGGCTTCATTTTAAAAAAATGCACATCTATGCAGGCCTTAATCAATAGCAGGCAATTCTTGATCTTGCAGGATAGGCCAATGGTCTCTCCCAAATCTGCCAAGATCTGGGTATCGTCTGCGTAATTGAAGAAGGTTACCTCGGCCTGTTGAAGAACCATCCATGGTTGGAGGTAGAAGTTAAACAAAAGGGAGGAAAGAGCGATCTTTGGTGCACTTCACAATCAAGTGCAGAGGTGGCAGTGTCAGGATGCCAGCTGCAGTAAAACACCTTATGGGCTCATTTTCCATGAGCCGTAACATAAATGCATGACGTAAATGCCTTGTGTAAGGCTTTTACACCATGCATGAACGTCGCGGGCTCATTTATGTTCATTTGTATGGCGGAGAGGAGGGGCAGAACGCAACTTGTATTTTCGCCGCTCTCTTCCCCGCTGTCATAAAAATGCTCCAGTATTTGTGCCAACATGCATTTTCATGCTGTCGCAAATGCTGTGAAATCCCTATGGAGTCTGCTGGCTTTATGAGCCGACAAAAAGCAGGCTGACTCCATCGGGATCCATTAGAAACGCTGTCTGCCATGCTTGCATGGCAGGACGCGTTTACCTTATTTGCACGGCGGTGTGCAAAAGGTGAGGTTTAAAGGTGGCGTACAAGCGTGTACACTGCCTTCTGCATTTTGCACTAATCTCACCAGGTAAAGGTAATCTATTTTACAAATCTTCAAGTGGGTGTGAGAGGGGATGTCGATCCTCAAACCCTGGAACTTTTTTTCAGAAACAGTTCCTTTAGTCTGGCATCATGCTACACAGGGTCCCAGCCAGTGGTAGAACTGCACCAAAAAAAAGTTGCGGAAATGTACCTGGCCGGGGAACAAAGTGCAACACATTTTTCAAGGGTTGCAGTCATGCTGCTTGACAGCCAGTTGAGATGAAACAGATTTCAGTTTAGCTGTAACTTCTGTTGGGTGGTACAGTGGAGAAATGTGCTTTACCTTCATAAATACAATTCTGGAATGGTCAAAATGGTTGCAAAAAGTAGTGGAGCTATTAAAAGTACAAAATAAATGTAGTGGAACTCCGCTCCTGACCGTTCCTGCTCACTTCGACCACTGGGACTCCAAGAAATAAAGCAATGATTCTGTTAGGGCAGGCCCATTGAAGCCTCTGGTGGCCAGTTTATAAATGCAAAATATGGCAAGTCACAGTGAAATCTTGACTGGATAACAGCATTTCAGGAGTCGCATTGATACCAGAGCTCCCCTACTGCGCCGCTCCACTGTCCGCAATCGAACCAAGGTTACAGCATAATGGGCTTCCAAATGGAAAGATGTAATACCTAAAAAATCCTTTTATCATTGCAGTGCAGCATAATGTGGAAAAAAAACACACCGTAAGGAGAACTGTCTGACTGCCTACAACTTTCCATTAAAGTGGGAATGTATATGACGGTGCACATAAAACCAGTTCCCAGACAGTAATAGCTTAAGGGATTATCACCGCTGGTTTACGAACAGACGTGTGATTTATCAGAGTATGTGAAAGAAAAAAAAAATCAATTTTCGCAGCAATGATTTTTTTGTGCCATAAAATGTATCCTGAAAAGAAAGTAATAATTAGAATTTATGAAGCATAAAATAAGGATGGTCTCATCCTTTAGAATTACGCAGACAGTTGTAGATCGAAAAGTGTGCATCCCTTGCCAAAGCTAGACTAGCCTGTAGTCTGCCCTGCTGCAAGCACTATAAGTAAATGTATAGAGGTGTGTAGAGGTGTATAGAGGTGTGCCACTTGGATTGGGAGGATGTAAAACGGTCTAGGCACCAATGCACATTGATTTGGAAGGCAATTATTGTTTTTCCCGAAGGCTCGTTGACTAAAAACAAAATGGCCGCCGAAGTTACCAGAGTCATAACAAAGGCGAGGAAACCTTTAACTTTCTTAAATGAGTTCAAAATGGGGCACGGACAGAGGAGTCATGCACGATTCATGACTCGGCTGCACGAGGAATAATGAAATGACCCAAGAAGAACAGGGGCCCTGCAGCAATTTATGTCCTGGAGTTTTGTTCTTGCGCACAGCAAGTGTTGATTTCTGTGTCCTCTGTGGCATGGCCAACAAGCAATGAGGCAACACAGTGAATAATACATGGCGTGCTGGAATAAAGAACCAAGTTAAGGGAAGATTCTTTTTTCCTAAAGAACGGGTTTGTTTCAAAAGTACACATCAAATATTTTAAGATTTTAAGATATATATATACATGTTTAGATGCATTAATCAAAATGAAGTTTTACTATTGCTGGGAATTAGAAGCCGCTGATTTGCAAATTACCATCTGATCCTAACTTCTTGTCACTTTGCCTCACTGTTCCTCATTTCCTATTTATGTGACATGGAGGTAGAAAAGGAGCGTGGTGATGCAAATTGCCCCCTCCTCAGTTGTATACATTGTTTTTATAGTTGGCTGCCTGCTGCCAGACTTTATGCACAGCCATCATAATTTAAAGACTAAAGACCCATTTAGAAACAGATGTTATCTGCGCCTAGGTAAGGAAATTGCAATCCTCCTGCATTCATATCTGTAGGGGCATGCAGGAGTGGCCAGGAGCTGCAGGGACTCTGCATTCGATACACATACAGTCGTGTTTTTTAGCAGCAAGTGCTATTTCATTGTTCAGACTACTGTGATATCTACTGTGATATCTACCGTGATATCTACTGTTATATCTACTGTGATATCTACAGTGATATCTTTGAATTCAGCAGACGGAAGAACTCAGGCTGTAGAAAAAGATTCACAATAGACATATTTCAGTTGAAAAATATCTTTTTGTACAGTCATTACAGATAATTAACCAGTTTACTTGGGGGCGGTGTGTAGTACAGTCTAAAGAAGGTACCAGAGAGGGAGTCTGTTTTGTGAGGATCACCCACTCCAAAAACAACATCATAAGAATTTTGCATATTTAATATTCTATCGGGAAGAAGCCCTCAGAGTTTTCATGTGCCAGATGCCACCGATGCTGGGAGTTTTGAAACGCTTGAATACCAGCAGCACTTTGGTCGAGGATTGAAATTGCCATGTCGCCATATCCTACACATGAAAAAGTTTCAACCCTTGGTAAAATTTGATACCCCGAGGATTGGTTCTGTGGATGCCCTGCTTGACCTAGACATCTTTAAGTTGTTCCTGGTGACAACACTTTTTCCAGTGAGACTGGAAACTAATTTCCTGTATCAGCTTGATACCAGGAATATTGCATGCTCAGCTTAACCCAACAGGCCCACACCGTTCAGACGCCATGATTCATTAAATCCCAGAGACGCAGCACTGAACCTGGTCATATAGAGGCAAGAGGAACAGGATCACAACTGCAGGTCCCAGAATTGGCAACTCCTTTACACTGAATTGCAATGACTGCATCACACGTCCATGGTGCCCACACTCTAAGAAGTCTCTCCTTACCTTCTTGGCACCCCCAGGGTCTATCTGCATCCTTACGCCTCCAGAACCAGTCCTTCACCTGACCAAAATGGTCAAAGGCATTCTCAGCTTTACAAGCAGAGGGCCCTCTGACCTCCAACAGCATCCTTATCCAGAATATTCTTCTATAGTTGGTGTTTTTAAATGATATGATATGATAGGTTATTTATAACGTGCTTAATACCCAGAGGTTGCTAAGTGCGGACCCGGGGATCGGACCTGTGTTGCACTTTGTCATCTTGTTTCCAAGGTGAGCACGTTGCCCCTGAGCTATCCTCCCGATAGTTCAACCACCTTGAGTAATCCTCTGGAACATCTTCTATCACAATTTACCCTAACTAGATCTAAATATTTGACAGCTGAAGTCAACAATGGAAGGTGGTTCCCCATATTCAAAGAACCACTGCTATTGTTGGATGGGGAAACAGACCCAAATGAATCTCCCTTGGACCAATACCTGACTGGGAGCATGTGTTCTTCGCAAGAGGACTGTGAGTACCTGACATTCAAGGAAACAGCAACTATATGAAAGCTGACAAACCCACCCATATGCATATAATCACCTCCATTGAAAGGAGTACATCATTAGGAACAAATTACGCTTAACTATCATGTGTTACTTTTAGTTGGCTACAAACCTGCATCCTCAGCTAGTCATTCCCAGCAGTTGAGGTGAGGGTAGGACAGCAGCCCCCGGAGCAACCTCTGCACTGACCTCTGACCATACCACACACAAGAATGCCCTAGAATGGTGCATATTATTGTAGTTCACACTAATGCCACAGATTACACGCAGTGAATTGCTCTACCTATGAACTTCGGGGTCTCTTAATTTTACCTTATGTCTAGCAGTTCAGAACGGTTTACCTACATTCAACAAGGCATCAACTATATCTTTGGATGTGAATATTCCTTTATTCAAAATGGGAATCATTTTATTGGTGGCTCTTGGACATGCTTTTTCCATTATAAGAGGAAAAATCCCTTGTATACAGTGATGCTTCAATCAGTTGATAGTTAGAATGATGGCAATTATTTTAGATATGCACAACATAAAAAGATGGTATGTCATGGTGTTTTCATTGAGCACCACATATGCCGTTGGGATGCGAGGGTGCCCATGTGGTTTGTAGGAAAGGGACAATGGACTAAGAGTGTATTAGTCATTTTTCGACTACTTTAGTTTCTGATATCCTTGATACTGCACTAGAAGATGCCCGATGTCAGTCTATTATAGAACTTACAAGATATAGAGTAAGACTATAAGGATAGTCGGTATACTGTGTTAGAAAAATCGGCTGCCTGGCTCTCTTGTTTAGAAGATGGTATGAGATAGCAGGTCTACTTTGTGCTTTAAGGACTTTGAGTGTATCCTGTCTTTAGTGCCTAGAATAGCACATGAGGGTAGCTTGTCTTCACACAGGTGACAAGATCACATAGCAAGATCAAAGTTGAGCTGCATCTGCACTTAAGATACGTATAAACGCACCACTTCGGTGGGCATTTGCCGTAGGCACCGCTATCCATCTACACACTTTAAAATGCAGCTACGACTACAACAAATTCGGTCTAGCAGGACACATAACGACTTTGCCCTTACACCAGAATTGCCTCAATACCTCTGCCATTAGAATACATCAACAACCTATGACAATTTTTCAATTTAGCTTGACACACATCGAGTCTCTTGCACTAGAGCTCTGTCCTGACCTCCATCAGTACCCATCCACATGCCTGACCTCTTGGGTTGCTTACTGGAGCCTAGCCAGCCCACCTAATTCCTAATCTTGGCCAAATGCAAACAGGCACTGAAAGCCTTTCTGAGTAATTTCCCATCCCTGGACTTCGGTCCTAGAGGGCGTTCCTACCACAACGCGTGTTGAGGCCATACAAATGGCAAATGGCGCTACAGTGATGACAACTACAATACAGTAAAATACAATACTGTATCTAGGTACTAGAGGTTACTAGTATTTGTATATATCTAAATTTGATATTTATTTTAAGCCATTGTGTTTCAACAACAAACACCTATAAAGCAAAATATAATAGCCATGAAAATGCAATCATATGAGGCAGTGCCTTGCAATAGAACATGAATGATAGAGAAAGACCCACCTCGTCTTAGTGGTGTGGAGAATACAAACACACAGTGGGGCAAGGAAGAGTGTACACACGGAGATGCCATAATATATACATTGGTTGGAAGAGAGAGATGTTCCTGTGGGATTATGTGACCGGTTTGTGCGAGAACCCTTTCATACGGGGTGCATGGAGGTTGAGGGTATTGAAGACGTGGGAATGGGTAGTTGCAAAAGGTGGGAAATGGACATAGAGATTGAAAATGGTCCCATAGCAGAGAGTGAGAAATAGGGAGTGGTGGGACATGGAAGCAACCATAATAGGGGAGGTTGTCTAGAGCATGCATAGATTTGAAGAAAAGAAGAGCATGTGTGCAGAGGAGACAGTTGTGCATAGGGAGCAAGGCAGCATTAAGACAAAGGGAGGAAACAGGGGATGTTTTATAGAGAGTACCGGTTGCAATGGTTAGTATGTTGTCAAGGGGGCAAAAGAGTAGAGAGGTAGGCCAAGGAGGAGTGTCGAGCAGTAGTCAAGATGACTGAGAAGAGAGTGGAGTTAAAAGTAGAATGGTAGGTGAGAGGAGCAAACATCCTCCTGATATGAACCAGTCAAATTCAGTGCTGATCAAGTTAATTAATATTTGAAGCCTCTGATTCATATCAAAGAAGGCCCCAAGATCGCAGCTTTTGTATGAATGTACGTTCAGAACAGCCAAAAAAAGAAATTGGTGCGGGAACACTGACGGGTCTAGTAAAATATTAGCAGGGAATTAGATTAATTAAGTATTAGACAAGTTTAGAATTTGAGAGCACAGTGCTATCTAGTACTGCATAGCCAAGAGACAATCAAGGATCCAAGAGAAGCAGTCCACAGATGAAAGTATGAAAGGAGCAGAAGAGCTGAGTGTCATCAGCATAGAAAGGATGGGAACACCGACTGGTGCTGTGATGAAATGACTACTGCTGTGATCCCAATCATACATGTAAAATGGGCACAGCCCGAGATCTATGCCACCTCCATCTCTTTTGGTAATGTGGGCTGAGGGCAGGCTATATCTTCAGGAGGTGTGTGAGTTGATTACAGTTGCAACACAAAAAATCAATAGTACAGTTGTACCAAAATGAAACAATGCCCATTTAGGGTTCAATAAAAATAGGAAATTTAATAAACATAAGCAATAAAATAAAATAATTAAACCTCAAGAATGAAACACAGAGAATACAGACTGTTGATAAGAAAGGGTGGTATGGATTGATATGTAGGTGTGTTCAGGCAAGAGATTTTAGCAACAATGTTAGTGTGAAAGTACAGGTCTTTAAAAAAGCAGAGACCGGGGCTTAAAAGTCATCATGGTCTTTTAAGATGGACGGGGGCAACAAGGCAGTGTTCAAATACCTTTTCACTCTTATTCGGGTGCTCAACAGCATTGAACCGGCTTTCTAAGTGCTTTGCTGCAACCAAGCCGGTGTCAAGATTGTCAAGTTGTGCAACCTCAATGGTGAGTCAGCGTCAAGTTGGTACAAGGCTGGGGCTTCTGTTTAATCGATTCAGTAGAGAATTGTTTTCTGATGGTTCAGTTCGGCAGACAAGTCAGTGGCAAAATAATGCTTCTGAAGAGTTCAGTTAGCATTTGTGATGGAGAGGTGGAGGCTTCCAACACATCTAGTGAGTGTTCAAGTCAGTTGTTCTAGTCAGTTGTTTCCATGGAGTTGAGCCGGTGAACGGGTAGGTCAATGTGGTTGCTTCAATGGGTCGAGTCTTGACAGTTTGAAGAGCAAATCAGCGGTTCGAAGAATTTAGAGTGCGGAAAATAGCATTGTGGGTCCCTAGTGGCTGGAAGTGATTGAGTGGGGGTAAGCCAGCTCTCATAGGTCTTAATAGGTCTTATGCTGGTCTTATGCTGGTCAAAACAAGGTCCAGCTGCTTCTGGACTTCTGGGTTACTGGGAGGCCAAATCTATAATCTCCAGGGAAAAGGTAAGTCAATTGTTCTACACTTAGACTGGAGGTTAGTTTTCAGCAACAGAGGGTCCTTCTCCAATGAACAGGATCCTGGTTCCAGTGCACAGCCAGCAAAGAGTCCTCGGTCCAATTGCAGTGTCAGTCCTACTGTTCCATTGGGATGTTTGAAGGGCATAGATCTATTCAGCCTTGGAAATATCTCGCTTAACCTCAATGGCAGATCACTTTGGAATAGACTGTATTCCCAACAGAGTTCCAGCTGAATCCTTCTCCTTTCAGAGTCAGAAGATGAATCAACTAGGACATGATTTCCTCTCCTTAGTTGTAAACTGTTACAGCAGATTGATATGATATGATATGATATGGCATTTATAACGCGCCTATACACAGGTGTTTCAAGGCGCAATGGGGCAAGGGAGGGGGAACATAGGGAAGACAGCCAACTATCTTACTAGGACAGGTGTCATTCAGATCACGCAAGTGCAAGGGAGGAGGAAAAGAAGAGTGTGTGGGGGTTGTTTTAAAGCAATACTGCTGTCAGGGAATTAATCAAGGTGACTATAGCAAGTGGCATTTTCCATCTGAAATCATGGTCAGAATCCTTTGTCTCCAGGAAATGGGGAAGTACAGGAAGTTGTACCGAGCCCGAGCAGAAACCAAGATAGTGGAACCCCTCTTTCAGGCTAGATGCCTCATCTGGCTACTCTAACTCCACCCCCTTCCCATATCTGCTCGCGACTCCAGCGATGATCAGCACCTTAGTGTGAATTTGGCTTTGTAATGGAAGGACTGCCTCTGAAGAAACTGATTACACAGAGACATCCTGGGAAGGGATCCTGTGTCCTGAGAGGAAGATTTTGGCCTTTTTTGGGGATCAAAAAAGCTGCTTCCTGGGTATTGTCCCACATGGCAGTCTGGCCAGAGAGCACTTAAACATCATCCCTCGGACACCAATCACTATGCTGACACTAGTATGACATCCCCAAACTGTGGCTTTGTATTTGTATAACCACCGTAGCCACCATGCCAAAACCAGACATGGCTTATATTTACAGCCACCTCCGTGTGTTGGAACTTTCTGTTCTAGCAGCAATGCACATGTGACCTTTTAACCTGTACTGCTGCCACTATAAAGCATTTGCTAGAGATGCCAGGAGTCTGGTGTGAAGAGTCATGAATGAAACTCGTAAACAAGTTATAGACATGATTTTGGCTAAAGACTTTTATTGACAAATAAAAAGGGGTTGGGAAAATGCCTTGCTGTCCCTCTCCTAAATGTGTGCCCTACCTTCACTCAAAGTAAGGATCTGTCAGTGTCGGAAAGTCCAAAAGAAAACCGTCCTGTGTCCAAAGTACTATACTGACCCCCAGATTCTAAGGACATTAATTTCTAAGTGAAAAGGATAATACCGTTTGTCTTCAGTGGTGTAGAAATGCTTAAATGAGTAAAACAATAAGTAAATCCAACATCAAGTCTCTCAATGACATTGCTCCTTACTCCAGAGGGTGTCCCTCTTCCAATGGATCCAACAAATAACAGTCCTTGTGTTTTCTCCTGATCAATACCAAAATCATAGATATTCTCTGTGGCCATTGAGTTGTCAGGATTCCTGGTACACTCCCCATGTTGGGGTTTTCTGCTCCCTTATATGCACACACTTGTAGTTGCCCTGTGTACTCTCCTTCCAGGGCTTCTGGTTTCCACACACCTGTAATTATCTGGTATACTATCCTGTCAGGGCTTCTTGTATTCACACACTTGTAAGTGCCTGGTATAATATCTAGTCAGGGCTTCTTGTATTCACACACTTGTAAGTGCCTGGTATACTCTCCTGCTGGGGCTGCTTGTATTCACACACTTACAATTGCCTGTTATGCTCTCCTGCCATGGCTTCTTTTATTCACACACTTGTAATTGCCTGGCGCACTCTCCTGCTAGAGCTTCAAGTATTCACACTCTTGTAATTGCCCGGTATACTCTCCTGTCAGGGCTTCTTGTATTCACACTCTTGTAAATGCCTTTACCAACACCTCCACTTTTGATAATACTTCACATTATCCCTTTTGGCTAATTCTTTCTGTCCATTGAATATTGCTGTGTTAGTGTTTTGCTCACACTTCCACTCTTGGTAATTCATCACTGTTGCCTTATTGGCTAGTACACTTTGTCCATTATATACTGACTTGTTATTGTGGTGTCCTATAGGTATATTATGTACATATGGACAACTTCAAAAATTCCTTTCTTTAGTAAATGCAGTTTTACTTTCTTTCAGATCAAACAATAGTTTTCTTTCTTTCTCCGTTCTGTTATGTTCAATTACTCGCATGCAGCATGCTCTCCAATACGCCCCAGTGTTCCCTACGTCCCAGCGTGAAGTCACTGGTTTTTCGCAGCATTCCTTGTCTTTCTTGTAGCCTGTCAATAACAGTCTTTGGCTGACTTCTTCCTTACGTAGCTTGGCTTCCCACATCACTGCTTCCTACAGTCGCAGCTGGGCTTCCCTGCTTTGCACGGTTTCTGGTAAGTGTCTTGCTGCTTCCTTCTACCGGTGAATGCACAGGAGCCCTTCACTGGCATCAGCATTCCCACTTTGTCTAGTTTTCCTGGTCCAGATTTCCTCTTCTCAGCACCCGAGCTGGTTGGCTGCACAGTTTTCCTCTCGACCCATTGGTCACACATAGAGGAGCAGACCGCTCCCACCAGCAGTCTCTCAGGGTTTCTGGTAGTTATGTTTTTAATGTTCTGGGCACAGGTGCGTGCTTCCAGCAACTATAGCACTGCCTGTGCTCGGGGCTTCTCGTGCTCTGCATTCCTCCACTCCTCTTCTTGGTCGCAGTGTTAAGGTGTTTCTGGGAACAGTGGTTCCTTTTAGCTAACTCACAGGAAAACAATGGAGGAATGTCTCTAAAAGGTGGTGAGGGCAAGTCAGCAGTTGAAAGTTGGTCTGTAGATTAGAATGAGAGAGATTCAGTGCTCTCCTTTGAGGGAGCAGGGGAAGAATCACAATAGGCCATTAGAGTGTTACAAATGGGAGTTTCATCCTGCAAGGGGAAATGTTCTCATCACCACTTCTTACCAGAGATTGTCTCCCCCCATGTCGTCCTCCCCCATATAACCGGCCCCAGGATCAGGATCAGGGAGCAGCTGCTGCTCTCTGGCCACATGGGAGAAGGCCACAGCCGGGAAAGAAGTGGTGATACCATCAGATTCATCACACTGCTCACCGCAACAAAAGTATGAGTGCACTATTCTTTTGGCATGGAGTGCTGTGAAAGAAGGGGGGGAGAAACTGGATGGCATTCTGTCATAGGAGGAGATGATCTTACTGTGGGACGAGGCGGTAAAAGGGGATCTCACTGAGGAAGTAGGGTAAAAAGGGAGATAGGCACTTGTCTATATATGAACCATGATTGTTGAATTCTTTACCTCTTGATCTTAGAAATATGTCTTTCCTTCTGACGTGCCACAAAGCTCTCAAGACCTATCTTTGTCAGTGATTTATATTCTCGCTTCCTTCTCTTTTTTTCCATTTGGAGTTAAGTTCACTAACAAGACCTGTGCCTAAATGCAGTTAACTGTTCGGCTGGACGGTATAGATATAGAAATACAGATACAAATGGTAGCTGTCCGAGGACAGAGTTTTGGGGATGCCCACTGCAAGAGCGGTGGCATTGGTGGTCTCTTTGTTGCTGCGTTGCTGGAGATAGCAAATGAGGGATTGCAGAGATTGGGGGAGCTGCTGCAAGTGTGCTGTATTGTATTCCAAGATCAGAGTGGGGCAGACATATAGAGGGGTGATGCACCAGGTAAAGGTCGTGGAAAGGCAATGAAGGTTGAGAGATGGAGAGATTGTGATGGTGGGCAGAGAAAATTAGAGACATGTGTCTGGGCCATTTCAGTAGTGGGAAGGCTACAGAACCCTGTTGAAAGAGTATTTTACTTTTTATTTATCCTCTTGAGAACCACATGCTTTTGGAGCTTAGAGTAGTGATGGAGTAGTAAGATAGGCCAGACGTTGGCAGGATTATTCAGGTTTGCATAGGGTTTCTCAAGAATAGGTAGGATAGTACCAACTAGGTGGGGAAGAAACCCTGATTGAGTGAGAGGCTAAAAACGTAGGAGAACCTGAAGCTGTTGGTGGGTGCTATATATTTCTTCACTTGAGGAGAAAAGGGATCACTTGGGGCACATGATGAAGTTGGGAAGAAGGGGGAAGGCTAGAAAGAGAAGGGAGGACAGGAGAGAGGGAAGAATGGAGGGAGAGATGGGCAGCAACGTGCAAAGTAATCAGCTCATATGGAGGAACACATAGAGCAAGAGTGAGATGGGCACAGCATGACCTGGGGGGCAGAGAAGAGTTTGTGGGGGTGATAGATGAAAGAGGAAATGGGGATAGCAAATGAATGTCAAATTAGTCAGACTGAGCAGCATCTAGGGCAATAGTAAGTGTGGGCAGGGCATCCTTATTGGCATCATGAGTGTAGTGGAACTGAGTTTGCTTCACTGGCATAGGTGTAAGGACATTGCGATCCTATGCCTGTAGATAGAAGAGGTGATTCAGTTAATGGCAGTGGACAGAGGGAGTAGAAGTACAGGCAGGATAGTGGTGCTCAAATGATTAACTCAGGAGTAGGTTAAAGGCATTCAATGTAGAAGGCATGAGGCAGAGAGGTGCTAGCAGGAAGGATCTGACCTCTGCCCGGGGGCAACCCAGAGAGTCAGGTTTAAACTTGCACTTGGAGATCAGAGTGGTTGGGAAGAGGGAGTGAGGAGAGCAACAGAGGAATTGAAGTGGAGGCGAGAGTAGTCAGATGGGGAAGGATCAATAGTAAAGTTGGCTGATGTAAAGCCGGATGAAAGGCAAGGTTTTAGGTTAGTTCCTATGTTAAGTGGGTAATTGCCTGCCACCTAATTTAAAACTTTAACAATGGCAGGTGTCCATTAGTACTAATTATGGCTCACCATGCATACTGTTATTTGTTTTAGCACACGGGCACCACATTGAGGATGCTAACAGACTTTAATGTATGACAATATGAGCGATGCAAAGTGCACAGCCCATGTTTTATTTGCAAAATAAATAAAAACCAAAGCTAAGATGGTGCCAAAAAACGGTAGACGGTTGTTGCGGGGAAGCCTATTTCCATTGTGTATGGCTACCAGGGTGACAGAAGGAGAAAAGTTGGTGAATCGGGAATGCGTCCGCTGGGAAGTTAGGTCTGTGATGGTGACTGTCAAGTGAAAGTGACAGTCATAGTAGGGATGTGTTGGTGCAGGTGGCTAACGGCCAGAAAAGTTGGTATGTGCCAAAAGGTAATGCCAATGATTCAAGCATCCTGACTGGCAAAGAGCCAAGCGATGGGTGCTAATTTGAAGGGAACCATCGCCTCAGTGGTGCTAGCTGAGTCCGTACGATCTTGGCGTGTTTCTTCTGGGTCATACAGTTTAATTTGTATTACATCTACTGAAACACCAGATAGCACAAGGGTGTGGGTGGCCCCTTAGGGTTTACCCAAAAACATATCAATTGATGTCGGACTATTGCGCTTTGTACACACACCAAGCCTTCTACATATTGCTCTTGGACGCACATGATATGATGGGAGACCCCCATCCGGTGACAGGTCAGTTTGTCATGTTATCGCTTGGTAGTGTTCATCTTAGAGGGAGAGGTACTTTTTGAAAAGTAGTTTGAGAGTTGGAATATACTGGATGCCGCTGTGTCTTCTTGGAATTGTAAGACATTTTCAATAAAGGTTTTTTTTAAATAAAAATATTCTCACTGCCTCCTCGCAATTCACTACTTTGCCAATGTTTTCCGTTTCCATTTGCAAGAAACATGTGTCACACCCAATGCACTCACCTCCTGCTCTCCTTCCGACCTCTGAGGAGAAAAGAAATGAAGCCTGGCAAAGTGGGCCCTGCCTTATGTGAGCAATTCCTCCTCAGTGCCCATGTGTCACAACCGAGGAATGCCCAAGCACTTGCCATCCACGAGAGCTCTGATTTACAAGGGGAGTCTCAACCGCTGTATCTGCCCTGCTCTTTCTTTTTCACCAGGATCCAATTAGGACGTGTCCCACAAGTTCATAGATGTCGTACGTCAATTTACAGATGTTCCCATTACTCGTTAATGACATGACACGAAATAATGTTAGTTAAACGTTTGTTTTATTAATGTGAATCTATTAAATTGTTCATGATCTAATATTCCATTTATGAAATCGTTATCCTTCTAAATTATATCCGCCTTATTCTAAAGCACTAAACAGCAGAGAGCACACCATGAATCAGGCCAGGATTTTGCCAAAAGGACAGGAAATTGAGCTCTCATCATCGTCCTGGGGTTCATAAAATCCCCCCTCCCACCAGCCAAAAGCAGCGAAGCATACACTGTGCAATCAAAGAGCCCAAACACATATGAGATAATGGCGTCACGTGCCTATTGCTGAGGAGGACCAATTTGTAAGCTTTTAAGAGATGTTTTTAATCAGGTGAATTAAAGCAGTGAATTAAAAGAAACATAATTGAAAAGTGTAACACGCCCCCATTTCGGTGAGTCACCTGCATCCAGAAGAAGACCATTCTGTTGGCTGAAGATGATGTATTTTGGCAAAATGTATCACACACAAAATTAGGAAGAACAAGGGCAACAGAGACATTTTAGCTATTATCACTTGATCACAACACCGGTTTGTGACAGCACAACGACTTTAAGGCTTCGAACTGCAACTTGGAAATGTGTTGTTAATTTACAAGGATATGTGCCTGTCTATGTAGTTTTTTTGTTTGTTTTAGTATATGATATGATATGACATTTCTAACGCGCCTAAACACAAGTGTTTCAAGGAGCGACGAGGCAAGGGAGGGGGAACAGAGGGAAGACAAAGACAACGATCTTACTAGGTTAAATGACATTGAGATCGTGCAAGTGCAGGGGAGAGGGGAGGGGAAAAGTGCTGTATATGGGATCAAACAATAAAAAGAAGTGCGGACAACGGGTGGCAGGTGCAAAGGTAAGTTCAGACAGCTGGTGTCCAAAGTTCAGGTAGGGAGACTGCAGGGTTACAGATACAGACCCATGTGCAAGGGTTGCCAGGAGGCAGTGTGGGTGTGCAACTGGGTGGGCAGGGACCTGTGTCTGAGATCAGAGTGTAGCCAGGTGACCAGTGCAGTGTCAGACAGGAAATCAGCTGGGAAGAGAGAAGGCAGAAGCAAAGAGGAAGGTCTTGTGGTGCTTCCGGAACCAGAGATGGTTCTCCTCACGTTTCAGAGAGGCAGGGAGGCTGTTCCAGCGGGAGGCCCCAGAGAAAGAGATATACCACCAACTCGTTTCTTGGAGAAGCGACTGACCCTGGGGGAGTTGGAGGTGGAGGAGTGAAGTGCTTGAGTAGGAAGATATTTACAAAGAGAGTGTTGGAGGTATTTAGGCCCCAGGCCCCAGTAGACCTTGTGGACAATGCAGAGGGTATTGGACTTAATCCTTGCAGCCACTTGTAGCCAATGGAGAGATTTTAATGCTGGAGAGACACAATCCCTGGGCTTGAGGCCAAGGGCAAGTCTCGAAGTCTTGTTCTTGATGAGTGCATAGGGCGGAGAGTAGAAGCAGGCATATCTAGAAAGAGGCTGTTGCAGTAGTCCAGCCTATAGAGAACCAGAGCTCTGGAGACAGTGAGTTTCTGGAGGAAGGAGAGGAGGTACAGCTGGTAGTTTGACTTCTTAGATATGCCAGAGATGTGAGGAGAAAAGGAGAGTGTGTGGTCAAAGATGACCCAGAGGTTCATAGCTTCACAGGTGGGAGCAGGAAGAATGCCAAGGTAGGCCGGGCAGAGAGTAATAGGAAAGGAGGGTGCAGGTGTGCCGATGAGGAGAATCTCTGTCTCACTGGCATTAAGGCAGAGATTGTTGGTGGCAAACCACTCCTGGATAGCAGACAGACAGTCAGAGATGAGGGAAGGAGAAGAGGTTGCAGAGGGGAGCCTGAAAACGAGCTGAGTGTCATGTGCATAGCACTGAAAGTTGACGCAGAGAGCTGAAATGCAGTGGGCAAGCTGTGCCAGGTATTGGTTGAACAGCCAGGGAGAGCGGGTAGATTCTTTGGAACACCACAGGTAGAGAGTGAGATAGAGGAAAGGAAGCACCCACGTTGGTCCTGGGAAGGTCGATCAGAGAGGAAAGAAGTCAGCCAGGTCAGGGACTGATTGGTGATACCCAGGTTATCACGGAGATGATTGAGCGTGATGGCATGGTTGACCATGTTAAATGCAGAAGAGGGATCGAGTAAGATGAGAACAGAGGGGAGATTAGAATCAAGGTTACAGAGCAGGTATTCACAGATATTCAGGAGAGCAGTTTCTGTGCTTCTGGCTGCTCTGAAGCCAGACTGATGGTCATGAAGACAACCAACAGATTCAGTATGAAGATTAAGCTGGGAGATGGCCAGCTTTTCCAGGAGTTTGCCCAGGAAAAGAGTGATGGAGATCAGGTGATAGATGGCCAAGAGAGGTCTGCTGACTGTTTCTTAAGAAGAGGGTGCACAAGAGAGTGCTTCAGTGGGGGAGGGGAGGCTCCAGTGAATGGTTGCAGGAGCGAGTGTGTCAATGTGGTTAAGTTTAGTTTAATTTATTATTTGTATAGCGCAACCTAACCCAAGGGTATTTGGGCGCTTAGAACATTTGTTACGATGACAGTAAGGAGAATGAAAATCAAAGAACAATGGGATTTTGATTACCAGGTTACAAAATGGTTGACATTGCAGTTACAGTAGATGAATGTGTCAATAAGTGAATGAACGACCAGGTTACAAAGTGGTTGGCTAAGTGACAGCAGGCAAACGGATCAGGTCCTTGATGGTCCTTGATGGTTTTGGAAGAACAGGAAAGAACCTGTTTTGACAAGATGTTTATACATTGGACTTGTCTAGAAACCTGGGAGAACAGATGACTGGCAGAGAAGGTGGAAGGAGAGGTGGCCACTGGGGAGGGGGGGGCAGAGGTAGAAGATAGAGTGGAGGGAGGAGGGGGAGAGGACGAGAGAGTGGACAGGATGTCCTGAGTTTTAGAGATGAAATGAGAAGCCAGAGCTGTGCAGAAGGTCTGGGAGGGGACAGGAGAGGTAGAGACTGCAGCAGGATTGGCAAGTTCCTTGCAAATTTTAAAGAGTTTTTCTGTGTTGTATATTGTATGTGTTGTACATTTCTGTTTTAAGTGGCTTTTATATATTAAGGTTGGCAACAGTAGCCAGTGATTGCTTTAAATAAACAATTGCTTTTTTATATTGTGTTTTATGCCCAAGTCTAATCTATAGGTATCAAACTGCATTGTCTTGTTTCCAAGAAAAGTGTGTTGCGCTTGAGCTATCATCCCAGTGTGTCGTGTTTCTTTGTTGCATATGTTCTCATCTAAGTGTGACAAATTCGTTTCTGGTCCGCAGGAATACAAGGCTGAGTAGGGGTAACATGGAAGACTTAGACCTCACACCTCTACAAGCCAAAACCCAATGCAATCATAATGGTAAAACAGGGACAGTTAAGAGATATATCTAGTTCGCCTTTTGTGGTAATGTTAGCTGAGGGATGTGAAGGTGAACAAGTAGTGACCCAAACAACACAGGGACACCATCCAAAATAAAGGCAATGTCCAATCAAGGGTCTATACAAATATATATATATATATAATTCAATTAAAAACACCATTTAAAAATAGAACAAATAGAGATATTGTAAAAACATAAAAATAATAACCCAGATGGAAGAACAGAGAAGATGCAACAGAATGAGGGAACTAGTACTCTGAGTGTGATTACAGGGGTATTAGGCAAATAACTAGCCACAAAAAGGATATGTTGTTGTTGAAAACAGGAGCGATAATGAACTAACCAGTCTCTAGGGCTCAAGGGAACTGAGGGGGCAGTTCAGGGTCAACAGTACTTGGATTCCGTTTTTGGTGGTTTTGACCTAGCAAAACCCAGTGTGCAATGTTCATGACAGTGACTGAGCTGGGGTGGGGGCAAGGGGAGGCGGGCATTTCCCTTTTCTCCCCCTGATGGCAGTGTGCCACCCAGCCTCCCGCTGGCACCCTATTAGGCCCGCCCCCAACACCAAAAGCTTCCCCGTCTACTGGTTGATGAGAGTGGATATAGCTCAGTTCAGGCACATTGGATCATGGAGACCAAAGCCGCAAGTGGGCATTGAGTAGGGATGAATGTGTTAAACTGGTGCACTAAAAGGCCAGTTTTCAATAATACATGTTAGGGCGGTCCCAGGATCACTTCGCAATTGGGCCAGTCGATTGGGATTTAGACACTGGGAGGGGTTTGTGAGTGATGCTCCAGAGGTTCAAATGAGCGGGCAAAGGTCATTGAAGTGGTGATCATGGGTGCATTGATGTGTGGATCTATGGGGCGGCTGTTCAAGGACTAGCTGGGCTGAGCCATGGTTGTGCCATCTGGTCGGGGTCGGCATGTGTCTCACCAGAGGTTTGGATTAGGTCCCGGTAGCTTGCTCCTTTAACAATGGTTGTATTGGCAATAATTTTCTCTGCCTTCACTTAGGCTCATCCCTTTAGCAATGTTATTGACAATGATGTCTCTGCCTTTACTTTGGCTCATCCCTTTAGCAATGTTATTGACAATGATGTCTCTGCCTTCACTTAGGCTCATCCCTTTAGCAATGTTATTGACAATGATGTCTCTGCCTTTACTTTGGCTCATCCCTTTAGCAATGTTATTGACAATGATGTCTCTGCCTTCACTTAGGCTCATCCCTTTAGCAATGTTATTGACAATGATGTCTCTGCCTTTACTTTGGCTCATCCCTTTAGCAATGTTATTGACAATGATGTCTCTGCCTTCACTTAGGCTCATCCCTTTAGCAATGTTATTGACAATGATGTCTCTGCCTTCACTTAGGCTCATCCCTTTAACAATGTTTGTATCAGTAATAATATTTCTTGCAGGTTGGCTGTTAGACCTGCTCTCCTTGGGGCTTTTGTTACTTGGTAAAGATGGAACATATGCCCACAGCACGTTTTGCTGTTAATGACTATATCGTCAATGTAAGCCCCACAAAATGCAGAGAATGGACAGAGTACCTGATCCATCAGTCTTTGAAATGTGGCTGGTGCCTAATGAAGAGCAAAGGGAAGTACTTTAAATGTTGAACTGATATAACCTTATTGGAGTGGAGAAAGCCATTTTTATTTTTATCGTCTGGGTTTATTGTTACTTGCAAAAAACATTTTGTTAAGTCGATCGTAGAAAAGAAAAAAACAAAGCAAATCAGTCGATCAAATCATTGATCCGTGGCATGGGATAATTGTCAAATTGCAATAGTGTTTACCTTTTGAAAATCTATACAAAATCTGCAGCTGTTATTGGGTTATTCAACATGAACTATTGGGGAGGACCAGGTGATTTGGGATGGTTCTATTATGTCTGAGGCTAACATATATTCCAACTAATATATTATTATATTTCTTTGGGCCTCAGGGATCCTATAAGGTTTTAAATTGATCACCTTCACAGGGGGAGTCTGAATGCAACGAAAAACTCCCATTCCTCTTCCTGGTTCATTACAAAAAACATCTGTGAACTGTTCTATTAAATCATGAAGATCCTGTTTTTGAACTTAGGACAGATTGTAAGGAATTAAGTAGTTTTCACATGGATTGTCTACCAATAGGCTAGCCATTACTACTGACTCGGATTGTACTGAGCCCTGTTCCATCTCTTCCGAAAGATTAATGTAGTGTTAGGGAATACCACGCACACGTTGTGTGATTGTAATTATAAGTATTTATTAAATGAAGTATGAACATAGATATATATATGTGGTAAGTAAAGCTGATATGAATGTCGGCGCTCAGCTTCCTTCATCCACCCTCCAACCCTCCTTCTCGCAATCTCACTCCACGTTGGCTCCATTCTGAAATATTATCATTTCCCTACATTCTGCAGGCACAATACTACACATCCCCCGTCTTTCACACAAGCTCTCCTTCCGCTTCCTCACGACTGAGTATAGTAGTCCAGAAATCTCGGTCTCCGGTAGCCTTTTCCAAATCTTGATGTTGCTGGTGACATAACTATTCCATCCAACAAGGAAAATCGACCACTGTTACCGACATTAGTCCTCGCAATTATTCTACCACTCACTACCACATCATGCCTCAATCTCTCAACCATCGCCCTCTCCAAATTCCAAACCCTTCCATCCTTCATTCTCACAGCTCGTTTGAAAGCCTCTATCATCTCAATTGGTCTAGACCATTGACAACCATCACTTCTCAAAACCGCAAGCAATTTGATACTGACTCAAACGCTGACTCGCAAAACATTGAATTTCTGAAAATGCCAGTTATCTTGCAGTGTTTTGTTTATCATCTGTGTCTTTCTGATGTTGCCCCTCACATTATCCAACATCACTTCCATGCCATTCACATCACCCACCCAACCTGGAAATAACTTAGTACTGGCCTTTCTCCCCCTGCTATGCTCAAAAGGAGAAACTCCAGATTTGCTGTGTGCTGTGAATCTATGAGCCACAACCGTCCTTATCACAGCTTCCTTCCAATCTCTCCCATTAGACTACACCCCTTTAAAATGAATGGATTAATTGATCACTCTGTTACATCTCTCCTCAACCCTATTGGATTGGGTCTGATATATATCACTGGTTTTGTGAACAATGCCTCACTCCTTAAGATATTCTCCCAACATCCTCGAAGTAAATTGAGTACCATTATTGGTCAAGATTACTTCAGGGTAACCTTCACGCCCATGCAACACTTACAAAAAAACTCAATCACTCTCCTAGTCATAACATGCAGAGTAATCATTTACTCTGCCCATCTAGTCAACACATCAATGACCACAATATACTATGGGCCTCATCACGACTTCGGCGGTAACCCTTAAATCCGGCGGTAGCGCTATTACCGCCAGATTTTAGGGTCCGCCGAATCAGGGCTTCGGCGGATTTCGCCCCAGCACCGAGCTGGGGGGAAATCCGCCGAAAATTCACGCTATTACCGCCGGCGGGAAATCCGCCGGCGGTATTAGGGCAAAGATTCCCCATTGAGCCCAATGGGGAATGGGGCATTCCCGAATGGGCTCAGTGGGGAATGGGGACTTAAATTACCGCCAAACTCGTGATCCGGCGCTATTAGCGCCGGGGAGTTCGGCGGTAGGGCTAATGCCGCACACGCTAATAGAGTTACCGTTACCGCCCAAGTCGTGATGAGGCCCTATGTCTGACATCCACCACTCCAATCACATCAAACACCAGTTTCATCCACGGCCTCCCCAGTTTGTCGCTGAGAACCATTGTACATTTCTCACACACACTTTTTCACAATGTATACAAAGGATACAATCACTGACAAGCCTTTTGATTCGGGTATAACATGATGGCCAGCAAAGGTTGTTCCCTAATCTACGCTTGGTCTTCACTATTCCTTGATGATATCATGTCCCAGATGTATCACTTTCTCCCTTATTCCTTCTAGCGGCAATAGCTCGTCTCCTCTCATGAGAACCACATCTTGAAAATACACAGTTCATCTCTAATGTTCCAGAACTCTTCCAGTCCTAATTTTTGCACAGTTTCTTTCTTTTGTCCACCTTCCATTAAATCTCTAATTATTTCACACATCTTAGTATCTTTTGCCATTTCTACACACCATTTCTGTTTTGAAATCAATGGTTCAGAAACTTTGCTAATTGCATCTTGATCCTCATCCAATTGGCCTCTTCATTCATCGTCATTTGTGATAAGCAATCTGCAACATAGTTTCTTAATCTTGGACTGTACATTACTATGAAATCAAATTCCTGTAATATGGGCACCCATCTTCTAATTCTGCCTGATACTTTATCCAGGCCCTTTGTGGAAAATACTTCAGCTAGTAGTTTGTGATCCATATGAAACTCAAATCATGTTCCCCAAATGAAATGCCTAAATTTGTCTACAGCCCACTTGATGGCCAGAACTTTTTTCTCTACAGTCGCATAGGACTTCTCCGGACCCTTCAACAGTCGCAATTGAAATGATATCACGTGTTCTTTTCCTTCTTCAATTTGCATCAAAACCACTCCTAATCCAACATTTCTTGCATCCGTCTTGATCACTGTATGTCTGCCCCTCTTGTAACTTTTTGTAAAGATGGTGCTGCTGCTGACGCTCTCATTATGTACTGAAACTTGTTCTCACAGTTGTCATCCCATGCAAATGTCTTGTTTATTTTCATAATTTCTCTCAAAACAACAGTGTGATCAGCAAATCCTCTAATAAACTTTGAACAGTATTGTACCATCCCTAGAAATGTTGATATCGGAATACTGTGTAGTTTCTGTGCAATTGGTTTGCATCCTTGTTTGAGTATTATGTCATGTGTGAACCCTTTCAAGCCACCTATTTCATCTTTAAATACTTCTGTTTATCCTTTTTATTTACTTCTCTCTGAATTCTCAATCATTAAAAAGGACTCCACCACATTCAGCCCCAGCCGTACCTTCAAAAGCCTCTGGTGTGTCCAACTCAAAAGCGGAGATGCCACTTTCTTTGAGACATATACCTGTCCTTCAGCTTGTCTTTCTTTAAAGCCCAGGGTTGCTTTAAACCAACCAATCAGTTCAATCTTTGCTCCAACCAGAGGTGTTGCAGGGGGGGCTGAGGAGCTATAGCTATCCCTGTGTCCCGCCAGTCCTGACATTAGCTTAGCCCCTGATCTTTTCCAGAGCTAGCAATACCGCTGGCTCCACTATAAGCTCTTGGATTAATATCCACTTCATAAAAGTCCAACTTATATCCACTCCACTTCAGGGATTAGTGTATATTTAGCCCCTGAATCAACACCACTGGCACACCATTAACCTGGGTAATGGTTTTTGGACTGTCGAGATCTCCTTCCTCATTTCCCACTGCTGAAACACACTCTTCACCTTCATCACTGTCTTCATTTCCAATCCAATTCATGAAGGAGTTCTTGTTCCTGCAGCACTTATCCAGATGTCCCCTCCCATTGTGAATTCTGCAGATTATCCTGAGCACAGGACATATCGGACTATTGGCCCATTGGGAGGGACTGTCACACCTGTAGCATGTTTTCGATATAGTCTGCCGCCTTCCTCTTTGCCCTCCTCATTGAAATTCCATGGTAAGACCCCTTTTATTGTCTCTGTTTGTTGTATCATTTATGTCTCTGGTTTCACTGTTGTATTTAGACTCCCTGGTATCACTGCCCCATCTCCTTCTCTTACTCTGATTACAAATAACTGCGATTGATTCCACATAGGGTGGTTGCAATGTACTAGCCGGGGCAGTTTTTAATGTAAACTCTTTCACTCTGCCTTCTAATGTCTTCATGCATTTCTCAGTATGTTCAACCTCCTTAGCCATGCGTAGGACCATCTGCAGCGGTGGATCATCCTCCGCCCAGATTTTCTCTCGCACTTTGCTGCTGCTGTATTCTAACATAAATTGATCACTCAATTTCTCCTCCAACTGTTGTTTAAACTTGCATGTCCTGGCCAACGTCTGCAGGGCCAAAATGTGCTGTTCAACACTCTCTCCCTCCACCTGTATTTGTTTCCCAAACTTATATTGTTCTTGAATAGTGCTCATTTATTTTCCTATTGTTTGTCATTTTTGTTTTAGCCTTCTCATATTCATTCATATCCCCACTTTCACCATCCATTAATTCAGGAAGGTCTTTAAATTTCTCTTGGCCAGCTGGACCCATGCAATGCAGAAATAAGGATTGTTTTTCTTTCCACACTATCATTTGTGCCTCACAGTAAATTAGCATGATGTTCGAATGTCTTTAGCCATATCTACCATGGCAAAGCCGGTTCACCGACTTCAGGTAGAAACATTGCCGGTGATGGCACGCTATGTATAGCCATGTCTCCTCTACACCTTTGGGTGAATGTTATGCTGTGTGCCCTACAGCTCTACTTTTATTTTAACTTTCTGTTCTTTTTTGAACTGATATTATTGTTCTATAGTATTGCCCTATATCTATATATATGGTGTAGATTGATGTCATTGAATGTTGTGGGCATATCAAATCCCAAGAGTAAAAAAGAATATATATATATTTTTTTACTGGGACGAAGAGGAGGCTCTATTGAAGCCTATTCATTATGCCGGTCTAGTACAGGGGGCCTGACCATGTGAAATGGCTACCTGTGACCTGAGTGACCCTCGCATTGCTGGTCCTTTCCTCTAATCATCTCCCTTTCATTTTCGGGGGCCACAGGGCATCCAAGATTGCAGCACAGCTTTTGACACAGACACTGCCCTCGCCACTCTCACCTAGTTTGCTTGATGCAGCTTAATACAGCCAGTTGCAGCGTATAGGATGCCGGGCTGTGGGTGTTAATCATTATAAACCTAGTAAGGATTTCTCGTGCCCACTTGTAGTGTTAGGGAATGATACGCACGCATGATTGTAATTATAGGTATGTATTAAATTAAGTATGAATATAGATATATATGTGGTAAGTAAAGGGGATATGAAGCTCAGTGCTTCGCAACCTTTGTCCTCCTTCCAAGGGACCTTCTCGCGCTCTCACTCCACGGTGGCTCCATTCTGGAATCTTATTGTACCCCTGCATTCGACAGGAATGATGCTACAATTAAGATGAGATATCTGCGTTTTTAGTCACCGGTCTGGTAGGGAATCCCAGTAATTACCGGGACTGGTTTGTTCTAATATATCAAATAGCCCATGCCATATAGATAACATTTTATTTTCTGATGTGGGTAATAACATCAGGAATTTTTGCTCAACGGAGAATGATCTGAAAACAGCTTTCGTATCATGTGAGGTCTTCTTTTGTTCTTGTGCTCTTGTCAGGTGGGAATGGACTAAAGCCTTGCAGTGCTCATATGTTCTTTCAAACATTGGACTGTCTGAGAAAAAGGCAGTAAAGCTTCTTCTCTTTTCCCCCACGTATCCCTTAACATGTCCTACACATCCCTGCTTTCCCTCCCATAAAAGAGCTCCAACGGGGAAAATCCTACAGGGGATTGGGGAGTTTTTCGAATGGTGAAAACGGCCCAAGGTATCATTATCTCCAATTTCTTCCATCCGCTTCCACCAACTTCTGAAGGATACTTTTCAAGGTCTTATTAAAATGTTCCACAAGATCATCTGTTTGAGGGCGATATACCGAGGTATGGAGGGTTTTAATTTGAAAGTGTTGTTTAGTATCAGCCATTATTTTACTCATGGAAGTCGTCCCTTGATCAGTAAGAATTTCCTTTGGGAATTCCACTTGTGGGAAAAAAGGTATCCGATGTTTTAATGTACTATTTTTAAGAGAAAAAGCCTTGGAATAACTTGTCACATAATCCAGAATTATTAGGATATAGCGGTTCCCTAGCTTTGAAGGTTCAAGTGGTCCCACAATATATATAGCGGTAAGTGAGAATGGTATGTCAATAATAGGTAGAGGTTGGAGCGTGGCTGGAGTTGCTGTGTGGACACTGGTTTTCTGGCACAAGGCACATGTAAGGATTCCATTGTTCAGATTTGCATAAATACCAGGCAATAGAATCTATTAATTACTTGCCTCAGGGTTTTGGCTGTTCCAAGTGTCTGCCCATCAGATGGGAGTGGGTGATTTCTAGCACCATTCTTTGTTGGGTTTTCGGTACTACAATTAGTGACCTTGGTGTACCTTCTGAACTAACGTCACCGCTATACAGGAGCCCCTGTTTAATAAAGAGGAATGGTCCCTCTTTCTTCCTTCCCTCATTTTCTGAGATTGTGTGTAGAAAAGCCTGGGTCAGTATGAGATCTTTGCATTGGGTAAACGTGAGGTGGGGAATTATTACAGGCTCATCCTCTTGAGGTTTCAACACATCAGACGGTGGTGTAGGGCCCTCAAATGCCTCTCAAAATCCCTGTTCACATCTTTCTGTTGGGCTAGCTCGAGTACATTCCACAATCTTAGGAAATAGAGCTTGACTGAGCTGCCTTATTGCCCAATTAAACAACGTAGGGGATTTCGCTGTTGTTCTTCATTAAAATCTTAACATCACCCCTATTCTCGGGGTCCACTACTCCTGCCAACACCTCTAGGCCATATCTCCATGCTAGTCCTGACTTGGATGTTAACCTAACATATGTTCCTTTTGGATGTATTAACACTAGATCTGTAGCGAGCAACCATCAATTTCCTGGTTATAGGGTTTTGTCTTGACTGCTAGCTAAATCAAAGCCAATTGATTCTTTAGTGTGTATCATCGGATTGGTAGCCGGATCCCACTCTGACACTATATGTAAGGGGTCAGTAGTAAGACGCGAACACAGTGACTTGTTTTGGTTATAAACATGTATTGTAAAAATGATAAGACAGGCTAGGGAAATCCTATCTATCTCTATCTCTATGAGGGTTTCCCTGTCTCAGCAAAACTAAGGAGTGTCTGTGTCAGGGTGTTAAACAAACAAAGTGTCTTCAGTCCTGGGTCCAAACCCTAAACTGACCCTTACATTCTAAACTAAATCGAACGTGAAAATGGGGATTTCGTTGAGCAATAAATGTTCCAAAGACAAAGTTCGAAGGAGCACATATGAAGAGAAAACAAAGTTCCTCTGAGAAAGGGGCTTCCCTTCCACTAGATTTCCTCCAATAGTCTTGATAATGTTCTATCACAGTTCTTGTATCAACGCAAGGTTCTTTTAGGTTTTCTTGAATCCTTAAAGGGGCATGAATCCTCCCTTTTCTTTTACACTTTTACATGTAGGGGTTATAAACCCTAAGCTTTGTCTATCCTTTTCATTTCTTCTTCCTTCCCTGGTATACTCTCCTGCCCGGTATTGCTCCTTGTTTCTGCTTGTATAATCACCTCCAGGGTATTTTTCTGTGTTCCTGATAGAGGGGTATGGACCTTCCCTTTGTATCCATTGTCTCCTTTGGTTTACTCGCCTGAGAGGGTATTGTCACTTTCTTGCTTGGGTGTGAGCCCCAGAATCACTGTTTGCCTGGTTCACTAACCTGCTAGGGATTCTTCACTCTTGGCTCACTTTCTCTTTTATCCAGCTTGCAACACTTTTCCAATTTGGGATCAGCGACCCTTTATTATGTCCACTGCTTTGATTTAGGCTTTTGCTCTTATCACTGTTGGTACTTGCAATGACTTCAATGCATTTTCTCAGGCTCTTTCTTTCAAAATTATTTGTTACAAATGCACTGCCTTTACTTACGCTTTTTCCTTCAACATTGTCCAGATTGCTAAGACTTTCACTGCCTTTATTTAGGGTTGCTCCTTCAACAATGTTTGTATCAGCAATAATGGCTCTGCCGTTACATAGGCTTGTTCCTTTAACAATGTTAATAATATCTCTGCTTTTGCTTTGGCTCGTTCTGTTAACATTGTTCATATCAATAATAATATCTCTTGGGCTCCCTTGCATAGTAGGCGGTACACAGCATTTGTTCATAAGCGTCCAGGTAACCTGCTCTCTCACCCTGGGCTTACTGGTTGTGAATGAATATCTTCAATGTTCCTCGTGTTTCCCCAGCACCTGTGTGCCCATCCATTCACTAGCAGTACACCAAGTGATTTGTTTGCATCCCACTTTACCTTCTGCTGTCCTGGGCAGCTCTGGCTGCACCCAGTTGAAAAGCATCAAACTTCTCCCGACCTTGTTCTTCTGCACACCATGTCCATTGGCCTCTCTACCGAGCTCTGAAGCCTGCAACTTCCAATTACTAGAATGCTACCTAGTCATCTTATTACTTCATCCCTAAAAGGGGGCATTGAATGAGGTTTTGGCCTAGAAAAAACTGGTAAATCGGCATCAATATTACAATAGGCCATGTAGGAATTTTACAAAGGAACGTGGTTGTCACTAAAAGGTAGGACTGAATGGCTATTTTTATTCCATCTCTTTCTGTCTCCCTGAAACTTGTCCTCTGCCATGTGTTCTTCCGACATGTAGCTACCCCTAGGGTCAGAGTCAGGTAGTTTTTGGCTTTCCCTGGCCACATAAGAGAGGCTTCATTTCACAGAATCAGTGAGGAAGGTGTCAGATTCAGCACAGTAGGCAACACTAATGTACCCCAGCCCTTTTAGGACCTAGTTCACCATCCTCTGGAAGGGGAGGTGGGCATTCTTTAGTCCAAACAAGATTACATTGAAATAATAATGTCTGTCCAGGGTGGAGAATGCCGACCTCTCTTTTTCATGATCGGTCAGACTGACCTGCCAGTACTCTGCCATAAGGACAAAGGTACTCATGAATTTGGCACCGCTGAACCGGTCAATTTGTTTTTCTGCCCGAGGGATGGGGTGTGCATCTGTCTTCATGACAGAGTTGTGCCCCAAGTAATCCACGCGAAAGAGGACCTTGGTTTTCCTGCTAATGGACTTTCCAAGGAGCCGTAACACTGGGCTGGTCCAGGGGTTGTGGGATGACTCGGTAACCACCAACATCAACATCTCGGAAACTTGGTCCTTGATGGTGTCTTTTACCTTGTTCAACATCAGTTGAATCCTACCTTTCACTGGTTTACTGTCTCCAGTGTTGATGTCATGTACGCACCAATGCAAACTGATCCAGCAGTTGCTGGAATTCCTGCTATTGCTGTTCAGTGAAGTAAGGGGAGGTTTGTACTCCTTCTAGAGACCTGTCAATGGGCTCACCATGTAACAGTCATAGAGGGGATCTGTCTCCTCCTCTGTCTCGTCATCCATGAGAAGAGCCATCACTAAGTCATCCTGGTTGTAATGGAGTTTTAGCCGGTTGACGTGAAAGACCCGTTCTGTCTGCCTCAGGGGCTTTGTATCAATGAGGAAGTTAAGCTCACTGATATTTTCCAGAGCCATGCAGGGCCCCATCCACTTGTCATGCAAGGCATTGGGTTTGATGGGTTCCATGATCCAGAGCATCTGGCCTAGTGTGAATTCAGTCATGGTGGCCTTCTGGCCATCCCAGTGTTTTATTAGCACCTGGCTTTCCATCAGGTTGTGGGTGCTCTGCTCTCTGTACTTGCCCATCTTGGTTCGAAGGGCCAAGCACATAGTCCTCTATGTCATCAGAAGGAGTTCGGAGATTGCCCTCCCATCCTCCCTGCACCAAACTTAGCAGACCCCTAACAGGATAGCCAAACAGTAGCTCAAAGGGACTGAATACAAAACCGGTCCTTGGCACCTCCCGTTAAGAGAACATGAGGCAGACAGGAAAATAACCCATTTTCTCCAAAAGGACTCTTCCAAAAAAATGATCATGCCCTTAAGTGTCTTGTCAAACTGTTCACCAATCCCCTTGGTATGTGGGTGAAAGGCTGTGGAGAACTTGTAGGCTACTCGACATTCATACCACATTGTCTTCATATACACTGATATGAAGTGATATCCCCGGTCACAAATGGATTCCTTAGGGAATCCCACATGGGGAAATATGTCTATGAGGGAGTTTGCAACCATTTGGGCCTTGGTGATGCTCAAATGTTCAACCTCAGGGCACCGGGTTGCGTGATCTATCGTGAACAAAATGTGCCAGTTTTCTGAGGAAGTTTGGGGATCCAAAGGACCCACAATGTCCATACCCATCCTCTCAAAAGGCCACCCAAACACGGGTAGTGGAAATATGGGAATCTTAGGGGCTCCGCCAGCCTTGCCGGATGATTGGCAAGTGTAGCAGGACTCGAAAAATTATTTGACCTTCAACCCAATCTGGGGCCAGTAGAAATGGGGAGATACCAGTCGGTTGTCTACATCATTGCTAGATGACCTGTCAACGGAATATTGTGAGCCAAGTCCAAAAATAATCTCCTATTGCACTAAGGGACCGCTAAACACGAGCTGGCCACCACCTCAGAGGTCTTGGGCTAATTGTACATGAATAATGTATGTATGGCAAAAGCACTCCGTATTGCTAGATGTTTGGAGATGTCTCAATCGTATCTCCCGGTCAGTGGTAAATAAATATATCAGAAGAAACAGCAAATGATTTACTGTACCTTAAGACAATTTTAAAATATCAGAGGGAAGGAACCCTTGATTTTTTAAAAAGGAAATGTGCAAAATTTTAATTAAATGTATACATTCTTTTTGTTTGTTTAACTATTTCCACATTGTATTTCTGTTGTATTTTTGAGACATGCACATGTTTCGGTCCTAATGGATTGTCATGAGGGGGCTAGAAAACAAACAAACAATAAAGATATCTCACAGCATGGAAAAACACTCTAATGCCAGTTCAATACTACAGGACTGTGTATGAACTACATATACCTTTGCAACGCTAAGTGTGGACTCTGTGCAAACTGTACATGCCTTTGCAATTCTGAACGTAGTAAGTACACAGCCAGAAACTGTGTACAAACAGTCCACCAATCATTAAAGGAGTTGCAGCCCAACCACACAGTTGAAAAACATAACTCTCACTCAATCATTACTTAACCTCATAACATATATGACCATACCCATTTGTTACAATCACATCTAAGCTAGTCAGATAGCACAGCGAGGTAAGCGCTCACCCTTGATATTTGTGTGCGGCCGGCTGTGGCAGGATCGATTCCGGCAGGATCAACGCAGCCTTTCATTGTTCCAAGGTTAATAAAATGAGTACTACTCTGTTGGATAATAATTTCTTTTGTTATTCGAGCACTTTGAGACCTATGGGTGTGTAGAACTATATAAGGAATACATTATTATTATGTTCAGTGCATAGTTCAAAATGTAGTTTCTGCTCCTTCATAAATAACTCATGGACATGTCCGCAATGTCCTGTCATGCGACTGTGTAATAACCTAGTATCAATGTGATGACTCTATGTGACTAAAACCATCCATTTACAACTTCTCATAATGCCCCCATATCTCCCTATCTCCATATCGGTACTCCCTTTTCACTTATCTCCTAATGTATTAAACTGCCAAACATTTGCTTAAACATTCGATCATCTTTGCTGATGGTCAACAGTTCAAATGGCAGCGCGCGTTTCCTTAACAATGTTTTCCCTATCTTACTAAAAATAAAGAAAAGACTACATGTGCATTGACTGCAAGCAAGACGCCAAATGTGAATGTGCTGCCATATTTTAGTGTACTACAAACAAGTACCTTGTCACTTGTGAAATAATGATAAAAAATTAAATATCCTAATCCAGAAACTGATCTGTTGGTCCCTAATTACCCAATCTCTCTAAATGTTTGCATGTAACCTTCAACCTGAATACTGGATTACTAAGCGTAGATGAGGGACTACTAACAGTTCCTTCTTTATGCATAAAAGAAAGCTTCAAAGCCATATTAATGTAGTAATGCATATGATATACCACCGGTACATTACCCAATTACAATTTTGCTTGTTGTTTTTTAAAATCAGGGGTTCCTTCCCTCTGATATATAAAAATGGTCTCATCACACAGTAAATCATTTGCTGTTTCCTCTGATATGCTCACTGTATATGAGACTGATTTCCAAGTACACCCTGAACCTCCCAGAGGCTTCATCCTGGTCCTGATTCTCTGCCTGCTTTTGCACATCTGCCTGACTCTGGCCCCCAGCTAATGACAAGTTACTTAGCTCGGGGAGAACCTTGAGGTCTGAAACTACTGTGTCCTCCACCCCAGTTTCTGGTTCTACACCATAGGCAAGCCTGGTTTCACTAACTCTGATGCCTCTGCAGCAGGCATCTCAGTGGTCATTAGACCCTTTCCGCCAGGAGCAGGTGTCTCTGTGGGCTCAGGTTCTCAACTGGCTAGTCCTGGCAGACTTGTTCGAAAAAAAACATTTTAAGCACAATTCATCATTGGATGCGAGGCACCAAATATAGCAAATTACGTTTTAAATACTTGAGGTAGTTGATTCTAAGCATTTACAGAAGAACATTAGTAAGACGTGGACAGATTGGCTAGACAGATTGGACACGGTCTGTCCTAATGGATTTAATGAGGACTTGTTTTGAAACTGTTTTTTATAGAACAAGTCTGAACAAATACAGACCATACTTATTTAGATGCACACAAGTGTGTATAGATATTAGACACTGTTAATGTGCTTTCATGAATGAATCCCAACACGAAATATGATGTACTACCCTGGTTGAACAAATACAGAACATACTTATTTTGTTGTACACAAGCATACATATGTTCTGAACATGGTTAATTCATTTTCATGAATGAATCAAGAACATGGTATTTGTTTACTGACACGATATTCTTTGTAAATCTCGAAAATTGTGTATATACTCTGTATTTTTCTGATGAGTTATCTGGAAGAAATTGTAAAACAAGGGATATGCCTATCAACACAATAATGTTCTTTTTCTTTTACATATATCCGTGATCTAACTGGAGAATATATGATTGTAATACATCAATATAAACTGCTATGTATGCATAATGAAAGGTACACACAAAGTAAGATGGCAAAACTGACCTATAAGAGTTTCATATTTTGAGAATTGTAAATGTATAAGCATAATACACTATGTGTCATTATGATATTAATCAATATCTAATCAGTCTTTTGTGATTATCTAACATGGATATCTGAAGTATGCGTACCACAGAATGTTATAATATCTCAAAATGGTATTTTAAATTCTTTTTTTACTGTCACTTTGCCATCAGGATTTGACTGAATTCAATAGAGCATATCAATTTAGGCTAGCAATGTGAACTTTATCATACATTATCATCTATAGAATGAAGATGAACAGATGCATCTATTAAGAATATATTTTATTATATTCAGTTAACGTAGACAATACTATGCAAGGAATACCAAGCCTCAGGTACATGTAGCGCAATAGTAGCGCTATTACTTGTAATATAGGATGCGACTTTTAGGACGATGCAATGAGAGGTTTTATGGTTCATAAATGCTATGTTTGTGTATTTCTGTATATAAATTGTTTACTCAATTTCAATCCACTAAGATTCATTCTATTTTGCATTGACATGTATACTATCCTGTAGGTTGTAGTTTACAATTATTTCCACATATAACAGGACTTTTTTAATGATAATCTGTTGGGTATCTGATCCTTCGGTAATATGAGACACATATTAATGTGGTGACGTCATGGCATTGTTGTGGCGTCTTGCATCGCGCTTTGGGGAGCAGGATAGCGCCATTTTTTAGTTAAATTCAGTTAGACACACAAGCAATGGTTACCTCTTTCTGAGGAACCCTTTTGCAATACAAACTTGATTAGTTATCTAAAAGTGAGTTTTAGGACATTTTCAGAACTCCAAAATCTACCAAATTTCCCTGTGGCTATTCTGGATGTAATATGTAATACCATTATATTACAGGTTATTCGCTACAGGTACATTATATTGCAGGTACTTCGCTACCTATTAAAACTTTGACAGGAATTCGGGGGGTGAGTCCCAATATACATTTTAAGATCTTAACAACCACAGAGAACCCCATGTGCCTCTACTTGATTGTGTGTTTGTTTATTAGGAAATGTGCACCAAACCCTTAGGTAGATGGGCACAACAGTTACAAGGATACCTGAAGCTTAGTTACAGAATAAAGATAAGTACATGAATCATACACATTTGTATTACAATTTTAGTAGGGTATACACAAAATCAGGGGGTTACATTGATGGGGAAAGATGGAGGTAGACACATATAATCTTGCAGGTTTATACAAAAGGTCACAGGTCCAGGTGGTTAGTAATTTCTAAGAGTCATTAGTTTGCAGCCATTTCAGCAAATTCCTTCTAAAGCTAGAGTATGGTTATTCCACTCTGACGGAAGGGGGCAGGGCATTCCAGGAGAGAGCAGCTTTGACAGGGAAGCTGGTTCCGCCAGCTTTGGAGAGTTTAAATCTGGGAATTTCTAGGCAAAGGTGATTGTAGGCTCCAGTGTGGTGCGTTGGGATTTTTCTAGTGAGTCTGGCAGAGAGATGGGGTGAGTGGTGTTGTTGAGGCATTTGAAGGCGAGGGATGTCATTTTGAGTAGTATCCTGTCCCTGATATTTAGCCAATGCTTGTCTCTTCTGAAATTGGAAATATGCTCTCTGCATGGTATATTCAGGGCTGCTCTCAGAGCATTATTTTGTAGTATTTGAATGTTGTTGATAGTACTTTTGTTAGCGCCAGCATATAAGGCATTACAATAGTCTAGTTTAGACATTATTAATGCATTGGCGAGTGTGATACAGCTGGGTCTGGATAAAAAGGGTCTGCAGGCCCTAATTAATTTACAGGTATAAACTGTAGATGAGGCCATGGAGATAACTTGTTTTTTGAGTGATAGTGTAGAATCCAAATAAAAACATGAGTGTTTTTACCTGAGTAACTACTTTAATTACGTTGCCATCAATGCTAAATGAATCATAATTGGGGCTTAGTTTTTTTAGTTTGGAGTCAGAGCCCAAGAGCAGGATCTCAGTCTTGTCATCATTCAGGCAGAGTCCATGTGAGGCCATCCATGCCTGAATGAGGAGGTATAACCTGTTTACCAGAGCTGTGTCTTCGACAAAGTTGCCCAAGAGGGGAATGAGGATCTGAGTATCGTCAGCATAATTAGTGTATTTGACACCCAGTCGGTCAAGTTTGTCAAAGATTGGCTTGGTAAAGATGTTATGCATTGTCGGTGAGACGTATGAACCATGAGGCTGACGGGGAGAAGACTCTCATCGTACGGTTAGCTAGGAAGGATTGAACCAAGGCTATAGCATCACTTGAGAAGCGTGCAGCTGATGCTAGATGTTCGCATAACACTGCTTTGATCCACCAGGTCAAAGGCTGCTGAGAGGTCGAGGAGGAGTAGCATAGCTGTTTTACCTTTGTCCTTCAAATCGTTGATTTGTGTCTTTAGATCAATTAACGCTGTTTCACTCCCATGTTGTGGTTTGAAACCAGATTGTCGTGATCCTAAAAGGTGGTTGGCCTCCAAATAAGTTTGGATTTGGAGGTAGGCTACTCTATCAATAATTTTGAGGAGAAAGGGGACAGTTGTAATTAGTGGGGATGGATGGGTCTAGTGTCTGTTTTTTAAGAAGTGGTAGTACCCACGATTATTTAAGGTTAATTGAGAAACATTAATTAGCTTAGAGATAAAGGGTGATAAATCTCTTGCTGCATCCTTAATTATGTGTCTGTCGCCCTGGCAGTTGGAGGGTTTCAAGGAGAGTATAACCTTTTCGGTTTCCAATATGGATATATTGGTGAATCTGAAAGGTGTATTCTTGATTGGTGTCGTAGTGGGAGGGATGGGGTGCATTTCAGTGGAGCGCAAAGAGGCTTTTTTGACAGCTATTTTAGTATGCAGAGTGGCTATTTTATTAGATAAAGCATTCTGAATGCTAGTGCACCATTGTTTATCTTTCAGGACATTATCTGTTGGTGGAATAGGGTTTTCCATTTCACGAAGGATCGTAAAGACCTCCTTACTGTTGGAGTTCACTTTGGAGATTCTTTCGTTGAACGTATTTCTTCTGGTAAAGATTATTTCCTTTTTATACATATTGGCGAAGTTGGTTAATGTGGTTTTGTTTCCGACTGTGAGGGAGTGTCGCCAGATGGCTTGGAGTTTCCTCTTTTTGGAGTCTTAATTCTTTAAGCTGGGGAGTAAACCACATATTAAAATGGGACTTTTGTTTACTTTTGCGAAGTTTGGTTGGCGCAATGGTGTCAAGGGCCTTCGTCACGGTATCATTAAAGGTGGCTTCTAGTGTGTTTGGGGCAGTGTTATTGGTGATTGAAGAGAGTGTAGGTAGGAGGAGAGGGAGTAGTTTTTACGCAGTGATATCTTTTTTACTTCTGGTGGGGAGCGTGGTGCTATTTCAGTGTTTTTCTGTTTTTGAGGCTCTATGGCGGTCAAGAAGTTAATTAGGTAGTGGCCGGTCCAATGTTGGGGGGTTATTTTAGTGATGGTATTGGCACAGTTTAGATTGGCAACCCAATCTAAAGTTTGCCCTTTTTATGTGCGTTGGGGTGAGGACTTTTGAGTCAGGCCATGTTCAGTCCTGTCAGGATGGTTTCAATGGACTGGGCATGTTTGTCCCTAGGATCATTGAAGCCTAAGGTGAAATCTCCTAGCAGTAGGATCTGTGAGGTGTCCTTGATGTTGTTAGTAAGGAGGCTGGATAGGTCGTCTTCGAAGGTGCCGATTGGACCAGGAGGTCTGTATACTAAGAAAATAGTTAAAGTACTATTGTCTAAGATCGGAAGTTTGGCTGAAAGTAGTTCACAGGATTTGAATTAGGAGGGTGTTGTCAACCTTAACGCTTGTTTAGTTTTAGCTGTGATGGCAAGGCCGCCCCCTCTGTTATCAGGCCTGTCCACTCTATGTATTTTGTAGTCCTCTATTATGGCTAACATGAGGGCTGGGCCCTCTGCGCCATGAAGCCAGGATTCAGTCACAGCTAAGATGTCTAGATCATCCATCGAGAGTATGTCTGCTATTTCTGTGGCATGCGCCATGAGGGATCTGGCATTGATGATGGCTCCTGTGATAGTTGTCGCTTTATTATGCCCTAGGGTAGAGGAGGGTCTTTGTTTAGGGTGGTTGAATTTGGAGTGAGTTGTATGCACAGTTTTTACGGGTGGTGTGGGTAGATAGAAATCTGTGGCTCTGGTGTTATGCCAGATGTTGGAGTCTTGGGAGCTAAGTCTGTTAGTCTTGGGTTCATTGATCCGGGGCAGTCTTGCTCAGAGTCTTTCCTTTCTCTCCTGCCAGGTACAGGGTCTGAGATTAATGCAGGCCATTGTAAGGGTGCAAAGAAGTGTTGATTGTATAAGCGTTAGTTGAGCCTTAGTGGTGGGCATGCTTTAGTTTAGCTAAAAGGGTTAATTAGTCCCCCGGGGGTGAGTAAAGCTGAAACAGGCGGAGCGGTAACGGGCGGGACAGGTGCTATGTGGCTATGCTGGCTAAATAGGCAAGTTAAGTTCAAAACAATATCGAGTATAGGATGACAAGAATAAGCAAATTCAGTTAAAAGACAATGGGCAGGTTCAGTTCAGAATCACTAGTCAGTATATGCTTGCAACAGTGGGCAAGTTCAGTTCAGAGTCCATGGCAGTATATGCTAACAAATGGGCAGGTTCAATTCAAGATCAATCGGTGGTATATGCTAATAAGAATACATTCAGTTCAAAATCAATAGGCAGTGTGTACTAGCAAGAGTAGGCAAGTTAGCAAAGTAGGCAGGTTCAGTTTAAAGTCAACAAAATGGGCAGGTTCAACTCAAAATCAATCGGTGGTATATGCTAATAAGAATACATTCAGTTCACAATCAATAGGCAGTGTGTACTAGCAAAAGTAGTCAAGTCAGTTTAAAGCCAATGGCAGTATAAGCTGACAAAATGGGCAGGTTCAAGTGGTCAAAAGCATAATACTTACTTTGATCATATCATATTACAGGCCGTTTTCTTAACACACGTGAAATGAGGTAGCTACATCGTTTACACATTTGTGTGAGTAGACATTTCATTCAGAATTATTTACATAATCATTTAAATTGAGAACTATCTTTCTATGTCTTTATAAGTAGCAGTTTAAGTGTCATGAGGGCAAGAACATCTTCTATTATTCTATTACATTATTTCCTTGTGTGGTGCGAGGGAGATTTTATGAAACAGGTAGAGATTTTGTACAATCATATAAGTAAATATGTTGACTGTGAGCTTGAAATGTGTTGCTCTTTACTACCTGTTCCAATTACATGCATTTCATGTTTATTGTAGAACCAGCCCCGATGATGGATTTGCTGTCCAAAATGCATTGGCTGAAGCTTTTATCACTTCTTTGTATAAAACAAAGCAGCAGTAAATCATAAAACAACATAAAAAAGGATGAATGTATCAATAATATCAATTTTGTTGTTGACTATATATGATCAATGAAATAGTGGATACTACAAATTGGCATCTCAAAATCTGATGATTTGGTCATCAGATGTGTTTCCCATGAAGTGTCCCATAAGTACAAGCCTGCTTCAGGTAAGCATGAGGAGGGGAAAAGCAAAAAGAGAAAGAGGCAGGGTCTACTTATAAAAATATTCCCATACGTCCCCCAAAGGTTTCATAAGGGGAAACAATCACATGAGCTTGGAAAGGGTATTGGGGCTAACTATCCTAAGGATGAGAGCGGGCATGCTAAACCTCCACACATTCAAAGGTTCAGTGGATTTTGTGTAGCTTGTGGAGCAAGTCACCATGTGAAGGGGGAACCCAGATTTAAGTTTAAGACCTGGGGGTCCATTCTGTGAATCTGCCTTTTTCTCATGAAGAAGATGGGACAATCACAAGGGTATCCTTCTCTTTAAATACGTTACCCAATGGTGAAGGTTCTGAAGTAGATTTAGTTTCCTTAGATTCTAACATTGCTGGAGCATCTACCCCCATTCCTGATCATCCCAAAAATTATTTTCCTGAGGATAGTGTACAGTTAGAAGGTGTACGTGTCTTTAGTATTAGGAACAGTGTGCAGAGTCTAACTGTGGTGGATTTCACATTGGTAAACCCAGCTGCTCTTGCCAGAACTGCTCTGGTGAGTACCCAGTTGACTGTAGGGCCTGCTCCTAACCTCAGAGTACTGCCTGTCATTGTAGCTGTGAATAGTGAAGTGGATAGAACATCTGCCAGTGTGAGAGGAAGAGTTCCTAGAGGAGTTATGTCTGAGATCAAACTCCAAGACCTAGGTCCTGGGAGACACTCTGCAGACCCATCAAACACCGGGTCTCAAAGTCAGGCTGACATAGCTAAGTCTATGGGAAAGTCAAAGCCAAAGGGGAAACCTAAGGCTAAAGGAGAGAAAAAACATAGAGGAAGAGGGAAAGAAAATATTCCCCTGCTATACCTACAACGGAGGTTGAGGTAGCTGGCCAAATCCATGAACCTGACGAGGAAGAGTGATCTCTGTGCATATGGAACATCTGCACTGCCAAGCTTGCTTGCAGAAGAGGAGGAGATTAACAAAGTGATTAGTAAAGGCCAACAGAAATGACCATCACTTAAAGGCCTTTCGGAAATGTCTGCTTCCAATTGGATGATGAGCCTTCTGTGAAGCAAGGAATTGAGCAGGAAGCTGAGTTATTATGTGTAAGCCCACAGCGCCCACTAGAGGGGACCATAAGAGGTTGGTGGTTCCTCGGGATGTGTGACCCTTGCTCCTGCAGTTGGCGCATGAAGTTCACCTGGCACGGTATCTTGAAGAAAAGATCACTCCAGATAAGTCACTGTAGGAGACAGTAGGAGAGATACTGTAGATGTAGGGATATTGTATATGAGGGGCAGTAAGGGAGCCGTGACATTAAATTCCGAGGAGGCAGTAAACAGAATACAGACAACAAATAACTGGCCTTCACTAGTTGCTTAAATTACAAATGGATGTGCACATTATTGTAGTAAGCATGTTTTAAAATGAGCCACTTCAGGGTGAATAGATGATCGGTCCAGTTTGCACTGTGTATATATATTAACCCAAACTAACAAATTAACACGTTCCCATTAATTGATAATTTACCCTTAACAAAGCAGTGCAAACTAGGTTCAGTTGAAATGTCAAAAGTAATGTGCTCTTTTTTACAGTAGAAGTAAAACGTGCAGGCAGAGTGCATTCGCTGTGATGTAATTCAATTTGTAAAAGGTGCCATTGTGTGCTGCAGGAAGCAATTGTTATAAACATCTTTGGGAGGTTGTTCTCTGAGTGAAGAAATGCCAAACAGCTCGGGTGATGTGTATAAACAGATTTTAGTGAGATTGACAGTGTTAGCATATAAATTCAGGAGACAGAATGAGTGTGGGCAAATGTTGTTCAGAGAACAACGGGAGTGCAGCTGACAGAATAGCAGAGCAGCAGACAGCTGGCAGACAAGTGAGTGACTGGGAAGGGTCGTGCAGTGCAAGATTTTCCAGGAAGCTGAGGCCTTGAGCTGTGTCTTTCGTGGGTGGCTAAATTTTGCATAATCCGTGATACTCCTGCATGCTGATAATCTAGTTCAGAGTGGTTTCCCGTGATAACAGCACAGAAATCCCACACACATTTGAAGTGAAGTGAGTATATTTGTAAAGTCAGGTGCACATGCAGAACATTTAGTTTATTTGTACTGTCAGGCAGGATCAAATGGAAATTTTATGAACAATGGGCCTCATTATAACTCAGGCGGTCCGGAAATAACGATGGCGGTAAACCCGCCGCCACCGTTGTTTCCGGACCACCCGATCCCGACTCCTGCAGGCGGGAGGTGATGTTCCCGCCAGGTCTGACCTGGCGGGTTTAACACCGCCCGCCTGCAGGCAGCCGTGGAAACACCGGCAGCATTACGAGATGCTGCTGTTGTTTCCATGATCCCCATTCCCATCGAGTCCCATAGGACTCGATCGGAATGGGATTAACACCATTCCGCCTCTGTGATTCCCGGAAAACCGGGGTTGTAATGCCCCGGTAATTCCGGGAATCACAGAGGCGGAATGGTAATACGAGTACGGCGTTAACCAGGTGGTTTTACCGCCGTGGTTACCGCCGGACTCGTAATGAGGCCCAATGTCTTTTTAGCATTTGAAATAAATAAATGCAGAAGTGTAAAGGGAGAAAAAGAAAGCTGGCCTGCTGTCGTGTTTGATAAAGGGAGAAAAAGAAAGCTGGCCTGCTGTCGTGTTTGATAAAGGGAGAAAAAGAAAGCTGGCCTGCTGTCGTGTTTGATTGTGTTTCTTCTTTTAGACTGTCTTCTGCCAATTGTGTTGCTATCCAAGGTCTGTGGTAAGATAAGAAATGTGAATGTTTAGTCATAAATACAGACTGGTCATGCAATCTAATTTAGAGGTGCTATTTTTTATTAATGTCCATACTGCATAACCTGTTTCAAATAATAGTGCATGTAAAAGAAAAGCATTTTTAAAACTGAAACAGTGGGTTGTGTTTTCTGTCTCTAAGTGTATTCAATGACAAAGATGGTATAACATTAAAGGGAAAAGCCACAGTGTGTCAAAAGAGGTAAACAGGAGGTAAAGTTTGGCACTCTTAGCAAGCAAGTTTAAAAGCGTATGTTGCATAGGTGATTGGTGCATCATTCACAATTGAAAATGTTTATGAAAAAAGCTGTCAAAGACAATAGTCCAGCCTCGTAAATAAGTGGCTGTGATGACAGGTAGCACTGTCAACATTTAATTCAAGTGTGTTAGGCCCAGTGATCTGTGATTAGAATTGACCCTAAATAGAATACAGGTAATGGAGGGGAATCTTGTCATACTATAAAGGGCATTACCATAACCACGTCGTGCTACCATTTTACCATGATAGTAAAATACCAGCAAACTAGGTACAGCCCTCTGACAAAATCCCGAACATCACCCAAGCAATCCTACTGGTCCAAGATGGGGGTCCTAGATTAAAACCAGTACAGGAGTTTCACTTTCTGTCAGCAATCTGACAAAAGTGGAACAAGGATTCAGAATCCACAAGTACCACTAGCAGTAGTGAGTGCATCCGTTAAAGAGACAAGGCCTAACTTTGTTAGATCAATAAATCTTGATGCATCCTCCAGAAATAGGAGTATCTTAGTGGTTGCTGATCACACCACCAGATATCCTGATGCCAACCCTCATCAGATAATGACTGGCAAGTCTGGGCACTTTCACCAGGGGTATCATCCCTATGATATGATATGATAGGTTATTTATAACACGCTTAATTCCCAGAGGTTTCTAAGCACGGACTTGGGGATCGAACCTGTGTTGTTTCATGTCGTCTTGCTTCCAAAGTGATCACGTTCCCCCAAAATATCCTCCCAAGACATCCCTGAAAAGGTTGTGCCATACTAAGGCAGAAGCTTGAAGTCCAGGTATAGCCAGACCCTCTGGTGGTAGGATGAGGTGACTTATAATTTGTCATCCTCATGTCCCCCACAATCAGTTGATCTAAGAGAGATTCTTTTGAACTCTCCAAAATATGATTGGAGCCATTAGAGAGCTCCAAATAAGGCAGTGGTACCTTCATTTATCATACTTATTGCTAGAAAATGTGATGATGAGTTCATGGTCTGGACCTTACCAAGTTGAAAGACTGAGTAAGTTAAACTGTTCAGATGACCTTGGAAGCTAAATAGGCTCCATAGAGATTCCTATGAATAGATCAAAGGATTTCCTCCTCATGGATCAAATGTGAGCCCTGCTCTTGGTTTCAGAAAGGGAGGCAGAGAAATCTGAGTCCCTCCATGACCTGTCCTAGGGCAACCCTTCTTATAGCTTCATTGTGAGTGGCCCAGTGTCCCCTCAAATAACTCTACAACAGTAAGGTAAAATGAACACTTTGCTGTGGCAATTTCCCCCATGTTTTCCCTAATTCCAGACTTAACACTATGGCACGAGTAGGGCTTTGTCACTGTAGTTGGTGGACCTGCCAAGTTTAGAAGTTGTAGTTGTTCAGACCAAGCAATATCTTAGATAAAGTTAATAAAATGTTGAATCCAGGGGAAATAGGGTCCTCTAGTGGTCCTTGGTCCAGTACTGTGTTTCTGGCACCAAAAGCAAATTTGAGATTCTGTTTGAACTACACAGTTCTTAAAGCTGGCACCAAGACAGATGCCCATCACCTTCCATGAACAGATGAGCTGGTGGACAAGCTAGGTGCTGCCAAGTACCTTAGCACCTTTGACCTTACTGCAGGGTATTGGCAAAATATCCCCAACAGAAAATACCAAGGCAAAGACTGTATGTACAACACCTGAGGAACTTTACCAGTTCAGGCTGATGCAAATGCACCAGACACTTTTCAGATGTTGGTCAATTGTGCCCTGAATGGGTTGGACACATTTTGCATGGCTTATATAGATTATATAGTGGTCATCAGCACCATTTAGGAGGAACATGTGAGAGACCTGGAAACAGTGGTGAAGGCTCTTCAGCAGGTCCACCTGACCATAATGATTACCAAGTGCCAGATTGTTCAGCGTCCAGTGACCTACCTTAGGCATACAGTTGGGTGGGACAAGGGTCAGCCTCTTGCCAGCAAAGTGGAACTGTACAATCCTGGGCAACCCCCAAAACCCAAACACAGGTCAGAGCTTTTCTAGGCCTCACTGGGTATTACAGAAATGTTATGGAAGATTATGGAACCATAGCTGCCCCCCCTGACTGCCCTCACTACTCCTAAGAAAAATAATGAAGTGTCTTGGTCTTAGGAGTATAAGTATGCCTTCTAAGCCCTGAAGGATTCCATTTATCAGGCCCCTGTTCTCAGGGCACCTCATTACCAGAGACCTTTTATATTGCACACAGATGCCTCAGATACTGAGATATGTGCTGTCCTTTCACAGTTAGATGATAAAGGCGGGTAACATCCTATATGCTTTATTAGTCACCAGCTTAAGGACAGAGAGTGAAAAGGAATGTTTTCCCATAGTGTGGGGCCTTCAGAAGCTTAGACCCTACCTCTATGGTTGACACTTCACTATGGAAACTGACCATGAGCCCTTAAAATGGTTAATTAACATGGAGGGAGAGAATCCTAAATTGCTCAGGTGGTCCATAAGCCTTCAAGGCTTTGTCTTCCCCATTGAGCATAGGTCAGCTGCACAACATAGCAATGATGATGGACTGTTCAGAATTTATACGAGGCTAGAACAGGAGTCCCATCCAGGATTGTGTTAGATCCCCCTGGCCTTAGTCTGGGGAGGGGAGGGTTAGGAATTAATTATTTTTAATCCATTTTCCCTCCAAATTCTATGGACTTCCAAACGGTTTGCTTTTGTCTTTTAACCTGTACTGATTTTTTACAGGGAAGTGAATTCTTCAGCTTTACTTCCCTGGCCTTTTTCTCATTTTGTAACGAGTAAACTGATCAGTCCTTCAGACTATCATTACTAGTAAACTATGTTTCCCTTTCATCTTTTTATCTTGTTGGTACCTTTTTAGCAGTGCACATAATATCTTACAATGCAGTGCATTGGGTATACGCTTGTATCACCCTAGTCTTTTACACATACTTTTATATGTGCATAAAGACAAGCTGGTGACAGCAAATAGCTTTTTACAATATTTGAATTATTTTTAATGTGCACGTTCATGTTTATCACATCTGGATACTAGAAACATCTTAGTGCCCTAAAATGGCCATACCAAAAGATATTTTGCTTGTCTTTGGTCATATTATATTTTGGCCTTCTTCCTGCCTTCTCAGTCCAGGAAATCCCTTATATATTCATGCATCTATCTGGGGAAGCTGCTGGGTGGGACTGTCGGGTCTCAGTCCAGATCTGTGGTGCCATAGAGTCCGGGTGTTGGACATGAGTGAAACCCACAGTGGTCCTACTATTGGCTGTTTGAATGGTGCACATCCTTCCCATGTGTGTGTTTGGACTTGCTTCCAGCCAGGATTTAGACCAATAAGAGGACTCATGCAGCCATTTCTTCAGATCAGAGTTGGAGCCAAGTATGTTGTGTAGAAGAGCAGCTGACTGAATATTCATGGATGACTCCCGAAGAAGCCTGGCATTCCTTCCTGGATTTCGCCCGGTGAAGCCCTCCTGGTCTACTTGACCTGCAAAGGTCCTGAGTAGTTCTTCAACACTTGGACTGGTGGGACCAATCACACCCAATACAATTTCGATGATACAGCCCTCCTCAGTATTTCGAGGTGTCCCTGGACCCCCCAGTGCACTCACCAGCTCTCCAGAGGGCTACCTTGGTAGAATTGTCACTGTTATGCGTTAGTCGCTTGAACATCAGTGGTGGCCAGCTCATGCCACAAGCCGCCTTCCTGACAAGTCTCAGCTTCCCAGCATCAAGGGATACTGCTCTGGAAGGTCTTCTTCACCCATGACTGGAGAGACAACTGCTGTTGCATGTGTGTGATAGCCGTCAACTCAACTTCCCCCGTCTAGTGAAGTGTCTGGAAGAGGTTTGCATTGGTTCCTTCTGCATTTCTTTTTTGGAAAGGGTTGCTCTCTGCTTCTGGAACTGACTGGAAGAATCCTTGTACCTGCAGCTCACAGGCATCTTCTACTGGATCCAACAATGGGAAAACCTACCTCTAGCAACCCCCAGTTGACATGCCTAATCACTAGGAGAAATCAAGTCAGGGTGGTGAGTAACTGCAACACATTCCCTGCCACCTTTTCTCCTTAGAATAAACCCAAGGATAAATGTTGCTTATTCCATTCCCTTGCTTTTTGATCATTTAATCTAAAGGCTGTATCTAAAAGATAAGAAAATAATTGTACTGACCTGTACCATTGTTGAAGTATCTTCTGGAACAGTTTCAAGACCACATGAACTCTTCCTACACCTTCTCCCTCTCCTTAGAAGAATCTTTGTGACTTTTGGGTGACTTTTGGGCACAAGGCCCCATACATCATAGCTAGGGCTCCCGATTCATCATTTGTATGTATTTATATGCATAAATACAGACGGAAAGTAATTGGTTTCCTCTCTGTATTTATGTTTTAAGCCATAAAAAAATGGAAAAACATGTGTTCATATGGTTGGCCAAGGCCACGCAGACTGGCAACTTGGCAAATGTAATTCCTTTTGACAGCCTGGCAAATACCTTTAATGCACCCTTTGTTTCTTCACTGGTTTTCAATCCTTTCATTTCCAGATCAGCAGTGATTGGAGAATGGATGGTTGAAGTGACCATTGTCCATCTGAAGGATGTTAAAAGTTTGTGCTTTGAGAACCTTTAGCAGTAAAATAGTAACTGAAAGACAAAATTGTATGTACTTCAGCTTAATCTGTGTCTCATTCCAAGGCAACATTAAAAGTAAATCTCAAAGTAAAACTTGTGACCATTTTAACTACCATTGTGATTTCAAGTGTGAAGAGTAGATAATTGTTTCTCATCATTACACCTTAATGGGACTCAGCAGTTTACTTTGCATTCTCCATCTCTCTCTCTCTCTCTTTCTCTCTCTCTCTGTCTTTCTATATATATATATATAGTCAAAAGCTTTGTGTGGGTTTGTGGGTTTGTGGCAAAGCATTGTTCCTTATATAATTCCACACTGTTTCACCAATCTGCACCAACACTTCCATAGTTACCTGTTAGGACCCTACGGACAATACTGGTTGCATGGCATGTGTACACCCTACCCCATTCTCCAGATTTCAGCACAAATCAAAATTAGTGTGTGGGTTTGCGGCTTGGCAAAGGATTGTTCCTTATACAATGCCACACTGTTTCACCAATCTGCACCAGGTTTTGCATAGTTACCTGTTAGGAAACAGCATACATTACTGGCTACATGACATTTGGACACCCCACCACTTTTCCCCGATTTCAGCACCTTCACTCATGAGACAGTTCCCGGAAATCGGTGAAACATCAATGTGGTCGTTTAAGGACCGGCCTCGAAATAAGGAAAAAAACTCGAGGTCCCAACCATGTTTCAAGGCCCTAGGATGCAGTGATTCCGAGATATTTGCACTGCGAAGCACTGCAACGAACTGCACCACGTCAGGGTGAGGCGACAGGTGGGGAGAGAGCATACAATGGTCCAAGTATGCAGCAACACACCTCTTACCTCCCACCAAAGTCTGCTCCGGGGTACGTCAGCCAACCACACATGCCAATTCTTAGTGCAGTTCACTTCCGGGTGCAAAGCACCTCAACTGATAAGCAAATCGGAACAGCGACCTACAGGATCAGTGTTATCACGTCTGTCTACAGAAGCTGGTGCATATTAAATTTGAAAATGCAACTGTAAATTTAAAGCTCTCATGTCAACATTTGATTTAAAAAAAGTGGAAACATACTTGTAAAACTTAATGTCAGTAATATAATAAATATGGATAAATGCAGGTACAAACATCAAAAAATAAATATGGATAAATACAGACGGAACTGTCAAAATCGGGATCCTTAATCATAGGGATTGGACATACAAAGGTATGCCCACATTCTTGTGAACAGGTTTCAGTCTACTGCATCACTTCTTACCTTCTTTTAGTTGATTAATTTATTGTATGCAATCCTTAACACATATGGTGACTGTACATATGTTTGACAATTGAGCATTGTGTGATATTGCTACCAGTTTGATTCATTTTCATAGTGTGTGTTTTGGGGCCTATATTAAATAGAATATTATTTCTACTTACCTGTCCAAATTGAATTTGTGTGTGCTTCACTATATGGACTCATTGTGGACCCCTCACCCCACTCACTTTCTCCTGAGACTAAGGGCCTCATTACAAGTATAGATGTAGCCATGCCGCTATTAGCGGCATGGATACCCCCATAACGGGTACCTGGTCCGGGTTCCCTGAATGGGGAAATACCGGGCTATTCCGACCTTGGAGGGCCTGGTATTTCCCCATTCAGGGAAACCGGATCCGGTATATCCCCATACCCATTCTAGCCCCCATAGGGATTAATGGGAATGGGGAGGATGCTAACAACGGGCTTGTTAATGACGGGCACTTTGTTAGCATCCTGGTCTGCTCGCGGGACCCGCTAAGAATGCTTGGTTTTACCAGGTGTCCTTACTGGGTCCCGCAAGCAAACCTTGTAATGAGGCGGTAGGGGGTTAATGGGGCCGGCAGCTCTACTGGCCCCGTTAACCCCCTACCTTCAGGGTCGTAATGAGGTCCTAAGTCTTGACCACTCTCCACGCTTACCTTAATGGAGTTTGGCTAACCTCTCTGAGTTCCCCTGTTCACTGTAACTCGGGTGGCCTCCTAAAATCAGTCCGCCATGCCAGATTCTAGAAATCCATCTTAACACCTCATTTTATAATGGGGGGGTTCACCCACATACCACCTTTCATGTCAGTTCACACTCACCTCATTCATTTCACATCTCTCGCAGCCATACATGCCCAACTTCAAATGTCTATATTCTGAGCCTATTTGTATGTCTCTCACATGAGTCCATACCATTCTTCTTACATCAGCAAATCCTGCAGTATTGAGTTTGGTGCCAACAGCATCTGTGTTATAGCAGTTATAGGGTTATTGGTGGTAGAATACTGTGCAGGCATAATATAATCACAATGATCTCTATTTGGCCTTATATTGTACATATGTAAACTATCTAATGGAATATATGTGTGCTATTGCCACAGAATATGCCAACTATATGTTGTATTAAATGTATTATTATTTTATTTATTTTTTTATTCAAAGGGTCAAACTCTGCTGAGTTCTCGACCAACATATTTCCAAACATCCCTATTTGGAATTTCACATGGACGATGAAAGAGGCCTCTTCGCAGCTAACACATAAAGGGTGGAATGGTAAGAGTTTTTTAAAGTCTTTTGAACAATGGGAAACCAGACAATGGGTAATTATTGAAGCACTGACTGTGAAATTGTCTCTAGGTAATTAGCGCCTAGCTTGTTATGGAGATGCTTTGTCTCTGCTGCAGTTTCTACCTCCTACATTGCCTCTCTCTTTGTGCTTTAATGCCTTCTCCCTGGACACATGTTGGAGAAAAGTATACATGATTAGACGTCATTTTGCTAGATGATTACGTTTAGCGCGCGTCCTTGCTGCGCATTGTTTGTGATGTGATTTGACGATGATTGGGCACCAGTGATCCAACTGCAAAAGAGAAGAACACTTTGTGTATAGGTTCAATTTTGACATCAACATTTAAAACATAGACTTCCAATGCAACGCATCCTCCTTTTCTTTTCCATGCATTAACATGTGATCCCTAAATCCAACATAATAAAAAAACAAGGGAAAAAGATCCCAAAAAAATAATAGATATACAAATATTGCATCATCTCTTAACCCAAATTCCCAACACAGAGTTCACACGTTCCTCATGATAACAGCAATCAATTCCTCTGAAAACCTCACCCCACATACTTAAATTATGCATTGTACTCCTTTTATCATACATATAAAGCTCATTTTCAAATCGTTTTGCTTTTATGAACCACAAAGAAATCTCAAAGCTCACTCAATTATAGATGGGTATGAACAGCAGGGACGTTTTACACTCAGGGGTATCGGGCGCGTGTGTAAGCATTGATGTTGAAGTCTTTGATTTGGAACTATCTTTTGGCATGGTGAGATGGAAAACAGCCCCGTTTCTTGATATTTTATCGTTTCTTTTAATGAGGGAACATCTGCTACTGAGGAAGAAATATCATGGAGAGGCACTAGAGGTCAGGCCTCACTGATGGAGTTCAATGAGGGCCATGCTGACATCATACGGCAAATGTCTCAATGCCCTCGTCCACTGATCCTCAGTCTCTAATATGTAAAACAATTCCAAGATTCTTTACATTTAAACCAAAAAGTGTCTTATATTTGGGTTGTCCCTCTGTAAATACCTATATAGAAGACTGTCCAGACCATTGTCAGATGCATGGTTAACTAGCAACTAGTGCAAGTCTGTATTCTCGGCTAACCCTTTGGCATCTCCCTCCTTACACCTCTCAACCCATCTTCAGTTCTTCAACTTCTCATAATACTTTTTAAATAAACGTACCTTCAAGCATCTCACCTCTTGTGCCCCTGGCATGTCTATCTCACATCTACCTCTGAGTCCCAATGGATATAGAAAGGGGACCTACTCTGTTTTGAATGAGCTCGCTTTGGAGTTTCCTTTGTGGCCATCTTGTTTTGTAGTTTTCTACTTTTTGCTTTGTTTCCCTTTTGCGTGAATATATTCCACAACATGAAGTGCCACAGTAACTGGGTGCTAACTAGGTTACAATTGCAGTGACAGTGGACCCATCTGCCAATAACATCACCATCAGCCCTCTGTGCAGGTCTGTACACATCGCCAGCCTGTGCGCCCAGCCGAGGATGCCATTGTTCGCGATTCAAAGCCTTCTGTGCTTCCGTTATTGTTTTTTATTGTTTATATTGCCTACAAACCGTGGTGCAACTCCAGTGACTTTTCTTGAAAGTTACATACTCAGTGCACCCCTATGGGCCTGGACACTACACTCTCCCGTATATTCTCAGAAGCATCCAACTATATGGTGTAGCCCCCTACTCTGTCACAATAAACCTTTCTCACAAGTTTAACTGCCATGGTCACCGTGAACAACAATAGTGAAAACATTGTGCCCCTTAGTAAATAACCTGACCTGTTTAGAGAATGTGGACCTGATATGATATGATAAATCATTTACAACATGTCTGTAGACAAGTGTTTGTAGGCGCGACCTGTTCAGAGAATTGTGATTTTTCTCCTGCCCCATAGTGCCCTTAACGTTAGCAGCAACTCCCATATCGCTGGTGTAAGCTAAGTTAGAGGATGTTGACGCACGTGGGCACCGTTATGGGTAGATCATCCACTTTGAACGTCTGCCAACAATCTTCATCCCTACCTCTGCTTTACAGAAACCCATGCTGCCTCTTTGGCACTTGACTCCTCTTTGTTTGCAAAGTGCTTGATCCGCCATGTATTAACGGTGTGCTGAGTGCAGAGTGCTATCAGTGAAAGTGAAAGACTACAAGACATTCTTTATTTATTTATTTATTTTTTCATTTATTTGTGGAGCGCACTACAGCCCACGGGCATCGGGGCGGTGTAAACGGAGCATAAAATGGCTTAATTCAGGGTTACAAGAAAGTCGCTCTCCCTTGACTTGCCCTCCCTGTCCCTTCAGCCTGTGCCTGTGTAAAGACACTTTACTGGATGTGTGGTGAATTGATTCTTAGGAACATGTCCTCATGCTCTCTCTGGTCAGGATACCCTTGACGTCAGATTGTCTTGCTATAATAAAAAACCATTTGGTGTGTGCTTTGCCGTGCATTGATCCGTAGACAGTATTCTGTGGTGAAAAAAGTAAGCATAGTTGTGTGTGTTTGTCAGACCAATAAAGCCACTGTATACCTGAGAATCAGAAATGGCTGAATTGTGTTCATCACAAGGGAATTGGATGCAAGATTAGCGATTCATTTCACTGCATAAAGAATTGTGAATTTGTGGCAAAAATGTTCACTGTCATCAAAATAAGATTTTAGAGAAATGAATTAATCAAAAGAACATTTTTAAATACAGTACACTATATTGATTCACAAAATGTTTTAAAGATATCTAAAAGCAATAGTGACTTTGAAAAAACTATTTGCTAAAAAGTTTGAATTTACAGAAAATGTGCTGAAAGCATTTTAAAGAAAAAATCTGATGGGAGAAATGTTCCATTTGCTAATTGAGAGTATGGTAGCCCAAAAACCGGAAGAAAAAACAATCCACAAGACAAAATAATCACTGCATCTCTTTGCAAGGGAAAACAAAGGTTTATTGCATGCCAAAAAGGTATCAGATGATTGGTAGAACCAAACTGACACAGAGCTCGTCTGAGCTCAAGACGTTACATCTTTTATAGCGGAGAAACCACAAATTAACAATACTATGCATAGTAATGAGTACAGCATAAACCCACCACCTTCTTTGGCTACCACTTATGGAACATGCTAATCCCCACCATAGTCGCTTGACTGATTGGCTATATCTACGCTTCCCCCATTCCCGTAGACACGTGGTCCCCTACATCAACACTGTCAAACCCAGGTATATGATGGGAGAGTTCTTATCAGTAGGTTCATACATTTGGGGCCATCATGTGATGTGCACCCGCTTGTTGCAGACACAACTAAAGTAACTTGGCGATACCAACCCTGCTTTTGATTACACAATAGGTGTCCTCATTACCTAAATGACATGGTGCACACAAGCTGCACCCCTGACCTTGTACTAAAAGTATTGCCATCACCACTGCTTCCCCCTGATCTCCTTCCAACATCAGGTGCACAGGGTTGACGTGACCAGGGCACCACTCTTGAGTCTGAAATTCAAGGATTTGTTTGCTTAAGTTGTGTCTCTAGGTGTAATTCATTTGCGATGTCCACCCCAGGGTGAGGGCAGCAGTGTTCTAAATTTTTGCATGGCTCTTGGCATCAGAGATCCTTGTGCCCAATTCTCATGAATTTGTTCTTCAAGGGGCACATCCCTTCCTGCTCTTCTTTCAACTAACATTACGTTCCCATCACATCCATGCCCCACAGCTGGATACAATTAGTGTTTATCTGCACACCATGAGTACCTCTGACCTCAGCTTCTTTCATGAGGAGCAGGAAAGGGGATTTGTTTTTGGAGCTGAAATACCAGAGCTGCAGCTCCACACCAGGGCGTGCGTTCTCTTCTGTTCATCATGTTCTAGGCCTTAACATAAAAAATGGCGACACTTCTGCCAAGGTAATGCACCTCCCTCGCTTCTACCTCACTACCTTCCTATGTCACTACAGTACATCAGTACACAGGGCCTATAATACTGCCCTATCTATGTCCTCTGCAACTACAACATTAATACATGTGTTGCTATATGTGAGTATCTAATATGTTTTAGACCTAAGACAATGTATCTACTGACCGCAGCACAACCTTCATTCTGCTCAAACAATGTTACATTCTAATTGGCTTTCCTCAACCTGAACCTTTTTGCCTGTCTGGGACGCTGTAGATCCATCCTAACATAACATAAACAACACATTTAGTTGAAGAGCCCTCAGAAAATTCACTTTTTTGTTGTTTTATAAAACACCACTGTGAGCATACATCTAATGTCAAAGCACCTGGTAATTGATATAACTTAATACCATCATCATCAGCCACAATGTGGCACTTATTTTATCATATGGGGCAGAGGCAGTGCAGTGCTGAGCTGGCCCACCCGTGATTGCCAATCCATGATACACACCATCATCCTGTGCCAATCCATGATACACACCATCATCCTGTGCAGAAGGCAGGTACATTACGTTTGAGCTATCCTCCTGGCTTCATAGACATGCCTCAGTGGGGTTCCTCTCTCCTGGAGCCTTGCAGGATTGTCTGTTGTGCAAAGCTATTCTATTACTGGAGGAACTTCAGAGAGAAGTGACTAGGACTTGAGGGATCATTCTATTCTTTTGGAAGCACCAAACAGGTCATTTAAATGTGTTCTCAGACTATTATGCTTACTGTATGTTCGAAATTACAATAAGTTATGGTACATGGTTTATAGAGCACACAGTTACCACTGAAAATACCTCCTGAAGCTGTATGTTGGGAAACACACGTGTTCCAATTATTAGCAAATTAATGCTTTGCTTATTACTGGTATGCTTTTGAGGCTTGATTTGAGATTGTAAACCTGCAGCCCTCCTGCAGCATCTTTTTCCTTCTTCTGAATTTTTCTATCAGTTTGCATGTGCCGTTTTAAACTTTTCTTTGACACTCCCTAATTCCTAGATTACAACTGTGATGAACTCCCATACATGGGTGCAGATGTCGTAGATGAGGTGACCACGGGGGCTGTGTTCTGCTACCTGCTCTGCCATGCAGTGCCGAAGGGACTCTTGTTACTGCCTCCAGTGCATGGCAGGAGCTTGTCGTATTGGTGGTACAACACTACCTAACCTTTGTGTAGTGCCAATGTTAGCAGGAGTGAGAATGGCAGATCCGCAGGCCCTTGAAGACTGCAGGTAGATAATGTATCATGTTCAAGATTAGTATTATCCCACCCAGCTAGACTGCATAACAAATGTGTTAAAACACCCAGCGTGTCAGCCCCGCAGAGCACGTGTAGAGCTAAGACACAGCTGCATGGGCACCTGGCTTGAGAAATCCAATATGGTGAACCAGCTATTTGAAGCCACAGTCCACAGCATGTGACAACCCTAGGCTCCTCAATGAAGCATACCTGTAATGCAAAGTTTATTCCTCCGTTCCTGATCCAGTGAGTCAATCATACAGGTGCTGACCCTCCCAGCAAGCCCGACCAAGGAGGAGTGGTGAAGGTGCTATAAAAGAAGCTATAGCAACCCAGAGGTGTGTCAGGTGTAAGAAGGAGATGACACTCATTTGAGGAGGGTGGATAGAGGACTGGCTGGAGGAGAAGAGGAGGCCTGTGGTGAAATATGAAGTTATAGAGGTGGTGGAGGAGGGATCAGAGGAGGAGGTGAGGTTGAGTGGAGGAGTAAACGAGGATGTGGAAGAAAGATTTAAGGAGGGGTGTGGGTTTAAAGGAAGAGCTGAGGATTTGGAAACATGATTTAAAGAGGAGGTGGAAGTGAAAGGAGGAGCTAAGGGGGAGAAAAGAATACAAATGGATGAAGTGGGAAGCAAGGAAAAGAGGGGTCACAGAAAAGGTTAAGGCATAAGGAGGAGGTGGTGGAAAAAATAGGAGCAGAAGAGCAGGAGAAGGTTGGGACGGGAGTAGTCCATAAAGGGGAGGCAAAATTAAGTTTGGAGAAGTAAATGACTAGAAAAGCCCCCTGGGTCTAATAAGTGTGTGAGAGAGGAAGCAGGAGTTGAAAGCATCTGGTGGAAAGTTAAGGTTGGGTATGAACACCTAGAAAGAGGAGACAGGCATCATACAAGTAAGACACTTAGTAACAAGCTTGTATTGGGGTCATGAATATGAATGTGGAATAGGGTTGTTTGGCTGTATAGAGGTAGATAGGAACCCCCAAACCACCAGAAGCCCTCAGAGCCTGCCTCAAATCTTGGATAGCTTGTGGGCTGTGTGGATTTCCTGGCCTGGAACATGACTGGAGGTGGCCATAACTGATCAGAGAATTAAGCATAGAAGAGAATTTGTTCTACTAGTATACGCGTTCAAGGACTGTGAATGATGTCTGGAAAAAAAATGGAGGACTTGTTTGAGAGAGATTTTGTGTTTTCTAAGACTGAATTATCCTAGGTTTCATGTCAATCCCTTAATAATCCTTTTGAGTAACACTATATAAATCCTGAGTCTTTGTGGCGAGCACTCTGCTTCGTTACATATTGTGTCAGACGTGGGATCCTCATTGGCTAGTTTGGATGAATACCTGTCAAATCTCAGGTTTAATGACCATGAAACACAAAGAATACCGAAAGATATTCTGAGACAAACCTAAAAGGATACAGACTTTGTAAAGGATACACTCGAAGTCTTCTCCCATCGATTGGTGCCAGAAGTAGAACAGAGTTTTGTCATATGAAAGACCTTCTAACTAATGTCACTCTCCGACTAGCATAAGATTACAGTCAAAGAGAGCTATCAGTGAGAAGGGAGTGAGCGGACCAAGATTCCACAGACTGTTGATAAAGAGGAACTAATTAGAATACTATAGATTTCAAGAAGATAGTAAAAGCCTATCTAATGTACACTAACCTGAATATGCACTGCCACAGGTAAGTCCAGAACTGTCCGATGAATCCAAGGAAACAGCGACCAGGAAGGGGGTAGTGAGGAATCTAACCCGGATGGAACGAGGGCCACACTAGAGTCGGGTTAGTGCACACACAGGAAAGCGTCCAAAGTCCAGTGCACGTGAAGGTAGGAGGAGGAATTGGAGAACTTTGATCCGGGAAGCCAAGCCCTTTTACTGTAGAAAGTCCAAATAGGAAGGTAGGGCCATGTATCTCTCCTACAAGTTGGTTTAGGATTAGCAGAGGTCTTATACCACAAGGAGAGTGAGGCCTATAGTAGTCAGGGTAACAAAGTATAAAGATCCCCTAACAGAATGAGATGTAGGTAGGTGGGAACAGGACTCTGCAGGGTGTTAATGTAAGTCTGTGAAAAATAACTGTAGACTCTGTAAGGAACAGAGCAGGAACTGCTGTGTGCCGCGTAGAAATGCAGCAGGAGGCTCTGTATAGAAACGGAGCAAGAAGTTACTGAATGCCATGTAGGAACGTGGAAAAACTGGCAGCTCCGTTACGAGCAGGGAGAATACTTGGCGTCGCGTAGGAACGCGGAAAGCGGCAACCGCTCCTTGTTGGAAAGCTGCGTAGGAAGCGGAAAAACTGGAAACTCTGCTACGAGTGAGAGTTACCGGATGAAACGTAGTAACGCAAGAAAGGCAACCGCTTCATGCAGAATCCAGTCTGTTTGGAATTGCTGAGTGCAGAAATGAGCGTCTGCGAGAAGAAAGCAGAAGCAAGGCTCTGGAACGCTGAAAAACATGGAACGATCAGAAGCGCTGTTTCTTTGCATCCGCTTGGTTTAAATTATATCAGCTGACATGCACCTGACCAACGTGACGACGTATGCGTTGATCAGGTGATCCGAGCACGCAATGTTGGAATAATCGCACAAAAACATTGTAGCCCCAACATGTCATAAAGACCAGTACAATATTAGTGGTGCCTCCCAAATAATCTCCATTGAGTGTAAAACGGCCTGGCTGTTCTGTAAGCTGAAGATGCCGGTAAGAAGGGGCGTTTAGGGAAAACAAGAGAGCTGGATGATTGTGGGATGGCTGGCCTGGCAGGCATGACAATACCCAAGGCCTTCCCATTCCACCTTGAAGGTTGCACATGTCACAGCAATGGCCAACCTCCGTTCCAGGTCACCACAGAAGCTGCTGGATTAAATATCTACAGCATTAACAATATTGATATCCCTCAGGGTTGTAAATACAGTCCCACTGAGGTATCATTGGGCACAACTCCTTGGTCAGGCTTAGCAGTAACGTGTGAGATCGATGTGGGCACAGGAATTTGAGAGAGTAGTGAGAAGGAGATTAGGTATTCCCATTCAATTCACCTTGGACCCCCAGACTCTGTCCCCACTGAGTTATTATCCATCAGCCCTGACTTTTTGGTGGTACAGAGAAATGAGCCATTTTCCATGAAGAGGGGGTAAACTGAAAGGACCATATAGAGAATGGAGGCCTCCTGCATCATGTAGAGAAGAAACAGAAGGGGCGCGCCCAATGGAAATATCACCTTTATGTCCCTCCCACTTTTAGAAACGCTGTATTGGAGTTAGTCTGTTCCTCCCTTTCAGCAGGTCAACATGGGATCCCGAAGCCTTAAGATCACTATCGTCTTGGATGCGCTCATTCAGATGGCCTTATCACCTCTGCGCATTTGCGCATACCATGTGGCATTTTTTGTCCATTTAAAAGTGCATCCGATGTCACAAACGGGATTCACATTTAAATGCACAGAAATTCACTTTTTTGTTGTTTTATAAAACACCACTGTGAGCATACATCGAATGTCAAAGCACCTGGTAATTGATATAACTTAATACCATCATCATCAGCCACAATGTGGCACTTATTTTATCATATGGGGCAGAGGCAGTGCAGTGCTGAGCTGGCCCATCCGTGATTGCCAATCCATGGTACACACCATCATCCTGTGCCGAAGGCAGGTACATTACGTTTGAGCTATCCTCCTGGCTTCATAGACATGCCTCAGTGGGGTTCCTCTCTCCTGGAGCCTTGCAGGATTGTCTGTTGTGCAAAGCTATTCTATTAAATGCACAGTCATTCCATCCGCCTGTGCAAACAGATGCAGGGGGGAGCCCAAATCATTTCTGACCCTGCCATGATTGATGTTTAAGTGTGGCATCCGAGTTTTAAACCGTGACTGTGACCATTGCATTTCTATCCCCCAAAAAGGATTGCTTTAGTCAAGCATTCCGCCGAGACCGACACTACAAATCCACTTCCATCAACAATGTGGTTGCTGGGAGCCAGTCATGGATTAGTGTTTGGAGCATACTCCAGACACTAATGCATGCCAAGGGGCTGGGCAGTGCGTCTTTGTGCTCCTGTCTAGCCCCTCCTGAAATGTGCAGGTCACAATTTAAGATGAACTTGGCCAGCCCATATAATCAATGAGCACAAATGAAAAAGGTGCATAATATGCACTTGTTTCCTTTGTGCTCACGTTTCAGAATCCATTCCATCTTGTTTAAATGCATTTTTGTACTGGGACAAAGGAGTAGGACCAGGTTATGCATTTCCCTAGAACAAAGATTTATTGGGAGAATGCATTTTTGCATTAGTACAACATTTGCTCTAGTGATGCTCTTCCACCAGTGCAGACTTTCTGCAGTACTGCACTACGTGTATCATACACTTTGTGTAAATTGAATGTAAGGCAGGAATGAGTCAATTGCCCGCATTTAAGAATCACATGGGGACTCGTGTTTGTTGTAGCTCCCTCTTGCCATCCTCAATGCCATGTTACCAAAAGAAGAAAGGTGCCAGCTCTCACAGCAGATCCATCCTTCATAATAAGTAAACAACTTAAGCAAGGTAGATGCTGGTGCAACCGCATTTCATATTTTATTTATTTAATAAATCGACGTTTAATCAATCGTGTTAACCTTGAGGTGAGAGGCCAAGTAGCAGTGTCAATCTGGAGAAAGAAGGGGGTGGGGTGCCTAGCAGCATCTGCATTCCTAGTACTATATGGGCCTCATCACGAGTTGGGATGTAGCCCTTAAATGCTGTGGTAACGGTATTACTGCTGCACTTAAGGGCTGGCCCTATCACGAGTTGGGCGCTAAATGGGCTGTATTACCTACAGCTTTTCTGGAGGTTAATATCCCATTTAGCGCCCTGTATTACTGCCGGGTGTATGAGCGTGCATTATTACCGCTGAAAAATTCCCCATTGAATCCAATGGACCGAATGGGGATTTACCGTTAGCGCCCAACCAGTGATCTGGCGGTAATACCGCTGGACAGGTGGGGGCTAACGCTATAACAGTTGGGCGGTATTGCAGCCGGGATACCACTTAACTCGTGTGTGAACATTGAAAGGACATGAAAATCAATAAGGTGCAATTCTAGGCAACACCCCTACTATGCACCATTTGTAAATATGTCTCTCCACCTGGCACAAAGTATGAAGAGGTATCAAGGTGCTTTGGGTTCTCATTCCCCATGAATAACCAGTGGCTGACAAGCAGTACAGGGACATTGCCAACTAAAGGAGAATAAGTATAACAAGGAAACCTAAAGATGCGCCATGAACTTTACATACAGAATCCTTATTGGTTGTTTTCCAATACACCGCACACATTCATCCAAAGGGGAAAATGTGTTCATAGTTGTATAATTAAAGGCGACCTGAATTTGGCCCATCCAGATTAAAAGATTAAATGACGGCTGGTTCTCAGGAAATAATCGACACTCTGAATTCAAGTTAAAACCACCTGATTACATGATTGGTGGCATTGGTAAAATACCTGTGGTCTCATTACTAGTTTGACGGTGAAGGAAAAAAGTGGTCATTCCATGACAGCTGCTTTCTTAGACGGTAACGGAATTACCACTGGTTTTCCCGCATTGCCATATTATAGCTTTTGGCTGATTTGCCGCTTGCATATTTACCTTGCAGTAAATCCACAGGGCGTTTGTAGGAAAAAGGGCAGATTCATCTCCAGCTTTTTGCTGGATGTAAATCCTCCAGTTTTGCTCTGAAAACTGGTGGATTTACCATGTGGTAGTTTATTTGGCTGTAATTCCACAACAAATTACCATGGAGTCCTGGGGACTCCACAAATGGGGAATTACACTGGGCTACCACCACTTTTAATTCTGTTGCAAAATCCACAGGACCAAGTGGTGGTAACGGCAATCGGGTTTGGCAGCAGTTCCTCAGATTTACTGACATATTACTGAGAACCTCGTAATGAGGTCCCTAGTATTTTAAAATACTGGATGCTTTAACCACTCCGTCAGACTGCGAGGTTGGCCTTGAAATGTATCCACTCTGCTTTATTGTGGAAGTGATTACGTCACACAGAAGCATTACTATGTGGAGAAATTGCTGCATGTGTATTTTTAAAAAGTGCCCATGGAGTCCTATCGGACACTAAAATGGGGACTAACTTAAGGGGCGGCATGACTCAGAATCATGCCGACCCTTAAGATGACCACATGCTTACAAAGGTTGGTAACAATATGACTGTTTGGCAGTATTTCTGGCGGAAAATACCAGCAAACCTGTCATCAGGCCTGTGTGTGTGTAATACACTCATCCAAGATCTAGAACACCAGCAAATGACTGCCAGTATTTGGGTCATAAGACAAATACAGCAGCATCCCACAAATGTTATGAAAACAGCACCTGATTGGCACAAGAATTTAGATATTGCTCCAGGTTTTCCATAAAACAGCATCACCTGCGAAGATGATCCAGAAAGCAAGCATGCCAACCTCATATGTCCACCGCGAAAATCAGAAGTCCTGGGGGGCATTCAGAGTTGACAAGTAGTTCTGACAAGCATCGCCATTGCAGGAAAATGTTGCATCTGGCGGTCACTCACATGTGACAAGTGAGAAGTCATTATCACCACTGCTACCAATGGATCGCCCGAGGAGGCATTCCTGAGAGACACTGTATAATGCTTAATTGACCACCTAATCTAACCTGGAGCACTGGTGGCCACTCCTGAGAAGAGAGCAGATAGTGATAGTGCACCTTATCACTGCAATATAAACACCTGCTAAGGGGCCCCATGTACCATATACAGAATTAAACCAGGATCCACTAAACAAGTTTCTAAATACGCAACCCCACTGACTTTGAAGGTTTGCCAAGTTGCAATAAATACAGATTTGATTGGAACCTCCAATGCAGAATGTCATTGATCATAATACAGGGAGTGCTGGCTTACAATTAACCTCAGTAACTATGCACCTTGAAGAAATTGGCCTCCCTTTCCCAGATGAAGTTAAAATGCCTCTTTTCCCACTTATGTTGAAAAAGAACACTTTTACATGGGATCGAGATACAAATATTGAAAAATGTTGTCAGAAAAAAAGATTGATGGAATATAGCAAGCAGAGGTAATCAGCAGGAGCCCTGCGTGCATATCTAGTGAAACGTTGTCCTGGTAACTTAGACATTTTATAGGATACCTCCGTTTTAACATTCTGCCAACATTAGCAAATACTGGAGCATGGAGTAGTATTGATTAAGAAGCTAGATGTGTTCTATGTCTACTTGAAGTGGAAACGAATAGACATATTCTTACTGCATGGGTAGCAATGCACGGAAGGGGTTCTATGTGATTTCGCCGACCTATTTTTGGTCGTGGTACTTTTCATCGCCGACCCTTTCATCGCCAACATTTTTGTATTTTTTTTATTTTTTTATTTATGGGGGGGCTGCACCTCCCCTTACTTAAATAATCATACCCCAACCCGCACAAACACCCCCCCTAAAAAAAAAAGTTAAAATAGAAATGTTGGCGATGAAAGGGTCGGCGATGAAAAGTACCATGACCAAAAATAGGTCGGCGAAATGCGTGTATACCCACGGAAAGTATGCTATGCTCTGGGTTATGGTAGGTTCATTAATCATCAACTTGATTTTTTATTAGATACATTTTGGAGTACTATACAGGCGGGTGAATTGCTGGTTATGACAGCCGCGCTTATCATATTTGGAAGGAGGTCTGCCATATTTTAAATGGAAAATGAGTGTTTAGTGTATTGTAAGACAATTACATGAATGGATGGACAAGGTGCCCTTTAAATTGCGATTAGTGAAATTGGAATATCAATTTTAACGTTGTTTATTTTAATTCTATCATTTTGTTTTCTATTATGATTGATGTAAGGTGTAATTTTAGCTTTGTGATGTATAGTGCAGAAGATGTTGTAGAAGCCATGACACACTTAAATTATGACACTGCAATATAGATTGAACGACAAGACATATCTACAGTAGACAGATGTATGTGACAATATTGAAAAAATCACTGCAAAGCACAAAATGCTGAATTCTTTTTTAAGCACTTATATAGAGACACCCGCAGCTCCCTCATATACCTCTCCACCTCTTTCATTGGGCCTCATTACGACCCAGGCGGTAAGTTACCGCCTGGGCCGTGACTTTACCACCATGGCGTAAACTACGTTTACGCCATGGTGGTAGGCGGATTTACCGCCCCATTCCGAGGTCGGCGGGGCGGTAAGTCCCCAATCCCCATTTACCCTTCCCCATTCCCATTTTTGCCCCATAGGGCATAATGGGAGTGGGGAAGGTGTTAATTACGCCACCGTAAATTACGGTGGCGTAATTAACTCCATGGTCCCTTAGCGCCATGGATTTTAACACCTGCTAAAAGCAGGTGTTAAAACCTCCATGGCGCTAAAGGACCTCGTACTCAGGCGGTAAGGGTCGGCGCTGTTTACGCCGCCGTAAACCCCTTACCGCCTGAGTCGTAATGAGGCCCATTAACTTAATCCACCCCCTATACTTAAGGTGAATAGACCCCCATAGAAACCCCTCAAAGTTCTACTGTTAATAACGTTTGATTCGAGAAACGGATTTGAATGAAATTTCAAAAGTGATAAGGCCCCACCAACTGCACAGTTTGATAAAGATAGGTTAAAAAATATGAAAGTTACTAAGAAGAGAAAACATTTCTTTCCCACTTCCCATTCATTTTCCCGTAGACAAACAAGGTCCATTTTTGCCAAAGCGCACAACCCAAATGATTTGGACCAGGTCCGAAACAACTTGGGCACGAAGTGTTGACTCGTGATCCATGTCCGTTTTGGTGTTGTGCCCTGCAGTAGTTATTTAAATATTCGACAGAGCGGGGGTGTCCCCTTCTCAAAAATGGATAGTTATGTCTCCCATGGTGCATTGCAGGATCATGGTTTTCAGAAATGAAAAAGACACCATCTTGTTTTTCTCTCGATGTGAGACATATTCAACGTAATCGCCGCGGATATATGAAAATTAAATGCAGGAAAAAATCTATTTGCAGGTAAAAATATGCAAATGCCACAGGCTAGAGGTGGGAGGGTGGCTAGAGGGCAGCAAGTGAAATTTGGGATTTGAAGGAGGTCTAGGGACTAAGTTTGCAACACAAAGCTTTCAGTAGCCTCGGCTATAGCCGCAAACAGGGTTCCATGTGATAATATCCCCGCAAAAATGCTGTGTGGCAAAAAAGTCACAAATAATTTTCGTTTTTTTGGGGGAAAATATTACATGGAGCATATGTGGGACACAGCTGCAACCTCCAAAACTTTTTGTTCTTTTTTTTTTTTACCCAACTTTATTTTCATTTTGTACATCTTTTAAACGGGAGGCAACAGTTAGCATTTGGTTACAGCAGTATTACAACCATTATTATCTATGAAAACAAACTATTTGACCAATTTGAACTTTGGCATTGAGACTGTTAATGGCTTTCAACTTTCCCCCCGAGTATTCCCACTCTCACCCACCCGTCCCACCCCTTTCCCTTAGAGTTAACTGAACCAAACTAGGTCAAAGTTATGACCAAAGCAAAGCTGTTTCCTGAGCCCATCGCTCCTTCGTCTACTGCAGTCTCTATCTGATATGAATGTTCCTTAAAGTCCTGGGTTTATAGAATTGAGCCTCCCTTTCCCCCACATAGTCTTGAAGTGGGTCCCATATAGCTAAGAATTTCAGGTAGGTCCCTGATTGTATGACGCAAATGTTCTCCATCGCCATAACTCCCCACACTTTCATCCACCACCATGGAGCTGTTGGGCCTTCCACTGTCTTCCATTGTTGGGCCACTGTCATCCTTGCTGCAGACAGTAGGTGGGTGATGAGGGCCGCATTGTTCCCTGAGGCTGCGTATCTTCCTTCTGACACTGCCCCCAGTAAAATGACCTTAGGGGAATGTGGTAGGTCTATGCCTGTTACGTCTTTGATGAGACTCAGTATCTCTTTCCAAAAAACTTTTATCCTTGGGCACGACCACCACATATGGAATAGGTCACCTTTTCCTCCACATTGGCGCCAACAGTCTGAGGAATACGTGGGGTTAATTTTATGTATTCTGCTTGGGGGCAGATACCATCGGTAGCATATCTTATATGCCGATTCTTTGATTGCCGTGGATTTGGATAGTTTGTGAGCCCTTCTCCAAATTTGGTTCCATTCTTCCTGTGTGATTTCATCCCCTATGTCCCGCTCCCAGTCTTTCATATATTGGAGGGTTTCATCTGCTTGTGATTTATCGAGTAGCTTGTACAGTCTAGTGATCCCTTTTTCTTGTGTCCCTTCCCGGATCGTGAGTTCTAGACCCACTGGGGGGCGTAGACCAGCCTGTTTTACCTCTGGGTGTGAGATCCAATGACGTACTTGTATATATTTAAATCTGTGGTGCTCGGTGATGCCAAATCTTTGTTTGCAAAGTTCAAAGGAGAGTGGGGCGTCATCCTGATATAAGTCACTTAAGGATAGTGTATCTGCTCCCTGCCAACAGTCCCAGAACTTTTGTTGGAGCCCAGGCGTAAAATCGGGATTTTGTACTATCGGTGACATTGGGCCCAGGCCTAGTTTGATCCCCCTGCTGTGGATCACAGTGTCCCAGGTGTGTAGTGTCGTTTTTGTCGCTTCCAAAAGGATCCCTCCTCTCTCTCGTGCTTTTGGCTTGAGGAATGGTAGCATGCGTAGTGGGGTGTCCGTCGCAGACTGTTCTATTTCCCCCCACCCTGGTAGGGGGTCCCTCCCTGCCCATTTCAATGCTGACGCCAATTGGGCTGCTAGTATATATCTCCCTATGTCCGGCACGCCTAACCCTCCCATTAGTGTTGGGCGCATCATAATCCTTTTCTGAATTCTCGGCTTCTTATTCCCTCAGATGAATTTGAACACTGCTTTTTGGAGTTGCTGGATCATTGTCGGGGGGATGATCACCGGGGTGGAGCTTACCATATACAATAGTCTGGGTAACAACAAAACCTTTTTTTTCAATGGGACTGGGGGACACCCTCCAACCCCTTTTCAAGTTATCTTTATAAAGCAGAGTATTGTTGAAAGCCAGACATGTGGGTGAAGAGGGGAAATGATGAGAGGGCAAGTAAGTCATGAGTATTTGCCCACAATGCTGCAAGAGAGTTTCTAATCCTGGACACTGGTGAAGTTATTCTCACTGATTGTGGCTGCTTTTCAGAACACAAGTAAAGGACACATGTGGGTGAAGAGCATAACTTCAGAGGGAGGACGCATCACATGTTTTTTTGAGGGTGGCAAAATTGCTCAAGTATTTGGCTACCAGGATTTTACTCAGGTTGTCATGCTCCCAGTGCATACGCTTACACACAAGACCACAAGCACATGTTTCGTATTGGAATTTTTTTTACAAGGGAATATTTCCCAACAAATTGCTGGATTTAAAAGGTGAACACATTTTATACTTTTCCAGCATATTTATTGGAACATTTCATCTCTCAGGTTATTTTTCTGGTGTTAATTATTTTTTTAAATCCCAAACTATTTTATTTTATGCACTTTCTTCTAAGGGGAAGGTCAAATGAACTGCATGTGTATATTGCACTTTAAGATATATGTTCACTTGATGTGTGTATAGTCATGGGTGCAATCGTTTGATCTTTGCTGTGGGTGCAGAAAGTACCTGGGCATTTGTTATTCTTGCAGCTGGTCATATTTTCCCATTTCTGTGCTGCTTAAAATGTGCTTAGTTGGGGTTGTGCAATGTATCACAACATTCAGCAAGTGACCAGCCATAAAACAAGGGGCTTGGAGCACGCTGCTTGACCAAAGTGTTTTTTCCACGACAATTAATTAATTTAATCTCACTCTGCTTTGTCTAAAAACATTATGAGTTCTCAAAGCCTGCAATCTTTTATACATAACAATACCACTGTCAAAGCAGGACAAATCAGTTTGTATTTGATGAACGTTGTTGAGTGATGGAGTGGTTGTGCCCACCGCCCATGGCCAAAAGACGTGGCTAGTGGTTTGGTAGTGTTCAGCCGTGCCCACCAGCCATGGTCTGGTAGCATGCAAAATGGACAGTGGGCACAGCCTTTTGGCCGATGACCATGATAGTGGTCTTGAAGAGTTCTAAAAATCTATGGAATAACAAAACCCTTGAAATTCAAGGAATAAACTTTAGTTGCAGGGATCTTAAGGTAAGAACTTAACTCAACAAAATCCCTGAAATTCAGCTAAAGCAACCTTAACTTCGCACCTCCTGTTGCACAGCCAATGACCACAATGATGACATTACAGATCACATCACTGATGACATCAGTAATTACATGTTGTATGAGAACTCAGATGACTTTACAGATCACATCACTGATGCCATCTCTGGTGACTACACTAATGCAATTTTATATAACTGATTACATCAAGAATGAATTAGACATAACATCATTTATAAGTTAGCTCATGAAAACGTTGATTACCTTCATAAAAATGTAGGCCGTGGACTTGGCCATGCCAAAGGCCCTAGCTATTGGTCGGTTAGTGTTCAAAAATACCAATGTGCATGGTTAAAAGCCATGAGTAGTAGCCCATCATTGTTTTACAATATACAGTGGGCCACGTTGAAAGCTGTAGTGAGTAGCCATGGCTAAAGGTCATAGCTAGTACCCATTCATATGTTGGAATATGCAGTCAGCACAGCCAAAGGCCTTAGGTTCTGGCTAGTAATGTGTTGATGACCATGGCTAGTGGCTGGTTAGTTTATATATTATACAGTGTGCAGAGCCAAACTCCATCGCTTATTGCATTTTATTATTTTATTATGCAGTGGACATGGCCAAAAGATGTACAAACTGATCAAGGTCAAAGGCCATGACTAGTGGCCCATTTATATGTTAGGATATATAGTGGGATAAATAATCACAATTGAAGTCAGAGGGTTAGCACATTCTGTCTTAGCCCATTACAGTTTTAACACATCACAGACAGAACAATTTGTTTACCATATTATTCTTCAAACTTAGTTCCCTATAAATTACTAAATGTCCCTACAAAAAGACTCTTTCCTATCCCTCAGTATATGTAACTAACCCTGGTAGTGCACTGATGTATCGCCTATCAAGGTTAAGGGATGAAAGTGAAACTCACCCTAACCTCTCTCACTACTTTCCTTGTCCACAAAAATTAAGGGCACTCCTATGGAAGTCAAATTCTTCTATTTTTATTTGTATGCTTCCAATGGTTAAGTTGCACTAATAAAAACCTATGAAATTCAATGAACAAACTTTGTCAAATGGATGTTATGGTTAAGTTGCACTAATAAAAACCTATGAAATTCAAGGAAAAAACATTGTTAAAGGGACATTATGGTTAAGTTGCACTAATAAAAACCTATGAAATTCAATGAAAAACTTTGTTAAAGGGACATTATGGTTAAGTTGCACTAATAAAAACCAATGAAATTCAATGAAAAAACTTTGTTAAATGGACGTTATGGTTACAAGTAAAACCAAAAAACAACAGAAATTCGCCAGTTATGGTAAACTAAGCAACCATAACTCGCGCCACCACTGTGCACAGCTAAGGCTTACACCCAGGACATCAAAGATGACATCACTAATGTCAATTATGACATCACTGATGACATCACATACCTGGGCCACTTGTTTTTGTTCACTGACATATATAGGCCAGGTGGTTTTGTTCACTGACAGTCAGAATATTAAAATTTAAAAGGTGCTGTATATCTAGACGTTAACCTTGTCATATGTTCTTAAAGTACTTCCCTTAGGGTTTGATCTCAGCTCATGGTGCACATACATGTAGAAATGAGCAGGCCTCCAACACACAATTCATTTGTATACATGAAGATAAACTTTAATGTTATTAACATTTTATGATGATGCTGTTTCTTTCTTCATTACTTTAGTTTCCCTGTATGTGCCTCTGATTTTTATGCATTGTGGTTCTTCATATGTATTGTTTGTACTAGCACAAGTGTTGTAAGTCTTGAATTGTTAGCTAGTTATTACATGTTTAACATTATTCAAAACTCTGATAAGGCAGCATTTATTATTCTACTATCCAAAATTACAAGATTATAAATATTGTACTTCTACGGTGCATGCTGCAGTCATTGCCTATGTTTATATATGATTAGGTTTCTGTATTAACAACAACACTCCAATACAATGATTTTAGATGAGTACAATCTTTAATATATGAAGTAGTTCATGATAGCTCTTCCGATCACCCCTGACATCTTCTTACCAACAAGATAAACACAACCCCTTGTAGGGACTTTTCAGCAAAATTGTATTCACATGTGATGTCATCAGTGATGTCATCAATGTCATGTGTGATGTCATCTTTGATGTCCTGGGTGTTAGTCTTAGCAGTGCACGGTGGTGGTGCAAGTTATGGTTGCTTAGCTTACCATACAGATGGAGTAGACAGAACAAACAGAGTGGATGGAGTGAATGGAGTGGATGAGGGGATGGAGTGGATGAAACAGAAGGAACAAATATGGGGATAGAACAGATGGAAATGATGGAAATGATGGAGTGGATGGAGTGAATAGAATGGATGGAGTGGACAAAGTGGATGGAGTGGATGGAGTGGATGGAGTGATGGAGTGGATTGAGTGGATGGATTGGATAGAACAGATAAAGTGGATGGAACGGATGAAGTGGATGGAATGGAAGAATGGAACGGATTGGAGTGGATGGAGTGGATGGAAAAGATAGAATGGATGAAGTATAGAGTGGATGGAGTGGATGGAGTAGATGGAAAAAGATGGAAAAAGAAGGGAAAGGATCGAAAGGATGGAACGGATGGAACAGATGGAATGGATGGAAGGGATGAAGTGGGCAGAATGTATGGAATGAATATAGAACGGATGGAGTGTATGGAAAGGATGGTATGGATGGAAAGGATGGGATTGATAAAAGGATGAGGATGGAGTGGATGGAAGGCAGGTGTGGAGTGGATGGCAGGGGTAGAGTGGATGGCAAGGATGGAGTGGATAGAAAGGATGGAGTAGATGGAGCGGTTAGAGTGGATGGAACGGATGGAGTGGATGGAGCGGTTAGAGTGAATAGAAAGGATGGAGTGGATGGAAAGGATGGAACGGATGGAAAACATGGATGGAGTGGATGGAAAGGCTAGAGTGAATGGAATGGATGGAAAGGACAGAGTGGGTGGAGTGGTTAAGTCGCTATAGTTCTGCATATTTCTGTATCTCCTATTTATGCTATGTATATGCTATGTACCTGTATCCCCATGTTATCTGTATCATATGTTTACCCTATCCATCCTATCGCTTTATATACGTATGCCGCTATGTATGCCCCCTGTCCTGCTCTCGTGCTTGGTCGCAGGCGCTTTACTTATAACCCCCTTATCACACTACCACGCTTACTCGCGCCTATACACCATCATCCAACTAGTGCACAGCTATGCTATGACACATTCAGCCTAGCTGTTCTCATACTAACATGACCCCACGAACACCTCATCATCCTAATAAAACACAGCTAGCTGAGCACATACCGGCTATCTTAGGCGTCTCCTAACGCAGCCAGAACTCAGTCTGGGTGTCCACCCTCCAGACTGAACACATCCAACTGATTCCTCAGCACTACATCTACCGCTAAAATGCAGCTATCATGCGACAACCACACCAGCTGCACAGATATCCGGCGCGCCCACGCCCCAAACGACACTGTCTCTCTCTACTGACTTGAACTGCGGTTCCCGAGGGCATTCAACCTACCAGCGCTTTGAGGTCATACCAATGATACATAAGGTGCTATATAAATGGCAAGTAACATAACATAACATAACTGGTGAATTTCTGGGTTTTGTTGGTTTTACTTGTAACCATAACGTCCCTTAACAAAGTTTTTTTTTCATTTTTCATTGAATTTCATAGGCTTCGATCAGTGCATCTTAACCATAATGTCCCTTTAACAAAGTTTTTTCATTGAATTTAATAGGTTTTTATTAGCATAACTTAACCATAATGTCCCTTTAACAATGTTTTTTTCTGTGAATTTCATGGGTTTTTACCAGTGCATGCTATTTTCCTACAACTTACTAATATCATACTTACCCAATATAGCAATATTTTTGTCTGACTGGATTTGGAAGGGTCCCTTCTGGTTATTGGACACAGTAGATAGCAGGATGCAAGTTTTCAGTGGGCAAGTCTTAATGGTAGCAAGCTAAGCTGAATCAGAATTAAATCCCTTCAAGTTTGGGATGTTTAAAATTGGGTCAGGCTAGCAATAATTTTGCAAAGCTAGAGTCTGTATTCTGCAAAGAAATCTCGATCTTTCAAAGAATTCTGGAGTCAGCTACAAGATGAAGAGTTCTGCAATAAAGTGCTGCGTAGATGTCTGGATGCAGTATGTGTTCTGGAAGCAGTGTGTCTATGTGTAGTGAAACTCATATATTTATCCATTACCACGTTTGCGGCATGGGCAGAAAATCAAAACACACCCCCATGTCTGTGAGTGGCTACAGGCATGTGCTTATGACAGGATTTAGGAACTCCCACCTGGATTTTTACCCAAAACATACTTTTGCACAAATGTACATTTCTACCATTGTGTCCACTCATAAAATTGGACACATATACTTTATATTTGATTGTCTACATTTACATTCACTTGCCATCTTTGTGAGAGCTGTATTGGCCATGCTAGGGATTTTTATCAATTTTACCAATAACACTTTGGATTAATCATTTCTAATTTGATACATCTCTGGGTGCTTATCAGTGGATCGTGTACATACAATTGAAAGTTTGCAACATTAATAGTTTTGCCACAATCAGACATTTTTCATAACTTTGGTTCCTTAAATGGTACAAGTTTCCTCAATGTCTTCAAATCACAAGGCTGAAATTAGTTTAATGTCTTCCAAGTTTCAGATTCATCCCTCTGTAGGTTGCTCAGTTAAAGAGTTTTAAACTTTAATCACAGATAAGGATTTCACATCAAAGTCCTCCTGTGTATCCTCCCCTTTTCAGGCAGCAGCTGTCCATTCCTTTAAAGTTCACTGAGAAACCTCCTCCACATCCTGCCCCTCCGTGCAGAGGTCAATTCTCAGCCTGCCCTTTGTTCTTTGGTCAGCCAGCACACGAATGTCTAATGCGGCCCCATTGTGCTGTTTGCTAGTATTATGCGGGAATCATTAACAGCCATTAGCCTTCCTGTTCCAAAGGGAGTGTCAAGCGGAGATGTCAGTTTTCCCAGGCCAGGCTGTCTGACCAGAATTAAATAGTGGATTGGCCCCAGACTGGGCTTTTTGACATTAAAGTCTTTTCATTTCAAATATAAAATATAAGCACTGTTTATAAAGGATTTAAACATTTTAAAGGAATTAGCCCTTCAGAAACATGCTTGAAATAGTGCATTTTGCAATTTCTTCCAGAAAAAGAAACACCTTTAAATGGGTTTGACAGCCAGTTTCCTTAAGCAGCTGTCAGACAGGGAGGCCTGGATTCCTCTGTCTGCCTGGAGAGTCCATGGTTTCAGCACACTTTCCTTTCCATAATCCTCTGGGAAATTGACAGAATTTTTAAGGGCATTTTTGGATTAGGCCCTTCTGTGGCCTTGTTTCAGGTGACAGATGAAAGATGACAAAGGACAGATGACAGATGCCAGATGAAAGGTGACCGTAGTGATTCCTGATTTTACACCCTCTTTGCCTGTGTGTGTGGCAAGGTGTGCAGTACATTTGGTGGTTTATGAACTATGTGCAATTTTGCAGATTTGGGGAGTAACTTATGGAATAATTGTGCACCTTAATTTGTGGCGCAAGCTGGTGCAAGCATGAAAAAGCTAGCGCTGTGCACGCAAGTGATTCATGGAAGTCTGTGCCCGTGTTTTCCTAAGGAGCTGCGCCGAAACCGCGCTTGGCACACACGGGCGCACACAGGTGCACACGTCACTCCGACATCCCGAATGCTGAGTGCAACGCGCACAGCGAAAGGACACAATGTGTAGCGCACACACCAAAAAGGGGGTGGAACACATGGGATGGGGAACAACGCGTTGAAATGAGGGCGTAACTGAGGAAGTACTGCTGAGAAATACACGGAACGCCCACACGCATGCGAACAACACGTATTCATGGAATCGAATAGGGGAATTTCACGCACGCCCATAGACACGCACAGGCGTAAACACGTCTGCCACACAAAGGCAGGCAGAAGCATCCCCGCGCAGTATAAAAGTGTGCACAAACAACAAAAACGTATATATAGCTACGATGAATGTCCCATTTCTCGCAGCAATGATCGTGGGACACCGCAGGAGGAGGAGAATAGCCAGGCCCTGCATTTTATTGCCCAGGACCAGCCTTTTTGGGATGCCTGATGACAAGGTATAAGGCAGGTATAGGTTTCCACCTCGTATCATCCTAGACCTGGTCACTGACTGCGAGGATGACCTCAAATCAACCACCTTCTGCTCCCAAGGACTGAGCCCCTTGGAAAAGGTGCTCAATGTACTGCATTTTTGGCCACAGGGTCATTTCAGCGGACAACTGCCATAGTTGGGGGTGTCTCACAGCCCACGCAGTCACGCTGCCTGCACCAGGTGTTGGCAATCATGACTGCGCGCCCCTCAGTCCACAGGCACATATACATGCGCAGAACACCCACAGAAAGGCAGGACGTGGTCCAGGACCTTTACAGGGTGGCACACTTCCCCAAAGTGCTTGGTGCTATGGATTGCACCCATGTGGCCCTACGTCCACCTAGGGCCACTGAGAACATCTACCGCAACCGCAAGCACTGGCATTCCATCAACGTACAGGTTGTATACTATGCCCATGGAATCATCACCTCTGTCTATACAAACTATCCTGGGTCTACCCATGACAGTTTCATATACAGAATGTCCACCTTGAGCCGGGAACTGGAAGCTGGGAAGCATGGCGACACATAGCTCATTGGTGAGTACAAATGTCTGTGCACACACAGTTAAATACATAAACCCAACTAATGGCAACCATCCTCACCTCCCCAGGGGACTGTGCCTACCCTCTGAGCAACCACATGATGATACCAATACGGAACCCCACCACACCACCCCAGGTAAAATAAAACACAGCCCATATTGCAACCAGGGGCATAGTGGAAAGCACATTCAGAGTGCTCAAGTCACGCTTCTGCTCCCTTGACCGCTCTGGCGTGCATCTACTACATGCACCCCCAGTAGTGTGCAGGATCATTGTGGCAGCATGTGTCCTGCACAATGTTGCAACACGGCACTGTGTACCGGTGCACATGGTGGTGCCCCCACATCCCCAACCAAAGGCACAGGCGCTGCAAATGGGATGGTGAAGGGCACGTGGCGAGGCAGCACGGACCCAGCTTGTGGCCACATTTTTCACCTAAACTCCCACCCCTGCAGAATGCACGCGGGCCTGGGACATACCAGGTGACATTGATGATCGCAAAGAGACAGTCAACTGTCACAACCTTACCACCCTGAGAATGTTGCCACGGAAGTGCTGCGTTGTGTGCATCCCTAGCTACTTAAACATAACCAATCCTGTGTGACCAAAAGGAACACATGCAAGGTGCATATCACACTACCCCCCTGCAAAACAGGCCATGGAAATCACTGGTATGTCACCCAAACCCTCCCAACCCCCATCACCCTTGTCGGCCACACCATGACATGGCATGCAACAGCAAAATGGCAAACCAAAAGCACAACACATGACCAATCAGATACAAAGTGACAAGTGATAAATGGAAAGAGGCCTGAGACAATCACACCTGACATGGAATCAGATGAAATGACTGACCAACAACCTCTCACACATACAAAGTCATACACAAATGCATGCCACCAGCAGTACCATCAACAAAAGACAGAATGCCTGCTGACATGCACATTGCCCAATCCAAATACGCAAATCCCAAAACCGTGTGCTGTGTGTCTCTTCTGCAACACACCGCTCAGCACACAGCATAGTGATCAGCCATTGTGTTGGGGATACACCTTGAGCATCATATAAAAAGGACAAGCAACAAAAATATCCCAGTGACGCATGTACACAATCCCCAAATGGTAAGTGATCATGCGCTGCAGGGACACAGCATGCCAGAGAAGGCAATCTGCATGCACATGTGGGCATGGAATGGTGTTCGTATGTGTGGTGGTGCATTGTGTAAGTGTGTGTGTCAGTAGAGAAATGGACTCAATACATGCATGTGAAATGAAGTGACCCTCAGTGTTTTGTACACATCACATGTGAACATTGTCCATGTGGACACCCCAGTATGTCAAACCACAACAATCCCCTGACACCTGAAATGTAAACCCAACACAGGAACAGCCATTGACCATCAGAACACATCATGAAAATACTTCCCCACAATGACAATGTCAGAAAGTGCCCAAACACTGTAACCCAAGCGCACTGTCCGAAAACAAAAGCCCATACCTCATTTACTCATCACGATGACCTTCAGAAGAACTGTGTCTGGGGTCCGTTGGCTTTTTCCTTCTAATCTACCTGGCTTCAGGATCCACCTCCCCCTTGGTTTCCTTGTTCTTCCTTTCATGTACATAGGGTCCAGCCCCCTCAGACCCCACCTTGACTGGTAAAAATACCAAATCACAGAGAATTCCAAGGAGCCAAACCCCCAAACCAGGGAAAAAGCCTCTAGCCACCAAAAAACCCTGGAAGAGTCTCCAGTAGATGACTTGACATTGCTGAATATGGCCAAGCACATGCCCAAGCAGAATGATAGAATAACTACCAAGGTAGCACAGTTGAACAATGGTTCAACAGGATGGGTAGCAATTTGAGCACACAATAATCAATGAGGATGCCACATCTGATGGGTAGTGTCACAGCTCCAGTCTCCAGGCACAGGAGTGGCACGAACCAACCACCCCCTTCACGGTCTGGGCACCTGCAAGGCAAAACTTACACAGGCCTCCGAGACCCTGGCGGGGAAAGAGGGTTAGGGATCCGTTGGTTGGATAGGTATCAGTATTTAGGATAAGCGGAAAGAGGCTCAGGAGAGGGAAGGTGGATGGACAAGGGAAAGTAGGGAAAATACAAACTACAACAATTGACAATTACACATACTCAATTAGAGAAACCATGTTCTTCATGCACATTGTACAAAATGGCTCAAAGGCGAGCCAAAGAGAGACTTATCTCTGGGGTGAGTGCTGGCCTCTTGCCTGCACACTCTCAGGTCCGGTAACAAGAGCAGTTCAATGCTGCAAAGAGAGCTTGAGTTACTATTCTGTGGGTGTTGCCTCACACACAGATAACACCATTCATGCCTCGAACTTAGTGACTCCTCCCCAAACAAGCACTCTTGTCTGCTGCTTGGTTCGTATTGTTTTGCTTGCCCCGTGATGGTTCATACACTGTTTATGCGGTAAGGAAGCCGCATGTAGCTCCAAGGTAAACGGAAGACCATGGCCCTCATTACGACCCTGGCGGAGTGGGTTTACGCCAGCGGTATTCGCGGCGGACCCGTCCGCCCTACTACGAGTTCCCGTAGCGCCATGGAGCGGTTTCCGCCTGGTTTTTCCGGGCGGAGAAATCCATGGCGCTACGGGACCTTGTTGTTAATTACGCCACCATATTTTACGGTGGCGTAATTAACGCCTTCCCCACTCCCATTATACCCTATGGGGCAAAAATGGGAATGGGGAAGGGTAAAATGGGGAATGGGGATTTACCGCCCCGCCAAGGTCGGAATGGGGCGGTAAATCCGCCAAACCCCATGGCGGTATCGGCAGCTTTCCGCCGTGCTCCATGGTGCATATTGCACCACGATTTCCGCCAGGGTCGTAATGAGGGCCCATGTGTTAAGAATCACACATGATAGTATGGGCCTTGGATGTGCTGCTAGCCACATGTGGCGAGGTGCGACTTCAGTACAAGTCGCGTTCTGCCAGCCGTGGGTTTCTATAGGCAGCGCACATGGCTAATTGCATATGCTAATGATATGCACTGCACTCGGGCTTGTGCATCGCTGGGTGCTACCCCCTTGTGCTGTATTAGTTTGAGGCTAGGAATGCTACTCTGCTATTAACTTAGCTTCTCTGGAGCAGGGGGACTCGAGGATATGGGTGACACCCCCTGCGTGTGCCCCTGACAACTTGGAAAGCTTCTTTGCATTTGCTCCTCAGCGCGGCTTTCCTGTACTGTGAACGTCTTCCCCAATGCATGAGTAGGCTCCCCAGAGCTGGCTTGGCTTGCATGTGCGAGGGGCCTGGAGGAAGGTCGGCTGGGCGTGGCCCCTCGTGCAGCACCCCTTGCTCGGAGCTCCTGGAAACACGTCTGCTTCTGTCTGACATCTGAGAACAAGCCCTGTGCTTCTGCTGACACGTGCATGCATGCATGTGCCCCACCCAACGTGGCCAGGGTTTTGTAGTTCTTGGCCCGGTGTCTGCTGGAAAAGGTAGTCTGGAGGCTCCTTTTCCTGCAGAAAGGGCATAAAAGCCTTTTATAAGGCTGGAATATTTTCTGTGTGTGTGTCTTTATGCTGCTGAAGACAGATACAACGTGCCGTCCAAACTGAGCGTAGTAGTAGTATAGGCGGACATCTCAGATGAGGACTGGACCGTGAGTTGTGCCTCTTGGGTCACATTACTAATGCACCCTCTTTTGCCACATTCCCCAGGGGCTGAACTCAACATGTACCAACTTGACATTGTCACCACCCGGACCCCTCCCACCATCAGTGTGACTTTGACCGCTAAAGGGTGCAGGCTACCGTCTACAGCATGAAGTGCATCAAGCACGTATACATGCAAGAAATTAACATACATCACAATCAACATCAATAAATGGACAGTTCAAAAATGTACTCACCAAAATTGATTGCAGACATGTCTTGGAGAAAACATCCATAATCCCCACTAGAGGTGTAAACACAAATAGTACAGCAGCAGACAGGTCACAGCTATGACGAAAGTCCAATGCCGTTGTGTAAATGGTTGTCACACTGAACCATCCTTGCAAGCCCATGGAAAGGAGAAGCAGGAGTGGCATATGCGTCAGGACCCCAAGCCACATACATGAGACAAGCTTGAATGGGCCCAGCTGGAACAGACAGTGGATGCTTTCAAAATCCACAAAGCACCACTCTATCACATGAATGCACAATAGCCAAACAATATTAAAGTAATTGAACTAATGAAACTACTAAAATAAAAAATAGACACATATGACCTCGGGGGGAAGGCACCCAGGAGGGGGGAGGTACAGGGTGCAACTCAACACCCACATGCGATGATGTTGAGATAAAAAAAACTTCCATGGGCTCAACGCCTGCACGGCTCGACCTTTGTGGGAGACAAGTCGTCGTCCTGCTCACCCTCTGGAAGGAAAGCAGAAGGTGGACGTGGCACACTACCCTGACCACACCTATGTGCAGCTTGTCCCTTGTCGGTAGCAAGTCTGTGGGACTAGTAAGCCTGGTCCTGTGCAGCAATGACACATAGGTTAGCATGCAGCACCTCACGTGATACGCGTGCTTCCTCTTGCAAGGTAGCATGTGTAACACATAGTCCTCCCAGCATGGTCTCGCATGACATCTGGAGCACCTCCCGCATGCACTTAGCTCAGCCAAGATGGTATTCTCAAGCTGCTCCAACCTCTCCTATGACCGCTTCCTCTGGGACATGTTGAGCACACCCAGAGTAGATATGAGGGATTAATGTCATCCTTCAGGGTGTTCCTGTGTGCCTCTGCATGAGCAGAAAGTGCTTGACGTAGAGACACCATTTCAGCCAGGCATGCCATGGCTGAGGCCGCCATGCCCAGCCTGAGTGAGCTGCCCGTGGACTGTGCTGCCCACTGCTGGAGATGCACCTGCCTAGCAGGGGGGAGCACGGATTGGGCCACACGTTCCATGCTCTGAGCGATCTTATCAATAGCTGCCCCCTGTTGTTCTGAATTGGCATACATGGACTACTCCCACTCAGTATAACCCGGTGGCGCATGTCCACCGCGTTGCCGGGTTTGACACCCACAGGGCCCAAGGAGCCGTGGTCCGCGCTGGATTGACACCACCCGCGGATGCATGACTACATCCCTCCATTGACATGATGTCCCAGGCACATCAGCAACTGGTTTGGACTGTGACCGTTCATCCCAATCCACCAAAGGTCGAGGTTCCAACACCCTCAGTGCAGGTGTTGCGACAGAAGATCGTCCACATCAGCATCACTCATCATCGACGAATGGACATGATGCACATCCAACTCAACATTGTTGTCAGAGTCATCCTCAGAGCTAGACTGATTTCGATCCCTGGACACGATGGTCTGATGTAATAGCAACCGTGTGTCACGAATGACATCACCATCCTCTGGATCCATTACGTCATTATCTATAATGTGGAAAAAACAAACATGAGTACACATGTCAGAAGCACATAACCACACACACATAGACATCACATCGACAGCCAACACATGAAGCAGACATGTCACACACAAATTAAATTCTGGCATGCATCCATTGACATTGATATGCAAACACATCCCAAAAGCAGAATGGATGTGTGTAAATAGCAAAGCCTACACATGTACAGAATGTAGTATATTACCTCCATCACACACCACCTCTGTCAGGCACATGTCACAGGCAGAAATGACAGATGGCAACAAAGAGATGGCACATACCATAAGCATGTCTGAACTGCAAAATGGCCACAGCTGCAAGTGAATCCAAACAAACCATGAAACACGTAATATGCATGTACACATGCATCGCTAAATCATCATCACCAATATAGCTTCATCCATCTGCAGTCGGCCCGTACCGGGCGTCATGGGCCATGTAGACATAGTGAATGTCGCGAGCAAAGCGAGGGCCTGCAAACAGGCATGAGGGACCATAATCCCCAGTACGGTCCAAGCTGCTGGCCATGAAGCTTCCAGAACACCCCTCAGGGCCTGATTGAGGACATTGTGCATTGATTGTGCCCTAAACCATTATTCAGTGTGTCAAATCATCATGGCCAGGCCCCACCAGATTAGCTAAGTGGGCCTGGGCGTACACATACTGCACGGCAGTGCACCTTCAGGATTGTGCCAGTTGAACATAACGGGCGCAATGCTGAAATCTCAGCAGCATTAACATTAATCAACTACATATTAGTCATGCAACTAAAAAGCTACAGAGGACACATGTGTAAATGAACACTTTCACACACACACATAAGAGAGTAGCCGCAATGTTGCACTACACAACGTTGAAGCTGCTTGCATATGTACATGGGAACGTGTTCAAAAACACCCGTGTCCATATACACCTGTATGGTGATTATGAACAGCATCGTATACAGCAAAGCAAGCAGCTACAACGCTGCTTGCTTTGATGTATGTGAAAGTATACACATACACACGTGCAGGCAGCTCCACAGTCATTACTACCTGATTGGCAGGCTATAGTCAATCTGCGGCCTGTACCAGCTAGTATAGGCCGCAGATTGACCTATCAACTTTGCTAAACACCCACTAGTGTGTTCCAATACTGAGTACATGTGTCACAGGATGCTCCTGTGCCCGTGCCTTTCATGACAGTGAAGGGATGGCAATCTGACCATACATGCCAGGTCACTTTGACATTGCAGCAGTGAGTACACCTGTAGAACAGTGTAACATGGCTCACAAGTGGGTTGGTGCAGTGCAGAACATGTGTACGTTACCGACTAGCTACATAAACAAGTACATTATGATGTCAATCAATAAACATGAAGGCAGTGTAAGGGCAAGGTCAGGCATCACGTGCAATGTGCCTGCAATAGGTTGCATGGCTACAGGCAACCCCCTCCCCCTTAGTGAAAATGCAGGGAGGCATAGCATGGCAGTGAAATGTTGAGCATAGAACTGTGTATTTGCAGACAGTATTGAGTAGCGTCAATTGCATCATCTGAGTCAACTGACAACACAGCAGATGAGAATGGGACAATAAGCAGGACACATAATGAACCCTCTGTAGTACACCCATTTGTGCAGAAGGCACTACACCAGTTGAACAGAGTCAGGGGGCCTGAAACAGGGGGAGGCCTGTGCCCCACACAGACTATGACACTCTAAACATGTGTGTGATGCAGGACTGAGCCAGAGTGAGCATGGAATGGATGATCAAATGCCATTAAATGTATGTCATCCTGGACACGTGCTACAATGATCATCCTGCCAAGGACACATAGGGGCATGCATGGAATGCACATGGAGCATGAATGGGCACTCATGTCTCTGCTGAGCATCTGCCATCTGCACAGTCCGAGTGAGACACCATGCATCAAGGACAAAGGATGTACCCCACAGTATGTGTCTGGCAGGTTGGCAGGGGAAAGTGTGCATGTACAGAGGAGCATTCAACAGGCCATTGCACTAGTCCAACATGTTACCCACCAGTGCCATGGTGTAATTGTGGTGCTGGGGGGTGGAGGGGCAAGGGAGCATTCCTACGTGGAGTACCCACATGCATGCAAAATACACATGAACGTCAGTCATGCGATCACATAGTCTGAGTGCTGAGTGGAAGGACACCCCAGGCTACATGCAGAAGGGCCAGTGAGCTGGGGCATGGACCGGAAGGGCAGCCGGGTGACTAGCATGTGAGTAGGGTGCAAGTGTGGTGATGAGGATAGTGGCCGTCTGCTCTATATGTCCAGCATGCTGAATAGCAGGCACGCTTTAGTGAAGCATTGCATGACTCGCATATGAGACCCATGTACACATAGCATGTACTGGCAGTCAAGCACAACACATCACACAGGCAAACCACACATGGGCTGGACAAACACGCAACAACACTCACTGGACGGGGCATCAAAATCCAGCATCTCTCCCACACCTTCGTACAATTCTGCCGGGATGAACTCAGCAGCGATCAGCTCGTGCAAAGTGAGTACTTCCTCCTCAGGTGGTGGCCCACTGCCAGTCACCAGAGTCATGGCATAGTTGGAGGCACGCTTTAGCTTAGTACAGCGTTGGAGGTCATCCCAAAGCTTTTTGCACTCCTGAGCTGTGCGCACCTCATGTCCAAATGCACTGACACACTCAGTTCTGTGTGAATTAGGGACCACTAGCATCTCACGTTTTTGTTCCAACACATAGTCCACAAGGAAATCCAGTTCCTGCTTGCCGAAAGGCGTCTTCCTCGACGTGCCGGAGGCCAGAGCCATGTCTGGGGTCCCAGCCTTTTGTGCAGGAGAAACCTTCCTCCTCTTGGACAGTGGTCCCAACCCTGACTGGCAAATGCCACCCTGATCAGTAGGGGCAGTGGTGCTGGTGGACTGGACCAAGGGAGTGGCAGGTGGAACTAGGATGGAACCCCTGACTTGTGTCAGTGGCTGCTGGGTGCTCTTGACTGGACCTAGCACGGCAACAGCCGCTGTACCAAGGCCTGTGACTGAGACTGTCATGGCTGGCAGACTCACAGCCAGGGTGGTGTTGGCTGCACCTGCCCATGCAGTTGCCAACACCCGGCTGGTCGGGGCAGCAGATGACAACACTGCCCCAGGGACAAGTGCCTTGGTCAGAGCAGCCCTGTGTGCACTCACCATGTGCCTCCTGACCTCCTAGAAATCTTCCAGGGACTCTTAAGGTGCCAACGCTGCATGCGCTGGCCGACCCTGAGCCTGGGTGGTTGTGGCCACAGCTGCACCTGCAGCTACCACTACCCTTGGGCCCATGGCAGTAGATGAAACTGACTGCCGAGTCACATGGGCGCCAGTGTCAGATGCAAGAGCTGCATCTCCTGGAAACACAAGGGGTAGTGGCATGACTGCACCAACACGTGGCAGAATATCCTGCCTGGACACCCTGGAGTCCCCCTACTCCTTGGTCACCCCGGCCATGTCCCTGACCACGCCCACAACAAGGAGGATGCCCAGCTGAGATGCTTCTCACCTTTTGTGGCCTCCCAACCATGGCACAGATGTAGTAGTGCCAATGGGAGGTGTACACAACAATTGTCCTGGGCAATTGGGATGAAGGGGATGGGATACTAGATGTAAACAGCACCCCTGTGTACCTGCAAGGCTGTATGTGACCCCGGTGAGATAATGACGGGTCACGCAATGCTCAGGCACCCCAAAACTACAGTAAAACCATGTATGTAACCCCCAGTAGCCCACGTGTGTGGAATTAACCTACAGCAATATGCGTGGCACCCAGGGACATGAAAAACACGTATGCATGGGACACACAGGCGACTATGACCTCAAAAACGGGTAAGCGATACACAGGGGGACCCTAAATTGGAAAAATATCATGCGCGACTCACCGTCTGACTAGCGTGGTATTGAAAAACACACGTAGCCAATACCCCCGCCTAAAATAAGAGATACGTCCTTGACCCGCTGTGAAGTAGTGATGGCGCGTGAAACAACCAGAAGCAGCAACACACGTGTCGGTCTCCACGAAAAGCACGTACAGCGAACTGCTAGCCTCGCTCACCTTTAACATGTGCCGAGGGAAACGCCTGCGCGCGTCACGTCACTTACGCACTTAGGCCCTTTCCTAGAATTACAGGCATTAACATGAGGACGCACTGTTTTTGCACGTGCTGATTCACTATGCACCTGTGCCGATGGAAACGCCCGTGCGTGTCACCTCACTTACACGCTTACGTGCTAAGGGCCTTTCCTCAAATTTCACACTGACGTGCTGTTTTTTCATGTGCCAAATCACTCCGTATCAACACACGGAAGACCACGCTCCTGCCCAGAAGGCCAATTTCTTGCCCCCCATTGCCCTGAGCTGCCTCCCACGAGTGATCTGCTGCTGCCTGCCTTCCTGCCTGCTGGCCACGGGGGTTTGGTTAAGGAGGAGGCCGTGGAAGCACCACACACGGGGCCTGGAAGGGGGGATTCCACTTGTGCTAGTGGTGCAGTCCAGGGGCAGGGACAGGAGGCAGCACAGGCCACCGCAGAGGTGCATGTGTGTAATCCTTTCCCCGATCCTGTGACTGCATCATCCAGCACCAGCAGGGATGCCTCCGTCCAGACCCGTTTTCAGGGAGAGGATGCGCATACAACAACTGGCCTTTCTCTCCCTGCAGACGTTGCAATCCGTGACCGGATTGAGCCTGTGCTAGCGGGGTGGTGTTGCGCCAATGTGGTATTCGGGATGACATGTAGGGTTCTTTTCTGGACAATGCATGTCATTTCGAATACCTCTTTGGCCGTGTCAACCTACCAGGGCAGGTCGTCGGCACTGGGTTCATCCGTGTGTTGGATCTTCTTGCGACCCCCTCCTCAACTGAACCCCCAAAGCGCCAGTCGTCCTCCGTGCCATCTTCCTGCCCAAGTATCACCTGGGCCCCTTGTGGAGCTGCCCCTGAGCCAGCAGCCATGCTGGTAGAGGACACATCCCTGCCATAGTCGGGAGTCAGAGGTCCAGCAGGGGTGGCTATCCCACAAACTGGACCCCAGCAGATGGAGGACGTGCAGGCATCATCAAGCAGGGCACGTGCACAGCGGCACCAGAGGATTCCGTCAGCCTGGAGGCCGTCATGGTTCCAGAGGCAGTAGCATTGAAGGCAGCAGCAGGCTCGGTGCCATCAACATCCTAGGGGCAGGCATCGGCCGGCGGGCAGGAGACCCAGGTTTGGGAGTGTCTTCCATGTGGCAGTGGTTGGGCCGGCAAATAGATGCGGAGCGGCGGCGGGCTGAGAGGGCATGGCTCACAATGGTCAGGGTGGAGAACTCCATGCACCGGGCATTGAGGCGGACTCAGTGCCTCGTGGCAACTTGCAGGGAGTTGGAGGAGGCCATGGCTGCATCGAGGCCAGGGTAGAGGCCCGCCTCCGGGACATTGAAGTGGAATTCGATGATGCCCTGGCCCAGGACATCAATGAGTGAGCAGTCGCACTAGCCCGCCGCCTATGTATATGGTTATTTAGGTTTAGGTTTCATTTGGTTTTTATTATTATTTGGAGACCACGGACTTTGCTCCATTTTTTGAATATAGTTGTATTTTAGATAGGGTTTTAGGTAGGTTTCCTTTTGTTTTGGGATCATGGACCCTTCAGAATTTCATTGTAAATAGATCCGTACATGTAAATACTCTTTATTTTTCTTCATCCCATGGAGTAATGGTTTTTTATGCTTTTCATTTTTGGATTCATTTCTATGGATTTTGGCAATGGACCACTTTTCTTTTTTCATGTCTTGGTTTTTCATTTTTCCTTGGATTCTACTTTCTTTTTCAGATTGCATTCATTATTTCTTCATTTGCATGTGTGATTTTCTTTTTGTCATGTTTAATGCATTTCATTATTCTACATTATTGGTTTGGTGTACTATGATTTATTTTGCGAATGTCTCCATGAGCATTGGCTAAGTCATGTGTTAGTGTTAGGCGGAAACCTGTGCAGTTCCCTATGGGACCACTGCAAAAGATTTAGGACTACAGGTGTTTTGCAGTAAACCCACTTGGTAGCCGTCTTTACCACACAGATTCACTTGGTAGCTGTGGCTGAGCAGTCAGACTTCCCTCAAAAAGAGTCAAGCAGTATGTGGAGTATACAATATAGGGCAATTCTTCACAGTAAGACAAGCAAACACGCAACGAGGCTCAGTGTAAAGATATTAAGGTATTTATTTATAACGGAACATCTATGGAAAACACTATGGCACTATCACGGCAAACACTTCAATCACAATTACTCTACGAAGAAGAAACGATCAATCCCCCTAACAATATTTCGACAAGTCTAGGTTCTACCAGCATCACTTATTTACAGACAGAGGTGTATGCCTCAACCTAGATGGCACTCTAATATTAGTTAGGACGGGAGAGAAAAATAAGCAGGTTACGAAATCAACACAGTTCAATACTTCACGGGAAAAATGCAAGGCAAGAAGGCAAGAACCAGAATAGATCATAAAGTTCAGAGGCCAGGCCCACTCGGAGAGAGGCAAGGCGATATGTCCCAAAAAGTCTCTTTGTGGAAATGCGTTCGAGTCTTTGTAGCAAATTGTTATCGGCAGATTGAACCAGTTCAGAACAATACGTGAGAAAGCTTGCAGGCGACCCAACGGAAAGGAGAGAATTAAGACACCTCACTTGAACCGATCGAAAGGGAAGCCAGGCGGACACGGTACCTTGTTTGTGGAGAGACAGCTCCGGCAGGGGCAGTTGTTCCTGGTGGTGGATGCACGTCAGGTCTTTGCCAAGAGTAGAGATGATCTCGTCGTCGAAGAAAAGTGAAGTCCGGTGCACCACCAGGGAAGAGACCAGCCGTGGAGTGCTCCGTCACAAGGCACCACCTTTTGGTCGCGGTACAGGGGTAGTGGCTATCCGGTTGCCGAGATGCTCTGCACGGGCAATTCGACCACTGCGTCCTGAGGCGAAGAAAAGCAAAGGGGACTGGTTGTTCCCACCAGTCAGGGGAAGAGACTCTCCGGCAGGGAGATCTCCTCTGTCGTCGGGAAGTGGTGAGTCGGTTCCGCAGGGCTCCACCGGGGGTGTCGTCGTGCAGGTCGGCTCAGCGTTACCCTCGTCGGATTCTTAGGTCCTGTGGCGACTTCTGAAGATCCAGTCCCAAAAGCCCTGCTTTTATGCAGAAAACACCCATTCATTCAGCCTAGCTGTCAATCAACACACGCTAAGTGGTGAGCGGGGAGGCTCACCACTTGGGCCAATCACACCAGAGTGCGACCGGAGTTGGCAAGGCAACTCGGTCCAGGGTGCGTAAATCCCCTCCCACACCCCTGTGGTAACCCAGACAGAATGGCACCACTTTGGAGGGTCTCTGTACAGAGGCCCGCCAAATGTGGAACAAAGGGCTCAACCTTTGGTTTAGGAGTCACAGAGACGAACACAGACGCCATTTTAAAAACCGAGTTCTGGCAGAAAATACCATGCGATAAACTTATAAGATAAGTAGACCGGTGGTACGTTAGAGATTAACGAGAAAAAGTATCAAACTCTAACAATGGGACGAATCCCATAGGGTTATGTTCGGGGTCGAACCTAACAAGTAGTTTCCACTGCCACCAGCCAAAACTCGACGAGGGGGGACGGGACAGTGCCCCCTCGAATAACAGATCCAGGAGTAATCGAATTACCCCTACTAGTACGTCCACAATAAGATGGTTTGTACTAGTTCTGTTAGTAAATTTAGGTCTAGTAAAGCCAATGGTGACTTTACATGCCCGGGGAGACAGTAGTCAGTCCCCGGGTATGGAGTCTATGGTGGGGGTCCGCTAGGACGCCCCAGTGTTACGGCATGTAGGATGCGGTGTAACACACATAGAAAAACATGTGAGACCCTATGGAGTAAAAGACCCCATAGCCCATAGAACACATTGACATTCAAAGGAATTACACACATTCATGTCCAAGAGTGGGAGGAAAGAGAGTCCCACTCTTGGCAGGATGGAAAAAAACAAACTCCAGAAATCCAGCAAAGCTGCTGGGGACTCACTAGGTTAGGAAATTCAGCCTAAACAGAGAATTCTCCCTAACACTCGCCCCCCCCAGACTAAGGGACAGGAGGATTTAATCCACTCCTGGATGAATCTCATACCTCTAGTCGATGACATACATCCTAGAGAGACCATCAGCTTTTTGGTGGTGACATCCTGACCTGTGCTCAATGGTGAAATCAAACCCTTGCAGGCAGATCGACCATCTCAATAGTTTTGGGTTTTCCCCTTTCATTTGCATTAACCATCTCAAGGGTTGGTGGTCAGTCTGAATGACAAAAGTAGAACCATACAAGTACGGCCTAAACTTTTTCAGAGCCCACACGATAGCAAAGCACTCTCTTTCGATTGTTGCCCACCTTGTTTCAGGATCCTTCAGCTTGCGGCTGATGAAGCAAACGGGGTGCTCCCTACCTTTCCCATCCAGTTGACTGAGTACGGCACCTATTCCTACATTTGAAGCATCTGTCTGCACAATGAAGTGTTGGCGGTAATCAGGAGCTCTGAGTACTGGGGCTTGGCAAAGAGCCTTTTTCAGGTTTTCAAAAGCCTGATTGCACTCCTCGTTCCATTTAACCTTTTTAGGAAATTTGGGCGAGGAGATGACATTCAGTGGAGAAGCTATGGTCCCATAGTTCTCTATGAAATTCCTGCAATACCCAGTGAGGCCTAGGAAGGCTCTCACTTGGGTTTGAGTAGTAGGTGTTGTCCAATTTTGCACAGCTTCAATCTTACTGAGCAAAGACCTTATTTCTCCACCTCCTACCTCATGTCCAAGATAGACTACCTTACTCTGTCCAATTTGGCATTTACTCACCTTTATGGTCAGATTGGCTCGTCCAAGAGCCTGCAAAACATCTCTCAGGTGGGTTACATGTTCTTCCCAGGAATTGCTGAACACTGTGATGTCATCCAAGTATGCCATGCAGAAGTCCTCCATCCCATTCAGAACCTGGTTTACCATCCGTTGAAACGTAGCAGGTGCATTCTTCAATCCGAAAGGCATTATCTTAAACTGGTATAAGCCAACGGGGGTAGAAAATGCAGTTTTCTCCTTGGCATGGTCTGTCAGGGCTATTTGCCAATAGCCTGACGTCAAGTCAAATGTGCTGAGGAACTTGGCGGCGCCAAGTTTATCCACCAACTCATCTGTTCTTGGCAAAGGGTGGGCATCAGTCTTGGTGCCTGAGCTCTATAATCCACGCAGAATCTAAGCTCTTTAGATCCAGCCTTTGGTACTAACACAACTGGGCTAGACCATGGACTAGTAGAGGGCTCTATTACCCCGAGATCAAGCATCTTGCTGACCTCACCTTTGATGTGGGTTCGTACGTTTTCTGACATTCTGTATCCTCTGCTTTTGACTGGCAGACAGTCACCAGTGAGTATGTCGTGCTGGCCCCAAGGGGTCAAGCCTGGCGAAAGCGAGAACAGAGAGGCAAACTGATTCAACATGGATTTGCACTCTTCTTGTTGCTCGGGTGTCAGATTGGAGGGGATATTTACTCCTTCAATTTTTTCATCTAAAGGTAAGCCTCTGAGGAGATCCGGAAGAGCTTCACTCCCTTCTTTTTCCTCGGATGATGCTAGAAGCAACGCTCCTACATTGGGTCTTGAGACATATGCTTTGAGTCGGTTGGTGTGAAAGACTGTCGGAGCCTCCTTGGGATTGCCCAAGTCCACCAGATAGTTGACCTCTCTCAGTTTACCCACAACTCTGAAGGGTCCCATCCACTTATCTTGCAAGGCCCTCTGCCTTGTTGAGATCCTAACGAGAACGAGCTGGTCTTGAGCGAACTCAACCATGTTAGCCTTTTGATCGTGCCAGTGCTTGACCAATGCTTGTCCAGCTTTCAAGTTATCGCTTGCTTCCGTTATCATGTGCGACATTCTCCTCCGGAGACCTATCAAGTAGTCAGTCACTCTGACTGGCTCGGGGGAAGGAGCACTCTCCAGCCCCTCCTTAATCAGGGCCAATGGACCTCTGACGGGATGACCATAGAGTAGTTCGAAGGGAGAGTAACCTACTCCCTCCTGAGGGACTTCTCTATAAGCAAAGAGAAGGCATGGCAGTAGAAGGTCCCACTTACGCTTAAGGGGTTCTTCTAAAGCACCTATCATGCTCTTCATGGTTCGGTTGAACCGTTCTACCAACCCATTGGTTTGTGGGTGGTAAGCTGTTGAGAACTTGTAAGTAACTCCACAGGTTTTCCACATGGCTTTCATGTAGTGGGACATAAAGTTTGACCCCCTGTCAGAGATTACTTCCTTAGGAAACCCGACACTAGTAAAAATACCAAGGAGGGTCTTAGCCACAGCCGGAGCTGTAACAGTCCTCATAGGAATTGCCTCAGGATACCTAGTAGCATGGCCTACTACAACAAGTATAAACATGTTGCCTGAGGAGGTCGGAGGATCAAGGGGACCAACAATGTCAATCCCTACTCTCACAAACGGGACTCCCACAACTGGGAGAGGCACTAAAGGTGCCACATTCTTGGAGCCAACCTTACCAGAGGTCTGGCAGGTGTGGCAGCTCCTGCAGTGTTTTTCTACTTTGGCCCCCATCTTCGGCCAATAGAAGTAGAGAGAGAGCCTTTCCTTAGTCTTCTTGAAACTCAAGTGACCAGCCAAAGGAATCTCGTGGGCTAACTGCAAGAACTGTGGTCTGTTCTCTTGGGGTACTACAAGTCGTTTGTAGTCTCCAGGTGCAGACTCGGTCGGTTCACTGTAGAAGAGGCCATCTTCCCAGTGCAACCTGTATTTCCCAGGCTCTTGCCCTTCAGCCTGAGCTTCTGCCTGGTGGCGAAGACCTTCCAGAGTTGAACATTCTCTCTGTCCCTTACTGAAGTCTGCCCTGCTGGGTCCACCTTCTGCCAGTAAAGACTGCAGCTCAGGATGGTCAACAGGATTCAGATCTCCAATGAGTTCCTGGCCTTCCATTAGCTCTTCCTCAGAGTCTAATTCTACCACACAGGGTTGTACCTCCCTCTCAGCCTCAGCTGGAGGTGGAGTTACGGGTGTAACTTTGGACAACCGCAGGGAAGTCCGTGTTGGCTGCACTGAAATGCTGGCTGCTGGTTTCGGGATAGAAGTCTTAGGTTTCCCTTTCGCTTCTGATTTCTTGGAGACAGCTGCCGACAATTCCAGTGGAGCAGGAGTGATCTCTTTCTTCATCATCTCCTGGAGAGTACCGCGCATGGTCCTCTCTCTTGCGGGTCTGGTTAGCTCCTGTAACAGTTTACTAGGAGGTCTGGGAGTATGTGATACAACTCCGAGAGTTTTCAAATCGTTACCCAACAGTGCGCGTCCTGGTACCTCACTCTGTATGCTGACAGGTATCTTCACAGTCATGTCGTTACACTGGATGAGAACTGGTAATTGGGGAAGCATCTGCACAGGCCCTCCAGCTAACTTGGTGAGGCGTTTGGGTGCCTTAGCAACATCCTCAGCCTGAAAAAACGATTTATCCACCACAGTTATGTGGCCCCAGTGTCCCTAATGGCAGGAGTCTCCTGACCATTCACCTGGACAGTGTCCTTATAATACTCTTTAGTATTATCGGGGATAGAATTATAGACATCTAAATTCTGTTGTTCCCACAACCCCAGAGATACTAAAGAAACGCTGGCTGAGACTCCAATGGGTTCATCAGCTAGCAGTAGAAAGTTTCCACTTGCCATTTGGACTTCCTCCTCTGGAGCGAAGGCTAAGGAGACAAGCTGGACCCCTGAAGGTTTACCCTTACATCTGGGATCTCCTTTCACGTGGTCAGTCGAGCCACAAACAAAGCATTTACCGAATGCTGTTTGGAATGGTGGCTTGTTCTGACCTCCTTCCGGTTTGGCACCAGAAGACACACTATTCTGCTGTGGTTTTCCCGGTGGCTTACCCTTCTGGTTTTGTTTGGGGCCCTCTTTGGAATTTGAGTTATTCGAATTCTCTTTTGAGTCTTTTTTAGGCTGTTTTCCCTCATCCTTTTTCTGAGTTGCCCCAGAATCCTTATGAGTAGCCCTGTTGGCCACCCATAAGTCAGCAGCCTTAGCTAGCTTCCGGGAATCCAATTCCTTCGAATCAGCCAAGTGCTGTCTGAGCTCAGGAGAACAGGCATCATACATAGACTCCAACATAAAAAGATTCCTCATACCCTCATAAGTGTTCACTTTGTAACCCTTAATCCATCCCTCTACGTTTTTCAACCCTTCACTCACCCAGGTAGCCGAAGGGGTACCATCATGCTTTTTGAGGGTTCTAAACCTCTTAAGATACTGGGAAGGGGTCTTCCCGAATCTAGCTATCAAAGCTAGTTTCACACTTTCGTAATCCGTCTTATCCGCCTCTCCCAACACCATTACCACATCAGTCGCAACAGGAGGGAGCCTAGAGAACAACCAGGGAAGTAAATCATTCCCGGTGATGTCCTGGAGCCCATGATTGTACTCAAACAGTTTTAACCAATCCAACACATCCAATCTCGGTTCATACATACCCACTAATTCCTTCGGCATCCGCGGTCTTTTGGGACTGGAGCTCTTAGAGGAACCAGAGGAGAGAGAAGGATTTTCTATAGACAACTTTTTCATCTCTAACTCGTGATTAAGTTCTATTTCCCTGAGTCTTAACTCAGCTTGCTTCTGCTGAGCCTGGGCATTCATCCGTCTGAACTCGAGCTCTTGGTTTCGTTCAGATTGAGCCAAGAACCGTTTGTATTCTAATTCGAGCTTCATTTTTTCAAGTTCAAAATAAGCAGGGTTACATGTGGGACCTGGTATGGGCCCCGTAGGCACAGCTGGTAAGGCAGGTAGAGGAGCAGGGGAGACAGTTTCGTTAACCTCTCCGTCCTCGTCAGCCTCTTCATCGCTATCATCAGAATTACGATTTAGATCAACACCATCACTGTTATCTACGGTTGCTGGAGAACTTGGTTCCTCTGAACCAGTAACCAGACTTTGGTTTGCCAGCAATCTCTCTATTAGTTCTAACTTCTTGCCTCTTACAGAAAGATTCTCTTGCCTACAGAGAGCTTGCAAACTCTCAGTATTTTCACCTGACAAGGATTCTTGACTGTAAGTTTCGATCGTAGACATGTTTTTGAAAGTTGCTTTTTTTTTAGTGCTAAGCTTCGTGGTTAGTTATCCTAAAGTGTCGAAAAGCACTCTAAACGGCATACTCGATATAAATCCCACCGCTCTACACCAGTGTTAGGCGGAAACCTGTGCAGTTCCCTCTGGGACCACTGCAAAAGATTTAGGACTACATGTGTTTGGCAGTAAACCCACTTGGTAGCAGTTTGTACCACACAGATTCACTTGGTAGCTGTGGCTGAGCAGTCAGACTTCCCTCAAGAAGAGTCAAGCAGTATGTGGAGTACACAATATAGGGCAATTCTTCACAGTAAGACAAGCAAACACGCAACGAGGCTCAGTGTAAAGATATTAAGGTACTTATTTATAACGGAACATCTATGGAAAACACTATGGCACTATCACGGCAAACACTTCAATCACAATTACTCTACTAAGAAGGAACGATCAATCCCCCTAACAATATTTCGACAAGTCTAGGTTCTACCAGCATCACTTATATACAGACAGAGGTGTATGCCTCAACCTAGATGGCACTCTAATATTAGTTAGGACGGGAGAGAAAAATAAGCAGGTTACGAAATCAACACAGTTCAATACTTCACGGGAAAAATGCAAGGCAAGAAGGCAAGAACCACAATAGATCATAATGTTCAGAGGCCAGGCCCACTCGGAGAGAGGCAAGGCGATATGTCCCAAAAAGTCTCTTTGTGGAAATGCGTTCGAGTCTTTGTAGCAAATTGTTATCGGCAGATTGAACCAGTTCAGAACAACACGTGAGAAAGCTTGGAGGCGACCCAACGGAAAGGAGAGGATTAAGACACCTCACTTGAACCGATCGAAAGGGAAGCCAGGCGGACACGGTACCTTGTTTGTGGAGAGACAGCTCCGGCAGGGGCAGTTGTTCCTGGTGGTGGATGCACGTCGGGTCTTTGCCAAGAGTAGAGATGATCTCGTCGTCGAAGAAAAGTGAAGTCCGGTGCACCACCAGGGAAGAGACCAGCCACGGAGTGCTCCGTCACAAGGCACCACCTTTTGGTCGCGGTACAGGGGTAGTGGCTTTCCGGTTGCCGAGGTGCTCTGCACGGGCAATTCGACCACTGCGTCCTGAGGCAAAGAAAAGCAAAGGGGACTGGTTGTTCCCACCAGTCAGGGGAAGAGACTCTCCGGCAGGGAGATCTCCTCTGTCGTCGGGAAGTGGTGAGTCGGTTCCGCAGGGCTCCACCGGGGGTGTCGTCGTGCAGGTCGGCTCAGCGTTACCCTCGTCGGATTCTTAGGTCCTGTGGCGACTTCTGAAGATCCAGTCCCAAAAGCCCTGCTTTTATGCAGAAAACACCCATTCATTCAGCCTAGCTGTCAATCAACACACGCTAAGTGGTGAGCGGGGAGGCTCACCACTTGGGCCAATCACACCAGAGTGTGACCGGAGTTGGCAAGACAACTCGGTCCAGGGTGCCTAAACCCCCTCCCACACCCCTGTGGTAACCCAGACAGAATGGCACCACTTTGGAGGGTCTCTGTACAGAGGCCCGCCAAATGTGGAACAAAGGGCTCAACCTTTGGTTTAGGAGTCACAGAGACGAACACAGACGCCATTTTAAAAACCGAGTTCTTGCAGAAAATACCATCCGATAAACTTATTTAAGATAAGTAGACCGGTGGTATGTTAGAGATTAACAAGAAAAAGTATCAATCTCTAACAACGGGACGAATCCCATAGGTTATGTTCGGGGTCGAACATAACAAGTAGTTTCCACTGCCACCAGCCAAAACTCGACGAGGGGGGACAGGACAGTGCCCCCTCGAATAACAGATCCAGGAGTAATCGAATTACCCCTACTAGTACGTCCACAATAAGATGGTTTGTACTAGTTCTGTTAGTAAATTTAGGTCTAGTAAAGCCAATGGTGACTTTACATGCCCGGGGAGACAGTAGTCAGTCCCCGGGTATGGAGTCTATGGTAGGGGTCCGCTAGGACGCCCCAGTGTTACAGCACGTAGGGTGCGGTGTAACACACATAGAAAAACATATGAGACCCTACGGAGTAAAAGACCCCATAGCCCATAGAACACATTGACATTCAAAGGAATTACACACATTCATGTCCAAGAGTGGGAGGAAAGAGAGTCCCACTCTTGGCAGGATGGAAAAAAAAAAACTCCAGAAATCCAGCAAAGCTGCTGGGGGACTCACTAGGTTAGGAAATTCAGCCTAAACAGAGAATTCTCCCTAACAGTTACCACTGTGTGGCTCTGTAGGACATTTGTTGATGGGCATGCTGGTTTGTTTTCAGACTATCATGGAATGGGTAATTTACTAGGGAGTGGGTGCAGTGGATCGTTAGGTGTTTGCACTGGGAGTTGGGGGGGTGGGATTTGGTTTGGCATTAGGGCCATGGGTCTGTATAGTTATGATGTGGTGTTTGGGGGGACATGAGTCGGGGCCTGCTGGCAGGTTGCCGTCAATGTGGGTGGGGTGGGGGACATGAGTCGGGGCCTGCTGGCAGGTTGCCGTCAATGGGGGTGGGGTGGGGGTCATGAGCCCGGGCATATAGGCAGGTTGCCATCAATGAGGGTGGGGTGGGGGACATGAGTCGGGGCCTGCTGGCAGGTTGCCGTCAATGGGGGTGGGGTGGGAGTCATGAGTCAGGGCCTACTGGCAGGTTGCGGTCAATGGGGATGGGATAGGGGACATGAGTCGGGGCCTGCTGGCAGGTTGCCATCAATGGGGGTGGGGTGGGGTACATGAGTCGGGGCCTGCTGGCAGGTTGCCATCAATGGGGGTGGGGGACATGAGTCGGGGTCTGCTGGCAGGTTGCCGTCAATGGGGGTATGGTGGGGGATATGAGTCGGGGCTTGCTGGCAGGTTGCCATCAATGGGGGTGGGGTGGAGGGGCATGTGTCAGGGCTCCCAAGTGTATGGTGCCATGTAGGTTGCCTGCGGGTCATGGTCTGGGGTGATGGACTGGCTGCAGGTCATGGTCTGGGTTGAAGGGCTGCCTGCGGGTCATGGTCAGGGATGATGGGCTGCCTGCAGGGCATGCCCAGGGGTGATGGACTGCCTCGCAGGCCGTCCATCACCCCAGACCATGACCCGCAGGCAGCCCATCACCCCTGTGCATGCCCCACAGGCAGCCCATTACCCCTGCACATGCACCACAGGCAGCCCATCACCCCTGCACATGCCCCACAGCCAGCACACACCACAGGGGGGACTTTTTCTAAGCAATTGGCCTGGCGCGAGTGGGGTACGCATATTCCGAGGGGTGCGCGTGGAGTTTTACACGCAATTGGCCTGGCACAAGCAGGGTATGCGTATTCCGAGGGGTGCGGGGGGAGTTTTCCACGGAATTAGCCTGGCGTGAGTGGGGTATGCATATTCCGAGGGGTGCGTGGGAGTTTTCCACGCGATTGGCCTGGCGCGAACGTTGTACGCGTATTCCAAGGGGTGCACGTGAAGTTTTCCACGCGATTGACCTGGTGCGAGTGGGGTAAGTGTATTCCGAGGGGTGCGCAAGGAGTTTTTCATGCGATTGGCCTGGCGCGAGTGGGGTACGCATATTCCGAGGGGTGCATGGGGTATTTTGCACGCAATTGGGTTCTCGCTTGTGGGCTGTCTGATGTATGTAACGCATATTCGTTGTTGGGGGGCTGTATGCTGGGCCACTGGCCTTTGCGCCATGTAGGGGATTTGTGCAGATGTTTTTGGCGTGCAGGGTTGGTTTGTGGTCGTAACTGGCACTGCTGCACGGTCGCTGCGCCACACTGCGTCACGGCTGGTTATGGATATAAGTATCCATGAATACTCTGTGCGTCAAAATGGATTTCCTGCACGCGGCTGGAGCAAGCTGGCGCATGCTCCCTCTCTGCGCCAGCCGCGGGCGCTGCTGCTGTGCCGAATTCTATGAATTACCCGCTTGGTGCGCACAGGTGTTATTGCCTCCATTTTTGGCAGTTTTCTTTCCCCATTGGCAAAGGGGTGCAGTGTGGCACATTTGCGTGCATAAAAATACTCCATATGCCCGCGAACTTCACAGGACTGTTCGCGAACATCCAAACAGTTTGCGGACATTCCCTGTGAAAACGCCTGTTTTTTTGCCTCTTGCAGCCATATCCCATCCCATCGTCATCACCCCTCACCTCCCCAGAGATTATTTGATAAGTTTGCAATGTTGTGTTTTTTAATATGTTTTTACTGCGATGTCTGCGGACACCGACCAATGTTTGAGAATCCAAGATGGCGGCCGCATCGAGAAAATCTGCCACACCTAACGCTTCACTCCGACCAATCAGCGAACACGTTGTCTGTCTGAAGACACGACATAGGTCCATTGGCCAATCGATGTCCTGTCCGTGGAGTTCACAGGGAAGTGTGTCCGCTCAGCGGACATAGATATCACACATTTTTTAGACCTACTTTTTGGTCGTTTTAAAAAGAACTACTTGATGAATTTCCACCAAATTTACAAAAGCATGCTTTTGGGACCAAGCTGTCGCTCCTGCTGCAAATCTGGTGAAAATCCATCCAGCGGTTTGGGCTGTACGCGTGAGCAACGTTTTTTCTCCATTCAGTCAATGGGAAAAAAAGAAATTTGGGGACCCCCCTCTAACTTTGCCCCCCCTTGACCAAACCTCACCAAAATAATTCAGAGTGGGCCCTATACCTGTTTTGCAAAGTTTGGTGAGGATTCATCCAGGGGGAGCAAAGTTATAAGACCCCCAAAAAGTGCTCTTACTGTGGGTTTAGCAACTTAACCATAATTACATGGCTGCTACAGCGACCATGTTATATATATCTCTAAATCAAGTTAAGCCTAAAAGACTGCCCTCTACCTCATTAAATAGCTGGTGCTGTGGGGCCAGAGCTGGCTAAGCTCAAAACATTAAAAACAAAATGATCACCATCCACTCCAGTCAAGACAATTCCACTGACTGCAAAGTTAGATTGAAAAAAAAATGCTCATGCACACTAGACCAAACTTGGTGAAAAACGAGTATTCCTTTAATTTATTGTCACACAAGCATCATATACACAATACAAAATCTTACACTAACCTTAATGGAGACAAGGTCAAGCACAAAACTCACTCCACTGGGTGGAAACTGCCACACGACCCGCTCGGCTTGCGAGCTTCGTCAGGCTTGTTATTATCCCTAAACTTGTTTTCTCGTGTTTGTTTTAAAGGAGTGCGAGTAGATCCTGTGACCGGTTACAACCATTCACGCCATGTAGCTCATGTGACTATCTAGTCAGTCCATCCAGCTAAGACTCTATGATCTGACTCGCTATGAAATCCACCATCTTAAAAGGTTATAGAAAAAGTGTGTTGATGCATTCAAATAATGCGTACAGTTACAACATTTCTTCAATTCAAGTGGCAGAATGGGTCAATTAAGGTCCCACGATCTACACTCCTTTTAGAGCATGAAGCTAAATTATATGCGAGAATTTTGCACTAATGTGCTAACTACCATTTAAATGTGGCTACATAGAGTGGAAATGAATTTCCATCTATGTGCCACTTAGTTCCCAATAACGCGAGTTTTTCAGGCAACAAAGGAAATTCAGCAGTTTCGCCCTAATTATCATTTTCAGCCCAATAATATTCACACTGCCAGTGCTGTGATATACAATAAATCTTGATTCTCCTATGTCATACCAATAAAGTGCTACTGCCTATTTAATAGTACCTAAACAATTCCAATAACCATACATCTACAACAAAAGGGACAGTGCTCTATACATGTTGAACATCATTCCGTGTATCAAAAAGTGCAAACTTGTTTCATCTAAAGTGCAAGTGCATCATCTCTTATGTATATACTTATTTCCAAACATACCAGACAAATTCTAACCTTAAACTCACTGGTTTAAACCTAATGGCTGAGGATATAAGGTATTGCCTTTACTATTAACCTCTTTTAGCCCAAAATAATGTACATACAGTTCAAAAGTGCATATTGTTTAAAAGAAGACAGTTAAGGGAGAGATGACTTTAGATATACTATATAACAAATTATTCGCCTATGTATTGATCTGCGTGCATACAATCTTATTGCGAAAAAAGGGGGGGAGTTTTTCAGTCATTAGTTCATTTTCCATATCTTCAACATCTTATTCATATAGAAAAACATACCGGTAAGATAGCTCAGCGGGTTGAGCGCTCGCTGCTGCTATCTGAGCGTGATCTGCAGGTCGCAGGTTGGAATCCCGGCAAGGCCAACTCAGTCTTTCATCCTTCCAAAGTCAATAAATGAGTACCAATTTCGGTTGGGTGATATTGTATGTAAATATGTACTCTGTAAAGCGCTTTGGATGAAGGCCCTATATAAATAACACATCATCATCATTTCAGAGTCAATGTTGAGCTCATCAGGTTCCAATGAGTCTAATTTACAAATTAATTTAGCCTCTTCCTGACGCAACTTAAGCTTTCTGTTGCGTAGCCTTTTGTGTTGAGGAACATGAGGTATCGCAACAAATTACATCTCTTTGACATTATTTTTATGCTTCTCTTCAAAGTGCAAGGTCAGAGAATACATTTGGTCTTTGTTGTTAATCGCCCTTTAATGTTGTAAAATACGCAGTTTCAAGGGTCCTATTGTGGATCCAATGTAGTGTAATCCCCAACTACATGTAACTGCGTATACCACACATTTCGTAATGCATGTGATTCTGTGTGAGTACTTCCATCTTAAACCTTTAGAACTTACAAAGGGTGCCTTTGAAACATGATCACACATTAATTGCCACATTTCGTGAAGCCTACATTTGGACCATTGCATTAAGCCAGTTTTGTGCATCATTTTCAGTGCTAATGGTGCTGGGAGCCAAACTGTTTTTAAAGTAGGCCCTCTAAGAAAAGTCACACTAGGTCTTTCACCTAAAACTTTACTCGGGTAATTATCAGTGGTTAATACTTTCCAATGCCTCTGCATTATGGATTTAATTTGTTTAGTCTACTGATTGAATCCCGTGATAAACCTAATTCCTTCAACTTTAGGCTTACTCACTTAATTAAACAGGTCTGTTCTTTTCACTTCTTCTGCCTTATCATAGCACTCTACCACTGTATTCTTGGCATAGCCTCGGTTTATAAATCTTCTGCCAATCAGTTTGGCTTCATTCTGAAAGTCTTTATGCGTTTTGCTCTCAAAAATTCCCCATACGGTATCGATGTTTTGAGGGAGGTGGGGTGGTGGCTATTCGCATGTAGTGTGGAGCTGGTTGTCTTTCTATAGAGACTGGATATAAGTATCTCCTATTCTACTGGAAACTGGATGTCTAGAAAGACTAGTTCTTTCTTGCTGATGGTGCTGGCTAGTTCAAGATTGATCAATTATCATTTAAAACTGTGATGTATTGTAACAGTGATTGCTCAGTATCATCCCAAATGATAAATAAATCATCAATAAATCGATACCAGACATCTATGTGTCTGGTAAATGATTCAAACTCCTCCTTCCAAGCCACATTCATTTCCCACCAACCCATATACAGGTTTGCATATGTGGGTGCCATGCATGAGCCCATGGCTGTCCCCTGAGTTTTCCTATATAAGTTGTTCTCACATGGAAAATAATTGTTTCAAGGCAAAACTGAAGCATATCCAGAAGCATTACATTGTGCTGTTGATAGCTGACTGACCTGCCCTCAAGAAAATACTTGCAGGCCTTCAAATCATACTGATAACCTATAGAAGTGTAAAGTAAGGTAACATCTAGGGAAACCAAAAAGTAATTAGATTCCCAGTTGACATCTCTTAGCTTGGTCAATAGGTCAAAATTCCCCCGAATGTAAGAATTAAGGCTGAGAACAAACGGCTGGAAGAAATGATTTAGAAATCTATAGGTAGTTTCTAGTAGACTTTCAACGAAAGAGACTATTGGGTGCCCCGTAATACAACCTTTTAAGATGGCGGATTTCATAGCAAGTCAGATCATCTGATCATAGAGTCTTAGTTGGACAGACTGACTAGATAGTCACTTTTTTTATTGTGTATATGATGCTCATGTGACAATAAATTAAAGGAATATTCATTTTTCACCAAGTTTGGTCTAGTATGCGTGGGTATTTTTATGCAATCTAACTTTTGCAGTCAGTGGAATTGTATTAACTGGAGTGGATGGTGACACATTTTTTGAGATATATATATATTCAGTGAAAAAACGTTGTCAAAGGGACGTTATGGTTCCAAGTAAAACCGAAAAACCCTTGAAATTCGCCAGTTATGGTAAGCTAAGCAACCATAACTCGCACCACCACCGTGCACTGTTTGATTTAGCATTGGCTATTCTAGAATTAAATGTGGTAGATTTGGCATGAATGATTGCTTGTTTGTACAATTGTGAGGCTCTTGTGAAAAACAACCTAAGGGTGTTTTATGGAGGATTATTGCAATTTTTTTGAGAGAGTCGTTCTTCAGCGAAGAGTTTGAGGAGGTCGGAGGTGAACCACAAGTTGATGTGTCCAACTTGTTTAGCCTTACGGTGCGCTAGTGGGTGATGGTGTCTTCCTCAGTTATTAATGATGTGGCGTAGAGGTCTGCTAATAAATGAGTGTCATTTGTGTGCAGGTGCTTCTGTTTGAGAGTATTGAGGGTGCTCGTTGGTGATAGGTTACTGTTGTAATGTAATCAGTGATGGTATCAGTGATGTGATCTGTGATATCATTGTCGTCATAGGCTGCACAACAAGGAGCGTGAATTTTAGTTGGCTTTAGCTGAATGTCATGGGTTTTACTGCGTTAAGCTCTCATTTTAACGTCCAAGCAACTGAAGTTTTTTCCTTGAAAATTTGTTTTATAATAATAATATAAATTATATATATATATATATATATATATATATATATATATATATATATATATATATATATATATATATATATATATATATATGCACAAGGTAAAATGAGACCCTCGAAATTCAGTATTTTGGTCCTCGCAGTGATGGACTGCGCTATTTAGGTATGATACACAGTAGAAATGGGAAACGCTTGCATTAGTGTGGTGCACAGTACAACTGTGCTGTATACTGTACTATATTGCACCGTAACTAAAAATGTATGGATTGGCGTGATGGCCAGGAAGACATTCTTCAACGAAACGCAAAAATAAAGTTACAAAGATTGCACCTTGTATTGCACCTTAACACCACGAGCCGTTTACTTAGACCTTACTGTCCAGCACACGCTGTTCTGAATAATAACATGCACCTAATCACATAAGCAGGACAAATCTCTTTGCTGAACCGAGCATCATACTCAAGTGAAATGACTGTTAATAATACTACATTCTGCAGCTCTATAATCAAACCCGTTTTTGTAAATTTGTATTAAACATTTAAAAGGCTGTCCAGGAGCAGAGTAACACTGCTATAAAGTGATGTTGGGTACCAGACCATGAACGTGGTCATCAAGCAGGAGGTTGGAAGCTGTACCCACATCATAAATGTTTATCCACACCATTTGAATGTGAGAAAGACCTAACACCCTGAGACAACACACACACACTGAATGTTAGAGAGCGCCATTGTTCCATGCAGGGGTGTGAGCCTGGAAGTAAGAGCACAGGCCATATGTTTAATAATAGGCTTCTGGTGGCTTCGGGATGCCTGCAGAATCAATGGACCCTGCACAATGCCCTTTGAGATGTGTAGCCCTAATGATGCAGGGGAAAGAAATGAAAAAAGAGTAAATAATGGCAATGGACCAAAAGTACACACAAGCACACTGACGGACCTCTAATGCTGCTCCAGGCATACTTGCACCTGGACTCAATATTGCCTAGGTATTCCCTTGTATTCTTTGTGCATGGTAAAAACAAAAGCAACACAATACAAGTATAACAACTAGGCAATTACAAAATGCCATTGGAGCAGGTGAGATTGAAACCCAGCTTCCATGGCATCTCCCTTTTCAGAGGTGATCAGTAATAGTACCACTTCACAGCCAATGCCATGCTCATGAAGCCCGTACAACCGCACGTAAGATTGCACACAAGGCGTTACGTTGCACATGAGAAGTGGGGTTGGCATCCAGCACCACCCCATAGGGAATGTAGGCAGGTGCTGTTAGTGTCGTTTTAGGCCTATGGGGGAAGGGGAAAAAAGAAATAAACTTCCAGGAGGGACCTCACTGAGAAGCAGGGTCTCACACTGGGACAACGAATGCATCACGTCTTGGCCGATATTACACATAGAGATGACCTCACTGTACATTATGCGTGCACACGCTTGCTTTTGGTAGGGGTAGATATAATTCTGAATTGCAATGTTTACTAACTGATCTATGGCTTGAGGGAAAGATTGCAATGTTCCTATCTTAGTTGGCTTAGGTTCATGGCATCGGTTTTCCCAAAGTCCTATTATATAAGTTCTGTGTCCTTTCCAACGGGGTTGACAGCGTGGAAAAAACATGTTTGAATAATTGAGCTCCTAAGGCCAATATGGGAACAAGAAGCCTAAATAAATCGGTCCAGTCAGTTCATCCCCGTTCTACTTGAATCAAATGAATATGGAATGTTAAGTTATTTACTCTGAGAATTTACCAACCAGCTGCTTCTGACAGCTGGCATATTTGTTAAAAAAATGTTTATAAAACACACGTCCCATTTTGCAATCAATCTTCCGTCATATTTGTTTATGCAGTTACTATACTTTAGCAAAATTGATTTAGGAAAAGGGGCTTTTCTGGCAATAAAGTAATACAGAACTAAAGAAAACATATTGGAAATATCCTCAGGGGGAGTATCAAACAGCATCAGTGTGGCGTTGAGTAAGAACCAGTGTACAAATTCCTTCTACTGCAAGTGTGCAGAAGAAAAGATACTCATTTCTGACATGAAAGTGGAGTATTTACCTCCAGCAACGGCAAAAGTTGTCAGATTTGCCATAGGCATTATTACGACATATTCCCAATGGGGTCCTGTGGGGATTGACGCTGCCATGCTACCACTTGTAATCCAACAGTATCGCCACAGGACCAAGTAACAGTAATGGTAACCGGGTATTAGTAACATATCCAGAGAAATATAGCAGGAAAAAGTTCAAAGTCATAATGAAGATAATTGTTTTTGTTTTCAACATTCCCACGTGACATCCTCCACATAGGCCTCATTATAAGAATGGCAGTAGTGGTAAAACATATGGTATTTTAAAAACTAAATGTTTCTACAAGTATGAGTTGGTATTGAAGGGTACATTTATGCATTGGGTAAAAAGAAAGTATGCATTGGATAAATATAGGTTATTTTTGCCCGGGCAGTACTTCCCATGCGACCCCATTTGGTCTATATCCCATTCAATGCAAACCGATACTTGGGATTTATTTTAAATACCACCCGTTTCGTTCATTGACAGCACACTGTCAATGGAGTCGTACTTGTGAATCACACATACTATACATGGACAGGTACATTTGTTATTGAAAAACCTTTCCCTTTTCTCTCAGCTTCATACAGATGATCAGCAGCATGCAAAGCACAGATACTTCCTCAAACATATTCAACAGTCACAAATGTATTTCAATCTATGACCACAGGTCAAGCAATTCCTCTTATCCAGTGTTGCCGATAGGTGAGGTAACATTTCAGGAACAAAACAAATACTTCCTCTATGACCATCACGACTAGTACTAGTTTTACTACTACTACTACAAATACCCCTACTACTACTAATGTGAATACTACTTCTACGACTATTACTACTATTACTGCTACTACTAATGTGAGTATTAATTCTACAACTATTACTACTACTACTACTACTGCTGCTACTATCACTACTACAATGACTACTACTATTACTACTGCTACTACTACTGCTACTACTAGTAGTGCTAATACTACTGCTACTACTACTGCCACTAATACTACTACTGCTGTTACTTGTACTGCTTGCTGAAAGTCATCTAGGTCCTCGTCGGGTCCTTCTGGAGTTCTCCCCTGTCTCTGTCTGAGGGCCTGTTTGATTTCTGACTATTCATTGTTAGAACATCCTTCATATCCTACCAGGCAGCACATTACATGCAAGTTCAAGTCTGCCATCGAGCAGTCTTTGACACTTCTGCACATGATGTTTCATGCAGAGCCCCACTGAGGGCTAGTCACCTCTGAAACTCAATGCTGTGTTTGCATAAAGGAACTTACAAGAACACAAATATATTATTAGTGCTGGAAGATATCTGCTTTTATCAGATACTCAACCTCTGGCCAATCACTTTACATTGACACTGTGCATCATTGCCCATAAACCACTCAACTTTTACCCAGTTTGATACTGAAATGCAGATGTCAGACTAATTTCAGGGTGATGTATAGAGTGTGGGCTAGATGGCTGTTGGGGTGGTAAAGCACAGACCTACATAACAATAGCATACATTGAACAGAACACATTTTACAAATACGCTGTTTTTGCTATGAGAATGTACTGGATGAAATGTACACACAGTTGTTTCAAGCTGCAGACCAAATTACAGAGCACTGGTGGATAGCATACAGTGTCAGCCTTCATACTGAATATCCCGATCGGTTTCCTATATTATGATTATGTACTAGACAATTTTTATGAGACAGCTACTAAAGCATTTTTCCTTTTCTGTATAAAGAGTAAATACAATGGCCAAAACAATCTTCGTAAAAAAAATTCCCATGCTGATGAATGTCATAACACCTGTAGCTCACACCTATTGGCCTCAACTACATGCATATTTAGAAAATGTAATGTCTGGAGACCACTGCTTTAGAGCCTCTATGGCACACACACATGGAAGTCACTCTATAAAATGATTTTAGTACAAAGCAGGCAAACTACGGATAAAGTTTGCTGTAGATGGGCCGATATGTGGGGGCAGCAACTAGGTTATCTGAAATGAGATTTAGCTTGCAAACAAGCTAGATAAATATCAACAAATTGAAGATTCAGGCTTATACAGTTTAAATACTTGCACCAGTATTGTTATACCACATCTAAGTTAGTTTGAAACTTTTTAAATGTCCTGTGCTCTCAATGTTCTAGGGCAGGGGCAAACTTTCTGCTCGTTGAATGGTACTGTACTACCATCTGGCATTTTTGAGAAAAGGCTGTAATTAATTAAATAATAGGTGTAAAGAAATTTTGAGCAACGGTTACTCGAGAAAGCCTCTTGAAAAGTGCAAGAGAGGCATTGTTAAAAAGAGCTTGCTGTTTTGTTGTTGAATTTCACAGTTTGCTCTCTGCCCTGAATGCCTTGCAAAGTTAAATTAAATGTGTGTGCAGCCTAAGAACATTTCCAACAATCTGAAAACCAATATAATACACACGTACAACCATTTCCAGTGTTTTTCGTTTCAGTGAACTTGGATGCTGTTTTATCAGTGCTGGAGAATTAGCTGAAAACTGTGAATACACTGGAATTCAATACACTGCAGTGCCAACGCAGTGCCAACATGTTTCTTCAATTATTACCTCAATGATACTGATGGCATTTTGAGAATTCAATGTAGTTAAACAAGAAGTTCCCCACAGGTCAGAAAGACAAAGCCCACAACTTTGGAGGGTATTTACTTTCCAAAATAATTCAGCAGGCCACAGAATGTGTATTGATATTATCTGACTGATATGCTCCAAGTACGAAAGATAGAACATTTAAATTGCACTTGGGTAGCAGAGATAACTGTGCATAATTTTGGTGACTAGATTTGCATGTGATTCCTTTTTACCATAAGAATGGCAAATGTAGTCTAGAACTGAAACCTCATTTAAAGTTCCATTTAATTCTACTATACATACATTTCACTCTCAATCATTATATTTGAAATTCAAAGTGAAAAGCCTGAGTCTTGTGAGTGGGGTCGTGGGGAGTTTGAAACTGTCCAAAGGGGAACTTAAATCCTTTCCAAGATTCCCCTTCACAGGCCTAGCCTAGCAGAGGAATTCTGTGGGCTCACACAGAACTATTGATCCCTTCTGTTAAAATGTATTCTGAAGGAACAACCTAATAAACTACTGTCAAATTACTGGCTCGATAGGTCTAGGCCTGTGAGCTTCAAAGAAACATTAGAAGTCACAAGTAAGTCATTAACAGAACTCCATGCATTTAAGGAAACTCATATATTGACATACATTTTCTATTCTGAAGGGAAGTATACAGGAGATGTATCAACAGTGCCCTCTTGAGGCTGAAGCCAACATTTCTTTATTTCAAAATTGAAAAGGACAATCTATGTAACATTTTGAGATCCTTTGAAAATTCATAGCCTTTTATGGCATGGTGGGATTAACATGAAACAAACTTTTTTTTTTGCTAGAAGTTATTTACCAAACCATGTAACAATTCACATAGTGTGCCATGGAAATAATAGGGGGAAATTGGCAAAAACACCTAACCATTCAATTGTTATCACAGTGTAATCATTCGTAGGTCTAATTATGTCCACGGATCTACAAAATATGATAATGTTTATTTCATTATGTTCAGACAATCTAATACAAAATACAGTTCTGTAAACAAAATTGTCATTTTCTGAATAGGTGTGGTTTTCCCCCAACCCTTTCTGGATCATGGGACTTGGAAAACTACACTTCTGTGAAAATTATTTGGCGTTAAAACAATATATATTTGCTTGTTAATTGAGGAAGTATTATCATGGAATTTAGGGAGATGGCCATTACGAATTTCAGAAACTACTGGGGAAGTAATAACTGAGTTGAAATCATTTGAAGGACTGATCCCATGCAGGTTGGAGACCAGCCCATTGCAAAAGGATGACCAGTCTATGTTTGGAATTTGTTTCCAGCTAGCCAGCTAAAAAGAAGGCTTGTTGATGGAGTGATTCCAGACTGAACGAGTCCCCAGCTGATTCTTCAAAATGCAATGCCACATTTAAGAAGGTACATTAAATCCCAACAAATCCAGTACGGTCCCTATAGATTGAACTGGGTAAATCTGGCAGAATAGAGGGCTGGGTGTGCGGGGGAATGCAATTTGAGCTCAGAAATGCAAGTGCATTGTATTCAAATGTTCAGAGTTCTCCCATTTACCTTGAAAACACAGTGAGATGTTATTTCCTAAAAGCCAAATCTATTTTGTATTGAGAAACGCAATTTAAAACAGAATGCATTTTGGTGACATTTTAATGCAAAATTGTCTTTCTAAAATTAAGCACAATTTAAAATAGAATCTTTGGCTGAAGCCGGGTAAAATTCTTTGGATCACAATGTAGTTATGACACACTATTATCTGAGAGACATCATGCATTAAAGCAGCTTGGGGAAGCATAGTCATACATTTGATGTTTCAGGAATAGAAATGAGTATAGGGAATAATTGTATTGAATGGGAATTGTCCAAAGTGTTAACCCCCTGCAGTTCCTTATCTTTGAATACACAGGCAGGCTCATGTTTAATGTGGAAGGGCAGGGGTTTGGGGGCTATCATTGTACATGTTACCAGGGAATAGTATATCTCCACCCCAAGAACACATGCATGCTGAAAACTATACAGTGGCCGATTAAACACTGTGCATGCATACATAGTTTGGCAGTTGCACACATAAATATATGGAAATAAGTAAATACAGTTGCATTCCAAGTCTCACACAAACACACGGGTATAGATTGAAAGATACACACTCATCTTTGGTGAAAGTTGCACATACATGTTCAGAGAAAGCTGAACATCAATATGCTGAGAATACAGCCAACATATATATTCAGAGCTGAGTACAAGAATATTTGAAAGTGTATATTTTTTTAATTCAAAGCTGTAGGAGGCAAATTAAGCCGGCCATTGTCTACATTTAAATGACCTACAAATAACATATACAATCACTTGTTCAGTCACTACCTCACACACCTGCACAGTGGAGTCAAGATAATTGTAAATGTTAATTGTTCAAACATCTTTCTCCTATACCATACTTGTTATGGATTCTAGAGAAAATCGAATGTTTTTAAAAATACTTGCCTCATGTTGAAACACTATCATTAAAGTCATCTGTGTTGTCTAGATGTTTAAGATCCCCAAGATCTTATTATATCAGTAAAAAAACATTGTTAAAGGGACGTTATGGTTAAGTTGCGCTACTAAAAACCTATGAAATTCAGTAAAAAAACTTTATTAAAGTGGCATTATGGTTCAAGTAAAACTGAAAACCCCCTGAAATTCGCCAGTTCTGGTAAGCTAAGCAACCATAACTCGCGCCAACACCATGCATTGCTAAGACTAATACCCAGGACATCGAAGATGAACTTTTTCAGGCAATCCAAAGTATGTTATAGTAGAGATTCACCATAACACATGTCCCAGACAATGACCCTGACTTCCTACATACTTTTTGGGACATTTTGAGCCTTTTTTGGATGTTTGATCTGTCTGCGGACAGTGCAGCTGTCTGCGGAGAGTGCACCCGCACCCCTATAAAAGGCCACACCCCAGAGCTTATCCTCATTGTGCTTCTGGCTATCTGACAAAACATTTTCTACTTTGCAGGTAATCTTCCAGATTTTGCTGCTCTTGCTGCTTTCCATCAGACCTGATGGCATCAATGCTTGCTACTCCAGCGGGTGCTACATCTGTCTCAGCACCACCCCCACCCCCTCCACCACCACAACCTCCCCACGGGCCTGAAGAGGGGAACAGGCATGAGGATGTAGAGGAGGAGGATGAAGAGGGTGACGAGGATGAGGTAGTGGAAGTCCCTACTAGCAGCACTCGCCGTGAGTCTTGGGTGTGGCGGTTATTTACCATTCAAGGTGACATACCAAAAGCATGTGTGAACAAAGACACCTGCAACCAGTGCAAAATGGCGCTGAGTCATGGGAGGCCTGATTCATACATCTTTGGTACGACATCTATGAAGTGACACCTAAGGTCGTTTTACAGTGGGGCCGTTCGCTAGGTTGTACCTTGTGATGAACATAGTAGGTTGAGTTCCTCTACCACATCCTCCGATTCTGCTCCTGTCACCACAAGAGACACACCTGTGGGACAGCGCATCCCTCCAGCTGCCTCACAGGCCATCCGTGATGCTGATGACCCTTACCTTTTGAGGGTCACAGTTTTGTGTATGTACTGCAATGCAGTATTCTGCAGGGAGAGAGACTTCGAAGTGCTTTCGAGACTGCAGTCAAGGAGCATGAGAAGACCTGCCCACTACCTAAGTAAGGGCCACCCTACATCTTCCTCTCTCCACCTGCCCTTTCTTATCCCTGTGGCTGGTGTCCCACCTTACCCTCCTTTCCCCTCCTCTCCTAGTGTGTCATGTGTAAAAAAAAACAAAAAAATATAAAAGAACAAAAATCCAAAAAAAGGCTCTTTTCAGAGCCGCCTTTCACAGTCTAAAAATAGAAGTGACAAATAAATGGAGCAGGGCTCTGTGCATTTTTTGGAAGTCCGCGGACAGTCTGCGGACATCTAAAATGTTGGGGTGCTGCCCTATCAACACCATTTGCACTTTTCTGTGGGAGGAAGTGGTGGCTGTGAAAAGAGCCTTTTGGTGGTGTTTTCTTGTGTTTGAAAAACTTAAATAGTCAACACCTACTGCAAAATGGATGGCTGCAATTACACAAAAGGTTGCAATGCATTTTGTACACTTCTCAGAAAAGTCTGATTACCAGCATAAGTAAGATGAACGCCATCTCTGCGAAAAATGTATGTTTTACGAAACATAATATTTTCATTGTGGAAAGAGGACATGCCAACATCTCTTAGAAAGGCACAAAAAGCCTTATTAACATTCTGCCTCTCTTTCTCCATTTGTGGACCAAATGAAGAAGAACACAGCCACATTTTTCTCTGCACAATACAATGAATTATAATTATGTCTGGATGAAGCTTGAAACTAGCACAGAGAGGTACCAATACCAACCACTTCATTCCACGCACTCCATGCCAGTGCACTTCCACATGATGGAATCCATTATCTGCAGCTACTCCACAGCGTTCTGCATGCACCTCCACCCAATGTATCCATGAGTCTCCCAAAATCCAGATAATCTGTTTCCTGAAACATACAGCCATAGCTAACTGTTCTTCTCTCAGGAAAAAGACTTTCTGACAAACTCTCTCCTTACACAACACACCCAGTAAACATTACTGACCAATCCCTTGCTCCGCTCATTCTCATTTGCATGCCTCTGCACCCCAAAACCCCCATATGTAATAAGTGGTGTCCATGGACTACCGCCATGTCCGCGGGCATATCGTAACTTGGACAGCCCTTCTACCATTTCTACTTCACTCTCTGTGCCATTCCCTCATTGGATACAGCTAACCAGTCACACAACCATCCACCAATCACATCCAAGACCTCTACATCTAATTCATCATCAGAGTTCAGCACTTCAAATATACTGTTGATCATATCATTGGAAAGCACCTATTACAAAAACTACTCTACAAGTCTCCAAGAATTCTACTTGCAGCTGCATGCATATCCACATGCATGAATACAATCTACAGGTATGCATATTTTCTGCACAGTACATGTAGAACTCTTATAAATGCATATAAACAGAGTAACTGCCACTTAACCTGTATAACCTTTAAAGTGAACTTACTGTCATTTTCCCATCTGCTATAATGAACTGTCAATTCCAAACCTGTCTGCTATCTATTTTTTTTGTTTTTACACACACACCTATCTAAAAAAAATATAATATTAGAAGATGTGAGAAATAATAATATAATTGTGGAAAAACACTTAGTAGTGCATTATAAAATTACACACAACCAGTAAAAGGTCATGCATCTTTATACACTCACACACATAGACACTATCATTGAAAAGCGCCCTGCTGCAATAACACCACTACCTGTAAATCACATCCTTGTGCTTTATTACCCACACCTTCACAAATGTATACATTCCATGCTTTTCTTTTCATTATTTTCATTATTTCTTCTTGCTCCTAACATCCTATAACACAGCTTCAAAAAACGAAGTGAGTTTCGTACTGTTAATATTCTACTCATTTGCAAAGCATGTTGAATTAAAATATTGTAAATAAAATATAAATGCTGCACATAGTCAAATGAAACTGCATGCATATACTATGTTCAGATTCAAACAAGAATACTACTACAAAAACGTAAAAATCAACGTCTCAATTAACATCAGTGCTGTAAACACACAATATTACTAACTTCTTTCTTTTACAATTGAAGTGAAAACCACTCTCCTGGAAAACAGCAGCATCTGAACTACAAACAACAGCGCCATAGAAACCTGATCATTCCACAAAAAGTACAATACAACCTTAATTTCCCTGCCTATTCTTTAAATCTCTCCATGGTCTTGCTCCGCCTTATCTCTCCTCCCTCCTCTCTTTCTACACTCCCTCCCACTCCCTTCACTCTGCTGACACTTCCTTCTCACTGTTACTCCTTCCCCTTGTGCCAAATCCCGTTTCCGCTCCTTCCATCTCCTAGCCCCTCTGCACTGGAACTCCTTACCTCTCTCACTCTCCTCTATTTCTACCTTTTCCTCATTCCACACTTCCCTCAAATCTTTCCTTCTCCATTCCCCGCCATGAAACCCCTCCCCCTTCCTGCCCGCTCCCCCTTGCCTTATCTCCTTGATCATCTCCCTCACCCATTCTCACCCTTCACCCCATCCGTTTCCCTCCTCCTCCTCTTCCCACCCCTCCCTCTCTCTCTCAGTTCTACTGCACTACTCTCGTTCTCCCTTCAGTTTAATTGCTATACTTACTGTTTTGTTGTGCGGTTGATTCATGTAATTTGTGCACCAAAAAAACGAAGATTTGTGCACCATTCTTCCCACAAATCACCATTTATTAAACAGGGATTAGCAGGCAGAATGACACACAAATCCCCGTTTTTAGGAACACAAATAACATAACTCAGCCCCTAGAATGTTAGTATTACAAAACAAAGAACTGTTTTAATTTTATACCATTAGATTTACTATTAGTGCTTCTCCTCACCACTAGCTCACTTTCTACTGTCATCTGAACCGCAGTATAGTAACACACAAATAGAAGAATAGCCTTCCCAACTAATTGTAGCTGCCCAATGCACACTTACACACCACCACATACATCTTTACCATCATACTCAGACACCCATGCATACAGCACACATACATTGCACAACAGCCCAACCCATACCTTCTTTTTTTTCAACATACCCCACAGAATGCCTACCAGAAAGCAAGTCCATAGAAAGCAACGCAGAAATAGAGCAAATTGAAAATAAAAGTGTCCAAAATAAGCATCCATCTCTAGCAGAGTTTGCACAAAAAGTTCAAACAAAACAGCTAATAAAGTCATTTAGCAAAACAATACAATCTTTCAGTACATAAACTGTGCCCCCTCTATCAAAATGTAAAAGAAAACAGAAAATGATTAACAAGAATGCAGCTACCACTACTGCTAAAACTGCTCCTATAAATATTGATATAGTGGCAAGAAACCATACCAAAAAAAGTATTTTAGCAAAAATATTCTGCCACAGAGTCCTTCCGAATCTTATAAAAACAGGAGACAAATCATGCACAACCCCTAAAACCTACCGTAGAAAATTAATCTTAGAAGCTTTGATAGACCGTGCAATCCTTCTCAAAAGAAAGTTCGTTATTTTAGTGTTAAACAGAATGAAACCACTAACAAAACTAACTACTAAATAAAAAAAAGACCGATCATTAAATTGAATGTCAACAAAAATTACTTCTTAAGTATCTGTGGAGGTAAATGGAGTCACACCACGAGCACAGAACCATATTTTAATGAAGAAGTATACAAACAAAACCAAACAAACACAAATGCCATACATAGCAGTGGACGAGGTTATGAAAAACTTAATAATACCATACTGCAACAGGAAATACTGCTTACAAAAATATCCCCAGAAAACTCAGTATCAATTCTCATTCGACTGAACCAGAACGTCCAGTATACAAATGGCCATGCACGTCAATGTGTAACATTGCTGAACAATCTTTCAAATCTTTACGCCAGTTCCTCAATCAATATGTGAAAGGCAAAGACAAAATCAAAATGAAACTGCTGCAAAATATGGATACCTGTCCAGTGCGCAAATACACAGGACTACAAGGACATTCATTGGCCTGCATTTCAGGACCGATTTGCAAAAGCACCTTCCATCATATCAAAATGATATCAACACATCATTCAACTATAAGAAATCTAGTCTATAAACTGCACTATGCTGAAAGTCCTGCTTTAGCACTAGCCAATTTAAATAACAATCTTCTACATGGTACAGCCAAAGACCTACTGGAAGAAATAGACCATATCCAGTAAAAATATTTTGGAAGTGAAAGCCACTTACAAAATACAGTAGCTGTACAACAGACTAGCAACAATTGTACAGATGGAAATGTTCTACTGCACACATAGAAAAAAGAAATACTAAAATTTAAAAGTTCATCCGCTGAAGTACCAAACCATGTGTGGTGTGTGTTGCTGCAGAACTTTTTATAAAAGTAAAACAAAAACTATAGACATAACATACAAAATAGGAAACAATGAAGATTCCAAATGGTTTGAATTAGCTCTCTACCTTATAGCAGAAAACAAATACAAAATAACTGATCTCTTAATACTTTGCAGTTATTGCACTACAAAACTTGACAACAATCAAACTCCTTCACGTGCTATCACAAATAACTTGGAATTATTCCAACTACCAAAACCCCTGCAACAACTCAATTTATATGAGAGCATCATAATTAAAACAGTGCACCCATTTCAAGCAATAATACGCCTTCAACCAAAAACAGCAAAATTACCTCCCTCTGAATTGGTGAAAGGCATTCGTGGCAAAGTAGTTTATTTACAATTAGATCTAAAAGAAAATGTGCACACTCTGGGAGTGCAACATCCAATAGAGCAATCTTTAATTGTCTTAGTAAATGATGTACCTACAAAAGACAAAAAAAATGGCGACAAGTCGTAGACTTACATAAAGTTAGACAAGCCTTGCAATATCTAAAAGACAATAATGAATACTACAAAGAAATAAATATTGAAGAAAACTTAAGGGAAACAACTGAAATAATTCAAGAGTCACCAGAAACTGGTCAATTTGAACTTCTAGATCCTGCTACGTTATCCAATATTTTAGAACATTATACAATTCATCCATTACACTCTAATGACACCATAGATGATGCACTAGAAATGTAGCAAATGCGACAAACCAAAGTATCACCAATCAGCATATGAGAAAAAAGTATAGAAGCACATGCTTTTCTGCTACTCTTTCCTACTGGCAAAGGAGGAAGGTACGATGATAGACCTATTCAGATAACAGCATCAGAATACCGCTTGTTATGAATGTATTCTGAAGATCCCAGATTTAGACAAAATGCGGAAGACATATTCCACCTACTCTTTGAAAGTGAACTAGCAACTTTATGTTACGGAGTTGCACACACATTAAAATCAAGAACCCACTTTCAAAATATGTCAGCAACATAATTACTAAACAAAAGTGCAAGAAAAAGATGAGGTTTTATAATCAAGCATTACAAATCTGTTAGCAAACATGCATGGTACTAAAGAGTACTGGTCCCGAAGTCAAGGAGATTTACATTGTATGTTAAGAAACCTTGGACCACCGACTTGGTTTGTTACATTAAGTTGTGCAGAATATGCATGGGAAGATTTACATGATTTCCTGCGCATATCAAACAAAAACAAAACAAACATAGATATACTAACACCTGGAGAACTTTGCTCTCTAGATCCTGTTAATATTTCAAGATATTTCCATCATCACTTCATTGCTATGCTACACTTTATTTGTAAAAAACTGTTCCTCCCCTCGGAGAAGTGCAACACTTCTTTTGGAGAAAAGAATACCAAGCCAGAGGAGCACCACAAATCCACATGCTTTTATGGATTAAAGTTGATTAAATTTGGTCAAGACAGTGATGCCACTGTTTTACAGTTTATCGAAAAATATGTGAAATTCCATCAGAAGCAACAAATAGTGATCTTCATGCACAAATTGTACAATTTCAAAGAAACAAATGTGGCAAATATTGTCATCGCAAATACAAAAACAAAGGGAAATACTACACCAAATGCTGCTTTGGTTTCCCTAGACTGGTTATAGAAACAGGTGAAGTGAACAACTTCATGTCTTCAGTTAGACATAGGGCCTCATTACGAGGTTGGAGGTAGCCATGGAGCTATTAGCTCCATGGCTGCCTCCAAAACCCTTCCGACTCTGCCCTGGTGAATGGAGCAATTACCGGTCCATTCCGAGGTCGGAAGGACCGATAATTCCCCATTCACCAGGGCCATTCCCCATTCCCATTTGAGCCCCCATAGGGCTCAATGGAAATGGGGAAGGCGCTAATAACGGTACCGCAAATTGCGTTACTGTTATTAGATCTAGAGTCCCTTTGCGGGTCCCGTCCTTAACGCCTGCAAAAACCAGCCATTACGGAAGGACCCGCAAAGGTAACTCGTAGTAGGGAGGTAAGGGATTACCAGCACCGGTGCCCTTACCGGTGCTGGTAATCCCTTGCATCCTACCTCGTAATGAGGCCCATAGTGTTAAAGGTAAATCACCTAAAAACACATATTACATAAAAAGAACAGAAGAAGCAAAATATATCAATGATTACAATGCAATCATTGTCCTATTATGGAATGCAAACATAGATGTGCAGTACATTGCAGACAATTCCACGGCAGTTGCATGATATGTTACAGCCTACTTAACCAAAGCAGAAAAAACAGAGCTTCAACACCTCTGGAATGACCTAACATCAGACAAAACTCTGTCTCAGAAATTGTACAGTTTGGGCATAAAAATGCTCTCCCATAGGGAATGTGGCTGCTATGAAGCTGCAGATCGTTTGACCGGTACTGCTTTGTATGGAAAATCTAAAAATATAGTATGGCTAAGTCTTGCTCCTGCTAAATCTAGAAAAAGAGTTCTCAAATCATCACGACGACATAGAAACAATAGCCAAAGATTATCCCAACAGCCAAGACATTTTAAAAAACAATTTACTAGACACATACTACCCAAACATGTGTCTATACCACATAGTCCAAAACTTCACATACAAACATAATATAAAACCTGATGAAGAAAAAGGTAGATACAGAGTGACAAATTGTGAAGGCAGCTTAGTAAAACTTACCAAAGCAAGTTTAATTGATCATATCAAATTGTCATTAAAAACTCCTCAACATAAAGAACTACATTACATGGCCCTGCTACAACTCTTTAAACTATGGAGAAAAGAAGAAGATAACTATGACTCCTATGAAGACGCTTTCAAAGCAAATGAAAGCACTATAACCGATGTAAACTTTACTCAGTACAAAACAAGGTTGCACAATGAACAGCAACACGAAGACGCACTCCAGGCCCAACTAGATAAGGACACTCCCGACAGTAGTCAACCTTCTGTAACATGAAGCCAAGAACCACTGTGAGAGCCACTAATAGCAAATGAGGCAAAATTAGCTATGACAGAAGTAGAAAACACCATGTGTCACTATGAAGATACAGAAGACTTAACTGTACTACAATCAAAACTGAACAATGAGCAGCGTAGCATTTTTCAAGAAGTAAAAAAAGAGATTGCACATGGTGTACTTCATGAAAATAAAGAATGTACCTGCCAAAACTACAAACATGTACTACTATACATCAGTGGTGAAGCTGATTCAGGCAAAGCATTCTTAATCAAAATCATCAGCAAGTTCCTTCAACAAGTGACAAACAACAAACTGTCAGCTGTTGTAACTGCCCCCACAGGTTTAGCTGCCTACAACATAGGCGGTGTCACTTTACACCGATTACTAATGCTTCCAGTAAAACACCAAAACAAATTAGAATATTACAAACTTTCTACAGAAGCTGCAATGGAACTACACAGAGTGTTAAAACAAATGAACTGCTACTAATAGATGAAGTGAGCATGGTCTCCAACCTAATGTTGTCTTTGATTCAACCCAGATTACAGGAAGTACTCAAAACAAACTACGAAGAGCTCTTTGGAGGAAAACACATTATTGTTTTCGGAGATCTTCTTCAATTGACACCAGTGAAAGGTGAACCTATTTTTAATACCTTAGGACACAAACGCTGCCGTAAAACTGTTGGCAGCATAGGAAATGTCAACCTTTGGCAACATTTCCAATACAGAGAATTAACAGAAAACATGTGCCAGTCTGCAGACCTCACCTACGCCAACATTTTAAAAAGTATTAGAGTTGGTGTACTATCTCAAGAAGCACAAGCAATATTAAAAACCTGGCACATCCATGCACTTTATGCCCATAATTCATGTGCTACTGATGTCATGGAACAATTAGCACACACAAATGTCAAATGTATGTCCTCGATGCCAACTCTTGCAAGCTGTTCCAAATTCAATGAAACAATGTTGAAAAAAGAAATGCAACCAATAATTGAAATTTCCTCCACATTCAAACTGGACGTACATGGTATGACACAACTCATGTGTCAACAAGCCACAACAAGACTAAATGCCTTAGAAAATGATATCTCCAACACAGCTGGTTTGGAGAAAATATTAAAATTATCTTTAAACTTTAGAGTAATGCTTAAACGTAACCTTGATGTGGAGCAAGGACTAGTTAATGACGCACTGGGTACAGTTGTTGGCTTTCAAAGATACCCACGTGACAACAACATTCATTTTTGTCAAAATTCCCTTTGACAAACTTTCAGAAGTAAAAAGGATAGGGCGCTCAACAGCTGGATTCCTTCTCTTCAAAGACATGTATGTACACAGAGAACAATGTTCTCTAACTCTAGCATACGCAGTCACCATTCACAAATCACAAGGTCTTACCCTATATAAAGCATTGATTGCTACAATTATTGGTAAACAAAAACATACCTATAAATGAAATCTTCCAGATTTCATACCTGTGGAAACATACATGCACTCTGTGCAACAATATCCAATACGAACAAATCCCTAATGAACGTTTTGTGTATGTATCTATACCTAACTGTGAATCCGTTCCATTTCAACAACTTGTACAAAATGCAAACTATGGCAGATTATGTACTTCTTGCAATTCAGATAATCGCTCCACCTTACTAATACAAACACATAGGGCCTCATTACGAGTCCGGCGGTAACCGCGGCGATAAAACTGCCTGGTTACCGCCGGACTCGTATTACCATTCCGCCTCCCGGAATTACCAGGGCATTACAGCCCCAGTGTCCCGGGAGTCACAGAGGCGGAATGGTCAATGGGAATGGGGATGGGGAAGTGGAAACACCAGCACCATCTCGCGATGGTGCTGGTGTTTCCACGTCCGCCTGCAGGCGGGAGGTGTTCAACCTGCCAGGTCAGACCTGGCGGGAAGATCACCTCCCGCCTGCAGGACTCAGGGGGGTTTACCGTCACTGTTAATTCCGGAACGCCAGACCTGTAATGAGGCCCATAGTAAATACGTAATACTAATGCTTCTACGTTAAAATGCAAATGGTCCTAAAAACAACTGCAAGCTGACTGGATTCACACATGGTCAAGTATCACTTGGTAAGAAAACCTTCTCAACCATAGGTATAATCTACCATGCAGGAACCACAACCAATGCAGGTCACTACACTGCATATATAAAAAATAATTGTGGATGGTCCGAATGTAATGATAGTACCATTACTTTAAAGCAAAGATTACCAGAAAGCAAATCTTATAAACGCTTATTTAATATTCTTAAAAGCAAAATGTAATAACTAATCTGTGCATAAACATTATAAACAGTTAGAATACACCAACAGGTATCTAACTGCCCCAAGATTTTGCAACAACCAAACAGATAAATCACTACCACTAAAAATAACAAGAAATAAACAGTTAGAATACGCCAACAGTATCTAACTGCTCCAAGACTTTGCAACAACCGAACAGATAGATTAACAACTTGAGAATATAAATAAAAAGTATAATCAGTTGCAATTCAACAACAAGTATCTAACAATCTGCAACAAGCCAACATTAGCCCGAAACAACAAGTAAACACTGAAAACACAAAAATATATGTACTATACCAAAACAAAAACAAAACGTTTTTTTTAATCCAACATGATTTAACAACAAACACAGAAACTGAGAAAATTGCACAGTACACTGGTTTGTAAACTACTGAATATGACGGTTGAAAAAAAGCTGAAATGTCTATTTTGCAATGTAATAAGTCCTTATAAACTACCAACACTAACATGAGCTTTTCTTTTATCACAGAAATTGACAAAGAATATATGTGCTCCAGTTACCAAACCAAAGAGTAAGTATATTATAATAAGTACAACTCATAAATACTGCTCCATAACACTACCATTGAAGCAAACATGTAACCGTACACCACAATGCAAAATGTTTACTTCCATGGATATGTTATACGGCAGTGCTTGTTACCAAACTCTACAATCTTAATGACATGACGCAGCCAAAACTTCACATACAAACTATACAAATCAAACAGTACATAAACTGTAGATTTGCAAATATTTGATAGACATTCAATTCTATGGATGTGATCTATGGGTGTGATATGCTGCGGTGGTTGTGGCCAGGGCCTAGAGTCTTCGGCCAAAACCACTGCAGCATATCACACCCATAGAAACAAACATTTTAACTGTCTATATGGACCCACCCATATCACACTTTTTGCAAAGTTTGGTGAGGATTCATCCAGGGAGAGCAAATTTATAAGCCTCCATTTTGATTGCTTACGGACATCCCGGTCACCGCGCATGTTCTTAGAACAGTTTCAACTTGCCTGCGGATATGGACAGATATACTGTCCTTAGGACACCTCCATTTTGATTGCTTATGGACATCCCTGTCACCGCGCATGTTCTTAGAACAGTTTCAACTTGCCTGCGGACACTACGGACAGGAATAGTGTCCTTAGGACACCTCCATTTTGGATAATTGCGGACATTCCGGACACCGCGCCTGTTCTTAGAACAGTTTCAACTTGCCAGCGGACAGTACGGACAGGAATAGTGTCCTTAGGACAACTCCATTTTGGGTAATTGCGGACATCCAGGACACCACGCCTGTTCTTAGAACAGTTTCAACTTGCCTGCGGACACTACAGACAGGAATAGTGTCCTTAGGACACTCCATTTTGGTTAATTGCTGACATCCCGAACACCGAATATGTTCTGAGAACAGTTTCAACTTTGCCTGCGGCCAGTACGGACAGGAATAGTGTCTTTAGGGCACCCCGATTTTGACTAATTACGGACATCCCGGACAGTGTGCTGTCCGCGGATAAGACGAACAAAACAGGGGTGCCTGCCACCTAAATAAATACAGCATTTGACCCATCTCTTACTCCCCCACCCTCCCCAAACGCTCTTACACACCAACACACTTGCCAAAGTTCTATTTCTCCACCATTTGTCACTGCGCTATCCACGGAGGTCCGCAGATCCAAGATGGCGGGCGTTTCCAAAAATCTGACGCACTTCACGCTCTTCACCATCCAATCAATGAACACGCTGCATGTCCGCGGACATGACGCAAGCCGCTTAGCCAATCAGGACACTGTCCACAGAGCAAACAGTGAAATGTGTCCGCGGAGTGGACATTGATATCACAAATGTATTGTGACCTACTTTTTGGTCGTTTTTAAAACAACTCCTGGACAGATTTTCACCAAATTTACAAAAGCACGATTTCGGGACCAACCCGCTGCCGTAAATTTCATGAAAATCCGTCCAGCGGTTTGGGCTGTAGGCGTGAGCAAACGTTTTCCCCATTCAGTCTATGGGAAAAAAGAAGTTTGGGGACCCCCCCCATAACCTTGCCTCCCCCTCACCAAACCTTACCAAACTTTGCACAAAAAAAAATCAGAGTGGGCCATATACTTTTTTTTGCAAAGTATGGTGACGATTCGTCCAGGGAGAACGAAGTTATCAGCCACATATATAATATATTTTAAACGAAAAAAGTTTAGCTGCGGACATAAGGTGAGAACGTAATGCAACAAGACCCTTGAAATTCCAGCACTGACATGCTAGTTAATTCTCCTCTGAACAAGAGTACCAACAGTAACCTCAGAAACGTGTTTCGGTCTGGTTGGACCTCATCAGTAGGGTGTAGCTGTGCCTCTCTAAGAATAGTGCACAAGGGGTCCACGTCTGGTACTAAACTTTTAAACCCAGCAATCTGTCATGAAATATTCCCTGGTAAACAAAATCACAATATGAAACAAGTGCTTGTGGTCTTGTAGTTAAGTGTCTGCACTGGCAACATGACAACCAGAGGAAAATCCTGGTAGCCAAATACTTAAGCAAGCTTGCCAACCTCAAAAAGCTATGTTGCATCCACCTTCTGAAAAAAAGTCACGCTCTTCAAATTGCCCACTGCATTTTTGCACCAGTGCAAAGTTTTCCCTGATGCTTTTTATTATATTTTACCTTTCCCTGGTTCCCCTGGTGCTATATATAGAATGGTATTAGCACTAGGGCAAACTTTTTCCTGGAGTAGAAATGGTACAAAAATGTATCTTTTTGCACAAGGGCAACTTTTAACGATTGGCAATAAAAATCACCCCCCTTTTTCTCCTCCAGCCCCTTCCTAACTGGATGTTAGATCGAATGCATGAATCCGGAATGACAAGGTTTTTCTTTTTTTTTTTGTTCTTTTTTTTGAGGCAAGGGTTCTTTTTGTAGTTCTTCTGGATCAATTCCTACCCTATTTCACTAGGAGACCTGGGGTTCTCTTCCAAAACAGAGAACCGTCAAGCTTTAATCAAGGTTTTAGGGTTTCTGCTTCCCCATTTCAAGATGAAGGGTCCCCAATCCAGAGAGTATGTTTGCATGTGGTCGTTAACCACCACTGCCAATTTCCTGTATGTGAATATGTCCCACAGCTTGCCCATCCACTCTTTCCTTGTTAAGGGTGGGCTTAACCTGCCATTTCTGGACCAGGGCTCCCCTTTCTGCTCTCAACATAGCTAGAGAACTTTCAACCCGTCCACTTGAAACTGTATGCCCAATTTCATTAGCCTTATTTGTGTTTTGATTTCTTCGACCAGCACCTATCATCCATGCTCTAGCTATCGCCCGGCTCTCATTTGCATATCTCTAGAATCCTGTTGTTTGGATTACACACTGTTTTCTTCCTGTAATTTCCACACAGCATGGATAGCAAGTGGTTACGCAGGGAGAGTTGAGTGGCTGGCCCGTAATTACAGACTATTGTTCACAATAGACCATTGTATTTATCATGATTGTGAAGAGACCCCAGCAAATTCCCAGGAAGTCTGACTGAGGCTGATCAGGTATGTATTTCAAGTGTGTGGCGCTATATTACATTGTCTTTATGTGATATTGAGAATTTCAAAGTTTCTAGCTAGGTTTGAGTGGGCACTGCCAGATTACTGCTACTATTCAATGTGCAGTTATTTGTTCTGTATATTATTTGATACTGTTGCCAGATTGTGCTCCACTTGCAGAGTGGAGTATGAAGCAAATTGGGGAACATTTTCTCTGGGTGGAGCCACCCAAACGACTGTCCTGACATTCACTCAATAGGCTTTTTTTTCTGTGGAATACATATTTTGAAATACTTTACATATATTAACCATGTTTTGAATAACAGAATCCCCTTGCTTGTGAATGAAAACAAGGAATAACACACACACACATGTATACAAGAAACGGATATGAACTTTGAGTGAGAGCTCACACGGGTCCTTCCAGTCATTTGGGTGACTCCATCCAGATAAAATGCTCCCTAATATTGAGAATTTCAAACATTGGGCCTCATTACACGGTAGGCGGTGAGCCATGGCGCTATTAGCGCCATGGCTCATGCCGGTAAAATACCGGCACCGCCTTGGCGGAAAGGGGATTTACCCCCCCATTCCAAGGTTGGAGGGGCGGTAAATCCCCCTTCCGCCATTGCCCTTCCCCATTCCCATTTCTGCCCCATAGAGCTCTATGGGAATGGGGAAGGCGCTAATTACGGCACCGCAATTTTGCGGTGCCGTAATTAGCTCCGAGGTCCCTTAGCGGGTTGGATTTTAACGCCTGCAAAAAGCAGGCGTTAAATCCCCCAACCCGCAAAGGGACCTCGTAGTAAGGCGGTAGGGATTTACCGGTGCCGGTATTTTACCAGTACCGGTAAATCCCTACCGCCATCCGTGTAATGAGGCCCATTGTGTCAATGACAGAGGTACTAGTGATCTATATGTAATCACTATAACTTATCATGAAAGGCTGGTGTGCAATGGATAAGTAATACGATATGAATAGAAAGCATTCAATGTATTCATGGTCATCCAAATACCTGTCATAAACGGGTATCTTGTTACCACAGTGATGTTGGCCATGACTGGCGCTTTCTATAGACTTATCACCTCACCAGCAATTGCCCAATGACATACCCTGCCTGCAATTATTATTATGACTTGCAACGTATATCGGGGTAACTGACTACCTTGGGGAAGTGTCAGAAAAATGAGCCTTAAACAATACTTACATACTCATAATCAGATTTGAGAGCGGCAATTGGGTAAGATGATAGTACACAGCTGGAAATACATCCATAGTTGATATAAAAGTATTAAGCAAACTAAGAAGCATGGACACTTACCACATGACCGTACCATGAGCTTGGACTCATGAAACCATAACTACCAATGAAACATATATCATATGTACCCTCTTGATGTGCTGCTTCAATTATCCAATCAGATCAAACTACTCAAATAATATAGAAACTATTTTTGAACCAATCACGGACCTCTGCATGGTGTAGGGTTACATTCAAATATTTCTCTAGTCATAGACGCTGTGCCTGCCTGTCTACACCCACCCAAGCGGCAGTCGACACAGAACTACTTTGAATCCTAGTATTGTGTAACTAGGTTTAGCCTGACTTTATTTTGACCTATTTATACCAATGGGCCTCATTCCGACCCTGGCGTTAACCAAGGCGCTATTAGCGCCTTGGTTGACGCCGTTATTTTTCCGACTCCGCCATGGTGAATGGCGGAAATACCACCTCATTCCAAGGTTAGCGGGGTCGGTAATTCCCCATTCACCATGGGCCCTTCCCCATTCACATTTTTGCCCCATAGGGCTCAATGGGAATGGGGAAGGCGCTAATTACGGCACCGTAAATTGCGGTGCCGTAATTAGCTCCTAGGTCCCTTTGCGGGTTGGTTTTTTAACGCCTGCAAAAAGCAGGCATTATGTACCAACCCGCAAAGGGAACTCGGAATAGGGCGGTAAGGGTTTAACGGCACCGGTCTCGTTACCGGTGACCGTTAACCCTTACCGCTCTACTCGGAATGACCCTCAATGTTAGGCGGAAACCTGTGCAGTTCCCTCTGGGACCACTGCAAAAGATTTAGGACTACAGGTGTTTGGCAGTAAACCCACTCGGTAGCAGCCTGCACCACACAGATTCACTTGGTAGCTGTGGCTGAGCAGTCAGACTTCCCTCAAGAAGAGTTAAGCAGTATGTGGAGTATACAAGATAGGGCAATTCTTCACAGTAAGACAAGCAAACACGAAACGAGGCTTAGTGTAAAGATATTAAGGGATTTATTTAAAACGGAACATCTATCGAAAACACTATGGCACTATCACGGCAAACAAGTCAAATACAATTACTCTACGAAGAAGAAACGATCAATCCCCCTAACAATATTTCGACAAGTCTAGGTTCTACCGGCATCACTTATTTGCAGACAAAGGTATAGGCCTCAACCTAGATGGCACTCTAATATCAGTTAGGATGGGAGAGAAAAATAAGCAGGCTACGAAATCGACACAGTTCAAGACTTCACAGGAAAAAAATGCAAGGCAAGAAGTGAAGAACCACAATAGATCATAAAGTTCAGAGGCCGGGCCCACTCGGAGAGAGGCAAGGCGATAGGTCCCAAAAAGTCTCTTTGTGGAAATGTGTTCGAGTCTATATGTAGCAAATTGTTATTAGAAGATTGCACCAGTCCAGAACAATACGTGAGAAAAAGCTTGGAGGCGACCCAACGGAAAGGAGAGGATTAAGACACCTCGCTCAATCCGATCGAAAGGGAAGCCAGGCGGACACGGTACCTTGTTTGTGGAGGGCAGCTCCGGCGGGGGCAGTTGTTCCTGGTGGTGGATGCACATCGGGTCTTTGCCAAGAGTAGAGATGATCTCGTCGTCGAAGGAAAGTGAAGTCCGGTGCACCACCAGGGAAGAGACCAGCCGCGGAGTGCTCCGTCACAAGGCACCACCTTTGGTCGCGGTACAGGGGTAGTGGCTATCCGGTTGCCGAGGTGCTCTGTACGGGCAATTCGACCACTGCGTCCTGAGGCGAAGAAAAAGCAAAGGGGACTGGTTGTTCCCACCAGTCAGGGGAAGAGACTCTCCGGCAGGGAGATCTCCTCTGTCGTCGGGAAGTGGTGAGTCGGTTCCGCAGGGCTCCACCGGAGGTGTCGTCGTGCAGGTCGGCTCAGCGTTACCCTCATTGGATTCTTAGGTCCTGTGGCGACTTCTGAAGATCCAGTCCCAAAAGCCCTGCTTTTATGCATAAAACTCCCACTCATTCAGCATAGCTGTCAATCAACACATGCTAAGTGGTGAGCGGGGAGGCTCACCACTTGGGCCAATCACACCAGAGTGCGACTGGAGTTGGCAAGGTAACTCGGTCCAGGGTGCCTAAACCCCCTCCCACACCCCTGTGGTAACCTAGACAGAATGGCACCACCTTGGAGGGTCTCTGTACAGAGGCCCGCCAAAAGTGGAACAAAGGGCTCAACCTTTGGTTTAGGAGTCACAGAGACGAACACAGACGCCATTTTAAAAACCGAGTTCTGGCAGAAAATACCATCCGATAAACTTATTTAAGATAAGTAGACCGGTGGTATGTTAGAGATTAACAAGAACAAGTATCAATCTCTAACAACATGACGAATCCCATAGGTTATCTTCGGGGTCGAACATAACAAGTAGTTTCCACTGCCACCAGCCAAAACTCGACGAGGGGGGACGGGACAGTGCCCCCTCGAATAACAGATCCAGGAGTAATCGAATTACCCCTACCAGTACGTCCACAATAAGATGGTTTGTATTAGTTCTGTTAGTAAATTTAGGTCTAGTAAAGTCAATGGTGACTTTACATGCCCGGGGAGACTGTAGTCAGTCCCCGGGTATGGAGTCTATGGTGGAGGTCCGCTAGGACGCCCCAGTGTTACGGCACGTAGGGTGCGGTGTAACACACATAGCAAAACATATGAGACCCTATGGAGTAAAAGACCCCATAGCCCATGGAACAAATTGGCATTCAAAGGAATTACACACATTCATGTCCAAGAGTGGGAGGAAAAGAGTCTCACTCTTGGCAGGATGGAAAAAACAAACTCCAGAAATCCAGCAAAGCTGCTGGGGGACTCACTAGGTTAGGAAATTCAGCCTAAACAGAGAATTCCCCCTAACACTCACCCCCCCAGACTAAGGGACAGGAGGATTTAATCCACTCCTGGATGAATCTCATACCTCTAGTCGATGACATACATACTAGAGAGACCATTAGCATTTTGGTGGTGACATCCTGACCTGTGCTCAATGGTGAAATCAAACCCTTGCAGGCAGATTGACCATCTCAATAGTTTTGGGTTTTCCCCTTTCATTTGCATTAACCATCTCAAGGGTTGGTGGTCAGTCTGAATGACAAAAGTAGAACCATACAAGTACGGCCTAAACTTCTTCAGAGCCCACACGATAGCAAAGCACTCTCTTTCGATTGTTGCCCACCTTGTTTCAGGATCCTTCAGCTTGCGGCTGATGAAGCAAAGAGGGTGCTCCCTACCTTTCCCATCCAGTTGACTGAGTACGACACCTATTCCTACATTTGAAGCATCTGTCTGCACAATGAAGCGCTGGCGGTAATCAGGAGCTCTGAGTACTGGAGCTTTGGAAAGAGCCTTCTTCAGGTTTTCAAAAGCCTGAATGCACTCCTCGTTCAATCTAACCTTTTTAGGAAATTTTGGTGAGGAGATGACATTCAGTGGAGAAGCTATGGTCCCATAGTTCTCTCTGAAATTCCTGTAGTACCCAGTGAGGCCTAGGAAGGCTCTCACTTGGGTTTGAGTAGTAGGTGTTGTCCAATTTTGCACAGCTTCAATCTTACTGAGCAAAGGCCTTATTTCTCCACCTCCTACCTCATGTCCAAGGTAGACTACCTTACTCTGTCCAATTTGGCATTTACTCGCCTTTATGGTCAGATTGGCTTGTCCAAGAGCCTGCAAAACATCTCTCAGGTGGGTTACATGTTCTTCCCAGGAATTGCTGAACACTGCGATGTCATCCAAGTATGCCATGCAGAAGTCCTCCATCCCATTCAGAACCTGGTTTACCATCCGTTGAAACGTAGCAGGTGCATTCTTCAATCCGAAAGGCATTACCTTAAACTGGTATAAGCCAACGGGGGTAGAAAATGCAGTTTTCTCCTTGGCATGGTCTGTCAGGGCTATTTGCCAATAGCCTGACGTCAAGTCAAATGTGCTGAGGAACTTGGCGGCACCAAGTTTATCCACCAACTCATCTGTTCTTGGCAAAGGGTGGGCATCAGTCTTGGTGACTGCGTTAAGAGCTCTATAATCCACGCAGAATCTAAGCTCTTTAGATCCGGCCTTTGGTACCAACCCAACTGGGCTAGACCATGGACTAGTAGAGGGCTCTATTACCCCGAGATCAAGCATCTTGCTGACCTCACCTTTGATGTGGGTTCGTACGTTTTCTGACATTCGGTATCCTCTGCTTTTGACTGGCAGACAGTCACCAGTGAGTATGTCGTGCTGGCCCCAAGGGGTCAAGCCTGGCGAAAGCGAGAACAGAGAGGCAAACTGATTCAACAGGGATTTGCACTCTTCTTGTTGCTCAGGTGTCAGATTGGAGGCGAGATTTACTCCTTCAATTTTTTTGTCCGAAGGTAAGCCTCTGAGGAGATCCGGAAGAGCTTCACTCGCTTCTTCTTCCTCTGATGATGCTAGAAGCAACGCTCCTACATCGGGTCTTGAGACATACGCTTTGAGTCGGTTGGTGTGAAAGACTGTCAGAGCCTCCTTGGGATTGCCCAAGTCCACCAGATAGTTGACCTCTCCGAGTTTACCCACAACTCGGAAGGGTCCCATCCACTTATCTTGCAAGGCCCTCTGCCTTGTTGGGATCATAACGAGAACAAGCTGGTCTTGAGCAAACTCAACCATGTTAGCCTTTTGATCGTGCCAGTGCTTGACCAATGCTTGTCCAGCTTTCAAGTTATCGCTTGCTTCCGTCATCATGTGCGACATTCTCCTCCGGAGACCTATCACGTAGTCAGTCACTCTGACTGGCTTGGGGGAAGGACCACTATCCAACCCCTCCTTAATCAGGGCCAATGGACCTCTGACGGGATGACCATAGAGTAGTTCGAAGGGAGAGTAACCTACTCCCTCCTGAGGGACTTCTCTATAAGCAAAGAGAAGGCATGGTAGTAGAAGGTCCCACTTACGCGTAAGAGGCTCTTCTAAAGCACCTATCATGCTCTTCATGGTTCGGTTGAACCGTTCTACCAACCCATTGGTTTGTGGGTGGTAAGCTGTTGAGAACTTGTAAGTAACTCCACAGGTTTCCCACATGGCTTTCATGTAGTGGGACATAAAGTTTGACCCTCTGTCAGAGATTACTTCCTTAGGAAACCCGACCCTAGTAAAAATACCAAGGAGGGCCTTAGCCACAGCCGGAGCCATAACAGTCCTCATAGGAATTGCCTCAGGATACCTAGTAGCATGGTCTACTACAACAAGAATAAACCTGTTGCCTGAGGAGGTTGGAGGATCAAGGGGACCAACAATGTCAATCCCTACTCTCTCAAACGGGACTCCCACAACTGGGAGAGGCACTATAAAGGTGCCACATTCTTGGAGCCAACCTTACCAGAGGTCTGGCAGGTGTGGCAGCTCCTGCAGTGTTTTTCTACTTCGGCCCCCATCTTTGGCCAATAGAAGTAGAGAGAGAGCCTTTCCTTAGTCTTCTTGAAACTCAAGTGACCAGCCAAAGGAATCTCATGGGCTAACTGCAAGAACTGTGGTCTGTTCTCTTGGGGTACTACAAGTCGTTTGTAGTCTCCAAGTGCAGACTGGGACGGTTCACTGTAGAAGAGGCCATCTTCCCAGTGCAACCTGTATTTCCCAGGCTCTTGCCCTTCAGCCTGAGCGTCTGCCTGGCGGCGAAGACCTTCCAGAGTTGGACATTCCCTCTGTCCCCTACTGAAGTCTGCCCTGCTGGGTCCACCTTCTGCCAGTAAAGACTGCAGCTCAGGATGGTCAACAGGATCCAGATCTCCAATGAGTTCCTGGCCTTCTATTAGCTCTTCCTCAGAGTCTAATTCTACCAAACAGGGTTATACCTCCCTCTCAGCCTGAGCTGGAGGTGGAGTTACGGGTGTAACTTTGGACAACCGCGGGGAAGTCCGTGTTGGCTGCACTGAAATGCTGGCTGCTGGTTTCGGGATAGCAGTCTTAGGTTTCCCTTTCGCTTCTGATTTCTTGGAGACAGCTGCCGACAATTCCAGTGGAGCAGGAGTGATCTCTTTCTTCATCATCTCCTGGAGAGTACCGCGCATGGTCCTCTCTCTTGCGTGTCCGGTTAGCTCCTGTAACCGTTTACTAGGAGGTCTAGGAGTATGCGATACAACTCCGAGAGTTTTCAGATCGTTACCCAACAGTACGCATCCTGGTACCGCACTCTGTATGCTGACAGGTATCTTCACAGTCATGTCGTTACACTGGATGAGAACTGGTAATTGGGGAAGCATCTGCACAGGCCCTCCAGCTAACTTGGTGAGGCGTTTGGGTGCCTTAGCAACATCCTCTGCCTGAAAAAACGATTTATCCACCCCAGTTATGTTGGCCCCAGTGTCCCTAATGGCAGGAGTCTCCTGACCATTCACCTGGACACTGTCCTTATAATACTCTTTAGTATTATCGGGGATAGAATTATAGACATCTAAATTCTGTTGTTCCCACAACCCCAGAGATACTAAAGAAACGCTGGCTGAGACTCCAATGGGTTCGTCAGCTAGCAGTAGAAAGTTTCCACTTGCCATTTGGACTTCCTCCTCTGGAGCGAAGGCTAAGGAGACAAGCTGGACCCCTGAAGGTTTACCCTTACATCTGGGATCTCCTTTCACGTGGTCAGCCGAGCCACAAACAAAGCATTTACCGAATACTTTTTGGAATGGTGGCTTGTTCTGACCTCCTTCCGGTTTGGCACCAGAAGACACACTATTCTGCTGTGGTTTTCCCGGTGGCTTACCCTTCTGGTTTTGTTTGGGGCCCTCTTTGGAATTTGAGTTATTAGAATTCTCTTTTGAGTCTTTTTTAGGCTGTTTTCCCTCATCACTTTTCTGAGTTGCCCCAGAATCCTTGTGAGTAGCCCTGTTGGCAAGCCACAAGTCAGCAGCCTTAGCTAGCTTCCGGGAATCCAATTCCTTCGAATCAGCCAAGTGCTGTCTGAGCTCAGGAGAACAGGCATCATAAATAGACACCAACATAAAAAGATTCCTCATACCCTCATAAGTGTTCACTTTGTAACCCTTAATACATCCCTCTAAGTTTTTCAACCCTTCACTCACCCAGGTAGCCCAAGGGGTACCATCGTGCTTTTTGAGGGTTCTAAACCTCTTAAGATACTGGGAAGGGGTCTTCCCGAATCTAGCTATCAAAGCTAGTTTCACACTTTCGTAATCCATCTTATCCGCCTCCCCCAACTCCATTACCACATCAGTCGCAACAGGAGGGAGCCTAGAGAACAACCAGGGAAGTAAATCATTCCCGGTGATGTCCTGGAGCCCATGATTGTACTCAAACAGTTTTAACCAATCCAACACATCCAATCTCGGTTCATACATATCCACTAATTCCTTCGGCATCCGGGGTCTTTTGGGACTGGAGCTCCTAGAGGAACCAGAGGAGAGAGAAGCATTTTCTATAGACAACTTTTTCATCTCTAACTCGTGATTAAGTTCTATTTCCCTGAGTCTTAACTCAGCTTGCTTCTGCTCAGCCTGGGCATTCATCCGTCTGAACTCGAGCTCTTGGTTTCGTTCAGATTGAGCCAAGAACCGTTTGTATTCTAATTCGAGCTTCATTTTTTCGAGTTCAAAATAAGCAGGGTTACATGTGGGACCTGGTATGGGCCCCGTAGGCACAGCTGGTAAAGCCGGTAGAGGAGCAGGGGAGACAGTTTCGTTAGCCTCTCCGTCCTCGTCAGCTTCTTCATCGCTATCATCAGAATTACGATTTAGATCAACACCATCACTGTTATTTACAGTTGCTGGAGAAATTGGTTCCTCTGAACCAGTACCCAGACTTTGGTTCGCCAGCAATCTCTCTATTAGTTCTAACTTCTTGCCTCTTACAGAAAGATTCTCTTGCCTACAGAGAGCTCGCAAACTCTCAGTATTTTCACCTGACAAGGATTCTTGACTGTAAGTTTCTATCGTAGACATGTTTTTGAAAGTTGCTTTCTTAGTGCTAAGCTTCGCGGTTAGTTATCCTAAAGTGTCGAAAAGCACTCTAACCTGTATACTCGATACAAATCCCACCGCTGTACACCAGTGTTAGGCGGAAACCTGTGCAGTTCCCTCTGGGACCACTGCAAAAGATTTAGGACTACAGGTGTTTGGCAGTAAACCCACTTGGTAGCAGTCTGTACCACACAGATTCACTTGGTAGCTGTGGCTGAGCAGTCAGACTTCCCTCAAGAAGAGGTAAGCAGTATGTGGAGTATACAAGATAGGGCAATTCTTCACAGTAAGACAAGCAAACACGAAACGAGGCTCAGTGTAAAGATATTAAGGTATTTATTTATAACGGAACATCTATCGAAAACACTATGGCACTATCATGGCAAACAAGTCAAATACAATTACTCTACGAAGAAGAAACGATCAATCCCCCTAACAATATTTCGACAAGTCTAGGTTCTACCGGCATCACTTATTTGCAGACAGAGGTGTAGGCCTCAACCTAGATGGCACTCTAATATCAGTTAGGACGGGAGAGAAAAATAAGCAGGCTACGAAATCGACACAGTTCAAGACTTCACGGGAAAAAAATGCAAGGCAAGAAGACAAGAGCCACAATAGATCATAATGTTCAGAGGCCAGGCCCACTCGGAGAGAGGCAAGGCGATAGGTCCCAAAAAGTCTCTTTGTGGAAATATGTTCGAGTCTATGTAGCAAATTGTTATTGGAAGATTGCACCAGTCCAGAACAATACGTGAGAAAAAGCTTGGAGGCGACCCAATGGAAAGGAGAGGATTAAGACACCTCGCTCAATCCGATCGAAAGGGAAGCCAGGCGGACACGGTACCTTGTTTGCGGAGGGCAGCTCCGGCGGGGGCAGTTGTTCCTGGTGGTGGATGCACGTCGGGTCTTTGCCAAGAGTAGAGATGATATCGTCGTCGAAGGAAAGTGAAGTCCGGTGCACCACCAGGGAAGAGACCAGCCGCGGAGTGCTCTGTCACAAGGCACCACCTTTTGGTCGCGGTACAGGGGTAGTGGCTATCCGTTTGCCGAGGTGCTCTGCACGGGCAATTCGACCACTGCATCCTGAGGCGAAGAAAAAGCAAAGGGGACTGGTTGTTCCCACCAGTCAGGGGAAGAGACTCTCCGGCAGGGAGATCTCCTCTGTCGTCGGGAAGTGGTGAGTCAGTTCCACAGGGCTCCACCGGAGGTGTCGTCGTGCAGGTCGGCTCAGCGTTACCCTAGTCGGATTCTTAGGTCCTGTGGCGACTTCTGAAGATCCAGTCCCAAAAGCCCTGCTTTTATGCAGAAAACCCCCACTCATTCAGCCTAGCTGTCAATCAACACATGCTAAGTGGTGAGCGGGGAGGCTCACCACTTGGGCCAATCACACCAGAGTGCGACCGGAGTTGGCAAGGCAACTCGGTCCAGGGTGCCTAAACCCCCTCCCACACCCCTGTGGTAACCCAGACAGAATGGCACCACCTTGGAGGGTCTCTGTACAGAGGCCCGCCAAAAGTGGAACAAAGGGCTCAACCTTTGGTTTAGGAGTCACAGAGACGAACACAGACGCCATTTTAAAAACCGAGTTCTGGCAGAAAATACCATCCGATAAACTTATTTAAGATAAGTAGACTGGTGGTATGTTAGAGATTAACAAGAAAAAGTATCAATCTCTAACAACGGGACGAATCCCATAGGTTATTTTCGGGGTCGAACATAACAAGTAGTTTCCACTGCCACCAGCCAAAACTCGACGAGGGGGGACAGGACAGTGCCCCCTCGAATAACAGATCCAGGAGTAATCGAATTACCCCTACCAGTATTTCCACAATAAGATGGTTTGTACTAGTTCTGTTAGTAAATTTAGGTCTAGTAAAGTCAATGGTGACTTTACATGCCCGGGGAGGCAGTAGTCAGTCCCCGGGTATGGAGTCTATGGTGGAGGTCCGCTAGGACGCCCCAGTGTTACGGCACGTAGGGTGCGGTGTAACACACATAGCAAAACATATGAGACCCTATGGGTTAAAAGACCCCATAGCCCATGGAACACATTGACATTCAAAGGAATTACACACATTCATGTCCAAGAGTGGGAGGAAAAGAGTGTCACTCTTGGCAGGATTGAAAAAACAAACTCCAGAAATCCAGCAAAGCTGCTGGGGGACTCACTAGGTTAGGAAATTCAGTCTAAACAGAGAATTCTCCCTAACAGTCTTCTTTTCTTTAAAACCCTTTTCAGAACAATGCACTGACAAAAAAGAGCAAGTTCTTTCAACAAAATCAGTGCACGCCACCTCCTTCAGCAGCTTGGAAAACTTCATGGAAACAATGAGTTACAGTTGAAACAACTTTTCACACGCTTAGAAAAACAGCAAATAAACACTTGCAACGTGTATATCTTTATCATAAAAACATGCTATATACACACTTAATCACGCCAGACTATTCGTTCCATACGGCAAAGAGGAAGTGATTTGGGGTGGCGACTCGTTACCTCACCGTGAGCTAATGGAGATGGAGATTGCCACTGCGTTTTACGAACATACGGATGACATAGATGCATCTGCACCATGTAGTACAGCACGGATGGTGCTATGATGTTCGCCTTGCATGGAAGAACTCGTTTTTCAAAGTGGTGAGCCTAAGATGCCTATTGGTGAATTCAAAGATTCATACAAATATTTGCCCTGAAGTGATGGAAACATATTTCTCAACATTTTAGTGAAGATCGAGATATTGAAACTAGTTAAGAAGACACTACATGGCCTGATTCACAAAGAGTTTTATAATGGTGCAATCCCATAGGAGAACGCTCTGTGGACCAGGCCCTATGAATGTGTCACTTCGGGAGCTCAACTGTGAAGACAACATACATTTTAGGAAAGTTGTCTTAACTAGTAGACTGGTTATTGTTTTGTTTTGCTTTTGTTTAAATGTGCATTGAGATGCTTTGACCATGTATTGGAGGGACTGTCTTTTCTTTTTGTTAATGATTTCTGAACATGAATTCCCTTCACTGATTATGAACCTTGCACTTTTTGCACCGTATAAGGTTTTGAATTGAGTCCATGCTTTTTGGGTTGTTTGCGCCGTATAAGATGTTGAATTGTGTCTATTTATTTTGTATTGAGTTATTGGAACATATGATTTAACTTCAGGAAAATATCACTTTCCAGCATCTCATTGTACAGGATAAAATAAATACAATATGTGTCAATTTTGTTTCTCTTCATTCATGCTTTCTGTAGTTGAATTTAGTATTTGGCCTTCGTAATGAAGGAATAGGGGCATACCTACCAATTTGTATAACACGCACGCTTTGATACATCTCTAGAAACTACAATATACAATACCATTCTTTGTATCATTTCAATTACTCCAAAATCTTCAAAACGTTGGACGAGAGCCCACAAACTGAGACAGAGAGAGCCATAGTTGCTACGGTAAAACAAAACAACCAAAATTCATCTGCCTCAATAGATTGTATGTTATGTACACATTTGCTGTAAAACTTTACATATCAAGGTTTGAGTAAAGGACATTTTGTTAACAAGTGTTGAGTTGCCAAAAGAATAGATTCAGATTTACAGAGAATAAATCTTTGTTCCTGGCAAGGGCTCCCCAATTTGAGACCCATTGTCATCAGAGAAGGCAATAGGTTGAACCGTAACAACAATAATAACCTGTAGTTTTACAGCAGGCAGCGTAGTTAAATATCTTTGTGGTTTTATGTAAGGAAACAATTGTCTTGAGTACTCCACCAATGTCGTTTTTAGAAGCTAAATGAGCAATATTACATATCCAGTCAAACAGGATTGCATTTCTTTTCAGTTGTATATCCTGGGCATGTAAATCCTAGTGAGAGATTCCATTTTAGGTCAGTCTTTTCATGAAAATTGGCATGATCACAAGCAAATTGCTGTAGTGCTTCAGATTTCGGGGAATTTGCTTTTTGTTTATCCCCAAATATTCTCATAGTAAAATGTTCTTGTTCTAAGAGCCCTTTCAAATACAACATTCTCTTTCTAATCTCCAAAAGGGTTTTATTGAGACTAAGCCCAATTCCAGTCTTATGGCCTGAATTCAAGAGAAATTCGGCAAGCCCAAAGATGACTTTCACAGTTCTCCTTCCAATTTATCCCACCATTTAAACGTAGCTATGAAGTATGTGTCTAAGCTATGTAGTGTTCCAGGAACAATACCCATATTATATAGCTGGAGGAGATCCAAGATAGAGCAACTCGCGTAGATCTGATACATTTATTTGCAGCCAGGAATTAGCTCCTTTCTCTCCATATTACATTTTCTTACACAACCATTCCCTCTCTGTTTTTATGACTCAACACTGCACCCAATTATGTGATGGTTTTAACTACTTCCAGCCTTTGCGCTTCGATATGTCACATATTAGAATTGCCCTTTGTCTGTGTCGTCCCCATAGTCATAATTATGATGTTGTTATAATTTATCTTCATGCCATTTTGTCAAGCATAGATGGATAGGGCATTCAAAGAACATTGAATGCCTACAGCTGTCTGATCTAGCAAACAATATGTTGGTGTAGCCAACCCATCCGACCTGCTTTTGCCCCAATTTAAGTAGAACATTATGGGCACTGCATAATACATCATGTAGATCCACCATAAAGAGTTTAAAAAGGAAGGGGGCTACACACATCCTTGCTAAAACCCTCTTTTCGTTAACACGGGTGTTAATACTGATTTTGACAGGGTGCCTTCATTGTCCAGCTACGCTTGTACAGCAATGCCCTCATTGAGTTGTTGACTTAAGTTCAGTAATACTCAAAACATACCCAAAGAACTTAATTTCATCCACAAAAGATTACGATTGATGGTATCATAAGCTGACGTAAATTCAACAACAACTACTTTAGGTTGTGTTTTGCATCCATTGCATCTAGTGCGCATAATAATTTGTATCAAGCTGTTTGGACTTCAATAGCTAATAACAACTTCCCATGTTCCCTCTCACCCATCGACTAAATAATTTAACATTTACATTATACCACACAATGTGATTTCCTTTGCTATTGACTGTATACATGCCTTTAATCATTTCCCTAACTTCAAGATATCCCACTTTTATATCCCAGGAGTGTGTCAATTGATTACTTAGATAATTAAAATACTCTTTTAAAGGTGGTAACCTTCCTCCTCACACATTATGATAGGAATAAAACATTGATCATGCTGACCTTATTCCACTCCAAGTCAGCTTACTTTTGCTTTCCTTCCTGTCTAACCAGGTTAGGGGCAGCCTGAGGACAAGCTCAATCGATTTCACCTTTCCCTAATGCATGAAAATCAGCCTCTCCACAATAAGCATTAAAGTCACCACCCAATACTATAGCTGCTCCTTTGTTGTTCCAAGACCAAAAAGGGATGGCTTCAGCAATCTAATCCGTGATACCATTCATATACTCTCCCCAAGGCCACCCCCCTCCCCTGGATCATACACATTCATAATAAGTATTAATTCTTCTCTTTCTCGTGCCTGTACCAGAATCTTACCACATAAAACAAAATCACACATTCTACACAGCTGAATCCCTTCTAATTTATGTACATTATTTAAGTCCATCAGAAGGCCCTCACTCTATCTACCTTCATTTCCTTGTTTTGCCTTACTACACAGAACATATCATCCAAAAGAATCTCTGAGGTTAATAATAGGATTTCATACTCATTTAAGAAACAACACCCTCATTTCTGTCCATAAAGGAGTTGTGTCCCTTGTGTTCCATTGAAGTATTCTACTAATGTCACCGAGCTGGCTACGAAATGCACGCTCAGCATCCTCCTAAAGCACCTGGAAGCCACTCCCAGGCTACTTGTTTATTCTCTGGCACGAACGTTCCCTCCAACCTGCTACATTCACCTTACATCCAGGATTATTATACGTAATTACAATGTTTTCCTTGTGCCATGCCATGTGGTCCACAATTGCCACATGATTCATGTATACTCCCTTTGACTCTTTCCAGTAAAAAAAAAACATTCTTAAAAAACTTTGGATAAACTCCATTATCACATAAACTATTTGAGCTGCATAAAAATGCACTATATTACCATCATCCATCAACTCAATCACATCAATGTATTTTGCGTTAATGACTCTTAATTGAGGGATCATGGCCAATAAGTTTAATACCACCGTTCTATCCAAAAAGGCTCTTTTTTGTATGAGGTACATAATTCTGATCGTAGAGCTACAGGCTAAGCTTGTTATGCCATCATTTATAATAGGGATCTGATCTTCTGTTGTCTGCACCTCACCTTTCTACACACATCTTCATTGCCTGTTCATTATACAAGATGTTAAGAGAGTCAATCATTGATGTAATACATTGCAGATCATCCTCTTCTGGAGACACGTCATTAATAGAGGATAAAAGTACAGTTCCTTGTGGCTCTCCCTGATATATTAACCAATTATACAATGTTGCAGATTTCTGCCTTTTATTTTGCCTAGATTTTTTAAATTTCTTTTGTGGTACTGTTTTTAATTCAAAGCCATTCTCCTTAGTTTCCAGGAGGGTATATTTGCCAGAGTCTGAAATTATGGGGTATTCTTGTTTCTCTTATTGCAGTTCGATTTTCCCTTTGTCATTATTTTTTTACACACTCTGTGTTTTTGTGTGCATTTCTTCCTTGGTTACACTGCTGCTGTATCACATACAACATCTTCTATGAAGGCTACACTGCCATTCAGTCTGTTGGCCACATCTTTGGTTTCCTGAAATACTGGCATAGACATTTGCAGCTCTTCCACTGGCCGTTTTAATCCTTTGTTTTTATTCTTTGTTCATCTCAGCTTAGTTGTTGCTTTGAGTCTGTGGGTCAGTGGATGAGCTGCAACTGGCTAAAGCTGAATGGGGACAAGACTGAGGTCCTGGTTGTTGGTCCTACATCTGCCTCTGCTTTCTGTACTCCACTCTGTTGCCCCCGTTCTCTTGGTCCTTTTTCATCCCCTGTAACTGTAGATTTGGGTGTGAAAAATGATTGAAGCTTATGTTGCTACCAGTTGCCAATCAGGGCATTTTCATCTTAAAACTTTGTGGAAAGTCTTATCTTATCTCCCTTCGACAAGTCATGCTCCTGTGTTGGCCTCTTTGGTATTGAGTCGGATCAACTATTGCAATTTCTTTTTGCTCAGCATCATTAGCTCATCCATTGTCTCAAACTTCTACAGAACCTGGCGGCAAGAGTGGCTACTGGTGCTCCTTTTGGGGCTCACATTTTGCCTGTCTTGTGTAGCCTTCATTGGCTCCCAGTTGGGAAGCAGATCGAATTCAAGACTCTTTGCATCGTTCATCAGGCCTTTTATTCTAGGAGTTCACAGGATGGTTGTTTGATTCAGGTTCCCCGGTTTCAGCTGTCAAGATTGGGTGGATGTGCTTTTTCGGTCGCTGCCGCAAAGCTACGGAATGCTTTGCCGGTCCACCTTAGAGCCACTGAGAACCACTTGGTGTTTAGATGCTTACTGAAATCTCGCATATTCCAATTTTGTACAGGCTGTTTCTTTCCTTGTTGGTTTTTGTCTTGCATAAAGTTGCCATTGGTGAATGAGTGCTTTATAAAACCTTGTAACATAACATAACAGTTACATCTAGTTACCGTGAGCAAGAACCCTTCAACCCTCCCCAACATAAAATTATGATCCTGATTTTCTCTATGTAAGGTGCCCAGGCCAGTAACTATCATGTTTATGTGTGCATTTGGCGTTCCCTCTTGCTGGAACATCATGGAGGCGCCACTGCTGCTACTACTTTGTGTGCTCGATGTATATATGTCCAACTTTGGTGAAACCGATAAGTCTGTAAAGGGTGCCGGTGGTAGTAAGTAGAAGGGGAGGAAGGATAGCTCAGGGGCAACGCATTTGTCTCGGAAGCAAGACAATGCAGCACAACACAAGTTCCAATACCGATCCTGCGCTTAGAAATAATTTGTTGGTATGAGGCGCATTATAAAAGAACAATAATACAATCATAAAAGTCCAGCTGATCAGACACCAATTGTGATGGCTTTGTATTCAGGCCATTTACTCCCCATTGTAGGCTATAGCAAAGGGTTAGTAGTGAGTTATTGCCCACTGATACTGCCTCTTGTGCACCCCTGCTGCTCCTTGCATCTATGCACATAGCAGAGCAATTTAAGAAATCCAATCGTGACCATCTTCTTCTGCTCAGGTGAAATAGTCAGGTGCTAGACCTCCGACTCCTGCCTCCAAACTTCTGACTGCACTTCCATTGCACTTACTCCGCTCGCACTCGCGTTCTCACGTCTAACAGAGCAATTCAAGGAATCCAATCAGGACCAGCTGCATTGGCTCATGTGAAATAGTCCGGTATTAGACCTCTGGCTCCTGCCTCGAAATTGCCGACTGCACTTCCATTGCACTTCCTCTGCTTGCATTTACACTAATATTAATCTCTACGTGAACTTGCTCGCTGATAATATGCCACAGAGATTCACACACAACAATATATCATTCATTGTGTACTGCATTTCGAAGTTATCAAACATTTGGAACTCTCACTCTGAAAAGAAACATTAGCATAGTGCTGACACACACACACAAGTAAATGAAAGCATTGTTAGATGAGTTTTGCCATTTCATGACAATATTCTTTCAGTTAAGATGAAATGGCCCACTGCAGAGCACTCCCTGCATCACAGAGCATCATTGTGGCTTGACAGTCATTTGTTCTGTATAACTACTTTTAAAGCACTTAGCAACAAAATGTGTATATGATTTATAATAGTAAGATAATTGTGTAGCAAGCTATAGTATTTGAAATTAATGCAGATTGTTTCATTTTAAGTATATGATGTTTTTTCCTTGATCAGTGTGATATGTTTTATTGTAATTAAAAGTTTTATATTTGAATATATTTGGCTCTAAGGCACATAATACATGTTAGAAATGTAACTTGTTATGGATTAAAGCCTCATTTTAATATTATTTACACACAATAAGAATGTAAACCATAGACAAATGAAAGGCATGTTCTAAAAAACAGATATAATAACAAAGAAAATGTAATACAGTACAAAAGTGCAGTACTGTCCGGCTTTGCAGGACTTTTCCAGACCTTGCGTTACTCCGCACTGGTCCAGCACATCACTGTGTGCAGTCGAGTGCATTGCACAAGACTCCTCACAGAACGTGGGTGGGGCCTGCAAAGGTGGGTGGGATGAGACACGCAAAGCTATGCATGCCCAATCCACAGCAAACCCAAACAAATTCATGGATTGCAACATGCAACCTTATGTCGGCAAAATTGACACGCAAACCCTGTGAACCAACTGCCACGTGATTGCAGGCGTAAAGTTCAACACGCAAGGAATCTAATGCGTATAAAGAATGCAATGCACACCATACTAACGTTGCACACCCACAATGAATATTGCAATAGTGGGATACATTTTTGCTACATGAACCACTCTTTCTGGGATGCCTGATGACCAGGTGTATTCCAGGTACTGGTTCTCACCCCATATCATCCTAGACCTTGTCAGAGAGTGGGAGCAAGACCTAGCATCACCCACCACATGCTCCCAGGCCCTTGCCGGCCTTGAAAAGGTGCTGTCAGCACTACATTTTCTTGCCACTGTCTCCTTGCAGCGCACCACTGCCATAGTAGGTGGAATATCACAGGCATACAATCCCACTGTCTCCACCATGTCTTGGCCTACATTACATCACGTACATGTCTGCGTAGACACATATATCTGACGAGAGCACTGAAGGAAAGGAGGAGAGTGAGCCAGGATTTCTATGCTGTTGCACACTTTTCATGTGTACTTGGAGCCATCATCTGTACACATGTTGCGCTACAGCCCCCCCAATGACAGAGCACATACACCGCAATCGCAAGCACTAGCATTCCATCAATGTGCTGGTTGTCTGTGACGCAAATGGAGTGGTCATGCTCGCATGACAGCAACATTTACCACCAGTCAACACTCTGTCCTGGCATCGGGAAAATATGGCACACCTGGCTCATTGGTGAGTATGCATGTCACATACTGATCATGACAATAAGTGCCAATAAGAGACATGTAAACACTTTCAGGGGACAGTGCCTACCCCTATCACCGTTCATGATGACGCCATACAAGAATCCTGCCACACCAGCTGAGGTAAGATACAATGCTGCACATGTGGCCTAAAGGGGTAAAGTGGAGCACACATGTGGGGTGCCTAAATCATGCTTCCATTCCCTAGACCACTCTGGTAAGGTTTTGCTATATGCCCCACCAGTAGGCTGTAAAATCATTGTTGTAGCATGTGTACTGCACAATTTAGCCACATGGCATGGCATACCAGTCGATATGCAGGTGGGACATCACCCTCAGCCACAGGAACCATCCTTGCCCTTGGTTTGCTCAAAGTGCACATGGAGAGGCTGTACGCAACCAGCTGGTGAAATCATTCTTTACACGAAAACCTGTCCCTGTGAAGCAGACACAGTGAGTCCACAGTCCTGGTACAATTCAATGATGAATTGGGGTATATCCTCCTTGCCCATAACAATAGCCTGAGAATGTGTATCTGCAAGAGGCAAACTGTGTGTGTCCCCTCAACATAATATAAACATGCACCAAACACTAACAGTGATAGCAAATCGAAACAACATAATCCATGTTATTGTCGGTAGGCACGTTCAGATCCCAGCCCCACCCAAATGAATCACATTGTGGAATGAACACTAGCTTGTGGAGAATGCACAGTGGTGGGCATAGGGGAGGGGAATCATGTGGGTAGAGATAACTTGTGGGAGACACGTGTATTGCAGAAGCAACATTCATGTGTAGGTGAAAAGAACCACTTGCTACGCAGAAGTGCTACGTACAATACATTGCCTATGGATGATATACAGAACATGAACTAACACTGTATCTGACAGTAGGCCTCAATCCTTGCAGGCGGTGTTTGAAACACAGAACAAGGAGGCCTCTTCCTTTGCTTGACTACCACATCACAACCCCCAGGCAAGTCCGTGAACACGCACGTACACTCACATACAAATAAATCAAGTTACAACTGTGTACAATTAGACAAGATTGCGAGCAGTCAAATGGCAGTAGGGCTGTTGCCGATTGTGACGGTCATAAAAATGGGAAAAATGGCAGAGGTCCAGAGCTACCAAAACATGAGCTGATATTTGGGACCCCAATGCCCCCAGGTAAATGGTCATCCCATTTGAATTACTAGAGGCCCAGGGAAGTAGGCCATTTATCCATCATTAATCCGAAGGATCATTGGGACATGCAGGAACCCCAGGCCTACCCCCTGGGAGGAGTACCAGACAAATGGGGCAACAAAGAACATCAAGGTCTGTCATTTGTACCAGGGAGAAGAAAGACTGATGCCAACGTCAATACGATTGCAGAGGGGGGGCCACATGGGGGCGCCTGTGTGTCTGGGATGAGAAAACAGTCTCCTTGTTTGCAAGGACCAAGCTGACCCCAAATTAGTCTACTGATCTCATATTGAGGCACATGTGCACATCATGTGGTTAGAGCCCAAAATAGGATGGAGTAATTGAAAACCTAAATAACCATTTCACAGTGACCCAAGGTGAAGAGGCCATCACCCATGTGTGAATAAGCTGGAGGATAAGATGAGATGGCCAATGGGCGACTGGACAATATGTGAATATGAGCATGTAAATAGCTGTTAGACAATGAGGGTGGTGGATGAACACTGTACATGAAATGCGTCACACATGAGGACTAACATGGCCATAACCTGTTGCTTGCTAAGAACATGAGAGAGAGCACTGCAGCAGTGGACTCATAATACCTGTCAACATTTCCATATTTCGTATACAAAACAAAGCTCATGTACTTCCCGAAAAAGGGGGCACCAAGCCCTTTTCCCTAGTGGGCTGTCAATTAAATGTCTGTCTGTTAGGTGGTCACCCTACATTGTTCATAACAAAGCCCACAAAACAATTAACAAAGTCCCAGACCACTCTGACATGTGCCCCACTGAATGCCATGCAACAGATGCAAACACAAACTCCCCAGCCACACATCACCATGTGTCCCTGCACCAATGCAGTCATATCTGCACACCTCTGTCAAATGCAATCTAATCACCCCACACAGTGACACCTAGCCCACCCACAACACCTACGCTGCCTGCCCGCAGAGTGCCATGCAGTGAAGGAGCAGGTACCACTTACCCCTTATTCTGGTCAGGTGACATTATGAACATACTGATCTGACTTGAAACAGAATGACACCGAGTGGACTCACAAGTAGAGATCACTGAGAGATTGGAAACCCAGGATCCCCCTGGAGGCACTCCCAATGCCACGAAATGGCATCCCTTGATTAATGTGGCATTGAGACAGTGCAGTAAACACTGGCAGGGTAGCCAATGATGGAAAGTCCAATGCAAACATCTCACCGATTGCAGTGAAGACAGGATCTGGCACAAGGCAGCTGGTCAAAGTGGCAGCATTCATACAGCAATGCAGGGTACAGAGGCACTGGCATTATAGAGACAAGCAGACAAGAGAAAGGAATGAGAAAAGGATGTCCAGGAGACGGCAACACAAAAGGTAGTAGGAAACAGTTAAGGGGAAGGCAATGCAGAGTTCACCGGGATTGTACTGAACAGAGACCAATGTGCTGGGAACTGAAGGAAGTGTTCAGATACACTGAGCAGCAGACAACAGGCAGAAACATATTGCTGGTGTGCTGTGCAAGGAACATGTACCTATGGGAATGAACAACAACACAAGGCCAATGGTGTGTGTCTGGTGTCTGCGATGAACATGGTATCCCCCAAACGGCCTGCAATGCTATGCTGAGTATGGATTTGTCTTGGGACACCACCCTCAGAAGGGGCAGAAGTACCAATATCGGACTGCCATCATGGGTAGACATGAAATGAACAGCTGAGTGAATGGAAAGCTGTGTGACAGGTAATACACATACAAAAACTGAAACTGCATGCAATCACAAACTAGACTCTCATCACCATGTGTCCCAACACCCATGCAGCCGGATGGGCCTGCCTCATGACAACTCACCAATAAATGCCCTACAGTGACAGCCTCCATCTCAAAAATCCCCCTGCAACCAGTGCCCCCACCAGCCAACCGACACCATGTGTTCCCACACCAATGAAGCCAGACCTGCTCACATCATCAAAAAAATACCTGACACAGTGCCAGACTCCCTGCCACCAAATACACCACAACAAGTGCCACTGTGAGTGCATTCGACTTACCTGCACAAAGTAACCACCTGTCTGGCATCCACAGCATCCCACCTGAAACAACATTCTGAACTTGCAAAGACATGAATTGCATCAATGTAAAAACACTGTGCAGCCATATCAACACCGTATGGAACAAGGGAATAGCCATGGACCATCCAGTATCAACGTCCGGAAGTACAGTAAAGCAAGCATCTTCAACTTTCAAGATAGCACCAGCAAATCTCACCAGTAGAGAAATCACTGACAGAGAAGGAAACAGATTGCTAACACAGCACGACATGCACCCTGGTAACAGGCATCAGTCCCCCCGGTATGTGGTCATAAGTGGGTACACTGTTTGCAGGCATACAAGTCGGGCACGCCCACTGTCAGGAGTCACATGTGCCTTTGGATCACCCATGGATGCATGGGAGGAAAAGGACTACAAGTGAGGAGGTCATGGTTTTGGGAGTGGAAGTACAAGTGGGGTAGCGAATTGAGAAGGATGACAGTGGGCAAGAGTAAGATAGGACACTGAGCGATGAATGTGTAGCAGTGGAGAAAGAGGGATGGGGAATTGCAGTACAATGAGGAGACTGGTTGGTGGGGAGATGAGGAGAGACATGTAATACATTACAGTGGGTGAGGGCAGAGAGACGTGGGCAAGAGAGGAAGACAGGCACAGAAAAACATGAATAAAAACAAGCATGGTCAGAGAGTCTGGAAGCCACATAGAAGGAAAACTAGCACATGTTGGGGTGAGGAAGAACAAACGTGGGTGATGGGGAAGGGCAGACTGGAAAACTAAGGCCACCTGTGAAAGGTCAATCAGCAGCATCACATCACAGAAACAACATGTAGAAATCATCATGCTATGTAAACCGCAAAGAGACCCATACCACAACATCCCTGCAAAGAAGTGCCTCCAACCGCATGCACATATCCTGCAACAACCCCCCCACCTGTTGGACACCACTGTAAATGGACATGAGGACAAAACGCAGCTGTTCAAGTACCCTCCAACAGAATACACAGAAAGTGTGCGTGCATCACAAGTTACACTTGCAACACCTACGGGGAGAACTGATGAACAGAAGGTGGGGGAGTGGATGATGTACCACATGCATTTGGACAAACACACATCTGCACTGACATTTATCATGACTCCAACATAACACCCCCAGGAAGTACATTTGTGAGAATGCATGCAAATGTTGTGGTTATGACTAATACAGATATTACACGAGAGACTGTCCTCCTACTTATCTGCATTCAGAGCTGCCTTGATGTGATTCCCTCATCACCTCCACTGTAAACTGTACCTCCACATTTGTGAAAGGAGAGCCAGCGCCTGGCAGAGGACAAGGGGACTAGGGTGGTGAAAGGGTGCAGGGCAGACCCCCATGGGGAGCAGTCACTGGATGAATCAGGATCACTGCAACAACATGGGGCATGGTATGTCACCATCCATAGTACCAAACCATGAATGCAGCACATTTGTGGAAAAGGTCCATCTACCCATTATTACTGGCACAAGTGATCCTGTTGTTCTCAAGGCAACCATGCTGGCCCCCCCATCCTGCGATTGATCTGCAGGTGGTTGTGGTGGTGGATAAAATCCACACAGTGTCAAGCATGGTCTTTATTGAACAGGTCCACGCGTGACACTGAATCATGCACCAGCATTCCTATGGCAGTGAGGTCACAATGTGCTTCCTCACGAATGGCTACAGAGCCTGTATTTGCACTCACTCATGACGCATTAAGTTACTGGGACAGTGTCTGCCTCAAGGCATCCATCTCCTTGTGGAGCTGTTTCCTTGTGGCTTAGAATTCATCAAGCTCTCCATCTCACTGAGATTTGATCTACGAGATGCCAACATCTCCCACCTCAAGGCATTTCTATGTGCCCTAGCATCTGATCATCCCATTGGCCCTTGCTGTTGGTCTCCATGCCCAGTCTCTGGTAGCGGCTTGAGGACTGCATGATCTGCAGCCGTTGCGCATCCCAGGCTGCTCGTGGGGTCATGTTTTTGGCCAGTTGATCCATACCCTCTGCAATCCTATCCAACACATTGCTTTCACATGTCCACCACATGAGCAGGGCCCACGATGGTGTCATTCAAGGGACCAGGCCCATTGCTGTGGTGCCTCTGTCATAGGCTGCAGGTCTACAACCCTCCGTTAGACATCAGCCCCAGTAACCACCGTGGACGTGGGGCCCGCCACTCAAGGGCCTTCTGAAAACAGCTGCTGCAGAACCAACGTCCCCATCTGACCTGCCCGTTGGGGGGTTCACCTTCTGCCTCAGCGAGTCCTCCATGTCTGGTTCTACATCCAAATCAGCAGAGTAAGATGAATCCAAAGAGGCCAGGGTACAGCTGATAATGTCCTGTTGCACCTGTGGGTTTTCATGGTGCAGTATACCACGACCTCGACTGACGTACCACCTCTTCTTCTTCCTCCTCCTCCTCTGAATCTGTTGCATTATCCCCTTCACATGGACAGAGATTGACATTTGTAGTCATGTGTGTCCTGAAAAACATGCACGTGTGCATCAAAGGGCAGACAGACACAAAATGGCAGGACACCCATGCATCTGACATCGTGAATTTTCACACTGTGTGCTTTATGTCACGGATATGTGGCATTTGCTGACATGCAGCACAACCCCATCCCTGGTCCAGTCCATGCTGTTAGTGGACACATAGACATACAAAGGTGGCGGACACAATGATGCAATGGATAAGGCATGTGTCTGTCATGCATCAACTAATGGCCAGATACATGGCTATTATGTCAGACAGATGGTACTATTTTGAACCATATGTACACATTTGTAAATTTGCCATGCACCTACATGACATGCAATGCAGACAGGCACATTCATTGGAATGATCCCTGCCCCTGAACTTTTGCATGGAACGTCTACAGACATATCTATTGCAATATACCTGACTGGCCAGCTTGCCATAAGGACCCACCATCAGCTGTTATCCACCATATTATGTCTAGTGTTGCCTCTTACATTACACAAGTGAAGTTAGCATATTCACAAGCCCTGCAACAAAAGTGCAGTGGTCTGTGGACACTGATTCCTCGGCAGGCTGGTCACACCACACAGTGTTATGACGAGGACGTTTGGATGTGCATCCTGACAAGCAAACCCTTAAGAGAAGGTGAGAATAGATACTTTAAACTACAGCGAATTAGGTGTGTGGTCAACGTATATCACATGTACTTAATGTACAATGCAAGGAGACATGCACCAAAACTGTCGCAATGAACGTGTCATTGTTTGGCGTGACACAGAGTTGTGCCCTGTGGGTGATATGTACCTATCAGGGTTGGACATCATGGTGTATTGCAATATGCACATGTGTCGGACATGCAAATCCTGCATGCGAGTACTGGTATGGCTATGTGGACCACCAGACAGTGATGTGAAATCTCAAGCTGACGTGTGCCACACATGTGGACCACACAGGAAAATCACTGAGCGCAGTCCATGTGACAGAAGTGTACACGTTAGCAAACATGCATTGCCAAGGAGGGAAGACAACTGCAGCCAGCTGTACAGCTGCACAGATATGGGTTGGTCAACCATGATTGACCACACATATGATGCACACAAATGCCACTCGCGAGACGTGTCCTCAAGGGTCTCCACACCTCCCATGACTTGCACCTGCTCAATGCTGATGAGCTGACTTGTGGTCTCTTCAATTGGAGTCAACTCCTCCTCCTCTGCTGGCCGCCCTCCAGTGGCCAGTGCAGAGGCCAGGTTGGTAGTTAACTTGTGCTTGGTCCTCCATGACAGATCATTCCACCACTTCTGGACATGTTCAAATGTGCATCTCTCCAAGCCTAAGGCATTGATGCTGTCAGTGACATGCCGTCAATATACCAATCATTGTGTGGGTGTAAATGTGCTCCCTGCATATGCGAACATCTCCTGATGGTGATCAATCACAGAGTTAATGAAGATCTGGAGCTCCTCATCAATGAAGGGCCTCTTCCTCTGTGCACCCATCTTCCGCTCTGTGTCTTGGTTTGGAGCCTATTCCTGCTCTGCAGGGAATCTCTTCCTGCCCATGGTGGCCCTAGGTGGTGCTGCTTCACCTGTCTGGTTGCGACAACCTCGACGTCCAGGTGCCGGATCACATGTGGGCTGAGACCCACTGCATCCTCCTGGGACTGGGGCAGATGAGTCTTCATCACGTCCCCGACCGTGACTACTCCCCTTTCCCTCTTGAAACCTTTCCACTCAGGTTTCAGGTGTAAAGGAGAAATGAAAGGCACACCAAGATATTGTTCTGGGCAATATAAGGAAGGGAACAGTCTGCCTGATGTGCAACATATATGTGTGGTGCAGCAAGACTCCAATGTACCACAAAAGCAAAGAATACGATACGCAATATGCAGAGGCAACCCTAAGCACAAAACTTGCATACTCGATACCCAGAAAGGTGAAAAAAGCAGTACACAATATGTGGAGGGACACATAAACTCAAATATTGTCTATGCAATACCGGGAAAGTTTCCAAAAGGTAAATAAAGTGGTATGCAATACACAGAGAAACCTCAAAATCAAACATTGCGTACACAACGTAGGACTCAAAATGGACAAAAATGCGTGCACATATGCGCAGAGGCCGCTCCCAAAAATAAAAATATGGTATGTGTTACCTGAAGGAAATGGCTTGCGTAACACCCCCAAATACGTGTATACAATACGCGTCTGTCTTTGTTCCTTCACCTGCACAACCATTGTCATGCATCAAAACTCTTAAATATCATTGTCATTGCTGAGAACCATGTTGACACGCTGCATGTAGTGCGTGTCACCTAACTTACGCACTAAGGGCCTTTACTCTTTTTTTGTCTGCCTTTGATGCTAGACATGGAAGAAATCCCACTCCTGCCTCTGGGCCATATTTGCTGCCTCCTCCGCCCTGTGCTGCCTCCCACTTTGCCACCTGCTGCTGCCTGCCCAGTGTGCGTGCCTGCTGACACCTGCACTGCATTGGGAGTGCTTGCTGACCTGCCATTGCCTGTGCTCCTCTGTCCAGCTTCCTGGTGGATCAGATCCTGCAGAACTATGATGCCCTCTGCAACCCAGCAAAGCAACGGGGGAAAGAAGGACGCAAGCAAATCTGGGTGAACATCACAGCTGCCTTCAATGTGGATGGGGTGGTAGTCCACTGCCCCAAGAGTGTTCATAAGTGATGGGAGGACCTCAAGTCCAGGACCCACACCAAGCGTTGCATGCCCTGAAGGCTGGTGCAATCATGGAGGTGCACTGTGCAGGGAGGTGCAGGTTTTCCACCACCAACACACGGGTCCTGGTGAGGTTCCACCCAGAGCTTTATCCCCAGATCTGCGATTGGAAATAGCATCTGGATACTGTTGGTGAGTAGCCATGTGATGATGTGCTCTACTGTGCATGTGTGATGTGCATGGGCCGGCATGTTTGTAGTTACACCTTTATATATGCAGCAACATATGTGTTTCAGTGATCCACAGTGGCATGCAGCCCCCAGACAATACTCCCAATGTGTGAAGTGTAATATCTGTTCATTGGACATGCACTGGTATTTGCAGTGTGTGTAGTTGTACAGTTGTGCAAACCATGCAAATGTAATGTCACTTGATGTTTAGACGTGCATGGACAGCAAGTGTGCCAGATGAGGTTGTTGTGCCCATGTGAGCGGCAAGCATGATGGACATGATGTTGTGTGGACCATTGAAATGTGTGGCTTCCCACTCTCAACATCTAGAGGAGACACATGTGTATGGGTGTTTGGTGGTGTCAAGTTTTGGTATTAACATTTCAGGGTCATTGATGTGATCTGTCATTCGCTGCATGTGTACTCTGAGTTGATGTGTGTGCATGCCATGTGTATGTGCTTGGGGCTATGGCATACTCATGTGTGCCTCTGCAATTGATGCATGTATGTGTTGCATGCTCGCATGTCAGGGAGACATGTAGTTTGATGTGATTGTGTGCACAGATGCTCGTGAAGGTTTTTGCATGGCCTTGCTGTGATTAGTGCCATAATGAGTGTCTACCGGGATCCAAAATTCCACTGTGTGTCTTGCCACCAATGTGTACACAGCAGTACTCTGGCACATCTGTCCTTGTATGCATTCCCTATTTGGCCAACCTGCCAGTTGACTCCCTGCCCATCCCTGTGTCCCTGTGCCATGTTTCCCGTAGCTACTCAGAAGGTTGCAGTTGGGTCACGTTGCCTTTGGCATTGTGCTATGTCATATATCTTGGTATGTGGATGTGCACTGCCCTCTTTGTGCTGTGTTTACATGTGAATGTGTCAAGGCTGTGGTCATCATTGACCCTGGATTTTTGTGTCTGTTTCAATGGAAATTGCATGGCCATGTGTATGAGTATGGATGCTGCTTGTTATACCTTGGCCACTTCATGTTACTGTAAATGTTGTGTATGCCATTTATGATTTTACATTGTATACTGATATCAGTGTTCTGTGTCTCATTTACTGCAGTTGCTGCAACTGGAGAAGAGGGTAGAAGCATTGCTACGCAGCATGGCCGCAGGGACCAATCCACCAGACAAAGCTGCGGACCCCAGCCACTCGCCTGTGACAGCTCATCTTCGGGGAGCGATGTGTCTGAGGTAGTGCCAGGACCATCTGGCATGGCTGCTGAGGGTAAGTCCCATTAGGTGAATGAGGCAGGGGACTCCTCAGCAGCAGTGGGACAGAGTGATGCCACACAGGAGCCATCCACAGGGGAAGACACCCGGGAGTCATCCAGGTTGACGGAGGTGGAGGCAGAGGAGGTACCATTGCAGGCCAGCCCATGGGGTCAGGTGGGAGTTTCAAGGGATATGTTCATGCTGCAACCCTGTACCAGGGGCATTAGGCTGTGCAGGCCACCTTGGATGTGCCTGTTCAGAATTCTGTCCCTGGGCCATCGGATGCAGCAGTGTGCACCTTCCGGGATGCCTCCACCCAGACCATCATCCCCATGCCAGCTGATGTGTTCATCAGTGATCATGTGTTGCCCCTGCTCGCCTGTCTGATGAGGGGGACTGCAGTCATTCATGATGATGGACAGGCTACTGGTGGAATGCTTGCGCATTATCACAGTGAGTTGTGCCACCTCATGGCCTTGTTGGCAACAGCCCTGTTCTCTGGTGAACTCCATGGGCTGTTCACTGCCGCAATCCGCTCCTCGGCTTCCTCCTCTGTGCACCAGTCATTCTCCTGGGTGCCTCCCGGGCCACACACTATCACAGCCCCCTGTGCACCAGTCCCACCACCAATGCCCATCTGGTGGAGCTAACGTGACTGCCCAAGGTGGGAGTCCCATCAACGTTAGCTGAGGTGGTCCCCATGCCTACCAAGGCACCAACACGGACACGGGCAATGGAGGGTCAGCAGGCACCTCAGAGCTCTGCAGGTGCGGTATGCACCAATAAAATGTCATTATGTCGGATGGGGTAGTGACACAGCTTGTACTGGGTATGGCATCAGCAGACAGCAAATATGAGGAGGCAGACTGTAACAGGGCAAACCACCCTGAGGAGGCAGGTGGCAACAATGAGGCAGGAGGACAATAGGGGGCCTTGATGGCCATTTTTTCCTTGTTCTTGCAATATGAGAGGCAGTTGCTTTCAGAGAGGCAGCGGGAACAGAAGGTGAATGTGATGGTGGCCAGGGCTGAGGTGGAGCTGCGTCGAGCGTGGAGGTGGGCTGCCATCCTGGAGGTGACTTGCAAGTCAACATGGGATGCCGAACATCAGTTGTTGTCCACCCTGCAAGCCCCCCAGGCAACAACGGAGGCCCGTCAGAGGGAGGATGACACAGCCTGTGCATCAGCCATGGTGGACCGGTTGTCTGAAATTGGTGAGGAGGACTGGCTCGCTGCCTTTGTATGTAGTTCTTTAGGTATAGATTTAATATAAAAAAAATGTCTTTTCCCCTGGACTTCAGAGACATTCCTTTTCAGTTTTTCATGTATATAGTTGTTTATGAATAGGGTTCAATTCTGTTTTTTTCTTTTCCCCCAGAATTCTGGAACATTCATTCCCTGTTTTGATTGTATATGGTTATGTTCAATACAGGTTTTATATGAGTTAATTCCATGCGTCATGAAGTTGATTTGCCTGTCCCCGCATTTGATGGTTTCAATTTTGCACAGTGCATCTCTTCTTTGCAGTTCATGTGTATTGTGGGATGCCTGTGTGTGTAATGTTAATACAGTGATGTTTGCAAGTGGAGGGATGCACATGTGCCTGACATGTGGAGGTGAGACCATCAGACTACTGGAGGCTGCACTGTATTATTTTCTTTTTCCATTACGTGTGCAGCATCACTGCGTGTTTGGCATCAGTGTGTCAGTTTGGTTGACGTGGAGGCTTCTATTGTGTGTGTTATCATGAACATATGCTGGATTGTTTTCATTTCAGGTCCACAGTTGTTCATGTGTCCCCTTTGCGCATGCTCAGGATTGTGTATGTGCCCACACTCTATTCACTGTAGTGTGTATTTATCATTGTGGGTGCTGTGTTGGGAAGTGGGCTAACTGTGGATGGGTGGCCTGGACACATCACTTGTGCGTTTGTAATTTAATTGCTGTGTCACTCTCATGTCATGCTCACACGCTCACCAACATCTTCAGTCACACACTGCCTGCTCTCATGTCATGCTCCACCTCTGCCACTGGAATGCAGTCGTGTCAATGTTTGCTATTTCTGTGTGGCAGCACACACTTTCTGTCTCACTGAGTCATGCACTCTCTGACTGACCTCCCGTTACCCATGCACAGGTCTGTCATGTTCTCATCCCTGACAAGCTACTCATGCTCAGGCTGTAATGCGCCTAGTCATTATTTGTGGATCTGCCCAATGTTTAATTCTGTGTGCTTCTGTAATCAACACACATTCACTTGCTGTGCTTTGATGCCTTTGCAATGACCCATGGTCAATATGCGCATGCTGCTTTGCATTGCATTCACATGTCACATGTGGATGGGGTGGTCACAGTGTTGTTGGTGCAATATTGTGCTGTCCAGTTGAGGCGCTGCAGATTCAGGTCTGCCAGGGAGTGACAGGAGATGCCCTGGACCTGGATTGCTCATCAGTGTTACCAGTTGACTGTGTTGGTGGTGGACATGTTGGAGGTCTGCTTCATGGTGGAGGCAGACCACATAGATCCAGGTGAGTTGCAGATATACATTTGACTGGTAGGGTGGGTGGCAGACTGTCAGGGGGAGGCCTGGGGTATTGACAGAGTTGAGGAGGGATGGCGGGTGGTGTCTGGACTTGAGGGGGCTACCTGGAGTGGTGGCAGAGGTGAAGGAGATGGTTGGTGGTGTCTGGGCTTGCAGGGGCAGCCTGGGGATATTGGCAGAGGTGAGGGGGGCTAGTGGATGCTATCTGGGCTTTTGGGGGCTACCTGGGGGTATTGGCAGAGTTGAGGGCATCTGGTCAGTAGTGTCTGTGCTTGAGGGGGCTGCCTGGAGTAGTGGCAGAGGTGGTGGGGGCTGGTGGGTGGTGTCTGGGCTTGAGGGGGCTTCCTGTGTGTATTGGCAGAGGTGGGACGGGCTGGTGGGTGGTGTGTGGGCTTGAGAGGGATTCCTGGAGCAGTGGCAAAGGTAAGGGGGCTAGTGGGTGGTGTCTGGGCTTGAAGGGGCTGCCTGGAGTTATTGATGGAGGTGAGGGAAGGTGGTAGGTGGTGTCTGGATTTGAGGGGGCTGCCTGGAGTAGTGGCAAAGGTGAGGGGGCTGGTGTGTGGTCTCTGGGCTTGAGGGGGCTACCTGGGGGTATTTCCAGAGCTGAGGGGAGTTGGTGGGTGGTGTCTAGGTGTGAGGCGGCTGCCTGTGTATATTGGCGGAGGTGAAGGGGTCTAGTGGGTGGTGTCTTGGCTTGAAGGAGCTGCCTGAAGTAGTGGCAGAGGTGAGGGGGGCTGGTGGTTGGTGCCTGGGCTTGAGGATGCTGCCTGGGGTATTGGTGGAGGCGAGGGGGGCTGGTGGGTGGTGTCTGGGCTTGAGAGGGCTGCTTGGGGGTATTGGCAGAGGTGAGGGAGCTGGTGGGTGGTGTCTGGGCTTGAGGGGGCTGCCTCTAGTAGTGGTAGAGGTGAGATGGGCTGGTGGGTGGTGTCTGGGATTAAGAGGGCTGCTTGGGGGTATTGGCGGAGTTGATGGGGGCTGATGGGTGGTGTCTGGGCTTGAGGGGGCTGCTTGGAGGTATTGGCAAAGCTGAAGGGAGCTGGTGGGTGGTGCTTGGGCTTGAGGGGTCTTCCTGGGGATATTGGTTGAGGAGTGGGGGCTGATGGGTGGTGTGTGGGCCTGAGGGGACTGCCTGGATTAATGGCAGAGGTGAGGGGGGCTGGTGGGTGTTATTTGGGTTTGAGGGGGCTGCCTGGAGTAGTGGTAAAGGTGAGGGGGGATGGCATGTAGTGTCTGGGCTTGAGGGGGCTGCCTGGGGGTATTGGCAGAGGTTAGGGGGCTGGGGGGTGTTGTCTGGGCTTGAGGGGCTACCTGGAGTAGTTGTATAGATGAGGGGTGCTGGTGTGTGGTGTCTGGGCTTCAGAAGTCTGCCTCTAGTAGTGGCAGAGGTGAGTGGGGCTGGTGGGTGGTGTCTGGGCTTGAGGGGGATGCTGTGCAGTAGGGTTATATACCAGTAGTTTGGGTGCCTTCGGAGTAGGGGGATGGTTCGCAGTTTGGCAGGGGTGGAGCCGTTATATACTGGGGATCTTGCTTGGGTTCACTGCGGTGCAGTCTTGACTCATAAGGGAGCTTGTAGCATGCATCCTTGACTTACAAGGATGCTTGCGCGGTTTTGCAGGGGTGCAGCCTTGACTTACGAGGATGCTGCATGGTTTCGTAGCGGTGCAGCCTTGACTTATTAGGGAGCTTGCACAGTTTTGCAGTGGTGCAGCCTTGACTTACGAGGTACCGCATGCAGTCTCGCTGGGGTGCTGGATGGTGGATCAGAGGTGGACAGGGAGGTTTGCAAAAAGTTGGTCTATAGGTATGGTTTTGGTGGGTGCGTGTTGTGGGCATTCCTTGCGTAGCTGAGTTTTCTTTGTGGGTTGGGTTGCTTTACGACTTTGAATCCATGAATACGCGGACCACGCATTGGAAACTTTGCACATAGAGTCACTCAGAGTCGTTTTCGGCACTGTGACTTTGTGGGATCAATCCAGTTTTTCTGTGATTCAGGCCCTTAAAGTGATATGGAATAGTCCTAATAAGAATAAATATTTACTAAATTGGAGTGTTACCGGTTCAGTTCATGTGTTCTGGATCGAATGCTTTTATAAGTACACACATCCAGGTTTTCAAAGAGGAATGAAAGGAGATTTTCGTTTTTTTTAATTTGTAAAAGGGGATAAGCATCCTTCTGAAAGGCACCATGTGGCATCACTGTGGGAGTGTTGAAGACTCTGTCGTTTTAATATAGTTGTGTGATTTTTGTATGCTCCTTGTGATAGTATCTTCTGCAAACAGAACAGCAATGATATTTATTATGCTTGTGCTCTACAAGTAGAACATACATAAACTATACTGTGAGTAATTAAAGTAACTCAGACACCACCATCTCCCCTAACTCCTTGCCAGACTCCAGTGTCATGTCTTTCGCAAAATGGAGCAGAGAGAACTACATTATACAGATGTATTTGAAACAATAGTTTTCGCATAGATTGTAGCAGACACCCAGCTGCATGTCTTCTAAAAAATGTCACCTTGTGTATAATACTGAGTAGCACATATCTTTAAGTTAATCTAATGTTCTGGGTTAAAGTCTAATTTATTGAGCTTAAAATCATTACAATCATTGCACTAAAATCAAATAAAATAGTACAGTAATTGTTTGTTTGTGTGTTTATTGATTTGTAGGGTGCCCGAACCCATGGGTACCTGGGTGCAACATAGTTTAGAAATACTTGAAACTTGTTACATAGGATATAGTTACACAGTGGAGTAGTTATAATAGAATGACAGGTTTACATACTTGAAGCTTGTTAAAAAGGATATATTAACACAGTGAAGTAGTTGCAATAACATGCCATAAGATAAGGTGAGGAAAGTGGCATAATATACTAGAAAAGTCAATACAGGTACAGACAAATCTGATGAAACCATGGAAGTTATATGCCGTTAGAACACAAGCAGTTCAATGTATTGCGCCTAAAGCTCAGGTAGGATTGGTCAACTCTAAGTGCTAGGGGTAGGGTGTTCCAAGATTGGGCAGCTTGCACGAGGAAACTATTGCCTCCAGATTTCAGACTGTGTAATACATTCATATGAAAATGTCTTCGTAAAGCATTTTGGGATAAAATTGATGTATAAATGATGACTATTACTATAATTTGTATTATTATTATTATCGTCATTATGATTATTATTTTTATTATTATGATCTTAAAACACCCTCTCTCTCCCTCTCTCTCTCTCTCTCTCTCTCTCTCTCTCTCTCTCTCTCTCTCTCTCTCTCTCTCTCTCTCTCTCTCTCTCTCTCTCTCCCTCCATGTCTCTCTCTCTCTCTCTCTCTCTCTCTCTCTCTCTCTCTCTCTCTCTCTCTCTCTCTCTCTCTCTCTCTCTCTCTCTCTCTCTCTCTCTCTCTCTCTCTCTCTCTCTCTCCCTCTCTCTCTCTCTCTCCTTGTCTCTCTCCCACAATCTCTACCTTCCTCTATTGCTATTCCTCTTCAATTCTTCACCTTTATGTCTGTTGGTGGTTCTCTGACTCTTGCCCCCTCTCTCTCTCTTAATATCTCTCTACCGCCTCTTCCTCACTCTCTTTCTCCCTTTCTCCCTTTCTCTCTCTCACTTTCTCTCACTCTCCTTCTCACTCTCACTAATTCTCTCCTCTCTCTCCCTCTCTCTCACCCTTGCTCCCTCTCTCACTGTCTTTCACTCTCTCTCGGACCATCTCTCTCTTTGAATTCCTCACTCTTTCTCTCCTCTCTGTCTCACTCTCTCTTCCTTGCTCCCTCTCACGCCCTCTCTCTTTCGCTCTCTATCTCTCTCGCGCCTTTTCTCTCTCTCTTTTAATCTTACACTCTTCTTTCTCTCTCTCTAATAAATCCAGACTTCGCCTGCCATTTTGAAACTCCATGTGACTTGGACTACCTACCGCTGCAAAATGAAAACCCCTGGCGAGTGCGGAGTGCCGAGGAGTTTGTTCACATGAACGAATTTGGGGGACCCGAGGAAGATTATTCCAAGGGGTCGTCCGGGGGTAAGTTCAGAGTTGGAACATCTGCCCCCCACACCCGTGCATTCGCACACGTTCTGAAATGATATAACCCTTAACTTTCTGATGCAAGAGTATATCATTTGAGTGAATACTTATGAAAATGAAAGAGGCTTAAATTATGCATGATTGCTTCTAGGAAATAAGGCACTATTAATCAATTCATCGGCTGCGCCCAGCCGACAAGAAAGGGGCATGTAATTGCCTGGAAACATTCACAGAATAGTCTTCACAGTGTGGGACTCAGAGCGTGCTTTGCTTTGTTTGTTTATGTCTTTGTGTGCTGCAGTGTGATTTCCTCCTGAGACTCTATCATGGCCATACGTCAAAGCGCTAGATTCATGGAATTGTGTGCACGGTTCAAAGTGACTTTGCACTGCTGAAAAGTGACTTTGCACTGCCGACACAAACCCTGATTCATGGAACTGTGCAGAGTGTATTTTTCTACTGCTATGGAGAAAACTCCAATTGCATAATTTCAGTATTCGGTATTGGTGTCTAAGAACGACTATTAATTCATTTGGAATTTTTAATTTTTAGAGTAGAATTTCCCTTGTTTTTGTGTGTTTTCTACAAGACAAAAAATGCACAACCATGTTCGTAAATGTAAAGGGTAGAGTGTTTTCTTATACAGAAGACAGGCGCTATGACTCCACTGCAATGGTTTTCAATAGGTGCTTCGAAACAAGATGAACTCCCCATACCCACCTTCGTGAAACTTTTTGCAACAGGCCAGAAGGGTGTTCCACACATACACAACCGTGACAACGAGTGGGTAGAATGCCAGAGGCAAACTGGCAGCGGTAGAAGCCGCTGCACCACATGCGTTGTGTTTGTCATCACAAATACAATGAGAGATCCATTGTGGTGGCAAAAGTGAAATGACACATTCCATAGACAGAGGTGAAGAAAATGGAAGCTAAAATGGCGGGTGTAGTAAGATTATGGTAGGCCACTGCTGAAGAAGTTATGGCAGTCCCACTAAAATGGCAGCCATCCTCGAAAAGCTTTTTTCTTCAACCGTGTTAAATTTGTTACTGAGGATTACCAATTGTAATTGGTTATTTAAAACGTGCTTAATACCCAGAGGTTTCGAAGTGCAGACCTGGGGATCAAACGTGTGTTGCTCCACGTTGTTTTGCTTCCAAGGCGAGTGCGTTGCCCCTGGGCTATCCTCCCCAGAGGGACGGAGTGAAAGCAGTGCTTGAAATACCATCCGCCATTTAATTGAGGTATGCTTACCTTAGAACTGTGCTACAAGCTCAGATGCATGCCATTGGATGAGGACAAAATGCTGCTATGTTGCAATAACACGTACATGGACCTGTTGGCAGGAACTAAATGCTTTAAATCTGTCCTCGTTTTTTTATTTGGTCTTCCAACTGGTTTAAGCCATTCCATAAAATGTCCATGGTTCGTCTGTCTATATCAGAACCATGCATCAGGTATATTGCAGAGTGTGAAGGGTATAAGGTAATATTATCCCCACCAAAAATATTACCGTATATATGGTTGTCGGGAACCGCCATAGACGATATTTTTAGTGGGGATAATATTAGGGTTTTTTGGGAGCAGGGGTTGCGGGGCGGCCCCACGCTACTTTTAAAATAATACAGGTGTTGCGGGGGTGTCCCAAGCAGATTCCATGATCTAATATCACCCTCAAAAATATGGCAATATTTTTGTATGGCAATATTTTTGCAGGGATATTAACACATGGTGCATGAAGCATTGTGGTGATCGAATTAAAGGCAGAGTGCATGCAGAGTGCAGGTATATAGTTCAGTGCACACAGGGCCTGATTTACAAAAAAAACATTTTTTATTGGATATCCCCTTTGGAAAATGCTTTTAAATCAGGCGCAGAGTGTGGTGGTGGTGTTCGTCGTTAACAGTACTGCTGACACAAGTCTGTCCTATAGAAATGGGCCGCTAGATCTGTCAACTTTCGCCCAGGATTTATTTGCCAAATCCAAGGTGATCTTGACATCCATCTGAACCCATTGAGTGCATTGTGAGCCATAACATGCACGTGTCTACGAGTGCAGGAGACCCACAGATACGATACCAGTGAGTGGGATATCCAATTTGAGGTGAAAGTGCTTTTAGTTGCTGGTTTTCATCAATATCTCAGACTGGAATTATGTATTAAGGTGTTCATAACTTGCAACATTATCACACAAGAGATACATGAATCTTACATAGATGGATGTTTGGGACTTGCAAGGACTAACAGATCTTCTCTAGGGTGGTCCATAAAGGCCATTACATATTATTGGTGGTGATGAGCGGAGTCTCTAGTTGGAGATAAAAAGCTCAACAGTGGAATACCTCAACATATGGCCACAGGGGTCAGAGAGCATATGGGCAATAATTGACATGGGGCCATGCCACATGCTATTTCAGCCCTGTTCACCAGCTTTGCCTGCTTCATATGCTGGTTTGGTGCACTGGAAATGGCAGACAAGGACCAACATTTAGCCACATTCAGGCCAGATATTGGGAAAGTGTTTAGAGGTGGGTCATTGAGTTATTCTTCATGGAGTCTTTTGGCTTATGATTGCCCTGCACCTGGCTTACACAGGCTGGTTGTGTTCTTAATTTATCTTAGAAAATATGGCTTGTGTCTTGGGTATCATTAGCCGATGCTTTCTCTCTGCCTTCCCATCCACCCTTATTCATGGTAACCTGGGCTTGGGCTGCTAGCTACTGTCTGAGCTCTTCACAGATCTGTATTTAGTTATTTCAGCATGTTGAGTTCTCTAGAAGCCTCGAGGCCTTTCGTTTAGTTAGAAGCGTGTTGTGGCTTCCATTTTGGAAAAGGTGGCTGCCCATTACTGTTGCATTTCTATGTTAAAATGCCTGTAATCAAGTGTCATTCATTTTGCATTCAGCCTTTACATTGTTTATGTAAGCATTCTTCAAGTGTTATGGATGCCATGTTAATATTATTCATGTCTAAATGCATGTGTTACCTATTGATCGTGTTCTTCATGTTGAGTGCACATTTGCTTCATGTCTAATGCATGCCAGGCCTTGACTGGCCTATAGGGCAATAAGCCCATGGCTGAACCAAAAATGCAAAATGCTTGTGCAGGAACGTTTTTTTGGTCAGAGTCGGCCACTTTTTTCTCAAATGTGGTCCAGTTTGATGAGTTACTTCACTATACGGCTAGAGGTTTTGACCATTGTTGCTAATAAATATTCTTTAAAATGCACAATTTGCATCCCATTTTATCAAAAAACTCTCCGTTGGGTACTATTCAAAGTGTCCCAAAAGGAATGAATAGACATTTGCAACTGTGGGCCACTTTTGTATTGGTGCTTGAGACAATGTTATGGCCCAGTCCGACCCTGATGTATGCACATGTGCTGTGAAATTGTTGGTTTGGTTTTACTCATACCATCTTCAGCTTAGATTGTGTCCCTCTCCTTTTGTACCTGCCTGGAAAAGGGCAGTACTGTTGTTTTAGGGAGTAACGTTTCTCACCAGTGCAATATCGAACTGGGGGAGAAGCGGAAGCTATGGATAAAGTAATCATCGGCCTCTCAACAAACTGTTGTGATGTACTGCTCAGAAGGTGAGAGAAGCAGTCGTGAACAAGAATTGCAATGAAAGTTAGAGCAAGTGGAGGGCCTTCAATTCCTAAGTGATGTGGTTGTAGGCTGAAGAAAAACATACTGGCTTTGTTGTAGATAATTTGAGATCTGGACGGGATTCATTGAGGGAGTGGAATATGGAGAAGTTTGGTGGTTGATAGGGAGTAAAGTGGTCATCTGATGCTCCAGGTTCAGAGGATAGCTACAGTTTTGTCAACTTGGTTAATTGGGCAATTCCTAGCGAGGGGGGACCAGGCCTCAGATTGTGCAGGTAGAATTAAAGCTAGGGGGGCAATGGTTAGAAAATGCCTGCAGAAAGAACTCTGTCTTATCAGAGTTCAGGACCAGCTTTTGAGATTTCCACAACAGTGGTTTTTGTGCAGTCAGGGAAGATACAAAGGAGGGGTGATTCATCTCAGCCTTTCATCAGTGTTTGGTTGGCTGTAACCATTAGCTGGATATTGTCAAGGTACAATTCTGAAATCCTCCAGGACCTTGGCAGGTGCACACATGCACAAGAACAAGAAAGGAACCCTGGGGGACTCCATAGTTAAAGATGTGATATGAAGACTGAAAGAAAACAGCTATGGTTGAATTGTTGGGAATGGTTGGGTATGTAGTATTCGAGTCATTTGAGGACTAGACCAGAGATTTTAAAGCCCCTTTTTTGCAAACTCTCAAGGACACTCTTGTGGCAGATCCATGAGATCCCTAGAAGGATCGGCGATGATTGATTGTTTTTACAGAAATTGACATTTCTAAAATGACCTATGCAGATTTACAAATGGATGTCAAGGAAAAGATATCTTTTGCACAAATGTACTTATTGTGAAACTTTGATTATGAGGCAACATATATTAGTGACTACATTTGTTAGCATTAGCGAGTACATTTTTTTGGACTTTTCTAAATAATCATCCAATAATCATGTAAAAAATATCTGCTTCCCACCCCAGACTATACATCTTGAATTCGTCGTGCAGAGAAGGGACAAAGGATTTTTGGTTTGAAGTCAACTAGTCACAAAGAGCACAAAATGTGGATTTTAACTAGCGGTTACCTTCATACATGAATCAAAGTGGATCTCACCTGCTCAAGCTGTGCACTGCTCAGTGTGCCAGGGCATCTTCTCACATACGCCTCTAACTGACTGCATGTCGGCTGCACACCTCTCGTGAATGTCCACAAGCAGACATGGTCTATTTCTGCTGAGTATTTGTATGTGGGAGGTGGGGGGCGTGGCCTCCGTGGGAATAGGTAAGTGATTTTACAACTTCGGGGGATTTCAGGGGAAATGTGTGTTGTGCTTGGAATTCAGGAATGCTTCTCTCTGTGTGAAAAACAATGGAGAGATCCCAAATGTCCGCTAGGAGCGGAATCCTACCTTGATTTTGGGAAAAACAAACTTATTCAATATATAGAAAGGTAGGAAAAAAGGTTAAATGTCAACAGCTAAACAGCTCGTCAGTAACTACATCAGTTTAGGAAAAATGTCAATTTTAATATTCTCTCATAAAAATAGGAGCCATAGTACATATAAAATGCATAATCAGACACTCTAAATGGTACACATATGTAACAAGACACAAAACATATAACAAATTCTAAAAAATAGAGATAAGCAATTTATCAATCTATATTCAAACCTTTGCTGTTAATCCTTATACATTCGGGGTTTTAATCCTTAATGGATCACTTAATGTTTTATCACCTAATCTTATATTCAAATTGGGACACCCCTTTAGTGGGATATTAAATACTACTAGTCAATTCAGTATTATTTCTAAATTAGGAACTCAACATGTTTCAGTCCTCTTTATGATTGTAGGGACTTTCTTCGAGTAGTCAAGGAAATAGCATTTAGAGTAGAAACAGTGGGTCTGTGATCTTCTTGTTTTGAAGATATATTCGTTAGAAGAGCAGTAACTGTTGACAAAACCATAAAAAAGAATCAATGATTTAGATAGTATTCTTAGGACACGTAACCTAGTGTCAGAAGGAGTTCAGGATGAAACAAATTCCCTGGACTTCTTAGTGTAGGTGCTCTCTTGGCTGTCAGTTGAAAAATCCACAAGTGTTGGATGTATTTTCTTGGGGAAGAAGTATTCTTCCTTTTTATTCTGAAACAAATTAATAGATGTTTGCAAGAGAGTCGTGAAATCAGCATTTCACCCTTCGGGTAGAGCTTGTTAGTATAATGGGGTCATGGCAGTTCACTGGTAATTTTATTATGATTCCCTTTATGGGGACCTATCCTTAAGAAAAGTGAATATTTTCAGCTTTATGGGGGCTGTATGATAGCTAATCCTGGTTAGAAAACAGACGGCTTACCTTCTGTAGGATCAGAGGCGGTATCCTTATGGAGCTGCGAAACGATTAATGTACTCATTTACATCTGTTAAATGCTCCTTTATTGAGCGGCGTTTATGCGTCGCATGCGATGCTATCCTGAACAGACTGATGGAAAAATGAAAAATAGTCTACATGAGCCTGGTCGTTTTTTTTAACATAATGCATGCATTTGTACTAGATCTAGGCTCAATTGAGCTCTTAGATGGTAGGTTAGAGATATCTAAGTTTATGATTGCTAATCTCACTGAGACGTTATTGGTGCTTGACTAATTTATATACCGCGCTTGTCTACAAATTCTGAGTCGTGTGCTTTATTCCCTAGGTAGAGGCAGTTGGTTGATGTGTGCGCATTGAAACTTTAACACTATTTGGCGGTTAATTTACTTCTTAGTTCCGCTGTGTTTATCGAGTTGTATCCTCTATGCAAAAATGCTTCCGTATGGGTACTCTTCTAGTCTTGTATTCCTAGTGGGATGATCCAGTCTGGTCCATGCTCCCGCGAGTGTGTACTCTATGAAAACACTGTGTGTCCTCTGGAAAGCACCGAAAAAACGCTATCAGTAGCCGACATGTTGGAAAGGCCTATTCATGGTATCCTCTAGTCCTTTTTCAGTGGTGGTGGTGGTTAAAGAAACCGTAACCTGAAATTACTAATGTTGAGATACAACTCCATCTCTGGAGTAAAAAGAAATTGAATGAGAACGAAGTCGAGTTTATAGAAAGGTTGAATTTCTATAGGGTTAAGTAATGAATGGTTAAACTTTTAACCGTTCGATGGATTCGTTAAGGCCCTTTTTATCACTTTGAGTTATGTAGATAAGTCTCTGTTCTTTTTCTAGGAGTATTTTACTTTTGATATTGTGGTCCTTGCCTTGTATCATTAGTAAAATTGTCCAACGGAAATCTTCAAAACCATGTTTGGCTTCTGTGTAATGTTTCACTAGAGGTGCATTGAGAACTTTATTTTTCAGGCAACTCTTGTGTTCTAACATTCTTACTTTCGCTTTTCTGTTAGTTTTGCCTATGTAATGTGTATTGTATGGGCAAGTAATCATGTATACAACATATTCTGAATTGTAGTTAGTCATGTGTTTCTGCTGCCATGGGGTTGCGAGCCCAATGTCAATTTCCTTAGTTTTTTGTCTTAATTTACACACTGTACAGTTACTGCACAGATAGTGTCCGACTACACGTTTTAGTCCCCATGTTTCTGTTAGACTGTTTGTTATCATAGGTTTTTCTTTGAGTTTGCTACTGCTTACTCTGTTGCCTATTGTAGTTGATTTTTTGTATGAGAACATGGGTATCGTAATTTCAGCATTACCACTTTCAAAGATTTTCCATTGTTTCCTTACGATTTGGCTAATCTTTAGGCTGAAGTTGGAAAAAGTATTTACACATACCAACTGGTCTGTTTTAGGTTGTTTTATCTTATCCTCAAGGAGGGCATCTCTGTTGTTATTGGATGCTCTTTTGGCGGATTTCTTGACAAGATTTTTTGGGTAGCCTTTATGTTTCAATTTAGCAGTAAGATTTTTAGCTTCTGCTTCAAAAGCTGGTATTTGGCTACTGTTCCTTTTCAGTCGCAAAAATTGACCGTAGGGGAGGTTGTCTCTAAGATGTTTGACGTGGTTACTTTCATAATGTAACAGAGAATTCTTCTCTGTTTCTTTATGGTATGGTTTCACTAGTAGACAACCATTTTCGTGAGAAATAGTCAGATCGAGAAAGTGTATAGACAATTTCTGAATATTAATAGTGAACTGCAGATGTCGGTTACAGTTATTGAGCCAGATTAGAAATTATTCTGCTTTTTCTGTTGTTCCTGTCCATGCCATCAGGACATCGTCAATATATCTTGCCCATGATTTAATGTGTTCTTCAAACGGGTTTGTCATGTATATGAACTTTTCTCTGTTACATAAAAGATTCCAAGACAGAATCCCATAATTAAGCTCCATGCTAGAGATTGCAAAGTTGGTGTATGGTTCATTGAATGCATGGATTTGCCATGCAGTTCATGAACGCCTTCCCAGTGTGATGCTGCTTTGTGTACAAGAAATGTTTCTGCTTGTGTCTCCATGTGCAGCACACTGTTGATAGGTATGTAATGTTATCTACACAGTGCACGTGGCATGTGTACTAACATAATGCATAGATCACACAGTGCCTTGTGAAATACTAGAGGAAGTGTGTGCACAGCGGTGTGGCTTATGAAGAACAGATGTATGGCACAGATAAATCCAGATGTAAAAAGACAACAGTGAATTTAACATCTAAGAGCAAATAATGGGCCTGATGCTGCACCGACGCTGTGTCGACAACAATCTATCCAATGTAGGATCCCTCAGCTGCAGGGGCAGTCATACCTCTAAGGTAGATGGAGAGACTTTAGGGAACAAAACAAAAGAAGTGATGGCTGGAAGGTTTGGAATTAATCCTAACCTCTGGTATTGCTCTGGGCAACCCTCCAGACCTTCGTTCTTCGCCTGCCAAGCCATTACAAAAGGGGAAAGACCATATGCCAATCAGGCTTGGTCCCTCCCCTAAAGGTTCAGTCCAGCCTGAATGAACTGCTTGGTCACATCCCTTCTGCACAAGACCACAAGCATCCCCAGACATGTTTCAGCCTCATTAGGCGCGCTCTAGGATCAGGTTTGCTATTTAGTATGTGTTTATCGAAGCAGATCAATTTCAGCAGGTGGTTTTGGATCATAAAATAGGACCGGTTTCCCTTTATCTGTGCTCATATTTCTGAGAGTAAAATGCAATGTGGAAGCATTCTTTATCTTGTCAATAACATCGATGGATTTTCTGTTGTTGAAGACCAGCGGAGAGTTCTGATTCCAGATAGGGGGGAAGCAGCGACAGGGGCAGGCTTTAATCTTCTGGCAATATGTCATGATGTATGTGCTGATGTTACTGTACATAGATTCTAATGTGCTTTCAAAGAAAATTCTCTTTTAAGCAGTCAACTGAGTTAAGAACATTGTTTTCGGGATGTGTTCTTGTTTCACTATAGTGAATCATTAGCACGCAGTGACACTGTATTTGACTATCCTATCACTTCGCCACTTGCTGGCTGCTCTACTACTGTTTATTGCCTTTATTTATTGTGCTGATTATTATGTATTCTGCTCTCTCGTCTGTTCTGCACATTCCACTCCCCTTCCATGCACTTTTCCCCTTTTCCCTTTCCCATGCACTTGCACGATCTTAATGTCACTGGACAAGGTAAGATCACTGTTTTTGTTCTCCTCTGTTCCCCTCCCTTTGCCTGGTCGCGCTCTGAATCACTTGTGTATGAGCGTGATATAAATAAAATATCATATCATAAGTGATACGAATGCACTGCAGTATTGCTCAGTATCGAGCACACAAGAGGGGGAAATAGAGTATGTTTTGGGACCGACGCAACACAGAGTGAACGCAAAGTGTTGAGCTGTGGCAGCTGCACATGTGACCTTTCAGGCCAGCTGGCACCATAGGATGATGAAGTGGCTGACGCTGGAACTTACCGTGTATGTGCATGCTGCTGTGCATTGTGCATTCCTGTACGCATTTTGCACAGATATCTGAAATGCGCACAGGAACGAGTTGGCTTGTGCACTATATTTTTCAGCACCAGAGCATGCATCGTACCATGATAGTGCTCACAGTTTTGTACTGGTGTTGACATGAAGTTGCGTAATAGACTTTCAACTTGTTGCCCAAACAAGTTGGCGATGGTGACTATTGTATGTTTTCATTTATTTAAAATTATATCATAGCGCGAACCAACCACAGATGCATCAGAGGGCTTTACAAGTTCACATATAAACATAATAACATGCTTTCACATCAATACATATCCCTATGCCCCCAATCATCCCTTATCACTTAAAACCCTGCCAATATCGTCGCATTTCTGAACCATACAGAACTTCAGAGAATCCGGGATCAAACCAAGGTCTTTTCACGGAGGTAGATGACTTAAAAATTACGCATTTCTAGACATAGAGGTTTATTACGGGTTTGTCGGTATCCCGGCGGTAATACCGATGAGATACCCGCAAATGGTAGTACTGTTACCAGCACTTGTCTTCCGGTATTACGGCACATTACAAGTGCCAGTTTAAACAGTTAATACCCCTTCCACGGAGTCCGATAGGAGGCTCGACTTTTGAGGCCTACAGAGCACCATGAAATGTTTAGCTGCTCAGCCAAATTGCCAGGGTTTGCCAATGGATTTCCTTATAAATAATACACAATAATTTAAAGGCAATCCTGCCTTCTAGTGGAAGCCAATATAAAAAAGGTAGAATTGGTGTCATGTGATCAAACTTCCTTGCACCCATCACTAAACGGGCAGCAGCATCGAAGGCTGCATTTATCTGGGCCAGAGAAGAATGTGGAATGCCGGGAAGAATCGAATTGCCATAATTAATGGGAGCTAAAACTAGGGATTGCACTAGGGTGTGGACATGGCGCGGTCAAATAAAGATTGCACACCCACCAAGGAAAAAAGGTGGCTGATTCGGTTTAAGCGTTGATGTGACGTATAGAGGAGAGTCGAAGATCTAACGTGAAGCCCACTGATTTGACCAGCTGGGGAAATCCTGATTGGGAGACAGGATTTTAAAAGATTAAAGTATTAAAGAACACAATAGAAAAAGTTTGTACTTTGCAATATTTCTACTACCAAATGTGGTTGAACGTATAATGCCTCATTACGAGTTTGTCGGTACAGTAACAACGGTACAGGTAAGCTTGCCGGTACCGTTGTTCCCGTACCGGCAACCTACAAGTTCTGCTCGCGGGTGCCTTTGCAGCCACCAGGTCTGACCTGGTACAGTTATTAACGGTATGGTGCTACCACCTTCCCAATTCCCATTGAGCCCTGGGGCTCAAATGGGAATGAGGAAAAAAAAATCCGGCGCCCAGAAAAGGGCAATTACAGAGTCAAGGTCGTAATGACCCGGTAATTGCCCTTTTCTGGGTGCCGGAAAAAAATGAATACCGGCAGCAGCCGTGCCTGTGCTACAGGCAAGGCTAGGGCCAGCTTCATAATGATGCCTGTCTTGAAGTTGTGTTGTGACAGGAGCAACACTAAAGCCAGTAAAAACAAACAAAACTACTTGTATTCTCTTCCATAGATAGGTTGCAGGTAAGTCAGTTACACCAAAGGAGGTAACCACTGGAAGGAACATCCTTCTATCATGTCAGCATAGCCCTAATTGACACACCCGGAACCTTCCTACTCACACACACACATAAACACACAAATACACACAGTAACACAAACACACACAAACACACACTAACACACACACTCGAACACAGACACACACACACACATACACATGTAATTAATGTATAGATAAGAAAAAACAGCAATACCTCATAGTCCTGGGTAAAGATATGTGGCCTCATAAATGTAAATCTGCACCAAGGAGCCTCATTTGCCAACTTTACCTACTTATGTTCCAGTTTAAACTCATCCTGAAAATAAGTATCTGTTTTTGATTTTCTGCCACCAACAAGAGCATCCCTGCAAAAATACTATAATTCTCAAAGCCAACGTCTAACTACAACAATATAGCAGAGGCAGGCTCCAGGTAATGGAGAACTCCAACCTGCCCACAATATGAGATGGATGCATGCATCTATGAGACTTTAACCCCTTAAGTGCCAAGGGCGAGTATGCTCATCCTTTTGGCATAGACTTGCATAATAGCCATGCCTGATCTTCATGTTTTATTAAAATCTACATTTGCGGGGTAACCAAACACGAAGTACTAAAACATTTATTTTGCCTGAATAATGCCCATGTCTAGAGCCGAGCAAACCTTACAGCCAATCCACAAATAAGTGACCATGAGTAACTCTGTGAAACTTACTAGGAGTTACTGTGTGTTACTACTTCTGGAGGGATGCTGCCGGAAGTGACTCTGTGATGTCTTTGAGACTAAATCCCACAGTGCTTATGTTGCCGCTCTTAAAGGCATGTTCGAGTGAGGAGTTACGAAATCCACACATGGTGCGCAACTGCTGCTCCTCAGCATACCATCCTAGGAGGGTTGAGTGTAGTAGGTGCAATGCTCGTGTGATGATAATAACTTTCCTTGGGGTGGATAAGCCAACACATGTTATGTGGCATTTCTCAGGTTTCAATGCACATCAAACTATATACTCACCAGTTAATGGCATACACATGTGCATTAACCGGTAGTATTAGGTAGTAAAATCCTGATTGTTTATGTTTTATAACATTGCCTCGCTGTCATAGACTGTGCCCACCTTTGTAAAGTGCACATTGAAACGGCTCGACATTTGTTGGCACAGTGCAATATCCTTGCCGCTCATTATTATGCTGGCTATGGGGCTTTGGTACATGACATCTCGGCAATGGCTGTCAGTCAATCTTGCAGTGCTATACTGAGTGTGGAATCGGGAGCCACGTATTATGTGTGGAAGGTGGCTTTGCAAAGAATTTCAAATTCAGGTAGTTAGTCGGAAGTACAGTGGCCTCCGCTGTTCTTTGTTAATGGCGGCTGTGATTTAATTAATTTGATATGTTTTATTAATGTATTAATGTTTTATTAAGAATTTTCTCTTTTATTGTGCAATATTCTTTTTTTATTGTATTTAATTATTGTGTGATTAAATTGGCTAAAAGTTTGTATTTAACCAAATGCTAAATAAAAAATAGAAAAAGGAGAAAAATGGTATTCCTTCGTGCTCAGACTTGAGGACATGTATGTTCCTTAATGATTCCCTCTGCATATCCTGCAGCCCATTGGGAAAGTAAACACCCTGCCTTGGCTTGATACAAACCAGAGAATAAAAGCTTCTTCAAACCAGAGAATAAAACCATCACTCAACTCAAATGCTTTCAAAAATATTATTTTAATTGCTTGTGAGTTTCTCCAGTCATTGAAATAAAGCATCAAGTGGTGATAATGTGCACAACAATTCAAAAGTGAGTCAAAGGCGTCAGCTTCTCCATCACGTGAATTAAAAACACTAGACCAAGAAGAATGCCCAAATCCTTCAAGTGCAGGTCTTATTTCTGAATTTGGTTTAGTTAACACTGAATTGAATTTGCTCTGCATTGTGTCATGTTTCACTTGAGCAAGCCACATCCTAGAGGGTCGCAAACCTCCCCTGAGAGTCGTTTCTAGCTGGAGTTCAACCATTCAATGTCTGATGTATAAGTACACGCCTGCAACGGAGCTTTCATGCAAGCAGTCACGTGATAATTCACAGTAGTACGGCTAACCGGAAGTAGCGTATTCAGGGCGGTTTGTTTCATGCCCACTTTCCATTCTTAAGTAGCAGTGCATTTTTCACTGCTCTTAATAATGTAAGGCCCGCTGCGTGATCACCATGTACCCCTAACGTCCAGGTAGGGACACTCCTTTCTGTTACTTGGGAAATAAGACATTAGTTGCAACTCCTCTGACACATGGAGAGTGAGTAGACATTTGTAACTGAATTACTGTCTTTTAGTAAGTGTGTGCATGTGAACGTGTAATATACTTTTCCATACAATAAATACATTCCAGTTTAGAGGATTCCAGTAACTTCCCCAACCCTACTATGTATGTATCCAATTGAACTCCTTCGCATTCCAGTTTTGGAGTGGAATGTCCAATGCTACATGCAGGAGTGAATAAGGAACGGCTGTGGAGAAGCTGGATGTTTGGTTGGCATTGCAAATGGCAATGCTGATGGCATGCATTGCTTGCATCACATACATGTGTCGTCTTTGCCCTGCATCTCACTATAGTTTCTTATGCTGGCATGTCTTAGCACAGGCACAAGTACACAAATAAAAACTGCAGAACCTTGTAGATTATGGAATCAGAGTCACAATTGGTCTCCCATCTTACTCTTAGTCTCTCATCCGAGTCCAACTCTGAGCTTCTAATGCGGGTCCACTCCTAATTTCTAATTTTGCCCAATCATAGCCCCATCGTTCTGGACGCTTCCACCAATCCTAGCCCCCATCTCATCCAAGGCCCTTCTATTCCGAGATCTTTCTCTTTCTCATCCTTCACTTTTTTCCTAGTCCTTCACTCATCACCTTCATCTCAGGCCTACATCCCAGTCCTCAGCCTTTGCATTTCTCCTACCCTTTCACCATAGTCGTTTGTCCTATTCCTTCTCTTTTTCTCCTAGACCTTCAACTTCGTCCTAGTCCTTCACCTTCATCCTAGTCATTCTCCTTTGGAATTGTCCATCACATGTGGCCTGTCTTCCTCTGTCACCCTTCTACTTTGTCTTTCCCCTTCACCCTAGTCATGTGTTCTAATCTTCCTCATAACCGTCAACCTACTCCTTCTTTTTGATCCTAGTCCTTCTTTTTTACCATAGTCCTTCTTCTTTGCCCTACTCTTGCCATAGTCCTTCATCTTTGTCTTTCATCCTAAATATTTCCCTGTTTTTTCTACTTAAGAAATAAACCCTGAAATGGGGGACATTACCAGCTCAGGTAATGCCTGGGACCCAAGTTACAGGCCTGAGTGCAGCAAGCATGTTTTACTGGGTGCTAATAGTTTTTTATTTTAAGTTGGAAAATTGCGAGGTTGCAGTTTTTCAAATAGAAAACCTACAAAACAAGATGGCAATCATAAACAAGGGAAAATTGAACTATTTGCAGTTCCTTCTCCGTTTCCATATCAGCCATTAACAATCAAGGGGAAGTGTGGGACAGGAGGCACCTCTGCCTAGGTAAATGTCGGGGACAAGGGTGGGAGCTACAGAGGGAGTTTGCGAGAGTTTGGTTGGCAGGCATGAGTGAAACTGTGCTCCAGGTGTAAGATGGCAGCTTCCTGCTGCTCAGGATCCACTTTAAGCTCCATGCATGGCTGAGGTGCACCATGGCATATTGTGCTGGGTGATATATTGGCAGGGTGATATATTCTTGTCGTTTCTTCTTGTCCTTTTCTTTCATCCTACTTCTTCTCCTTCATCCCATCACCCCCGCCTCATCCCAGGCCTTCATCCTAGTGATTATCCTTCACCTTAATCCTTTGAATTTATAATCATCCTAGTCCTTCTCCATGAATTATTTAACCCCATTTTTCAATTTTCAATGTCTAGCCAGTCATTCTCTCCTTTGCTTTCATGCTACTCCTAGTTCCTTGTCATAGTTCTTCTAGTTCAGCCTAGTCCTTTCCTTTGTCATAGCTCTTCAGTTTCCTCCTAGATCTTCTCCTTTGTCTTTCATCTTAGTCATTGACATTCACTCTAACCCTTCGTCCTAGTCCTTCATCCAGGTTGTTTTCCTACTGTATCCTATTTCTTCATATTCATCCTTCTCCTACATTCTATTCCTTCTACTGTGTCCTAGACCTTTTACTTGAGTCCTTATTCCTACTCCTCCTTCATCCTAGTTAGTTGTCCTAGTCTTTCATTTGAGTACTCCTTCCTAGTGCTTCTCTGTCATCCCAGTCCTAGTACTCTCTCCTACTCCTTCGCGTTCCTCCTATTCCTATGTTTTTCCCCCCATCATAGTCCTTCATCATAGTTCTTCTTCATCCCAACACTTCACCACATTTCTTCTCTTTTATTCTAATAGTTTATCCTAAACCTTTATCCCAGTCATTCTTCTTTGTCCTTCATTTGTCCTAGTCCATCATCCTAGTCTTTCTTCTTTGTCCTTCACCTTCATTCTAGCCCTCCTCTTTTGCCATAGTTCTTCTTCTTCACCCCTAGTAGGAGATGTTCAGGTATATATACTGCCCGAAGCAGGCAAATAATCCCAAGATACAAACATCAGAAAGAGAACTAGTACCACCATGGACAAAGAGGATGATGCCCCATGCATCCACCCACGCAGCTTCATGGAAATGTCCAATATATCGGTTTCAGTGGTACCAGAAGAGCAGGATCATAAGGACATCTAATAGTGTCACTGCCTATCTGAAGAGAATTGCAACATAGAAATACATCTTTCAACCTGCATGTATAACTAGGTGCAAGGAAGTATGGATTAGCAAAGATACTTGTTTTATAATCCAAATATATATTTTACTCACCTGAAAAATACCCATATCTGGAATAGGAATTACATTTTTGCTTCCTAAGTACAATTACATTCCTAACTTCAAGAGATTGGCCATTAAATACTCCCACTTTGACCTGTTACCCGAGCACATAGCTGATTCTCTTCTTTATGAGGCCTATACATATAAAAGAAAAGAACAACTGCAAAAGCCTGAACTATTGTTTTTCAAATATAATTTGTTTTTCTTATTTATCTTTATGTCTATTGACTCCTTCTTTTCACTTAATCATCTCCCACATCTCATTTCCTTTATGTATTACACCTACTATTGCTACTGGACCACTCAGCAGTGTTCAATCTAGTTGATCATAAAATCCTCACCTTCCATCCCACCAACGCAGCTCAATTCTCCAAACAAGCCACCTCCTGGATAACCTCATTCTTAGAAGGCAGAGCCATGAAGGACTTCTTGGATCAGGCCAATTCTGCGCCTGCCACCATCCTTTGCGGAGTCCTCCAGGGCTCCTGCACAGCACCTACACTCTACAACCTATTCACTAAACCACTATTCGACAAACTGGACTGTCTCGGCATAGCTTACACAAACACTGCCGATGACACACAAGTCCTCCTCCCTCTCACTGGTTCCTACGACCGAGACTCAGCAGCCCTCCTCCAAATATACTCCTCCATTCGAGCATGGATGGCAGCCAATGGTCTCTGCCTCAATGGAGATAAGACTGAGATCCTCTTTGTAGGCCCTAAAGAAACACTGTCTAAACTCAACCAACTATACTGCAACTTCACCATAGCAACACCACTATCCCCATCTCCTCAGCGGTGAAGGCCCTTGGAGTCTATCTAGACTCTTCCTTGTCTATGTCCCAACAGGTCAGTGCTATCGCCTCCAAATCAGCCCTTACCACTACACATATAAACGGCCATTAAACCCTTCCTTTCTAACCAGAACTGCCTCTCCAACTGCCTCTCCATCACTCGATCCACCATCGCAGCGAAACTAGACTACTGCAATGCTCTCCTAGCAGGAACCTCAGCCAAAATCCTAAACAGACTCCAAATAGTCCAAAACAACACGCTCTGAGAAGCCCTTAGAAACCCCTAAAAGAGACCACATTACGCAGGCCAGACTGTCCACCCATTGGCTCCCTGTTAAAGAGAGAATCCTTTTCAAGACCCTCACCCTAACGCATAAATGCTTAAAATTTTCCACCCGCCTTAAATATCAGAAATTATCACTATAGAGTCCTCAGAGTGACCCAAAAGAAGCTATTACACCCCCAACTTTGCATCCCACCCATCAAAAGAGCCAAAGCAGGAGGGATTGGTTTTCCTCACATAGCTGCCAAACTCTGGAACAACCTGCCCAATGCTCTTAGGGCCGAGACTTCCTTCACTGCTTTCCACAAAGGCCTCAAAACCATACTATTTAACTAACCACTTCCACTCCCTCACCCCCCCCAGTTCTCTGCATTCTCCTGTACCACCTTGTAACCTTGTGTGAATTACCTGCCTATCTCTCCTGTAACTAAGCTTCTGAGCCTCATTACAAGTTTGCCGGTCTGATAACTACGGTACCGGTAAGCTTGCCGGTACCGTAGTTACCGGACCGGCAAACTACGAGCTCTGCTCGCGGGTGCCTTTTCGAGCAGACCATATCGGATGCACTGGCACGATTCTGAATGGTGTCGGTGCATCCGGCCTCCCCATTCCCATTCAGCACTATGGGGCTCAAATGGGAATGGGGAGTAAACGTTTCCGGTCCCTGGCAATGGGGAAATACAGAGTCCATCAGGGTTATAATAGCCCTGTATTTCCCCATTGCCAGGGGACGGAAAAATGTGGAATTTAGTGGCAAGGCTACCACCAAACTTGTAATGAGGCCCTCTGTCTGTAACCAGCTACGTTTTCTTAATGCCTGTAACAGCGCCTCGATGCCTCCGGGCTGCTGTGCACTTTATAAATGTTAATGAATAAATAAATATATAAAGAGAGCTTTGTGTGCTCACAATCTGTAAAATGCAGTAATTTATAATGCTCTATATGGTATTCATGACTGTGTAGCCCAACCTTTCTCCAGCTCACCTTCTGCAACAAGCCCGGGGAACATTGATAAACAATTGAGAAGCTTATTTGTGTTGCATTGTGGTGTACATCTGATGGGTAATCAAACAGCACCGGTCCTTAAATAAAAGAATTCAAGCAAGGAAGCAACAACACAGTGGCACAAATTATGTGTACTATCATGATGCCCCCTCTCCTGCCCTTTTCCAATGATGTCAGATTTGCGGTCTATAATGCCAGTCTATTGTCCCCTGGTGCCCACCACAGGGCAGCAGAGGACACCATTGCTTTTATGTAGTCCTAAACACGGCTTCAGTGGGCTATAAGAACCACTGTATTGCCCGGGCATCTCACACAATCTTTCAATGCTTTTGTACTAAAACCACATTCACAGGGTCTGAAATTCCCCCACCCGCTGTATGCCCCGAGAGTTCAGATCTCTCATTCAGATCTAGGTTATTTTCCTGCAGTATGTACATGAACTTCCTGATAGCACTGTGGTTGCGGAAGCAACATCTTGGTGCAGAAACATAAGGACATCACTGCTCAGGAGATGCTGAGGTGACCCCCATGCGGAGGCATCTAGACCAAGCCAGAATCTGCAGTAATTGCTTTACAGGCTTCTGGCGTTTGTAGACGGTCCTCTAGTGTTGGTGGCGGCTGTTTCCTCTAGAAAAATCTCTATAAGAAAGGGGTTTCTTGTTCAGGCAACCTCTTAGCACCATCAACCACACCTGTGTGCAGAAGCTGACATGACAAAGTACATTCATATATTACCAAATTAAATACCTATTTATTGGAAAAAACGATTTCCACAGGAGGGGGATCAAGATGTGTCTGACTTAACCTCTAAATCCTCAAAGTCAAGAAACCTCAAATGTTTAAGGAGACCTTCTCCTGTTGCATCATAAGCAGCGTTCCCAAATGTTGACCACTTCCTGTTCTGCTCTGTTGCCCACACACTTCTGAAGATGATTTCCTCTCTACCTACCTGCACTGCCTGTATGGCTACAGGATTCAATGTGTCATTTGTATCAGAGAGCCTCATTTCAAAATCTACCAGGAACGAGCTTGCAAATGCCCAAATAGCCACTGCTAGTTGCACTCAATGAGGCAGAGTGTTGACACACATAGTAGTTAATTTAATGGTTGCCAGACAAGAAGAGCATGGCATCATTCTTATCTGAATGTGCTTCTGTACAGCAGTACTTGCTGCTGCCACCAATGGCAGTGGAGACTTTCACAATTCCACACCTATGTGTTGCTGACCAGTTTAGCAGCTGCACTTGCCCCACTTTATCTGGAGAGCACTTCTTCTCTTTGCGAGATTTTTCCAGATCATACTAAGGAGAGTTCAAGGCCCGAAATCCTTTTCAGAAACGCTTCAAATTGTCTATTTTACTTTCCTGATAAGATAACATCTCACTGTGTAACTGGTTACGCTTGAACGTATTGTCAATGGGGAAACCAAGTCCTGTGTCCCCAGTGTAAATGCTCACTAAAGACTAGTCAATATAGCAAATGTGATGACGTACCGTTATGTCATTTCCTGTATATTTGCAATGATCTGTTGGCATTCGAACAGAGGGTAGAAACCCGAGAATACGCCTGTAACGGTCAAGTTGTACATTTGCACCGTTGCAATGCAAAATATACCATAAAGGCCAGGTGGGGAGGCATCTTTTGCCCTGGAGGGCAATTACAGCATAGTGGCCTATGTTGTAGCATTAGACAAAAGGTGGGAACCCGGATACGTGTGTTGTCTTTTGAATGCATTGTATTGTGCATGAAGGTGCTTTTGGTGGAAGACAAGACATCTCAGCTAAAAATCGGATTCCTGTTGACGTGTTGCATTCTCTGGACTACCGAATGACCACATCTGTGTTACTAATATTGGGTAGTGCCAGACTTTGTTATAAGATATGACTGTTGATGTGTTGCATTCTCTGGACTACCGAATGACAAAGCCTGAGTAGTTAGTATAGGGTAGAGGCAGACTTTGTGATAAAATATGACTGTTGATGTGTTGCATTCTCTGACTACCGAATGACAAAGCCTGAGTAGTTAGTATAGGGTAGAGGCAGACTTTGTGATAAAATATGACTGTTGATGTGTTGCATTCTCTGGACTACCGAATGACAAAGCCTGAGTAGGTAGTATAGGGTAGAGGCAGACTTTGTGATAAAATATGACTGTTGATGTGTTGCATTCGCTGGACTACCGAATGACAAAGCCTGAGTAGTTAGTATAGGGTAGAGGCAGACTTTGTGATAAAATATGACTGTTGATGTGTTGCATTCGCTGGACTACCGAATGACAAAGCCTGAGTAGTTAGTATAGGGTAGAGGCAGACTTTGTGATAAAATATGACTGTTGATGTGTTGCATTCTCTGGACTACCGAATGACAAAGCCTGAGTAGTTAGTATAGGGTAGAGGCAGACTTTGTGATAAAATATGACTGTTGATGTGTTGCATTCTCTGGACTACCGAATGACAAAGCCTGAGTAGTTAGTATAGGGTAGAGGCAGACTTTGTGATAAAATATGACTGTTGATGTGTTGCATTCTCTGGACTACCGAATGACAAAGCCTGAGTAGTTAGTATAGGGTAGAGGCAGACTTTGTTATAAAATATGACTGTTGATGTGTTGCATTCTCTGACTACCGAATGACAAAGCCTGAGTAGTTAGTATAGGGTAGAGGCAGACTTTGTGATAAAATATGACTGCTGATGTGTTGCATTCTCTGGACTACCGAATGACAAAGCCTGAGTAGTTAGTATAGGGTAGAGGCAGACTTTGTGATAAAATATGACTGTTGATGTGTTGCATTCTCTGGACTACCGAATGACAAAGCCTGAGTAGTTAGTATAGGGTAGAGGCAGACTTTGTGATAAAATATGACTGTTGATGTGTTGCATTCTCTGACTACCGAATGACAAAGCCTGAGTATTTAGTATAGGGTAGAGGCAGACTTTGTGATAAAATATGACTGTTGATGTGTTGCATTCTCTGGACTACCGAATGACAAAGCCTGAGTAGTTAGTATAGGGTAGAGGCAGACTTTGTGATAAAATATGACTGTTGATGTGTTGCATTCTCTGGACTACCGAATGACAAAGCCTGAGTAGTTAGTATAGGGTAGAGGCAGACTTTGTGATAAAATATGACTGTTGATGTGTTGCATTCTCTGGACTACCGAATGACAAAGCCTGAGTAGTTAGTATAGGGTAGAGGCAGACTTTGTTATAAAATATGACTGTTGATGTGTTGCATTCTCTGACTACCGAATGACAAAGCCTGAGTAGTTAGTATAGGGTAGAGGCAGACTTTGTGATAAAATATGACTGTTGATGTGTTGCATTCTCTGGACTACCGAAGGACAAAGCCTGAGTAGTTAGTATAGGGTAGAGGCAGACTTTGTGATAAAATATGACTGTTGATGTGTTGCATTCTCTGGACTACCGAATGACAAAGCCTGAGTAGTTAGTATAGGGTAGAGGCAGACTTTGTGATAAAATATGACTGTTGATGTGTTGCATTCTCTGGACTACCGAATGACAAAGCCTGAGTGGTTAGTATAGGGTAGAGGCAGACTTTGTGATAAAATATGACTGTTGATGTGTTGCATTCTCTGGACTACCGAATGACAAAGCCTGAGTGGTTAGTATAGGGTAGAGGCAGACTTTGTGATAAAATATGACTGTTGATGTGTTGCATTCTCTGGACTACCGAATGACAAAGCCTGAGTAGTTAGTATAGGGTAGAGGCAGACTTTGTGATAAAATATGACTGTTGAGGTGCTGCATTCTCTGGACTACCGAATGACCAAGTCTGTGTAATTAATATTGGGTAGAGGCAGACTTTGTTATAAGGTATGAGCACAGCCAGTCTAGAACGGCACAGTATTAAACAACGAATCACTGTATTGACTGTGGACACTGAGCTGAGAGGAGAAGGGGGGACATGCACACCGCTTCCTATTCCTCACATTCTGACTTTGGATATCTGACTCTAAAATGACCCCCAAAAGCAGAGGATTAAAAGCATTTTTAATGTTTAGCTCTCACACGAATAATCACAGTTTTTGCACCTTGGCATCAACTAAAAACAGGTGCACACAAAATGTAGTCAACAACTAGCTAGTCTAGGTTGAGCCTTCAAATAAGTGGATGGATGGATGGTCAGTTGGGCGGACTTAGCTCCCACCGGCAGCCCAGGCAGCACGAGACTACAGCCCATTTTCGGGCCTGATTCATGGAATTTCTAGCCTAGTGCAAAGTGACCTTACACTTTGCACTGCTCCAAGAATCACGGTTTGTGTTACCGCGTGAAAAACTCCATTCATCGGGCCCTTAAACTGTTCTCCTCCACGCACACCGCTGTGAACTCCTTTTTGGTGGGAAACACTGCCACAAAAAACAAAGACTTCCACAAACAGTACTAAAAAGGCTGTCAAGAGTACATCGAGGAATGTTCCCCCTCATTGTGCTCTGAATGAACGCACAAATGCCATGTGCATGGGCCATGGCACAAAGAAATGCAACTGCTAGAAGTGGTGGCTAGTGTTTGCACTCCCGCTACAGATCACCAGCACTAATATAAGCCTCTGGCGTCTCTGGAACTCCATAATGCAACCTGCAGCAGTGGGACCACACATCTCCGCTCAAGCACTTAACCCACTGAGCTGTGTTGCTTGTATCAAGACAGCCCCTGGCTTGATGGGGATTTGAAGGGGAGAGTGAGGCAGCTCTTTGTGATAAAAAAAAAGTGTTGCTAAGTTACAACACACACAGTATATTCCCACACAAGAGGTACTTCCATCTAAACAACTCATTTTGTGACAAAGTCTTCAAAAAATGGGTTCCAAGTGATCATGTGCAAATGTCATTTTAATGTAAAATAAATATGCATTGTTCACATTTTCGGAATACCTTTGTATCAGAAGGGACATGTTATGGAGTGAAACGTGTGCATGGCTGCAGTTTGGGCATCCGCAGACATGCAAATGGCCTATGACGAGTATTTCATTTTACTGGAATAAACACGGGCACCTCACTTGTTGGTAGCTTTATGGAAACCCAGCCACGTAGCTCTTTGGTTTCATCATGTGAGGTGGAGGGCGTCTGGAGGTCATGGCAACAGTGGCGTTGCCAGGAATCATATTTAGGCGGGGCACAGTGTGGGTCAAAGACAAAAGTAGGGGGGCCACAGACAAAAGTGGGTGCAGAGAGGCTTTTGTGCACACCAACTACCCCCACCTCACTGCACCTCCCCTGCCATCAGAATGCAGGCACAAAACCGTTCAGTGACTAATGGCCCATCATTAGCAGTTTTGTGCTCTGCATTCTGATGGGAGGGGCTGCAAGCTGCTCTGCACACTATGGAGGTCGCTGTGCAGAAGCCGGGCAGGAACACCTGAGAAGTGGCTCGTGCTCATGTTCATACCTATGCCAGAATGCATACCAAGGCCACTGCTAGCTTTGAGACAAAAGGAGAGTATTTGCTGTATGATATGCAGACATTTGCCCTAGTGAGTGTCACAAACAACACCACAAACAGAGAACACGATCACTGCTTGCCTTAGGTACGGGGGCACAAGGGCGCTCCCAGGATTTAAGAGGGGGGCCAGGCCCCCCAGTTCCCCTCTAATGACGCCACTGCATGGAAAGCCTGGATTATTCTATTGCCTTTGGGTGAAGAGTAAAGGGTGCTGGCTGAAAGACAGCCTTCCTGCCGCCTGGGCTGGTCTTCTCTCTCATATCACGAGGAAGGCCAATGTGAGGGGCACTGCCAGGGAAAGTGGAAACATCGTAGTGGTGTGCTTGCCAGGTGCCCAGAAACCCTCTTAGGCCGTTGCTCAGATTCCTTTCAGTTCCAGCCACTGGCGGAGAGAAGATGGTCTTTTGTTGTTTTACATTAGTCGGCCAAGCAAGCACCACCCGTGCCAGCCAAGGGGGCGAAAGCGCTTGTACATTTCTATTCTTTATCTTCTGTCTTCTTTAACAGGGACAGGCATTTTATAGTGTTTTCAATATTTATTTGTATGATTGATTGATTTATCTGAAGAATATGCTTATATTTATAGAACCTTGATTTGCTAATCTTTTATTTTGTAAGTGTTGTACTTTGCTGTTTGGGGTGGTTCCTAGCTTGCATTCCCACCCCTTCTGAGAGTATAGACTTCCTCAGCCCACCTTACCACAAAAGGCAAAGGCAGTAGAACTCTTGGCTGGGCCTATTTTACCTTTTTGACATTGGTTGACGTGTACGAAAAGAAGTAGTGGAGCTATGTTCCCTGCTGGCCTGCACCCACTCCCCACAACTCCCATTGCCACGACCCCTGCCACACACAATACACCCCCCAAACACGTGCACCTGCTGTTTAAGGGAACGTTCAGTGCAGTGCACTGAAAGTGAAGGTTTCAACTTCTTCCTACAATTGCCATTTTATTTTAAAACGAAACCATTCCGGAACCGGCTCTTTTTAAAATAAAAGTGTAGGAGCAATAAAAGATAATTTAAAGAAGTAGAGGAGCACCGCTCCCGACCGCTGCCGCTCACTTCGACCACTGCTTTTTGATTGGGATCACTGCTGGTTTGTAGAATTGTGGGGTTTGAGTAAGAAGTTTATCCACTGCAAATCCTTGTACACCGTCAGAGGAGAAGTAATTCTGTCACAGGGGCAGTCCTGCCAAAATGCCTTTCTGTTGGTGAACCGCCTTTTCCGGGTAGAAACAGTTTCACCAATCTGATTGGCCCACGCCGAGGCTTTACCGACTGAGAATCCCTCTCCCGACGTTCTTTTCCTTTGTCCTCGGCAGGGGGTGGTTTTTCAGCCCTTCAGCCAATGAGGAGGCTCAGAACGGTGTAATCCCCGCTCCGAGCCACCACACAGCTGGAGGCTGCCATCTTCCCCCACTGGGGATTCATGTAAGTGTGTTCCATCCCCCCGCACCTCACAATCTAAACAAACCCCTGCCCGCCTTCCCAATCCCTCTTACCTACTTTTTGGTTCATTTCCATTTCAGGAGCAAATGCGCTTCGCTCATCGGCGTGTCTGCTCCCGATCCGCAAAAGGCCGTCATTGAAAGGAAGAAGGGACTACATGTAGTCCCTTCTTCCTTTCCATGACGGCCATTTTCTTTGTTGACATTTTTCTTATTTTTTGAATGGCCTCCATGGAAAGGGAGAAGAGACTACATGGAAAGTGGGAAGGGACTACTTGTCATCCCTTCTCCCTTTCCATGGCGGCCATTATATTTGTTTATCTGTTTCCATTCAATATGAATGGCCGCCATGATAAGGGAAAACTGTCATTTTTCTTTTTTTTCTGTTCTGAAACGCCAGAGCGTTTTGGAACAGAAAAACAATGCTATTAGTACCCCGGTCTTGCTGGCTGGGGTACTAATGAAGCAATTAGCCCCGAGACGCTCGGGGCATTACTGAGTCGGGTAAAGCCCCGGGGCCCAAGCGTGTGCTACTTACGCTAAATGTGTCACATTTTTCATAATCACCTAGAAAGCGGGTCAAATGAGCTGGAAAATTTAGGGTTTGTCTGTTCTGGGAGCATAACATGTTTAAGGGAAGGCACCGTCCTTCATCTTAATATTATACGATTTTTGCCAGCTTTCCATAAGGGTAAGAAAGGTGACACCAGTATTGTTTGAAGGCCATTCACAAGTTTCATTGCTTGCAGCCTCTGTAGAGAGCGGGCGGATTTATGCTGCAGAAACGTCCTCTAATAGCCCTTTTTTTTGCTCTGTAGTGTACATGCACTTTTAAAAGTGCAGTGTAATGACTGCTCAGCAAAGCGTTGTGGAAATTATTATACATAGGCAAGATGGTCATTGATCCATCCTGCTATGCATTTGCACACACATTTCCAGTGCAAATGATTGAATGTTTGGTGGCAGGGAAGGGGTGAGGGGGGGTGCATTCCACAGCTCAGAAAATAGTTTTAATCTGCCTTTGTTTTTCCAGTAACATGTATTTCTAAAATGATGTGGCAATGAGTTCAGATGGTGGGGAGGAGGGTTGTGTGTATTGGGAGGGGCAATTCCAGGGTGCTTTGCAGGCCTTGAGGCTGAGTTAGTAGTGGGAGACAGCTGCGTGTACCAGGCGGCAGGCAGTTCGGTGAACGAGGCTGGACGGGCGTCTCCAGGCTGTCTGGCGTGGTGGCTCTGGGTAAAAAATTGCTGTCTCTGTGCTGGTTGGCGGATCTGGAAAGCTGGTGGAGGCAGCTCGGACGGCTCTTGTGACTGCGCCGTGGCAACAGTCAGAGGTGCAACTAAATGTGGTTCGAGGATTCAAATGTCTTCAAAATGTCCTTAAAAGATGGCTGCTTGTGTGGCACTCCACCTAGCTTCTTCGCAGGGCTTGTGTCCTTTCAAGGTGGACGGCCCTAAGTGATTGTAGTCAACGGCCTTGTCCTTTGTTCAAAGACTCTCTGGCACTTTCCACATAGGAAGCTTGCTGGCAGAACCTAGAAGGGCATTTTGTGTGCTGGCTGGGCACTGCTTCTGGAGCTGCTGGGCGGGTCCTCTGAGTCCAGTAGCTCCCTATGTTCCCTGGCAGATGTTTAGCAGAGGGATCTTGCTTCCCTCTTGGAACACCTGGCCTTCCTTCACTGGTGGAAGATGTAAGGTAGACTGTACCTTCAGCCATGGTCCAAATGAGTCCTTCTTCTTACTCCTTTCGAAGTTGTCGGATGATCTGTCAAGCGAGGGCGTCAGCCCTATCTTAAAGCCAAATGAGCCCCAGTGATTGTTGCAGGCTATGCCTACCTTAATGAACCAATCCCGGGTCCCCACCAAAACTCTCAATCTTCTGTTATGCATGAGGTCATTACCAGGGTGCTCTGCAACAGGACAAACAAGGGGTGACAACACATACCTAAGTACAACCCATCTTCCTGTCTGCTGTAGATCAGAGTGTCTCTCTGGTTAACTGAGTCCTCTGTGACTCTTGAATAAAGTGCAGGTCTCCCTTGAAGTTTTTGCTGGAAGAAGACTTCCTGTCTCTCCCAAATCACATCCTTTGTCCCTCTGAAAGGGGTCTGCTCTGCAGGGACACCTGCAGTAACTGCTGGACCCAGACAGGCCCTTCACTGCCTTTCACAGAGAGGTGGGAACCAGCTTCAAGTTGACAAGTTGCAGACCAAAGGGTTGTTAGTCCCGCCTTCCTGTTGTCTGTCTGGCAACTTAGACTTTCCGCCTGCTTCGATTATCTTGTTTAATATGCATTGCCACCAGCCAGATTAGACAAAATGAATGCAGATCCATGGAACCTTCGATATTAAAATGATTGCAGTTATGGTGTTACTTCTTGTTCCATTCATGTGCCATAAGGAAAATAAGGCCCACACAATGGTTCATGTGAAGACCACTTCAATAAATCTTGAGTGGTGTTATATTGTTGGTACAGTTGCCGTTTGTAATTTAGTACAATTGCCCTTTATGATAACACGTGTTTCAGCGGAAACAGACCGTGTTTTTTAAATCAGGGCCGGTCTTTGAATTTACACAAAATAAACACAGTTGTAAAGTAAAACATTGAATTCATAAATCAAAACATCACACAATTTAAAAAAAATAATAATAAAGGGTTCCCAAATTGTGTCCAGGCATTTCAAGTTACCAAAAAACAGTTATGTCCAGCATTATGTCCAGATTATGCCACAAAGACGAATTATTATGTGTTTTGAACCATTTCCTTTGTGTAAATGACACAGACATGAAGGGAGAGGGGAAACAGGAGGGATGCTTGAGGTTGAAAAATTGCAGAGAAAACAAAATAAATGGCAATGAAAAGAAAGAAAATGGCAGTGCATGTTTGTTGATATGTAATTCATATTACATGCTTGCACATTTTATTAAAGAGGTATGTTCTTACCCAATCGGTATGTCTTAATGGGTTCTTAATCGTTGTGTCAATACACAAAATAGTCACGGGCTCAATCCCAACTTGTTAAATGAATGGATATTGAATGCTCACTTTTTCATGCGCATTGCTCTGTAGTAATATTAGTGGATTGCTCTAAAAAGAGTGCTGATATTATATTACATCTTATACTAGTAAATATTAAATACATGTTAGTTTTTATTATAGGCTTAGTATTTTAGGCTTAGTATCAATCAGATACGACACAGCATTGGAAACTGTAGATTATGTGTTCCAGCAAGACTCGGCATCTAATTATCACTCAGTCAAAAATATTAAAGGAAATGCTTCTAATGATATTGCAAAACAATGTATTTCTGTTTAACAAAGATTTTTAAGAGGCAAACATGAGGGGTAGCCATGGGTGTGAAATATGCCCCAGCACTGGCAAATCTAGTGATGGCAATGTATGAGGATCAATACATCTATACAGATGATGCATATGAGAAGAAAGTTATTCTATGGACCAGATACATAGATGAAGTTCTGTTAATTTGGCAAGGAACCGAACATGACTTGGAACGATTCATGCAAAGAGCAAATTTGAATATATTAGGCATTGAATTCACAGGGACTCACAGCACGGAAAGTGTGAATTTGTTCAGATTTGACCATCTACGTATTGGACAAAAAACCTATGACGAAAACATATAGAAAAGAGACAGAAGCAAATTCAACACTTTATGCTACAAGTTGTCATCAACATTTGGTAATCAAAAATATTCCCAAAGGGGAATACATTAGGGCACGGAAGAAACTGCACAGAGCAAAGTAAGTTTGACGTAAAGTTTGTCCTGTTATCGACAAGATCTCAAGTGAGAGGATACAGCCAAAAAAATACAACATCAGCATGTGAGAAAGCAAGTAAATTGAGGTGAGAAGACACTTTAACCCCAAGGAAGATGACTGAACCAAAACCGGAAAGGATGAGATTCATAACAACGTACTGTGCAAAGAATTCAGTGATACGTACAATCTTGAAAAGAAATTGGCATCTTCTAAAGTTAGATCTGCAGATTAAAAACTACATTGATGAAAGTCTGTCTCTCATTTTTAGGTGGGCTAGAACACTGAAGACGATTCTCAGTCCTTCCTTTCTTCAAGATTTAAAAACTCCAAATCCATTGACATGGTTACCACAATTACCCATGGGACTTAGGAGTTGTGGTTCATGTACTATGTGTAAATACGCTTTGGACAACAGAGCAATGTTTTAGGACTCTAATGGCATTAAGTATAAAATTGTAGACCAAGTCAACTGTAGATCAAAATGTGTGATTTATGCGATTAAATGTGTTTGTCATCAATTGTACATAGGAAGCACTATTAGGGAAGTGAGAGTACGTATACGTGAACACATGTCATCTATCGGGAGTCAGGACACAAGCCTGCCTTTAGCCCACCACTGGCAAACGAATCACCAGCTAAGTGAAAAAAGTAATATTGAATTTATTGGCCTTAATAGGGTCCTAGGGGAGGACATCAGGAACTCCTACTCATGCAGGAAGAAGCAACATTGATTTGTAAATTCAGGACTGTAGAGAGATGTCTTCATTCTTATAATTAGACTAAATGAATCGGCTGTAATATGTACCGAAATTTAATGTTGGCGCAAATATATTGCTAAGAAGGGTGAATCTAGCAGCAAGTACTAACAAGGGAATACGTAGCTTAACTACAAGGGGTAACTAACATTATGGAAAAGGAACAAGTAACTAAGATGATGACTCAATATAAGGGGAAACTAATTTCCACTAATTACAAATTTTTCACGATATACCTTTTCCATTACGTATTAGAACCTTATGAAGTGCACAATGCAAATTGGAGTTTGCAATCCATCGTTCAAAACATTGTTTTTAACAGTTAATAATTAGGTGAAGTTAAGAAGTAAATCTATTCTTCAGAACGGCAAGATATAAGCCTACTATTGGTTAATTTTGATACACCACAAATTAGATAAATCTATAAGATTTACCAAATAGTGATTTTGTACTTTCTCTTTTTTCATTTTTCAATACTATTGAGGCAATCATAATTTTGTTTTTGCTCACTTGATTGATCACAAGCATAATATGACTCACATAACGAAGATGTCCCCGTGCATGTGTTGAACAGGAAATCATACCATGCCTCCTTTATTGTATATATTGGCCTCCCAGTGCTCTGCGAAGAAATCCGCGTTGAAAGGTTCTGACCTTAGATCGATTTAGCCGCCATTTTAGGTTCACCCGCCATTTTGATTCTCGCTCCAAAGTCACCCTGTGTTCTAAAATGGTGAACAGTGTTCTTCTGTTAGTAACATGGCCGTCTTGACCTCTGTATGCATGTTAATGCTTAAACTGCACGTAGGCCAAATGTAGGGTCATGTACTGAGACCTTGTCCTTCTTTGACCTAGAGGTCGAGGATTACCTGTGCCAACAATACTAATCCGTGAGCATATATTAAGCACAATTTTGTGTAAATACTAAACGTGAACACTTGTTGAATTACATTGTATTAAAATATGTACTAACTGGGCGAGTCATGTTACAAAACTGTATAAAACGTATGAATATTCGGATGTACAGGCCCACTCACTTCACACACCGAACAGGGCTGGTATTCACTGTGTTGTACTGAGGGCCTGATAGCTATCTGTTGCTTTGTCCTTTGAAACTGTTCAGTTGTAGAATAAAGATCTGTGTATCTTTGTAAACCCGTGTTGGTGCATTTCCTTTTGGGGTACTCAGCCTCAATATTCTCTTTTTGCTTTTACAGATGGGCTAGAGCTAAGCATTAGGAATAGGAAACCCGCTTTAAAAACCAAAGTATGGCCGACAGTATAGAAATTGAGGTAGGACCAATGCGGTTAACATGACAAACCAACATCAACAAAAATCTGCTGCCAACCAGTCAAGGTTAGAACGCAGACATGAGAGCACGGACTAAGAGGAGAGAACTTTTGAGGTAAGCCCTAAACCCAGTAAAGCACAGCATCGAGAGTGCTGTTATCTCTAGCCAAGTGACAGCACAAACATAGTTTTTAGAATGATGTGGACGGAACTATTCACTGCTACCAACGTATCTCGTCACATAATACAACACAGAACCTAAAAGTCGAGTACATTTTAGAGAGCGAGGCTTATCAGATTCAACTCACAATACAAACATTCTCAAAGCCAGATACTAAGCCTATAATAAAAACTAACATGTATTCAAAGAGCCATTTGCTTTATAATTCTCCCTCCCAAAGTTCACATTACATTGCATTTAAATGTGCATTCATTTTTAGTTTACTCATCCATTTCTGCTGCTAAGGAGTGACAAATGGAGTGATTTTTTTTTTTAATTCAGCACCTATGTTTTACCCGTGTGTTCGCTTTCAATGGCATGCAGAGTAATTGTCATGGAAACGTGCACGACTCGCCTTGAATTTCTTCTGTCTTTAGGATGTTCTTAACCTCTGCGAAATCTCATATTGAAAATGCAGTAAAGAGTACTGGAATAGCCATTTTTGTCATATTCAAGCCCAAGCCACTATCAAGCCTTCCCCACAGGCCCCTTTCAATCCTTACAGGTCTGCCTGCACAGAAAGCTTGTCTTAAAATAAAACTTCATACACGGAGCCAAGCACGAAATCAAAATCAAAATTACAGGCAATTTTCTGAGTACAATTATTTGGACTGTTATTTTCATCAGCCCAAAATGTTACAAAATATGACAGCTCTTTTCTGAATGTACAAGAAGAAAGGTCAATGCTGAACATTCTTCTAATGCCTGCTGTGGTCCATGAGGCCGAGGCAACATCTGTGAGCATGGTTCATCCCCTTCTCTGTAAAGGAAGACACGTTCAAACCCAATGGAACTGAATCGTTTGCAGAGGGATTCCCAGTTGTTGAAAAGTCAAGCACTTCCATCCATCCACTTAAGGGTAAATAAGGATTACCCGCTCCTGGCGGTGTCTGGGCACCCATGCACAGGGCGAGTGTGTGTGGCCTGGTAGATCGGGCTATGGTGCTCCCATTGAAAGTACGCTTGTGACAGGTGTGCATATGGTTAGTACACTTCTATAATGCAAAGATCAACTAAACATCCATGAAATATGATGCTATCCAGGGGAATAGTCACTCGTTGAGAAGAGTTTCCCAAGCTTTTCACTCATCACATGCTTGTATTTTGAGTGAGTCTCCATCTGTGGGAGGGGCCTACAGACTCAATCTGAGTCGCACAAATTTGGCCAATTAGGCGGAAATCCATTTGGTTTTACTTCTGGGTCTGTGCAGAGATAGGCTGTTAGCTAAAGTTATCCTAATGAAACTTCAAAACATGACGTGGCCACTGAGCTAACTGCTGGGCTAGGTGGAAGAGACACATGGCATTGCTGTGTAAAAAGCCAGGCTTCCAGGCTGTGTCTAAAACATAGATGGTTGTCCATTAGTCACAGGTGCAGAAAGGGGGCTCCAGAAGGAGGCACCGTGTATTGAGAAGGCTCTGACACCTGTTTGACTGAGTCAGAAAAAGGATCGTATTAGTAGTCTATGGTTGGCTGAGTGCAAACGTCTGGCAGGTGGCTATGGCCTAATTGTATTGCAAATAAAAGTGGGCATCATTCATTCGGTACCTACACATGTCCCATTTTTATATTGTCAACCTTGAGTGAGTAATACTTGCCTAATGTAATACTGCTTGGAGGCTTGCGTCAGTAGACTTGCGGCTACAATTCAAAGATGCTGCAGCGGGTTAGTGAGCTGTGCTGGGAGAGCCCAATGTCAATACCTTTGGCATTTCCCAGTCTCCCCTGTGCCAAGGAGCAACTGCCCAGTGGCGGTTAGTGATTTTTTTAACTGTAGGGGTGGAAATATTTGTCACAGTTATGGTGGAGCGACTGAGCGTAGCAATGGAGCTCACACCATGCAAGGGTAGTTTGCGGCCCCCCTCCGAATTATTTTAAAAAATAATGGATGAAAATGGTGCATTTTAGAGCACACTTTTTAGAGAAATTGGGTAAAAAGCCAAACCGTTTGCAATTGGGTTTTGTAAGGTAACTCATGAAAATAAAACAATAGACTAAAGTCACCAACAGTGCACAGGAATATTTCCCCAACACATTTCCATGATGCCAAAAATGCATGTCAAATTATGAAAACATGTCCAAACTGGCTGTGCTAAAATGACAGTCACACTACATAATAACACTTGTCATGCTTGTTTTACCAAAGATGCCCAATACAAAATGTCATACCGCAGTAAGAAATGGCTAAACTGGCTGAATTAAAATGCAAGACTAGCTGCATAATAACCTTTATCATGCTTGCTTTATGAACCATGCGCAGCAAAACATGCCACGCCTGCTCCTATGGTGTGCCAGCGCCTTGCAGTCAGACATAATCACAATAATGATGAATGGGATTTGTGTGATTGTGAGGCACTGGTGGGCACTGTGGTAAGGCTTGCTATTTTTACTGGCCATCTATCATAGATGCCCAGTAAATAATTGACACACCTGTCCCCTGCGTTCCAAGCTCCCCACACATGCACACAATCAATGTAGCTATGTTTGTATGCCAGGCATTGGGGGGCCAGGGGACGGGGATGATATTTTTTACTGGACATCTATCATAGATTTCAAGTAAAAAAATACCATACATGTCCACCTGGCCTCACAGCGCCAAACACACACACACTCACAATCAAAGTAATTAAGTGTGTATGCAAGACACTGGGGGTAATGGGGGTAATGGAGGCAGGTATGGTATTTTTTATCATAGATGTCCAGTATAATAATACCATCCCTGCCCCCCTTCGCCCCTGGGCCCCATAGCACCTCAGACGGAGAGGCCGGTAGGGAGGGGGATTGTGCAACAAAGGTATTTTTAAAATGCCTTTGTTATACACGCCTCCTACCCCCACTCGCCAAAATCATCTTGGACCAGCACAAACAAACACACACACACGCACACACACACACACACACACACACACACACACACACAATTACACAACGTACACACAGCAAGCACTCTTTCATTCACACAAGCACCCATCAAGCACTCACTCAAAACAAACAAAACAAAAAAGCATACACACATCCATAAACATATTTAAATAAATAAATGAACATACAAACGCACATATTTAGACAACACAAGCACTGCAAGCACGAGTATCCATCATGCACTCACTCATCATAACACAACATACACGCATCCATAGACATATTTAAATGCTAGATAAACGAACTTACAAGCACCCATATTTACACAACATATGCACAGAAAGCACTCTCTCATTCAAACCAGCATCCATCATCATACATTCACCTAGAAACACAAGCATGTGCGCATCCATACACATCATTTAAATAAAAATATGAACATAAACAATGTACCTTCTGCCTCTGGTACGGAGGTCCCAGTGCTCCAGCCCCCTGCAAGCATGAACAGGATTCAGGAAATGTCCTAGTTCCTGCACATGCGTGCAAGGGGCCTGAGCCTGCGTGACGAGACATCCCACTCCAGCCTGCTCTGTCTGCATGTGCAGTTTCCCAGCCAGCATTTCCTATGAGCCATGCGAGCCTGGGGAAGCAAACTGTGAAAGGGAAACAAACTTTCCAGACTGATGTGCATGTGCTAGATCAACTTCTGCAGTGGTGCTGCTGCTGCAGGCGATTTAACAGTAACGGATTGGAATAATTCCCCTTGGTTAAGAACCCAAGTCGCAAGTATTTTACGCAATCACTGGATCATTTTGCCAATGTTGCAAAAAATACATTTAGTCACATTCCAATCATAACTAGTGTCCCCCATACCAGTTACCGTGCAGTATTAACGAGATGGGGTACAAAGGACAAGTAAAGAGACACAGCAAAATGGCGGACCCTCTATTTTCTCAAGGTCTTACAGTGATAGGCACACTAGGGTGCTTGTTGCTGGTACTGCACCGTCTATAATATTTAGCATTTGGCTTCTCGAAAGGAAAGACCATTGAGAAATGTACAGTGCTGGCCTGACAACTACTCAGAAATGCAATAAAGAAAGAGTTAAAATGATCGCGCTTTTTTTTTTGCCAGGTGTATCTTTTTTTTCCTGAACTTTTTTTCAGGTCATAGTCACTGAAACCACGATGCTGTAAAGTAAAGTCAATTACACACCATGGAGACAAATAACATCCAATTTCAAAAATCTGAACTGCAGCATTAGCCTTCCGCGTTCACTTTCCATGCTGAATAATAATGGCGGGAAGATGATGCTTCGGCTGTCGCTGCCTCTTTCATCTTGGTGTTGCTTTGTTCTACTATTGTTCCCTTTGCTTCCATCCCCAGAACACCTTACCTTTGTGACTTGCCTGAGAACTAAAGTGTTTTTTGTGTGTGTGTGTGTTTGTTCTAGTGCGCAAAGAACATCATGGGCTGTACTACACTGTAAGATGATATCTATTGATTTTCTCAATAATAAAGTGGTGTCCCTTATGTAAAAGCATCATAACAAAAAGTATTTTCAAGCATTGGCAAAGTCAACATGTTTGGCTTTGCAAAAGAGGATTTCTTGGCTGTGCACGGCCTCACCCCCAGCTGAGGAAGAAATACTGGGGAGACAACCTGCATGGCTGAAGGTGCACCACCATCTAGGAGTAGTTCAGTGCCCCTGCACTTACCTAGTATTAAGTGTCTCTTGGCATCCCCAAGGCGTTTCATGATGCTCCCTCTGAAGCATGCCATATGTCATATATCTGCAAATGTATCATTGGTTCCCGCTCTATGTGCGGTAAAACACCACAGAGAAGTGACAACTATGCAGCCTCGTTATGAGTCAAAACTAATGGTGGAGCTAAAGCACCACCAATGAGCCAAAAGGTTGTCTCACTACATGCATCATTGACGATGGCAGTAAAATGACACCTATGTGTTAAAACTGGGTAGCCATAAAACACCATTACACTCTTACAACCATTATTACTTTCGCTGCATTCTTCAGCATAAAATGTGGTGCTAAAGAGCCATGTTTTTGATTTCAACCATGAGCCGGGCCACTTTATGCTAGACACGTTTTTTCTAGTTCTAACACAGGCAGTCTGCTTTCTAATTCTAACACAGGCAGTCTGCTTTCTAGTTCTAACACAACCAGTCCGCTTTCTAGTTCTAACACAGTCAGTCCAGCTTGTGCTGACAGTGGAAGCAGTCTTTATTCTATTTCGAGTACGAGTCGGAACTTGTAGTATGTTGTGTTATATTACTGGGATTTATACTTTTAGTCGCTTCCAGTCGATCTGAAAGAGGGGGGGTGGTGTGATGGTGTGGGGTGAGGGAATCCCCACCTGGAGGCGCGCGCACACACACACGCGGCGCACGCTAAGAGATACGCCGGAGACGTGTTGCTGCTCTGGTCTCCGGCGCGAACTGCCGGCCGGGACCGTCTTTATTTTCAACCCGCATGCGCGAGCCTCGTTATGGGCCACGCATGCGCAGAACCGCGTATTACTACGCAACATCCCTCCTTTCCCCCAAACAACAAACAGTGATCAACAGTAGAACCTAACAACATGTTCTTCAACCATAAATGTTCCATTACGAACTAGATACCTAGGCAGGGTCCATGATGAAGTCTTGGAACCTCTGCGGCGGCTTACGCCCCGCCCGGATCGGGTACCTGCGTGCCTCGGCCAGAGGCATCTCTTGTGTCCCTTGGCCCTCGGCCAGTCCGTCAGGTCTCAGGGGCTGTTCGTCGCTCGGCTCATGTGTCGGAGGGTCGACTTCCTCAGTTTCGGTGGGCCCCACTCGCTTGAAAAACGAGACATTCCGGGTGACTGTTCCACATGCGTTGGCTGCTGTGACCATCGAGCCCTTCACATGTGTCACTTCCAAGGGCTGAGTTTCGTACGTTAAAGACAGCTTTCCTTCTGCTCTTCGGTTTCGCACCAGTACGGTGTCCCCCACCACAATCGGCCTCTCCGAGAGTTTCCTCCGGATCGTTTCCTGTTCATTCCTCACTGCCCTCTCCGTTCGCACTTGATCCTTTTCAATCTCTCCCGGCTGGTGGCCTTCCATTTCGGGTAGGAGTCCTCTCGGTACCCGCTTGAAGAGCGCTTCGGCTGGGGCGACCCCGGTTGACTGATGGGGGGGTCGAGCGATACTCGCGAAGGAAGTCCACTAAATTGCGTCAGAGGTCTGCGCCTCCATCTGCTGATATGCGGAACACTTTGTTTAGCGTTCGCATGAAGCGCTCTACCTCTCCATTTGCCCCCGGCCAGAGCGGTGTGACTTTCCTGTGGTGGATTCCCCTCTCCTCGCAGTACTGAGCAAACCGTTGACCCCGAAACGGTGCCCCATTGTCTGAGCAGAGTTCCACCGGAAAACCATGCGTGGTGAACATCTTCTTCAACGCCATGATGGTGTGGTCGCTCGCCGTCGACTCCACCAGTTCAACCTCCAGATAGCGGGACCATTGGTCTGTCACCACTAGAAAGTAGAGCCCTCGGCCGGTGGATCCAAAGTCAGCAAGGACCGTCCCCCATGGCTGGTCGCTTCTCTCCATGGCTTGGATCGGCGGGGCCCTCTCCATCGGGTGGGCTGCTTGGCAGGGGATGCACCTTCGCACAAACTCCTCCACTCTGCTTTCCAGGTCTGGGAACCAGACCTTGAGTCTCAGTCTTGCCTTCATCTTGGCCATCCCTTGGTGCCCGTTGTGTGCGAGCTGCAGAACCTTGTCAACCAGTGTTCTCGGTACGACAATCTGGTGACCCCTTAACAGGAGGCCATCCTCGGCTACCGAGAGCTCATGACGCCACTTTCCAGAGGGCCTGTAGGTCTTTCTGAGCCCCTGCATTCCTTTGTGAGTTGTCTTGGAGTACCTCACGGCATTCTCCGTCTGCCATGGCCACCTTTATCCTTGCGAATGTCTCGTCTCTGTTGGAGTCTTCAGCGATCTCCTGGCGGGATAGGGCAATGGGCAGCGCCGATTGAACCGCGAGATGTATCGCTTCGATGCCCTCCGTCACCTCCACTGAGTCTTTTGGTTTTCCCGCACCTGGATGGCGGGACCGATAGTCTGCCGGGTTGTCAGGGCCTGGTCGATACAGCAGTTTGACCCCGTACTCCATTAACGACAACATCCATCTCTCTATTCTGGGCGGTGGTTTGGAGGACGTTCCAGACAGGATCGGGATGAGAGGCTTGTGGTCGGTGACCACCACGACCGGCTTTCCCAGGATAAATATACGGAAGCGCTTACATCCCCATAAAATGGCTAGAGCTTCCCTCTCGATCTGAGAGTACCGTCTCTCTGTCTCAGTAAGTGCTTTGCTGGCATATGCGATGGGCCTCATGGTTCCTTGATTGTCGGCCTGCATGAGCACAGCCCCCAGTCCTACGGGGCTGGCATCGACAATAATTTTGGACTCTCGATCCGGATTAAAGTACGCCATTGTTTCTTGTTCCGATAGGGCATTTTTGATGTCGAAAGCCCTCTGCTCTTTCTCCCCCCAGTTCCAGGCGATGTCGTTCCTTGTTAGCGCTCTCAGGGGCTCCGACAGGGAGGCTAAGTCGCGGATGAAGCGACTGTTAGGCAAAAACCTGTGCAGTTCCCTTGGGGAACACTGCAAAAGATTTAAGACTACAGGTATAGCAGTAAACCCACTTGGTAGCAGTCCGCACCACCCAGATTTACCTGGTAGCTGTGGCTGAGCAGTCAGACTTCCCTCAAGAAGAGTTAGGCAGTATGCAAAGTATACACAATATGTACTCAGACACAATAGCACAAGCAAACACTGACCAGAGCTTGGTTTCAAAAGTATATAGTTATTTATTTTTTAAGAACACATAAGTTGAAAACACTCTAGCAAAGTATAGTAAAAACACTTCAAACACAGTTATAATGAAAGCAGTTTCAACCCTTACTCCTATCTAGACAACTCTAAGTTAACTCCACATAATTAAAACAGAGGTGAGCGCTTAACGTTAGATGACACTCTAGTAGGTTTAAGGAAGGGGTAGAAAGAAACAGAAATGGGTTAAACACACCACTCTACGGTCCAGAACACTTGCAATAGGCTCAAAGAAACACAAAGTCACAGGTGAGCAAAAAGTCACTAGGCAGGGCCCACTCTTAGAGTAGCCGGAGCGAAAATGTGCCCAAGATCACACTGTTATTAGGGATTCAAAGTCTTGCAAAGAGTTAGAAAGAGTTTAGAGTGGCTTAGAAAGTTTAGCCAGGGTGTCCCAGGCACTCCCAGGGTCGAAAGCCGGGGGCTAAATCTACCCCGTACAGTCGGTAGCAAGGGAAGCCAGGCGGAACACGGTACCTTAAGCGGAAAGGATCCTCCAGCGGTGGCAGTTGTTCCAGGCAGTGGCAGCAAGGCTCGACGTCGGTCAGGGGAGAAGAAGTTCTCGCTGAAGAGCAGAAGAAGAAGGTCGTTGCACTGCCCGGGAAGAAACCAGCCGCGGAGTCCTCCGGTTAAAGGGTTGTACCGACTTTCGTGGTTGGGGTAAAAGTGGTGGGGTTCCGGTTGCCGGGGTGCTTGGCACTGGCAAGGCGGCCACGAGATACCTCGAGAAGCGAAAAGAAGGCGAAAACTGGTTGTCCCCACCAGTCAAGGGAAGGAGCCACTCCGTTAAGAGTTCTCCTCGGTCGTCGGGAAAAGTGGTGAGACGGTTCAGCAGGGCTCCACCGGGTGGTGTCGTCGAAGCAGGTCGGCTAAGTTCTTTCCTCGTCGGATTCTTGGTCCTGTGGCGACTTCTGAAGTTCCAGTCCCCAAAGCCCTGCTTTTATGCAGAAAACCCCCATTCACCCAGTCTAGCTGTCACTCAAACATGCTAAGTGGTGAGCCGGCCGGCTCACCACTTGGGCCAATCAGGACGGAGTGCGACTTGAGTTACCAAGGTAACTCAGTCCAGGGTGCCTAAATCCCCCTCCACCCCTCCTAAGTACCCCAGACAGAGTGGCACCACTTTGGAGGGCTTCTGTGGAGAAGCCCGCCAAAAGTGGAACAAAGGGCTCCACTTTGGGTCAGAGTTACAGAGGCGAACACCAACGCCATTTTAGAATCAAGTTTTGGCAAAAAGTCCCAACCGGAGTTATAAAAATAAATATATAAACCGGCGGTATGTTTAAGGCTACCGTAAATAAATAATTAAATGTGTTAGCCTAAAACAATGGGAAATCCCATAGGAAAATATTCGCGGTCGAATATAAAACGTAGTTTCCACTGCCACCAGCCAAAACTCGATCAGGGGGGACGGAGACGTGCCCCCTCGACTAACAGACCCTGGGGCAATCGAATTTCCCCAGCCAGTACGTCCACAATATGATGGTTTGTACTGGTTCTGTTCAGGATTCAAGACTAGCAAAGTCTTTGGTGACTTTACATGCCCTGGGAGACAGTAGTCAGTCCCAGGGTATGGAGTCTATGTTGGGGAGTCCCTAGGACACCCCTGGGTCACGGCACAGAGGGTGCTGTGTAACCCACATCACAAAAATACATGAGGCCCTATGGGGTAAAAGACCCCATAGCCCATTCAACACAAGGTTTAACCAAGAAAACACACTTCAACATGTCCAAGAGTGAGGGTAAAAGAGTCTCACTCTTGGCAGGAGAAAAAAAGAAACCCCAGAAATCCAGCAAAGCTGCTGGGGGACTCACTAGGTAGGGAAATTCAGCCTAAACAGAGAATTCTCCCTAACACTCGCCCCCCCCCCAGACTAAGGGACAGGAGGATTTAATCCACTCCTGGATGAACCTCATACCTCTAGTCGATGATATACATCCTAGGGAGTCCATCAGCATTTTGATGGTGACACCTTGACCTATGTTCAATGGAGAACTCAAAGGTTTTCTTCTGCAAGCTAACGGACCTACAGACCCTTTGAGGAACATCAGTCTTTTTGTTATAGGGGATCTGGTTGACCAGTCCCTCAGAAGTTGGTACAACTTCTGAACCTAGGTTAGGCTTTTTGAAGGGGTCCTTATAAAGGATTCCCTTAGATCTAGAGGGGCCTCCAAGGTTCCTCACCACCTCTCTTGTGGGAGCAGGTTGGGTCTTAGGCCTCTTGGTTGGAGGGGTTGGGGTTAGGCAATGCACCTGCTTCCCCTTCCTCTTAGATCTACCCTTACCTATTTTAGGAGTTTCCCCCCTAATATTAGGATTTGAGTTGGGGTCTTCAGTAGAAGGTCCAACAGTCTGAAGGTTTTTGGCCTTAGACTTTTCTTTTCTGGTTTTCCACCAGCACTGAGAATTACCAGTTCTCTCAGGTCCAGATAGGGGCCTAGTTGATCTATCCACCTCTTCCTCAGAAGCAGGGGGAGTCAGAGACTCTGAGACTAGTGGAACAATGATGGAGCTTGGTTGGGGCGCCCATGTTCCTAGTATACTATCCTGAAATGTGCCTGGGTTAGAGGTCAACTTACTAACACCAGGGCTTGTAGTGGGGTTCTCAGTAGAGGGTCCCACAGGCTTAGAAGGGTCCTTCAAGGTAGCCTTTCTAGCCAATTTGGTTAAGTTCTGCTTCTCCATACTGGGAGGCCTGGGGGTATGTGACACTACTCCTAGAGTTCTTAGGTCATTCCCTAACAGGACCTTCCCGGGTACCTCAGCCTGAACACTGACAGGGATCCTTACTGTCATGTTGTTACATTGAATGAGGGCTGGTAGAATAGGAACCATTTGCACAGGGCCTCCAGACATCTTAGTGGGACCTTTGGGTGCTTTGGCCACATCCTCAGGTTGAAAGAAGCTTTCATCCACTACTGTTCTGCTGGCCCCAGTGTCTCTCCTGGCAGGAGTATCCTGGCCATTGACAAGAACACTGTCCACATAATACACCTTAGAGTTAACCGGTAGGGAGTTATACACAACCCTATTCTGGGGACTAACCAGACCCATAGGCTCTAAGTTTACAGTTGCTTGAAGACCCAAGGGTTCTTCAGCAAAGAGTTCAAAGTGGGCACTAGCCATCTGTACTTCATCCTCAGGAGTGAAGGCTAAGGAGACTGTGCTGATCCCTGCAGGTTTACCCTTGCACTTGGGATCTCCTTTGATATGGTCAGTACCCTGACAGACATAGCATTGTCCAAATGCTCTCTGGAAGGGTGGCTTGTTCTGACCTCCTTCTGGCTTGTGGCCAGAAGGTACACTAGCCTGATTCGGTTTACCCTGGGGTTTACCCTGGTTATTTGGTTGTTTGTGGCCCTCTTGGGTATGGGAGGTATTAGAATTCTCTTTGGAGTCCTTTTTAGGCTGTTTCTCCCCATCCTTCCTCTGAGTTACCCCAGAATCCTTGTGAGTGGCCCTGTTGGCAACCCACAAGTCAGCAGCCTTAGCTAGTTTCCTAGGATCTAATTCCTGTGAATCAGCCAAGTGCTGTCTGAGCTCAGGAGAGCAGGCATCATAAATTGACTCCAACATAAAGAGATTTCTCATCCCCTCATAAGTGTTCACCTTGTAACCCTTAATCCATCCCTCTAAGTTTTTCAAACATTCACTCACCCAGGTAGCCCAAGGGGTACCATCATGCTTTTTGAGGTTCCTAAACCTCTTAAGATACTGGGAAGGGGTCTTCCCAAACCTAGCTATCAAAGCTAGTTTCACACATTCATAGTCCTTCCTATCCTCCTCCCCCATCTCCATTACCACATCAGTTGCAACAGGGGGAAGCCTAGAGAACAACCAGGTGAGTAAGTCATTTCCTGTGATGTTCTGGAGCCCATGATTATATTCAAACAGAGACAACCAATCCAACACATCCAACTTAGGCTCATACATACCAATCAATTCTTTAGGCATCCGGGGTCTTTTAGGACTGGAACTTCTAGAGGAGCCAGAGAGAGAAACATTCTCAACAGATAATTTCTTCATTTCTAAGTCATACTTGAGCTCCATTTCCCTTAGCCTTAGTTCTTTGTCAGTTTGAGCATTAAGTTTCTTATACTCCAATTCTAGCTTCATTTTCTCCAGTTCAAAGTACTGAGGACTAAATGTGGGACCTGGTAAAGGTCCAGTAGGTACAGCAGGTAGAGCAGGCAGAGGCCTAGGGGGGACAGTTACAACAGCCTCACCCTCCTCTTCTGACTCTTCCTCAGAATCATCAACATTTTGCTCCATGTTAACTTCAATACTGTCATCTACAGTTGCTGGAGTGGTAAGTTCCTCTGAACCATCACCCAGACTTTGGTTAGCCAACAATCTTTCAATCAGCTCCATTTTCTTGCCCTTAGTCAGGAGATCCTTATGTTTACAGAGCACTCTTAAACAATCAGCAGTTTTGGCTGCAAGGGACTCTTGACTATAGCTTTCTATAACTGACATGTTAGAGGATTACTTTTACAGTGCTAAGCTTTGTGGTTAGTTGCACTAAGGTATCTAAAGCACAATAAAATGTATACTCAATACAAATCCCACCGCTGTACACCAGTGTTAGGCAAAAACCTGTGCAGTTCCCTTGGGGAACACTGCAAAAGATTTAAGACTACAGGTATAGCAGTAAACCCACTTGGTAGCAGTCCGCACCACCCAGATTTACCTGGTAGCTGTGGATGAGCAGTCAGACTTCCCTCAAGAAGAGTTAGGCAGTATGCAAAGTATACACAATATGTACTCAGACACAATAGCACAAGCAAACACTGACCAGAGCTTGGTTTCAAAAGTATATAGTTATTTATTTTTTAAGAACACATAAGTTGAAAACACTCTAGCAAAGTATAGTAAAAACACTTCAAACACAGTTATAATGAAAGCAGTTTCAACCCTTACTCCTATCTAGACAACTCTAAGTTAACTCCACATAATTAAAACAGAGGTGAGCGCTTAACGTTAGATGACACTCTAGTAGGTTTAAGGAAGGGGTAGAAAGAAACAGAAATGGGTTAAACACACCACTCTACGGTCCAGAACACTTGCAATAGGCTCAAAGAAACACAAAGTCACAGGTGAGCAAAAAGTCACTAGGCAGGGCCCACTCTTAGAGTAGCCGGAGCGAAAATGTGCCCAAGATCACACTGTTATTAGGGATTCAAAGTCTTGCAAAGAGTTAGAAAGAGTTTAGAGTGGCTTAGAAAGTTTAGCCAGGGTGTCCCAGGCACTCCCAGGGTCGAAAGCCGGGGGCTAAATCTACCCCGTACAGTCGGTAGCAAGGGAAGCCAGGCGGAACACGGTACCTTAAGCGGAAAGGATCCTCCAGCGGTGGCAGTTGTTCCAGGCAGTGGCAGCAAGGCTCGACGTCGGTCAGGGGAGAAGAAGTTCTCGCTGAAGAGCAGAAGAAGAAGGTCGTTGCACTGCCCGGGAAGAAACCAGCCGCGGAGTCCTCCGGTTAAAGGGTTGTACCGACTTTCGTGGTTGGGGTAAAAGTGGTGGGGTTCCGGTTGCCGGGGTGCTTGGCACTGGCAAGGCGGCCACGAGATACCTCGAGAAGCGAAAAGAAGGCGAAAACTGGTTGTCCCCACCAGTCAAGGGAAGGAGCCACTCCGTTAAGAGTTCTCCTCGGTCGTCGGGAAAAGTGGTGAGACGGTTCAGCAGGGCTCCACCGGGTGGTGTCGTCGAAGCAGGTCGGCTCAGTTCTTCCCTCGTCGGATTCTTGGTCCTGTGGCGACTTCTGAAGTTCCAGTCCCCAAAGCCCTGCTTTTATGCAGAAAACCCCCATTCACCCAGCCTAGCTGTCACTCAAACATGCTAAGTGGTGAGCCGGCCGGCTCACCACTTGGGCCAATCAGGACGGAGTGCGACTTGAGTTACCAAGGTAACTCAGTCCAGGGTGCCTAAATCCCCCTCCACCCCTCCTAAGTACCCCAGACAGAGTGGCACCACTTTGGAGGGCTTCTGTGGAGAAGCCCGCCAAAAGTGGAACAAAGGGCTCCACTTTGGGTCAGAGTTACAGAGGCGAACACCAACGCCATTTTAGAATCAAGTTTTGGCAAAAAGTCCCAACCGGAGTTATAAAAATAAATATATAAACCGGCGGTATGTTTAAGGCTACCGTAAATAAATAATTAAATGTGTTAGCCTAAAACAATGGGAAATCCCATAGGAAAATATTCGCGGTCGAATATAAAACGTAGTTTCCACTGCCACCAGCCAAAACTCGATCAGGGGGGACGGAGACGTGCCCCCTCGACTAACAGACCCTGGGGCAATCGAATTGCCCCAGCCAGTACGTCCACAATATGATGGTTTGTACTGGTTCTGTTCAGGATTCAAGACTAGCAAAGTCTTTGGTGACTTTACATGCCCTGGGAGACAGTAGTCAGTCCCAGGGTATGGAGTCTATGTTGGGGAGTCCCTAGGACACCCCTGGGTCACGGCACAGAGGGTGCTGTGTAACCCACATCACAAAAATACATGAGGCCCTATGGGGTAAAAGACCCCATAGCCCATTCAACACAAGGTTTAACCAAGAAAACACACTTCAACATGTCCAAGAGTGAGGGTAAAAGAGTCTCACTCTTGGCAGGAGAAAAAAAGAAACCCCAGAAATCCAGCAAAGCTGCTGGGGGACTCACTAGGTAGGGAAATTCAGCCTAAACAGAGAATTCTCCCTAACACTCGCCCCCCCCAGACTAAGGGACAGGAGGATTTAATCCACTCCTGGATGAACCTCATACCTCTAGTCGATGATATACATCCTAGGGAGTCCATCAGCATTTTGATGGTGACACCTTGACCTATGTTCAATGGAGAACTCAAAGGTTTTCTTCTGCAAGCTAACGGACCTACAGACCCTTTGAGGAACATCAGTCTTTTTGTTATAGGGGATCTGGTTGACCAGTCCCTCAGAAGTTGGTACAACTTCTGAACCTAGGTTAGGCTTTTTGAAGGGGTCCTTATAAAGGATTCCCTTAGATCTAGAGGGGCCTCCAAGGTTCCTCACCACCTCTCTTGTGGGAGCAGGTTGGGTCTTAGGCCTCTTGGTTGGAGGGGTTGGGGTTAGGCAATGCACCTGCTTCCCCTTCCTCTTAGATCTACCCTTACCTATTTTAGGAGTTTCCCCCCTAATATTAGGATTTGAGTTGGGGTCTTCAGTAGAAGGTCCAACAGTCTGAAGGTTTTTGGCCTTAGACTTTTCTTTTCTGGTTTTCCACCAGCACTGAGAATTACCAGTTCTCTCAGGTCCAGATAGGGGCCTAGTTGATCTATCCACCTCTTCCTCAGAAGCAGGGGGAGTCAGAGACTCTGAGACTAGGGGAACAATGATGGAGCTTGGTTGGGGCGCCCATGTTCCTAGTATACTATCCTGAAATGTGCCTGGGTTAGAGGTCAACTTACTAACACCAGGGCTTGTAGTGGGGTTCTCAGTAGAGGGTCCCACAGGCTTAGAAGGGTCCTTCAAGGTAGCCTTTCTAGCCAATTTGGTTAAGTTCTGCTTCTCCATACTGGGAGGCCTGGGGGTATGTGACACTACTCCTAGAGTTCTTAGGTCATTCCCTAACAGGACCTTCCCGGGTACCTCAGCCTGAACACTGACAGGGATCCTTACTGTCATGTTGTTACATTGAATGAGGGCTGGTAGAATAGGAACCATTTGGACAGGGCCTCCAGACATCTTAGTGGGACCTTTGGGTGCTTTGGCCACATCCTCAGGTTGAAAGAAGCTTTCATCCACTACTGTTCTGCTGGCCCCAGTGTCTCTCCTGGCAGGAGTATCCTGGCCATTGACAAGAACACTGTCCACATAATACACCTTAGAGTTAACCGGTAGGGAGTTATACACAACCCTATTCTGGGGACTAACCAGACCCATAGGCTCTAAGTTTACAGTTGCTTGAAGACCCAAGGGTTCTTCAGCAAAGAGTTCAAAGTGGGCACTAGCCATCTGTACTTCATCCTCAGGAGTGAAGGCTAAGGAGACTGTGCTGATCCCTGCAGGTTTACCCTTGCACTTGGGATCTCCTTTGATATGGTCAGTACCCTGACAGACATAGCATTGTCCAAATGCTCTCTGGAAGGGTGGCTTGTTCTGACCTCCTTCTGGCTTGTGGCCAGAAGGTACACTAGCCTGATTCGGTTTACCCTGGGGTTTACCCTGGTTATTTGGTTGTTTGTGGCCCTCTTGGGTATGGGAGGTATTAGAATTCTCTTTGGAGTCCTTTTTAGGCTGTTTCTCCCCATCCTTCCTCTGAGTTACCCCAGAATCCTTGTGAGTGGCCCTGTTGGCAACCCACAAGTCAGCAGCCTTAGCTAGTTTCCTAGGATCTAATTCCTGTGAATCAGCCAAGTGCTGTCTGAGCTCAGGAGAGCAGGCATCATAAATTGACTCCAACATAAAGAGATTTCTCATCCCCTCATAAGTGTTCACCTTGTAACCCTTAATCCATCCCTCTAAGTTTTTCAAACATTCACTCACCCAGGTAGCCCAAGGGGTACCATCATGCTTTTTGAGGTTCCTAAACCTCTTAAGATACTGGGAAGGGGTCTTCCCAAACCTAGCTATCAAAGCTAGTTTCACACATTCATAGTCCTTCCTATCCTCCTCCCCCATCTCCATTACCACATCAGTTGCAACAGGGGGAAGCCTAGAGAACAACCAGGTGAGTAAGTCATTTCCTGTGATGTTCTGGAGCCCATGATTATATTCAAACAGAGACAACCAATCCAACACATCCAACTTAGGCTCATACATACCAATCAATTCTTTAGGCATCCGGGGTCTTTTAGGACTGGAACTTCTAGAGGAGCCAGAGAGAGAAACATTCTCAACAGATAATTTCTTCATTTCTAAGTCATACTTGAGCTCCATTTCCCTTAGCCTTAGTTCTTTGTCAGTTTGAGCATTAAGTTTCTTATACTCCAATTCTAGCTTCATTTTCTCCAGTTCAAAGTACTGAGGACTAAATGTGGGACCTGGTAAAGGTCCAGTAGGTACAGCAGGTAGAGCAGGCAGAGGCCTAGGGGGGACAGTTACAACAGCCTCACCCTCCTCTTCTGACTCTTCCTCAGAATCATCAACATTTTGCTCCATGTTAACTTCAATACTGTCATCTACAGTTGCTGGAGTGGTAAGTTCCTCTGAACCATCACCCAGACTTTGGTTAGCCAACAATCTTTCAATCAGCTCCATTTTCTTGCCCTTAGTCAGGAGATCCTTATGTTTACAGAGCACTCTTAAACAATCAGCAGTTTTGGCTGCAAGGGACTCTTGACTATAGCTTTCTATAACTGACATGTTAGAGGATTACTTTTACAGTGCTAAGCTTTGTGGTTAGTTGCACTAAGGTATCTAAAGCACAATAAAATGTATACTCAATACAAATCCCACCGCTGTACACCAGTGTTAGGCAAAAACCTGTGCAGTTCCCTTGGGGAACACTGCAAAAGATTTAAGACTACAGGTATAGCAGTAAACCCACTTGGTAGCAGTCCGCACCACCCAGATTTACCTGGTAGCTGTGGCTGAGCAGTCAGACTTCCCTCAAGAAGAGTTAGGCAGTATGCAAAGTATACACAATATGTACTCAGACACAATAGCACAAGCAAACACTGACCAGAGCTTGGTTTCAAAAGTATATAGTTATTTATTTTTTAAGAACACATAAGTTGAAAACACTCTAGCAAAGTATAGTAAAAACACTTCAAACACAGTTATAATGAAAGCAGTTTCAACCCTTACTCCTATCTAGACAACTCTAAGTTAACTCCACATAATTAAAACAGAGGTGAGCGCTTAACGTTAGATGACACTCTAGTAGGTTTAAGGAAGGGGTAGAAAGAAACAGAAATGGGTTAAACACACCACTCTACGGTCCAGAACACTTGCAATAGGCTCAAAGAAACACAAAGTCACAGGTGAGCAAAAAGTCACTAGGCAGGGCCCACTCTTAGAGTAGCCGGAGCGAAAATGTGCCCAAGATCACACTGTTATTAGGGATTCAAAGTCTTGCAAAGAGTTAGAAAGAGTTTAGAGTGGCTTAGAAAGTTTAGCCAGGGTGTCCCAGGCACTCCCAGGGTCGAAAGCCGGGGGCTAAATCTACCCCGTACAGTCGGTAGCAAGGGAAGCCAGGCGGAACACGGTACCTTAAGCGGAAAGGATCCTCCAGCGGTGGCAGTTGTTCCAGGCAGTGGCAGCAAGGCTCGACGTCGGTCAGGGGAGAAGAAGTTCTCGCTGAAGAGCAGAAGAAGAAGGTCGTTGCACTGCCCGGGAAGAAACCAGCCGCGGAGTCCTCCGGTTAAAGGGTTGTACCGACTTTCGTGGTTGGGGTAAAAGTGGTGGGGTTCCGGTTGCCGGGGTGCTTGGCACTGGCAAGGCGGCCACGAGATACCTCGAGAAGCGAAAAGAAGGCGAAAACTGGTTGTCCCCACCAGTCAAGGGAAGGAGCCACTCCGTTAAGAGTTCTCCTCGGTCGTCGGGAAAAGTGGTGAGACGGTTCAGCAGGGCTCCACCGGGTGGTGTCGTCGAAGCAGGTCGGCTCAGTTCTTCCCTCGTCGGATTCTTGGTCCTGTGGCGACTTCTGAAGTTCCAGTCCCCAAAGCCCTGCTTTTATGCAGCAAACCCCCATTCACCCAGCCTAGCTGTCACTCAAACATGCTAAGTGGTGAGCCGGCCGGCTCACCACTTGGGCCAATCAGGACGGAGTGCGACTTGAGTTACCAAGGTAACTCAGTCCAGGGTGCCTAAATCCCCCTCCACCCCTCCTAAGTACCCCAGACAGAGTGGCACCACTTTGGAGGGCTTCTGTGGAGAAGCCCGCCAAAAGTGGAACAAAGGGCTCCACTTTGGGTCAGAGTTACAGAGGCGAACACCAACGCCATTTTAGAATCAAGTTTTGGCAAAAAGTCCCAACCGGAGTTATAAAAATAAATATATAAACCGGCGGTATGTTTAAGGCTACCGTAAATAAATAATTAAATGTGTTAGCCTAAAACAATGGGAAATCCCATAGGAAAATATTCGCGGTCGAATATAAAACGTAGTTTCCACTGCCACCAGCCAAAACTCGATCAGGGGGGACGGAGACGTGCCCCCTCGACTAACAGACCCTGGGGCAATCGAATTGCCCCAGCCAGTACGTCCACAATATGATGGTTTGTACTGGTTCTGTTCAGGATTCAAGACTAGCAAAGTCTTTGGTGACTTTACATGCCCTGGGAGACAGTAGTCAGTCCCAGGGTATGGAGTCTATGTTGGGGAGTCCCTAGGACACCCCTGGGTCACGGCACAGAGGGTGCTGTGTAACCCACATCACAAAAATACATGAGGCCCTATGGGGTAAAAGACCCCATAGCCCATTCAACACAAGGTTTAACCAAGAAAACACACTTCAACATGTCCAAGAGTGAGGGTAAAAGAGTCTCACTCTTGGCAGGAGAAAAAAAGAAACCCCAGAAATCCAGCAAAGCTGCTGGGGGACTCACTAGGTAGGGAAATTCAGCCTAAACAGAGAATTCTCCCTAACAGCGACCACAATACGTCACCATACCCATGAAGCTTCTGACTTCGGAAGGTGTTGTTGGCAGGGTCGCTTCCCAGATGTCTTTCACTTTCTCGGGATTTGGTGATATGCCCCCGGCGTGGAAGGTGAATCCGAAAAACTCCAGCCTGTCCCTCAAGAACTCACACTTCTCTTTGTGCAGTGTCAGCCCTAGGTCGCGCAACCTCACCAGTGTGTTTTCCAGGCGCTTCAGGTGTTCAGCTTCGGAACGGGCAAAAACCAGAATGTCGTCCGACATGTTTATTACTCCTTTGAGTCCGGACAGGGCTCCCCTGATGGTGTTCTGGAAGACCTCTGCCGCGGAGGAGATACCAAAACTGAGTCTTTTATATTGGTATAACCCCTCGTGCGTCGTAAATGTCGTAATGTATTTTGACTCGGGGTGGAGCTCTAACTGATGGTACCCCGACCTTAAGTCCAGTTGTGAGAAAACTTTCGCCCCTTGAAGCTCCCCAATGATGTCATCCAGGGTGGGTGTTATGTGGCGCTCTCTTTTGATCGCTAAGTTGGGAACCCTCATGTCCACGCATATGCGTACCGCCCCCGGTTGTTTGGGCTTTGGGGCTACCACGATCGGGGAGACCCACGGGGTGGGGCCCTCTACCTTCTCGATTATGTCCTTGTCCGTCAGGGATTGCAGCTCGCGTTCCACCTGTGTCCTTAGATGGAAAGGGATGCAGCGGTGCTTTAGAGCCGTTGGTCTCACAGACCCATCGATGTGGAGGCGTATCGGGTCAGCTTTCAGTTTCCCTATTCCTCGGAATATTGTTTCGAACCGACTCAACATGTTGTCCAAGTCGGTGTGATAGACTGCAAACGAGAAGCGCACTTGGTCCAATGCCTCAGCCGCAGCACAACTCAGAAGGGAATGCGGGCTCACATCGGTGACAAAGAACCTTGCCCTTATTCTATTCTGTCCGTGAGCGACCAGAGCAACGAATACTCCTTTGATGGGAAGCGGTGTATGTCCTCCGAAAGCGTATATCCGTGCTGTGGACTCTGCTAGGCTTGGTGGACCAGGGAGTGCATTGTAGTGTTCGGTTGCCAGCACACAGACGGATGCCCCAGTGTCTATGAAGACCGGTGTCGGTGTCTCCCCAATGTTCACCGTGCACTTGGGCTGTCTTCTCCTGCCTGGACCTTCGGCTATGCTCGAGATGAAGACGATTTCGTCTTCCTCCTCCTCCTCCTCGGCGATGTTCAGGTCCTGCACGCCTTGTTCGATGGATGATACACCCCTCACTCTCCAAGCGCCGCCTCTGGCGACCCTTTCGGGCCCTCGTGACGCGGCGACAGGTGTTGACGCCTTGCACATCCTAGCATAATGCCCTGGGGTGTTACACCGGCCACAAGTCCTCGACTTTGCTGGACAGTCACCCGCATGTGGCAGGTCATACCCGCAATATTGGCACGGCGGGCGTTGCTTGTCCCCCCTGGGTTATCACCTCCTCTCGACGTCCACCTTGGCCTTCCTGCGTTGTTGCGGCCAATAACAAACGCCTCTCCTTCGTTCCTCCCATGCGTGGCTGCATCCATTTTTGCACCTCTCGCGTCAGCCAGCTCATAGGCCCTTCCTGTGTCCAGAATCTGTTGCAGGGTCAACCCAGGTTCCCTCAATACCTGCCTTCTTAGTTTACCCGAGCTGCAGCCCTGCAGCAGCTGGTTCCGAACAATCTCCTCTTAATTTCCCCACCTACAGGAGCTTGCTAGAACCCTGAGTTGCGCACAGAATTGATCCAGGGATTCTTCCTCTGGCTGTCTTTCCGCACTCATGACGAATCTATCAAAGTCCACATTCGCCATTGGCAGAAAATGATCCCGGAGCGCCAGCTTCACTGCCGCATACGTCGCCACCGGAATGTTCAGCGAGTCATATATCTTGTGCACCTTGGCCCCTGCCGAGTATACCATGATTGCAATTCGTTCTTCATCCTCTGTGATTCCCGAGGCTGTGAAGAACATCCCCAACCTCTTCACCCATAGGAGCCATTTTGGTCCCAGCTTGGAGGGTGGGCCCGTGGTATCAAATTCGGGCATGGGGGCCAGTGTGCTGCTCACCCTGCGAGGGATGGGGGCAGGAGCACCATCCTGTTCATCTACTTCTCCCATTTCCCACTGTTGACAAGGCAAACTGCCACAACCTTGCGGCTGCACTCGGTGCGGATTGCAGGTGGTGCACGAGCACCCTCACGGGCCGCAACCACTGCGTGCTGTGCTCGATCCAAAATGGCCGCCGGCCACACGTGTGAGCCCGTGCCGACACGGTGCAGCGTTCTCCTCTCTGGATGTCACCGGAGCGGAGAACTGCTCCCGCGCCGTCCTCGTCACCAGTGTGATGGTGTGGGGCGAGGGAAACCCCACCTGGAGGCGCGCACACACACACACGCGGCACGCGCTAAGAGATACGCCGGAGACGTGTTGCTGCTCTGGTCTCCGGCGCGAACTGCCGGCCGGGACCGTCTTTATTTTCAACCCGCATGCACGAGCCTCGTTATGGGCCGCGCATGCGCAGAACCGCGTATTACTACGCAACAGGTGGGTTAGGTCAGTGAGGAGAGAGCGAAAAGGCAAGACGCCTTTGCTGTTGCATTGATGCTTGCAGACCAGAATTTATCTGACACCTGCATATGTGTCTGTTTCTGGGAGTTCTGTGTCACGAGCATAGAGACCTTTCTATCTATAGAGGACCTTGTGTGCCTGTGTTACTAAAACGTGTTGTTCAGGGCTGTGGTATGTAAGTTGGTTTTAGAGGTGTAGAGTTGTGTTGTTTGAGATCTTTTGTAAGGGATGTTACATTGCTGTGTGAATGACTTTGTTGTTATGCATATAGTGTGTTTGGACATTGAGGTTAAGAATATTGGTGCTGCTGGAAGGGCAGTGGGTTGCCCAGTAGGCACGTAAGAACATCCATTTAATGTATCTGTGACGATGTCTCTGTACGCGGGCATTCGGGTCTGATGCGTCAAGCAGATATCTGTCGGCACTCTGGTGTAGGCTGGAATTTCTGGCAGAGCTTAGTGTGCAGGGACTGGTCCTGGTTGAGAGTGGAGAACAACACAGGGTGGCAATATAGTGAGCATGCTGAGTGGGCGACAAGAAGTCCTGAAGGCGAGTTTAGAGTAGAGATTCCAGAGAAGGCTCATAGGAACGACTCAGTGTGGTAAAAGGTCAGGTGTGATACTTAGGAGCCAGTCATTGAAATTGTACTGCACATCAGGATCAAATTACAGCAAGGAACTAACTCTTTTTGGCACAGGGGAGCGTATACCAAAGGGATATAGATTATTGTAAGACACCGTGTGTCAAATTCACTGCACAGCACAACTCTGAAGGTACTCATGCGGGCGAAATTACTGTGGTGCACCGGGGTGCAAAATCAATACAAACAGTATATAGCACACTTTACAGCGGGACGCCCAATGGCAGAATTGCAGGGGATACCAAGGCACAGAATAACAGTATATCATGGAGCAAAGACACAGCATAGCATGAATTGGAGTGGTTCAACAATGTGCACAATTGCTATGGGACACCAGGGATCACAATAAGAGTCAGTACAAATTACGGTTGAGCAACAGGGAACATAATCACAGTATAGCACAAATAGTGAAGAGACACCAGGAGGCAAATTCATAGTATAGCAAACATTGTATTGGGACACCGAGGGGTGGAATGACTGTTGGACTTGAGCACAAAATCACTGGTTATCCCAAATGATTGTAGAAGACCAGGGATCAAAAACAACTAATAGCACAATTTACGTTTAGAAACTAAACCGATAGAGTCGGGGTTTGCTCCGAAGCACTTTAAAACAAGATAGCAGCACCTGTGAGATGGATGGGGCTGCAGATATATACTTCAACACCAATCAATAAGGACAACTCAACGGTTTGGCAAAGGGAGTCCGTTTAATGACGAGTACAAACAACAGGGATTCTGATGAAATGAATATCAGCGGATGCGTGATCTTCCTTCTCGCTTCACAACTCCAACGATCTTCACAAAAATAATAACATTTATACTGAAAACTCATCATCATTGACGTTTAATTCTTAAAATTGGCATGCATTTCTATTGGTTGGGAAAATGTAACTTTAATATAGGTACTATATCTGTATATGGTAACAGAGTAAGGGGATTGGGTAAACACAGTCAGGTGGGGCATCTAAACCCTACCTTCAAAATGGCTACTGTAGACGTCACTAAAGGTACGACGTCCCATTGGTTCTACTAGCTATAGGATCCTAGATTACTTGGTCCACTATGATTGGGTTGGCATCAACCCCACTCATATTTTTCCACTTCGCTTAGCAGCACACAGGATGCTCGGCCAGGTGCTGGGTGCCCCTTAGCTGCCCCGGCCTTCCTACAATTATTGTTACAATCAATCATCACTTTAGTGGACATGTGTCAATTATTTCACTGTGGCTGGCCTTGAAACTTCATCTTCTGTTTGGAAAAGTTCTGATATCTTCGACTGGCTTGCTGCCATGCGTAGGTGTGAAAGTCTCACTTCTGCTCGCTCAGCTGGTCACGTGCTTCAGACACCGTGAATTTGCCTCTTCTTCACATAATTTGTGTATTTGATTTTCGTTTCACCCACCACCTGCCTCCAATTTCTTATCTTGACTTTTCTGAAGCAGGATATTCTGTTCTTTATTCAATTAATTGTAGCTACTGTTTGTCTATTCTACTGATACAACCTTGGTCTTACTGGCACAGTCTGCCTCTGCTGAGTTTCGTTTCGCTGCTTATTCTGGATTTTGCGAAATATGAAACTCTTCTTGTGTGGCATCTAGTAGCCCTTGTATTTATTATGCTTTCTGTGCAAAGTGGAAATACACTTATATAATGTGCTTCATTGAGGTTGATATGTATAGGTGCGTGGTCTATCTTCTACTAAGCATAGCAAGCCACACGATTTTCTTAGCTTTCTTGCGGTTCCAAGCATATGTAAATGCGTAAACTGGTCCACTATCTTCATCATGCTCATGGCTTAAGTTTCTGCATTTGACATTGTCCTTTCACTTTGGGCTCATGATGTCCTTATTCATGGTGTTTCGTCTCTTTATGTCATTCTCTGGTCGTCATTTCTTCTACATGTGAGTCAATTTAAGTTCTTGTGACATCACCATTCATCTTCCATTAAAACCTTTTTAGTTTCTTCAGGGACTGTACTCAGACAATCTTTGTTTCGTTTCATTTGTTGATACGGTTTTCTTAATGGATAACTTACTGTCCATCGTTTTCTTGGTATCGGTACTTCAATAGGTGCTATTCTTCTGATAGGTACTGGACAGAGCCCTATTGCTGCTCTGTGCTGGTTTATTTGCTCATCATATGTCACATATTTCGGTGTGAACGTTCCTGGTACTTCGAAATGGGCAGTTGGAGTGCAGGCTTTATTTGGGACCTCCTCTACACTCCACCCTATGGGCGATTCATCGACCACTTTCATCTCTTTCTTTGGATCCATCTTCTTTGGTTCCTCTGTATTCACCTTCACTTCATCGCCTGGGTCCATTCTTTCTTCATCTTATGGGTCTATACATGATGGTCTGAAGAAATGTCGCTTTCGGGTTCATATCTTTATGACTCCTTTTAAACTTCATGCTGTTTTGATGTGGTCATCCTTGTTCCATGTCATCAGTTGACATTGCCCATTTGGGCTGCAGCAAATCCATCTTATCACATAATTTCTGTGCTTCCTGTGATAGAGAAACTTTGTTCTCTCAGGTGCATGAATGCTAGATTTCACAAAGTATCGTATCTCTTTGTCAGTCAGGTCTTTGGGTTTCCATCCTGGCTTGACATCAATCATGATCTTCATCCTTATGGCTTTCTTCACAGTTTTCTGGCACTGAGAGATTATTATCTTGATAACACAGAATCCTAGTAATATCATCACTAACAGGGCTCCTACAAACGTGAATGCATCTGCCATCCACTGTGGAACCCATGAAAACAGTGATCCAAACCAACTGTCATCGTCCACTTCATCAGTTTCATCACTCATTTGGTTCTGTAGTTTTGTCAGCATACCTATGGCTTCTGAGTTCCATTTTCTTCATCGTGTGATGGTATGAATGTGCATAGCTGTGATCATGTCAAGTATGTATCTGTTTTGGACAGTCAACAGTCGGACTGCCCTTAATTCTTCATTGATTGCATTGAATCCCTTTATGGTTGTGTTGATGGTCTGCAGTAACTCCCATCTGGTTATCTGCAACCATTTAGTATTTGCTCCAACTTGAAATCGTGGCATGAAAATTGTTGTGAACACTGATGAGGTGAGGCTAAATAGCCTGTGTTCATATGGGATTGCATGAAAAGCTTCTTCTGATTTGGCAGAGAAGTAATTATCTCTCTTCATCCAAGTAAGCAGTTCCAAAGATCTCTTCTTCCTTAGGTGAGCAACTGCTTTCGGAAACTGTCAATATTCAGGTAGCTTTTCGGGATCACCAATGCTGGAACGTGGACATTCACTATCGTGCATATACCTCCCCAGTTTCTCTGCAGTCTGATGTATGCTCTGGATCCACATGCCCAATAATGATGCATAATTACTGCAGTCCCATGCACCATTCCTCCATCGGTGTCATATCAGGCATGTTAATTAATGTTATTTTTTGTTGGTTTCTTCTCCAACTCCTCTTGTCTCTTCAGGATTTCAGCTTTTCCCATTTGTCTTTTCACTTCACTTCTAGTGGAACTTCTCATAGTAGGCAGTCATTTCTTCTCCCATTCTTTGGATTGTGGTTCTGCAGTTATTGGCACTAGGCCTGTTGTGTGTGCATTCAGTGTTTGCGTGCGTGTAGTTGTCAGTAATCCTTTTCCATTCAGACTCTGCCGACCCTGTCTCCAGCTTTTCACTCTGCTTCTTACCATTCGTGTATGTGTATAATTGCTGATTACATCCATCTCAAGTTTATTCACTCCTTTATCAGATCTCCTAAGGACTGGAATTACTATAAAGGGTATGGGTGCTTTTGTGGGTGTCATGTGTACATCATTAGAAAGGTGCACTGGAACTGAAGCGCTTTGTGCACCAATAACAAATGCAGTTCTAATCGTCAGTGACAGTAGGACAATTATAAAAATTATGCATAGATACATTATTCCCCTGTAGGTCAACCAGCAGCATTTACTTCCAGATAAATATGAATGGCTTTTCTCCCGAGGGAGGACTAGGTTACTGATAACCTTTAGACAATATTATCTCTGGATCCTGTTGGTTCTGTTTGTGAGCTGTAGGAACTAAACAATTGTCTCTCTTGTCTGAACACTGGATTGTCTATTATTTCTGGATACAGTTCTCTTTTTCTATGTGAATGTCAAAAACAGGTGAATAATCCAGCAAGTCTTTTTACTGTGCATGTTCAAAATATATCAGCTGCCAGTCTATGCCTCTGATCTGAATCATTCCCAAAGACATGCTGTGTCCTTGTCAGTATAACAAAAATAAAAAATGAAATCTTTGGCACTGCTCTTTCGATCTGTCCCTCGGCAGAAAGTTTTAGAATCTCCTCAGATAGTTCTGCTGATGGTTAGAAAGTTCCACTTGCATCACGATACCATGCAAGAGCATGCTAATCTGTGTGGAATTTGCTGTGTCACTGATGAATGTGAGGATGTCAACATCAATCGGCATCCCCACGGGCTCTGGAAAATCTTCGATTAGTCAGAAGAACACATTACTCGCCAATCTGCTGTCTTCTGGTGACAGGGACATTTGTCCTGTCATTGCTGAAGTATGGGACTGTGAACAGTTTCTGCAATTTCGTTGTGCGTGAAGAGCTACTTGTGTAACAATACTATTTAGGATTATGCTTAGATGTTCTGTATTTGCTGGATCTCGAAGAAATGTTAATACATCTTTGGTAATGTCGCTACTGTGGGACACCATAAGTGATTACGAACAGGATCTCTGTGTCAAAAGCCTCTGGGTATTGTATTTTCTTCCAATTTGTGTGTCCTCGATCAAAATTTGGCATATTCTCTTTTCTTATCAAGGCTTCACTGTGCCTCAGTCCAAAGTTCAAAGTCTTCAGATTGTGTTGTGGCTTCCACGTGTATTTTCTTCTCCACCCTGCAACTAGGATGCACATAGTGTCAGTTTTCTATGTCCTTTTCCCCTTTTTTGCTCAGAAGAATGTCCAAAAACGAACCCACTACTTTTGCATAAAAGCTCTTTGTCTTTGCTTTGCTGCTGCTCATGCATCCTTGTTCCTCGTCATGGATCGCTTCTGCATGTGCTTTGGTTCTTCTCCATCGTCCGTAGTCTAATCACACTGGGGTACTGGCAGGGGGCCTTCACCGATGTATGGCTTGATGTCACCCAAAAAGATCAAAGCTCTTCTTCCTTGTAGTTTTACTGAAGAGGTTGTGCAGTCTTCCACTGTAAATGGACCGTTAAACCTTGGCTTGTCCCACTTTTTCCTCGTATGGGTCTTTACAAGGACGGTGTCTCCAGGGAAAACGGATGAAACACAAAGGGCATCATTACACAAAAGGCGGTAAGGGTTAACGGTCACCGGTAATGGTACCGGTGACCATTAACCCTTACCGCCTTACTACGAGGTCCCTTTGCGGGTAGGTACTTTAACGCCTGCTAAAAACCAACCCGCAAAGGGACCAGGGTGCTAATTACGGTACTGCAATTTGCGGCACCGTAATTAGCGCCTTCCCCATTCCCATAGAGCCCTATGGGGCAAAAATGGGAATGAGGAAGGGCAATGGTGGAAGGGGGAATTACCGCCCCGCCAACCTTGGAAAAGGGTGGTAATTCCCCCTTCCACCAAGGCGGTGCCGGTATTTTACCGGCATGGACCAAGGTGCTAATAGCACCTTGGTCCTCCTCCTACCGTGTAATGAGGCCCAAAGTCCTTGAACTATGCCTGTAGTAGTATTATCTCCTTCTGTGTTCCGTGCTGCCCTGCACCCTTTTTGTTGGCGCTGCAGCTGGCCTAAAATTACAGTAAGGCAAGATGTCATGCAATTCAAGTAATTTTGCATTTCAGACCCTAAGATTTCTCCTGTTGGGCATAACATCTAGCTCTGTCTCAGGGTGTGAGGGGAGTGTGCATTCTTCTTCCTGTGGCAATTCCGTGCGGTGTAAGATGGTGATCAGAACCAGGTTGGTTTCTGAGTGCATACAGTGCCAAAGGAAGGCAGTGTAACCATCCCTTTCTTAGAGTAAGCTTCAACTTGGCTATCCTCTTCTTTAATAAGCTGTGAAGCTTCTCACATATCCCATTACCTTGTGGGTGATACGCCGATGAGAACTTGTGCTTTATACCAAGCAACAAGCTAATCTGCTCAAAAACTTAATTTACAAAATGAGTCCCATTATCTGATCTCATGACTTCACATACTCCCCACCTGGGAAATACCCCCCTAACTAAAAACTTGGCCGCACAGGTAGAGTCTGGCTGTGTACATAGACCTGCCTCTATCCATCTAGAGAATGGACACACCACAACAATTAGGTATCAGTAACCTTTACATACTTGGATCATGTCGACATAATCGACCTGCAAGTGCACAAAATGTCCATTTGGCCTTGGGATAACTCCTCTCATTATGTTTAGTGTGTGCCCAGTTGTGAACTGTTGGCAGATTATACAGTTCACTATAAAAAAATCAACATACTTGGTTAAGTTCGGTATAAACCAGTCTTCCGTGAGCGTTGCCGCTAGATTCTCTTTTGTTATGTGTGCTGGATATTGTAACTTCTACAGTGCTAATTTTAACAGGGCTATAGGCATTAGTGGTTTACCAGTGCTGTCTTATCACCACAAGCTTTCAGAGGGGTTCAAAGAACACCCTTGCCGTTTCCATAAGTTCTGTTCCTCCTGTGGTGACTCCCCTTGGAGTTCCATCAACTGTGTTTGTCCCAGATTATTGTAGCTTCCAGGTGCACTCCATACAACAATCATTTTCTCATTTGTATGAGCAACTTCCACCTCCATAATCGTCTCCTTCTTGGATGCCATATGCTTAGCTTCCGTGTCTGCTGCTTGATTTCCTCATGAGATAAAATCTGTCCCCTTCGTGTGGGCAGCGCATTTCACGACCACTATGCCCACTGGGAGATGTAGTGCCTTAATCAGCCTGTCCAATAAGGCTGCATGCTGCACTGGCATGCCATCCACTCAGATGTAGCCCCTCCTTTTCCAGTGTGCTAAGCCTGCATGCACTGTTGATGTCACATAGGCGGAGTCACTGTAGACCGTTACTTCCTGGTCTGCGTGATTCTCAATCGCGAGTATCAAAGCCAATAATTCTGCAGCCTGTGCTGAATAATAGGATGGTATTCGTGCACTAAGTAGTACTCGAAATTCTCCATTTGCTATGTGCTTCATCACAGCAACGCCTATATATCTTTGCCCCTCGTTTTGATCGATTCTTGAAAAAACGTCAATGAAGACAATCCTTCTGCTAATGCATTCTCTTTTACTCTGGGAATTTCATCATAGAATTCTTCATAATTAGCTCAGTCATGTATTAACTCTCCTTCAGTGACTGGCTCTGCTATGAACATAGCTGGGTGCACTATTTTGCATCAGACTATCTTCATTGAGGGATTCAATATGATCACTTCATAAGCAGAAGCTCTCTGAGATGTCAGTGTGCCCTTAGGCTTCTCTAGGATAGCAAATAGCGAGTGTTCAATGTATAATGACATCGAGCATCCCATCACAATGGTAGTAGCTTTCTCTATGGTGAACTCTGCGGCAGCTAAACTTTGTTCACAAGGGAAATGGCCTCTCATCACTGGGTCCAAATTTCCATTATAATATGCTAGGGGCTTGTACCCCAACGTGGTTCTCTGCGTGAGTACTGCCGTCATAACGCTGCCATTCGTGTGTGAGAACAGGTAAAATTCCTCTGTATAATTGGGGATTCCTAAAACTTGTGCTGTGCAAATTGCTATTTTGAGTTCAGCAAATCCTGCCTCCATGGTCTCAGACCATTCAATCTTTCCTTTCGTCACTTGTGCCTTCTTTAGGGCGTGAAGCAAAGGCTTGGTGTAAGAGCTGTAGTGGAAGACCCATGCGCTGACATAATTGAACAGGCTTAAGAAACTCTGCATCTGCATTACCGTGTGTGGCTTGGCTGTGTTTAGTATGGCTTCAGCTCTTTCTGGGGTAACTTTTTTCCCTTCATGAGAGATCAGATGACCTATGTAGAGTACTTCTCGTTGACAATATTGTAACTTATCTTTGTCAACCTTATATCCTTTTTCAGCTTGTATAGTTAATAGCTGAACAGAATCGTGTCTGCATTTCTCCTATGTCGTGCTGCAAATTAATATGTCGTCCACATATTGCAGGACAACACTTTCTAATGCAATATTTCTTAGGTCCATCTGCAGAACTCTGTTAAAGATAGACGGAGACTCACAGTACCCCTGGGGTAGCCTTGTGCTTTTCAGAAGCATCCATCTGAACGTGAATGACGTCATATCTTGGAGTCACGGTGCAACGGGATTGAGAAAAATGCATTTTTTAAGTCAATCACCATGAAATATTTTGCCCCAGTCAGTATATTACATAGGATTGTAGCCGGGTTAGGGAGTAAAGGGAACTCGGCTTCCACAAAATCGTTTATCATCCTAAGATCTTGTACTAGACTCCCGACCCCACTTTTTTTCACAGGGTACACTGGCATATTACATGGTGACTCTGACCTCACTAAGATGCCCTGCTCCATCATAGCCGAAATTGTCTTAACAATTCCTTCATCGGCCTGCCTGGACATGGGGTATTGCCGTGCTTTCGGTAGAATTGCTCCTGGCTTCAGTTTAATCTTCACTTCTCCGACTCCTTTCAGTAGGCCCACGTCAAGGGTCCTGTGGTCCACACTGAGACAGGCACCTGGGCCATGTTGTCCTCGAAATATTTGGGATGGTTCTGTGCTAACTTCATTCTCTGAGGCACTTCTCTTTTGATAATTTTCACCCAAAAGGTGAGGTTCACCTCCACTGTTGTTTCTCCTCCGTATGCTTGTTCATCAAACAGATCTTCATCAGTGACGCCAGTCAATCTGTACCCCTCTTCAATGGTGATTACTGTGCACCATTGTCGACCTTCATCATCATAAACATTGATCAAAACCACTTTTCCTCGCATTGTGGCTGTGTGTATTATTAAGGGAAATACTTGTCCCCTTTCCTCGTGCATAGGTATTCTTGCCCTGAACAAAAAGTGCGTTTGTAAAGGGAACACGACTTGTAGCTCCTGTGAAACTCTGATTATTTATAGCATCACCGGACAAGGAAAACTTGCCTCACGTATACACAAATGTGTTGCACCCGTGGCAACGAGGAAGGAACATTCTTTATCCCCTATAATGACATCCACCCTTGGTTCTCGGTGAGGGTCTGGTGTCACTGATAGGGTAGAACACATCAGAGTTCCCAGTGAGCTGTCCTAGTCCATATATAATTTTGTCCCACCTTCTGCAAATGGACTTCCCCCATCAAGAATGTTACTCCTCATTCCAGGGTTCAAGGTCTGTCCTGTGCTTACTGTCTGGGAGAGTTGCATCAGTGACTGTTGGGACTGTCCTTGTGGAAAACTCACTGAATTCTGAGGTTGCAAGCCTTGTTGCGCTCCTGGCGTTTGTTGTTCCACCGTGTGATTGTGTGCAACTCCCTGCTGTAAAAACGCAGGTGGATTCACAGTACCTGCTCCTATTCCTTGACCGTTCTGCATCATGCCTTGACTTCTGCATGTGCGCACTAAATGCCATGTCATCCCACACAACCAACATACTGGCGGTGGTCTGATCATTTGCCAATTTGACATTTTGCATGTTTTGAAAACCTCCTTGATTATTCTGGAAACTTCCCTGATTACTCTGCCATCCTCTTCCTCTAAATCCTCTTCCCCTGGGGTAAAACCCCCTAGCTCCTTGATTATTCTGCTGTGGATTATTGACTTGTGGCATGCTCGATTCAGCTGTGTTAGTTATGATTGCTCCTTCAAGAGCATATTTTGACAATTTCTTCTGCACTAATTTTGCCTCTTCACCCTTTCGTGCAGCTTCCTTTTTGCGATTCTTATCTTGCAGCAGCCTGCAATAGTGTGCGATGTTCAACTGTATTTCTGACCATGGCTTGGTCTCGATTGCTAACCATTTCTTGAGCTGTTTCTGTACTGGCTCTGGCAGCCCTTGGCACAATATATGGTAGAACACAGGTATATACTGCCGCCAAGATTCCTGAGTCTCGAGTACCCATGCGTCTTGGAAATTCTGTATGTAAATCAATGGATCTTCTGACTCCTTCATTTTCTGAGTCAAGTATCTGGGTATAGCACTCGTAGTGCTTTCCATATCACGGTTCTGCAATTGTTAAATGGGGCTCCGTCATGTGCGGTATTAACTGTGGTCACACCAGGGTAACCCGCCCGTGTCCACACATCATCAGTTCTATCATTGAGTATGGTGATTAGGAGACCTTTGATATCCCTGATAGCTAGCGTGTTCCCTCCTGTCATTTTTACTAGCTCGTGTTTCCATTTTCTGGCTCCCGATGTCAACATTGGAAGCTGATTTTTCAGTTTTTCTCGGTCCATGTGTAGCCATGGAATATAATGTGGTCTTGCTCCACCTTTCTAGAGAAACGGAAATTGGGATGAATAGTCCTCTCTCTCCTCTCTCATTGTTCTTCTGTCTATTGCAGGAATAATATTCCTGCATCGGCGCCTATCAGGCAATGTCCTTAGCCGGCTCACATAGGGTGTCAGCGACACCACCCTCTGACCGTGAGATACTTCTTCGTGTCGGTCTGACTGTGTGGCTGACTCTCATGCCCTTGCGCACTAGAATCTATCCATCTTATCCCTTTCCCTCCTGAGAATTGTTTTTCACGTCTCCTCTCTTCCTCCTTTTCCTCATTTCCCTCTCTTTCAGTGTCTGCGCCCAACTTGTGGAATGTCTTTCATCATCTTTATTCCTACTTATTTCCAACCTGTCTATGGACAGTTCTCTATTTCCACTACTTCGGGAGACACCCTCAACATCGTATAGTTGAGTGCTCTCTAGGTGCTCTTCTTCCCCCTCCCCTTGGGGTACCATTTCTAGCCCCATCTCATCATATATTCTATGGATCGTTTCTCCGATGCTTCTGGTGTTGAAGATATTCAAGATCGCGTGCTCTCTGTCTTCGCTTACATTCTACATTGTCATCGAATTCTCTGTGCATCCTCACTTCTCTGACCCTATCTTCTTCCCTTTCTTTGTGTCTGTACGTTAATTTGCCCTTCGGATCTCCTCATCCCTTTGACTCTTTATTCTTTTCTCTCGTATCCTTTGTTCTTCCTCTTTTCTTTGCTGCTCTTGTCTGGTTTGATCATTGGCTGTTCTCTGTTTACGATCATGTTGCCTTTCTTGCTCTTCGTGATACAACTGTTCTCGTTTCTTTTTTCTTTATGCTTTCGTCCCTCAATCCATTTTCCTTTTCCTTCTCCTTTCTCTGTACATTGTCTAGTTTCTCTTTTTGTTTTGCGTCATCAATGCCTTTGCCATCGAGTTTCAATAAAATCTGCCCTTCCATCCATTCGTTCTTTGCGAATGCTATCTCATCAGTTCTATCCTCGCTTCCTTTCCATCTTTTGCCTTCTCTTTCAGCCTCAAGAGATGTACTTGCCTGTGTCTGGTCTCGTCTCTTGTCATTGCATCTCTCCTTGTCCCTCGGGACTTTGGAGGTGATATCTCTATCTCTATCTTTATCTGGATTTTCGTCACTACTTTGCGTAGGTAACTCATATGCTGGGTTTCTATACCCTATGGCTGCTTTAAGTTCCCTGAGTGGGTATAACCCTTCCTCCTTATCATTTAAAATGTTTGTTTCAGACGGGGCAGGTGGCACTGAGGGCGTCTCATCCCCCTCTGTGCATAAATTAAGTATCCAGTCTAATGGCGGTTCCTCTTCCTTGTCCAGTTGATACATTTTCCTCAACTCTAGACTAGCTAGGCGTTTGTCTAACTTTTTGCCCGTGTATGTGGCATGCACGTATGTTGTCATGTGTTGCAAAACAGCTTTAGATAATGACCCGCCCTGTGGCCAAGGCATACACATTTTGTGGGCAGTTCCTTTAACCTATTCTGCACTGTACTTTTTCAGCTTAGGTGCATGTTTCGGCAACTGTTTGCACAGGGGTGCTAATGGAGTTATGTCTTCCATGCTTAAATCTGTTCCCTTTCTCTTTATATAACACTTGTTCACGCTTTATGTGACTTAAACAATTCCAACAATATGAGTGAGCACCATTCACTGCAAGCTCCAATCCCTTTTTTCCACAAGATTTTATATCTTCTATTTTACTCAATAAATATCAATTTGCATACTACAATATCTCAGTTATTTAATCGCATACATCTTATGTCAGTTCCTCTAAGGAAAATGTTTGACTTATGACGTCACAACAAACAACACATAAGACAGACGTTAACAGACTAGACGAACTCCAGCTGGCCACATATACCACTGCCTGTAATATTTTTACCCCAACATGGAGTTTACACCCATCCCTTTCACAAAAGCATCTTTAACCGCTGTGGTGACCTATTTGTTCCCCTTTATTTGGGACTCTGGATGCAAGTTTCTTCTAGCCACTTATATTAAAAGTGTAGGAATTAGGTGAATCCTCTCACTTCTTGGGTGTCTTGCCCGGTATCCTCTCTCTGTCTACTTAATTATTCTTCTCAGGTGTCTTCCCCGGTATCCTCTTTCTGTCTACTTAATTATTCTTGAGTCATTATTTCCTTCCCCATGTATATATACACTCTCTACTTCTGATTATATTTGTTTTCCCGCCTCCCTCCATTACCTTTTCCCTTACTTGTTCTAAAGTATATACTTTTTGCCAAAGCATTAGTCTTTTTCACTCACCGTTCACATGTTTCCTCTCTGGATGCTCGGGATCACTGCCTTCGTCACCGCCTTCACCGGCTGTTCTCCCGCTCAGCTGCCTGTAGAAGTGGGAGGGGCTATGTGGGTAACGCTGGTCCCTTCAGACCTCGTTCTGCAGATTTAATTTTTACTCTGCCACGGTCTACGGGGAGCTTCACGGTCTACTCAGCTGGATGGTGAAGGACTTGTGATATTGCCGAGGACCCAGAGTTACTTTAAGTCGACGGTCAATGGGTTTCTTGTCTAATCGATAATTGATAACCATCCGATCTCTGCTACCAAGTGTGCTCCAAGACCCCCAACCAGCCCATAGAGTCAGGGTTTTCTCAGAAGCACTTTAACACAAGATAGCAGCCCCTGTGAGATGGATAGGGGTGCAGATATATACTTCAACACCAATCAATAAGGACAACTCAACGGTTTGGCAAAGGGAGTCCATTTAATGACAAATACAAAAAACAGGGAGTCTCATGAATATCAGAGGATGCCTGATCTTCCTTCTCGCTTCACAACTCCAACAATCTTCACAAAAATCATAACATTTATACTGAAAACTCGTCATCATTGGTGTTTAACGCTTAGAATTGGCATGCATTTCTATTGGTTAGGAAAAGGTAACTTTGATATAGGTACTATATCTGTATATGGTACGGAGAAAGAGGATTGGGGAAACACAGTCAGGTGGGCCATGTAAGCCCTACCTTCAAAAAGGCTACTGTAGACATCACTAAAAGTACAACGTCCCATTGGTTCTAACTATAGGATCCTAGATTACTTGGTCCACTATGATTGGGTTGGCATCAATTCCACTCATATTTTTCCACTTCACTGGCAGCACACAGAATGGTCGGTCAGGTGCTGGGTGCCCCTTAGCTGCCCCAGCCTTCCTCAAATTATTGAGAAACAAAAAATAAGTTCCCAATTAGGGAACTCACGTCCCCTGCACACTATCTAGTGTCTGGAATGCCAGACCAATAATTAATTTGTTATTTAAATAATGTTTATATTCAGGTTGAAGGAGACCTTTGTATTCTATCTATTTCAAAGAAAGCAAATATTTATGGAAAAAAATGAATTCAATCAAATCAGGTCACAAGAACCAATCTTCATTTTTATTCTTGATGTTGAAGCTGTGGGTGGCCCAACGCGTTTCGAGTGGTACAACACTCTTCATCAGGGGCAAATCAATATTTCTAGAGAAAAATATATGTACAATATTTACATTAGAATTTTACTACAATCCACAATGTTATAGACTTATCATTTCAACATACTTCAATTAGTATAAAATATACGTGTATGAGCATTATTTGGGCTCAATTTCCATGGTTCAAGGTACAAAGTCCGCAAACAACAAGTCAGTACCATCATGTTAATCTTTGCAGTATAATTATCATAAGGTAGAAAAAAAGGCTAAGTATCCCCTCTACATGGTGTTCAGTTTAGTGTTGGTTGTGTACTCATATGGCAAAAGTGAATTTTAAAACATCAGAATAGAAAGATAACAAAATAGAAAAATACCCATAAACTGCTCTAACCTTGTGCTTTTTATCATAGAAACTATTCTTCAAAGGAATAGGTCGATCCGAGTTGGCGTTCCCGGCCAAAGTTGTCTTTAGATCTAGAGATATTGTCCGAGAGTCCTTGTCTGTAAAGGGAGATAGATATAAGAGGCATCTATTGAGAACTCTATGTGTATATAGTTACAAAAACATAATCTTATGTAAAAAAGGAGACTTACAACTAATAGTGGTCTTTAACTAAGGTGAAGATGCATCATTGTGTAGAAGATGCTGGATGTTCGAGAAAATCTTGGAGGATTTACAAGGTATGTCCGTGGAGGCAGCCTGTAAGCAGATTAAGTAGGGTGCCAGCTAAGATAAGGTAAAACAGGGAGAAGAGAAAGGAACAATTAGTTCTATGACTAGAAAGTGTTGGTCATGGCTAAAATGTCATGCTGTGACTGGCCCTGGGGGGGGAGGCAGATCTTACCTTATATCAGGACCGCGTTGCCGGAAGGAGACTGGCGACCGGAAGGTGTCCGACTCCATCTGCAACGCCGCCCGGGTTTATATAGTGATAGTAGGCTTGACGTTATTGCGCGCATGCGTGTGCTGCGTCATCGTCGTCACTCAGAAGTATGAAGAAAATAGAATTAAATGTGGTGTGCAGACCTGAAATAGGCCCATCCAATAATGAGAACCTAAAGTGGAGGTTTGTGTGAAGAATGATAGAATAAATGAAGCGTCCTGCAGTGTTTACAACATGACGTCATCACGCTGGCGCGTGCATGACGTCACGTGTAAACAAAACGAGAATGATTGCTAGAGGTAAATAAAATGTATACCGTAGTAAGAGTGCACAATAGTTAAAAGTGCCTCTAACTGGAATACTGAAAGGCTTTTTTTAAAAAAGAGGGCTCATGCAGCCCAATACTAACGCATGCCTGGTAGTACAATGTAAAAGAATACAAATGTCAGGTTGGTATTGCTAATGTGTGACAGCCGCTTGCTAACGCGGAGTGTGTCACTTGAAAGTACTGTATAAAATCTGAAAGTGTAAATGACCAAAGGATCTTTCTGCCCCTGTTAGGTGCACAATATAGTTGCGGGTAAAAGTATCATTATTAGAAACCGGTGAAAGAAACACATTTAGGTGGCAGCTCTTTGGCTATGATATTAGTGAAGCGGGTGTTTATCAGATAATGACATCGTAATTCCACTCTTTAGTGTGCATCTCTATAAGCCAGACAATGTCAAGCTGCCCAAAAACATGATTCATAATCTGATAGTCAGGATATAATCCTTAGATCAATGAAGTCACCAAGCATAACATATCCTGTTAATTTAAGAAGAGTACATAAAGATAGTGGAAAAAGTGTGTCAGTGTAAGGTTTCAAATAAATGGACCCAAGTAGTAGTCTTCATTCAGACCAAGGGAGGACATTGCATCAAGTCTGTGTATCCAGTATAGTTCTTTTTGTGCAAGTAACTTTGGCAAATCTCCTCCCCTCTGGGGGGATGTATCACTTCTAGTATTGCAAATCTCATCTGTGAGATGTTGTGATTATTATCCCTAAAATGCCGTAATACTGGTGATTTCAGGTTTTTAGTTCTGATCTGAGACTTATGCTCGGTCCATCTTTCCTTGGCTTTTCTGCTGGTCCTGCCCACGTAATATTTACCACATGGGCATCTGATGGTGTAGATTACATTTTTAGAATCACAAGTTGCATAGCTTTCAGGGGGATCTTCTTTCCATTGTTCGGATGCCTGATGTGGTTGCCTTTTATAATGTTCGAACAGTGTTGAAAATTTAAGCAAGGAAAAGTACCATTTTTCATCTTTGTAAGAGTCCTCTGTGTGTTTTTGTGGGTCTTTCTGCTCTTATAAGCGTATCCCTGAAGTTTCTTCCTCTCTTATAGGCTAACATTGGAGGAGTAGGAAAGAGACGATTAAGGTTGGGATCTGTTTTAATCAAATCCCAATTTTTTTGTGATGATCTTCTTGACCTGGAAACTCTGTGGAGAGTATCTCAATGTATAAATAAGATTGGATTTATTTTGTGTTGGTTGTTTATTAAGTAACAGATCACGGGGATGAGCTTCCATCCTGGTAATGGCTTTTATTACTACTTCTTCCGGAAATCCTCTTTCTAGAAATCTCGATCTCATAGTGTCAAATTCTGTCTGTAGCCCTTCTGTGTTGGAAGTAATCTGTTTAGCTCGTAAGAGTTGACTGTAGGGAAGGTTTTCCTTTAGATGTCTTGGGTGGAAACTATTGAAACGTAGGGAACTGTTTACATCCGTTGGTTTCCTGTACATTGACGTAACCAATTCTTGGTTTTTCCATTCCACTGTTACCTCCAGAAAGTTCACCTGTGGTTTTCCGATTTCTATGGTAAATTTGATGCGTGGATTACATTAATTGATATATTGCCAAAATTCCGTGAGCTCCTGTTCTGTGCCGTTCCAAATGCCAAAGACGTCATCAATGTATCTTGTCGAACAGTATATTTTGTTTTTCCAATCTGGGTTCCTCAAATTATTGTTACAATCAATCATCACTTTAGTCGCCATGTGTCAATTTATTTACTGTGGTTGGCCTCGAAACTTCATCTTCTGTCTGGAAAAGTTCTGATAGCTTCTGCCATGTGAGGTGTGAAAGTCTCACTTCTGCTCGCTCGGCTAGTCATGTGCTTCAGACAGCGTGAATTTGCCTCTTCTTCACATAATTTGTGTACTTGGTTTTCGTTTCACCCACCAACTGCCTCCAATTTCTTATCTTGACTTTTCTGAAGCAGGATATTCTGTTCTTTATTCAATTAATTGTAGCTAATGTTCGTCTATTATACTGATATGACCTTGGTCTTCCTGGCACGGTCTGCCTCTGCTGAGTTTCGTTTCTGCTGCTTATTCTGGATTTTGCTCAATAGGAAACTCTTCTCGTGTGGCCTCTAGTAACCCTTGGATTTATTCTGCTTTTTGTGCAAAGTGGAAATACACTTGTATAATGTGCTTCGTTGAGGTAGATATGTATAGGTGGCGCTTGCCACGGTCTATCTTCTACTAAGCATAGCAAGTCACACAAGCTTTCTTGTGGTTCCAAGCATATGTAAATGCGTACACTGGTTGACTATCTTCATCATGCTCGTGGCTTAAGCTTCTGTATTTGACATCGTCCTTTCACTTTGGGCTCATGATGTCCTTATTCATGGCATTCCGTCTCTTTATGTCATTCTCTGGTCGTCATTTCTTCTACATGTGAGTCAGTTTAGGTTCTTGTGACGTCACCATTCGTCTTCCATTAAGACTTTTTAGTTTCTTCAGGGACTGTACTCAGACAATCTTCATTTTGTTTCATTTGTTGATAATGTGTTCTTAATGGATACCTTACTGTCCATGGTTTTCTTGGTATTGGTGCTGTTCTTCTGATAGGTACTGGACATAGCCCTACTGCGGCTCTGTGCTGGTTTATTTGCTCATCATACATCACATATTTCGGTGTGAATGTTCCTGGTACTACGAAATGAGCGGTTGGAGTGCAGGCTTTATTAGGGACCTCCTCTACAAAACAATTGGGCACCAAGGAGCAAAATTAGTCCCACTCAAATTATGGAGAGACAACAGGAAGTATAGCACACATTGCAGAGGGTAATCGGGTGCCTGCATTTTGTGGGGCACCAGAGAGAACAATCACAGTATAGCACATGCTAGAGATACATGTGCTTTTTATTTCTAATGTGGGGATGACTGGGTGCCCTACGCATGCTGGAAATAGAAAGTTGCAATTGCACTTCTGATAGCCAACCACTAGTCTCCTTGCTTTTCAGTATGCTCCACCCTTGACCCAAGAACAGCTGAACAATTCAACATACCTCCTCATCTTGCCCGTTCAGTTCTTTTTGCTTCCAGGATCTCACTTCCTCAGTCAGTCTGTCCACCCCCTTTACATGCTTCCTTCCTTGTCTATAGAGATATCCCATCCACCTTTCTAGAAAAAGAAAAACATGCTGGATCCAGATAGTGAAGATAAGCCTTGACATTGAGTTGATAGCCTGCATTATGTATGTTCCATAACGTCATACCACTTACAGCCTTCCTTAGGTATTTGGCTTTACACACCATTTTCTCTAAAACTACTGCGAGATCAAAGAACAAAAACATGCGTTAAGTGCTTCCTAAATGAAAGGGAATACAAGCAAAATGTCTATTCTCTGCAATGAGAAGCTTGTCTATTGAGTAGGTCCAAAGGTTAATCAGTGCCATTACAAAAGCAATTCCATGTGTATTGAGTTCTACAATCATTTATTTTATGTAATTATTTTTTGCTTGTTACGCACTTATACAATAAGAATTAGCGTTTCAACATGGAGCAAAGCTTCCATTTTTATCTCCACCTGGTTATTTTAGCTGGAGCAAATATTAACTGCTGATCGAACTTTTAACAAGACAACAAAGAACACGCTGTCATGAATTTATAAAATCTTATGATGACATTCAATGGAACCAGTAATCCAACCACAAATCCGATTTCCATAACAGCAACCAAACTGACCCTTAAATGGGTTTTTAATCTTTGGCTTGGCAGATGCATTGGACTACAACTCCCATTAGCATTAACACCAATAGTCAATGGAGACGGATCATGGGATTCATAGTTCAACATCAGAGACAGTAGGTATAGGAATATCTGTTTTAAACAACTGTTAGCAGGAAACATTTGATTGTAGTTGTAAACAGTTGGGATGCCAGCCAGGCTTTCAGTGGGGGAGTTCTTTGTGAAGTTTTCCCAGAGCCCCACCATTTGGCCTGGGCTGAAACTGCACTCACATATTGCATTTTCTAACATCAGCCTTGATGCGTTGACATACAATGGGCCTCATTACAGGGACGGCGGTAAGGGTTAATGGTCACCGTTAATGGCAACGGTGACCGTTAACCCTTACCGGAGTACTACGAGGTCCCTTTGCGGGTTGGAGGATTTAACGCCTGCTTCTTGCAGGCGTTAATATCCAACCCGCTAAGGGACCTCGGAGCTAATTACGGCACCCCAAAATTGCGGTGCCGTAATTAGCGCCTTCCCCATTTCCATAGAGCCCTATGGGGCAGAAATGGGAATGGGGAAGGGCAATGGCGGAAAGGGGATTTACCGCCCCTCCAACCTTGGAATGGGGCGGTAAATCCCCTTTCCGCCAAGGCGGTGCCGGTATTTTACCGGCATGGACCAAGGTGCACCTTGGTCCACCGCTTACCGTGTAATGAGGCCCAATATGTTTTCAGGGTCCATTTTGCTTTTTCTCTGAAAGTACAGGCATGTTTCTTTCAGTCATTAATAACATACACTTTTAATTATCTGCTGTAAATTTGTCTGCTAAAATGTGATTCTGAACTGTCACAAAATGCTACATTTATTTCTCAGCCAGCAATGTGATTTGATTTTCCAATCTGCACTTGGATTACATTTTTGTTTCAGCCTTCTCTGGATTTCCCTTGCAGAAAGACACCCGCAAAGTCTGCCTAAATAGGCCTACAGGAAATTTTCACGGCAACCGAGCTGTCTTTTATTTTCAAAGGTTTTTCCAGTATTTTGCATGTGAAGCATAATCGACGTAAATTTTTGTCAACACACTCACCATATCTTTTCCCTGATATCTTCATGTTGGCATGGGGACATGTTTCTCAGGTCTTACTTTCATTTGCAAATACACATGCAAAGCTGTTTTTGTGTCAGTATTTAAAAATCCTGTTATTCATGTGAAAGGGACCATTGAATTCCTTCTTACTTTCTGAATTCAAATGATGTTTTTCCTTTGGTAATGACTGGAAGGCCTTTTTTACATGGCCCTTCAGTTCCATTGGTTTGGGGCCTTTGATTAGACCACACACCTTGTTTGTGGCCTTATATTGCACCTTTCATATTCTCTAGACTTGATAATTCTCTTGCCTTGATTATTGCTCTGCTCTTCTGCTTGGCATTCCCCTCCTACCACCTTGCACCTCTTCAATCTGTTTATAATTCCCCCAATCATCTCCTATTTTCACTGCCCTCACATTTCTTTGTCACCTCGTTCCATTTTGTATTTCTTTTCTACCATCAATGTGTTTCTCTTCTTTTCTATCATTTTCTCTCTATTGCCCTTAGGTGTACGTCTGCTCCTGGCCCATCTATCTTTCCTAATTCTTTGCTTTATATTCTCTTTCTTGTTTTCTTCACTCTCAAAGCTTTGCTTCTTCTCTCTGTACCTAAATCTCTCTGTACTACTTCTCGCTTGAATTTTTTTCCACTTCTATCCCTCAAACACTATTACTATAAGCCCCTTGCTATCCATTCTTCTCCTTCTGTATATATTTCCTTTCATGCATATCCAATGGACCATGCAAGGCTGGAGGCTTTTTGCTTCCCTGCCTTGCATGGCCCACTGGAGGCCCATTAGAGATGCAGCCTGGGGAACTTAATTTCTGAATGTGTGAGGGGGCCTTCCTGTGCCACACTTTGAGATGAATAGGGTGCTGACAATGTGGTGCGGAAGATCCTGCGCACATGTGCAAGAACCAGGAAGTAAGTGTGTGTGTGTTTGTGTGTGTCTGCTAGTATACTATACATGGGTGGATATATGAATGAGCCAATGAGTTCTGTGTAAATGCTGTTCGAATGCTCTCTGAAAGAACAAGTGAATGATGTTTTGATGTGTGTTAGAATGAGCATGTGCTTGCATTCAGTTTGCCCCAGCCTGTGATGCTGATTTGGATTTTTTACTGGACATTTGGGACATTTTTCACTGCCCGGTTTAAAAGGAATGCCACAGTATAATATGGCTAGACTGGCTGCAGTCTGACCAAATTGTTAGTCTAGCCATGCTATAACACTTCTCAAAGGTCTTTCAGTAGAAGCTTCATGGTAGAAGCTGTACTGTTGTACTCAATGTCAGAGATCTTGGCCCTGTGCAAGGTACCCATTTAAGATCTCCCTCAGCAGCACTGTTTCATCAAAAAGAAACTTAAAATCATTTTTTGCAGAGTTCAGAAAGAAAAATATAACCACTTTCATTGTACCAGACTAAGAATTGACAATGCAGCTCCATAGACCAAGGGAGGTGTTCTTATGCTAGGATAATGACTCGCCCCCCACGTAATGCCCTGAGGCAAAGGATCTATACAGCATTTAGTACATAACAGTATTAGCAATATTACTTGTGAGGTTGTTGTGGTGAAGTAAAAATAGTAATTTATTAGTGGGTAAATTAAAGGTGCAAAAGTTGTTAGGAAATTAAATGTGGCTTGAGTTTGTAATATTTAAATATCAAGGTTGCCTTCATAAAATAAGCATTTTAATTGTAAACTTGGTCGGTCTGGAACAGTTTTTATCATGGGCATGTATTGTGTGTAATGCACAAGTATGTGGTTTCTCTATTCAAAGGTAAATGCATGGTTCCATGTTTTAGCTTTCACATTGGCTTGTGTGAGGAGGCAGGAATGATACGTGGACACAGGAGATTCATGGTTTAGGTCAAAGACTTTTATTAACATAAAAAGGGGTTGGGAAATGCCTCTCTGTCCCTGCTCTAAGAGGTGTTTCCCGACCTCAAACCAAAACTAAGGGTCTGCCAATGTCAGACTGTCCAAAGTAAATCTGTCCCGTGTCAAAAGGACTATTCTGGCCCTCGCATTCTAAAAAGCAACTCTTAGATGAGAAACAAAAAATGTCTTTTTTAATTTTATTGATATATGGTTTATTTCAAATCTTTATTATTTTACAATTGACACTAGTAATACGAACAGGATAGAAAAAGGATCAAAGAAGTACATAGGAATAGATACATTAATAGGACTTCTAATTCATACTTAGGGTGATATTAAAAAGAAGAATTAAAAACACATACAACAATCAATTCAATCATCTAAAATTACATATTGTACAGCCGTGTGTAGCAGGATTCTTTCAAGTTATTATACTTATGGTTATGATTCTTAAGGGTGGCTCTTTACACTCGTGGGAATACAACATCCAAGAATGGTGTCAAGGCGAATGTCATTTTGTTGTTTTCTCCTTTGTACATGAACTCCCACCAGTCAGATATGCACCTAATCGGTGCATTTGATATTGAGTACCCTAAATATTTCGATCTTGAGGGCTGGATCTTGAAGGGTACCCTTGGGCTGCTCTCGAGTCTTCCAATGTCGAATTGGTCTCAAATCATTGGGGTCATTGGCGGATTTAAGGCTACTCTCCATGTACAGACTTATTTGAGGATATTAAGTGTCACTTGTTAGCCCATAAATCACAGATGCTAATCCATCTAAAGCAAAAGGTTAAGAACGTTCTGGAGGAGGCAGACAGTGCCATCGAACTATTGATCTCCAACCCACTGAAAACCGAAAACGAAATTGAAACAATGGATTGGATTCCAACTGTGGAAATGTTGCACCAAATCAAGATCTGGAATATTTTGTTGGTGGTGGACAAGAAATTAGGCTACCTACCGAATTACTTGGTGAAATTCCAGACTGGGAGATTAGAAATACATTTCTAAGAGTGTGCCTTAATATCACCCATATGGGGGAATATTGAATATAAGAGGACAAAGGCAAAATGTAATTGAACTGTGCAGTATCTGTGAGGATCCAGCAAAGCAGAGTTTTAACCACCTTTTGAAGAACTGTGAGGGCACATGGGAAACAAGACTAAACTACTTCTATAAATTTGCGGAGAGAGAAGATTGGTTGCTTTCTGAAAAATGTTGGAATAAGTTGATTTCGGGACAAAATACAGCTAAGGGGTCGAATTATATGCGACTAATACCTACAGAATATTGATAATAATCCAATAATAGGTTAAAGAAGGTAAAGCAGTGTACTTAGAGTGCAACATTACAAGGAAAGCTGAGTAAAGGAAGAACTGTATGGAAAATAAGAGAAATATGCATTACGCATGAGGCCAATAGTTTTAAGATGGTTGATCTGTCTTTTTTCTTTTTATTCATCTTTTTCTCTTTTACCTTCTTACTTTTTCTTCACTCCTTTTTACTGCTCTTTTCTCTCCTTATTAATTGCATTTTCTTTTACACTATTATTTTTTTTCTTGATCATAATGATAATTTTATTAATATTTGAATGTTGTAAACAAAAGTATTTTATCTTTCTTAAATGGCTTAGTTTGTAAAGGTTGTTGTACGACCATAAATAAATGTATATATATTTTTGTTGGTCTCTGGGATTTAAGATCTGGGCAGAATAGAGTCAGATGTTGAAGTGTCTCTTCTGGAGCTTTACAAAGTCTACATGTTCTGGTTCTGTCGAGGCTCTTTCACCTTGAATGTAATGTCTGATTAGTTAGTAGGAGGTTGAGCCTGAAGTGCAAAAACAAATCACAGTGTTGTGAGCTGGGGAATTTGCTCAGGTATTTAGGGAGGACATTGACAGCTAGTATATCACAGTATAGATTTGCATATAGTTTGTATTTATTTTTTTCTGATTCTGTCTTTATCCAATCCCATTGCCATAGCGTTCTCTTTGCTGCATCAGTATTTGTTAATAAAGTTTCCAACTTTATATTAACCTATTTAAGAATGATATAACATTGCTGGTACCACTGTTTTTGTACACTATCTATTCTATTTTCCTCCTTGCATACGCACATATGGAATTGGAGAGGTGCATTAGGTGTTATAAGCTTCCAAAATAAGGACAGTGTTTTCCATGCAACAATAGTGTAAATTGATACTAGTCCCAGCTCATGCCTTATTATACGGATGGGCGTACATCTTGGCAAATTTAGAATTTGTTTCCAAAATATTCCTTCTATTAGACCTCATCCAAAGCAGTTTTGGCTCCATACACAAGAATTGGAATTACTTTCTGTCTGTAGAATTTTATGATAGGTAATAGAGATAATTTTCCATATCTTTTGTGAATTATGGAACCTTGAGTGCTAAGGTTCTTCATCTTAGATCTTAGTTCCTTGATTCATGGTTTATAACATGTGCTTTGATTTATGTTTATCCCAAGGTATCACATATTTCTGACTTGGGTCATCGGCTCCTTTCCCAAGAACCAGCTGAATTTTAGTTTTTTTCTTTATTCCTCCTGCTCATTGCAGGACCATTAGCCTAGATTTTGGTATGTTTATTCTTAGATAATTAATTTTGGTATATAGATGAAGAGCATTCAGTTTTCTTTGAATGCCATTCGGTGTCTGGTCTTTTATAACAAGATTATCCACATAAAACCTCCAGCCTACAGCTTTACCATTTATTTTTGGATGAAAGGCATCAACTGCCGAAAGTGATTCTTTCAAATCAGATATGAACAATTTGAACAGCTCCGCTGCTAAAGAGCAGCCTTGTATCAAGCCATGAAATGTTGGTATCTTTTTGCTTAATCAACCATCATTGTTCAGTCTGATTTTAATAGAAGTATTAGAGTAAAGGGCCCAAATTGATGCCAAGATGTGATCAGGGCACCTCAATTTGGCCATTTTTTTCAATAAAAGGTATTGATTCATGGTGGTGAAGACTTGAGCTAGATGTATCGATGCTATGTATATTTTTGAGCCCTCTTTTAGAAATCTTATTTTAAGGACATTTAATATGAGCAGGTTCAAGCAACATCCCACTGCGTTGACAAAACTTGTTCGTCTTATGTCATAATGTCCAGAGGACAGGACCCCGTCTTTAAGTCTTGATAGGATTACAGATGCAAATATTTTTCCAAATACATCCAGTAGTGCTATTGGATGATAGTTCTTGGGGTCAGATCTCAGGTCCTTCTTAAAAATAGGGATTACAATTGCTGTCTTCCAAGACTCTTGTATTACCTTTTTTAAAGTATTTCTTCAAATAATACTAAACAGAAGTCTGCCCACTCTTCAGTGGCTTCTTTCAGCATAAATGTCCACCTGGACCTGGGTCACAGGAGTTGCTAGCTTTGCTGATTAGTGTAATAATCTCCTGTCAATCATAGTCAAAGGCCCATTTGCCTGTTGATGACAGAGTTTCATGTTAAGTGTCTGCTGATGTTTTCTTATAGAGTAAGCCGGAAAAATGGTATCCAAGCATCCTCTTCTACTGCGTTATGTTGTAGGGCTTTTTCATTTCCACCTATTTTATTTAAGACTAGCCACAAGGATCTAGAATCATTTGATGCCTACATTTTCAGCATATTTTCTGCATCATTTTGCATATTAATCCATAACCAGTTTTTATATTTCTGCTTGTGTTTCTTTTTATCAGGGTTTCCTTAAGGATTCCTTGTCGCAGATTAAGATTTCTTATATCCTGGTGTTATTCTTTATCGTAAATATGTCTGGGAGTGAAATGCGATTTTAGTCCTGGTGTAATTGTCATGGTGAATTCACTGAATAGAGGCAGATAATTAAGGCCAGTTGCAATTTCCTGTAGGGCCTTTTTGAGACATGTGTTCACTAGTTGGACTTCATGTGCCTTCATTCGCAATCTATTCCTACTTGGACCAACATCAACGGCTTTCGTCCATACATCTCTCTCATTCAGGCATGGAAAATGTAAGCATAATTTCACTATATCATGATCTCTATGAGTTGTTTGAATTATTCTTAGCAATCTTACCAAGGGATGCACATTGCTGGATATGACAAAAATAGTCTTGAGTTGAGGATTGAGTCCCTCTTTTCTATGATGGAGCTGCTGGTATATCTCCTGTGGTTTGACCATTCAGAAGGAGCAGGTTTTGCTGTTTAATTTCTCTCATCCAGATATCAACTCTTAAGAGATGCAGCAACTCTTAGATGAGAAACAAAAAATGTCTTTTTTAATTTTATTGATATATGCTTTATTTCAAATCTTTATTATTTTACAATTGACACTAGTACTATGATCAGGATAGAAAAAGGATCAAAGAAGTACATAGGAATAGATACATTAATAGGTCTTCTAATTCATACTTAGGGTGATATTAAAAAGAAGAATTAAAAACACATACAACAATCAATTCAATCATCTAAATCTACATATTGTACAGCCGTGTGTAGCAGGATTCTTTCAAGTTATTATACTTATGGTTATGATTCTTAAGGGTGGCTCTTTACACTCGTGGGAATACAACATCCAAGAATGGTGTCAAGGCGAATGTCATTTTGTTGTTTTCTCCTTTGTACATGAACTCCCACCAGTCAGATATGCACCTAATCGGTGCATTTGATATTGAGTACCCTAAATATTTCGATCTTGAGGGCTGGATGTGGAAGGGTACTCTTGGGCTGCTCTCGAGTCTTCCAATGTCGAATTGGTCTCAAATCATTGGGGTCATTGGCGGATTTAAGGCTACTCTCCATGTCCAGACTTATATGAGGAAATTAAGTGTCACTTGTTAGCCCGTAAATCAAAGATGCTAATCCATCTAGAGCAAAAGGTTAAAAACGTTCTGGAGGAGGCAGACAGTGCCATCGAACTGTTGATCTCCAACCCACTGAAAGCCAAAAACGAAATTGAAACAATGGATTGGATTGGAACTGTGGAAATGTTGCACCAAATCAAGATCTGGAATATTTTTTTGGTGGTGGACAAGAAATGAGGCTACCTACCGAATTACTTGATGAAATTCCAGACTGGGAGATTAGAAATACATTTCTAAAAGTGTGCCTTAATATCACCCATATGGGGGAATATTGAATATAAGAGGACAAAGGCAAAATGTAATTGAACTGTGCAGTATCTGTGAGGATCCAGCAAAGCAGAGTTTTAACCACCTTTTGAAGAACTGTGAGGGCACATGGGAAACAAGACTAAACTACTTCTATAAATTTGTGGAGAGAGAAGATTGGTTGCTTTCTGAAAAATGTTGGAATAAGTTGATTTCGGGACAAAATACAGCTAAGGAGTCAAATTATATGCGACTAATACCTACAGAATATTGATAATAATCCAATAATAGGTTAAAGAAGGTAAAGCAGTGTACTTAGAGTGCAACATTACAAGGAATGCTGAGTAAAGGAAGAACTGTATGGAAAATAAGAGAACTATGCATTATGCATGAGGCCAATAGTTTTAAAATGGTTGATCTGTCTTTTTTTCTTTTTATTCCTCTTTTTCTCTTTTACCTTCTTACTTTTTCTTCACTCGTTTTTACTGCTCTTTTCTATCCTTATTAATTGCATTTTCTTTTACACTATTATTTTTTTTTCTTGATCATAATGATAATTTTATTAATATTTGAATGTTGTAAACAAAAGTATTTTATCTTTCTTAAATGGCTTAATTTGTAAAGGTTGTTGTACGACCATAAACAAATGTATATATATTTTTTTTGGTCTCTGGGATTTAAGATCTGGGCAGGATAGAGTCAGATGTTGAAGTGTTTCTTCTGGAGCTTTACAAAGTCTACATGTTCTGGTTCTGTCGAGGCTCTTTCACCTTGAATGTAATGTCTGATTAGTTAGTAGGAGGTTGAGCCAGAAGTGCAAAAACAAGTCACAGTGTTGTGAGCTGGGGAATTTGCTCAGGTATTTAGGGAGGACATTTACAGCTCGTATATCACAGTATAGATTTGCATATAGTTTGTATTTATTTTTTTCTGATTCTGTCTTTATCCAATCCCATTGCCATAGCGTTCTCTTTGCTGCATCAGTATTTGTTAATAAAGTTTCCAACTTTATATTAACCTATTTAAGAATGATATAACATTGCTGGTACCACTGTTTTTGTACACTATCTATTCTATTTTCCTCCCTGCATACGCACATATGGAATTGGAGAGGTGCATTAGGTGTAATAAGCTTCCAAAATAAGGACAGTGTTTTCCATGCAACAATAGTGTAAATTGATACTAGTCCCAGCTCATGCCTTATTATACGGATGGGAGTACATCTTGGCAAATTTAGAATTTGTTTCCAAAATATTCCTTCTATTAGACCTCATCCAAAGCAGTTTTGGCTCCATACACAAGAATTGGAATTACTTTCTGTCTGTAGAATTTTATGATAGGTAATAGAGATAATTTTCCATATCTTTTGTGAATTATGGAACCTTGAGTGCTAAGGTTCTTCATCTTAGATCTTAGTTCCTTGATTCATGGTTTATAACATGTTCTTTGATTTATGTTTATCCCAAGGTATCGCATATTTCTGACTTGGGTCATCGGCTCCTTTCCCAAGAACCAGCTGAATTTTAGTTTTTTTCTTTATTCCTCTTGCTCATTGCAGGACCATTAGCCTAGATTTTGGTATGTTTATTCTTAGATAATTAATTTTGGTATATAGATGAAGAGCATTCAGTTTTCTTCGAATGCCATTCGGTGTCTGGTCTTTTATAACAAGATTATCCACATAAAACCTCCAGCCTACAGCTTTACCATTTATTTTTGGAGGAAAGGCATCAACTGCCGAAAGTGATTCTTTCAAATCAGATATGAACAATTTGAACAGCTCCGCTGCTAAAGAGCAGCCTTGTACCAAGCCATGAAATGTTGGTATCTTTTTGATTAATCAACCATCATTGTTCAGTCTGATTTTAATAGAAGTATTAGAGTAAAGGGCCCGAATTGATGCCAAGATGTGATCAGGGCACTTCAATTTGGCCATTTTTTTCAATAAAAGGTATTGATTCATGGTGGTGAAGACTTGAGCTAGATGTATCGATGCTATGTATATTTTTGAGCCTTCTTTTAGAAATCTTATTTTAAGGACATTTAATATGAGCAGGTTCAAGCAACATCCCACTGCGTTGACAAAACCTGTTCGTCTTATGTCATAATGTCCAGAGGACAGGACCCCGTCTTTAAGTCTTGATAGGATTACAGATGCAAATATTTTTCCAAATACATCCAGTAGTGCTATTGGATGATAGTTCTTGGGGTCAGATCTCAGGCCCTTCTTAAAAATAGGGATTACAATTGCTGTCTTCCAAGACTCTTGTATTACCTTTTTTAAAGTATTTCTTCAAATAATACTAAACAGAAGTCTGCCCACTCTTCAGTGGCTTCTTTCAGCATAAATGTCCACCTGGACCTGGGTCACAGGAGTTGCTAGCTTTGCTGATTAGTGTAATAATCTCCTGTCAATCATAGTCAAAGGCCCATTTGCCTGTTGATGACAGAGTTTCATGTTAAGTGTCTGCTGATGTTTTCTTATAGAGTAAGCCGAAAAAATGGTATCCAAGCATCCTCTTCTACTGCGTTATGTTGTAGGGCTTTTTCATTTCCACCTATTTTATTTAAAACTAGCCACAAGGATCTAGAATCATTTGATGCCTACATTTTCAGCATATTTTCTGCATCATTTTGCATATTAATCCATAACCAGTTTTTATATTTCTGCTTGTGTTTCTTTTTATCAGGGTTTCCTTAAGGATTCCTTGTCGCAGATTAAGATTTCTTATATCCAGGTGTAATTCTTTATCGTAAATATGTCTGGGAGTGAAATGCGATTTTAGTCCTGGTGTAATTGTCATGGTGAATTCACTGAATAGAGGCAGATAATTAAGGCCAGTTGCAATTTCCTGTAGGGCCTTTTTGAGACATGTGTTCACTAGTTGGACTTCATGTGCCTTCATTCGCAATCTATTCCTACTTGGACCAACATCAACGGCTTTCGTCCATACATCTCTCTCATTCAGGCGTGGAAAATGTAAGCATAATTTCACTATATCATGATCTCTATGAGTTGTTTGAATTATTCTTAGCAATCTTACCAAGGGATGCACATTGCAGGATATGACAAAAATAGTCTTGAGTTGAGGATTGAGTCCCTCTTCTCTATGATGGAGCTGCTGGTATATCTCCTGTGGTTTGACCATTCAGAAGGAGCAGGTTTTGCTGTTTAATTTCTCTCATCCAGATATCAACTCTTGAGAGATGCACGCACCTCTTTTTTAAATGTTTTCTTCCTCGGCCCATAGGATTTCGGAGTGGTATCTAAGGCAATCATATTTAAGGCATCACATATTATTAACATTGGATGATGATGTTGGATTCTACAATTATCAATGATTGCCATTACTTCATTGACAAAACATTTGTCTTGCCACACCACTGCATTCCAATAAAAATTTTGATTATCACACAGGAGGATTCACAGTCTTGCAGTTTCTCCAGTTCTAATACCACTCTTTGCATAAAGTGGTTTGGGTTCTTGTTGTCAACTATCTTTAAGCCCAAACCAGCTGTTATCAATATTATGAGGCAAGATGATGGTCTTCCTTGTCATTTTTTGGCTGAGTTTAGCAGTAGTGTATATTCTTCCACAAGTGGTGGGGATGTCATCCATGTATCTTGAAGGCACAGGTTGTCTATTTCTGTTTGCTTTGCACTCTAGGCAAATGTCTTTGGCCTTTAGTAGTGTACAAATGTTCAAAAAGGAAATGCATCACTCCAACACAAAACGTTCCAGAAGGATTGAGTTGCTTGCACCAGAGAGTGGTTTCCTTCCCGTGGGTTTCTCTTCACTCTGTTTTATACTGAAGAATATCAGTTCCTTAAGTTTTGTTTGATCAACAACACAACTGGTATACAAAGCAACTTAGCTGTTAGTCTGTATCTTTTTAGGATATCTGGTGTACTGTCCTGAGATGTTTTCTCTCCACTTTAATATGTGTCCACAGCCTTTTGCTAGTGTTTGTGTAACCTTATCAGGATTTCTTTGGGTACTGTATATTACACACTGTTCAACATGATTATGCCTGGTATGCTTTCCTATTTTAGAAATATGGGGACAAAGGCTACCCCACCTGTCTGACACTCGCTGAGGATGGATCCAGCACACATTTGACAAATTACAACATATAATCTACACATAAGAGAGCACTCAATTTATATGTAACACATACAATGTAACACATACAAAAATTGTATTTTATTTTTATTTGATTTTTTATGTGGTTAAAAATAACATAGCAGAGCTATTGTCATAACCTCTTTCCGTGATTGCCAGGGATACACACTTTTTAAGGCATATTCAAAAACGTATACATTGACCTTTTGCATTTAGTTTTTTGCACAATGTGGGTTAGTACAATTGGTGACTTAGTTGTTGCAGGAACCAGTCTAAGGCAGGGAGATTTAAACTGGCAGACCAGATGACAGGCAGATGCTGGCTGGAGAACGATACTTCTTTCGATGCTGACATAGGGCAGTGGGGCTGGTGCGGTGTCCGTGGAGCCAACTGGCTTGCCGATATGGAAGAGAGGAGTGGACTGTAAGTGGGAGTATGCTGCAAGAATACCAGAAGCAAAGAAAAAGCTTCTGGGCATTTACAGGTGCTGGAAGGTAGCCTCCACGCCACCGAATCCAGAAAGACATGGAACAGATGAACGGGAGCAGCAACAGAGAGAGAAGCACAGAAGCAGAGGCGTGAGAGGGAGCGGAATGCCAAAAGACTGCCACAGGCTTGCCGCGGGAAAACATACATATGCCAGCAAGAGCCGGTGAGTCCATTGAAGGTAAGGAGGGACATCAGAGCAAATTGGTAACCCCACCAAAACCAAATAACCGTAAATGAAGTAAATGACAGAGAATGAGCAAGTAACCATTTCATAAAGAGGCAGGACATAATGGGTATAAGAAACTGGCAAGTATGTAAATGGATGCAGTACATCTATAAAATAAGGCCAGGCAGGATAGTATACCAGGCAGATTCAAGACAAGACAGAACAAATATAAAAGACTATCAAGTTTGTAAGTGTGCATAGAGATCCCATGAGAAAAGCACTGGCAGGCGAGTATACCAGGCAGATGAAAGGCACAAGAATAAATCTATAAGGAAAGCCCTTGCAGGAAAATGTACCAGGCAGGCTAAAGCTAGAAGAGTATATTGATATAAGGAAGGCCCTGGTAGGAGAGTATACCAGACAGGCTCAGGTCACAAGAGAAAAGTCCTGGTAAGAGAGTATACCAGGCAGATGCAAGTGCAAATGTGTTTAATTAGGAAAAGCCCTGGTGGGAGGGTAAACCAGACAGATATAAGTTGTAAGCATGTTAATGTGAGAAAGCCCTGGCAGGAAAGCATACCATTTGCAATATATAGGGGGTGTTTGGCCCTCTTTTTTGATGAGGGGTGCCTATGTCATGAGGGAAAATAACTATTTTAGAAAAAAGGGGACATAGGCTACCCCACCTGTCTGACACTTGCCGGGGATGGATCCAGCACCCTAGACAGATGGATCCAGTCCCTAGACTGCATGTGCTCCTGGGATCCAGTGATCTTCACTGCTCGGCTCATCTTCTTAGTCAAAGTATTTTCATTTTTAGGGCAATAGTAGTCTGTTTCTGATAACTTGTAATCAAAGTCTGAAAAAGGCTGCGCCGTGACCTTAAAAGGCAAGTCAGTTCTTGAGGACTTGTATGCCCAGTCTGGAAAGGTGTTTTCAGTAGTCTTGAAAGGCAAGTCAGATTTTAAGGATTTGTATACAGACCCTGTGAACGTATTTTCAGTACCTTTCCTAGGTAGGTGATGGGATGTATGGCAATATGCCGTTAAGACATGGGTAATGGCAGTGGTATCCTCAAAAGTAAAAGGTGGATACCAAGTCTCATCCGATGATGTCATGACACCCTCCCGAGTGCAGCTTCCCCCCATGTGATCATAAAACTGCCTTCATGGTCAGGATCAGGTAGTGGCTGGCCTCACCTGGCCACATGGGGAGAGGTCAATGCCAGGAAAGAAGTTATGACACCATATGATTCATCGCACTTGTTACATTTGATATTACCTATTATTTTGAAGGTGCAGTGAAAAAAAGATACTCCCAGATTAGTATATTGTTGAAAGTAATCTTGCTGGGAAATCACACTGCTGTTTCTTGAATGCAGATAATTGTGTTATGTTGTTTCCTTCCATGTTTCTAAAGTCAGAACGCTTACAACACAGTCAATTCCAGTAGTTAATTACTGTATTCATGTATTGTAAGCATTATGATTTGCAGAGAGGTCAATAAGGACCTTGTTGTGCTAATATATGTTACTAACAAAAAGTGGCCTTACTTCGCACAGGTTCTTTAACCCCTTAAGTGCTAAGGATGAGTATGCTTGTTGTTTTTGCATAGACTTGATTAAAGCTCAGCAGTTCAGGGGTTAAACAGGCATGATAACACACTAATCAATTGTTGACAATCACAGAGCAGACGTGCAGGGCAGGGGAGAATTGGTGTGCTGCAACATAATGGGACCTTCTGCGCGCTCCCCGTCTGTCACCTCACCCTGGCACGGTGCAGTATGTTGTGGTGCATTACTGTACTGATATCTTGGAAACGGTGCAGCCTAAGCCCTTGAAGAATATTATTTAAGGTCCCTGTAGGGGGTATCCTCAAAATAAAAAGGGGGTTATTGGAGTAATTTGATGCCTATGACTGCATTCCACCGCTCCTTAAAGGCATTCTCCTTCATGAGCGTGACTGTAGAGCTTTACATTTCATTTTCATAATGACAGGGCAATGGCCCACTAAGGGCTAGCTCCACAGATGTGGGCATGAGCCGAAAACTGTGATATTCCTTGAAAGCGGGTCTTCATAGCGATTCACTCATAGCCCGGCCCTCCTGCTACAGCGTGTCGTGATCCTTTATCAATCTGAGAACCTGCATGCTGTGGTGGGGGAAATCAAATGCTACGGCGAGCACTGTGCACATCACAGAAAGCACCCCAATGCTTTTAAGAATAAGGTATAGCATCTCCCTCCATATGGAGAGCATCTCTGAAATCAGTTCCCCCACCCCCCTACCTTCAATGTTACTCAGGAATATTGGAGGGCAATCCTTGACTCTGGCTTGTAACTTTTCACTTTTAAGACAACAGTGAAATTATATGCTTAATTTAAAAAAATAAATGATACCACAGCAGACAATCTTCCTGTACTTGCCGTACCCACAGAGAGTACAACTGGTTATCTCACATACCTTGGGCTTCATTATGACTTCGGCGGCAGCCATGCCGCAATTGGCGGCATGGCTGCTGCCGAAATCGGGTCCGGGTTCCCAGAATGGGGAATTACCGGGCCATTCCAAGTTCGGAGGGCCCGGAAATTCCTCCCTCCAGGGACCCGGGCCCAGACCTTCCTCATTCCCATCTAAGCCCCCATAGGGCTCAATGGGAATGGGAGAGGGTGCAAACAACGGGCCGATTACGAGTGGCCCATTGTTTACTCCCTCTTCCCCTCGCGGGACCCGGTAAGGACGCCTGGTTTGACCAGGCGTTACTTACCGGGTCCCGCGAGGGGAGCTTGTAATGAGGCGGAACCGGTTTAATGGGTCCGCCTCCTTTTGCGGAGCCTGTTAACCCGTTCCGCCTCAGTTGTAATGTGGCCCCTTGTCTTGACTTGACTATGCCAAATAGCATCTATTTATGGATTTCAGGCTTCATAATTAAGCATTTAACTGCCCAGAGAAAGTTAAAGCTCCTTTTCTATCCTATTCATGGAGAGAATTGCCAAAGACCCGCCTGACCGACACTGGTTGCCAGTTGCAAATCAATTTGAGTTCAAGCCTCTCCACACATCTCCTGCTGAACGATCTTTCAACGCACAGCAACAGCCATTTATATCATCTGGCACCCTGTTCCTCCTGACCTGTGAGAGTCACAAATCCACCGCTAGTGGTGACTTTATCTCGGTCATTGCCTCAGACCTATGGAATTCCTTCTGCTTCCACCTTACGTCCAAAGTGGTAAAACGTTCTTTCAGGAAGTGCCCCAAGAACTTGAAGACACATCAGCCCATCAGTGCAACATAGTCAGCGCCTAGATGCCCGCGCTTTATAAATGCAAATAAATAAATAAAATAGTAAGAGCCCCTTCTTTACACCAGTAGCACCAAGAGGCCATCCTGATGGAAATAGCCTGCTTTGCCCATTTTCCATGACATAATCAGCATGCAGGACAAAGCTTTTTCCAGGAGTAAACCTGACTTACTCCTAAAAAAGTGATTTACAACCAGTTTAAAAACGGACTTATGCTTGATACACCCAACACAATGGTCAACTTTGCTCTGATGATATTTTGTTGCAAGTTAATCACAGCTGTGTAACTTTCACAAGTGTCACGGCCTAACAGGCCAGCAAAGGCGAACATAAACATGGGGGCTGCCAGAGAGATCTGGGGTTCTACAAAGTGTGTCCTAATAGGGATGAGGTGCAAGGACACAGAACAGTGGTATTACATGTATATGCGCAACTTCAGAGTTGTCTCACATCATTTTGTGAACACAAGATACAACCGGTCTTTCTTATTGTGCGTGATGCGTGTGTGTTGGTAGTAAAGGGACGTGCATGTAAGTGTGCAGGAGGTGTGGAGTAAGACGTGCTCTGTGATGAAAGAATAGGTAGAACTGAGAGAAAGACGTTCATAAAACTAGTTTAGAAAATTATGATAATTTTTCTGTTTGACGTGGAGTGAGCTTGGTTTTGAGTAATTTTACGCAATGTCGGACCGCCAATCCACAGCTGAGCAGGCCTTTCTCTTAATCTGGAGTAAAGCATTTTCAGGTGTAAGGTCGGTCATCCATAGTGGCACATTTTTAGTGGCATAGCATAAGCCAAAAACAGGAGTTTCTGTCAATTGGTTGCAACTTTCTAAAGGTTCTACATTGTTCTTTTGAAAGTCTGCAGTTGGGTCGACTAGAATCCATCCTTGTTTATCTTTATGTGCGGGATCTCTGAGAAAGTTGAATTTAGAAATGTACCCAATTGCATGTAGAAGTGTACCCAATTGCATTTAGAAGTTGTGACCAATAGTCTCTCTGAGAAAAGTTGCATTTAGAAGTGTGCCCAATAGTCTCTCTGAGAAAAGTTGCATTTAGAAATTGTGCCCAATAGCCTCTCTGAGGAAAGTTGCATTTAGAAGTTGCTCCCAATTGCATTTAGAAGTGTGCCCAATTGCATTTAGAAGTTGTGCCAAATAGTCCCTCTGAGAACGTTGTATTTAGAAGTGTACCCAAATGCATTTAGAAGTTGTGCTCAATAGCCTCTCTGAGAAAAGTTGCATTTAGAAGTGTGCCCAATTGCATTTAGAAGTATGCCCAATTGCATTTAGAAGTGTACCCAATTGCATTTAGAAATTGTGACCAATAGTCTCTCTGAGAAAAGTTGCATTTAGAAGTTGTGCCGATAGCCTCTCTGAGGAAAGTTGCATTTAGAGGTCGTGCCCAATTGCATTTGGAAGTGTGCCCAATTGCATTTAGAAGTTGTGCCCAATAGTCCCTCTGAGAAAGTTGCATTTAAAAGTGTACCCAATTGCATTTAGAAGTTATGCTCAATAGCCTCTCTGAGAAAAGTTGCATTTAGAAGTGTGCCCAATTGCATTTAGACGTGTGCCCAATTGCATTTAGAAGTTGTGTCCAATAGCCTCTCTGAGGAAAGTTGCATTTAGTAGTTGTGACCAATTGCATTTAGAAGTATGCCCAATTGCATTTAGAAGTGTACCCAATCGCATTTAGAAGTTGTGCCCAATCGCATTTAGAAGTTGTGCCCAATAGCCTCTTTGAGAAAAGCTGCATCTAGAAGTGTAACCAATTGCATTTAGAAGTGTACCCAATCGCATTTAGAAGTGTACCCAATCGCATTTAGAAATTGCGCCCAATAGCCTCTCTGAGGAAACTGCATTTAGAAGTGTGCCCAATAGTCTCCCTGAGAAAAGTTGCATTTAGAAGTTGTGAACAATAGCCTCTTTGAGAAAAGCTGTATTTAGAAGTTGTGCCCAATTGCATTTAGAAGTATGCCCAATTGCATTTAGAAGTGTACCCAATCGCTTTTAGAAGTTGCGCCAAATAGCTTCTCTGAGGAAAGTGCATTTAGAAGTGTGCCCAATAGTCTCCCTGAGAAAAGTTGCATTCAGAAGTTGTGACCAAATGCCTCTCCGAGAAAAGCTGCATTTAGAAGTTGTGCCCAATTGCATTTAGAAGTATGCCCAATTGCATTTAGAAGTGTCCCCAATCGCATCTAGAAGTTATGCCTAATTGCATTTACAAGTTGTGCCCAATAGCCTCTCTGAGAAAAGTTGCATTTAGAAGTGTGCCCAATTGCATTTAGAAGTGTAACCAAGCGCATTTAGAAGTGTACCCAATTGCATTTAGAAGTTGTGCCCAATAGCCTCTCTGAGAAAAGATGCATTTAGAAGTGTGCCCAATTGCATTTAGAAGTGCACCCAATCGCATTTAGAAGTGTACCCAATCACATTTAGAAGTATACCCAATCGCATTTAGAAGTTGCGCCCAATAGCCTCTCTGAGAAAAGTTGTATTTAGAAGCGTGCCCAATTGCATTTAGAAGCGTACCCAACTGCATTCAGAAGTTATACCCAATAGTCTCTCTGAGAAAAGCTGCATTTAGAAGTGTCCCCAATTGCATTTAAAAGTTATGACCAATAGCCTCTCTGAGAAAAGCTGCATTTAGAAGTGTCCCCAATTGCATTTAAAAGTTATGACCAATAGCCTCTCTGAGAAAAGTTGTATTTAGAAGTGTACCCAATTGCATTCAGAAGTTGTGCCCAATAGTCCCTCTGAGAAAAGTTGCATTTAAAGTGTACCCAATTGCGTTAGAAGTTGTGACCAATAGCCTCTCTATGAAGTTAGCCAAGCTGTGCAAAGTTACAATTTGAAGTGACCACAATAGCCTCTCTGTGAAATTGCAATAGTGTCCCAGTACAATGCCGAACCGAACCGATCAATCTCCCTAATAACCTCTTGGTACAAAGTCCCTAAATACCCTCCATGTATAAAGTCGAATTGAAAGAAGTGCACCTACTAGCGTGCCCTAAATATTCATATTAATATGACTAACGGTATATCTGTGTAATGAAGAATCTGAAACTGTGACTAATAATCTAATACCCCCTCTAAGCAAATTGAATCTAGAGACTGACCGAATATCTTCTCTGTGTACAGGTGAACTTAGAAGTGTACCTAATAAACTAATATCATCTCTGTCCACGATTGTATCTAGAAAGCACCAAATAGTCTAGTATCGTCTTTGAGCAGTTGAACCTGGAAGTCTGCCTAAAAGCGTGCCACCTCCGATCTTAGAACTACAATCAGAAGGCCCTCCTAAATCAATCTAAAAGCTTGCACCAATCATGAGCGCGCCCACTCCACCAGAGTCTGTCAGAAACGACCCCCGTGGACCACCCCCACTCTCCGATCTTCCTTCCCTCCCGTCCCCCACTCCCAAATCACCCCAACCTCCTTCGCACTCACTGCCTTTCCCCTCTCCAAACACCAAGCCAGGGGGGCACGATGGCGAGCGACTCACCCTAAGACCACTCATCCCCTGAGCCCCACCCCGACCCACCAGCATTAACCATACCCGCTCCCCTCACTATCATACTGGCACACCCCACCCTGCAATCACCCACCCCCCGCCTTGCCCTCGTACCCCTGCCACCTTCCCCCACCGACCGCACCCTTTCCCCTCCCTAAAAACTACACGCCTAGCCCTAGCAAGAACCGAAGCTGCTTCCCTCTCCGCCTCTGACCCCCTTACCCTCTCTCACACACCAATCGCAGCAAAGAAACTAAAGAGGAAATGTCCCTCAATCTCTCAGCACTCCTCGCCTCCCCTGTCTCAACCCACCACCTCTCTCCCGCAATCTCCTCCCTCCCCCGTATCTTCCCCCTTCCTGAAACCCATCTCCCTCGATTTCTCATCAACTACAACGGAAACTCCTAACCGCCCACACCCCACCATCAAATCCCCAAACCCAAACCCGATCATCCTATCACACGCAGCCACCCAACCCGCCGAAGCCTGTCAAATTTTCTGCTCGCCCACTATTCCCTTCCAGCATCAACCACCCTACCCCTCTCCCTCCACTCTCTCTGCCACCGCCCCATCCCGCTCCAGCACCGAGACCAACCCTGCCTGCCGATGTGAACTGTGTCCTATTTAACGCCCGTTCTGTAGCAAAAAACAGACATTGCATCTTTGACCTCCTCGTCTCTGTCAAACCAGACCTAGTTTTCATCACTGAAACCTGGTTCTCAGACGACTTCGGCCCAATCGCCAATGAAGCCTTTCCCCCTGATTACTCCCTCATCCCACTGAGCCGTCCGTCCAGAGGAGGGGGAGTAGCATTCATCTTCAAATCTCTCCTCCGCGCCTCAATCATCGACAACCAACCCTCCATTCCATCCTGCAAATCTCTCCTCGTTAAACTATCCCTCTCCCCGTTGCTCTCACACAGCTTCCTAATAATCTACAAACCCCCTGGCTACGATAGACAATTTGCAAACAACCTTTGCGATTCTATCGCCACCCTCCAACTAAACCATCCCAACATCACCCTTCTTGGAGACTTCGACATATGGCTCGACATCCCCACCAACCCTATGACACACGCCCTGGTTGACGGCTTAGATGCAATTAATCTCCAACCCCACATAAACGGCCCGACTCACTATAAAGGACACACTCTTGATGCCATCTTTAGCTCCAACACCCTGATTCATCTACAGCCCTCCACCCCTATCATCTGGTCCGATCACTTCATCCTCTCGTTCGCCATCCACTCACCCAACCCCTTTCCCGTACTCGTATCTGAACCTCTGAATCTACGCAAATGCTGGAAAAAACTAATAATCACCCCAGACCTAGCCGAGGCACTCCTCCAGTCTCCACCACCTACCTGCCGTCTCAACAACCAACTAACCCCTGAGGCCTTTGATTCATGGGTCAACGCATCTCTGATGCGGCTCACCCCCCCTTGCAAATCATCAACTCGCCGTGGCCTTTTCCCCAAATGGTTCACTCCTGAGTTGAAGACCACTAAACGACAATACAAATGCCTAGAATGCAAATGGCAGAAAGAGAAAACCCACGATAGCAGGACCACCTTAGCCCAACACCTGTACCGGTACAAAGCCGAAAATCCGGAAAGCAAAAAAAGCCCACTACAACACCCGAATCCTAAACTGCAAAAACCCAAGCAAAGAACTCCACAAAATCATCTCCGAATTCACCAATCTGGCTTGTAACAGAACCGTCCCGACCCCGTCACAATCACTGTGCGACTCACTCTCCCTCCACTTTTACACCACGGCTATCGAAAGGACAACAACTCTAACCACCAAACTGGCTCTCTTACAGCCACCACACAATCCTCCGCCCGTACCGGCCAGCCCATCAGCTGCGACCTCTATGCAACCAACGTTCGAATCCTTTAGTCCAATATCATCAGAGCAATTTCTCAAACTTTGAACTATCCGCCCCCCTGTTCAACCTCTACCTGATCACCCTCCCACCAATAATTCATTCACACAGCATCCTGTGTTACAACTACGCCGACGACACTCAACTAATTATAAAATTCCAGAACTCGAAACCCAACTCCCGACCTGACCTGGCATCCTGCCTCCTTAACATAGAACTCTGGATTACCCAAAGCCATCTCTTGTTAAACCCCTCCAAAACAGAAATCATGGTTTGCGGCAACTCCGATCTTCTTCCGCACCCACTTCCCTGGCCACCCGCCATGGGCAACTCACGACACCCTCCAGCACAGTGAAAAATCTTGGATGCACCCTGGACTCTGACCTAACACTCTCGCGCCAAGTCAACAATGTCTCAAAGTCCTGCCACCACCACCTTAAAACCCTTAGGCGCATCTTTCCATATCTCTCATTTCCCAACAGACTCTCCGCGGTCCAATCAATCGTTATATCAAGACTGGACTAAGCAAACCCCCTATACCTCGGAATCCATGCCTACCAACTGAATAAACTCCAAAGGGCACAAAACGCGGTGGCCAAATTGCTACTTGCGCTCGGTCCAAGAGACCATGTATTCCCCAGCTCTTAAGACACTGCATTGGCTTCCAGTAGCCCGTAGGGTAGCTTTCAAAACCTTATGCCTCTCCCATCGAGTACTGCATAAAACTGGACCTCAATATCTTCAAGACAAGCTAATACCTTATCATCCCAATCGCACCCTAAAATCAAGCTCAGCCGGCCTCCTAGTAATTCCTAAGACAAACTCAGTCAGGTTAGGCGGATCATCATTCTCAGACCCGGCCCCAACCCTGTGGAACTCGCTCCCACCCCACATCCGCCTAACCAAGGATTTAACGTCCTTCCGCAAACTACTGAAAATCTGGCTCTTCCCCTAAAACCAACTGGTTTTCCAAACTAACATCATCACAATAACACCGTCCCAACAAACTACCTGAAGCGAAAAATTGACAGCTATTAAACTTGTATGTAAACTGGAAAGACAAACAGAACTAAACAAGTAATTTAGATCAAAACAGTGAAGTGGATAATAGGAATAAATCATTGGGAAAGTAAGGAGATTTAAAGTGATGAAATGGACATAATGAATGAGGAGGGAACGTAGTGAATGACATAGATGAAATAGCTAGAATGGATGAAGCGTATAGAACAGATGAATGCACTAAGTGGAAGAGTGCAAGAGTGGAAGAACAGATGACTAAAAAGATCAAATGACTATGGAGATCGGATGGAATAGATGAACATACTAAAGCCAATGAGTGTGTAGAGTGGTTGGGTGTGTAGTGCGGACAAGCGTGTACAGTTTGTGTAGAGTTGATGAGTACGTAAACACAGAGTGTGAATAAATCGCAGGAGGGCGTAGAATTGATGATTATACTGAACGGACGAACGTATAGACTGGATGAACGCTTAGACTGGATGAACATGTAAGAGCGAACGAGCATGTCGAGAGGATGAGCGTGGAGAGCAGATGAGCGTGGAGAACGGATGAATGTGGAGAGCGGATGAATGTGGAGAGCGGATCAATATGGAGAGCGGATGAGTGTGGAGAGCAGATGAGTGTGGAGAGCAGATGAGTGTGGAGAGCGGATGAGTGTGGAGAGCGGATGAGTGTGGAGAGCGGATGAGTGTAGAGAGCGGATGGGTGTGGAGAGCGGATGGGTATGGAAAGCGGATGGGTGAGGAGAGCGGATGAGTGTGGAGAGTGGATGAGTGTGGAGAGCGGATGAAGGTGTAGAGCGGATGAGTGTGGGGAGCAGATGAGTGTGGGGAGCAGATGAGTGTGGAGAGCGGATGAGTGTGGGGAGCACATGAGTGCGGAGAGCGGATGAAGGTGTAGAACAGTTGACTGTGGAAAGCGGATGAGTGTAGGGAGCGTATGAGTGTTAGGGAGTGGATAAGTGTGGAGTGTGGAGAGCGGGTGAGTGTGGGGAGCAGATGAGTGTGGAGAACGGCTGAGTGTGGAGAGCGACTGAGTGTGGAGAGCGACTGAGTGTGGAGAGCGGCTGAGTTGTAGAGAGCGGCAGAGTTGTGGGGAGCGGCCTGAGTGGGGGGAACAGATGAGTGTGGAGAGTGGATGAGTGTAGGGGGCGGATACATGTGGAGAGCGGATGGCAGTGGATAGCGGATGAGTGTGGGGAGCGGATGAGTGTGGGGAGCGGACAAGTATGTGGAGCGGATAAATACGTAGAGCGGATGAGTGTGTAGAATGTACGAGTACGTAGAGCGGACAAGTACGTAGAACGGACGAGTACGTAAAGAGGACGAGCACGTAGAGCGGATGAGTACATAGAGCGGACTAGTACGTAGAGCGGACGAGTGTGTGGTGCAGATGAGTATGCAGAGCGGATAAATACGTAGAGCGGATGAGTGTGTGGAACGGATGTGTACATGGAAAGACAAGTACGTAGAGCGGACGAATGTGTGGAGCGGATGAATGTATGGACAGGATGAGTGTGTGGAGCGGATGAATGTGTGGAGCGGATGAGTGTGTTGAACGGATGAGTACGTAGAGCGGATGAGTAGTACGTAGAGCGGATGAGTAGTACGTAGAGCAGATGAGTAGTATGTAGAGCGGACGAGCAGTATGTCGAGCAGATGAGTATGTGGACCGGATGAGTGTGTAGTACGGATGAGAGTACAGAACGGATGAGCATACAGTGCAGATGAACGTACAGAATGGATGAGTATACAGAGCGGACGAGTATACAGAGCGGATGAGTGAGCAGGCAGATAGGAGTACATGCGCGGGGTAGACTGGAGTGCATGCGCGGAGAAGACAGGAGTGCATGCGTATGGAATACATGACAGCATGCGTAGGGCACACTGGAGAATGAGGGATAGACTCGAGCACGCAAGGCAGACTAGAGTGCGTGAGTATGTCGAGCAGACAGGAGTGTGTAGGGCCATCCTAAACGCCTGAAGTGAATAAAAATGCATAGAATGGACCTGATTCCATAGAATTGCGTGCCGTACATAATATGCTTAGGAATGCAGGGAACATTTGAAAGGGCATATATGATACCACACCCCACGCTTACTCTCTTCTTTACACCACCACTCAACTAGAACACAGAGATACTATGACACCATTCGGTATAACTGTTCCCATATCAACATCTACTGCTCAATCCCCATCACTCTAAGTAAACACTGCTGGTTTCACACCACCCAGCCAGGCGTTCTCCTCAGGACTAACGCAGCCACACTCGGTCTGGATAAATCCTGCCAGAGTGAACACATACTCCTGATCTCTCAAGCACCACACCTACCGCTAAGAAGCAGCTACCACATGAATTCCGCACCAGCTGCACACATACCTGGTGCGCACACGCACCTTTGAACTCTCTCTACCCTCTCTACTGACCCGAACTTCGGTTCCCAAGGGCGATCAGCCTATGAGTGCCTTCAGACCATACCAATGGTATATAAGGCGCTATATAAATGCAAAATAACATAACATAACATAACACCACACCACACCCACTCCCTCCACAACCCCACCTCCCTATTCCCCTAACCCCACACACACACATATATGTATATGTATATGTATTTAGGTGAATTGACCAAAAGTGGTTGATGAAACTGCGGACTTTGACAAGTCTCTGTAAGAACAGGATCCCCTTTACGAAGCATAAATCTGACGTTTGACAAAATGGAGGAGAGGCACACACACACAAAAAATCATTAAATGAGTCAAAGGCTGAAGAATGAACATTATGGCTAATAGAATTACAGAGAATAATGATGTCTTATGGTTACACAAAGAACAAAAACAGGAAAAGGAGACTGGCCACCTCTATCATACGATGCAGAACCTATATGAAGACCCTGATCTTAAAAGAACATCTCTCCAATCACTGATCGCTCCACTCAACCCTCACTCTCCCGTCTGGAGCTCCACCACTCAACGGGTCCTCTATCCATCCCAGCTCCTCTGCCATTGCTGCCCCTGGACAAGACTGACAGCCCCTACAGTACTCCATTTCTTCCCGGCAGTGGTCGAAGTGCGCAGGGGCGGTTGGGAGCGGTGCTCCACTATTTTTTTTATTAGATTGTACTGTTTCTACGCTTTTATTTTGAAAAGAAACCGTTACAGAATGGTTTCGTTTTAAAAATAAAAGTGTAGGAAGCAGTTGAACCGTGCACTCCAGTGCACTCCACTGAACGTTCCCTTAAACAGCAGGCGCATGAGTTTTGGGGTTCTATTATACGCAGGAGGGGGCCCAGTGATGGGGTTTGTGGGGAGCGGGTACAGGCCAGTAAGGAACACAGTTCCACTACTTCTTTTTCATACACTTTGACCACTGCTTCCCGGTTATGGGCAGACTTCATAACTCCTATACTTATATACAAGTGCACTGCATTATCCTGCATTGAGATTTTTTTAATTTTTTTATATGTATGTGTTTTGTTATTATTTTACTTTTTTGAAAATAGTGGTAAATGACATTAACAACGAGACAAAACCACATAGTACATCATCGCTTATGCTTCGGGAATCGTCTATGGGCAACATTTCACCCTCGGGCTGTCTGTGAGAGGCATTAGCCAGAAGCGCCCTCCCTCCTTAAAAATGTTTTTTTCTCATCTCTGGCCATGAAATATGAAGCATGCCTTTGGGGAGCACTGTTGCACCACTCCAGGCGTCCTCTGTCTGAGGCAGCATATTGCATGCCTGGACTGGAGAACCAGCTTGGGAAATATAGCTCGGATCTTTGCTCATTGTTCTTAAGGGCAGCCGAAAACGCTCTTCACTTGGGAAGTAACGCACTTGAAATGTTTATCACCTTCTAGATGAAGTGCGCGAGACACGGAAACAAAACACGTTCTGCTACTGAACCCCATTTTTTATGTATTTTATGAAAATCACATATTTGACAGATAAACCGCTATAACAATACAAGCCAGCTGTTGTCCAACTCCAGGACTCGAGGGCCGGATCCATGCCGGGTTTTTCAGGCTACCCTTCATTAATATTCCTGAGATAAATTTGCATTCAATGATACTAAACCTATGCACATTTTTCCTCATGGATATTAATGAGGGATATCCTGAAAACCCCTCAGGATCCCAGCCCTCGAGGCCCGGAGTTGGACAACCCTCACTAAAGGCCATCGCATTACAGCTTTGTTTCCACTTTGAAAGTGGGGGCAACGTCACATGAAGATGTTATATGCCACGGGTCTGCAACCTTTGCCTCTCCAGATATTTGAAACTACAAATAAGCTCACTCTCCATTGAATATGCTGGCTGGGGGTCATGGGAGTTGCAGTCCAAAACATCTGGCGAGCCAAAGGTTGCAGACCTTGTAATATAGAACTATATAGAAGCTCATGTTTATTGATATATTATTGTTGGTCATTGCTAACTCATAAAACTACTGCAGAATCAAAGATCAATGCCGTGTTATTCAGATTTCCAAATAGCATAATAAATGTCCAGCATCATGGATATAACATGCAAAGATCTGCTGTGCTATATACTATTTTTTATTTATGAAACCTAACTAATTGGAAGCAGCAACGTGCTGTAGTCATAATTTGGTATTAACAGAGGTCAGTAGAAGATGATGTTGCAGGTTATATAGTAGCTTAACCATCCCATGCTGCTGGGGTGGTAGGTACCTTTAAGTAACCAGTCCTACCTGACCCAGATGTAGAGGTATATACTACTATACTCTAATATATTTTCCAATAATTCATTATTTTCTCATTTAGCCTGAATTGCTGTGACAAATAAAACAATTCCCTTATTCTGGAAAAACCTTCATTTGCACGTGGAAAGGGATCCGAGGTACTAGCAACCAACTGGACTCCTTAGAACATGGGCAGTGATGTCCTGTCTGCAAATGAGGCCCTCCCCTAGGCATAGATGCTCTCACTCCTGGGTTGCCCCAGACCTGGGTTGTCTTCTCCCGTGCCCGTGGTTCCCTCCCCCGACCACACAGGGGCTCCTGTGTGTTGGCTGCATTAAGAGGCATTGCTGGGGAACTGGGGGGCTATATCCCCAGGTCTTGTGGTTTAAGCCCCGGATAGAAGCTCAGGGGCTACGACCAAAAAGCTAGCTAGCCCCGAGTCCCAACTGTCCCGACATAAGCATAACCCCAGATATTTTCCAGACCTTGCAGTGAGGGGTGCACCTGCTTCTGCGTTTTCTGTGCCCATCCCTCTGTCTATTCTTGCTTGACCTCTCTGGATTTGCTCCACATGGCTCCTTCCATGGAAGTAGACATGGTCCTCTTTTTCCTTGTGGGCCTCTCTTTTTTTTAATGATGACCAGGACATAGCCTTGTTTTTAGGCTGAGCAAGACATGCAGTTTCGGATTGCTTTGCCTTCTGGGGCCAGATTACAGAAACTTTGTTCTGGTGCAAGTGCAGGTTTTCACAGTATTAGCACTAGGGCAAACTTTGTCCTGGGGGCAAAAATGCAGTGGAAATGTATCTTTTTTGCACTAGGGTAATTTTTGCCCTGGTGCTTATTACATGCCAAACTGCACTTGTTAGGGTGCAATGGTTTTCTAATACGTCCCAGTGTTAAAAAATCTTGCCCTAGTGCTAATACCGTGCAAACTTTGCACTGGTTCAAAGTTTCCTTAAACTGCCACCAGTTGGCAAACATTGTTTCCAGGTCTGAAAAGTTGAAAAGCGGGGAAACTCTCCCGTGCATCTAATAACCTATAGTCCACATCAGAGGGCAATAACGGCTATTAAAGGCAGCAAATGCTTGTTACTGGCATTTGATTTACTTCGTCATTTCAACTTTTGTTTTCAGGTCTTTTAACAGCTAGCCAATACCACCGCGATGGGAAACACGGTTACAATGATTCGATCATTGATATAATAAGTGGTTATGCAGATTAATTGCATTCAAAATGTCTGTGTTAGGAGATTGTTATGTTCTTACATACACAAAGAAGTGCAAACACCCTAATTTTCCAGCCAGCCTGTCTGTATCAGGGCTGTGTGTGTCTGGCAACAGTGTATCTGCATGCCTGTAGATCTACCACGGTCATGAAGACACACCCTTGCAAGACCCACCAGACCGAGAGATCATGAGGACACCTAACATGATTGTGGCCTTCTTCAGGAGTGCCAGTGCCATCCCGGATGTTCACAACCTCCCGGGTAAACAAGTCCTTGCACCATGCTTTGCGACACAAAGAGTTTTCTGTGGGAGTGGTGGGATTAGTGGAGGGATCTGCAGGCACGCGGGAATCCCCCAGAGGGGGATGCTAACAGAGCCCTTTCGGAGGGTCACTGCATCCCTCCAGAAAATCTCTGCTTCACGTCTGCAAGGTATCGATCAGCAGATAAACCCCGGCTGAACACGTTGAGCCCAGATCCAGAATTTGCAGCCCTATTATCCAGGATTCTTGTGATGGGGAGAATAAGGGCCAGAGACTGAACTATTTAGCTCTAAATTGAGCTGCCCTGAGTTAGGGAGACCGGATGTGGCACAGTGCCGGTTGGTTGCGCTTTACTGAAGTTGTATGACACTTACGGCAAACGCAGTCTGCAGAAAGTGGTGTGGGATTCATAGGTGCTCTGGCAATTCTCAATTTTCTCTTACAGAGTTTGTTGTAGAAAAAGCCAGCCTGCCTTCTAGGAGCACCATGCTGATCTGCATAGCTCATGGGCGGGCACTAAATATTTATATCTATCAGTTATGCGATCTCCCGGGAGAGGAGACCATTGCATTTTGTTGACCAAGACCAAGCTTTTCATCGGTAACATATCAATTAAGTGTTCTGCAGAATCCTATAGCACACCTTTCATTGGTCAAGAGGTGTACGGGCAAGATCTGGCGGCGTATAACCTGCGGTGATGTAGCTGGCAAATAAGCCATATATTAGCAATGGCTTTTGGATGAGGTTATTGTACATTGTAATAGAAGAGATACATGCATCATGATTGGGGAGTCATTGTTCCCTAGTGAAGACCAGGAAAGGCATTTTTGGTGATACCAAGAATCTCTGGAGTTGGATGACGATTTTTTTTAATGATATGGGATTTGTTCAACAAATCCCATTATGGGTGAACATGCAGGAAGCCTTTGGAGAAAATACATAACCCTATTCAGGAAAAGCGTATGCATTCCAGTGAAAGCAAAACTGTACCTTCATGGAGATAGCAGAAGATATGTGCAAAGGTCTCATCATTCTGGACGTACAGGAACCTGCCACTTATACCTCTACTCAACCAAGCTTGCATGGTTCGGCACCGGTTAATTCCCATGTAAGAGTGTTGTACTGAGGAAATGGCTAAACGTATGAATGAAGGACCACTTTGGTCAGGTGCTTAGGAGGTCTAGTGGTTTTTAGCAATTGCAACAAAAAAAAGACAGGTTGATGAGAATTTAGCATATGAGTCCACTTTTTGGAATTTGATGCCTCTTTCTTTAAGCACTGAAGTGAAGTGTTTCAAATGTGGTCTCAAAAACCATTTGTTTGCAACATATTCATGTTCTTTCTTTCAATGTTTAGGTACTTGGGTAGATAAGCCATGCTATCCACCTAGAAAATACTGTAAGTATAGACCGTGCTCCTCTGCTTCCAATTAGGTGAAGCATAGAGGGTCTCTGTTGCTAATCATTTTATCGCAGCCGCAAGAATCGACAGAAGAAGCCAATACATAATCATGCACACATTAAAACAAATCACCACTGAATCTGCTGGGTATGTATAACGCACCACTCCAATGGACACTGGCCACAGACATGGCTACCCGCACACATCATAATACAGCGGTGACTATGAAAATGACTATGACAAATTTGGTCGTGCTGGTGACATAATTCTATGCCTCCTTACACCAGACTGTGACTCAAGACCTCTGTCATCAGTATGCAGCGAAGACCACAGAGCGAGTCACTAGCACTCACACCATTTCCTGACTCCTCTAAGCACCCATCCACATGCCTAAATTCATTGGTTGCTCTCTACCAGAGCCAGAGCCTGGCCAGGCCTGCTAAGCCTTTTTTGGCCAAATGCACTCAAACATTCTAATCTCATTCCATGACCTCCAACCCTCAGGACTTTGTTCCCCGAGGGCGTTCTTACCACCAACGCTTTGACACTATGTTAATGGTAAAAGGTGCTCTATGAATGACAACTACAATACTTCACTAAAACAAAGAAGTTGTTCAATTTGCTCAGGTTCTTACATCTGTGTACACTCACTTAGCCAATCATCCAGTTGCTCTCCCACTCACTCATCCAGTCTTATACTCACCCACTGACTCACTGGCCCATTGACTCACTCACTTACTCACATACGCACTCATGACTCACTCACTGGCAAGTGGATGGGAAGCAAACAGAAAAGCAGAGGAAAACTGCAAAGGGTCCCAGGAGGGTAATGGCCCAGAAAGTGTGGTGTATTGACAAATCTGTAGCACACCACACAAATACATATTTTTGGAACTTTTATGACAGTAGAAAATGCAAGGATAGGATTGTGAGGCTGAAGATAGAAATAAGGACAAGGCAATATTCCTGAATCTTTGTTTGCAAGTAAGAAACAATGGTAGGGCACTGATGGAGGCCTGCAGATGAAGGAAGACTTGTTCATAAAAATAACAGTTTCTACAGGTGTTGCACAGAATAAATATAGAAAATACAATGTTACTTGAAAGGATATGCTGTATGATCGGGCATTGGTAGGGCACTGATGGAGGCCTGCAGATGAAGGAAGACTTGTTCATAAAAATAACAGTTTCTACAGGTGTTGCACAGAATAAATATAGAAAATACAATGTTACTTGAAAGGATATGCTGTATGATCGGGCATTACATTAGGAGAGGCTATAGCTGCATTAACATGCAAACAGGGACGTCCTTTGAGTACCGCAACTGCGACCCCGGGGGTCTCCCTTGCTACCCCTGTGGCTTCCCTTGCTAACCCTTAACAAAATAAAACGTTATTTTTTTTTAGTGGAAGCTCCTAGGCTGTGGCCAGCGCCATGTGGCTCTTTGTTTCCTTTGTCCCGGGAGGATAGCTCAGCGGCAGCGTGCGTGTCTTGGAAGCAAGACGACACAAAGCAACAACAGGTTCGATCCCCGGGTCTGCGCTTAGAAACCTCTGGGTTTTTAAGCACGTTATAAATACGTAGCTAAGACAAAAAAAAACACTATTATGCAACTAAGAAAAACAAACAATTCCTGTAACAGCGCCTCGATGCCTGCGGGCTGTGTGAGCGCTTTATAAATGTTAAATAAATAAAACAATGTTTCTGGAGTGGCTGGCTTTCTTGTGTAGGGGGTTCCACAAGTGTAAAACATTGACCTGTGATCCTAAAAAAAAATAGGAATAACAAATAATGTGTCTTTCTAGAATTCTATACAATAATTGATAGACTCATTAAAAGTTTATTTCAGGCACACTTCAGGAGGTGAGTCACTAATTTAGTTTGTTCTAAAACACCTCAAATTCACAATGCAGTCAAAAACTTCCAAAAAGCATTTACAGTAGAATAAGCATTAATTTCAGACTATGTACGTTGCTTTTCACAAGTTGCATTTATATCCTGTTTTTCTCTGCTGTTGTCTCTGTTACGATCATCACAAGACATTCCATCTCGGTGTCCTCGGCCACTTGACACAATCCTTGTGCCTAAAAGCTTCTGTACTGTGTAGAAATGTTTGGCCATAGCACATAAAGTGGCCCTTTATTTCATTGGGCCACAATTAATGATTTGTTGTAATCTGTATATCTTTCCTGCCTCCATGGGATGCTGTTCAGAATTTTGTTTGCATGTATGAGGTAACAAGTGCCCAGGGTATGGGATGCCATGTGAGTGTGCTGCTTTCCCTGTGCTATTCTGTATTCTTTAATACATTTTTATGAACCCTCCCAATGGTATGTATTTTGCCAACCTCTGAAACCTGAAAAGTAGATCCACGCAGGCTTGACATGTGGCCAACTTTCCACCAGACCTGCAGATGAACTGACCTGCTGTTAAATCTCTGTGACCATTTTAATAGTATCCAATACAGAGTGTAATTTGCTTTCTGACTTTGAGACCATTCAGACATGCAATTGCTAATTTTGATATATAGCCTGTATAATAGCTATAGCCGGTAAGATAGCTCAGTGAGTTGAGCGCTCACTGCTGCAATATGTGTGTGATCCAGGTTGCAGAACCAAATCCCGGCAAGGCCAACTCGGCCTTTCATCCATCTTAGGTCGATAAATGAGTACTAACACAGGTTGGGTGATATTGTATGTATATTTGATCTATATAAAGCTCTTAAGTGTAAGTGTTATGTAATAACACATCATTATCACCTGGCTTTGGACGTCTGCTTGCATTCACAGTAATTTGGTAATATTTGGTAATATGGGCCTATACACACTGATTTTAATGATACATGTGGTGATCCATTCTTGCATGAAATATATATCACATTACAGTGATATTGAAACCATATTTTTCATAGTTTACTTAGGAATAATGCTATGTGATGCCACTTCCTGTTTTGTCAAGGTGGGAAAGGTCGTGTTCCATTGCTTCCCGTGATGTCACTTTGGGGTGGTGTATAATGTCATCACTTCTTGTGATGTTACTTCCACTTCCCCATGTCTTTTTGGTGAAATGACGTCCCTGTACTTTTACTTGAGACTATAGAAATACCATACTGGTAAATAAGGATGGTGGTATTTTACTAAGGTAAAGGACAATCCTCTGTGATTAAGCCAACTATAGGCAAAAGAAGATGGTGGTGATTCTCTAAAGTAAACCATAATCCTCTGAGGTTATGCCAATTATAGGCAAAGGAAGTGGTATTTCACTAAAGAAAAACACGATCTTCTGAGATTATGCCAACTATATGCAAAAGAAGATGCCTGTGTTTTGCCAAACTAAAGCATGGTCCACCTAGAATAATCCAACTACAGGCAACGGAAGCTAGTGGCATTTCACTAAAATAAAGCATGGTCCTATGAGATGATGTCAATTGTAGGCAAAGGAAGATGGTGGTGATTTTGCAGAAAATCTCTGTATTGCCAATATTTTTTATTTGTTTAATTGCATTCAAATTGTAACAACAATGTTTTAGCAACACAATGTGACTTATGTTACAGCATACAAAAAATATTCTGAAATGACTATTTAGATAGAATCAAAGAAAAATAAGATAAAAGAACAAGAAGCAAATCTTAAACATTAGCGAATATGATACTCTACGGATGTTAAAAGTCCTTAGACGTGCCCCTGTATAGAAGGTTTTGAAGTTGCCATGAACCCTGCCGTGGTACAGAAGAAGGGATGCCCAATGTCGGGCCAGCTCTTATTAGTAAATCGTAAATGTGGATTCAGTATTCAATCAACTAGAAATCTTTCACCAAATATCAAATATGCAAAATTGGAGTCAAATCACACGACGAGTACAGAGAAAAAAGTGGTCCATATTTACAATATTTATTGGAATCATCAAGACCCTAAACAAGAAAATTTAATGGACGAGCTACTGGATTCAGTGGATAGTGTGATGGTGAACACTTCAGACCTGAACATGGTGATATATGGTGATATTAATATGAAATTAATCGATACAGATGCAAACAAATCAGAGAAAAGGAAAATATCAACAAAAGAGTTAAAATTGAAAAGAACATGATTAGAAGAAATGAATGATCGATCACTTAATATGATGAATGGGAATACTAGTGGAGATATTCCGCCTGTTGAAACGTGGGAGCGAGGGAACCAAAGGTCGATACTAGACTACTTCTTCCTATCTGAAGTAATGTCAACAGAAATAACAACACTAAAAGTGATAAAGACCTCACAAAGCGATCATAATTTGGTGACTCTTACTTGGAAAAAAACAATCCTTCTGCAAAAAAAACAGTGGAGTCAAGAACTTGAGCTGGCGCTGGGACGGAATCGCCTGAGAATGATGTCCAAAGATATAACAACTTTAGCAGAAGTGATAAGACCTCAACCCGGTTCATACAACGAACACTTGACTGAGTACCGAGAATTCATGGAAATCTATAGAGTAAAAGCTAAAGTTCTGTCGAAACCCCGACACAGGAAACACAAATTTGAAGAAAAACTTGCTGAAAAGAAAAGCGACTTAAGGAAAAATTGTTGCAAAATGCGAAGTGAAAATAAGGGAGACCAGAATCAAAGAATAAGGTTGTTAAAGAACAAATACAGGAATTGGGCTAAAATCCATCGAGCAAGTCTTTAGCAAAATGATGCTGAAGTAATGCTCAAGACCCTAGTACAAAGGAATTCCAGAGGTTTCTGGTCGTTGAACAATGAAGCTGATAATCCACAGAAGGCGTTGATTAAAAACATGGTCAATGAAAGCCAATGGGAAGCCCATTATGCCCGTTTATTAGAGAAAAAGTTCCCGGATTTCCCAATGACACAACCATGGGATCTAACACTAGAATGTGAAGATGTAGCCTGCCAATCAGCGCTCCCTCATAAAAAATGCTAGGATAAATATTTGATCACAAGAGTAAACACTGTACGTCTATCGGAAAATGTGTTTAATCACAAAAAATGGACACTGCACGCCAACACGAAATCTGCCGAGCTGCACACGCATTTAGGCGTTTAAAGAAATTGTTCGCATATTCGAGAAGCCAGGACTATCAAGCAAACTCCCCATAATCAAGTTACCTCATCTTGGAATACTGAACATTGTAATCACTAATACGCCCTGAGGACGGCCCGGAGAGGGCTGAAACACGTGTTGGCGTGCAGTGTCCATTTTTTGTGATTAAACACATTTTCCGATAGACGTACAGTGTTTACTCTTGTGATCAAATATTTATCCTAGCATTTTTTATGAGGGAGCGCTGATTGGCAGGCTACATTGATTTTGTTCATTCTTTTGTATATGAAGGGGTACCGAGAATTTACCCTTCTACGCACTGCCACTGCTGCAAACCTCTCAAACACCTAATTAGAACAAGGGTGCGCGCACCTACCCACATTGGGGATTTTTTCTCGGAATCCTTTACTAGAATGTGAAGATATAAAGGAATGCATTCAAAAATGCAGTGCTTCACGAGCAGCAGACCCAGATGGCCTATCAAACCAGATGCTGAAAGAAAACATCGAAGAGTGGACATAGTTCTGCGACACGCTATTCAAAAATGTAATACGGGAAGCGCGAATGCCCCTAACATGGAAAGAGGGTATAATAGTACCCATCTTTAAAAAAGAGTGCCGAATGGATCCAACAAACTGTCGGCAGATAGCCATGTTAGATGTGGTGGGGAAGATTTTCGCTAGCCTGTTATTACGGAAGCTATCCGTTTGGCTGAAAACAAGCAAAGCCACGGATATAAGACAAATGGGATTTTTAAAGGGAGTAGGGTGTAGCCTAAACCTGCTCTTGCTTAACCTGTTAAAAATGGAGGCTATCCGAGCAGGTCGGAAAGTCTATCTAGCACTAATCGACCTCGCTCACGCATTTGATGGCGTGGACCGTGAAATTTTATGGTCGAATTTAAAAAAGCGTGGCTGTCCCATCAACCTCATACTGGTGATAAAAGAACTATGCACGCAAACCACGGTAAAGATCCGTCTAGATAATCAAGGTCATCTTACAAAGGCAATACCAACAGCCCATGGAATAAAACAAGGGTGCCATGTGGAGCAATTTTATTCAATTTCTACATTTCTGAAGTTGGAAAAGCATTTGACGATGTAAGATGTACACCACCAACGCTGAATGGTACGCAAATCAGTTGGATCCTGTATGTGATTAATTTCTATAAGAGCAAGGTCATACCATCGCTAACCTTTGGGGCTGAAAGCATGTTTGGTTGCTCACATGAAATTTGTTCTCGATGTGAGGGCATGTTTTGGAAAAAAATACTGCAAATTCCACTAAGCTATCCAACGGCTTGTTCCATAGATGAAGTAAGCATGTTGACCCTGAATGCCAGAATTATGTGGAATATGCTATCTCTATATGGCAAGACGATTGAAATCTCTGTCCCTCAATTTGTGTTATTGGCAGATCATGAAACAACTCAGAACCAGCCTATACCCCAACAGTGGAGACAAACTTGCAGAACGATCCTGCATGACATAGGGACTGATGATAAGATGCTAATATTCAACCCGAATGCAGTAAAAAAGAAACTGCTTGAATATGACTGAACATCAGAGAAAAGAAGATCCCACAAATGCATGGAAAACTCTCCAGTCGAAGCAAACGATTCAATCAGAAATTTACAATATATGGAAATGTTTCCGTGTAAATTTCTAAGAAGAAACTACCTGAGATTCAGACTGAATCTGTACGAAACTAGAGAAGTCTAAAGTCACCGAAGGGCCTTGCCAGGTGGTGACATGAAATGTCATTTCTGCCAACAAGAATACGAAACATTGAAGCATTTGGTATTGTTCTGCACAGAGTTTAAAGATCTAAGAACTAAATATTTGGGCCAAGAGAGGAGCCTTGTAGCGACATACAGTGCTGAGGACGGGTGGTTACGTCTACACTGCAGTTCCCATAAAAAATGGTCACTTGCGCTTACATTATTCCTGCAACAGATGGAAAGTAAGATGGCTGAATAAGACTGATGAAATGACTGGCTGAAGACCATAAGTAGCATTTATGTTGTAACAAGTAAAAGATATGAATCTAGTGGAAATATTACACAGGATATGTGGAAAGGGAGTGAAAAATTCAAGATTCAAGAACTTGGGAATTTCAAGAATTTGTGTATAACTAAATGTTTAGTTAAATGTCATTCTTTTTTGATTTTGTTCAAAAGTTTGTATAAACTAAATTAAAAATATATATATATCAGCACTTACAAAGTCAGAGAAGAGGGGTTAAAACGCTTCGTTCACTCGCGCCTGGGCACAGGACATGTTGTTATTAAATTAAATAATGTTTCAATGGATGAATCGTCCTTAAAATGCCAACAAGTCTTAGTACTAGGCCAGGTGTCATTCAGATTGCGCAAGTGCATGGAAAGGGGAAGGGGGAAAAGTGTGAGGGAGAAAGTGGAGAGGACAGTATAGTAAGTAAAAGTAAGGCCAGCAGGTGGCAAGTGCAAGGATAAGTGCCAACACCAGGTGTCAAGTGCTGGTTGTGGGACTGTAGGGATACAGAAACAGTCCCCAAGTGTGGGGGTTGCCAGGAGGGCAGTGCAGGAGTGTGACTGGCAGGGGAGGGGATCTGGGCCCGAGATCAGAGGGTGACCAAGTAACCAGTGCAAATTTAGTGTCAGCCAGGAAGTCAGCAAGGGAGAGGAGGAGAAAAAGCAGAAGCAAAGAGAAAGGTTTTGAGGTGCTTCTGGAACCGAAGATGATTCTCCTCAAGTGTCAGGGAGGCAGGGAGGCTGTCCCAGAGGGAGGCCCCAGCCGAAGAAAGAGGTCTGCCACCAACTCGTTGCTTGGAGAAGCTACTGACCCTGAGGGGGCTTGAGGTAGATGAGGTAGATGAGCGAAGATCTCGAGAAGGAAGGTATTTGGGGAGAGAGAGTTGAAGGTATTGAGGCCCCAGGCCCCCGAAGGCCTTGTGGACGATGCAGAGGGTTTTGAACTTGATCCTTGCAGCCACAGGGAGCCAGTGCAGAGATTCAGTCCTGGAGAGATACGATCTCTGGGCTTGAGGCCAAGGATAAGTCTTGCGGTCCTTTTGATAGCAGACAGACAGACAGAGATGAGGGAAGTGGAGCAGGATGGTAGCCTGAAGATGAGCTTGGTGTTGTCCGCATAGCACTGACAGTTGGGGCAGAAAGTCGTGAAGTGGTGGGCCAGGAGTGCCAGGTATTGGCTGAACGGCCAGGGTGAGAGGCTAGACACCAGGAGGACACCACAGGTAGAGAAAAAGATAGTGGAGAGGAAGGACCCAAGTTGGACCTGGGAGGGTTGGTCGAAGAGGAAAGAAGTCAGCCACGCCAGGGCCTGACCAGTGATACCCAGACACAGTGATACCCTTAAGTAAGACCACCCAACAAGATCAGGGTTATGATCAGAAACCATCTTTGAGTCTGACAGAGACCTAGTAGGAGTGAAATATGCATCGTCAGTACACGCTGCGGTTGACAAAAACAGAGAGGCAATGTGCATAACTTCATTAGTTGGAATTTATTTGGACACCAGCCCCATGTCTATAGTTGAGCATGCCTCAGTGATTAAAGAGCGTTGTGCAGTGTATATTGAAGGCGATGCTAGCAGTTGCACTGCTAAGTTAGACGCACTCACCGTTGAATCGGCAACCTCAGGGATCCGACATGCAGGAGAAGGTTTGACAGATGAATTTCTGGTGTGTAGTACACGCGCCTGCTCAACAGGGGCCCGGTTTTGGAGCTCCTAAGTGGCATACCCATCTCCATCGACCGCTGCACACCTGACACCAGACACTCTATCACACTCTGCCACGCTGTGCTATTTTTGCAGTATATGAAGGCGAACGTTGGCTGGAGAGGGAGTGTCTACGTAAAGGCATGGAAAGCAGACTCGATGAGTCTTCAGGGTCAGCAAGGCACTCCAATGAAAACAGACTCAGCAGGATCAATGCTCCAGATCAACAGCTGGTGACCCAGTGCGGCAAAGTTCAAGGAGGGAGTAACAAACGTTATATGCAGCACCTTAGTGTCCAGCACACCAGACACTCTATCACACTCAGCCACGCTTCGCTATTTTTGCAGTATATGAAAGTGAGTATTGCTAATAAACAAAATTATTATTCACCTTTGTGAAAATACTGGATTCAATGTTCCATGGATCAACTATGTCACCAGGGGGGCATGGCTTGGCGGCCATGCGAGAGTGAGCAGAATCTAGGAGCTCCCACGTGATCCATCTAAAGATCCCTCAAACTGGTCGGAAAATTGCAGAGACAACCACATAAAGTAATAGGGAGGCGTCCGAGAGCCTGAGGATCAGCTGGCCGAAAATCTGGACAGAATCGGACTAAGCTGAGGCCAGGAGGGAGACCAGAGCGAGCGTGGCGCCATCGCACAAAATGGCGGCTGCGGCTCGCTGACCTGGCCGACGCGCCTCGCGGAAGCGGCGAAGCAGACATAGCGCAGGGAAGGCAGGTGCCGAGGCGCATATCAGCAGAGCAGGAGAGGGGAGCTGCTGATACGAAGGATCTCCTGGCTGGGGATCTGGTGACCCGGCCCTTGGGGCTGCCAGAGACGACCCGCCCACCACATTTGAAGGGACGAGGAGGCACACAACTAGGGACGTACTGTGACCATCATGGAGGGCCGAGTGCCACTGCGGAGGACGGCAGCGGTGCTCAGCCTAAGCCGAGGGGGACACCGAGGGCACCTGGGGTCCCAGTCAGGAAACCCACAGAACAACAGAGGTGGAAGCAAGAATGCGGCGGGCAAGCTGGTGCTCACGGCTCAGTGAGGCGGACTCACAGCAGAGTCCTGAGACAGCGGATTCGGAACCAAATGGTGAAAGCCCCAACACTGGGTAAAAGGTGGCTGAAGAGGCCTGAGGGAGCGCTGCAGAGGCACTAGGTCATGGCACAAGACGCACCGGCAATTGGGAAATCACGGCCGGCGATCACCACGAGACCAAGGGCCACAGAGAGACAGCCCGACCCACAGTATAAGAGCACATACGGGAAAAGGCTCTGCTCACTAATCAGATTATGAGCCCTGTTGCAAGGAGTGCCTGGCCCGCTTCAGTGGCGAATACTCATGGCGGAGGAGACGGACCACTGGTGGGTGGAGGCGGCAAAGTTGGTGCAGCATGATGCCCCATATTGATGATCCAGACCGCCAAACAGCAGGAACCCCATTCGTGGACCGGGAGGACCAGGACAGCCTGCAAAGCAGACGCAGGATCCAGAACAACATCAAGGCACACATGAGCGATGCCACAGTTCATAGGCAGGAACAGCACGATACCACCCGCCCAGTCCCAAATGGGACTCCCGCAAAGTAAGGACACGGAACGGCTGCAAACAGCGGGCCGCTCCACGGACCTGAGCTGCCACAAGCAAAGCAAAGGGCCATCGGGGGACAGGAGGAGCTCGGAACGCTTCATTACTTGGTCCTCCATGGAGGGGGACCACAGGCCTCTGCACACGACTGGAAGCTATATGCCGCGGTGGGTCCTCTCGTCTAACCATAGGGGCAAGACACAGAAGGTAGGCAGAGGGGGAGCAGCGCAAACCAAGGCAGCAGAGAATCGTTCCTTACAGAGGCTTGCTGCAGAGCAGCGGGACACGCCAGAGGGAGAAGGATGACAGGCCTGCATAGGAGAACACCTGGCACGCATGAGTGCATAGTCTGCTCACCTCCAACAAGTAAGCAACCACTTCACAGAGGGGCCCAGAAGCAAGTGACCATGGAGCACAATGTGACACCTCTGAGCTACATGGAAAAAAGCGGCGCACTTAACAGCTAAAACAGCAGCATCTCTGGCACAGGGGAGAAGCCAGAGGGAAGGCGGACAGACTGGCACTTAAGCGGCCAAGGGGAGCATCCCGCTTGAATAAACACGGCACATACCTCGCTACTGCGGTATTGCTGCTCCCACCTCAGTACAGGGGTCAATGAGAGTTAAATTGAACTGATAATAAGTCATACGTGATCGAACACAGCCCATTGTCCTGTCACAAGCGGGCATCCGCCACCAAGAGGGACCTGCACTCACAAGCGCAGGGTCACAAAAGACAATCAGAAGAAATGGAAGCTCAGTTCATTAGACTGAATTATAAGGCCCCTCGGCCCTGGTCAGACTAACAGGCCCAGAAGAACGAGGTATACCGGAGGCCCTAAACAAGCTGACTGTGGTGAGAAATCAGCACACAGGATGCAGGGGCGAAGAGGAGGCGGGCGCCCCCAAAGGGTCAAGTTGGGAAGCCCACTACAGGAAGCAACAGATACCCAAGGCACCTGGAGACCACTCAGGGCAGGCCGAGGGTGACAGGCTCATCGAGCAAATAAGGGTGGAGAAGGCCAGGACACCAGCTAGACAAGTCAGTGGCAGCGGAAAGAAGGGAGACTGGGGACCCGGCACAAACCCAAAAACGCTACCGGAACAGGTATGCCGGAGAAGCAATAAAGGGGGAAAGAAAGACAAACCAGCATGGAGACATACGCTCGGAAGAACGATGCACCCCAGATGGAAGCACCAGAGGCAGGATCCAGTGTAACCAGTTCTACACAGGCTGAGAAGGGAAATGAGCCGGGCCCCATACTCGCAGCCTTAGCGGCGCTGAAGACATTGCACGAGTATAAGATGGATGCAGTGATAGTAGATGTCGGGCTCCTCAGGCAAGCTGTAAGGAATCTAGCACAGAGGGTCAACAATGCAGAACAGCAGGTGCAGAGTAATATGCAAACTTGATGACTACCCATACCCAAATGACAGAGGCGCTTAATCGTATACGCACCTTGGAGCAAAGTGCCAAGGACACAGAAGGGAGATCCCGGAGCAACAATTTACGGATAGTGGGGCTGCTGGAGGGAGAGGAAGGCAGAGACCCCACGAAATACATAGAGACCCTACTGCTCCAGGAGGTGGGGGCTTTGTGTTAGAGAGAGCACACAGGGCCCTGACAAGGAAACCCCACCCAGGGGCACCTCCAAAGCCCATGATTGTGAAGATTATGAACTTCAAGGATCGAGAAACTTCAAGGATCTGGCATTTTCAAGAGAGGGCGGAGTTATAAGAAGGAATGGTGCCAGAATAACTATCTACCCGGACTACACAGCATTGGTGCAAAGGTGCAGAGCCCAATTTTGGCCAACAAAGGAGCGCCTCAGGGCCGCCAAATTGAGTTTCATGCTACTCTAGCTGGCTAAATTGAAAGTGCTATACAATGGCAGATCATACATCTTTGAGACTATGACGGAAGCCCAAGAGTGGATGGACCAGCAGTGGATCCCACAACTGAGAGACACGAATGAGCGGAGCAATGGGAATGTCCCCCAATGAAACATGAGGCACAATGCAAACAAGAGCCACAGCACAGAGACATGAACCAGCAGTTTGACAAGCGGGAGCCCGCTGACTCCGAGAGCAGGCCACCAGAAGCCACTGACAGGACCCCATGGAGAGACAGAACTCGAGATGCCAGTTTTAAGGCATCACGTCACAACAAGTGTACCCACAGGCTGGAGGGTGGCACGAGGAAAGCGGCAGAGCCCGAGCAGGCGGAGGATGGCTGGGCATTTGTTAATAGTTATAGTTTATTGAGTGGATAGGTTTATTGGGTGAAGGTACGAGAGGAGGAGGAGGCACCATACTACAGCGAAATGGACGAGCCGTAAATGGCGAGCTATTAGAGCCACCCCTGAATCTGAGGAGCCAGAGAGGCCCATCAAGGCAGCGGACCTGCACAGAACCAGCGCAAACAAAAATAGAGGACAAAAAAAGAGGTCAGAACCACCCCAGAAGGCGGAAAACAGCAAGAGAAGAACCGGAGGCCCCAGCCGATAGACAGGAGACTGTACACGGGCCCAGGGGGGCAAGCGGGCTACAAGACTCAGTGAACAAATGGGCCAGGAATCACTAAACATAGTCACTTGGAATGTCAGGGGACTGAATGCCTATGTTAAGAGACAAAGGGTCTAAGCCTGGTTGAACAGGGTGAAAGTCCACATTGTACTGTTACAAGAAATGCACCTGACGGCTGAAAATCAAACCAAGATAGCCAAGAAGTGGGGAGAACAATTGTACATCTCTTCGTACTCTAACTACACCAGGTGAGTGTTGACATGGATTGCCCCAGGGGTCTCGTTCCAACTCTTAAAAAAGGAAAGAGACGAGCAAGGCAGAGTGGTGATTGTCCATCGGATGCTGGAGAACCGGGAAGTGTGTCTGATAAACATGTACGCCCCTAACCACGATGCAACAGAGTTTTTTAGGACTATTACACCCAGACTGGCCCTGTACAGAGGAGCGTTGGTTATCTGGGTTGGGGACTTTAATTGCACCCTGGACCCACGGCTGGATAGATCGGACACCAAGCAAAGGAAGCCTGCACCGCCAGCCTGGGCGCTACAGAAGATACTGGACCTGCTCGAATTGGAGGATGTCTGGAGGAAGGTACATGCAGACACAAGGGGATACCTACACTATAGTGCCCCACATGGGATATTTACTCGAATAGATTATTTATTCACGGGAAGGGAGACCCTGGGGGAATTCACCAAACCACACATACACGCACGAATGCTATCTGATCATGCCCCGCTGGTTGCAACATGGGTGCACACATACAGGAGAGCCCCTATACCGACATGGCGATTGAGGGCAGAGGCATTGACGGACAGGGACTTTCAGGAGCATGTCCAGGGCACGATAGATGATTACTTTTACCACAATGTGGGGAGTGTGGACAGTATGGGACTGGTCTGGAGGCCTTTAAGGTCATGATCAGGGGTGCAGCAACAGGAATTGCGGGAAGACAGAGGGGATGTATTTTGGCAGAACTGGGGGAAATAGAAAGAGAGATAGAATGGATAGAAGCACGGGTGTGTAGGATGGGAGAAGAACCAGGGGAACTCACTACCTTGAGGCTGAAGTGTATAGCTATCTGGGAGAAACTGGGGAGACTGGATTATGGGAAGTATATACAGCGGCTGCATGCAGAAGGGGATAAGCCTAGGAGGCTACTAGCCTGGTTAACTAGGCAGGAGAGCAGGCAGGACCCGATAAACGCAAACAAAGATGATCAGGGGGCGGAGGTCAGGACCCAGGAAAGTATAAATGAGGTTTTCTCATGTTTCTATGAGAAGCTGTACTCCCGGCACCAGGAGGCGGGGGACATTGATGATGCCCTGGCAGAGATCAACCTTCCCAAGCTCGCAGAGGAACAGGCCTGAGCGTTAGATGCACCCCTCACAGTAGAGGAACTGTCGGCGGTCATAGCCGACCATCCGACAGGCAAGTCCCCGGGACCCGATGGGTTACCCAGTGAACTCTACAAGAAATATACGGAAATACTGGCCCCGAGGTTGCTAGAGACACTCGAAAAGGCATATGAGAGAGGACAGCTAAAAAAAGTCAGAATCTGTAATTATACCCATATTGAAACCGGGGAAATCGCCTCTGGAGTGCGGTTCCTAAAGACTAATCTCCCTAATGAACCAAGACTCTAAGATCCTGACAGCGGTCCTAGCTAGCTGACTCAAACAGGTCATACCCACGGTGGTGCACCCAGACCAAACAGGATATGTACCAGGGAGGAACACATTGTGTAACCTCCGCAGGCTCCACCATATAATAGATAAAACAAACCAGAGTTGGTTGAAATGTACAGTGGCATCACTGGATGCCATACAAGCCTGTGACACTGTGAACTGGGACTGGATCCAGGGTTCCTACGCTGGATTAATCTCCTATACAGGGTCCCAAGGGCTACGGTGAAGACAAGCAGACATATTTCGAAGGGGTAGACCATTGCTTGGGCCACAAAACAGGGATGTCCACTATGCTCAATGCTCTATATACTGGCGCTGCGAACGTTTGTGGCCTTTCTTAGGGCGGAGTAAAGGGACACTGGAATAGAGATTGTAGGGGTGGTACATAAAATATCAATTTATGCTGATGACTGTTAAGATGAATTTCTGAACTCTGACCTGGAGGGGCAGAGGTTCAGAAGGCCAACCTAGTTTCTTGGAACAGGGTAACCTCTGGATAAGCCAGACCAATCAGGGTAGGTATGGCAGGCGGTTAAGACTAAGTCTCAAGAGGGCTGAGGGTGACTGAAAGACCTCAATGAGCACACAAAGCAAGGACAATTACAAATTACTCCAGACAGGTGTTATATTAAAAATATAGACACATTTATTACAAGGCCTTTGTAATATAGACCATAGCAAAGAATCACAATAACACTAAAGTAGATCAACACATCACAATCAACACAATATATATACAAGTCCAAAGGGGTCTAACAGATTAAGAAGCACAAAATATGTAGACCACCTAGATCGGGAAGAAAACAGGCAATGCAAGTAATCTTTATGCCCAGATCCACATCAAGAATACACCTAACTAAGAGGCAGTCCAAGCCCTACGAAGAGAGGAGCCTTATGCTCAATAGTACATGCAAGCGCTTGTGCCAATGGACAAAAATAGGGTCTCTTCAAGGGTCACTAGCAGCTCAGGAAGGTGGATAAGGTTGATGAAGAACAAGTCCCCACTATTCAAGCAGGACCTCCACTTGGGCAGAGGCAGGTTGAGAGTGCGAGATGGAGTCGATATTTCGCAATAGCTGTAGAAAGGCAAGGGGCCTTCGGGGGCCACTTCGTGCATAAAAAATGGGCTCCTGTGCTAGGGGCCACCAGTTGGGGTATGGACTACTCACCGGTCCTCGACGCAGGCAGACCCAGACTTCACCAGTACAGTCCACTTCGCTGGCAGGTTCGAATGCGACAATCAGGATGTCTCGACACCGTGTAGTTTCCACAGTAGCAGGCTTCAGGGTCAAGGGGGTCACAAGTGCAGCGAACTTTCACAGGTCGTTGCCACAGCAGGGCAACACTGTAACCACGTTTACTCCGGCCCGGTCACTTCAGACCTGGGAATGCCAAGTGTACGAAATTCGATGTGAGGGTGCCGCGGACACAGAGCAAGCAGTATACCAGGTTTCGAGGGTAACGTCCTGCGGAAGCTGGTCAGCCCACTGGTTGGCCCAGGGACACTTCCGAAGAGGCTTACTTGCAGGGTTTGATGAAGGTGCCGAGAATAGTTGGTCCCACTATTCCAATGGGTCGAAGCGCCTTCGCAGATCAGATGCAAAGGGGTCTCGCAGGTCGACAGCGGTCTCAGGGTGCCAAACCTTCCAGCGGGTCACCTGCGGTTCCTCGACTTGGCTTCTTGTTGCAGGATACTTGGCTCCTTATCCTTTGTTTGTGTGAACTCAGGAGATTGACGTCGTAGTGGTGTTTTTGGCCTCCTCTTTTCCAAAGTTCCCTTCCCACCAAAACGGAGAGGACCCAATGGGAGATCTGCTCACAAACACTCACTCCATATGTGGACCTATCACGGACCACAGTGGTCCCAGGCATTCAGGACATTCCAGACTCTCTGGCACCCAGGATGTGTATTGGGAACAGACATCCCAGCCCACATCCTGGAGGCACATACACAAGGCATGCAGAAGCCCGCGAAAGCTTTGAGTTTCGCGGGAAAGTGCATGACCAAATAAGGACTGACCTGGGTCGGCTCGACCTGGAGAAGGTGAAGGGGCAAGATGGCCAAAGGACAGGACAAAGAACCTCGTGGCATGGCCATTTTGGAGCCAGGCCACCTATTCGTGCCAAACACGGTAAGCATGGATAACATGGCAAGAAAGGGTTCAAAACATAAGATAAACGACAGCTGCCACCAGTCCTGTCCGTGACACATCTGCACAGGTCATAAAAAGTTCAGAGAGAGTTTCTAGGGCCATTGGAATGACTAGAGACCCAAGGGTGCGGTGAAGTAAGTTACATTGCACTCTTATTACATGTTGCACAAAAGCTGCAACATGAGGAAAGGAGTAAGGGAAACAAAGTCTCCCAGTACTGACTGTCTTAAGGGTGTTGGGTGTCCTGACCCACGTTTGGACTATTATGCTGCAACATTTGGTGCTGTGGGCTTAGGAAATCCAAGATGGCGGAAAAGCCCACATTTGCGCCAGATTCCAGGAGAACCGTGCAGTTTTGCGCACACCAAAATGGTCCCCTGAACTGCCACCCACCAGTGCAAAGAAAGATGGTTCTGTTCAAAGCCAGTTTTTTTTTATGTCAAAAATTGCTGAGATCATGGGCCCGAAACCACCAAACAAAAATCCAACTATGGTTGAGTGTTTTACTTTACTCTAGTGCAGATCCACATCAATGCCATGTCAAGCAAGGATCATATACTATCAAGTAAAATCCTTTCTTTTTGAGATGTATTAATTCAAGACAGCTGTCAAAAATAGGTGCAGTACCGGCATTGGACACTGACCGGCACTGGCGCTCTATAAATCCTGACAGGAGAGCTGTCTTGCAGAACTGTGCAGTGAACAGAAGGGGGTCTTATGTAATTAAAAGTTCAAAAGACTTGCCTTTCCTGAGAACTCTTAACACCCCAGAGAACCACACCAGGAGGCAGGATATCACATGGCCCTGTTGATTGAGAGGGAGGGGACTTCCCTGTAGCCTGCTGGACCCAACACAATAGACCCTTTCGATTGAATGGGGTCTACTGATTTTGGGTGTGGACTGTAAACAGAGCTCTGCCTGTAAGGAGAGACATGTGATCCCTGATGCCCCCAGTTCCTAGGGGCGGGCCAGACAGGACTGCGGATTCATATTGCAGCAAATATATGTTTAAGTTAAATTGCTTATAAAATCTTGTATTAAGCTCACATGTGCAATTTGGGGATCCTGAAAATGAAAAATGCCCTCACGATTTGAGCCCAAATTCCACTTTGTACGGTGTTCTGGGACCGAACCTCGCGATTTATTAATATTGCAGACACTGTGTTAAGGATAGAGGCATAGTAATTTCCAGTAATATGCTCAGCGAAGGGGTGCAGGCCTGTGTAAATTTTGAGGAAAAACCAATATGGCGAAAGTCACTAAAAAGCACAAAATGTTGCCATTTGTGAACCCAGACTCTGAAGGGGATCAGAGTTGGGCGAGAGTGTATCTTAAATTAATCTGTGAAATGTGTATGTAATTTCAAAGACGTGTGTATCTGGGAAACCTGTTAGTTATGAAAAATTCATTTTCTAAGTAAAAGCAAAGGGGCGTTTCTTCAAAAGACTGTAAGACTCTGACTCACTCTGACACACTATCCCTTCTCAAATCAGGTCACAGAGAAACCTTGACCTATCAAATCATGAGAGGGTTGGGCATGCAGAATGAGCCGACCCACCCACTTTCAAAACACATAAAAAGAGACTGCTTGGACAGGCAAGACATTCACTTTACATTTTCTTGTGGAGCATTTTGCTGGACCACACAACATCTAGAAGGAACATCCAGAACTTAGACTCCAGATAAACTACAGAACTTAAAGCAAAGGCCTAACACACAAGCTGAGAACTCTTCTCAGCAGGCCTTCAGAATCCAGCAATCCAACCAAACTATTCTACAGCCGGGCGAGCTGTTGGATTCTTTGCCAAGAACCTTTGCCAGAACCGGTAGCAGACCCAGAAAGCAGTGCTGTATCCAGAGAGATCAGAACCAGAGAGACCCAGACCAGACCGCTGTGAAGTGCAGAGCAGAGCTGACCCAGAGAGCTGTGACTTCAGAACCACCCGCCAGGAGTCCAGTCCAAACCTGCTGACCAGACCCTAACGGCCTATTTCAAATTCATAGTGTGAGTACTCAGCGAGAACTGTGCAAAACCAATCTCTAGTTTAAAATAATCTAATTCAAACTATTTTAACCTATTTAGAACTGCATCATAAGAAACCGTGTGTCCATTCTGCAAAACTGTCATCTGTCATTCTGAGCTTTACTTTTATTTTGAGAATCTACCTCCATTAAATCGTCCGCATCTTTTGAACCGCGTAGGCTAGGAAAGCTAAAGATTCTAAGCTTTCCAACAAGCCTAAAACCGACATGCTACTCCTTATAGTTCCTCCGTACTCACTGCAAATTTGCAGTTTGCTTCATTTCAACTACGTGTAAAAATATCTGTCTTTTGCTTCCATTACTGAATCCCGTTTTCAACCTGATAATCATCCCTGAATCATTGGTAGGGCTGACCTGAACTGATTTAAAGTATCTCTCACTCACCCTGAACCTCTAGAGGGAATTAAAAGCATTTTCAGCATATTTTTCACTTCATTGCCACCACATTTAAAAGGATCTTGCCTGCTTTAAAATCATACCTGTTTTCCTCTAAGCTTGCTGGGGGGAACTGGAAATTTGTATTGCAATTTGTATTCCTGAGAATTGTGTGCTCCCCTTCCATCTCCTTATCTTGCATAGGGGGGAGGGAATTGTCAAAGAAAAAGTGATCATATTATCTTTTGTTGAAATCATATCAAGTTTATTTCTGTGCTGCATTTTCCCTCATTGCTTTTCCTTGAATCCATAAAAGTATTTTCTGCTACCTTATCCTTCCTATACTAACTCCTCATTGATTGTAAAGACGTGTGCTAGTGTCAGATTATCTATTGTTGATCAACATTATATTCATAAGTGTGCTATCAATTATTCATTTATTTATAAAAGTGTGATATATATATATATTGTTTAATGTTCCAATAAATCTTTTAAATTGCAAAACAAACCTACTTCTTGGCTCAGTGAGGTCAGGGGGATTCTTAGAGAGGGGTGTTATACAAGGGTTTATCATCCAGGGTATAACTTGTTACAAAAATATATAAATAAGGGCTTCCCTTGAGCAATCCCAGACAAGGCACTGACTTAGTGGGAGTGCTTGATTGGAGTCACTTAACAGATTGGGGGCTCGAGCCGGGGATTCTGGATTAGATCTATCACTTGTGCAGATTAATACGGTGTGCTAACTGACAGGATACATAATCCTGTTGGATCACCACGCCGTGTTACACTGTAAAAACACCCCTCAAAGGAATGCTCTAAGGAAACGGTCTGCATTGCAAAATAAAATACAAACTTCTGTAAGTCAGGAAGGAAATCAATTTCAAGAATGACGACCTTGGTAGATATCAAAATAGCCAGAGAACACCTCTTACGTAAGATATTTTTGAGAGGTGAGTGGGCTCATCCGGACCAGGTGGTCTGGTTGCAGGCAATCGCACCCCAGATCACTGAAACAGGGTCAGATTAATGGAGAGATCAGGGTCCCTTACATGTGGCCCTGAGTGAACTATATATGGCCCTTAAGGCCAAGGATGAGCACAACAGGATTGCCAGGGTAGCGGCATATTTATATTTATATATGGGAGCCATACAGGACAAATGTGCTGAAGGCCAAGATCTGGCAAATAGGCAACTGATGGCATTAGAGAAGGCCCAATCTGACCTGGTCTCTTCTGAGCAGAGGCTGCAGAGGAGCCAGGAGTCAGAAAATGATAGTAGGCAGTATATTATTAAAATAGAGGAGGATATGGATATCCTGCAACAGGAAAAGTCTGAACAGGATAACAGATTTCTGGCCTTGCAGAAGGAGTACCAAGAAGGTTTGGACGCCCTACTGCAGAGCCAGAAAAAGCTGGAGCAACAACTGGACTTCAATAGGGCATGCACAGAGCAGGAAGTCACCCTGCAAAGCCACCTAGATAGGGAGAAGACAGAGAGCAATAAACTGATTTTGAAAGACCTGGATACCCAGGCAGAGTTTGATCAAGAACGCCAGAAAGCTGGTGCCTTTCAAAGGCAGAGGGACGACCTGGCGGCACAGATGCAGGCTCTTAGTCAGGAAAGGGACACCTTAGGCCAGGAAGTCTGCCAATTAAAAGAAAAAAATGAAGAAAATCACTTGGCCCTCCAGGGACTGGTGAACTCCAAAAAGAGCATCAGAACTTGTTAAAGCACACCAGGAGGTTGGAAGATGCTCTGGCAAGAAAGGAACAGGCCAGTAGGGATGGGACTCAGGAGGTAGGTAACCCTCCTGCAGCAAAGACTGGCCCAGTATTCCAGGACCAACCAGGAAGTGCAGAGAGAAAATGAGGCTCTCTGTCAGCACAATGATAGGCTCCAGCAACAGGTAGCCATGCAGGAGAGACTGATAGAGTCTAGTAAGGCCTTAACTGAGGAACTGAAAGCGCAGGCTCTTGCATTGCAACAGGAAGTAGGGGCTGACAGAGATGAAGTTCGCTGGGAATGGGAAACACCTGACCATATCCTCAGGAGCCCTAGTACCAGAGGCCCTCATCTCTCCCAGTCCTTGGACTCTTGGACTCTGCCAGCCCCATGTCCCTGGGTGCACATGAGCACAGGGCCACAGGGAGGGCAGATTAATATCCAGCCAAAAGAATGGGGTTCATAGGCCAGTACCTCCCAGGAATGGATGGGCGGGCATCCGGGCATGGGCACCCAAGCACAGTGCAATTTAGTGGGGAACCCCAGGAAAGTAGGCCCGCCAAGGGCATCCTAACACCTCTGTACAGTTAGGTCAGTGGGGGGGGGTACCCATCAAATCCTGGCAGCAAGGAGGGATCTGAAGACTCCTCTGAGAGGCCCAGGACACAGGAGACTAGGTCCCCACATTCTGCCAGCCATTCCCAGGCTCGCAGAATCCGGGAAAACCTGGAAGATCAGACGGGCACCTCTGGGATCAGTGTCTCTGAGTCAGAGGATGAGTGGACCAGGATTACCCGAACCAAAAAGGCCAATAAGGCAAAAAGGGCCTTGCTTAAGGACCCCTTAAAGCAGATCAAGGCGATAAGGAGTGTCATCACCCCTTATTACAAGAACGCCAAGTATTCTGTTTGGGAACACTTGGAGCTTTATGAGCAAATGATGGAGACTTTCCATTTGAAAGACAGCAGTACATGCATTCAGTATGTAAAATGGACATTCTCCCCAGAATACTCCAGTTTCTTTATGGGGCTGGAGGACCAAAATCATTTAAGATGGTCCACCTACAGGGCAGCCATCTTGAAACATTTTTCTGTTCACAGAAATCCCCAAGAGGCTCGCAAGGCAGCCTACAATTTGCAATGTGGGGAGGATCAGGCCCCACAAGAATTTGTGCAGGAGTTAAAGCGTGCTTTTGCGCAGACTACAAAAAGGGTACGCACGGACGTTTTTCCATGCCTTACCCAAATACATAATGACCCGGCTCGTGAGAGACTTTCACGAGAAAAGATCTTTAGACTGGGTCGTTGAGCAAGCCACCCGCATCTATGAGGTGCAGAAACCAGTGGAAAATAAGAATCAGCCCAAAAACCCCAAAACCAATAGCACCCCTGCTGCTGCCAAGGTGGCAGAGGTAAAGGTTGCCCCCGTTTTAGATTTGGAGATGGGGGGACCTAAAAACCTGCTGGCACCAAATAATTCTAAGCCCAGAAGGCCCTCGGGCCAGTCACAGACAGGGAGTCAAGGAGGTAGTCCCACAAATGGGGTCCCTTGCTCCCCTGAGTATATACGTCCCCGCTACAAGGGAAACAGACCCATCCTGGGTTACGTGTGGACTCCTCGAGCCCAAGGGGGTGGATCCAGCCAAGCACCTGACCCAGGGAACTTCCCCCCTAACTTCCCACAGGAGGGCAGAAATTCACCAGATCCTGGGCAGAACTTGTTCCCCAGGTATCCACCCAACTTCCAGCCCCAAAATCATCCATCCTTCTTTCCCCACTTCCCTGAGCCCAGACCACCTAATCCGGGAGAGGGGAGGCCAAGGGTGGAGGGTTACCCAAATCTTCCCAACCCGGGGTACTACCAGAGAAGGGATAGCTACCCTTCCTGGGATCAGCCCAGGGGAGAAAACAGAACCCCGTATGAGCCTGAGCGGGTTTCCCAACTTGAGCGCCAGGTCCAAAATATGGCACAGGAGCTGGGTCGCGTGCTAAGGGCTCAGCAGAACCCTCAGATGGGCATGCCGGCACAGAATGCACCAAACTCTGGGCCAGGTGCTCCAGAACAATGACGGGGGCAGCACCCCGATAACCCACCGGTTCCCAGGGAGGAGGCACAAGGGTAAGGGGGGTGTAAAGCCTTGGAGGAAACGTCCTTCCACACTTGTAAACAGAACCTGGAAACCCAGGAACCGGAAACAAAATCTCCTACCCCTGAAAGTCTGCCACCCAAGGAGCAGATAGGAGGTAGGAGAAACAAAGGACCCAAACAGACCCATTTTGTGGAGGAGGTACAGGTCTTCCAATTTGAGGGAGAGGAATCCTCAGAGGATTCTGGGAAAAATATCTTCTCCTTCAGAGATGGGGGAACTCCTCCCAAGGAAAAATGGGTCCCAAGGGATTCCAACCCAGACTGGGTAGATGTGGGGATTGAGCTGTCACCACCCATCATTCTATCCCAGAACCAACAATACCGAAAACCCCTGGTTCAAACTCATCCTGGTGACTGCCTCCAAAAAGGGGGGGGCAGCCCAGAACCGGAACCAGGGGAACCTAAAACCGAATCAATAGAATGGGTAGATGTGGGGATCGAGCTGTCGCCGCCCATCATCCTATCCCAGAACCAACAATACCAAAAACCCCTGGTCCAAACCCATCCTGGTGACTGCCTCCAAAAAGGGGGGGCGGCCCAGAACCGGATCCAGGGGAACCCAAAACCATATCCAGTTGCCAACTTTTTCTTTCAGATTCCCAAAACTCCCCACTGAATTTTGCCCAAATCTCTTCTCTCACAATGTCCAAAACCAGAAAATTAGCCCACGAGTTGTCCCAAAATGTGCATTATCTGTGCCCCCTTGAGGAGAAGGAGGGAAGATACAATGCCCCGGTACAAGTACAGGGGCAGGGTACAATTTGGGCACTGGTGGACACTGGATCCCAAGCTACCATTCTGTACAAAGGGCCTTTGATGAACTAAATGCAGGAAGGGGGGAGAATTACGGTATTCCTCTCACCTCTCTTCCTGGACAATTCCAGAACTTTGACGGGAAGGAAATTCCCGTCAAGGGGACTGTAGATTTGGACATCAAAATTGGGCAACACAAGGTGAAACACCCAGTCATAGTAGTGACTCCAGAGGGCACCCCTTGTTTACTAGGGAATGACCTCCTGAGAAGGTTGTCACCCCTAATAGATTGCGTAAACAAGGTCCTCTGGACCCAGACTAGCCGACCAATAAAATTAAAACAGAGCGTCAACCATGTTAGTTTAAACGGCACCTGCCACATGGTTGAACAAAAATCTGACCAAGTAGAATTTCACTTCTAGAACAACCAAATTCCAGACGTGACAGTAATATCAGTAGGACAACAGACTGGTGATAGGGGGACCTCTGTATTTCTGAAAATCAACCTTCCTTCTAGTTTAAGGTGGTATTCCACACTGGAAGGAAACACTCTGAAATTCTTACTAATCCACAATCAGACATTCCCACTCCGATAGTCCAGAAAGATGTGAAATCAGCTCAGAGCCTGGCTGATGTTCAGCAAATTGGAGAGCAGTTGTTCATCCCTGTTCAGTTAAATGATGGGAAGGACTCTGTTCTCGCCCGAGTGTGTGTGAACAACGGTAAGAGCTTCATCAGCGAAGCCTTGTTCCGCCAACTCCAAAAAGATCCAGCCATTCCCACATTCAAACTGATAGACAAATGGGAAATGGACCTGGAAGCACCCAATTCCAAACATCTCCTGCCAAGCAGGTGTATGCTCAAAATCTCCATTGGCAACAAGAGCATAGTCCATAATTGTTGGGTCGTGCGAGACGTCACTGCCACCTTTTACCTAGGCAGTGACTTTCTCAATCGCTTTGCCATTAGTTTGGACCTAATAAACTTCAAAGCTTGGTCCCGATTCGCGGATAATCCCATGGGCTTTGATGATCCAGAAAAAGCATTTAGGTCAGCAAAATTGCTACCTTATGCAGTTGAAATTCAGGTTAAAGAGGAAGTCACCATCCCAGAAAGGACCCGACAATTCTCCCTGGAAGTGAAAGTTAAAAGAGGACAAAAATTGAAAAACCCTGATGCTTATATTCATCTAAATGCTTTTCTCCAACAGCAAGGGTTACGGGTAAACCCAACACCATTAGTCAACATAGAACATGACATCATTCCAATAGAGGTGGATAACAGCGACTTAAAGAGTATTACTCTAGCCGCAGGCACCATTATTGGAATGGCGGTTGATGACTGACATTTTTCCATTGATCTAGGAAATGAACTGTTAGGACCAATCCCCAAGGACTGTTTTGACAGTGACCGTGAGGACAATACAACACCAGACAGGATCTTTACCCGGCATGGGGGGTACTTCCTGGTGTACACTTCCTGCCCTTATGGTAAGGAAGATGTGACTTGTGACTTCAGGAGGGATGAGGTGATTTTCCAGGTCCATGAGGGCTGCCTTTCCCACCTGAAGCCTCCAGTCCAAATCAGCACTCTGACCAGGGACTTCTCCACCCAGCTGGAGGAGGCCGCTGAGATAGCAAAACCAGAAGTCTTTCCAGGCTTCAGGCAGATGGTGGAAGAGAGAGTCAACCTAGCTGATGCCTGTGTGACTCTGGAACAGAAGCAAAAGTTGCAACAAGTTTTCTTGGATTTCCAAGATCTCTTTGCAGTAGACTCATATGACTGTGGTTGCACTGACATCCACACAACAACAATTCCAATGGACCCTGGCATGACTCCAGTATTTGTGAAGCAATATCGTTTGCCTCTCGCATCCATGGAGTCCCTTACTGAAATAATTAAGAACCATGAGTCCCGGGGAATAATCCGTCCAGTCCACAGCACCTTCAATAATCTGGTGCTGGGAATATTAAAGCCAAACGGCCAGTGGAGACTATGCGCCGACCTTAGGGAGCTCAACAAACGGGTCCATAATTCCCGATGGCCTCTGCCCTACATTGACCAAGGGCTGGCCCAGATTCAGGGGTCACAGGTATTCACTGCAATAGACCTGACCAATGGATACTGGACGTGCCTGTCAGTAGGGAGGACCAATACAAACTGGCTTTTACCTTTGGGGGCCAGCAGTACACATGGACCCGGACTCCCTTCGGATACCTCAACTCCGGCAATGAGTTCAACATTTTCCTACACAAGGCCATGCCCGACCTGGGTGCGAGGGGTACCTGGCTTATGTAGATGATGTCCTCATCAAAAGTTCAACTGTGGAGGAACATATAGCGGAGATCCGATATGTTCTGACCCAGTTGAGGGCCGCCGGAGCAAAACTTTCCTTTCAGGAGGCACAGTGGTGTAGAACCCGTGTTAATTTCTTGGGGCATGAGATTACTCCTCAGGGTCTCTGTCCCCAGGAAAAGAAAGTGGAATCACTTCAGAAACTGAAAGACCCCACAACTCTGTGGGAACTATGGAGCCTCCTTGGACTGACTAATTACAGCAGAAAGTTCATTGAGGGCTACGCAGAGATCACCAGACCCCTGATTCATCTCTTGAAGGGGGGGTCAAGTGGGAATGGGGTCCAGAACAATCCGATGCAGTAAGATGGCTCAAAAGAAGCCTCTCACAAGCGCCCTGCCTAGCTTACCCTGCCAGAAACAAGGAGTTTTTCCTGGAGACAGGGTTCTCTAATACGTGCTTGACGGCAGTATTATACCAAAAGCATGACAAGGTCAATAAAGTAATCTCTTATGCGAGCAAAACTCTATCCTCTGTGGAGGAAAAATTCAACGATTGTGAGAAGGCACTCCTGGCAACGGTGTGGGCATTGAAGAATTACCGCCCGTTCATCCAGGGAGAACACATCATAGTGGAGACTCCACACCAGCCTCTGCAATATCTCCAAAATGACAGAATCTGAACCGGAAATGTGAGTAATTCCCGAATTACTTCCTGGATTCTGTCAATGCAAGGCTTTCCTGTGGCGGTCAGATATGGCCAAAACAAGAAGAGTCCCCTCGCACAAATTCTGGCTGACTTGCATGATTGTGCCAGAGAAAACTGTCTCGAGGACGAAAGTCTGAAAATCAAGGACAACATGGAGGCATACCTTAATTCCCCACACAAAGTATTTGAAGAAGTCAAGTGTAAGGGAATGCCCACTGTCTATGTGGATGGATGCTCTTACCATGTTGACAACAACGGGGAAAAGGAAATGGTGGCCGGCGTAGGGAATGCATGGGTGAAGGAGTCCCCAGAACCCTCCGCTGGGTACAAAATTGGTACCCAAAGTAGTCAGGTGGCAGAATTGATGGCTGTGTATCAAGCCATCCTCACTGCTGTCCAACATCAACTCCACAAACTGGTCATAATCACAGATTTAGATTATGTACGGAACGGGTTCGTGGAGCACCTGGTTAATTGGAAAACCAGAGGCATGTTATGTGCTAATAACAAACCTCTGAAACATGGGAAGTTAATCCAAAATATTGATGATCTGGTCACATCGAATGGGATGGCCATCTACTGGAAAAAGATCAAGGGTCATTCCAAAGTAGAGGGACCAGACAAAACTGGAAGTGACTTAGCTGATCAGCTGGCCAAAACCGGGGCCATCCAAGGGAATCTAATAGAGATTGAGTCCCTGTTGGGGGAGATCCAGGTCACTGCTATCACTAGGTCCCAGACAAATGCTCACAATAATCTTTCAACTGCACAATGGAGTAAGGAGACCCCAGATGCTGATTTAATTACGGCTCAAAAGGGGGATCCAATAATTGGTAAGTTTTACCAACACATTGAGGACCCTGAGAACTTTCCCCTGACGGATACTGATTACATTGGGAAAGAGGACCTTAGAGTGTTGATGAAATGTCCAAAGATGTTCCGAATCCAAGGCGGTTTGTTGGTAAGGAAATCCCTAGCTGGCCATGATCAGTGGGTGGTTCCTACCTCATTCCGAAGCCTGATGTTAAGTCACGCCCATGATGCGGCCACCGCCGGTGATAGGGGGTTTCATACAACACTTGAAATCTTAAGAGAGGTTGCATACTGGCCACACATGGGGCAGGACCTCGACCAATACTTGAAGGGGTGTCTTGTGTGCACAATTTCAGCCAACATCCCTCACACACCGGGCGCCTCTCCAAAAGAGGGGGATGACACGCCATGGTCAGATTTGCAAATCGACTTCATAGGACCGTGATTCACTCCTCGAGGGGTAATAAGTACATGTTGACGGTGACATGCTTATTTACCAAATGGGTGGAATGTCTCCCAGCCCCAAACTGCAAGGCAGAAACTGCAGCTGCCCTGATGATCAACCACATCTTTTCGCGTTTTGGTCTACCCCAAAGGATTGAGTCAGATTGAGGTAGCCATTTTACCAGCGAAGTAATGACTAAGATGTGGAGATACTGGGGGTTAAAAGGAAGCTACACATTGCTTACCGGCCAGCCTCTTCTGGTGCAGTAGAGAGATACAACAGAACCATAGTGAGCATATTAAAAAAGTTTGTGGCAGATTCTGGGCCAAGTTGGGATATCCGATTACCTCTGGTCCTAATGGCCATCAGATCTACCCCTTCATCTGCAACTAAAATGTCACCATTTGAGCTGATGACTGGACGCAAGATGGTGCTTCCCCAGCATTTGCTCTACAGATCCCAAGAGCAAACGTTGATAAATGCGTCCACAACTCATGAGTATGTGGAGAATTTAAGGAAACACCTTCAACATGTTTTTGCCTATGCTCCGCGGAATCTAGAAAGATCAGCTGATAGCATGAAGACCCATTACGATTTGAAGACCACCCGGAAAGAATACAATGTGGGAGACCGGGTCTATCTATACAATTTCCAAAGAAACCAGGCCAAACAGCGAAAATGTTTGCCTATATGGAAGGGACCGTTTGAAATTGTAGATAAGATCTCCCCAGTTGCCTACCAGATCCGCCTCCCCAAAGGTAGTTTGGCAGAAGGGGAAGACAAGTGGGTCCATATAAATCAGTTAAAGTGTTGCCATTCCAGGCACACTCTGCAGCAACTGGAGGAGTCCTCTGCAATACCAGAGGGGGCTGTTCCAGAGTAATTCAGTTCCAACCCTAAAATATCCCACATATAGTCTCTAAAATATTATGATTCTTGAACGAAAATGTCTTCTAATTATATCTTGTTTTTAAAAAAAATAAGAATGTAAATGTCTATTGATTTATAAAATGGATATGCCGCTCCACTATGTAAATAGTGGGGGAGAAATGTCTACGAATAGGTATTGCCGCTTTGCTTTGTCATCCTAGGAGAAAGAAAACCTGGAGACTGACCACGGAAGACGACCTGGGGACAGGGAGCAAAGATCCGAGGGGCCCGGGGTAATGCCCAAAACTCCCATCTGGACCAGCGAGGAGAACTGATCGATCCACCCTGATGGAGGAAAAGATGCTGAACTTTGTCATCTGCGGAATCGGAAGAAGATGATGCGCACATCCCAGTGTGTGGATCAAAACATCCTTTGCACCCGACTCCCCCTCGACTCGAAATCAAAGCGCAGTTGGGCGGGAGGGCTTGTTGGGTGTCCTGACCCATGTTTGTACTATTATGCTGCAACATCTGGTGCTGTGGGCTTAGGAAATCCAAGATGGCAGAAAAGCCCACATTTGCTCCAGAATCCAGGAGAACCGTGCAGTTTTGCGCACACCAAAATGGTCCCCTGACCTGCCACCCACCAGTGCAAAGAAAGATGGTTCTGTTCAAAACCTGTTTTTATTAATGTCAAAAATTGCTAAGATCATGGGCCCGAAACCACCCAACAAAAAACCAACTATGGTTGAGTGTTTTACTTTACTCTACTGCAGATCCACATCAATGCCATGTCAAGCAAGGATCATATACTATCAAGTAAAATCCTTTCTTTTTGAAATGTATTAATTCAAGACAGCTGTCAAAAATAGGTGCAGTACCGGCATTGGACACTGACCGGCGCTGGCGCTCTATAAATCCTGACAGGAGAGCTGTCTTGCAGAACTGTGCAGTGAGCAGAAGGGGTCTTATGTAATTAAACGTTCAAAAGACTTGCCTTTCCTGAGAACTCTTAACACCCCAGAGACCCACACCAGGAGGCAGGATATCACATGGCCCTGTTGATTGAGAGGGAGGGGACTTCCCTGCAGCCTGCTGGACCCAACACAATAGACCCTTTCAATTGAATGGGGTATGCTGATTTTGGGTGTGTACTGTTAACAGAGCTCTGCCTGGAAGGAGAGACATGTGATCCCTGACTCCCCCAGTTCCTAGGGGCGGGCCAGACAGGACTGTGGATTCATATTGCAGCAAATATATGTTTAAATTAAATTGCTTATAAAATCTTGTATTAAGCTCACAGAAATGTGCAATTTGGGATCCGGAAAATGAAAAATGCACTCACGATTTGAGCCCAAATTCCACTTTGTACGGTGTTCTGGGACCAAATTCCGCTATTTATTAATATTGCAGACACTGTGTTTAGGATAGAGACATAGTAATGTCCAGTAATATGCTCAGGGAAGGGGTGCAGGCCTGTGTAAATTTTGAGGAAAAACCAATATGGCGAAAGTCACTAAAAAGCAAAAAATGTTGCCATTTGTGAACCCAGGTTCTGAGGGGATCAGAGTTGGGCGAGAGTGTATCTTAAATTAATCTGTGAAATGTGTATGTAATTTCAACGACGTGTATATCTGGGAAACCTGTTAGTTATGAAAAATTAATTTTCTAAGTAAAAGCAAAGGGGCGTTTCTTCAATAGACTGTAAGACTCTGACTCACTCTGACACACTATCCCTTCTCAAATCAGGTCACAGAGAATCCTTGACCTATCAAATCATGAGAGGGTTGGGCATGCAGAATGAGCCGACCCACCCACTTTCAAAACACATAAAAAGAGACTGCTTGGACAGGCAAGACATTCACTTTTCATTTTCTTGCGGAGCATTTTGCCGGACCACACAACATCTAGAAGGAACATCCAGAATTTAGACTCCAGATAGACTACAGAACTTAAAGCAAAGGCCTAACCCACAAGCTGAGAACTCTTCTTAGCAGGCCTTCAAAATCCAGCAATCCAACCAAACTATTCTACAGCCGGGCGAGCTGTTGGATTCTTTGCCAAAAACTTTTGCCAGAACCGGTAGCAGACCCAGAAAGCAGTGCTGTATCCAGAGAGACCAGAACCAGAGAGACCCAGACCAGACCGCTGTGAAGTGCAGAGCAGAGCTGACCCAGAGAGCTGTGACTTCAGAACCACCCGCCAGGAGTCCAGTCCAAACCTGCTGACCACACCCTAATGGCCTATTTCAAATTCATAGAGTGAGTACTCAGCCAGAACTGTGCAAAACCAATCTCTTAGTTTAAAATAATGTAATTCAAACTGTTTTAACCTATTTAGAACTGCATCATAAGAAATTGTGTGTCCATTCTGCAAAACTGTCATCTGTCATTCTGAGCTTTACTTTTATTTTGAGAATCTACCTCCATTAAATCGTCCGTATCGTTTGAAGCACGTGGGCTATGCATGTGGTTTGACTCTTAAAGCTAAGCCTAAAACCGACATGCTACTCCTTATAGTTCCTCCGTAATCGCGATCGACGCACTTGGAAAAAAAGTGCCGCGAATTGACAGTTTGCTTCATTTCAACCACGTGTAAAAATATCTGTCTTTTGCTTCCATTACTGAATCCCGTTTTCAACCTGATAACCATCCCTAAATCATTGGTAGGGCTGACCTGAACTGATTTAAAGTATCTCTCACTCACCCTGAACCTCTAGAGGGAATTAAAAGCATTTTCAGCATATTTTTCACATCATTGCCACCACATTTAAAAGGATCTTGCCTGCTTTAAAATCATACCTGTTTTCCTCTAAGCTCGCTGGGGGGAACTGGACATTTCTATTGCGTTTTGTATTCCTGAGAATTGTGTGCTCCCCTTCCATCTCCTTATCTTGCGTAGGGGGGGAGGGAATTGTAAAAGAAAAAGTGATCATATTATCTTTTGTTGAAATCATATCAAGTTTATTTCTGTGCTGCATTTTCCCTCATTGCTTTTCCTTGAATCCATAAAAGTATTTTCTGCTACCTTATCCTTCCTATACTAACTCCTCATTGATTGCAAAGAAGTGTGCTAGTGTCAGATTATCTATTGTTGATCAACATTATATTCATAAGTGTGCTATCAATTATCCATTTATTTATAAAAGTGTGATGTATATATATTGTTTAATTTTCCAATCAATCTTTTAAATTGCAAAACAAACCTACTTCTTGGCTCAGTGAGGTCAGGGGGATTCATAGAGAGGGGTGTTATACAAGGGTTTATCATCCAGGGTATAACTTGCTATAAAAAATATATAAATAAGGGCTTCCCTTGAGCAATCCCAGACAAGGCACCGACTTAGTGGGAGTACTTGATTGGAGTCACTTAAAAAGGGCATGTCAGTTTCCACATAAGAAGTGAGCGAAAGCCCAGAGGAGTGCGGCTGAGGGCTGTGCTTCTCTGGCAAAGGTTAGATCAGGGTGTAGAACAGCAGCAAAAAGTTTGGGGGTTGACACATGGAGGGAAAATTTAATTCAAATATGAAATCTTTCCTAACAATGACATGTTCCTCTATGTCAAAGACCCATGGGTACATTTGCCGCAACTCCTCGAAGCCCTGGGAGCATTCGGTAGACTGTCAGGTAATACCATTAATACGGGAAAGTCTTTGTTGTTTCCTCTAGCGGAGCTGAGAAGGGTAGCCCAGGGCCAGCTCCCGAGCCTAAGCCCTTACATGGACGCTGATTACATTCAGATACTTGGGAGTAGATATATACCATGACACTGCGGAGACACACAAAGCCAATACACAAGGGGCCCTAGACAAAATTGGAAAAGCAATGCAGTTTTGGAAGACGCTGCCGCTGGGGATGATAGGGAGGGCAGCTCTGCTGAAGATGACAGTTCTACCGCGTCTGCTGTACTATTTCACTAACATCCGCTACCACATCCATGGGTAATTCTTTAAACTACTACACCCTATGGCGAGGGAATTCTTGTGTGGGGGGAGGATAGCACTGAACACATTACAAAGAGACTATGAATGGGGGGGGCATCAGGCTGCCAGACTTTGAATGATATTACCTGGTGGGTCTGCTTCATTTTGTGGTGTGTTGGCTGGGAGAGGACACATCTATAGACGCACTCCTTTTTCAGCCAACGTTGCAACAGTAATATCTGAGGGAGCTCCTATGGATAGATGCAGCCTCAGCCAAGATGCTTCCAAACATGGTTAAGCTGGCCTTGGCCCTGTGGAGGAGAGCATTGACAATCCAAGGGATGTTTGACCCCTGCTCCAGGAACATCCCTCTTTTGGGACTGGTAGATACCTGCATAGTGACAGTGGCAGCGTATCGAGCACAATGGGAAGACAAGGGAGTAGCCCAGATCGGGGACCTTTCGCGAGATGGGCATTGGGTAGACCTACAGACCCTGATGGATGAACAGGACATACATAATGGTCAATTTATATTGTACAACAGCATGGTCCGAACTATCAGGAAGAGATGGGAGACCTTACCAGAGGAGGATGAAGCAGGGGGGGCACTGGATGGATGGTACGATGTCTTCGAAGGTGGACACACAGTGTCTAGACTCTATGAACAACTACTGAGTGCTAATAACACATGCGAGTTATAAGCATGTGCCAAATGGTAGGAGGAGCTCCAGAAAACCTTCATGGACGCAGAATGGTGCCGAGCCCTCCGATACACCAAGAAAGTCTCCAGGAACGCAAGGTTCAGACAGATGCACCTTTATCTTATTCACTGAGCATATCTCACGCCTTAAAGAATGTCGTTCATGGGAAACAAGCAAACCAGGAGTTGCCCACACTGCACGGCGAGTCAGCGGATATTCTACTTATGTTTCTGGGCCTGCCCGGTGATAACAAAATTCTGGGACTCTATCAGAGACAGGGCAGAGAGGGGAGGTATCCAAATGCAGGCATGGTCACCAGAGTCTTATTTGCTAGGCCTGTTCCTGAAAAGAGGTAATCAGAGGACACACTTGGCAAAAATGAAAGACTTGATCAGTGTACTGGCGAAGCGTCGCATAGCAATGCCATGGAACAAGTACGGGGCCATCAATAGGGATGTGATGGGCGGTCTTGAAGAAATAGAGGATGGCTGAAACATCAGTGCGGACAAGGGTGATGCAAAGGGAAGAGGGCGATAGTGGGGCCAATGTGCTGCCATGGAATACCCTTGTGCAAGTCCTGTTTGAAAGCGGTGGAGAAGAGGACAGTACGACTGATCCAAGGGGCCCAGATGAAGGCTGACCAGACGACGGCAGCAGGGCACTTTACAACAAACAAGAGAGGAACTGTGTGAGAGAGGGGAAGCTGTGACAGGGCCAGAACCTGGCGACAAACTCTGGGATGGGTAAGGACATTATGAACAATGATGAAGGGATCCTCGCCATGACATCAAGATAGTGGAAGAAGCAGTGCAGACTCCTACTCGAATGTGCCAGTACCGATGTGATGTTTATTGGTGTTTTTTTTTGGTTTTTGCATGTTAAGTACTGGTTTAACAAAACTCAATAAAAAAGGTTTTAAAAAAAACTATGTCACCAGGGAAACTTAATTTCAAACTCATCCATTTGAGTGTTTTGCTTCGTGGATCAGGCTTCCAGATCGAGGCAGAGCGATGGCCTAGCAATCTGTGCACCTAGGCGGCTAATGGCAATACCTGTCAAGGTGTGTACTTGAGCACACAATGGCATTACATGACAGCAAGTGGACCTACATTGGCATACACTTACAAAGTATGGAAAATTGTGAACATATGTGCTTTATGAAATGAGTACTAGGACAAATCCATTGCAATACTTAGGGACATTATGAGTAGCTGAGCATCAAGTGCCATAAACATTGAACTTTGCATCAGTGCAAGAAAAATGTTCATGGTATTAACACTAGTGCTAAAAATCCCTTAGCGGAAATATCTATTCTTTCAATGCACTTTTGAACTTTGCACCAGTGCAAGAAAAATGTTCATGGTATTAACATTAGTTCTAAAAATCCCTTAGCGGAAATATCTATTCTTTCAATGCACTTTTGCACAATGACATTCTCTGTCCTGATGCGAATGCAGTATCCTCTTAGAACCAGCACTAGGTCAGACACTGCCATATAGTCTGGCTACCTGTGCATGAGGTGCAATAGCTGTCAAATATTAGGAGTATCTGGCAATGGCATTGCAATACTTGCTAATCAGGTTAGAGTCTTGTCACATGATATGACTGCCTGGTTAATGGGGGCAATCCCTGCCATTTGGCACGGGTGCCTGACTTCATCATGCCAATACCTTCCAGGTAATAGTGGTACCTATAGATTTGCTGGAGGGGGCGTGGCTAACCGCCATGTAGGAAGGACGTGTTCGGCGCAGCTCCGCTCGATACGATTATGGATCCGCCGCCAAGTACCGCTTAAACTTGACTGCAGCCACTTGAAAACAGAATATAGGTCGTGTGAAGGAGTGTTCCGCCTGTTGACGAAGTTTGGGAGCCTCACGACCCTCTGAGGGCCCGCACCATCGAAAAGAAACGGAACGTCGTACGAGGACAGAAAATGGCGGCCATGATGATGCCCAGCCCGACGCTGTAGCGGAGCCCTGTGACCGACCGGGAGGAACCCGCAAGGGGCCAGCCTTTATGGAACTCGATCTGAAGTGGCAGAGATTGCCTAAGCTGAGACTTGTGCTCCTGTGTCCCGAAGAAGAGCAGCGAGGAGACGGAGGGGGGAGCGCCTGATGCGGCCTTAACTACACCCTCACCGGGCCCTGCTGAGCGGCCCACTGGCGTAGCCCGGCGGGCGGCCGACGCACAACCCCCCCACGAAGTATCCCCAGCACGGCGCCATCGGACACAGACTGTGTAGTGCCTGCCGAGGCCTGACGGACCACGAAGATAGGACATGACCACTAAGGGCGCCCGAAGCAGACACCGCCAAACTACGATGGAGTCCTTCGCGGCCGCTGGAGCGATCGGACCCGCGGAGGCTTCTGCCCCTGTGGAGGTGCCGGGCGCCGCGAGACCCGAGCCAGCCAACTCCCAACTGCTAGAGGCCATCAAGACACTCCAGAAAACCATGGAGGACAAGATTGATGCGGTTGCGATCGACCTGAATTTACTGAGGCAGGATGTGCGCTCTATCACCGGCAGAACGGACGCTCTCGAGATCCAAGTCCGAGACAATACCGATGCCAAAACTCAACTTTTAAAGGATGTAGACATTTTGGCGCAGAAAGTGAAGAACCTAGAGGACAGGGCTGAGGAGGCCGAAGGAAGGGCCCGCAGAAACAATATCAGAATTATCGGCCTGCCCGAGGGCATCGAGGGCAACGACCCTACTAACTACGTCGAGAACCTGCTCATACAGGAAATTGGGGCCGGGAAACTGTCGCAGGGCTTCACTATTGAAAGAGCCCATCGCTCCTTAGCCAGGAGGCCCCCACCGGGGACCCCACCAAGACCCGTAATAGCCAAAGTCCTCAACTATAGGGACAGGGAATCCATTTTGGCCTTCACCAGGATGGGCGGATCCATACAGAGGGACGCCGCAAAGATAGCAATCTACCCTGACTACACCCTGCAGGTTCAAAGGAGCAGGGCCCAGTTCCACCACACCAAGGCGAGACTCAAGGAAGCAGGCCTGCGCTATCTACTCCTCTACCCGGCTAGACTCAAGGTCCTGCGCAACAACAAGGCCCACTTATTTGATAACCCAGCAGAGGCCTGCGAATGGATGGACAGAGAACAGATCCCGGACATCGAACGGAAGCAGCGCGGGCCCTAGCCGCCCGCAACAAAGGAACTTCTCCACTCATTGACTGCAGTCGCCGATCGTACATTCATATGACAATAGACGTGGCGACACTGATGGAACCGGAGCCGCGCCGGTCGTGGCGCACCTCCTGACAACACCTTCGGAGGCAGCCCCTTTCCTATCCCCAGGATACTCTGGGTGAGTTCACCCGCCCGTAGGGCACCGGAAGACCCTGGTCTGATGGGGCAGAAACGGGGATGTCAGAGCAAGGGCAACCTCGCTAGACGTGTTATGTTTGAAGTTGTGTTTTTTGTTAAGTTAGACGTTGTTGTTTGTGGGGGTTTGAACCCCAAGTTGGGATCGCAGTTTGAATTGGACACAAACCGGACCGGGACCAAGCGCAGCGGAATTGCAACCAGGACGACCAGGTTCGTCAAACCCCTCAACCTCACGCTTCCCACAGCGGCACGACCACACACAGACCATGGCTGAGAGGATCAGAGTCATGTCCTGGAATGTCAGGGGGCTAAACAGCTATATCAAACAGCGCCGCATCCACGCCTACATGAAACGCCACAGGGTCGGAATCGCCCTCCTTCAGGAGACCCACTTATGTGGCCCTAAGCTTGCAGCGTTGGCCAAGGTCTGGCGGGGCACCCTAGTGGGCTCCCCCTACTCCACCTACGCCAGAGGCGTCTTGATATGGATCGCCCCCTCTGTCCCAGTCAAGCTGACCCACACCAAAACGGACAATGAAGGTAGGATGGCCCTGGTTCAGGGCACCATAGAGGGGCGGGACGTCCGCCTGATTTGCACCTATGCCCCGAATCATGATGCCACTGTTTTCTTTCGCTCGCTGTACGCTCGGCTGACCCCGAGTAATGAATGCATAACGATATGGGGAGGTGACAACAACTGTACCCTGAACCCTCGCATAGACAGGTCGGATGGTAAACATGGGGACCCCTCCCCACCCGCCAAGATATTGAACGCCCTCATGCAGCAATATGCCCTGAAAGACCTGTGGAGAGTGCAAAACCCAGAAACCAGAGGCTACTCCTTTTACTCCCCCCCACATAAGGTCCATACCAGGATAGACTGCCTGTTCATTAGCGAAGAGCACGTGGCGGGATTTGAGGACACGCAGTACCTAGCCAGGGTACTTTCAGACCACTCCCCTTTGATGACCTCGTGGGTGACCACGACACCCAGGCCCCCCATCCCCACGTGGAAATTGAGGAGCGAAGCGCTGTTAGACAAAGCCTTCAGCGAACAAATCAGGGAGGGTTCCACACATTACTGGCAGACCAACATTGATAGCGTCAGATACTTAGGCACAGCCTGGGAAGCCTACAAGGTGGTAACTAGGGGGGAAATGATAGCCGCGGCTGGAGGGGCCCTAAAATCCGTCACGTCCCTGCTAGCGCACGCTGAGACTGAACTCCAAGATCTCGAAGCCACCCCGTCCCCTGATCCCGCCCACCTGCAAAAGATGATTGATCTTAAACAAACATGCCTAACACACTGGGAGACGCTGGGGAAGTTGAGCTATACAAAATTCACGGAGAGGAATCATGCCCTGGGCGATAAACCCGGGAAGCTTCTTGCATGGCTTTATAAACGAGAAACCCCCAAATACCCCATTTGCTCCATTCGTAATACAGACGGCCTGACCCTCCACACGCAAGTGGGTATCAACGCAGTGTTCAAACAATATTACCAAACCCTTTACTCCGATCCAGCCCCGCCCCCTGACCACGCGATCGAAGACGCCCTAGACGCCATCTGGCTCCCACGTCTGGAGGACCACTTGGCAGATCCCCTCGGAGCCCCCGTCACCCCCGACGAGGTCACAGCCACCATTAGGTCATTGCCCTCGGGTAAAACGCCGGGACCGGATGGTCTCCCGAGCGAATTTTATAAGGCCTATGAGGACATACTGGCCCCCCTGTTGTCCAAAGTATATAACGAGGCGTATGACATAGGCCACCTCCCCGACACCATGACTGAAGCCACCATCATCCCCTTACTTAAGCCCGACAAGGACAGCTCTGACTGCGGCTCATACCGCCCACTATCCATGTTGAATGTAGACAACAAAATCCTCACCGCATTACTGGCCAGAAGGCTTCGTGCAGCCGTCCCGTACCTCATACACCAGGATCAGACGGGCTACATGCAGGGTCGCTCTATGTCCGAGAACCTGCGAAGGCTGCACCACGTGATACACAGCACAAACGGCATGCCCGGTAAATATGCAGTTGTGTCCCTCGACGCCTCTAAGGCCTTTGATTCGGTCCGATGGACATGGCTTTATGCCACCTTAGCAAAGATGGGGATCGGAACGGCTTTCTTGAACTGGGTCAAACTCATTTACACCAACCCCACTGCCAGAGTGCGTACCAACAACACCTTTTCTGAAAAATGGAGCCTGGCCAGGGGCACTCGGCAAGGGTGCCCCCTATCCCCTCTACTTTACATCTTAGCGATTGAACCAGTGGCAGCATACCTTAGGCAGGAATACGGTGACGGGGGAATAACGATAAATGGTGTGAACCACCTTGTCTCCATGTATGCGGATGACATGCTCCTCTACCTGAGGGATCCCGAACACCTTCTCACCTACATCCTGGAAACCCTAGACGGGTTCCACAGATGCACAGGGGTACAGATTAACCACAGCAAGTCTTGCTTATTCCCCCTGGCTGCACTTAGTGGAACCAAGGAAGAACACCTCCCCCCTCTGGCCCTTAAATGGGAACCCACTACGTTCAAATATCTGGGCGTCGTGATCCACCGGGACCCTGAGACCGAACATGTTCTGAACACGGGCAGGGCTAAGGAGGGACTGGCTAAATCAATCGACCTATGGTGCAAATTGCCCCTTTCGATGGCTGGTAGGGCGGGACTCCTTAAAATGGTAGCACTCCCCCGTCTCCTACATTTCTTCACCAACGTCCCCTACAACATCCCCCAGCGTTTTTTCAAAGACCTGGCCATGCTATGTAGGAAACTCTTATGGCGGGAGGGGAGGCACAGAGTTGCCCTAGACATTAGTCAAAGACCGTACGAGAGGGGAGGCCTGAACACCCCTAACTTTGAGCTCTACTACATAGCGGCCCAGCTTAAGCACGTGATCCAGTGGATGGCTGATGATGCCATGACGGATACACGCCTATTGCAGCCCCCAGACGCACCATGGCTGCTCAGGGACCTCCTCTGGATCGGACCAATGCCCAAAACGCTGGACGCGCACCTCATCCGCCTAGGCACTCAAATTTGGAGTCGGGCCTGCAAGTTGGTCAAGCTGCCCGACCCCTACTCCCCACAGATCCCTATAGCCGCCATCATGTCCACTAGGCCGGAAGACCGGAAGGCGATCCGGAACATATGGGAACCCTCCGGCGTCGCCACTCTGGGCGATCTGGTGGACGACCAGGGCATCCACTCATTTCCCGAGCTGCACGAATTGACTGGGGTCCCACTGGGTCAGTTCCTTCTATACGGGGCGGTGCTGGACAGACTTAGGAGGCGATGGCCGGATGCAGAATCCCAATGCGCCGGACACGAGGTCATAGAGAACCTGATAGGTGTGGCAGAAGGGGGACACGAAACCTCTAGGCTATATGAGATCCTAATTGACAACACCACACATAGCGAACTCACATGCAAGAGCAAATGGGAGGCCGAGCTGAACACACTATTCGGCGACACGGAGTGGGAAACAATAACACACTATCACAAAAAGGTTTCTAGGAATGCCCGATTCCAGCTTATCCAATTTTACATCATCCATAGGGCCTACCTTACCCCAGCTGTCATCTCGAGATTCAATGGCGCTGGTGTGGTGCGGTGCCCCAAGTGCCAAGAACCCGCGGCCTCCCTGACCCACATGTTTTGGGCCTGCCCGAACATACGAACCTTCTGGTCGCAAATTCAGACCAAGGTAGCAGAGGAGGACATAACGCTAGACGTGCAATCCCCCAAGGCATGTCTATTGGGCTCGTACCCACGAGGGAAAAAAAACAAACCTCTCAACAGGCTCAAAGACTTGATGTACATCCTCGCAAAAAGGCGCATCGCAATGGCCTGGAAGTGTCCCAGGGCCCCTAAACTTGTAACATGGTGGGAGGACCTTCGCAGATGGACTGTGGCTGAAACCGGGGCCTGGGAGCTGGCGCAAAGACAGCAAAAAATAAATGACTCGGAGGACCTCCTGCAGTGGATTGCCCTCACGACGGCCCTGTTCAGTCCTAAGGAAGCCAGCACCTCAGGCGAGGACCCGGACAGCCCGGGTTCACCCTAATGCCAGCAGCAGACTGCGCAACCCCGGTCCGGGTTCACTTGGGGAGGGAGGGAATGGGAAATTATTGTGGATATTTAATTGATTGTCGTGTTGATGATACTGGTTGTATGTTTCTTGGAAAAAACAATAAAAATATATTAAAAAAAAAAAAAAAAAAGATTTGCTGGACATAGCAACACATGCTGTGAGAAGCTGACCAAACTGTGGCAATACTCGGCAAATGGTATGGCTACCTGAGCGTGTGATGTTGAATATTGGAGTACGGTGTACCTCGCCATATGATGGCAATAGCTGGCAAATGGTGTGAGTATTTAGGCATATGATGTTAACCTTTGGCAATGCACAGAAACAATGTTACTTCGAAAAGATTGTTATCATTTACATGTTATCAAAATATTGGATCCCCAATGCCCGCCTCGCCACCCCGCATCCTCCCACCCCGCCCTCCCTGTCTCACCGCCTTCAACCCTAAAACTCTCATGGAGCGAAAAAGCATGTCCTCATATTCCTCATATTCCATTACAACTATGTATTCCAGGGTTACACAGCCTATATTACGCGCCTTACACACAAATAATCTGTTCTCCTGCATTAAGGGTGTAAACCACCACAAGATGGCGGAAACACTGCATCAGACCGAGTTCTCATCCATTTCCCAACTCGATTATCTGATAATTCAGTCCAGCTGAGTGACACACATCTGCCAATCGCCACAATGTGTAGAGCTGATGCAGCTCTCCTGGATAATTGTTGGTAAATGCATTAAAAGCCGCCTGGTGGAAAGCATTTGGGAATACAAAGTAACACAATCTCATACAGGACTTAACTTTTCTCTCCTTAGTTCGCATTCATTTAATTAGTAGTGGAAGGTTTGCTGTCAGATGCACTTGGCACTGCTGCCAATCCAGGATGAAGTCATCCATAGGACCTCGTTGTTGATCTCATTTGGACCGGGGCCATCCATGTTCAACGGGAGCGATCGGTATTCAGAGTCAATTATCGTGATGATGTTGACGTTGATCAAAAATGGCATTTGCTGCTCTGTTCCTATCAAAAGGTATAGGTTTCAAAACAAGTGGCCTTTTTTCAGAGGGTTTTAGACAGCATAGCATTTCATGCAGGATTCCTTACTGTTTAAGTGCTGTAATATTATGAGTTAGTGGACTGCTTGTGCAGAGGAAAACCGCGGTACAGCTCATGGCCAAACCATGGCCCACTCTGATAAGGCGAGTCCTGACCTTAATGGGCAGATGAATAGCAACATGCTACACCTCGGCCCATTAGGGAGGAGCCCGCGGGCAAAGAGATTGTGCTCTCTTTCCCTGTGGGAATACTGCACTCTAGCACATACCCACGGGGTCAAGCATACCAAAGGCATACAGCTTTCCTAGCCAGACATGGCCCATTGGGCATGCCGGCTGCGTCTCTGCAGGGAGCAGGGTGTTCAATATTCAGAGCCCCCACACATGGGCAATGTCTGCACTCCCACGGCTCGAAACATTACACACTGACACTTCCTAGATTGTGGGATCCTGAAGGCCAGAGGGACTGGGCCAAATATTTAGGTTGATGCTTTGTGTGGGTGTGTATTCGCATATCTGTTTGAGGGTGAGGTGTAGTTACCTGAGCAAGTCATGTGTTGTGTGCATGTGTGTGTGTGTGTGTGTGGCTGTATTTGTGGCTGTGCACGTGGCCATGTGTGTTTATGTGCCTGGGGCAATGCTGATTTATTGTGTGGAATAATCGTCTTATATCGTGGGTACCAGCATCATGAAACTGATTTAGAGTGGACATTCTGACGTAAAGTGGGGCCACCAATGTCATGAACCTTTTTTAAAGTGTCACTTCTGACATCTATTGAGAGCCCTCAATGCTGAACTACACTGGGGACATCAGCATTATGAAACTGATTTAAAGTGGCAATACATAATATACCAAAAGATGTTGAAAGGGAACCAGTGTCCTGCCAATGCTAACATACCTTGAGGCACCAGTGACATGAAAGGGATTTAAAGTGCCAATTGTGGCAACATTCACTTCTTCACATCGACCTGCAAATGGTATCCCCAAGTCCACAACATCAGCTGTCTGCAGTGAGAGCATATCCCCAGTCATAGACCATTCCCTTTGCGATACACAAACTGGATAAAACTGCATCTCCCATAATTCCCCTGTTGACCAAAACCCAGACAGGATCCAGGGAGTGGAATGTTTTACCCTAGAGGAGAGATGGACCATACAAAAGACCCAGGCAGGTCACCTAGGGAAGGATAGGCCATGAAAAAGGCTGGGAAATAAACCAACAAGAAAGGACTACATCTCCAATAATCCCTTTTTCCGAATAGAGGAAAACCTGGACTGGTTTAAAAAAAATGTACTTACAGATTAGAAATCAGGAAGATAATGCAAACACAGGAGTTTTTTCCATCCACCAACGGGGCCAGTGTGGGGGAACGCACACCCCTTATCCATTCGATATCCAGAGCAGCAACATGAAACGTAGTCCTCACCCATACAGTTAACGGACATACAAACAGAGCCCCAATTACTTCCTACACTACCAGTAACACTGGAGTGGAGCAAATTAATTTCTCCCTAATCATTGCTAGCACAAGGGAGACAGGGTCACCAAAACCTGCAATCTCCATTAAAATCCATTAAAATCAAGTAAAAAGTGATTAGTCTGACACCGACAAAAAGAAGAGAACATTTTCCAAGCTCTCACCTCACAGGAGTAATGCTTAATACATACCTTGAGCTGTAGGACACGTGAGAGCACTAAAACAAAACTCGTAGAAGGGGAACTCCTCAGCTTGAGATATGGGAACAAACCAGCAGCTCCCTCCCAGCCAGCAACACAAACTGAAGTAGGGTAAAAGATGTCAGCTGCACTATTTAAAGGACTTTTCCCATGAGCTCAGTACTACAAAGCATCCCTGCCATACAGCATGGCCCGAGCAGGCATGTGACCCCTCTGGCCAATCAGTGGGAGCTAGGCAGTCCAAGGGCTATATAAGGGCTTGCAGCAAGACCTGGAGTGTAAGAATGGATTGGAAGACCCAGAGAGGAGGAGAACATTTCTGGGCAGATTTTAAGACCTGACGTGAAGTGGTGAGTTATAACTCCTGGAGATGAAAGGCTGATTTTATTACCCAGATAGGAGTGGCTGATTGTAAAACCTGGAGACTAAAGGAGACTGAAAAACTGAAACCAATAATACAGAAAAGGAAAGAGATTGAAGCAGAGACCAACGGTCGGGTGCATGAAGAACTTGCCCCAGCCCTAGTCAAGAAAAAGGCAGACCTTTAATTAGGGAAAGACAGAAAGGGTGAAGGTAAAGTCTCTGACCGAAGACAAAGTAGGAAGACAGAATAGGTAAAGATGACCATTCTGATAAAGAGGAAAGAAGACCTGGAAAGGGCTAAGGCCATGGAAAGAGAAATAAAAGATTGAAACCCTGGATAGAGAGGGTATCAGGTAATATTATCCCCACCAATGAAATTGCCATTTACATGGTCATCAGGAACGGCCATAGGCGATATTATTAGTGGGGATAACTTTTGGGGTAAATGGGTGCGGGTGTTGCGGGGGTGTTCCCCGCTCCCTTTAAAAATATATGGGATTGCGGGGGTGTCCCCCCCAGGTTCGATGGGGTCATATTGCTGCAAAAATATGGCGACATTCTTGCATGGCGATATTTGTGTGGGGATATTATCACATGGACCCATAGAGAGATGGAGGAAGTGCCCAAAGGTGGCAGAGAATAGAAGTGTAGAGCCCCTGGCCTAAGAGACAGAGAACATAAAGAGAAGAACGGACTAACCGAGGAAAGAGGAACCTACAGCATCCTTGTGACTTGTCAGGGGACACTATATAACAAATATAACACCTTAAATAAAAAGCATAAACTTGAATATTCTTGTTGAATCATTTGCACAACTTGTGACACAATGCTAACATAAATTGGCATTGCCAATGCCATGAACAGGTAGCCAGTTATAATATCGAAAAAAAAAGTTGAATGCAAAAATGTAGAAAAAAAATGTTGGAAAAAATTAGAATGTGTTTTTTTTTATTTGTATGTTTTTTCTGGGTTTAGGTAGTACAAATAAACGAGGGGTTGGGGGGAACCCCCCCATTAAAAATGTTTTTAAAAAAAACATTCACATTTTTTTTTGTTTTCGACATTTTTTTTCGACATTTTTGCAGTCGACTTTTTCACTATAAACCCCATGAACATTATTTACAGTAGTGACATAGAGAATGCCAACATTAGGAACATATTTAACAATGGAAAATTCGGCATATAGCATGACCATCAGCAGCAGGAAGGCTTTTAACAATGGAAACGACAGCATATTACAGTGAAAATGATTACTTATACTGTGAGCACCAGCATCATGAAAGCCTTTTTACGGTGTCAGTGACAATATGTAATGTTGATAACAGCATCATGAACGTGTTTTTAAAGTGGCAATGATGACATATAGTATGGATACAGGCATTAAGAACATGTGCTTTACAGTAGCAGTGCCATCTAATAATGTGGTAGATGCATCATGCCATTGTGTTGTAAAATGCTTGTGAGTACAGTTAGTGACCTGGCATTTATTTGGATTTTTACATGTTTTACTCTAACACATTGATTGTAAACCGTATGGCATTTTACTGAATTATGTGCAAAACATTGTGCTGTAAAATAGTTCAATTCCATTTCAACACATCATTTAAATTGGTTATGAGGGGAAAACAGGAAAAAAAGCTTCCCTAAATGGGTTTATGGTTCCTTGTTATTGCATTTCACCAGGAATCTATATCCATGGTCGTTCATGTAGACACCATGAATAAATGAGTTCAATGGGTTTAATTAGTCCTGCCTCAGGACTTCAATCTACAATCTTCGCAGCTTTCCCTCTGCTTTAGTGGCTTTCAGATGTGATTATACATCTTATCACTACAAAAAAAAACTTTGTTAAAGGGACGTCATGGTTAAGTTGCCCTATTAAAAACCTATGCCATTCTGTGCAAAAACTTTGTAAAAAAGTCTGTTATAATTACAAGTAAAATCTAAAAAACCCTGAAATTCGGGAGTTATGGTAGGCTAATCGCCCATTTTTCCCGTCAGCACTCTCCACTGCTACCACTACCACCCGACCATAACAGATGCCACCACTCATGTCATTGATGCCATCACTGACGCCATCACTTCTTTAACCCCTTTCTTTTATGTCAGCTAAGCAACCATAACTCGTTCCACCACCGTGCACTGCTAAGACTAACACCTAGGATATCAAAGATGACATGACAAATGATGTTTGTGTGCAGTGATTTCGGCGTACAACTTAAAAAGTAAGTGACCATGGCGGCCGTATCAAAAGAATGCTACGCACTTGACGCTGCGGCAGACCCAATTGGAGAAAGCGCAACATCTTGACGTACAGCATGCCATGGATTAGCCAATGGAAATATTCTCCACTGAGCGAACAGGGAAGTGGGACCGCGGAGCAGACATAGATATCAATAATTCTTAGAGAGCTATTTTTTGATCATTTTAAAGGAAACTACAATAAGAATTTGCACAAAATTTACAAATGCACGATTTGGGGAAGAAGCCCCTGCCCCTGCCGCAAAATGCCAATCCGTCCAGTGGTTTGGCCTGTAGCCGTGCGCAAAGTTTTTGCCCCATTCAGTCTATGGAAAAAAAAGAAGTTTTGGGACCCGCCCCCCCTATAAATTTGGCCCCCCTTGACGAATCCTTACCAAACTTTGGAAAAAAATTCAGAGTGGCCCATATACTTGCCAAACTTTGGTAAGGATTCGTCCAGGGGGAGCGGAGTTATAAGCCGCCCAAAAAGTGCTCTTCCTATGAAAACAGCAACTTAACCATAACTACAAGGCCAATACCATGGCCATGTAATTAGTGCACGGTGGGGGCAAGGAGGGTGGTGGCCTCCCAGCTAAACAGGAGGCTCATAACGGGGGCTTTACCACATGGTAAAACCCCGCTCCAAGCTTCCTTGGAAGTGGGAGGCCGCCATTTTCCCAGCCAGGAATCAATTAAGTGCATTTGTGCTCCCCTCCCCACATTCCTCTTGCTCTCAACCTCAATTTCCCCACATAGCCCACCCTATCCCCACCACCTCCCCACTTAAGTTGCACTCCTCTGTCCCTTGCCAGCACCATGAACACTCAGTGTTCCCCGCGCATCTCCTTGTCGGCAATGGGTGCCATTGAAAAGGAACAGGGAATGTGTGTAGTTCCATTCTCCCTGATCCATGGTGCCCATCTTGCTTTGTAGCTTTTTTCAAGTTGAGAAACGTCAAACACGCCATTTCTCAAAATCTATTATTATCCCGGTCAAATGTGAAGGGATACTAATAGCAATACACTCCTCCCTGAGGGGGGAGGCATTACCTGACTGGTAAGTCCCCTCCTACTCAAGATGTATTGCTGCTCAAATATAACTATGTAAGGATCACAGATGTTATGTGGATCTACTGGCCTGACCTTTGAAACAGTCGTCCAATAAAACATGCTTATGCTTTGTGAAATCACTGATGAGTTGAAGTGCCTCTGCAAATGTGTTGTTCATAATAGCCATATTGAAGTCTTTGTTAGGAGTTATTAACAAGTGCTCTAGTACTTTGAAGGTGTCATTAATCAATTTGAACTTTCTTTAGTCGGTCTGGCAGCACAGCAAGTAGAGCGCTTGCTTTGACATCTGTGCAGAACCGGCTCAGCCAAACTCAGCCTTTCATCCTTCTGAGGTCAATAAATGAGCACCACACACCGTGCAGTGCTCAGATGCCTGAGGTTTCGTAGCGCTATATAAATGCTAATTTATTATTTCATGTAACACACCAACCACACTTTAATTGTTGACTATCATTAGCTTCCCTGCTGTACCTAAATCAGTAGGTTGGAGTCACTGCAAGAATGCCACATTGAACTGCCATACGCTGCAAGGGAACATGGAGTTACCTACTTGAACAAAACTCTACGTAGAACTGATCATGCCAACCCAGCTCTCAGGTAAGTAGCAGGAGGCTCCTGGCTCCTAGTTATGCAGCAAAGTGAGATGGGACACTCTCGAAACTGAAACATTTGTTTTTTTGCTGACAGTCACTATTGGAAATTATTCAGCAGTAATGCCAACACCTCTGGACAAGACCTGTCAGACAGCCAGAATTATCATCCTGAGTCAAGAAGGACTCAGCACCATATCTTGTGACAGCCTGAATAATTATCCTGAGTCAAGAAGGACTCAGGGACCATATCTCACGTTTGGCTGTGGCTGCTTTACTGCCATTATTAGCACCCAAACTAGGGTGGGGCCACACATTTTGAGCCTGAATGTTTTCCTTCACACACCAAATGGATTCGGTATAGAAGGAGAAAACTGAGTGTCAACCAAGATGACCTCTGAGGCAATGGCGCTCACTGGCCACTTGACCGCAGTCCACTTTTGATGAAGGTGAAACCCCAATGCAGACTCAGTGATGGTTGAGATGAGTAACCAGCGACAGTAAAGGAGCTGTTTGGAGGAGGAGATGGAATGCACCTGGAGTGGGATTTCAGCCAGTAGTCAAGAACCTTGACACGTCTAACATTGGAGAATATTGCCCAGAAATGTTGGATTATAAAAGGTTTGCTCGAATCAAATGTTCAACTTTGGGTGCAATAAATGTATATTGTATACATCAATTTAATTTGTTTAATAAATAACATTGCAAACGATTTTTTTAAAAATGTATTAAGACACAAAGAACTCATTGCCACCTTCTATCGGCCACCGGGACAGTCTGCTCTCTTCCTCTCGTAATGAGCTGGCCTGGCCTCCTCTTTACTCTCCTCCTCCTCTCAACTCCTCCTGCTGGGTGACCTCAACATCCATTTGGACTCTCCAGTCACCTCAGGTCCTTTCCGCAACCTATGCGATTCTCTCTCCCTCTGCATCTTACCCTCTCGCACCACGCACACAGTGGGCCACAGTTTGGATGCTCTCATCTTCCCCGACATCCATCTCTATCTCTCTGACTACCTCTTTATCTTGGACAGACCACTCTCTTCTCTCTTCCCACTTCCAGCTCTCCTCTCCCCTTGCATCGTCACACCAGGGGTGGCCATTCAGTTTCAAAGTCAGCAGACCCATGAAAAAAGTGACAGTGGCTGCCTTTGCCTCCACCTGCTCCCCGCCTCCTACTTCTATGGCCGACTCACACCCTGACACAGCCCTTGATAACTTCAATTCCTCTATCTCTAGCACCCTTGATACTCTTGCCCCTGTAATGAGGGTCAGACTGAAGACTTCCAAAAAGTGCAACTCTTGGTATGACTCTGATCGGGCTGCCCTTAATCGCAAGTGTAGGGCAGCTCAGCAGAAATGGAATTCGTCAGGCAGACCCTCTGACAAACTGACCTGCCTCCTTCTTCAAAGGCAATAGCGACCCTGCATCCATACCAAGAAAAGAGTCTTTATTCAAGCCTGCATCTCCTCAGCATCAAACAACATGGCCAAACTTTTCAAAGTCTGTAAGGAACTGGCCAATCCTGCGGCATCCTCCTCTTCTGTCACACCCACCCAGGACCTTTTCTCAGCCCTGGCTGCACACTTCTCTGCATAAACCCAAGACATCCTTTCCTCTCTCACTTCCACACCACATCATACACCAACACCTCTGAAGCCTCTCTTTGCTCCTCCACCACTTCTCCTCTCTTCTCTCACTCCCATCACACCTGATGAGGATGCCAGACAAGCCCGGTCTATCAAGGCTTCATCCAAACAGGTGGACCCCTGCCCCTCCAAAACTGTTAAGGACAACATTGACTCTCTTGCTCCAGCCTTGGCTGATCTCTGCAATTTCTCTTTTGCCACTTGAGTTTTCCCAACTTATCTAAAGCACTACTTTGTGCACTACTTTGTGCACCCTCTGCTTAAGAAACCTCTGCCGTCCCCTCCATCCCAGCAAACTACTACCCTATCTCTATCACCCCTTTCCTGGGCAAATCCTTGGAGAAGATGGACATCTCTCAGCTCACCCTCCACACTGAATCTGCTGTTTGCCTCCACGACCATCAGTTTGGCTTTAGAGCATCCAGAAGCATGGAAACCTTTCTTCCCAACACCTGTGTGCCTCGATTCCCTGGTCCAGCTTCCCCTTCAGTCCCGCCTCCGGCACCCTCCCCCAGGCCCTGATTGGCTACCCCGACCGTGTTGTGCTGCAGGGCCTAACCCGTTGCACTCATGCTGCCTGAGCCACTTAGACCGTGGTTCTACAGGTAAGCGTTTCGTTTTTCTGCTGCCCAACTCCATCTGAAGCAGCATGGCGCTCCAATTCCACACAGAGCCTTCCCTGCTGCCCTCGATTCCCCGGTCCAGCTTCCCCTTCAGTCCCGCCTCCGGCACCCTCCCCCAGGCCCTGATTGGCTACCCCGACCGTGTTGTGCTGCAGGGCATAACCCGTTGCACTCATGCTGCCTGAGCCACTTAGAGCGTGGTTCTACAGGTAAGCGTTTTGTTTTTCTGCTGCCCAACTCCATCTGAAGCAGCATGGCGCTCCAATTCCACACAGAGCCATCCCTGCCGCCCTCGATTCCCCGGTCCAGCTTCCCTTTTAGTCCCGCCTCCGGCACCCTCCCCCAGGCCCTGATTGGCTAGCCCGACCGTGTTGTGCTGCAGGGCCTAACCCGTTGCACTCATGCTGCCTGACCCACTTAGATCGTGGTTCTACAGGTAAGCGTTTCGTTTTTCTGCTGCCAAACTCCATCTGAAGCAGCATGGCGCCCCAATTCCACACAGAGCCATACCTGCCGCCCTCGATTCCCCAGTCCAGCTTCCCCTTCAGTCCCGCCTCCGGCACCCTCCCCCAGGCCCTGATTGGCTACCCCGACCGTGTTGTGCTGCAGGGCCTAACCTGTTGCAGTCATGCTGCCTGAGCCACTTAGATCGTGGTTCTACAGGTAAGCGTTTCGTTTTTCTGCTGCCCAACTCCATCTGAAGCAGCATGGCGCTCCAATTCCACACAGAGCCTTCCCTGCCGCCCTCGATTCCCCGGTCCAGCTTCCCCTTCAGTCCCGCCTCCGGCACCCTCCCCCAGGCCCTGATTGGCTAGCCCGACCGTGTTGTGCTGCAGGGCCTAACCCGTTGCACTCATGCTGCCTGAGCCACTTAGACCGTGGTTCTACAGGTAAGCGTTTTGTTTTTCTGCTGCCCAACTCCATCTGAAGCAGCATGGCGCTCCAATTCCACACAGAGCCATCCCTGCCGCCCTCGATTCCCCGGTCCAGCTTCCCCTTCAGTCCCGCCTCCGGCACCCACCCCCAGGCCCTGATTGGCTACCCCGACTGTGTTGTGCTGCAGGGCCTAACCCGTTGCACTCATGCTGCCTGAGCCACTTAGATAGTGGTTCTACAGGTAAGCGTTTCGTTTTTCTGCTGCCCAACTCCATCTGAAGCAGCCAGTCGCTCCAATTCCACACAGAGCCATCCCTGCTGCCCTCGATTCCCCGGTCCAGCTTCCCCTTCAGTCCCGCCTCCGGAACCCTCCCCCAGGCTCTGATTGGCCTACCCCTCCTCAACCTGGACACGACACGGGCAGCCCTCTGCCCAGCAGCCCCTGTGGCTAAGGGCCCCAAGGCAAAGGGCGGCTCCAACAATGGCGGCTCCAAGATGTGTCTGTAGGTGTCCGCAGGGGACGCCAAGGAGGCCTGCAGCCAACAGACACCAACAAAAAACCGTGAGTGTGGCATGGTTGGGGAGTAGAGCAATCACTCTACTCCAGAAAACCCCGCCACTCTATCTTACCTACCAATAACATAGAGTGCCATAATACTAGCATGTCCACTCTTAGACCGAACTGTGAATGTTAGCATGTCCACTCTTAGACAGAATTGTGATTATTAGCATGTCCACTCTTAGACAGAATTGTGATTATTAGCATGTCCACTCTTAGACGGAACTGTGAATGTTAGCATGCCCACTCTTAGACGGAACTGTGAATGTTAGCATGTCCACTCTTAGACGGAACTGTGAATGTTAGCATGTCGACTCTTAGACGGAACTGTGAATGTTAGCATGTCCACTCTTAGACGGAATTGTGATTGTTAGCATGTCCACTCTTAGACGGAACTGTGAATGTTAGCATGTCCACTCTTAGACGGAACTGTGAATGTTAGCATGTCTACTCTTAGACGGAACTGTGAATGTTAGCATGTCCACTCTTAGACGGAACTGTGATTGTTAGCATGTCCACTCTTAGACGGAACTGTCAATGTTAGCATGTCCACTCTTAGACGGATCTGTGAATATTAGCATGTCCACTCTTAGATAGAAGCTACAAATCTAGACAGAAGTGTGATTGTTAGCATATGCCACACCTAAATGGAGTTCTCAAGTTCGGCCTGCGCCAAATCTAGACGGAGATGTGATTCTTAGCATGTGCCACACTTAGATGGAATTCTCAAGTTCGGCCTGCGCCAAATCTAGACGGAGATGTGATTGTTAGTATGTATCACACTTAGATGGAATTTCAGAAATGTGAATCTTAACATATGCCATACTCAGATGGAACTTCAGAAATGTGATTGTTAGCATATGCCACACGTAGATGGAATTCCCAAGTTTAGCCTGCGCCAAATCTAGACAGAAATGTGAAGGTTAGCATATATCACACTTAGATGGAATTTCAGAAATGTGACTGTTAGCATTTGTAACTCTTAGCATGCACCACACTTAGAATTGTGAACCTAGCTTGTGCGGCATCCAGATAGAAATGTGACTGTTAGCATGTACCGGACCTAGATGGAATCCCACAATTGCAAGGACAGCAATGCCAACTAACCAACCAACTAACAATTCCACCCCTCTGTATACACCTCTCAAACTATAACCAAACACAACCACAAGCCTTAAACGCAGCATTCCGCACAAACTTCACAACAACGCAACAACAAAACAAACCACACATAGACTTGCACAACAGCACACGATGACTACGGACCATAAAACATCCCAAGCCCAGCCGAGGGACCCACCGCGCTGAGGCTGCCGACAGCACATCACTGCTCTCTTGCACTTTTCCAGCTTACTCCCACTAACCCACCCCCTCTCCTCCCCTTTTTCAGAGCCGCCAGAGCGCCAGGGGACCACTTTGGTGGTGATAGTGCGCGGTACAAATGTCCTTTAACATTAACATTAACATTAACACCATATAACGAGACTGGCTGGCAGCTGTGAAATGATTAAATGCCCTGCAGCTCTGCTTCAAGGCTACATTCGGGAGGGAGCTGCCTACGTTTGTGTTTCAACAAACTCTTGTTATCCTCTCAGCCCTGCGGCCTTGTCCTTTTCACATACAGACAACAATGTTCTACAGTCGAGCAGTGTAAGCGGAAAATATACTGCGAAGCAATAGGAACAGAAAGCAATGAGCAATGGTTAGAAAACAAAATGGCGATTCTTGTTATATCAAAATGGCCGTTCATTGGCAAACTCGAAAACCTATATTCTGTCATATCGTGCATGAGACAGTTGGCCCACGGCCACCAAAATACGTTTGTGGTCACAAAGTATAGGTATCCATTTTTCTAGACTGACATGATGACCTGCCCTCAAATCTCGACATGAATACCCCCTCTGTAATCATTCTTCTTGACCTCTCCTCTGTCTTTGACACAGTAAACCAAAACATCCTGATCCCACGTCTCTGTGACACCCTGGGAATCACAGGCCAGGTTCTGGCGTGGTTAACCTCCTTCCTTTCCGACTGCCCATCCCAGGTGGAGCTTGGGTCCTTTCTCTGTACTATAACTCTTTCAACCTGTGGCATTCCCCAGGGCTCTAAACTATCCCCCTGGTACTTCAATGTCTACATGCCTGCCCTGCCACTTTCATCTCTAACTTCCAGTGTTATGCGGATGACAGGCAACTCTCCTTCAGGCTACCCTCAGCCATCTCCTCTACCTCACTCACATTTGACTGTCCACAATTCTGTCATGGTGTGCTGCAAACAACCTCTGCCTCAACGCCATTAAGACTGAGATTGTTCACATTGGGACGCCTGATCACGCTTTCCCACTCCCTTAGTCCTGCACATGCATCCACCTGCAAGGCAAAAAACATTGGAGTCATCTTTCACTCAATTCTCTCCTTCTCCACTCACATTTTGGACATCTCCAAAAAGTCCAACAACCAGCTGCACCTCCTCAGAGGTACTCTTCCTTTTCTCACCTTCCCCCAGTGTCTCCATGTCTCCAGAGCCATGGTTCTCTCAAGGCTGGACTACTGCAACAGTCTCTTTCTCAACCTCCCTGCCTCTGCTTTGCACCCTCTGCACTGCAACTCATCCAGAACAGAACCGTGAGACTTATCCTTGGCCTCATGTCTAGAGACTGCATCTCTCCAGCATTGAAATCCCTCCACTGGCTCCCCGTGGCTGCAGTCCTCAAGTTCAAGACCCTCTGAATTGTCCACAAGACTTTCTCAGACCTGGGACCTACTTATCTGCAATGATACCTACCTAAATACTGTCCTTCCCGAGCCCTCCGCTCATCTACATCCAACCTTCTGTGAGTGAGCCGGTTCTCCAAGCAGAGATTTGGTGGGAGATCTTTATCCTCAGCAGGGGCCTCCCTGTGGAATAGCCTCCCTGCTGCCCTCCGTCTTGAGCCTGATCTCCTTAAGTCCCAGAAACTCCTTAAGACATTCCTCTTCTTCTCCTCCTTCTCTCTCCCTCTACCCTGCTATCCTCTCTCTCCGCTCTACCCCTCTCTCCCTCATTTTCATAACAGCTTGCTGACTGGCTACCGGGTGTACCTCAGAGTCTCACAGATCCCTGGGACCCTCGCCAGTCCTCTCGCTTTTCCTCCAGGCCTTGCAATTGCTGCATCATTACTGTACTTGGCCAATGTACACATCAGAATGGCATCTCTCAGCACTTAACCAAGCTTCTGACTGCCTGGGCTCACTTGGACTCCCCCCCAGCACTTGTCCTCCCCTCCTCCCCTCTCCTTTACCGTCTGTGCACTTGCATGATCTGAAGGTACCATTCGTTTAAAATTAATCTATCTGTCTTCCCTTGTCCCCCCCTCCTGGCATGGTGGTGCCTCAATGCACTTGGAAAAACTACAGAATCATTGTCAGATGTATGTGCTGTTATCTACATTGTTAATTGTATTATATGCGCTTACTCTGCCTGGGCAGATTTGTATCGTTCAGAAATTCAAGGGCTCTGAATGACTGCTGTTTTTTCCCCTTGTTTCCCTCCCTCCTTGAGTGCTTGGAAATGCTTGCTTTGTGTATAGGAGCTTTACAAAAGAACATTACCATTACCATTGCATTAACTTTACTGTTAAAACTAAGATTGCAGTGCAAAATTTCAATTCTTTGGTATTTTGCTCCATTGGGGCTCATTTTAACCGGGCAATACATGTCAAATGATGGCGCTTAATTGTAATGGGTGACATATAACACTATGCTTGTGTTTGATTATTAAATGTTTAATCGATAAAACAAGGCATTGATTTCACAGAAAAGGATGATTGAGAAACATACATGACTGCCAAGTGGTACACATCATCTGATGTAATTTACAACCACCATAATTTTCAATATCATGCAGGTTTGTATCACAATCATATTTAGCACCGCCAAATGAAAATTATATCCTTCCTTGCAAAGGAATGAAAAGCAAATTTAAAAACCTAACTTGTTGAGCATTTGAAATTTATAATGTTAGAATTGTTGTACTAAAGTTCATGTAGCTTCATCAGTTACGATACATCCTAATGCTTACAATGCACTTAACTGAAAACGTTTAGTAAAAAGTCTGTCCAGTTTTTCAGCCAATCTTGACATCTGAACTCCATGTTTATTATAGTATAGGACCAATATTATCAAGTAAGTAAACCCAGCTACAACAGAATCACTTAAATTTGTGATAAGAGCACATTCAAATGGGGGGCACCACTCAATTGCTTGATAATCCTTTCCCGGGGTGTCACATGTACTGAGTAGTTTTCCTTGAGTATCAACTTCATAGAGTACAGGAAAAGGTGGTTAGGGGTGCAAACATATGGTGTAAGGGGCTTTGTTAGCGAATAGATTGAAGGGTAGAGATAAAAGTAAGCAGGTACTTTTTATTTCTGAATGTAATGGGCAATGAGGAAGAATAAGGATATTAGTGGCGCATTTCGAAAATTGTATGTGTCACTATACTGTGAAGATGAGACAGTGGCTGTTGATGAGATAATGGCGTTTCTTGAGAATATTGATATCCCGAAACTGAGTGCCGACGACAAACTTTGTTTAGATGGTGAAATTTCAATACAGGAGGTCACTGACTGGATGTTCATGTATTAATGTCGCCTGTTAAATGTCGAGGGCCAGATGTTTTTCCAATCAAATTCTATACCACTTTTAGTTCATCTCTTGCCCCAATTTTGGTTGAGCTGTTCACTGAGATTATCAATTCTGATGAAGTGGCCGACTCAATGATAAGTGCAGTGATATCTGGGATACCTATACCTGTAAAGAACCAGTCGGTCTGTGGCAGTTATAGACCCATATCCTCACTGAATGCAGAAGTCAAACTCCTAGCAAAAATGTATGCAATGCGACTGAATTTGATGCTGCCAAAAATGATTCACAAAGATCATGCAGGTTTTGTATATGGTAAAAATAGTTTTGATAATTTAAGAGAATTATTGGATGTTATACACCCTAGAAGTACCTTGTCTGACCTATATGCTGCAATCAGTATTGATGCTAAGAAGGCATTTTATAGGGTAAGTTGGGCATCCCTGAAACAAGCATTGATGTAAGTGGGTTGCAGATTGCGAGTTCTGAAACTCTTAATGCACTCTGTAGTGATGGAGAAGCAAAAATATTAGTAAATGGATGTCTATCATAGAGTTTCTCTATCCGCCGGGGTACACGCCAGGGTTGTCCCCCGTCCCCACTCTTTTATGACCTCTTTATTGAACCCTTGGCAATCAATATTAGAGAAAATGCTGAAATTAAGGGAATCCAGATTAATGACAGTATCTCAATGGTCCTGCTATATGCAGATGATCTTTTAGTCTTGCTATCGGATCCAGAACATCCATTTTGAGAATTGCTCTTGACTCTACAGACATTTGGTCAAGTTTCGAATTATAAAGTTAATGTTTCAAAATCAGTGATCTTTCCAATCTCGCCACATGCCACAGATGTCTTCTTGGAGTTGATCAGGATGTTTGGGGAGAAAATTGATTTAAATATCTGGATATTCAGATTTCCAGGAATGTAAATAGCCTTTTAGCCCATAATATCCAAATTAAACTTACAGAAATAACAACATTATGCTTGAAGTGGGGAAGGCTAAACCTGACGTTATGGGGAAATATCAATGCAATTAAGATGACCTTACACTCTAAATTGCTTTATGTCTTCAGTATGCTCCCCTTTCCTCTGATGGATATTTTTTTGCCTAACATAAATACAGTCGTTCAGAAAATTCTGTGGGATGAGGGGGGAGATCTAAAATTCCAAGAGGCGTACTTATGAAGCTGGTGAGATTGGGAGGTTTTACAAATGTTGTTTTGTATCATAGGGCCTTTACCTTGTGCACCATACACTATTAGTTGCAGGATGTTGTTGCCAGTTGCCCGAACTGTGTTAATATAGAGAGGGCCACTGTACATCCGACCCTGATGGACTGACTCCTTAGTATGGAGAAACAGTTGACTGTTAACAAAACAACTTCATTTGTGAGATATGTTTAAAAAGATTGGAAAAAGTGTTGTGAAAGCACTGGAGTCAAATATCTTCTGAGCTCAGAGTCCTCATTTTGGTAAAATCTAGCGATTTGTTGTAACAACCAAACCCTGTCATGGCTCTCTTGGCAATCATTGGATATTTTGGAGGTGGGACAAGTCTATGATCGCACTTCGCTACTTTGTTTCAAATTCTTCAGATTTAAGTATAAACTGCGCCCTATGGAAATCTGTCGTTATCGTAAACTTTGTGAGGTATTTGCATTATTGTTTGCTCCCCTGAACACGACCTTGCATGCTGTCTCCAATACACAACATTTATCTAGAAGTACACCTCTTTCGGATTCTACTTTAAATAAAATGTTTGCACCAGCTGACATCACTTCAGCCTCAGGGCAAGTTAGAGAGATGTGGGGTTCAAATGTGAACCTTATTCTCTCAGACAGGCAATGCAATCAAATGTGTGCAGGACCAACTAGTTATAAAATAAATCTAGATCTACAATTTACTCAGCAGCGATTCATACATTGTATCTATTGGACTGCCTCTAAGATGAAGCATTGTGGTCTATTAAATGATGATATATGCTGGAATTGTAAGTTGAATAATGGCACTGGCCCACATATGTTTTGATCTTGTAAAAAAATCAGTGATTTCTGGGAGGCCATATTGCAGCGCATGGATCTTGTGTTAGATCTCCCGCTTCCACGGACTCCATTGTTTGTATTGGGTCTGCTTCCTCTTAATCTTGATTTGTCAGTGGACTCTATCTTTTGGGCGTATAGAGCATTAATAATGGCGAAGAAACAGATATTAAAAAACAGATATTAAAATGTTGGAAAAATTTAACTAAGCCTTCTGTTGATGATTGTTTACATGCTCTCTCTACTCTTTCAAGTAGGGGGTTTGTTACTTATCAGAGATTGGAAAGAATGGACACATACTCTGCAATTTGGAATGGGTTTAATGAATTATAAACTTAGTGATCCTTTCCCCCCAAAACCCACCTTTTTTTCTTTTGTTTCTTTCTCTCTTATCTTCTCTGTTTTTTCTCTTCCCGGCCTCTCTCTTTCTTGCTACTCTCTGTTATCTGTTCCTTATTTGTAAATACTACTTAACTATTTTTAGGATGAATTAATAGATTATATTCGGTACTTGTTTAATTTTTGTTATTCTTGTTATGCTTGAAAATCCCAATAAAATAAATGTAAAATAAAATGTAAGGGTTGGTGGGGAAGGGGTGGTGGAAACTGTTGGAGGTGAATGGTTTGTATGTGTAGTGTTGGGAGGGAATTTTACGGTTCGCTCCTTTTACTCTTGTTCCTGCCACTTGGGGCATGCTTTGGGATCCGTTACCTAGTGGTGTCCCTTCCAACCGTCCGATACATTACTGATTTGGGAGTTCTAAAACCATATCCTCCACTTCCTTTATGGATCCATGTGGGTTATTGGGAGCCAGTATGCTTTTTTATTGATACAGCTACGCTTCCCTTAATGCCTTGCCCACTGCTTCATCTCCACCTTCGCAGGGCAAGGCGGTGTGAAGGATAAGGAACCCTTGTGCATGGCAGGTGCTAGCAAACATCACACCTGAGGTACATGATCATTAGTCACTTTTAAAAACATCAGTTTGCATCAGTCCAGCACTGGTCTATGTTGCAGTGTCCTGTTTGTGGACAGCCCCTTGTCCCTGGACTTGTATTTATTTGTTCTAATTCCTAATTCATTGCTACTTATTTCTGGATCCCTGGATTTCAGATTCTGTGTGCTTATTTATATTTTCCACTGCCTGGATTTCCTTTCTAGCTTCCTCTCCTCTCCACTTCCCTATACAGCCCTGTTTGTCTTTGTTCCAGTTCTTTGATCTTGCCGTGTCCTGCAGTGTAAGCTTGATTATTAGGCACCCCTCCTTCTGAGGATTCTGGAGGAATCTGGAGGAATATATTGATTGTTAGGTGTGGCATGCTGTTTTGTCCGGTTTCTGTGTGAATGCCTAGGGTTTGCTCTCTATACTGTAAGCACTACTCTAACTTGCCCCTTCTCAGGAGACTTACGAATTAGGTTGTCCTCCCTTTGCTGTTACAGCATTTCTCAAACCCTGTGTGATAGCCAGGATATGTGGGTGTTGATGGCGTTCCAGGTGGTGTTTCTTGTCCCTGTAATTATTGTCCTTAAATTGCCTTAAATAATAACATCATGGTTACCAGTTCACAGACCCTTACATTGCGTGTCCTACATGTGGGCTTAGCATTGACAGTGGCTGTAACAGCAATTGTGAGTTTCAGGCTTTCTGACGTTCCTTGTAACTTCTAAGTGCTTACCCCACATCCCTTTACATATATTTGCATCTTGTTCTACTTGCACATCCTGGCTGTCTACGTACATTTGTCTGGGCTCCTGAGTGCATGTTGTTTGAAACGTGATCTAGTGCACATTTACTTGGCTTTATCCAGTGCCCTTTGCCTCCTCATGACCTTAAATAGTTAAATAAAAATGTTTGAAGTGAAGAATGAGAGGGATGAAGGTTTAAGGGGAAAAGATTGAGGATTAGGTGTGTTGTGGGCTGTTTTAGATGTGAATTGTTATGAAAGAAGGTATTTGCGGTTAAGGGTTAAGAGTAAATTGTTCATGGAAGAGGTTCAAGTGGAAGGTTGGGGTGAAGGGTACAGGGTTAAGGGTTATGGGAATGGGTAGAATGAATTATAAATGAAGAAGGGTTTAGGCATAATGGATACAATGTTAGGGTTGATGGGTAAGGGATACATGTTGAACAGTAGGGGATCATGATGTGGGGATTAAAAGCTCTTAGGTGATGAGGGCAGGTATGCTCATCCTATTTGTATAGACATGCATAATAGCCCAGCAGTTTAGGTGTTAAGGTTTGGTGTAAATGAAAGAGCTAAAGAGTAGGGGTAACGTTTGGTGTGATGGGTCAGAATAGAGGATTCGGGTCAAGAGTTTGAGGCTAAGCAGAAGAGTTAGAACGTCTAGGGGTAAGGGACTAGTATGACATTAGTAGAGTTAGGGTTTCAGATATAGGGCAGAAGGGATAGGCTTGGAAATATAGGGAGAGGGGGATGAGGTAATATGGCAGAAGAGAAGGGTTAAGGCTAAGGGTTAAGGCTAAGGGACTGGATCAAACATTAGGAATTGTTATGATGGAGGCTATGGAGTTATTTGTTAAGGCAAACTTAAAAAGCACAATATGATTCATAAAGGGTGTTGAATGATGCTGTGAAATAAGTGCATTCATTATAATCAATGTATATACATTACAGAGGTAATTAGTGAAGGGATTGATGGAGTGGTGAGAGTACGACTGCAGGGAAGTGCAGTGACAAGTGAAGTATTACGAGTTAGGCGTGAAGTGGTACGACTGAGGTGTTAGACATGCAGGGTTAGTGGTGAAGAGAAAGTGTTATGGTGTAAAGAATAGGATGTGCAGTGGTGTAGATGAGTTGAAGGGGTGAAGTATTGGGGTAGAGCAGGGTCTGCAACCTGCAGCTCTCTAGATATGCTGGACTATGGCTCCCATGATCCCTCACCATTGACCATCCTTGCTATGGCTTGTGGTAGTTGTAGGCTGGTGGGTATTGTGCGAGGTTTCATAACTTGCCAAAACATTGGGCTAGACTTACATTAGGATCATTTGCTGGAAACCAAAAAAAGGACTTAGTGCTGCACTAGGTTCACACTTACTATACCTTATTTATATTGGATATCTATGTAATTACCCAGAGAAGACAGGACACCTGAAAATGATGTGTTCATTACATTGGTAATCAGCTTGCAATGATTTGACTCAGATCACAATGCTTTGGTACACTTTACTTTTTTACTGCAAACGTTAAGGAAAAATACACCCTCAACTTAGCATCTGTCTATGCATTGCGGAGCACACAAGAAACAGACCAGCACTGCTCCAATTCTTTCACGTGTCTTTATAAGCAATTGAGATTCTCAGCATAACATTCCAGTAGAGGAAGGATAGCTCAGGTGCAATGAGTTTGTCTTGCAGGCAAGACAGTGCAGCGCAGCACATGTTTGAATCCCGACCCCGCGCTTATAAACCACTCACTGGTATTAAGCACGTTATAAAAGAACAATTATTATAATTAATGATACAAGAATGAAAGCGCAAGACGCAATCTCTCATTTTTACACTGGAGTGATGCAAATATACTTCATAGTCACTACTCTCCCTGTAAAGTTCTTTCCCCCATAACAAACTTCACTTATACGTTACTGTTTGGATGGCAATGCACTGCTATCTGTAACCTTGAAAATTGTTAGCTACTTTGGCAGAATTTTAAGCTTTCAGTTTGCATGTGAAATTGGCCTCATGAACAGGGAGAAAAACACACCAAATCGGTATCCACGTTTGTATCATCTGTTTATCTATTTCACTTCTTTCTTTACCCAAGGCCCGGAGCCTTACTAATAAGTTGAGTTGCACATTCTCCTGTCCACCTGACCACTTCATGTACATTCACCTACACAAAGTCTAAGAACTGCCTGCCCCTGACTGTGATGTCACATGTCAATCAGACACCACCTCTGGGTGCCAAACATCATGGAAACTTTCAGAAGTCCCTATTCTTCTCCGCCACATTTTTTAGCAGAGTTTTAGTAGAATGAACACCGGAATCGATGACTTAAATTTCTTCCTGCGCTAGAACATGGACAATGGCCCTACTTTGAACAACATGCAGGAGCAGCTTTAATTCTTGCAATTATTTTTCTTTGCAGCATTACTGAGCCTGCATCTGCAGTCCCATGTACATCCAAGTTTTTATCCGACATTTGCACAAATGATTTGCACAAAGTGCTATGGATTCAACTAACCCATTGAAAAAACGAATTGACTTAATGGGCTACGGGTTAAGATTAGTAATTAGTCATGTTAGAATGTAATAATTAGCCCCTACACTCCCTGAAAATGTGCACCACCCTGAGAGGGTAAATCCCAAGTTACCCCTACACTCTGGTTTGTATGAATTATCAATGCTATCTCACACCAGTGTCTCACATACACACTCTAGGTTATGATTCCATGCAATTGAAATGTGCACCATCTACACATTTGCACCATCTAAATCTTCGACAAGGCCTAACCATCTGTGAGTTAAAGTGTTGGGGTAAGGGACTCTGGCGAAGGTTTAGATGTGAAGGGTGTTGGGTAAGGTGTAAGGGGTAGGAGTTAGAAGTGAGGGGTGACATGTTAAGGGCACATGGACAGAGGTGGGTGAAGAGTTGAATATGACCGGGTCAGGACTGAAGGATAAGGGTTGAAACATCAGGGGTGAAGGCTTAGCGGCAAGTGATAGGGGGCATGAATTGGGTGAAGGGTTAGGGTGAAGGGATAGGAGTAGAGGTATCAAGTTAGAAGTACACTGTTATTGTTAAAGGGTTAGGAATGAAGACCTCTCTGAGACGATAACAAAAGGAAAAAGAAAGAAAAAAAGGAATAAAGAGTTATGCATAAAGGCTTAGTTATTATAGGTTATGCATTAAGGAATAGGGGTAAGATGTAATGTAATTGGAGCCTCGTTTTTCAGTTGGTCACATGGCATATGTGGATCTAACTAATGAGACCTCTTCCCCACCCACCTTTCAACCACAGCTTATCTGTTGATGCCTTCTTGTGTTGCTGCTCTTTTATCCCCTCCCGACCAATTTCTATCACTACTTAAGCAGCCTTCTTGTCTCTTTTCTTTCACAGTTAATAATTTGGTGCAAGTGGAGCTATGTCAAGTTCCCCCAGCCCCACCCAACTGATTAGTCCTGCCCTTCATTTCCTTTCTTATCTGTCACAGTATACATCTCATCCAGGCAAAGGACAGATGAAGAAAAGGGCAATTCCTGTTTGGCCCTGTGGGCCTGGAAAGCGCCATGGGTCAGTTACTCTTCCTGTCATTTTCCAGGTTGGTGTCAACATGTGTCTCCTCTCACCACAATGATTTCCATCCCTTCCTGAGATAACACAGCCAAATGCCGAAAGAAGCCCCAGATGGCTACTATGGCAACCCTTACCCCTGCACACTCAATACAGCACCTTATTTGAAGCAGTGAAGCACTGTGCCATGCTCACACCTGTCCCCGTCGTGCAGCTTCACAAGAGAAATGTGGCATAATCATTACCTTCTTCATCAACTAAACTGATAGGATCAGTGTCATTGACACCTCAAAACCTGATACAACCCTGCTATCTATCCCACCTCGGTACTGCACTTGTGGATGGAATTCCTCCTCTTCTCTCCTACAGATCCCTAGGACACACTTGCTACCTTTAGACCTACCGCTTCCATGGATGAACTCCTTCAATCATCCCTCATCAAACAATCCAATGACCCAGTGATGTATGTACTTCTCGGCACGTCTGTCCTTGCTGCCCATTACAAGTCCATTAGGTTGTGTTCACCTTAAATCCTTCATTCCTGTCCTGTTTAGGGGGAAGACTGTTGCATTTGCGGTAAAATAAAAAATACATTTTGGGCCAAACATATATAGCTTTAAGACCAATTCGTACAGGAATATTGCCATCCATCAGAGGCCCCCAGGACAGTGTGCACCTCCGCAAATGCCTAGCCACAATAAGGAACATGGATGCCATATGCCTACCTCAAACTAATCCCCACCAAGGCCAAATACATACACCTTAGTCCCCCGACCCAACAACAACTTGTGCAACAAGACCTGGGTGGCATTCACCTTGTAGGATTCACCCTGCAGATGCCAAACTCAGCCAAATCTTTGGACTCTATTATTGACGGTAGACTTTCTTTCCAAAGCACATAGTGAAAAAGGTGCAAGCAGAGTAGTTTACTGAACCCCAAACTCCTCAAAATGGAACCCTTCACTCCCCACATGATTTCCGCAGTCCAAGCCCTCGTGATTTTACACTTTGATGGGGGAAACACCTTCCTTACTGGGCTTGCAGCCACGTCCCAGCCCCCCGCAAGGCAGTCCACCAAGCCCCAACCTGCCTCTTTACAGGTGCCTGCAGATTCAACCATATCTCTCCAACACTGCATGAGCTTCACTATCAGCTCCTACCTACCAAGAACATATTCACCTGCAAAGCAATCTTGAAAGGAACACCAATATACTTTGCAGGTAAACTCCCCACCTCTGGAGGCTCTCATGTCTCACATAGCAAAACCATCAAAAGGTTGGTGTCTAAGCTAGCCCCTAAAGAGAAGCCCCACAAGCAGTCCTTCTCCTGCCAAGCCTTGAACATCACGAACTCAACCCCAACACGCTCTGGTTCTGCAAAACACTGAAGACTTGGTACTTTCATCAATACCTGATAGGCAAATTAAAATCCTGCCCTCCCGGTGATAGATAAAGGCCAAGTCCAATGTCGGCATCTTCTTGTTGCTCTCAAACTAGGTTTGTGCTAAAAGCAATATAATAAATAAAATAGAATAATAAAGATGAGAAGAGTATTGGTTCGGTTCTATGGCTGAATTTCTACAGCTAAGGTTTTGTCAATGGTTTGCGTTAAAACTTTAATTGTGAAAAGTAAAACAGTTAGCATTAGGCGGAACTAGATGGGCTTAAGGGGTGACGGATTGGGGTGAAGTGTGATGGGTTAGGGGAAGGGTTAAGGGCAAGGAATTAGTGATGAGCAAGGGGCTAGGGCTTTCCAAAGGCAAGTTAAGGCAATGAGCTATAGGTAAAATTCAATGCAATGAAACTACTTTACTAATGCAAAGCATACCTAATCGAGGAAATTGCACTCATTGAAAAAGATTCAGTGCAAAAGCCGTTTGAGGAACAAAGACTTGAGGCAGTAACCAAGTTTCCGAATTGGCCATCTATATTTCTTAACACAGACCTTCTATACATAAGTATGATAGATTTAAATAGAGGAAGTGGGACAGGGGGTGGAGGAATTTAGAACATATTATAGGTTGGCTATAACATGCCTTTACATCAGTGGTCGGCAACCATTGGCTCTCCAGATGTTTTGGACTGCAACTTCCATCAATCATTTCCGGCGTGGTTAATGGTGAGGGATCACTGGAGAAGTAGTTCAAAACATCTGAAGAGCCACATGTTGCACGCCCCTGATTTAGATCTAAGACAGTGATAGGTTTAACAAGACTCCTTTGTGCTTACATATTGAGACCTTGCCTCTAGACATTTTCTGCAGTCACACTTTTTCATAACCAAGCAGTTGAACAACCACTTAGAACTCAATGAGGTGTATCTGAGTGTAGGACTCCCATTTATTTTCCTGTCATTGAATCAACCTTTGGGACACCTTTCCTGAAAATGAATTAAGCCTCTTCATGTTTACAACAGAATGTGTGCAAGAGACTCCCAGCGCATCCAAGTGAATGCAGAAAAAAATGCATATGCTCTCCATGCTACAGCTGAGAGTAGATTAGCTGGTAGCGGAATGTGGCTATTCTATAAATCAGTGGCAACTGATAAATTGGATGAAAAGTGGCAGTCAATGCATGTAATACCAGGAGCAGATTCCCGCAAGTAGGCGCTGGCACGCGTCATTCAGTATCCGTGCAAATGATGCCTCGCCCAAGAAAAGTCTAACTTACACATGTTGTAAATTAAGGGTGTAGTTGGTCATATTTGCAAGTTAAATGCACGCACTACCGAAATCATCGACTTGCAAGGGCATATGCTACACAATGTGCAAATTGCGCACACACAATTGGTAAAATAATTGGACACTTCAACGTAAACATTGGAATTTAAATGTTTGAGTTCCTTTATCCTCCTCACTGCAATTAGTTTCCACATTAATGTATTCACTTACAGCACTCCCTGCCCACCTCCCACCCTGGAGACCACCACTGCTGCATGCTGCCGCATGTATTGCACCGCATGCACCTAGAACGCCCAGCTATAAGGGAACTGTGCAGATTTGTGTGGGAAGGCATGCATGCAATTTGTGCATGCCCACTTGACTTGACCAAGGATGACATGACTATCACCAAGGTGTGTAGTGCCCACCGCCAGATCAGCCTTGACACATCTCTTGCAACACCAACCTTTCGCAAACTTGGTAGTAACTCTATGCATATTCAATATATGTTTTTCTAAAAATGCATAAATGCCCTCTGAATATAACTTGTTTTGAAAATGGTGTGCCACTATCTCTGTGAATTGTCTGCAACTTCTGCATGGTTTCAATAGTAACATTTTCTAGACCTACATCACACTAACACCTGGATAATACTTTGCCAATTAGCTTTCCACACCCCTGGGGCCAGTGAAACCAGCGGTAACCCCTTCTCCTATAAATTGCTCTACTTGTCTTAGCTATGTCCACTCTAATTTGCGTGACTTCCTTTGCCTAACATTCACATTGAGGGCACATCCCATGGAAAGCTCATACATCACTTCTTGAAGGCGAACAGTCATAACTGGTCTATAATGAAGCGATTTATAATGAGTCATAAAGCCATAGATTGGGAAGGAGGGGTGGGGGATTAAGATGTAACGAAGTAATTATGTGTATTAAATCATCATGCAGAACTCGCCTGGAAAGACTAATGATCCTTGGCACGCCAATCTCATTTTTAAAAAGGTAATTGTGAATTAAATTGGATGAATCAATCATACCTTTAAATGTTAAAGCAACAACAATATTGGATGAGATTCTCTGGTTCCCAAGTCTGGTGAGTCAGGCCCTGGAAATGTGCAGAAGTGAAGAATGGCACTGTTTATCTGTGGGTAGTACATTTGGCTTGGTTATCCAATCAACGACCCAACGTTTCCTTTATTATATCTGTCAGTGTTCATGATGCTCATCTGGGTTTGGCCAGGAGCAGGAACTCAAGCCAATGCATGTTATTTGAGCATGGGTAAAAAAGAGGCCGTTAACTCAAATAGCAGCAGAGAAGTCTTGCATGTATGCCAAGATCAATGTGAATGAATTAATCCATTAGTTTGTGGGGGCTCACAAAGGAATGCATGTTACTTCGTATCTTGCCCACATACACTTGCAGGTGTCCTGGAGCAGCCTTACCTCCCGACTCACGCCCCCCCCCTTGCTGTTGGTCCCCACAAGGGTCAGTGCTGGGTCTGCTTCTCTTTACTCTGTGTACCTCTGGTCTTGGCACCTTGATCTCCTCCTATGGCTTCTCTAATGAACTGTTCAATGATGACCCTCTGATCTTCTTCTCCTTTCCCGACAAGGTATGGTCAAATATTTCTGTCTCTCCGCCATCATATACCGGATGGCATATCACCTGTCCATGATCAACTCCAGTAAGACTGAAGTTCTGTACTCCCCATCCAAACAGGATATCTCTTCCTCTACCCTCTTCTATTCTTGGCTCGTGACTATCTTCCCTACTCTGCTACTGCTTGCAAACTTGGTGTCATCAATGACCCTTCCCGCAACTTCTCACTCTTCATCTACAAATCTGCCACCTCGGCCAGGCTTAATCTCCTTAACATCAGTAAAATAAGACATCTTCTCTTCAACACTTCTAAGCACCTAATCACATCTTTAGTACTCTCTCGATCTGACTACTGTACCAGTATACTATATGGCCTTCCCAACTATGCTTTTTCACCTCTCCACAAAGTCCTCAACTTTGCACACTCTTGGAACGTCCCAGCATCTCCTCCATCTCCCAAGCCCATTGTCAGTATATACTGTACACAGCCTTGCCCCACCATAACTGTCCGCCCATCTCACTCCTTACTCTGTCCCTCGCTCCCTACGATCATCCCCAGCTCACTTTCTTGCCACCTCTCTTTCCCCTAATGTTCCCTCTCGTTCCAGATCTCTTCCTCTACTTGCTCCCTTAGTCTGGGATGCTCTTCTTCTCCCTCTCTGCACTATTCCCACTCTATCTCTATTTAAATCCAACCTCATAGCTCTCCTTCTTTCTGAAGAACCACTTCCATAGCTTTCTATGCCACAACATCTCCCTTTTCTCCTCTCCTCCTACCTCGCTACGACAACCCCACAGTACTTATTCCTCCCCCATGCACCCTAAAACTTAGCACTTCTTCCACTGTCCCATTCCTGTATCACGCTGAACTGTCCTTGGGCCTGGTTTGTATTTATTTTATTTGGTTTGTATTTATTAAGCATTTTACACCAAAGCGCTGTACATAGAATCACAACATTGTACAATTAAATGGATGGAAAGGACAAAGTAACCGAAATAAAACTAGAACAAATGAGCTTTGATGACAGAGCAAAAAGTGGGTATTGTGAAATAGAATGAAGAAAAAGTGGGAGAAGGTTCCAGTGGAAAGGAGCTAGTAAAGAAAAGGAGTGAAAGCGTAACTGGGCAGAGGGTGGGAGTGGAACAGTTAAGAGAAAAAGAGACTTGGAGCGAACAGTATGGGAGAGGGAGAATAAAAGGACACCAAGGAAGAGAGATCAGGGAGACCAAAATTATAAAGGGCTTTAAAGACCATAGAGAGAAAATGAAACTTAAGGCAGGAGGGAAAGGGTAGCCAGGAGAGAGAGAACAGAGCAGGAGCAATCAGATTGCGAGGTGAGAGAGAACCAGAAGATGAATAGAAGAATTGAACATAGACTTGAAAGGACTAAGACAGGAATCAGGAAGGCAAGAAGGGCACAGGAGCACAGGAGCAATAGAACAGATGGAAAAAGATAAGAGAGGAAATTCATAATGTTATGCCCAGGAAGGTAACAAAGTGCATTGCCTTGCAGTTGTTAAAAAGGTGGGTTCGGCAAGAACGAGAGAGTGAGGAAACATGGAAAAAAATTCAAGAGAGAAATGTACAGCAACATTGCAAGCAGAAGAAGAGATAGAAAGAAGAGAAGGGGAGAAAGAGATGGATTTAGGAATTAAGAACAAGATAGTGATCGGACATCCAAGATTTAATGTCCAGGAGAACTGAAGTTAAGCGGAGTGAATAGCAGCAGAAAAGAAAAAAAAGATAGAAACAGTTGGGTGTCATCAGCATAAAGGTTGTGGGAAAAACCAAAAGAAGAAATGATTGAGGCAAGAGGAGAAGTATAAAGGGAACAAAGGAAGGGACCTACGACTGATCCTTGGGGCACATCATGGTGAAGGGGAAAAGTAGAAGAGAATTTACCAACCCAAGAGCCAAAGTAAGTGCAATTAGACATTTAAGATTTGAACGAGAGGAGGGTAGAGCCAGAAAACTCATAACAAGAGAGAGAGGAATGCAGCATAGAGTGATCGACAGTGTCAAAAGCGGCAAAACAATCAAGGAGAATTAAAAGAGAAGAGTGCTTTGAATAACCTGCAGAAAGGTGAGAGTCACAAACAGAGAGCAGAGCAGTCCCTGTGGAGTGGAGGTAGCAGAAAATAGATTGAAAGTGGGGAAGAATAGTGAGAGGAAATGAAAGGAGAATAAACAAGACACTCCAGAAGCTTAGAAAGATAGGGACAGATGGGATATTGGCCGAAAGTTAGAGGGAAGAGAAAGGTTGAGAGAAGGCTTTTTCAGGACAGGAAGAATAGTGGCATGCTTGAATGATGTCGAAAAGTAGAGGATTAAAGGGAGATGTTAAACAGACAAGTAATGTAAGGCAATAAGGAGGGGTAGACCTTGGGTATCAGGATGAAGGCATGGGGTCAGAAGAAGCAGAAGTTGGATAAGCCCTGGACAATAGAAGCGCAGTATCAGAGATAGTGACTGAAAGAAAAGAAAACATGAGAATAGATTGAGAAGAAATATGGGCATTAAAAGTAGAGGAAAGAACAATGGTGCAGCAGAGAAGGGTGACCTTATAGGTAAAGTAGGAGACGAGATCAGTAGACAAAAGGGAAGAAATAATGGTAAGGTCAGGAGGAGAAGGGGAAACTATACGAGACAAGGTTTGTAAAAGACAGCAAGAATTAGGTGAGTTAAGAAGGTCGGAATAATGGGAACGCTTTGCAGTGAAAAGGGCAACATCATAAGATAAATGAAAAGAAGGCAATGAGGAAGATTCGGAGTCCAAGTGTGACTTACGCCAATGACGCTTTAAGCAGCGATAGATTTTGTTACATCGAGCGAAGTTCTGGCATAAATCAAGGTTATGAGGGTTTGCATGTAGGTGAGAAAGGGAAGAGTGTCAAGAGAAGAAGAAAAAGAGAGCAAAGAAGCGGCATTGTCAGCAGAGAGGGATGCAAAAGTGGAGTGAGAAGGAAGATGGGGAGTACAGGAAGAGACAAATAAGGGGGTGTCAAAGGCAAGGAGGTTTTGGCAGTAGTAAGTGTGGTGAGGGGACAAAGCAGGAAAAGCAGAAGGGGGAAGAATTATAGAGAAAAGGAGGAGATGATGATGAGAAGAATAGACAGGCAGGGCAGAAACAGGAAAAAGTTAATAAGAAGGAAGTGAAAATAAGACCGAGATGGGATCCATAGACACGAGAGGGAGGGATGGAAAAAGGGGAGAGCTAATAAAAATCAACAGTAGCAAGTAAAGGAACAGAGGAATGAGTAGATAGATTGATGAGTAGAATGATTAACGGGATGGACGATGGAAGAAGTATAGAAAGAAGAGCATTGAAGTAATCTCTAATGGAAACAATAGGGACTTGGGGGAGGTAAATCAGAAGAAAAGCCATAGGTTAAAGTTTCAGAAAGGAGGTTTAAAGATACTCAAGGGAAGAAAAGGCAGAAAGAGAGGAAAGTCAGGAAAGGGCAGGGGCAAAAGTAAAAAACGATCAGTAGAGAATACCAACCCATCACCCCGCGGCCTGAAGGGCAGGGGATATGCAGCACAGAGGTAGAGGGCATAGGGAGTTCATGTTCATGTTCTTCTTCACCTGCATCATCAGGTCCCATAGCCACATCCTCTCACCCATCGTTAAGGACACTGGTCCTCCGCTCTGTAAATCAAGGTTAAAAATGGTGTACGTATTTTTGTGACAAAATACATTGTTTCCCTGTAATTCTCATTAAATAAACAAATAAATAAAACAACAATAAAAAAAAAAGTTTTCTTACAGTCTTAGAGACAACGTAAAAGAAGGTAGGATCAGAACCTGTGTTATACTGAAAATAAAAAACAATACCCATTCTGCAGGTCACATTGAGAAAAGTTACTGTCAACATATTAGAGGTTTATAAGGATTTCACGTTCGAGCTCAGAGGGCCAGTACAATAACAGTAGCAATAGTAGTGACAGAAGTAACAGTAATAATAACAATTGTAATCTAATAATAATAAATATCATAACTATTGTTATTATTATCTGTGATCTTATAGTCACTACATACAGATTCCTGCTGCTTCTAAGCACTGTAATGATAGATGTTATTATTACCCCCATTTAATGTTACTCAATGGATATACCTCGGAAGGACGAGGAGCTAAGGCTGTGCTGCAATAACTGCAATGAAAGAGAAAAATTAAAGAATCAAAAAGGGTAAACATGAAACATTACAGATGTGCCTATTCTTACAGAATGGCATCAGCAAAGAGGCAGCTGGAAAGGAGCTGTGACTTGGACAGCTCCTCCTCCCCTGCTTGCTCATCCAGTATGCACTTCTGGGTTCTCTTCAGAAAAAGCCTCTGCAACATTTCTCTGTGCTATGCTAGAGTCATTGCAGTTGTGTTAACCAAAGTTGCACCAGCGGTTTTCTGTAATGGCACTTTCATGCTGTGGAAAGGTTATGTCATGGGACACCTCTTTAGAATCATTTTCTCAGAGCAGATGAACATGGCTGGGTGATAGGTGATATTTGTCTCGGGAGGATAGCTCAGGGGCAATGTGCTCACCTTGGAAGCAAGACGACTACGTGGAGCAACACAGGTTCGATCCTCGGGTCCATGCTTAGAAACCTCTGGGTATTAAGCGTGTTATAAATATTATAAATATATTGTTATATATATATATATATATATATATATATATATATATATATATATATATATATATATATATATATATATATATTGCAATCCCCTTAAAAATGCAAGGTACAGCAAGCGGGTGAAAAAGGAATTGGGAGGGTCGCTACTTCCAAATGTTCGGGTGACTCGTAACTATGTGTTTGTTACTAGGGGGTCCCAAACTCCAGGTGGGATAAGGGAGCCTGCAATGGAAACAAAAACATTGTAGCATGGTCCTGAAATTAGTATTGCATTCTCTTTTAATGATGAGTAGTCCCTTAGCAAAAATAACACTTGTCAAATGTAGTGTTGGCGGGCCGCTACTTTAATAAAATAGCAAAGAAGATGTTTGTGCTGCACTGGACAAATTAGTAATTAAGCGTGTCACAAACTTTCAAGTTAGAGACCCTTTGCTGCTGCTTGCCTCCCACAAAACCTTTCTGAATAGTAAACCACACACTTGATTAAACATTTGCACCAACTTCATTACAATTTACACAATAACTGATTTCTCAATCCTCTGATAACCTAAACCTCATAGCCAAATTCATGGCCAAAATATCATAACCTAAATCTCACAGCCGACAGTGTGTTTCAAACTTCTTGATCTTATAATATTTATCTTATTTTGTTTCCATTCCTACCATGTCCTGAATGAATATATGTGGTTCTATTGACAGAGGAGGTGCACACTGAGTAAATAGTATTAACTAAGACACGATTGGAACTCAAGACTTTCTCCAGAAAAAAACCCAGAGGAAGGGCATAACACGAAACACGTGTCGGCTGTGCAATTAATGTTATGAGATCTTGTTCATGAGATTGGCTATGAGATCTAGGTTACGGAATGTTCACAATAAGATGGCGGCTATTAAATCCTTTAAGCTATGAATGGTTGAAACATTAAGACTTTCATTAAACTTTGATACAAAGCAAGCTGATTGGGAAATCATTTATTGCCTAAATTGGAGTAAAGTTGGTGCAAATGCTCAAACAAGTGTGTGGTTTATGATGGTGTCCAGTTAAATGATCTTATGCAAAAGGTTTGAATGCAAAAGGTGAGAGTCAATAGGATCGAAAACAAAAGGTTCCCATTTTTTTTATTATATATTTTTTTGGGGTTTCCGTTTAGGAAAAAAAACAGGTCTTTACCACAAAAACGGGGGTTGGGTGGGGGACCCCCCAAAAAAAAAAATGTAAAAAAAAAAAAATTCGAACCTTTTGTTTTCGGTCCTTTTGATTCGACCCTTTTGTCATTCGATCCTTTTGATTTGATACTTTGACCTATAACCGTTTACGATTACATGTGATTTCATCGAATACCAAAAAACGAATGCAATTACAACAAATACAAAACAACTAAGACAGATATAACTAATCCCTTTTTTGTTGTTTTTGGGGGCCCCACTTCAAAGCGCCCCATTTTTTGATTTCTAATAGTTTTCCTCCAGCCCCAAAACCACTTTTCCCACTCCAAACCCCATTTTTATTTTTTTTCTCCCAAATTATTTATTTCCGTTTTGGTTGTTGTGTATGCGTTGTAATTAGTAATTTTGGGATTCCATATGATCACTGCATACATTGTCTTATTGCTACAGAATACATGTATTCCGTTTCTAGGGTGGTGTCCCATTCACTGAAAATGGAACAAAAATAATATTTTTAGCTTGACTGGGTCTCTTGCTTGGAAGAGTAACTTTACTGTTGGTACCGCAAGGACCACTCATGTTAGAAATTTTAAAACTAATAAAAATGGGGGTCTTTGAGTCAGGAAAGTCTTGCACTGGAAGTATTGTTTTCTATTTTCAAATGTTTAAAATATATATTTATAGCACAGGAGATTTCCAGATCCCAGTTTGCTTCTGCGTTAAAATTGTTATTTTTATTTTCAGAAAGGGGTCGCACCTATGCTGGATATATTATTACAAGTAAGCATGCCCCATGCTAAATTAGAATTCAGACTGCATTATATATTTCATGATTCATCTCCAAACCCAGAGGTTGACAAATGGCAACACAACAATAGCTGTAAAACCATGTGTATTACGCCTCCAATCTAAGCATATGGTTTACAATTAAATTAAACTGGCAATCAGTGCAGGGGAGACTTTTTCCAAAGTCTAAATGGCTAAACCAAGGGAAAAGCAGATTTTCAAATTAGCAATAAAAAGTCTTGTCATGCTCAATTTCTTTTTTATATTTGCTGCACTTTTATGGTGACTATCCTGTCTATATGACTGCTTTTTATTTCATTTTACGTTTTAGTAAACAACATCAATGTTATTTTAAGTTTAAAAAGAGTGAAGATAACATTCTACCTGGGATGTGACCATAGAATAGGCCATTTCTACTAAGCCACACATGCCACAGCGCCACCCGGTGGCTGTCACTTGACGTTCACCTCCATCTTGAGTGAGTATAGCTTAACCCATACTTTTTGTTACAGATAATTAACAGTGACAATTTTCTGGAACAAAAAACATACTTGTTTCTTAATTTGCATCTGCACACTCACATTCGTGTGGAAAGAATACAAAGTTGATATCTCTCTACCACCCTTAATATGGGTTGGGCAGATTTTAGCTAGAATGCACGCGGTTCCTCCAAAAAGTCCTCCTTCTTATGAATCATCGCCCTACTTGCAGTAAACAGATGCAGATTTCTGAATGGGGTATTTCTAGAGATCCGCAGGCATGGTTTTACTAATGTTTTTAAATCAGTTGACACCATCATTTTGAGAATGCAAATGGAATGAGTGCAGAAGTGCCTCATTCTGCTCATGTACATGTGTTTGTTAAAATGCAAATGACATCTGGCCCTTTTTTTGTGAAAAGTGTTCACAAAAGTGTGTAAGGCAGCTTTAGACTTTTATCACAACATGAGTTGCACATTTTTGGTGTTTGTGACCATTACCCGTTCTCCCACCTGCTTGACACTCCCACAACTCGTATGCTGTTCTCTTCAATTGGGTAAATGAAGGCGCATGAATGTAACACATAGGCCGACGGGATAGTTCAGGGGCAACGAGTTTGTCTTGGAAGCAAGACAACGCATCACAGCACAGGCTCGAATTCTGGTATCATGCTTCGAAACCGATCTCAGGTATTACGTTTATAAAAGAACAGTTATTTATAATTACACTAAACAGTCATTACTTCCATGAACCGAACCAGCCAAAGGTTACAGCTTTTTCAATGTGTAATTCTCTCTAAGTTCAGGGAAAAAGCTTCCCTACTCGGGACCCCAGTATTGCCCTTTAGTAATATAACTCACTATCGCCCAACCTCTCAGAGTAGTAACATAACTTGACTAGCATTGCTGCACAGGACAGCAATACAATCTGAATATAGTGCCATTGCCCAACCTCACAGCTCACAAAACAGAAGCATTCCATTGACCACCCTCACAGGATAGCAATTTAACCTGACTAGCATGCCATTGACCACCCTCACAGGACGGACAGCAATACAATCTGAATATAGTGCCATTGCCCAACCTCACAGCTCACAAGACAGAAGCATGCCATTGACCACCCTCACAGGATAGCAATGTAACCTGACTAGCATGCCATTGACCACCCTCACAGGATTGCAATGTAACCTGACTAGCATGCCATTGCCCACCCTCACAGGATAGCAATGTAACCTGACGAGCATGCCATTGACCACCCTCACAGGATAGCAATGTAACCTGACTAGCATGCCATTGATCACCCTCACCGGATAGCAATGTAACCTCACTAGCATGCCATTGCCCACCCTCACAGGATAGCAATGTAACCTGACTAGCATGCCATTTCCCACCCTCACAGGATAGCAATGTAACCTGACTAGCATGCCATTGCCCACCCTCACAGGATAGCAATGTAACCTGACTAGCATGCCATTGATCACCCTCACAGGATAGCAATGTAACCTGACTAGCATGCCATTGCCCACCCTCACAGGATAGCAATGTAACCTGACTAGCATGCCATTGCCCACCCTCACAGGATAGCAATGTAACCTGACATTCATGCCATTGCCCACCCTCACAGGATAGCAATGTAAACTGACTACCATGCTATTGCCATATCTTGCAGGACAGAAACTTACCACAATATTTGCCACCTCCTAGAATTTCTTCTACCGCCTAAAAGAGATGGTTTGGGGAGTAAATGCAGACAAGCAACCACAGGGAAGTGGTCAATGCGGCAAAATATGAGCGTGAAGCCAACACAGTGCATTACAATAGTAGTGACTAACACCAGTCACTGGCAAGGAAGGTGACTGGCCAATTGTTCCACTTGGCTGCCATGATAATTGCTCCAGAGTCTGAGTTGATTCTCAGATGATTAAACCATCTGTACATGGATCACAAACCACAGGGAACCAGGAGATTCCCAACACATGAGATCATGATAGGGGGGTGGGCACCTGAAAGGAAGATGGTCCCACAAAGCATTGACCAATCATGTAACCTAGAGACAAGGATTAAATGGCCCAACCGAATTCTATCTTATTGATGCGCTAGAGTGTATGGAGACAATGCAAAAGGAAGCAGAACGAGACAAGATGTGAGGGAGATAGAACAGTGTTCCAGACAGCTGGTGTGTTGACAATGACAATGAGAGGTCAACTGCAGAGAAGGTGCCTGAAGCAGTTAACCTGTGCTGCCAAAATTCCCACTGTGGCCCTCCCCCATTGTGAGATCCCCACTCCCTTGTATTGATCCCTTGCAATCTGTATCTGTCCTCCACAATCCAACTCTACATGCCGTCTCGTAATCTCTGCTCTGCTTCTTTGACTACCTCAGTACGCCTCCCACCCTCATGGACTTCATGAAGACAGTGACATGAACTGTACCATGTGATCAGGATCTCTTGGTTGTTATCGGGTCCCAGCTGTCAAAAGATCTGATTGACAGCTCTTGCTCAGTTGTCTTTGGTGGCATGCTGCCTAAATCTCTGGAGGTTTACGGACCATCACACGTGTGGCTTACATGTCTTTGTGGCCACTGTGACATAGAGTGTAATCATAAGTGAAGGCCTTCAGTGTTGTTTCTGGGGTAGGTTGGTCAGAAAATCGAAGCATACAAGCAACTGTGGGGTCACGGTACTTCCCAATGTGACAGGGGTATGATGGCCAGGTGGAGATCCAACTTCAGCAACAATGGTGGAATCAAAGCTAGTTGGCAGCTATTGAGACACTCCGGAGAGTGAGGACATTACAGAGAGTGTCAGAACCTACCGTTCAGTGATAGAGGCAGCCCATAGAGCATCCCCCAGATGCCCTAGCACTTCTCCTCTATTGGTAGTCCAGTGATAATGCAGAGGTGCATGACAGCCAAGGAAGAAGGGGTGGGGAGAGTTCTGGTGGAAGCAGACTTTATTGCAGAAAACAAGAACAACAGACTATCAGTCTGTCAACCAAGACCCTATCCATCCCTAATGTCAGTCACCAACCTGGAAGAAGAGGCCAATATGTCCAGGTGTGGAACATGTCACTCCGTGGAACACAGCTTACTAACTGTGACATAATATTTACAATCCACCTTTGGAAAGTGTACCTGCAGATGTTGATGGGCCTCTGAGAAATTTGCCAGTAACCCGCCTGTACTACCAGTGGGTTACCAGCAAACCTGCCTTACCAGTGTTACCGGGATATTACGCGTGCCAGCACTGTGTTTCATGTTTGCCTTTAAAGAGAATATCTACATAGAAAACAATGTCAGAGGGTCATTAGATGGAGCTGGACGGAGCAGGTCTTATCTATATACACTATCAACTCTCTCTTGTACCGTACCAAACTCATGTTGTGTTTGCATATTTGTTGGTCCGGAAAGGGTGCCAGTACGTTGCTATCGGCACGCTTATTTCCAGACAGGCTGCCTCCTAATGAGGACCAATGTCTTTAGGGCTTCCCAGAAACCAACCAAGGCAGGACCCAGGCTGAATTTGTCTAACAAATCACATGTTCACATGTTGCCTATAGCTTGCAACTGTGTAACTTGCCACTGTGCATTGCAATTCTACTAGTAGTGTACTTCTGCGTAGGCGGGTGAGGGGGCACAGAGGTTATTTGCGCCAGGCAATGCAAACAGTGGCGGATTGCTGCACTGGTCTGATACAAAGTCCCTGTAATAGGGTCAGTTTCTCCACATTTCTTCAATAAACCACCCAGGGATGGGCAGAAAGAGACACGCTGCATTCGCCCTCTTGTTATATCACGAAGATGCCACATTAATTTCGGGCATTCTTCTCATATCCTGTAATGCAGGCTATTCAGAAGATAAAAGCCGACTTGAAGTGGGAAGCGATGATGAATGTGATGGCTTGTTTCCGTAAATGGCGCAGAATATTACAAGGGGGTGTCGTTTGTTTCACGGCTTATTTTTAGTGCTGACAGCAGATTGGCAGGATGCTACTGAACGTGACAGCAAAATAGCTCTTATATATGCAGCAATTAAGTATATTTTATAGCTTAAATAATGTCAACAATGTTAATGTCACCTGGGAATGATTGCTAGATCTTAATTTGAATCATGACCTTCAATGAATTATCCTCTGGTGCAAAAAAGAGAGAGTTATTAAAAAGAAATGAAGACAATATTTAAAGGGATGAAAGGCAAATATGTTCAACTTAAAAAAGTTTCAATATGGTATTCATCTCCCATCCCAGGGGCTGGAATGGGGGATAATGGCGTGCAACGTCCCATTGTAGGAAGGAAAATCCTTTTACAAGATGGCCACCATGGAATGGGAAGGCGGGGCTCCATGCAGATCCGCTCTTCCCTTTCCATGGTGACCAGTGGGAGGTGAGGGGATGGAGCAGATGCGGCGGTGGCGAAAAAAGGTAAGTAGGGATGTGGGGGAAAAAGTAAAAATTATGGAGGGCAGGGGGAAGATGGCGGCCGGTCGTCAGGCAGCTTGGAACATAGGCTTGTACCAGCAGTTCAAGCCTGCGTTCTGAGCCATCTGATTGGCTGGCTCCAAACCACCCGTGCTATTATTGAATAATTTACCCTAGAAAATCATGAATAAAAGTGCCAGGCACATGCAAAATAATCACTCAGAGACAGCTGACTGGGAAACTGGCTTTGGCTCTGATTTTCTTGCTAGCACTTTTTGAAATTACAATTTTCCTTTTGCATCTGTCTAGTTCTCTATGTGCAGTATTTGGGCACATTAGCAAGCATTTGCTCCTGAGACATTATCATCACTGTTTCTCCATTGGAGGCTTCCTTTCTTGCTTGGATGTCAAAAACCATTGGTCTTCTCACTTGCCAGACTTGCGCTTTCTGAAACTGACATAAAACAACTGGTAAATCACACAATATGCTGTTCTGTCCTACACAAGCTGAGTTCCTCTCTTTGCCATTCATTTCTTAGCTGTCCAGCTGAATTAACTGCCTACATGATGTCTTTGTATAAAAGCTGTGAGCAAGATGACTACATTTCTTGGAAAATTATTTGGGCTTCACTTCCTGTTTGTCTCATATTGCCATTGATCTGGCTAGTATCGTATGTAAAACACAGCAGTAAACCAAATGTCTCATCTTCTATTCCTACATTTAGTTGTTAATTCTTTAAATTGTATACAAGTGTTCAGGCTCTTCTCATCCTTGGCAGTTCAAGGGTCAAGTGGCACACAAAAAGTAAAATAGCTTGAATTGAGTGACGAGACAATGGGAGAGTGTTCTACCAAGCAGCCGACACAATAGAGGAGTGGCGCCTGTGTCCTTTGCCTTTGATAGCAAGGCAATTGTACATAATGAGCATGTGCAGAGCATAATGTCTTACAGGTCGAGAAAATATGATGGCCTTTATTTTAAATAGCTCAATAGAGATGAATCAGGGCGATGTCACCCTTTCTAGTTTCGGCTATTAGGTGTCGCTCGGGACACCTATAAGCGGAAACTCTTGCATTACAGTACCGATAGGGAGGAATGGTATATGAGGAGAGACACACAGCTTCTAGGTGTTGTTTGGTTATGTGCCCACCTTTTGACTGCCCATGGCCACGCTAATCCCTTTGGTTATTCTGACCCTGTTCCTACCCCTTCACGCCAAAAACACCACCTCATGGGAACTCTTTGAGCTTGCTTTAATCACGCTTTTCCATCAAACTGTGCACTTTGTTAATGATCTCTTTGTAGTTGTGAACGTGCTGCTGGTGTAATAATAGTGTCTTATCCACGTCTGCCTTCAGCCACTAAATTTACAGAAGTCCTGTTAAAAACATGCATTGGCCAACTGTTTTGGTTTGTGTATAAGTATTACGCATTTGTCAGGCATTTTGCACCTGCTGCCATCAATGACCAGTTACAATGACCAGTTACCAATGACGGCTGCCTGAACCGACGTCTCCTTGAATTCAGGATGAATCAAACCATTAAAGTTGGTTTTTATTACAATTTACTATCACTGCACTGTACGCTCTTACCTTCTGGGCACCTCCGGAGTGAGTTTCGTTGGAATTTGGATCCTCCATTCTGGCTGGCGGCCGCCTCTCTGCTGTAGGGCCTCCCTGCTCCCGAACCTGAGCAGGCGTGCTTGGCCTCTGCCAGCTGCTCCAGGGCTCCTCCGCTGGTCTGCTGTCTGCTGCCTCCCTCCTGTGATCTGCCTTACTCCTGCTGCGGCTGCTTCTCTGGGTGCTGTTGCTCCCTCCTCATTGACTCCTTGTCCAGCTCCAGTGTACTCCGGGGGCCTCTTTGCCGTGCCCACCCTTCTCAGCTGTGGGCCTGTTGGCATTGGTCTGGTCTTCCGACCCTGCTCCTGGGTGGATCTGTGCCTCTCTCATATGCCGTTGCTGACGCCTCCTTGCCTCCTCGTCCAGCTCCGGCTCCAGTCTGATCCAGGGGCCTCTTCATCATACCCACCCCTCACTATCGCAGGCTTGTCAGCTTTGGTTTGGCTTCTAGCCCTGCTCCTGAGTCGATCCCTTTGCCTGCTGCCACCATCTGCCTTCTGCTGCTCCTCCATCGACTGGCCAGCGAGGCCCTTCGGTCTTCGCTCGTGTCTGGCTGCGGTCTCATTCCCATCGGCTGGCCGCTGGTCCTCTGGCTGAGATCGTCCAGGGCTTCAGCCTACCATCTGCCACCTTATGCCTGTGGGCGGCCCCTGTATGGTCTACTGGTCCCAACTCTTCAGTGAAACTCCCGCTCCTCCTCCATGCCACTGGGTTGCTGTGACTGTTCCGGCCCTTCTCTGGGTCTCCAGCACCTCTTGCATTCCATCGGGGGTGCTGAGACTGCTGCGGCCCTTCTTTGGGACTCCCACGCCTCTTACTTACCATCAGAGGTGAAGTGACTGCTCTGGCCCTCTGTGGGACTCCCGTGCCTCCTGCATTCCATCAGGGGTGCTGTAACTTTTCCGACCCTTCTGTGGATTCCCACGCCTTCTACTTTCCATCAAGGATGCTGTAGCACTCTGGCCACTCTGTGAGACCCCCGTGCCTCCGACATACTGCAGAAGGTGCTATGACTGCTCCGGCCCTTCTCTGGGTCTCTAGCGCCTCTTACATTCCATCAGGGGTGCTGAGACTGCTCCGGCCATTCTGTGGGACTCCTGCTCCTCCTACTTACCATAATTCTAGGGTGCTACGACTACTCCTGCCCTCCTTTGTGACTCCTGCGCCTCCTGCTTACCATCAAGGGTGCAGAGACTATTCCTGCCCTTCCTTATCCCTCTGCCTGCAAGCACCTCCCTTCCCTGACTCCAAATCCTGGCTCGTTAGTGGGGACTCTCGCACATCCAACACACCATCAGAGGTGCTGCGACTGCTCCGGACTTTCTTTCTTCCTTTGCCTGCAAGCACCTCCTTCCCTAACTCTGGATCCCGGCTCTTCAATGGGACTCTCGTGCCTTCGACACACGCTTCCCTTGCCTTCAGCTGCTGTTCCCTTCTGCCACTCCTCCTTCGTCTGGCCAGTGTGATCCTTCAACCTCCACGCACATCTGCCTTCAGCCTCTGGGTCTCCCACCTCTACTGGTTTGTAGTGACTCTCTCCCCTTTCTCTTCTTCCTTTGATTCTGCGCCTGCCACTGACCCAGCTCCTACGACTACAGAAGTGATTCATTACCACCTTAGTCTCACTTAATCTCATTACCACCTTATACTCATTAGACTCATTAACACCTCCCTTCCCCCAGTCTGCTCCTCCCCGCTTCCATTCTTTCTCTTCACTCCTACTGATTACCTGCCACCATCAGCTCTCTTTATGCTATAGTCTGCTGATCTCCTCCTCAACCTTTCTATTGTTCCTCTCCCAAGCCCTCCTGATCTACTGACTACCTACTGCCTCCCGAGCGCCTCTTGCACCTGCCTCCCGCCTCCTTATCGGCTCATTCTCCCTCCCCCATCTGTCACAACATTACCCTACGAACCTACCATTGCTGCACTTTCTTCTTCCTTCTCCACTCTCTTACCGCTGCAATCTCTCCCCCTCCCTGTCATGTGCATCACCCAATTTCTACTTTCTTTTCCTCCTCTCTCCTCATCTCCTCTGACCCACTCCCCGCCCTCACCCCTTCCTCGCCTCCTCATCCTTTCCCTTTTCCTCATGTCCATTCCCTTGCTCAACCTCTTCCCCCGTACACCTCCTTCCTTTTCTTCCCTTCCTTATCATCTTAACCTCATCTACCCTCCAATCCAACCAATCCAACCTTCCAGTCTAATCAATATCGCTCTTTAGAATGCCATTTCCCTTTGCAATAAGACTGCAGCTGTCTTAGACATGTTCTTTCGTCTCAACCTTCACTTCCTCTGTCTAACTTAAACCTGGTTCCCACCTCACAACTCTCAACATTTTCTCATGTCTCTCGTCCCACTGGTTGTGGTGGAGGTGTTGGTATACTCTTCCATCCTAAATACCATTAATCTACTTCTACACTGTCCCTTCCTACCTTCCCTTCTTTTGAATACTTGTATAAATCTTTTACTTACCCTCACTCTATCTCCTTCCTAATTATCTATTGACCTCCTGGTCCTCTCTCCACCTCCTCTATCTTATCTCCCCTTCCCCTTCTCCCCTCACTGTACTTGGCGATTTCAACCTTCACCTCCCCACCTCCCCTCAACCTTCACCTCTTCTCTCGATCCTCGACTCCTACCTTCTCTCTCCTCTCCCCTCTTCTCCAACTCACTCTAGTGGTTCCACTATTGATCTCATCTTTAATTCCACCTATTCCTCCTCTCCTGTCTCCTCTTTACCCATCTATCTGTCTGATCATGCTCTGCTCTCCTTCTCCCTTATTCCCAGCATTACACCTTCCTCTCCTCTACCCGCCTCCATATCTTTTACTCGACGTGACCTCCGGAACTTTAGCCCTTCACTCTTCCATGATACCTGCTCCTCTCCCCTCCATACACCCCTTTCGGCTAGCATGTCTAAAGGTTCTCCTATCACTCCTTCTGATGTCTCTCTCCTCTTAACTAATTCTCACCCCACTGCCGTTCCTTCCGATCCTATCCCAACCCTTCTTATTCCTAAGATTTACCCCCTCTCATACCCTATCTAACCTTCTTCTTCAATACTTGTCTCTCTACAGCCACCTTCCCTTCTGCCTTCAAGCATGCCACTATCATCCCTATATTGAAGAAGCCTTCTGCTAATCCTCTTTTCGCTTCTAACTTTCGCCCAATCTCACTTCTACCTTTTCTCTCTAAAATACTCGAACGCTTAGCCTATTCTCAGCTCTCATCTTTTGTCACTACCCACTCTCCCCTTCCCTCTTCTCAATCTGGCTTCTACCCCAAACAATCCACTGAGTCCGCTCTTACCTATGTCCTTAACTCCCCCTTGACCGCTCGCTATTCTAAGCAATCCTCATCCTCCTTGACCTCTCTGCTGCATTCGACACGGTCGATCACCCCTTATTTCTCAATACTCTTTCCTCCCTTGGATTCAAAGGCTCTGTCCTTACCTGGCTCTCCTCTTACCTCTCCCACCGTTCTTTCGCCGTTTCTTGGGGCGGACAAACCTCTACTACGTTCCCTCTTGAGTACGGCGTTCCCCAAGGCTCTGTTCTTGGACCCTTCTTATTCTCTCTTTACACTTCACTCCTTGCCCCTATCATCTCCTCCTTCTGGATTTCTCACAATTTCTACGGCGATGACACCCAACTGTTCCACTCCTTCTCTTCCTTCACCTCTGACCTACACCTCAATCTCTCTTCCTGTCTTACTGCCATTAAAAACTGGATGTCATCTCACTATCTCTCTCTTAACACTGATAAGACTGAGGTTTAGTTCTTTCCTTCTAACACACTTCCTCCTCCATCGCCCCCTCCTTCTATTCAATTTCCCCCTTCTTATCTTCCTATTTCAAACCTTGCTCGTAATCTTGGCATTTACTTTGACTGCTGTCCAGTCATTTGGTCGACAGACAAATGGTCGACGTAATTAGGTAGAAAGACAAATGGTCGAATTTTTTAAAATTATTTATATATTTATTTTTCAGGTTTTCATTTAGGAAAAAAAAGGGTTTTTTACCAAAAAAAATGTGAAAATACAAAAAAAAAAAAAATCGACCATTTGTCTTTCGACCAAATTGCGTCGACCATTTGTCCTGTCGACCATTTATTTTCGACCCAATGACCTGTAACCACTTTGACTATTCCCTCTCCTTTACTCATCATATCTCCCTCACCTCTGGGGCATGTCGCTACCATCTCTTTAACATCCGTAAAATGCGTCCCTCTCTCTCCTTTCATGCTACTAAACATTTAATTTCCTCCCTCATTTTTTCTCACCTTTTCTATTGTTCTTCTCTCTTCTTAGGTCTCCCCGTTTCCCATCTTGCCCCCCTCAAATCCCTTTACCACTCCGCCATCCGCACCCTCTGTCTTCTCTCCCCTCAAGACTCCATTTCCAACTCCGTTTCTCACTTAGGATGGCTTCCTTTCACTCCGAACTTAAATTTTGCTTCCTTTGTTTTGTCTTTAAATCGCTTCACGATCTTGCTCCTCCTTAACCTCTCGTCTCTTCTCTCATTCCACACCCCCTTTTGCTCTCTTAGTTCTGCTGATCTTTTCTTACTCTCCGTCCCCCCAACCCCTTGTGCATCCTCTCGTTTCTGCTCTTTTCAGCTCCTTGCCCCTTACACTGGAACTCCCTACCTTTTACTATCCGCTCCTCCCTCACCTATTCATCCTTCCGCTTTCAAATCACTCCTTCTTCATTCCCCTCCCTGACATCCGTCCCCCTCTCACCCTTCTCTCCCTCCCACTAGTGTCCTTCCCTTTGTTCTCTTTATCTTTCTCCTTCTCTTCTAAATTCTCCTTCCTCCTACTACTCACTTTACTCACTACTTTCTCTCCCTCTTCCCTCCTTCCCCACCCCCTTCCTCTCATTCCCCCTTTTCTTATGCAAATTGTTCTACATGCCAATTTTCTGGTTTGATTCATGGTCACTGTTATTGCTTCTACTGTTCCATGGTTAATGTGTTGTTGTTGTTAACTGTAAAGCGCCTTGGATTAAGGCGCTATATAAAACAATAAATACAAATACAAAATACAAATACCACTTTGGCTGTGCCAGGCAAGTGCCTTTCACATGCCTACACAAAAGCCCAAACTGTTGGCATTGCCAATGCTTGTTTCAAATGGGAGATAGTGATGATCAAGATGGGCTGGCAATGTATGTTGCATCGACTCAGTCACAATAATAAAAGTGCTGGCCTTTTCTGGATTACTTCCAACTTCCATGTAGCTCCCTTGAGTAGACAAAGGGAGAAAAAACTGTACAATTGCAGCCCGGATGTAATAAAGAAGAACAGAGAAAAGAAGTGAATGTCCAGTTGAGAGGTCTGAAGGGATTTAAAAGTGTTATTACCACCCGCAGAAGAGGAACAAGCCTATGTGGTTGGCAGGAACGTGGACTATCCGAGAGCAACCGCCGGCATTCGATCCCACCCACTGTTACCTCTGCTAAAGGCCAGCCTTCTATTTCCTGTTGCAGTGTGCCCTAGACTCCCACCTCCCTCCTCCCCCAAGAGTCCCACAAACCTCGCCTTACCCTCCATTTACCACCAGAGCACTTACCTCTGCTCCTACTCTCGACCACCATCGTGTTTCTACCACAGTTGCCCCAGGCAAGTCAGCCGAAACAGTGAAGGGACTCTTTGTGTGCTCCCTTCACTATTTCCAACTGTCATTGTGTTTGCTGTTTTTTAAGATACATTTTGCATGTGCTGGGTGTGTGCATGTGTGAAAAGACTATCTTTGTTGAATACAAATAGCTTTTCTGACCACAAACATGTGCATTCATGTTAGTGGCTGCTGGAGGGAGCTTTGCAGGCCAGTAATTGCCCTTAGCCCTCTGCAAATACCATTGGTATGATGGCAGGGTCAGGACTCTCAGTTTGGCCAGAAGTCCACTAAAGATCATCAAAACTCCACAGAACTGCCATTATCACTAACGTTTCGGCTTGAGTAGGGGGTATTTTTGTTAGTTGAACATTCTGTTCAATGAGGGTAGAATGTTGGAAAAACAGTGGAATGTTGGGAGAAAAGACTTATACACACCATTAGTACCCAGGCAGTGGTAGCAACCTATCAGGTTGCTCGGAACATTGGCTGAAACCACCAATATAAGCCAGCCTTCCCCACCCCGCCTTCTTTCCTCCACCCTCCCATCCCTTCTTCTTTTAATCTCCCCCACTTACCTGATTTCTGCGCCACCCACCACCGCTGCTGCCAACTCCTCCCATTGTCCATGCTGGCCGCCCTGGAAATGGAAGAGGGTATCCATATGGAGCCCTGTTTTCCAGCTCTGTGGTGGCCATCTTGCTAAAGGATTTAGTTTGAATGAATGGGATGACACGAGGCGTCCTTTTCATTCAAACACAGTACAATGCTCTCAGCACCCTGGATTGGCAACCTGCGGTGCTAATAGCATTCATACCGTCTCTGGCATTCCGGATCGGGTGTTATCAGCCTGAGGACCCTCATTAAAAGCCCTGGCAATGCTCTGGCCTTTAATTCGGGCCCCGGGCTGAGTCGGGTATGCATGCTTAATTAGAACACCCTAACGGGTGTTTCTAAATCTTGATTGGTCAATCTGTGGGCTATACGAACTGGTATAGCCCGCAGATTGATTACAGCCCCCAAATCGGGTTGTAATTACTTGCTCGGCTGTATACGAACACTTTCACATAGGCCAAAGAAAGCAGCTTCAACGTTGCTTTGTACAAGGTTGAAGTTGCTTGCTTTGCACGTTGAAGCTGCTTGCTTTGCACGTTGAAGCTGCTTGCTTTGTGAATATGAAAGTGTTCATATGCATAAAGGGTGCATATTTACACTTTCATACACACCAAAGCAAGCAGCTTCAACTTTGCAGAATACAACGTTGAAGCTGCTTGCATTGGTGTATATGAAGTTGTTCAGATACACCACACGTGTGTATATGAACGCTTTCACGTACACCAAAGCAAAAAGCTTCAGCATTGTATTGTGCAACGTGGCAGCTGCTTACTTTGGTGTGTATGAAAGTTTTTATGTACACCCGTGTTCTCAGCGGCATTTTTGTAAAATGACGAATATGTCATTATTTTAAAAAAATGATGCTGAGATTTCAGGATTGTGCCCGTTATGACAAAAAACAGACGCAATCCTGAAGGTGCACTGTTGTGCACTACAAGGAGCCCAGGCCCACTTGAGAATACTGGTGGAGCCTGGGGGTCCTGATTTGATGAGGGAATCCTGCTCTTTAGCACATACACCGCGCCAAGTTCAGAATTGGGCCCTGAGGGTGTTCTAATAGCTTTATAGACCTGCAGCAAGACCTGTACCGGGCGTTATGGTCCCTCATACCTCGCTAAAGGCCCTTGCTTTGCTCGGGCCCTTAACCTGGTCTTCAGGGCGCATAATACCTGGTACGGCCCTCGCTGCAGGTCTATAAAGCTAAATTATAGACCTCGGTCGCAGCTGTGCTGAAGCCATGTAAGCATGCAGACCCTTTAGCATACATCGGCCTCTTTACCTATATTCAAGCCTTTTCTTGCCTTTATGTCACTCACTCTCGCTTTTGTTGGGCATATTAAGAGACACGGCTCGACCGAAGGTTCAAGCCCATACATCAAAACTAACTCTTCATGCTTTCTCCCTCGCAGCCCCATTTGCCAATTGGTCAGTCCATAATTGATGTTCTTGGAAGCTCTGTAAGAATCTACGAAAATCAATGCACGTTGTTGTTGAGAACCAAAAGAGCATGGATGCTGACTGCGAGTAAAAGGAAGACGAATGCCCACTGCACGGGTCCAATTATTGCGGGTCCCAGTCCAGGGGGCACGCATTGATCAATGCCACCGTGTATTGAAGAAGGGTTCCATGAGAGGTTCAGCAAGCACCCCCTTTTCTGACCCTCTTGTCAGTCATTGTGTTTGACCATTTAATTTTTAACTCAGTCGATGAAGAGGATTTTACAGGCTGGATGTTCTGGAGATTGGCTTTGTTGGTGCCTCAGACAAAATTGCATTTGAGGTCTGATTTACAAAGATGTTTTCAATGGAATTTTCCCATTGAAAAAAATGTTTGTAAATCAGGCCTTTGATAACCCCACCTTCACCTCTTATTAGCCCCCATCTGCCACTGACAGCTCCCTAGCAATGCTGTACGTGTTTGAAATACCTGCCCCCAGGGCCAGGTGGAGCCTGATTCCCCTCAACCATTAACGAGTAATGACAGATTCTGCTGGCATGGTCGCGTACCTCTAGGGGGTGCAAGGGGCTTGAGATTAAGAGCTGCACTGTGAGTAAAGTAGCAGTTACTGGGAGACCCTTCTTTTTGGCTGTTGTTCATTGGCCAACACGGAAGGATTCTTATATTAAACATGTCAGTCTGTTGCTGCTATTTGTTTATGTTTATGTTTATTGAATTTATATAGCGCTTCAAGCCAAAGCGCTTTACAATATAACAACAGGTACAAACGTGAGAGAAACATATTTACAAACATGAACAGGTAATTAGAACAATAAGTAGAACTATTTACAAGGATAGATGACCGTGTAACCGTCCAACTCTGGGCCCGTATCCTGTCGAGTTTTCAGGATATCCTTCATTATTATTCATGAGGAAAAATGTGCATACATTTAGAATCATTGTATGCAAATTTATCAAATGAATGTTAATGAGGCGTAGCCTGAAAACCCGTCATGGATCCGGCCCTCGAGGCCTGGAGTTGGACAACCAAAAGGAAGAACCTCGCAAATAACCTTATGCTTGCAGCGCCATGCCACATATGGTGATTACAATCAGGCAAGCCCATAGTAGCAGGAGAACAATAATAATAAGACGTTCTTGTATAGTGCTTCATTTCAGACTCATCTAGCTTCTAAGTGCTGTAGTAATAGATAGTATTATGAAAACCTGTCTTAATGTTACTTGAGTAGCTTGCATTTGACATTATACACAATAAGGTGCTATGGTATCCTGTCTAAAAAACACTCTTCTGAATGTTCACCATAATATGATGCGCTACAAGGCCCACTTCCCGTTATTGAAATTGACACTGGGCTGGCGGCTGTAGAGCAAAGGGACTGCTTCTCCCTCTCTGAGAGTTATCTGGAAAAGTGGGTGAAATGTGCTGTCTCACAACATGGGCCCACTAGGAGTATTAGGGTGCCACTGCCCTTATGCTACATGACATAATTGGCATGGATTCTGCCTCAGGCTGATGTGATAGTGCAGGCTCTAGACCAACACTGCCATTGTCATCTTAGAATAATGCGTGAGCTTCCTCCTAGATTCTGCTCTGAAGCACTCTGGTCGTCTTTTGAAGTTCACCCACTGGCTCCCCGGAAAACGGTGCATGGCTTCAAGAATGTGCATGGCCGTCAGAGCTTGCTGCGGACCTACTCAAGAGGGCCCCACCAAAGTGCCCCCTTTCTACCAGCCGACCGGGAGCTCCGGAAACTTGCTGCCCAACCCCAGTAAGGACACAGGTCTTTTGGTGGTCGAACAAAGCCTATTTAAGGCTCCTCCCTTCAGAACTCCATTCCAATGTGCCTCTGTCTCACGCCTGATTGACTGAAGGCATGCAAAGCTCTGAGAATGTGTTCCATTGTGTCTACAAGCTAGGAACCGTAACTGCCCCTAGCCACAGGTCAAAAACCCACGTGATTAGCAAAAGAAAAAATGAGCAAGTTAAATACCTGCGACTGAGTGAGCTACTTTATTTTATTTTTTATTTTTATTTTTGTGATATGGTTAAAAGCAAAGCGTTCAAAAACATTAAAACAATTCTGAAGTTTAAATCAAGTAGTCCATTAATACAGTACATTTCAAAAACATAGATCACTATAAAATAGAATATCTTAGCACTGGGCAAACATATTGAAAACAATTCATCCATTGATATTGATATTGATATTTTATTTCTATTGCGCTCATACACAAGTGTTTCCGAGCGAATTTATGAGAACATACCATCCTATGGAAACCACTACTTACGTTCAAGTTGCCAGTAAATGGGCATTGCAAGGGGTGCAAGACTGAAAACCAACATTGGAGACTCAAAGGTGTTCGCCATGGCTAGCAAATGCAAATTCAGCTCATGTCCGCAAGAAAGTAACATTTTTGTAGACCTGCAATGTATGATTTTCTCCACTTTTAAGAAAGCCTAAAAATGAATGAATGCACCTGCATGAAGCAGGGCAAAGCAAAATCAAAATTAAGTGCATCCATTATTTTTTAGAGGAATGCTTGACAGATTCAATGTATGTAAACAGTAATTAGGAAAATTAAGCAGAGTACTGTGTAATAAAAAGGGTCTGATTTGCTAGATTGTTGAAGAATTAATAAAGCGGCTGATTCGCAAAGAAATTACTTTTAGTTTCTCTGAATTACTCTTGAATATTCCTGGAGAGGGACTGTTCGATTCACAATGAAGTTTCCTGGAATAACTCTGACTTGTTTTTTTAAAATTATTTTAGTTATGCTTTATTTATTTATTTATTTATTTTAACATTTGTAGAGCGTGCCGTACCCAGAGGAATCTGGGTACTGGTTACAGTAGTTGTAGCTTGGTAACGAGAATGCATACAGCATAGTTACAATGTGGGCAGATGTTGGCAGGTGCGAGTGGTCATGGGTCAATGTACCTGAGGTTATGTACACATGGCTAGATAAAGTTCAGGCTTTTTGAGAAGAGCCAGATTTTTAGGTTTTTTCTGAAGGTCCCGTATGAGGATTCTGCTCTTACCTGTACAGGAAGTGCGTTCCAGTGTTTCGTGGCCATGAAGGGGAAGCCGCAGCCACTTGCTTTCTGTAGTCTGAACCTAGGTGTAGATATCCGGTAGGAGTAGGTGGATCGGGAAGGCCGTGTGGATTGTGGTTTGCTGAATTTTCATGTCAGGTATTTGGGGGCGGAGTCTGAGAGGCATTTATGAGTAATGGTCAGAGTTTTGAACAGGGTGTGTTCTAGGACAGGTAGCCACTGTGTGTTTCGCCTTGCTGCAGACATGTGGTCACTTTTTCATATAACTAAGCGTGTTATTCTGAATTATTTGAATTTTTTTAATGTTGTATGGGGACGTGCTGGTCATGAGTTCTTTGCAATAATCCATTCTGGAGACTATAAGAGCTGTATCGATGGTGGTGTGGGTGTCCACAGAGAGGAAACTTGCGCAGGCATTTATGAGTTTCATAGTGCATTCTGCATGGAAGGAAATGGTATTTACTTGCCTTGTTAGGGAGAGGAGGAGTCAAGGTACCTTTTGAGACTGATATGATTCTGTCAATGATAAAGGACTTGTATAATTTGTTACGTTTATTTAGTTGTGTCTGTGAGCCGATCATGAGTAACTCTGTCTTGTCATCATTGAGGCACAGTGAGTGCAGGGCCATCCAAGGCTGAATAATTTGGCAGATGGAATTCCGAGTGTTGGTATCTTTGTTGTAGTTGCCAGAGATGGGTAGGAGGATCTGGGTATTGTCACGTAGTTGGTATATGGGATAACCTGTGTGTCCAGGAGATTGAAAAGTGGTTTTGTGAATAGGTTGTATAAAGTGGGTGACACACAGGAGCCTTGAGAAAAGGAACTGCACATGTGACTGGGGTAGGAGGGGCCGCTGCAGAGTTTGAGAAAACTCTCATGGGTCTGTTCGAGGGAAAGGATGACATCCAGGCAGTGGCTTTGTGCGAAAGGTGGCCTGCCGATAAAAGGTGTTGGCAGAGAATGTTATGATCTAGCAAGTTAAAGGCAGCTGACGGGTCCAATAGTAGGAGAGCTAATTTAGTGTCATCTTTGAGCTCCTCTATTTGGATCTTAAGGTCTAGGAGAGCTGATTCCGTGCAATGACCTGGTTGAAATCCAGATTGGCACAGTCCTAGGAGTTTGTTGATTCTAGATGCTTTTGTATCTGGAGGTAGGCAGCTTTGTCAAGTTGTTTAGTAGAAATGGACAGTGGTGATGGGGCAATGGTTGGTGGGGGTGTTTGGTCTAGCGTGGGTTTCTTAAGGAGCGGTAGGACCCAGACCTCTTTCAGGTTGGATGGCGCTATGCTCATAGCGAAGGAGGAATTGATGAGTGTAGCTATGAACATGGCTGGTTTGGGTGCTTAGTCTTTGATGACTGTGGTGGGGAAGATGTCGCCTTGACATCTGGAGGGTTGCAGGCCTTTAATAATTTTAGCTAACTCTGTTTCAGACACAGGATTACATTCAAATTATTGAACCATGAGGTCTGGTTGTGAAATGTGCATAACTGGTGCCATTTCCTTGAGAATTATTTTATTATTATTTTCAGAGATTTTAACTTGGAGTGTGGAGATTTTGTTTAAAATTGCATTTTGTATATTGAGACACGAGGTACAGTCCAAGGTGCAATTGTCAGGTGGGGGAACTGGAGATTCAAGTTCTCATAGGATGCCAAAGAGTTCTTGGGTGCTTGAGCTGGTTTTGGCAATCTGATCCTTGTAAACTGAGATTTTGGTTTGGATGATGGATTCTTTATAGGTTTTGAACAGTGAAGTAAAGAGTTCCTTATTCTCTGTGAACGGGATTTAATTCTCGGCCGTTTTTGCTGTTTGTTTAGAGGATCAGAGAGATTTGAGGTTCACAGTGAAAAGGGCAATGAGGTGCGCTATAGGCTTAAGTTTGAGGTTGCTCAAAGGTGCATCCTCCTCTATGGATTGTAACAGAATGTGGTTTTAAAGATTCACCAGCTTTGAGGGCTCGTTCGGCCGTGGCTTGGGCAAAAGTCAGTGACTTTAGCAGAGGTAGGATGAGGGCTGCAGAAATGTTTTGGCGATTTCTGGTGAGAATGGTCAGTGAGGGTAGTACCTGGGTAGTAGGGTGTTTGTGGGAGTGAATGGTGAAGGATATAACTTTGTGGTCTGACCAGGAGCATGGGAAAATAGACAAGATGGAGATGTCACAGTTAGGATCTGCGAGCCAATTAAGAATCCTCCCTTTGTTTGTTGGATGTCGGAGTGCAGAAGCACAACCCCCACCTGTACTGCAAGAGGGGATCCCTAGCCAGGCCCTGGAGTCAATAGACCACCGCTGAACATTCCATTTCTGAGGTCCGCAGCTGAGGCCTATACCCAGGTCCAACGGATGTCAGTCCCATGGTAGGCTCTCTGACTCCTCTCTGAGAGGGCCTGACGGTGGCGTGAGTAGCTCATGCAGACATACTTCCTAAAATAACTAAAACACATTTGGCTGATGTCAATATTTAATGTGTTTTTTTTTTTTTAATGACTTATGCAACTAATGGAACAGTGACATCATTTGTGAGTGTGCCGACTAGTTGAGGGTTGCTGTTGGATTGTGTCTCGTGATGAATAGTGAAATGGCATTACTATGGTTGGACTGATCACTATAATAAATAGGATATGGGCATGTGTATGGGTATGCCGATCCCGATTACACCTACACTGCTAGTGACACTGACAGAAGTCAGAAACTCCACGTGCTAACTTTGATGAGTGTTTCAAGTGCCAAAACCACTTATACTTTCTTTTGTTATCAACAAGTCTGTGGGTGCGTGCATTTGCTTCTTATGACTGGCATTGACTGAGCATTGTTCTTACATAATATTGAGTTTTCAATATGGAGGATTTCTCCGATTTGCGTACTATGCTTATGAGAATAATTTGAAACAGCCATATTACAATTTACAAAGACATAGGGCCTCATCACGACTTCGGCGGTAACCCTTAAATCCGGCGGTAGCGCTATTACCGCCGGATTTAAGGGTCTGCCGAATCAGGGCTTTGGCGGATTTCAACCCAGCTCTGAGCTGGTGTGAAATCTGCCGAAAATTCGCGCTCATACCGCCGGCGGGAAATCCGCTGGCGGTATGAGTGCGAAAAATCCCCTTTGAGCCCAATGGGGAATGGGGCATTCCCGATCGGCTCAATGGGGAATGGGGACTTCCAAGTCCGCCGAACTCGTCATCCTGCGCTATTAGCGCCGGGGTCTATGGCGGTCGTGCTAATAGCCCCCGCGCTAATAGCGCCGGCCCTACCGCCGAAGTCGTGATGAGGCCCTATAGTCTGTGAGATAATATATGCTTACCTCTCTTACAGAGTGTAATGAACTGTGACAAGATAGCATTTCATGTTTAACTAAATTCATTTTCCATATGTTTAGACAGTCATTCGTTGTGTCATCTGTGGGTAGGTGCTTTTAAAAATCCCCTATTGCAGTCAATGCCAGTCTGGAAGGCATTGGGGTCACTAGGTTTCATAGTGGGGTCTGCCTCTTTTGTATCCTGTTGTATATTATGGAGGGACATTAGTAGAGGGTACATTCATACATGTTGCTTTATACTTTATTGCTGTTATTGATGGGTGTCTATTCTGTTGATGGTCATTATGAAGAAGGCTATAGTATCACCTACATTGTGCACTTGTTGTTTATGCAAGATATAGGTTGCAATGGTGGGGGTTTGGGTATGTCCTGGGCTGAGCTATTGTAGTTAGGTTAGAACTTGTTGTGGTAGGGATTATTGGGTAAAAGTTTAGCACATATACAGGTATTATTTTGACTTGTTTGGGACCTAAGTGGCAGCTTGAATAGCTTTGTTTGGAACTTCCCTTTTCTGATAGTTATAATAATTATAGTTGTCCTTAAACACTTGCTCTTAAATTGGAGGGACTAGGATTTTGAATGTAATTGCAGTACATATGGCGGGTACAACCTTGGAGGGTTGGGTTGTAATGTGGAATGTGTAGAGATGATTGGTATTCACTGTTACCGGGAGGATCTCTTCAGGGTTCTGTCTCGTTATTGTTTGATTTATGTTTATGTAGTGTGCCTCGTGGATGTGTGGTTTGTGTGTCTGTTTTTATGTTGTATGTATGTATTGACACCTTGCTTAGAATTGTTTTCTTGAGTTTTCAAGGTTTTGATGTTCTTCCTGGTACACTGATGGTCTGTATCCTTGAGATAGGTGTTGTATTGCTTATAGGTGAAGAGTGGGATGGTATTATTACTGCCATCTTGTGGGACTATGTTTTAGTGATTGCTTGAAATGGACTGAGATGGGAGCGAATGACTTGACTGTAGTAACGTGGAACGTTAAGGGATTGAATTGTCCTAGGAAAAGGAGAAAGGTGATGGCGAGATTATGGAGGGCCAAGGCTGATATAGTCATGTTACAGAAAATTCATTTTGTAGATGAGGCGAGGCAAAGGCTGACTAACTCTAGATATAATAATAATCTATCTAATTGATACTCTACCAATTCCAGAGGAGTAAGTATTCTATTCAAGAAAGGTTTGCAATATAAAGTTGCAAAGGTGGTTAATTTACAAGGAAAAGCTGATTACCTTAGGTTGCATCTATGGGCTGTGCACTGCTGGTAAGGGCTTCTTTGATGATATTTGAAAACTGTTGAATGAAATGCATGGTGAGGCAGTTGTCTTGGTGGGAGATTTTAACTGTGTTCGTGATTACAAATTGGATTGAATTAGTTTGTGTAGATACACTAATGTGTACACTTGTAAGGAATTAGATTTTTTTCTTGAAAAATGTGGGTTGGTTGATATATGGAGGGAGCTACATCCTTCTGAAAAATAATTTACATTTTTTCCCCAGTGCACGATTCTTTTTCTAGATTGGATTAGATGTTAATGGATAAAACTCTTGATGTTAATATTAGAGAGAGGGAAATCTCTGATCACGCACTAGTGGATCTTTGTTTACAGATGGAAATAGTAACTCCATCCTTTAGAAAATGGAGATTAAAGACGGGGATATTAGAGGAGAAAGATGTTATAGAAGATTTGTTTTTGCATATGACCCAGTTTTTTAAAAAAAATATTGAAGGTTCTGCTGATCAAGGGATTATATGGGACAGTTTTAAAGCAACGATTAGTGATCTTATGATTGATTGGACCTACCGTCTTCGGAAGAGATCCATGAACAATCTGAATATATGAGAGGCAAAATTGTCAAAATTACAACAAAAATATGCCCGACTTGGGAGAACTAAAGATAGGTCTCAGATGAATCTGGTTCAGAAAAAATTGAGAAATGCAACCATGCAACTTGATGGCAGAACGGGGTCTGTTTTTCTCACAACAAAAATATTGGGAGACTGGTGACAGGAGTGAAAGGTTATTAGAGAATAGGTTGAAGGATATGAATGGGAGAACCTTTGTCCAGGGAATTGAGGATGAAAGTGATTGATTGGTATGGAAGAATACTGAGATTTGTGCAGGTTTTAGAAATTATTACAAAGCTTTATATACGGAAGAAGAATCAGTATTTGAGCATATTGCTATTAAAGAACTATCGTTGGATGATAATAAACTGTTGGAGGCAGATATTGAGGTTGATGAGGTACTCTTAGCAATTGGGCAGCTCCAGTTGTTGAAATCTCAGGGTTTAGATGAGTTGCCAGGGGTGTTTATAGGAAATCTGATATGTTTTTTGGCCCCAATATTATGTAAGTTGTTTAAATCTTTTTTACAATGGGGAGGCTTGTGCCAATCACTGACTATAGGCCAATTTCCCTGTTAAATGTGGATATCAAGCTTTTTACCAAGTTGTTGGCAATTAGATTGAGTGGTTGTATTGGGAAAATAATTCATGAATCCCAGGTGGCGGTCATGAAGGGTAGATTTGGGTATGACAAGATAAGGACATAAGTGGATATAATAAGTCTGTACAGTAATGAACTTGTCAATGCTGTCTTGGTCTTCATGGATGCTGAGAAGGCATTTGACAGAGTAAACTGGGACTTTCTAGAATTTACAATGGAGAAAATGGGGTTTGGAAGTAGGTTTAGGGGATGGTTCGTTGTCTTCAGAACTCTGCTAAGGCACGTGTCTGGGTAAAAAGTGAATGTCAGATGCTTTTAGCCTTGCTAGAGGAAGAAGACAGGTAGCATTGATGCAAAATGAACAGAGGATACAGGGCCTGAACTTTGCGGCAAAGGAAGTTAAAGTGCTCTCTTACGCTGATGATATGGTGGTGGTGCTCTCTGACCCTGAGAGGGGTAGTGTTGCTCTTAAGGAAGTACTTGAAAGAGTGGGCAAGTTTTCGGGTTACAAAATCAACTGGGATAAAACGGAGGTGTTCCCGCTCTCAACGACTGTTAGAAGGGGGGATTTTGCAGAGTGAAATTGTAGATGTTCAGAGATGCATGTAAAGTATTTGGGGATTTTCCTTGCTATAGATATACGAAAGATGGTTAAGTTTAATGTAACTAGGATATTGGAAACCCTTAGGAGAGATATTAGGAAGTGGTCAAGGCTGGATTTAGGGATATGGATGAAGATTAATATGATTAAAATGTCACTTCTACCAAAGATCTTGTATATTATGCAATCAATTCCCCTTAGATTCTCAATAAAATTGCTTCAGGAAATTGATCAGGTTTTCCAAGATTTTCTCTAGGGTGCGAAAAAGCTCCTAAGATTCCGAAATTTATTTTGCAACAAGACAATAAAGAAGGGGGTTTTGGATGTCCAAACTTGGAAAATTATGACAGGGGATTCTCCTTGAAGAAAGTGTCCCTATATGCGACGGCAGAGACAGAACAAGAACCAATCTGGTTGGCAAGTGAGAGGGATGCTTTGTTACAATTCCGATTGGGAAATAACTTTTCTATGGAAGAACTACCTAAACAGTCTACTAAATTACCAACTGTTAAGGTGGCTAAAAACTTGATGTCATGGTGGCTACTTAATTTTAATGGAAACGTGTTTTTGAACCATAAATCATCGATTTGGCATAACCCTGCTTTGCAACTTGGGAAAAAGACTTTGTATTGGCGTAGCTGGATTTCAAAGGGGATCTTATCATTAGGTTATTTACTGCAAGATGGGCACTTATTGTATTTTGAGGAACTTCAAAGATTGTTTCAACTGGGTGGGAAGGAAAGGAGTAGGTTTAGAGAATTAGAATGTCTTTTGATCCGGTTATTCAGTATGTTGTCTGTACCGCTAGAGAAGGAACCAGCGAGATGGACCATATTTTGTTTGTCGCCACGTAATGTATCTACGTACTTGAAACGCATGCCGGAGAATGATTCAGTGTCAGAGTCATGGAATCATTTGAAACGGAAATGGGAGGCAGACTTAGGTTGTGTTGTCAATGATGAAGTATGGAAATGTGTGTGGTGGGTTGGGTATGGTAGCAAAATGGATCTCAAGTTACGACTTATCCACCAGAAGGTTTTGGGATGATTGTATTGGATGCCTGAGCGTAAGTGTGATTTTAGGGTTAATAACTGATGATTTATGTTGGGGATGTGGGAAAGAAAAGGGGACGTTGATCCATATGTGGTATTGCCCTAGAGTGGTAGCATTTTGGTGTGAGGTGCTTGATCGGTTGGATATGACCTTATTGATTACATTTCCAAGGAAACTGGTTCAGGTTCTGCTGTTAGAAAATAATGGGCATTGTTTAACAGCTTGTCTGTATGGATCTTGGATAGATAAAATCCCAGTGATAGCGGTGAAGCAGATATTGAAGGTGTGGAAGACCAAGAAGAAGCCAAAAGTGGAAGATTGGATTCATGATGTATTGATAGTATCTGATTTTGAATTAGTCATGTTCAGGAGAAAAGGTAAGGAGGAAGCCTATTGGATTTTATGGAAATCATTTATTGATTTATATGGTAGTGGGACATCGAATGTGTAACTCATTTATTTAAGTGATCGAATATGAACAATAGGGCTTTTTAGTATTCATAGTCGTTAGTGTGTGCGTGTGTATGTGTTTAATGTGTGTTCTTTTCTCTTATCTAAATGTTTGGAAATATGGACAATTCTTTTGTAGGAGATATAATGTTATTAGAATGAGTTTTATTGCCCCAATGAGTGTTCTTTAATAAGTTTATGAATGTTATTTTCGGGTAGGTTTGATATTTAATATATGTATATGATAAGATATGCAGATGTTGCTGTGCATATTGCTTTGTGTTGCTATCTTACATTTACTTGTTTGAAAATGATAATAAAGAAGATAAAAAATAAATTACAAAAATAATTCTCCCTTTGTCATGTGTGGGACTTGTGATACATTGTGTAAGACCCAGGGCTTTGATGGAATGTGCTAGGGCTGTGACGTTGTGATCTAGTGGGTCATTAAAGCCCAGGTTTATGTCCTCTAGTATTTAGATTTTGGAGGATGGTTTGGCATCTTGTGATAGGAGTTGAGAGATGTTCTCCTCAAAGGAGAGAATAGGGCTGGGTGGTCTGTAGATTAGGTGCAAGTTTATAGTGGTTGTGTGGGATAGGGTCAGTTTGATTGGTAACATCACCCAGAAGGGTTGGTTATTTATTTCCCCTATGGGTAAGGTTTTCTTGGTGATGAAGGCAACTCCACCTCCTTTGCTGTCAGATTGATCTTTCCTGTAGATGGTATAGTTATCAGGGATGGCGAGGGGGAGGGACCTTCTGCAGCATGGAGCCACGTTTCCCTGATGGCTAGTAGGTCAAGGTCTTTACTTTGTATGAGGTCTGTAATGTTGAGGGCGTGGGCTAGAAGTGTTCTAGCATTGATAAGCGCTCATTTGAGCGATTCAGTGGCAGTGGGTGTGAGTACTGCATTGGCTATGGCAGGCATAGTCAATACAGAATCAATGAGTGGCTGTGTGGCGGTAGGTGTGGGCAATACATTGGCATTAACAGGCATATTTGAAACAGTAACCAAGTGCATTTCAGTGGCAATAGGTGTGGGCAATATATTAGTAATATCAGGCATACTCAATACAGTATCTATGGGTGGCTGTGTGACGGCAGGTATGGGTAGTACCTTGGCAGTGGTGGACAAATACAGATTTGTTACAATAGCAGTGAACAGTTCTGCAGCTGTCGGCAAAGACAGTGCATTAATAACCATAGGATTCTTTATGGTAGCAGACGAGAATTAAGTGCTCGAGCAGAGGGGAGATGTGAGAGGAGTGGGGGGCAGTGGGCAAGTCATGATGAGATTGGTCAGGAGAGCAGTAACTGGTAGGTCTGTGTCTGTTATGGGATTACTAGTTGATGAGTCAGGCAACAGACTGTTGTGTGATGTTCTGGTGTCCATTGGGCAGTCGGCTCACTGTTCGATCTTGCTGGATGGCGGGATCCTGATAATGAGGCTACCATTGGGAGTACGTAGTGAGGCCCAGGGTGCAGGTTAGGAGGGGTTTTGCGAGAATTTGGTGATAGATAGATGACAGGTGGCATTGCTCCATGCACAAAGGTGTGCGTTTCTAGTGTGGAGCGATGGGGGGATGAAAGGCGACTTAGGTGGTGTTTGGCGCCTAAGGTGGCCAGAGCAGGTTTTTGCAATGCTTTGGACTAGAGTGGGAGGCAGGGAGATGGGTGTGCTTCTTGATGATTTTTCGATAATTTTAACGTGCAGAAATGGGAATACTTGAGGTAGGAATGGGCTTGGAGCAATAGACCTATGGTCCGGTAGGCGGCGGGGTAAACAGAGACGTACATGTCGCAAGGCATACTGTGTGGGGAGAATGGGGGCAGGCTTCCAGATGCCTGACAGGGCCGGACAGGGGTCCTCTCAGGTGGCCTTGTCTGTGGGCCTTTGCTGGTGGCCGGCGTCGCCTGCTGGCTTCCCATTTCCTTCTGCATTTCATTGTTAGCCAACCAATCAGAACACGCAGAAGGCAGACTCCTGAAGGCAGGCAATTCAGGTGCCAGAGTATCCCAAATCGCAGCGGCCATCTTACAATGACATTTTGCCGATTGCGGAGATGAGTTTAGTTAAATATATGGGATCATTGTGGGGAATCATATCTTGAAATTTTATCAAATCAATTGTGATATCTTTGTCGTTGCTTCCCTGCCTGAATGAATCCTGGTGCCTCGATGGTGGTGGCACACGCACAGGGCCAGAGAGGGGTCTTCTCAAATGGCCTTGACTGTAGGTCTTTGGTGGGGGCGTTTCATTTTGAGTCCTCTACCTTCTAAGCCCTCAAACAATGATCAAGCCCATGTTGCCGGCCCTGCATCATCCTGGTCCCAATACTCACTCTAAACTTACTTACTCCAGGAAAAAAGGGAGTATTTCAGGAGTACGTTAGAGTTTCAGTAACTTCTGCGTGAATGAGCCACTCGGTGTCTGCCGATTGGTCAAACAGAGTATGAACGAGAGGTTAGTCATGTGGTCCAATGAGGGCCGTGCTTTTCGCTCTCTCGGAAAATCGGGCAGCATTCATGCCTTTCCCCTTGCCCTCATCCTTGTAGTGTTGTGTGCCCCATGGTGCTGACTGGAACAAATGCAAATTGTGGAGAAATAACAAAGGAGCAATGCGTTCCCCACCGCTAATGGGAAAAAAATGACCTCTCTGCCCGGCAGCTGCCAGCACATTCTATGGCGAATTACAAACACAAAATGACAGGAACATGAGAGGTTTGACGATTATTAAATAGGGGCATAGTCTGCGGTGCCATTAAACAAATTACTACTGCTGTCTACAGGGAACTGCCATTGTTCTTCACAAGGAGGAGCCTGCTTAATGCCTGCTGGACTCGTACCTCAGTGGGTTAAGTGCTTCCTGCTGATATCTATGACCAGCTTGCAGGTCACATGTCCGAATCCGCAGAAGGCGTCCGAAGTCAATACATTGGGCCTCATCACGAGTTGGGCGGTAACGCCGGTGCTAATAGCCCTACCGCCAAACCCCCCGGCGCTATTAGCGCCGGATCACGGGTTTGGCGGAAGGGTTATTGCCCATTCCCCATTGGGCCCAATGGGGAAAATTTGCGCTATTACCGCCGGCTGATTTCTCGCCGGCAGTAATTGTGCTGAAAATCTCCAATTTTGCCACAGATTTCCCCCCAGCTCAGAGCTGAGGGAAAATCCATCAAAGCCATGATCTGGCGAACCCTTAAATGCAACGGTAATAGCGCTACCACCGCATTTAAGAGTTACCGCCAGACTCATGTCAACACTGATGGTTTTAAATATATTTAATCAAATTTGCTTTCGATATGTTACTATTTTAGGATCTGGAGCCGTATGATCATTTTTTGTTTTGTTTCAGACGTGCGTGATACTTATGCCTGGTAAATGTCGTTACTTAAACTAGCATGAGTACTAACTTACTATTTACAATAGAACTTGCGACAGGGGATGAGGCAGGCATCGAACATCAACAGGAAAGCGATAAAAATGGTCTCTCCTGGGGGGCGCATCTGGGATGTGTGTGTGTGTCGCAAGGAGCTGTTTGAATGAGCACACGTGCAACTCCATGTGTGTTCACAAAAGTTCAAAGTTGTCTTTTGTGGACTAGGCGTACATCACACCACGATGGTTTAGCTATGATTGCCTGAGGATTGCTGGGAAAGCGAAGGAGAGTGTATAATTATCCAACAGAGGATAAATGGTGAACACATATTCCGCAGTCAGTGAGGGTAAGACTTTCAAAACAAATGTTTGATGAAATTGTTCTTGTCCTCTCTGTGTCCCCAGGCTTGCGCTAAAATGTGTCATTTCAGACCAGCATATAGGCTGTGGCCCCATTGTGTGAACTGAGTGGAACCTGCTTGACTGTTCTGACAGTTCAAAGTGGCGGCTGATTTCTTTCTGAATGCTGCTTGCTGTGATAAGTCATGTCCTGGGAGGAAAGCTCACCGTCAACCTGCGCGCCTTGGACGCCAGACAACACAAAGCAATAGAGGTTCGATCCCTTGGAAACCGCTGGGTGTGTAAGCACGTTATGAATAGACAACTAAGACAAAAACAATTACGCAACAAAAAAACAAGCAATTCCTGTAACAGCGGCTCGATGCCTGCAGGGCTGTGCGAGCCCTTTAAAAAGGTAAATAAATAAATTATGCCTTTTCGTAGGCGTAAGATAAGATTGGCAATTTATGAGTGCCTGTATGCATAGTTGTTCTATAAAAGAAGAGCTTAAGCGTAAGTGCTATACAATAACATATCATTTGGCCTTGGACATCTGCTTGGATTCACAGTGATTTAGTGTACTTAGAAACAATGCTATTTGATGCCACTTCCTGTTTTACTTATTTTATTTATTTGCATTTTTAAAGCGCTCACTCAGCCTGGCGGCATGTAGGCGCTGTTACAGAATTGTTTTTTTTGGTTTTTTTGTTGTTGTCTTAGTTGCATATTTATATCGCGCCTAAATACCCAGAGGTTTCTAAGCGTGGACCTAGGGATCGAACCTGTGTTGCTTCGTGTTGTCTTGCTTCCAAGGCGAGCACATTGCCACTGAGCTATCCTCCCTTTTGTCAAGGGGTGAAAGGTCGTGTTTCATCGCTTCCCGGGATGTCACTTTGGGGTGCGGACAAATGACATCACTTCTGGTGATGTCATCAGTGGTCAAGGGTCGTGACGTGAGGGGTGGGCCACTTTTTTTGGGTGACCGGGCCTATTTCTTGTCCCTGTCCGACCATGACTGGAACCTTCTAGAAACAGACCCAATTTATTTGTATGGAGTGTTTTTGTGTTCCTTGCGGAGAGTTCATTCTCGTTACTGTCCGTGTCTCCGTCTCTATTCGTATCACTTGTGAATAAAGCGCTGAAAGGAAGTGTGCAAGTGTTCAGGAAGAAAGGCAGTGCTCCTTAGCTAATGTTCACGCCATTCCCAATGTTTAGGCCGCGTAAAATTGCTGCTCAAACAGCAAGACTCATGATTCAACAAGAACCCACCTGTTTTACAGCCATTCACCACACCCTCTGATACCATAACTGACAAACAAGCATCAATCGGCCCACATCTGAGGCACACCCCTTCTTCCAAGGTGTCCTAGCCCCCAACTTGCATTTCCAAGGAAACTGGTTCAGGTTCTGCTGTTAGAAAATAATGGGCATTGTTTAACAGCTTGTCTGTATGGATCTTGGATAGATAGAATCCCAGTGATAGCGGTGAAGCAGATATTGAAGGTGTGGAAGACCAAGAAGAAGCCAAAAGTGGAAGATTGGATTCATGATGTATTGATAGTATCTGATTTTGAATTAGTCATGTTCAGGAGAAAAGGTAAGGAGGAAGCCTATTGGATTTTATGGAAATCATTTATTGATTTATATGGTAGTGGGTCATCGAATGTGTAACTCATTTATTTAAGTGATCGAATATGAACAATAGGACTTTTTAGTATTCATAGTCGTTAGTGTGTGCGTGTGTATGTGTTTGTTGTGTGTTTTTTTCTCTTATCTAAATGTTTGTAAATATGGACAATTCTTTTGTAGGAGATATAATGTTATTAGAATGAGTTTTATTGCCCCAATGAGTGTTCTTTAATAAGTTTATGAATGTTATTTTCGGGTAGGTTTGATATTTAATATATGTATATGATAAGATATGCAGATGTTGCTGTGCATATTGCTTTGTGTTGCTATCTTACATGTACTTGTTTGAAAATGATAATAAAGATGATAAAAAATAAATTACAAAAATAATTCTCCCTTTGTCATGTGTGGGACTTGTGATACATTGTGTAAGACCCAGGGCTTTGATGGAATGTGCTAGGGCTGTGACGTTGTGATCTAGTGGGTCATTAAAGCCCAGGTTTATGTCCTCTAGTATTTAGATTTTGGAGGATGGTTTGGCATCTTGTGATAGGAGTTGAGAGATGTTCTCCTCAAAGGAGAGAATAGGGCTGGGTGGTCTGTAGATTAGGTGCAAGTTTATAGTGGTTGTGTGGGATAGGGTCAGTTTGATTGGTAACATCACCCAGAAGGGTTGGTTATTTATTTCCCCTATGGGTAAGGTTTTCTTGGTGATGAAGGCAACTCCACCTCCTTTGCTGTCAGATTGATCTTTCCTGTAGATGGTATAGTTATCAGGGATGGCGAGGGGGAGGGACCTTCGGCAGCATGGAGCCACGTTTCCCTGATGGCTAGTAGGTCAAGGTCTTTACTTTGTATGAGGTCTGTAATGTTGAGGGCGTGGGCTAGAAGTGTTCTAGCATTCATAAGCGCTCATTTGAGCGATTCAGTGGCAGTGGGTGTGAGTACTGCATTGGCTATGGCAGGCATAGTCAATACAGTATCAATGAGTGGCTGTGTGGCGGTAGGTGTGGGCCATACATTGGCATTAACAGGCATATTTGAAACAGTAACCAAGTGCATTTCAGTGGTAATAGGTGTGGGCAATATATTGGTAATATCAGGCATACTCAATACAGTATCTATGGGTGGCTGTGTGGCGGCAGGTATGGGTAGTACCTTGGCAGTGGTGGACAAATACAGATTTGTTACAATAGCAGTGAACAGTTCTGCAGCTGTCGGCAAAGACAATGCATTAATAACCATAGGATTCTTTATGGTAGCAGACGAGAATTAAGTTCTCGAGCAGAGGGGAGATGTGAGAGGAGTGGGGGGCAGTGGGCAAGTCATGATGAGATTGGTCAGGAGAGCAGTAACTGGCAGGTCTGTGTCTGTTATGGGATTACTAGTTGATGAGTCTGGCAACAGACTGTTGTGTGATGTTCTGGTGTCCATTGGGCAGTCGGCTCACTGTTCGATCTTGCTGGATGGCGGGATCCTGATAATGAGGCTACCGTTGGGAGTACGTAGTGAGGCCCAGGGTGCAGGTTAGGAGGGGTTTTGCGAGAATTTGGTGATAGATAGATGACAGGTGGCATTGCTCCATGCACAAAGGTGTGCGTTTCTAATGTGGAGCGATGGGGGGATGAAAGGCGACTTAGGTGGTGTTTGGCGCCTAAGGTGGCCAGAGCAGGTTTTTGCAATGCTTTGGACTAGGGTGGGAGGCAGGGAGATGGGTATGCTTCTTGATGATTTTTCGATAATTTTAATGTGCAGAAATGGGAATACTTGAGGTAGGAATGGGCTTGGAGCAATAGACCTATGGTCCGGTAGGCGGCAGGGCAAACAGAGACGTACATGACGCAAGGCATACTGTGTGGGGAGAATGGGGGGCAGGCTTCCAGATGCCTGACAGGGCCGGACAGGGGTCCTCTCAGGTGGCCTTGTCTGTGGGCCTTTGCTGGTGGCCGGCGTCGCCTGCTGGCTCCCCATTTCCTTCTGCATTTCATTGTTAGCCAACCAATCAGAACACGCAGAAGGCAGACTCCTGAAGGCAGGCAATTCAGGTGCCAGAGTATCCCAAATCGCGGTGGCCATCTTACAATGACATTTTGCCGATTGCGGAGATGAGTTTAGTTAAATATATGGGATCATTGTGGGGAATCATATCTTGAAATTTTATCAAATCAATTGTGATATCTTTGTCGTTGCTTTCCTGCCTGAATGAATCCTGGTGCCTCGATGGTGGTGGCACACGCACAGGGCCAGAGAGGGGTCTTCTCAAATGGCCTTGACTGTAGGCCTTTGGTGGGGGCGTTTCATATTGAGTCCTCTACCTTCTAAGCCCTCAAACAATGATCAAGCCCATGTTGCCGGCCCTGCATCATCCTGGTCCCAATACTCACTCTAAACTTACTTACTCCAGGAAAAAAGGGAGTATTTCAGGAGTACGTTAGAGTTTCAGTAACTTCTGCGTGAATGAGCCACTCGGTGTCTGCCGATTGGTCAAACAGAATATGAACGAGAGGTTAGTCATGTGGTCCAATGAGGGCCGTGCTTTTCGCTCTCTCGGAAAATCGGGCAGCATTCATGCCTTTCCCCTTGCCCTCATCCTTGTAGTGTTGTGTGCCCCATGGTGCTGACTGGAACAAATGCAAATTGTGGAGAAATAACAAAGGAGCAATGCGTTCCCCACCGCTAATGGGAAAAAAATGACCTCTCTGCCCGGCAGCTGCCAGCACATTCTATGGCGAATTACAAACACAAAATGACAGGAACATGAGAGGTTTGACGATTATTAAATAGGGGCATAGTCTGCGCTGCCATTAAACAAATTACTACTGCTGTCTACAGGGAACTGCCATTGTTCTTCACAACGAGGCCTGCTTAATGCCTGCTGGACTCGTACCTCAGTGGGTTAAGTGCTTCCTGCTGATATCTATGACCAGCTTGCAGGTCACATGTCCGAATCCGCAGAAGGCGTCCGAAGTCAATACATTGGGCCTCATCACGAGTTGGGCGGTAACGCCGGTGCTAATAGCCCTACCGCCAAACCCCCCGGCGCTATTAGCGCCGGATCACGGGTTTGGCGGAAGGGTTATTGCCCATTCCCCATTGGGCCCAATGGGGAAAATTTGCGCTATTACCGCCGGCTGATTTCTCGCCGGCAGTAATTGTGCCGAAAATCTCCAATTTTGCCACAGATTTCCCCCCAGCTCAGAGCTGAGGGGAAATCCATCAAAGCCATGATCTGGCGAACCCTTAAATGCAACGGTAATAGCGCTACCGCCGCATTTAAGGGTTACCGCCAGACTCGTGATGAGGCCCATTGTGTACTATCAACTACAAATGTACTCAAGTTTTGAAAAATGTCAACACTGATGGTTTTAAATATATTTAATCAAATTTGCTTTCGATATGTTACTATTTTAGGATCTGGAGCCGTATGATCATTTTTTGTTTTGTTTCAGACGTGCGTGATACTTATGCCTGGTAAATGTCGTTACTTAAACTAGCATGAGTACTAACTTACTATTTACAATAGAACTTGCGACAGGGGATGAGGCAGGCATCGAACATCAACAGTAAAGCGATAAAAATGGTCTCTCCTGGGGGGCGCATCTGGGATGTGTGTGTGTGTCGCAAGGAGCTGTTTGAATGAGCACACGTGCAACTCCATGTGTGTTCACAAAAGTTCAAAGTTGTCTTGTGGACTAGGCGTACATCACACCACGATGGTTTAGCTATGATTGCCTGAGGATTGCTGGGAAAGCGAAGGAGAGTGTATAATTATCCAACAGAGGATAAATGGTGAACACATATTCCGCAGTCAGCGAGGGTAAGACTTTCAAAACAAATGTTTGATGAAATTGTTCTTGTCCTCTCTATGTCCCCAGGCTTGCGCTAAAATGTGTCATTTCAGACCAGCATATAGGCTGTGGCCCCATTGTGTGAACTGAGTGGAACCTGCTTGACTTTTCTGACAGTTCAAAGTGGCGGCTGATTTCTTTCTGAATGCTGCTTGCTGTGATAAGTCATGTCCTGTGAGGAAAGCTCAGCGTCTACCTGCGCGCCTTGGAAGCCAGACAACACAAAGCAATAGAGGTTCGATCCCTTGGAAACCGCTGGGTGTGTAAGCACGTTATAAATACACAACTAAGACAAAAACAATTACGCAACAAAAAAACAAGAAATTCCTGTAACAGCGGCTCGATGCCTGCAGGTCTGTGCGAGCCCTTTAAAATGGTAAATAAATAAATTATGCCTTTTCGTAGGCGTAAGATAAGATTGGAAATTTATGAGTGCCTGTATGCATAGTTGTTCTATAAAAGAAGAGCTTAAGCGTAAGTGCTATACAATAACATATCATTTGGCCTTGGACATCTGCTTGGATTCACAGTGATTTAGTGTACTTAGAAACAATGCTATTTGATGCCACTTCCTGTTTTACTTATTTTATTTATTTGCATTTTTAAAGCGCTCACTCAGCCTGGCGGCATGGCAGCGCTGTTACAGAATTGTTTTTTTTGTTGTTGTCTTAGTTGCATATTTATATCGCGCCTAAATACCCAGAGGTTTCCAAGCGTGGACCTAGGGATCGAACCTGTGTTGCTTCGTGTCGTCTTGCTTCCAAGGCGAGCACATTGCCACTGAGCTATCCTCCCTTTTGTCAAGGGGTGAAAGGTCGTGTTTCATCGCTTCCCGGGATGTCACTTTGGGGTGCGGACAAATGACATCACTTCTGGTGATGTCATCAGTGGTCAAGGGTAGTGACGTGAGGGGTGGGCCACTTTTTTTGGGTGACCGGGCCTATTTCTTGTCCCTGTCCGACCCTGACTGGAACCTTCTAGAAACAGACCCAATTTATTTGTATGGAGTGTTTTTGTGTTCCTTGCGGAGAGTTCATTCTCGTTACTGTCCGTGTCTCCGTCTCTATTCGTATCACTTGTGAATAAAGCGCTGAAAGGAAGTGTGCAAGTGTTCAGGAAGAAAGGCAGAGCTCCTTAGCTAATGTTCACGCCATTCCCAATGTTTAGGCCGCGTAAAATTGCTGCTCAAACAGCAAGACTCATGATTCAACAAGAACCCACCTGTTTTACAGCCATTCACCACACCCTCTGATACCATAACTGACAAACAAGCATCAATCGGCCCACATCTGAGGCACACCCCTTCTTCCAAGGTGTCCTAGCCCCCAACTTGCGCTTCTGATCGCAGTCCAAAATGAGGCCGCCCGTTCCGTTGCGGATCAAGAGAAATGCAACCGTAGTATCTCCACTCTCAAAGAACCGCACTGGCAACCCCTAAAGGCCTGCACCATCTTTGAATTAGCCTAGATCGCCAACAAGAGCATGACCCTCTGGCGCCTTCAGAGCAATCCAAAATACTCGCCATGTCAGGAGGCCACGCCCCACCAGAAGCAATGACCGCCCCAGGCCGGAAACCAAGGAGTGTCAGGTGGAAATGAGGGGTACTTCCACTAGGGGGTGGGGGGATGGCTTCTATCCTCAGGAGGGGTAAGCATTGTAGTTCATTGTGTTGGTTTCTTAAAGGTATGCCTCTTCTGGACATGTCTGGCTACCTTGCTTATAAGTTAAAGTGAATCTACAATGTGATGGTCTCTCTATGACCCAGGGTTGCTCTACTCATTATTCAGATTTCTGCATCCCATTTTGACGGAGACCCTCCCACCCCTAGAGCACCGTTGAAGTCTGCAGAGACCAGTAAAGTCTGATTTTAAACTAAAGTCATGTACCGAAAAAAGCCAAAAGCAGCCATCAGCAAAGACAGAGAATGGAAATATAATAAGTATTGGCAAAGTCACCCCTTGTGGCTTTTGTGTAGGCATGGCATAGGCACTGGCCAGGCACTGCCATAATGGTACTATGTGTCTATAACATTGCGATGGCTGGAAAATCGTGTGATTACCTGGAAATATGATAGGAGTGCCTGGCCAATGCCAATCTAATACCTATACAAACACCACAGCTGTTGGCTTTGTCAATGCATGGTTTTAACAGGACATCAGAGAAAGGGATTTATATATCAATTAGCTGAAGGCAGCAGTTATTCGGACATTGCCATGTCACTTGAAGCACATGTACAGCTCCAATTAAGCCATTAAACCCAAGTAGACTGCATAGAAATCACACTGGCAGAACAACGTTTGATTTTACAGATTTAGAAAGCTAGATCATGGTCAATGAGAGGGGGGTGAAAAACCAAACATCCATAAACTGTCTGTCCCTCCTCATATGTCATCACCCTCCTAGCTGTACTCCAATATAATAGTTTTGGCTTGCAGGTGGTGATTAAGTTTCATCAAGTAGGCAAAACTAAAAAACGATCCCGTTCGAAAAACCAACACTCATACCACTAAAGACTGATTTCTGGATTGACTAGTGGGCAGAAGAGATCATTGAAGATGCCATCATGGGCAAATGTCTTAAAAAGGATGAATGAAAGGGTGGGCCTTATGGGCATATCAAAGAATGGTCATGGTTAAGTATTCTGGGTGCTTTAAGACAAAAAGAGCCTTTGATGTCCCTTCCACCTCCGCCTCCGGCTTATTGCATGACATACCACCTGTTACTTTACAAGAGGAACCTCGCGACACAATGTCCATGCAAGGTAAGCAGGAAAAGGTTGGAAGAGTGGATGGAGTCCCCAATGAATGAAGCAAATAATCAATTGATAGTGGTTCCATATATTAGTGACGCAACCTCTAGAAAAGCGAACAAATATTCAATGATTGGTGGAAACGAGCCAGAAAGGAGATTGATGAGCGGTGAACCTTTTGCAGATGGGGCCTGTTATCATCCATATATAACCCTCAATTGCTTTCAGAGAGTCCAAATGAAGGCAGCACTATATGGATCAGAAGGACACCAGAAAGAGTGATAGTCTTGCCCCAATCAAATCCCTATCCCAGGAAAAGGAAGATGGAAACATAAGGGAATCTGGTCCTGACTCCCCTTATGGGGAGTTGATAGTTTTGGTAACTGCCCAAAAAATGAAATTTCAAACCCTGAGAGAAAGGAACCAAAGACCAGAACCCAGCTGATCCTCTCGCCTACAAGGCCCTTGCACCTGAGAGGAAACTTCATGTCCCAGTTTGAGTTTTTCACATAAGCAGCCCTGTTGCTTGTATACTAGAGGAGGCCTGGGAGAAGGTCTCTCTGAATTGATGGACTTTGTTAATTTAGGGAAAGACTATAAGTTATAGAGTTTACCCCCAACACTTTTCCACTTAAGGGAAGGACTTTAAGCTCTTTTCCTCATTTCACCATTTGATTTAGCCATTCTGACAACTCACTATTTTAGGAACATCTGATTCAATAAACCATGAGGGTTGCACCGGGTCTGACCACGCCCCACCCGTTCCTGAGTATGCACGGAGATACAAGCTGAGAACTGGTCTATAGTCATTTAATAAAACACTAAGGGACACTCAGCAGCCACCATTAAGAGTATAATAGGTTGGACAAAACAAGTAGGGCGAAAGGTAGTTGCATTCACATAAGTAAGAAGCTGCTACATACAAAGACAGGGAATAATTAAATGGTGACGGGCAGCAGACATGAAGCACACTCACATGCAGACACCAAGAACACAACATGGCACAGAGTGAAGAGAAGTACCACCATTATTCAGATCAAACTCTGCAAACCCTGTAAGCGATATTCAATGCCTAGTCTGGGATGCTGAGGAAAACCCTTATTGATGTATTTTTATGTCCAGTTCAGTACTCTGGATGACAACCCTTGTATAACGCCCCCCTCTTAGAATCCCCCTGAGCCCACTGAGCCAAGAAGTAGGTTTGTTTTGCAAATTAAAAGGTTTATTTGAAAAATTAAACAATATATATGTGTCACACTTTTATAACAAATTAATACCTGATAGTACACTTAGACATATGATGTGGATCCACAATGGGTAATGTTACAGTGGTACACTTGATTACTTAGGAGTAGTATAGAGGATGAGGTAGCTGAAATGCTTTATGGTTTCAAGGAAATGCAAGGTGGAATAAATGCAGTACAGAAAATAAACTGATATGGTTTCACAAGAGATTATATGTTCACTTTTCCCCTGGTGGCAATTCACCCCCCCTATATGCAATGCAAGGAGATGGAAGTACACACACAGTCTTCAGGAATACAATCAAATACAATACGGAACTCAGTTCCCCCCCAGCAAGCTTAGAGGAAACAGGTAGAAGTTTGAAGCACAGGCTCAAAATGCTTTTAAATGTGATGGCAACGGATGGGAAAATGTGCTAACTGATTTTAATTCCCTCTAGAGACTCAGGGTGAGTGAGAGATGCTTGTTGGTATTAGTTCAGGCTCACTTTAGCAATGCTCTATCAGTTATTACCAGGTTGCAAACGGATTTTAATAAGTGGAGAAATTGAGCCAAATCGCAAATCGCTGTAAATTTCGTGAGTGCGTAAATCGCGATTGCGGAAAAAGTATAGGGTGTAGGAAGTCGGTTCTAGGTTCTTTGGAAAGCCTAGAATCACAGCTTTAAAATGAAAGCCCAAATTAGCCCAAACGGTTCAAGAGATACGGACGATTTAATAAAGGTAGATTTTCGGATTTAAAGTAAAACTCAAAATGACAGATGACAGCTCGCAGCTTTAGAACGACAGATGACAGGATTACTAGGAGGCAGTTCTACTTAGGTTAAAATAGTTTGGATTAGATTATTTTAACTAAGAGATTGGTTCTGCACAGTTCTGCTAGGTATTCACAATATAAATCTGAAATAGGCCTCGTCACGGATCTGGTCAACACGTCCAGCGGCGGTTCTCTCTGCTCGGCGGGTCAATCAGGCACCGGTTCTGCTCACAGCGATCCGGATCTCTGGTTCTGCTCACAGCGGTCTGGGTCTGGTCTGCTCTGCTGGTCTAGCCTCTCTGGATACAGCGGCCTCTGGTTCTGGATCCTGCTCTGCTTTCCGGTCCGGATCAAGTGGATTCTGGATACAACACTGCTTTCTGGGTACTGGCAAACGTTCTTGGCAAAAGAATTCAGACAGCTCGCCCGGCTGTGGAATAGTTTGCAAATGATTTCAAGGATGCTGAGGCCTGCTGAGAAGAGTTCTCAGTTTGTGGGTTTAGGCCCTTGCTTTAAGTTCTGAAGTAAATTTCTGGTCTCTGAAGATTGATGGATGTGAAGTCTGGAGTCTCCCGGCAAAGCGTCCCGCAGAAAATGGAATTGAATCTTCTACCTGGGTTTCAGTGGCCCTTTTTATGTGTTTTGAAAATGGGTGTGTGCCTGGCATAACTGAGCCTGCCCCTCTCTACTTGTCATTGGCCCAGTTCTCCCCTCTCCCATGATTGGGGGAAGGAAATGGATTGTCATCATGATGAGGTCTGTTTATGGGTCAGAGGATCCTCCCCTGGTCAATTGGCTCACAAATCTACATTTGATTCAAATATATATTTCCCAGATACACAATTTGTTGAAATTACATGTACACATTATATATTCCTTATGGTCCATGCCTGTCCGCCTCTGATCTTCCTGGGGGCTTGCATTAAAAAATGACAACATTTTGCGCTTTTTTGACTGGTTTACCAATATCGGACATTTACCAAAAATTACACACATGCGCGCAAGGAGTATGGACATTAATTGATGAAGTGTCAGATTTTTAACATGCAGACATTTGGAGTAAGACCCTATTTTCCGCTAGCAACCCCCCAGCATACACCACAGGGTCCTAACACCTCTTAAAACGTGCACAGAAAAATCACAAGAATAATGATATTACTTATATAATTCTGACAAGTCCGTACTATGAATTATCCTTCTTTTTTTTAAATTATGCTCTGGCCCAGATGGGTGTGGTTTAGGTTCCAAAGCACATAGGGGAAGCTTCTGTCTGCCCCCGCCTCCAACTCGGGTGGCTCCCAGAGGCACTTCTCCTCCCACTTCTCCCAAGAGGAAGCCACTTTACGGCCCCCCCAATATAACATTTGCCTGAGTCCAGGACAAGGCTTTGTTCAACCTCCTGCGGTGCCCCTCCCCTAATCTAATCAGAGAGTTGTCAACTCCTTTTGGTGGGGAAGCAGGATGCAGCTAGGCCTGGGAAGAGTGGCTGAGCAGGTTTCTCCTGTCGGGGGTAGTTGTCAGGCAGAATTCAGCTAAATGTTACTTTAGTTCCCAGTTTAAATCAAACTTACAATTTTTACCTATACATTAAATAATTACTTCCTTCAAGTCATTTCGGAATATAGTTTTACATTGTATCCACCTCTTTGCAAGTCTTTCCTTGGTCTGGTTTGGGTTCCTCTCTTCAGTTTTACACAAAAGTCTGGTGGTTTTAAAACGCCGGCTTTCTGATAGTGGTGAGTACCGGTATTGCAACCATTTTTGGGATTAAGAAAATTAATTCCCCACAGTTCTGAGTTGCTTTTTGGCAATCAGCATTGCCATTCCCAATGGTTTCAGGCTACTTTGTGTGTAGCCCAATGGTGGTTTTAGGCAGTTCCCTCCTGTGCTCAAAACATAGGCAAAACTGGGTGGCAGCCTATTCTTCATGTTTTCCCTGTGCACTCTCTGGGGAGTTCTGGCCATCATGATGTTTTCCATGCCAGTACCGCAGAGTTTTATGGTAGGGCTTGGATGCATGGGTAAAAACATCCCACAACCCTCAATTCAGAAATACTGCAGCCTGACCTAAAATTGCTTCAATCAAGTTTCTAGGCCTCACAATGCTCAGACAAGCACCAGCCACCAAGGTCAGTGTGCAGGGGGAGAGTTCTGCTTTGCAAGCTGAAACCACATCAGATAATGTTTCCAGGGCATACAGCACACAATTATTGAAGTTAGTTTCAATTGGTATCAGTGAGAAATACATACGTACTTGAATACCTTGTGCAAGTGGCAACCATGCCAGCTAGTCCTACAATGAATGAATACACAGCGCCCCAAGTGGCTTCTGAAGGAAAGCACACACAAGTGAGGATAGCAGAAAATCCAATAAATAGATGAAATTTAGCCCTGAGCAGTGTTCCTTTAACACTTGATTTGAACAATGGGCATTTAGTCCAGGACCATTTAAATAATACACCTGCCACTTTGGTAGCACATCCAGACACCGAGACGACATGCTAAGGCCATGAACATATGGTCAGATAAAACATCATGCCTGGGAACAGAGGGGAATAGCTTATTTAAACTGGATCATAGCGGTTTGCCCATCCCTCCATCCTAGGAACTTAATTTGGCATTGCATAAAAGTGTTTGTGGTCGAATGAGCAAACGACCAACCAATCGATGTCTGTTCTTCTTGTCGACAAATGTAGTAGAATGCCAACCAATAGTATGCTAGATTGAAGTGCATTATCTCTAGAGGTTTGACCCTACGAGGGATTACTAGTTGCAATCAATTATAAGAGGGTTCACTTATATATATATATATATATATATATATATATATCTGTATGTTCTATACTCTAACAATGAATCAAGTACGAGAATAGAAGTTTTTTTGTGATTGTACTATGACATCAATAATGATGATTGCTTCGTATAAAAACGTGTTGTTGCTAACACCATTTTGAGATTGTATTTTGTATGCTCACCCAGAGGCTGTCTGTTTTTGGAATAAAGCTGAGTTTTCTCATGCACCATTTATTGAGGTTTTCTCTTCATTGGTATATTTGGGCCCATCTTAACAGTTGTGATCGGTGATTTTACTTTAGTGTTTTTAGTACTGTGGGCATCTTTTGAGTCCATCGGTGAAGTGCACTTTCCATGTGCCTTATTCACACAGGGATGTACTTAAAACTAATTTGTGTTTAACACTTCTCTTTATTCCTCAATTCCTGTTTTGTCTTACACTTTCTTAATAAAGAGGTTTCTTTGAAAAGACCCAAAGTCTGAGACCTTTCTGTATGCCATATCATCATAAGTCCTAGAAGTTTTGGTAGCATTCCTTATGATTGGAGAATATGTTTCCCCAGGACATCTTGTATTGAGCAGATTAGTGCTTTGGCTAAATGTTGCCCATTTAGCTCTGTGTATGTGAAACATGAGCGGGAGTTACCCTACCCAGTGGGCAATGTGCACTGGGGCCAGGAGAATTATCCTCTGCAATTTATTATCCTGGATTGTTGTCATCCATTGACTGTTCATCTCATGTATTATTTTACATGTCCATTAGTTGCTGAGCATGTCGGTATGTGAGACTACTCTCAAGGAGCTCAGAACAGTGGTTGTGTAAAGAACTCTCCTAGAGCTCAGCATGGTGGTTGTGTAAATAACTCTCTGAGAGCTCAGCTTGGTGGTTGTGTAAAGTACTCTCCTAGAGATTAGTATGTTGGTTGGGTAAAGAACTCTCTGAGATCTCAGTGTGATGTGTGTGTCAAATACTCTGCCATAGCTCAACACGGGGGTTATGTAAAATACTCTCCTAGAGCGGAACTTGGTGGTTGTGTAAAATAATCTCCTAAATCTCAGACTGGTGGTTGTGTAAAGTCCCCTCATAGAGATCAGTGTAGTGGTTTTCCAAATACTCTGAGAGCCCAGTTTGACAGTTGTATAAAGAACTCTCTGAGAGCTCAGTGTGGCAGTTGTGTAAAGTACTCTCCTAGATCTCAGTTTTGGGCTTGTGTAATGTACACTCCTAAAGCTCAGTGCACTGTTTGTGCAAACTACATTGCTAGAGATTCGTTTGGTGGTAGTGTACAGTACTCTCTGAGAGCTCAGTGTGGGGGTTGTGTAAAGTACTCTCTGAGAGCTCAGAATGGTGGTTCTGAAAAGTACTCACCTAGAGCTCAACATGGTGGTTGTGTAAAGTACTCTCTTAGAGCTCAGCATGGTGATTGTATAAAGTATTCTCCTACATCTGAGCATGGTGGTTGTGTGAAGCTCTCTCAGAGAGCTCAATGTGGTTGTTGTGTATAATACATTTCCCAGAACTCAGCGTGGTGGTTCTGAAGAGTACTCTCTTGAAGCTCAGCATGGTGGTTGTGTAATGTACTCTCCTAGAGCTCTGCATGGTGGTTGTGTAAAGTTTTCGCCTACATCTGAGCAGGGTGGTTGTGTAAAGCACTCTCAGAGAGCTCATTGTTGTTGTTGTGTATAATTAATTTCCCAGAGCTCAGCGTGATGGTTCTGTAGAGTACTCTCTTGAAACTCAGCATGGTGTTTGTGTAAAATACTCTCCTAAATCTCAGTATGGCAGTTGTATAAAATATTCTCCTAGGGCTCAGCATGATGTTTGTAGAAAGTAGTCAACTAAATCTCAGTGTGCCGTTTGTGTAAAGTACTCTCTCAGAGCTCAGCATGGTGATTGTACTTTCCTAAAGTTCAGCATGATAGTTGTGTAAAGTACTCTCCTAAAACACAGCTGGTCAATGTTCAAAGTACTCTACCAGGGCTCAGCGTGCTGGATGTATAATGTATTCTCCTGGAGCTCAGCATGGTGGATGTGTAAAGTACTGTTCTAGAGCTCAGCATGGTGGATGTGTAAAGTACTCTCTCTGAGCTCAGCGTGCTGGATGTATAATGTATTCTCCTAGAGCTCAGGATGGTGGATGTGTAAAGTATGCTTCCTGAGCTCAGCTTGCTGGATGTATAATGTATTCTCCTAGAGCTCAGGATGGTGGATGTGTAAGGTATGCTCCCTGAGCTCAGCGTGATGGATGTATAATGTATTCTCCTAGAGCTCAGGATGGTGGATGTGTAAAGTACTGTCCTAGAGCTCAGCATGGTGGATGTGTAAAGTACGCTCCCTGAGCTCAGCGTGCTGGATGTGTCATGTATTCTCCTAGAGCTCAGCGTGCTGGATGTATCATGTATTCTACTAGAGCCCAGGATGTTGGATGTGTAAAGTACGCTCCCAGAGCTCAGCATGGTGGATGTATAAAGTACTCTCCCAGGGCTCAGCGTGCTGGATGTATAATGTATTCTCCTAGAGCTCAGGATGGTGGATTTGTAAAGTACTGTCCTAGAGCTCAGCATGGTGGATGTATAAAGTACTCTCCCAAGGCTCAGCGTGCTGGATGTATAATGTATTCTCCTAGAGCTCAGGATGGTGGATGTGTAAAGTACTGTCCTAGAGCTCAGCTTGGTGGATGTGTAAAGTACTGTCCTAGAGCTCAGCATGGTGGATGTGTACAGTACGCTGCCTGAGCTTAGCGTGCTGGATGTATCATGTATTCTCCTAGAGCTCAGGATGGTGGATGTGTAAAGTACTGTCCTAGAGCTCAGCATGGTGGATGTGTACAGTACGCTCCCTGAGCTTAGCGTGCTGGATGTATCATGTATTCTCCTAGAGCTCAGAGTGCTGGATGTGTAATGTATTCTCCTAGAGCTCAGGATGGTGGATGTGTAAAGTACTGTCCTAGAGCTCAGCATGGTGGATGTGTACAGTACGCTCCCTGAGCTCAGCGTGCTGGATGTGTAATGTATTCTCCTAGAGCTCAGCGTGCTGGATGTATAATGTATTCTCCTAGAGCTTAGCATGGTGGATGTGTAAAGTAATCTCCCAGGGCTCAGCGTGCTGGATGTTAATGTATTCTCCTAGAGTTCAGCATGCTGGATGGTAAAGTACTGTCCTAGAGCTCAGCATGGTGGATGTGTAAAGTAATCTCCCAAGGCTCAGCGTGCTGGATGTTAATGTATTCTCCTAGAGTTCAGCATGCTGGATGGTAAAGTACTGTCCTACAGCTCAGCATGGTGGTTTTCTTAATGTACTCTCCTAGAGGTTGCTTGTCAGCACTGCTCCATTGGGAGTATTGGGGAGGGGGAACAGGTGTGTCTAAACCTTGGTTGAGAAGTGTCTCGTTATACAGAATTGCTTTATGGGCATGGATTGGCACATTCTTGCACTGCTGCACATTTTGCCCTGTATTAGGCTGAGTTTATTTTATTTATGAGGTTTTTGCTCCATAGTACCACATTTTTCTGTTGTGCTTAACAGCATCTTTGTTTCTATTTTCCTGTAAGAAACTTAATACATGTAGCCAATATGTCTTCCAATGTAGCATGAGTTGTAATGTGTTCATGTATCTGTATTGACACCCCTTGTCATCGGAGCATGTGTATGTACATGTATGTATGCCCAGATCAACTTTCAAATCTTTTTGCCATTAATACTCAGATCATTTTGCGCACATCTAGGACCCAGAAGAGTGCACAATGCTTAAACACAGTTTAACATTGATTGCAAGATGGATGGATTCACACGTTCTGAAGCTAAATGGCTTAACAGTTGAGATGATCCCAATTGGTTTGGGATTGCAGCAAAGATGATCTTAATCCACAGCCTGCATTTGGGCCCTTCACTATTTCTTTAATGCTACATCCTAAGGTTACCAATAACATTGTGCAGTTGTGGTCAGGGCCTTCTAGCAGTCACCCCAATAATCAGCAGGGACACTTGGGCCCATCAAAGACTCCCCGCCACAAGAACAGAAGAAGGGGCAAGATTACCATCTTTTATTAGCACAAAAAATGACAGGGATCACACCAGAAAAACCAGTATCCTCCGGAGCTCTCGGTTTCTGAGCATGTGTCACCCAGTTTCATCCCGGTGTGACATCACACATTCAAGTTCCATCCCAGAAACCTATCACACATTTACATTGGTCAGTTTGGGTGAGCTACGTATAGTAGATATACGGGTTAGTTCTACAATTGGATTGCTATAGCTTGTGGCTCCTCCTAGGACCACCTCTACTAGTATCAATCTACAAAGTTGCCGGGTCGCAGGGAGACCATTGGCCCTTGCGAAAAATGATATCCCCATGTGAAAGGTGAATCTGGATTGGGCAGAATGTTTCCTCCCATCCTGGAACCCTGGACCATTACCAGACTGAGTGTACTTTTCAAGGCAATGGGAATGAATATGGATCCTGGGAGAGTGCATTCAGTTAGCAGTTTGTGGGCAACACTTGTAACAATTCCCCCTCTGGTTCGAAGGGAACAGTCCTCTTCGTCTACGTCAATTGAATGGGCATTGTCCTATTTGGCTGGGTGACGTGGGTTGACACCACAAAATTAAGCCCTCTTGCCTGTAATTATGAGGTGGCTCATTGTCTTGGTTACTGGAACTTTCCGTCTCCACTCGTCCTTGGCTGGGTGCTTTGTCTCTGCACGCCACTGGCTGTGGCGATCATGTCAACATGTCCAAGGACTCGAAGCCTGTCTCTCCTTTGCCATCCATTTCAGAGACCTACACCTTCTATATCGTACCTTATGGCTTCTCCAGGTTAGTAGCAGTCAAGCTTGTGCAAGCTAAATATATGGATACTTTTCATCCTGCAGTTTCAGCTTTGGCAAAGGATATGAGTATAAAGATATGTATGTGTATCTGTCCTCTACCTACCTGGATCATAAGCATGTGCTTCATGCCTATCTGCAATAAACTAGTGCATGTTAGCGTAACTTCATGAATACATGAATGTGTACTTCATGTATAATGCGGCTACGTCGTGATGTCAGTGATGACGTCATTGATTTCAGGCTTTGCAGTCAGTCGACTTGCTCTATCAATGTAATTTCCATATCACCCAAATTATCGATTGTGTATGGTCTGGACGGTTGTCTGAGAGAATAACACTTCTCACACCTGCAGTACATTGATGCTTGCAGTGATGGCCCTAAGAGTTAGGCACATCTGTCGTTTCTCTGCCTTCATGTTGAGAGATGTGTGTGGGGGGCCTGAGGGTCAGAGTTGGCCCCCGGTCTATAATATGGAGGGGACTTGCAGCTACTTTCCTGCAATCAACCAGGTAGATTTTCATAATGCCAACTTCTATATATACATGTTGAAGAATGACACAGGTTATCAAAGCTTTACAGACCTGATGAGGATCGGCTAAACAGTCTGCTCAGCCCTCACTGTAAAGATAAAACAGGCATAGCCAAGAGATATTCCTGCTTAGACGTTCGTAGTAAAGTGTTACCAGGGAAGGCTTTACTCTTACAAGGGGCGTGAATGTGAGACAGTAGCAACCCAAACAGAAATAGTACACAAGTTCTAAAATAGAAGAATGTCCAGTCAAGGTTCTCTAAACACGTATATACTTTCATTAAACAAATCAATACTACAACTAACTATTAAAAAGACTATAAAAACTCACGCCTGTGAAAGAAGACAGGAAATGAAGAACAAGTATGTGTAGGCACTCTGGATACTTTGGGATGGGAGAAGAAAGCAAGAATTTCAAATAGCTTCACTTAAAGTATATGTTCTTCAGGAAAAAGAAGCAACAAGGGCTTGGCTTTAATCAGTCACTAAGGACCCAAACATGAACCAAGGGACTCTCAATGGTGTTTGATTGTAGTTCTTAAGTGGTTTGATGGGATACAATGCTTTCAGGTCGAACTGGGTTTGACGGCAGCGAGTTGCATTGATCCCAGAAGGTAAGTTAGCATTGAGTCAAGTTAAAGCAGTTCTCCATGTGGTTCGAAGGATCTGTCGAGCGATGTAGATTGATGTATCATCAGGAGCAGTTTGGCAATTGAGTGGGGTTCAAAACAATGAGCACTGCTGGTTCGAGTTACAAGGGATGAGATGCTACAGTGGTTCAAGTCGATCTACGATGCAAATTCCTGGTTGGTCGATGCTTGGTTACAAGATGCAGCAGTTCGAATTCGTCTGCACTGTGCATTGTTTATTGACCTGGGAAGGTGATGGGTTCTTCTGGGGTGATGTGACATCGAACCAGTTTGAGGGATGAAAGTAGTGGTCCAAATTTCAACAGCAAGTGCCAAAGGCAGCACTGCGGGTCCTGGTTTTGGAAACTATAGAACACAGTTCAAATTCGGTTTTAAGTGGTTTGAGTGATGAAAACTGGAGACCTTGCAGCTCTAGATACTCTGAGGACAACTGCGGCAGCTCCTGAACAAGACTATGATCTCCCAGCCTAGAGAGCTTTGCTAGCAGAGTGGCAGGCCTGGGTCCTCAGTAGCAAAGTAGGCCCAAATGTGCCGTAGGATGGGTAAGGAGCAAAGGTTAACTCTGCCTTTGAGCGCCTGTCTTCACCTCTGGCAGAGGCCTTTGAAAAGGACTGTTTTCCCAACATGAAATCCAGATGAATTCTTCTAGATGTTTTTGAATGTCCAAATGTGCATCAAAAAAGGAGTGGAAGACCAAGGGCCTCATTACACGGATGGCAGTAACCATGGCGCTGCCGGTATTTTACTGAGTCCGCCATGGTGCATGGCGGAATTACCGCCCTATTCCAAGGTGTGTGTGGGCGGTAATTCCCCATTCACCATGGCACTTCCCCATTCCCATTTTTGCCCCCATAGGGCTCAATGGAAATGGGGAAGGCGGTAATTACGGTATCGCAAATTGCAGTACCGTAATTACCTCCAAGGTCCCTTTGTGGGTCCCGTCCTTAACGGCTGGTAGGTAGGGTCCCACAAAGGGACCTCGTAGTAAGGCGGTAAGGGTTTACCGGCACTGGTACCCTTACCGGTACCGGTAAACCCTTACCGCCATCTGTGTAATGAGGCCCCAACTCTTTTAAAGGTAAAAGGTCACAGGGGATTGTATGAAAGCAACCCTGATTAAGGGATGCAATCCCTGTCCCTGAGACAAACCTTCAGATGCCTTATTCAAAAAGAAAAGAAGGGGACAGGAAGGAGAGTGAAGCCCACATAAAAGCAAAATCAGTGAATTCTTCCCCAAGTCCCTGCGTGCTCTCTGACTGCCCAAACCCTGCCCCTTCTCAAGACTCTAGTCCAAATGGTCTCTGGTGTGCAGCCCACTAGAGTGAAGCAGGCCTTTGATATGGAAGTGCCTCTTTGAAGCCAAGCTCTCGTTAGCTCTCCTGGTATGGCAGAGACGAGTTACCCATAATTCCAGAGAGTGAACAGAGGCAGGCATCCAGCCTTTTGTCTCATTCACTGGAATGCAGGCAGTTCGTCTGCCTGGAATCCACGTAGCCTCCCATAGCTGGTCTGAGCTGACAGAGTTGACATTGGCATGATCCCAATTTGATCAAGCTTCAATAATTTTCCAATAGTGACTTCAGCTCATTGATATAGTTTATCTTGCCACTACCGATAGATCCATGTTTACATTTTAAATCAGAGGTGCAGAAGTTAATGCAGCCTCTGTCTGGGGGAGACTTATGCTCCAGCAGCTGTCACCGGGGCAGATGTGACCTTTGCACCTGCTCTTTGCCACTAGAGAGCAAGAGACTGGTGCAACGGGGCACATGTGAAAGCTATTCTTCTGGCATGGAGTTTAATGAAAAGGGCACCTGGTTAGCAAACCCCCCTTTGAGATAGATTACCTGCATCATTTTATTGTTAATACAAATCTAAAAAAGCTAGAGCTTTTATGCCCTTGCCAAATGGCAATCCTTCATACACACACACGTAAATCTTGGAAAAAGTGCTTGCTGCGCTCCAGGGCCCGTGACTCCCTGTATGACCCTCGAAATTTGTCTATGAAACTTAATAATGTTTAGTGGAATGTTCATCAGGTCCTCCCACTGGTAAACCTTTGGGCTATACAAGACAGTATAGCTCATAAATCTCATATAGCCCTCTGAATGACCAATGGGGGAACGCTGCGTCACTCCCACAGCCTTCCACTGCCAGCAGGGTTCTCAGCATGGCATTTCTTATCATTGCAGTAGTGCTGCTGCCAGTCGATGCACTGCCCACTGCTAGCCCCTTCAACCAGGCTGCTTTTGACCAACGTGACCCAGGCCTTGACTTTTCCCTCTACTGCCACTCTGATTAATTACCAGGCCCCACCTGGCAGATGCCAAGTCAGCCTTCACTCTGGCCCTTACCACCACTCTGATTTTCTGCCAGCCTGAAGCTAATAGACGTGAGCTAGCACATTAAAACCAGCCTCTTTCTCCGCGTCCTCATGTTGCTCCATTCTCACTTGTACAGCTAACTCACTTGTGATGAATCCTGCAGAGTCATCACTAAATACCAGCCTCAAGTCTCTTCCCATGTGGCCAGGGAAAGGCAGTTGTTACCTGATCCTAACCCTGGCAGTGGTATCAGGGGGAAGGATCACATGGCAGGAGACGGTTATCTGGGGGAAGTGGTGACTCAGCTAGGAGAGACACGGTATTCATCTTCTTCTGAGGATGAAAGAAAAATCATCCCAGATACCTAATGACATGCAATCAATGAACTAGTACCTCCACTATAAATGCCCAAAGAACCTGTCATAAAAGGTAATTTAAACAGAACAAAGTTTATGCCTCAAAGTTTCCAGAATTAAAGGTGAGAACCTTGAATTGTCATAATTCTGCCTTACTGAGAGATCTGCATTCTAATATGCAATTACAAAATCTGTCCACACCCTCCCCTTATTCTAACAACTCTCAGTTCATAGAGAAGCACGAATTAACTGGAAGTAACAGGGAACAACCTAATGTCACACATTCTTCTATGGACTTTAGTTGGCATAATGCTAAAAGTACTGCGGCAAGGAAGAAGATCTCAGAGGCAATGAGGATTCAGAATCCTGAATATTCAAAGGTGTGGTCTAGTTCCTGCCACTCAATTCACCTGAGCAGGATATTTAAAACCCAAGATTAGCCACAGCTGGGGAATGAAGGTGAAGCAGAGGAAGAAGTGCAAGGAGCATTGGAAGGCTGTGCGGGAAGCGTATCTGAGGACGCTGAAGCCATCCCTGATTTAGGAGTTGCCACAGAAAGAATCCCACCAGCCAAAGGCACCATGAAGTGTGAAGTTGAGCAGAAGCTGAATATCAGAGTATGTGCTGTGGAAAGTGGCATTCTAAGAAGAAGCCCAGCTGAAGAGGAGAAGTGTTTCCCGCACAGCGTGTGGCAGGCCTGTGAAGTCACGAAAGATCAACAGAGCTGTCATCGCTCTGGAAGACAGAAGCGCAACTTACCAGAAACTCGCAGAAGCCGGAAAGTACGTAGGCTGAATGCTGAAGGACTGCTGTGCAGCCAGACAGCAAGAGGGAGCCGCGGCAGCGAACCAGTGAGTTGGTTGAGTGTTAATGTCGGCCCAGGGCGCTCCAAACAATAAAACTGTTACAATGCAACAATTTTGAATGCCTAGCAATTGATAAATCAAAACAGAGAGTGTTTTCTTAATTTCGAATAGTTAAAAAAAATGAAGGCAAAGATGATTGTTCCCTTTTAGGGAGCTAAAAGAGTGGACAGTTTACGACAAACATAATAAACAGCCAAGATGCTGTAAAAAGACGTTAAGCAATCTACCAGTGGGGAAGGCCTCTAAACAGCACTACCCACAGCCAAGAGGTTATCAAAGACTTTAGGTGAACTACCAGTGGGGAAAGCATCTTACCAGTACGACCCACAGCCAAGAGGCTACGGGTAACCCATACTAAGACAGCCACTGGGAAAAACTCATAGCCAGCATTAACATCAGCCAAGAAGTTGTGAGAAAACCTCAATAAAGCAACCAAGACATAAACCCCCTTATCAAAGATATATTTTTGGGAAAGCTCATAGCTCATATTGCCAACAGCCAAGTGACTGTGAAACCATACCAAGGTGACAAGGGCGCAACTCTTCCTTTTTGGAATTTCAACTGAAGGAAGCTTGTAACTCAAACTGCTATCAGTCAAGAGGTTGTCTTGAAGACATTGAGATACCATTTGAAAATAATTCTTCTATAATTTGTTCTAATTTTATTGAAAACTGGAAGACAAAAGAAGTCAAGAGTCAACAGACTTTTCAATTCTCCTTCCAAGAGAGATTGGTGTGGAGATTCGTGTAGTCAATACTGCCATTGAGTTTGAAAGTAGTTGTAGGAGTTTTCTTCCTGGCAGGCGGGTATACCAGGAAATAGCGTATAGTGGTTAGTCCTGGCAGGTGAGTGGACCAGGAACGAAGATGGTGGTTTGATAAAATATTGCTGAGGCAGAACATGTGTTGAAAGAATCTTGGTTGAATTAAGAGAATACATTTACTTTATTATTTGTTTGATAAACAGTAGCATCACTAAGACAAGTTGATTTCTGCTATCCTGACAAAAGTGTTTCATTTCAAAAAGAAGCATTTAGAAATATTGAATTGCCATCTGACAAGAAGTAGTTCCTTTGAAGAAGGTGCTATATGGTAGCTGAGCAATTGTTTTGCTGAACTGAAGTGAGACATATTTTCCTAGTATATTATTAGTGTGAGGGCCAGAGATATTTTGTATACTCGTCACTTTTCTTTAGTCTTAGTTTGCTAGGCAGGGACCTCTCTATTATGTTAGGGAAAGTAAGGCATTTTTCCAAACCCTTTTTTATTTTAAATAAATGGAAAACTACCTTTGTGTCCGTCTCACATTTCTCAACCCTCACACATTGCAACTACCCCAGGCAGATTCCTCATCTCCAGGCCTGTATGTCGCCCTTTATTTTATCCATAAAGTGCAACATATTAGCATAATAATAATTTCGTGTTTATATAGCGCTACAAACCCTCAGGCATCTGAGCGCTGCTTATTATAACCCACTGTGTGTGGTGCTCATTTATTGGCCACAGAAGGATGAAAGGCAGAGTTTGGCTGTGCCAGGATTCAAACCTGAGTAAGCAGACTCTGCACAGATGTCAAAGCGAGCGCTCTACTCGCTGTGCTATCGGACCGACAGCACACTTACTGGGAATTATTGGCCTGTAAACCTTGTTAAATGCCCTCGCTTTGCTCAACCCTTTAACTCCTCCTTCAGGGCCCATAACACAGGCTTTGGATGGGATATGCAAAGCTTAAATATAGTTTACTTAATCACTTTTAAGAATGTAATAGTGACAAGAACAATTTCAAGCTCCCCACTCTATTCCTACACACCAAACATATTAAAAAACTACTGTCAGTGGCCTTTTTACTCCACCATAAATCCTTACATTTGGAAAAAAGTTCTACTGGCCCCAATCAAGCATGTCATGGTCGCCATTCAAGTAAAACACGTGATCACAAAACACTCTCTAATTACAACCCCATTTCCACTATGGGCCTCATTGTGAGTATGGAGGTAGCCATGGCGCTATTATCGCCATGGCTACCCCCATACCGCATACCGGGTCCGAGTTCCTTGAATGAGGAATTACCGGGTCATTCCAACTTTGGAGGACCCGGTAATTCCTCATTCAAAATACCCATCCCCATTCCCATTCGAGCCCCCATAGGGCTCAATGGGAATGGGGAGGGAGCTAATAACGGGCCCGTTAATAATGGGCCCGTAATTAGCTCCCTGGTCCTATAGCGGCTCCCGCTAAGGGCGGCTGGTTTTAGCGGGAGCCGCTAAAGGACCTCGTAATGCAGCAGTAAGGGGTTAACGGCACCGGCATCCTTACCGGCGTTGTTAACCCCTTACCGCCGACCTCGTAATGAGGCCCAATGTCTTTAATGACCCAACATAAAGTACATAAAGTCCTGCTGCAACTTCAAAGATTCCTAGAAAAAGATAGAATTCCGGATGTAGAAAGACTGGATGTAGACCTGACGGAAGTACGGAATTGGGACTGTTGGCAGTCGTTGACTAGATCAGGCAGGAAGTGGGCAGAGGAGGAACAGTGCCCTGCTGTTGTTAGAGTTGTCGGCAGCATTTGATACCACGTGCTGTGCCATCTTCCCATCCAGAAAGGCATTCGAGAGTCTGCTGGTCCTCAGTCCAGAGCTTTCCTCTCGCAGCAGACCCAAGCAGTCTCCATTCCTCAATGTGGTTTAAAGCCCTCTCTCTTGCATGCAGGCACCCGAAGGTATCGGTTCTCACGCCCCTCCGTATTTGCGTGTGTCTTTAGCCATACGCCTGATACATATTCATTTCTGAAGACTTGTGTTTATGTAACTGCGCGGTTGGCAGGCAACTCTTTTTTTTAGGATACAAGGTTTACATGCAAATGCATGGGGTAGACCCAAACACAATGGTGAACACGGCTTTTCCGCATTTGTTTCTGCATTCACCCCTTCTGATTCATGGAAGCATAAGTACTTCCATCACAGGTCTGGGAACTCTGCATACTTTTGAGAAATAATAATAATAATGCATGTATGGGTGCATTTTATAACTCCCTTCGAATCACTGTATTACAATTGATTGCTATGCTTGTTTGTGTACCCGGAAAACTCAGTCGCAATCTATTCGATGCAATTAGTGCAGGTGGCCTAAATTGCTGAAGTCCTCTGGGAGTGTATGCGCATGGTGGCATAATCCGGAAATAGTTTCATGTTTGCGGTGAAGGGTGCGGAAATCCAGCTCTAGCTATTGTTCATGGGCCCTTCACAGAACACATGTGCTCATGGACTGACCCATCTCTGGCATGTAGAGAGACAGATCCTAATTACAGGGAACAGTCAACCGCTATGTGCATCAAAGTGCAGCAGGCATCAACATGATGTCCTTAATGGTAATGGGCTTCCACTGGAAAACTTCTCTGCATCATGTGACAGGATTAGAAACCCGACCCTTTCAAGGGGTGACACGGTCCCCTCAGGAGCAGGAGGCCTACCAGGATCTTTGCCTGAGGCAGCCCTACCTCAGAGTCTGGGTGCAGGAGTAGGTAGGGCCACAGTCTCGCCATGTGCCAGGTTAACTGTGCAGAGTAAAACTTCCCAGATCATCCCAGACGTGCATTCGTAAATGCTGGCCTGTGTTTTCTCTTTTCCTTTTCAGGACTATAACATCCAGAAACCCTTGTGGGAAAGAATGCCAAAAGCAAACCCACCGACAAAAGGGAGACGGTGGCGACCATACAGTAAGCAGAACCTTCCATGAAGGGGACCAGCAGTTTGCATATTCATCTCACACAAAAAGCACACTCTGAAATTGAGTTTCTGCAAAAGCCCAGTTGACAAAGGGGGCCAGGGCTTAAAAGGGGATTTATGTTTTCCGCTCTCTGTAAGGCAATCCATGCGGGAGAGCAAGGCAGCGGTTGGCCCAGGGAACCACGTGCGCTTGATGGCCAATGGAAGAGTGAGGACAAGAAGGTTCAAGGGAGTGTGGGTTGTTTAGATGAGGTCAAGGTAAGAGCAGGTGAACCAAATGACCAGGCAGAAGAAGGACAGTGGAGAAGAGTTTGGAAGGAAATAACAAAGGCTTTGTGGAAGGTGAGATATTGGTTGGTGGTAGAAAGTCAAGGTGAGTAAGGTGAAGGAGTGAGACTAAGTAAGTGTAGGAGAATAAGTGAAGCTGAGTAGGAAGAGTGATTGAGAGTACGAAAGAAGTCTGACTGTGGGAGTGTAGTGTAGTTTGGAGAAGAGAAATGGGGAGTGGAGAATAGTGGGAGTGGAGAGTAGCAGAGAGTAGAATGTAGTCAAGAGTGGAGAGTAGTGGTAGTAGAGAGGAGGACGTAGTTTAAAGCATCTGAATTTGATAGTAGTAGAGAGGAAAAGGTAGTGTAGGGTAGTTGAGAGGAAAAGGTAGTGAAGATTGTGGTAGTGTCAGTGGAGAATAGTATACAGGAGAGAGTAATAGATAGTAGTGGGGAGGAGAATAGTGATGAGTAGAACAGAGGCTAGAAGTAGGGAGTAGAGGAGGGAGTAACAACAGAAGGAGAGAATTGAGAGGACAAGAAGAGGGAGAGTAGAAGGAAGGTAAATTAATGAAGTAACATCAGAGTGATGAGTATAAGGTTCAGAGAAAGGAAGATCGAGTTAGAACTGAGTGAGTAGAAGACACCACTGCCTGGTATCATTTTTCTTGCGGAACCACAGGTTAGGATCCACCTAGAAGACCCCAGAAGGAGTAGGATAGATATTGCAGTTGCCTTTAGGCCCACACTACTAGCCAGCCACAGTAGGGCATACAAAGCCCTACTGACCACCTTGGGATTTAGGTACGATTGGACCAGGGTGGGGGAGGCGCAGAGTACAAAAGAGTGAGAGAAACAGTCCACCCTTTGACCCTATTCAAGATCTTAAAAAATACCATAGAACCATCTTCTGAGTTGGTGTGTTATGAGACCATCTGTGTTAACCACCTTTCATTATATGTCCTACAGAGACGAAAACAAGTGTAAACATATTAGGTTCTTCTTTCATCATCAGCCATATAGACTAATCAAGTGCAAAGCAATCTATCTTGCCCCTTAGTTTTTCCACTGTGATGTTTCATATGTACGCCACTATTAGGAGTCTCAGAAGCTGTGCAATCCCCGTGTCAAGTGCTATGCAAGAAACCTTTCGAAATATGTCCGCAAAATGCCCTCTAGGTTACATATTTTTCGCAGATGTACAATTGAAGTCTTGAGGACCAATTTGGTATGTCCTGTGCACTACAATTGTGGCACTCGTGACAACTTGTACTAGTCAAGCATTTCACTGGTATTCTGGTGGAACGCTAAGGCAAGGATCACGTTGCTTGTCTTGCTTTGCATATGCCGTACACCTGTCATAGTGATACGTTGTGGCCGCCATAGTATGATAAAGCATGGCAATTTCATGCTGCCATCGAGCTTAACACACCTTGAATTACTGACATAGAAGCATGAGACTCCTGCAGATCCAGTACTTGCAGCTCAAATGAGCAGCTTTAGGGTGACATATGCACTTATAGTGAATTTAGGTCAACCTGAACAGAAACGTGTCCTAAACATGGCATGCACATGACATGTCAGTATGACGCTGGCAAATAGGTGCTACCTATGAAACTATTGTGTGTCAATCACATTCAACGGCAGTGCTTGTGTTTTGTGTTGTCTCTCTCACTCTTTCTCTTTCTCTCTCTCTCTCTCTCTCTCTCTCTCTCTCTCTCTCTATCTCTCTCAGAACTCTATTTCTCACTATGCCTGTGTGTCTGTTTTTGTGGATAAATGCCATGCGGTCAGTGTGACGAACAAAGTGAGGTTGTCACAGTTTTCCCAGAGAACATCTCCCCTCGTGTGGCCAGGGATGGGCAGAAGCTACCTGACTCCAACCCTGGGGGTGGCTATCTGCGGGAGGACCACATGGGGGGAGAGCACCCCCCTGGGAAATAGGGGTGACTCAACAGAAGAGACATGGTATACCTCCAAAAATGTAAGGGATAATTACATCAATGTATTTCCATCCAATGTATGTATGGCATACTGTGGGATAGGAAAATATATTGGGGAACCAAAAATTCTTTTCTGTTAATGGGGGGCCTGGTTCCCAAGGGTAATTATATATGAAAAAAGGAAAACAGGACCAGGCCACCCCTCCCTTAAAAGCCCAAGGAGGTGATGAAAACCTACTTAAGGCTAGTACATGTTAGGACTAGCTATAGAAGATCACACTATTGGTATACAGTTAAAACACAGTTTAATTAAGAAAACACAGCATGTTAAAAAGTACAGTAACAAAACAATGTACTTGTATCAAAAACAACATATATAACCTTCTAATATCATCGAAATTCAATACATGGTGAATAAGCGTGTGGTGACAAATTCCAAACACATCTTAACCGTCACAACATATATGTCCTGGTAATGTTGAAAGTACTTAATACATAATTGATGGACGTGTCGTAACAAATTCCAAACAGATCATTATTGTCGACACATTGGTGTTTCAAATTCGGATCTTGATATTACAACTGTCCGGGTCTTTGGATGGGACAATCACTTTCAGGCGCTCCGAATTTTCTTCAGGACGACATTAAGGTTGTTGCATGATGAATACTTCTAAAACATGAGAACATATGCCTAAGTTAAAAAAATAAGTGTGATCATACCTCTACTTAAAGGGGTTTTTAGGACAAGATAAAGTAGGTCGACAGTTTAAAGTTTAGTGTGTTAATTGTGCACAAGTTACACATCTTTTCTTTAGGAAATGCTGTGACCGTTTTCTATGTACAGCGTTCCATTGCCTAGCACATACACTTGCACTTCATAAAACACATACATACGCATGTGCATACATGCAAAATACAATCTGCCTACTTTCTGTGAAACCTCCATAAAGGTGAGACCTGTGTGGTCCTGAATGATTGCACTGGAATATGTGTTAGCTGACAAGAGAAGATTGGTTCAGCCTTCAATGCGCTACACACTGAAGCTGCATCGATATCCTGGAGTGTTTTCTGAGTTACAGATCACATTAGTTGGCGCAGCACACTGAGGACTTGATCCCAGTTATTGGAATGCTGCCACTGCATATATCTGACCTTCACGCCGAGCCTATTTTCTCACTGCTTATTGTGCACGTCAACAACACCTTGGCGTAAATGTGTGAACAAAACAGGCGGAAGTCATCTCTGCCTCCGCAGTACCTAAAATTAGGCCTGTGCAAGCGATTCCATCTATCACACACATATAATGCAATCAGCGTTCTGTGGGAAGTTCGCCCAGCTCAGAGGGCATAGAACTAATAACGTGTGGACGTTTTGAGACATAGCTGTCTGCAGAATGCTTCGGAAGCCTGGAATGCAGCATGCTCAGATATAAAAAAGCAACACTGCCGGAAGAGAAATCCCAGCACCGGCCCATCAGCAAAGCCACTAAGAATATTACCTGTATCCAAGAGAGAGATGCTTGTTAACTTCACAAGTGAAATAGTAGCTGTTCAAACTCCTTCCAGAGCTGTTCTTGCTCAGCTATATTTCTGAGAGAAATATTGCAGCAAGAAGGGGGGGTAACAGGCCGCATTAGCTTGTGCTGTGTAGCAAGAGTAATCGCTGCAGCCCTGGGGACTTGTTGAGATAAGGCGTTATCAGAAGCCTTCTCTGGTGCAAACCTATGCACACAGGTGCCCTGCCCTAGAATGGTGGTGGCTGAGAAAAATGCCCTGAGATCATTGATGAACCTGGGCCGTTGAAATAAGGCAGCCTTCAACTGGAAAGTGGGGCTTTAAGATGGGAAACGGGTACACAGGATTACCATGGAGATGTTTGTGTTTTATTTCTATGTTGCCTCTTTTGCAGAGATGTCCGAAAAACTGTCTCAATGCTTCTGTTTAATTAACCAGGAGTGCGTGATGTAAGGGGTCTGCACAATATGTGTTTTCATTTTTAGAGGGCACGGCAAATAATATTGTTTGATTTTTATGAACCATTGTTGATTGTTCAATTCTGTTTCAATATTTGCTATCCTGTACTCAGTGGTCGGATTTCAATGGTATAGACCATTTGATATGACTCTTGTGGCTTGCTTTTGACAAGTGAAAACAGGAGATTGCAAACGGAAGTGCTGAGTTGATTGAGTACTGGGAAAGAAAGGCACCTTTCACAATCAATCTCTTTGAGAGGGCTTATTTGAGTGCATGTCATAAAATATGTATGTTAAAAGACTGGGCGTATTCTCTTTATGCAGAACTCACTATGGGGCCATGTCTCTTACATTCGATCTTCTCGTGGCCCTATAATCAAACTTCTTGGCCGCATTTGCCTATTTATTTCCACCAACAACCTTGCTTTGCTAGCCACCGCGCTAGTTAACTCCAGATTGCACTACTGCAATAGTCTGCTTGCTGGCACCTCAGCCGCCAAAGTGCAATCACTCCAGATGGCACAAAATGGTGAAGTTTGCGCCATCCATGGCCTGTCTTCATGATGTTAGCCTGTCTATTGCACTTAGAAGATTTATGAGGGTAGCTTGTCTGTTATACAGACAATCTGATCACACAGCTATATCAAAGACAAAGCCCCATCTGAGCTACAAGGTATGAATTCACTCACCACTTCGGTGGACATCTGCTGCAGAAACGGCTACCCACCTGCATTTATTAGAATACAGTGGCGACCTACGGCTAAATATTTGATCTAGCTAGACACATGATAAGCCTCCATACACCAGACTAAAGCACAGAGAACAATGCATCTGCCATCAGAATGAAGTGACGACCTATGATAAACATTTGGTCTAGCTGGACACATAACAAGTCTCTTGCACTCAAGCACTCTCCTGACCACCTCAGCACCCATGCACATGTCTGACATTCATGGGTAGCTTACTAGAGATTGGCCAGCCCTCCTAGCTCCCTATCCTGGAAAAAAAACACACACGCACATTCTAATCCTTCTGACAATTTTCCCATACCTTGTACTTCGGTCCCCCAAGGGCGTTCCCACCACAAGCGCATTGGGGCCATTCTAATGGGATAAAGTCGCTATATAAATGGCAAACTACTACTACAATGGTAAGACCTCTCAGAGGAGGACAAAGGACACTGTCCAAACAAAATAGAACAACTCAATTCTGTACTCCTACAGCAATGGTCTGAAGATGAAAAACACTTTGACCGTCCATATTGCAACGAGAGCCAGACGGAGGAAGTGTTGTGCAAGTATGTCTGGTGAGCAGGCCCATTGAATATCTGTGACCTCTTCCCAAATACCGGGAGCTGTATCTTACCCCTTTAGTGAAACTAACATCACTGCATATCTTCGTCATGTGCATGCTCAGGGTGACCTGCCGATAGAAACCTTGTAGGTGCCAAAACAGATCCAGGTCCAGGGGAGACAGTCAGCACCTGGTTAGACGTGAATAGCACCAGCAAGACCGTATGAGCGGGACGGCTTTCATCATCCCATTCCAGAGAAGAGAACAACATGGCCACTTGTTGCATCCACAGGGACTGGAAGGCTTACTACACGGCAAAGGTCTGAATACCAGTGGGGGGGGGGTACAATCTGGAGCATCAATGTCCTGGTGATCCTGAATCTCTCCCTAGATCTGGTTTATGGGAACAGGTCTCCCAGATTTAGGAAAATATGGAGTATCTATGCTACACAGAGGAGTCATAAAACACCAGCCCTTCTCCTTTGGGTAAATTCAGTGACCAAGTGTTATACCTGTGAGGTAAACAGACATTTCCTCTACCACTGCCCAACAAGACTTCCTTGCGCTTACAGAGAATCTTCATATTTCTAGATGTGTTGCAATGTCAAAGATTCCTCACTTTTTACAAACTGTGTACTTGCGTTATGCTCCATGCCACCCACAAGAGACCAGCTTCCACTGAAGGTGATAATGGTATATACAGCCGTGGTTCAATCTGCAAAGTAGTTGAATGAGGAGGTTCCACTGAGTAGTCTGGGATGGAAGAAGCAAATACTGATCATGGGGGCATTCACTTCTAGGGACAGTTGAAGAATCCCAGCACATTTCCATTTTTAATGGGATCAAAGCCTGGGTTTAGTGGGGCCATTCAGAGACAGCCACTGTTTAACAGTGGTTCCTGTCTAGCCAGAGCAGGCCCACCTATCCTCAGCATGCACATAACAGGGGGAGGAAGTGGTTTTAAATTAGGGGTTACATTCTTACATTGAGGCAATTTTTGCCCCAGTGCAATTCCATACACATTAAAACTGCCCTGGTGCAAAATGCCTGTGGCATGGGCTCAGGAGCTGTTATTTCCCATTTTAATAATAATATGTTTATCATCCTCGGATAAATAGAGAGGGAAGTCAGACATACCAAGATTTGAACCTGAGAACGAGCGTCACATACAGATATATCCGTGGTGGGTAGAGCTTATCTCGCTGATCTGTTTTCAGTCTTTAAAATTCAGTTAAGTAGTCAGGACACATTGGGGGTCATTATGAGTATGGCAGTAGGGGCTTAACGGCACCGTTAAGGATGGCAGTGCCGTTAAGCCCCTACCGCCATATTCCGAGGTCCCTTAGCATGTCCCAGCAGGAACGGCTGGTCTGACCAGCCATTCTTTGCGGGACCCGTTAAGGGACCTTGGAGCTAATAACGGGCCTGCAATTTGCGGGCCCTTTATTAGCGCCTTCCCCATTCCCATTGAGCCCTATGGGGCTCAATGGGAATGGGGAATGGTTTACTGAATGGCGACTTACCGGGTCCGCATAGGTCGGAATGTCCCGGTAAATACTCATTCAGTGAGACCGGACCCGGACCCGGGTTTGGGGGCAGCCTACCTCCAAACTCGTAATGACCCCCATTGTAATTGGTTTCTAAGCACAGAGCAGGGGATCGAACCTGTGTTGCTCTGCATCATCTGGCTTTCTAGGCCAAGCGCGTTGCCCATGAGCTATCCTCCAAAGAAATTACATTTTGACGAAGGCTATTTGTGTCTTGTAACTAAAGGACTGGGTTTGATGAATCTTTGTGTGTTTGTAGAGAGGTACGTATTAACAATATGGCTTTATTTGACAGTGCGCATGATCTATGACCAAGAAAGCTTCCCTTGGCTTTGAGCGTCCTCAAGTGCCACCCCCACTAGTTGTCAATTCAGTTCATATCAATTATACAGTATAGTTTAGGAGGGTTTGTAGATATTTTCCAGCTCCTGGCAACTGATTCTCAGATGCAAACAGATCCATACAGGTATGTCTTGTTCACCTTCTGCCGTTACCTACATGGTGAAGCCGACGCGCCGTGGCGCAAAGCACAGAACCCTGAGGATAGCATGTGGGCAAAGCTGCGTTCAATGAATACCACATGCAAATGTCAGTCAGTCAAAATGATCTCACAGAATGCTCAGAGATCCAAAGAACGCCCAGCGACCCTCAGAGCGCAACAGGTCGAGCATGTCATGAGTGAGTCGCAAGCGCATTAAAATTGGCCATCACTGGCCATAAATCAAAACACGTTGAACCTGCGCAGGTAAACTGTTGCAAAACATTTATCGGAGGGCGAAACATTCCCCTGGCGCAAATATGTATTTTCTCAATGGGCCTGATTTGCAAAATGGTTTTAACATGGGTGAATCGCATTGAAAGCATGTTTGTAAATCAGGCCCAAGGACTGTTTGTACTGGTGTAAAAATCGCACAGTGCAAACACAGTGCATAATTGCGTTGCGCCGGTAAAACAGACCCTCTGAAGTGGTGTAAAAATCGCACAGTGCAAACACAGTGCATAATTGAGTTGCGCCGGTAAAACAGACCCTTTGAAATCGTGTGAACCACATTCGCAATAATAGTGTGTCAGCGTTTGAATGAAACTAAATGCGTTTGTACAAAGAAGGAATCTTTTCTTCATGAATAAGTAAAACCTTTACCTGTCTTTACATTACATAACAGAGCACTGCACCTTGTAGGATGGGAGACAGCCATGTTTGGAATGGAAAACGAGGCGCATGTGCTTTCCTGGTGGCGCCAGGGGACGTAGGGTTATCGCATGTAACAGTACTGCTACTTAATAGTAATGTGTGCTGTTCGTTAATGTTTACTCAGCGGGGCTCTGTGGCCTCTCCCAATTCATTTCCAAGGCTTTCATGGATCCATTCGCCACACCCCTAACCTCGAAAAAAAACAGCAGCACAAATCCCCGACTCAAATATGAATGCGAGGCTTTCGTTTTCAACACAATGGGAAAGACCACGCTCTACACCGTGTGTGCTAAACGTGCCTCCATGATGGCGTGTTTGGAAAAGTCCATTTTTGCAATGCTGGGGCGTTGCTAGGGGGTGTCTAAGGGGGCTATAGCCCCTGATCTTTTGGTTGTAGCCCCAGATAGAATCTCAGAAGCTACAGCCAAAAGACTAGCTAGCCCCCAGTCCCAACAGTTCCGACATCAGCTTAGCCGCGGGTCTTTTCCAGACCTAGCAACTCCCCTGTTGCAATGCAAAATAACCCGCCTGATCCCTTTGATGGAAATTTCTCAGCACGCATTCTCGAGGTGCTAGAAAGCGAACGCAGGCACACAATTAAGGTGCATGCATTTTTGCCACACAAATTACAGGAAAACATAAAAGATTGTTTGAGAACTTCTTTTTAGTTCTTTTTCTGGTTTTGCAAAGACATTCTGGGGAAAAAGGCTGCACCAAACTGGGTTTTCTGAAAACGTTTTCACAGCTGCTTGATGGGTCCAGAATATTGCTGCCATTGTATTTCTCCTTTTCTCATTTGCTCATTTTTGATCTCTTGATATATAATGTACTGGCTTGTATCTTATTGTTTATTGTAAAAAATATTTTTGTAAAGAATTTTTTCTGCAAACATCGTGTATAAGATCACATTTTTGATAAAATGTCACTGTAAAAAATAAACAAAATATTGCTGCTTTTTCTTCACATAACATAGAATGTGCAGAAAGTTTCTTTCACACGCATTGTGATTTCAAAACCTTGACTAGATGCATTTGCACTGGGACTTTCTATCCTAAATTGGGCGAGAACTTGCAACTGGAAGTATTTGTCAATTCATGCAGTATTACACCTGTGGCTACAAGTGTTTGTAAAGTTTCTGTTCTGCTGACCCATCCTCATCAAAGTTCCATACTTTATTGAATCTGTCCTACTTATTTTCTGCAGAAACTGATTCCTGCAGTTGTGTGTCCACTAACATATTTTCAGTTTCATGAAATTTGTGAAATTGTAGTTCCTGCACAATCGTACTGCTTCCTACAGACCTAAGGATAACATTACAAGTTGTGCGTTATGCTAAAAAAGTGCTGTGAATTCCATCCCTGACACTTATTTGTTTGGTAACAAAATGACTGACACTGTTACTGCATTGTCAAATCATGGTTCATGCCCTGAGCTGGAGGACTTACTTGGCTATGGGCTTCATTACAAGGTGGGCGGTAAGGGGTTAACGGCGCAGGTAAAAGTGCCGGAGCTGTTAACCCCTTACCACCCTATCACGAGGTCTGCTCGCGGGACCCGCTCTGGAAGCCTGGTTTTACCAGACGTCCTTAGCCGGTCCCGCGAGCGGCCCAGCATGCTAACAATGGGCCTGTCATTAACGGGCTCGTTGTTAGCATGCTCCCCATTCCCATTGAGCCCCATGGAGATGGTCCGGGTCCGGGTTCCCTGAATGGGGAAATACTGGGTCCTCCAAGGTCGGAATGGCCCGGTATTTCTCCATTCAGGGAACCCGGACCCGAACCCGAGTTTGGAGGTAGCCATGCACTTATTAAGGGCATGGCTACCTCCAAACTCGTAATGAGACCCTATGTCTTTTCTTTTCATACTTGCCACACCTGTTTTTGCGTAGATGTTTCTACTGCAGAGTGTACCCTGCCCTTTGCCCAAGCTGCCATTCATTATGCTGGCACAGGAGGTTTGCTGATCACTTTCTACCTTTTTGACCTTTAAGGCTGACACTACTTTGAGCAGGGTTGTGCTACATGTTTATGCATAGTGTAGCTCATAGAAGCCTTTGACCTCCCCTATACACCTCTTATCTAGAATAAGGTTTTGTGACTGGGGGAATGGCTTATCCAGTGCTTCTTGTGCCTAATAAAATGATTCCTCACATGATTCCAGAATGTGGTTGAACAGCAGTAATGTATTCAAACAATAATTGCCATCAGGGAAAGGTTGCAGGCTAATTAGCAAAAGGGACAGGGCCCTTGTTTTTTATAAATGGCGGAAACTAGTCGTTTGATAGTTTTTATCTTGCCTGGACCTCTCCTGCTGTGTCATTTATCCAGGCCTCCTGGGAGTCCACTAGCCTATTTCTAGTGGCAATAAAAGTGCCAATATTGCTCTGATTTGTGGGGCATCTTTCCAAGAACACACCTTTTGCTTGCTAAAGATCTTCAAAACATTGCGAGGCAACACCATTTACACTCCTTCGAGTGTCTGCTGTCTCGGGTGCTTGACAAGCTAAATGACGGCAGCCCCAGAGGTGATGGATTAATTCCATGCCCTGCCCTGGAGGTCGGTGTTAGCTTGTTAAGCGAAGGATGATTTATGCAATGGAGCGAGACCAGTCTCCTGCCTGCTGTCAATCACGCGCTGCCTGTCTGGCGTGAATTGAAGAATGAAAGTGACAACAAGCGGTCACTCGGAAACCAGCGCATGCCCGTGCGGTACGTGGAGTACAGGGGTGTTGCTAGGTCTGGTAAGGATCTGGCTCTAGGCTAATGTCGGGACTCTCGGGACTTGGGGCTAGCTAGCCTTTTGGTTGTAGCACCTGAGCTTCTATCCAGGGCGACAACCAAAAGACCTGGGGTCATAGCCCCTTAGGCCCACCCCCTAGCAACGCCTCTCCGTGGAGAGACTGTAGTGTGCTGAAGTTGCACTGGATGCACGTTTTAGGTGAGATTTGAGGGGATCATTGCCAAAACCTGAGAATTCTAAAGATGAGCAGTATTGTTTTGTGATAAATATACATTTGAAGTGATTGTATGATGCTGTCACCACAAAGACACTGAGGCTAGAATTATGGAAAAGATCTATGTTAATATGACCTGAATCATTCATCTGTGTGCACCCACATGAGAGTAAAAAAAAACACACACACGCGCACAGTGGACAAAATCATGGTCAAATGAAAGCTGTACTAAAAATGTATTGCATGCCATGATAGGATTGTGTGTCTTTCAGGGAGAAAACAAAGAAGAGGGTTGGGCTTGTATTTGCAATGTCATTAACATTGTATGTTCAACAGGATGGTTTGTCAGTGGAAGGCAGCCAATGAGATGGCGGGCATTAGAATTCCTTGTATAGGGCCAACCAATTTGTATTTTGGGTAATGACTTGTAAGGGAACATGAGTGAAATGTGGGAGCGTGTTAAGTGTTCTGGAAATGTATATATACAGTATCTGTTCTGTGGTTCCAGGAGAGACTCAGGTTAGTTGAATCTCCAAGGAGTTGTCTAACCTCTCTCCCAGCAGCCAAATAAAAAAAAAACTTGTTTTAATGAAAACGTGAATTCACTTCTTGAGAGGTGGGCTATTTTAGAGTACAGAGATCCAGGTCAGCCCTGTCATGGTTTTAAAAAGAGTTAAGGTTACAACCTATAAAACAGAGAAATCTGCAAACATTTTGGAATTCCAAGATTAAGGTGCAAACGCTCAGCACAACTAATGAATTTTCCTGATGCCAAGCCCATCACATTACAAATGGAACCTTAGCTCGCACTGCTCCACCTCGCTTTACTGCATGGCTGTCAGTTGCGTAGCGTTTAAAGCAAGTGGTGTGAAGTAGTGGCGTGGAGTGTGTTATGGTTTAATTTATAGTGGGATGGACTTGTTTTTACTTTGACGTTGGCATTCCCAATACTATATAGAGTTCACTGTGTTATATCTAGTAACCTTAACTCTTTCTCAAAATGTAATTTTGCCTCTATTTTCCCCAGTGGCTATTGTCCTACATCGTTCTAAACGTGTGTTATTTTCAGCATATTATTAGAAGCAATTTTCTTTGGTCATGGTCTACCCCTGGTGTGGGCTTGTGTTTGTTGTCTATGGTGATTGTGCTAAACACTACTATAGACGTTTCATTCCAAGAGAACTAAGTGAGTTGTTTTTTTAAAAACTTTTTAAATTCATTTTATGTTATTGGACATTTGTATGGCGCCTATTCAAAAGTGTTTTCAGGCGGCACAAGACAAGGTGGGGGCGGGGGATGTGGGAACCACAAAAGTAGAACAACAAAACCGGTAATATTTGCCTTGTGACAATCCTACTGTGCAAGCACATGAAAAGGTGGTAAGTGCAGGGGGGAGTGGATAGAGGGAGAAGTGCAGGAGGGGTTGCCCAAAGGGAGGGGGGTGGTTAAGTGCTAGCGGGCCATGGCGCAAGTGCCAGGGGAAAGAGGTGGGGATGAGTGCGGTGGACAGGGTGGACCAGGTTAGGCTAGTTCAGGAAGGGAGCCCAAAGTCAAGTGCTGGCAAGGGATGCTCGGTGACTGGTAGGGTGTTGTCTGGCCCCTGTATAACTCTGACGGGACCAGGCCTCAGTCGCAGCAGCAGAGGGAAAGTTAGCACAGGAGGTGGAGAGAGTAGGAAGAGGAGAAAAGGAAAGTCTTGAGAAGTTTCCGAAACTTAAGAAGATTCGGCTCAAGTCTGAGAGGGGTAGAGAGGCCATTCCGGAGGGAGGAACTAGCGGAGGAAAGGGATGTATTGCCCAATCTCTGCTTGGAGAAAAGTTTGACCTGCACAGAGTTGGAGACAGAGGAAAAAAGGTCTCTGGTTGTGAGTTATTTAGGGAGGGAATGCTGGATGTAGAGAGGTCCCAGGCCCCAGACAGCCTTGTGGATGATGCAAAGGGCCTTGAATGTGATCCTTGCGGTCACCGGGAGCTCATGTTGAATTTGATCCTTGTTGTTCAGGGTGAGCTCATGTTGTGGACTTGTATATAGTGCCTATTGCATTTGGTTATTTTTCTGAATTTTGTTATGTGCACTATATTCCATGTGTTTCTATACGATTACATCAACCACATTTGCCTCGTGGTCTTCTACTTCGATTCTTCTTGGATTTCTTTATTTTAGTTCATTTTTTTTTAATATACTTTTTATTGTCATTTTTAGGGTATCACAGCAAACTTATCTCTTCAAATCAAATGCATACCCTTAAAGAACATTTGAACAATAACCCTTTTCCCCCACTTTCCCCCCTCACCCCTACCCCCCCCCCATAGCCGGTGATCGAATGTCAGTTTCAGATTTGTCTTGCAGGACCACAAAAACCATTTACAGACTCGGACTGTCGAATAGTTCTGTGCACACATAGTCTTGGGCTCAACTTGGGGGCACCCCCTGAAGGGGAGCATGCCTTGTTTAGTTAGTGCCTGTGGTGTGCCCACCTCGTCGTGCCCTGAGGCTTGGTTAGGACCGCGGGCTAGGGTTTCACCCCTCAGGCCGGGCACGCGTACTTTTCAAAAAAGGGGAGCCAGAGTACCTCAATGTTGGATCTAGATTCATCTAGGACATGCGTTGGGAACTCCATGTCGTATATCGCCTGCACCTTGGTAACCCATTCCTTCTCCTCGAGCATATGTGGGTTCTTCCATTTTTGGGCCAGGCAGCTCCTGGCCACCACCAGCATAACCTGAAGCATGTGGCCCTGGGTGTCCTCCTGATCATCTCCTACCTCGATCCCAAAGAGGAGCAACCAGGGGCATCGGGGTCTACTGATTCTGTCCACCCCCTAATCCAGGAAAGGACCTCCCCCCAATATGACTGCACCCTAGGACAGGACCACCACATGTGCATCTAGTCACCTATTGCATTTTGGCATTTCCAACAGTGAGGGTCGTAGCCCGGGTTCATTCTAGATATCCTCTGTGGGGGGTAGTGCCATCTGTGTAGGACCTTTAGCGCTTGATGTCTATACTGGGGGAGGTCGTTGAATGGTGGGCCCGGATGCACATCTTGGTCCACTGCTTGTCATCTATTGCCACTCCCAGGTCTTTCTCCCATTGTGTCCGTGCCGGGGGGGGATCCCTTGGTATCAAGAACAAGAGGAGCTTATATAGATGGGATATAACCCCCCTGGAGCCTCGGGTGAAGATGATCATTTTCTCAAAGTCCGTTAGGTCCCTCATGAGGGTGTCACTCCATGAGGGTTCTGAGAGAACTCCCTTGAGTTGGAGGTAGCGGAATGGTGACAGTTTACCCAACCCCAGGCCTCCTCAAGATCTAGAAGAGGCATGAAGGACCCTCACACCCACAGGTGGCAAGCCCTGACGAGGCCCGCTTCGTACCACCTCTTGTAGGCAGCTGGTTCCGCCACTTTAGACAGGAACAGCGGGGCCCAGATGCAGCTCAACGGGGAGGGCCAGGTTGTGAGCCATCTGTAGTAACTCCCTTCCTTCCAGACGGACCAGAGGATCCCCAGTACCTGGTGATCCAGTACCCGCCTGGGGATGCGTGCTCTTGCGACCCATAACCATTCATCGAGCGTGACTGGGGCGAGTAGCCTATTGTCCAGGGCCACCCACTGCTTTTCCGTCCTAGGGTTGAAGTGGTCAACAAGGATCCTTAACTGGGATGCCCTGTAGTTTGTGTCAAGATCTGGGAACCCCACCCCTCCATCCTCCTTCTACCTCGTTAGGACATCGTAGGAGATCTGTGTTTCTTTCCTGCTCAGAGAAACCTGAGTAAGGTACGCTTCATTGAGTGTAGGAACGGTTTAGGCACCTGGGTGGGGAGCATCTGGAAGAGAAACAGGAATTTGGGGAGTACTATCATTTTAATCAGATTGAGTCGTGCCATCCATGAGAACCCCGCGGCCGCCCACCTCTCTATATCCCTCTTGACGTCTGTCCACAGTGGGGTGAAGTTACTCGAAAAGAGGTCATCCGGGTTGGATGTGATTTTGATTCCCAGGTGTCGTTACCCACCTCTCTACAACTGGAAGGGGAGATCCTCCACATATTTTATCTCAGTTTCCAGCAATTGACCCCCTATGAAAGCCACAGACTTGCCTAGGTTAACCTTGTACCCTGAGAGGTCCCCATAGCGTGCCCATAACACGTGGGGGATCATTTGTGACGGTTTGGTGACATATACGAGAGCGTTGTCGGCAAACAAGCTGATCTTACAATGGGAGTCGCCCATCCGAACTCCAGTGATAGCTTCATTATTACGCACCGAGATCGCCCAGGGTTCCATAACTAGGGCGTATATCAAGGGGGATAGTGGGATGCCCTGTCTTGTTCCTCTCCCGAGGGGGAAGGACTCCGACTCCATCCTGTTGGCAGCAACCCTAGCTATGGGAGTGGAATACAGTGCCGCCATCCATCCCAACCACCTCTGACAGAACCTCCCCCATGAATGCCCAGCTCACCCTATCGAAGGGCTTCTCTGCGTCCAGGGATAGCAGTAAAGCCCCTTCATCCCGGGTTTCCCTTGAATGTAACACATGGAGGGTTTTGCGCATGCTATCTGAGGCTTGCTTGTTGAGTATGAAGCCTGCCTGGTCTGTGTGAACCAGGCGGGGGAGGCACTTCTCCAGGTGGGTGGCCAGGATCCTGGCAAAGATCTTGGCATCGAGGTTTAGGAGGGAAATGGGTCTGTAGAAACTGCACTCCATCGGGTCTTTTCCTGGCTTAGGGATTACCGTGATGAGGGCCTGCAAAAAGGTGGGGGGGATTGTGTCTTTATTTCAGATTTGATTGAATAGTTTGGCTAGGGGCTCCATCAATGTGGTTGGAATTGTTTGTAGAAATCTGCCGTGTACCCGTCTCCCCCCGGGGCCTTCCCCACTTTCAATCTCTTGATGGCTGCCTCAACCTCCTCCACCGCTATATCCCCATCAAGATCCTGCAATTCAACCTCCGTTAAGCGGGGTAGGGCGTATTCCTCCAGGTATGCCCAGATCTCCTCCAGCGATTCCCCCCCTGTTTCGCATGGAGGTCCCTGTAGAAATCTGCAAAGGAGCCTACTACCTCTGCCTTTTTGTTAAGCATAATACCCTCCCTGTCCTTAATAGGCCCGACCCTCCTCTCCAATCTGCATCCCCTGGCTCTGCGTGCCAGGAGTGTCCCCACCCTGTCTCCCTTCTCATAGTACCTCTGTCGTGTGTATCTCAGTTTCTTGACCACCTCCCCTATGAGGACTGTGTGTAGGGCTTGTCGTTTCTCTCGCATTTCCGCCAGGAGAGACTCCCTGTCAGCCCCCTCCTGGTTGAGCCTACCCCGCAGGATCTTGAGGTCTGCTCGTATTTTAGCCTCAATGAGCCCTCTTTCACGTATGCGCCTGGCACCCTCTGCTATGAGGAGGCCACGAAAGGTGGCCTTTGCCGCCTTCCATACTGTCACCATGTCTGTTTCCCCTTTATCATTTGTCTCAAAGTACGCCGCCATTTCACTTCTCAGGAAGTCCCTAAAGACTGGATCCCTAAGAAGTGTGTCATTGCAACGCCAGCAAGTTGATCTGGGCGACACGGGCAGCGACCAACTAGAAACCAGGAGCTCGAGGTCAGACCAAGATATTGCCTTGACCTTTGGGGTTGTAGCCACCCCACCCCCCTCCTTTGAAGTTAGAAGCAAGTCGATTCTGGTGTAGGTGTGGTGTGGGGGGGGACAATGTGTATCCCCCCAGCTCCGGATGTGCCGCCTGCCAGACGTCCTCCCAATAATGTTCTCTTAGGAGGGTCTGCAACGCCAGGTTGTCTTTAGCTATCCCCTTCGGCTCAACCCCTCTCGCCGTCCACCAATCTAGTTTGGGATCCATTATAAGATTAAAATCGCCCCCCAGTATCATGGCCCCTTCTGCCCATTCGTCCATTACCCCCATGATTTGGGTCAGAAACCTCATCTGGCCTGAGTTGGGTGCATAGAGGGTGGCCAGAGAGATGCGCTCGCCTTCATGGGTGCCCTTGATCGCCAGGAACCTCCCCCCAAAGCCCTCTTGGTTTCACTGTTTGAGAGGTGAAATGTTTTACTCAAGAGGATCCCCACCCCCTCCTTCTTTGAGCTTCTGTGGGAGGCCCGAAGTTGGACCCGATTTCCTTCCCCATGATGGGTGATTCCTTGTCCTGTTTGTAGTGGGTTTCTTGGAGGAAAAGCACCATTAGTTGTTGTTTACGGAACATGTTACTGGTCAGAGACCTTTTGTTTTGGGAGTTTAGGCCCTTGACATTGAGTGTGCCTATCTTGCCTTCAACCATTATCATCTAGAGAGTCCTTCTCTTTCTTCCCCTTGGTATAGTGCTGGTGTGCGGCCTGCTGCGAAGTAGAAGACTCCACTTTGATCTGGCTATCCCCCCTGCCTCCCGTGACCCTTCTTGGTGACTCCATTTTGACATTTGCGTTGGTCATTCCCCTCCCTCCCCCCCCTGTCCCTTTCATTGGTCTTTCCCCTCCCCCTGAACCAAACCTCCGCTCTCCCCCATCCCCTCCCCCCCATTACCCTGCATTGTAAGGCATTCGTCCACAACCCCCAACAAGTGCCGGGGTCGGTCAACGAACCACCAATGACTCTAAACCCCAGCCCTGGGTATTTCGTATGATAGGGAATCCCATTTCTTGCATTCAATGTGGGTCGACCCCACCCAAACCTCGGTGCAATTGTCCGAGGTGGAATTTTGGAACTATGAACCCCGCATCAACCTGTAACTTCAAACTCGACTCTGTGTGCGGGTCAACACAACAAAATAGTTAACGTTTAACAGGCTTCCGCCAGCCCTCAAACCTGGCAGGCCAAACGCTGAGCCAACGTGGCGCCCAGCTGTGGCGCCTCCGGGCCCCGGACCCAGGTTCATCACTGTCGCAACCTGGTATTGATGAGCGTCAAAGGATTTCCTCAACTCCGGAACGGTGATGCTGTTATGGTTTCGGGTGGCTCTCGGAGGTCGTTGATGGGTGTCTGTTTTTTTAAAACTTGCGGGCCCCCTTGACCTTAGATTTGCTGCTGAGCTTCTCCGATCTGTCGGGGCCCCTTGGGGGGTCCCGGGCTCCTCCTTCTCGGCCACCGGAGTGGCCCGCCTGGTCGCCCACCAGATCATCAGTGACCCGTTGGATGTCCTCTTCAGACACCAGATGGTGTCTCTCCCCCAACCATTCAATTGCCAGGTATAAGGTGTGGCCCCAACGGTATCTGACCCCCTTACCCTGAAGCCATCTGGTGAGGTTGCTGCACTTCTTTCTCATTAACAGGGTGAGGGCTGATAGGCCCTGAAAGATGGACACCCTGGAGTCTCCGTATTGAATATTGCCAAGGTTCCTTGCTTTCTCCAGAATTTTAGCTTTGTCCCTGTAATAATGTAGCCGGGCCAGCACTGAACGTGGGCCTCTGCCCCTTCCACCCGCCCGGTGGACCCTATCGAATTTGATCTCACCCTCGGCATCCACCCCCATGACAATCCTTACGATGTCGTGTACTTTGCCCTCAAGGCCTTGTGTGCTTTCGCCCTCGGCCTCCACTAGTCCAAAAAAGTGCAGGTTATTCCTCCTCTCCCTATTTTCCATATCGTCAACCTTGAGCCGGAGTTCTTCTTCATGTCGTTGCATTTCTTGGAATCTGGCTTCCATTTGGGTCTCGAGGAGTGCTGTGGAAAGCTGGTTGTTTTCGACTCCCTCCATTCGGTCCTCTAAGGTGGTGACTTTGGTCGTAAGGACGGCCAGCTTGGCACCTATGTCGGTCCTTATCCCGCGGATCTCCTCGAGAATCGTCTGGATATTATACTGGATGGCGCCCAGGTCTGGAGGCAGGGTGGAGGGATCCCGGTCGCCATGGTGCCCTCGTTGGCCACAAATTGGTATTTCGACAGGTTTTCTTTCCAGCTCATGGGATACTTGTGTTGGTCACCTGTTGTTGGTGGTTACCGCTTAGCATGCAGCAGTGTCGGGGAACGCCGAGGCGTGGGGTAAAAGGAGATGTGCTCTTCGTGGTTGTCGGCGCCTCAATGTGGGTCAGGTTTGCCTGGATCGGGTGGTTGCCCCTGCGGTGGTGGGCTCTGGGCTTCTCGGCGAGGGGGCTCTAAGATTGCAGTGGTGGCAGCGGCGTAACACAGCTCCCTCTGAGACAGGGCGCACTCTATGTGGCTATCCGAGAGCCAAGCGTGGGTAATGTCCTCTTTGGTACACCTTATAGCAAAGCCTCCCTCCGAGTGGCCCTCCCTCGGGGCTCAAGTCCTGCGGGGCGGGTACGGGGGTATCAGCCAGGGGGGCTCCTCACCTGTAGCGTGTGGTTTCCTGTGACCCTCAGTCCGTGGAGTCAGGGGCGCGCTCCCGTGACGGTCCGGGGTGGAGGAGGGGCCGAGTCCTCCCTGGGTGACAGGGCTCTCAACCCTGGGAGTCCGGGCCAGTTGCTTCTGCAAGTTTGTGATGTGGGGAGGAGGTCCACTCATGGTGTCTCAGGTGCCACCGGGTGCCTCCCTCCAGCGTCAGGGGTGTGTATTGGGGAGGGGAGCTCTCCCGCGTCGGCCCCCCAGCTCTCCAATCCCACTGTCCACAGGGGCCGAGGGCTCGCTGTGCGTTGGTGGCCTTCTGGCGGGCCGCCTGCGGGTCTGCGTGGTGTGGGAAGGAGTTGGGCTCTCGTCCCACAGGGCCCCGCTGCAGCTCCCTCGAGTGGCCCGCCCGAGGTAGCGCGGAGTCCATGTTCGGGGACCCGAGCTCCCCCCTTGTTGATCGGCGCAGTTGGGGGAGGGGTGGATAGGGGGGTGCGCTCCCGCATCGGCCCCCCGCATTTCTTCCAGTCCTGGGTCGGACTCCGGTCGTGCGGCTGCTGAAGTCATGAGGTGAGCGGGGGGCAGGCTCCCGCCGGGCAGGGCCGTGGAGGCGCAGCCACGCCAGGCCCACGCAGGGGATCGGTGCGGTGAGCTCCGGAGTCCCGCAAGTGGAACGCCTCAGGTTCACCTTTGTGTGGCGCGGCCTCCTCCTCTCCCGCAGCTGGCTCCGTCCTCAGTGTGCCGGGAGGTGCTCTGATGCCCGCGTGGAGCGCGGCCGCGGCAGCTTCCCCCGGCATGTCGTGCAGGGCTGTGGGGGAGGGGCCGCGTTAACTTTCGGGCTGGGGAACTCTGCCCTGGAGTGTCGGTTCAGCGTCGGAGTTAGCTCCAGTGGGGGGCCACAGGTTCCCAAAGCATATGCTGGGGGTCGTATGGCTGATGGGACCCTTATTCCGTATGAAATCCGCTGGTTACCGGGGGCTGGGTACGGAGCTCAAAGCTCAGGCGGCCATCTTGCCTGCGCCCGCTGGTGGCCTTCCTAGTTCATTTTAATTGTGTTATTGAATGGTGCTTTAGTGCCACCTATAAGCTAACACTATTGCATTAGAGTACAGATAGGGAAAAATGGAATTTGAGGAGGGACACAAAGCTTGTAGTTGTTGTTTAGGTATTTGCCCACCCATTGACTGCCATGGTCATTAATCCCTATGGCCTTTCCCACCCAGTTCCTGCCCCTCCCTTCCCAAAACCCCTCATGTGGGAACTCTTTGAGCTCGCTGTAATCAAGCTTTGCCATCAAATTTTGCACCCAAAGTGCGTGCCAGTGTTTTTTCCGAAGCAGTATCATGAGAGTTAATTACTTATTTGGAGCTGTAAACATGTTACTGGTGTAACAGAAATGTCTTAAAAGAGGTCTGCCTTCAGCCACTCTATGTACATGCACAATGTGTGTCCTTCACGGAAGCCCTGTTAGAAACTAGCATTGACAAAGCCAACAGTTTTGGCTTTTGTATATGCATTAGCATTTGCCAGGCAAGTGCCTTTCCCATGCCTACACAAAAGCCCGAACTGATGGCATTGACAATGCGTGTTCTTTTAATGGGGGTGTGCCACATGCCCCCTGCCTGCTCCCAGCTCACCCCAACCCCTCCCGCCATACTACCCCTACACATATGCACACACACATAATTAAACAAAGTTGACCAAGAAGAGTCGTAGTAGAAGACCACAACCTAAAGGTGGTCAATGGAATCACTGGGCACCCTTCCAGGCATCTGATTTTGAGTGTATTGCTTCTGGATGTGGCATGGTCCTGTGTACAGTGGGTACCCACTGTCTAATTTTGGGCTACATTTTGTCATTCTCTTATTTTTCCGAGTGAAGTATTCAAAGTGTAATGTTGTTTTTCATGGCGGGCTCATGTTGGGGGCTATTATGTTTTAACTTTTGAGCAGGGTGATTTTGCTGAATTATATTATTTGAATTTTATTCCGAGCGCATTGTTGTTAGTCGCGGTGTACTCATGGCATGGGCTTGTATGTAGTGCCAGTTTTCTTGGGATATTTTGCCAAATTGTATTATGTGTGTGTAATTCTGAGTATATTATTGTGAGTGTGTTCAAGGAATGCACACTACCGTGCATCCAGGTTTGCAGCGTCACTCTGAATCTGACGTCCTGGTTGCGACCTCGACACCTGGTGAGTCTTGCCTCTTGGCGCAATGGGAATTTACTTTTTGGCCTGTGGCTGTGTGCCTTAAGGGAGATGAGTTTGGAGCTTGTGGTAAACAGCTGCTAAGACCTCACGGCAGGGGTGGTCTGGGAACTAAAAGAGGCTCTGGAAATAATGACTGGGAACCAAAAGAGGCCCTGGAAATAATTACTGGGAACCAAAAGAGGCCCTGGAAATAATTACTGGGAACCAAAAGGGGCCCTGGAAATAAAGTTCAAAGGGGCCCCATATGACATAATTTCAGCGAGCCCAAAGCTTTCCCTTTGAGAAAATCTCCAGAGTTCCCTATAGGCCATCCACCCCCGCCTCACAGAGGCGCAGGCAGGGATTTTCGGCCCTGCCCAGATGTACGAACGCCTGACAAGCACCTTGTGTTGACCCCAAGCAACAATGCACTGTTGGACGACAGTCCCAGCAGTCCAACGAGCACAGCATCTGAGCATGTTAGAGTGAGGCTTTAGGCATCGCAGCCTGCCAACCAACATACTAAGGAAGATGCAATGGGCCCCGGTGCTCCTCAGATTTCAAGCAGTCTTTCTCAGAGTGCCCGTCGTGCTGCCACACCAGTGTACCTAGAGTGAATTGCTCTACTGGCAAGTTTCTGGACCTTCTGGGGGGTTTCTTGATAATGTATCTGGGAGTCTTGTCAGGGCTGTTGTTCCTGTTAGATCCGTTAGGCTCTTATATCACACTTCATGCCAGAGTCCAGCCTCTAAGCGTGAGAGCAGGTATTGAACCCCTAAAACAAGCATATTGCCCCTGATTTATCGTCCCGGCCCATGTGGCAGAGGCAGTAGTCGTTGTTAGAAACGGTTGGGAACAGCAGAAATTCAAGGAGACTTGAATGGTACTTTGCTGCTCCTGTACTGTTGCAGTGCTCTTCTGCTATTTAGAGGGTTGACCGGGTGGAGTTAGACAGCTGGCATTCAGGGATGTTATTTGGGGTGTAGCCAGGGGTCTCCCTTGCTACTCCTGTGGTCTCCCTTGCTACCCCTAAAGACATTTCTTGTGCAGGCCTCTTAAAAAACAGGGGGTTCCACAAGTTTAACACTTTGAACAGTGACCCAAAATAAGAAAGAATAGGAATAACAAATTGCCTTTTTGGAACTGTATACAATAATTGCTAGACTCATTAAAGGTTTATTTTAGGACACTTCAGGGGGTGAGTCAGTGATTTAGTCTATTTGTAAACACCTCAAATTCACAATGCAGACAAAAAACTATAAGTATTTTGCTTTTGACAAGTTGCATTTATAGCCTGTATTTTTCTGCCACTGTCTCTGTTACGATCATCACAAGACATTCCATGTCGGTGTCCTCGATCATTTGAAACAATCCTTGTGCCTAAAAGCTTGTGTACAGTGTAGAAATGTTTGCCCATGGCTCATCAAGTTGCCCTTGATTTCATTGTGCCACATTTAATGCTTTGTTGCAATGTGTCCATCTTTCCTGTCTCCATGGCATACTGTTCAGGATGTTGGTTGCATGTGTGAGGTAACGAGTGCACAGAGTACGGGATGCTGTGTGAGTGCTCTGCTTTCCCTGTGTTACTCTAAATTCTTTAATACACAGTTATGAACCCTCCCAATGGTATGTATTTTGACAACCTCTGAAAAGTAGATCCACAGAGGCTTGACATGTGGTCAACTTTGCACCAGACCTGCAGATGTACTGGCCTGCTGTTAAATCTCAGTTACTAGTTTAATGGTATCCACTACAGAGTGTAATTTGCTTTCTGACTTTGAGAACATTCAAAACATGTAATTGGTAATTTTAACATAGCCGGTAAGATAGAAATAGCTGGTAAAATAGCTCAGTGGGATGAGCGCTCGCTGATGCGATGTGTGAGTGATCTGCAGGATTCAGGTTTGAATCCGGGCAAGGCCAACACAGCCTTTCATCCTTTTGAGGTCTATAAATGAAACCTCAGGTTGGGGATATTGTAGGTATATCTGTTCTATATGAAGTGCTTAAGCGTAAGTGCTATATAATAACATATCATTATGATTTGGCCTTGGACGTCTGATTGCATTCACATAATGTGGTAACATGTGCCTAAACACACTGATATTGACGACACAAGCATAGATTCATTCTTGTATGAAATGTATATCACATTACAGTGATAGGTTACCCATATTTATTATAGTGTACTTATTAACAATGCTATTTGATGCCACTTCCTGTTTTATCAAGGGGTGAAATGTTGTGTTCCATCGCTTCTGGTGATGTCACTTTGGGGTGGGCTCAAATGACATCACTTCCTGTGATGTTATCAGAGGTCAAGGGTCTTGTGATGTCACTTCTGCTACCCCTGACATTTTGGTGACATGACGTCCCTGCTGGCAGTCCTGTTAATTGATTGCAGTCTTCCATGTGGTTGCCTTGATTTTCTCTGTACTTAATTGATTGTTAATTAAAATTATGGATAGAACGCTTTATCCAAATTTACTCCCTATAGTTGAGTTTCCGGTCTTGCTGAAAGATTTTGTTGTCCTTGTTTCGGTGACTTCTCTGCGCTTCATATGTGTGTGCTGTTTGTATTTGCCCATGTCACTGCCATTTCTCCTACACTCTGATGAACTGTGCCTGTAACAATGAATGAGATACACATTTCTTTTTGTACTCGTGGCTCCTTGACTGTCACTTTCATGTGACATTGTGACATTCTTTTTTCTCAGCATGGGATGGGCACTTCTGAGGAAGCGTGCGGGTGGTCGGGGGGAAGGTGTTGAGCAGAAGTAAGCATAAGATGACCAATCCAGTTCAGAGACAGCTGCATTCTCTAGAGTGCAATGGAGGAGTATGTTGTACTACAGAGGATAAGACCCACAAAATGGGGTTGGGGCAGTACAGTGAAGGCATTGTGAAAACAAAATCAAAATATCGAGGCTGAGTATCCCAAAAGGAAATACACTGAACACGGTTTACAAAGAAACATACAAAGTACTTTATTTTATATTGAATCCAGTTACAAAAACAGAGCAAAATCAGATAGCTATCGGCCCTCAATACAACACAACGAACTCCAGCGTGGTTCAATGTGTTCAGTGAGAGACGCTGAACATTAGAATACATTGGCTTTTAATACCGTTTGTGAGCACAATGTCCAGCCCCACTTCGGGTTAATATTCCACTAATACATCACCAATCTAGGGTTCATGCCAAGTCTCGCACATCCGCATATAACTGGTTTGCTTTTAATACATATATCAACAAGCCTATACGGCAACTGTGTATTCTGGGATATTCCCTGTAAATCTTCTTAAACATTAATACAATGTAGTTAAACAAGAGTTCTACGTTTAGTCTTTGAATACATTGTCTTCACCGTATACTCGTGGATTAGTTTCATTGCACGAGTAAACCTTTACACACAGGTCAACGAAGGACAAGGTCTCAGTTCACGACCTCAACAAGTGGCCTGCAGGCAAGTTACATATTAGCTACGTACAGAGGTCAAGACGGCCATGTTGTACTTTGGAATAACATCGTCCACCATTTTAACTCACAGGGTGACTTTACAAAGCGAATCCTAAAATGGCGGATTGACCTAAAATGGCGGCTTACATTGATTTTAAGGTCAGGACCTTGCAACACGGATTCTTTCGCAAGCGACTTGCAAGCAGCTTGGCGTAGGCCAATATACAAATATTTATTGCATTAGGAGGCACGATATAGTTTCTCTTTTGACAGCATGTGATACACAAGATCTTTCAGTTCCCAAGAAAACTCAATAAAGGGCACCACATACAAAAATTAAATGCAGAGAATATTCAAGCATAATAAATCAAACAATGTTTTACTAAAAAAATAAAAATGCAAGGAAAATGATGCTCCTTAATAATGGTCCACGATGCTCACAGAGGAAATGCAAGCATTGATGTCTGTCTATCAAAATGTAGAGGGTGCAATGTATGTCTACATCCCCGACAGCCCGCACAGGCTTATACTCTACATTTGAAAAGCCCGAGAGGTTCTGGCAATGCCTGTGATTGCAGATGTACTACTCGAGAGACATGGCAATGCGTCTTCCTAGAATAGTTGCCAGATTGTCAAGACTCTTTTTGCTTTGCTGAAATCTGTGTGCTTTCATTTATATGATGAGCACCCATCAAGAAACCAGCCATGCACTTGAAGGCCTGTTATTTGGACCGGGAGGTGCTTTCTTGCCGTGAATCATATTACATTTTTGGACAGATTGTATTAGAAAGGGTTGAGTGGAGGGAGCTGAGTGGCTGGGAACGGTTGTCCAATGCAATGATCAGAAATATCACATTTGGCATGCAGTCGCCTGCCTGCCTAACCCCAGCAGCCCGGTGCAATTTCCTGGAAAGAATGACTTGCTCTAAACATGAATGTGCAAGCCACCATGTACTACTAGAAAGTAATTCAGAGAATAATTCACTTGAATGTATTTTTGCATTACACGTTGCTGCAAAAAAGTAGTCGCACAATGAAAACGCACTCGGCATATAGACATTATCATGGAGCAAAAGCACAAAAAGGTTCATTGTTAGGTATGTTGCAAGATTTAAAGAAAGGGTGTGTTGAAATACTGCTGTAGTTGAGATGCAATGGGTCAATGGTGGTTCTCTCTGGATCACGGAGCAGAGGATTGTCATTCATTGGGGGTCTCGCAGTGATATACCTTAGCCATAATGGCAGCCAGAGACATATAAAACATATAGGCATTCATATCAGAAAATGACCAATGAACATACATATCAATAATAATAGCATACCAATGGAAGCAACATGAGAGTCCAGAGAAGGAAGGAAATAAGAGAAGCTTTTAAAGGCATCTTTCAACAGCTCCCTCCGCAGCTTACACAGTTGCACTCAATTCTGCAAAATGGTGAATAACACAATCACGCTACACCATTGTGTAATACTTCTGCATCACAGGACAGCTGATTGACACCACAGCCCCTGTACTTTGCAGAAGCTCTGTCAGACAGCCAAAGCTCCTGATAGCCAAACTTGAAAACAATACAACACCGGCGCTAAACCATGGCGCTATTAGCACCATGGTTGCTGCCGCTATTGTAACGGGTCCGCCATGGTGAAATGGGGAAGTACCACCCCATTCCAAGGTTGGTGGGTCGGTACTTCCCCATTTCACCCTGGCCCTTCCCCATTCCCATTTTTGCCCCATAGGGCATGATGGGGAAGGCAGTAATTACGGTACCGCAAATTGCGGTACCGTAATTATCGCCAGGGTCCCTTTGTGGGTCTCTGCAATAACGGCTGGTTCCAGCCGCCATTATGGGAATTGGGTGCTAAGGGATTACCGGTACCGGTAACCTTACCGGTACCAGTCATCCCTTAGCGCTAGGGTCGTAATGACCCCCAATATCATGAATTAAGCACAATAAACTCATTGTATAGAGTTATCCTGAATATGTATGTATTGTAACAGACGGCCATTCAAACAAACAATCAGACAGTCAAGTGATTAAATCTACAGCACCGTTCTATAAGTCTAATCCACAAGAGTGAATTCCACTCCATAGGCCTCATTACGACCACGGCACTACACCATGGTGCTATTAGCACCATGGGCCATGCCGGGGTCCGCCATGGTGAATGGCGGAATTACCGCCCCATAGGGCTCAATGGGAATGGGGAAGGCGCTAGGTACGGTGCCGCAAATTGCGGCACCGTACTTAGCACCAAGGTCTCTTTGCGGCACCCTACTTTAACGACTGGTAAAACCAGCCGTTAAGGTCGGGTCCCGCAAAGGGACCTCGTAATCAGGCTTTAAGGGTTTAACGGTGCCAACACCTTTTACGGCGCTGTTAAACCCTTAACGCCAGGGTCGTAATGAGGCCCCATGTGTTCTGGATACCCACACACATTATTATTATCAGTTTTATCATTATTATGTATATGATTATTCCTACTATTAATATTATATGTATTGTTATTATTAGTAGTAGTAGTAGTATTAGTATTATTATTTGCACTAATAAGAATATTATTACTGTTACCGTCCATGCTGAGCACCAAGGTTGGTCATAGCTCATAAGCCTGATGTATATTCGGAAATTTCAAGAGCCAGAGTGGGCAATTCTTCAACAATTCTTCTATTGCACAGAGCAGCCCATATTACATACATTAAGAAAGAAATGCTAACTTGATCTCTCTGATATTGTAATAGGCTGCCTGTAACTCAATGAACAGTGTTGACAGTCTCAGGCCCGCAGTCAGTTTGCTGGCTTGTGGAGATGAGCGATTTGCGCACACCTTATTACAGTCTTGGGAGCAGGGAGAATACGAATGCTTTTAGCTCCTGTTATTAAATCATAGCTCATTTCATTATGTTCCACGGAATTAATCACTCTCTGCACATGAAGGGGGCTGTAGGCTCCTGTATTCCTTGCCAGCCACATTACTGGCATGTCTGCTTCTATGCCATGCTGTAATCAAACTCTCAGCACCCTAATGATGCCTACCAACAAATAAAGGAGCACTGTTAATGGCCAAGAGATGGCATCAGATGAAACTGTCAACTAGAGCTACACAACACAGACACATCATAACTAGGAAAGTGCCTTACTCCTGTTACGATGAAAACAACATGCCAGCAAGCCCTAGGTCTCTGAACATCTGTGTCAAGTGCAATTAACCTTGGTCTACCACCATTCAATTCATCGAAGGTTTATGTTACAGGTCTTTGGAAAAGCAACTGTTTACAGCAACACAATGTAATCATTGGTAATACATAGAGAATGATGTAGCAGCTGCCTCAGGTAACCATCTATCTATACTGGGCAATAACTAAGTCTCAACCTATTATTGCATACATCATCTATGTTATTGTATTTGGCTAAACCCTTACTGGATTAATTTCAGACTTCCTGTTCAGAAGAGTGATGAATGCCCATCGCTCCTACTCTGCCTGTCCTCTCCAACTGCCTCCAGGAGCCCATTCCTTGCTGGACTAGGCATGCTCTACAGTGCTCTGTCCCCCTCCATCCTCCTTCCACCGCCCCATAATCCCTGGGTAATGTGCGATGACACAGCCTCTGGGTGCGAGGGCAACGCTATTGGCTGAATCTACAAATACGTTACCGTAAGAAAATGTGACCTACTCTTGACTAACACCCCAATGTAACTCATGAGTAATTCAGATGCTGCTAGCAGGTGTAAGACGTCAGGAGTAAATCAGAATTACATCCTTTGTAACTTGAATATCCACCTTCAGGAGTAAGTTATGGGTGAGTCAGAGTTACTCAAGGTTACCCATTTGTAGAATCAGCCCCATAGCATTGCGCTCATACGGTGTAAATCAGGAGTTACTCGTAGTAACATATTTTGTGAATCAAATTCTCAGCTCTAGGTGTAGGTCAAGGAATAGTCAGAGTTACGCATGATGTAACGTATTGTTCAATCTAACCTCTAAATATACAAACATAAATGTGTTGATTAGACACAGGCACTTGCATTGACACCGCTAGAAAATATGTGATCTATAAACATAGTTCTTGTTTTTGATTCTGGGATACAACTTTCTCAGATTTTTATTAAGTTCAGCTGTTCTTCAGAATTTGCCCCAATTCTGTAATCATGACAAATGTTGCATGCTGGACTTCCACAATTGGGTCACAGGATATTCACCACTTTTGTTGAAATACCATTTCTTTAAATTACATTTTGCTGCACCTTTTACGGCTTTTTTACTGCAAAAAAGATATATGGTGGGGCTGGATAAAATATATAGAAAGGAGGGTGTGAAGAGGATGTGTGGGATCTCCCCCCACTTTTTCTGGAACAAAAAAGGCCAAAAACAGTAAGATAAAATTCAGTGATGCCTATGGTGTGCTGGGAGAGGGATTACAAGTTAGATGTGGCGTGCCAGAGCTCACGCTACACCTATAAACAGGAACATTTTGGGGGAGAAGAATTGACTGCTTCTAAAACGTCCATGGATTGATACTTGGTAGCTTGACCAAACAGAATGCTTCCGCCCTGCAGAATCACACGTGGTCATACCATAGGAACCAGTGCAGGAATAGTGCCAACTTTTACCATAAACGAGAATCCAGCAAATGGTATCTCCCTAGATCCGGTTTCAGGGGAAATGAAAAGAGTGGCGTGCCCGAGCGATAGTACAGCACATGTATCCATGCACACGTATCGGTGCAAATCTGCCCCACACTCATGCGCAGTCACAGAGTAGAGCTCTCAGAATATACAGGCAGATTTGATAGTTATAGTTAGGGAGGAGTTCAGCCCAAGATGGTTGCATGTTGCTGCATATATGCTCCATGGGTATGCGCGATCACTGACAGCGCCACTTTGTGGCTCTGCCCGAGCATGGAGTGGACGCATATTGGCACAAAGGATCAGATTGATAGCTTCCTTGGAAAACGAATCAACCTGATTTTAATTATCTGTGAAAAGCAGTGTGGATCTAACTGAAGAGTAAGTAAAATAGTAGTGGAACAATGGGCCTCATTACGACCCAGGCGGTAAGTTACCGCCTGGGCCGTGACTTTACCACCATGGCGTAAACTATGTTTACGCCATGGTGGTTGGCGGACTTACCGCCCCATTCCGACCTTGGCGGGGCGGTAAGTCCCCAATCCCCATTTACCCTTCCCCATTCCCATTTTTGCCCCATAGGGCATAATGGGAGTGGGGAAGGCGTCAATTACGCCACCGTAAATTACGGTGGCGTAATTAACTCCATGGTCCCTTAGCGCCATGGATTTTAACATCTGCTAAAAGCAGGTGTTAAGTCCGCCATGGCGCTAAGGGACCTCGTACTCAGGCGGTAAGGGTCGGCGCTGTTTACGCCGCCGTAAAACCCTTACCGCCTGGGTCGTAATGAGGCCCAATATATTAAACAAGCAGGTCAACATAAGGTGTTATGTTTTCAGACATATTATTCTTTGGCAAACCAGTGTTGCAACTTATTAAACACTAATGTGTCACTTAAAGGAATTGTATTGCTTGATACATTTGAGACTCGTATAGTCAGAAAGCAGCATATACAATAGTAATAGGTAAGATAGGGCTCCTTAGTTTCATGTCCACCACAAGATGGCCCCCATATGCACCTTGCCACAGAGTAATCATAGATAGAAGGGGTCACAATAGAAGATTGGCTGCCACAAAATGGCATTTTGAAGCCTGGATCTGAATCCTGTGATGGGACTCCACACCCTTTGATAGCAGATGAACTGGTGAGAATTGCTGTATGTTTTTGTGACTTCATAATTTACAGGATCTCATCTTCATACGACTTAACTCATGGGGTACCCAACATTCTATTACAACTGACGTAAGTGAACCTTGCATAGTAGGCAAACCAGCATTTGCAAAGGAGCCTTTGTGTGTGTTCCATTTCTCAGTGGTGAATTGGTGTGTGGCTAATTGAGTTCCTGAATTCTCTTGCAGCTCCAGGGAGTAAATCACACACAGTGCCCGAAGAGAGAAACAGGCAAACAACTATTGATAACAACTTCTCTAATTCTAATTAATCACTGTGTAGGTAAGAGTATGGAAGAAGTATCATAACGTGAAGAGACATGCACAACCATTTTTTGCAATAAGAAAATGCGAGAGGCCAGGATACTGTGCAAGACTGTATGTGTCATCTACAAAGTAGCCACAAGGAACACAAAAGCATACCTGGCAGCTAGGCTGCAGATATCTGGTGGCTAGGCTGCAGATATACCAGGCAGCTAGCCTGCAGATATCTGGTGGCTAGGCTGCAGATATACCGGGCAGCTAGGCTGCAGATATCTGGTGGCCCACTCCCTGTGCAACAAATCGACCAACTTGCCTGAATGACAACTAGCCCGCAAAGAAATGCTCTGCAAACAATCCTTTTCTTGTCACACACCCACCCTTTGACTCTTAAGGGGGAAACAATGACTAGTTAAGTAAACATCACTGCTCGATCCCCCCCTCAGTGAACTAGAATGAGGCAAGACAAATCTAAGACAAAGACATCGAAATAAGACAGGTCAGCAGAATTCCCAAACCCCAGAGACATCTCCAGAAGGGTTTGCATCTCCGAATGGAAGAAGTACATGGTGAGGCATTGTAAGATTTGAGAGATCAGCATTGGAGCCCAGTATAGGATTAAGGGCTGAGGAAGAACATCTTATGTGACAGGATCTGGCCAAGATGGCTGAGAGGGTCATGGATGCAGAGATGAGGTTATCCACTACTGAAATCATTATGGACAAGTTTTAAAGCCAAGGGACAGACTTTCTAAACAAAACAAAGGCTCTAGAGGTAAGGGCCGAGGTACGTTCTTGGTGAAACAACCTGCATTTGGTTGGATTTCCCAAAGCCGCAAATTGGAGGCATTTGTGAATCAATGTGGGTCATTACGGGGTAGGAGGTAAGCAGCATGGCTACCCCCTTACTGGCTACCGGGTCCGGGTTCCTCGAATGAGGAATTAATGGGCCATTCCAACCTTGGAGGACCCGGTAATTCCTCATTCAAGGAACCCGGACCCGGTACCTCCCCATTCCCATTCGAGCCCCCATAGGGCTCAATGGGAATGGGGAGCATGCTAACAACGGGCCCATTAATAACGGGTCCGTTGTTAGCATGCTGGTGTCCTCCCGGGACCCGCTAAGGACGCCTGGTAAACTTCCGGATCCCGCGAGGAGACCTTGTAATAGGGCGGTAAGGGGTTGACAGCACCGGCACCTTTACCGGCACCTTTAACCCCTTACCGCCCACCTCGTAATGAGGCCCAATGACTTAGAGAGCGGGTTGGACCTGACAAACTATATGCATTCATTGTGATTGAAAGAGGGCATAGGGCCTTAGTGAAATGTCCCCAAGAAGCGGCGGCCGTCTGCTATTATACAAGGGTCTTAAACGATGCAGACTGTGGGCCTCATTACAAATCAGGCGGTCCGGAAATAACGGTGGCGGTAAACCCGCCGCCACCGTTGTTTCCGAACCGCCTGATCCCGACTCCTGCAGGCGGGAGGTGATGTTCCCGCCAGGTTTGACTTGGCGGGTTTAACACCGCCCGCCTGCAGGCGGACGAGGAAACACCGGCAGCATTACGTGATGCTGCCGGTGTTTCCATGATCCCATTCCCATTGAGTCCCACAGGACTCAATGGGAATGGGGATTTACACCATCCGCCTCCGTGATTACCAGAAAACCGGGGTTGTAATGCCCCGGTAATTCCGGGAATCACAGAGGCGGAATGGTAATACGAGTCCGGTGCTAACCAGGCAGTTTTACCGCCTCGTTTTACGCCGGACTCTTAATGAGGCCGTGTGACTTAATCTTTTGCAAAGTCAGAGCAGACGGAGCTATCAGGTACCAGAGCAGTTCAACACACCTCTTCCTAGGTTATGTAATGCCAGTAAGGAAAGGTCAGGAGATCCTTTGATGAAGTAAAGCGGAAACTGAGATCTATGTGGCGTTAAGACCCTTTTGCAGCATTGGGAACGGGGGCTTAAGGCCATTAGCACCCCAGGCTATCAAAGTGGTAACCCGGGGTGATAGAAAAAAAGATTTTCGCACGTGTCCAGTTGAATGAAGGAAAATCCTTTACAAAGATGGTCACCATGGAAAGGGAAGGCGGGCACGTATGGAGTGGCAAAGGGAAGGAGCAGATGTGGCAGCAGTACACGCTGTCACCCAAATAAGGTAAGCTGGGGATTGAAGGGATGTTAAGAAAAGAGGGGATGGAGGGTTAGGGGAAGATGGCAGAGGGGAGAGCCGGCCATCAGGCACCATGGAACTTGGGCTTTCATTGGCGGTTCAAGCCTGCGTTACTAGCCTCCTGAATGGCTGGCGTACCCCGCCTGGGGTCTAATATGCATTAAGCACATGCTTATTTCTCTGCATAGGCTGAAAATTAAAGGGTGAGGAAACCACTTTTCTTTTGCTAGAGGGCAAGATGACTGGGACTGGGTGGAGAGGAGATTCAAATAAGGAATAACAAAGAGATGAACAGGATGGCATCTAAAGCGCAGGCCAGAAGAGGACCGTGGAGATGTGCCCGCTATGTGCTGGAATGAGCAACATGATGGAGCAGAGCAACCTGTTAATGAGGGGCAAGAGAGGGTTGCTGTAGATAGTGTGGGTTGAGGGAATTGATGCCCAGAAATGATAGGCGTCTCCAGGCAAGCTAAGGTCCTGTACACTTATCCCACAGGCACAGTGGATTCAGGGATGGACAAAGAATAGGGGGTATCGATATAATATTAATGCATTTGAGTGACGTGTTTGGCCAGGGGACCTACACACCTGCGGGTTTCTTGTTAATTAAAGCCCTTTCGCCACTTAAGAGATTTTGATAAATTGGCTAGATGTATAAGATGTGGCAGCTCATTGCTGTTTGTTGATTATCAAAGCAGGGTTGCAGGAGGAGTAGAAGCAGCTGCTCAATTGGCATGTAAACCTCACACTGAAAAGACAAAGCTGAAGATGACAGAGGCAGTGGGAGGAATTAATTCCTTTGCTTTCAAGCCTAAATTGTTACCCAGTGAATCATATGCTGGTGTTATACAAAAAGGGGTATGTATGGTGTTCTAAAGTGCGGGCACATAGGGAGTATTAACCTCCACCTTTATAATATGCATATGGAGAGGAAGGAGTCATGCCTGAACGAACTCCATGGAATCAAACCATTAGAACTATGCATAAGGAGTTAGAGCCTCATTACGACCCTGGCGCTCCCCTAATGAAGGGGGCCGGTATGGGACCGGCCCTCTTCATTACGGGAATGCCGATTATGAGCTTCCCATCGCGGGACCCGTATCGGACGCCTGGTAAAACCAGGCGTGCTTTCCGGGACCCGCGAGGGGAAGAAGGAGGTGACAACGGGCCAGTTGTAATCTGCCCGTTGTTACCTCCATCTTCATTCCCATTGAGCCCTATGGGGGCTCAAATGGGAATGGGGAATGGTTCCTGCAAGGAGGAATTACCAGGTCCTCCAATGTTGGAATGACCCAGTTATTCCTCATTGCAGGAACCCGGTAAATGAGCCCGGTTTGGTGGCAGCCATGTTGCTAATAGCTCCATGGCTACTGCCAAACTCGTAATGAGGGCCTTAGTCTATTAAACAGGAAGTACTTACTAGATCAGTCATTACTGACTTCGTAGAGTCGGCTTGTTATGAAAAATCTACATCGGTTAAATCATTTTCACCAACATCTAACAAGGATAGAACTCCATCTTTGGTAAACAGATCTTTGAAATTTCTTATTAAATCTTTAATGATGAATGATGGTGTAAATCACAAAGCAGCAACAGAAGGAAGAAAAGGGATGGTTAAAAACATATATTCCAAAAGTGAAAAGTGAAAACCTGGATCTTACTTAAATGGTTGTTTGTCTTCTTTGTAAAAATTGCAACGCAATTAAATTAAAAAATATATATATATATATTCCATTTATTACAATGTGCTTACCCTGCATACAATGGGCTTGCCCTGCATAAATAATATGGGTAAATGACCAGCGGAAGGGGCTAATTCTAACCAGATAGCAGATTGTGTAATTGCTGTTGAAAATGTGCACCAGATATTGGATATAGAGAGCTATGTGGCTAGAACTTGCATCTGGGGCCTGGGTTTAAAATCTGCAGAATATTATAGAGTTTTGCCGTCCCTGCAGATCTGAGGAAAAAACATGAAATTATTCCATTGGTAAAGTGTAGAGGCTTTTGTAGTGTTCACACATGCTTCATTTATTTATGTTGTTATTGATTGTGTATGTCTGAATTGGAATGGCTAATTATAAGTTCACTGCAATATGACTTGATTTATTTTAATTGGTTATTTGTATTATTTTTAAATGTTTTATTCGAATTTTATGGAAACATTTTGATTTCCAAAATACAAGATTTGTTGTTGTAAGGCTACAATAATATTCGTTTTGCTCAACATGTTGCTGTAGCAGTTTATGTTTTGTCAGGTTGGTTTATTGTGTGATGTTTACACTTTCTAGAAAACAGTGTCCTTTTTGCACTGTGGCCTTTACACATTGTAAAAGTGTATCACTTATCTGCCATGACTCCGCTCCTAGGCCTGCACCTTCAAACCTATTTGCACCACCACTGTGAAAATGCTTTTCGCAATGCTGTCTCCACACCAGAAAAAGCAGTGTAAATATTTCTATTGTGGACTTTGCATGTCCACCGGCACTAGGAATGAAGAAAAAAACAAGTATTGTGCTCTAGAAATGTAAATACTGTTTTTTGATTTTCCAGTGTGGTCAGGAGGGCAAGGTAGGCACAGAAACAATAGAGAGTAACCAGCCAGATAATCACTCAGACAGATAATAATGAAGGTAAACAACTTTGTGTATACTATAAGGGAAGGCCCACTATTGGCCGCCTCGTAAGGGCACTCTTTCACCTCCCCTCCTTCGCCTTGTTCATTCCACTTGCAGCCACCTCCCCATCGCTACCCCCTTGCATACAATTTTCAAACCGCAAGCGACTTTAAGACAGTCATTGTATTGGTCCTTGGAGTTTAAAACAGGCACATCGTTTAATGTTTTCAAAAACAGTGTTAGGAGAAAATATCCTCCCTTGTGTTTTGTGTGCGTGTTGATTTTAAGAAAGGCAAATGCTATTCACCCTGTGCAATTTGGGTGGTTATGCAAAGCCAGTTTATAGAAATGTGCATATTTCACCTTGATATGCTAATTTCTAGCTATGACACATCCCATTGCGTTTGTTGATGAGTCCCCCCACTTTCATTTTTAGGACTTGACCCCTGGCTACATCTAAGGCATGCCCAGGTAATAGCTTGGGGTGGCACGGCCAACCGCTGGAATGTGATTGCCGACCCCAGGTGCCACCCATTATCCTAAACTATGACGTGTGTGCATGTGTGTGTGTGTGTGTGATCGTACTTCATGCCACCCCTGCATAAGTCAGTGCCCCCAGTTGGGTCACCCTGTTCAAAAGCGCCTGGATACACCACTGTACTACATAATCCTGATTTGAGTTCATGGTTCCCCTCAAAGCTTTGACACAGAAGAACACATGCTCTTTTTCCACAAGTTTGAGCACACATGATAAAATAGAAAAATATATCAGACTCTGGGATCAGTTTCTCCTCACTCCCCAGTTTTATGCTGGGTTTTGATGATGCACAACTTGTAATAACTTAGAAACAGATTTGGGAGCATGACAGCTGTGATTGCTTCTAACTAATGTCATTACGTCCTACTTCATTTCATGAAGTCTTTCGTGATCAAGGGGAAATTCTGCTCATGTATTCCTTATCATCCTAATGACGGGCGTGGCTGCTCCAGACGCTCTGCAATAATCAGGCTTGCAGCATGGCGACGGTGCCGACCTTCAAATGCCTGAATAATCTGATTGGATGAGTGGGGCTATTAAGGCAGTGCCTCAAGAACCGCGGCACAGCACAGATATGCCACTGTGAAAAGTAGATACCCTCAGACACCCAAAGCACCGTGCGTGATATGTAGCCTCTCTGTTGTTGTATCAATGGAAAGGAAGCTATATTTAAAATCCTTTATATGATAGAAAGTCTGCAAGCAAAGGAGGGCGGGCGCTGATGCACTTGCTGCCAGAGAATAGAATAACGTCACAGTGATTGACATGTGTAATATTAGCCAACATGCGATGCAACCTACTGAGATACAAGTATCTTGGTCACGGACAGCTGCCTCTGGGGAATACTTTTCTATTTTCCCCATCACAGGCCCAAAGAGGAAGTAATGGAACCCCTCCACTGTATCCAGGGTGTGGAAAGAAACATCAATTCCCCTGCACAAGGTTTCGACTGAGGCCGTGGTGATGTGGCCGGTTGTGGTATAGCTCATGCACGCTTCCCTAGACTTCATGGTCACGTTCACCTCTGAAAGTGAGGAGGTCTGAGTTTCAGTAGCCCCTCCTCCAATCTCCTCTTTTCTCATTGTATGTGGTTGCTTTCATTGTCCATGAAGCCTTCTATGAACAGCCATTCATCCTGTTATTGCAGCTCTCCCACATCCGGCCTGGCGTGTCCCTGAAGTGATCCCCAGGGCCCAGTCGTGTTGTGCTCCAGGACAGATGCATACGCTAAAAAGGGTTCTTGGTGATTGCCATGTCATGTTCACCATTTTCACTCAAGCAAAACCAATATTTGATGGCTGGAAGGTTTTGAATAAATCATAACCATGGGCATAGCTCTGGGCAGCCATCCAGACCATTGTTTTTCAGCCTGCCAAGCTATTACAGAAGGGGAAAGACCATATGAAAATAAGGCTTCATACCACCTCTCAAGGGACAGTCCAGCCCGAACTGCTTGGTCACATCCCTTCTGCACGAGACCACAAGCACCCCCAGTCATGTTTCAGCCTTGTTGAGCGTCATCAGCGAGGACTAGTTTGGGGTCTCTAGACCATATTCATATCTAACCTACTTCTTGAAAGCCTTACAAACTCTTTAAAGTACAATCACCCCACACCTCTAAAAGACGAGAATTGATCCGAACAGATTGGATTAAACAATCATACAATTAAAATTATAAACCTCCTTGTCCAATTTTGGTAACATGGATGGACGGCAGGCTTATCTCCTCTAAAGTTCATGAATAGTTGATTATTTGCAAAACAGCGAAAAATACAATTATTACCCAATGATAAATGGAGTGTCCAGTCAAGGTTGCATAAACATATCTACTCTATTATTATCAGAGCAGACAATCAAATAACACTACTAAATACAACCCAACCTGTAATGAAATGCAGAGCTCAGACTGTTTCTAAGAAGGAAAAGGGATGCACTTTGGATCCTGACAGGAGCGTAGTTCATACAGCCAATAACCACAATCTTTTTTTTAAAGGCTTCTTGGCTTCGGCAAACATGGAGAAAGGGTATTAAAATGTCCTTAGTGGGCCTTCTGGTAAGGACCAGGGGGACAGAACCCCAATGTACCTCTTGCTGTAGTTGTTCTTGGTGCTCGACAGCATTGAGTCCACTTCAGGGTGCTTTTCAGGCTTCTGCAGCAGAGTTCGAGATGGGAGTCAGCAGAGGGTTTCAGGCAGCAAGAGGGTTCGTTGAGCGAAGATTGGACAACAGCTGCAGGCTGGACTTCACAGCGACTCAGATCAAGAATTGTTATTTCAGTGCTGAGTGGCAGTTCTGAAGCACTGGTCGAGATGTCTTGAGTCCATTCATCGAATTCGGCTTGACGGTCCTAGCTCGAGGCGTGACGGCTGTCAGTATTGCAGGCGGTTGCTGATCGGGGAACTCGACTGGCTTGAAAATGTCGGTTAATGAGGACAGCGGCAGGTGATTGGTGTGGCACCCCTCCCTGCCTCGTCAATGGGCTTGTGTTCTTCTTTATGGCAGGCCGCCCAGAGCTAGGGAGTGTGTTGCAGGCAGCTGTCTTGTCCTTGGTTTTGGGTTCAGAGACATTCTCGCACTCCCTGTCCAGGGAGCTTGCTGCAGAGCCTAGCAGGGCATGCTCTCTGATGGCTGGGTACCAGTTCAGAAGTGGCTGGAGGTTCTTCTGAGTTATTTTCTCCCTCTGTTCCCTGGGAGAAGTTAAGGGGAGGGATCTTGCATCCCTCTTTGGCTGGTCCTGGGCTTCCTTCATTGGCAGAAGCTATAAAGTGGACTGTACCTTCAGCCAGCTCCAAGGATGAGTTCTTCTTCATGCTTCAAGTTAAGTCATCAGATGATCTCCTGAAAGTGTGATTGGTGTAGACTGAATCTACTGCAGTGAACCAATCCTGGTGTCCCTATCAACAGTTTTCTGCATGTGTGAAATCAGAACCAGAGTGCTTTAAATATATAAGGGGCCCTACAGGAACCAAGAGTGTCCCAGAACCAGTATGGCTGAACCCTTCTCTCAACAGAAAGAGTTCTCGGATCACTCCCCTGTGATGCTAGGTCCCACCCACCTCCTTGCATGCTGTGATCAAAGAGTTTCTCTAGTTAATGTTTCTCCCTGGGTGGTTCCTTTTTATAACTGCTGATCTCCCTTGAAGATGCTGAGAGACCAGACTCTCTGGATTCTACAAGCCACATTTTTGTATCGAATGAATGCCCCCCCCCAAAGAGGGTTGTCTACTGCAAAAATAGACTCATATATGTCAGTTCACTGTCATTGATATTGAGGGGTTGGAGTTGACTCCGGGTTGACACAGTTACATATGAAAGGTTTGTTGGGTTTCCTTTCTCCATTGTTATCCTCTGCAGTTGGCATGTTAATGGCGCCACCAGCTGCAGGGCTAAAAGAGCAGAACGGTTCCATGGAGCCCTTGTCAGTTAATCAGTCTATCAATGGCAGGGGAAGCTCCCCTTACCCCCTCCTTTGGGATGACATTGTGCTCTTCTCTCCTGTCATATTTCAACTAAATATTACAAGGGTGGACTGTACCTGTAGACTGTGTCCAGGTCAGAGTGCACAGGGCTATGCGTTAGTTGTGGCATAAGGAGGGATGTCATTTCAGCAAAATGCCAGGGGTAGTGGAAGTGACATCACACAACCCTTGACCTCTGATGACATCACAGGAAGTGATGTCATTTGACCCCACCCTGAAGTGACATCACCAGATGCGATGGAACACTACCTTTCACCCCATGAAAAAACAGGAAATGGCATCACATAGCATTGTTCCTAAGTACACTACAAAAAATATGGTTACGATATCACTGTAATGTGATATACATTTCAAACAAGAATGGAACACATGTGTATCGTTAATATCAGTGTGCCTAGGTCCATATTACCAAATTACTGTGAATGCAAGCAGAACTCCAAGGTCAAATGATAATGATGTGTTATTATAAATTGCACTTATGCACTTTATATGGAGTACATATGCATACAATATCACCTAAGCTGTATTGGTACACATTTATCAACTTCAGCAGGATGAAAGGCTGAGTTTACAGTGACGGGATTCAAACCTGCAACCTGCAGATCACACACACATCATAGCAGCGAGCGCTCAACCCACTGAAGTATCTTACCAGCTAGAGATATCTTAGGGGCTATAGTCAAATGAGAAATTAAATGTCTGAATGTTCTCAAAATCAGAATACAAATTACACTCTGTAGTGGATATCAATAAACTGGTAACTGATATTTAACAGCAGGCCAATTCATCTGCAGATCTGTGCAAAGTTGGCCACGTGTCAAGCCCGCGTGGATCTACTTTTCAGGCTTCAGAGGTTAGCAAAATACATACCATTGGAAGGGTTCATAACTGTGTATTAAAGAATTTAGAGTAGCGCAGGGAAAGCAGCACACACACACGGCATCCTGTACTGTGGGAACTCGTTACCTCATACATGCAAACAAACATCCTGAACAGCATGCCATGGAGATCGGAAAAATCGACACATTACAACAAAGCATTAATTGTGGCACAATGAAATCAAGGGCCACTTTATGAGCTATGGTCAAATATTTCTTCACTGTAGAAAAGCTTATAGGCACAATGCGTTTTCTCAAGTGACCGAGGACACCGAGATGGAATGTCTGGTGATGATTGTAACAGAGACAAAGGCAGAAAAAAAAAGCTATAACTGCAACTTGCAAAAAGCTAAATACATAGTACGAAATGGATGCTTATTCTACTTTAAATGCTTTTTGGACGTTGTTTTCTGCATTGTGGATTTGAGGTGTTTAAGAACAGACTAAATTATTGGCTCACCCCCTGAAGTTTGCCTGAAATAAAGCTTTAATTAGTCTAGCAATTATTGTATAGAATTCCAGAAAGACAAATGATTTGTTATTCCTATTATTTCTTATTTAGGGACACTGCTCAAAGTGTTACACTTGTGGTACCCCCTGTTTTTTTCTAAAGAGGCCTGAACAAGAAAGCCAGCCACTCCAGAAACAGAGAGCCACATGGCCGCTGGCCACAGCCCAAGAGCTTCAGTTATTAAAAAAAAGAACAAAATATATAGTTTTTTTTGTTGTTTGTTGGGAGTAGCAAAGGAGACCACAGGGGTAGCAGGGGAGACCTCAGGGGCCATAGGTGCGACCTCTGGTAACCCCCAAATGACGTCCCTGGGTGTGAGCATAGGAACATGTGTGTGTATCCGCCCCACACATTCTCCTGAGGCAGGTCTACCATCATCCATACTCGTTACAATTTCAAAAAAAGCCCAGGCGACACCACGCCCACCATGTGGATGGATGAATCCCTCACACTCAGGTTCTTTCACTACCTGTGGTGTGTTAATTCACTTGAATGGCATTCTGCGTTTATATGATATTAAGACACATTTAGAATTAGAAAATGCTTCCCACGAATCTATGTGGGATACAGAAAAAGGAACACTAGTGGTGTCAGCACCGGCCAGGAGTGGAACCGAGCAGATAGCACTGGCCCCCAGTTGATTGGGGGGCCACTCAAGCAGACATCCAACACACAGACTTACACGTACGATGGCAATGGCCTGCCTATGTCTCATAAAGAGATTTTATGAACCACATTGCATGAAGCAGGCTCTCCAAGCCCAGACTGTAGGAAAACCACGCCAACTGCTTAATAGTTCAGGCCTTTAAAATACTGTATATTACATGCATTCCCTGTATTCGACAAGGTTGGGCTCAAGGGGTTTGGTGCAAAATAGGTGTGTGTGAAAAAACATTTCAATATAAAATAAATGAAAGTAAAGCACTATTTTAAATGACTTTATAAGGCAGAGCCGGTAAACTGACCCAGCCAAAATAAAGGGCATGCATTAAAAAAAGATATACTCAGAAGCATTTCATGTATACTGTGATGGATAACATTGTAGAGGATAGAACCCTGGTGTTTCGTTGATTGACAGGTTCACCCAGTTCACTGAAGGGTTTACAATGATCGAACCATGGTTCCCAGTTGATCAAGGGCCGGGAGGATAGTTCAGGAGCAACGTGTTTGTCTTGCAAGCAAACAAAGCAGAGCAACACAGGTTCGAATCATGGTCCTGTGCTTAGAGGCTGGTCTCTGGTGTTAAGCGTGTAATAAAAGGTCAATTCATTGAGGATGCAGCAGGTGAGTACTCAAGCTCGAATCCTCCAACGTCACAGGGTCCCATGGGTACTGGCATGCTCATGTGCCAGCAAGCAGTGTTCCATCACAACTTCCTCTTCATGGTGTGTCCATGCTAGTTGTGAGCTGGGCAGGCTGGTGCCAAGTGAATGACCAGGAGACACATAGGGGTCACATGAAAGAAATTAACTCAGAATGCTGTATCGAGCGTGTACTGGAGATAAGTTGGGGCCAAAATAGTGGTCAGATGTGTTGTCAAGATGGCCGGTTGGGCTGATACAAAATAGCAATATGTACAAATCCTGCTCTCAAGTACAAGTGTTTTTTTAATTTTCATACAATTGCCAAAGTCCTAAGATGTCATTGTGATAGGGGAGAAAATAGCTTACAGGCAATGACATATTTGTAATATTTTTTAATATTCCTGTGGTATATATAAAAACCTGTAAACCAATAATGTGTACTTTAGTGTAAGAACATCTTCATTAGACGTCGCTGGCAAGCAACAGAACGCTGTGCATAGGGGATGCACTTATGCGGTCACAGGTAGGTTGCGGGGGTCGCTGGGAAGGATAGGCGGAGCAGGGGAGAGTTGAAGATTCAGAAAGGGAGAAGTAGGGGTTGAATGGTGATCAGCGACTGGAAAGATGTCCTTTGAAGAGCAGTGTCTTAAGGCTCTTTCTTAAGCAGGCGGGCAGACAGGGTGCACAGCGGGAAAAAGGCCAGTTTCCTAGTCTTCTCTGTCATGCAGTTCTTTGCTTCCAATTGTTTCAGGAAGCTCAAGAGGCCTTCCTGCTCCTGGTCATAGTGTGATGCTGAATGTTCATGGACATTATTAGCGTGTCTAAGAGCTGGGACAAAGGATGATTTCATTTGACACCAGGGGCCTAGAATGCATCATGACTCTGCACGAGGGGCCATTGATGGCTTCTCGAGGCCCAAAGTCAACATCCAGTAGCACCCAGACATTAGGGGTCATTACGAGTTTGGAGGCAGCCATGGTGGTACTAGCACCATGGCTGCCTCCAAACCCGTGTCCGGGTCCGTGGTGTCACAATGGGGACTTACCGGGACATTCCGATCCTTGCGGACCCGGTAAGTCCCCATGCCAAAAACCATTCCCCATTCCCATTCGAGCCCCCACAGGGCTCAATGGGAATGGGGAAGGAGCTAATAACGGGCCTGCAAATTGCGGGCCTGTTATTAGCTCCCTTGCCCCTTAACGGGTCCCGCTAAGGGCGGCTGGTAAAACCAGCCGGCCCTAGTGGGAACTCCTAAGGGACCTCGGAATGCGGCAATAGGGGGTTAACAGCACCGTCATCCTTACGGTGCCATTAACCCCCTACCACCGTACTCGTAATGACCCCCATTGACTTAACGAGAAAGCGTATTGTCATTGACGAGAGGAAAGCATTATCAAGTAAGTGCACTCATTTTAAGCTAGTGTTCTTCGAAATAACATATATACAATCATCTGTGTGTTGTGGACAGAGATGGTAAATACGTTTCACAATTAAGAGAAAGGTGTGTATGTCTATGCACAATAGAGACAGGGAGCTCTGTTCAGTAATTACCACATGAATCAATTCATATGTATGCAGTGAAAAAAAAAACTATTCTTTTGTCGGCTATATACTATTGTTCGTATAAACGCAAACCATTGTCAGCATCAGTGAGAAAATGTCAACAAAGGATGCACACCACTTTAGCGTCAAATGGAAATATGATTAAAGTAGATCGAAACAAAAACACAGCTATTATTAAAAGTGCAATTAAGTGGAACCTTCACCCAATAATATGCAATTACGTGCTAGTGGGCGTACAGGAATCGCAATTTTTATTGCATTTATAATTATTATAGTTGGTTATTTAGAACACGTCTTTTAACGTTACGCAGCAAGCATCATACAAAACAAATTTGAATGGAAATCTGTCCTCGTGCAGACGTTTATGGTACTCGGAGGTTTCAAAGTGCGCACCGGGGGATCGAACCTGTGTTGCTTGGAAGACAAGTGCGTTGCCCCGGAGCTATTCTGGCGAGACACTATCCAGTAGAGCTAGACGCCAGTGACTGCGGGGATGATTCCACCTTCCAGATTCTGGGTTATCAAAACTCTGTCCTTGAGCAAACTAATGCATAACCAGTGTCGGTGATTCGATGATACAGAATGTAGCAAAACGTTTTAGCCCCGGTCCTTATAAACTAAATATAGTTTCATTAAGGCAAAATGAAGCCCACGACTTCATTTACTAGGTATGTTTCGTACTATTAAAATAATAGTTATAAACTCGTCTTTTTATGTTACACGGCAAGCATCATACAAAACACATTCTGATCCAAATCTGTCCCAGTGCAAACGTTATTAGATAACATGGCTGGGGACTCCAGCATTTCAACAATTTTTATCGCCAGCGTAAATGTTAGGTAATGTGGTCCTGATGGTTTGGTAGGGTGTACGTAGACTTCTCATCTCCAGCCAATCCTAACGAGGGAGGTAGGGAATTACACTCTTCAGTTGACCGAGACATGCTCCTTTAGCAGAAAAGACACGCCACGCAAAGTTGGAGAGAGACTGCAGATGGTCACTTCTTTGAAAGACAGCAGCATGTCTACATATGCATAGCAGAGTACTGGAAGAGTGCGCTGTGACTGAGACCGATATCAACATGCCCCTTCCCACAATGCGGTAGCAGCCATTGGTCAGTAAGCCTGTAAATCAACAGGGCTTTCCTCCGCAGATATAACCTGATTGAGGCTAATAGTAACCTGCGGATGATGACAAGGCAGAAGAAAGGGTAGTTAACTTGAGGGTAGGGTGACCAGACGGCTGGGTTTTCCTGGGACAGTCCGGGAAATCACCAGACGTCCCGGGGTCCCAAGAGGTTTTTTATTTTATAAACCCCGTCCGGGATTTTGGTCATGGTGCTTTTTTTTGCCCACCTCTTCCTGCGCAAATGGGGGCGTGAAATGCTTTTCACGCCCCATTTCCTCCCCCTCCTCCTCCCCTCCTTCACTCTCCTTCAATGAGAGGAGTGTGCAGGTTAGCACACCTCCTCCCTGCCTCCGGCAACGGGCCATCAACATAGATGTAGGACTAAAGTTATATGTGCATTTACTTTAGTCCTACTTTATTTCAATGGCTCTTCCGTTTTTGTTTTTTTAAAATCTGGTCACTCTACTTCAGGGGTGCACAACTGATTTTGACAGAGGGCCGAAAGTACCCTACATTATGGCTATACTGGCCCGAAAAGTAAATGTGGGTGGGGCGGTAGGCGTGGTGTGGGGTGGCGGGAGGCTTTTTCAACCCCTAATTTTTATTAAACACTATGCTCCATAGCCCCCACCCCTCAAGCAAACACTATGCCCCATGGCTCCCACCCCTCATGCAAACACTATGCCCCAAGGCCCCCACCCCTGAAGCAAACACTATGCCACATGGCCCCCACCCCTCAAGCAAACACTATGCCCCATGGCTCCCACCCCTCATGCAAACACTATGCCCCAAGACACCCCCCCTCAAGCAAACACTATGCCCCAAGACACCCCCCCTCAAGCAAACACTATGCCCCATGACACCCCCCCTCAAGCAAACACTATGCCCAATGACACCCACCCCTCATGCAAACACTATGCCCCATGGCCCCCACTCCCCAACCAAACACTATGCCCCATGGCCCCCACCCCTCATGCAAACACTATGTCCCATGACCCCCCACTCCCCAACCAAACACTATGCCCCATGGCCCCCACCCCTCATGCAAACATTAGGCCCCAAGACACCCACCCCTCATGCAAACACTATGTCCCATGGCCCCCACTCCCCAACCAAACACTATGCCCCATGACACCCACCCCTCATGCAAACACTATGCCCAAGACACCCACCCCTCAAGCAAACACTATGCCCCATAGCCCCCACTCCCCGACCAAACACCATGCCCCATGACACCCACCCCTCATGCAAACACTATACCCCATAGCTCCCACTCCCCGACCAAACACTATGCCCCATGACACCCACCCCTAATGCAAACACTATGCCCCAAGACACCTACCCCTCATGCAAACACTATGCCCCATGACACCCACCCCTCATGCAAACACTATGCCCCAAGACACCCACCCCTCATGCAAACACTATGCCCCAAGACACCCACCCCTCAAGCAAACACTATGCCCCATAGCCCCCACTCCCTGACCAAACACTATGCCCCATGCAACCCACCCCTCATGCAAACACTATGCCTCAAGACACCCACCCCTCAAGCAAACACTATGCCCCATAGCCCCCACTCCCCGACCAAACACTATGCCCCATGACACCCACCCCTCATGCAAACACTATGCGCCATAGCCCCCACTCCCCGACCAAACACTATGCCCCATGACACCCACCCCTTATGCAAACACTATGCCCCAAGACACCTACCCCTCATGCAAACACTATGCCCCATGACACCCACAAAGTACTTTATTTTATACTGAATCCAGTTATAAAAATAGAGCACAATCAGATAGCTATCGGCCCTCAGTACAACACAACAAACTCCAGCGTGGTTCAGTGTGGTTCAGTGTGTTCAGTGAGAGACGCTGTACATTAGAATGCATTGTCTTTTTATACACTTTGTGAGCATGATGTCCAGCCACACTTTGGGTTAATATTCCACTTAATACATCACCGATCTAGGGTTCATGCCAAGTCTCGAACAACCGCATATAAGGGGTTTGCTTTTAACACATGTATCAACAAGCCTATACAGCAACTGCGTATTCTGGGATTTTCCATGATAGTCTTCTTAAACAGTAATACAATGTAGTTAAACAAGTGTTCTATGTTCAGTATTTGAATACATTGTTTTAATAGTATACTTGTGGATTAGTTTCTTTACACAAGTAATCCCTTACACACAGGTCAACGAAGGACAAGGTCTCAGTTCACGACCTCAACAAGTGGCCTGCAGGCAAGTTACATATTAGCTATGTGCAGAGGTCAAGACGGCCATGTTGTATTTTTGGAATGACGTCGTCCACCATTTTAACTCACAGGGTGACTTTACAAAGCGAATCCTAAAATGGCGGATTGGCCTAAAATGGCGGCTTACATTGATTTTAAGGTCAGGACCTTGCAACACGGATTCCTTTGCAAGCGACTTTCGAGTAGCTAGACGTAGGCCAATAAACATATATTAATTGCAATAGGAGGCACAATATAATTTCTCTTTTGACAGACTTGGCATGGACATTATCCTCTTTATTTTTCATTTCCTTCTGAGGATGAAAGCTTCCAGTGATCTTTCATCCAACGGTGCTTGATCCTCCCCTGCATAGGCCTCATCATGAGTTGGGTGCTATCCTGGCGGTATTACCATGGGAATACCGCTGGGGCTAATAGCGTTACCGCCAAAGCCCCCACCCCTGCACTATTAACGCTGGATCACGGGTTTGGCGGAACAGTAATTCCCCATTTCTCATTGGACCCATTCAGGAATTCCCCATTCCCCATTGGGCCGAATGGGGAATTTATGGCGCAACTACCATTGGCGGTATTACCGCATGGTAATTTGGGCCGAAAATCAGCAAATTCCTGGTGCTCAGAGCTGGGGCTTAATGCAACCAAACCCGTGATTTGGCAGACCCTTAAATGCAGTGGTAATAGCGTTACCCCCGCATTTAAGGGTTACCGTCAAACTTGTGATGAGGCTGCATATATGAAAAGACAAAAAATGCTATCTGCATCTCACCAATACCCTATGGAACATCTGTGAAGATGGCATAGACCACAGTAGTTCTTAGTGTATAAACAAGCATTCCAACATATGGAGGCGCAGAGGCAGCATGCTCAGATTTCGGTTGAATCCAGTTGTGAACTGTTCAATCCTTTTTTTAGGGGTTGTATTCATCCGAGTGTAGTCAGGTATATGCGATGTGGTATACAGTGTGACAGAGTGGCCCGCTACAAAGAACCACACTGATTCCAATAGCAAGTCCAAGGGACTTTTTTAAAATTCTTTACCAATAGGATAGCCCGATCGCTTCAGGAAAAAATATTTGGGCCTAGCGGGCCATGGGATATTTGGCGCTAGGGCGGGCCCACTCTCTATGGTCTACCCCAGCCTTGTCCCCACCTCCCTAACTGAGACGTCCAGATTGGGGATGTTAGTAACACTGGGATCGGTAACCCCTATCCTTCTTTCCCTTCCTGAGCTTTTTGTGTTTCCCTAAAACATTGGCAGCCTGACTCAGTAGTGATCTTCTAACTTTCCCTCTCCTATCCCTGCTTAGAATTCTCAGGGAGAAATTAATGGTGCTTTGTTTCGCCCAGTGTCATGGTCACTCCTTTCACACCCTCTTGTACCTGACCATTCACTAAACTGGCCTCAGAACCAATTCTCCTCCCACCACGACAATGTCCCTCCAATCTCTCACTCCGCCTTTCCACCTAAACCCTTCGTTCTTACTTCCTTTCCTACTGCTGTTCATACTAACGCTCGTACCTCCAACTACCCCTCTACCTCTGTAGTCTCCACTTCCCTCCTTCCTCACACTCCACTTCCCGCTTCTTACTAATCTTCTAGATATAATCTCTGTTTCACTCTACGGCAATAGCTACTTCTGTTCTCCCACTCATTGTCACTCTTCTCTATTCTCAGTTTATTATTGTTCCTACTTCGTTGCTCACACTATCTCCTTACTACCTTTGCCTCCCACTATAACTACTGTAAGTTTTCAACCTTCTCCCTTTCCTCCACACCTGCTATTACTTCTACCCCTACTGTACTGCTGCTACTCACAGTCTCTACTCTCACACTCAAACACTCCTTAATAATAGCCTCCACACTCATATTGCTCTCGCCTACTGTGGTCTCTCGGACATTCACCACCACCTCCTGTCCTCACTCAACAAACCCACACTTGCACATGCACTGCTTAAATCCGCACCCCTCCCAGGATTGGATACTCACCCTGTCCAATCACTTACCTGGCTCTAGGGGGTGCGGCAGGGGAAGGCCATGGGAGGGTTTAAAAAGGCTGGTAAGTGGAGCCCCTTTCCAACATGGACCCTGCTGGTTTTCAGGGGCGTTATGCTGCTCCAGGCCAGAAGGGGCCTTTTAAAATAATAATTACACCACTGGTGGTATAGTGGGTAAAGGCCTTCGTGGAGGCCTTTATTTTATTGAATATTTCCCTCATGGTTTAGTGGAGGCTTGTCCCAGTGAGGGCTCCAGCTGATGCCGTCAGCTCGAGCATTGCTTCTTTTATGGACAGTGTTGTGGGTGCTCCAGCACCCCATGGTTTTCTGCAATCTCTTTCCATGCCCTCCTGTGTTAAGCGGCTGGTGTTGTGCTGCTCGTGGCACCCGTACATATATTTGTGGACCATTGCTCTTGCGTCTTCCTCCCCACTGCTGCGCTGCTGCCTGGACGGCACCATCACCGTAGGCAAGGAGGGGTAAGGAGGGGCCCTGCCTGCATTCAGGCACTTGTGCCAGGTTTGGGTGCCCCCACCTCCCTTGAGATGGCCATAACCCTGGACCTGTCACAACATTTAAAATCAGTGTGGGGGACAGGAGCTCTTGGCCTAACTGCTTGCCATGACAACTTGCATTTCAGAATTCACTGGAATCCTTTGGTATTAATTTGAGATCCATTCTTAATGACGTGTTATAATGGAGATCAGAAACCATCTTGCCTCAAGTTATGCACTGGTGACCAAACAATTGAACGCATTGTTCCAGTTCTACTGCTTGCACGCTAGGAAACTGGGTAACTAGGTATTTCCCCAGTCTTAGGCTGTCATTAATAATAATAATTTTGCATTTATATAGCGCTACGAACCCTCTAGCATCTGAGTACTGCTTATACCCACGGTGCTTGATCCTCCCCTGCATAGGCCTCATCATGAGTTGGGTGCTATCCTGGCGGTATTACCATGGGAATACCGCTGGGGCTAATAGCGTTACCGCCAAAGCCCCCACCCCTGCACTATTAACGCTGGATCACGGGTTTGGCGGAACAGTAATTCCCCATTTCTCATTGGTGTGTGGTGCTCATTTATTGATCTCAGACGGATGAAAGGCTGAGTTCAGCCCTGCCGGGATGCGAACCTGCCTCAGCAGGCTCTGCACAGATGTTAAAGCGAGCGCTCTACTCGCTGTGCTATCTGGGCCAAACTGGAACAAACTGGTTTTGCACAGTTTTCCCTCCCTGTACCTCATGGGGAATGGTAAATAGCTTCTTGCCACTACGTTTCAAATGAGATCAAGAAAAATAACGTTGAGAGAATGGGCCTCATTACGAGGTGGGCGGTAAGGGACTACTGGCACCGGTAAGGACACCCGTGCCGGTAATCCCTTACCGTACCACTACGACTTCCCTTTGCGGGTCATCCCTTAATTTGCGGTACCGTTATTAGCGCCTTCCCCATTCCCATTGAGCCCTATGGTGGCTCAAATGGGAATGGGGAAGGTCCCTGGTGAATGGGGAATTACCGGTCCCACCAACCTTGGAATGGGCCGGTAATAGCTCCATTCACCAGGGCGGAGTCGGTAAGCTTTTGGAGGCAGCCGTGGCGCTAATAGCGCCATGGTCACCTCCAACCTCATAATGAGGCCCAATATCTATTAGCACCAATGTTTTAGCAAAGGTCAGTCATTGACATTTGTTTTCTTTTTTCAAAATTATTGCACCCACATCACTCAGACATTTAAGAATGCACCGAGGATACACTATTCTGAGACAGGAGACACCAATTCTACTCAACGTGCAGATCACCTAAATCACAGAGCTGTCCTCTGGCCATTTCCAGGGGTGGGAAGACTGGCCCAGGGAACAGTTCAGGAGCAGGGGCAGAGCAGGGACAACCTGATAAAGCTCCCACATGTGGGGAGCAGACTGAGCCTTTGCATAACAATATCATTGACCCAGAAGGTGAAGAAGCAGCAGCACTACACACAGAAAGGCAGGGGAAAAGACTGCCCTGACCATATCAATCTACCCTACTTGATGGAGCCCTTAAGAAGGCATTGGCATCTCTTTCTGAAGCTAAACATGCTTAAAAGGCCCCACAACCTTAGGCAGTGGGATCATGTTTGCATAGAGCTGGTATGCCAGAATGTGGGTTTGGGAGATTACGGTGGACAAAAAGGACTGTTTCTTTTGCTGTCTTAATTAAAACAGCCAGAGACGGACTGCAGAAGTAGATAGTTTTGGGATCTGAGTTGGAAGACTGAAGTAAATGGCCAAAGGCGTAATACGAAATATGAAAGGGGTATACGTTGGCATTCATTTATGGTAGCAGGTGACAAGGCTCATTTTCTCATTTCTGGGATGTTTTAGGGTGATGAAATGAGTGACTCCATGTCATCTGAACACCACTGGTGGTTCTTCTGAAAATCATTGGTTTCTGGCATGTTAAACTAGTTAAAACAAATAAAGACTACAACTCCCAGAAAGCATGAATCTGTTCCATGAAAGACCAGGACTGGGAAACGGATGTTCAGGTGGGATGGAGTCACATTGCCTAAATATGCTGTGTACACGGAGGCAAGATAAAGGTTTGAGTAGGTAGGGGGAAAAGCAGCATTGTTACCCATAATGTTTCTTGTTGCCTTTTAGGTTTTTGCTAAGGTGCCAAGAGTGTGACAAATTAAAGGTTTGAAGGGTGAGGGGATTACGCTTAAAGACATTATTTTTTGTTTGGTGTTGTATGTGTCCAGGAGCTATTTTATATCTGTTTGTGTGTGTTTTATATACAGTGAAAGCAATGTATGTTCATAGGTGGAAAACACACATCAACAAAGGCCACAGTTGTGGCTTGTGTGCAGTGAAATCCTTTTCTTTTCTGCTAATGTAGTATTGAAATCACATGCCCATAGACCCTTTTTGCATAGCGTTACAGCCACCTGTCCAGGTTTACCATCATTTGATAGGTTTAGCCAGGATATTTTCATATAAAACCTATTGCAGGTATTCTCACCATACAGTAATGAACTTGCATCTTTGCCAGTCACTTTCACAAATTGCCAGCTTTTGCCATCAGACAACAGAAACTAGCACAATTTGTTAGACATTTCTTTATTCCATAATTGTACTAGCATTATATTATTGTAATATGGTGAATTCTATAGCGCTTTATGTAGATTTACCACTTCTAAGCTCTGTATTAATCAGTGTTATTATGACCCACTGATGGTACTCTGATCATTGCCCTCAGAATGTCGTGCAACTAGAATGTCCAACCTGTCACATGGCATTGTCCCATTCCCAAAACAACCATGTTGCAAATGAGCTAGGCATCTCGCATGCAACTATATGCCAGACGTTATCATTATGTGCCCGGGAACTTGCACCATTAGGCAGCTGCTGCCATCACATGCCAAACTACACATGCCATTGTCTAGACCAGTACAATCCTATATTTAGGTGCTCCATCCATAAACCAGGTTTTCCCATTAGATGCTCATGCACTCACACATTTTGACAGGTATTGTTATGCTTTGCCTAGGTACTCAGATCACATGGCAACATGACCTTTTCACCTCACAGCCTGCCCAATTCTCTGGTCTTCCCCTTTTAGTGCTTTGAAGGAGTTTCAAGGCACTCTGTGTACCCAACCCTTACTTAAAATAGCTGGGAACTGTCTCCTTTTTCAGCACCGCATGACTCTTTCCCTTTAATTCCCAGTGATCTCCCATCCCTCCACTGCAGCATTTGGAACGGGCTCTGGGTGCTGTGCTCGACAACTGAACAGAACCTGGGCTCTTGTTGCACTTTCCAATGAGTGCAATATTGTTGGAAAAATAGATTATGCAGCAGCCATAAATGCTTTTACGGCAGCAACATCTAGGAGACTGACCCTCATGTAGACGATCAACTTAAACATGGGATAATGAAAATGAATTCCAGTTTATAATATCAATAAAGTATATCAATAAAACAGTATTTGAATTAATAACTTAATGATTTTGACGAGAGAGTGCAGTGCAGGGAAGCAGTGGATGACGTGGAGTATTCTAGTGCTTCTCCCTGGGTCCAATATTGTCTAGAAACGGGCCTGGTTGTCCTGTTCATTTATGGTGGACCCAGTGACATGGGTTCCAATCTATTTAAAAGCTCCTAATATCCACACGGGGCGGAGTGATGTGGCCTGCGGGCATCAAACGATCGCGCCCCATCCATTACGGGTGCTCAATTCTTCATGGTATTCTTTGCAAAAGCCACCATGAAGAATTTCGTAATGCAAGTTCTTTACCATCCCTCTGAAAGGGCTTGACATGTATTTGCTACAGAAGCCGCTGATGTCGGTCATATCGAATGCCTGGCAAAGGTGCAGGAAGGTCTGAAATGATCCTTCTGTGCACTGAATACATAATCTGTAGAAAGGGTGGGAAAGAGTAGTCCATAATTACTGGCTTCCTGCAATCACTGCAACATGTCCACAGTCTTCTGCGGCCTCTGCCTGAACACAGGAGACTGGCATCATCTAGGCACAGTTCTGATAGTTGGAGACTTTTCATATGAAATGGAGCACAGATTGAGGGATTAGGCTTTGGGCCTCATTACGAGGTAGGAGGTAGCCATGGTGCTGTTAGCACCATGGCTACCCCCTTACCGCATTTCCGATCCGGGTTCTCGAAATAAGGATTTACTGGGTCATTCTAACCTTGGAGGACCCGGTAAGTCCCCATTCCGAGAACCATTCCCCATTCCCATTTGAGCCCCCATTAGCTCCCTTGTCCCTTAGCGGCTATCGCAAAGGGTGCCTGGTAAAACCAGGCACCCGTAGCGGGACCCGTTAAGGGACCTCGGAATAGGGCGGTAAGGGTTTACCGGCACTGGTCTCCTTACCGGTGCCCATTAACCCTTACCGCCCACCTCGTAATGAGGCCCTATGTCTCTTTAAAGAGGTCTATAAGATATCCTGGAGCTTCTAAAAGAGTTACCAAGAAAGCAGGTTCAAAAAAGAAAGTTTCCAAACTAGTACAGTACTCCTGAGCTCATCAATTGAATAGCATGAAGAATACTTCCACATAGTGACGCGAGGCGAAAGTGGTGTCATTGCGTTTTCGAGCGCACAGCATCACGTCGCCTACCAATGGCTTGCAAAACCTTTTACAGCACCCCCCACTGTACGCCGGCTTGTCCACGCGGCGGTCGTACAGTCAAGCGACACTAGCAGCGGGTAAGCAGATGCCAAGATGGCGTTCTTGATATTTGTAACTACGGAGTTGTTTACTATACATCGAGGAAACTAATCGGTGTGAATATTACTATCTAGATCTATCGGCCTGAGAAAATAGAAAACGCCGCTAGGTAGGCACGTTCAGCTACATGGTTTGAAGACACGGCAGGAGTATCTTTAATCAAGAAATCAGATTCTACTAATCACTCACGAATGCACTCTTGATATTTTTCAGGCATATTTAGAAATGTAAGCTATACAGTAACCACAAGCAGGTAATGGCACCCTGACCTTCAATTTTAATTAAAAGAATTGATCATGTGAACTTCACCTACTGACTGATGCCAATTGAATACTGTATGGTTTAATCATGATATTTCACAAATTAATAATTCTTTAATGACTTTATCAATATGATGATTGCCCACATGTAATTTACCTGCATATGCACTTATGGATGTCTTCAACTCTGGATTTGGATCTGAATTTTGGTCTGGGTGCACACATTGGTTCTGGGAATTGGTATTTTGAATTTTGAATTTTGAATTTTGGTCCTTAATGTGTTACATTTGAACATTGATAATGTTTATGCTGATACATACGTTATGCTTTACACATACGTTATCATGTACAGTGCCCTAGCCCTGAGGACGGACTTGCTCCGAAATGCATTGGCATACTACAAATAGTGGCACTGACTTTTTTGGATGCACCTTTTTGCCTCCAAGCATTTCAAAAATGTAGTCTTGTTGTCCCTTTTTAACATTTTTTACATTTTGAGTATACTGGTAATGATAACACCAGTGATGAGAAACTCTACCGCAACTCCATAGGTGAGCTATGCATGAGCACACCTTGAACTAGATTGACTTCTAGTTCTTCTTTCTTATTGCTTCCCCATAGTGGCCATCCTTGGATTTATGTGCCAGCAAATGATGGAGTGGTCCGACTGACTTGCAGGAAATAAAAGAGATAAGCATTGACAATGCCAACAGTTTGAGCTTTTGTGTAGGCATGGGAAGGCTCTTGCTAGGCACTGCCGTAGTAGTATTAACTGGCCATTGATGACAGCAGGTGCAAAATGGTGCGATAACCTAGGCATTTGATAGCAGTGCCTGGCAAAAGCCTAATACTTATACACAAGCCCAAACTGTTGGCTCTGCCAATACTTGCTTTTAACAGAACTTCAAGGAAGGACAAGCTTAGTGCTTATAAATCACGTCAACAAAGTCAGACCTGGTTAAGATTTTTATTACATCAGTAGCAGGTGTACAGCTCCAAATAAGTAATTTACTCTCAGAATCTCTGCTTTGAAAAAACACTGGCAGACACTTTACGTGCAACGTTTGATGGAAAGGCTTGAATAAAGCGAGCTGAAAGAGTTGCCATGGGGAAGTGGTTGGGTTGGGGTGGGGCAGGCGAGGAACTGGGTAGGAATGGCCATAGGAATTAGCATGACCATAGACAGTCAACAGAATGGAAAATAACCAAACAACACCTACAAGCAGTGTGTCTCTCCTCGTGCGCTTTTTCCCCCTATCTGTACTCTAATGCAATACGAAAAAAGGAGTAACAGGAAATCCAACGTCCTCATGAGGGATAATTAGACTAAGAGGCAGGACATGCAATTTGGTGTTGGGGCATTGCTGATGCTTCTCTTGGGAGATCCTGTAGCAATACAGTTACACTGAGCCTGGCAGGATTGCTCAATCATTAACCACTCTCTCCTGACATGGGCCAGCCTGCATCACGCAATATTGAATCCCAAAATGACCCACTCAGACCTTCATCCTTCTGAGGTTGATGAACTGAGTATTACTAAATTGCTCAATAATAACAGTTGTTATTACAGCGCCTAGAAGCGTAAGCAATCCAGCATGAAGCACTAGGGTGCTGAAGATATTGAAACGTTGCCTTAGGAAATGCCTAAGAGTCCTGGTGCACCAGAGACATGTGCATATCTGGTTTGCTGGTGGGCAAGGGATGGAGATGCCTTTTCGAACCATCCGTTGTTCCACTATTGATAGCAGTGTGTGTCTCTTTCAAGAGAAGCATTGCTTTATTCTACATCAGTCTTGAGCTTCCATTTTGCTGCTGCTCGTCACTTAAGTTACGGCGGTACAGCAGGATTTCCGGGTAATCCTTTCATGGGGTGAATCACTGTGTTGTCTGGTGTTTCTTGTTCTTTTGTAAGTTGTTGAGTGCCTCTGGTGATGTTATGTTATATTAAATTAGCTTATAGAGCGCACGTTCACCACAGGGGTATCATGGCATGGATCGACAGCAAGGCAAGTGGGAGAGACATAGTTAGAATACATGGGTTTTTAGTGCGCAGCGGAATGTCAATTGGTTATATAGGGAGTTCCAAAGATAAAACGTCCGCTACCCAATAAGCCCGGCCCCCAACCCAGCAGAGTCGGACCCTAGTGACCTTCAGCAAGCATGCCTCGGCAGAGCACAGAGCCCGACCTGAGACATACGGGTGGAACTTGGCACACAGGTACTCAGGCCCCAGACTAAAGAACGACTGATGCACCAGACAGGCCGCCTTAAATAAGACATGCTATTTAAATGTAACACAGGGGAAATGTGGGCCCTGTGTGGGGTAGAAGTGGCCAAGCAAATGTAGGCGACGAAGAAGGTGAAGGGCTAATCTAAGAGTAAAGAGTTATATGATATGATAGTTTATTGATGTAGCGCCTATACACAATGTGTTTCAAAGCGCTTAAGTACAGTAGTCTACAGTAGTCTAAAGAGGAGGTAACCAGCGCCCCCACATCAGGAGCCCTAGTATGAGCCGGAATAAGTGGGAGAACTTTCCGGAAAAGTGGAAATTGCAAATAACCACGCTGGCAGATGGCAGTGACCTGGTGCTCCATAGAAAAAGTAGAGGAGATTTTTAACCCCAGATCCTTTACCACAGTAGTAGGGACAGGAAGAGGGCCCAAAGAGAGAGGCCAGAAATCAGACGTCCAAAGAGCATAAGCAGAGGGGGTCCCACCACCGACACCTCAGTTTTAGCTCAGTTCAACTTGAGCCAGTTGTTCTGCATCCAATCTCCCATGTCCTCCAAGTAAACCGTGGACCTGGTGGCTGACTCAGGAAGGTTAAGATCAAGGTGCACCAGGATCTGGGTATCGTCAGCGTAGGAATAGCACAGGAAACCTTGGGAGGAGATGAGCCTGTTCAGAGGTTGAACATAGATATTAAACAAGACAGGTGCGATGGCGGACCCTTAAAGAACACCACAAGTGATGGCCATAGGCTGAGAGCAGAAAGGCAGGAGGGAAATGGTTTGGTAGCAGCCAGACAAGAAGGAGGAGAACCAAAACAGGACTATCCCAGAAAGGCCAGCTCCTGACACACGGTCTGGCAGGACAGCATGATCAATGGTGTCATAAGCAGCGCAGAGGTCCAAGAGAACCAAAGCGCCAACTCTGCCCTGATCCTGCAGCCATGCCAGATCATCAACTATGTACACCAACACGCTCTTGGTGTCCCGGCCTAGGCAAAACCCAGACTGTGAGAAGTGAAAAAAGAATGAGTCTTCCATAAAAGTGCTAAGCAGAGGACAGACCAGGGCTCCAAGAGTTTCATGAGAAAGGGAAGCAGAGAGATGTAAAGACAGGAAACATTAACCAACTTTAAGAGGCAGGCAGGCTGGGTGCACGACAGAGGAGGGCACCATCATACTGCAAAGAGAACAGATGTCAGTCCGTATTTTGGGTATTACCCAAATTGAACTTTTACAATTGACCTTTTGTCCTTTTTTCCTAATTCACCTAATTATAGTGGTCTTAATTGACCCTCTGAACACTTGACCTTAATATTATTTTAGTTATTTTATATATGTATTGGGTTGGTTTTGGATTATAAATACTATAAGGGGATTGGGTGGAGGGTTGCAGTTTTTTTTTTGGATTGGGTAGAGGGTTGCGGGGGCTTTACCCCTGTATATGTCCTAATTGACCTTTTAAATTAGGTCAATTCTCCCAAGGTCAATTCTCCCGATGTCAATTGTGAAAGGTCAATTAGTATACATCCGTATTTTGTTGATCTTACCAACAAAGAAGAGGGACAAGGAATCACATAGATCCTGGATGGGGAAATAGACTTGGAAGGAGCAGAAGAGAGAGAGGGGACCACTTCAAACAACTCCTTTGTGTCGTTGATGGATACTTCAATGCGAGTTGAGCAGTGAACCTGCTTTGCTGGGAAGATGGATTAATGGTAATTAACTGAGGCATTGTGAAAAACCACTTTGTCTAGCAGGCTGTAACCATGGTGCCATTTACGCTCCGCTTGTCTGTGTGCAAGGTGCAAGGCGTGCAATTCGTTGAGTACCAGGGCTCTGCAAGCCTGGTGCACGTTTCTGTAATTTTAAAGGGGGCTAGTTCATCAGCTACAGAGGCAAGATTGGAAGAAAGAGCACCAGGTACCAAGGTAGCAGGATCACTCTGAGCTCCCTTGATCTGAGTAAGAAGTAAAGCTTTAGGACGATCCACCTGCAGCGTTTCTGGACCGACTGGGCCAGGGAGGGAGGGTAGACTTGTGGTATTTCCCAAGAAAAAGGGATAATGGAGTGGTCGGACCACATCACAGGGAGAGCGGGGTAGACTTCAGTCATCAGAAGGGGGGGCGAATATGAGGACAAGACTGTTTCCTCAGTCTTGGGTGGGAAATTTGACCAACTGGGGTACAGTTAGTTAATTCATAGCAGTGATGACTTTTTGGACTCTAGTGTCCATACAGTCCTTAACTTTAAAGTTGAAATCCCCGACGATCAGTAAGCGAGGGGAGCCGAAATAAAGATCAGCTGCCAGGTCTAGAAAGGCATTGCAGAAGGTAGTGTCATGTGCCGGCGGACGATGCACTACCAAAATATGGATAATGCAATTAGAGGCCAATTTAAAGCAATGCAATATGGCTTCCATCGTAATATGATGGCTCAGTGTGAGCAGGCTACCTAAAAAATGAGTTTTGAAAATAATGACCACATCGCCGCCCACATGGAGAGGGGGGTGATCATAGTGGAGTATTTCAAAAGCGGGAGGGAGCAGCTGAACCACCACAGGGCCAGATGCCTCATTCAACCAAGTCTCAGTTATGCACATGAAGTCCGGGTTATAATCAACCAAGACATCATGGCATTGGGCACTGTGAGCCGAGAGGGAGCGTACAGTACTTAGAAAACTAAGTAGATTGCAAGTGATCAAAGTAGTCAATAGAGGTCATGTTAGTATCATCATAACCGTCGGGAAGCAGCGTGGCAGACGAGCCAGTTCAAGTAGTTGATCCCGAGAGCAGCAAGTGGTTTGGGGACTAGCTGTGATCATCCAGGGGAAGGACCTGCCTACACCGGGCATCACACGGATGGGCACAGACGGGCTTGCCTTTTGCGTGTCTTTGGTACACATCAGGCACACTTGCAGCGCAGGACGAGTTTTCTGGTACACACAGTACAGCACACAGAGGATATTTGGTGGGTAAGGGGGCACGGATAAAACACCCAGTACACAATGAATTATTAATAAAAATAAAAGTGCAACGTTAGCAGCGTGATAACAATGATAACAGCATTAGCAAAGTAGTAGGAGCCGCCTTACTCTGTCGGGTGTTCAGTGTTCACACAGATATTTACTGCATGAGTTAGTCCTGGGCAACTGCACCCATGAGACACAAACAGCAGAGATAGTTTGGGAAAAGGACAGCAGAAAGAAGGCTAAAGGTCCCACTGCATCTTTTTGGGAGAGTTCCTGCGCCTGTCCAGAGATTTCTTTCAGTGCACTCCCTTAGTGAACACAGGAACATCTCAATTCTGTGCATCCGGCTTAAAACCTGGGTGATTGTGCAAGAGGATAAGACTGCCCCCCTCCACCCTGCACTTCTGGAAGGCGTGCCGACCCTACTCTTAAAAGAACACCTCACCAATCACTGATTATGCTACTCGCCCAAGCTTATCCCACTACCCGTTCTAGCTCTATCCTACCCCCTACCCATGGACTGTAAACCCACTGGGCGTGCCCCCAATGTAGAGGGCTCCGTTGCTTCCTGGCTATGTTTGTCCTTTATTCATTCCTTACTCACATACTTGCAAACATACATGAGGGTGGGTATAGCTATATCGTGCATATGCAGATGCCATTCGTGAATGCCTCACATTCATCTTTACTGCAAGTGAAGGGCATAGGTGCATCCTGAACTTAGACAGAAGGAACGTGGTGACCCGGGCCCTTTATACACAAGCAGAGTCATTTAAATGCAGCAGATACGTATTTATGTGTTTGCAGGATTTCATAATCCCTTTCCTTCCTTTTGTTATACAAGGCGTCACAAGATCACTGGTTACCTTTTCTTCCTGGGGAGCGAGGAGATGAGGCTGCCAGTCTGGCAGGGAATCTTCGCAAGATGAAAGAGCGACGCAGGGTACTGATCCAACACCTTCCTGACACTAAATGACAGGATTGAGCTGAACCAGCTCCCAACGCCACGGGTTAGCACTTCTCTGATTATCGTGACGTCAGGACAGTGTAAACACTGACAGAGAAGGTCTGGTGAAGTCCGCTGCTGAACTGGCTGATCGATGCTCTCATCTTCGGAATATTCTTTGGATGTTGTCACAGGCACAGATACCGGCAGGGCACAAGACCAGTAGATGGCAGAAGGAATGTGGGAATGCGAAACCTGACCCTCCAAGAAATGAAGGAAAAAAGAGGGAGTGGAATCCTGAACCAAACCGCCCCAGGACCAGACCCAAGGAAATAAAAGAAGGGGGCAGGACCAAGGGAACCCAGGCAAGGAACAACATAAGAACCACTACGAACCAGGGACCAGGCAGCGAGAACAGAGTGAGCAGGGAACCAGAGTGGGACTGGGGCCCCAAGGGCACAAGGCAGGAGCAACAAAGGAACACAGAGCCACGTCTCAAAAAGGGTAGCAGGAACAAGAACCAGGGACACATGCAATGGCAGGCCCCCAGGAGCGCATACACGGCCAAACAACCGCGTTGAGACGCGTTGTTTCTGGGTCTGTGGAGGCTATAAATAGCCTGGGGCCAGAATGAGGCTTGAAGCACAAGCCTCTGTCACTGCGCATGCGCGGAACGTCAGACGCTGACGATCGCACATGCGAAGGACATTCACAATGGCTACGCCGAGGGAGCCGGGAGTCCAGACCGCAGGATGCCGGTGAAGACGCCAGCATGGATACAATCTCCAGGAGGGAGACTGCCGGAGCCGAGGACCCCACCCCCTCGAACAGGTAAGTGGCGTGGGTGGCGTGACACAATACCCCCTCCCGGACAACCCCAGGGCACCAGGCTTCCAGGGATAGCAGAGGAAGAAGTCCCGAACCAAGCATGGAGCATGGACAAAGGAGCGAGGCTCCAAAGTGCGGTCACAAGCAGAATAACCTTTCCAGCTGAACAAAAACTGGAGCACCCCACGCCTAATCCGCGAATCACAAATCTCCTGCACCTCAAACTCTGGGACTCCCTGAACCAAGACCGGAGCAGGACGAGAACAGGTGCGGCCAAGAACATCGGGCACACAACAGGGTTTCAAAAGAGAGATGTGAAAACAGGATGTATCCGCCAGGAGCGGGGCAATGACAGACGAAAAGCTACTGGGGAAATGCGACTAGTGACACGAAAGGGACCAAAGAAACGGGGAGCCAATTTCAGATTCTTGGAGGATAGCCATACCATATCACCAACCCGGAGGTCGTGCTCTGGGTTCTGCCGTTTATTGGCCTGAGCCTTCATACGTGCTTGTGCCTCTGCCAAGGTACTGGCCGCCAGATGATGTTGATCACGGATAAGAGCCACCATGGCATCAGCCGTCGGAACGGTACTCGGCAGTTCCAGATGAATGGGCGTCAACTTGAGGTGCAGGCCAACAGAACAAACGAAGGGACTGAGTCTGGTAGCAGAATGAACAGCGTTGTTGTAAGCTACATCTGCAGTGTCCAATCAATCCGACCAGTTGTCTTGAGTGGGGTTGGCATAACATCGCAGGTACTTTTCAAGGGTTTGATTGGTACACTCCATCTGCCCATTGGTTTGGGGATGGTATCCAGAACTCAGAGCACGCTGAATGTCCAAATGACGACACAGTTGATCCCAAAAAGAAGAAATAAACTGAGAACCACGGCCCGACAGAATCTTCTAGGAAGGCCATGAAGACGACACACTTCATGCAAGAAACGCTGTGCCATCTGGGAGGCTGTAGGTAGCTTCGGGAAGGTATGAAATGAGCCAGCTTGGAGAAACAATCCACCACTACCATGATATACGTATTCCCTCCAGAGAACCAAGGGTACGGTGGCGTGGGCGTAGGCTGCAGTAGACCAAGGGGTTTCTTGCGTGGAATCTTCACCTGAGCACAGACTGGACAGGAATCCACATATTGCTTAACCTGTTTGGCCCATCCTGGCCACCAGAATTGTCGAGCAACCAATTCCTGGGTGGTCTTGACCCCTCGATGACCAGAGACAACAGAATCATGGCAATTCCGAAGGACAGTCCTCTGAAGATCTAAAGTGGGGACATATAGGCGATCCTTGAAGAAAAGCAATCCATTGCGTTCATCAGTGTCAAATTGTTGCAGTATCCGAAATTTGGATGGGTCGGTCCGGGTGGCATCTAAGAGTTGCTGAAGATGAGGAGTCAAAATTGACAGGAAATGCATTGAAGCAATTAAGGGTTCCTTGATCTTGGCTCTGTCAATGTCATTCTCCAAGGATCGGGACAGAGCATCGGCCTTTACGTTCTGAGAGGAGGGTATGTAAGTCACCATGAAATCGAACTGAGAAAAGAAAAAAGCCCATTGTGCATGCCGTGAGGTTCTACACTGCAAGGAACGTAAGAATTGGAGGTTGCAGTGATCGGTGCGTACTTCCACCGCATATCTACCACCCAGCAAGTGATGCCGCCACTCTTCGAAGGCTGCTTTTATGGCCAAGAGTTCCTTCTTGATTACTCCGTAGTTTCTTTCGCTGGGAGATAGTTTACGCGAATAATATGCCACAGGATGTTCCGTCTCTGTAAATGGATCATTCTGCAACAGGAATGCACCAATAGCCTAATCGGAAGCATCTGTTTCGACTAAGAATGGTTTCTCGTCATCAGGATGTTTCAGAATGGGTGCAGACATAAAGGCCTTTTTCAATTCCTGAAATGCCACTTCAGCCTGAGAATCCCAAAAAAAAGGTATCTTGTCACTGGTCAGACAAGTCAACATGGCAGTCAAGGGAGAAAAATGGGGAATGAAGCGTCGATAGAAATTAGCGAAGCCCAGGAACCGCTGCAGTGCCTTAAGATCGTGGGGCTGTTTCCTGTATGGCTTGCAGCTTAGTGGGGTCCATCCGCACTCCTCCGCTGCTGATTACATAACCCAAGAATTCCACACTTTCCTGATGAAACTGGCATTTCTCGGCCTTGGCATACAAATGATTGGCAGATAACCTACGAAGGACCTCCTGAACATGTCCGACATGAGCCATGCGGGTAGACGAAAAAACTAGGATGTCGTCCAGATATACACTCCAACAAGATCTGAAAAGACAACATCCATGAACCATTGGAAGACGGCTGGGGCATTGCAGAGACCAAACGGCATTACCCTATACTCGTAATGCCCAAAGGGAGTCTTAAAGGCCGTCTTCCACTCATCACCTCCTTTAATCCGCACCAGGTGGTAGGTGTTAGGCGGAAACCTGTGCAGTTCCCTCTGGGACCACTGCAAAAGATTTAGGACTACAGGTGTTTGGCGGTGAACCCACTTGGTAGCAGTCTGCACCACACAGATTCACTTGGTAGCTGTGGCTGAGCAGTCAGACTTCCCTCAAGAAGAGTTGAGCAGTATGTGGAGTATACAAAATAGGGCAATTCTTCACAGCAAGACAAGTAAACACGCACCGAGGCTTAGTGTAAAGATATTACGGTATTTATTTCTAATGAAACATCTATGGAAAATACTAAGGCAAATCACGGCAAACAAATCAAACACAATTACTCTACGAAGTACAAAACGATCAATCCCCCTAGCAATATATCGACAACTCTAGGTTCTACTGGTACCACTTATTTTCAGACAGAGGTGTATACCTCGACCTAGATGACACTCGAATATTAGTTAGGACGGGAGAGAAAAAGATAGGCAGGTTATGAAATCAACACAGTTCAATCCTACGCGGATAAAATGCAAGGCATGAAGGCAAGAATCACAATAGGTCATAAAGTTCAGAGGCCAGGCCCACTCGGAGAGAGGCAAGGCGCGATGTCCCAAAACGTCTCTAGTGGAGATGCATCCAAGTCTTTATAGCAAATTGTTTTGGCAGATTGAACCAGTTCAGAACAAAGAATGAGAAAAGCTTGTAGGCGACCCAACGGAACGGAGAGGATTAAGACACCTCACTCGAACCGATAGAAAGGGAAGCCAGGCGGACACGGTACCTTGTTGTGGAGGGCAGCTCCGGCGGGGGCAGTTGTTCCTGGTGGTGGATGCACGTCGGGTCTTTGCCAAGAGTAGAGAGGTTCTCGTCGTCAAAGAAAGTGAAGTCCGGTGCACCACCAGGGAAGAGACCAGCCGCGGAGTGCTCCGTCACAAGGCACCACCTTTTGGTCGCGGTTTCAGGGGTAGTGGCTATCCGGTTGCCGAGGTGCTCTGCACGGGCAATTCGACCACTGCGTCCTGAGGCGAATAAAAAGCAAAGGGGACTGGTTGTTCCCACCAGTCAGGGGAAGAGACTCTCCGGCAGGGAGATCTCCTCTGTCATCGGGAAGTGGTGAGTCGGTCCCGCAGGGCTCCACCGGAGGTGTCGTCGTGCAGGTCGGCTCAGCGTTACCCTCGTCGGATTCTTAGGTCCTGTGGCGACTTCTGAAGATCCAGTCCCAAAAGCCCTGCTTTTATGCAGAAAACCCCCATTCATTCAGCCTAGCTGTCAATCAACACATGCTAAGTGGTGAGCGGGAAGGCTCACCACCTGGGCCAATCACTCCAGAGTGCGACCGGAGTTGGCAAGGCAACTCGGTCCAGGGTGCCTAAACCCCCTCCCACACCCCTGTGGTAACCCAGACAAAATGGCACCACTTTGGAGGGTCTCTGTACAGAGCCCGCCAAAAGTGGAACAAAGGGCTCGACCTTTGGTTTAGGAGTCACAGAGACGACCACAGACACCATTTTACAAACCGAGTTCTGGCAGAAAATACCATCCGATAAACTTATTTAAGATAAGTAGATCGGTGGTACGTTAGAGATTAATGAGAAAAAGTATCAATCTCCAACAATGGGACTAATCCCATAGGGTTATGTCCGGGGTCGAACATAACAAGTAGTTTCCACTGCCACCAGCCAAAACCCGACGAGGGGGGACGGGACAGTGCCCCCCTCGAGTAACAGATCCAGGAGTAATCGAATTACCCCTACTAGTACGTCCACAATAAGATGGTTGGTACTAGTCCTATTAGTAAATTTAGGTCTAGTAAAGCCAATGGTGACTTTACATGCCCGGGGAGACAGTAGTCAGTCCCCGGGTATGGAGCCTATGGTGGGGGATCCGCTAGGACGCCCCCGTGTTACGGCACGTAGGGTGCGGTGTAACACACATAGAAAAACATATGAGACCCTATGGAGTAAAAGACCCAATAGCCCATCGAACACATTGACATTCAAAGGAATTACACACATTCATGTCCAAGAGTGGGAGGAAAAGAGCCTCACTCTTGGCAGGATGGAAAAAAACAAACTCCCGAAATCCAGCAAAGCTGCTGGGGGTCTCACTAGGTTAGGAAATTCAGCCTAAACAGGGAATTCTCCCTAACACTCGCCCCCCCCCCCAGACTAAGGGACAGGAGGATTTAATCCGCTCCTGGATGAATCTCATACCTCTAGTCGATGACATACATCCTAGAGAGACCCTCAGCATTTTGGTGGTGACATCCTGACCTGTGCTCAATGGTGAAATCAAACCCTTGCAGGCAGATCGACCATCTCAATAGTTTTGGGTTTTCCCCTTTCATTTGCATTAACCATCTCAAGGGTTGGTGGTCAGTCTGAATGACGAAAGTAGAACCATACAAGTACGGCCTAAACTTCTTCAGAGCCCACACAATAGCAAAGCACTCTCTTTTGATTGTCGCCCACCTTGTTTCAGGATCCTTCAGCTTGCGGCTGATGAAGCAAACGGGGTGCTCCCTACCTTTCCCATCCAGTTGACTGAGTACGGCACCTATTCCTACATTTGAAGCATCTGTCTGCACAATGAAGTGTTGGCGGTAATCAGGAGCTCTGAGTACTGGGGCTTGGCAAAGAGCCTTTTTCAGGTTTTCAAAAGCCTGATTGCATTCCTCGTTCCATCTAACCTTCTTAGGAAATTTGGGCGAGGAGATGACATTCAGTGGAGAAGCTATGGTCCCATAGTTCTCTATGAAATTCCTGTAATACCCAGTGAGGCCTAGGAAGGCTCTCACCTGGGTTTGAGTAGTCGGTGTTGTCCAATTTTGCACAGCTTCAATCTTACTGAGCAAAGGCCTTATTTCTCCACCGCCTACCTCATGCCCAAGATAGACTACCTTACTCTGTCCAATTTGGCATTTGCTCGCCTTTATGGTCAGATTGGCTCGTCCAAGAGCCTGCAAAACATCTCTCAGGTGGGTTACATGTTCTTCCCAGGAATTGCTGAACACTGCGATGTCATTCAAGTATGCCATGCAGAAGTCCTCCATCCCATTCAGAGCCTGGTTTACCATCCGTTGAAACGTAGCAGGTGCATTCTTCAATCCGAAAGGCATTACCTTAAACTGGTATAAGCCAACGGGGGTAGAAAATGCAGTTTTCTTCTTGGCATGGTCTGTCAGGGCTATTTGCCAATAGCCTGACGTCAAGTCAAATGTGCTGAGGAACTTGGCGGCGCCAAGTTTATCCACCAACTCATCTGTTCTTGGCAAAGGGTGGGCATCAGTCTTGGTGACTGCATTAAGAGCTCTATAATCCACGCAGAATCTAAGTTCTTTAGATCCGGACTTTGGTACTAACACAACTGGGCTAGACCATGGACTAGTAGACGGCTCTATTACCCCGAGATCAAGCATCTTGCTGACCTCACCTTTGATGTGGGTTTGTACGTTTTCTGACATGCGGTATCCTCTGCTTTTGACTGGCAGACAGTCACCAGTGAGTATGTCGTGCTGGCCCCAAGGGGTCAAGCCTGGTGAAAGCGAGAACAGAGAGGCAAACTGATTCAACATGGATTTGCACTCTTCTTGTTGCTCGGGTGTCAGATTGGAGGAGAGATTTACTCCTTCAATTTTTCCATCTAAAGGTAAGCCTCTGAGGAGATCCGGAAGAGCTTCACTCTCTTCTTCTTCCTCGGATGACGCTAGAAGCAACGCTCCTACATCAGGTCGCGAGACATACGCTTTAAGTCGGTTGGTGTGAAAGACTGTCGGAGCCTCCTTGGGATTGCCCAAGTCCACCAGATAGTTAACCTCTCTGAGTTTACCAACTACTCGGAAGGGTCCCATCCACTTATCTTGCAAAGCCCTCTGCCTTGTTGGGATCATAACGAGAACGAGCTGGTCTTGAGCGAACTCAACCATGTTAGCCTTTTGATCGTGCCAGTGCTTGACCAATGTTTGTCCAGCTTTCAAGTTATCGCTTGCTTCCGTCATCATGGGTGATATTCTCCTCCGGAGACCTATCACGTAGTCAGTCACTCTGACTGGCTTGGGGGAAGGAGCACTCTCCAACCCCTCCTTAATCAGGACCAATGGACCTCTGACGGGATGACCATATTGTAGTTCGAAGGGAGAGTAACCTACTCCCTCCTGAGGGACTTCTCTATAAGCAAAGAGAAGGCATGGCAGTAGAAGGTCCCACTTACGCTTAAGGGGTTCCTCTAAAGCACCTATCATGCTCTTCATGGTTCGGTTGAACCGTTCTACCAACCCATTGGTTTGTGGGTGGTAAGCTGTTGAGAACTTGTAAGTAACTCCACAGGTTTTCCACATGGCTTTCATGTAGTTGGACATAAAGTTTGACCCCCTGTCAGAGATTACTTCCTTAGGAAACCCGACCCTAGTAAAAATACCAAGGAGGGCCTTAGCCACAGCCGGAGATGTAACAGTCCTCATAGGAATGGCCTCAGGATACCTAGTAGCATGGTCTACTACAACAAGGATAAACCTGTTGCCTGAGGAGGTTGGAGGATCAAGGGGACCAACGATGTCAATCCCTACTCTCTCAAATGGGACTCCCACAACTGGGAGAGGCACTAAAGGTGCCACATTCCTGGAGCCAACCTTACCAGAGATCTGGCAGGTGTGGCAGCTCCTGCAGTGTTTTTCTACTTCGGCCCCCATCTTCGGCCAATAGAAGTAGAGAGAGAGCCTTTCCTTAGTCTTCTTGAAATTCAAGTGACCAGCCAAAGGAATCTCGTGGGCTAACTGCAAGAACTGTGGTCTGTTCTCTTGGGGTACTACAAGTCGTTTGTAGTCTCCAGGTGCAGACTCGGTCGGTTCACTGTAGAAGAGGCCATCTTCCCAGTGCAACCTGTATTTCCCAGGCTCTTGCCCTTCAGCCTGAGCTTCTGCCTGGTGGCGAAGACCTTCCAGAGTTGGACATTCTCTCTGTCCCTTACTGAAGTCCGCCCTGCTGGGTCCACCTTCTGCCAGTAAAGACTGCAGCTCAGGATGGTCAACAGGATCCAGATTTCCAATGAGTTCCTGGCCCTCCATTAGCTCTTCCTCAGAGTCTAATTCTACCACACAGGGTTGTACCTCCCTCTCAGCCTCAGCTGGAGGTGGAGTTACGTGTGTAACTTTGGACAACCGGGGGGAAGTCCGTGTTGGCTGCACTGGAATGCTGGCTGCTGGTTTCGGGATAGAAGCCTTAGGTTTCCCTTTTGCTTCTGATGTCTTGGAGACAGCGGCCGACAATTCCAGTGGAGCAGGAGTGATTTCTTTCTTCATCATCTCCCCGAGAGTACCGCGCATGGTCCTCTCTCTTGCAGGTCTGGTTAGCTCCTGTAACCGTTTACTAGGAGGTCTGGGAGTATGCGATACAACTCCGAGAGTTTTCAAATCGTTACCCAACAGTACGCGTCCTGGTACCTCACTCTATATGCTGACAGGTATCTTCACAGTCATGTCGTTACACTGGATGAGAACTGGTAATTGGGGAAGCATCTGCACAGGCCCTCCAGCTAACTTGGTGAGGCGTTTGGGTGCCTTAGCAACATCCTCGGCCTGAAAAAATGATTTATCCACCACAGTTATGCTGGCCCCAGTGTCCCTAATGGCAGGAGTCTCCTGACCATTCACCTGGACACTGTCCTTATAATACTCTTTAGTATTATCGGGGATATAATTATAGACATCTAAATTCTGTTGTTCCCACAACCCCAGAGATACTAAAGAAACGCTGGCTGAGACTCCAATGGGTTCGTCAGCTAGCAGTAGAAAGTTTCCGCTTGCCATTTGGACTTCCTCCTCTGGAGCGAAGGCTAAGGAGACAAGCTGGACCCCTGAAGGTTTACCCTTACATCTGGGATCTACTTTCACGTGGTCAGTCGAGCCACAAACAAAGCATTTACCGAATGCTTTCTGGAATGGTGGCTTGTTCTGACCTCCTTCCGGTTTGGCACCAGAAGACACACTATTCTGCTGTGGTTTTCCCGGTGGCTTACCCTTCTGGTTTTGTTTGGGGCCCTCTTTGGAATGTGAGTTATTAGAATTCTCTTTTGAGTCTTTTTTTGGCTGTTTTCCCTCATCCTTTTTCTGAGTTGCCCCAGAATCCTTATGAGTAGCCCTGTTGGCGACCCACAAGTCAGCAGCCTTAGCTAGTGCCCGGGAATCCAATTCCTTCGAATCAGCCAAGTGCTGTCTGAGCTCAGGAGAACAGGCATCATAAATAGACTCCAACATAAAAAGATTCCTCATACCCTCATAAGTGTTCACTTTGTAACCCTTAATCCATCCCTCTAAGTTTTTCAACCCTTCACTCACCCAGGTAGCCCAAGGGGTACCATCATGCTTTTTGAGGGTTCTAAACCTCTTAAGATACTGGGAAGGGGTCTTCCCGAATCTAGCTATTAAAGCTAGTTTCACACTTTCGTAATCCGTCTTATCCGCCTCCCCCAACTCCATTACCACATCAGTCGCAACAGGAGGGAGCCTAGAGAACAACCAGGGAAGTAAAGCATTCCCGGTGATGTCCTGGAGCCCATGATTGTATTCAAACAGTTTCAACCAATCCAACACATCCAATCTCGGTTCATACATACCCACTAATTCCTTCGGCATCCGGGGTCTTTTGGGACTGGAGCTCCTAGAGGAACCAGAGGAGAGAGAAGCATTTTCCATAGACAACTTTTTCATCTCTAACTCGTGATTAAGTTCTATTTCTCTGAGTCTTAACTCAGCTTGCTTCTGCTTAGCCTGGGCATTCAACCGTCTGAACTCGAGCTCTTGGTTTCATTCAGATTGAGCCAAGAACCGTTTATATTCTAGTTCGAGCTTCATTTTTTCGAGTTCAAAATAAGCAGGGTTACTTGTGGGACCTGGTATGGGCCCCGTAGGCACAGCTGGTAAGGCAGGTAGAGGAGCAGGGGAGACAGTTTCGTTAGCCTCTCCGTCCTCGTCAGCCTCTTCATCGCTATCATCAGAATTACGATTCAGATCAACACCATTACTGTTATCTACAGTCGCTGGAGAGATTGGTTCCTCTGAACCAGTACCCAGACTTTGGTTCGCCAGCAATCTCTCGATTAGTTCTAACTTCTTGCCTCTTACAGGAAGATTCTCTTGCCTACAGAGAGCTCGCAGACTCTCAGTATTTTCACCTGACAAAGACTCTTGACTGTAAGTTTCCATCGTAGACATGTTTTTTGAAAGTTGCTTTTTGTGCAAAGTTTTGTGGTTAGTTATCCTACAGTGTCGAAAAGCACTCTAAACTGTATACTCGATACAAATCCCACCGCTGTACACCAGTGTTAGGCGGAAACCTGTGCAGTTCCCTCTGGGACCACTGCAAAAGATTTAGGACTACAGGTGTTTGGCGGTAAACCCACTTGGTAGCAATCTGTACCACACAGATTCACTTGGTAGCTGTGGCTGAGCAGTCAGACTTCCCTCAAGAAGAGTTGAGCAGTATGTGGAGTATACAAAATAGGGCAATTCTTCACAGCAAGACAAGTAAACACGCACCAAGGCTTAGTGTAAAGATATTACGGTATTTATTTCTAATGAAACATCTATGGAAAACACTAAGGCAAATCACGGCAAACAAATCAAACACAATTACTCTACGAAGTAGAAAACGATCAATCCCCCTAGCAATATATCGACAACTCTAGGTTCTACTGGTACAACTTATTTTCAGACAGAGGTGTATACCTCAACCTAGATGACACTCGAATATTAGTTAGGACGGGAGAGAAACAGATAGGCAGATTATGAAATCAACACAGTTCAATCCTACGCGGATAAAATGCAAGGCAGGAAGGCAAGAATCACAATAGGTCATAAAGTTCAGAGGCCAGGCCCACTCGGAGAGAGGCAAGGCGCAATGTCCCAAAACGTCTCTAGTGGAGATGCATCCAAGTCTTTATAGCAAATTGTTTCGGCAGATTGAACCAGTTCAGAACAAAGAATGGGAAAAGCTTGGAGGCGACCCAACGGAACGGAGAGGATTAAGACACCTCACTTGAACCGATAGAATGGGAAGCCAGGCGGACACAGTACCTTGTTGTGGAGGGCAGCTCCGGCGGGGGCAGTTGTTCCTGGTGGTGGATGCACGTCGGGTCTTTGCCAAGAGTAGAGAGGTTCTCGTCGTGGAAGAAAGTGAAGTCCGGTGCACCACCAGGGAAGAGACCAGCCGCGGAGTGCTCCGTCACAAGGCACCACCTTTTGGTCGTGGTTTCAGGGGTAGTGGCTATCCGGTTGCCGAGGTGCTCTGCACGGGCAATTCGACCACTGCGTCCTGAGGCGAAGAAAAAGCAAAGGGGACTGGTTGTTCCCACCAGTCAAGGGAAGAGACTCTCCTGCAGGGAGATCTCCTCTGTCGTCGGGAAGTGGTGAGTCGGATCCGCAGGGCTCCACCGGAGGTGTCGTCGTGCAGGTCGGCTCAGCGTTACTCTCGTCGGATTCTTAGGTCCTGTGGCGACTTCTGAAGATCCAGTCCCAAAAGCCCTGCTTTTATGCAGAAAACCCCCATTCATTCAGCCTAGCTGTCAATCAACACATGCTAAGTGGTGAGCGGGAAGGCTCACCACCTGGGCCAATCACTCCAGAGTGCGACCGGAGTTGGCAAGGCAACTCGGTCCAGGGTACCTAAACCCCCTCCCACACCCCTGTGGTAACCCACACAGAATGGCACCACTTTGGAGTGTCTCTGTACAGAGCCCGCCAAAAGTGGAACAAAGGGCTTGACCTTTGGTTTAGGAGTCACAGAGACAACCACAGACGACATTTTACAAACCGAGTTCTGGCAGAAAATACCATCCGATAAACTTATTTAAGATAAGTAGACCGGTGGAACGTTAGAGATTAACGAGAAAAAGTATCAATCTCCAACAATGGGACGAATCCCATAGGGTTAATTCCGGGGTCGAACATAACAAGTAGTTTCCACTGCCACCAGCCAAAACTCGACGAGGGGGGATGGGACAGTGCCCCCCTCGAGTAACAGATCCAGGAGTAATCGAATTACCCCTACTAGTACGTCCACAATAAGATGGTTGGTACTAGTCCTGTTAGTAAATTTAGGTCTAGTAAAGCCAATGGTGACTTTACATGCCCGGGGAGACAGTAGTCAGTCCCCGGGTATGGAGTCTATGGTGGGGCATCCGCTAGGACGCCCCCGTGTTACGGCACGTAGGGTGCGGTGTAACACACATAGAAAAACAGATGAGACCCTATGGAGTAAAAGACCCCATAGCCCATCGAACACATTGACATTCAAAGGAATTACACACATTCATGTCCAAGAGTGGGAGGAAAAGAGCCTCACTCTTGACAGGATGGAAAAAAACAAACTCCCGAAATCCAGCAAAGCTGCTGGGGGACTCACTAGGTTAGGAAATTCAGCCTAAACAGAGAATTCTCCCTAACAGTAGGCCCCTCTTAAATCCAACTTGGTGAAGATCCGAGCAGATTTCAATGATTCAATGATGTCCCGGATGAGTGGCAGGGGGTAATCTGTCTTTGCACGTGATTTCGTTCAGTTGGCGATAATCGATACAGGTGGCAAAGTACCCTCCTTCTTCTTGACAAAGAAAAGTGGAAATCCTGCAGGGGATTTAGATGGTACAATGTAACCCTTCTTAAGGCATTCCTCAATGTACTCCTGTAGGACACTTCTTTCGGATTGCGTCAAAGAATAGATTTTGCCATGAGGGATGACGCATCAGGTAGAATATCAATGGAGCAGTCAAACTGTCTGTGAGGTGGTAACGGAATGTCTTCTGGCTTGGAAAACACCTTAAGAAAACCAGCATATTCCTGAGGTATAGACTGAGTGACACATAGACGGATGGAGGTGTTTCCGGGAGTGGATGGCCCTAAGCCAAATTCTGCAGGGAAGGTACCACAAGGGCAACACTCTTGCGAACATCGTGCAGAAAAAAATACCAGAGTTTGGGAGGTCCAGTTAACCTGTGGATTGTGATAAAGCAGCCAAGGCAAACCGAGTACTACTGAAAAGGAGGGAGACTTGATTACATCCAGGGAAATACGTTCAAGATGTCCCTCCAATGATAGCCATAACTGACCAGAATGTTGGCACACAGGACCTGAAGACAATGGCGTACCATAGATAACCTCTACCACTGCTGAGTGTTCCTTGCGATGCAGGTGGATTCCATTGCAAACGTGGCATTGATGTAATTGCCCGATGCACCACAATCTAGAAGAGCCACTGTCTTAATGCGTTTTCCCTTGCCATGCAATACCGACTTCCAAGACCAACAAGGGCACTGATTGCATGGGTGGAAGGTCTGATTCAGAAAAACGGCCCACCACTGCCTTCTCACCACACAGCGGGCCCGTTAGTTTTCCGACTTCTTAAGAGGACGCAGTGGACAGGTTCCCCGATAATGTCTAGTTCCTCCACAGTACAGACATAGGTTTTTCTGGCATCTTCTCTTCTTCTCAGCCTCGGATAAAGGTCCTCGGATAGCTCCTAGTTGCATAGGCTCAGGGCCCACGTCAGGGTGGGGTTGCCGACCCTGAAGGGGGTACTGATAGTCCCAGATGGTATCTTTCCGTACAACGACGTTCACTTCTCCTTTCTGTCAGTCTGTGGTCGATACGGAAGACCTGATCCAACAATGCGGGTAGGATTTCCGGCTCTGGAATATTCAGCAATTCATCCTTGTATTCCTCTCGTAGACCACGACGGAACAAAGTCTTCTGTGTGATTTCGGGCCATTGTGAGTCAGTTGCGAGCTGTCGAAACTGACTAACGTAGTTGATGATGTCACCGGATCCCTGTTTGATATCCATTAACTGGTTCTGAGCTACGGCTGCCAAGTTTGGCGGTGTGAAGACATCCAAAAAAGCCTTCTCAAAAGCAGCAAAATCACTCAACAAGGGACTGTTGGAGGAAACCAGAGGAGCGGCCCAAGCTAGAACGTTTGGCGGTTAGATTACCAAGGATGTACCCAATCTTGGCCTTATCTTGATTGAAATGGCTTGACCGAAACTGGAAATGGATTCTACAATGGGTACAAAACTCTGCCACTCGACGCGGATCACCATCGAACTTCATAGGAGTAGTGTGGGCCATAGAACTCTCAGGCTGTGGAGCAACATTTAATCCCCCCCCATGGCTTGCCGAAGGGTGTCGTTTTCCTGACGAAGGGTGGTCATCTCAAGACGCATGGCCCAAAGTTCTTCACAAAGTTCTTGCATGTCATCCATGTTGGTGCTGGAAGAGAGGAGCCTCAATCTGTTATACAAGGCGTCACGAGATCGCTGGTTACCTTTTCTTCCTGGGGAGCGAGGAGATGAGGCTGCCAGTCTGTCGGTGAATCTTCGCAAGATGAAAGAGCAACACAGGGTACTGATCCAACACCCTCCAGACACTAAATGACAGGATTGAGCTGAACCAGCTCCCAACGCCATGGGTTAGCACTTCTCTGATTATCGTGACATCAGGACAGTATAAAAACACTGACAGAGAAGGCCTGGTGAAGTCCGCTACAGAACTGGCTGATCGATGGTCTGATCTTCGGAATATTCTTTGGATGTTGTCACAGGCATAGATACCAGCAGGGCACAAGACCAGTAGATGACAGAAGGAATGTGGGAATACGAAAGCTGACCCTCCAAGAAATTAAGGAAAAATGAGCGAGTAGAATCCAGAACCAAACCTCTCCAGGACCAGACCCAAGGAAATAAAAGAAGGGGACAGGACCAAGGGAACCGAGGCAAGGAACAACCTAAGAACCACTAGGAACCAGGGACCAGGCAGGGAGACCAGAGGGAGCAGGGAACCAGAGCGGGTACAAGGCAGGCAGTGGTCGAAGTGAGCGGAAGCGGTCGGGAGTAGTGCTCCTATACTTTTTAAAATTACCTTCTACAGCTCCTATACTTTAATTTTGAAAATAAACCGTTTCGTAATGGTTTTGTTTTAAAATAAAAGTGTAAGAAGAAGTTGAAACCTTCACTTTTAGTGCACTGGACTGAACGTTCCCTTAAACAGCAGGTGCAGGTGTTTGGGGGGGTGTATTGTGTGTGGGACTGGTTGTGGCAATGGGGTTTTTGTGGAGCAGGGCCAGGCTAGCAGGGAACATAGTTCCACTACTTCTTTTCGTACACTTTGACCACTGAAGGCAGGAGCAACCAAGGAACACAGAGCCAAGGCTCAAAAAGGGTAGCAGGAACAGGAACCAGGGACAAAGGCAAGGCAGGCCCCCAGGAGCGCATACACGGCCAAACAACCGCATTGAGACGTGTTGTTTCCCGGTCTATACATAGCCGGGAGGCTATACATAGCCTGGGGCCAGAACAGGGCTTGGAGCGCAAGCCTCTGTCACTGCACATGCGCGGAATGTCGGACGCTGACGATCGTGCATGCGCAGGACATTCACAATGACTGCGCCCAGGGAGCCAGGAGCCCGGACCACGGGATGCCGGTGAAGATGCCAGCGCGGATATAATCTCCAGGAGGGAGACTGCCAGAGCCGAGGACCCCGACCCCTTGAACCAGAGAAAAAAGGTGTCATGATGCGGGTGGCGTGACACCTTTTTGCTCTGGTTCAAAAACACTTTGTGCCACCTGAACTGGTGCACAGTGGACCTCATTACGAGTTTGGTGGTGCTGGAAAATAGTGGAGGTAATTCATTTACCTCCATTTTTTCTGCTCCGCCAAATGACGAGTTTTGTCGGAATTACTCCCGGTGGAATTACTGAGTGGTAATTCCACTGGTTTTTGGAGGAAAAGTGTCAGATGTACCTCCACCTTCCCTCAAAAAAATGGAGGAATTACCACCAGGTAATTCCACCAGTGGTAAATCCCCCAAAAAAACCAATTGAGTCCTATAGACTCCAGAAAATGGGGTTTTACACTGCACACCACCACTTGTAATCCAGTGGTAGTTCCAATGGACCGAGTGGTGGTAACTTTAAATCCGTTTGGTGATTTCTTAGAGGATTTACCTCTGAAATACCACCAAACTTGTAATGATGCCCAAAATGCTTATAGTGTATTTGCCGGAACAGTAACCAAGGTGAGTATCGAATGTGGATTTAGGTCTCCCTAAAGCATTAACTCATCTTTCTTTTCTTGTGTATGAATATGTTCACCGACCTCTATATCTAGTGAATCTCTGATGAAGATAGTCCATAAATTACATCAATCAATATTTTGCACAAAATGCACATGAATTATGATGCATTGGTGGGTTTCCAGTACCGCCTCCAACATATTGCACTACAACATTATATTTTTGGTACTGTGTACATTGGATAGCAGATTACTTTAAATGAAACCCTGAATGAAAAATATCCATATGCTGTACAGCATTTATGAGATAATAGTATTTTAATGATATATTGATTTTTTATTCTCTATGCCTATTAGAATCTGCATTCACTTAACGCCACATATTAAGCGGTAATGATGTTCTCGGAATGGAGAAATGTTGGATTGCACATATGATCATTTCTTTCCCGCTCCTTGTCTCTATTTTTGCTAGGCTGATCACTATCTTTTCATTTACTGTAAAGGACTGAGAATCTGACATTGTAGTCATTACTGTTAATGTCGTAACAATGATAGATAGTGTAGACAGACTGAAGAAAGAGGAGGTTGCAGTGGAAAAGGAAGAGGGACAGAAAAAGTACATGGTGAAAAGGAGATAGACACAACAGAAGGGCGGGCACATTTATTTGTATTTATTTTGTTCATTGAACATTTGTATGGTGCCTATACATCAAAAAGTGTTTCCAGGTGCGACAAGAGAAGGGGGAGGGGGGCCAGAGGGGAAATAGAAATAATGGTACTTCTAAGCCTGGTGACATTCGTATCGTGCAAGTGTAGTCACATGAAGTGCAGAAAGAGGGTAGGAGGGAGAAGTGCAGGGAAGAAGTGCCAGGGAGAGGGGTGCCGAAGAGCTAGGCAAGTGCTAAGGAAGGGCCAGAGGGGCAAGTGTGAGGAATTTGACCGACCGTATCATGGATGTGCACTTAGCTGGGCTTGTTTTGATTTTTTAAGAAATTGAATGATGGGATATCAACCTCAGAAAATGTGTGGGGCTAATTCGCACACATTTTCCTTTGCTCAGCACAGAACAAACCCATAGGGCCTCATTACACGGTAGGCAGTAAGGGTTTACCGGTACCGGTAAGGGCACCGCTACCGGTAAACCCTTACCGCCTTACTACGAGGTCCCTTTGCGGGACCCGACCTTAACGGCTGGTGTAGACCAGCCGTTAAAGTTGGGACCTCCAAAGGGACCTTGATGCTAATTACGGTACCGCAATTTGTGGTACCGTAATTAGCTCCTTCCCCATTCCCATTATTCCCTATGGGGCAAAAATGGGAATGGGGAAGGGCCATGGAGGAAGGGGGAATTACCGCCCGCCAACCTTGGAATGGGGTGGTAATTCCCCTTTCCTCCATGGTGGTACCGGTATGGTACCGGCAGCAACCATGGTGCTAATACCACCATGGTTTTCCGCCTTCCATGTAATGAGGCCCATAGACCTGTGTACTCTGTGGGGACACAGCCTATAGGGGCAGTACCCCCTGTCACATTTAGTTTGAATGTGATACCCAGGAGCACATGAAGACTTCTCAAAAGGGTGAGGGCAAAACCTTCCTCCTGCTATGGCGAGCCTATATTAAATATCAAAGGCTCTACAGATCCAGCCTGCCCATTGTCAGTTCTGCTGGTTGCAGCGCATATTGATGAGACTTGACACAGACGTGCGAGAGGCCTGGTCGTAGAGATGACAAAGGGGACAGGAAACCCAACACCTTTTTGATAAGCATCTTGTTAACCTGTCAGCTCCCTCCCCTTAGTATCAAGGGCAGCGAAATGTCATGCTGGTACATGAGTTTACAGTAGGCAACCCCCACAGGGGGACCCCCTTTCAAAGGGTAGAAGTATGCGATTTGATGGAGACCGAAAGTCTGTTCTCGCCAGAACTATAAGGGAGACCTGCTCTTTTATCAGGACCCACAGAGGCCAAGGATAAGTCTCACAGTCCTATTCTGGATTAGTTGAAGAGGGCAGAGGGGGGAAAGAGGCTGTTACAGCAGTCCAGCCTGGAGAGAACCAGAGCTCTGGAGACATTGAGTTTCTGGGGAAGGTGAGGCAAGGGAAAATTCCTCTGATGAGATGAAGGTGAAAATGTGATTTCTTGAAAAGGTCAGTGGTATGAGGTGAAAAGGAGAGAGAGGAATCGGAGATGACAACCCAATTTTTGCATCACACAAGGGTGAACAGAGGTGTATCAAGGAGGACAGTCTGAGAGAAGGAGGGGGCAGAAGTCCCAATGATAAGGATCTCAGTCTTATTGGCATTAAGGCAGAAATCATTGGCAACACACCATGCCTGAATAGCAGTCAGACAGTCGGTAATGAGAGAGGTAAGAGAGGAGCAAGAGGAGAGTAGCTTAAAGGAGAGCTGTGTGTCGTCAGAAATTAGGAGAGAAGGTGGAGATCAGGTGGGTGAGCTGGGCAAGGTAAATGTTGAAAAGCACGGCATGAGGATAGAGCCCTGAGTGTTGCCACAGGTATAGAGTGAGAAAGAGGAGAGAAACTGGCCCAGTTGCATTTGGGAGGGCTGATTCGAGAGGAAAGAGGTCAGCCTTTCCAGTGCCTGGTCTGTGATGCCCAGGGTTCCACGTAGGTGATTTATGATGGTGAAATTATTAACTGTGTCAAAGGCAGAGGACAGATCAAGGAGGATGCGAACGGAAGGAGAGTTGGAGTCAAAGTTGTAGAGAAAGTCATCACAGGTGTTCAGGAGTGCAGCTTCCATTCCTCTGGGTGCTTGCTCTGAAGCCAGACTGGTGGTCAACGAGACAGCCAACATATTCAGTGTGATGGATTAGTTGGTAGATGCCCAACTTCTCCAGGGGTTTGCCTAAGAAGGAGGTAGTGGCGATAGGGTGGTAGTTAGCCCGGCAGGAAGGGTCCGCAGATGGATTTTTTAAGAGGGGGTGCACACGGGAGTACTTGAGGGGTGATGGGAAGGAGCCAGTGGCAAAAGAATGGTTACAGAACTCAACCAAGGAGTGAGTGAGAGAGGCAATATTGTCCTTGATAGTTCTAGAGGAGCAAGGGAGCACCTGTTTGGAGGAGACATTCATAGAGCAGACTAGATGACCTTGTCTGGTGCTATGGATGAGAAGGAAGCGAGTAGGGGGTAAGGGAGAGGGCGGCCAAGCAAGGCCTGAGTACAGAGGGAGGAGGAAGAGGGGAGGAGGAGGGAGAGGACAGGATGTCCTGAGTTTTTGTACTGAAATAGGTTGCGAAGGCCGTACAGAGGGGATGGGAAGGAAGCGGAGATGCAGAGGCAGACGTAGGATTAGCAGCGTTGTTTGTAGCCCCAGAGATTCGGGCTTGGTTATAGGCCCATTTCTTGCAGCAGATGGAGAGTCAATATTGCCTTCGGGACAGGCGACAGGCCAGTTTGTCAGAGGATGTACTAGAAGCCAACCATTTCCGTTCAGCACTTTGCACTTGCGTTTCAGCGAGGCTAGGTTGGAATCATACCAATTATTGCACTTAGAGGCAGGCTTCAAGTGGATCATCATGGTAGGAGCAAGGATATCAAGGGTGTTTATTTATATATTTTATTTATTTATATAGCGTACCTGGCCTAAGGGCATCTGGGCACATATTTTGAGGGTTATAGTCACAGCATCAATATACGTAATCATTACATATGTTACATTAGCAGCAAGCTATAAAGTTACAAATATATTGTACAAGGTGAGATATACACAAGATAGTAACAGGTATTACCAAGATGTGGTGGGTAAAGACAGTTACCGGGAATGAGTAGTTTCTCGTATTGGAGTTACATTGGGGGATTGTTTGGGGGTTTGGGGTTGGGTCAGGAGCGAGGGTTCTAATCTTAGTGAAGTAGGCAGGGAGTTCCATAATTTGGAAGCGAGCACCGGGAAACTAGTCCCGCCTGATTTTTGTAGTTTGTATCTGGGTATGGAGAGGAATGGGTTTGGGCTGCTCTTTGTGGCCAGTTCGAAGTTTGCTGTGAAAATCGGGTGGCCAAGTAAAGGGCAGCATTGTCCATCAAGCATTTGTGTGTGAGGGTCAGAGCTTTAAGGGACACTCTTTGAGCAACAATGCAGATTGCGTCGGGTGTCAAAGATGTGTTGATTCCTGGGGATGTTCAAGGCAGCTCTGATAGCGTTATTTTGAATTACATGAAGCTTGCTAATGTTACATTGGCTAGTCCCGAGGTAGGGGGCGTTACAATAGTCTAGCTTAGACATAATTGAAGTTCTAGCAAGTGTGATGCAGTTGGTTGAAGTGATGAATGGTCGGCCAGCAGTGTTACATTTGCAAATGTATGTAGATGCTGAGGTCACCGCATTGGTTTGTCTCATGAGAGATAGGGAGGAGTCGAGGTAGATACCTAACGTTTTGATGTCGTTAGTCACATTGATTGTATTTCCATTGATGACAACGGATTTGAATGTAGGACGTAATTTGCTCAGTTGGTTGGGGGAACCCAAAATGAGGAGCACTGTCTTATCATCGTTAAGACAGAGCTCATGTTGGGCCATCCAGTCCTGAATTATCATGTAGACGTTGTTTAAGGCTAGCATGTTGGAGATGAAAAGGTGATGGTTAGCAAGGGAAGAGTCAGTGTGGGAGTCAATGGCAGGAGTGGGGGGAGGAATGAAAGAAGCGGCAAAAGCAGCTACTGACACTCGCTTAATAGGTCGAATAACGAAGAAGGAAGGTGGCAGTGAAGGCAGAGGCTTAGCCGGGGAGCTGAGGAGTTCCAGATTGTAGGAAAAGAGAGCATGGTCAGACCAGGAGTGAGGGGTAGGTAGAGGGTTAGAGAAGGAGATATCAGCTCTGATGAGCGCATCCAGGGTGTGCCCGGCAGAGTGGGTTGGACCAGAGGGAAGAATGGTGAGGGAAAGAGAGTCGCAAAGGTTGTGTAAGAGTAGAGTGGCTGAATCAGATGCGTCTAGTTGAATATTGTATTCTCCAAGGATGAGAAGATTAGAGATAGAAGCCAGAAGAGACGCAGCGAGATCGCCCCATTCCAAGTGGAAGAGGGAGATCGGCCCGGGGCTCCTGTAGATGGTAGCAAGAGTGAGCGAGAGGGAAGGAGAGATGCAATGCTTACAAACAAGTTTCCTCACTATACGCCAACTCAGTGCCTCCGATCCCAGTCCGCTTTCCTTGTTGTGGTTCCTCGATTCAGACTGATGCGGAAAGTCAGACGTGCCTTCTCGGTGACGGCCGCTAAGGCTTGGAACGTTCTCCCGCTCACACTACGTCAGACTGTGGACCATCTTGCCTTTCGACGTCTTCTGAAAACATTTGTGTTTTAGTCTAATCTATTCTGCTCACGTGTTAGCACCATGGTGCCTTTAGGCGTTTGTGCGCTCAATAATTTCACATAACATAACACACCAAGCAATAATGTTGGAAGAAATCTCCCGTGATTGGGATTAATTATTCCATAAAAAAAATGTTACACAAGGTACCTCTGTGATACCTTTAAAGTCTCTGGTGATAGACACATATATTTATAGCTCAAGGAACCCTGTTGACATTCTCTTTAATTCCCAATTTGCAGCTGGATTTTAATGATTCGTTCTTTATGCTGACTTCATAAAAGTCAGGTAGCGGGAAATGTCTGATTGCCTTTAACTACGGTCATTAAATCATAGCTCATATCGTCATGTCTTAAGAAATTACTCAACCGCTGCACATCAAGAAGACTGTTGGTTCACTTACTCCTTATCACCAAAATTATAGGGGCGTCTGCTCCTTATGCCTTACAGTAATCAAGCTCTCGGGACGATAATGATGCCTAAAATCAAATATATGACCAGCGTTATTGGGTTAAAGAAGGCATCAGATGCAACACTTCAACAACAGGCACACAACGCAGACATGCAAGGCCTAGGAAAAGTGGCTTGACAGAGTTACAGTGAAATAACATAGCTCTGTGTCAGGAACAATTACTCTTGGCCTAATAACATTGAATTTATCAAAGACATATTTTACAGATGTTGGAGTAATAGCCAATTACAGCCACAAAATGCAATCACAAGATAAATTGAACGATGCACAGGCTGAAATAATGACTGGCTGGGATTTGCCTTGTTGAATAGGCTCACATTGAGTTAATCACTTCAGTGCACGCATCATAATGCCTTGTGTGGCAGCTGTACAAGGAGGTTAATGCGCCTTAGCAAAGCAGGGGTCTTCAAGCAGGCTGGGGAGACATTGCAGCCCATTACAGCCCGGGAAAACAGGTTTATTGTCATAAGACCCAGCACAATGTTCAGGGGGATAATAATTTCTTCTGTTTTGTGAAAAAAAGGTTTGCGCATGGAGGGCACATATATTTTCACCAAAACAAAAACTACTGTCAAGATGGCGACTTTGGAACAAGCAATTGGTGTTCTTGAAAGAACCCCTTTTCTATTTCTGTGCTGACCGAAGAGTGAAGTCAGTGAGGTGGCGGGGCCAAGGAGTTGAAACGGTGGCAGATAAGACCCTATACTTTTACTTTGGAAAATTTTGACTGACGCAAATTGGGGTAAGAAAGAAATGCGGCAAGTTAGCGGGGGAATCCAGCAGCTTGCTTCAAACGTAGACATGTACCGTTACATTCAGCCCATTTACTGATCAACCTAATTGGTTTCAACACTTCTGTCCAGCCGCTAAATTCTAACCAACCGTAATTTATTCTATACAGTACATTTCTTGATAAAAATGTCACCATCATAGTAGTCCACTCAATTTGCTGCTTTCAATGCATGATACATCATGCTCAGTTGAAGCCATGCTACTCTATATTCCCTGGTCTGATGAGGTTCCCCTCAATTGTTTTTAATGTCACCTGTTCAGGGTTGCGAATGAATGTGTGGGCATGAAAATGATATGTGGTGCAGCAGAAATGTGGGTTCTTGTGGTGAGAATACCATCTATCGAGGGTATCCAGTGATAAAATTGCAGCAAAAATGTCGCTTGTACAAAAAACTTGTAGCAAAAATGCTGTGGTTTGACCCGTTAAAGGTGTACCCCATTGCACCATTTAAGGGGAGCGAGGGTTGCGGGGTTGTCCCCTGCTGCTAAATGTTATAATGGGTCCAGAGATTGCAGGGGTGTCCCCTGCATCCTTTACATGGATTGCGGCGGCAAAACCACTGCCTTTTTGCCTCGATATTTTGTGTCCACGGCCATTTTTGCTGCGATTTTAACACATGGAACTCTATTGAGTCTGAAAACAACCGAATTTGATCCCTACTGAGGTCGTAGTCCTAAATTGTTTGCTGACTTCTGACATGCCTGTCTTGAAATTACGTAGAATCTTCCTGTTCCCTGCAGCGAGCCTCCAGCTGGCTCTCGGTCCCTCCAGGGAGGATCTGAGCAAGTACACAGTCTTTCTTCCTTCCCTTTTTAGTTTTGTGTCTGACTCTAAATGAGTGTACTGCGTATGTAGGTTTCGTGGTGGGCTTTTTCCATCTTGCCTTCTTCATGTCAATAGGTAAAGGCATTCCATCTGGGTAGTTCTCACTCTTCCTCGTCCCAGTATGTTCTGTGTGGTTGGGGTCTTCTATCCTACAGAAATACATTGGCATGTGGGGGACAACAAAGGACAGAGCAGGGGGAGAGGAAAGAGGGGACAGAGATGGAGGGGGTGGATACCATGCTCTCCCAAGATAGTCCTCACTAGTCCCATAATGGGCTCCCCTCACCATGGGATACACCCGCTAAGTACCACTGCCAGGGGGACTATCGGGTAGCGATCTTACCTCCCTGGCCTCATGGGACGCAGATCCCCCCATGGGAGCAGTGACAATACCCTGGGAAAGACAATACCCATGTATTTAAAGGAGGTGTCATTCTACTGCCATCTTGAAGAAATCATCTCTCATACAACCGCTAGACAATGGTAGGACCTCTGATTTTTGCCAATTAACTTAATATCCAAACCATTTTCTAAACTCGTCTATTATTGCCAATATCCTTGTTACAAAAATCCCTGGCCCAATCAAAAACAGCAGTGTGTTGTTTGCAAATAACAAGCCTTGAATCACATTTTGTCCCACCGAAGGCCTTCAAGACTCCCATCCATACCTATCTTCTCATCAGAGTCTCAATTATCAAAGTATTGGAGACAACAGGCGGCCAAGCCATGAACCCTTTGAGATTGTAAAATACTTCTGATGGAGCTCCATTCACCAGTAACTCGGTCTCTAGTTTTGCATCACACAGTTTAGCATCGTTGATAGAGTAGTTCCTCATACAGAATATGTCCAGGCTTTAAGCATGAAAGGCAATTCTACATTATTGAATGCCTTTTCCATGTCTCTCAAAACCACTGCCAAAGATGTATTGTTCTCTACCATCAGGCAGTGCATGTCTAATAGGACTCGTGTAGTGCTTGGCGGTCCTCTAGCTTTCATAAACCCACACTGCCCTCTCCCAATTAAATACCTTGTTGCCAACATTTAAAAACACTTTGCTAACATTTTATCACCAACATTGATGAGAGGTTGGTCTGCAGCTACAGCAGCTGTTTGGGCCCTTACAGGAGTCAAAGAGTGTGCCCCTATTTCACTGAGTCAGGGAGTCTGCCGCTATCTCATAGAGTCCACGAGTCTGATGCTATCTCATAAAGTTCGCGAGTCTGCTGCTATCTCATGCAGTCAGTGAGTCTGCTGCTATCTCAAAGAGTCAGTGAGTCTGCCGCTAGCTCACAGAGTCACAGAGTGTGCTGCCATCTCATAGATTCTCAGAGTGTGCCACTATCTCAAAGAGCCAGAGAGTGTGTCCATATCTCACAGAATCAGAGTGCACCGCTATCTCATGCAGTCAGATGAGAAGCCCCATCTCGCACAGTCAGTGAGCCTGCCTCTACCTCATAGAGTCACAGAGTGTGCTGCTACCTCATAGAGTCAGCGAGTCTGCCACTATCACATACTGTCAGTGAGTCTGCCACTATCTCACAGAGTTACAGAGTCTGCCGCTATCTCACAGAGTCTCCGAGTGTGCTGCTATCTCATTGAGCCAGAGTGGTGAGCAGCCTGCGCCGCTCCAGATGTGTTGGCTACCAATCCCATCTGCCCTAGTCACCATAGTCAATGGTTTGGTATCATAGGAGCTATATGCCAAAGCATTTGGACGGTCACAGTGTTTCCCATCACTGCGCCAAGCTGATCAAGTGCCATGGATAAGATGCACATTTCAAACAGCTAACATCAACACACAACTTTGCTTCCATAGCACCTTTTAATAGCACTGTGGAAGCATGACCAGCCCCCACTAACACACTGCTCATAAGAGACCGAAATGCTATAGTTCCTTCCTGGTCCCTTCTGTCTTTCTAGAGTTGTATTACTAAAGACATGTGAAGATCTTGCAGATGTCCTCGGTAACTCTCTTCAATTATACATACTAGAGGTTTCTTGAGCCATTTTGTAATGTATGAATGGTCTGCGTATCACTTATGAAATGAGTGCAAAGCTGTGACCCTCTAGATCATATATAGAAAGAAAGATGACCTGTGCTTGCCATACAACCATTGTAGGCCAAGAGAATAGGTGCTTCTCAAACATGAAGGGCCTTCTTTGTTGGACATATGCGGCTGTCTTCACCCCCCATCTAATTTTGACACCAGACCCCTTCCAAGGCAGAGGACACCGGCATTACCACTTGCTCCCTGGTGGGGACAGAATCCCAGGAACCCCCAGATTCCCAGGCCTTGTCTATATCCGCCCAGGAAACAGACAAAGCTCCATTGAAAGATCTGCAGACAAGTAAGTATTAGGAACCATGGTCCATTCCATGCAATTAGCATTTTACTTCAAGTGATGGGATGAGTTCATAAAAAGTGGAAACAGGAGTAATTCTAGTACTTCATTGTTGCCATGTGAATGTTGTCGAAGCTTGACTTGACCGCCTTGAATTTAGTCACTTAGCAAGCCAAAGCTCCACTTGGCAAGTGCTGAAGGGGCTTTTATCTTTGAACCTCATCCGTGAAACACAACTTTAGAATGCAGGCGACCGATGAAAGCAGGCAGTGCTAATGGCCACACCCAAAGGTTCTATGTGATATCTCGAATATTAAAGGCTGCACAGATTTTCTTCGGCCGATTTGGTGCAGCCTTTAATATTCGAAATACATCAATTCCCTCACCCCTCACTCTTTGAAATCGGGGGTTTCACCCCTGAACTCCCTTTCAACCGCTACCCCTGCCCCTACTCCACCTCCCATACAAATACTCCCAATAAGACACACACATTTTCCCTAGCCCACCGCCTCACATACCCACACACACACACAAATACACACACTTTCCTTCTCCACAGCCCTGTCTCCACATCAAACACTGTCACCTATCATACACACAAGAACACAAACACTTACCTTTATCCCGTCTTGCCCTGCCTGCCCCGGTCAGCCCCTGAGCCCACTCATGTGTGGCAGGGGCGTGACAGTTAAGATTTAGAAAGACTGCCCTCCGGATTTGCTAAACTGGAAGTGGAACACTTCATATTAATACGACGAGCTGTTGTGCAGGAAGATTGTTTTGTTTTGATACATATTCCTACAAAAACCTTATAGAATGTCTGAACAGTTTCAGTGTCTGTGTGAAAAAGAGCTATGTGATTATTGCGTGAAAAGAAATGTAATCTCAAAATTCTATATTTGTTTTTCTTTTTTTTACCCCATTTTACCCCATATAAATGTGGGTGGAGACCGCCTGCATCCCTCTCCGATACTCCTCTACCTTTTTATTAACTTAACCTACCACCCCACATATACGTATATACAGTAAAATGGGGCTCTCGAAATTCGGTATTTTGGAATCAACATTTTTGCATCCTTTATTTTGGTATGATCCCTGTGAAACTCCTCCTTGTATCCTAAATCCATCTACCATTGGTCTCTAGGACGGCTGCTTTGCAGCAATGCCTTCATTTGCTTGGATGGGAGAACTCTCCCTTCTTAAGACTGATCCATTCCAGGAGCAGTGGTGATAGTGTGCTTGGCAGGTCTGTACTCATTTCTTAATTTTCTTATGCAAACCTTGTACGAATCCACTGTGTCCAGGATGGCCCTGGTGACGTTACCATCCTGGCATTGTGTTATCGCCGTGCACGCACCAACGGATAGAGCGCATCCCAGCAAGTCGATAAACCTTAACAACCGTGATTGACAAGCGGTGTCCTTTACGTGTGGTTTGAATAACTATTTTGATTCCCCCAAGCGCCCCACAGGGAGCCATTGTTTCACGCGCATTGCCTCAGACCTGCTATTTGGCCCACCTGCATTTCATCTCATTAGTCCCTTGTGCAATGGCTCGCGCGTTCAGTTTTATCTTGTGTGCAATGGCTCTCGCGGGGATCTTAGCTCCACATCGAATACACCGGGGAATGGACACGGCTGTGAATAATGCCTCTTTCTTTATGATGTTCTCCTCTGCAGATGTTCTGTTCCCGTAGCATAACAGAAGTCTGCGTTTTGTATTCTGCCTTAAATATGAGTATCAAAATGATATTCCCTCAGTGGGGCAGGATATTTTATAAATAATGTTTGATTAGGGTGTGCTTCAAGTAGTGATTGAGTCGAACCGCATCTCCACTCACTGCAGAAGTTCACACCTCTGATCCCTGTGTCCATCTGGGCTGATAGTATGTTACACTTGTGTGGAAGCGCTGTACTTGTTCCTGACCTGTATATGTACGGTATTTGTTGTTGCTTTTGGTCGAGGGGGTTGCCGTAGCCCAGGCAGGGATGTGTTTTCACCAAAATGCCAGGGGTAGCGGAAGTGACATCACACGACTCTTGACCCTGATGACATCACAGGAAGTGATGTCATTTGAGCCCACCCCGAAGTGATATCAAGGGAAGTGATGTAACACGACCTTTCACCCGTTGACAAAACATTAAGTGGTATCACATAGCATTGTACACTACGAAAAATATGGTTACGATATCACTATAATGTGATGTACATTTCATACAAAAATGGATCGCCATATATATCATTAAGATCAGTGTGTATAGGCCCATATTACCAAATTACTGTGAATGCACACAGACGTCCATGACCAAATGATAATGATGTGTTATTATATAGCACTTGCACTTAAGCGCTTTATATAGAAAAAATATACACCCAATATCACCCAACCTGTGTTGATACTCATGAAGCGACCTCAGAAGGATGAAAGGCTGGGTTGAGGTGTTTAAGAACAGACTAAATCAGTGACTCACCCATTGAAGTGTGCCTGAAATAAACCTTTAATGAGTCTAGCAGTTATTATATAGAATTCCAGAAAGACACATTATTTTGTATTCCTATTCTTTCTTATTTAGGGTCAGTGCTGAAAGTGTTAGACTTGTTAGACTTGTGGCACTCCTGTTCTTATTTTTCTTCTTTTTTTTAATGGGCCTGAATAAGAAAGCCAGCCACTCCAGGAGTAAAGAGGCACATGGTGTTTTTTTAGAGGTCGCAAGGAAGACCACAGAGGTCGCAAGGGAGACCTCAGAGGTCTCATTTGCGACCTCTGGTGACCCCTAAATGACATCCGTGAGCCCAGGCTGAACTCCAAGAGGCGGGCAGCATTTTCCCAAGAACATGTATTGGATCAGGAACATTTCAATCAGCATAAGGTGTAGATAGAAAAGAATGGTTGGATGGGGTCCGCTCCAGACCAGATCCCAGAAGCAAAGATTTGATTGGGCTAGAGTGTGGACACATGACAGTACATGATGCAGTTGGTTATGTAAGTGGTTTCAACTCAGCACTCCACTTAAGTCAATGCCAAGCGTGTGATGCACAGTTGGAACCCTTAATTATATATTTTTATGTCTAAAGTTCTTTTATTTCTGAACAATGTACCCTTATATCACGCCCCTCTCTTTGAATCCCCCTGGTCTCACTGAACCACAATGTGGGTTGTTTTGCAAAGTTAAAAGATTTATTTGATGGATTAAAACAAGATATATATCACACTTCTATGAATTTGAACAATATCTAGATATTATACTTTTAATATGTATACAATGATCACCAATGGGTGATATTACAATCAACAATCTCTTTAATCAGGAGGAGTTTGCATGAGAAGACTACTGTAGCATAGAATAAAACTTTGTGTGGGTTCAATGAAATGCAATGATAGGCAATTAATGCAGCACAGAAATAATACTTTTGTGTGTTCAATCAAATGCAATGTAATCACTCTTTCCACCTGATACTACTCAATCCCCCCTAACATGCAATATAGAGATGGAAGGAGAGAAAACAGGTTTCAGGAATATACACACTCAACAAATGCAAGTTCAATCCCAATTCCCCCCAGCAAGCAGAGAGAAACAGGAATGATTTCAAACAGGTCAAATGCTTTAGAATGTGATTTTGTAATGAATGGGAAAAACACAAAAAAATGATTTAATTGTCTAAATGGATTCAAAAACGGGCTGGAAATTGAATTCAGAGGTTGAATGCAAAGAATAGCTATTTTACATGTGGTGAAATTGAGCCAATTGCAGATTCGCTGCAAACTTTTCAGCGCGCGAGAAATGCGATTACAGAAAAACTATAAGGAATTGGAATGCGATTTTAGATTTGTTTGAAAGCTGAGGATGTTCGCTTCAATCTGAAATTTAGTTTCTAGCATGTATGGTTCAAAAGTTACAGAGGTTTTAGTAAAGGTCGATTTTTCTCAAAAAGAGTCAAGATTTTCAAATGAAAGATGCGCTTTTGAATATTACCAACAAGAATTTTCTCAACACTAAGGGAGGCTATGAAGATGCAAGATACCCAATGGTACAGCCACCAGAACAGCGGCACCTCCACTCTGACTTTTGCACGCTAAGACACTTGTCCTTCTTCAGCAAAAATATTAGCGCAAAGATGAATTTATCACTACAATTAACAAAGGACTATATGGATGAGGGAAAGATTCAGAAAAGACAAAAGAGATTCTACAATGCAGTATGGATATTCTAAAATGGTTTTGGATTGGATTACTTAAGGCTAAGAGATTGGCTATGGAAAATTCTATGGTAGATACTCACAACTATGGTTTTGGAATAGGCCTGTCAGAGATCTGGTCAAAGGTTTTGGACTAGAATCTGCTAGCCACCGGACAGGATTCAGGTGCTTGGTTCTGCACTCAGCAATGCACTCTGTCTCTGCACGGCACTCTGGACTGCATCTGGCAGGTTGGTTCTGAAGGTTACAGCTCTGCTCTACCGGTTTGCATCTCTGGGTTCTGGCAAGAGTTCTTGGCAAGAAGCAGAAAACAGCACAGCCAGGCTGTTCAATTTTGATGTGCCCCTTGGAAGTCTGTGGTTAAAATCAGGTTGCAAGATTTTAAAGGCCAAGCTGAGAAGGGTTCAGCTTTGGAATTAGGCCTTCTGCTTTCAGAGTTCTGGAGTCTGGATCTGGGTTCTCCTGCAGAGCGTTTCGCCAGTAAATCAGTTGATGGGTGAATGTGTGTGTGTCTAGGTCCTAAACAGGCCCTATTTATGTATTTCCCAAAGGGGTTGGTAGGCTGATTCTACTAGGTCCACCCATTAGGGATCCGATTGGTCAAAGTATTTCTCCTTTCCTGATTCGAGAAGGAAATCTAGTGTCATAGTGATGCTGCAATTTACAATCCAGGGAAAAACGTCCCCTTTGTTCCTACACAGAAAATCTATTTTTCATAGAAAACATATCTACAATATCACCAACTTGCTAATAATACATATCTACATCACCTATTTGATTAAGCACATCTCCGTCCAATTCCCATCTTCTTATGAGTTCTGTTCAAAACTGACAGTTTTTCACGCTTTTGGTTGGTTACCTAGTGTCAGATCTGTACACATTTTTCCACATACATACGCATGACATCTGGGTATAATCCTGTAAACTTTCATATTCCTAGCATGATCACAATTGCTACAATATCAAAACTTTGATAGTCCGGTCTCTGAATATCGCACAGGGCTCAGAGTAGTTTCCAATTGTGAGCGGCATTTTATATTAACAACCTATAAAACACAGCTTTTTCCAAATTGTTCACAGTTTTCTGTGAGTCTTTTTCAAAAAACATATTTCCTTGGAGTTTCAGATACACATATCAGTCTAGCTCCACCTCCAAGGTTCGGCTGGGCCAGAGCAACCTGAGCCTCTCTTGCTTAGCAGTTGGTTTCTATTGACGCCCGAATGTGCATTTCCTTTCAGTCAAGGGAGCCTTTTGTCCCTACTCAGAGCAACAGGCCAACATCTCCTCCCACTTCCCTTAACAACTCACTGCCAGTTCCTGAGCAGACAGCAGGGGGAAAATTCCTTTGTTTGGGGAGAAGCCGTGGAATGTCTTTGAAGTCCAGTGTAGCTGCCATTAATTCACTTTAAAACACTGTTTGAAAATGGGCTTTTCTAAAATACAATTTTCTACAAATATCCACACAAATCTCTTCATTCCAGTCTTTTTAAAACATAGAAATTGAATTCTAGCACCCCATATTGTTTTTGATGGCAAGTCTATTCTTTTCTACAATTTGATTTAAGACACAAGTTTTAAACTGACAGTATAAGTAATGAGAGCTTCTGACACAGGCAAGTGGCGGTACTGCACCCATCTCTGACATATTTTTCCCATGCAAGCACCTTTTGAATGTGGATTTTTTTATGATGAAAGGTGTTTCTCCTGACATTGTGCTTATGGGGGTTCCTTAAATAAGGTGATGGTGAACACCCCACAAGGATGTTGGATCTTCTCTGCTGTTTGAGAATCATTATTTTGTTAATTTAGCAACCTAGGAAAACGGATTTTAGGCACTTCTGGGTTTTCCTTGGGATGTAGCACTGCCTTTTCAAGCAGTTCTGTTTTACTCTGTGGGCAGCCCCATGCCAGGTTTTGGCAGTGTTGTCTCCTGTTTTACCACTGACACAGGCAAAATGGATTGGCGGCCTATTTTTCAGGTTTCCCTGCGCACTTCTCAGTGATTTTTAGCATGCATAAGGCTTTTCAGCAGCCATTCTGTTGTTTTTGATGAAAGCGACACACAGTGATGTTGTAGGGCATAGACTAGTGTGTCAGAATATCCCACAGTTTACATATATATTTGCATTGCACTTATTTTCAATTTGGGGCAGTGAGAGATTAAGTGACTGGCAAGGATTTACGATATTATGCAGAGGCTCGGATTTAAACCCACGTCTCAAAGATCCACGGTCACCAACTCATCCACTGTAGCGCAGATCCTCTATAAGAGGATATAGATTGCAAAGTTTTCAGGGGATCAGGCAAACAGTAGAGCAGCACAGGAAATCTTTGGTGTACACATGGCACCCAGCAGGGTGTTTTACATGGAACAGTCCCCATAAGCCTTGAACACTACTAAAGGATCAGTGATGCAAACATACGTCTGGTTACAACAAGACAGCGGATGAGGTTAACCACTGATCCTTCATCACCGCATAGATGTGTTTCCTGGACCCTGATTGGCCATGGTCAGTGGTGCTACAGGCCTGCCTGGGACCCTGGCTGCTTCAATCAGCGAGACCCTCTCCACGAGCAGGGTACAGGACAGGGACTAAGCTGGGTGCCCGTCCTTAACTCTGTCCAGTTGGGAATTCTCTTTACCATCTGCCTAGGAGACTCCCGATTCTCTTGCTATGTGCGCTGAGTATTTCTCATGCATTCATTCATCTGAACTCTAAATGTGTGAGGGACTTGTGGCCCTTGACAAATGGTTCCTCTCCAGTCAATAACCTACTTCTTAGGTCCTAAATACCTCAGACCTCCACAAAGATTTGAATTAAGCAATGTAATATGGATTGCTCTTAATACTAACTGACAGCGAGCAATTTTAAGGAATGACATTCTTGGGTTTCGTTGGTCGGAGGAATTATGGTTGTTCTTTGGAGAATTACATTGGTGGAACAATACATTGTTTTACGAAGAACTGCATTTATATTGCACATACTTGAACTTTTTACCTGTTTTTCGGAAGAACGCATTGAACAAAAAGAAATATACATTTTCTTGAGGTTTTGTGATGATGGGAAGATTCTGTGAGTTTATAATTGTAATTTGTACTTCATGAATCAGTATAAAGGGGAACACCAGAATACATTGCTTACAGTTGTTGTGATCCTGTTGATTAAATGGCATTTCTTTTAGGAGTGGGGTTTAGGAAATGGCATGAATCTCGTTTTAACCCCATCTCTTACTGCAAAGAAAAATGGTGACCTTTTACTCCGGGCCTAGGCAGTCCACCCACTGGTCAAACACAAACCAAACAGAATACGATATTTCCCTGTGACTTGAAAATGCTCACTGAAGCCCACTCTGACAGCTGTTGCAGTGTAATGACAAAATAATCTATTTCCACAGGAGGGGACACTGGGTAACGGAAAAGCCTTCTCTGGAGATGCAATTGCCTGGAATTAAAGTTTCCAAATTTTATCAAAAGACGAGCCTATGTTATACAGCTTTAAACTGTTTGAAGTAAATGCAGTGTCTAATGAAAAAGGCTTATTTGTGATTTAGTTTACTGCCACCATGTCATATACTAAGGGTCCGATTCATGGAAAGTGTGCATTGCTCCCGCAATTGCTGCCTGCTGCGACCGCCACTCCAAGAGTAGTTAACACGGTCAAATAGGGGTAGCTTATGACTCTCTCTTCTCCCTGTAATTAACAGCTTTTTGAGTCAAGCCCCCCTTTAACAAAAAAGAAGGCACCAAGCCCCCTCTTTTTTTTAACATAAAAGGCACAGACATACAATTTGGGGAGAACATGCCGGATACTACTATGCATATATGTAGCCATTTGCAGAATTGTCGATATTATGGGTCTCATGAAAACCACAGAATTGTGCTGAAGGGTGATGCAACATTGCACAGAATTGGCATTTGAACAGGCATATTCCTTGTAAAATATGGGATCTACCTATCTGATTTTATTATATCCTATTTGATTCAAAATATTGAGTTTTGTTTCATAACTCATTTTGTGAAAAATTAGGCTTGTGAGACACTGGGAGTCTTAAAATTACGCACTCATAAACTGAGGCCACTTCCCCTAAACCAATCAGCTCAGAGGGAGGTGGGGGCATCAGTAGCCTGACCTATCCCATGCGAGGGGTAAGTTCAGGGTACTTCCGCCCATATTGTAAAAATCCTATGATGTCATGCTGCCTACTTAATAGAGTAGACAGGGAGGCGCAGGATATTCAACATTCAAAATTCACCCTGCAAGATTCCAAGACTCCAGAACCAGGTCCAGAGGTAGCTCACCCAGACCCAGGCAGAACCACCTATCCAGAATCACCTATCCAGAACCACCTATCCAGAACCACATGCATCCCAATAATTCAGGGAGAAATGAGGAAAGGCCACTCACCCCTTTAGGAGAATCCAGTGACCAGATATTTATGCCCACCTGATTCATCCCGCTGTCCACCGTGAACAGACTTTGCCCAGCTGTTCCCCTCCAGGAGCCCAGCTGTCCCTGTGACCAGATCTCTTGACCTTGCTGCCCATTGACCACATCCTGGCCCCACTGTCCAGAGACCCAGCTGACTGTCCAAAGTACCCAACTCAAGTCTACTTTGTAAGTATCAACATCACCCACACCCTAAAACTGCGATCCTGCTCTTTTCCCTTGTATTTTGTTCAAATCATATAAAAACCCATAAAAACCTTAGTCACTTCCCAAACTGTTAGTATGCTCTTTTTTACTCTTTCTCTAGAAAAATCTGTTTTACTTCATATTTGTTAGCATTTTGCTTCTCCATTTCTTTCAATCATTTGTGTAAATCCTTAGTATTATTTGAAATAAATAAATGAATTTCCCTATAAGGAGGTACACGGCGCAAACTGGTTAGAATTGCAAAGTAACCCCATTGTGTGCTGTCTTTCTTTCATAATATAGCCATTAAAATATAGTCTTAGTAGAACTAGCCAGTTAGCATCAAAAACTGAATTTGCCCATGTCTTGTACTTTTCTCTAAAAACCGATTTGCCTTTTTCCCATAAAAAAAACATATTATCATCCCATAAGAGTCATCCCTTCCCTTAGTATCCTACCTGTTCTGTACCTTTGTTCCCCATCAAAAAAAATGATTTCCGATGTTAATTGCTAAGCATATTTCCTTAGCTGTTTGCTAGTTTAAAGCTCGAGTGAAATAAGAAATTGCAATTCTGCTGCATGTGTTTTTTGTTGCATTGTGTTCCTCCCAAAATCGATTTTCTCACCTGTGTTCATGTTGTTTTAGCACCCTGCTCAGTAGCCTGTAAGCATCCTTGCCTCTTTAGCACAGCCACATGGAATTTCTGTTCTATCTATCCGGCCGCAAGTGTGAGCTGACCTACAAGTAAAGTGCAATCCATGCATGCTATTTTGCTCAATTTTAAGGCTTTCATTTTCTTCTTTGACCGGAGTGGTGGGTCAAATTTAAATACTGATTTTTCCCTCCTCTTGCTGACTCCTTGTCACTGCTTTCTAATCACACCAAATTTAGTTAGCAGGTGTTTGGGGGAGTGTTGCAGGGGGAGTGCATAACATAAGTGCCATCCATGATTGGTAAAAAGGCTAATTTTGTATACATTTCTGTGTAAAGTTTATGCAGATGATGTCAGAAAGTGAAATCCATTGTATTATAACATTTTGCATTCGTATTGTCACCACACTGGTGATTGCTGCCCTAAAATGTATTCTGCTCTGATTTTTCTGTGAATTTTAAAAATAAATAAATATTTATTTGTTCCACACCGGCCTGGTTCATAGTCCACTGCAACACAGGGTGTTTGTTAAGGTGGGTGTGAGACGGGCTGGGTGCCTCTTCAAACCAAGAATCTAGGGATCACATAAAAATAAAAGGTGTTTATTTAGCGCCACCCTCTGTGTCAGTGGTAGACGTCTCTGACCGCAGTGTGCTGTGGCATAAAACCTGTTACAGGCCTAGCGTTAGAGGACTGGAGAAAGGTTACTGGAAAACTTGGTTCAGATGCAAACCTGAGAACTGTCTGAACAGTATAGTCTTTATTTAATTGTAGAATTGTTGTTGAGTCGACAGCAGCCAGATGTCTGGAGATGTTTCCATAGTGCAGGTGCGTAACAAGATAAGGTCAGCTTCTTGTTCTTTTCCTTTTGCCACATTTTTGTTTGTAGTTTTGCGATATTGCAGTTTGAATTGAATAGGTCCCCAGAAATGGCTAGCTACTTAGCTAAGTAGGACGGTGCTTGGGTCAATAATGCCTTCAAAGTAATGCAGGTGGTTTTGACAATGGTCTGGGCTGGTACTGGCAGCCAGTCTAGTTCTCTGAGCATGGTGGGGCTACGCCTAAACTTCCTCATGCTAGTGATTAGTCGTGCAACAGTGGTTGTACCCGTATGAGTGATGTGAGGACTGTTACTAGTAAAATTGATTTTTTTCTTAAGAAATAAAACTTTTTATATAAGTTAAGTGTTCTCACTTTCTCTTTTCCAATTTTCAAAACAAAAAAAAATATTCAGTTTGTTAACAATCTGTCAACTAGTAACAACTTTCAAACAATATGTGTTATTTCGTAAGTTTTAACAAGTCCAAAATAGCATTGATCATCAATTTGTAATGCATATCAAAAAGTGTCTTCTTCATTTTTTTTTGTTCTAGTCTATGCGTTTGGGAAACAATAATTCCCTTCTTCAGGAGCTGTCAATTCAAAAGTATTTCCTTCTTTTTCATTTGGTACAGATCAAACATTTCAATATATTGGATCTGTATTAATAGATGTAAAAACGTTTACTTATTAAGAAAAAATCAATTTTAGTTGGAACAGAGAAAATGGAAATATTGTTTGGTATTCCAATACAAATAGGTGTGCAGGGGATGGGATCGTTCCACAAGATTGTGGACACCTGCTGTTCTTCTCCTTCAATTATACTTCCCCATGGTGTTATACATACATAGGTTTTTTTTTGTTTGCCCGGTTTCCTTTTTTCTACATTGGGCCAGTCTGCTGTCTTTTCTACTGAAGGCCTGGGGATTTAACTATAGGTAGGCCAGTGTACTGCTAGTAATCCAAGAAGTGTCCAGATGGAACGCAATCAATTATATTCTCATTTCTTTTGTTGAATCTCCTTTCTCTCCTTCTTTCAGTCAGTCCATCCCAGTCAGTGAGTGAACCATGAGTCCCCAGAAACTATGGGTTTGGACTTTGTGGATTGTTTTCGTAAAAAACAAACTAAAAGTCTACCTCCTCGGCTCTGAGTTACCCTCTTAACCTACCTCTCATCTGCTTGGTAGGTAACATGTTTCCCTTTGCCTCTAACCTGCCTCTGTCCTTAACTTCCTCTGCCTCCGCTCTACCACTTCACCCATCATGGTCCCATCCTGAGCACAGCTGGCCATACTGCCTACATCTACTTAAACATTTCCAATGTTGGTTGCCCTTAATCTATATATGTACATTCATGTATTGTCCCCAGTGACTGTTCCATTTACTCCCCTCCACCAGAATGTCCCTCAAACTCACCCCATTGTAAGAAGATCACTGTTTACCTTCACATCTGATTTATTATCTATTGTACATTCTTTTGTGATCAAAACAGCATTGTTCTACTTGCATATAAATACATAAAAATTAGAAGAAAAAACCGTTAGAGGTGGGTATCATTTCTCTAACCTGATGGGTCAGTGTATGCGATTGGACAATGTTCCAAAAGTAAAATTATACTAAATCCTCCCATTTGTACTAATTGTGCATATTAATGAAGAGGCCAGTCTAGTGGGAGTAACGTCTGCACCCAGTTTCCCTCCCCTTTGATTTGATGTCATATTCGATAATTCTACATTAAGCAATTGTGGCTTTCTGAAAAATCAGTTTCCTCACATGTGATAATGTTAGTAATCCATTTTTAGATTACTCTCACTTAAATGAATCCAATGATGTTGGTCTGATTTCAGAACGACATGCTATACATGTACGGCTAATTTTTGTCTTTTGCTCTCTGGTACTTTTACACAAAGATTATTATCTCATGTCAGAATAATGTCCTCAATGTCAGAGACGCTAGGATATATGAGTCACAGTTGTACAGTTTCTGTGTAAACATATCCATATTTGCTGAATTTGTATAATGAAACAATTATCAACAAATATCACTTTGTATTCAGCTGATAGAGCTTTTCCCCCTGACCAATTCTAAAATAAAATACTCTCTTAGGACATTTCCTTCAAATGTTAGAAACAAAAATATGATTCCTTATGTAAAATATGAATAGGTCCTTATTCTCATTTACATGTAGTTTTAATTGTATTTACAATTCCTGACCTGGTAACAACCAAATGGTATCTGTTCTTTTGAAGTGCAAAGAAAGGCCATTTATGACTCCTGGAAAAGTGGTTGCTGTTGGACCAGTGTCATAAAGTATTTTGGAGCACTGAGCTGTTAAAGTACATGTATAACCCCGTCCCACCCCCTTGAGTGATTCCAGCATCTGCCTGTCCCTTGTGTCAAACTCCAGGTCTTCAAAGGTGTGAATCACACTCTCTTGCAAAGACCTGGCTGATAGGAAGATTTGATTACTTGTTAATATATTTGTTGTACACTTAGGGCATACTGGGTAGGCTTAATGACAAATGGGGTAGTTAATGAGTAACATTTGTTTTGGAAAGGCATGGCTTCTGAAAACAAAAGGTCCAGGCATTGTCATAGTTCATAGTTCAACTTCAAAGCCTTTGTTTACACTTTTCTCATTGAAAAGACTCCTTCAGTCCTGTAGCTGTTGGGGGGAGGAATTGCAGTTTTTGCTTTCTATGCCCAAAGTTGTATTATTCACAAATGCAGCCTTTCTTTCTTTTCCCCATTGCAAATGGCAACTTAACCAGAGCAACATTATAAGTTATTCTGGTTGTAGGTGGGCTGCTACCATTTCACATTCCCTCTCGTGTGTTTTTTTTTTCAGACGCTGTGCACAGGCTGCAGCTCACATTTCTAAAACCTTGGCATTTTTCTCTGCATTATTGCAAGGTTTTATTACAGCATCTCCCTCAGTTTTAGCCCCAGCTTCTTACTGAAATCAGAACAGAAAAATGTATGAGGGAAATCTACCAGTAAAAAAAGATTATACTACACATTTTCATACCCATACCCATATCCACAGTTGTATGGTATATACCAGGGCCATCTTTAGGGATTTTGAATCTGGGTCACAGACAGCTTTGGGACCACATCAGCCGGAAAAAAAAGAAGGGAACCAAGGATGTCTGATTGCCCCCTCTGTTAGTCCTGATTGCAGCCCATAGCTAAATAGGTTGCTATGGCAGCAATTAAAGTAAGGATGGGAACTCGTTTGAAGTCCCACAGCCCTTCATCCATGCTAGAATGAGAATAATATATCGTCATTTGAACAGCAACATTAGCTTTCAGATGTGGGTGCTTGTGCTGTAGCATAACCACAGAAAGCGTTTTAAGAGCCAGGGCGTGCCGACTGTCGTATAGATGCAGGGCACAGATCAGTAGTCATACGATAAAGGTACACAATCCCGAGCGTAGAATCGTTGCACAGATTAGCAGCCTCACAGAAACTTGGGTAGCCAGCTCACTGTTAAGCGCTTCCCTCTGACATCGGGCAGCATGCGTGGTGCTAGGTTGAATACTTGCAGGTTTCTGCTATTGTAATCGGTATTCGTACATACCATTGAATTAAGCTGCAATAACAGCCATTAATGACATTGAACACTTGAACAAATAGGGGTGTATTACGAGTTGGGTGGTATTCTGGAGTTAAATTTGACAGAATGACACCCAATAGATTTACTGTTACCGCTTCTTGGTCTGGCAGAATTACTGCAGGATTACAAGTGACAGTGGTGGAGTTAATTCCCATTTTATGGGAGTCCATTGGACTCTATAGAGCAATTTTGCCGATTTTCAGCAGAATGGTGGAGCATTTACCTTTAGCATGATGCTGGAGGTAAATCTCCCACTCCAGGGCCACACTCGTAGTATGGCGGTGCAGGAAAAGTGACAGGGAATCCTTTACCGCCAATTTTTTCCTGCACCGTCATACTTGTAATTAGCCCCAATAGTCTGAACATCTAAAGCTTTTCATGTATTCAAAGGGAATTAAGCCAAAAAAAAAAAGGCTCATCAACAAAACAAAAAAAACTCAAAGATTTACGATTCTAGATAAAGAAATCTCCTAGAAAATAATGACGACTGAATGAAAACAGACATGTTCATGTCCGTCTAACTCACAAGAAAGAACAAACCGTATTAGGTGCAGATAAAGAGATGCAGGTGTAGCGTGGCAGACATCAATCACAGGCAGATCAGACAGCACATGGCCTGAGCAGAAAGTGCTGCTCAGGGGCAGTGCCAGGGCTAGGCCGCAACTGCGTCCATCTGCCTGGCTTGCAGTCTTCATTTAGCTAATCATGTTTCGGCCTCAGAGAAACAGTCATAATTACCGAACGCGGCAGGTGCTGCGGTCTAGCAGCTAAGCCTTTGGCACCAAATCAAGCTCCAATCTAATGGGCGCTTTTAAGCTTGTGCAGCTATCTCATTCAGTCTCACCTTGTGGTGCGGTGCAATGACCATACCTTTATGAAGGTTTATATAATAGGTGTGCAATATTAGGTACATATGGGGCCACAACTGTGAACGGCAGCGCGAGGAACTGATTCCAAGCACGCATCCCAAAGATAACATTAGTCTTTACTGCGCTCTTATTGCACTGGAGTTACGTATTATGGATGCAGACTAGATCAATCGGTGTCTACAGTACATAGTTACTCATTCTTGTACACTCACACACAGTTCTTCCATATTCCTTATGCATTCAATATTGTGTCACTGTATTATACAATGGTGTCCACTGAGTCAGCCTGCTGAAACTGGTGCAGGCACAACTTGAACTACCCGAATTTTCGGTGATTAAAACAACCAAACCTTTCAGTAATGTCGCAGAAAAAATTCAAAGGAGCAGGGCCCAGTGCCAGATTGCAACTACGGCAGGGCCCTTAAATATGCTTCACTGCCCAGGGGTTGCCTGGCCAGGCCAGTCGGAAAAACGAAAGAGTATTTTTTCTATTTCGACTGCAATCACCGGACTCCATGGAAATGGGGACACTGAAGCTCCAGCACCGTTGCTGATGGTGCCGGTGCTTCAGTGACAGACATGCCGGTAGGGGCTTTAACATCCGGTAGGCAAAGCCTACCAGGTGATCCGTGCCCCTACCGGCCTCCTCGTAGCATGGCAGTCTGGAGGGTGCCTATTCATTGCTAGGGGCACCCTTATTTCTGATCCGCCATACTTCTAATGAGGCCAATTGTGTTGTTCTAACCTGGACATATGATTGTGATCACACCTGTGACCTACCAGTAAGTTGTGCAATTCAAAGTGCTCAAGCACATTTCTTTTTACCTTCAAATGAATGGGCAGCTCCTAACTTGGAACCTGAAAAACACCTGCTTTACCTGCAGGTATGCCTATGACTGCTGCACCACGTCAGAATGTAATAGATTTCCACCTGTGTCAGAATTTGAATTTGTAAAAGATGAAATTTGAGCTGGTTATGGACAAGTGTCAGATGGAGCCAAGAATGTAATTGAAACCCCAATGCCCTTGCAGACATTGTTAATGTGCTGTGACATCACCATATGATGCAACATTTGTGTCAAGCATAATTCAGTCTATGCCATAAAGCATGAAGACTATCCAAGCCTTTCTCTTATGCTCCCACATTTAGCAACTGAGAATAATGTATTCGGTGTTGCTTTTTACTTCACACACCACAGACAGTCCTCGTGGTTAGTACCAGTGTATGGTCTGCATACAGTCAAGTGCCTAGCACAAATTCCTCCCAGAAGTAGCGGGATAATCCCAATCCAATTTATATTTGTGTATTTGTGTTTAATCGAGTGCCCTGTCCAAATCATTCCTCAAGCGGTTCGTATGAAAGCCAGCTATTGTGTTGTGGTGTGTTCAATCAAGTGCCTATACAACCTGTTGTTGCCAACAGGCAACCCCTATGCACTCTAATTGGGTCAACTGACCTCCTATAGTTCTTAGGTTACATGCAATGCATATGTGTTATTCAGTATTCTTATTTGTTATTCATTATTCTTATTCATAGGAGATGTTATCCATTGCACTGATTAAAATAATCATACAATTAGTCTCCATATGACTTAAAACTATTTTTACTCAAAAACAAAATGTCCAACAAATATTCTTTGAAACAAAACTTTCAATATACATGGTTTCAAAGTCACCATCCACAAATTACTGTAGTATTCTTTTCTGAACAATCGATTCTCACAATGCTGAGCAGGTAAGATAGCTTAGCGGGTTGTGCGCTCGCTGCTGCGATCTGAGCGTGATCACAAAATAAATTCAAAGGTTCGAATCCCAGCAATGCAATGCAACTCAATGCAATGCCAACTCAGCCTTTCATCCTTCCGAGGTTGATAAATGAGCACCAATTTCGGTTGGGTGATATTGTATGTAAATATGTGCCTCTAAAGCGCTTTGGATTAAGGCACTATATAAATAACATCATTATCATTACAGTTTTCTTTTTAAGAAACAACCATATTCAATCCCATTGGTACAGTAGTGAAATTATATGTGGCTTAGATCTGTGTTCAATCATTCAACATTCAACCGACGCGTTTCTGATATGTCATCCATGATCAGGGCATTGTGCATTGTCAATGATACATTGGTTCACATTCTTTTGTGTTTCTGAAATTGATAATAATGTATGTTTTAGTGTTGGATATGTGTTCTTAACCAATTAAGATTAAGTGGAGAAGTATCAACTTAACTAACCTTCTCAATTCATACTTCGATGGAAATATGACGTGTAGCTCTGGTGCTTCTTTTACCAATTTTCTTTGTTCCTCACACCAAAGAGTAACCTACATAAAACAATTACATATATCACTTTTAGAATATGGTCAGTTTACATTGGAACGGCCTTCTGTAAATTGAACAAATCTGTTTGGTAAATGTCTTTACCTGGGCATGAATACCACTGTATGTTGCCAAAGGGGTTGATCTTTCTCACTCCGATTACCAACTTCGCTAGATGCGGTAAATCACGGAGCTTCTATCACATTTGGGGTTAACCTTAGAGACATTGAACGCGTCTCATCAGCATCTTTAACCTGTGCTATATTGATCACTTTACAGTCCCGACGGAGGGATTCCCGGCCGGGTACGGACCTGGCGAGAGCCAATTAGTATGCTTGTTTCATTCTGATTGTCTCTCGCCAGGGTACTAATTAGCATAAAACCACTACAGTATTAATTCCGAGCGTGTGTTAGTTAAAGCAAGGGTGTCAGTTAACCCGCTCCTACAATATAAATCCGCACAGCTTTAAATGCAAGCTCTCCATTTTTACATGTGTATGTGTCTGCCGCGACAAGCTTTGACTCCGGCATTGGTGTCAATATGGAGTAGATCTCTTTTTCCCCATATGTACAAGTCCCGTTCCCTACAGATAACCCGGATACAAGCGAAGCGCTAAGCATCCAACCTGAATTTGTCGTAAGTCGTTCCTGTTTGACTTCTTATCTCCCAATTTGTTAATGCACTGTAACTTTGGCGTGCAGAACTGGACAGCCATCCCCGCCTGCTATGCGTGAAGATATAGAATCAGTTGTCATGGGTACTGTGCGCTGGCACACTACAGCCTGTTAGGGAGAATTCTCATTCCATGGCTAATATCCCTTACCTATAGAGTCCCCCAGCAGCTTTGCTGGATTTGAAGGGTTTGTTCCTTTTTACCTGCTAAGAGTGAGACTCTTTTTCCCACTCGTAGGCATTTTTGCTATGTGTGTTCTAGGCTTTTTTTGTGTTTAATGCCTATGGGATTTTCTCTCACCCATAGGAACCATCTTTATTCACATGTGTTACACAGCACCCTCCATTCAGTGTCACAGGGGTGGCGTAGCGACCCCCAAACATAGACTCCATACCCTGGAACTGACTACTGTGTCCCAGGGCATGTAAAGTCCCATTGACTTTACTAGTCAAATCTTAAGAACTTAACCAGTCCAACCCATCTTACTATGGAGGTACTGGAAAGGGGGAATAGTTTTTCCCTTAGGTTCATTTTCGAGGGGGTACCTTAAAGTCCCGCTCTACAAAGTTTCTGGCTGGTGGCAGTGATTACTTCCATAAATATTCAACCGCAAATATTTTCCTATGGGATTTTCCCATTGTTCAAGGATAACACTTGTACTGACAGCCTCTAACATACTGCTGGTTTATTTTATTATTAACTTTACTCCGGTAGGTTTTATTTGCCAGAACTTTAATCTAAATTCTTTCTCGTGTCTTACTCTAAACTCCTAACCCAGGTAGGGGATCCTTTGTTTGCTCTTTTGGCAGGCTTCTACCAAGAAGCCCTCCTTTCGGCGCCTCTGAGTCTGGGGTGGGTCTGTTGTTTGGGAGGGGGAGTAGAACCCCTGGACAGAGTTGCAGCAGCAACTCGGGTTGCACTCTAACCTAATAGGCGGGAGGGTCTCCCGCCAAGAAGACTACTCCACTGTGTGAGTGACAGCTAGGCTGTATGAATGGGTCTCTTTCTGCATTAAAGCAGGGTCCTGAGGACTGGAAGAGCAAGACGTCACCACTGGAACTACGGACCCGAACGGGAGAGAAGCCACAGACATCTTCAGCATCTACACCACCGGTGAAGCCCTGCCGGATCGTCTCACCACTTTTGTTCCACACAACGAGAGATCTTCATCGAAAGAGCCTTCTTTCCTTGAGCTGGTGGGAACAACCAGTTCACCCATCGCTTCCCCGGACCTGCCTTGGTCGAATCGACAGTGCCCAGCACTTGGGGACCAGATAGCCAGGCAGCTATCGACCCGGACCTCGATTAAAGGGAGGCCTAAGGGTGTTTTAAATCCCTTATCTACTTGTTGGGTTGGCCGCCCTCTCTCTTAACATTGTCTTTCACCTCGCATCTACCTTTTCAATATTCGTTTACCAAAGACTTGACTGCGGCTACAAGAACATTTTTGCTCCAAAGCTCTTGGTCCTGTACCACTGACTCTGGCTCAGGCCTACTGACTCTGGCTGATTTGTTAGATCTGCTCTCACTAGATTGATTTTCAATGAGAAATGTGTTGATGCACCTGAATCTTCCAAACCCCTCTTCCTTCCTACTGTCTTAACTTGTGGAGTGCCATTTTGTTCAGTTTTCATTCACTTACCTTTCTGCTAAAGTGTTACTGTGCATTACTTTTTCAAAAAACTTCAGGGAAGTGTTGCTAGGGGGTATCTGAAAATATTTCGGTTTAACTTGTGCTTTCCCTCCCTTTCGTTAAATTGAAAGAGTGCCATTTGTAGTTGGTTTTAACTGTGCCGATTTTGCTCAGTTTTCACTCTACTGCAAACTTGTCTACAATTGAATAGGGAGTTGTATATACTTTTCCCTTGACTGAACTTAACTTGCTTTATTAACTGTGATTCATGTGTTGAACTATATGTGTATAAAATAAATATATATTCTCTTTTTGATACAAAGCTTTAATCAGTGTTTCCTTGTTCCATACTACTGTGATACCTATTGTGTAAACTCTGAATACTGCTCATCTCCCTCTTGAGATAAGTCCGATTGCTTAGCAACAGCTACCAACTAAATCTGTGTGGTACAGACTGATACCAAAGGGGATTTATTGCTCTCACCTGTAGTCCTAATCCTGGGTAGTGTTCCCTGAGGAAACTGCACGGGATTCCGCCTAACAGAGCCCACAGCGCTGTGTGTCAGCCATCTTACTTGGGGATAAGATGTGTTACTTGGCTTGGTGTCTAGTCTGGAAGGCTGTTGTTTAAATGCTGTTTCATAGTGATACTTGTCATCATATCTTTGTATCAAGAGGTCGGGAGGGAAAAGAATGTCAAATGACAATGTTCTCAGGCCCCTACCTCTCGCAGTTATAGGGTAATCCAAGAATAAAACGGATATTCCCACATATTTGCACTCTCTTCACAATATTTCATTGGATTACCAGTACCTTTTACATAGCATATGGATGAAAGTTATCCATAGGTGCAGATCCATTTACTCTGTCCATGTGCTGTAGGGCAATTTACACTATGAACTAGAATCAGTTATGAGCGAATTACAGTAACCGCACCGTATTGATATCCTGTGTGAGGTATTCTCAGGTAAAATATGACAAACCTTCTAATCGATGTTATCTCAATCTGTCCAACATGGTAGCTCACAGTCTCTTGGCCTGTTCAATCAAGTGTCCAGCACCGGTTTCTCCACAAGCATTCAGTGTGTTGCATTCTACTCTCCAGCCACCACTCGTGCCACTGCCTAACCATCACCCAACAATTTCACCTTCCCTTAGGTGGTGAAACTATGCGTGTGTATAATCTGGTGCATTAGTTGTTTTGTGTGTGTGTGTTCAATTCCCGTCAAGCAGGTGGTGAGTTAGAGCCCACCCCTAACAAGCCCACACTAATGACACCACCTGACCACAACACGCCATATAATTTGATTTTCCTAAAATTAATTTCCAACATTAAGTCCTTCTAAAATCTAATGTGATATTTATTTTGTGGCTGTACATGCACACGAGCAACTAGAACAAAGGCCTCCTCAAGCAGCTGTGTTGCATCACATAAACAATCTGTCAGCAACACCATTGCCTGACCACAACTTGCCAAACAATTTAGCATTCTATAAAAGTGAGGGCAGCATCAAGAGAAATCTGGTATGCTGGGCATTTTGTCGCTTCGTGTTCACTCACAAGGTTTATGCAAATTCCTCAATCAGGTGACGTGCTCCATTACACAGCGTGGCCAAACTGCCACTGCTTGACTGCTACCCTCCGCTCAACTTCACGTCGCCCAAAATGCAGTGGGGGGACCCAGTGCTTATGACATCTGGATCTTTAGCTGCTTTGTGGTCATGTGTCAATAAAGCATGCAGTCCCTCTTAAAGCAGGACATGTGTTGCATCACACACTCAGAGAATCCAATGCCACTGCTTTGCCACCACTCTGACATTATTTTCAAAATGTGTTGTAAAATCAAGTGCTTGTGAAATTAGGTACATTCTTTTTTTGTTTTCTTTTTTGTTTTGTTTTCAGAAGCATGGAAACCGCTCTCCTGAAAATCTGTGAGGATCTGGTCTCTATCCTTGACTCTAACATTCCCTCTGTCCTCATCCTACTCGATCTCTCTTGTGCCTTTGACACGGTCAACAATACCATCTTGCTTAACCCTCTCCGTGATAACCTGGGTATCACCGATCAGGCTCTGGCCTATCTGACTTATTTCCTCTCTGATCGACCCTCCCAGGTCATACTGGGGTCCTTCCTATCAACTATCTCTCTCTCTACCTGTGGGGTTCCCCAGGGGTCTAACCACTCACCCTGGCTTTTCAACCAATACCTGGCAACTCTTGCCCACTGCATTGCCATTTTCTGCTCAAATTTCCAGTGCTACATTGACAACACTCAACTCATTTTCAGGCTGCCTTCGGCCACTTCCTCTCCCTCTCTCATCTCTAATTGCCTTACTGCCATCCAAGATTGGTGTTCCACCAATGATCTTTATCTGAATGCCAGCAAAACTGAGATCCTCCTCATCGGCACACCTTCTCCATCCTTTCCCCTCACTCTCTGGCTGGCCTCCCTTGTCCCTCCTCCTACCCCCACCTGCGAGGCTAAGAACCTCAGGGTCATCTTTGATTCCACACGTTCCTTCTCCGCCCAAATCTCGTATGTCTTTAAAAAGTCAAACTTCCTACTGCACCTCCACAGAGGTACTCTACCTTTCCTCTCCTTCTCTCAGAAGCTCTCTGTCTCCCAAGCTCTGGTTCTCTCTAGGTTGGACTAATGCAAAAGCCTCCATCTAAATCTATCTGCCTCTACTCTCTGCCCTCTGCAATATTTGTCCTTGGCCTCAAGCCCTGGAATCATATCTCTCTTGCTCTGAAATCTCTCCATTGGCTCACAGTGGATGCATGGATTAAATTCAAAACCCTCCGCATTGTCCACAATGCTTTCTGGGGCCAGGGTCCAAAATACCTTCAGCTATCCCTCTGCAAATACCTTCCCTCTTGAGCTCTTCACTCCCATACCTCTAACTCACTCAGGGTCAGTCGTTTTTCAAAGAAACAAGCTGGGAGTAGATCTCTGTCTTTGGCTGGGGCCTCCCTCTGGAATAGCCTCCCTGCCACTCTAAACCTTGAGGAGAACCATCTCTGGTTCTAGAAACACCTCAAGACCTTCCTCTTTGCTTCTGCCTTCGCCGTCCCTCTCCCCTGCTGATCTGTTCTCTCTTGGCACCATGCACCTGACCACCCTCTGTCCTCCGGGCCCAGGTTCCTGTTTACCCTGCCACACTCCCGCACTGCTTCCGGCCACCCCTTGCCCTGGGGTCTGTATCTGTACCCATACAGTGCCCCCTTTTTCTTTCTGCACTTATCTGACCTATCCTGTCTGCTGCCTTACACTCAGCACGTGCCACTTGCTGGCTGTACTACAATTTGTGTTGCTTTTTATTATTTATGTAATTATTATTATTTACTCTGTTCTCCTTTTGCTATGCACTTTCCACTTCTCCCCCTTCCTGGCACTTACCTCCCACCCCACGCACTTGCGTGTTCTCAATGTCACTGGGACTGGTAAGATCGTTGTTTTGTTCTCCTTGTTTCCCCTTCCTTGCCTTGTCGCACTCTGACTGTTTCGCCTCACTTGCCTATTTATGCTCTGAAACACTTTTTCGAAAAAGGCTGCTCAAGTGGCACAGCGAGTAGAGCGCTCGCTTGCTAACGCAGGTTCGAATCCCGGCAGGGCCAAACTCAGCCTTTCATCCTTCTGAGGTTGATAAATGAGCACCACACACCGTGGGTAATAATAAGCAGCGCTCAGATACCTGAGTGTTCGTAGCATTATTTAAATGCAATATTATTATTATTACTTGTGTATGAGCGTGACAAAAATAAAATATCAATTTCAATTTCTTCCTGAGAAGGCACAAGGCTTCATTACACACTCAAACAATCTGCTGCTAATGTCACCGCCTGATTACCACCCTCCAATTAATGTCATGACTCCAAACTTCATGTGTGTAATCAGATGATTGTGACCACTAGTGTTTTATTTTCCCATTATTTGTACTATTTCCATCAGGTGCACAAGGTTTTAAATATTCAAGAAAATGGGTGAAAAATCTCTTTGGAATTAAAGTCAAATCTGACTCCAGCTAAATGCCAAATAACCTTCAAGTAATGTTTAATTCGCTCCCTTTGTAAGCATATTAAAAAAAAAATATTCTGTTCTGTGTAAGCCTTGTCTAAACATCAGAGTTTAACTCACCGAATTCCCAGTGGTACTGGAAATTAAAATCATGCCTTTGACACCTTCCCCCCAGATGACATCACAGAAAATGAAAGCACATGGTTCTATGTCCGTGTTAACAAGGTGACTCACCTCCGAGGTATCCTCACTAAGTCAGCCGCCTCTTGAAACATGCATCATGCAAGAGAGGGGGACAAAGACATTCTGTCTGGAAGCAGTTTCGTTTAATCACGTTCTTACAAGCTGAAAAAATGAATGTCTCAATCTTGTTCTGAATACATCATGGTTGTATACAATGGTAACAGATTACACAATCATTTTATACTTATATAAACCTTATATTTTGATAGACTTTGATTGGCCAATTTATTTGTAATTGTAATTAGTTATTTATAACGCGCTTAATAAACAGAGGTTTCTAAGCGTGAACCCGATGATCAAACACATGATTTTTATGCTAATCAGCATGACTATGTGTTTTCCAAATTTCACTAAAGCACAACACGAGATATATTTCACAACCTTAAAACTGGAGAGAGCAGGTTTTGCAGATGATGCATGCTTCAGACAATTGCCAAGGTCACAGATTAAGCTGTCTAGTTCCTTATTGGCTAGTCCCGCTTTCTTATCTTTTTCTGACGGTATGCCAGTTTTGTTTTATGAGCAACACTGTTGAAAAATCTACATTCTGTGTTAATTACGTTATGCACAATATAAGCACTTCTGTGTTTGTGTTGCCCTAAATAAGTGTGCCATATCCCCCATTTTCTATTGTACCTGCCTATAATAAGGGTAACCTGGCTGCCTCAATGGACAATGCTTTCGACTTTTATAATGTTGGACAGGACGGAGGGGAATAGGCCCTAAATGCCTTATTCACCTGTCTGTCACCAGAGGGAGAGAGAGAGTCTGCTCCTCTTCATCCATTTGCCGATATTTGTTTAAATGTAATTTTTCATGAAAAAATAACATCCAAAAATCCTTTTTATTTTCTATTTGGGGAGGTTCCCCCTCAAAGCTCCGTTCTCTATATGTTTAACCCTACACCAACCCACTCCTTACCTCATTTAATCTTTCAACACCCCCCTCTAAATTTCTATTCATTGTTAGATGGTATATTTTTCGGTCAAAATTCCATTTAAAAAACTCCTGTCGGCCAAACAACGGTATACCCCAGCACATGACATTCACCTTCTTGCTCTCACAGGAAGTGAAGTACAAGATTAATAGATAAATATGGCTACTAAAGCACATACAAATCGCTTTTGGTAGCAACCATATTTTAACATTGATGCTCCCATTATATGCCGGGTTGCATATGACAGCAGAAGATTCACATGTTTTATTTGCATTATTTATTTCATTGTTTAAAGCCTACCTCGAGAGCAGTGAAGCGTTGTACAAAGTGTGGGTAGCCGGAATTTGGGCTGGCATCTCTTAATAGTAGTGCAGTATTGTGAGGTCTGTGCGTCGGTTATGTGCCTATTGGAATTAGTCCTTGGTCAATTGTTGTTGAAAGAGCCATGTTTTTTGAGATTTGTGAAATTGGAGAATTGTGGGGCATTCTGAGCTGACATACAGGGATTGAGTTCCAGAGGGTGGGTGCATGACAAGAGGATTGTTTGCGGGTCCTCTCTTTGTGGACGAGTTGTGATTCATGCTGGTTGGTCGATTTGTTGCAGGAGGAGGGTGAGCCACTAGATATGTGGAGCTTAGCCCCCTGGTACAATGGTGTGCTACTTGTGACTGTTTTGTAGATGATACATGCAGTATTGAACAGTATCCTGGATTGGAGTGGAAGCCAATGTAGTTTGTGTAGAATTGGGGTCATTCGGTCAAATTTCCATGCTTGCGTAATATGACGTGCTGCAGTGTGGTGGACTGCTTTTGGAGGAGCCAAGTGATCAGCTGGGAGCGCTGTCACAAGAGCATTTCCCCCATTGATGTGCAAGACCACAAGGAGCTGTACTAAAGTCCGGAAGTCCTGTGGTAGGATGAAGGTTTTGATTTTTCAAAGGGTAGAGATTGTGAGCTCGGCTATTTGGACCTTCTTGGCTATGTGCTTCTGGAAAGACACATTGCTGTTAATGGTGAAGCCTAAGACATTTGCAGAGTCTGAGAGCTGTGGATCAAATCCTTCTAGGTGCATATCATTGAGCCATTGTACGACAAGTTGTTTTTTTAGTGGGTGGACCGATGAGGACAAAATCAATCTTGGATGGGTTTTATTTGAGGTAGGCACATGTGTAATCCAGGACTGGATGATGCTGGGTAATTGCAGAGACAAATGATGTCCTGCATGCTATTTACTCTCATGTACAACTGATTATCATCTACATATTGTCTCGGGAGGATAGCTCAGGGGCAACATGCTCACCTGGGAAACAAGATGACACAGATCACCACAGGTTCGAACTCCGGGTCTGCGCTTAGAAACCTCTGGGCATTACGGGTGTTATAAATAACCTATCATATCATATCGTATTGGTGGATGGCTATATTGGGATCTTTGAGGAGAGTACGTAAAGGCTCCATGTTAAAGTTAAAAAGGATTGCTGAGAAGATGGAGCCTAGGGGGACTCCACAGGAGAACTGGAGTCCATTAGATGGCAACAAGTTCATCTGGACAGCCTGGTGTCTGCCTGAGAGGTAGAATGTAAACTGATTGAGGACAGCTCCAGAGAATCCCATCCTGTCAGCAAGGAGGGAGAGAAGGATGCAGTTGTTGACGGTGGCAAATACAGCCGAGGGGTCAGGAAGGTCGATGAGGTATGAGTCTCTCCCTTATCAATGATTTGGAGAGCATCATCCACCACCTGGATGGTGGCTGTCTCAATGATTCTTTTTCAACGGAAACCTGCACTGATAGTCATTTGGGAAGTGGAGCTCTTTGATTCTCGTGAGTAGTTGTGTAGGAACTACTTTTTCCAAGATTATGCCAATAAATGGGAGGTTCATAATGGGCCTGTATTTGGCCAGGTTGTCTAGATCTAGGTTTATTTCTCCAAAAGAAGTCATATGAGATCAATCTTGATGGTGTCGGAAATGATCCTTCTGCAAGGGAGGCATTGATGATGCTCAGGAGCGCATTGAGTGTCGGCTCGTCAATTGTTTAATGATGGAGCACAGAATTATTTTGTCAGAGTAATTAGTGAGTTTGAGGGAGGCAATCATTTTTGGGAGATCCAGAGAAAAGTGAGGAGAGAGTTCGGTCCACAGGGGCAGTGTGCGTCCCGGGGTGTAGGCGATACTAAGGCTGTGAGAGATTGCTTCGATGGTCTCTTAGGTTTTGTATATTTCTCAATAAAAATGTGGGTGTCCAGTCAAATGGTCGACAGTGATTTGGTCGACAGACAATTGGTCGACTGAATTTGGTCGAATGCCAAATGGTCGAATTTTTTTTTTTTTTTTATATATATATGTGTTTTGTGGGTTTTCGTGTGGGGAAAAAAAATAAAAAAGAAAAAAAGGGGGTTGGGGGGGGACCCCCCCAATAAAACCAAAAAATGGGTAAAAAAAAAAAAAAAAAAATTCGACCATTTGGCATTCGACCAAATGGTGTCGACCAAATTGTCTGTCGACCAAATGTTTTCAACCATTTGACTGGTAACCAAAAATGTGTTGATTCTTTCCCAGTTTTCCTGACTTGCTGGTAACCTGGGGTTGGGTGTGAGTTTGGTACAATACTTTACTACTTCAAATAGGGCTTTGCTCCTGTTAGAGGCTGCTGCAGGGGTGGTGGAGTAGTAAGCAGCTTTGGCCTCGGTAATCAGAATCCTACCATTTCCGCACAGAGATTTGAGGTTGGTGAGGTCTCTGAGTTATGGTTTTTGCACCACCATTTCTCTATGGTTTTGACCGTTTGTTGGAGGCTAGTTCGGGGGTGTACCATGGGACCAATGGTTTGGTATTAGCCTGGCTGGATTTTAGGGGGGCACGAGTGTCCACCTGTTGTCATAGCAGAGTTTCTGAATAATTCTAGGAGGCCCAAGTCATTCCCTGTGGTGGTGTATTCCGCAAAGATTGCTCCTGGTACATTGACCAGGAAGGTTTTGAATGAGTGGTATTGAGTGAGGGGGCATTTAGGCTGACCTTTGTGAGCCACAGTCGAGTGGGTGACTGAAGATGGGATGGTGGCATGGTCAAACCAGTCAAGTGGGACAGGGTCTGCAAAGGTGATACAGGGGGATGATGTGAAGACTAAGTCTAGGGTGTTGCCTTTGTTGTGCGTGGGGTAGAGCACAATTTGCACAAGGTCCATGGAAGTGGTCAGTGCGAAAAGCATGCTTTGATTGTGGTTGATAGCCTGTGACACAGGGACGTTAAAATCACAGAGAAAGCTGTTATTTGAATGTGCTAATTTGGCAGAGGAGAGTAAGTTGAAGATGTCTGAAATGAAAGTTTCACTCCTGGGAGGAGATCTGTAGATGAGGTAGGACGTGATGATTCCTTGTGTGATAGAGGTAACCGTCAGGTGAGTGATTCAAATGATCTTGTTCTGGGAGAGGGGATAATGGAGCATGGCCAATCGCTCTTGTGGATCATTGCCATTCTGCCTCCTGCCCTCCCTGGCTGATCAGAATGTTAAATGCAGTAGCCTTGGGGTAGGAGGACATCGAAAACATGTGGGAAGGATGGTGTAAACCATGTTTCAGTGAAGAACAGGGCATCACGGTTGTTGTACGAGCGTAGGTCAGCGATTTCTGCAGCATGAGCGACTGCTGAGCGAGCATTGATCAACATGAGCGGGCATGTGCATGTGGTCCATGGGTGTTGATTGGGGGAAAGGGCAATATTAAAGTGGTTTACTAGGGTAGCTGCCTGGGGCTGTCTAAGGCACTTGGCTATTCAAACCCTAGTGAGAGTGGGGATGGGCTGTGGAGGGAGAAGACGCATGGTGATGTCTTTTGGTGTGTAGCAGGCACAAACAGGTCAGGTCTTTGTCTTTGCATGTTCTTTGCTGAGGACGCCTGCAATGAGGACACCTAAGGAGGACTGATTAAATAGGTGTGGAAGGATCAACTGTGTGGCAGGGCCTGGTCAAGTGGCCAGCAGCTTACTCAATGCTGTCTGACTGGTGCTGGCCTACAGTCTTTATGTAGAGGTTTGGAAGGCATGAAAACTGGAGGTGGGCGATGCAACTGAGTGGCAGGGCCTGGTCACATGACCAGCAGTCTACTCAATGATGTCTGCCTAGAGCTTGACTACAGTACTTAAGTAGAGGCTTGAAAGATGTGAAAACTGGAGGTTGGCAGTGCAACTGAGTGCCTGGTCACGTGACCAGCAGCCTACTCAATACTGTCTGCCTGGAGCTGGCCTACAGTCCTTAAGTAGAGACTTGGAAGGCGTGAAAACTGGAGGTGGGTGGAGCAACTGAGTGGCAGGGCCTGGTCACGTGACCAGCAGACTACTCAAGGCTTTCTGCCTGGAACTTGCTTACAGTCCTAAGTAGAAGCCTTGAAGGTGCAGAAACATGAAGTGGGTGGAGCAACTGATTGGCCTTGTGAGGCAGGGCCTGGTCATGTGACCAGCAGCCTACTCAATGCTGTCTAATCAGCTACAACTATCATACGTCACATACAATCTCACATGCCCCTTTGCAAAAATTAACTGCAAGGTGCAGCTTCCAGGAGAATAACTTCAAGTTGTGTGCATGTTTCTACACTGCACTTTGGAAGTTTCAGTTCTGCAACTGGGGTCATTTAATTTTTTCATCCTGCCAAGGTTGATAGATTGAGTAGCGTTAAGAAAGTTTGTAATAATAACACCTGTTTTTTTTACACTTATAAGCGTATCTGGCATTAAGTACTATATATAAAAAATACATGTGTATTAATATGATATGCATTGGTGCTGCTCCATAGGGATTCATCATAAACAGTGGTGACAGGTGTAGCCCAAACACTGATAACTTAACATATGCCAGATGGAGCTTCATATGCCCCACTGTGCTCCACATATGTCCAGACTAAATTCCAGTGCCCAGGTACAGCGCTCATGTGTCCACTAACACATGAAATGAGCAATTAGCCTCATGGCCAGCTAAGGCCCCCTACATTCAGAGCAGCGTGAATCTGTGTATGCCCAGTTTTTAAAGAGCAACATCTTACGCAGTAATACTGCCTTATTTCAATTGCTACAGCCTTATATGCCCAGTGCAAGCTCAATTTCCTCGGTCTATTGATTTATGTCCAGTTACATACACTATGCACAGCCTATTCGCACATTACTTGTGCTGCTTTATAAGCCCATATTTATTTGTATTGGTATTTATCAGTCAAAAATGTTTTGACTTGTAATACATACATTTCATAAAACCAATAGTACCCATCATTCATAGTGGAAATAATATTGTGACACGGATAACACTCTCATTCCTACCTAAAATTATGTGCACAATAAATCTACATAAATTCATTAAAATTACTCAGAGGAGGCAGTGGATATAAGTATGCAAATATGCCATCATAATTACAGCACTATGAAACCATGATCTTCACGATAGGTTTGATGCTGCACCAGAACCTCAAAAGATGGTTGATATCTCCAATATTGTTCCCATTCAATATCGTATTCCATATCCCTTCAGAATTCACTTTAGCCGGAAGACCTATGCCCAAAGCTGTGAGGTGTCTATTTCTAATATTTGTCAGTGAAAGACATTCCAGCAACAGATGTTTACTACTTTCTATGCATTGGTCCCACATAGTCGGCACGGTTTATAGTCAAAATCTCGAAAACAAAATCTCGAAAAAAAAAAGCACGAATTTAAAATCTCGAAAAAAAAAATATCGATTTTTTTTTTCAATGCGTTTTTTTTTCAAAATGGGGGGGTTCCCCCTTCCCCCTCCCAACCCCCCTTTTTTTCATTTGTTTTTTTATTTTACCCCTTTTTTTTACTTACCTGACCCCAAAAACATATATAAATAAATAAATAAAAAATTCGATATTTTTTTTTCGAGATTTTTGTTTCGTGCTTTTTGTCATTCGAGATTTTGTTTGAGATTTTGACTGACCACCAGTCGGCACAGTCTGTCAGCTTTGGGAATGTTCCTTCGTGCTTCAATAGCTTCCAGTGAGGTAATAATATTAAATTTAAGTTTAATATATTCCCAAACGGAATTATTTTCCAAATACGAACAGTTTTACGTCGTAGTACGTAATGTACAAACAAAGCGCTGTTGTTTTTAGTACCGAGATCAGTAAAGGACTCTTCGCCGCGATAGTTGTACATCAGAACTCGAGGGTATCCAGTGATATTAACGAAAATACACATCGAAAGGGATTCGTTATTTTTTTCTTTTAAGGCATTATACAACACTTTCCCCAAATATTCTCAGCTTGGGGTTTGATTATATAATTGCACCAGTGCTAAACTATGATGGGGAGGGTGTTGAGTGCCTTCAAAAAAAATATCGAATCATTTTCAATATGTGATTCAGTGTTTTGGTTTTCGTTAATATCACATAGACCCATCTCGAGTTGCCTTTCTAGAGTTCAGATTTGTACATTGGATGTTGCTGCTCTTCAGGTGCCCTTCCCATATGGTGTGTGCTCTAAATATCAGATCAATAAAAGTACCTTTCATCATGGATTGACGAGGGGGATAGCTTGCCTAGTAATCCCTTGGATGGTATCCAGTGGGACATGCACGTATTTCCAAGAACAATTTGAGCAGCGAGCAGTTAGTCTGGCAGTTATTCAACAGATATTAAATTAAAGAAAGATGTGCTCAGCTGATGTGCTTTTTGGGAGGTGAAAAAGTGCCTTCAAACAAGTGCACTCAAGTTATATTTTTGTTTTTTAATTACATCGCCCACATCTCTGAAACATAAGTAAAGGTTGGCAATATCTTGGCAATGTATAACTTGGTGATGGCTTTTATTGTAAAGCGCCCCTATCTACGGGCAAAAACCATTAATGACCCGAACTTGCTTTACCACTTTTATCTGTACATTTTCTAATTGTCTACGCCAGTTAAGCTTGTTGTCAACATGAATGCCATGATAGCTATATACCAATACCTCCTCCAACATTTCATTATTAATGTGCCAAAAATATCTCTTTGCTTGATTGCAAATCAAGACTGGGTCTAAAAACCAGAATTATAGATTTGCTGATGTTTATTTTTTATATGTTCAGTTTTGCATTGTTGCTTTGTAGTAAAAGTAGTTTCTGTAAGCCCTTTGGGGTGCTTACCACTATAGCATGTCATCAGCATGCTCTAGCCACTGCAATTAAAGGTCACCCAGTTTTGCAGGTGACGGATTCAATCCAGTTATCACCCAGGTCAGCTAAGTACAGATTAAAAAGTGTGGCGACCAGTATGCAACCCTTCTTAAGGCCGAAGTTAGTGGCATTCAGTTCATGTCAGTGTCAGTCAGTGTCATGTCAGTTCTGTTATGGACCATTCTAACTCTAACCCTAGCTGATTTGTGCAAAGCAAATATCATACTCGACTGACTCGGCAGTATGTTCCAGCTGATAACTTTACACCACAACAGTTCTCTGTGTACAGTGTCAAATGAGACACTAAAATCTATGAATGCCACATATGTTGTTCCAAATGAACAAAGTTTGTTCAATTGTAGTGATATGTTATGTTATAGGAACTTGTAGAGCGCACGGTCACCCTATGGTATCTTGGCGCTGATATGGGCAACAATATTGCCCATTGTACTATTTCCCTGTCGAAAGTTAGTTTGAATTAGTGGGATGATATTATTTTCATCAGTCCATGATTTCATTCCGGCAATAGTATCCAGGCAACATTTTTTGCAGGAGCATCAAGCATCACAAGCAACTGATAGTTGCCAGGATCAGTGCATAAATAATGAGATTCTCGCCCCAAGATTTGGGAACTCTATTAGTCATACTAATACTTTCCAACAGGGCGTGGAGGATGGCGGCCCATTTGTTCAGACTTTTTTGAATTAGAGAGCTGAAGAGACTGTCAGGACCTGGGGCTCTAGAGGAATTGATCGTACCAATGATATGCTAAATATTCTGCTGCCTATGCAAATACTTCCACTGTTCTGTTACGGCTTTGTTTTTCCCAGTAGTCATTAAAGATTTTCCCAGAGTGGCAGAAATATAGGTTTCCCGGTCTTTTGGTGAGACACCACTAATAAGGTTCCGGCAGTTATTAGAGCCATTGATGATATTCCAAAAGTCTAGGTTATTCAATTGTTCACTTTCTGCCTTTCTTTGGTGCATTCTGAGCCACCATTGAAATGCTGCATGGATGTTTTTAACAGTCATGACAAATCCCCCAGTGGGCAATTGTGTAAGTGAAGGAGAATGAAGCTGCCACCTCAGCATTTCTTTTCTTCTAACTGATTTCTCTGTCAAAAGGTCGGTGGTTGATGTGCAAAGTCATGTTTGCAGTACGAAAATGACTTTGCACCGACTTTACACTGCAAAAAATACACTTTGCACAGTTCCATGAATCAGGGTGTTTACCGGCAGTGCAAATTCACTTTTCAGCAGTGCTATGTCACTTTGAACCGTGCAAAAAATTCCATGAATCGGGCCCGAACTTTGTAGCGGTGGCACTACTGTTCGTCACCTTGGTATGTTGTCCTGCGTTGTCTCCGGGACGATTACCATTAAGCATGGTGAAGTCAAGGGAGTATAATAAATTGGCCCATCAAAGTCCCTTGATATCAGCTCTCAGTTTACTACCGTGCATAGACAAACAGCATTGCACTTAATCTCCATAGTCATCCTTCAGAATCTTAGCATTTAAGTCGCCACATAGAATAACCGGCGAGTATGTATGTATGAATAGCTTCGATCAATACTTCAATGTTATTGACAATGTTCAAGTGATCAACCCCAGTGGGATGATTGTGTATATTTATCATTAATATCTTAGTACATTTTCCCTTGTTCTTTTGACTAAAGATGGCTCCAACGAGAATGTTGTGTGAGTGACAGTCTATTTTTCCAATCCGATGGATGCTTGTTACACTAATAAGGAGACATCCTTTGACCTCCCTTTTGAACCTTGAATGGCCTCATTCTGAATGGTGCGTCTTCCTTCAAGTGTGGGGGATGAGGTAAGCCCCGTCTCTCGCACGGCAGCAATACTAAATGGATTGATATTTTCTATTAGTCCCTCATGATCCAAATAGTGAGAATTTCCCCGCGTATTCCATGGGATGGGAGTTAATGTGGGGTTGCAGGGGCCTTCGTAGCCATTCCCATTCATTACCATCTTCTTGTTTCAGCAAGGACACTATGCCAGTCCCAGTTCTCGTACCATTATGTCAGGCAGAGACTGTGAAACTGTCAAATAAAATAGTTTCCAAATGACAATACCAATCTATGAGGCCCTCTCATTATCTGGCAAGTACCCTGTGCCACGGTTCACCCACTTGTGTCCAGCTAACGTCCCTGTAGCATAATACATGCAAGGTGTGGTAGTGTATGGTGGAGTGGATAGGAGAGAAAAGAGTGATGGGTGGAAGTGCACTCCTTGGGTTACTGGAACATCACATTTTTGCAACATGTGTACCCACAACATACACACACACACATATATGCACGTTCTACTGTGCAAACAGTTCCAGACTAAATTGTTGGAAACCTGAGTGCTAAAGCTATCTTATTACAACATTATTTCTATTTCACACCATAAAACCAGCCTTTAGGCACTGGTGCCATAGGGACATGGTAAAGAGAATACACATTCCAGACCTTGTGACTCCACAGGTTCTGAAAGCAACTAGCCCGATAAAGTGTTCTACACTTGTTTGTTTGTTTGTTTGTTTGTTTGTTTGTTTATTATTTATAATGCGCAGATGTACCCGGGGGTATCAAGGCGCAGCATTTACAAGAATATTCGAAGCTTGGTTACAAATGTAAAGTGTACATGTTAGCAATAAAGGTATATACAGAGCAATATGGGGAGAGCAGGCAATATATACAATATAAATACGAGTACAAAGTGGGTGCACGGGTTACACAGTGTGCGGGTAGCAAGAGTGATAGTCTTGGCACCTAGCTATCTTGGTGGTCCCTCGTTTTCAGCCATGAAACTAGCATGGATCGGAATTTCAAATAGGGCATGTATTCTCTAAGGTTGGGAGGCAAGGAGTTCCACAGTTTGGCTGCTTTTACTGGAAAACTGTTACCTCCTATGGTGGCAAGTTTGAAATTAGGGACAGAGAGGCAGTCTTTGTATGCAGTTCTGAGTGGTCTCGAGGATGCTTGTCTATGGAACCTGTTGATCAAATAGATCGGGGCGGCATTGTTAAGAGATGTGTGAGTTAGAGATGCCGTTTTTAGGAGGATTTTGTCTCTAGTGGATAGCCAGTTGTTCTGTTGGCTGAGTCCTGAGATGTGCTCTCTTCTGGGGATGCCTAGGGCTGCTCTCAGGGCGTTATTCTGTAAAGTTTGTAGCTTGTTGGTGGTAGCCTTGGAGGTTCCCAGGTAAAGGGCGTTGCAGTAATCAAGGCGGGAAAGTATAAGGGCTCTGGCGAGTGTGAGGCAGCTAGTGTCTGACAGAAATGGTTTAGCTGAGCAGATTAATTTGCACGTGTATGCAGTTGAGGATGCCAGGGAACTCAGTTGTCTTTTGAAGGAAAGGTTAGAGTCCCGGTAGAGACCCATTGTTTTGACCTCTTGCCCAACTTTGATATTGTTCCCATCGATCATGAAGGAATTGTAGGCAGGGCTGAGTTTCTTTAAACTGGACGTAGTACCCAGGATGATAAGCTCCGTTTTCTCATCATTCAGGCATAGTCCATGAGTGGCCATCCATGCCTGGATGATGATGTATACCCTATTTAGCAAGGCCAAATCCTTTTCATAATCTCCAGAAAGTGGAAGGAGGATCTGGGTATCATCTGCGTAGTTAGTGTAGGTGATACCAAGATGATCCAAATCATCGTAAAGGGGCTTGGTAAATACGTTGTACAGTGTGAGGGAGATGCAGGAGCCCTGTGGGACACCACAAGTGATGGGAATGGGGTCTGCTGCAGCTGTGGGAGAGAAGACCCTCATAGTTCTTCCGTTAAGGAATGAGGTGATCCATTTGATGGCCTCTGGAGAGAAGTGTGCTGCTGTATGGAGGTGTGAGCATAGGACAGAATGGTCGACCAAATCGAAAGCTGCCGATAAGTCAAGGAGGAGGAGCAAGTCAACTTGCCCTTTATCCCTGAGAGTATCAATCTGAGCTTTTAGGTCGATAAGGGCCGTTACAGTCCCATGTTGAGGACGGAACCCTGATTTTCTGGAACCTAAGAGGTGGTGTTGTTCTAGGTGCTTCTGTATTTGTACATAGGCAACCTTGTCGAGAATTTTTAGTAAGAAGGGAACAGTGGTTATAGGTCGGTAATTTGTGGGTATGGCTGGGTCCAGAGTGGGTTTTTTTAATAATGGAAGTACCCAGGATTGTTTTAGATTGGAAGGGATGGAGCCAGTGTTAAAGGAAGAATTGATCAGTTTAGTGATGAAGGGTGAGAGGTCACGGGCGGCATCTTTGATGAGCTGTGCTGGGCACAGACCTCCCTGGCAGTTGGATGGTTTCAAAGACAGGATATTTTTTTCTATTTCAAGAGTATTGACTTTTGAGAACTTGAAGCGGATAGGATCTGTGGTCGTGTGCTTATCCTGAATTTTGGAGGGGAGAGTGTCTTTTAGGACAGCTTTTTTACTAGAGATTTTACTTTGAAGGGTCACGATCTTATTTACCAAGGCATTTTGAATTTCTGAGCACCAGTTTTTAGCTTTGGTACAAGCATCATGGGGTAGTATGGGAGTTTCTACTTCTTTAAGTATAGAGAAGAGTTCTTTTATGTTAGATTAGGCTTGGGATATGCGAGAGTCAAATGAGGTTCGTTTGGCCAGGTAGATTTCTTTTTTATAGAGTGTGGTAAGTTTGGAGAGTTTGAGTTTGTTTGCGGCTGAAAGGGATTTTTTCCTGGTAGCCTCACAATTTCTTTTTTGCTGCCTTAGGTTTTTGAGGAATGGGGTGTACCATTTGTTAAGGTGCGTTTTCAGTTTACTAGGTCTGAGTTTAAGTGGGGCGATGAGGTCCAACGAGGAAGCCATAACCTTGTTGTATTCTTCAACCAGGATCTCTGGATCCAGGTTATCGGGGAGTGTGTTAAGTGTGGGGAGTAAATCCGGGATGAGTCTTTCTAGTGTAATGTTCTGCTTGTTTCTGGTGAAAGTTGGAGGGGCCGTGGTGTTAGGCGGAGGTGGGGGTCTGTCAGTGGACAGCAAGAACGATACCAGGTGGTGATCGGTCCAGACTAGTGGTGAGGTATTTGTGATGTTCGCTAAGCAGTTGTGGTTGGCCCACAATCAAGTATTCTACCTTTCGAATGAGTGGGTGCCATACTTCTTTGCGCAAAGCCTAGTTCAGCAAGAGTGTTAGCTATGGTGCTGGCTGTTTGGTCTGCCGGGTCATTATAGCCCATGTTAAAGTCCCCCAGGGTGAGAACTTGAGAGGAGCTTTTAAGATTGCTAGATAGAATGGCATTGAGGTCTTCATCAAAGGTGCCAATAGGGCCTGGCGGGCGATAAATCAAATGGATATGGAGGGTTTGGGTATTAGTGAGTGGGACTTTGACTGATAGTGTTTCACAAGATGGGACATTGGAGGAGGTTGCTAGTCTCATGGACAGGCTGCATTTATGTATAAAGGCGACACCCCCTCCTCTGGAGTTGGGGCGATCTTGCCTCAGGATAGAATAGTTATCTGGGACTGCTAACATGAGCATGGGGCCTGCTGCAGGTTGTAGCCAACTCTCGGTGATAGCGAGGAAATCAAGATCTTCTTTAAGGATCAGGTCTGCGGTTTCTGTGGTGTGCGTTTCTGTGGCGTGGTTTTCTTTACAAAACTCATTCAGTTATGGGTATGTGGTTTCTCATGAGGACACACTCTCATCCCAGAAAGAAAAGAAAAAAACGTAACAACATACATTTATGAACTAAGAGATCAGGGAACTATAGGTTGTCCCGGGAGGATAGCTCAGTGGCAACATGCTCGCCTTGGAAACAAGACCACACGAAGTAACACAGGTACGATCCCCGGGTCTGCGCTTAGAAACCTCTGGGTATTAAGCGTGTTATAAATACGCAACTAAGTCATATTCCTGTAACTGTGCCTCCTAGCCCAGGGGTTGTGTGAGCGCTTTAAAAATAAAAATAAATAAATAAATAGGGGTGGAGGCACCTGACTCAACAACCTTTTTCCCCTCGACGTATTATTTTCGCTGTGAAATGGAAAGTGAAATAAGGAGCAGGATAAGTGTGAATATGTTTCAAAATTCCCCATTTAATTCAGGAGATGCTAATCCAGTTCTGTTTTTTCATTGCATGTTGGGTCTTTCAGAGTTGCTTCTTGCACTCTGAATCCAGGACTAAATGTCCTAGAATGCAAAGATAAGCCTAGGACTGGAAGAGTATCTCGGGAATGATGTTGGCCATATGGATGTGTATGATCTATGGTGTGGCTGATAGATGGATCCCTCTATTGCTGAGGAGTATATAATCATTACAAACTTTCCACTTTTTCGATGATGAAAGGAGGGACAGTTTGCATGTTGGCATGTTGTTCTAAAGACATTCATCATTAAAAAATAGTGGATACAAGTTTTTCCATTAAAAACAAAAAAATGCAGATAGATGTTTTAATGGAAACATGTTCCCAGAAATAGAGTAGAGGCATTGTACCCCTTAACTGTTGCTCTTTAGGAACGGCAGTCCAGATTCTGAGCTCTAGAATTGTGCGTTCAAGCTCATCTCCCTTGCCTCCCATAAAAGTCTGGTGTGCTTGAAGCATTTCAATGATGAGCTGTACAACATTACTCCTCCAAATGATTTCATGACAAAGAGAAATGTTTTTAAATTGTAATAAAAAGCATTGATTCACACAAACTGCAATGCCTTTTTGCAATGCCTGTCGGTTAGAATTTCTGGCAAATTCCTTCCTTTGACTACATTATTGTAAATGCATTTATAGCCCTCACATTTTCCCATGTCAGCAACAAGTGCGCACACCTGACAGGGGGCCCCCTGAGAGCTCAGAACATTTATAATGGGTGGTTGCTTCAATTTGCTTTAATAGTTTGAAAATGCATTCTATTGGCGAGGCACGGGCAATTACTCTCTTATAGTCATGTATCTATTGTTTTATAAAGCACGGATGTCGGACGATAAAAGGACTGGCAAGGAGAGGATGGGAGCGGTTACAAATTGCATATGTGTACCTGTTATTAAACAGCTTACACATCAATGCTATCTACCTACGCCTTGAACCCGTGGGCATCAGTACCAATTGACTAGTTTTAGCAAACACACAGAGCGGTGTATATGCGAGTTCAAACCTATTGGCTCTGACATCTGTGATTTACAAACACAAGTAACATACCCAAAACCATTATTACATTTGTTTCACTTGCTTTTGATGCTAATTGAAGTAAAACAGTTGTTCATTGTTAGTGACATGGGCAGGGACGTCATTTCACCAAAATGCCAGGGGTAGAGGAAGTGATATCACATGACCTTTGACCTCTGTTGACATCACAAGAAGTGATGTCATTTGACAAAGCAGGAAGGGACATCACATATTGTTCCTAAGTACTCTACAAAAATATGGTTGCATATCACTATAATTTTATATACATTTCATACAAGAATGGATCACCATATGTATCGTTAATATCAGTGTGTATAGGACCATATTACCAAATTACTGTGAATGCAAGCAGACGTCCAAGGCCAAATGATAATGATATGTTATTATATAGCACTTATGCTTAAGCGCTTTATATAGATCAAATATACACCCAATATCACCCAACCTGTGTTGGTACTCATTTATCGACCTCAGAAGGGTGAAAGGCTGAGTTGAGGTGTTTAGGAACAGGCTACATTAGTGGTTCATCACCTGAAGTGTGCCTGGAAATAAACCTTTATGAGTCTAGCAATTATTGGATAGAATTCCAGAAGGACACATCATGTGTTATTCCTATTCTTTCTTACTTAGCGTCACTGCTCAAAGTGATACACCTGTGGAACCCCGTTTTTTTTTTTGAGGGGCCCGAACAAGAAAGTCAGCCACTCCAAAAATAAAGAGCCACATGACACTGGCAACAGCCCAGGAGCTTACATTTTCAAAAATAAAAGTAAAAATAAAAACGTTTAAAAATACATCCTTTTTTCTAGGGGTAGCAAGGGAGATCACAGGGGTAGCAAGGCAGACCTCAGGGGTCGCAATTGCGACCCCTGGCGACCACCAAATGACGTCCCTGGACATGGGAAGGCTGATCAAGTCAGAAAAGGTCTGTTAAATTTAAAATACATGTTTTTCTATGCAAAGTGCACGGAGCAGGAAGAATTATGAAAGGGTTAACTTTTGTTTTGTATTACTCATGTAGGCCTTACTCTATAAAAACACCACCAGAATCCCTCTTTCCAACTGCCTGAGGCTGCATACAGAGGTCAGGAGACTCAAACTAAGCATCCAGTCTCAATCTATGGACTGCCCCTTGAACTCTGACTAAGTTACTTCCGGATTATTTGGAGTATATAAGCACTATCCTTTCTGTGTCCATTCACCCGAGCTTCCAGAGCAAAGGGAAGACAGAGCTAAGGGTTGCTACTTTATACTTCTCTATTTCATGCTGTCTTCCCTGTCTGCCATAGGTTGCCACAAACATGCCTTGCATTCATCCCCACCTGTGAGTACCCCTAGCTTCTTAATTACTGTACTGTCTCTCCCACTGTGCAACTCACCTGCAATGCATTCACTCCTGCTCCTCCCCACTTCTCCCTATGCTTTATCCAATCACACTAAAACATCCTCCTTTCCAATCCCTATTATAAAACTCACAACTCAAAACTCTGACTACTTCATCTCTCTTCCATCTTCTTCCAACTAACAAAGCTGACAAGCTATCCATACCTCCTCTAAAACCTACCTTGCCTCTCATCCTCTGAGACTCAACTGCTATACTCTTCCTTACCTCCTTAACTGAACATTGTACTCTGGAATGCTCAGTCTGTATGCAACACAACGTCCTTTATCACTGACTACTTTCACTCCAGCTCTCCTCCCCTAGACCTTCTTGCTATCACTGAAACCTGGATTTCTCCATTTGACACTGGCACTCTGATGGCCTTACAAGACTCTTAACTATACTTCCTTCACTCTCCTCGACTGACAGGATGAGGTGGATGCATTGGACACCTACTCTCTTTCCACCTCAATGCCTCAAAAATCTACAATGCCACATCCTCTCATACCTCTTTTGAATTCATCATCTCTACTTTTGCTCTGCCTTACTCGGTTCAGATAATCTCCATTTATCGCCCTCCTGTACCCACTGGGACATTCCTTGATGATTTGGGCAACTCCTTGATTCTCTTTCCACTAAACATAGCCTCATTCTCTTAGGTGATTTTAAGATTCCCTCTCCAACAACTTCTCAGAAATTTGAACTTCAGTCTTTTCTAAGTGACCACACTCTCCACTATATCCATAACCTACCTACCCACACAGGGGGTAACTCTTTGGATCTCTTATTCATCTCCACCTCTCTCTCAGCCACTAATACTACTGTCACACCATTCATATCTGATCACTCAATTGTTTCTACCATCATCTCCTTTCCATCCTCTGACCTTTCCTCCCCCCTTGCTTCATCTATTACTAAAAGGAAATGCTAAACTTTCTGCTATTCCCCCTGTCTCGTTGACCGACAATTCTCACTTTCCTCCTTCACACCTGATGCCTCTTCTACCAGCAAAGCCTTCTCCAGCTTCCAATCCCTGCTATATGATTCATTCTCCTCTCACTTACCACTGCTTACTTTCACCCCTAAGTCGCAGCATCCTCAGCCATGGGTCACCCCATTCATATGCTCTCTCTGCACAGACATGCATCAGCTGCTGGACGAATGGCGGTGTACCCACTCACATGAGGACCTGCAATTCTACCTCTCTGCCCTGAACTCTCTCAAATCCACTCTTGACAAAGCAAAACGGGAATTCTACCTAACCCTCATTGACTCTCACTCCAACCATCCTCGCTACAGGGCACCCTAAAGTCACTCCTCACTCCTCCTAAGCCTATGACTATCAACTCCACTCTCACAGCTAATGACCTAGCTGAATATTTTGCTGCAAACATTTTCAAAATTAGAAATTCTGTCCTGACCTTCCCTACACTCCTTCCCTCTATATTGTACACTCCGCCTACTCTACCAACATCTTCTGCCTCTATCTCACACTTTAGTCACCCTAATACTGACAACGTTTTATATCTACTGATGAAGGCTAACCCCTCGTGTGTCCAATCAGACCCTCTTGCTCCGCAGCTAGTCAAGCCAATTGCCCCTTCATGGCCTCTCCCCTTGCTAAACTCGTTAACCTGTCCTTCTACTCTGCTTGCTTTCCCTCTGTTTTCAAAACAGCCACGGTCATCCCTCTCCTAAAAAATCATGGCGCTAACCAGAACCTACTGGCTAACTTTCACCCTGTGTCTCTACTGCCACACTACTCTAAAGTGTTTGAAGGGGTTGTGTTCAACCATCTTACAAATTCCTTAGACATCCACAACCTTTGAGACCCCCTACAAGCAGGTTTCCACTCCTGTCACTCCATTGAAACTGCTCTCCTCAATGTGTCCAACTTCATCACCTGTGCTAAGCACTCCAACCTATCATCTAGTCTAATTCTCCATGACCTGTCTGCTGCCTTTGACACTGTCGATCACTCTGATCTCCTTAATACTCTCTTTCTTCTTTGGATTCATGATTGACCCTTGCCTGGATTGAATCCTACCTTGCACCTCGCCAATTCTCTGTCTCCTGGAGCAAAAACACCTCTGAACTTACTCCTCTAACTGTTGGTGTTCCACAATGGTCTGTCTTAATTCCACTCCTTTTCACAATCTACACCTCTGCTCTTGGGTCACTAATCTCCTCCTTTAGGTTCTCATACCAACTCTTCACGGATGACACCCAAATCTTTTTCACTATTCCTGAACTCTCCTCTGACCTCTCTATCAAAATGTCCAACCATCTCTTTTGAATGGCTTTGAAAACTCTGACGTTAACCTCTACCAAAACAGAGGTGGTATTTTTCCCTGCCAAAAGCTCACTTTCACCTCTTCCTATGCCTATCCAGTTCCCACCTGACAGTCTCCCCTACTCTTCTTCAGTTAGGAACCTCAGCATCATCTATGACCCTTCTCACACCGTCTCAACTTTCATCTCCAAAAATGGAACAGCGGTCACCTCAACCTCCTATATATCAGGAAAATAAGGCACCTCATTCTTTTCATCACTGCAAAGAATATCTTAACCACTCTTGTCTTCTCTAAACTGGACTACTGTGCAAGCATGCTGTTTGGTCTCCGCAACTATGCATTCTGTTGTCTCGACAAGATCATAAACTTTGCTACCAGGACTCTCTTTGAACTCCCTACCTTCACACCTACTTCCTCTTACTGTCACCAGTCTGAATGGCTGCTGATGCAGAACCAGGCCAGATTGAAATGTCTTTTCCTGGTTCACAAATCTATCCATGGTAAGGCAGCACTGTATCTAACCTCCTCTATCCAACTCTACAAGCCTTCTCGTAATCTGAGCTCTGCCTCCTCAACAACCCTCGTGGTTCCTCAACCTCCCTGTGCTTATTCTCGCTTTTGCATCTTCTCTCTTCTTACACCACTTGCATGGAATTGTTTTCTCCGGGACATCCGAGAAAGAGTCCACATGGATTTGTTCAAATTCGAACTACATGTCTACAACCTCACCTCTGAATTACCGTCTAAACCTACCTCTCATCGTCCTGCTAGCTACCATTTTTCCCTTACTTCTAACCTGCCTTTGTCCCTCACTTCCTCTGCCTCCACTCTAGCACTTCACCGATCATGGCTGTACTGCCTACCTGAACTTAAAAATTTCCAATGTTCATTGTCCTTACTCTATGTATGTCTAGTATTGTCCCCAGTGACTGTTCCATTTACTTCCTTCCTAAACCAGGTCAAAATACCACTCAAAGTCACCCCATTGTCAGAAGCTCACTGCTTCCTATCAAATCTGATTTCTTGTCTATTGTACGTACTTTTGTGATCAAAAGAGCATTGTTCCTCCTGTATATAAATACGTAAATGAATACAATAAATCGAAAGTTAAAATGAGTCTACACTAAATGAATGCTATCTGTTATTTCCCCTATTTTATTAGGAATCAGAGAACGCAGAATACAAAAAAAGAGCAAAGCCATTTTTAAGCACATTGCACTTTATATAATAGATGTGAATTTGAATTTAAAAATGTCACTATCTATCAAATCTGGCACATGAAAGGAAAAAATGCATAGCCATGAATTTATGTATTTATTTATTTCATTTGTTGACAGCACTCAGACCCAGAGGTATCACGGCACTGGTACATGCTTGGTAATAGTAAGAATTATGTGGTTGAGCGATGCTTTAGGCATACTTGATAAACAACAAGGTTTTCAGTCGTTTTCAGAAAATTAGGTATGGAGGTACATCTTCGAGGAGAGGAGGTAGGGTGTTCCACAACAATGGTGCTTCTAACCAGGAAGCTGGCTCTCTTCCTTGTGTACATAGGTATGGTTAGTGCAAGGGCAGCAGAGGAGCGTAGGCAATGCTGGTGTGTTTTCCTGGAGATTCGCTTCCTGAGGAAGGTGGGTGCGGTGTTATGGATGCATCAATGGGTTATCGAAAGTGTTTTAAACTCAATGCAGGCCACAATGGGCAGCCAGCGGGCCTCTTGCCTTTCTTTGGAGATGTGATCAGTTCACTTCATGGTCCAGGCTGCCCAAAGGGCATTGTTTTGGATCAGTTCAAGTTTAGTTATGTTATTAACTGAGGCTCCTGAGTGCATGGTGTTATAATAGTAATCCAATTTGCTGCCAATAATAGTATAGCTAGCGTGAGGCAGTTGTTGTCTTATAGGAATTTTCTGCTCTAGTTAATGATCTTGGTGGAGTAGGCTGCTGATGAGGCAAGAGCCTTAGGGGCCGATTCATGGAACAAACGTGTGCCGAAAATCCATGCGCAAGCAGGCGCAAGGTAGCGCAAGCGCGAGAAACGCAGCGCACGCGTGCGATTCAAGGAAGACGCTGCGCGTGTTTCCTGCTGTCCGTGCGCCCAACCCATCCATGGCGCACGCAGGCATACACGGCGTGCGCTACGTGCACAGCAAAAGCGCACATAGCACAGTGCACACAACCAAAGTGGGCGGAACAATGGGCGTAACACGCGGAATGGAGAATAACACGTGAAAAAGAAGGCGTAACTGGGGAATACTGCAGGGAACTACACGGAACGCCCACACGCACGCAAACAACCCGTATTCATGGATCTGAATACGGGAAACCCGCGCACGGCAAAAGACGCACACAGGCGTCAACGCGTCCGCCACACGAAGGCAGGCGGAAGCGTCCCCGCGCACAGTATAAAAGTTTGCGCAAACAACAAACACGTATATACAGCTACGATGAATGCCCCATTTGTCGCAGCACTGATCGTGGGACACCGCAGGAGGAGGAGAATAGCCAGGGCACGCATTTTCGCACCACGGACAAGCCTTTTTGGGATGCCTGACGACCAGGTCTATGGCAGGTATAGGTTTCCACCCCACATCATCCTAGACCTGGTCAGGGAGTGGGAAGATGACCTTACATCCCCCACCCTTTGCTCCCAAGCATTGAGCCCCTTGGGGAAGCTGCTCAATGTCCTGCATTTTTTGGCCACTGGGTCATTTCAGCAGACTACTGCCATAGTGGGGGGGGGTCTCACAGGCCACGCAGTCATGCTGCCTACACCAGGTACTGGCAATCATGACAGCGCGCCCCTCAGTCCGCAGGCACATATACATGCCCAGAACACCTGCAGAAAGGCAGGCCGTTGTCCTGGATTTTTTCAGGGTGGCACACTTCCCCAAAGTGCTCGGTGCCATAGATTTCACCCATGTGGCCCTACGTCCACCTAGGGCCACTGAGCACATCTACCGAAACTGCAAGCACTGGCATTCCATCAATGTACAGGTGGTATGCGATGCAAAGGGAATCATCACCTCTGTCTATGCAAACTACCCTGGCTCCACCCATGACAGTTTCATATACAGAATGTCCGCCCTGAGCCGGGCCCTGGAAGCTGGGCAGCATGGCGACACATGGCTCCTAGGTGAGTACAAATGCCCTTGCACATGCATGCATGTCACACACACACACACACACAAATAAACAAACCACAATAATCACAACCATTTAGACCTCCCCAGGGGACAGTGCCTACCCTCTGAGCAACCACATGATGACGCCAATCTGGAACCCCACCACACCACCCCAGGTAAGATGCAACGCCACCCATATTGCAACCAGGGCCATAGTGGAGCGCACATTCGGAGTGCTCAAGTCACGTTTCCGCTCCCTTGACCGCTCTGGCGGGCAGCTACTCTATGCACCACCAGTAGTGTGCAGGATCATTGTGGCAGCATGTGTCCTGCACAATGTTGCAACACGGCAGGGCGTCCCGGTGGACATGGTGGTGCCCCCACATCCCCAACCACAGGCACAGACGCTGCCCATGGGAGGAGACAGGGCACGTGGCGAGGAAGCCCGGACCCAGCTTGTGGACACATTTTTCACCTAAACTCCCACCCCTGCGGAGTGCACCCAGGCCTGGCACATACCAGGTGACAATCGATGATGACAAAGAGACAGTCAACTGTCACAACCCTACCACCCTGAGATAGTTGCCATGGAAGTGCCACATTGTCTGCATCCCTAGCTACTTAAACACAAGCTATCCTGTGTGACCAAAAGGCACACATATGACATGACATGATATGGCCTATATACAAGTATTTCAAGGTGCGATGAGGCAGGGAGGGGGGAACAAGGGAAGACAGACAACGGTACTACTAGGCCAGGTGTCATTTTGATTGTGCAAGTGCAGGGGTAGGGTGAAGGGAAAAGTGCAAGGGGAAGGGGAGGGGGGGAGTGCAGTACAGGGGAAGTAGACCAAAAAACAAATTCATAGGCCAGCTGGTGGCAACTGCAAAGGTAAGTGCAGACAAGTGCTGGGAAGGGGGGGCTGTAAGGATAGAGAGACAGTACCGCAGTGCAGGGGTTGCCAGGGAGGCAGTGCAAGTGGAGAGTGGCTGGGCCAGTGACCGCGGTCGGTGAGAGTGGCGCCGTTGCAGATCCAGTGCAGTTCCAGTGAAGAATTTTGCAAGGGAGAGGCAGAGAGAAAGCAGAAGCAAAGAGGAAGGTCTTGAGGTGCTTCCCGAACCGGAGATGGTTCCCCTCAAGTTCCAGTGAGGCAGGAAGGCTGTTCCAGAGGGAGGACCCTGCCGCGGAGAGAGATCTACCCCCAGCTAGTTGCTTTGAGAAGCGGATGACCCTGACATGCAAGGTGTGCATCAGACACACCTGCAAAACAAGCCATGGCCATCACTGTTATGTCACTCAAACCCTCCCAAACCACAACATGACATAGCAAGCAATACCCATACACCAACACAGAAACAATAAGGTACACATTGCCAGGTCCAAAATGTACAGTGGCATCAGACAATGATGCCTGACCTGGAATCAGATGAAATGACAGACCAACAACCTCCCACCCAAAATAAGTCATTTCCAAATGCATTACAAGAGTTGTAGACGTAACATAACAATGAATGCCTGTCTACATGCACATTGTGCATTGCAAAATGAACACTGCAGCTTCTGTGTGCTGTGTCCTACTCCTGCAACACACTGCTCAGCGCACAGCACAGTGAACAGCCATTGTGTGTGATGCACACCCTGAGCATCACATCTAAGCGACAGACCACATCAAAAAGCAAATTAGGCATGTACAGGATCCATAATTGGTCACATAACATGTGCTGCAGGGACACAGTGGGCACCAGAAGGCAAACAGTGTACACGTGGATATGCAAGGGTGGGAGTACATGTAGTGCATCAGAGTGCAAGTGTGTGGGTCAGCAAGGACATGCACTCAACATTTGCATGTGCAATCAAGTGACCATCAGTGTTCTCTACACATCACATGTGAACATTCACCATGTGTACACCCCAGCATGTCAAACCATAACTATCCCCTCGCACCTGAAAGGTAAACACAACACATGAACAGGCATTGATCAGCAGAACACAACATGTACATAGGATACCACCATTACAATGTCAGGGTTCCCATCACACTGCAGGGCAAGGCAACTATCAACAACAACCCCCCCTCCCTCACAAATGACCATGACCCACTGAACAACTGCACCTGGGTCATGGAACCTTCAACCCTCAATTCCACCTAGCCACAGGATCACCTTTACCCTTCGTCACCATCTCCCACCTTGTGTGTAAAAAGGTGCCTGCACCCTCAGAATCCACACTCATTTCCAAAATCACAAAATCCAAGGCATAAAAACGAACCAGAACACCCTCCAGTAGATGACTTGACGTAGCAGTACCTCACAAAGGCCAAGTACTACCACAATGATGCAACAACCAAGGTAGCACAGTAAAACAATGTCACAACAGGATGTGAACCATGTGTGGTACATAACATAGGATGATGCACCATGAACGGATGTGTACTGTCACAGGTCCCGTGTACAGGCGCGGGAGTGTCACGAAACAACCATCCCCACCGTGTCCCCGGTGCCTGCAAGGTCAAACTCACACAGGCCCCTGAGACCCTGGTGGGGAAGGAGGTTCAGGGATATGCAGTCGGGACAGGTGTTGGCACACTGGATAACTGGAATGAGTGGCAGGAGAGCGGAGGAGGAATGACACATGAAAGTAGGGAATGCACGAAATGTACTTCCTGCATGAACACATACACAATCAAAACAAACTTGGACATCATTGTCATGGCCTTCTGTAGTCCAGGCTTAGGAGTGGTACGAACCAACCACCCCCTCTAGGGTTTTGGCGCCTGCAAGTTCGGGGCTTACACAGGCATCCGCAACCCCAGCGGGGAACGAGGGTTAGGGAACGTTGCTTGGATAGGTACGGGAAGCAGGAACACCGGGTAGAGGGAACAGGGTTTCAAAATTGCATAATCCGGGTGATTAGGGGGAAAAAAAACATACCAAATTGAATCACACATACATCCATGCATTAGTGCAACCCCCAGCAAGCCTATGCAGAGCAGTTTGAAAGAAAAACAACAAGACACTTAGCTCTGGTTTTGAGTGCTGGCCTCCTGCCTGCACACTCTCAGGTCCGGTTACAGGAGCACTGCAATGCTGCAAAGAGAGCCACAGTCAACAACCTGTACGTGCCAATTACACAAAAACACACCACCAAACATGCCCCATAGCAACAAACTACTCTACAAACAGACAATCTGGTGTAGATGCTTCGTACCCATATATAACATTACCCCTGTGACGGGTCATACACAGTCAATGCAGTAAGTCAGCCGCCGGTGGGTGTGTGGCAAATGGAACACCAATGTGTCACAATTCACACAACATGCAATGTTCCCTGGGTAAGCAGACAGACCCATATAGCAAGCCATGACAGTTGCGTACCACCATGACCAAGTTGGCAGTGCATTTATCATAAAGTACATGGAAATGAAATGCACTGCATCCGAGTATGTCCCTTGCTGTATGTCCCTGTGAGCTGCCCCTTTCCATGTCTCGGAAGGCTACATGGTTGATACAAGTGCCTCAATGGACCTTGGTGTACTGGAGGGTATGTGCCAGTGCCACTGCCCCTGCAGGTGTCCCAGACAACCTTACAATCAACAGCCATCAGTCCACCAACACATCTGAGCTGCATTGTGTGCTTCAACACCAATATTCGTCCAAGCTCACCCTCAGTGCTGTGACTAAGCCTGCATGTGCAACTCGCCTGGTGCAAGCTTTGCTGTGTTGTGGCCCCCCGTGCTGCTCACCTTGCCTGGAGTTCCTTGGAACACGTCAGCAGTTCTAGGATGTAGGTCTGCAATCCCTGTCCCTCTGCTTGTGCACACATGTGCATGTGGGCACCAACAAACGTGTCCAGAATTCCGTCATCCAATGGGCCATGTCTGCTGGCAAAGGTGCTCTGGAGGCTCTGGGCATGAAACACATGATTAATGCTTCGAAGTCATCTGTGTGTGTCTCTTCAGGTATCTCATTACTTGACCATGTCGGAGAGTCACATCATAAATCGCACCATCAGTCCGTCTTTCACATCCTAAGTGTGGAACACTATCTACAGCATGAATTGCAACAAGCACATGTACAGTAAAGATAAGAAACATACTACACAATGCATAGCAATGAATGTACACATTAATCATGAAACACCCCATCTAGCAAAAGCTGAACAGTGGACAGTAACACCAAAATCATCCCCACTAGGGGTGTAAACACAAGTCACACAGCACCAGACATGCCACAGATATGACAGTCCAAAGCCCTTGTGTAAAAGTTTGTGACACCAAACCATCCTTGCGAGCCCATGGATAAGGGCGGCAGGAGTGACATATGTGAGTCAAGGACCCCAAGCAGCAAACACATACACAAGACAAGCCTGAAGGGCCCAGCTGGAACAGACAGTGGATGCCTTCAAAAGCCACAAAGCACTGCACCGTCACATGAAAGCACAATAGACAAGCAATTTTAAACTATATTAACTAATTACACTAACTATGGAAAACCTACATTACCTAATTAAACTAACTGTCAAACAGAAACTTAACTAAACTAAAAGAAAAATCAAAAATGGCCACATACGACCCGGGGGGGAGGCACCCAGGAGGGGGGAGGTACAAGGTGCTGCTCAACATCCACATGCGATGATGCTGAGCCAAAAAAAAAACCTCCATGGGCTCAATGCCTGCACAGCCCGACCTATGTGGGAGATAGATGGTCGTCCGAGTCTGGCTCATCCTGTAAAGGGGGACGTGGCACAGTAGCCTGGCCACGCCTAGCCGCAGCTTGCCCCTCGTCAGCAGCAAGTCTGCCGGACGGGTGAGCCTGGTTCTGTGTGGCGATGTGACGTAGGTCTGCATGCAGAACCTCACGTGATACATGTGCTTCCTCTTGCAAGGTAGCACGTGTAACACAGAGTTCCTCCTGCAAGGCCTGGCTGGACAACTGCTGCACCTCCCGGCAAGCCTGTAGCTCAGCCGAGATGGTACGCTCAAGCTGTGCAAACCTCTCCTCTGCCTGCTGCCTCTGGGACATCATAAGGACACCCAGAGTGGATCTGAGGGAAGCATACTCCTCCATCAGGGCATCCATGTGCGCCTCTGCGTGAGCAGCAATTGCTTGACGCCGAGACGACATTTCAGCCTGGCCTGCCCTGTCTGAGGCCGTCATGCCCAGCCTGAGTGAGCGGGCCGTGGACCGTGCAGCCTGCTGCTGGAGAAGCACGTGCCTAGCAGGGGGGAGCACAGATCGGCCCACACGCTCCATGCTCTCAGCGATGTTCTCCATTGCTGCCCCCTGCCGTTCTGAATTGGCAGTCATGTCTTGCTCCCACTCAGTATACTGCGGTTACGCGCGGTGACCGCGTTGCCTGGCTTGACCCCTGCGGGACCCAAGGACCGGGGGTCCTCGCTGTGTTGGCACCGCCGCGCCTGCACGACTACATGCCCCCGTCGACGTGATGTCCCAGGCACATCAGTGACTGGTGTGGAGGGTGACCCTGCGTCCCGATCCACCATGGGCGGAGGAACCAAGACTGTCTGATCCCTCAGAGCAGGTGTCGCAGACAGAGGAGTGTCCACATCAGAATCACTCACCCCTGACACATGGACTTGATGCTCATCCAACTCAACATGGACGTCAGAGTCGTCATCAAGGCTGGACTCATAGGCAGCCAGAGACAGGATGGACTGTAGCACTTGGGGGTTTTCGTGGCCTACCACCCCACGACCCCCACTAGTGCCGGGTTGATGTAGTGGTAACAACCCTGTGTCTGGCATGACAACACCATCCTCCCCCTCCATTGCATCATCCCCTGAAAAATAGAGAGAAAAAAGGTCACTACACATGTCAGAAGCACACACACACACCGACAGCAAACGCATCAGGCAGACATGTGACACACAACATATAACTTGGCATGCATGCTGGGTCAACTTTGAATAGCTTCTGTGATCAGACCTGTTGAAAGGTGGCAGTTTCCTTGGAAGTGGGTCTATGCAGTGCAGAAAATGTGTATGCCACTCACTATCTACATGTAAAAGGATTCTATGGTGTGTGCCAGGAAATGTGAAGGCAGTGCAATGTCAAATTCAGACATCACGTGCATTGTGCATTCAATGTGTACCATATCTAGAAGCCAAGCACCCCTCCACCCCAGTACCAAAACAGGGATGCCTAGCATGGTATCAAAAGGCTGGCCATACACCTGTGTATTGACAGGCAGTGCTGACTGGCATCAACAGCTTAATGTGATTCAAGTGACAACACTGCAAATGTTGCTGGGACAGTAAGCAGGACACATGATGAAAACTCTGGATTCCGCCCATGTGTGAAGAAGACACAACAACAGTTGGACAGAGTCATTGGCCATTGAACAGGCTGAGGCCTGTGAGCCACACAGATTGTCAGACCCTAAACATGTGTGCAACGCAGGACTGAGCCACAGTTGACATGGGAAGGCTGATGAGATGGCAGGCAATGTATGTAACCAAGGACTTGTATTACAGTGATCATCCAGTCAAGGACACATAGGGGTATGCGTGCAATGCACATGGAGCATGAATGGGCACTCATGTCCCTGCGGGACATCTGACCTATGCATAGTACAAGTGAGATACCCTGCATCAAGTACTAAGGCTGTACCACACAGCATATGTTTGGCAGATTCTATGCTGGAAGTTAGCATCTACACATTGGCAAGATTGAAAAACACCAGTGCAAAGGTGGAACTGGGGTGCAGAGTGGCGGAGGAGGGGCAAGGGAGCATGCCTACATGGAGTCCCCGCATGCAGGCAGAGGAGACATGCATGACGGAAGCATTGCATTACTTACACATCAGAACCATGTACACGTCACATGTAGCGGAAATCATGCACAACACATCCCACAAGCGAAACACACACGTCCTCAACAAACACGCACCAACACTCACTGGACTGGGCATCCAAGTCCAGCATCTCTCCCACTCCTTCGACCAATTCAGGTGGTATGAACTCCGCAACGAGTGCCTCATGCGGAGTGAGCTCTTCCTCCTCTGGTGCAGGCCCACCGCCAGTCACCAGAGTCAAGTTGTAATTAGAGGCACACTTAGCCTTAGTGCTGCGTTTGATGTCATTCCAAGGCTTTTTGCACTCTTGCGCCGTGCGCACCTCATGGCCGAATGAACTGACATGTTCCGCAACATGCTTCCAGTGGGTGTCACGTTGGGCAGCCGTAGTCTGACTATTGGCACCCACTAGCATGTCACGGCTGTGGCCCCGCACGTAGTCCACGAGGAAGTCCAGTTCCTGCTTACAGAAAGGCTTCTTCCTCGACGTGCAGGAGGTCGTGGCTGTGTGTGGGGTCCCAGCCTGTGCTGCAGGTGCAACCTTCCTCCTCTTGGACTGTGGCGCAGTCCCTGGCTGGCTAATGCCGCCCTGACCAGTATGGCCAGTGGGTTCGGTGGATTGAGCCAAGGGAGTGGCAGGTGGAGGGATGACCAAAGGCCTGACTTGTGTCAGTGGCAGCTGGGTGCCCACTAATGGACCCTGCGCAGCAACATCAGCTGTGGCAGGGTCATTGACCGCAACGGTCCTGGTTGGCAGACTCACAACCGGGGTGCTGTTGGGTGCATCTGCCCCTGCACTTGCCAACACCCGCTGTTCGGGGCAGCAGATGACATGACTGCCCCAGGGACACGTGTCTTGGTCTGAGCAGCCCGGCCTGCCCCTATGGTTTCCCTCCTGGCCTGTTGGAGATCTGCCAAGGGCTCCTCAAGTGCCAACGCAGCCTGCGCTGGCAGACCCCGAGCCTGGGTGGCGGTGTCCACAGCTGCACCTGCAGCTACCACTACCCTTGGGCCCGTGGCAGTCGATGGAACGGACTGCCGGGTCACACGGGCGCCAGTACCAGATGCAGAAGCTGCATCCCCCAGAACCACAGGGGGTGGTGGCATGACTGCACCGACACATGGCACAACATTGTGCTCAAGTGGCGCACCCCTGCCTCTTCCCCCTCTGTGGCCGCCCTGGACACCCTGGAGTCCCCCTACTCCCTGGTCACCACGGCCATGTCCCTGACCACGTCCGCCACGAGGAGGACGCCCAGCTGAGGCGCCCCTCACCTTTGGTGGCCTCCCAACCATGGCAATAGATGTAGTAGTGCCGGCACAGATGGAGTGGTGCCAATGGGAGGTGTACACCACAATTGACCTGGGCAATTGGGGTGAAGGGGATGGGAAGCAAGATGTTAACAGCCCCGCTGCACCTGTAATGCTGTATGTGACCCCGGTGATGTAGTGACGGGTCACGCAACGCTCAGGCACCCCAAAACTGCAGTAAAACCGTGCACGCAACCCTGCAGCCTACGTGCGTGGATTCAACCTCCCGCAGTACGCGGTGGCACCCAGTAACACGAATAACGCATACGCGTGGGACACGCAGGCTACTATGACATCGAAAATGGGTGCGATACACAGGGGCACCCGCAGTGTGAAAAAGAGCGTGTGCGACTCACCGTCTGACTAGCGCGATGCAGAAAAACACGCGTAGCCAATACCCCCGCCAAAAGAAGAGATACGTCCTTGATAGCTGTGAAGTTGTGATGGCGCGCGAAACAACAGGAAGCAGCAACACACGTCGGTCTCCACGAAAGGCACGTACAGCGAACTGCTGGGCCCGCTCACCTTTAACCTGTGCTGAGGGAAACGCCCGCGCGCGTCACGTCACTTACGCGCATGGGCCCTTTCCTCGTATTACACGCGGACGTGCAGTTTTTCACGCTCGCTGAAAAGCCCATGCACGCCTGTGCGCGTCACGTCACAGGGCGCTTGCGCTTGAGGGGCCTTCTGTCCAATGAAATTGCGTATGCGTGCTGACGCGTTTACGTGCTAAGGGCCTTTACTCAAATTACACGCTGACGTGCAGAATTTTCACGTGCCAAATCACTCCGTATCAAGCTGGCCACGCGTAAGCACACGGAAGACCACGCTCCTGCCCAGAAGGCCGAATTACTGCCCCCCAGAGCCCCGAGCACACTCCCACCTGCCATCTGCTGCTGCCTGACTGCCTGCTGCCCACGTGCCCTGCCATTTGCTGCCTGCACATCAGCCAGGGGTGCTGTTGCTGTGACCACCCCTGCTGGAACCGAAGACTCCCGACTGGGATTCCATCGCTCCACAGCCTAGCCCAAGGACCCAGTTGCCCACCCACTCCTGCCTCTGGGGTTGTCATGTCGGACACTGCAACATCTGGCACCACTGACAACCCCAGGCCAGAGAGGCAGAACGGCACCAGCTTCAGTGCCAGGGAAGTTGGTGTCCTGGTGGAGCAAGTCCTGGGGCAGTATGATGCCCTCTTCAGAAGTTCCCGCGCCGACAAGGAAGGACAGACTCGGATCTGGACTGACATCGTGACTGCCATCAACGAGGGGATGGCAGTCCGCGACTTACAACATGTCAAGAAGTGCTGGGAGGACTTCAAGTCCAGGACCCTGAACAAGGCCCGGCGCCTCTTGAAGCAGCGGATGCTAAGGGGCCCGGTGCCACTTGTCGGAAGATCAGATGAGGGTCCTGGAACGCATATCCCCAGCGCTCCACGTCCAGGTCCTTGAGAGGCAGACCCGTCTGGAGTCGAGCGGTAAGTGTACATGCATCATGATTGTGAGCTGTGCGTGTGGTGATGTTTCAGTAGTGTGCAGGTTGCACATCTGTTTGTATGGGGTCGAGTATGGGTGGGGGTGTACAGGGCCGTGAGGCTAACACATGCGAGGGCTGTAATGTGTGAGACATGGATGGTGCTTGTGTGTGTAGGCTTGCATGCCAAATGCAGTTGTGTGGGCGCACATGTTTGGATGAATGTGTATGTAAGTAGACATGTTTGTGATGTCACGCATGTATGTTGTTTTCAGCTGCATGTATCAGCACTGTGTACATGTGCATTTGTGTGTATTTGACAAGGGTGCGACAGTGATGCAACATGGATGCATGTGACAGCGGAATGTGGAAGCCTGATTGGCAGATGTGACATGGATGCCCATCTGAACACTGTGACACTTGGCAGAGGTGTACACATGCATGCAAGTGTGGTGGTGTGTGTACATGTGTAGTGCACTTCCTGTGTTGCATGTGATGTCTGGCTCAGCTTTGCCTGCTCATGCTGTTGTATGTTTATGGATGGTGCTGGCAGTTGCGATATGGCTGTGGTATGGCTCATGTGTGCGAGTTGAAATGACATGTGTGTTGGGGATTGTGATGGCATGTCTGAGGTTTGCCAATGCCACTCATGTACAACTGTCATGTGTGTATGTGTCCATTGTACAGTGCCCTGATGCCTGTGTTTTATTTCTCCCTGTCTGAAGCGTCAACTGATGAAGAGGGCGGAGAAGGTGCTGTGGAGCACAACGGCGGGGATCCCACCGCCAGCCGGAGACGCAAGGCCCGGCTCCCCTCCCATGTTGTGATCTCATCGGAGAGCGAGGAGTCCGGTGCCGCGTCCCAGGCTGCAGCTGCCGGGGGGAGGTCCAAGAGGCGGAGGTTGGAGTTGGACTCCTCGGCAGCAGAAGGGGCAGCTGGGACCCCACAGGGCCCAACGGGGGAAGATGGCACGGAGTCACCCAGGTTGGTGGGGGGTTTGGTGGAGGAGGAGGCTGTGCAAGCAACAGAGACGGGGTCTGGAGGTGGGGATCCCACTGGTGCTAGTGGTGCAGTGCAGGACCAGGGACAGGAGGCAGCACAGGCCACCGCAGAGGTGCCTGTGTGCAATCCTGTCCCTGCGTCATCTTGCACCAGCAGGGATGCCTACGTCCAGACCCGTTTTCAGGCAGGGGATGAGCTAACAACAACTGGCCTTCCTCTGCCTGCGGACGTGGCTATCCGGGTCCGGGTTGAGCCTGTCCTGACTGGTGTGGCGTTGCGTCAACGGGCCATGCGAGGTGACCTGCAGTCTTTTCATGAGGAGACTGCACGTCATCTCGAATGGCTCGTTGACCGCGTCGGCCTACTGGGACAGGTCACCCAGGCCGGATTCCTCCGTTTGATGGGGCTTGCTACGACCCCCTCCTCTACTGAACTCCCTATGTGCCAGTCGTCCTCCGTGCCATCCTCCCCCCCTCTTCAGTGACCTTGGTGACCCGTGGAGCTGACTCTGATGGTCCGGCCAGGCTGGTGGAGGAGGCATCCCTGCCACAGTCGGGAGTCGGACGTCCAGTAGGGGTGGCCACATCAACGACTGCACCACAGCCGGCGGAGGATTTGCAGGCAGCAGGAGGCAGTGCACGGGCAGAGGCACAGCAGCAGCAGCAACGTGGTGGGAGCCATGAAGGCTCGGGGCCTTCAACATCGGAGGGGCAGGCATCGGCCGGAGGGCAGGAGGACCCAGGACAGTGAGTGTCTTCCGTGTGGCAGCGGTTGGGCCACGCCATAGATGCAGAGCGGCAGCGGGCGGAAGAGGCACGGCTCACAATGGTCAGGGCGGGGAACTCCATGCGGAGGGCCCTGAGGCGGGCCGAGTGCCTCGAGGCAATCCGCAGGGGGTTGGAGGTGGACACGTCGATGGCCCTGCGGACCCTCGGGGCCATGGAGGAGGACCGCCTCCGGGACATTGAGCAGGAGTTTGATGACGCCCTGGCCCGGGACATCCAAAAGTGAGCCGTCAGACTAGCCCGCTGCCCTTGTACATAGTTATGTAGTTAGTGTTAGGTTTCCTTTGTTTTTGAATTTATTTTGGACCTTTTGGACAATGGGCCACATTTTTGTATATAGTTTTGTTTTTATTAGTTAGTGTTGTTAGATAGGTTTCATTTCTTTTGTTGGGATAATGGACCCTGGCTTGTTCGTCTGTACATAGTTCACTGTTGGATTTTCTTTTTCTTTCACAATTTACCCATGGAGCAATGGCTTTCAATTATAATTTTCCATTGGATTTTCTTTTGTGGACTGTGACTTTGGAAACCATTCCTTTGGATTATGATTTTTGGTTTTGCTTTTTGTCACGGACATGCTTCTTTTCATTTTTGTACATTCCCATTTCTGTTTCTTTATTTTTGATTCAATTTATGTTTCCTTTAATACATATTTTTTGATCGAACTTCAATGTGTAGTGTCATCTCATTGGTTTCATGCATATCATGATATGGGTTTTGAGATTCACTGACACCCATTGGGTGTATGCGAGGGACATGTGTTTGTTTCCAAACTTGCAATTGGTGTTCTGTCATGTTATTGCCATTTATGAGTGAGTGGATGCAATACTCGGGTGGGTGTTTTGCATTTGGAGGCTGACCATAGGGACCAGGGATCTAGATTGTGATGACATGTTGGCTGGGGAACATGAGTTGGGGCCTGCTGGCAGGTGCCCCACAGTGCTGGGGGATGGGGGTGCAGGGGAACATGAGTTGGACATGGGTGGGGGCCTGGTGGAGGCTGCCCCTGCACTGCAGGGGGGTGGGGGTGCAGGGGAACATGAGTTGGACATGGGTGGGGGCCTGGTGGAGGCTGCCCCTGGCAGCTGGAGGTGATAGGGGACAGGAGTGGGGGCCTGCTGGCAGGTGCCCCACAGTGCTGGGGGGTGGGGGGCAGGGGAACATGAGTTGGACATGGGTGGGGGCCTGGTGGAGGCTACCCCTGGTGGCTGTGGGGTGGGGGTGATAGGGGACATGAGTGGGGGCCTGTTGGAGGCTGCCCCTGCACTGCTGGGGGGTGGGGGTGCAGGGGAACATTAGTTGGACATGGGTGGGGGCCTGGTGGAGGCTGCCCCTGCACTGCTGGGGGGTGGGGGTGATGGGAGACATGGGTGGGGGCCTGGTGGAGGCTGCCCCTGGTGGCTGGGGGGTGGGGGTGATAGGGGACAGGAGTGGGGGCCTGCTGGCAGGTGCCCCACAGTGCTGGGGGTGGGGGTGCAGGGGAACATGAGTTGGACATGGGTGGGGGCCTGGTGGAGGCTGCCCCTGGTGGCTGGGGGGTGGGGGTGATAGGGGACATGAGTGGGGGCCTGGTGGAGGCTGCCCCTGCACTGCTGGGGGGTGGGGGTGCAGGGGAACATGAGTTGGACATGGGTGGGGGCCTGGTGGAGGCTGCCCCTGCACTGCTGGGGGGTGGGGGTGCAGGGGAACATGAGTAGGACATGGGTGGGAGCCTGGTGGAGGCTGCCCCTGGTGGCTGAGGGGTGGAGGGTGATAGGGGACAGGAGTGGGGGCCTGCTGGCAGGTGCCCCACAGTGCTGGGGGGTGGGGGTGGTGGGAGACATGGGTGGGGGCCTGGTGGAGGCTGCCCCTGGTGGCTGGGGGGGGGGGTGGTGGGAGACATGGGTGGGTGCCTGGTGGAGGCTGCCCCTGGTGGCTGGGGGGTGGGGGTGATAGGAGACATGAGTGGGGGCCTGGTGGAGGCTGCCCCTGCACTTCTGGGGGGTGGGGGTGCAGGGGAACATGAGTTGGACATGGGTGGGGGCCTGGTGGAGGCTGCCCCTGCACTGCTGGGGGGTGGGGGTGCAGGGGAACATGAGTTGGACATGGGTGGGGGCCTGGTGGAGGCTGCCCCTGCACTGCTTGGGGGTGGGGGTGGTGGGAGACATGGGTGGGGGCCTGGTGGCGGCTGCCCCTGGTGGCTGGGGGGTGGGGTGATAGGGGACATGAGTGGGGGCCTGGTGGAGGCTGCCCCACAGTGCTGGGGTGTGGGGGTGCAGGGGAACATGAGTTGGACATGAGTGGGGGCCAGCTGGCAGGCGCCCCACAGTGCTGGGGGGTGGGGGTGCAGGGGAACATTAGTTGGACATGGGTGGGGGCCTGGTGGAGGCTGCCCCTGGTGGCTGGGGGGTGGGGGTGGTGGGAGACATGGTGGGGGCCTGGTGGAGGCGCTCCTGGTGGCTGGGGGGTGGGGGTGGTGGGAGACATGGGTGAAGGCCTGGTGGAGGCTGCCCCTGGTGGATGGGGGGTGGGGGTGATAGGGGACATGAGTGGGGGCCTGGTGGAGGCTGCCCCTGCACTGCTGGTGGGTGGGAGAGCAGGGGAACATGACTTGGACATGGGTGGGGGCCTGGTGGAGGCTGCCCCTGGTGGCTGGGGGGTGGGGGTGATGGGGGACAGGAGTGGGGGCCTGCTGGCAGGTGCTCCACAGTGCTGGGGGGTGGGGGTGGTGGGAGACATGGGTGGGGGCCTGGTGGAGGCTGCCCCTGGTGGCTGGGGAGTGGGGGTGATAGGGGACATGAGTGGGGGCCTGGTGGAGGCTGCCCCTGCACTGCTGGGGGGTGGGGGTGGTGGGAGACATGGGTGGGGGCCTGGTGGAGGCTGGGGGGTGGGGATGATAGGGGACAGGAGTGGGGGCCTGCTGGCAGGTGCCCCACAGTGCTGGGGGATGGGGGTGCAGGGGAACAAGAGTTGGACATGGGTGGGGGCCTGGTGGAGGCTGCCCCTTGTATCTGGGTGGTGCGGGTGAAAGTTGACATGAGTGGGGGCCTGGTGGAGGCTGCCCCTGCACTGCTGGGGGGGTGGGGGTGCAGGGGAACATGAGTTGGACATGGGTGGGGGCCTGGTGGAGGCTGCCCCTGCACTGCTGGGGGGTAGGGGTGATGGGAGACATGGGTGGGGGCCTGGTGGAGGCTGCCCCTGGTGGCTGGGGGGTGGGGGTGATAGGGGACAGGAGTGGGGGCCTGCTGGCAGGTGCCCCACAGTGCTGGGGGGTGGGGGTGAAGGGGAACATGAGTTGGACATGGGTGGGGGCCTGGTGGAGGCTGTCCCTGGTGGCTGGGGGGTGGGGGTGATAGGGGACATGAGTGGGGGCCTGGTGGAGGCTGCCCCTGCACTGCTGGGGGGTGGGGGTGCAGGGGAACATGAGTTGGACATGGGTGGGGGCCTGGTGGAGGCTGCCCCTGCACTGCTGGGGGGTGGGGGTGCAGGGGAACATGAGTAGGACATGGGTGGGAGCCTGGTGGAGGCTGCCCCTGGTGGCTGAGGGGTGGGGGGTGATAGGGGACAGGAGTGGGGGCCTGCTGGCAGGTGCCCCACAGTGCTGGGGGGTGGGGGTGGTGGGAGACATGGGTGGGGGCCTGGTGGAGGCTGCCCCTGGTGGCTGGGGGGTGGGGGTGGTGGGAGACATGGGTGGGTGCCTGGTGGAGGCTGCCCCTGGTGGCTGGGGGGTGGGGGTGATAGGAGACATGAGTGGGGGCCTGGTGGAGGCTGCCCCTGCACTTCTGGGGGGTGGGGGTGCAGGGGAACATGAGTTGGACATGGGTGGGGGCCTGGTGGAGGCTGCCCCTGCACTGCTGGGGGGTGGGGGTGCAGGGGAACATGAGTTGGACATGGGTGGGGGCCTGGTGGAGGCTGCCCCTGCACTGCTTGGGGGTGGGGGTGGTGGGAGACATGGGTGGGGGCCTGGTGGCGGCTGCCCCTGGTGGCTGGGGGGAGGGGTGATAGGGGACATGAGTGGGGGCCTGGTGGAGGCTGCCCCACAGTGCTGGGGGGTGGGGGTGCAGGGGAACATTAGTTGGACATGGGTGGGGGCCTGGTGGAGGCTGCCCCTGGTGGCTGGGGGGTGGGGGTGGTGGGAGACATGGTGGGGGCCTGGTGGAGGCGCTCCTGGTGGCTGGGGGGTGGGGGTGGTGGGAGACATGGGTGAGGGCCTGGTGGAGGCTGCCCCTGGTGGATGGGGGGTGGGGGTGATAGGGGACATGAGTGGGGGCCTGGTGGATGCTGCCCCTGCACTGCTGGGGGGTGGGAGAGCAGGGGAACATGAGTTGGACATGGGTGGGGGCCTGGTGGAGGCTGCCCCTGCACTGCTGGGGGGTGGGGGTGCAGGGGAACATGAGTTGGACATGGGTGGGGGCCTGGTGGAGGCTGCCCCTGGTGGCTGGGGGGTGGGGGTGATGGGGGACAGGAGTGGGGGCCTGCTGGCAGGTGCTCCACAGTGCTGGGGGGTGGGGGGGGTGGGAGACATGGGTGGGGGCCTGGTGGAGGCTGCCCCTGGTGGCTGGGGATCGGGGGTGATAGGGGACATGAGTGGGGGCCTGGTGGAGGCTGCCCCTGCACTGCTGGGGGGTGGGGGTGGTGGGAGACATGGGTGGGGGCCTGGTGGAGGCTGGGGGGTGGGGATGATAGGGGACAGGAGTGGGGGCCTGCTGGCAGGTGCCCCACAGTGCTGGGGGATGGGGGTGCAGGGGAACAAGAGTTGGACATGGGTGGGGGCCTGGTGGAGGCTGCCCCTTGTATCTGGGTGGTGCGGGTGAAAGTTGACATGAGTGGGGGCCTGGTGGAGGCTGCCCCTGCACTGCTGGGGGGGTGGGGGTGCAGGGGAACATGAGTTGGACATGGGTGGGGGCCTGGTGGAGGCTGCCCCTGGTGGCTGGGGGGTGGGGGTGATGGGGGACAGGAGTGGGGGCCTGCTGGCAGGTGCTCCACAGTGCTGGGGGGTGGGGGTGCAGGGGAACATGATTTGGAATGGGTGGGGGCCTGGTGGAGGCTGCCCCTGGTGGCTGGGGGGTGGGGGGTGATAGGGGACATGAGTGGGGGCCTGGTGGAGGCTGCCCCTGCACTGCTGGGGGGGGGTGCAGGGGAACATGAGTTGGACATGGGTGGGGGCCTGGTGGAGGCTGCCCCTGCACTGCTGGGGAGTGGGGGTGGTGGGAGACATGGGTGGGGGCCTGGTGGAGGCTGCCCCTGGTGGCTGGGGAGTGGGGGTGATAGGGGACAGGAGTGGGGGCCTGCTGGCAGGTGACCCACAGTGCTGGGGGGTGGGGGTGCAGGGGAACATGAGTTGGACATGGGTGGAGGCCTGGTGGAGGATGCCCCTGGTGGCTGGGGGGTGGGGGTGATAGGGGACATGAGTGGGGGCCTGGTGGAGGCTGCCCCTGCACTGCTGGGGGGTGGGGGTTCAGGGGAACATGAGTTGGACATGGCTGGGGGCCTTGTGGAGGCTGCCCCTGCACTGTTGGAGGGTGGGCGTGCAGGGGAACATGAGTTGGACATGGGTGGGGGTCTGTTGGAGGCTGCCCCTGATGGCTGTGGGGTGGGGGTGATAGGGGACAGGAGTGGGGGCCTGCTGGCAGGTGCCCCACAGTGCTGGGGGGTGGGAGTGGTGGGAGAAATGGGTGGGGGCCTGGTGGAGGCTGCCCCTGGTGTCTGGGGGGTGGTGGGAGACATGGGTGGGGGCCTGCTGCCAACTCCGGTCGCACTCAGCAGTGATTAGCCCAAGTGGTGAGCGTTCCCGCTCACCACTTAGCATATGTTGATTGACAGCTAGGCTGAATGAATGGGGGTTTTCTGCATAAAAGCAGGGCTTTTGGGACTGGATCTTCAGAAGTCGCCACAGGACCTAAGAATCCGACGAGGGTAACGCTGAGCCGACCTGCACGACGACACCTCCGGTGGAGCCCTGCGGAACCGACTCACCACTTCCCGACGACAGAGGAGATCTCCCTGCCGGAGAGTCTCTTCCCCTTACTGGTGGGAACAACCAGTCCCCTTTGCTTTTTATTCGCCTCAGGACGCAGTGGTCGAATTGCCCGTGCAGAGCACCCCGGCAACCGGATAGCCACTACCCCTGTACCGCGACCAAAAGGTGGTGCCTTGTGACAGAGCACTCCGCGGCTGGTCTCTTCCCTGGTGGTGCACCGGACTTCATTTCCTTCGATGACGAGATCATCTCTACTCTTGGCAAAGACCCGACGTGCATCCACCACCAGGAACAACTGCCCCCGCCGGAGCTGCCCTCCACAACAAGGTACCGTGTCTGCCTGGCTTCCCTTTCGATCGGTTCGAGTGAGGTGTCTTAATCCTCTCCGTTTCGTTGGGTCGCCTCCAAGCTTTTCTCCTTCCTTGTTCTGAACTGGTTCAACCTGCCGATAACAATTTGCTACACAGACTTGAATGCATCTCCACTAGAGACTTTTTGGGACATCGCGCCTTGCCTCTCTCCGAGTGGGCCTGGCCTCTGAACTTTACGATCTATTGTGATTCTTGCCTTCCTGCCTTGCATATTATCCGCTAGGATTGAACTGTGTTGATTTCATGACCTGCCTATCTTTTTCTCTCCCGTCCTAATTAATATTCGAGTGTCATCTGGGTTGAGGTATACACCTCTGTCTGAAAATAAGTGGCACCGGTAGAACCTAGAGTTGTCGATATTGCTAGGGGGATTGAACGTCTGCTTCGTAGAGTAATTGTGTTTGATTTGTTTGCCGTGGTTTACCTTAGTGTTTTTCATAGATGTTCTGTTATAAATAAATGCCTTAATATCTTTACACTAAGCCTCGTTGAGTGTTTGCTTGTCTTGCTGTGAAGAATTGTCCTTTTTTGTATACTCCACATACTGCTCAACTTTTCTTGAGAGAAGTCTGACTGCTCAGCCACAGCTACCACGTGAATCTGTGTGGTGCTGACTGCTACCAAGTGGGTTCACCGCCAACGCCTGTAGTCCTAAATATTTTGCAGTGGTCCCAGAGGGAACTGCACAGGTTTCCGCCTAACAACATTCGCATGTGGAACTTCCCGCGCACCCCGAAATACACGTAGCCAGGACATTCGCGTGTGGAACTTCCCGCGCACCCCTAATATACATTCACCCTGCTGATATCGCGTGTGAAACTTCCTGCGCACCCCAAGATACACGTAGCCAGGACATTCGCATGTGGAACTTCCAGTGGACCCCTGGAATACACGTACCCTCCTGATATCGCGTGTGGAACTTCCCGCGCACCCCGAAATACACGTAGCCAGGACATTTGCGTGTGGAACTTCCCGCGCACCCCTGATATACACGTACCCTGCTGAATTCACGTGTGAAAATTCCCGCGCACCCCTGATGTACGCGTACCCTGATGGAATCGCGTGTGGAACTTCAAGCGCACCCCTGAAATACACATACCCAGCTGAAATGATGCGAGGTACTTCCCGCGCACCCCATTGATACACGTAGCCCGCTTGCCGTGTTGGTACGGGGTTAGCGCAGCCCTTTGCGCTTGATTGGGGATTTTGATGGCTTTTCCCTGTGCGAGAGTCGTTCTTGGGGGCGTAACTGGCGCTGCTGCAAGGTCGCTGTGCCACTGTGCGCCACGGCTGGTTTTGGTAGCTGGAATCCATGAATACGCTGTGCGCGGAAATGGGTTTTGGAGCACACGGCTGGCGCAGGGATTCGCACGCGCACACTGTGCGCCAGCCGCGTGCGCCACTTGTGCGCTAAATTCTATGAATTACCCCATTAATATGTTTGTGCGTAGAAGGTTCTGCATTCAGATAGATGTCCCAGGGTTTTCACATGGCCGGATCACATGGTTATCTTGCCGTCAATGGAGGAGGAGACAAAAGCAGAGTCCAGTTGTTTTAGATGGTGAGAGGACCATACAGGTCGGAATTATGCTGTAGACTTGATTGATGTTGGCAGAGTCAATGTCAGTCATGCAAAGCTGATGCTAATTGACTGCATCAATAATGAGTGGGGTGTACACGTTCTAATCTGATGTTCTTAAGAAAATCTTTTGCTACATCCCAAGTTATGTAATGGGCCATGGACTTCTTGTTGAGGTCGAACTGATATAGGACAGATGAGAGCACGCTGCAGTGGTTGACACGGTTCTTTGGGGGTGATCCCAAGATGTACAAGATTTCAAATTCAAATATTTTGCAATTATTTCATGTTAAAACATGACCCAGCCCTCACAATGAAGTCCAGCTGACTGAAACTGTTGATTAGATGAATGACACCCACTAGTGAGGATTGGCCAGCAAGAAATCAAGTGTGATTCAGAGTAGCTTGAACCCAATATAACTCTCTTCTCAGAACTGCAGTGGCACACAGACTACAGAAGCAGCCAAAGGCAAGGTTTCCGAAGAAGCCAGGTGGGGGCAGTGTTTGAAGCACCTAGCTGAGTCCCAGACTGGCCTGCTTTGGCAAGAGGAAGCAAGTAGCTATTTCAATGTATGGCCTATGACAGTACTTCTGTCTATGAACCTAGTGTTGGCACTTTGAAAATGTTTCCAAATTCTGATGTGCATGCATGCTTCAGCAATCTGGAGCCAAAACTAAATTAGAGAGCTGAATTGCTTTGTGAAGAAAGGCCAAACAGCATTCAAATGCATGCACACTGGTTCGGTACATTTGCTCACAGACAGAAAAATTGCCTTTTGCCAAGCTTTCAAAATTCTAATTCGTTGACTGTTTCAATAGCCAGGCGTCTGAAAATAAGTAATGTTTATTGACATATAGTTTACCTTTCTATGGTTATACCACTAGGAGTCACCAGGATGTATTTTGTTAAGGAATTCTTTCAACTTTCTCTGTGCTTGTAAAACACATATTTTATCAAGTTTTTGATTAGTGAGTAGCATCATCCTGTGTTGACCCTTATATTTCTTGTGCCAGGTCAGGTCGAACTGGGACAAGATATAGGCCCTGTCACCCAAAAAAAAGTGGCCCACTCCTTGCCTCAAAAAAGTGGCCCACTCCGTGCCTCAAAAAAGTGGCCCACCTATCGCCTCACGACCCTTGACCTCTGATGACATCACAGGAAGTGATGTCATTTGACCCCACCCCAAAGTGACATCGCGGGAAGCGATGAAACACGACCGTTCACCCATTGACAAAACAGGAAGTGGCATCAAATAGCATTGATCCTAAGTACACAAGCAGAAGTCCAAGGCCAAATGATATGTTATTGTATAGCACTTACGCCGAAGCTTTTTTTATAGAAGAAATATGTATACAATATCACCCAACCTGTGTTGGTACTCATTTATCGACCTAAGAAGGATGAAAGGCTTTTTGAAAAGAAAAAAAAATGTGAAAAAAAGATACATTCTTTTCAAATTTTATTTTTTTCAAACTGGCCCAGGCATGGCCACAAACCGGCCCCCACCCCCCAGGGACGATTTCGGCTCGGCCATGGGCCGAAAGGCCGATGGGCCAATCCCAACAGAGATGTATGCCTGGCATCACGGGTGATAAGTACTTCCCAAGACTGAATGTAGATACAATGTGGCCACGGTCCTTTAAGAAGCAGAGAGACACATGCAGATTAAACTACACAAATATTTAGGTCCAGGTCCAAACCCCATGTACTAAATAGAATTTTCTAGAGGGGGGGTACTTTCCTAATCAGAGAGGTGCCTTAATTTTCTTTTCTCAGGATTGCAGGAATTTCAGCCTGCACACAATGAAGTTCCAATGATGTTTCATTGGAATTAGCAGAAACTTGAACAAGATGGAATGGCTAAGGTGGCCGGAAAAAGAACAGAGGTAGAGGGTGGGAGCATTAATAACCTGGTGAAAAAGTGAAATTGCTCCACAACATCCTGAGCTCCTGGATACCTAAAGAAGCCTCACACACCTGTATGGGATGTGACTGTACTTTGGTAGGGTAGCACACAAGACAACTGCCTTGGTAATGGGGGTTGAAGCTTTACTGTGGACCCCCCTGTCATGATGTATGTCATACCCTGCATGACAGACCATGAACTCCACCTCAAAGAAGCCTTAAATGCCAACGTGGGGCTGTTGCAGCTTTGTGGCAGAGACTAGTGCTGTACCTGATTAAAGCACTGGAGAGAGTTGGTTCTCTACTCTTAGTCCAAGAGAAACCACTACTCCTGAGTAACTGTCAAGCATACTGTTTGACAACAATATTGTCATGGGTCTACCTGTACAGTATCTAGGAAGCAATTATTATTACCATTGTTTGCATGATAGATGTTATCAAGTTGTTATATCACTAAACCAACACATGCTACACTTGCAAAATAGTATATGTTATATTCCTAAATAGAAACACATTACATGAATGCATGTTTATTTTCGTGTCGAGACAATATACAAGCATTACAAATAGTATGGTAAAATAAGTTCCCAATATGTGTAATACATGATTTGAATAGAGTCCTACAATCCTATTTTTGTTCTATTCACTTCTAAAATGGTACAGCAACCTACAACCAATCAGAAATATGTGTATAGCCATTGAAGCACAGAAAAACGTAAAATCAAACTCACAATCATGGTGCTGTCAAGATTAGCGAGCTAGGAGACAGATGTGGTTATGCATACCAATCTCTGAACAACACATTATATGGAAACGGTAAAAAAAAAACTCTGTTAAAAGTCCATGGATTCTAAGAGCAGTTCATTAATAACAATCTAAAGCAATTAAATAAACACCTACAGGAAAAACACTACAAAATCACCCTGCGAAGGATTCAGCTCTTTCATCATGGATCCATTCATCCTGGCTGGTGTTCTTTGTTTAAACAGGTAGACCCATGAAATTAAGGCACCTCTCTGATTAGGAAAGTACCCCCCCCCCCTCTAGCAACTTCTATTTAGTACATGGGGTTTGGACCTGGACCTAAATATTTGTGTAGTTTAATCTGCATGTGTCTCTCTGCTTCTTAAAGGACCATGGCCACATTGTATCTACATTCAGTCTTGGGAAGTACTTATCACCCATGATGGCAGGCATACATTTCTGCTGATGGCAATGCCTTCAGGACCCAGAGTCACAGAGTAAGTGCCAGTGTTAGCGAGAGGATTTCCTGGGGGGCCAATTGGTACCCCAGCTGATGTAGTACTGATGCCCATTGTCTAAACTATAATGTTCCTTTCACAAAAATCCCCCAGAACCATTTTCTTGAAACAAACTTAAAAACAATACAGGCCCACAGTGCCAACCTTCTCGCACCCTGCATGGCTTGAGAGGTTGCACAAATCATGAATACAGAGTAAATGTGGGTGGTTCTGAGTTCAGCTGAACGTATTTGTGCCCATGTTCCATCATCACACTGAATGCATTTAGAACCCTTTAAATGTGTCAAGAATAAACATTTGATATGACTTATCACTAATGGTATTGAATCTGCTTAAAGGGAAGTTCTCTCAGAAATATTATTGGCCCAATGAATAAGGCATGTATTGTTTAGCATATTTTGATCTGAAATAAAGTCCCATGCTTCTTACATTAGATATTCTCACATTTACACGTGCTATAGCCGCCATCTTGTCATTTGATCCATTGCCCTAAGTTCAAGTGTCCGCTCCTAAAGCTGACACCAGTGCATGCCTCATGTCTCCTATCCACAAACCAACCAGGGCTGATCCTACTTAGCTTCACGGGGCAGCAGGGTCGAGCCCATCCAGGCTGTAAAGCCAAATACAATCAGTGCTTCATCCTAGCACCCCCAATGCTACTAATCATTTGCTGACCCTGCCCGTGAAGCTAAGCAGGATCGCCCTCGTTTGGTCTGGAGGTCTAAATGAGGCATGGTATAGGTCAATGAGGCCATTAGGTGGGAGTATTAGCTGGATGGTAAAAGGGGGTGAGGCAGTGAGGGCAAGCTGGGGAATGGAGGACGTTCCAAGCGAGATGGGTGAGTCTTTGCAGGTGACATATTGCACGGAATGTTGGCCATTCCTGGTGGTGCCAATTACATCCCAAATAAACTGATTGGCGTTCACACCAGCCGCAGGTGCTAACTACAAAAACGTGTGTTCTTTATAGAGTGTTTTCTCCAGCTGTTACTATCACTTGTCTCATTGGCACGTCAGAACGTTTGTAGAGTCTTTGACAGGATGAATGGTTGTATCACCTCACCTGAAGGTTGCTTATCGATCCCAGTAGTGAACGCTTAACTTACTGAGCTTTCTTTAAGATATGAAACAGCACAAATCCCAATAGTGCCCACTGTCCTAAAAGAGCCTAAACAGCCGTTGGCAAGGTGATCTGCTCCCTCTGCAGCCAGCAGAGACAGATAGAGGAGAATGGGCCTCATTATAAGTTAGGCAGTGCAGTGAGAATGTGGTGGTAATACCATTACTGCCACATTACTGCACCGCCCAACTACGAGTGTGAGGGTAAGGTGGAGGAAAAAACTCCAGCAAGAAACTGGAGGTAATTCTGCAACCATACCACCCAAAATCGGCCAATTCGGCTGTATGACTGCATAAATCCCCCATGCAGTCCAATGGTCTCTGAAATAATGGGGACTAACAACGCCACTACAACTTTTAATCTGGCGGCAATAGTACCGGACCAAGAGGTGGTAACAGTAAATCAGTTTGGTGGTATCTCCGCAGATTTTGCCACCAAGATGCCACCAAACTCATCATGAGGTTGATTGTGTGCATGTGATAACTCACCGCCGCCTGCGCCTATTACTAATTGTATGCGCAATTCTTCCAAACATCTCCGTTGCAAGCAAGGCTTTGAGCATCTGCACAGGGCAGATCTGTAGCGGTGGGCTCTAATGGCATCCCTGCTTGCCCTTTCTCCACAATGCTGGTCCAGTTATTGTGGTTTTTTACGTTGGCTGCACACCAATATCTTGCTCAATACGTGGAATCACATAAATTCGGTGGGCATTGGTGGTGTTCCTGCATGCACAGATGCCACGCATGTGAGGTGTATCTGCATGCTTCAATGTCTGGATATGTTCTGTTCGCTTCAGAATCAGGATAACCTGAAAGTATTGATAACTGAACCACTTTGTAAAACCCATCTCCTCTCTTTAGGCCAGATCCCTATGATCGGAAAAACACATTTATTGCATCTCTCCACTGTTCCCACTCGTTGTCATCCTCGTCCCAATTTTGTGCTATTAAAAAAGATGCTTGGATCGCTGTTAATCAAATGCGTTGCACGTTGGCCTCTTTGCTTCTCAGATGCTATTTCTGCCAGTATGTTTCCTGCAAATCAGGGAACCCGATGTTCCAAATTCTGTGAACCAGAACATCCATTGCTTTCTGTCTAATAGGGTGCCACCACTTCTCGCTAGCATCTGAAAGCATCCTTAATCTACCAGTGAATGCATCAATTTAAAAGACCTATGGCATCGTTCTGCTGAGGTGAACGTAACCTGTAATATTCCACATTGGGAAAGGTACAGATTTTTGCAAACTACCCAGGGCAAATGTGGTGCCTATTGCTGTCTCCATCCCTTGGTGCCAGCATCCTCCAGACATCCAGTCTATCTAACAATATAATAAAAGTCCAGATGCCTGTTTGTCCGATGCATTAGCTTCACCTGTTGTCACAGCTAGAGGGAGCTGTTGCCTCAGGACATGATATGATATGATATGATATGGTATTTGTAACGCGCCTATACACAAGTGTTTCAAGGCGCGACGAGGCAGGGAGGGAGGGAAACAAGGGGAAGACAGACAAACGATCCTACTAGGCCAGGTGTCATTCAGATCGCGCAAGTGCAGAGGTAAGGGGAAAAGGAGAAAGTGCAAGGGGAGGAGGTGAGGGGGAAGTGCAGTACAAGGTAAGTAGCGTAATAAAATAATAAATAATAAATAATAAATAAAGAGGGCCAGCTGGTGGCAAGTGCGAGGTAAGTGCAGAGCAAGTGCTGGGAAGGGGGGCTGTAGGGATACAGTGACAGTCCCACAGTGCAGGGGGAGCCAGGGAGGCAGTGCAAGTGGAGAGTGGCTGGGCCCTGGACCGAGGTCGCTGAGAGTGGCCCAGATGCAGGTTTAGTGCAGAATTCAGTGGGGAGTTAAGCAGGTTTAGCAGGGGAGAGGGAGAGAGAAGGCAGAAGCGAAGAGGAAGGTTTTGAGGTACTTCCGGAACCGGAGATGGTTCTCCTCAAGTTTCAGGGAGGCAGGAAGGCTGTTCCAGAGGGAGGCCCCTGCTGCGGAGAGAGATCTACCCCCAGCTCGTTGCTTCGAGAAGCGGCTGACCATGAGGGAGTTGGAGACGGATGAGCGAAGGGCTCGTGAAGGAAGATATTTAGGAAGAGAGAGTTGAAGGTATTTAGGCCCCAGGCCCCAGAAGGCCTTGTGGACAATGCAGAGGGTTTTGAACTTAATCCTCGCAGCCACTGGGAGCCAGTGAAGAGATTTCTGTCCTGGAGAGATACGGTCCCTGGGCTTGAGGCCAAGGACAAGTCTCGCAGTTCTGTTCTGGATAAGTTGCAGAGGGCGGAGAGTGGAGGCAGGCAGATTAAGATAGAGGCTGTTACAGTAGTCCAGCCTAGAGAGAACCAGGGCTCAGGAGACAGTGAGCTTCTGGGGGAAGGAGAGGAAGGGAAGAATACCTCTGAGGAGGTGCAGCTGGTAGTGTGACTTCTTAGAGACGTCAGATATATGAGGAGAGAAGGAGAGTGTGGAGTCGAAGATGACCCCGAGGTTTTTAGCCTTGCAGTTAGGGGCGGGAAGGGGGCCAAGGGAGGCCGGCCAGAGAGCTGCAGGGAAGGAGGGAGTGGGTGTGCCGATGAGTAGAATCTCAGTCTTACGGCGTTAATCTGGCGTTAAGGCAGAGGTCATTGGCGGCACACCATTCCTGGATAGCAGACAGACAGTCGGAGATGAGGGAAGGAGAGGAGGAGGCCGAGAGTAGCCTGAAAATGAGCTGGGTATCGTCCGCATAGCACTGGAAGTGGGGGCAGAGAGCGGCGATGTGGTGGGCAAGGAGTGCCAGATACTGGTTGAAAAGCCAGGGAGAGAGGTTGGATCCCTGGGGGACACCACAGGTGGAGAAAAAGATGTCAGAGAGGAAGGAGCCCATTTGGACCTGGGAGGGTCGACCGGAAAGGAAAGAGGTCAGCCATGCCAGAGCCTGACCAGTGATACCCAGGTTGTCACGGAGACGGTTGAGCAGGATGGCATGGTTGACAGTGTCAAAGGCAGAGGAGAGATCGAGCAGAATGAGAACGCAGGGAGTGTTGGAATCGAGGTTCAGGAGCAGGTCCTCACGGATGTTCAGGAGAGCAGTTTCCGTGCTTCTGGCCGCTCTGAAGCCGGATTGATGGTCATGAAGATTACCAACAGATTCAGCATGGAGGTTAAGCTGGGAGATGGCCAGTTTCTCCAGGAGTTTGCCCAGGAAGGGAGTAATGGAGATTGGGCGATAGTTGGCCGGGCAGGAGGGGTCGGAAGAGGGTTTCTTGAGGAGGGGGTGCACAAGGGAGTGCTTGAGGGAGGATGGGAAGACTCCAGAGGCGAATGAGTGGTTGCAAAAGTCAGCCAGGGCAGGAGCCAGGGAGTCGATGTGGTCCTTGATGGTTTTGGAGGAACAGGGGTGAACCTGTTTAGACGAGGCTTTCATAGATAGGACTTGTCTGGAAACCTCATCAGCAGAAAAAGGTGGAAAAGCAGAGAAGGAGGGCGGAGGGGCGGCTGCAAGAGAGCAAGAGGAAGAGCCGGGAAGAGAGGGAGGGAGGAGAGCGGAGGAGAGCGAGGACAGGATGTCCTGAGTTTTTGAGATGAAGTGCGAGGCCAGTGCAGTGCAGAGGGCCTGGGAGGGGACAGGAGAGGTAGAGACTGCAGCAGGGTTGGCCAGCTCCTTGCAGATTTTAAAGAGTTCGGCCGAGTTGTTAGATGCCTCAGAGATGCGGGCTTGGATAAGGGCTCTCTTCTTGGTGAGAACGGAGAGCCGGTATTGCCTTTGGAGCAGGCGGCAGGCCAGTTTGTCAGAGGATGAACATGAAGCACGCCATTTCCTCTCTGCCACCCTGCACTTGCGTTTTAGGGTGACGAGATCCGAGTCATACCAGGAGTTACATTTGGCTTTGGGCTTCAGGCGGATTCTCATGACGGGGGCAAGGATATCGAGAGTATCAGATATAGAGGAATAGAGCATGGAGAGGGCTGTGTCAGGGTGGGAGTCAGCCGGGGGGGGGAGGAGGGGGCGAGAAGGTAGCAGCGAAGGCCTCAACTGACACGCGCTTCATGGGCCGGATGACCGAGAAGGTGGGTGGCAGTGAAGAGGGTGGCTTTGCCTGTGGGGTAGGGAGGGAGAGGTGGGAGGATAGGAGAAAGTGATCGCTCCAGGAGAGAGGAGTGGAGAGAGGGAGGGAGAGGGGAAGGTCAGAAGAGATCAGAGCATCAAGAGTGTGCCCTGCAGAGTGAGTAGGCCCAGACGGGAGAATAGAGAGAGAGAGAGAGTTGCAGAGTTCGCGAAAGAGACCAGTGAGGGGACAGGAGGCATCGAGGTGGATGTTGAAGTCACCGAGAAAGAGGAGTTGGGTGGTTGAGGACAGGAGTGAGGAGGAGAGGTCAGCCCACTCAGAGAGGAAGGAGGAAATTTGACCAGGTGGCCGATAGATAGTAGCCACGGTAAGGGAATGGCTAGGAGAGAGAGAGTCGGCAGACAAGATATTCAAAAGAGGAGTAGGTCTGCGTAGGAGTGACAGTGGCAGAAATCCACTCAGGGAAGATAAGGGCAACACCACCCCCTGAGCGGTTGGGCCGGGGCACGGAGTGTATCTTGTAGCCGTCAGGTAGGAGTGTGTCGAAGCTGGTGGCAGAGCTGGCAGTGAACCAAGTCTCAGTGAGACCGAGGACGTTGAGGTCCAGTTCCTCAAGAAGGCGACAGATATCAGAGGAGTGCTTGATGGCAGAGCGAGAATTTAGAGTGGCAATGTGGAGAAGGTTGCCACCCTTGAAAAACTTCCGGGGAGGGGTACAGATCAGAGGTACGCCCTGCGGAGGTGTTAGAGAAGGAGTTGAAGAGGGAGCAAGAGAAGGGGCAGGGAGGGAGGGGAGAGGCAAGGTAGCCGAGGACAGAGGAGGGGGGACAGCGGGAGCGGAGAGGAAGTTGATGAGGCATGGGAAGCGTCTATCAAAGAGGTGAAGGTTGGCCTGAGGGCCTTGGACCAAGACGGTCCCGTTAGCATAGACATTAATGATGGCTTTAGAGGAGTGGAAAGGGGCCAAGAGGACATCCCAACGGGTGCCACCATTAATGGGAGAGGTGGAGAAAGGAGAGAGCACAGCGACCATGTGAGGGGTCCTTAGGTCAGGTGAAGGCACGAAAAAGAGAATGTCAGTGAGAGTTTCCTTGGAGCAGGCGCTCGTGTAGGTGTCAGCGATAGGGAGGCCTGGGTTGGAGACCAGGATGTCCTTTTTAAACTTTTTCCTACCGGATTTAGTGAGGAGAGCAGGATAGTCAATGGAGAAGCAGTTAGAGTAGATAGGCGAGATAGAGAGCACCATGGAGTAGGAGGGGAGGCGGACGCCACGAGTATGCAGACAGGAAGTGAGTGGAGGGCACTAGTTTACCACAATGCAGAGCAAACAGTAATGCGTAGTAGGTCAGGGCCACCTAAGTTTGAGAATCCTGCGAGGGGAGAAAAACACCCTAGTTTAACACAATGCAGAGCAAACAGTAATGCGTAGTAGGTCAGGGCCACCTAAGTGTGAGAATCCTGCGAGGGGAGAAAAGCACCCTAGTTTAACACAATGCAGAGCAAACAGTAATGCGTAGTAGGTCAGGGCCACCTAAGTTTGAGAATCCTGCGAGGGGAGAAAAAGCACCCTAGTTTAACACAATGCAGAGCAAACAGTAATGCGTAGTAGGTCAGGGCCACCTAAGTGTGAGAATCCTGCGAGGGGAGAAAAACACCCTAGTTTACCAAAGAATTGGAATAGGGGGGCGAGGCATCATGCGGATGAGGTGAGCAAGGTGAGGAGGGGTGGGCCGGAGAGCGGAGGAGCTGGCGCCTGGCGTCCCCTGCGGACACCTGCAGACACACAGGGAGCCGCACTGAAAGAGTCGCCCTTGGCCTGGGGCCCTTAGCCGCGGGGGCTGCCGGGCAGAGGGCTGCCCAGGAGGGGGGAGGTTATAGGCAAAGGGAGAGGAAGGGGGGGGGTGTGGGCGGGCAGGGGGGCGGGGAGGGAGGGGAAGACCAGGAAGTGGGAGGGGGGAGCAGGAGCAGGCCAAACACCGCGCTGGGAGCGCGTGAAAACAATTCACTTTCTTTTCCCTTTCAAAGCACAAAGAAAACAAAAACTCACGGAGGCCCAGGCAGGGCTTTCCAGGCCTGCTGATCCCCTCAGGCCACCGGCGACCGCTCTCCACGCTCAGCATATGGAGACAATGCCAATTCGCAGAACTGTGTCTGTTATCACCACTAGAGGGAGCTGTAGGATATGTAGGGTTGCTACTGTGTCAAGGAAAACCGCCACTTTGGCCCACTTACACTGGCTCTTACACTAGTTCTATATTAAGGTAAAGGGAAAAAAAAACTTGGCAGCCTTTTTGGAGGTGATATTGCAAAGTATGTGTGCAGTTTCACAAATAAGGTATGAATGAATGGCACTTATAAAGCGCAACTTAGCCAGGAAGGAACAGAGCTCTGTACTTATGGACACACTCAGGGTGCGGGGGTTGTTGGCAAAACAGGAAATAATAGCAGTAAAATGGCTGTAACAGAGTTACCATCACTTTACTGCCATGCTCCTGCAATACTGACCTATGAGTCAAGCGGTGAAGTGGAGGATTTACCTCAACCATCCAAATAGATGGAGGCAAATACTCTACTTTACCTCCAAAAATCGGTGGATTTACCACTCAGAGTAAACCTGCAAAAATCCTATAGCATCCAAAAATGGGGAGTAACACACCCTACCATCATTTGTAATCTGGAAGTAAATACGCCGGACAGAATGTCAACAGCAAGTGAGTTTGGTGGTGAATCCATGTAAAAATCACGGAATTGTGGCATACCCGTGATGAGGCCCAAAGTTCTTAATAAGCCAAAAGGCCTCTAAAAAGCAGCAGAGGACTTCAGAGAGAGCATGTCATGGTATGAGGAGAATCTTAACTATGGGGTTTGGGGGTTTTCTAGCTCCAGTACGCCTGGACCACAGAGGCCATGATGTGTTGGGTGGGGCGAGGGGGTATCCGTGGGCACCTTCTAGAAGGGATTCTGATTAGTTGCATTCTTTATACATATTTACAGAACACAATTTCAAGTGGGCAAGACATTTTTATTTTTTAAAACTTTGATGGCCATTTCAACAATCACACAGTACATTAATATTCATATACAGTGCATCACAGTATCCACAGTATACACACATATAAAACATATATAATCGTGCTTGGAAGCAGAGGAAAAGTCATCATCGGATATCATGTCACATAGATAGCTTCTAAACGGGACCCATATGTCTTTGGGGCGGTTTGTTGCTGGCCTGGACATAACATACTGTTCCTCGTATTCGTTTACGAAAGACAACTCACAGAAAAAATCGTTTATGCAGGGTGCATGAGTAGCTTTCCAAAATTTCAGGATACGTCGTTTAGCAACAGCACATGTCACATTGAAAAGTCTTCTGGTGGTTTCAGCCACCTTACCAATGTCTCCAAACAGGTATTTCAGGGGAGAAAGAGAGACAGGGACAAGTGTTATTTTCTCAACAATATCAGCAACATCGCTCCAGAACGTGGTGATTGGAGGACATGACCAATACAAATGAAACGTGTTTGCATGCGGATCCTCACATTTCAAGCATTCCCTGAGCAATACTTTGTAAACTTGGCCATCTTAACAGGAGTATGGTGCAGTTGATTAAGGATTTTGAACTGAATCAAAAGTATGCTGGCTCCCAGTGATACCGTTTTCGTCAATAGGCAATATTTATGCCATTTTTCCTCGTCTATGGTTATGCCCAGGTCTAGTTCCCATGTCGCTTTAATAGTGTTCAGGGATTGCAAGTGTTTTTGTACTAGGGCATACAGTCTGGAAACTCCTATCTTCGTGCCCTCCCACATGGTCACATCTCGTATACATTTGTGCAGGGAATATCGGCCATTGCCTCCCGAAGGCAGCCCTCATGCAATAGTATTGTAACATGCGCAGTTGCCCACCCCCCAAAAGTATTTACGAAGTCTGGAAGACTTACATATTTACCCTCTGGGTACATGTCACGCATCTTCAACTTCTACTTGGGTCCCAGGTAATCTGTATGGCCCCGTCAAACATGGGGGATATCCCAGGGAAGCACCAAAGCGGAGCCTCAGGAATGTATGGCACCTCTATATTGATTCTTTTATATATCCGAGACCAAGCGTGGACTGTGACACTCACAGGGACAAACCTACAGGGGTCTTTGTGGCGTGAGCTGAACATAACTGATCGGAGATCTGTGGGGGATGCTGCGTACCTTCCTATAGGGATATGTGTGGCGGTATCTTCTGGGTCTTACCAATGTTTGGCAAACTGGGCCTGTGCTGCTAGATAATAAAGCTCAAAATCTGGTGCAGCGATTCCACCACTAGTGTATGGGTCCACCATTTTGGCCCATTTCATCCTCACCACCCCCTTACCCCACACAAACAAGGTCACCAAGGACTGTAGTTTCCTGATAAATATTCTGCCTGGCCAGAGGGGGACATTGCCAAAGTAATACAGGAGTTTGGGGAGGACAACCATCTTTAGGAGAGCTAGCCTTCCATACAAGGACATGGGAAGTTTGACCCATATTTGGAGTTTCACTGCTAGCAGCTGTAGGAAAGATTCATGAATGTCAGCATACAACATATGCCTTTCCCGTGACATAATAAAGCCCAGATAACAAACCCGGACCGGTGCCCCTTTAAATCCGCTAATCTTTGTTGGGCATTCTGTGGCCGGTGTGAGCGGGAATAATCCTGATTTGGAGTTATTCATTTTATATCTCGAGTATCTCGCAAATTTGTGAATATCTTTCATAATAGGTTCAAGGTTTACTTTGGGGTCCCAGATATACAGGAGAGTGTCGTCTGCATACGCAATATTATTTGAGGTGGACCGGTGAGTCTGCTACCCCTATGACCGTCATTTTTTCAGACGAATGCAGCCATTGGTTAAATTGTAAGTGCAAGAAGTATGGGCGAAAAGGGACAGCCCTGTCTAATACCTCTACCCAAAAACAATAACTCGGATAAGGTATTATTCGTAAGAACTCTCGCTCGTGGGTTGGTATAGGAGTCGAACGCATCTTATGAAATGTGCTCCCAGCCCAAAGCATTCAAGCACAGAGAATAGATACTCCCAGGAGACAGAGTCAAATGCCTTTTCGGCATCCAGCATGGTGACCGCTGCCTTATCTTTGGGCATATCTGTGCAATCACCCAGAATAGCCTACAAATCCAGCAAAATAGAGGCCAGCTCTCCTTGAAACTCCTTGTACAGTTCAATGCACTGGCCGTTGGACGCAGGGGCTTTCCCTGATGCCAGGGCCTTGATTGCCACTATTATCTTCTCCTTGGTGATTGGTAACTCCAACTGGGTTTTTGTGTCGGGCGGGAGCCCTAAATTCTCCCCTCTTGCCCTTCCGTCACTGGTTGAGTATAACTCAGTGTAAAACCATGTGAATGCCTTATTTATTTCTCCCTCTTGGGTCACCACCTCCCCATTGGCGGTTTGGATACTGGCTATAGGGGCATGGTAGTATTCCGTCTTCAACATATTGGCCAGGGATTTCCCAGATTTATCCCCCTCCCCATACCTGCGAGCTCTAACTGGGGCACTCATATATACTACCCCTCTGTCAGCCAATTTGTGGAACTCGCCTAACAATGTATTAATGTCTGAAAGGGTATCTCTGGAGTTTGTGGTACTGAAACCCTTCTTGAGGTCTCACAGACGGGCCTCCACAGGGCTCAGTTCATTCCATATGGATATATGTAATGCAGTGGTTTTGGCCATCAGTATGCCCTGGATTCAGACCTTAAAGGTTTCTCAGAGTGTTGGGTGGGAGGTAACGGACCCTTTATTGATGTATAAGAACTGCTCAATTTCATTATAAAGGGCTTCTGACACATTTGGATCTTTAAGGATAGCAGAAGGCAACCTCCCGCGCTTAGCATGTGGGGGAACATCGCCAAGCTCTAGACACAGAGAGACCGGAGATTGGTCAGAGATTTTATGTGGATGTATAGCGTAGCTAAGAACCATACATGAGAATGAAGTGGACAGGAGCCAATAGTCAATCCCTGATTCGGAATCATGAACCATAGAATAATAAGCGTGTTGCTTGTCTAAAGGGTGGAGTGTTCTCCAAGTATCTATTAGGGGTAACTGTAACAATATCTGCTGAAGGGTACCAGCAGCCCTAGTGAACACCCGAGGAGCATCAGACGACCGATCTAGTGATGTGTCTATAATTGTATTAAAACCCCCCCCCCACCGATAACCCATGTCTCAACAAGCGGAATAAGCATATCGAGCACACTTTGGTAGAATTCTGGGTCATTTATATTGGGGCTATAGGTATTTACAAGAACCACTGAGTGGCCAGCTATTTCCCCCCACACCAACACACATCATCCCGATGGATCTTTTTTATTATCTGTATATCGGAAACCTAGTGATGGATGAATGAGCATGAGGACTCCCTCTGGCCTGTGTGGAATATTCAATATAATATCAGAGCGGGCCCCACCTGGTAAGAAAGTCAGCGTTTACTTTCTGTAACGCATGGGTTTCTTGGAGCATCAATATCTGCGGGTTGTGTCTTGTCACATATGCACCCACTTTCTGGGCCTACCCGGGTTGTTGAGGCCCCTTACATTCCAAGTTAACAACTTGATATTCAATCTCTTCCCCTTAGGAGTGTTGTGTGCCAGCTGTGTTTGCAATGTTTATCATTGTCTATACATGCGCATTCAAGACCATTACTGCTCATATCAAATTGACCATTAGTTTTGAAACTTTTAACTCCCCCAATTCGGCCAATTCCTTTAACCCACATCACCCTGCCTTCAGATGCATCTAGGATTGGCCATCAACCCCGCTCCATCCCCCACCCGCACCATCAACCCCAACTCAATGATGTTTCCCCCTAAACTTATGGAAGCTTCCGGAGGTGCGTATACACAGCTACATGCCTGCCCCAGCTGAACGCTGCCAATCCGGCTCTAAATCACATTTTAGTTCGGTGCCAACCATTGGCATTGCTCCCCAACACTGCAAAAGGATATTACATTTTGCAACACTCATTCCGCCAGATCTCTCCTCGCATCATTGGCTCGTGGGCTCATGTTTTGGTCCACTGCACGATCACGAGGCTGTAGTGGAATCGATGCTTCGATGTTGTCCATTACCACTGCAGGGTTTTCGAAAAAAGTGCACTCTGCCTTTGTGCTTTATCCACATTTTAGCCAGGATGATTAGAGCATATGGGATCCGCCATAGTAGGAGTTGCTTTTTCCCCTGTTCATATGATCTCCTTTGAGCTTGAACACTTGCAGGAAAGCCAGATAGATGTGTATGTTGTTTCCGTCATGTTGTAGCATCCCCATCTCTCTGGCCAACCTGAGGATCACATCTCTATCCCTATAATTGAGCAGTTCAACAATGATGGTGTGAGGCGGAGCCCCGTGTTTGGGTGTCTGGGCCATGGTACGGTGAGCTCTTTCCACCAAAAAATGATCCAAGAACGATGCTGTCCCGAACAAGGATTTTAGAAGAGCTTCGATGTGCACCTCCATGTGGCCTTTGCATGAGGATTCCGTGACTCCGACTATCCGGATGTTGTTTCTTCTAGATCTGGACTCCAAATCCCCGTACTTGCCTTGCATCTTAGCAAGTTCTCCGTTCAGCTGTGCAATGTCGTGGCTATGCTGGCCAATTGTCTCTTCATACATCCTTATCCTGGCCTCAGTTTCCCTTACTCAGGCACTTTCTTTATCCAGCCTCACCTTGAGTGACCCAATGGTGGCCATATCATCCAGTTTAACATTTACCAATAGAAAGCCATTTTGCATGGCAGCAAGGAGATGTCAGCCGTAGGGTTGGTTGCGGATTTAGTTGGTGTGTCTCCGGCTACTGGCGTTGCAGGTGTTGCTGCCAGGGTCTGTGTGTTCGTGAATGATTACATTGGGCCCTTTTTCTTGGCTCCAGAGCACTTTGTCATCATCGCAGGAGTATTGCGAATCCGCTGGTCTCTGGGTCGTACGTAAGGAAATGCGGGTTGTTCCGACAGTGGGACCGTGTCCAAGAGCAGACTGCTACGTGCCAGTGGGGCTTTTCTTACTTAGATACCCAAGTTGGGGTGCTCACTGTTTTGTGCATGCTTCGATGTGTTCAGAGTGTTCAGGGTATGAATTTCGACCAGTGGCCACGCTCTTAAAAGTTGCAGCTCAGTAAATGGTGTTGTGACCTCTATGCATCCAAGCCACGGGCCGGTAGAAGGACCACTCACTCAGCCCACACTCTATGCCTCCGTCTAGTGCCAAAAGGATCAGCAACAGGGTTTTAGTTTGATCCACGCCACTTAATAGCTTCTAGTATCCTCACTTTTGAGCCACTCCCTGTAGAGTTCCAAGCTGCAGTGCCCACCAGACTCGTGGTCGTGAGGCAAAGCCCACTAGACTCATAGTATGTATTTTGTATTTTGGGGGAGGTACATCCCAATGTCCTCCGTAGGATTTCACCTTGACCTGTGTGGCGCACGTAGCGGACCAATATCCGAGGGCCAGGTGGCAGGCTGTTAGCTAGTGCAGGCCTCTCAGAATGGCCTCATTGCATTAGGTATTGTGCATTCCATCTTCACTGCGCCCCTGATAAGGAATGGGTCGTGTTCTCCCACGTCCACAGGGGTATTGTCTTTAATGCTGGGTCATCAGTTGGGATGCATCCAGCTCTTTATATCATAGTGCTTATATTGTACTGGAGTGTAGCACTTAGTAATGATACAGGGTGTTCTTGCCCCTCTGCACCTCCATTGCCACCTCACCATCTGCAAGGAATGACCCCAGACTGTGACTCTTCCAATTTATACCCTGTTCATGGTAGGTGGCCTTAGTAGCAAGTGCAGTGCAGGGGACCCCAGACAGGGGCACCACCTCTGTTCGCTACCTGGCTCAGCATCTGGTGTTTTCCGTGGCCCCATTTGTGCACTGGGTCTGAGGTGTGTCCCGGGGGATATTACTCCCTATACACCCTGCTTGTAGCCTCTGGTCGGATGGCATTAGGGGCGTGTCTCACCTCATGGTTACTCCGCCGGTATCAAATCGTCTGTTGCCTCTTAGCCTAGTGGCGCGACTGAAGGAGGCGGGCACGAAATATCTGTAATCTGCCAGTAGGCTACTGTTGTCCGCTAGCATTCAAACACCGAATATTAGCGTTCCCCAGCAGGAAGAAAGAATTGCCAAAACAAAAGTGAGACTGAAAAAGGGATGGCTTCATTGCCTGCCCCTAACCGCATTTGCAGTGAACAATCAGCCTGGATCTGTCCACCATTTAACCCCTTGTGAGATGTTGAAAGGACGACGCATGCGCCTGCTGCTTGCTCCTCCGACTAGGGCGTTGACGGATGCCCTAAATGTAGCTACTGCTTTCAGTGATGAAATGCATGAATATCTTGCTTCGATGATGGCAAGGGAGGTCGAAGAAGAGTGATGAAGACCGCCTCTTTATCCCGAAGAAAGAAGTGAAGTCGGGGCAAAATGGACTTTAAACGTGCTTGGGTTATTGATGAAAATTGGGCTTCATTAGATCATTGGGATAGCTGCAGACCAATGCAAATATGAGATGTATCCCCTAAATCTTAAAACATGTAATAGGTATACACATTTTCCTGGTATTGTGCTTGTCCAAAAAATAAATAATTACATATAATGATCTATATTAATTGACATACACATGATCTCCATATCAGATTTAATGTTAAATGAATTCTTGATATATGACAAAGTTTGCCTGCTGACACGTGTTTCGACCCTTGGTCGTCTTCAAGGCATTACATTAAATTAGTTCATCAAGTTTGTGTCTCCCAAATGGGTCACTGCGATCAAGTCTCAAATACCCTGTGTTCAGTAAAGGTGTGTCAATTTTTCTCAATAAATGGGCCTTGTCTTTATAAATTCTTCAATTGCTATGAGATTGTTATCAGCATCTATGTCATTGTAAGTCTACTGAGCTGAGTTTTAATCCTGGTCTGTTGGGCATTCAGCATGGCAGTCTTTATCCAGGAGATAGAGCACTCCTGAGAAACTTCATAAGGTCATTGCACAGGCTGAGATTTGATGGCCCCTACACAGCAGAGCAAGCAAAGGGCAGAGCTATCAATTTGGTGAGAAAAAAGGCATGGAACTACCTTGGAGATATCAAGACCTGCAGAGGTGAGACTCAGAAGAAGAAGAAGAAGAAGAAGAAGAAGAAGAAGAAACACAGTGGCAAACCCAGACATGATCAAGAACTAGAGCTAGACAAGAACAAGGTTAAAAGCTATAATACGCATAATGTTTTTTATTCACACTAGTTGGCTACTATAAATATCTGAACTGTCGGTCAAAGAGTAATTTCACACATGCACAAACATTAAATAGGCACTTTATGAACTTGTAGCAGCTTTGGAGCAGATGGTGCAAGAAAAGATATTTTTTCTATGATTTTCTTCTTTATGTTGCACAAACATATTCAATATTAACCTGAATCAGTGTACCCATTATTACTTTGCTTGGGGTCCCAAATGTCCAGTTTGTTTTCGAGCAACTGTTTATTGCTGCCTTAGTTAATAATTCTAGCAAATAACAAAGTTGAATAGTAAGAGTTCTGGTAAATGTTTCTGCCTCTTTTTTTGACAGAACCGGAACCATACAGCTCCACACAATATGGAATCTGCAGCCAAAGCAATTGTATTGAATTTTTTGCATTATGCTGTCTCTACCCCTTTAACCTATTTGCATTACAAAAGGTTGCATTGTCTCACGCACACACTGAATTATATGGTAACACAACCCCAATTCCTGCCATCACTGAAGCCATATCTGAACAGCCCACTAGCACTGCCTGAGAAGCAAAAAGACTCAGGTGAAGTGCAGAGATGGATTTTGAACATGTAAAAATGCATATGTAGCCGATTCAGCCCACATGTCTTACAATGTGTCGTATCAGCACATGATCATGGTGGGGTGGGAAGCAACAAAGGAGAGCTGATGCATGTGTTCTCTCATCCCCTATGCCATGAGTGCTTCCATAACATTCATAGCCACAGTGGTTCCAGCAGCCAGAGCACAATGCCTTATGCAGCTAGCTCTCTGCACCACAAGAGGCCGATTCCAAAGAAGATGGGCCACATTACGATCGATGTCACAGAAGATATTCCCATATGAAGACAGCTACATCAAGACTGAAGCTATGATAGACGACTATTGGAGTGCAGACAAAACAATAGAACACTTTTTGGATGGCACAAAGGAGAAGCCAGAATAGTGACACAAAAGTAGTTGCCATGCTCAAAGACAGGTGAAAAGGGGACAGGAGTAATGCCAGGTTGCTGGGAGAGGCCTCAGCTGCTGGTATATGGACAAGTCTTCACAGGAAAAGGAGGAATGGTAGGGTGCAAAGCACATGCATTCTTGGCCATTCCAGTAGAAGAATATTACGAATATTATGATTGCCTCAAGGAATGGGCGACAAGAGCCAAGCTGCTCACATGGGTAGAGAATGAAGCAGGTCCTATGCCAATCATACCACTCGAGAATGCTTCCAGAATGACGGTCCAGTGAAAGTTGGAGTGAACAAATGGTTCAAACGAACATTCAAGATACCGGGTATAAAGGTTACTACCATAGTGATAATGGATTACTACTGGGCCATTGGGACCAAGGCATACATGCAAATACTGCCAAATTGGGGAGGAGAATGCTCTCTAGTAAAGCTGAACACACCAGCATTAGTAGTGTCTTGAAAGGACATACATGCAGAAGGTTTCCCCAAGATGGAGGCACACCAAAGAAAGAAAAGATCAGTTGAGCTCACAAGAGTGAAAAGAGGTAACTACATCTCATCCAAGAAGGAAGTAGCACTCGATGCGATACCAGAAGAGCACAGAAATTAAATGGTCTTCGCATCAGTTGTTCCAGGGCTCCAGTCCAACCCAAACGCCAAATGGCTCCAGATCACCAGATGGGAACTCCTGCAAACGATAAACGAGACAGTGAAAGGGCTCAATGCTATACAATAGGAGCTGAGAGCTGTCAGACTGCTGACCCTACAGAAAAGATATGTTTTGAATATCCTTGCAGCAATGGAAGGAGGCGTGTGCACCAAGAAAGCCATCTTGCTGCATGTACATACCCTCCCCGATGGAGAGAATGGAACACTCACAGAGGCAATAACGCAACTGCCATACCTTCATGCCAAGATGGAGGCAGTGACAAAACCCATAAGAGAAGATGAAGATTAGCTGATGTATAGCTCTTCCTGGATACCATCGTGGGTGGCCAGTGGACTGAAGTTACTCGTAGCTAACTTATTACTATTACTAATAGTGTTCTGTGTTATTAGAGTGTAATATGACATGATATGATATAAGTCATTTTATAACACACCTGTACACAAGTGTTTCTAGGCGTGATAAGACAAGGGGGAATACAGAGGGAGGACAAGACAAACGATCTTACTAGGTCTTATGTCATTCAGATTGTGCAAGTGCGAGAAAGAGAAGTGCAAGGGGAAAGGGATGGGGAAGTGCTAGGGAGAGGGGATGGAAAACAGGGAAGCAATCCTCTGAGTAAGTGCAGCCAGTGCAGCGCGGCTCTGGATAGTGCAAGGAGAAAAAGGGACTGTACGGTTATAGTTACAGTCCCTAAGTGTGTAGTAGGCCTGGAGGCAGTGCAATGGTAACCAGTGAGACTCTGAGGATATCCAAGCAACCAGTTGGTACAGCAGAAATATATATATATACCAGTCGGTATATCACAGGTGTGAGAAATGCTATTAACTCAGACCGCCATTCAGATATTATCCTGATGACATCATAGAAGAGAAAAGCCTGGAATTGGTGGAGCAAGTTGAATGAATGTCACCTCAAAGCAAGCTGATGACGTCCCGACTGACACCATGACATTGATGCATTATACATGAAGCACATAGGCATCCCTGCATGAATCTATGCAGACATTTAGATTAATTGCTAATAGACATGAAGAACATGTTTACGACTCACTCAAATAGAGGACTGACATGCTCCTGCTATGCAGAAACCGCAAGTTCAACAAGAATGCATATGAACTGCTTGCTGATGCTTAAGACGCAAGTAACATGGGCGGCTACATGAATCAAGATGGAAGCCACTATTGCATTGAATTGAATGGAGTGAAATGAAAGGACTCTAAGATGCAGAGAGGAGCTGACATACGGATCTTGCAGAGACGTGCAGATCAGCCTTCCTCTGCAGTCACTGTGCACCGCCTTGACAAGGACAGAGGGATAGGGAAGGTTTCAAGTTAACAAGATGAGATGGTGCACCTGCAAGAATACAAGCTGAATATCTGCATAAATGCAAGCAGGAGAAATCAAGTTTGTGGTCCCTGCACACATGATCTGAATCTGTGAGACAGAGCCCATTCCTTTGAGCCAGGCGCAGGTGGCTGTTCCCATCCAGCCGAAGGCAGGATGATAGAAAAGTAATACCAAGTTCAAAACTGAATGTTCTGTCTCAAGGCCTAGGAGATCGACATTGATAAGGTTGAGAACATTCAGCACCTTCTGGGCCGTTCTCACCACCTTGAATCGTTGCACTCAGCTTGGTAACTTTCCCAAGCTCTAAGGCTGAGAAGACCCTCTTTGACTAATCCCTATCCTCCTTCCACATTAAGCTCACACTTTGTTGCATTAACCAATCACAGCACACTAACCTGAAATGTTTAGTTGTACCATTTAGAAGGTGGTCGCAGGAGGAGCCAGCAGATATCTCTCACCCAATCGATGTACTAATAACCCCTTATATACTATATATGTAGACTACCTGACTAACCAATCCTGATCCCCGTTCGGTTTTTGGGTGTACCTTTATTTTGTGACGTCAAAACTGGTCAACAGACTGGTGATGGAAGAGAGAGATCACTGGAGAATGTTGCATTGTTCATGTCTCAGTCCATTTCCTCCTGCTAGTAATAAGGGAGATTACTAATTCTCTGCCTTCATTCATACCCCATAACGAATTGTCTTGCAAGTGCACTGGGTTCGTGTATGGTCCTAGACACATGGTCTGCCACGTAATGACATCTGCTGGCATTGTCAAGATGAGAACACAACTTTGACTCACCTACTATTTTCATAGAAACTGCGGTCGTCCTGGTGGATGGAACATATGCCAGAAAATCTCAGTGATATTGGGCCAGAGAATAAAAAAAGTGTCAAAACAGATGGTGCTGTTTAACACAATCTTTGCTGTTCAGATCGCGATGGGACACAACAGAATATGGATTACAAAAGCCATGACAGTGGGTAAAATGTCGAAAATTAACTGCATTCCATTGAACTGTTCGCAGTTCCTAAAATTACAAGCAAATGTAACCTGTTTCGATCCCACCCACACCACAAGATTATATCACCATCACTCGGGTTCTTCTCCGTTTTTCCTTTTGTGTGTCTCCTAGCTGGAGGTCTCACACCCCCACTCCCAACCTTGTGTAGTTAATGCCAACTAGCAGACTTTTTTAGAGCACCAGAGCATTTAATGACAATTTGTGGAAGTTATATACCAGAAAGTACTGCATGGATCTGATCACTGTTAACTTGTAGTCACACTGACAATTTGCAGTGTTAGGAAAGATCAACAGAATACAAAAAGGAGAAAGAAATGCATCTCATGAAGACAACAGCCTCCGGGACAGTACTTATGGGCAATCTCTCTCTCCCTTGCATGCGCGCACACACACACATGCACGCACGCATGCACGCACGCACACGCACGCAAGCCTTGCTGCCTCCCACTGAACATCATATGTAATAAGTTCCACGCTGAGCAACATCTGTGGCAGGTGACAGCGAGAGACTCCACACACTTCTCGTTGACACGCATAGCTAACTACTTAAAGAAGACTTGGCACAGGACGCAGTTTGGCAATGTCTCCTGACCTGGTCCCTTACTAAGAACCATCCCTGGGTCGTACCATCACAGGCAGATTTTAAAACCTTAGATGCACACCAGAGCAGTGGCGTTGCCAGGAATCATATTTGGAAGGGGCACAGAGGGGGCCACAGAAAAACATAGGAGGGGGGCACAGACAAAAGTAGTGGGGGCCACCTATAATAGGGCAATGTGTGATGTCAGAAGCACTCCTGCTGAGAATCATTTGTGCACACCAACTACCACACCCCTTTTGTCCACCTCCACTCCCATCCGAATGTAAGCCTTAAACCATTAAGTCACTAATGACCCATCATTAGTGGTTTTGTGTGCTACATTGTGATTGTAGGGGCTGCTCTTGGATGCAGGGTGGCATAACAGCTCTTCATTGTTGTGCGGCATCATTGATTGTGGCCCTGTGTGTGCGCTGTACTGGCGGACACAGCACTGCTGACAGTACAGAGAAAGTAGCCCAGCTGAGGTGGGTGGCAGAAGGGGGCCCCCAGGATTTCAGAGGAGGGGCCTGCACAGGTGCCACCACTGAACCAGCGGCGAGTGACACATGGCTGCAGTAGGCGTAATGCTAAGATATTTAAAAGATCTATGGTGGCAAGATGTGAGACTAATGTAGTTGAATTTGAACTGGTTCTGCCAAAACTGCAAGACCAGTCGTGGGTGTCTAAAAAAATAAGATGCCCATCAATGAAAGTATGTGCCCGCTCGATCCATCTTTGATTGAACTCTTTTTTGCCGTTGTTTGTTTGTCCCGAGTTTTTGCTTTATAGACAATTTCTATAGGATCTACATTAAAACAACGGGCCTCATTATAGGTTTGCCGGTCCAGTAACAACGGTACCAGTAAGTTTGTCGGTAGCGTTGTTATCGGACCATCAAACTACGAGTTCTGCTCGCTGGTGCCTTCCCGCCGGCCAGGTCTGACCTGGCGGGCGTTCCAGCATCCGCGAGCAGAGCATGTGGCATGCACCGGCACCATTCACGAAAAGTCGATAATATAATATATGTATTTATTTTATTTTTTAAGTTTATAAAGCGTGCAAACAGCCCGAGGGCATCAAGGCACTGTTACAAGAGGACGGCTTAGTTACATGGTACATACATATAGGCTACATGTAAAACATTACTTACAGTCAGGTACTGACACGTGGTGCTTTTCATGGCATATTATGTACGATAGCTAAGCAGCTGGCAGGTTCAAGCAAATAGAGTTTTGATAGCTTTGCAGGTAAGTGGGATGTTTCTGCTCTAAGGTGAGGTGGGAGGGAGTTCCATTGCATGGCAATGATTAATAGGAAGCTGGAACCACCAGCTCTGGCTGGTTTAACTTTGGGCACTGTAAGTAGGTTAGGGTATGGCGTTCTAGTTGGTCGAGAGGATGAGGATCTGAGTATTCTTTGAGTTAGGTATTGAGGATCTGGGAGGTTGATGCATTTACGGGTTAGAGAAAGTGTCTTAATGTATGTATACGTACGCTATCTGTACAGCACACATCCACCCGAAGGGGTCTTGGTGAAGGAACAGACTGAAGACAAGCAGAGAAAAGAAAAGAATGCATCAAAAGTGAGAAACAGGAAGTAAGTTCCTGCAACATCTAGTCATGAAAGGCAAGTTGTTACATATTTTGGAGGCTGTGGGCCTAAAAATGATAGCGCCCAGCTTTACTTTCTGAAAGGCTGGGTAGAACAGACGGTCAGGAGATGCAGGTCTTGAGATCCTAACCATCTGGCTGGCCGTCAAGGCTGCAGTCTCTCTGCTACAGGATTCTATTGGCAACAGTGTTGCATTTTGGCAACTAAACACCGGGAGGATAGCTCAGGGGCAATGTGCTTGCCTTGGAAGCAAAACAACACGGAGCACCACAGGTTCGATTCCCGGGTCCGTGCTTAGAAATCTCTGGGTATTAAGCACGTTATAAATAACCTATCACATCTTATCATTCATTTCAGCACAGCGCTTTGTTTGACCCGCAGCCAGTGCGAAGGAGACAGACCTGGCGAAATGGGGCCAAGTTTCCTTCATCCGAGCAAGACTCTGGCAGCTGCCTTTTGTACATACTGCAATATGTCAACATCTGTACAATGGCCACAAGTTATGCTGCCCTGACTGTCATCACCTCCGTTTCAGTGGGGTGATCCTAAAACAGCTCGTGCACACCCACTTCTTCATCTCTAGCAGACAGGCTTTAGTGTATTCTACTCACTGGCAGCTTTGCCAAAAGCTGAGTTTCATCCTCATACTTCTCAAAGACAACATAATGTCACTCATCATGACATAACATACCATGACATAAGGGACACACGTGTCTTATGATGTTCTATCTGTGGGCTCCGAAGTCAAGGTAATCCTTTGGATCATGTTCTCGGCTCTCAGACTGGAAAGGAAGTGCAGGGGTGGAAGTCGGGAATTTTCATAATTTGTGCTCTGGTTTTTGCAGCTGCCGATTGGAGGCCGTTCCTGTCACACACATGCAAGGAAAACAACGGTTCCTTATGTGTCCGATTCTCCCTTTCCTCGTCGTCTTCTGTCAGTGTCTGGGTGGCAGCGATACAGCGAGCACTTGAGTTGAAGGGCTTGTTAGCAGTGTGAGCTCCTCGTGTATTTGTTTCGTGGGAATGGCTTCTCGCTGGTCTTTTCTGATCCCCGTCCCTTCCGTCTGTGCTCAAGGGCATCCAGTGTGCGGATTAAGCTGAGCACAGGCCTCCTGCGGCAGGAGAGGCGGCTAAGAGGCAGACTCTCTGATTGCATCTCAGCTGAGACGTGAAGAGCAGCAGCAGGCTAAATGCACTTTGCTGTCCACGACCCGACCTTTGTCAAGTCCTATTAGGGAGAGTCAGAGTGAAGCCGGCTCCTTCCTGCGGCCTTAATGATTGACAGGTCCCGCAACCTACATGTGAATGGGGCCTACTGTAAGACATCCGGGCTCGACATGAAACCCTGCCCTTGAGAAGGGGGGCCCCGGGGGGAACGCGAAGCGTTTCCCCCCGGGGAGTTTTTTGGCGATGCACATGGCCAGCGAGTGGCCGTGGGGCAGAGCGCCTCCTGGGGGGGTATTTAAGGGCTCAGGGAAGGTTCGGGAGGCAGGCGACAGTTAGGACTTGATGATTGTACAGGTCCCGTTGCCTGCTCCCGAGCCTTCCCCGTGTCCTTGGGCCTAGCTGTCGGTTAGTGCAGGTGAGGTGGGGGATTGAGGAAGCGTTAAGGAGGGTAGGTAATTTATTAAAAAAAAAAAAAAAAAATTAAGTTGTTTGGGTAGCAGGGTAGGAGGGGTGCCGTAGATAAGACACCCCTCTCGGCTTACCGGCATATTTAGTTGCTGGGTACTTCAGGTGGGCGGCTCGCGAGCGGGGGAAAGGCTTGTGGGGCTCCGCACCGGCCGTCTCTCATTTCGGGTCGACGGTTGGGCTGAAGGGGGAGCGGAGCCTCAGCTGATCCGCAGAAGCGGGTACGCAGGGATTTCTTTGGGCTCCGCCCGCTCCGCTCCGAGAGTTTAGTTCCGTGTGCGTGGGCGTTTTTCAGCAACGCTCGCGCAGATAAGGGGCTGGGCGGCGGTTTTAAAGGAGCCGCGCCCAAGTTAGTTTGGAGTGCGGTGCGAGCCTGACACAGCTAGGTGGCAGTGCTCTGCCTGTTAGCAAGTGCTAACGAGGGTTTCTTTAGTGAGTCTTGTAGGGCTCCCGCTTTGGGAATAGGGGTGGGGAAGGGGAGGGCAGGGTGTTAAGTGTTAGTGGGGCAGGGGGAATAAAAAAAAAAAAAAAAAAAAAATTTTTGGCTAATTTATTAATTTTCTATTTATCAGTAGGGAAGCAGTTTAAAAAAAAAAATTAAAAAAAAATATATATATATATATACAGTTAAGGAAGGTTAGTTTAAAGTGGTGGCCGGTTATTGATTGACTCTATTAGGGAGGTTATTTTCAAGGTTTCACATTAGGTGCGTGTGTGGCTTGGGGTTCTTTCTGGGGGCGCTTTGCTCCTTTTTTTTTTTTTTTTTTTTTTTTTTTTTTTAGTTTCGGAGGTTACAAGGTGGTAAGGGCTAGTCCACGGGTAGGTCCCGGCTCGGGGGCATAGATTATTTAGGGCAAGTTTTGAGGGTTGTATTGGCTGGGCACACACATTTTAGTGTGCACAATGACAGGCCGGGGGGCGAGCAGGAAGGGGCTGGTGGATGCGGGGGCCTTGAAGAAGGCCCTGGAAATCATTAGCAGGGCAACCACAGCCCAATTGGAAAGTGCGGTAGGGGAAGTTACGGGAGAAGAAGGGAGCGGTGGGGGCCGGCCGCAGCGCAGAGCGGCGGCAGACGGTGCATTGGCGGCGGTGGTAGCCTGCACCCCTACGGCAGGAAAAGGGGAGATTTGGGAATCTAGGGGCAGGAAGATGAGGAGGGAGATAGACAGGAGGGCAGAAGGGGGTTTAATGAGTTCAGGGGATCGGCCAGAAAGGGGAGAAGGGTATGATAGCCCCAGGGTAGAGGGGAGTTCTAGGGAGGGTAGAGTCCGAGGGAACAACAGTGGGGGCAGGGGTGGAGGACAGGTGGGGGTGGCGGGGCAGAGAGGAAGAGGGGGAAAATACCTACAGAAGAGTGCGGGTGGGAGAAGGAGGGAGAGGTCCCCGTCACTTGAGGAGGGTAGGGTGGGGCGCGGAACGGCCCCCCCGGATAGGATGAGTGGGGGCGGAGGGCGCTGCGCAGCCCCCGCTGTGCAGATGGAGGTTGAGGGTTTTGGTACGGCCCCTCCTCAGTCAAAGCAAGGAGAGCCTAGAGGGCACAGCACGGCCCCTAGCAACGAGGATGTCAGGGTGGAGGTCGGAACGCCTCACCCAAGAGAAGAGGACCAGGCAGAGGTTCCCACAGCCCCGCCGGGAAGACGTCAGAGGAGTGGCGGGGCGGACGCCCCGGGCTCGGAGGAAGATCTGCAAGTTATCTCGGGCAGGAGCCCGCATCCTCAATGGTATCTAAGGGGTGATGAAGTTGGTTGGGATGAATATGGGGGGCAATGGGAATTTGAGGATTACAGGGCGGAAATGGGAAGGGCGGAGGAGAGAAGAAGTTCAAGGTGGGACGGGGAAAGGGAAGTACAAGGGGGTCGGGGCGAAACGGGTCGAGGAAATTATTGGCTGGGCGATTGTGCTGACATGTTTTGTCCCCGCAGCAGGAGCCCTCTGAGAATGGAGAGGAGGAGCAGCGGTGTGGAGGCCAGGCCGCAGATGGCAGGCGTGGAAAGAGGTGAGAGGGAAAGGGAATGGTCATCTGCATGGCAGAGAGGGGTCACAAATAGGGGGTTAGGGGATGACCGGGTGGTCTACAAGGTGTGATGAAGGAAGTGGGGGTGCAGGCTTTTGGAGCTGAAGAGGTTGGAAAGAACATTTGCTCGGTGGAGGTCCAAACGGACAAGGTGGTGGAGCCATTGGGGCTCGAGGTGCAGGCGGGAAAAGATAAAGAGGGGGAGGTAAAGGGAAAGGAGAAGAAATTGCCATACATGGGGATAACAAAGCCATTGGGGGCGCATTTGATGGCAGCAACCAGGGAGAAGATACAGGGAGGTGAATTTGTGGATGTCTTCAAGTTGCTGCATAGGGAGGTGAGAGCGAAAGAGGGGTCCAAGGAGGAAGAGAGAGAGTTGGCTTCACGCCCGAGGGTCCCGGTGACCATTGAGAATTGGACGTCGGCGTTTATCATTTATGCCAGCGTGTATTGCGAGAAATTCCCGGAGCGTTGCGTGGCTCTGCTTAAATACATGGATGTAATAAGGAAGGCTTTCACAAGCTTTGGGGGCTTTGCTTGGGTAAGGTATGATGCGGAATTTAGAGCGAGAATGGCGGAGGACAGTCAGGCGGTCTGGGGGGAGATAGATATGGATCTTTGGCTGCAATGGATGGCCCCAACGAGGCCAGCCCCGACATTGCACACAGCGAGTGGGCTGCCTGTGCCTTACCGGCCCTTTCTTGGTCGCCCCGCCCATGAGGGGGTGGGGGGAGGAGGCGGAGGACAGCCCTCAACTGCATGTTGGGCGTTCAATAAAGAAGGCTGCACGAGGTGGATGTGCAAATTTAAACACGAGTGCAGCAGGTGTGCGGGTCGGCATCCGGTTACAGAGTGTTTTCAGGCAGGGGACAGTGGGTCAGGGCGAGGAGCGGGGCAAGGAAGTGGGGGGGAAGGACCGCATACCAGGTAAATTGGGGTGTGCTGGTAGGTCGGGCTCAGTTTAATGTAAAAGTAGGGGGGGGCACAAGGTTTGATGAAAGATGGCTGGGGGCAACTGAAAGGGGGGCAGAAGAAGGGTGAGGAGGAAGACGCGTAGGTAGGGGAGGGCCGCAGGGGGGATGTAACGGTGGTAATTGTTAAGGGGAGGTAGCTGTCGTTTGGAGGGCATGGACGACGGGGGTGAAGCTCTCACGCTTGCCGCACGACAAGGTGAGTAGGCTTCAGGCTGCATGGACGGAGGTGCGGGAGCGCCTCTGGTGCAGCAGGGGGAAGTGAGGATTTGGGTCTGCATGGACGGGGGTGCACTAGGGCCCCTGGTGCAGCTAAAATAAAAAATGAAAAAAATAAAAAAGTGGAACAGAGAAGCGAGGTGCCGGAAGAGGAATTTATGTGGAATGGTCTGCATGGACGGGGGCGCAGGTTTGGCCCCTGGTGCAGCGGTGGAGAGGAGTAAAAGAAAAAAAAGGGGGCCTGCATGGACGGGGGTGCACTAGGCCCCCTGGTGCAGGTGGGAAACAGGTGGTAATGGACGCAAGTAGCTTGAAGATGGTGATATGGAAGGAACTGCATGGACGGGGGCGCAGGTTTGGCTCCTGGTGCAGCGGCGGAGAGGAGTAAGGCAGAAAAGGGGCCTGCATGGACGGGGGTGCATTAGGGCTCCTGGTGCAGGCGGGGAAGAAAAAAAAAAAAAAAATAAAAAAGGGTGGTAATGGATGCGAGGAGCTTGGAGAGTTAGAGGGAAGGGACTGCATGGACGTGGGTGCAGGTTTGGGCCCCTTGGTGCAATGGCGAGAGGAGGAATAAACTAAAGGTCCTGCATGGACGGGGGTGCACGTGGTCCCCCGGTGCAGGGGGGACAATGCAGGAATGTAAAGGAATAAACTGGGCACAACAAGTGGAACAAATAGTTATTGCTTGTAGGGGAGCTGTCTGTGACTTGTTTTTACGTGGTTATTGTTTGGGGGCTTTCAGGGTTTTTGAGTGGGTCGGGGGAAAAGGGGGGGTAGTGGGACTGTAGTGGGAAGATGTTCAAATTACAGAAGAAGGTTTAGACATCAAGATTAAAAGGTCTAAGACGGATAAGAAGGGAAGGGGCTCGTGGTTTCGGCTGGGTCGTGGGAGCAAGGTCTTATGCCCAGTTCTAGGTGTTAGGGGTATCGCGGAAGGAGTTGGTGGCAGGGGGAGAAAAGGAAGAGGATTTCGGGACTCATTATTTAGGATGGGCGCAGCATCTGTGGGTACCGGGCTGGGTTTTTTCGGAAGACAAGGTGAAAAGATTGGGACGTTGGAGGTCTGGGTAATATAAGGGGTACGGCAGGGAGTTTGATAATGGGGTTGTTGAAAAGGTGGTTAGGACTTGGTGGGCCAACTGTTGTTGAAATATTTTTGACTTGTCAGTGATTTTGTATTTTCTTTTTCAGATGCTGCGCGAAAGGAAGGGGAGTTGGCGCAAGTTTTGATTTGTTGGCCATTGAATTGTTAAGTGGGTTGGGAAGGAAGTGGGGAAAAGGGGTTTGGAAGGTAACAGGGGTGCAGTTACAAGGAAGTGGGGGTGAGACGGCACGGGTTGGGGGGCCTGCGGGGGGATCAGCTGCTTCCTATATTGGCAGGGTTGAGGGAACGCTTGGGGTTACAGAGGTGGTGATTTTGCATGCAGGGGAGAATGACCTGGTGAGGAATACGGGTGGCTCTTCTTAGTTTCTGGGCTGGGAGACTGGGTAAAAAGTTTGAGGTAGAAAAGTTTGGGGGGGGGGGTGGGGCAGAAAGAACTCCTCGGGGGAGGGTTTTTCTGGTGCCGGGGGCATGGCCCCTTTTGATGTGGGGGGAGGGAAGCACAATGGGGGAATGACACGGGAAAGGATGGGGTGGCGCTGTTTGCACAAGCAGGTCACCCCGGGGGAACAGGTATTGAGCCTGGAGGGGCATGGCCCCTGGGAGAAAGCGGGACGCCTGGAAAAGGGGCAAGGAGACGGTAGGATCCAAGGGATCATTAGGGAGGAATTAGGTTATTTAATTATTTAATTGTTGGGGGAAAATGAAAATGTTTAATTTATTTAAGTGGTGGTTAAAATATTCCTTTAGCTTGTTAGGCCATGGAGCCAGTTAAGCGTTTGATTGTAAGCTTTGGCCTGTCACATTAAAGCGACCTTTTCCACTTTTAAACGAGTCTGGGGTTTTTGTGCATTAAGCCAAAAGGGGGGCCCCGGGGGGAACGCAAAGCGTTTCCCCCCGGGGAGTTTTTTGGCGATGCACATGGCCAGCGAGTGGCCGTGGGGCAGAGCGCCTCCTGGGGGGGTATTTAAGGGCTCAGGGAAGGTTCGGGAGGCAGGCGACAGTTAGGACTTGATGATTGTCCCGCCCTCCCACCCTTTTCACTTTCGTTAGGGTAGTGTCTGGGTATGTAATATGGTGGGATCCATTGTTCATGGGATGATGCAGGGGTTTTTTATATGGCATGGCGGGTTCATGAGTTTTGGGGTCTGTTAGGAAGGTAGGGTTGGTGGTTTTGTGTGACAGGTCAGGGCAGTGGGAAAGTTGTGTGTAATATATGTTGCTGATGTGGCAGGTCAGGCTGGCTGCAGGACATAGGAAGGGGGAGTTTGGTGTAGAGGGGAGTTTGAAGGGTGTTGAAGTGGGTCGGGGCGCCGGGGGCATGGCCCCTTTTGATGTGGGGGGAGGGAAGCACAATGGGGGAATGACACGGGAAAGGATGGGGTGGCGCTGTTTGCACAAGCAGGTCACCCCGGGGGAACAGGTATTGAGCCTGGAGGGGCATGGCCCCTGGGAGAAAGCGGGACGCCTGGAAAAGGGGCAAGGAGACGGTAGGATCCAAGGGATCATTAGGGAGGAATTAGGTTATTTAATTATTTAATTGTTGGGGGAAAATGAAAATGTTTAATTTATTTAAGTGGTGGTTAAAATATTCCTTTAGCTTGTTAGGCCATGGAGCCAGTTAAGCGTTTGATTGTAAGCTTTGGCCTGTCACATTAAAGCGACCTTTTCCACTTTTAAACGAGTCTGGGGTTTTTGTGCATTAAGCCAAAACGTCTCTTTTCAGGAATGATGTGTGATTTTGTCAAGGATCGCACCCAGAACAGCAGATGGTCGATTGCTGCAATCTACTGTCATCTACTTTCGCGAGGGAGGGCTTAGTTTGTAAAAAAATAAGTGCCAGCGCCCAAAAATTCTTGGCCCCATAATGCCGTCCCCGGGGCCGCAGTGCAGGCGGCCCGTGCCAATTCAGTGCTAGACCTAGATTGGCCCAATCCACAAAAAATGCAGTGCCGCCACCGCAACCTGGGCACAACATGGTCAGTACCAACACATGAAATAGCAACAATGCCCCAAATATGTTCCAAGGCACTACTACCCCGCAGCAGTAGCACCACATCCAACCTACATGTGAAGAAGCCCCAGCCCCACTCTGTGCAGCACTAAATCCCAACTTCTGTAATGCCATCCAGCTGGGCACCTGTGTGATAGTAACCAGCCACGCACCTGCAGTTTTAAGCATATATGCAGTCCCCTCCCTCACCCCACATCTGCAATGCTGGTGGTACCACCACCACCACGACACCTGTAGTGCCAATGCCACCACCATCACAACCTCAGGAAATTGTGCAGCCGCAACTTTAGCATCTGCACCACCAAAACACCACTTCAACTATGGTATTACTGCCACAAGGCCCATAGCACACCATCCCCGTTTTCTATTTTGTGCCCCCAGGATTCATTTGCCTTCTATCACCTTAAGTTCGCCGACTACATTTTGGGAAACTCGTAATGCGGCCATAATACATTAGAATGGATGGTTATCCTCGGCCCCACTCTCCAGCCACCCGCCCCACTCCGGCCCCTATGCCCTGCTACTAATAATGCTCGGAGGCAGCAAGCCCTGGGAATGTGTTTTGCAAGCACATAAATTCCTTCCTCACTGTGCGTGCGCACCGCTGCTTGCATTACACTAACCGTGCCATTCTGCTCCAGGCCAAGCCATTCCTCTGTGTTTGAAATACAATAACTGGTTGGTAATAATCGCTATAGCTTCAGCTGATGAGATAGCTCATTGAGCTAATGCACCCGCTGAAGAGGAGGAGGGGGGGGCTAGGGGTGGTGTGTGTGTGTGTCGTGGGTTTGAATACCTGCCTCTGAAGGCAACTCAACCTTTCATGCTTCAGAGGTTGACATTATAAAAAGGCTGACATACTATTAAGACATCAAAACACAATTCAGTCATTGGAATAGAACACGCTAAACACAGCCGACCGAACCAGTGCACATTCATAGCCATATAGCAGCGCTGCTGGCTGACAGCAGTGACAGGCCTCTCTTCACACGAGCCAGGGTGTATGCGCCATGCCATGCCCTGTCTGCAGCAGGGCTGACAGGAGCTGGGTCTGGGTACTAATCTGGCCTATACACAGCAACTATGACAGCAGACAGTATGCATATCATATGATATGGCCTGACCTCTGTTCAAGGTGTATACAGTATATACATACATACACTGCATCCAGGGTACATGATATGATCAGGCAGTCGCGGGACCCAACGTGGCGGTGGAGAACTTCCTCCTCAGGGCCTGGTTGGCTCTCCACAGCATGGTGGCAGCCAGGTCAGGGGGCGCTCGGTCTCCTCGAAGGGGCTCGCGTTGGCACTGCTGCTGGGGTTCTAAACAGGCCTCCCTCGCGCCACAGCCTGACTCACTGTGGCGGTGGAGAACTTCCTCCACAGGGCCTGGTTGGCTCTCCACAGCATGGTGGCAGCCACATCAGGGGGCGCTCGGTCTCCTCGGAGGGGCTCGCGCTGGCGCTGCTGCTGGGGTTCTTCTGAAGAGGCCTCGCACCACGGCCCGGGCTTCCCAGGCAGCAGCAGTGGGAGAAGGAGCCCTGTGAGGGAGCGAGGGGGCGGGGAGGCCCGGCGGCAGCTGATGCAAGCACCCACCCGCCTCTGCAGGCACACACACACGCGCACTGTAGACAGGCAGGCAGCAGGGGCAGGGCAAGCAGCAGACGAGTGCTGAGCACAACATAAATTATTCAACAGAAATGAGCCAACAAGTTGACTCACTTCTGTTTGATGTTCTGGTGCCCAAAAAAAGAGTGCCAGTGTTGCCCACCCGCAAACATTAGCACAAATTAAGCACTGAGATTTGATGTTGGGGTGGATTGCATGCAATGCACTGGTACTAGACAATGTTGTACTGAGGCTGGTAGATCACCATTAATGTGTTATTCGTGTATTAGTTCCTCTGTGCAATTGTTAATGCAAAAGTGTGCAGCACCAATGCCAAAAGGCCCTTACTAGTACAAAAACACCTGGCAACAGTGTAATTCAAATGCCACAGCAAGGTTATAAGGTTACTGCTGAGGCAGTCATTGTGTTGTGTTGTGTTGTCTTGTGTAGAATGGAATCTTAAATTGGTTGTTTTTTATTGCATGAAGGCACTTACCTGCAGTCTTGTTTTCAACGTTTTGGGGAATGTGTCTCCTTCTTGGCCCTAAATTCAGGGCTTTAGTTAACATTTGTGTAAGAGGTAGTCATAAAATTCAAAGCCTAACATTTTGACATCATTTAATTTTTTAGAAGTCAAAATACTTCATGCCTAAACTGGCAGTAAATTCATTCTATGAAAACATGCAGAAGTCAATATGTAGATAAAAAGACAAGTATAATATTCCTGCCTTCTGTTTTTCCAAGTCTGGAAACAAAATGGAAGGCAAAGTAGAAATTGGCTTTGCAAAAGTGCAAATATAACTACAGGGAGTTGATGGCTGGGCATTCAAGTGTGCACTATATATAATAAAGGCACCGTCAGCATGTTTAAGGCTACTTCTGCAAGTTGTCTCTTTCCTGTTTCTGACCTGTCCTTTGAATTTTGAAGTTGTGTGTCTTTTTCTAGTCTTAAATGAGCAGTTTGGTGCAGCATATTGTATTTAAATCATTGCCGCATTCATGGGCAGCACCTTCAAAAATAGCATTAAACAACATGTAAGTGTGTACATCAGCCTGTAAGATGAACCTTCAAATGTACTTCTTTTTTTTATTGTCTTAGCCACAGCATAAAGTATGACTTTTAACACATTTAATTTAACAAAAACACTATGAAAAACATCTCAAAAACAAAGCAAATTTCATAGCCATATGACTTAACATATAAAATATCACATAAAATCCTCCACATATATACATTCCCTAATCCTCACACAGAGAACATTTCACCCAATACAAGCAAATAAAAAAACATTGAGATTTGAAAACAATAAAACATTGAAAATGGGAAAATAGAGGTGAATAAAACAAAAAGAAGAGAATAAAAATAAAATGTGACATAGAAAAGGGGAGAGGGAAAGAGAGAAGAAAAGAAAGGAAGAAAGAAAGAAAAGGAACTTTGGGAGGGAGGAAACTCAAAGGCAGACACACATAATAACAAATAGACAATCCAAAATCAACTGGATAACCAGCTATTCCTTCTTCTGATCGCTCTCTATCAGGTTTACCCTCCTTCCACCAAGATTTAGTTCTTTCAAGAGATTGACTACTTCAGCCATTAAGAAGATTTCATTTCCTGATGCAAGTCTTTCCCAGAACATCACAGAGTTTAAAGATCTTACATCATCTACAAATCTTTGGAATCTTTGTACTCTCTGGTTCCAAGTCTCTGTACAATTTGACAAAAGATGTTGACTTGATTGTTTTCTAGGTCATCACATGTATCACAAATGTCTATTAAGTATTTTTTTTATCTCTGGTGTGGAGAATTTCTAAAGTAGGTGGGAGATTTAGTCTAAATCTCAGAAATTCAGTTCTCATTACTGGGTCTGATGATTTCTTTAAGTAGGCTGACAGAAAGGACCTAGGTTTATCTGTTGTATAAGAGACACTGATATCTTTGCTAGTCTCATTTTTTTTAATGGTCCTGGTCCAATCCATTCTTTTCATGTATTCTTTATCTTTGCTGGATTTTGGATCAGGGTTTCAATTGTGCAGCCCGATTGAGTTAAGATTTAATTTCACTTAGTTCTTAATTTGTTCTAGAAAGGGCTAACCATTTTGCACATTAAAAATGCCAAATCCTCATATGAAGAGAATTTTGGAGCATTGAGAATTAACCTGTACATGGACGTCCATTTCCATTCTAACCATGCCAGCAAAGAGATAAGACCCACTTCATATCTTACACAGACTATGGGAACACAATTGCGAAGTGTGAGAGTTCTCTTCCAGAGTTTAGCTTAAATTTTGTCCCAGTCTATATCAAAATATTGTGGATTGGTATATAGACCAAATAAAATACCAGAACTACTTTTCCGATATAAAACTTTACAACAGGCGAGATAGAGAATTTACAGAACTGTGATGTGATGATCTTCATTTGTGAACTTTAAATCTAATGCTGCAAGGGAATGATTTTTTCTCAGGAAGGCCCTCATCTGTGAGCCCAGATAAGTGACTTCATTAGTGATTGGGATTGGTAAAATATCCATTTGCCAGGTGAAGGATTTTGTTGCCCTCAATCAATATTTATAAAATAACTATTTTAGATTTATTTGGATACATTTTCAAATCATTCAGTCGGGCAAATTCACATAGAACAGTCAAAAGACGATGAAGCCCAACTTGTATATGATCTAAAACCACAATATCGTCAGCATACACTAGCCAGTTTATTTTGCTGTTGCTGACTTTTGGGCTGATCGAACCAATCTCTTTTAGCCACTGATATACATCAGCTAAAATAGAATAAAGAGAAATGGCGCAATCATACATCCCTGACCAACTCCTCTTTCAATATTGACAGGATTGGAGAGATTCCCTAGACATTCTAACTCTCATAGATTAATTCTGATGAAGTTCTATTAAAATAGCTAATTGGTTATCGGGCACAGCCCAACTTTTCATTTTCTTCCATAATAGATTTCTGTTGATCGTATCGTAGGCCGGGGATAGATCTACCCAGGCCACGAAGAGGGGGGAGCCACCCTTTCTGAAAGACTCAGCGCTAATGCAATTTAAGATTAAGCCATTGACGGAGGTGGATAAACCTCTCCTAAATCCAGTCTGCTGTTTAGAAATGATTCCCTTTTGCTTTGCCCAATTCTCCAACTCTCCCAGTATCAATCCTGAGAAGATTTTTCCATTTGCATCTAATAAGGAGATTGGGTGATAATTAGATGCTGCCAAACAATATCCTCTTTTATAGATTGGGATTACAATAGATGTTCTCCATGAATCAATAATTTTTTGGGAGTCGATAATATAATCAAACAGTATTTTTAATACCCTTGCCCATACAGCTGGATTCATTTTTAAAATGTAATTGCTGAGTCCATTGTGTCCCATTGCCCTCGAAGATGACGATTCTGTTATTAGGGATTGAATATCATCACTCGTATAAGGTAATGACCAGTTTAACTCTATTTGAGTTTTAGATTCAAGAATGTCTGATGGACCATAGACCTTCGAGAAATGTTCCATCCAAGTCTGTTCCTGGATCATTTGTATCTTGAGAATGATTTGTTGGATTATTCATTGACCCAATAATTGACCAAATGTTTCTGGAATTTCTCAGGCATATGGCTTTTAACATTTCCTCCCCATCTCTCTGTACAATCATAGACTTATGGGACCTCATCCAATTTCTAGAGTTTTTATTTATTGATCTACGTTCTTCTTCATACTCTTTTTCACCTTTATTATTATTATTTTTTAATAAGGTCTTTTGACACCTTTTGAGTCTTTTCTTATTTTGGATTAATATATCAAAAGAATGTTTATGGACCGTCAGGTGTTTAACAATACGGTTATTTGGGGGTTCATATCCCAGAGGAAGTTAACAAAACTCACAGAATTGCAACAATGCGAGAGTTCTTGATCAGTCACATCTTTGATGCTATTGTCTAATTTGCTAGTAAGCGATAGTCCTGCTCTATCAAACCTTATTATATGGTTTCCAGTATTGCTTACAGACAGTTTTTGGGAATACATGGATATTGCATAATTTGACTCAGAGGTACAGATAGCTTCCAACATTGCATAGTCATTTGGGTTTCCCTCAGAGATGTTAAATTGTATACAGTTGTTGAAGATTTTTCTTGATACAAAAATATAGTCAATCGTTGAAATAGACACTCCTCTCCGCCATGTAGGGGCTGGGGTATGTCGCCCTTGACATTGCCGTTAAGCATCCACAAATTCCACTCCAGCATGAAATTACTCCAAATGTGCCCATTCTTAGTTTTATATTTAATTTTGCCTAAGCTAGTGGATCTAGTGGCAGTACATTGAGAGTTTAGGTCACCCACTATTATAATACCATCTGAAGGAAATTGAGAAGAAAACTCTACTAGTCAGTCTGAGAGATTTTGCAGTAATTCAACCAAAGGCAATGCCAAGGGATTCCAATACACGTTGACTACAATCCATTTGAATACAATGTACTTCTGCTAGGAGCTCTGGGGAATTAATCTCTGTCACTCCATGGCAGCTTTTACAGTAATAAAGATTGGAAACCTCACAAGAGGGCTGCGAATCCTGAAGTAGTCCATGGTCGCAGCAGATTAATGTTTTTGGCACCAGGTAAACGTATGCATGCAAGGTTTTAATGGTAGAAACCATGGGCGAGTTGTCATCTGGAGAATGGGGAGCGAGTGGTGGCATAGTGGATAAGCCCCCAACACATTGGTACTGAAAATGAATTCAAAATCATTGATGCCCTGTCCTTTGATTTGTACCTGTCCGTCACCTTCTGGTAACATATTTATTTGAATTTACCATCTTCTGAAGGAAATGACTGGCGTAGCCTGTAAGATCAGGAAGGAAAGGAAATGGAGTCAAAGGCTACCCTAACCCAAAACGTGACAGGGGGTCACAACATTTGCAGCGAAGCTAGGTAGTAGCTAGCTTGAAAAGACAAACACCTTAAAAAGGAAGAGTGTATCAAGAAAAAGGTTTATTAACACTAACACAATAGACATATTTTCAAAAACGAGACATATTTTCAAAAGAGTGCCATTGCACTAAGGGTGTGCATCATTGAGCACATAAATATCTGCTTTTTCGTGGGTTAGTAGGCAGAGTGAAGAATTAATACATGTATTGCTTGGGATCACAATACGATCGTTTTATCGACACAAAGACTGGTGTTTCTGGTTCGGTGTATTTGATGATATATTGCAGTGGCTGTACAGGGTGGAGCAGCACTGCTTGGATGTACCGAACGGTCTTCAGGACTGTAAGTTGTGGTTGGAGCCATGGTGGTGAAGTGCGTCCATCTAAATTTTTTGAGAAAGACTGGGTTAGTATAGGGGCGGTGGTGTCAATGATTAAAAGATTTGAAGAAGGAACGCTGCAAAAAGTGGACCTACCATGTTCGGGTAGTTGTACGTCTAGGTCAAGGTCCAATGCAATTATATGTGGACTGGCGGGCATCTGCAAATAAGTCAGATGTCAGGAGCTGTAAGTCACACAAATGAAAAGGTAAGTAGGTATTGCCCTGGTTAGTGGCAACGAGTACTTGAAAGTGCCTAAGCAATACATGTATTAATTCTTCACTCTGCCTACTAACCCACGAAAAAGCAGATATTTATGTGCTCAATGATGCACACCCTTAGTGCAATGGCACTCTTTTGAAAATATGTCTCGTTTTTGAAAATATGTCTATTGTGTTAGTGTTAATAAAACTTTTTCTTGATACACTCTTCCTTTTTAGGTGTTTGTCTTTTCAAGCTAGCTACTACCTAGCTTCGCTGCAAATGTTGTGACCCCCTGTCACGTTTTGGGTTAGGGTAGCCTTTGACTCCATTTCCTTTCCTTCCATTATACCCACCCTCAAGAGTCAGGCCCCCTTTACAAAAAAGAGGGTTCCGCCCATTTTTTCTCTCATCCCTCAGGACAACCCCCTGGTTGTTGGGCATCATTCACTTGATAAACACTAAATGGAGAACGTAAACATAGTTAGTTTCTCCGATGATTTGTATAAAAAACATTTAGACACCCCGTCGTTACTAGTGGTCAAAAACACTCCAGCAACACCAGCCAAAGATCCGGCACTCGATGACTTAGACATCCTATTCCAAAAAAAGAAGAAACTTATCCGTACAGAATGACATGGTCAACTGATGCTAGAATATCTGAAAGCTGGCATAATACCGGAAGGCCTACAGGTAAAAAATATACCCCGCGTCTTCCTAGACAATCCGAGATTCATGACCAAATTCAGCGGCGTTGGCAACAAATGTTCACGCGATTGGGTCATTTTAGTAATAGAGACAGCAGAAGAGGAGACCAAGACACAACAGCAAGAACTAAAAACCCTTGAAGACCAACTCAAAAAAGATTCTGTAATAACAGACATTAAAACTCATCTGGAAAAGATTGAAGAAGAAATTAAGAAATTTTAAAAATTCACGATTGACAAAAAGCTGTGGAAACTGCAAAACAACATCAAAAACTACAAAGAAGAGAAGACATATCCTTACCTGGTCCCTGGCTTCTATAACCAACTTAACTCAAATGCATCAAGACAAAACCCACGGAGACAACAGAAGAAAACATTTGTAACGTTTTGCAACAGCTCTAACAGCAGTGACTCGGATTCAACAACCAGTGGATCAACTTATCCACAACAGGCCTCAAGTTTCCAAGGGAGGGGACAACGCGGCAGGTCACGACACCAAGGCCAGCACCCCATGAGAACACGACAGTGGGTCCCACGACCTCAGCAAACATGGTGATCCCTATCTTTAATCTTAGTGAACACATTTTGTCTTCCAGCGAAATAGATGTACTAAGTAAAGGCCTTAGTTTCATCCCAAGTACCACTGCCAACATCTTTGACACGGAAGTCGAACTACGGAAATTCTTTCGCACTATCCGTTTACGATATTTCTTCAGGGACAGACCGGAAAAAGAAACTCTCGAAACCACAGGACTAAGACCCGCATCTACTTTTACCCCTCCATCGTCCATGATATGTCCTGAAATACTATCCTTCGAAAATCGCATTCTCCTCAAAGTACACAAGACGTTTGATCAAAAAACTTTTTTCAAAAACAACCTTTCATCTTCCGAAAGACTCGCACTCCAGGCCCTAGAAAATAACAAGACCTTCCTAATCAAACCAGCCGACAAAGGTGGAGGTATAGTACTGTGGAGCAGCACCCTATACGATACAGAAGTCACCAGACAACTCTCTAACACATTGTTCTACAAACAGCTAATCATCAATCCAACGTCCAGGATACTGTCAGAAATAACAAGTCTCATGAGCCACGCACACGACGAAGGCTGGATAGATGACGATGAGAAATTATTCTTAGTCAACCAACACCCGGTCATCCCAGCTTTCTATTTGCTTCCCAAAATCCACAAAATCCACAAAAATCAACAAACACCTCCTGGAAGACCTATTGTAGCCGGTATAGGCTCAGTTCTAGAACCTCTGTCCATCTACATTGACTACTTCTTAAGACCCTTCATCTGCAAGATGCCTTCCTACGTCCAGGACACCACGGCGATGATAAAAAAGTTGGACAGCATACTAGTAGAACCAGAAGATCTACTAGTAACTTTAGACATGGAATCGTTGTACACAAGCATTCCACAAATGGAGTGTTTGCAAGTCCTCAAGACATACCTAGATAAAAGACCAAAAGTGGAACCACCTACAGCATTTCTTCTCGAATGCACAAGAATAGCCCTGATGGAGAATTACTTCATTTATAAACAGACTTTTTATCAACAATGTCATGGAACCAGTAGGGGGGCCACTTTTGCCCCTGATGTAGCCAATCTTTTTATGGACGCTTTTGAGAAGGACTCAATCTACAACGAACAAAATACCTTCAAACAGTCGATCAAATGCTGGCTACGATATATAGACGACGTATTCATGGTATGGCAAGGAACAGAAGACGACCTCCTCTGTTTCCTACAATGGCTTAACTCATGCAACAACTGTATAAAATTCACCATGGACCACAACAAGAACAAAATACCATTTCTAGATCTAGAAATTTACAAAAACTCGGACAACTCTCTAAGTACAACTCTATACCGCAAACCCACATCAAAGAACACACTCCTAGAGTACTCAAGTTTCCACCCCTCAGGCCTCAAGATCAATCTTCCATATGGCCAATTCCTACGCATAAGAAGAAACTGTTCCACAATGAGCAAATACGTATCCAAGAGTAAAGAACTAGCGACCCGACTACAAGAAAGAGGCTATCCTAAACATATTGTCAGACAAGCCCGCAAGCGTGTAAAAAACGCAAATCGAGAATCATGTCTTACACCAACTAAAAGAGACCAACTGGCGACTAAGATGACTTGTGTAACCACCTTTACGCCAGAGAAACCAAGATTCGCATTTAAACGAAGTCGCAACCTTAAAGATCACCTGGTTCACACGTATACCGAAGTTGAGACCTCAACAAACCACCCTATGGCACCTTCCGCCAGTAAAAGGACACTTTAAATGCGTCAATTGTTCGGTCTGCTCCCTAACAGCCAACCTAAAAACCATTGACCTGAAGGGCCATCAGTGGCCATCCACCCTGTACAGCCACTGCAATATATCATCAAATACACCGAACCAGAAACACCAGTCTTTGTGTCGACAAAACGATCGTATTGTGATCCCAAGCAATACATGTATTAATTCTTCACTCTGCCTACTAACCCACGAAAAAGCAGATATTCATGTGCTCAATGATGCACACCCTTAGTGAAATGGCACTCTTTTGAAAATATGTCTCGTTTTTGAAAATATGTCTACTGTGTTAGTGTTAATAAACCTTTTTCTTGATACACTCTTCCTTTTTAAGGTGTTTGTCTTTTCAAGCTAGCTACTACCTAGCTTCGCTGCAAATGTTGTGACCCCCTGTCACGTTTTGGGTTAGAGTAGCCTTTGACTCCATTTCCTTTCCTTCCATTATACCCACCCTCAAGAGTCAGGCCCCCTTTACAAAAAAGAGGGTTCCGCCCATTTTTTCTCTCAAGCCTGTAAGATCAGTTCACACTGGAGCTGGGCACACATTACAAGAAAGATGGAGTGCCATTTGCAGCTCTGCCACAAGTTGCACACCACATTACATTTTAAAGACAGCAATTGCCACCCACTGGAATTCCATTTTGCACATGTTGGACTGGCTATGTGAGTAATGCAAAGCCATAATCGATTATTGTAACAGTTACAGATGTGTTATATCAGTTATTATTTACTCTTTTGTGGCCAGCAAGCATGATAGCTGGCAACCAGAATCAATCAGACAGGGATGACACAGGTACCTGCTAGAACTGACCCTGTCCAACATGGTAAGTGCCCACGATTGTGCTAGGGAAGTGGATAGAAAACAGCTTGTGATGGATTTACTCTGGATCTTTCTTGTGGAGCCATGCACAGCTTCAATGACAGTTAACACTGGGCATCACCCAAATGTATCAACCCACATTTCAAGGTTCATGTACCACATTTCATCAGCATGTGGTGGGTGGAAACTAAAAGATTCAGGCAGCACAAGACACTGTGAATATGTGACAGGAAACACTGATGTTGCACTTGGAAAATAAATTCTGTGAAGCTGAAAGCACAGAAGCTGGGAGAAGTGTGTTAGCCTCCTTGCTCAACACAGCACTCTCCTGTTGCCTCCATCAGTCATCTGTTGTGAACAATACTGATGGGTTCGGGAGACTGCTGGATATTCCCCTCATGTAGTCAGGAACCATCCTTAATGTGGATGGGTCTGGAGCATTAACTAACTGAGCTACCTTACAAATGATATCTCTTCTGGGGTTTTACCGTCTTAAAGACCCGTGACATACTGGTGGGTACATGTGACATTTAGTTTTGCTGGGGTAACTTTCAGAGCGCTCTTTATTTTACAGTTCAATGACAAACTACTATCAGTCGCGCAAGAAAATAGATGTACAGCCGTGCACACACACTATAAATAGCGAGGGAGGTTTCAGGGACTGACCTTGCTATTTATACTACTAGACCAGCCTAGGGGATTCCACTGATTCTCCACTGCCAAGCGGCACAGACCAACATGGGGTGACCAGGGCCAGTGGCGTAACTCAAAATATGGGGGCCCCCCTGCGAGCCATGCTGAAGCCCCCCCCCACAACAAATCACGGGTCGTGCCAAATTTTGGGCCAGCCCAGATCATAATGCTTGCACAATACCCACAAACGTGCTGCTGAAGGGGTATGCTGCACACTGAAATAGGAGAAAGATATAAATATGTATTTTATTGCAATATACAGACAGTTTCTGAGAAAAATTGCCTAAAAAGCCAGAGTGTTTGTGATTGTTAGCACAGGAACATGAATGCTATGCTATTGAAAATGCCATGCCACATTGAAAAAATGTCCCACTGGCTGCACAATGTAGACCAGTGTAGACACTTAATAAGATTACAGTAAAGCATGCCAGGCCAGATTTAGACATGCCTAGACTGGTTGCACCAAAATGCACAGAAATGCCAGTTGAAGCAATAACACTCATCAAGAAGAGAGCACACATTCAAGCCTGGGTCTCTGTGGCTTCTAACAACACAGCCGAAACTCTTTAAAATCTGCAAGGAACTGGTCAATGCTGTTGCAGTCTCCACCTCTCCTGTTCCCTCCCAGGCTCTCTGTATGGCTCTGGCCTCTCACTTCTCTGCTAAAACTCAGGACATCCTGTCCTCTATCTCCTCTTCCTCTCCGTCTTCCTCTCTAGGCCCCCCTTTGGCCATCTCTACCTCACCTCCTCCTTTCTCCTCTTTCTCTCTGACAACACCTGACGAGGTTTCCAGAGAACTCTGATCTATGAAAGTGTCATCCAAACAGGTGTTCCCTGTTCCTCCAGAACCATCAAGGACCATATTGACACCCTTGCTCCAGCCTTGCCCGATTTCTGTAATCACTCTTTCACCACTGGAACGTTCCCCTCTTCCCTTAAGGATTCCCTTTTGCAACCACTCCTCAAGAAGCTGTGTGACAATCCTACCTGCCCAGCAACTATTGTTCAATCTCCATCACCCCTTTCCTGGGCAAACTCTTGGAAAAGCTGGCCATCGCCCAGCTTACTCTCCACACTGAATCTGTTGTCTCCATGACCATCAGTCTGCCTTCAGAGCTGCCAGAGGCAAGGAAACTGCATTCCTGAACACCCATGAAGATCTCCTCTCTAACCTTGATACCAGCATTCCTTCTGTCCTAATCCTCCTTGATTTTCCTCTACTTTCGACACAGTCATCCATGCCATCCTGATCAATCAACTACGTGAGAACCTGGGCATCATGGATTAGGCCCTGGAGTGGCTGATCTCCTTCCTCTTGGACTGCCCCTCCCAGGTCCAACTTGGTCCCATTTTCTCTTCCACCTCTCTCTCTACCTGTGGCATTCCCCAGGGCTCTATCCTCTCACCCTGGTTTTTCAACCTCTGCTTGGCCCCTTTGGCCCACCTGATCTCTACCTTCTCCTCTAACTTTCAGTGTTATGCGGATGACACTTAGTTTTCCTTCAGGCTCCTCTCCTCTCTCTCTCATTCCTGACTGTCTATCCGCGATTGAGGATTGGTGCGCCTCCAACAATATCTGCCTTAATGCCAGTAAGAAAGAGATCCTTCTCATTAGGACCCCTGCCCCTGCTTTCCCTCTGGCCGCCCACCTTGGGCCCTCTTCCTTCGCCTTCCTGCGAGGCAAAACACCTTGGTGTCATCTTTGACTTCACTCTCTCTTTCTCTCCTCATATCTCGGACGTCGCCGAGAATGCCTACTATCAGATGCACCTCCTGAAAGGGACTCTTCCCTTTCTCACTTTTCCCCAAAAGCTCACTGTCTCCAGAGCCCTGTTTCTCTCTAGGCTTGACTACTACAACAGCCTCTTTCTCAATCTGCCTTCCTCTACTCTCTGCCCTCTGCAACTAAGCCAGAACAGAACTGTGAGACTTATCCTTGGCCTCAAGCTCAGGTATCGCATCACTCCAGCCCTGAAATCTCTCCACTTTCTCCTGGTGGCTCCAAGGATCAAGTTCAAAACCCTTTGCATTGTCCACAAGGCTTTCTGGGTTCAGGGCCCACACTACATCCAACGCTCTCCTCCAAAATACCTTCCTTCTCTAGCCCTTCCCCATGCTACCTCCAATTCTTTAAGGGTTAGACGCTTCTCCATGCAGAGAGTGGGGGTAGATCCCTCCTCTGCAGGCGCCTTCCTCTGGAATGGCCTCCCTGCCCCTCTCAAACCTGAGCAGACCACCTGAATTTCCAGAAGCAGCTCAAAACGTTCCTCTTCTTCTCTGCTTTCTCTCTCTCCCTCCCCTACTGACCTACCTGCCTGCTGTACAGACTGGTTGCTTGGCTACGCTCAGAGTCTCACTGAGTCCAGGCTCTTTCTTGATGAGTCACCCTTGCGCTGCCTCTGGGCCTACCACGCACTTAGGGGCTGTAACTGTAACCCTACAGTACCTTGCTCTCCTTGCACTACCCAGAGCCGCGCTGACCAGGCTGCACTTACTCAGAGCATTACTGTCCTGTTTTCCCCTCCCCTCTTCCTTGCACTTCCCCCCTCCCTTTCATCTTGCATTTCTCGCACTTGCACGATCTGAATGACACAAGGCCTAGTAAGATTGTTTTTCTTGTCCTCCATCTGTCTTCCCTCCCCTGTCTTGTCACGCCTAGAAACTATTGTGTACAGGCGTGTTATAAATCATTTTGTCACAGATGCCCAGAAAAATATACAATGGTGCAGTAAGAAACGGCTAGACTGGCAGCACCCACATACCGGTCTAGCCATGTAATTACACTTAGCAGGACTGATATATCAGAAATGTGCAGTTAAAAAAACAGTCATACCAAACTGAGGAATGACCAGACTGGCTAAACCAAAATGCCTCTCTAGCCACTAATACCACATATCATGCCTGTTTAGTCTGGACATAGACACCCATTATGATTTATTGCACAATCCTGCCCCCCACACATCCCCTCTGCCTCCCACACCCTGCCCCAACCTCCAAAATCAGCTCCTTGGCTCAGAATTACCTTCACATCCCTCTTGCTTGTCCCAGAGTTTATGTACGAGACTCCTTGCCTCATAGGTAAATACTGAGATGAGGAAGAGTGGGACTAGGAGTAATACAGATTACAGGTAGCTAAGTCAGGCCTTACCTCCATGTACCTCTACCTCATCCCAGTACTTGTGTATGAGGCAAATTGCCTCATACACAAGTACTGCCTCATACACAAGTATAGGGATGAGGAAGAATAGGGCTAGGAGTAATGGCGATTACTAGTAAGTAATCAAGGCATTAAACATAAGCAGGTGGCGTAACACCATTGAGTTGACTGGGCTTCACCGCTCCCCTCTTGAAATTTTGGGCTATGTTGACTCAACCTGGCTGATCTTCAGATGAGTTGCCGGACAGAACAGGACACAGAAGTTAAATGGCACATGGGTTTCGCTGTTAACAAGGGCCCTGCAATTACTAGCATAACGCATTTCACTGTTAGTACTGGCATTCAAATGCCAAATCTTTTAGGCAATTTAAATCGTGGTGCAGGTTTAGTACTTGCATGCCAGCCGAGTGATTGGAAGGCTAGAGGGGGAACAGGAGACCGCTCATTCTCATAGCAGTCTATACGTGGGTGATTTCAGACTTAGAGGAGAGAGTTAACTGCGTGTAACATTGAAGCAGCTCTAGAATAGTCGAATTAAAATGTGTAAAGAAGTTAAATGCCCCCACACAAATAAGTTTGCTCTCCTCCACCGCCCGTGAAGTTAGCGCCTAGCCCAACATTTGAAGGATTAGCCCCCCGAAATGTAAGTTTGTTGCATCCCTGAACACAAGCACACACCATTCACCCTATACACAGACACACACCCAGCCATCCATACGTTTGTGTGCACCCTTTCACCATACAGGCACACCCAAGCAGCCACCCTTAATTTTAAGTGTGCACCCTTTCACCATAGTGGCACACACACCCAGGCACACACTCATACATTTAAGTGTGCACCCTTTCATCATACACTCACACAGGCAGCCACCCATACATGTAAAAAAAAATATATATTGTTTCCATTTTTTTCTACAAGCGGGGCCTTTTCCCAGGACATGTGCTAGTGGGGCCCCCTGTACCGCAGAGGGTGCGGGGGCCCGTTATGCCAGTGACCAGGGCTAGACACGGCTTCTCACACACACACACACAGTGCTGTGCAAAGACACAGTGCATTGCACTGTGCACGACACACCAAACACATATTCTAGTGGGATAAATGCTATTACATCCCCCCCACTTCAAATTGTGTTTTTTTTTTCCCCCTATACCGCCCGTGTCCTACGCCCATGCGTGTGTACCACTGTCACTAGGAGCATTTTTAAAAAGTCTGCCACTTTTCTTATTTACTAAAGTCTCATCGACCCTTCAGTAAACTAGAAAAGTGGTGGTGTCGCCTTGGGAAAATTCTACATTTTAAAGGAAAAACGTGTATAGAAATGTTATCACCACCTCACAGGTGCCGTATCTTAACTCCTTTTTTATGGGCAAAAGAAGGAATCTACAAAGGAGCATGCCCTCGCAGTGTCTGCCCGACATTAATGATGGTCACTATGTCCATAGACAGGCCATAAATCAGGCATATGAGTGTACGCAGACGTGAAAGTGCTGTGTAACTCATACCTTCTTTAAAGACTGTGCTGCCATTGTTAATCATGCAAGATCTTGGGTTAGACCTTGTGATTTGTGAATAGTGACACCATATGCAAGAGATAGAGGGAATTGTTCTCTGCATACATACATGTCTTTGAAAAGAAGGAAACGTGATATTGTGCAGCCAATTTATTTAACTTCTGCAAGTTTTTGAAAGTGAATGTTGACAAACTCAATGTTGTCATGTGTTCTAGGCATTTTAGAATTACTCTGCAGTTTAGACACAGAGTTAATACTTTTTCTTATACAGCTTTGTTGGAGATACATTTTTCTAAGCTATTTAGTGGTGCTGTTGCTTGTTGACACATGGGGAGTGTCATTCCTTGCACTTCTAGTTTGTCTGTGGAGCTGATATCCAGTATGGGTTGGATTTCTATTTTATCTTTGTCTTGTTGGATTGAATATAGCTTGCAAGGGTTGGCATTAAACCCATGGATTTTACATTGTGTTGAGTTAATTGTTCCATGACATCAGGAGCAGATGTGTTTCGAACATAGCTCATGGATTAGTCTACTATTTGAGATGGATTTTGCATCTTTAGTAAGAAAACCATTTCTAATTCTTTTTAAAATGTTAGCATAAGTGAGATCTGCAGACTGACACATGTTTGAATTAGTTCTCTGTAGTGAAAAGGTTACCAGAGATTTACATTTCCAATGCTGCCAGGTCTTTTACGGCATTGCTTGTGTCCTCTTTTTTTGAAAATATGTTGACCTTTTACTGCTTTCAACTGTAGGATGTCTCCGAAAACAATAACGTGTTTTCCTCCAAACAGTTCTTAGTAGTCGATATTTAGAACTTCTTGCATTCTGAGGTGAATTAAAGCCAACATGAGGTTGGAAACCATGCTTACTTCATCTATCAGGAGCAATTTCATTTGTATCAGAATTCTGCATACTTCTGTAGCAGCTTCTGCTGATAAGTTGTGGTATTTTAATTTCTTTTGGTGTTCTACTGGGAGGAGCAGTAATCAGTGTAAAGTTACATGTCCTATGGTGTAGGCACCTAAACCTGTGAGGACTGTTATAACAGCCGAAAGGTTGTTGTTTGTTAAGTTTTGTAAACATTTCCTGATTATTTTAATTAAGAACTTTTTACCAGAACCAGCTTCACCACTTATATACAGGAGCAGAGGTTTATCATTTTTAGAGCTACAAGTTTTAGTTTCATGTTTAAAACCATGTTCAATTTCTTCAGTGACTTGCAGATAAATGGTGAGTTGTTCATTATTTAGCTGTTATTTCAGCACTGACAAGTCTTCTTCAGATTGTTTAGATTGAAACATGGTATTTTCGTCATCAGCCATGGCTATTTCTGCTTTATTTATAATGTACGGTTCTTGGATTCCTGTAAGGCAAGGTTGACTGCCCTAAGGAGTACCTTTATCTAGTGGAGGTTAAATTTCTTCCAACTTTTCTTTGTATTGTTTGAAATTGACATTTGTTATACTGCTTTCATTACAAATGAGTCAAAGGTACCTAATAATTCTTCTGCTTTTCTCCAAGGTCTATAAAGTTGCAGTAGGGCCATGTAATAAAGTTCTCTATGTTGCAGAGATTTAAATGATACATTTATATGATTCATTCAGCTGGGTTTGGTAATTTTCCTTAGGCTTCCTTTACAAGTTAAGACTGAATATTTACACGTTGTCTCATCTGGTGTGACATTGTTTGTGTAGGAGTAGTTTTGGGCTATGTCGTACTTCTGTTTGGGTAGTATGCGTCAATTATTATTTTTTTAAATTTCCTGTTTGTTGGGCCCATTTGTGGCTATTGTTTCTATCACTTGGTAGGATTTTAGTACTCTTTTTGGGGATGAAGCTGGACTAAGGTTTAGCCAAACCATGTGTTCAGATTTGCCAAATAAGGCTGTACCTGTACAATGGAAGGCAGCTTCATAGCACCCGCATTGTCTACGGGAGGGCATTTTTATACTGAATCTGTACAATTTTTGTGACTGTGTTTTGTCAGATGATATGTCATCCCAGAGGTATTTTAGCTCTGTTTTCTCAGCTGTGGTGAGATATACTGTGACATATCTTGCAACTGCATTGTAATTGTCTACAATGTATTGTATGTCTATGTTTGCATTCCACAAGAGGGCAGCGATTGCATTGTACTCATTGATGTACTTGGATGCTTCATCCCTTTTAATGTTGTATGTCGTTTTAGGGTATTTTACTTTTACACTGCGTCTAACAGAAGACATCAAGCTATTTACTTGTCCTTTTGTGCAAACTGGTCTAGGGAAGCCAAAGTGACATTTGGTACAGTATTTACCATTGTTTTTATGTCTATGTGATACAACAAAAAGGTATCCTACCACAGGACACATTTACGACAATACATTATTCATGGTATGTCACTCATAATTTGAGAAGACTAGTAGCTTTGATAGATTGGCTATATGCACACAGACTGGACACTATTTTGGACGAGCAAGGTCGATCCACACAGCTATCGGTAAACAATTGTATGTTTGTAAAACAGCTTTATTAAATTCACTGTCAATCTGTCTATTGACTAGACCACTTTCATTTGCTATTATCAGTGCATGATTTGTTTGAGAAAACAATCTGAGACACAGTACATGATAACATAAATATTTCAATACAGATGAACAAATAAGGTTGCAATGTAAAACAAAAAACAAAAATCAAATACATGAAAACACAAACCCAATTTTAAGTAGTTTAAATTAAGATGACGTGAGGCATTGTCATCAAGTCAGTGCCTGTATCCTAACAAAGTAGGAATGAAAGACTGACCAATCCACGGGTCAAACCTAACAGTAAATTGGAGTGAGAGATGACAAAACCATAGGTCTACGTCGGCAGGATTTGCCATACTTATGTTTATGGAAACGTAAGATTTGTGTACGTAGGTCACTATGTGTGGTTTGGTTTCTGAAGGGATGTTGCAGGTAACATATTTTTCAATAAACTGTAAAACAGTGGTATCACTGTCATGGCTAAATTTGGTAGCATTTTTTATCCACAAAAGCACGTGGATGTGTGGTGCTCCTCTAGATTGATATTCTTTTCTCCAAAAGAAGTGCTACACTTCTCAGAGTGGAGTGGTCATTTTATTGCAGATGAAGTGCAGCATGGCAATGAAGCGATCATGGAAGTGCTTTGATACATTGACAGGGTCAAGAGGACAGTGCTCTCCTGGTGTTTTTACATCTATTGCATCTTTATTTTGTTTTGCAGTGCGTAAGAAGTTGTGCAAGTAATTCCATTCGTACTCTACACAAATTAAAGTAACAAAACATGTGGGTGGTCCTAGGTTCCTTAGCATACAACGTACATCAGCGTGACGTTGGAACCAGTATTCTTTTGTACAACGCATGTTTGCCAAGAGATTTATGGTACTTGACTGCAAAACGTAGGGGCAGATTCATGGAACAAACTTGCGCCAAAAATCCCAGCGCAAGCTGGCGCAAGGTGCGATTCAAGGAGGGGCCTGCGCATTTTTTCCACTGGGTGTGCGCCAAATCCGTGCGTGGTGCACACGGGTGCACACATCATTGCAACAACCCGAACGCCATGCGCGACATGCACAGTGAAAGCGCACAACGTCGGCGCACACACCAAAAAGGGGGCGGGTCACGGGGCGTAACACACGGAATGGGGAACAACGCGTGAAAAAGAAGTCGTAACTGGGGAAGTACTGCAGGGAAATACACGGAATGCCCACAAGCACGCAAACAACTCGTATTCATGGATTTGAATACGGGAAACAAGCGCATGCTAAGAAAAGCGCACAGGCGTCAACATGTCCGTTCCAGGAAGGCAGGCGTAAGCGCCCCTGCGCATAGTATAAAAGTGCGCGCAAACAACAAACATGCACATACAGCTACGATGAATGCCCCATTTGTCGCAGCACTGATCGTGAGACACCGCAGGAGGAGGAGAATAGCCAGGGCCCACATTTTTTCCCCCCGGACTAGCCTTTTTGGGATACCTGACGACCAGGTCTATGGCAGGTATAGGTTTCCACCTCGTATCATCCTAGACCTGGTCAGGGAGTGGGAAGATGACATTACATCCCCCACCCTCTGCTCCCAAGCATTGAGCCCCTTGGAGAAGGTGCTCAATGTCCTGCATTTTTTGGCCACTGGGTAATTTCAGCGGACTACTGCCATAGTAGGGGGGGTCTCACATGCCACGCAGTCACGCTGCCTACACCAGGTGTTGGCAATCATGACTGTGCACCCCTCAGTCCACAGGCACATATACATGCCCAGAACACCCGCAGAAAAGGCAGGCCGTAGTCCAGGACTTTTACAGGGTGGCACACTTCCCCAAAGTGCTCGGTGCCATAGATTGCACCCATGTGGCCCTACGTCCACCTAGGGCCACTGAGCACATCTTTCGAAACCGCAAGCACTGGCATTCCATCAACATGCAGGTGGTATGCGATGCAAAGGGAATCATCACCTCTGTCTATGCAAACTACCCAGGCTCCACCCATAGCAGTTTCATATACAGAATGTCTGCCCTGAGCCGGGCCCTGGAAGCTGGGCAGCATGCCGACACATGGCTCCTTGGTGAGTACAAATGCCTGTGCACATGCATGCATGTCACACACAGACAAATACACAACCCCCAATAATAACAACCATTATCACCTCTGCAGGGGACAGTGCCTACCCTCTGAGCAACCACATGAGGATGCCAATCTGGAACCTCACCACACCACCCCAGGTAAGATACAACGTTGCCCATATTGCAACCAGAGGCATAGTGAAGTGCACATTCGGTGTGCTAAAGTCACACTTTCGCTCCCTTGACCATTCTGGCGGGCAGCTTCTCTATGCACCCCCAGTAGTGTTGCATGTGTCCTGCACAATGCCTCAAGCCCAGGGACCGTATCTCTCCAGGACTGAAATCTCTACACTGGCTCCCAGTGGCTGCGAGGATAAAGTTCAAAACCCTCTGCATTATCCACAAGGCCTTCTGGGGCCTTGGTCCTAAATACCTTCAACTCTCTCTTCCCAAATATCTTCCTTCCCGAGCCCTTCGCTCATCCGCCTCCAACTCCCTCAGGGTCAGCCGCTTCTCGAAGCAACGAGCTGGGGGTAGATCTCTCTCTCCGCGGCAGGGGCCTCCCTCTGGAACAGCCTTCCTGCCTCCCTGAAACTTGGGGAGAACCATCTCCGGTTCCGGAAGCACCTTAAACCTTCCTCTTTGCTTCTGCTTTCTCTCTCCCTCTCCCCTGCTGAACAGCTAACATTCTTCACTCAAACTGCCCTGATTCTGCAACTGGACCACTCTTAACGGCCTCGTTAAGAGTGGCTGGGCCCAGCCACTCTCCACTTGCACTGATGCCCTAGAATCCCCTGTGCACTGCGGGACTGTCTCTGTATCCCTACAGCCCCCCCCCTTTTCCAGCACTTGTTCTGCACTTACCTTGCACTTGCCACCAGCTGGCCCTATTTATTTATTACTTTACGCCACTTACCTTGTACTGCACTTCCCCCCTCCCCTTCCCCCTGCACTTTTCCCCCTCCCCCACCCCTGCACTTGCGCGATCTGAATGACACCTGGCCTAGTAGGATTGTTGTCTGTCTCCCCTTGTTTCCTCCCCTCCCTGCCTCGTCGCGCCTTGAAACACCTGTATATAGGCGCGTTACAAATGCCATATCATATCAACACGGCAGGGCGTACCGGTGGACATGGTGGTGCCCCCACATCCCCAACCACAGGCACAGGCGCTGCCCATGGGAGGGGATAGGGCACGTGGCGAGGCAGCCCGGACCCAGCTTGTGGCTACATTTTTCACCTAAACTCCCACCCCTGCGGAGTGCACACAGGCCTGGCACATACCAGGTGACAATTGATGATGACAAAGAGACAGTCAACTGCCACAACCTTACCACCCTGAGAATGTTGCCATGGAAGTGCTACATTGTGTGCATCCCTAGCTACTAAAACATGAACAATCGCGTGTGACCAAAAGGAACAAATGCAAATTGTGCATCACACACCCCTGCAAAATAGGCCATCACAATCCCTGGTATGCCATCCAAACCCTCCTAAACCGCATCACCCTTGTTTGACACACCATCACATGGCAAGCAATAGCAAAAGGCCAACACATTACCAATAATATACGAAGTGACATGTGATGAATGGAAATTGCCTTCACACAATGACGCCTCTCATGGAATCTGATGAAATGACTAACCAACAACCTCCCACACAAAACAAGTCATACCCAAATGCATTCCAACAGTAGTAGCATGAACATATCAATCAATGCCTGTTCGCATGCACATTGGCCAAGGCAAAATCTCTACTCCTGAATACGTGTGCTGTGTGCATCTCCTCCAACACACTGCTCAGCACACAGCATAGTGACCAGCCATTGTGTCAGAGACACACCTTGAGCAGCACATGAAAAGGACAAAATAAATAAATAAACAATTGACGCATGTACAGGATCCACAAATGGTCATAGATCATGTGCTGCAGGTACACAGTGGTCCCCAGAAGGCAAATTGTGTGCACATTTGGACATGCAAGGGTGGATGTACATGTGGTGGAGCATAGTGCTACTGTGTGTGTCAGTAGGGACATGCACGCAATACATGCATGTCCAATCAAGTGACCATCAGTGTCCTCTACACATCACATGTGAACATTGCCCATGTGCACACCCCAGCATGTCGAAACACACCAATCCCCTCACACCTGAAAGGTAAACACAACACAGGAACAGGCATTCACCAGCAGAACACATCATGTACATAAGACACCACAATAACAATGTCAGGGTGCCCATCAAACTGCAGGCCATGACAACTGTCCAACAACCAAACACCCTCCCTCATTCACATATCACCATGACCTACTGAACAACTGTGTCTGGGGTATGTAGCCTTCTTCCTTGAAGTCTACCTGACCACAGGATCACCCTACCCCTTTGTCTCCATCTACCACCTTGCGTGTAAATAGTGTCCAGCACCCTCAGAGGCCACCCTGACTGGCAAAAATACCAAATCGAAGAGAACTCAAATGAGCCAAACACACAAGCCAGCCAAAAAGTCTGTAGGCAGCAAAAAAAACTTGAAGAATCTCCAGTAGATGACTTGAAGTAGCAGTACATTTCAAAGCACATGTACAAGCACAATGATGGAAAAATCAAGTTACCACACTTAAACAATGCTACAACAGGATGTGTACCATGTTTGCTGCATAATATAGAATAATGCAGCACCAACTGATGGGTAGTGTCACTGCTCCGGTGTCCACGCGCAGGAGTGGCACGAATCAACCACCCCCTACGTGGTCTGGGCGACCTGCAGAGTCAAACGTACACAGGCCTCTGAGACCACGGTGGGGAAGGAAGGTCAGGGATATGTTGACTGGACAGGCATTGGTATACTGGATAACCAGAAAGAGGGGCAGGAGAGGGGAGTTCGATTGTCAAGGGAAAGTAGGGATAGGACAAAAATCTACTATGCACAATAACACATACTCAATCAGATAAACCATGTACATCATGCACATTGCACCAAATGACTCAAATGGAAGTCAAAGAGAGACTTATCTCTGGGGTGAGTGCTGGCCTCCTGCCTGCACATTCTCAGGTCCGGTAACAGGAGCAGTTCAATGCTGCAAAGATAGTAAGAGTTACTAATCTGTGTGTGTCCATACCACACACACACACACCACCATACATGCCCCAAAGCAAGTAACTCCTCCACAAACAAACACTCTTGTCTGCTGCTTCGTACCCATACGTAAGACTCCCCCCGTAATGGTCAATGGAGTAAGTCAGGCCCACATGGGCACGTGTCAAATGGAAGAGCAATGTGTCAAGATTCACACATCCTGCAATGGTCCCTGGGTAAGCAGCTACACACATATAGCGAGGTACAACTTCAGCACAAGTAGTGTTCTGGCAACCCCAAATAAAAGCGGTAGTGCATGTCTCAATTTGAACATGCAAATGATATGCACTGCACGCCAGTCTGTCCCTCGTTGGGTGTCCCTGTGCGCAGCTCTATTTTTCCAGGCTTTGAACGCTAATGGGCTTATACATCTGCTTCAATGGAGCATGCTGGACTGGAGGATGTGTCCGACAGCCCCTGCATGTGCCCCTGAGAACTTGGAAAGCAACTTGCCATGTTTCCACCAACTCATCTTAGCTGTACTGTGTGCTTCAACACCAATAACTGTCCAAGCTCACCGTCAGTGGCGCTGCTTGGCATGCATGTGCAACAGGCCTAGTGGAAGGTTTGCTGTCGTGTGTGCACCTTGTGCTGCTCACCTTGCATGGAGTTCCTGGAAACACGTCTGCTTCTGTTGGATGTATGAGCACAAGCTCTGTGGCACTGCTACCGCACACATGCGCATGTCTGCACCACCGAACGTGGCCAGCTGCCAGATGTACACTGTCCCATGTCTGCCGGCGAAGGTGGTCTGGAGACTCATTCTCCTGCAGAACGGGCACAAAACACAAAATTAATGCAGGAAAGTCACCTGTGTGTGTCTCTTCATGCTGGTTGTGACTGGACCATGTCAGAGACGTACATCAGATTCCATCCCACCATCATTGTGACTTTGACAGGCAAAGGGTGGCGGACACTCTCTACAGCATGAAGTGCATCAAGCACATGTACATTAAAGAAAATAAACATACAACACAATACATAGCAATTAATGAACACCTGATTCCTGAAACCACTTATTTCTAATGCCGAAATGCCATCGAAAAGACCTTACAATCCCCACTAGGGGTGTTAACACAAGTAGTACAGCAGCAGACAGGCCACAGATATGACAGTCCAAAGCCCTTGTGAAATAGAATGTAGCACTGAACCATCCTTGCGAGCCCATGGATAAGGGAAGCAGGAGTGGCCTATGTGATTCATGACCCCAAGCTGCAAACGCATACATGAGACAAGCTTGAAGGGCCTTGCTTGAACAGACAGTGGATGCTTTCAAAAGCCACAAAGCACCACACCGTCACAGGAAAGCACAATAGACGAGCAATGTTAAACTATATTTACTAATTACACTAACTATAAAAAACCTACATTACCTAAATAAACTAACTATCAAATCGAATGTTAACTAACTAAACTAAAAAGAAAAATCAAAAATGGCCACATACGACCCGTGGGGGGCACCCAGGCGGGGGGAAGTACAGGGTGCAGCTCAAAACCCACATGGGATGATGTTGAGGGAAAAAAAACCTCCATGGGCTCAACGCCTGCACAGCCCGACCTGTGTGGGAGATACTTCGTCGTCCGAGTCTGGCTCTTCCTGAAAAGGAGGACATGGCACAGGAGCCTGACCACGCCTAGCCGCAGCTTGCCCCTCGTCGGCAGCAAGTCTGCCGGACGGGGGAGCCTGGTTCTGTGCAGCGATGACACGTAGGTCTGCATGCAGAACCTCCCGTGATACGCGTGCTTCCTCTTTCAAGGTAACACATGTAACACAGAGTTCTTCCTGCAAGGCCTGGCTTGACAACTGATGCACCTCCCAGCAAGCATGTAGCTCAGCCGAGATGGTACGCTCAAGCTGCGCAAACCTCTCCTCTGACTGTGCCCTCTGGGACATCAAGAGGGCACCGAGAGTGGATCTGAGGGACTCATACTCAGCCCTCAGTGCCTCCATGAGTGCCTCTGCGTGAGCAGCAATTGCTTGATGCAAAGACAACATTTCAGCCCAGCCTGCTCTGTCTGAGCCCGCCATGCCCAGCCTGAGAGAGCGAGCCGTGGACTGTGCCGCCCGCTGCTGGAGAAGCACATGCATGGCAGGGGGGGAGCACGGATTGGGCCACACGCTCCATGATCACAGTGATGTTTTCCATTGCTGCCCCCTGGCGTTCTGAATTGGCAGTCATGTCTTGCTCCCACTCAGTATACCTCAGTGGCGCACGGCCACTGCGCTGCTGGGCTTGACACCTGCGGGACCCAAGGACCGGCCGTCCTCGTTGGGATGCTACCGCCCACGGCTGCACGACTACATGCCCTCGTCGATGTGATGGCCCAGGCCCATCAGCGACTGGTGTGGAGGGTGACCCTGCGTCCCGATCCACCACAGGCGGAGGTCCCACCACCATCTGACCCCTCAGTGCAGGTGTCACGGACAGAGGAGAGTCCACATCAGAATCACTCACCCCTGACGTATGGACCTGATGCACATCCAACTCGACATGGACGTCAGAGTGGTCATCTGGGCTGGACTCATTGCCAGCCAAAGACAAGATGGACTGTAGCACATGTGGGTTCTCGTGGTCTACCACCCCACGACCCCCACTTGTGCCGAGTTGCTGTAGTGATAACAACCCTGTGCCTGGCATGACAACACCATCCTCTGGCTCCATTGCATCATCATCTGAAAAGTAGAGACAAAAAAAGATCAATACACATGTTAGAAGTACACAACACACACACACACACACATAGACATCACACAGACAGCCAACACATGAAGCAGACATGTCACACACAAAAGAGAACCTGCCATGCATGCCGGGTCAACTTCACATTGCTACTGTGCTTAGGCATGTAGAAGGGTGTTATACCACTCAGAAGTGGCTCGATGCAGTGCAGAACATTTGTACGTTACCCACTATCTACATGTACAAGTACTTCATGATGTGCATCATAAAACGTGAAGGCAGTACAAGGTCAAGTTCAGGCATCACGTGCAATGTGCATGCAATGGGTTGCATGGCTACAAGCAAATCAACCCTCTCCCTAAGTGGAAATGCAGGGATGCCTTGCATGGTATCCAAAGGATGACCAGAGACCTGTTTATCGGCAGACAGTGTTGACTAGCATCAATTGCATCATCTGAGTCAACTGACAACAGAAGATGATGATGATGGGCCAGTAAGCAGCCCACATGATGAGCCCTCAGTAGTACACCCACGTGTGCAGAAGACACTACACCAGTTGGACAGAGTCAGTGGGCCTGAAACAGGCTGAGGCCTGTGACACACACAGATTGTCACACCCTAAACGTGTAGGACGCAGGACTGAGCCACAGTGGCCATGGGAAGGCTGATGAAATGCCATGAAATGTATCTGACATCTGCATAGTCCAAGTGACACACCCTGCATCAAGTACAAAGGATGTACCCCACAGCATGTGTCTGGCAGGTTGGCTGGTGGAAGTTAGCATGTACACAGCACGCATGAACAGGCCATTGCATTATGGCAAAATGATGCAGACCAGTGCAAAGGTGATATTGGGGTGCAGGGGGGTGGAGGGGCAAGGGAGCATGCCTACGTGGAGTACCCACATGCAGGCAGAGGACACATGTACGTCAGTCATGCTATGACATAGTCCCAGTGTTGAGAGGAAGGACACCCCAGCCTACATGCAGAAGGGCCACCGAGCTGGAACATGGACCGGAGGGGCATCCAGGTGGCCAGAATGTGAGTAGGGTGCAAGTGTGGTGATGAGGACAGTCCCCGTCTGCTCCACATGTACACCATCCTGCAGAGCAGCCATGCATCAGTGAAGCATTGCATTACTTGCACATCTGAACCATGTACACATGACATATAGTGGCAGTCATGCACAACACATCACACAAGTAAAACACACATGGCCTCGACAAGCGCGCAGCAACACTCACTGGACTGGGCATCAAAGTCCAGCATCTCTTCCACTCCTTTGACCAATTCAGGTAGTATGAACTCCGCAACGAGTGTCTCGTGCAGAGTGAGGTCTTCCTCCTCAGGTGCCGGCCCACTGCCAGCCACCAGAGTCATGTTGTAATTTGAGGCACGCTTTGCCTTAGCACTGCGTTTGAGGTTATTCCAACGTTTTTTGCACTCTTGCGCCGTGCGCACCTCATGGGCAAATGCACTCACATGTTCCGCAACTTGCTTCCAGTGGGTATCACGGTGGGCAGCCGTAGTTTGACAATTAGGCCCTACTAGCATGTCACGGTTGTGGTCCCGCACGTAGTCCACAAGGAAGTCCAGTTCCTGTGCACAGAAAGGCTTCTTCCTCGACGTGCAGGAGGTCATGGCTGTGTGTGGGGTCCCAGCCTGTGCTGCAGGTGCAACCTTCCTCCTCTTGGATAGTGGTGCAGACCCTGGCTGGCAAATGCCGCCCTGATCAGTATGGCCAGTGGCAGCAGTGGATTGAGCCAAGGGAGTGGCAGGTGGAAGGACGACCAAAGGCCTGACTTGTGTCAGTGGCTGCTGGGTGCCCTCGAATGGACCCTGCGCAGCAACATCCGCTGTGGCAGGGTCAGTGACCGCGGCTGTCCTGGTTGGTAGACTCACAACCGGGGTGTTGTTGTCTGCATCTGCCCCTGCACTTGCACTTGCCAACACCCGGCTGGTTGGGGCAGCAGATGACATTACTGCCCCAGGGACACATGTCTCGGTCAGGGCCACACTGCGTGCAGCTACGGTGTTCCTTGTGCTCTGTTGGAAATATTCCATGGACTCCAAGTGCCAACGCAGCCTGCGCTGGCAGACCCTGAGCCTGGGTGGTGGTGTCCACAGCTGCACCTGCAGCTACCACTACCCTTGGGCCCATGGCAGTCAATGAAACAGACTGCCGGGTCACATGGGCACCAGTGCCAGATGCAGAAGCTGCATCTCCCGGAACCACAGGGGGTGGTGGCATGACTGCACCAACACATGGCACAACATTGTGCCGAAGTGGCGCACCCCTGCCTCTTCCCCCTCTGCGGCCACCCTGGACACACTGGAGTCCCCCTACTCCCTGGTCACCCCGGCCACGTCCCTGACTCCGCCCACCACGAGGAGTACACCAGCTGAGGCGCCCCTCCCAACCATTGTACAGATGGAGTAGTGCCGGCACAGATGGAGAAGTGCCAATAGGAGGTGTACACGACAATTGTCCTGGGCAATTGGGGTAAAGGGGGTGGGATGAAAGATGTTAACTGCACCCCTGCACCTACAAGGCTGTATGTGACCCTGGTGATTAATTGACGGGACATGCAACAATCATGCACCCCAAAACTGCAGTAAAACCGTGCATGCAACCCCTGCAGCCTAAGTGCATGGAATTACCCTCCTGTAGTACGCGGTGGCACCCAGGAACACGAAAAACATGTACGCGTGGGACACGCAGGCTACTCTGACCACAAAACGGGTAAGCGATACACAGGGGCACCCGCAGTGGGAAGAATAGCATGCGCGACTCACCGTCAGACTAGCGTGATGATGAAAAACACAAGTAGCCAATACCCCCGCCAAAAGAAGAGATACATCCTTGATCCGCTGTGAAGTTGTGATGGTGCGCGAAACAACACGAAGTAGCAACACACACGTCGGTCTCCACAAAGGCACATACAACAAACTGCTGGCCCCACTCACCTTTAACCCATGCTAAGGGAAACGCCCACGCGTGTCATGTCACTTACGCGCTTAGGCCCTTTCCTCGAATTACACGCATTCACACACAGACGTGTGGTTTTTTTCACCTGCTGATCCACTGTGCACCCGTGTTAAGGGAAACACATGTGCACGTTACGTCACAGACGCACTTACGCGCTAGGGGCCTTTCCTCGAATTACACACTGACGTGCACTTTTTTCACGTGCCAAATCACTCTGTATCAAGCTGGCGACGCGACAACACACGAAAGACCACACTCCTGCCCAAAAAGCCATTTTCCTGCCCCCCACAGCCCCAAGCACGCTCCCACCTGCCATCTGCTGCTGTCTGCCGGCCTGCTGCCCACGTGCCCTGCTATTTGGTGCCTGCACGTCAGCCATCTGCAGGGGTCCAGTTGCTGTGTCCACCCCTGCTGGAACAGAAGACTCCCGACTGGGATACCATCGCTCCACAGCCCAGCCCCAGGACCCAGTTGCCCACCCACACCTTCCTCGGGGGTTACCATGTCGGGCAAACACCATCCGAGACCACTGGCGACCCCCAGCCAGAGAGGCAGAGGGCCACCAGCTTCAGTGAGAAGGAAGTTGGTGTCCTGGTGTAGCAAGTTCTGGGGCATTATGATGCCCTCTTCACACCATCGCGTGCCGACAAGGAAGGACGGGAGAGGATCTGGGAGGATGTAGTGGTTGCCATCAACGCGGAGGGGGTGGCACCCGCGACATCAAGCACATCTGGAAGCGATGGGAGGACTTCAGGTCCAGGACCCTCAACAAGGCCTGGCACCTCATGAAGGCAGAGGATGCAGAGGGGTGCCGGGTCAGCCTGACCAACATCCAGATGAGGGACTTGGAACGCATAAGCCCAGCGCTCCACGCCCAGATCGTTCGGAGGAAGACCCGTGGAGTCAAGCGGTAAGTGGACATGCATTGCTGTGTGAAACAGGGCATGTGGCAGTGTGCTGGTAGTCAGCTACTTGCCTGTATGTGTAACATAGGCATGTATGGATGTGTGTGTGCAGGGACATCATGGTAATGCATGTGAGACCAGTAATGTGTGAACCGCATGGATGGTGGATGTGTTCCAATGCAACATGGGGATCAGCATGCGGAATGCACACATGAAGGCATGCCTGTCCCTGTTCTTGGACATGGATGGGAGGTGAGAGATGGGTGCTGCTCTCATGTACATATATGGTGTACATGTCTGTGTGTCTGAGAAGCATGTGTGTGACTTTGAAACGCCATGGATGCATGACATGTCCGTGACGATGTGCAGATTCACTTATGCAGTCTAGTCACCCTTGTATCCACTGTGTCTGTGGTGTATGAGCCATAATGCATGACCCTCCGGTGATGTATGTGCATGGGATCAGTAGAGCCATGATGCATGTGAGTTTTAAGGCAACATTTATGTCAATAGAGGCCCTTGTACATGGATGCTAATGTTGATTGCATGCACCGTGCCTGTTTCTGCATGTGTGTTGCCTGCATTGACCCATGTGTTGTGGAGGGACAGAATGGAAGTGACATTTGACAGTGCCACTCATGTGTTATCGCTTCCTGTCTAGGGGACTATTGTACATTACCCTGATGCTTGTGTTCTATGTCTCCATCTACGCAGCGTCAAGTGAAGAAGAGGGTGGCGACGGCGCTGTGGAGCAAAGCGGCGGGGATGCCTCCACCGGGCGGTGACGCAAGCACCAGCAACCCTCCCAGGAATTGCCATCATATGGGAGCGAGGGGACTGGCGCCGCGTCTACCACTACCGCTCTAGCGGAAAGGCCGGGGGAGCCCCCACAGGGGCTTGCAATGGCGGAAGACAGTGTGGAGACATCCAGATTGGTGGTCTCCACAGAGGAGGAGGAGCCCACTAGTGAGCTGCACATGGGGCTTGGTGGGGGTAGTACCACTGGTGCAAGTGGCGCAGTCCAGGGCCAGGAGGTGGCACAGGTCGCCGCAGAGGAGCCTGTGCATGTCACTGTCCCTGAGCCTGTGACTGCACCACCATACACCAGCAGGGATGCCCGTCTGCAGGTACGGGGAGGCCCACATCATCTGGCTCTCCACTACCTGTGGACGAGGAGTCCCATGACCGTATGGGCTGTGTCCTGATTGGTGTCGCATTGCCATGTGTGTCATTCGTGATGACGTGCGTGCTTCCTGGGGGGACCACGCACGTCATCACGAAGAGCTGTGTGGCAACGTGGCACAGTTGGGAGGGGCCATGGTCGGAGGGTTCCTACATGTGTCGCGCACTCTGGCGGACCTCTCCTCCTCTGTGGAGACTATGCACCAGTCGTTCTCCCTGCCGTCTTCCGGCCCAGATTCCACCAGGGCCCCCTGTGGACCTGGGCTGACCAAAACAGCCAGCCTGGTGGAAATCCCATCCCTGCCACAGTCGGGAGACGGCGGTCCAGCAGGGGTGGACACCCCAACAACTGGAGACCAGCAGATGGATGATGTGCAGGCATTATCGGACAGGGCACATGGACAGCAGCAGCAGAAGGCTCAAGATGGGAGCGATGATGGCTCGGGGCCTTCAACATCAGTGGGGCAGGCATCAGCCAGAGGGCAGGAGGACCCTGGAATGGGAGTGTCTTCCGTGTGGCTGCGGTTGGGCCAGCGGATAGATGCGGAACGGCGACGGGCGGAAGAGGCGCGGCTCACCATGGTCAGGGCGGAGTTCTCTATGAGCCAGGCGTTGAGGCAGGCTGAGCGCCTCGAGGCAACTCGCAGGGAGTTGGAACAGGTCATGACTGCATCCTTGCGAGGCTTTGGGGCCAGGGCTGAGGCCTGCCTCCAGGAGATTGACATGGAGTTCAATGATGCCCTGGCCCACAACATCACAGAGTGAGCCGTAGGACTTGCCCGCCGCCATTGTATATAGTTAGTTAGTGTTAGGTTTCCTTTCTCTTTTTTTTTCTTTTGGGACGCTTGGACAATGAGCCACATTTTTGTATATAGTTCTTCATTAGGTAGGTTTTTTTATAGGTTTCATTTCATTTGTTGGGCTCATGGACCCTGGTTTCAATTGCTGTACATAGTTGAACTGTGGATTTCTGAGAAAATATTATTTTAAATCACCATGGATCAATGTTTTTTTAAATTTATGTTTCCTTTGGATTTGCTTTGGTGGACGGAGAGTTTGGACTAACTTTATTTTGGATTACTTTGGATTGTGACTTCATTTTGTTTTTTCATTTTTGAACATGCATTTTTTTCTTGTTTAAAAATATTTTCATGCTTTGATTCCATCTGCTTAATTTTGTGCACAATACATTTTGATTTATTACTTCCATGTGTGGTATTCGCCCATTGGTTTACTGCATGTCACAATGTGGGTTTACACAATCACTGGCACCCAGTGTGTGTGTGTGACGGACATGTGTTGATATGCATAGTTGACGTTTGGTTTGTGTCATGAAATAGGCCTTTCAGTGTGGGGTGGATGGGAAACTTGATTGTGTCTCAAGACTGGGGTGGCGTGCAGTGAGATTCTGGTGGACATGAGGCCCATGAATGTGCATCTTTATGACATGTTGGGTGGGGACATGAATCAGGGCCTGCTGGCCCCTCAATGTTGGGGGGGGGATGGGGGGGCAGAGGGACATGAGTCGGGGCCTGCTGGCAGGTGCCTGTCAATGCTGGGGGGATGGTGGGGCAGGGGGACATGAGTCGGGTCCTGCTGGCAGGTGCCCGTCAATGCTGGGGGGGTGGAGGTGCAGGGGGACATGAGTCGGGGCCTGCTGGCAGATGCCCGTCAATGCTCGGGGTGTGGGGGCAGGGGGACATGAGTCGGGGCCTGCTGGCAAGTGCCCATCAATGCTGGTGGGGTGGGGGGCAGGGGGATATGAGTCAGTGCTCACTGGTGCATGGTGACATGTGGGCTAGCTGGGGGGCGTGACCAGGGTGGATGAGTTGCCTACGGGACATGACTAGGGGTGCCGGGTAGTCCCCTGTGGTGTGGGTTGGCTGCAGGGGCTGGGGAGTGGGTACAGGGCACACCTGGGAGGACCCACACTGCCAATTCATGTGTTGAACTCCCCGTGCGCCCCTCAGAATACACATACCACGCTCACACAGCTAAATCGTGTCTGATTCTCCACGCGCACCCCCAAAACACATGTACCCGCTTGCACAAGGCCTATCGCGTGTGATTCTCCACGTGCACCCCCGAAATACACGTACTCTGCTCGCACAGGGCCTATCGCGTGTGATTCTCCCCACGCACCCCTCAGAATACATGTACCCCGCTCGCACAAGGCCTATCGCGTGTGATTCTCCACGCTCACCCCCAAAATACACGTACCTTCTCACACAAGACCTATTGCATGTGATTCTCCATGCGCACCCCCAAAATACACGTACCCCTCTCGCACAAGGCCTATCGCGTGTGATTCACCATGCGCACCCCTGGAATACACGTACCCGCTCGCACAGGGCCCATCACATGTAATTCTCTATGCGCACCCCCAAAATACACGTACACCGCTCGCACAGAGCCTATCGTTTGCGATTCTCCACGCGCACCCCCGAAATACATGTACCCCGCTTGCACAAGCCCTTTCGCGTGTGATTCTCCATGCGCACCCTTCCAAATACACGTACCCCGCTCGCACAAGGCATATCGCGTGTGATTCTCCACACGCACCCCGGCGCGAGCGGGTTACATGTATTTGGAGTGGTGCGCTGGGAGTTTTACAGATGTTTTCGTGGTTGGGGGGGCTGTATGCTGGTTCACTGGCCTGTGCACCATGTATGGGATTTGTGCACTGTTCATGGCGCACGGGGCATTGTTGGGGGCGTAACTGGCGCTGCTGCAGTGTCGCTGCACCACTCTGCGCCACGGCTGGTTATGGATGTTAAAATCCATGAATACGCTGTGCGCGGAAATGGATTTTGGCGGACGTGGCTCCGGATTCTATGAATTACCCCCTTAATCTTTTTCTTTAATCTTTTAAAGCAGTTGTGTAGCAGACATGTTTAAAAAATGAGAACCTGTTTTTAATGTGTGTGCAACTCGATAAAATAGTCGTTAGTACACTTTTGAACAGGAGGTGGAAAATGTTTTCTACATTGTCTGAATCTGGGGTTTTCAGAATACATTTGTAAACGATTTTCTGATTCACTAATTTGTGTTGATATTTCATCGAATCTTCCTCCTCTTCCTATAGGAAAGAGTGGAGGAAAAAAATGTGCTTCTATACTTTTTCACATATGCTCCTTGGGGATAATTTGACTTGAGGCATTTGATATGTTTCTAATGCATCTACAATGGTGTCTTTGGGGTGTAGTTGTCGATTGTATACTGGTCTAAAATATTGGCTGCAGTAACAGGTTCTACACGTTCAAATTGGCCAGTTTCTGGTGCATCTTAAATTATTTGGTTGGTTTCTCTTAGGTTTTTCTCTATGTTTATATCTTTGTAGTATTCATTGTTTTCTTTCAGATATTTGTAGGGCTTGTCTAACTTTGTTTAAGTCAACTAATTGTTGCCAATTTGTTTTTCTTTTGTTGGTTCACCATTAACTAGTTCAATCAAAGATTGATTTATTAGCCATTGTACTCTTAGAGTTTCTACTTTTTTTTAAAGATCTATTGACAAATATACTAATATGCCACAGATGCCTTTTAGTAACTCAGATGGAGGCAATTTGGCCGTTTATGGTTGAAGGCGTATTACAGCATGAAATGGGTGTATTGTTTGGATTATAATGCTCTCATACAAGTTAAGTTGTTGGAGAGCCTTTGGAAGTGGGAATATATCCAAGTTATTAGTGATAGCATGTGATGGCATTTGGTTATTGTTAAGCTTTGTTTTGTATTATGAGCAAACTATTGAGGGGTCAGGTCCTCATTATCTTCTATTTTGTAGGCCATATCTACTATTTTTGTTTTCTTTTATAAAGAATGTCTGCGACAACAGATAAATACTTGGTCTGGTATTTCATCAGATGTGTTTTGAAACTTCACTAATTCTTTTTTTAATGCGTTTGTTAGGAGGATGGGGTTTGTGAGGGTTTTGCTAATGTTTTCTGAAGTTACTGAATTCTGGAAGTCATCTTCATTTCCAAAGTATTTACTTTGGATGTGCTATATTTTTCAAAGGAGTTCTTTGGCTGTTCCATGTAGGAGAATGTGATTTACATTGTGTAGTTCTAGAGCAGGTTGTTTTGCGTAGTATAGTCTATGCACAAGATTCCATATAGCAGAATGGTGTGTTGCTGACATTTTGATGTGGTGGAAAGTGCTTTTGCAAGTAGTTCCTGAAATGCAGGCTGATGGATGTCCTCGAATTCCAGTGTGGCTGCGCACTGGACAAGAGACCATGTTTTGTAAAGTTTCAATTTTAGTTTTGTATTTTCATTTCACATAGTGATTGAGTAATTGTCATGAAGATGTTAAGGAGTGTTGGCATACATTACACACTGAGCTGCATGTCCATTTATACACTGGATAGTTTGTTTGGGCAAAAGAAATATTTGGTTGAAAGTTTGTTGGGGACATTGATTCCAAACAAGTTTCTTTTGCCACAATGGGTTCTCCTATCATTTCATACACTTGGCCATTACTGTCCATGGCAATTGAGTGGTTTTGTTCTTGTTTATACGCCTCTTCATTGAACTATGGCGTGCTGCTTGTGTGAATCCATTCACCTTCACAGAAGTTCTAAAAGCTTTATATATTGACATGTGCATGTTTAGAAGTACTTTTTGTAATGTATTGATTAATTTAGTTAGTGGTTTCATTCTGGTTAAAATCAATATAAACAGCTTTCTCTTTAGTAGAAATTCACTGTCAATTAGAGCTTAGAGGATTAGTCTTCTGCAGGCGTTTTTAAGGGTACATTGTGACTTTTTAGTTGTATTTATAAGATTGTGAAGAATTCTACAGTGGAACATTTTTTGTAAAATAAATATTTTGGTGTGCTTTACTGTGGCTTTGTTGACATTGGTAGATATAGTGTTAGGTTCATTAGTAGGTCTGATTTTGTTGGTACATCTTTTTTTACTTTTGTTTTTTGAAAGAGATGGCAATCTTCTTATTTCCTGTAATTGTAAAAGAGATTGTTATATGCAGATGTTGTTGAATCTACAAATAGACATCTTGGAGGGTTTCATAGTCGTTTTTGATGCAGGTGGCTATGAGTAACAGAAGACATGTTCTCTGAGAATTCAAGAGTACATCTGAAGTGTTAAACTGAGATGAAAGCGTTGCATATAGCGTTGTTATCGTTGTTGGATGAGTGACTGTTTAAAATCAGCCAAAGAGGGAGAGTTAGAAACATGAACAGAGAAAGGGTAAAAGGGCTGCCCTGTGCTATGGTGTATGCGGTCAATGCGGTAGTCTGCAGACACTGCACGTGCCATGCGGGTATTTTAAGAATGCCTAACATGGAAATAGAACTGCAGAGACCACAGACAGTCGTAGTGTCTGCGTACATAGGGGGATCAGCCAATCAGGCTTCCTGGGCATGGTGTACAGGAACAGAGAGTAGCAGGAGTTTTGTTTGGAGTGTGCACTGAAGATGGCTATGTGTTTGAGGAAGCAGAGTTTATGGATTCTGGGAGACTCTTGGATCCATTGGCTGTAGGTTTATTCTGAGTACTGTGGATTGTCTGAGAATCTTGGATTCAATAAATTTCAAGTTTCATGGTATGGAGTTTGAGGAATGAAGTGGGCGAGATTTCTCCCATTTGTGAGAAATGGTTCACTTGAAACGTCCGGACATTATTTTTGTTCACTGTGGAGGCAAAAGTTTGGGCTATGTTACCGACATATCATTACAGTTTGCAATGAAGGATAAATTTGGAAAGTTGATGGAACTTTTTCCATATTCGAAAATATTTTTTTCTCGGAAAGCTCAGAGACAAATGTGAATGCATTTGAATGTATTTTGTCTACAAATTGAGAAAGCAAGGCACAATGTGAACATGACATTGTTTCATAATGAACATTTCAAATATGATATTGTCAAAAGATTTTGGAGAGATGAAGTGCATCTAACTGATGTGGGCAATCAGATTTTTCTTGTAAACATTCAAAATTCATTGAAGCAGTTTCTGTGAACACATAAAATATGGATTAAAGCAGTCTTTAGAAGTTGAATTAAACAAAAAGGAAAAGAACAAAAAATTAGAAGCCGTTTTGTGAAATTTAGACAACATAATTAAGTTCTGTAGAATATTTGTTAGTTTAATATATAAAACAAAATATATAAATGTCAAAAAGAGAAAAAAGGTTCTTTTAAGAGCCACCATTTTTGAATGAAAAATAATTTAAATTATTTTTAATCCACAACCCCACTCCTGAAATGTTCCAAGTGTGCGCTGCAAAGTGGGCTGTGAAATTGTTTTCAGTTCTATTTTTTTTAACTGTGAAAGGTAGCTCCTAATGGACCATATTTTGTATTATGGGTTTTATGTGCTTTTTTGGGGAGTTTCAGGAGAGGCAAGTTGAGGAGTGGGAGGGAAGGGAGGGAAGAGGCACCAACCACAGAGATGGAAGGGCAGGTAGACAGAGGAAGATGGTGGGTGGGCCTAAAATGTATGGTAGGATCGTGGTTGTCTCTAGGTGTGGAAGCAACCTGTGCTAGGCTCTGTTATTTTTCAAGCCTGCTAGTGGGGTTCATATGTTGCAAGATCACAGGAGCTGTCAGGGTTTAGCCAGCACCCCAATTGTTGGGGAGAAGAAGAACGTTTTCTCCTGGCTATCTTGCTTCAGTGGTTCAAAGAATGGTTCTAACACAGTGGTTATTGCGATACAAGTTTTCCTTTTATTTGTGCTAGTGCTGAGTTGTTTGTAACATTCAGTTGGTATGCATTTAGTACATTTAGGGGCAATTGTGTCCCTTATTCGTCAGCCAAATAAGGGACACAAGCCTGAGCCTTTGTTACACCCCCAATGGTGGTAAAAACACCACCACACCCAGGACTCACTTCAGGCGCTGAAGGTAGGCACTTCTTCAACCTCATCTTCATCTTTCTCTTCATCCTCTTCTGCATCCTTGCACCAGTTCCTCCTTCCAAGCCCTTCAGATGGTGGGGGTGGGGGTGGTGGTGGTGATGGTGGCTGGGGAGCAGGGATGGCCATAGCAGATGCCATTGCTGCAAATCTAGCTGTTCTGTAAAGCAGGTGCTGTCAGCTGCTCTCTCCTGGATCACCAGATTGAGAATGACTGGAAGTAATGCGTGTGTGCCTTCAGAGGAACTGTCTTCAGACCGTGCATCTGTCCACAGACAACCAAGTCCAAATAGGCTTTGGAAAGTTGTAAAAAGTTGCCACATCAACTAAGATTGGATCTAGGAGATCTGGAAGGGTAAACGTTCAACTTGAAACACCCTAGATTGGACAGAAATTCTGTTTTAAACTGTCCGCAGAGCACAAACACTGTTCGCGGGCAGCCCGTCACGCTGCATGGGCGTGGTTAAATGATGACATCTGGGGACATCTGTGGCACTGACGTGTGTCCGCAGACACCACTCAGTGGGAGAATGCCAGGTGCATGTGCTTGGATGTCTGCAAATGAGCACTCTGTGCGCGGACTAATAAGACGTGCATCACGCCAGAACACAGACATGGCTCGGTGTCTGCAGACACACTATTTCATAAACCATTCACCCCGAACAGTCACACAGTTTGTGGTCTATTGTGGGATGTCTTAACTCCCTAATCCAAGCCATGCAACATCACTGTGCATTGCTGGCAGCAGAAACATCACAAGGGCCACTGGGAAGCATGCTGCTTGCGAGAAATCACCAGAAAGTGTGCAGTGAAAACCTGAAAAATAGGCCACCATCTACTTTTGCCTATGTCAGTGGTAACACAGGAGACCACTGCCAAAATCCATAATTTGGCTGCTCACAGAGCAAAATCGTTGAAAAAGAAACTGAGCTGGTTTCAAAAATCTGTTTTTATTTGGTGTCAAATTTGCACAAATTATGGCTCACAAACCACACAAAAAGATCCAAACTCCTTATTGGGTGGTCAACATCATTCTCCCACAAGAATCTACATAAATATAAGGTGCCCAGAAGTATATCTATATCTGAACAAATTCCACTTTTGAGGATTGCTTGCTGGAAGAAACCTGTCAAAAATGGGTGTAATACCGTTACTCACCTTTACCAGAAGCCGGCATTTTAAAACCATTTTAAAACCATTTTGTATAAAGTTGTACATTGAACCCAAACTATGCCAAAGAAAGACTTGCTAAGAGGAGGATACAATTTAAAACTATATTCTGAAAAGACTTGTAGTAAGAAATTGTTTGATGTATGTGTTAAAAATGTGCGTTATATTATAAGATAAGACTGTGTTCAAACGAATTCCACACCTTCTCCCTGGACAAAGGAGACTTCCCCCTGCCCTTGGCTAAGACATTGACAGGCTGGTGTCAAAAGGAACTGGGAGTGGCACCCTGGCCTGTTGCTCTCAGTGCAGACAAAGGAATCCTTGGGCTGAATAGAAAATGCTAATTTGGGTGTGACTGACAACAAACTGCTAGCAGGAAAGAAAGACATGTGACCTCTGAGTCAGCACAGACTTGGAGGCGGAGACAAACCATTGTGTGGATTCAAAAAGCACATTAAATATATGTTTTAGAAAAATGCTTATAACAAATTGCATTGAACTGCCAAAAATGTGAAACTTTGAGATTGTTAAAATGAAAAATTCGCTCACAGTTTAAGACTAAACTGGACTCCGTGTGATGTTCTGAGACCAAACCCTGGAATTAGTCATATTGTAGCCACTGTGTTTATGCTATGAACATAAAAAATTACAGAAATGAGCCCAGATGGATGTGAATGCATGGATAACAATAGGTGCAGAAATAATATTGAGAAACCCACCAAAAGCGCAAAAAGTGGTCATTTCTGAACCAAAGCTCTTAGGAAGATGAGAGTTGAACAGAAATGTACCTTAGTTAATCTGTCATGTGATATAGGTTGTATTAACAAGTTGTGTATATTGTAAATATGTGTTTTATGAAAAATAAGATATGCTGTACAGAGACAAAGGGGAGTGTTTTCCCCCAAGCCATGAAGATGAAACGCTGACACTTTCTCCAATCAGGGGATAGGGAATCCTCTAACCTATCAGATCCTTAGAGGGTTGGGCATAGAGAATCAGCCTCCCCACCTACTTTGGAAATACATAAATAGGGACTGCTGAGAATAGATAGGACATCACACTTTTCCACTACTCAACTGATTTCTTGGCGTAGCACCCTGCATGAAAATCCAGACAGAGCTCCAGACATAGATCCAGAACCCAACTCTAGAACCCAACTCTAGAACTCTGAAGCAGACAGGCCTAACCCAAAAGCTGAACCTTTCTCAGCAGTCCTGCAGAATCTAGCAACCTGATTCTAACCCCTAAACTTCCAGGGGGCTCTCAAAATCCAACAGCCTGGCTGAGCTGTTTTGCTGTTCTAGCTAAGAACCCAGTGCTAGAACCAAGATCCAGACCCGCAGAGCAGAGCCGTAATCCAGAACCCGTCAGATCCAGTCCAAGAGGCCGCACAGACCGCAGTGCAGTGCTGAGAGCAGAACAGAGACCTGTCCAGTGGCGAGAGAGAATCCCAGCCAAACCCTTGACCAGATCTTTGACGGGGCGCACTCCATTCCAAAGCCATAGGAGTGAGTATCCAGTCTAGAACTGTCCATAGTCATCTCTTAATTTAAAGTCATACTATTCCATCCATTTCAATCTGTCTAGAACTGCATTACAGAACCTCTGTTGTCTATCCTTAATTTGTCTCTCCTCCACATAATCCTTGATCATTGTCATGATAATCATCTTGACGCTAATATATATTTTCTGTAGTTTGTGGCTCCATAGACTTAGAGTTAAGAAATCTTTGTTTCAAATCTTCAATAGCGCATCTTTCATTTTGAAATCTTGACTCTGTTTCTGAAAAATCTACCTTCACAAAAACCTCTGTAAATTTTGAATCGTACGTCCTAGAGATGAAATTTAACTGTCATTTTGAAGCTAAGATCCTAAGCTTTCTAACAAACCCAAAACGGTTATAGTTTTGCTGTAATCGTGCTTCCCGCGCGTGGAAAAGTTGCCGCAAATTGCATTTTGGTTAAATTTCACCACATGTCCGGATAGCTGTTTCTTGTTTTCAACTGCTGAAATTTGTTTTCAATCTGATAATCATTCATGAATCATTGCTAGTGTTGACCTGAAGCAATCCAAAGTAACTATCACTTATCCAGAATCTCCTTTAGTGAATTAAAATAATTTTAGCATATTTTCCCATTCATTGCCATCATATTCAAAGCATTTTGACCTGTTTTAAAATCATATCTATTCTCTCTAAGCTTGCTGGGGGAACTGGGATTGAACTGCATTATTGAACTGCAGTGTTGATTGTATTTTTGAAACCTTTGTGCCCTCATTACCATCTCTTCATATTGCATAGTGGGGGGAGTGAGTAGTCACACGGGAAAAAGTGATCATATTATCTTTTGTGGAAATCATATCAAGTTTATTTCTGTGTTGCAATTTTCCTGTCTTGCATTTCCTTGAACCCATACAAAGTATTCTCTGCTATATTATCCTTTCTATTCCTACTCCTAACTGATTAAAGAGGTTGTTGAGATTGTAATATTACCCATTGCTGATTACCGTTCATATTCATAAGTGTGCTATTCGGATATTATTTTATTCATAAAAGTGTGATATATATATTGTTCCATTCTTCAAATAAACCTTTCAATTTGCAAAACAAACCTACTTCTTGGCTCAATGAGGTCGGGGAGATTCAAAGGGAGGGGCGTTATATAGGGGTTCATCATCCAGATTTAAAGAACGTTGACATAAAAATATATAAATAAGGGCTTCCATTGGTCATCCCATACTAGGCATTGACTTAGTTGGAGTGCTGGATTGAAGTCACCTACAGATTGGGGGCTCGTAGTGGGACTTCTGGATTAGATCTACAATTTGTGCAGCTTAATACAGTGTGCTAACTAATAGGATAGATAAAGAGAGCAAATTTTACATAAGCTATTTGTGAGAGGTGAGTGGACTGAGCAGGACCAGAATGCGTGGTTGCAGGCGATCACACAACAGGTCACTGCAACTGGGTTAGATATCTGGAGAGATCAGGGTCCCTTACATGTGACCCTAAGTGAACTATATATGGCCCCTAAGGCCAAGGATGAGCACAACAAGATTGCCAGGATAGCGGCATATTTATATTTATATACGGGAGCCATACAGGACAAATGTGCTGAAGGCCAAGATCTGGCAAGTAGGCAACTGTTGACATTAGAGAAGGCCCAATCTGATCTGGACTCTTCTGAGCACAGGCTGCTCAGGAGCGAGGAGTCAGAAAACTAAAGTAGGCAGTATCTAATTAAAATAAAACAGGACATGGGTATCCGGGAACAGGAAAAGGCAGACCAGGATACCAGAATTCTGGCCTTGCAGAAGGAGTATCAAGAAGGTTTGGACTCCCTACTGCAGAGCCAGAAAAAGCTGGAGCAACAACTGGATTACAATAAGGCATGCGCAGAGCAGGTAGTCAACCTACAAAGCCACCTGGAGAGAGAGCAAAGGCAGAGAGCAATACATTATTTCTGAAAGATCTGGACACCCAGGCAGAATTTGAGGAAGAGCGCCAGAAAGCTGGTGCCCTTCAAAGACAGAGGGAAAACCTGGCGGCGCAGAGGCAGGATCTTGCTCAGGAAAGGGATACCTTAGGCCAGGAAGTCTGTAACTTAAAAGGAAAGTTGGAAGAAAATCACCTGGCCCTCCAGGGACTGGGTGACCTCCAAAAAGAGCATTGAAACTTGTTAGAGCACACCAGGAGGGTGGAAGATGCTCTGGCAAGAAAGGAGCAGGCCAGTAGGGACGGGACTCGGGAGGTAACCCTCCTGCAGTAACGACTGGCCCAGTACTCCAAGACAAACCAGGAGGCACAGAGAGAAAATGAGGCTCTCTGTCAGCACAATGACAAGCTCCAGTGACAGGTAGCCATGCACGAGAGACTGATAGAGTGTAGTAAGGCCTTGATTGAGGAACTGAAAGCTCAGGCTCTTGCATGGCAACAGGGAGCAGGGCTGATAGAGATGAGGTTCGCTGGGAAAGGGAAACACCTGAGCATAACCTCAGGAGCCCTAGTACCAGAGGCCTTCATCTCTCCCAGTGCCTGGAGTCTGCCAACCCCATGTCCCCTGGCACACATGAGCCCAGGGCCACGGGGATGGCAGATTACTATCCAGTCAGAAGTATGGGGCTCATAGGCCAGTACCACCCAGGAATGGATGGGCGGGCATTCGGGTATGGGCGCCCAAGTACAGTGCAATTTAGTGGGGAACCCCAGGAGAGTAGGCCCACTAAGGGCATTCTGAAAACCTCTGCTCAGTTAGGTCAGTGGGGGGGGGGGGGTACCCATCAAATCCTGGGAGCAAGGAGGAATCACAAGACTCCTCTGAGCGTCCCAGGACACAGGAGACTAGGTCCCCACATTCTGCCAGCCATTCCCAGGCTTGCAGAATCCAAGAAAACCTAGAAGATCAGACTGGCACCTCGGGGAGCAGTGCCTCTGAGTCAGAGGATGAATAGACCAGGGTTACCCGAACCAAGAAGGCCAATAAGGCAAAAAGGGCCTTGCTGAAGGACCCCTTAAAACAGATTAAGGCAATAAGGAGTGTCATCACACCTTATCACAAGAACTCCAAGTATTCTGTGTGGGAACACTTAGAGCTCTTTGAGCAAAAGATGGAGACACTCCATTTGAAAGACAGCAGTAGCTGCATGCAGTATGTAAAATGGACATTCTCCCCAGAATACTCCAGTTCTTTGCGGGGCTGGAGGACCAAAATCATTCAAGATGGTGCACATATAGGGTGGCCATCTTAAAATACTTTTCTGTTCACCGAAATCCCCAGGAGGCTCGCAAGGCAGCCTACAATTTACAATGAGGGGAGGATCAGGCCCCACAAAAATTTGTGCAGGAGTTGAAGTGTGCCTTTGCGCAGACTACCAAAAGGGTGTGCACGGATAGCAAAGAATGTGTTAATACGTTTTTCCATGCGCTGTCAAAATACATCATGACCCAGCTAGTGAGAGATTTTCATGAGAAAAGGTCACTAGACTGGGTCATTGAACAGGCACCCGGATCTATGAGGTGCAGAAGCCCATAGAAAATAAAAATAATGCTCAGAAAATCCCCAGACCGACCAGCACCACTGCCGCTGCTAAGGTGGCAGAGGTAAAGGTTGCCCCCAGTTTAGATTTGGAGATGGGTGCCTAAAAACTTGCCTGCACCGAATAATTCCAAGCCCAGAAGGCCCTCGGCCCAGTCACAGACAGGGAGTCAAGGAGGTAGTCCCACAAATGGGGTCCCTCACTCCCCTGACTATGTAAGTCCCCCCTACAAGGGAAACAAACCCATCCTGGGTTATGTGTGGACCCCTCCAGCCCGAGGGGGGGATCCAACCAAGCACCTAACCCAGGGAACTTCCCTCCTAACTTCCCCCAGGAGGGAAGAAATTCCCCAAATCCTGGGCAGAACTTTTTCCCCAGGTACCCACAGAACTTCCAACCCCAAAATCATCCATCCTTCTTTCCCCACTTTCCTGAGCCCAGAGAACCTAATCTGGGAGAGAGGAGGCCAAGGGGTTGAGGGGTACCCAAACCTTCTCAACCCTGGGTGCTACCAGAGAATGGATAGCTACCCTTCCCAGGATCAACCCAGTGGAGAATCCTGTATCAGCCTGAGCGGGTTTCACAGTTAGAGCGCCAGGTCCAAAACATGGCCCAGGACCTGGGTCGCGTGCTGAGGGCTCAGCAGAACCCTCAGATGGGCATGCCGGCACAGAATGCCTCCAACTCTGGGCCTGGTGCTCCAGAATAATGACGGGGGCAGCACGCCGACAACATACCGGTTCCCAGGGAGGAGGCACAAGAGGAAGGGGGGTTTAAAGCCTTGGAGGAAGCTTCCTTCCCCACTTGTAAACAGCCTCTGCCAACCCAGGAACCGTAAACAAAATCTCCTACCCTTGAAAGCCTGCCACCCAAGGAGCAGAGAGGGGGTAGGAGAAACAAAGGACCCAAACAGACCCATTTTGTGGCGGAGGTAAACATCTTCCAATTTGAAGTAGAGGGATCCTCAGAGGATCCTGGGAAAAGGATCTTCTCCTTCAGAGATGGGGGAACTCCTCCCAAAGAAAAATGGGTCCCAAGGGATTCACATCCAGACTGGGTAGATGTGGGGCTGAGCTAGCACCGCCCATCATCCCATCCAAGAACCAACAACAAGAAAAACCCCTGGTTCAAACCCATCCTGGTTCAAACCCATCCTGGTGACTGCCTCCAAGAAGAAGAGGGTGGCCCAGAATCGGAACCAGGGGAACCCAAAACTTCTCCTATCTCTAGTTGCCAACTTTTTCTTTCAGATTCCCAAGACTCCCCACAGAATTCTGCCCACATCTCTTCTATTTGTATGTCCAAAACTAAAAAACTAGCCTACCAGTTGTCCAAAAATGTGCATTATCTGTGCCCCCTCGCGGAGAAGGAGGGAATATACTATGCCCCGGTTCAAGTACAGGGGCAGGGTACAATTTTGGCACTGGTGGACACTGGACCCCAAGCTACCCTTCTGTCCAAAAAGGCCTTTGATGAGCTGAATTCAGGAAGGGGGGAGAAATACCAAATTTCTCTCACCTCTCTTCCTGGACAACTTCAGAACTTTGACGGGAAGGAAATCCCTGTCGAGGGGACTGCGGATTTGAACATTAAAATTGGGCGACACAAGGTGAAACACCCAGTCATAGTAGTGACTCCATAGGGCACCCCATGTTTACTAGGGAATGACCTACTGAGAAGGTTGTCACCCCTAATAGATTGTGTAAACACGGTCCTCTGAACCCAGACTAGATGACCAATAAAATTGAAACAGAGTGTCAATCATGTTAGTTTAAACGGCACATGCCACATGGTTGAACAAAAATCTGACCAAGTAGAATTTCACTTCCAGAACAACCAAATTCCAGACGTAACAGTAATAGCAGTAGGACAACAGACTGGTGATGCGGGGTCCTCTCTATTTCTGAAAATCAACCTTCCTTCCAGTTTAAAGTGGTATTCCACACTGGAAGGCAACACTCTGAAATTCTTTACCAATCCACAATCAGACATTCCCACTCCTATAGTCCAGAAAGATGTGAAATCAGCTCAGAGCCTGGCTGATGTTCAGCAAATTGGAGAGCAGTTGTTCATCCCTGTTCAGTTAAATGAAGGGAAGAACTCTGTTCTCGCCCGAGTGTGTGTGAACAACGGTAAGAGCTTCATCAGCGAAGCCATGTTCCGCCAACTCCCAAAAGATCCAGCCATTCCCACATTTAGACTCAGACAAATGGGAAATGGATCTGGAAACACCCAATTCCAAACATCTCCTGCCAAGCAGGTGTATGCTCAAAATCTCCATAGGCAACAAGAGCATAGTCCATAATTGTTGGGTCGTGCGAGACGTCACTGACGCCTTTTATTTAGGCAGTGATATTCTCAATCGCTTTGCCATTAGTTTGGACCTAATAAACTTCAAAGCTTGGTCCCGATTAGTGGATAATCCCATGGGCTTTGATGATCCAGAGAACGCATTTAGGTCAGCTCAACTGCTGCCTTATTTATTTATTTATTTATTTATATTTATATAGCGTGCATCAGCCCAAGGGCATTGAGTCGCTGTTACTTGCATGAGCTTAGTTACAGAGGTACAGTCGTGGTAGCAGTCGTTGGCACATTATAAGTAAATGCAGACATAGTTATCATTACAGCTTATGCGATTGGTCTTTACAGCTTAAGCAGTGGGTCATATGGTAAGTATTCATGCTGCTACAAGCAACCTTATGAGAAGAGGATGGTTTTCATTGCTTTACGGAAAGCGAAGAGGGAGGCCTCACCTTGGATAGTGGGAGGTAGGGCATTCAAGTGAGTAGGTGCGAGATATGGGAAGCTGGATCTTTTTACTATGGGCACACAGAGCATGTTGGTATAGGGTGATCTGGTTGGTTGTGTAGAGGAAACGGGGTGGATTCTTAGTGAGAGGTAATCGGGAGCAGTGAGGTGGATGCACTTGTGCTTGTGGGTCAGTGTCAGAGCTTTGGAGATGATTCTTTCCTTTATTGGGAGCCACTGGGCTAGTTTTCTGGCCTCTGAGATATGTTCCCTTTTAGCAATGCATTGGGCTGCACAGAGAGCACTATTCTGGATGACTTGTAGCCTCTCCAGGTTTTTATTGGATGTTCCTAGAAAGAATACATTGCAGTAGTCTAGCCTGGAGCTGGTGATGGCTCTGGCTATGTTTGTGCAGTTCTCTTTGGAGAGAAATGGCCTGACTGCATTGATCAGCTTAGCATGATATGCGGCTGAGGAGGCAATTGCGTTGACTTGTCTGTCCATGGATAGGTTGGAATCCAAATAGACACCAAGAGTTTTGACTGAGTCTGAGACAGGTATTTTGATGGTGTCGATGGTGAACTGACTAAATTGTGAGTCTAGATGTTTTAGCGTGTCGGGGGCACCTACCAGAAGGAGTTCGGTCTTGTCAGAGTTGAGGCATAGTCCATTGTCTGCCATCCAGGATTGGATGGTGTTGTAGAGGTTAAGGGTCAAAGAGTCAATGTCATAGTTGCCAGTGAGGGTGAGGAGGATCTGGGTATCGTCCGCGTAGTTGGTGTAGGAGATACCAATAGCGTTGAGGATGAGGAAGAGGGGTCTTGTGAAGATATTGTAGAGGGCGGGGGAGAGGCAGGAGCCTTGGGGCACACCACAGAGTATGATGGTGGGTGAGGCGGAGGCTAAGTCAGAGAATACTTCCATGGTTCTGTCTTGTAGGAAGGAGGTGACCCATGCTGTGGCGTCAGGGGAGAAATTGGCAGTGGAGGAGAGATGATGGCATAGGACATCATGGTCTACGGGATTGAACGTCGCAGATAGGAAAGGAGTAGGAGAAATGCTGGTTTGCCCATGTCTCTGGCTCCCGTCCATCTGGTTTTTTAGGTCCAGTAGGGTGGTTTCAGTCCTGTGTCTGGGGCAGAAGCCAGATTGGCAGAGTCCCAGGAGTTTGTTCTCTTCAATGAAGTTCTGAACCTGCAGGTAGGCTGCTTTGTCCAGTATTTTGAGGAGGAATGGGACAGTGGTGGAGAAAGGTGGTCTGAAGGCTGGGCCTTGGAGGAAGGGCAGTAGCCTTTCCTTAGTGAGCTGACGGGAGCTTCTTGCGAGGCAGGGTGGTAGGGGTGGGGGTGTCGGAGTTGAGGAGTTGGTGGTGAGGATGCTAAAGGTGATGATATGGTGGTCAGACCATGAAGTGGGAGTGTTTCCAGTGATGATGAGTGGACAGTTATGCTGAGCGATCTAATCGAGCGTTCTGCCCTGGTTGTGAGTTGGGCTAAAGATGGTGTTCTTGTAGCCTAGTGTCTTGAGGGCTGAATCAAGGGATTTCACTGCTGGGTCTTTGCTGTCCAGGAAACCTAGGTTGACGTCCCCCAGGAGAATGGCTTTCGAGTGTTTTTTGAAGTTGTCAGATAGGAGGTGGATGAGGGAGGCTTGGAATTGATTGATTGATTGATATTTTATTTCTATCGCGCTCGTACACAAGTGTTTCAGAGCGCGACAAGGCAAGGGAGGGGAACAGGGGAGAACAAAGCAGCGATCTTACTAGGCCCAGTTACATTGAGAACACGCAAGTGAATGGGAGAGGGGGAGGAGAAAAGTGCATGGAAGGGGGAGAGGTGGAAAGTGCGAAGCAGAGGAGAAACAGATAAATAATAAATAAATAATAAAGGCAACAAACAGTGGTAATGCAGCCAGCAATTTGCAAGTGATAGGTTTAAGGCAGCAGACAGGGTAGGACGGATAAGTGCAGGAAGAGAAAGGAGGTGCTGTATGGGTACAGATACAGACCCCAGTGCAAGGGGTGGTCCGGAGGCAGTGCGGGAGGGTGACAGGATGAGCAGGTACTTGGGCCCAAAAGACAGAGGGTGGCCAGCTGCACGGTGCCAAGAGAGCACTCTGTGGGTCCTGGAGGGCGAAAGACAATGTGAACAGCAATGGCACAATGGGGGGAGAGGTTGATTTTGACTTGGAGGTAGTCGTTGTTGTTTAAGGATTTCTCTACCTTTCTAATGGCGAGGCAGTCTTTGGCAGTGATTGCTACGCCTCCACCTTTAGAGAGTCGATCTTGTCAAGTGATGGAGTAGCCAGGGGGCAGTGCAAGAGAGAGCGCAAGACTGGAGGCCTCATGTAACCAGGTTTCTGATATCATAAGCAGATCGAGGTCATGGGTGGTTATAAGGTCGTGAATGTCCAGAGCGTGGGCATTGATGGACCTAGCATTGATCATGGCGCATTTGAGGTGGGTTCTGTAACGGCTGGGGAGGGGTCTGTGGGGAGAGTGGGTGAGGTGGTGGGCATGGGCGGTGTCGCGCTGGGGGGGTAGAAGAATTGCACATCACAGATTTTGCAGTGGGGGCACATTTTCAGTGGTGGTGGACACAGGTGGGGATCACATTTGGCACAATAGCATTCGAAATAGTGGTAGAAGAATTGCACATCACAGATTTTGCACTGGGGGCTCATTGTCAGTGGTGGTGGACACAGGTGGGATCACATTTGGCACAATAGCATTCAAAATAGTGGTAGAAGAATTGCATATCACAGCTTTTGCACTGGGGGCTCATTTTCAGTGGTGGTGGACACAGGTTGGATCATATTTGGCACAATAGCATTCAAAATAGTGGTAGAAGAATTGCACATCACAGATTCTGCACTGGGGGCTCATTTTCAGTGGTGGTGGACACAGGTGGGATCACATTTGGCACAATAGCATTCAAAATAGTGGTAGAAGAATTGCACATCACAGATTTTAGTGGGATCACATTTTGTGTGGAAGCAGTACAATTGGAGGTGGGGTAAAGTGCATCATTGGCAGCTATAGTGGAAGTAGTTATACTGGCTATAGGCTTTGTAGTTGGGCAGATGAGTCTGGCCATGTTAGCATGTGAAGTGGGTTGCGTTGTACGGGAGCATAGCCGTGCATTGCGGATGCTCATGGGGAGGGGCTGTGAGCTGATGGTGGCTTCTATGGTGTGGGCACGTAGTCAGAAGCTCCTGGTGGCCAGGCCTGGGTGTGAATTAACTTGGCAATAGTCAGGCTCCTTACCTCCAGGATGGGGCATAGCTTTGTGGCAAACGGCATACGAGCAGCGAAGAGTTGCAAAGAGGAGTGCAGGCCTTGTCCTCTGGCCTTCTCCTCGTGGCTTTGCCTAGCGGCTGCAACCAGGCCTTCCATTAGGAGGGGAACAGCTGTGTGCGTGGAGCACGCTGCAGCAGGGGCACCGAAGGAGATGTTGTTTTCAAATATCAGCTGAACCAGCTGAATGGATGGTGGCACTCGCAGCGGAGCTGCAAAGAGGAGTGCAGGCCTTGTCCTCTGGCCTTCTCCTCGCGGATGCAGTTGAAATTCAGATTGGAGAGGAAGTCACCATCCCAGAAAGGACCCGACAATTCTCCCTGGAAGTGAAAGTTACAAGAGGACAGAAATTGAAAAACTCTGATGCTTATATTCATCTCAATGCTTCTCTCCAACAGCAAGGGTTGGGCGTAAACCCAACACCCCTAGTCAATGTAGAACATGACACCATCACTCTAGCCGCAGGCACCATTATTGGAATGGCAGTTGATGACCGACATTTTTCCACTGATTTAGGAAATTAACAGTTAGGACCAATCCCCAAGGACTGTTTTGACAGTGATGACGACACAACACCAGACAGGATCTTTACCCTGCATGGGGGGGAACTTCCTGGTGTACACTTCCTGCCCTTATGGTAAGGAAGATGAGACTTGTGACTTCAGGAGGGATGAGGTGATTTTCCAGGTCCATGAGGGCTGCCTTTCCCACCTGAAGCCTCCAGTCCAAATCAGCACTCTGACCAGGGACTTCTCCACCCAGCTGGAGAAGGCCGCTGAGATAGCTAAACCAGAAGTCTTTCCAGGCTTCAGGCAGATGGTGGAAGAGAGAGTCAACCTAGCCGATGCCTGCGTGACTCTGGAACAAAAGCAAAAGTTGAAACAAGTTTTCTTGGATTTCCAAGATCTCTTTGCGGTAGACTCATATGACTGTGGTCGCACCGACATCCACACAACAACAATTCCCACGGACCCTGGCATGACTCCAGTGTTTGTGAAGCAATATCGCTTGCCTCTCGCATCCATGGAGTCCCTTACTGAAATAATTAAGAACCTTGAGTCCCGGGGAATAATCCGCCCAGTCCACAGCACTTTCAATAATCCGGTGCTGGGAATATTGAAGCAAAACGGCCAGTGGAGACTCTGTGCCGACCTTAGGGAGCTCAACAAACGGGTCCATTCCTGTGTCTCTCTAAGCTTGCTGGGGGAACTGGGATTGAACTGCATTATTGATTGTATTCTTGAAACCTGTGTGCCCTGATTTCCATCTCTTCATATTGCATGGTGGGGGGAGTGAGTAGTCACAGAGGAAAAAGTGATCGTATTATCTTTTGTGGAAATCATATCAAGTTTATTTGTGTGTTGCAATTTATCTGTCTTGCATTTCCTTGAACCCATACAAAGTATTCTCTGCTATCTTATCCTTTGTATTTCCTACTCCTAACTGATTAAAGAGGTTGTTGATATTGTAATATTACCCATTGCTGATTACCGTTCATATTCATAAGTGTGCTATTCAGATATTATGTTATTCATAAAAGTGTGATATATATATATATATATATATATATATATATATATATATATATATATATATATATATATATATATTGTTCCATTCTTCAAATAAACCTTTTAATTTGCAAAACAAACCTACTTCTTGGCTCAGTGAGGTCGGGGAGATTCAAAGAAAGGGGCATTATATAAGGGTTTATCATCTAGATTTAAAGAACTTTGACATAAAAATATATAAATAAGGGCTTCCATTGGGCATCCCATACTAGGCATTGACTTAGTTGGAATGCTGGATTGAAGTCACTTACACTATTATTTGAGGTTTTGAAAATAATATAGTATGAAAAATGAATTTATTTATGAAGGGAATGGGGTATCGGAATGGGAAACATAAATGGGAGAATTTGGAAATTCTATACAATGATGATAAGGGGAGGGAGGGAGTGAAGTTTCATCAAAGCGTCTTTCATTCATATATTGGGAATTCGATGGGGATTATTGCTGGGGATAAAAGGGACAGGTATTTGAGAAACCTAGTGTAAGGCTCGTCAAGTCTAACAATACCAATCAGCTGAAGATGCCAGCCTGCAAATCCAGTAAGGCTATGAACTCTGCTTTAGCTATAGCCACACCCAGGGCATTGATTGCCCTTCCGCCCGACCCTAAATAAATGGGCTCAACATCAGTGTTCAGAAAGAGGCTTAACACCTTGTTATTCTTTTGATGACTGACATGAACCTAAGATCCTGGATTAGTGTACCTAGACTGTGTACCTCGCACTCCCCAGGAATGTTCTACTTTTTTGTCTGTCTTGTGTGCTCTGTCTCAATTTATGTGCAGCCGTAAACCTTGGGGTCCTTGGTGTTCGTTACAAATAGAATAAAGTAAAAGGTACTAGAAGGAAAGTGATAATTAACATTTCTGATAACATGGTTTTTAACATTATGTAAAAGTTCCTTAAAGTCATTACTAAGTTCATCCAATTTTGCAGACACGATCTTTATGTACAGTTGGGCATAGATATTGTCTTTGTGATATTTGTGATTCTCCATGATTCATTTTGGGTGTTTCTTCATGTAAAGTATGTATTAGAAGAAAAGAAGAAGGTCTGTAGAAATTGCATCATTTGTTTATATTTAAAGATGTATTTTTCACCATTATAGATGTTATCATCACTTATTTCTTCTTTTGAAAATGTTTCTCCCAACCATTCAAGTGTGTTTGCCATTTCATTTAAAATGACAAAATAGTGACATTTTCTTATAAGAAATGTTTACATAATGAATGGTAATAATAGATACATTAATACAGTATACTTACTATTTGTTGAGAGATTGTTTTGGAATGAGTGCCTGGTGTATGAGAGTCTGTATGAAGAGTTTTATTGAAGTGATTATATAAGGTGTACAGTTATAATTTGTGCTTGGTGCATTCCATTATATTGTGTGATAAAATAAAAAAATAATGTGTACATTTTGAAGTGATGATTTGTACAAAAAGGTATATTTGGGTGCAACGAATCACTGCTTTCAGATGAAGAATTTCTTTACATTAGCACCAAATCGCCTATAATCTCAACCATATACTTTCTACCTAAAATCCATAAGCACTTCATCAATTTACCCACCAGTCGTCCCATCATCAACAGCATTGCTTCCTTAACTGAACACATTTCCGAATACATTGACCACCAACTGCAACTGTTAGCCACCTCTCTATCTTCATACATGAGGGACACTACAGACATCATCCAGCAGCTCGAAACCATTCCATGGAACAAGGATTATAGGCTCATCACGATGGACGTCTCATCTCTTTACACCAGTATTTTACATGACAAAGGACTTGTAACCACTGAATATTACCCCAAGACCAGGTCCATCTCATACAATGACCAGAACAACATGATTTTGGAAATGCTTCACTTTACTCTCAGAATAATATCTTCACATTCAACCAGCAACTATACAGACAAGCTCAAGGAACAGCGATGGGTGCCAAATATGCTCCAAACTATGCCAATCTCTACATGGGTCACTTTGAACTTGAACATGCCTTACAACACCCATCATTTTCACAAACCAACAATATCATATTCTGGGCAAGATAAATTGATGACGTTTTTCTGATCTGGAATGGACCAATCCACAATGTCCACAACTACCTAAAGTTTCTTAACAACAATACCTATAACTTGAAACTTACTGCAGAATTCAGCCAAACAAGCATCAACTTTCTGGACATTACCGCTTACATCGACAAAAATAGGATACACACTATGCTTTATAAAAAACCTACGTCGGTCAACAGTCTACTTCGCACCTCCACCAATCATCCCAAGCACATCATCTGTAACATCCCTTTTGGAGAAATTCTCAGGAAGAGAAACTGTACACAAAATTCTGAATTCGCCAAACATGTGTCTCAAACCATCAGCAATTTTAAAGAGAGAGGCTACAGTGAGAATCTAGTAAACAGAGCTATAGAAAACACTTTGCAGACCCAGACCAGCTCTCTAACTCACTAAGACAAAAACAAAAGCAAAAACATAGGAAATAAGAACCAATTTCATTACCACTTACAGTTCTAACAATGTAGTTATCAGGAAATTCTTGTCCAGGAATTGGAACATCCTACACACCGATTCTGATCTACAAAAAACATTAGAAGACCACCCAACAATAAGCTTCAGGAAAGCTCTGAATATCAAAAGCCTACTCAGTCCATCACACTTTGAAATGAAGAAAAACTCTCCAGTAAACACAACAGGAACAATGTGGCTGCAACAACCATTTAGAGGAAATTACAGATGTGGGGACTGCTCACTATGCAAATACTCCGACAGAGCTAAAACAACTATCGAGAAACCAAATGGAACTGCTTATCTCATCCAACAACTCATCAATTGCAAAATCAAATATGTGGTATATGGCATAAAATGCACCAGTGATCGACTCTACATTGGTAGCACAACATGGGAACTGAGGATCAGAATTGGTGAACACATCAGGGCCATTAGGAACCAGGATTTGAGATCACCACTTGCCACACATTTTGTAGCCATACAGAAGCCTGAAGAACTCACAAATGTAAGATTCTTTGGTATTGAAAAAATAAGATTACCACCAAGGGGAGTTAACACCGAACTGCTTTTGAGAAAAAAATAAGCTAGTTGGATCTGCAATATGGACACTTGTTACTCAGGTCTGAACTCGGACCAAGAACTGTTTCATTTTTTACATTAATAGCATATATTTTACCCCGATGGACGGTATTTCAGATTTTGTCTTTAACCAAGTACTGTAACACCCATGCCCTAGTAAGAACCAAACTCACCAGCACCCTACTTTAAGGATAAATCTTTGGATCATTCCTCAACCCATCATCTAGACCATCCTGTTTTCAACCAACTTATTGTTCCACCAACACACTAGTGTCCTTCGGTATAACCATTTTTTGAAGTCACTCTGACTCAGCTAGCAATGTTTACATTTAGCCATACATAGCTCAATGCCGCACTTCATCTTTTTCACAACATTTGATACAATCGCATTTTTCTACTAAATCTTAGTTCTCCACACCCCATATATCTTCATCTTCAACAATATGTTGGCTTTTTCATCTCATCTGATTGTTAATATATTATCACGTGACACCACTGAAGTCATTCATAAATATACTGGCACCAAAATGGCTACTTTGCCCATTTATCTTTATTTTTCATGCAGACAACCTTTTATACATGAGAAACGCATTTATTATCCACGTTCGTGCTTAATTATTCAGTACGAGCGGGAGCTTGATTTTGTAGAGACCATCACAACCTTTTTCCCTTTCCAATATGTCCGATATACATGAAACGTATGACGTCATTGCGTCCCATTTTTAACACAATGACGCATCGCCTAATATAAATAGCGGCCTCCCTCATCTCACCAACATGATGACCGGACCATCATTGGAAACAGCGACCCTCTACAACCTTTGCTCCTCACCTAAAGGTAAATTTGCAACATGGATATTTAGAGACACCAAAATCGAGATAGCAGCTGTTTTAACTTTAGCAACTACTTACCCCTGATATAGCACTTTTTTTGTTCTGTTGTCTCTTAAACAGGCTCCTCTACGTGCATTTCTTACCATAGTTGTGAGCACTTTACAAACATAAAGCGGATGCAATCTGAATATATCTACTGCTATTTAACAAACAGGAACCTACGTGTATCAATACTAAGTGAATACCTCCACTATTCACTTTCTGTACTTACCCTTGACCTGTAAGCCCTAATTTCCAGGATAACTTGTAACCATTTTGCACACCTGTTCTTGGTTCTCTAGGGCCTCCTTCTCAACTATCCCCAATAACAGAGGCAATGGGCCTCATTACGACCATGGCGGTAAGGAATGGCCATTACCGGCATGGCGTACTCAATGTGTCCGTTCTGGCCAGAGACCGGTAAAAGCGGCACATTATGACTTCTCGGGCACGAGCATTGAGCCATGCCGGTAATGTAATCAACGACATGACGCTAAAGGCCGTAAAACCCCACTTACCGGCATCGTATGCCGTGCAAATAGCACCTCCGCCACCCTAGACATCGATATTACCAGTCACCGCTAATAGTGGTGACCGAAAATAGCAGGAACCGCTATTAGCTGCGACCACAAATAAGCAGATCCGGAAGTTGCGTCACCGCACAGGAACGGGAAAGAGTACGGCGGCCATCGTTAAAAACACAATCCATTGCCATCACCTTCAACCAGTGGACACCTGACCCCCCACAACCTCCACAAACCTTCTCCAACACCCATTCCACATCATAATGCCTAAAGTTCTGAAAAATACCGGAGATCGGCTGCGGCAGGAGCGCTTTTCTAGGGAGGAGCTAAATATGTTGGCTGAAACCCTACAAGAGCATGCCGATGTAGTCTTTTCAACGGAGATGACCAGACCGGCGCTGATGAGAAAGAAGGACATATGGGCCATGGGAGCCCAGAGGGTCAGTGCAGTCGGCACAACACCCCGCAATGCCAGACAATGCAGAAAAAGGTGGGAGCATCTACGTCTCCATATCAGGAGTATACTGCCGGCCAATAGGAATCTGGACATGGCGACTGGCGGAGGAGCTGAGTCGCCCATCAAACTGCAGCCGTGGGAGGAGATATGTGCCGCAACCATAGGCACTGAGAGCATAGAGGGGGTTAGAGATATGGAAAGAGGAGCCCCGACATCAGGCGACACAGGTAGGTGCCTTAAATCCAGCTATGCAAAACTCAACAAAATGAAGTCCAGATGTTTGTGAAGTGCAATGATGCCTAACAGAGTCACACAACACATTAGCACAAGACTGCCTACAGGCAGTGCTGACCTCCACCTTGTACACATGCATTATGCACACCCTTTCCGTAGCCACCCACATGCCTCCATGCTTCTACTACCCAAGAAGGAGACAACCTGTATGTCACTGCCTACAATGTGCACCATCTAGTAATCAAAATGAATGCAGCATCACAATTCCTGCTCAATGTCCGCAGACCCATCACTAACCCTTTCCCTCCTTTGGTCTACCACAGGCTCTCATTCGGATAGTTCAGATGAGAACACAGGCACTACACCTGCCAAGAAGCCCAGGCCCAAAGACCCAAAACACTGTCCCTCCACCTCTGGTGCCAAAAGCAAACCCCCACAGCAGCCAAAATCCCACAGCACATCACAGGCCACGGCACTGATGTGCAGCAAGTCAAGCACTACGGCACCACCGACTACAAGCATCCGCCCAGTGGTGTCTACCGAAGGCACTGGGTCCGCAGGAAGCAGCACCATTGGTGAGACTGCTGCCACCGCAGCTAGCTCAGACAATGATGAAGGGGATGTCGATGTTGTCGTGGCTCCCCCCACTGGCCCGTTGCATTCCCCCTACCTGTCCCCGTGCAGGCAGCATGACAATGGCATACAGGAGCAATATCCTGAAAATTCCTGGCCGGCCACTCCATGCCCAGTGGCAGATGTGCAGGAGGGGAGCAGCACAATGGACACGCCAGAGCCATCATCAACAGGCCACAAAACCCAGGAGTCGATGCATGAAATGATCACACGGCAACAGCTAAGCTCCCTCTTGTCACAGCATGTCGAAGAATGTGTCAGCGTAAGGGGGGAAATGCGCGAATGTGCAGAAACTGTAAAGGTTGCCATAGAGTCCACCTCTAGGGACATTTGTGCTGAACTGGCCGCGGTGCGGCAGTTACTTTCTAAGCTTGTCCAGACAATGAGGGACATGCGTCCCTGTGAGCAACCCAGTTCCTCCTCGGCTGCCAGTTCTACCCGAACCAGCCCGTCCGCAGATCGGGCAGGAACCTGCAGCGTACAGACAGGGGGGCACTGGGTGCCGGGAGAGGGGGGTGCCAATAGAGGCGGCCACGTGGACCGATGCCACATGATGCATTTGAGCACAGACATCCACACCATGTTATGGGGAGTTGAGGGGGAGGGGGGAGTGGGTGTGTTGGGGAGTTGAGAGGGGAAGGGGGAGTGGGTGTGTTGGGGAGTTGAGGGGGGAGGGGGGAGTGGGTGTGTTGGGGAGTTGAGGGGGGAGGGGGGAGTGGGGGTGTTCACTTTTATTTACTATTTCAATACACATTTTGTTTATGCACAAATCACTTGTGTGGACATTCCTCATTGCATACGTGTGTTTAATTGGTGAACAGTGTATAGTGTGCATGTCCCAGACACAACCAGTGCCCCAAGTGCCATCTCCATGTGACACCCCCATACTTGTGCGCTAGTAGATTATTTTGATCAGAGTCCGATGCATGCCACGTCCCTCCTGTGCATCACGTACTTCCTGGGGTGCTGTACCATCCCCACCCTCCTCATCATCATCTTCGTCAGGTGGTTGCTGTTCTGCGTCAGGGGGCAGGGGCACATTCCGTCTGATGCACATATTGTTTAGCATCACACATGCCATGACAATCTTTGCCACCTTCTCATGGCGGTACAGGAGTGACCCACCAGACCTGCTGAGGCTGCGAAACCGTACCTTCCAGAGGGCAAATGTCTGCTCAAACACCACACGGGTTTGTGTATGGCCACGATTATAGTCCTCCTCTAGCCTGTTCTGTGGGTTCCGGACTGGGGTAAGGAGACACCGCTTCAAAGGATAGCCTGCATCACCTGCATGTGGGCAACAATGTATGTGTAAGTTAACTCATCATGTTTAACCTTATTGAGTGATACCATGGCATGCATTTGTTTCTTCATCTCAAGCCCATTTCCATGCATGGATGGAGTCACACGATGTGAGTGCTATGTGTGTATTCCTCATATGGACTGTTTTGCATGCCAACGACTAGTGTGCGCTGGGGGTCCAGTTACTTGTGAGTGCACATGCACTGTGTTAGTCCACGAAGGTTATTTCTGTGATCTTGCAGATGTCCACTAATTTGTATGTTTCATCCTGGCAATGGTGATGTCAGCCTCATGATGCTATCACTACGCACAACAAATGGTGTCATGCAATGTAGTTGGGCATCTGTGTCAGTGTAGTGGTGTATTGATGTATTTGACCCTCATGTGATTCCTGTATGCGCAGTGGTGGGGGACTGGCCTTTCAGTTCATGGTGTTGTGTGGTGTGTATTGGCTATAGTTGTTGCTTGTAGCTGCATTTTTTGTAGGGAGATGCGGTCTGATTTCGTACAGTGCACATGGAGATGTCTGTGGGATGGTTGGGTACACGGCTTCATTTGCATGGTATGGCTGTTTACATCTTGCATTATGTGGTCAGGTGTCAAGTCCAGTCTGGGCTGCTTTTGGGGTATGAGCTTGCTCCATTTACTCTGGCACTCGCAGCTAGGTGAAGTATGCATCTCTCCCCACCCATTTCAGCAAGGTGAAGTATGCATGTATGCCTCAATCACCTACCCACATCACATTTCCATGAGCCTAACATGCGACTCACCGAGTAGCCAGGATCTCTGGCCTGCATGTTGCTCCATGTAGCGTTGAATCGTGAAGTTCCGCAGGACCATTGAATCATGGCTTGATCTGGGGAATAGGGCACAACATTGCGTGATGATGTAGTTCGAGTCACATACCATTTTCACGTTGATTGAGTGGTATAGCTTACAGTTCCGGTAAGCTACCTCCATGGCATGTGGAACCACAAATTCAACATGGGTGCAGTCAATGGAGCCAATGCAACCAGGTATGCCGGCCAGTGAATGGAAACCAACTTTGGTGTTTGAGATCTCCTGGGCAGACTGTGGTAAGCAAATGTGTTTGTCTGTGTGCTTGAGGAGGGAATCAGGCACTTGGTTCAGCGTAAGTGAGGGTAATGGTTGTGAAATGCCATGCAGTTGCCCGACTGTGTGTTGGTAGGTGCCTGTGGCCAGGAAGTGGAGCACAGACACTACCTTCAGTAGGGGTGGGATGGCGGTGCGTGTTTCAATGAGGCTGACGTCATGTATCATTTCCACAATGGCGGTGATGGTGTCCCGGTCCAGGGGGGATAGGGTGTGGATCTGGTCAGCGGTTAGGTTAAATGGACTGGCACAGAAGCCTGGAATTGGGGGGTGCCTGCGTGGTGGCACTGGCTATGCTGGTGGGGCATGCTGGCCCTGCCTTGCCCTCCTTCACCTCCTGCGTCTCCTCTGTGCTGCCTGTTGTACTTTTTGTAGTTGTTGTTGTTGTGGCGCTTCCACTGCAATCAGGTCTTGCAGCCCCAGCATTGCTAGTGGTGTTGGAATCATTGTGGAGTGTAACTGTGTGTGGGAAGGGGTGGGGTGTGCTCCTTTTGTGCTTGCCCAGTCTGTATTGACTCCACCTGTGGTGATTGTGTGCACCTGTTGCAGCTGGGAACACTGCACATGGCTGTTTACGGTTGGTCCGCGATGGCGTTATTAACGCCATGGCGGTAAGGTACTTTACAACCTTCACAAGGGCGTTATTTCCATGTCTGCGTGACTCGTGATGTTCACACCTTAGCGCCATGGCGGTATTTCCGGCATAGGAGTCGGGTGCCCGCGCCCTTGGCGCTTTTAACCGTTGATTACGGTGCCATTATTAGCGCTATCTCGGGTCATAATCGGTCCTAGTGGTAAGCGATGCCGGTAATCCTTTACCGACATTGTTTTTCACTTACCGCCAGGGTTGTAATGAGGGCCAATCTCTTTCATCTACTAAACTTAACGGATACAATATGAACATACTTACAGCTATCAAAACCAAAAGGAACCTCCATGTATCAACAACAAGGAACTTTCTAGTTAACTTTCCTCCTGAAGAACCGCTTTACACCCATAAGCGGGGAAACACGTGTCGAGGACTCTTCAAGGATGTTTAGCGACTAGCCCTACAAAAGGAAATTTAATATCAATTTTGGAGGACTTTTCAAGGATCAACAGGAACTCTTAAAGGAATCTACAGACAATTAGTGAATGTCAACTAAAGTGTCTGGTACAACTTACAGAAGCCTGAAGGATAGCACTTTGTAATCATTTCCATTTTATTTCTTAGATTTAGGGAACATATCAACTAAATCATTAAATGGTTTTTTTCACAATACTGAATTAAATAATGTTTTTCTTTTCAACTTCAACAGTTGTATGTAATCATTTTGAAAGAGTGCATTCCAAAGACTCAATTCATTTTTATATTTTGGTGCAGTAAATATAAGTAATGTTGTTTTATGTATATGTGTCTGTTGGGTGATGGGTAGAAAATGTTCTGTTCTCCCTTGTGCTTCTGGGCTTTGTGAATGCTACCTTCTGTCAGCAGACAATTGCACTGTCCGCGGACTCTACAGCTGCTACATTGGGGGTTAGTACAATATAAGGAACTTATATCATAGTCCCTAAAAGGGGTTGTGTTTATATAGTAGTAACAAAATGTCCGGGGTGATCGGGAGAGCTATTATGAACTACTTAATGTATTAGAAAAAGGACTAATCTAAACAAAACATTATATTGGAGTGTTGTTGTTAATACAGGAACTTAATTGAACATACTCATAGGCAATGATTGCATCATGCACCATAGCAGTATACTATTTTTAATCTGGTAATTTTGGATTGTAAAATTATAAATGCTACCTTATCAGAGTTTTGAGTAATGGTAAACATGGAATACATAGCAAACAATTCAAGACTTACTACACACTTGTGTTAGTACAAACAATACATAAGAAATCCCACAATGCATACAAACCATAGGCACATACAGAGAAACTAAACTAAGGAAGAAAGAAACAACAGCATCAGAAAATATCAATAACATTAAAGTTCATCTTTATGTGTACAAATGCATTGTGTGTGTACGGCCTCCTTATTGCCCCATATATGTACACCATGAGCTGAAACCAAACCCTAATGAAAGTACTTTAAGGACCTACAACAAGGTTAACGTCTAGATATATAGCACCTTTCCAATTTTCATATTCGGACTGTCAGTGAACAAAACCACCTGTTCTAGATATGTCAGTGAACAACAAGTGGCCTAGATAGTGATAGTATCAGTGATGTCATCTTTGATGTCCTGGGTGTTAGTCTTAGCAGTTGCTTAGCTTACCATAACTGGTGAATTTCTGGGGGGTTTCGGTTTGACTTGTAACCATAATGTCCTTTTTAATAAAGTTGTTTCACTTAATTTCATAGGTTTTTATCAGTGCAACTTAACCATAACGTCCCTATAACAAAGTTGTTTCAATGAATATATATACTTATATACACACACACACACAAAACAAATGGCACAAGTCCAGTTGAGATAAATTCATGAAGGTATGAAAACTTAACAAAAATGAAGAGGTCTTGCGGGAGGCGCTGCATCCTCTTTTAAAAACGTTCCACATAAAATTAATTAGCCAATTCAAAAGATTTCTCACAGGTGTGCTATGATTACTAGATGAGTGAATCAGGGCCTGAAATACGGATTGCTTGTGGAGGAGCGGGGGTGTTTGCTGTGGCAAGCAATTGAACTGGACACCATTGGGTTACACTGATCTCTACATCTGGTGCATTAACTGGGCAAAATTCACTAGCTTAAAGGGTCAGCATATAAACTTAGAAAGGATAGCTCAGGGGAAACGCTTTGGTCTTGGAAGCAAGACACTGCAGAGAAACACAGGCTCGAATTCTGGTCCTGCTTAGAGACCAGTCTCCCACTTTATAAAAAGATTAATTAATTACACAAGTTGGCATTGATATAGTGTACATTTCCATATGTGCATACTTCTAGTCAGCAAATGTGGCAGGATCTTTGCTACAATTGGCTGGTGGTGAGGGCTGCACATCCATCTGTATAAGATATTGCTCTAATGTTCTTCCAGTCTTGCTATGGTTTATACAAATGACTTCCAAAGTGTGGTTGAGAGGAGACCAAGCTGTATTTTCATCAGTAACCGCTTTGCCAAAATGCTACCATGCCAATGCATTTTGAACATGCCTGTGCATCATCGGGGCAAATAGTAGGTGCTTGCAGTGATCTGTGTTTCTCGTGCGTGCACGTCTGCCTTGAGAGATGCAAGTATGTGCACTTCCACAAGAGGCTTTCAAACATCTATGCCTCTCCCGCGCCAAAGGCAGTATTAACACTGCTCTCGGCACTCGGCCTCTTTCCTTCGCTGCCCGCTCATTTGTGAACAGTTCCATTTACTCAGCAAACGTGCTATAGGGTTTCTTCGATGACCCATTCTTTTATTGGAAGTCATGTTTTTTTTTTAATTAAATGCTGCACCAACTCGGATCTTCTTTTGAACTGCACTTTTGTGGCGTACAGAAGGGACCGGGTCCCTGTTGACAGTTTTAGAGCAGCTGTCGGGATTCTCCGGCTTGAACTTTCATCTCAGAACCGAGGCAAAGGGGTAGACGCCTGACGCCTGACGCTAGGCCTTTCTCACACCATTGGGAGTGAATGGCCTGCTTTTGGCACCTGTCAAGCAGTCAAGGACAGACTTCTTGCAGTAACTGTTCATCAATCAATTGAGTAGCATCGTTCTCCATGATCCCGTTTTGCAACAAAGTCACTGGAGGAGAAACTATGAAAGTAGGCCTTTACTTCAGTTTCCATGGCTCTGAGTCACGTGACCCTGGAATAGGATTGCTTTCTCTGGTAACCTGAAATAGAAAACAGTGTCAGTTTCCAGAAATACCACTTATAGCAGATGTCTGAACAGGGGCAGTTCACCAGGTGCCTTTAGCAGTCCCAGAGCAAGGTAAACAAAGAAAGACACATATTTAGCACCCGCACTTGGAGAACTCATTCTTTGCCTGATTCTAATGATGTATTGCAGACAATGCCTCTGCCCCAAGAGTCTTCTCTACTATGTTCGCCATAGTTTGTCTCAGGCCCAGAAGGGGAAAGGTAGGAAGGTAGCTCAAAGGAAATGCAGAGACAAACACTCAAAGTCGGAAAAAAGAGGCAAGAGAAAGCCATCAAAAAGAAACACGCATTGGCAATGCCAACACTTTGGGCGTTTGTAGTTGTGTATTGCAATTTGCATTTAGCAAGGAGGGTGGTAGATGACAGCACAGGAAGGAAGAAATGAAAGCACGTGAGGGAACGAAGGGCAGCACCGGAGATGAGGGAAGCACTGTGTGGGGTGGAATAAGAAATAAATGGAGAATAATAAAAATCCAATTGAGGAAAGCTAAACCAGCAACATGACACAGGAGCATTGTACACAATTTGAAGAAATGAGTGACAGTGCAAATGGAGTGGTAAGAGTGACAGTGCAAATGGAGGGATAAGAGTGACCGGGTGAATGGGGGGCAGAGTGACAGCATGGCGTGGGGAGGAGCAACACCAATTGGAGTGACAGCACAAGAGGATGTGGAGCGACAGCACAATGGGGTGGAATGACACCACAAGGATGGAAAGCAGCAATAGTGCGTGGAGAAGGAGCGACAGTGCATGGAGGGACGGAGCGATAGATCAAGCAGTAAAGGAGCAACAGTGCAAGGAGTGAAATGAGCGACAGTGCAAATGGAAAGGAGTGACAGCTCAAGGGGAAAAGGAAGAACAGCGCAAAGAGAAAAGAAGCGAGAGCACAAAGTGAAAAGGAGCGACAGCCCAAAGGAAAAAGGAGTGACAGCACAGGGGGAAAAGGAGCGACAGCACAAAGGGGAGGTGCAACAGTGCAAGGGGAGAAAGGAGCTATAGCACAAAGGGGAAAGGAGCGGCATTGCAAAGGGAAAAGGAGAGACAGCCTAAAGGTAAAAAGAAAATGAGAGCACAAAGGGAAAAGAAGCAAGAGCGCAAAGGGAAAAGGAGCAACAGACCAAAGGGAAAAGCAGCAACAGAGCAAGGGACAACGGAGCGACAGCAGAAGGGGAAAAGGAGTAACAGCAGAAGGGGGAGGTGCGACAGCACAAGGGGGCGCAACAGCACAAGGGGGGTCAAACAGCACAAAGGGGAGGTCAGTCAGTGCAATCGGTGTGTGTGACAGTGCTAGGGGAAAAGGTGTGACATTGCAAAGGGAAAAGAAGTGAGAGCGTAAAGGGAAAAGGAGCAAGAGCGCAAAGGGAAAAGGAGTGACAGCCCAAACGGAACAGCACAAGGTGAAAAGGAGTGACAGCACAAAGGGGTGGTGCAACAGCATAAGGAGGAAAGGAGCAACAGCACAAAGGGAAAAGGAGTGACAACTCAAGTGAAAAAGGAGAAACAGCTCAAAGGGAAAAGAAGCAAGCACGCAAAGGGAAAAGGGGCGAGAGCGCAAGGGAGAGGTTCAACACCGCAAGGGGGAGGTGCGACAGCACACAGGGAAGGTGTGACAGTGCAAGGGGGGTGATAGCGCAAGAGTGAGGTCAGACATTGCAAAGGGGATGTATGACAATGCAAGGTAGAAGTGCAAAAGTGCAAGAGAGAGGCGTGACAGCGCAAGGAGGAGGTGTGCAGTGCAAGGGGGAGGTTCGACAGTACAAGGGGCAGTGCAACAGTGAAAGGGGGATGGAGCAACAGCACAAGGGAGAAGGAGCATCCGTGCAAGGGGAGGGACAGTGCAAGGAGAGGGAAAGCACAAGGGGGAGGAGGGACAGTACAAGTGAGGGAGGAGGGACAGCACAAGTGAGGGAGGAGGGACAGCACAAAGGGAGAAGGAGGACAGTGCAAAGCAGAAGGAGGAACAGCTCCAACGGGGAGCATGGGCAGCTCCAAGGGGGATGAGGGACAGTGCAAAGGGTGTAGAGGTATATCATAAGGGTGGCAGGGGGACAGCAAAAGGGGGAAAGGTGCAACAGCACAAGTGGGGAGTACATCTGCTGTTTGTATATATAATTGCAGCCTTTGGTCATACTTGTCCAATATTGTAGTTTTGATCTCAATGAGGCTCATTTACTTTGTAGTGTAAGCAGAATCCGTAAATGTCTTGTGTAAAGGCGTTTATGCATTTTGCTTACACTACATCCTCATTTTCAATCATTTGTATAATGTATAATGTAGATAATGGGCAGAACAAAACCTGTATTTCCGCCACCTTCCTTCCTCTCCACCATACAAATGTTACAGCATTTGCGTAGGCATGCATTTCATTGCCGGAACAAATGCTGGAGACCCCTATGGGGTCCACAGGTATTATGTGCCAGCAGGCATAAAGCAGGCTGACCCCATACGGACCCATTATAATTGCTGACTGCCATGCTCGCATGACAGGCAGCGTATACAATTACAATTAAACACTGCCTACACAAGTATATTGTCAGTGGTACTGCACCACTCCAATGATCTACAAGCTGCAGATGGCCACACAAACTTTATAGGAGAGGTGAGAACATACAGATGTCCTCATAATAGATTTCTTATGAGACCCTCTGTATGTTGTCAGTGGTTCTGCACCTATCCAAAAAGTAATGGCTTGTATTTAGAAAGGGAAACCTACATGAAGCCCCAAGTGGCCAGGAAAGTAGCCCAACTCCCTCCATCTCCAAAAAGAAAAATTTATCTTGCCCCAGCTTTGAAAGTGACCCAAACATATCACTTTACAGTACCCCTGATTGTGATAAAATCAGTTAAGCAATCCACGATTACATCAGCGTAATAGTACAATAAATACAATTTAGTGTGTTGGCCGATTATACCACAACATGTCCACGTGTCATGCCAACCAGAAAGTCAGCTTTCTGGCACTGCTTTCTTCTCTGTAGCAATGGTGTTGGAGATATTTTGGTGGCATAATGCACCATAACCAAACACAGGGATGAGCAAGCAGCTGTGGCACAGCTGTGCTGTCACTCCACACCAAGGTGCATGAGTAATTGTGATTGAAAAAAGGATTATTTTGATGTATATTGGAAAAATAACATTTTAAAATGCACATGATATGTTATGTTAAAGGTTCTTATACCACACACTGTTGCCACCTACATTTTCTCTTGACACTCTGGTGGATCTGTAATGCAAGGAGGGTGGCGGGTATGTTTGTGGGACCGAGTGGGAAAAATAGCAAAAGAGCTGTGATGTCTTGTTGGCTGCTTCAGTTCAGAGGAACCGGCCACTGCACTTTGGTGTGTTTTTCAGTTGTTATTCACCATGGGGTGTTGGGCGCGATTTTGTGCAGTTTGTTTCATTGTTAGTGTTGTGAAGTGCTTTCAGTTTGCGGTGCTGTAGAGATATGGTTGTATTTAGTTCAGAGTTTGAGAACGTGTATGAAAAAGGGTGAGTTTTTAGTACGGTTAGTTAGTGGGGATGCATTTCCTAGCCCCAATGCTCTGACTAAATGTGTCCCATATACCATCTAGTGATTACATCAGCCACAAGTTCCTATAGGAGTGATGCGTTTCCTGTGCTTCGAGGTGGGTCTGTGGGCTGCATGGTTTCTGCGTCCAGCCGCATTCCTTTATGTGTGACGAGTTTACCACCCTTGGTGGTCCGATTAAGTGGACACATCTCCCTCCCCCATTTCCACCTTTGGCTCTGTATTGGGATGAGTTACCCTTCTAGTCTCCAGCCACCCTTTGAAGTTAGACTCTTCTCTTCTTCCCTGCTCTCCACTCCTGTCCAGTCCACTCCCTGCTCCTTTTGTGTTGCGTGTTCGTTTCATGGTGCGTGGATGTTGTTCAGCAATTTTCGTCCCGGTCTGAGCAGAAGAGCCAGGTTTTTAGACGTTTTCTGAATTTTAGATGGTCCTCCATAGTTCTTATTTCTCTTGGGAGAGAGTTCCAAAGTTTTAGGCTATGCAAGAGAATGCTGATCCACCATGGTTTTTCCTCATGTAAGGATTGGGTTCTAGGTGGATGTCATTTCTGGATCTAAGTGTTCTTGTTGGCTTGTAGATTGGCTCCCGGTCAAAAAACGAATAACCTATGTATCATCTTTAACGCTGGTGTGATGTGGTCTCTTTGTGATAATTGGAATGGAAATGAAGACAGTGATGAAGGTGAAGAGTGTGTTTCAGCAGTGGGAAGTGAGGAAGGGATATATTGATGGTCCAAAGGCCACCATCCATGTTAATGGCGTGCCAGTGTTGATGATGGTTGATTCAGGGGCTAAATATACACTGATTCCTGAAGTGGAGTGGAAGAAAATTGGACCAAAGTACTTCCATGAAGTGGAAATTTATCCTAGAGCTTATGGTGGAGAAAAGATTGAATTGATTGGTTGGTTCAAAGCAACCTTGAGCTTTCAAGAAAGGCAAACTGAAGTACGGGTATATGTCTCAAAGAAAGTAGCATCTCTGCTTCTGAGTTGGAGACACCAGAGGCTGTTAAACTCTGGTGGAGTCCATGTTCATGGTTGAGAATTCAAAGAGAGGTATAGAAAAAGTAAAAACTGAATTATTTAAAGATGGAATAGGCTGCTTAAAAGGGTTCACACATTGAATAATACTCAAACAAAGATATAAACTAGTTGCACAGAAACTACGCAGTATTCCGACATCAATGAGAGATGAAGTTAAGATGGAATTGAAGAAGTTGGGAGAACAGAGAATCATAGAGGGTATTGATACATCTGAGTGGGTGTCACCTCTAGTTGTAGTGAGAAAGAGCTCAGGAAAAGTCAGAGTTGCATTGATCTTTGAGAACTCAACAAATGTGCGATTCCAGAAAGGCATCCTTTACCAAATATACAAGAACTGATTTCAACAATGGGCCCAGCAAGGGTGTCTTTGACACTCAACCTCACATCAGCCTACCATCAATTTAAACTGCACAAGGAATCAAGGAATCTGACTGCATTTTTTACACTGGAAGGGCTCTTTCAATATCACAGGATGACGTTTGGTCTTGTATCAGCGGCTTCTGTGTTTAAAAAGATTATGTATAGGATATTTGATGTAGAAGAGGGTGTTATCTTCTTTAAAGATGATATTTTGGTGTATACTGAGAGCAAAGAAGAACATGATAGAAGACTAGAGGCAGTTCTGAAGAAGCTGCATAATGTGGAAATGACACTCACTAAAGAGAAATCAAAGATCAACATGAAGGAGATGGAATATTTGGGACATGTGATCTCTAAAGACGGGAGCTCACCTACAAAGGTGCTTGTTGGTGCAATAGAACACATGGTCACACCAAATTGCAAGGAACAGGTGAGAACATTTTCAAGCATGGCAAAATACTATTTGAAAAGTATTTAAGGATTTGATGATCACACGTTTGCATGAGAGAAGTGATGCGATGGCAAGTGTGAGGATGAATTTCAGTATATAAAGAGAACATTAGCAACAGTGCCAGATTTACAAAACTACAAGAGGGGAAGACGTACAGTGATCATGATGGATGCAAGTAATGTTGGCAGTTTTGACACAAACTGAAGAAGGGAAAACATGTGATAGCATTTGCATTGCGGTTGTTGAAGGGCCCGGAGAAGGCCGATGCAACGAAAGAGAAAGAAGCTCTGGCCATTAAGTGGGCTGCAGACAAATGTAGGAGTTTCATCTGGGGAACCAGATTTGAATTGCATACGGATCATAAACCACTAGTTGAAGAATTCTCCACAAAGGGCCTGGATAAAGTGTCAGGCAGAATAAGAAGATGGGTGTCCAGATCACAGGAATTTGATGTCATAGTACATTCCACGTATGAGAAACTATGCTGCAGATTGCTTATCACGAATGACGGTGAATGAAGAGGGCAAGTATGATGATGAGGATCAGGAATGGTGTGAAGAAATGACAAAAAATGCTAAAATGTGTACAATTATCAGCTATTTAATGGAAGGTGGACTAAAGGAAGAAACTGCAAGAATCAGGAATGGAGTGATATTTCAATATTAGAGATGTACTGTGTGTTCAAGATGGTGTCCTCAATAGAGGAGACAAGCTGGCGCCACCGTAAGGAATAAGGGAGAAAGTAATACATCTGGGACATGAAGGTCATCAAGGAATAGTGAAGACCAAGCGTAGACTAAGGAGGACTATTGGTGGCTGGCATGTGATACCCAAATCGAAAGGATTAGGGATTGTATCCATTGTACAAATTATGTGCATAGTGTTTGTGAGTGAGAAACGTCCAATGGCTCTCATTGACATACCGGGGAGGCCACGGGAGAAACTGGCGATTGATGTGATTGGACCCAAATGGAGTGGTGGGTGTCAAACATATTGCATTGTGGTCATATATGTGTTGACTAGATGGGCATAGTTGATAATGACTCTGCATGTTACAACTAGGAGAGTGACTGAGTTTTTGGAAGAGTTGTGTGGGCATGAAGGATACCCCGAGGTAATTTCGACTGATAATGGTTCTCAATTTACATTGAGGGAGATGGGAGAATATCTTAAGGAAAGAGCCCTTGTTCACTAAACCAGAAATGCTAATGATCTTTTTCTCCACTCAGGCTCATGCCAAATTAGATCCCGCATATCCTAACTTTCCGTTGCTTGGCAACAAGATAGTGGCCCTCATTACGACCTCGGCAGTAGCCATGCAGCTATTGGCGGCATGGCTGCCGCCGAAATCGCGTCCGGGTCCACAGAATGAGGAATTACCGGGCCATTCCAAGTTCGGAAGGCCCAGTAATTCCTCCCTCCAAGGACCCGAACCCAGTCCTTCCCCATTCCCATTTCAGCCCCCAGAGGGCTGAATGGGAATGGGAGAGGGAGCAAACAAAGGGCCATTACGAGATGGCTCGTTGTTTGCTCCCTCTTCCCCTCGCGGGACCCGGTAAGCACGCCTGGTTCCCCTCACGGGACCCGGTAAGCAAGCTCGGTCTTATTGTCATTCAAACAAAGCAAATTCGAGGACATCCAGCTCTCAATGGCGTTGTAAATGATCTTTAATGTTAATGGGCCTCATTACGAGTTTGGAGGTAGCCACTTCTTCCAAACCGGGCTCCATTACCGGGTTCCTGCAATGTGGACTTACTGGGTCATTCCGACATAGGAGGACCCGGTAATTCCTCCTTGTAGGAACCATTCCCCTTTGAGCCCCGATAGGGCTCAATGGGAATGGGGAGGGAGGTAACAACGGGCACATTATAAGTGTCCCGTTGTTACCTCCGTCTTCGCCTCGCATGACCCGGAAAAGCCATCTGGTTTTACCAGACGTCTGATCCGGGTCTTGCAAAGGGAAATTCGTAATAGGCACTCCCGTAATGAAGGGGGCGGTCCAGTACCGGCCCCCTTCAGTACAGGAGCGATAGGGTCGTAATGAGGCCCAATGAGTCTTACTAGTAATCACCACGTAGCTCGATGACTAGCTGCATGTCATCGGCGTAGTTGCTAAAAAAGACCCCTAGTTCTTCCAGAAGGGTGCAGAGCGAGTGCATATACAGTTTGAAAAGAAGTGGCGATATAGAAGCTCCTTGCCAGGACTCCAAATTTGATAGAAGAAACCGGGGAAGTGGCAGAGCCCCATTGTATATAGGATTTGTGATTGGATAAGAAGGACTTGACCGAGTTGACCACCTTCCCCGAGCAGGCTAAATGTCATACATTTACTAGAAACCTCTTGTGCGTGCATCATGTGTTGTTCCTGCACAGCTTTGAACTTGCATAATAGAACTTTCATCCTGTGCAATAAAATATCTATTTCTCATGGTCATAATAGTGGAGAATCACTGATGCATGGATTAAGGAGAGGCGCATTATAGTACCATTAGTTGTCCTTGTACTTGTGGCTAAAGAAATATATATATGATAACTCAAGAAAAGAAAAATGCAAAATGGTCTGTGTCTAATATTTCCGTTAACATGACTAGAAGCAAGCCAGACTATCATATAGCACATATTTGTACTTTTTCTGATTTTTGGAGAGGTGTAGGCTTTGCCTGTGATCAAAGATTGATTATAAAATTAAGAAGCAGCAAAATATGACAGGATTACTGACTCGATTCTTTTACCTTGGTAAAATCTAAATGAATAGCAGTTTTGCCCTTTACCCAGTCACTCTAGCAATATATCTGTAGTGTTAATAGTTTGAGTCAATCCTGAATGAAGGGCGAGGACAACGTGTTTCTTTTTTTTTTCTTTTTTTACCAAAGGTAAGTGTAGAACATTTGCTCTTCTGTAGTCCAAAAAAGGCAGTGGCTGACACAATCAAAAAGTTCATGTTCTTAGATATGAGAGGGGAGCTGTTCCAGGAGATAATAAAAGAGCTGATTTCTGAAGATGATGTTATTTTAGTTAGTAGCTAAGGGTAATTTGAATTGATTTTGAGTGCCTCTCATTGCGGAATAGCTTGGAGGCCATGTGTAAAGTGTTTTAAACTCTCAAACCCTGAAGGTCACATGCGCAGGAGGAGTTACTACAAAAAAACCACTTGCCATCTGCACTGAGACCAATTTATGTATCTTCTCCCTGTCTGACAAATTTCGGGAAGGTTTTTGGAGGCACAATATCATTGCTTGAACTATAATCATGACTGTTTACAGGTCTTCGGTGAATCTGCAAATGAGGCTTTACCATGTCTCCAGGAGGCTGACCTTCCATTGAATTTCAAAAAGATTGACAGATGCTTTGACATTTCTGCCAGAAGAACTCAGTGATCCTAGAATTCTACCTCTTAGAATATCTAACTTCGGCGGTTGTTTAACCAGAAATGTCACCATAATTTATATCAGATATGCATGAGGAAAATCTGCACACACCCACCAAAAGCTTCATCTCTACCTTTACAACAGGGCCAACTAGGCCCAAGCCGAGGGCAACAGATTGCCGGAGGAGCAAAATTGTATGGCAGTTTACTTTCAATTAACTGGCTGTCATTTTTTAAAATATAATGCAAGCTTTGTTTCTCAGAGTCTGACTAATCCACAACACCGCAAATAATTTTGAGCTGTTAGCAGTCATTTCACTCTGACAAATAAAGTCTTTGGGCCTCATTACACGGATGGCGGCAGAGAACCATGGCGCTATTAGCGCCATGGTTCATGCCGGTAAAATACCGGCACCGCCTTGGCGGAAAGGGGAATTACCGCCCCATTCCAAGGTTGGAGGGGCGGTAATTCCCCCTTCCACCATTGCCCTTCCCCATTCCAATTTTTGCCCCATAGGGCTCAATGGGAATGGGGAAGGCGCTAATTACGGTACCACAAATTGCGGCACCGTAATTAGCTCCCTGGGTCCCTTTGCGGGTTGGTTTTTAACGCCTGCAAAAAGCAGGCGTTAAATCCCCCAACCCGCAAAGGGACCTCGTAGTAAGGCTGTAAGGATTTACCGGTACCGGTATCGGTAAATCCTTACCGCCATCCGTGTAATGAGGCCCTTTGATTGTCCACCCTGAATAAATGTTTGATATTTGAAGAAGCTTTATTGTTAGGGAGACTTTTTATATAATATAACTCTATATATGTATAATATGCCAGCAACAGCCACCCTATAGTTAAGGTGAGTCGGACTCCCATAGGAACTCCTTCACATTCTAGTGTTAATAAATTTTGATTCTAGTAACGTATTTGGTAACTGAAATTTGGAAAGTGATTAGTGACTCGCGCCCACCCTTCCCCGGAATGCTACATTTTCATAAAGATACGTTAATAAATAAGAACATTATTAAGAAGACACATTTATTTTTCCAGAGTTGCTGCCTACATCCCATACATTTTCCGATAGACAAACAAGGTACATTTTTGTTTTGTCAAAGAGCACATCCCAAATAACTGGATGGATTTGGACCAGGTCTGAAACAACTTGGGCATAAAGCGTTGACTCGGGATCCATGCTTGTTTTGGGATTATTCCAGACAGTAATTTTTTAAATCTTTGATGGAGAAGAGGGTGCCCCTTCTCAAAAACAGATAGCTATATCTCAGGAATTGACCCAAAACCAGGTGTTTTTAGAAATGAAACAGCTGACATATTGTTTTTCTCTTGATGCAAGAGATACATCCTGCTATAACTGATGATGCGGGAAAATGAAACGCAGGAAAAAAGCCATTAGCAGGTCAAAAACAAGCACATGCCATCAGGCTAGAGGTGGGGACCTGGAGGGGTGGCTAGAGGAGAGGGCACCAAGTGAAATTTGGGAGTTGGAGGGGGGTCTAGGTACTGAGTTTGCAACACAAAGCTTTCTGTAGCCTCGGCTATAGCCTCAAAATACAGTCATCTCAAAGCAAACTGCATCACAGAAACAGTGTGTGTTGTGGGGGGAAACAGAGAGGGCAGGAGAGGTAAAGAGGCCATCTGGTGAGTGGGGGGAACTGGCACAGATGAAAAGGGCACTTGGTGAGGGCCTGGGGGGCAGGAAAGCATTTTCTTTCAGCTGTTTATCTGATATTCACAGCTATATTGGAGGCTATAAAGGACTGCAGATAGCTGCCGGTGTGTGTAGTTCTCTACCACCGGTTGTATTTTTTTTAAAGGTATTAAATGTATTTTTTACAGCTTTAGTGATGTTTGGGGTGAAAAACCACTGGCCATGGCCAGTATCACGAATGCCATCCAGGTCTCCCATCCATGCAGTAACCAGGACAGACCCTTGGTTTGTGCTTAATGAATAGCCCTTGTTTTCTACTTCTGAATCACGTCTGAGGAGACCACAAATGTGTCCATCTCGACGTTCTATTTACTGCTATTTGATTCAATTGAGCTGGGTGTCATTACCCTTCTTGGCCTCTCAAGACTTGCTCACTCCATCTTACATAGGTTTTCTGCATCTTTAATTGTCCAATACTTGGCTCTTGCAGATGTTTCTTCTTTGCTTAATCTAAGACAAATATGTCTTACATACATGGCTTATTCTTTTGACTCCACTTGTGCCTTGCCATTATTCCTTGAAGTAGCATCCTTGATGCCATGCCAATTGACTCCTCTTTATTCCTAAAACAAAACTGTTTTTCAAGCATCTCCTGACTCTGCATCTCTGGTCTGTCTCCGAGGTAGCTTGATTGGTTTCAATGCAAGTCCAACGTCCATCTTTCAATCATGGCCGCTCTTGCCACATTATGTTTTTCTTTGCAGCAAGCTTCTATATGTCTCATCTACCTTGCAATTATGTGTATATACACACTTATTAGTCAGCAGGTTACTTTATCTTCTTTGCATATATGATTTCTTCATATCTTCATTAGATATTTCTCTTGTTACTTCAATTACATCTTTATTCTTTGAGTATTTGCATATCATTTCAGTGTTTCTCAATAGCTTTCCTACATGATCTCACTCTGCCTTCATCAGATTTCACTTATAGCTCTATGATGTCCAGTGGTGTATGCAGACATCCTTCCACCCTCTCAGTGGGAGGGTACATTTGATATGATTGTCTGAGTGCATATCATCTTTCATACACTCAATACCGTGTTGGGATGATATCTGGTGTCTCATACAGGGCTCTTCTCTGGCGGTTGCAAGATGACAGAAGTGAGGGGATGGGACCTAGGGATGACATGTCCGCCTTCTCCTCTACATTTGAGTAGGGAAATAAACTGTAAGTAAGTCAAGACAGGAGATACTTGAATGAAAGTGGAAGAGTGCCCTTGAACAATTAAAGTAACTGATTACGTTACAGGGAACTATCTAAAGATAGACTTTTAATGCTGAGAATGCCTGTCCAGGTGATGAAGTAATTCTCATGGAACACCCTTTTTGTTTTATTAGTTGATAATTAGTGGTAGGGTCAGAGTAGGGTCGTTTTTGGATGGTTGACAGACCACTTTGATTTGGATGCTCTCACTGATGACTAGCACCCTAATTAGATTCTGTTAAATAGGAAAAACCCTGTTTGGTAGGGATACATAGACCATTTGTTTATTATTTGAATAGAATTCAAGGTAGAAATGCCACCTATTTGTCTGCCTCCTTTTTCTGACTTACCACAAAGGAAACAGACTATTATTTGTCATATTCAACAAGTGATTTATTAAAATGATAAGTGACCTATCTATCCCTATGCTGTCAGTTTCCCTACTTAACAAAATATACTGGCATGCTCGTTGTCAGTAGTGAAGTCTAAAAAGTAAACAGACTGTCCTCCATCTGAAAACTAATCTATTCTGGCCTTACCACTAAAGAAAGATACTACAATAGTCCAGGAGAATAACTCCCTCCTCCTGGAAAAGCTGTTTGGCACTAATAGATAGTTCAAATAGTTATTGGCTCTCTCTTGGATTAATTCATCTAGTTCTTCTCTGGGACTCTTCCACCCTCCTGGCATCCTCTTTCCTTTTAGAGATTGCCCTGTTGTCCTTGCAATATTTGCATGCTCCTCGCTCTGGGCTTCGTCCTCTTGAAGTGTGTCTATAAAGTTTCTTTCTGCAACACTTTAAAGGGACCCAAATGTCCCTCCTCTTGATCTTGACTTTCTGTATTCCTTTGCTTCCTTATTTACCTCAAAACCAAGGGCCTCATTACACGGTAGGCGGTAAACCATGGCGCTATTAGCGCCATGGTTCATGCCGGTAAAATACCGGCACCACCTTGGTGGAAAGGGGAATTACCGCCCTATTCCAAGGTTGGCGGGGTGGTAATTCCCCCTTCCACCATTGCCCTTCCCCATTCCCATTTTTGCCCCATAGGGCTCTATGGGAATGGGGAAGGCGCTAATTACGGTACCGCAAATTGCGGTACCGTAATTAACTCCACTGGTCCCTTTGCGTGTTGTTTTTTAATGCCTGCAAAAAGCAGGCGTTAAATTCCCCAACCCACAAAGGGACCTCGTAGTAAGGTGGTAAGTATTTACCGGTACCGGTAAACCCTTACCGCCTACCGTGTAATGAGGCCCAATGTCTTTTACACAAATCTCCACTTCATATTTATAAATGTTTGCTGTGTCACTGGGACAAGTAGGCTGAGTCCTGTAGTTATTCTCACACTTATAAACACTTCTGTGTCACTGGAACGAGTAGTCTGCTTGTGTTCCTGCTTCCTGTATCCCTCTACACGCCTCCCGCTTCCCTGTTACCTTTTTGCTCACAGGCTATCATCACTGGATCTATCTTCGGGATTGGAACAACTCTCAGTGTTGGAACGACCTTGGTGGTCACACTTGCTCTTCTAAGTTCTTCAATGTGGCTCTGCATACCGATGGCTGCAGCAGTCTCTGTGCCATTTCTGGTCAGAACAGTCCACCTTTCCCAGGTCCTGCCACTGCTCACTTGGTCCTCTTTTCCTCAGGGTTGCATTCCCCTGCAAAACACCTATTTCCGGTTTCTCCGTGCATCGTTGGCTTGTCCAGTAGACAGGTCCTCAGCAGCTCCTAGCTATTCCCAGGTTCGGACTTCCTAGGCCTCACTCTCCACCTTCAGTCCTTCTTCTATTTTTACATCTAAGTACTGGGACCTCAAAGTATTTTCTCTCTCTTTTTTGAAGAGTAATCTCTCTTACTCACCTGGGCTCCTTCGTAACAGTTGGATTAACTTTAGAGCGCAATCTGTATTACTCGCCCATCTCTCTTCTTTGTTTCAGTGGTTTTGTCAGACATTTCTTTAAAATGAATGTTAGGACTAACATTACAATAGCAAACAGTGACTTATTCTGATGGACTGCTCTGAAGCATAGATTTATTGATGGTTCAACTGAGAGTATTTTAGGGAGTTCCTTAACGGAATGGAGTCTTTATACCCAGAAGGGGAGTCTCTCCATGTGCGGTCCCACTGACCACCGCCCCTAGGAGGAATGTTGCATAGCAGGCTCACCTCCCTAGCCTCACAAGAAAAGGCTGCCCTCAGGGGAGAAGTGATGAAACATCGTATAGGGGTACAACTCAGGCAGAGGGAAGTGACTGAAGGAATAGCAATATTAAAATAGCAACCCAGTACCCAACAAAAACACTCTTGGAAATAACAGATTAAATCAACAAATTCCAGATCTCTTAGCACAGGATGGAAAGGTCAGCGAGACAATACAGTATGGTGTTTGTAGAAATGGGAAAGGCATTAGTTGAAAAATTCTCTGCACTGGAAATAAACAACGCCTTTAAAACTGCAATACTAATAAAACAGAAGAAATTCACTTGCCATCAGTGTTTCTATAGAATGGTAAATACCCATTTCCTGTGCATTAGGGAAGTAACAAGAGAAGTGCACATATAAAATGGTAAGAAAGAGTGAGGCCTGAACAGTTGCATTCATCAGAGCTCTGTCATTAATCAAGAGAAAACAGTCTATAAATTGGGTGTGACTCATCAATTGTCAAAGTCCAACGTGAAAGTAGGAGCACGTGCCTCTCTCCATGCAAAGGGTGCACTTTACTGGTAAAAGAGTATATTTAATATTTTTTTTCTTTCAGCTTTTTTATTTGCCTATTCGTTCATTCATACATTTTACAAAAACGTTTCAAGTCCCTCCAAGGATGAGCCACCCTTCTGAGATGAATTCAATGAGTACTATTAGGTTGGGCCATAAGAACCCCTCTTAGTTGGTTGCCACTTGGGTTTGGGAATGTGGTGTGTGCTATATGAATGCCCTTTATCAGTGTTAAGTGGAGGAGAAGCACTTGGCAGACAAAGGGGGTCATTACAAAGTTGCGGTAAGGGTTTAACGGCGCTGATAAAGGTGCCGGAGCCGTCAATCACCCCATTACGAGTCTGCTCGCAGGACCCGCTAAGGGCGCCTGGTAAAACCAGGCGCCCTTAGCGTCTACCACTAGCAGATGAGGATGCTAACAACGGGCCCATTATAAACGGGCCCGTTGTTAGCATCATCCCCATTCCCATTGAGCCCGATGGGGGCTCAAAAGGGAATGGGGATGGATTCCTTGAATGAGGAATTACCAGGCCCTCCAAGGTCGAAATGGCCCGGTAATTCCTCATTCAAGGAACCCGGACCCGGTACCCGGTAAGGGGGTAGCCATGCCGCTAATAGCGGCAAGGTTACCTCCTACCTTGTAATGACCTCCAAAGAGTGGGGACTAGAGAAACATTATGAAGGAAGGAGTACAGTGCGGGCGATGAGTGAGTGTGTGAGAGAGAACAGCCAATGAATGGGGGATGCACTGTGCAGAGAGCGAGTGGGAGAAAAGCTCAGTGCTGACATGGAATGATGGAGTTCTCTGCAACCAATGAGTTTGGAAAAGCATTGCACATGCTGTTGGGTGTCCTGACCCACGTTTAAGCTATCCTGCTACAACATTTGGTGCTGTGGGCTTAGAAAATTCAAGATGGCGGAAAACCCACATGTGCGCTGAAATCCAGGAAAGCTGCGCAGTTTGTGCGCCCACCAAAATGGTTGCCTCACTTGCCACCCACCAGTGCGAGAATGAAAGGCCGGGTTGCCATGAGGGAAATGGGTTGCCAAAGGAAAAACAGTAGCGCCGGTTAGCTTCAAAGCGCTTTAAAACCACCATTGGACTACCCGCACAGTAGTCTGAAACCATTGGGAATGGCAATGCTGATTGCCAAATGCAACCTAGAATTGTGGGGAATTCATTTCTTAAATCCCAAAAATGGGTGCAGTACCAGTACTCACCACTATCCAAAAGCCGGCGTTTTAAAACCACTCTGTGTGTTTTTCTGAAGGCAAGCAAAATGCCTATTTCAAACCTTGCAACATGTGCAAAATATTCACTGAACACCAGCAGACATTTGGCAGAATGGAGTTTTGTGTGCCTACAAAATCTGGGAAATGAAGAGCCCAAAAACAATGCTTATAACAAAAATGCTATGGAGTCAGCAGCTTAAGCCTAACTACAACTGGATTTAAAACCACCAAAATCGAAAATGTTAAATTAAATGAGTGACCTATGTTTGGTGTCACATGCCTTTGTAACTGTTGAAATGTCATAGTTTTGCGCTTAGAATCAGCATTCTAGCTGCATGTGTAAAATTACAAGTTATTTTAAAAGCAACAAAAAGTTAGCTGAAGGTCTGGCTTAAGGAACTTGATTTTGCCTAGCAACTACCCATCAGCAGTGAAACTTGAGTCACCACTGTGTTCCCAGGCCAACCTTCCTTTTGCTGCCCAGGCTAAGGATATGCCATCTATCTGATAATTGAATTTCCTGTGCTCTGCCAGAGAGTGAACAAAGCCCTCTCCACTCAGGCAAAGGTTTTTTATTACAGACGTCGTAAAAAGTGGCTTCCTCCTGGAGAAGCTGGGAGGAGCACTGCCTGTGAGAAGCAAGCTGGCTTGGCAGAAACTGGAAAGACTGGTTTCTGTACCATGTGACCTGAAAAGACACACCCCTGCAGCAAGGATATGGTTTTATAAAAAGGGGGATAATTCATAGAGCGGACATGTGAAAATTTTATAAATGATACCATAATTCTTGTGATTTTTCTGCCCACAGTTTAAGACGTGGTAGGAACCGGTGGTATGTTCAGGGGGGTTTTAGCGGAAAAGTGGATATTACTCTAAATGTGTGCATGTTAAAAATCTGAAACTTCATCAGTTAATGTCCCTACCCCCTGCACACATGTATGTAAAGTTGGGTCCATGTCGGAAATTGAAAAAGCAGTTAAAAAGTCAATTATGTACACTCTTTGAATGCAAGCTCCGAGAATGAGCAGATTTGGACATAGACATGGCTAAATTCAGCCACACCATGTATATGTAATTTTAAACAAATGTGTACCTGTGCAAATATGTTTTTAGGTCAGATATAGATTGTGTGTAAAGTTGACAGGGGTGGGTTCTCTGTATCATAAACAGACCTCATCATGATGACACTTCATTTCATTCCCCCAATCAAGGGGACGAATGAAAGCTGACCAATGACGATTGAGAGGGGCAAGTCTAGTGATGCAACACACACACCCATTCTCAAGAAACAGATAAAAAGCAGAGAGTCAGGACACATAGAGAGATTCATTTTTCATCTGCCGCTGAAAGCTCTGCCGGAAAAATCCATACTTACCTCCATCAAACTCCAGAAAGCCAAACTAGAGACTTCAATCTATCCAGAGCAGAGAGACCCAAAGAACCGGTGCCTAGCAGAGACCAGACCCCTGTGAGCAGTTCCAGAGGCCAGGCGCTGTGAGCAGAACCCGGAAAGACCTGACCAGACTGAAGTCCGTGACCAAGTCGCTTTCCTGTTCAAAATCTCTTGTGAGTACTTAGCAAAACTCAGAACACATCTCTTAGTTTAAATTCATCTAATTCAATCTATTTAACCTAAGTAGAACTGCCTCCTAGCTGTCACCTGTCATTCTAGCTGCAAAAATTTGTCACTTGTCATTTTGAAAAAGTGTGCGTTTAAAATTTACAAAACCAAAAACGACCTTTACTAAATTACTCATATCTCCGCAACCGTTTGGGCTAGAGACTTGCAATAACTTTCATTTGGAAGCTGAGATCCCAGGCTTTTCTAGGACCCCAAAACGGTAGAGATAGTCCTTGCGGTTCCTTTGTAATAGCGCTCGGCGCATCCGCGAATTTTACCGCGATTTGCAATTTCTTCACATGTAAAAACTGCTGCTGTTTGCTTTCCATTGGCCAGAAATTCGTTTAACCTGCTAACTATCCCTGCATCATTGCTAGTGTGAGCCTGGACTAATATTAACTAGATACCACTCACCCTGAACCTCTATAAGGGAATTAAAAGCAAATTTAGCATATTTCTCATTCATTGCCAGCACATATCCAAGCATTGCCTGTGTTTTCAAAACTCCTATCTGTTTTCTGTAAGCTTGCTGGGATTGAACTGAATTACAGTTGATTGCATTTCTGAGAACTGTGTGTTTTCCTTCCATTTCCTTGCATTGCATAAAGAGGGGGGGAGGGAGTAGCCAGAGAAAAGTGATTACATTGTTTGGTTGAAATCATATTGCGTATTTTCTGTACTGTATTCATTGAATATTGCATCCACCTGAGCCTACATAAAGCATCCTCTATCACATTATACTTTTGTTCCTATTTACCAGTGTGCTACCTTATCCATTTCAGGTCAACTCATTAGTCATTATAAAGAAGTGTGCTAGTGCCAGATTCTCCGTTGTCAATATTTACCATATCAGATTAAGTGTGATATTCAATTATTAATTTATTATAAAGTGTGATATATATATTTTAATTTATCAAATAAACCTTTTAAACTTGCAAAACAGAATTACTTCTTGGCTCAGTGGGGTCAGGGGGATTCCAAGAGAGGGGTGTTATACAAGGGTAGTCATCCAGAACGCATGAACTGGACCTAAAGGTATATCAATAAGGGTTTTCATTCAGTATTCTAGACTAGGCGTTAACTTGGCTGTAGTGCTGAATTGAATCCTCTTACAAAGTGGGGGCTCGAGCCGAGACGTTGGGTTAGATTTACCATTTGTGCAGATTAATACAGTGTGCTAACTGACGGGATACATACATCCAGTCGGATCACCACGCTGCATTACGCTGTGAAGCATTCCTCAAAAGGGACACTCCAAGAAAAGTTCTGTTCTGCAAAAATAAAATACTAACTTCTGTAAGTCAGGACAGAGACCAATCTCTAGAATGACGACCTTAGTAGACATGAAAATAGCCAGAGAGCACCTCTTGCATAAGCTATTTGTGAGAGGTGAATGGACCGAACAGGGCCAGGATGTGTGGTTGCAGGCCATCACACAACAGGTCACTGAAACAGGGTCAGATATATATAGAGATCAGGGTCCCTTACATGTGGCCCTGAGTGAACTATATATGGCTCCTAAAGCCAAAGAGGAACACAATAAGATCGCCAGGATAGCAGCATACCTGTACCTATATATGGGAGACATGCAGGATAGATGTGCTGAAAGCCAAAATCTGGCAAATAGGCAACAGATGGCATTACAGAAGGTCCAATCTGATCTGGACTCTTCTGAGCAGAGGCTGCAGAGGAGCCAGGAGTCAGAAAATGACAGCAGACTGTACATTACTAAAATAAAGGAGGATATGGATGTGCTGCAAAAGGAAAAGTCAGAACAGGATACCAGATTTCTGGCCCTGCAGAAGGAGCACCAAGACAGTTTGGACTCCTTACTGCAGAGCCAGAAAAAGCTGGAGCAACAATTAGACTTTAACAGGGCATGCACGGAGCAGGTAGCCACCCTGCAAAGTCATCTAGATAGAGTGAAGGTAGAGAGCAACAAGCTGATCTTGAAAGACCTGGATACCCAGGCAGAGTTTGATGAGGAGCGCCAAAAAGCTGGTGCCTTCCAAAGGCAAAGGGACGACCTGGCGGCACAAATGCAGGCTCTTAGTCAGGAAAGAGACGCCTTAGGCCAGGAAGTCTGCCATTTAAAAAGAAAAATGGAAGAAAATCACCTGGCCCTCCAGGGGCTGGGAGATCTCCAAAAAGAAAACCAGAACTTGGTAGAGCACACCAGAAGGGTGGAAGATGCTCTAGCAAGAAAGGAGCAGGCCAATAGGGACATTGCCCAGGAGGTAAACCTCCTGCAGCAAAGACTGGCCCAGTTCTCCAGGACCAACCAGGAAGCACAGAGGGAGAATGAGGCCCTCTGTCAACACAATGATAGGCTCCAGCAACAGGTAGCGATGCAGGAGAAACTGATAGAGTCGAGTAAGGCCTTAACAGAGGAACTGAAAGCACAAATGCAGGCTCTTGCATTGCAACAGGGAGCAGGGGCGGATAGAGATGAGGTCCGCTGGGAAAGAGAGACTCCTGACCATAACCGCAGGAGCCCTAACACCAGGGGCCTTCATCTTCCCCAGTCCCTGGACTCTACCACCCCCGTGTCCCCTGGCGCACATGAGCACAGGGCCACAGGGATGGCAGATTACTATCCAGCTAAGAGTATGGGGCTCATAGGCCAGTACCATCCAGGAATGGAGGGGTGGGCATCCGGGTATGGGCACCCAAGTACAATACAGTTCAGTGGGGAACCCCAGGAGAGTAGGCCCATTAAGGGCATCCTGAAAACCTCTGCCCAGTTAGGTCAGTGGAGGGGGTACCCATCAAATCCTGACAGCAAGGAGGAATCTGAAGACTCCTCTGAACTGCGCAGGACACAGGAGACCAGGTCCCCACATTCTGCCAGCCATTCCCAGGCTCGCAGAATCCGGGAAAACCTGGAAGAACAGACGGGAACCTCTGGGAGCAGTGCCTCTGAGTCCGACGAAGAATGGACAAGGGTTACCCGAACCAAAAAGGCCAATAAGGCAAAAAGGGCCTTGCTCAAGGACCCCTTAAAGCAGATTAAGGCGATCAGGAGCGTCATCACGCCTTACCATAAGAACGCTAAGTATTCTGTTTGGGAGCACTTAGAGTTGTTTGAACAAATGATGGAGACTTTCCATTTGAAGGACAGCCAAAGCTGCATTCAATATGTAAAGTGGACCTTCTCCCCGGAATACTCCAGTTTCTTTGCGGGGCTGGAGGACCAAAATCATTTAAGATGGTCCACCTATAAGGCGGCCATCCTGAAACATTTTTCTGTTCACAGAAATCCTCAAGAGGCTCGCAAGGCAGCCTACAATTTGCAATGTGGGGAGGATCAGGCCCCACAAGAATTTGTGCAGGAGTTAAAGCGGGCTTTTGCACAGACCACAAGAAGGGTGCGCACGGATAGCCGTGAATTTATAAACACGTTTTTCCATGCCTTGCCCAAATATATCATGACCCAGCTCGTGAGGGATTTTCACGAGAAAAGATCTTTAGACTGGGTCATTGAACAGGCTACCCGCATCTATGAGGTGCAGAAGCCCATAGAAAATAAAAGCAATACCCAGAAAAACCCCAAAGCCAACAGCACCCCTGCTGCTGCCAAGGTGGCAGAGGTAAAGGTCACCCCCGTTTTGGATTTGGAGATGGGGGGGCCTAAAAACCTACCTGCACCTAATAATGCTAGGCCCAGAAGGTCCTCGGGCCAGTCGCAGACAGGGAGCCAAGGAGGCAGCCCCACAAATGGGGTCCCTCGCTCTCCTGATTATGTAAGTCCCCGTTACAAGGGAAATCGACCCATCCTGGGTTATGTGTGGACTCCTCCAGCCCAAGGGGGGGGATCCAGACAAGCACCTAACCCAGGGAACTTCCCTCCAAACTTCCCACAGGAGGGCAGAAATTTACCAAACCCTGGGCAGAACTTTTTCCCCAGATATCCTCCCGACTTTCAGCCCCAAAACCATCCATCCTTCTTTCCCCAATTCCCTGAGCCCAGACCACTGAATCCGGGAGAGGGGAGGCCAAGGGTGGAGGGGTACCCAAATCTTCCCAACCCGGGGTATTACCAGAGGAGGGACAGCTACCCTTCCCGGGATCAGCCCAGGGGAGAAAACAGGGCCCCGTATCAGCCTGAGCGGGTTTCCCAGTTAGAGCGCCAGGTTCAAAACATGGCGCGGGATATGGGTCATATACTGAGGGCTCAGCAGAACCCTCAGATGGGCGTGCCGGCGCAGAACGCACCCAACTCTGGACCTGGTGCTCCAGAACAATGACGGGGGCAGCACCCCGATAACTCACCGGTTCCCAGGGAGGAGGCACAAAGGGGAGGGGGGTGTAAAGCCTTGGAGGAAGCTTCCTTCCTCACTTGTAAACAGCCCCTGGAAACCCAGGAACCGGAAACAAAATCTCTTGCCCCTGAAAGTCTGCCACCTAAGGAGCAGAGGGGGGGTAGGAGAAACAAAAGACCCAAACAGACTCAGTTTGAGGAGGAGGTACAGATCTTCCAATTTGAGGGAGAGGGATCCTCAGAGGATCCTGGGAAAAGGATCTTCTCCTTCAGAGAGGGGGGAACTCCTCCCAAAGAAAAATGGGTCCCTAGGGATGCAAATCCAGACTGGGGAGATGTGGAGACTGAGCTACCGCCGCCCACCATCTCATCCCAGAACCAACAGCAAGAAAATCCCCTGGTTCAAACCCATGCTGGTGACTGCCTCCAAAAAGGGGGGGGCGGCCCAGAACCGGAACCAGGGGAACCCACAATGGCTCTGATCTCCAGTTGCCAACTTTTTCTTTCAGATTCCCAAGGCTCTCCACAGAATTCTGCCCAAAATTCTTTTCTCGCGATGTCCAAAACCAGAAAATTAGCCCACCAGTTGTCCAAAAATGTACATTATCTGTGCCCCCTTGAGGAGAAGGAGGGAAGATATTATGCCCCGGTACAAGTACAGGGGCAGGGTACAATCTCAGCACTGGTGGACACTGGATCTCAAGCTACCCTTCTGTCCAGAAGGGCCTTTGACGAACTGAATGCAGGAAGGGGAGAGAATTACCAAATTCCTCTCACCTCTCTTCCTGGACAACTGCAGAACTTTGACGGGAAGGAAATTCCCGTCGAGGGGACGGCAGACTTGGACATTAAGATCGGGCGACATAAGTTGAAACACCCGGTCATAGTTGTGACCCCAGAGGGCACCCCTTGTTTACTAGGGAATGACCTCCTGAGAAGGTTGTCACCCCTAATAGATTGCGTAAACAAGGTCCTCTGGACTCAGACTAGCCGACCCATAAAATTAAAACAGAGTGTCAACCATGTTAGTTTAAACGGCACATGCCACATGGTTGAACAAAAATCTGACCAAGTAGAATTTCACTTCCAGAATAGCCAAATTCCAGACGTGACAGTAATAGCAGTAGGACAAGAGACTGGTGATGGGGGGTCCTCTCTATTTCTGAAAATCAACCTTCCTTCCAGTCTAAAGTGGTATTCCACGCTGGAAGGAAACACTTTGAAATTCTATACCAATCCACAATCTGAAACTCCCACTCCTATAGTCCAGAAAGATGTGAAATCAGCTCAAAGCCTGGCTGATATTCAGCAAATTGGAGAGCAGTTGTTCATCCCTGTTCAGTTAAATGATGGGAAGGGCTCTGTTCTCGCTCGAGTGTGTGTGAACAACGGTAAGAGCTTCATCAGCGAAGCCATGTTCCGCCAACTCCCAAAAGATCCAGCCATTCCCACCTTCAAACTGATAGACAAATGGGAAATGGACCTGGAAGCACCTAATTCCAAACATCTCCTGCCAAGCAGGTGTATGCTCAAAATCTCCATTGGCAACAAGAGCATAGTCCATAATTGTTGGGTCGTGCGAGACGTCACCGCCGCCTTTTACTTAGGCAGTGACATTCTCAATCGCTTTGCCATTAGTTTGGACCTAATAAACTTCAAAGCTTGGTCCCGATTAGCGGATAATCCCATGGGCTTTGATGATCCAGAAAAAGCATTTAGGTCAGCTCAATTGCTACCTTATGCAGTTGAAATTCAGGTTAAAGAGGAAGTCACCATCCCAGAAAGGACCCGACAATTCTCCCTGGAAGTGAAAGTTAAAAGGGGACAAGAGTTGAAAAACCCTGATGCTTACATACATCTAAATGCTTCTTTCCAACAGCAAGGGTTGGGGGTAAACCCAACTCCATTAGTCAACATAGAACATGACACCATTCTAATAGAGGTGGATAACAGCGACTTAAAGAGTATTACTCTAGCCGCAGGCACCATTATTGGAATGGCGGTTGATGACCGACATTTCTCCATTGATCTTGTAAATGAACTGGTAGGACCCATCCCCAAGGACTGTTTTGACAGTGACAGTGATGACAACGCAACACCAGACAGGATTTTTACCCGGCATGGGGGGAACTTCCTGGTGTACACTTCCTGCCCCTATGGTAAGGAAGATGTGACCTGTGACTTCAGGAGGGATGAGGTGATTTTCCAGGTCCATGAGGGCTGCCTTTCCCACCTGAAGCCTCCGGTCCAAATCAGCACTCTGACCAGGGACTTCTCCACCCAGCTGGAGGAGGCCGCGGAGATAGCCAAACCAGAAGTCTTTCCAGGCTTCAGGCAGATGGTGGAAGAGAGAGTCAACCTAGCTGATGCCTGTGTGACTCTGGAACAAAAGCAAAAGTTGAAACAAGTTTTCTTGGATTTCCAAGATCTCTTTGCGGTAGACTCATATGACTGTGGTCGCACCGACATCCACACCACAACAATCCCCACGGACCCTGGCATGACTCCAGTGTTTGTGAAGCAATATCGCTTGCCTCTCGCATCAATGGAGTCCCTTACCGAAATAATTAAGAACCTTGAGTCCCGGGGAATAATCCGTCCAGTCCACAGCACCTTCAATAATCCGGTGCTGGGAATATTGAAGCCAAACGGCCAGTGGAGACTCTGTGCCGACCTCAGGGAGCTCAACAAACGGGTCCATACTTCCCGATGGCCTCTGCCCTACATTGACCAAGGGCTGGCCCAGATCCAGGGGTCACAGGTATTCACTGCAATAGACCTGACCAATGGATACTGGACTGTGCCTGTCAGTAAGGAGGACCAATACAAGCTGGCTTTTACCTTTGGGGGCCAGCAGTACACCTGGACCCGGACTCCCTTCGGATACCTCAACTCCGGCAATGAATTCAACATTTTTCTACACAAGGCCATGCCTGACTTGGGTGCAAGGGGTAACTTGGCTTATGTAGATGATGTCCTCATCAAAAGTTCATCTGTGGAGGAACACATAGCAGAGATCCGTTATGTTCTGACACAGTTGAGGGCCGCCGGAGCAAAACTTTCCTTTCAGAAAGCACAGTGGTGTAGAACCCGTGTTAATTTCTTGGGGCATGAGATTACTCCTCAGGGCCTCTGTCCCCAGGAAAAGAAAGTGGAAGCACTTCAGAAACTGAAAGACCCCACAACTCTGCGGGAACTAAGGAGCCTCCTTGGACTGACTAATTACAGCAGAAAGTTCATTGAGGGCTATGCAGAGATCACCAGACCCCTGATTCATCTCCTGAAGGGGGGGGTCAAGTGGGAATGGGGTCCAGAACAAGCCGAGGCAGTAAAACAACTCAAAAGAAGCCTCTCACAAGCGCCTTGCCTAGCTTACCCTGTCAGAAACAAGGAGTTCTTCCTGGAGACGGGGTTCTCTAATACGTGCTTGACGGCAGTATTATATCAAAAGCATGACAAGGTCAATAAAGTAATCTCCTATGCGAGCAAAACTTTATCCTCTGTGGAGGAAAAATTCAACGATTGTGAGAAGGCACTCCTGGCAACGGTGTGGGCATTGAAGAATTACCGCCCGTTTATCCAGGGGGAACACATCATAGTGGAGACTCCACACCAGCCTCTGCAATATCTCCAAAGTGACAGAATCCGGGCCGGAAATGTGAGTAATTCCCGAATTACTTCCTGGATTCTGTCAATGCAAGGCTTTCCTGTGGAGGTCAGATATGGCCAAAACAAGAAGAGTCCCCTCGCGCAAGGTCTGGCTGACTTGCATGATTGTGCCAGAGAAAACTGTCTCGAGGACGAAAGTCTAAAAATAAAGGACAACATGGAGGCATACCTTAATTCCCCACACAAAGTCTTTGAAGAAGACAAGTGTGAGGGAATGCCCACTGTCTATGTGGATGGATGCTCGTACCATGTTGACAACAACGGGGAGAAAGAACTGGTGGCCGGCGTAGGGAATGCATGGGTGAATGAGTCCCCAGAACCCTCCGCTGGATACAAAATTGGTCCCCGAAGTAGTCAGGTGGCAGAATTGATGGCTGTGCATCAGGCCATCCTCACTGCTGTCCAGCATCAACTCCACGAACTGGTCATAATCACAGATTCGGATTATGTACGGAACGGGTTCGTGGAGCACCTGGTTAATTGGAAAACCAGAGGCATGTTATGTGCTAACAACAAACCCTTGAAACATGGGAAGTTGATCCAAAACATTGATGATCTGGTCACCTCGAACGAGATGACCATCTATTGGAAGAAGATCAAGGGTCATTCCAAAGTAGAGGGACCAGACAAAACTGGAAATGACTTAGCTGATCAGCTGGCCAAAACCGGGGCCATCCAAGGGGATCTAATTGAGATTGAGTCCCTGTTGGGGGAAATCCAGGTCACTGCTATCACTAGGTCCCAGACAAATGCTCACAACGACCTTTCAATTGCACAATGGAGTAAGGAGACCCCTGATGCTGATTTGATTACTGCTCAGAAGGGGGATCCAATAATTGGTAAATTTTACCAGCACCTTGAGGACCCTGAGAACTTTCCCCTGACGGATACCGATTACATTGGGAAAGAGGACCTAAGAGTGTTGATGAAATGTCCCAAAATGTTCCGGATCCAAGACGGTTTGTTGGTAAGGAAATCCAAAGCTGGCCACGATCAGTGGGTGGTTCCTACCTCATTCCGAAGCCTGATGTTAAGTCACGCCCATGATGCGGCCACCGCCGGTCATAGGGGGTTTCACACAACATTGGAAATCTTAAGAGAGGTTGCATACTGGCCACACATGGGGCAGGACCTCGACCAATACTTGAAGGGGTGTCTTGTGTGTGCACAATTTCAGCCATCATCCCTCACGCACCGGGCGCCTTTACAAAAGAGGGGAATGACACTGCCATGGTCAGATTTACAAATCGACTTCGTAGGCCCCGTGATTCGCTCGGCTAGGGGGAATAAGTACATGTTGACCGTCACATGCTTGTTTACCAAGTGGGTGGAATGTCTCCCAGCCCCAAATTGCAAGGCAGAAACTGCAGCGGCCTTGATGATTAACCACATCTTTTCCCGTTTTGGTCTACCTCAAAGGATTGAGTCAGACAGAGGTAGCCACTTCACCAGTGAAGTAATGACAAAGATGTGGGAGATACTGGGGGTCAAGAGAAAGCTGCATATTGCTTATAGACCAGCTTCTTCTGGGGCAGTAGAGAGATATAACCGGACAATTGTGAGCATATTAAAGAAGTTTGTGGCAGATTCTGGGCCAAGTTGGGATATCCGATTACCTCTGGTCCTAATGGCTATCAGATCTACCCCTTCATCTGCAACCAAAATGTCACCATTTGAGTTGATGACTGGGCGCAAGATGGTGCTTCCGCAGCATTTGCTCTACAGGACCCAAGAGCAGACACTGATAAATGCCTCCACTACTCATGAGTATGTAGAGAATTTAAGGAAACACCTTCAACATGCTTTTGCTTATGCTCAGCGGAATCTAGAAAGATCGGCTGATAGCATGAAGACCCATTATGACCTGAAAACTTCCAGGAAGGAATATCAGGTGGGAGACCGGGTCTATCTATACAACTTCCAAAGGAACCAGGCCAAGCAGCGCAAATTTTTGCCTACATGGAAGGGACCCTTTGAGATCGTCGATAAGATCTCCCCTGTGGCCTACAAGATCCGCATCCCCAAAGGCGGTTCGGCAGAGGGGGAAGACAAGTGGGTCCACATAAACCAGTTGAAATGTTGCCATCCCAGGCACACTCTGCAACAACTGGAGGAATCCTCTGGAATCCTAGCAGGCACTGTCTCAGACTAATTCAGTTCCAATCATAAAACATACCACATCTAGTCTCTAAAATATTGTGATTGTATGAAACTGTCTCTTAGTCATACTGTTTTTATTAAAATAAGAATGTAATGTTTTGTTATGATAAAATGCATATGCTGCCCCACTATCTCAACAGTGGTGGAAAAAATCGCCTATGAGTAGATATTGCCGCTTTTGCTTTATCATCCTAGGAGAGATGAAACCATGAAGGATGACCAAGAAGGACGATCCGGAGACCGGGAACGGAGATCCAATGGGCCCAGTGGACCGCCCAATACTCCCATCAGGACCGGCGAGGAGAACCGATCGATCAGTACCGGATGGAGAAGAAAATGCTGAACTGTGCCATCTACAGAAGAGGAAGAAGATTATGCGGACAGACCGGTGCATGGGTCAAAACCCTTGTGCACGCGACTCCCCATCGACTCAAATTCAAAGTGCAGTCGCGTGGGGGGGACTTGTTGGGTGTCCTGACCCACGTTTAAGCTATCCTGCTACAACATTTGGTGCTGTGGGCTTAGAAAATTCAAGATGGCGGAAAACCCACATGTGCGCTGAAATCCAGGAAAGCTGCGCAGTTTGTGCGCCCACCAAAATGGTTGCCTCACTTGCCACCCACCAGTGCGAGAATGAAAGGCCGGGTTGCCATGAGGGAAATGGGTTGCCAAAGGAAAAACAGTAGCGCCGGTTAGCTTCAAAGCGCTTTAAAACCACCATTGGACTACCCGCACAGTAGTCTGAAACCATTGGGAATGGCAATGCTGATTGCCAAATGCAACCTAGAATTGTGGGGAATTCATTTCTTAAATCCCAAAAATGGGTGCAGTACCAGTACTCACCACTATCCAAAAGCCGGCGTTTTAAAACCACTCTGTGTGTTTTTCTGAAGGCAAGCAAAATGCCTATTTCAAACCTTGCAACATGTGCAAAATATTCACTGAACACCAGCAGACATTTGGCAGAATGGAGTTTTGTGTGCCTACAAAATCTGGGAAATGAAGAGCCCAAAAACAATGCTTATAACAAAAATGCTATGGAGTCAGCAGCTTAAGCCTAACTACAACTGGATTTAAAACCACCAAAATCGAAAATGTTAAATTAAATGAGTGACCTATGTTTGGTGTCACATGCCTTTGTAACTGTTGAAATGTCATAGTTTTGCGCTTAGAATCAGCATTCTAGCTGCATGTGTAAAATTACAAGTTATTTTAAAAGCAACAAAAAGTTAGCTGAAGGTCTGGCTTAAGGAACTTGATTTTGCCTAGCAACTACCCATCAGCAGTGAAACTTGAGTCACCACTGTGTTCCCAGGCCAACCTTCCTTTTGCTGCCCAGGCTAAGGATATGCCATCTATCTGATAATTGAATTTCCTGTGCTCTGCCAGAGAGTGAACAAAGCCCTCTCCACTCAGGCAAAGGTTTTTTATTACAGACGTCGTAAAAAGTGGCTTCCTCCTGGAGAAGCTGGGAGGAGCACTGCCTGTGAGAAGCAAGCTGGCTTGGCAGAAACTGGAAAGACTGGTTTCTGTACCATGTGACCTGAAAAGACACACCCCTGCAGCAAGGATATGGTTTTATAAAAAGGGGGATAATTCATAGAGCGGACATGTGAAAATTTTATAAATGATACCATAATTCTTGTGATTTTTCTGCCCACAGTTTAAGACGTGGTAGGAACCGGTGGTATGTTCAGGGGGGTTTTAGCGGAAAAGTGGATATTACTCTAAATGTGTGCATGTTAAAAATCTGAAACTTCATCAGTTAATGTCCCTACCCCCTGCACACATGTATGTAAAGTTGGGTCCATGTCGGAAATTGAAAAAGCAGTTAAAAAGTCAATTATGTACACTCTTTGAATGCAAGCTCCGAGAATGAGCAGATTTGGACATAGACATGGCTAAATTCAGCCACACCATGTATATGTAATTTTAAACAAATGTGTACCTGTGCAAATATGTTTTTAGGTCAGATATAGATTGTGTGTAAAGTTGACAGGGGTGGGTTCTCTGTATCATAAACAGACCTCATCATGATGACACTTCATTTCATTCCCCCAATCAAGGGGACGAATGAAAGCTGACCAATGACGATTGAGAGGGGCAAGTCTAGTGATGCAACACACACACCCATTCTCAAGAAACAGATAAAAAGCAGAGAGTCAGGACACATAGAGAGATTCATTTTTCATCTGCCGCTGAAAGCTCTGCCGGAAAAATCCATACTTACCTCCATCAAACTCCAGAAAGCCAAACTAGAGACTTCAATCTATCCAGAGCAGAGAGACCCAAAGAACCGGTGCCTAGCAGAGACCAGACCCCTGTGAGCAGTTCCAGAGGCCAGGCGCTGTGAGCAGAACCCGGAAAGACCTGACCAGACTGAAGTCCGTGACCAAGTCGCTTTCCTGTTCAAAATCTCTTGTGAGTACTTAGCAAAACTCAGAACACATCTCTTAGTTTAAATTCATCTAATTCAATCTATTTAACCTAAGTAGAACTGCCTCCTAGCTGTCACCTGTCATTCTAGCTGCAAAAATTTGTCACTTGTCATTTTGAAAAAGTGTGCGTTTAAAATTTACAAAACCAAAAACGACCTTTACTAAATTACTCATATCTCCGCAACCGTTTGGGCTAGAGACTTGCAATAACTTTCATTTGGAAGCTGAGATCCCAGGCTTTTCTAGGACCCCAAAACGGTAGAGATAGTCCTTGCGGTTCCTTTGTAATAGCGCTCGGCGCATCCGCGAATTTTACCGCGATTTGCAATTTCTTCACATGTAAAAACTGCTGCTGTTTGCTTTCCATTGGCCAGAAATTCGTTTAACCTGCTAACTATCCCTGCATCATTGCTAGTGTGAGCCTGGACTAATATTAACTAGATACCACTCACCCTGAACCTCTATAAGGGAATTAAAAGCAAATTTAGCATATTTCTCATTCATTGCCAGCACATATCCAAGCATTGCCTGTGTTTTCAAAACTCCTATCTGTTTTCTGTAAGCTTGCTGGGATTGAACTGAATTACAGTTGATTGCATTTCTGAGAACTGTGTGTTTTCCTTCCATTTCCTTGCATTGCATAAAGAGGGGGGGAGGGAGTAGCCAGAGAAAAGTGATTACATTGTTTGGTTGAAATCATATTGCGTATTTTCTGTACTGTATTCATTGAATATTGCATCCACCTGAGCCTACATAAAGCATCCTCTATCACATTATACTTTTGTTCCTATTTACCAGTGTGCTACCTTATCCATTTCAGGTCAACTCATTAGTCATTATAAAGAAGTGTGCTAGTGCCAGATTCTCCGTTGTCAATATTTACCATATCAGATTAAGTGTGATATTCAATTATTAATTTATTATAAAGTGTGATATATATATTTTAATTTATCAAATAAACCTTTTAAACTTGCAAAACAGAATTACTTCTTGGCTCAGTGGGGTCAGGGGGATTCCAAGAGAGGGGTGTTATACAAGGGTAGTCATCCAGAACGCATGAACTGGACCTAAAGGTATATCAATAAGGGTTTTCATTCAGTATTCTAGACTAGGCGTTAACTTGGCTGTAGTGCTGAATTGAATCCTCTTACAATGCGGTGAATGAGGGAAAACAGTGCAGCAGGGGCAATGAACGGGGAACAGACTCTATGCAGTGAGTGGGGAGGAAGACCAGTGAAGACAGGAAAATGTTAGAATATCGGGAAGAGCACTGTACAGTAGGGGGAGAAGGACAATACATCCTTCGGGGGAGACACAGTGATGGGGGAGAAGCACAGCACATTCATTTGATGGTGTGAACAACTGCATGGGCAATGACTGGAGAAGAAGCTTAAAGTAGACAGTGAGGGGAAGGAAGAACTGTGCAATGAGTGGAGTTGTAGCACCCAGAAGACAGTGATTGTGGAAAAGCACTGTAGAGACAGAGAGTGGAGGGAAGCACTGTGCAGAAAATGAGTGGAGGTGTAGCACCCAGAAGACAGTGATTGTGGAGAAGCACTGTAGAGACATGGCAGAGGAAAACACTGACAATGAGTGGAGGTGTAGCACCCAGAGCACAAGGAGTGTGGAGAAGCACTCTAGAGACAGAGGGCCTCATCAGGATTAGGGCTTTATCACGGCAGAAATTCCACTAAGTGGAATTAGCTTTGCCGCCGGAACCTGCAGCGCAATTAGTGCTGCATCACAACCTGGCCTGAACGTGGGTACCACTTCAGTAGTGATGCTAAATCCGCCAGCTGAATCAGAGCCGAAACAAGCTACTCTGCAGAAGTCCCATCGCAAATAGCGCTACCACCGTCCATCACCAGCGCTAATAGCGCTGGCGCAATTAATGCTGGCGGAGCTAGCGTCATCGCCAGAAAGGGAAGCATGGCGGTGGCCATCTTTAATAACTGAAGTCATCCTGAATCAACCACTTCCTGTAGCCATGCAATCCTAAGAATCACTGGCAACCTGTCTCAGGAGAGGACCTGAGGGAAGATGCCAGAAAACCAGCTATGTCAGCCAGAATTTCGCGAGGGAGAGCGGATAGTGCTCACAGAGGTCGTCGTAGGACACTTTGAGGAGCTGTATTGGAGCAGACAGCGCCAAACCTCAGGCCAGCGCAAATCCGCCATTTGACTGGCAATAAACACAATTGAAACACAATTTACGTGCTGTATAAGTGCCTTACAAATGCACAATAAAAAATGGGCTGTGTCCCCTGTGATGCAAAGGACTGCCACAAGAGATGGAACGACCTAAGGGTGTGGGTACTCCTCTCCCAACACCGGCAGGAGGCCATGGCAACAGCAGGTGGTACCACCAAGCCCCTAGTCCTCACACCTGGTTGGAGAAGTGCAGCAGTATGCTTGACATGGAAGGTATTGAGTGAGTCAGTTGAGCAGAGGTGGGTGCCAGCAGCCAGGAGGCAGAAGATGAGTAATGCCCCACAAGCCACAGCAAATAACATTCCATAAATGTTAGGCTAGCACAAAATGATGTAGTGGACAGGGACACATGCCAGCAGACCCAGCAGCTGGGCTGGCCAATCAGCTTGAAGTGATAGGGGGCCACATCAGCCCCCCTCCACAGCCGTCTGGAGGAGTGCACCAAGTGCACCCCTGCGCAGTTCTGCAGTGTGAAGGTGTGGCAAGTAGCCAATCGAAGTTCAATGCTCCCAATACCCCTGCTGGCACTCTCTATGCCAGCAGGATTGTGGCATGTGAGTAAACATGATACAGCATGTCACACCAACATGTTCCAGGCCCAGTTGGCCAGCCCCATGCTGGAATGGCAGACAAGCCCCATGGAAGTGCACGACTCCCTGCACCTATATGGGTGCAGAAAGCCTAACACAAAACAAGACAGCACGCCGCTGCTGGCGCACAGCAGCGTCCCATTGAGCCATGGCAGTGCCATAGACTAAGCCTCCATTCCCACTCCCACAAGGTTTATGTCGCCAGCGGAGGGGATGTAGAGGCATGAACATATACAACCATCCCATGTGCTGCAATTACCTGTATGACAGCACTTGACCATGAGAGCATGCCACAATATGCGTAACCCTGCAGGACCACATGCATGGATGGAATACCCAGTCAGGTGCCCCTGCATGGACATTCCACCTTGACCGAACACAGGCCAATGGCCACCTGGCCATGAGTTACACACACATTGCTGCGACCATGCCCACAATGCTGTGGCCACTTGCAATGCCCCCAGAACAACCATGCTCATCTGGCCAAATCGGTGGGGTGTCACTCGATATAATAGCATATGTGACTTGCATGGCAACCCACATGAACGCACCATACCTGACAACATGTCATCAGTCCCCTACAGGCACTCAGACAGCTTTGGAAGAATCCGAGGAGGATGAGGGTGCAGGCTCATTTTGCCTCCAGGCCCTCAAAGTCCACTACCACTCCTGAAGGCCGGACACATGCGTGGCTGAAGCGCAAGTCCCACCATGCCACACCTGGCCCCAGCAGGGCCAAGCCTGCGGGAGCAGCGCAGGCCGTGCATCAACCCCACGTGACAGCAGGAACACATCCATACCAACTGCAGCCACACAGCCAGCTGCAGTAGCTGTCACCGAATCCAGCCAAGTGCCACAGGGTGATCTAGGGACACACAGCCCTGACAGCATTCCCCACCTCAAGCATGCCAAGACACCCGAGTCTGACATGGAAACCCCTTCATATGGCTATCCACACTACAGCACTAACTCTGCGGAGCCCCCAATCCATTAAACACCAAGCCACTCCATCCTCCGGAGGCAGGATGACATGAGAGGCGGCAATGTGAGATGGAGGCCATTGCCAACACTCACTCCCTACACCTCCAGGCCATACTTGTCTGTATGTAGGTAGCCACCCACAGAATCATCAGGTCAATTGAGTGCAACCAGGCACAGGCGGCTGCAAGTATTGCCGTACTGACGGTCTATGGCCAGCAAGTCAGGGAGCTGACCGAAGGGATATTAGCATTTGCGGAGTCCATGCAACAGAGCCTTGAACCCACTCTGCAGCACATCTGGGGACAGGGTCCATACCCTAAAGCTCATTGACACCTACTGAGGGGTCACAGCCCAGCACACACCGAGGTGCCGGTCTAAGCATCATCTGGGCCCAAAGTCACTTTGGGCAGTCCTGTGGGAGAAGAGGCCAAACAAGAGACAGTGTCACACTTGTTGCCAACAGTGGGAGTGTTGGGGTGTGGGGGAAGAGGGTATAGTGTGTTGAGGTGGTGATGGGGGTGGGGATAGTGTGTTGGGGCGGTGGTGGAGGTTGGGGTAGGGGGGATAGTTAGTGCACTTCAACATAGTTTAACTTCATCAATGGAAGGACCTTCCTCATTGTGTCATTGTTGTGTTTATTCATTAATGTGAGTGTGGCACAGTGGTGCATGGTATGTGCAATGTGAATATCTTAGAAATAATTATCCATCAGTCCCTGGCGAGCCAGTCGGCCATCCATGACAATGGTTTTAATAGTATGCAGAAACAAAGCCCTTGAGTTGTAAGCTGTAAGTCCCTGTTTTGTGCACACTTTATCCACGATTCTAGTTGATAAAGTACGGTTTTAGTTTCCTACTGTAAAGCCAGATGTATAGGTACCAGAGTACAATGAGACGATAAGAACTGGTTTGGCATCTCGCACCTGACATGGGCTAATTTGAGATGTCTTTGATCTTCCACATGGGTTATACATGAGCATTTGTCACCTGGTTTTAGTTGTCATTTGATGCAGGAATGCAGCATGTTGTCATGAATAATGTGCATGCCAGCAAGAGACAGCTAGCCTCTCACAAGAAGCCTGGGGTGTTGGTAGGTCAGGAAAAGATCTGGGGCTACGCTCATGTTGGGACTGTAGGGACTCGGGGCTAGCTAGCCTTTTGGTTGTAACCCCTGAGCTTCAATCTAGGGCTACAAACACATGACCAGGGGCTATAGCCCCCTAATATCCCCCTATCAACACCTCTGCAAGAAGCCATCACTCCTACTTCAACCACATAATTATGTTTGTGCAGCGAAATTTAGCATGCTTTTAGCTAAAAGAGGCATCACTCTTATCCCAGCTTCAAAAAATATTCAGTCAAAGACAGTCCATTTAACAGAAAAGAGGCCCAGAGTTTAGGGGGAATAGGGGCAATTCCCCCCTTAGTAATTTTGCAGTGGGGCCTGGAGTTTTACTTTGTCCCATAGAGATGTTTACAGTTTTCAGTTTGACTACACCTCCTAAATGTGTCAATTTTGCTGAAGATGAAACACTATTACATTTAAAGCCATGCTTGTGAATTGCCCTGTCGTTACTCTAGTGAATATGAGCACATTCAAAGAGCCACATCCAATGTTGAGTCATCCTAAAGCATAAAGCTGAATATGTAGCTGAGGAGGTTGAGTGACTATTGCTCGAAAGTTATTGAAGCTGTCTGTAAATACAATTGTTTTGTGCAAATCCTTACCAAGAATATATTCTTTCAAATTCACTGTTTGAAAATAGGAGGAGTTAGGCTGATCACTTGTTCTTGTTGAGAGTGAGGGCAAGGATATTTCTGCCACAATTGTGAAAATCAAAAGTTGGCACCTATAAATATACAGTTCCGTTTCTTAAAACTTCTGTCAGAACAATAAAAACATTTCTTTTTGGATGAGAAGTTTGACAAGCCAATAGCAAATATAAATATTCTCTGCAAATAAATACTCAAAAGAAGACGCACACAAAAGGCAGGTTATTTGTAGGCAAATGCATACAAAAACAAAAATAAAAGAAATAAACTGGTGGCTTTAAGTTCAAGCAAAAGGTTTTACTTTGGAAATGTCTTTTTGTTGTTTCATGTTAAACTGTAGAGAAAAGGTACATCACGGTGCACACCTTAGCTAAGGAAGCGATACAATCTTGTGTATAATGTCAGAATTTAGACCAATGCCAGGGTGTAGGAGAGGTAAGGACAGTCCAGGCACATGGGCTTGAAAGACAAAGTAGAACATAGTATCCTAGGCTGTAGTACACTTGTGTCCCCTGCACACCAATAAACTGAATAACAGTCAAAAGTTACAATATGCCAGGAATAAAATGCAACCAAGAAGGCCTTGTCCCAAATGTGTCGGGAAAAAACATTTACAGAGGATACTTAGTTATGAAAAATGAGTACCCGGCGAGAGCCAAGGAGAATGCAACACGCATTCTGATTGGCTCTCGCCGGGTCGTTACCCGGCCGGGATTCCCTCAGCCGGGATTCCATGGCCATTGTTCCCGGCGGGGGCGTGGCAGCCCCTCAGCCAATGAGGATGCTCGAAGCGGGGCCATCCTCACTCCGTGCCTCCCGGTGGCTGAGAGGCTGCCTTCGCCACCCGCCGGGGACTCGGGTAAGTCTTTTTTTTTTATTCCCTTCCCTCCCACCGCCCCCCCCCCAAACTTACCTTCTTGTGACTGCGTCCCCGGCAGGGGGACGAGGGAAGCCTCCAGGCCGTGTGGAGACTCGGAGCAGGGCCACCCCCGCTCCACGCTTCCACGCGGCTGGAGGCTTCCCTCGTCCCTCGCCGGGGACGCAGGTACTTTTTTCTTTTCTCTCTCCCCCATCCCACTCCTGCCCTCCCAACCCCACTTACCTTCTTTTTAATCCTTTTTCGAGAGCGGACGCTCTGGGAACACTTGTGTTCCCAGCACGTCCGCTCCCGATGGCCTCCATGGAAAGGGAAAACGGACACCGTTTTCCCTTTCCATGGCGGCGGCTATTTTCTTTTTTTTTCCTACCGAAACGCTGCGGCAAAAAAAAAGCTTTTAGTGCCCCGGTCACGCAATTTCTGCGGGCCGGGGTACTAATAGGAATTTAACCCTCGCGTCGGGGGCATTACGGACTCTGGTAATGCCCTGGGGCCTTCGGTAAGGCCTCGCTTCGCTCGGGGTCTTACCTTTGGGCTCCGGGGCATTACCTGAGTCGGTAATGCACCCGACGCTGGGGTTATATTGCTTAAATACAAATGATTTAATCTTGAAGATAGATCAGTCAATTATACAAAGGACACATATAATACAGGGCCCAACTTGTTTCGGGAAATATACCTTCTTCAGGAGCCAAGAAAATCCTGGTCTGTAAAACATTAAAGAGATCAATTCTTTAGTAAAGTTTATACTCGTAACAAAGTCCAAAGAATCAGGAAATTAAGTATTAATTTTAATTACCTAATAGTGATGCAAAAATGCTGATATCTTGGTTCATCATTCAAATGGAAAACCAGAAGGTTGTTCATTCAAAGGATCTGTGTATTTGTATTAAAGGAGAGCGTGAGTAAACTCCCATTGGTACATACAAGTTGCATCTTATAGCGTAATATAATATAGCCTGTGGTAATATAGCCTACCTTAAGATGCAACATGGTGTAGAGAAGTTAGTGTGCCACCATATGTCTGTTGAAATCTAAAAATAGATTACTTCAAGTGATCAACCTATGTGAATAACGTGATTACAATTACTAACAATTAACAGAGAATAAGATAATAACCATTTACAAAGGCAAAGTCCAATCTCAAGAGCGATTGCATAGCTAAAGAGAGTAAATGAATAACTAAAATGGTCAGAGTTCCGAAACATCCAGCAGAATAGTTATGGAGCATGGTGTATCTACAACACGAGTAAGGATACCAATAAGACACACAGCCTTGGTAAATGTGGGCAAACTAGGTAATCAGAATGGGTAAGGTAGATTGAAAGAATCCACGTATTACCTCAAAGAAAGCAGGTCTTTCACCCAAAGTTCAAGAATAATGGCCACCAGGTGAGATGAAAAACCAAAATATCCTGCAGTGTAAAAAACAAAACGGATCACTTATTTATATTGCATAGTAGCACATAGTAACGTCTTGATGTATCGATGATGTCAGAGATCCATCACGTGAAAACGTATGGATAGGGAGTCGGGATTTAGAGCAGCAAAACGAATGCACTGCGGATAAGTGAGAATAACATGTGGAAAGATCCAGTACCTTAGCACAGAGAAAAACTGCAAATGGTGAATAAAATGAAGACTTCATTTTTACAGTTTCTAGAAAACAGTCCCAATATACGATATCAGTTGGATTACTACGATAAACAATACATGGATACAATGGTCAATAAACAGCATGAAAATATGCACATGGAGAGGAATTATTCTTATGGTAGCTCAAAGTAAGTTAATAAGCACATGCAGTAATAGATTTAATACTGCAACCAATTGCATTATTCATGTAGCCATCGATCACAAATAGTGGTACACACATATTTTCATGTACTGGTAACAAACACCAACCTAATGGCACCTACACAAAGTGATAGTATTGGTGCTACAAAAGGAAACACATCAGCAAATCAAATGTCTGATGTCTTAGCATCACAATAATAGGATAAGGTGTCAGAGAGTGAAGAACTGAGCATGTTCTAAACATTAACAACCCTCCCATGTACAAATACGCACAAATGTAGAATTCCCTGTTCATCCCGTTGGGGTAGAGAGCATCCAGTGTGTGACTTCAGTATAACTCATGTTGGGAGAGGATCTTTCATAAATCTCCTCCTCTGGCGACTTGTATATAAGTACCAGGATTACAGGTCCAATGTTTGCAATCGAATGCCTGTGTCAAAGAAATGTCTGGCAACCAGTGACTTCGCATTGTTTGTCCTAATGTGGCTTTTGTGTACATGTCATGATCCTTTGTACTTTGTTACGAGTATCAATTTTCCTAATGTATTTCTAACTTTAATGTTTTTACGACCAGGATTTTCTTTGCTCCTGAAGAAGGGATATTTCCCAAAACGTGTTGAGCCCTACATGATATGAGTCCTTCCTATAATTGAACTGATCTATCTTCAAGATTACATTTTTTCATAACTAAGTCTCCTCTGTAAATGTTTTTTCCCACACATTTGGGCCAAGGCCTTCTTGGTTTCATTTTATTCCTGGCATATTGTAACTTGTGACTGATATTAGGTTTCTTGGTGTGCAGGGGACACAAGTATCCTACAGCCTAGGATACTATGTTCTTCTTTGTCTTTCGAGCCCATGTGCCTGGACTGTTCTTACCTCTCCTGCACCCTGACATTGGTCTAGAATTTGACATTATACACAAGATTGTATCGCTTCCTTAGCTAAGGTGTGCACCGTGATATACCTTTTCTCTACAGTTTAACATGAAACAACAAAAAGACATTTCCAAAGTCAAACATTTAGCTTGAACTTAAAGCACTAGTTTATGTTTTTTTCCACACATATGGGACACCTTCGAGATTGCATTATAGTCCCGTAACTTTTGACTGTTATTCAGTTTATTGGTGTGCAGGGGACGTGAGTCATGGGTCATAGCAAACAAACACCCTGCCAGTCCTGCAGGAAGCCCACTTATAACAGATGATATTCATGACCCATGTATTTATGGGGTGTCTCCTTCATGGGTATTGGGGTCAATCGCCCACCCGCATTCCCCTAGCGACGCCTATGGTAGACAGTGAGTGAAAAGCAAGATTATGAAAACAGTCAGCGAGCGAGAAACACTGTGCAGGCAGTGAGCGAGAAACACTGTGCAGGCAGTGAGCGAGAAACACTGTTCAGGCAGTGAGCGAGAAAGAAGATGCACTGTGTGCTCTTGTTAAGCTCCTGGCCACACTATGGCGTTAATCATTTATTAAATAAAAGCCCAGGATTGGATACACAGTGACTGGATGGCACAGTGTCATCTGTCCTTCCTTGGGGGCGTATCACAGCTTCAAACGGCTCTGGGCAGGTAATGCGTTGTACTCATGCGTTGGCTTGGGGAATAATGCTGTATGAGCAGGCCTATGTTAAGCACTTGAGGGGCCCTGGGTACAGACCTCTTTGGACCCCCTCCACCTAACCAAAGGAATTAAGTGATCAAGAATATCTGGTCACACCCCCCAAACCCTCAATCACAACCTACAGGTTGATATGCTGCCTCGCAGCATTCGAAATAAGCATATTTGCTCCCTTTAAGTCCCCTTCCCCTCCTCATACTTGCTCTAATCCGAATGATAAACATGCATAATTTGTAGTCCGAAATTAGCAGACTACGAAGAGGTTACTTCTGTTCTACTATAGATACAGGATACTTTTTTATCAATAGGATCCAGGAAGGTATGCAGCCTGTAGCATCAATGTAGTGCCATATGTAAAAGTTATAAGTAACCCAGAATAGACAGACAACTCACATTAGCTGCTTCAAAGAATGCAAACGTCTCAGGCATGGAGAGATAGGGGAGGCCAATTGGAAGGAAGGAGAAATCTACACATACCATAGCATGGATAGTGGATGCAGATGAGATGCTACCAGGAAGGTGACTGTATCCAGACAGACTAAGATTAGAAGTGGGACGTGGCTTTCAAAAAGTGTTGCCATTAGAGATCAAAGGAAGAAGTGACTGTGGTGTGCAATATATAAATGCCCCCATTATAGTGGAAGCAACACTACAGCCAATAAAACCATGGGTGAGGATTTTTTGAAGATCATACCCTGAGAAGGAACTCACTCTGAAGGGCTGACAATTTTGAAAGGTTTAGGCACTGGCAATGTTGGGAGCTTAGGCAATACACGATTAAATGAGATGCCCAGGAACACACGTTGGTTAAGGGGTGATGCTGGGATTTGTGCCAACTCTGCAATTTCTGCATTTGAACACTTTCTTTTCCAGTTCCTATGAACTAAAATAATCTCATTTTATAAAATTGATTTGGAAAGTACACAAATCACATAACCAAACATGACCATTTTTAAAAACAAAATATTAGAGAAGGATGTTACGCAAAATCAGAATGATTCTAAGTTCATTCTCTACATCATCAAGGGAAGTATATAATTACCAGTATAACAATCAATGTGATTTAACAGATTTTACCTTGGCTTGTGTTTTGTATTTTAAAGCTTTACATACTTCCACAACACTGGCTTATTAAATTGTCATTTATAAACATGCAGTAAAACCTTTGATTTTTACAAAAAAGCAAACCGTTTTTTTTTTTTGCGTCAAACGAGCAAACCTTAAAATATGCTTGCCTGAGGCCTGCAACATCTGGTCTGCTCTCTTCTACTACCCCTTCCACTCAAATGACCTACATAAGAAGAAAGATCCAGTAATGGGCTAAACAATGGCACTAGCATGCTAGAAGGCAAACTTCACAGAAGACAGCACAGTAATGCAAGAAATATAACAATATTTGACCTGGATCACTGTATCGTCTGCTGGCAAAGGCAGGGTACAAGCTTGAATTCTTTTGTTCCAGAATCCTGATTTCAAATACGTATTCACTTCAACAGTTTATGCTCATCGTTGGAGGCGATTGCCTAGGATTAACACCCCATCTGAACAAGCCAATGTCTAGTCTAGACCTTCACCATACGGATTACACATTCGTATTTTATAGCAACCCCTATCTGGTGCAGGTACATTGCTGATAATAGCACCTGTTGTGTTGCAAAACCAAGTACATATGCAGGCAGGTTTATAAACCTTAGACATAGGAAAGGCTCAGCCAGCCTTGCTGGAATCTGCTATTCCAAACTTGCATAAGAAACACATATCTCTGCAATGAGTGCGTAACACACTGAGCTAACTTCGAACCATTGTGGCACACAATGTATCAATATTCATTTCAACTTTGGCTATTGCACATGAATAACATAATTCCAACAGGAAGGAAAGAATGCTACAGGAGTTGTGCCGTAAGGGACACACACACTATGGGCCTCATTCCAAGTGGGGCGGTAAGGGATACCGGGCACCGGTAAGGAGATCGGTGCCGGTAATCCCTTACCGCCCTACTATGAGTTCCCTTAGCGGGTCCCTCCTTTAACGCCTTGTCTGACCAGGCGTTATGGACGGGACCCATTAAGGGAATTCAGAGCCAATAACGGTACCACACTTTGTGGTACCATTATTAGCGCCTTCCCCATTCCCATTGACCCCTATGGGGGCTCAAATAGGAATGGGGAATGGCTTTTTTTTCAATGGGGACTTACCGGTCGCTCAAAGGTCGGACTACACCGGTAAGTCCCTATTGAACCATACTGGTGCCGGACCCATTATTGGAGGCAGTCATGGCGCAAATAGCGCCATGACTACCTACAATCTCGGAATGAGGGCCTATGTATCCCACATTGAACACAGAAAACACCACATGATTAATTGATCAGGGCAGAATGTACTTATCAAAACAGACAGGCAATGGGGTTAGAGCCTCAGAAGCATGCCATTAAATATCCCGACATGTGCTATTTAAGTCTGGTGAACACTGGAATCTTACTTCTTTAGATCAGGCAGTCTTTTGGGGCCCCCCTCCAAGATGGGTGCCAGGGACAAGCACCCCTTTTGCTCTCCCATAAAAACGTCTCTGTGTATGATAAAAGAGAAGGGAAAGCGCCTAGCATATGTGACACACTGGGCTTTGGCAATGCAGCTGGGGGCAAGTTATTTAAAGACTCCCTCTTCAGTGGAGACGCAGCTTCCTCGCAGGGCGTTAAGTACAGAATGATTTCGGATGTCGGGGCTTCCACGTTCAGCACTTTATCTTGCCGTGCCCTTGGCATGAAACGCCTGTATTTTTAGACTCTGTCTTTCCGAGGTTTCCCCGATGCGCTGACCTTGCTACTCAAGCGTGTGTCAAGGTTGTTTGTTGGCACTTTGTTCCAGCATCTGCAGATGGGTGGAAAGTGAGGAGTGAGAGGTCTACTGCAGATGTCTGGCAAAGCGGCTGCAGTGGAGGCTGGCCGTGGTGCCATAGCCCACTGTTGCCAAACTATGAGCTTCCATTACACCTTGGCAGGGGCTAACGCGCTGTAATACTGGCCTAGGTTAGGTAACTTGCGGGGGTTCCTACACACTTCTGATAGTAGATTCCCTTGGGTCAATAAAACCTACACAATGGTTCAAGTTTCACAGTTTATTTATTTTTCTGTAAACAGGCAGCAGGGGAGTTAATACTTAACATCAATGAAGTGATTTGCAAGAGATGGGCCTCATTACGAGTTGGACAATTTTCTGTCAGTAAATCCACCAGAATACTGCCCAACAGAATTACTGTTAGCGCCACTTTGTCTGGTGGAATTACTGCCAGATTCCAACTGGCAGTGGCGGTGTAAATCCCCATTTATTCAGAGTCCATTGGAATCTAAGAGTTTTTTTTGGAAGAATTACTGCCGGTGTAATCCTGCTGATTTTGTCAATTTGTCAGTGGAAATTGGGAGGATTTACCTCCAGCAAAATGCTGGAGGTAAAACCCCCCACTCCAGGACCATACTCATAGTATGGTGGTGTGGGAAAAGTGGTGGTAATTCTGTTACTGACAATGGGCCTCATTACACGGATGGCGCTAAGGGATTACCGGCACCGGTAAGGGCACCAGTGCCGGTAATCCCTTAGCGCCATACTACGAGGTCCCTCAGCGGGTTCCATCCTTAACGTGTGGCCAGACCACACGTTAAGGGAGGGACCCGCTGAGGGACTTCAGAAAAATAACGGTACCGCTAATAGCAGTACCGTTATTTGCTCCTTCCCCATTCCCATTGAGCCCTATGGGGGCTTAAATGGGAATGGGGAAGGGCCTTGGTGAATGGGGAATTACCGCCCCCCCAACCTTGGAATGGGGCGGTAATTCCCCCATTCACCAAGGCGGAATCGGTAAAATACTGGCGGCAACCATGGCGCTAATAGCGCCATGGTTACCGCCGTCCGTGTAATGAGGCCCAATATTTTCCTGCATCACCAAACTTGTAGTGAGTCCCATGTTTGAGAAGTGATAACAAAAAGTAAACAATGATGATGGCTGCCAGGGAAAGGGGAGAAAAGACTACATGCCTTCTCCCTTTCCATGGCAGCTAGTCGAACATTGAACGGGACTGGAAGGGAGGCTTTATCATGCAGGTAAGCGCTCGGGTACAAGCTCTTGTTACAAGCTCATTGTCCATAGCCAGGTACTAATTATGTGAAGAGCATTTAAAATTGCAGAAAAAAAATTGTGCCAAAAAAGCAGACCTGAAAAATAAGCCTGTTACATGCCCATATGTGCTATGTGCTTAGTTTTGCATAGCACACATTTAGCTGTGAAGCAAGGGAGTGCTGTACAAGGGGATGCAGTAAACGAGGGGCTTATTACTATATCGGCCCATAATACTGGGGTACTAATAGTGAATTTTTAAAAGTTGTGTGACGCATTTGGTTCTGCGCAACTGAAAAAAAGAAGAAAAGAAAATGTCCACCACAGAAACGGGAGAAAGGACTATACATAGTCCCTTCTCTCTTTCAATGGCGGCCATTGAAAAACAAAGAAAAAAGTTAAGAAATATCGGGCCTCATTACACGGATGGCGGTAAGGATTTACCGGTACCGGTAAAATACCGGTAGCGGTAAATCCTTACCGCCTTACTACGAGGTCCCTTTGCGGGTTGGGGGATTTAACGGACCCAGGGAGCTAATTACGGTACCGCAATTTGCGGTACCGTAATTAGCGCCTTCCCCATTCCCATTATGCCCTATGGGGCAAAAATGGGAATGGGGAAGGGCAATGGTGGAAGGGGGAATTACCGCCCCACCAACCTTGGAATGGGGCGGTAATTCCCCTCTCCGCCAAGGCGGTGCCGGTATTTTACCGGCATGAACCATGGCGCTAATAGCACCATGGTTCTCCGCCATCCGTGTAATGAGGCCCATATCCACCATGGAACAGGGAGAAGGGACTAGACCTAGCTAAACATACTGAGCTATCTTCTGATGCATAAGGGCACTCAAGCGCATTTCAACTCTGGTTATTGCATGTGATTTATATTAATTTTACAAAGCGAGATAAAACTGCTAGAAAAGCTATGTTATAGTACAAACGACAGCTGAACAGAGAATGTGATATTTGATTAATTTGTCAAATCAGACCTTAATCAATGTTTGCAGTTAGCACAGAGCCTTAGTAGCACACTATACAATATCAAGTTATGTGTAATTCATATTCAGTCAAATATTCTTGCCGCCTTCTTTGCATCAGGCAGCTAGGTGCTCCTCCCATCCCCTCAAGCTGGTGGCCCGGGGAATGTGCCCCTTTTGCTTTCCCATAAAGACGCCTCTGCCCCAGATCAATGCTACCTTTGTAAGTCACTTGATGTTTTTTTGTTGGTTTTGTTTTGCCGCTGGTCTATGTCCCTCTTTGTTCACACCCTCATTAACTGGATCACTATTTGTTCTATTTGCGCTGTTGTACTGGCATTGTATGTCATTTCACATCAAAATTGACATTCCCGTTCAAATAAATACAAACACAGGAGTTGTGCCAAACTCATTAAGTCCTGCTCAACTTCTGGTTCCTAGTGTCCTCTCCTAACTGTGCTGTCCTTTGGCACAAGCTTTCCAGTGACTGTACACCCCGTCTGATGCTTAAGGATTAGACCGCCACGTACCAGAAAATCAATACATTGCCTAGTCTTTGTGATTGCTTGGTCTCATCTTGACTCTGGTACTGAATGGCTCCTGTTTTCATGGGTGGCGTGCAAGGAACCAGAAGACAGGCCTTCTCTGCCTGTGCTGCAAGACTCTGGAACCTCCTCCCCAAGAACAGCAGACTCGCCCTCTCTGTCTACATTTCAGGAAGGAGCTCAAAACCCTCCTCTAGAAGGAATGTCTCCTCCCTAACACCCAGGTCCGCACCCTCCACTCCCCACCCTACTTGAGACTGGGAGATCTGGCCTTCACTATTTCCTCCCCTGGTTGCTTGTAGATCCCTTGCTGGCAAATTTCCCACCCTCCCTCTCGTCCCTCCCTTGTATCGCTGCTTTCCCGCTGTGCCCTTCCCCCTAGGATATTAAAAGCATGCTATTGCTTCCTGAAGCCAGGTCTGTGTTTAATAAATACCCGTATACATAATAAATACATTTCAAGAATCCATACAATTATAATAGATGAAAAACTTTGAAGAATCATCTACATCAGCCTGTGTCATGGACATAGACCTTTGTCCCTTAATAGAGAGCATTGTCTTAATGGGGGTCATTACGACCTGGGCGCAAAGGGATACCGGGCACCAGTAATGACACCGGTGCCGGTAATCCCTTTGCGCCCTATTCCGAGGTCCCTTTGTGGGTCCCTCCCTTAATGCCTGGTTTTACCAGGCGCTATGGACGGGACCCGCAAAGGGATACCGGGGTGAATGACGGTACCGCAATTTGCGCTACCGTTATTGCCGCCTTCCCATTGAGCCCTATGGGGGCTCAAATGGGAATGGGGAATGGCTCTGGTGAATGGGGAATTCTCGGTCCCGCCGACCTTGGACTGGACCGGTAATTACTCCCTTCACCAGACCGGAGTTCGACCGATTTTGGAGGCAGCAATGGCGTTAATAGCGCCATGGCTGCCTCCAAACTCGGAATGAGGGCCACTGTCTCTATGTAAACTGAAAGCTTTAAGTAAGCTCTGTAGACCTGTTTCTGTAGAATGGGGGAAGGCTTTATGGCTGGAAGTGCATTAACTAAGGCCTAAGGGTCCATAAGGCTTGATACAGGCTAAGGTCAGGGTCTATGAAGCTATCACTGCCGTTCCTCCTCCCAAAGGGGGATCTGGCAGAGAAAGAAGTGCTGTTACTCACCACAACACTGTTTTAATGAATTCACATAATTCTATTGTTTAACTATGTCTCCCACAGACACATAAGAAGTGATTTTGGCAATACCACTGCAATCATGAGTCACTTTGGAAAATCATGGACTATATGCCACACATTGTAGGACATGTTGAATTCAAGAGTAAATTGCACGGGGTTGACAACTTTATTATGCACTTAAGTGCAAAGGGTTACCTGAGTGCAATTTTGAACTTTTCCATCACGTAGTGAAAAGGTTAATAGTACAAAAGAGGTAATCGCCTCTATTCTTCAATTTTCCAATGCATTAGTGGAAGTGTCATTGCCTTCTGCAATTAACGATTGCGGGAAGCATTTACAATGAATTCTATGGAATCCGCCTGATTTTCTCAGGTAGTCATTTCATGTGTATTTCATAGACATCCATGTTGATAAGGTAGTTGCTTTTGTCCGGCAGAGTGGGAAATGGGGGGGGGGGCATGTGATGTTGGCTGTGCTCCCCGACTCGAGCTGAGAAAGGTGCAAAAATCGGTCCGTTTGGAAAAACAGGGCTTCCCTCAGATGCTGGTGTGAGGCAATGAGGCAGGGCTGTCGGAATGCATCGCCGTCGTGATCAGCGAGCCGCCAACACAGAGGTAAGAAGGCAAAGCGGAGATGCCAGGAAGGAATGGACAGTCAGGCGATGAACAACACCGCTCCGTGGGAGTGGGTGGTCAAGGGTGGCCAGAAGTGAGTGTGGCTGCGGCCAAAGTGGGGGCATGGCTGCTGAGGTAGGTGTCAGCTCCCAGACAGCAGTGACACCCGAGTACCCAAGAGTGGCGCAAGCAGGTGAGGTGACACTTTGCACAACCTGTAGGCTATAGTGGCTAATATAGCTCACAGATTGTCCAATCAAACACGGCAATGTATTCCACGGGTGCCAATCATCCTTGTTGATCGCTATTCTGCTTTAATTCTGATTCATTTTAAAATGGCAACAACAATTGAGCAATATATATTTTTTTTTAAAGAAATTTCTACTAGGGCTACCTTGAGGGTTCCATGTAATTTCATCAAGGGATTAACCATTGCTGGGTTTTCGCTGTGGAAATTCCATTGAAAAAACGAATCTAATTTTTATTTTATTTTTTATTTTAGGGGGGTGTACCCCCCCAAGCACCCATCCCCTTTAATGTTTTTATAAATACCCACACCCCATATATATATATATTTGTAGCCCCCCCAAAAATGTGCTGAGTTTTTTTAGATAGAATTTCCGCAGAGAAAAGCCCAGCGAGGATTAATCCTGTGATGAAAGGATGTCGTACCAAAAAATGGAGGGTTGTCCAACTCCAGGCGTCAGGGATTCGATCCATGTCAGTAAATCAGGATACCCCTCATTAATATTCTTGAGGTAAATTTGCAAGCAATGATTCTAAATCAGGAGGATAGCTCAGGGGCAAGCGCTTGTCTTTTCGCGCCTTGAAACACTTGTGTATAGGCGCGTTATAAATGCCATATCATATTATAAGACGACACAGAGCAACACAGGTTCAATCCCCCTGTCCGCGCTTAGAAACATCTGGGTATTAAGCACGTTACAAATAACCAATTATAAATGAATGCACATTTTTCTCAGGAATATAGAGGATTTACTTTCAGTGGAAATTAACCACTACTCTACACAAATCATTTATGGAGTTTGCTGCATAAAAAACAGGGTTGCCTTCACTATCAAGAGATGCACACATCCTTTAGAACCAAAGCACTCCCTTCTCATTTATCAATGACGGTTTATGATTGTTTGTTTGTTTGTTTTAATATTTGTAATGCGTGCCAGACCCGGAGGTGTCAGGGCGAAACAAGCATCAAGAAGATTGTTCAGCTTAGGTTACAATGCATGAAATGCCACAGAGTGTACTCTCGCTGCCTGGAGCTTATTTACCGAACCACAATGGCTCCCACCTTGGAAAGTAACTTCCTGTGACGGCTGCTCGTCAGGTTTATTTTGCGCGAGGCACATGAGATGGCACAAGGGTAAAGGCCCACTCTTAGGACACGAAAGTAGCCTGGATTCCATAAATGCCATTGACATTTAAGGATCCTGCCCAGAGTACACAAGCCTCTGCGTGCCAGCAGTGTATGCAATGAAACCTTTTCCGTGGGCATGCCCTGAGCATGGACTGACCCCAACACATTCCAACTGCTGCCTGTCTTTCTTTCATCTCATTGTCATGCAAAAAGGCCAAACTGAACAAGTGACCCCTGAGCCCATCGAATTACTGCGATATGAGCAATTGCCTCCAGGCTTGCAATGTCCCACCAGCAATAGCCTGGATGTGCAGCCTTCAAATGTCACTGGATCCAGCTGCATGCAATCGAGTACAATTAGGAAAGCAAGATTGATGCAGCAATTTTTTTCCTTTTCTTGTTTTCAAGGAGCTTAAGAGAGCACGTCACCATACAATGTGTTCCGTTCTTTTTGAGCTCCGAGCTGCGTATTCGATCTGGGGCCAGATTACAGAAACTTTGCACCAGTGCAAGTGCAAAGTTTGCACGGTATTAGCACTAGGGCAAAGTTTGCCCTATTTTTAAAAACACTGGGACACATTAAAAAAACCATTGCACCTCGACAAGTGCAGTTTGCCATATTAAAAGCACCAGGGCAAAAAATTGCCCTAGTGCTAAAACCATTCCGTATTAGCCCTAGGGCAAACATTTAGTGAAAAGGCATCTTTTTTGCACTACGCCAATTTTTGCCCTTTTCCTTTTCATTTGCCAAGCTGCACTTGTCATGGTACAATGGTTTTTTAAGGTGTCCAAGTGTTTTTAAAAATAGGGCAAACTTTGCCCTAGTGCTAATACCGTGCAAACTTTGCACTTGCACTGGTGCAAACTATCTGTAATCTGGCCTCTGGAGTCTCCAAGTCTGGTCCGCAAGATCCACGCTGATTCATGTTTTCACATTATCCAGACACAATATATTTGAATCCAGCAGGCGTGATTGGCATGTATGCGTATAGTTCGAGGACATCCTGAAAACATGGTGTGGATGGAGTCATGAGGACCAAATATGGGGATCTTTGCCTTAGAGACTAGTTAATCGTTGATGGATCTTGATCCAGTAATTAGTTAATGAAGACTCTCCAGTGAAATATGCCGAATCTCCATAAAACCATGCACAAACTTGATACAAAATCCAGCTCCAATACCAGGGAACTATTTGCTATACTAAGGGAACTAGAATACCCCATACCCCCACCAGATAACATAACTAAAGACAAACAATGGTGTACCAGCGTCCAAAATGCTCTAACTAATAAAATCAAAACTCTCCAAACTAAAATCTCACTGAAAAAAGACTCCCTAACCACCAACAAATCATCTCCCATAAATCATAACAAAACAACCAATCCTTCTGACCAGAACCTTTTCAGATTCGCTAAAATCCCTGAAACAGAAAGTCATCGCCTCACTTAAACCATCCAATTGCAAAGGTGACAACTGCCCACCTCAGATACTCACGGACGCTGCCAGGGACTTAGCTCCCTTTATAACCAAACTGATCAACGCATCCTTCTCCTCCAACACCATACCAAGTAATCTCAAAGAATCATGGGTTCTGCCTCTCCTCAAGAAGCAAACCCTAGACCCCGCAATCTCCACCAATTACAGGCCCATCACCACAGTACCTTTTCTATTTAAGATAATAGACAGCGTAGCATACCTGCAAATCAGCAATATCTAGAAACTCACAAACTATTAGGCGCCCGACAATCGGGTTTCAGACCGCAGCACGGCACTGAGACAGCCTTAATCGATCTTAAAACCCAAATCAATGAGATTAATGAATAAGGAAACACCGCCATGCTACTCCTTCTCGACCTATCAGCAGCCTTCGACCTGGTAGATCACACAGTTGTTGGGTGTCCTGACCCACGTTTAAGCTATCATGCCACAACATTTGGTGCTGTGGGCTTAGAAAGTTCAAGATGGCGGAAAACCCACATGTGCGCCGAAATCCAGGAAAGCTGCGCAGTTTGTGCGCACACCAAAATGGTTGCCTCACTTGCCACCCACCAGTGCGAGAATGAAAGGCCGGGTTGCCATGAGGGAAATGGGTTGCCAAAGGAAAAACAGTAGCGCCGGTTAGCTTCAAAGCGCCTAAAACCACCATTGGACTACCCGCACAGTAGTCTGAAACCATTGGGAATGGCAATGCTGATTGCCAAATGCAACCTAGAATTGTGGGGAATTCAGTCTTAAATCCCAAAAATGGGTGCAGTACCAGTACTCACCACTATCCAAAAGCCGGCGTTTTAAAACCACCCTGTGTTTCTCTGAAGGCAGGCTCAAAATGCCTATTTTCAAACATTGCAACATGTGCAAAATATTCACTGAACACCAGCAGACATTTGGCAGAATGAAGTGTTGTGTGCCTACAAAATCTGGGAAATGAAGAGCCCAAAACAATGCTTATAACAAAACTGCTATGGAGTCAGCAGTTTAAGTTGCACTGGATTTAAAGACACTAAAATCGAAAATGTTTAGATTAAATGAGTGACCTATGTTTGGTGTCACATGCCTTTGTAACTGTTGAAATGTCATAGTTTTGCACTTAGAATCAGCATTCTAGCTGCATGTGTAAAATTGCAAGTTAATTTAAAAAGCAACAAAAAAAACATGACAGTTAGCTGAAACTTGGCTTAAGGAACTGAATTCTGCCTGGCAACTACCCCCATCAGGAGTGAAACTTGAGTCACAACTGTGTTCCCAGGCCGATCTGCCTTTTGCTGGCCACACTAAGGATATGCCATCTATCTGATAATTGAATTACCTGTGCTCTACAGGAGCTCTGAACAAAGCCTGTCTTGACTCAGGCAAAGGTTTTATTACAGCGGTCGTAAAATGTAGCTTCCTCTTGGCAGAAGCTGGGAGGGGCACTGCCTGTGAGAGCAAGCTGGCTTGGCAGAACTGGATAAACCAGTATTTCCACCATGTGACCTGGGAAACCACACCCCTTTGTAGCCAGAATATTGTTTAGAAAAAGATGAATAACTCATGGTGCGGACATGTGAAAATTTTATAAATGATACCATAATTCTTGTGATTTTTCTGCCCACAGTTTAAGAGGTTTTTAGAACCGGTGGTATGTTCAGGGGGGTGTTAGCGGAAAAGTGGATATTACTCTAAATGTATGCATGTTAAAAATATGAAACTTCATCAGTTAATGTCCATACTCCCTGCGCACATGTATGTAAAGTTGGGTCAATGTCAGAATTTGAAAAATCAGTTAAAAAGTCAATTATGTGCCATTTCTGAATGCAAGCTCTTAGAAACAGCAGATTTGGACAGAGACATGGCTAAATTCAGCCACACCATGTATATGTAATTTCAAACAACTGTGTAACTGTGAAATATGGATTTTGATCATATATAGATTTGGGTGCACAGATGACAGGGGAGGTTTTTCAAGAGATCATAAATGGATGACATCACTCTGACTCACAGTTCCTTCCCCAATCAAGTGAGAAATGGAAGTTTGACCAATTAGAAGCTGAGAGAGAGGTAGGGTCAGTGATGCTAGAACACACCCACATAAAAACACATAAAAACAGAGAGACAGGACAGATAGGGACCTTCAATTCCATCTGCCGCTGGAAGCTCTGCCGGAAAATCCATACTTTACCTCCATCAAACCTCCAGAGAGCCAAACTAGAGACTTCAATCTATCCAGAACTAGAGACCCAGACCAGAGAACCAGAGAGAGCTGACCCAGATCACTGTGAAGTGCAGAGACCAGAGGCGAGTTTAAAACCTGACCAGATCCATGGCGAGGCCCATTTCACTCAAGAATATAGTGTAAGTACCTAGAAAACTGTGCAGAACAAATCTCTTAGTTAAAATAATATAATCCAAGCTATTTTAATCTAAGTAGAACTGCCTCCTAACTGTCACCTGTCATTTGTAAAGCTGTCACCTGTCATTCTAGCTGCAAAATCTGTCACTTGTCATTTTGAGCTTTTAAAATTTCAAATCTGAAAAACGACCTTCACAAAATCGCTCATATCTCCGCGACCGTTTGTCTTAGAGACTTGCAATAACTTTCATCTGAAAGCGTAGAATCGTGGCTTTCCTACGAACCTAGAACCGCATTCCTACCTCCGATAGGTTTACCGCAATCGCGGAACACGCATCCGCGAATTTTACCGCGATTTGCAAATTTCTCCACGTGTAAAAACAGCTGCTCCTTGCCTTCCATTTGCCAGAAATTCGTTTAACCTGCTAATCATTCCTGAATCATTGCAAGAGTGAGCCTGAGCTAATATTAACTAGATACCACTCACCCTGAACCTCTAGAGGGAATCAAAAGCATTTTAGCATACTTTTCACTGAATTGCCAGCACATATCAAAGCATTTTGCCTGTGTTTTAAACTTCTGTTGTCTAAGCTTGCTGGGGATTGAACTGAATTACGTTGATTGCATTTCTGAGAACTGTGTGCCTTCCTCCCATTTCCTTGCATTGCATAAAGGGGGGGGAGTGAATAGCCAGAGAAAAGTGATTACATTGTTTGGTTGAAATCATATTGAGTATTTTCTGTACTGCATTCATTGAATATTGCATCCACCTGAGCTTACATAAAGCATTCTGTACCACCTTCTTCTTTTGTTCCTATTCACCTGTGTGCTACCTTATCCATTTTATGTCAACTCCTTACTGATTATAGAGAAGCGTGTTGGTGCCAGATTCTCCGTTGTTAATCTTTATCATATCAGATTAAGTGTGCTATTCAATTATTAATTTATGATAAAGCGTGATATAATATATATTGTTTAAGTTATCAAATAAACCTTTAAACTTGCAAAACAGAACTACTTCTTGGCTCAGTGGGGTCAGGAGGATTCCAAGAGAGGGGTGTTATATAGGGGTAGTCATCCAGAACGCATGAACTGGACATAAAGATATATCAATAAGGGTTTTCATTCAGTATTATAGACTAGGCGTTGACTTAGCTGTAGTGTTGAATTGAATCCTCTTACACAGTCCTGTGCGAACACCTGGCCTCGGTTGCCCACTTCTCGAACGATGCCATAGCCTGGATCCAATAATTCCTGGACAATCGAACTATGAGAGTCTTTTCTTCACTAGCCGCAGCAGAGCCCATTAAAATAACCTGTGGTTTACCCAGGGCTCAAGCGTCTCCCCCACTCTCTACAACATATTTACCAAGCCCCTATTTGACAAGTTGGACAGATCGGGTGTCACATACACTAACTACGCAGATGACACCCAGATCCTCATACCCCTTTCGGGCAACTTTGATTCTGATAGAGCCTTGGTAAACAAAATATACCTCATCATTCAGGCATGGATGGCCACACATGGCCTGTGCCTGAATGATGATAAAACCGAAATCCTGCTCCTCGGTTCCAACGCCAATCTAAAAAAACTTCACTCCAACTACGAGGCATTCAACATTGAAGGCAACACCATCACAGTTGTCAAAACAGTGAAAACTCTAGGCTTCCACCTCGACTCAGCCATATCACAAAAAAAACAAGTAAACTTACTAGCATCCTCCACCGCCTACACATGCAAGTTAATCAGGGCAAGTAGGGCATTCCTCTTCCAAGAGAGCTGCATCATCATCGCCAATGCCCTAATACTATCCAGGCTTGACTATTGTAACGCCATGTATCCAGCAGCCAACAAATATATAACACACAAACTTCAAATTCGACAAAACAACACACTCAGAACAGCCCTTAACAAACCCTCCAAGGAACACATCTCCAACAAAAGAAGAGAACACAAATGGCTCAAAATCTGTAACCGCATCTCACTCAAAACTGCATTACTCACTTTCAAATGCTTAAATAATGCAGCACCCCACTATCTTGCAGCCAGAATAGCAAAAAGAACTTCCACCCGCCCCACCAGATTAATTAACTCTCATCACCTCCATGCACCCAAATTCAGACATAAGAAAAAGGGCGGCAGTAGCTTCCCAGTCATGGCTGCTCAACATTGGAACGCTCTGGTTACCAGACATTTGGTCGAAAAAAATTGGTCGACCAGACAAATGGTCGAACCAATTTGGTCGAAAACCAAATGGTCGAATTATTTTTATTTTCACTTCTTTTTTTTGTTGTTGGGGGGTCCCCCCAACCCCCTTTTTTTTCTAAAAAACCCTTTTTTTTAAAACGAAAACCCGAAAAATAAATATATAATTAAAAAAAAAATTCGACCATTTGGTTCGACCAAATTGCGTCGACCAAATGTCATTCGACCAGTTTTAAGTCGACCAAATGACTGGACACCGAACGCTCTCCCACTCATCAGAACAGACCAATCCTACTACAGCTTTAGGCGAAACACTCTCTCCTGGTTACGATCCAATGATTCCCTTGACTAAACCATGCCAACCTGACTGTATATATGTACATTCCTTAATTTACCCACCGCAATGAAATTAACTGTGTATATTTATGTAAATATGTCCTCCCACCAGAGTCTAAGAAAAGCAATGCTATTCTTTATACTCACCTATGCCTTATCCTGCAACTAAGTTTTATGTAATCTTACTTTCCTGTTCTCTGTTGCACCATGTTACCTCTGGGTTTTGTGCGCCATAGTAAATAAATAAAACAAACAAACCCACATCTGGCTGTTTCAGCGTAGCACAGAAGTTGCTCATTGATTCATAGCCACAGTTTGCCACAGATTTTCAATTACAACCGCAATGGCCTCCATTCGTCGCCTATTGCTTTAGAAGCGGGAGGCTTATTGGAAGTCGCAGGCGAGGTTTGACAAGCCTAGCGGCACAAATGTAACGCTGTGAACCTCAGAGAGGGTGGCATGTACTAGAAATAATTTCTGGATTCGCATTCCACCGGTTCTTGCGGGCAAATATTCGTCATTTCGCTCGCACAACATGACGGTGGAATTGAAGAGATAAATACTCGTTACCTTCATGGGAACCGCAGCAAGCATTCTCCAAAAGTGTGAAAAGCTACAAAAATCAGCCCTAAACATGGATCAGGAAGCAGAAAATGCCTCTGGGCCTTGCAGGTAGTCGTTTCTTATAAAGGAGAAAGCCAGAAACAAATTGATGGAACAAGCATCGAGCATCTGAAGAAAGCAGGACAAGTTCACTTTAGTTAGATGTCCAATTAATCGGAAAGAAGAAGTGAGCATTTCCTGGAGGCCCTGGGCTTCGGCAAATGATGCACTGCCCAGCCCCCATGAAAAAATGTGGCAGCCGCACACCTGACGCTAATGTGGACATAAGCCCCTAGCACTCGCATTGGGAACTATGAGTGTTTCACAAGTTTATTTTGTGGAATAAAACTTTGCAATTTTTTCTACTAATATTACCACTTTTTGTACATCAGAAAGTGGGGGGAGACCCCCCCACACATCCCTCGTATACACCCAACCGCACCTCCCTCTATATGCCACACCCACAAGCTATAGTTCTGAGGTAAAACAAGTGGTAAAATGTTTTTCAAAAGAATATACCTGGGCAAAGTTACATTCAGCAAAGGTGTGTAACCCCCACACACTGATGCTGTGTCTGCATTCACCAAGATAAGTGCTCAGCACAAGACGGTTGCTGGAAGGATTTTCTTAGAAACAAAAGTTTAAGGTAAGGGAAGATTAATCAACACCTAAGTTGTAAGGCTGCTATGTCAAGTGCCTGATTCTCCTAAAGCAAGACTTAACAGAGCAGTTAAGAATATACCATCACAAGGGGAGCAGAGTGGTGAAAATGTAGTTCACACTAGAAACTACAATAAAGGATTGTCCACACAATATACCAATGAAAATATTTGGTGTTCCAGCTGCACCTGCCCTCCGATATGCCGATCTACGGCTCTTTCTCCATCTCAATTGCTCTCTGTGCTATCTCTCTCTCTCTATGCCGCCTGTATGTTTCGCTTTCATACTATGTGATGGAGGTGCACATTTGATAAAGCCACCCACAACCGTAGCTGACAGCTATAGAACAGTGTTAATGAAGCTGATATCTTAAGCAGTGTGTTTGTGGGTTTTTTTGTGCAACGGTAGATATTCAGAAATTGTAAAAACAACTGTTTGACAATTAAATATCAATTATTCAATGTTTTTCAATTGTTTTTATTTTCATGTGCCAAATGCAAACACCAATACAATTGCCAAAAGAAATGTAGTAAAAGCATAAACAGTAGAGCCAGTCCTGATGAGCAACAGAACAATCAGGTTATAGCAAGTAGGACAGATTTGACATTTCAATGTTCATTTCTAAATATTACCTCCAATATATATGTTAATCGTAGCGAAAAAGTTACATTTGTCTATTGGATCAAAGCACAATCTTAATATCTAGAATAATCTTATCAATGATTTTCTGATAGGTTATAATTCCAAGATGGACAGTCTACTACTGTAACAGGATGCCATCAAGTGAGGGTCTGAAAATCCATTTTTTTTATATGACTAAAATAAATACAATTATGTAAATAGTTCTGTTTCTGAAAGTGAGGTTTGCTAATCATTCTCCACTTTTATAAAAAGCTCAATCCCCACAGCATAGTGCAGTCAGTCATCTTTGCTCTGGCAGTCGCCTCACATCTGCAGCTCCTTTTCTCTGGTGGGAAATGGCAGGTTCAAAGGTCACAAGGGCATTCCTTACAGCTAAGTGGGAAGAAAGTCCCTGCAGACAGAGGTAGTATTCTAACTTCTGCACCTCTGAGCTAAAATGTAATAATTGTTGCCTTATCAGTCTGGTGCCAGGGTAATCTCTACCAATAAGACAGACCGGATTATTGTATGGTGACTGATAGGAGCACACAATTATTAAAGCCAACACAAACCAAAATCATGCAAGCGGCAACCCTGTGAGTCAAGGTCAGTGATGTCAAATATTCATGTCTGGACTGCTTTCTCCACTGATCAAAGTGAGAAAATAGCCTAACCCTACAGTGTTGCACACAAAAGGACAGTTGAAATCGGGAGGGCTTGGCAACTGGACAGAGAGGAAGGTAAACCTGAGAAGGGGTGCCAATGTATTGATTTTTTTGTTGAGGCTCTCTACCTTTCTGATCCTCCATTGGACCCCGTACAGGAGGGAGTCTTCCTTTGAGCCAATTCCCTCTGAAATGTTTCCTTCATATGGGGATGAGGTCTCACTCCCATTCCTTGATTCATCTTTGGACATTAGAATACACTTGTGGACCTCTGCTGGGAGTGCAATCCATCCCAAAGTCCTCTGATGTAGAAGTGAAGGCAGAAGTCATATAAGGCAGAGGAGAGTTCTGTAACTGAACCACAAACACTCTGCCAGCTGCACTGGAACCAGGCTCTTCACTGGGGAGGCCCATGTGGCACAGAAATCACAGGACAGATATATTTCCCAGTCCGGGGATGGGGAAGGGGGAGAGAGAGAGAGCGAGAGAGAGAGAATATTCATAAGCTGCAATACATGCCGACTCACTATCATCAGAAGAATGCCACTGCGATTGAGAGAGAGAAAAGTGTTCAGTGTACAATGTATGCAGAGTTGACTGCCCCTGCACCGAGTCAGTGTGAAGATGCAAGATGTCATATGGCCTATAAGAAATCTCAGTACACCTTTCGGAATTGAAACAATGTCATGCCTCCTATCGCAACAATTGTATGTGTATTGGCCTACGCTAAGTTGTCTAAACATCATATGCGAACAAACTCCACAGCAAGGTCTTGACCTTAGAGAAAGTAATGTAAGCCGCCATCTTGGATTAAGCCGCCATTTTAGGTTCTCTTGTTATATGGAAGTCACCCTGAACATCAAAATGGAGGCCGAATGACATTCCGAGTAAGATTCTGGCCGTTGTGACCTCCGTACACACGAATAATTAATATGCCTGCAGGCCACTTGTCGGGGTCGCGAACTGAGACCTTGTCCTACTGTTGACCTGTGTGTAAATGTACAACTATATCAGCGAAACTAATCAAAATGCATATATTATAGGATTGACCTGGCAAGGAACCCATACGCCCGACTCCTAGAATGGTTAACCCGCGAGAGGGTTGGCCAAGGGCTGGATAAAAAGTATAAAAGACTCAAGTATTCCAATGTACGGTCTCTCTCACTAACGCAGTGAACTCTCATTGAAGTTTGTTATGTTACTCTGAGAGCCGAATAGCTATTCGTTTATCAATTGACTTTGGTAACTGTTGTAGCTTTTAAATAAAGCACTTGTATGTTCTTTGTTACCTGTGTTGGTGTGTTTCTTTCTGGGCTTCCCGGCCTCATATTATTTTTATGTTTTCACACACCGGGCCAGTGAGGATGTGGCCAAAGTATTACAAATCACAAGAGTGCCACCTAGGAGCCATGGATAGCCACTGCCAAAGTTCTAAGCAGAATTATCCACACCAGAATCCTACCAACTATCATCTTTGACGGTGGAGGCATGGTGTGTCAAGCAAGGAGAGAACTACCCAGCCTCAGAGAACCACCAATCCCTGACTACAATCCTAAATTGCTTACACCTGAAACCAATACATACAGACTCCTACTTGGGGCAGGACAAGACATGTATAAAATGGGGAAAAGAGAAAGCAGTGTTTGAGTCTGGAGAAGAAGCTCATCAGGAGATGGCTGGAAAGGAGAGCAGTTCCACACCATCGGGCAAAGGATTCTTGTCGCCTGCTTCCCTGACTCCAGTGGATGACAGCTTTTGGTTTCTTCAGGGCATTTTCTGCATCCTCCTTGTTTTTCCTGGGTTGGGCTGTCACCCATGCTGCTCTCCTTCTTGATTTGTCTGCATCCAGGACTGTTCTCTCCTTCACTGAGTCCTTCATCTATTTTTATGTTGCTTAGATGAACATTCTCCCGCGGGGGAATAGAACGTTTCCCCCTGTTCTCTTCTCAGTACTTGCAATGGGGTGCATCTTTATGTCTCGGATGATCTTCTTCAACACAGTTGGGGAAACTGACATGATGTTAAAATAGCACATGGATGTGTCAGCCATGTGGGGGTGAAAGGTTCTTCAAGTCTTCATGATCATATATCCTTGGTAAAGTACCAATCCTGATTCAATGGGTTATGTTCCCCATCCAAAGTACAAACGATACTCCTACAGACAATCAAACAGCTTACTATGCGTAAGGTTGTGTTCATGTTCAGTGCACAATGAGGGGGTTTGGGGAGAATGACCCAATTTACTCCAGTCTCATCTCCCTTCTTTTAGGGAGTTTGGTGCTCTGGTGGGCCTGTGGTTCAGAGTCCATGAGGACGACTATGCTGTAAGCATCCAATATTTCTGCTATTTGGAAGTTTTGTGTCACTGCTAATTTGCCTGTTTTCTTCTCCTGGGCCTTCGCTCTCATTAGTTAGATCGCTGATGCGTTATACGGATCAAATTGGTCCTATTTTTGAAATTTGCTGTGCACATTTTGCACTTGATAAAAACCAGAATGTGAACATAAGGTGATCTTCCTGTGATTTGACTTGGGTATTCGATAGGTTGGCTGAAATGGAGGAGAACGAGGAACTTCCTTGACATTTCAGGCTGAGTGTGAGGTTGCCACTGGGTCAGCATTGCTGTACTGAAGTGTTCTGACAGATGTATCCTGGAGGAACCCGGCTATAGACGGCTCTGTAGAGGGGCTGGACAAGTTACACAATTTCAACCCATGAATATACTGCCTGATATACCCTAAACTGTGCTATGTTCGGCCCTTTTCAATCGCATCACTCCAAACAAAATAGTGCATCAATGAATCAAGTAAGGGGAGTGACCAAGGCATGCATGATTGTGCCCCATCTAAACATGCATAAACCGTCGCACATGCGCATTGATGACATGCCTTGCTCCACACATTTGATGGTTCTTTCAATACCTAAATGAACGTTCATGACTCCTAGCCCAGCAGCTCTGTGAGAAGCCGGAAGTTTCAATGGTGCCCCACAAGAACACGGCGTTAAACAATATACAGCTTGGCGTTAAACAATATACAGCTTGGCTCTTTCGAGTGCCTAGTAACATGTCTAGATCATGGGTACAAACATACAACAAAACGGCAACACATGCCATTCATGATGAAGAGTAGCGTACAAGGAGTCAGCAGCACCGGTAAGAAGAACAGGCAAGCACAGTGACGCTGTAGAGTGGCAGGAGGGCAGGACTACAGGCAAGCCCACTACACCTTTAAACATGACACGCCCCAGACAGTGGCATGCCATGCCACATGTACCGTTAAGGATAGCCTATGTATATCCTATTGTATGTTCCAAGTAATGCCTAAATGAACTTTCCGCCAACCCACCCAGAAGTTTCAGTTCTGCCCCCACATCCCACACGTTTAACCATACTGTAAAACATGTACAATTTGCCCTTCATCTTGTCTAATCAAATATCTAGGTGACGTGACTTATACACGAGTCCTTATAAATGCAAACACGAAACAAGTCGACGGGAGGATAGCTCAGGGGAGGATAGCTCCGGGGCAACGCGCTCACCTTGGAAGCAAGACGACGTGGACCAACACAGGTTCGATCCCTTGGTCCCCGCTTAGAAACCTCTGGGTTTGAAGCGCCTTATAAATAACCAATCATGTCACAAACCAATCATATCACAGCATGTATTTTTCACGATGAATTAGAGGCATTAAAGTGCAAGATTTCAGCAGCACCGTGTTAAAAAGTCTGCAAAATTCCAGTGACATTATACAGTGACAGGAGAAGGGGGCACACACACCCCCTGAATGTTTAAACGTGAGATACATCAGACAGTACCATAGGCAAAAATATGTCCATGTATCATTGAGATACACAGCCTAGGTAAAGTTGATACAGTCATTGTAATGCTCAAATCTGTGTCGATTACTGTTCCTACGTAGATTTTTCAAGTAACACCTAAAAACCTCTGAGAGAACCCAGACGTTTTTGTTGTGTCCTGTAAATGCTTAACTATCTTGCTATCTGCCCCCTTCTACTGCCTAAAACACTGACAGGAGGACACACATACCCACTTCCTGTTTAAACCTGAGATACCCCAGAGAGTGCCAGACCATATTCAGAAGAATAGTCTAGGTATAAAACACATAGTAATCTTTGCCACTCTAAGCCCACACCATTACTCCTAAGACCCATAGGCTGAGGCAAGGCAATTAACTAGGCTGGGTAGTATTACTAGTAGAGTAGCGGGAGAGATAGCGATAGCAATGGTAATAGTGGTAGCGGAAGTGGTAACTCAGCCAGTCAACTCTAACTGAACTCCTGCACAACCTCATGTCTTTATAGTACCCCAGGCATTTTAACCACTGTGTACCCTCAGTGATAAGGCCAAAGTTACAAGGATAAGTGGAACCCTCCCAAAACTGGGCATTACCAATGTTTTATTGGATGGCTTAAGTCACTCCAAATAATCCACACCAAGTAAAATAAGGGAGCACAAAGAAACCAGCTTTCGGCCAGGGAAAGGTCCACAGATGGGCTCAGCTACTTCCTGGTTGCTCAGGGGTTAAAGTACAACATCATATTCATAAAAACAAAGTTTACAAGTTGCCATTAGCAGCTAGAACATGGTCGCATATGTATCATGTACATTTCTTCCTACAGTCAGTCAATCATTATCTTTGAGTCCGCCCACAGTCCATCCCACTATGTGAGACACCATGTCCTGGACATTATGGGCCATGCTCTGATTGGGTTGCACCACAACTTGCGGACAATCGTTACAATACTGGTGGCTGTTGCAGATATGGCCTTGAGGGTTACACTAATCCGCAACAGTCCAATTAGCTGCTGGTGGGAAAGGAGAAATCGAAACTATTAGGGAGAATTCTCCAGAATGGCTAGTTTCCCTTAGCTCCTGAGGCCCTCAGCAGCTTTGCTGGATTTCTAGGATTTATTTTTTCACCTGGTAAGAGTGTGAGCCTTTGTTTCCCACTCTTACATGTGTTTTTGGCTATGTGTTGTACATTTTTTGTGTACATAGACTATGGAGTCTCACCTACTCCATAGGCATCATCTTTTTATTGTGTGTCACACAGCACCTTTCGTGCAGTGACAAAGGGTTGTCTTTTCCAGACTTCCCACGTTAAACTCCATTTTCTAGTACTGACTACTGTCTCCCAGAACATGTAAAGTTGCCATTGACTTTACCAGTCTTTTTAAATTCACAGACCCAGTACAAACTATCCTCCATAGAGTACTGGAAAGGGTTAATAGTTATCCCTTTTTGTCTGTTTCTCTTGGAACATTATTTCGTTCCCCTTTCTTTAAGATTTGGCTGTTGGCAGTGGTATCTACCATTTTTTTCCTACCGCGGACTATGAAAATAGCCTTGGTATTGTTTTACGCTAAGTTAGTATCCTCAAACTTAAAACCCACTGGACCCGTTTTATTTTATTTCGGTTCCGGCTGGGTTTATTCACCATTTCTTTTTTTAAAGGTCTTTCTCATTTTTTACTCTGTGCGCCAAACCAGGTTTGGTTCTTTTGTTTGCCGTCCTTTGGTGGGCTTCTGCTCAGAAGCCCACCTTAGGCGCCTGAGTATCTAGGTGGGCTGAATGTGAGGGAGGGGTTTTAGGCCCCCTGCAGAGGGTCTCCTTGGAGACCCAAGTCACACTATGGCTTGATTGGCTAGGTGACTGTCTGGCAAGGACAGCCACCCTGCTGTGTGATTGACAGTCAGGCTGTGTGAAGGGGGAACAACGGCATAAAACACAGGTCTCTGGGACTGGAAGGCAGAGTCACCACTGGACCAAGAGAACCGAAGAGAAGCTGAAGGAAGAGGACTACTGCAACAACTGAACCTCCCGGTGAAGCCCTGCTGCGGCTCTGACTCTCCTACACATCAACGACAGAAGATCTGCAAAGAGTCTTCTCCCCTTGATCCTGGTGGCACCAACCAGCTCACAAATCCCCTGGACCTCCCTCTTCAGCCTGGTCGAATTTGCTGTGCCACAGTGAACCGGATAGCCAGTTTGGGAGACCACGTTTGTGCTTTTAAGGAGTGCACATGTTATTTTTGTTTTTTCTCTGTTGCTAGCTTCTTCCCTGGGCAACGCAGGACCCTCCAGTCTTCCTCCTTCTTGTCAGTTCGACAGTCGCTTCAAGAACCCTGAGCCTGCAGGAACTGTCGGGAACTACCGCCACAGCTACAGCATTCTTCTTCATCTAAGGTACCATTAAAATCCGGTCATTCGTTCTGTTTGACCGCAGTGAAAGTGTTTGAAATCTTTCGCCAATCCGAGGGCATGTCCTTCTCTACTCTTCTAAAAAAAACCTTTCTTCCGACCAACTTCGTTTCAAACTCTTGGCAAAGACTTAACCGCAAACTACTCTGAACTGTGTGATCCTCTGCAAAGACTCTGTTCCATTAACATTGGCCCAGGCCTATTGATTTGAATACTCATGGTAGCCCACCTTTTCTAGATTGCCCTGCCTACTTACTTGTTGGTGCTGCTTAATTGTGAATAACTTTGTCTTTCCCTCCCTTTTAAATTGCTGGATTGCCATTGTGCTCTCACTTCATTTTGAGCTTAACTTGACCAGAATTCTTTGGGTGTTGTGTAGTTTATTAAGAGTGTGATTTTTCTACTGCTTTACTTTAGTGAACTGTTTTGATAATTGATGGTGTAAATAAATGTATATTCTTTTACTCAGCAACCTTGAGTCAGTGTTTTTTTGAACCATAGTAATTTCTGTCCTTTGTGTAACTTCTGATACTGCTCACTTTACTCTTGAGATCGCTACCACTTTACTGTGTAGTACAGGCTTGTACCAAAGGTGAATTTGTACTGTCGCTTGTAGTCTTAATTGTGTGTGGTGTTCCCAAAGGGTACTGCATATGATTCTGTCTAACAGAAACGTCACCTTGCCCAAAGAACTATCAAAACTCAGTCCCAACTCATAATCCTCATTCCAGGTCCCAACTTCCCAGACAGTTTGCCCGTCCCGTACTCTCTCTAACACATTCTGCTACCTGCAAGTGTTTGATCTAATTGGGTCTTGAAGTACATAGCTTATTCATTTTAGTGCGAGGCCATTGCATGAGACCTGTTAATGTGTTCTTCGTTTATGTAGAACTGCTGTGACCATTGAACGTGCTGCAGGTGTATCTTGCTAGTATGTTATTGGCAACATTACTGGCTGCACATGGTGATGGAAAGTTGTGTCGTTCTCTCTGTTAGCAACAAAACTAATGTAATTGTTGCTTTTTTAAACTGAACCCATGGAAAGGCCTACTCATGCCGTTTCAGCTATCCTCCATTTCCCTCAGTCTTTGCACATAGTCATCTAAACACCATTGTGGACCAATATAAATTCCTCCTTTTAGCTAATTAAATAGCAATTCTATGCTTTCTTAACAACCTGTTATGTTATGTTATTTTATGTTATGTTAATGGTTCTTGTACCGTGCACTGTCGCTACGTGCGTGGTTCCTTGGTGCTCTCACAGCTCTGAAAAGCAAGAGGGTGTGAGGGTAAGTTAGCAGGACTCAGTGGGAAAAGGAGCAAGAGAGCTGTGAACTGCTGTTGGCAGCTTCAGTTCGGTTGTAACCATACGCTGAGCGTAGGTGTGTTTTTCTGTTGGTAGCCGCCCTGTGCTGCTGTGCGAGGCTATGAGTGGTTTGTTTACATTGTTGTGGTGTAGTAAAGTGCATGCGGTTTGCTGTGCTGTAGACGTATGCTTTTGTCTAGTTGGGAGTTTGAGAGGTGTATGAAGAAGGATGAGTTTTTTTAGTAGGGATGTTTAGTGGTGGTGCCTTATTCTTCACCGTCTGTTTTGCTTGACTGTTGCATGCATCCTTTCCTCTGTCATGTATTCCGGTGTGATGACTTGCCCCTCCTATGATTTGTGCAGAATTATGGGTTCTCAAAACAGCTGCATCTTCCCCTCCAGTATGTTTACAGTGTACCACAATTACCACCCCTACAGGTTCCTCTAGGTTGGGATGTGTTCCCTGTGTCCTGTGGCCCATCAGTTTAAAACTGGGTGCCTCTTGCTCCTTTTTTTAACTCAGGCTTTCGATCAGTGGTCCAATTAAGACAGACCCATCTCTGTCACCCGTTTCCAATTTGACTAATCGGGAAGTGTACACCTATGTCTCCTTCGATTCATACTGCTCTTGTCTTCCGTGGACTTTATTCAGGTTCAGCATACTCTCCAGCCTTTCTCCATCGTGTGTTCATTTCACAGAGAGACAATGTTGTTAATTTGTTTTCGTCCCATTCAGAGTTGAAGAGGCAGGTTTTAGAAGTTTTCTGAATTTTAGGTGGTCCTTCATAGTTCTTATTTCTTTGGGGAGGGGGTTCCAAAGTTTTACGGCTAAGCAGGAGAATGCTGATCCACCAAGTTTCTTTCTCATGTACGGTTTAGGTTCCAGGCAGATGTTGTCGCTGGATCTGACTGTTCTTGTTGGCTTGTAGATAGCGATTCTCTTTTGTATGAATTCCGCTCCTAGGCCGTGGATTGCTCTGTGTGTTATGCACATAGTTTTGAAGGTGATTTGTTTTTTGAGTGGGACCCAATGTAGCATCCTTAGCACTGGAGTGATATGGTCCCTTTGTGAGAGTTTTAGGAGAAGTCTGGCAGCAGAGTTCTCTATTTTTTGTAGTTTGTTCAGTAAATATTTCGGCATTCCTAGGTATAAGCTGTTGGCATAGTCTAATCTTGGACATTATGAGAGAGATGATGGACAGTATTTCTGTGTGAAGGAGAGGAATTTTAGAATCTTTTTGATTGTGTGTAGATGGAAGAAGCATTTCTTAATTATCAGGTTTACTTGCGTTTCTAAAGTTAGCCCGTTGTCCATTAGGATTCCAAGGTTTTTTACAATTGTGGATGGTGTAGGTGTTGTTCCCAGTTCTGTGGGACATGGGATGTACTGGTTGGTGGATGTAATCATGATTTCTGTCTTGTCGGGGTTGATCTTGAGGTTGTTAGTGTTCATTCATTGTTAGAGTTATTTGAGTTCTTTGAGTTCTTTGAGACAGTCTGTTAGTGTTGTCTTTTCCTCTTGTTCATTAGTGTTGTGTTCTCCTCTTGTTCATTGCTGAGTTTGTAGAGGATTTGGGTATCGTCTGGCTAGTTGTAGCAGGTGAAGCTGTGTCTTTTGATGAGTGGCTTCATATAGATGTTGAAGAGGTTTTAACCATATAGTTTCTGTTCTTTCAGGCAAGAAAGATTTAATCCAGAGCAACGCTGTTTCAGTGATCCCTATTTCTTCTAGTCTATTTATGAGGATTTTATGGTTGACTGTGTCAAATGCTGCAGAGAGGTTGAATACTATTGGTGCCGAGTTCGTGTTGGAGTCTGCGTTGATTTTTAGGTCGTCCCATATATAGAGAAGAGCTGTCTCCATCCATCTCATGGGTCTGAAGCTAACTTGTGCCTTGTCCAGTAAATGGTTGTTTTCTACGTATTCCACTGTTTGTTCATAGACATAGGTCTGTAGTAGTTTTGCTGAATAGAAAATGTTCAAAATTGGTCTGTAGTTTGAGAGGTCGTCCACATTGCCTGTTGTGTCCTTGAGCAGTGATTTGATGTAGGAAGGCTGAGCAAGGTCTTGCAAATAGAAATTGAGTTTCTCTTGTCATCTATAATACTGCTTTATTTGTATATGCCCTACCTAACTGTACATACCACCAGTTACTAGGGTCCCTCTCAGTGTATTCAGCAACCTATCGCTCGCTATAATGTGGCAAACAAGCTCCCTACAGTCTGGCAAACTAAGTCTGATGCTACTTGTGTTACATTCTACATTGTGGTGGAATACACAAAATGGCACCTTATTATAGCTTTCTTATCCTATATGTTCGCTGTCGCTTGGGAATGGGCGGGGGCATGGCCTAACGCATTACTGGTCTTGTCTGCACCATCAGAGATAACCAGAGAAAGGGTTTTGGCATTTTTACACAGCTCACCCATTGCAGTGGAAAATGACCCCTCACACCGAGTTTCTGCTCTCGCCTGTACCCCCTACCACGTTTCAGGCATCCTCATGAATCGCCAGAGTCTTTGCTGCCGTGCCCCAGTCATGGCTCCTCCTTTTTTCCAGCTCTCCTACATCGCTCAAAATCCCTCTTCTCTGTGTGGTGGCCAGAAGGTGTACTTTCATGAGTGACTGTACCCTTGACCCCCGACAGTTTTTTTTTTTTAACAGGGATGAGGTGTCCTTCATATGGGAAACCCTTGTCACTGTGCCCCTTGCTTATGCAAAAACACAATCTGATCAACCTTAGCCACAAAATAATGACCCAGCCACTTAGAACGTGCAATAAATAGTGAAGAGTGTGTGGTACGTTCACCATGACTTTGTTGTCATTGAGACTTCAGTGAATCATGATGCACTCAAATGGACATAGAGCCCCCACTCAACATTTTGGATCTGGCAATGGCCAGTAGGCATACAAAATCGGCAAAGTGGGTGCTCAAAACTGAACCTTTTCAGGGAAGTGAGCGAGAAGGTAACCAGAGCCAAATTTCACCAATTTCAAATTGCTGGTGAGTATTTCCTCCTCTCCAAAGTAGTAGTCGATAGGGAGAGTTTTGAATTGGATCTGGTGTTTGACCTGGAGACAGCATTTCTTTCTGTGAGCCGGGGGTGATGTTTCCAGTCTTAGCAAGAGTCAATCTGGAATGCACATCTCAAAAGGCACATACACATTTCCCACTGGTAACTGTAGTGACAAGACATCAATAGTTACTCTCATCACAAATCCCACCAGAGAACAAACATTTTAGCATGAGCTGTGGTGTACCAAGCAAGGAGTCAGATCAGGGCACTTTATGGCATACTTTAAACACTTAACTGCCACATTAGTAAGAGAAAGACAGCACACATACATTGCTCACCATTGAAAGTGTAGGTTTCACCAGGGAAAAACACTAAGGAGTTGATTTGTTCACCCACCTACCTTACTACAGATAAACATTGGGGGTCATTACAAGTTTGCCGGTCCGGGTTCTACTACGAGTTCTGGCGGCCGTACCGGCACCCGCGAGCAGAGCATGTCGGATGCACCGGCACCATTCTGAATGGTGGCGGTGCATCCGATCTCCCCTTTCCCATTGAGTCCTATAGGGCTCAAATGGGAATGGGGAGCATTCCATTCCGGCGCCTGTTAGGCAGAATTATATGCAGTACCCTTTGGGAACACCACACACAATTAAGACTACAAGTGACAGTACAAATTCACCTTTGGTACAAGCCTGTACTATACAGTAAAATGGTAACGATGGCTGAGCAGCCTGACATATCTCAAGAGCAAGTGAGCAGTATCAATAGTTACACAAAGGACAGCAATTACTATGATTCAAACAAACACTGACTCAAGGTTTCTGAGTAAAAGAATATACATTTATTTACACATCAGTTGCAAAACATTTCACTAAAGTAAAGCAGTTGAAAAATCACGTTACTAATACACCACATCTCTCCCAATGAATTCTGGACAAGTTAAACTCAAAATGCAGTGTGAGTAAAATGACAGCAATTTAAAAAGGGAGGGGAAAAACAAAGTTAGACTAAAATTGAGCAGCACCAACAGGTAAGTAAGCAAGGCAATCTAACAAGAGGAACTACAGTGATGGAATCAAATAAAAAAGGCTTAGGGCCAAAGTCAATAGGACAAAAGTCTTTTGCTCAAGATCACACAGTTCAGGGTAGTTTGCGGTTAAGTCTTTGCCAAGAGTTCCGGACGAAGTTGGTCAGCAGAAAAGTTGGTTTAAAGAGAAGAGAAGGACAAGCCCTCGGATTGGCGAAAGGTTTCACACACCTTCACCGCGGCTGAACGAAACGAACAACTGGATTTTCACAGTACCTTTAAATGGAGAAGAAGCTGTAGCTGAGGCAGACGTTCCAGGCAGGTCCTGCAGGCTCACGGTTCCTGAAGCGACTGTCAGACTGACATGAAGTAGGAAGACTGGAGGGTCCTGCACTGCCCAGGGAAGAAACCAGCAGCAGAGCAAAGCAACAAATAAAAGGTGTGCTCCTTAAAACCCAAGCAGGGTCTGACCTTCCTGGCTATCCGGCCCACTTTAGCTCTGTACAGTGAATTTCGACCAGAGGAGGGAGTCCTGGCTTGCAGTTTGGGCAAACTGTTGGTCCCACCAGCTCAGGGGAAGAAGATTCCTGGAGGATCTTCTCTGTCGTTGGAGTCTGAAGATTCGGACCTGCAGCAGGGCTTCACCGGGCGGTTCAGTCATTGTAGGGGTCTTCTTCTGTCAGCTCCTTGTCGGTTCTTTCGTTCCAGTGGCGACTCTGCCTTTCCAGTCACAGAGGCCTGCTTTTTATGCATCTTTCCCCTACCAAGATAGCCTAAAACAATACAAAGGCTATTTAAGATAACCACAGTAGAAAGATTAGGGTAGTTACCCCTGCCACCAGCCAAGCCTTGATAAAAAGAGAGCGAAACAGTGCTCCAAGAGAAACAAACAAAACGGGATAAGTACTAACCCTTTCCAGTACTCCATGGAAGATGTTTTGTACTGGGTCTGTGGATTAAAAGCGACTAATAAAGTCAATGGCAACTTTACATGTTCTGGGAGAAAGTAGTCAGTCCCAGAAAATGGAGTCTGAGTTGGGAAGTCTAAAAGACAACCCTGGGTCACTGCACTGAAGGTGCTGTGTAACACACAGTAAAAAGATGATGCCTGTGGAGTAGGTGAGGCTTCACGGTCTATGAAGAACAAAAATGTTATACACACATAGCAAAACACATGTAAGATTGGGAAAAAAGGCTCACACTCTTACCAGGTGGAAAAAAATAATCCCAGAAATCCAGCAAAGCTGCTGAGGGACTCAGTAGGTAAAGGAAAATAACCATTCTGGAAAATTGTCCATAACAGCGCCCACAAATGGGCAATTACCGGGTCCGGCAGGGCCGTAATGACCCATTCGCGGGTGGCGGAAGTTTTTTGCAAGTTTGGCGGCAGCCTGCCGGTTTTACCGGCAAGGCTACCGGCAAATTTATAATGAAGCCCATTGATTCCTATATGTACTAACAACACTTTTCCTATGGGAATGGATATTTTGAAACTGTAATTATTTCTGCCTGATGCCAACCGCAATGCTATTTGATGGTGTCACACCGTAGGGTTCCACTGTCGTTAAAGGTCCTAACAAACCAGTCGATTGACTGACCAGAGGACTTTGAGGGTTCAAAGTCCCCTGGAGTAGTCCAATACCCATCTCTGCCAGGGTGCATTTGCATGCTTGTATGGTGTGTCACTCGCCCAGAGTTTGGCTCTCCCCGAGTTCTCTCTCTCCATCAGAGATATTCTGCTCTTCTCACAATATGAGGGGTATAGGGCCCTTGTCTCTGCAGTCTCTCCAGACTCATTACACGGCTGAGACTAACTCAGCTCTCCTGGGTCTGGATTCACAGCTTTGTAACATATTACTCCACTGCTGCCTTCCTTCTCCATTACCGAGGACACAGAACCTCTTTCAATCTACCTGAACTAGGTGGCTACCACCTGATTGGCTAGGGTGGTCATGCAGCTTCCGACAGGGACCTGGTTGATACTGAGGCTATACACAATAGGGAGCTTTAGCTTTTGGAATCGGTTTGGTGAGCATCACATTTCCCGCTCTCCATATTTTGCTGCCTTCTTTGCAAGTAAATAGGTATACACCTGAGGAATTTCAAATCTCATGGGTCTCCTTGTTTACCTTTCCCTTAAGAATTTTCGAAAGAGGTTTGAGTGCGGATTAAAGGCTGGATACGTGTCTTGTCGGTGGAATCCCTGCTTGAAGGGGTTGGTGTAGGATTTCCATTCTGCCGTTCTAGCTAAGCAAAGGGGAGGTATGCATCTGGCAGTCTCTGAACATTTTTACTGAACCTCACCGTTGCTCTACATTGCTTTAAATCGACCTGGTGCTTACATTTAAAGCGATGACGTGCCTCATAGGGGGATGTTGAAGTCTTGGATCAGACCTATCACGAGGGGTCGGTCCCTGGGAAAGGGGCGCTGGCTTCACACGGGCCCGTGTTGGGAAGGGGGTGGGTGAAGGGGAATCCCTGCTACGCCTCATAGAGGAGTGAGTGCTATCACGAGTCGCGGCCCGTGCGAAAGGGGAGCTGGCTTGGCAGGGGCCTGCGTTCAGTGTGCACCGCCAACCATGACGTACAATGAAACAGGCCCAGTGGAGAGACTGTGGGGTATCCCGCATATACCCTATCTAGGATTCTTATGTCTTGCAAGCCAATTGCCCATGCCAGTGGTCTCCTGTGTCCTGATGTAGGGGTGACGTTTAATGTGCCTTTATCACAATGAGAAGCAATTTCCTGAGGAGATTGAGGAAAGGTCTGCCTGAGGGTAGCGGGATGGGCCTTGTTGGTCATAAAGGTAACCCACTCCCCTTTCTTCTTCATTCAGTGTGAGTATGCCACAATGTGAGAGTCAGAATGCACAGGGGTGTGGGCGTCAATGTCATGGGGATTTTGCCAGGACAACGCATGCAGGAATGTGAGAATTCACATGGTCAGGGCAGGCCCATCTTTTCTTGCATGTGAACTGCAGAGACCTAGAAAAGGAGTGCAGGAGTGCAGGGGGACGATACAAGAGAAGAGTGCAGAGTGCTAGAAGAGTGTTGAGAGGGATGCATGAGAAAGCAGTGAGATGGCAGCCCGGAAACCTCCCGGGGGGATTTGTAAGATGGGGATGGGATATTGCTTCATTCATTTTCTCTGTAATGTAAACTGTTTATGACTATGGGTCCCCACTTGCAACCCAATTTGCATTTTTCACAAGGCTGTCAGCAAAGGAGGTGTTGATTTAAATTGCAGAGGATAGCTTGCAACTGCTGAGAATACACTGGGTTTAGTAAACTGTGCAGAACATAGCGGTCAGGTAATTTAACTGTGACAGAACTACTTGAGCAATGATAGAGGACTGGAAACCTCACATGTATTAGATCATGTGTTAGTCATACTGGGACAGGCGAGCAATGCCAGAACATGCTGTCAAGGGGTTTTCATGAAATAGTTTCCATTTGCATTTGAGTGACTTTCATCACTGGTCAAACATGTGATTACATTTTTAAATTGCTTGTTTTTTTTTTAGAAGCAAAACATGGGCCATGTTCAGTATCATACATTTGATTCTGGTGCTATGCATTGTGAGAAAACAAACAGAACCCAAAGTATGATTCACTGCTGTTAAATTGCGGCATAGAATGTTAACACACTCTGATAGGATGTTAACACATTCTGACCAAATAATACACTTAATCCTGCCAGAACGAACACATACTCCTGATCTCTCAACCACCACACCTACCGCTAAGAAGCAGCTATCACACGAATGCCACACCAGCTGCTCACAAATCCGGTGCTCACACGCACTTTTTTGACTCTCTCTACTGATTTGAACTTCGATTTCCGAGGGCGTTCAACCTACCCGCGCCTTGAGACCATACCAATGGTACATAAGGCGCTATATAAATGCAAAGTAACATAACATAACTTTGGGTCACCTTTATAGCTTGGTGGCAACAATGCAGTTAACACAGCAAATGCATATTGTGCATGTGGCAGTCGGGTGGGGGAAAGGATGACAGGAGAGGTGAGGTGTTGGGAGGGGGAAAAGGATGGCCTAGGTGGTAGAGCAGGGGCGACTTGGAACTAAAAGAGGCCATGGAAATAATTACTGGGGACCAGAAGAGGCCCTGGAAATAAAGTTCAAAGTGGCTCCATATGACACATTTTCAGCAAACCCAATGCTTTTCCTATGAGAACATTTGGAAATACCACACAAAAGAGGCCCAGGGTGCACAGGCCCACCGCGAAATCTCCAGAGTTCCCAATAGGCCAGTCCACCCCTGGGGTAGAGGTAAGGGGGGATAGGTAGGAGGGGACAGAGGAGCAGTAGTCGGCAGAAGACCAGGGTCTCTGGAGGTATCCTTGGCATCGGAAAGGTGGGCAGGGGAGCAGCGGTGCATGGCAAAGTCCCCGCAGCACCAATGCCAGGCTCGGGAAACTGAGATTGGGTGGGACTATCCTGCAGGGAAGTCGCATGGAACCGCCTGTAAACAGTTTATCAATATCTAGAGCACGCCGTCAGCGTATGGCAATAGCCCTGCTCTTCAAGCAGCGGACATGCGGGCGCAGCACAAATGCGGAGGAACCAGCAATGGAAATCATGTACATCAGTTAGAGTTGCGGACACTTCAGAGAGGGTGTGCAAAGTGCTATCAGCAGCACACAAATCGACATCTGTCACTGAAAATATTGCCAGTCGCCAGGGCACGAATCATTGGTGCAACGTAACGTTGTTACATCGACAGTCTTTTTTTTCGATGGGTTTTTCACCGATACAAATCAAAAAATAAATGGGGTAGTGGGTAAGGATACATAAGATTGAGATTTCTTCAAAACAAACGTTTCAGTAACAACCCCAATCGAAAATAAAGACTGTTGTTGTAATAACATGGAGCCCTATCGTTGCTGCACAATTCTTGATGGCGGCGTTTATGGTGCTGTTCTGGCATGGGAGTAATTTTAAGGGGGGGGGCAGGGGTGTTTGTCCCTCCCAACTTTCATGGCACACCATTTTGTCCCACCTTTTCTTCAGATGTCATGCCCCCCCCCCAACATTTTCAGCAAAGTTACTCCACTGTGTTGTGGGCTCAGCCGTAAGCCCAGACAAACATATTTGGTAAATTTCGGAATCACCTAAACAATAACCTATTAATTCTCTGAGATAGCGGCCTTCGCAGTCTCCCACACCCTTAAGTTCTGTTACATCGTGTGGTCATTTTGATGACTCACCAGGGAGCTAGTCTTTGGCCGACTGGCGTAGCATCCTCTGTGTTTGGTATAAAGACTAGTCCAGATGTTAGGTGCTGATACTATGCATGTCCTCAAACATTTGATCTTGCCATTATACACAGACCTCGGCTTCGGGTTTGGTGGTGTACCACAGCTTAGTCGTGATTTGTTCGGGCTAAAGCACTGGGCATGTTTACAATTTTTACATTGGGCCTCATCAGGGGTTGGACGGTATCCCAGCACTAATTGCGCCAGGATAACGCCTAACACTATCAACGTTACCGCAACTCGGACCGCATCTCGAGTTGGAGTGGGGAGGTAAATCCATTGGACCCAATGGGGGTTTCCTGGCGCTATTAGTGCTGATGTAATTAGCCCTGCCCTAATAGCGCTGAAAAACGGGTGGAAAATTGTGATGTTTACCTCCAACTAAAAAGAGCTGGAGGTAGAACTCCCATTTTCCGCCCAACTCAAGATTGGGCAGAGCGATAAATGCTGCAGTAATAGCACCGCCGCCGCATTTTACCGCTCTGCCTAACCTGTCATGAGGCCCATTCTGTTTTGGAAGTTCATCAGACAGGTCAATCAATAGTTAATCCATCATGGTAGTTACATTTTGGCCTACTTTAAAGAATGATTTGTCTAGAACCTAGCATTATGTGTCACGAGTGTCCGGGTTTTCTTTATTTCAAATGTGATCTTGGTGTTCCTCCATCTTGGACCTGTTCCCCTAAATGAATCTGTCAAATGATTGATGAGAGGACAAAATGCCCAATAAGTAAAACAGTAAATGGCTCCTGATGCTTACATTCTGGCTACATATATCGTGATAGTTTACAACTTCTGCTAAACAAATCTGTGCTGTACTGGTGAGTGAAGCATTAACTGAAAATGAATGTATTTGTTTCTTGGTGTAGTTGAAACCCTCCATTAAAGGCATCAGTCATCTGAGTTGTCTAAAGGAAAGTGTGCAGGTGACCTCCATGTAGGATCCAGGCCCAGTAGTGTATTTGGGTCTGTTTGATATTCATTAGGCGACAGTTCATTTCCACAGTGCATACATTCATAAGAGGGTCTTTCTTTACTGTAGTTTCATGTTATGCTGGCTGCACTGGGCATATAGCACGATGATCTAGTGTTTATTTCTTTCCTCTCTCTCGCTTCCTCAAAATTCCAGAAGCTCAAATTAATGAATTCAGCATGAAATTCAGGTCTGCTAACCTACTTCACTTTCAAAAAGCACAGTGCTGCTTATTAATCGGTGTCAGTGGTTTTCACCCAGAGGGGCCCACAAGCCCATAGGATGCTTAACTGAATGTTATTTAGCATAAAAGCAATTGCCAGGCCACACGCCTCTCTAACATATGTAGAGGAAAGCAAACGCTGGACTCAAATCCTGGTTGGTATCTGTTTGGCAAATCTTACACATCAGCACTGCAGGGGTTAACCTAGGTATGTACAAACATGATCCCGAAGCATACCTGATACTGTGTTTTCCCGGCCCCTTTTCTAGCAACTTACATAGGCTTTTCAACTCCAATACAGTGAAGGGAAGATTGTACGACTTCACCAGGGAGGATTTTACTCTTTCCAATCAGTACAAGAGACTTCCATAAGGAGGCGTGGAGTGTCAATCCTTGCAACTTCAAGAGCTATCAACAAAGATGTGTTTTCATAATGCAATTAAGATTAATATTTTCTTATCATTTATATGAAGCAGTTTTGGGTAGTACACAGATATACCCTTGGCAGTGTAAGCGCTTTAAAACACAATTTCTTAATGTATAAGTGCCTTACAAATGCACAATAAAATAAATAAAGCAAGGTTACACATATATGTGCTGAAACTGCAAAACGGGTTCACTCTGCCAAGTTTCTTTTCTCCATTTAGACAGCAAACATACAATTAATAATTGAGTTCTCTAAACTACTCTAATTCATAGTGCTGAAAAAGAAGTCCTAGTTCTTTCACACCAATATATTTTTCTCCTTTTCATTTGGATTCTCTTACAAATCCATTTCCCCTCTAAATAATTTTGACAATCATTTGTGTACACGTGCATTTTTCTTCCCCATTTTTCTGTTCTAAGCAGAGGGAATGTGCATATAAAGTCTTAAACCAGCATTCAGGTAACTAACCTTTAAAAGGTCTGAAGGCAATAGACTAGAAACCGAATAAGATTCAGGTGTCAATTGGCCCTCCGGAAAGTGGTAGCACCAAAGAAACTATGAAACAAATACATATTATTGTCTTTATGATATGTTATTTATAACGCGCTTTATACCCAGAGGTCTCCAAGCCAGGACCCGGGGATCGAAGCTGTGTTGCTCCATGTCTTCTTGCTTACAAGACGAGCACGTTGCCCCGGTGCTATCCTCCCCAACACCTCACCTGCTCCAAAAATTACCTTCACACTCCAGTTCAAAGTTCTTCCTCCTGCTGGTCTGTTGGTCTGCCTCCCTTTCTTCCTATGGCCTCAGCCTAACAAACCACAACTTCCTTTTTCCTGGAGTCCTTTTGTCCCCCTCCCGGTCCTCTGATTGGTTGTCTGTCCCTTCCAGTCTGGCCCTTGATTCTCCATTGTTTATGTGTTATATACAGAGAATTTTGTAATTAGTGGGTTCTACCCCACCTCTTTTTATCACATGGAGCTGCCATGAGGCAGCAATAGCAGCCCACATTCATAACATCCAGGTTTGTGTTAGGGGTCTGAAGTGAGTAACCACGACGCAGTTGATTTGCATCATCCTTAAGTTGTTTTGTTAAGGATCAGCACATAAGTGTCAGTATGGAGAGCCTCACAGACACCACTCTGTCAGCCTCCAGCAGCAGGAACAACTGCTTCTTCAGCTGTCCCCACTTGAACCACAACATTCCACTCTGTCATTCCATATTCTTTCACATACCTTACATTATATGCATACAATGCATTCCTTCTATAACATTCCAGCTAACTATATACTACACATCCCCCTCCCAGAAGGAAAAAAAAAATACATGAGTAAACAGCAAAATACAATAATTGCGAGACCACAACATATCAGTAATGTGTGATTGGCTACACGTCTACAATTACCTTACCTATTGTACACAAACAATCTTGAAACTTCTTTAGTAATCTTTTGCTTGTCTCACTTTTGCTCCCTTCTCAAACAGCCTCACATTATTACTCATGCATCCCACTACCTTGCAAAGTATCACTCCTCCCATTCACATCATTAATCTCATCCACATTCACACCACTTCCTCTCCAGCACACATCATCCCAACCGTCCCACATCCTTTCACTCCTCTCCGCGGTTTTTAACACTCCTTCTCCACATTTAACAACTCTGCCAAGATTCCACACTGTGCCGTCTTCCTCCTTTACAGCACTACTAAAACATTGCACACTTTCATAGGACCAGCAGACGTGAATAAACTTTTCCTACCTTCTCTGCCTTTTCTCACTCTCACAAAACCACCAACTAACACAGTTTCTTCTGCCTTGGCACCCTTGTTAAGGCTACCTTTGAACCTCTTATGATACTCTTTGTTCTCTGCATTTCCTGTATGAATTGGCTAGTAGCATAGATACTGATAAATCGGTACATGGTAAAGAAAGATAATTCTTTCCTGGAGTCTTCAGTGATGACATTGGAAGACTCACGTGATACTCACACAAGATTGAACCTAAGCCTGACACAGAAAACATGTCACATAATGTAAGATACATACCTATTGCGTTGAGAGAAGAGGTAAAAGAAATGTGTAGGCTTAAGAGAGAAGATGTGATTGACAAAGTTGATGCATCAAAATTGATTTTTCCTATCGTTGTGGCAAGAAAGGCAAATGGTAAAGTAAGGATTTGCATGGATCTCAGATCATTTAATACAGTGATTTTAGTAGGAAAATGCCCTTTACCTGTTATATCGGATATGTTAAATCATGTGGGTGATGCTAAAATTGTTTCCACAGTGGACATATCAGCAGCGTATCACCAGATACAATTACACACTGAATCAAGCAACCTCCACAATATCACTTCTCATACTCCTCAACCACACCTTTCTACTAAATATCATATCCCTGTTAAAGACTCCAATCAAGCAGTCCCACTAAGTCAGTGCCTTGTCTGGGATTGCTCAAGGGAAGCCCTTATTTATATATTTTTATGTCCAGTTCGTGTACTCTGGATGACAACCCTTATATAACACCCCTCTCTTAGAATCCCCCTGACCCCACTGAGCCAAGAAGTAAGTTTGTTTTGCAAATTTAAAAGGTTTGAGAATTAAACAATATATATCGCACTTTTATAATAAATTAATAATTGATATCACACTTAGACATATGACAGTGAGTGATCAACAATGGGTGACGTGATACTAGCACACTGGGTAATTACTTAGGAGTAGTATAGAGGATAATGTAGCTGAGAATGCTTTACATGGTACAACGAAATGCAAAGATGAATAAGAGGCAGTACAGAAATAAACTTGATATGAATATGATTTCAGCAAAAGATAATGTGATCACTTTTTCTTTGACAATTCACTCCCCCCCCCCCCTATGCAATGTAAGGAGATGGAAGTAACACGCACAATTCTCAGGAATACACACAAATGCAATACAAAGTTCCAGTTCCCCCTAGCGAGCTTAGATCAACAGGGATGATTTTAAACACAGGCAAAGTACTTTAAAGGTGGTATGCAAAGAAGGGAAAAATATGCTAAAGATGATTTTAATTCCCTATAAGAGATTCAGGGTGGGTGATAGCTACTTTAAATTAGTTCAGGATCACTTTAGCAATGCTCTATGAATGATTGTCAGGTTGCAAACGAATTTCAGCAAAGGAAACAAAAGACAAATATTTTTACACGTGGCTGAAACGAAGCAAAATGTCAAATCGCGGCAAATTTAGTCGTGTGCGTCGAACGCAATTACGGAGGAAGTATAAGGAGTAGCAAGTCGGTTTAGAGCTTGTTGGAAAGCTTAGAATCTCAGCTTTAAAATAAAGTTAAATCTCGCTATCACAAACGGTTCAAGAGATACGGACGATTTTGTGGAGGTAGATTTTCAGAAATGAAATTTTAAAGATTCAGAATGACAGATGACAGTTTTGCAGCTTTAAAGTCACAGAAGGACACACAATGCTATGGTGTACTTCTAGATAGGGTTTTGCACAGTCCTGGCTGGGTACTCACACAATATTTTGGAAGGAATGGGCCTCGTCACAGATCTGGTCAGGTTGACTGCGGTTCTCTCGCCACGGACAGTCTTTAGTACCGGTTCTCTGGTTACAGCGGTCTGGGTCAGCTCTGCTCTGCTGGTCTGGCACTCGGCGCTTCACAAAGGTCTGGTCTCTGGTTCCGGGTACAGCTCTGCTTTCTGGGTGTTTCTGGCCCAGGGTTCTAGGCCAGAATCAAACAGCTCTGCCTGACTGTTTTACTCTGATGTGCCCCTTGGAAGTCTGGGGTAAATCAATTTGCAAAAGATTTTGAGGCCTGCTGACAAATTCTGAAGTTTGAATTCAAAGTTCTGCTCTCTGTCTGGATGTGAAGTATAAGTGCTGGATCTGGGGTCTTCTGGCAAAACGCTCTGCAAGAAATCAGCTTGAAGTGGGAAGTGAATGTCCCTGTCTGGCTTCCAGTGGCTCTTTTTATGTGTTTAGAAAGTGGGTGGGTCGGCTCATTCTGCATGCCCAACCCTCTCAACTTATTATTGGCCAGTTCCTCCTCTCTCCCTTGATTGGGGGAACTGGGTTGTGAGTCAGAGTGATGAGGTAGGTTTATGGTCAGAAGATCCTCCTCTTGTCAAATTGCACACAAATCTATTTCTGATCCAAATACATATTTATCTATGTACCATTTTTCTAATATTATATGTCCAGTTAACATTTTCTGTAGCACCAAACCATCCGATCCCTGTCTTTGTAAGATGTCGTGTCCACTTATGACAGAATTCTCCCCTTTTCATCCAGATAACGACCTCTAAACCTTTCGAGATTTTACACAAATGTGCACCAGGGATATGGGTTTCAGATGATAAAGTGTCAGATTTTTAACATGCATACATTTGAAGTAACAACCTTTTTTCCGCTACTATCCCCAAGAACATACCACAGGGTCCTAACACCTCTTAAAATATGCACAGAAAAATTTCAAGAATGATGATGTTATTTATATAATTTCTACAAGTCCGCACTATGAATTATCCATCTTTTTAAAATTATGCTCTGGCCCCGAGGGGTGTGGTTTTCCAAAGCACATGGTGGAATTTCTGGTTTATCCACTTCCCCCAAGCTCAGCTTGCTCACAGATGCAGTGCCCCTCCCCGTTTCCAAGAGGAAGCCATTTACGACCCCCCTAATTTAACATTTGCCTGGGCCAGGGACAGTGCTCCTGTCGGGGGTGGTTGTCAGGCAGAATTCAATCTCTATAAGCCAGGCTTCAGCTAAATGTCACTTTGGTACCCAGTTTTCTACATTCACATCAAACTGACAATTTGTACACATGCAGCTAGAACGCGGATTCTAAGTTCAAAACTATGACATTTCAACAGTTGCAAACTATGTGACACTCAACAGTAGGTCACTCATTTATTTCAAACATTTAGATTTTAGTGTCTTTCAGTCCAATTTCACTTCCGCTGCTGACATCCACAGCTCAGCCAGTTTTGTTATAAACATTGTTTTGGACTCTTTCTCTTTCCAGATTTAGTATGCACACAAGAATACATTCTGCCAAATGTCTGCTGGCGTTCATTGAGATTTTTGAATATCTTGCGATATTTAAAATAGGCATTTTTAGCTTGCATTTCAGAGAAACAAAGGTGATTTCAAAGCGCTTTTTTTTTAGCCACCGGCACTGCTGTTTTTCCTTTGGCACACATTTCACTCATGGCACTCCTGGCCTATCACGCTCGCACTGGTGGGTGGCAGGTCAGGCAACCATTTTGGTGTGCGCAAAACTGCGCGGTTCTCCTGGTTCTGGTGCAAATGTGGGCTTTTCTGCCCTCTTGGATTTCCTAAGCCCACAGCACCAAGTGTTGCAGCATAATAACTTGAACGTGGGCCAAGACACCCAACATCCCACAGGATGAAACCTTCAGTCTCCAGCCTGAACTGGTTCACTTCCTTCCTCACACGCTTTGTCTCTATGCCCGCTTATCAATCACACCCCATTCCAGTCACGTACAGCATCCCACAAGGCTATTCCTTGTCCCCACTTTTCTTCAACCTATATGAAGAATGCCTTGGAAAGACCATTAGCCAGCACATCATCCATTTCCACCAAAATGCAGAGGACACACAAATATACTCCCATATCTCATCCCCTTCACAACTATGCACGCGCAAAAGCTATCACTCCACCATTGCCACTTGAATGGCCACCCACTACCTCAAGCTTTACCCTTCCAAAGCAGAATATCTTTTCATCTGCCCCCCTGACCTCCCCTCCCAGCACATATCTAAAATCCTCCCCTAGATCAATGATATTATCACAGACAACCAACACACATACCTCTCCAGATGTTAAATCTCATGGCTTCACCATCGACCCCAACCATTCTTTCACACACCACATAGCTGCTTTCATCAGAGGATGCCATCTACAACTACACCTACTATGAACAATCAAACACATCCTTTCCCCGATGACTTCTGCACCATAGTCAAGTATTGATTCAGTCCAAGCAGGACTAAGGCAACATTCTCCTCACTGGACTCAATAGCACACGTCTGCAGTGCAAGCCATACAAAACACAGCAGCCAGTGTGAACATTCACCTACCCAAATGTGTCCATATTACTCCAGCTCTCGCACAGCTCCACTGACTCTCCATAGCACAAACAATTGCCTTCAAATGACTCTACATTGTATTAAAAGTCTTCCATTTCAAAACCCTGCCTTACTTTCACAACATTCTCAAACACATCACCCACACAAACACGAGACAAGCAAGCCAGTCTACACATTTGACTCTGCAAACTAACATGCACACAAAAAAAGAATGTATCCAGTGGGCACCCGGGGCGTGGAACATGCTGCTGCTTCACATCTGCACTGCACTCTCCATAACCACTTTCAGAAAGAGACTCAAAACGTATCTTTTTCCTTACACATAACCCTATTCCTCCACCTCCCCACCTACCACCTGTCTATCCTAATCTGCCTATCCTATCCTGAAAACATTTTGTACCTTCTGTTTCACCTCTCATTTTTTCAACCTTGGAACCTTCTTTGGCGCTCTGCGACCCCTTTTGGTAGAATCAGTGCTGAGCAAAACTTCAAATGAAATACATATCATATCTGATGAAGTAAAGAGGTTTGTATCGTAGAAAGGACCATACAAATAACAGCAAGTCATTGTTATTAGCTGAAAGGATTTATACCAGTGTATACACAAACTCCTTCAGAGTAGAACTAGCAACACAACGTGCTCATGACAACACCCAGATTCATTAACTCGGGTTCCTGTTCATGTTAATGCCCAGATGTTCTAATGTTGTTAAGAGACCCATTCAAAGCTCTGCTCTTAATAGCCACGTGCGCTTAGACCTATGCTATTGATAACTAAACAAGATAGCATCGTTTTCTGAACCATGCTTTATCTGTTAGAGGAAGAACTACTTGAGTTAGCACAGATAGATGTGGGCTCATTTCGGTCCATGAAAGGAATAACACACCACTGATAATGTTAGCAGCAAATGTCCTTGGAATGTAACGTGTGCCCTTCAGTTAATTAGTGCTGGTCATTTGTATGGAATGTCTGTGGGAGGCAGATTCCTGGCAGATGGAACCATACATAACTCTGTTCTTTGTACTCTAAGATTATGGATATGTCATACAAAAGGAGCATCGGATTGCAGAGCGTATCCAACATAGCAGGGGAACCATTTTGCTCTCCTTCTGTGCACAGACACATGATATCATAAAGGAAACAGCTGGCTTGTGATGTTACATACACATTTTTTGAAATACTAGGTCTGAAGTGGCAATGTCAGTTAAATGTCAAACAGGAGGACACAGAATGGTTAAAAGTGATGCATATGCCACATACCTCTGTGCATAAAATCATTTTGTGAGCTTAAGGGAGTTCAAATTCTATGCAGATTCAAAATGTGGTTTCTTTTCTGAGAATAATAAAACATCATTAACACTGTGCTACTGAATATACCACAACCCCATTGATACATCCTGGTACATTCAAATGTACAGTCTAACTGCAATACCGCTACTGCCAGTACTTTCCATCATACGGCTAGCAACAATGTTGAGGGCCTCATGTAAGGCATAGTAGTAGGCACTGTGCAAAGAACAGTCAACACAGTCCTACTAAAACAGAGTCCTTGTTGAGAAGTACAATACGTTGTTATTAAATCCATATTAGTCCCACTGACAAGTGAATGCACTGTAATACAATATAATATTCTGCTAGTTAATTAGACAAACACATTGCCTCTGACCTATCCTCCCAGCCCGAGAGTGCAGATGTAAAAAACGTATTGCCATTTCAGCACTCTACTCTGACAATGTTGATGGATATATAATCAATAAACTAAAGGTTTATTCACAAATAAAAGATTGCAGCCCTTCAGAAAAGTGTGACCACATTAAATCATTTAAAATGCTGAGATCAGAAGTGGAAGCCTAAGTCATTGAGGCTGGAATGTTAAACTGTTCTTCAAAAGAAGCAGTGAAAGAGAAGATGCACACACAGACACACATGGGTACATACATTGCCACACATTAATCCTCCTCCTCCATGAGGTACTGTGGTAAGGCTGAGCATTTACACACATGACACATTTGAATTGAGCAAAATATGGTTTTCTTCAGTGATCTGGAAGGGTAGGGGTTTGGACCAAACCCCTACATGAACTAGTGGACTATCTCTAACAAATAAGGATGTTCCAAGACAAACAATGTCAGGGATGAGACAAAACTAATTGGGGCTTTTCTACAAGTGTTCTACACCTTCAAAGATGAATGCCCAAAACAAGTTGTAAAATTAACCTCAGGAGTCCTTATTCCACCATATTAGTACCTGACGGGGGCAGAGGGATTGGCAGCTTCTGGGCCAATGAGGATGCTCCGAACTGGGGAATTATCAAACAGTAGTCCCCCCCACTCTGAGCCGCCTCATGGCTGGAGGGTGCCATCTTCTTCCTTCGGGAAATGAGGTAAGTGCTCTCCCCCCTCACCGCCTTCCCTCCACTTACCTGTTTTTTTGCTACTCTTCGGGAGCGGACAGGCTGGAAACACTTCTGTCTCCAGCACATCTGCTCCCTATCTGCGACACACCACCATGGAAAGTAGTCCCTTCTCCTTTACATGGCTGACATTTTCTTCTTTAATTTTTTTCCTTTTTTTAATGGCCGGCATGAAAAGGGTTAAGTGACTAGGTGTTGTCCATTCTCCCTTTTCATTTACTTTTTTTATTGTTTTCAATGCCCACCATGGAAAGGGAAAACAGACCTTGTTTTCGCTTCCCCGGAGGCCATTTATTTTACTTTTTTGTTTTCTGTTCCAAAATGCCAGAGCGTTTTGGAACAGAAAAAAATGCTTTTAGAACCCCGGTCTTACAGGCTGGGGTACTAATAGCAATAATCCCCTCGAAGGGGGGGCATTACCACTTCAGGTAATGCCGTGAGGCCAGCTCAGTGCTTATTGCTTAAGTGGAGACTCTAGACAACAAAGCAATGTCCAAAAACTTTTGTGACCAGCAAATTCAAAATACAAATTTTAACAAGTCCTTAGCCTTCCAGCTGTTCCGAGAAATGACCATCAAAACAGTTGACAAATCCTGTTCTCAAATGTCCACCCTGATATCACACAACAAAACAGAAAAGTTTTCCTGGACAAGCTATTCCAGGAGTTACTCATAATCTAGACACTTCTTCAGTCTCCCTGCTCTCACAATGACTCACAAGGTTTCTACTTTGCTCTAATGAGGCGGTGCCTCGGCCTTGTGGCATTCACTTCTGGTCTCTTCCAGACCTGGGGATGCTCAAGTCTCCCGGAGAGTTCGGGATTCACATCATTCAATTCAGGTCTCTCCCAGAGCTTGGATTTCTCAACATTCAATTCTAGTCTCTACCAGACCTTGGATTTCTCAGTTTTCAATTCAGGTCTCTCCTATTATTATTTGCATTATTAATATTATTATTATTATTTATTATTATTATAGTGTTATTTAATGAGCTTCGAGAAGCAACGGAGTGCTTTACAGGGATATACACAATACATGGGGCATGTTGCCTGAGTTTGATGATGCCTGACACCCTTTGCTGTCTCAATCCTCCTTAGATATGCTTTATAAATGTAGTAACTCACGCTTTTGAAAAGTGCATTACAGTGCTAGTTAGTCAACACTGAGTGCATGTAACACCAAACTAATTATTTTTTAATTGAATTTAAGTGCTTACGGTTGCGACTTACAACCTTTTACACTGGTACATGAATTATACATCAAATATAAAAGAACACATTATACAATATAAATTACAAATGCATCAGCTAAACATACACATACGTGTCACTTCAAATCTAAGAAACAGTTATTATCTCATGTTTTAAAACCAAAAATATCTTTTCACACCATAATAGCGTCTAACGTAATTTTGGCCCTCTGCCATATAAGGAAGGCTGCTGCTGTGACAACCAGTGACTCCGCCCCAAAAAGCCCACTCTAAAACTGATCAGACCAATATGAGCTAAACTTGCAGTAGCCTTTCTCATAATTCGCACTCAATGCGACACACTATGTCGCGAGCGGATTCCACGTGTGCCACGCAAAGGCAACAACACTCGCTTCCTTGGGGATGACTCCTCATGTTCGAGTATTAGCCAAAAATGGCAGAATATCAAAGCGCAAATATAAAATGAAGCGGGTCAACCGCGAAACACGCATATTTGCGTAATTGTGCGAAATGCGCAACAGACTGCACTCGGTCCTGATTTCTACTTCTGGTGCCCAATTTATTTCAAAACAGAGGGACCTTGTGCTCAGATGCGCAATACAGGCCAATCTCTTCACAGTGTGTATTAGCCGTTCCCTCCAGGTCCTTGAACCAAATGCTTCTGGAATATCGCCTTGCATGTGCCTGTGTTTGGCTTAACAAGGTACTCCCCACCAGACCTCCATAGGTGATTGTGACCCAAAATGTACAAGGCGACTCCAGCTAAAGTGACCTTAAGGACGGCAGGCCCAACTCAAGTCTAACGGCCTCCACTGGTACAGACGCCAGAAGGCCCAATACAGATTACAAAATTCTGGCTTCAATTTTTGGCAGCCAGTTAGTGGCCCTCTCGGGTAAAGTTTGTAAGGCATATAATATGCCAGGAGTAATTGAGGTTTTATAAGCCAACAGTTTGGCCTCCATATAGTGGCCACTACTATGATCTATAACTTTCTTGATTGCCAGCCATTTGTTCCAAGCCTTGCGGGTTATAATATCGGAAAAATAAGTGAGTAAAGGGGTGGTCTTAATAAGTAATCCCAGATTACTTATTAAGTTCCGGTCTAGTTTCCCCAAACTCCAACTAAAGGTAGAACCACTTTAAGGCTTTTTGCCAGCGGCCATTATTTTAGTCTTTGCAGTGTTAATGCATAATCCAGTAATTTCTACATATTGGCAAAGTGCATTGAGGGAATGCTGTAGAACTACAGCCGTCCCATCTAGGATTACAGTATCATCTGCGTAGGTTGAACATAAAGTGTCCTCGCTACCGAAATGGAGTGGATGATTATGTGCCTTACTCAAAGTCTGTGCATAGTCCACAATGTACATATTAAAAAGCAGGGGTGCCAGCACCCAACCCTGCTTTAACTCTACATTAGTTGGGTAGGGCTGGGATAGCTCACCCTCATACGACATTCTGACTCTCACACTTGTCATTATATAAAGGTTTTATACAATATAGCAGGGAAGGGTCAATACCCCAAAGCTCCAATTTGTTCCACAATTTCGTCCTGTTGACACTATTCTGCATGGTAGTCCACAAAACACATGTACAAAGAGGACTCTGTGTAACGATAAGTGTCCGATATTAAAGTAAGAAGGACCCAAATTGGATGCATTGTATTGAGTCCATTTCTGAAACCCGTTTGATGACTGCGTTGCAACGGTTGGGATGTAGTCCACTCCGTTAGCATTTCTAGGAGTAGAGTAGCAAAAACTTCCCCGCTACAATCAAGCATTACTAACAGTATATATCATTCAGGCTCCAAGCGTATTCCCTGCTTTTACACAGGAATTCATACGGATTCTTGCCAAGACAGCGGAACCTTATCCTTTTCACACATGTGGAGGTACAATTCTTTCAGTAGGTCTGCCCAAAAATGTGGATCTTGCTTAATAAGAGCAGTGCACAAGCCATCCGGGCCCAGGGCGCTTTACACTTATTGATGATACTCACTAGGTCCACCTCCCTGACATTACTCCACACTGCAGAACCCACACATGCCTTCCACACGGGGGGGGGGGGGGGGGACCGTTTTCCTTCATGTGGCAATAACGCGCCTTTATGAAGCCTTCCCACTTTAGCTCTGAAATGCCACATACCTTTTTAGGAGCCAGGCCGGCTCAATGAAACCGCATCATCTGCCAACATTTATTCGAGTCATGGGTTCTTATTAAGACATTGGGCCTCATTTCGAGTGGGGCGGTAAGGGATAACGGGCACCGGTATGGAGACCGGTGCCGGTAATCCCTTACCGCCCTACTACAAGTTCCCTTAGCGGGTCCCTCCTTTAACGCCTGGTTTTACCAGACGTTATGGACGGGACCCGCTAAGGGTCTTCAGAGCTAATAACGGTACCGCAAATTGCGGTACCGTTATTAGCTAATTCCCATTGAGCCCTATTAGGGCCCTATTAGGGCTCAATGGGAATGGGTAATGGTTTTTTCAATGGGGACTTAACGGTCCTACAAAGGTCGGACTACACCAGTAAGTCCCCATTGAACGAGACCGGTGCCGGTACCGTTATTGGAGGCAGTCATGGCGCAAATAGCACCATGACTAACTCCAATTTCGGAATGAGGCCCATTGATACATTTCCACCTAGATGCAGGGTCATGTAGTTGGTGTTCAGGCTTAATGCTTATATTGATTTTTAGCTTTGTTTGTGCAATTCTTTTTCTCCATACCACCAAACCAATACTACACTTCAAATTAAAGTAACTATGTTGAGAAATTGTGCTGTACCCCTGAATGTAGTGCCACCTGTATGGGAAGCACGCTATGCTAGCTCAGCTGGGATTAACCAGTGAGCTGGAAGTTAAATCAGTTTTTGCAGCATGCACACAGCTCCACCAAGCTACAGTACCAGGATTGGAACATAGATGATTACAACAGGTGCATTAACCAACTAGACTACATTTCCTAAGTGGCTGATGTTTCTGGAAGGATTATTGAGGTGGGGCAGTGTCAGTGGTGTATAGGGTGCACCTGATGGAGTACTGGCTTTGTCCTAAATGGAAGTAGCATAGATCCAAACAGGAGGCATATGCATATGAAAGGCCGATAAGGCTCAAACAGCAAAAAGATAGTGAAAAAGGCCAGGATAAGTGCCTGCTTGAAAGCACTATTACCTGACGTCTCCCATAGCAGTAACAGATTGCTGCCATCTTTTACAACATGTGTCATACTTCTCCTAGCGTGTACGAAGAGAAATCAAACACTATGTTCATTCATTGCTTGGACGCACTTCTGAGACTGCTTGTGACAGTCTGCCGTTAAGCCAGCTGTGTTAAGTGCATGTACTGTCACATTAAGGGGTACAGCAATCCAGCTACGAAATTGCTGAGAAATGTTGACATCCAAAACAAATGCAGATGTTGTGAAATGGTCTGGCACTGTTCATCTAATTAAGTGTTTAACTGCTTGCAGAGAGAACAGTCCTATTAAAACTATAGCAGGCTTATTGGAAATGTGGTTATTGGGCCACGTAAATGCATAGTTTTCTTTCTTAGTAGACTCACACTGCCATGATAAAATGTGAGTATGGATTGCTTGGAATTCTTGCAGAGCCTATTTAAGGTGGAAATGATCTGATCTTACTTTGGCTTTCTTTGAAATGTCCCATGAAAGATATGAACAGCGCCGGAGCCAGGGGGCAGCCTTGCTTTACTCCGCGACACGTCGGGATGGTATTTGATGTTAAGCCTTGATTGTTTAGGCAGACTTTTATGCTGGTGTCGCTATGGAGACCGATTATGGGCTCCAAGATTGAGTCCGGACAGTCCCATGTCCTCAGTTTGGTCTACAGTTTCTGCCTGTCCACTCTGTCGAAGGCTTGAGATAAGTCGACAAATGCAAGAAAGATTTGAGGGCCTCCTATCAGAACTCTTTCTTTAAGTATGGTCAGACACATTATGTTTGCGCTGGTACTTGCGTTTTTCTGAAAGCCTGTTTGCAAAGGATCAAAACATTTGGAGATGAGAGCCCATTTCCGAAAATGTGACAAGAGAATGGAGGCAAAAATCTTTCCAATAACATCAAGAAGGGCTATTGGCCGATAATTCAGAGGATCTTCTCTAGAACCTTTTTTGAAAATTGGGACGATCAGAGCTTTTGACCTTGATTCCGGGACTGTTCTTTTATCTCTGAACATTTTGAAGATTGCACTGATAAGATTAGACCTCTCATCCGGATGTTGTTTTAAATCGCAGTTTGCCAAGCCATCGGGTCCAGCTGCTCTTGATGAGTTTAATTTAATTATTGTGAATTTGATGTCGCTTGTATCTGCCAAATCCACCCATGGTGAATCCGTAGTTCGTATAAACTCCTCCTGGTAACCTTCTGGTGGTTGAAACAAATTCGAAAAGTGCGAACTCCAATCTTCTTCCGGGACAGGGTTGATCATGTGCAAACTTGAGAGCTTATTTGGTTTGTTTATCAATGCCCAGAAGTATCGGGATTTTTTGTTAGCGAGTGCCTTCAACATCTGTTCAGTGTCCGCTTGATATAGGAGGCTTCTTGAATTTTTCAGCCATTGCTTGTAATGTCTAGTTTCCACTTTGAGAGTTTCCCAATATGATGGTAGGTTCCAACTTACTGCTTCTCAGTTTTCTTATAGCTCTGCGTTTAGCGACCAAAGTTGCATTGTACTCGTGATTGTGCTGGATCGACTGCGTATTAAGATTGTTTCTAGGCTTTTTGAAGGCCAGAAAGAGTGGAATGTAGCTCGATCTAACCACAGCATCTTGCAATGCAGAATCAGACATTAGGGTTGTAAACTGGTCTGTGAGTTTGCAGACATCTGAAGCGATCATGCGTAAGCGAGTTTGTTGTGCATTAGTCTCGATTTTCGGATCGTAGAACTGTTACTTGGTCCCCTTATTTCTGCAAGTGAGATTCAGTAAGTTGTGGTCACTATGGCTTGTTTTGATGACCCTAAAGGAAGCTATGTTGAGATATAAAGATTTGGAGACAAAGACATAGTCAAGAGTGGCCGATGATGTATCACGTTCCCAAGTTGGAATCAGGGCATCTGGATCAGTCACCATGGCCGAGTTAAAAAGATTATGAGATTTCAGAATTGCGTTCCATGCCAAACCCCTATTTAAAGCGGTTGAATTTATCGATTGTTTTCTTTGAGTTGAGCTGCTTGTTGCGCAATTGGCATTGAGGTCACCGCAAATCAGACTATTAGAAGATTTATAGTTGATTGCAATTTCATCGATTGTGTTGGTCACTTCTTCACACATGTTCGCAGTTGAAGTCTTTTGGGGATTCCAGTATACATTTATTATTGCTACAACATCTTGTGTTTCTGATTTAGTCAAAAGGGTTTCCGGATTCCATGTGGTTAGAACTGCCAGGATTTCATAGGTCCGCTTTATAACCTTTATGATGGATACCCCGGAACCAGTCCGGATCGCTGTGAGTAAACCTGATGAGGGGCGGCCTAGTGGGCCTTTATGGGCCGGAGATATTTCAATGCAGTAGCCGTCGAGTGCCGGTTTTTCGCACAACCACGTTTCTTGCAGACATATGATGTCGTAGAGGCTGAGGTTGTGGCTCTCAGGTTCTGTAAGATGGACATGTCCCCTAGTGTTCCATGATGCTACACTTAGGATTTCGTTCACAGGTGTAGTCGAAGACGGATGGGATGTGAGTAATATTGACTTCGCATCCCCAGATGATTGCTATCTTTTCGACCCCGGAGTTAGGACACTGCGAAACCAGCTCCATTTGTCCTTCTTTATTGCTTTTTCTACCTCAGTCGGGGTTTGTTTTGTGGCTCTTCTTGCGGACATGTCATCGACCGGTGAAGTTCTTTGTTCATGATCTCGAAAACGCAGAGTTGTAGCTGGTTTTGTGTACCGATCAGAGTTGTGTTTTTGACTCCTATCTTCTATGTGTTCAAATCTTTCGTCACTGCTTGTCTTATATGACCAATGGGCAGATCTAGACACTCCTTCTGTTGAAGTGCCTGCGGATCTCGGAGTCTTGTTCGATACTACTATTGGACTTTTTCCCCTTCTTACTGATCTATATAAATCTTCAGTTCAGGATTTGAACCTGTAGTTCTTTTTTGGAGAGGTTCTATAGACAAGTCTTGGGGAATCTTTGGGTATCACAGTAGGAATCTCGCGTAGATTGAACCCCAAGTGTGCTACTTCCGCTTATGCATCTTGAGAGAGTTCTTTCAAGGCAAGTTTTTTGATGTGCAAATACGCCTTTGCTAGCTTCTTTCTATGATATGGCTCAATCAGAACTAAATCTGGCGATTTTAGGTTTCGTAAGGGTTTTTAGCTTGTAAAGTGTCTTAAGAACCGTATTGCAGTTTAAGACCATATACCGGTCTATTGAGGTTTTTTGTTCGATTTTGAAAAGACGTGTCTCCGTTAGGGACGGACCTCTTTGTCTGGCATAATTGTCCCTTGAACGTCTCGGTGGACTATTTTTACGGTTTGTATGGGGCACTGGCCCTGTAAATTGATGTTGATGCTTCGGAGCCATCGAGTCCGGTGCTGAAATAAGATCTTTTGGTTCTGGTTCGTTCCTTTGCGCCGAGGGGGTAGTTACCTCGATAGGATCAGTTGTTTGGTCACAGTTGCCTTTTGTAGCCATTGGAATCGTTATTCCACCTTCTGCTCCCTCCAGATGTTGAGTTAGGTCCATCATCGAACTCTCGACTATAAATTCTTCGATCGACACATATTTATTTATTAACATTTATAAAGCGTGCAACAGCCCGAAGTTATCGTGGCTCTGACTATCTGTGGATACTTGTGGTGTCATGCAGATGGTATGTGACCACGCAAATCAGACTGGACTGCCCCTTTTGGGTGGGACCAAGCCTGATTTGCATATAGTCTTTTCCCTTTCTATAATGACTTGGAAGGCTGAAAAACGATGGTCTAGCACACCTGCCAGAAGTTAAGATTAATTCTAAACCTGCCAGCCATTACCTTGTTTTATCTCGGTTTTATGCAAATGTGCTGTAACAAATATGTACAATTGGTATGCTTTGAAAAATCGATAATCATATTAGAAAACAGCTTTTTAAATGCTGTATTGCATGTTACAGGTTTTGTTAATTGTATCAGGAACAGTGTGTGAATCCAAGTTTTATCAAATACATTAGAGCAAGTCACGTGTCTGTAGAAATAGAAGACGGTCTAAATGATTGAATAAGCCAGACAAATGGAGGTTATCTGAAGGCTCCCTAGATAACCAGACATTGATTTTTGATAGCTTAGTCAATAACATAAACTAATCCCAGAAGTGGTGATATGCGATGAAATAAACATCATTCACAATGCAAAAAAACTTCTTACGGTACAGGTCTCAATGTAAAAAAAAAATTAATTACAAATTTAACATACATTTTTAAATGAGAATTTGTTATTAATTAAGCATTATTTTCTGGCGTCCTGCTAAGAGCACCCAGCATTGCCCAGGGGGGTCGTGGCAATATTGTGATTAGCAACTGCTCACCGTGCCAACTGCTACTAAAATCACAAAAAATTGGCAAAACCGACCCCAAAAAAGGCAAAACGCAACGTCATCTCAACATGGACACAATTGAACAGATGTGTACATTTTCCATTTCTATGCCTCAGCTCATTCAGGCAAGTGTGGAGCATGGTGCAAGTATACAGCGAAGTGTGGCCAGGATGAGCCCATGTGGGATCCAGAGGTGAGAGAGTGGTGGCCACCGGTGAGAGAGAAGAGGGCTGAGGGGATCGGGGCAACAAGGGCAGTGTGACAGGATGTGCAGATAGAGGCAACATCCAGCATTGCAGATGCAGTCAGCGGTGGGCTGGGAACCAGAAGCGGACCTGGATATAATTTTCAAAGTGGCCCCATTTTACACATGTTCAGCAAGCACAACCATTTTCCAATGGGGACATTTGGAAATACCCCATCAAAGGGGCCCAGGGTGTGTAGGCCCACAGGGAGATCTCCAGAGTTCCCTATAGGCCAGTCCACCAATGGATGCCGTCCTGCAAGCCAAAATCATTTACGGCTACACTCAGGATTATTGCACAGAAGCCTTCATTGCTGATTGACCTTTCTACCAGGCCAGCCGGGTGTCAATTAAAATAAGCCCTAATTCACCTACAGTCGGGGGTAGCCAAATGGAAAACTGACAAATATGTATTTAGGTTTAAAGTCTGAAAACTAAAGTTGTAGATAGATGCATCAAATTGAAGGCGTAGGCCGGTCAGTGATCTGTGGCTAGACTCGCAACACAGGAGACACAATACACTTGCGGTAAATGATGGACGCAGAAAGTTCTCCGAGCAGTAATTGGTTTGCAGGGCATCCGAGAAAGTCTTTATTTTTTCCGTCTAAACTGGTGTTCTGGTTTAGTGATCATGGTTCCTGCAGAGATTAAATGCCATGCTTAATCCTTTTCATATGCTTTTTTTCAGCGAAACACTGATCCAAGTGCACTTTCTTCACCCACGAAGTTGGGGGTGGGGCTGAGAGTTAAAGTGCACCAAGCTTCTGGAGACCAAGGCAATGTCCAGAAATGACTAAACTCCAGGCTAGAGTTGACCGGTTACATCTGCTGGCCGTGTCCTAGCTCCAGGTGCAGTTTACCGGGTCATTGCATAAGGCCTGCCAATGAAGGCCATAGACTCTCCCAGCAGGAAGTCAAAGAGGGGCTCTGGAAGCACATCTGCTCCGGGTACCTCTCCCGGTCAGGGAGAGCACTTCTAGCTGAAAGCTCCCATCCACAATCCAATTCTACTTCTTGGTAGAAATAAGGTTGCTGGTTTTTTGGTAGAAGACTGAGTCACTCTTAGGTAAAAAGTCCCATCACCTCTTCCCAGAAGCCTATGGGAAATGCAGTTATTGCTGGCAAAAGGTGGTTGTTAGCCAGGCTGGCACTTTTATGGACACAGATTGATATGTTGCTCTGTTCCAGGCGGCACAGAGCCTTCCCCTCCCAAGAGAACTGACGGTCCATGCTTGCCTAGTTACCCAGAGGTGGATACAGCCTTTCAGGGCTCCTAGGAGGATGGCTACAGCTCCGGGAAATCGCTGTTTTAATGCCCACTGCCTTAACATTAGGCCAGATGTTAATGTCACTTTCTGGTGGCACCTTAAGCAATCGCTTGAAACGTATTCTTGTATAGCTGCTGAACCGTTGAAGTTCGGAACTAACTCGTTACACACTCTCTGCTACCGCAGTCCGTCCCTTGTGGGACTAGTGAGGTTTCCTATTTCGGTTATAGGCCAAAGGATTGAATCAAAAGGATCGAATGACAAAAGGGTCGAGTCAAAAGGACCGAAAACAAAAGGTTCGGAAAAAAAAAAATGTTTTTTTTTTTTGGCGGTCCCCCACCTCTACCCCCGTTTTTGTTGTAAAAACACTTTTTTTTACCTAAACGAAAACCCCCAAAAAAATATAGAATTAAAAAAAAAAAAATCGACCCTTTTGTTTTGGATCTTATTGACCCTCACCTTTTGCATTCGACCCTTTTGTATTCGATCCTTTGACTGGACACCACCTATTTCCACTGTTGTCATGTGTGGTCATGTGTGCACTTGTCTGGATGAGAGATGCCATCTCACTGACCACAATCCCCTTCTCATCCCATACAGCCATACATCGAAGTTTTAGAATCTAGCACAGCTGAGCATGTGTAAGAAAATTATTCCATCCCTTATTAATATTAATATTAAATCATTTAGGAGAAACGTAAATGTGGCATTGTATGCATGAATGATGCCTTTCCACTATCTGAACGCATTAAACAACCGATAGGAAAGTATCTTAAACACCCAAAAATATGGGTTTTCAATAAATGTGAGTAACCCTCCACTGCACTTCTTCGAGTTATGGTGCATGCTTTATTAATAAAGCAAACTGTGTTGGATCAGAGTCGTGTATCAGTGTCATTGCATTTGTCACAGAAATTGATCAATTGCACCCATTCATCATGGTCTAATTTGCAAAACCAGGCGATATTGCAGCACGGCAGCCTCCCCGGCTGGCAGCTGCGCCCCAGCGCTCGCTGTTCATCACGGCGAGCTCACTCCACCTGAATGAGATTCACCAGCTCCGACTCCAGCACATTCAAGACGGAGTTGCTGCCGTTTTATCGTGTGGGATGTTTGTAAGGCCTTTATGTGGATCGTTTACTTTAATGTTCCCTGAAGCAGAGTGATAAGACTCCAGCAAACACTATGGGCCTCATTACACGGATGGCAGAGAACCATGGCGCTATTAGCGCCATGGTTCATGCCGGTAAAATACCGGCACCGCTTTGGCGGAAAGGGGAATTACCGCCCCATTCCAAGGTTGGCGGGGCGGTAATTCCCCCTTCCACCATTGCCCTTCCCTCATTCCCATTTTTAGGGCTCAATGGGAGTGGGGAAGGCGCTAATTACGGTACCGCAAATTGCGGTACCGTAATTAGCTCCCTGGGTCCCTTTGCAGGTTGGTTTTTAACGCCTGCAAAAAGCAGGCGTTAAATCCCCCAACCCGCAAAGGGACCTTGTAGTAAGGCGGTAAGGATTTACCGGTACCGGTATTTTACCGGTGCCGGTAAATCCTTACCGCCATCCGTGTAATGAGGCCCTATGTGAAACTGTCATAGGGACAGTGCGGGGAGGTGATGTTAGACAGGAGGCCCTGACTGCTGTCAGCATCTCACATACTAAGCAACTAATACACTCTGGTCATCTCAGGCTCTGGGGTTCTACATTCGGTAGTTTTACTGAGGGACAGTCAATACTAAGTTTATACAGACACCATAAAGGTTGTACTCCATCAAAATTCAATAACTCTCGCTGTGGAAGAATATCAACTGCTCATGCTGTTCAAAAAACGATTCTATTCCATACCTGATGGATAACCCATGAGAACAAAACACCCAATTTCCTCCACTACAGTACAATTCCAGGTTGCTTACTTCTCCAAAACAACCCCTCTGCCATGCCATGTGCAAGGGTGGCCAACAACGGCTGGTCTATCTCCAACCCCACATGAACCTCAATGTCAGAACCCACACCCTGTAACAGCCCAGACACTACGACTGACTGTTCATCGGTGTAATGGGTTATTTATAACACGCTTAACGTCCAGAGGTTTCTAAGTGCGGACCAGGGATCAAACCTGTGATCCGCATCATCTTGCTTCCGAGGTGAGCGCTTTGCCCCTGAGCTATCCTCCCGAGATGCAATGTCCAACACCAACGTTGGTGAGCAATGTCAAGCACATTTCCAATGCACAAATTCGAGGGGACCTCTTGGACAGCAATCGAAAGCTCTGGCACTTTATTACAGCCAAAGTCGCCACTTTAAGAAACAATCTCATCATTAGTGTCCTTGACTAATGTAAATGAAGTCTCTTGCTGGGTCTCCCCTTGACAAAGTCCTCAGTTTTGCCATATGTACACTTTAAGATCTGCCTGGACCCCCACCCACTGCTTCTCGCTGTCTTCATGCACTAGTGACCCCTCTATAAGCGTCTTATAACCATCAAATCTATGCATGGCCCTGATGCAGCACCTGGCTTCTGCTGTCGCCCATTACTACCACTAAGGGGTCAAGTGCTGAAAACGAATAAAGTGTTATATGTGAAAAGCACCATTTCAAAATATAAAAACACTTACCACACTGAAGGTAACTAAACTCGACAAACTAATTCAGGCGCAGCACTGGCAAACTAAGGTAGCTGACACAGTGAGTAGAAGGTCATGATTAATCTACGTTCACAATTAGTCTAGTGTGGTCTCTCTTACATGGCTAATACATGGCTAATGCTCTTTTCCTTTCCTTTCCTTTTGCTTGTATTTTCCTTCAACACAAGCAATTGGTTTTAAAAACACTGGCACACTCATCTGAACCACAATTGGGCATTTGGTTAGAGTGTGAGCATTGATTTCATATAATACATGTGCCCAAACAGCCTTGTATAAATGGGTATATATATATATATATATATATATATATATATATATATATATATATATATATATATATATATATATATATATATATATTATATATACATTCAATGAAAACACTTTGTTAAAGGGACGTTATGGTTACAAGTTAAACCAAAAACCCCCAGAAATTCACCAGTTATGGTAAGCTAAGCAACCATAACTCGTGCCACTACCGTGCACTGCTAAGACTAACACCCAGGACATCAAAGATGACATCACTGATGACATCTCATATCTGGGCCACTTGCTTTTGTTCACTGACATATACAGGCCAGGTAGTTTTGTTCACTGACAGTCATAATATTAAAATTTAAAAGGTGCTATATATCTAGACATTAACCTCGTCATATGTTCTTAAAGTACTTTCATTAGGGTTTGGTCTCAGCTCATGGTGCACATACATTTGGAAATGAGCAGGCCTCAAACACACAATTCATTTGTATACATGAAGATACACTTTAATGTTATTAACATTTTCTGATGATGCTGTTTCTTTCTTCCTTACTTTAGTTTCCCTGTATGTGCCTCTGATTAGGATGCATTGTGATTCTTCAGATGTATTGTTTGTACTAGCACAAGACCAGACCATTCGGAATCAGGTCAAGAATATAAGAGCAACAATTCATGCAGTTTAATTAAGTGGCACTAAAGTTATAAGCCATCCAAGAACTGCTTTTCACCTATCCAGTAATGCAGAGGTGTCCGCGAACTTCACAGGACTGTTCGCGAACATCCGGACTGTTCGTGGACTTCTACAATGAAAAAGGCCTGTTTTTTTGCTTCTTGCAGCCACATACCATCCCATCTTCATCACCCCTCACCTCCCCAGAGATTATTTGATAAGTTTGACAAGTGCAATGTTGTGTTTTTTTTTACATGTTTTTACCGCAATGTGGTGGACACCGGCCACTGTCCGCGAATCCAAGATGGCGGGCGTTTCCAAAAATCTGACGCACTTCACGCTTTCCACCATCCAATCAGCGGGCGCGTCCGATGTCCGTGGACACCACGTTGCCCTCTAAGCCAATCAGAGTCCAATCAGAGTCCTGTCTGCGGAGCCAACAGGGAAGTGTGTCCTCGGAAATAGATATCACAAAGTTTTTTTACTTACATTTTGGTCGTTTTAAAAAAAAAACTACTGGACAGATTACACCAAACAAAAGCACGCTTTCGGGACCAAGCTGCCACTCCTGCCGTAAATTTGGTGACAATCCGTTCAGCGGTTTGGGCTGTAGGCATGAGCAAAGTTTTTCTCCATTAAATCTATGGAACAAAAAGAAATTTTGTGACTCCCCCTACAACTTTGCCCCCCCTTTATAAACCTTTACCAAACTTTGTAAAAAAATTCAAAGCAGGGCATATTTTTGCAAAGTTTGGTGAGGATTCGTCCAGGGGAAGCAAAATTATAAGGCACCCAAAAAGTGCTCTTCCTATGGGTTTCGCAACTTAACCACAACTACTGGGCCACTCCTGCAGGGCGGTGGTAGCCTCTCATAGGAACTCCTCAAAATTCTATTGGTAACTTTTTAAATCTATCAACATATTTGTGATGAAGGACTTGCGGGCCCCCTCAGACTGCAAAGCTTTGTAAAGATTTATTAAAAAATAAAAAAGTTATTAAGACAACACCACATTTTTTCTCCAAAAGTGCGGCCTACTTCGCATTCATTCATTTTTCCATAGACAAATATGGTACATTTTTGTAAAAACCCACAGGCCAAACCGCTTGGACCAGATCCGAAAAAACTTGACCACAAAGCATTGATTTGGGATCCATGCGTGGTTTGTGGTTATTCTGGGAAGTAGTTATTTAAATATTTGACTGCAAAAATAGATATCTATATCACGGGGAGTAACCCAAAACCGGGTGTTTTTTTAAAAATGAAATAGTCACCATCTTGTTTTTCTCTCGATGTAAGAGATAACCGTGGTTATAGCCGATGATAACGGGAAAAGAAAAGTAGTTAAAAAGCTATTTGCAGGTTAAAATAATTGCAAATTGGTATAGTATAGAGATGGAGAGGTTGCTGGATGACACCAAGTGAAATTTGGCAGTTATAGGAGGTTCAGGGACTGAGTTTGCATCACAAAGCTATTGCCTCGAATAGCCGACATCTCAAAGCAAACTGTCACAGAAACAGTGTGTGTTGTGGGGGGAAAGGGAGAGGGCAGGGATGTGAGGAGGCCATCTGGGGAGTGGGGGAGCTAGCTATCTTGATCTACCTTACATAGGTACATGAGCAGTGTTTTACTGTATTGATCTTTTAACTTCTATTGCATTATAAAAACTGAGGTAAGCCCCTCCACATTAACTAACAATTTGTAACCATAGTTAAAAAAAAAGGTCAATGGACTCTAACATCTGTTATATTAATAATACAAATTGGTGCTATTATTGTGTTATATTTAGGCATTTATATGTGATAAATAGTCCTTAAAAGGACTGTTTTGGGGTACACTGAGTGTAGTATTTTAGCACATTTGAAGAGTACTGCTTTGATGTTATGAAAGAACACTGTATTTCCTTCATCAGTTAGGTGTACACCATCATGTCTATAGAAATTGGCCATGTAGAACTGTGTGTTGTTTGAAATCCAATGAAAATTATGATGGAATAGTACACTTAATATAGAGCAAAATTAAGTCTATTATAAAATAAAAGATTATTACATGGTTTACAGCATGACAAGCATTCATGTTCTTATGTCCAAATCAAACCTGTATTGGTGTATGTTCATTGACAAGCAGGAACAGGTAAATCGTGTTTAATTCATGCAATAACAGTTATGAACCAAAATGTAACTGATTGTTCTTTGTCATGTATTGTAACTGCTCCAACAGGTTTAGCAGCATTCAATGCAGGAGGTGTTACTTTACATTGACTGTTGATGCTACCAGTGGAGCATAACAACAAAATAGAGTATTGAAAATGTGTTAATTCCTGTACCAAATAAACTCAAGAAATGACTCAAGGTGACTACATCATTCCATAGAAATATAGAAACAGTTCATTTTCTTACATGTGACAACTTTTGTGACATGTTTTGTGGAGAGTGGAAACACACTTCTCATACAGAAAGATTTTGTAATGAGGAGAGTTACATTCAAGGAAAGAATATGCCCTTTGCTATTGGTGAGAGTGGGTGTAGCTATGAAATCCAAAAGGGTGTGATTTCTAGAAAAGAAGAAATCCTAAGGTCTGATAATACAGAAATTGAAAGTTTAGGTCATTCTAGAATAAAACCTAAAAAGCAAAGTGAGGTATTGACGTGCAATCTTTTGTGCAATATCGATAGGTTTTCTTGTAAAGTCTTAAAGAGATTTTTGCAAGTTTTGCATACAAATAATAATGTTCAAAGACAGATCAAGATACTACAGAGAATAGATGACTGTGAAGTTTGTGAAAAACAGGACTTCTGGGCCACTCTCTAGCTTGTCTTGATAAAAGTAGATGTATGAGTCAGTTTCTTCATATACGGATGCTGGCTGTACATCATACTAAAACGAGATACCTTCTGGTTAAATTATATGAGTGCAAAACACCAAGAATGTCTCTTGCACTTTTAAATCAAACACTGTTGTCTGGAACTGTAGAAGGTTTAGTTTGTACACTACAAATGATAAATATAATGCATTTACAATACTATGTGTACGTCTATTAAACACTTACAGGAAGTGGAAATGATTATACTATGCTTTCAAAGGATCTGATTTTTAAACAGTATACAAAAATATTGCAATGTTTGAGTTGTCATTTACTGAAAGAACCAACATCGTTTACGTATCTTGTCGACGCACTTTTTATAAGTCTCAAGTGCAACTAGTGTACATTGAGGAGAATATTAAACAGTGTAGAAGATGTTTGGAAATAACTAAATCTGTATTTGTAGAAGAACGATTTGACAAATGTGAGGCTCTTTATGTTTGTAACACTGTGTTTGGTTTTATAATCAAACAAGTATTCCTTCAAGAAGTGTCCTGAACAACATGTTAGTGTCTGATATCCCTGTTATGCTTCAAAAATTGAACATGTTTGAACTAATCGCATTGCAAACTGCTCACCCTTTTAAAGTTATTGGGCCTCATTACAACCCAGGTGGAATGGGTTTAACAGTGCCGGTAATGGTGCCAGTGCCGTTTATCCCTTTCCGCCCTATTACGAGCTTCCCAGACCAGACGTCCTTTCTGGGTCCCGCGAGGGGACCAGGGAGCTAAAAACAGGCCCCTATGGGGGCTCGAATGGGGATGGGTAAATTGAATGAGGAAATACCGGGTCCTCCAAGGTTGGAATGGCCTGGTAATTCCTCATTCAAGGAACCCGGGCCCGAGTTTGGAGACAGCCATGCCGCAAATAGCGGCATGGCTACCTCCAAACCCGTAATGAGACCCATTGTTAGATTGCAAACAAAGATGCGAAACCTGCCTAAAAAAATCATTAGTGCAAGGTGTGAGAGGCAAAGTTGTGTATTTACCGCTCAATTTGGAAGAAAATGTCAACACTCTAGGAGTGAAGCGTGACATTGCAGATTCTTTGTTTGTTTTTATTAAATTGTGTTTCCACAAAAGATAAGAGCATTTGGCAACAGCTTATAGATATTGGAAAGGTGAAATAAGCATTGGTGCTTCTATTCGAGCACAATGATTTATTCAAAGGTCGTGTGACTCTACCATACTTGTCTTTGCTTGATGTTGAGTCAACAAACAAAAGCAGTGAAGGTCAGTTCCACGGTCTGTTGCAGAAGGGAATAGTTTATATGTACATTACACTATTCAACCTCTACTCCCACGTGAAGTCATGGGCAATGAAAGGTGTGCCAATCAGTGTCTTGGAAAAGATGCTAGAAGCTTGTTGTTTCCCTATGCTTTTTCCTACTGGTACAGGAGGCAGATTGGATGATCGGAAGGTTCCAATTTCTTCTTCAGAATATAATTGTACAAGAATGTATTATGAAGATTCCTGTTTCCGCACCAATGTTGAATAGAAAATTGACTTATTGTATGAAAGTGAATTTTCAATATTATGTTATGCTGTTCCTCATACAATTCAGACCCGAACTAGACTTCAAAATCCTTCTGCATGTGAGATTCTGTGAAAGGAGAAAGAAAATGTTTTAGTTATTCTTGCTACAATGAGAGGAATCAAGGAATATTGGTCTAGGAGACACTACGAGGCTAGATGCATGATTAGAAACTCGGGCTCTCCAACTTGGTTTGTGACTTTAAGTTGGGCTCAATTTGGTTGGGAGGATCTTGTAGAGTGTATTTGCGAAAGTAATCCACAGAAAGAAGACATAGAACACATGACACCAGGAGAATTGTGTTCCATGGACCCTGTAAGCGTATCGTGGTACTTTCATCTAATATTTTTAGCCATGTAACACTTAGAAAGAAAATGGTCCACTAGGCACTGTGGAACATTTCTTTTGTAGGAAAGAGTTCCAGGCATGTTGGACTCCATATGTAAATATGCTGTTGTGGATTAAAGATGCTCCTCAGTTTGGTAAAGAAAGTGATGGCAGTGTGATGGATTTCATAGAAAACTATGTTATTTGTTCCGTTCCTTCTCAGCATATAAATGCAGATCTACGGAACAAGGTAGAAAGACGTCAAAGGCACTCATGTGGAAAGTACTGTCAGAGGAAATACACAAGTAAAAACAAGTACTACACTCAGTGCAGATTTGGCTTTCCAAGGCCTGTGACTCCAATTTTTCTAGTGAATAGTTTGATGCCATCTGTTTGACACCATGTTACTGGTAAGCCATCAAGAACTACTTATCAGATAAGGAATGCCAATCTCAAAGAGATAAGGAATGCCAATTCAATAATGATTACAATCCTGTCATTGTTCATCTTTGGAATGCAAATACTGCATTTCAAAATGACTACGGCCAGCAGTGATGGTGAGGTGGTGTGGGTGGCTTCAGCTTCACCGTCACGGAAGAAGCAATGTGCACATTACACATATTTGACAGTTGCCAATATTTCTGCGTAAAGGACCAGCAGAGCAAAAAGGAGATCGAGGAGGTTGTGTGTAATTTCTGGTTCCATATGTTAATATCCCTGCAAAAATATCGCCATACAAAAATATCTCTATATTTTTGCAGCAATATTAAGCCATGGAACCTGCGGGGGACACCCCTGCAAATCCCATAATCTTTTTAATGGAGTGGGGGAGATCCCCACAACCCCTGGTCCCAATAACCCCATAAATTATCCCCACTAATAATGTCCACTATGTCCTTACCCCACGACCATATATATGGTGATATTATTGGTGGGGATAATATTACCTGATACCTAATTTCTGTGGCAAGGTTTTGCAGAGGGGACCTTCGCACAAATCAATGCAAATCTTGGGGCCATCCACCTTAATTCAACATCTTTTCTGTGTTCATTGGGATGAAGTGGATGAATCCCATAGGAAGGCTCATGTGAAACATAAGGTCAAAGGACATGGAGCAAGATCAGCACAGCAGTATCTGTCATCTGTGCCACAGTCTTCCGATTTGATAACCAGCTATTTTCTACCAACTAACACTCAACCTCAGTCCATTCTGCCTGCACCCTATCTTTCTGATTTGATTGTGATGTGCAAACCCTGTCACAGCTTGATTGAGGTGGGAGCTGACACCCTAGATGCTTGTGGCAAGGCTCTTTCAGAACATACGGGCAATTGAGAATTAAAGGTATATTTTAAATCGCTTATTGTTTTACCACATTCTCTAGAAAATAAAACACAAAAGAATGTATAAACATAAAACGTAAAAAAGAAAATGTTCTTTTTTTAACCTTTTGATATATGTATGAATCGTAGTGTTTTTCCCTTCCCAGTTCCTACCTCTTTTTTCCTTATCCCCAAAACGGTCCTTTTGAGCACCAACTTTTCAGTTATAAAAATAGTCAATAAAAACACATAATGTAAATATGGATCAAAGACCTTTAATTGATCCTTTCAATACAGTGTGTCTTAAAAAAACATATATACTTATGTATTTTATAATAGACAGGGTTATCCCATGTTGAAGCCGGGCGTAGACCCCCCCAGTCATTGCTGCATTTAGCCACGCATGTATCCTTGGCAGCCGCGGCTATAAAACTGTAAAAAAAAAAAAAAGAAACATATCTACATATACATATGGGAAGCAGTCTTGTAAAGATTTACTTTAAGATATATTGAGGGTGGTCTTTACCACCTTTCTATTCATCAACAGTACACATAAATGTAAACACATTAAAAAGTTAAGTAAATATGCAAACAAACTTTTTTAAGGACAGTTTTATTTGGGGATGTGGTTGCACAATTTCTTTTTATTTTACGTTCTACACATGATACATCATTTTCATTAGCCCAATTGTCTGTATTATTAATGTCAATTATGTATGGAATAAGAACACCCTTGAAATTCAAGGAAACGCTTCAGTTGGATGGGTTTTAAGGTGAGCAATACATTGTAATAAAACCTTTGAAATTCAAGGAAAAAACGTTAGTTGCAGGGAAATTAAGTTGAGAACTTGATGCAACAAAACCCCTGTAATTCAGCTAAATCAATCTTAACTTTGCGCCCTTTGTTGTGCAGCCTATGACCAGAATAATGACATCACAGATCACATTTCTCACCAAAAAGTTAAAACATACGAAAATGTTTCACTTTCTTATTGTGGAGGGTCAGAAGGAGGCTGCAGACTTGTTTATCACATTTTACTTTGTCTTTATAAAGAAATAAGAATTAGGCCCATCTTTCCCTAGTGCTATGGAGTGTTTTCTACCTACGTTACTAAAGTGCTCATCAGTCATCTTTGAATGTCAAAAAAATAAAAAAGTCCACTGTCCAAAAAAGAATATTATCTGGCCTGATCACTTATAGAAACTAAAATAAGGATAGGAGAATGGCTCTCTTCCCCTGCAGAGTGTTTTCTGCACTTGTCTTCTGATTTGCGTGAGAACCTCCTCTTAATGTACAGTAGTATATCAGTAGTCTCTGGCAGATTACCATGAAATGATCTAATTTAACAAAACAAATGGAGAAATGACTGAATTTTATCTAGATTAATACGGGAGGAGCCAACCCACCCACCTCCCCCCTACTTTAACTAATACCCTTACCCCACCCCACACCTACATTTTAGCAAAGATGTCCCAACATTTTGAAACAAATCGATAAAATCAATTCAGTCTTTTTTCCTCGCTATTGGTATTCAATCATTGCTACAATACCGTCTCTGGCGACTCTTCTTATCAACTCAAGCAACTCTTTCCTTAGGTTTGTATACTATCTTAGCACCTCAAGAGTGTCTCTCCTGTACTTAGATGGATTTATCATCAAGGCTATCCTGGCCTTAAGTTCCTCATACTCTTTCTTATCTCCCACACTTTTCCTTTTGATAAAGGATTGATTTCCCCTTTTCCCAGGGTCGAGATATACCCACTTTATTATTCACTTCTTTGGATATCTTTTATTTGTTTTCTCTCATTCCAAATATTCAAATCTATTAATGTGGCTTCTAATCTCTTCTTGCTTTCCTTGAGATAATTCTTGTGAAATGTCCCACTTTCATTCGCCTCCCTTCCAAGGAATGTTACTTTTCTCTTGCTCATGTTATCACAGTTCAGATTTATCAACTTTACTTTTATGTTCTTCTCATTCATATTGAGACAAGTTTTTGACTTAAAATAATGATCGCTGGTTGACTTCCTGTGCCTCCCATATCACCTGTTATACTCCTTATTATCAGGGAACGTCTTGGGTGCTCTCCGGTCTTGCCTCTATTCCATTCTCACACTGCACTGTGGAGCCTTTCCCCTCGGTGTCCTTGTCAGTCAGATTTCTCTCTTCCTCATGGTTTCTCTGTACTTCAAAGGAGAGCCGTGGTGCTTACTGCAGCCTTCCTATGGTGGTATTGTCACTGTTACGAGGGCAAGCTTCCCACCACTAATCTCTCAGGATTCCATCACTCACAAGCCCCACTTGGCTCAGCTTTTTCCAGGCTCTGGGCTATGATGGTGTCTCAGGGTTCAGTAGGCTGCTTCCCAGCAAGTTTGGATTTCATGGGCTCCATGTCCAGCTGTGCCCCCGCCTCCTACAAGGTTCACATTATCAGGGGATTTCTCCTGCCTTGACAGATGTTCCTCTCCTATCTCTTTTCTCAATATGTTATCTTCTATCGTGCAAGTCTTTTAATCCACTCATCCCAGTGAATTGGTTAGCCTCATTTAAAGAGACAGTGGGCCTCAGTATGAGTATGCCGGTCCGGTAACAATGGTGCCGGTAAGCTACCAGCACCGTTGTTACCGGACCGGCATATTCAGAGTTCTGCGAGTGGGTGCATTTCCATCCGCCAGGTCTGACCTGGCGGGCGGAATGGCACACGCTTGCAGACCTTGACGGATGCAGCGGCACTGTTGCACACAGTGCCGGTGCATCCGTCCTCCCCATTCCCATTGATTCCAATGGGACTCGAATGGGAATGGGGAGTCATTTTTCCCGGCACCCGGCAATGGGGAGTTACCGGGACCGCCGGCACTGTAATGCTCTGGTAAGTCCCCATTTCCGGGAAGAAAAATAAAATGTCTCAGGTGGCAGCCGTGCCATTTTTAGCGGCACGGCTACCGCTGGGGTCATAATGAGGCCCAGTTTCTCTTTCTTTTGAATAATGGCATCTGTTAGCTACTTCTTCAACCCAACCTTGGTACTGAACATTATTTGATGGGTGTCAAAATACCAGTTATGCCCTTGTACCAGTGAGTTCTTCACAGTAACCAGAGTCCTTGTTCCCTATGGGGGAGGCTCTCCCGGTGAGGTCCCTCTTGCCCTGACACCTGGGGAGAGTGTTGCGGAGCAGGCTCACCTCCCCAGTCTCATAGAGGGGGGCTCCCCCATGGGGAGAAGAGACAAATTCCCTCAATTTGTCAAATTATACAGAAACCATTTAGTTGTATGTGACACATAAACCGCTCCAGTTTAACCAAGTTTATCATTAAAATGAGTAACCCGTGAAGACAACCTTATTGTTTGAATTCTAAAAGAAAAACCACATGTAACGCATTAACTCAGTTTTCCGATTTACTTCACTCATTATTAATGTAATGTGTTTTACCTCACAACCAAAACATGTATTGCTACTACAACTGGGGGCTAATAGCTTTATAGATTTCAGGAGGGGTCATTATTATTTGGGATAATGACCCTTCCCCATAACTTAGTCATGGCTCATTATTCTGCAATAATGACCCCCTATCTCAGTCAATAAGGCTGTGTTAGGCCCTGTGGCTTGGTAGCCGGCAGCCTGGATGAATACATGAATTTGTTATCATTTAATTTGTTTTGTACAAGCATAGATTCTGTAATTCATAGATTTTCATTTTTCTTTGCAGTTTGATTTTTGTGCACCATTTTATACTGCAGCCATCCAAAGGGTATATCTCATTGATATTGTACGGACGTATACCTATATGAGGGGCATATGTCTATATTGACTGCCATATACAAGAATAATTGGTTTGTGTTTAAAAATTATTTTCACAGTTGGCTCTCAGTATTGCTCATTCATTCACATGCAATTCAGAGCCCTCAGTGATTATTGTATTTGTTTATTTTCCCATGCCACACAGACTAGAGTTGTTGAGGGTAAACAATGAATACCGAGGACTGTTTCAGCATGAAGGTTCATGTCTTTGTTTGCTTTTGTTGCCATAATCTTGCCTGCTATTCGGAGGAAGACAAGTCTGCATCCAGTTGTTATTGTTACATATGTTCAATTATGACCTACTTTGTTTCACAATTTTCATTTCTATTTTTATTTCATTTTATTTATTTAATTTTCTAGAATAGTTGATTCATAGTCCAAACATGAGATGCTTTCTCTGTCCTTTGAACTATCATGAAGGGTTCAGGTAGTTTTAATTATACACCTGTAATACATATATCCCAGCATAAAGTTGTTATTTAGTCCTGCTGAAGGCAGTCCACATTAGATGACAAGCCTGTGATGAGTCAAAATTGTTGTAGAAGTCCGTAAATCTCAGCTTTACACCTGTTGTGTGTTACCATGTGTATTCATAGAGTATGTGTTAATATTGTTTATTACTTATATGATGTGAAGGCATCATGAAGAAAAACAGACATCAAATTCTAGGAATCTGTCTGTGTCCAAAATCTATGCTTGCCCTCACAACTATAACTATACAATGTGTAGCGATATTAGCAAACCAAAAAGAAAACATTGTTCAACACAAAGTCCTGAGTACCTTCCAGCTTGCAACTCTCTTTCAGCTCCCTTCCCCGAGGAAAAAACAGTTCAACAAGGTAAAGTCTTGCAGTTCCCTTTCTGAGAAGAAATTCAAAAGTCTCTTCAGGTCTCAGGGTTTACTCCCGCAAGTTAGGACTCTGGTTTCCCTTCCCCAAGTTCCAAATCACACAATTGAAATGATCTTGAAATTAAAGGCTTCTAGTCAGGACTCAGGGTTCCCTTCCCCAAGTTCCATGTACCACAATTCCAAAAGAAACACAAAATGTCCTAGTTTAGTTGGATTTAGTTTACAGTTCAGATAATTGTGCAGCTGTCAGATGCGCTCTTGCCCTCGTAGTGTAGCCGAGGAATTCTTCTCGCCAATCTACAAAACTAGCTGATAAAATGAACAACCAGAACAGATGATTGGCAAAAAGATGGAATGCCAACGATGAACACAGAACAACAAGGAACAGGATACTGGGACGAGATGTCTCCCAGAAGCACAGGCAAAGACCCCAGGCAACTGCAAGAAGAGCAATAGTAAGAATAATGCAATTCGTGGCAGTACTTGATAATCAAGAGTAAAACCAAACACTAACCTGTGCAGTATAAAGAGTTCTCGAAATCACCAGATAGCTATAGGGACCGGTCCTGTATCTTCATGGCAGAACAAACACTCAATAGTGTAAACCAGACAGTTTAAACAGGAAATAGGGAAGAGAAAATCCAGTAGGGTCTCCAAAGGTCCAAAAGTACAAAAGTACAAAAAACCTAACCCGACGGCACGCAGACGCCTAAAGGTACACCAAGGTAGTCTCTAGTCCATCTACCGGAGGGTGCAAAGTTCCCAAAACAATCCAAAGTCAGAAGGAATTCCAAGGTCCAAATGCGGGGAGTGGGGCAGGTATCAATCGGAGGTAAGGGAGTTCAGAAGAACGTTGAGCTAAGATCAGGACTTGGACAGACAGCAAGTTTCACAAAAGGTGCGGGGAACAGCAGAGCCGGATGTGTTCCGTGAGGGCTCTGCTGTATGAATGGCGAAAGAAAAAACAATCCTGAGGCAGTCCGTGGTCGAACAGCAATGCGGGCAGCCGAAGTACAAAGGGGCAAGGCAAGGCAAATCCAATGGCGGTCCGAGGTTGAACAGCAATGGGGGCAGCAGAAGTACAAAGGGGCAAGGCACGGCAAATCCAATGGCGGTCCGAAGTCGAGGAAGCCAGATGATCAACAGGTCGACGAGGAAGTCCTATAACAAGCCGTGGAGCGGTCCGGGTCAAAGTACAGGAAAGCAAAACAGGGGTACCAGGGACAGTAACAAGATATCAAGGAATAACTACAAAGCCATCAGAATGCTAGATTCAGAAGCGCCGGTACAACGTAGAGGTGGAGCTTAAATAGGCAATCACATGATGAATGTGAAACGCCCCTCAGCGTGCAAGGCGAAACCAGGAAGTAGCGACAGGACGCCAACGTCTCCATGCCAACCGCCAAGCTCCCGGGAGCCAACGTCATAAAGGAGCAGTATCCACAGATCCTTTGCATGCACGAGAGCCACAAATCCCACATTTAGTGAGAGCTTGATCATTATTGCATCCCAACACAGTCGAATGTTGCCAATAACTGACTGCAGCTTTCATTTAGGTTGAAAATGTCGCTGTAAATCAGGCTTCCATATCCTTTGTTTTCAGGTTCTTTTCACATCTTTTTACATCACAGTGATTGGTTTATAATTATATTTGTTTTAGCACTTACAAGTGTGATGATTTGTATTAATTTAAAGTTTCTCTCCTCTTTTAGATTTCACCTGTTTCATTATGTTTAGAAGCAAACTCTTAGTTCGGTGTAACACCAAAGTCTGAAGCCAATTCGGTGTTCAGTAATTTGGCTTCTGGCTTAGGGTATTGTTTTCCCTTCATATGGAGGCCAATCATTGTTTGTTTCACTTTAAATGCAAAGTTCGATGTACCAGAATTCAATAATTGTTTGTTTCAATTTAAATGCATGATTCAATGTGCAGAGACCTTCAAAAATGTGTTTCTTGTTACACGCACACTCACTCCGATGCAATATATTCAATTTTATTTAATATTTAACAAATGTAACTGTTGCACTTTAATTAAATAGTTCAGGGTTCAGAGACTTTCACAAATGTGTTCTTTGTCACACGTGACCACTCATACAAAGTATTTCTCTTTGTCGTGTTGTTAATAGATCTAGTTGTTTGTTTCCCTTCATTTGAGCAATTCACTGTTCGAAGACCTTCAAAAACATGTTTTGTGCTACATGTGACCACCCGATACAATATATTTCAGGAAACGCTTCAGTTCACACATTTGCACCGAGTTTCTCAAACATTAGAAACTCACTTGTCGCTCTAAATGTGTATGCTACAGCGCAGGTCCTGCATGGCTCCCTTCAACTTTCCTATTCTGCTCCAGGGAGTCCTCTCTCCCACACCATGTGGTCTGGTCCTCTGCTGCCAGCACTGACCTCCAGGTCTTGCTCCTGTCGATTCCCTCTGTCATTGGGTTAGGGCTCCCTTTATACCCCTGCAGTCCCTTGACAGACTGCTGGTATGGATGATTATTCAGCCATGTCGGACTCTGATTAATGCGACATGCCTGACCTTTACTACTTTCAGCAGGCATCTTCCTCTTCCCAGTACTAGAGTGGTAAAAGTGCATAGTCTTCATTGCTCTTAGTTGCCTCTTCTTCATCCCAGTAATGACAAGTGTCAATTGCGGAGCAATTAGGGGATATGAGGGGAACTGGCTTACAACAGCCCTTAAAGGTTGTGGAAGTGTTGGGTTGGTTGTTACTAGGAAAAGTGTCTCGCCCAAAGGCACCCCACTCCCAGTTCCCAAGGATCCTCCTCCCCAGTGATCCTCCCTCACTTTTCCGCCCACGGGGTCAGGATCCAATAGCGATGGCCTTTCCCTGGTGACCTGTGCAGAGAATCCAAGGGGTTTAGGCGTTAGAATGCCCTCAGATTTCTCACATTGTCAAAGCGCTTGACACACAAATAAAAAATATGGTATAAATCATGCAATAAAATGAGCAAACCTAATCATCAATTGAACAAATGAGCTTTCAGATGTTAGGAAAGATTGGAGGTAAGAGACAGAATGATGAGGAAGGGGAAGGGCATTGCAATATTTAGGACCACTAAGGAAAAAGAGCAGAAACAAGATTTGGCACAAGGGGAGGGGGAACAGTGAGCAAGAAAAGGGATTGAGAGTGGAGGGAGCGAGACGGTACAGAGAAGGAGATAAGGGACAAAAGATATGGAGGAGCAAGTCCATGAAGGCATTTGAAAACCAAGTAGAAACAATGTTATAGTAATCATGACTCAAAGAGGAGCCATTGAAAAGAAAAAAAGTGCAGCAGAAATAGAGTCCTGTGAGGATAGAGAGAAAAGAAGGGAAATGGATAAGTTGTAGACAGAGCGAACAGGAGAATATGGGTAGTGAGGAGACCAAGAACTAGAGAAGAACAGTAAAATAAATGGGAAAAGATCAGAATTTTACTAGCAGTAAAGGAAATAAAAGGCTTAGCTTTGCAAGCATTATAAACTGAAAATGACAAGAACGTTCAAGAGCAGAGATATGGGAAGAGCATGTAAGAGATGAGTCAAGGATAATGCCAAGATTACGGACAGAGGGAGAAATGGGGACAGAAGTAGGAAGGAACGAGATGGAGGAAGGGGGCAAAGGAGGAGGCACAGTGATAGCAGGAAACAAGAGGACTTCAGTCTTGGATGTCGCCTCACTAACTCCATCTAAAACCATCTTACACTGGATTACAAGGAGGCAAGAAGTAAAATGTGATTGATTAAAAGGGGTAAAACAAAAGAACAAAAGAAAGAGCTGTGTATCGCCTGTATAGAAATGATGGGTAAGGCCAAAAAAAGAAGAGAAGGAAGAAGAATAATGTTAAGAGAAAATAAAGGGGAGCCAAGAACCCAGTCTTGAGGCACACCAAAGTGCCACGCAAGAACAGAGGAAGTTAGACCAGCCCATGAAACTGAGTAAGTTTGATTAGTGAGATTGAGTGTAACCAGTTTAAGACTGGACCACGAAAACCAAGACCAGAAAGAAAGCAAAGGAGAGAGTGATTGATAATGTCAAAGGGGGCTGACAAGTCGAGCAAAACCAGGAGAGTAGATTGCAGAGAGTGACAAGCAGAGAGAAATGAGTCATAGACAGAAAGAAGAGCAGTTTCAATAGAGTGGAAAGGGTGAAAGCCAGGTTGATAGAGTGGAAGAAGAGGAGGAGTGTTAATCTGAGAGGAAAGTTGAGAGCAGACAATGCGTTTTACTAATTTAGAAAGCAAACGCAAGAGTGAGATTGGATGATAGTTATAAGGGAAAAAAAGAGTGCAAGGGGGGTTTCTTAACTGTAGGAAAAATGGTAGCATTTTTGAATTTAGGTTTATTTAACACATCAAATTTGTTTTGCATGTGTTAGTGTCAGCTATAATGTGTCTATTTGATAATGGACTATATTTATTTATTTCTACTGCACCGGAGCCCACAGACATCTGGGCGCCACATGTACACGCAGAATCACAATATACAAACAAGTCGCGGGACGAAACGAATCTATGGATTATCAGCCGGATTTTGGCTTAGATTAAGGGAGTTATCTAAACAAGTGGATCTTGAGTTTCTTAAGATTTTTACTATTTTTAATTGGCCAATCTGAAATCATTCCTTGCTGAAGTTCATACCTAAACAATACATTGATTGATATTTTGTATTAAAAAATATGAACTCAATGTAATATGTCACTGGTTATTCTCTCCACTGTAATTCTGCAGTAACTTGGCCATCTGTAGATTCTTTCCCAAATAGGGGTGTCAAAATTTGCTTTCAATAGGTGGGTGCTCTCTGCCTTCACTGTGTTTTCCCCAGCAGTGCAGGTTACTTTGAGGCCACCCAATAATCCAGTGCAGCGAATGGGCAGGCTTACTAGTGCTTATTTCTCCCACATTGTTTTTATTCTGCTGTCTTGATGGCCTTGACGACAGTGCTCAAATATGGAGAAATGTTGCTAGTGAAAAGGAAGCTGTGATCTAAGCTGTATGCTCTAGTTTCATGTTGGGGACCATGCCAGGTGTGAACATAATAATGCAGATTGTAAACAGCAACATTTCTGATCTGTGGCACATGCTTCTATTCCTAAAATGGCCTTGAGTGTTAAATAGGAGCCTCATTTTAGGGTGCTCTGATCTTGTGGTCTTCATCCTCTACCAATATGAAAGTCATTGCCCAGCTTTGATCACAGTCATCAAGGCCAATTTGCACTTGCATATGAATCCCAAGTAGACGGGGATGGCTCCCCTAAGCAGTACAATAAGTGAACTAAGCTACTTTACAGTAATAACCAAACAACAAGAATGTGGTCACTGCAAGTTTGCTGATGTACTATTGACCATTTTAGCATCAGGAAATGGTTTAAAATCTTTTTAAGCAAGCAACAACATAGAGTTGTCATAGTGGATAACCGCTGAGACCCTAATGATGTTGATTTTGCAGTCTCTCCAGGATCAATTTTGGCTCCTCTTTTGTGGCTACTCAGCACAGAGTGGAAATACATCAGTGTACTGATAACACACAACTCTACTTGAACATTTCCTCTGAAAACTATTTTATTGGACAGAGAATGCCGGTGTGCAAGCCTGGATGTCTAGGTATTTCTTGAAATTGAGTCAGTCTAAGTTTCTTTTATTTTTTCCCTCTTCCCACACTTCATCCATTTCTAATTGGTTTAAGAATTTTAAAATTCTGGGATCTTTCTGTGTTCGGTGAGCTTTCTGCTTTGGCCAAATCGTTGGGCATTACTCGAGATACCAGGCTGTCCCCAGTGCCTCAGGTCAATGCCTTGGGTAAAGTTTCACAATATCAATAATTCTCTCAAAGAGCTGTGACATGTTTTTTTTCTTCAACACATTTTTGCATGTTGGTTCAATATCTTGTTTTGCCTGGCATTGATTTCGGTAACTCAGTTTTGATTGGACTCACTGTTTCTTCTCATGTGCTTCCCCGGCTCCTTAGAACGCTGTCTTTAACGCTGCAGTACGTTTGGTTTCTCGAGCATGGAACTTCGTTCATATTGCACTGGCTGCCTCTAGATGAAAGAATTATTTTTAAACTATTGTGTATTGTGCACAATGCACTTTACTTGAAAACTCCATCTTAATTGAAAGGCAAACGAAAGATGTCTTGTGTATCCCAAGGCCATCGTAGCATCGATTGTCTTTGTTTGAAGGTTTATCAGTTTAAACATGTTACCAAGTCCAAAAGATCTTTTTTTCATGCTGCTGTTAGTCACAGGAACTCGTTACCGGTTCACATATGAAAGATTTCTGAGTACCTGAGATTTAGACAGTACTTAAATTATGCCTCTGAAATGTGTTATATTGTTCTTATTCTTGCCCTGTTAGCCCTTTTAATTAATCACTTCTATTTGTTGTTGTTTGTATTGTATTATTATATGTGTATGATGTTAAGTGCTCAGATGCTCTGGCCTTGTTCTCACTGTATATACATTGTTAATAAATAAATGAAGTAAATGAATGGGAACATTCCAACATGCGTCGTCCTGCGGGAACTATTCAAAGACAGTTCTACCATTATTCAAAGCCCTGCTGAAGTTTGTTTGCCCGTCGACTACTAATGATCTTTTCCTTTTATTTTGTATAACTAAATCACTCTGTTGGTGAAACCACTATTAAACATTTCAACCAAGTGCATGTTGTGTTTTGGAGGAGAAAGCAGAGCACTAGTGAGGAGCTTAAACCCAAGCTCACATTGCTGCTCGTTTTACAAATTCAGGGTTTCAAACCTCTGAATGGCCGTTGCTACAGTTCCAATGCATGTAAAACCATATATGACCTTAAAAAGGAACTTAAATTGCACAGCTACATATGCCAGATGCAATTTAATGGATGGAGGCTAGTGCCTGTGATGCAAGATAGTAAAAAAGGTGACATGATGGGAATGTCAAAAACCTTTTCAAATAGACAGTATGATTTGTGTCTAATGCCACACCATGAAGAGAGTGGAGCTGGCAGTTATCTTTCTGTAAAGTATATCCAAGGTATGGAATAAGACAAGTGGTTCAATTTTGTCGAGGGAATCCTTTCCCTGGAAAGGGTATATTGTGCATCACACAAGATTACAAATGTTCATGTCAAGTGAACACTAGATGTATTTTTGTATGCATATCGTAATTTTACTGTATTTATTGGCGTACAAGGTGATCACAGTTATTAGAAACTCTGTCCTTACCCAAAATATAGGAGAGGCAAACCGCAATGAAGTGGGGGGCTTGGGGAATCAGAGTTCTATCATGATTAGTGATGATGAAACAATCCAAGAAACAATCCAAGATGCGGAGGGGTGGGACAGTTGTGACCATAGACTTTAAAGACTGAAAAGATACTAAATACATGTCTACACGGTTGTATACTCATGTGCCATAATTGTATGATCAGGCATTAAGCTAAAGTGGGCTGCTACCACTGATGATCAGTAGATAGGATCAGAAGTGATTTTTGACGGAAGACTTAAATTGTAAGTTAGATGTCCCGAAGGGTGGCTATGTAATTGGGGACAGATAGAAAGGCCCTGCAGTGGAAATGATTCATTAATTGAGTAATCTTTTGTAATGCGCTAAATACCGGTGACCAGTCTCTAAGTGCTGAACCAGGTTTTGAACCTGTGTTGCACTACATCGTCTGCTACCAAGACAAACGTGTTACCCTTGAGCTTTCCTCCTGGCCCAGAATAATTAAGGACTGGAAGTGGGGTGCAGCGGAGGGAGTGACAGGGAACCACAGATTGAGGAGGGCTTGGGTGTGAATTTGTCAGACAGGGAGCAACCTATAAATAAATCTGAAAACTTGGTTTTAGGGGCTAGTGTTGCATGGTAAGTCATTTTTACATGCTAGTGATGGTCAGAGGATTTGGTTGTTGGCAGTAAGAGAAGAAGGTATGGCGTGGGTGGAGGCTTTAGCAGTAGTCAAGGCAGCTGAGGACAAGCATGGAGATGAAGGCTTTAAAGAGTTATGGTTGTGGTGGTGACCGAATTGCATATAATCTGTAGGTTATTTCTAGCAGTTTTAGCAATTGAGATAAGAAATTGTCAAAGCGTACTTAACTTGTCAAAAAAGGACCCCCTGGATGCAAACCTTGCAGGATGGGGTTATGAGGTTAATGGGGAAGGATTGTGGAGAAGAGCTAGATGAAGGATGAAGGTACCGGGAGGTAGCAGGCTGCAGTCTTAGACAAAATTAGCTTAAGACATGGAAAAGGCATCCAGTGTCAGATGGCAGAGTAACAGTTAGATATAGGACAGTATCACTCAGGGGTGAAAGGGAAAGAGAAGATGTTCATGCAAGTCCACGGGTTCCTCAATCAGATGCAACAGCTTTTAACTCATGAGAATAGTTACAAATAATTGTACACTCTTAATGCTTTGGCCCTGGTTATTCTTGCACAAAGAATGTGTGACACAGTGGTGTATAAACATACTAATTATATTTTTCAGGCGGAAAATACATTCTAGTGATTATGTCCTAGTCAGTAGCATGTAAGGTTACAAAAACATCATTGAGTGGTACAATAAATACCATTGTTTTAAAGGAAAAGGGGTTTAAGTTCTTCATTACACAGTAGCTTCCCAAAGTCAATTACATGCCTTGCATCTGTTGGGATGGTCGATAAAGGTTTCAATGAGGAAGAAGAGTTTGTGGTGCACGCTTCATATTGGTGACTGGGGTACACGCGATGTTAGCATGATGTTTAGAGTTAACATGTATCTAGTGTAGTTAATGGGAATTAAATGAATGCTACTATTGGTATTATTTTGTGTATAGCTGATACATTTTAGAATTGCACGTAGATAGCAACATAATGACAAGTCTGCTAATAGAATTTGAACATAAAGTAATCATGTTGCGTGCAATGCAGAGCCTAAAAGATGGGAAGCAAGGAGCTTCATATGCACACGTGACAAAGGAGATTTGTGGACAGTGAAGCCACTGTTAGGGGAGGAGGTAGTCTTAAACACACATGTACAGCAGGGAAATGTGTTTGGGACAGTTGGGGAACAAGGGGTACATGGTGAATACATGAATCTGCATACCACAGGTCACGCATAATTGAGGTTTGTGTAGGCCCCAGAATCCTGGGGTTGCGATATAAACTCTGTGCACCCGGGGAAGCTGATTGATCGAGTACAAAGGCTGGGGAAGGTGGCTAACTGCATTCAGGTAGCTGTGATTCGTCAGTGTGGCCAGGCAGGGGTTTACAACTTGGTGCTATTGTGGAGAGGAGATGTGGTAGTTGTTATAGATTAGCGTGAAGGGGGAGATCACAGGGACCCCAGCAAGTCTGGGTAGATAAGATGGCTATCATCAGTTCAAAAGGAACTTGTTTGTTTCTTCCCCCCTCCTATTGTTGAGGGTACTTGCAGAAGCTGTGTGCATCACGGCCAGGGTTAGAGGTCCACGACCAGCTGGAACTTGTAATAAATTTGGTTTGTTTCGTGGGAATATGTAACTATGTAATGATGTCCCTACTGACTACGGAAAGATCCTGAAAAGGGGTGTGCTGTTAACACAAGTTCATGCAAATATGTATTGAAAATATTTGATAATTACGTGAATGTATTCAATGAGAACATGAGAACTTGGGGGGGGGGTTACATTTCTTTGCATAGGTTTGACCAATCACGTTTGGGGGGAAGACTGTGTAATAATAGAAGTGGGAGAATTTTAAATGTTGCAAAATATATTTAATGTGTAGACAATGGCCCTCATTACGATACTGGCGCTAAACCATGGCGCTATTAGCACCATGGTTGGTGCCGGTATCGTAATGAGTCCGCCAATGTTCAATGGGGAATTACTACCCGATTCCAAGGTTGCCGGGCAGGTAATTCCCCATTGAACATTGGCCCTTCCCCATTCCCATTTTTGCCCCACAGGGCTCAAAGGAACTGGGGAAGGTGCTAAGTACGGTACCGCAAATTGTGGTACCGTACTTAGCACCAAGGTCCCTTTGCGGGTCCCTACTTTAACGGCTGGTCTAGACCAGCCGTTCAGGTCGTGTCCCGCAAAGGGACCTCGTAGTAAGGCGCTAATGGGTTAACGGCACCGCAGCCTTTTACGGCACCGTTGACCCATTAGCGCCAGGGTCGTAATGAGGCCCATTGTGTGGTTTGGAGAGAATCGGGTTAGTTTGACTCTACAGCATCATCTAACCTCTCCTGGCAGTTTGTGTAGAATAAACTTGCTTTACAGACAAACGTGCACTCGGTTGGCCTATTTTGAATAAGGAGATCAGAGGTCCACCCACACACATCACAGGGTTGATTTTATTTTTATCAAATGCTTTCAGCATATCACAAAGTAAAATATGGCTTTATAAATTGCTAATGAAAATAACGATTTGTGGGTATTTCAGGATAACATCATCACATGAATGTTGGTATTTCTCAACATAGTCAATTTTAGGCGGCAAAAGAGCAAAACATGTATTATTTTTTAAATTGCTGCTTGCATATTGATGAACGTATACCCTAATTATTGTCAATAGCAATTCCCTTGAAACTCCCTTGAAAACATGTTTTTAATTAATTTCATTATATGTATTAGGTTTTCTTTATGCAAATTGTTGTGGAAAAATTCCAAAGGAATTCTCATTTATTTATTTTTGTTATGGATTTTAAAGAGGCATCACACTCCAGACCAGGATTCTTTATACAGGCCAGCGATGCAGCGCACAATTAAAATGCTTTTAAATTCATGAATTTGGATTCAGCTTTGAGAAGGCAGCCAACCCGTCTCACACCACCCTTAGCGTACACCCTGTGTCGCAATGGGCCATGAACCAGGCCGGTGTGTAATGATAGAATGTTTATTTATCTTTAATTATGAAAAAAAATCAAACACATTCAATATGGGGCAGCAATCCGTGTGGTGATAATTACACAGGACAATGATAGAATACACTTAGTTTAACCTTCTAGTATAAAATATACAATGCACAAATGAATGAAAGGAAGATTACTTGTGGGTAGTGCTTTAAATGGCACCACAGTTAAGCATTCCCCCTGCAACACTCCCTCAAACCCCTGTTAACCATGTGTGGATGGAAAGGAGTAGCAATGAGTCAGGTATATTATGCACAAATCAGATCGAAAATCCGACCTACCACCCCTGAATGGGAGGCAAAGATCAGATTGAGCGCCCTTGAAAAATTAGCAAATGGCACTCAGAATTACTAAACAGTTGTTTTACATGTGCGGTTGAGTGAATATGGCAAGAATGTGTATGGCTGTATCAAAGAAGCAAGAAAACTCGCAAGCTACAAGGCAAAGGACTAAACAATGGGCATACATTGTAGAAATCAACTATGGAAGGAAACACAGTGCAGCATGAACCACGCGTGGCGAAATTGCAAGTGTTATGTTTCATGGGTTTAAAATAGCACAACGGCTTGGAAAATGAGCTAAACAGACAAAATCGGAATGTGGTTTTAATGCTAAATTACAAAGGCGCATAACAGGTTTGATATGAACGTGAAAGGGTGATTCTGGATGGACGACAGTATGGCATTAGAAAAGGGAAAGGAAAAATCGGCTTTTTTTAAAAGGGAAACACTTTCACAGGCAACTCGGTTTTGTTAGAAAAAGGTTTTATTCTACTGATACTATATTTTTAATGGCCAGATTGTTAAAGAAAGACACGGTACGTCAGGAAGTTACTTGCAAGGTCAACCTATCCACGCTGCATTCAGCTCTATATGGGAATTAATTACATTATCCAAAATAGTACTAAGGACTTTTATAGCAGACTGAAATGATTTGGAAAGAATGGCGCTAACACATGGAAATTAGCACATATTTTCCTAAGGACAGGATACACAGAGGATTCTGACAATTTTTAAGGATTTTGCTAGGGTACTTATAGGATTTCTATGGGATTGGACATAATACCAGGTAACCGAGCAAGGGATGCAGTTTTTGGTTACTGGGGAAGGGAAATACTTACAAGAAGCACTTGAATAGAATAGTTTGGACAGCCAGCTGGGCCTCGGGACACAGGACAAAGATCTGGTCACTTGGGCAACACCCGGGCTCTCATCTAGGAACACAGCGGGGCAACGAGAGTCTGGTCTCAGTAGACAGCGGGGCACATAAGCTGGGCAAAACCAGGTAGCCGAGCAAAGCAGGATAATCCCAAAATGGTTCAGAAGTCTCCTCCCCCTTTACCCTGAAGTATTGGGATTTTTGTAGGGTTTCATTCTGGATTAGAGGTTCAGCCTGGGTAAGAGGTTCTGCCTGGATCTGCTATCAGCTGCCCCTGGCCTGGCACTGGAATCTGGTATCTTGCAGGGTTAATGTTGGATGTCTGGATCTCTGGATGTTGAGTTATGAATGCTGGATTTTCTTGAATCTTGGATTTTTTAATGTCTTGACTGCCTGGATGTCTCCACCTTATATAGATCGGATGACATCAGGGGATTTTTACTATGTAGGCAGAACTAAGATAGACATACCTCTAAATCGAATAGGTCAGACTATAACTGTCGCTGCCTCCCTGTAAGCAGATTGGACTGAAGGAAGTGACTCAGTTTTAGTTTGGGCGTTTTTTACAATGTGCTTTGTTCTATCAAAGTTACTTTGGCCAAAATCAGTTATGACACAAAATGCTCATTTTTATAAACGTCACCCTTATAAAAATTAGATAAGCAAATACCATATTTCAAAAGGAAGATTTCATTTCACAAGGCAAGTTTGTACGATATTGCTTTGTTCTCCTGGCATCCTTTCATAATTTCTATGAAAACTATTTTATCATACATCCTACAAATAGAAACACATGAGCCTAACAGCGTCGGGCATATTTGCTTTTACCTTTAATAACAGTGTCATGTACGATTTTCACAGAAATGTCATTTTACTGGTGTTTGCGTTCCCCACATGCTGGGACGATCCACAATATCTTATTTTCATGGCGCACAAATTACATTCAAGCTGTCAAAATTTTACATTACTGCTTCTTTAGATTGCGTAAGTAAATGGGCCTCATTACACGGTAGGCGGTAAGGGATTACCGTCACCGGTAAGGGCACTGGTGCCGGTAATCCCTTACTGCCCTACTATGAGGTCCCTTAGCCGGTCCCTGCCTTAACGCCTAAGGAAGGGACCCGTTGAGGGACTTCAGAGCTAATAACGGGCCCGCTAAGAGCGGGCCCGTTATTCGCTCCTTCCCCATTCCCATTGAGCCCTATAGGGGCTCAAATGGGAATGGGGAATGGTTCCCGGAATCGGGACTTACCGGTCCCGCCAAGGTCAGAATTATCTGGTAAGTCCCCATTCCAGGAACACAGACCCAGAATGCGGTAAGGGGGTAGCCATGGCGCTAATAGCGCCATGGCTACCACCTACCGTGTAATGAGGCACAATGTCTTTATCGAAAAGTCTCTGGAATCAACTGGGCTAGCTTTGTTCCCAAAAGTGGGCAGTCTTTTCAATCCTCCAGCAACATGTCCTTCACTGGTCATTCTGACACATGGGGTTGCTATGACTCCCTTTTGATTCAAGGCAGTTGAAGCTGAGGAGGGGTGCCAGAGGATTTCACACCTCTGTGCCAGGGCAGTCCAATGTCTCAGGTTGCAGCAATGCCACTCAGTCGGACGAGGTCGACACATCCCACACCTTGGCCCCTTTCATGTGCCCAAGAACTTCCTTTCACATGGGGCTGTTATATTTAGAAGTGCCTGCCTTGCAAGAACAGGTTTGGCAGCAATTTTCAGGGCCTGGCCATGATGTGGAAGTTCTTTTTATGGGGAAGAATACAGTACACAGAGTACAATTTACTTATATTTTGGCAGCTTTTCTTCTCAACATATATAGTTTTGCTTCAGGGCATGTCACAGAATTATTTCCATTGAGTTTGGACAATTTCCATGTATTGTTTTGCAGAGCAGTACAACACAGGTTTATTTTTACTTTCCCTGGTCATTTCAAAATGTGATTTTCTGCGCATCTTTATTCTGAGCATTTCCATACCTCTGGTCAATTCCAACTCACAGGAATCTGTTCAAAAGCAAGGTTTCTTTGAAACTGACATAAGCAAAGGGAAAGAGGGGGCTTCTTGGCAGGAATTTTGCCATTGTCACTTTTTTGCAAAAGTAAAATGCTTGCCGTATGGCTTGGAGTGAATCTATCTGCTGTTTTACAGTTTTTACTTGACACACATGCCATTCAGTGAGGAATGCCCTCCTTTATTGCTGCACAACCTGAAGATAGATGGGCATGACTGTCTTATTAGCAACCAAACTGTGTAATGTTGAGAAGATGGCAATAGCATCAGTGCGCAGTCATTTTAAACACAGAATATTTTCTCTTTCAGTGAGAAATCTTGAGCTTTCATTATAGCAGGGCTGCACCAGGCTGCTTTGAATTCTTCATTTGGGTGCATATGAAGAAAATAACTGCAGTAATTCTCAGGGTGTTCTTTGTTTCATCTCACCCCATATGTGCTCAACAGAGCCAGCACAGCCAGTATTTTCGGTAACTGCTAAAACGCAGTTTTGATGCCAGGGAATAAGTTCTCAGCAGAGCCAGCACAGCCATCCTTCATGTAACTGCTGAAAATGCAGTTTGGTGATGTAGAGGAGGTTCTGCTGGGCTGATAAATGTTCCCCACACTTTTTTATTTAATGTTACAAGTGGTGATGACACAGGTACCATTATCACACCCATTTTGCAGAGGTTTGTACATTCTTTGGAATAAGTTGCTGACAATTTGGGTGTGTGTGTGTGTGTGTGTGTGTGTGTGTGTGTGTGTGTGTGTGTGTGTGTGTGTGTGTGTGTGTGTGTGTGTGTGTGTGTGTGTGTGTGTGTGTGTGTGTGTGTGTGTGTGTGTGTGTGTGTGTGTGTGTGTGTGTGTGTGTGTGTGTGTGTGTGTGTGTGTGTGTGTGTGTGTGTGTGTGTGTGTGTGTGTGTGTTTCAACTCACTATCCCTTCAGCGAGAGGGCCTACATATTTTGCTTTTATTTTTCTCTGACCTAATCTCTAACCTTTTTTCAAGATGAGTTCTAGCCCACTGCCTTATCAAGGACATAACTCAGTTATGTGCATACGGTTAAGGTGTTCTAAAATTATCTTTTGCATGCGTTAAAAACCTTGTCTGGTTAATTGTGTGTGCTCCATTGATTGGTGTCAGCCTTAACCAAATTGGGATTCTACAGAGGAATAGCTGACTTCTCCCTGTGGGTGCTCAAGGGCGGCCCGTGTTGAAATCCAATAACGAGTGACACAGTAAAACCTTGTTCCAAGGTAAAGAATAAGGAATGGATGTTGCCATATTTGGTCATGTCTTCTTCCTGCCATGGAAGGGCAAGGGCTGCATAGCCAGGATAGGATATGGCCGGATACTTGAATGGTGTTTCAAATCATATTAGGAATCCACATCTTGAGTAAAAGCACAGGCAGTTGCATGGGAAAGTTTGACTGTTGTGATCCCACCTTAATTGGAGGTGCACCAAAAGTTTGAATAAATGCAGCCCTGTTTTCACCCAGCTCACAGTAATCAGATTTAACAACGTCCTGTCTTGTTGAAGCTGAACCACAGACGTTAGAGAGGAGAGTATGCCAGTATGGCATGGCAACGAGAAGTAGATGAAGCAATGAGGACCACAAAGAGGTTTTGCACCCCTGAATCTTGTCAAGAACTCCCTGATGATGGAGCTCTGTCCGTGTCTGATGAGAGCAGACTTCTCAGTGGCCAGAAGGATCATAAGAAAAAGCACTCCATTCCCCTAACCCTGCGGGCACAGTCAGATTGCAAGCCTTAATGATCCCCTGATGCATTTTCCATCCCTGGGCAAACCACTCATGAAGAGGAAGAAGAGCTGGATACTCTGAGCCCATATTAGGACACTGTTACCTGCACAGTGACTGCCGGGTACCAACTGTGCTTCCCATGTACTGAAACCAAACTATTGGCAAGCTGCACAATGGTACAGTACCATCGCACAAGCCGCACAATGGTACAGTACCATCGCACAGGATGTACGTCTATTGCTCACATTTAACCCAGCCCAAATTATTTTTCTCTACAAAATGAGGGGGGGGGGGAGACCCTCCCACAGCTGCGACCCACCCTAATCAATAATGTCTGACTCATAACCCACAATCTACATTTTGGTGGTAAAAATTTTTTTTAAAGTATTTGAGAAAAACGAATTTGATGAGTTGAGGGTCGTGCAATAGACGCAATAACATCTAGTAACAAAAAGAAAAGATTTAGCAAATAGTTAAATAGAGAAAAACTTAATCTTTAAGACCCTAGTGCCTGATAGATTGCAATAAAAAAAAATACCATAGCTGATTTAATGGCCTACACCGTGATGGTGGGACACAATTACAACACCTCTACACAGAAAGGTATTGCTGTTCCTAACACTCCTCCTCAGTAACTTAAGATGGCTTCCTCTTATCAGTAAGATGAGTGGGTAGCACTGATGGCACAGCTGACACAAGACCCTAACTTCTCCTGTGACCACCCACCTCAACGGCACCCGCTTGTCAATCTGAGTAGTATCCAAGTTATTAGGATTACCAGAATTTCAATTTCACATTACGTTTGCCCCTCAGTGAACATGGCGTTCCATTTATATAAATGCACCCTCGCCTGCAATTGGGAAAGCCCTGCTTGCTGCTTGTACAGGCTGTTGGGGTAATACATTAACTGGCCTGGTCATGGTTACATCTACGTAATGCACCCGCTTATCATTTAGCCAGGGGATTCTTGGCATTTCTAGCCAGAACCACTTGGAGCCTTGCTTACGCCCCAGCTGCAAATGTGTTTTATTATTCGAGTGTTGCAACCAGTTCAGGGAGGGGAACCTCCCCACCTGCTTGGCACTACAATTCCCTCTTCACCGGCGCTATACACATGTCTTACAGTGCCTACAGTTTGTATGTAGGAGGATTTTTGTAATGTAAAGTTTGGGGGGAACCAATGAAGAGCCATACATTCTGCCTTTCGATCGCCTAACCAGCAGGTCACCCAAAGCACAGACAAATCCTCCATAAACATCATAGTATACGGAAATGGCTCAGGCGAACCTTGTTCAGAACATTGGAAGCACAGAGAGGAGGGCCCACCCAAACCAGCATCAATTTGGAAAGGGGGCTCCTTATGCGTAGAGGTTATTTGAATTGGTCAGGCTCAGTACCCCTTGGCAGCCGCTGTACCCCCGGGCAGTCTCAGTAGCCCCGGGCAGCCTCAGTACCCTAGGGCAGCCTCTGTAACCCTGGGCAGCCTCAGGACCACCGGGCAGCCTCAGGACCACCGGGCAGCCTCAGGTTCTTCCTACGAATCTCCCTTGACCTGGTTTGTTGCCCTGCTTTGAGCAGAGTTTTGTCAGTGAAGTATCTGGTTTCTAGTGCCAATGTCATTACATGGAGAATACACTCGCTTGTTTGCCTCCCTCATGTAAGCTTCAAGGCATAGAGCAATCATCAAAAGTAAGTACTTACCCAAGATATCACTATACGTCCAGTTCAGCCTCTTCCTAATTCATACATGCTCTTAACTCTCACGACTCCCGTTTACTCATTCAATATGCTACTCAGCTCACAGTGCACACTTTATAAATGATCACACTTACTCAGAGTAGTATAGCAGTGTCTTCAAAAGGAAATAATGGCCTTGACAAAAAACAACAGGTGGGAGAGAGTAGAGGGAAGAGAGGGCTAGGGAGCGGGAGAGAGAGGAGGAAAAATAGAGCACTCCGGAGAGCACAGATCTGGTACTCAGATGCATACACCCTGAAACAGATTGAAATATGAACTCAGCACACCCTCCTTGGCCCTATATCTCGGCACCACTCTGACGCTACATGGCATGATGCCCATCGCTACTGAACCCCTGCCCTTATAGCACACTTCTACTGAATCCTACATTTATAAGAAACACATACCCCAAGGTCTGTAAGGTTGTGTTGTGTGTAAAGAAAGTCTGCAGAGGTGTGCTGCATGGCACAGGGTTCTCTCAGAGGTGTTCTGCATGAGAAAGGAGAAGGGTTCTATTAAGGCGTGCTGCATTTGAAGATGGTAGGTGCCGTGTGTTGTATGAAGATTCTGTAGAGGTGTGCTGCATGTGAACATATTCCACAGAGGTGTACTGCAGGGGAGGGGCTTATTTAGAGATTAAGTGGCTGTGAATGCATGCTTTAGAGAGGTGTGCTTTTTTGGTAATACATTCTAAAGAGGTGTGCAGCCTGTGAAATTATTATAAAAAAACGTTCTATAGGAAAATAGATCCTAGGGTTGGGGTTGGGGTGGGAGGAGGTGTATGTACAGATGGCCATTAGATGCGGAGGTTGTGAAAGGACGCGCGCGCTAGTGAGAAAAGACTCAGTAGAGGTATGCTTCATGTGCAATGATTGTCGGGTTATGTGCTGTATGATATATGACATTTATCTCGCGCCTATACACACGTGTTTCAAGGAGTGATGAGGCAAGGCAGGGGGACCAGAGGGAGGACAGAGACAACAAACTTACCCGGCCAGATGACATTGAGATTGCGCAACTGACAGGTCATCAAAACCTGAGCCAAATGGAAGTAGGGGAAGAGAGGTCCAGGATCAGCTTATTTAGTTTGAAGAAAAATACCATCCCTCAACTCCTAGGCCATGAGCCCAGGTGATCAGCTTTGTAGTTTACTTTGTAAGGCACCTCATGTCTGGGGATACGCATCAGGAGTAAAAGCATGTGTCTTAAAAGTGTCTGTAATAATGAATAGACTGTGTTCTGGAATTATGGGTCACGTGTGCGAGGACTGTTATTTGATTTATTTCACTCTGCATTCATCATTATTTGACCTAATATTGGTGTGAGTGTTACGGTTTCTTTTACCTCTGGGAGCGCTCTTGAGATTATTCTTCATGAAGTCTTCCAACTCACCTCTTCCATGGACTGACCACCACGCCATCATATTTGATCTCAACACCACTATGTCTAATCCTAAGCAAGAGACTCCCCTTCCGCCTGCTCTCACCAGGAGCTCCCGCCAGCTCACCAAAGAAAGGCTCTTACCCTACCTTTCTGTGTCTGCCATCAGACCCCATTCGCCAAAGACCCAGAAATCCTAGCATCAGCATTCAACACCATCATCACCGGAGCAGTATATTCTATCGCCCCACATACCACTAGGAAAGTCAAATGTACCAAGCACAATAATGCATGCTTCACCCCATAGCTTCTCGAGAGGTGCACCAGAAAAAAAGAGGCACTCTCAAACTGGGAAGCCAAATAATGTGACTCCTCTAAGGAAGAGTTCAACAAAATCGCTAAAGCATATAAGCTAGCTCTCATCAGAGCCAAAGCCAGTGTGTTCAACACAAGAATAGCCAACGCCAAATCTGACACTAAGAAGATCTTTTCCATCTTTAGGGAACTAGAATCCCCCATGATCCCGCCACTAACCATCACCAAAGATGAAGCCGGGTGCAATAGCATCCAATCTGCCATGCTCCACAAAATTGACACCGTACACAGCAAAATTCAAACTCATCAACAGTCACTACCATCATTAGGTGATACACACCAAAAAGTAAACCTCCTTGACCACAACGCCAACAAAACACCTCTCTTCTCCTTTAAGGAAATCAATGAACAAGAAGTCATCACCCTCCTGAACTCCATCAAACTGTCCAAAAGCAAAGGGGACACTTGCCCGGCACCCATCATCAAAGAGTGCGCCTTGACCCTTGCCCCTTTCCTCTCTGAATTTATCAATGCCTCCTTTGCCACAGGGCATGTCCCAACAGGGCAAGAGTATACTTCTTGCATCCTGGGAATCCTTATCTGGTGCCTTCTCTACAACATGCAGACCCCCCCTTAAGTTCTTTGTAACCTTGGCTTACACTACTAACTACTGTCTGAGGGCTGCACAGATCTGCTATTTATGTAATTTTTATCATTCTGTCCTTTCTGAATTTCTTGAGGCTTTTATCTAGTAAAAAGGCTTGCTCTGACTTCCATTTTGGAAAAGATGACTGTCCGTTTCTCTTGCATTTCTATGTTAGTGAGCTATATTTGTGTTATTAGTGGTGCATCCAGCGTATATAATGCTTATGTTATATTCTTCAGGTCTTAATAGTTGCAATGTTAGTATTCTTCATGTATAAATGCATATTTGACTTAGTTTATTTTCTCCATGAGTGCACGTGTGCTTCATGTTTATTGGATGCACATGTATGTTTCTATCGCCTGTCTGGCCATTCTTGCCATCTTTAGCTCACACTGTGTTCATTATTTGCTGCACCTGCTTGAGATATGGGTAGTATGGTTGTCTCAGTGAATAAAGTTTCTCACCTCTGTGATATTGGGGCGGGGCAGTAGTTATGGAGGACGTATCCATCCACCCTTCAACAATTGTTTCAAATGTATAGCACATTAAAGAGATGTGCAGACTTACAGAGCGGTCAGACTTTTACACTGAATTGCAAGCTTGCCAAGCACCTCCTAAATGTTCTGTATATCCAACACAAGAAAAGGGGCGATATACATGTTATTTCATGTAAATGCTCTAACACAGTTTCACCTCCAGCACACTTCTACAGAGTCTTTTCATTCTAGAATTCATTTGTACAGTTTCAGTAGATTTCATAAAGTGTGAAATATTGTCAACATCATAAAATATATTAATTTTAAACTAATGAAACTGAAGGCGCAAAGCAATCATTGAAGTTTTAGCATGCCTAAATATAGGCATTGCAGAGGATTAATTCTACATTCTTCTGGAGTATGGCAATACTGTTAATTCCAACAATTTTTAAGAAAAACGAAGCAAAGTAAACGCAGGACCAATTTGCTAGTGCTCGAGTCCCAAAATGTTGCATTTTAATGAAGCCTTTCTATCGCTCTAAAAAGATTAGATTAAGAACCAATGGCAGTGGATCACACAGTAATATAACAGCGGACACTGTCCAAAACGTCCCTGAGAGAGGCAAGCTCTGCACATCTGCTTCTAGACAGGCCACTCTCTTCATAGGCACCAGGATTAAAGGCAGATATCATTCTTATCGAAACAGGTTTTAAGTATTATGCCATTAATCACAGTTGATGGCAAAGGATCTTTTTCATGGGGACCTTAAAAGAGAAAATTGACTACTCAGGGAAATGTATTCTAAAAAGGAAAAAAGAGCTTTGTCCTGCCAGAAATACAAATATGGAAGGGCTGACAGAGGTTTTGCAAATTCATCCCAGGATGTGCTGAAAATGCAGTTTCATTATCTTTCATTTAGGAAAGCAATATTTCTAGAGCAAGTGACCTGCTGCCTATCAATTCAAACCGCAGGAAATGTGCAATGCGAGCACAAGTAATCAGAAGAACATATGGTAAGAGTGCAGCTCCCAGCGCAGGTATCCATAAGAATATGTTGCCAACTGTGAGAACATATACCACCTTCCCAAAGAAATAGCTGAATTCCTTTCCCTAAACCAGAATTCTCCTATAGGTGTTTACCAGAGTCATGTGCTACCCAGGACAATTTATTATTAAAATCATACGGTTCGACCCACGAAGAGACCTACATTGCACAGTGGCTTTCATTGACAAGTGTGACAGCCAGCACTCAGTGCACCTTATTTATTTCTATTCCTATTTATTTATTTATTTACAGTGTATGTATTACCCTTTGCCACAATGTGAGACCCAAATGTCTTGTTGAGTAACCTCTGCTTGATTTATTTCTTTTTTCACATCACCGATGTCGAAAGGGAAAATAACTGCAACTCTCCACTCTCCTCACTGTGTGGCATTACAAAGATGCCACGCTGCCCACGTGTAGATGTTTGCCAAAGGCTAGTGCATGGTGGTGTATGGAGATGTGTAATAATCCCATGTGTATTTCTGCAGACCTTACAAGACACTGGAAAGGCAAGCAGATACGAAATGGCCCTCTGAATGAGGAGCAGTCTTGAGAGCTAGGTTTGAATCTGACCTCCATCAACGCCATTTTGGAATTGGGCTTGTATTTTTCCAATTGTACAAATCTGCAGAATTAAAATAGGCAGGTTGCTGCCATAGCCAATTCAGTATGCAGCTTTCAAATTGGACAGCCAAGGGAAAAAGTCGAGTGAGGACTAACAATGTATGCTCCATATTAATTGTTACATATTGAATGCCCTGACCATCCAATGCATATTTTATTTTAATTCTTGTTAGTTATTCTTTGCTTTTGTAAAGTCAAAGGCTAATACATTATAAAACAGGAACAGGTATGTGCTACACTTCTTAGTGTTATAATAACGTAGACGGATATTTGAAGGTTTACAGATTTATTTTGACGAATGACATTCTGCTAAATTTTCTTATTGCTGGTGTTCCCACTTTTATTACCGTAAAAATCAGGTGAAGAGCCCCTCCACCCCTGCAATCCATCCATCACTGCCACTTCCCTATACCTTGACCAGACTTACCCTCTGAAAGTTTGCGTGGGAAAAAGTGGTAAATAGTGCAGCAAAAAACTATTTGGTGAAACTGTCATTTGGCAAAAGTGGGTAAATGCCAGTATACTGGTCTTCTATGTAACTTGTGCAAATCTAGGTGCTCTGTCATGACAAACAACACTTTTTTACCCTCTATTTAAGGAGATTGTCTGAGCCATGCAATCGTTGCTGGCGACTTTTTTTTAAATGTAGTTACGTTCACATGATCCCTCCCATTGCTCATCTCCTCTCCCTCAGCAGCTGAAACCTGACAGTAACTGGATCAGATGCCAATAGGTGCAATGTATGGAAAAGAGGCCTTATCAAACACTCTGCAGAAGCTTACTATCTCTGCCAAAACAGTCAGCAAAACCCAAAATTTAAAGGCACTGTAAAAAAGCAAAAAAATTAGAAAGGCAGCCAAAACGTAGTGTACATTTCGATAAAGATGTCGCATTGTGATCACTATTTTACCCAAAACTGAAAAATTACTTTGATTGTCAAGCAGTTCGAAACCTGTTCAATTTGTTCATTGGAGGGATTATTTCAAACTTTGGTGTCAGTCAACCAAGCCACAATGGTAAATGCTTCTCCAAGTGTACCTAGGCGTCCATTCAACACTGCGGTCTGAGTGCAGGCAACCTTCAGTGCAGTCCTAGATGGCTGCCCTGCCTGTCAAGCTGTTCCTAAGTGATAGGGATCTGGTAGGTCCCCTGACTTGCATACTTTTAAGCCTTTGGGTATGTTCCATTTAAACACAATACCTAGTATGACCAGCCTCAATCTGCCATTAGCTTAGTGATCACCGCTTGCCTGGTCCTACTTTAAACAAGTGTACATTATTGTGTGTAGAGAATTACAAAGAATATCCCACTCTATGATACATATATTTGAAAATATGGCAGTGTTGTAGACTTCGGGAATGGTCTTTGAGTGAACGTCCTTACCTTTGTATTTGTGACAGGAGCACAACACCTGCTCAAGTGTGCCTCATACCTTCATTCCGCCCTGAGCAAGGCTCAGCCTGTGAATCATGTGTGGGCCGGTTCAACCGAAACTCGAGTTGGCATTTTGTTCGGTTGAAATGTTTTTTCCGGCAGTGAGGGGAAGTTGGAGTATGTTTTTCAGACACCTTTTCAGGTGCTGGGTCAACACACAAGTGTGCCGCAAGATGTATTTTCTGTAAGGGTTTGTGGATTGGGTTTCTAGTCTTATTTTTCATGGTTACTCTGTTTAGTTGGCGTACAGGCGTTTGTTGGCACTTTGGTGGTGCGGATCTTTCCTGTGGCTCTGCGGACTTTAGTCGTGCTGGGTTGGGTATTGTTTGGGTATCTTGTGCACCAAGTCTGGTGCAGATTCTACTATAAATATATGTGCATTTCATGTTGGTGTTTCATTTTTAGCATGTTTTTTTCTACTCCAAAAAACAATTGGTATTATATTTAATTAAACTGAAGTTCTTTTCTACAAAAAAAGAAAACAATCTTGTTTTAGAATTAGTAACTTTGTTTATTCCAGAACTGCCTTCAATGTTTGTGTTTGTTCTTGATGCCACTTTGCTCAGGTTGATCTTAGAATTATGTGTGGCTTAGCCTACCTTTCATGTTGTGGATAAATCCACTAACATCAGCAACCCGCCTTACTCTTGTCAACAATGTCCAGCATGTGGGTTTGTAGGTCCTCCAAGGCACTCTTGGTCTCTTGGTTTGACCTAAAGTCGGATTGCCTAGGGTGTACAATATTAGCTTCCCCTAAATGTCCCTGAAATTGCATAGTAGCAATTTTATCAACTATTTTTAATTAAAATGACACATTTGTTATGGGTCTCAAGTTGCAGTACACCTTGGGATCTTGACCAGTTTTTTTTTATTTTTATTGAAGGAGTGACTACCACATTTTGTATGTTAGCTGGGTTAGTGCTATGGGAGAAATTGTCATTACCAAAATGTGTGAGAAACAGAGCAAACAGTTCAGCATTATTTAAAATGATCTTAAAGGAAATAATGCTTCCCAGACGTGTTGTTGGACGCCTCGTCCAAGTATAATACCCATCTGATCCACTAAAATTGGGTTAAAAACAAACATTGGCTTAGCAGCTTGTAAAGATGTTTTTAAACTTGTGGGTACCAACTTTTAATGTTGCATTATATTTATTGTAAATAATCACTAAATCTTTAATAGTTGTAGTATTGGCTGTGCACCATACCACAACTATATCATTAGCCCCATACCTACCTGTGAATAGAGAGGTTTCTGTACGAAGATGGGAACATCACGAATATCCATTGGTGAGATGATTGGAGATATTGGCAAATAATGGCAACTGTAATGTTGGGGCATTTCAAAACGGGAGGTTTAAAGTAAGTTAAGTGTGAATGCATCACTTTGCAGTAGGAGGAAGTCAGTGATGGAGATGAGACAGCATTCAAGTGTACAGTAGGGTGCGTGGGTGGCATGTCAATAGACAAGAGGCCAAAAAACATGTTTACAACTTCATCACCCGTGCTGCAAGTAATAACCCAAACACAAGAACAGGGACTGGCCTCTTGTTTGTCTGAGGTGTGTTAGGCAGAATCATATGCAGTACCCTTAGGGAACACTATATACAATTAAGACTACAAGTGATAGTACAATTTCACCTTTGGTACAAGCTTTTACTACACAGTAAAGTGGTAGCGATGGCTGAGCAGCCAGACTTATCTCAAGAGCAAATGAGCAGTAATAGGGATTACACAAAGGACTACAATTACTGTGACTCAAGCAAACACTGACTCAAGGTTTCTGGTTAAAAAATATAAGTACATTTATTTTTAAACCATCTGTTCTCAAAACAATTTACTTCTATTAAATAAAACCACACTCTAAATATACTACACACAACTAATTCCTCTTGTTCAGGTCAATTCAAGGTAAGTACATTAGGATTTTACAGACCAGTGTTTCGAAACAAAGGGCCTCATTACGACCCAGGCGCTAATGGGTTAACGGCGCCGTAAAAGGCTTCGGCACCATTAACCTATTAGCGCCTAATTACGAGGTCCCTTTGCGGACCCAACCTTGTTAATGTAGGGACCCGCAAAGGGACCTTGGTGCTAAGTACGGTGCCGCAATGTGCGGCACCGTACTTAGCGCCTTCCTCATTCCCATTGAGCCCTATGGGGCAAAAATGGGAATGGGGAAGGGCCATGGCGGCATGGGGAATTACCGCCCCACCAACCTCGGAATGGGGTAGTAATTCCCCATTCCGCCATGGCGGACACTGTCATGGACCATGGTGCTAATAGCACCATGGTCCTCCGCCTGGCTCGTAATGAGGCCCAAAGACTTTATCGTGGGTTAATAGGCAATACATTTTTGACAGTAATGACAGTTCGGTCTTATGAAAATAAAGCGTACCTGCGAGAAGAAATGCACCCAAAGTCAAACACACTTAGCACATAGGGCCTCATTAGGACTCCGGCGCTAAACCATGGTGCTATTAGCACCATGGTCCATGCCGGAGTCCGCCATGGCGGAATGGGGATTTACCACCCCATTCCGAGGTTGGTGGGCGGAAATTCCCCATGCCGCCATGGCCCTTCCCCATTCCCATTTTTGCCCCATAGGGCTCAATGGGAATGGGGAAGGCGCTAATTACGGTACCGCAAATTGCGGTACCGTAATTAGCACCAAGGTCCCTTTGCAGGTCCCTACTTTAACGGCTGGTAAAACCAGCCATTAAGGTCGAGACCCGCAAAGGGACCTCGTAATTAGGCGCTAGGTGTTTAACGGCGCCACACCCTTTTACGGCGCTGTTAAACACTTAGCGCCTGGGTCATAATGAGGCCCACAGAAGAGGGAATACTGGATAAAAATCATAGGCAATACTTTTGTCAAGGCAATAGATTCAGAGGACATTTTCTAAGAGGCAGATAAAAGTCAATAGGCCTGCGCCAGTGTCAAATAGAGCAGGGGCTCTGTTGTCGAGGATCACACGGTTAGAATAGTTCAAGATTAACGTTGCCAGGAGTACTGGATATTGTCAAAGGGAAGAAAAAGTTATAAGATGGAAGGAAGAAAGGACAAGCCTTCGGAAAGGAAAAGGGTTCACCCCGATTCCTCAAGGTCAGATGGAGAGAATGACCAAATGGACACAGTACATTATTCGGATGAAGAAAGCTGGTGCTACGGCAGTTGTTCCTGGTAGTTCCCGCAGACTCATGGATCCTGAAGCTTCAGTCATGGGGACAAGAAGGAGGACGTCTGGAGCGATCTGCACTACCCAGGGATGAAGCCAGCAGCAGCAAAGCTACAATAAATAAAAGGTGTGCTCCTTAAAAACAGGAGAGGGCTATTCTGATGGCTATCCAGACCACTACAGCTCAGTGCAGCGATTTCGACCCAGAACAGGATTCTCTGCCTATAGAACGTGAGCTGGTTGATCCCACCAGGCTCAAGGGAAGAAGACTCTGGACTTGATCTTCTCTGTCGTTGAAGGGTAGATAGCTCAGGATTGCAGCAGGGCTTCACTGGGATCCAGGAGTTGCAGCAGCTGTCTTCTTCTCCACTTCTCTTCGGTTCTTGTAGTTCCAGTGGCGTCTCTGACTTCCAGCCCAAGAGTCCTGCCTTTTATGCCAAAATTTCCCATTCACACAGCCTGGTGTCAATCACACAGCAGGGGGGTTGTCCAGCCTGGGCAACCACCTCAGCCAATCGACGCAAAGGAGACCCTGTTCAGGGGGTTACTAAACATCTCCCTCACATTCAGCCTACCTAGACACCCAGATGCCAAAGGAGGGCTTCTTTGCAGAAGCCCGCCAAAGGACGGCGAACAAGGAAACCAAACCTGATTTGGCGCGAAAAGCAAACAACAAGAAAGACCTTTCCAACACGAAATAGCCATGCTAGGGCCCACGATAAAAACGATATGGGGTAGCAGGTTTTATGTTCGCATCTGTCACCACAGCCGGAACACTAACACAGGAATCCGCATAAAAATGATAGTTACCACTGCCACCAGCCATGTCGAGTCAGGAAGGGGGACACAAAGTACCCCTTGAGTTTACAGAAGGACAGGGGAAAGATATTCCCGTCCAGTACTCCATTCTAATATGGCTTGTACTGGATCTGTATTTTAAAAAGGACTAGTAAAGCCAATGGTGACTTTGCATGTTTCTGGCGGGCAGTAGTCATCCCCAGAAATGGAGTTCCCAAGGGAAGTCTAAAATACATCCCTGTGTCACTGCACTAAAGGTGCTGTGTGACACACAAGTAAAAAGATGATGCCTAGGGAGTGGGTGACACTCCGTAGCCCATGAGCACAAAAAGTACAACGCACACAAAAAATACACTGTAAGAGTGGAAAAGGGCTCACACTCCTACCAGGTGCAAAAAAATAAACCCCAGAAATCCAGCAAAGCTGTTGAGGGACTCACTAGGTAAGGGAAATTAGCAATAAATGATAATTCTCCCTAACACTCTGCATGATCGGAGGGCACTTTAATGATCAATTACATGAGTGCATGTACATTTGAGGACAATCCCATGTAATGGTGGAGAAGCTAGACATTGGGTCTGAGAAGTGGCAATGGTGAGAATACCTGTTCTTTTTATGGCAATAGCTGGTGTGTGAAAGTAATACTTCACATTATGTAAATGATAGAGCAAACAATGGCAATAATTGGTGTATGGCGAATACCTGCACCTAAACCAAAATTTGGTTTTACAATTTTTTTGCGCTTTCGTTGCTTTTGTTACCGTATAAATGGCAACAGACTAACGTGGAGTAGCAATGAGCCTTGAATACTATTGAACAGTGCAATGTCGCAGTGCACATCAGGGCATTTGAAGATGGGTTGATCCCCTTCTATGTTCCTACTGGTTTCATCAATCACAGTGTTGGTTGTGAAGCAGGGACATGCATTAGCCTTTGATCGCAAGAGGCAACGGGAGGCCAGGCTTTCACTCCCACCTCTGCCAACACCTTTTAGTATTGGCCTTTTTTTAAATGTATTCTTGTGTTTTTGTTCTGATGTCTTCAAGCAGTTAACATGCAAATACATTCACAGAGTAGAAATACAAGTTACAGCATACAGCAGTGTGCATACAGTTATGTACACTTGCTGCAGCAGTTACTGTTGCCGCATGGGTGGCTGAATTGTTTTGTGGACTGACAGTGGAGATAGTCACTCCATGTATTGTGACACCCAGGGATGGTTGGAAAATATCCCACCAAGTACCAAATAATACAGGTTCTGAAGTGCTTGACCACCAATGTTGTTTTTGGTTTTAGGGTACACAATAAAAATCACGATAAATAGAAGAATGTTGACACTTGTGCTATTGTTTGAGCCGCCTTTTTCATGTCTAACTCTTCTAACTGTAGTTATGAATTCCAGTTTTGGTGGCTATGAGGTGAGGGTGCATCACTCACATGAAGATTGTCAAGGTCCTGCAGAGTGACTGCCTCTGCCACTTGCAAAGTGTTTGCACCCTGCACCTTGGATTTCAGGATCCTGTTACTGTCAGGTGTCATTGAGTGGGTGAAGGGAGTGAAGCGAGGGGAAAGCAGGTTGAGCATGAGCTGAGTAACATTTTAAACAAAGGTGGGTTATTGAGAAATGTACTGTGGATTGTTTCTGTTTTGTGTTGTATGTAGTACGCCCCAATACAGTATGACCCATGTTTTGAATGTTGATTATAAAAACAAAAGGGATACATAAAAATAATAATCAAGTACCATTGCACACAGTCAGTGGCACTAAATTTGGGGTTTGTTTTCCACACCTGAAAAAAGACAGTATATAAAAAATATATGCAAAAATGTGAAAAGTGAAAATTAAAATAATACATAGATATTAAATAAATGCCACAGGTGTACATTGTATGAATACTGAACAACCCCTGCGTCCCCCACGTCCAGCTCGCTTATGGCCAGGGCCAGCTCAAAAGGCTGTGGGTGCTTCCACCATTAAATGACAAGGAGCAAACTAGTGGTGAAACAATGATGCGAATCTAGACAGGCGGTGCACGACCAAAATCGAAGATAGATTGTGGCTAACCCAGCGACATATGACCATTTCAGCCAATAAAAAGTGTTATCTACAAAATGTGCTTACAGGTGCTGAAGCATACTGTGACTACTGCACTTTGCACCTGTATGTTCTCACAAAATAAGTAGACATGGTGATTCACAAACAATTTTGCAAAACCTCTGTACTTCTCATAAATTGTGGCTGGAATTGGATAGTGAGTCACCAGAAATATGTCCCATGCATGTGCATGGCAGGATATTTGTGTCAGAAGGTGAAATATGAAATTGGAATTATGCATATAATAATTAAAGTACTATCAAACAGCGGGGTAGGGGCTAATCCTGCAGAGAATATTCTTAAAAAGAAGTAAAAACATTCCATGCATATCTGCCCAAGTCTGACTTCCACCATGTTTTTAAAGAAGCAAATTGTGATCTGGGTAAAGACCAAATGAGCTTTCAGTGTAAATCACTGTGCTTAACGCCGGCTGGTCAGGGTTCCCTCGCCCATGGCCATTTTCCAGGTCACTCTTAAAATGCATATGCAAATTAGGGTTGTAGAGTTCTATCGCCGTCCCATCCTTTAAGTTTCAAGTCTTTGGGTGTTTGGGTGTGCATGTGTGTGTGTGTGTGTGTGTGTGTGTGTACACCATGCACGCGGGCCCAATTCTGAGCACATCAATCGCTAACACATGCACATACATTTCTCTCTTCAGCCCTCTTTTGAATTGCTCACTCTTTGCGTGGCCGCAAATTGCACATTTTTGGTTGTGCAAATGCTTTTACATTCTCAAAACGGTTTTGTGAATTGGGTTTCTATACCTTCTGGGACTTTTTCAAGGGACTGCCCAGCACGAACATGTATTTGTACATTATCTGCTTATGGTTCATTGGAACCTGATCCACAGAAAGCACGTAATCAGCGTATAGATACAACAAACCATTCTCTGACCTTGACTAAAGCAGATAAATATTTTATCAACCGAGACACTGCTTCTGAGCTTGCTTTTTACAAACGATTTAGGGACTATTGTATAGCATACAGTAAGACTAAGCTTAAAATAAAAATATGTGATGCAATTAGGCTATGTACCAAAAAACCTGAATATGAATGTGCAGCGAATTACAAGAATATCATTAAGTATAGCTTCTATAGGAAGCCGCTCTGAACTATTTCTCTTTCTGAATGCAGTATCCTCCTACTGTGTCCTCATGGCACAGGATTATGGAATTGATAATCAATTGCTATCAAGTCACTGCAGGGGATTACAGCCCTTTCTCTACATGGTATGTTTTGGGGGTTTCTGAGAGACGAGGGAACTTGGTACTCTGTATGTTGCTTGTGGTCCCCTCATACCTCCAATAGTGCTGATGGATAATGGACAGCACGAGGGAAGGGGACGGGGCAGAAAGGTCTGGAGGAGCATGCACCGCATATAGATAGGCAGCTTTCAAATACAGTTGTATTCCACCTTGGAGTTCAGAGTGACATTGAAGACAGCTGGAACTTGAGTCCTGTAGTCTATAAGGGGTCACTCAGAACCCTTTACTGGTAAATATCCCTGTAGTTGATAGATAACCTTCTGTTGAAGTTTCTTTATAGATCTCAAGATGCAAGGGACCAGGACTGGTAGAGTGGGGACTGACCAGAGGACAGTGTGACTGATAGTTGCACTGTTCAGTGCTACGCTTCTTGTGATTCTACATGTCCTCAAACGCTTGCACGTTTATGACGAGTATGAGAATATGACATAACTGTGTCATGGAGTTATCCAGACACCCTGTAAACCAAGGGTTGCCTGGTAAATACATTAATGGAGTCGTTGCCAGTATCAGGATCATGTTTTTTGGAGAAGATACTTGACATTACCTGAAGCAAAAGTTCATTTTGAGTTGAATTAAAGAGATAAATGGCGTAAAAGGCAGATTATTACATTACATGTTGAAATATAAGCTGTAGAATGTATTTTTTAAATTAAATGCAGGAAACTGTATTTCACATTAATATTATTTAAAATAAATAGTAAACTACAGCTATGTTGTCAAATAAATCAAATAATTACACATGGGCAATGTCCAAAAAAAAACACTATGGCATTTTATTTTTAATTTGTTTTTGTTATTTGGTTAAAACAAATTAAACTTTAACAATTTTAATAAACAAATTGTGTTTGCCTTACAACATTTCGCACACACATTACACTACCCAATGAACTTGACAGAAAAAAAGAATATTGCAATTCCATAAAGCAAACATAATGGCCCTCAAACTCATGTCAAATGATCATCTAGTTTCAAATGTTTTAAGAAACCAGTAACAGCAAGTCCAGTGCTAGTAGTATAGCCAGCTACACAAATTGACCAGATCAAATCCTCCTGTTCCCCAGTAAACATCCCTTAACATTTTAGCAGCCTTACAAAATATCAGGAAATGCTTCAGAGTTTCTTGTTGTTCATCCCTGTTGCAGAAACGGCACATTGCTCTTTCCCCAGGCAGTACACCTAATCTGACTTCAGAATCAAATTCCAGCGAAAACGCAGGAAAAGACTTCTCATGTGCCTATTAGGATAAATATTCAAGTACGGAGCTAAATATTCTGCTTTCTTATGTTCCCCCTGTAAATGACTCAGAGACGGGTATGAATGCTCTCCATAGTAGTAATCTAGTCCCAACGAAACAAGATTTTTTAAACTTTGACCGGCTTTTCCACCGATTTAACGGTAGAACATGCCAAAATGGAAAGGAGATCAAGGCGGCCCTTTTAAATTATGCTTAACCAAACACTGACCCTTTCCTCCAAAACCAACTTAAGATCAACATATGGCAAATTAGTGGTCGGGCACAAGATTTTACGAAAAAAAGTGATAAATACTTCAAGTTTGCTCATGCCCTCAATGAAACAATGCCCAACTCATATCTAACGGCAGCAATGCTATCCTCAAATAATAGCCTCAAACATATTCCGCACAATGGAAACCTATTCCTGAATGCACATTCATGATGACTCTGACTTGGGTCCGACGCCAGATCAAGGTCTTACTGAGCTTCTAGATCTGCCAGAAGTTGCTGACTTGATCTCATAAATATCCTTGCCTAAATGCTTATATTATTTTACAGCTAGGGCAAAACTATTGCATAAGAGTCCTTCCATATTATTTGCATTACAAACATCATGTGCTATTCCATACACATATCGATTGACAGCCTTAAATATGCCATCTCCCACAAAGCATGCCCTAGGAAAGACAATAGGCTTTGGCTCTCATGTGTCAAGTGCAGTTTCAAATGCCCTAAAGCAAGGCAATCATCTGATTGATATAATCACTATAGACAATGTTATAACCCCCCCTCCCAACCACCGGTGCTGCCCTTATATACTAAGTGCAGCTTCTGTCATGCCAGTCATGCCTTCATAGGTAAAGTATAGCCTGACAGGTGCTGCCATATCATACACCCTCAAATGACAAATAATACCATCATAAGCCTGGCATAGCTACAGTATCTAAGGGTTAGCCACGTATGTGCAGGTGCTGCGGGCATATGCCAATGGCAAACACACACACACACATGCCTCAATAATGCCACCACAAGGAATAGTCACCATATGAAAGATGCACCTGAAAATGTAAGGTTTATTGAGTTAGACTTTTCCACTCACATTTTACTCTCGCCAAGTTAACTGATAACATTAGCAGATCCAGCCCCACTTAACCTGCAGTGCTGCATCCGGAGCGCCTTCACATATACCATTCAATTAAAAACAATAAAAGCATCAATATATTTAATATCATACCTAAAGAACAGCAAGAAATTGTTTAAACCATTAGAAGTTATAACAGTAGATGTATTACTTGAAACAAAACAGGGAACCAATTGCCATTAAGGCCACACGGATTGTTCACAATTCAGCAACAGGTGATACATTTCTGCATGAGAGATCATGTGATTAACCATAAAAATACAAAATTCTATCTATTTTTAACACCCAGCAGGACACTGGCAGTTTAACAATCTTATCTCAAATTTGGAATATTTACATTTCTACCAATTAGTTTGAGGACAAACCAATGTTAAACTTTATATATTAGACTTAATATTTGCCGGAAAAAACAAACCCTCTCCCCCACTAACACTTACATAGACAAATTTTCATGCAAAGTCCAATGCCTCCTCCCCCGCCCCCTCACGTCACACTTCCTGGTGATAGAAAGAATTTCCCAGTGTCAGAGAGATAATAGAGACATTGCAAATCATGGAAATGGAAGCGGTTAATGTAGGAATTGTAAATAGCAACTTTCTGTCGATTGAATAGTTAAGAAAACGGACAGTGATGTCACTGCATCATTTGTCTGTTTTTTCGTTGACCCTACTAAGACCAATGAGCTTTGTTAATGGACTAACTCAGAATTATTTTTTTGAATATCGATTACGAACTTTGATGAAACTATGCGTCTTGCCAAGACCAATGAGTTCTGCCAATAGAGTAACGAGGAATTATATCCTGACCACGTATTATCTATCTGATGAATGTATGATCTTGTGATTTTTGGCACTTTTATGATTAATGATTTTTGCTTGTATAATTTGTCAGACTAATTTGTTTTTTGAATCACGGGAGACTGCAATATGTACATACATATATTCAATTGGGCTGGGCTTCGGGCGCCTCCACCTCTAAGGTAACATATACTCGTGATGCTTTGATAGACTTAGTCCCAGAGTTCACATTGTTACCTCCCTCCCGCATGGACTTTAATAGCCATGCCTTCTCCGGTAGGTACCTTTGAGGTACCAGCCTTGCTAATTTAGGGCGCATGTTCATTTGTTTTATTAATTGTTACAAGAACATGCTCCTGACTTTGCTTTGGTCACAGAGAAGTAGCAAAATTAAACCTCTGGTCCATGTTTGGTCCAGGCACTACCGACAGATTTCCGTATTCTGCTCTGGACAGACCTTCCTTGCAAGTGGGTGATGGAGGCGTGGCATGAATTTACCACTCCTGCCTGCTTTGTTCTATTCTTCCTTGTTTTCACAATCTTAAACTGGAAGGTCTTCTTTTATGGGTTGTCATCTCACCTGTTAGGACCATTCATATTTGTTCAGTCTATCGTCCTACGTCCCGAAATTCATCATTTCCACTGGCTTTTGGCAATGGCACATCTTAATCTGCACTTCTCTGTTTTAATCATTTTAGGGGATCTACATTTTCATGCCAATGACCCATTGGACCATCGGTCAAGGCAGTTGATTTCTGCCTTATCTGATTTAGAACCTTTTCAATGGCTGACTGGTCCTACTCACGTGTGATGTAATAGGTTAGAGCCTGTGTTTTCTACTGCTGGGTTAACATCGATTTTCCCAGCTTCTCTCATGGAACAACCACTTTTTGATTAATTCCCCGGTGCCTGTTCCTGACATGCCCGGTTGCCCAAGGTTTATAGTGATAAAGTCGAATGACATAATGTCGAAAGTCAATGTCTATAAAAAAAAGTCGAAAAAAGAAATGTCAAATTTCTTTTTTTGGTTGCTTTTTGTTCGAAATGGGGGGTTCCTCAAAACCCCCTTTTTAGTAATTTTTTATTTTTTTTATCCCTTTTTTTTACTTCCGGAACATCAAGAAAACATGTAAATTTTTTTAAAAAAGCATTCGTCTTTTTTTTTCAACATTTCTTTTGGGCCATTATGTCTTTTGACATAATGTTTTTGACTTATTCACTGCCTACCGTTGCCCACCCTATCGTAGATGCGTTTCTGTCAATATTCTGGATTTATCTGATAATATCATTGCTTCCTGCCCTCCATCTGATTCTACTGACTTGGCATTTCTGTCTTCAGCCCTATTATCAAAGGCTGAACTAATGGCGCATTTGGTGAAGGCCAAATTCGTAGGCTCCCCTCCAAGCCCTGGTTCTCACCAGAACTGGTGGACCCACGTCTTTTGCGCAGGCAGGCAGAGTGCAATTGGCCCTCTTCTTATAGCCAGGCCAGCCGCCTGGCTCTACCTTCAGCTACTGCTTTGGTCCAGGCAGCAGCTTTTGACGCTAAATAATCTTTATTTTACTCACGCCTGGTATCAGCTGTTAATCAGCCTGGAGAGCTTTAAAAACTCGTCCAGTCGTTGTCATCTTCAAATGTAGGGAGTTCATTTGTCCTCTCACAAGGTCTTTGTGACTCTCTTTCTAGTTTCTTTTCAGGTGAAATAGTGGACCCAGGGCGCTTTTAAAAGAAAACGGGTGCCCAAGGAAGAAAATGCTGTTGCACAGACAATTGCGCTTCATATGGGTAATTTAGAGAATGTCTGTAAAAAGCAGCAATATTTTTTTTTGTTTCCTTTAAAAAGCAGATCTTGATGCATTAAGGTCAAACGAAGTCCACTGCTGGCTAAATCCCACTGGGCTTACCTTGATGATCAATGCAAATCCAGATGGACGTAGGCTGTGGTAGATGGAACAGGCACAATGTTCTTCTTCCTCTGCAACAGGACAACCTTAAAGAGGATCATTACTCTGATCAGCCCTTGGGTGTCATCCGCTGTGAATAGCTCGTTTGGTCATAGTTGTATCCCATTCTGGTCTTAAGCAAGCCATGGTGATTCCTCACTTTAAAAAACCTACTTTGGATCCCAGCGTTCTTTCTAATTTTGGGTCTATCTCTCTTATTCTTTTTTCATGAAGTTGCTTGAGTCACTGGTGATGCTTGTGTTCTGTTCCTTCCTGGAAGATTCTTGTTTCTTGGATTCTTTTCAATCTGGTTTGCGAACTAAGCGAGGTACTGAGTCAGTGCCGGTGTCCGTCGTGGACGATCTGGCCCATCTAGTGGATGGGGGGAGGTGTCGGGATACTGGTTTAGTTAGATCTGTCGGCTACCTTCGACAATATCAAACATTACATCTTGCTGGACCGGCTCGCCTCGGTGGGAATCGCGGGCACCAGTGGCGGCTGGTGAGTTTGAAAGCTGGTGGGGCGAAAATTTGGCAGGTTGAATTTCGTAGCGAGCGCGCGCAGCGCGCAAGCCCACACCCCCCAAGGGTGGTGCGGGGGGGTTCTCCCCCCATGAAATTTTTGGAAAAATGGCCTACAAAAAGGGCAATTTACTGTCCAAAAAACCCACCGAAATATGAAAAAAAGCATTAGGTTTTACTTATTAATGGTGGTACATTATTCTTAAGTGTGTGAGTGCAGGTGCATCTAGTGAATTAATTGCTCATCGTGGAACATCAATGCGCTGGCATGTGTCCAAGTGCTCATGCCCTTGACTCCCCCCCCCGGCTTCTTTCCCACAATGGTACTCAACCACCCAGGACCACAAACATCAAGCACCAGAGTCGAGGTAAACCACTGTTTCTGTCAAACTCCTAAAAATCATGCTTTTGAATAACAACCAAAGGGAATCTTTACAACAGGAAACACTTGAATCCATCCTAAGAGAAACCCTGACAGTAGGATGTTGGCAGTAAACATACTAGCCTTGGCATACCCGTTTTACCTCTGATACCGGGGAGCAAAGTCAAAAATAAAGATGGGGCAGGTCAGAGGGATAAGAGAAGCTGAGGGTAGAACCCGGTTTAAAAAATACATAAGCGCATTTTAAACACCTGTATTAAAAAAGTGCCATACTCATTCAGACTTTGTGAAATGTTGCGCATCCCCCGACTCACACCATTTTTTGGGGCACAAATACCATCAAGAGATCCACTGTTGCCGCGCACTCGGAGGGCATAATAATACAAGTAGAGGCTTCATAAACAGGTAAATACACTAAATACATGTAAATGGGTGAAGCTCCGTTAATGTTGGAGGAATGCAGCTGCGAGGGGCAGAGTTAGTTCACTCGTCTGCATGGCGAAGGCTACTGTAGAAGTGGCATTAATTCTGGCAGGCCTGCACACTGCCCATTGGTAACAATTAATCCCAGTCTCTTTGGTGCAAACCCGATTGGTTAGTTAACACCCCACAGTAAAGGTACTTAGACACAAACGTAACACTTCTTTTTTTGCATCAAATAAGTAACCCTCAACCCAAAAACAATAAAATTTGAATTATCATGCAAAGTCCATTGCAGTGCAACATATGTCACATCGACCATAATATCAGGTAACCCCATCTGCCCTCGTTCTTCATCCACTCCTTATCCTCCCCTCTCTTTAAAAGTATGGTTTTCAATATCTGCATCCACATTGTATGTGCAGCCTGCATTTCATATTCTAATGTGGTTTGCTTCTTAATGCTCTTAATCCAACCAACAAATGCAATTGCGCGAACTCCTGAACAGACCGGAACCAAGTGGCCAGTGCTGCTGCCATCCTAATCTTTTAATTTGGTTATTTGGACAACACCATGTAAATGCATCCAAACCTTTGATGGGGCATTTACATTTCCCATGGCACTCTGCCCATTATTCTTTCAGGATGTCCTCGATCTGAATGAATGACATTTTCCGCTCACTGTCCGAGGACAGGGATCTGCCATCCCACCCCTGCCTAAATTATTGCCCTTAAGGCACCTTTACACTATAAGTGTGCACGTAGACACCTACCCTCTATACGTGTGTCAAAACACACGAGTAGGGACACCCATGGAAGGTCCTTAACATCTCCCTGCCTTCCGAGTGGCGCCACCATTAGTAAAAAGACACTCACTCTAAAGCCATAGTTCGTGCTAATCAAGACACAAAAGAAAATTAGGTAAAGTCAAGACTTCCCTTTCTTTTTCATAAGCCCCACGGGCTGTCACATTTCAAGGTGTCCACATCAAGCACTGTACATTCTCCATGTTTGAGATACCCCTGTTAGCTACAGGATAGCTTAGGGGCAACGTGCTTGCCTTTTAAGTAAGATGACACAGAGAATCACAGGTTCGAACCCGGGGACTGCGCGCTTTATAAATAACCTATCATATCAGGTTAGGGTCATCAGATGAGATCTCAAAAAAGGGCTGGTGTGAAAGGCACGGCAACAGATGTCATCTCGATACCTAAGATAGGCACAGCGGCTGCTTCTGGCTCAGCATGGAGAGCAGCAGGTTCACTGCTTTTCTTGAACTTCATCCCTCAAACTGCTTTTCTCTTCCCCCAACACTCCCTCCACCTGTCCCTCCCTGCCCCCCATTAATCTAGCCCTGCCCAACTGTTCCGTGTCTCTCTCCCTTGGCAACCAGCTCCACAGACTCCACGTCATGGAAAAACCTTGGGATCGAAGAGGCCATGGTTTCATTTCGTGCTCGCCGACCACGAAAACGAAACCATGGCCTCTAAGATTGTAATGGTTTTTCCAAGACGTGTCTGAGCTCTCCTGAGCGCCCTAATTGCCTAAAGGTTTGTAAAAAGTGGCGAATCAACCTTCAGGCAACTAGGGTGCTCAGGAGTGCCTTCTTCAGGCCCGGTACACACACAACTTTGGGGCCATGTGTGACACAAGGCCCCAAGTTGCCTACACGGCCCCTACAGTCAGCACTGAAAGTGCTGACTGTAGGGGCCGTGTTACACACACGCCGAAACAGTGGGTACTTACCGCCAGCAAGAGCCCAGGCCGTCTCTGGTCAGCAGGTTGTCTTGTCCACTCGTCGTCGCTCGTCAGGCAGAGTGAGAAGTGTGAAGGTGGCGCAGACACACGTACACACCCTGCGCCACCACCTGCATTGATACAGTAATTTCATTGGCTGTTTGCCAGCCAATGAAAGCTTTGTCATTGGCTGGAAAACAGCCAATGACATTACTGTAGCTAGGGGGAGGGAATCTTCAGTGCGCTGTTTGCGCACATTTTATGCTGGCGGGGCCACCCCTCAAGCACCCCGCCAGCCTACTAATGAAAGGGTCTTACGTAGAGTGCGTGGAGCTGCAAGCTCCACGCACTCTGCTATTGTAAAAATGAGAGTAAAATGGGACGCGCCCCGCTGTGGCAGCCACCCGACACCCATAGGAGTTGTATGGACAAATGGACAACATCATATATTGTTACCACAGCGCCCACGCGCTGTTGGCATATGCAACAAATGCAAGAAGATTCAGAAGAGATTCTTCTGAATCTTGGTGCTTCTGCTCTACTTTTTCTCTTGCTCTTCTTTTTGGAGGGGCCGGGCCTGACGCCCTATAATAGCAGCCGCCACTGGCGGGCACAGTACTCAGCTGGTTCTGCTCTGTTCTGCCGGAGCGTTCACAATTAGGTTCCTTGACCTTTTTCTTCACTCCTCTACCTATCTCCTGTGGCGTCCAACAGAGGTCTGCTCTTTCCCCCTCTTCTTTTTAGCATTCGTATTTAACCTTTGGTTGAGCTGATTCACTCTTTTGGTTCCAGATGCTACTCATATGTGGATGACGCCCAAATCTTGGTGTGCCTGGATCTACTGCAGGTACAAATTGTGTCTCGTTGCCAGGCTTGTATCTCTGCAATCAACAGCTGAATGAGCAACAACCGGCTTCGTTTGAATGGTAATACAACTGGGGTGTTGGTGGTGGGCCTCCCTCTAGCTCTATTTTGTGGACCACCGATTTCTGGCCTTCTTCCCTTTCCCTGTTCACCAAACCTGTGCAAATTGTTGATTTAGGCATCAAATACACCTCTTCTCTGTCATTTTGTCTTTTGAGCCTCACGAGAGTGCAGTCTGCTAGTCAGTGTATTTCTAGCTCAAGGTCCTGCGTAAAGTCCTGCTATTTCTCAGGAGCAGTTGCATGCAATAATGGTATCTGGAATGGTGGCATGCTCTTTGGACTACTGCAATGCCTTGTACCTGGCTCAGCCTTCTTATTTATTCCCTCAGTTGCAGGTTCTACAGAACACTGTGGCTAGATTGGTGGTGGGGGCTCCCTTTCGGGTTTCTGCCTTCCCTATTCTGGCCTCACTGCTCTGTCTCCCTGTAGCCAAATGGGTTGATTTCAAGGTATTGTGTATCGTACATCAAGCTTTTTTATGGTATTGGCCCCGAGTTTCTGCAACAAAAATTCCCTGCATATGTATTCCAGCTTGCTGTCTTCATTCGGCGTCCTCTTTGCTTATTCAGGTCCCTCATTTTTGTCGTTCCAAAATATGGTGGCTGCGCCTTTTCTGTAGCGGCCACCACGTTTTGGAACGTCCTGCCTTTGGACCTGTGGACAACACAGGATCATCTTCGGTTCAGGTGCTATTACAGCAGTTTTTTTCTTTTTCCGTTTTGTGTGTGGTTCTGTTCTCCCCAGATAGCGCCATGATGCCCCTCGTTGGTGAAGGGTCACGCTTTATACATTTAGAAAATAAATCAAATACATAAATGAATAAATGTATACATTTTGAATAAACAACATTGTTTTTGTCATGCTCTTCTTTACTATTTTGATAAATATTATTCAATAAATGACTTATACATTTCAATGGTTTGCACTACTACACATTTGGCCTTATTAAAGGAATTAAGGCCAGTTATTTGGCATAAGAAATTTGAATAATGAAATTTGCAAATAAATTGCAGTCCATAAATAAGAATTGAAGTGTTTTAAACAGACACAATGGGAAAAACCTCTGTATTTTCTCATATTGCCCAGTTCCGCATTGTCTATGCCTTATTTCTCTTATGTTGCAGGTGCTAAAAGCAACAATCAAAAGGCTGTGCACGTGGGTGCTAAAATCAGCAATCAAATGGCAGTGCACCTGGGTGCTAAAAGCAGCAATTAAATGGCAGTGCACCTGGGTGCTAAAATCAGCAATCAAATGGCAGTGCACCTGGTGCTAAAAGCAACAATCAAATGGCAGTGCACCTGGGTGCTAAAAACAGCAATCAAATGGCAGTGCACCTGGTGCTAAAAGCAGCAATCAAATGGCAGTGCACCTGGGTGCTAAAAGCAACAATCAAATGACAGTGCACCTGGGTGCTAAAAGCAACAATCAACTGGCAGTGCACCTGGGTGCTAAAAGCAACAATCAACTGGCAGTGCATCTGGGAGCTAAAAACAACAGTCAGAAAGGTCATAGAAGTATACAGAATATGGCAGAACATTCATATGGGCAGAATGTCACTTACAATGTGGGGATTCGCCAGAAGTTAGGGCAGTTAGGGCATTGCATTTTCCATTGTGTGACTTTGTAGGGTCACATGTGAGTAATGGAGAGTTAGGTATGGAAATGCTTAAACTGGAAGTTAGAGAGTTGGGCTCTAGTGTACTATGCAACTAAGGCACAGGTCATGAGTGAGAGGCAATGCGATGAAGGACAGTAGAGCATATGTACCCAGACATATTTGGGGCTAGGCGGGCTGGTAGCAAAACAAGTACAATGTTTGTTGGTGGTGTACAGTCTGTAGCTTGCTTTAAAGCTTCATGTGCGTTGTGTGGGGCAGGTGCACTGATGAGGAAGTGTTTGGCATCAAGCTGAGATCAGAGGGGCTACAGTACCTTGTGCTAGCTTCATCCGTGAGGCTGGGCTTTGGGGTGCAGGACTTCTGGCAGGAGGCAGGGACAGGAGCGTTTTTACTCATGCCTTCTTTCGCAGGCCAGCGCTCGCCTGCCGGCGAGTTATGATTGGCTCAAATGAAGTAGAGCAGCCAATCCAGACGCATCAGTGCACAGGGGCTCAGGGTGGTGGAGGTCAATATTTGCGTGCGGCCATATTTGAAAGGCAGAAGCCTTGTGGCTGCTAATAAAGATTACCCCTGCTATCTGCGCAGGGAGTATTAATTCTATTAAAGACTAGGAGGCGAGCATTATGCATTATGCTTCAACTTCTTTATTTACTACCCTTCAGCAGTTTCAACAAAACTATTTCAAACCAACTAGGAATGTTCATATGTCCATATAACTTTCGTTTTCCTGAAACTACAAATCCCAAAGTCTCTGTAGTCCATCCTCCAGCTCAGCTATGACCACATCCTGTCCCTGAGCTCCTCCTCTCTTTTACGTGCTCTCAATGGCTTGTCACCAAACTTTCTCGTCCCGCCAACCGAGCAAGGACTTCATGAACTCCAACAATTAACTTCACTCCGGCTTAAACCTTCTCGTTCCTCCATCAATTATTCTTCTGCTCTTCCCCTAGAGAGAACATAAACATAACATCAGGGTGGCAGCTAGACTGTCATCATATCCACACCTTATCACCATACAATATTATTATCTACATAACATCAGGGTGGCAGTTAGTTTGTCATCATATCCACCTCTTATCACCATACAATATGATTATCAAACTTGTGAGGGTGGGAACTAATGCTCGCCTCCTAGTCTTTAATAGAATTAATACTCCCTGCGCAGATAGCAGGGGTAATCTTTATTCTATGACAAGACTGGAGGCGAGCATTATGCTTGTTCAAAGCTGTCCCAACACTGTGCTCGCTAAACTCTCCGCTGGTTTAAGATAAAATACTCTGAAAGTTCGATCATTCGCCCAATCAGCAGCTGCCATAATATCCTGCAATGGAACTCCCGTCCTGTACGCTTTAGAAGCCATGGCCCCTCTCACTGAGTGCGCCCCATACCGCTTCAGATCAATACCTGCTGCTAGCATCACCTCTTTTACCCATCTCGCAATGGTAGCTGTCTTTACCGCCTGAAAAGGTCTCCTGCGCGCTATTAGCAACTGATTCGCGTTTGTCGCTCTTACTTCTGCCGTCCTGGCTTCATATTCTTTTATGCAACTAGCTACACACCACTTGTTATTATTTGGAAAATACGGATAGTGCACTGAGGTTGTGTTCGACTTAGTCCTTTGTACTACTATAAAGGTCACCCCTTCTGGTCCAAATGTCCTTCTATTAATCTCTAATGCTCTAACATCCGATACCCTTTTACAGGATATGAGACATAACAGCATCGCCAGTTTACCCGATAACTGCTTGAGAGACAAGTATCTATCTCCTGGCCAGCTTTCCAATAATTTCAGTACTCTCGCCACGTCCCATAAAACTGTATATTTGGGCGCGGGTGGCGCTCTGAACTTAGCTCCTCTAATAAGCCTGCATACCGCCGGGTGTTCGCCTGCTGGCACCCCTTCAATCGGACTGTGACCTGCTGAGATCGCTGATCTGTATACTCCGATAGTACGGAAAGCTTTCCCATTATGCAACAGGTGTGCTAGGAAGTTTATAATGGCTACTACAGGTGCCGAAACGGGATGAAAACCTCTCCTTCTGCACCAATCTGTCCACCTGGCCCAAGCCGCGTCGTAGCTCCTCCTAGTCGATGGAGCCCAGGATTCGGCAATAAGTTCCGCCGCTTGCATCGAAATGCCCGGCAGTTCCCATCGTCTCCGGATATCCTGCACGCGATGAGCGGGAGTGTCCCCTTCACTCTTAGAGGATGACACGGCCCAGCTGGGTCCGTGAGCAAACGCTCTCCTTCCGGAAGGACCCTCGGCAGATCTATCAGCTGTTCTATCAGCGTCGGGAACCACACCTGCGCTTTCCACAACGGTGCTACTAGTACTAGCTCCGCTCTGTCCCTCCGACACTTCGCCAGCACTCTGTTCAGCATCATGAATGGAGGGAATGCGTAGTGCGTGCCGCCTGCCCATTCCTGTAGGAACGCGTCCGTACCCTTGGCGTCTGGATCCAATCTCCAGCTGAAATAACTGGGTATCTGCGCATTCCGGCGTGACGCACACAAGTCTGTCTGTAAAGGCCCTCATCTCTGGACCAGCTTCTGAAACACCGCTGGATCCAGCCTCCAATCGCTGGAGTCCGTGAGGTATCGCGAGTTCCAATCTGCTACTACATTCAGCTCTCCGGGCAGATACTCTGCCGTTACTGATGTCCCTGTTCTCAGACAATAATGCCAGAAGTCCTTCGCTAGCTCGGCTAGCATCCTGGACTTTGTCCCTCCTAAGTGGTTTATGTAGCGAACCGCTGAAATGTTGTCCATCTTCAACAGGACGCAAGACTTCACTTTGCCTCTTGTGAACGTCTTTATCGCGAAGGAGCCTGCTAGGAGCTCTAGACAATTTATGTGGAGGCTGAGCTCTTCTACACTCCATTTGCCTCCAGTCTGCAACTCTCCGCACCGGGCACCCCATCCTAGACGACTGGCGTCCGATTCTATCACGAGGTCCGGCCTGTCTCCGAATATGGCACGCCCATTCCAGGCGTCCATATTCTGCAACCACCATTCCAGTTCCGTTATAGACTCCTGATCTAGTGCAATCAATTGGTGATATTTCAACCCTTGCTGCAGGTGCCTTATCTTTAACCTCTGTAAAGCTCTGTAGTGTAAGGGACCCGGAAAAATGGCTTGGATAGAGGCTGCTAGGAGGCCCACTACTCTCGCCAGGATTCTTAGAGAAATCACTTTCTTCGCTAGACATGCTCTGATCTCTCTCTTGATGTCTCGTATTTTCCTCGCTGGTAGCTCCAGAGTGGCCTTCCTTGTATCCAGGATGAAGCCGAGGAAATCTAACCTCTGCGCCGGCTATGTATCCGACTTCTCCGAGTTTACTAGGAATCCTAGGGACTGCAGCAGGTCTAGAACCCACTTCGTCTGGTATTCCAGCGCTTGACGATCCTCTGCAAGAAGCAGCAGGTCGTCCAGGTATATAATCAACCGAATGCCTTTCTCCCGAATGGCTGCGGCGACAGGTTTCATCAGCTTCGTGAACGCCCAAGGCGCCGACGATAGCCCGAATGGCATCGTCCTGAATTGCCAGAACTGTTTCTTCCAGCGAAAAGCTAGGAATCCCCTGAACTGCTCCTGAACTGGGATTGTAAGGTATGCGTCCTTCAGGTCTAGCCTGGTCAGCCAGTCCCCCTCTCTCAGGGAGTCTCTGAGCTGATGGATCCCTTCCATCTTGAAATGATGGTAGACTATCCGCCCATTCAACTCTTTCAAATTGATCACCGGGCGTACTTTCTCTTTCCTGTGAACGAGAAACATATTGCTGATAAAGCTCGGGGCCCCGGGACACCTCTCTATGGCCCTTTTCTTCTCTAACTGCACTAGTTCTGCATCGAGAGCCTCCTGCTCCGCTTTCGCTAAGAGCGGGCGCTGGGGAATAGAGGTCTGTACTGGATCTTGAATAAACTCTAGCTGCAGACCTCTGACGGTTTGCAATATCCAGGCATCGCTGGAAAGCGCGCGCCAGTTTCCCCAGAACATACATGTCCTCCCTCCCACCGGAGGATAAGTTCTCGCTCTCACCTGGTGTAAACCCTTGGCCTCGTCCGGAACCTCTTCCTCGTCGCCCTCTGGTGTTGCGACTTCTGGATGGGAAGAACGTGTCTTGCTGTCTGTTTTCCCAATACTGTGCTCTGTAATTCGAGGGTCTTCTACCTCCTTGTTGGCGACCGGTCGAGCGACCCCTGTGTCGACCGGTCCCGGCAAAAACTCTCTGTGGGAAGATCTTTCGTATGGAAGCTTGTGCTTTCTCCAGTGAGGCGTAAGTGCCTACGAAGCGGCCCATTTCTTTCCCAAACGTCTCCCCAAACAGGAATCCTTGGGCGGCCTCTCCTGCCTCGTAGGATGCCAGGTCACTAAGCTTCGAGTCTATCTTTAGAAGCAGTCCTCTTCTTCTCTCGGAGGCTATGGCACAGTTTGCGTTACCTCGTAGGCACACCGCTCTCTGCGCCCAACCTGCTAGGGCTTCTGGGTCCACCTCCTCGCCCTTGTCCCTAGCCCTCTCTGCTAGGTCCATGATCTTGGCGAGGGGACCGGCTAAGTCCAGGACTTTCTCCTGGCAGCTCTTCCAGGATCTGTCTATCCCTTTACGGGGGTCTTTATTGGTCTTTGAGACAAAGGTGAGCATCTTAGGGTCTAATTCGGGAGCTTCTGCTACCTTCCCTGGCAGATCAGGTCGAGGGCATTCTGCTCGTAGACGCTGCCTCACTTCCTTATCTAAGGCCTTCCTCAGCCTCGCCGTCATATATTGAGCCACTCTCGGAGAAGGCTGCCAGTCGGAAGATCTCGGATTTCTAATGGCATCCGGATTGAACATATCGTCTTGCTCCTCCTCGAGGTGCTTTTCTTTGCGGGCTTTCTTCCCCCCGCTGGGCTTAGCCCAATCTTCCTCGACTGCGTCCTCCGGCTCTTGAGGAGGCGGTATTCCCTCCTCTGACTCTTCTTCCGAGCCTAGGTCATCATCTCCTTCTTATACTTCCCCAGGAGAGGGGGTCGCGAGGTTCGGCACGGCCTGACGCTGCAAATATGCTTTCTTAAGCTTCGCGAAGGCGTCGGTAACCTCCGGGGCCTTATCATTCGCCCCATCTGAAGGGCCCTGGGGGTCTGCAGAGGCTTTCCTCTTGCGGGCCTGGATACTCCCCGTATACCCTGTACCTGAGGGTTCAATGGACCAGCTGCGAGTCCTTATGGTGCTTTCTTTAGGCTGATGAAGCATTGCTTCCAGGGTCTCCAGCCTTTCCTGTAAGGGTCTTACCCCTTGCGCCACTGCATCTACTAGGGAATTCCCTAGCACCTCCTTGAAACTGGCAGCCAGGTCTAGCGGCTGCTCTTCCTCGCTCCACTCGAATTCGGACATGACAAGGGGTGCTTTGTGCCTTGGTACCTGTAAGAAGGTGTCTTCGCTGTCCACTTCCTAGTAGCTGCTTAACAGGGATCCAAATTCCCTTTCTTTAAATTTGTTTTTTTTTTTTTTTCTTTTTATCGTGGCTGCACCGGACTACTGAGATATTTCTTATGCCTGAGGCGGCTTTGGTTCACTGACAGTCTTTCTGAGGTTACTGCTTCGTGATGCGATATATCGTATGCCTGAGGTGGCTTGGGTACATTGACCGTCTTCGAGAGGCTTCTGCCTCGTGTGCGTGTGCTGTTCGCTAGCCCAATCCACGCGGAAGCTGAAGCGGCCTGCTTCCTCTTTCAGCTCTCTCCGGGAGCTGCTCCCGCAAGTGAAGTCAAACACTTCGACGTTCGGCTGGGTCTCAGCTTTCTTTTGCGCGCTTCCACAGTGGCGCCGGTGTCTCGGTCCGCGTCGCAGTCTAAATGCGACGCGGCTCGGCACTCGGCACGCTCCGCCCACGCGAAGGAAGGGGGCAGCCCTTCGTATCACTCTTTGGCGGCTGTCTGCGCTCGGCGCTCGGCCCCGCCCCTGCGCTTGAAAGCTGCGCTACCTTCCGGGGAGAGCCAGCGCGGGTTCCGTGAGCTCCGCGGCTCGCCGACGCCCCTTGAGGTGCCGGGAATACGGCACGGGGCCAAGGCGGCTGCCGGAGCTCCTATTGCGTCCTCGGAGTGGTATGCCGTACTTCGAGAAATTCGAACCGAGAAATCCGGAATACCGCAATGCGCTAGTAGATCCTACGCTCGCGCTACCTCATAAAACTCACTGAACTATGGCATATTGCAGTCGCTATGCTACTTAAAGACAAATAATAGAATCTAGGCATCAGTTATTGCTATGCATATATAGGTTAACTGGAAAGTAGAGAGAACGTGACTTATCTGCGTGAAGAGCAGTAAAAGAAGGAGGAGCTCAGGGACAGGATGTGGTCATAGCTGAGCTGGAGGATGGACTACAGAGACTTTGGGATTTGTAGTTTCAGGAAAACGAAAGTTATATGGACATATGAACATTCCTAGTTGGTTTGAAATAGTTTTGTTGAAACTGCTGAAGGGTAGTAAATAAAGAAGTTGAAGCATAATGCATAATGCTCGCCTCCAGTCTTGTCATAGAATGGCGAACAGTGATTAAATCAAATAAAAGTGTGCCAATGTTGTACATTCAGTGCAGCTGAACTTTTTCTAATGGATCAGATTGTAGGTATACAAAATAGCACAGGTGAAAATCACGGAAGTCGCGCTTCCACAATTCTGCTTCGGGTGATGCAGGAAATTAACCCCAGGCTCACCTTAACACCCAGCAGGGTGAAGGTGTTGTAGGAGCTGCTCCTGCAGCGCTGGTGGATGCGCCCAGAGCTCCAGCTCTGGTGCTGATGATCTGTTCCTGGGGGCTCAGGACAGGAGCCTTTTTACTCATGCCGTCTTTCGCAGGCCGGCGCTCACCTGGCGGCGAGTTATGATTGGCTCAAATGAAGTAGAGCAGCCAGTCCAGACGCATCAGGGCACAGGGGCTCAGGGTGGTGGAGGTCAATTTTTGCGTGCGGCCATATTTGAAAGGCAGAAGCCTCGTGGCTGCTAATGGCGAACAGTGATTCAATCAAATAAAAGTGTGCCAATGTTGTAGATATTAAATCAACATAGATATTAAAAAAAAACACAAGTGCAAATTGTATGAATACTGAACAACCCCTGCATACCCCACATCCAGCTGGCTTATGGCCAGGGCCAGCTAAAAAAGTGGTGAGTGCTTCCACTACTGTTAAATGACAAGGAGCAAACTAGTGGTGAAACAATGATGTGAATCTAGACAGGCCGTGCACGACCAAAATGAGGACAATATGACAATTTCAGCCAATAAAAAAATAGTTATTTAATAAATGTGCTCACAGGTACTGTAGCATACTGTGACTAATACACTTTGCACTTGCATGTCCTCACAAAATGAGTAGACATGGTGATTCACAAACAATCTTGCAAAAAATATTTGCCTCTCACAGCTTGTGACTGAAATTGGATAGTGATTCACCAAAAATATGTCCCATGTCCATGGCAGGATATTTGTGTATCAGAAGGTGAATGATGAAATTGGAATTATACATATAATTATTAAAGTACTATCAAACAGCGGGGAAGGGGCTACTCCTGCAGACAATATTGTTAAAGAAACATTCCATGCATATTTGCCCAAGTCTGATTTGCACCATGTTGTTAAAGAAGGAAATTGTGATCTGGGTAAAGACCAAATGAGTTTTCTGTGTGAATCACTGTGCTTAACACCGGCTTGTCAGTGTCCCCTCGCCCATGGCCACTTTCCAGGTCATTCTTAAACTGCATATGCAAATTAGGGTTGTGGAGTTCCATCCCCAACCCATCCTTTCAGTTGCAAGTCTTTGGGTGTGTGGGTGTCCATGTGTGTGTGGTGTGTGTGTGTGTACACCATGCACACACGCCAAATTCTGACCACATCAATCGCTAACACATGTGCACACATTTCTCTCCTCAGCCCTCTTGTGAGTTGCTCACTCTTTGTGTGTGCGCAAATTGGACATTTTTGATTGTGCAAATGCGTTTACATTCTCAAAACGGTTTTGTGAATTGGGTTTCTATACGTTCTGGGACTTTTTCAAGGGCCTGCCCAGCACTAACATTGTGGAATCAGAAAAATACAATATTAAGGCTTTTACATACTATTTATTATTCCCTATTTTAACGTTACACTCTTTACACATTGCTTTAATACAGATCAAACAAATGTTTCACATGTCGTATTTGGATAGCATTATTGTTCTTGTATACTTGTAGGTTAACATCGCCGATTCAAGTAATCCCCTGATCCCGAGATCAACGAAGGACAAGGTCTACATAACCCTAACATATACCCTGAAGGCAGGTTGGACATTAACTCCCCTAAAGAGGTTGGAGAGGCTAAAGCAAGAACAAGAGCACACGAGACGGCCATTTTAGACTACAGGGTGACTTTGCACGAATAACTAAAATGGCGGCTTTAACCTAAAATGGAGGCTTGACTTACTTAAGGTCACGATCTTGCAATACGAATTTCCTCGCAAAGTGACTGGGCATAGGCCAACATATACAATGAGGACGAAACAATATTATATCAGTTCTAACAACATGTATTTGTATATTATCTGCTTATGGTTCATTGGAACCTGATCGACAGAAAGCATGTAATCAGCGTATAGATACAACGAACCATTCTCTGACCTTGACCTAAAGCAGATAAATAATTTATCAACCGAGACACTGCTTCTGAGATTGCTTTTTACAAACGATTTAGGGACTATTGTATAGCATACAGTAAGACTAAGCTTAAAATAAAAATATGTGATGCAATTAGGCTATGTACCAAAAAACCTGAATATGAATGAGCAGCGAAGTACAAGAATATCATTAAGTATAGCTTCTATAGGAAGCCGCTCTGAACTATTTCTCTTTCTGAATGCAGTATCCTCCTACTGTGTCGTTATGGCACAGGATTATGGAATTGATAATCAATTGCTATCAAGTCACTGCAGGGGATTACAGCCCTTTCTCTACATGGTATGTTTTGGGGGTTTCTGAGAGACGAGGGAACTGGGTACTCTGTATGTTGCTTGTGGTCCCCTCATACCTCCAATAGTGCTGATGGATAATGGACAGCACGAGGGAAGGGGACGGGGGCAGAAAGGTCTGGAGGAGCATGCACCGCATATAGATAGGCAGCTTTTAAATACAGTTGTATTCAACCTTGGAGTTCAGAGTGATGTTGCAGACAGCTGGAACTTCAGTCCTGTGGTCTACAAGAGGTCAGTCGGAACCCTTTACTGGTAAATATCCCTGTAGTTGATAGATAACCTTCTGTTGAAGTTTCTTTATAGATCTCAAGATGCAAGGGACCAGGACTGGTAGAGTGGGGACTGACCAGAAGACAGTGTGACTGATAGTTGCACTGTTCAGTGCTACGCTTCTTGTGATTCTACATGTCCTCAAACGCTTGCACGTTTATGACGAGTATGAGAATATGACATAACTGGAGTTATATAGACACCCTGTAAACCAAGGGTTGCCTGGTAAATACATTAATGGAGTGGCTGCCAGTATCAGGATCATGTTTGGAGAAGATTGACTTGACATTTACCTGAAGCAAAAGTTCATTTTGTGTTGAATTAAAGAGATACATTGCGAAAAAGACAGATTATTACATGAAATGTTGAAATATAAACAGGTTTAAACTGTAAGAATGTATTTTTGTTAATTAAATGTAGAAAATAGTATTGCACATTCATATTATTTTTTTTAAAAGAGTAAACTATGACTACGTTGTCAAATAATAACACATGGGCAATGTTCTCAATTCAGTGAAAACCGCCAAACATTTTGTTAATGGTTTTTTATTGTTATTTGGTTAAAACAAAAGTTTGACCTTAAACAAATTTTAATAATCAAATTGTTTTTTTTCTTATAAAATATTGCACACACATTACACTACGCAATGAAATTGACAGAAAAAAAAAGAATATTGCAATTCCATAAAGCAAACACAATGGACCTCAAACTCATGTCAAATGATCATCTAGTTTCAAAGATTTTAAGAAAACAGTAACTGCCAGTACTATGGCCAGCTACACAAATTATTTGATTTTATTGTTTTTTTTATAACGTGCCTAATACCGCACCTGAGCTCAGTTTCTAAGCGTGGATCCGGGATTCCAACCTATGTTGCACTGCGTGGGCTTGCTTCCAAGACCAGCGCATTGCCCCTGTGCTATCCTCCATTCATTGACCAGATCCGATCCTCCTGTTCACCCGTAAACATCCCTTAACATTTTAGCAGCCTTACAAAATACCAAGAAATTCTTCAGAGTTTCATATTGGTCACCCCTGTTGCAGAAACGGCCCATTGCTATTTCCCCAGGCAGTAGACCATATCTTACGTCAGAATCAAATTCCAGGAAAACGCAGGAAAAGGCTTCACATGTACCTATTAGGGAAAATATTCAAGTACAGAGATAGATAGTCTGCCTTCTTATGTCCCCTCTGTAGATGATTCAGAGATGGGTATGAATGCATGCTCTCCATAGTAGTAGTCTAGTCCCAACGAAACAAGATTTTTTAAAATTTTGACCGGGTTTTCCACTGATTCAACAGCATGACATCCCAAAATGGAAAGGAGATCAAGGCAGCCCTTTTCAATTTTGCTTAACCAAACACTACCATATTCCTCCAAAATCAACTTAAGATCAACATACAGCAAATTGGTGGTCGGGCACAAGATTTGATGAAAAAGTGATAAGAGCTTCCAATCTGCTCTTGCCCTCAATGAAACAATGTCCACCTCATATCTAATGGCTGGAATAGGAACAGTGATGCTCTCCTCCAAATAATAGCCTCAAACATATTCCGCCCAATGGAAACCTATTCCTGAATGCACATTTATGATGACCCTGATTGTGTCTGATGCCAGATCAAGGTCTTACTGAGCTACTAGCTCTGCCAGAAGGTCCCGACTTGATCTCATAAATATCCTTGCCTAAATGGTGATAATATTTTACAGCTAAGGCAAAACTATTGCATAAGAGTCCTTCCATATTATTTGCATTACAAACATCATGTGCTATTCCATACACATATCGATTGACAGCTTTAAATATGCCATCTCCCACAAAGCATGCCCTAGGAAAGACAATAGGCTTTGGCTCTCATGTGTCAAGTGCAGTTTCAAATGCCCTAAAACAAGGCAATCATCTGATTGATATAATCACTATAGACAATGTTATAACCCCCCCTCCCAACCACCGGTGCTGCCCTTATATACTAAGTGCAGCTTCTGTCATGCCAGTCATGCCTTCATAGGTAAGGTATAGCCTCACAGGTGCTGCCATGATATGTTGAATACACCCTCAAATGACAAATAATACCATCATAAGCCTGGCATAGCTACAGTATCTAAGGGTTAGCCACGTATGTGCAGGTGCTGCGGGCATATGCCAATGGCAAACACACACACATACACACACACACATGCCTCAATAATGCCACCACAAGGAATAGTCACCATATGAAAGATGCACCTGAAAATGTAAGGTTTATTGAGTTAGACTTTTCCATTCACATTTTACTCTCGCCAAGTTAACTGATAACATTAGCAGATCCAGCCCCACTTAACCTGCAGTGCTGCATCCGGAGCGCCTTCACATATACCATTCAATTAAAAACAATAAAAGCATCAATATATTTAATATCATACCTAAAGAACAGCAAGAAATTGTTTAAACCATTAGAAGTTATAACAGTAGATGTATTACTTGAAACAAAACAGGGAACCAATTGCCATTAAGGCCACACGGATTGTTCACAATTCAGCAACAGGTGATACATTTCTGCATGAGAGATCATGTGATTAACCATAAAAATACAAAATTCTATCTATTTTTAACACCCAGCAGGACACTGGCAGTTTAACAATCTTATCTCAAATTTGGAATATTTACATTTCTACCAATTAGTTTGAGGACAAACCAATGTTAAACTTTATATATTAGACTTAATATTTGCCGGAAAAAACAAACCCTCTCCCCCACTAACACTTACATAGACAAATTTTCATGCAAAGTCCAATGCCTCCTCCCCCGCCCCCTCACGTCACACTTCCTGGTGATAGAAAGAATTTCCCAGTGTCAGAGAGATAATAGAGACATTGCAAATCATGGAAATGGAAGCGGTTAATGTAGGAATTGTAAATAGCAACTTTCTGTCGATTGAATAGTTAAGAAAACGGACAGTGATGTCACTGCATCATTTGTCTGTTTTTTCGTTGACCCTACTAAGACCAATGAGCTTTGTTAATGGACTAACTCAGAATTATTTTTTTGAATATCGATTACGAACTTTGATGAAACTATGCGTCTTGCCAAGACTAATTTCTGCCAATAGAGTAACGAGGAATTATATCCTGACCACGTATTATCTATCTGATGAATGTATGATCTTGTGATTTTTGGCACTTTTATGATTAATGATTTTTGCTTGTATAATTTGTCAGACTAATTTGTTTTTTGAATCACGGGAGACTGCAATATGTACATACATATATTCAATTGGGCTGGGCTTCGGGCGCCTCCACCTCTAAGGTAACATATACTCGTGATGCTTTGATAGACTTAGTCCCAGAGTTCACATTGTTACCTCCCTCCCGCATGGACTTTAATAGCCATGCCTTCTCCGGTAGGTACCTTTGAGGTACCAGCCTTGCTAATTTAGGGCGCATGTTCATTTGTTTTATTAATTGTTACAAGAACATGCTCCTGACTTTGCTTTGGTCACAGAGAAGTAGCAAAATTAAACCTCTGGTCCATGTTTGGTCCAGGCACTACCGACAGATTTCCGTATTCTGCTCTGGACAGACCTTCCTTGCAAGTGGGTGATGGAGGCGTGGCATGAATTTACCACTCCTGCCTGCTTTGTTCTATTCTTCCTTGTTTTCACAATCTTAAACTGGAAGGTCTTCTTTTATGGGTTGTCATCTCACCTGTTAGGACCATTCATATTTGTTCAGTCTATCGTCCTACGTCCCGAAATTCATCATTTCCACTGGCTTTTGGCAATGGCACATCTTAATCTGCACTTCTCTGTTTTAATCATTTTAGGGGATCTACATTTTCATGCCAATGACCCATTGGACCATCGGTCAAGGCAGTTGATTTCTGCCTTATCTGATTTAGAACCTTTTCAATGGCTGACTGGTCCTACTCACGTGTGATGTAATAGGTTAGAGCCTGTGTTTTCTACTGCTGGGTTAACATCGATTTTCCCAGCTTCTCTCATGGAACAACCACTTTTTGATTAATTCCCCGGTGCCTGTTCCTGACATGCCCGGTTGCCCAAGGTTTATAGTGATAAAGTCGAATGACATAATGTCGAAAGTCAATGTCTATAAAAAAAAGTCGAAAAAAGAAATGTCAAATTTCTTTTTTTGGTTGCTTTTTGTTCGAAATGGGGGGTTCCTCAAAACCCCCTTTTTAGTAATTTTTTATTTTTTTTATCCCTTTTTTTTACTTCCGGAACATCAAGAAAACATGTAAATTTTTTTAAAAAAGCATTCGTCTTTTTTTTTCAACATTTCTTTTGGGACATTATGTCTTTTGACATAATGTTTTTGACTTATTCACTGCCTACCGTTGCCCACCCTATCGTAGATGCGTTTCTGTCAATATTCTGGATTTATCTGATAATATCATTGCTTCCTGCCCTCCATCTGATTCTACTGACTTGGCATTTCTGTCTTCAGCCCTATTATCAAAGGCTGAACTAATGGCGCATTTGGTGAAGGCCAAATTCGTAGGCTCCCCTCCAAGCCCTGGTTCTCACCAGAACTGGTGGACCCACGTCTTTTGCGCAGGCAGGCAGAGTGCAATTGGCCCTCTTCTTATAGCCAGGCCAGCCGCCTGGCTCTACCTTCAGCTACTGCTTTGGTCCAGGCAGCAGCTTTTGACGCTAAATAATCTTTATTTTACTCACGCCTGGTATCAGCTGTTAATCAGCCTGGAGAGCTTTAAAAACTCGTCCAGTCGTTGTCATCTTCAAATGTAGGGAGTTCATTTGTCCTCTCACAAGGTCTTTGTGACTCTCTTTCTAGTTTCTTTTCAGGTGAAATAGTGGACCCAGGGCGCTTTTAAAAGAAAACGGGTGCCCAAGGAAGAAAATGCTGTTGCACAGACAATTGCGCTTCATATGGGTAATTTAGAGAATGTCTGTAAAAAGCAGCAATATTTTTTTTTGTTTCCTTTAAAAAGCAGATCTTGATGCATTAAGGTCAAACGAAGTCCACTGCTGGCTAAATCCCACTGGGCTTACCTTGATGATCAATGCAAATCCAGATGGACGTAGGCTGTGGTAGATGGAACAGGCACCATTTTCTTCTTCCTCTGCAACAGGACAACCTTAAAGAGGATCATTACTCTGATCAGCCCTTGGTTGTCATCCGCTGTGAATAGCTCTTTTGGTCATAGTTGTATCCCATTCTGGTCTTAAGCAAGCCATGGTGATTCCTCACTTTAAAAAACCTACTTTGGATCCCAGCGTTCTTTCTAATTTTGGGTCTATCTCTCTTCTTCTTTTTTCATGAAGTTGCTTGGGTCACTGGTGATGCCTGTGTTCTGTTCCTTCGTGGAAGATACTTTTTTTTTTTTTTTTTTTTAATTTTTATTTATAATATATACAATATATACAATATATCAGCCACTACAATATTACAGGAAACCAAATATAAACAAAGAGAAATAATCAAGAACCAACTTAAAAGAAGTCATTGAACACATTCCAAATCTTTTCATATGTCGACATTTTGCATTTCAATCTGTAAATAAGTTTCTCCGTCCGTGAGAGGCATTGCATTTCCTGGATCCACTCCCCATAGGAAGGAGATTCCCTCCCCTTCCACCCGCGGAGAATCAACCTCTTGGCCACAATAAATGCACGAAAAAACCACTTCTTGTGGGCTGCGCTGATTTCACCCAACCCTGAATCATCACCCAGGATTACCGTCCTAAAATCGAGAACTGAACCAACTCCTGTAATCCTGTCACACACATTACAAACCTCACTCCAAAAATCTCAGACTCTCACACAATCCCACAGCATGTGTTCCAATGACCCGACTGCCTGGACGCACCCCCAACAGTTAGAATTGTCAGACATGCCTCTTTTATGCAATGTTTCAGGGCACCAATATACCCGGTTCAGGATCTTTATCTGTCGAGAACGTTCACTTAGATTCAGAGAGCACAAAGATACATTACTGCACATATTCTGCCAATCATCCAAATCAATCTCTGATCCTATTTTCTCACTCCACACTCCCCGCAAATTGTCATTACTCCGAAAATGTGACACCATTAGCTTGTAAAGCCGACTGGCTAAACCGCCACACTTCCCACTTGAGTCTGTCAACAAAGCACACACATCCAAGGAGTCAGACCAGTCGACCTCACCAACCGCTCTCTTTAGCCGTCTATATGCAGAGTCCGATAGACCATCAAAATTCCATCTCTCTCTCAGCTCTGCGGCAGTCAACCATCGATCATCATTCCCCAAATCAGAAACCAGTTTAATATTCATCAAAAACCATTCAGGCCAAAAAACTGTCCTCAAATTGTCCCTGATCCTAGGATTCAACCAGATAGAGGCACTCCTGCTTTTGAACGCATCCCGTTCAAGCAATGACCAAACAGCAGTCCATGAATCACGCAAAAAGTATGTTGCCAACAAATTGCCACCCGAAATCTTGGTATTAGTGGTCAACAAGGCTGTCGGGCCCAGCGGCCCATAAGCGCTGGACTCTGCCACCGCCCAGCTGTCTAAATCACCTGACAAAAATGGAACAAAGGAATAAGCAGAAAAGGCCAAATGATAGGCCCGAAAATTCGGTACCCCAAGACCACCCAAATGGACCGGAAGCTGTAACTCCCAAAGACTAAGTCTTGTTTCTTGGATTCTTTTCAAACTGGTTTGCGTCCTCGGCGAGGTACTGAGTCAGTGCCGGTGTCTGTCGTGGATGATCTGGCCCACCTCGTGGATGGGGGGCGGTGTTGGGGTACTGGTTTTGTTAGATCTGTCGGCTACTTTTGACAATATTGACCATTCCATCTTGCTGGACCGGCTCGCCTCGTTGGGAATTGCGGGCACAGTACTCGGCTGGTTCCGCTCTGTTCTGTCGGAGCGCTCACAATTGGTTTTCCTTCACCTTTTTCTTCACTCCTCTACCTATCTCCTGTGGCGTCCAACAGAGGTCTGCTCTTTCCCCCTCTTCTTTTTAGCATTCGTATTTAACCTTTGGTTGAGCTGATTCACTCTTTTGGTTTCAGATGCTACTCATATGTGGATGACGCCCAAATCTTGGTGCGCCTGGGTCTACTGCAGGTACAACCTGTGTCTTGTTGCCAGGCTTGTTTCTATGCAATCAACACCTGAACGAGCAAAAACTGGCTTCTTTTGAATGGTAATAAAACTGGTGTGTTGATGGTGGGCCTCCCTCGAGCTCTGTTTTGTGGACCACCGATTTCTGGCCTTCTTCTCTTTTCCCTGTTGACCAAACCTGTGCACATTAATAAGAACGTATGCATCAAATGTACCTCTTCTCTGTCATTTGAGCCTCAGGAAAATGCAGCCTGCCAGTGTATTTCAAGCTCAAGATCCTGCGGAAAGTCCTGCTTTTTCTCAGGAGCACGTGCAGGTTCTACAAAACACTGTGGCTAGATTGGTGGTGGGGGCTCCGTTTCGGACTTCTGCCTTCCCCATTCTGGCCTCACTGCTCTGGCTGTAGCCAAACCGGTTTATTTCAAGGCATTGTGTATCGTATATCAGGCTTTTTTATGGTATTGGCCCTGAGTTTCTGCAAGAAAAATTCCCTGCATATATTCCAGCTGGCTGTCTTCATTCGGCTTCCTCTTTGCTTATTCAAGTCCCTCGTTTTTGTCTTTCCAAAATATGGTGGCGGTGCCTTTTCTGTAGCGGCCACCAGGGTTTGGAACGCCCTGTCTTTGGACCTGTGGACAACACAGGATCATCTTCGGTTCAGGTGGTTCCTTGAAATCTCTGCTATTCCAGCAGTTTTTTCTTTTTCCGTTTTGTGTGTGTTTCTGTTCCCCCGAGGTAGCGCCATGATGCCCCTCGTTGGTGAAGGTCACGATTTATACATTTTGAAAATAAATCTAATAAATAAAATAAATAAATGTATACATTTTGAATAAACAACATTGTTTTTGTCGTGCCCTTCTTTACTATTTTGATAAATATTATTCAATAAATTTCTTTTACATCTCAATGGTTTGCACTACCACACATTTGGCCTTACTAAAGGAATTAAGGGCAGTTATTTGGCATAAGAAATTTGAATAATGCCGTTTGCAAATAATTTGCAGTACATAAATAAGTAATCAAGTGTTTTAAACAGACACAATGGGAAAAACATCTGTGTTTTCTCATATTGCCCAGTTTCGCATGATGTATGGCTTATTTCTCTTATGTTTATACATATCTGTACAGAAGCAATGCTGTGAAGAATACATGTACTAAACCATCATTCAGTTCTGATATAATTAATATCATTGTCTTATATTAGAGCTGTTTAGTTGTCCACCACAAACATCATGTCATATGCGCCCACTTTAAGGGGGTAATTCATAGAATTCAGCGCACAAGTGGCACACGCGGCTGGCGCACAGTGTGCGCGTGCGAATCCCTGCGCCAGCCGCGTGCGCTAAAATACATTTCCGCGCACAGCGTATTCATGGATTCCAGCCACCAAAACCAGCCGTGGCGCACAGTGGCACAGCGACCCTGCAGCAGCGCCAGTTACGCCCCCAAGAACGCCTCTCGCGCCGGGAAAAGCCATCAATATACCCAATCCAGCGCAAAGGGCTGCGCTAACCCTGTACCAGCACGGCAAGCGGGCTACGTGTATCACTGGAGTGCGCAGGAAGTACCTCACGCGATTGGCCCCGTGCGAGCAGGGTACACGTATTTCAGGGGTGCGCAGGAAGTTCCACACACGATTTCCGCAGGGTACGCGTATCTCAGGGGTGCGCGGGAAGTGCCACACGCGATTTCAGCAGGGTACGTGTATTTCAGGGGTGCGTGTGAATTTCCACAAGCGATTAGGCCCGTGCGAACAGGGCACGCGTATCTCAGGGGTGCGCGGGAAGTGCCACACGCGATTTCAGCAGGGTACGTGTATTTCAGGGGTGCGTGGGAATTTCCACACGCGATTGGGGGTACGCGTATCTCAGGGGTGCGCAGGAAGTGCCACACGCGATTTCAGCAGGGTACGTGTATTTCAGGGGTGCGGGGGAAGTTTCACACGCGATTTCTGCAGGGTACGCGTATCTCAGGGGTGCGCGGGAAGTGCCACACGCGATTTCAGCAGGGTACGTGTATTTCAGGGGTGCGTGTGAATTTCCACACGCGATTGGGCGCGTGCGAGCAGGGCACGCGTATCTCAGGGGTGCGTGGGAAGTGCCACACGCGATTTCAGCAGGGTACCTGTATTTCAAGGGTGCGCGGGAATTTCCACACGCGATTGGGGGTACGCGTATCTCAGGGGTGCGCGGGAAATTCCACACGCGATTTCATCATGGTACGTGTATTTTGGGGTGCGGGGGAAGTTTCACACGCGGCATCAGAAGGGCACGTGTATTTCAGGGGTGCGCGGGAAGTTCCACACGCGATCTCATCAGGGTACGTGTATTTCGTGGTGCGGGGGAAGTTTCACACGCGACATCAGCAAGGTACGTGTATTCCAGGGGTGCGCGGGAAGTTCCACACGTGATTCCATCAGGGTACGTGTATTCCAGGGGTGCGCGGGAAGTTCCACACGCGATTGGGCCCGTGCGAGCAGGGTACGCGCATTTCAGGGGTGCGCAGGAAGTTCCACACGCGATTCCATCAGGGTATGTGTATTACAGGGGTGCGCGGGGAGCACCACACGTGAATTGCACGTGTGGGTCCTCCCAGGTGTTCCCTCTACACTCTCCACGGCCCCTGCAGGTGGCTCACACCACAGGGGCCTACCCTGCACATGTCCTGCAGGCACACCATCCACCATGGCCATGACCCCCAGCCAACCCACATGTCAACTTGCACTACTGCCCACCAACGCATGTCCCCCTGCACCCCCAGTCACCAGGGGCACCCTCCACCAGGCCCCCACCCATGTCTCCCAGCACCCCCACCCCCCAGCAGTGCAGGGGCACCCACCACCAGGCCCCCTCCCATGTCTCCCAGCACCCCCACCCCCAGCCACCAGGGGCACCCACCACCAGGCCCCCACCCATGTCTCCCAGCACCCCCACCCCACAGCAGTGCAGGGGCAGCCTCCACCAGGCCCGCACCCATGTCCAACTCATGTCTCCCACCACCCCCACCCCCCAGCACTGTGGGGCACCTGCCAGCAGGCCCCCACCCATGTCCAACTCATGTTCCCCACAACCCCCACCCTCCAGCAGTGCAGGGGCACCCACCACCAGGCCCCCACCCATGTCTCCCAGCACCCCCACCCCCCCAGTCACCAGGGGCAGCCTCCACCAGGCCCCCATCCATGTCCAACTCATGTTCCCCACCACCCCCACCCCCCGGCACTGTGGGGCACCTGCCAGCAGGCCCCCACCCATGTCCAACTCATGTTCCCCGCCCCCACCCCCCAGCACTGTGGGGCACCTGCCAGCAGGCCCCCACCCATGTCCAACTCATGTTTCCCACCACCCCCACCCCCCAGCACTTTGGGGCACCTGCCAGCAGGCCCCCACCCATGTCCAACTCATGTTCCCCACCACCCCCACCCCCCAGCACTGTGGGGCACCTGCCAGCAGGCCCCCACCCATGTCCAACTCATGTTCCCCACCACCCCCACCCCCCAGCACTGTGGGGCACCCTCCACCAGGCCCCCACCCATGTCTCCCACCACCCCCACCCCCCAGCAGTGCAGGGGCAGCCTCCACCTGGCCCCCACCCATGTCTCCCAGGTCCCAGCACCCCCACCCCCCAGCAGTGCAGGGGCACCCACCACCAGGCCCCCACCCATGTCTCCCACCACCCCCACCCCACAGCAGTGCAGGGGCAACCTCCACCAGGCCCCCACCCATGTCTCCCACCACCCCCACCCTCCCAGTCACTAGGGGCAACCTCCACCAGGCCCCCACCCATGTCTCCCAGCACCCCCACCCCCCAGCCACCAGGGGCAGCCTCCACCAGGCCCCCACCCATGTCTCCCAGCACCCCCACCCCCCAGCAGTGCAGGGGCAGCCTCCACCAGGCCCACACCCATGTCTCCCACCACCCCCACCCCCCAGCCACCACGGGCAGCCTCCACCAGGCCCCCACCCATGTCTCCCACCACCCCCACCCCCCAGCAGTGCAGGGGCAGCCTCCACCAGGCCCCCACCCATGTCTCCCACCACCCCCACCCCCATGCACTGTGGGGCACCTGCCAGCAGGCCCCCACCCATGTCCAACTCATGTGCCCCACCACCCCCACCCCCCAGCACTGTGGGGCACCTGCCAGCAGGCCCCCACCCATGTTCCCCAGCACCCCCACCCCCCAGCACTGTGGGGCACCTGCCAGCAGGCCCCCATCCATGTCCAACTCATGTTCCCCACCACCCCCACCCCCCAGCAGTGCAGGGGCACCCACCACCAGGCCCCCACCCATGTCTCCCACCACCCCCACCCCCCAGCCACCAGGGGCACCCACCACCAGGCCCCCACCCATGTCCAACTCATGTTCCCCACCACCCCCACCCCCCAGCACTGTGGGGCACCTGCCAGCAGGCCCCGCTCCATGTCCAACTCATGTTCCCCACCACCCCCACCCCCAGCACTGTGGGGCACCTGCCAGCAGGCCCCCACCCATGTCCAACTCATGTTGCCCACCACCCCCACCCCCCAGCACTGTGGGGCACCTGCCAGCAGGCCCCCACCCATGTCCAACTCATGTTCCCCACCACCCCCACCCCCCAGCACTGTGGGGCACCTGCCAGCAGGCCCCCACCCATGTCCAACTCATGTTCCCCACCACCCCCACCCCCCAGCAGTGCAGGGGCACCCACCACCAGGCCCCCACCCATGTCTCCCACCACCCACACCCCCCAGCCACCAGGGGCACCCACCACCAGGCCCCCACCCATGTCCAACTCATGTTCCCCACCCTCCCATCCCCAGCACTGTGGGGCACCTGCCAGCAGGCCCACACCCATGTCTCCCAGCACCCCCACCCCCCAGCCACCAGGGGCACCCACCACCAGGCCCCCACCCATGTCTCCCAGCACCCCCACCCCCCCAGTCACCAGGGGCAGCCTCCACCAGGCCCCCACCCATGTCTCCCAGCACCCGCACCCCCCAGCCACCAGGGGCACCCACCACCAGGCCCCCACCCATGTCTTCCACCACCCCCACCCCCCAGCAGTGCAGGGGCAGCCTCCACCAGGCCCCCACCCATGTCTCCCAGCACCCCCACCCCCCAGCCACCAGCGGCAGCCTCCACCAAGCCCCCACCCAGGTCTCCCACCACCCCCACCCCCCAGCACTGTGGAGCACCCACCACCAGGTCCCCACCCATGTCCAACTCATGTTCCCCAGCACCCCCACCCCCCAGCACTGTGGGGCACCGGCCAGTAGGCCCCCACCCATGTCCAACTCATGTTCCCCAGCACCCCCACCCCCCATCACTGTGGGGCACCTGCCAGCAGGCCCCCACCCATGTCCAACTCATGTTCCCCACCACCTCCACCCCCCAGCACTGTGGGGCACCTGCCAGCAGGCCCGTGCCCATGTCCAACTCATGTTCCCAGCACCCCCAGCACTGTGGGGCACCTGCCAGCAGGCCCCCACCCATGTCCAACTCATGTTCCCCACCACCCCCACCCCCCAGCAGTGCAGGGGCACCCACCACCAGGCCCCCACCCATGTCTCCCAGCACCCCCACCTCCCAGCCACCAGGGGCAGCCTCCACCAGGCCCCCACCAATGTCTCCCAGCAACCCCACCCCCCAGCCACCAGGGGCACCCACCACCAGGCCCCCACCCATGTCTCCCACCACCCCCACCCCCCAGCAATGCAGGGGCAGCCTACACCAGGCCCCCACCAATGTCTCCCAGCACCCCCACCCCCCAGCCACCAGGGGCAGCCTCCACCAGGCCCCCACCCATGTCCCCCACCACCCCCACCCCCCAGCACTGTGGGGCACCCACCACCAGGCCCCCACCCATGTCCAACTCATGTTCCCCACCACCCCCATCCCCCAGCACTGTGGGGCACCTGCCAGCAGGCCCCCACCCATGTCCAACTCATGTTCCCCACCACCCCCACCCCCCAGCACTGTGGGGCACCTGCCAGCAGGCCCCCACCCATGTGCAACTCATGTTCCCCAGCCAACATGTCATCACAATCTAGATCCCTGGTCCCTATGGTCAGCCTCCAAATGCAAAACACCCACCCGTGTATTGCATCCACCCACTCATAATTTGCAATTACATTACAGAACACCAATTGCAAGTTCCGAAACAAACACATCTCCCTCACATATACCCAATGGGTGTCAGTGAATCTCAAAACACATATCATGAAATGCATGAAACCAATGAGATACCAAACATTGAAGTTCACCAAAAAAAAAATGTATTAAAGGAAACATAAATAGAATCAAAAATGAAGAAACAGAAATGTGAATGTACAAAAATTAAAAGAAGCATGTCCGTGAAAAAAAGCAAAACCAAAAATAAAATTCCAAAGTAATGTTGTCCAAAGTCAATGTCCACAAAACAAAATCCGAAAGCCATTGCTCCATGGTTAAAAAGTGAAACAAAAATACAATCCAACAGTGAACTATGTACATGGGAACAAGCCAGGGTTCATTATCCCAACAAAAGAAAGGAAACCTATCTAACTACACTAACTAATACAATAAACTATATATAAAAATGTGGCCAATGTCCGAAAGGTCCAAATAAAATCAAAACAAAAATGAAACCTAACACTACCTACATAACTATGTACAAGGGCAGCGGGCTAGTTTCACGGCTCACTTGTGGATGTCCCGGGCCAGGGCATCATCAAACTCCTCCTCAATGTCCCGGAGGCGGTCCTCCTCCATGTCCCCGAGGGTCTGCAGGGCCGTCGACGTCTCCACCTCCAAAGCCCTGCGGATTGCCTCAAGGCACTCGGCCCGCCTCAGGGCCCTCCACATGGAGTTCTCCGCCCTGACCATTGTGAGCCGTGCCTCTTCCGCCCGCTGCCGCTCCGCATCTATGGCGTGGCCCAACCGCTGCCACACGGAAGACACTCTCTGTCCTAGGTCCTCCTGCCCTCCGGCCGATGCCTGCCCCTCCGATGTTGAAGGCCCCGAGCCTTCATGGCTCCCACCACGTTGCTGCTGCTGCTGTGCCTCTGCCCGTGCACTGCCTCCTGCTGCCTGCACATCCTCCGCTGGCTGGGGTGCAGTCGTAGATGTGGCCACCCTTGCTGGACGTCCGACTCCCGACTGTGGCAGGGATGCCTCCTCCACCAGCCTGGCCGCACCGTCAGAGGCAGCTCCACAGGGCACCCAGGTGACTGATGGGTGGGAAGATGGCACAGAGGACGACTGGCGCGTAGGGGGTCCAGTTGAGGAGGGGGGTCATAGCAAGCCCCATCAGACGGAGGAATCCGGCCTGGGTCACCTGTCCCAGCAGGCTGACGTGGTCAACGAGCCATTCGAGATGACGTGCAGTCTCTTCATGAAAAGACTGCAGGTCACCTTGCATGGCCCGTTGACGCAACGCCACACCAGCCAGGACAGGCTCAACCCGGACCTGGATAGCCACGTCCGCAGGCAGAGGAAGGCCAGTTGACGTGAACTCATCCCCTGCCTGAAAACGGGTCTGGACGTAGGCATCCCTGCTGGTGCAAGATGATGCAGGGACAGGATCAGGGACAGGATTGCACACAGGCACCTCGGCGGCGGCCTGTGCTGCCTCCTGTCCCTGGTCTTGCACTGCACCACTAGCACCAGTGGGATTCCCACCTCCAGACCCCGTCTCTGGTGCTTGCACGGCCTCCTCCTCCACCAAACCCCCCACCAACATGGATGACTCCGTGCCATCTTCCCCTGTTGGGCCCTGTGGGGTCCCAGCTGCCCCTTCTGCTGCCGAGGAGTCCAACTCCAACCTCCGCCTCTGGGACCTCCCCCCGGCAGCTGCGGCCTGGGACGCGGCACCGGACTCCTCACTCCCCGACGAGATCACAACATGGGAGGGGAGCCGGGCCTTGCGTCTCCGGCTGGCGGTGGGATCCCCGCCGCTTTGCTCCACAGCACCTTCTCCGCCCTCTTCATCAGTTGACGCTGCAGACAGGGAGAAACAAAACACAGGCATCAGGGCACTGTACAATGGACACATACACACATGACAGTTGTACATGAGTGGCATTGGCAAACCTCAGACATGTCATCACAATCCCCAACACACATGTCATTACAACTCGCACACATGAGCCATACCACAGCCATATCGCAACTGCCACCACCATCCATACACATACAACAGCATGAGCAGCCAAAGGTGAGCCAGACATCACATGCAACACAGGAAGTGCACCACACATGTACACACACCACCACACTTGCATGCATGTGTACACCTCTGCCAAGTGTCGCAGTGTTCAGACGGGCATCCATGTCACATCTGCCAATCAGGCTTCCACATACCGCTGTCACATGCATCCATGGTGCATCACTGTTGCACCCTTGTCAAATACACACATATGCACATGTACACAGTGCTGATACATGCAGCCAAAAACAACATACATGCGTGACATCATGGACATGTCTACTTACATACACATTCATCCAAACATGTGTGCCCACACAACATTTGGCATGCAAGCCTACACACACAAGCACCATCCATGTCTCACACATTCCAGCCCTCGCATGTGTCAGCCCCACGGCCCTGTACACCACCACCCATACTCGACCCCATACAAACAGATGTGCAACCTGCACACTACTGAATAATCACCACACGCACTGCTCACAATCAGGATGCATGTACACCCACCGCTCAACTCCAGACGGGTCTGCCTCTCAAGGACCTGGACGTGGAGCGCTGGGGATATGCGTTCCAGGACCCTCATCTGTTCTTCCGACAAGTGGCCCCGGCGCCCCTTGGCATCCGCTGGCTTCAAGAGGCTCCGGGCCTTGTTCAGGGTCCTGGACCTGAAGTCCTCCCAGCGCTTCTTGACATGTTGTAAGTCACGGACTGCCGCCCCCTCCGCGTTGATGGCAGTCACGATGTCAGTCCAGATCCGAGTCCGTCCTTCCTTGTCGGCGCGGGAACTTCCGAAGAGGGCATCATACTGCCCCAGGACTTGCTCCACCAGGACACCAACTTCGGTGGCACTGAAGCTGGTGCCCCTCTGCCTCTCTGGCCGGGGGTTGTCAGTGGTCTCAGATGGTGTTTGCCCCGACATGACAACCCCAGAGGCAGGAGTGGGTGGGAAACTGGGTCCTGGGGCTGGGCTGTGGAGTGATAGAATCCCAGTCGGGAGTCTTCGGTTCCAGCAGGGGTGGTCACAGCAACAGCACCCCTGGCTGATGTGCAGGCAGCAAATGGCAGGGCACGTGGGCAGCAGGCAGTCAGGCAGCAGCAGATGGCAGGTGGGAGCGTGCTCGGGGCTCTGGGGGGCAGTAGTTCGGCCTACTGGGCAGGAGCGTGGTCTTCCGTGTGCTTACGCGTGGCCAGCTTGATACGGAGTGATTTGGCACGTGAAAAATCTGCACGTCAGCATGTGATTCGAGGAAAGGCCCTTAGCGCGTCTGCACGCATACGCATTTTCATTGGACAGAAGGCCCGTCAAGCGCAAGAGCCCCTGTGACGTGACGCGTACAGACGTGCATGGGCATTTCAGCGCACGTGGAAAACTGCACGTCCGCGTGCAATACGAGGAAAGGGCCCAAGCGCGTAAGCGCGCGTGAAAAACTGCACGTCCGCATGCAATACGAGGAAAGGGCCCATGCGCGTAAGCGCGCGTGGAAAACTGCATGTCCGCGTGCAATACGAGGAAAGGGCCCATGCGCGTAAGTGACGTGACGCGCACATGCGTTTCCCTCAGCACGGGTTAAAGGTGAGCGGGCCCAGCAGTTCGCTGTATGTGCCTTTCATGGAGACCGACGTGTGTTGCTGCTTCCTGTTGTTTCGCGCGCCATCACAACTTCACAGCTATCAAGGACGTATCTCTTCTTTTGCCGGGGGTATTGGCTACGCATGTTTTTCTGCATCGCGCTAGTCAGACGGTGAGTCGCACACGCTCTTTTTCCCACTGCGGGTGCCCCTGTGTATCGCACCCATTTTTGATGTCATAGTAGCCTGCGTGTCCCACGCGTACACGTTATTCGTGTTACTGGGTGCCACCGCGTACTGCGGGAGGTTGAATCCACGCACGTAGGCTGCAGGGTTGCGTGCACGGTTTTACTGCAGTTTTGGGGTGCCTGAGCGTTGCGTGACCCGTCACCACATCACCGGGGTCACATACAGCCTTGCAGGTGCAGGGGGGCTCTTAAGATCTTGCTTTCCACCCCCTTCACCCCAATTGCCCAGGTCAATTGTGGTGTACACCTCCCATTGGCACCACTCCATCTGTGCCAGCACTACTACATCTGTGCCATGGTTGGGAGGCCACCAAAGGTAAGGGGCGCCTCAGCTGGGCGTACTCCTCGTGGCAGGCGTGGTCGGGGACGTGGCCGTGGTGACCAGGGAGTAGGGGGACTCCAGGGTGTCCAGGGCAGCCACAGAGGGGGAAGAGGCAGGGGTGCTCCACTTGAGCACAATGTTGTGCCATGTGTCGGTGCAGCCATGCCAACACCCCCTGTGGTTCCGGGGAATGCAGCTCCTGCATCTGGCACTGGCACCCGTATGACCCGGCAGTCCGTTCCATCGACTGCCACGGGCCCAAGGGTAGTGGTAGCTGCAGGTGCAGCTGTGGACACCGCCACCCAGGCTCAGGGTCTGCCAGCGCAGGCTGCGTTGGCACTTGAAGAGCCCTTGGTAGATCTCCAACAGGCCAGGGGGGAAACCATAGGTGCACGCCGGGCTGCTCAGACCAAACACGTGTCCCTGGGGCAGTCATGTCATCTGCTGCCCCGAACAGCCGGGTGTTGGCAAGTGCAGGGGCAGATGCACCCAACAGCACCCCGGTTGTGAGTCTGCCAACCAGGACCGTTGCGGTCAATGACCCTGCCACAGCTGATGTTGCTGCGCAGGGTCCATTAGTGGGCACCTAGCTGCCACTGACACAAGTCAGGCCTTTGGTCATCCCTCCACCTGCCACTCCCTTGGCTCAATCCACCGAACCCACTGGCCATACTGGTCAGGGCGGCATTAGCCAGCCAGGTTCTGCTCCACAGTCCAAGAGGAGGAAAGTTGCACCTGCAGCACAGGCTGGGACCCCACACACAGCCACGACCTCCTGCACATCGAGGAAGAAGCCTTTCTGTAAGCAGGAACTGGACTTCCTCGTGGACTACGTGCAGGGCCACAACCGTGACATTCTAGTGGGTGCCAATAGTCAGACTACGGCTGCCCAACGTGACACCCACTGGAAGCATGTTGCGTAACATGTCAGTTCATTCGGCCATGAGGTGCGCACGGCGCAGGAGTGCAAAAAGCGTTGGAATGACATCAAGCGCAGCACTAAGGCCAAGCGTGCCTCAAATTACAACTTGACTCTGGTGACTGGCGGTGGGCCTGCACCAGAGGAGGAAGAACTCACTCCGCATGAGGCTCTCGTTGCGGAGTTCATACCACCTGAATTGGTCGAAGGAGTGGGAGAGATGCTGGACTTTGATGCCCAGTCCAGTGAGTGTTGATGCGTGTTTGTTGAGGACGTGTGTGTTTCACTTGTGGGATGTGTTGTGCATGATTGCTGCTACATGTGACGTGTACATGGTTCTGATGTGTAAGTAATGCAATGCTATCGTCATGCATGTCTCCTCTGCCTGCATGTGGGACTCCATGTGGGCATGCTCCCTTGCCCCTCCTCCGCCACTCTGCACTCCAGTTCCACCTTTGCACTGGTCTGCTTCAATCTTGCCAATGTGTAGTTTCTTGTTCATGTGTCCTGTGTAGATGCTAACTTCCAGCGTAGAAACTGCCAGACATATGCCGTGTGGTACAGCCTTAGTACTCGATGCAGGGTGTCTCACTTGTACTGTGCATGGGTCAGATGTCCCGCAGGGACATGAGTGCCCATTCATGCTCCATGTGCATTGCACGCATGCCCCTATGTTTCCTTGACTGGATGATCACTGTAATATGAGTCCTTGGTTACATACATTGCCTGCCATCTCATCGGCCTCCCCATGTCAACTGTGGCTCAGTCCTGCGTTGCACACATGTTTAGGCCCTGACAATCTGTGTGGCTCACAGGCCTCAGCCTGTTCAATGGCCAATGACTCTGTCCAACTCTTGTGTCTTCTTCACACGTGGGCGGCCTCCGGAGTTTTCATCATGTGTCCTGCCCACTGTCCCAGCATCATTTGCAGTGTTGTAATTTGTATCACATTAAGCTGTTGATGCCAGTCAACACTGCCTGTCAATACACAGGTGTATGGTCAGCCTTTTGATACCATGCTAGGCATCCCTGCTTTGGTACTGGGGTGGAGGGGTGCTTGGCTTCTAGACATGGTACACATTGAATGCACAGTGCACGTGATGTCTGAATTTGACATTGCACTGCCTTCACATTTCCTGGAACACACCATGGAGTGCTTGTACATGTAGGTGGTGAGTGGCGTACACATTTTCTGCACTGCATAGACCCACTTCCATGGAAACTGCCACCTCTCAACAGGTCTGATCACAGAAGCTATTCAAAGTAGACCCAGCATGCATGCCAGGTCATATGTTGTGTGTCACATGTCTGCCGGATGCCTTTGCTGTCGGTGTGTGTGTGTCGTGTGCTTCTGACATGTGTAGTGACCTTTTTCTCTCTATTTTTCAGGTGATGACGCAATGGAGGGGGAGGATGGTGTTGTCATGCCAGACACAGGGTTGGTAACACCACATCAACCTGGCAGTATTGGGGGTCGTGGGGTGGTAGGCCACGAAAACCCCCAAGTGCTGCAGTCCATCTTGTCTCTGGCTGCCTATGAGTCCAGCCTTGATGACGACTCTGACGTCCATGTTGAGTTGGATGAGCATCAAGTCCATGTGTCAGGGGTGAGTGATTCTGATGTGGACACTCCTCTGTCTGCGACACCTGCACTGAGGGATCAGACAGTCTTGGTTCCTCCGCCCGTGGTGGATCGGGAAGCAGGGTCACCCTCCACACCAGTCACTGATGTGCCTGGGACATCACGTCGACGGGGGCATGTAGTCGTGCAGCCGCAGGCGGTGCCAACACAGCGAGGACCCCCGGTCCTTGGGTCCCGCAGGGGTCAAGCCCGGCAACGCGGTCGCCGCGCGCAACCGCTGTATACTGAGTGGGAGCAAGACATGACTGCCAATTCCGAACGGCAGGGGGCAGCAATGGAGAACATCGCTGGGAGCATGGAGCGCGTGGCCCGATCTGTGCTCCCCCCTGCTAGGCAGGTGCTTCTCCAGCAGCAGGCAGCACGGTCCACGGCCCGCTCGCTCAGGCTGGGCATGGCGGCCTCAGACAGGGCACGCCAGGCTGAAATGTCGTCTCTGCGTCAAGCAATTGCTGCTCACGCAGAGGCGCACATGGATGCCCTGAGGGAGGAGTATGCTACCCTCAGATCCACTCTGGGTGTCCTTATGATGTCCCAGAGGCAGCAGGCAGAGGAGAGGTTTGCACAGCTTGAGCGTACCATCTCGGCTGAGCTACAGGCTTGCCGGGAGGTGCAGCGGTTGTCCAGCCAGGCCTTGCAGGAGGAACTCCGTGTTACACGTGTTACCTTGCAAGAGGAAGCACGTGTATCACGTGAGGTTCTGCATGCAGACCTATGTAACATCGCCACACAGAACCAGGCTCACCTATCCAGCAGACTTGCTGCCGACGAGGGGCAAGCTGCGGCTAGGCGTGGCCAGGCTACTGTGCCATGTCCTCCTTTACAGCATGAGCCAGACTCGGACGACCATCTATCTCCCACATAGGTCGTGCTGTGCAGGCGTTGAGCCCATGGAGGATTTTTTTTTTGGCTCAGCATCATCGCATGTGGATGTTGAGCAGCACCCTGTACCTCCCCCCTCCTGGGTGCCTCCCCTCCCCCCTGGGTCGTATGTGGCCATTTTTGATTTTTCTTTTAGTTTAGTTAGTTAAGTTTCTGTTTGATAGTTAGTTTAAATAGGTAATGTAGGTTTTCCATAGTTAGTGTAATTAGTTAATAGTTGAGTTAGTTTAAAATTGCTAGTCTATTGTGCTTTCATGTGACAGTGCAGTGCTTTGTGGCTTTTGAAGGCATCCACTGTCTGTTCCAGCTGGGCCCTTCATGGTTGTCTTGTGTATGTGTTTGCTGCTTGGGGTCCTTGACTCACATATGCCACTCCTGCCTCCCTTATCCATGGGCTCGCAAGGATGGTTCGGTGTTACAAAATATTACACAAGGGCTTTGGACTGTCATATCTGTGGCATGTCTGGTGCTGTGTGACTTGTGTTGACACCCTTAGTGGGGATGATTTAGGTGTCATTGTCCACTGTTCAGCTTTTGCTAGATGGGGTGTGTCATGATTAATGTGGACATTGATTGCTATGCATTGTGTAGTATGTTTCATATCTTTCCTGTACACGTGCTTGTTGCAATTCATGCTATAGATAGTGTTCCACACTTTGGAGGTGAAAGACGGACTGATGGTGTGATTTGTGATGTGACTCTCTGACATGGTCAAGTAATGAGATGCCGGATGAGACACACACAGATGACTTTGAAGCATTAATCATGTGTTTCATGCCCTTTCTGCAGGGGGATGAGCCTCCAGAGCACCTTTGCCAGCAGACATGGCCCATTAGACGACGGAATTCTTGACCCGTTTGTTGGTGCCCACATGCACATGTGTGCACAAGCAGAGGCACAGTGATTGCAGACCCACATCCTAGAACTGCTGACATGTTCCAAGGAACTCCAGGCAAGGTGAGCATCACAGGGGGGGCCACGACACAGCAAAGCTTGCACCAGGCGAGTTGCACATGCAGGCTTAGTCACAGCACTGAGGGTGAGCTTAGACGAATATTGGTGTTGAAGCACACAATGCAGCTCAGATGTGTTTGTGGACTGATGGCTGTTGATAGTAGGGTTGTCTGGGACACATGCAGGGGCAGTGGCACATACCCTCCGGTACACCAAGGTCCATTGAGGCACTTGTATCAACCATGTAGCCTTCTGAGACATGGAAAGGGGCAGCTCACAGGGACATACAGCAAGGGACATACTCGGGTGCAGTGCATATCTTTTCCACGTACTTCATGATAAATGCACTGCCAACTTTGTTTCGGTCATGGTGGTACGCAACTTGCTCTGTAGTCATGGCTTGCTATATGGGTCTGTCTGCTTACCCAGGGAACATTGCATGTTGTGTGAATTGTGACACATTGGTGTTCCATTTGCCACGCACCCACCAGCGGCTGATTTACTGCATTGACTGTGTATGACCAGTCACAGGGGTGATGTTATATATGGGTACGAAGCATCAAGCACAGATTGTCTGTTTGTAGAGTAGTTTGTTGCTATGGGGCATGTTTGGTGTTGTGTTTTTGTGTAATTGGCACGTACAGGTTGTTGACTGTGGCTCTCTTTGCAGCATTGCAGTGCTCCTGTAACCGGACCTGAGAGTGCGCAGGCAGGAGGCCAGCACTCAAAACCAGAGCTAAGTGTCTTGTTGTTTTTCTTTCGAACTGCTCTGCATAGGCTTGCTGGGGAGTGTACTGATGCATGGATGTATGTGTGGTTCAATTTGGTATGTTTTTTCTCCCTAATCACCCGTGAACCTATGCACTTTTGAAACCTGTACCCTCTACCCGGTGTTCCTGCTTCCCGTGCCTATCCAAGCAATGTTCCCTGACCCTCTTTCCCCACTGCGGTTGCGGATGCCTGTGTAAGCCCCGAACTTGCAGGCGCCAAAACCCTAGAGGGGGTGGTTGGTTCGTACCACTCCTGAGCCTGGACTACAGAAGGCCATGACAATGATGTCCAAGTTTGTTTGGATTGTGTATGTGTTCATGCAGGTTGTACATTTTCGTGCATTCCCTAGTTTCATGTGTCATTCCTCCTCCCCTCTCCTGCCACTCATTCCAGTCATCCAGTGTGTCAACACCTGTCCCGACTGCATATCCCTGAACCTCATTCCCCACCAGGGTCTCAGGGGCCTGTGTGAGTTTGACCTTGCAGGCACCCGGGACATGGTGGGGGTGGTTGTTTCGTGAAACTCCTGCGCCTGTACAGGGGACCTGTGACAGTACACATCCATTCATGGTGCATCATCCTATGTTGTGTACCACACATGTCTCACATCCTGTCGTGACATTGTTTTGCTGTGCTACCTTGGTTGTTGCATCATTGTGGTAGTACTTGGCCTTTGTGAGGTACTGCTACGTCAAGTCATCTACTGGAGGGTGTTCGGGTTCGTTTTTATGCCTTGGATTTTGTGATTTTGGAAATGAGTGTGGATTCTGAGGGTGCAGGCATCTTTTTACACACAAGGTGGGAGATGGTGACGAAGGGTAAAGGTGATCCTGTGGCCAGGTGGAATTGAGGTTTGGAGGCTCCATGACCCAGGTGCAGTTGTTCAGTGGGTCATGGTCATTTGTGAGGGAGGGGGGGGGTTATTGTTGATAGTTGCCTTGCCCTGCAGTGTGATGGGAACTCTGACATAGTAATGGTGGTATCCTATGTACATGTTGTGTTCTGCTGATCAATGCCTGTTCATGTGTTGTGTTTTCCTTTCAGGTGCAAGGGGATAGTTGTGGTTTGACATGCTGGGGTGTACACATGGTGGATTTTCACATGTGATGTGCAGGGAACACTGATGGTCACTTGAGTGCAGAGTGCACATGCATATGTGGAGTGCATGTCCTTGCAGAACCACACACTTGCACTCGGATGCACTACATGTACTCCCACCCTTGCATATCCACGTGTACACTGTTTGCCTTCTGGTGCCCACTGTGTCCCGGCAGCACATGTTCAGTGACCGATTATGGATCCAGTACATGCCTAATTTGATGTTTGATGTGGTCTGTCACTTAGATGTGATGCTCAGGGTGTGCATCACACACAATGGCTGTTCACTGTGCTGTGCGCTGAGCAGTGTGATGCAGGAGTAGGACACTGCACACATGAGCTGCAGTGTTGATTTTGCAATGCATAATGTGCATGTAGACAGGCATTCATTGTGATGTTATGTCTACGACTGTTGTAATGCATTTGGAAATGACTTATTTTGGGTGGGAGATTTTGTTGGTCTGTCATTTCATCTGATTCCGGGTCAGGCATCATTGTCCGATGCCACTGTACATTTAGGACATGGCAATGTGTACCTTATCGTTACTGCGTTGGTGTATGGGTATTGCTTGCCATTTCATGTTGATGTTTGGGAGGGTTTGAGGACATGACAGTGATGGCCATGGCCTGTTTTGCAGGTGTGTGTGATGCACACCTTGCATGTCCGGGTCATCCGCTTCTCAGAGCAACTAGCTGGGGGTAGATTTCTCTCCGCAGCAGGGCCCTCCCCCTGGAACAGACTTCCTGCCTGACTTTAACTTGAGGGGAACCATCTCCAGTTCTGGAAGCACCTCAAGACCTTCCTCTTTGCTTCTGCTTACTCTCTGCCTCTCCCTTGCAGAATTCTTCACTGGAACTGCACAGGAGCTGCAACTGGGCCACTCTCACTGACCTCGGTCCCTGGCCCAGCCACTCTCCACTTGCACTGCCTCCCTGGCAACCCCTGCACTGCAGTACTGTCTCTCTATCCCTACAGCCCTCCCTTCCCAGCACTTGTCTGCACTTACCTTCGCAGTTGCCACCAGGCGACCTATGTATTATTTTTTTGGGCTACTTCCCCTGTACTGGACTCCCCCCCACCCTTCCCCTTGCACTTTTCCCTTCCCCCTACCCCTGCACTTGCACAATCTCAATGACACCTGGCCTAGTAGTACCGTTCTCTGTGTTCCCTTGTTCCCCCCTCCCTGCCTCATTGCGCCTTGGAATACTTGTGTAAGGCCCATATCATGTCATATGTCATATGTGTGTCTTTTGGTCACACAGGATAGCTTGTGTTTAAGTAGCTAGGGATGCAGACGATGTGGCACTTCCATGGCAACTATCTCAAGGTGGTAGGGTTGTGACAGTTGACTGTCTCTTTGTCATCATTGATTGTCACCTGGTATGTGCCAGGCCTGTGTGCACTCCGCAGGGGTGGGAGTTTAGGTGAAAAATGTGGCCACAAGCTGGGTCCGGGCTTCCTCGCCACGTGCCCTGTCCCCTCCCATGGGCAGTGCCTGTGCCTGTGGCTGGGGATGTGGGGGCACCACCATGTCCACCGGGACGCCCTGCCGTGTTGCAACATTGTGCAGGACACATGCTGCCACAATGATCCTGCACACTACTGGTGGTGCATAGAGTAGAGCCCACCAGAGCGGTCAAGGGAGCGGAAATGTGACTTGAGCACTCCGAATGTGCGCTCCACTATGCCCCTGGTTGCAATATGGGCGGCGTTGTATCTTACCTAGGGTGGTGTGGTGGGGTTCCAGATTGGCGTCATCATGTGGTTGCTCAGAGGGTAGGCACTGTCCCCTGGGGAGGTGATAATAGTTGAGATTATTAGGGTTTGGATATTTGTCTGTGTGTGACTTGCATGCATGTGCAAGGGCATTTGTACTGACCTAGGAGCCATGTGTCGCCATGCTGCCCAGCTTCCAGGGCCCGGCTCAGGGCGGACATTCTGTATATGAAACTGTCATGGGTGGAGCCAGGGTAGTTTGCATAGACAGAGGTGATGATTCCCTTTGCATCACATACGACCTGTACATTGATGGAAGGCCAGTGCTTGCGGTTTCGGTAGATGTGCTCAATGGCCCTAGGTGGACGTAGGGCCACATGGGTGCAATCTATGGCACCGAGCACTTTGGGGAAGTGTGCCACCCTGAAAAAATCCAGGACAACGGCCTGCCTTTCTGCGGGTGTTCTGGGCATGTATATGTGCCTGCGGACTGAGGGGCACGCTGTCATTATTGCTAGTACCTGGTGTAGGCAGCATGACTGCGTGGCCTGTGAGACCCCCCCCCACTATGGCAGTGGTCCGCTGAAATGACCCAGTGGCCAAAAAATACAGGACATTGAGCAGCTTCTCCAAGGGGCTCAATGCTTGGGAGCAAAGGGTGGGGGATGTGAGGTCATCTTCCCACTCCCTGACCAGGTCTAGGATGATATGGGGTGGAAACCTATACCTGCCGTAGACCTGGTCGTCAGGCATCCCAAAAAGGCTTGTCCGTGGTGCGAAAATGCGTGCCCTGGCTATTCTCCTCCTCCTGCGGTGTCCCACGATCAGTGCAGCGACAAATGGGGCATTCATCATAGCTGTATATACACGTTTGTTGTTTGCGCGCACTTTTATGCTGTGCGCGGGGACGCCTCCGCCTGCCTTCGTGTGGGCGGACGCGTTGACGCCTGTGCACGTCTTTTGCCATGCGCGGGTTTCCCGTATTCGGGTACGTGGTAAGACTGTAGGTCCGAGTGTCATCGCGTGTGATCGGAGGGGAGTGAGCGTACACGCGATTGGCCTGGGTACGTGTGTTTCGGGGTGCGCGGGAAGTTCCACACGTAATTAGCCTGGGTACGTGTGTTCTGGGGTGCCGGGAACTTTCACACGCGATTGGTGGAAATCCACCTGTGTTCTGTCATCACGTGCAATGAGGGAAACACCCACGCGCGTCACGTCACAGACGCGCTCACGCGCTAAGGGCCTTTGGTCCAATGAAATCGCATATGCGTGCTGCTGTGCATACGCGCTAAGGGCCTTTCCTCGTATTACACGCGGACGTGCAGTTTTCCACGCGCGCTTACGCGCATGGGCCCTTTCCTCGTATTACACACGGACGTGCATTTTTTCGCGCGCTGAAATGCCCATGCACGTCTGTACGCATCACGTCACAGGGGCGCTTGTGCTTGAGGGGCCTTCTGTCCACTGAAAATGCGTATGCGTGCAGACGCGCTTACGCGCTAAGGGCCTTTCCTCGAATCACATGCTGACGTGCAGATTTTTCACGTGCCAAATCACTCCGTATCAAGCTGGCCACGCGTAAGCACACGGAAGACCACGCTCCTGCCCAGTAGGCCGAACTACTGCCCCCCAGAGCCCCGAGCACGCTCCCACCTGCCATCTGCTGCTGCCTGACTGCCTGCTGCCCACGTGCCCTGCCATTTGCTGCCTGCACATCAGCCAGGGGTGCTGTTGCTGTGACCACCCCTGCTGGAACCGAAGACTCCCGACTGGGATTCTATCGCTCCACAGCCCAGCCCCAGGACCCAGTTGCCCACCCACTCCTGCCTCTGGGGTTGTCATGTCGGGGCAAACACCATCTAAGACCACTGACAACCCCCGGCCAGAGAGGCAGAGGGGCACCAGCTTCAGTGCCACCGAAGTTGGTGTCCTGGTGGAGCAAGTCCTGGGGCAGTATGATGCCCTCTTCGGAAGTTCCTGCGCCGACAAGGAAGGACGGACTCGGATCTGGACTGACATCATGACTGCCATCAACGCGGAGGGGGTGCCAGTCCGCGACTTACAACATGTCAAGAAGCGCTGGGAGGACTTCAGGTCCAGGACCCTGAACAAGGCCCGGCACCTCTTGAAGGCAGCGGATGCCAAGGGGCGCCGGGGTCACTTGTCGGAAGAACAGATGAGGGTCCTGGAATCCATATCTTATTGTAGGCAGTGCGTGTGGTGATTATTCAGTAGTGTGCAGGTTGCACATCTGTTTGTATGGGGTCGAGTATGGGTGGGGGTGTACAGGGCCGTGGGGCTAACACACGCGAGGGCTGGAATGTGTGAGACATGGATGGTGCTTGTGTGTGTAGGCTTGCATGCCAAATGCAGTTGTGTGGGCACACATGTTTGGATGAATGTGTATGTAAGTAGACATGTCCGTGATGTCACGCATGTATATTGTTTTCGGCTGCATGTATCAGCACTGTGTACATGTGCATGTGTGTGTATTTGACAAGGGTGCAACAGTGATGCAACATGGATGCATGTGACAGCGGTATGGGGAAGCCTGATTGGCAGATGTGACATGGATGCCCGTCTGAACACTGCGACACTTGGCAGAGGTGTACACATGCATGCAAGTGTGGTGGTGTGTGTACATGTGTGGTGCACTTCCTGTGTTGCATGTGATGTCTGGCTCACCTTTGGCTGCTCATGCTGTTGTATGTGTATGGATGGTGGTGGCAGTTGCGATATGGCTGTGGTATGGCTCATGTGTGCGAGTTGTAATGACATGTGTGTTGGGGATTGTGATGACATGTCCGAGGTTTGCCAATGCCACTCATGTACAACTGTCATGTGTGTATGTGTCCATTGTACAGTGCCCTGATACCTGTGTTTTGTTTCTCCCTGTCTGCAGCGTCAACTGATGAAGAGGGCGGAGAAGGTGCTGTGGAGCACAGCGGCGGGGATCCCAACGCCAGCCGGAGACACAAGGCCCGGCTCCCCTCCCATGTTGTGATCTCGTCGGGGAGTGAGGAGTCCGGTGCCGCGTCCCAGGCCGCAGCTGCCGGGGGGAGGACCAAGAGGCGGAGGTTGGAGTTGGACTCCTCGGCAGCAGAAGGGGCAGCTGGGACCCCACAGGGCCCAACTGGGGAAGATGGCACGGAGTCATCCAGGTTGGTGGGGGGTTTGGTGGAGGAGGAGGCCATGCAAGCACCAGAGACGGGGTCTGGAGGTGGGGATCCCACTGGTGCTAGTGGTGCAGTGCAGGACCAGGGACAGGAGGCAGCACAGGCCGCCGCGGAGGTGCCTGTGTGCAATCCTGTCCCTGATCCTGTCCCTGCATCATCTTGCACCAGCAGGGATGCCTACATCCAGACCCGTTTTCAGGCAGGGGATGAGCTCACGTCAACTGGCCTTCCTCTGCCTGCGGACGTGGCTATCCGGGTCAGGGTTGAGCCTGTCCTGGCTGGTGTGGCGTTGCGTCAACGGGCCATGCGAGGTGACCTGCAGTCTTTTCATGAGGAGACTGCACGTCATCTTGAATGGCTCCTTGACCACGTCAGCCTGCTGGGACAGGTCACCCAGGCTGGATTCCTCTGTCTGATGGGGCTTGCTATGACCCCCTCCTCAACTGGACCCCCTACGTGCCAGTCGTCCTCCGTGCCATCTTCCCACCCATCAGTCACCTGGGTGCCCTGTGGAGCTGCCTCTGACGGTGCGGCCAGGCTGGTGGAGGAGGCATCCCTGCCACAGTCGGGAGTCGGACGTCCAGCAAGGGTGGCCACATCTACGACTGCACCCCAGCCGGCGGAGGATGTGCAGGCAGCAGGAGGCAGTGCACGGGCAGAGGCACAGCAGCAGCAGCAACGTGGTGGGAGCCATGAAGGCTCGGGGCCTTCAACATCGGAGGGGCAGGCATCGGCCAAAGGGCAGGAGGACCCAGGACAGAGAGTGTCTTCCGTGTGGCAGCGGTTGGGCCACGCCATAGATGCGGAGCGGCAGCGGGCGGAAGAGGCACGGCTCACAATGGTCAGGGCGGAGAACTCCATGCGGAGGGCCCTGAGGCGGGCCGAGTGCCTCGAGGCAATCCGCAGGGGTTTGGAGGTGGACACGTCGATGGCCCTGCGGACCCTCGGGGCCATGGAGGAGGACCGCCTCCGGGACATTGAGGAGGAGTTCGATGATGCCCTGGCCAGGGACATCCACAAGTGAACAGTGAAACTAGCCCGCTGCCCTTGTACATAGTTATGTAGGTAGTGTTAGGTTTCATTTTTGTTTTGATTTTATTTGGACCTTTCGGACATTGGCCACATTTTTGTATATAGTTTATTTTATTATTTAGTGTAGTTAGATAGGTTTCCTTTCTTTTGTTGGGATAATGGACCCTGGCTTGTTCCCATGTACATAGTTCACTGTAGGATTGTATTTTTTTTTCACATTTTAACCATGGAGCAATGTCTTTCTTTTTTATTTCCCATTGGATTTTGTTTTGTGGACATTGACTTTGGACAACATTACTTTGGAATTTTATTTTTGGTTTTGCTTTTTTTCACGGACATGCTTCTTTTAATTTTTGTGCATTCACATTTCTGTTTCTTCATTTTTGATTCTATTTATGTTTCCTTTAATACATATTTTTTTTGGTGAACTTCAATGTGTGGTATCTCATTGGTTTCATGCGTTTTTTATGATATGTGTTTTGAGATTCACTGACACCCATTGGGTGTATGTGAGGGAAATGTGTTTGTTTCGGAACTTGCAATTGGTGTTCTGTGATGTAATTGCAAATTATGAGTGGGTGGATGCAATACTCGGGTGGGTGTTTTGCATTTGGAGGCTGACCATAGGGACCAGGGATCTAGATTGTGATGACATGTTGGCTGGGGAACATGAGTTGCACATGGGTGGGGGCCTGCTGGCAGGTGCCCCACAGTGCTGGGGGGTGGGGAACATGAGTTGGACATGGGTGGGGGCCTGCTGGCAGGTGCCCCACAGTGCTGGGGGGTGGGGGTGGTGGGGAACATGAGTTGGACATGGGTGGGGGCCTGCTGGCAGGTGCCCCACAGTACTGGTGGGTGGGGGTGCTGGGGAACATGAGTTGGACATGGGTGGGGGCCTGCTGGCGGGTGCCCAACAGTGCTGGCGGGTGGGGGTGGTGGGAGACATGGGTGGGGACCTGGTGGAGGCTGCCCATGGAGGCTGGGGGGTGGGGGTGGTGGAAGACATGGGTGGGGGCCTGGTGGAGGCTGCCCCTGCACTGCTGGAGGGGTGGGGGTGGTGGGAGACATGGGTGGGGGCCTGGTGGAGGCTGCCCCTGGTGGCTGGGGTGTGGGGGTGCTGGGAGACATGGGTGGGGGCCTGGTGGTGGGTGCCTCTGGTGGCTGGGGGGTGGGGTTGCTGGGAGACATGGGTGGGGCCCTGGTGGTGGGTGCCCCTGCACTGCTGGGGGGTGGGGGTGCTGGGAGACATGGGTGGGGGCCTGGTGGAGGCTGCCCCTGGGGGGTGGGGTGCTGGGAGACATGGGTGGGGGCCTGGTGGAGGCTGCCCCTGCACTGCTAGGGGGTGGGGGTGGTGGGATACATGGGTGGGGGCCTGGTGGAGGCTGCCCCTGGTGGCTGGGGGGTGGGGGTGCTGGGAGACATGGGTGGGGGCCTGGTGGTGGGTGCCCCTGGCGGCTGGGGGGTGGGGGTGCTGGGAGACATGGGTGGGGGCCTGGTGGTGGGTGCCCCTGCACTGCTGGGGGGTGGGGGTGCTGGGAGACATGGGTGGGGGCCTGGTGGAGGCTGCCCCTGGTGGCTGGGGGGTGGGGGTGGTGGGAGACATGGGTGGGGGCCTGGTGGAGGCTGCCCCTGGGGGGTGCGGGGTGGGGGTGCTGGGAGACATGCGTGGGGGCCTGGTGGAGGCTGCCCCTGCACTGCTGGGGGTGGGGGTGGTGGGAGACATGGGTGGGGGCCTGGTGGAGGCTGCCCCTGGTGGCTGGGGGGTGGGGGTGCTGGGAGACATGGGTGGGGGCCTGGTGGTGGGTGCCCCTGGTGGCTGGGGGGTGGGGGTGCTGGGAGACATGGGTGGGGGCCTGGTGGAGGCTGCTCCTGCACTGCTGGGGGTGGGGGTGGTGGGAGACATGGGTGGGGGCCTGGTGGAGGCTGCCCCTGGTGGCTGGGGGGTGGGGGTGGTGGGAGACATGGGTGGGGGCCTGGTGGAGGCTGCCCCTGCACTGCTGGGGGGTGGGGGTGGTGGGAGACATGGGCGGGGGCCTGGTGGAGGCTGCCCCTGGTGGCTGGGGGGTGGGGGTGCTTGGAGACATGGGTGGGGGCCTGGTGGTGGGTGCCCCTGGTGGCTGGGGATTGGGGGTGCTGGGAGACATGGGTGGGGGCCTGGTGGTGGGTTGCCCTGCACTGCTGGGGGGTGGGGGTGCTGGGAGACATGGGTGGGGGCCTGGTGGAGGCTGCCCCTGGGGGGTGGGGGTGGGGGTGCTGGGAGACATGGGTGGGGGCCTGGTGGAGGCTGCCCCTGCACTGCTGGGGGGTGGGGGTGGTGGGAGACATGGGTGGGGGCCTGGTGGAGGCTGCCCCTGGTGGCTGGGTGGTGCGGGTGCTGAGAGACATGGGTGGGGGCCTGGTGGTGGGTGCCCCTGGTGGCTGGGGGGTGGGGGTGCTGGGAGACATGGGTGGGGGCCTGGTGGAGGCTGCTCCTGCACTGCTGGGGGGTGGGGTGGTGGGAGACATGGGTGGGGGCCTGGTGGAGGCTGCCCCTGGTGGCTGGGGGGTGGGGGTGCTGGGAGACATGGGTGGGGGCCTGGTGGTGGGTGCCCCTGGTGGCTGGGGGGTGGGGTGCTGGGAGACATGGGTGGGGGCCTGGTGGAGGCTGCTCCTGCACTGCTGGGGGGTGGGGGTGGTGGGAGACATGGGTGGGGGCCTGGTGGAGGCTGCCCCTGGTGGCTGGGGAGTGGGGGTGGTGGGGCACATGAGTTGGACATGGGTGGGGGCCTGCTGGCAGGTGCCCCACAGTGCTGGGGGGTGGGGGTGGTGGGAGACATGGGTGGGGGCCTGGTGGAGGCTGCCCCTGCACTGCTGGGGGGTGGGGGTGGTGGGAGACATGGGCGGGGGCCTGGTGGAGGCTGCCCCTGGTGGCTGGGGGGTGGGGGTGCTTGGAGACATGGGTGGGGGCCTAGTGGTGGGTGCCCCTGGTGGCTGGGGAGTGGGGGTGCTGGGAGACATGGGTGGGGGCCTGGTGGTGGGGGCCCCTGCACTGCTGCGGGGTGGAGGTGCTGGGAGACATGGGTGGGGGCCTGGTGGAGGCTGCCCCTGGGGGGTGCTGGGAGACATGGGTGGGGGCCTGGTGGAGGCTGCCCCTGCACTGCTGGGGGGAGGGGGTGGTGGGAGACATGGGTGGGGGCCTGGTGGAGGCTGCCCCTGGTGGCTGGGGGGTGCGGGTGCTGAGAGACATGGGAGGGGGCCTGGTGGTGGGTGCCCCTGGTGGCTGGGGGGTGGGGGTGCTGGGAGAAATGGGTGGGGGCCTTGTGGAGGCTGCCCCTGGTGGCTGGGGGGTGGGGGTGGTGGGAGATATGGGTGGGGGCCTGGTGGAGGCTGCCCCTGGGGGGGTGGGGGTGGGGTGCCGGGAGACATGGATGGGGGCCTGGTGGAGGCTGCCCCTGCACTGCTGGGGGGTGGGGGTGGTGGTAGACATGGGTGGGGGCCTGGTGGTGGGTGATCCTGGTGGCTGGGCGGTGGGGGTGCTGGGAGACATGGGTGGGGGCCTTGTGGTGGCTGCTCCTGCACTGATGGGGGTGGGGGTGGTGGGAGACATGGGTGGGGGCCTGGTGGAGGCTGCCCCTGGTGGCTGGGGGGGGAGATGTGGGAGACATGGGTGGGGGCCTGGTGGAGGCTGCCCCTGGGGGGTGGGGATGTGGGTGCTGGGAGACATGGGTGGGGGCCTGGTGGAGGCTGCCCCTGGTGACTGGGAGGTTGGGTTGGTGGGAGACATGGGTGGGGGCCTGGTGGAGGCTGCCCCTGGTGGCTGGGGGTTGGGGGTGGTGGGGAACATGAGTTGGACATGGGTGGGGGCCTGCTGGCAGGTGCCCCACAGTGCTGGGGGTTGGGGGTGGTGGGAGACATGGGTGGGGGCCTGGTGGAGGCTGCCCCTGGTGGCTGGGGGGTGGGGGTGGTGGGAGACATGGGTGGGGGCCTGGTGGAGGCTGCCCCTGCACTGCTGGGGGGTGGGGGTGGTGGGAGACATGGGTGGGGGCCTGGTGGTGGGTGCCCCTGGTGGCTGGGGGGTGGGGGTGCTGGGAGACATGGGTGGGGGCCTGGTGGAGGCTGCTCCTGCACTGCTGGGGGGTGGGGGTGGTGGGAGACATGGGTGGGGCCTGGTGGAGGCTGTCCCTGGTGGCTGGGGGGTGGGGGTGGTGGGGAACATGAGTTGGACATGGGTGGGGGCCTGCTGGCAGGTGCCCCACAGTGCTGGGGGGTGGGGGTGGTGGGAGACATGGGTGGGGACCTGGTGGAGGCTGCCCCTGGTGGCTGGGGGGTGGGAGTGCTGGGAGACATGGGTGGGGGCCTGGTGGAGGCTGCCCCTGGTGACTGGGGGGTGGGGGTGGTGGGAGACATGGGTGGTGGCCTGGTGGAGGCTGCCCCTGGTGGCTGGGGGGTGGGGGTGCTGGGAGACATGGGCGGGGGCCTGGTGGTGGGTGCCCCTGGTGGCTGGGGGGTGGGGGTGCTGGGAGACATGGGTGGGGGCCTGGTGGAGGCTGCCCCTGGAGACATGGGTGGGGGCCTGGTGGAGGCTGCCCCTGGTGGCTGGGGGGTGGGGGTGCTGGGAGACATGGGTGGGGGCCTGGTGGTGGGTGCCCCTGCACTGCTGGGGGGTGGGGGTGGTGGGAGACATGGGTGGGGGCCTGGTGGAGGGTGCCCCTGGTGGCTGGGGGTGCAGGGGGACATGCGTTGGTGGGCAGTAGTGCAAGTTTACATGTGGGTTGGCTGGTGGGCATGGCCATGGTGGATGGGGTGCCTGCAGGACATGTGCTGGGTAGGCCCCTGTGGTGTGAGCCACCTGCAGGGGCCGTGGAGGGTGTAGAGGGAACACCTGGGAGGACCCACACGTGCAATTCACATGTGCTGCTCCCCGCGCACCCCTGTAATACACGTACCCTGATGAGATCGCGTGTGGAACTTCCCGCGCACCCCTGTAATACACTTACCCTGATGGAATTGCGTGTGGAACTTCCCGCGCACCCCTGGAATACACGTACCCTTCTGATGTTGCGTGGGATACTTCCCCCGCACCCTGAAATACATGTACCCTGATGAGATCGCGTGTGTGACTTCCCGCGCACCCCCGAAATACACGTACCCCGCTCAATCGTGTGTGTAACTTCCCGCGCACCCCCGAAATACACGTACCCCGCTCAATCGCGTGTGTAACTTCCCGCGCACCCCCGAAATACACGTATCCCGCTCAATCGCGTGTGTAACTTCCCGCGCACCCCCGAAATACACGTACCTCGCTCAATCGCGTGTGTAACATCCCGCGCACCACCGAAATACACGTACCCCACTCAATCGCGTATCTAACTTCCCGCGCACCCCCGAAATACACGTACCCCGCTCAATCGCGTGTGTAACTTCCCGCGCACCCCCGAAATACACGTTCCTCGCTCAATCGCATGTGTAACTTCCCGCGCACCCCCGAAATACACGTACCCCGCTCAATCGCGTATTTAACTTCCCGCGCACCCCCGAAATACACGTACCCCGCTCAAACGCGTGTGTAACGTCCCGCGCACCCCGAAATACACGTACCCCGCTCAATCGTGTGTGTAACTTCCCGCGCGCCCCCGAAATACACGTACCCCGCTCGATCGCGTGTGTTGCTTCCCGCGCACCCCCGCAATACACGTGCCCCACTCGCACAGGCCCAATTGCTGTATGTTGCCACTTTTGTGATGCGCTGGGACTCTACCGCCTGCGTGGCGGACGTGTTTCAGCTTGTGCGTGTCTTTGGCTGTGCGTGGCTTTGCCCTATTCGATTCCATGAATACGTGTGGTTTGGTTCGAGTGCGTGTGGGCGTTCCGTCTGCTTCTCTGCAGTACATCCCCAGTTACGCCCTTATTTTCGCGCGTTGTTCCCCATTCCGCGCGTTACGCCCCGTGTCCCGCCCACTTTCTGGTGTATGCGCCGAGGTTGTGCGCTTTCACTGTGCGCGTCGCGCACGCCTTTCGGGATGTTGCAGTGACTTGTGCGGCATGCACGGGTTTGGCGCACATCCCGAGGTGAACACGCGCAGGGACTTCCATGAATCCATGAATTGCCTGCTTGCGCCTGCTTGCGCGAAGATTTTTGGCGCACGTTTGTTCCATGAATCGGCCCCTAAATGACAGTGAATAACTCATTCAGGAACTAATCCAGGGCTCCTCTCTGCTCAACACCACTGGGGATAATCAAGGTTTGGTTACCCAAACAATGAATAATGAACTAATCAAAATTAAAAAGAATTGTTTCTACACAAAAATGCCTGCACGTTTTCTGCTGCAATATTTACAAGCCAATATCTTTCTGGCAAGCCTTGTAGCCTTGTAGTAAAAAATTAGCCTTGCCTCTTTTTGGATGACAATGACTACAGCGATGATTCACTAGGTGTCGTCACTTCCCCTCTGGGGGGGATCCCCTTCTTATGAGACTAGGGAGGTCAGGCCGCTACACAATAGTCTCCTTAGTGGTGGTTTAATGCAGGGGGACGTCCTGGGGAGGGACTCCTCTTCTGGGGATAAGGATGGCCTCTTGGGTGATAGACAGCAAAGCACCCAAATCTACCCGAAACCTCTAGTACTGCTTCATACCCACCCCTCTAACTGACACAACCAAGTGCTTTTGCAATATCACATCAGTTTCACCAATTTAGATGAAGAAGACCATCCGAAAAGCAAATGTCAACCCCAATCGAAGAATGGAGAAAAGATGGCCCCAGTGGGCCATGAAGAGTGACTCATGGAATGAGAGAAAGCATTCTCATGCTCAGCCGGGAAGTGGTCACCAAAACAACATAAAAACATATGACAGACTCAGTGAGAGAGAGAACCATCCTGGATGTAGTCCAGCCAAGAAGGAAAGCAGCACGGGAGACAGTCCAGCCTAGGAGAATCAAAGGTGGAGCAGACAGCGCTTCGGGGAAGCCGATAGCAGTCATCTGCTCGAGACAAGAACCAGGGCATGAGAATCCTTTTCCTGGTGGTGTGGAGCTGGTCGGGAATGTGGCTGGAAGCTAAGAAGCGGTGGCTCAACCTGGAGAAGGTCGACCGCCTGGTACTGCAACAGCACCTACACCGCTAGCCTGACAAGCAGGAACTAAGAACCTGGAGCAGGAGCCCCAGGGACAAGGGATTCCTGTGCAACGCTCCCGAACAAAGAAAGACCCTAGTAAGAACTGGCAGAGCACCACAAAGCTAGAAGAGATAACGTGTGTAACACAGGAACCGGTAGTGGCATAAAAGTTAAGTAAATACAAGTTCAATGGCAATACTGAGTGCAAGTTAACTAACTTCATGATATGAGTAAAACTCCTTATGGCAGTACTTGACAGGAGAGTGAACTAAGGGGGCCCAGTGAAGAGGGGAGGAAAGAAAGAGTTGGAACACAAGCAAGATAACGGTCTAGGACCCAAAGCAGAACCAGGCATTCATCACAGGGAGTCACCCTCAATACAGTGGTAGAGATAAGTCCACTGGCCACCAGGGAAGAGTCTGGAACCCTGACCACAATCACAGTGGGAGAGAAGCACCCACTGGCCACCAGGGAACAGTCAGGGACCCTTTCCACAATTGCAGTGAGGAAGAGCCCACTGTCCACCAGGGAAGTGTCTGTGACCGTGTCCATTGCAATCAGCGGGGACGCGGAAAGCACTGGTGATAGAAGATGGGTCTGGGACCCCAACAAAGGGACATTAAAGCAAGTTACAAAGACAAAATATATCTATCCGAACTTTCTGACTGTCAAAGGATACCAGAAGGGAGTCATTCTCCTGGTAAGAAAGCAGAAGCAGAGCAATGCCAGGGGAAGAGAGCCATTCTCCCTGGCTTTGGTCTATCAAGACAAGACCAAGAGAAGGGAGGCATTCTCTTGGTCCTGAGATAAAAGTCAAATTGACAATGCCAGGGGAAGGGAGTCATTACACCTGGGATTTTTGGACAGTATATCAAGACATACCATGGAAGAAAGTTATTCCCTGTGGTTCTTTTGGGACTTGTACAGAACCGCACCAAGAGAAGGGAGCCATTTCCCTGGAGAAAACATTGTATACACTGTTCTAAAACCTTCAAATTAGGGGAAGGTAGTCATTCCCCCTGGTGTTTATGTTTGAAGGAACATTTTGGTTAGGTAACAATCCAGAAACTGGAGAAAGTAGCAACTCTCCTAAAAGAAGTAACTTTGATTTGGTTTATTCTTTAGGTTCATATTGTGAGGGATAGAAGTAGGTTTTGAACCAGGGTGTTGGTTTTTTCTTTGAAGGACATCTTGACAGATCCTTTTAATATTAATTTTGAGGCAGAGAAACCCCACTTAGATGTTAGGGATAGCAAGGACTCCTTTTCCATTTTCCATAATAAAGGTCTATAAGCAGAAATAGGACACCTTTGTGTTAAATCTCCTCCTTCCACACCCTTGCACTACAAGAAAAATGTGATAACATTGCCATGAAGTGCAGATGGGACTTGATGGTACTAACCATAACCACAGCACAAAAAGTCAGCCAGCAAATCCAGAACAAATTGTATGAGACTGAAATACAGTTTTTGAATAATAACACTATTAAAATGCTACAGATAAATTAATTGAAATGAATAAATTGATTGAAGAGTTTAAAACATCTACCATCAGGAACAAAGATAACAAATTTCCAAAAGATATTAGGAGTTTAAAACTGAAACCATATACTCATATCTACCAGAAGACTTTTTTCAACAACAACTAAGCTCAAGAACTGGATTCTTCCCCTGCAAAATATAGATGCCCATAGATACATAGATGGGCGACCTTCTCAAACTCCTCTGGAAGTGATTCAAACAACAAGGAACAATATAACATGAGGGTTGTCACAAATGTTTCTGCTAGATGAGCTTTTTTAGGAAGAGGACATCGAAGGGGAAGGGGGCGAGATACCCAAGCCCAGAACTACCCAAACCAAGGGTCAACAGGAATGTGCAAAATCTTGGAGACGGGCATACCCGAGGTAAACACAGACACTCTAATCTTTAGTCTCTCACATAGGTCACTTAGTAATCCTTTTACTCCTTAGGAGCTATCCTTTCTCACAAAGGTAATCTTATTCATACCTAATACCTACCTAACTGGTTTTGTACTCAGTTGAAATGAGGCAATTCTTCCATTTTGGAACCCATCTGCAAATTTGTAGACCATTTTCTACAAACACTGGGGCAAAAAACTGCCACGTACCTTCAAGACTCCAGACATGTGATTAATATCTTTGGAAATATTGAATTTGACGATCATCTGGGACTACTTATCACTATGGACACCCAGGCTCTATATAGGAATATTCCTCAACAAGAGGCAATTGACTTTATTTGGGACACCTTACACAATTTAGCCACAGACAGCAACACCCCATATGATTTCATTATTGAAATGATGACACTTGCATTGGAAAACTACTGCCAATTTAATAATAGATTTTTTCATCAAATCAAGGGAACAGCAGTGGGGTAGGTTTTGCCTCTGGCCTGGCAGACCTATACATGTAGCAAAACAAAAGAAGTGATGGCTGGAGGGTTTAGAATTAATCTTAACCTCTGGCACTGCTCTGGGCAACTCTCCAGACCATTGTTCTTCGCATGCCAAGCCATTACAAAAGGGGAAAGTCCATATGCAAATCAGGCTTGGTCCCACCACAAAATGGGCAGTCAGGCCTGAACTGCATGGTTACATCCCTACTTCATGAGACCACAAGAATCCCAAGACATGTTTCGGCCTCATTTGGCCTCATCAGTGTTGAGTAGTTTTGGTCTCTGGGCCCAGCAGGAATGGGACCCCCATCTGGGTATACCCATTCCACTCACAGTGACTAATGCAAAACAAAAGAGGCGATGTCTGGAGTGTTTAGAATTAATAGTAACGTCTGGCATTGCTCTGGGGAACGCTCCAGACCATCGTCCATTGCCTGCCAAGCCATTACAAAAGGGGAAAGGACATATGCAAATCAGACTTTGTCTACCCACTGGGTATGCTTGTATGATATGATTGACACATGCAGTAGAGTGCAATATTCCTAATAGGAAACCTTGCTACCTCACACAGAACCAACATTACAATACTTTGTATATATACATTGGGACTGTGGGTGCTTTGCGTGATGCCACACGTCATCACATTGGCCACGTTATGACATCATCAATTAGACACGTACAATTGGGCTTACAGTGGATGCCATTGTTCTCACGATCCCCACTATCATTGATCTCACAACTATGATCCGGAGACTGTTCCACTACAAGTAAGTGATATGATGCCATCCTAAAAGGGCCGACCCGAACGCCTTGGCGCCCTATTGCATTTACTTGACTTGGACTACATGTTTGAGTACTTCCACTTTTTTAACATTAGCCAAATGATTTTTACTTTAGAAATCCTCAGGTCGAGTCTACACTCCCTCGCCATCTCTCTATGGATGATAAATTTGAAGCACACTAGACCGCACTCACAAGTAGGTGGACAACTATCGTTTACATTTGTGTAGACTACATTTTACTCTACATAATGAAACTTTTGTTTCTATGCCCACAGACAAATACGGTGAGGATACATCTAAAGATATTTATTGATTGACAATCCATAAGAAACTAGTGAAACCCCCTGAATATATCGTCCACTTAAAGGAACATTATTCCATAAAGAGACATTAGTCTGGCAGTTCATGCAAAACTTTCTGTACAGACTTAGCAATGCACTTGTTGTTGGTCCTGATGAAGGCATTACATACAAATTTGGTGAACCATCACTGCACCATTTGTCTATTGTTAAGACCGATGAGCTTTATTCATCAAATAAATAGGAATCATTTTTTTTTACTATGGATTACTAACTTTGAAGAACCTATGGATCTTTCCAAGACCAATGAGTTCTGCCAAATGGACTAACTAGCAACTGTTTCCTGACTACAGATTATCTATCTGACAAATGTATGACCTTGTGATTTTTTGCACATATATGATTTATCATTTTTGCTTTTTCTAATGTATTCTCATGTTTGTATGTGTTTAATTTGTCTATCTACTTTGTTTTTTTAATCATCACGGGAGACTGCAATATGTACATATATATATATTCAATAGTTTTTTAAAAAATATTATTCAATAAATGGTTTTTACAGTTCAATGATTTGCATCACCACACCTTTGGCCTGATTGAAGGAATAAGGTTCAATTAATTTGGCATAACAAATTTGAATAATGAAATTTGCAAATAAATTGCAGTACATAAATAGGTAATTAAGTATTTTAAATAGACCCAATGGGAACAACCTCTGTGTTTTGTCATATTACCCAGTTCTGCATTGTGCATGGGTTATTTCTCTCATGTTTATATACAACCCCATAGAAGGAACATTTCTGGGGCTCATAGTTACTGCGTGGAGGCCTGTCTGAGATAGAGCAAACTCAGCCACTTAGTTGGCTCGGCACGTGAATCGTGGAGTTCACACACAGGTACATGGATCATTTTCCAAAGCAAGTTGGCGGGCCAACCTTTTAGAGGCTTGGTCTGTGGAACAATGGAGACATGCAAAATTGTAATGTGCACTTCCCAACAAGCAAACCTAAGCAGACATTGGTCCATGAGAGAAGCCCAACCCAGTGTGTGGGAACCCAAGTGTATAAAAGACAATGCAACGAATGCGTAGGGGTGGGTGTTTGGAGACAGAGAAGGAGAGCATTTAAGGGAAGTTGTACAGTGTATTTAGTAATAATGTTGGACAGTTACACATTTGAGCCATTTGGAGGGGAGGAAGCAGCTCTCTTGCATGGAGAGAACATCCTAGAATCCACAGGTCATCTCTGTAGTATAGCTCAGGGGCAATGTGCTCGCATTGGAAGCAAGACAACGTGGAGCCCCTGGGTTCGACCCCCGGGTCCGCGCTTAGAAACCTCTGGGTATTAGGCACGTTATAAATAACCAATTACAAATACAATTATAGCTACAAAAAGTACAGGAGGCTGCAACTAAAGCGACTGAGTTACCCTAAAGACTATTCTTCTTTTGCATATTCAACAGATGTAATGAGGTACTCTTGGCTTGCTTATCCCCTTTTCTTTTGGCCAGGATACATGTACAACCCCAGATAAATCCTATTAGAATTATTATTCTGTTCTATGCCTCTCTGTGGATACAACTCAGCTTTGTGACCCAGCATAAGACAGACCTAAAATGGGATTTTAAGCCCAGTGGGAGTCAAAGCTCTGCAGTCCCTCACTTGAACAGGCAGATTCAAGGGAGTTGTCTAAAAGAAATGGTAAGGTTGAGCACTGGACACTCAGTTTCTCTATTTGTCCTGTTCTCTATCTTCACCCCAGCACCCACTCCTAATCCCAACCCCAGGTTTAGGGGTAGGAAGACCAACAATGCTGATGCGTTCCAGGGAGAGAAGGTGGTATTGATTCCTCTGCCTTCCCAAGAGCCTCAGAAACCCAACTTAATGTGTCTCCCAGTACCTCTCCACTCCTTGGCAACTCCTAATAGCACCTGGCTGAGGCTGGCAGTGAACATATTTGCATAGTTGTTGTCATTGCTCCATTCTGCTATCTGGCAGACTTAGCCTCTGGGTTGTGTAGAATGGAGGTGTGTTACAGTTGAGCTTTCAGCACCATGGCCTCTCTTCCTCTTGGTACACAAAGCAAAGAATGGAAGGGGTTTGGTGGGCCAGCCGAATCGTTCATGTGGCATCCTCTACTACTGGGAAAAAGAATGCAATATTTGGCTGCTCCGAAATTACAATTACTGTTGAAAACAGGAGGTTATATGGCCACGGTTATATGGCCACACCCTGAGCTAAAACAGAGATCTCCTGGTGGTGATTGTCAATCCAAAACATGTGAGGAAGCAATTAGTTACCTGGAGGTTCACTAAACCAGTTGAATGTGGAGAGAACCATCCTCTTGCACTGTGGATCACTGAGGGCACCCAGCAGATGGAATCAGTAGAATATGCCAATGGGTCATCCCCGATTACAGAAAATCATGTAGCTGCCTCAGATGGGGTACTCTTATTTCCAGACCGGGTCCCGTTTTCTCCTTTGTTGAAGTCATGACAATGCAAACGGGTGTGCAGCTTGATAAATACTTGAGGGTTACAACTGATCCCACAGTTTTACTTTTCAGTTTAGGGTACCAGACTCCAGTCTGCCCTTCCACTGGCTTGTAACACATTGACTGGGTCCTGGCCTCTAGCAATCTAGGAAGGCTATGAAGTTACCAGATGATGGATTCTAGAGAGTTGATCCTGCTTGTACTGTTAGTGATATTATTTGGTTAGTAGATATTCTTTTATCTGCCCGTTTTCGAACAGTAAAGATGTACCTTCAAGACATGTTCACATAACCTGTTCATCCTTCCCTAAAGCCAACAGGCTAGCTTAGCGAGATGGGAATTTGCCCCCTGAAATATGTGTTTGGCCGGCAAGACACAGGTGCATGTAGAAGCAGGGCTGTCTCTGCCCTTCGTGCCATTGGCATTATTGATGCAAGTACCTTTGACAAGATTGCTTCTATGAATCTCTACATAAAAATGATTTTGTTATTATAGGATCAAGGCATCTGCTGAGTAGGAGGGTTGGGAGGGTCACAGCTGCATCCCCGTTCTCACCACTCTCCAGCAGGTGTGGTGAAGATCTTCTACTTCAGTAGTCGTTTGATAATGTTGACAGATGTGTGTGTCTTCTGGAATCAGTGGAGTAATTCTGCTGAAAATGTTGGTCGGGGGGGCATCACATCTAAAGGAAATGGGCCCCTGCCAAATGATGGGGATAAAATGGTGTGTCAGGAATGTTTGGGGGGGGCAAACAACCTTGTCCTCCCCTAAAAGCACGCCCATGTCTGTATTTCCTGTTTCTTAAGGTGACATCTGTATTCATTTTGATTACATCATTATGGCATCTGGGGGACACTCATGTTGTTGGGTGAATGGTCGGCTCATGTTTTATAGTCTGCCCATTAAGAAAGGATAGATCAGCATTTCCCCCAATTGAGCTTGGCATCATCTTCAGTTCCATTTGTTTCCTTTGTTGTGGGTTCTCTAGGGCATTTCTTTGAAGGAATTATCTTTGATTAACACAGTGCTCAGCAGCTTCTACTGATGCATGCTTTGCCTCAGTAGCAGGTCTCTTTCAAGGCTTGCCTTCTCAGACACTAGCTTATTATCAGCTGTTCTGCTTCTAGCAAATGGTTAGAACATTGGGTTGCTACAGAACAATATCTGCCTTTTATCCTTTCATAGATCTAGATGGTGTACCGGTTCTCCTCTCGTCTTTCTTTCTCAGATTCCACCAGTGAAAGGACGACTGTGTTCTGTTGGCTAGACTGGAGGGTAAATGTTTACCCTTTTCTTTACCAAGGAAGGCAATTTTAGGTGCTTGGAAGTCTGGAGAACTCATAAGGGGTGGGACACCCAGGATATTTTTGTAGGCTAATTTGTATACTGTGTTTGACCTGCAGGGGAGTGATAGCAAGAGACTGGGTCCTCCTTGTTTTATGGTTTGGAGCACTAACCAACCCTATTTTGGAGAATATTGGTGAGGATTGTGTTTCCAAGCTTGTTTTGAAAGGGAGATGTTCCGTTGTTACTCCTTCTCTTCCTGACTGTGGAATTATTTTAGGGTCATCCAGGGCATTGGACTCTAAACCCAAAGGCTCTGGATTCAGAAATCTGGCCAAGCTGATTTCTGAATCTTTGGGAACTGAACGTGGCCATTAGTTTGCTTGGTTTTCTAAGAGTCTATAGCTTGTCAGAGGACATCTGCTGGGGCCTTTCAAGGAGGCTGCCTTTCTTGTAGGTGTCAGTGATTCTCTACTTGTGTTGGATTGTTGCCGCCTCTGAGTCATTTGATTGTTTCTTTCACCAATTTCAGGAACGCAAATGTTCAAAGATAACTTACGTCCATCGTGCATTTATGCTCCACTGCCAGGGTGAGGTCATTTGACAGACATGTCCCCCTGCAGAGGGAGGGAGTGCATGGTGCATTCTTCCAAGGGACATTTGGGCTGTCGATATGCCCCACCACTTCAGAGACCGCAATAATGAGCATTTCTCCCCCATTTATGCGTACAGCCTCATGGGAGTGAATGCTCCACCAAGCAGCCTGGCCTTAGTCAAATGGTCCTTGATTGTTTGTTGGTACCATTGTGGAAGAGGCAGGGAGGCACTTGGTTTCCGCTTGTTCCCGCCTATACAAGGGGAGGATACATTTGTGCTATGATTTACAATGCTGAACAGAGCTACCTCATCTCGCTGTGTCTGATGTCCTCCTCAGGCAGAGGGCAGACCTTCTTAGTACAGTATTACTTTCTGGAAGCGGTTTCGCATCACCCTTTTCATCAATGTCCTAAGGCAGAGAAGTTCATGAATAGAATACCTACTGCTCCTTGACCAATACAGCTACTCTTCTTCGCAATGTTACCTGTCTTCCAGAGACTTTCAAATACGAGCAAGAGTCTCATAAGCTGTTGAGAGATCACCTTTTGTTGACATGTGGCTGTGACTCATGATTTCACATGATTTCTCCTGATTTCCTGTTTTCAGCGCAGATGTGATGATGTGTGATGTTCCTTTCTTTTATGGTGGACCAAAGGTCCAGGGTAATGACATTAGGTCCCTCTTCGATTTATTTGTCGTACAGAGTGATTTCTCTTAGTACTAAATATGGTGCCACAGTTATGGTACAGTTTTGGATGTCATGCATGCTGATAGTCATATACATTTCTATCTGGGAAATGTACAGAATATATAGCGCTCAATTTGTCAGCATATATACTGGGTCGATATAGAGATGATGAGCATGGCCACTGCACACAGATGACATGAAAACTTATGAAGACCTATATTTTTACCAAATTAATTGTATGTCCTTATTATTGATGCCATGTTATAGTCATATTTTTTTTATCTATGCTGTTTGTGTGTTAGAGGGACCTCAGTGCTGAGATCTGCAGTTTGTTTTACAGAAGAGGAAGGTGCCTTTGATATTGACTCACATACGTAGCTCTGGCGAGTTTTTCAGATGTTCCTTTTCGAATCCTTTGGAAAAATCCAAACAAGGTCCATTGTCCATTGTTTTTTTTTTAAGAGTTTTGATTTCTGCCATGCAAATGGAATAGAATACAAGCCGCTCCCGCTGTATTTTCATTCACGTATTACTGAGACATATTCATGAATGAATAGGTAGCGCCTCGATTACTCACTGGTGTTACTTATAAATCACATTCTTTCCTCCTCATCCCATTCCTTAAAACCCTCCTTGTTTTACTCATAGACAACAATCATTCTGTGTTCGCTGTGTGCTTGGGCAATGGCACTGGAGGAATGTGGTGATGGTGACCTTCAATGTCCCCTCCCAGAGAAGGGAAAGCTTAGGGAACACTTACCTTGGATTTATTATGTATTTATGTTTGTTTGGGCAGTGGGCTCACCTTTTGAAAGCAAAGACTTTGAGGAGGAAGGAAGGACGAATCGGAGAACTAACGATTACCAGTTAGTAATCCAGGCATACACGGGCATGTACCCCTCCCAATTCATACAGACTGATTCCAAGTCTGGTCTATGAGTGGCTGGGGAGTAAATGAAATAGCTGTAGGTAAATATTCATCTATAGCCTGCACACCAGCACCCCCAATGCCATTAGAAGTGATGTATCATTGTAACAACAATACAGCAAGAGCCAGTGTGCAAAGAAAGAAACGTGGCCTTGATGCATGTATGCATAAAGCTATGCAACTGTACTGTTATGCTAACATTCTATAATGCAACATTTAACAGAAAAACAGTGTGGTGTGTTTCTGTCATGTATGTAGACTGGCCAGAAGACTCCCTGCCATGCAGACACAACTTTTGCAGTCCTCGTCTTTCATGCAATAAGCTAATGCATTCTGGTAGTTGTATTCTTGTTTAACTTGAATTGAACAAACTGCATGTAAGCATCTCATACCACTGGTTTGAAACAGAAAGTGATGTGTCAGTACCATAGAGTCATGTCGTCCTCCTTTCCTGTATGTTTGAGAACTCTCAGGTGTTCCAGTCAGGTCCAGTAGGTCACCGAATCCTGATTGTATTCTTTCCATTCTGCTACTCATAGGTATAGCTTTTCCATGTATAGACTTTGAACTACAAGTTCCAGAATGCAATGGTAGAAGAAAGAAAGGCTAACCTACCCAGGGACACAGGGCAACTGGAGGGCACTGCATGTATTCAAAAACTCGCCCTAAAGTAAACCTGAATTCCTTTTCCCCCACAGGTCATTTCCTGCTGCTGAACACGTCAGAGAGCCCAGTCGCCACCATTATGAGTCCTTGGCTATGGAGCAGGGACGAACACTGCACAGTGGAAGTGGCCGTTTACCTCCAACAAAACGGTGAATATGTTGTGCGACTTCTGCCAGGCAACAGAACCAGCCACAAAATCCTGTCAACGGCCGGCCAGGCAAAGCAAGGGTATGTTGCACGTATGAAAGCATGTTGCCTGTTGCATAAAACACGTGCCGTTGTAAAGTCAGCAGCACACAGGTTCACAGTTTTCTATCCCACCAACCCAATGGAGAATCAGCTTTCTAAGATGCTGAGACAGGGTACTCGTTAGCACTACATGACTCTAAAATGGCGGCACAATGTATTTCATTTAGAAAGGGTAACAATGTGATAAGGTCAAGTGGGGGTGTGTGAATTGATAAATGATGGTATAGTTTCCATCTTAAACAGCTATCATGTCCCAGAATACAAAGTGCTTTTTTACTGAAAAGGCAGAGTTGACTCGTGATTTTGCACATGAAACGGTGCCACTCGTCAGCTATATCAAAAAGAAAAAAAAAAATGCATCTAATAATTATTGTACTGCCAAATAATTGCTTAGACCTAGAGGTGTTCCGCGCTCTGCTTGTAGACAAGACTATTTACATGGTTAAAAAAAAAAAAAATTGTTGAAGTTTTGAAGCCGTTTGTCAATCATAAAGTAAACATAAATATTGTTTTTTCTTAGCCTTTGTTTTATTCCAAAAGAAAAATGTTTTGTTAATTTGTAAATTGCATTCAAATCAAAACTGTTACTTCTCAGGATTTGACTATTCCCAGCACACTTATTTGGTTGAATTATAAGTTTCATTCACTTCAGTACATATTTTGTTTGAATTATAAGTTTCATTCAATTCAGTACTGTTGCTTCACAGTTCCAAACTTTTCTTGGTTTATACCCAGTTTCATTCAATTCAGTACTGTTTCTGCTCAGTTCCAAATTTGTTCTTAGTCTGTACTAGGGCTGTACCGAATAGCATATTCAGTATTCGGCCGGATACCGAATAGTTTGTCAACTATTCGGCCGGAGCCGAATAGTGAGCCGAATAGTTTTTTTTTTTTTAGGCCCCCCTATGCAATACAATCTCGGGCCACCGGCTTTGGCCCGGTGGCCCGACAAACACAACATTATTGCGGTGAGGCCGCGGGGGTTCCCTGTGGCCCCGCGGCCTCACCGTGCTCAAGGGGTGAGGCACATTTCACAGCGAGGCCGCCGGGGTCGGCAAAGTGCCCCGGCGGCCTCATGAGTCTGGGGGGGCCGCTCCTGTAGGAGCGGCCCCCCAATGCAAAATAAACATCGGGCCACCGGCTTTGCACCGGTGGCCCGACAAACAAAACATTATTGCGGTGAGGCCGCGGGGGTTCCCTGAGGCCCCGCGGCCTCACCGTGGTGAGGGGGATGGGGGGCACCGAGGCCGCCGGGGTCGGCAAAGTGCCCCGGCGGCCTCATGAGTCTGGGGGGGCCGCTCTTGTAGGAGCGGCCCCCCAATGCAAAATAAACGTCGGGCCACCGGCTTTGCACCGGTGGCCCGACAAACAGAACATTAAACAGAACATTATTGCGGTGAGGCCGCGGGGGTTCCCTGAGGCCCCGCGGCCTCACCGTGGTGAGGGGGATGGGGGGCACCGAGGCCGCCGGGGTCGGCAAAGTGCCCCGGCGGCCTCATGAGTCTGGGGGGCCGCTCTTGTAGGAGCGGCCCCCCAATGCAAAATAAACGTCGGGCCACCGGCTTTGCACCGGTGGCCCGACAAACAAAACATTATTGCGGTGAGGCCGCGGGGGTTCCCTGTGGCCCCGCGGCCTCACCGTGCTCAAGGGGTGAGGCACATTTCACAGCGAGGCCGCCGGGGTCGGCAAAGTGCCCCGGCGGCCTCATGAGTCTGGGGGGGCCGCTCCTGTAGGAGCGGCCCCCCAATGCAAAATAAACATCGGGCCACCGGCTTTGCACCGGTGGCCCGACAAACAAAACATTATTGCGGTGAGGCCGCGGGGGTTCCCTGAGGCCCCGCGGCCTCACCGTGGTGAGGGGGATGGGGGGCACCGAGGCCGCCGGGGTCGGCAAAGTGCCCCGGCGGCCTCATGAGTCTGGGGGGGCCGCTCTTGTAGGAGCGGCCCCCCAATGCAAAATAAACGTCGGGCCACCGGCTTTGCACCGGTGGCCCGACAAACAGAACATTATTGCGGTGAGGCCGCGGGGGTTCCCTGAGGCCCCGCGGCCTCACCGTGGTGAGGGGGATGGGGGGCACCGAGGCCGCCGGGGTCGGCAAAGTGCCCCGGCGGCCTCATGAGTCTGGGGGGGCCGCTCCTGTAGGAGCGGCCCCCCAATGCAAAATAAACGTCGGGCCACCGGCTTTGCACCGGTGGCCCGACAAACAAAACATTATTGCGGTGAGGCCGCGGGGGTTCCCTGAAGCCCCGCGGCCTCACCGTGGTGAGGGGGATGGGGGGCACCGAGGCCGCCGGGGTCGGCAAAGTGCCCCGGCGGCCTCATGAGTCTGGGGGGGCCGCTCCTGTAGGAGCGGCCCCTCAATGCAAAATAAACGTCGGGCCACCGGCTTTGCACCGGTGGCCCGACAAACAAAACATTATTGCGGTGAGGCCGCGGGGGTTCCCTGAGGCCCCGCGGCCTCACCGTGGTGAGGGGGATGGGGGGCACCGAGGCCGCCGGGGTCGGCAAAGTGCCCCGGCGGCCTCATGAGTCTGGGGGGGCCGCTCCTGTAGGAGCGGCCCCCCAATGCAAAATAAACGTCGGGCCACCGGCTTTGCACCGGTGGCCCGACAAACAAAACATTATTGCGGTGAGGCCGCGGGGGTTCCCTGAGGCCCCGCGGCCTCACCGTGATGAGGGGGTATGGGGGGGGGGCGTCACTTACCTGGTGATTGGGTCCGGGTGCTGGCATAGGAAGTGAGGGACGGGAAGAACTGTTCCCTTCCCTCGCTTCCTATTTCAACACGTTAGGCTGGTTCCTCTGTGGTCAGACTGCAGAAGCCAATAGGCAAACAGCTTGTTTGGCTTCTGCAGCCTGAACACTGTCAAACATTCTATGATTGGCTGTCATCTCCCAAACAGGGAGAGGGCAGCTAATCATAGAAAGTGGACTTCGGCTTCGAGTCCCTAAACAGAAACTATTCTGCCGAAGCCGGATAGCTGTATTTCAGCCGAACTTCGGCAGAATAGGGACTCGAAGCCGAAGTTCGGTACAGCCCTAGTCTGTACCCTCTTAGTCTATACCTGACACGTGTTTCTCCGCCTTTCGTTTGGCGATTCTTCAGGGGATTTTGGACTGTAAATTTATTCAAAATAAAGAAAAGTGCTAATTCACTTTCATTCGTTGTATTGATGATATTATGAATTGTACAAGAGTGCTTGAACAGCCCTTTTGCGTAAGGAGATGTGTAAAATTCGGGCTATCCACTGTTAGCACTGCTCTTGACTTCTTTCAATGGTGTCACTTAGTGTAGAGAGAATTTTAGTTTCCAAAAACGGTTCACAACATGAATGCACGGCAATCGCACTGCGGATCCACTCGTTTTTGGAAACTAAAATTCTCTCTACACAAAGTGACACCATTGAAAGCAGTCAAGAGCAGTACTAACAGTGGAAGCACTCTTGTACAATTCATAATATCATCAATACAACGAATACAAGTGAATTAGCACTTTTCTTTATTTTGAATACATTTACAGTCCAAAATCCCCTGAAGAACCGCCAAACGAAAGGCGGAGAAACACGTGTCGGGTATAGACTAAGAGGGTACAGACTAAGAACAAATTTGGAACTGAGGAGAAACAGTACTGAATTGAATGAAACTGGGTATAGACTAAGAAAAGTTTGGAACTGTGAAGCAACAGTACTGAATTGAATGAAACTTATAATTCAACCAAAATATGTACAGAAGTGAATGAAATGTATAATTCAACCAAATAAGTGTGCTGGGAATAGTCAAATCCTGTGAAGTAACTGTTTTGATTTGAATGCAATTTACAACTTAACAAAACATTTTTCTTTTGGAATAAAACAAAGGCTAAGACAAAACAATATTTCTGTTTACTTTATGATTGAAAAATGGCTTCAAAACCTCAACAAAAAAATGTTTTGGTTGACTTATATAAATAGTCTTGTCTACAAGCAGAGCGCGGAACACCTCTAGGTCTAAACAATTATTTGGCAGTTTTGTTTCCCTTTACAGTCTAAGGGTAATAGACCTTTGCTCCGCTGCTTGCATCTACATTATTATGATACAGTGAGGAGCGCCGGAATCAGCCAAAGACTGTCTTGATTAGTTGCAATAATTATAGTAAACTATGTTGTCAATAGTCACACGTGTATACCAAAATCATCATTTTTGGTGACCACTTTATTCTAGATTTGATACACAGTGAAGTCGTTGATAGCTTGTCTTCAAGACGTATTTGTACATGATGTTCAAGGTTGGCTGTGCTCTGAACTCTGATTGCAACATGAGTTATATTTTTAAATATCATTTCATGAATTGTTGCTAGCTAGAATAAAATAATGATATACATGGCAAAGTTCCCCACTCCAGTACTGGTTTTTACTATGTTTTCTTGGACTTTCAGTCCTGGGTTTAGAATGGGAACATCCAAGACTAGACCTACCACAATGCAAAGATAAAACCAGAGCTGGACTAGTATCACCCAACTGCAATGGGACATGTATGTAATGAAGATAGGTGCAAGCCATAATGAATTCCATAGAGCGCAGTAAGTGGAGGATGCCATTTGTGGACCAACGCATAACCCTATGGGCACCTTGCAAATTATCCAACCATACATGCTCCCGGTCTGCTATCAAGTAAGAGCAGTTGCAGGGCATTGTTTTGAGAGTTGTTTTTTTTGTGGGTGTTATTTTTCCCTTTTCAGTGGGGCTTGTGCTTTCAAATCCTTTATCACAATCCCCTACCTGCCCCCCTGCATTCTGTATTGTGTAAAGGAGGTCTGTTTTACATGAATACTCCAAAAATAGATACATAAATATTTACAACTACAAATAGGCATTGTGGAGGAAAACCAGCGTTTTATAGCCCCTCTCCGCCCACAGCTAGAAGTAATTAAAAAACAGCCCTGCGCACTGGACTGACTGAACAAGCTCTCAGCTCTGCCCACTGCTCATACACTTGTATAACAAGTCATTAATTACATTTTTTCGGCAGTTCAAACAAACTGATTGGTGTAAATATTCATAGTGTTCATACATTGGTGTGATTTCATTGGCTAACATAATTTCTGGCACTAAAACCCACACACACCACCCATTTCTGACATCACACCCTGCATCTTCCTCCTCTTTACTGACATCATCATGTGCTGACCAGCAGAATAGCTACAAAATACAAGTTTTAACTGAATTTTGATTTGCTTGAAGATAAAGCAAGGCAGTGCACGACACTCAGGGTGGAATTAACTACACCATCATCCTATTGTTCTCCTGTCCAACCCAATATCTTCCCTTGCTTGTGTCAAGTCCAGTTATAACAAAACTCTACAAGGCACTGCTGAAATAGTTTTTTCTACTATTTAATTCCTATTTTGCATTACATCTAACTGCCAGAGTCTGTGCCCCTGATGTTCTGGCAAAATCCCTCCTCCCATTTGAAAAATGTTTCCTCATACTTCGACCTTGAGCTTCACCATTAAACTATCTTTTGTGCTAAGCAAGCCCTTCTAATGTGCCTGTGTTTTTGTGAATTCAGCATTGTTGAGCTTTCTGAGGCATGGAAGTCCTTTGCTAATTCTGAACCATTCTGTGGCGGCCATTTTGAAGAAGATGGCTGCAAATCATGAATGTTTCTTTGTTTCCACTGAGTGCTGTGTTCGTTTTTCATGTGTAAATGGATGCAGTTCATATTCTTTGTGTGTGAGTGCATTTTTGACCTAGTGTATTTTGTTCATGCTGAATGCATATGTGCTTTGTGTGTAGTTGATGCATATGTTTTGTCATAAGGTTAGTTTGGTTACTTGTGCCATCCCCACTTTAGATTGTGTTCATTTCCTGCTGTACCTGCCTGGGATAAGTGCAATAGGGTTGTTTTTGTGAGTAACGTTTCTCACCTCTGCATTGTGGAGCTGGGGAGGGGTGGAAGCTATGGATGACATATTCATCTGCCCCTCAACAACTGCCTCAAAGACTGTGTTGGTTTCCTTTGTGGTTCCTTAATATTGTTTCCTCTTCGTAACCATGCTGTGCTGTTATTGTATTTATGCATATTTTGTTTATTTGTGGGAATCCTATAGAAAATATCTCACTGAAATCCCGCCACCCTGCCCTGTCTCCAAGAATACAGAGCATGTATGCATCATTTGTAAAACAAGGAGCATCTCTTGTTGTTATTCTCTTATTAAGTTTTGCTGATTTCAGTGTTTTAAATTCCAGTGATGGAACTACAGCATTACAAAAACACATGTGTCTTGATTAGTGCTGATCCATTTTTTACCATTAAAATATTGCTGTCAACAGTGTTTTCTACCAGTAGTGACACACCTGTTGCTTTTACTACTACATGCATATTTAGTTTGAAGCACTGCTCCTCTTCCATTAAGAGCACATTAGCAAAAGCTCACAGACATGGAGAAGATTAGGGAGATTCCAGAGCATGGCACGCAGAACAAGGAAAGACCAAGCCCCAATCAATGTTCTCACTGAGTACTTAAGATGTGTATTAGAATGTATTTTAGAACAGGGTGTCACTTCAAACAGACATATCTTACAAAGTAGGGAAAATCAGTGTAAGGTGCCTTTACTTAGGAGCATTGTTGCATTGAATGATGTATACTGGGTGCTGCAAGGGAAAGAGTAGGCACATGTACGAGCAACAGAGACTGGAGGGCGTACCAATGTTATCATTGAGAGTTCAAGGCTAGTATTTGCTTGTTTGTAAATTAGATAGAGTAATCCTGAGGACAGAATGCAGGAGAGGTGAGCAGTTTGATTGGTTTAAATAGGATTAAGGGGGCATTTGGGGGCTTCTTCCATTACTAGCAGGTGGAGTGTATTTTGATCCTTGATTTGAAGAGTCCCACTGAAGAGATGCCTTTGATGGCCAGTGAGAGACCATCCCAGGGAAGTGTTGCAAGTAGGAAAAAGGGTGAATAGCAGGAGGAGGCAGTAGAGTAGCAAGGGACTGAAATGTTGCAGTGAGATGAGCAGATAGTGAGGTAGAGTGTAGTGTGTACATTCAGGGGGCAGTGGACCATGAATGAATGAATAGATGAGTAGCAGGAATTGCGACAGGGAAATTTTGCATGAAGAGCCATATCACGTGGTCACTGTAAGCAAGGATGGGGGAGAACCTGATTAGGCTGAAAGGGGTGTCTCTGTTAAAGATGAATACTTTATTGAGGGGAGGAAAAGAGTAGCGGGGTACCCCAAGAAATTGGATAATGCAGAAGTCCAGTTTTCTGAGCACAAGTGTAGAGATAAGTGTTTTAGTTGAACGGTGAATGAGGTATGGGTGTATTTTTCTAATGTTTAGAAGGTTGAGTCTGGCTGCAGTGTCAGTGATGAACTGGTAGAGTTTCAGATCTCAGTCAAAGAGAAGCCCAAGGTTGCGGGCCAAGCGTGAGGGTTGCTGTTGGTTATACTATTCATTGGTTTAATAAGAAAGTGGATTTCATCCTGCTACATTAACCTTTTATTTGAATCATAGAAAGAGAATACATTGTTTGGCCCGCTGCCACGTTGCCTGAAATGCCTCATCTTTCATTACAGTGAACATGTGCTGTGAGATTCCTTCTTTTGTAAACAAGTTCATTACTGAGTAAATTGCTCTCCTGGAGGGATCCATGATTAACAGTGATGATCCACTGAGTGCAGTGGCATCTGGTGATTTATTTAATTGGAGGGGTGTAAATATTTCCCCTATGAATGCCCTAGCATAGCTAGTGAGCCAAACCAACCGAGGGGGTTTCGGGTGGGGTTTCCTCCTCTCGGAAAATGTTTGACTAATGGGTTAAAAAAGGTGCACTTAATAGGCTGTGCCTCATATAAACACCTTTGTTGTGCTGCTTGGTAATACATGTGCAAGTGAAATAATAATGGTCTCGCTTCTTTTTAGGCTTTAAATGAAAAAGGGAAAGCCTATTCATTATTATTTCGTTATATATTGAGCGGCCCCTGTGCTTATGGCTCCACTGCTGCTCTGATGTCTGCCACTCAGACCAGTCCACGATCTGATCCTTAATCAAAGAAACAATGTAGCTGCATAATTTGCAATTCTTAGGAAACTATAGAGCTTTGACTCTCGCTCTAAATAGCTCAGTGAGTTCAATGCTCGCCTCCATGCCTACGCATTTAGAGCAGTCACAGCCTTGAAACCTGGAAGAGGTAGCTAATACCTTAATTCTTCGGAAGTTAACACATTGATTTGGGTAATAATTAAGCGATACAAATCAAGCAGGGGGGGCATTACAGGTCTGGTAATGCCCCGTGGAATCAGTTCAATGACCAGGGATATTACCAGACTGGTAATGCTGCCCCTGCAAGGGCTTCTTGCTATTAGTATTCCGGCACGTTGTACCAGGGGACTAATAGTATTTTTATCTTGAGTTCAGAAACAACATGTTTGCTGTTTCTCAGCTCGAGATAAAAACTACAACTCAAGATGGCTGCCATGGTTTGGGGAGCAGGGAAGTAATGTAGTCCCTTCTCCCTTTCCATGGCGGCCATTGCCAAATCAGGGATGCACAGGGAATGCTAGTGATCCCGGCACCTATGAGGGGCATGGAAGTGCAAGGTAAGTGGGTTGGGTTGGGGGGGTTGGAAATGTGACAACAGTTTGTGTGGGTGGGAGTAAGGGCAGGGGACGAGGGGGGAGAGCACACTTACTTTCATCCCAGCCAGGGAAGATGGCAGCCTCCTGCATACTGGTGTGGTAAAGATCCTGTTCTGAGCCTCCTCATTGGCTTGGAGGTTGCCACTCCCCTCATCCACCCCTACCCCCCGCTGGTTATTAATGTGTATTCATGTTTACGAGTTCAATTATTTGGTTACCATTGACTTTGCAGAGAAGGCATGGTACATTCATTTTTATGTATTAACTGTAGAGATTAATAAATGAATGCGCGTGCCTGGCTGTCCCTATATGTGCACCTTTATCCATAAAAGTAAATGGATTGTAATCCCTGAAAGGCATAATCATTCTGCATGGCCTCTGCTGCCCTGGCCTTTATAAACTTACCACAGTAAAATAAAATGAAAGGTGAGGTCATGCCCCGATCTCAAACCCACACTTATCAAAATGCAAATGATTGACCTGCTCCCACGTGAAGGCCTGGTCTTTGAGCGAGCACAAAACACGAGCCGCAGCCTCGCTTCATAATTTAAAGACCTCGGAGCACTCATGTTAAGTGGTGGTCGAGTGAAGCACCTGACATCTGGGCACAACCGCCAGTCACAGCTTTGAACACATTTAACTAAGGGTGTATATAACATGTTATTATGTTTCAAAAAATGAAAGCTTCCGATTTTTCCGTCCTGCTTCAATCTTGAGGACACTTACCAAATACAATTCATGGATTACTCTGTGCTTTCCGCCAATGCACAGTAAAATCAAAGCGCTCCAGCATAACTTGACGGGCAATGGAAAAGTGTGAAGTTGCTCAATGAGTGAAGTGCTTGCCGCACTCAAAACAATGGTTCATTTGTGTGCCTTCTATGCTTAAAGCTTTGATTCATGGCAGGGCGGTCCAGACCGTCATCGTTTCAAGGGTTATGCATTGAATGGCATGGATTTTGGTGACATATGTATTACAAAGTTATCTTTGACAGCAATTCCAGACGCATTATAACGGTCCTTGGCATTTGAAGAGGGCCCCTCTACGTTGTATAATCCTACATGGCCTATTATGAGAGCAACTGGGCTTTCTGTATGATTATGTGGTCATTTGATGTCAATACACTGCCTGTGATTTGAGTATATGGGTATATGATGGCAACACCAAATAACACCGAAAAAAATTCTGTATTGAAAGTCATGGCTATTGGCTGAGCACATGCTGGTTTGTTGTAGTAATCAGCTGTGTTACGGAACCATTCTCAGCCTTCTCTGAGATGGTAATCTGCACTACTCCAATAACCCCGTCTCATCTATTGCCGAGTGAACTTTGACAGAGAGAAAAGAACCCCCACTCTCTTCCCTCTCTCTTTCCTCTCTTTTATCCTACCTACCCCACCCCCAAAACTAGCTGACTCTGCCACTGGAATAATGCTGCCCTTTTCCGCCATCAGATGCATGGCATCTAGATGAGTTAATGTTGGCGGACATATGTGCTGCCAGTCTCAATTTCACTACTACGGATCCCCCACCTGAGCCTCCTGCCACTGGCTGACTTCCTTTTGGCACGGTCCCCCAGAACACCCTCCATGCTGATACACCATCTGATCCCAACTCACTGTGAACATATCTTACCCTACTGCATTTTCATTGTCAGTGTGAATACACCAGCATTCCAGGAAGCCGGAATATTCCTGCGGCATGCTCACTGAGGTCTTCTGCCAGAGGGCACATTAGGTTAGCCATGAGTTGACATCCATAGACCCCCTATCCCTTAACTGTATGGCATTCCTTCTAGGAGAAACTCATTTGGTCATTGTTAGACAATCTTCTCAGATACCTGAAGTATGTCTGGTCAGTCTTCGGCATACTGGTAGTATATCTACCCGTGACTGATTCTAGCCTTGAATGAAATCCGAGGTGGCAAGACTTTCACGCTGTAGTAGATGCAACATCTACATTGCTCTTCTGCCTGGATGTGGAGACCTAGCATGCTTCTTTAATCTTCTCTGTTGTTGACTAGGCCTATCATTTGCTTAGCTCTTCTGTGTGACTCTGGAGTCCTAGAATGTTGATTTGCTCTTCTACATAGCTGTGGAGGCCCGGCTTACCTCTTTGTTCTCCTGCTTGGCTGGGGTGGTCTAGCATGCATCTTTCATCATCTGCTTGGCTGGCGGAGCTTAGCACACTTCTTCTTTGCCCTTCTGCATGACTGTGGAGGCCTAGCACCTTTCTTCTATGTTCCGGTTGGCTCTGGAGACCTAGCATGTTTGCTGCCCTTTCTGTGAGAGCCTGGAGGCCCACAGCATGTTTCTTAACTCTTCTGAATGGCTGTGGTTGCCTAGCATGTTTCATTGCCCATCTGTGTAGCTGTGGTGACCTGCCATGTTTCTTTGCTCATCTGCATGGGTGTGGAGTCCTAGCATGCTCCCTAGCACTTCACTGAAGCTGTGGTGGCCTAGAATTTTGTGATCTATAGGTGGTCCCTGAGACAATTGCGTATTACCACAAACTCTCTCGACATAGAACAAGGGTAGCTTGACTTGTGTGTGAGGCTAGCGACTGAAAGCACTTTGTTCTTAGTCAATAAACCAGCTTCACCATTGAGCTTTGATTCATATGACAGGGAGAGCCATATTTCTGAGTAGGACTATGTGTATTGTGGCACAAATGAAAGAACAGGGTATTTGTGAGGACCCACATTCCATTGTTTCCCCGTGTTTCGCCCTTAGCCAGGGCCAATAGTGTTTGCTGCGAAATCAAATCCACTATCCCAACCATTCATTGATTGTTGGGCTACATACCGCTATCACCTATCAAAAGGAACTTTGCCACCTCTTCACAGCCAGGATGACGGGTCACTGTATTTTACTGGGGCAGGAACTTCAACCGAATGAGAAAGAGGGCATGTGGGAATTTCATTGCCCTTACAACGTTTACAAATCTGACGTATTTGATTATTATCCTGGAGGCTCACCTCTTTCTCTTGCGCACAACTATCCACTGAATGGATTCCAATATTTAGTAGGTGAATGAACCAAGCAGTAGAGTGAGGTACAGTATATTCACTGCTCACTGCACTGCCGCCCGCACCGTTAGCATGTGTGCGTGTGTAGTGTGGTTGTGCTGCTAGATCCAGCTGCTGCAATTACTTTACACATTCCCTGAATAGTGATTTCTTTATTGTGTTTATTTCATTTATTTTGTTTACCAAGAATTAAGGTCTGCATTTTTCTTGAGGTCTATTGCAACGTTAGCCTTACTTGGTATGGGTATTGGCTCAGTGATTACGTTGCGGTTCACCTCTCATTGCAGCAGCGCGCGTTGGACAGAGCTGCTTCCTGGACAGAGCTGCGTGTGAGCATGAATGACCAGTAGTTCTTGGGGACTACACTTCCCGGCAACACCTGACCTCTTCATCATGTTGGCGGCGCGCTTGAGGAGGCCGGTTGTGGCCGGTTTGCGCAAGGTGTGCATCATGGGCATTACTCATTGACTACTGTTAGTAATACGGTACGGTACTTGGATCAATACGTGTAGGTTAATTATTCTGTAATGGCTCCAATTTCTGAGAACCTCTTAAACACACCCCCATGGCCCAGAAGTTAGGCACCCAACCATTTTGGAACTCTATCTCAGTGTCCTACAATATGAGGTCCCTCTTTTGCCTATATCACGTCTCTTCACGTGGTTCTACCCCCGAACGCCGGTATAGCAAGTCCTCTTCTCGACCTAGAAGTCCTGGCCTGCCCTAATCTGTCCAATACTCCTGTGGGTAAGACTCTCCCCCCTGAGGTTACCTTGCTGTTTAGACGATGCAGACCTCGCTCACACCAGCCAGATTAGGGCACAAACCACCATAAAGGTTCTTTGTAATCAAACTCCTGCTCTTTTGATCTCTAAGCATGACTCTCTTACTCAGTCCATAACCCTTATGGATGTCACGTCTCATATAGACGCGAAAGTGGTGTGTCCGAATATCGTGCAAACCATGCCTATTGATGGCTCTTCTCATGCGAAGGTTCAAAATTACTTAAAAAGCCTGCCTGTTCTGGGTAATTCTGTCACTATAAATTCTACATTGTCCTTTACAGTCCTCAGTATGCACTCCAAGTCAAAACATGGGGTGGAGATTGCCGACTACTTTATTGAATTTGCCCCGGATGTTACGGCACTCACAGAGACATGTCTTAACTCCTCCATATCTATTGACACTACCTTGGCCCTTCCTCCAGAGTACCTACTCTTTCAGTCTGATCTTGCTGCCCAAAAAGGGTGGAGGTGTGGCTTTCATGTTAAAAAACATCTGGATTGTCACATTGTAACTCACTCTAGCCCTGATGATTGTGAACCAGTCCTTGTGAAGATTCAAATTAATGCTACCATTTCATTGAGTATGCTGGTCATATACAGACCGCCAAAGAATATGCCCCAGTTTGAGGAACAGTTTCTCAACCTTCTTAATTCCATCACCTAGCCTAGGACTCAGGTAATCGTCCTCAGTGACTTGAATTTATGAGCCAAAGCCCAACCAGATCAACAAGCTATGTCCCTCGTGAAGGCCCTCGATGCTATTGGTTATTCTCAATGGGTCAACAGCACTACACATGGGGGGGCATACCTTGGACTGGGCTATATCACACCGTTTGTCCCTCTTGGAGGTTCTAGTCTCTCCATGTGCCTGGTCAGATCATCATCTAGTCAATTTCTATGTACCTCTACCAGTACACCCTGCAAGACTGGACGCGCTTCCCAGGCCTGAAAAGAAATCTAGAAACTTCAGGAATGTCACTCCTGCTAAATTCTCGGCATTGGTGGCTTCCAAGTCACAGCCTTTTGACAATTTCACTGATGTGCCCAGCTTGGTAACACATTTTGTGGATGTCATTAAATTCTCCATTGAATCTCTGACCCCTATGAAAACCAAAAAGATTAAATCTGAGGCTCTCAAGAATTCATGATACAACAAGGCAATCATCTTACCCAGAAAGAGCAAAAGTTTGCATGAACGAAAGTGGCGGAAGGATCCTGGCCCTCTCACGCTGTCTCAGTAACAAATGGGCCCTCAAAAAATGTTAAACAGCTATTATATATGCCAAATCAAATTATCTTAACACCAGAGTTGCCAATTCCTGCTCAAGTTTGCATGAAATATTTAAAGTTCTGTCTGAATTTAACGAACCACGACCCCCAAACAGACTGTTCTGAAAGACTATGCCTGGTGTCAGTTCATCCATAATGAATTTGCTGCCACAATTCATGGCCACAGGAAGATTTTTTGTGACTTGCAAGAGCGCCCCACTAGGCTAAGAGTGCTCCCCAACCTAGGCAAGGATAATCTCCACCACCCGACCAATAATAATATTTTGAACTTCTCCAACTGATCTGACGTGGAGATCCATTTATTATTCTCAGTATGAAACCCACATCCCGTCTTGGACACCTTTGTCTAGTTGACATTCTCAAAGGCTCCCTGGAGCTTCTTTGCCTCAGGATTACAAAATGTATCACCCTGTCCTTTATTGAGGGCCTTGTTCCCTCATCTTTGAAACAGACCAGGATTAAACCACTGCTTAAGAAGAACACCTTAGATCCGGCAATGGCCAATTACTATCGGCCCATCACAAATGTTCCTTTTCGCCTGAAAATCCTGAACAGGGTAGCCTACCTTCAGCTAGAAGGGCCATATTGAAGAAAACGGTTTACTGGGGGAACTGCAAACCAGCTTCAGAGTGTGGCACAGTACAGAAACCGCTATGCTGGACCTCAAATCTACCCTCACCAGCATAGTGGACCGCGAGCACCCTGCCTTGCTGATGCTGCTCGACCTCTCGGCGGCATTTGACCTGGTCGATCATGCCTTGCTGGTCTCCAGACTTAGGTACCAGGCTTGTTGCTCTGGCCAGGCCGTCCATTGGATCTCGTCTTTTCTTGGCCCACACTCTGCTATAGTGTCAGTGGGTGAGACCAGCTCATCTCCTACTACACTAACTTTTGGTGTTCCACAGGGCTCTTTTATCGCACCCACGTGCTTCAACATCTACATCAGGCCTCTGATGTGTCTCTTGAATCACCTGGGTGTGCAGAATACAAACTGTGCAGACCACCCCCAGGTCTTCCTTGAGCTTAACGGAAATTACATTAATGACTCTGATGCTATTAATAAAGTGTATGATGCCGTACAGATGTGGATGACGGACAACTCCTTGGCCGGACAACTCCTTGGCCCTTGACCGAAAACAAAAGTGAGCTGCTGACTGTAGTGTCAGGCCCTCGCTTGAAGAATTTTGACCCCGCCTATGGTAGTTTCAATATCGCAGGTAACTCCATCAATGTCTTTAATAGTATGAAGACACTCTGTGTCCTCCTAGACGCCAAACGTTACATGAGAAATCATGTCTCACACACTCAGTGAGCTTGCGGATATACTGCAAAGCTGTTGAAGCATATTCAACCTTTATCTCTTCCAGCAATTGCTTGCTGCTAGGCACTGCTCTTGTGAACTCAAGACTGGACTATTGCAACATTTTGCTGACCAGTACCTCACAGGCCAATATAAGCTTGCTGCAGGTCGCACAAAACTGTGCCCTGCGTGCCATCTTTGCTATGTCCAGGCGGAATCATGTCACTGAGGCACGAAGGGAGCTTCCCTGGCTTCCTATAGGGCATCGGATTAATCACAAAATGTTTACTCTGTCCTATAAGTCCTGGAACATTTTAGTTCTCTTTTGTAACAGAAACACAAAAATACGATACCTTGATTTTTCAGTCTTTTTCCGGTTATTATTCGTATAGAAAACGTGTAGCTGGATGAGTCAGTATCACATATTGGTTGCTGGGCAAATGAAAACAGATTTTCTTTTTTTTTATAACGTAATTATTTTCTAAGGCATTTAGTAAATGGTTCTATGTGATTTCCTCGAAAACAATTGGTTGAGAGAGATTTCACCAAATGTTGTGGTTTTGTTTGGGACATTTCAGTGCAAATCTAAGCGGGGAGACTCCCCACACCCACCCTTTTTATTACCCAAACCCACCCCCTCAAACACATTTGCGTTGCAATTCGTCCAAACATATTCAACAAATTCTCCCTCGACCAATTCTGCTGCGGCAAAACCTTCCCTTTCCCAAAGTAACTCTTTCAAGAGATGGATGATGATGCGTCATTCAGAGAAGGCTGAAGATGTCACCAGAGATGGTTCTGTGGACCCCAGGACATTTCTGAGAATTCTGAAGATAAGCGCAGCGATTGACAGCGTTGATCTTGAGTGGCTGGTCTGATTTCTTTGTGGGATGAATGAAACTGAGCAGATGGATGGGTTATTTTCCTAAGCAAGACATCTTTTGGGCACTGGGATATTAGGCTGAGAGTGACACTTTTCTCACCAAATCTATGCCTTTCATGCTCAGAGCTGTTGAGCGTTTCCTCCCTATCTATCTGTCTTCCTTCCATTTCAGTGCTGTGAATGCTTTCATATACTCTGTTCTTGAATGTGTCAATCAGTGCCCTCTGCCAGGACTGCCACACAAAATCCACCGCGAACCAGCAGGTGTGCAGAAATGCTTGTGTGCCCAGGCTCACTGATTGGTGCACCAACACTTGACCGCCTTTGTCATGGACCTGTGTGAGCAGGTTTTAGTTTCATCCATTATGTGTTCTGGCCAACACCAGGGCAAATATGGTCATGCTTAAAACATGTGTATAAATGCTATGCTTGTCGTAACGTCGTCTTTAATCATCTGGGGGATTTTTGTTTTGTTCGGAAGTGCAGTGGAGGCACTACCTGAAAAAACCGTTTCTGTCATACTTCCTTGCACTGCCTGATAACAGCACATGGCTTAACTCCAGCGTGTATGTTCAAGCTGGTGTAAAACAGTGGTTTCTTAAGAAATCCACAGGATTTTTACAACTGTAAAAGTAGGCAGATTCCGTTGGAATCCAAGGAATTTACACTTTTCCAAAAATGTACTGAAAAGTATATGTAAAGGTATTTGTGTCTGTGTTTTACTCTTTACTTTACCACTATCTGGTAGGAAGATTTGGAATTGCACAGAAAAAGAAAGTATTGTCAAGGAAGACCAGTCAGGCAGCGACAATTTCCCAATGGGGACTGGGAGGACAAGCAGTGAGAGATCAAGAAAATTAACTTCTGTGGAATATGGCAACATCAACTCTGCGTGTGAATAGCCTGCCAAGGCAGCAAATACTAAAGCCAGGAGCAACATTGGCAGCTATGGCAGGACAGATGCGGCTCATGCCCAGGTTTCAGAAAGGAAGAGAACATCCTGATCCTGTTCCTGTGAGTTGGCATTGATGAGTGGGCAAGCAGAGGGTCTGGGGGTGATGATAGGATGGGGAAAACCTGGTTTAGAATTCTATCAGCATGGCCAGTGATGATAATGAGGGCGAGAACAATTTCCTTTCAGTGGCACTGATCTTTAGTAGTAAGGGTGCTGCCGGGGAGGCCATCTTTAGCCTGGACGGGTCCAGATGAGCTGCCCCCTGGCATGCAAATCGTGAGCCTCTTGTGTGCATCAAATGTGCTTCCAGAAGATGCACGGATTAAAGTGTCTAGAGGATTGCACCTCCTACAAAATGAGGCAAATGGGGCACAAAGAGGAGTTTGAATCCCACATTGAAATTCCTCCAATTTTAACTCCAAAAATGTAAAACATCCCAGCATTGAAGAAAAGTTGTATCCTACAAGTTGAGGTGTGCATTCACACATCCTTTGAAATTATGTGTCAAGCGACTTACTGGGGTACCCTGAGAGTGGTCAAGAAATTGACATCTCACAAATACACCTTCTCAACCCCATGGTTAAATAAAATGCAGAAGGGGCAACACTCGTCCTTCTGTGTACTATTTCACATTTTATGTTATATTACTGAGTTTTTGTACAGCCCTGAATCACCAGCATAGTATTTTCAAAGTGCCAAATCCTTGTAGGAGGCAGATTGTCTCAAGTTCTGTGACCTTACCATATTCATTTCCATCCACCAAATCACAAATATAAATTTGTTTAGGAAATATGTGTGAAAACATGACGCGCACTATCCGAGAAATGACGAATGTGGTATTTTCTAAATACTTGATGTTAGCTATGAGTTTTCTGTTGTACCAGCAACAAGATCCTCAGATGTCTGCATTCAGTAACACTAGTTGCTGTGCCACATACGTATACCACAATAGCAGGTGCTATGGCCATATTTTCACCGCTGAATGATCAAAGGTATTCTCACAGGTCTAGGTCCAAACGCCTCTTGTTTGTGTTCACATTGTTCAGCTTTGTAGCTATAGCAATAGACGGTCACTCTGCTGCATGCCTTTTACCCAACACAATGGTTGGCAGCAAATGACCAATGGCATTATCAATAATCAAGGAAGCTTCCCCACCTTCACTTCCTGCAACCAGCATTTGCTGAGCACCTTGCCACTTTGTGCTCACACTACAGGTCATGCTGTATTCGATAATGGACTGTGTATGTACAGCATTACATATACCTAATATGTAGAACATTCGCTCCAACAACAGAATTAATTTCATGGAAACCCCACAATTATTATTTTCAGAACCACTTGGCAGGTTTTCAGTTTTCACCATTGTTTTCTGATTAACTAGCATCCATCTTAATATGTGTTGTAACATTATTACTATTTATAAATATTAACAACGTGTTCTTTCTTTCTTTTCAAACATTTGTTTTCTCTTTTTGTTTATCTGTGTCACAATATCCATGTGCAATAACTCCTTTGCCCATTTCTTGAAATCATGTTTTCATTTTGCATTTCTTGTTTGCTGACCATTTATGAAATGTTGCTTATGTCTTCTATTTACCACGGTCTAACATGTTGACTAATGCTCACATGGATTCAATTGGGTACACTGCATCTGGCGCTAGTCCTATGACAAATAATATTCAGGCAGCTTGCCAAATTCTCATTTACAAGAAAACAGCGGTAAGCTGTGGTAATCAGTGAATGCCTTTATTAATGGTGGTGCCTCTTAAGGTTGACAAGTGTTTCGTCTCAGGTCTTTTTCAAAACTAGGCACAAGAACTATGGGGTCTCTAATGCTTCCAATCAAACCGTGTTGCATGGCAATGAAATTATTAAACACCAAATCCCCAGGTTCCAGTGACCGATGATATGGTCCCCGTGCCCCGCCCCCATGCGTGCCATCAGGTCTAGTGATCCCACGGTTACACAGGAAACACTTTTCAACTTTAAAGGCCATCACCAACAATAAAGGCATTCACTGATTACCACAGCTTATCGTTGTTTTCTTGCAAATGAGAATTTGGCAATCTGCCTAAATATTATTTGTCAAAGGACTAGCGCCAGACCCAGTCTACCCAATTTAATATATGTTTAACGTGTTAAGGTTTGGGTAACCTTTTCGGTACCTGGGGCAATTAAAGCCCATATACTTCTGATAGCTAGGAACACTTCACTGGCGTTTTGGTGCAGAGTGAGCAGTAATACCCACTTCTATTTTTTTTTCTCCGATTGCTGACATGGTTCTGTGGTATTTCTATCTGTTTTTGTGCTTTATCGGATTCCTTCATTGAATATCTAACACATGGGGTTTAAGACAATGATTTGACGATTGAACTAACAAGAGCCCTGATGCAGAGCTTTCCCTGAGACACTTGGCTCGTTTCACAACTTTGCTGTCACAGCAGCTTCCAAACAGTACCTGTGACCTCTGAGGCTGCTCTGTGCTACACTCACAGCATGGACTGCAGATCAGGAGAGTGATGCAGCAGGGCCCAAGTGTGTGCTATGCGTTTGGTATGGATTTTAATGCAAGGGGGAGAGGGGGTAGGTGTAGCATTCCACCGTTTCTGAGATGGATTACCCGCATCATGTTATTATTACTAAATAATAAGGTCAGTGCTTCGACACCCTTGTCAGATGGCAAGCCGTCATAAGAAGTATGTATGCCCCCTCCCTGGTAAAAGTCCCCAGGCTTCACTGCCCATTACTGTGGCCCTTCTCGGGAACATTCACAGTTCACAGGGCACTCTTTTGACGCTCGGTGCAGCTATTGCTTCTGCACTTGAGTAATCGAAAGGAATTGATGGACAGTCAATGTGTGGCTTGTGTTTCTGTAGGTGTATTCCTCCATGATGGAAAGAAGGGCATTAGTCTTGGCCAGAAGCCACATCCTCAGGTACACAGTAAAATGTTCCAAGCCCCAAGCGCCCCCCAGGCCATACCAGTCAATAGCCATCATCACTAAGATAAGAGGCCGGTAGAGGTACATCTTGCAAAGCCCCATCTCTCCCACTGAGTGACTCTGCTGCTGCTGTGGTGTCTACGTCCAGCCTCCACAACATGGACAATTCAGACACTGGAAACAGTATGTTCCCTGATAGGGAACTCGCGCCCCCTCTACACTGTCTATGGTTTAATTAAAGCCAAACATGTTTATGGGGAGGAGCAATGATCCTAAACAGGACCCAGAATGCCATTTCCTAATTTGCTAATGATTTTTCAGTAATGTTCAAAATGTCTATTCTTATTTATTACGATAGTAGTAAATCAAAAAATATTTTTCAAGTGACCATTCAATTGTTCATTCAATCACAAATGTATTTCTCACATGGCCCAACGAGTTTCAAGTAAACTCTTCATCAGGGCGTACAGTCAATTTTTCTAAAAAGAAATTCAGATAAGAATCACACAGTTGGTTCACCACTGGACCAACAGGAGCATCTAATGATCCTTTGATGAAATGATCCCTTTTCCACAAGCAACTTTTTGACATTATAGATTTCTTTATTAAATAGGGATCCACCCCTCATGCCTGCAATACCTATCCCCCTTGCCATCTCCCTTGCTATCCTCCTTGCTATCCCCCTTGCTGTCCCCCTTGCTATCCTCCTTTCTATTCCTTACTCCTTTTTAAAAAACATGTTTTCGTTTTGGCACTTTTTGATTTTTAGTTTTGACAGTTAGGTGGCGCCAAAGTGCCACCGATAAATGGAAAAAAGGTCATTATGGTACAGCTAGGACATAATGATTTGTTATGTATACAGCACTTTCACCAAAGCGCAGTACATAACAACATATTTTACATAGATGCATCATGCCAACCAAAGTTGCTACTCAACTACCAGCCTCAGAAAGATGAAAGGCGGAATTGGTCGTACTGGGATTTGAACCTGCGACCTGCAGATCACACGTAAATCACAGCCGCAAGTGCTCTACCTGCTGAGCTATCTCACCAGCATATGTGGAGGGGACACTAAGATTGTAGTTGTTGTTCAGTTATCTAAACACCCATTGATTGCCAATGGCCATGCTAATTCCTTTGGCCATTCCTGTCCGCCTTGCCCCTTCCCACTCAAAACACATCCTCCCAGGATCTCTTTGAACTAGCTTTAGCAAGCAGTAGCATCCAACGTTGTACAGTAAGTCCCTTCCAATGTTATTCCAAAGCATTCTTCTAAGAGCAAATGGCGTAGTTGTAGTTTCAAATGCTTTATTGGTTCTCAAACAGTACCAGCCGTCTAATAGGGAACTGCCTTTCCTTTAGTTGATTAGAAAATGTTAATATCTATTAATAGGTGCATTGCGCAATCCATGTGTCAAAATAGCTTTTGAGAGCACGAGGAAAGACTACAAAAACATTCGAACTACCTAAAATATCCTCACTCACAACCAGGGGAACGTTATTTCCCATTATTTGAATAGCCCAGGACTTGATGTTTCCGCAGGCCTGCATTTACACACTGCAAATCTTAAAACGCGCTCATCATGCTAGCAGTAACCGGCCACGTTATCTGACTTGTAGATGTTTACATCTGACTTTCAAATGACACGCGTTCTAATACGAGTGCATCTGCGAATGGCACGCAGCCTGCTCGGTTCTAACACGTTTACCCCTGCAGACAGCATTCACTTAGAGGGCCTCGCAGACTGAAATCATTCCCCAGGCCTGGAAGCCGCCTTTAGACTTTGAATAATGAACTCCGCTGCCTGGCAGCCTCCCAGCACGTGAAAGAGCAGGGCCTAAATTGCGACACCAGAGCTTTGGGTTGCTTCCGACTTCTCTGGCGCTCTTTTTAACTATGCAAATTCCAATATAAATAAACTCAGCTGCTAATTTAGCCCTTTCATATGTTTTGGTCTATCTTAACTGCGTATGACGTAAATAAATAGTTCATACCAGATTTCCAAGGACTAAAAACTGCAATGCGTACATAGGCGTGGTGCTTGCTGGTGCGGGCAGGGGTGAAAGGTTAACCGGATATGGTGCGTTTTACATCCACCAGACAGGTCAGACATTAACCAAAAATAGGTGAGTCACTACCTCTGAAAAAGCCTATTCTTGGCCTAGGCGTGTGGACAGGTTTTTGACCAGTCCAAACCAATCTACCTTTCCACAGCTGTGAATATTGCCGCATTACTAAGGAAACCGCTGAGAAACGACGTTTTGCACGCTTCCCTTGAGGCTGCTGCCATCTTGCGCTGAGCATTGCGAGACAGTGATAAGAGGGTGGGAGGGCCTGCTCCTAAACCTGAGCTCCTGACCTCGTCAGCCCCCCTTCAGCTTGGAGGTTGGCCCTGACTCGGGCTGATGGACAAAAACAGAGCCACATAACTGCACTGTGGCTCAGAGATGGATTACCAATCGGGACAAGGGACAAATAGCCGCTCGGCACAACACCCCCTGCTCGCCTCTCTCACCTGAAAGACAAAAAAACAGGTCTACACGCGGCCTCCCAGCAAGGTCTCAGCAGCACACCATTGACACTGGAAGTTGTTAGTGATGGGAATAGATAACTCATTGCTCTGGCATTTGATTATTCTTAGAATTCAATAAGGTTTTAATAAGCTATTTCAGTGTGATTGTTGGGTGATTAGAAATTATGAGGGTGCATAACTGGCTGCATGAAACATGCGTTTTACTTTGTGTCTGTAAGAACTTTGTTGTAGGTCTTCATGAATTTGCAGGCTGGGACTTGTAGGCTGCCATTTAGACGGGGAAAATAAAGGTATAATCATAGGGGGCATTTTTCAAGTACAGCGGGATGGAAAAAGTGGCCGTAAAAACATTTGCTGCCACTTTTTACGAGGGATGTAATATGATTTGGCTGGGGAAATTGAAAACCAGAACAGTCTTAATATGTGTGCCTGCTTTTCCAGGTCCGCCTGTCGAATCTGCTTGGTTTTGCAGGAGGATTTATTGATAGACTGATGAAAAACCAGTAGACCCCAATGGAATCTGCCAGACTTTCCCATTATAAATGGCTGTGGCCATCCTTAGTTGTCATTTACTCTTTTCCAGACATGCAATGGAAAAGTGAAGAGTAAAGGCAATTTTTCCTGTGTTTTACTATTTTCTTTTCTGCTGCGTGGTGAAAACAGTATACATTGCACAGAGGTGATCTTTTGTAAAAATGTCCAAACGAAAGTCGTTCCCTATGTTCAATTTATGATTCAAAACAATGATCCCCATACAATTTTTGATCAAAATGTTTCTACACAGTCAGGTTGGTTAACCATATGACCTGTGCAACTTTAAAGTCATCTGTATTACAGAGATAATAAGTTTTCATATTTTTTAAATACTTTTTTCTCATTACAAGCCTGGCATATTTTGTATCCGCTAAATACAAATTTAATGTATCTACAAATCACATCTCATTTCAAGTTCTTAGTGTATTCCACTGTAATATTGTACACATGTACTTAATTACAATACTACACTTTAAACCCTTTGTGTTCAACTGGACGTGTATAAATATAATACATTTGATTTTGGACTGCATATGTCACTGGTGGTAAATCGGAAATAAGCTTTTTTCCATGATGCTGACACAGAAAGTTACAATAGTATGTTCTCTTGAGATATAGAAGGTCTCGTCACCAGAGGCTGGTAAAATTGGCTTAAGCAAGCTTCTTACTGTGGAGAAGCATAGTCTTAACTCTCGATGTGAGTCTTAGGATACATTCATTAGGTGCTTTTTTCCTTCATTTAAACTCTGCATTATTTTAGTGGAACGAAATGCATTGCACGATACAATTGTTGAACATGAATAAAATATTACTTTATAATTCACAAGTGTATCTTCTGCAAACATTAGGAATATGACATTGTGGTGAAGTTCTTGAATTGTTCATTGATGTTCTAAAGTTCTTGATAAATGTTCTATGGGCTGCTGAGGTATGTTGCTGCTTAACATACTACACATATCTCAGCCTTGTCTTTTCACATGTGGCAAAATTCCAACTTAAATAGGTAGTTATCTGCCTGTCCTTCAAATGGATAACTCAGTCTCTGAACTCAGTGAATTTACAAACACATTAGAAATGGTTATAGTCTGTCTCTCTGTGGTGCAGGTAGTTATTTGTATCTCGCAGGCACACCCTTTTCATCATGGTAGTGAGCAAAAGGCAGAATTGGTAAAATACCTCTCTTACTATCTATTGAGGCACTTTCTGTTCTCAGTTTACTCCAGGGGAATGGCACAATGCCCTACACATACAGGATGATTGTTTGTCCTGGTCCGTCATTATGCCCAAAGGTTTCCTGCAGATTTGACCTGCAACAAGATATTGTTCATGCTTCTATTTTTCCGGAATCCTTCTGTGGAGCTTGAGAATAGGTGGCCTTGTTTGGACTTCATTCAGGCTCTTGCAGTGCACTTGGCCAGGAGTGGGGTTTTTAGTTGAACAGCTGTCTTGTTTTGGTCATTTTTAGATCTTCAGGTAAAGTGAAAAAACCTGCAGTGGTAACTCCAAGTGACTGGTTCTAACTAACTTTACGGCATACAAAGTACCCAATGTTTTCCTTCTGTTTCGGGTGCAGGGGAGGTCTATCAGAGGTGCTAAACAGAAGGCCAGGTCATGGCAATGTAAAACCAAAACTGCAGAGCTGCTGCACAGTCTAGCTCTAAAAGTGTAGCCTTACAGGTTACATTTTTTTTTACAGGTGGGTGGTTGCCAATCCATCATATTTGGTGAGAGCTTCTTTCTTTTGTTTTTATGTCATAATCTTTCCTTGAATAAAGACAGTTGGCGGTACGGTGGTACGGCGGGTCCGGCGGTAACCGTGCCAGAGATACTGGTGGGTTGCCGTCGAACCCGTAAACATTTACCGTCGCCTTACTTCCCGGTAACACCGGGGGATTACAACCCCGGCAGACCGGAAAGTCAGACGCCAGAAAACTATAAGTCCACATTCTCATAGAGTTCTATGGGACTCTATGGGAATGGGGACCACGGAAGCACTGGCACCGTTATTAACGGTGCCAGTACTTCTGTGAAAACTCTGCGGGCGGGTGCTGTCCTGCCGGCAGGTCAGACCTGATGGGCCCCCACGCGGCAGTGTTGTAGTGTGCCGGTCCAGAAACAACACTGCTGGTAAGATTACTGGCACCGTTGTTTCCGGACCGGCACTCTTATAATGAGGCTCAGTGTGTATGAGGCAATTGTTTTGTCTGCCTATTCATTGACAGATGCATGCTGGACAGCTTATTAGGTCCTTTTTGATGTAAGCAGTATGACTGACCAGATGGTAATAGGTAATTACTTATCAGCGAATTACTACGTCTCGGGTCTCGTTTTCCTCGATGCAGTCCTAAATCCCACCGCAGCCAGTTAGGCTTCCTGAGATCACTCAGAGCTTGTTCAAAATAGTTTTTTTTCTGATTACTACAGGAGCTCTTTCTAAGTATATAGCAAGGTAGCAATTGGGAGGTCAAACAATTTAAAAAAAAATGTTCTTAAGGGGATGTAACAGTGAAGTCTTTCTATGGGTAAGGACTCTGCTCACTGATGTAAGTACTGTGACGAAGAAAAATAGGATTTAGAGTAAGGAAGATTAGCAGTGCATAATGAGCCAATATTGCACACAAAGTGAAACACACTTGGGTATGTGTCTTAAAAACACTTCTGACACTAAATAATGACACCTTACTCAAAAAGAATTGTTTACACACACAAGCGTTCTGCATCTCCTAACCATGTAATTTGGTTAGGAGAGGCTCCACAGAAGGATTCCGGAAAAATAGAAGCATGAACAATATCTTGTTGCAGGTCAAATCTGCAGGAAACCTTTGGGCATAATGACGGACCAGGACAAACAATCATCCTCTATGTTTCCCAAAACTTCTAAAAATGTATGCAGAGTGCGTATTCCCAACCAAAAACACAATCCAGCCCTGGCCTCTGTAGTCCTCGCACTGACCCGGGGGAGCCAGTTGACGCTGTGCTGCATAATGCAATGGACCGCGGCAGGCCCCATCTGCCCCACTGTATATTCATCCGCTGGAGTGGCAGATGTGTCTGCCTTCTAGCTCAGTTTCACGTTTGTGCCACTGGCCTCAGTACATTTTATACGAGAACAAACAGGCATGTTTATTTGTTACTTAGGATGACTTTTCGACGTATTTACTCGCTCTCATATGTATTCATGTGCAGGCTAGGCTGATATGCTATTTGGAATACCAAATTACAGGACTGGTCAAAATTGGCTGCACAGCACTTAAAATGATGCGTCATGAAACACTTTAAAGGACAATTCTACCCAACATAACATTTTCATGTAAAAGAAAATTCTCTGTTTCATATGTGGTTATTATAATGAGGGTTTCTATTTAGTATATGTGTTTCGTCAGGTAATTCTCAAACAGCTGTAGTATTGATGTAAAGCGCCTCAACCCCATGTTCAACACAAGAGCGTGTGTTCAGGAGGGAGATGCTGAAATGAGGGTCAGTGGTATCAATGTCGGTATCTGTATGCGTATTCATCTTAGTTAATTCAGGTCTGTGAGTATTTGGCCCAGTCATCACCTCGATGACAAGATCCCAGTAGGTTTTGTGTTTGGCATATTTTGTATTTGTTCAGGCATTGGGTTCTTGATGTAGGTATCTTCACAGAGTGTTATGGGAGTCATTTTTCCTTTAGGAGATATCGAATCAGGTTTCTCGGTTTGTTCTGGATGGTCCTTAGGGGTGGTGAGTTGTGGTAATCGCAGTATCATACTAGTCACTTCAGATATAGAAACCAGTGATTGATATCATGCAACTATCTCTGCATGTCTCTTGTTCGTCTTGTTCGTCATAGTACTGCTTCGGGCGCGCAGCTTCAATATTAGTTCTGAGACAGGAGACATACCACAATCCGTGCTTTGGCCTGCTTGTAGGTCTGGAAGAGTAGATACCGTAATGTTATAATGAGTTTTCAGTGAGGATATTCCAAGGATGCAGGACGTATGCCCACACCGCACAGCATGCACCTTGCACTAACCGACAAAAACGGCCTCTTCAAACGAACCGGCGCTAACGCGTCGCTGATGTGTTATAATCCCTGGTGGTGCTGGGAAATGTAGTTCAAACAAACTACGGCGCACACTAGCCCTTGCAGCAAATGGGACCCAGCTTGGGATAATTAGTGGATGTCGGCATGCATGTGATTTCAACCCGGCACTTCACCTAAGTCAATGCCTAGGGTGTGATGCACAGCTGTAACCCTTAATTAATTATTTGTGTATATAAATTCTTTTATTTCTGAACGATGTACCACTTATATCATGCCCCTCTCTTTTAACACCTCCCCCCCCAGTCACACTGATCCAGGAAGCAGGCTGGTTTGCAAAGTTAAAATATTTATTATGTATGGCACAATATATATCACACTATTTTTAATGGTTATACAATAATCACCAATGGGGTGATGTCACACTAAACAATCTCTTTAATCACAAGAAGCAATGATGGGAAAAATAAGGCAGCACAGAAATATTACTTTTGTGTGTGTTCAATCAAATGGCAATGTGGTTAATATTTCCCCCTGTACACCATCAATCCCCCCAATATGCAATATAAAGAGATGGAAGGAGAGAGAACAGGTTTCAGGAATACAGAATTAAACAAAATATATCAATACCAATTTCCCCCAGCAAACACAGAGAGAGAAACAGGAATGATTGCAAACTTGCCAAAAATGGTTCTACAGTTGGCTTGAATGAATTAGGTAGAAACACTAAAAATGGTCTAAATCACTAAAATTGTTGAAATTCTAATGGGAGCTGCTTTGTATGGTATCAGACAAACACTAGAAATGATTTAAGAGTGATAAGCAAATTGAAAACTTAATTTTGAGGTCGGGTGCAATGAAAAGCTATTTCACACGTTATAGATTTTGGCCAAACGAAAAATTTGCTTAAGTAGACACTTAAATTACATTTCTAGCATAAAGTATGAAGAGGTTATGATCGTTTTTGTGGAGGTTGCTTTTTTTTCAGGTAGAGGTAAATAGTAAAACAAAGATGCGCTTTTTAAAAGTACAAATGGGGTTATTTACACTAGGGATAGACTATGAAGATACAAACTACACGACAGCACAAGCATCAGATCAGGACGTCACCGATCAGGTTTTTGCCCGCCGAGAACTTGCCTTTCTTCAGATAAAATATATCAGCGCAAAGATGATTTTAACAATATTATTACAGAAGAACTATAGGATAAGAGAGAGAGTTCAGGCAAGACAAAAGGATTTCTAGCAATACAGTTCTAGATAAAAAATAGATTTGATTTGGATAGGGATGACTATAGACAGTACATAGGCTAGTGACAATCCTATGCTCTGGATACTCACTACCAATGTGTTGAATGGAACCGTCAGGGATTCTGGTCAAAGATTTCTGGGACAAACTGTTGGGCACACCGGACTGGACGGATCAGCGATCAGCAAGGCCCTCTGGAAATCGCACGGCAGGACTGGGCTGGATCTGCAATGGCTCTCTGGTCTGCACAGCACAGCACGGCACAAGGCAGGGTTTAATCTGCCCTTCTGGTTATGAAAATGGTTCTTTGGCAGGCAAGCAGTTACTGCACAGCCTGGCTGCTCTTTGGTGTCCCCTTTAAGTTGAGGGATGGGTTCTGGAAGTTAGGCCCAGCTGAAAGTGGTTCAGCTATGCTCTGAGCCTTTCTGCTTGCAAAGTTTTTGGAGTCTGGATCAAGGATGGATGGTTCTCCTGCAGAGTGCTTTGCCAAATTCGAGATGGTGGGTGGATCAGTGTCCTTTCTAGGTCCTAAACTGTCTCTATTAATGTGTTTCATAAAGGGGTGGGTAAGCTGAATTATACTAGGCGCACCCCCAAGGTAGTCCATTGGCTAAAGTCTGCTCTCTCCCTTGATTGGAGGGGAAAACAGAGTGTCATCATGGTGATGCGGTTTATGAGACAGGGAATACCTCCCCTTTGCCTTTTGCACATAAAATCTATTTTTGATATAATAGATCTTTACATGTGTATAATCTTTATACCAATTACATACAGAGATCACATATTTGTTGGAGCTCATATTCTTCCAAACCCCATAGCTGTGAGGTCTTTTGTCTGGATTTGACAATTTTCCACACTTTTCATCCGGGACACAACATCTGATTTGTCCACAATTTTATACATATGTGTGCATTGTATATGGACATAATCATATGACGTTTTGTGCTTCTGACATGAATACAATTGCTACCAAACCAGAATTATCACTGTGACTTCATAGAACATCGCACAGAGTTCTGGCTCCTTTTACAAGGTGCCCGAAAAAATTCACGTTAACCATACGGTAATTTTACAATTTTTACAAATTCGCACAGTCCTTTGTCAGTCTTTTTAGAAATATGCTTTCTGTGCATTGAGAATCCACAAAAATGTCTATCCCTGCCTACAGGTTTCTTTTGGCTCAAGATCAATCCCTGCCTTCTTCCTCTGGCAGCGGCCACTGTTGACACTTCCAATCTGCATATTCTTTCAGCCAAGGAAGGTTCATTGTCTCCTCCAGGAGCAGCCCCAGTGCCCCTCCCCTCTTAATCAACACTTGAATGTGAGGTCCTGGGCCAGAGAGCAGAAGGGAGGTGCCTTGCTCAGTGAGGAATTTGCTTTGTAGTTTTGTGAGTCAGGCTTACTTTAAAAGTCAGTTTTGTTAAATTTTTCATTGTTGAAAATAAAACTTGCAATTTTAAAACATCCAACTCTAACTCTAATTCCAGTTTCGAAATCATGGAGATTAAGGGGGTAATTCACAGAATTCAGCGCACAAGTGGCGCACGTGGCTGGCGCACAGTGTGCGTGTGCGGCAGTCTGCGCAAGCAGCGTGCTCCAAAATCCATTTCCGCGCACAGCGTATTCATGGATTTCAACATCCATAACCAGCCCTGGCGCAGAGTAGCGCAGCGACCCTGCAGCAGCGCCAGTTACGCCCCCAACACCTCCCCGTGCGCCATGAACAGCGCACAAATCCTGTACATGGCGCACAGGCCAGTGGACCAGCATACAGCCCCCAACCATGAAAACGTCTGTAAGACTCCCTGCACACCCCTCCGAATACACGTACCCCGCTGTGTGGGTAGGTTTACACACGATTGACCCTGTGTGAGCGGGGTACGTGTATTTCTGGGGTACGCGTGAACTTTCACACCTGATTGGCCTTGTGCGAGCGGGGCACGTGTATTTCTTGGGTGCGCGGGAAGTTTCACACACGATTGGCCCTGTGTGAGCGGGGTACGTGTATTTCGGGGGTGCGTGGGAAGTTTCACACGCGATTGGCCCTGTGCGAGCAGGGTACGTGTATTTCTGGGGTGCGCGGGTACTTTCACACGCGATTGGCCTTGTACGAGCGGCGTATGTGTATTTCTGGGGTGCGCGGGTGCGTTTCACACGCGATTGGCCCTGTGCGAACGGGGTACATGTATTTTGGGGGTGCACGGGAAGTTTCACGTGATTGGCCCTGTGCGAGCGGGGTACGTGTATTTCGGGGGTGGCGGGAAGGTTCACACACGATTGGCCCTGTGCGAGCAGGGGTTCGCAGGAAGTTTCACATGCGATTGGCCCTGTGCAAGCAGGGTACGTGTATTTCTGGGGTGCCCGGGAACTTTCACACGCGATTGGCCTTGTGCGAGTGGGGTATGTGTATTTCTGGGGTGCGTGGGAAGTTTCACATGCGATTGGCCCTGTGCGAGCGGGGTACGTGTATTTCGGGGGTGCGCGGGAAGTTTCACATGTGATTGCCCCTGTGCGAGCGGGGTACGTGTATTTTGCGGGTGCGCAGGAAGTTTCACGCGGGATTGGCCTTGTGTGAGCAGGGTACCTGTATTTCTGGGGTGCGTGGGAAGTTTCACACACGATTGGCCCTGTGCGAGCGGGGTACGTGTATTTCGGGGGTGCATGGAAAGTTTCACATGTGATTGGCCCTGTTCGAGCGGGGTACGTGTATTGCGGTGGTGCACCGGAAGTTTCGCGCGCGATTGGCCCTGTGCGAGCAGGGTACGTGTATTTCCGGTGTGCGCGGGAACTTTCACACGCAATTGGCCTTGTGCGAGCGGGGTACGTGTATTTCTGGGGTGCGCGGGAACTTCCTCACGCGATTGGCCCTGTGCGAGCGGGGTACGTGTATTTCGGGGGTGCGCAGGAAGTTTCACACGCGATTGGCCCCGTGCAAGTGAGGTACGTGTATTTCGGGGGTGCGCGGGAAGGTTCACACGCGATTGGCCCTGTGTGAGCGGGGTATGTGTATTTTTGGGGGGCACGGGAACTTTCACACGCGATTGGCCTTGTGCGAGCGGGGTACATGTATTTCTGGGGTGCACGGGAAGTTTCACACGCGATTGGCCCTGTGCAAGCGGGGTACGTGTATTTCGGGGGTGTATGTCACCATGCACAAGTGAGCACCGACTCATGTCCCCCAGCACCCCCATCCACCCAGCAGTGAGGGGCAACTGCCAGCAGGCCCCGACTCATGTCCCCCAGCACCCCCATCCACCCAGCAGTGAGGGGCACCTGCCAGCAGGCTCGACTCATGTCCCCCAGCACCCCCATCCACCCAGCAGTGAGGGGCACCTGCCAGCAGGGACCGACTCATGTCCCCCAGCACCCCCATCCACCCAGCAGTGAGGGGCACCTGCCAGCAGGCTCGACTCATGTCCCCCAGCACCCCCATCCACCCAGCAGTGAGGGGCACCTGCCAGCAGGGACCGACTCATGTCCCCCAGCACCCCCATCCACCCAGCAGTGAGGGGCACCTGCCAGCAGGCCCCGACTCATGTCCCCCAGCACCTCCATCCACCCAGCATTGAGGGGCACCTACCAGCAGGGCCCGACTCATGTCCCCCAGCACCCCCATCCACCCAGCAGTGAGGGGCACCTGCCAGCAGGCCCCAACTCATATCCCCCAGCACCCCCATCCACCCAGTATTGAGGGTCAGGCCCCGACTCATGTCCCCCTGCAACACGACAGGAAGCTGCACAATCATGGGCCTCATGTGCACCAAAATGCCACAGCACGCCACCACATTCTTGACATGCAATGATTTCACCAATCCACCCCACACCGACATGCCTATGTCAGGACACAAATCAAAAGTCAACCATGTACATCAACACATGTCCGTCACACACACACACACACTGTTTTCCATAGATTGTGTAAACCCACATTTTGATATGCATGAACCCAATGAGCGAATCCCACAAATGGAATTAAAATATCAAAATGTATTATGTAATGAAATGAAAGCCAAAAAAAATACAAACATGAAATGAAATGCATGTCCAAAATTATGAAAAAGGAAATGTAGATCCAATCGAAAGAATTTCTAAAGAAAAATGGTTCAAACTCTCTGTCCACCAAAACAAATCCAAAGGAAACGTAAAAATCAAATTCCATTGCTCCATGGTGAAATCCAAAGAAAATGTACACATAAATCCAATGTCCAACTATGTACAAGCAATTTTCAAAGGGTCCATGTGCCCAACAAAAGAACTGAAACCTATCAAAGAAACTACCTAAGAAATAACTTTATACAATAGTGTGGGGTATAGTCCAATCACCCCAAAATAAAGCAAAAAGAAAATTAAACCTAACACTAAACTATTTACAATGGCGGGGGGCTAGTCCGACGGCTCACTTTCTGATGTCCCTGGCCAGAGCATCATCGAACTCCTGCTCAATGTCCTGGAAGCAGTCCTCTTCCATGGCCCCGAGGGTTCGCAGGGACGATGCCATGTTGGACTCCAACTCCCTGCGAATAGCCTCGAGGCACTCGGCCCGCCTCAGTGCCCTCCGCATGGAGTTCTCCGCCTTGACCATTGTGAGCCGTGCCTCTTCCGCCCGCCGCCGCTCCGCACCTATGGCTTGGCCCAACCGCTGCCACACGGAAGACACTTCCAATCCTGGGTCTTCCTGCTCTGTGGCCGATGACTGCCCCTCCAATGTTGATGGCCCCGAGCCATCATCACTCACACCTTCTTGCTGCTGCTGCTGTGCCTGTGCCCTGGCTCTTGCTGCCTGCATGTCATCCTCCGGCTACCCCTGCTGGACGTCCGACTCCCGACTGTGGCAGGGATGTGTCCTCCACCAGCCTGGCCGCTGGGTCAGAGGCAGCTCCACAGAGTACCCGGGTGATACATGGGTGGGAAGATGGCATGGAGGACGACTGACGCATAGGGGGTTCAGGTGAGGAGGGGGTCAGAATAAGGTCCAGCATACGGAGGAATCCAGCCGTGGTGACCTGTCCCAGTAGGTCAACGTGGTCAACGAGGCATCCGAAATGATGTGCAGTGTCTTCACGAAAACACTGCAGGTCACCTTGCATGCCCCGTTGACGCAACGCCATCCCAGACAGGACAGGCTCAACCTGGTCCCAGATTGCCACGTCCGCAGGGAGAGGAAGGCCAGTTGTTGCGCGGTCATCCCCTCCCTGAAAACGGGTCTGGACGTAGGCATCCCTGCTGGTGCAGGATGATGCAGTCACAGGATCGGGGACAGGATTACACACAGGCACCTCTGCGGCGGCCTGTGCTGCCTCCTGTCCCTGCCTCTGCACTGCACCACTAGCACCAGTGGAATCCCCACCTCCAGACCCCGTATGTGTCCCTTCCACGGCCTCCTCCTCCACCAAATACCCCACCAACCTGGATGACTCAATGCCATATTCCTCCGTCTGACCCTGTGGGGTCTCAGCTGCCCCTTCTGCTGCCGAGGAGTCCACCTCCGACCTCCGCCTCTTGGACATACCCTTGGCAGCTGCGGCCTGGGACGTGTATTTCTGGGGTGCGCAGGAACTTTCACACGCGATTGGCCTTGTGCCAATTGTGCCACCAGACTCCTCACTCCCCGACGAGATGACAACATGGGAGGGGAGCCGGGCCTTGCGTCTCCAGCTGGTGGTGCGATCCCTGCCGCTTTGCTCCACAGCACCCTCTCTGCCCTCTTCATCAGTTGACACTGCAGACAGGGAGAGATAGAACACAGGCATCAGGGCACTGTACAATGGACTGATACACATATGACAGTTGCACATGAGTGGCAGTTTAAAACTACAGACATGGCATCACACTCCCCAACACACATGTCATTTCAACTCACACACATGAGCAAATCAACAGGAATATTGCACCAGGCAGCACCATCCATACACAAACAACAGCTCGAGTGGCCGAAGGTGAGCCTGACGTCACATGAAACACGGGGAGTGCACAACACATGATATGATATGATATTATATGGCATTTGTAACGCGCCTATACACAAGTGCACACACGCCACCAGACTTACATGCATGTGTACATCTCCACCAACTGTCGCAGTGATGAGATCGCCATCCATGTCACATCTCGCATTCAGCCTTTTACATGTCAGTGTCACATGCATCCATGTGCATCACAGTTGCACACTTGTCAAATACACCCACATGCACATGTGCATAGTGCAGGTACATGCAGCATGAACCAACATGCATGTGTGACACCACAACCATGCCACAGTACATACTTATAATTCATTACACCCACACATACATTTGCACAGCATGCTTATCAACACATACACCATCGATGTGTCTCACACTTGATAGGAATCACATGTGGCACGTTCACGTCCCTGTACATATGCAATCATACATGTCCCTACAAAGACATATGTGCAACCTGCACACTCCTGGCACACCACAACACGCACAGCATGCATGTACACTTACCACTCGACTGCCCCTCAAGGACCTGGACGTGGAGTGCTGGGCGTATGCATTCTGGGACCCTCATCTGTTTGTCGGTCAGGTGGACCCGGAACCCCTTGGCAACCACTGCCTTCAAGAGGCGCCGGCCTTGTTGAGGGTCCTGGACTTGAAGTTCTCCCAGCGATTCTGGACATGTTTGATCTCGCGGACTGCCACCCCCTCCTCGTTGATGGCAGTCACGATGTCCATCCAGATCCTCTTGCGTCCTTCATTGTCAGTGCGCAAACTTCCAAAGAGGGCATCATACTACCCCAGGACTTGCTCCACTAGGACACCAACTTCCCTGGCACTGAAGCTGGTGGCCCTCTGCCTCTCTGCCTGGGGGTTGCCAGTGGTGCCAGATGGTGTAGTGTCTGACATGGCAACCCCAGAGGTAGGTGTGGGTGGGCAACTGGGTGCGGGGGCTGGGCTGTGGAGCGATGGTTTCCCAGTCGGCAGTCTTCAGTTCCAGCATGGGTGGTCACAGCAACTGCACCCCTGGCTGACGTCGAGGCACCAAATAGCAGGGCACGTGGGAAGAAGGCAGGCAGGCAGCAGCAGATGGCATGTGGAAGCATGCTCGGGCCTCTGGGGGGCAAGAATATGGCCTTCTGGGCAGGAGTGTGGTCTTTTGTGTGTTGTTGAATGGCCAGCTTGATACGGAGTGATTTGGCACGTGAAAAAATTGTACGTCAGCGTGTAATTTGAGGAAAGGCCCTTAGCGCGTAAGCGCATCTGTGACATAGCCCGCATGGGCGTTTCCGTCAACACGGGTGCATAGTGAAACAGCACGTGAAAAAACCACACGTCCGTTAGTGAATGCGTGTAATCCGAGGAAAGGGCCTAAGCGCGTAAGTGACGCGACGCGCAGGCGTTTCCCTCAGCATGGGTTAAAGGTGAGTGGGCCAGCAGTTCGATGTACGTGCCTTTCGTGGAGACCGGCGTGTGTGTTGCTACTTTGTGTTGTTTCGCGCGCCATCACAACTTCACAGCGGATCAAGGATGTATCTCTTCTTTTGGCGGGGGTATTGGCTATGTGTGTTTTTCATCATCGCGCTAGTCTGACGGTGAGTCACGCACGCTATTTTTCCCACTGCGGGTGCCCCTGTGTATCGCGTACCCATTTTCGAGGTCATAGTAGCCTGCGTGTCCCACGCGTACGCGTTTTTCGTGTTGCTGGGTGCCACTGCGTACTGCGGCAGGTTAATTCCACGCACGTAGCTGCAGGGGTTGCGTGCATGGTTTTACTACAGTTTTGGGGTCCCGGAGCATTGTGTGACCGATCACTTCGTCACCAGTGTCACATACAGCATTGCAGGTGCAGGGGTGCTGTTAACATCTTGCATCCCACCCCCTTCACCCCAATTGCCCAGGACAATTGTCGGGTACACTTCCCATTGGCACTCCTCCATCTGTGCCGGCACTACTCCATCTGTGCCATGGTTGGGAGGCCACCAAAGGAGAGGGGCGCCTCAGCTGAGGGGGACTCCAGGGTGTCCAGGGTGGCCGAGGAGGGGGAAGAGGCAGGGGTGCGCCACTTGGGCACTATGTTGTGCCATGTGTTGGTGCAATCATGCCCCCACCCCCTGTGGTTCTGGAAGATGCAGTTCTTGCATCTGGCACTGGCGCCTGTGTGACCTGGCAGTCCGTTTCATCGACTGCCACGGGCCCAAGGGTAGTGGTAGCTGCAGGTGCATCTGGGGACACCACCACCCAGGCTCAGGGTCTGCCAGCGCAGGCTGCATTGGCACTTGAAGAGTCACTGGAAGATTTCCAGCAGGTCAGGAGGAACACCATAGCTGCATGCAGGGCTGCCCAGACTGAGACACGTGTCCCTGGGGCAGCAATGTCATCTGCTGCCCCGACCAGCCAGGTGTTGGCAAGTGCAGAGGCAAATGCAGCCAACAACACCCCGGTTGTGAGTCTACCAACCAGGACAGTCGCGGTCAATGACCCTGGCACAGCAGATGTTGCTGTGCAGGGACCATTCCAGGGCACCCAGCAGCCACTGACGCAAGTCAGGCCTTCGGTTGTCCTTCAACCTGCCACTCCCTTGGTTAAATCCACCGGTCCCACTGGCCATACTGATCAGGGCGGCATTCGCCAGCCAGGGTCCGCGCCACCATACAAGAGGAGGAAGGTTGCATCTGCAGCACAGGCTGGTACCCCAGACACAGCCACAGCCTCCTGCACGTCAAGGAAGAAGCCTTTCTGCAAACAGGAACTGGACTCCCTTGTGGACTACGTGCAGGCCCACAGACGTGACATGCTAGTGGGGCCGAATTGTCAAACTACGGCTGCCCATCGGAATACCCACTGGAAGCATGTCACGGATAATGTGAGTGCATTCGGCCTTGAGGTGCACACAGCTGCCAAGTGCAAGAAGCGTTGGAATGACCTCAAAGGCAGCACTAAGGCCAAGCGTGCCTCTAAGTACAGCATGACTCTGGTGAATGGCGGTGGACCAACACCTGAGGAGGATCACCTCACTCCGCATGAGGCACTCGTTGCAGAGTTAATACCACAAGAATTGGTCGAAGGAGTGGGAGAGATGCAGGACTTTGATGCTCAGTCCAGTGAGTGTTGTTGCGTGTATGTCCAGCCCATGTGTGTTTTGCCTGTGGGATGTGTTGTGCTTGACTGCCACTACATGCTATGTGTACATGGTTTTCATGTGCTAGTCATGCAATGCTTCACTGATGTCTGCTTGCTGTGCAGGATGGTGGACATGTAGAGCAGACGGGGACTGTCCTCATCACCACACTTGCACCCTACTCACATGTTAGTCACCCAGATGCCCCTCCGGTCCATGTTCCTGCTCTCTGGGACTATGTCATTGCATGACTGACGTGCATGTGTCCTCTGCCTGCATGCAGGTACTCCACGTAGGCATGCCCCCTTGCCCCTCCACCCCCCTGTACCCCAATTACACCATTGCACTTTTGTGCATAATTTTGGCTTACTGCAATGGCCTATTCAAGCCTCCTGTGTACATGCAAACATCCACCAGCCAACCTGCCAGACACATGCAGTGGGGTACATCCTATGCCCTTCATGCAGGGTGTATCACTTGGACTGTGCATTTGGCAGATGCTCCGCAGGCACATGAGTGCCCATTCATGCTCCATGTGTCCTTGCCTGGATGATCATTGTAGTACGTGTCTTTTATGAGCAACATTTTTTTGGGATTTCTACAGCCATCCCATGCCCACTCTGGCCCTGTCCTGTATCACACACATGTTTAGGGTATCACAGTCTGTGTGGGGCACAGTCCTCCCCCAGTTTCAGGCCCACTGACTCTGTCCAACTGGTGTAGTGGCGTTTGCACACTTGGGTGTACTACTGAGGATTCGTCATGTGTCCTGCTTACTGTCCCATCATCATCTGCTGTGTTGTCAGTTGACTCAGATGATGCCCTTTTGCTACCAAGCAAGGCATCCCTGCATTTTCACTGGGGGGGGGCTTTGCTTGTAGCCATGCAACCCGTTGCATGCACATTGCATGTGATGCCTGAACTAGCCCTTCCACTGGCTTCACAATTTGTGATACACATCATGAAGTACTTGTTCATGTAGATAGTGAGTAATGTACACATGTTCTGCACTGCATCAACCCACTTCTGAGCCGTGTAACGCCGTTCTACATGCCTAATCACTGATGCAATGTCAAATTGACCAGGCATGCATGGCAGGTTCTGTTTTGTGTGTGACATATCTGCTTCATGTACTGGCTGACTGTGTGATGTCTATGTGTATATGTGTCATTTGCTTCTGACATGTGTACTAATATTTTTTTCTCTCCACTTTTCAGGTGATGGCGCAATGGAGCCAGAGGATAGTGTTGTCATGCCAGGCACAGGGTTGACATCACAACCACAACCCGGCACAAGTGGGGTCGTGGGGTGGTAGACCACGAGAACCCACGTGTGCTCCAGTTCATCTTGTCTTTGGCTGGCTATGAGTCCAGCACAGATGACCACTCTGACAGCCATGTTGAGTTGGATGTGCATCAGGTCCATATGTCAGGGGTGAGTGATTCTGATGTGGACACTTCTCTGTCCGAGACACCTGCACCGAGGGGCCAGACAGTGGTGGGACCTCCGCCTGTGGTGTATCGGGATGCAGGATCACCCTCCACACCAGTCGCTGATGTGCCTGGGGCATCACGTAGACGGGGGGCATGTAGACGTGCAGCCACAGGCGGTGCCAACCCGACGAGGATGCACAGTCCTTGGGTCCCGCAGGTGTCAAGCCCAGTAACACAGTGGCCACGCGCTACCGAGGTATACTGAGTGGGAGCAAGACATGACTGCCAATTCAGAACATCAGGGGGCAGCACTTGATAACATCGCTGCGAGCATGGAACGTGTGGCCCAATCCGTGCTCCCCCCTGCTAGGCAGGTGCTTCTCCATCGGCAGGCGGCGCAGTCCACGGCCTGCTCGCTCAGGCTGGGCATGGCGGCCTCTGACAGGGCACGCCAGGCTGAAATGTTGTCTCTGCGTCAAGCAATTACTGCTCACGCAGAGGCACACATGGCGGCCCTAAGGGCTGAGTCTCAGTCCCTCAGATCCACTCTGGATGCCCTCTTGACATCCCAGAGCGCGCAGTCAGAGGAGAGGTTTGAGCAGCTTGAGCGTACCATCTCGGCTGAGCTACATGCTTGCCGGGAGGTGCATCGGTTGTCCAGCCAGACCATGCAGGAAGAACTCTGTGCTACACGTGTTACCTTGCTAGAGGAAGCACGTGTATCACAGGAGGTTCTGCATGCAGACCTGCGTGTCATTGCCGCACAGAACCAAGCTCACCCGTCCGGCAGACTTGCTGCCGATGAGGGGCAAGCAGCGCCTAGGCGTGGTTAGGCTCCTATGCCATGTCGTCCTTTACAGGATGAGACAGACTTGGACGACTGATTATCTTCCACACAGGTCGTGGTGTGCAAGCGTTGAGCCCATGGAGGTTTTTTTTTGTCTCAACATCATCGCATGTGGGTGTTGAGGTGCACCCTGTACCTCCCCCCTCCTGGGTTCCTCCACCGAAGGTCGTATGTGGCCATTTTTGATTTTTCCCTTTAGTTTAGTTAGTTAATATTAACTATTTGATAGTTATTTTAATTAGGTTATGTAGGATGTTCATTGTTAGTTTAATTAGTTAATGTAGTTAATATTGTTTGTCTATTGTGCATTCATGTGACAGTGTGGTGCTTTGTGGCTTTTGAAAGCATCCACTGTCTGTTCCAGCTGGGCCCATCAAGCTTGTCTTGTGTATGTGTTTGCAGCTTGGGGTCCTGACTCACATAGGCCACTCCTGCTTCCCTTATCCATGGGCTCGCTAGGATGGTTCGGTGTTACAGAATATTTCACAAGAGCTTTGGACTTCCTTAATTACTGTGGTCTGTCTGCTGCTGTTCTACTTGTGTTAACACCCCTAGTGGGGATTGGTTGTGTTTCATCCACCCCATGTCTGTAATTAATTTGGGTGAGTATGTGATTGATTTCTCCATTAATTGATGTGGATTGTGATGTATGTTATTTTCTTGCCCGTATATGTGCTTGATGCACTTCATGCCGTAGAGAGTAGCCTGCAACCTTGGCCTGTCAAAGTGACAATGATGGTGGGAGGAGTTTGGATGTAGCTCTGTAACCTGGCCCAGTGACAACCAGCATGTAGACACACACACAGGGAACAGTCAAGCCTTATTAATTTATTTCATGCCCTTTCTGCAGGAAGATGAGCCTCCAGAATACCTTTGCCAGCAGACATAGGGACGACTTATACAGAAAACTGGGCACATTCGGTGGTGCAGACGTGCGGATGTGTGTGCAAGCAGATGCACAGGGCTTGTGCTCAGACGTCCGACAGAAGCAGGCGTGTTTCCAGGAAATCCTGGCAAGGTGAGCAACACAAGGGCTCACACCGCAGACTACCTTCCACCAGGCCACTTGCACTGGATGCTAAGTGGCACCAGTGCTGTGGAGCTTTGCCAGGTATTGTTGGAGAAGCACACAGTACAGCTGACATGCGTTGAGGGCCAAATGCAAAGTGCCTTTACTAGTTGTCAGGGGCACACGCAGGGGCGTACTTACTACCTACTTAAATCAGCGGCGGCCAGAACGCAACTTGTACTGAAGTTGCACCTTGCTTTACGCGTCTAACAGCTCAACCAGGGACCATTGTATCATGTCTGATTCTTGACCCATTGGTCTTCCATTTCCCACGAGGCCACATGCGCCGGCATTACTGCATTGATAGTGTATGTACTATTGGTGGCCCAAGCTAACGTATGGGTACATAGCAGCAGACAGGGAGTTTGTTTGTGGAGATGTCACTTACTTTGGGGCATGGATGGGGGTGTGTGTGTGTGTTGTAAACACACATTCAGATTATTAACTCACACTCTCTTTGCAGCATTGAAGTGCTCCTGTTACCGGACCTGAGAGTGCGCAGGCAGGAGGCCTGCACTCACCCCAGAGATAAGTGTCTCTTTGGCTTTCATTTGACTGATTTGGTACAATGTGCATGATGAACATGTTTTCTCTGATTGAGTATGTGTTTTTGTGATTAGTTGTATTTTGCCTACTTTACCTTGCAAATCCACATCCACTCTCCTGCCCCTCTTTCCGGTTATACTGAATACCAATGCCTGTCCATGCAACATATCCCTGACCCTCCTTCCCCGCCGGGGCCTCAGAGGCCTATGTTAGTTTGACCTTGCAGGCACACAGACCACGGAGGGGGGGTTGGTTTGTGCCACTCCTGCGCCTGGACACCGTGAATGGTACCCATCCTGTTGGACCATTGTTCAACTGTGCTACCTTGGTTGTTCTATCATTGTGCTTGTACATGTGCTTTGACATTTCCTGCTACCTCAAGTCATCTACTGGAGACTCTTCCAGGGTTTTTTGGTGCCTACAGCCTTTTTCACTGGTTTGTGGGTTTGCCTACTTGGAGTTCTCTGCGATGTGGCATTTTTACCAGTCAAGGTGGCCTCTCAGGGGGCTGGACCCTATTTACACACAAGCTGGAACATGGAGTCCAAGGGGTAGGGTGATCCTGTAGCCAGGTAGACATGAAGGAAGAAGACTACATACCCCAGAGACAGTTGTTCAGAAGGTCACAGTGATGTGTAAGTGAGGGCCTTTTGTTGTTGGACAGTTGGCTTGGCCTACAGTGTTTTGGGCACTCTGACATTGTAATTGTGGGCTACTATGTACATGATGTGTTCTGCTGGTCAATGCCTGTTCCTGTGTTGTCTTTACTTTTCAGGTGTCAGGGGATTGGTGTGGTTTGACATGCTGGGGTGTTCACATGGCCAATGTTCACATGTGATGTGTACAGGACACTGAGGGTCACTTGATTTCACATGCATATGTTCAGTGCATGTCCCTAATGACACACACAGTTGCACAATGAACCACCACACGTACATCCACCCTTCCATGGCCACAGGTGCACACAGATTGCCTTCTCAGGCCCGCTGTGTCCATGGAGCACATGATCTATTACCATTTGGGTATCCTGTACATGCGTCATTTGGTTGTAGATTTCATTAGTTGTTTTCATGTGATGCTCAAGGTGTATCTGCAACACAATGGCTGCTCAAAGTGCTGTGTGCTGTGCAGTGTGTTGCAGGAGACACACACAGCACACAGGTTCGGGAGTTTGGATTTTGCCATGCCCAATGTGCATGTGGACAGGCATTCAGTGTTGTGTTCATGCTACAACTGTTGGAAGGCATTTGTGTCTGACTTTGTATGTGTGGGAGGTTGTTGGTCAGTCATTTCATCTGATTCCATGTGAGGCATCATTGTCTCATGCCAGTTTTAATTTATGACATGTCTCTTTGTATATTATTGGTCATGTGTTTGTCTTTTGCTATTGCATGCCATGTCATGGTGTAGCAGACAAGGGTGATGTGGTTTGGCAGAGTTTGGGTGACATACCAGGGATTGTGATGGACTGTTTTGCAGGGGTGTGTGATACACACCTTGCATGTGTTCCTTTTGGTCACACAGGATTGTTTATTTTTAAGTAGCTAGGGATACACACAATTTGGCACTTCCGTGGGAACATTCTCAGGGCGGTAAGGTTGTGACAGTTGACTGTCTCTTTGTTATCATCGATTGTCACCTGGTATGTGCCAGGCCTGTGTTCACTCTGCAGGGGTGGGAGTTTAGGTGAAAAATGTGGCCACAAGCTGGGTCCGGGCTGCCTCGCCACGTGCCCTGTCCCCTCCCATGGGCAGCACCTGTGCCTGTGGTTGGGGATGTGGGGGCACCACCATGTCCACGGGTACCTCCCGCCGTGTTGCAACATTGTGCAGGACACATGCTGCCACAATGATCCCGCACACTACTGGGGGTGCATGTAGTAGCTGGCCGCCAGAGCGGTCAAGGGAACGGAAGCGTGACTTGAGCACTCCAAATGTGCGCTCCACTATGCCCCTGATTGCAATATGGGCATCGTTGTATCTTACCTGGGGTGGTGTGGTGGGGTTTCGGATTGGCGTCATCATGTGGGTGCTTAGAGGGTAGGCACTGTCCCCTGGGGAGGTGATGATAGTTGAGATTATTAGGGTTTGGGTATTTGTCTGTGTGTGATTTGCATGCATGTGCACAGGCATTTGTACTCACCTAGGAGCCATGTGTCGCCATGCTGCCCAGCTTCCAGGGCCCGGATCATTCTGTATATGAAACTGTCATGGGTGGAGCCAGGGTAGTTTGCATAGACAGAGGTGATGATTCCTTTAGCATTGCATACAACCTGCACGTTGATGGAATGCCAGTGCTTGCGGTTTCGATAGATGTGCTCAGTGGCCCTGGGTGGACATAGGGTCACATGGGTGCAATCTATGGCACCAAGCACTTTGGGGAGGTGTGCCACCCTGTAAAATCCCTGGAGCAAGGCCTGCCTTTCTGTGGTTGTTCTGGGCATGTATATGTGCCTGCAGACTGAGGGGCGTGCAGTGATGATTGCCAACACCTGGTGTAGGCAGCATGACTGCATGGCCTGTGAGACCCCCCACTATGGCAGTAGTCCGCTGAAATGACCCAGTGGCCAAAAAATGCAGGACATTGAGCACCTTCTCCAAGGGGCTCAATGCTTGGGAGCACAGGGTGGAGGAAGTAAGGTCATCCTCCCACTCCCTGACGAGGTCTAGAATGAAATGAGGTGGAAACCTATACCTGCCATAGACGTGGTCGTCAAGCATCCCAAAAAGGCTGTTCCGGGGTAAAAGAATGCGGGCCCTGGCTATTCTCCTCCTCCTGCGGTGTCCCACGATCAGTGCTGCGACAAATGGGGCATTCATCGTAGCTGTATATACGTGTTTGTTGTTTGCGCGCACTTTTATACTGTGCGCGGGGACGCTTCTGCCTGCCTTCGTGTGGCAGACGCGTTGACGCCTATGTGCGTCTTTTGCCGTGCGCGGGTTTCCCGTATTCGAATCCATGAATATGGGTTGTTTGCGTGCGTGTGGGTTTTCCATGCATTTCCCTGCAGTACTTCCCCAGTTACGCCTTCTTTTTCATGCGTTGTTCCCCATTCTGCGTGTTACGCCTCGTGTCCCGCCCCCTTTTTGGTGTGTGCGCAGACGTTGTGCGCTTTCCCTGTGCGCGTCGCACACGGCATTTGGGATGTTGCAATGACGTGTACGCCTGTGTGCGCCACGCACAGGTTTGGGGCACATCCCGAGAAAAACACGCGCAGGGACTTCCATGAATCGCACGCTTCCTTTTTCACGCTTGCGCCAGCTTGCGCCACTTTTTTCGGCGCACGTTTGTTCCATGAATCAGCCCCTAAATAGTTACAACCTATATTACTTTTGATACCATGTCACTTAATTCCAAACATTTGATTCCAATTGCACAAGTTTAAGCTTCTGATGCAATTACTGACAGCTGTCAATATAGGCGGCCGCTGATACTGCGCCCATATTTTGACAGATATTCACAGGCAAGCACACTTTTTACTGTGGATATTTCATGATAGATTCTGCTTTTCCTGACATTGTTTGTTCATAATGATTCCTTAAATGAAGTTGCAGGTAACACCCAGCAAAGATATTGGGTGTTTTGTGTTGTTTTGATCCGGAATTCTGTATTTTCAGCAACCAAGAAAAAGGAATTTAAGAGCAACTTCTGGGTTTCCTTGCAATAAAGCAGTGTGGTCTCCGTTCCACTACTGACAACAGACAAAGTAGATTTGGCAGCCATCTTTTCTGGTTTCAAAGCACAATTTTCATAGGTTTTGGCACACATAGGGCTTTCGCAGCCATTTTGCTGATTCTGGTGCCAACATCCCACAGGCACAGCACAGTAGTTAGGGTGTCACGGCCCTGAGAATTGTATTTAAAAAGTTCAACCGATATTTATCCACAAAGCGCAGTTTCACATACACTTGGCTTCAAAATTGAAATGTAACATCTGTATGCACATACAGCTTTACAACAAGAAACACAGAAGGCGTAAACTATGGCCCTCTTTCTCAGAAACGTTTGTAGTAGCCATGACCGGAACCTTCTTCAATTTGGTAGCTCCCTTCATTGAAAAGAATACGTGAATACGAATCCAAGAGAAAATTTAGCAATTCTTTTTTTCCGTCTTTTTTATTACATTTTGTTCATCTGCACCTGAAAAGTGATTCAAGTCGATGTCTCTGGCAAGCTCTTTGAGATATTCCTTTTGAACGAATTGCAGAAATGGGTAAAGACAGAGGGAGCGCTCTATAAATACCATAAAGGATTTCGTGCAGGTTCATCAACCACGCATAATATGAGGCTGCTATGTGACATACATTGATTTCAAGGTGGCGTTTGATCATGTAGATCGAGAATTACTGTGGTGGAAACTGAACAAGCTGGGATGCCCGGATTGGTTAGTGTATGCACTGACGCTCTTGCATCAGAATACGACGGCTTGTGTCCGCCTAGACAATGGAGGCGGAATGTAGCGTCTATTGGTATCAGCAGGGAAGTCAGGCAAGGTTGTGTGCTGGCTCCCCTGCTGTTCAATCTCTTCTTCACAGACCTTTGCAGCTCAGCTTTTAAAGAAATCCAATTGTCCCCCTAAATAGGGTCGCGAGCATGTCACCAGCATGTTATATACCGACAATTTAGTTGTCTTGGATCACACCTACAGTGGGATGAGAAGTATGTTAAATGAGCTACATAGGTATGCTCTAGAGAATAAGTTGATTATCAATGCCCAAAAAACGAAAAGTACGTTGATTGCTGGCAAAAAAGTGCATAAGTTGTCCATGATCACCACATTGGGCAGCATAGATTATGAAAATAGTTGTTAGTACCTAGGATTAGAGATGTGCTATGATAACAGCTATTGCCTCATAAAAGATACAAAAATAAGGAAAGTGTGGCAATTAGCGCTCCTCCTGTGCAAATTTGCCATATAGACTGCGGGCTACACAATTGAGGGGATTTTAACACTCTACAAACAGTGTTTTTTCCCAATGGTATTACACGAATTGGAGGCATTGACGCTGAGGGAGGTGGGGTGGCTCAATCAGCTGGAGGGTCTATTTTGGAGGAAGGTCTTCAGTTTACTGCAGTCAACCCCTATGCAATAGCTGCACTTGGAGTTGGGAATTGTATACCTGAGTACTCAGTTGCTCAAGAAGAGTGGGGATGTATACATTAAGTCCAGAATGATGCCAGAGTGCCCCGTTTTGAGGGAAATGGGTGGTAATTATGGTTCTGAACAGGTATCTGTAAGTGATTTCAATCAGGCACACATCCAAGTCTCGCCCAGCATGTAGTGCGCAAATGAAACCATTATTTATTTTTGTCTATAAGTTCAATATTCTGAATGATATACCACTCACATCAGACCCTTCTCAAAATACCCCCTTAGTCACACTGGACCAGGACTCAGGCTAGTTTGCAACGGTAAATATTTATTTATTTAGAATTTAAAATCCCAATATATTTTTAATAGGTAACAACAATCACCAATGGGTGACAAGAACAATGAATAATATCTTTAATGCACTGGAATAAGGTAATGAACACAAAAAGAATGCAGCACAGAAAAGAATACTTTTGGGTTGGTTTGGAACAGATAGCACTGTGGTTAGAGGTACCCCCTGCAACACCCCTCAACCCACCAATAGGCAATTTAAATAGATGTGAGGAGAGAGCAGGTACTCTTGAATAATACAGACCAAACAGAATATCACTTCCACCTGTCCCCCTTAAAGCACAGGAGAAAAACGGATTTGACTTTTCAACTGTCAGATGGGTTTGAACTGGCTGAGCAAAAACACTAAATGTGTCAAAAATGCTTAAATTAGTATAACTTTCTATGGGAGCCGCTTTGAATGGAGGAAAGCAAGCAAAAGCAATGATTTAATCAAAAGAAAACATTGGGAATCTCAAAAGCAAAGTGGGAAATAATTTAAAGGCAATTCACACATGTAAAAACGTAAATTTGCAGCAAACTTTTACTTATGCGATTTTTGATATAACGGGTCAACTGCACTGTTTCGCACTGTTGTGGGTTGTGGGTGTAGCTATGGATGTTAGGTATCAGTGGGAATTGAAATGTTGTTTCTATCTCTAAAACTGAGGGAGTTATGGAGGTTTTAGAGATGTTTTTCATAAATAAAGACACTAATTTGGACAAAAACTTCAGTTCAAAATCAGAAAATATGGCTTATGCTTCTACTCAAGACTAGAGCATGCAGACTAGACAACAAGGTTGGGCCGCAGTAAGCTATGAGACTGATTCATGACTTCAGTCACAGATCCCCAGCACCTTCCCCAGCGGAACCAGTCCACACACTCGAGGTGGGATTTTTGGATGAGAGTTACACAAATAAAAATAACTATGAAAATGACGCTTTAGCAACTAGACAGAATAAGATAGCACTAAAGATTTTGACACTGTTACTGGTAATGAAAGTAAGGATAGTTCAGAGATTTAGGGTGGGACAAGATAAGCAAGGTATACAATAGTTCTCTAGCATCCTATTAATACTCACAATTCCCTGGGATTTAAGATTTTAGGCCCGTCAAGATTCTGGTGAATTGATCGGGTCTAACAGGGAAAGACAGCACATCAGGCGTGGGACTGGATGAGCTAGGCCGGTCACCGGAACTGAACAGGATCTGCCCTTCTTGTTTCTGGATATTTCAATTCAGTGGGATTGCGAGTTCATCAGGCAAGCATTTATTGTAGCAAGCCAGATAGTTTCAGGATGCTTCCCTACACCACAGTACTCCACTGGGTTGTAAGGATTAGTTGAGGATTAATTGAGGCCTAGCTGAAAATGGTTCAGCTACTGGCTGGCCTGGTGATTGGCATCTGGATCTGGAAGGATGTTGAAAGCTGGATGTTGAATGCTAGATCAGAGTGCTTCGCTGGAATCAGAAGAGAGAGTGTCTATGTGTTGTCAGCTGTATCTATTTATCCTTTCCAATGACATCACAAAAATGGGTGTACGGGCCCGCTTAACTAAGCTTGCCCCTGTGAACTGGGATTGGATCAGAGCCTCATCTCCACCTTGCACCCGAGGGATTGCAACAAGGACAGATGATGTCAAATTTATGGTTTGGTTTTTACAATCCTTAGAAACCTCCCCTAGCCACTAGTATCAAAATCTAATTTTGTCCTAAATACATATTTGCACATTTGTAACCTCCATGAAAATCACATACATGGATTACATATTTTATACAGTATCTGACAGCTGTGAGACCTTGTTTCGCCTTTTTGCAGCATTTTGTCCATTTCGCCATGAACACATTTTCCAAACTTTCTCCAACTGTACACAAATATGCTTGTTTACCATAAGAATGTGTGTGCAATTCTAGCATAAATACATTTCCCATAAAACCACATATATTGCCATTCCTGTTCAGAATATGCTACACATTTCCACTACGTTTTGCAATGTAGGGACAAAAATATAGTAACAATTTTGCCCTTTTTATATTTTTCACCACTTCTGACAGCGAGTTATAAGTCTCTAAAAATGTTCATTACATATTCTTAGCAGCAAATTGTCATCCTTTTGTCTGTCTCTGGAGCAAGGAGTAGACCCCACCTTTTTGGGATTTCCTTATTCAGGCCTAGTTTACAACCCTTTCACACATCCATTTCCTGGCCTGGAGAATCTGCTATTGATCAGTCCTTGGGAGCAGACACAAGTCTGTCCTACCCCACAATTATCATATGTCAGTGAGCATCTGCTGAGAGGAATGCCCTCCCCTTGGGCGGAAACCTGTTTTTTAACTTCTTGCAGGCCCAGCCAGCCTAAGTTAAAATTTAATTTCTTGACTTGAAATCCAGCACAAAACAAAATTGTTGGATCAGATGACATAGATAAATTACATTCTTAACTTTAAACCTGTGGCATCAACACAACTGATATCCATGTTCCTTTCAGCAACAGTCCTTTTATAGTTGGTAATTTGGCAGATCTTTAGTTTTAGACAACTTTAAAGTTTATAATCAGGATAGCCCAACTGACAGGAGCTGAAATTCCCAGGCAATCCAGTTTTGCTGAGAAATGTTTTGCTCTTAACATTTTAGGACTTTGTAAATTCACAGTGCTTCATTAGATTAAATGAATTGTAGTGCCAAGCAGGAAGTGTTGAAAAAGTGTTATGTACAGGCATTTGGAAGTTTTAGCAGCACAGTAAATGTCATTTACAGGCACATTTTTGGAGTTTCATTTGCAAAGCGCTGCTTCTCCCTCTGTACTCTGTTTACTTGTCATGGAGCCCAATGGCACTTTTTCTACAGCGTGTGCTCTGCTCCATGGGTGGCAGGTTGTGCAGCCCTTTTTTTGTGTGTTGAAAAACGCAGTTTGGAGGTTTTGGCACACACAAGGGTTTTGCCACCATTTTGCTGTTTCTCGCACCATAGATAGCAGAGTGAGGCCGCAAAATATAGCAGAGTGGGTCAATACATCCCACATATCTCATATGAAGAACTTGGAAGAACTAAATCTGGCCTTCTTCAGTTCCATATAACTGGCCCCCCGGCATGAGTTTTGGACCAACATGTTGGCAATTAAAGATTTGATGCATAGGAGAGCAAATATGTGGGACTGGAATGACAATCATTGGCATTTAGCAAACCTACATAATTATAATGCAGTGTCACTGGTATCTCATTGATATTTGATAACGCAGTGGTATCTGCTGCAAAGCCCAAGTCCTGCAGTAGCAAGTCTTATGTTAAGATTGCAGACTAATAAACTTCCTCTACTTACACTGTAGACTGTGCACATTCCCCAACCATCCAAAAACAGTGAAACATGTGCTTAGCGAATGTAAAATGCTGGGTTCAGTATATATGAGCACATTGGATACATTTGTACACAATTCCGATACAATTAAGTCAGAGACCTTGTGGATTTATTGTTTAAATTCAGAATTGGAGACACTGCACACTTCACTTTTTTGGGTTTGGCAACGGCTGGAAAAACACTAAAGCTAAAAATGTTAAAAGTGAGAGAGAAGGGTACTGTTTTTAGTAGAGGGTGTTGGAAACTCTATATATATATATATATATATATATATAGATTGGTAAAATGGTTTTGATGGGGTTTTTGATATGATTTGATATGGCTTTTTCATTTTTATCTGTAGGAGTTTCGCATTTTAGCATTGACTTTTCTATGCGCTTAAGATATTTTAACTGAAAGTGGCAAAGGGGATGTTCTGAACTACTGGGATGAAATATGTTACTTTTTATGGCCATTGTATAGTCTATTTTAAAGCCAAGAGTTGATTAATTGAATTTCTTATTAGAAATTAAATCTTAAATAGTTATTTCTGAAACCTGTATGAAATGTATTCTTTTATAAACTATGAATTTTGATAAAGTTATTTTAGAACTGGGGGGGGCGTGGCTAGATGGCTGCGTGAAAGGACGTTCCACCAGGGAGCTCCCGCAGATCCGTCATTTGATCCTTTAAGAAATGACTGATTTCAGTGGACAGACACTTCCACAGCACACCTGGAGGTGTATGAAGACTGGGGGCTTATTATGAGCGGAAAAAAAGCCCATGGGAAGGCGAGCTGCAGAAACTGCGACGATAACGAAAGACAAACTCACGGCGTTGAAGAAAAATCCAAGATGGCCATCAGAGCACAAAGGGCCATAAAGTGACCGCGAGGCTGTAGCGAACTGCGGCGACCAGCACTGTGGAGGTTCTGCCAGTGTCATGGTCGGAATTGCGAGGCATCCTGCTGGTGAACGACTGGAGGCATCTGGAGGTGAAATACAATTAATATTAAAAAAAGAACTGTGAAAAAAGAAAAGACAAAGAAAACACATAAAACAAAGGAAAATGGAAAGAGAGGGACCTCCAATACACCAAAGCGCAAGCAGCTTTGTTTTTGCGGCCGTGGACACTGATGTGGGGACCGGCGGATCCCGACCCGTGGGGGTGCCAGGTGAAGATACGGGAGCGATACACTAATTGTAGGCCCTGAGGACGATGGTGGCTCCTGAGGCCCGTGTTCTGAAGGGGAGACGGAGCTTGCGGCGCCGTGTCTACAAGAGTAGCGGCTGAACCGGTGCCCAGTTGGGGCAGCGGGGGCCGCGCTCGTATCGGAGGTGCCTAGGTCCTGCTGTGCTGGGAGCGGGCGAGCCAAGCAGGATGCAGAGCGGACAGCGTGGACATAAGCGCGGGCTCCCCCCTGGTGTGCCTCGCGCCACGTGGCACTGCACACAGTGCCGTAGTGGCGCAGGAGCCACCGGCACCAGTGGCAAGCAAAGGGGGGTCCGAATTGCCAGCTGGATATTGATAGGACCTGCGGGAGACAGCCGCCGGGAGGCCTGAGAGCGGCGGATTCTGGTGGGCTCCTCTGCGGGCGGAACGACAAGGCTGCGCTCTGGAAGGTTAAAATGGGGCAGCCTCTAGAGATTGGTGTGGGCAGCCGAAGCGCAGCCAGATCTGAGCCTAGGCGCACTCTCCCAGGGCTAGGGATGGATGCAAGTGCCCCCACACACCGGTGAGACCACGGAGGTGGAGGGGCTGCAGCAGGCACCTAAGGTGGGTGCAAGAGGTGTCCGAGGAACTGGGGCCCAGTTACAGGAGGAATGGACACCTGAACAAGAGTCAGCTGAGATGGAAAAGGGCCAGGAAAGAACAGTGGATGTGGAGTAGCTTGTGTTAAGTGGCTGCATGGACAGGCCCACCCCGGGCAAGCGCAGCTCTCAAGGGTCACGCAGGGGGCAGTTGGAATCGGGATTGGACCCTGTGAAGAGGAGAGAGACACAGCTGGAAGCCACACTGACAAGTGACCTCGCAAGGTCCAGGCGTGTAAGAGAGGGGGACCGGTGAGCACACCTGGCCAGTGGAAGCAGGGAGACTAGAGTGCACGCTTGGGACATACTGCGGAGCTGGACCTGATACGGGGGAGGACACAGCCCACTCAGGGAGAGCAAAGAGCAGTCGACACACAACCCCGAAGGGACGGAACGTGCCCCACATGGCCAAAAACGCAACGGAGAACAGGGGAATAAGTCGGAGTGGGCGAAGGTGCAGCCCACCTCAGGAGATCGGTGGGCGGTGGAGGTGCGCCCCACTAACAAAGCGGAAAGGGGCCCTAAACACCAAGTATAGCTCGACACCACTTGGACCTTCACGTGTGGGGTGGCCGGGTTGGCCCATCCCACGACAGCTCAGCACAATGTCGAATAAGGTCGTAAAACCGAAGAATAAACAACCCACACTGGAGGCCTATGCCAAGACACCCCCGGGGACAGAGGGAGCCAGGAGCAAGGACAAAGCAGCCGATGCTGCAGAGGATCCCCCGGGCACGTTTCAGGAGGTTCTGGCAGCGATAGCAGACCTGAAAGTGGCTTGGGAGACTAAGCTGGTTCTGGGCATGAATGACCTGAAAGCGGGACTAGACCTTAAGGTGGGAGCGGTCCAGGAAGAGGTGAACTTGCTGAGACAGGATGTAAGAACTCTTGCGGAGCGCACTGGAACCCTGGAAAAAGAGATGGCCCCGAATACTGCGGAATGCGCCGCCCACAGATTGGAACTTCATGCCCTCATACAGCGAGTAGGCAATCTGAAAAACAGAGCTGAAGAAGCAGAGGGACGTGCTAGACGCAACAACATTCGCATCGTTGGATTGCCAGGAGGAATGGAAGGGCCCAACCCAACGGAATACGTGGAAACCATGTTGTTACAGGAAATAACCAGAGGGGAACTGACCCAGGGGTTTGCGGTCGAAAGGACGCACAGGGCGCTGACGAGGAGGCCGCCTCCGGGAGCCCCCCCCAGGCCATTGATTGCAAAGATCCTGAATTATCGAGATCGGGAAAGAATACTTGAATTCTTTCGGAAGGGGGGGACGATCGAAAGGGGGCCCGCGAAAATCACTGCATACCCAGATTACACCTTGCAGGTGCAACGCAGCAGAATGAACTTCGGGGCAGTCAAAAGAAGTCTGAGAGAGGCACAGCATAGATATATGTTGCTGTACAGAGCCAAACTGAAGGTGTTTGACAAGAACAAAACATTGTTTTTTGACACACCGGAGGATGCCATGGGATGGCTGGATATGCAGAGCCACCCCCAGGAATCGTGGATCAAGACCGGAGTCGGAGAAGATAAGTAACTGGAGGTTGTGGCACTCACGGTGACACAGCGTGTGATATTGGGACTAGAATATAGTAGTAAATTAGTCTCGCAAAGGCGGCGAGATGAGGTACGTGTTTGTCAGTGGCATCCATTTGACCTGAACTAGTATAATTATGCTAGTGGGAGCTCCCGGGAGCCAACCCTTAAATCCCCATAGCATTCGCTTAGTTAGGTCACTATTAGTTTGGTGACACCCCGCGGGGTCCTATTCCTCGACACCACGAGACAGGACCAGACGCGGGTGAGCCTGAGATCCAGGGATGGAGCTGGGCATTTGTTGGGGATGGGGAGTGTGCAGTGGGGAGGGGGGGACGGGAGTGAAAGGGAAGTTGGGGAAGTTGGGGGGAATTGAGCCTGAATACGAGTCACGGTGGAAGCAACAGGAAGTGGTGGAGGGCAGGAGAACATCGTGCTAATGGAATCGGGTAACCTTAGGATCATGACATGGAAAGTTCGGGGCCTCAACAGCTATCTAAAACGGAATCAAATTATGATGTACCTAAGAAGGATGAGGATTGACATAACTTTGCTCCAGGAAACCCACCTCACAAGGGAGAAGTTAGAGGTAGTAAGGAGAAAATGGAAGGGGAGTGTCACGGGAGCCACATATTCGGCATATGCAAGAGGGGTGGTCACATGGATAGCACCGCATGTGCCGTTTCAATTGCTCAGATCGACAGCAGACCCGGAAGGCAGAATGGTGGTGGTGGAGAGACTCCTGGAAAATAAAGAAGTGACTATTATTAATTTATATGCCCCGAACCACGATATTGCATCCTATTTTAGATCATTGTATGGTAAAATCAGTCCATAACTGGGGGGGGCGTTGTTGTGGGGTGGTGATTTTAATTGCTTCCTGAACCCTGCAATAGATAGATCGGATGATAAGATAGCAAGGCCCACTCCTGCAGCTAAAGGGTTGGGGACACTGTTGACAGATTTCAAGCTAGAGGATGTGTGGAGACGATTGCACCCAACGGATAGGCAATGCTCGCATTATTCAGCTCCACACGACCTGCATACCAGGTTAGATTATGTGTTTGCAGCGGCTGAGATAGCGGGAGAAATCGTGAGCGCAGAATACAAAGCTAGAGTGCTCTTGGATCACTCGCCCTTGGTCGTGGACTGCCGATACCGCACCCGCAGGGTGAAAATTCTGACATGGAGGCTCAGAGCTGAGGCTCTGCAGGACCCAGGATTCCGAGAGGATCTGAGGGAGGCCATAGAGGAATACTTTGAAATAAATACTGGCAGTGTACGGTCCATGGGAACAGTATGGGAAGCATTTAAGGTGGTGGTGCGAGGGGTGGCCATCTCGAAATCAAGGGGGCTCCAGGGGGGCATACAGCGGGATTTGCCAGAAAATGAGAGGGCGCTGGAGGACTTGATGTGAAGGGGTAGGCCTCCCGGGAGAACGTTGCTAAGATAAGAGACCTACAAAGAACTAGCAGTGAACTGTGGGATAGGCTCTGCAAGCTAAACTACAAGAAATATATAGAAAGACAGCATGCAGGAGGAGACAAGCCGGGCAGGCTACTGGCCTGGTTGTACAAGAATGAGACACCCCAACAGGTGATCAGAGAAGTCAAAAATGTAGAGGGTCAGATTTACAACACCCAAGAGGGAGTAAATGAGGAATTCCTCAAATATTATAAATGCTTGTACGAGGTTGTAGGCATAGAAATGGGCCAGGAAATACAGGACACGATAGAAGATTTAGAGCTTCCCACCCTAGATGACTCAGAGCGAGCGGAGCTGGAGGTCCCAGTCACCCCAGACGAACTAGATGCAGTGATCACACATCTGCCCACGTGTAAAGCGCCTGGAGCGGATGGGTTGCCCAGTGAATTTTATAAAGCATATAAGCAGGAGCTGCTCCAGCCATTGTTGGCCATGTTCAACGAGGCCTACAAGCAAGGGAGACTGCCAGAGTCTCTCCGAGAAGCAATGATCATTCTGCTCTTGAAACCGGGCAAACCGAATACGGACTGTGGGTCGTATAGACCCTTGTCGATGCTCAATCAAGATTGCAAAATACTCATGGCAGTGCTCGCCAATAGGCTCAAGCGAGTAATTGGCAAGTTGATACACCCAGACCAGACAGGATACGTCACCGACAGAAATATCACGGACAACCATAGGAGGCTTCACCACATTATCGATCAAACTGAAAAAGACCTGGGCAAACTGGCCATAGTGTCGTTGGACGCAGTCAAGGCCTTCGATTCAGTGAGGTGGCCGTGGCTGATGGCGATCCTGAAGGGGTATGGGATAGGACCGGGGTATATCAGATGGGTTAAAATGCTATATAACGCCCCAATTGCAAGGGTTAAGACAGGTACGGTCATTTCTGATAAGTGGCAACTCAGCAGAGGGACTAGGCAGGGATGCCCTTGGTCGCCTATGCTGTACATTCTTGCGCTGGAGCCATTGGCTGTCTGCCTGAGGCAGCAATACGGTGAGGTAGGGATACAAACAACGGGAAACACGCATTTTATATCACTTCATGCAGATGAAATGCTTCTCTACCTGCGTTACCCAGAAGAGAATGTGCAGTATGTGCTGGAGGTGATGAACCGGTACGCAGCCCTCTCTGGCAAATCGGTAAACCCTGCGAAGTCCAGCATATTCCCCTTAGGGAGGTACAAAAGGGTCCCACTGGAAAAACTCCCTGTCCTACAGATACCCTGGCAGACCGAGACGTTTAGATACGTAGGCATTAATATATACCACAAGATAGAAGCAGAGCACAAGCATAACACAGAGAAAGCTGTTGAGGGCATAAGGAATAGCATGGCGTTCTGGTCCAAACTACTCCTGGCCATGATGGGGAGAGCAGCGTTGCTCAAAATGGTGGTGTTACGCAGACTGTTGCATTTTTTTGTGAATGTCCCAGGACGCTTTTTTGCTAAATATCATGGTCAGTGCAGGAGCTTCCTCTGGCATAATTCCAGGAATAGGGTGGCCCTGTGGAAATTACAAAACTCGTGTGACAGAAAAGGCATAAACCTACCGAATTTTGAACTGAATACCTGGCGGGCCAGCTGTTATATATTTCCAGATGGTTGGCCACAGAGGATTCTGCGGAAGATAGGCTCTTGCGGGACATTTCGTCCCCATACTTCTTAAAAGAGACAGTGTGGTTGCATAGGGCAAAAGTGGTGGAGATGGGGCAATTGTTGAGGCTGGGCTAGGAGGTCTGGCGTAGAACATGGAGAACGGTGGGAGACCCAGACCCGTTATCCTCGCAGGCCCGCTGGTACCACTATGCGGTAAACACTCCCAACTGATCAAAGGAATCCGCAAATACTGGGATCCGGTGGGTCTAGCTACCCTTGGAGACTTATGGCAGGGGGGGAAGGCAGTGGAATTCCAAAGGCTGGTGGAAGAGACCGGGGTGAATAGGGGCCAATATATCACTTATACCAGGATTTTGAAAAGGGTGAGGGAAAGATGGCCTGAAACAGTACTTGCAGGAGAACCTGATGCCACTATAGAAATTATGTACAATGTCTCAGAGGGCGGGCACGAAATATTGTGGATATATGAACTCCTGAGTGCTAAGGCGCGGCAGGAGCTGTCCCAATTGAGGCTTGACTGGGAGGGTGAGGTGGGGGAACCTATGACAGAAGGGCAATGGGATAGAGCCCAAAGATACTACAAGAAAGTGTCCTGGAATGCGAGACTCCAGCAGATCGAATTATACATCACCCACAGAGCGTACTTGACACCTGGCAGAATAGCTAAGTTTGGCGGCTCAGCCATACAGAAATGCCCCAGGTGCGGAGAGGAGGAGGCGGGCGGTTGCACATGTTCTGGGCTTGCCCGGAGGTGAGGAGGTTCTGGGTAGAATTGAAGACAAAAATGGCCTGCTGGGGGGTGGTGCTGGATGTGGAGTTGGCTTGGGCATGCATGCTGGGGAGCTTCCCTAGGCCACGTACCCTAAAACATATTAGCAAAATGAAAGACTTGGCTTATATTTTGGCCAAGCGCAGAATAGCGATAAATTGGAAAGCGGCCTACTGGCCTAGGGTAGAAATGTGGTGGGCGGATATCCTAAAATGGGCGGAGGCAGAAACAATGGTCTGGTATGAAGCAGTCACTAAAGGAGGGGAGGAAGAGGTAGGCCCTATGATAGCCTGGAGGCAACTGGTGACCTCAATGGTGAACCCCCATCTGGGTAACCATGAGATGGAAGACCATGAAGAGACGACGATAACTGAGACACCTGCAGATGCTCAGGCATATGTGACGGATACGATGACTCAAAGTTTTGGTGTCGAAGGGGGGAGGATGAAAGAGGGCAGTGAATAATGCAATACATTTAATTTGAAAATGTACGTCCAAAATGGTTGTAATGTTTGGAGTGTTGGTTGTTTAAAATAATAAAAGTTCTTTCAACAAAAAAAAAAGTTATTTTAGAACTGAATACAAATAAACAAATAACACTCAACAAGAAAATGTCTACATTGATTGATGTCTATGTCTCAGAATGATGCCTTTCTTTATATTTGAAAGACAACAATTGTCTCACTGTGCATTCCTCACCATCTTTTGTTATTTCGCTTCCTCTGCCAACTAATGATTCTTTCAGTGTGCCTTGAAGCTTATATTACCTTTAACTGTGGCATTAAATGCATCGCAAAAAATAGTTGCCCTGTACCGAGCATTTATTCTCGTTTATATACGTTACCAGCTCATCCTTCATATACTGGTTAAAGGCAAAATCTAAAAGTAAGCCTTATTTAGTCACCAGTGTCTTCCTATCTTTGGTGTGTCCCCTCTCGAACAATCCAGCACCAGGCCAACATCTACATGATCAAACACTACTATCTCCCCAACTTCTACCAACATCACCACAAGCATTTATGATATTGAAATCAAATGATAATCAATACAGGATGACATACAATATGAAGCAGAATAAAAAGTATATTGTCTTTTTTTGGTATCAGAGTTCTCTGTGGATCAACCAATTCCCATGTTTTCATTAGGGATAATGATTCTTGCTTAGCCCTACCCTCATTTGTAGTGGGCTTCCAGGTGATCTATCAATTTTCCTGTCTAGGACTTGATCCAATCACCTCCCAAGACTATGTAATCTCCCAGTAGAGATTCTACCATCTTAAACAGACCTTCAAAGAAACCATATTTGATCTATATTTAGTGCATTCGCATTCCTGGGGATAAGTGGTTTACTGTCCAAAACTGCTTCTATCATTATATAAGTAACATCCATAACCATGATTTTTCTACTACTTGAAATACATTAACATTTCTTAAACAATATGTCAACCACTCATGATTGTGTTTAAAAACAACTGGAAACCTCCTGTTGTAAGATGTTCATTTTTTCCCTTTTCCAGGAGATGTGTCTTCTGCAAAAAGTAAATTTCTGCCTTTATCTACATCAGCTGCATTCGTATTTGTGATGTCATCTTTCATGTCCTAGGTGTTAGTCTTAGCAGTGCACGGTGGTGGCGCGAGGTATGGTTGCTTAGCTTACCATAACTGGCGAATTTCTGATGTGTTTCGGTTTTACTTGTAACCATAACATCCCTTTAACAATGTTTTTTCACTGAATTGCATGGGTTTGTGTTAGTGCAACTTAACCATAACGTCCCTTTAACAACGTGTTTCAGTGAATATATACTGAAAGTAATGAAAAGTGAAATAAGGTCATCAGGGATGACACATTTCTGAATTAATAAGTATTTCAACACACAGATCGCACCATTACTTTAATAGATATATAACACATACAGATATTTGATTCATAGATTTGTATAATCAATAATTACATTGAATAAAGGTTGTTTAATTGCTCAAACTCAGCAGTTTTATTGGCTGGTTTTTCGTCTGCTGCGTCTTTTCAAATAACTACAGATCCACTAACTGGGAGAGCTGCTCGCCGGAAATGGCGTTTTACCCGTTGTTCAAATCCTGGATATATATATATATATATATATATATATATATATATATATATATATATATATATATATATTACATGGACGTGCTAGCGTCCATGTAGTTATGGTTAAATTGGTGTTTCCATTGGAAGAGCACTTTTTGGGCGGCTTATAACTTCGCTCCCTCTGGACGAATCCTCACCAAACTTTGCAAAAAAAGTAAATGGCCCACTCTGAATTGTTTTGAGAGGTTTGGTTCAGGGGGGGGCAAAGTTATAGGGGGGGTCCCAAAACTTTTGTTTTTTCCCATAGACATAATGGGAAAAAACTTTGCGCACGCCTACAGCCCAAACCGCTGGACGGATTTACACCAGATTTGGGGCAGGAGCGGGGGCTTGGTCCAGAAAGCGTGCTTTTGCAAATTTGGTGTAAATCCGTCCAGTAGTTTTTTTTAAATGACCAAAATGTAAGGCAAAAAAATTAGTGATATCTCGGTTCGCTTCGCGGACGGACTTCCCGGTTCGCTCCGCAGACAGTGCCCTGATTGGCCGAACGGCTTGCGCGATGTCCGCGGACATCCGTCGTGTTCGCTGATTGGACAGCATGGGGCGTGGAGCACATCAGATTTTCTGTGGCGCCCGCCATCTTGCATTCGCGGACGACCGCGGACAGCGCGGTGAAACTTGGATTAAAAATTGTATTTAGTGGAGTGTGTTGGTGTGTAACAGTGTTTGGGGAGGGTGGGGGGAGTATGAGATAGGTTCAATGTTCTGATTTTTTGTATGCTAGACACTTTTGTTGTGTTCGATTTGCTGTGGACAACACGGCTGTTCTGAAATGTTCATAAATAAGCAGAATGGATTCAGTGTCAAGTTGAAAGTGTTCTAAGAAGACTCGTGGGGTCCTGGAATGTTCGCAGTGGGTGTCCTGAAGACGTTGTCTGTATTGTTCGTTGTCAAGCTGAAAGTGTTCTAAGAACCCTCGCGGTGTCCTGAAATGTTCGTACATAAAGAAAATGGGGGTGTTCTGAGGACGTTGTCCGTATTGTTCGCTGGCAAGTTGAATGTGTTCTAAGAACACTCGCGGTGTCCTGAAATGTTCGAAAATAAACAAAATGGGGGTGTTCTGAGGACGTTCTCCGTATTGTGTGCCTGCTTAGCTGTATCCAATGAGGGAATGGCACAGAGAGTGAAGTGGAAATGGTAGAAGGGCTGTCTAAGAGTTATGCGGTCTGCGGACAGGGCGTGCTACATCCGGGGTTTTCCAGCAAATCCAGCATGGAAAGAAGACTGTAGGGAACAGCCAATCAGATGTTGAGGTTGTGGATTTGTGTTGAAAGAGACTGTGTGTAGAGAAGATGGCAGAAGTGGAGAAAGCAGGGTGTTGGTGCTCGGAGATATGTTTGTGCATGGTTTACAACAGTATGCTCAATGCAGGCATGTTGCAAAGAATTTTGATGTTAAAGGAGTGGAGGTCGTGTGGAGCACTGTGCCTGATTGCAATGTACAGGGAATTGTACTAGTTTGTGAAGATATGGGCAGGATCAACAGTCCCCATGTGGTAGTTTTTCACTATGGTGCTTTCTGTTTGGGCTATGTCAGTGCCCCTACTTTGTTGGCAGATTTGGAACACTTGGTTCAAGCAGTAATGAACATCCTTCCAAATGCCAAAGTAATTTTTTCTGGATTACTACCTAGGGTAATATGGGACAATAGTTCCGTTTTTTGTCCTCAGCAAAACAATGCTAGGTGTGTAATCAACCGAGGCATGTGTGCCTTCATGCTTAGAGCTGGTATGTTCTTCTGTAATAATGAGAATATTGATTCCAGTAATGCTGTTTATTTAAAAGAAGATGGCATTTCTTTATCTTTTATGGGAAATGCCATGCTGTTTTGAAATGTAAGGGTTGCTTTGGAGAAGGTTATGTGAAGATTTTGGGAGTAAAGTAAGAAAAAAGAAGAAAAAACATACAAAATAACAGGTGTCTGTCAAGCATCTGCAAAAAAAACAAAAAAAAGGCTCTTTTCAGAGCCAACCTCAAAGGGGAAATGGGGCACACTATTTAAATTTACATTCACCACGCTCAGATTTTCGATATGTCCGCAGACATAGCGGTAGTCCGTGGACATCGAAATCACTAGCTAGGGGTTCAGTATGTTCTATGTTACATGTATTTAAAGTCAGGGATATTATGGTTAAGTTGTGCTACTAAAAACCTATGAAACTCAGTAAAAAATCTTGGTTAAAGGGACGTTATGGTTAAGTTGCGCTACTAAAAACCTTTGAAATTCAGTGAAAAAACTTTGTTAAAGGGACGTTATGGTTACGTTTCGCTACTAAAAACCTATGAAATTCAGTAAAAAAACTTTGTTAAAGGGACGTTATGGTTAAGTTGCACTACTAAAAACCTATGAAATTCAGTGAAAAAACTTTGTTAAAGGAACGTTATTGTTCAAAGTAAAACCGAAAAACCCCTGAAATTCGGCAGTTATGGTAAGATAAGCAACCATAACTCGCGCCACCATACACTGCTAACACTAACACCCTGGACATGAAAGATGACATCAAAAATGTCATTTTCCCCTGAAGCCTGCAGGACACAACACAATAGACCCTTTCAATTGAATAGAAATGCAGATTAGGGTGTAACTGTCAACAGCTGCCCTTCCAGGAAGGAGAGGCCTGTGATCTCTGACTCACCAAGTTCTGGGGGGCGGGTCAGACTTGTAGGGCAAATGTATGTTTGATTAAATTGTGTATAAAATCTTGTATTAGGCTCACAGAAATGTACAATTTGGGGGTCCTTAAAATGGTAATTGCCCTCACGATTTGAGACCAAACTCCACTTCGTCCGGTGTTCTGGGACCGAACCCCGCTATTTATTAATATTGCAGACACAGGGTTATGCTAGATACATAGCAAATTACTGTAATATGCTCAGAGAGAGGGTACAGGTCTTTGTAAAGATTTGATGAAAAACCAATTTTGCTAAAGCTACCAAAAACGAAAAAATGTTGTCATTTCTTAACTCAAGTTCTTAGAAAGATCAGCGTTGGCCAAGAATGTACCTTAATTCGTCTGCAATGTGTACATGTAATTTCAACAAACTGTGTATCTGGGAAATATGTGTTTTGGGTAAAATTGATTTTTCTAAGTAAATGCAAATTTGAGGATCCTCTGACTCATAAAACATACCTCATCACGATGACACACCATTCCTTCCCCCAATCAAGGGAGAGAGGAGAGCTTGGTCAATGATAAGTTGTGAGGGGCAGGCTTAGTTATGCCCACGCACCCACCCATTTTCAAAACACATAAAAAGAGACTGCTTTGGACAGGCAAGAGACTCACTTTCCATTTTCTTGTGAAGCATTTTGCCGAACCAGACAATATCCAGAAGGACCATCTCCAGAACGTAGAATCCAGACTTCAGAACTTGTAGCATTGCACATTATTCAAACAGCCAGGCTGAGCTATTTGATTCTACCTAGAACCCTGTGCCATTACCCAGAAAGCAGTGCTGTATCCAGAATCCACTTGATCCAGACCAGCAAAACCAGAGACCCAGACCAGACCGCAGTGCCGCTAGCAGACCCAGACCAGACCGCTGTGAGCAGAACCAGTAACAGAAGCCACCAGAAGTCCATTCCAATCCTGACCTGATCGCATTCCTGTCCAAAATTAGGAGTGAGTATCCAGCCAGAACTGTGCAGAACCCATCTCTTATTTTAAAATAATCTGATTCAAAACATTTGAACCTGTCCAGAACTGCATCATAGGAATCGTGTGTTCATTCTGTCATTTCAAAGCTGTAAAAGTGTCATTTTTTTAATTCTGAAGTTTACTTTAATTTCGAGAAACTACCTTCACAAAATCTGTATCTCTGGAACCGCGCTTGCTAGGAACGAGATTTAACTTTCATTTTTAAGACTTTCTATTCCATATACTTATTCCGTAATCGCGCTCGAGGCACTCGGAAAAAGTGCCGCGATTTGCGATTTGGTCCAATTAGCTCCTGTCAAAATAGCCGCTTTTGCTTGAACTGCTAAAATTCGTTTTCAACCTGCTAATCCCTCATTGAGCATTGCCAGTGTGACTTGAACTAATCTTAAATAGCTATCATCTACCCTGAACCTCCTACAGGGAATTAAAATAATTTTTAGCTTATTTTTCCCTTCTTAGCATTCCACATTTAAAAGTATGGTTGCCTTTGTTTAAAATCATACCTGTTTTCCTCTAAGCTCGCTGGGGGGGAACTGGAACTTTGTATTGCATTTTGTTTGTATTCTTGAAAATTGTGTGCTCTCCTTCCATCTCCTTCTATTGCATAGGGGCGGGGGTGAATTGTCAAGAGAAAAAGTGATCACATTATCTCTTGTGGAACCCATATCAGTTTATTTCTGTACTACCTTCTTTCCAGCATTCTCAGTTACCTTTTCCTTCCTATACCAACTCCTAAGTAATTAAATAAGCGTACAATTGTAATATTATCCGTTGTTGATCACTGTCATATTCTTAAGTGTGATATCAAATATTAATTTATTATAAAAGTGTGATATATATATATATATTTTAATTTTTCCAATAAATCTTTTAAATTGCAAAACAAACCTACTTCTTGGCTCAGTGAGGTCAGGGGGATTCAAAGAGAGGGGCGTTATATAAGGGTTTATCATCCAGAGTATAGCTTGTCATAAAAATATATAAATAAGAGCTTCCCTTGGGCGTCCCAGACGAGGCACTGACTTAGTGGGATTGCTGAATTGAAGTCACTTGACAGTAGCCCCTTTGTTTTTGTTCACTGCTATATATATATATATATATATATATATATATATATATGTATATTCAGTAAAAAAAACTTTGTTAAAGGGACGTTATGGTTCACAGTAAAACCGAAAAACACTTGACATTCGCTAATTATGGTAAGCTAAACAACCATAACTCGCGCCACCTATGTGCATTGCTAAGACTAACACCCAGGACATGAAAGATGACATCACAAATGTCATTGATGTCATATATACGTCCTGGCCACAACTACCACAGCATATCGCACCCATTGTGGCTTGTAACTTCAATGGCCTTCGCCCATGCACCCAAGAGTCTAAGTCCTGCCACAACCACCACAGCATATTGCACCCATTCTCGCTTGTAACTTCACTACGTATAAATATGTTCTTGGGTGCATGGACTTTGGCCATGCACCCAAGACTCTAGGCCCTCCCCACAACCACCTGATTGATATTTAATAGTACGGGTGTATCTGTAGCTGTGATATGCTGCAATGGTTGTGGCCAGAGGCTAGAGTCTTGGGTGTAACGGCATATATATGTGAATGCATGGGTGTCCAGTATATCAAACCCATAGTAGCTTATAACTGCAGTTCTTATAACTGTGTTTTCGAGTGCATGGCCTTCAGCCATGCAACCAAGACTCTACATACTGTCCACAACTACCGCAGTATATCGCACCGATAGTGCCTTATACATTCTCCACGTACAAATTTGATGTAGTGTACATGGCCTTTGGCCATGCATGCAAGACTCTAGGCCCTTCCCACAAACACCTGATCAATCTGCGAGACTATGGGTGTAGGTACAGCTGTGATATGCTGCGGTGGTTGTGGCCAGGGCCTAGCGTCTTCGGAGTATGGCCTACGGCCTACCGCCTACGGCCACGCACCCAAGGCTCTAGGCCCTGGCCACAATCACCGCAGCATATCACACCCATGGGGGTGTATAAATTAGTAGCACACCCATACAAACAAAAATAGCAAATACATCTTGTACTCAATTGTAATGTCCGCTAACACCACGCGTGTCCTTAGAACAGTTTGAAGTTGCCTGCGCACAGCACGGACTGAAGTGCTATCCTTATTAATCCCCTCATTGTCACTACTTACAAACATTCTGGACAAGGCGGGCATGGCGAATACATCATTAACACCTGCCGCCCAAACAAGTGCAGTATTTCACCCATCTCTTACTCTCTGAACCTCCCCAAGCACTGTAGGTGACCAAAACAGTTTCCGAAACAGCATTTTGCATGGCGAAAACATCATTAACACCTGCCGTCCAAACAAGTACAGTATTTCACCCATCTCTTACTCTCTGAACCTCCCCAAGCACTGTAGAAGAGCAAAACAGTTTTCGAAACAGCATTACGCCCCTGGTGGCGACCACGCTGTCGTTGGATCCAAGATGTCGGGCGCATCCACACATTCTGATGCACATCACGGCTCGCTGCAGCCAATCGGTGAAGACGCTGCATGTCTGCGGTCATGACACCACCCCCTGGCCAATCGGTATCTTGTCCGCGGAGCGGACATAGAGATCACTAATTTTTCAAGACATATTTTTTGGTTGTTTTAAAGGAAACTACTGGACAAATTGTCAACAAATTTACAAAAGCACGCTTTCAGGACCAAGCCCCTCCCCTGCCGCAGATTTTGTGAAAATCCGTCCAACGGTTTGACCTGTAGGCCTGCGCAAAGTTTTTCCCCCATTTAGTCTATGGGGAAAAAAGACGTTTTGGGACCCCACCCATAACTTATGCCCCCGTGCACCAAACATCACTTTGCAAATGAATTCAGAGTGACCCATAAACTTGTGTTGCAAAGTTTGGGGAGGATTCATCCAGGGGGAGCGGAGTTATAGGCTGCCCAAAAAGTACTCTTCCTATGGAAACAGCAACTTAACCATAACTACACAGCCACTACCTATATATATATATATATATATATATATAATTATATTCCACTAGGTTAGCCCAAGTACTTCCCCATGACTGCAACTTCCAGTTCATGTATTTATAAACTTCTTAAGCAAGGAGAATAACCAGTAACAGCAATAGCTTATATTTTATAAACATAACATCTTAATTTTCTTGAAGCATGTTAGATCTTGTTCTGTAATTCTGTTATTAGCTGCATCCAGCTATCAAGCCAGGGTAGCCACTCTCTCTTCCAACAATCCAACCTAGTCATCAGTAACTGACCAGGTATTCTGTCCTTTTCTTAACCAAATTTTGATCTTACTTCATTTCCATGACAGTCTGTTTAATTTTAACAATGGATATGCCTACTCCATCCTATATTTCCATCAAGTAATCCTCATTGGACGGCCCCCCTGCCCTTGCCATGTGGATGGACAGCGATTCCCCCATGGCACTTTAATTTGGTTGTATCTCATTGGCCAGGCTTTTAAGGTTGTCTTATCTAGCTCACCACCTGGACACTCTCGTCTTCCTGGCAGGAGAGCGCTCCCCATTTCCACTGATGGTCATCTAGACGCTGATTTTTCAAAATATATTCAGGGGTGTCAGGAGCTGTGCTGCTAAATTGTGGAATAATTATGTCTAGCCTTACCTAAGGAAAAAGGTAGAATACCGTGCTCTGCTTAAACATGTATATAAGGTACAAAAAAGTAGGAGAAATGGACCACTGTTTTAACCTGGTTATTGCTTCTGAGGCACTAATTGGCCCACACCCTACACTTACCCCAACTCAAGATCTCAGTGACAGTTGGCCTACATGAAAGAGTGCCATGCAGCCGATAAGACAGCTCAGCGTGTTGTGTGCTCGCTGCTGTTATTGGCAGGTCACATATACACATCGTTGCAAAGCCAGGTTGATAAATAAGTATAAACTTCGGGTGGAAGATGATTGTATGTAATTAGTATCCGTCGAGAGACAATCAAATTGTTACAATCAATCTGATTGGCCCTCGCCAGAGCTTTCCCCGACCGGGAATCCCTCTCCTGGCGTCCTGGCGTTCCTTTCCTTTGTGTCCCCGGCAGAGGGGGTCGGGGGTGTGGCAGCCTTTCAGCCAATGAGGAGGCTCAGAATGAAGTTATCCCCGCTTCGAGCCACCACACAGCTGGAGGCTGCCATCCTCCCCCGCTGGGGAGTGAGGTAATTGTGTTCCCTCTCACTCCCCCCCAATCCTAACAATCCCCGCCCCGCCCTCCCAACCCCACTTACCATTTTTTTGGTCATTTCGGGTGTGAGCGTGCTGGGAACACTTCTGTCCGATCCGCGAAAGGCTGTCATGGAAAGTAAGAAGGGACTACACATAGTCCCTTCTCTCCTTTCCATAGAACCATAGCTTTGCTCGGGCCTGTAACGATGGGCCCCGAGGGTTTACCTGACTCGCGTCTTGCGTCTCGGGGCCTATTGTTTGAATATGTGCTATACACAGCCCTTTGCCGACAGTGCAATATAGATAAGAAATCATGATCATGCATTTGATCACAAACCACATCTATTATATGGAGACTGCACTGGGTCAGACCTGAATTACAGATGGGGTGCATTTGTGCATGTTTTTACAATCATTTCAAGTGACATAAAATTGGCCTCTGCATTTTAAGCAAATAGATCAGTATTCAGTGAAAGTTGTGTCAATTTTCAATAATGGGAAAAAAAAATGGGAAATATAAAACACATTCATGTTCAACACTGAATATACCAAAATCCCCTAAATAGTGATTCACTCTTGGATCACACACATTTAAGTTAAATGATTAGCTTTCAGTTTAGAAGGGATTATTTGCTTCCGGGTCAGAAAAGGGCAGGGCAATGGAAAGTGACGAGTATACCGGTGTCTACTTCCTTGCCAAATGATCTTACCAATGGGCAAAGTTATACGTTAGAGACTTTATTTTTACTTTAAATATTGACTCTTTGAAATGAATGACCTTTTCACAGAAGCAGCATTTGCTCCAATACATTTGCTTTGATATTACGCTTTATTTCTTTAAAATGTTTATTTTTTTCTTTTAAATAACACATTATGCACTTGATCCAAGTCAAGCACTGGTAATAATGAGGAGAACATGCAAAGTAAAACCTCGAGCCAGCTATGGGACTATCGAAGGAAGAAACTAGGCAATTAATGGCAAAGTGATAGAAATTCCTAGGACGCCATAACCTGGTGCACACAGCATTCCCCCCTCCCCTCCACCCACCGTGGATTGCACCCGGCAGAGTGCTCACACACCTGGGTCTGTCTCTCTCTCCCTTCCGTTTTTCTTCACGCAATGGTTTTGTTTTCCTAAACTTGCTTCAAGTGTAGGTCAGTGCACTTTCAGCAATGGTTTTAAATAGGCACCTTCCCCGTCTCCCGCACACCTGTTGTCTTACAGCTAAATCCTCTCAGATTCAAATGACACACTACCGACGTGCAATGGAACGTAGGCTTTGGACGTCAATTGCCTTACAATAGTGGGAGCTCATATGGTGAATTATATGTACATGTCTTTTGTAAACATGTTGGTTTTGATGCAAAAGCTGTAACAGAAACAACACATGGAATAAATAAATATATATATATATATATATATATATATATATATATATATATATATATATATATATATATATATATATATTTACGTTCGGGTTAATACGTCTCTCTGGGATGGCAGATTTGTTTCCAAAATAAAACCCCAAAAACCTGAACTTTTCAGCAAACATTGGAAACGGGTCCCTCAGATGCTGTTATCCAATGGCACCCAATAAAGGAAATTCAAACAAAGGCAGTACTTAAAGTTGGATCAGGGTTCAGCTCAGATGGGTACATCAGTTGTACATCCTCTGCCCAATATAGCCTCAAGAAGAAGTTTAGAATGTCAAAGAGTATCAAGGTTGACAACATTGCCCTTCAAAATGTAAGAATGTGGGGCATTGTTGAAGGAATGCATGCGAGTCTACAAGACCACCATGGAGATTTTGAAATAGACTATATCAGTCATTTTATTTAATCTAACAATGGCCACACGACCTGCTCCGGATGTAAAATGGCTGCCGAGTTAGTGCGCTACCCGATTAGATTAGACCAACCTTAATCCGATTACCCGAGAGTTACAGATGGGGACCCCCTGTGTCATGAAATCCAATTTTAAATGCTTAGTATGAATTTCATTATGAAATCTGAGTCATAATTCTGCACATTCTCTGCGCTCCTTTACATTTACAAGAGTCGAAACCTAACTTTGAATGTATATATTTGTAGTTTCTTGAAGGTTTAGAGGATGGAAAGCAAAGGGTCGCCTAGATAGGTTGAGAACAACAAAGGTGAAAAAGGCCACGAGAAAAAGAAAAAACAGAGTATACATAATATCACTATTGAAGGTCAAGTACACACCTTCCTTTAAACTTGTTTCTGTAAACATGAATAGTCTGTTTAATATTTTGTTATATTTGTTATAAATAGAGGCAATTCGGAAATTAAGTTCTAAAGGGACGCTACCAGAGGCACCTTGAGCTGCTTTAAATAATAGTACAGGAACCACAATGTGTTCTGTGCAGTCAACACACTAGTCCGAACGGTATGGCGTCCTTTCATCGCGGAATGTTTTCCTGGGTTTCTTTTACAGCTGATTTTTTAATGAAAAAAAACTCATCACAATTTTTAGGGGGGGTTAGAAAACATTAAATTTGGGGTGTGGGTGTTCGGTGTTCGGGAATGGGGGCTTTGGGAGAGACCCTCCAAAATAACAAAATAAAAATTCGATGAGTTTTTCTGTAAAAGAATCCACAGTAAAAAACCCGTGAAAAAACATCCTACAATGAAATTACATGGAACTGCCGGAACATGTACACGGAGTCTGCGTCGCAGGGGAACGCTGCTACAAAACCAGACAGAGCAAACAATTTACAACCCGAAGAAGAAGATTCATTAAACAATCCAAAAGATGATGGTGATCCAAACACAAGTCAATATGGCCATGCCTGTGGCCACACCCATGGCTGTATGCAGGGCCGTGAATATCCATCAGTCAGTCAGAGATGCTACAAAATGTAGCAGACAAAGTTACTAGACAATAGCCTGAACTCGTTGGCACACCAAATAGGAAAATCTAATTGGGCTTTTGGGGTAGCCACAATGACATTTGTTTTTAAATGTTGCTAAATAATACATTTCAAAGGAACTGGTTGGCCATTCTCAAAATCCCAATGGATGTCACTAATCAATGGGTAGATGACCGTAGGAATGCTCACACCAACCGCATTAAATATCAAGAAAAGTTTCAGCCCACAGCATCAAAAGAAGAGAAACAAAGGGACCATGCGGAAGGTGTACACATGGGCGCCACCAACACTGCTAAATATATGAGCATTGGATTTGCTTTTTCTCCTTTCATACCTATGTAGCCAAATTAAACTGTTAACAATGGAATTTATGTATTTATTGTGTTGTTTCTATAGTTACTTTTTCTCAGTCCCATACTTCTGGACACAATGGGCAGAGGCATGACGAGATCTGATCATGTGGGTGTATTTCATTGTATATTAAATCAAGTGAAACCTGGCCTTCAATTCGTTGTTGGCCGAGCACACCTGTGCGGGGGTGGGCATTTCACATCGAGCTACCTTGCTGACTTTGACACCATTGTTTGTTTGTTTTATTACTTGTATTGCGCGCCAGACCCAAGGGCACCAGGGCGCGTTGCATAAGACAGCTTACAGCTTAGTTACATACCAATTAGAACATTGAGCACATACATAATGCAATAAATATACATAGCAGAGAAGATCAAGTATATACATGTTATTACAGGATAAACACATAAAATACCCAGCAAATGTAAAAAACACTCAGGGTCAGATGGGAATGTACAAGTATACAAAGTTGGCCTGTCGAAGGTGCACAGAGAAGTCCGTTCTGAGCAGGTAGCTGTCCAGAACTTATTTGTGCGAGTCTTTGATCCACCTTATGAGATTCTGTCGGAATGTAAGGTAAGGTCGATCTGTTCGCAGTGGGGGAGGTAGGGAGTTCCAGAGTTGAGCTGCTTTGACCTGGAAGCTGCATCCTCCGACTCTAGAGAGTTTAAATCTAGGTACTGTAATGCCGTTGGTATTATAGGATCTGGTGAATCTAGTAGGACTTATTCTAGTAAGAGATAGCAGGGTGCGGCGTTGTTTAAGCATTTATGTGCAAGTGAAGCAACTTTTAACTGGATTTTCTCGTAGGTCGAAAGCCAATTGGTTGCTCTTCTGGTTTTCAGAGATGTGGTCTCTCCTGGGGATGCCAAGTGCTGCCTTGAGAGCGTTATTCTGAAGGAGTTGGATTCTCTTGATGGTTTCCTTGTTGGCCCCAATGTAGAGAGAGTTACAATAATCCAACTTTGATAGACTGAGTGCTCTAGCAAGGGTGATACAACTGTTGTTGGACAGGAAGGGTTTACCTGCTCTAATCAATTTGCAGGTATATGCGGAGGCGGAAGCCATCGCATTAACCTGTTTACTAAAGGAGAGGGTAGAATCAAGTAAAAGCCCAGGGTTTTCACCTCATGAGCGATAGTGCTGAGGTTATTATCGATACTGAAGGTGGAATAGTTGTGTCCTAGTTGTTTAAGGGTAAAGGAGGTACCCAGGATGATAATCTCTGTCTTATCATCATTCAGGCATAGTCCATGGGTAGCCATCCATGCCTGGATGATGCGATACACCCTATTCACCAAGTCCAAATCCTTGTCATAATCACCAGTAAGTAGTAGGAGAATCTGAGTATCATCTCAAAAGTTAGTGTAGGTGATACCAAGAAGGTCCAAATCATCAAAAAGGGGCTTTGTGAAAATATTGTATAGGGTGGGAGAGACACATGAGCCCTGGGGCACTCCCCATGTAATGGGGATAAGGTCTGCCGTTGCCATAGGGGAAAAGACTCTCATGGTCCTATTGTTAGGAAAGGATTGTATCCATGCTATAGCTTCTTCAGAGAAGTGAGCAGCTGAATCCAGATGCCTACATAGGACCTTAGGATCGACAAGTTCAACCCTAGGTCAACCCAGCTGCACTTCTGCTGCCCTTGACTATGGTCTCACCTTATGCCCCTCTTACCTTCTACTATCTACCCCACTCCTCCCTACATCACCCCACAGCTCTGTGTGGGCTGGTTTTCCATGCATAAGAGATCGATCAGCAAACTTCTTTCCCTCTTTTTAAAATCGATCCATGGTCTCACTCACTCCTCTATCTCCCCTCCTTGCACTGTACATTCATTTGTGCTCCCCTGTCTGTCTATCCCTCGACTGCACTTTACCCCGCTTTGCATCTGCTCCTTCTCACTTCTAGCCCCCCAAACTGAAACTCCCATACCTCTGACATGATGAACAACACCAACGCTCACTCCTTTAAACCATACATAACCCCATGAAACCTCCCTACATTTCGCTATTGCACCGACTGTCGCCTGCACTTATAATCCCCGCGTTTATGTACTCCTCCAAACATCATCCCCACTGGTTTTAAGCCAGGCTGGGAGGATAATTCCAGGGTGTAAAGTGTGTGTATTGTGAGCAGGACAATGCAGTGCAGCATTGGTTCAATCCCAGTCCAGTGCTTTGAAGGTGTAGGAGCGCAGCATTAAACACAATATAAATAAATATTGTAGTGCTTCAATCAGTGCAATGAGCTCTGCTGCTTGTGTGGAGTAATGTGTTGGCAACCTCTTTTTAATTGCTACTTCCTACCCTTCAACTACGAGGCGCACCAGTGCAGCACCCATATGCCTTTATCCCATCTCCTGATAGATTGTCAATGAACCATCAACAAAGAGCATGCCCCCTCCTCCAGTGCATCCTCCCTCACTTGAATTGGTTCATCCTCAGAACCTACTTATGTAGGAAAGTCATGCACCTCCTCCCCTGGCTGAATGGGTATTGCAATGAATGTAGCAGGGTTCACTGTGTAACACCTTACAATGTGAATAGAAGTGTTAGCTAGTATAATTCAGAACCTGACGCCCACTGGGTATTGAGGGTTGAATTGGACCTTTCTAGAATTGCAAAGACTGTGATCCACATATAATTAAGGCTACAGCTGCTAAGTGGTGTTTGCAAGGGAAATGACCCTGCATTACTGAGTTCATAATCCTGCTGTAATATGCTAAGGGCTTATGTCCCAAAGATGTTGTCTGGGTCAATACTGCTGTCATTACTTTGCCATTTGAATATGAGAACAAATAGAATTCCTTGGTGTAATCGGGAGCTGCTAACAATGAAGCATTACTTATTCCATTCTTCAGTTCTTGAAAACATGTGACAATTTCTCCTGTCCATATGAGTGATCCTATTACTTTCTGTGCTTGTTTAAGTCCTTGCAACAAGGTCTTTGTGTAACTAGAGTATTCAAAAATCCAAACTCTACAATAGTTACACAATCTTAGAAACTGTTGCATCTAATTCACAGTGGTAGGTTGTGGTGTGTTTTGTACTGCAGTCGCTTTCTCTGTGGTGACCCTTTTCCGTGCTGATGATATGATTTTCTCCAAGTATACCACTTCCTTCTGGCAATACTGCATTTTGATCTTTCTGCAAGTAATGTCAACAATGATACTGAGTTCTCTCTGCACTGCTCTTCAGTGTTACTACACACCAGAGGGTCATCTACGTGCTGAATGATGATGATCTAATGTGTATGTTACCTAAATCCATATGCAATACTATAAAAAATACTGGAGGACTTGCAGTTCCCGTGAGGGAGCTTTGCTTGTTGAAATCACTGCTCACGATACATGAGCGCGATGAGACACTGAGGATTCTGGTGCAATGGAATGAAGAATAAGCATTTTTCACATAAATTGCAGTAAATATGTAGCCTCAGTGGGTATGTTACAGAGGATTGTGGTGGAATTCAGTACTCCACAATATTATTCAACGGGCGGAGAACCTGTATCACTCTCCAACTTCAGCCTTTTGCTTTCTTGACAGGATATATAGCCATGTTGCAGGGAGACTGTGATGGTAGTATTATGCCCTGCTGCCATAATGTCATGATGGTATCAGAAATATCTTCATCTGCCTCTCTGGATAATGGATATTGCCGTACCCTAGGTAATACTGCACCCTGCTTCAGCTTTATGTGAACTGCCCTTATGTTCTTCAAAAAACCTACATCTTGGGGGTTCATGGTCCACTGGTTGCTGGGTACCTTGGCCATGTCTTCTTGCAACTGAGAGGGTACTGGTCTAGCAATAAGTGTAGTGTGTGGTACTCCTCTGTGCTGCACCATGACCTGACAGGGACTATATATTTCAAAATCATTTCTCCATCATTGTCAACATCTTCAAACAACTCTTCATTAGACACCCCCCCCATTCTGGGCTGGGTAGGATCTATACACAAAACTGTGCACCAACCACCTCCTTCCTCATCAGTCCCTAACAATGTTACATTATCCTTTTTGATTATTGCTGCACCCAAATCTAGTGTAGGCATGGTACATGGGGCATATTCCTGAGGGACTGCTGGCCTAAACAAAAACTCCACTGGCACTCTCCATGTTTTTCTCTTACATTCCTGGCACCCATCTCACCAACACCGTTACTCTAAATAGGAACACATCTGATGAATTGGCACCCCTATGGAGGTTGGCATCAATATAAAGTGCTTGTATTATCGCAGTGGCCCTACCATGATATATTCCAGGGGTTGAGCACACTACACGACGTCGGTAAACACGATAGTCATGTTCAGCTTGCTTAGGTGGTCCCTACCTAGAAATTTAACTGGGGTACCTTTTGAAAATAATAACAGGGCTCCCACCTCTCGGGGATCTACCTTTATAGGTACGTCTTCTGTAAACGGAACCAACATTATTGCCCCAGAGCACCCCTGTGTGTCCATAACTGTTCCTGACAAGGGGAAGCAACCTTCATTAATACAGAACTTTGCAGCTCCCATGGCTACCATGAAGGTGAATGTTTCACTACCTATCCTCACACCTGCCTGGGGTTTTTCCTCAGTGTCGGCAGTGACTGACATGACTGTCCATGTTAGGGCTCTCTGTGGGCTGTCCTATTGAGGATAAGTGTCCAACCCCAGAAGTGGAAACATTTTCCATCCTAGTACACTCGCTCCAGTGTAATAGGTTAACGTACCATGTGGCAGGGCATTCCAGTCCCAGGGCTGAGGTGGGGACTATGGAGCTTGCTGCTGCAAATATGCTGGTAAAGGATTTGGACCCGGGTTCTGCATTTGTGGTGTTGACGTGTCAGATACTGATCCTGTGGTGGTTTATTTATTTATTCACATTTGTTGAGCACTCAACAGCCCAAAGGCATCGTGGCGCTTGTTACAGAGGATTTGAAACTTAGTTGCACATTGCATGACAATTACATGAGGGAAAGAACAACAATACATATTTAGTTCCAGAGAGAGGGGTAGGGGGAAACAGCCTAGAAGGGTGCAGGGGATTAGTTAAATAGGGTAGTCTTTAGCGCTTTCCTGAATGCAGCGAGGGAAGGTTTGTCTCGAAGCGAGTTGCAGAGTGCATTCAAGAGTTTTGGAGCAATATAGGGAAAGCCGATGCCTCCTGCCTTCGATCTTTTTATGGTAGGGGTGCAGAGTTTGTTGACATGACCGTTTCTTTTCGTCGAGTGTATATGTCTCTTGTGATGGTGTCAGAGAGGTAGGGTGGGGCATTTAATGTAAGGCACTTGTGTGTAAGTGTGAGTGTCTTGAACGTGATCCGATCCTTAACGGGAAGCCCGTGAGCATCCCGCCTTGCTTGTGTGATATGGTCTCTTTTAGGTATGTTGAGAGCCGCTCTAAGAGCGTTGTTCTGGATGACCAGCAGGCGGTGCACATTTTTGGTGGACATTCCACATTTATTCTGGTTGTCCAGAGTTAGGCGCTGTGGGGGCCTGAGGCAATTTAGGGGATCATTTATTATGGTGGATGGTACATAAGCACAAACAGGGGTCTGCGCGGGTAAACGTGGGGATGATAAGAACATACTGGTCTGCTCTAATACTCTTGTACAAAGTGCTCTGTCCTGTGTAAGGGTGCAGAGGGAGGAGACTGACACACAGGTGGCTTGGTGTTTGCTATAGACAGTATTTGCAATGAAAATAAAGGAAACAACCTATCTCCCCATATCAATGAGGGGTGTCCCTGCCTCAACTAACGTGCTAATAAGTCTGCCAAGATGTTGTATGAACTTTAAAGGTCCACTGTCCTATGTCAAAACAGCCCTATCTCTGTCCCTTACACTTGTAGCTGAACTAAACAGCTGTACAAAAGTTCTTGGTCTGAACGTTCCCCAGCAGGGGGAATGGCTCCCTTCCTCTGATTATAGCACTGTACAAGCAAAAGGATGCAGATCATCCAACACTCTGTGTCACAAAGTTCAAGACTTTATATCCCAGGGGAAATGACTCCCCTCCCATGGGTTTGTGCTTTGATCCTCTTTGTGGGTTGGTTTGCCAGGTGAATGTCTCCCTTCTCCTGGCCCTTGTCAGATTTGTTTTCCCAGTTCATAATACCAGAGAACATGCCTCCCTTCCCCTGGTCTTCCTTAGACTCTATTTCGCATTTGACAACACCAGGGGGAATGACACCCTTTCCCTGGCCTTTCTTAGGCTCTGGTTTACAGTTCACAACACCAGTGGAGTGGCTCCCTTCTCCTGGCCTTTCTTAGGCTCTGGTTTACAGTTCACAACACCAGTGGAGTGGCTCCCTTCCCCTGGCCTTTCTTAGGCTCTATTTAACAGTTCACAACACCAGGGGGAATGACTCCCTTCCCCTGGCCTTTCTGGGGCTCTATTTAACAGTTCACAACACTAGGGGGAATGGCGCCTTTCCCCAGGCCTTTCCTGGGCTCTATTTCACAGTTCACAACAACAGGTAGAATGATTCCCTTCTCCTCGCCTTTCTTAGCAAACAAAGACCCAATTGTGATGGGGGTCACTCACCTTTTTTTTCTTCTTCTCCAATAGTACTTGGTGTACTCCCCTGACAAGTACTGTGACATGAAAAGGGGTTGTAACCCAGACCTGTACTTCTCTGACTTGCTTTTGGCAGACCTGGTTCACTCTCCTGCCAGGTACAACCACAAATTACAATGTGCTCTTTTTCACTGTTTACTCTGGGAATGGTTTGTGACCAACCACTGTGCTGAGGAAGATGATTACTGATGCATTCTTTCTCATTCTTGTTTTCAAGTGTGGTCTGCAACCAAACACTTTGCTGAGGAAGATTATTCCTGATCTACTCTTCCTCACTCTTGTTATCAAAAATGGTTTAGTCAATGGAAGCCTTAATGCCTCAATGTGTTTATCCAATAGGGCCGCATTTTGCACTGGTGTGCCTTCTGCACAGAGGAAATCCCTCCTTTTCCAGCGTGACGAACCTGCATGTATAGTTGACGTCACATAGGTGGAGTCAGAGTACACCGTCACCTCCTCATCCTCATATCTTTGGAGTGAGGCGATAAGCACCACTAATTCTGTAGCCTGTGCTGAGCAATGCAAGGGTAATCTTGCGCTGGTGACTACCTCAAATGTACCCTCTCTGCTCAGCTTTTCTACTGCTGATCCTGTATGCCTTTCGCCAGTTGTTTGATACATTTTTGAAGACCCGTCAATTAAGAGAACTTACCCCCCCCACCCCCTCTGAGAGCATTTTCTGTTACACAGGGAATATCATCATAATATTCAGTATACGTTGTGCAGTCATGTACATCATCATCCTCCCCTTTGGTTCTGTTATGAATGTTGCTGGGTTCACCACTCTATGCCTAACAATCTTAATTGAAGGGTTTGTGATAATTACCTCATATCATGATGCTTTTTTGTGGTCAATGTGCTTTTGGGTTTTTCCAAAATAGCAAATAATACATTGTAGAGGAGCAGGTGAGGCCTCTTCTCTAGTCCACGCCACTTCATCACTGTCCTATTGGAGAAGCAGATGAGGGGCTACCATTGGGAGTTCAAGCATGAATTTATGTGACATGTCCATACCGCTGTAAATGTTTGAAAGATGATATACACTCAGCCAGCCATTCAGAAGATATCCTCACGTTGAGTCAATGGAGGGTAGGTATCAAGAAGGATGTCAATTTCCTAAATGCAAGGAAGCGGCTCTAAGAATTATGGATGAATGCTAAATAGTCTGATGACAATTATATGATGTCATACAGAAGACATATAAGCCTAAATCAAAACAATACAAAAATACTTAAAACTGATGATGTAACAGAAGCGCTGAGAGAAACGTATACCAAAGATGAAGTTATCGTGAAAACAAGAAGATGAAGTAACGTTCTGACCAATAACTGTAAATACCCTGTTACGCAAGGTAGAAGAAGCACATAGAAGCTTGCTGAAAAGAGGTATATATACAATGTTTAGAATGGCCATTGGAATAAAATGGCTGACAGCTCATGTTGAAGAATAAACCCAGCTACCTCAAAAACAAGCCTAGGATCGCTAATTGAAGAATTGATGAAGAAGCTGTTTTTATGTGTGGAACAAGGGAGTGTGTTGGCCTGGAGTCAAGGACGCTATTTTGAGAGATGGGAGCAAGGCACAGAGAGGGGCGAATGAAAAGACCCTGTGCATGAGACATATTTCTACAAAGATTAGGAGGACAAGGACATTTGCTGATGGCAAGTATTGAACAACCGCAAAGGCAAAAGCCTATGTGAGGTGGAGTGAGCAAGTGTCTAAAGGCCAGAAAGAGTAATGACAGCCTGGTTAATTAAATCAAATAACAGAAATTGAGAGACAGAAATTGACAAAATCATAGTCTCCTGACACGTGATGAACAACTTAAAACAAAGGCTATTCATTAGAGCTTCAAGGTGTTTGTGGTGTGCTCACACTCCCTTGAATGTCTCAGAACAATGAGCAGACTACGAGGTCAACTACAAACGATAGACCTGGGCTAAGGAACTGGTTGATGACATACAATGCACTTATTGGAAAAACAAGGAGATAATTTGACACAGCTTGAGCACCTAGATTTCACTTTGTTCACGTGCTGCTAAACAAGCCGAAACAAGCTGAAAGTCCAAGTTTGGATAAGGTTGCCAACCAATGAGAAGGGCCTGCCATGCACTTTCATACACAATGTTGTAGTAATTAGCTTGCTGCCAAATTCTCTGCTATAATCAGTATGTGACATGCGTAGAAGTAGCTCAGGGCATGTCCTACAGACAAGGGTCAGCCAATAAGAGATTAGCAATTATGTTATTCTATAAGTAGATACATTCCCCTAATCCAGTCCCTGCCCGCGTTAGGTTTTCATGAAAGGATGACATCACAAATGAGATACATAAAACTATATAAACTCTGTGCAAGCAAACTTTGGCGTGAAAAATCGAGCATCTACTTAAAGCAGTGTTTCACCATCTTCCTTTGGTCTGTCCAATTATTTTGTCTGTGATATTTATTGGTAATCCCATCTAGCACAAAGAGGACGCTTCAAGGTGCTAAAGCACAGTATGCTCAACAAATAAGGTCCTTGAACACCCCATTGTAATACACAAAGCTTTTTCAATAGCAAATGCAGCAGCAGCTAAAGCTTGTTCATAAGAATAATACCCTTTCATAACCCTTTCATAACTGGATCTAAAATCCTGCTGTAATAAGTCAATGGTTTATGTCCATGTCCTAATGTAATTTTCTGTGTAAGGACTGCTGGCATGACTTCACAATTTGAATGGGAAAATAGGTAACATTCTTCATGATGATCTGGTATTCCCAAAACAGGAGCTGTACTGATTGCCTTTTTTAGTTCCTCAAATCATTCAGTCATTTCATCTGTCCATATTATTTTACTTTTGTCTACCTGTTCTTCTTTATGTTCTTTTAAAAGTGGTTGAATATATGTGCTGTAATCGAAAACCTAGGCCCTGCAATCGTTACATTGGCCTAAAAACTGCTGCATTTCCCTCCCTTTTTTAGGCTCTGAAGTATTTATAATTGCTTCAGCTCTTTTTTGGTGTCCCTTTTCTCCCTTCTTGAGAGATTAACTGTCCTATATACAAGACTTCTTTATGACAATAGTGTAGATTTTCCTTGTGCACCTTATATCCTTTTTCTGCCAGTATGGTCATGAGTCGAATTGAGTCTTCTATGCATTTTGCATCTTTCCTCTGTCTCACTGCACACTAAAATGTCATTTGCATACTGAATTATTGCACTTTCGAGCTAAACATTAGCCAAATCCATCTGGAGGACCCTGTTAAAGATTGAAGGGGACTGTGAGAAACCAAAGGGTGTCTCACTTGCTAGACCACAGGGATCTCTCTCTCAAGTGGCCAGGGCACAGCCGTCACCTTTGGATCCAGACCCTGAGGTGGACCAGTTCAGGAGGATCACAGAGGTGAGGGGTCTTTGGGGAGTGGGGGTGAGGCTGCCGATGGCGAGACACAGTATTCCACCCTTTACCATAGACATGATACCTCCTATTTCATAGGATATTCCGATGTGTCAACCCCCACCCCTTTCCACTCAAACACGGGGCCGAGGAAGAGGGCAACTGAGAGTAACAACGCTAACACTTACACATCACATTGGACATGTCCCGCTAATTGGGACAGGCAAAGACAGGCACTTGACACTAAGTACATACATCTGATACCAATTAGCTCTCCTCACACGGATAAAAGGCAGAACATAGAGACACTCTCTGAGCAAGGTGGAACACGAGTATGTGCAGAACCTCTCGGGCAAAGGCAAACCTACTGGATCAGAGCAACAGAGAGAGAGACAGGAGCACGGGTGGAGAACCCCAGGAGTTCCCTGCAGGAGGTTGTTGCCTCCAAAAGGCTGCGAAAGATACCTGGAGAAGGCCAAATCCCAAACAAGAAGGCTGCATTGAGTTTCAAGGATGCCAGCGTACCTCGCAGGTGAAGAGCACAGGTGGGGAGGCGAAACCAAGCCTGTGGTACTAACCTTGACTCATAAACTGGAAGACAGTAAAGACAAGAAAGAAACACACTCAGACAGTGAGTTGGCAATCAACTCAAGAGACCGGTGTGTGCTAAAGAAAGATTGAAGTGCCAATATTATATCATACAACTGAAGGCTGCACGCGTGTGTTGAGACACGAAGAAAAGCAAACCTGCGAATGAACCTTGAAGTAACGATAGCTGTAAAGTCAGCGATACTGAGTAACAGAGTGGACCCGCGAAAGGATGTAGCCCACTCGAAACTTTGAACTGTGAACTTTTGCTTTGAAAGGTCTGAACCCGACTGAGGGGGACTGATGTGAACTTTTTCTGTGAAAGGTCCGAGCTCGACTGAGGGATACCGATATGTACTTTTGCTTTAAGAGGTCTGAGCCGAATAGAGGGAGACCGATGTGAACTTTTTGGTAAACTGTGTTTTGGAAATTGGAAAGTAAATCTTTAACGTGGAACACCAGGTGAGCCTCGATCCAAGTTTTGAACTGCCTTTGTCAAGAGCCTGAGCCAGAGTGTGTCATCCTGTCTACAGGGACCACCTTACTCTGTGCTGTCCAATGTGGGGAAGAGAGCTGACTCAGCCACGTTTATTCTTTAAATTTCAACACTGACGTTCCTTTGCATACATATAATCATTTTCACACTATTTGTAGAAGATATACGGTAGTCATTAGGTTTGTGTTAGTATACCATTTTGATTTGACGGACCCAACGGGACTATTTTGTTTATTATTTGATGGTCAAGACTACTCCCATCTTAGCTATAGGGAAAAGTAGGAGTTTCTCCAACCCCATTGAAACTTCAATAAAGGTTTTACAAATTGTACTTTTTGTGTCAGCGTCATACTTGTGATACCATGCCTCCCTTACAGGACCCATAGTACCCTTGTTTCAGGCAGATATTTGTATACAAAAGTGAAGTCAAATCTTGTGAGTCCCCATGGAAGGAAATTGAGAAAAACGCGCTTTTAAAATATATAACTGTAAATGTAAAATATTTGGACTTTGATGGGATGTTACATAATATTGTAGTGAGATTTGGAAAAAATGTAAACTTTGCTTCAACAATATTCTTTAGGTGGCAAATATCCTGAAGAGATCTCAACGGCAGCCCAGTTGATTTATTCACAGGATACACAGCTGTATTACATGGGGTCTCTGATGGCACCAATATTCCCTGATTCATTAAAGCAGAAACAGTCTTCAATATACCTTCATCCGCTTCTCTGGACATGGGATATTGTTTTTCTCGTGACAGAATTGCTCCTGGTTTAAGCTTGATTTTAAATGTTCCTACTCCTTTAAATAGGCCGACATCATATGGACTGGAAGTTCATAAAATATTTGGCACTATCTCAAAATCTTCCCGGAAAAATTACGGTTTCTTTTTTACCATCGCTATTCTCTGCAGTATTTCCATATTCTCCACTTTAATCCAATAAATGAAATTTTTGAAAAATGCTAATCCATAATCTGAATAATCATCCCTAAAAATCTCTGTCTGTAGAGTCTGACAATCTGTATCCTTCACAGGGGGCTTTCACTGCTCTCCACCCTCTCCACTCGTCATCTCTTGCATGGAGCTCTAAAGGGATAACCTGTCCTTCTTCATCATCCATAGGTAGTTCTGTTCCAAACAAAAACTTTTCAGGTATTCTCAATATTTTACCTACCAACATGGGTAACCATGATAATAAAACAGTTACTCACAGGGACGTCATTTCACCAACATGCTAGGGGTCGCGGAAGTGACATCACACGACCCTTGACCCCTGATTACATCACAGGAAGTTATGTCATTTGACCCCACCCCAAAGTGATATCATGGGAAGCGATGAAACACGACCATTCACCCGTTGACAAAACAGGAAGTGGCATCACATAGCAAAAATATGGTTACAATATCACTATAATGTGATGTACGTTTCATACAAGAATGGATCACCATATATATCATTAAGATCAGTATGTATAGTCCCATATTATCAAATGACTGTGAATGCAAGCAGACATCCATGACCAAATGATAATGATGTATTATTATATAGCCCTTACGCTTAAGGGCTTTATATAGAAAAAATATAAACCCAATATCACCCAACCTATGTTGGTACTCATTTAACAGGATGAAAGGCTGAGTTGAGGCGTTTAAGAACAGACTAAATCAGTGACTCACCCCCTGAAGTGTGCCTGAAATAAACCTTTAATGAGTCTAGCAATTATTGTATAGAATTCCAGAAAGACACATTATTTGGTATTCCTATTCTTTCTTATTTAGGGTCAGTGCTGAAAGTGTTAGACTTGTGGCACTCCTGTTCCTATTTTTCTTGTTTCTTTGTTTCTTTTAAAGGGCCTGAACAAGAAAGCCAGCCACTCCCGAAGTAAAGAGCCACATTGTGCTGGCCACAGCCCAAGAGGTTGCCTTACCAAAAAAAAAAAAATAATGTTTTTTTTTATTTCTTTTTTATAGAGGTCGCAAGGGAGACCACAGAGGTCGCAAGGGAGACCTCAGAGGTCGCAGTTGCGACCTCTGGCGACCCCTACATGACATCCCCGGTTATTCAATATTAAATATTTTTGGATCTAAAGGGACTCCTCGCAATGCCTTCTGGCCTGTGAAGGCTAATAGGCTAATAGAAATTCTTTCACATTCATGTAATGTATCCCTGGAGTGAAGCACACTATTTCTTTGTCAGTAAAAGATCATGTAAAGTTTCATCATCAGGTCATGTCCTAATATGTTAACTAGTGTCCAGTGGCGGCTGCTATCATAGGGCAGCCGGGCACCGCCCCCCAGAAAAAAGAAGAGAAGCTAAAAGAGATTCAATCAGAGAACTTCTCTGATTGAATCTCTTTTAGCTTCTAGAAGATGTATTTCCTTTGCCAACAGCGTGGGGGCGCTGTGGCAAGTCAACAATACAGTGTGTAATGTATGTATGTGTATAACTAGGAACGGGTCCAGCTTTCACAGAGGGGCGCGTCCCGTTTTACACTTATTTTGTCAATAGTAGAGTGCGTGGAGCTTGTAGATCCACGCACTCTACGTAAGCCCCTTCAATTAGCAGGCTGGCGGAGCGCTTCAGGGGTGGCCCGCCAGTATGAAATGTACGCAAACAGCACACTAAGGAAATTAAATTCCCTCGAGTCCCTCCCCTGCATGGATAAAGTAATGTCATTGGCTGTTTACCAGCCAATGACAATACTGTATCTATGCAGATCACTGGTGCAGGGTATGTGCGTGTGCCTGCGCCACCTTCACACTCTCTCTCCCCCTGGCCTGAGGCTGATTCTTTCTTTGAGACGGACTGCGACACGGACAAGCTCAGCTGAGCCTGCTGCCCTGCCCTTTCGGCCTTTCCAGACCACCACCGGCCCAGCAGAGAAGGCCTGGTCCAGCTTGCCGACGTCGGTATTCGGTAAGTACCAATGTTGAACTAGCAAGTTATTTCTATTTGGGCCTGGCCGGGGAAGTGTCTACACACGTGGTCCATGGCCCCAGTCAGCACTGAACGACGTGTAGGCCAGGGCAGGCCTAAACGTCTTTCAGTGTTGCTGACTGCCGTGGGCCTTGTGTCTATCTCACTCCCCGAGGCCTTGGTGGTAGCTGGCCCGTGCACGCTACCACCGACGCGGGGGCCGCCTGGGCCTTTCTTTACCCCCGGTCTGTGGGCCAAGGGCCTTGGGCCACGGACCACAAGGCCCAGGCAGGCGTGCCGCTGCTGCCCGTAGAATCTCCATGTGCCGTTTTATATTTTCAGCATTTTCCGACAAAAAATGGTGAAAATATAAAATGGCATAACAACCCAGGGAGAGCCCTGGTGGTCCCTGGCAGCACGAGGGAGAGGCCCGGCATCGCGGCACGGCTGGTGGCCACGCCTCGCATGCGGGGAGGGGTTGCGGGCCGCGGCTGATTAGAATACAAAAAGGCTTCCCCTGTGCCTCCCTTATTTAATCAAGGTAAGAGAGGGTGTACTTTAAAAACTTCAAACTAATTTGCGATAAAGTGTATTCCTTTCTTTGCCCGCTTTACTGGACTTTGCACCAGTCCGAGCGCAGGAAGGGGAAAATCGAATGGTACACACGCAAGCCATTCTTGTCTGTCGGGCCATGAAAACAATTCCAATAAACCAGCAGGTGCATTTCTGCTGACAACAAATTCATGAAATCCGGATTCTGGACATTCTAGAAAAAAAAAAAAAAATGCATGCGCAAGCAATTTCCCTCTCGCTTTCTGAGCACAACATGCCCTCAGCCAGCCTCTGTCTATCCTTAAACTGTTGAAAGGTTAAGCTGGCTGCAGGAACCGATCCATTTGCTGAGATGCCTGCCAAATATGTCACCTGGGTGCCACCCCTAGCAAGCATGTGCCTGGCGCATGTGCACTAGGGGTCCGTCATCAGAAGGAACGTTATTTCCTTCAGCATTCTTACACACCATGCCATCATGGCGCATGTTACTGTTACTGAGCAGGCTGCCGCTACACTATGGAGAGGTGTACTGTAATGGAGCAAAGCTTTACGGTAAAGCCACGGCCACGCGCATTGATTTCTGTTCTTGTATAGCCCTGGTCTGTTTTATGCCGTTGCAAACACCACTGCAAGGTGGCTGCTGTAATACATCTATTTTTGTACGTTTTCAGGATTATTACTCAGAGTCAGAGCACCCCAGATTAGCATTCATTTTCCCCACCTTTACTAAAGAGAGAGTGTTATATTACACGGACTATGAAGTGGGTTGCTACCAAGAGACTGTGTGAACGTTGTCTACATGTAAGAGTTTGTGAAAGGAGGCAGGTTGAGTGAAGTCCTGCACGCCTGTGCAACCTTAAGCATGGTGCTCCCATATCGCAGACTCTTAAGACCTGACAAACAAAATAACAAGGCACCAAGATTCACAACCTCATGAGAATCACTGATGTCTGCTAGAATGTACAAGTAGGACATTAATGCATCCTGGTTAATTTCTAAGCATACATAATAGGCCTCGGGCAGGTTGTGCAGACTTTTTCTGGCAGATTCCTGGTGGTGCTAATTAGCATTTTTGCCGGTGGTAATCCCAAAAATATGTCACTTTCAACATCCGTATCAATATTAAATGTAATTAATGAATGTCCGAAAATGCTGCTGGTGGTATTTAAGAAAATCTACATGAAATGTATGTGCCAACATGTTTTGTTCTAACTGCCCACACCTCATTTTGAGGGTGGATATGGGTTGTTTATGCCAGTAGATCATAATAGTACTGCACCTTTTGATTTTTACTAATGAAAAGACCGGTTGCCTCGCTTTTATGCATCACAAAAACTAAAGTAATATTTTAGCTTAGTTTCCCCCTTTCAGAAAATGCCTAAAATCCCACCTTAGTAAGAGGATGAACGCATGTGAATGCCAGTAACAGCAAGACAAACATATGTTTCCATCTTTATGACTATATAATGAATTTCTTTATGCCTACACCATGGTACCAGCTATTCTCGGTGCAAGCTGCTGTAAAATACACCATCACACTTGCACACGTAAGAATAGTGTACCACCATTAATATGTAAAACTGAATGCTTTTTTCATATTTCGGTGGGTTTTTTTGGACAGTTAATTGCACATTTTGTAGGCCATTTTTCCAAAAATGTTGTGGGGAAAGAACCCCCCGCACCTGCATTGGGATGGTGGGCTTGCGCGCTGTGCGCACTCGCTACTAAATTCGCCCTGTGAAATTTACGCCTCACCAGCTGAGAATATAGTAATGGCATTGACATGTCGTGCGATCCTATAGAGATTGGTAATTCATCTGAAAAAGGAACGAAACTCATCACCCCTGAGAATCCCTGAGCATTCATGGCAATGCCTAACATTGGGAACTTTCCCTCGTGGACACAGAAACAAGTTGCTCCATTGTCTACAAGGAATGAAAATCTCTTGCCTCCTATTGTTATCCTCTTGCGGGTCGGGTGTCACTGATAGTACTGAACACATCAGGTTGCTTTGTGGACTGTCATATTATGGATATAGATTCATCCCCGTACCTGTGAAAGGATTTCCTCGTACCACAGTTAACACTCCCTAATTTAAGTGCTGGTGTTTGCGGTATTCCAGTATTCGTGTTGCATTGTGGTACCATGGCATGTTGTGTCTGTGCTTGCTGTGTTTGTATCTGTTGTGCTTGCAAAGGCACGAGCTGTGGTGGCCCTTGTGTTGATTGCATTTGAAATGGAGCTTGCTGTTTTTGCTGTGGTGGTGGCGCACGTGTCTGATTCTTTGTGTGATCTTGGGCACAATACTCCTGTGGTTCTCTATTAAATTGTGGACTATAGCCGATCCCCACTCTTGAAGCTTGCCAGTTTTGCTGCATGTCCCCTTTACTTCTACATATCCTAGCTATATATCTCATCCTCCCAAAGTTCCAGCATTGGTGTGGCTGTCCACCAATGAATCCTCCTCCTCCTGAAGGGTTCTGAAATCCACCTTGTACTCCCCTAGGACCATTCCCTCTCCCTCTTGGCCAGAAATGGTACCCATTCTGATCCGTAGGGTACACTACATTACTTTACTGAGCTGGACGCATCTCTTGTGTCACCACATGTTCTCTACTTGTTTATACCGCTCTCCCTCTATGACTAGTGTGAGACAGGCATGGTATCAAGAGAGAAACAGACTCAAAAGTATAATTTTAAAACCTTTATTTACTAAGGTTCCTGGGGTGGTGGAATGCCTGACTGTACCTATCTCTAAAAGGATGGTTCCCTTAACTGATGTTTCTAATGGCCACCGGTGTCTAATAGTCCAAAATAAAAGTCCATCTGTGTCTAAACCTATGCTTGCCCTCACGCTGTTCAAAAATGTGATGGGGGGTCTTTTGGAAAGGAAAATAGAGGTTCAATAAAAATGGCAAAACCAAAGTTGGTTTCAAGTGTATTTGTATTTGTATTTTGTTTATTTGTATTGTGTGCCTGGCTCAAAGGCATCTGGGCACATTTCTTACAGGTTACAAGAGAATAATATAAGCCAAACATAGAACAATATACAAGTTGCATGGGCATGATGTACCACAGCCATAGATCAATATACTTTACAATATTTACAAGATAATTACAGAATTGCAAAAGATTTTGGAGTTAGGTGACTAAGAAGGCCAAGCAAAAGCCAAGCAGAAGGAAAGTGGTGTAGGTTGTTATATTAAAAAAGAGAGTGACGTGAGGTGGCTTTTAGGAGTCCTGCGCTATGAGCCACAGTTTGGCTTTTCTCTTGAAAGAGTGGAAGGTGGATTCAGATCTGAGTGCGTTGGGAAGCGAGTTCCACAACTTGGAGGTGAGGACTGGGAAGCTGCCGCCCCCTGCTTTCTCAAGCTTGAATCTAGGTAAAGAGAGACAATTAGCTTGGGCTGCTCTAAGAGGGCTAGTGGAGGTGTGGGGAGTGAAGCGGTTTGCCAAGTATTAAAGAGCCTGGTTGGCCAGGCATTTATGCGTGAGCGCTAGAGTTTTAAGTGAGATTCTTTGGGAGACTGGTGTCAGAGCTGGTTCCTAGGAATATTTAGTGCTGCCCTAATAACGTTGTTTTGAGTTACCTGTAACTTGCTAATGTTACGTTGACTGCTTCCAAGATAGAGCTCATTACAATAATCGAGTTTCGACATGATAAGGGTTCTGGCAAGGATGGTACAGTTCGCCGATGTAAGGAAAGGTCGGCATGCTGTGATAAGTTTACATGTGTAAACTGAGGATGAAATTACAATGTTAGTTTTTTTTTTCAAAAAAACGGTCGGGTCAAGATTAATGAGTCTGTGGTGGGAACCAAGGATGAGTAGCTCTGTCTTGTCATCATTGAGACATAGCCGATGTTGTGCCATCCAAGCCTGTATGACCTGATAGACGTTGTTGAGAGCTTTCGTGTCAACTGTGTGGTCACCAGTGATAGGGATGAGTATTTGGGTGTCATCTGAGTAGTTAGTGTAGGAGACACCCAAATAGTCAAGAACATCAAAAAGCGGTTTCGTGAACACGTTGTAGAGTGTGGGTGAAAAGTATGATCCTTGAGGGACCCTGCATAGGACTGGTGAGGGTTCTGCAGAGGCCGATGGGGAGAAGACCCTCATGGATCTATTTTCAAGGAAGGATCTAATTCAAGTGGTGGCTTTGTCGGGGAAGTGGGCTGCAGATATGAGATGGTGACAACAAATTTGATGGTTAATCAGATCAAATGCTCCCGATAAGTCTAGAAATAGTAGGGGGGCCAGCTTGCCCTTATCTTTAAGGTCATCAATGTGTGTTTTTAAATCGATTAGGGCTGTTTCAGTGCCATGCTTGGGTCAGAAACCAGATTGTCTACAGCCGAGGAGATTATTGGATTCTAGATAATCCCGGATTTGCAAGTAGGCAGTTCGGTCCAGAATTTTAATTAAAAAGGGAACAGTGGTGATAGGCCTGTAGTTAGTATGAGTACACGGGTCTAGGGACGGTTTTTTGAGTAGGGGGATGACCCGCGCTTCCTTGAGGTTATCTGGTACAGTGCCTGTGTTAAAAGAGGAGTTTATAAAGGCGGTGATAAAAGGTGCTAATTCATGGGTAGCCTCCTTAATGATAAGGGGCTGGGCATGTGTCACCATGGCAATTGGAAGGTTTGAGTTTAGTGATGATGTTTTCCACCTCATTTATAGAAAGAGGTGAAAAGCTAAAAGGTTAATCGGTGTGAAGAGGAGGGGCAGTCTTTCCCATAGGAGTGCTGTGCTGTGAGACAGTAGGTACGCTGCTTTTTTTTTGCATTGATTCTGGTTTGTAAGGTGGTGTTTTTGTCCAGGAGTGCTTTTTGTATATTGGAACACCATGTACAATCTTTGCTGCAGGTGTCAGGTGTGGCAGATGGTGATTAAAGTTCTTTAAGTATCTGAAAGAGCTCTTTAGTGTTAGATTCAGCTTGCATGATTCGTTTGTTATAAGTGTCTTTTTTGGCTTGGAAAATTGCCTCTTTGTAATTAAGGGATGCTATAATAAGGCTGTCCTTATTCACGGATGAAGGAAGGCTTTTCCATCTGGACTCAGCGTTTCTCTTTTCCTTGCGCAGTACTCTCAGTTGTGGTGTAAACCCCATGTTGAGGTGTGCACAGGGTTTGTGTTTCTGCAGTTTAATTGGGGCAATGGTGTTCAGGGCTTTAAGTAAGGTTTAGTTGTAGGTATCAACTAGGACTGTGGGGTCTGCGCATGATACCGAAGCATTGTTTTTATGGGTAGAATAAGTGGGAGCAGTTTCTCTCTAGTTATATCCCTTTTGTTGCTCGTGTTGATGGATGGAGCAATGTTCTGTTTAGAACATTGGTTGTGGCTCTGATGTTAAAGGTTATCATATGGTGATCTGACCATGCACACAGTGTGTTAGACTCTATGTTGATGCTGCAGTTGAGATCAGCCAGCCAATCAAGTGTTCTCCCTTTGATGTGCATGGGTTCCTGAATGTGATGGGAGAATCCCAAGTCAGTTAAGGTGCTGGCAAGGTCCAGGGCTTTCTGGTCATTGGGGTCAAGAAACCAAGATTGAAATCCCCTAGAATGATCATTTGTTAGTTTGGCTTGGTCTTAGCTGATAAGAGGGAGGTGATGTCATGTGCAAAGGTGGAGATAGGTCCTGGCGGCCTATAGATAAGGTGCATGGTGATAGTTTGGGTAGGTGAGACAGGTAGTTTGAAGGACAGTAGCTTTGCAAGTGGTCTTCTCACCAGGTGCAATTTGGTCAATGTCACAAAGATGGGTTCACTCACCAGTACTGTTCATATGACCTTTTCCACAGGGCCTTTATCCTGAACTCAAACACCTCCAATGTCCTTGACTTTCTTGGGGTTCCCTTCCCGAAGCTTAAACTTGTTCACTTTCAGCTTTCAATGTCAAACACAAAGTCAGTTTCTTCAATAGGCCCCTTAGGGTTCCCTTCTAAAAGCTCCGGCATCTTCCAGTTTTCCAAAACACAAAACACAAAGTCAGCTCCTTCAAAAGGCCTATTTCGGTTCCCTTCCACAAGCTTAGGGCTCTGCCAACTTTCCAAAACACAAAATACTAAGTCAGTTTCTTCAAAAGGCCTCTCAGTGTTCCCCTTCCAAGTTCAGACCTCTTCCAGCTTTCCAAAACAACTCAGCTGGCCAGGATGTGCCTTTTCTCATGTACAATGTTTCCTGCAAAACATCCTCTTATGGGGTAGAATCAGAGGCTTTTGATTTATTTTTATTTTATTAATTGAAAGCTCCTGGGCAGTGGCTAGCACCATGTGGCTCTTTGTTTCAGATTTAGTCTGATATTAAACACCTCAAATTCACAATGCAGACAAAAACCGCCAAAAGGTGTTTGGAGTAGAAAAAGCATCCATTTCAGACTATCGCTTTTCGCAAGTCGCAGTTATACCATGTTTTTTCTGCCGTTGTCTCTGTAACGATCATCACAAGACATTCCATCTCGGTGTCCTCGATCACTTGAGAAAATCTGTGTGCCTAAAAGCTTGTGTACAGTGTAGAAATATTTGACCATAGCACATAAAATGGCCCTTGATTTCATTGTGCCACAATTAATGCTTTGTTATAATGTATCTATCTTTACCATCTCCCTGGCATGCTGTTCAGGTGCTTGTTGTCATGCATGAGGTAATGAGTGCCCAGAGTATGGGATGTCGTGTGAGTGTGCTTCTTTCACTATTTTGCCAACCTCGGAAGCCTGAAAACTAGATCCATGTAGGCTTGACATGCAGCCAAATTTGCATCAGACCTGCGGATGAAATGGCCTGCTGTTAAATCTTAGTTACCAGTTAAATGGTATCCACTACAGAGTGTGATTTGCTTTCTGGCTTTGCGAACATTCAGACATGTAATTGCTCATTTTACTATAGCCAGTAAGATAGCTCAGTGGGTTGAGCACTCGCTGCTGCAATGTGTGTTTGATCTGCAGGTTGCAGGTTTGAATCCTGGCAAGACCAACTCAGCCTTTCATCCTTCTGAGGTCGATAAATGAGTACCAACACAGGTTGGGTGATGTTGTATGTATATTTGATCTATATAAAGCGCTTAAGCAAAAGTACTATATAATAACATATCATTATCATTTGGCCTCGGACGCCTGCTTGCATTCATAGTAATTTGGCAATATGGGCCTCTACACACTGATATTGACGATACATATGGTGGTCCATTCTTGTATGAAATGTATATCACACTAGTGATATTGTAACCATATTTTTCGTAGTGTACTTAGGAACAATGCTATGTGATACCACTTCCTGTTTTGTCAAGGGGTGAAAGGTCATGTTTCATCACTTCCTGTGATGTCACTTCGTGGTGGGGTCAAATGACATCACTTCCTGTGATGTCATCAAAGGTCAAGGTGCATGTGATGTCACTTCTGCTATCCCTGGCATTTAGGTGAAATGACGTCCCTGCTCACCGGGCTGACTTCTGAGCCACCGCTTCACTCCGGCTCTTCGTTGGGAGGTCAGGGTCTCACCACCTGCCCCTTGGACACTCCTGGGCTATCTCACCGGCCCAAAGCAACAAGCATTCACATACACAGGTTATACGGGGCACCGCAACAGACCCTTCTTGGGTTCCCTCACCATGCCTCTGCCTTTTCGCATAGCAATTAGTCAGTGTCTCAGCATCCCGGTCTCTGGTCTCTGCTGCAGGGCAGCTGTGGCGTCTCAGCTGTTCTCCCAACTCGTTCTCCTGCTTGCTCTCCTACGCACTCATACATTTGTGTCAGACCACACCTTTTACAGTGAAAAGACCAGTCAAGTGGAGTCAGGTGTGAACGGTTACTATTGAATGCCTGACCCTGCCTGACTCTATTAGTGGGCCAACTTGAGTTCTTTCTATGGTAGGTTTCCTTTATTTTCCCCATGTTACTCCTATGGGTAATCTTTATTAATCCTAGCTGCCTCCTCCTCTTCTCAGTATTTGTTGTAAATGGGGAGGGGGAGAATTGGGAAGATGGGACTGGACATTGGTGTGCTAGGGTATGACAAGGTGATTGGTAAAGAATAGGAGAAGGCCCCTTAGCCCTACTTTGGTAAACAAAATATGAATCCCTTTGTATTAAATCATTCTCTATGTTACCCACCCGGATATGCGATCATGAGCCTGTATGACACCTCCTTGGATTTGAATGGGGAAAAGAGAAAGAGACATTGGAATTGACACTCTGTTTTTGTCTCACCTGGCTTCCTCCTTTCCCTAGGGTTGGTCTGGGATAATCTAGTTGTTTCTTTCTTGTGTTAGAGATAATGGGGCCTGCATAACCCACATAGGCTTCTGGGATTTCTCCACCTATGACCCATTGGAATACTGCGTCTCCCCTAGGGTATTCTCCTGAGAGCAGCCCTGGTTTGCCCTACAAGGTGATTCTCCCTCTCTTGTCCACCCCCAGGGTTGAGATCCATAAGTAATGGCCGTCACTTGGCCACCTGATTAGAGGATTCCCAAAGAATACACCAAGGTTTCTCATACTAGTTTTGACAATTGTTTCTGAACTAACTTTGCTTCCTCCTGCTTTCTACTGTCAGCTTTTTTCTTGTTCTTCTCTTGTAACAATTGGCAGTGATGCATGACAGTCAACTGTATTTCTCGCCATGGCTCTGCTTCCATCCCAACCTGTGTCTCGATCCCAAATAACCAAAAAGTCTCAAAGAATATGGCAAAGTACTACATTATGATCAAGATGGAATAAAGTAGGGCAATCTGGCGAACAACGGGCTGTGGTCCACACACTCATGCCCAAATTTAGTTATATCAAGGCTTTATACCTCAGTGTGTGTCAGCTATGACATCATCCTTTGTGGAAAACTGTAAAACCTATTGAAGGGGGGATTGGTTAAGGCAACATATGTACCTATGGTATGCATAAGTGTTAATATCAGGCTGCCCCTTATCCGTTAAGCTGTGTGAGCGCTTTAAAAAGGTGAATAAATAAATGTTTCCCTCTCCAGCAAGCTTCTAAGGGTCCTGTTTTTCTCGTGTTTTTGTAATTCCACTGTGTATTTCTATAACATCGGGACTTCGGTCTGAGTCTAGACGTTGGCTGACAATTATCAAATATTTCTTGTAAATCAAGTTCCCCGGTTTTTTGGTGATCTCGCTGAGAACCAAAAGCTAATGTCTTCACAATGAGTGTTGGGAATTATATTGCGCGCTGCATGGCTGGTTGCTGGTGCAGTTGCTCCTAGGCAGACGAGATAAATCATCCAAACAGCGTGCACGAGAAAAAGCTATGCCGCGGTACAGCTTTATCTCGTCTGCCTGGGAGCAACTGTACCAGCAACCAGCCATGCCCTGACTGTTACAAGGGTATGTAAATGTTTTGTACTGTGATCCAGGCATTGAGGCTTCGATAAACAATAATGTATAACTCAGAGATATTGTTTCTCAACTGATAAGTGTCCCGCTAAGACCTTTTAAAACAATTTTTATGTATTAAATATTTTGGTAATAAAAGAAGAAATGTTGTCTTTTCCAAAAAGGCTTGTATAGTTGTCCTAATTCTGGAACACTGTCAATTATTTTGTGAAAATTATGTGAGGTGTGTACATCACGTTCAGTCACCCTGATCAGTTTTCTGTTTTTGCATACACCAGTGGACATAAAAGAGCTATAAGAAACATCAGACCAGGGTATAGTGATGTCATGCAGATAAAATATAAGGACACACTGAAACGATAAGTGAATATTTGAAGAATAAAGATGCAACTGAAGTAATAATAGAAACATGTATGAAGAAACAAAGAAATCATATTCATTGAGAAGATAAGTAATCATATGAGTAATAAATGTATATACGCAGAAACACAAAGTAGATGAGTCACATAGTAGCTTGCTGCAGTAGAAAATATAACATAAATATAGCGGCTATGTTGAAAAGATGGACGTCAGACTTGTGCTCTGAATGACCAAATGCTACCTCAGAAACAGGCCAGGGTTGCAGAGCTAAACGGCGCGTGAAAACAGTTTTGTGCAGGAACAAAGAAGGTCTATTTGCCTGGGATCAAGGATGCCACATCAAGAAGTAATTGCAAGGCACAAAGGTAGTCAAAGAAGATAGGCCATCTATGCATGAAATATTTCTCTTAGATTAAGCACAGAAGGAAACATCTGCAGTTGCCAAGTATTGAACAATCAAAGAGGCAGAAAACATATGTGAGACAGAGCAACCAAGTCTCCAGAGGCCAAGAGGAGTAATAGCACAAAATATAATTGAATCAAATGAAAGGTTGAAATGACAAAATCGTGGTCTCCTCACACATGATTCACAACTCGAAACCAATGCCTATGCATTAGGCTCTTACTGACAATAGTGATGTACCTACACTCCCATAAATGTCCCAGAGAAGGGAACAGTCAGCAAGGTCAACTATAAAGGAGAAACCTTGGCTGAAGGCTGGTAGACTAATTGGGCAAGTGGGTACTTGTCTAATGGTGTTCTCTGCACCTGGTTTTCGTTTTGCTTACGTGCTGCTAACAAGCCAAATGTCCATAGTTGGGAGAGAATGCCAACCAAACCTAAGGGCCAATGCAATAGTGAGTATACACTGTTGTAGGGGCCAATCCGCTGTTGTTATAATGCTGTACTCTGTATTATGCAAAGTCAGAATGGGGTTCAAGGCATCCCTGCCAGATAAGGGCAGCCAGTGATGTTACTAACACTTATAGAAACTATTAGTAGATATGTTCCCTAATCAATCCCTCTGTCTGATAGGTTTTATTATTTGCCACATAGGATGACATCATAACTGACGCGCATCAAGGTATAAAGCCTTTGTGTAACCCAACATTTAATTGAGAGTATGTGGGCTACAATTTGTTGTTCGCCAGGTTTCCCTACTTTATTGAGTTGATAATAAATTAGTATTTTGCCATTTTATTTGAGTCTGTCCAGTTATTTGGGTCTGAGGTAATTTATTATGGTAATCCCACTTTGCACATAAGAATGCTCCAAGGTGCTACTGCACACTTAACACACTTGCCAACTTGACTTTGACTGGTATACTCTCTTTCCAAGTCTTTCGCATGTGCTACATTTAACACCCTTGCAAACTTGGCTTTGCTAATATACTCTTCTGCCAGGGCTTTCTCATGTGCTTCACTTAACAAATTTGAAAAGTTGACTTTTCTGGTATACTTTCCTGCAAGGGATTTCTTATGTATTTTGCTTGACACACTTGCAAACTTGTGCATATCTTGCATTCATTCCATTATTTCCTCTTTCTACATATTGTGCCTCATATTTCCTTTTATGTGCTTCATTTCTCTGTATTTGTCCTTGATAAGGTTGCCAAAGTACCCCGGCATCCTAGCTTCCCTCCTGAAGACTCACTGTCTTTCTGGCGCAACTTTAGTAAGGTTGGCAAAGCACCCCAGTGTCCACGCTTCTCTCTTGTGGACTCATCAGCTTTCTATGGTGACTTTGATAAGGTTGCCGAAATACCCCAGCATTCTGGTTTCCCTCCTGAGGACTCAGCTGCTTTCTGTGGCGTCCTTAGGTTCTCCCGGGGTGAACAGGAAGTGGCTTTTCGGCATCCTGACCCCACTTCCCAAGCGAACCCGCTTTGCTTGTCGACTCCCAAGCCTTTTGCGGCTCCTACTTGTCTGCTGGTTGCTTCTCTGTGTTCGGGCAGCACAGATACCGCTCTCCTGCTCCGACAAGTGCAAGGAAGTCTTCCCTTCTCTTCCTATTGTGGTTTTGACGCGGCGGCCCAGTTATCATAGTCCTCTTTTTCTTGCCTTCCGCTTGAGCTGGTTGGCTCCATGGTCTTCCTTGTAGCACAGTAGTCCCTCTGTCATCACTGAGCGGATGAGGTTTCACCAAGCATCATCTCTCATTTGTCAGCTGGTTATGGTTTTAAATGTCCCGCCACCTATTATATGCTCGCACCACTAGAGTGCATGTTGCGCTTATCGCCTTTACTGATCTTCATTACTCTGCTCTCCTTTCTCGTTGCAATACTTTTACATGCATGGAAATGGTAGTCAGTTCTTGGTATTTTATATAAAGAACATTGGAAGGTATTCTCAGTAGCTTCAATGAGTGGTTGAAGGGAGCCATGACAATATACCATTAAGGCATGAGGAATGGAAGTTGTATCCCTAAAAGGAAAAGGGGGATACCATGTCTCATCCGATTATGTCGTATCACCCCTCTTAGGGTCACCTACCCCATGTAGACCACCCTCATATAGATGCCCCTTGGGTCAGCACCAGGTAATGGCTGCCTTCCTCATGCCACATGAGGAGAGGTTACCACTGGGAAAGGGGTAATGACATCATCAGATTCATCACGCATTGCAATACTGACTCATGCCTTTAACCACCCTGAATCCCCTCCATTGGTAGCAAAATGTAGGCTTTCTCAATTAGCATGAAATCACTTGCATCTATTGCTGTTTATGCCTCTGTCAAACAGCACAGGACCTCCTCAAGTTTGGCTCTGCACACCCCCACATCTGCATTAAACATGCATTCTAGCTTGTATCTGATCCTTGCCAACTGCAGCCCCTGAATGTACTTTGTGGCATGTGTCTAATTCATACTCGCTTCTCATCCTGCTTGCATTTGAGCTCACGCTTACATAGCTTTGTGTCTGCCAGCTGTGCTTCCTTGCCCCCACCTGAACCTTCAACTCTGTGTTTCCGCACAACATCAGCCTGTTTAATGCTTGCCAATATCAACAGAGTTTCCTTTGTATGCAATGTGAAATTTTCTTGAATCCAGTGTCTAACAGGCATCCAGCAGGTCTTCTATCTAAATATGCCACAAAATGCCCCAGTTAATAGAGATTTTCATAGCCGGATGGTAGCAGTTTATCTTACTTGTTATGCTATGTTATTGTGATTCAAACCACGCACCGCTTGCATTTTCATGGTCTACAGGCGCACTGGTGGATCTTAAAAGATGGGAGGGCTTAGTGAGTGGAATAGGACGGACAAGCGCTAGAGAACTTTAATGTGCTGTTGGTAACAACAATTTGGAACAAATGGTCAGTGTGTGCTGTTTTTTTTTTTAGTTTCTACGGGTTAGGTGGTGTTTGTTTTATGAGCATGTGTGAGATGATTTGTGTGCAATTGGTTTAGCTTTATGCAGTGTGTTTGTGTGTAATTGGGTGTGCTAGGGTGAGCATTTTGTGGTGGTGTTAGGTTTTTGCTATTGTAGAGGCATGTGTGTGTTTTGTTTGGTCTTTTACGGTGAGTATACAGGATAGCGGAACATTTTTTTGTATGGTTAGTTAGTGATGTTATATGCCCCTGACCTTCTTGCAGTGGTTATGATGGTCTGGCAGGGCTTACATTCCTCTTTGGTGGTTTGCGTTAACACGCTTTATTTCGTTGGGGCATCCAACTCACAAATCATTCGGATGTTTTGTGTGTTTCTCTTGTGTTTGCTGTTTGCCTTCAACGCTGCTTCCTGTTTAGCTCAGTGAGCTGAAGAGCCATGTTTTCAGGGATTTTCTGAATTTTGCATGCACTTAACAAGGGTGAGTACTAATGCTTGAGTGTTGAAGTGTACTCAGCGGCCACACCGCAGGTCCAGCCTCCATGATAGCCTATTTGAAGGGCTGTTCATATTTGATCTGTTATGTCAGTTCACATTAGCCTGCAGGTTTAAAATCCTTCACTCCACCTTGTCAAATTAAATCGAGAATGAACAGGGAAGATTTGAATTTGTGTGTTTAGGCAATGGAATACCTATTCGATCTTGTGCTACAGTGGGAATGAGATGTAATTGCCAGGATCAGCTCCATATCCCATAGCTCTTTCTTCTCTGGCTTCCATCAAGGCTAAACCCCATCTTCAGTTATTCAGAAAACAGCTTCTGTATTAGCAAAACAACACGGCTGGGATGCCTCTGCAGCCCGCGCTGGAATCTAAAAGTCCAATTGCAGTGCATTCTTTCTCAACAGATCCTGTAAATAAGGTCTCTTTACATAATCGACTTAACTTCATGTAAAATGTTAAAATGTAGACACCCTCAATTGAGTGTGAGGTGTCAATAAGCTGAGGCACAATACACTGGCTTTCTCATAATGCCTTCAACCTCTGGGCTCTGAAATGTCGCTTTGTGTGATAGGACAGTTTCTGAAACCACTGTTTATCTCTCTGCTTTTCGAGAAAGCTTTTTGCCATGCAGTAAATGGGCTTATTAATATGAGGCCATACAAGACTATAATGTCTGGGAGTTTGTTCGCCTACCTGGGAATAGGCTGTAAGCTGTAAAACGTCAGTTCCACCTGATCCAGAAGTCAGCACTGGACCTCCACTGCCAACCTTCCCATCGCAGCAGTCAGCCAGCATGCTTCCAGCAGCCTGTATCATCACCCAAGATAAGTTGTTGCCTCATAAGCTCTGCCTCTACCTCCCCAGCAGAACACTCATGAGGCAGGCTTATCTGCAATGGCCTAAAATTGTGCCAGCCCATTACCACAGCAGCATTTACCGGTGGTCAGAAGTATCACAGATTGCAATTGCTCATTGCCCACCTGACTGATGTTGTCTATGCCCCCCCCTTGCCATAATCATTGCTGGAAAACATTGTAATTTGTTTTGGGTAGTTTGAGAAAAGTCGTTCTTCCAATGGAAATGCACCAGTGATTGTTGCTATTCCCTCAGAGCTGCACCGAAAGGTCATGATCAAGTTGTTCTTGTGTTGAAGTGGGACCAGACCAGTGAGTCCAAAACGTCCACTTGAACGAGTCACAAGAAGGAGTTGAGCTTTGGGAGAAGGTGAACAAGGCCCATGAGGACCAGAGGGAAAAACCTTAGTGGTGGGCCACTGGGGCGACTGCCCGGGGCGTCATTAGCCCCAGGGGCGCCAGCTCGTGGAGCCTTTGAAGTGCTACCCCGAGCTGGCATTTTGGGAGCCCTTTTCAAATCAAATGCGATCGCGGCATCAGGCCCATTTAACAACAATAAGGTGCTGTGGCACCCTATTGAGATAATTACCTCCCCGCTCCGATGCGGGAGCGGAGCGGTTCTCATTAGAATAGGGGGATTATGCATGCATCAGCGCCCTATTCCAGTGATTATCTCCCTGCTCAGGATTGGGGAGGTAATTATTTGACGCCTCCACCCCCACCCCTACTGAACTAGGGTGCTGGGGAGGGGAGCGCCACATTTGTCTTTTTCTGGCCGGGGCGCTACCGCCACTAAGGCGGGCACTGACCATAACCAATACACACGTGAACCCTGATATCGCCAGGTGAAGCTAATCTCATTCTTTTCCTGACTTGCTTGGGCATTTTTCATTCAAGATGTGGATATTTCTCTTCTTCCTCTTCCCACATGTCCCGTTGTTTGTCTCTATTCGGTCATAGACTTGTGAACTAAGAGGAGAGGTATTAGCTTAGAGGCAGTGCCGGTCAATGGCCCGGCTCTTGCTGGATTCGAGATCCGGCATCAGATATCTCCGTGGATCTGGGAACCGGCCTGACTCAGCCCTGACCATGCTTTACCAAGTCCCCAGCTTTGCCGAGGGAAGCTCGGTGGTCTAATCTGCTCTGTCCTCCTTTCCCCAGCTGTCATTCGCGCGTTTGCAGCACCTATTTGCCTAGCCTGTTTGTTTTCTTCTGGTCTGAAAGGGACACCATGGGAATCAATGGGCCATGAATATCACTGGGGTGGGGGCCATCACTCTTAAAAGCATGCTTTCTACATGCTGGGCACACTATATTGTTTTCCAAATGTGAATTTTACACTTTCTTAGGAAAACCAAAAAAATCAATTCCAAACTGAAAAAAATGCTGATTAAACTTGCAATCACTAGTTTTCTTTGAAATGTTTCTTTTTTTGTCTGACCACACAGATGCTCATTTTTGTGCCCCTTCCTTTGTGTTTCATCACAGGTTATATTAACCAACTTTTGATTTTCTCTACATGGGCAGAAATATCCCCACCTCCACCCTGAATATAAACAGGCGACCAGCCCAACCCATGCCCTAGCCAAACACATTTTATAGCATTTGTTTTTCAAAAGGAATTGCAAAAAGTCATACCATTAACAATCAGTTATTAATATATGACGTCTCAGCAACGGCCTCTCAACCTGCTGAGCTACCCTGGTAGCTTTCTACTGTACAGCATGTCTATGGATCCTTTAATGTACTAGCACATCACTGCGCTACCAACAGTATTTTTGGTGCACCACTCCCATGGAAGTGATTTAAAGTGCAATTGATGGAGTGTGGAGTTTGGATAGAAGCAGCATAAAAGAAATTGCACCTTTTTAAAACTATTATTTTGAACATTTCCTTTGATCTGAGTTTAACTGCCAGCTCCGCCCCTGGACACTCCACCTCCTCCTCCAAACTCCACCTCCTCCTCCAAACTCCACCCCAGCACCGGCCCTTGTGGGATCCCCCTTTACATTCTTTCCATTTCCAGCCCTGTTTGGGGGCGCACGCCTCGTTCCCCCATGACAGTAAATGCAGAAGATAACATAAGTCACTCCTGAGCGTTATTGATGATTTGTTACAAACGTTTGTGTTATTCTCTGTGCAGCTATGAAAACTCTTGCCAGCTGGCACTGGCCACATAGAGTGTGATCCGTCCACCCTCCGTGTATGCTGCCACCCTTCTGCTGGAGTAAGATGCCAGGAAGGGCTTTTATTTCATCACTTGGCAGAAAGCATCAGTGGAAACCCACTCCAGACAGAAAGAAGAAACGCAATTAGAATCCAGAAACAAGCAGTATGCAAAGCAGACCTTTCTGTGTGCGCAGAATGAACAGCAGTAATTGTGAAATAATGCGTCTTAATGGAAACAAGGTAGGGTGAAATGTGCCTCACACCCCCTCGGAGCTGGCGCTGATTGCCAGTGTTTACATCAGCATCGGGCGAGCTGAGATGCTTTCAATTCATTAGAGAGTTGCTGTCTCCCTTTACCGTGAGATGTGCTACGAAAATAAAGCACTTCTCGAGCACAGAAGTCGCCTTGGGCATATCAGGTAGTTTAGGGATCGATTCAAAGTCTTCTGCACCCCTGCGGTGGGTCAGCTCCACATACTTCTGCTCGAGCAACGTTCAAGATGGAAATGCACCAAAGCTATATGATAAGCTACCTGGAAGTCTACCTTTAATGGGCTTGATATCGGGAAACATCGTTACTTGCAGGCAATTTGGCTCATTTCTAAAATCTGCCAGACATATGAGGCAGATATTTTTTGGAGAGGCCTCTGATCTAGGGGACATACTTTCTCCTTCTTGGCTCTCACTCTCTCCGACTCCTGCTCTCCTTTTTCTCTCACTATCTGTCTCGACATGTTCTCTTTCTCTCTATGGCTCACTCACACTGTTCCTGTCTCTCTCCCCCTCTCTAGGCCAGAGCCACGTTGTCAGATGAGCATTTTGTAGAGTCAGCCCAGCCGTTGTTAACAATAGCACAAACCGAGAAATGAGCATTGAAAACGTATTATGCTTGGCAAATGTCTACAACACAGTTGGCTTTGTCAGTGCTTTTTAATTTTTCTTTGCAGGAATTCGATGTATGGAAATGATTCCAGGGCACAATATTGCTTATATATCTAGTGTCTGAGCGCACTCTTGGTTAAAACATTTGTATAACACTATGAGCTTGTTTACGGCTGAAATTAAGCCATAAACTTTAAGAAAGCTGCTTAGAAAAAACATTGGCATCACCTTAAAAGAACAGAGTTAGTGTAAAGATATCCTGGTGTGTGCTTTTTGGGCACTGAGGTGCCAATAGTGTGCAAGAAAGGCCATAGGGACTGGCATGACAATGGCCAGTCAATGAGTGGGTAACAAATTTATTGTAGCGAAAATGCCCCATTGAGTACTATGGACTAAAATAAAATGGCGACTTATACTGCCACCACTTTTAATCTGTCAGTAATACCGCCGGACCAAGTGCAGGTAATGGTAATACAATTTGGTGGTATCTGGTTGGATTTACATCCCAGGTACCATCAAACTCGTAATGAGGCTCAAAGGACATTCAGAAAAGAGAAGATCCTAACTCTGAATGACGAGAAAGGAACAGCATTGCCCTGTGAAAGGAAAGGGGCAATCCCAAATAGAAATCCTCATACTCGTCCCAGTCAAAATAAAGAGTGAACATTGAGTAAAGAGAAGATCTTATGTCTGAATTAAGAGAGACGAACAGAGTTGCCCCGTGGAAGGGGAATCATTACTGGAACACTCACACACGTCCTAGTCAAGATAAATTATTAAGAATACATGAGGAAAGTGAGAAGCATTAATGGTAGACTCATATTACTCCCAGTCGAGATAAAGTGGCAAGAGTCAATTTAGAGAGTGAGAATCATTACTATGAGTAGGGAGAAGGAGATGAACAAGGCACGCTACTGAGCAAATTTGTCTGTGACAAATTTAAAAAGCAGGGGTGGGGGGAGGAGGAAGAAGAACAAGGAAGGGAGGAGGGGAGACAGACAAGCTGCTATCAAAAGTCAAGGGAACAGATGATAAGAGTAAGTGCTAAGAGGGGGAAGGCTGAGAGGAGGGAGAAATAAGTGGGATGGGGAGTAGGAAGAAGGTGTAAGAGGAGGGATAGAAAGGCAGATAAGAGGGGCAAGGGTACACAGAGCCAAAAAAGGGGGAGCAAGGCAGTGAGGGGGCACACAGACACTCATGGCGGGTGAGGGGGCACACAGACACTCATGGGGGGGAGAGGGGCACACAGACACTCATGGGGGAGAGGGGACACACAGACACTCATGGGGGAGAGGGCGCACACAGGCACTCATGGGGGGGCGAGGGGGCACACAGACACTCATGGGGGAGAGGGGGCACACAGACACTCATGGGGGGGGAGAGGGGGCCCACAGACATATATGGGGGAGAGGGGGCACACAGACACTCATCGGGGGAGAGGGGGCACACAGACACTCATGGGGGAGAGGGGGCACACAGACACTCATGGGGGGACAGTGCAACCTTTTTGTAGAAGATATGCTGTAAACAGGACTCATGTGCTGGCTTCCTGGTTCCAAGTCAGGAACTTTACACAATAGAACTCTGATTTGTGATGCTTTTCACTCCTTTATTTCTTGTACCAGTACAGTCTCCACGTAGATACATGACCATTTATGGCTACACTCCAGATCCGTGAGACCTGGGTATTAATCCAGGCTTTGGCAGATGACCAAGACTGTGATATGTAAAGACATATGTGTGCCATTAACTACTATGCATTCTAAAGTAAGGAGGAACCTATAATTCTCCTCCTCCAGTGGGGGAAAATTCCCAGGTAATCAGCTGCTCGGTGCATAACAAATCTACTCCTAGGTAAAACTCTCATCAAAAAGATTTCAGCCAATATGGCAGTCAGAATATGTAAGACCTTCAGGGTGGCTGAAATTCTTTCCACGCCTGTAAAAAAAGTGTCAAAAAGCTAACTTTTAGTGCATCTCAAGTGGAATTCTGTGCCTTGGGAGGAATGGTGGAGGAGGTGGATGTTTCTCCAAACTGCTATTTAGTTCCACTCTATGGAATTCTCCAATGTCGTCCATCTCTAATCCCAACTATGGGATCCCACTTGAGTTCCTCCTCATACTTCATCACAACCCTGATACTTCTATAACCAGACTTCGAGCACCATATTGTTTTATGAGTGGCTGGTCACGGTTCTCTGCAACCTGCAGCCCTCCAGATGCTTTGGACTATGGGTCCCATGATTCCACACCATAGACATTATTGGAAGGAGCCAGTGGGAGTTCTAGTCCAAAACATCTGGAGAGCCAAAGGTTTCAGACCCTGTATACCACATAACAAGAGTTGCTCGCAAAATGTTACACTGCTTCTTCAAGATAGGGGTGAGTAATGTCAAATAACTAAAAAGAGACACATCTGAAAGTGTAGTGTTATATGGAGGGAATTTCATATTCCATCTCATTTCAAGAAAAGCTTTTCTACATTGACTAAAAGAAATCATACTCAGAAGGTACATATTATATCTTTTCCATTAAATGTGTATACTTTTGTTTATTCCCTTTTTATTGGTATGTGTGTACCCCTATAAGGAATTGCTATCTGGGAGGGGTAAAGTAGCCCTTTTGATTTTTTATTAAATAATAAACTGATGCAGGTAATTCCATCCCTGAAAGGGAAATCTGCTAATCAGATTCCCCTTTCATAAGCTCCATGCCATAAGCATAGGGTGTATCTGTACCCTGCTGCATCAGTAGCCTGATTTTCAGCACCTGCTCAATCAATGGCACAGAGCATGTTTCAGGGTTCACAGGTGCCCCCTTAACAGCAGCAGTGGCAGCAAAGTCTCTGCGACACCGGGGCTGCATTTAAGATATGTTACCTCTGTTCTATAAATTGCATAACTCTCAGAATCCTGGCATGGTAACACAGTAACTAGAAATATAAGCCTTAATTTAGTTTGAGTATGGTGTCCTGCATCTCTCATAGTTATCCCAGCCACATCAAATTGATATTGCCATGTGAAGCTCTCCAGGCCCAGTTCTGCTGTGGAAGGGTTATATGTATTATGTAATGGTTATGCATATTTGTTCCAGACAGGACTATAGACTTGGGGTATTGCATCTCTTTGTTCCTTTGTAAGGACAGGTAACGCCCTTTCCCCACAGACTGTCACTCCACAGTAACTTTACTTTACTTTAATATATTTATCACACGCACCAAATGGCCCAGAGGCTTACGGGCGCAAGACAAACAAAGTTCAACAGGGGTGGTAGACCAAAGGGATGTCCGGACGCGGCCAAACAGACAATGCATTCATAAAGCTACGGGATAATAGCAGAGTCTTCAGCTTCTTCCTGAACAGTTCTCTCAAATCCGTAGGGATTGCATTTCAGGCTTTGGGTACCGCAGCAAAAAAATCACACTTATCAACCTGTATAAGTGTACATCTAGGAACCTTCAACTGATTGGTAATATTAGATCTGAGACTTCTTACATTAGGTTTACTCAACAGTGCTTCAGTCAAATATGCAGGACTCATACCCACTAGACATTTATCGGTGATTAAGAGCAGACAGAATTCAATCCTGGCCTCAGTAGGAAGCCAGTGCCGTTCACGACTTGCCTCAGAAATATGGTCTCTAAATTTAAGACCAGCTATCACCCTCAACACACTGTTCTGTATCACGTGCAATCTAGCACAATCTGTCTTATTTATGCCTACTACCAAGCTACTGCAATATGCCATTTATTTAAAAATTTTGACCCATTAATACCTCTAGCCACTGTCTCACAGTTATCTTCGGAGATGGAAGGACGTAGTTGTACTAGCAGCTTAATATAGTAAGCAAAGATAGAGACCAAACTATTATTTTGGGCATGCATGTTCAAATTTTGATCTAAATAGATCCCCAGACTTTTGACTTTCCTTTTGGTCTCAGTCTCACAGCTAGCCACCAGAAAAAGCCTGTATTCTGCGTCTAGATTCAGGATTTTATTTGCTGTTCCCACAACCATCAGTTCAGTTTTTTTCTTTATTAACTGCTAAGCCATCTTCAACCATCCAGACCTATATTAGTTTGTACACATTATTCATATTTTTAACATCTTCCTCATAGTTACTAGATTGGGATGACACATTGTGTGCCATCGGCATAGTTGTGAATCCAATGCCTTTCTCTTCCAGCAAATTGAAAAGTGGAACTGTAAAAACATTCTATAGGGAGGGTGAGAGACATCCACCCTGGGTAACCCCAAACTGCAACGACGTCCGCAAAGACTCTGCCACCTCACTACAAACCGTGCAAAATATGTTGCTAAGGAAGGACGAGATCCATGATGCAGCTTTGTCAGAGAAAGTGGCAACTTCTTTCAACCTGGTTATTAACAATGGATGATCTACCAGGTCAAATGCACAGACAAGTCCAGCAATATAAGGAGTGCTGTTTTTCCATTGACCATTACTTGAAGTAATCTAGATTTCAAATCCAGCTGCACAGTTTCTCTGCTATACCCTTGCCTAAAGGCGTACTGCCATGTATTTAAAATGTTATAATTGTTCAGATGTTCCAACATCGGAGTGTATGCCACACGATTTAACATTCTTTATAAAAAAGGAGTGTTGGTAATAGGCCTATAATTAGCTGGGCCCAATGGACACAAGCCAAGCTTTTTTAACAGAGGTGTATTCCAAGCATTCTTAAGTTCGTCAGGAAGGAAACTCTCCTTAAAGGACATATTAACAAATGTGGATAGAATACCTATCAGGGTGGGGGCACATGCTTTGATTTTGACTGCGGGGCAAGTATCCCCTTCTGCAACTTGTTGGTTTAAGTTTACTGATGATAACCGACATCTCAGTTCAGACACAGCCCTGAGATTAAGCTCGTGCTCCATACACTTCTGTGTTAATGTGTTGGAAGACATCTCTGCTTGTCTCAACGTTTTTCTCCTGACCTCATTATTCTGTTTGATTCGATGTAGCTTCGCCAATAGGGCTTTGTGAATGGATGTACACCATGCTTAATCATTAATGGGACCATCCTGTTTGCTGGGGAATGGGTCTTCAAGTTTCTTTAGTACCTTAAAAAGTTCTTTGGACACGTATTGAGCGTTGGAGATTCTGGTGTCAAGGATGACAACTAATTTAAATTCCTTAGAGGACATATTATATGCCTACTTGTCTTTACTTTTCATGAACAATTTCCAATTAATAAAACATTTTTGTTTGTTTTTAGATTTTAACTTTTGCAAATCTGCGAGAACGAAGCGTGTTAGACTTTCACAATATCACCTACAGACTCCAAATTTTCAACAGCCTCCACTAACGGGGATATCCATACTGCCAACGCAGCTGGGGATAATTTACTCAACTTTCTAGAGGTTGTCATGATTTTCTTTTTAAGCCCTGGTCTCTATCTTCTGCTCACATAACATATGCATCTGAACAAATACATTATCAGACATGAGGAAAGGGTGTATTGCCAATTTTTTATTTTTTATGTTGTGTGTGGCCACCCAATCTAACGTGTTCCCCTTAATGTGGGTTGCTACCTTGACAAGTTGGTCAAAGCCTAAATTACTAAGTGAGGTCTCAAGTAAGCTGGCTAAGGAACAGGGATCAAAGAGCACACCCATTCACCAAGGTGTAGGCCTCACACCAGTGCTCTGCATATCTAAAAGCCTTTGATTCTATGTTAAAGGGAAGGGGTGGGGATAGTGCAGACAGAGGGAGATCTGTACATGTTTTGGAAACTTCTGCCATCTTGTTTCTCTCCCTGCCTCTCTTTCCGTTTCATTTCCCCTCCATTTCCTATAGCACATTGCACTTTAGATGTGATGCCAGAAGGGCACAGTCCACTCATTTCAAAAGCTGAGATTGGACCCCTAAAGCAGACTAGCTTTTTTCCAATCACTTGTGGACTTTATTTTAAAGAAAGGGTCTCATACCACTTCTTTGAATCAGTTGTGAGGTGAAGGCAGGTGTTCCAAGGCAGAGACAAGCTGTTTCCCCTAACCTTCCAAAGGGTCTATTGCAGGGGACCTCTGCTGCTGAACGAAGACCGCATCTGTGCTAGCCACTCTGTTGCTTGGGACCTTGCTGTGTTGTGGAACCCCTGAAAGTCTGAGCCAGCCTCCCTTGTGTTTGGTAGCCTGAGAAAAGGACTAACCTTGGCCATTGAGACTCTGGAGTGGGACTCACAGCACCTAAAAGCCAGACCAGCTGCAATCCCTGTTTTCAACGCTGACCTGCTCCGAGCTGTGACTCAAGTGTTTCGACCCTTCGATGCTGCTTTTAGCGTTCATTATTCTTTGAACTGCCATTGACTGTTCGACTTCATTCACTGCCGCACCCCACCTGCTGAAGAGTGTCCATGCCTTGGCTCAAACCAAGGAGGTACTGCTGCCTTGAATTGCTCAAGTCTATATCCGAAGCACCAGCCTTCTCATCACCATGCCTGTAACTCGATAAACCCTATCCTGGTGTCTCCCGAAAGGCGGCTTCCACATAGAATCAAATCGACTGTGCATCCTGGTACCAGCTCACCGCTGTCGAACTCCAACCATTGACTGAATCTAGCGACCGCCTTATCCACACAGAATGAGTTGATGATTCAAGACTGCAGTCACCTGCTGTGAGAAGAAACTTAATGGCAGCTTGGTCCTGGACCACCATGCCTGCCATATCTTCGAAAATGTAACCATTGTGCGATAGAAGCCGAGAAGCATAGTTCTACACCATGGAACTACCAAGACCTATGCAAAAGGTATTTTTAACTAGCATCTGCCACACTGGTCCATCCTTGGGCCCTAGAGACTGGCTCGATCATTTTAATCCCTGTTGCAACCTTAAGAACATATCCTTTGAACATTGTGGTCTCAATTGCCTTTTCTCCCCCTGTCTCATCACCAAGAGTGCTGCATCTATTCTATCTGTGCATGTTCTGAATTCTTCTTCCAGGGGAAGGTTTTTACAGTGTGTTATAGTTAGTTATCATTGTACATGATGTATTTGATTAAAGTATATAATTTCATAGAACCTTGATTGGTCATTCTTTTATTCAATGTTATGCTTCGCTGTTTGGTTTGCTAGTGAACCACAGTCACATCCCTTGTGGGATATATTGACCCACTCAACGGTATTGCCTTACATCACTGACCTGCCTGTGTGCAAGAAACAGTAAACTGGCTGCGCTGGCTCCTGTGCACACCAGGACCTCAAAACTGCTTTTGGCTACAGGAAATAACACAACAGGTCACTGCCATTAACATGGATAAATGGCAGGACAATAGCCTATTACACCAAGCTCTTAGTGAATTATACATGGCCCCAAAAGTTAAAGAGGAAAAAAGCAAAAATGCCAGAATTACGGCCTAATATACCTCCACCTAGGAGTGATAGGGGAAAAGCATGCTGAAAACACATTTCTGGCACTGAATCAAATTGACTTATTAGGGAAAATCTAGAATGACCTAGACTCAGCAGAACAAAGGCTACAGAACAGACATGAATTGGAGGCAGAATATAGAGATTATGTCACAAAATTAAAAGAGGAGTTGGCTCGCCAACAGCAGGATAATGCAGATCAAGAGAACCAAGTAGAGGCATTGAAAGAGGAGTGTAGGGAAAAGGTTGACTCTCTGCAGGATTGTCACCAGAAGTTAAATCAACAGATCAAATATAATAGGGCCTGCACAGAGCAGATAGTTACTCTTCAAGATCAGATAAAGAAATTGGAAGAGGAAAGTAACCAATTAATTATGAGAGACCTACCCTCTCAAACAGAATTTGATGAGGAGCACCAGAAATCCAATGTCATCAAAAAACAAAGGGACGACCTGGCTGAACAGAGGGGCACCCTAAGTCAGGAAAGAGATGCCTTAGACCAGGAAGTAAGCCAATTAAAAACTGAGCTAGAGGGAAGAAAGTTGGCCCTCCAGGAGCTCAATGAATTAATGACAGAGTATGGGAAGCTACTGGGGCACGCCAGACGGGTGGAGGATGCCCTGGAAGAGAACACCCAGACCAAAGATGCTAAAACTCAGGAGGTGAGTCTCCTGCAGCAGAAATTGTCCCAGTATTCCCAGACCATGCAGGAAGCGCACAGAGACAATGAGGCTCTCTGTGAAAAGAATGATAGGGTCCACCAGCAAGTGGCACCACAAGAGCGGATCATTGAGATCAGTAAGGCCTTGATAGATGAACTAAAGGCTCAGATCTTTGGTTATTACCAAGAAATAGGGGCTGAAAAAGAAAAGACAGCAAGGTTGGAGAAAGAAAGTGCTAGACTAATTCCTAACTGGAGAGACCCAGAACAGGTAGAGAGGGACAGGGTAACCCCTGATCATAGCATAAGGACCTCTGTACTCAGGGACTCCAACTCCTTCAATGCCAGGAACACTGCCAACTTCATGTCTACTGGCTCACATGAGCCGGGAGCCATGGGGCTGGCAGAATTCAATAGATTTGGTAAGTCGGACTGACAGATCAGTGTCCTCCAGAAATTGATGGACGGGCGTCCCTGTACAGATACCCCAATGTTAAGGCTGATCTCTCTGACAAGGAAGGGGAGGGCCAGGGAATTACATCCATTGAAATACCACCTTCCAATGGACCAGTTGATTAAATTTGATGGGGAACTAAATGAAACAAGGCCCAAAAAGAGCATCCTAAAGACCTCTACCCAGTTAGGGCAGCGGGGGGGTACTCTACCAACCCTGGGAGCAGGGGAGAGTCACAAGACTCTTTTGAGCACCACAGGAGTAGAGAAACTAGGCCCCAATATTCTGTGAGCCCTTCTCAAGCTCACAGAACCCGGGAGTGCCTAGAGGATCAAGAAGAGACCTGCAGTAGCAGCACCTCTGAGTCTGAGGGCGAGTGGACATGGGTGACTAAAACAAAGAATGAAAACAAACTTAAGAGAGCTATGAACAAAGATGCCTTTAGGCAGATTAAGGCCATTAGGAGTGTCATAACTCCATATCATAAAAATGCGAAGTATTCTGTTTGGGAACATTTAGAACTATATGAGCAAATGATGGTTACTTTTCATATGAAGGACAGCCAGAATTACATAGAATATGTTAAATGGACCTTCTCCCCTGAATACTCCAGTTTCCTTGCGGGACTGGAGGACCAGAACCATTCCAGATGGTCCACCTACAGGGCGACCATCTTGAAACATTTTTCTGCTCACGGAAACACCCAAGAGGCCCGCAAGGCGGCCTACAATCTGCAGTGCGGGGAAGATCAGGCCCCCCAAGAATTTTTGCAGGAACTCAAACGCGTCTTTGCACAGACTACCAGGACGGTGCGCACAGATAGTCGGGAGTTCATCACCACCTTCTTCCATGCCCTCCCAAAATATATAATGTCCCAGCTGGTGATGGATTTTCATGAGAAAAGATCGCTGGACTGGGTCATAGATCAGGGGACCTGCATTTGTAAGGTCCAAAAACCTGCAGACAACAAAAATCCAAACAAAACCCCGAAAACCAGCCAACAGCCCTGCTGCTGCTAAGGTGGCAGAGGTGAAGGAGGCCCCCATTTTAGATCTGGAGATGGGGGCCCCTAAAATATACCTGTACCAAAAACACCCAATCAAAGACCCAGAAGGCCCTTGGGCCAATCCCAGGCAGGTGGTAGCAAGGGAGGTAATCCCACAAATGGGACCCCTAACTCCCCTAATTACATCAGCCCCCGATACAAGAGTAACAGACCAATCCTGGGGTATGTATGGACTCCCCACGCCCAAGGGGGCATCCAACCAGGTAAGTGCTGCCCCAGGAGACTTCCCTCCCAAATTTCCCCAGGAGGGCAGTAATCCTCCAAATGCCGGGTTGAGTTTCTTTCCCCGGTACCCACAAAACCCCAACCTGCAGGACAACCCTCCTTTCTTTCCCCGCTTTCAGGAGTCCAGACAGCCCAATCCGGGAGAGGGGAGGCCAAGGGTGGAGGGTTACCAAAATTCTCAATACCCAGGGCACTATGGGAGAAGGGATAGTTACCCTTCCCGTGATTCACCTAGGGTTGACCAGAGACCCCTGTACCAGCCGGAACGGGTGTCACAACTGGAGCGACAGGTACAGAACCTATCCCAGGAGCTGGGTCGCTTGTGAGGGCTCAACAGAACCCTCAGATGAACATGGCGGCTCAGAACTCCATGAACCAAGTGTCGGGTACTCCAGAACAATGATGGGGGAACACCCGACAACTCACCGGTTCCAGAGCAGGAGGCACGGGGGAAGGGAGGTGTAAAGCCATAGAGGTAGCTTCCTTCCTCACCAGTGAAAAGCCCCTGGACCCCCAGGAACCGGAACCAAAATCTTCTGCCCCCAAAAACGTGCAACCCAAGGAACAGAGGGCGGGTTGGAAAAATAAAGAACCAAAGAAGACCCATTATGTGGAGGAGGTTAGTGTCCTCCAATTTGAAGGAGAGGAATCCTCAGAGGATTCTGAGAAAATAATCTTCTCCTTCAGGGACGGGGGGACTCCCCCACAAAGAAAAATGGGTCCCAAGAGATCCAAATGAAGACTGGGGAAGGTGGGGACTGAGTCAAAATCGCACGTCATTGAACCCTAGAATGAGCATCCAAGAAAACACACTGTAAATATCAAGTCTGGGGACTGCCTCCAAAAAAGGGGGGGAGACCAGAATCAGAAGAAGGGGAACCCAAAACTCCCCACATATCCCAATGTCAAATTCTCCTTTCAGATCCCCAAACTCCAACACCGAAACATGGCCAAACCACCACTGTATCAGAGTCAATAAGGAAATGGACCACCAATCTTGCCCAGAATGCCCATTACCTTTGCTCATTGGAGGAGAAGGAGGGTAGATTTTATGCCCCAGTCCAAGTGCAAGGGCAATATACATTTTCGGCACTGGTGGACACTGGATCTCAAGCCACTCTTCTGTCAAAGAAGGCCTTTGATCAGCTGAATTCAGGAAGGGGGGAGAGATGCGAGATCCCTCTCACCCCTCTTCCTGGAAAACTTCAGAATGAACTTTGATGGTAATGAAATTCATGTCAAGGGGACTGCAGATTTAGAAATAAAATTGGGCGACACAAGGTGAAACACCCGGTCATAGTCGTGACTCCAGAGGGCACACCCTATCTACTGGGAAATGATATCCTGTGTAGGTTGTCCGCCCTAACAGACTGTGTGAACAAGGTCCTCTGGACCCAGACTAACACACCAATGAAATTAAAACATAGCGTCAGCCATGTTAGTTTAAATGGCACATGCCTCATGGTTGAACAAAAACCAGATCATATTGAGTTCCATTTTCAGAACAACCAAGTACCTGACGTGGCAGTCATCACTGTAGGACAACAAACTGGTGATGGGAACTCCTCTCCATTTCTGACAATTAACCTTCCTTCCAGTTTCAAGTGGCATTTCACACTGGAAGGAAATACTTTGAAATTCTATAGCAATTCACAATCTGAAAATCCCAATTCCATAGTCAAGAGTGATGAGAAACCAGCTCAAAGTTTAGCTGACATTCAGAAAATTTAGAGAACAGTTATTCATCCCTATTCAGTTAAATGAGGGGAAGGAATCTGTTCTCACCCGAGTGTGGGTGAACAACGGTAACAGCTTCATCAGCAAAGCCATGTTCCGACAGCTCCCAAAAGATCCAGCCATTCGCACATTTAAATTGATCAATAACTGGGAAATGGGCCTGGAAACTCCCAATTCCAAACACCTCCTGCTTGTATGCTCAAAATCTCTATCGGAAACAAAAGCATAGTGCATAATTGTTGGGTCATGCGAGATGTCCCTGCTGCATTCTAATAAGGCAGTGACATTCTCAATCAGTTTGCCATTAATTTGGACCTGATCAATTACAAAGCCTGGTCCCGACTAGGGGGCAATACCATAGACTTTGATGATTCAGAGAAAGCATTTTGGTCAGCCCAATTGCTTCCGTATGCAGTTGAATTTCAAATTGGAGAGGAAGTCACCATCCCAGGATGGACACGACTATTCCCACTTGAATTAAACATTAAAAGAGGACAGAAACTGCAAAATACTGACGCATATGTGCACCTCAACGCCCATCTTAAATAGCAAGGGTTGGGCTTAAACCCAACACTATCAGTCAGTGTAGAACACAACACCATTCCCATATTGATGGATAACAGCGACCTTAGGAGTATCACTCTGGGCGCAGGCACCATTATTGGAATGGCGGTTGATGACCAACATTTTTCATGGATCTAGGTAATGAACTGGTAGGACCAATCCCCAATGACTGTTTTGACAATGATAGCAACAAAGACATGAGACTAGACAGGATCTTCACCCAGCAAGGGGGGAATTTCCTGGTGTACTCGGCCTGCCCTTACTGGGAGGCAGAGGTGACCTGTGACATCAGGCAGGATGAAGTGATCTTCCAGGTCCACAAGGACTGCCTTCCTTGCCTGAAACCCTCTGTCCAGGTCAATACTTTAACCAAGGACCTCTCCACTCAGCTGGATGAGGCTGCTGAGATAGCAAAACCGGAAGTCCATCCAGGCTTCAGGCAAATGGTTGAAGAGCGAGTCAACCTAGCTGATGCCTGTGAGATTCCAGAGCAAAAGCAAAAGTTGAAACAAGTTTTCTTAGATTTTCAAGATCTCTTTGCGGTGTACTCATATGACTGTGTTCGCACCGAAATCCATACAACAACAATTCCCACGGACCCTGGTATGACTCCAGTGTTTGTGAAGCAATACCGATTGCCTCTCGCATCCATGGAGTCCCTGATGGAAATTATCAAAAACCTTGAGTCCCGTGGGATAATTCATCCAGTCCACAGCACCTTTAATAATCCGGTGCTGGGGATTTCAAACCAAACGGCCAGTGTAGACTCTGTGCCGACCTGAGGGAGCCGAAGAAACAGGTCAACATGTCCCGATATCCTCTCCTCTAAATTGACCAGGGGCTGGCCCAGATCCAGGGGTCAAGGGTATACACTGCCATTGACCTGACCAATGGGTACTAGGCCGTGCCTGTCAGTAGGGAGGACAAATACAAGCTGGCCTTTACCTTCAGGGGGGCAGCAGTACACATGGACCGGACTTCCTTCGGATACATCAACTCCAGCAACAAATTTAACATCTTCTTGCATAAGGCCATGCCTGACTTGGGTGAAAGGGGTAACCTGGCCTACATAGATGATTTCCTGATAAAAAGCTCAACTGTGGTGGAACACATAGCGGAAATATGTTATGTTCTGACATAGTTGAGGGTTGCTGGAACAAAACTCTCCTTTCAAAAGGCACACTGGTGCAGGACCCGTGTCAATTTCCTGGGGCATGAGATAACTCCTGAGGGTCTCTGTCCCCAGGAAAGAAAGTGGAAGCACTCCAAAAACTCAAAGACCCCACAACTCTGCGTGAGCTAAAGAGCCTCCTTGGGCAGACTAATTACAGTACGAAGTTCATTGAGGACTACGCAGAGATCACAAGACCCCTGATCCATCTGTTGAAGGGGGGGGGTCAAGTGGGTGTGGGGTCCGGAACAAGCCGAGGCAGTAAAGCAACTCAAAAGAAGCCTCTCACAAGCGCCTTGTCTAGTTTACCCTGTCAAAAACAAGGAGTTCTTCTTGGAGATAGGGTTCTCGAATACATGTTTGACTGCAGTATTATATCAAAAGCATGACAAAGTCAATAAAGTCATGTTCTATGCAAGCAAGACTTTATCCACTGTGGAGGAAAAAATCAACGATTGTGAGAAGGCACACCTGGAAACGGTGTGGGCATTGAAAAATTACCACCCGTTCATACAGGGGAACACATCATAGTGGAGACTCCACACCAGCCTTTGCAATATCTCCAAAATGACAGAATCCGGGCCGGAAATGTGAGTAATTCCAAAATTACTTGCTGGATTCTGTCAATGCAAGGCTTTCCTGTGGAGTTCAGATATGTTAATGTTAATGTTAAAGGAAAGTTGTACCGCGCACTATCACCACCGGAGTGGTCCCCTGGCGCTCGGCCTTGTGCAAGGTCTGGCTGACTTGCATGATTGTGCCAGAGAAAACTGTCTCGAGGACGAAAGTCTTAAAACCCAAGAAAACATGGCGGCGTACCTGAATTCCCAGTACAAAGTCTATGAAGTAGACAAGTAGACAAGTGCGAGGGAATGCCCACCGTTTATATGGACGGGTGCTCCTACCATGTTGACAACAATTGGGAAAAGGAGCTGGTGGCCGGCTTTGGGAATACCTGGGTAAATGATGCCCCACATCCCTCCTCTGGTATAAAATCGGTCCCGGTAGCAGTCAAGTGGCAGAGCTGATGGCAGTTCATCAAGCCATCCTCACTGCTGTCCAACACCAACTCCACAAACTGGTCATAATCACTGATTCAGATTATGTCCGGAACGGGTTCATGGAGCACCTTGTTAATTGGAAAACCAGAGGCATGCTATGTGCTAACAACAAACCGCTCAAACATGGCAAGCTAATACCAAATATTGATGATTGGGTCACCTCTAGTGGGATGACCATCTATTGGAAGAAGAGCAAGGGTCATTCCAGAATAGAGGGACCAGACAAGACTAGAAATGACCTAGCTGATCAGCTGGCCACAACCAGAGCCATCCAGGGGCATCTCCTTGAGATCGAGTCCCTGTTGGGGGAAATCCAGGTCACTGCTATCACGAGGTTCCAGAAAAATGCTCACAATGAACTCTGAACTGTCCAATGGAGTAAGGAGACCCCAGATGCAGATTTAATCATGGCACATAAAGGGGATCTGATTATTGGTAAGTTTTACCAACACATTGAGGACCCTGAGAACTTTCCCCTGACGGATACCGATTACATTGGGAAAGAGGACCTCAGGGAGTGGATGAAATGTCCAGAATGTTCTGAATCCAAGACGGTTGCCCTGATGATCAATCACATCTTCTCGCATTTTGGCCTACCCCAAAGGACCAGGTAGTCACTTCACCAGTGAAGTGATGACAAAGATGTGGGAGATACTTGGGGTAAAAAGGAAACCTCACACTGCATACCTTGTCCTCTAGTGGTGGAGTTGAGAGGTACAATAAGCAGTTTAAAAAGTTTGTGGCAGATTCTGGGCCAAGTTGGAACATCCGATTACCGCTTGTCCTGATGGCCATCAGATCTACACCTTCTTATGCAACTAAGATGTCTCCATTTGAGCTGATGACTGGACGAAGGATGGTGCTATCTCAGCATCTGCTCTATAGAACACAGGAGCAGGCACTGATTAATGCCTCTACAACTCATGAGTATGTTGAGAATCTAAGAAAACATCTTCAACATGCTTTTGTGTATGCTCATCAGAATCTAGAAAGATCTGCAGAGGGCATGAAGACTCAGTATGATCTAAAAACCACCAAAAAGGAATATCAAGTAGGAGACAGGGTCTACCTGTACAATTTCCAAAGGAACCATACCAAAGAGGGCACATTTTTGCCCAGCTGACAGGGACCTTTTTAAACTGTAGACAAAACCTTGCCTGTTGCCTACAGAATCCGCATTCCGAAAGGTGACTTGACAGAAGAGAAATGGGTCCATGTCAATCAGCTAAAGAGTTGCAACCCCAGGCACACTTTGCAACAAATAGAGGAGTCCGTAGAAACTCAGTGGGGGATACATCGGAAGCATAGGAATAATTCAACTGTCACTGAATGCATGTGTATTCCAATGCTGTCATCCCGATTGGAGGACAGTTAGTGGGAAATTGTCGTAACTGGTTTGTGTTCTCTTTTATAGATTCGTACTGGTTGCACCATCCTTACCAAGGAGGACCTTATCGGGGACCCGGAAGTAGAAACCCAAGGAAATCCGGGGTGTCACTCCACGCCATGAAAGGAAGATCCCAGGGAAAGTGCGGAGTGTTATTCCACGTTCTGTCCAGAGACAACAGGAGGAGCAGGACGCACCATTCTCTGATGGAAGAGGGACTCAGTCCTGCCTGACCCTGCTGTGATGCATGGAGAAATCCCACTTGCCCGAATCCCCTCGATTTGGCAAGCTCAGGAGAAGTCGGAAGGATGTGTGGGATATATTGACCCACTAAGCGGCATTGCCTTACATCACTGACCTGCCTGTGCGCAAGAAACAGTAACCTGGCTGTGCTGGCTCCTGTGCACACCAGGACCTGAAAACTGCGTTTGGCAGCAACAACAGAAAAATGGCTGCACCATTTTGCCTCACACACTTCGGGCAAAATGGAACAAGGGGACACACTGAAAAATATGCCAGTGTGTTCTGAAACATATCTAGAATCGAGTGAAAAGGAAAGCCTGCCATTGCTGCAAAAGCTAAATTCCCGTTCAAAATGAAACTGTTTTCACCCTTTCAAAATGCTGCGTTGATGCCAATTTCATGTGTCATTCTGAAACCACTCTGAGTAAAAATGCCCAGTTAAAACCAACTCTCAGAGAAATCAAAAGCAACCTCATTTTCACTCGCACGGGAAACACACATTTATTTCTTGACAAAATGTATCCGGCACAACAGTTCAAAGAGACTTTTTACCCTCTGAGCCAGGTCAAGGAGAATTGTATCTATACTTTAAATAAGCATCCTGCTGCAAGGAAAATGACTACAGCTGCCAAGACAGTGGCAATCTGAGGAGCTGCAAACCGAATTAAAGAAAGAACTTATAGCAGTTTTTGACACATGTGGAAAAATGGGCTGTGCTGACTGAACATAAAAAAATGACCTGTTTAAAACTCAATTGTTAATGAAAGCCTGCTTACTTAGCAATGTAAAGGAGTTATATTAGTGGTCACAATACACACATATGATATTTTCTGTCATAGGTTGGGTTAATTCAAGACAAAGTAAGAGATTAAACAGTTTAAAACACATAGGCTGGAATTGCAAGCTCTCAGAAACCTGTAATTCGAGTTGCCAGCTATGAAACTCCTCCTAGGAAGGGAGATACACCCTAAATCCAGGACACTTAGGTGTGAAGTGCCAGCTTGAAAAACTTTGAATGGGATAGGAAATTGACAGTTCACATGCTCATCAGACATTCGTCTTTGCTCCAGGCTGGGACAATAGCAGTCCTGGGACATTCTCCTGTCAAGTGTGAAGCGAAATAAAACCTTCAATTAAAAGAGAGGCCCCCCATTCTGCTTGGAAGAAACTGTCAGTTGGTTTTATCTGGGAAAAAGAAATGACAGACTTGGGGGGTAATTCATGGAATAAATGTGTGCCGAAATTTGTGGCGCAAGCTTGAAAAAGCTGGCGCAAGCATGCAAATCGCACTCGTGCGATTCATGGTAGGCCCTGCGTGTGTTTTTCCCGGGATGTGCGCCAAATCCACATGTGGCGCACATAGGCACACAAGTCACTGCAACATCCCGAACGTTGTGCGCCAGCGAAAGTGCACAATGTTAGCGCACACACCATAAAGGGGGCGGAACATGGTGCGTAACACGCGGAATGGGGAACAACACATGAAAATAAGGGCATAACTGAGGAAGTACTGCTGGGAAATACACGGAACGCCCACACGAACGCAAAATACATGTATTCATGGAATCGAATAGGGGAAACACGCGCACGCCAAAAGACACGCACAGGCCCAAACACATCTGCCACCCAAAAGCAGGCAGAAGCGTCCATGCGCAGTATAAAAGGGCGAACAATCAACAAAGCACGTATATACAGCTACGATGAATGTCCCATTCTGTGGCCCTTAGGAGAAATGACGTGTCAAGCAACGCTCAGGCATCCCAAAAAAGCAAGAAAAAGAGATATGTGACCCCTGTAGCCCACGTGCGTGTAAAAAAATATACGCAGTACGCTGTGGCAGCCACAAACACAAAAAATGCGTCTGTGACCAACACGGAGGCTAGTATGCCCGAAAAAAAGGGGTAGTAGGAAAAATAGTATGTGCGACTCACCGTCTGCCTTGCATGTGGAAGAAGAACGCGTAGGCAACATTCACGCCAAAAAAATAAGTACGCAGTGTAGCTGCTGTGAAGTAATCGTGTGTGAACCCCAACATCTGGAAAACACACGCACCGCTTTCCACGAAAAGCATGTACAGAGCGATGGAAACCCACGTGGGACTTCCAACCCATGCTGAGGCAAACGCACATGCTACGTCACGTACGCGCTTACGCGCTAAGGGCCTTTCCTCGGAATTCACGCAGACGTGCTGTTTTTCATGTGCCAAATAACTTCGTATCAAGCTGGCCACGCGACAGCAGAAGGCCGAATTACTGCCCCCCAGAACCCCGAGCAGCCTCCCACAAGCCATCTGCTGCTGCCTGCCTGCCTGCTGCCACCGTACCCTGCCATTTGGTGCCTGCACATCTGCCATCTACAGGGGTCCAGTTGCTGTGACCACCCCTGCTGGAACAGAAGACTCCCGACTGGTGTTCCATCACTCCACAGCCCAGCCCCTGGACCCAGTTGCCCACCCACACCTACCTTGGGGTTTGTCATGTCCGACACAGCACCTTCTGGCACCGGTGGCAACCCAAAAATACAAGAGAACTCAAACTAGTAAACAGAGGTAAGGATGACGGAATGCACAGGTGATTTTTGACTTGGTTTCAATTCCCAAGATTTTATTATTTTATTCAAACAATAAATGCTATGTCTAAAAACATATTAAACATTTCATACAACATTATGGCCCATTCACTTTACATTCGTTCACATGCATACTGTTCTCATCAATCTCTCATTCCACAATTCATTCTTTTGAAAAAATGGTCTGTATATAAAAAACAGTTAAACATCTGTTATATCTCCATGTGATTAAAATTCATTATAAAGCATCCCCACGAATTTGGGGTATTACAACAGTCTGTGTTCTCTTATTCCCACAGATTCACGTCGACACGTGTTTCAGTTGCTCTCTGCGAGCATCACCATTAATACTCTCTCTGTACGGCAACCTTCTTCAGGACAAAACAACCCATTTTTCAGGCACATATATTGGCATGGGCCACACCATCTATAAAAATATATAAAACACTACATAAGTATTGGGCACTCCCGTCAATCCTTTTCAAATTATTTAATTGCATATTAATATGGTATGCTTTAAAAAATGTGTAAAGCATCATCCGACTCACCTCCTACCCGATGGAATCAGGAGGGACAGGATGTAGTATTAGATTTCAGCACATCTCAATTGGAATCTCGAGGATGATTGTCCTCTGATCTAAGGGGTTAGGGCATATACCTATTTCCATCTATTATACCCAATTTGTTCAATCACAAAAGCCAACATTATTTATATGTTTTTAGTAAATCACAATCAGTCTCCATAAATGGAAGTACAAGGCTCTGTCACTTACTCAAAAGTGGAAACAGCCACGATCCGCGATGTTAATTCGTTTTGGGCGCTTTATTGGATGGAAAAGGTGGCTTCTAATTTCGAGGCTTCCCTTCTTTCCACACCTTGTGTATGGTTCATCTAGTGGTTAGATTTTCTCAGGTACGTGAGTCTGTAAAAATATATACAGAGAACTTAGTTATTTACTCCGTATGACGGATGTTATCGAGTATAGACGCATCTAACTTCATGTTTAAACATTTTCCCTTTTCTTGTAGCACTACTGCTCCCAATTGTCAAGATGGGGGCGCGCAAGCCTCTAGTAGTTGATTCAAAGGCACACCAGACCCTTATTGTTTTGTGGACCGCATCAATCTCTGATATTTAGGTAAGAAACAGTCAGTGTTGTTTCTCGGGCGGCATCATTTTTCAATTATCAACATTAGTGTCCGTATTGACTAGTTAGAGGATCAATGCCTCCCGTTCTTAGAATTGACTGGGGGGACACCCTCCCGTTTCAAAAGTGCGCGGTTTCTACTTCTGCACTATTCAAGCATCATGTCCGGTGGCTGACATGTGTGTTCCAACTTGCCTGATTCTCCCCGTCTGTAAATTCTCCTTTCCGCATATACCGCAGCATTCACAATCCAGCTGGCGGGGTCGCGAGTTACCATTGATACGGCTCCTCATGTTCATACGCATAAAAAGAGGACTAGAAAAGCACTCGCGTGCATGAGGGAGAACCTCCTCACTTAGCAGGCTCTACATCAACTCGTTATTTTTCGTTTTTTTATTTGTTTTATTTATAGACGATCTCGCTATGGTGTTTCAGCTCCTATTGTAATTATTAATATTCGCCAAACAACTGGAAGATCGAGATAACAATACCTCTATGTAGGCCATAGAGATAAAAAAAGGACTATTTGGATGTCTATTGCCGGATAATTTCAATCAATTATTACATTCAGCCTTCATGCTATAGACACAGGCCTTCCATTTGTAATATGCATTTTATTTAGATCTGTATTCAAACAAATGTATATATACATTTCAACTACAAATATATAAAGTATATAAAATATATCAAATACACTGAAATGCGGCATGTTTTAATCAGCCTCTGCTATAGGGGTATTTTAGTAAGCGAGCACTCAGTGTTGCACCAACATAGGGAATGCTAAACAGAGCCCCTTGCTCTTTTGTTTCCTGTCTGGTGCAGCAAAAGAGATATTTTACATATTTGCAATCAGATGGTTCCATTCCACGGATAAATTCAGACCTCGTTTCACTGTGTCTAGAGTGTATATCCAGCGTTGTTCCTTCTGGTGTAAGAGAGTGCCCATATCACCACCTCTCTTTGACGGCTTTATTACTTGTAACACGAACCATGTTAGGTCTGTGTCTTTATGCCCACATCTCCCAAAGTGTTCCACAAGTGGCTTGTCCGCCACTTTATTCCTTATACATGATCTGTGTTCCGAGATACGCTGTCGTAAATCCCTGGTAGTCTTACCTATATATAATAGGTCACAAGGACATCTAATTACATAGATGGTGTTCTTAGTTTTACAGTTGGTATGTGTTCTGAGTTGCCATTTCACTTGCCTGTATTCAAAGTCAGTTCTTACTTCTACCATAGGGCAAGCTACACAACCTCCGCATTTGTGGTGACCAATCAACGGGGACAACCCCCATTTGTTTAGTATTGTCTGGTTATTCTTTGGCTCCACATATGTATGTACTAGTTTTTGCCCAAGATTTTGGTTCCTTTTAAAGGCAAACATCGGTCTCCGATATAGGGACCCCTCTTGTTTCACAAGATCCCAGTTGTGATTGACTATCTTCTTGATCTGGTTACTTGCAGGTCTGCGATATAATTTACCGTATGGGCAGTTTTTAAGAATACGCTGCAACTGTAGCACCAAACAAGAATTCATGGAACACTCTAAACAGTTACAAGATAGACTGATGGAGAGGGGCTATCCAACAAGACTGGTCAAAAATAATCTGAAGAGGGCCAAAAATACTAATAGAGATGTATGTCTAACACACTGTCCAAAATAAAAAGAAGAGCGATTGGTCTGTGTAACTACTTATAATCCAATAAGTAACCAGATTAAGAAGATAGTCAATCACAACTGGGATCTTGTTAAACAAGAGGGGTCCCTATATCGGAGACCGATGTTTGCCTTTAAAAGGAACCAAAATCTTGGGCAAAAACTAGTAGATACATATGTGGAGCCAAAGAATAACCAGACAATACTAAACCAATGGGGGTTGCCCCCGGTGATTGGTCACCACAAATGCGGAGGTTGTGTAGCTTGCCCTATGGTAGAAGTAAGAACTGACTTTGAATACAGGCAAGTGAAATGGCAACTCAGAACACATACCAACTGTAAAACCAAGAACGCCATCTATGTAATTAGATGTCCTTGTGACCTATTATATATAGGTAAGACTACCAGGGAGGTACGACAGCGTATCTCGGAACACAGATCATGCATAAGGAATAAAGTGGCGGACAAGCCACTTGTGGAACACTTTGGGAGATGTGGGCATAAAGACACAGACCTAACATGGTTCGTGTTACAAGTAATAAAGCCGTCAAATAGAGGTGGTGATATGGGCACTCTCTTACACCAGAAGGAACAACGCTGGATATACACTCTAGACACAGTGAAACGAGGTCTGAATTTATCCATGGAATGGAACCATCTGATTGCAAATATGTAAAATATCTCTTTTGCTGCACCAGACTGGAAACAAAAGAGCAAGGGGCTCTGTTTAGCATTCCCCATGTTGGTGCAACACTGAGTGCTCGCTTACTAAAATACCCCTATAGCAGATGCTGATTAAAACATGCCGCATTTCAGTGTATTTGATATATTTTATATACTTTATACATTTGTAGTTGAAATGTATATATACATTTGTTTGAATACAGATCTAAATAAAATGCATATTACAAGTGGAAGGCCTGTGTCTATAGCATGAAGGCTGAATGTAATAATTGATTGAAATTATCCGGCAATAGACATCCAAATAGTCCTTTTTTATCTCTATGGCCTACATAGAGGTATTGTTATCTCGATCTTTCAGTTGTTTGGCGAATATTAATAATTACAATAGGAGCTGAAACACCATAGCGAGATCGTCTATAAATAAAACAAATAAAAAAAACGAAAAATAATGAGTTGATGTAGAGCCTGCTAAGTGAGGAGGTTCTCCCTCATGCACGCGAGTGCTTTTCTAGTCCTCTTTTTATGCGTATGAACATGAGGAGCCGTATCAATGGTAACTCGTGACCCCGCCAGCTGGATTGTGAATGCTGCGGTGTATGCGGAAAGGAGAATTTACAGACGGCGAGAATCAGGCAAGTTGGAACACACATGTCAGCCACCGGACATGATTGCTTGAATAGTGCAGAAGTAGAAACCGCGCACTTTTGAAACGGGAGGGTGTCGCCCCAGTCAATTCTAAGAACGGGAGGCACTGATCCTCTAACTAGTCAATACGGACACTAATGTTGATAATTGAAGAATGATGCCGCCCGAGAAACAACACTGACTGTTTCTTACCTAAATATCAGAGATTGATGCGGTCCACAAAACAATAAGGGTCTGGTGTGCCTTTGAATCAACTACTAGAGGCTTGCGCGCCCCCATCTTGACAATTGGGAGCAGTAGTGCTACAAGAAAAGGGAAAATGTTTAAACATGAAGTTAGATACGTCTATACTCGATAACATCCGTCATACGGAGTAAATAACTAAGTTCTCTGTATATATTTTTACAGACTCACGTACCTGAGAAAATCTAACCACTAGATGAACCATACACAAGGTGTGGAAAGAAGGGAAGCCTCGAAATTAGAAGCCACCTTTTCCATCCAATAAAGCGCCCAAAACGAATTAACATCGCAGTTCGTGGCTGTTTCCACTTTTGAGTAAGTGACAGAGCCTTGTACTTCCATTTATGGAGACTGATTGTGATTTACTAAAAACATATAAATAATGTTGGCTTTTGTGATTGAACAAATTGGGTATAATAGATGGTAATAAGTATATGCCTTAACCCCTTAGATCAGAGGACAATCATCCTCGAGATTCCAATTGAGATGTGCTGAAATCTAATACTACATCCTGTCCCTCCTGATTCCATCGGGTAGGAGGTGAGTCGGATGATGCTTTACACATTTTTTAAAGCATACCATATTAATATGCAATTAAATAATTTGAAAAGGATTGACGGGAGTGCCCAATACTTATGTAGTGTTTTATATATTTTTATAGATGGTGTGGCCCATGCCAATATATGTGCCTGAAAAATGGGTTATTTTGTCCTGAAGAAGGTTGCCGTACAGAGAGAGTATTAATGGTGATGCTCGCAGAGAGCAACTGAAACACGTGTCAACGTGAATCTGTGGGAATAAGAGAACACAGACTGTTGTAATACCCCAAATTCGTGGGGATGCTTTATAATGAATTTTAATCACATGGAGATATAACAGATGTTTAACTGTTTTTTATATACAGACCATTTTTTCAAAAGAATGAATTGTGGAATGAGAGATTGATGAGAACAGTATGCATGTGAACGAATGTAAAGTGAATGGGCCATAATGTTGTATGAAATGTTTAATATGTTTTTAGACATAGCATTTATTGTTTGAATAAAATAATAAAATCTTGGGAATTGAAACCAAGTCAAAAATCACCTGTGCATTCCGTCATCCTTACCTCTGTCTACTAGTTCGAGTTCTCTTGTATTTTCTGATTGATTGACCTGTAGAACTAGGGACGTTAAAACAGGTACCCCTTCTATTTTTGCACCAGTGGCAACCCCCCAGCAGAGAGTTAGAGGGCTACCAGCTTCAGTGAAAAGTAAGTTGCTATCCTGGTGGAGCAAGTTCGGGGGCATTATGATGCCCTCTTCACACCATGGCGCACCGACAAGGGAGGGCGGAAGAGGATCTGGAAGGACATAGTGGGTGCCATCAATGTGGAGGGGGTGGCACTCCATGACATCAAACATATCCAGAAGCGCTGGGAGGACTACAAGTCCAGGACACCCAAGTAGGCCCGGCGCCTCTTGGAAGCAGCGGATGCAGTGTGGTTCCGGGTCCAGCTTACCACCCAGCAGATGAGGGTCCTGGAGCGCATTCGCCCAGTGCTTCACCACCAGATCCTCAGGATGCAGGCCCGTCTGGAGTTGAGCGGTAAGTGGCCATGCATTCACGTTTAAAAAAGGGCATGTTGCAGTGTGCTGGTAGTTAGCTACTTGGCTGCATGTGTGACATGGGTCATGTTTGGATGTGTGTGTGCAGGGACATGATAGTGCTGCATGTGAGTCCAGTCAGGCGTGACCCAGATGGATGGTGTATGTGTTACAATGCATCATGCGGAGCAGCATGCGGAATGAACACATGTATGCATGCCTGTGTCTGTACCTTGACATGTTTGGGGTTTGAGAGATGTGTGCTGCTGTCATGGACATGCATGATGTACATGTCCGTGTGTCTGAGTGGTGTGTGCGCCATGGATGCATGACACATATCCGTGATGATGTGTTGATTCACTGATACATCCTAGTCATCCTTGTATCCACTGTGTCTGGGGGTATACAGGGCAGGTGCATGACCCTCCGGTGATGTGTGTGCATGTGACCAGCATGTCCCATGATGCATGTGAGTATCAGTCCACCATTGGATGAATATACAGTGCCTTGGACATGGATGCCAATGTATGTTGCATGTGCCATGCCTGTTCCCGCATGTGTGTTGCCTGCACTGACCCATGTGTTGGGGAGGGACATGATGGAAGTGACGTTTGACAGTGCCACTCATGTGCTATTGCTTTGTGTTTACGGGACTATTGTTTAGTACCCTGATGCTTGTGTTCCATGTCTCCCTTTACACAGCGGTGAGTGAAGGAGAGGGTGGAGATGGCGCTGTGGCCCATTCACCCTCCCAGGAAATTCCATCATCCGGGAGCGAGGGGACTGGTGCCGCGTCTGCCACTACGGCTGCAGCGGAAGGGGCGGATGAGCCCCCATAGGGGCTTGCAACGGGGGAAGACGGTGCAGAGCCATCCAGGTTGGTGGTGTGTATAGAGGAGGGGGAGGGCGCTTCAGAGCCGCACATGGGGCCTGGTGGGGGTGGTACCACTGGTGCAAGTGGTGCAGCCCAGGTGCAGGGGCAGGAGGCAGCACAGGTCGCTGCGGAGGTGCCTGTGCATGTCTCTGTCCCTGACACTGTGACTGCATTACCATGCACCAGCAGGGATGCCCTGTCCCAGGCCCGTCCGCAGGTAGGGGGAGGTCCATGTCATCTGGCACTCCTCTACCTGCGGATGAGGAGACCCATGACCGGATTGAGTCTGTCCTGATTGATGTCGCGTTGGGCACACGTGACATTTGTGATGACCTGCGTGCTTCCATAATGAACACGGGACACAGTCTGAAAACAAATTCCTTGTCTATACGAACCCATAGAGTTGGACCTTTGGCAGTACAGAGGGCGAGTGAGCGGGACATGCATCACGCGTCCGTTCGATTACCTTCAGGAGATTAATACTGAAGATATGAAATGTGATGACTGTCTACTGATAAGACGCTCCCCCAGATACCAGAACCAAGATTGATTCATTACTTTTTGTATGATTGGTCTGGAAGATTGAAATTGGATTCTATTCCAGACGGGCCTCACCACTACAGCAGTAGGACAGTGCAAAAACTGAGTTGTTGTTTATGTGTATATAGGGCACCTATGGTCCCCTGATGAAGTTCATGTAACAATTGTATTGATGTGTATGGACGAAACATGTTGGGTATAGATAGGTACCAAAAATAATATCGGTCCTGATTAGTATCACATTATTTGTTACAATCACCCATGTAGCAGAGATAAGGGTAGACAGTACGCTGGTGAACCATTAATGGTGACCTCCGAGTAATTTCTGATGTTAGAATTCTGAGGTGCTACAAACCATTGAGTTGCTATACACTTTGAGGTTGTGTTGCTTGTTACAGATTCAACTTGGAAGATTTTTACAGGCAGGGTGCATTGTTTAGTGGGGTGCACAGGTTATATTAGGGTTAGTGGTTTTAATAGATTTTTTTGTACTTTGTGTTTTAGTAATGTGTTTTACACTTTTTTATTGTGATGTATGTATTGTATACTGTGATACTTACTTGGTGAAGTATTAATAAACTGTGTACTATTTTTTCACAATTTATGACCCGGTACCTATTTGGTCCATGGGCCGAGGCTGTAAAGGAGAGTGACGACTGGATCTTGTGGTCTTTTATTGTCTATAATGCTTTAGTTGGAGTTAGGTTCAGATGTCGGTAAATTACTCCATTAGACTCTTGTTGTCAGGTGTTGGGACCACGCACGTCATCACGAAGAGCTGTGTGCACACGTGGCCCAGTTGGGAGGGACCATGGTCGGGGGTTTCCTCCATGAGTCGGCCAGTCTTGTGGCCCTCTCCTCCTCTGTGCACACTATACGCCAGTCATTCTCCGTGCCGTCTTCTGGCCCAGATGCCACCAGGGCCCCCTGTGGATCTGCCCCAACCAACGCAGCCAGCCTGGTGGAGATCCCATCCCTGCCACAGTCGGGAGTCAGAGGTCCAGCAGGGGTGGCCACCTCACCGACTGGACCCCAGCAGATGCAGGATGTGCCAGCATCATTGGGCAGGGCATGTGCACGACGGCACCGGGGGAATCCATTGGCTGGGAGGCTGTCGTGGTGGCAGAGGCAGTTGCGTCAGAGGCAGCAGCGGGCTCAGCGTGGGAGGCATCATGGCTCGGGCCATCAACACCCCAGGGGCAGGCATCGGCCGAGGGGCAGGAGGACCCCGGACTGGGTGTGTCTTCCGTGTGGCAGCGGTTGGGCCGGAAAATAGATGCAGAGAGGCGGCGGGCAGAGAGGGCATGGCTCACTATGGTCAGGGCAGAGAACTCCATGCGCACAGCATTGAGGCGGGCTGAGTGCCTCGAGGCCAGGGAACAGGCCCACCTCGAACATCAACGTGGAGTTCGATGATGCCCTGGCCCGAAACATCAATAAATGAGCCGTGGGACTGGCCCGCCGCCTTTGTAAATAGTTATGTAGGTGTAGGTTTCCTTTCTATTTTTTTTTCTTTTTGGCGCATGGACTATGCCCCGCCTTATTGTAAATAGTTATTTATTAGGTATGTTTTTTGTTAGGTTTCCTTTGGATTGTTGGGCTCATGGACCCTTGGTTCTTGAATTGTATATAGTTACTGACCGGATTTCACTTTCTATATTTTTTTTGCCATGGAGGAATGGTTTGCTTATTTTTTTAACTTTGGATTTTGTTTCATGGACGGACGCTTTGGAGCCATTTTACTTTTGATTTTATTGATTTCAACATTCTTTTTTTTTTCCTTTGTTTCGGACAATCAGACTTTTATTTATTAAAATGAGTCAGGGCCTGCTGGAAGGTGCCCATCACTGGGGTGGGGGACAGGAGTCGGGGCCTGCTGGCAGTTGCCCATCACTGGGGGTGGGGTGGGGGACATGAGTCGGAGCCTGCTGGCAGGTGCACATCACTGGGGGTGGGGGACATGAGTCGGGGCCTGCTGGCAGGTGCCCATCACTGGGGGTGGGGTGGGGACATGAGTTGGGGCCTGCTGGCAGGTGCCCGTCACTGGGGGTGGGGTGGGGGACATGAGTCGGGTGTCCCAAGTGCATGGTGCCGTTTGGCCTAGCAGCAGGGCATGGACTGGGGTCATGGGCTGCCTGCAGGGCATGCCAAGGGGTGTTGGGTGGTCCCCTGTGGTGTGGGCATCCTGCGGGGTATGGACTGGGTGCCTGCGGGGCATGCCCAGGGGTGTAGGGTGGTCCCCTGTGGTGTGGGCTGCCTGTGGGGCATGGACTGGGGTCATGGGCTGCCTGTGGGGCATGCCCAGGGGTGTAGGGTGGTCCCCTTGGTGTGGGCTGCCTGTGGGGCATGGACTGGGGTCATGGGCTGCCTGTGGGGCATGCCCAGGGATGTAGGGTGGTACCCTGTGGTGTGGGCTGCCTGCAGGGCATGGGGAGGGGGGAGGGGCACACCCACGAGGGCCCACACTGCCTAATCGCGTGTAAAACTCCCTGCGCACCCCCGGAATACACGTACCCCACTTGCGCCAGCGAAATCACATGTAAAACTCCCCGCGCACCCCCAAAATACATGCATGCAGCCCATCCACCCACCCCATGGCCCGCAGGCAGCCCATCCACCCCTGGGCATGCCCCGCAGGCAGCCCACACCAGAGGGGCACTTTTTCCACATGATTCCGCTGGCGCGAGCAGGGTACGTGTATTCCGGGGGTGCGCGGGGAGTTTTACACGCGATTTTGCGGGTGCGAGCGGGGTACGTGTATACCGGGGATGCGCAGGGAGTTTTACACACGATTTCACTGGTGCGAGCGAGATACATGTATTCCGGGAGTGCACGGGGGGGTTTATACGCGATTTTGCTGGCGCGGGCGGGGTATGTGTATTCCGGGGGTGCGCAGTGAGTTTTACACTCGATTTCGCTGGCGTGAGCGGGGTACGTGTATTCCGGGGGTGCGCAGGGAGTTGTACACGTGATTTTGCTGGCGCGAGCGGGGTACGTGCCTTTTGGGGGTGCACAGGGAGTTTTATACGCAATTTCACTGGCGCGAGCCGGGTACGTGTATTCCAGGGGTGCGCAGGGAGTTTTACACACAATTTTGTGGTTGGGGGGCTGTATGCTGGTCCACTGGCCTTTATGCCATTTAGGGGATTTGTGCAATGTTTTTGGCGCACGGGCAGGGTTGGGGGTGTAACTGGTGCTGCTGCATGGTCGCTGCGCAACCCTGCGCTACTCTGCACCACGGCTGGTTATGGATGTTAGTATCCATGAATTCGCTGTGCGCCACTTGTGCGCTAAATTCTATGAATTTCGCCCCTATGAGTCCCATTTTTCTTAAGACTATTTTAGAAAGAACTTTAAAAAGACATATCTCAGCTATCAAAATTGGTAAAAATGTGGAATTTTCACAGCGTAAAAGTGTAATTGTGGGCTGTGTTTGAAAACTTGGTAGAATGTCATGACACACTCTGGACAGAAATGGTGACATATGTTTTATTACCAGAAAAGCATCCATTTTGCAAATGTCAAATTTTGTACATACATCCCTGGGGAAAATTCACATCTGTGTATAAAACTGGGGAATTGTGGGCCAAAACTTTAATGTGTAAAATTACCAAAATGTGTCAGAAAGGCGAAACAAGGTCGCACAGACTGGACTAATCTGTGTTGCACAAAATATGTAACTTGTGTATCTGATTAACTAAGAGGTGGCAACTGCACAAATCAGATTTTTAGTAAAGGAAATGTGGGAGTTCCTAGATACAGTAAAAATCACCTCATAAACATGCCATCACTTTTCTGATATCCAACCAATTGTGAGCAAGGCGGAGACCATGCCCTTGCCCAATCCTATTCTTAGGGGCTTGGGTAGTGAATCCTGCCCCTGTCATATACTGTAATGATGTCATCTGGCATTATAAATAAGGGCCCCTGACTAGCACTCAGGACACACTGATTCCTGACTGATTCCTGATTCATACGCCGGCGTCCTTTTCCTGTCTGTTCCTGTCTTCATCTTGCATCTATCCATCTAAATTCCAGATCCCAACCACAAGACCAAGCAATTGCTGATCCTGCTTCAGCTAGACCGCAATTCTAAAATAATCCCCATAACCAAGGGAAGCACTGTGGTGTTTTGGGGAAGCACCCTGAATTGGCAGTCCAGAAGAACTATCCTTTAGTATCCAGTCCCTGCCCAACGTACTCTGTCCCGCTGAGTTTGTCTGGCTGCTCTGTGTTAGACTAGACCAGTGTGGCGACCAGAGCCACTGATTGTCCAAAACCAAACTAAAAGTGGACTGTGAGTATCAATAGGAACCATAGAAACATAGTAAACCTTGCCTTGCTTTGTTCCATCCCAATCTCTAAGTCATCCAATCCTTATCCTGATAACTGCAATATTGTCACAATCATTCTTGAAACCCTGCCTTTGATTCCTTGTGCTAGCGCCAATATCTTTAATAATTTTGTCTTGTAAAATCCTAAGCCCTTAGTGCTCCCACGGGCAGATCGGACTGGGACCGCCAGGTCTAAGGGTTGATTCCAGGCGCGGAGGTCTAAGGGTTGATTCCACGGATCAACTCTGGAGCTTACTGTGTCTCAAGCTGGTAGTCTAGCCGTTATGCCCTAGGGTAAAGTAAAACTGTCCTTGTCAAAATTGATGTCTGTTCCTTTTTTGCACCTTTATTTTTCCAAAAACGCACCTAATTCTATCTGGCATAACTCACTCAATTTAACAGCTAGAGACCTCATTGTACGTTCATATTGTACCTAGGATCCATATCTACCACCCAACCCAAAAACAATATTTCATCCATGTTTATTAAAAACCGTTTTGGTAAATTCAGTCGGGATTTGCAAAAGTGTGTAATTTTACAACGTGTCATTTTGGTTATAAACGGGTTTCAAACCTTCCATTAATTTTCGAATTGTAGGCTTTTGCTCAATCTATTGCTTATGATTGCTTGTAACTTTCCAGTGTTGCTCACATAGAGAATTGTACTGATTTAGGGATTTTTGCACACATTCATTGTTTTCTTCAGCCATTTCGAGTGTCATTTTAACATTGTAAGGGTTTCAGATCAGTTTTTCTCTCTTGTTTGGGGAGGGAAAGTTGGATTTGAATTTGGTTTCTTATTCCTCATTCATGATTACCTGCTGCTTTCTTACATCTATTTAGAATTGCTTATTCGTGGGTTGAGGAATATTGCTGGGGGAAATCCTAACTTGAGTGCTATCTTTCCCAAAATTCAAAAGTGTCTCCATTCTCTGGTGTTTTCTATCTGTGTTGCTAAATAGTTAATTTAAGTGCATTGCCGATATTCCTATTGTATTATCATCACATTGGTGATTGCTGCCCCATATTAACAAGTGTATGAGTTCTCTGAATTTTAAATAAATAAATACATATTACCTTTTGCGACCAGCCGGGTTACTGGTCCATTGTGACCCGGGGTATTTGAAAAGTGGGTGTGATATGAATGGTGTATCATCTCAATACAGAATGTAATCTGTCACACATAAGCATTTCAATTGCGCGCTGCATACTGGGCTGAGACTAAGGTGTGCGTCGCCTGATTGAAATCCTTAACACCCTCTTAAGAGTATAGCCTTCCGTCGGCCCTCATTACCAGAAAAGGCAAAGGAGGTGTGATTGTGCAGAGAAGGCCGGTGACGCATAAGGCCACAAACCCGCCTGTTCCTAAGAAACAGCAAACTTAGAGAATAAGAAATAGAATATGGTGCCATTTTGTGTATTGCACCAACTTAGTTTAGTTTATTTATACCACACACCATTGACCATGAGGTCCATTAGAGTTGGTTTGTCACACTGCACAGAGTTAGATTGTCACACTGTAGGGAGGGTTAGGTTACTGAATACACAGAGAGGTACCGTAGTAAATGCTGGTATGCACAGCTACATAGGGTATATGTATATAAAGCAGTATTATAAGTTACAAGAGAAATGCCATTGTTTCCCCTTGCAAGGCTTTGCACAGCACACTGTTGAAAAAGCACAGCATTGCCATTTAAATAGCTTGAAAGGGATTTGTGTTGGTCCATGGTGGTCCATGGTGGTGTTGAGACGACTAGAAGTGACAGGGCTGAGAGGAAAGGGAGGATCGCTGCATCTATACGAGTAGGCCTTTCCCAATAACACACTAGCAAGATGCACTGCAGCGACTCCAATGGTGAAAGCAGTTCAACGCATGCATGCACGTAGAACACATTGACAGGTTAAATCAATTGAAGCTAAAAGGCCTTGTACACTGGCCTCACACTATATATGCGCCATTCCCCAATTAGATCAAACACCTGCACGCAGCAAAACATATCAGAGGGAGTATGGAACGAGAAGTCCAAGGGCCAGCAAACTGTCTGAGTTGGGGCCCGGCATGGGAATGATGAGAAGGGAGTGAGTTTTGATAGTTCTTTGACCAAGGCAATGTTTCATCTCTCTCTCTCTCTCTCTCTCTCTCTCTCTCTGTCTCTCTCTCTCGCTCTCGCTCTCTACCTCTCCCTCCACCTCCTCCCTTCTCACCTACTTTCTCCTTCGCCTGCCTTCACTCTCCTTCTCTCTCTCTCCTCTTCTATCCTTCATTTTCTCTTTCTTTCTCACCCTCTCTCTCTCTCTCCGTTTCTCTCTCTATGCCTCTCCTGATCACCACCACCGTTCCAGTGTCCCTGTTCTCTCTCTCCACCCGGTTCATGCATGGCATTAGATTTGGTTTCAACTCAATTACATTTTAATTATATTTGAATTGACCCATTGTATAACCCCTACAATCCAATTATAAGGCAAAACAAACTTAAGTTGACCTTAAAAAGAACTGTATTTCAAAAGTTTAGTTTAATGCAATTTGAATTGATGCACATTGTGGAGGTTTATTGTGGGGTCTGGAAGTGGAAATTGGCTTTCTGAGCATAAGGACGAGCATTTGTTCATCTTAATGTGATGCCAAAGCCTGAGGTTGCGGCCCTGCCACAACAACCCAGCATCTTGTTCTGTTTTGTCTAACTGATTATCAAACTTGAGCTGCTGAGCTTGTACCCCACGGCCTGGCAAGGGAGCAATCCCAGAGGTGCCCCTCAAGGACCTTAGCATCTCGAGAGAAGTGGGGGCGACACAACCTACCCCTAAATTCTTGAGGCAGATACCTTCTGTGACTCTTACTGGTCCTTCAGCTTGATGACTGCTTTTAGTCAATTTCAGTGTTCGCAGGATACTCCAAGGAAGCATTTGCGGACCCCCATCCATTCTTAAAATTCAGGGCAGGGTATTCATCATAGGAGGACTAAATTGAATTCTTTTGTTTATTTATTTTATTTATTTATATATTTATAACGCGCCGCAGCTCGCAAGCATCAGGGCTCGACAAAAACACGAGGAAATCACGGGACTACATAAAACAGGGAGCAGAAGAACTCAATATGAGTCCAGAGCTGAATATATGTCAGCTTATTGAAAGAGTAATGTTTTCAGCTGCTTTCTAAAGGAAAGGAAATTACTTTCCAGTCTAAGGTTGCCGGGAAGCTCGTTCCAGAGAGCAATGGCATTGGTGGGAAAAGCCCTCTCTAGGCCGGTGGCTTTCACTCTGGCATGGCCGGAATTGAGAAACCCTTGTTTAGCTGATCTTAAGCTTCGGCTCGGTTCGTACCATTTGAATTCCTTTTTTAGATATGTTGGCGCCGCGCCGTATAGACAGCGGTGGACCAATGTCAAGGATTTGAATTTGATGCGCTCCTCTATAGTGAGCCAATGAAGGCCAATTCTATCTTGGGTTATGTGGTCGCGCTTGGGTTTCCCGGTAATGGATCTAACTGCATTATTTTGGATTATTTGGCATTGTTTAATCCAACTGTTGCTAGATCCCAGCATTAATGCATTACCATAATCGAGTTGTGATAGGATGGTGGCTTTAGCAATGGTGGCGCTATTTTTGGCGTTAAGAAATGGCCTGATGCGGTATAGTAATCTCTGATAATACTGGCAGTTTCTTTTCAGGTACGAGACTTGAGCCTCTGATCCTAAAGAGGATTGCAGGTATATGCCGATTGTTTTAACTGTGTTTGTAACTGTAAAGTTTGAGTCTTTTATGTTGAATGTGGAATAGGCCGTGCCTAGATTTGATAGGGCTTTTGTGGATCCGAATGTCATAAGTTCTGTTTTGGATCGGTTTAAACACATCCAGTGAGCTTTCATCCAACTCTCAATGATGTTATAAATGGCTGAAAGTCTGTTGTTATCTGCAGTGTGGTCTCCACAGAGTTCTAGGATCAATTGTGTGTCATCTGCGAAGTTAGTGAAGTAAATCCCCAACTGTGAGAGGGGGAGTGCAGAGACAGCGAATGTATAAGTTGAAAAGGAGAGGGGAGAAACTAGCTCCCTGAGGGACGCCACAGTCCACAGGATTGGAGCTAGTGGAGTATCCACCCCAGGTGATTTTAGAGTTTCTGTCCTCTAAGAAGGAGGATATCCATTCAATGGCATCCTCTGAGCAGTTTCCCACTTTGTTTAGGGCCTCTCGGAGCTTCCCATGATCTAATAAGTCAAACGCTGCCGGGAGGTCTAAAAGGATAAGCATGCCTGCCTTTCCTTTGTCAAGGATACTCAGCATTTTGGTCTGGAGATCAAGTAGATCAGATTCTGTGCTGTGTGCACTTCTAAAACCTGATTGCTGTGAGTATAGTAAGTCATGCTTGTCGACATACTCTTGGAGCTGGTGTGCAGCTATTTTATTGAGAATCTTTAACAAGAAATTGCAATTTCGTGAGAGGCCTGAGATTAGCCGGATTTTGTTGGTCTAGACTAGACTTTTTCACCAATGGTGTGACTGTAACTGTTTTTTATATCAGTAGGAACTTTTCGGTCTCTAAATGATGAGTTTGTCTTGTGACAAAGGAAAGGTGCAAAGATTCCTGCGTTATCTAGTATGAATTTGGGGGGTAATATGTTTTCAGCGCATGAAGTACAGTTTATAGAGGAGAAGGTATTTAGCATGATTTCTAGTGAAATTGGTGTAAACTGAAATTTGGGTATTTTGATTTCTCGACCAGCCATATTGTAGGTAGGAGGAGTGTCTATAACTTTACTTTTGGTGACCAAAATAAAATCTGAAATAAGACTCTGCAATTTCACTATTTATCATTGACTCCATCAGCTCTCGAGGAAGAAACTGTTGCACAAAAAGAGACAGGTCTATTTTGCACATTCAGTCATTTATTTTTATGAGTATTGTTCAAAGTATCATAGCAAAATGTATTCTTTTATTTGCTTTTTTAAAATCCAGAATAGCGTTTCTTACGTAATTTGAGTCTTTTATGAATGGCTGAACGGATTTGGGCCCGAACATCGCTCTAGAAAGAGCGATGTTTCGGAAGGCCACCTGGAGAAGGCTGCCAACTGCAAGGTTGATCTGTTTTCCCTTTTCCTTCATGCCATTTTCAGCCTCTCCCCCCTTCATGCCAACCCCCTTGGCATGTCTGTGCCCCATCTCCTTTCCTTCAGTGTGTTTCTCCTTTTATGTTATGTTACTGGACATTTGTATAGTGCCTATTTTACCATTGTTATTATCTCAAAGTGCTGTGTGCTGAATGCCCTTGGGGACTGTAGTCTCGGTCAGTGGAGAGAGAAGGGTAGTAAGTAGTGTCTATGTTTGCAGCCAGGCCGGATTTTCGTGGTCGATAGCTGCATTCTTTTATTAAAAAAAAAATCTTTATTTACTTTTTCCAGTATAACAAACCACAAAACAGCAAAGGATGAAGCATAAATCAAAGAAAAGAGCAAGAACCACATAATGTCCGCCCTCCATAAATCATCCTAATATACCTACTATTTCACACACCCTCCCCCCCTCACCCCATATACATTAACATCTTCATATGACCCGGGTAAAGGCAAGTATCTGAAGTCCATCTCACCACTCGACATGAGCACCTGAATTTCCAAATTGTCCATTACATTACATCAGATTATTTTTTCACACAAAAGAATGGGCATAGGAGTATTAATAAATAGTAGTTTGTATTTACAGACATACATAGACAGTCCCTACGGAAGCACAACCTGACACTTTAAGGGCGAACTCTCGCTGGGTGGACTGTGTGTGCCGCCTATCTAATAGGGATAGCAAGAGAACTTTCCCTCATCAACAATCATACAATTTTCTCAATCACACTCAAGCAACCAGAGCAAGTATGGATTGAGATAGTAAACATTAGATCTTGCCCCTTCTGTGCAGTGTGGAAAGCTGCTTCTACCAGGATTTCCTATCGATTTATTCACGAACTAGGTAGAGACCTTCCTAACAGCAGACCTTGTTCTGGAACATTAAAACATAGAAACCCAAATGCTATGGGAACAGCTAGAGGCCAGGGGCCTGTCTAGGGGAATTTGTTAGACCGACATGTTCAGTCTGTCTTACAGGAACATCATCTTAGTCATGAGAAAACTCATGATCCTTATGTCAACCGGTTTCAATGACCAATTTAATTGGGGTCATCTTCTTCAGCACTAACCGGTTTCGATGACAAATATAATTGGGATCATCTTCTTCAGGACCTAATTACTTCTGTCACGGGCATCGCTCAATCAATGGTCCGCCGATGCAGATCAGGCAGTACCTCCGTCCCCTAAAGGGAAACAAAAGATGAAGAACTGGGTGTTCTTCCCAGCTGCTTGATACTCTCACTGTAGGAGAGTTGGTACTGTGCAGTCATGTGGTTGTTTAAAAAAAAACTCATTAGCAGTGTCTGGTTAGTAGGACATTCTGGGTGTCCTATAGCAGACACAGAAGTACAGGTGGAGGGGAGGGAGGTAAAAGAACAAGAGGGGGGAAGCAAAAAAGGGGAGTGATTAGCATTCCCAAAGTGACTTGGTGAGGCCACCTCTCAGGTGTTTAGTGGGTTGTCAGGCATGCACATATGTTTGATTGTGCCACATACCCGCTCTCAAGCGTCTCGTATTGGTCTGGGGGGGTCGAGGTTATTCAATGGACGAGCCACATGTACCTCTCTGCTCGATTCGTCTCCCTCGTGCTGCTCAGGAAAGAGGGATCTATTCAGTATACTGTGTACATATGGCAGAGCATTGATTCCCAGATGCTGGGCAGTGGGTTTGCTTACCTGACAGGAGATGTTGTGCTGCAAAACAGTCGATGCTGCAGTCATTGGTCAAACGTGTTCCTCTGTCCAATTAGTATCCCTCGAACTGCAGAGTAATAAAAAGGGGGTTTCTGTGAGAACTCAATCCTATGACAATGCAGCAAGTCATAGCATCTCAGGCGCTGGCCATGCGCTCCGCTTACCTGTGTTAAGACGTTCCACTGCTCCTTAGTCGCTGCTATCATAGTGTGCTGGCTGTAAGCTCACTAACGTTTGTGTATCAATAAATGAAACATTTCCAGGTGCATCATGGGAGGGAGGCGTGGTTAAACCTTAGGCTTCTTTGATGCTATAAAATCGGGGCGGCCATCTTGGAGCTGTGTCACTCTACCGTGGCAAGCTTCTAGAGCCCACTTTTGATTCTTTAACATGTACATTGTGTTAACTCTCGAGCATGTACTGCGCAACATGTGATGCTCTGATAACATAGCCCGCTATTGTCTCCCTTACTGTAACACAAAGGCTTACACAAACGGAAATTTAAGCTAGAGTGCCATTTTTGAAAAAAATCACTGTTCATTTTAACTTTAGCAAAAGCCTGCTCTGTGCAAGCGGATCCGCACCGTTTTTGTAATATATGCTGGACTTAAGGCAGTGTAGTGCCTTTCCTGACTGCTTTGGGGTCCCGCATTGCCATTCCAAGATGGCCGACACGCAGGCACCGGAGTGCCCGGGCTGTTGACTCCTGCCACTTTGCCTTGATTGGCTCAAGTCCATTATGTCCTGGCCTATGGGAAAGCCGGCAGGCTTGACCGGCCCACCCTCCAAGGCCCACTCCTAAGGCCCTGTCTACCCATATCCACCACGGTTACGCCGGTCCGCCGTCCCCCTGGTCGCTTATGCATTGTATGCTCCCCCCAGCCCCCTCTGTCACTTGTGCATTTTATGCTCCCCCAGTCCCCCTGGTCGCTTGTGCATTGTATGCTCCACCAAGCCCCCCCTGGTCGCTTGTGCATTGTATGCTCCCCCCGACCTCCCCTGGTCACTTGTGCAATTTATGCCATCCTCCCCCACCCATTCCCGCTCTTCTCTCCTAACCCTCGCCCCCCTTCCGTCCACCTGCAACTATCCCCATACAACTGTATTATGCCACTGCCTTTACTATCCCTCAGATCCTGACACTATGCATTATTTGTTGCCGCCGCCTTTACCACTATGGGCCGGTCCTCACACTATGCCACATATACTGACTTTGCATTGACTGCTGTTGCTGCCTTCCAATCTGGGGTCGGCAGCCCTCATGTCTATGCCACCTATTTTGACTAAAACGTATTGTATGCTGCCGCCACCTGCAAATAGGGCTGACACGCACATTTTGTCACCTACTCTGTCCTTTTGCATTACCTGTTGTTGCCACCCTTCAAGATGGGGTAGGCTCTTATGTTTTATGCTACCGATTCTGACTGCATAAATTACCTGTTGTTCCCACCCTTCAAGATGGGGTAGGCTCTCATGTTTTACGCTACCGATTCTGACCGTATGCATTACCTGTTGTTGCCACCCTTCAGGATGGGGTAGTGTGATGCTTGAAATGCATCGGAGGGACAGGGCCTCCGTATCCTTGTCCTTTACTGCTTTCTATCGTGTGTTCTGTCGTGTTTTCCGCACAGGAGTTCATATGGGACTCCTGGCGGTGCAGCTCTCTCCTTTGGTTTGGTGAACAGACCCCTGGGATACCCCATGGCACCCATGGGTAGGGGTGCAACCCTGTGCCCCTAGTGTATGTTTTTGGGCACCTGTGTGTGACCCACATAGCAGGGTACGGGCTGGTGGCAGCTCTGTGCTGAATTGACTGGTGCCCTGAGCATCCTCCATTTTGGGATGACCAGGCCCTGTCATTGGAATCTGTAGATTCCTGATGGGGACAAAATGGCCCTCATGGCCTCTTGCCTTCCATCGCCTTTTACCTTGATCTTCCTGAAGTCCCGGGAAGCGCTGACTCTGTCCCTTCCCCCTGACTGGCTGTTGGGTGGAAGTTCCATATAAGGTAGTGTGGGGAAGTGTTGACCAGACTGGCTGGAGCCTTCTCAACGACCGTATGTTGTGGGTACACCTGTGGGTGGGACCTGGATGAATGGAGTGCATGACGAATAAGCATTCTATGTTGTGGGTGTCTAGTATCTGGTGTTTGATGCAATGACTGAGACAGCCCTGCCCGAAACAGGTATGAATGCAGTGTGGAGTGTTGAATGGCTTGGTACTTGTCCCAATACACATAACGTGTTGTGAGTGTCTGGAGTGAAGTGAATGGCCTGAATGAATTGTGTGCCTGATTGGCTGCCTGAATGCCCTTTGCCGTGATTGGATGTTTGAGTATGACCCAGCGGAATGAATGGGAGATCAACAGTATATCTGGGGACCTCTCACTGCTAGGAATCGTGTTCAGAAGCTAAAGTCCACTACGACGAGTAACTAGAGTAACTGAAGCTTGACCTTGAAGCCCTGCTGGGCGAGAAGAATTGCTGTTGCTCTCCTTCACAATCTGAAAGCTGCCGTGTCTCCAAGGACTGACACAGAGAGGACCTGGTAAGGCGCCCTCTTCCCGAGCTACAAGGGACCATCGTGCACCAGCTGCTCTCTGCCAAAGCTCCCTGGTAGACAGACATTCGACAGGCTGCCGGCCCGATACCGGGACCGCCGCGGAATCACAAAGAGAAGCGCCCGGACTGTTGTCCGCCACTGTCGACGAACGCCGTCGCCGACTGGAGCTGCCGTACTCCCGTTTGCCGAAGAACTTCATTGATCCAAGGACGCTCTCGTCCGCATCGTCGCCGCTGTATCCTGCAGGAGAAGGCCTGACCGTCGACGCGCCGAGGAGCATCCACCAGTGGGTTTCCCGCCACCCAAAGACCACAGAGACGCCGACGACTCGACGCCATTGCTGGGCCACAGTTCTTCAAACTCTTTGCGGTCCAGAACTATCGACACTAAGGTGCCCCGCACGCCTCTTCCTTGCAGGACGTTTACGCTTCCCCGTCAACGAGCACCACTAGGAACGAAGCTGCCACTTAACCGTCGTAGCTCATCCTGTTCTCCGTCGGACGTACGACGACCCGTGCCTCCTGCCTTAAAGGGAGGGCACTCAAGAAGGGCCGTCGATTTCCCACCGAGGAACGCTACAATTCCAGTAACTTTGGGGTTGCAGAATTATTGGGAAGTCTAGTGTGAACAATATATGGACTGGGCTTGTATCTTTATTCTATAGGTTGCCCAGGTGGGGGGATCTCAACACAGAGCTGTGTTTAACGGTAATGGACCATATTCTGCCAATTGTCAACCATCCTGCTTTCCTTCCTCTCTCTACTGCTGGTTTCCTCTTTATTGATCTGTGTGACATTTTGAACGTGTAGTTGATGCACTTTAATGAGATCTAATAATCGTTGTGGTACCACTTTAGAACTGTATGTATTTACCATTGTTGATTTCCTGAGCACAAAGTGAGTTATCTGTGTTTTAACCGAGACAGTGTGCGGACATTCCTTTGTGGGTGCCTGGGGACTACACTGTACTTAAGAACCAGCCTGCATCACCTTCCTGAGAAGCTAGGCCTTGATTGCTCGACTACGTTACCAATAATAGAGAATCTTGGCTGGGGTCCTCTGTGCTTCTCCTCTACCATATAGAGAGCAGAAGTACAGACACCCCCCTCCGGTCCTTTACAGGTAGGCTCTCATGTTTTATGCTACCGATTCTGACTGTATGAATTACTTGTTGTTGCCACCCTTCAAGATGGGATAAGCCCTCATGTTTTATGCTACCGATTCTGACCGTACGCATTACCTGTTATTGCCACCCTTCAAGATGGGGTAGGCTCTCATGTTTTATGCTACTGATTCTGCTACTGATTCTGACTGTATGCACTTATGTAACCAAGCAAGTTTTCTTAACAGCACTGCGATGTCCAAGAGAAGTTGTGCGCTTTACAAATGCAAATAAATAAATAAATAAATAACTTTTTCGATGCTGCTTATCAAATGTAGGGTCAATATAGTTGCACATTAAGGAACTGGTGTTTCGTCACACCGGTGCTCGTTATCAGTCTATGGATTATGTTCTTCCATAGTTAGTCATTGGAATCTGATCATTTTTGGCACATACTCAGCGTGATGATCGCTATGTGGCTAGGTTCTTTTTGCCTTATGTGTCATCACCTAATGTGACTATGAGTGCTTGAGTGCTAGTGAGGTAATACTGCATGTTCATGCCACAGCACACCTTCATTCATACCCCTATTGTGTGTGTCAAGCCAAAAGATCCAGTGTTGTTCTCTCCGGAGTAATAGATTGTGAAAATTGCCTCCCCTTCTAGGTTGGTGAATCTTTTCAATGATTGTCCAGTCAAACTCATCTTGACTATGCCCTTCTACCACGAAGTGAGATACTAGTGGTGCTGTCATTTTCTTTGTCTTAAGGCAGGATTTGTGTTCCATCACCCTTTTTCTCACTGCCCGAGTCTTCATCCCAACATATTTCATATTACAGGGACACGTGATGAGGTAAATGACTACTGAGCTGTTACTATTTGTAAAGGTCTTCTATATCCTTGGGATCTTCCACCCGATATCTATTTGGGCACTCCATCTGGTTTGTGCGTACATGGAGCATTGCCCGCAGGGTGAATGTCCTGTCAGAGGTTTGCTGGTCAATATTGTCGGTTGGGTATTGTCGTGAGCCTCACCCTGTTCAGGCAATGTTTTTACCAATTTGTCCCTCAGGTTTTGCCTGTCTTTCAGGGCAAAAGAGGGCATTGGAATGGGAGGTTCTCGTGTGTTCAAAATTGGCTCAAGTTTATTTATCTCCTTTGTTATTTTATTAAACAATGAAGAATAACTAAAGACTGCTGTGATGTTTTACCTTGCGGGGGCTTTTTGATGTTGCTGCAGTGTGATCTCTCTTAGGATGTTTTGCGCCCGTTTGTACGTGGTATTCACAATGCTTTTTAGATAGGCGCGGTTCATCAGATGTGTTTTTAAGATCTTGGCTTGGGCCACATAGTCTGCAGTATTCATGCAGGGACGTTGATATCTCAAAAACTGGCCAAATGGGAGGTTATCTTTCAGGGCTTGTGGATGGTAACTAGAGTATACTAACAATGAGTTGCGGCCTGTCTGTTTTTTATATACCTTTGAGCATAGTCGTCCTTCACATGTGGTAACCTGGAGATCAAGGACGTGTATGCTCTCTTTATCTGGCTTCAGCGTAAATTTGAGACGAGAGTTGTAATCATTGATCAGTGGTGAAATGATCTCAGTTCTTGCATTGCGCCTTGAAAGATCATGAAAACATTATCTATATATCGCCGCCAGATCTTTATCTGGTGCAGAAAAGGGTTACTGGTGTATTATATGTATGATTTTTCTCAAATGAATCCAGATAGAGATTGGCCAAACTCGGGACAAATGTTGCACCCATGGCCGTCCCTGATATCTGTTGGTAAAAGCTGTCATCACAAAGAAAACATTTCCTAGTCAGGGCTATTTCGGCTAGCTGGATGATGACACCTGGGGGTACATTTTACAATTCTGTACCAAATTCTAGTACATTTTTTACCATGGACAGGGTCGCCTGCTGAGGGATCTTAGTTAATGTTAATGTTAAAGGACATTTGTACCGCGCACTATCACCACCGAAGTGGTCCCCTGGCGCTCTGGCGGCTCTGAAAAAGGGGAGGAGAGGGTTTGGGTTAGTGGGAATAAGCTGGAAAAGTGCAAGAGAGCAGTGATGTGCTGTTGGAAGCCTCAGCCCGGTGGGTCCGTCGGCTGGGCTTGGGGTGTTTTATGGTCCGTAGTCATCGTGTGCTGCTGTGCAAGTCTATGTGTGGTTTGTTTTGTTGTTGCATTGTTGTGAAGTTTGTGCGGATTGCTGCGTTTAAGGCTTGTGGTTGTGTTTGGTTATAGTTTGAGAGGTGTATGCAGAGGGATGGAATTGTTAGTTGGTTGCTTAGTTGGCATTGCTGTCCTTGCAATTGTGGGATTCCATCTAGGTCCGGTACATGCTACAGTCACATTTCTGTCTAGATGCCGCGCAAGCTAGGTTCATAATTCTAAGTGTGGTGCATGCTAAGAATCACATATTCTAACAATCACATTTCTGAGATTCCATCTAGGTGTGGTATTTGCTAACAATCATATTTCTATCTAGATGCGACGCGGGCTAAGCTTGAGAATTCCATCTAAGTATGGCATATGCTAACAATCAAATTTCTGTCTAGATTTGGCACAAACTATGCTTGAGAATTCAATCTAAGTGTGGCATGTGATAACAATCACATTTCTGTCTGGATTTGGCGCAGACTAAACATGAGAAATTCCATATAAGTGTGGCATATGCTAACAATCATATTTCTATCTAGATGCGACGCAGGCTAAGCTTGAGAATTCCTTCTAAGTGTGGCATATGCTAAGAATCACATTTCTGAAATTCCATCTAAGTGTGGTATATGCTAACAAACACATTTCTGTCTAGATTTGGCGCTTCTATCTAAGAGTGAACATGCTAACATTCACAATTCCGTCTAAGAGTGGACATGTTAACATTCACAATTCCGTCTAAGAGTGGACATGCTAACACTCACAATTCTATCTAAGAGTGAACATGCTAACACTCACAATTCTATCTAAGAGTGAACAAGCTGAACATGCTACACTTAGTGTAAATCGACTCTATGCCCATGGTAACTAACCAATCGGTTTTCTTGGCAAACTCCAGTGTGTCTAGAAGAATAAGCATAGCTGTTGAATTTTTGACATAGGCTTTCATTTTGGGTATTTCATTCTTTATGGAGAAATCGGCAAATTGTGACAAAGGTTCGAGTATAGAAATGATGCCAGATTCAATTGGGTGCCCTGGTGGTGGTGTCAAGCCTTTGTGGATTTTAGGCATGGCATAGAAAGCCGGCAGGCGTGGATGTGTAGGCGTGAGGAACGCTGCTTCTCTTGGACTGATGTATCCTTCAGCTTCTGCTTATTCCGCAACAGTGCCTATCAGAGCCCTCAGGTTGTTAGTGGGATCCCTGTGGAGAATCCGATAGCTAGTTAAGTCTTGTATGAGTATGTTGACCATGGTGTTGTAGTAATGCTTGTCCATTACCACGGTTGCCCCTCCTTTGTCAACTGTCTTGATGGTGATGGCATCGTTCTAAGCCACATCTGTTAATGCTGCTAATTGTTTCTTGGAGCAATTATCTACAAAGGGTATATTCCTCTCAAGCTCAAACATTTTCTTGAGTAGTGCTTGTTCGAACGTGAATGATTCTGCAGAATTTGTGCATAGAGGGGGGAAGAACTCAGACAGTGGTCATAAACCGGTAGTATCTTGTTCCAACGTTTTGTCATGAAAGAATTGTTTTAGTCTTACTTTCCCCATGAGTTGGGTCAACTCTATTCTTGTCTAGAAAGGTTCATAGTGAGCTGTACGCATGAATGAAAGTCCTTTCTGAAGGCTCTCTTCTTCCGCTGTCATCAGATGATAAGTAGACAAATTAACTATTAAGTAAAAGTTGGTTGGGGCAATCCCTGCAGGTGATCCGTGGCAATTGGTTCTGCCACCGGTGCTTGCCTCGACCTGATCCGCGTTATCCTAAAAGAGGCATGTTGGGACCCGAGGAACCACCTCCCTGTCTAGAACCATTGAACTGAACCCTCCGGCCAGTTCGAATGTCATCATCCGAACGATTGCTGGAGAAAGTGTGTGCTTCCATAGGGACAGTCTATGCGTGTTTGATGATAGTTACATGTAAGTACAAACGACTATTTATTAATACTCCTGTGCCCGTTCTTTTGTTTTATAAAACATTTTGTTCTAACGGCAGGAATGCAACAGTAGTAAGCACGGTTTATAGCTTCGCCCTTGGTGTTTTTCGTTTTATTATTACATTAGATTGCCTAGTCTGAAGCACAATGTGTAATACATTCCCATCATCCATCTCTTTCCCACTTCTAGTCCTCCCCTTACCATCCCTTCCTTGCTTGAATCACTCTCATATCGACATATATCTAAACCCTGAATTCAGCCCTTTCCACCTCACGGTTTGCCCCTCTCTCATGTATGGTACCTGTGATCCTCTCCATCACATGTATGTTCCTTCCTGTGTTTATCCACTCCTTCTTGCTGGGAAGTGACAATCTTTTCCAATGCATCGCCAGGCATGCTCTCCTTGCCAATAACAGAAAATGTGGCAAATGCGACAGATTGCTGTATTCAGTGTCCTCAAGACCAAATAAGTCCAATAAGGGTGTCTTCAACCTGGGGACCCCTCCCAACTCTTTAATCCACCCGAAAACATTGTCCCAATAGATTTGGACATTCTCACAACCCCACTACATATGACAATAATCCGCCGGCTCTCCGCATTCATGACAGCAAAGGGGACTCACTCCCGGGAACACCCTGGATAGATGAACAGGATCATACTGCCATCTATGAAGCAGTTTAATAGCATGGAGTTTATATTGATATGAAATTCAGACTCTATATGACCTGCAACACATTCTGAGCCATAATATATCATCCACTTCCAGTCCCAATTCCCTCTGCCACTGAGTCTATCCGTACTCCCCTTTACAGCCTCCACCAAAGCCTGATATAGGGATGAAATCACACCTTTCATCTCCCGTTTAGAATCCAAAACCTTTTCAAAGGGGGTTAGCTCTCTCTGGACCATTTCCCTCCAGGGTTCAGGGGTAATTACCCCCTTCAGCTTTGAGTGTGAGAATACCGACAATTTTCCTATTCCTCCTCCAAGTCCAGGGAATAGATCAATGGCACAGTCCTTAGGTCTATGCAAGGGTAGCTGTTTGATCTTGCCGTTTTCAAACACTTGCTGGAATTCGCTGTACTCATCAGGTATTAGACAATGTATCTGTGGAACAGATGGATTCATCAACTGGGGAACAGAAAACTGGACCTCAATCATGGAGGCAGAAAGACAGGTTGAGACGCAGTATTCTGAGTCAAAGGAAATCTTCTGGACCTTCCAATTGATGAAGGGATTGTGCTCTTCCATAAAAGGCATCCCCAATATAACGGGATCATTTGCAGGTTGTATCAGACGAAAGTATTTGATTTCCTCATAATGATGGATTCTTAAAGACATGGGCAGAGTATGCGCTACAATGGGTCCTCCTTCTAGCAGATGCCAATCCACTCCCTGGACTGGTAAAGTGACTTATTTTTGCTGAAATGGAATCGCCTGTCTCCTAGCCCAGGATGCATCTGTAAAAATACCGGCCGCTCCTGAATCAGCCAAGGCTGTTGTCTCGATCATGCCGATTCAAGGTATGTTGATGGCGACTCGTAGAACTAGTAGTGTAGTCAAAGTAAATGGAATAGTCATGGTTAATAGGGGATTTCATCTGCTCTCCTGACCCTTTATCCCTACCAGGGTCTGTTGGGTGTCTTGACCCACGTTCAAGTTATTAGGCTACAACATTTGTGCTGTGGGCTTAGGAAATCCAAGAGGGCGGAAAAGCCCACATTTGCACCAGAATCCTGGAGAACCGTGCAGTTTTGCGCACAACGAAATGGTCGCCTGACCTGCCACCCACCAGTGTGAGTGTGAGGGACCGAAAGCGCCATGGGTAAAAGGTGGTGCCCAATGAAAAACAGCAGGGCCTGTTGGCTCAAAAAGCACTTTGAAATCACCTTTGTTTCTCTGAAATGCAAGCTAAAAATGCCTATTTTAAACATTGCAAGATATTCAAAAATCTCACTGAACACCAGCAGACATTTGGCAGAATGTATTCTTGTGTGCATACTAAATCTGGAAAGAGAAAGAGCCCAAAACAATGTTTATAACAAAACTGACTGAGCTGTGGATGTCAGCAGCTCAAGTGAAATTGGACGGAAAGACATTAAAATCTAAATGTTTAAATTAAATGAGTGACCTACTGTTGAGTGTCACATAGTTTGCAACTGTTAAATGTCATAGTTTTGAACTTAGAATCAGCGTTCTAGCTGCATGTGTAAAAATTGCAAGTTTGGTTTGAATTTAGAAAACTGGGAACCAAAGTGACATTTGGCTGAAGCCTGGCTTGAAGAGAGTGAAATCTGCCCGGCAACTACCCCGACAGGAGTTGAAACTTGATCAGCAGCTGTGTTCCCAGGCCTGACTGCATTCTGCTGCCCCTGCCAAAAGGAGAAGACACCTCTCTGATTGAATTAGGGGAGGGGCAACTGGGGACTTCAGGAAACTAAACAAAGCACTGTCCTTGGCCCAGGCAAATGTTAAATTAGGGGGGTCGTAAATGGCTTCCTCTTTGAAGGAAACGGGGAGGGGCACTGCAGCTGTGAGCAAGCTGAGCTTGGGGGAAGTGGATAAACCAGAAATTCCACCATGTGCTTTGGAAAACCACAACCCTCGGGGCCAGAGCATAATTTTAAAAAGATGGATAATTCATAGTGCAGAATTGTAAAAATTATATAAATAACATCATCATTCTTGTGATTTTTCTGTTCACATTTTAAGAGGTGTTAGGACTGCGTCTCGTATTGGTCTGGGGGGGTCGAGGTTATTCAATTGACGAGCCACATGTACCTCTCTGCTCGATTCGTCTCCCTCGTGCTGCTCAGGAAAGAGGGATCTATTCAGTATACTGTGTACATATGGCAGAGCATTGATTCCCAGATGCTGGGCAGTGGGTTTGCTTACCTGACAGGAGATGTTGTGCTGCAAAACAGTCGATGCTGCAGTCATTGGTCAAACGTGTTCCTCTGTCCAATTAGTATCCCTCGAACTGCAGAGTAATAAAAAGGGGGTTTCTGTGAGAACTCAATCCTATGACAATGCAGCAAGTCATAGCATCTCAGGCGCTGGCCATGCGCTCCGCTTACCTGTGTTAAGACGTTCCACTGCTCCTTAGTCGCTGCTATCATAGTGTGCTGGCTGTAAGCTCACTAACGTTTGTGTATCAATAAATGAAACATTTCCAGGTGCATCATGGGAGGGAGGCGTGGTTAAACCTTAGGCTTCTTTGATGCTATAAAATCGGGGCGGCCATCTTGGAGCTGTGTCACTCTACCGTGGCAAGCTTCTAGAGCCCACGTTTGATTCTTTAACATGTACATTGTGTTAACTCTCGAGCATGTACTGCGCAACATGTGATGCTCTGATAACATAGCCCGCTTTTGTCTCCCTTACTGTAACACAAAGGCTTACACAAACGGAAATTTAAGCTAGAGTGCCATTTTTGAAAAAAATCACTGTTCATTTTAACTTTAGCAAAAGCCTGCTCTGTGCAAGCGGATCCGCACCGTATTTGTAATATATGCTGGACTTAAGGCAGTGTAGTGCCTTTCCTGACTGCTTTGGGGTCCCGCATTGCCATTCCAAGATGGCCGACACGCAGGCACCGGAGTGCCCGGGCTGTTGACTCCTGCCACTTTGCCTTGATTGGCTCAAGTCCATTATGTCCTGGCCTATGGGAAAGCCGGCAGGCTTGACCGGCCCACCCTCCAAGGCCCACTCCTAAGGCCCTGTCTACCCATATCCACCACGGTTACGCCGGTCCGCCGTCCCCCTGGTCGCTTATGCATTGTATGCTCCCCCCAACCCCTCTGTCACTTGTGCATTTTATGCTCCCCCAGTCCCCCTGGTCGCTTGTGCATTGTATGCTCCACCAAGCCCCCCCTGGTCGCTTGTGCATTGTATGCTCCCCCTGACCTCCCCTGGTCACTTGTGCAATTTATGCCATCCTCCCCCACCCATTCCCGCTCTTCTCTCCTAACCCTCGCCCCCCTTCCGTCCACCTGCAACTATCCCCATACAACTGTATTATGCCACTGCCTTTACTATCCCTCAGATCCTGACACTATGCATTATTTGTTGCCGCCGCCTTTACCACTATGGGCCGGTCCTCACACTATGCCACATATACTGACTTTGCATTGACTGCTGTTGCTGCCTTCCAATCTGGGGTCGGCAGCCCTCATGTCTATGCCACCTATTTTGACTAAAACGTATTGTATGCTGCCGCCACCTGCAACCAGGGCTGACACGCACATTTTGTCACCTACTCTGTCCTTTTGCATTACCTGTTGTTGCCACCCTTCAAGATGGGGTAGGCTCTCATGTTTTATGCTACCGATTCTGACTGCATAAATTACCTGTTGTTCCCACCCTTCAAGATGGGGTAGGCTCTCATGTTTTACGCTACCGATTCTGACCGTATGCATTACCTGTTGTTGCCACCCTTCAGGATGGGGTAGTGTGATGCTTGAAATGCATCGGAGGGACAGGGCCTCCGTATCCTTGTCCTTTACTGCTTTCTATCGTGTGTTCTGTCGTGTTTTCCGCGCAGGAGTTCATATGGGACTCCTGGCGGTGCAGCTCTCTCCTTTGGTTTGGTGAACAGACCCCTGGGATACCCCATGGCACCCATGGGTAGGGGTGCAACCCTGTGCCCCTAGTGTATGTTTTTGGGCACCTGTGTGTGACCCACAGAGCAGGGTACGGGCTGGTGGCAGCTCTGTGCTGAATTGACTGGTGCCCTGAGCATCCTCCATTTTGGGATGAACAGGCCCTGTCATTGGAATCTGTAGATTCCTGATGGGGACAAAATGGCCCTCATGGCCTCTTGCCTTCCATCGCCTGTTACCTTGATCTTCCTGAAGTCCCGGGAAGCGCTGACTCTGTCCCTTCCCCCTGACTGGCTGTTGGGTGGAAGTTCCATATAAGGTAGTGTGGGGAAGTGTTGACCAGACTGGCTGGAGCCTTCTCAACGACCGTATGTTGTGGGTACACCTGTGGGTGGGACCTGGATGAATGGAGTGCATGACGAATAAGCATTCTATGTTGTGGGTGTCTAGTATCTGGTGTTTGATGCAATGACTGAGACAGCCCTGCCCGAAACAGGTATGAATGCAGTGTGGAGTGTTGAATGGCTTGGTACTTGTCCCAATACACATAACGTGTTGTGAGTGTCTGGAGTGAAGTGAATGGCCTGAATGAATTGTGTGCCTGATTGGCTGCCTGAATGCCCTTTGCCGTGATTGGATGTTTGAGTATGACCCAGCGGAATGAATGGGAGATCAACAGTATATCTGGGGACCTCTCACTGCTAGGAATCGTGTTCAGAAGCTAAAGTCCACTACGACGAGTAACTAGAGTAACTGAAGCTTGACCTTGAAGCCCTGCTGGGCGAGAAGAATTGCTGTTGCTCTCCTTCACAATCTGAAAGCTGCCGTGTCTCCAAGGACTGACACAGAGAGGACCTGGTAAGGCGCCCTCTTCCCGAGCTACAAGGGACCATCGTGCACCAGCTGCTCTCTGCCAAAGCTCCCTGGTAGACAGACATTCGACAGGCTGCCGGCCCGATACCGGGACCGCCGCGGAATCACAAAGAGAAGCGCCCGGACTGTTGTCCGCCACTGTCGACGAACGCCGTCGCCGACTGGAGCTGCCGTACTCCCGTTTGCCGAAGAACTTCATTGATCCAAGGACGCTCTCGTCCGCATCGTCGCCACTGTTTCCTGCAGGAGAAGGCCTGACCGTCGACGCGCCGAGGAGCATCCACCAGTGGGTTTCCCGCCACCCAAAGACCACAGAGACGCCGACGACTCGACGCCATTGCTGGGCCACAGTTCTTCAAACTCTTTGCGGTCCAGAACTATCGACACTAAGGTGCCCCGCACGCCTCTTCCTTGCAGGACGTTTACGCTTCCCCGTCAACGAGCACCACTAGGAACGAAGCTGCCACTTAACCGTCGTAGCTCATCCTGTTCTCCGTCGGACGTACGACGACCCGTGCCTCCTGCCTTAAAGGGAGGGCACTCAAGAAGGGCCGTCGATTTCCCACCGAGGAACGCTACAATTCCAGTAACTTTGGGGTTGCAGAATTATTGGGAAGTCTAGTGTGAACAATATATGGACTGGGCTTGTATCTTTATTCTATAGGTTGCCCAGGTGGGGGGATCGCAACACAGAGCTGTGTTTAACGGTAATGGACCATATTCTGCCAATTGTCAACCATCCTGCTTTCCTTCCTCTCTCTACTGCTGGTTTCCTCTTTATTGATCTGTGTGACATTTTGAACGTGTAGTTGATGCACTTTAATGAGATCTAATAATCGTTGTGGTACCACTTTAGAACTGTATGTATTTACCATTGTTGATTTCCTGAGCACAAAGTGAGTTATCTGTGTTTTAACCGAGACAGTGTGCGGACATTCCTTTGTGGGTGCCTGGGGACTACACTGTACTTAAGAACCAGCCTGCATCACCTTCCTGAGAAGCTAGGCCTTGATTGCTCGACTATGTTACCAATAATAGAGAATCTTGGCTGGGGTCCTCTGTGCCTCTCCTCTACCATATAGAGAGCAGAAGTACAGACACCCCCCTCCGGTCCTTTACAGGTAGGCTCTCATGTTTTATGCTACCGATTCTGACTGTATGAATTACTTGTTGTTGCCACCCTTCAAGATGGGATAAACCCTCATGTTTTATGCTACCGATTCTGACCGTACGCATTACCTGTTATTGCCACCCTTCAAGATGGGGTAGGCTCTCATGTTTTATGCTACTGATTCTGCTACTGATTCTGACTGTATGCACTTATGTAACCAAGCAAGTTTTCTTAACAGCACTGCGATGTCCAAGAGAAGTTGTGCGCTTTACAAATGCAAATAAATAAATAAATAACTTTTTCGATGCTGCTTATCAAATGTAGGGTCAATATAGTTGCACATTAAGGAACTGGTGTTTCGTCACACCGGTGCTCGTTATCAGTCTATGGATTATGTTCTTCCATAGTTAGTCATTGGAATCTGATCATTTTTGGCACATACTCAGCGTGATGATCGCTATGTGGCTAGGTTCTTTTTGCCTTATGTGTCATCACCTAATGTGACTATGAGTGCTTGAGTGCTAGTGAGGTAATACTGCATGTTCATGCCACAGCACACCTTCATTCATACCCCTATTGTGTGTGTCAAGCCAAAAGATCCAGTGTTGTTCTCTCCGGAGTAGTAGATTGTGAAAATTGCCTCCCCTTCTAGGTTGGTGAATCTTTTCAATGATTGTCCAGTCAAACTCATCTTGACTATGCCCTTCTACCACGAAGTGAGATACTAGTGGTGCTGTCATTTTCTTTGTCTTAAGGCAGGATTTGTGTTCCATCACCCTTTTTCTCACTGCCCGAGTCTTTATCCCAACATATTTCATATTACAGGGACACGTGATGAGGTAAATGACTACTGAGCTGTTACTATTCGTAAAGGTCTTCTATATCCTTGGGATCTTCCACCCGATATCTATTTGGGCACTCCATCTGGTTTGTGCGTACATGGAGCATTGCCCGCAGGGTGAATGTCCTGTCAGAGGTTTGCTGGTCAATATTGTCGGTTGGGTATTGTCGTGAGCCTCACCCTGTTCAGGCAATGTTTTTACCAATTTGTCCCTCAGGTTTTGCCTGTCTTTCAGGGCAAAAGAGGGCATTGGAATGGGAGGTTCTCGTGTGTTCAAAATTGGCTCAAGTTTATTTATCTCCTTTGTTATTTTATTAAACAATGAAGAATAACTAAAGACTGCTGTGATGTTTTACCTTGCGGGGGCTTTTTGATGTTGCTGCAGTGTGATCTCTCTTAGGATGTTTTGCGCCCGTTTGTACGTGGTATTCACAATGCTTTTTAGATAGGCGCGGTTCATCAGATGTGTTTTTAAGATCTTGGCTTGGGCCACATAGTCTGCAGTATTCATGCAGGGACGTTGATATCTCAAAAACTGGCCAAATGGGAGGTTATCTTTCAGGGCTTGTGGATGGTAACTAGAGTATACTAACAATGAGTTGCGGCCTGTCTGTTTTTTATATACCTTTGAGCATAGTCGTCTTTCACATGTGGTAACCTGGAGATCAAGGACGTGTATGCTCTCTTTATCTGGCTTCAGCGTAAATTTGAGACGAGAGTTGTAATCATTGATCAGTGGTGAAATGATCTCAGTTCTTGCATTGCGCCTTGAAAGATCATGAAAACATTATCTATATATCGCCGCCAGATCTTTATCTGGTGCAGAAAAGGGTTACTGGTGTATTATATGTATGATTTTTCTCAAATGAATCCAGATAGAGATTGGCCAAACTCGGGACAAATGTTGCACCCATGGCCGTCCCTGATATCTGTTGGTAAAAGCTGTCATCACAAAGAAAACATTTCCTAGTCAGGGCTATTTCGGCTAGCTGGATGATGACACCTGGGGGTACATTTTACAATTCTGTACCAAATTCTAGTACATTTTTTACCATGGACAGGGTAGCCTGCTGAGGGATCTTAGTTAATGTTAATGTTAAAGGACATTTGTACCGCGCACTATCACCACCGAAGTGGTCCCCTGGCGCTCTGGCGGCTCTGAAAAAGGGGAGGAGAGGGTTTGGGTTAGTGGGAATAAGCTGGAAAAGTGCAAGAGAGCAGTGATGTGCTGTTGGAAGCCTCAGCCCGGTGGGTCCGTCGGCTGGGCTTGGGGTGTTTTATGGTCCGTAGTCATCGTGTGCTGCTGTGCAAGTCTATGTGTGGTTTGTTTTGTTGTTGCATTGTTGTGAAGTTTGTGCGGATTGCTGCGTTTAAGGCTTGTGGTTGTGTTTGGTTATAGTTTGAGAGGTGTATGCAGAGGGATGGAATTGTTAGTTGGTTGCTTAGTTGGCATTGCTGTCCTTGCAATTGTGGGATTCCATCTAGGTCCGGTACATGCTACAGTCACATTTCTGTCTAGATGCCGCACAAGCTAGGTTCATAATTCTAAGTGTGGTGCATGCTAAGAATCACATATTCTAACAATCACATTTCTGAGATTCCATCTAGGTGTGGTATTTGCTAACAATCATATTTCTATCTAGATGCGACGCGGGCTAAGCTTGAGAATTCCATCTAAGTATGGCATATGCTAACAATCAAATTTCTGTCTAGATTTGGCACAAACTATGCTTGAGAATTCCATCTAAGTGTGGCATGTGATAACAATCACATTTCTGTCTAGATTTGGCGCAGACTAAGCATGAGAAATTCCATATAAGTGTGGCATATGCTAACAATCATATTTCTATCTAGATGCGACGCAGGCTAAGCTTGAGAATTCCTTCTAAGTGTGGCATATGCTAAGAATCACATTTCTGAAATTCCATCTAAGTGTGGTATATGCTAACAAACACATTTCTGTCTAGATTTGGCGCTTCTATCTAAGAGTGAACATGCTAACATTCACAATTCCGTCTAAGAGTGGACATGTTAACATTCACAATTCCGTCTAAGAGTGGACATGCTAACACTCACAATTCTATCTAAGAGTGAACATGCTAACACTCACAATTCTATCTAAGAGTGAACAAGCTGAACATGCTACACTTAGTGTAAATCGACTCTATGCCCATGGTAACTAACCAATCGGTTTTCTTGGCAAACTCCAGTGAGTCTAGAAGAATAAGCATAGCTGTTGAATTTTTGACATAGGCTTTCATTTTGGGTATTTCATTCTTTATGGAGAAATCGGCAAATTGTGACAAAGGTTCGAGTATAGAAATGATGCCAGATTCAATTGGGTGCCCTGGTGGTGGTGTCAAGCCTTTGTGGATTTTAGGCATGGCATAGAAAGCCGGCAGGCGTGGATGTGTAGGCGTGAGGAACGCTGCTTCTCTTGGACTGATGTATCCTTCAGCTTCTGCTTATTCCGCAACAGTGCCTATCAGAGCCCTCAGGTTGTTAGTGGGATCCCTGTGGAGAATCCGATAGCTAGTTAAGTCTTGTATGAGTATGTTGACCATGGTGTTGTAGTAATGCTTGTCCATTACCAGGGTTGCCCCTCCTTTGTCAACTGTCTTGATGGTGATGGCATCGTTATAAGCCACATCTGTTAATGCTGCTAATTGTTTCTTGGAGCAATTATCTACAAAGGGTATATTCCTCTCAAGCTCAAACATTTTCTTGAGTAGTGCTTGTTCGAACGTGAATGATTCTGCAGAATTTGTGCATAGAGGGGGGAAGAACTCAGACAGTGGTCATAAACCGGTAGTATCTTGTTCCAACGTTTTGTCATGAAAGAATTGTTTTAGTCTTACTTTCCCCATGAGTTGGGTCAACTCTATTCTTGTCTAGAAAGGTTCATAGTAAGCTGTACGCATGAATGAAAGTCCTTTCTGAAGGCTCTCTTCTTCCGCTGTCATCAGATGATAAGTAGACAAATTAACTATTAAGTAAAAGTTGGTTGGGGCAATCCCTGCAGGTGATCCGTGGCAATTGGTTCTGCCACCGGTGCTTGCCTCGACCTGATCCGCGTTATCCTAAAAGAGGCATGTTGGGACCCGAGGAACCACCTCCCTGTCTAGAACCATTGAACTGAACCCTCCGGCCAGTTCGAATGTCATCATCCGAACGATTGCTGGAGAAAGTGTGTGCTTCCATAGGGACAGTCTATGTGTGTTTGATGATAGTTACATGTAAGTACAAACAACTATTTATTAATACTCCTGTGCCCGTTCTTTTGTTTTATAAAACATTTTGTTCTAACGGCAGGAATGCAACAGTAGTAAGCACGGTTTATAGCTTCGCCCTTGGTGTTTTTCGTTTTATTATTACATTAGATTGCCTAGTCTGAAGCACAATGTGTAATACATTCCCATCATCCATCTCTTTCCCACTTCTAGTCCTCCCCTTACCATCCCTTCCTTGCTTGAATCACTCTCATATCGACATATATCTAAACCCTGAATTCAGCCCTTTCCACCTCACGGTTTGCCCCTCTCTCATGTATGGTACCTGTGATCCTCTCCATCACATGTATGTTCCTTCCTGTGTTTATCCACTCCTTCTTGCTGGGAAGTGACAATCTTTTCCAATGCATCGCCAGGCATGCTCTCCTTGCCAATAACAGAAAATGTGGCAAATGCGACAGATTGCTGTATTCAGTGTCCTCAAGACCAAATAAGTCCAATAAGGGTGTCTTCAACCTGGGGACCCCTTCCAACTCTTTAATCCACCCGAAAACATTGTCCCAATAGATTTGGACATTCTCACAACCCCACTACATATGACAATAATCCGCCGGCTCTCCGCATTCATGACAGCAAAGGGGACTCACTCCCGGGAACACCCTGGATAGATGAACAGGATCATACTGCCATCTATGAAGCAGTTTAATAGCATGGAGTTTATATTGATATGAAATTCAGACTCTATATGACCTGCAACACATTCTGAGCCATAATATATCATCCACTTCCAGTCCCAATTCCCTCTGCCACTGAGTCTATCCGTACTCCCCTTTACAGCCTCCACCAAAGCCTGATATAGGGATGAAATCACACCTTTCATCTCCCGTTTAGAATCCAAAACCTTTTCAAAGGGGGTTAGCTCTCTCTGGACCATTTCCCTCCAGGGTTCAGGGGTAATTACCCCCTTCAGCTTTGAGTATGAGAATACCGACAATTTTCCTATTCCGAGTTCCTTCTCCAAGTCCAGGGAATAGATCAATGGCACAGTCCTTAGGTCTATGCAAGGGTAGCTGTTTGATCTTGCCGTTTTCAAACACTTGCTGGAATTCGCTGTACTCATCAGGTATTAGACAATGTATCTGTGGAACAGATGGATTCATAAACTGGGGAACAGAAAACTGGACCTCAATCATGGAGGCAGAAAGACAGGTTGAGACGCAGTATTCTGAGTCAAAGGAAATCTTCTGGACCTTCCAATTGATGAAGGGATTGTGCTCTTCTATAAAAGGCATCCCCAATATAACGGGATCATTTGCAGGTTGTATCAGACGAAAGTATTTGATTTCCTCATAATGATGGATTCTTAAAGACATGGGCAGAGCATGCGCTACAATGGGTCCTCCTTCTAGCAGATGCCAATCCACTCCCTGGACTGGTAAAGTGACTTATTTTTGCTGAAATGGAATCGCCTGTCTCCTAGCCCAGGAAGCATCTGTAAAAATACCGGCCGCTCCTGAATCAGCCAAGGCTGTTGTCTCGATCATGCCGATTCAAGGTATGTTGATGGCGACTCGTAGAACTAGTAGTGTAGTCGAAGTAAATGGAATAGTCATGGTTAATAGGGGATTTCATCTGCTCTCCTGACCCTTTATCCCTACCAGGGTCTGTTGGGTGTCTTGACCCACGTTCAAGTTATTAGGCTACAACATTTGTGCTGTGGGCTTAGGAAATCCAAGAGGGCGGAAAAGCCCACATTTGCACCAGAATCCTGGAGAACCGTGCAGTTTTGCGCACAACGAAATGGTCGCCTGACCTGCCACCCACCAGTGTGAGTGTGAGGGACCGAAAGCGCCATGGGTAAAAGGTGGTGCCCAATGAAAAACAGCAGGGCCTGTTGGCTCAAAAAGCACTTTGAAATCACCTTTGTTTCTCTGAAATGCAAGCTAAAAATGCCTATTTTAAACATTGCAAGATATTCAAAAATCTCACTGAACACCAGCAGACATTTGGCAGAATGTATTCTTGTGTGCATACTAAATCTGGAAAGAGAAAGAGCCCAAAACAATGTTTATAACAAAACTGACTGAGCTGTGGATGTCAGCAGCTCAAGTGAAATTGGACGGAAAGACATTAAAATCTAAATGTTTAAATTAAATGAGTGACCTACTGTTGAGTGTCACATAGTTTGCAACTGTTAAATGTCATAGTTTTGAACTTAGAATCAGCGTTCTAGCTGCATGTGTAAAAATTGCAAGTTTGGTTTGAATTTAGAAAACTGGGAACCAAAGTGACATTTGGCTGAAGCCTGGCTTGAAGAGAGTGAAATCTGCCCGGCAACTACCCCGACAGGAGTTGAAACTTGATCAGCAGCTGTGTTCCCAGGCCTGGCTGCATTCTGCTGCCCCTGCCAAAAGGAGAAGACACCTCTCTGATTGAATTAGGGGAGGGACAACTGGGGACTTCAGGAAACTAAACAAAGCACTGTCCTTGGCCCAGGCAAATGTTAAATTAGGGGGGTCGTAAATGGCTTCCTCTTTGAAGGAAACGGGGAGGGGCACTGCAGCTGTGAGCAAGCTGAGCTTGGGGGAAGTGGATAAACCAGAAATTCCACCATGTGCTTTGGAAAACCACAACCCTCGGGGCCAGAGCATAATTTTAAAAAGATGGATAATTCATAGTGCAGAATTGTAAAAATTATATAAATAACATCATCATTCTTGTGATTTTTCTGTTCACATTTTAAGAGGTGTTAGGACTCTGTGGTATGTTCTTGGGGATAGCAGCGGAAAAAAGGTTGGTACTCCAAATGTCTGCATGTTAAAAATCTGACACTTTATCATCTGAAACCCATATCCCTGGTGCACATTTGTGTAAAATCTGGAAAGGTTTAGAGGGCGTTATCTGGATGAAAAGGGGAGAATTCTGTCATAAGTGGACACAACATCTTACAAAGACAGGGATCGGATGGATTGGTGCTACAGAAAATATGTTAACTGGACATATAATATTAGAAAAATGGTACATAGATAAATATGTATTTGGATCAGAAATAGATTTGTGTTCAATTTGACAAGGGGAGGATCCTCTGACCATAAACCTACCTCATCACTCTGACTCACAACCCAGTTCCCCCAATCAAGGGAGAGAGGAGGAACTGGCCAATGATAAGTTGAGAGGGTTGGGCATGCAGAATGAGCCGACCCACACACTTTCTAAACACATAAAAGGAGACTTGTAGGACAGGTAGGGACACTCAATTTCCATTTCCTTGCGGAGCACACTGACAGACGACTTCACATCCAGAGATCCAGACTGACTCCAGCAAGACAGAGACCAGAACTTAGAACTCTGACTCCAGAACTCAAAGCAAAGGCCTAACCCACAAGCTGAGTTCTCTTCAGCAGGCCTCAAAACCTAACCAAACTATTCACAGCGAGCTGTTTGAATTCTTTGCCAAGAACTTTTGCTAGAACCGGTAGCAGACCCAGAAGGCAGAATTATCCAGAGAGACCAGAGATCCAGAGAGACCAGACCCAGACCAGATCGCTGAGAGCTGACCCAAATCGGTGTGCGCAGAACCAGTACCCAGTGGTGAGAGAACCGCAGCCAATCCTGACCCGATCCGTGACGAAGTCGCATTCCTGTCCAAAATATAGTGTGAGTACTCAGCCAGAACTGTGCAAAACCCAATCTCTTAGTTTAATATAATCTAATTCAAACTATTTTAACCTATTGAGAACTGCATCATAGAAATCGTGTCCCTTCTTTTGATTCAAAGCTGCAAAACTGTCATCTGTCATTCTGAACTTTAAAATTTCATTTAGAGAATCTACCTTCACAAAATCGTCCGTATCTCCGGAACTGACTTGCTACTCCTTATAGTGCCTCCGTAATTGTGCACGATGCACGCGACTAAATTGCTGCGATTTGACATTTTGCTTCATTCCAGTCACGTGTAAAAACATTTATCTTTTGCTTCCATCACGGAATTCTGTTTTCAACTTGATAACCATCCCTGAATCATTGATAGGGCTGGCCTGAACTGATTTAAAGTATCTCTCACTCACCCTGAACCTCCTATAGGGAATTAAAAGCAATTTGAGTATATTTTTCACTTCATTGCCACCACATTTAAAAGGATTTTGCCTGTGTTTAAAATCATACCTGTTTTCCTCTAAGCTCGCTGGGGGGAACTGGAACTTTGTATTGCATTTGTGTGTATTCCTGAGAATTGTGTGTGTTACTTCCATCTCCTTACATTGCATAGGGGGGGAGTGAATTGTCCGAGAAAAAGTGATCATATTATCTTTTGCTGAAATCATATCAAGTTTATTTCTGTACTGCCTTTTATTCATCTGTGCATCTCCTTGAAACCATAAAGCATTCTCTGATACCTTATTCCCCTGTTCCTAGTCATAAGTCACCAGAACTGTGCTATTGTAGGATTACCTATTGCTGATTACTGCTCATATTCACAAGTGTGATATCAATTATTAATTTATTATAAAAGTGCGATATATATATATATATATATATATATATATATATATATATATATATATATATATATATATATATATATATATTGTTTAATTCTCAAATAAACCTTTTAAATTTGCAAAACAAACTTACTTCTTGGCTCAGTGGGGACAGGGGGATTCTAAGAGAGGGGTGTTATATAAGGGTGGTCATCCAGAGTACACAAACTGGACATAACAATATATAAATAAGGGCTTCCCTTGGGCATCCCAGACCAGGCACTGCCTTAGTGGGATTGCTTGATTGGAGTCATTTAACAAGTGGGGGCTCATAGCCGGGGATTCAGGATTAGATCTATCACTTGTGCAGATTAATACAGTGTGCTAACTGACAGAATATATAAATTCTGTCGGATCACCACGCCGTGTTACACTGTAAAAACACCCCTCAAAGGAACGCTCTAAGGAAACGGTCTGTTTTGCAAAATAAAATACAAACTTCTGTAAGTCAGGAAGGAAATCAAGTTCCAGAATGACGACCTTGGTAGATATGAAGATAGCTAGGGAGCACCTCTTACATAAACTGTTTGTGAGAGGTGAATGGTCTGAACAGGACCAAAATGTATGGTTGCAGGCGATCACACAACAGGTCACTACAACTGGGTCAGATATGTGGAGAGATCAGGGTCCCTTACATGTGGCCCTGAGTGAACTATATATGGCTCCTAAAGCTAAAGATGAACACAATAAGATTGCCAGGATAGCGGCATATTTGTATCTATATATGGGAGCCATGCAGGACAAATGTCCTGAAGGCCATGATCTGGCAAATAGGCAACAGATGGCATTAGAAAAGGCCCAATCTGACCTGGTCTCTTCTGAGCAGAGGCTGCACAGAAGCCAGGAGTCAGAAAACGAGAGTAGACATCCATATCCTCCTTCATTAAAATGAAGGAGGATATGGATATCCTGCAACAGGAAAAGGCCGACCAGGATACCAGAATTCTGGCTTTGCAGATGGAGCACCAAGACAGTTTGGACTCCTTACTGCAGAGCCAGAAAAAGCTGGAATAACAGATAAATTTCAACAGGGCATGCACAAAGCAGGTAGCCACCCTGCAAAGCCAATTGGATAGAGAAAAAGAGGAGAGCAATAAACTGATTATGAAAGACCTGGACACCCAGACATAATTTCAGGAAGAGCGCCAAAAAGCTGGTGCCTTTCAAAGGCAGAGGGACGACCTGGTGGCACAGATGCAGGCTCTTAGTCAGGAAAGGGACACCTTAGGCCAGGAAGTCTGCCAATTAAAAGAAAAAAATGAAGAAAATCATCTGGCCCTCCAGGGGCTGGGTGACCTCAAAAAAGAGCATCACTATTTGCTAGAGCACACCAGGAGGGTGGAAGATGCTCTGGCAAAAAAGGAGCAGGCCAGTAGGGATGGGACTCAGGAGGTAACCGTCCTGCAGCAAAGACTGGCCCAGTACTCCAGGACCAACCAGGAAGCACAGAGAGAGAATGAGGCTCTCTGTCAGCACAATGATAGGCTTCAGCAACAGGTAGCCATGCAGGAGATACTGATAGAGTCTAGTAAGGCCTTAACTGAGGAACTGAAAGTGCAGGCTCTTGCATTGCAACAGGGAGCAGGGGCTGATAGAGATGAAGTTCGCTGGGAAAGGGAAACACCTGAGCATAACCTCAGGAGCCCTAGTACCAGAGGCCTTCATCTCTCCCAGTCCTTGGACTCTGCCACCCCCATGTCCCCTGGCGCACATGAGCACAGGGCCACAGGGAGGGCAGATTACTATCCGGCCAAAAGTATGGGGTTCATAGGCCAGTTCCTCCCAGGAATGGATGGGCGGGCATCCGGGCATGGGCACCTAAGCACAGTGCAATTTAGTGGGGAACCCCAGGAGAGTAGGCCCACTAAGGGCATCCTGAAAACCCCTGCCCAGTTAGGTCAGTGGGGGGGTACCCAGCAAATCCTGGTAGCAAGGAGGGATCTGAAGACTCCTCTGAACGTCACAGGACACCGGAGACCAGGTCCCCACATTCTGCCAGCCATTCCCAGGCTCGCAGAATCCAGGAAAGCCTGGAAGATCAGACGGGCACCTCTGGGAGCAGTGCTTCTGAGTCAGAGGATGAATGGACCAGGGTTACCCGAACCAAACAGGCCAATAAGGCAAAAAGGGCCTTGCTTAAGGACCCCTTAAAACAGATTAAGGCAATCAGGAGTGTCATCGCGAATTATCACAAGAACTCCAAGTATTCTGTGTGGGAACACTTGCAGCTCTTTTAGCAAATGATGGAGACCTTCCATTTGAAGGACAGCAGTAGCTGCATCCAGTACGTTAAATGGACATTCTCCCCAGAATACTCCAGTTTCTTTGTGGGGCTGGAGGACCAAAATCATTCAAGATGGTCCACCTATAGGGTGGCCATCTTGAAACACTTTTCTGTGCATAGAAATCCCCAAGAGGCTCGCAAGGCAGCCTACAATTTGCAATGTGGGGAGGATCAGGCCCCACAAGAATTCGTGCAAGAATTGAAGCGTGCCTTTGCGCAGACCACCAGAAGGGTGCGCACGGACAGCAGAGAATTCAACACATTTTTCCATGCTCTCCCCAAATACATAATGACCCAACTCATGAGAGATTTTCACAAGAAAAGATCTTTAGACTGGGTCATTGAGCAAGCCACCTGCATCTATGAGGTGCAGAAACCGGGGGAAAATAAGAATCAGCCCAAAAACCCCAAAACCAACAGCACCCCTGCTGCTGCCAAGGTGGCAGGGGCAAAGGTTTCCCCCATTTTAGATTTGGAGATGGGGGGACCTAAAAACCTGCCTCCACCGAACAATTCACAGCCCAGAAGGCCCTCGGGCCAGTCACAGACAGGGAGTCAAGGAGGTAATCCCACAAATGGGGTCCCTCGCTCCCCTGACTATGTAAGTCCCCGCCGCAAGGGAAACAGACCAATCCTGGGTTATGTCTGTACTCCTCCAGCCCAAGGGGGAGATCCAGCCAAGCACCTGACCCAGGGAACTTCCCTCCTAACTTCCCGCAGGAGGGCAGAAATTCCCCAAACACTTGGCAGAACTTTTTTCCCAGGTATCCACCCAACTTCCAGCCCCAAAATCATCCATCCTTCTTTCCCCACTTTCCTGAGCCCAGACAACCTAATCCGGGAGAGGGCAGGCCAAGGGTGGAGGGGTACCCAAATCTTCGCAACCCAGGGTACTACCAGAGAAGGGATAGCTACCCTTCCCGGGATCAGCCCAGGGGAGAAAACAGAACCCCGTATCAGCCTGAGCGGGTTTCCCAACTTGAGCGCCAGGTCCAAAATATGGCCCGGGATCTGGGTCACATACTGAGGGCTCAACAGAACCCTCAGATGAGCATGCCACCACAGAATGCCCCAAACTCTGGGCCTGGTGCTCCAGAACAATGACGGGGGCAGCACCCCGATAACCCACCGGTTCCCAGGGAGGAGGCACAAGGGGAAGGGGGGTGTAAAGCCTTGGAGGAAGCTTCCTTCCCAACTTGTAAACAGCCCCTGGAAAACCAGGAACTGGAAACAAAACCTCCTACCCCTGAAAGTCTGCCACCCAAAGAGCAAAGAGGAGGTAGGAGAAACAAAGGACCGAAACAGACCCATTTTGTGGAGGAGGTACAGGTCTTCCAATTTGAGGGAGAGGGATCCTCAGAGGATCCTGGGAAAATTATTTTCTCCTTCAGAGATGGGGGAACTCGTCCCAAGGAAAAATGGGTCCCAAGGGATTCCAACCTAGACTGGGTAGATGTGGGGATTGAGCTGTCGCCAGCCATCATTCTATCCCAGAACAAACAAAACCGAAAACCCCTGGTTCAAACCCATCCAGGTGACTGCCTCCAAAAAGGGGGGGGGCGGCCCAGAACTGGAACCAGAGGAACCAAAAACCGTCTCAATATCCAGTTGCAAACCTTTTCTTTCAGATTCCCATGACTCTTCACAGAATTCTGCCCAAATCTCTTCTCTCTCAATGTACAAAACCAGAAAGGTAGCCCACCAGTTGTCCAAAAATGTGCATTATCTGTGCCCGCTTGAGGAGAAGGAGGGAAGATATTATGCCCCGGTACAAGTACAGGGGCAGGGTACAATTGTGGCACTGGTGGACACTGGATCCCAAGCTACCCTTCTGTCCAGAAGGGCCTTTGATGCATTAAATGTAGGAAGGGGAGAGAATGACCGTATTCCTCTCACCTCTCTTCCTGGACAACTGCAGAACTTTGACGGGAAGGAAATTCCCGTTGAGGAGACTGCAGATATGGACATCAAAAGTGGGCGACACAAGGTGAAACACCCAGTCATAGTAGTGACTCCAGAGGACACCCCTTGTTTACTAGGGAATGACCTCCTGAGAAGGTTGTCACCTCTAATAGATTACGTAAACAATGTCCTCTGGACCCAGACTAGCCGACCAATAAAATTAAAACAGAGTGTCAACCATATTAGTTTAAACGGCACCTGCCACATGGTTGAACAAAAATCTGACCAAGTAGAATTTCACTTCCAGAACAACCAAATTCCAGATGTGACAGTAATAGCAGTAGGACAACAGACAGGTGATGGGGGGTCCTCTCTATTTCTGAAAATCAACCTTCCTTCCAGTTTAAGGTGGCATTCCACACTGGAGGGAAACACCCTGAAATTCTTTACTAATTCACAATCAGACATTCCCACTCCAATAGTTCAGAAAGATGTGAAATCAGCTCAGAGCCTCGCTGATGTTCAGCAAATTGGAGAGCAGTTGTTCATCCCTGTTCAGTTAAATGATGGGAAGGACTCTGTTCTCGCCCTAGTGTGTGTGAACAACGGTAAGAGCTTCATCAGCGAAGCCATGTTCCGCCAACTCCCAAAAGATCCAGCCATTCCCACATTCAAACTGATAGACAAATGGGAAATGGACCTGGAAGCACCTAATTCCAAACATCTCCTGCCAAGCAGGTGTATGCTCAAAATCTCCATTGGCAACAATAGCATAGCCCATAATTGTTGGGTCGTGCGAGACGTCACTGCCGCCTTTTACTTAGGCAGTGACATTCTCAATCGCTTTCCCATTAGTTTGGACCTAATAAACTTCAAAGCTTGGTCCCGATTAGCGGATAATCCCATGGGCTTTGATGATCCAGAAAAAGCATTTAGGTCAGCTCAATTGCTACCTTATGCAGTTAAAATTCAGATTAAGGATGAAGTCACCATCCCAGAAAGGACCCGACAATTCTCCCTGGAAGTGAAAGTTAAAAGAGGACAAAAATTGAAAAACCCTGATGCTTATATTCATCTAAATGCTTTCCTTCAACATCAAGGGTTAGGGGTAAACCCAATACCATTAGTCAACATAGAACATGACACCATTCCAATAGAGGTGGATAACAGCGACTTAAAGAGTATTACTCTAGCCGCAGGCACCATTATTGGAATGGCGGTTGATGACCGACATTTCTCCATTGATTTAGGAAATGAATTGTTAGGACCAATCCCCAAGGACTGTTTTGACAGTGACAGTGATGACAACACAACACCAGACAGGATCTTTACCCGGCATGTGGGCAACTTCCTGGTGTACACGTCTTGCCCTTATGGTAAGGAAGACGTGACTTGTGACTTCAGAAGGGATGAGGTGATTTTCCAGGTCCGTGAGTGCTGCCTTTCCCACCTGAAGCCTCCAGTCCAAATCAGCACTCTGACCAGGGACTTCTCCACCCAGCTGGAGGAGGCCGCTGAGATAGCAAAACCAGAAGTCTTTCCAGGCGTTAGGCAGATGGTGGAAGAGAGAGTCAACCTAGCTGATGCCTGCGTGACTCTGGAACAGAAGCAAAAGTTGAAACAAGTTTTCTTGGATTTCCAAGATCTCTTTGTGGTAGACTCATATGACTGTGGTCGCACCGACATCCACACAACAACAATTCCCACAGACCCTGGCATGACTCCAGTGTTTGTGAAGCAATATCGCTTGCCTCTCGCATCCATGGAGTCCCTTACTGAAATAATTAAGAACCTTGAGTCCTGGGGAATAATCCGTCCAGTACACAGCACCTTCAATAATCCAGTGCTGGGAATATTGAAGCCAAACGGCCAGTGGAGACTCTGCACCGACCTTAGGGAGCTCAACAAACGGGTCCATACTTCCTGATGGCCTCTTCGCTACATTGACCAAGGGCTGGCCCAGATCCAGGGTTCACAGGTATTCACTGCAATAGACCTGACCAATGGATACTGGACCGTGCCTGTCAGTAGGGAGGACCAATACAAACTGGCTTTTACCTTTGGGGGCCAGCAGTACACATGGACCCGGACTCCCTTCGGATACCTCAACTCCGGCAATGAATTCAACATTTTCCTACACAAGGCCATGCCCGACCTGGGTGCGCGGGGTAACCTGGCTTATGTAGCTATTGTCCTCATCAAAAGTTCATCTGTGGAGGAACACATAGCGGAGATCCGTTATGTTCTGACACAGTTGAGGGCCGCCGGAGCAAAACTATCCTTTCAGAAAGCACAGTGGTGTAGAACCCGTGTTAATTTCTTGGGGCATGAGATTACTCCTCAGGGTCTCTGTCCCCAGGAAAAGAAAGTGGAAGCACTTCAGAAACTAAAAGACCCCACAACTCTGCGGGAACTAAGGAGCCTCCTTGGACTGACTAATTACAGCAGAAAGTTCATTGAGGCCTACACAGGGATCACTAGACACCTGATTCATCTTTTGAAGGGGGGGTCAAGTGGGAATAGGGTCCAGAACAATCAGAGGCAGTAAGACAGCTCAAAAGAAGCCTCTCACAAGCGCCTTGCCTAGCTTACCCTGTCAGAAACAAGGAGTTCTTCCTGGAGACAGGGTTCTCTAATACGTGCTTGACGGCAGTATTATACCAAAAGCATGACAAGGTCAATAAAGTAATCTCCTATGCGAGCAAAACTTTATCCTCTGTGGAGGAAAAATTCAACGATTGTGAGAAGGCACTTCTGGCAACGGTGTGGGCATTGAAGAATTACCGCCCGTTCATCCAGGGGGAACACATCATAGTGGAGACTCCACACCAGCCTCTGCAATACCTCGAAAGTGACAGAATCCGGGCCGGAAATGTGAGTAATTCCCAAATTACTTCCTGGATTCTGTCAATGCAAGGCTTTCCTGTGGAGGTCAGATATGGCCAAAACAAGAAGAGTCCCCTCGCGCAAGGTCTGGCTGACTTGCATGATTGTGCCAGAGAAAACTGTCTTGAGGACGAAGGTCTAAAAATCAAGGACAACATGGAGGCATATCCTAATTCCCCGCACAAAGTCTTTGAAGAAGACAAGTGTGAGGGAATGCCCACTATCTATGTGGATGGATGCTCTTACCATGTTGACAACAACGGGGAAAACGAACTGGTGGCTGGCGTAGGGAATGCATGGGTGAATGAGTCCCCAGAACCCTCCGCTGGGTACAAAATTGGTCCCCGAAGTAGTCAGGTAGCAGAGTTGATGGCTGTGCATCAAGCCATCCTCACTGCTGTCCAACATCAACTCCACGAACTGGTCATAATCACAGATTCGGATTATGTACGGAACGGGTTCGTAGAGCACCTGGTTAATTGGAAAACCAGAGGCATGTTATATGCTAATAACAAACCCTTGAAACATGGGAAGTTAATCCAAAACATTGATGACCTGGGCACCTCGAATGGGATGACCATCTACTGGAAAAAGATCAAGGGTCATTCCAAAGTAGAGGGACCAGACAAAATTGGAAATGACTTAGCTGATCAGCTGGCCAAAACCGGGGCCATCCAAGAGGATCTAATAGAAATACAGTCCCTGTTGGGGGAAATGCAGGCCACTGCTATCACTAGGTCCCAGACAAATGCTCACAATGATCTTTCAACTGCACAATGGAGTAAGGAGACCCCTGATGCTGATTTAATTACGGCTCAAAAGGGGGATCCAATAATTGGTAAATTTTACCAACACATTGAGGACCTTGAGAACTTTCCCCTGACGGATACCGATTACATTGGGAAGGAGGACCTTAGAGTGTTGATGAAATGTCCAAAGATATTCCGAATCCAAGACGGTTTGTTGGTAAGGAAATCCCAAGCTGGCCATGATCAGTGGGTGGTCCCTACCTCATTCCGAAGCCTGATGTTAGGTCACGCCCATGATGCGCCCACAGCCGGTCATAGGGGGTTTCACACAACACTTGAGATCTTAAGAGAGGTTGCATACTGGCCACACATGGGGCAGGACCTCGACCAATACTTGAAGGGGTGTCTGGTGTGTGCACAATTTTGGTCATCATCCCTCACACACCACGCCTCTCCAAAAGAGGGAGATGACACTGCCATGGTCAGATTTGCAAATCGACTTCGTAGGCCCTGTGATTCGCTCGTCTAGAGGCAACAAGTACATGTTGACGGTCATATGCTTGTTTACCAAGTGGGTGGAATGTCTCCCGGCCCCAAACTGCAAGGCAGAAACAGCAGCTGCCCTGATGATTAACCACATCTTTTCCCATTTTTGGTCTCAAAGGATTGAGTCAGACAGAGGTAGCCATTTCACCAGCGAGGTAATGACAAAGATGTGGCAGATACTGGGGGTCTAAAGGAAGCTGCATATTGCTTACCGGCCAGCTTCTTCTGGGGCAGTAGAACGCTACAACCGGACCATTGTGAGCATCTTAAAAAAGTTTGTGGCAGATTCTGGGCCAAGTTGGGATATCCGATTACCTCTGGTCCTAATGGCCATCAGATCTACCCCTTCATCTGCAACCAAAATGTCACCATTTGAGCTGATGACTGGACGCAAGATGGTGCTTCCCCAGCATTTGCTCTACAGGACCCAAGAGCAGACGTTGATCAATGCCTCCACAACTCATGAGTATGTGGAGAATTTGAGGAAACACCTCCAACATGCTTTTGACTATGCTCAGCGGAATCTAGAAAGATCAGCTGATAGCATGACGACCCATTACGACCTGAAGACAACCAGGAAGGAATATAATGTGGGAGACCGGGTCTATCTATACAATTTCCAAAGGAACCAGGCCAAACAGCAAAAATGTTTGCCTACATGGAAGGGACCGTTGGAAATTATAGACAAGATCTCCCCAGTAGCTTATAAGATCTGCATCCCCAAAGGTAGTCTGGCGGAAGGGGAAGACAAGTGGGTACATATAAATCAGCTAAAGCAACTGCAGCAACTCTGCACTCTGCACTCTGCAGCAACTGGAGGAATCCTCTGGAATCCCAGAGGGGGCCGCTCCAGAGTAATTCAGTCCCAACCCTAAAATATCCCACATATAGTCTCTAAAGTATCATGATTCTGGTATGAAAATGTTTCCCGTTATATCTTGTTTTTAAAATAAGACTGAAAAATGTATCCGGATGTATAAAATGTATATGTTCGGCACACCATTAATAGTGGTGGAAAAATGTCTAGGAATGTGTATTGCCGCTTTGCTTTATCATCCTAGGAGAGATGATACCCGGAGACTGACCACGGAAGACGGCCTGGAGACCGGGAGCAAAGATCCGAGGGGTCCGGGGTACCGCCCAATATTCCCATCAGGACAGGCGAGGGGAACCGATCGATCCAACCGGATGGAGGAAAAGATGCTGAACTGTGCCATCTGCGGAATTGGAAGAAGAGGATGCGGACATACCAGCGCTTGGATCAAACATCCTTTGCACCCGACTACTCCTCGACTCGAAATAAAAGCGCAGTCGGGCGGGGGGGCTTGTTGGGTGTCTTGAACCACGTTCAAGTTATTAGGCTCAACATTTGTGCTGTGGGCTTAGGAAATCCAAGAGGGCGGAAAAGCCCACATTTGCGCCAGAATCCTGGAGAACCGTGCAGTTTTGCGCACAACAAAATGGTCGCCTGACCTGCCACCCACCAGTGTGATCGTGAGGGACCGGAAGCGCCATGGGTAAAAGGTGGTGCCCAATGAAAAACAGCAGGGCCTGTTGGCTCAAAAAGCGCTTTGAAATCACCTTTGTTTCTCTGAAATGCAAGCTAAAAATGCCTATTTTAAACATTGCAAGATATTCAAAAATCTCACTGAACACCAGCAGACATTTGGCAGAATGTATTCTTGTGTGCATACTAAATCTGGAAAGAGAAAGAGCCCAAAACAATGTTTATAACAAGGTACTGTGGGTTGAGGCTTCTAGGAATGGAACCTGCCTGTGCTGTGCAACAGTTATATTTAGATTGTGAGTTTGGCAAGATCACAGGAGCCGTTTTGGGGTTTAGCCTGAGTCCCCTGTTTGGTACGTGGAAAAGGTTTTTTGCTCCCGGTTATCTTGGTTATAAAGATTTGAAATGATATCCATAACACTTTGGTTGGTACGAAGTGATTTGTTTATTTGTGGTCAGCCGACACGTGTTTCGACCCGTAGGGTCTTTCTCAAGGCTGAACAGTGTTCAATGGTGACAGGTGTTTATGTGATTGGTGACAATTGTGTGACAGATTATATTATATTCCATTGTGGTGTAGGGGTGATGTGCAGTAAGTGACCAAAAATAACATAACATAACATCACATCAAAATACATTGACGTGTTAATTTATAAAGAGCATTGTTACATGCAAGCGAGGAGAAGGGGAGGAAAAGAGGAAGGAGAAGGTTAGCAAGTGGGCAGAAGGGGAGGAAATGGGGGGTTTTCCTTTAATGAGATGGAATCCTCTTACCTAGTCTGTTTGCTGATTGCCCTCAGTGGGGTGTTGTTCAATTTGGAACTGTCCTTGCGGCAGTCCTGGCTCCTATTGGGCCCTGTGATAAGAAAGTCCAATAATGGTGGTTGTAAAAGCATTGTGGTATGATATACCTGATTAATTTCTAGTTGGTTCCCAGCTAGTGAGTGTTCTTGGTGGCGTCGAAATCACATCACGTGCAAAATCCGGCTCGTGTGTGTTTCTTGGCCGTGTGGGTCGTCCCTAGCGGAGTTCTTCGGTTCATTATGGGGCCCCAGGTTGGTGCTATGAGCTGGTCTGGATTGACATCAAGGGCTCTTGGGTAGAAGCTCTTGTGTGTGGCCAGCCACTAGAAAGGGCTGGTGTTGTTCCGGGTCGCTCGAGTGGGGAGCTGGTCAATGGGAATGTCCCTGCTGGTTGGAAAGTCTGCTAACCATGAGGGCGGGCGGGGAGACTTACTTGTGTGTTGTGTCTGCGTCCCTGGGCAGTGATCTGCTACTCTCCTCCACCGCGCTGGGGGCCGCCATCATAAGGCGCTCGTGAGCTAGCTGAATCACGTTATGTGACGGGTGCGCATGTTCAGTGGTATAGTGTTCTAGCGATTGTCACTGCGCATGCGCGTGTCCCGTCGTGTCTGCGCATGCTCAGTGGATCATTGCTGGCACTGTAGTGTTCGGAATGGTGAGATCTGGGAGATGGTTATATGGGGCCATTGGCCCATAGCAATTGGCTGGACGGTTGCCAGGGGGGGGGGGATTAGCGTTGGGAGGCGCATGAGCGAGAAAGTGTTGCTATACGTGGAGAGCCGTGAGGATACTCAGGCTTGGTGGGAAATTCATGTTCCAGCTTGTGTGTGCAGGGGAGACTGTTGGACCCTGGGCCACATAAGGATTGTATGTGATGTGGGGATAGATATGGTCCCTAATTGGTATGTGTGTCAAGGACATGGGTTGGGCATAGAGTTGCCCCCAAGTTGGAAAAATAGGGAGAGGAGAGGAAGTGTTTACAAGAAGACATTTAGATCGTGGTCTTTGTTCAGGCCATTTTTAACACATCTGAAGTGACAAATTAGCCGTGCTTCTTCTTGTCTTAGTTTCTGAATTCTGTCTCCTCCTCTTGGTCCCAGCCGTACCATCTTGAGTCCGATGAACCTTATGTCACTCTTATTGTCCATTTGGTGATACTTTTGCCAGTGGTTTGCCAGTGGCAGTTTCGGATCTTGTGAATGTATGCTATTGATGTGCTCTCTAATCCTGAAACGTGTCTCACGGATAGTGCTGCCTATATATATCTTATTGCACACACAGATTATTGCATATATCACGTATTTGCTTTTGCAGTTGATGTGCTCATTGATATTGAAGATTGGGCAGCCTGAGAATTTTGCACATTTGGTCTGGGTTGCATACTTGCACATGGCGCAAGTCCCGCATTTCGTGAAACCCATTGGTGTACGTTTACTGAGCCAATCTTGTGCTGTAATGTTTTTGTCTGACAGGAAAGAGGGGCTTAGTAGAGTTCTTAGAGTTGGTGCTCTTCTGTAGGACATACTGGGATATGTTTCCAGTTGCGACTTGATATGTTCGTCCATGCGGAGTAATCCCCAGTGCTTTGTCAAGATTTTTTGGAATACATAGCTGTCCTTGTTATATCTGGTTACGAATCTGATCATAGGATTGTTATTTTGTCTTCTGGGTTTGGGCTGGAGTAGAGTTGATCTTTCTAATTGACAGGCCTGTTTTCTTGCTTCTGCCAAGTTCTCATGGGAATATCCCCGACTTTTGAATCTTCGATGTAGTAGGTTGCACTCATCTGTGAAGGATCTCTCTGTGTTACAGTTTCTTCTTGCCCTGATGTATTCTCCTTTGGGGATGTTGCGTATAACGCTTTTTCTATGGCAACTTTCGGCATGCAGGGTGGAGTTTACTTCCGTTGGTTTCCGGTAGGTTCTGGTGATGATTTCGTTCTCTTCTATCTCAATCGTAAGGTCCAGAAAGTCAATTCGAGTCTTGCTGGTGTGGCTGATTAGTTCAATGCCAAAGTCATTGGTGTTGAGATAATCCATATATTCAGTGAGCTCTACTTCTGTTCCTTTCCAAATTAGGATGATGTCATCTATGAATCTGGCCCAGTTGACAATGAGCCTGGTGTATCTGTCTTCCTTCATTGCATGCTTGATTTCGTAGGAGTGCATGAAGCAGTTAGCTAGAGCTGGAGAATAGCTGGCTCCCATTGCGATCCCCTTTGTTTGTTTAAAGTATTCGCCATTGAATATGAATATATTGTTTGTGAGGGAGAATTTGAGGAAGGCTTTAGTCATTTCCACCTGGTCTAGGTGTGAGGCTTATTCTTGTCTGAGAAGAAACCCCATGCTAGTTATCGCAAGATCATGGTTAATTGATGTATATAGGGCCTTGACGTCGAGCGTGGCCATTAGAAAGTGCGGTTCCCATTTGATGCTGGCTAGTATCTCCAAAGTGTGCATTGTATCTCTTAAGTAGCTTGGTATTTTTGTGACGAGTGGTTGTATGACATTGTTGAAGTATCTAGCCAGTGTTTCCGTGATTCCTCCAATACCGCTTAGGATTGGTCTACCTTCTGGAATGGTGTCGAAGGCTTTGTGGACTTTGGGTAGGAAATAGATAGTTGGCATAATCGGGTGGTCTGTTCTAAGGTAGCTGTATTCATCATCAGTTATCAGCCCTGCTGTTTTGTAGTTGGTGAGCAGTTCCTGGTGTTCTTTTAGAATCTTCTCCTGCGGGTTGTTCTCCAATTTGACGTAGTTGCCTGGTGTTTCCAGGTGGTTGAGTGCCATTTTCAGGTAGTCTGCTTTATTCATTATTACTATGTTGCCACCCTTGTCGGCCTCCTTGATTATGATATTAGTTTCTTCTCGTAAGTTTCTAAGTATGTTCTGTTCTTCCTTAGTTAGATTGTCCTTGGCCTCTTTTCCGTTGGTGCGTTGGTCTTCAAGTTTATGAAGGTCATTGATTACCGCTTGGTGGAAAGTGTCTATATAGTTTTCTGTAAACAGTTGCGGCGTAAATCTCGATTTGCTTTTAAGTTCCGGAATTGTCATTGCCACATTCTGGATACCCAGTTCTTCTAAGCATTCTTGCTTGCTTTTGTCATTTTCTACGAGCGTACTGAGGAGATGGATGTCTTCAACATCCCCTATAGTAAGTACGCTAGGTTTTGGTGTTTTTTCTATTGGTTTGTGTACCGATGTCTTGGTGGCAAAGAATTTCTTGAGTTTGAGAAGTCTTGTAAATTTAAATAGGTCTATTTGTATGTCCACAAAGTTGTTTTTGCTGGATGGTGAGAAGGAAAGTCCCTTGTTGAGTACTTTCGTTTCAGGATTTGTAAATTCTCTGTTTGACAGATTCATGATTAGATTTTGTTCTGTTTCTGGCCCCCAGTTTTCTGTGACTGGGACCTTGTCCGTCTTTGTTCCATTTCTTCCTCCAACTGTCTTGCGTCTTCTGACTCTTCTTCCTCCTCTGCTTCTTCTTGTTGGGTTCCTGTATTTGTTAACGGTTTTGCGAAGGATACCGTTTTTTTGTTGTTGCTTTTGGGTTGTGGTTTCAGACGACTTGCTTTCTTGTGTAGTTTGATTTGATCTAAAAAACTGCGTTTTACTGGTAGTTTATCTGTTGTTTTCTCTGGTAGATCTGATGTTTCATCTGGTTCACTATCAATTTCAGAGCTGGCCCCTGAGCTGTTTGGGGTGCTTTCTCTGGATTTGGGTCTTTGTTGGTTTTGGTCATATTTGGGTTGATAGGTGAAGACCCTGTCTTCTCTGTAGTCTTTATCATCCCTGAAAAATGTATGGAGTTTTCTCATTTTGACTTCATCTTGGTGAATTTTCAGAATTCTATACATTGTTTTATAATTTTTCTCTTTAGTCGTTTTTGGGGCATCATAATCTTCTATTTCTTTCTTTAATTCTTCAAGTAGAATCACCACTCTATCGTGTTTTCTTTTTGCGTGTTCTATTAGTAGTTCTATCATCCTAGTTGATCCTAATATGAAATTCTCTTCCCATTCGTCTGCTAGGTCTGAGTCCAGTGGGTCATCGAAGTCTGGAAAAATCAGGATCCTAAGGCCTCTCGGTATTTTCTTTTGTTCTGCATATTCCTGCATCGTTGTTTTCTCCCAGAATTTGTTAATTTCTTTTTTTGATAGTTTCTCAAGCCTCATGAATTTATGTTTGAGGTCTTCCTCTAAATTGCTGTCTCTAAACGCATTGTCCGTTGATCCTCGTGGGGCAAAGAGTGCCCTGATGTCTTCGTTCCTTGACATCATATATTCTGCCATTCCTTCGTTTTATTTTTCTGTTTTATTCGTATTGGAATTTTCCAGGTGCGTGAGCATTGGCTGGTTCCCTAGTGTAAAGGTACTGTGGGTTGAGGCTTCTAGGAATGGAACCTGCCTGTGCTGTGCAACAGTTATATTTAGATTGTGAGTTTGGCAAGATCACAGGAGCCGTTTTGGGGTTTAGCCTGAGCCCCTGTTTGGTACGTGGAAAAGGTTTTTTGCTCCCGGTTATCTTGGTTATAAAGATTTGAAATGATATCCATAACACTTTGGTTGGTACGAAGTGATTCGTTTATTTGTGGTCAGCCGACACGTGTTTCGACCCGTAGGGTCTTTCTCAAGGCTGAACAGTGTTCAATGGTGACAGGTGTTTATGTGATTGGTGACAGTTGTGTGACAGATTATATTATATTCCATTGTGGTGTAGGGGTGATGTGCAGTAAGTGACCAAAAATAACATAACATAACATCACATCAAAATACATTGACGTGTTAATTTATAAAGAGCATTGTTACATGCAAGCGAGGAGAAGGGGAGGAAAAGAGGAAGGAGAAGGTTAGCAAGTGGGCAGAAGGGGAGGAAATGGGGGGTTTTCCTTTAATGAGGTGGAATCCTCTTACCTAGTGTGTTTGCTGATTGCCCTCAGTGGGGTGTTGTTCAATTTGGAACTGTCCTTGCGGCAGTCCTGGCTCCTATTGGGCCCTGTGATAAGAAAGTCCAATAATGGTGGTTGTAAAAGCATTGTGGTATGATATACCTGATTAATTTCTAGTTGGTTCCCAGTCATCCCTAGCGGAGTTCTTGGGTTCATTATGGGGCCCCAGATTGGTGCCATGAGCTGGTCTGGATTGACATCAAGGGCTCTTGGGTAGAAGCTCTTGTGTGTGGCCAGCCACTAGAAAGGGCTGGTGTTGTTCCGGGTCGCTCGAGTGGGGACCCACACGGCCAAGAAACACACACGAGCCGGATTTTGCACGTGATGTGATTTCGACGCCGCCAAGAACACTCACTAGCTGGGACCCAACTAGAAATTAATCAGGTATATCATACCACAATGCTTTTACAACCACCATTATTGGACTTTCTTATCACAGGGCCCAATAGGAGCCAGGACTGCTGCAAGGACAGTTCCAAATTGAACAACACCCCACTGAGGGCAATCAGCAAACAGACTAGGTAAGAGGATTCCATCTCATTAAAGGAAAACCCCCCATTTCCTCCCCTTCTGCCCACTTGCTAAGCTTCTCCTTCCTCTTTTCCTCCCCTTCTCCTCGCTTGCATGTAACAATGCTCTTTATAAATTAACACGTCAATGTATTTTGATGTGATGTTATGTTATGTTATTTTTGGTCACTTACTGCACATCACCCCTACACCACAATGGAATATAATATAATCTGTCACACAATTGTCACCGTTCACATAAACACCTGTCACCATTGAACACTGTTCAGCCTTGAGAAAGACCCTACGGGTCGAAACACGTGTCGGCTGACCACAAATAAACAAATCACTTCGTACCAACCAAAGTGTTATGGATATCATTTCAAATCTTTATAACCAAGATAACCGGGAGCAAAAAACCTTTTCCATGTACCAAACAGGGGCTCAGGCTAAACCCCAAAACGGCTCCTGTGATCTTGCCAAACTCACAATCTAAATATAACTGTTGCACAGCACAGGCAGGTTCCATTCCTAGAAGCCTCAACCCACAGTACCTTTACACTAGGGAACCAGCCAATGCTCACGCACCTGGAAAATTCCAATACGAATAAAACGGAAAAATAAAACGAAGGAATGGCAGAATATATGATGTCAAGGAACGAAGACATCAGGGCACTCTTTGCCCCACGAGGATCAATGGACAATGCGTTTAGAGACAGCAATTTAGAGGAAGACCTCAAACATAAATTCATGAGGCTTGAGAAATTATCAAAAAAATAAATTAACAGATTCTGGGAGAAAACAACAATGCAGGAATATGCAGAACAAAAGAAAATACCGAGAGGCCTCAGGATCCTGATTTTTCCAGACTTTGATGACCCACTGGACTCAGACCTAGCAGACGAATGGGAAGAGAATCTCATATTAGGATCAACTAGGATGATAGAACTACTAATAGAACACGCAAAAAGAAAACACGATAGAGTGGTGATTCTACTTGAAGAATTAAAGAAAGAACTAGAAGATTATGATGCCCCAAAAACGACTAAAGAGAAAAATTATAAAACAATGTATAGAATTCTGAAAATTCACCAAGATGAAGTCAAAATGAGAAAACTCCATACATTTTTCAGGGATGATAAAGACTACAGAGAAGACAGGGTCTTCACCTATCAACCCAAATATGACCAAAACCAACAAAGACCCAAATCCAGAGAAAGCACCCCAAACAGCTCAGGGGCCAGCTCTGAAATTGATAGTGAACCAGATGAAACATCAGATCTACCAGAGAAAACAACAGATAAACCACCAGTAAAACGCAGTTTTTTAGATCAAATCAAACTACACAAGAAAGCAAGTCGTCTGAAACCACAACCCAAAAGCAACAACAAAAAAACGGTATCCTTCGCAAAACCGTTAACAAATACAGGAACCCAACAAGAAGAAGCAGAGGAGGAAGAAGAGTCAGAAGACGCAAGACAGTTGGAGGAAGAAATGGAACAAAGACGGACAGGGTCCCAGTCACAGAAAACTGGGGGCCAGAAACAGAACAAAATCTAATCATGAATCTGTCAAACAGAGAATTTACAAATCCTGAAACGAAAGTACTCAACAAGGGACTTTCCTTCTCACCATCCAGCAAAAACTACTTTGTGGACATACAAATAGACCTATTTAAATTTACAAGACTTCTCAAACTCAAGAAATTCTTTGCCACCAAGACATCGGTACACAAACCAATAGAAAAAACACCAAAACCTAGCGTACTTACTATAGGGGATGTTGAAGACATCCATCTCCTCAGTACGCTCGTAGAAAATGACAAAAGCAAGCAAGAATGCTTAGAAGAACTGGGTATCCAGAATGTGGCAATGACAATTCCGGAACTTAAAAGCAAATCGAGATTTACGCCGCAACTGTTTACAGAAAACTATATAGACACTTTCCACCAAGCGGTAATCAATGACCTTCATAAACTTGAAGACCAACGCACCAACGGAAAAGAGGCCAAGGACAATCTAACTAAGGAAGAACAGAACATACTTAGAAACTTATGAGAAGAAACTAATATCATAATCAAGCAGGCCGACAAGGGTGGCAACATAGTAATAATGAATAAAGCAGACTACCGGAAAATGGCACTCAACCACCTGGAAACACCAGGCAACTACGTCAAATTGGAGAACAACCCGCAGGCGAAGATTCTAAAAGAACACCAGGAACTGCTCACCAACTACAAAACAGCAGGGCTGATAACTGATGATGAATACAGCTACCTTAGAACAGACCACCCGATTATGCCAACTATCTATTTCCTACCCAAAGTCCACAAAGCCTTCGACACCATTCCAGAAAGTAGACCAATCCTAAGCGGTATTGGAGGAATCACGGAAACACTGGCTAGATACATCAACAATGTCATACAACCACTCGTCACAAAAATACCAAGCTACTTAAGAGATACAATGCACACTTTGGAGATACTAGCCAGCATCAAATGGGAACCGCACTTTCTAATGGCCACGCTCGACGACATGGCCTTATATACATCAATTAACCATGATCTTGCGATAACTAGCATGGGGTTTCTTCTCAGACAAGAATCAGCCTCACACCTAGACCAGGTGGAAATGACTAAAGCCTTCCTCAAATTCTCCCTCACAAACAATATATTCATATTCAATGGCGAATACTTTAAACAACCAAAGGGGATCGCAATGGGAGCCAGCTATGCTCCAGCTCTAGCTAACTGCTTCATGCACTCCTACGAAATCAAGCATGCAATGAAGGAAGACAGATACACCAGGCTCATTGTCAACTGGGCCAGATTCATGATGACATCATCCTAATTTGGAAAGGAACAGAAGTAGATCTCACTGAATACATGGATTATCTCAACACCAATGACTTTGGCATCGAACTAATCAGCCACACCAGCAAGACTCGAATTGACTTTCTGGACCTTACGATTGAGATAGAAGAGAACGAAATCATTACCAGAACCTACCGGAAACCAACGGAAGAAAACTCCACCCTGCATGCCGAAAGTTGCCATAGAAAAAGCGTTATACGCAACATCCCCAAAGGGGAATACATCAGGGCAAGAAGAAACTGTAACACAGAGAGATCCTTCACAGATGAGTGCAACCTACTAGATCGAAGATTCAAAAGTCGGGGATATTCCCATGAGAATTTGGCAGAAGCAAGAAAACAGGCCTGTCAATTAGAAAGATCAACTCTACTCCAGCTCAAACCCAGAAGACAAAATAACAATCCTATGATCAGATTTGTAACCAGATATAACAAGGACAGCTATGTATTCCAAAAAATCTTGACAAAGCACTGGGGATTACTCCGCATGGATGAACATATCAAGTCGCAACTGGAAACATATCCCAGTATGTCCTACAGAAGAGCACCAACTCTAAGAACTCTACTAAGCCCCTCTTTCCTGTCAGACAAAAACATTACAGCACAAGATTGGCTCAGTAAACGTACACCAATGGGTTTCACGATATGCGGGACTTGCGCCATGTGCAAGTATGCAACCCAGACCAAATGTGCCAAATTCTCAGGCTGCCCAATCTTCAATATCAATGAGCACATCAACTGCAAAAGCAAATATGTGATATATGCAATAATCTGTGTGTGCAATAAGATATATATAGGCAGCACTATCCGTGAGACACGTTTCAGGATTAGAGAGCACATCAATAGCATACATTCACAAGATCCGAAACTGCCACTGGCAAACCACTGGCAAAAGTATCACCAAATGGACAATAAGAGTGACATAAGGTTCATCAGACTCAAGATGGTACGGCTGGGACCAAGAGGAGGAGACAGAATTCAGAAACTAAGACAAGAAGAAGCACGGCTAATTTGTCACTTCAGATGTGTTAAAAATGGCCTGAACAAAGACCACGATCTAAATGTCTTCTTGTAAACACTTCCTCTCCTCTCCCTATTTTTCCAACTTGGGGGCAACTCTATGCCCAACCCATCTCCTTGACACACATACCAATTAGGGACCATATCTATCCCCACATCACATACAATCTTATGTGGCCCAGGGTCCAACAGTCTCCCCTGCACACACAAGCTGGAACATGAATTTCCCACCAAGCCGGTGTATCCTCACGGCTCTCCACGTATAGCAACACTTTCTCGCTCATGCGCCTCCCAACGCTAATCCCCCCCCCGGCAACCGTCCAGCCAATTGCCATGGGCCAATGGCCCCATATAACCATCTCCCAGATCTCACCATTCCGAACACTACAGTGCCAGCAATGATCCACTGAGCATGCGCAGACACGACGGGACACGCGCATGCGCAGTGACAATCGCTAGAACACTATACCACTGAACATGCGCACCCGTCACATAACGTGATTCAGCTAGCTCACGAGCGCCTTATGATGGCGGCCCCCAGCGCGGTGGAGGAGAGTAGCAGATCACTGCCCAGGGACGCAGACACAACACACAAGTAAGTCTCCCCGCCCGCCCTCATGGTTAGCAGACTTTCCAACCAGCAGGGACATTCCCATTGACCAGCTCCCCACTCGAGCGACCCGGAACAACACCAGCCCTTTCTAGTGGCTGGCCACACACAAGAGCTTCTACCCAAGAGCCCTTGATGTCAATCCAGACCAGCTCATAGCACCAACCTGGGGCCCCATAATGAACCGAAGAACTCCGCTAGGGACGACCCACACGGCCAAGAAACACACACGAGCCGGATTTTGCACGTGATGTGATTTCGACGCCGCCAAGAACACTCACTAGCTGGGAACCAACTAGAAATTAATCAGGTATATCATACCACAATGCTTTTACAACCACCATTATTGGACTTTCTTATCACAGGGCCCAATAGGAGCCAGGACTGCCGCAAGGACAGTTCCAAATTGAACAACACCCCACTGAGAGCAATCAGCAAACACACTAGGTAAGAGGATTCCACCTCATTAAAGGAAAACCCCCCATTTCCTCCCCTTCTGCCCACTTGCTAACCTTCTCCTTCCTCTTTTCCTCCCCTTCTCCTCGCTTGCATGTAACAATGCTCTTTATAAATTAACACGTCAATGTATTTTGATGTTATGTTATGTTATTTTTGGTCACTTACTGCACATCACCCCTACACCACAATGGAATATAATATAATCTGTCACACAATTGTCACCAATCACATAAACACCTGTCACCATTGAACACTGTTCAGCCTTGAGAAAGACCCTACGGGTCGAAACACGTGTCGGCTGACCACAAATAAACGAATCACTTCGTACCAACCAAAGTGTTATGGATATCATTTCAAATCTTTATAACCAAGATAACCGGGAGCGAAAAACCTTTTCCAATGTTTATAACAAAACTGGCTGAGCTGTGGATGTCAGCAGCTCAAGTGAAATTGGACTGAAAGACATTAAAATCTAAATGTTTAAAATAAATTAGTGACCTACTGTTGAGTGTCACATAGTTTGCAACTGTTAAATATCATAGTTTTGAACTTAGAATCAGCGTTCTAGCTGCATGTGTAAAAATTGCAAGTTTGGTTTGAATGTAGAAAACTGGGAACCAAAGTGACATTTGGCTGAAGCCTGGCTTGAAGAGAGTGAATTCTGCCCGGCAACTACCCCCGACAGGAGTTGAAACTTGATCAGCAGCTGTGTTCCCAGGCCTGGCTGCATTCTGCTGCCCCTGCCAAAAGGAGATGACACCTCTCTGATTGAATTAGGGGAGGGGCACCTGGGGACTGCAGGAAACCAAACAAAGCACTGTCCTTGGCCCAGGCAAATGTTAAATTAGGGGGGTCGTAAATGGCTTCCTCTTGGAAGGAAACGGGGAGGGGCACTGCATCTGTGAGCAAGCTGAGCTTGGGGGAAGTGGATAAACCAGAAATTCCACGATGTGCTTTGGAAAACCACACCCCTCGGGGCCAGAGCATAATTTTAAAAAGATGGATAATTCATAGTGCGGACTTGTAAAAATTATATAAATAACATCATCATTCTTGTGATTTTTCTGTGCACATTTTAAGAGGTGTTAGGACTCTGTGGTATGTTCTTGGGGATAGTAACAGAAAAAAGGTTGGTACTCCAAATGTATGCATGTTAAAAGTCTGAAACTTAATCATCTGAAACCCATATCCCTGATGCACATTTGTGTAAAATCTGGAAAGGTTTAGAGGTCGTTATCTGGATGAAAAGGGGAGAATTCTGTCATAAGTGGACACGACATCTTACAAAGACAGGGATCGGATGGTTTGGTGCTACAGAAAATATGTTAACTGGACATATAATATTAGAAAAATGGTACATAGATAAATATGTATTTGGATCAGAAATAGATTTGTGTGCAATTTGACAAGGGGAGGATCCTCTGACCATAAACCTACCTCATCACTCTGACTCACAACCCAGTTCCCCCAATCAAGGGAGAGAGGAGGAACTGGCCAATGATAAGTTGAGAGGGTTGGGCATGCAGAATGAGCCGACCCACCCACTTTCTAAACACATAAAAGGAGACTGTGCAGGACAGGTAGGGACATTCAATTTCCATTTCCTTGCGGAGCACGCTGACAGACGACTTCACATCCAGAGATCCGGACTGACTCCAGCAAGACAGAGACCAGAACTTAGAACTCTGACTCCAGAACTCAAAGCAAAGGCCTAACCCAAAAGCTGAGTTCTTTTCAGCAGGCCTCAAAACCTAACCAAACTATTCACAGCCGGACGAGCTGTTTGAATTCTTTGCCAAGAACCTTTGCCAGAACCGGTAGCAGACCCAGAAGGCAGAATTATCCAGAGAGACCAGAGATCCAGAGAGACCAGACCCAGACCAGATCGCTGAGAGCTGACCCAAATCGCTGTGCACAGAACCAGTACCCAGTGGCGAGAGAACCACAGCCAATCCTGACCCGATCCGTGACGAAGTCGCATTCCTGTCCAAAATATAGTGTGAGTACTCAGCCAGAACTGTGCAAAACCTAATCTCTTAGTTTAATATATAATCTAATTCAAACTATTTTATTCTATTGCGAACTGCATCATAGAAATCGTGTCCCTTCTTTTGATTCAAAGCTGCAAAACTGTCATCTGTCATTCTGAACTTTAAAATTTCATTTCGAGAATCTACCTTCACAAAATCGTCCGTATCTCCGGAACCGTTTGTCCTAGGAACGAAATTTAACTTTTATTTTAAAGCTTTCTAACGAGCCCTAAACGGACTTACTACTCCTTATAGTTCCTCCGTAATGGCGCTCGACGCACGTGACTAAATTGCCGCGATTTGACATTTTGCTTCATTCCAGCCACATGTGAAAACATTTATCTTTTGCTTCCATCACGGAATTCTGTTTTCAACTTGATAACCATCACTGAATCATTGATAGGGCTGGCCTGAACTGATTTAAAGTATCTCTCACTCACCCCGAACCTCCTGTAGGGAATTAAAAGCAATTTGAGTATATTTTTCACTTCGTTGCCACCACATTTAAAAGGATTTTGCCTGTGTTTAAAATCATACCTGTTTTCCTCTAAGCTCGCTGGGGGGAACTGGAACTTTGTATTGCATTTGTGTGTATTCCTGAGAATTGTGTGTGTTACTTCCATCTCCTTACATTGCATAGGGGGGGAGTGAATTGTCCGAGAAAAAGTGATCATATTATCTTTTGCTGAAATCATATCAAGTTTATTTCTGTACTGCCTTTTATTCATCTTTGCATCTCCTTGAAACCATAAAGCATTCTCTGATACCTTATTCCCCTGTTCCTAGTCATAAATCACCAGAACTGTGCTATTGTAGGATTACCTATTGCTGATTACTGCTCATATTCACAAGTGTGATATCAATTATTAATTTATTATAAAAGTGATATATATGTATATATATATATTGTTTAATTTTCAAATAAACCTTTTAAATTTGCAAAACAAACTTACTTCTTGGCTCAGTGTGGTCAGGGGGATTCTAAGAGAGGGGTGTTATATAAGGGTGGTCATCCAGAGTACACAAACTGGACATAAAAATATATAAATAAGGGCTTCCCTTGGGCATCCCAGACCAGGCACTGACTTAGTGGGTTTGCTTGATTGGAGTCATTTAACAGGTCGGAAGAAAGCATTTCCCTGATGCCTAGGCGGAGCCACAGGGCAATTCCTTAGCAAATGGTCAGCGGAGCCACAATAAATACAGAGGCCGTTGACCCTACGGCGATCACACTCCTCATCGGATAAGGGACATCTGGTGGTCTCTATTTGCATGGGTTCAGTATCGTCGGGCTGAATTGTTCTCAAGGGAACAGTTGGGCCATGAAAAGAAATTTGTTACGTTTCTTTTTAGCCTTGTGCTCTTGTATCCTGAAATCGATTTTTAAGGTGAGTTTGATCAATACGTCAAAAGTACGAGGATGAGGCACACATGCCAACTCATCCTTTATGTCCTCATGTAGACCTTTGCAGAACAAGGTGAAACATGCCTCTTCAGGCCAACCAGTGGATTGGGCGGATGTAACTTAGTGATGTAGGACAAAGTTCAATAAAGTATACTGACTTCTGAAAGTGAGTCCTGGAAGGTCAAACATGCCCCTGCAGGCCGTTAATAACCTTGCATAATCATCCAATATAGGATCATTGGCCACCACCAATGTAGAGGCCCAGGCTAATGCACTGTCTGGCAAATGCGTAATGATGCAGCCAACTGTGAAATCCCTGAAGGTATCTCACATAGCAAACCTTGAGAAACCCTTATTCATTTGGCCAATGAAGGGCTGGTCCGCTCAGTCCTATAGGAATGAAAGAGTGAGAAAGGCACCAGGATCGGGAAGCCCGAGGTTGTACTTGAGGGAATAACCCAAGGGAGATACAGTATGGTATCGGAGAAGGAGAGTAGGCTGAGATCCCTGAAATCTTTATAGACTGCTTTACATTTGCCTCACTTCCTCCCATTAGATCTCTTCTGTCCCAACCCGAAGTCCCCTCTATATCTGATAAATACCATAGGAGCCAAAGACCTGCTGCACTTCAAAGCCGCACATTCCAGAATCCCTGTTTTTCTGTTCCCTACCTGCATACTCCTGGTCATTCTTTTCCACGCCCCTCTAGTTACTACTTCCTGCACTCCCTACCTGTTCAGACAAAACACTACCAATCCTACAATTCCGCCTGTTCTCTTCATACTAATAATTCAGGTCATTCCTGCTTGACTCACAAACCCTTCTATTCATTTCAAAACCCCTCCAAAACCCGCCCTTCCAAAACCCCTCGAATACAAGAGTTGTAATTCCCTTTAGAACCTTTTCCCTGTTCTATCCCACAGAGCAATCTGACACTTTACTTCCCTCCTTTTCTGACATGAGCCCTTTCATGCAGTATGAAAGACAACAGAGTAACCTCAAGACCATTTACCTGACATGTCCCAACCCTGGCACCAGGCAAAGTCAGGCAATTAACCTGCATCACACACAGCCGACAGCCCTTTCCTTTCCCCCACAGGAATAAGATGTGGAGAAAGAGAGCACAGTACAAGCAAGGCAGACCGCACGACGAGATAGCTATCCAGACCCAGCAGTTCAAGAGGTGGAAAAAAGCAGTAGATATACACGGAGCGTACCGATGGCGATAAACCGGAGCGAGGGAGACTCCTGCTTCAATGGTAAAGGCCTTGACTCCACTGAACAAGGAAAGCCACGTGGTTCATCACAGCCAGTGAGTCTAGGGGAGAGCCGATAAGAACCGGGCTGTTGTGAATGAAAGTCTCAAAGTGGCAAAGTGAGAAAGTTCAAAGAACTGTAAAATAGTAAAGGGAGAAACCAGCTGCAGAAGTGCCGACCCACGTGGGTGCTACTCTGACAAACTCTGGTCGATCCCCGTCTGAGTAAAACTACAGAAACCAGAATGTCTTTGGCGAGCCGCCAAAAGCGGTCATAGTGGTTGTACAGGTGGTCTAGCACAATTCCTGTCCAATCAAAAGACTTTGATCTACAAACATTGTTAAAGTAAAAGGGAAGTCAATCCCCTAAACATTGAAGACACAAAGTGACTGAGTGAAGCCAGGCAAGGGATGCTGATGAAAAGGGGCCAAGTCTAAAGTCCCAAGAAACAGTGTTTTGACAAGCGTGAACCCGGCAGAGGGATGTCCATGGAGAACTGTTTGAAAAGACATATGACATTTACAACCAGCAGAAAAGCCATAGTGAACCCAGCGGAGGGAGGCTGAAAATAAATATAGCAACAAAAAGTATGGCAAGACAAGGGGAAGGGAAGCACCCCCTTGTCATCTGAGATCTGAGCCCGACAGATGGAGAGATGGAGATCCAGGGGTGGAAGGCTAACACCCAAAATATACCTAAAGCAGAACTTTATGCTTATTTGTTGTTGTCTTTGGTAAACCCATTAGGCCCTCAGGGCCAAGAACACGCAAACCCCAATGGCCTTGATATCGCTGGGAACTGTTTGAAGGGCCAACACCCAGAAGAGGGGGACCCAAAGGTGAAACCATCACCTGGAAGTATAAGTGAGCGGTCAGTGCCCAGAACAGGGGGACCCAGGGGTGAAGCAATCACCCAAAATGAACTGTGGAAACAAAATTTCATTTTGTTAAAGGAACTTTTGTTTTGATATTGAATATATCAGGCTCACAAACACAAAAGACTTTCAAGAGAAACAAGACTTGGCCATCGCCGGTCCTGACCGCTGCAATTGGAACTGGCGACTCGTGCTGGGAAAGCTTGAGTGCGTGCGGTGTTGGAAAGGTGGAAGTGCTTCCATCAGCGCCAAATTGACCAGGTTGGCGCTCTCCGTGGATGCCAGCAAATCATGACAGGATATGACACGAGTACTCGTGTTATGAGGCTGAAGGCCCTTAGGGCATGCAAGGCAAAACCTAGGGCTTTGTTGGCATACAAAACCGCCTGGGCGTTGAAGCACCTCATGCAGAGGAATTTCGAAAAAGGGGAGGAAGCGGATAAGCTGCTGGCATGGAGATTGAGGGCACAGACGCAGTCTGGAATGGTAAATGTTTTGGAGTTAGAAGGGGGTGAAACTCGGTGGAGGAGTGGAGAGATTATTGAGAAATTTGGTAAATATTATGCTCTTTTATCTTCATCCGAGTGGAGGGGTGATGGGGAGAAGATAAGAACTATCTTAATGGATTGGAAGTACCGGTGATGTCATTGGACAATGTAGCCGTATTGGATTCTCCCATTAGGCTGTAGGAGGTGATAGCAACAATAAAAGGCACGAAGAGTGATAAATCTCCAGGGGAGGTAAAACCTCACAGTTCGGTTTTATAAAATGTTCTGGTCTACCCTAGCACCAATGTTGGCGACAATCTTTAATAAGGTATTGACGGGTAAACCCCTGCCAAAGTCGATGCTCAAGGCCATAATCACGGTCATCCCTAACTAAGTGCTCCACACGGGTGTTAAGATAATGGCAAAGATCTGGGGAATAGGCTTGATAAACTAATCCCTTTGCTTATTCATGGGGATCAGGTGGGTCTCATTAGAAGGAGAAAAGGATCTGATAATATTTGGAAAATGAGGAACTTTACTCAGATGCACATTTTGATGTCCCTGGATGCTGTAAAGGCATTTGACAAGCTGGAGTGGATCTTTATGAACAAGGTTCAGGACACATTTGTTTTTGGGGAATGCTTTAGGGCCTGGGTGATGGCGCTTTATCAAGATCCTTCAGCACAGGTATGGCTAATGGGATTCTGTCTAGCAAATTCCCCTTATATAGGGGGATGAGACAGGGGTGTCTGTTGTCCCCTGTTCTCTTTGCCTTGGTGATCGAACCCCTGGAAACAGCTATTGGGGGAAACCCAGGAATACAGGGCATTGATTGTGAGGGGGTGGAATTTAAGGTTTCGCTATTTGCGGATGATATAATGTGCTCTGTTTCAAACCTAAGAGGCTCTTTAAAGGAGATGATGGCATTGTAGGCCTATGGGGCTTTGGCAGGTCTTAAGAGTAATCATTCTAATTCATTCATTTTCCCGATAGGACAAGGTGGCTTCATGGCTATGCCCAGTGAAGAACAGTACGGGTTGACCATGGTAGATGAAGCAATACCATACTTGGGTATCAAGATTTCAAGGAACTTTATAGAGCTATAGAGGCTTAATTATGAACCTATTATTACGAGCTACAGCAAGATCTGAAGAGATGATCTGACCTCACCTTCTCTTGGATGGGGAGGATGGCTGTACTTAAGATGAATGTGCTCCCACCCCTGGTATTTATGTTTCTGCTGAGTCATCACAGAATCCCAGCCTAGAGTCTCCTCCCATGTGGCCAGGGAAAGCAGACGCTACCTGATCCTTACCGTTGGGGTGGCATTACGAGTGGGGATCACATGGAATGAGAAGGCTGTCAGGGGAATGTGATGACTCTGTCAGGAGAGATGCATTATTTTCCTCTTCTAAGGATGGGGTTTCCATAGTGCTAGATTATTTAATTGCATGTTATCACAGTCAAACTTCCCCAAGGTGTTAAGCATGAGAACCCTTCTTGTAAACATGGAAATGATGTATATAATGGTCAGGGAGTTAATACTACTTTTAGTGGTCATGATTCTATATTGTGTGTAGTTTATAAACCTTACAGAAAACCTCCTTTAAAATCTTCCCTTAAAATGACATCCTATAAACAGAATGGAATAAGCAATGTAAACATAGATAAGAACATTGTGGACTTCAAGTTCCATAATGCTCTTAGTACTGAGATAAGGAAGAGGGATCCAGAGTTATTTATTCATTTATGTATTTATTGTTTACTTGTTAGGCATTTATACAGTAAGTACATTCTGTTTCAAATAGTCCACGGGGCATCAGGGAGGGGACATTGGAATGAGACACATTAAATACATAGAGATATTAAATACAGTGGAAGGGAAAAAAGGACGAACCTACTACACCTTGTGAGTATTCAGAACGTACAAGTGCGGAAGGGAGGGGGCAGTGGCGGTAAGTGCTAGAGTGTGTGTGGGTGAGCAACAGATGAAGTGCAAGGTAAGGTAATTGCGAGCCTCCAGGACGTAGGGTGTGCTGAGGCAAGTGCTGAGGATTGACAGAAGCTTGGGGTGATTTAGTGTGGGAGGTCAGGGCCCCGAGGATGCATAAGGGCCCTGCACACCAATCAAAGCAACTGTAAAATTAGCAGAGGTGAGAAGGGGGAAGGAGGAGGAAAAGAGGAAAGTCTTGAGGAGCTACTTGAATTTAAGAAAGTCCTACTCAAGACGCAGAGGGAGGGGGAAGCTGTTCCATTGAAGGAAGCCAGCTGAGGAAAATGATCGACCTCATGCCCTCTGTTTAGCGAAACGCTTTACACACAAAGAGTTGGTGCCAGAGGAATGCAGATGTCTAGAGGGAGAATATTTAGTAAGAGAGAGTTTCATATAGTGTGGTCCCTGGCCCCAGACAGCCTTGTGGATAATACAGATGGATTTGAATTTCATCCGAGAAGCTACCAGGAGCCAGTGAAGACTTTTTAGGGCAGGAGAGATGCGGTCCCTGGGCTAGAAGGCAAGGATGAGTCTTGAAGTCCGTTCTGGATTAGCTGGAGAGGTTGCAGAGTGGAAGAGGGTAGATTCAGGAGGAGGCCATTGCAATAGTCAAGCCTAGAGAGAACCAGGACTCGGGTAACATTGAGCTTCTGGTGAAAAGGAGCTGAAAGTGGGACTTCATGGCAATGTCCTGCGTGTGAGGGAGGAAGGAGAGAGAGAGGAGTCGAAGATGAAACCAAGGTTTCTGGCTTCAGAAGAAGGGGGTGAGCCCATGCAGGAAGGCCAGAGAAAAGGGAAGAAGCCAGGGCAGGGATTTCAATGGGAAGGATCACTTTTTTGCTGACATTGAGGCAGAGATCATTGGATATGCACCAGGCCTGGATGGCTGATAGGAAGTTAGGTATGAAGTAAGATGCAAGAGGGTCAGTAGGAAGTTTGAAAAAGAGTTGTGTGTCATCTGCATAACACTGGAAGTTGGGGGACAACGAGGAGATGAGTAGCGCCTGCTGAGTAAGATAGATGTTAAAGAGCCAGGGGGAGAGGATAGAGCCGTGGTGAACACCACATGACGAGAAGTAAGTATGAGAGGAGATGGTGTCTAGGTTGACTTGGGAGGAGCAGTTAGTTAGGAAGGAGGTCAGCCAGTCCAGTGCCAAGGGTGTCATGGAGCCTTTGTTTGAGGATGGAGTAGTTGACCATGTTAAAGACAGAGGAGAGATCAAGTAGGCTGAGGACAGCTGGGGAGTGGGAATCGAGGGATGCAATCAATTCTTCATGGGTGTTCAGAAGAGAAGGTTCTGTGCCTCTGAATACTCAGAATCCAGATTGATGGTCGTGAAGACCGTCAACAAGCTCAGTGTGAAAGTTGAGTTGAGGCAAAGCCAGCTTTTCCAGCAGTTTCCCAAGGAAAGGGGTGATGGAGATAGAGCGGTAGGTGACTAGACAGGTAGGGTCGGCTGAGGGTTTTTTAAGGAAAGCACGCACAAGGGAGTGATTGAGGAGGGAGGGGGAAGAACAAGTGGCCAAAGAGTAGTTGCAGAGGTCAGCGAGCATAGGGGCAAGAGAACCAATGTTGTCCATGATGGTTCTGGATGAGCAAGGGGAGACCTGTTTGGAAGAGACCTTCCTGGAGCGGACAACTCTGGTGACTTCTTCAGGTGTGACAGGGGCGAAGGAGTGGAAGGAAGAAAGTGAGGGGCCAGGGAAGTTACTAAACCATAGTGAGCAGTCTAGTTGTGGTAATGACCTGCACCTGAGAGGGACCTTTAAACATGGAAAGGTCTTTCAGGTACAGCTCAGGAAGAGAGAGCAGCAGGAGGAAACATGAGTTGATGCCGCCGCTGTGTGGCAGTGAGACGCCATGCTGAGAACATGACAGAGGTTGGGATTCCTAGCACATGCAAAGGATACCCAGCAGGAAGAGGTATTGCGACCAGCTACCCCATAGGAGAGAGAAGCTCTCTACATCCTGGGATACGCTCCGGTGTGAGGTCTTCACCGGTGAAAGCTCCACTGACAGTCAGCATGAGCAGTGGTAGGGTGATGGGAGCTGTCAAGCGCTGTGGGAGTCCCATGAGTGAGGATGCAGAACCGGCGAGCCAGAAGGAGACACCAGGGGAGACCAGTGAGTTGGCCTAATGCAGGTGAACCAGGGGCGCTCTGAAGAAGACTGCCATGTAAGAATGAATATTTTGAATACCGAACATTTTAAGTTAAACAAACTCGGCAGAACTCTCCTATTAAGAGAGGTTGAATGGGGGGAAATTGTAACCCACATTGCCCAAGCCAAAAGAGGGCAATACTGATGCAAAGTAACTACAACTTGCCAGAGGGGTGATATCCAATAAATCAATATTGTATCCCGCATTGCCCAAGCCAAAGAGGGGCATCAGTAAAAACCAGGGGCTGCAGCTTTCCTAATGAAGGATTTACAACAAGGGGACATTATAACAAGCATTGCCCAAGCCAAAGAAGGCTGAAAGTGACATCAAAACAATTTGAGCATAATAGTCCCATTACATTGCTACATTATTACATTGCCAGCATTCAAAAGACTGTATAAGTAGAAATCAGAGACTGCAGGAGAAAAGCTCTCCTTGTAGAAAGGATCAAGGGGGAGAGAAGTGTAACCTGCATTGCCCATGGCAAACAGATCGATGTGAGAACTACCGTCCTTTTGTACAGTATGGTTGTGAAAGAAGCCGTAAGCCAATTGTGTTGAAAGTTGTAACGCTCACCTGGCTCCCACGGAGGCGCTGGTCTAGTCTGGGTTGCTGTGGCCTCTTCAAGCGTGATGCGCAGAACTCGGACCACCGATTAAACAGGACCCCCAAATCTTGCTTGTCTGGCCCGTAGGAATATCCTTCTGCAGATGAGAAAGGGGATTAACTGTCTGCAGAATAGTGTGCTTGCTCCCCCTTTTCCCCCTTCGTTCTTCTCTGACTTCCTCCAAAACCCCCGGTTTAAGCTCACCTTATGGTTTGGAAGGATGAACTCTCCATCCTGCTTCTGGTGCAGGGGCGTGCGTTCGTCCAGTTACTTCACTGGTTTTCAGAATGGCGCTGGCAAAATCCACTTGACTTTTCTGAGCCATACGCCGTAAGTATGAAGATTCAAAAGTTCAAGTGTGAGCCTCTTTTTATGTTGTCTTCCTAACCTGTGATCTGTCCTTTATTTCAGGTGCAGAACGAAGGCGATGCGTTGAGGGGTTAAATTGCCGATGGTAAAATCAGGTGAGTTAGTAATGAGGTCGACCCCTCTACGTGTCTTTATAATTCCCCAGTAATGTCTTTTGTTCTTTCCCCATAGGGGCCGGGGTGCGGTACCTGCCAACGAAGCGGCGCCGACCCGAAATGTGGAATGGTTCACCAAGAAAAGCCGGTAAGTATTATGGCTGAAAATTCGGCTTTCCTCCTGTGTTCCCTCTGCTCACCTTTTGTCTCTTCTTCTCTCCCCTAGGTGCAGAGATGTGGCGACCGGTGCTGACAGCTGCGATGGAGCCGGGAGATGTCTCGAGGACAGGTGAGTGAAGCGCGGCGCTGCAGCGAGCAACGCGATGCTTTTAAATGGAAGTCTTTCTTCAAGAATGCTGGCGTGAAGATTCCGGATGCATGTAAGAAGTTTGAATAAGTTCTTGGTTTTCACCTTTCTCTTCTCTTCTTTCCTTACAGGTGTTCCAGGTTCGAGGCGGGTGTAGCTGGAGTCCAGGTGCAGGAGCAGACACGGTGAGTGTTCAGCTGCTGGGATGCAGAACAACGCGAAGCACGTGTGGCTGTCCGGGCGTGGCTTAAATAGCCTTGGAAGAAGTCCTAGGTAAGTATTCTTCCACAGCCCCACCCAAGTAACAAAATAGTCCCTTCAGTAAAATAGTCCCTCCTAAGCCTCATTTGGCTTGGGTCTTCATGCAGCATGGTCTGCATCAGGTGAGTATGCAGCATGGTCTGCATCAGGTAAGTGCACCAAACACTTTCCTTTATGAGCCTGGCGCCTATGGCGCCAGGACTGATGTCCAACATGAGCCTGGCGCCAAAGGCGCCAGGACAGAGTCCAAAGAGCCCCTATAAGGGGCCGCTGGGCTTTTACCCGGGGGGCATGATGCCTGCTCCCGGGGGTGCTGGGCCTGGCCTTGTGCTCCGGGGGTAGGCATCATGACAAAAGTCAAGAGACTAAATCAAGAAGCAGTTGTTGATTCCACTTTCCCCATTCAGGATTTAAGTGCGGAACGTTTGGAACAAGCCATACCACAGAGTACAAGTTGTAGTAGCAGGAGCTTTATCCTGGCAGCCGAGTAAACCAGGAAAGGGACAAATAGTACTTAGTCCTAACAGTCGAGTGAACCAGGAAAAAGATAAGTTGGAGTACTGTGAATGTGGTATAAGGTTGTGGTGGAAAAGAAGTGGAGATACCACTACTGTGTTTGATAAACTGTTATACAATCATTGTGGTGGAAAAGAAGTGGCAATTCTACTCTGTGTTTTGATTAACTATTGTATAACCATCCTGAGGTGTTGCTTAAGAAGAAGAAATGTGATGTAATAAAAAGTGACAAGGCTTCAGAGAAGAGTAGCATTTACATTGACTGCTGACTTGATGTATGAAGAAAGTCTTTGTGGATTATCAAGCAGAAGGTTTGACATGTTTAACAATTGTCTTGAGAGTGAGAAATCCTTTTAGAACTAAGTTAGTCAATTTGCCAAGTGAGGGACATATTGGAAGTTTGTATTTTACCTGGAGTGGAACTTGGCTAGTGAAAACAACTTTCCTTAAATGTAACTTTGGTTTGAACCATCCTGAATTGATCCAGGGGGAGCTGATCCAACCCTGGTCACATGAATTCCTGTTTATAATGTTTGTGTTTACATGTATGTGTTATTTCGTGAAATTTAAACCGCCAAATCATTTCTGTATGATTTTGTTGTATGTATTAGTGTGAGGGACAGATACTTTTGGACATTAAGTCATTTTCCTTTAGCCTTAGTTTGTTAGGTAGGGAAATCCTTGTAGGTTAGGGAAAGATAGGCATTTACCTCAACCTTCATCATTTAATAAAATGGCGACTTGTGAGAAAGCTCTCCATAACTGTCTGTCTCGCATATCTGAGCCCTCACACTAACCACTCCAAGGGAACATTGGGAGTGACCAGTGCTGAGTCCTAGGACCAACCATTCTGCAATGGATTTTCAGTGCCAGAAGAGCAGACCCTGAACTGGAGAATCCTCTGCTTGATTCCTTTGTGATGGCCTCACAGCAGCTAGAGGGCTAGGCAAAGCTCCCTATTCTATCACACCGAACCAGATGCTCTGTGTTCCCTGCCGCGTGAACAATAGGAAAGGAACTAACGCTGGTGTCTGTGTTCCTCCAACCAGCCAAACTATTCCAGTGCTTTGAAACCAGCTTGGTGCTACATTGTTTTCTTCCGAAGCACGTCACCTGCTAGGCCTAATGCGTCTGCTTAAACCTAGAACCTGGACAGAATCTCTGGAGGGCCAGTCGTCGACTAACCAGGCCATAAAAACACAGCTCAGCCCAACTAGCCTAAGAACCGCTGCACATCGACGCACCCTCAATCATAACATCACGACCCACTGACTCGAACCTCTGGAGAATCACTCAGCAACGTCTCTCAGTGGCCCAAGCAAGACTCGGCCTGGCCAACTGTGAAGCGTTCTTGGGACTGCCCCACCTGTCTCATTGAACCGCAGCCGTTCGACCACACAGAGCACTCGCATTTACCCTGCTTCATGCCCGCTTGCTGCCACAGCCTCCATGATTCTTCATGCCGAACTGAGCTTGATCAGCTCACATCAACGTTCGATGCCCTGGTCTGATGCTTCAGACCACCAAGAACTGAAGGGAGGCACTGTGACACTGAACTGCCACAAAGGTCCAATGGGACCCTAAACACTGGTTAATTCACGATCACTCATGTTTTCAACCCAATATCCTTTTATGGTAGTAGCAAACCTACCACCCCTTTAACAACACTAAGAGTGCTACTTTCTCCAGTCTTTCTCCAATGTGTTAACTGAAAAATTTGAAAAATTCATCAACCCAATAATTAGAGTTGACAGTTATTTATTTATTGTTCATTTTTCTGTTTGTTACTTCATTGTGATGAGCAAAGTGACTGTTCAAACTTATTGCTTTCTGATTTTTTGTTTTATTGTTTTACTTCAGACTTGTTTAATTATCTACAAGACTGTTTTATTCATTCATCATTATGTTCTTTGAAATATAAGCAATACATTTCTTCTTCTTTTTTACTATGAGATTATCTTGATTGCTTTCAGAGTTTGCTACACCCACTAATTTGTTGTTTTAGTGATATCAGGTTGATACACTTATTAATTAAATTACCACCAAAACTACTCTCAAATCCACTTTATAGCAGTGTGGACTCCATTGTTTTTGTCTAGTTGCAGTCCCATTCCACCACTGCTTCTGGGACATTCCTCTCTATTTTTACTTTCTAAATACTTTCTCCAGTCTGTTGTAGCTTCTCTTTTCTTTCCTTTGGGGTGGGTTTTTGCATAGTAATCTCTTTTCGTTCAACTTGTGGCTGGTGTGTTTTATTAAAGTGTTTATATTTTTATTGAATCTTGATTGGACATTCTCTTTATTTTTCACTGTGATACTGTGTTGTTTGAGTCACTACTGGTTCACCTTCACCTGCCTCTTAAGAGTATAGCCTTCCCTCGGCCCACATTACCACAAAAAGCAAAGGAATTATATATCTTGATTGTCCCAGTTTTAACTTTATGATTGCGTTGTGTTTTGTCGAAGTGTGAGGGCTGAGTGGGTTATTTCACTCATACTCTACTCTACTCATCCTTGTACTCCTGTGAGGCAGAATCCAATTTTTCACACACAGGAACTGGGTCTGCACAAACAGTCACAGCGGTAGCATCCGCCGTGGTTAGTTATGAACTCTATATTGAATTCCATATTCTATTTTTGTAAACATGATGAAAGATTGTTTTAGAATTGTGACTTTTTTTAAATGTAAGTTTGAAAGAACGTATTCTGAAATAAAAATACTGACTGTTCTTTTTTAAATGAAAAGGGCCAGTGTGGTTGCCTGCTTGCTGCCACAACTCACCCTCATTAGTGAGGACGTTTACAAAGAAGAGGGTCAAAGTGGTAAGAAAATGGCTTGATTCTGCTGATGAGCAATTTAGCAAAGCAGTGACAAGAAATATGGGTAAACGAATTTCATACAATGAAACACACTAGAGACTCCATTATCCCACTCCTATGAGCGAGCATTTACCTCTAAAAGAAGCACACCCACAAAGCATGCAGATGTGATAATAACATGGAAGGCTATTCCAGAACCACTAAAATCCTGAAACTGTCACTGTAGAAGCTCCCAACTCCTAATTCACCCTGTACCCCACTCTCGACCCAGAAAGCACAATAAAAGAAAAGGAGATGGCATAGTGATCAAATTGACTATCCCTCTTATTTGACCAATGTTGCTCTAAACTGTTCCTAAAAGTCTTCTGCTTGGGTATTCCTGAATTCTGCTCTGAAAGAATCCTGCTGGTTTATGCCTTTTCCAGCCCTTCGCCTCTCCGTATCCTCTGCATCCACAATCATCCCTCCTCAGCCTCCCTCCTCGGTGCTCTGAAGTGACTCTGTTTAGCATGTCGCCTGTTAAAAGATTACAAATAAATGAATGAATATGAAAGATTCATGGAAAATAAGTAATTCATATTGCAAATACATTTTCAAAGAACAATTCACATAAAATAAACATTAGTAAACAATGGCAGCATTGCTAAATAAGACGTACTATATTGATTTAAAATGCATTTAAAATGGGCTATTTAAGTATTGAATTTGTCAGTTGCCGCTGTCTAAATTATCTTCTTAGTAACTTTGAAAATGTGCTTAATGTGCTAAGACATTGTAATCTAAAATTAAGTCTCTAAATATATTTCATTAAAGTTCAAAAGGGAATTTTATGATTTAGTGTAGCGCATCGACAACAAAAATAAGCCTCAAATCCAACTCCTAGCTCTGCCCATAAACTTAGAGGTAGGAAAACCTATAGAAAACTGAATATAAGCATATTCAGTTCTCTTTTTAATATTAATCAAATGAAAAAAGAGGGAGGTCCACAAAGAGCTCACCATTGTCAATATCAAACATGGATTGACTAGGTTCATATTTCGCTGTATAATAAATTGTGGATAGATCGTATCAATTCTCATAGGTTACAATAATTTTCTCCGAGTTTTGATCACATTCATAACATGCTCAAATTTACATACACCAAACTTAGTGTTCTGCTCCTACCTTTTCGATTTAGGTAACACTTAAAGGTTCATTGCAATGAGACCCACAAACCGGGAGGCAGAGTTTGGTTATTTGCTGGTCTGTGCAGGAAAATGGCACAGGAATCCTTGTGGTTCTTTTGCCTTTACCTCCGCAGCTGAGAAATACACAGGGCCTAATTCCGAGATTGGAGGCAGCCATGGCGCTATTTGCGCCATGGCTGCCTCCAATACCGGGTCCGGCACCGGTCTTGTTCAATGGGGACTTACCGGTGCATTCTGACCCTGGAGGGACCGGTAAGTCCCCATTGAACAAACCATTCCCCATTCCCATTTGAGCCCCCATAGGGCACAATGGGAATGGGGATGGCGCTAATAATGGGCTTGCGACTAGCCAGCCTGTTATTAGCGCCCTGGTCCCTTAGCGGGACCCGTAAGGGACGTGTGGTCAGACCACACGTTCCTTACTGTTCCCGCTAAGAGACCTCGGAATTGGGCGGTAAGGGATTACCGGCACCGGTCTCCTTACCGGTGCCGGTATTCCCTTACCGCCCAACTCATAATGAACCCCACATGACATAAATATGTATGAGTCCATAAGGATCCAGGCTTAGCTGCCTGCTTCAAAATTAGATTCATTTGAAGATTCTGTAATTTTCCTCCGACAGATCACATTACCTGCTCTATGGCCTGCTCCACCATGGGCATACTGTTTAAAGTGTAATGGGTTGTAAAGCACATGCAGAGAGCTTAACTTGTCCTCTTGCTTTTTACCATCTGTCCCATTTAATGCCAAATGTAAAAGGAGGCTGTTCATGATGAACACAGGATTACCAGGCTGCAATAAAGTATCTTATTAGTCACAAGGGACACACAGACCAGCTGTGGAGACTGATGGTGTTCCAGGTTTGCTTTATTGGTACAATATGTACAGTTCCAGTTACTCTCAGGTATTTACAGTAGTCTGGATGACAGGACAAGGACAGGGATAGGTAGTACAGTACACATGAAGGAGAAGACCCACCGGCCATCCACTCACTCCAGCTCAGGCCCCCAACTGACTCACTCAGAACATTCATACACTGATGCACTCAACATTCTCCTGGCTGCATCATACATCACATTCTATTGGCAATCACTCCAGGCCAGTGACAATGTACAAGACTATATATAACACCTCCCTTTCTTACCAGATTCAACCACAACATAACATCTCCCTTTCATACCGGAAGTACCCACGCGTGACATCTCCCTTTCATATCAGGTTCATACACACAAACATCATCCTTTCATTCGGGTGGAGGAAGGTCAGCCAAATACACATCACTCGCCCACTCATAAATCTAAACACAACCAGAATCTCACACAGATGAACTACATGTAACAGATGGGGTGCTCCTGGCAGCACCGGAGGTCTTAAGCTTAAAACTATTACTAAAGGATCAATGGTGAATGCTTAACAGTAACTAATGCAAAAGTGCACACTATATATACACAGAATGTACATTTGCTGGCAATAAAAAAAATGTTTCTTTTTTTTTAGGCGCAACCCTTGTTCAGTCAGTTGGCCAAACTCTTTATGGTGCAACCCTTATTCAGTCAGCTGCCCAAACTCTTTCATGACGCAACCCTTATGCAGTCGGTTGGCCACTTAAGCATCTCACATTAGAGCGTACGCATATAACATATACCTCAAAAAGGAGTATACATACCGCCACATTTTTCTTTGTGGCTCTGGTGGAAATTTAAAATTCTCACCTGGCTTCAAATATCTCCAAGACTATTTGATTAGTACACATTAACAGGAATACCCATTAATTAGTACACATTAACAGCACTACCCTGCACCGCGACCATGAACTACAACACGTGTGTCATGGCTGGGATGGAACACATAACAGTGGGCCACAACATCACACAAACTGAGCAAGACAATGGCCCAAAGTCAATTGCAGGGTATCCAATGTAACTAATGTTTTGTTCAACAACTCTCCAAAGGGTAAATCAGACCCTTAACACCATAACCATAACATACATTATTCAGTATATAAACATTTCTTGATGATGGTGGAAAAAAAAAACAAAAAAAAAATATTATTATTACTTTGTGCTTAAAAAAAAATTTAAATTCCTTTTTTCATTTATATTGATAAGTGTTGCATAAGTCCATGGTGGCTTTTCCAGATTCATTAAAAAAAAAAAAAATCAAAATAAAGAAAAAATTGTAAATTGTCACGTTTGCATTATTGCCAAACATAATTCAATCCAAAATAATGATGCCAAGGGAAGGGTTTCTCGTAGCTTATTTCACAAGTATGCTGCTTGCTCATGTTGTGCCTTTAGTTCCATTGATGTATATAATAATAAAGAAAATGTCTTGCAAAATGTTCCTTTCAGCGCCCCAAACTAATGCTTTCTTAAGGTGCACACACGGCAGCAAGTGTTTGCGTATTTGCCAAAAACCATTAAATCCACTATTTTGGAGCCAACAGAAAATATATTTTCTTGTAGCTTCTTTTACTTATCTCCCCCACGTTGTAATTTCAGTTCTGTTGATAAAATAACATTTTGTCTTGCAAGTGTTCCTTCCTGCACCCAATACCACCAGTTTGTTTAAGGCAATCATTGTAATTATTCATTTCCCGGACATGTTTGCTCATCATTCACTCGAAGGGCTGGAGGAAAACAGACCTCGCTGGGCCTCTAATGTAACTGTATTACACGGAGCATTTTTTGAAATTCAGGCAGGATCTTTGATAAAATCAAACTCCAAACTTTATCCATGTTCATTCCACATGGGAGACATTGTTTAATACACAAAAAAAACTTGGCACAACAAAAATGTCTTTCATTACGGGTTGCACACTGCCTTTATGTATTCATTTTCACAGTTAATATTCTGATTGCATGGAGCTCTGGCGCCGCCCGGTGGTTTGCAGAATGTACTGGGTGGTCAATGAAACTGTAAAATGCTCCCATGAAGTCATTGCATTTCATTGACACACACTGCCCCCAACTCCTACGCTGAGAGTTATCTTTTTACTTATTAATTTGAACGGGGCTCAAAAAGTCAATTCCCAACTAGCAGGGCCCTTTTTGTCTCCATTAAAATCTCTGGGGCATATTCCTCTTTTTATTTATTTATTTATTTATTTTTTTGCGCCTTTCCATGAGGGAACTCTGGGGAAATGTTTTTGGTTGCTGGGGACCTCCCTCCCAGAGTCTAGTGGCACATATACATTTTCAACCCTGGAGCTGGCAGGATGTTTATTTTTGAGTCTTTGGGGGAACGGTGGGTCACTCTTAGGCTGCTTCCCCCCCACAGCTCTCCTTACTGTACATTTTTGTAGCTGCAGCTCCTCAGTTGCACTCTGTCCTTTTAAGTTGTGTTTGTCCATATTCCTGGGTTCTTTAATCCTCGTCGCCAATGTAATAAAGTCTCTTATTAGTCACAAGGGACACGCAGACCAGCTGTGGAGACTGATGGTGTTCCAGGTATGCTTTATTGGTACAATATGTACAGTTCCAGTTACTCTCAGGTATTTACAGTAGTCCGGATGACAGGACAAGGACAGGGATAGGTAGTACAGTACACATGAAGGAGAAGACCCACTGGCCATCCACTCACTCCAGCTCAGGCCCCCAACTGACTCACTCAGAACATTCATACACTGATGCACTCAACATTCTCCTGGCTGCATCATACATCACATTCTATTGGCAATCACTCCAGGCCAGTGACAAAGTACAAGACTATATATAACACAGGCTTAACCTAAAGGAGTGTATAAGGAGTGTGGCTTTGTGAATTGGCTCTCAGAACTATGGCCTGGTGAAGGGAGTGGGGCAGACTACCTTATGTGGTACTATATACATTCAAAGTTCCAATTTAGGCAAATCAAAAAGGATAAATAAGCTGTTTTCCTTTATATCTTTATATCATATTACTGATCTTATTTTAAAACTAGAACTACATTTCTGGGTTCTAGTGACATATATAGGGTTTATGTCCAAAGACATCCTTTGTAGCTGACACTGGCTATACATTGTGATGCCCTTCTATTTTCTAAAAGACTACAATAGATATAAGAAACCAGGCTATTGCTCAATTGTTTGGATCCGGATGTTGCAATCAGCTGGCTCAGTCTTACTCATGAACTAGACGGTCGGGGTATCAGGTAATTATGTCCCCATACATAATGTCACTGGGAAAAGCTACTAGCAACATTATATATGACGACATTATGTATGGGGACGGGTTGGGGGATGTGCCCTACTCCCATTTAAAAAAAAAAAAAAAACTCATGTTCATGTAATAATGTCCCAGCAAAAAACAGTGACATTTTTGCGGTCACATTATTACATCGAACCACTGTCGGGTATTGATAATGCAATTAGACAAAAGTCAAATGGTTGCCTTGTAAGAGAAAAATGTTTTTCATCATCAATAAAATATATTCGGCCATAAGGACATCGAAGTACGACATAAATTCACAACAAATATACAATAACAGTTCTCTAAATTGCCAAAATAGTTTTTGATGGTATGTTATGTGCGGACGTTTTGAGAATATATGTAAGCCCAAAGGGGTCACTTGGTGCTGGGCTTGTAGTGCTGAGGTTACAAAGTAAGACCAGGACAAAAGAAAGGAATTGAGAGAAGTTCAAAGTTGTAAAACATTGATGGAACGACAAGTGTTTCTGAGTCAGTTGGAGAGAGTAGGATAGAGAAGTGCGTAGACCAAGATTCGGGATTGAGAATGGTTGCCTTCAATGAGTGCTCTAGAGACACCAGCAGGTAAGACTAGCCAATGGGGTCCTGCAGAAACATGAGAATGGAGGATTCTAGAAGCAAGAAAATAGGCACCTTACATAGGAAATACTGGTGGTCAATGCAGAGAAACCTTAGACTCTGGGCAAACCGTATCCAAGGAAGGCACAACGGAAGGAGGGGACATGATCTAAGCATCTTGTGTTAAGAATGAGTCTGGCTGTTGCTTTTTCCACCAACTGAAGATACACACAGATACATATTGCTACCAAAATCCAGGCATACACAGAGCTATGCAATAAACTATCTTCCAAAAAAAAGGAGGATCTACCTGAGAATACAGAAAACCTTTACTATTGACGCCATGTGCGTTAAGGATCCTGTATGATTTGGAATCATGCGTACCACATAATTAGTTGCCTTTTTTGAGTCCCATTGAACTACAAAGGGGTGCATGCAATAATATTGCATGGGTAACACTGCATCCATTAATGCTGCTGCGTGGAAGATTTTTCAGCTATCTATTACAGTGCCTGAAATGGTACAGAGCGGTAAGTAGTACAAGGGGGTGCCCTTCGGTTCCATTAAAAAATGTTGACATGTGGACACGCCCAGCATTTCCGGTTTAAGACCCACCCGTTTCTCATGCCCCATCCCTTTGATATCCACTATGACTATGACTATGAACCTGAAGTGTTTTGGGACAATGAAGATGTGGTTCTGGAACAGCAGCTGGTCATGGTGTCTGGGCGACAATCCAAGGGTGAAGTGAACCCTGAAGACAATGGGCCTCATTATGACTGAGGCGGAACGGGTTAAAGGGTTCCGCTAAAGGAGGCGGACCCGTTAAACCAGTTCCACCTGATTACAAGCTCCCCTCGCCGGATCCGGTAAGTAACGCCAAACCAGGCGTCCTTGCCGGGTCCTGCGAGGGGAAGAGGGAGCAAACAACGGGCCGCTCGTAATCGGCCCGTTGTTTGCACCCTCTCCCATTCCCATTGAACCCTGTGGGGGCTCAGATGGGAATGGGGAATGTCCGGGCCCCTGGAGGAAGGAATTACCGGGCCCTCCGAAATCGGAATGGCCCGGTAATTCCCCATTCTGGGAACCTGACCCGATTTCGGCGGCAGCCATGCCGCCAATAGCGGCATGGCTACCGCCAAAGTCGTAATGAGGCCCAATGCCTATGAATCTATGATTTTGCAGGCGGATATGGCTATGATGCCGGAGAGTGACCCCGACACCAGTGACTTCATAAAACAACAGGGCCCTTGCGGGAGTTAGGAGCTCCACTTTGTAACAGAGACTATAACTATTTAATGTGTTGGCTGTTCAAATCAACTTGAATACCCTATGGAAGGACTGTATTTTGCTAATGGCAACCAATAGCATTAAAGACACTGTTATTATTCATTGTGCTTGCTGTTCAAAACTAGTTGAAATCCCGGGTATCACGATAACAGTCTGTATAAGGAATGTATCTCGATAATGGAGAACGATACGGACACAACGGCTCTTACCTGCGTTGATACCCGGGCTACCCAGGGATTTACAGGCATAGTGGTGGGGACATGTTTAAAACAACACTCAAACAGACGGTGCTCCGGACATAAAACTGCTGACCCCCAACAGGATGGTCATGAATGTTTGGGAACATCTTACGCAGATAATTCGCTATGTAAAATATGCTATGTTGTGAGCCTGTAGATTTGCTGCCATTGACTCAACCGCCAACACAGATAAGAATTGGAAAAGGGACTGAACAATGTATGCCTAAAACATGGGCTACGGAATCACCAAATAACCCCCTTTTGCAAATGAAGCAGTTTAGACGCATGTGTCCGATGGGTGCTAGAAACATTGTTGAGAAAACAATTCGCAAGTGGGAGGTACGATAAACCTGAGGGTGTTCTCCCAGGTAGGACTTGGGAAACCCTTATTCAGGTAGCCAGGGGTGGGCTAGTGCTCTCGTATCCCATCCCTGGGGGTGGATGAGCGAGGGAGGATCACCTGGGGAAGGGGCCCCGTGGTTATGCTCAGGGGAATTCCCCAGGTGAGAAGTGGTATGTTACCGGATAAGAAGATGAAGAGTGTGAGATCCCTGAGACCTGTATGGGCTGTGACACATCTGCACACCTTCTTACAATTGAATCTTGCTTACCCAAATCCATGGACCCCTCTGTATGTAACCTATTCCCTAGGATATCAAACCCTGACACATTCAGAAACCGTCTCCCCCAAATCCCCTGTAGTCCCGTGCTTTACCTGCATCCACCCAGTGATTCTTTTCCATGTCCCTCTGGTCACTATTTTCCACACTCCACTTACGTTCAGACAAAACACTACCCTTCCCACAATTACCCCTGTTCACTTCATACTAATAATCCCGGTCATTCCTGTTTGCCCCACAAACCCTACCAATCCCGTTCCTCTGGTTGTCATTGTCTGAACATCCAATCTTCTATGACAGAACACTACCGTTCCCACAATCCCCTATGTTCTGTTCTTCATACCGGTCATTCTCGTCTAGCACACAAACCTTCCTTATCCCGTCCGATAGGATACTCTGACACTCCAACTCCTGCTTTTCTGACACAAATACTTTTTCACACCCAAGACAATGGACTAATGTAGAACTTGTTTACCCAATTTGTCCCGACACTAGTGTCAGACAAAGTCAGGCAAATGACTTAAATCACACACATCTGACGGCCCTTAATTTTCACCACAAGGATAAAAGGTGGAGCATGAGAGCACAATACGAGCAAGGCGAGCATGGCAGACAGCACGACGGCACAGCCACGCAGGCACAGCAGTTTAAGAGAAGGAGGAAGGTGGCAGGAATCGAGAGGGTGGCGAGGAGAGAAGTGACCTTGACCTTTTCATCCAAGGCCCGCAGAACCTTCGTGGAAGAGAGCCTAAAACCGTGCACAAGTGTCTTTCAGCAGATGTCAACGGTACACAGGGCAACCTTATGCCGATAAGCAGGATCGAGGGAACCTCCCACGCCAATGGTACCGACCTTGACACCAGGAAAGCCAAAGGCCAAGCGGTTAATCACAGCCGGTGAGTCGAGGGGAGAATCGATAAGAACCGGGCTGTGTTGCATGCTAATTCAAGAGAATGTGGTCAATCCCGATCTGAGCAAACCTACGGTTACCAGAAGGCCATAGGATTGTCGACAAAAGAGGCCAAAGTGGTCATACAGGAGCCCTAGTAAAATCTCTGTACGATGAAAGACTTTGATCTACACAAGTGTGAAAGCAAAGGAAACAAATCCCACCACATGAGAAAGCAAAGGAAGTAAATCCCGAAAATGCAATAGAATTTGAAGTTGGCAAGTGTGAACCCAGCGGAGGGATGCTGATGAAAAGGGGGCAAGTCTAAAGTTCCAAGAAACAGTGTGTTGACAGGAGTGAACCTGGCAGAGGGATGTCCACTAGAACTGCTTGTAAAGACTTTAAGATTTGTGAGAGAAGGGTCAGCACCCAGAAGAAGGGGACCCAGGGGTGAAGCCATAACCCTATGTGAAACTGTGATAAACAATTGAGAAGGGTCAGCGCCCATGGTCAGAGCCCAGCAGAGGGGGATCCAGGGGTGAACTGATCATCCAGTGAACATTGGAAACAAACTTTCATTTGTTAAAGGAACTATATTTTGGAACCGGAAAGGCCCTCAAAAGTGAGAAAACATAGCTATCCGAGGCCTTGATATCATTAAAGAACTTTCTAGGGATTTGCGCCCAGAAAAGGGGAATTCTGTGCTGAAAGTCATCACCCAAAGCCCATGGAAAAGAGACTGTGTATTTATTTTCATTCGTTGAAAACGCCAGGTCCTAAAAGGCAAGAGAGTTTCTAGAAAATGACACTTAGCCGTCGACAGGCCAGAGAACTGCCATTGGAACAGTTGTCTGATGCTGGAGAAGTCTTGATATCATTAAAGAACTTTCTAGGGATTTGCGCCCAGAAAAGGGGAATTCTGGGCTGAAAGTCATCACCCAAAGCCCATGGAAAAGAGACTGTGTATTTGTTTTCATTAGTTGAAAACACCAGGTCCTAAAAGGCAAGAGAGTTTCTAGAAAATGAGACTTAGCCATCGACAACCCAGAGAACTGCCATTAGAACTGTTGTCTGATGCTGGAGACGCCTAAGACTGAACTGTTCTCCCAGCTCCCATCTTACCCCATGTCCAAAATGTGGGGAAGGGAGACGCAGGCTAGCGCATCCTGACATATTATTTGAGAACACTTCTTTCTTTTCTTGAGAACTATCCCACACCCCTTTTTGTATTGCTTGTGAGGTTTGGCAATAGGTTTCTTAGTATAGGCCATTTTTATTTTGACACAACGCCACTAGGATTGCCTTATTTTTCATTGGATGGTTGATGCTTGCTCTCATCTTAGATATAGGTTTAGATTAGGCATTTTCCCAACCTGCATACAGAATTCATTGTTCAATGAACACCCATGAACTGTGATCACTTGTGTCTTTCTTACCTCTTGTGGCCATGAGTTCCTCACAGAGAGGATAAAGTATATCGAATTGAAAATCTAATGGAGTGCCCACATGATTTCCTATCGACGCAGTGGCAGGCAGTGTGTCTGGCCAGTAATCATGTGTACTACAGAATCTGTACAATGAACAACGTTTGTGCAGCAACTGACAAACCCAAACTACAAATGTGGATACATGTTTAATAAAAATGCATGTTTAAATGTTAATAAAAATCTGTTGTTTATAAAACCTGGTTGTGTCTTTATGTTCAGTAGTTAAGGGGTAAACATATCCGCTGTGAAGCTGTCAAAAATATATTACAATGAAGGAGGTGTTGGTAGTTGCCGAGGGGTTGACAGCCTGTGTCGTAAACTGTGAACCGATGAAAAGAAGGTGTAATGGGGTGCTATCCAGATAGGGCTTTCGTAGCAGGATGCCTGCGCGCTGCACAAGCTGGTCTGTAAATATTTTAAAAGGCTAATGACCGTGTTATCTGATATCGATCAACAATGGAAGGGAGATATTATGGACTTGAGCCAGTTCTGCAGAGAAAATGATGTTTTCCGTTACATTCTAGCCGTCATGTACGTTCTATCAAAATATTCCTATGTTGAGGCTTTAAAGAACATGACTAGTCACAGCATGACAACAACTTTTTACTGCATATTTAACAAAGGCAGAATCCCTGTTAAGCTACAGATGGACACGGTAAGGAGTTTTTAAATAAGCCATTACAGAGTATTCTAAAACAACACAGTACACTACTTCCTAACATAGGGGCCTCATCACAAGTTGGGCGGTAGTCCTTAAATGCAAAAGCTATTATTGCTGCAATTATGGCTTGGCCCAATCATGAGTTAGTTGGAAAGTTTGGAGATTTAGCCTTTAATCAGGTAAACATTGAGGGAGATGGGAGGGAAAATTATTCCCTATTTTTTTCCTAAAGACTGTGTTACTGTACAGAGGGGATGCAGATACTTCTGGTACTTCTAGAACTCACATTTGAATCCCTAGGAGTCATATAAACATTGTATTAGAAATGGCACATTCTCATTTAACAGGGGGACATTTAGGAACAGCTAAAACACAAACTCAAATCATAAAAAGATTCTTTTGAGCTGGAATGTACGCTGACATAAAGAATTTCATGAATACCTGTGCCTTATGTTGGAAAACTAGCTATAGAATCAGAGCACAGTAAGCTTAAATAATTGCACAGGTTCACACAGTTTGGGTGAACAGCGATGCCATGATTTTAGCCCCTCCATAATTCTGGCCTCGTACTTTGCAAGCTGTAATATTTAGGTGCTAGATTGATTGTGTGACCGTCCCATAACCACTTACAAAGACTCTACAAAATTCCAACTTGTTCCCAAGTGCTGCAGTCAAAATCTCAAAACAGTGTTAGAACATAAACTCTGCACCCAGAGGCAGCACATATGTGATCTCACAACCGACAATACAGAGATACATTACACCTCTAGCATAAACTTGCAGGCCCATTTTGTCTGTGCCTGTTCACCACCTATGCATTATCCTAGCTGAAATGCTAAACCATAGAGCACAGACTAGTGCCTTTGGCCGCCCTTCTAAACACTAAAACATATTTAACCAGCCTGCCTCAGAAAAGGGTCTGGAGTAGCACTCATTACAGTATCACACATGTATTTGCTTATTTACATTTGAATTCATTCCAAATGTTTCACACGTCAAAACACCTTTTAAACAAATGCCTTGTCAATTCTTTAATAGTTAAAGACCACTCAAATTGTACATTTTTAAACATGTCATTAGAAGACAAATCTTGAAATAACCCAAAAGCACACAGATGTCTAATTTGAAAATAAATATCTGCTCAGCTTTTATTTGTTTCTGGCTGTCGGTCCTTAAGACGAGATCCATAGACTGAGGGCTGGCTTCCAATCAAAGGCCTTGCAGGGGGTCTCAATCCTCTTTCCCAGTGCTCCAGGGCCATGATAAATTTGATTAACTCAAGATAGCGGTTTCCTCACAGGAATTCTCTTACATTTCATGAATTGAGGTTCTTGATTCCCTGCTTCGATTAGATGATCTTATAGCTGCACTTTTTTGTTTCATGTTTGTCTGTTACATTGTCTATGCCCTAATTCCGTTGGGTCCAAGATGCGCATTACAAATGTTTGAAAAGTAAATTAAAGTAAAAGATCTGTAACCAGGTCCAATCAGTTAGTGGCACAGCTGAGGCACACGAGCCCAGGGCTCTGTTAGAAATTCACTTCAGGGTAAATCCGCATAACCACCAAGCCATCTCCATTGTTTTTAAGGGGTGAAGTCCCATACCCCTCACCAATGTTGTTCCCTGAGGGCAGAGGCACAATGCATTATCAGCATACCCCACATGTCCTGCACTCCATATTTTTCTTGCTTACTTTGCAGAAATACAGTTTGTAACACAATCTAAAATGTGCTGCTTCCTATATGGTTGACCCCCCCCCAGTCATCACTCAGTGAAAAGTTGAAAATAGCCCTGCTGACTACAGCTGCCTATTTTTAGTATATGTGCTGCAGAATCAAGCACTACAGCTGCCTATACTTGATAAAGAACGGCCTTGTGTATTTTGGGAGCCTTGTAAGCTGTTGAGTTCAGTGGATCTAAATATATAAGCCATTCCTAGCATTCCAGAGTGCATCCTGCTGATGACTGAGCTAAAATGCAGAAATACCATTGTGAGTCATCAAGTTTCCTGTCCTAGAAAAGCCCCAGCAAATCTAAATATAGAATCCATTCTTAGCATTCCATTGTGTATGAGTCATCAGAGTTCCTGGCATTCTTGGCCTTGCACAACCCCAGTGCATTGAATCAGCTGAGAGTGAGCTTTGTAAAAGCCCGAAACCCCTCCTCCCCACTGCAGTTCTGCCTTCATAGCTGCGTGTGCCCACACCCAGTCATTTGTATTTCTCTGTTGCATTCAGCATGCGTCCTGAGTTTCAATGGCGCTGTCTGCATTGAAACAGCACTGGGCTTTCTGGAGGCTGTGGAGGACTGATATATATCAGTGATTCTACAAGTTTCACAGGGTATGCATTGTGTTCATTTTAAAGAGCATCACACATTGCCAAAAGCCAATAGTTTGGTGTGCTTTTTATTGTGAATCACACTTTGCATATGAAGTGAATTCACCTAGGATTATTTTGTCTGCCGTCCAAGGTCTAAGGTTGCCACACCAGCATCTATAGTAAATATAAACTTTATATGCAGTTCATATAACATTTATATTTATATTTAGTTTATTTGTATAGCGCACCTCGCCCAAAGGCATCTGGGCTCATTTCATAGTTACAGTTACATAAGTTTACATGTACATACAGTTATATTTGATGCATCAGATACATATACAAAGCAGGTATTTACATATCCATTTATATAAAGTAGATATTTACAATGGTATTCAGTGGGAAGGCATAACATCCAACAAAAAACAGAGGTCAAATCATCAAGTGTTAGCTTTAGGGGACCTCCGCTACAAGCCAGATTGTGGCTTTATTTTTTAATGAATGGAATGAGGGTTCTGATCTGAGTGGGCTGGGTTGGGTGTTAAAGAGTCTACCGGAAAGCATCAGGAAGCTACAGCCTCCTGCTTTCTGAAGCTTGAACCTGGGTAATAGTAGGCAATGTCTTTGGGCTGCTCTATGGGGTTGATCGGAATTGCTGTGCATGAATCTGTTGGACAAATATTCCGGTGCTTGGTTGGCCAGACATTTGTGCGTAAGCGACACTGTTTTAAGGGAGATTCTTTGGGTGACCGATAGCCAGTGTAAGTTGTGTCTGGTATTTGAGATAGGGGGAGTTTTAGGGATATTTAGCGCTGCCCTAATGGCGTTGTTTTGAGTTTCGTGTACTTTGTTCAAGTTACGTTGGCTGGTCCCTAGATAAAGTGCGTTGCAATAGTCAAGTTTTGACACGATAAGGGTTTTAGCCAAGGTAGTGCAATTTGCGGTGGTTAGGAATGGGACAGGCAGGCGGTGATAAGTTTGCATATGTATGCCGTGGATGATATTATGGCGTTTGTTTGTCTCGTGGAATCTAGATAAATGCCAAGGGTGTTTGTGTCGCTCGGTACTTTTATAAGGTTGCCATCAATGGTGAAGGAGTTAAAGGGTGGTTCTAATTTATTTAGTCTCTGTTGGGATCCCAGGAGGAGTAGCTCTGTCTTATCATCATTAAGACAGAAACTGTGTTGTGCCATCCAGGCCTGGATGACCAGATAGACTTCGTTTAAGGCTTTGGAATCAGCTTTATGATCTCCCGTGAAGGGGATGAGTATTTGGGTGTCATCTGCGTAGTTTGTGTAGGTGATATCCAAATAGTCCAGAATATCGAGAGAGGCTTTGTGAACACGTTATAGAGTGTAAGTGAAACACAGGATCCTTTGGGAACCCCACATAACACTGCTGATGGTTCAGCGCAGGCCAAGTGGGAGAAGAACCTCATAGATCTATTCTCCAAGAAAGATCTGATCCAGGCAGTAGCGTTGTCAGAGAAGCTGGCTGCAGATTTGAGGTGTCGGCAGAGTATTTGATGGTTGACCAAATCAAATGCCACCAATAAATCAAGCAGTAAAACACAATTTGTGTTTTAAGTCAATTATTGCTGTCACGGTTCCGTGCCTAGGTCAGAAACCAGATTGCATAAGGCAAAGGAGATTATTAGATTCTAGATTGTCCTGGAACTGCAGGTAAACTGCTCTGTCCAGGATTTTAAGTAAAAGAGGGACGATGGTGATGGGCCTGTAATTAGTGGGGGTGTTAGGATCTAATTAGGGTTTTTTTTAAGTACGGGGAGGACCCAGGCGTCTTTGAGATTGTTGGGAACTATGCCTGTGTTAAAGGATGCATTTATGAGGGTGGTGATGAATGGTGCGATATCCTTAGAGGCCTCCTTAATGATGGGGCTGGGTATGTGTCGCCCTGACAGTTGGAGGGTTTAAGTTTGAGGATGATATTTTCTTCCTCCTTGATGGAGAGTGGTGAGAAGTTAAAAGATTTGTAGGTGTGCTTGTAAGGGTCAGTGTCTCTGGTAGGAATACTACCTTGTGAGTTTGTGGATATATATCTTTTTTGGTATTGATTGTAGTTTGTAGCATAGTGATTTTGTCTTGGAGTGCTTTTTGAATATTAGCACACCATGTGCTATATTTGAAACAGATATTGGGGGGAGCTGATGGTGAATCGAGTTCTTTGAAGATTTTAAACAGCTCTTTTGTGCTCGACTTAGCTTGAGAGATCCGAATGTTATAGGTGTCTTTTTTTGCTTGGAAGATTGCCTCTTTGTAATTCAGGTACGCGAGAGTGAGGTTATCCTTGTTTACAGCGGAGGGTAGGCTTTTCCATCGGGCGTCTGTGGTTCTTTTCTCCTCGCATAGTGTTTTAAGCTGTGGTGTAAACCACGAGTTAACGGGTGCACGTGGTTTAGGTTTTCATGCTTTTAATGGCTTTAAGTATAGTTTGATTGTAGATGTCGACTAGTTCTGTGGGGTCAGTACATAGGTCAGAGGCATTATTTAGTATAGGTAGTATTAGGGGAAGCGGTTTCTCAGTTGTTATATGCTTTTTGCTTCTCGTGATGATGGAGGGTGCAATGTTTGGATTAGGGCAGTTGATTTCAGAATGAATGTTGAAGGTTATCATGTGATGGTCTGACCAGGCACACGGTGAGTTAGACACTATGTTAATGCTACAGTTAAGATCAACTAATCAATCGAGGGTTCTTCCCTTGATGTGGGTAGGTTCATGAATGCGGTGGGTGAAGCCCAATTTGGTTATAGTCCTAGCAATGTCTAGTGCTTTGTGGTCCTTGGCAACTTGGAAGCCAAGATTAAGGTCCTCTAATAGGATGATCTGTGAGTTGGGTTTAGTATTGACTGATAGTAGGGAGATAATGTCTTCAGCAAAGGTGGAGGTTGGTCCAGGTGGCCTATAGAGGAGGTGTATGGTGATAGTTTGAGTGGCTGAGGTGGGAATTTTAACTAAAAGTAATTCCGCTGACGGAATATGTTGGTTAGGAATGGGCCTAAGGCCTAGCAAGTTTTTAGAGATAAAGGTGACGCTGCCGCCTTTGGATAGGTTAGAGTCTCTATCGTATCTTGTGATGGAGTAACCTTCCGGGATGGCAAGGGAGAGTAATGGTCCTGCAGCTGCGTGAAGCCAGGTCTCAGTAATGGCTAGAAAATCTAGATCCTGGGTTTTGATGTAGTCTGCTATGTCTAGGGCATGTGCAGAGAGTGACCTTGCATTAATGATTAATGCAACCTTAATGGAGGTGGCTTTGCTCACGGTAGGATTAATGTCAGTAGTGTTGGGTGGAGCAATAGAAGGAGTGGTGTGTTTAGGCTTAAGTGTCTTAAGGATGTTTGTCTGTTTGTGAGAGGTATTATATAATTTGTCAGTGGTGGTGTTGTTATGTAGTTGTGGGGCTGCAAGTAGGAATCTGGATCCTGATCTGGAATTCCTAGAATCCAATGGGCAAGGTTGGTTAGGTGTCAGTTTTGTAGCAAAGTGTTCCAACCATAAGGCAGGAGAGTTCAGATAAGGGTTAAATGGTGTCACAATAGTGGAGGGGGTAGTGCTAGTTTTGAGTCGTGGGCAAGAGAGCAGGGGGGTAGAGTGAGGAGTGCACTCTGCCTGCGGGTGACTGGGACTCATAGTCATAATTACATAATTACACAGGGCATTATTCTCATAATAGTCAGTATCCTGGTAGGCAAGGTTAGTATGACCCAGCTATAGCAAGGCTGTGTCCTGGCGTGTGTTAGTAAGATGTAGGCTATCGGTAGTATAAGGTATATTATGCAGGGCACATGCATAGTGAAGAGTGGCCTAAATGTTAGATAAGAAGATAAAGCGCTCAGGCTAATGTAGATCAGTGAGTATCTGGGCAATAGGTGTATTATGCACTTAGAGCCTGTGGTGTGACTGGTGCATACCACAGTATATAGCGCAATCTATGCATTATGGCAAAAGGCACAATATGTAAAATCAGTAGTTCAGAGTGCTAAATGGCAGAGGAGTGCACTCTTAGCAATAGTCACGTGATTAGGTATTTAGCCGAGCCAGAGGCAGCGATGCTTGTAGGCGTTGGGCACAGGAGCATTAGGGGCAAGATCGGACCAGTTGGGTACTAAGGTTGTGGTACTAAAGATTAGAAGTGATATACAATAATATAACGCAGGCATTCTGACTACGAATGGTACAGTTCACTAAAGAGCGCAACATAAGCACAGATCAAAGCAATGGAGGCAATGCGGCTAGGGGGCACAGTTCATAGTAGTATACGTAGGCACAGATTAAGGATCTGATGTGGCGCTGGTACATATAGCCTGCCACACGTGTCGGCAGGTCAGATAGGCAATGATGGTTATGAATCAGATAATCAGCGCGCTAGGCGATTTATCTAACATGAGTAATTTGCAGTGCTGGTTATGGCAACAGTAGTGTAGGCAGTATTACCAGCTGGGCGGTCATTGATGTTGCAAAGATCGTAGATGCGAGTTTCGCGTGACTCGTGAGACAGGGTCCAATACAGCAAACCAGTGTGATGATCACATTACGAGATGCAATCTGGCTATGAACTAGTGGGTAGATGCAGACGTTTCTAGTCTTACCTCTGATGGGCACCTTTGTTCGTGTCTGACCCTGGACCACTACCGGCATGGACAGGAAATGCATTGTTCTGGTGGCCTACGTCGTGTGTGGCAGACTTCCGCCTCCGGTCCCACTCGATTGGCTATAAGGCCGCTCCTGCAGGTCGGTAAGCAACCTCTGTAAACAAAATATACGCTCGTTGGGCGGTGGCCATTTTAGCTAAGTATTCACAGAGTACAAGCTCCACGTGGATGATGATGGGAGCTGCTAAATTATGGCCACATTGAAATACATGTTATAGCAACATGATACAAACAAATGTTGATATCACATTTTTATGTTTGGGGGCTCATTAAAAAAATGTTATATCTCAAAAAATATTAATTTGTATATTAATTTGTATATACATTTTTATATACTTTTATATTAAAACAATATTTTTGTATCATGTTTTATTACAAAATATATTACATCTTTATTAATTTATATATACTTTGTATATAAAAAAGATATTAAAAAGTTGATGTTTTGATATAACATTTATATTAACTTCATATCAAATCGATATCAAAGCGATCAGGGTCGTGTGAAAAGGGCGGGTATTAGACCGGAAATGGTGGGCGTGTACACCTGTTAACATGGAAAAGAAGGGTACCCCATTGTAATACTGCAGTAAAACATGCATTCTTCAAAAATACTATGTATTTCCCCATTACCAAACTACTCATAATGTGCATGGGAGATGAACGGCCACGTGTTTCGCTCCATCAGTGAATCGAGGGGGCGCAGGGAGGTTTGATTACAGTGAAGTCAATCTGGAAATCTGGGGTGATCTTTGCAAGTCGCGGTTTGTACAGAACAGTGTGGTAACCTGAGGAACCTCCGCCTGGTTTGCAGTAAATCCTATTTAATCTCGCTTTGCTCTACTGGCTGATTGATTCCTCATAAACCATAGAACTCACCAACTCTAAACTAAAATCAATGTAGCTTCTCAATCTCCGCATTGGAAAGCAATGGGGGTGGGAAGATGGTGCAGTGTACACAGTGTATGCAGCGGCGGCAGAAAACATACAGTGGCCGCTTCCTTTAGATGCAGGATCAAGGACCATGAAGCTTAACGCTAAGGAAGAAAGCAACTTATAAAACATCATTTGTCATTTAAGAATTGGAATTTTCTCTGAGAAGGACAGCTCCATTGAGCGTGTGACGAAGAGGGCTGCATCACAAAAAGTGTACTGGTGCAGCAATGTTTCCACGAGTGCCGGGCAATCTTTTAATGATATCTTCACCTCTCAACCAGTCTCACAATGACCTGTCGACTGACTGTCCAGTTGAAATGTGACATGTGCGCCGAATCCTCAGTTCAATAGATCCTGTTTACCCAGTTGTTTGGTGAATTGACCTCTAGCATTGCTATACGTTACCAAAGATGGTGTGTTTTTTATTTTTTTTATTTTTATTCAATTATTTGCCATTGCAGATGTACAGAAAAGGGTCCTCTGATCTATGACTTCCTGCCCACTCTAGCACCATTGGCCCTATGTAGCCTCTACCTATTTTCTTACTCCTATAAATTAGGGTGATTGATAGGCTTCGTGCAGCAGTCCAGGTAACTTAGACTGAAGCCAGAACAAAAAAGCAGTAGATTGAATCATAACAGAGTTTGTGAATATGCTTGGTTATTTTAAGTGAAAGTGTTGTATAAGAGGTATGAAAATATAAGCTAATTCCTGAGGTTTATTGAGTCTCAAAGGCTATGTGCCCCAAAATTATTTTGAAATCTTTATTGGGAAAATTGACCCTTTCCCCTGCCTGACAAAGTTTCATTTTAATCAGGAGAAAGGAAGGCTACACCAAACCAAACCTCAAATATTTGGTACAATTGGGCCACCTTTGAGACGCAGGCATAATATAATATCTGGTACTAACACTTGCACCTGCTTTGTTTGTGAATCCAAGGTGTAATCAAAAGTACTGGCCAGTGATTAACCTGCGCTCGAAAGATTTAACTTACTCCAAAAATGTATTTCTTTGGCTCAAGAAAGTCTGTGTATTCTGCACCGTGGGCATCGCTCTGGATCTTTTAATTGCCCTTCACAGCAATGAAACCTATTATTGAAACAGAACACATTGAAAATAGTGTTTTCACTTTTGGCTATTAGGTGGCGCTGTAAGGACTCCCTATAAGCCAAAACATTTGATTTGTATTGGAAGATTAGAGTGGGAGGGGATGAAAGGAGGGAAACACAGCCTATTGGTGTTTGACATTTTACAGACTCATTTATCGCCCTATTAGTCCTTATAGCAATTGCCCCGTCCCACCCAAAACATGCACCCTGGGATGTCATTGAGCCAGCACTGTGCTGTTAAGGGGATGGATTGTTCTTTCTAAGCCGTTTTCTAAATGGTAATGGCTTGATTGCAGCTGTAAATGATTTTCTGATGTTATATAAATACACTATAAAAGTGTTAATTCAATCACCCTATTTACAAGCAATACATACATCCTTGCATCTGTTCCGTCCACTGAATTCCTTGTAAAAACAAGCATTAGCAGAGCCAACAGTCTTATATTTTGTGTAGCTTTAGAATGACATTTGCCAGGCAGTGCTTCAATATGCCCAGAAACAAGCCGCATTTGCCATGTGTGGTGTCTCCCGAGGCTTCATCCTCTTACTAATCCTTTTCAACCTTTACATGGAGACTTTGGGCACTCTCTTCAAAGATCCCAATATAGCCATCAACCAATACACGGACAATACTCAGTTGTACATGAGAGTAAATAGCGTGCAGGATATCAGTCATCTCTGCGATTACCTAGCCATCATCCAGTCCCGGATGTCGACTGCCTACCTCAACCTAAACCCATCCAAGACTATATTTTCCCCTCATTAGTTTGCCCACAAAAAAAGAACTTCTCTGATAATGGCTCAATGATATGCGCCTAAAAGGATTTGATCCACAACTCTCAGACTAAGCAAAATATTTAGGCTTGACCGTTGATGGCAGCCTTTCCTTCCAGAATCACACAGCCAAGAAGGCCCAAATAGCCTGGCCCAGAATCTCTACCCTTCAGAAAATCAAACCATTCATTCTGCAGCAGTATTTCAGGACCGTAGTGCAGCCCCCTGTGGTCTTGCACATAGATGGGAGAAATGCTCACCTGACAGAGCTCCCAGCTGCTGACTTGACTCCCCTAAATACAGTCCACCATGCTGCAGCACGTCTTATTACAGGAGCACAGAGATTTGACCGAATAAACCCCATCCTACGTAAACTACATTGGCTTCCACTGCAAGCCAGGATACTGTTCAAGATGGCATGTATCATCTACAAAGCAGTCAAGCGTAGCACACCAGCATACCTGGTGATTAAGCTCCACATATCTGGTGGCACACGCTCCTCGTTCAGCAAATCAACCAACCGGCTTGAATCACAACTTGCCTGCAAAGATAGGACCCACAAACAATCCTTCTCTTGTAATGCACCCGCCCTCTGGAATTCGATCCTGGTGTCAGCTGGGAATGCCTCCACAATTCTCCAATTTCTCAAATCATGGCTCTTTTAACAGCACCTGACAAAGGATTACTTCCGATGGATGTACTGACCGATGCACAGACTTCACAGTACTGTGCTACTTTTAAAACATGGCAACCCAACTGCTGGCTAGCCACACTCTGCACAATACTACACTGCTCTCGAGCTAGATCTGTGCTTTAAACAATAAAAATAAATAAAAGCTGTTGCTACCTTAGGGCCCGGTAGTACCATTATTCCAGTGCCTAGAAAAGGCCTATCGAATGCTTAAACAAAAAGCCCAAACTATTGTAGTTGCCAATCTTTGTTTGCGTGTTTCCTGGTCTTAAATTGCATAGTCTGCTACTTCCTGTCTGCCTAGAAGTTAATGTTTCCTTTTCCCACAAACCACTCCCATGTATGATCTTTCTTATGTTCGAAATCATGCTGGTCATAACCTCAATTAACATTGTATCCAGTTTCATAACAGTATTCACCTCTTGCCCACCATTTCCATTGTGATAGAGTTGCCGCTCATCCACCCTCCCTAGACTAGCAGCTTTGCAAATTGCACTGATCGATTTCCACTCCAGGACATGACAAAGTGCAGAGGCTCACGAACTGCAAACGCTCTGCACAACAATGCGGCGTGTGCATCACTCATATAATGTTATGGATTTATGGAGTAATTGCATCTCAAGGAAACAACTCTCAACTTCTCCTGTGCATAACTCTCTCCATAGGACACTGATGGACAGATAGTTGAATTATTTTAAAAATATTGTTCAATTTGTCCCATGGTACATTTGTTGCCCGTTTTATCGTTCACACCTTTACATTCATTCATTTTATCGTCACACTTTGTTACATAGAAGCTATTAAGCCTTTTCAACTCCATTCTTCATCTGCACAGTAGATTTATTTGCTGACTGGGTAGAAAGGCACGAGCAGCTTGGCAAGACGAGCTGAACGGACTGAGATTAATGTACTCAATATTGGGCTCAACCATGATGTACACTCTGCACTGATCACATTCTCTCTGATGCACGGAGGGAGGGAATGACCAGGTGTAGAAAAAGGCCATGGAAAGTGACTGGATTTGTCAAATGATTATTCAAGAACACAAGCCCCTCCAAGTGTACACATAACAATAGATTCAGTAAGTGGCACTGAAGTACCATTTCTTTCTAGTTAAATTAAATCAGTTTGTTATATTGCGCTTCATGCCAGAGACCAGCTTTGAAGGGTAGTACAGGACTGGGCAGTGGAACCCATGCTGTTCTGTGTAGTTTTGTTTACAAGACCAGAGCTTTGCCACTGAGCTATCCGCCCTAGTTCTCATTTCTAGCCAAGCCATTTCTTATGCCCTTTTAATTGTGTTCATACTCTTTCTTGCTCTGTAACAGCATTTTGATGTGGGGCAGTTGGGAATGAAATGACCCCCTTTGTCAGCCCCCATTGTGATTTCCAACTGCAAAAATGATTTCTACACTCTTAGGCCCAACGTGGCTAGAGGCAGTGATTTGATCCTGGGGCTGAACATATTCAGACTAGTTGCAAACATTTAGGCCAGGTTAGCCATGCAATAACACTGAACATGTTTAGTGGCCCTGGATTTTCAGTAAAAAGTGCCATTCCAGGTAACCAGACTGCCTGCAGCAATGTAGGGTCATCTAGGTACATAACAAAACATCATGTTTACTTTAACCTTGATGCTCAGTAAATGATGCCAAGCCAGTATACCACACTAGGAAAACCTACTCATGCTGGCTTTAGCAATGTAAAACATTCTAGCCACATCACATAATATGACTTCTCATGTTTGCTTTCATCTTGATTCCCATTAAGAAATGCCATGCTGTTGTAAGAAAATGCAACCAGACTGGATGTAGCAATGTAGGCCAGTATTCCACGTAAAAAAACACTTATCATGTCCCATGATTCCGAGTAAAGAATGCCATGCCAGAGTCAGAACACATAACCAGACTAGTTGCAGTAATGCAGTCTACTCCAGCCAGGTAGTAATACTTATTGTGTTTGATTTAACCATAATGCCCAGTAAAAAAGGCCATGCTAGAGTCAGAAAACAGAATCAGACTAGCTGCAGCAATGCAGTCCTTTCCAGCCACATAATATGTACCATGTTTAGTTAACCATGATGCTGTTACGCTCACCTGTTCTCTACGGGGACGTTGGGGCACGGTTGCAGCCCTCCCAGGATCTGGCTTCCCTGGAATCAGGCTTCTTCCCCTGTTCCCTTGTTGTGAACTGCTCTGATGGTTGAAACTGCCTCTGTAAGGATACGAAAGGTCGTGAGGATGCTGTGATATGGCTGTAGTTCTCAAACCCTTCTTCTCAGAACGTGGTGAGCATGCGTTTGCCCATATAGTCTCACCTGTTAGACTATGATGATGAGCTCTCCGTCCTGCTTCTCAAGTGAAAAGGCTTTTTAATTGGGCCTAGTTCCTTCACTGGCCCTTGTGCATGGCAGCCCAGACCGGCTGTGACTGATTCAATTCTAAGGTAAGTGTTCTTCAACAATGATTATTGTCCGTATTCGTTAGCAATGTTTTTTCCACATGATTAGTGTCCATATCCCTAGTAATGTCTTTCTTTCTCCCAGTAGGTGATGAAGGCCCAGTGGAGTCGGACTGCTGGAAGTAAGCCCAAATAGGACCCTGAGGAGTCTACAACGTCCCAAATAGATGGTAAGTTTTAGCCCTAAGGTCAGCGTGAGGGTTATGTAGCACGCAAACCTTAGCGAAATGTCTGTATGTGGTTTCTGACCTTAATTATCCTTTTCTTCTGCAGGTATGGCCTGGTGACGCCTGACGAGGAGCAGCTGTCGGAAGACCTGTCGGCGGGCGGGTGCTGGATGACTGTAGCAACGAGGATGCTGGCCAAGGAGAACTCCCGTGTAAGTGTTCAAACTCCGGAACAGGTAAGGAGCGCTGCAGGCAGTAGTATTGCTGGAGTCAGGTAGGTGCGCTCTAGGCGATGGTAGATGGTGTTGCTGAAAACAGGTAAAATGAGCTTCAGGCGAAGGTAGGATGCGCCTCAGGCGATGGATTTTCTGGAAAACAGGTAAGATGCGCTTCAGCAATGGTTTTGTAGGAAACAGGTAAGAAGCGCTCCATGAAGTGGTGAGCGTTACGCTGCATGAGCAGACTAACGCAAAGCACTGACATGCTGGCGGGGCAGGCTTAAATAGCTTGGTCCCAGCCACGCCCCCTTGCTCTGTTGATGGCTCCACCCTGCCACCCCCAGAAGATGCTGTACGTGTAGCCCAATGCATTCCCATGGCCACGCCCGGCCTGGGTGCACGTGGGAGCACAGCAAGAGATGAAATAGCATGTGCACTAGGAAAAAAGTGTACAGAGCACACTTTCTCATGAGCCTGGTGCCAAAGGCGCCGGGACTGGGTCCAACTGGACCCTTTAAGTGATGTCAGTTGTGGTTCTTGCCCTGTGGCCATGACAGATGCCCAATGCAAAATGGCATGCCACAGTAGAAATGCATATCCAAACTGATTGCAGCAATGTAGTCTAGTCCAGACATGCAATAACACTTATAATGTATGCTTTAACATTGATGCTGAGTAACAAATGCACTGTTCTCACCCTGCACCCCCAAATCATAGGGTTGCTAAATAGCCCACAAGCAACCAACAACAAGCAGTCATTCAGTATTCACACATATTCACTGGCACCCATACACGTTCACTTGTGCACTCACACTCATTCAAAGCATTAAAAACTCTTTCTCCCACACATAATAACATACACTCTGTCATTAACACATGTGCCCACACAACATGCACAGTTCCATTCATGCACACACCCAAACATACACTCATTCCTGCACAAGCAGCCACACATTATTTGCATACACATTGTTTTCTCACCTGCAGCCCCAGTGCAGAATCCACTATGCTGCCTTCAGGAGGACAGGATCAGATGATAGCTCTCAGGATCCCTGGCAACATGAACAGGAAACTGGGAGATCGTCCAGATTCCTGCACATGTGCGGCAGAGTGCGAACACTCCCTGGACTATGCCCCAGCCTCTCCGAAAGTTTGGGAAGGGACAGGAGCACCCACTGGGCACATTCAGAGCTGCAGTACCCCAGCCTGTATACCCAATGGGCCATGCAAGGATGGCCTATGTGGCTAACCAAAAGTAAGACTTGGACCAGAGGCCATGTTGTAATGATAAACTGTTATTTTAATTAAAGGAAATTCCTCACTAACCCTATAGCTAAAAGGGGGTTTGCTTCCCAACAACTGAAACTAAGGTGCTTGTCAGGATGTCAAATAACAAAAAATCAGTCCTCCATTCTAACATGTCCAACTAACTACCACTTCACCCTCTGGGGTAGCGTGGGCGTTACACTTCTCAGTTCCTCTTTGTGACTCTCTTGGCCTTCTGTATTGGTATACTCTGGACACCATGGCCCTTGTGCAGGCTATTCAGGGGCCCTCTAACCTGTGGGCTTCTCTTATCTAACTCTGGTGGGGTTTCCGTCCCTTCTTCCTTATGGGACTTTTCAATATCACTTACTTGGCTTTCAGCATTCTTAATGGTTCCCTTCTCACGCTGGACACTTCGGTCCTTGTTCAGGTTACTCATGGGCTCATGAGCCGGTGAATGACTCTGGGTTTAGGCTTCCACACAGCGTTCAGCCACCAACCTCCCTTCTTCCTGTGCGTCCCAGGTTGGTTGGTGCTTACACCAGGGACGGTCGGAGATTCTGGTTTCGGCAGAATTCATCTCTGCCTGTTGCCTTACTGCTTCCTGCTTGGGCTGCCTTCTCGGAGCCTCGCTGATGTTTGTGGCTTTCTCTCAGTCTGCGACTCTTGATATGAGAGTAGAAGCGTTTCCGCCCCCTCAGCGTTCCTGGTTTCAGTGATGTTACATGGGCTTTGGGCCCACCATGTCCTCGGCACGTCTTGCCTCCAGGCTGTCGTTGTTGCACGCTCCAGTGGGAGCACCCACTCTGCACATCTCCTCCCCTGCTGTTCGAATTCATGTTGGGGAAATTCTCTTCCAACTAAAGACTTTGGTGTTTTTATAGGAGTCTCTGCAGCGAAACAGTAGTGTTGTTCTTATTATATAATGTTGAGTCTGAGGAGGGTGCAGCAGTGATGTCAGAAAAAAAGGCCTTATCATATTCACAACTTCTGTGGCTCCCATATAGGTGGAGATTGCCAATTTTGCAAGGACCCTTCTTACAACAGTCCTCGTCCCCAAAGAAGGAGTCAATCCCAGTGAGGTCCCACTTGCCTAAAATCCTAGGGAGGGTTTTACAGAGCACTCACCTCCCTTGCCACATTGGGGGTGACTACTCTTGGAGTAGAAGGGATTAATTCTCTGGATTCATCACAGAAAGCAAAGTGCCCTATGCCTTACAAAGCCCATTGGACATGTGCTCTGGTGTATGAACTGTCAAAGGGAAAGCATGTTTCCCTTTGAGAGTTCAGGACAGCTGAGGAGCCCTTCCTCAGCTGTTTATTGCAGCTGAGGGAGCGCTTAATGTTTTCTCTGGGCTGGCTGGGCAAATAATTCAAAATGTAGACTATGTTGAAGACCGGTTGCTGTGTGTTTGAAGATCACAAAATTGTTCTGTTACAGAATACAGGGAAGCCTAAATTCTTCCAAGTTAGGTAAGGAATTGTGAGGCTCTCCTAGCACTACTGGTAAATCTGACAATTAAAAATAATTAAGAAAGGAGCCAAAACACATCCATACTTTAAACCCCTGTATTTTGAGGAGCCTGCTGGAATAATTGCATTTGTTGTTAATTCTATGTATACGGTGGTATTTGTATATAGCATCATATGCAGTTTAAGATAGGCCAAGGACCAATCCCCAAGATTTTAATTTTTGCCAGGACAGCTCTCGATACCATATCAAAGAATGCTGAAAAGTCGAACAATGCATCGTAAATTGGTGACTTAGGATGTTTCAGTGATTGAAGCTTCAATAAATGTAAAATAAACCCATTGAAAACTGGTCCCTTAACTTTTGAAAACCCATCTGCATTGTAGATGAAATGCCCTTTTTAATTGTCTATATATTTGGTTCTTGTAAAAAGAGGGATGCAACAATTTTACTACTTGTATCTAATAATGAAATTGATCTATAATTACTTGGTGCATCTGTTATCTCCTTTTTTATAAATAGGGATTAGTCTGCAGGTGGTCCAAGATGGAGGAATTACTGCAGTACTAATAATCTTATCAAACAAAGCAAAACATGTGTTTCCACCTACTGGGTCAGTTTTTATGACCCTATTTAGCCAATCCCTCCGGACCAGGCACCCTTGAAACATTTAAACTTTTTAAGAGTTCAGCAGTGTCTGATTGAGTAACAGATTCTTCCCATCTTGGGAGTTCTTATACATTGATAGAACTTTAGGTATTGGGCGATTGTGCATAGTGCCCAGAGAATTGAAAGTGCATAAAAACTGCCCCAGTGTAAAGCTAGAGGCACAAAAAAGATCACATAATTTTAAATATAGACATACATTTTCACCAATCCCCTGCCCACCTGTGAGATAACTTTTGACAAATGGTTAAAGTGACATAGACTATAACAATCCCAAAGACCTTTGCGTAAATCACTCCACAATATGTGGTTTTTACAAATGCTAGGGAATACTGGAGATGGCCCAAAGCACAGTTAAACATTAAATTCAATCTTTAAAATGTAAGAAGAGCCTTGGAGATAACTGGAGAACACAGTCTATGTGCCTAAGAAATAAGCTGGAAAGTGAGAAGAGTTAAACGAATCATCATGTGATTTGATAGGAAGTTGCTTTGTTTTCAGATGCCTTACAAAGAACTCTCTAACTAACATGTACTTGCTTTAAAATGGAGCACAACTAAATGATAGGTGGATTGCATCCTGCAATGTATTTCATTTAAATCATGTAAAATAGAATTGAATGTAAAAATTATACAATTATAAACAGAGAAACGAAGGAAGCAATAGTTGTATTGATTTATATAACACTGTATTAAATTCAGCTTGAAATTGTGCTGACTGCATGTGAACTTCAACTCAGAGCAAAATTCCTCCCAGCTTTAAGAGAGTTCCTGGAACCAACATTGATTTTTTTTTTTCTCAAAAATGTCATTCTTCAGATCCCCATGCCACTGCCAACAGTACGAGATCATGCATATTAAAATGATTCCAACCAACCAGAGCTGTATCAGCTTAATCCTGATATACTGCCCACCATTGTCAGGTTTCAATGTGGACATTGTTCAGTTACTGAGCAGATTTAGTGGGCCTAACTGTGCCACCCTGTTCCTAGGGGATTTCAACCATTGGTATGGAAACACCACGGACAAGAAGGCCATTGAATTGGAAATGGCTGTCCATAGCATCAGTCATCAAGTTCAGAATGGCAAGCCCACCACTATGAATAATAATATACTAGAGTGGGTCATGACTAGAAATCTCACGACACATATCGACCGCACTACCCTGTGTATTTTAATCGACCACTACACTATTGATATTGACATTCAGCAGCAAGGACCCTCCCAAAAACTCCAAATAACATTTGAAAAGTAATAATCTGGGGCTCTCACAGACATTGTAGGTGCAGTAGTCGACCTGAACATGCTTGGAGTGTTGTTTGTTAAATGGAATACAGGTGACACCAGGCATATGGCTAAGTTCTTAAATATAAGCTGTATGGTGGCTATGAAATGTGTGTTGCAATGCTGGAGGAGCCTGACTCCCCCAAACTTAAAAAAAATGGCTAAATGCACTTACATGGTCCCACACATGTGAGGAGGAATACATCAACTCCCTCCCAATGCACTCCCGCCCCAGGAACGTGTGGTCTGCCTTTAGTAGCTATCTTATCAGGCAATCTGAAAGTGCTTCTGAATCATCATCTCCCCCAACTCCTCAGGTGTAACCTGTAATGTTAAAGTGGCTTTGCAAGTACTTAATGTGTGAATTGTACTACACTGCTCTGGTTCTATTTTGGACAGTATCTGTGTAAGTCATGTGTAACGCTCTGATGTATGTGTTTGCTCGAAAACTTCCGCTAATAAATACAAAATAAAAATGTTCTAGAAAAATAAAAAATGAAAAAGAAATAATAATAATTTGGAATTTCAACAAGGCTCTCCCTCCTGACATACACGCTTGCTTGAAATCACTTATGGCACATTCAGCTGGCATGTACTCAGCAGAGGCTCTGGTGAACTCCTTCTCCACTACTTTTGTGTTAGATAGAACAGCCCCACTCCAGCCGAAGTCGGTGAGGGCTAACATAGTGCACCAAAAATGGTTCACGACACAGCTTAGTGCTCAAAAAGGGGAAAAAGCCAACTGAAAGGTTGGTGGCTAAAATGTCTATCTGATGAATATAAGCACTGCTGGAAAGCATTGAAAAAACTATATAATTTGAACATAGTGGAAACCAAGAAGAATTTCTTCAACACCCAGATCAATGAGGCCACAAACAGTACAGGGAAACTCTTTGAGATGCTAAAATTGCTGGAGAAACCCAAGACACTGTCCATGTCACTCTTGCCCACAGACCAGGACTGTAGAGATGTACAGGCCTCTTTTAAAGCAAACATAATAAAGGCTAGAGATAACATAAAAAATGTCCTGGCCATGTTTTACACGACCATCGGCTTCCAAAGCTACAGCCCTTGAACACCCTAAATTCACACTGCCCCCGATCTCCACCACCGACATGGTGAACAGGCTCTCCACCGTGCAACCCACCTCCTGTCCTGAAAACATCCTTCCACCCAAACTGATTCTGGAACACAAGGAGTTTTTCGCACCATTTCTTACATGCCTGGCTAATTCATCCTTTCGGGACAACCTTGTTCCTGACTCAATCAAGGCAGTTATGGTAACTTCCCTGCTTACGAAGCCCGGACTGGACCCCAACGTCCCAACCAACCTTAGGCCCATCACAAACTGTAACGTTGTCATAAAAATCCTTGACCTATTCATTACATCTCAACTCCACGCATTTGTGGAATTGAATGGCATCATCCATAACATGCAATTGAGATTCAGACCAGCACACAGCGCGGACACGGCCCTCAACGCTCTCCAAATCCATATATTGAATATCAATATCATGGATAATGGAAGAGCTGGTATTCTGGTCTTACTTGATTTGTCTGTGGCCTTCAACCTGCTTGACCATGATCACCTCCTCCACACACTCGAACATCTGGGCAATTGCTCAAGGGAGGCTATCGGATGGATTCAGTCTTTTCTCTCTAACCGTGTATAAAGAATTCATTGGGGTAAATCTTTTTCACCCTCAGCCCCCATTAAGTGTGGTGAGACTCAGGCATATTTTTTACAAACTACACTGACGATATGCAGATAGTTCTAGAAATCAGTGGTGATAATGCTGTAGACTCTACCACCCTTCTTGGCAACTACGATTTAATCGAGTCATGGATGACCAGAAATTGGATGTGCCTCAATGGCAGCAATGCTGAACTCCTCATCTTCCGCTCCAGGCAGGCTCGTTCTTAACTGCACCCGTATTATAAAAGCTTTAAAATCAAGAAATGTACTATTTCAGTGCAGAGTAAGGTAAAAACCCTAGGCATCCTCTTTGAATCCTCCCTGATTGAGGATGCTTATGGTAACCAGGTCAGCAGGAATTGTAATTACTATCTTTGCCTGCTCAATAACATCCAGATTTTTCTTACTGAAAAGAACTGCGCCACCATCGCTCGAGCAACCATGCTCTCTAGGTTGGACCATGGTAATCAACCCAGCCAGATGCTGGGCTCTGTGTACAGAGGAGAACAGCCACTCGTATTCATCACTTTCAGAAAACATGCATGAAGACTTGTGTAACTGTGCTGATTCTCCGAAATATCCGGACAGAAGCCTGCACACGACCCTGTCCTCTAGCGAATGCCTCTCCCTCCTTTTTCTTGGGAGTACTAAGTAATTCATCATCAACACTGTGGAACTTGTTTAATCAGTTATCACTCTATTACGTCTCTCAAAGTCCTCTCTTTACAGGTCATTGGGATCCTGCCCAATCTTTATTATTCCTCAATGAGAGGCAGATCCATCTGTGACAGGGGCCGTATTTAGTGTGAGTATTTCTATATTCATAGAGCTCGCTTTGCTGTGCGTTTTGCTTAATAGTCTTCCCTTCCTCAGTCTTTCATCGGGGTTCTTGAAGACGTCTGATGATTCTATACCTTGATCCACCTTTCTTTTTTCTTTATTACTTAATTACCCAAGTCAAGTAAAAATGGTCTATATAACCTGTAAGAAGGTATCGATTACTCACCTCACTAATAATCAAACCCTTTTTCCTTTTCGTCTAATCGCTCCCTTTAGATAGCTGTTGCTTTTTATGTTCTTATCTTCTTTCTTAATCATTTGTTTTGCGACTTTGCTCAATATTAAACACAGCATATTTTGAGGCCTCCTTAGACAGATGTGGCAGGTCTACAGTTTTGAGGATAGTCCTTCCAATAGAAAATTGGGAATCATGTGTTTCATCTGCATTCGTCACATTCATTTAACGTGATGATGAGTCCAGAACCAACTGGACCTTGCCAGCTACGTCCTGAGAAAACGACACTGATGGGTTCAAATGCTCAAGAGCAAGTTGGTCCTATTGATGTATAAATGATCATCCCATGTGTTCTTGCATCTTTCTCTCACCTTACATTATCTTTTGTTTCCATGCACGAATCTGGCACATGCTGTAATCTTTCAGAATGCCCTTTGGAAATGCAAATGAGATAGGTTATTTATAACGTGCTTAATTCTCAGAGGTTTCTAAGCGTGGATCCAGGGATGGGATCTGTGTTGCTCCGCGTCGTCTTACTTCCACGGCGAGCGCGTTGCCCTGAGCTATCCTCCTCTGCCATGTTCTCCTTTAAAGATACATGTGAGTTCAGTACCAGGTACACTGCCCCAAGCAAGGGTGTTGCACCGGTGTCCAGGCGTGCAATGCCAGATCTATATCTTTAAAATTAGACCGCTGTGAGGAAACCAGTTCTATACCATATTGATCAGTTTCCCTTAGACGCATCCGCCTGTTTTGCAAGACTTCTACTGTCCAGTGGCAATGAATTTGTCGCAGTATGGGGATGCAACCCACATTAGTCACTGCACCTGATAAATTGGTGAATGCCTAAATCTCTATTGGAGCCTGTGTGTCCAGTGCAGATATGGGTAAGTGCTATATTGTACGTACTTTAATGCAAGGCTTTGGATTTAAATGGCTTCCATCTGTCCTTCCAATGCGAGCCCTGTCTAAATAGTCTGTGATTTCACAATCACGTTTCAACTGGGTGAGTATATCAGTTGTTTTAGCTAATCCTGTTATCTTCTACCAACATAGTGACTAGGAAAACATCAGCAATTGTGACAAGATTTTCCCCTGTTGACTTATTGCGACCACATGAGAGTTTTGCAAACTGTGATCATCTTTTCCAAATTCACAAAATGTGCCTTTAGGACTGTTCACCCTTTTGCTTAACCAGGCCACCTCTACTTTCTAATAACAAGTGAGGGTAGCTGCCAGCATTAAGCTGACTTATCAATGGGTGCTTCAAAGGCAATATCTGCGTGAGCTCCCAGCAATAGAGCATTTGGGGGGCAGCCGCCATCACTGACTAGCGTGGCCTGCCCCACGTAGCACATTGCTTCCTGCTAACGACACTCTTCAGAGAGATCCAAAGCATCAAATGTGCCGCCGCCCACAATTCCACAGGGTCCTAGTGCTCGCCACTCGATACTCTCACCAGGTCTCCATGGCTTTCACTCCACGTTGAAGGTGCAGACTAGGGTGGCCAACTGTCCCGTATTTTGCGGGATTGTCTCGTAATTGGAGGCTCTGTCCTGCAGTTTGCCGAGTGGCTCTGCGGGATGCGGGTTGTCTCAACTTGCTCTGTTCGAGCACAATTAGGCATGTTGGGGGCTGGGGTTGGCCGCTGCAGGGCACTGTTTTACAGATTAGCTGCCACTTGCCAGCCACTCTTATTTCACTGGAAATGTATGTATATGACCACCTCCCCGCTCCTATGAGCAGGGAAGGGGTCACATAGATTCATTTCCCACAAATCCGAATAATTGTGGCTGGCAACCATTGCATTGCACCCGCAGCTGCTGACGTGCAGATGCACTATAAGCGCGTCGCCTGGAGTCCCGCTTTAATGGGAGGTGATGCACCTCCCATTAAAGCGGGACTCCATGCGACGCGCTTATAGTGCATCTGCACAGCAGGCCTGTAACGTCAGTAGCTGGGGGTGCAATGCATTGATTCTGCCCGGTACGTGAATGACGCTGTGCCGTCATCACCGCCTTGTGTCCCGCAAAAGGATCTCACAAAGTTGCCCACCCCATTGCAGACTGCCCCACATTCGACCAAATGAAATGTATTGATTTGCACTGAGGTGTAAAGCTTTCACAACGTATTAACAACAGCTCATTTTGAAGCTCATGACTACGTTTGCGCATAAGTTGATCAGGGGGGACGTTGGCTAAAAATCAGCTGCAAGGACAGCACGCTAAGGACATTAAATGGAGTCTCGGTTGTGGTATTGTTAATCTCTTGAGCTAAGGGGAAGTATTTCTGGCTGCAACTGTGATACAATTCCATGGAATTTTCTTCACTGATGCCAATCAAAATCCACCGCTGTGCCAGAAATCTATCCCAACAAATAGATCAGTTCTGATCCGCCCAGATCAGTACAGTCTGTATCCATTCCAGCGTTGTCTTCCTCGCAGCTGTTAGAGCGCAGACTGAGTGCAGTCATAGTGCGCTGTGACTAATGAGAGGTCGTTGAAAGAACTTTGCAATGTGCAGCGGTAGCGATGCAGGGAGTGTAACCCTGATTTACTCCCAGAAAAATGTCAGGAACGGAAATGGTATCTTGCAAAGTGCCGAAGTACATCGTGCTCCGGAAGGGATACCCTCATCTGTCAATCTTCCTATGGCCCGGATGAGTTTCTTAGGCCTGGTGCTTGCATGACTGCACAATCATTTGATCGGTACAGAATACAACTGCAATTAAGAATTAAATGACAGTGGGCCTCATTACGACCCAGGCGGACTTCGCGGTGCTAAATGCACCGCGAAGCATGGCGGAAAGCCGCCGATAGCGCCATGGGGGTTGGCGGATTTACCGCCCCATTCCGACCTCGGCGGAGCGGTAAATCCCCAATCCCCATTCTGCCCTTCCCCATTCCCATTTTTGCCCCATAGGGTATAATGGGAGTGGGGAAGGAGTTAATTACGCCACCGTAAAATACGGTGGCGTAATTAACAACGAGGTCCCGTAGCGCCATGGTTTTCTCCGCCTGGTAAAACCAGGCGGAAAAGGCCGCCATGGCGCTACGGGAACTCGTAGTATGGCGGAGAGGTACGCCATGCACTACGCTGGCGTAACACCCTCTCCGCCAGGGTCCTAATGAGGCCCAGTGAGTGTCCAGTACCAGGTGTAGTTTGCAGCTGTCTTTTTCTGTAGGCTGTCTCATAAATATTGTCGTTTTAAATTAAAAAGTACAGGCAGCCGATGCATGATGTGACGTTATGTGCACCCCTGGTGTGTGCAGGGTCATAGTGCGGGGCATGTTTTTGAAGTATTTCTTCCACTTATTAGATTGTGCTGTCTGTGGAAACAATTTTTAGTCTGGCCCAACTTTCACCGTAGGAAGATACAAGCTCAGCTAGGAATTCTGGTATAACCTGCAAGTGTGTGCCAAGGTGCACCCATTGAAGTCTTTCAATATGAAAAATAACGGTCACACAGTAAAAAGGAACGAAGGCAGCGGTATAATTTCAAAATATCATTTGGGCAATGACAACCGCGGGTCTTTGACTGATATCGTAGGGAATGGCCTCACATGATCGTTGACCCCAGAGAGAGAAATGTATCTTTTTTTTCTTTAATCTTTATCGCACACTATATGGTATCACATGTGAATAGAAAGCGATTCATAAGGGCATATAACACGATGACATTCTGTCAGTATATATGCATAACCAACCAGTAATCGGGTTACAACCAACAACACCGGGTTATAGATGACCACTCGTAGATGCCACCAAGGGGCATCCAGCAAGTTAAGCATCTAAGAAAGAAAAGAGAGGAATGAAGCAGGGGGTTGGGGGTCAGGGCCGGTGCTACCACTAGGCAAGGTTATGCGCTTGCCTATAATGTGAAAATGTTAGAGCGGTAAATGCCGCCAAAGACAATAACCACTCATACATTTTTTTGTATACATATATTTATTATTCTCTCTCAAGTAGTCTTGATTACTTGAATGTGGCACTCTCAGTTATGTCTACAGCAGCAGGCAGCGCAGCAAGCACTGTGAAGTTCATGATGGCTGTGGGCATAGGCTTGGCGCTGAGCCGTGTGCAGGGCCTCGGGCTGCACCTGCGCATGAGCACTGCACGTGCATTCATGAGGCTCGTGCAAATGTTCTTCTTCTGGACCGTCCATGGCCCACACGGCACTAGCGACAACCTGCCGCCATGGGCCGTGGGTGGTGTCCCTGCCTGAGAGATACTCACACAAACACGGGCAGGTGAGGTGCCCTATTGTTTTGTAATTGTTCTGCCTCTCGGTCTCTACGGCGGAAAAAGCCGAAATGGGATAAAGCAAAGAAAGAGCAAATTGCATTAGCTAAAGCAACTTTTCCTATCAGAGATTTAAGCAGCCACCAGCAGGAGCTGAGGATAGGTAGCTAAAAGAATCCAGAGTGCATTTTATACGGCGCGTAATGGGGCAAGATTAAAAGAAGTAAAAAAGTGTGTGCATGTGTTTTGTGAGTGTGATATGTGTGTATGGAAAGGAGAATGAGTGTATATATGTATGTGTGTATGTGCGCACAAGAAGAATGTCTCTTTATGTGTGTGCGCATGGAAGAGAGCATGCAATGCGAGTGAGTGAAAGAGTGTGAGTGTGTGAAAGTTACTAAGTGTGTGTGAGGGCAGCCGTAGCCAACCGTTCTGTCCTGAAGCTGACACAAAAGAAGAGCAGTTGCCTCAGTACTGGTAGCAAATAGCAACGCTTTATTGACTGTTAGACTTTTAACACAATGGCCCTCATTAGGACTCCGGCGCTAAACCATGGTGCAATTAGCACCATGGTCCATGCCGGAGTCCGCCATGGAGAAAGGGGGAATTACCACCCCATTCCAAGGCTGGCGGGGCGGTAATTCCCCCTTTCTTCATGGCCCTTCCCCATTCCCATTGCTCCATAGGGCTCAATGGGAATGGGGAAGGCGGCAATTACGGTACCACAAATTGTGCTACCGTAATTGCCATCAAGGTCCCTTTGCGGGTCCCTACTTTAACAGCTGGTCCAGACCAGCCGTTCAGGTCGGGAGCCGCAAAGGGACCTCGTAGTAAGGCGTTAAAGGGTTAACAGCGCCGCAGCCTTTTACGGCGCCGTTAACCCCTTAACGCCAGGGTCCGAATGAGGGCCAATGTTAAATAGCGGCTCACCAAATTAAAAGAGTTTATATTTTTCGGGAGTGGTGGGGCACAATGCCCCTCCCCTGTCCCTGATCTGTGCATGCATGTGTGCTGCCACATACATCCTTTTCTTCAACTCAGTTTTAAGCCTTTTGTCTATAGAGCACCTGTCAAAGTCCTTCTACTTTCTGGATAGCTTTCTTACTGGAGCCAGTTTTGCGGACACTGCTTTACTGTTGGTCAGTTCAGGACACCTGGGATAAGGTTCGGACGTTCACTGAAACCTCTGTTTCTTCCTTATGTTACAAAGTGGAGTTGTTTAAATCACAGCATGCTTTTCGTAGGCTGGTTTGATTTTCTCTTTAAATTCCAGGACTGGATCCCGGGAGCTGCAGGGGGAGTGTGCGTGGGGTTTCGTGCCACTCTCCCGGCTGGAATTAAATAGTGTGGGGTGCCAATCTGACAGTTTGTCTAGGGTGGCAAATTTCCTTGCACCGTCCCTGCTGGGGGTGGAAGTACTAGAGAGAGTGGCTAGAAGATATTTGACAGCATTTTATAAAGACAGATAAGGAGCTGACACAGGGGACTCCAAACTAGTCTGCAACAACTAAGAGCCTAATTCACAGAAGCATTTTATAATGGCAAAACCCGATTGAGAACAATATGTGAAGTAGGCCCAAAAGCTCCTTGTATATAAATAGAAGATTACGGATATGTTTCTGCGACACACGTTGTCCATTAACTAAATGTGGCTTGGAGAAATTATTATTTGGGCTTCAATGCAAGAGAAATGTGTACATGAGCTAAATTATAATAATAACTAGTTATTTATATAGCACTTTCTATCCAAAGTGCCTTACATAGAACATATACATACATTATTATTACCCAATCGAAATTGGTAATCACTTTATAGACCAAATTGGAAGGATGAAAGGCTGAGTCAACCATGGCAGGATTTCAACCCACAACCTGCAGATCAAGCTCAGTTCACAGTGCTCAAACCCGTGGAGCCATCTTACCTGCAATTAAAATGTTCCGGGGTGTAAAAGTCGCATTTGACAGGACATTATCTGAAGACTACATACTTAAGAATTCCAATGCGTAATGTGCCAACTCAGAACCTCTTTATGACAACAAAACGGCCACAGTTTGCTATACAATAAAGAAATGGCCCTGCAGAACCGAAAAAAGGGATGTATTGTTACATTTTACTTTCACTTCCCCGGAACACCCTACATATGCACATTTTGCAAACGGACTTGCACATGCAGCTGTGGTTTTGTGGCAAAGCACACATTCAAAATGTGTCCTTTCGCCTTTCTTGCATGATAACCAATTGGCGCCCTCTGGTGTGAATTATTTTGGAGGGAATTGGGTGGCACCCCTACCACGGTGGTGGTCGTGAAGTGCTTTTGGCAGGACGTGCCACATTGAGTAACAGGGAGCCTTCTAATGGCAGAGCAGAACATTGCATATTGCATGCCAGAAGGGGGATGCTGGCTAGCAGTTGAGTTGGCACTCGTTTTTATTATATCAATCCTTCTGCATGTTCTTTAGCCAGGCCAATTTCAACGTGAAAGATTATTTTTATTATATTTTTTTTTACATATATGCAGGTGTTGACTTTACAGACTTGCATGCATTCCTAGAACCTCTACCATTTAATGCATACAAGACAGACAATTGATCGCGTTCACTCGATTGATTTCTAGTTATAAATTATACATTCAGTTCTGCACACACTGCTGTAAAAGGAACTCTCTAAGGCACAGTAATTGAATGAACCGATCTGGATTTATGGCTGAACAGTTCATATAGCAATCCCAGACTGCCAATAGCCTGTTTATTTCATTTAGAGAGCTGAGCTTTGGTGTCATTGGCGTGTCTTGTTGTACACTCAATTCAGCCTTCGTGGCAAGCCGTTGTGAGCATTATTTAGGGGGGTGGGTGCAGCTGAACGTCCAGTTGCCCAAGTAGCCCGTAGCATGGGGTCTCGGAGTATACCTTCATATTGTGATATATTCCTTTTAATGGTGTTTTACTTGCCGACGTTTTAGCGTGCTAAATTGGCATATCTTTTCACAGATGAAGTTAAAAGATCAGTCATGCATCGTGTGGCCTATGAATGTACTGCTTTGTTGTTCTTTAAGAAGCCCCTTTGTTAGCCCAATAAATAGAGAGCTGCAGTAGTTGAGTTGTGAAATGTTATGCATTAACTACTGAGTTCTGATATGTCGTCCTAATTTATGAGCTGGCGCTGATGGTAAACAGGCAGTATTTGCAAATGTGCTTGTTTTTGCAAGCCAACAAATGATGAGGTATTTATTTCATGTCTAATTCCAAATCATCCTGCAAGTGAAGGATTGCCACCTGGCAAAGGTGTTGAAGCACTGTTTTATTTATTTGTATTCATTATAAAACGAGGCAGGTCATTTTCGGAAAGGGTAGCCTGCTAACTAGGCCCACTTTTCTGCAAACTCCATGCTGAAAGCATAATGTACACCTGTGCCCTGCTACCTCAATATCCTGATCTGCAGTGCCTACTCTTTACTGGCACAGAACAGGTTCATAGGTCACGGTTGCGTTCTTCACAGCAGCAGTTACAGCCAATTTACATAATTATAAACACTCCCCATTGTGGTGGCAATTATAGTCTTTAACCATAAGCCATACCCCAGTTATGGTATGTGGATGGTATTTCTCTTAATCATTAAAGCCACATCAAATTGGTGTCATGCTTATATCAGTCCTGTGAGCACAGCCCATCCATGAATGGGCTGTGTGTGTTCTACCTAGAATGGCTGTTTTGCTTCACCTAGCAGGACAAGAACCAGTGGGAGTTCTCTCTCGTTTGATACTTTGTGGGGACAGGTAACACCTCTCTCCAGGTAAACAGCTCCTCGGCGGGTGCTGCCCTGGGAATCAAAAGGCATGTCCTACACAAAAGAGCTAGACCTACACCAGGGTGCTGCATACCAAAGGGCCTTTGGTGCTATCGGTCTGAAAAGAGGTGGTCTTAGTGTAGACAGAGGGATCTCAGCAAAAGCGGTGAAGGGTTTCACCATCGTGTTTATCTCTGTACGTCTTTCCGTCCTGTCTTCTCCACTTCCTTTAGCACAAAGCACTTCGGGTATGATGCAAGCACGCAAAGCCCACTTATCTTTTGTTTTATTATTATTGTGCAATGGTTAAACTAAACCTTAAGCACATATCTCAGCATAAAAACAATTTGCAATTCATACATTTCTATAATGTTTCTTACAGTTACCACATTTATTCAATCATCATATTTCCTGGTTCAAAACATATCACATCAATTTTGTTATTTCATTGTCTAAAATGTATCACTGTATTAAAAAAACAAAACATATCTTTATATAATTGTCATATTACATTTTACCAAACAAATCACCTCACTGAGATCCTAAAATTCATTGTATTGCTATGGCATATCCAAATTCCTCAACTCACTGAAATCCTAAAAATCATAGTATTGCACTTTGGGTATGATGCAAGCAGGCAAAGCCCACTTATCACAAGAACAGGGATTGGATTCCTTAAATCAAGCTAGCTTTTGTCCAATCACATCCGGACCTTTGCCTATAAACGATAGGGCTTAAGACTCCTTCTTTGATTCACTTTTGGGCCATCAGGGCATAAGGAATAATTTGTTCCAGCATCTTTTGGGAGAGCTGACACTTACAGGTCCTCAGTCATTGAAGTGAAGAAGGAGGATTCCAAGGCAGAGGCAAGCTCTGCTCCCTATCCAGGGCCTGCCAATCTGCTTGAGAACCTCCCATAGCTGGGAAAGCAACACCTGAAAGGAATAACCCTGTCCTAGAGCACCTCCAGGGTGTTTAACAGTATCTTGAGAAGCAGGGCAGCCAGGACCCCTGTTTTGGCAGTCAAACTGCTTTGTAGCCACGTTTGATGTGTAAGAGGATTCAATTCAACACAACAGCTAAGTCAATGCCTAGTCTGGGATACTGAATGGAAACCCTTATTGATATATCTTTATGTCCAGTTCATGAGTTCTGGATGACTACCCCTATATAACACCCCTCTCTTGGAATCCCCCTGACCCCACTGAGCCAAGAAGTAGTTCTGTTTTGCAAGTTAAAATGTTTATTTGAGAATTTAAACAATATATATATATATATATATATATATCACACTTTATAATAAATTAATAATTGAATATCACACTTAATCTGAGCAGTAATCAATAATGGATAGTCTGGCACTAGCACACTTCTTTATAATCAATGATGAGTGGTTATAGGATGGATAAGATAGCAACAATACTTTTATGGCTTCAAGGAACTGTGTGTCATGGTGATGCTGTAGGTTTTATGGGTCAGCGGATCCCCCCCTGGTCAGTTTGCCCACAAATCTATATTTGACCTAAAGACATATTTCATAGATACACAGTGGTTTGAAATTACATGCACCCATCACGTATCACATGAGGTATACTCTGTTCAAACTCTGATGTTTCTAAGAGCTTGCATTCAGAAACGGCAACATTTTGCGTTTTTTAACTGGTTTTGCAATATTGGTTTTTCATTAAAAATTATACACATATACACGGCCTGTCCATACATACTCCAGTAAATTCCCATGTCTCTAGCTTAAACACAGAGTCTGTAGTATACATAAATAGCAGGGGTTTGCCCCAGAACATCACACAAATTGGAGTTTGGGCTTGAATCGAAGGTACATTTTTTAAATGAAGGCTCTCAAAGTTATACATTCCTGTCATTTGATTACAAAGAGTTATCAGTGTTTCTGTAAAATATATATTTTGCTTTCAATTCAGTTCTCAGAGTGTTGGAGTCCGCCTCCAAGACTTGGGTGGGTCAGTGATCACATGCGTCTTCTGACAGGCAGGTCTTTGTTGACAGGAAACAGTCAAAATCAACATATTCTATTCAAGTGCAAGAGCCTATTGTGTGGTCTCCAGGAGGCTCCCAGCCAGTCTGCCTTCTATCAATCAAGAGGTCATGTGAGATTCTAACTCCTGGTGTGAATCTCTGGAGGTGAGAGGTTTCCCAGCCTTTGGCCTGTTAATTAAATCAGATTGTCTTCTGGGAACAGCATGTGGTTAAGATTTTAATTAACTCCCAGCCTTTGATGTAAAGGCCTCTCCTGGAACTCCTGACATGCAGTTTCCCTGTCAGAGTTTAGACCGCTAGCGCCACCCTCAGTCAAAAGCGGGTACTGCTTGCAATTTTTTTTGGATCAGTCTTGAATTCAAGCATTTCAAACAAGAGATAATACATGGAAGTATATTGTCCAGGTTCAACAAATGGCATTGGTGTAGTTCTGCAGTAAAATAATTTTGTGCCCATAAATTAGCCATGTTTGACCTGAAGAAAACGAATTCCCACCAGTTATGGGTTGCTTTTGGCAATCAGCATTGCCCCTTTTACAATGGTTTTAGGCTCTGTGCCCTTCTGTGCTCACAACATAGGCAAATATGGGTGGCAGTCTATTCTTCATGCATTTCCCTGTGCATTTTCTGGGAAGTTCTGGCCATCATGATGTTTTCCATGCCAGTACTACACAGTTTTTGTGGTAGGGCTCGGATGCATGGGTAAAAACATCCCACAAGCCCCCCTCTTGCGATGGCCATTATGTTTCACTGATGGAACTCGCCAGATCTGGGATGTTCTCCTCATCTTCTTCCGGTAGATGGCACAGTTCAGCATCTTTTCCTCTATCCGGTACTGATCTATCGGTTCTCCTCGCCGGTCCTGATGGGAATATTGGGCGGTACCCTGGGCCCCTTGTGTCTCTGCTCCCGGTCTCCGGATCGTACTCCTTGGCCAGTCTCCAGGTTTTCTTTCTCCTAGGACGACAAAGGAAGAGCGGTAATACCTATTCATGAACATTTATCCCCCACCATTGATATAGTGGGTGGCATATATATTTTAGAACTCAACAGATATGAACATGCACATTTTTTTAAATTAAGCGACAGGAACACATAACCTTGAGAACCACAGAATTTGATAGGTTATATGTAGGATATTTTAGGGTTGGAATTGAATTACTCTGGAGCGGTACCCTCTGGGATTGCCGAGGACTCCTCCAGTTGTTGCAGAGTGTGCCTGGGATGGCAACACTTCAACTGGTCGATGTGGACCCACTTGTCTTCCCCAACCGCCAAACCGCCTTTGGGGATGCGGATCTTGTAGGCCACAGGGGAGATCTTGTCTATAATCTCAAACGGTCCCTTCCATGTAGGCAAACATTTTCGCTGTTTGGCCTGGTTCCTTTGGAAATTGTATAAATAGACCCGGTCCCCCACCTGATATTCCTTCCTGGAAGTTTTCAGGTCATAGTGGGTCTTCATACTCTCAGCTGATCTTTCTAGATTCCGCTGAGCATAGGCAAAAGCATGTTGAAGGTGTTTCCTTAAATTCTCCACATACTCATGAGTTGTGGAGGCATTTATTAGTGTCTGCTCTTGGGTCCTGTAGAGCAAATGCTGCGGAAGCACCATCTTGCGTCCAGTCATCAACTCGAATGGTGACATCTTGGTTGCAGATGAAGGGGTAGATCTGATGGCCATTAGGACCAGAGGTAATCGGATATCCCAACTTGGCCCAGAATCTGCCACAAACTTCTTTAATATGCTCACAATGGTTCGGTTATATCTCTCTACTGCCCCAGAAGAAGCTGGCCTGTAAGCAATGTGTAGCTTTCTCTTGACCCCCAGTATCTCCCACATCATTACTTCACTGGTGAAGTGGCTACCCCTGTCTGACTCAATCCTTTGAGGTAGACCAAAACGGGAAAAGATGTGGTTAATCATCAGGGCAGCTGCTGTTTCTGCCTTGCAGTTTGGGGCTGGGAGACATTCCACCCACTTGGTAAACAAGCATGTAACGGTCAACATGTACTTGTTTCCTCTAGATGAGCGAATCACAGGGCCTACAAAGTCGATTTGCAAATCTGACCATGGCAGTGTCATCCCCCTCTTTTGGAGGGGTGCACGGTGCGTGAGGGATGATGGCTGAAATTGTGCACACACAAGACACCCCTTCAAGTATTGGTCAAGGTCCTGCCCCATGTGTGGCCAGTATGCAATCTCTCTTAAGATTTCTAGTGTTGTGTGAAACCCCCTATGACCGGCGGTGGCCGCATCATGGGCGTGACTTAACATCAGGCTTCGGAATGAGGTAGGAACCACCCACTGATCGTGGCCAGCTTTGGATTTCCTTACCAGCAAACCGTCTTGGATTCGGAACATTTTTGGACATTTCATCAACACTCTTAGGTCCTCTTTCCCAATGTAATCGGTATCCGTCAGGGGAAAGTTCTCAGGGTCCCCAAGGTGTTGGTAAAACTTACTGATAATTGGATCCCCCTTCTGAGCTGTAATCAAATTAGCATCAGGGGTCTCCTTGCTCCATTGGGCAGTTGAAAGATCATTGTGAGCATTTGACTGGGACATAGTGATAGCAGTGACCTGGATTTCCCCCAACAGGGACTCAATCTCTATTAGATCCCCTTGGATGGCCCCGGTTTTGGCCAGCTGATCAGCTAAGTCATTTCCAGTTTTGTCTGGTCCCTCTACTTTGGAATGACCCTTGATCTTTTTCCAGTAGATGGTCATCCCATTCGATGTGACCAGATCATCAATGTTTTGGATCAACTTCCCATGTTTCAAGGGTTTGTTGTTAGCACATAACATGCCTCTGGTTTTCCAATTAACCAGGTGCTCCACGAACCAGTTCCGTACATAATCCGAATCTGTGATTATGACCAGTTCGTGGAGTTGATGCTGGACAGCAGTGAGGATGGCCTGATGCACAGCCATCAATTCTGCCACCTGACTACTTCGGGGACCAATTTTGTATCCAGCGGAGGGTTCTGGGGACTCATTCACCCATGCATTCCCTACGCCGGCCACCAGTTCTTTCTCCCCGTTGTTGTCAACATGGTAAGAGCATCCATCCACATAGACAGTGGGCATTCCCTCACACTTGTCCTCTTCAAAGACTTTGTGTGGGGAATTAAGGTATGCCTCCGTGTTGTCCTTGATTTTTAGACTTTCGTCCTCGAGACAGTTTTCTCTGGCACAATCATGCAAGTCAGCCAGACCTTGCGCGAGGGGACTCTTCTTGTTTTGGCCATATCGGACCTCCACAGGAAAGCCTTGCATTGACAGAATCCAGGAAGTAATTCGGGAATTACTCACATTCCCGGCCCGGATTCTGTCACTTTGGAGATATTGCATAGGCTCCTGTGGAGTCTCCACTATGATGTGTTCCCCCTGGAAAAACGGGCGGTAATTCTTCAATGCCCACACCGTTGCCAGGAGTGCCTTCTCACAATCGTTGAATTTTTCCTCCACAGAGGATAAAGTTTTGCTCGCATAGGAGATTACTTTATTGACCTTGTCATGCTTTTGGTATAATACTGCCGTCAAGCACGTATTAGAGAACCCCGTCTCCAGGAAGAACTCCTTGTTTCTGACAGGGTAAGCTAGGCAAGGCGCTTGTGAGAGGCTTCTTTTGAGCTGTTTTACCGCCTCGGCTTGTTCTGGACCCCATTCCCACTTGACCCCCCCCTTCAGGAGATGAATCAGGGGTCTGGTGATCTCTGCGTAGCCCTCAATGAACTTTCTGCTGTAATTGGTCAGTCCAAGGAGGCTCCTTAGTTCCCGCAGAGTTGTGGGGTCTTTCAGTTTTTTGAGTGCTTCCACCTTCTTTTCCTGGGGACAGAGACCCTGAGGAGTAATCTCATGCCCCAAGAAATTAACATGGGTTCTACACCACTGTGCTTTCTGAAAGGAAAGTTTTGCTCCGGCGGCCCTCAACTGGGTCAGAACATAACGGATCTCCGCTATGTGTTCCTCCACAGATGAACTTTTGATGAGGACATCATCTACATAAGCCAGGTTACCCCTTGCACCCAGGTCGGGCATGGCCTTGTGTAGGAAAATGTTGAATTCATTGCCGGAGTTGAGGTATCCGAAGGGAGTCCGGGTCCATGTGTACTGCTGGCCCCCAAAGGTAAAAGCCAGCTTGTATTGGTCCTCCCTACTGACAGGCACAGTGCAGTATCCATTGGTCAGGTCTATTGCAGTGAATACCTGTGACCCCTGGATCTGGGCCAGCCCTTGGTCAATGTAGGGCAGAGGCCATCGGGAAGTTTGTTGAGCTCCCTGAGGTCGGCACAGAGTCTCCACTGGCCGTTTGGCTTCAATATTTCTAGCACCGGATTATTGAAGGTGCTGTGTATTGGACTAATTATTCCCCGGGACTCAAGGTTCTTAATTATTTCAGTAAGGGACTCCATGGATGCGAGAGGCAAACGATATTGCTTCACAAACACTGGAGTCATGCCAGGGTCCGTGGGGATTGTTGTTGTGTGGATGTCGGTGCGACCACAGTCATATGAGTCTACCGCAAAGAGATCTTGGAAATCCAAGAAAACTTGTTTCAACTTTTGCTTTTGTTCCAGAGTCACACAGGCATCAGCTAGGTTGACTCTCTCTTCCACCATCTGCCTGAAGCCTGGAAAGACTTCTGGTTTGGCTATTTCAGCGGCCTCCTCCAGCTGGGTGGAGAAGTCCCTGGTCAGGGTGGTGATTTGGACTGGAGGCTTCAGGTGGGAAAGGCAGCCCTCACGGACCTGGAAAATCACCTCATCCCTCTTGAAGTCACAAGTCACATCTTCCTTACCATAAGGGCAAGAAGTGTACACCAGGAAGTTCCCCCCATGCCAGGTAAAAATCCTGTCTGGTGTTGTATTGTCATCACTGTCACTGTCAAAGCAGTCCTTGGGGATTGGTCCTAACAGTTCATTTCCTAAATCAATGGAAAAATGTCGGTCACCAACCGCCATTCCAATAATGGTGCCTGCGGCTAGAGTAATACTCTTTAAGTCGCTGTTATCCACCTCTATTGGAATGGTGTCATGTTCTATATTGACTAATGGAGTTGGGTTTACCCCCAACCCTTGCTGTTGGAGTGAAGCATTTAGATGTATATAAGCATCAGGGTTTTGCAAATATTGTCCTCTTTTAACTTTCACTTCCAGGGAGAATTGTCGGGTCCTTTCTGGGATGGTGACTTCCTCTTTGATCTGAATTTCAACTGCATAAGGTAGCAATTGAGCTGACCTAAATGCCTTTTCTGGATCATCAAAGCCCATGGGATTATCCGCTAATCGGGACCAAGCTTTTAAGTTTATTAGGTCCAAACTAATGGCAAAGCGATTGAGAAAGTAAAAAGCGGCAGTGACGTCTCGCACGTCCCAACAATTGTGGACTATGCTCTTGTTGCCAATGGACATTTTGAGCATACACCTGCTTGGCAGGAGATGTTTGGAATTGGGTGCTTCCAGGTCCATTTCCCATTTGTCTATCAGTTTGAATGTGGGAATGGCTGGATCTTTTGGGAGTTGGCGGAACATGGCTTCGCTGATGAAGCTCTTACCATTGTTCACGCACACTCGAGCGAGAACAGAGTCCTTCCCATCATTTAACTGAACAGGGATGAACAACTGCTCTCCAATTTGCTGAATATCAGCCAGGCTCTGAGCTGATTTCACATCTTTCTGGACTATAGGAGTGAGAGTTTCTGATTGTGGATTAGTAAAGAATTTCAGGGTGTTTCCTTCCAGTGTGGAATACCACCTTAAACTGGAAGGAAGGTTGATTTTCAGAAATAGAGAGGACCCCCCATCACCAGTCTGTTGTCCTACTGCTATTACTGTCACGTCGGGAGTTTGGTTATTCTGGAAGTGAAATTCTACTTGGTCAGATTTTTGTTCAACCATGTGGCAGGTGCCGTTTAAACTAACATGGTTGACACTCTGTTTTAATTTTATTGGTCGGCTAGTCTGGGTCCAGAGGACCTTGTTTACACAATCTATTAGGGGCGAAAACCTTCTCAGGAGGTCATTCCCTAGTAAACAAGGGGTGCCCTCTGGAGTCACTACTATGACCGGGTGTTTCACCTTGTGTCACCCAATTTTAATGTCCAAGTCTGCAGTCCCCTCAACGGGAATTTCCTTCCCGTCAAAGTTCTGCAGTTGTCCAGGAAGAGAGGTGAGAGGAATACAGTAATTCTCCCCCCTTCCTGCATTTAGTTCATCAAAGGCCCTTTTGGACAGAAGGGTAGCTTGGTATCCAGTGTCCACCAGTGCCAAAATTGTACCCTGCCCCTGTACTTGTACCGGGGCATAGTATCTTCCCTCCGTCTCCTCAAGGGGGCACAGATAATGCACATTTTTGCACAACTGGTGGGCTAACTTTCTGGTTTTGGACATGGCGAGAGAAGAGATTTGGGCAGAATTCTGTGGAGAGCCTTGGGAATCTGAAAGAAAAAGTTGGCAACTGGAGATCAGAGCCATTGTGGGTTCCCCTGGTTCCGGTTCTGGGCCGCCCCGCCCTTTTTGGAGGCAGTCATCAGGATGGGTTTGAACCAGGGGATTTTGATATTGTGGGTTCTGGGATGAGATGATGGGCGGCGGTAGCTCAGTCCCCATATCTCCCCAGTCTGAATTGGCATCCCTTGGGACCCATTTTTCCTTGGGAGGAGTTCCCCTATCTCTGAAGGAGAAGGTCCTTTCCCCAGGATCCTCTGAGGATCCCTCTCCCTCAAATTGGAAGACCTGTACCTCCTCCACAAAGTGGGTCTGTTTGGGTCCTTTGTTTCTCCTACCCCCCCTCTGCTCCTTGGGAGGCAGGCTTTCAGGGGTAGGAGATTTTGTTTCCGGTTCCTGGTTTTCCAGGGGCTGTTTACAAGTTGGGAAGGAAGCTTCCTCCAAGGCTTTACACCCCCCTTCCCCTTGTGCCTCCTCCCTGGGAACCGGTGTGTTATCGGGGTGCTGCCCCCATCATTGTTCTGGAGTACCAGGTCCAGAGTTTGGGGCATTCTGCGGTGGCACGCTCATCTGAGGGTTCTGTTGAGCCCTCAGTATGTGACCCAGATCCCGTGCCATATTTTGGAACTGGCGCTCTAACTGGGAAACCCGCTCAGGCTGATACGGGGCTCTATTTTCTCCCCTGGGCTGATCCCGGGAAGGGTAGCTATCCCTTCTCTGGGATTACCCCTGGTTGGGAAGATTTTGGTACCCCTCCACCCTTGGCCTCCCCTCTCCCGGATTAGGTTGTCTGAGCTCAGGGAATTGGGGAAAGAAGGATGGATGATTTTGGGGCTGGAAATTGGGTGGATACCTGGGGAAAAAGTTCTGCCCAGGATTTGGAGAATTTCTGCCCTCCTGGGGGAAGTTAGGAAGGAAGTTCCCCGGGTCAGGTGCTTGGCTGGATCCCCCCCCTTGGGCTGGAGGAGTCCACACATAACCCAGGATTGGTCGGTTTCCCTTGTAGCGGGGACTTACATAGTCAGGGGAGCGGGGGACCCCATTTGTGGGACTACCTCCTCGACTCCCTGTCTGTGACTGGCCCGAGGGATTTCTGGGCTTAAGATTATTAGGTGCAGGTAGGTTTTTAGGCCCCCCCATCTCCAAGTCTAAAACGGGGGCAACCTTTACCTCTGCCACCTTGGCAGCAGCAGGGGTGCTGTTGGTTTTGGGGTTTTTGGGCGCATTATTTTTATTTTCTATGGGCTTCTGCACCTCATAGATCCAGGTAGCCTGTTCAATGACCCAGTCTCGTGAAAATCTCTCACGAGCTGGGTCATGATGTATTTGGGCAAGGCATGGAAAAATGTATGTGTCTGTGCGCACCCTTCTGGTGGTCTGTGCAAAGGCACGTTTCAGTTCTTGTACGAATTCTTGTGGGGCCTGATCCTCCCCACATTGCAAATTGTAGGCTGCCTTGTGAGCCTCTTGGGGATTTCTGTGAACAGAAAAATGTTTTAATATGGCCGCCCTATAGGTGGACCACCTTGAATGATTTTGGCCCTCCAGCCCTGCAAAGAAACTGGAGTACTCTGGGGAGAATGTCCACTTTACATATTGGATACAGCTTTGGCTGTCCTTCAAATGAAAAGTCTCCATCATTTGCTCATAGAGCTCCAAGTGTTCCCAAACAGAGTACTTGGCGTTCTTATGATAAGGCGTGATGACACTCCTGATTGCCTTAATCTGTTTCAATGGGTCCTTAAGCAAGGCCCTTTTTGCCTTATTGGCCTTTTTGGTTCGGGTAACCCTGGTCCATTCATCCTCTGACTCAGAGGCACTGCTCCCAGAGGTTCCTGTCTGATCTTCCAGGTTTTCCCGGATTCTGCGAGCCTGGGAGTGGCTGGCAGAATGTGGGGAACTGGTCTCCTGTGTCCTGTACCGCTCAGAGGAGTCTTCAGATCCCTCCTCGCTGCCAGGATCTGATGGGTACCCCCCCACTGACCTAACTGGGCAGAGGTTTTCAGGATGCCCTTAATGGGCCTACTCTCCTGGGGTTCTCCACTAAATTGCACTGTGCTTGGGTGCCAATACCCAGATGCCCGCCCCTCCATACCTGGGTGGTACTGGCCTATGAGCCCCATGCTTCTGGCTGGATAGTAATCTGCCATTCCTGTGGCCCGGTGCTCATGTGCGCAGGGGACATGGGGGTGGCAGAGTCCAGGGACTGAGAGAGATAAAGGCCTCTGGTACTAGGGCTCCTGAGGTTATGCTCAGGAGTTTCCCTTTCCCAGCGAACCTGGTCTCTATACGCCCCTGCTCCCTGTTGCAATGCAAGAGCCTGCGCTTTCAGTTCCTCAGTTAAGGCCTTACTAGACTCTATCAGTCGCTCCTGCATCGCTACCTGTTGTTGGAGCCTATCATTGTGCTGACAGAGAGCCTCATTTTCTCTCTGTGCCTCCTGATTGGTCCTGGAGTACTGGGCCAGTCTCTGCTGCAGGAGGGTTACCTCCTGAGCTGTGTCCCTATTGACCTGCTCCTTTCTTGCCAGAACATCCTCCACCCTCCTGGTGTGCTCTAACAAGTTCTGGTGTTCTTTTTGGAGGTCACCCAGTCCCTGGAGGGCCAGGTGATTTTCTTCCATTTTCCTTTTTAAGTGGCAGACTTCCTGGCCTAAGGTATCCCTTTCCTGACTAAGAGCCTGCATCTGTGCTGCCAGGTCGTCCCTTTGCCTTTGGAAGGCACCAGCTTTCTGGCGCTCCTGGTCAAACTCTGCCAGGGTATCCAGGTCTTTCAAAATCAGTTTATTGCTCTCTGCCTTCTCCCTATCTAGGTGGCTTTGCAGGGTGACTACCTGCTCAGCACATTCCCTATTGAAGTCTAACTGTTGCTCCAGCTTTTTCTGGCTCTGCAGTAGGGAGTCCAAACCTTCTTGGTACTCCTTCTGCAAGGCCAGAAATCTGGTATCCTGGTCCGCCTTTTCCTGTTGCAGCACATACATATCCTCCTTTATTTTAGTGATGTACCGTCTGCTGTCATTTTCTGACTCCTGGCTCCTGAGCAGCCTCTGCTCAGAAGAGTCCAGATCAGATTGGGCCTTCTGTAATGCCAGCAGTTGCCTACTCGCCAGATCTTGGCCTTCAGCACATTTGTCTTGCATGGCTCCCATATGTAAATATAAATATGTCGCTACCCTGGCAATCTTGTTGTGCTCATCCTTGGCCTTAGGGGCCATGTATAGTTCACTCAGGGCCACATGTAGGGGACCCTGATCTCCCCATATATCTGACCCTGTTTCCGTGACCTGTTGCGCGATTGCCTGCAACCAGACCATTTGGTCCTGATGAGTCCACTCACCTCTCACAAATAGCTTATGTAAGAAGTGCTCTCTGGCTATTTTGATGTCTACCAGTGTTGTCATTCTGGAATTTGAGTTCCTTCCTGACTTACAGAAGTTTGTATTTTATTTTTGCAAAACAGACCGTTTCCTTAGAGCTTTCCTTTGAGGAGTGCTTTACAGCGTAACACAGCGTGATGATCCGATCGGATGTATGTCTCCTGTCAGTTAGCACACTGTATTAATCTGCACAAGTGATAAATCTAACCCAGACGTCCGGTTCGAGCCCCCACTTTGTAAGAGGATTCAATTCAACACTACAGCTAAGTCAATGCCTAGTCTGGGATACTGAATGGAAACCCTTATTGATATATCTTTATGTCCAGTTCATGAGTTCTGGATGACTACCCCTATATAACACCCCTCTCTTGGAATCCCCCTGACCCCACTGAGCCAAGAAGTAGTTCTGTTTTGCAAGTTAAAAGGTGTATTTGAGAATTTAAACAATATATATATATATCACACTTTATAATAAATTAATAATTGAATATCACACTTAATCTGAGCAGTAATCAATAATGGATAGTCTGGCACTAGCACACTTCTTTATAATCAATGATGAGTGGTTATAGGATGGATAAAATAGCAACAATACTTTTATGGTTTCAAGGGACTGTGTGTCATGGTGATGCTGTAGGTTTTATGGGTCAGAGGATCCTCCCCTGGTCAGTTTGCCCACAAATCTATATTTGACCTAAAGACATATTTCATAGATACACAGTGGTTTGAAATTACATGCACCCATCACGTATCACATGAGGTATACTCTGTTCAAACTCTGATGTTTCTAAGAGCTTGCATTCAGAAACGGCAACATTTTGCGTTTTTTAACTGGTTTTGCAATATTGGTTTTTCATTAAAAATTATACACATATACACGGCCTGTCCATACATACTCCAGTAAATTCCCATGTCTCTAGCTTAAACACAGAGTCTGTAGTATACATAAATAGCAGGGTTTTGCCCCAGAACATCACACAAATTGGAGTTTGGGCTTGAATCGAAGGTACATTTTTTAAATGAAGGCTCTCAAAGTTATACATTCCTGTCATTTGATTACAAAGAGTTATCAGTGTTTCTATAAAATATATATTTTGCTTTCAATTCAGTTCTCAGAGTGTTGGAGTCCGCCTCCAAGACTTGGGTGGGTCAGTGATCACATGTGTCTTCTGGCAGGCAGGCCTTTGTTGACAGGAAACAGTCAAAATCAACATATTCTATTCAAGTGCAAGAGCCTATTGTGGTCTCCAGGAGGCTCCCAGCCAGTCTGCCTTCTATCAATCAAGAGGTCATGTGAGATTCTAACTCCTGGTGTGAATCTCTGGAGTTGAGAGGTTTCCCAGCCTTTGGCCTGTTAATTAAATCAGATTGGCCCTCATTACGACCCTGGCGGAAAGTGACTGACCGGACCGCCACAGCGTAAATAGCGTTTCCGCCATTGCACGAAGGAGCAAAGTGCGGCCAATTCCGACCCATCGGGCACGAGCACCACGGCATGGCGGAAGTGCAAAGTCCGCGATGGCGGAAATGACCCCAAAACGGCCCACACCGCCGCCGTACGGCGCCCTAGGTGCAATACCGCCACCCATCACAGCGGACACCGCAGTGTGCGCCTACCGGAAAGTACGGTGACCGGAAATATACGGAAACGGAAGTTAAAACATGGGCCCGGAACGGGAAACATCCCGCCGTACACCTATAAAACCACTAAAACCACACAACCACTAAAAACACTACCCTGAGACACACCCCAACCCGACATCCACCCTAGCGAAACCAAGAAAAATGGGAAAAGTAGCGAAGAAAGCGTGCGACCGCAAGCGGCAGGTCCACTTCTCCCGGGAGGAACTCACCGTGCTTACAGAGACCCTCCAGGAGAATGCTGCCGTCGTCTTCTGCACGCAAATGACCAGGACGGCACTTGCAAACAAGAAGGCCATATGGGCTCTGGTGGCACAGCGGGTAAGTGCGGTGGGGACCGCACCCCGCAACCCACAGCAATGCCGAAAGCGATGGGACGACCTGCGGATACGCGTCCGCAGCATACTCTCTGCCAACCGCAACATTGCCACAGCCACCAGGGGAGGTCCTGAATCACCCATCAAGTTGACCCCCTGGGAAGAAATCTGTGCCTCCACCATCGGAATGGAGAGCATAGAGGGAGTCGGAGGGATGGAGAAAGGAGTGCAGACATCCGAAGATTCAGGTAGGTGGGCCAAATAAAACAATGCCAAACCCACAAAGTCCATCCATGTGAAGTACCATGTGTCCACATAGTGCAACAGAAACACATGTCCAGGAGAACGTCCACACACATCGGCCTGATAGCGCACGTTAAAACCCACAATAAATACATAAATAATTAAAAACCCCTAAAACACGCACTACACGTGCAGCAGGCACACCCTAACTGCAGGCTGCCAAACAACTGCACCCTCACCCCACACACAAATGAAAGCACCTCCAAGGCCCCGACCCAAATCACCCTCAGGTACCACCCCAATGCATGTGATACAATGCCATTCCAATACCCACAGACCCATTAATAACCCTCGCCCTCCTTTACTCCACCACAGGGTCCGATCCAAACGACGAGCATCAGGACACCCCTACCAGCACACCTGCAAAGAGGGCCAAGACCAACGGCCAAAGACCCTCCACCTCAGCTGCACGCATCAAGACACGGCAGCAGCACAAATCAGGTGGCAGCACAGAGGAGGGAACATCAACAGGCACCCCAGCAGCCAGCATGCCCACAACACCACCACCACAGGTCCCCCCAACGGATGCCACAGAAGGCACTGCCTCTGGTGGCAGCAGCACCATAGGTGACACCCCATTGATGGCAGCATGCTCCGACACAGAAGACGGGGATGTCGAAGTCAGATCCATCCATGACCTGTCCCAATCCCCCTGTCTGTCCCATCCCGTACAACATGAGGATACCACGCAGGGGCACCCACAAGACGACGACTGGCCATCCCCCACAAGCCCTGTGGCAAGGCAACATGAGGACAACAGCCCCTCTGTGACACGCCCGCAAATGGCCATGGCCCAGCAGAGGCAACAGTCCCTCGACCAGTTAATCGTGCAACAGCAGCAACTGGCCACGCTCCTCAAGGACCATGCCGATGAATGTGGGGGCACTAAGGCAGACATAGAAACATCAACTGAGACACTTAGGGCAGAAATGGAGAGAGGTACAGAGACACTAAGGGCACAAATGGAGAGTAGCACCGAGAGCCTGAAGGGGGAACTGCATGCGACGTCCAAGGACGTATGTGCCGAACTTACCGCAGTGCGCCGTGTGCTCACTGAGCTCTCGCAAACCCTTAGGGACATGCATGGACGTGAGCAGGCAGAGACATCATCCGTTGCAAGTTCCGTCCAGGGCAGCCCCCAACGTAGATCTGGGAGGAACCTGCGCTCCACAGGCAGGGGTGCCCCTGATACCCGCAGAGGGGGCTTGCAATAGCGACAGCCCACTGACAATGAGCATCTTTGGACACTGGTGTTCAGGGGGGAGGTAGGAGGGTGGAGGGGGTGTGTTGGGCTCACTTGGGTGGCGGGTCGATAGGGTGTACTACATGATATCACATATGCCATAAACAGTGCACGATCAACCAATGAGATGTGTGGACATTGATCTTTGTGTACTAGGCCATCATAGGCGTACAGTCCATATTGTGCATGTCCCAGACACACACAGTGCCACGAGTCCCGTGTCCATGTATCAGCCACCAGGCGTGAGTGCTAGAAGCATACATCAATGAGATGCTGACGAATGTCACGGCCCTCCGGTGCCTCGCAGACTCCTTGAGGTGCTGCCACATCCCCACCCTCATCATGACCATCATCAGGTGCTTGCAGTTCTGCGTCAGGGGGCATGGGCACATTTCTACGTACGCACATGTTGTGGAGCATGACACATGCCATCACCATCTTTGCAACCTTCTCATGGCGGTACAGGAGTGCCCCGCCAGACCTGCTGAGGCAGCAGAAACGACCCTTCAGTAGGCCGAATGCCTGTTCAATGACTACACGGGTACGTGAGTGGGCATGGTTGTAGTCCTCCTCATGCTGGTCCCGTGGGTTCCGGACTGGTGTGAGGAGCCATCTCTTCAGTGGATATCCAGCATCACCTGTATGTGGACGATAAACGTATGATGTGGAATGCCATTGCTACGTACGGACACCCCCCCCCCTTCCTGCCAGGTCATTGCCGAATCACATACCCCACATTATCATGCATGTAATGAGACTCACCGAGTAGCCAGGATCTGTTCCCTGCGTGTCGCTCCATGTAGCGTGGTATTGTAGAGTTCCTCAAGACCATAGAATCATGGGTTGATCCAGGGAATCGGGCACAACAATGTGTAATGATCCTGTTGGAGTCACACACCATTTGTACATTCAGAGAATGAAATTGTTTTCGGTTGCGGTACTGGGCCTCCATGGCATGTGGGACGACCAATTCCACATGGGTGCAGTCGATGGCACCAATGCAACCCGGTATGCCGCCAAGTGCATGGAATCCCACTTTTGTGTTGGTAATTTCCTGCTCCGAGCGTGGTAGGGAGATGTAGTCGTCTGCGTGCTGCAGGAGGGCATCGAGCACTTGCAATAGTGTCCGTGAGAACAGTGGCTGAGAAATGCCATGCAACTGTCCGACTGTGTGCTGGTAGGTGCCTGTGGCCAGGAAGTGTAGTACAGACACCACCTTCAGTAGGGGTGGGATGGCGGTTGGGCTATCTATCATGCTGACAAGGTCAGCCTGTGTCATGTCCACAATGGCGGCTATGGTGTCCCGGTCCAGACGGTAGAGGGTGTGGATCTGCTCATCAGTGAGGTTGAACGGATGTGCTCGGAGGCGTGGGATTGCGGGCTGCCTGCGTGGTGGTAGTGGCTGTGCTGGCGGCCCTTGCTGGCCCTGCCTTGCCCTCCTCCTCCTCCTCCTGCGTCTCTTCCGTGCGGCCGGTTGTAGTTGGTGTTCGTCTTCTTCTTGGAGTTGGAGTACTTGCAGTGCTATCATGTCCCCCAGGGCCAACATCGCGAGTCCTGCCGGTAGCATTTCGGTGTGGTTGTGGGAGGAGACTGGCTGTGCAATTTATGTGTTATCAGGCTGTATGGCCTCCACCTGTGGAGATTCATTCCACCTGTGCAAACTGCTCTCCCCTTTGGCCGAGCACGTCCCGCGCACAACGCTGCAATTCGGGGAATGGCATCTTGCTATTGCAATCATATATTTGTACCCGATGGCCGTGTAACATTGGTTGATATGTTCATTCTGCTGTGGTCCCATTGTTTCACATACTATCTGTGCAGTCGCGAACAGACTTGTGAAGGGTCAGTGGAACGTAGTACTCGAGTAACGGTGGGCCCTCATGCATCACTGTACCGAGTTGCAACGACGGGCGGGGCGTCCCATTTGTGGGTGAAGGCAGTTGCCATTTTCACACACAGCCGCACTCGATGGATTAATTAGTGATTTCAAACGGCCACAGATGCCTCTTCGACGTGATGTTGCAAATGAGGAATTCGAAGGGCGGCGCTTTCGGTTTTCAGCTGGCGGCGAGGAAATGCCCACAGGTCTGACTGCTAATATAACGTACTATTGTTCAATGTCCTTGGGACAGGGGCCATGGCGAGGATGCAATGATTGATATGAATAGTATGGGATGCGCAATAGCGACGTGGGCGATGAGGCCGGACGTTCCCAAATACATGTTACTTCACTACACTGGAATTACGGGCTGGGGCACTGTGGATTTTGCAGGCTGCATAACGCACAGACTCAATGGATATTTCTAATGTTATGTGAGTAAATATTCAGGCGTTTTAATCCCGGGATGAGGGAATGATGAATGGATGCATGGGCAGGTGATTTGATACAGAGTTTGCCATGTACAGGGCTTCTTGGGATCTATCCGCCTCCCCTACGCTATGTGATGCAGGGCTGCCATAGTAGGACCATCGTCTATCTGGCCTTGTTGAGCCCTCCCTGTCTCGACGCGCCCTCAGACACTTGTGTCCATGCACGTTACCAATCCCATCTGATGGATTCTGTTTTGACAGACGCATGCACAGGTACACTCGTTTGTGATGGTGTTTACACCTCGATATAGATAGTTATGAGTCGCAAGTGGTTTTTGGGTGGTGATGGACCTTTGGAGTGGGCTAGCATGCATATGGCTGTGGATTTAGTGTGATCATTAAAGTGAGTTGTTGGAATGTAGTTCTGATGGCCATTCTGTTCTTTTTCTTTTCTTTTGGTTGACAGGTATCTCCTCCCCTTTTGCCACTGCCATCTGTATGCCACTCCTGCAGATGGGTTTTACTCCCGACACCTGCTGCTTCGTGTTAATCAGTGGAGCAGCATTACGATCTTATGGGACGATCGCCAATGGGCCACATGCCCTTACGCAGTACTGGTGGCTCGGAGCAACATTTCGGCCTTTCAGCTGGACTAGTGCCTCCCCATTGGGCCGGCCCTGCGGTTCTGTGCGCTTCCATGTTGCCTTTTCGTACGTGAATGTGGCTCTGTGTACCATGATGGAACAGGGCGTCACACAAGTAGTGGCTGGTCATTTCTTGCGGATGCAGCCCACAATGGTGAAATGTGTTTTGGAGTTCATGGCCTGATGGCTGTATGGGCTTGGTGATTTTGTTGTGCATTAAATTTCTATTCTGATTTGGCCCGTGTAGCGTTCTTCTTTGCAAGTGATGTGGCATATGCCTATTTGGGGAGCGATGTATTGTGAGGAGATCTGCATTGGGTTCCAGCTTCGGAGTTTAGTTGCGTGGTACTGTACTGGGCGCGTTTGCCTACGAAGCCCGTGAGGTCAGGGATGGGGGCTGCCAATATGACTGTTTGAATGTTGTCATGCTCAGGGGCGGGGGATTGGGTTTTGTGTGACAGATGCCGGTCAGCCAGGTGTACTGGTGGAATGATGTGATTTTCGGAATATTGCTGGTCACAGGTGCCTGTGTTTGCGTGCGTTTCTTGGTGGGGGACTGTGGTCATGTCCATTGGGATGGCTTCTGTATTCGTGCCATCTGTGCCCTGCAGCTCCCATTGGCCCCTGTTGTGTTTTTTTGTTCGTTGGCATGCATGGGTGACTTGTACATTTCACTGGTTGCATTGTGGCTTCATTGCACCTACGGGGAGTTGTACTTTGTGGGCAGGGAGCGGTGTACAGGCACTCAGTGGGGCCGTTTACGGTTGATTCGCGATGCCGTACTTCTCACCATGGCGGAATGGTACATTCCGCCATGCTTGATGGCGTTAGGTACATGTCCGCTAGGGTCGGAATTGGCGTACCCTTGCGCCATGGTGGTGTTTACGGTTTGGCATGGCGCGCGCGCGCGTGCTTGGTGCAGTTGGCGTTGGCGTTCACTACGGTGTCGCTAGTGGCTTCGTACTTTGCGGTGACGGGTCATAGTCGCACCGAGCGCTATTCGATGGCGGTATTGCATTTCCGCCATCGTTTTCCGAATTCCGCCAGGGTCGTAATGAGGGCCATTGTCTTCTGGGAACAGCATGTGGTTAAGATTTTAATTAACTCCCAGCCTTTGATGTAAAGGCCTCTCCTGCAACTCCTGACATGCAGTTTCCTTGTCAGAGTTTAGACAGCTAGCGCCGCCCTCAGTCAAAAGCGGCTACTGTTTGCAATTTTTTTTGGATCAGTCTTGAATTCAAGCATTTCAAACAAGAGATATTACATGGAAGTATATTGTCCAGGTTCAACAAATGGCATTGGTGTAGTTCTGCAGTAAAATAATTTTGTGCCCATAAATTAGCCATGTTTGACCTGAAGAAAACGAATTCCCACCAGTTATGGGTTGCTTTTGGCAATCAGCATTGCCCCTTTCACAATGGTTTTAGGCTCTGTGCCCTTCTGTGCTCACAACATAGGCAAAAATGGGTGGCAGCCTATTATTCATGCATTTCCCTGTGCATTTTCTGGGAAGTTCTGGCCATCATGATGTTTTCCATGCCAGTACTGCACAGTTTTTGTGGTAGGGCTCGGATGCATGGGTAAAAACATCCCACAGATGCCATCAAGACTGAGGGAACCGCCATTGCTGCATTTGGTACCCGCTCGACTTCAATATACCCCACACGCATCATCAAACCGACTCAATGCCATAACACTCCAGCAGAGTATCATCACCTGCCCAACATCAGCACCAGAACACCATGCACTTGGCTCTGATTTGCATCAGAAACATCACTGACCCACCAGGACTTATTGCAGCCTCACTCAAACCACTGAATTATTCAGTCATGCATCTACCCAAACCCATGCTACTTATCTAATTGAAACATGCACCACTCCTGGTGATCCCTGTGACTAGGACTGCCCAGTGCCACTTTGGAACAACATGGAGCAACCACTCAAACCTAACATTGGTACCTTAAACCAACTGATGCCTTTGATCTGCAGACATAGTCGCTCTAAACCCAGCTCTATGCCCAACACTACATGTATGTACTTTGAATGGCTTTGAATGTACTTTGAAAAGTTCTCCAATTGCCGTTTGGGGGGCCCTAGAGACTGGATAAGTCCCCTTTGCACCCTTTTCCACTGAAAGACCTGTCCTTTTAAATTTATTGTGGTTGCATATTGACTTTTCAGCCCTGTTTCATTATCTAGAGTTCTGCATCTTTCTATCTGTGCTTTAGGTTCTTGAGCGAAGAATGCAGACAGGGAGGAGTTCACACAGGATATGTTGCAGACCGAGATGACTGCAGGCAGGGCGGGTTAGGGTGTGAGTAGGAAAGAGAGTCTGCAGAGAGAGCACCGATGGATGTTAGTGGGGGTGTTATGGGTAAGGTGCTGTGCAGGGAATACACATGCAGTATTCGGTCTAATACAGTTGGAACCCCATTTCCTGGAAGGGGCAAATCATTCCTCTTAAAAGATAATGGAACGGAGAGTATATACAGCCAGGGGGTGTCCGAGGAAAGCAGACAAAATATGGAATAAATGGGAGGAAGCCCAATGACTGTACCAACCTGAACAATGGATGATAAGGCACAGTGTACAAAAGTAATCCAATTTGGCATATAGCGTGAGATACAACGGACACTGCAAGGCCCTTTTCTTTCCTTTCCTTTTCTTTCTTCTTTTCTTTCTTGTTCTTCTTTCACCTGACCAAGGACTATTTCACTGGTCATATAGGTTGAATGTTTACATGAAGAATGTATGTTTTGCGATGTTAAGATGGACAAAACAATAAAATGTGTTCTAAAAAAATGACTTCTACAGACCATTTGTGTGAGGGACTGATGGCTGTGTATCCTCTCATTTTTTATCCCTGCTATACTGATTATGATTTCAACCAGAGAGGGGAAGTAAAAAATAACGCAAATTCATTTGATCTTGAAGTTTTCCATTTCTTTCTATTCATTACTCTCACAACACCTTGCACATCTACAACGGGCAAGTGTTGAAGCTCCACATGTCTGATGGTTTCATCTGCTGCCCCACACCTATAAAATCACCACCTCACGCCATACCCCTCTACCCCATCTACCCACACGTGAGAATGTCCTGCTGAATGTGGAATAAGACAGTTATCTCTGGATCGGAGCAGACTCTCAGCTCAATTTATTTGGAGGATCCTAGGGGAGGAAAGTGACATGCAGTCTCATAGCCTCATCTAAGGGTACTTTGTCCAAGCCTTGACTGCTGCAGCAGAAAGAAAAAGTTGGGGCATTTTCAGACTGAATGAAGCGGATAATGTTCTAATGCCATAATGTAATGTAATATGGCATTTCTATAGCACCTAGTGCCATTGATATGCCTCAAAGCCCTGAGGGTGAAAGCCCCTGGAAGACCGAAGTCCTCAGCATGAGAGATTGGTCAGAGGAATATTGACTGTGTGTGTAGATTTTAGTCAGTACAAAGGTAGGTGGGGGTGTTTACGTCCCTGCTACTGACCCATGGAGAACTGGCTCTAGGATGGGTGTTGTGAAGGCTGTTGCGAGAGTATGCAGGTCACAGAGACTAATTATGTGTCTAGCTAGACCAAATTTTTACTGTGGGACTTAGCTGCATTTTAGTGGCAGAGGTGATATGTGATAAGAGTTGAAATAGCGGATGACTGCAGATGTGTGCGGGTGGGTGGCCGTGCCTTGGGAGTGATATGTCTGTCTTCCATCAAGATGGAGTGTGATGGGTACCCCTGAGTGATATCTGATTACTTATTTCATTGACTGGGTGCAGGTCTTGTCATACTGGACTACGGGAATCCTTTCTATGCTTGGCCAGTACTTTCTTGGAGTCTTCTGACTCATCAATGACCCCGCCTACCTGTATGGGGGTGACATTCACCCGAGAGGTGGATTAGGTCAGTTAAGATGCAGGCAGGGGAGGGTATAGCCAGGTCTTGAGTTCCTTACTGAAGGCGAGGTGATCCTCTATGTGGCGGATGCTAAGAGCGATAGGGTTCCATATTATGAGTGCTTGGACCGAGAAGGAGTATCCCCCTATTCTGGTTGATTTGGCAGAAGAGATGATCCCTGTTCTCAGGTTTCTGCTGGGTCTGTAGGGGGGAAGTTTGTTTTGTAGATATTCTGGGACTGAAACCATAACCGTAAACAGTGTTCCTTTGGTCCTATCATGTGGTGCTGTACCTACATTCAGCTAAAGGTACTCAAGGGCTTGTTTTCAATAGATAAATAGTATAGGACATTTCTCAGATGTGGGTTGTATATATCCAGATTATTTGAAATTCACTGCCTGCATTCTGTCCATGAAGTGCCTGATTCCACAAATGTGTACATACAAGGCAAGGTGACAAAGTCCATCGTCTAATATCCAAATTCTCCATCTTCTTGGCATGCCGACACAGGGGGTACAGTACAGTTGACAAAGCTCATTTTCATGGGACAAAGTCCAATGCAAATGTGGTCAACTCAGACCACCTGTGCAGCTTGTGCCATGCATCATGCACCTGCAAGAAAGAACTGATCCCAGGGATCGTACTAATTTGGCAACCCCACAAATGGAGTTTACATTAGTTACATTAGTTATTTCATGGATGAATGTGGATTCTACGCCCCAACCCCCTATGAAAGGAATAGTCAGGCCTTACATCCATTCCCTGGCTGGACCTTATCGCACCTAGGCAGGGCTGGAGTGTGGAACCACACAGAGTGTTGGCGATGTAGCCAAAGCCACTATTCCGGCAATGAGCACCTTCACTCTGGTGAGCTGGGGCACACATATATCCCTAAGAGCAGGCTTCACTTCATTTTATACGTTGTCTGGCAAAGTTTTGCTTATGCAGCCCATAAGCATGATTGCATCTACCACTGCAGTATTTGATCGGACCCATGGGTGCTCTGTTTTCACAGGATTTACTTAAAAGGATTTTCATCATTCCATGCATTCCAACAGTGTCCCAACTGCCAATGTTCTTTCCATCAGTGTCCGACTGCCGATGGTCTTTTGATCAGCGTCCCAACTGCTGACTGTCTTTGCATCAGCGTCCCGACTGCTGATGGTCTTTCGATCATCGTCCAAACTGCTGATGGTCGTTGCATCTGCGTACCAACTTTTGATGGTCTGTTCACAGGATTTACTTAAAAGGATTTTCATCATTCCATGCATTCCAACAGTGTCCCAGCTGCCAATGTTCTTTCCATCAGTGTCCGACTGCCGATGGTCTTTTGATCAGCGTCCCAACTGCTGACTGTCTTTGCATCAGCTTCCCGACTGCTGATGGTCTTTCGATCATCGTCCAAACTGCTGATGGTCGTTGCATCTGCGTACCAACTTTTGATGGTCTTTGCATCAGCGTCCCGACTGCTAATGGTCTTTGCATCAGCGTCCTGATTGTAGATGGTCTATGCATCATCGTCCCGACTGCCGATGGTCTATACATCAGTGTCTTGCATGTCGATGGTCTATATACATCGGTGTCCCAAATGCTGATGGTCTTTACGTCAGTAGGATATAATCATGTTTAACCTTTCGTTTTTTAATGCATTCCTTTTTACATTTGCTCTTTACCTTTAGAACATTGCACAGAGGAAGCAGCACATATCCAATATCAGAAGGAACCTACGTTGGCTCTCTGTTGCCCAAAGAGTCGCCCTTAAAGCGCTAGCCTTGACCCACAAATATTTATCCAACCAGGCTCCCAGCTACCTAGCTAACCGCTTCACACACCACACCTCCATTTGTGCACAGAGAATTGCCCAGACAAACACTCTTTCCTTACCCAGGTTCAAACTACACTCAGCTGGTGGGAATAGCTTCCCAGTTCTCGCCACCAAACTCTGGAACTCCCTTCCTAACCTTCTTAGAGCTGAACCGTCCTACCTTGCCTTTAAGAGTAAGGCCAAATCATGGCTAGCCACTCAAGACCCCTCAAACACGCATGGACTCTAATCAGTAGAACTATACTGTTTCGGCCTGCACAGCCGCTCCTGTTGTCAAACATCTTGACTGTAAATATACTGTAAATACTGCACTGTAATTATTTGTAAACATTATGTTCCCGATTAACTTCTGCTTCCCTGCTTTCAAACTCTCATCACTGTGTATATTTCACTACCTTCCTGATACCTGCTACTGTCATGCCTACTTTCGCACCTCTTACCTTGTACTCCTTTGTAACTTATTCTGCTGTCATGTGTAACATGTTATTGTAATCAAGACATGCGCCCTCGGGCCAGGCGCGCTATACAAATAAACAAAATACAAATATAAATACAAAATACAGTAGCCTTGCGCTAATGTACAGACATGTCACCATTCTCAGACAAGGCTCTGCATGTTACAGCCCACAGGGTGACAAGTTACCTCTAACACAGCAGCTCATCCATTACTATGTTTTGACTGGGTGTGTACTTACAGTAAGTCCTCAGGGATCCTAATTGGCCATCAGAATGTTCAGGCCTCAGTCATACAAAGTGCCTGCCATGTGAATACTGCAACCCAACACATGAGGTTAGGCTAGCCCCCCCAGCCCACATGAGTGATTAGTAATTAAGAGCACCGTGGGAGTCAAACAGAGCGGTCTTGTTGTTTATTGAATAGGCTGTGAATATGGAAGAGTTTAGTTTCAGACTCCCAAAGATGTGGAAAGGGAGTTTGGGAATGCAAGCAGACGAACCCACGATCATGGGGGCTGGCACTCCTTCACTGATGCAAGGAGAGCGCATATGATGTGTGCCTAATGCATTCCATGAGAAGGTGTATGAGGCATGCTTTAATCCCACAAAATCCAATGTGTACACTGTTTTATTGCAAAACTGAACACATTCTGCAGAGAATATTATACGATGCATTCGTTTCCGAAGCCCCGTATATTATTCAGATGGTAGTCCCATTGCAAAACAAGTCACAAAAAGCATAACATGTTTTTAAAGGTTTGTAAAAAAAAAAAAAAAAAAAAAAGCAATTCTCCCTTTAAAGCCTCTTGGATGCAGGGAGAGTATGCATGGAAGGCAGGACACCTCAACTGCAGAGCAGCACATCCGACAGCAGCAATGACATGTAGCACCTGGCAGCTTTCAATATCTGTATATAACCATGAAATAATGTTCTTATTACAGGGTAGTTCTGACATCACAACTGACCTGTAATAAAAAAATCATCACAACTGCTCAGTAATTAGTTATTACACTTCAGTTGTGACGTCACAATGCCTACTGCTTGAGCCGGCAGAGATCTCTTCAGCTGTCACTGTAGCAGTTAATGAAAGCTGTTCAAAGATGTTCTAATTCCTTGCTTGCAGAGTAGTTTTCTTTGACACCTTGCAGCTGGTAATTGACAAGGAACTGTTCATGGTAGAATGTTTAATTTGTGCACTGCTGGGGTTTAACTCATGGGAGCAGAATCTGCATGGTATTACTTACTTTGAGGCACAAAATGATTTTTTTTGTGCAATACATTTTATTAAACTGCTTGAACTGTTTTTCTGAAACGCGTTAGGAGCTGCAGTTTTGCTTTTTAAATCCAAACAGATTCTATATTGAGTACATGGACCAGCAAATGCAAGGTCTCTTACGGTATGTTAAGCAACAAAAAAGTTATTAAAGGTATTTCCAGACTGTGGCCATGCATTATAAGGAATACAATACCACTGCCATACATTAAACGGATGTTTCAAGTCACCCTGGATTTCAGTGAGCTTTTAAAGGAACTCTATTTGGTCACAAAACTCCTTGGTGACTTGCAGTATCCTTATGATGTAAGGTAGGGAATGCATTATCCCATATCTAATAGTGCACATTGGAAACAATTCTAACAATACTTTCAGGTTAGGTGCGCTATACAAATGAATAAATAAATAAATAAATAAATAAATAAATAAATAAATAAACAATGTTGGGAAGGCCTACCAAGAAGTCATAATTTGCTCATAGTGCACTTTGTAGTAACAATGCCATACTATCTACTGTCAAATTCAAGCTGTTGCAAATCACCCTAAATCACTTCCACTAGAATGACCCCCAACTCAGTAGATGTTGTGCTATTTACCCCCAAGGAAGAAAGGCTAGGGCGACCCATCTAGCTGTAACTTGTGACTGTCAGTGCTGCATCAAGACAGCAAGTGCTTAATGCAGAGTGCCCAAGTGGGCATTGCTTCCCACTTAGGCACATTCTGTCCTCGCTGGTACGTCCGCGTGCAGGGTGACCACACTATGCAGTGCTTCTCCACACTTCTGACATCAATGCAATGACCACAGATATGTGGGAACACTGAACACCAGCATGCGGATATACTGGAACTGTAGGGAAATGACCCATCAGCGCCTTCTAGCTGCTGGGCAAAGTATACAATCATGAGAATACTCCTTCAACATGTGCACTACCGAAAGCCGGCCAGAAATCGCCACCATAACACAATATATCCCAGGCCATTAAAAATGACAATGAAGGGCCGAATTATATGGCACCAGGGCCATTCTCTGCCCTACTTTCACCTGTGCTGCAGGAGGAAGAGATGAACTGGAATTCAGGAAACATGACCTGGAAAACAGGGTGGCACCAAGGGTTGAACACTTTGAGCAGTAAGCCATAGCTTCCCATGCCAACTAACCATACTATCAGGGGTAACCTGAAACCCCCCGCCTAAGACCTCAACACCAGCCCTTCTCTAATAGAGTCCAACATATGAAAACCTTTCTGTTGACCCTTCCTGCTTGTATCAAGAAGAAACCTTCATAATGTCATTCATTTTAATAGTGCCATGAAACCCGTGGGTGAATGCAGCGCTTAATCAACACCACCCTAACATAATCTAACATAATCTAACATGCCCTGCTCAATGTTTAAACCATTGGGGGATTCTGGGGAATGATTGCCTTATTTAATTCAATCATTTATCCTACCTTCTCAAAAGTCTTCAAACAGAGCCTCGTCATCATCATCATGACACTCGTATAGCTCAACTAATCACCAAAGGCATCAAGGCGCTGTGCACAGTTCTGCATCTGAGAGGACACAAGAATAACCAAAGAGCCTTCATCTGTGTTATAAGGAGGCTTTATCCTATTGATGGCCTTCCCAAGGTTGTCGGGCACTGGACTGTACTCATGTATCTCTCTTTCAACCAAAGACCATGGACCAGGTTTACGATTACAGGCGCATGCAACACACTGTTAATATACAGGTAATACGTAGTCATTCTGGCCTGGTGTACCTTGTCAAGTTCTTTCGTTGCTTGCTGCACATAGTGCCACAGCATATAGTGCCGAGGACGGTGGTGATGATGGTAGTTATGTGCCCTTTATGCCAGAGGTAATAGTTAACGGCGCAGATAGCAAAATGGCAACAATGTATTTTGTATGGTTTTTAAATGAAAATGTTAGGTTGACAAACAAAAATAAAGTTTTAATGTCACATTTCTAGAACCCTTTACTAACCACAATAAACCAGAGAACAGAGTACCCATTAATTCCTACCTCTCCTCTCGCCCCAACAATCCTCAAAACATTCCTCATGGCGCCATTTTAACTTGTCTTGTAACCTACATGCTCCCTCGTATCGTCTCTATACTATCCTGTGCGACCCTTCATCACCCTTCTAGGGATTCTCTCCACTTCGACAGGTAGGGAGCAGGAAACGGTGGCAGCTGCTGAATCATTTGTATTGGAGGGGCTTAATATGCCCCCAGCTCCCCCCCGCCCCCCCGCGAGACATTTTAGGAATTTCTGGGTTAAAATGGCACATATTACAGCACAGCTTTTCTGAATATGGTGTGCAAGGCCACATGATTATATCGGTGTAGTAGGTTGACACGTGAAGGAAATGCAATATCTGCTGCCAGGTCGCCAATAGTAGCCAGGATAATCTCCCAAAACATTTTCATTATACTTTTACACACAATGTGTGCTATATACTGCAGTGTAAGACAACATGTCTATGATGGCTTTGCAAATATATAACGGCCTTCCCAGGTAAGAACACCTCCATGTTGCCGGTGTTCATGAGGTCAGTAATGCCACTGTAAGAAAACATGTTCATGCTGGGTGCAACTAGGAAAGCCAGCATTGCCCCTCACTGCCAGCACCTCCATTACAGTCCGGCCCTCACCATAATTCACTTGCATTCACAAACCCTGCTCCCTCTGTTCCACATGGCCTCTACACATACACGCACATGCACACATGGCTACACGTTCACAGCCAGACAGTCACCCAGACACACAACCCGTTGCCTGCATGCACACACCTGTACTTACACAGACACATACACAGACACACAGTATTTTTTGTGTTTGCTTACCTACTCATCTCCAGCTCCCTAGCTTGCCTCTGCTCAGAAACCTGCTCCCACTGCTGCTCCAGATTGCCTGTCCTGTGCAAACCTCAGGCAGGAAGTAGGGGGAGAGTTCAATCAAACACCACTCCCTGAGTCCTAGTTCCTGGCGTGCATGGAGTGCCTAGACCTCACACCACAACACCGCCTGTATTACACGGAGTCACAGGAGTGCCCCAAACAAGCCTTTGAGCTTGTAGTACTACAGCAAGTAATGGCTAATTGGCCACGTAAGGCTGATGAGACAACACGCCCCGAGCCTTGCATTGGTGACTGGGCAGCATGTGCAGCTCAAGTATTCCATGCCAAGAGAAGCCTTTTGTCCCCCACAACACAGCTAACAATACAGTGCTTCCTCAGCTGGACTCTGCAGCTCAGGGAGCACTCAGGGTTTTAACTTTGCTGGGTTTTGGCAACTCCATAGTGGGCAGTGGGTTGGCTCCTGGTCACTCATTACGGGGGAGCCTCCAGTGACAGAAACCATTTTTAATAGCCGTGTCTGCACTCTGTGGCAGGAGTTGCCACTTTTCATACTACAGCCAGCTCTGCAAGTGGCTACTTTTTGAATACACTTGAACAAATTGGATTTTTCTGAAAGTGGCCAGTGGTAGGAGTGCAGGGTTGCAGGCTATTTTGCATTGTAAGGCCTACTGCTCCATTCCCCCAACTAAGTGACTCCCCTATAAGATCTACTCTACCTTACACTACACACACAAACCCCCCATATATGGCTGCCACAAGCCTAGCCATTAGCACATCAACACTAACCAAACTGCAACAAAACTCTTTTCTTTAGCCATATCAGTCTTTCCCACATCAGTGGCTAACCTGGCCCCACGCTCTGTAGCCTAATAGATACTGGGCACTTCCATATAGTTCTCATACTCCAGGTTTCTCCCTCAAGCACACAGAAAGCCGAATTGAACACAGGAACCAGTACCCAGGGCTGTTGCTAGGTCTGGAAAGGGTCTGGGGCTAGGCTAATGTCGGGACGTGGGGCTAGCTAGCCTTTTGGTTGTAGCCACTGAGCATCTATCCTGGGCTACAACCAAAGGACCCAGGTCTATAGCCCCCTCCGTCCCCACTAGCAACGCCTCTGCTCTAACCTACACCCATCGGGTCCATGTGATAATATCCCCGTAAAAAATGTCGCTATACAAGAATGGGAGCGGGGACAGCCCTGCAGCCCCCACTCCCATTTAACCCATATATTGTCAACATAAACAATGTCACCTATGCTGTTTCCGGGCGACTATATGTATGGCGACATTATTTATTGGGATAATATTACCTGATACCCACCCATCAACAGTAAGGTTTTGCATTTGCTACGGTACCACTAATGACCCCCCTTTTTTAATATAGCATGGGGGTTCAATACAAGACCACTTGCTTGCATTGCTGTGTGCAATATGAGACAGGGCCTGCTTCTCCCACTGTGCTACAACCAGAAGTCCTGATAGTGGCAGCAGCAGAGGGAGCCAACGGCTATGTAGGACAGCAGAGTAAAAGTGTGCTCTAATGTTGGCTTTTCACCCAATGTTTCAAATACTCCTGGGGAGAGAGGAGGGCACGCAACCATGCCAACATTTTCTTGGAAACAATTGGCCCATTGACGTATTGCTCTTTCATCGACTCAGTATCCCCTCCTAATGCTGTTGAATTACTCCAGTGGGCGGGTTGGGCATGGGCCCAATTGGAATCATATTGATTTTGTGGTTTGGTTGCACTTATCTATCATGCATTGAGCACAGGTGGAGGGGTGGGATGTATGTGTACATTCTTGGCGGTTAATGCATTTTTTAATTGGGGCGAGTAAATGTTTCCCATAAACATGCTGGAACGACCAAGCGTAGCGAGGGAGCCCGGAGGATCCAATGAGGTTTGGTTACGGTTCTTCCCCCGAGACATTTAAATTTTAAATAATGGATTAAAACGGTGCTTTTTACAAAACCATTTTTTTTATTTAGTAAACATCCACAAAGTGGTTGTGTAGTAGCTCACTAGAAAATCCAATAGATTCAAGTCACCAACAGTGCACTTGAGCATTTTCCAACACATTTTCATAATTCCTTTTCATAAAATATGTGCCAGCATAAAAAAATATCATTTTCATGCTGGTGTTGGGCCATACATTTCCATGCTGACTACACCAATATCTGCCAGCAATCCCATATCAGAATATGCTCATGATTGCTTTGTTCTTAATACCAGTAATGATACTACAGAAAACATGTCCATGCTGGCTCTGCCAATATATGACAATACCACAATGTAAGAACACACTCCTGCTGGTTTGCCAGTAAAATTGTCATGCCACAATAAGAAAGCATGTCAAGACTGGGTGCATCAACAGAGGCCAGTCTATCCATTTAAGAAAAACCTATCTTACGGTTTTGACCTTGATACCAATAAAAAATGCAATGCCACATAAGAAAACATATGCAGAATGATTGCACCAATGTAGCATGGTATATATCATGTAATAATACTTATCATGTTTGCTTTACTCTTGATGCTTAATTAAACATGCCATGTCACATGAATGCAATATTTGTAGACTGGCACCACCAACAAAGGCCGTTCTGCCACATAGTACACTTATCAAGTTTGCTTTACTTTTGATGACTATTAAAACATTGCCATGTCACGATAAGAAAATATATCCAGTTTCCCACCAACATAGCTCAGTCTTGCTACATAATGCACTGATCATGTTTGCTTTACTCTTGATGCCCATTAAAACTTTACCATGCCACAGTACAAAATATGCCTAGACTGGCCCACCAACACAGGTTATTGTTAACCCTCTCCACCACGCACAATTGGAGACTCGTTCCCGGGCTGGCACACATGCACTCATTCAATAATTTCTCCAATTCACACAAACATGCATACGTCCATTGATTTCTTGCATTCGCTTGCGCACACATACAACAGACACTCCCTCATTCACTCACGTAAACGTACAGATACAATGTTATGTTAAACTGTTTTACATAGTGCAGCTTTCACCTGCAGGCATCATGGTGCTGGGGAGATCCAGTGAGAAGCAGGCAGAAGAGAAATGAAACAGTTACTGAAATAGGAAGGTTTTAAGATGGTGCTGAAAAGCCAAATGTTCAGCAATTTATCAGAGATCGAAAGGAAGTTTATTCCATAATTGTGCAGCTGTGATGGAAAACGTTTGTTCGCCAATCCTAGCTCTATGAATTCTAGGAACTGAAATCCAGAAGTCTGAGGAAGAACACAGTGGCCGAGCAGGCAAATAGCGACAACGCTTTTGCTGCAAATAATCAGCGCCCTGATCATTAAAGGCATGATGAACTAGGAATAATGCCTTAAACTCAATGCAATGTACCACCGGGAGCCAATGAAGGCTACGCAGCACTGAAGAAACATGGTCATGAGAAGAAAATCCAAGGACCGCCCGGGCCGCAGTGTTTTGTAACACCTGCATTCGATCGAGCAAATAAGCCGGCTGAGAAAGATAAAGTGCATTACAGTAGTCCAGTATGCTCAACATCAATGAAGCCACCACTGGTGCACGTAACGTGTTAGGAATAATCGTAGTACTTTATGCAGGGCTCTGAGTTGGAAGTGGCCTTGCTGACAGACCAAACTAATTTGAGCCGCCATAGAAAAGGAGGCAGCTATTTTGATACCTATATTCTTTGCCACCAACATTGGCTAAGGAAATAAAAGGGCCTAGTGGAGGATGCCAGAAATCAGGCGTTCAGAGGTAAACGGCAGAAGGAGAGACGATGATCAGGACCTCTGTTTTATCACCATTGAGTCTGAGCCAATTCTGGCACATCCAGTCCCCGACAGACTTCAGGCAGTTATTGAGATTGGTGGCCACATAGGGTTATCCAGTTTGAAGGGAACTATGATCTGCGAGTCATCTGCATACATATAAGAGCGCAGGCCAAAGGATTGAATACGTTGAAAAAGGGGTTGAATGAATACACTGAAGAGAATGGGTAAAAGTACCGATCCCTGAGGGACACCACAGGTGAGCGCACAGGGGAATGAAGTGAAATGGCTTAGAGAGAGATGAAACATTCACGTGCTTGAATAAACAAACATACATACATTCATACATACATAGAGATTTTCCTTATGTGCAGCCCTGGTATATATGCTGTCTTCTGTTTAGGGCCTTGGGCACCCACGCAGCATTAATAGGAACCAGGAAGCAGAAAAAGCTTCCTGGTTCCTGAAGGCATGTGTAGTGGAGTGGGTGCACCTCCTTCATACTGTGCAGCAGGACCTAAATGTGTTGGGATGTGTGGGAGCACCCCATAGGCACATTTGGGCCAGCAGTTCATCGGGCTCCATCCCAATGGAATTTGCAAGCCAGGGGAAGCAAAGCACCTCTTCCATGGCCCATTGGGCATGGCACAGGGGAACTTAAGCTGCCAAAGGGAAGCTACGTATGGGAGTGCTTTCACTGCCTTTAGTTCATCCATAAGGTGCCACAGTAGCGGGTTGGCAACCCCTCCCCCCTTTATGGTCATGCAGCCCCTAAATATTTCAGAATAAATGATCATCAAAAAGGTAACTTGAGAACAGCCTTAAGACTGCAACAAATACAGGACTGGACCCAAGTGCGAGCAATGTAGTGGACTTGTCGGCGCTCCTAAGTGTCTTTGAGACTAAGAAGGGAGGAAGCAACAAACCAGGATTTACGCAGCGCCATGCCTTCGATTCGGCCACAAGGGAACAGAATAAACTTAAGAAATTGCAGATCAAGACATTAAAGAATGAACCAGCGGTACAAAGTGCTATTAAAATTAACAAATTAAAGCAAAAGTATAGAAATTGGTAAAAGCTTTGAAAGATAACGATCTTACACCAGGATGCAGAACGAATGCTACTCAACATCAGATCGAAAAACACAGCTGAAATTTGGGCAATGATTAACAACATGGACGCTCCACAGGAGGCATTTGCAGCAAACTCCATCACAGCTGCAAGTTGGACCTCACATTTTTCTAAATTCTTTGACCCAGAAGTCTGTGAACCATGTGTCGAGGGACAAAAACAAGGTATCTGGAACCAGTTAGACATCACAACTGAGACAATTGGAGAAGCTATAAACAAATTGAATAAATTGAGAGCACCGGGCCCAGATGGGCTGTCAAACGCCATGTTAAAGGAAAATATGACCAAATGGGCTAAGATCTTGACAATCCTATTTGATCATATAACTGACAAACAGATGATCCCAGCATCCTGGAAGACCGCAGTGATCATCCCAATTTTTAAAAAGGGGTTGAGATTGAATCCTAGCAATTTTCACCCCATAGCACTGCTAGATGTATTGGGAAAGGTGTTCGCCTTTTTCACTTTGAGAACATTAGGTAAATGGAGCGCTGAAACCAACCATCGTGATGAATGACAAAACGGATTCATCAAGGGCATAGGAACCACCTTAAACATCTTTCTAATAAACATCTTTAAAGCCCAGGTGGAGCGATCAAAAGAAAAGAAAATATGAATGGCGTTCATTGACCGAACTGAAGCCTTTGACACAGTGAACAGGGCTCGATTATGGTCAAAAATGGAACAGTGGAGCTGCCCAACGGCCACTCGAGAAATTATTCAAGATCTATACTTTGACACCTCCATTCGGAAAAGGCTGGACAGATCTGGTTCACTCTCCAAAGAAATAAAAACAAATAAAGGGCTAAAACAGGGCTGTCCCCTAGCCCCAGATCTTTTCAACATGTTTACCTCGGACGTTGCAGATGCATTCATCGATATCAGATGCTTTCCGCCGAACATCGGAGGAAACAAAATAAGCTGCCTACTTTATATTGACGACTTGGTCCTGCTGGATCAAACCCCAGTAGGACTGCAACGTCAATTGGAGGCCTTACAGAATTACGTTGACCAGAACGGTTTAAAGATCAACCCGACTAAATCAAGAATCATGGCCTTTGGAGAACAAGCCGGAGGTCAACATAAAACAATGACGTGTTGGCAACTAAGAGAACCGAAGATACCACAAGTCTCTTTGTTCATATATCTAGGGGTATGCCTCAATACATGCAGAGTCAATGTCCCAGACTAGCCCTCTTGAGATCAAAAGCAAAAAACTCGGCAAGTCAAGGTAGATTGCTGGTAAAGAGATACTGTGGATATTCATTGAGACCTCTCATCACGTTCTATAGAATGAAATTCCTACCAATCTTTGACTTATGCGACTGAATGCGCATTCTCTTTTAGTGCCGAAAATTGGACCCTAATTGAGGGAATATTTTGGAAAAGCGTTCTACGAATGCCGAGGAGTACACCCATGCAAGCATTGCGAATGGAGTTGGGCTTGATGGCAAGGAAAACAGTTGTAGTCTGGAAGTCACTGGCACTCTACCGAAAATGCTTAGACGCACCTGTCAAAGGTGGTTTCACCATGCTCAAAAAAGCCATAACTCAAAACAGTGAAGTGACTTTGACGGACTGGAAATGAATATGTCAGGCTATTCTACAGAACTTGGGGGAACACGACAAATACCTAAGAGAAAATCCAGATAAATTCAAACGAAAATTATACATACAAGACTGGATAACCACACTAGACGAAAGACTAGGCTTGACAGCATATGGGAAACCGTTTCCGGAAGCAAAAAAAACTAAATATACTACCTAGGTACCTTGATCAATTCCCAAATTGGTATTTTAGGGACAACATGATGAGATTTAGACTGCAGTTGTCCCCAACAGGCGAGCTACTCAGCCGCCAGAAAAAAAACTCGATGCCAGACTATTGCAGACTATGCAAGGATGAACATTTTATCGAGTCATTGAAGCGTTTGGTTTTATTTTGCACAATATTGGAAGACGAGAGAAATAACTTCATCAAAGAATTCACTAAGAATCATAATTGGAGAACCACTGAAGAGTGGTGGCTAGAACTCCTCAAAGGAAATCAAATGTCGCTATCTTTAGCTCGGCGGAAACTATTGTTAAACATTTCTAAAAAACTGTGAGACTGAAATTTAGCTGGAAGTATTCATTTAGTAAATAATGTGTTCTTATTTTCTTTTTCTTATTTTCATGTAAATATCATGTCATTCTGTGAATAATTGTGGCTAAAGGTTTGCATATACTTTAAACCAAATAAAGCCTTAAAAAAGAATACAAAAAAAAGGCAAAACTAGGAAACGAAATCAGTGGGATACAAACTTAACGTTTTCAACTACTAAAACAGCCTTTCAGATAGGTGGTTAAAAGTTGAACAGTGCAAAGATTCAAAGACACTTTGGCAAAGTAATGTGGACATTAGTTACGCCTATCAGGCACCACAACAAGGGGGTTGAACATGGGATCTGCGGGGTCTCTTCAAATGCTACAGTTCTGCGATTCTCTTACGAGCTTTCATCCTGTTTCTGGTGGCCCGGAGCCACCATGCAGAGGAAGTTAATGTTTAGTTTTTTTTTACAGGGAACCAAAGGCAATCTTTTTTATTAGCACCAGCAGCTTGCTGCAAAAGCTGAACCCCTGACAGCCTGGCACTTCTCCTGTCCCTGTGTGCATCGGCAGCCTGTGTCAAACCGCCTAAGTGCAGCAGGCTCCAGTGAGCACAGAAATTAAAAAATTACAGCATCAACTGCATCTGCTCCACTTGAGTTATTTTCCTCGGTGATCAAGTTAATCAATATTTTTTTTCAGATGGCAAGTTTTTATTAGTTTTCCATTACTGTCAGGTCTGCAGGCCAACAGCGATTGATAGGCTTGTAAGTGCAAATGGTGAGAATAAAGTGTAGGCATCTCTTCTAATTAGCTGCCAGTGCACCCTTTAAGCCTGCAAGAAAGGTGAATTAAAAGATGATTTATTGCACAGCTGTTCTGCACCCTTTATCCAGACGGCGGAATCATGCAGGGATGATGCATAATACACCCTCCTGGTCACGCAGAGCACCCCGCGTCACAGGATCATAGTGGTAGCGGTGGCTCAGTGGGCCGGCGAACATTAGGGGGTCTGCGTGTGCAGCCTTGGCGATGCATGTTTTCTGTCCTCGTCAGTCTCCCACCCAACACATGCTACTGGCACCTTGCAAAATATTGTGTCCTCTGCAGTGGTGGAAATGGAATTTGTTTAAGGGGGATCCTACAAGGGGTGGGGGCTGAGTTTGGAGGAAGGGGCAGGGTTCCCAGGAGGAAAAGTTTAGAGGATGCAGAATTGGCATTTGAACTCCGCTCAAAGGAAATGCTCAAAATAATATTTTAAAAATGGTGCAATGTCTTTCATGCTACGTCCATTCAATAACTGCCCAGGCAACACTTAAAAGATGCTCACCTATCAAACCCAGCAATCTATAGTGCCAAGTTCTCATGAAAACAAAAAATATCCAAATGTGAGACATGTGCTTTGATGAAAATGTTGTGTGGTCTTGTGGGTAAGCATCAAGACTGGGAACGCAAAACCTAGGTGAACTCCTGGGTGAAATCCTGGTAGCCATGCACTTGAGCAAGATTGCTGCCCTCAATAAAACTCAAGGGATGCTGCGTCCCACCTCTGAAGAATAGCCACACTGTCCACCCACATGTATCCTTTCCTTGAGCCCTGAAAAGCAGCAGAGGGCCACAATCAGGGAAAATATCTGCTCCAGTCTCCTGGATTGTAAACTCTCTTTCCACAAGACATCCTGGGCAAATATTCACTCGCATTCTCATCTCTGCTCCACAACTCCCTGATTGGCTTTCAACTTTGAACAATGCTCTGCTTTATAAAATCATTTCCAGAAAAGGACACAAACCACTGTAAGGCACGCACACAAATATATTTAAGGATTTGTACCATGGTATGTGTACTATTCAAGCCATCTTTTATAAACATAAGGTTAAATATGGTAGACAAAACATGTACAATTGTGACATTCCTGCCATTTTGACTGAGAGACTACAAATACTAGAATACGTGTTGGCATATTTCACAGAGCCCCCAGGTTCGTGTGTGTTTCTTTGGTGAAGCTGGGGGCTCGGTAATATAATCTGCTCTGCGTGCACTCACACAGAGCAGATTTGAACACTGAGCCGCCATGCCAGGCCGGGGATGAGTCAGGCCGGGTTTTGAGATATGGGCAGATATGTTATCCCAGATTTCGGACCCAGCAAGAGCCAGTCCATTGGCCAGCACTGGTCCTCTGTACGTGTGGACCTCCCACCCAATACATGTTACTTGCCTCCGCAATGTGTATTTTCTGTACTTGTCTGTCTCCCACACATCACATGCTACTTTTACGTTGCTAAATATTGTGTCCTCTGCACTTGTCGGCCTCCCCCCAACACACACTACTTACATTGGCAATGCGTATTTGCTGTACTCATCACTCTCCCAAACAACACACGCTACTTGCTTTGGCAATGCATATTTTCTGTACTCGTCAGTCTCCCAAACAACACACGCTACTTGCACCTTGCTAAATATTGTGTCCTCTGTACGTGTCGGCCACCCACCCTACATATGCTACTTGCCTTGACAATGTCTATTTCGGTACTCAGTCCCCCATACAACACACGCTACTTGCACCTGGCAAAATTATGTATCCACTGTACGTATAGGCCTCCCACCCAACCCAGGCTATTTGCCTTGGCAATGCATATGTTCTGTACTCATCAGTCTCCCAAATACCACATGCTACTTGTGCCTTGCAAAATATTGTGTTCTTTGTATGTGCAGGCCTCGCACCCAATGCACACTACTTGCAACTTGAAAAATATTTTGTTTTTTGTACAGGTCGTCCTACCACCCAAAACACGATACTTGCGCCTTGGAAAATATTGTCATCTCCATGTAACGGCATGCCACTTGCACCTTGCAAAATATTGTGTCCTTTGTATGCTTTGGTCTCTCAGCAAACACACTACATTCACCTTGCATAATATCCTTTGTATGTGTCGGCCTCCCACCCAACACACGCTACCTCTGCCTTGCAAGATATTGTGACCACGATTGTAGCTCTACTCATGCAAAAGGAGCGAGAAGGTGGGCACCAGTACATGGGTTTTGTTCTGCAGTAGAGAAAGATCAAGGAAAATCCTTGTGCTTTCATTTACAAGAGGATAACACTGCAAAACATTGGGGGACCATCTACAATGTTGACCTCCTTATTTTGGGTGTAGTAACAATTGGTGGAGAATTTGTTTGTATTCCACCTGTGATAAGGTAGTATTTGCCACCGGTAGTGAATCTTTGGAATACCACCAGTGGTATGTACACCAAGGTGGCAGGCTGAAATGCCAACAGCATTTCTTCTATACCTGTTTTCCATTGGTTTGGCTGTTGTGAGCAGAAGAGGGAATGTTTTAGTATCCCTTTAGGGAGAGACAGCATTAGTAGTGAAGGCAAATCTCATGCTGGTTCCTACTTAAACCAGTAACTCTTCTGGGAGTGATAATCATATGTGAATGAGTGATCACTGACTATTAGTTGTGTTCTTAATCATCGCTGTGAGATAACTCTGCAAAAAAGATGGATTATATGAATGTAAATTTGAATCTTAACTAAGACTAAGCTTAGAAATGATAAGTGAACCAATCTTGACCTTTTTTAAACAAGGTAAATGACAACTTGCTGTGGATCTTGCTGTGGATCTAATTGACACAAAATCTTTGTCGGGGGGAAATCTAAACATGTGAGGAGAATGTCCTTAAGATCTGAATGGCTAATGTTCTCAATTTCGTATTGATGGCATACACTTGGCCATCCCGAATCCAGATACTTCCCACATCCAGCACAGAGTTGCACATTACCAACATAGATCGCCATTGTTCAATTTACAAAACACGAGTGTGCCTGGAGCAGCTCACCGTGTTTGTTACACTGCCCACCATATATACACACATTGACATTCCAGATGAAAACGCTACACTTCCTGTGTGTTTTTCTAAAAAGGTTGTGTGAGATGCAAATGCATTACCAATATACCTTTAAGGACCTGAGAAAGAATATTTAATGTGGATACGCTTGTTAGCGGACAACTGGTAGCTGAGATGGAATTAAGACAAATTGTAATTAAATTGCTTTTAATTTTGGAAGTAACCACCCAAATGTGTTCTATTTGTTTCTTTGATATGTACAGCAGGGAGGTAAATTCACCAAAATGCCAGGGGTAGCGGAAGTGGTATCAAGTAATAGATGGCATCACCAGAAGTGACATCACATGGCCTTTGACCATGCCGTCCCAGGAAATCATGCCATATGACCTTTTGCCTTGGTGACATCACGGGAAGTGACATTGCAAAAATAAATAAACGGATTATAGGATTATTTAAATAACTAGTAATAAAGCCAACAACTGGCTATTTTAGTTTTCAGGCACATATTAACTATGGTGATGTCCCAATATGTAATGTGTGTAGTCATGATTCACAAGTGCCACAACAAGCATACGAGAAATACCTTCTTTTGAAAGTATCCTCATCTGGCCAGTCACTGCCATCTGCCAAAGCCTTACATCCCAGACACAGCCATATATGCTAAATACTACCTTGCATGCCAGGCACTGCTATAAAAAACTAAGGCAATTTCATATAACCTATTTTTCCATCCTATAATGGATGAAGCCTCATATGCTGTGTACAGTCATCGCATGGAAGCTACTGTCTCACACGCCCAAGTGCTGTGATCATTGCCAAGTGCAAACACAATCACCCAAGTACTGGCATATTGTGCCAGGTAAAGCCCGGGATGCTAGTACATGATCAAGCTTGTTTGTTTTTCAGAGTTGTGAGGCATCAGAAATGTGAGGCAGACAACATTGTGAAGGTGTCTCAACAGATTTCCTATTATGAAATTAGAAGGTTGGATAAACACTTCGCTATCCCTACCCTGACGTGGATTTCCCTGCCTAAAATGAACTAAAGGAAGCACTCAACAAAGGATATCTATCCCTCACACATATACATACAACAAATAAATATGGAAATGCATGGCAGTTCAAAACAATACCAATTTCATTCGTATTATATCAACATTCTCTTCTTATAACCTGGGTTAGTTCCCCTTTGCCAGATTTTAAGTAGAATTCTGCTTCACAGTTCAAAGAAAGGAAATCCTGGTTTGCAACAAAGTTCCAACAACGTTTCAACAAAGTTCTTTGTAACCTCATTTGGTCAACAAAACGTTTCAATACTCTGATGATTCAACAAAGCAAATTAAAGACTCTTGTTCTTCCTTATATGATGTATCTTCTTTAGATAAAGAACAACTTCACAGTTCATCAATATCAACAATAATTGTCTTGGTCGGTATGATTTGATACAACTGCTTCAGTAACACAAATATTTAAATTATCATTTTCAGGAACACTTTGTAGCACTTCTTTGACTTCCACTTGTTTTACTCCCATGCCAGGCCCACTAGCTCAGTTCACACCTGGTCTACTCCCATGCCATGCCTACTCCTCCATAGGTTTGCCATCCGGGTATACTCCCCTGCCTGAACAGTATTTCACAACAACAAGTGCTCTTATTGTTAAAGTCAACTGACCAGAGGTTCACAACAGCTTCATAGTATTCAACAATTTGCAACTTCACAACGTTTAACAATTCTTTAGGGGAAACAATATTCACATTGAAGCTCGTCAATACATTTTTGTAAATAATGCTCCTCTCCTTCTGAATATCTGTTCCCAGAAGGGCTGCCTTTTTGTCCCCCTTGTTTCCCCAATGCACCGGTAACCAAAGACTGGCAAGCATATAATCTTAGTCTGCCTCTCTCTTGGCTTACGCAATGTGAGTTTATGCCAACATTTACCCTACATTGTACAAAGTGTCAGCAACATGTTTCAACATTTATGGATCTTTCCATAGCCCCCTTCTGCTGGTGGCAATATCAGTTGTATTGCATTTGCCTTGGTTTCAGTAGCTTTTGGGTTGGGCAATACTTGCAGGTATTCATTCTCAACACTTATTTAAAATTACTGTTATTTGGTTTTGTTATGCAAGATTTTCCCTGCTGCTCAATGGTTCAGTATTTAAAATATATTTCAGAGTTACTTTCACTCATACACGAGTGCTGCTCTCCTGCTGTATGGCTGCTTTGAACGCGCAAGCGGGTATGGAAATATCCAGGGTCACTACCAGCATGTGAACTCACTGGTTAAGACGTGCGCCTCCTTTCACCTCGCCACTCACAGGATGTCTGCTGCTGTGGCTCCTTGCAACCCGGCAAACTGCTTCCTGTAGTCTGCCTTCACTCCCGCCACCTGCCACTGGAGCTCCTGTCTCTCCTGAGGCCCTCTGGTGCACGCCAGCCACCAGAGACAGCCTTACCTTTGCTTTCAATGCACTCTGGTGCACACCAGCCACCAGAGACATCCTCGAGGCCCTTGGGTGAATGCCAAGCGCCTGAGGCAGCCTCCTGGAAACAAAAACTTCCCTTGCATACACTTCCCACTGAACATCCTCTGCACTTCAGGATTTGAGAGACTCAGAACCCCTCAGGACCGCCAGCTGATTTCTACTGAACAGAGGTCCCGGTGTCTTCTCTCTCTTCCAGATTCTGTCTGGACTGCCTGCACAAACCGCGCTGCAACTGCTTGCTTTCTCTACTCCTTTCCTTCTCTACGGCCTGCAACTCAGGGGGGCATTTAAGCCTCTCTGTCTCCCTCAGGTGTGGGTCATCTGGATTAATGATCTAAAAACTCCTGCAACATTGTACCTTTGTAGCCCTCTTCCTTGTCCCAGTATATAGGGACTTATGGGACTTGAAGTCCCATAATTCAGTCAGTTTTTCGAGTTTTATTTTTACTTGTAAGCCCAAGTCTGTTTTTTACAATATTTTTAAAAGGAATATCATATGGATTAATTACCAGTCCTGATTGAAAAGAGAAAGGTAGTTCTTTTAGGCTGTTGGCATTTGCAGATTTCCTTTCACTATATCTTGGGGTGCTATGGAGGTTATTAGCTTTACAAGTGTCTAGGATTTTAGATATCTGTTTATTTCTCCCAAGGCCTAGGAGTTGATTGTGTTCACACCTATTTATTTGTGTATCTTGTAAAATGAAAAGATGATTAATACAAAAAGCCATTACGTACTTTGGCATTACTTTGGCATTAAGATAATATCCGCCCTAGAGGAAGGCAAATACTGGGCCTTTTCTCCTCCTAGGTGTACCTCCCACAGAATACCCCCCCTCAACCTCAGGGTCAGGATCAGGAAGCGTCTGCCTTTCCCTGGCCACCTGGGAGGAGACTTTAGGCATGGGTTTAGTGAGGAGTCCATGGGCTTCATCACATAGTGCAAACTGAACTGACTCACTTTTGGTGGTTTGGAAAAACTAGGTCCTGTGGGGGAAGATGATTAGCCCAGTATAATCTATGTTGTTCAAGTGGAGAAGCCAGGACTTCTGCTGATTTCACTGTCCTCTATTAACCCAGTAGACAACATCTCCCGCCATCCCACCTTAAATGTGAAGTACCAAACTACATTCTAAATTGGTCTGAAATTATAAATAAAATCTTTATCGAAACTCTTCGGTAAAACAAGTATGATTTGTTATGATGGGATTCAGGAGGAACACGATTACTAACGGTAATCACTTAACTCACTGATCCATGCCAGCTATTTCTACATACGACATAAAAACAAACTTCCTAAATATACATAAGTATGTAGAAAAACCTGCATTGCAGCTTACACTAAATATCAAATATACACATGAAATATCACATTTAAGCGAATTGCAAACACAGATATGGCATGCACACACACATGAAAGCATGTACACATGCACGCACTGTGATGAATGGGATTGTGCCCTGCAGAAGTACAAGGATGAGTAGAGGCTAAAATGCCCCCTCAGCCCTCACACAGCTACAAACCAAGAGCCAACACATTTATAAAGGCAAAACAGGCAACGTTAAGAGAGATAGCTCCTTTGCCTTTTGTGGTAACGTGGGCAGATGAAAGGCTATGCTCTTAAGAGGGCTGTGAATGTGATTCAGTAGCGACCCAAACAGCAAAGCATAACAGTCCAAAATAAAGGAAACATCAAATCAAGGTTCCATAACAGCAGATATACTTTAATAAAACACACCATCTACAAAATGAATAGAAAAACATTACTGGAATCCCACCGCTGAGGAAAGAGCAGAGAATAAGCAAATATAGCACAATGCAGAACTCTGGGTAATGAATCAGGGGTGTAAGGGAAGTGAAAACTACAATGCTCTTAAAAGAATATGTTTCTTGGATGCATAAAGGGAATTAGTGACCTAACCAGACTCTAGGGCCCAGAACTACTGGATCAAGGAAGCAGTTAATAGTCAATAGTATCTTTGTGCAGTTCGTAGGCAGCTCAATGGCATTGAAACTCGGCTTTGAGCAATGGTGCGAGCGGATCAAGCTCAGTTCAGGCACAGTGGATCAAGTGGGTCCAAGCAGCAAGCAGGCGTTGAGCAGGTTCAAATGCAGTAGCTAGCTGTATGCAGTGTGGGGCTATCACCAGGATCTCTTTGAGGTTGAGCTAAGTCAGGTTCTGCCTGCCAGGAGGGGTCAATGTGTGATGCTCCAGCAGTTTGAGTCGGTGGGTGACGTCGTCAGAATGGTGATCCTGAGGTGTGGTTTGGCAAAGTGGCAGTTTCGAGAGCAAGTTGTGATGTAATCACTGGTTACAGTCAGCAAGTGGCTCTCCAGCAGTTCGAGTCAGATCCCGGCATTGAGCGGTTCATTTGAGATTAGCAGGTGCTGAGCTCAGCGAGGGCACGATGAAGGGTCAAGTGACTCAATTTGCAAGCAATTGTTCGAAGGGTTGGAGGATTTCAAAAGGCAACACGAGCGGGGTCACTCTTGTTTGATGAGCGGCAAACACAGTTTGACAAAAGTCGACCTGTTTGGTGCAGCAGAACAAGGAGCCTTAGCTAATATGGTCCTCCAGATGCTGTGAGATCCACTCCAAGCACTCTAGGAGAGGATGTGTCCTTTCGGGGTCAGCTCTCTTAGCCTTGGGAGATTCTGGTGCAGAGTGGCAGGTCCTGGCCCACAGCAAGAGACATCCCCAATGTACCCTGGGAGTGAGTAGGGAGAAGAGCTCCCCTTTGTCTTGGACTTCTCATCAGTGGTTGAGCGCGTTGGAAAGTATAACTCTCCCAAAAGAGGTCCAGTTAATCCTTTTCCTGTACTGTTCCAGTATGAATCAAAGAAGCGGTAGAAGACCCCTTCTTTTAAAGGTAAAAGTCCATAGGTGAATGAACTAAAGCTAGCCTACCTTACTGGTAAAATCCCTGTTTTTGAAAGAAGTGGTCGGACATCACACCCAAAGTGCTTTGCTCTAGAGGATGTGGGGGGGACTGGAAGGAGAGGGAGAGAAACAACATGGTGGAAGAATTTTTCCAGGGTACAGAGCTCTCCTGATTATTCTAACCCCACTCCTTCCTTCCTCAGTAGGATCAAAGGCTTTTCGAAATGCAGCACCCTAATGTAAGGCTACTCCCTTTGAATGGGTGTAATCTTTTGATTCCTGTGCCCAGGATAGCAGCCTGTGGGTGGCTGACTCTCATAGAGGTCATTACCTTCTCTCACAAAGAAATCAAAGAAGAGACATGGCCATTCAGGTTCCTATCCTGTCATATGTCAGGTTCAGCGCATCCGTCCAGAATACACGTCACCTTCCACAGCTGAGATGACTCACAGGAGCTGACACATGTGTGATATCAAATTGGATGTGGCAGTAGAATTTATGAGACTACTACCCACCATACTCTAAATCAAGTATGGCTTATATTTAAAGATTATTCTGCCACCAGAAGCTATGCCTATAATGCTAGGGTTTTAGAACAGGGGTGCATATCCTAAATGATGCCACTGCGCTGCAGAGACTTGTATGTCACTGCAGCTGTCAAATGGGCACCTGTGACCTCTGAACTTGCTCTGTGCCACTGGTAGAGCAGGTGCTGCCAATCAGGGTACTGATGCAGCAGGGCCCATGCCCACACTATGAAATATGCCATTCCACCTATACCCTTTCCAAATGGCAATCCGTCACATGCGCGGACTCACATAAACAGGAAACGTGTTAATAGGAATACAGCTGCCCACACAATAATGACTCTGAAGAAGTCATGGCAAGTGCTATTGTGAAAATGTTTAGTCTCCTTTGCGCAAATGGACAACCTGCACACTGCTTCAGGAATTATTTGTTTTAGTGGCTTCCACTGTGCAAGCAATCATAATTTTGAAAGGCGAATGGGACTAAATAGACTTAGAGTGTAATAAACAAAGTAATTTATTTCAGACACCAAGTGTTTTTAGCAGAGCAATACATCACAGTGGCATTTAAGTGTGGGGGGTTGTAAGCTAGGGGTCACACGGGCAGTGCCAGAGGTACTAAGCAGATTGCCAGTGAAAGCAGCTGGTAGCAGTAGCTACCCCCAAATGACATCCATGATGAACAGTGCCAATGCTGACAATTTGTTTTTAATAATTAAAAACACGAGTTAGGTCACCCATTATCTTAGTCGTGTCTCTCTCTATTAAGCTAGGAGATGCTTATATGTGCTATTAAGGCTGAACATGAGGTCTACACCAAGCTTCACTAGGGTAATTCCATGCGCGTGGTGTTCCTTCATAACCAACTGGAGAGACTCCAAAAGAGTGAGGATGCAGCGGCTGCTATCTCACAGGGCTGATCAAAGCGAACACATCAGCACAGCCCTCCACGTACTGCACTGTCTGCTTGTGCCTCCAGGAATCTCACTTCACCGCACGCCTCTCATTTACAATATCATCTTTTGAGAGGTCCAGAAGGCATTGCTATTTCAGGACCTAAGAGCCTCTTTATTTTGTCCCCCCTCTTTTCGGTGCAGAGTGCCTTTTATTCTAAATCTACATAGATCTTGATTTGAGATTATTAGAGTCCTGCTGTGTGTATCATAAAAGCTGGAGATGAGTGGGCAGGCTTCAGTTGGTTGGAGTTGAATGTTGTGAAGTGGAAAGCCCTCTTTCTGTGTCGCCAACTCACTCTGTGGTCTCCCATGACTGGTCTAGCCTCATAAACCCTTGAAGCCATAGATAGGAGTGTGTGCCACTATCTTTTCATTACACAACGCTGTGCCAATGTTTGCCAGGCTGCAATGTCATCATGTATCACTGTAGTAATTTATTTCCAACTGGATCACCATCCTTTTGTGCATCTGGGAATTCCTAAACCACTGTTCTGTAATCTCCAGTTGTAGAAAACGTCCCAATTCCCCTTTCAGTAGGGGCAAATAGTAGCTACAATGCATCATGTCACATTCACGCCTTCCATTGGTTGCCAGCTCCATGTTGTGTTGAATGCTAATTCCTCAGCATGGTACATATGGCTTGCTAGATACAAGGGCCTTTCTATGAGCAGAATTCAACGCCATCTTCCGGAGCAAGATCTGTTCTTGCTAGCCTCGGCTCGTTTTATCGAGAGTTTCTCAAGGCATGCCAGAATGCCTGCGGGATGAGGCACGGACGGCGTTAGTCTCAAAGCTGCGTTGCTCCTTACTCTGGATCTTGTTCAACACCAGACTTCTTATTCTACCGGAAGAAGATGAAAAGCTGGTGCGATAAATTTTCTGCCAGTATTCTCTTCACTTGCTAGCAAGGATGTCCAACTCCAGGCCTCGAGGACCCGATCTATGCCGGTTTTTCAGACACCCTTCATTAATATTCATGAGATAAATTTGCATACAATGATTCTAAATGTCTACACATTTTTCCTCATGAATATTAATGAGCGATACCCTGAAAACCCGTCAGGATTCCTGCCCTCGAGGGTGGGATCTGGACAACCCTGAAGTGTTTTCTGTATTTTTACATTGGAAGCTGTGACTGACAAAATGCTCCCTATGTGGGTTAGCAGCACCTCAGCCCACAAAGATTGTGTCTATTTGCTTGATAAAAGCTGTATGTCCTCAATGACCTCGTCACCTGCTAGCATTTGCACGTGGACTCTTTTGGAGAGACATATATCACTGCAACTTCTTCCCAAAGACAGGTGTTTTAAGCATGAAGGCGACACCTCAGAGATTTTTTTTTTTTAAACAACAGATTTTTGTCCACCATAACTCGGCACACGGTGGACAAGCTGGGCGAGAATAGATCTCTACCGGCAGGGGTGTTTCTAGGTCTGAAAAAAAACGGGCTATGCTGATGTTGGAACTGACAGGCCTGGGGGCTAGCTAACCATTTGGTTATAGCTCCTGAGATTCTATCCGGGGCTACAAGAAAAAGATCAGGGGCTATAGCCCCCTCAGCCCCCCCCCCCCCTAGCAACGCCTCTGTCTATCGGGTATGTTATTAAAGTGAAAAAGGTGACCTGTGAATCGGTGTCTTCCATTACAATGACCTGCGATGCCAGGAATCCAGACACAACTCTACAAAATAAAATCACTCACCTGCTGCCTACTACTTCCAGCAAGTAGTGTATATGGTGCTGTCTACCGAATGGGTGTCTCCTGCTGTAATGAAGAAATGCAGTCTAGCATGTAGTATTCGGATGCTTATTGTTCTATTATTTTCCACTTGTATTTTATATAACCTTAGCAACACCAATGCATCACATAACATGCATAGCACATTTTCGTCCACCTTCTTGATTAATAACATCCTACATAAGTAACTCTCTAAGGATGTCTGTACACTGGGGACTGCGCATGTGCACAGCCCCATGCTTGCAGATGTCCTTGTCGTGGGACCCGGCTTGCCATCTCTCCTTCTCCTCTGAAGCCTCCAAAATTCAGCAAGGCTCTCCTCATAGCCCAGGCATGGGCCCGCTGTCGCAGCATCAGTACGTCCCTCAGACCCTACTGCATCAAGGATGTTGCGGCAACTGTGTCCTTGCACCTAAATCCTGAGCTTAGCCAAATGCGTAGATATGGTTCATGGTACTTCAACGTCAAGATGAGTGCTGTGCAGATGAAATGCGCACTAAGCCCAGTGTACATTATGCACTTAGTGAATCAAGCAGACACACACACCTTGTACCACAGGTATATTTGTCGAATGTGTACAAATCATGAAAATTGATTATTATATTGTGAAATAGATACATGAAAAGTTTATATTTAAACTATATCATTTTAAATTAAAAAAAAAATAAAAAAGACCCGTGGCTGTTCTTTTTTAATTAGGTGTTTTAAAAAAAATGTTTTACATGGAACAGAATCTTCACAAACATAATAAAGGATACATTTGGTGGTCCTCCCACCAGTGCCCTTCTCAGAATCACATCCATTTAAGATGAACACACTAATAATACCACAATTAGACTGAACAGGTTGTTTCTTTCAGCCACAGCATTCAATGCCCCTTCTGCCCCAAGAAGACATGATTATAATTAGCCAAAGTCAATTTCTACAGAGTGACCAGCTTCGCCATCTCTGTGGATTCATGTTCTGAGGAATTGCCATCTGGCAAGGGTGCAAAGCCCTCTTTTCTTTTTCTTTTTATTAAAAAAATAGACTGATGAGCGTAATTCCATCTCTAGAAGGGGTAATCAGCCAAACAGATTCCCCCCTTCCATGGACTCCATGCCAAAGGCATAGTGCACTCGTGCCCTGCTGCAAGAGTTGCCTAATCTGCGATGTCTGCTCTACTCATGGCAGAGAGCAGGTGCCCACTTGACAGCCGCAGAGACAGCTAAGTCTGTGACGTGCTGACGCAGTATTTAGGATATATATCCAAAACTATGATCATCGTAAATAACCCATGCTGGTGGCAGAATAAACTCTAAATAAAAGCAAATTAATTAATACATTGAATTAATGAATCTTTTATTAAGCGCCTAATACTGCAAACTGCTCTCTAAGCACAGAATGGGGGTTGAACCGGTGTTGCTCTGTGTTGTCTTGCTTCTAAGACAAACCTGTTGTGCCTGAGCTATCCTCCCAGCCCAAAGCCCGCCTCCCCCCTCCCAAACCTATGTCTGAGTTAAGGCATTGTGCATGCTATTACTTATGATCATGACCGCCACATTTCAATTGATATCGCACATGTCAGCACCTGCGGGTCAGCCCGGCTGTTCAAGGTGGAAGGTCAGCCGGTGTAGCCCGCCAGATGGCAGGTCAAGAACCTGGAGGGTGTGCCTCCTCTTTGATCTCTTTGTGAGGGCATGTAATACCCACTGCCCGAGGCAGCCGCACAGCTGGCAGCTGCCCTGGGCTCTGCATCAAATGAGCACACCCAATCAAAAGGAGTATCCACATATAAGGGTACTGCATCTCTAAAGGCCTTTGTTCTCAGTGAGAAGGAAAGAGGATGGGATTATGATATGCAGGAGGGTTCTGGTCAATGGAAGGTGGCTTCACCCAACTTGATTCTCACGGTTCCTCTGGAGCAAAGCACTTTGGGTGGGACATCAGAAGGGAAAAGTCCACCCCGTTCAAGAACAGGGATCAGGCCACTAAGGCAGTCTAGCTTTGGTTGAGTCACCTGAGGACTTGTGCCTTTTAAAAGAAGGAGTCATATTTACTCAGATTATCTTGGATCCTTTACGGCTGAAGATTCTTTCTGAAGATCTCACTGGACTTCCTTTGGGAGAGTTGCACTCTCCAAAGCCCTCAGCCTGCGGTGCAGAAGGAAGATCTGTCCCCTACCACTGCCAGGGCACATCAGGAGTTATCTCTGCTGAGGATCAGGACCTACCCCTCTGCTCCAGAAACTCCTGAGCTGGGAGAGCAGACCCTGAACAGAACCATCCTATCCTCGAGTCACCCTGAGAGGGTCTCAATGCAACAACAGGACCAGAGCAGCTGAAGCTCCCTGTTCTACCACACCAAACCGGTCACCCAGTGTTCACTACATCTGGAACAAGAGGGAAGTCACTCCTTAATCACATCAAACATTGCTTGCACTTTCGACCAGCACAACACTGCAAAGCTCGCCACCTGCTAGGCCCCAATTGACTGCTCAATGCTGGGATCTGAACAGAATCCCTGGAGAGTCACAAGCCAACTCTAACTGGGGTTTACACCCACTTCTCGTCCCAGCTCGCTCCTGAACTGCCGCCCCATCGTTCACACATCGATGCACCCTAAACTTCCACTTTGACGACTGTCGCTCGCCGATTGGAACCGCTGGTGTGTCTTTCATCGACCCCTCCTGGCAGCTAAAGCCCGACCGAGCCTGGCCAAACTGATTTGAATCATCTCGCCTTATCATGATCTTAATGACAAAGCTCTTCTTTCAGTTAAGAGCAGTTTTTATTCTGATCTTCTCTATTCTAAATCTTACCATCCTAGTTGTCTTTTTCAGACATGTTCTTGTCTTCTCTTCCCGTCTTCTCCCGATTACTCTCTTAATTCTACTTGAACTGCTTCTGAATGTGTTTCTTATTTTTCTTCAAAAATGGTCACTCTTTGAGAGTGCATTGTACCTTCTTCCTCTTTATCTTCTCCTCCTTCGGTAATTTAATCTTTTTCTCTGATTTCTAATTCTGATTGTTCTTCTCTGTTAGCTCATGCTCATCCTGCAGCCTCTACATCTGACCCCATTCCTTCATCACTTATAGCTAAGGCCTATCCTTCTTTGTTCTCTTATATAACCTCTCTGTCTAATATGTCTCTTCTTTCCTCGTCTTTTCCTTCCTCTTTTAAGCATGCATGTATTCAGCCTATTTTAAAGAAACCTTCCCTAGATCCTACTCTTCCATCGAATTTCAGATCTAGTTTTCTTCTTCCTTATCTCTGCAAGCTTCTTAAGTGTCTCGTCCATTCTCAAGTTTCTCCTTTTGTAGCTGATAACTCTACTCTTATCGCTTTCAGTCTGGTTTCCAACCTCTTCATTCTACAGTCTCTTCTTTCTGTCTGCTATTGATTCCTTCCAGCTCAATACTCTAAACACTCTTCTCTCTTCATTTTATTGGATCTATCCTCTGCTTTCGACACAGTGGATCATACTTTACTTTTGTCTTCTCTTTCTTCTATTGGCTTTACTGGATCTGTCCTATACTTATTTTGCTCATACTTATTTCACTGTACCTATTCAGTCACTTAGGCTGGGACATTTTTCAACACCTTACCTCTTCTGCACAAAAAAGTGTTCCTCAAGGTTGTGTTTTAGGACCCTTTTTCTTTTCTCTGTATACTCCCCCCCCTTGATTCTATTATTTCTTCATTCAGGATATCTCATAATTTTTATGCTAATGAAACCCAGATTTTCTGTCCTTTTTCGTCATTTCTGCCTTCTTTTCAAGATAATCTTACTTCCTGTGTTTTAGCTATTAAATCTAAGATGTCTGAAAATGTTTTGGCATTGAATGCCACTAAGACAGAAGTCCTCTTTTTCCCTGCTAATACTATTGCTCCTTCTTCCCCTCCTGCTTCTAATTGTTTTCCCCCCTCTTCACTCCCTATTTTAGTAATGCCCTTAATCGCGGCCTTTACTTTGACTCTCATTTATCCTTCACTGATCATATTTCTTTAATTTCACGCTTTTTTCATCTTTTCAACATTGGTGAGGCTAGGCCTTTTCTCACCTTCGAAGCTACTAAACATCTGATCTCTTCTCTTGTTTTCTCAGGTTTGTTTTACTGTTCTTGTACTCTCTTTGGACTTCCTGATTCACGCCTACCTCCGCTCAAATCTGTTTTCAACTTGTCTGTTCGTTTATCATGTTCACTTTGATTCTATTTCCTTATCTTTATCCCCACTTGGTTGTTTGTTTTTTCATTTTCATCTCAAATTCAATGTTCTTTGTATGGTTTTTAACCCCTCTACGGTCTTGCTCCATTCTATCTTTCATCATTTGTATCTTTTTATCTTCGTTCGTACTATTTGTGTTCTCAATCTCATTTTCTATGAGCTGTTCCTCGTCCCCACTGTGACCAGTCCCGATTCTGTTATTTTTCTTCGCTTGCCCCTCTACACTGGCACGCTCCTCCTTGTTGCCTTCATTCTACAACTTCTTACTCAATGTTTTGTACTGCTCTTAAGAATCATCTTTATAAATTCCAAATAAAATACAAAATACAAAAACATTATGCCACTGGTGAGCCCCTGTGTAATGTTGGGGATCCCTAATGGATGCCCTCCGTAAGCACCCCCAGATGAGCTCATAGAAGCCTTGCTGAGTGACATACCCGGGATGAGCTGGCACCTTGCAGTAGGACTAAATGCTACCATGTTACACAATGGTATACAATGAACTCAGTGTAAATATATGTTACCCCTCTTCAGTGAATGCCAAGGTTGACTCATGCATCTGGACTGACGATTCTAGGTCCTGTTGCTAAAACGAATACAGAAATGTAGTGTAATAAAATGCCTTATTTAAGTAAGTTGAATTATGATGCTTTTTCTTCTGCTTCCCTTTATGCTTTTGTTCCACCATGCTTCCTCTAAGCACAAGACTGGTATAACGATGCTTTCTCCCTACGTTCCATTGTGCTGGCCCTCTTACGAAACGGGGCGCTCTTGTTGATTCTAGTAGTAGTTTGATCCTTTCCCATTCTATGCCGCGTGCACCCAAGAGGGAGGTCTTGTCCTAGAAGCAGCACAGCAAATCGCATCTTACTCTAAAGTAAAAAATCAGAGGCAATAAAGTCTGTAGTGACAGCAATTATTACAAAGCTTAGAACCGGGATGCCTCCAGCATGAAGTGCTTAATTCAGATCTACATTACTTTAATGGAAATTATTATCCTCCTCAGGTCAGTACAATGGATTGCAAGAAAATGGGTAATTCACTTATTGCCTAGGCACTAAGTGACAAACTGCTTGAAGTGCTTACCAACCAGCTATTCATCACTGACATTAGGTGTGAACGTTGTTTATTTTCTGTGCTATAATCTACACAAAGGAAAGTTTGAGTTCTTGTAAAACAAAATGTCTAGTCTATAGGGCTCCTGATTTTGGCACATTAGGTAACAGGGAGATAATATGAAATGCCCAGGATCACACGATGCATTCAAGTGTCAAAACCAAGTGCAGAACTCAGGTTGACTCTTTAGTGATACAACTAAATTGACAGTTCCAACCCTTGTTAACTCCCACTTAACATTAGTTAAACTTAAATTTCAAAACTTTCTTTAAAGTGTCACTACTGACCATTTGATGTATAGTATGTTGATTCAAAAGAAAATGAGTCGATACCTTAATTATGCCAACAAAGTCATGTATTTTGATTATTTGCTAGCTTTCATGGAATTTCTCAACTTACTCAGGCAGGGGTGGAATGAAGGCTTTGAAAAACATTACAGCTGGAAATAGACCGTTATCTGTGCCTGTCTGTGCGTTTTTTTTTTAGTTTTTAGTTTTACTCAGAGAGGCATGCATTAGATGTTGAACTACCCCACACATTGCAATATTCAATGTCTAAATGCTACTCTGTGTAAGTGGGGCAGGGATTAGTGGAACTGAATTGAAGGGAAAGAACAAGCATCCTACTCTGTTAGAAGGATCTCGGGAAGGCAGGAGGGAATGGGTTACTGTCAGTCATTGTATGCGCTGTCCACTTGAAGCTTGGTTTGTGAAGCCAGTTCCTTTGCAAGATCAGTGGTAGCACAATCATCAACATATCAGGCTTGTGCCTCTAGAAGGCTGAAAGAGGGGATATACAGCCAGTTTATGTGTTAGGCCTGTGAGTCATAGAGCCTGGTGTGGTAATGCTGTGTCAAATACCATATTGGTATTGTGTTACATCACAATCAAGATGAAAGGGTGGGGTTTGTCTGGCAAGTCAATGGAAAGCTTTTCAGCAAGGGCATTTTGAGGGCAGATGGGGCTGGGCTGGAAGGAGTCCGGCAACAATTCATTGCCTTTGAGAGGCTGGTGCAGTGTCAGTTGCATGGGCCTCATTAGGGCTGTTGCAGTAAGGAAACAAAGGTGCCGGTAGTGCTACCGGCGCCGTTGTTGCCATGCCGCAAAATTACGAGTTTGCTCGCGAGTGCCGCTCTGGACGCCTGGTCAACAGTGTGTCAAGCCCTCCATGGAGGAACCGCGAGAAGATTGACAATTTGTCGAGCAAAAGGGCACTAACCGGACGTTGTATAGAAGGAGAGAGAGTTTGTGGCTGGTCCAGGACGGGAGGGCCATGCGGCCCAGAAGCGGACCGATACTACAGGCGATCCAGAGAGCGGGGAACTTCGAAAGCATACCAGCATGCCATCCCCGAGCAGACGAAACCCACAGAGCTGCTGCAGGGGGAAGAAAGCTCCGGAAATTTACCAGAGTAGCGTGAGTGAGCCCAGCTGCTTTGAGGGAGTCAGGGGCCACATCTATACTGGAGAAACGTCAAACTTTGGACTTTGTCCAGCGTGTCGACCTGCCCACCCACATAGGTGGGAACACGCTGGACTGGGTCCTGTCTGATAATCAAAAATGATCTCCCATATCGGTTGATGAATGTATCTGGTCCGATCACCATTTTCTATCCTTTGAGATATACCTCAACTGTACCCTTAGCAATAAACACATGCATACTAAATGTCTAGCCCTACTAGGAACTTTCAGAACGTGACTGGCAAGGCCTTTTTTACACTGGTTACCCCACTTCTTCCCTCTCTTCAAGAGAACATTTCTCTTGAAGACTTCATATTTCTCTCCAGGCAGGCTACGAACCAGGCCTTTGATACACTCGTTCCTCTAAAGTCCACACTTCAGAAAAAGCTAATACATGGTTAACCTCTGAGGTTATTGATGCCAGAAGGGCCAGACGTAAATTGGAACGCATCTGGCGCAACACCCCTCGGACCTCAACCTTCTTGCATATAAACAGGCAGTTAAAACTTTTAAGACCTCCGTTTTTAAAGCTAAAGAAACTAATCTGAATGCTAGAATTCTATTGGCCAAATCAAGACCTAAGGAATAGTTTTCTATTTTACAGGACCTAAAAGGGAGCATCACTGCTCCCCCTATGACTATTGACAATGACTGGTGTCAATGCATTCACAAAGGCTTTTCAGAGAAAACATTAAAACACCAGAATAATATATCGGATCAAATAAAATCACTAACTAATGCTGTACATCCAATTCCTAACTTTGATAAGGGATCCGACTCTGAGTCCATGCTGTTTACCTTTAAAGTGGTATCGGAAGAGGAAGTCCTGGATGTGGTACGTAAACTTAAACCAACTTCATGTAAGGGGGACATCTTTCTAGCCTCTTTTTTCAAAGACTTCATCTCGACCCTGGCACCCTGGGTCACCAGGTTTATTAATCGATCCTTTCAGGAAGCCCTAGTCCCAGACAATATCAAGGAGGCATGGGTTACTCCTTTACTGAAAAAAGAAAATGTAGACCATACAGAGGTGAGCCACTACAGGCCCATCAAAAATGTTCCATTTATTTTGAAAATTCTGGATAAAATTGCATACACCCAATATCATATGTTCGTAGAAAATCAGGACATTCTTGCAGTACAGCAATCTAGTTTCCGTCCCAATCTTGAATACTAATATTTCTGGTATTACCGAGGATGGAAATGCGGCACTACTTTTGCTATTAGATCTTTCAGCCGCTTTTGATTTAGCGGACCATCGCCTCTTGGCAGATAGATTATCCATCATTGGCAAATGCACCCCCCTTGCCACCTCATAGTTTAAATAATGTCTTGGTCCTGTAACCATGAACCTGGTTAAAGGAAAGGCTCAATCTAGTAGGACCTCCCTTACATGCGGAGTCCCTCAGGGATCTTGTTTATTGCATCTGCTCTTCAATATTTATTCGAGACACTTATGTGATCTTTTGTCTGATCTGGGGGTACAGTTTGCTAACTATGCGGACGCCCAGATTGTACTGAGGCTATCTGGTTCTTATGTTGATGACACTGAGCAAATAAATACAATTTTCTTAACCATACAAGCATGGATGGCTCTGAATTCCCTAGCTTTGAATAACTCAAAAATGGAGCTACTCATTCTAGGCACCCAACATAAATGTAAAAACCGTGATCCTAAGTATGAGAGTCTCACTATTGCAGACCATGTTATTCCACTCTCTAAATTGGTTAAAACCCTGGGAGTTATTTTTTTCCCCTCAATTATCTTTCAAGAAGCAAGTCAGCCACCTTAAATGTTCCTGCTCCTATTATATTCATTTACTACGGCAGATTTGCCCATATTTGTCTGAGGCAAACTGAATAATGAAATCATAAATGCAAAATTGGACTATTGTAACAGCCTGTTGATAGGGACCTCACAGACCAACATTAAAAAACTACAGTTAATTCAGAATGCTGCTGTACGTGCGGTCTGTGGTCTGAAACGTCTTGCTCACATTACTGAGCACCAGAAAAGACTAGACTGGCTACCAGTCTGACAGAGGATTCAGTTTAAGGGCCCAGTTGCGATTTTCAAGTGCCTCCAGGACGAAGCACCACCATACCTGAATAGATAAGAACCCGATTAGACGTGCCCTACACTGTAATAATACCATCAGATTTAGTCAACCACGAATCACCCTCAAGAAAATAGGTGCAGCTAGCTTCAACTCCTGGGCCCCTGGTCTGTGGAACACACTCCCCAATGTTCTTGCTGATTGTGATTCGTCGGCCCTCTTCAAAAAACACTTGAAGACTTTCCTCTTTGACGAAGAACTTGGCTAAGACACTGAAGTTCTCTTTGTCCTGTGTATCCATTTCCCTATGTTCTCCTTGCTTGTAATTTCGTGAGCGCCCTGAGGCCATCGGGCTAGTGGCGCTATATGAAAAATGAATATAGATAGATAGGTAGATAGATAGATAGATAGATAGATAGATAGATAGATAGATAGATAGATAGATAGAACTAGTGTAAGCCATAACACAAGGTATGGAGGAAGCCACAGGGGCTCAGAAACCTCATGGAGGTTGTTGCAAAAGCCAGAAAGGTGAGTCTGGGACTCTCACCCAAATCGTACATGGACTTGTACTTTGGCTTGGCAGGAGAGTGAACCAAGTCTACAGAAAGAGAGAATAAAGTCGGGAATGCAAGTGTCTGAACCACACCACAGGTTCAAACCCAAGTCTTGCACTTAAAAACTGGTCTCTGATATTAAGCCTGTTATAAAAGAATAATTATAATTATAATTATAAAGGCTTGGCAGGAGAGTAAACCGGGTTGGAGAGAGCATCCAGGCAATGCTTCATTAGAGCAGCATTTGGTGAGAGCAAACCAGGTCTTCACCCAAGGGTCAGGGTCCCCTACAGCTTGTAGAGAGCATTCAGGCAATGCTTCTTCTGTGTGTCAGTTGGTGAGAGGTAACCAGGTCTGCAGCCAAGGGTCAGGTGACCCTACAGCTTGGAGAGAGCAATGGGGAGTGCTTTGTCAGTGTAAAATGTGGTGAGAGGGAACCAGGTCTGCACACAAGGGTCAGGGACCCCTACAGCTTAGAGAGAGAATCAAGGCAACGCTTTTTCTGTGCATCATTTGGTGAGAGGCAACTAGGTCTGCACCCAAGGGTCAGGTGGCCCTACAGCTTGGAGAAAACAACAGTCAATGCTTTGTCAATGCAACATATGGTGAGAGGGGAACCAAGTCTGCACCCAAGGGCCAGGGATCCCTACAGCCTGGCGAGAGCATCAAGGCAACCCCTTTTCTGTGCATCATTTGGTGAGAGGGAGCCAGGTCTGGACCCAAGGATTAGGGGCCCCAACAGCTTGGAGAGAGAAACAGGCAGTGTTCTGGAAAGTTATCAGAGTAGCGTGATTGAGCACAGCTGCCTTGAGTGAGCCAGTACTAGTGTAAGCCATAACACAAGGTACGCGGGAAGCCAGAGGGGATGAGAAACCTCATGGAGGTTGTCGCAAAAGCCAGAAAGGCGAGTCTGGGACTCACACCAAAATCGTACATAGACTAGTACATACCGTGAAATATCCATGAATGCTGCATGTAATGCGTGCATCGCATGAAGCGTTTACAATTACAATTACACACTGCCTGCATTGAGCACATGGCATACAGCACTTACAATGGATCCCTATGGAATGCGCCTGCTTTATGCCTGCTCATAAAGCCAGCTGCTCTATAGGGATGCCCAGGATTTGTGCCGGCATGAAAACGCATGCTGGTGCAAATGATGGGACGCTGTATGGCAGAGAGGAAGGGAGTCGGCGGAAACACAAGCTGTGTTCCACCACTCCTCTCCGCTGTGCAAATGTACAAAAATGAGCTGTGACGTTAATCCATGGTGTCGCCTTACGCAAGGCTTTTACACCATACATTTATGTTACGGCTCATTAAAAAAATAGCTCCTTTGTGGGGTTCCAAGGACATAGGCCAGATGAGGAGCCTGGGGATCAGAAGGACATAACACATCCTGCCACCACAGAAGTAAGTTTGTTTCCATGTTGTACTTTAAATCGGGGGAAGAAAAGATTTCGAACTTACCTCAGTCGTACTCGTTCCTCCAGCACTGTGCGGTCCATGAGGCAGTATGCCAAATCTGACAACAATGTTGGTATGAGACACCAGTGTTAGGATCTGGGAGCTAAGTTAGTGCCATCTGTGCTGTGAGTCTTTACCCACTTTCCCGAAAGTGCTCAGAAAGAGGGCTGGAGTGTACTGATGCTGTTGAAGCCATGGGCTATTCCCTGCAGTCCCCTGCAGAGCAGAGAATGGCCCATATTTCTGAAAGACAACTCCTGGCTTTAAAAACAAGCCGAGTAGTTCCAAGGGGGCCTTTTTGGCACTGCATTTTTGTTATTACAGACATACTGCAAAATAAAAAGATCTGTGGTAATTATTATGTTCCCTAAATGCATCTTGATTTTATGTAAAGCAGGCCGGAGCCATCAATGGTGTCATTTATTCCTTTCTCAATGGGGTATTTCAAACGAGTACAGTTGAAGTGTGCAAGACAGCCCATGTTGGAATGATAACCTTCAATCAGAAAATAATGTATATGGTTATTCTAGGTTTTCATAATGTACCAAGTAATGCAAGTGTAACTAAAATATGTACTGGAAGTCGTTCTTAGAAATCATCACTGTGCAATTCTAAAAAGAGGCAGTTTACAATGTTGGATTTTAACTCATTGTTTTTCTTGTTTTTTTTGTTTTTTTTTCTTTTAAGTAGCTGTGTTTGCAAATGAACAAAGTCTCCCACCCCTCAAGAGATGTAGTTTTCCCTCTGGTGGCGCAGCTGTCAGCAATGACTGGAGTGGCTCTAGCAAAAGAGAACTTAACAATGCGACTCTCACCCACAAAGAAAGAGATAGAGACACAGAGAGACCAGGACAGAGACAGGGAGACAGACAGAGAGCAGAGACATAGAAAACACACCTGTCTGTAATTCAGCATGCTGCCCACCACCCAACACACTTTCCTGCCACCTGTATATCCAAATAACTGGTACTTCTTTACACTGCTTAAAAATGAATAAACAAATCTCCCCTCCCATCTTTTGTCTCTGCACTAGAGTCTGCTGGGCGCACACAATGCTGATTGGAGACTAGCTTTCTAATAAACAAATTGCTCCAGCCTGGATGTACCGTCATCTCACACAGCGTGTTATCAATTTGCAATAAAGTCTGATTTATTCATGTTGTCTATCCCCCTTTTCGCCTCTATTGCAAAGCAACAAAAAACATTGTGATCAATACAGCCTTGAAGAAAACTCTGAGTGTGTACAGAGCGCCAGGGTACACTGTGTACCATGGCTATCCAGCCAGTCTAAATACAAAACACTTTCAAAGCATATGTCTTCCAGGGCTGTCTCTCCTGCTCAGCTTGGAGTTTGGCAATTGTAGAACCGGAGGGCAGAAGCGTGAGATAATGATAACGAGGAAGTGAAGGCAGGAAAGCAAAGCAGGCCTGGGAACTGCAATGGGAAAATCACCTGGGACCAGGGATCGCGTCCATCAATTTCCGTCGCCGGTGAGGATCAGCCGTGCTTCAGAGGCATTGCGGCAGGAGCGGACATTTCATGCAGCTGGACAGACAGAGTCAACCTGGGATTCACAGATGCCAGACAAGGGGACTGGTCCAAAGGGAGAAAGATTACTAGAACAATAAAGTTTCTGTGCACTTTATCTGCATCAGCTTGATGGATCTGACCGAGCTTGTCGATTTAGTATCAGGGAAATCGTGAGTTGAGATACAAGTTTAGCGGAGCTATGACCGTGAGATGAGTCTCTAGCACTAAATACGGTATTCGCATACTTAGTCGAAAAACATGTGACCGTTTACCTTTGAATGAATAGTTTTGATTGTTTTTTTGTTCGAAATGTGCTCAAAACTAATTTATATGTATATGGGATGGGGTAAGGGAATAGCGGGGTGTTGCGGCGGACCTCGCCCAAAATTTTCAACCAAAAAAAGAGCGAAAAATAATTTGGTCAAATGTCAAAGGTCAAATATTTTCGCCCAAGTAGACCCAAACCCTAAATACTAGGTGAAACATCGTTGGAAATCCAGTGCAGCGCGTTGCACATGAATCAGCCCCATGAGTGCCTGCATCACGTCAGGAACATTTCCCATGCAGTGTTAACCCCGGGCAATGGTATTGGACTGAAGCAGAGATGATGGCTGTCCCATCTCGCCTGCCACGCGAAGACCCCTGTGGTATTACATCACGGGTCTTGTTAAGAGGCATTTTCTGCTAACCCATATGTCCCCTCCAGCTGACTCCCCGGTGTCCCAAGCGCATGCCAGAAAGTTGATCCTGACACAGAAAACGTTCTGCAAAGCACGGGTTGCAAATATGTATGAGATGAAAACCTATCTTGCCAGGTTTTGTCAAATTACGTGTTTCTTTGCACTGTTGAAATTGTATTTGTGTACGGAAATTCTTCGAGTATTGAATGATGCTGCAACGCAGGTGAGAAAAGCTACCGAAAAATATTTTAAATAAATTAATTATAACGGAGATAATCGTCCATTATGCGCTTAGGAGTGCTTAAAGGAATGGTTCGGTCAAAAAATGTTATTGGCCCTACGGGTCGGCCATGTGTTTTTAAGCCTAAGTCGCTCGATTTTAGAAAAATTTCCTATGGACCTTACCCGAATTTTCGTCCATTAAACACACGCGAAAACAGGCAGTAGGGCGCCGCCATTTTGTGATAATCCTATCACTTGCCGCATCTGACCTGCTTTTGCGGCACTAAATCATATCCCCCGCCCCTGAGCCTCACATTATCAAAACATTCATATTCCCCTCCTCTCTCCGTGACGTTACTCTGCTGCGTAGGCAAACGCGCCCAGTCATCTTCTACGCGACTTCACACAGAACCCGGAAACCTTCTTCTGAAATGAATTGCACCGTCCTAGACTCTCCATCAGGGAACAGGTGAATAATGCCAATAAAAATGCATACAGTCCACAGGTGGAAGAGGATGGGCTGGATACAGTTGACTCCCAAAATTAGAGCTCTTTTCCCATCCCTCAACAACACACTTTTTCTCCCTAAACTTAATCAATGTCTCAATACAACAAGCCTCATTGGGCCCATCATTGTTGGTGGTGCTTAACTTTGTTCTCAATTCGTTAAAACAATGATATGAGAACGTAAAGTACTTTCAGTCTGAACAGAAAGCTTTTCTGCGGACAGTGAACACTGAGGTATCCAATGTATCCTGGTCAAAGTAATACGACAAGGAGCAGGAACCAAACTGACCAAGGTAAGTTATATACAGAAACAGGATGCTTTATTATTCATAGTTACAGCTTAGCAGTATAGAGGTGGGAGAGAAGGTAACCTACATCCACTCTGGTCCCTGTCTTAACTCCAAGTGCCTAACTGACATTCACAGAACCTCCAGGTGTCCAGGGTCCTACATACATCACAGCAGTCTAACAGGTCTTTCACACTAAAAACTCAGGACTCATACACTCTAGTCACAACAGTATTGTTAATAAAAGGCAATATTTTGGGAGAGAAAAGGTGTTCAAGGATTACTCAGATGCACTACTTCCTTTCCCATGCCGATTCTACAGTGACCTGTCTCAATCAAATCGTTACAGAGCAAGTGCAACAGCTGCCCTCCACTCTGATAACCTTACAGGACGAAAGCAAAGTTGAAAATAAACAGTTGCAATCTGTAGCCAACTCCATAATTGGCCGAGAACATCCAATATCGCCATCCCAGAATCTGGTGACAGGAAACTATTCTATACTTTATAAAAGAAAAAGGAGATGAGCAAAAACCAAAGTAAAGCCTCAGGTGAAGAAACCCCAGGATCAAAAGATAACAAAAAGACAAACTAGGGGAGATGGGTGTCCCAAACCTGTCTACATAACTTGGTAGGGCTTGCAAGCTCACCTGTGGGTCTGGTGTTTGTGGAAGTAGGGAACACTGTATTGAAGAAAGAAGCAAATACATCTAAGAAGAAAGAACAAAATAAACGGATTGTAAAGAAAGTAAATAATTTTTAGCAACAAGAAACAATTATATACAATCTAATGAAGAACTGGCCCAGCACATGAATATGTTGACATACTCTTATGATGACCGTCAGTCCGATTTGGCTGACCCTACAATGAAACTAAAGGATAAAAGGAAAGACAGCGAAGATAACCATGTTAAACTGGACATAAAGCTTTTGCACACTTGAGGAACAATCGAGCAGAAATGTGCAATTTGGCAACAAGAGAACTACATGTATAGAATTTACCATCTTCGGGACTAGACTCGTTACATGGAACATGTCCCTATGCCAACAATCTGGCCCAATGCGGGTCATTCTCAGAAGAGTAGTAGTAGCAGAAAACAAAGTCATTCTCAATCAGTCAAATGTTCTCACCTCCTTTGAGCTGGTCCCCAGTTTAAGATCACTCACTTTGAGAGGCACAGAGAAGAATTAACTTTTAAATGATTATGCTTGTAACACTGTATGTCTGCACGTGAAATCAAGACCCGTTCTTAAAACTCTGATATCAGCAGTGCCATTCCTTCTCAGCTTGGGTTATGGTCATTGTGAAATGTAACACCACGGTTTAGACAGGGTGACTGTGAGTAAGAGAAGCCTGAGTAGGAAAATTTAGTTGGATAAACAAGTAGAGTTGCCTTTAGAGATCAGGTGTGATTTTGCTAATTAAGGGGAAATTCAGGGGAAAGACAGGTATTTTTTAAAAATATCTAGCTGTGGATTCAAATGTTTGGGTTAGCATCAGCCTTCCAGCCTGGTCCTCCTAGAAAAGCCCAGTTCCCCATCATTTTATGAAGAAAAATAATTCACATTTTGGATTGGAATACTTGTGTACTTGTGGGTATGCACATCTATTTAGGACTGATTCATGAAATTTAGACAAATATGATATCTTTTTTACAGCAGGAGATTTGGTTGAGGGAAAGTCCCTTTCAAGACTGTTTCACCCTAAGGCTAAAGTTCACACTCAAGGGCGAAAAGGGGCACTCATTTGGAGGGCTCGTAATTAGGGTTAGGAATGGTATTAGCATCCCTCCGGAAGATTGGGTGGATGATATCCCCTACATCCAAGCAGTAGAAATTATATGGAATACTGTGATTTATGGGATGAGTACTTTTGATTAATGTTTACTGAACTCTCTTGAATACTCCTGAAGATCAGTTTATGTATCATGTATCCTTAGTATTGCATAGGTGGTTATCGACAAGAGGTTCCAAAACATCTCAATTCCTGATTATCTGAATTATTTCGGTGGTGCCATAGAACGGGACTTTCCTCCCCAGTTTGCCCTAGCTCAAGAGATCTAATACATTGTGGAACAGCCTGGATGGAGCTCATGAATATTTGGGGTTATATAAGCCAAACAGCTGATTACAAAGAGGTATTCCTTCTCATTTTAAATGGTGACGGGATACAGCTAAGTCAGTTATGATATGATATGATAAGGCATTTGTAACGCGCCTATACACAGGTGTTTCAAGGCGCGACGAGGCAGGGAGGGGGGAACAAGGGGAAGACAGACAACGATCCTACTAGGCCAGGTGTCATTCAGATCGTGCAAGTGCAGGGGGAGGGGGAGGGGAGAGGTGCATGGGGAGGGGGAGGGGGGAAGTGCAGTACAAGGTAAGTAGAATAAATAAATAAAAGGGCCAGCTGGTGGCAAGTGCAAGGTAAGTGCAGAACAAGTGCTGGGAAGGGGGGGCTGTAGGGATACAGAGACAGTCCCGCAGTGCAGGGGTTGCCAGGGAGGCAGTGCAAGTGGAGAGTGGCTGGGCCCAGGACCGAGGTCGGTGAGAGTGGCCCAGTTGCAGATTCAGTGCAGTTTCAGCAAAGAATTAGCAGGGGAGAGGGAGAGAGAAAGCAGAAGCAAAGAGGAAGGTTTTGAGGTGCTTCCGGAACCAGAGATGGTTCTCCTCAAGTTTCACGGGGGCAGGAAGGCTGTTCCAGAGGGAGGCCCCTGCCGCGGAGAGAGATCTACCCCCAGCTCGTTGCTTCGAGAAGCGGCTGACCCTGAGGGAGTTGGAGACGGATGAGCGAAGGGCTCAGGAAGGAAGATATTTAGGAAGAGAGAGTTGAAGGTATTTAGGCCCCAGGCCCCAAAAGGCCTTGTGGACAATGCAGAGGGTTTTGAACTTTATCCTCGCAGCCACTGGGAGCCAGTGTAGAGATTTCAGTCCTGGAGAGATACGGTCCCTGGGCTTGAGGCCAAGGACAAGTCTCGCAGTTCTGTTCTGGATGAGTTGCAGAGGGCGGAGTGTGGAGGCAGGCAGATTAAGATAAAGGCTGTTACAGTAGTCCAGTTTTGAGAGAACCAGGGCTCGGGAGACAGCGAGCTTCTGGGGGAAGGAGAGGAAGGGAAGAATACCTCTGAGGAGGTGCAGCTGGTAGTGTGACTTCTTAGAGACGTCAGATATATGAGGAGAGAAGGAGAGTGTGGAGTTGAAGATAACCCCAAGGTTTTTTGCCTTGCAGGTAGGAGCAGGAAGAGGGCCAAGAGAGGCCGGCCAGAGAGCTGCAGGGAAGGAGGGAGTGGGTGTGCCGATGAGCAGAATCTCAGTCTTACTGGCATTAAGGCAGAGGTCATTGGCGGCACACCATCCCTGGATAGCAGACAGACAGTCAGAGATGAGGGAGGGAGAGGAGGAGGCCGAGGGTAGCCTGAAAATAAGCTGGGTATCGTCCGCATAGCACTGAAAGTTGGGGCAGAGAGCGGCTATGCGGTGGGCAAGGAGTGCCAGATACTGGTTGAACAGCCAGGGGGAGAGATTAGATCCCTGGGGGACACCACAGGTGGAGAAAAAGATGTCAGAGAGGAAGGACCCGAGTTGGACCTGGGAGGGTCGATTGGAGAGGAAAGAGGTCAGCCACGCCAGAGCCTGACCAGTGATACCCAGGTTATCACGGAGACGGTTGAGCAGGAAGGCATGGTTGATAGTGTCAAAGGCAGAAGAGAGATCGAGCAGAATGAGAACACACAGAGTGTTGGAGTCGAGGTTCAAAAGCAGGACCTCACGGATGTTCAGGAGAGCAGTTTCCGTGCTTCTGGCAGCTCTGAAGCCAGATTGATGGTCATGAAGACTGCCAACAGATTCAGCATGGAGGTTAAGCTGGGAGATGGCCAGTTTCTCCAGGAGCTTGCCCAGAAAGGGAGTGATGGAGATTGGGCGATAGTTAGCCGGGCAGGAGGGGTCAGAAGAGGGTTTCTTAAGAAGAGGGTGCACAAGGGAGTGCTTAAGGGGGGGTGGGAAAACTCCAGAGGCGAAGGAGTGGTTGCAAAAGTCAGCCAGGGCAGGGGCCAGGGAGTCAATGTGGTCCTTGATAGTTTTGGAGGAACAGGGGTGAACCTGTTTAGACGAGACTTTCATAGATCGGACTTGTCTGGAAACCTCGTCAGCAGTTCTAGACAACATGTTTGTTACTGAAGGTATTTACAAAAAGGTAAGGTAGAAATAGATGACAGAGCAAATAGATTAAAATGGAACTCTTATTTAGCAAGAGTCTTTAACTCACATCTGCGGTCCCTTGTTAACATTTGGTCTCCGGAAGAATTCAACTAGACATTTTCACCAGTGAACATTGAAGGTTTTTTGTAAGCTGTACCCTGTTCTTAAATCTAGCATACATGAAGTGCTTACATGTAAACATGCATTCATAAATAATATTTGTGAATAGAAAATTGAATTGAGCTGTAACCGTAGAGGCATGTGTAAGGTTCCAACAACAGCACTAAACGTGTAATTGCAAAGTTAAAACCAAGGTACAAATTGGGTTAAATGCTATAAAATCAGATGTTGCGGAAGGGCTCAGCGTCTATGATTAGCTGATTGTCCTCCAATAACATTGTAACCTTTTGAAAGTTGTTAGATATCTCTAGTTCATCCCAAACATACTTTACTAAACCCGATCCCAGAAGATGAATGGGTAAAGCAGTATAATCAGATCTATGCTGCGTCCAAATGATTTAAATTGGGCTTGTATTTCGACTACAATGATATCCACATCCGACCCAGAATGTCATTCTAATGTCACACCGAGGACTCAAACGGAAATGTGTTTGAGGTTTCTAAAAGCGTTATTTGATCAGATACTTTTATCTTGCTTCCCTCCTCACTCATGGAGCTCTCTTATGTAGTACAAATCTTCATAAAAGGGGACAGAACATCATCAAAATTCTACTGCCCTATATCCCTACTAGATGTTGCTAGCAAAAAAGCTTCGGCCACACTATTACAACATCTTGAAAATTGGGCTACAGTCAAGAAAGTGCATGATGAGTTTCAAATATTGTTTAAGAAGCATCTGCAAACCTCATTGAATGGTTTAATCCTGTGTTTGCTTCAAAGTAGGTTGCTTCTAAAACACCAACGCATCTTTGTGGCTTTCTCACACCTCCCCATGGCATTCGACTGTGTCAACAGACCCCTTCTTTGGACAAAACTCCATAAATGTTGGATTTCAAAGTATACTCCTAGATATCTTGCGTTATACACAAAATTACACAAAGGTCCAAATCGGGCTGAATGCACAGACTTTATCTAAACCAATTGTAACTTACAAGGGCCTACGACAAGGGTGTGTCTTGACATTATGTGTCTCAGAGAGACACTGTCTCAGGAGGATAGATCAGAGGCAACATGCTTACCTTGGAAGCAAAACGGCTGAAGCAACACAGGTTCGATCCTCAGATCAGCACTTAGAAACCTCTGGGTATTAAGCACATTATAAATAACCCATATCATATCATATCTCGATTCTAGTGAAGCCGTGATCGATCTGGCCATCCCAGAGGGGTACTCCATATTTTGCAAAAATAGGGAGCTTGGCCACAGGAGGCAAGTGGAACATACCGTTCATTGCTAAGAATAAATTTAACTTCTTCCAATCACTATGTCTGTGCAAGAGTGTCAGATTCTTCACATCAAATTGACCCCAACGAGCCAGAATTGCATCAATTTCATCCAGATTTATCATCCACCCATGGTGATGCAGGGCTTCAACTATGAGATTGGTCACCTGTTGAACAACTTTGACGGGCCAAATTGTGATACTCTCTTCCTAGCAGATTTGAACCAGTGGCCGGGAAATCCCATTGATAAAGAAGCCATTGAGCTGGAATTAGCTTTTAACATCAATTTTCAAATTCACAACGATGAGCCCACCACTGCAAATAACAATGTACTTGAATGGGTGGTGTCCCGAAATCTCAAGACCTATATTGACCACATTACTCCATGCATTTGGTCTGACCACTATACTTCCATATTCAGCTGTAGGGCCCCCTCTCCGAAAGTCCCAAATGACCTGTAAAAAGTAATTAGACGCAGGTCCTTCCACTAGACAATCAGGCGAACTTAGCATCTCTTATGGCTCACACAACTGACAGACTCAGTAGGGGTCTTGGTGAATTTTGTTTACACCATGTTTGTGGATATGCTGGATAGAGTAGCCCAGCTCCAGCCAAAGTCGGTCAGGTCTAACTTTGGGCTAACAATGGGCACCAAAAGTGGTTATCTCCCCAGCTTAGAGCCCGGAAGAAGGAAAAAAGAAAACTGGAAGAGAAGTGGCTAAAATGCCCTACAGCAGAAAAAAAGAACTCATGGAAAGCGGTGGAAAAACTTCATAAGTCAAATATCATGGAAACCAAGAAAAACTTTTTCAACACCCAAATTAACGAGGCCACTAAACGCACTGACAAACTCTTTGAGATTTTAAAATCGTTGGAGAAGCCCAAGGCACTGTCTATATCCGACTAGCCTTCAGCTTTGCACTGCACTGAAGTAGAGACTGCCATTGAAGCAAAAGTAATATGGGGTAGGGACAAAATAAAAAAAACATTGGTCTTGTCCTCTGTTAACAAGCCCTATCATACAACCATCCTAAATATGTTTTTCCCCGATTACCAACTCTGATATGAGGACCAGGTTATCAACTATGCGACCCACATCTTGCACCAAAAACATTCTTCCCCCCATATAATTCTGGAACATAAAGAGATTTTTGTACCGTTCTTCACACACCTGGACAACTCTTCATTCAGGGACAGTTGTGTTCCTGGCTCAATTGAGGCAGTCATGGTAACCCCCCTGCTTAAGAAGGCTGGACTACATCCCAAAGACCAAGCTAACCTGAGGCCAATCACCAATTGTAATTTCATCTTAAAAATCCTTGACAAGTTTGCCACGTCACAGTTACAAATGTTTGTGGAATCTAATGGCATTCTCCACAAGCAACAAGTAACAATTGGGTTTCAGGCCAGCACAAGCACTGAGACGGCACTCGTCGATTTACAAACCCACATGCTGAATGAACATCATGGACAGGGGAGGAGCTGGTATGCTGGTCTTACTTGACACCAGCATAATTAGTGGCCATTTTGGAAATGAGATTAGCTTGCAGCACAGAGTACTCACTGAGCTGGCAAGCATTTCACCTACAAAATATGTAAGTATAAGCCTAATCCTGTATAGCTGATCATTAGGGTCTTACTTCTTTCTAAAAGATACGCTCAACAGCAGTTAGAAATGTTCTAACTGCTGTAGTTACTAATTTATCCTTGCTTTTACAGATGCGCTGTGCACAACTTCCCACACAACAGATAGCCTTTACATCCAACCACTTGAACATTGAATTTTATACCGTGGAGCTAAAGGGTAAGATTTGTTAGCACCATAAAGGATTGCCATCTATCCTATATGTCATCGTGTTGATTACATAGCAGCTTCTGTATACACACAGACATAATTCGAGAAACCTGATTGAGAAAAAAACAAGATTTTATTATTGAAACAAACCACAGACCAGGGAATCATGTGCACAATAATCAACGTTAGAATACGATTTTTTTCAGTAAAATGTGTACTAACACTATTGAATGTGTCATAGGTTTTATGAGTAGCCACAGAGATCTCTGTGTCAAATGGTTTATTATACACTGCATAAGGCACTAGGCTGAGCTATTTACCTAAAAAGTCTAAGGCATGGGTGCACAACATACGGCCCGCAGCAACGGTCACCCTCCATTAAGAAAGTCTTTGTTTTCTTCCTTGCCGGGCCGTGAAAAAGACTGCCCCTCATTGGCTCAGTCAGCACACACTACGTGACTCCTGTGAGTCACGTAGTGTGTGTGTATGCTGCACCAATGGGGGGCTAGCAGTGCGGCTGACGTGGCCAATAAGGCTTGATGCCGAAGGCATTTCAGCCTCGCCACGCCAGCCGCACAAGAAGTCATCCCCCCTGCCTGCCTGCCTGCACGCATGTCTTCTCTCTGCCCTGCAGCTCGCCCGCCCACCCGGTGAGTTCATTAAAAAATGCTTTGTGAACGACAGCCGGGTGGGCGGGCAGCAGCATGGCAGGCTTTACCGAGCCCCCAACTTCACCGAGGGAAGCTGGGGCTCGGTGACCTAATCTGCCCTGGCAGGGGCGCCGAGTACAGGGGGGCTGGAGAGCCCGCCCCCCCCGCAAAATGAAGTCGTGGCTGAGCACCCCCCCCCTCGGCCGGAGAGAAGAGACGCAGTATGGATGGCCCTTTGTTCCATCCATACTGTGTCTCTCTCTGGCGGCCCGGGTAAAAGTGGGGGAAAAACGATGTTTAGAAATTGTGGGACGGATGCAAAGCAAGAGGCTCTTGCTTTGCATCTGTCCCTCAATTTCTAAAAATAATTACTAAAATCAAAGCCGCACCCAAAGCTAGTAATTTGAATGCAAGACAGTGAAATTTCCAGAACAGTTCTGTGATTTGGGGAAGGCTCACTACTTCCTTTACATGAGGGTCAGCGTTAGCAGCACTAGGTCAACATGTTTAAGTGCCCCCAATATAATCTGGTATGTACAGCAGCTCACTGAGGCGGCAGAAAAATGCGCGCCCCTGCATCCGAGCCGAGCCAGACATCAGTGATCCTGACCTCCCTCATCTTTCCTCCCCCAGCCCAAGCCGACTGGCAGGCCAACAAATAACACATATTTGGAGGACTTTCTGGCAGTTCCCCAGAGACCGCCAATTGGCGGGTCTGTTGCATTTCATTGTAGCTCTCTCAGACACAAGTTATCACCCCTGCACACACATTGAATGAATATGGTATGGATCTATAGATCGAGAAAACTGGAGTGACAATTCAGAGTGTTTTAACAGAATTATAATTGTCTTGCCAGATGGGAGACTGACTCCATTAATATACATGGGGGTCACTGAGATGACCAAGAGTGAAACTGTACATTCAGTTGTGAGATTACCAGCAACGGTTGATACTATGCTCGAAGGAGTGAGGTGCCCACTCAATATAGCAGCACACTGTTTAAAGGTGTGAGACCCATCCTGAATGCTTGCCCAAAGAGCCTTTGCCAGAGTTGCTCACTGAAGAAGTGAGCATGTGATCCGGGGATTTGCGGTCCTATAACTGCCAGTGATGTCACTTTCTGTATTTGGGCCCCCCCGGGAAATTCATAAGTCGGCTCCCCTGTGCCCTGGACTCCTTGCTCCTTTCCCCAAACAGCCACGTGTTTCATTGTTCTGTCCTTAAGAGGCGGGGGGGGCATCACTGCTGAAAGCAGTCATTCTGCAATGCTGGGCACACTTAGAATGGGCTATAAATAACAATAAATGCTTGGTTGTCATTGGATTCCTTCAGTCAGTATAATAGCTCAGTGAGTTAAGCGCCTGTCTCTGGCATTGGTGTGCAGCCTTCCATTTGGTTCGCTTAGTGAGATGAGCCCTTGCCTCTGATGGCTGTGTGAACATTTGATTTTCACTACAGGGGCAGAGATACCCCCCACCTCTGCCTGATTATAAGCAAGCGAGCAGCCCAACCCATGCCCTGGCCAAACATATTTTATAGCACTATTTATTCATAAGGAATTGCAAAAAGTCATACGATTAACAGGAACTTCATCTTAGCAACAGTCTGTCAACCTGCTGAGCTACCCCGATAGCCTTCTACTTTAGAGCCTTCTACTTGGAGCATAGTGTTTGCTTGAGGGGTGGGTGTCTTGGGGCATAGTGTTTGCTTGAGGGGTGGGTGCCTTGGGGCATAGTGTTTGCTTGAGGGGTGGGTGTCTTGGGGCATAGTGTTTGCTTGAGGGGTGGGTGTCTTGGGGCATAGTGTTTGCTTGAGGGGTGGGAGCCATGGGTTATAGTGTTTGGTTGAGGGGTGGGGGCTATGGGGCATAGTGTCGCACTCCAAGAGTGAACCCAAAAATAAAGCTAAAACAGGCACAGTTAGGAGATGTACATCCTTTGTTTTTTGTGGAAACCTGACTCAACGAAGGCCATACTCCTCTTGGCCAATCCAAACAGCACAATAAAGCAGTCCAAAATAATGGAATGTCCAATCAAGTGTCAATAAAATATATATAATTTAATTAAACAGACGATATGCAATAACTAAATAGAAATAAAATAACAATGGAAAATGTGTAGTACAAAATATGTTTGAAATACAAATAAAAATCATTACACATCAAAAACATTCTTTTTCCATGTGTTTTAATAAGAATTGGGGGTTGAAAAAGCCTCCTGCAACGCCACGCCCCACCGTGCCTACCGCCCTACCCACATTTTCTTTTTTCGGCCCACTATAGCCATCATGTAAGGTACTTTCGGCCCTCTGTCAAAATCAGTTGTGCACCCCTGGTCTAAGGGATAGAATTGACTGAACATTAGGTGAATACATGCATATTTAGTCCTCAGATGTGAAACACTGAATAGGTTAATTAAGTGAATTTTTGAACATGAAAGTATGATGGATTGTTAATTATTTGGACAAATCAACTAATTGATTCTTATTTTGAATTTCTTTTTAGAAAAATCATGATTGTACGCCCCTGATGAAGAGTTTACTCAAAACGCGATGGGTCATTTGAAAAATACATTCTTGATTCACTAATTGAATGGTCACTTGAATTATATTTCCTGATTTACTACTGTTTTATGAACGTTAATAAAAATACTAAAAATTACAAGAAATCACTAACATATTAAGAATTGGCAACTTGGGTCCTTCAAAGGATCATTGCCCCACTTAAAAAAGTTGGCCTTTGGATAAGCCATAGACAGTGTGCAGGGGACGGGAGTTCCCAACAGGAAACATGTGATTGTCTTTTCATATTTGATTTGTCTGCAGCCTTTGACCTGCTTGACCATGACTGCCTTCTCATATCGCTTGAACACTTAGGAAACTGCTCAAAGGGGCCGTTGAATGGATTCAATCTTTCTTGTCAAACCGGGCATTAAGCATCCACTGGGGCGATGCTTTTTCTTCCTCGGAACCTATCAAGTGCAGTTAGCCCCAGGGAGCTAGTCTATCCCCAGTACTTTTTAACCTGTACTTAAGACCACTCTGCTTGCTCCTCGAGGACTGAGGCATATTCGTTACAAATTACACCGACGATACACAGCTGGTCCTGGAGGTTAGCTGAGATCACGACTAGACTTCATCAACCTTCTTGGCATATACAAACTAATTGAGTCTTGGATGACAGAAACTGGTAGTGCGTCATTGGCAGTTAAACATGGCTTCTTATTTCTGGCAGCCGGCAGGACTGTTCTAAACTGGGGCTAGATTGCATTATGTAGCCTTCTGTAGCTAAGTAGTTTTCCATTTACCAGCGCCACAATGCCTACGGGTTGTTTGTGCGATTTTTGAATGCAAAAATAAATACATTAAAAAAATTACAAAAGTTTTAACATAAAAACTGCACTATTCCAGTTCAATGTAAGGTAAAAAAAAACCCTGGTCATCCAGCTGGAATCCTTTATGAATGCAGAGGCTTATGTCAACCAAATTAACGGGAATTGCTGCTGCTACCTCTGCCTACTTAACAACATTCGTCCTTTTGTCACTGAAAAAATTGCATCGCCATCGACCGAGCAACCACCCTCTCGAGGCTGACAATTAATGCCCTGTGGATCGGTGCCACCAATCTATGCCTGAAGAAATGTCAGATTATGGAGAATAATGCCATGCGTATTATCAAGAAAATCACAAGAAATCATATCTTCAGCCATATGAGAGACCTTCACTGGTTGCCAGTGCGGCAACACATCCATTTTAAAACCAGCACCCTTGTACATTGTTGTCTTGTTGGGATGGCTCCTCCTTACTCTAAGTCCCTAATTTCCTGATACTCTCCAAGCAGACCTTTGCACTCTTCCAACCAGGGGCAGATCAACTGTCCAGGTTTTAAACGATTGAATAGACTCAGCAGATTGTTTCCAGTCGGCATTGCCAAATTGTGGAACACCCTCCGACTGGCCGTTGAACTGGAAGACAACACAAGGGCTTTCCATAGAGCTCTGAAATCCCTTCTTTCAAGTAATGACGCACATCTCTATCTGTTGGGCCCAGTAGGAGCTTGATTTTCACGTTCTTTATGTTCGTCTGATTGTGTACTTGTCGCACTCATATGCCTACGGGCACCGATGCACAATAAATAAATAAATAACTAAATCGTTCCTCTTTAACATGTTCAAATTTCACATTGGATAGACCTTACAACAGGCAAGACCCTTTCCTCTCAAACCTGGAAATAGGCCACTCAGTTGGCTGGCCTGCTGAAGTGATTTAGTCTTTCTGGATTACAATCAAGTGAGTCTTCAACGCCAACTTAAAGTTCTGAATATGTAACCAGTAATGATCTAAAAACCAACCCGGCCAAAAACCAAGGCATTAATCTTTCCTAAGAATTATAGAAGCAACTGTAAGTACACTTTATAACCCCTCACTTGACGTGGCCAACTCTTTTACTTATCAGCGGTTTTACAAAACGATGGCTCATTATGTCTCCTGATCGCTAGTCTAACAAAGATAATTAATATGCACTACGAACGCTTCTCATTAATGCTGGTTCAGATATTCTTTAAATTGAAAGTCCTTCCCATCCTCACTTATGGAGCTGAGGTGATGGGGCCTACATCTGGAGATTTTTGGGATGAACTTGAGGGTGCATTTTGGAGGTGCATGCTCAATCTGCCCAATTGTCTCCCGACTATTACCTTAAGATATGAGTTGGGCTTGGTATCACTCATGGCAGTGGTGGTTACTGTGCTTCTCACCCGTTGACTCTTGGCTGTGGTGAATGTTTCTGTAGACAGCAGCAATTATGGGGCTGGCCCCTGAGCTCATGTGTCAGCAACCATGTTCTTAGATGGCTGGAACACATTGGAGCTGCCTCCCTGTACTCATGAAAATGCCTTTATCCCTCCATACCAATGTTTCGTAATAAAGTATTGTAACCTGTAACAATGTAATGTAATTAATCTAGCACTGTGATAACTCAGGGTCTTGGGCACTATCAACAAATTAAATAAATAAATGCAATTGAAGAGGGGGGCCATGCAAATAAGTAGCTGTAGCTGGGGGAGGCTCAAAATTACTTTGCCCCGGGCCGCATATGACAGGTGTGTCCCAGGTAAAGGTTAACTCTAATCTTTGGCCCCTTTGAGGGGGTTTAAACCCAGACCACATATGTCAGGTGCAGTCTGCCTGGGCTCACAGTGCAGGCTTTGGGGCCTAGCAGAGATTTTCCCTGGCCTGCATACCCGGAATGGTATGGGAGTTTTGAGCCGTTATCAGCAGGAAGTGGCCAGCCCACGAGCAGCAAGCTCTGTGGTTCTCTTGGCAGGAAGCACCAAGTTGTCCAGAATTAGTCTAGGCTTGTGGCAGTGAGGCTGGAGCAGCACCCTCCTGGCTTGCACGGTCGGGCAGAAGCAGAGCAAGGTGTCAGGGCTGGTCGTGGATGTGATGTAGCGGCACCTCATGGTCTCACAGGGTGCTGCAATGTACAAGTCCTTGCAGGATCAACCAAGTAGCTTTTCAGCTTAACTGTGGGCAATGGAGTGGGGCACAAGCTGGACCCTCCAAATTAAAGGTTTCAAAAGTCAACTTCTATAAGCCCCAGCCACTCAGCTGACTTTCTCTTTTGGTGTCTTTTGAAGGGTTACACATGCTCGATGGACTCTTCATGTCAATGCAACCCACGGGCATCCAGCGCTGTACCAATAATGGAAAATAAATGTGCCTCACATGCCCAGACCTCCCTTTTAAGGGGCTTGGGGGAGGGGGGTTACATAAAGGCAGAGATGGATTGTTTTGGCCCCTGCTGTAGTTAACCGATGTGTTCTAATATTTGGGGGCCTGATGTGTTGAATACCCACCACTGGCTTGATCAATTGACTGCTGCACATTAATACGAACATGTCATTTATCGACTGTATGATGCAGAATTAAACTTTCCAGATATATGGGAGATATCTATTGCCAATCTCTGCCATATAAGGGACATTAGACCCACACAGATATCTGAGGTCCACCCTAATAGGACGCTCACACACTTCACTTGCTATTTTGTCTCTTTAGCTCTCCTTTGTTTCTCTTTTTTCCCCACTTGTATATTTTGGTCCTAAATCTACACACATTTAAGGCCTGGTTCATGGAAGTGTTTTTATAATGGCGTAATCCCATAGGAAAACATTCCATGAATCAGGCCCCTAGCCTGATTTTAAACCTTTTTAGGCACCAAGCTACGAGTTGGTGGTAGATCTCTTTCTTCAGCTGGGGCCTCCCTCTGGAACAGACTCCCGGCCTCTCTGAAACTTGAGGAGAACATCTTCAGTTCCGGAAGCAGCTCAAGACCTTCCACTTTGCTTCTGCCTTCTCTCTTCCTCGCCCCTGCTGATCTCTGTCTGTTTCCACACTGGGCACCTGGCCACCTTCTGATTTCAAGACCAGATCCCTGCCCACCCAGCTGCATACCTACACTGCCTCCTAGCAACCCCTGCACTCGGGTCTGTTTCTGCAACCCTACAGTCCCTGCACTTATTGACACCCATTGTCTGCGCTTAATTCTTGCACTTGCCACATGCTGGCCACATTACCTTTTGTTTTGATCATGTGTTCAGCACTTTCTACTCATCCCCTTCCCCTTGCACGTTCTGCCTCCCCTCTTCCCTGCACTTTCACGTTCTCAATGTCACTGGACCTAGTAAGATTGTTGTTTTTCGTGTACCCCTCCCTTGCAATGTCGTGCCCTGAAACACTTGTGTATGGGCGTGCTATAAATACAATATTTTATCATATCACTTTGTTTGATGCAGTTGGTTGTTAGCTTGCATCAATTATTTTACTTTAGATACCATTCAACGGTCAGCTATTACACGCTTGCCACTTTATTACAAGATGCCCAGATTTGAACCCGTGAACGTCTAGCCTAATATTGGGTGGCTTTTTCCCTGATTCAGTCCATGGAGCTGGTCTAGCGTGCTGAGTGGGCTGTATTTGCCAAGGACTTGTCTCCATGCACATGTGGCTCTACCCACTTGGTGTCGAGAGGAAACTACCACCAGTATGCTTTCCCCCAGTGGCTGCGTCGACCTGAGACTGCAGGCTTGAACACTGCGTGCTAACGTCTACCACCAGTAATGCACAGCTTTGGAATGTTGCCCTCTACTGTTCCTTTAGTGTCCTCCATCTTAACGGCAAGCATTTATACAGAATTAACCCTGAATTTTTGCTACAAAGTAATCCCAATGCAATGCAGATGGATTTGTATAGGATTTTCTGGGGATTACATTGCATTGGGATTTTTAAAAAATAAATCCTAAACCAACAAGGATTTCTAATTAACATACTTGGATACTTTAACCAAAAGTAATACAATACAATAGGCATTTCTGCATTGAAAGTGCTTTTATATGATTGGAAAAATGTAATAGCAATGTCCATTAAATACAGATTTGTTTTGGTGGGGTTCTACATAATGCACCTTCTGAAAAATACTTCATCATATGCTAACCAAAACGTCTGTTCCTGAAGTATTTTAAAATGATTCTCTCTTTTTGGAACAGGTGCACTCAGAATGCATGGGAGACACACCTAACAGCGCACCGCGGCTGTCTCTTATTTAGCGCTGCCTGCTCAAATATGGCGACAGTGATTACTGCGTCACTTGACCTTTATGGGAACTACAACTGTGTGCCCGGGTTCTCTCGCGGACATTTTGCTCCCATCTCTGATAACTTTTTCCAACGCCACGTATACAAATTATAGTTGCTTGTTTGGCCTGAAGCATGTCTTCTCCCACTGCTTTATTACTTGTGTCTGTTTTCATTTCATCCGTTATTTGCTCTGCCGCTTTTCTTATTGTTGAAAAGTCTCCTCAAATTGCTTTCAGTTTTTTCTTTTTGCTTCCTCTGGTTATATTTTAACCTGAAGCTCATCATGGTCGCCTGGAGACCATGAAAATGTCAGAGGAGCGCTGTATAAATCACAATACCATAACATAACCTGAGTTTCATCACTACTGTCAGCCTAATCAACGTGTTAGAAAATGGCTGCCGTCCCTCTGGACAGCGTTTACTAGCCCGTGTCACTGTTCTCTGCCTCTCACAGAACATCAGCAGTGCCGTCAATTCCCCTCAGTTTGCTATTCTCATCACACGTCCTGCCTCTGCCTGTTAAATAGTTTATAACTTTATTTTACTTCCGTGGTGTGCTTTGCATTTCCAGCCCTACATTAACATGCGCGTCAATTTGATTCCATATTACAAATGCAGACTTCATATAATGTTTTTGTGCTTACATTTCGCATAACTGATTAGTTCACTGAACCCCTTTGCTTTTCTGTATATTGGCGGCATTTTTCTGACTTTCATTTGTACATTTAATACATGACCTACTTTGGAACTCGTTTTTTTAAAACGCTGTCAAAACCGTATTTAAGCTTTTGCATATTCAAAGAAAAACATACTTTATTTTCTCCTGTGACTTTTTTTTAATAACATTTATGGACATTTTTGCAGTCAATATAAACGGATTGTGGTTCATTTTTAAAATATATTTTTGGAAGGATTAAAACATTATCAACTTGCTGAATAGGTTGCTTCATGGAAACACAGTGACCCCAATTTATGAAAGCAGCTGGGAGCTGAAAGCAAAAATCCTATTTGTATTCTGCACCCGCAACTCCGGCCTGGAAGTCGTCTGATTCGTAAAGGCTACGTACATGCAGTAGTAGCAGTCGCCTCTCCATGTATGTGTCGGGCACATGCCTGACACTCTGATGTACATGGCACCAACTACATTGGAGGTCCGGTGTCCACCCTGCCCCCACCTTGGTGTGCATTGGCACCAACGCACACCTCTCAAGTTACCCATGGTATGTTAGAAGGCCATGCGGTCTTGTTTTTTTTCCCCTTTGGATTCTGGGACTGCTTGTTTTTTCTTTCTGATTTGAAATCTAGAAACACTACAAATCCCAGAATTACAAGCAAAAACAGGACTGGCTGGCCTTCTCAGGCATAGGCAAGGGATACTTGGGAGCTCTGCCAATGGCCTTTAAGGAGCCCTACTACGTCAATGCATTATTACGTTTCCAGCTCGGTTTGACGGCTGAAAACGTAAACCAATAGCAATGCCCTTCCTTTAATTAAACTTTCCGCTCAAGGGCAAAGTAATGCAGGCATGGATTCGTAAAGTTCAAGTCTGGCGTGGAAGCAGCTGCCACGGGGCAGGAATGTCCCAGTATGTGGCCCCTCGAGATTCATGGATATGTCTACTCCATCCTGCCATACTCCATTCATGGATATGGCTCACCTCCCCAGCTGATTAATGCAGCCTTTTCTCTCACTTCCACCTTGCTTGTCACGCCCAAGAGAAAGAAATTGTGTGACAATCAAGGCAAGAGAACGCAGGCCGCACTTAGCTATGCAGACACCCCTTCTTCTACTTGCAGGCTAATTGACTTGACCCTCTGCAACATTTCCATGAAAGTGAATTTAGCAAGTTAAGCTGTGTGACGAAATTACTTATGCTGTGCATGAGTACAAGATGATTAATGGCTGAAATGCCTACATAGCCCCCACACTTCTACAAACAAACAGCCATCCCACTCATAAAGGTAAAACAAGAACAGCCAAGAGATACAACTCCTTTGCCTTTTTTGGTAGCGTGGGCCGATGGAAGGCTTTACTCTCTGAAAGGGTGTGAATGTGATCCAGTAGCATCCCTAACAGCAAAGTACAACGGTCCAAAATAAAGGAATGTCCAATCAAGGTTCTATAACAATATATACATTTTAATTAAAGATGCCAATGTATAACTATTAAAACACTATATAATAACTGTAACGCCTACCTGGTATCCACGGGGACGTCACTCAGCCTGTTCTGACCTCTTACGACCTTGAACCCTTCCCTGGAGGCTATTCGACTGGAGACTGGTCCTGAAACACAGGATTGGTAGAGTTTAACTCCCTATTGTCTCTGTGTGCTTGAACCCCTTCTTTCCCAGGGTCCAACCCTTCCCTTTGATCCACAGCTCACCTTGTTTTCTTGGATAGTGTGCTCTCCGTCCTGCCTTCAGCGCAGGGGCGCGTTGATTCATGCGGGCTCGTTGCTGCCTAGTGACTTCACTGGCAAGAGTCCGACAGGTGAGTATAATGAGTCTTTTGAACAGTTCTCTAACTTCGTTCCTTTCCTTCCTTAGATGATGGCCGGCGTCCGGGGATGGCGGCGTGCTGCTGAGATGAGTAGCGCTGAAGGTGAGTGAGAGCGCGATGTGCGATGCACCCCTTTCGTATTTGCATTGAACTGAGTTCTTTTTCTGTGTCTTTTAGGTGCCGCGACGTTTTCAACGTGGCTGCCGGTTATGAAGAACAAATGTGGTGGGTAAGCACAGTATGCGGCGCCTCTAGATGTTTCCACGCTAACCTGGAGTGTCTTTTCCCTCTTGAAGATGAATGAGAAGTTCCGGAGACAGAGTTCCCCCAGAGCGGCTGGGATTCAGGTAAGCGTTTGAAGCTCGTACAGTATTTCAAATAAGTGAAGATTTGCAGAATGCTTACTAATGCCTTTTTTCTGTTCTTTTCCCTTTTCCTTAGCAAGCGGCGTGCCGGGATGGGAATGACACCGCCGAAGATGCCCGCAGAAGAGAAGGAGCGATGACTGATGGGCAGAAGCGCTGCAAGGTAAGGCTGTTCCTAACGGTGTTCTTGTTCTTGCAGGAGCTGAGCGCAGCAGAAAGATGCAGACCTACTGGAGACCGATCCGAACACGGTGAGTGTCACGCTGCAGGTGCAGAAAACGCAAAGCATGTTTCTCAGCCTTGGTGTGGCTTAAATAGTCTCTGGGTATCCCAGGTGCCTCTGGGCTGAACCACACCCAAAGGATTAGACCGCACATGCATTTCTGGGAACCGAAATATGTGGGGGCATCCATCTTGTCCCCATCAATGCACTACAAGTTCAATCCCCAATGTTATCCTATGGGAGTGAGTGAGTCTGGTGCCACAAGCGCCAAGTCTGACTCCAAGTGGGTCTTTGGAGGGATGGAGAGGCCCTTGAGGGCCATGTAGGTGATCGTGGCCTGGCTCTAGCCTGACATCTTGGAGGGCTGGGGGCATGAGGGGCAAGAATCATGACAATAATCCACCTCTGTAGATAGAACACAGAAAATGTAAAAGACACAAAGATGCAGCACTCTGGGTAATAAACAATGGTGAAATGGTTCAAAAGTTTGCTAACCAGACTATAGGACCCAATAGTGGACCAGCGGTCATCTATGAGTCAATAGTTCCTTTTTGCTGTTCTTTGGAGGTTTGACAGCATTAGGAGGTTTGACAGCATCAAGTTGGGCTTCAAGCTGTATTGAGGTGCGGGTCTAACTAGGTTCGGATGCAGCGAGTCATGCTTAGTTCAGCAGCTCGCTGCTGTCTAATCGGTTCAAATTGGCAGCTCGGTGCATTTAGAATACAGCGTTTGGGTCGTGTAGATCGGGTGGCTTACCAGGGTCAGATCAGTAGTCAGATTCGAGGCGATGGTGACCGCTGGTTCCATTCATCATGTGATGGTTCGAGTGGAGGTCTGTTGGTCTGATCCGGGAACTGGGTGATCCAATGCAGGGTTTAAATAGCCAGCGGTTTGAGTTGGTGCACATCAGTGAGCAGGTTGTTTGAGCTGAACAGGTGATGTGCTCAGCCGCTTGGAACAAGGCAGCACTGAGCCAGTTTGGTTAATGTAAATCAGCAGTTGTTCAAGTGTTCAATGAAGTGCCAACAGCAGCACAAGTGGGTCCCTCTGGTTCGAGTGTGGGGAACACGGTTTGAATGCAGTTTGACCAGTAAGAGGTAGTAGAACAAGGGTCCTGGCTGATCTGGTCCTCCAGATACTGTGAGGAGACCTATTCCGGGGACTTTAGGACAGAGGGAGTCCTTTCAGGTTCTTCTCTACCAGCCTAGGAAGGGTTGGTGCAGAGTGGCAGGTCTGTGTCCTCAGCAAGAGTCACCCCTAATGTGTCCTGGTAGTGGTAAGGGAGCAGGACCCTTGAAACCTCCTTCTTCACCTCAGTGGCTGAGGGTCTTGGAAAGTCAACTTTCCCAAAAGATGTCCAAATGAATTCTACCTGAAGACAAAGTCCAAATGTGAATAAAAGGAGGAGTGGCACTCCCCCTCCTTTACAGGCAAAAGCCCACCTGTGATTGGACAAAGGTAAGCCTGCTGTAAAGGGTCCAATCCTACCCTTGAGACAATTGGTCTTTGCCTTCTGACATCAGACCCAAAGTGCTTTGTGCTAAAGGAAGTTGAGATGACAGGAGGGAAAGAGTGGTACACAGAAAAACAAGATGATGGAACCAACCTCCAACTATACTGAGCTACCTCTGTCAACATGAACCCCACCCCCTTCCCTTGCCTTTAGGGAAAGGCCCTTTGGTATGCAACACCGTGATGTGAGGCTAGTCCTTATGTGTAGGGAATGCCCTTTGAGTTTTGTTTCTCAGGGCAGCTCCTGCTGAGTGACTGTCTTGCTGGAGTGAGGTGTTCTCAGGGCAGCTCCTGCTGACTGACTGTCTTGCTGGAGCGAGGTGTAACCTGACCTCACATAGAAAAAAGAGAGGTAGCTCCCAATGGCTCCTGTCTGGCTGTGTGCAGGAAGACAGCCAGTCAAGGGAGAATACGCATAGCATGTTCATAGATGGTCTGGGATCACAGGGCTGGCATCAAGTATGATACCATTTGATGTGGCTTTAATAATTATGAAGTAATAACCACTGTACTTTAAACGCAGGTATGGTTTATATTAAACATTTACAACTGCCACCAGGATAGCAACTCTCATAGGTATGTGATTTGGGAACAGGGGATAATATCTTAAATTCAACTCCTGTGCTGGAGCAACTGGGCCGTCAATGCATCTGCCAAGAAGAGACATGTGATCTCTGGACCTGCCCTGACCACCAGCGAGCAGGGGCGGCAGATCAGGATACTGGTGAGGCAGGGCAAAGGTGTACACTAAGCTTTTGACATGGAATTGCTGAAAGAGGAGTCTGGTCAGTAGGTCAAATATTCAGACAGAATTATCTGAATCATTGTATTATTAATACAAATCAAAAAGGCCAGGGGTTCTATTCCCTTGCCAAATTGCAATTCTTCACAAGCTGAGGCTGACAATATCTGTGCTCTTCAAAAAGCATGTGCGTAAATCCATTGCATATGGTCTCTTAACTTATGGTGTATAATAAAAGACACCAGCATCACTTCCCAGGCTATTACAATTATGTAGATGAGAAACCTGCATCAGGACTAATTAAATTAGTTATGTTCAAGATAAATGGGATGGAGTGTGTCTGGCCAAAGGCAGGCTTCCAACTCCATCAGCTACATTTTCCCTAAAAAGAATCAAGCAGTAGTGTTTTCATATTTTTTTTTATTTCTTTTTAAAACAAGTCCCATTATTTCCTCTCTTTACTTCTTTGAGAATGTCACACATACTTGATGAATTGTTCTTTAATTTACAGAGCATTTTCTTTAAAGCGATGTACAGAGAAGCAGAAACAGTACAAATAAAAGCAGTTCAATCACATGTAAAATTAGAACTTGTGGTAAAAGTAGTTATGTTTGGGTAAATATTTTGATATGATCAAAGACGAGAAACAAAAAACAGGAAAGGATGGTTCTGCATATACAGTGAAAAGAAAGGAATTCTGTAGATTTGGGGCAAAAAGAGAGGAAGATTGGAAATGTACATGCCCATGACAGCCAGGCACAGAAAGAAGAAATTCAGTAGTGGGATGGAGACGGAAAAGAGGAAAGTAAAAATTAATAAAATATCACAGTAAAGGAGAATCAGAAACATGGGCACACACAAAAACAATACAAGGAAAATAAAAATGAAGACAAACGGAGAAAATTGAGACCGATTAGCAAAGCAGGATGTGCTTTTGGGAGCATAGAGATAACTGAAACAGAAGGTAAATGGCTGAGTTAAAACTAGATTGAAGAGGTGCACGTTCATAGGCAGGGAGACCAATGAGAAGGACGATATCGGGAATGGGACACGATCTTCCCACATCCTTAAGCGCTTCAGAATAAGGCAACGGTCGTCACCGATAATGTGAGACACCACGGGGAAGTGGGGTGCCCTCAAATGCTTCCACACAATTACATTATTGCATGCTTTATAGCTGCATTATACATGCAGAGAAAGCAGCCTTTTTAGGTATTAGCAGCCATATTGGAACAGAAAGCTTATATGCTGCATAGCAGGCAGCATCCCAGGCCTAGTTCGTGAGCATGAGTAAAGGAATTGGTTGTATCCCTGGCCCTGATGAGAAAGGCTAGCGCTACGCAGACCCATAAACCCTTCTTTTGCGCCCTGGGAAGAATATGCCCTGCAAGGCCATGCAAGGAGGGCTGAGCGCCTTTGTGTGATACAATCCCACGAGAAGGAGGGCACAGGCCTCCAACCCCCACCATTCACATTTCTAAGTTATAGCACCTAAATGCCCTGGCTGTAGAACCTCTGAATTCCAATGTATCAGCCAGCCCCAGACCCCTGATCATAACCCTGTTGGACCCTCGATCGATCAAAAAGATCAAAAATCAGGGCCTTCCTGCCTTTACTTCTAGGTCACCTGATGTGTGCTGCAAGGTGCAGGGAGGGATGAAATTATAGCCCCTAACGAGGGTGGAAGACCTTGGAGATGTGCCGGCCTGTCTCAGAGCTGGTGAAGTGTGTGAGTTAGTATGACCTAGGCTTTTCGCCCCAGGTTCCTGCCTGCTCGTACCAGGTGCACTTTTCATAGATAGAGAAGCATTGTTTACTTTGCAAAATAATTGCCTATTACTCGGCTGGTGACTGATGACGAATGCAGAATCCCCCACGTGGAAGAGGTTGGACAGACGGGGCTGGGGCCAATTGCCTGGCATCCCCTATGGAGCAGGTGACCTATGTGAAGGACTGCACCAACCAGCCGTGCAGGTTTCTACTGCATGTAATGATGTCACTGAAGAAGTAATGTACCTTTATGATGTGCTGCACATGCCGATGTTACCAGAAGGGTATCCTACCACAGGACAAATATGAGACAATGCATTATTCATGGTATGTCAGTTATAATTTCTAATAACTTTGAACATTTTGCTAAATGCACCGAAGCTATACACTATTGCAGATGGACAGGATCTATCTACACAAGTATCCTCAAAGACGTGTGCTTGTGAAACAGCGTTATTAAATTTGCTGTCAGCTTAACTAGTGATTAGATCACTTTCATTTTATATTAACAGTACATAATTATTGGGAGTACAATGCAAAACACAGTGCAAAGAAAAAAAGATGTTTAAAAAAGAACAAGCAGAGTTACAAAGTAAAGTAAACAATAAATGCGACAGACCATCAAAGCAGATTCAAACAGTTCAAAGGAAGTTTGCACCATATTTGGCATTTGCACATACATAAAAAGCATGAACTCAATTTCTAGAAATTTAAACTGAGATAGCGTTCAAGACTGTCAACAAGTCAGTGCCTGAATCCTAGCATCCAAGCAAAGGTAAAGAAGTGACCAGTCTAAGGGTCATGCCAAGCAACACATGGGAGTGAGAGAAGACCAAACCGTAGGTCGTAGATTTGTGTATCCCTACTACAGCAAGGCTGTAACGTGAAACAAGGTAACAAAAGGGCCTGCCCTCAGTGGGGGAGGATGAAGGGCTGGGAAGCTATACAACAAAAGTGTATCCTACCACAGGACAAATTTGTGACGATACTTTATTCATGGTATGTCAGTTATGATTTTGCTAAATGCACCCAAGGTATACACTATTAGAGAGCTTGGGCAAGGGAACCCCAAGGGACTTTAAGACACTGAAGGTAATTGGAATAACTACAAGGGACCTGTGGAAAAGGTATTACGAATAGCTCTGTGGATTGAAATATTTTGTGTGACAATGACCCTACAGCACATGGTGAAAAGACCACTTGAAACCAATCCTGGTTTCTATTTATGTTGAACCACTATTTTTCTTAATTTTGAAAAAACTTCCTATCACATTTTTGGATAGAGCTAGGGCAAGCATAGGTTTAGACATAGACAGACTTTTATTTGGGACTTTTAGACAATGACGGCCATTAGAAACATCAGTTTAGGGAATTATCCATTTAGAGTTAGGGCAGGTCAGACATTACACCAACCCAGTAAGTAACCTTAGTAAATAAAGGTTTTCAAATTAACTCATTTGAGCCTGTGTTTCTCTTGGTACTATGCCTGTCTCACACTTATTGCTGACAGTGAGCGGCAGTGCACTGGCATCACACATGTACTTCTGGCTAGAGTGGTGACTGCCACATCTGCTCATGATTGGGTGGGACTCGAGATATGGCTGCATATCATCAGGAGATCTAAAACTATTTTAAAGGATAACACAGGTGTGAGCATACATGCATATAACATGGGATCCTCTCGGAAAATCCAGTTTATTTAAAGAGAAGCAGAACCCTTTTTCTTTTCGTGCTTGTTCAACCTGGGAAGGCCACCATGGAGAGCATATTCCTGACTGGCCAATCTGCAGACTATGTTCTCTGTGACATAGAGTTCAAGAACCATGCACCTTCGTACCACATAGGATATCTGAATTCAGAAAAGTGACTGGCAGACAGAGTCTATGATCATTCATTGCAGGTTCTGGGACCAGCTAACTTGAAGTCGACTCTGCCCTCTCTCTAATCAGTTGTTCTTTTTAAAGAAGGTCAGGTAAATTGCCAGATTGTTTACTGTAAATCTTCCTTCCTCTGATTCATAGTGTACCCCATATGAAGAGATCCCATGCGTACCACTTTGGGATAATGGTGGTGTAGCCATGGGGGCCAGGATCCGCACCCTTCTAAGTGATGCTGGGTCCAGGGGCAGTGCAAGGAGAATCCCTTGCTTAGCCCACAATGCTCCAGTCGTATGGAAGGGGCTTGTCACAAAGACAGAATACGGTCACTTTGAGGGGCGTCCTGATGCAAATGTATTCTTTTAAATGTGCAACCTCAAAGTCATGCTGTGAAATACCCAGTCCTTCAACAAGTTCCTAGGAGGACATTTGGAATACCTGTCATGGAATAACTAAGAGTCCTGGAGGGAAGAGAAGTAACCGGTCATGCATGCACAAGGAAGTTGGTGCAAAAGAGTTGAGCATACAAGAAGACCAAAAACAGTGGGAAAATGTTTACAATTGTGTCCATGTATCATCACTGTAGGAGGTTTTGTCTTATTGGGGCAAATTCGGGATTTGGCAGTATTTTCCTAGTGTGATATTTTGGTGGTAAACTGGCGGTAAACTGGCCTTACATTTAGAGATATTTTAGTATTACCCTATTTTGGTGATAATATAGTGTTAGCTTGTGTTGGTGGTAATCTTAGTGGTATCTTTGTGGTATTTTCAAAATGACCTTATTTTTGTGGTATAGTGGTGAGCATGGCTTTTTTATACTACAGCCCCATCATAAAACAAACCTTTCCTCTCTATTAGAATGTCTTTTGGTCACCTGTAGAGAACCCCCCGAACCTATGACACTTTTAGAGAACCCAGTGAGTTTATTCATAATGCCACCTATTGTATGTGGCTTGTATTACTGGCTAATTTACATCCAGTAATCTGTGTCCTGATGACACCACCTTCTTTTCCGCATGCAAAGAAGGACTCACTCACACCAACACACACACCCTTCTACCTGGCAGATAGATATATCTATATACCCTTTTTTGTTCACTACCTTTAACACTGGTGATAAAATAGTAAATGCTTTACCGCTCTGGTATAAACATCAAACCCTTGTGATTCCCCTGTGTAGAAATGATTCACAGACGCATGAAATTATGCCAAAATCCCAGCCTTTGTTTTTTGTACACCATGTATTTTACAACCATTATAAACAGAGATACATCTTACCACATGATATAACAGCATCAAGCCTACAAAATATAAAAGAGAACAGAAAACAACAGGCACATTGCAAAAAATTTGGTACTCAAAACTTTTAAACATGGAGCGAGAGAGACATGAACATGCAGTATTATTTTTTTTTTCTAACTCCCTGCACTGCCAACACATCTCCCATTCATTCTCATTCCTCACTTGGCACCTAACTCACCCAGGCCAGTGAGGTTTGAAACTTTCGCTGTCCGGACCTTATCTGCATGACCTTGCTGCTTCGCAGACCCAGTGGAAAGGACTCCTTTGTATCAAATCCAGCAACTCGACCTCCTTGTGTGGGGAGCTCCCAGCTGTTTAAGTTTGTAGCCAGCACAGACACCCACATGGAGTCCAGCAGCATTTCCTTGGAAGCACCGCCTGTACCTCCATCCCAGCTTGATCTGAACTCCTCCCCCTGCCTTATTCCTTAAGAAAACTCCTCCTGCCTATCACCCCTAGGTCAGCCCTCTATTGATGTAGCCCATCCACCTCCAATCCATACCAATCAGAATAAAAGAATGTGTCCTGTACCAGCCCTTGTTTTTCAAGACAATGAAGATTTCAACCCTGCTAAGCAACTGTTTCCATTTGCCTTCCTGCCAGTGGCACATTTCTGCTCTCCACGGAAAACACTCACATGGAATTAATTTCAGAGTGTGCATTTCTTCATGGAAAATAAAGTGGATTTTAAACCGTGCATGTAAAAACATAGAATGCATTTCATTGTGCACAGGAACTGCATTAATAATGTTAGAGGGATTGGGGTTAATATATTAGTAAGACAATTAGTATAAGGTTAATTAATGATGTATTTCTACTGCAGTTCGCACACATGAAAACATCCAATTTGTAAAAATGTGCACCTCTTCATTTAAAAATGACAGCACACTGTGCTGAAAAAATGTCTGCTGGCTGCTACTATTTTGCACCTATTTTGAAATGGCTGTATTTAGATATCGCATACTGCATACTGCCAACAAACTAAATGCTTCTCAAATAATGCCTGCAGTTTGAAAAACTGTGCCTGGCCACATTTCCATACTGCATACTGTCAATAAAATCCCCAAATATATCCTTACACTACCTTCAGGGAGTGTCCCACTTATTGAGCACAGTTAGTGAGCATGTAATTCTAGTGGACAGAACTCTGCTATGCAGACCCTTTTCCACACATTCATGAAGTGAGATTCCAAGACAAGAACATGCCGCTGTGAAGACCTGACATGTGGCTCTGCATGAGCAGGATACTGGACAACATAGCGGCAGGAAATCTAACGACTAGCAGATTTTGGCCACTCCTCTTTAAGAACACATAACCTCTGCAAAGAGTACTTTGGGTAATTATAAGTTGCCAATATACAACTAAATGGATGAATATTATTGAAGGTGAAGATTTATCTGGGATGGGGACCTTAGGAAACCTACAGGAGGCGACATTTTGTTTTTTGTCCCGTTCTTTTTCCTAAACAATACTTTGAAATAACACAGGTATGTGGAAGACTGGTGGTCAGATATATCACTTTAGTCTCAATGAAGAAAGTAAAGTATATGAAGAGGATATCCCTATACAAACATACAATTATATGGAACATAGTTTTACGATTAAATGCTTGGGAATCTTGAATAGGTTGTCATTTTGGTAGGCTTGATTAAGCTTTTTGGCACGCTCTTCCTGATCCCCTCCTTTATTCCTGCCCCTTTACTAAGGATGCATACAACTTGGCCGTGGTACAATTGTTTGTGGCCGAATTGACCATGGTCAATTCAGCCACAAAGACAATTTTGCTGTGGCCAAATCGAGCCAAACATAAACCTCCCATGGCCCTCCATGTACTCCCCCACCCACCCCCTTACCTACCTTTTTTGTGTCTGCTCATCTTCTGACCCTGCAGCATCGGATCCATCCCTCTTACGTGGGACAGAACCGACGCCGCAGGGTCCACTTTTCTTTTTTGTTTTTCCCATCCACGACCTCCAAACCTCCAGAAGTGGGGGACACGACTGCTACCCCCAAAGGCCATCACTACCAAACAAGGGTAGTGGGGGCGGGCGACACCCCCGCTCCCCGTGTTTGGTAATGATTACCCAATCTGATTGTTTCCAAATGATCGAATGGTACTGGCTGAATTCAGCCAGCTTTACCATACGATTAATGGGAAATTATCAATTTGGGTACTACCTTTATTAATATATTTGTCCTTGGTGTCTGTATTATCCTTGTGTCTCCCTCTGCACACCTCCATCCAGAGTACCCTGTCACTAGTCCATGCATGGTTACAAAGCTTTATGCTTTAACACATTTGTTTCCTTACATAACATTAGATGGGTGGTGATCTAGGCAGCATGTTCTAATGTTTGATCTCGCTGATATTGCTGTTTTATTATTGATTGCACTGTATTTCTCTATTTTTCTGTTGAATATCTGTCATAACATGTAGTAAAGAATTACAGAATGTATACATGCTCGCGTACAACCACTAACATGGCAGCTACACATGCTAAGCACAAAGAATGGGACGGGAAAAAATTCAGCCTCCATTTCGATCAGATGCTTAATTTGCTTAAGATCATTATATACAGAAATACAACTTGAAATAACTTGAAGGTAGCACACTACCACCAATATACTGTATAGTCTCTTGGCGATATTTTTGGCGTATTTGATAGAGATCCAATGGATTATGAATTGTACTTAAGAATAAAATGAAAAAATAGAGACACTGATAAAGTACATATTTTACTTATGAGTGAACCCAAAGTGAGGAAAAGAAGATGGATACAGCAGTATATTATGGTGGTTCACGCACTAGAGTGCATTAGCAATAGCAGCCGTATGAACTTGTCAAAGATGGCTGTGCTAATTGCACAGCAATGTAGTTCCCTGATCCAGGCGGACTGCCAAATAGACCAATAAAAACCTTAAATCTGCAACAAAGGCATGACTGCATGCTTGCCAGTAACACCAGAGCGTATTTTGTAAAAAGCACATTGATTACCAGCTGGGCTTCTTAATGATGATTACAACTACTTTATCAACATTATGCTGAGGACAATCATTAGCCGTTCATGATCAATATGGCATCATACAACCTTGCCTGCTTATAACAAAGTCCTGCATGGCCCAGAGCTTGTTATACATTCATCAAAACACGACAGCCCTAAGAAACATTTGACCAAATGTTCTATACTTCTTCCACCCACACAACATTAGCTGACATCCAGCTTCAGTGCTCAGAAATCTCAGTCATTACTTGTCCTGAAATAACTCAAAATGTCCAGATTTAGGCCCTGGTCTGATGTAAGGGATTTCGGTTGCCTCCACCTTGGTAGGATCTCTTCTCAGAGTAGGACAAGCTTATACAGGTGCCTATTACTCAGGACTCCCCATGGGAACTCCACACTGCCATATAGAACTCAAAGGAATGCCATTTGGACCAGTCTCCAAAGGTAAAAGCACATCGCTGAAGACCAGAACTCTCTCTCATTACCATAAGTAACCCTAGTGGTAGTTAGTGCACCAGCCACTCTTTCTCTGCAAAATCAGGCAGTTTCTTCCAAAGTAAAGTAGGAGTAAAACTACTCTCAACAAAAAACATAAAACAAACACAAAGGAACCCAACCCCTGCTGCCACCCACACAGTGGAACCAGCAAAGCAGTGCCACAGCAAGGGGCTAGAGTACGATCACCACCTGATCTGAAAAGAAATTCTATAGAGATCATACATATTTTCATTTGCATTCATTACTAGGTGCAAAGCCGTTTGATTGTTAAATGTTAAATTAAAAGGTATTTGTACCACGCACCGTCACCAACGGAATTGGTCCCCAGGCGCTCTGGCGGATCTGTAAACGATAAGGGGGGGTGGGTTAGTAAGGTGAAGAGGGAGTAGGATAGTGAGAGGAGTGGTGTTCTGTTGGCAGCTTCAACTCGGTATACACCAGATGATGAGCTTTGGTTCGGGTATTGGATCGGTGTCAGTCCGCGTGTGCTGTTGCTCCGGCTTATTTGTTGTTGCAGTGTTGTGAAGTGCCTTCGGCTTGTGGTGCGAGAAATGGTTGTGTGAGTTTTTTTTTTTTTTTTTTTTTTTTTTTTTTTAAACTTTTATTTATTGGCACAAAGGTCAGGACAGGCACAGTACAAAGTGTATAGCAAAGGGCTGACAGTACAGCCGAACATTCGGCAACATATCATGAACAGGTCATACATCACAAGCTGGTAGCAACTGGTATCGCAGGGGAGGTTCTGAGAGTCCCGGAGGGGAAGCATAAAACCAATAGGAGAAGCTAGATCGGCCGTAGCACGTCGGACTGTCCTGGCGGGGGAGGTGGGGTCAGTTCCACCACATCTCTACTATTTAAGTAGCTGCAAAATTCCGACCAGATGTTTTTGGGTCGGGATGTCGGAGGTAGGGTGCCAATGTATTCCTCTTCGCACATTTGTGTCCAGGTGAGGGCTTTCAGCCACATCGCAAAAGTGGGAGGGTTGTGGCGCTTCCAACATTGCAAAATGCATCTTTTGGCTACTATAATACTTACATTTACAAATTTTGCCATTTTCTTTACATTCTCACCTTCCCATATACCAAATAGTATGGCGAGTGGCTCCATAGTTACCGGGGAATCAACTATTTCAGAGAGGGCCTCTGTCACAGCTGTCCAGAATGTGTTGAGGGCGGGGCAAGCCCAGAACATGTGCACATGGTCTGCTTCACAGGATTTGCATTTGGGGCACACAGGGGTCTGGGTGCCTGTGAACGACGCCACTCTATGCGGTGTGTAATATAGCCTATTAAGTAGCTTAAATTGTATGCAGCGGAATCTAGCGCTTAGGGAGACCTTTCGGGTGTGTGTACACATTATGGCCCAGAGCTCGTCTGTGATTTCCACACCGAGTTCCCCAGCCCAGGCCTCGCGCGGTTTAAGGGAGTTGTCCGCAGTGTTATTCAGTTGCATCTTGTACAAAGTAGAAATTATGCTCTTGGCACCTCCGGAGTTTGCTATATAATGTATTTCGGGAGAGTCTGGGGGCTCGATAGGGAATGAGGGCCACATCGAGCGCACTGCAGCTCTAATCCTATAATATTGCAGCATTTCGATTGGAGAATTGGAGTGGTTAGGGCGCCATGTTTGGGGGGTGATAAAAACGCCATCGGGGAAGAGGTCAGTAAGAGCACGGTATCCTAGGTTTTCCCAGCAGCGTATGAGATTTGGGTCGTGTGTGGGGGGGAGTCCGGGGAACTGCCACAGGGGAAGCCACTTGTAGTATGGGCACTGTTCCTGGTCAGGGCCTAGGATGCTCCTCCAGGCCCTTAGTGTAGCGGCCACTGGGTCCGCATGGGCATCTGTTTGGAATGCCCGGTTCAGTAGTAGGGACATAATGTTAGTTCCACCTCCCGCTAGTTTCTCGAGTTTTACGTGTATGGGCGGGTTCTGGAGCGTGTACCAATGGGAGGCATGGTGGGCCTGTGCCGCGTTCCAGTACAGGCGAAGGTCTGGGGCTGTGAAACCCCCCCTGTCGTAGGGCAGTGTCATATGTTGCCACTTCTTGCGGACCGAGCCTGGGAACCAGAGAAATTGTGCGCACTCCGAGTGGAGTTTTTTGAAGTATTGGATCCCAGGCCAGATCGGCACGTTAGCAAAGACATATAGGAGTTTGGGCACCACTACCATCTTTATCAGAGAGAGTCTGCCCGCCAGTGACAGAGGTAGGTTGCGCCATATGGAGAACTTAGAGAGTACTAGGCGGGCCACTGTCTCATAGTTATCTGTCAGTAGGGAGGCCTTGGTTAATGATATCTGTACCCCGAGATACCTAACCCCACCCGGGGACCAGCGTAGAGGGTACTCACAAGACGGTCGTTGGGTTGCCACATTAAGGGGGAACATTTCGGACTTTGAGTAGTTGATTGTGAAACCCGAGAACGTCCCTATCTTGGTGATATCACGGATGATCGGGTCCAAATACGTGGAAGGATTCCTGACATACAGGAGCACATCGTCTGCATATAGGGAGATGATCTCTGGTGCCTCTTTTAGTCGTATGCCTTTCCCGCTGTGTCGTGCCCGTATATGATCAGCCATGGGTTCTATGGCGAACGCAAAAAGGAGGGGAGAGAATGGGCACCCCTGGCGAGTGCCTCTGTGTAGCGCAAAGGGAGAGGAGGGAGCCGAGTTTACGAGAACTCTAGCACATGGGTCCGTGTATAGCAGTTTTATGTAGGAGGTCATTTTTGGGCCCACGCCCATTTTCTCCAGTACAGCCCACAGGTATTGCCAGGAGACCATGTCAAAAGCCTTTTGGGCATCCAATGTTACCGCCACTGCGTCCGCACCTGGGTCAATTCTAGAGATCACGTTGAATAGGCGACGGATGTTCAGCGAGGTGGATCTGCACGGGATGAAGCCGCACTGGTCTTCATGAATCATGTGGGACATGAAAGGGAGAAACCTGTTAGCAATTATCTTGGCAAAGATTTTCGTGTCGGTATTAATAAGGGATAGGGGTCTGTAAGACCCACATTCATCCAAGGGTTTGCCGGGTTTGGGGAGGACAGTTATTAGAGCTTCTCTTAGGGAGGGGGGAAGACAATTCTTACTAAGCGATTCGGCCCAGACTCCGTGTAGCACGGGTGCTAGTATCGCCACATGCTCCTGGTAGAACTCAGAAGTGAGCCCGTCCGGACCAGGCGCCTTGTTTTTGGGGAGGGCCGATATCACTTGAACTATCTCCTCTAGGGTGAATGGGGCGTCTAATATTTCTCGGGTGTCTTGGGAAATAAGAGTCATAGGGATGTTTTCAAGGAGGTCGTCTAGGTCTTGAGCAGAGTGTTCCGGTTGGGGACCGTACAGATTGGCGTAGAAGCTAGTGAAAGTGTCTAGTATGGACTGATCTGACCAGTGTCTCACTCCACTGTCATCTATGATGTTGTCGATGCGGGTCCCGCCAGTCTCAGCGCGCACCAGCCTGGCCAGGGTTCTACCCGGTCTATCTCCCTCCCCGTATTTACGGGCCGCGACAGGGCGTGTGTAGTATTGTACCTCCCTCATAGCGTGTGACTCAAACCTTTCCAACTCAGATCTGATTGCAGCTAGGGTCGGCGGGGACTGGGTGTTCAGGTAGTCCTGCTCAAGTGCTTTAAGTTTGGTTTCCGAGTCAGCCAAGGCCTGCCTTATAGCCTTCAGGACCCCAGCTTCTCTGGAGATGCACATCCCCCTAATATAAACCTTAAACGCCTCCCACCTAATACCCACGGGCGTATCAGTTGTATTGTTATTTTCAAAGAATGTGGTTATATCGGCTAGGATCTCGGCTTTAAAGACGATGTCTGATAGGGCTGTGGATTTGAAGCGCCATTGGGGTTTCGGCGGGACTGCGTTACCGAGTTGAATCTGTAGGAGTACAGGGGAATGATCAGATAGTGTGCGTGCAAGTATCGTGGGATCTGCGACCTTACCAACCAGCCTGCCAGAGAGTAGAAACAGGTCTATTCTCGAGGAACTGTCATGCACGGTGGAATAGAAAGTGTAGTCTCTGTCATGGGGATGAAGCGTCCTCCATACATCGTGTAAGTTGAGAGAATCCATATGTAGGAGGAGACGTTTGGTCGCTCGTGGTGTGGGTCTGCGACTAGTCGTTGTCCTGTCTAGTAAACTGTCCAGTGTTAGGTTCATGTCTCCGCCCCATATTATGGGGACGTCTATGTATCTCGTGAGTATGGCCGCCACTCCGTCGAAGAACTCGGGAGAGTCGATGTTGGGCGCATATGTGTTGACCAGTAAGCATTCCTCGTGGGCCAGGGTGCAATGCAGGATTACATATCTGCCTGCTGCGTCAATATGCGATGAGTGGAGAGTAAAGTGGATGGACTTGTGAATGAGAGTTAGGACCCCTCTAGCTTGGGTGGAGTATTGGGTGAAATATCTGTTGGGACCCCAGGATTGTGCAATGTTCGATGAGAGGTGTTTAAGGGCATGTGTTTCTTGTAACAGGAGAACCTTGACCCCATGCCGTTGTGCGTAGGCTGCGATCCTACGTGCTTTCGTGAAATTTGTCAGACCTCGTATATTCCATGACATCATTTTAATCGCCATGTAGGTAGCCTACGGGTCATCCCATGGAAAGGTTTTGCCTTTGACATATGCCGTGAGTGCCGCCATGCTGGCCCGCCGCCATTGTGTGTATCCCGCCCCGACCCCCGTGCCATTTTGAGTGAAACCTACCCCAACTTTCCAACCCCCCACCCCCACCGCCCTGTTCCAGCTAGCAGTGTGTGAATACCCACCCCAAAAGTGAACTATTGATTGCCATCCCCAACTTGGCAGTACATGAGAAACAGCCCAACCGGGGCGAAGACACAAACATTTAAATTCTACAGGAATTGCAGCTGCAATGGGGGTCACCGCTGCCGTTCTGCCCACCAGTATTGGTACGAATCTTGAATAAACAACATTATCAAAAAATTCGGCTAACATGAATGAGGTTACAGGACAAGGATGCATATGTTAACGGATATCAGGACTATCTTATAAGGAGAGGACAGCGACCAGTTCTAGTCGTCGTCCATCGGGCCCTCAGGTGGCTCGGCTAGTGGAATCTGTGCCTCAATGAACTTTACGGCCTCGTCCGGGACCGTGAAGAAGTAGAGCCTGTTGCGATGGGTGAATTTTAGGCGTGCGGGGAAGAGCATGGCATATTCAATCTTTCTATCGCGCAGCAGTTTCTTCACCCCAGTGAATTTGCGTCTCTCCATTTGCACACCTACTGAGAAGTCGGGGAAGATCCTGATTACTTGTGCATCCATCCTCAATTCTCCCTTCTCCCTGGCCAGGCGGAGTATATGATCCCTGTCCTTGTAGCTGAGCAGTTTTGCTATGATAGGTCTGGGGAAGTCCCCTGGCCGCGGTCGAGGTGCCAGGGAGCGGTGAGCTCTTTCGACCGTGAAGAATGGGGAGAGCTCGGGGTCGTCCAGGAGATCCCTGATGAGTTTCTCCACCGCTATTTCCATCCGCCCTTTAAGTGCAGTTTCGGGGACCCCGATTATGCAAATGTTATTTCTTCGCGACCTTGATTCAAGGTCATCGCATTTTGATTTGACCTGTTTCATGTCTTGGACGAGTTCCGACACTGTATTTTGCAGGACATGCACGTTGTCTTCCGTGGAGCTAGTCCTCTGCTCTACTTCAGTGATCCTAGTCCCCTGCTGGTCAAGCTTAGTCTTTAGTGATGCCACATTTGCGTTAATATCGTCTAGTTTTTCATGGAATGCTGCAAAGTTTTTTGCCATGGATTCCATCATAGCGGCCATGTCTGGTTGCGGGGGGCCCGGCAGAAGGTCGCCCTCCTCCTGGGTTGTAGAAGCTGATGCCTGGTCACCCCTGGGCGTCGCCCTAGCGAACTTGTCCATAGCCCCGGCTTTGCTGGTAGCCCGCGATCTGTTAGACATTCTCCTGGGGAGGAGTTAGGGCCAGTGCGACGATATAGATGGTGTAGGGAGCCTGGGTCGGCCCGTCCAGTGCTGGACCACGCCGAGGGCCCGCTGCGGCCACAACCGCTGCAGGTGGGGGGAGCCAGGGGGGGTAGGCCAGCCTTGTGCGGCTTGTGTCGCTAGGTGTATGCCCGGGTCCGCAGGCAGGGCGTCACCGCAGGGCTGAGTGGGTGAGCCTGTTCTTCGCACCGTGCGTTTAGATGTTGCTTTCCCCAACCTGCAGCCCTCCGCAACCTGCACCCGAGTATGTGGAGTCAAATCAGACACGGCGCCTCCAGGCGGCCGTGGGAGTGATAAGTGATAGGGTAGTAAGGCGGAGCGGGCGTATCGCGGGGGGCCGCAAGCACCGTGGGCGCAGAAAGTTAGGGGGAGGCAGAGCAGGTCTGTGTTAGGCAGTCTCCCTTGGGTTGTGTCTCGGCCCGCAATGCCAATAGCGGGGTATATGGAGAACCCCCAGCAAAGCGCAGAGCGGTCGCCAGCACCCACCTTGTGGCCTTTAGGGTGGCTAGACCCGTATGTTCCTCGGGTTAGGGCTGGGGCCAACGAGGCGGTGGCGCTGTGGTGGGCCAGGGGTCAATGTTTCAGTCCAAATCGCCGAGGGGTGTGCAGCAGCCCGGCACAGATGCGTCCCAGGGGGGGGGGTAGCGTAGTTTGCTCCTCGGCGGGGTAAGGTCACCTCCACCGTTGCGGCCGCCTCAGGCCAGACATGTCGCTGTATTCGCAGGCCCACAAACGGGTATCCCGCCGCTCTCTCGATCTCGCTTAGGCAGCCCCCGATCTCCCAGCCCGGGGGGGCCGCGACCGCACGCGAGCGGGCGCCGGGGCCCAGCCCAGTCCACGGTCGCCGGATCAGGCCGGTAGTCCACCCGGTCGGCAGCCGCCGGGGCAGCCGCTCCGAGCAGGCCAGCCACAAGTACACGGCCAGGGGCGGCGGGTTTCCGGATGAGAGGGCTCAGCTGGAGCCAGGGGGCCGCAGGCAGGCAGCCGATGACGATGTCCCGGGCGCGGCGGCGGTCCGGAGGTCGATGCTGGAGCTGGCGGGAGCAGTCTCGCAGGTAGGCCGGGTGCCGCCGCCGGCCCAAGCGCTCGGAACTCCGGATTCCGACTCCGATTTCCCTCCAGATTTCAGGCACCAGGAGAGGAGAGCGCCCGCAGCAGAATCGTGGCAATATCGGTAGGGGAAAGTGAGGATTAGCGCCGATATCAAGCTGGTTTTGGTGGGCAAGAACGGAGCTCGCTAGCTAGGCAGCCATATTGCTTGGCTGCTCAACAGCGCCCCCGGTTGTGTGAGTTTTTGAGTGAGATAAGTATGCAGAGTTTGAGGTTATATTGGTTAGTGGGTTACCTGACCTTTAGCATGCTAACATTCACAGTATTGTCTATGTGTGGCACTTGTTGGCCTTCACAATCCTATCTAGATGTGGCGCAGGCCACTGTTCAGAATTCTATCTAGGTGTGGACATGCTAATGTTCACAGTTCTACCTAAATGTGGACATGCTAATATTCACAATTCTATCTAAGTGTGGACATGCTCATATTCACAATTCTATCTAGATGCGACGCAGGTTAATGTTCACAATTCTATCTAGGTGTGGACATGCTAATGTTCACAGTTCTATCTAAGTGTGGACATGCTAATATTCACAATTCTATCAAAGTGTGGACATGCTAATGTTCACAATTCTACCTAAGTGTGGACATGCTAATGTTCACAATTCTATCTAGATGCGACGCAGGTTAATGTTCACAATTGTATCTAGGTGTGGACATGCTAATAGTCACAATTCTATCTAGATGCGACGCAGGCTAAATACTCTGCTTTAAAACACACAAATTGGCGATAAGGAATTACTTTTTTACTCCTTCAAAAATAATTGTATTCATTTTAAAAAGGTAATGAAAACAATGCTCCCTCTTCCAAATCATATCTGGTGTCTGGACTGCACGTGTGAAATGTACGTTGCTGAGCCTAATCAGATTGCATATTTTACAAAAACATTTCACTACTTCTGTACAAATGTATGTAGTATGATATATGTATCAGCAAATGAAGAGATGCAATGAAATAACAAAGGGCACACGTCTGATGTGTAGCAGTGGGCTTAGATTGAAGACTAAAGGGGACAAAGCTATAACGTCCTGCAAACGTCCTGCTCTGTTTGTGGTGGTGGTGGCATAAGTAGGGAACGGGGGGACTAGGTGTCACATGGGGTCGCGGTGATAAAACATGTGGGTAGTCAGGACATGCAAGGGACTTACAGACCATCATAAATAGGGGTTAGGTCACAAATGACAGTGAGGTTCAGCAACTCAGCACAATGACAGTGAAATGTAATAATAGCCATAATAGTCACATTTATCAAACTCTGAAATGCAAAGGGCTCAGGATTTGTTCCGCCTCTTGTTTCAATGTCTTGTCATACTGTGGTTCATTGTCTCATAATCTCTCTCAGCACCACCTGATACATGGTATTGTCACTTTAGGGTGTACTCGCCCTTCTGGTTTCAACATCTCATCACTCTCTGGTTTAGGATCCCGTCACCTCTCCTAGGTTCTCTGTTTCCTCATCATGTTGGTTGCATGTCTAATCCCCCTTATGTGAAGGCAATTGTTGTTTAGGGTTTGCTCACCTTTATGGTACAATGTCTCATAACTCTCTGATTCAGGGTCCACCCAGTGACCTGGTTCTCTCAGGGCATCTGCCCCTTCTGGTTTGGGTTTGGTTCTCCAAGGATTTCCTCACCCCGTTGATCCAACATCTTATCACCCTCCAAGTCAGGGTTATGTCACCCTCCAATGCATGACCTCCCTTAGAGCCAGGGTCTCCCTCAGATTCAAGGTCTTCATAACTGTATAGGTATTAACATCTCTCTTAGTTCCAGGTGTCTTCTGGCATCTTTCTCATTCAGGGTCCCTGCACTTCAGTAGTTCACAAGCTCTCCAAGTTCATCCTCGCACAGGCACCGCTCCGACCCCTCTCCTCCAGAGTCTGGATGATCTCTCGCTCTCCGGTCCTCCAACCAGCTTTTATAGGGGTCTGTGACTCCCTCATGACGCACTCACTCTGGAGTGGATCATTTCTATTTCATGTGTAATTTAACTGACAGTTTTCAAATTAGAAGGGCCCTGCTCTTAAAGTAAGGCTGTTGGCTGCAGGAGGTGAAAAAAGGACCCATCAACACTTTGGAATCCCCACTTGAAGCAGCCTCCCAATGTGGCATATCTACATACTCCTCCCACAGAAACAACTGCAACAATGCACCCCCAAATCAGCCACAGCACAGCACCAGATCTAAGTGTTTCCTCTCAAGTCCCCCAATGGGACAACATGTAGCTCCACCTAATGGTATCCAAAATCAAAAACGCCTCCAGATTTTGTAGCACCAAAGTTTTTACTTTACTCTTCTTAATTAAAATGTCATTTTTTTTTTAAACTGGTCTGTGATAGCCCCGCGTGCTACATACAAGTCCATAGCCACATCTCCTCTGCACGTCCGCTTATTGCACTGATCAGGAATCAGCATTCGCAAGTATCTAGCAGGTGAACCTCCTGGCATGACCCAGAGCTTGTTATACATTCATCAAAACACGACAGAACCTCTATTCCTGGGTCTTAAGAAACCTGCCTGTCCTCTCCATATGGTTCGTTTTCATTTGCTCATTGGCAGTCGTAACAGGCTAGTCCATCTCCTCATTGCAGAGTGTTTGGCTCTGATTGTCTGCGTGGTAAATTAACCTCTCTGCAGAATTGATGAATGATGCAGCAGGCTGCTTGTTCAGGCTCACCTTGTCAAACTGGAGAGTTGTAAAGTCATTAGGAATTTTGTGAAATGAAGCAGTGCAACAGCCCAGCAGAGGTAGAATGTGGAAACCCCTTCCTGGGAATGTTGTCAATGAAGCAGTGCAACGGCCTAGAGAAGGTATAATGTGGAAACCCCTTCCTGGGAATGTTGTGAAATGAAGCACTGCAACGGCCCACAGAAGGTATAATGTGGAAACGCCTTCCTGGGAATGTTGTAAAATGAAGCAGTGCAACAGCCCAGAGAAGGTAGAATGTGGAAACCCCTTCCTGGGAATGTTGTGAAATGAAGCAGTGCAACGGCCCAGAGAAGGTATAATGTGGAAACCCCTTCCTGGGAATGTTGTGAAATGAAGCACTGCAACGGCCCACAGAAGGTATAATGTGGAAAAGCCTTCCTGGGAATGTTGTAAAATGAAGCAGTGCAACGTCCCAGAGAAGGTAGAATGTGGAAACACCTTCCTGGGAATGTTGTGAAATGAAGCAGTGCAATGGCCCACAGAAGGCAGAATGTGGAAACTCATTCCTGGGAATGTTGTGAAATGAAGCAGTGCAACGGCCCACAGAAGGTAGAATGTGGACACCCCTACCTGAAAATGTTGTGAAATGAAACAGTGCAACGGCCCAGAGAAGGTAGAATGTGGAAACCCATTCCTGGGAATGTTGTGAAATGAAGCAGTGCAACGGCCCACAGAAGGTAGAAAGTGGAAACCCCTTCCTGGAAATGTTGTGAAATGAAGCAATGCAACGCCCAGAGAAGGTAGAAAGTGGAAACCCCTTCCTGGGAATGTTGTGAAATGAAGCAGTGCAACGGCCCACAGAAGGTAGAATGTGGAAACCTCTTCCTGGCAATGTTGTGAAATGAAGCAGTGCAACGGCCCACAGAAGGTAGAATGCGGAAACCCATTCCTGGGAATGTTGTGAAATGAAGCAGTGCAACGGCCTAGAGAAGGTAGAATGTGGAAACCCATTCCTGGGAATGTTGTGAAATGAAGCAGTGCAACGGCCCACAGAAGGTAGAATGTGGAAACCCATTCGTGAAAATGTTGTGAAATAAAGCAGTGCAACGGCCCAGAGAAGGTAGAATGTGGAAATCCCTTCCTGGGAATATTGTGAAATGAAGCAGTGCAACATCACAGAGAAGGTAGAATGTGGAAACCCCTTCCTGGGAATGTTGTGAAATGAAGCAGTGCAACGGCCCACAGAAGGTAGAATGTGGAAACCCATTCCTGGGAATGTTGTGAAATGAAGCAGTGCAACGGCCCACAGAAGGTAGAATGTGGAAACCTGTTAGTGAAAATGTTGTGACACGAAGCAGTGCAACGGCCCAGAGAAGGTAGAATGTGGAAACCCCTTCCTGGAATATTGTGAAATGGAGCAGTGCAACGGCCCAGAGAAGGTAGAATGTGGAAACCTCTTCCTGGGAATGTTGTGAAATGAAGCAGTGCAACTGCCCAGGGAAGGTAAAATATGGAATCCCATTCCTGGGAATGTTGTGAAATGAAGCAGTGCAACGGCCCACAGAAGGTAGAATGTGGAAACCCCTTCCTGGGAATGTTGTGAAATGAAGCAGTGCAACGGCTCAGAGAAGGTAGAATGTGGAAACCCCTTCCTGGGAATGTTGTGAAATGAAGCAGTGCAACGGCCAGAGAAGGTAGAATGTGGAAACCCCTTCCTGGGAATGTTGTAAAATGAAGCAGTGCAACGGCCCAGAAAAGGCAGAATGTGGAAACCCCTTCCTGGGAATGTTGTGAAATGAAGCAGTGCAACGGCCCAGAGAAGGTAGAATGTGGAAACCCCTTCCTGGGAATGTTGTGAATTGAAGCAGTTCAACGGCCCAGAAAAGACAGAATGTGGAAACCCATTCCTGGGAATGTTGTGAAATTAAGCAGTGCAACGGCCCAGAAAAGGCAGAATGTGGAAACCCATTCTTGGGAATGTTGTGAAATGAAGCACTGCAACGGCCCACAGAAGGCAGAATGTGGACACCCCTTCCTGGGAATGTTGTGAAATGAAGCAGTGCAACGGCCCAGAGAAGGTAGACTGTGGAAACCCCTTCCTGGGAATGTTGTGAAATGAAGCAGTGGTAAAGCACAGAAAAGGTAGAATGCAGAAACCCCTTCCTGGGAATGTTGTGAAATGAAGCAGTGGTAAAGCACAGAAAAGGTAGAATGTGGAAACCCCTTCCTGGGAATGTTGTGAAATGAAGCAGTGCAACGGCCCAGAGAAGGTATAATGTGGAAACCCCTTCCTGGGAATATTGTGAAATGAAGCACTGTAACGGCCAACAGAAGGTATAATGTGGAAACGCCTTCCTGGGAATGTTGTAAAATTAAGCAGTGCAACGGCCCAGAGAAGGTAGAATGTGGAAACCCCTTCCTGGGAATGTTGTGAAATGAAGCAGTGCAATGGCTCACAGAAGGCAGAATGTGGAAACTCATTCCTGGGAATGTTGTGAAATGAAGCAGTGCAACGGCCCACAGAAGGTAGAATGTGGACACCCCTACCTGAAAATGTTGTGAAATGAAACAGTGCAACGGCCCAGAGAAGGTAGAATGTGGAAACCCCTTCCTGGGAATGTTGTGAAATGAAGCAGTGCAATGGCCCACAGAAGGCAGAATGTGGAAATGTGGAAACCCATTCCTGGGAATGTTGTGAAATGAAGCAGTGCAACGGCCCACAGAAGGTAGAAAGTGGAAACCCCTTCCTGGAAATGTTGTGAAATGAAGCAATGCAACGCCCAGAGAAGGTAGAAAGTGGAAAGCCCTTCCTGGGAATGTTGTGAAATGAAGCAGTGCAACGGCCCACAGAAGGTAGAATGTGGAAACCTCTTCCTGGCAATGTTGTGAAATGAAGCAGTGCAACGGCCCACAGAAGGTAGAATGCGGAAACCCATTCCCGGGAATGTTGTGAAATGAAGCAGTGCAACGGCCTAGAGAAGGTAGAATGTGGAAACCCATTCCTGGGAATGTTGTGAAATGAAGCAGTGCAACGGCCCACAGAAGGTAGAATGTGGAAACCCATTCGTGAAAATGTTGTGAAATAAAGCAGTGCAACGGCCCAGAGAAGGTAGAATGTGGAAACCCCTTCCTGGGAATATTGTGAAATGAAGCAGTGCAACATCCCAGAGAAGGTAGAATGTGGAAACCCCTTCCTGGGAATGTTGTGAAATGAAGCAGTGCAACGGCCCACAGAAGGTAGAATGTGGAAACCCATTCCTGGGAATGTTGTGAAATGAAGAAGTGCAACGGCCCAGAGAAGGTAGAATGTGGAAACCCCTTCCTGGGAATGTTGTGAAATGAAGCAGTGCAACGGCCCACAGAAGGTAGAATGTGGAAACCTGTTAGTGAAAATGTTGTGAAACGAAGCAGTGCAACGGCCCACAGAAGGTAGAATGTGGAAACCCCTTCCTGGGAATATTGTGAAATGGAGCAGTGCAACGGCCCAGAGAAGGTAGAATGTGGAAACCTCTTCCTGGGAATGTTGTGAAATGAAGCAGTGCAACGGCCCAGGGAAGGTAAAATATGGAATCCCATTCCTGGGAATGTTGTGAAATGAAGCAGTGCAACGGCCCACAGAAGGTAGAATGTGGAAACCCCTTCCTGGGAATGTTGTGAAATGAAGCAGTGCAACGGCCCAGAGAAGGTAGAATGTGGAAACCCCTTCCTGGGAATGTTGTGCAATGAAGCAGTGCAACGGCCAGAGAAGGTAGAATGTGGAAACCCCTTCCTGGGAATGTTGTGAAATGAAGTAGTGCAACGGCCCAGAAAAGGCAGAATGTGGAAACCCCTTCCTGGGAATGTTGTGAAATGAAGCAGTGCAACGGCCCAGAGAAGGTAGAATGTGGAAACCCCTTCCTGGGAATGTTGTGAAATGAAGCAGTGCAACGGCCCAGAAAAGGCAGAATGTGGAAACCCATTCCTGCGAATGTTGTGAAATGAAGCAGTGCAACGGCCCAGAAAAGGCAGAATGTGGAAACCCATTCTTGGGAATGTTGTGAAATGTAGCAGTGCAACGGCCCACAGAAGGCAGAATGTGGACACCCCTTCCTGGGAATGTTGTGAAATGAAGCAGTGTAACGGCCCACAGAAGGTAGAATGTGGAAACCCTTCCTGGGAATGTTGTGAAATGAAGCAGTGCAACGGCCCAGAGAAGGTAGACTGTGGAAACCCCTTCCTGGGAATGTTGTGAAATGAAGCAGTGCAACATCCCAGAGAAGGCAGTGGTAAAGCACAGAAAAGGTAGAATGCAGAAACCCCTTCCTGGAAATGTTGTGAACTGAAGCTGTGCAACGGCCAAGAGAAGGTAGAATGTGGAAACCCCTTCCTGGGAATGTTGTGAAATGAAGCAGTGCAACGGCCCAGGGAAGGTAGAATGTGGAAACCCCTTCCTGGGAATGTTGTGAAATGAAGCAGTGGTAAAGCACAGAAAAGGTAGAATGCAGAAACCCCTTCCTGGAAATGTTGTGAAATGAAGCAGTGCAACGGCCCAGAGAAGGTAGAATGTGCAAACCCCTTCCTGAAAATGTTGTGAAATGAAGCAGTGCAACGGCCCAGAGAAGGTAGAATGTGGAAACCTCTTCCTGGGAATGTTGTGAAATGAAGCAGTGCAACGGCCCAGGGAAGGTAAATTATGGAATCCCATTCCTGGGAATGTTGTGAAATGAAGCAGTGCAACGGCCAACAGAAGGTAGAATGTGGAAACACCTTCCTGAGAATGTTGTGAAATGAAGCAGTGCAACGGCCCAGAGAAGGTAGAATGTGGAAACCCCTTCCTGGGAATGTTGTGCAATGAAGCAGTGCAACGGCCAGAGAAGGTAGAATGTGGAAACCCCTTCCTGGGAATGTTGTGAAATGAAGTAGTGCAACGGCCCAGAAAAGGCAGAATGTGGAAACCCCTTCCTGGGAATGTTGTGAAATGAAGCAGTGCAACGGCCCAGAGAAGGTAGAATGTGGAAACCCCTTCCTGGGAATGTTGTGAAATGAAGCAGTGCAACGGCCCAGAAAAGGCAGAATGTGGAAACCCATTCCTGGGAATGTTGTGAAATGAAGCAGTGAAACGGCCCAGAAAAGGCAGAATGTGGAAACCCATTCTTGGGAATGTTGTGAAATGTAGCAGTGCAACGGCCCACAGAAGGCAGAATGTGGACACCCCTTCCTGGGAATGTTGTGAAATGAAGCAGTGTAACGGCCCACAGAAGGTAGAATGTGGAAACCCTTCCTGGGAATGTTGTGAAATGAAGCAGTGCAACGGCCCAGAGAAAGTAGACTGTGGAAACCCCTGCCTGGGAATGTTGTGAAATGAAGCAGTGCAACATCCCAGAGAAGGCAGTGGTAAAGCACAGAAAAGGTAGAATGCAGAAACCCCTTCCTGGAAATGTTGTGAACTGAAGCTGTGCAACGGCCCAGAGAAGGTAGAATGTGGAAACCCCTTCCTGGGAATGTTGTGAAATGAAGCAGTGCAACGGCCCAGGGAAGGTAGAATGTGGAAACCCCTTCCTGGGAATGTTGTGAAATGAAGCAGTGGTAAAGCACAGAAAAGGTAGAATGCAGAAACCCCTTCCTGGAAATGTTTTGAAATGAAGCAGTGCAACGGCCCAGAGAAGGTAGAATGTGCAAACCCCTTCCTGAAAATGTTGTGAAATGAAGCAGTGCAACGGCCCACAGAAGGTAGAAGGTGGAAACCCCTTCCTGAAAATGTTGTGAAATGAAGCAGTGCAACGGCCCAGAGAAGGTAGAATGTGCAAACCCCTTCCTGAAAATGTTGTGAAATGAAGCAGTGCAACGGCCCAGAGAAGGTAGAATGTGGAAACCCCTTCCTGGGAATTTTGTGAAATGAAGCAGTGCAAGGGCCCAGAGAAAGTAGAATGCGGAAACCTCTTCCTGGGAATGTTGTGAAATGAAGCAGTGCAACGGCCCAGAAAAGGTAGAATGTGGAAACCCATTCCTTAGAATGTTGTGAAATGAAGCAGTGCAAAGGCCCATAGAAGGTAGAATGTGGAAACCCCTTCCTGGGAATGTTGTGAAATGAAGCAGTGCAACGGCACACAGAAGGTAGAATGTGGAAACCCCTTCCTGGGAATGTTGTGAAATGAAGCAGTGCAACGGCCCACAGAAGGTAGAAGGTGGAAACCCCTTCCTGAAAATGTTGTGAAATGAAGCAGTGCAACGGCCCAGAGAAGGTAGAATGTGGAAACCCCTTCCTGGGAATGTTGTGAAATGAAGCAGTGCAACGGCCCAAAGAAGGTAGAATATGGAAACCCATTCCTGGAAATTTTGTGAAATGAAGCAGTGCAACGGCCCACAGAAGGTAGAATGTGGAAACCCCTTCCTGGGAATGTTGTGAAATGAAGCAGTGCAACGTCCCAGAGGTGGTAGACTGTGGAAACCCCTTCCTGGGAATGTTGTGAAATGAAGCAGTGGTAAAGCACAGAAAAGGAAGAATGGTGTAAATGAGAACCGTAAATATGGAATAGGAAATATGAGGGCTGGGTTTGGAACCAAGACCCAGAAGGAGCTTGCTGACCAAACCTATCGCAGGATTTGCACAGTGTTGTTTCTACAATTGGTACAAAATATGCAAAGACTTGATATTGGTGAAATGATTGAACAGTAATATCTACAGGAAACCTCCCACTTAACAAAAGGTGGAGGTCTTCTGGGTAATACATGTGTCTTTGGACTGCGTCTTGCATTGCTTCTTGCCACCATCAATGTGGAAGGTATACGTAAGAATCAGAAGTCTGTCATCTTCCTGTGACGAGTTACAGTACAACGGGCTCACCTCCATGACTTATATCCCAGCACAGAAAGGCGATGTCCACAGTGCCACCAAATTTGGAAAATATAGGAACATCTGAGCAAAGAGTTTTCCCTGAGAAAGCAAAGGCAGTCCTGAGATGTCTGAGAGCCCTGACCCATATCGTCACGCTGAGAACCCAAGCCAGATACGAGGGGTGCAGCATTGCCGACTCTTGGTGGGTACTAAGCCAGAAGGAAGTTGCAAGAATGAGACCAGATTCTGGTATGGTCATCACCAGGCTCGCTACAAGGAAACGCTTAGCCAGCATGGGAGCATAAGCTGCCTGCCTCGGTGCCGAGCTGCTAGAAGCGGGAAAGCGGCAAACCCCATAAAAAATAATTGCCAGGGGGCTAAGCAGATGAGCTTATGGCAAGGACAATGGAGCACTGACAGAAACATATGAGAGAGGCTAAAGAAACTGAAGAGGCCCATTGATGCCGTGCTTGTTAATCACAATGAAGCGATGCAAGAGTCCAATAGAGAGAATAGCGAAGGGAAATGAAGGAAGAAGAGGCCAAGTGAAAAGTTGGGACTGAAGGATACAATCCATAACAAATCCAGTCTGTGAGAGATGATGAGAACAATGTTACCTACCATTTAAGCTGCCAATGCTTTTCCAGAATGTATGGTTGTCAATTAGTTTCTCTTTTCGTCTTCCTTCTGTTCCTTTTTATTCATCAGCTCCCTATGCTAGGGCACAGGTCCCCCCCCCCCCGCTTGACCTCCAAAACTACCAATCATTCACTGGGTTCCCATTTTTAGGAAAGCACTGACACACGTTGTTGTCCACCAGTTGAGTTATACATTTTATATCCAGCACCTGCTGTCACCTTGTCAGTCTGGTGCTCAGCCTGGCTGTATAATTGAAATTGCTCTCCTACTAGTGCTAGATTTTGTTTTTTGACATGCAGCGATTAGGGTCACCTGCCTCCGGGTATTGTTAGATTTCTCAGAATCATTCAGCTCTACCTAGCATTCTGCTTGAAATCGTGCAGCACTGAACAGGTGTTGGGGGCTCTGTACTCGCCTGGTTCGTCAGGATGTGGCATCAGGGCCCAGGCAGATTGCCACTCTGTACCCTGTGCCTCAGTGGTCACTGTGTCAGGAAATGCCACCTAGCAAGGGTGTAAATGCCCCTGTCTTTTTTTGATTTGCATTAATTAATAAAATGATGCATGCAGTTCCATCTCTGAAAGGGTAATCTGCTTATCAGATTCCCCTCTCATAAACTCCATGCCAAAAGCATAGTGTACACCTCTGTCCTGCTGCATCAGTAGCCTGACCTGCAGTGCATGCTCTCCATAGAGCAGGTTCAGAGGTCACAGGCTCCGATCTGACGGCTACAGTGCCAGACACGTCTCTGCAGCACAGCGGCTGCATTTGCGATATGCACAACTATTCCAAAAACGAGATAACTGTTAAAGTGCTATTTAGGTGCCAAGTTTAATTGTAAATATAAGCCATACCCAAGTTTGAGGTATAGTAGTAATATGATCTCACACATGTATCAGCCATGTGAACCCAGCCCAGATGTGAATGGATGAATGGATTATGTGTATTGCACCTAGCCAGGCTGGCTGTCCTTGCTGCTGCCAGCAAGACTGTAGTCCTGGGGGTTGCCTCTCCTTGTTCCTTTCTGGGAGTAGGTAACACACTCTCCAGAGAGACAGCCATTCCACAGAAAGCTGTCCTGGGAACAGAAATCACAGGGCACACCCCTTCACAAAAGAAATAGCCTCACACCAAGGTGCTGTATACCAAAGAAGACTTTGATTATATTGAGAAGAGAAGGGGGCGGGTTAGTGTAGAGAGAGAGAGAGAGAGAGACTGCCTTACAGTTGAAGAAAGATTCCACCATCTTATTTCTCTCTGCCTCTATCTTTCCTGCATGTCCACTCCACTTCCTGTATCACAAAGCACTTTGGGCGTGATCTCAAAAGGCACAATATATTGATTCAAATTACAGGGATTGGACCCCTTAAGCAGGCTTGCTTTAGTCCAATCACCTGTGGACATTTACCTTTAAAGGAAAGGGTATTCCATGCCTTCTTTGATTGACTCTTGGACAAACACTTAAGGAAGAATCCATTGGACCTCTGTTGGGAGAGTTGTTTGTTTGTTTATTTATTTATTTATATAGTGCTCCAAACCCAAAGGTATCCGAGCGCAGGTTTACATATTCCAGAAAGAATACAATGATTGTTAAGTTGCAGTTAAATAAAAAATTAAAAAATACAAATTGAAAATGATAGTTACTGTTAAAATGGATTTCTGAACTCTGTCCTGGGGGGGCAGAGGTTCAGAAGGCCAGCCTAGTTTCTTGGAACAGAGTAACCTCTGGGCAAGCCAGACCAATCAAGGTAGCGATCGTGGCGGTCAAGACTAGGTCTCAAGAGGGGTGAGGGTGACTGAAAGCCCGCAATGAGCACACAAAGCAAGGGCGCTTACAAATTACTCCAAGCAGGTGTTATATTAAAAATATAGACACATTTATTACAAGGCCTTTGTAACATTGACCATAGTAAAGAATCACGATAAAGCTCAAGTAAACCAACACATCACAATCAAATACAATAAATATACAATTACCGAAGGGCCTAAAGAGTTAGAAGCACGAAATATGCAGACCACCTAGATGGGGAGGAGAACAGGCAGTGCAAGTAATCATTTAGACCCAGTTCACCTTCAGAGGCCACCTAACTAGAAGGAAGTCCGAGCCCTACGAACAGTGGAGCCTTGTGCTCAAAAGTACCTGCACACGCTGGTGCCAAGGGGAGTCTCATCAAGGAAGTCAGGCAGTTCAGAGCGGTGAAGAAAGGAGGGTGAACAGATCTCCGATACTCAAGCCAGTCCCCCACTTGCGGGCACAAGCGGAGCGCAAGTGCGAAAAAGGTGTGCTGTTTAACACAGCGAGGGAAAGCTACGGGCTACTTCAGGAGGGCGACTAGTTCCTAGCATTGCTACTCACCGGCCCCCGATGCAGGCAGACCCAGGCTTCTCCGTGTCAGTTTCAGTGCTGGCAGGTTCAGATACGAGCAGGGAACGTCTCGGCGTTGTATAGATTCCGCAGCAGCAGAAACTAGAGTTGAGGATGTCCCAAACGCAGTGAACCCGCACAGATTGTTACCACAGCAGGGCAATGAAGCGGCTGTGTATATTTCAGCCCAATGTACACTTGTCACTTCAGACCTGGGAATGCAGAGTGTACGAATCGTGTGAGAGTGTCAAGGACTCGGAATACAGCAGCAACCTGACGGCGGTTACAGAGCAAGACTCCTGGGTAAGCTGGTCAGTCCACTGGATGGCCCAGAGACGCTTCCGAAGGCTTACGTGCAGGAGATGATGAAGATTCCGAGAATAGTTGTTCCCACTATTCCAAAGGGTCGAAGTACAGGCCTTCTCGTTCAATCAGAGGCAGAATGGTTTCACAGGGCGACAGCAGTGCAGAGGAGCAGTCCTTCAGCGGGTCACCAGCGATTCCTCGGTTTAGCCTCTTAGTTGCAGGATACTTGGCTCCTGTATCCGTCGTTTGTGAGAACTCAGGAGATCGACATGGTAGTGGTGTTTCCAGCCTCCTCTTATCCAGTGTTCCCTTCACGCCAAAACGGAGAGGACCCAATGGGAGATCTGCTCACAAAACACTCACACCATACGTGGACCTATCACAGACCACGGTGGTCCCAGGCATTCAAGACACACTAGACTCTCTGGCACCCAGGATGCGTATTGGGACCAGACATCCCAGTCCACATCCTGGAGGCGCACACAAGGCATGCAGAAGCCCGCGAAAGCATCTGTGTTTCGCGGGAATGTACATGCCCAAATAAGGATGGCCCCGGGTCGGCTCGACCAGGGGAAGGTGAAGGGGCAAGACGGTCAACAGACAGGACAAAGAACCTTGTGGCATGGCCATTTTGGAAGCCATGCCACCCATTTTGGCCAAACGCGAGAAGCGCGGTTAACAGGGCAAAAGGGAGTTCAAAAATACAATGAAACGATCGCTGCCACCAGTCCCATCCGTGACATACTTGCACAGCTCATTATAAATCCATTGAGAGTTTCTAGGGGCTGTACAATGACTAGAGACCCAAGAGCGCGGTAATGTAAGTTACGGTGCACTCTTGAGTGTTGCGCGAAAGCTGCAACATGCGAAAAGAACTACGGAAAACAACGTTTCCCGGTACTGACTGTCTTAAGGGCATGTCAGATTCCCCGTAAGAATGGAGCGAAAGCCCAGAGGAGTGCGGCGGACCATTAAGTTGGGTAACAATAAACTTTTTTTGTATGTCAATAGCGCCATGATGTCCCTCTACAAATACACCTGTTAAGTCAGTGGGTTTCACTCACTAGTCTATATGCTTCCATATTAGTAACGTCCGCTGATTTTCATCTTTCTACTGTTCTGTCGTTGCAGAGTTTTATTCCCTATTGTGAACTTCAAAGTTTGTCTGAGGCCCTAGTTCTTTCCCGGATTCAGTCATCGAACTCGGTCTTGCTAGGTCTATTCAGCTCCTCCATCTGCTCCCCTGAAGGCAGTGTTTCACTCTGCAGCCAGTCTGGCATTGTGGGCCATGTAACTTCACTCATATTACACCAGTATTAAAACAATAGTAGTGCCTCTAACTTCCATCGTGTTGACAATACAAGGTAACATGTTTAGCATGAAAAAGTACCCTCAGCAATTTGGCTGATAGACCAAAATCGTCTGGAGAGTGCCCTGTTTTAAGACAGGCAGTGCTTCCCTTTGGTCCTCCTCTGGCGCTGCTGTTCGTTTCCAGAATCAGTTACCCCCTGCGCTTCACATCATATCTAATTTCCGTGTGTCTCAGTAAAGTTTAAGGGTCTACTCTGCCTTCCTAACCTAATTTGTCTGTCTTTATTGCTTCTGATTCTGTAGTTCCACTCCACGTCGTTTGATCTCCTGTATCCTAAGAATGTGCTTTATTTTCCTTCTTATTGTTTTTATCATGTTTTGTATAGGGGTCCGACAGGGTTGGACTGGGACATAAATGTGTCCCGGGCACCAATGAAAAAGAGGCCCTCGATAACAAATGGGAATTAACAACATTTCGTGAAGACAGCTTGAGTACTACTAAATGGGGATATTTGGGTATAATGTAAAGCAAATAGTGCATTTTAAAGCATATTTGGTTATTAGCATGTGTATCTAATAAAACAAGTGCAGTAACACAAACTGTCCCACTTTGCCCCCCGAAAACTGTTCATCTCTGACCAATAAGGCTGGCCCAAACTAGAATTGCCCTGTTGTCCAAGCCTGGGGTCTGATGTCTTGTTCGTGCACGAACGATGAATACAATTTTATAATAAGGGAAAAGGCATTCAGCAAGAGCACTGAACCATTAAAAAGGCTGCAGACTGGGAACAGGCTGATCTTCAATCTTCCCTGCTCCCCAAACCACAGCGGGTTTACCTTTTCCTGGTTCCATGGCATCACTTCTGCTCCTAGTTGGTGGTTGCATGTGTTATGTTAAGTGTGCTTATATCGCAATGGCAGCCCGCAGGCATAGCTGATGAGCATGATTTGGCGGGCACGGATCTGATGTGTGTGTAATAGCAATCTGCTTCCACCGGCTCCCTTCTGTCTTCTAACCAATTCTGATGTTGCTTTTAACAAGCACACACACACGCCCGTATACACCATCTAGCTTCATTGCTCCTGCTCCTCGCACCAAGGTTGAGTGACCAGCAAAAGGGTCTGTGGCTATCACAATGCCATCCCTTCTGCTGTGTCTGGGTAGAAAAGAGAGAGATGAGCACACGCCTCACTGATCCAGGTTTGTGCAGGGCAGTGTCACAAACTGAGGGTTCCACAAAGGACTTAAGGCTTTGGCAATGTTTTAACATATGGATTTTGTTTGTTAGGAAAGGTTGGTTTAAGAGTAACCAAATAGGGATGCATGTCAGTCAACGCGAGTGAGGAGTTGATGACAATAGAAACATATGAGAGGAAGGTTCATAAGGTACATTTCCAGGCTCTTGATAGGATTGTGGTCCTGAGTTTGAAATTATTAGACTACGATGTTGTGTCAAGGTCAGGGTGAACCTCCCGCAATGGTATTCTAGAACTGCAATCATAAGTCTTGTTCAAGATAAACCTTCCGTGAAAGTATTATGCACCGTCACTCAGTTTTCAAATCTGCCGTTGACCAAGACAATTGTATGTCCCAATATCAACCTGCTGCCCTTCGATCCTCTGTGAGCACCTAAGATTCATATCTCCAGGAACACTCTCAGGTGGGCTTTGGCAAGTGCCTCACCTCTATCCGTTCCCAATCCTTCTCAGTTTCCGCTTCTGTACATGTTCTCACCCAGGAGCCTTCTCCCACTTCCTCTCACACTGAGGTCTTTCCTTCTTAGATTCTTCAGTGTGTTGCAGCTTCTCTGGCTCCACAAGCATCTGATTATGGCTCCTGGCAAGCCCAGAGGTCTCTAGTCTCTGACTGGCATCTCTTTGCCTTTATTTATTGGGTCTCTCACTCTCATTTTATCTAGTATCCCCTGTGGGTTGGCTGGTGCCACTTGTATCTGGATTAGGACTCCCAGATAGCCTGTGATTGTGAGTTGTTGGACCACATGAATCTGAATTAGGGCTCACATATAGCGGGTGGTTGGTGCCATCTGTACTTGAATATGTGTTGCAAGGTAGCCTGGGCCTATTCTCGCAGGTACTTGTCTGTTCTGTTTGAGTCTTCAAGCTTGACTGGATTTCTTCTTGTGTTAGTAGTATGAGATAAACCCACACACTCCCCAAGTATTGGATACTCCAAAAGTTAGACAGGTTTCTTTGGCTTACGTGAGAACTCATGGTAGCTGTGGTCAGGTTATCAAGCCAAAGCTCTTTAGTAGAGGGGTAACTGATGATAGCCCCTGCAAGGGGCAGAGTCTTGGTATTTTTTTCTTCTGTTTATTCAGTGAGGAAAGGGGGTAGTTCAGCTATTCCCAGTGGGGAATGGTGTTGGCAGTTTCACATGTCCTTTGTAGATGTTGCTGATGGTGGCTCTTGTGATTGGAGGAAAATGGCCATAATGCACATTGCAAGGCCGGTCATGATCTCCTAGTGCAGTGGCAACAGTGAATCTGGTACTTGAAGCAACAGCTGGCTTGACCTAAAATCGAGTTGTGCTGGTTGCAGTGAACTTCAGAGAATGACCGGCTTCTGATCCCAGGGTCAAATTAAGGTCATGAAAACTGGCCACACCTAGGGAGGGTGGCGGGACATCCATGAAGCCATGTGGGTCGGGAATCGTTTGGACTGGGCAAAGTCTCCCAGCAGAGGTCTGGAGTTTGTTTTATGGTTGGTTGCTTTTGCTAGAGGGTTCACAGTGGATCCATCTCAGGATTTCCCTCCTGGGAAGGAAAGGTTTGCCCCCTGCACGAGCCGAACTCTGGAAGACCGCTACTCCAAGATCCTGCTGGATCACCAGTACTTTTTTAAAGTACAGACTGCAGCGCCTCCAATGCTTATGTGAAAATTGGGCTGCGAAGGTCATTTTAGAAACAATCATGAATATGTGTTCACTCACAATGGGAGCCTTTGACCACTCATGGCTAAATGCATCCACCCACACAGGGCGTTCTTGGCAAGCAAATGCCTTGACTATCCAAGAAAACCAAACAGAGACGGTATTACTTATGTGACCATGGCTCGTCGTCCTATGGAGGGACAGCTGCTGCCATCACACACACGCATGTGCACACGCTCATGCTCACACAAACACGCTCATGCTCAAACACACACACTACCAGGTACAGCCATCAGACTAGACACTACAATGGATGCTCCTGCCACCAACCAGGCACATTATTCCAACTAGGTGGGCAAGGTTACACTCCTATGAAAACAGGGTTGGAAATAAATGCACAGCAATTCCTGCAAAATCATTCACAGCAAAAGCTCCTTTTTGATTAACATGCTGACATTCACCCATAAACCGTACCATTTACATTATATATTATTTATATGGAGGGACAGTGCTGGAAATAGTCTGGGATGGGGGTTTAGGTGTGTTGATGGGGGTGATGGGGGGGGAGTGAGTGGGGGTAGTCCTTCTTTTATGTTGTTGGCAGGACCGGTTTTTCATCCTGGAAATCTGGTCACCCTACCGGATGAGGTTCTGAATATCTAAATGCACAGGGTAAAGATCATAACTAGATCATGTGAAAAGTGAGAGTAAAGTTCAAGCTGCACACCATTTAGCCATTCTTGTGCCAAATAGGGTAGTCTTGCCTAATGCGAGACTGCCCTATTAAACACAAGAATGGCTACTTGAAGAGGCTCTAGGCCTGATTTACAAAAACGTTTTCAATGGGACTTTCCAATGTTAAAACATTTTTGTAAATCAGGTCCTCTGTATTTTACTGCTATATTGCATGAATAGCATGTGTACATGTACAGATTCAGAAGGACAATTGAAGGAAGTAATGCCTTATATTAGCCTGACACTGTCAGACGCTGCCCCCATGGAAAAGCCAATTTACTTCTGAATGTGGAATCATTAATGGACTACCTCCTCCCAGTAAACACACATTTCATTTCATTACCTATACTCTAAATGGAACACATTTTGCCAATTAGTTCTCAGGTGATTGATGTTACCAGTGTGATAATGCTTCCATCTTGGAATGGAAGGGTTGAGCGTGTATGGCAGATACAAGTAAGGACAGCGGTCCTCAGTGGTATTCATGTCATCTTTCGTCCCAATCTTTAGACAAATTACTGTTTTTTTTTTTAATAGCTTTCTTCGAGAGGCCTCTGAGTTAGGTATGAGCTGACTTTTTTTTTTAATGTATTTTTTTTTGTTTACAATTAAACCTTTCACAATTTGTATATATGCATAATGCTTAAATATTGATCAACATCACAAAACTAAAAAGACATTTTATGTAAAAAATATTTTACAGGCCCTCAATGGCCTTGGTAATTTTATTGCAGATGTGTTGCAGTGGTAAAGGTTTTCATGGCCGTAACTAAATGGAAAAAAGGAAGGTCATGAGGGCGGCCAGTAGCCCGGAAAAAGACCCATGCAGTAAGCAGGGGCAGGGAGGAAGGGGAGAGGTCGCCATGCAATGCGATGCCTCGGAAACATGGCACATGGACAAGTGACCCTGATACCGAAGCTAAATTAGGGATGGTTGGTAACATTGTCGTACAGGCTGAATCTGACGACTCTTTTTGAGGAGCCATAACTCTCCAGGGGATGTAAATGGTGGGATGGGTTTCAGAGCAGTGATCTGAAGTAAAACAAAATAAAAAAAAGAAAACATTGGATTTCTTTTTTTATTTTATTGTGCATTTTGGTTAGACAGCAGAACCTTTCACAGATACAATCATAATAATAACAATTCACTCAAAAACAATTTGCTACAGTGTACATTAAAAAATTGCATAACAATACACAATACTAAAAAATTAGTTAATACTGTGTTCACAAATTCTAAAATTGCGATTAGCAATGAAAGTTCAATTCTGTTTAAAATTAAAATACGATCTGCACATAGCTCCTCTGAATTATTGTGAGGGTATAAACTCACGTCTGTATAAGCAGACTGATCAGCTGGTTGATAAGTGAACCAAGTGGTCCGTGTCCTTCTCCTGATCGTCCCAAGACAAAGGGAAAGGAGGAAAGATCCGGGTGCCAGGCCCAATGAGGGAAAAATTGATAAAAATCCAGACAAAACCCTCATGGTGGATTCCCTTGAGGTAGAAGGATCACTCTGAGATGACTCCCAGGAAGACAAGAGAGGCAAACTTCAGTAGCGGACAGAATCCAAGAGTAGCGGAGAATGGAAACAGCTGGTAGCAATGGAGAATGGAAGCAACGGCTAACCATCATAAGGCAGGGAGGAGGTACATGGAAGGAAGAAGGAAAACAGAATTTTGGAATCTTAATAGACACGAATTCACCTTGGTTGATATGTGACGCTCCGGATCATCAGGAAGCATTTATCCCTTCAGAACGCAGATGATCAGGATGCAGGCGTCCATCTTGGGAAAGATTAGACTGCGTATGGTTAAGGAGGCGAAGCTGTAATGGCACAACATGGCATAGGTGACACCATCGGTTCCAGCATCTCCAAAGTCTGACAGCATGCCCCTTCCCCGGAACCATCAGACCCGGCTTCCATAAATGCAAATGGTGAAAGTGCTGTAGCAGCGCAGGGGCATGGATATTGGAAGTAGGCTCCCAAGAGCATTCAGAAATGTCATACCCTGCCCAATCAACCAAGTATTGTAACCATTCCCTGAAATACCAGGAATCAAAGATATAACGAACCATATATTCAGGTATAACATCCACAAACAAGAGTGGGGGAGGAGTTGTCTTCCTTTTCTGAGTGGAATCAGGTAGGTATGGTTTTAATAGGGAAGAGTAAAAAACAGGATGAATTCTCTTCCAAGGGATAGGCAGGGCTAGCTTAACTGCGTCCGAGTTGATGACCTGTGTAAAACGAAAAGGCCCAAAATACAACAGAGAAAATTTAGATGGGGATAATCTCTTGGGCAGATGTTTCAAGGACAGCCATAGCATATCTCGTCTGATATGTGGGTCGTTGAGAACGATGCCTGTCAGCATATAGCTTGATTTGCTCATGGGTGTGCTGGAGATGTTCCAAAGCTCGCTGCTGCCCTTCACAGATGTTTGTGTTGTGGAGATCCATGGATGGAACAGCAGTAGTAGGACGCAGATGGAGTGGAAACATAGAAGGATTTAATCCATAGGCACATTAAAAAGGCATGGTTTTGATAGAGGAGTGATATGAATTGTTATTGGAGAATTCTACGGTGGGAAGTAAGGAAAACCAGTCTTCTTGTGTCAAGGTGGAAAAACACTGCAGATATTGCTCCATTGTTTAATTTGTTCTTTCCATATGTCCATTCATTTGTGGATGATATCCAGAGGAAAGGGATTATTTAATGCCAAGGCTGAGACAACGAAGAGACCAAAACCTCAAGGTATATTGCAATTCTATATCGAAAAATGGTGTAAGTGGGTAGGCTGTGAAGATGAAAGACATCTTTCAGGAAGACTGAAGCTATTTCCACAGCAAATGGAAGCTTGGGTTGGGGGCTGAAGTCGGCTTACCTGCTGAAAGTGTCTAGTGCCACCATTATGGTGGTACAACCTTGCGTTGGTGGCAAATCGACAACAAAGTCTATAGCAATAATCCCCCATGGACAAGAAGGTAGAGAGGGTTGTAGTTTTTCTTCTCATTCTTACGTTCCAGCATACGGAAGTCAAGCTGCATGACCAATGTTATCAATTCGGAAAAGAAGGAAGGACGAGGTGCTCCTGCCAGTTCATCCTTCAACTCTTTGTGTAAACCACATCAAAACAAGGCAAATTGTGCAGATTCGGGCCATCCAGTCTCTGTGGTGACTTGTTTGAAATGGGTGATGTAGGACCCTTGGGAGATGTCCAATAGCGTTTCTTGTGCTGAGTATGTTAATTCAGGGCGGTCCAACATTTTCTTAAGCGAACGAAGAAAGGGAGCATAATCCCTCCTGGCAGGACTATCCAATGTAACCAAAGTAGTAGCCCAGGCCAAAGTGCTCTTGGTTAGGTTAGAGACCATAATCCAATCTTTGCCCGGTCAGACGAAAAGGATAAGGGTCGAAATGAAAGGTATACTGAGCATGTGTTTATAAACTCAGTCAATTTCTTTGGGCTTCCATCAAATTTCTCCATGTTCACCGAAGCGGTCGGAGGTTCATCCACTAACGTCTCACATTAATTGCTGCAGCGTGGTGTTTTCAACCTTCAAGTATTGGACTTCATGAGACAATGACTAGACCGTGTTCATCAGTTCTTGTAACTGAGACATTCTTATTTTTTTCTTTTTTGGTACAACGTCTCAAACTGTGAGGGTTTGAACTCACTCACCATCTGTGTAAGCAGACTGATCAGCCAGTTGATAAGTGATCCAAGCGGTCTGTGTCCTTCTCCTGATCATGCCAAGACAACGGGAGAGAAGGGAAAGATCTGGTTGCCAGTTCCGAAGAGGATAAAATGGGTAAAAACCCAGAAAAAACCCTTGTGGTGGGTTCCCTTGATGTAAAAGGATCCTTCTGAGATGACTCGCAGGAAGGCAAGAGAATCAGACTTCAGGAGCAGACCGAATCTCAGAGTAGCAGAGAATGGAAACAGCTGGTATCAAGGAGAATGAAAGCAACAGGTAAGCAGCGTAAGGCAGGAAGGGGGGTTAGAAGGCAGAGCAGAGGAAGAGAGGTACATGGAAGGAAGAAAGAATTACGGAGCGTCGATAGGCGAGAATTCACGTTTGCTCCGAATCATCAGGAAGTGTATATCCCTTCAGAACACTGATGCACAGGATACTGACGGCCATCTTGGAAAAGACTAGACTGCGTATGTGTTAGCAGGTGAAGCCGTAATAGCACAACACAGCGTGCACAATGCCATCGGTTCCAGGGGCACCGAAGTCTGACAATTATGTGCAAATCTACTCAATTTCACATACCATAATTCCATGCGAGCAGGGCATTCAATACATGCATGTCTTAAAGTCTCTGTGGTAAGACTTCAGTGGCGACATAACCTTTTATTGATCAAGAACTTCTGCCTCATACCCAAAACATCCTGTGTTGGGAAAAAATTCAATTTTAATCTTAAAACCCCAAATCTAAAATCTCAAGACAGATGTTTTCTCAAATAAGGTGCCAAAACGTTAAACAATTGTATGTTCCTGTTAAAGTGGTTTGAAAAGATATTCCATTAGGTCATCTCTAATCTTTAGCTGTAAATGGAAGTGAGAATTGTGCAGGCTCCGGCATTTACCCTTACCTACCCACTTGTACCGAGCTTTCGTCATCCATCGCCTCACTCTCTGTTGTTCATACACCTCAGGTTCACCAAGACTTGGGTACACAGAGATATTACTTAAGTCCAAACAGTCCACCCCCTACCCACGGTTGCAGGGATTATATAGTGTGTAATCATATTCTTACCTTTCGGCTGACACTCTGGAGCAGGGGTACCCTTTGTTCAACTCTTCCTTTGTTCTTTTCTATTTAAATGCGGGGGAGACCTCACAATTTTCGTCAGAACGACCTAATTTCCTATAGTTTCATCAACTTTTAGCCTTAACCAGGACTTTCTTTAACTGTTATTCTGCTGTGTCCATGGGGCTTTATAGTTTTTTTAATTTCTTTTGGTTTTTACACTTTACCCGCGTTGATACAGGCATTTGGACCTGAGATGGAGGTACTATCATACTGTAGTATAGAATTGGTAAATTAGTAGCCCCTTTTACTTCAGGGGACCTCACCCCCAAGATAGAAACTGTTGGGAACAGCTCATTTCGCACAGGGCTCCGTAACCGAAGACTCTCTGATTTAACAGGTGAAACCACCAAACAAGCTAATATGCTATGACAAGGAAGAGGTTTGGCAAGCCAGTCAATGACTTCCAAAGGAGCTTTCGCACTAGTTTTGTTTTTAGGCATCCCCTACATTCGGTATCAATAGGGAATGCACCACCCCTCCTTTCCTCTCTTCTTTGGTTCAGATTTGTTGCTGTGATAAAACCCGCTATGAAATGTACCTTGACACATACATCTTTCAAGATCAGACGTACCACACGCATTTCTAAAGTGTTGTACCCTCTATCCATTGTGTCCAATAAACAGGACAACACTGGAAAGGAGAATTCGTCTATAGGTATGGTCTCAAGCCCGTTTTCCAAACATATCCTCTCATGCACACCACCAATCACAGAGTGTACCAAGTTCTCTTGTGAAACCACTACTTCACTCATTTCCTCCTTTTCCAGACCACCTATATCCCCGTTGCTTGGCAGGGATCGTAGTGTATCGTATTGCAATACAGGTTGAATAGTGCTATGAAGCAACATTTCAGTTAGGCCATCTTCCTCGGTTAATGACTCAGGTAAAGTCCTCTGATTTGATTTGGAATCAAGGGAAAGACTGGCTCACTTCCCCAATTCATGTGAAATTACTAGGGCTAGTATCGAAACATCCGTTACCAAGTCTGTATCATTATTAATAACCAAGTGATGAATGCTTCCACCACTCTGATGGGATAAGCTTTGAATCACCTGTGCGTTTCCGGGCACTCGTTGATAAATGAGTCTTGCAAGGAGCAGTAGGGTTGATAAATACCATTGCAATCAATGGCTCTTTCAACTATCAGCGCTTCATTCTTTATTAACATGCAGGGGGTGCCTGCCCCTGTGACACGATGCAAACTATTTGACACAGGCACAGGCGGTGGCACAAATTGCTCACTTCCCAAAGCAATAACGATATTTGTGCCTTGAGTATCCCTAAGAATTGTAGGGGCACAGTTTCTAACGTCGTGAACCCCCCCTCCCACAAATCTAAAACCAACTTTGGCACATGTTTTGGGTCAGGTTCTTCCTGCTGAAGATTCATTTTGCTTCGCAAGAGAACCACCATGACCAGTTGAGAATACAGAATACAAATTGAATAGAATACATGTACTTAAACTCTGTTCCCAGTACAACAATATTCCAGTGAGGCTCAAAGGTACTAAGACCCGCAGTCACCTCACACAGGGCTAATGATTTAGACCAGGTTGCCAAAAAATAAAGTCCAAAGTCAGAGTGCCTAGTGACAGTCAGGATTGAAAGGGGTTAGTAAGACTCGAAAGCTGTCTTGCCAAAACATGCCCCTTTAAGTGTTGTAAGCTGGAATGTACTGCCGGCAAATGATGTAAATTCAGACAGAACACAATAAAATGGCTCACTGAGAATGCTATGTAACCTGCACCCTCTGCATGTACCCACCACATGTTCTGTACCTGATGGGGACTGACCTGCTACTATGTAACGCTAGCTCTATGATGACTGTTTGGCTGTGCATCGTCTGTACTTGTTATTGTCTCACCCTGTGGTGCCATGTTCTGAAAATGTGTAACTTCTGTAACTAAGCTGTAAACCTACTTGTTCTCATGCGCCCTGCTACCTCAGGGTCCGGTGCGCATAATAAATAAATAAACAAACAAACAAGAAAATACACGGAGCTGCGAGCACGAGGATACCTCACACGTGACCCGCTCACCTTGCTTGTGGCAGTGCTGGCGCTTAAGTCACACTATATATGAAATCCATCCAGCACGCCATATCCAGCAAACCCGGACAGATAGTTTTATCCAAAGCCCTTATATCACTTACAGTAAACCAAAGCACATCAGACAAGCCGACTGATGCGACAAGCAGGTTCCAATTCAGTGAGACAAGTTGGCCGACTGACAACGAAAAAACAGACAGAGCAGCGGCCCAATGCCAGCCGTTAACATCAATAAAGGTGTTACCGTTTCCGACTAGAAAATCTTCTTACCTCCACTCAGCATGAAGTCTCAGAGCCGCACAACGAACACCAACATGCTAGATTGCCAGCACATTGCTGGATAGTTTGTTGATCCAGGACCTTTGCCTCCCCGTTTCTCCTGTCACAACTGTCATTGTCCGTCCTACAAAAGAAAAACTTCAAAGGATACATAAATAATTAAGAAAAGCAACAAGAAGGGATCAATAAAGGGAGGAGGGAGTGGATCAGGCTGGATAGAGTGGTTAGTGGCAGGAATTACAGTTTTGTTTAACTTTGAATGTTAACCAGGTGAGGCAACACATTAGCTAAACTCGAGCAGTGCACTAATTGAACCATAAACAGTTACTTGTCAATTACCAGCTACAATGTGTCACAGAAAAGTACTCTGCAAGCAAGGCATGTAGAAAGCTTTTCACAGATTTAATTAAGTGCTGCAGTGACACCTGGAGTTCTCTCTGCTGGCTCAAGCACGAGACATTGTGACATCATGATTGAGCATAATAACTGATTACAGGGAAGTTGTGATCTATTTCTCTTTATTGCAGGTCAAATGTGATGTCACAACTTCCTTGTAATAAGACACGTATTTCTTTTTTTTGTTTTGAAACTTTTTTTTAGATAAAGAAGACATCAATTTTAAAAAGCAATAACATATTTATTTCTTTTATACAGACATTTCAGGCTGCCATGTATTATATAACAATATGTTCATGGTACACGTGTATTTCTGAAAGGACTATAGATCTGTGACATATTCAAGAACATGTCAAGTGTGCAGAGTGCAGCCATCCATCCAGTTGCTTTTACGAGTCCAGTGAGGTTAGTGATATTAAAATGAAGAGAGTTCATGGCAGGCCTTTGCCCCTGAAAAGGCTTGTCAGGCAGAGCCAGTCACATGTCAAAAATGCCTTAGTGCTGCCATTCAACCTGGTCACCGTTGTGGTTCATTTAACGACAACTGGGATAGTTCATGGATTGAATCCATATGCTTCCAAATGGCAGTGAGACTAGAAAAGGTAACTTATAGAGAAAACTTTGCAAGGAAGTATTAACTGCATAAAGTCCTGGCGCCCTCGAGTAGAGTCGGGCACGTGTCAAGCACTGCATTTTCTTACATGAGTACCACTGAGGATGTCATTCTCTTATAGGGAAGGATCTACAGACTTCAATGTCACCCAACACTCATTCCCTTTTCAGAAAAATGAAGGGACACCACTTTCCCGAGGCCATCCTGCTAGCTCGAAATAGCATACAACGGAAGACAGGCAGCCAAATGGAAACAAAAATGTTTGGGGTGGAAAAAGGCTGATTGCACAACAAAAGTGTTGTGGTGTTCAACAGGACGTCATGTCAATTACTGTAAATATTGTAATATTGTCCAGACAAATTGGAGCTGGTAACATTTAAGAGATTTCAATCTCCTCGTAACCATTTAATGGTAGAGAAAATAGAGGGTGGCAAGCATGACCAAGGGGGAATAAACTGGTCTCCACTGTATGCTAAATGGGCATTTACTGGCTTTGCACAGTCTCTACATGTTCTCAGTCACCACTATCTTCTTTTCTTCTGCCCATTTTTCAATTGTCTTCATATTGGTCAGGAACACCCGTTTTTCTCTTAATGGAGGGAGGTAGACCAAACAATTAACAAAGAATAAGCATGTACTGTCGGCTTCTGTTGTTGGTTAGCACAATCATTTTACACTTTGTGGTTGTCCAAAGCAGTAGTGAGCAACCTTCTGCCTGACAGATGTTTTGGCTAACAACTTCCATCAGCTCTAGCCATCATAGTCAATGGTGAGGGATAATTGGAGTCATAGTCCAAAGTAACTGGAGGACCTCAGGTTGCCCGTGACAGTCTAAAGCAGGGGTGCAAAACTGAATTTGGTTGAGGGCCGAATGTACCCTAACATGCTGCCAATAGTGGTCCGAAAGGTAAATGTGCTGGGCGACCGGGGAGGAGCGGTAGCTGGGCAGAGGGGGATGGGATGGGCGGGTGTGGCAGGAGAATATTTCAAACCCAAATTTTATTCAAAGCATGGTCCTTGTCCCCTCATTCTCCATCTATGACATGGCCCTTGTTTCCTCTATTCCCCCCACCAAACTGCACGCCCATGGTCCCGGTGTAACCCCAACAAACCAAATAGTATATCCCATGTCCCTTGTGTCCCATAGCATGCCTGTGTCCCGCCACCAAACTGCACGGCCCGGTCTTGCCTATGGCCTCTCACCCCAATGGCATGGCCTTGTACCCCCCTAAGACACACCACCCTCCACCACCGGCATAGCCCTCGTCCCCCATATCCCCCTCACCCATCAAACTGCATGGCCCTGGTCCCACGTATGCCCTCCCACCCCCCAGCAATGACATGGCCCTAGTCCCCCCCAAGACCACCCCCCACCAATGGCATGAACCTGGTCCTCTATATACTCTCACACCCACCAAACTGCATGACCTGGTCCCCCTGTCCCCTCCCACCCCACACCAATGGCATGGCCCTGACCCCCATGGCCTCGGCCCCCCACCAAACTGCATGGCCCTGGTCCCTCCTATCCCCCCCACCTATAGCATGGCCCTAGTCCCCATCCTTTTCCACCCTTCAATGGCATGGCCTGGACTCCCCATAAGACCACCACCCCCACCAATGGCATGGCACTAGTGCCCCATATCCCCAAACCCACCAAACTGCATAGCCCAGGTAACCCCATTTCCTCCCATCCCCACCAATGGCATGGCTTTGGTCCCCGCATCCCTTCCCACCCCCCACCAATGGCATTGCGCTGGTCCCCACACTATTACCCACACCAATGCCCCTCAACAATGACATGGCCCTGGTCCATCCATATCCCCACACCCACCAAACTGCATGGCCCTGATCCCCCTTATTCCCTCCCACTTCCACCAAACACTATGCCTCATGACCCCACCCCAAACCAAACATTATGCCCCATGATACCTACCCCCAAATAAACACTATGCCCCATGGCCCCCACCCTGCAACCAAACACTATGCCCCATGACCCCACCCCCCAACAAAATACCATCCCCCATAACCCCCCAACAGAAGACCCACCTTATCTCTACCTTCTCTTCTAAATTTCAGTGTTATGAGGATGACACTCAGCTCTCTTTAAGGCTACCCTCAGCCTCTTCTCCTCTCTCGCTCATTCCTGACTGTCTATCCGTGATTCAGGAGTGGTGTCCCTCTAACAATCTCTGCCTTAATGCCAGTAAGACTGAGATCTTTCTCATTGGGACCCCTGCTCCCACTTTCCCTCTCTCTCTCACTCTCTCTCTCTCTCGCGCCCTCCTTAGGCCCTCTTCCTTCGCCTTCATGTGAGGCTAAAAACCTTGGTGCCATCTCCAACTCCACTCTCTCCTTCTCTCCGCACATCACAGACCTTGCCAAGAAGGCTACTACCAACTGCACCTCCTCAGAGGTATTCTTCCTTTCCTCACTTTCCCCCAGAAGCTCACTGTTTCCAGAGTCCTGGTTCTCTCTAGGCTGGACTACTGTAACAGCCTCTTTCTCAATCTGCCTTCTTCTACTCTCCACCATCTGCAATTAATCCAGAACAGGACTGTGAGACCTGTCCTTGCTTCAACTCCAGGGACTGTATCTCTCCAGCTCTGAATGGCACAAGGCCTAATAAGTGTGTTAGTGTTGTCCTCCCTCTGTCTTCCCTCCCTTGTCTTGTCATGCCGAGAAACACTAGTGTACAGGCGCTTTATAAATGTCTTATCATATCATATAATATATCAAAACACCATCCCCATGATCCTCCATCCCCCAACAAAAGGCTGTTCCCATGAACCCACAACCCCCAACAAAAGGGCCATCCCCTTGACTCTCCAACAAATGTACCATCCCCAAGACCCCGCTGAGAAAAGGCATCCCCATGACCCCCCCCCACCCCAGCAAAATGCCGTACCCAGGACCCTTCTCCCCCATCTAGCATATGCACTTACCTGGGGAGTAGGTGTGCTTGCTGGAGGAGGAGCCAGCTTTAAGGCAGGATGGCTGGCTGGGTGGCTGGCTTGCGAGGTGGCGTGCGGTCGGGCCTCATCTGAACTTGTTCTGCGGCTGGCCCACCATTGGTGCAGCACAAGCACTACGTGAGTCATAAGAAGGTCAGTATTTTTTCCTGACCCGGGAAGGCAAACTAAGACTTTCCTAATGGAGGGCGGCCGCTGTAGCTTGCGGACCGGCCTCCAATCAAAAGTGTTTGACCCTGGCAGGCTGGAAAAACCAACATACCAGGACGCACTTTGCCATTGGTCCGTATGTTGTGCACCCGTGGTCTGGAGGGAAGAAAATATGCTACAATTGGGCATATGGCAGACATCAGAGGATTGAAATAACTTAGATAGGTGTAGAACAAGCAGGCAGAATTCAGAAAAGATCAGGGAAGACAGCAACAAACTGATCAAGATTGTTAATTTCCTTCACTTCAGGGTTCCTAAATGTTAAGCACCCTATTCCGTCGTGTGAAAAGCGAAGCTATAGAATAGACTGTAACAGGAGGCAATTAACATTGCATGAAAAAGAAATTACGTTAGTTCAGAGGCTCTTTTTATGTATGTTTGTGATTTATAAAGCATGATCCTAGCTGAGAAACAACAGATCATTGAACAAAGGGGGCGCACTTTTGAGGTTAGGAGTTAGAAAGTGGGTGGAGCAGAGGAGCTGAGATGGAGTTCTAGAGCAGAGGGCAGGAAACTTCAACTGAGAGGGACAAATTTGAGCATATACCATGAGTAAATGAAGATGATCTGAGCACACAACAGCACGTGTTTGCGGAGTCGAGTAGTATACTATATGGCCAAAGGTAAGTCACGTGACACATGGAAGTGTATAGTTTTTACATGGGTGTGTGTGCGTGAATGCAGAATATCATGATTCTATCAATATCAAAATGTGGGCATTCCAGAACCAGATGTTACAAAGTTCCAAAGGGGTCTGCCACACACAGGGCATCCTCTTAGGTTCTTTGGCATTTGAGTTTGGGGCCAATCACCTCGAAGGTTGGAAGCACATTGAGGTGCAATTTCAAATAAAGACCCCTAGACTTGTGTGATGGAAATTTGGCTAAGCATTCCCTAACATTAATCTTGGGCACATAACAGACCTGCCAATCTTTGTACAGCTGCAATTACTCTAAATCCTTCATATCTGTACACCTGTCCCACCTAACGATCTTCTTCTTCTTAATAAAGTCAGAGTCATTAGCAGTGATATATTTTATTTTCTGAAAATTCAGACAGCGCTTATGAAAGCTTTCCAAAAAGGGTATGGCTTTGTCTTTGTTCCACAGACATTCATACAGGGAATTGCCCAGACTAGAGTGTTCCGCCTGTTTTAATGTTTCTAGCAGAGGCAAGCTTTGCTTAGCAAATTGAGCCCCCATTATATGGTTCCCAATTCCAGATGGAGAGCAGTGATTGAAGTTGATCAGGGCACTCCCAGTACAGTTTTCCAGATCTTTCCTTCTAGGATGTCAAATTTGCATCCATCCATCATTATGGGTGTGATTTCCAATTTGTAGAAGCCAATAAGGGGGTTTAAGGAGTATACACACAGTTTCCTTTTCAAAACCTTCATCATAGAAATACATTGTTGAATTTTGTCCTCCATTCTTTTTTCTGATTCTCAAGTTGACCCTTTGAAGAAAATGAGTACCCCATGTAGGTGATGTTAGTAGCCTGTTTGATTGGTATATCCTGGTGTTTCCATACAAATGGTCTTAGTTTATGTCTATTTATAAATGTCATTCCAAAGGATTTTTTTTAGCATTCATGGCTAGGTGATTTTTCAATAAATAACTCTCCACCCCCACCAATAGTCTCTGTAGATGTAGCTCAGTGGCATCCATCAGGACTAAACCATCAGCATAGACGATACGGTTAGCCCTAAGGTCACCACATTTGGGGACGTAATATTTACAGGAGTTACTTTCCTCCCATAAATCCTCAATAATGATGGAGGAGCAAATGTGCATCCTTGTCTTACTCCTTTAAATGTCGGAATTACCCTGGATGTATTTCTCTACTTGTCAAGTCTTATTTTTATCCTGTGATCTGTGTACAGAAGTGTAATCATACAGAGAAGCCCCCGATCAATACTCCAATGAATCAACTTGTGCCACAGACGTTCGGTGTCTATATTTTTAAAGGCTGCTTCCAGATCCGTTATAGCAATATAGAATGATTTCCCAAATGGTCCTTCTATGTTTGAATGCAAGCATGCAGGGCTAGCGCACTCAGTGATGTACCAGCCCCTTTGCGGAAACCCGTTTGCATGGGGCTCAGAATCCACTCTTTGTCCGCCCATCTAGTTAGATCTTTTTGTACTAATTTTACAAAGATTTTAGCAACTGAATCCAATAGGGCAATCTGTTGATAACTCCTTGGTTGGGCTTGGTCTCCTCTTTTGAAGATAGGGACTATTGTTGCGCTCTTCCATGAAGTTAGGCACTTTTCCCCTTCAGAGATATGAGTAAAGAGTTTATGTAGTATTTTTGCCCATAGAGGAGGGCTCACTCTGTATATTAAATCGGAGATCCCATCCCGGCCACATGCTTTGGGGCTGTTTAACGATTCAATGATCAGGATGATATCCAATTCATCAAGTATACAGTCCCGAGCATGCTTAGTAGTTGGGCTCACCTCCTTAAGTATCAGGTGCCCAGTTTTTGTCCCAGAATTCTTGGTGTAGTAGTCCACCCAATCGTCTTCTGAGACACAACATGATTGCAGATGTGCTTGTTGACAATCGGCTCCATTCAAGGATCACCATATCATTCTCGTATCCTTGCCAATGATATGCTTAAATAGTGTGTTTTTTTATGATTGTATCCTAGGTGCCTCCAACCATCCCTGGTATAATCTTTTGGCAGTGAATTACCTTTTGTGTATCTTTGTGTTGTTTAATTGTAGAGTCTGGGTGAACAGTGCTTTAATGGTGGCCACCAAAGCCTGTTTCTTTGTATTTATTTGTGCATAAAAGGTGTTTCTGTGTTTCGGAACAGAGTCTGCGTACACTGTTGCATCCCTTTTTGAAGTGATTGTCAGTTTACTAAGAAGGAAGGGGGAAGTTGTCAACCTCGGTCACTCTTTCCTTCTTATTTTCCGATAATGAGTCCTACCATGTCCCCCGTCTAATATTAGCAGTATGTGGATTTCCAATTTGGCTTAACCTTCTGTTATTCCTGGTGACTACTAAATTAGTTTGATTACCTTCATCTGTTTTGGTCACCGTTCGTATTCTCCCGTCCAATGTTAACATTGCATGATTGCTTGCTGTTATTGGTATAATATCACAGATGTCTGTATACTCAGTACTCACGTTTTTCAAGAAAAAGTAATCAATTACAGAACCTGCCCCCATACTTTGATACGTGGGTGCATCCTTCTTTTTACCATCAAACAGAAGATTAGTTTAGGCAAAACCCCACCTCAGAAGGAAGTGAAGGCAGCCTCCTTGCACGTGTCCCAAAAATATACAGAAATAAGGCAAACCCCCGTCAGGGGAAGGAGACCAAGAGATGAATTGCAAAGATAACAAAATTTATATAATCATAAAAATTGCCAGCAAAGAATTCTGCTGCCCGAGAGCACTCTGCTGAAACTTTACAAGGACAGCACATTAAAAGGGCAAAGAGCATCATTGATGACAACATGAAGTGGGTGCACATTCTAACATTGGATTGGTGAGGGGTCTATAGGAGAGTTGATAATATAAGGGAAACAAGATAATAATTGGCCACAGTCTCTCCGTTGCTCTTGGCACACATGGGTCAGCTGAGCTCATCTCCATGGTGTGAAGGTCAGGGCAAGTGAGCAATGCATCTATCTAAATAAACTAAACAACACAACCTGATCATTCAGAAATAATGGCACACTTAAAAACTTGCATGAATAGGGGTACTTAGGTCACATGAGCTAATATATTGGCATTCTATCCTCTACCCTTTGGAATCTCTTTGATACCATAATCTCTGTACCTATTTGCCCACCATAAAGGTTTGATTTGCCATCTGCCCTGCTTGGGTCCTCATGATATAGGTAGACGTGTGTTGCCTTTTGAGAGACTATATTGCTACATAGGATTAAGACTGTGCTGGGGTCCTGGAGTGATTGGGATGCGGGAGGGTCAGATGGGTGTCATCATGAAAGGAACTGGGGGGCCTGAGCTGGTGGACTCTGGCCTGGCGGAGTGGAGGCTGTGAGGGCACGGATGGTTTAGTGGAGGTGAATGGGCATTTGGCCTTATAACTTGTTACTGTCTCATGCTCTATGCAGAGCGCATTCTTTCGGAAATGATAGTACGGGATTGTAACAAGGCATGGCTGGCTTCCATGAGAACAGGGCTCAGGCGGAGTTGGCAAGGGGGAGGCGATGGCATGGCCTGGCTGTGCAAGGTGCTGGGGATGGGAGAGCTGCATTTCTTCAGAGAGATGTATATTCGGGCCTAGTAGAAGGATGGCGTTGGGCCTGGTTCAAATTGGTTTCCTAATGCGGGGCTAGAAGCTATGGTGTATGTGTTATTTTCTATGGGATGTGGTGCAACAGAAGGCCGCGGGGGTGGCTGTGCCTCCTCCCTCGGTTATTTAATGTGTTATGTACCTGGAGTGACGCAAGGTGGGGGGGCAAAGATCGTCTCCTTCCCAACAGAAGGGAGACCAAGATGTACCCAACGAGGCCCTACTAGAGATATTGCATGTGTGATTTAGGACCTTGGCATTCACTTTGTCAACAAAAACGAAATCTTTATCACAGATATTGCATTCACAATTAAAGTCACCTCCATGGTTATGGGCCAGAGAGGAGCTTGCTGATCCCAGTCCAGCAAAATATTTTCCAGTACCTCCAGTGTCTTAATATAATGAATATCGCGCTGGATTATAATGGATGTTTATAATTAGCATGTGGGTCAAATTCATTTGGTTTGAATCTCTTAGTTCAGTTACCAGAACTGCTTCTAATTTGCATTTCCATTGTTTTATCGAACAAGATTTCCCTTTTTCTGTTTCTGTTAACAGGCCCCCCACCAGGGTCGCCCACGGGCACCTTTCTTAGCTGGTTTATGATTAAGCAAATAACCATCCAGCACGGGACAGATGGTGAGCCATGTCTCTTGTAATAGTATGAAATTGTAAGTCCTTAAGTTATCATATTGGTTCTTCTGCAGGCAAGAGTTGAATCCCCTCGTATTCCAGCTTAAGAGACAATTTTTAAAAGCCCTGTTGCCAAACTGGGATTCCTGGCAGGGTACTAGGAAGTAATTTCCCAACCAGAAGATAGTTGAGCTTTTGAAAAGTGCATGCAATGATCGTCCTCAAAGTGCCTCGTAATTGTTCAATTCTTTCTTACTGAGCCGTTTTCTTTGTTCGAGACCACCATAGGGTAGTTCTCATATCATTTTAGTAGCATGTCTTCCTGGTGTATACGTACTAAATTTGGTGGGCTCTGTCATACAAATGTATAAATTGAATATCAACAGAAAACATTGATTTTAAAGCGGGTACTGTAGCAAGTAGATTCAGGATTCTTGTTCTGTTTAGAAGAGTACTTCTTTCGTAATCAATTACTGACTCTAAGATTATAGGCGTCTGAGACCTCCCTTCCGTGAGGCTCCATCCATAGGTAAATTGTATGTTTGACCTAACCATCGATGTTGCTGTCAAGGGTTTTGACCCATGTTCGAGTTATTATGCTGCAACATTTGGGACTGTGGGCTTAGAAAATCCAAGATGGCCGAAAAAGCCCACATTGCGCCAGAAACCAGGAAAACCGTGCAGTTTTGGCGCACACCAAAATGTTCCCCTGACCTGCCACCCACCAGTGCGAGCGTGATGGGCCAGGAGTTCCATGAGTGGAATGTGTGCCAAAGGAAAAACAGCAGTGCCTGTTAGCTCAAATAACACTTTGAAATCACCTTTGTTTCTCTGAATGCAAGCTCAAAATGCCTATTTTAAACATTGCAAGATATTCAAAAATCTCACTGAACACCACCAGACATTTGGCGGAATGTAGTCTTGTGTGCTTACAAAATCTGGAAAAAGAAAGAGCCTAAAATAATGTTCATAATTAAACTGGCTGAGCTGTGGATGTCAGCAGCTTAAGTTAAATGGGACTGAAAGCCACTAAAATCGAAATGTTTAAAATAAATGAGTGACCTACTGTTCAGTGTCACATAGTTTTCAACTGTTAAATTTCATCGTTTTGAACTTAGAATCAGCATTCTAGCTGCATGTGTAAAAATTGTAAGTTTGTTTTGAATGAAGAAAAACTGGGAACAAAAGTGACATTTGGCTGAAGCCTGGCTTGAAGAGAGTGAATTCTGCCCTGCAACTACCCCCGACAGGAGTTGAAACTTGCTCAGCCACTCTTCCCAGGCCTGGCTGCATTCTGCTGCCCCCACCAAAAGGAGATGACACCTCCCTGATTGAATCAGGGGAGGAGCACCTAGGACTGGAGGGAAACAGTACAATGAGCCTTCCTTGGCTCAGGCAAATGTTAAATTAGGGGGGGGTCGTAAATGGCTTCCTCTTGAGAGAAACGGGGAGGAGCAGTGCCTCTGTGAGCAACTTGAGTTGGAGGAAGTGGACAAACCAGAAATTCCACCATGTGCTTTGGAAAACCACACCCCTCTGGGCCAGAGCATAATTTTAAAAAGATGGATAATTCATAGTACGGACTTGTCAAAATTATATAATTAATATCATTATTCTTGTGATTTTTCTGTGCACATTTTAAGAGGTGTTAGGACTCTGTACCATGTTCTGAGGCAAAACCCCATGAATTATGGAGATTGCAGACACAGGGTTCACGCTAGAAAAATGAAAATTTACTGGAATATGTGTAGAAAGGCGGTGTACATCTGTGTAATTTTTTGGTAAAAATCCAATATTGGTAACCGAACTAAAAACGAAAATAAGTTGCCATTTTTGAACCCTGGCTCTTAGAAACATCAGAGTTGGAACAGAGACCTACCCGAAGTAATATATGATATGTACATGTAATGTCAACCACTTGTGTATTTGGGAAATATGTTTAGTTATGAAAATGATTTTCTACGGTAAAAGCAAAGGGGAGTGTTCTTTCTTTGGAGCCATAAACATGAAACCTGATGACATAGGATGACTCACTGCTCCCTTCTCAAATCAGGTCAAAGAGAAATCCTTGACCTATTAAATCATGAGTGGGTTGGGCATAGAAAGTTAGCATCCACACCCATTTTCAAAAGACATAAAAAGAGCCACTGGAAGCCAGACAGGGACATTCATTTTCCAACCTTCAACTGAATTCCTGCGCAGCACGCTGACGAAGAACTCCAGAAACCAGAACTCCAGAGATCCAGACTAACTCCAGAACAAAAACTCCAAAGAGCTGAACTCTTCAGCAGGCCTCAAAATCTTTTGCAAACTATTCAACCACCAGGATGTGTGGTTTGCTGCTTGCTAAGAGTCCTGTGTATCCAGAGCAGAACCAGTACCCAGAAAGCAGTGCGGTATCCAGAATCCACTTGATCCGGACCAGCAGAACCAGAGACCCAGACCAGACCGCTGTGAACCGAACCGGTGCCTGATTGACCCACTGAGCAGAGAGAACCGCAGCTAAACTTGTTGACCAGATCCGTGATGAGGCCATTCCTTTCAAATTTATAGTGTGAGTACCCAGCTAGAACTGTGCAGAACCCATCTCTTAGCTTAAAATAATCTGATTCAAAACATTTGAACCTGTTTAGAAGTACGTCATAGGAAATTGTGTGTTCCTCCTGTTGATTCAAACCTTTCAAAGCGCATCTGTCATTCTGAAACTGTAATTTCATTTCTGAAAATCTACCTTCACGAAATCGTCCGTATCTCTTGAAGCGTTTGTGCTAGGAGCGAATGCCGCGATTTGCGATTTGGCTCAAATTTCTTCACTTGTCAAAATAGCAGCATCTTGCTCTCCTTTGCTGAAATTCGTTTGCAACCTGACAATCATTCATAGAGCATTGCTAAAGTGATCCTGAACTAATTTAAAGTAGCTATCACCAACCCTGAATCTCTTAATGGGAATTAAAATCATTTTTAGCATATTTTTCCCTTCTTTGCATACCACATTAAAGTACTTTTGCCTGTGTTTAAAATCATCCCTGTTTCTCTAAGCTTGCTGGGGTGAACGGGAACTGAATTGCATGTTGATTGTAATCTTGAAAACTGTGTGCTTTACTTCCATCTCCTTATATTGCATAAAGGGGGGGAGTGAATTGCCACAAGGGGAAAAGTGAACATATTAGCTTTGTTGAAGCCATATCAGTTTATTCCTGTGCTGCATTCTTTTCCATCACTGCATTCCTTGAAACCATAAAAGTATTCTCTGCTACCTTATCCTTTCCATACCAACTTCTAAGTAATAAAATAAGTGTGCTAGTGTAAGATTATCCATTGTTGATCAACATCATATTCTTAAGTGTGATATCAAATATTAATTTATTATAAAAGTGTGATATATATATTGTTTAATTTTCAATAAATCTTTTAAGTTGCAAAACAAACCTATTTCTTGGCTCAGTGAGGTCAGGGGCATTCAAAGAGAGGGGTGTTATAAAAGGGTTCATCATCCAGATTATAACTTGTCATAAAATATATAAATAAGGGCTTCCCTTGAGCAATCCCAGACAAGGCACTGACTTAGTGGGAATGCTTGATTGGAGTCATTAACATTGCGGACTCTGGATGCAGGTCCTCTTCCATATGCACTCCTTTTCTTTGTGATACCTCTGTGTTAGACAATGTTGGACTGCTAATCACTCCCTCTCAATTCTTTGTGATTGTGTTCTCTTTTCTATTACCATGGGTGCACAACCACCTGGCCCGTCTTTAGGTACTCTCTTCGTATCCTTTGGGATTCTTTGCTTTGTGCCACATGGACAATTTGATTCCCCAGGATTGGCCCTTTTCGCAGGATGGGCTCTGATGATATTTCCTGTTTTTGATGAGGCTGGATTAGTTGGTGTTGTGGACAAAGCTTGGTGCTATTGTTTGGGTTCTGACCATTTGTTCCATCCAATGATCTATTAGCATTCTGTGCTATTAAAATGTTGTGCATATATTTCCTTGACCCTTTGTTACTTTGTCTCCCAATCCCCTTTATGTTTTTTGGTTTCTTTCCCTTGTCTTCATCCTTTCTTTTTAATTTGGCAGACACAGGTTCCTGTGTATCTGGAATTATTATGCAGTCTTTTGTTTTGGAATCCTCTCTAGACCCTGCTAGAGATGTAATTAGGGTCTGATTAGGGGCCAGTGTGTCTCTGTTGTTAATAGGGATATGATCTTGATCTTTTGTGCCATGTCAAAGACTCTACTGTGACATTATCAAGGAGCATAGGTCCCTAAGGGGTACCGTATTTGCTCTGACCTCAAATGCCACTGTGTCTTATAGATGTATAAAATATTGTAGTACCATGTTTAGAGCATCCAGTGAGCATACTTAATGATAATTAATATTGATCTTACTGTGCCTATATGTAAATCTGGACACTGATATAAGCTTTTATTAACTGTAGTACTGTTTCTAAAATCTGTTTGATCTCTTTCTGTATCACATGCTGGCTTCAAACGCCCATGCATCTATCCTGTGCAGGTTTTTTTAAAAAAGAATAGCTTAAACTTCTTGGGCCATGAATAAAGGCCTGGTGATGGAGAATCCCAATTACCCAAGCACAGCCTCATCGCAGGTCCTTTTCCTCCCTCCATACCAACGCTCCATTCTCGCTGCCCCCGGTCGCCTTCAGCGGCCACGCTTGGGCACCGATAAGCATCCTTGGGTCTGGCCTTCAACACCTCTGCACACAGTGGCTGTGTTCATGGGACTCGTTAGCACCGCCTGTCAGCCCAGGCTGTCCATGAAGAGAGCGTCCCTGAGAAATGCCACGAGGCCAGCTGTCCGGGATCTATTGATTTCTTCTTTTTCTTGTTTGCTTCCATGACAAAGAGTTATAAAGGGCTTATGCCTAAGGGAGCAAGTTTCCTGCGTCAGTCAGGAAATATTAAATAGGTGATTTACCAGGCGTAAAATACATGAGGCTCAATCGGTGCAGCAAACGGTGATGGGCTGATCAGCTGCTACCTGTTCAATCCAGAATCTGGGACCTGCCCTGATTGAAGAGCATAGGCGCCTTGCCCGGCCTTTGGGTAGCCGGGCCTCAAGGCCCCTCAGAAGGTGGACAGTCCTGGATTGCACAGTCCCTCATGGCGACACTACTGAAAGGCAGAGTACATGGTATGCATTAGTGACATTGAGAAAGGTGCCAGGCAATCAGGAGCTAGGAAACATGGCCTGTATTTGCCAATATAAACCTGTTCAAAAAGCAGTACCACGTTTCTCCAATAAAAACAGAGCGTATGTGATTCTATTTACTAATGTTGACCAACTCCCATAAGGTACTGATACTCTTAGAAACAAAGTAGCTTAAATAATAGCAACATAATTAAATATCTTAATTATATTAATGATAAAACGCATTGCTTGCACGCCCTTCTAATATCATATAGAGCAATGTCAGCTTATCAAAACTTTGTGCAATGCCATCAAAGCTCCAAATAGGTTGCCATTAGTTGTGCACTGCGTTAAAGGAAGCAGCAAATTGGCACAGTAACAGGAAAGGTTTTCCTGCATGAGGAGTTCTCCAATTAGTATCTCAGTCTCTTATGCCCTGCTTCAGTCACAAACTGGACAAAGGACGTTACAATGTCCCTATCACTAGTTGCTTTGCATTGAAATGCGTCTCGCACATTTCACATTCTTATTGCCTTAAACAGGGGTTTCACCCAGCGTCCCCCAGGGTCTTTATGTTCATTCATCATCATTATTTTTGCAGCGTTTTTTGAAGAAAATATTTGCCTGAAAAAGCTCTTCTACATTTGTTTTTTTTTTTTTATTTGGTGGTCCTCTCCAACTATTTGGGGGGCTCCCCCCAACTCCCTACCCTTTTATTAAGCCCCTATTCCTATCCCCTAGCCCCCACATATTTTGTGTAGTTTTTACGGGCAAAAATGTTCGGCAAATAATGCTGTGGAAAAAACAAACGGGTAATGAATGAACGTCATACCAAGGCTTTATACAGGGGACAAAGCAAAAGGAACTGAATTATTGTTTCATCATGCATTGTGCAATATTGACCCTTTGCAGATCTGTTCTCTGCCTACCTTGCCCAAAATGCTCGCACCGGTGGAATCCCCAGCTATAGTGTTTAATAGTAGGGCCCGATGCTTTGCTTATCAAGATAGTATTCAAAGCCAACAAAGGTTCTGATATTCAGAAAGTCTCTAGTTAAACGACCATCCTCACCGGTAAACCAAGTCTTACAGAGGGTGCACTCTTCATAAGCCTCTTAAAACGTAGATTTGGCCCGCATTCCAAAGTAACATGGATTGTCCCACAAATGTTGGGAAGGGGACAAGCCAATCCCACCCACCCTAGGTGCTTTAAGGTGATGCGAGCCCCATTAAAAGAACTATAATAGACTAGTTGGGAGTCCTAAAAGTCCGTGCATGGTCGTAATACTGTATGCGATTTAGACATTTAGACATAGTGCACGTATATAAGCGAACGCCATTTTCGTAGATATTAGTAGCTATAGTCAAAGCACAGGGTCTGAACGGCCATGCAGTATTTAGTGTGTTAGACACATGCTGAGAGACTGAAGGGGAAATCTGGATAGGCCCAAGCGCTGATGAGAGAAGCCCACGGCGCTGACTTCCACTTCCTCTGCAAGGCCACAAGACAGTACTGGGAGCCTTGGTGCATATATTATCCCAAACAGGATAAAGCAAGCTAAAGCAGGGCTTGGACCCCCACCCAGCTAACTATGAGTTATAGCCCCTACAACTGCCCTAGTCCCGAGACCCCTGAATTTCAAGATACCAGTTGACCCGAGACCACTGACCATAAACCAACCAACCATAAAGATCTGATAGTTTGGTCGTCCCACCTTTATCTTATAATAACATGGTTTGTAGTGCGAGACACAGGGAGGGATACATTATAGTTCAAAAGCGAGGGTGGAAGCCTTGTGAGCTGAAGACGCGATCGGGAAGGAGTGAAGCATCTGTGGGTCGGTGTGACCTTCAGACTCCCCCGGTGTCAGTCTTCTAGCTGCCAGGTGCTCTCTATAACGATAGTGTAGCATTGTTCACAAATATAGCTAATTGCTTCTTCGGCCTTGGTTCCTTGGAGACGATGAGCTGAGCAGAACCCACGTGGTGAAAGACTGACCAACTGGGCTGCAACCAATGAACTGGCATCCGTATGCAGCCCGACCACGTATAGGGTCGCACCAACCAGCCATGTGGTTTTCACTGTACACAATGACGTCACCTAGAATGCTGTGTCTCCTTATAAGATTCTGCTTGCACACTTTTTTGGCAGAACGTTGCATGGCAGCAGAGTTCTTTGCTATTTTTGTAGATATGAATACTTGTTTCACTTGCAAGAGCATCTTGGGCCTTTATTTTTTCTTACGCGAGTGTCTAGGAGCTTGTCTTCACAATTCAAAAAGATGTAATGTACGTAGCATGGTTTTAACATATTTAAACACGGGTGATTTGCCCACACCTGCACTTAAAAAGAGAGGTTTGAGCGATTCAGAATAATCCCTAAAATGCTTGCAGTTCCTAATCCCTAATCATTAAAAAAAAGGTTTTGAGTAGCATTTCATGGGCTATTCCGTCTGCACCCAGTTCCTTCTCAGTTGCCTGTGACGGGGCACAATACGGAAGCCACAAAAGCCTTGTTAGGATCCTATTTTCTTTTGTTTCCATGAAGGCAATAATACTGTGAGCCTACAATTCAGAACCATATACTGCAGCAGCTACTGCTTATGAATTGTAGACCCCCAGAGCACTAGACGTCATCCAATCATCGGAATGTTGGTGAACTTTAACATTGCCATTCCTCTTTAGTTTAGGATAGTGCTGCTTTTTTCAATTTGGAATTTCCAATCAATTGTGTTGTTATATCCGACACCTAGATAATAGTCAAATGTGTCCACAAATTCTACTATGATGTTGTCTATCACAAATTTAGGCCAAAGGACTTTTTTACTTCTTGGAGGTTGGCATGCCAAGATCTTTTTTTTAGTAATATTCTGATTCAGGCCCTTGTGCTTTGCTAAATTATAAAAAAAGTTGTTTTAGTAATTAAAATGGCATCATCGGCGAAGAAAATGCTAACTTAAGACCACCCAAGGGCGGAGCATCTGCATCTAATTCTGATATTGTTTTAATCATGTCATTTATATACAGAGAGATATATGCAACCCCGACTGGCCCAATGCTTATATTAAATTCAGGGGTGAATCGCTGGTTTTAGCTTCCTCTCACCATGGCATAGTTCTCTACATAGAGCAATATGATCGCTAATATAAGGATTTGTGCGTAAAAGTGCCCCATTTGACACGTTTTTTCCGAAACATCCCTTTTAAAAGCCAACTTGATCTCAATATAATGTTGTTTTCCTGCTGGCCATTTTTCCAGCAGCTTGGTTTCCTGGGCCCATCTTCAGTACTGTAGGAAAACATCATTCATGTACAGGCTCACTTTTGTCACCCGACTTCTATTTCGGGAAACACCCCACACCCTGGCCCGATCCTTCTCTGTTGTTTCATGCAACGGACACCACGCAACCTTGTCCGGCTCGCTCCCTTACCTCATGCAACTCAGCCCCATCCACTGATTCCCAACACCCCCACAGCCCCGTATGGCTTCCTAAACCTTTATTCCCCACCTGAACCTAGCCCCCATACCCATGTTTACCTTCCTGGTCCAGCCACCACCAACATTGCCTGCATATATTATTGGTGCATGAACTTTTTCACCAACAGGCCACCATTCGGGCAAGGCGCCCTATTGTGAGGTTGAATTCTGCAAAAGTGGGCAGATCAAAAAAAGCAGTCATTGTAAATGACTAGATATACACCTGGATGAGATTATTTAAATTCCTGCCCATTAACATGTTCTATTTATGATATTAACCTTATTATCATTATCATTTTGGGTGGCAATATTTTTGCCACCACCTGAAAGCTAATATGTTCTGTAAAGTTATGTGTGTTGCTCGCCATTTGATACTAAATTGTTGCTTAGGGCCCACAACAGGGTTGCGGACGCCTGCTCTATTCCATGCTTGCAGATTGGCTGGAGAAGTGGAGACTGAGAAGAACACAGGCGAATCAGAGAATGCAGGCTTCTAATGCGGTTAGAGCCCTGATTCCTCACTTTCTGATTGCTCTTTATCACCCATTGAAGGGTCGGATTAGAACGTGACTAGAGCATGATGTCTTCCTTTTAGACAGAGTCACTCAATTCTGACTGGTGCATTAATGAGGAGTTGAACTCAGGGCTTATGAAGGCCCGATAGAACACACAGCCGATACACGTGAGTAAAATAACTACTTAGGCAGTCATTATAAGCTGGGCCAGAACAGTAAACATAGACAGTATTGCCAAGAACGAGTCCTTTTGCAGACTTGCATAATAGCCTGACAGTTAAGGGGTTAAATGCCACCTATTTCATCTGACAATCATTGATGGTGAGCAGGCGCCAAATGCAATATTTGCCACTATTTCAGGTGGAAAATACTGGAGATGGTAACTATAGCATAGCCATAGGTGCAAGATAAGTGGATGCGCGCCACCGATCACCAAGCTATTAACCTGCATATTACATGAGCAGATCTCAGGACATGGAGACAGGCAGCTAAAGATACAGGTGGAGCAGACATGTGGCGGCAGCGGAGGCCGACTCCCCAGAGGGGGAGGTCATCGTTCACACATGCATGCACAGAGGCATCTCATTGCACTCAGTACCTCCTGTGCACAGCCACCAATACCTCCATGCTCCAAGAAACCCTGAGGGAAACACAATAGAGTAGAATGTCAATACTCGGACTGACCCGAGGGCTGCATGTGTGCCTCATTTTCCTCCCTCTTCCTCAATCAAACACATGGTGGGAATGCTGCAAAGCATCTGATAGCGGCCCCCTCAGTGTGCCTGACCGAGGTGTGGATGATCACACATCACTCACTATGCTCCGGCCACGGTGAATGCTGCCAAAGTCGACTTCTACACCCCTGCTGGTTGATGTCATCTCATGGCTTTGTGGCAGCAGGAAATTGATTGTAGCACACCCGTTTCAGTGACTGCGTGCGAAGTGTCAGATTCTGAAATGCAATCACGACATGGAATTTGCCAGGAATCTGTCAGTGAACCTGCTTCGTGCTTCACTTGTCGGTTCCCTTGACGTGCAACGCGCACATCTACACACCAAATTTGAATATAGAATCGGGGTTTAGATGGGGATGTGCACACGGCATTACAAAAGAAGGAAAAACAGGTGCTTGCCAATTCACGCCAATGGAGAAACTCAATGTTTCACCTGGTACAGTGTGACCTGGCCTGTGTTGGAAACGCCAGTGAACCAGATGGTGCGATTCCATGGAGCGATCTCCTCCAGCTCCGGATCTGCCTGGGTGACCGCACTGCTTTAAAGATTGCATGCAAGAGCAATTTGATTACCCGAAAGGCAAGTGGGTTACCAAATCAGACCACCTATACCACCTGAGGCTGCAGTAGAAATAGAGAAGAGTGAAATCAAGGAAACTAAAGCACTTTGCCATACTGGCACCTTCCTCCCAGAATCCACAAGACCTGTCAGTCACACTGAGAGAGCCCCCCTAGAGAGGAAGTACACACCCATGCAGGAATGCACTTGCAGGTTGGAGTGAAAATGTCCAGAGGCCAGACAACGCACCTCGAACGGCCAAGGATGCAGAAAAAAAGGGACACAGCGTTGCCCGAACAGCATGAGGACACACTAAGGGACTACAAGGAGGGAGCAAGGAAAGAGTCTACATAATCATTGTGGAACCAATAGGTGGAGAATCCCTCGAAGGAAGAGTGGATCCAATCAGTCAATGACAGAGTGGGGTCCCTCGCAGCCGGGCCCTGCTGTCCCAAGTGAAAGCCCCCGCCGCCTAAGCACTCTGACCTCAGAAATAAAAAATACATCATTTCTTTTAAAGAAGTCAGAGTGTGAGCAGCGGTTGTGGTCGAGGCATCAGATGGAGGGGTTCCAGCTCCAGTCTGCATGTCAGGAACCAGGAAGATCTGTTGTTAATAGCAAAACCAACATAATGGTTGTTATTTCATGTTTGGAGATGCATTTGTGCAGCCAAGCAAAGACATGTTTATTTTTACTATAGCATTTAATGTTTTAGTGGCATTAAGGGCAAAGTGGACATGATGAGTGTTCTTAGACGGTGGCGGTGGAGTATTTATGCAGTCGGCAACATGATGATGTTTCCTTCTTGACGCATAGCTTTGTTTTACTGGCTTTAAGGACAACGTCAATATGAATGTTAATACTTTGGCAGGGGCATTTGTGCAGCCACAAGGGGATGATGATTTCTTTCTTTGGTATTGTTTTCTTTTTACTGGCATTAAAGAAATAGTCAACATGAGAGTGTGGTGGGGGGTTGCATTTGTGCAGCCAGATATAGCATGTTTTCTTTTCTTCTCACATGTCTTTCCAAGTATGGACATGTTTTCATATGGTATAATTACTGTGCATAATATTACTGGCCACGTACAGGCCAAGCACAGCTCCCTTATTTTCATGCTCAGTGAACATTTTACTTACATTTTTCACTTTGTAAAGTGCACGGCGTGCCCCTGCAGTAGCATGATCATCATGTGCATTTCATATGTGTCTTGGAACAGCATGTCTTGGAGTGTGATGTGTCTTGTACTTTGTTGTCCAGCTTGGTGCCGACGGGGCTCAGCCTGGCTTGCAGCGGTACCCACAAGTTTTGTGTTATGTTACTGCAACCAATGAATGGGTCAGTAGATCCAAGGGGAAACTGGAGACACTGGTGAGGGGTCCTCAGTGACAACAGCAAGAAAAACAACACTTGTGTGGGTCATAGAAAAAATACATTACTAGGCTAACGGACCGATTTTAATCGATCGAATGGTTAATTTGGCCGAATTTGGCCAGTACCATTTGATCGATTATAAAACATAGCGAACATGTGGAGCAGGGGTTGTGGGGGTGTCCCCCGATCCCCATGTTCGGTATATTTGGCCTTGGAGGTTGCAGGGGTGTCCTCTGCTTCCTCAGCACGGGAGGGGGCCGACAAAAAAAGAAGAAAAAATTAAAAAAGACGAAAAAGGGACCCTTCGATGTCGGGTCTGTCCCACGTTAGAAGGTCGGATCTGACGCCGCAGGGCTGCCGTTGACCTCGAGCCGAGCGAGCAGGTAAGTGGGGAAGGAGGGGTGGAGAAGGCATTTTGGGTGAATGATGGCAGGGATGTGGGTTGTTTCTTGGACAGATAATTGTTTGCATGCATGAACAGAATAATTTCGAACAGTTCACCACAAACAATTATCTGTTGAACAAACAACCCCAACACAAAAATACACATCCAAGTTCTAGTCCTCATCAAAACCAGAGATGGAAATTGAAATCTGGAGCCAGATGATCCAGCACAAACCAACAAGCGGGTCTCACAGAGAAAGGCTGGGTCAGAGCTAGGGGAGAAATGCCATGCTGGTACCCATGCACAAAGCAACAGGCTGCAACAATCCAAGAATGAAGCTGGGTCAGTAAAGCATGACATCACATCAGAAATAAATGCTGACTCAACGGGGAAACTCACTGATGTCGAGAATTGAGGATCTGTCGCAGTTGTGCCTGGTCTGCCCAAGCTTGTAGTAGCCCTGTGTTGAATGTCATTCATTGTTCCCCATTGCCACAATATTATAGGGCATACAGAAAACTGTCCACCTATCCAGGCTATTCACACCTCAATGTGACACAGACCCAGTAATTGTGCAGCAGTGAGTTAGTGCTTGCTGCTAAATTCTGCAAGTCACAGGCTGAAAGTCCCACAGGGACAATTCCGTTTTCCATCGCTCATTGTTAAAAGTAATAACTGTTATTGGCAGTGCACAAAATTGTACAACTGCAGTAGGTATCCATAAGTTCAAAGGAAGTTATTATTCATTAGGCATCCTGTGCTACGATTAACTATAGTGTGAAATGTGGACGGTCAGAAGAAGAACGCAGACACAGTGTTGACATTTTATTTGGATGCTTATTAAATGATAAGAAAAGGACAAACTTTCCCTACTGAATATATTAAAGGGGCATATGTATGTTTGTCCCTGTATGTTTGTCCGATTCAGTAGCTTCGCCTGTTGTGATATGATATGATATATGATATGATATGATATGATATGATATGATATGGTATTTGTAACGCGCCTATACACATGTGTTTCAAGGCGCGACGAGGCAGGGAGGGGGGACAAGGGGAGACAGACAACGATCTTACTAGGCCAGGTGTCATTCAGATCGCGCAAGTGCAGGGGTGGGGGAGGGGGAAAAGTGCAAGGGGAAGGGGAGGGGGGAAGTGCAGTACAAGGTAAGTGGCGTAACGTAATAAATAAATAAATAGCGCCAGCTGGTGGCAAGTGTGAGGTAAGTGCAGAACAAGTGCTGGGGGAGGGGGCTGTAGGGATACAGAGACAGTCCCGCAGTGCAAAGGGGTTCCAGGGCATCAGTGCAAGTGGAGAGTGGCAGGGCCCAGGGCCGAGGCCGTTTAGAGTGGTCCAGTTGCAGGATCAGTGCAGTTTCAGTGAGGAATTAAATTAGCTGTTCAGCAGGGGAGAGGGAGAGAGAAAGCAGAAGCAAAGAGGAAGGTTTTGAGGTGCTTCCGGAACCGGAGATGGTTCTCCTCAAGTTTCAGGGAGGCAGGAAGGCTGTTCTAGAGGGAGGCCCCTGCCGCGGAGAGAGATCTACCCCCAGCTCGTTGCTTCGAGAAGCGGCTAACCCTGAGGGAATTGGAGGCGGATGAGCGAAGGGCTCGGGAAGGAAGATATTTGGGAAGAGAGAGTTGAAGGTATTTAGGACCCAGGCCCCAGAAGGCCTTGTGGACAATGCAGAGGGTTTTGAACTTTATCCTCGCAGCCACTGGGAGCCAGTGTAGAGATTTCAGTCCTGGAGAGATACGGTCCCTGGGCTTGAGGCCAAGGACAAGTCTCGCAGTTCTGTTCTGGATGAGTTGCAGAGGGCGGAGAGTGGAGGCAGGCAGATTAAGATAGAGGCTGTTACAGTAGTCCAGCTTCGAGAGAACCAGGGCTCGGGAGACAGTGAGCTTCTGGGGGAAGGAGAGGAAGGGAAGAATACCTCTGAGGAGGTGCAGCTGGTAGTGTGACCTCTTGGCGACGTCAGAAATATGAGGAGAGAAGGAGAGTGTGGAGTCGAAGATGACCCCAAGGTTTTTTGCCTTGCAGGTAGGAGCAGGGAGGGGGCCAAGGGAGGCAGGCCAGAGAGCTACAGGGAAGGAGGGAGTGGGAGTACCGATGAGTAGGATCTCAGTCTTACTGGCATTAAGGCAGAGGTCATTGGCGGCACACCATTCTTGGATAGCAGACAGACAGTCAGAGATGAGGGAAGGAGAGGGGGAGGCTGAGGGTAGCCTGAAGATGAGTTGGGTATCGTCCGCATAGCACTGGAAATTAGGGCAGAGAGCGGCGATGCGGTGGGCAAGGAGTGCCAGATACTGGTTGAACAGCCAGGGAGAGAGATTAGATCCCTGGGGGACACCACAGGTGGAGAAAAAGATGTCGGAGAGGAAGGGCCCCAGTTGGACCTGGGAGGGTCGATTTGAAAGGAAAGAGGTCAACCACGCCAGAGCCTGACCAGTGATACCCAGGTTTTCCCAGAGACGGTTGAGCAGGATGGCATGGTTGACAGTGTCAAAGGCAGAGGAGAGATCGAGCAGAATGAGAGCACACGGAGTGTTGGAATCGAGGTTCAAGAGCAGGTCTTCACGGATGTTCAGGAGAGCAGTTTCCGTGCTTCTGGCAGCTCTGAAGCCAGATTGATGGTCATGAAGACTACCAACAGATTCAGCATGGAGGTTAAGCTGGGAGATGGCCAGTTTCTCCAGGAGCTTGCCCAGGAAGGGAGTGATGGAGATAGGGCGATAGTTAGCCGGGCAGGAGGGGTCGGAAGAGGGTTTCTTGAGAAGAGGGTGCACAAGGGAGTGCTTGAGGGGGGAAGGGAAGACTCCAGAGGCGAAGGAGTGGTTGCAAAAGTCAGCCAGGGCAGGAGCCAGGGCGTCGATGTGGTCCTTGATAGTTTTGGAGGAACAGGGGTGAACCTGTTTAGACGAGACTTTCATAGATCGGACTTGTCTGGAAACCTCGTCAGCAGAGAAAGGTGGAAAGGCAGAGAAAGAGGGAGGAGGGGTGACCGCAGAAGGGCCAGAGGAAGGGTCGGGTAGGGAGGGAGGTGAAAGGAGGAGAGCGAGGACAGGATGTCCTGAGTTTTAGAGATGAAGTGAGAGGCCAGTGCAGTGCAGAGGGCCTGGGAGGGGACAGGAGAGGTAGAGACTGCAACAGGGTTGGCCAGCTCCTTGCAGATTTTAAAGAGTTCGGCGGAGTTGTTTGATGCCGCAGAGATGCGGGCTTGGATAAGGGCTCTCTTCTTGGTGAGAACAGAGAGCCGGTACTGCCTTTGGAGCAGGCCGCAGGCCAGTTTGTCAGAGGATGAACATGAAGCACGCCATTTCCTCTCTGCAACCCTGCACTTGCGTTTTAGGGTGGCGAGATCCAAGTCATACCAGGAGTTACATTTGGCTTTGGGCTTCAGGCGGATTCTCATGACGGGGGCAAGGATATCAAGAGTAACAGATATAGCAGAGTGGAGCATGGAGAGGGCTGTGTCAGGGTGGGAGTCAGCCGAAGGGGCAGGGGGGGGCGAGAAGGTAGCAGCAAAAGCCTCAACTGACACACGCTTCATGGGTCTGATGACCGAGAAGGTGGGTGGCAGTGAAGAGGGTGGCTTTGCCTGTGGGGTAGGCAGGGTGAGGTGGGAGGATAGGAGAAAGTGATCACTCCAGGAGAGAGGAGTGGAGAGAGGGACGGAGAAGGGAAGGTCAGAAGAGATCAGAGCATCAAGAGTGTGCCCAGCAGAGTGAGTAGGCCCAGATGGAAGAATAGAGAGTGAGAGAGAGTCGCAGAGGTCACGAAAGAGACCAGTGGGGGGACTGGAGGCATCAAGGTGGATGTTAAAGTCGCCAAGAAAGAGGAGTTGAGTGGTTGAGGACAGGAGTGCGGAGGAGAGGTCAGCCCACTCAGAGAGGAAGGAGGAAATTTGACCAGGTGGCCGATAGATAGTAGCCACGGTAAGGGAATGGCTAGGAGAGAGAGAGAGTCAGCAGACAAGGCATTCAAAAGAGGAGTAGGTCTGCGTAGGAGTGACAGTGGCAGGAATCCACTCAGGGAAGATAAGGGCAACCCCACCCCCTGCACGGTTGGGCCTGGGCACGGAGAGGATCTTGTAACCATCAGGTAGGAGTGTGTCAAAGCTGGTTGTCACTGCTAGAGGGAGCTGTTGTCTTACGATATATAGAGAGGATGCCAATTTGAATAGCTTTGACTGTAGAGGAAGATATGATATGTTATGGCATTTATAACGCGCCTATACACAAGTGTTTCAAGGCGCAACGAGGCAAGGGAGGAGGAACAGAGGGAAGACAAAGACAACCATCCTACTAGGCCAGGGGTCATTCAGATTGTGCAAGTGCATGTGAAGGGGGAGGGAAAAGTGCGCGGGAAAGGGGGGGACAGTGCAGTACATGGGATAATAGAATAAACAACAATAGGTAAAATTACGGCCAGCTGGTGGCAAGGGTAAGTGCAGACATTGGGTGTCAAGTGCTAGAAGTGGGAATGAAGGGATACAGAAGACAGTCCCCAAGTGCGGGGGTGCCCGGAAGGCAGTGCAGGAGTGCGACTGGCGGGGGAGGGACCTGGTGAGGGGTCATCAGTGACAACAGCAAGAGAACCAACACTTCTGTGGGTCATAGAAAAAATACAGTACTAGCCTAATTGACCAATTATAATCCATCGAATGGTACATTTTGGCCGAATTCGGCCAGTACCATTTGATCGATTATAAAACATAGCGAACAAACAGTTGGTTTACGATAAATAGTGGTCCTACTGTGTCACTGAAAACCTGCACTTTGGCCTGTGTACACGGGCCTGTACACTAGTACCTATATAAGTGACTAAGGTACTTGTCCGTCGTCAGGAAGTCATAAAACACAAAATGGTCATCTGTCCAAAAACTAATCCTAACTGACCTTACCACTATTCTAACATAAATAAGGTCAGGAGAATGTCTCCCTTTTCCTGATCGTGTTGTTTCTCTCATTGGCTTCAAGCCTCTTCTTATTACGTTAATTTCAAATCTTCTCTTGTCACCCTATAAGTTAATGAAACTCTTTCACATGCTCTGTGGGGTTTCTCTCCTCTTTAGGGATTATTTCCTAGGACTCCCTTTTGTCTCTCTCTTATCTTTTCCTTCACAATGAAGTGCCTTTTGTACTTTGTAGCATATATTTCCTTTGCTGTAGTATGTGTTCTTGAAGGTTAAGGTTCCCACTCTCTTGGGGTGGTTGTTTGCCTTATCTTTGCTCTTGTGGGTCTGTCTTGCCTTCCCTTCATATGATTCTCCTACTGGTTTACAGGCTTTATCTCTTAACATATATAGTACTCTCCCCTCTTCCCATGATTGCTGTAGCTCATTCTTACTGATATCTGTTCCAGCATTTATCATGATTCACTCTTTCTCATTATTATCGTTCCACTTCCTTGACTTCAGCATTACTGTCTTGTCACTTCTACTGATATGAGCTACTGCTATTCCATAAAGATCCCCGGCAGCCTCCTGGTTCTCCCGTTCTCCCTGTTACCTTGGATTCTGTGGGGAAACGTCTCTGGGGCTTCTCTTGGCTCGAAGCCTGTTCAGTTGCTTGTTTTCTCAAAGTCCCTGTCTTCTCCGGTGTCCCACTCTCTGTGCTCTCTCTCCATGCAAGCTGGTGATGCTGTGGGTATCCGAATGGTTTGCTGTGTTCGCAGTGTGTGGTTTCGGTGTTGTTCTGTGGGCATCACCACAAAGTTGTTCCTCAATTTCTCCCTTTGTGTGGGTGCTGCATGTCATTTGCTTTGCTTTCGCTCCGAGAGCAGTTTCTAAACTTGTGGGCTCTGTGGCTCTCAGTGACTCCTCCCCTCTCAGGTGTCACGCTGCAAGGGGGCCTCCCCTGCTTGCGTACACATCTCTCTGCCTTGGCTCGCCTCAGTGTGTCTTCCTCTTCCAGGCTTCTCGTCCCAGTTAAATGGAGATTTCAGTGTACAGGGATAGATTCACTTTGTTGTTGGTAATACTATATTTTATGTATGCCACCATGGGGTACGACATAGGGAGTTCCTCGCAGGAACAGGAGTCCTTGTCCCCAGAGGGGGCGTCTCTCCCAGTGAGGTCACACTTGCCTTGACCCCTAAAGAGGGTTTTGTGGAGCGATCTCGCCTCCCTAGCCACACAGGCGGGCCCCTCACCCCCTTAGGGAAAAGGAGAAAATTCACTTGATTTGTCACAGAAACAATTACAGACAAAAAAGCCAGGTCTCTGCTGTCAAAGAGCAGAGAGAATATTCTGCATTTCCCCAGAGTAATATATCCATCACCGAAACACTAAGAGTAAGCCTTTCGGCCCATGGATTCTTTAAACTATTCCAATACCCCTCTTGAAGGTGAGCTGGCTGAAATAAGAAGAAAATACACACACAAATACTCTGCCAACGTGTGTTTCTGTAGCATCTTTTAGAAAGTTAGGCTCAAAATGCATAGTGTCTCAAAGCAGTGAAGGGGAGCCTATAGAAAGTCCATCTGTATTATTGGACAGTATATCTTTTAATTTGTTAAGCTATCTATCTACCTCAGTGAATAAACACTTTTAAAGGGGTGCTATACTTAAGTTGCCCTAATAAAAACCTATGAGGTATCTGTGAAAAAGCATTACTAAAGGGACTTTATGGTTGCAGCATAAGAAAACAAATCTCAAAAAAATAACTAGTAACGCTTTCTAAAGCAACCACAACTGTGCCACTGCCACTGTTATCCAACCATACCTCGGCCACCATCATGCGTTGCTCACCGCAACTTTCTGTAAGATAATTCCAGAGGAAATTGGGTCTTCTGTTTATTTTTTACATGTGTTGGGGTGCATGTCTATGTATTGATCCTCAAATGAAATGTATATGTGGATCAACACAATGAAATATAAGCAAGCCATAATCCATGTCTTTTTATATGCTGATGTCTAGTTCAAAACTTTGGTTACGTACATATCAAATGTATTGGCTGACATGGGGTCATGAACAGTGCATTGCAGTGGCCACATTATGGTTGGTAGCATGTTTATTAATGCTTTAGAAGCCCACACTGGCACATTGTGGGTGTTTTCTTTTCTTCCACTGCAACCATAACATTCATTTTTCTGATACTTCATATATCTTTGTTAGGGCAACTTAACAGGCCTTTAATATTTTGTACTCGTAGGTTTTCACTAGGAAAATGTCATCATACTGTCCCTTTAACAAATGTGTTTTCACTGAATTTCAATGGTGTTTTAAATGATATATAATATCCTATTTACATTAGCCACTCAGCACTCTTTAGCCCCATTCAAAATCCATTTTTTTTCGGGCCATGGCCTGCCACCTTGGCCAGTGGGAACGGTGGGGGATAAATCAAATGCCTGTATCACTCCTCTCCTACAAAACCCTCGCTAGATCCTGCCACTCCCACTAACTACCGCCCCATTAGGAATCTCCCGTTCCTGCTCAAAATACTTGACTGCCTGGCCTACTCACAAGTCCAACGGTTCCTAGAGCAAAACCACTTGCTCGGAAAGGGACAGTCTGGCTTACATGGTATGTAAACCGCACTGCTGGACCTAGAAATCGAAATCCAAATGGATCATATCCGGGACTCAGGCAACCTAGCTATCCTTCTCTTTGTAGATCTCTCTGCTGCATTTGACTTGGTTCATCATACCACCCTCTGTCAAATTCCTCAGTCAGCACTTTCAATTCTCAGCTGATGCTACCACATGGATTAATTCATTCCTCAGTGGTCACACCACTAGAGTGTTCATTCGGGAGGCTGCTGCCTCTGGTCGTCCCACAAGGATCCTGCTTATCACCTAACCTTTACTATACATGCACACAGCCCATATTCAACCTCATTGACTCACAAGGGATCATCTACACAAACTTTGCAGATGATACCCAAATACTCATCCCCACCTCGAGTGACTGCTCCCGATGGCAACCCATCACCTATGCTTAAACGATGACAAAATCAAGGTCCTCATTGGCAGCTTCCCTCACCGGCTAAAAAACCTGGATCCTGCATTGGACACATTCTGCATTGATGGCACATCCATACCGGTCCTGAAACACATCAAAACATTGTGGGTCCACCTGGATGCAGAGCTAACCATGGTGAGGCAGATTAATGTGTTAGCCTCTGCCACGGCCTACAAGCAACAGCCTCACTCTTGCACGAGCACTCATCCACACAAGACTTGACTACTGCAACGTACTCCTGACCGGCACCTCGGCCCCCAACCTAAACAAACTACAATTGCTGCAAAACAAAGCACTGCATGCCACCTTGGGTCTTAAGCATTCTGATCACATTTCAGCAATCAGACGTGAAGCACACTGGCTACCTTTCAAAGGGTGTGTTGATTTCAAAACTTTGACTATTGCCCATCAATGCATCTACAAGGAATATCCTCTTTACCTCCATGACTGCATCTTGCAAAATCTCCAAGTTCGACCTCTAAGATCTAGCTCCAGTAGGCGGATTACCCCGCGCTTCAAGAGCAAAAGAGCTGGAGGTGCTAGCTTTTGCATCACTGCGCCCTCCCTCGGGAACACTCAGTGCTCAGAAATGAACAGTCATATTCTGTTTTCAAAAGGCTCGTAAAAACCTGGCTGTTTGATAAATATGAATAACAAGACTATTGAATTGCCTTTTCGTGACTACTGCCTATCTCTTTTGTATATCTGTAGTATATCTGTTTGTATACCTAATGTTTCTGCTATTGTGCAAAATGCTGTGATACCCTTGGGTTTGGGCGTTACAAACATTTTATAAATAAATGAATGCAGGGAGGAAAGCCTTCCTGCACATGCTCTCAGCCACCTGTAACTGTGCTGCCCTAATTTTATCACACACAGAGTGGTAATGGATGTGATATCATACAGGTTTTTTTTTTTTACCCAGATTCAACTTTTGGAATGGGATAAAGAGAAACAGTCATGCTATAAGTGAAAAATGAATTAAAAAACCTCCAGAACTTCACAGAATAATTTTTAAAAAGCAGGCGTAGGATTTGTAAGAGGAAGCTTAGACGCTGCGGTGTCATCTTCTTGTGACAGTAAAAATGAGGCTTTAAGTCAGGGGAGCAAAACTGATTTTGCCAAAGGGCCACCTTACATACTGCCTACAGTGGGCCGAATGTAAGTGTGGGTGAGGCAGTAGGCTTTTTCAAACCCCAATTTTTATTTAACACCTGAAATACGTTTTTTAGGTGTACCTGTCTTTATTTGTGTTTCAAACTTCAATTTTGTACTACACATTTTCCATTTTTATCATTTCTCTCTTTCATAAGGACAATTGGCAATAATAGACAAAGTAGGCAAATCCTTCAGGATAAAAACACTGGAAGGTAGGAGAAAAGGCAGAGATCAAATGGGCTAGGGGGCAATGTAGATGTTGAAAAGCCAAAGCGGGAGAATAGAGACATGAGGGACACCACAGATGGAAAGTGAGATGCAGGAGAGAAAAGGGCCCAGTGAACCTGGGAATGTCATTCAAAGAGGAAGGAGGTCAACCAGCCTAGAGCCCGGTCTGTGATGCCAAGGGTATCACAGAGCCGATTTATAAGGGTGGCATGATTGACCGTATGAAAGGCAGAGGAAAGGTCAAGATGGATGAGAATGGAATGAGAGTTGGAATCGAGATTAGAGAGCAAGTCTTCACGGGTGTTCAGGAGTGAAGTTTCCATGCCTCTGGCCATTCTGCAGCCAGACTGGTGGTCATGGAGACAACCAACCAATTCAGTGTGGTTTATAAGCTGGGAGATATACAGCTTCTCCAAGAGTTTGCCCAGGAAGGGGGTAATAGAGATAGGGTGGTAGTTAGCCAGACAGGAAGGGTCACATGCCTGAGGGGAACAATGGTTGTCCAGTATACAGAAATAGATTAGGGAGAATATTGACCAGGCCAAAGGGGTGGCGCAAGGGGGTCATCAGGATGCGCAGCATGGTTGCAACCTCATTGCATGATGGGCATTTCACTGACACAGGCTGCTAAAGGGCACGTCTCAGTGAAGTGACTGAAATAAACAGCATTCCCATCCCTGTTTTGGGGCTGGGTTCCATTTCAGACCCTGGATACTAGCTAGGCCACACTACCCCTTTTTTGCAATGGAGGTTGAGGGGAAGCTATAATTCCATGTCACCTACTAAGATATTTATGGAGGCAATTAAAAGGTGAGAGGGACAGAGGAGGTTGGCAGGAAACCCGGTTGTGAGCGAAGGGATGGGGAGAGGGGATCTGTGATTTGCTGAAAACTATAAAACAATATCAGTGTAAGAGGGACTCAGCAGGGACTCCTCTTGGAGTGCCTTTTGCAACTTTCCACAATCTTGAACCTGGCAGGATTCAGTCCACCTAATACCAGCCCCACAGTTAAGGAGTGTATCGGCCACTTTTACTCCCTAACAATGGTCAAATACTCCCAAGTAAGAAAAGGGAGGAGTAAAAATACTTCCAACAAAAAATAGAAAACAGACACATAGCAAGGATTCTGTCCCTCCTACTTTCACAGCAAGGAACTATTATTATTACCTGATCTGACGAGATAAAACAAAAGTATCTGAGATTACCAAAGAGCATCCCATTGCAGATTTTAAGAAGGGAACTTGCTCTGACCTCCCTTAAGGCAATAGCAACATGGAAATAGATTTCATTTTACCGCAAATGCATCGAAGAAAACCCGGGTGGAGGGTTTCAAGTCCTGAAAAAGCTGATGAATGAACACATTGAAAACGAGTGGCAATACATCTGCCAAGCCATTATCAAGGACCTGAAGGAGTCAGACGAGACGCTGGTGAGAGATCCCGATAAAATCAAGAAAAAACTATACATGAAAGATTGGATGGAGTCACAAGAGGAGATATTAAAACACAAACACCATGAAGACTTTTGGTTTGGAGCACGAAAGCTAAATGTGTTACCCGTGCACTTGAGAATCTTCCTAAACTGGTATTTAGATTGCAATATATGTACTTTCGATTAAATATCTTTCTTACAAGAGAAGTTCTGAGTAAGAGGAAAAACGAGAGCATGGACACCGTTTGTAGAATATGTCATACGAAAGATTCAAAAGAATCTTTGAAACCTTTATCGCTTACCTGTCCGGCATTAAGAGGAGAGCAAGACCTCTTCCTGGGAGAAGCGATGTCAAGGTACAGCGCTAGGTCTGTTGACGAATGGTGGAACATTTTGGTGGAAGGAGAGAAAACTCACATCACCCTGGCCTTCATTAAATTCATCTTGCCAATATTTAAGAGAATAGATGACGAAGACTCAAGCAGAACAACCGGCTAATCCTCCAGATCTGTCTGACCAACAAAAAAAAGGAGGTTCATAAACGTATCCTGGAACAAAGTATGCATGATTCTGTGAAAACTACATTTTATGAGCTTACATTTTATTTCATAAAATTCATAGCTAAAGGTTTCCTATATTGTAAACCGTTTTGAGCCAATAAAATAAAAAATAAAAAGTATCCTTTAACGTGTATGAAGAACTAGGTGCAAATAAATATGTTTTACAGTTAAAACATTTGTGCTCGCTTATCAAGTACGCCCATTGACAATGGCAATTACTTTTTTACTCCCTGATAAATAAGTGTCCTGCCAAATTTAAATAGGGCATTAACTACTCCTAATTCACGATGATGTCTGGAGCACTGCCGAAAACACTTTCTGCTCCATCCATATTTGTCTTTCAGGGGCAACAACCTTTTGTTTTTCAAATGTGCCTATTGGGTAGTTCACTTATACTCCCTAAGTGGCAATCACCGAATTAGTAGGAAAATCTCAAGAACAGAATCGCCCGACAGCAATAGAATACCAACAATTCCTTGAAATTTATAAAGTCAAAAAGAGAATGTCGTCATTGAGACCGGAACACAGAAACCATCAGTTTGACCCGGAAGTTGCACGAAGAAAAAGAGAATCAAGGAAACTAATACGGAAAATCAGAGCCCTACAGGCAACGGACACAGCAACATAGATAAAAAAGGTAAAAAACCAGTACAACAACTGGTACAAACAGCGCAGAGCAACAGTAGAACAAAGAGATGCAGAGTCAATGTTGAAGGCGCTAAATCGTAAGAATACCAGAGGATTTTGGGACATCATTAATGGCACACAGAACTCCGATAAGGCGCTGCTATCAAGCATGGTGCAAGAAAAAGAGTGGGTAAGGCATTACACAAGGCTATTACAAAGGAGAAAAACATCCGAGACATTAAATGAAGACACGAGACAGCCGTGGGAAATTGAGATGGAAAGAGATGAAATTCGAGCGACCATCAAAAGATGTAACGCTTCCCGTGCGGCGGGACCTGATGGCCTGTCAAATGCAGACCTAAAAGAAAACATTGAAGAATGGTCAAATTTTTGCTATACACTGTTCAAAGTAATAAAAAAGGAAGGGAAAATCCCTGGGACATGGAAAGCCGGGATTATAGTTCCAATTTACAAGAAGGGCGCTCGTACTGACCCCGCAAACTATTGCCCAATAGCCCTACTCGATGTAGTGGGAAAAGTGTTCGCATCGATGCTACTAGTCCAGCTGACCAAGTGGATCCAGCAAAACAAAGTATATGACGAACGCCAGTCGGGCTTTGTCAAAGGTATAGGCTGTAGTATAAACGTACTGATACTGAACCTGTTAAAAATCGACTCCATTAGATCAGGAAGAAAAACATACCTCGCCTTTATCGACATGGCGAATGCATTTGACGGTGTGGACAGAGAAATATTATGGGAAAAACTTAAAGAAAGAGGATGTAATGCGAGCCTCATCCATGCCATCAAAGAGCTACACTCCAACACCTACATACAGGTGAGATTAGATCGTGAAGGAAACCTCACCAACCCTATACCAACTGAGAGGGGCGTGAAACAAGGGTGCCCACTAGGAGCGACCCTGTTTAACTTCTATATATCGGAAGTTGAAACAGTATTCTCCTCTGTGATTGCATTTCCGCCACTCATAAATGGAGTCCCAATAAACCACATCATTTATGCGGATGACATGGTAATTATAGACCAGACTCCCATAGGGCTCCAAAGAAAACTTACAGCTCTAAGAACCTTTGTTGAAGAGTTAGGTCTTGAGATCAACGTGGCTAAATCGGAGATCCTAGTATTAGAAAACCAAAGGGGAAGATGTACAAATAAAAAAAAAACAACATGGTCCATAGGAACAAACAAATTAAACAAAGTGCCATACACAAGATACTTGGGGACAACAATCAACTCGAGTATAAATGACACCCCAATGACAAAAAATCTCTTAAATAGCTGCAAATTATTAACAGCACAAGGCACCATTTTACAGCAAAAATATGGCAAATTCTCTTATGAAGCGGTAAGAAGATTCTACCAAAGTAAAGTATGCCCAATTCTCATTTACGGTGCCGAGAATATGTTTGGGTGCGATTACAAAATATGGGCCCGTTGCGAAAGCATCTTCTGGAAAAAGATTCTTCAGATCCCACTAAGTACACCCACAGCATGTGTACTATTTGAGATGGGTCTTTCCACTCTGAACGCGAGAATCACCTGGAACAAACTGGCGCTATTTAGGAAAACCCATGAAGCAGCAAACTTACCCCCCGTCAAATTCCTGACTGATACAAAAGACAAAGAAAATCAGCATTAGGGAGTGGAAACACCAATGTTAAGAAATCTTAGCGCAGTTGGGTTCAGATGAGGACACCTTATGGCAGAATCCTGAGCTAGTAAAACGAAAACTACTAGACTGGGACTGGATAGAAACCAACGAAAAATGATCTTCGCATAAATGTATGCGGAACACTCCACCTGAAGCAAAAAGACGTAACACATTAGCGAAATACCTAATGCTATCACCATGTAAACGACTACGAAGACTATACCTGAAATTTCGCTTAAACATCTATGGAACGAAAGAGATTCTAATCCATCAAAGGAAGATCGCGGCAAGAAACTCGAAATGCAGGCTATGTGCAAAGGAAGATGAAAATCTAAAACACCTGGTCCTGCATTGTCCTGAACTTAAAGTTCAGCGAGAAATATGCCTAAAGAAAGAGAGATGTCTAGTCTTGTTGTATGGTCTGGAAGAATGGTGGACGCACCTCCACATCGGCGAAAGTAAATCCCTACTGATCGCAATGATGCGATTCCTCGACCAAATGCAAATTCGGTTAGAGGAGACTTCTCCATACGATGAGGACAAGACAATCACAAACGAATGACTAGGCGAACAGTGGAGACATGGATGAAGAATGCACAGAACTAAAAAAAGAACTAGAAAAATCGCCTGAGCAGAGATACACTAAAGTTTAGGCGTGACAAGCTAAGGGAAAAATTGTCTTCCAGTCGTAATGTTCTCTGTTGCTTTTAGATGCAATTGTTATATTTTAAAAAGTGTTTTGTTTTTTTGTAAGAAGTAAGTGTTTAAAAAAAAAAAAGTTTTCAAAAAGTTTGTAAAAACTGAATGAAAAAATAAATTATTATAATAAATATGGAGTACACGATTTTGCCCATGCTTCCACCTACATAGCATCACAAATATGGCAATTGCTCATTAATGGGTCACATAGGCATATTATGGCATTAGAAACCTGCCACATAATGTGAGTGTTGGGAATGTGGTGCCAATAAGCAGCAAACAGCGATTGTGCCTTGCCATGCACTGGAAAATAGGCTGAGAACTTGGGAACAAGCTGGCAAGCAATAGCTTGTAAATGCTGTAGGGGCCAGGCTAGACATTGCTAAACCCATTTAAATGGTTTAAGTATCTATCCATACGAGAGCAATACCCTGGGCATAGAATAATAGCAATAGCTGGGAAATGGTGTGTGCATCTGGGCATGCATAGGCAGAAAAAAGGCCACCATCCCTTTATATATGAGCAAATGAATTGGACATGGTTTGTCCTTGCAGTACCCTGCCGTGATGTGAGCAGTTTGCCTAAGCATGGCAATACTTATGACGTAGTACTTGGGCGCAGCATGGCAATACACTGCAAATGAAGGCAGTCTCTGGGCATGGCCTGAATGCCAGTTCATACAATGCCCCCAACCGACCACATAGTACACATGTTCATCATTAAAATACATTCAAACGTATTGGTTTGGCCAGAACGTCTTTCTTTTTTACCCACAATGCAGTGCTCAGATTAAACACATCACGCTGGTAAAATGGCAGTGGTTTGATTCAAGCATCAGCTGGTGGTTCGCAGGTTTGGAGGTATAAATGCTGATACAGGCAGCTCCGCCTTTCATCCTGGAGATCGCGATAATGTCAGGGGTAATCGGTGGTCTTTTCCCTCAGCAGCTGATCTTCATCTGGGTTCAATTAATAAGCACAGTAGCAGAGAGTGAGGGGGAAGTGCGAGAGGGGCAAGCCAACTGCTGACATTGGGAATCAATTTCACACCTTGATAGCTGTCCAACAGTGACCATCACAGGCTCACCTAACGTTCTTTGCTTGCAGAGGATCTGGGAGATACCTGTGATTTCCAGACACTGTCAGGGCTATTTACTAGAGCTACTGCAGGGAAGGGGCCGGGTAACGAAGAGGAAAGAGTTCAAAATAAAAAAGTTGGTGTAATGGACATACACTTTTATTATCCATCCACTGCTTGCTACGAACTCGGCTTCAAAACACCTCAGGACTAGGAGACAGTGCTTTTCTGGTAAGGATAAGGGTGCTAACACAGCAGTGCATGCCCCCCCCCCCCCCAAGAATACACTTAGCTAGTAGGCGGGGAGGCAGGCAGAGGACCGCTCTGAAAACGTGTGCTGCAGCTGGTGTGGCGAAGCTGAAATGACTTTCCGTCAACAAGCCATACCGCGCCAGCCCAGTGCTGGCCCTCTATCGGTGGAGCACACGCACTACGTGATTCGGAAGAGCCACGTCGTGAATGCATTGCACCAATAGAGGGTCAGTATTTTTCCCGGCAAGTTAAACAAATAATTTTCTACAGGAGAGTCGGCACTGCTGCTTGTTGGCCGCACTTCATTAGGAAAGTGTTTGATCATGGCGGGCAGGGAAAAACAACATGCTCGGCGGCACTTGGCCCGCGGGTCGTATGTTGTGCACCCGAGGTTTAAGTGGATCTTGGCAGTCCTCTGGCAATCTCTGAAAAGTCTTCCCCGCTGGGGCTCTTCCAGCCTCCACTCACTATCCCTATAGCTCCCAACCCAATACAGGCAGCCATTTAAACAAACAGAGATTGTCTCTGACGTGTGGTTTAAAGGCTGGCTGTGGAGGTCGGTGCCTGTGATTAAGAAAGAAAAGGAGAGGTGTATGCAAGCTGAATTATGGAAATGCTTTCTGCTCTTCTGCGGGACCGCCAATGTCATAGCAGCAATTTCCAGCCCCACCCCGCTACTCATTCTTAGCCATGCCCCCTTGTTAGAGCCTCCTCCTTTGATACCCCATCTCACGCAAAACACTGCACCCAACTATATCTACCCTTCGATTGGGACTTGAACCAGGAAATATCTCCAATATGGAGATTGCTAGGGAAACCATACATGGTTCTATAGCGACCCCTCAACGATGTGCAGAGGGCCCCAACCAAAGAACTCCTTGAAAGTTTCAACCTGTTACTCTCCCGAAACACCTGGGAACACAAATGCTTTGAAACCCTTTAACATGAAGAGAATTTGGAAATCATTGTTTGCAAAGCGCTTGGCTATTCACAGACGCTGCAGCGCTATATACACGCTATGTTGTATCAACTTAATTATCCCAGGTAGAGCCCTAAAAAAAAGTTTAGTAAATTATGCTTGTAAGAAAACATGAAGGCGAATAATGCTTTGCAAATTGCTGAATTATGTGTGTGGGCCTAAGAGCGCGGGAAAGTCTATTTGCATACTGCTACGGGAATATTGGCTCTGGGCCCTTTAACACCGCCGATAGGGACGCTCCGATCTGCATAGACAACATCTGTTGTAATTCTGGCTGCTTTGTACCCATGTGAAAATGTGCGCACAGCGAGGTATTTTAAAACGCATTAGGGAATAGTCGCGAATTCTCCGTGCTCTATCGCCGAGCTCTGACAAAACCAACAGCCAATGCTTCAAACCTGGCAAGAAAAAGCCCTTGCAGGCGAGGCTGCGCGAGCTGGCGACGCAAGAACGTCTGCAGAGCCATCTTCTCTGACGCACCGCAGGCAGCGTCACCTCGTCAATATCGATCCGCGCGCAGCCGCGTCTCATTTCATTGCCAGTTAATGTTATTGAGCTCGTCGTTCCATTAATTAGGTCTTGACAGTGCTTCTGTATTTTAATTAAATGTTAGTGGCCGTCCATTGCTTCCCCGCGGGGAATCTGTGCGCCTTAATACCCAGTGCCTAACATGATAACATCCCTTAGCCCGTCCATATAACCAGTCCTTTTGCCCCATAAACATCCTCTGAAGTACCCAATACTTCATAACCTGAGATCTCCAACTCTCTGGAGTGGGGGGTGGGGAGGTGGGAAGGTGGAGGGAGGGGGGGGGGGGTGAAGTAACGACTGTGAAACGGAAGGAAGACCAGATGTAATTACGATTACTGCAAAGTAATCTGGGTATTACCTCTTCCTTGCATCCCGTGTTTGCTGGGACTGTCGCGGGATACCGTCAGAGAGATGTTTTCTTTACCTTCTTTTCTTTAAAGATCCTATCCTAGTTGTGTCGAAAGCTCCGGGCCAGAGGGCTACCACTTACACAAGCCCAGTTCGACTGCAGTGAGGGATTTCATTGTTGACACTGCAATCTCAACATAACATTTATAAACCAAATACACATTAGAATAGTTTTGTAGTTTTACACTATTACTAAAGTCACTAACCTTTCAGGTAACAGCCACGTACATTAACCAATTGTGCCTTTGAGACTGACTGGGAAATTAGTACATAGCAAGGCACGTGATAGCAACGAAATTAAAAAGCTTATTGTTTTAACCTTCTTAAAGTAACAGGCAAATCCGCATTTGTTAGAACCTCTGGAATTTGACGTTATGTATTGCTGTGTGGGCGGGGTTACGGTTGGTTTATGTATTCCTAGTTTTATGTTTGTGGTGCATCCCATTTTTAAAAATTTTGAAAGTCTAGTATTTATTGTCATACCCGTACCATATTGCAGATACCCCCAGCAGGGGGAGATGTACATGAAACCACAATGCACAATCCTGCGGGATAGTCTGTATTCCTGTAATCATACAACAAAATGTTCAGGACCACCTTTTCCGAAGGCGGAGTCCTGAGAGGCAACATTCAACATCTATGAATACGTTGGGGGAGATCCTGGTGGCCACCCCACATGCATCGTGCAGTGCAACTCCACGGCACCAATGATGCTGCGATTCCACTTGTGCATTTACTGTGCAACAGGTGGAAAGTTTGGGGGTGGGGGGTAACCCATAGCAGATTTGTAAACCATAGATGTGGCCATCCTAATCCTCCTGCTCAGGTTGGCAGTAGAATTATTTACCTGCCCCCCCCCCCGATCGAAATGGATAGAATGGCATTACAACTGCGAAAGGGGACGGTCCACTCCAGGTACATCCTGACCACCCCCCCACCTCTAGAGTGTTCGTGGAGGACAGGATCTTCTAGGGGGTATCCAACGATGGGAGGATGTCCTGATTTAGGCGGAATTCACAGAGAATGTTAGAATGGTCAAAGGAACAGGCCTTCTAAGAAGAAGTGAAGACTGTCTACACAGAGGATGGCCCCAACTCACCTTTGGAACTAAGGATCTCAAGGAGGACTGTATCCAGTGGTATGAAGGAGACTCGCAGCGCTGCGAGCACTCTGAGTATCAGGTAGAGATGCCAGGAATTTAAGAGATGTCTGATCCTGGGCTAGGCAAACTTAAAGCCCACTGACGCAACAGTTCTTTAGTACTGTAGATCCCAAATTCAGCTACATGCAGTTAGCTGTAGCTGCATAAAGAAGCTGTCATATATATTTGGGAACATAGAAGGGATGTGAAGACTAGCAGGGAGAATGAGGGAGCATGATGACCAGTGGAGGAGGGGGGGTTAACCAGCTCAACTTCCCCCAGAATTATGCAATGAGGATCAAAGAAACCTTCTGTCTTTCAATCTTCTTTATGACCCTCAGTAGATGTTGGTATAGAGAAGGAAAGGAAGAACAGACGAAGGATGAGTCGGAGGGCACTCTCTCCAATGCAAAGAGGTCTAGTGTTTGAGACATCAACCGAGTGCTGATTTCCCTGAATAACTCTGGACACATGGTAGACAATTCTTTGAGTTCTCCATCACTATGTTCTCCACCACATGTGGGTGTCATTGATTAAAGGGCAGAAGAGATTCGCCCATTGGAAGAATCTCACGGTGGTCTCTGCCAGGAAAAGGGGCTGAGTCCCACCCTGCTTTTTGAGGAAGACCTTGGAAACGAGGCCCATACCCATCCGGACTGCTGAGCCTTCCAGGAAAAGGGGGCAGGGGAGTGTTGTTCTGCTTTGATACTGTGGACAGGCCCCTCTAGTGTAACCTGGCTGACACAAGATGAGACCATGTCTGTTGCATAAAGGTTTCTCTGAATGTAAAACCCTACCCGCTTGCACTGCCATCCATACTGACAACTCTGGGGGTGGGAGAAGGCAGTTCGTGTCCAGTTGGAGGAGACATCCACCATTTGAAAGTCAATGGTTGCTGGTTGGTGAATGGAACTCTCACACTGTAGTGTCTGTATCCTGGATTTAGTGTCTAAGTATGTGTCACTCCTGAGGGGTTCAGGCGGGATCTCTGTCCAGGGAACCATAGAAATGCACAATTACATCTCTCCCTAGCTAGTGTATCACAGCGGTTAAAGGAGTATGGGGACTATGGAGTCAGGATTAGTTGTCTCCCACTCTTACAGGAGGTGCACTCTCCCCTGAGAAGTGTTGAATAAGACCACATATTACTCCAGTCTCAAACTGAAAATCGAGGCCAACATTAAGATCACTTCAGGTGGATAGTAGTAGTCATTCAGATTGCAATAGTAGTAAGCACACCGAGTGTCCTGCTCCACCTGGGCAGAATTTCTGGTGTATCAACCAGTTGTTCAGTGTAACGACTTATTGGACGACCACCCATAATACGGGGCATTCCTTCCCTCCCCAATCGAGGTATCGTTCAACACGCCAGCGAATGGATTCCTATTTGGGTCGATTTCCTACCTGTGTAATGCCACCCAGCTCCCTCCCACTGTGCTACCAATGAGCCAGGAACCAGGCCGGTGTATAGACAAATAAATATAGATTTATTTAAATTGAGGGATTTATACAAATTGGACTGGAAATTACACAAGCCACCAACCCCGTGGCACAACACAATAACTTCAGTACAGAGGTGACCTTGTTGTGATCATGAACTAACAGGTATTTCTGAATAACATTTCAATTGCAATAAACACAGCTTTGCTTTTAACTCAAATCACACATTGCATTTCCAGTGCTTTACACATGGAGGTTCTCTGCACATTAACACAGGTCATTTTGAAAAGCAAACAGTCAGTTAGCATGCCCCCTGTATGCAGCTCCCTGGTTCCTTCTTTACCCCCAAAGCAATTTCAAACCTTTCTGCTTTGAGTGTCACTTGATCACTCCAAGGATAGAGTGTATATCCCTTAACTGGAGAATCATGTGTGGTTAAATTTACTTGGAAAAAACTCTTTTTTCATAGCACCCAACCTAGGCATCAGTTATATGTGACACCCCTTGGTTTAAAGGCAAAGTTTAGGGAGCAGGACTATATTGATCATTTTGTTTGGGATAAAATCTTTTTATTTTGAAAGGCAGGGTTCAGGACCATGGAATAGATGGGGATTTTCTTTGTGAGGACAATGGCACATTCAAATGAAAGGCAGGGTTTTGAGATTTTTGTTTTGGGACCAGGCACACCCCTCTTCTGTCAAGAAGTCTGGGTTACAGGAAAAATAGGGTTGCCCAATTACTTTATAGGCTCTAATGATTAAAGTACACTGGGAATGAGATTTGTTAATTTGGAATTTTAACAAGAATTATCCTGTTATCTTTTCTATAGGGGAATTGATTAATTATTTTTAATCAAATGTGCTAAGGCGCTTCACAATTTTGCCCCCATCCACAGTTAAGGGAAATGATTAAGACAGGCTGTTTCTCCCACACATTTAATAGCATTGGAATATGTTTATTTACATGTGAGATCTCTGCTATTAGCTCAGAAGGCCAGCCAGGTATTAGGACCCTCTTTTGGGAACAGGTGGGAGTCAGCTCACGCCTCAGGCAAATATAGCTCAGCTATTCACAGCAGGCCCCAGTCAGGTCTAAGTCTGTCTCCCTCAGATGGTACTCCCAGCCTCCCAGGCGAAAGTCTTAAGCAAAACAGTTCAGCAAACTCCAGCAAGTGTCTGAGTGCCCTGTGTCACAGGCTAGTGACCTTATATAGGACTAACGACACCATTCACATTATGAATATGTATGCAGTGCCAAGCCATTTTCCAACAGATCGGATTGGACATTCATTTTCCTCTTCCCCAGAAGGCTGGCCTCTGCCAACCGTTAGGACAAAGTATTTATGAGATTTAGATTATGAATAATGAGGGGAGGAGAGAAAGGATTGTCTAAAATGACCATTTTTAACTTGCACAGCAGCAACTCAATAAGTCACAACATGGCCACATTTTGTAATTTACAACTAAACACAATAAAATATGTATATTTTCTGATTCAACTACTCATGCCGGACCTAGAGAAACTAGTTTGGTCTCAGCATGAACTTCCTGGAGTGTGTTATCATTTTTTCGGGCTTTATACCAAAACCAACATAGTTGGGAGTATGAAATTTCATAATCCAAACATGAATTTCAAATTCTTTTATCGATCTAACTTTCAGATTTTTATTGTTTATAGAAAAAACAGAAACACATGTTTATCCATTACCAAGGAGTGTGGGAGCCCCTCTACTGAGAATGAACATGGGTCAAATACCATGTTATATGGAATTTCTACCACTCAGGAGGGCCTACAATCACGTTATAGATCACGCAGATTGTTCCAAGGAAAAGCCCTCCCACATGAGTCAAAATAATGAGTAAGTAAATCTGAATTGCAATTACTGCAATCTGTGTTTTAATCACAGGTATACATCCCATATATCAAACTTGTTCCACTAAGGTCAACTTTGCCAACACGTGTTTCGACCTGACTTGGGTCTTTATCAAGGCAAGGCTGAATAACAGAATTAGTATAAAATAACAAAACCAAAATAACAGGTATGAAAGACGCATTGAATGTAAACAACAAACCAAAAAGACAGCAGTACAATGGACACAAATTCAAGAAAAATTATGAGGAAAAAGAAATGTGAAGGAGGATCCAAGTTACATGCATCATTGTTGAATACCAACACAAATGTCAGAAATGCAGGATAAGGAAAATGGTAAAGCTGTATGATAAACAGACAATATTGGAAATAAGGATCATTACAGGATAAAGGGGATGAAGTAAGAAGGGGGAAAAAAAAGAGAAGAAAATAAAAAAACAATTAGTGAATGGTGTGCCAATAATGAGTACATATACATGATGAGGAAACAAAACCAGTATTCAAATAACAAGAAACACACATTGCAAATGCAAGATAAGAAATGAAAATAAAATATGATAATTAAAAGAACATTCCTGATATCAACATATATCCCAGTGGTTTAAGAACCTAAAACTGACACAAACGGTAATAGAGAACACAGAGAAATAATGTAGGTAAAAATTCTGACCTCAATGCAAAGAGTGTCACCACCAATCCATCCATTAACTACAAATACAAATCAGATGCAAGTAAATATCAGAATTTAGCTCGAGACAAATAGAGTTGAAAAATGCAGAGACATCTCTCAAATTCAGGTTGGAGCCACCATTTAAAGCCCCCCTACTGGGTATTGCATCTAGTTAGCTAATTTAAAGGGTCACCATATACGCTAACATTAAAACTGTGTCGTGGTGAATAAGTGAATGAAGTGGGTTAAGTACCTCAAAATTGCTGGAGAAACATGTCCTCTGAACTGCAACTACTATGCCATTTGGTCTGGGTCGTATTCCCCAAAAAATAGGGCGTAGTATCTTGGTTGCACGATACTGGAAACACAAATAACATTCCCCAGTTAACCAAATGCGGTAAAGATGTATGTAAATACAATACTTGCTGTGCAATACTTGTAATGGTGTCATTTGTCAAATTACCATATAAATTAAGTTCCTCGTTGCCTACAGCAAATTGGCAGGTGCTGCACAATCAAAGTTAGGGATTATGGACATCAGCTGGACCCCTTGCTTACTGTGCTTAGAGAGGCGCAGCTTCACCTGACTGATGAGACCCGACTAGGCCGAAACACGTGTCTGGGGATGTTATTTGTACTCTTGTTCAGAGGAGAATTGCCAAGCATTTCGGTGCTGGATTGCCCTTGTGGGTGGGACAAAGACTCATATGAAAATGGTTATTCTCCTCTTTGAAAGGTACAGTGAGCTAAAACGTGGTTGTAGACCCTCCTGAGTAAGTACCTTCCCATAAAACAGGTTATTGTGCTGTGTTCATTCTCTGTAGAGGGGCTTCTCAGCCTGTCTGTGCATTTTTAGGAACTCTGGGTTTCCCCCTAAGTTACCCAGGGTAATCCAGACATGGACCCCTTGCTCACTGTGCTTAGAGTGGCACAGCTTCACCTCACTGATGAGGCCCGACTAGGCTGAAACACGTGTCTTGGGGTTGCTCTTGGTACTCTTGTTCAGAGGAGAATTGCCTAGCATTTCGGTGCGGGACTGCCCTTGTGGGTGGGACAAAGACTCATATGAAAATGGTTATTCTCCTCTTTGAAAGGTACAGTGAGCTAAAACGTGGTTGTAGACCCTCCTGAGTAAGTACCTTCCCATAAAACAGGTTATTGTGCTGTGTTCATTCTCTGTAGAGGGGCTTCTCAGCCTGTCTGTGCATTTTTAGGAACTCTGGGTTTCCCCCTAAGTTACCCAGGGTAATCCAGACATGGACCCCTTGCTCACTGTGCTTAGAGAGGCACAGCTTCACCTCACTGATGAGGCCCGACTAGGCTGAAACACGTGTCTTGGGGTTGCTCTTGGTGCTCTTGTTCAGAGGAGAATTGCCTAGCATTTCGGTGCTGGACTGCCCATGTGGGTGGGACAAAGACTGAAATTGATATTTCTCCTCTCTGAAAGGTGCAGTGAGCTAAAACATGGATTTAGACCCTCCCAAATTGCCACCTTCCCATAGAACAGGTTATTTGGCTGTGTTTGTTCTTCTTAGTGGGTCTCCCAGACCTTTCTGTGCATTTTTAGGAACTTTGGGTTTCGCCCTAAATTACCCAAGGTAATCCAAGCATGGAATCTTTACTCACTGTGCTTAGAGTGGCACAGCTTCACTTCACTGATGAGGCCCAACTAGGCAGAAAAAACATATCTGAGGCTGCTGTTGTTACTCTTATTCAAAGGAGAATTGGCTAGCATTTTGGAACTGGACTGTCCTTGTGCGTGGAACAAAGACGGATATGCAAATAGTTATTTCTCCTCTGTGAAAGGTACAGTGAGTTAAAACGTGGAGTTAGACCCTGCCGAGTGGGAACCTTCCCATAGAACAGGTTATTTGGCTGTGTTTGTTCTCCGTAGAGGGGCTCCAAGACCTTTCTGTACATTTTTAAGAACTTTGGGTTTCACCCTAAGTTACCCAAGGTAATCCAAACGTGAACCCCTTTCTCACTGTGCTTAGAGAGGCACAGCTTCACCTCACTGATGAGGCCCGACTAGGCCGAAACACGTGTCTTGGGGTTGCTGTTGGTATGCTTGTTCAGAGGAGAATTGCCTAGCTTTTCAGTGCCGGACTGCTCTTGTGGGTCGGACAAAGGCTGATATTCAAATGTATATTTCTCCTCTGTGAAAGGTACAGTGAGCTAAAACATGCTTGTAGACCCTCCCAAGTGGGCACCTTCCCATAGAACAGGTTATTTGGATGTTTTTGTTATCGGTAGAGGGGCTCCCAGACCTTTTTGTACAACTCAACCTCCACACCTTACATAGAGTTGATATTTGCATAGAACTGACTGCCTTGCTGTGATCTTCAAAATGACCCCTCGATAAGTTCAGTGTGACGCATGGTTCTCTTTTTATTAAGGGAAATGAAAAGTCCTATGTTACTTAATAGTAATGTATTAATATATGAACCCCTTAGTTTCCATTTCTTGAAAGTCGCATGGTATGGAAGATCTGCTTCTCAAGCTGGCATTGATGTTCATGTAACAGTAACTTAAGTCCATTAGGAGCACTCTGTTTGAGCTAAGGCTCTGTTTATTGGGTTGTAAATACCTAGTATGCACCAGCCACCCATCTTCAAAGAAAATGCCCGAATCTGCTATCTGCAGTGACCACACATTTGATCTATAAAATGTATTTTTCTTTGGATTTTGCAGTTTCAGGCCAGCTTTGTGACCCTGCAGCTGTTCAGCACTCCCGGTATGCATCATCCAAATGTCTCTGTAGTCAGGGGTAGATAAAACAGTTCGCCAGTCCAATGGGGGATGCTGCAAGCTACATGTACATTCGGAAAGAAACATTTTTAATTGGTAACATCGATTCCTCGTGTAAAGTCTTTTATTATTTCACCACATTGCATCTTACCCACAGCCATGATGAAAGACAGGGCTGTTCATTGCGAGTGATTCACAATAGGCAGTTCCATTTAACATGACCAGTGTCAACATGGAAAAGTCAGGCCCTTTCATTTTACATAATGTCACTTCGTATGTTGGGAAGTAAGTGTGTATTTATTTCAGATGAAATGTGTCACTTGGCTTTGTTTTTTCATATAATGCACAGTTTCACCTTACTTCTCCAGCTGAATAGCATTGTATTTCATAGGATTCAATGTAAAATGCTGCTGTTTTGTTCCTCAGTCAGACTGTGTGCCTCATTACGACCCAGGCGTTGGACTATGGTGCTAATAGCACCATGGTCCATGCCGGTAACTTACCGACTCCGCCATGGCGGAATGGGGAATTACCACCCCATTCCGAGGTTGGCGGGGCAGTAATTCCCCATGCCGCCATGGCCCTTCCCCATTCCACCTTTTACGGCGCCGTTAACCCCTTAACGCCTGGGTTGTAATGAGGCCCTGTGACTTTTCACTTTTACATGAAATCTGCGTAATTTGCATAATTTGCAGAAAAACATTTTTAAACCTGTCAGGTTCCTTTACCTGTGTGCCTTTCCATTTTGGTAATGTTCAGTGAGGCCTTCTTTTCGCATTCACTAGACCTCAGTGCTGTATCAAGGTTATGGCTGGCTTATAGGCTCCAATGATTCATTTCTATTAGCCAGATCAAATCTCGCAGATGAGGCCTTGCTTAGCCTTTCAGTTCATGCATTCTGTGGCTGAATTTCCACCCCACATCAAGTAGATAAGAATGCTTTCTTTGTTACTGCCTTGGGCTGGCGTGCCAGTAATGGAGCAGGAGTGGACTTGTCCCCACATTTCCTGCTAAATCTATGGGTATACCCTGCAGATCGTTTCAAAGTAGATGTATCAATGGCCATCTGCTCCGTTCAATTTGGGATATTTGCCACCTTCACCTGGAGGAAGGGTTATTACTAGGTCTGGAAAGGATCTGGGGCTACGCTAATGTCGGGACTGCAGGGCCTCAGAGCTTGCTAGCCTTTTGGTTGTAGCCTTTGAACTTCTATCTGGGGATACAACCGAAAGACCTGGGGCTATAGCCTCCTAAGCCCCCACTAGCAACGCGTCTGCCTGGGCCCTAGAGGGACTTGACTCGGAAGCAGGAGGGTGGCTGAGGAGATACTACCCAATCCCCACTTTCACCTCTAACTCCTAGTGCTCCTTCATTGAACATAACTGCACCAGCACATTTCCAGCTTCTGAAGGTGGCATAGCAACCGATAGACCACAGAGGGCTCCAAACATAAGTTCACCTGAAGAAGAGCAATAGCTCGAAACATGGCAAGTATAGTCCGGAGGTGGAATAATATGGGAAGGCTAAAGATTTAAGAATGTAACCAACATTGAAAGGATTAATAAGTGAAGCATTAATGACACAACTCAACTAGAAAATGCAAATACGAACTGAGTGGGTGAGGCATGTTTTTGGAGATGAAATTGCTGGTAATTTAACCATCGATATTATTAAGAAATTATTCATCATTACCTCAGCTAAGTCTTAACAGCGTCATCCACCCGTGGAGTCAAGGACCTATGCTAACGCAAATAGCTGAGTTGTTACATCAGTATTACCCATCATCATGATGCTATCGACATCCATAATTTGGTGATTCCTGATGGGCTACAGTAATAAGGCTTGTCACGGTCTTTGAACTAAAAGGCTCCCTCCTTTCATAATAAGGCAGCGGCATGAAAGTTGATTGATGCTCCACAACAAGAAGATAATTGAAGTAGATTCTGAAATAATCAGTTTTCACTTTGGAAATTATATAATAAAACATAATTAACTGGAAACTAGTTCAATGCAGTCTGAACATAGCGATGTCAAAATACATTTGTTATTTTATTTCTGAGTAAGATTGATTTAGGTTGTAAGTGCTGTGCATGTTCGCGGGCAACAATTATCTTTTCCAGAGCAAGGAACATTGGCATCCGATTTCAAATGCCCTTTCTCTGCCGTGCCTCCCGGTCCTCCAGTTCAACTGAACAGGAAAGCAGGACGTTGTCCAACCTAATCCCACTGTGAGTAAGTACTTGTATGATCTTACATACTATGCAAACAATAAGATACATGCTTCTTCCTGACGACTTTCCCACTGCAGACCAGGCTTCTCTCTAAGCTGCACTAAGGCAATATTCTCCTCACTGGTGAACCCCCTGCAAGCCACACAAAATGAAGCAGCCACATTCACACATCAGCCCCTGCTCTTGCCTAGCTCCACAGGCTCCCCTTGCCCCAGAGAATTGCCTTCAAAGGACTGTGCATTGTATTCAAAGCCATCCACCACAAAACCCTGTGCTACTTTTTTGACAGACATAAACCCATCACCCACACAAATGCTAGACAAGCCTGCCAGCACCTTCTACGCATTCTTGTAAGGTGTTTCTGCCCTTAACTCATAATGTATGAGCACCTGTGGGACTGTATGATTGAACAGCTACCTGCAGGTAAACATAAGAATGGGCACACACCTTACTGCGCACATGTGCGTATATGTGAATCCGGGCATATTATGCTTGACCATGAACACCAACCTGGGCCCTATGAGCATGTAATCGAGCCAGCTCCTAGAACCCCTTTATCTGAAAAAAGATGATACACTGTCCCTGACAGGCATACATTAAAATGCTGGGAGCAAATAAATAATATCAAGTTGCACTGAATTTATCCGCCCTGAAAACAGGGTAACCTTTATAGAAACATTTTAAATATATAAATACTTTACATTGCATAAAAGGTTATACAAAGAAGTGTCCTACCTGATCCATTTACTGTGTTACATACATAGACTTTTCATTCGATTTTTTCTCAAACTGTGCAATAAATTATAAGTTACAGTAGAGCAGCACTTAGGATGCTTAGACTGGATGAAAGTCCTTGCGAACTGCTCCCACCCAGTTTAAACCTGGTGCAATGTTCACAAGGGTGGCCCACAAGCAACTGAGGCAATGATGTTTGATATATATACATATATATATATATATATATATATATATAACACTGGGATATGATGATGACTCCTATTCGGAGAGATTGTGGGTGAGTGTAATAGACACCCTTCAATATACCTCAGCTTATACGCGGATCGGGCCAGGGAACTAAGGGGCTACTTGAAATAGATGTTTATTTATTTATTTACATTTTTATTTATTTATTTACATTTTTATTAATTTTACAACTTAAACAACTAAATAACCAAACATACTGCAACAGTAATATGACATCCATTGCTTCCCTGTTTCCCTCCCCTGAGTTTATAGTATTCCCCATTTTCTGTAATTTCTTTTAAGGGTGTATCCCTTACTTCGCCTGTCAAGGGGTTATCTTCATCAGCGTCCCTGAAAACATTGTCGCCACTAAATGCCTCCAGGCCATCAGTGACTCTCCCGGGTCGTCCCCCCTCTGTTAACTGCTCCGTTCCATACCACAGTCTCAGCTTCCACCCATTTCTGAAGGTCGCGCCACCACATTTCCACCCTCGGTCTGCTATTAGCTTTCCAGCCCATCGCAATCCTATGCTTGGCTAGTATGTAGGTCAAGTCCTAGAACTTGCAAACATGTTTCAACTTGCGCGGCCTGGGAAACCCCTCTACCATGCACGCCCTTAAAGATTCAATTTCCATTTTAATCTCTTTCTCGTTCAGGCAACTCGCCACTTCCCCCCAAAATCTCCTTATTTTGGGGCATCACCAAACTATGTGTATCATTCCCGCTTTTACTTCTCCACATTTAGGACATGTCTGTTTCCCTGCATTCTTGAATCGTGCAATCCTCTGCATGGTCATATACGCCCTATAGGTAATGTACAACTGGATTTGTTGCAATCTAGCATTTCTAGACACATTTATGTGATATCTTTGGGCTCTCATCTGCACTCCGTCACTCATAGGTTCCCCAGCCTCCTCTTCCCAGTCCCGTCTCAACTGGAGCACCTTCTTACCCACCTTAGTCAAGAGCAGCTCATAAATAAGCGAGATCACGTGGCCTCCATATGACACGTCATAGATAGTTTCTATGGCTGTGTCGGGCTCACCTTCCAACACCATGTCTGCCCATGTGTTTTTTACCATCCTCACCAACCTGGTGTAAGTGATATGCTTTCCCCTTTGCAGCCCAGTGTTTTGTGCAAGCGTGTCAAATCCCATCACCTTCCCATCCTGCCACATATCCCCGACCGTAGCAATGTCATTCAGTTCCTAATTTCTGCAGATTATCTTCTGCGTTTGTTCATCCACCCCCGTCAATGTCACTAACGGGATCAGTGGGGACCATGGGGCTGGGTTCTCCACAGCCTGGCAAGCTCTCTGCCATATCTTCCCACCCAATTCCAGCATCCCTGTGCATCCCTTCTGTCATGCCTTTGGCAACCAAATCCATTCATTCAGAAAGAACGGGGGGCAATCCACCTTTAGTAGTCTAGACTCCGGTGTCGGGTCATCTGATAACCATCTGGCGACATACTGCAGTTGACTGGTCAGGTAATAAATCTCAAAGTTTGGCAACCTAATGCCCCCCTTAACATATGTGTTCTGCAATTTCCAAAGTGCTGCCCTATTTCTAGTGTTGTGCCATATAAATCCCCTGCACAGGCTGTGGAGCTTGACAAAGAATCGCTTGTGTATAATGTAAGGTATATTTCCGAAGAAGTGCAGCAGCCTGGGCAACACCACCATTTTTAGTAACGCCACTCTCCCCATCATAGTCAAGGGGAGCCTGGCCCAGAACTTCATAGTGCATTCGATATTGGTCACTGACTTCTCCGTGTTGTCTTTAAGTTCGGTCTCAGGTATGTGATATATATCTATTCCCAGGTACCAAAAGCTCTCGGTTTCCCATTGTATCTGAAGTACAAGTAATTGCTCTTGTGGTTTCCCTTTATATCTGCCCAGGGGAAAAATACATGACTTCTTTGGATTCACCGTAATCCCAGAAAATGCTGCATACCTATCCATCACTTCCAATATGTATTCAAGATTCTCCTCAGGGTATCTTAAATATAGCACCATATCATCGGCATACATTGAAATCAAATGCAGCCCCCTTCGTAGGAATCCCCACTTCTATGTAATGATGCCTTAGATATATTACTATGGGCTCTAGAGCCAAGATAAACAACATCAGGGACCACAAGCATCCTTGTCTTGTACCCCTACCCAGTTGCCATCTATCAGAGATGATCGCTCCCGTCTTGACTCAGACCACTGGCTCGCTATACAGCAAATGCACCCACCTTAGATATACTGGCCCCATCCCATAGCCTTTCAGGGTCGCCATCAGCCATAACCATTTGACCGAGCCAAAGGCCTTCACGGCATCCAATGGTATTATTGCCACCTCCTGTGTGTCTTCGTTAGTTTGTTCTATGATGTGATGGAGCCTCCTGAGGTTATCAGATATGTTCCTATGCGGGACAAACCCCATCTGGTCGGGATGTATAAGTTTATTGATGACTAATCTCAACCTGTTCACCAGCACTGCAGTTAATATCTTGCTGACTTGGTTCAGCAAGGGTAGCGGTATGTACAACCCGCAATCCATGCCAGACTTATTGGGTTTAAGGAGTGGCATAATGATCGCCTCTCTCAGAGATTCTGGCAACACTCCCTTTTCTAATGCTTCATTTAACATTGCGAGCATCAGGGGGAGCAGTTCCATCTTATGTTTTGTAAAATTTGCTAGGGCGTCCATCCCCCCCGGGGTCTTATTCGTAGGTAAGAGCGTAATCACTGCCTCCAGTTCCTCTAGGGTAATTGGGAACTCCAGGTTCTTCCTTTCCAGTGCCCCTAGTTTGGGAAGGCCAATGTCTTCTAGTGTATCTAATATATCCCTCTCAGACTCCCCACCCGCCTCAGTGTATAGTTGCTGGTAGAACTCTACGAAGCGATCGTTCACTTCTTCGTGGGTGTCTAGTGTTTGCCCATATTTATCTTCGTTGCACTAATTGGTTGCTTCGGCATCTCGCATTTGTACAACCAGGCCAGCATCCTGCCCGGCTTATCTCCCCCTGCATGCTGTCTTTCTATGTACTTTTTATAATTCAAATTACACAATCTACTCCAGAGTACCTCACAATATTGACGTAACCCGCTAATAGCCTTTATCTCTTCCGGGGAGTGCCCTCCCCTGAGCACGGTTTCCTCCAGTTTCTGCTCCGCTGCGTGTAACTCCCTAGTGATTTCATCTTGCAGCCCTTTGGATTTGGATATTGCCACTCCCCTCACAACTACCTTAAATGCCTTTCATAGTGTTACTGCCAATTTCACAATACCCGTGTTTAGTTCAAAATACTCTACTATCTTTTTTTTCAGGTCCTCCCATTAGATTGTGTCTTTCAAGGCCTCGGCCCTAAGTTTCCATGTCGGTATCCATGCTCTGGGTGGTGAGCACTGCTACTCCACGAGCAATGGCGAGTGGTCCGATAGGACTCTCGCCTTATATTCTGAGCGCACTAACTATCCTGTCAGTTCCGACATGGAAAATATATAATCGAGCAATGTGTGCAAGTTCTGTGGTGCCGTATAATGGAAATATTGCCTGTCCCGTGGGTGGTGCATCCTCCATATATCCGCTAGATGAAAGTCCCCCAATAGGGCTCCAAGGGTCCTGGCTGCTGGGGTGGGCTTCACCATCTTACTATCTGATCTGTCCATCTTGGGGTCCAGCGTACAGTTGAAGTCCCCCGCATATAACATCCCTTCCCATGTAGGGGCTAATCTTACTATACAAGGTCTTGACGTAGCCCGCCGTGTCTTGGTTAGCGGAGAATGTGTTGATAATTTCAACTCTCTGTTTTCTATCAGTCCTTTTATTAGTACCATTCTCCCAACAGGCTCTATGGTGGTCTGTAACAGTCTAAAGGGGACATGCAATGCTATCCAGGTGATGACTCCTCTGGCGTACGCTGAGTACCTCGCTCCTATGGTGGTACCTCTCCACTTCCTTCCTACTATCTCTTGTTTCTCTTTCATAAGGTGAGTTTCTAGCAGTAGGGGGATATCAATTCTCTGTCGTTTCAAATACATCATGATCGTGTTTCTCTTTAAATAACTATTGAGGCCCCTGACATTCCAAATTGCTATCTTCAGGTTTCCCACCCTATCCATATTCCATTCCTCCTGCTACCTCCCTTGTTTTCTGTTCCATGCATAATGGTGTATAAGTATGAGCTCTTCCTACAAACAACCCCTTCAACTAGCCATCCCGGACCCCTCCCTCCACCCTACCCAGCCCCAACCATTGCCTTCTTCCCTCCCCCCTTCCAACTCCCCAAACTCATTGCCCAGCTCCATTCCTGGATCTCAGGCTCCACCGCATCTAGCCCTATTCTTAGTACAACTGATATTCGGTACTCAGCAGGGGGATACCACCCTAGTGGTATCCCAACTAAACTACCCAGAGGGTTGGTAGCATGTCTCCTGGTACGGAGCCTCCTGCTTTGTGCCGACTACACATTATTATACAGGGTCATATAAGTTATCTCATTGATCTCTTATGTAATCTGCTACAATCCAGTCCCATTGTCACTATATCATGCCATACTTATCTCCCAAAAAAGCATCCGGTTCACTAGTGTGGTACGTGCAGGGCTCCGTCTCATTTCTCCATCTCACTCTCCTTGTTGTCATCCGATCCTGTCGGACAGTTCCTTGAGGCTAGCCATGCAGTTACATCCTCTGGTGACTCGAAAAACAGTGCTTTATTCTTCAGGAGCACCTTAATTTCTGCCGGATACAGCAGCATGTATCTGTAGCCTGCCTCACACATTCTCTTTTTCACAGCCAAATAACTCAAGCATTGTTTCTGCACCTGAGTGTGTAGTCCGGGTACACAGTGATGGTTGTTGACCCTCTGCTTATCGTACCCCCTTTGCGGAAGTGCTCCAGGACCTTCTCCCTGTCCTTGTAATTCAAAATCTTGGCAATGATGGGCTGCGGTGGGGCTCCCGGTGTCGGCCTCCTTGGGTTGGGCCTATGTGCTCTTTCCACTGTGAACCCTTGGCTGAGCACTCCATCAGAAATCTCCTGCAGCAACATGTTTTCGACATAGTTCATTGGGTCAGATCCTTCCTCACCTTCCGGGAGCCCCAAAATGCGCACGTTTTTTTTCTATGAGCCCGTCCTTCTGCTTGTTCGGCTCTATTCTCTAGATTGCGCATTTGTTGTTGTAACAAGTGGACTTCTCTTGCATTCGTTGTGCATGTGCTGGTGTTGTCTTTCACTTCCTTTTCCAGGGTCCCTGTGCGTTTGGCCAGTGATCACACATCCTGTCGCAGTAAGTTTACATCTATGCTCACTGCATCAATTTTAGCCTCCAGTGCAGTCCTCAAGTCTTATATGGCTATGCCCATCTTACTTTCCCATGACACTTTCAGTTCGGCTATAGCGTCCAGCATCTGTTGGTTGTCGTGTGCCCTCTCATCGCTTTCTCGGATGCTCTGTCTCTTTCCGCCGGCCTCCTCAATCACTGGTGGTGATTTGGTGAACTCCTCCATGGTGGATTGTTTCCCCCTGCCTTTGGGCAATTTAGTTGTCATGTTCCCATGACCAAGATGCCACGGGTCCGCTTTAGCCCCAGCGCTTGGTGCTCCTTGCTGTTGTGGGTGCTTCTTCCGGGTTCAGGGGACGCCCATCCCAGCCCGTCCTTTCTCTGTCATATTGGTGTTCCCACAATGTCCCCCACCCCGGGGGTCACTCGCCACTCGGGCTACACGCACAGACCCGGGTGTTCACTGGGCCTAATTGGTTACGTCTGGTTGGTGAGTATTTCTTGGAGCTTGAACCCTAATGTTAGTATTCAGAGCTGTGTCTGTGCTGGCCACTGGGTCCCTCCCATGATATCGGGCTGTTTAATGCCTGTAGCTCCTAACTCCCATCATCAGCAAGGCACCATTTTTTTTGTGTCACTGTCATGCACAGACCCCACCTCTATATTGCCAATGGCCTTGTCTATGTCTTCCTCGCTGCATGCCTTCTTTCCCATTTGCCGTCACCTTAGTCTTGTCAGCTCGTGTTGCCACTCATTTAGGCACAGCAACATGTTATCTGGCTCTTATGCCTCTCTCGTGTAAATGTTACAATGTTTCTCGCTGATTGCCTATAGTCAGTTCCAGTCTGTGCCTGTTGCATCCATAGAGCGCTGCCCGCTTCTGCGAGTCTCTACATACAATTATATGTATGTGCTTCACGCCGTCCGTTCACTTTGGCGGCCAGCTGATAACGTGTTTGCTCAACTGTGCAGCCTGTCTAAGTCCGCGGCTGGCTTCTTCAGACGTGGGCCTCCCACATTCCGCGTGCTTTCCTTCGGTGCGCTCTCGTGGCTCCCGCACCTCCTTCACAACAAGGAGCTGCAGATCCGTGATTTCTCACTGACAGGTTCAGTATTCCATCTCAAGCCTCTCCGGGCCACTCACTCGCTGCGTTTCATCCATCCTAGGATGCTGCCCCCACAGTCGCCTGCCACAATTCTCTGCTCTGAGCCGGGCGAGTTGGATTGCACAGTCAGTGTCCTCTACGTGCGCCCGGTGTGCAGCTCCCTTCTCCTGTCCGTCTGCCTCGCGGACCCAAGCGAGACTCTTACGTGTCCTCAGCTGAAATAGACAGACCCTTTGTTATCCGGGTCTGCCATTTTGTTTTCGTCGTCTGTTCTCAGCCGCATCTAATAAGGCTCTTTTTCTTGTCTGCTTACGTTCCAATCCACATGCCAATTTCAATTTATGTTCAGTACACCTTCCGACATCCATGTCCTCAATTCCAGAGATCTCAGGCTTTTTTTTGGCATATGTTTATGCAGATCAATTGCGGATCTGCAGGAGACTCTCAGTGAAACACGTCGTACTCCATGGCTAGAAAGCCACGCCCAACAGGCTGCTTGAAATAGTTAGCAACAAACGTATTGCACATTCCACCATATACCTAGGTCAAACAACCCTGATATCAATACTGCGGTTATAGGCTATGAATTCAATAAGCTCTCATGGGCATCACACCATATGCAACAGTGTCTTAGCAAACCATATTTCCATAGGGCAGAAACCCCAATATTAAAGGTCAAAGAGACTGTGTGTTTCTTCTGCAATACCTACAGCTGCATTTCAATTAAATGTTCCCTAAAAATGTGTCAGTAACCCCATAGGTAGCTGCAGCTGCAGCCTACCACAGACAAACATTAATGTCCCACATAGACACCCTAAATTCAAACATGCGCGGGCAGTAGGTATTATATTTGGATGCCTCCCAGTGTTCCTTGCACATCCCACTGTAATCCCGGACGCCACTAGACTATGCCACGGTCACAGTGAATTTGCTTAGAGAAAGATTAACAACATCATCCAAATCCAGGACACTCTGGTTTGGTAGGAACGAGGTGGGGGCAAACAAGAAAAACAGGAACCATTCAAACGGTAAAGCACATAGGCACAATGCAAACTCTGGGGAATGTGCAATGTTGGCTCTAATCGTGCAGCACCAAGCAGAGGCAGGACTTCCCCACATGGGACAATCCTACTTTTGTTCGTGCTTTATTTGTCTTTTTACTCTGCGACCCAAAGCAACCAAACTTGACCCAAACACCACAGTGACCGCGTTGCCAAAGACCTGTGGTGCTAATTGCTAAACTGTCAAACCCGCCAGTGTCAATAAACCAGGAATGATACCCTAAGCAATCCTGTAGTCAGTGAAGGGAGCTGAGGCACACGTGTGTAAAACCATAGCCATAGATCTTACGGCTATCCAACGTGCCTTCCTTATGTAATTCCCACCTGTGCGGAAACCAAAATTCAGACGTTCGCTTATGCTGAGAAGTCTTGGAAAACCACAGGCAACTGAGGTCTGATTTTCATAAAAACCCAAGCACTTTGGTGTTCCCAGTAAATAACCTGTGTCCCCCCTCCTTTTAGGTATGGGAAAAAAACACTGCTTGGAGCGGGCTATGTTCAGAATAATGCTTTTACTTCAAGCAAGTGTAAAATGTGATTACACACCGCTGCTAGATAGTGCCCCGAATATAAATATGTCATGAACCAAAGTTTTTTTTTTTTTTTTCTTCACTCAGCCCTTGGTGAGGTCAATACTCAAACGCACTTCCAAACCAAAATGGCATGAAGCGCCTCCACTACAACAGAAATGTGGAACAAACAGAATGAAACAAACTTTGCTTACCTTCAAATGGGGAATGGATAAAATTACCCCAGGGCTTACCGCACCCTTTTCTTGTCTCTGCTAACCACTCGGCAGTCCTAAATTGGCAAAACTCACCAACTGTCACCGACTGTCAGGAGCTGGGAAATCTGCCAAAGCCAGCAAGCACCAATTCTGTTATTGATCGCCTTACCTGCAATGGGAAAGTAGCCACAATACAGACTGAAAAGGCCTGCCGGAAGAAAACAAAACAGGATATACCTTAGGGTGAGGTCAGACCTCAGCCCTGTGAAGGGTGGGAACCATCTTTCCTCGTGCGACTTTTCCGTAAAAATGGTACATATAGAACAAGGATCAGAAACAACCCTCCTCTGTCTCCCTCCACACCCCGCTTCCTGTGTAGGAGAGCAAACAGAACAAATCAGGACGAACAACAAAAAACAGCCAGCACTCAGCCAGCACCACAGGAATCCCTCGCAATGTGATCTCTTTCATTCTCCCCCCTTTGGCTCTCACCTCCCAGGCTTTTTTCAGCCCTTGGCACATACCACCCCTTCACTCCCAGAGGGGGAGCAGTTGTCAGTCACCAAACCTTTCTCCTCAGGAACGCACGTGTTCCCCCTGGCAGTGCAAGGAACCAACGCCCACCATTTCGTGAATGCATAACACTGACCCCAGATAAAATGTAATGGAAGAAACAGGTGCTTTATGGACCCAGACAACACAGAATACACAAGGAAACCGATACACAGATGTCCTGATAATAACATAGACAACTACAACATGTGAGCACTTCCATATATTAAAACAGACATATATATATATTTTTCTTTACAATCATGTTGTTCTTGGCTAAATGAGAAAGGTCCAAATGGTGAAAATGACACTAGGAAATCCACTTTGTTAAATGTACCTGTGGCCCGGGTTAACATTTAAACCAAGAATTTAGGGAGGGTTACATTCCACTCTGCAAACTCACATGCACACAAACACAATCATATACCCCCTGGGCACCCCGGGCACAGTAAACCCTACCTCTTCTCATACGCATTGCACTCTCCTGCACCACTTTCTAAAGAGGCTGAAAACATACCTGTTTCCCTACACATAGCTGTGCCCTTCTCCACTGCTATAGCCTGTTTATACTAATCTTCCTATCCTTTACTGGCAACATTTTATAACTTCTTTTTTCAACTCCCACCTTTTCAAACTGTGAACTATATAAGGCACTCTGAGACCTCTGAGCAGGGCCAGCACTAAATAAAATTCTAGTAAAATAAGATAATCTTAGCATCTATTGTCATGTTTGTCATCCATTGAAAGCCATTAGAACCAAGTTGCTGCACACAAATATGTACTTGTAATGCAGGGCTCTGCAGCTTTGGCTCTCCAGATGTTTTGGACTACAGCTCCCATCAGCTCTAGGCTGCATAATCATTGGTAAGGGATCATGGAAGTGATAGTCCAAAACATCTAACGAGTCACTGGTTGATGACCCCTACTATAATGTCACAGAAACACACTACCACAATGCGTGTGTCTTGTTTTAACATCACTGTAGGATGTACCCACACAGACTGGAAAAAAGTACGGAAAAAAGTTCCCTTCAGTAGTTCCTCAAAGTTCATCTCCTCCAGTGCAGCCTGACCTCTGACAGCTTCTCATGACTGCTGCACCTCAGTAACAGCAGGTTGTGATCCTTTCAAGGAGGCAGCTGCCACTGGCCCTGCAGTAGCAAGACCCCCCTCTTGCACCAGAGAATTGGCAGCTTGGATGGGGACAATCACCAAGAACACCACCAATGCAATATGAAAGACAATGGGCAATACATTGGGGAATAGTATCTTTCCAAGTGATAATTACCCCTCCTGATATCGATATGGATATTTTCACATAGAGTGGTGCATCTGATTAGGAAACGGTTTTTGTTGTGGGTAAAAACATAAGCAAATTCATAAATAACATCAGTTGTTAATTTAATGAACATGGAATTAGTAACAAAAAAAACTTTAAACGTGGTGTGTTTTTTAATTTCAGAAATTGCCATGAACAGTTTCCTCTCTGCTTTTACACAATTAAAGACAATTGTGTCTGTGCTGTTTGGCTACTCATGTCAGAGTGTTTTGAAATGACGTATTTACCAGAGATTAAAGACTGCATTCTGAACATTCTGATTGGCTAAAGAAGGTCTAGAATGGGGTGATATGCATCAAGGCGGCAGGCCGATGCTGTCTTTAACGGCCCACTGCTCAAGTTAACGGCCCGAGCGAAGCAATGGTCTCTTAATGAAGGCTGCAGTGCCGTTACTGACATGGTTGACCCGCCACCACGGTGCATATTGCCATAGCACCCGTGTAGTTTCCTACATGGGTGCTAATGGTGTGCATTTAAACAACAAAAAAAGGATACGTAACTTTGTACCGCGGACCAGCACTGCGTTGTAGTTTCAAGTCTGTTTTCAATGTTGATGACTGTGACACACTCTTAGCACCCGCAAAGGAAATTACACAGGTGCGAAGAGGGGAAGGGGGTGGAGAAGGGGTTGCTGGCCAGCAGCACCCAGACTGCTCGGAATGCAGGCTGGTACCATACAATACAGTTCGCATTCCAAGCATCGTCATTAGCTAGCGGCCTGTCCCAGGGTGCTAATGCGCCTCATGTGCTAGTTAAGCAATCAACCCAGAGGCATGGGGAGTTTCCTGCTCGTAACATCTCACAGAAATAGTTAAAGGGCCAAGCAAAGCATGGTCCTGTAAAAATACACACAGAGTCATTTTAAGTCGGTATATCCCCCCTGCTGGGGGTGGGGGGAGGGGTTGTTGCTATGAGTTGCCTAGTATACACTGCATAACATGGGACCCCGCACCCCCATGTACTGGGAGGGGGCCCCCTTGGACTTAAAAAAACATCTTTTTTGTTATTATTTAATTTTTCGTCACTCTAACTTCATAAAGAATTGTTTTCTGTGACAGAAATAACTTTATGAATGCAGGGTGACTACAAAAAAACACTATTTCTTTTTTAAGTCTGAGGGCTCCTCTCCCCACATGACATGGAAGTGCCTAGGCTGGAGGCCTCCATGTCATAGGGTGGGGTACCTCTATGACTTCAAAAAGAAATTGTTTCTTTTTGAAGTCACTCTGCCTTCATAAAGACATTATTTCCATTATGGTTCAGTCCTTAACGGAAATCATTTCTTTATGAATTTAGAGTGACGTCAAAAATAAACCATTTCTTTTTGAAGTAATAAGGCTCCCCAACCCCATGACGTGTGTGTGTATCAGTGCATGGTGAAAGGGTGCACAATTAAATGTATGGGTGGCTGGATGTGCGTGTCAAGTGTATGGTGAAAGGGTGCACACTTAAATGTATGGTGGCTGCCTGGGTGAGCCTGTATGGTCAGAAGGTGCACACTCAAATGTATAGGTGGCTGCTTGCGTGAGTGTATGGTGAAAGGGTACACACTTAAATGGATAGGTGGCTGCCTGTGTGAGTGTATAGTGAAAGGGTGCACACTTAAACGTATGGGTGGCTGCCTGGGTGTTCCTGTATGGTGAAGGGTGTACACTTAAATGTATGGGTGGCTGGCTGTGTGTGCCTGTATGGTGAAAGTGTACACAATTAAATGTATGGGTGGCTGGATGTGCATGTGTGTGTATGTTGAATGGTGGGTGTGCTTGTGTTCAGGGGTGCAATGAATCCTGCAGGGGGGTGTGCTAACCCTTCTAATGTTGGGAGAAGTGCTGTGGGGAGGGGCACACTTGTTTGTGTGGGACATCTAACTTCTTTATGCATTCTAATAAGACTAGTGTAGTGCAGCTTCAATGTTACAAGCAGTTAACTCTCTCCTTTAAGTCTGAAAGCACCCACTTATGGACTGCTGTGAGAATAAGTGTGCTCCTGTCCCCTCTATTCCCTTCCAATCCCTTCCCTGGCATGTAAGTACTAAACCCACACCAAGATTTCAATTGGCTAAAGACTTATGCATTTGAATGCACGTACTAACAGTGAAATGCTTTACGTTAGTAATTTCCGGACCTTTGTTAGCAGCGAAAACCCAAGTACTGTTTAACATCTGTGTCCTGTTCTTTCTGGCAACGGCTCTGTAGTTCAGCCAGGTCGAGTTAACATAGCCCAAAATGTCAAGGGAGGGGAGGTCTGAAGCCCAGGAAGCTCAATGGTGTTAAAAGAGAATCCTTCATTGCAGTCTGATCTATTATATTGTCTCTGTCAAAACATAATTAGAGGTAATAGAATGCTCAGTCAAGCCAACTTTCTTATATGATACCATTATAAGACGGCGATAAGTTGGATCCATTGAATTATCAACCAATTGCTTTAATTAATACATTTTTATTTATTGGGTATTTATAATGCATCTATACACTATGTGTTTCGATGCGCAACAAAACGAGGGTGGGACAGGGAGGACAAAACAAACGGTCCTTCTAGGCCTTGTGACATTCAGATCGTGCAACTGCAGTAAGGAGAAGGGCAGGGGAGAGGAAAGTGGGAAGAAGTGCCAGTCAGGGCGAAGGGCCTGTGAGAGAGAGCGAGCAGCAGGGAAGGCAAAGTGGACAGAGCCAGGAGAAAGCAGAGAGTGCAGGGGAAGGAAGGTTCATGTGCTAAGTGTGAGGTAAGGGGCTGGAGGGCTAGAGGGGTGCAGGCCCAACCAGGCTGGTGTGGGGGAGGGGCCCAGAGAGCTAGTGCAGGATGTGGTGGGTGGGGTCAGGGGAGACCAAGAGAAGGGGTAGACTGGACTAGGGGGACCTGGTTCCCTGTAAGAATCGAAGGAAGCAGGCAGTCTGTCAAGTGATAGACGCAGATATTAGCAGGGGAGAGGGAAGGAAGAAGATAAAAGGAAGGTCTTGAGAAGCTTCCGGAACTAAAGCCGATCCGGCTCAAGTCTAGAGGGAGGGAGACCATTCCAGAGGGAGGCACCTGCGGAGAGAGATCTAACACTGACCCTCTGCTTGGAAAAGTGTCTGATCTGCAGAGAGTTGGAGCTAGAAGACCAAAGGGCTCTAGCCTGGAGGTATTTAGGGAGAGAGAGAGGTGGATGTAGTGGGGCCCCAGAAAGCCTTGTGGATGATCCAGAGGGTCATGAACCTGATCCTCACACCAACAGGGAGCCAGTGGAGAGATTTTAGGGCTGGAGAGATATGGCCCCTGGGCTTGAGGCCAAGGATACAACTTTCAGCCCTGTTCTGGATTAGTTGAAGGGGGCGAAGGGAGGAGTTAGACAGATTGGGAAGAGGCTGTTGCAGTAGTCCAGCCTGAAGAGGACCAGAATTCTGGAGACATTGAGTTTCTGGGAGAAGGTGAGGAAAGGAGAATGCCTTTGAGGCAGTGCAGCAAGTGGGCCTTCTTGGCAAGGTCTGGGATATGAGGAGAGAAGGAGAGAGAGGAGTCGAAGATGACATCAAGATTTTTTGCATCATAGGAGGGTGCTGGGGCCCATGGAGTTCGGCCGGAGTGTGGTAGGGAAAGAGGGAGCAGGGGTCCCAATGAGAAGGATCTCTGTCTTACTGGTTTATTGATGTTTCAAGTAAAATTCTAGCCTCATTGATCCTACATCACTTAAATGAATGGGCATTTGAGGTAGGCTGAATGAAAAAAACAGCAAACTGGATTCAGAGCCGGGTTGGCAACTTCATTGCATGGCAAACTATTAGCACTGTTTCACTTGAGGCCTAAAGAAAAGAATCTACCTCCATTTATTTGGCGTGTTTAGACCTGAGTGCAACAATAAGGTTGTAAGATCAACTTTGGCAATTTAAGATTATCTTGGCTATCATATGCAGATAACATTATTATTATGAATTCTACACGTATTGGGTCACAAAGAAAATTGGAGGAATTTTCAGATAATGCAAAAATGAATAATCTAAAAATAAATGTGCACAAATCTAAAACAGTTTTTTTACAAACAAACACAAATGCTCCAAATATTCTGGGTCTATTGGTGGGTCCACTTTTGAACAAATTCCTTCCCTGTCATATTTGGGTTTTATGGTAAGCGAAAATAAGTGTATAAATCTATTCTGGGAAATATTGCAGAATACAATTATACCTTTAAAGGCCCAGACGTTCATCTCTAAGAAGTTTTGCAAAACTTCTCTGATCCCATCATTAAACATTTACAAGATGAAAGTGATACTGACATTAACTTATGGGTTGCAATTGTTTCAAATTAAGTTATTGGAGGATTTGAGGAGAATAGAGGGCCTTATCTGTAAACCTCTATTAACTCTGCAAACTCCTTGCCAATTCCATTATTAAGAGATCTGTTGGGCTAATCTTCTTGGCAGGTTTATGCATGGAAGTGAATACTGCAACTGCTAAGTACAATCTCGACGCCTAAGAGAAATTCAATGTGTGAAGTGCTAAAGGAAGACTACAATGCAAATTTGGTGCTAAAAATAACATGTTTTGTTGCTGAAAGGAGAGCCTATCTAAAGGAAATTGAGTCGGATGAAAGGGAACTGGTAGAGTTGGCCAACATGACAAAAAAGTATTTAATTATGATTGGCTTAAGAATCGAGAGCGGATAAATATACATCATTTAGAGATGTTGGTGATATACAGAAGAACATAGAAATTCTACCTCTCTTTATTACTAGATTTCCCTCAGCCAAGCTCCAGTCTGTGCTTCTCAGGTTCCATTGAAATGTGACACCAACCTTGAGTGTGTTGGGCCCGGGATTGGCGGTGGATTAGGATAAAAGGTGGACTTGTTTCTCTAAGGAATTAAAGGTATAATCCATCAAGAATCTGATCATTTACTGTGAACGGGCGAGGGAGCAGAGCTCTATGTATTTTCACAGTATCTGGCAGTGTGAGTCCTTATTGAGTAACACATTTATTGGAATTAGATCAGTATCAACGGATACAATTATTGCTGAAAGCAAACGACAAAAGCAGCAACTGCAACCCCCATACCTTCTCTACCCTCTCTACCGTTTTTATTACATAGCCCACCCCCCACATTCATTCACAGTAGAATTATTTGAAAAACATTTGTTGATTTCTCCCTCGATGGAAAAACCTGTGATGGAATGTACCTTTCCCCATTGAACAATACTGTCTATGTTTGTATGTATTTTGTACTGTTTGAACTTTGTTTTAATAATTGGTGATAGGTTTATTTAAACCAGAATGCCAATATAAATACATTGCCTACCTCCTGAATACTATGTGCTCCTCCCATATGCTGTGCTCAGCTGTACAATAACTCATTAGCTCAATACACACTTAAAAACCTAATTCTGTGAACCCTTGTTTCTACAAACATAAGGCAAAATCGAACTTGGGTACTAATCTGGCTTCCATTCATCTAGAATTTAAAATAAAATAGCTAAGTGTATTCTGGTAGTCTCAAATGTAATCCTAGGGGAATATCCTAAATAGGCCCTTTGTAGTGGGACCATTCTCTGGAGGGTTGTGCTCATTTTTCAGAGTGAATCCTTTGCCCCACTTGTGCTGCCTGAAAATGCCCACACCCCATGTTCATGTTAATATTTAGTGTTGGGGGATCTAACCATCAGCTTCTGGTGAAGGTACAGCATGCAATGGACAGGATTTGATTATTTCCTGGACTTCTTGAAACTGCGATAGAATTACCCCTACTCCTCTCTCAATGGCACATCCACAGTCATTATTGATCCTTTTTCAGATCAAGCAAACCTCGACCAAGAGATCTACAAATCTCCCCTTTGATGCATGTAAATGCTCTTTTTTTTGCTCCTCATCGTATTCAAATGTGTAAGTATTTTTCATGCTGGATCTCAGGGGCCAATTTAATTCAGAAAGGCTTTTGGCAGATTTGCTGTAGAAATTCTCCAATCATGAAAATTATCTCCATGCTTCCTCTTTATAAGGGACTAAAAGCCTCTTTCATACTCTTGTCCAATTTTCGTTAGGATGCACTCTATCCGAGGAGTCAGTGGAGATAGCCTTTGACTTTCTCTATGATGTTAGTAAACACCTTGGGGTACTATCACCACTGCTAGCCAATCATGTAAGGCTGAACCTTTTGCATGCCAACAAGGACAATTTTGACCTTAAGCACTAACTGCCGTATCTGTAACAACACTGGAACAGCAAGTTTGACTGCTCCTGCATAGTCTCTATTGCCAATCCTCCCTTAAATTCAATTTTATTTTATAAAAGTTATCAAAATTATGGGAGAAACCTGGCAGCAGATCTTTTGTCCATTCTGATCCTTTCCATCAAGCAGCGGAAAAGTAAAGAGAAAAGACAGGCAAATGTGCCTTCACTCTTTTCTTTTCCGCTGCTTGGTTTGAGAATGTAAATTCCATAGAAATACAATAAACCCCATACCGCAATGTTTAATGGCAGGGGGCCTTTACAATGATTCCCATGGAATGCATCTGCTTTTGCATGGTTTGAATGGTAGATTCCATAATAATCCATTGGTTTTCCCCCAGCATTAATCTACAAGATCTAAAGTGCAGTCAGTTGAAGGTATAAAACTTATCATGGTTATTTTATCACAGATGCCCAGAAAAATATAGAATGCCAATGTAAGAAACAGCTAGACTGGCAGCACTGAAATGCCACTCTAGCCAGGTAATTACACTTAGCAGGACTGCTTTATCAGAGATGGCTAGTTTAAAAAAGAGTCAAGCCAAACTAACAGATGACTAGACTGGCTGCACCAAAATGCCTCTTTAGCCACTACCAAATACCATGCCTGCTCAGCCTGGATATAGATGACCATTTGGATTTATTGAACAATCCTTGCAGCACCCCACCCGCCACACACATCCCATCTCCCTCCCTACCTGCCTAACAGCCAAAAATGTGCTCCTCGGCCCTGAATGACCTCCGTGTCCCTCTTCCTTGTCCCAGTGATTACTTATGAGGCACCTTGCCTCATAGGTACGTACTAGAACGAGGAAGAGTGGGACTAGGAGTAATGAAGATTACATGTAATTAAGCCAGGCATTACCTCCATGTCCCTCTACCTCATCCCAGTAATTGTGTATGAGGCAAGGTGCCTCATTAACACAGGTTAAAGAATATGACTAGGAGAAATGAAGATTACCAATAGGTAATCAAGGCATTAAACACAAGCACTGTCGCAATGTCATTGATCTGACTGGGCTTCAGCCCTCTCCCCCGCCCTCCCAAATGTTGGGCTATGTTGATTTGATCTGGGTGACCTACAGAGCCATTGCCGGATAGAACAGGACACTGATGTTAAACGGCACCTGGGTTTTGCTGTTTACAAAGGCACGGCAATTACTAATATAAAGCATTACACTGTTAGTACCTGCATTCAAATGCTTAATTTTCTTGGCAATTGAAATCGTGATGTGGGTTCAATACTTGCCTACCAGTGGAGTGATTCGAAGGGTTGTGAGGAGATAGGAGCCTGCTCAATCTCACAGCAGTCCATAAGTGGGTGCTTTCAGACTTAAAGGAGAGAGTTAACTGCTTGTAACATTGAATCTGCACTAGAATAGTCTCATTAGGATGCGTAAAGTTAGATGCCTCCACACAAATAAGTTTGCCCCTCCCCCACCGCCCATGAAGTTAGTGCCTCTCCCAACATTTGAAGGGCTAGACCCCTTCAAATGTAGGTTTAGTTGTGCCTCTGAACACAAGCACACACATCATTCACCATACACAGACATGCACACCCACCACCCATACATTTAAGTGTGTACCCTTTGACCATACAGGCACACCCAGGCAGCCACCCATACTGTTAAGTGGGCACCCTTTCACCATACAGGCACACACACCCAGACAAACACCCATACATTTAAGCGTGCACCCTTTTCATCATACACTCACACAGAAAATTAAAGTTCTTACCTTTAATCCGTTGGTCCAGGGAATGAGGCCTTCAGCTCCCTGCAGCAGCCAGGAATGCGTGTTCCCATCATCTGCAGAGGATATTTTTTTCCGAGGGGTCACTTCCCAGACATGTAATTGTGGGCCCCCCGCAGTGCAGGGGCTCCGGGGGCCCATGCTATGCCAGTGAATGTGTAAAAATCGGGTGTAAGATTTTACGGATTAGATTTCCGTGTCAGCTCATTTTCATTCATTTGTGCGGTAGACAGGAGGGGTGGATAGTAATTTACGGTTCTGCTGCCCCTTCCTCTCCACCATACAAATACTCCATTTGCGCCATCATGTATTCCTATGGAGTCCACCTGCAGTTTCCACCAGCAAAAAGCGGGCAGATTCCATAGGAAAGCATTGTAAACGCTGCCTGCCCTGCATACATGTCAGGCAGTGTTTGCTGCTTTTGGCTTTTGCAAAATGGCGGTGTGTTTGCTGATTTTTTACACTCCCCATTTGCACATGCAAATGAGGAAAATAACGAAGCAGGGGGCCTGTTTACACAAGGTAATAGGTCCCTGCCACGTAACTAGGCAGGAACTCTATAATAAGCTCCATTGTCTCCTGAAACCACCCAGGGATTAGTAACCATTATATTTAAGTCCCATAATCACATGGCTCCATTTGTGGGCCAGCATTGCAAGAAATAGCTAGGTTGCTTACAGCTTCTACATACCCATCCATGTGTTCCTTGTCATGTGGTTTTCTCAAGTAAATATTTTAACTGTTAATGGCAACGCTGGTTTTAGGTTGGTATTGATCTTAATTCTGCAGAATTTGGTCAAACTCATTGACTTGGATGATGTGAATCTCTGGCTTTCTGTGCCCACATAATCTAAAGGTGAGGACTTATTTCTTTTTGCTGATAACCCACCATAATCTGTAGCTGATGTATACTTCAATACCCCTTCCCTTGCCACCACAGTTTTGGAGCTTGCCCATTGGTTAAGAGGAATCACGGAGAAGGATATTTGGTATTTCCTGCACACTGGAGTAAGGCAGGAAATACAGAAGTTACGAAGTTACGAAATAGAAGGAATCCAGCAACCATGCCTACATTAGGTCTTAATTCTTGCCAAAGACTGTCCCACTTATATTATCCTGAACACCCTCTTCCCAAGAATGTGTAACAATCTCTGTCCTGCTCCTCGTGCGAACAGTGGTGCATCCTTTTCCCTGTGGTTCATTGTAGGGATAGGAGGAGTGTGAATTGTCCTCCGACCGAGAACTATGAAATGCATAGGAGGAGGAACAATTTCTGGAGAAGTCCAGATGAAGTCAGAAGGAAGCTTTGCCTGGTCCTGCTAATTTCAAACACCTAGTATAGACCACAAGAATTAAATGACACTCTACTGCACCCACCTATCTGGTGTGGAAATATGCCTGAACGCCTATGCGTGCACGTTTCCACTGCGCTCGCTAATGTTCAAACATCAATGGGGCACCATCTGCTCAGTATTATTTGCATGGCACACTGTTCCAACTTAGGTTCTCCATGCTTTTCACATTGCATACATACTCCTTCAAGTTATGTGCAGAGTGTGTGGGCCATGCCTCGCAGCTTTCCAGTTTGTCTATTCCAGCATAATGACTTAGGACAGTACACACTGCATGTACACATGTTCCAGCTTGTGCACGGCATGCCTTACACAATTCTTGACATTTCGGGCTGTCCATTCCAGCAAAGTGACGTGGGGCTGTGCACTGTCCTCCAGCTGGTACACCCTGAATGATGTTTCCAAGCTAACAGGATCTAGGATGTAATGCTTTGGTGTGGATAGTACATATAACACCAACTCTAAACTGAATCTACACAGATATCACAGTAACCGCTTGGTGGCAGCCATCCCTATTGTTGGTACTTACCCATCTACAATTCTATAATCTCTATACTAACTTGTTATAATTATTGTGTTTATGTAACTAGAAGTATCACAGTATGAAACGAGATCTGGCATACAAGCTTTCCTGATGAAGGAGTCCTTCAGGCCCAGGGAGTGTGTGGAAGCCATTTTAGGAACTTGGATTAAAGATCATGAAAGAAGTATTAGCTGACGAGTCCGGTTCAGTGACTTATGCCTTGTGATATCCCTATTAAAGTTGCATTTTAATATTTGGTGTACTGACTGCATGTGTATTTGTTGCGTGGTATTTGTTGCATGTTGGAAAATAGGAACAACAGGATTAATTGTGTTGCACATCAGCTCGTAACTTCACAATGCGTGTCATGTGTATCAACATGAATTAATGCGCTGCCCATCAATTTGAAATCGTACAATGGAATTAATACATTTCAGATGAAATTGTTGTTTGAATTGATTCTTTGACAACTTGAGGGGTAACTTACTAGCGTCTTGGTTACCCCTCTTTCTCGCCATGTTTACAATTTTCGGACTTATCAATACTCGGCATATTTTTTAGGACTTGTATGCATTTATTTATTTCAGTTCTTATAAAGCTCTACATACCCGTAGGCCTCAGAGCGCTGCATGAAAGGGAGAAAAAGGGAAACCATGAGCCAGAGGAAAGTTCTATTCAGGTAGATTAAAGAGAAATGTCTTGACATGTTTCTTGAAAACAGATAGTGATTGAGATGTTTTAATGTTCATGGGTAAGACATTCCATTCACGTGGAGCGTTGAACTCGAACCTACAATCGCCGAAATTCGAACGAGATCTCGGCTGATTGAGCAGAAGAGTACCAGAAGAGCGTAAAGGATTGCCTTCTTAATCTATTAGCAAGATAATGTGGTGCATTGCCATTTTGACATTTATAGGCGAGAGATTAAATGTTATGTTTGGTTCTTTGCTTCACTGGAAGCCAATGGAGTTTCCATCAGGAGACAATGATGTGATCCCGTCTAGTCAAGCCAAAGACTGCCCTAACGGCCCATTCATTTCTGGTTTTACCTTCTTTTTCCTTGGATTCATATCCCTATGTTTTATGGGTTGAATCCGTTAGAGATAACTTTTTTATGTATTTAAATTGCAACATTAAACGGGTTTGTTTTTCCTTCAAAACCCACACAGTGGTCATTGTTCACTATTTTCCGCACTCATACTATACAGGTTACCATAGGGGACTCGAATCACGAGGCCAAATAGGCAAGAATTAGGACTCAGAGAAGACACGTTAGTGTCCCATTGGAAGATCTTTCATGTTTTTCACGAAGGACACCAACCTAGCAGATCGAAAATAGTCAGAGGTGTAAGAGGGCTAAAGCATTGAGAGGTTTTATATAAAGCACCTATTTCTCCCTTAAAATGTTAAAAGAAACCTTACGCTAAAACTCCAAAGGGCATGATAACTATAGCAGCACAACACTAACTTGTGAGGCTAACAACCGAGCAGAAGTGACACGTATCTGCATCGGCACACACTGCAGCATCACTAGGACATTGCACAAGAAGGCAATATGTGTAATTGCCCAGTTTTTAGATGGAACACATAATCCTGGTGACTAATATGTTTGGAATGGCTGCCAATAATCACACATGCAGATGTTTTTATTTGTGTATTCTTTAATTCTCGAAGTACATTCACCAAACATAGATTACACTGAGGACTAGATGTCAGTCTTCAATACCATAAGGTGAGGAGTTACAACAGCATAACACATAAGTACAACTCAGGGCGGTGCACAGCACATCAGCTACTTTGAAGTGCTTCTGTACTTATTGTAAGCCTGCTAGGGAGCAACGGGATCTTATTGTGAGCCTGCTAGGGAGCAACGGGATCTTATTGTGAGCCTGCTAGGGAGCAACGGGATCTTATTGTGAGCCTGCTAGGGAGCAATGGGATCTTTTTGTGTGAATGCTAGGGAGCACCAGGATCTTATTGTGAGCCTGCTACGAGCAACAGGATCTTATTGTGAGCCTGCTAGGGAACAATGGGGTCCTATTTTGAGCCCGCTAGGGTGCAATGGAGTCTTACTGGGAGCCTGCTAGGGAGTGGTGGCGTCTTCTTGTGAGACAACTAGGGAGCTGTGGGGTCTTATTGTGAGTCTGCTCCGGAGCAGTGGGGTCTTCTTGTGAGTCTGCTAGGGAGTGGCGGGGTCTTCTTATGAGTCTGCTAGGGAGCAGTGGGATCTTATTGTAAGCCTGCTAGGGAGCAATGGGGTCCTATTGTGAGCCTGCTAGGGAGCAATGGGGTCCTATTGTGAGCCTGCTAAGTAGCAATGGAGTCTTACTTGGAGGCTGCTAGGGATTGATGGTGTCTTCTTGTGAGACAGCTAAGGAGCGGTGGGGTCTTATTGTGAGTCTATTTGGGAGCGGTGATGTCTTCTTGTGAGTCTTCTAGGGAGCAATGGGATATTATTGTGAGTCTGCTATGGAGCAATGTGGTACTATTGTGAGCCTGCTAGGGGGCAATGGGGTCCTATTGTGAGCCTGCTAAGTAGCAATGTACTCTTACTTGGAGCCTGCGATGGAGTGGTGGCGTCTTCTTGTGAGACAGCTAAGGAGCGGTGGGGTCTTATTGTGAGTCTGCTTTGGAGCGGTGGTGTCTTCTTGTGAGTCTGCTAGGGGGCAATGGCATCTTATTGTGAGTCTACTATGGAGCAATGTGGTCCTATTGTGAGCCTGCTAGGTAGCAATGGAGTCCTATTGTGAGCCTGCTAAGTAGCAATGGGGTCCTATTGTGAGCCTGCTAGGTAGCAATGGAGTCCTATTGTGAGCCTGCTAAGTAGCAATGGGGTCCTATTGTGAGCCTACTAAGTAGCAATGGAGTCTTACTTGGAGCCTGCTATGGAGTGGTGGCGTCTTCTTGTGAGACAGCTAAGGAGCGGTGGGGTCTTATTGTGAGCCTGCTAGGTAACAATGGAGTCTTACTTGGAGCCTGCTAGGGAGTGGTGGTGTCTTCTTGTGAGACAACTAGCGAGTGGTGGGGTGTTATTGTGAGTCTGCTTGGGAGCAGTGGGGTCTTATTGTGAGTCTTCTAGGGAGTTGCAAAGCCTTATTGTGAGTCTGCTACAGAGATGTGAAGTTCTACTCTGAGTCTGCTAGGGAGTGGTGAGGCCTAACTGTGAGCCTGCTAGGGAGAAGCAAGGTCTCATTGATCAGGGTCGATTTCAATGTTTCCTTGAAGTTCCATTCTCAAATGCAGTGGCTGACAAGGATTGGACTCTTCTTTTTGCTGTCTTGTCTAGGGTCATTGGTTGTTTTGATTCTGAGCAGATATAGGTAGGGTGGGGGGTGGTCCACACCTTTAGTTTATAGGCTTTGTAAGAGGGATGGGTTTTAAGTTTGATATTGCTTCTTTGGTGACTAGAAATTGAGCCACATTGCTATATTATGGTTTTCAGCTGTAATAGTTACATTTGATGACTCCTCTTTTGAAGTTTACTAAAAGTCAAAAGATGAGTTTTGGCTCGAGACAAGGAGCCTGAAGAACCATTTCTGCACATTTACGTATTACCCCAGGGAGCAATGCAATTTCCCCCGCCACGGACCATAGATCATGAGCTTTTCCTGCTTCAATGCATAAACAAGAGAGCTTGCCGATATCTGTAGGATCCATATTGGGCGGGCTAATGGTACTGCTCATGCTGGTTTCAGATGGTTGCGTCCTCTCACCCTCAATCCCTCTGGTTTGACTTTCCAGCATTTAGCTTGGAAGGTGGTGGTTGGTTCCCTCTAGCATTGGCTTCCATCGCAATATAAGGATAAAGTATATCTACCTGGAATTAGAAAGATTTTGTGAAGCACTGAGGGGTTATGTGAGCTGTGAGACTGAATGCTGAGGCTCTTTATAAGGTTACAGAGTTATGAGTTGACTTGCAATTTCATTTTTACATATGTTTGGTCATATTATCTTCCCTTATATAGACAGGGCCACACTGTTATCCCCTTCACATTCTTAGCCTTTTACTCTGGTTTGCCTTGATGATTACACACTACACATTGCCAATAAAGACATTTAAAAAATATCTGATTGGATTGTTTATAGTTTAAATAAACACAGAATCAATTTGGTTGAAAACAGTAGCCTGCATGTGTGTTGCAAACGAATATTGTAAACATTTTTAGTAAACATACTTTTAAAAGCCATTTTGTGCCCTTTAAAGTACGTGGTAACATATAGATAGATTCCTGCTCCACTGTATTAAACACCAGCAGTGCAGTAAATGACATACTTATATTTTATTTTAATTTTATTGTGAATTTGTAAGGCACTTATACATCTAGTCATTTGTGTTTCAAAGCACCCACAGGGCAAGAGAGAGGGAACATGGGACAAAAAGCATTAAAAAAAGAAAGATAGGGGCGGACCTACTAGGTCTTGTGAGCATTCAGAACATGCATGTGCAGAGAGAGAGAAGGGATGCTGAAGTGGGGGTTGGGGTGTAAGTTCTAGGTGTACCAGGAGGGAAGCACTAGGGTGAGAGCAGATGTTAAGTGACTTGGTGAGAGTGGTCAGATGCCAATAAATAGGTAAGTGCAGGCCTGTGGTGGCATAGGCCAGTGGGTGCTAAGGCAAGTGCCGGGAGTGGGCGGGGGCTGAAGGTGATTGAGTGTGGGAGGCCAGGACCCAGGAGTACACATAAGGGCCCTATTCACCAATCTCAGCAACTATGCGGTTTAGCAGAGGAGGAAGGAAAGGAAGGAGGAAGTGAAAAGGAAGGACTTGAGGGGCTTCTGGAATTTGAGGAGATCCGGCTCAAGATGAAGAGGAAGGGGGAGGCTGTTCCATAGGAGGGAGCCTGCAGAAGAAAGAGATGGGAAACCAGCTTGCTGTTTAGTGAAGCGCTTGACACACAGAGAGTTGGTGCCAGAGGAACGTAAAGATCTGGAGGGAGAGTATTTAGTATGAGCCAGATGTAGATAGTGTGATCTCTGGCTCCAGACAGCCTTATGGATGATGCCGAGGGGTTTGAATTTTATCCTTGCAGTAACCAAGAGCCAGTGGAGAGATTTTAGGGCTGGAGAGTCCCTGGTCCTGGGCTTCAGACCAAGGAGAACTCATGCAGCCCTATTTTGGATTAGGTGGAGGGGTCATAGAGAAGAGGAGGGTAGATTAAGTATAAGGCTGTTTCAGTATTCTAGCCTAGAGAGAACCAGAGCTCTAGAGACATTGAGATTCTGGGGAAAATGTGAGGAAAGAGAGAATTTCTTTTCAGAGGTGGAGTTGAAAGTGGGCCTTCTTGGAAAGGTTCTGAATGTGAGGGAGGAAGGAAAGAGAGGAGTGGAAGATGACTCCAAAGTTTCTGGCTTCAGATGAAGTAGAAGGTTGAGAGCCCATAGAAGATGGCCAGAGTGAGGGGAAGAAAGAGGGAGCAGGAGTCCGAATTGGAAGAATCCCAGTCTTGCTGGCATTGAGGCAGAGATCATTGGAAGTACACCAGGACTGGATGGCAGATAGGCAGTATGGAATGATGGAGGAAGTGAGGAGAGGTTCAGAGTTGTGTGTCATCTGCATAACACTGGACGTTGGGGTAGAAGGTGGAAATGAAGTGTGCAAGCGGAGCAAGATAGGTGTTAAAGTGCCGGGGGAACGGTTTGGAGCCCTGGGGGACTTTGCCGGTGGAGATAGAGGTGGGGGAGGAGAAAGAGCCCAGAATAACCTGGGATGGATGGTCATGGAGGAAGAAGGTCAGTCAGTCCAGTGCCCACTCTGAGATACCTAGGGTATTGTGGAGCCGTTTTATGAGGATGGAGTGGTTGACTGTGTCAAATGCAGTGGAGAGCTCAGGTAGAATGAAAACAGCTGGAGAGTTAGAATCAAGGGATGGAAGCAGTTCTTCATGGGTGTTCAGAAGAGCAGTTTACGTGCCTATGAATTCTCGGAATCCAAATTGATGGTCGTGTAGGCAAACAACAAGCTCAGTGTGCTGGGTCAGTTGGGGGAAGACCAGCTTCTCCAAGAGTTTCCCAAGGAAGGGGGTAATAGATATGGGGCAGTAGTTGGCTGAACAGTATGGGTCTGCAGAAGGGTTTTGCAGGAGGGGCACACAAGAGAGTGCTTGTGGGAGAAGGGGAAGGATCCATAGCAAAAGAGTGGTTGCAGAAATCGGCAAGCGCAGGGGCAAGAGAGTCAATATTGACCATAATGGTTCTGGAGACCTTTATGGGATGGACAACTCTGGTGACCTCATCAGGTGTGATAGGAGAGAAGGAGGAGAGAAAGGCAGAAGGGGTGGGAGGATATAGGAGGCAGGGGGTGTGGGAAGGGGAGTGGGAGAGGGATGCAAGGGTGCTCAGCATGTCCTCAGTTTTTTCATTGAAGTGTGGCCAGTGCATTGCATACGGCCTGGGAGGGACGAGGTGAGGAGGAGACTGCAGAAGGGTTGCCTAGTTCTTTGCAGACTTTATAAAATTGAGCCGTGTTGTTGAATGCTCCAGCGATTCGAGCCTGGATGTGGTCCCCTTTCTTGGAGCGAATGGGGAGTCGGTATTGCCTTTGCAGCAGGCGACAGGCCAGTTTGTCAGGGGGTGAGCCTGAGGTCTGCCACTTTCGTTCTGCAGCTCTGCACTTGTGTTTCAGGGCTGCAAGTTCGGAGTCGTACCATGTGTTACACTTGGAGGCATCTTTCAGGCGGATCCTCCTGATGGCAAGATGGAGGTTGCTGAGAGCACAGTCAGAGGTAGAGTCTGTCGTGGGGACAGAGGGAGGGGATGAAGGTAGATGCGAAGGCAGCAGCTGACACTCATTTCATCGGACAGATGTTCATGAATGAGGTTGGCAGAACTGGGGGAGGTGCAGTCAGAGGGCTGAGAGGGCCTGGGTTAGAGGAGTGGAGAGAATGGTCTTACCAGGAGAGTGAGGCGATCAGTGGGGGAGGAAGAGTGAAAGATCAGTGTGGACGAAGGCATCAAGAGTGTGTCCAGCAGAGTGGGTAGGACCAGAAGGGAGAATGGAAAGGAAGAGTGAGGTGCAGAGGGCACGGAAGAGAGTGGATGCTGTGAAGAGTCAAGATGGATGTTGAAGTCACCCAGGAGAAGATGTTTGGATGTGGTTGTGAGGAGAGAGGAGGATAAATCAGTCCATTTAGATAGGAACAGGGTGGTAGAGCCAGGTGGCCTGTGGTTAGTGGCAATGGTCAGAGAGGAGGTGGGAGAGATGAACAGCTTGCAAACCAGACTCTCGAAAGAAGAGTACGGCTGTGTGGATATGAGGGAAGAAGGGACCCACTCAGGGAAGATCAGAGCAACCCCACCCCCATCACAGCACGGACGAGGCTTGGATATGATCTTGTAGCCATCAGGGAGAAGGGAGTCAAAAGCAGTGGCTGAGTTGGCATTGAACCAATTCTCGGAAAGAGCAATGATATCAAGATCAAGGTTTTCTTGGAGGAGGCAGATGGCAGCACAATGTTTGATGGCAGAACGAGCATTCAGCGTGGCTAGATGCAGAAGGTCACCACCTTTGAAGGTTTTTTAGGAGGGATACAGGGGCATGGTACACCGGTCAGAGGTGGGCGGGGGGGCAGAGTGAGTGGAGGAAACAATGGCAGGTGTGGGAAAGAAGTTGATTAGGGACAGCTGGCACCGGTCAAAGAGCATTAGGTTGGATTGAAGACCCCGAACCAAGGTAGTACCAGTGTGGTAGACATTAATGATACACCTGGATGATGTGAAGCCCGCCAAGAGTACTTCCCATCTAGTGCCACCATTAATGGGTGAAGATGTGAGAGGAGAGATGAGATGAGCAGTCCATAGATTTGAAGAAGGGACAGAAAAGAGGATATCAGTGAAAATCTGTCTGGAAGTTGCACTGACATAGATGTCTGCGATAGGAAGGCCAGGTATAGTGGTCAGGCTTTTTTCTACCAGACTTCGTGAGAGAGGGAGAATAGGTGATAGTATAGCAGTTAGAAAAGATGGGGGGATGGTGAGTACAATGGGGCAGTGGAAGATAGAAGGAAGAAAGAGGAGGGGCTGCACAGCACGGGCACAAACTCACCAGGTGGCCTGGTAGCCAAGGGAAGCAAGAAAACAGATGCACTGGGAATTATTTAGTACCGCAGATTTGTGCAGCGATGTTACAGAAACACACCATGATTCGAATTTGCACAGGTGCACAGAAGCAATGCTAAATGCGGTGCAGAGATGTTACAGAAACACACCAGGGTTGGAATTTGCTCAGGAGCACAAAAAGCAATGCTAAATGGTGAGCAGAGATGTTACAGAAACACACATGGATTTGAATGTGCCCAGGGGCACAAGAAATGATAAATGGGGTGTCGAAATGGTCCAGAAACACACCAGGATTCAAATCTGAACAGGTGCACAAAAGGCAATACTAAATGGGGTGGAGAGATGCTACAGAAACACACTGGGATTTGAATGTGCACAGGTGCACACATGCAATGCTAAATGGGGTGCAGAGATGTTACAGAAACACACCAGGATTCGAATTTGCACAGGGCACAGAAGTGCATTGAGAGAAGAAGGTAAGGCAAGTAAGGCAGAATGGCATAAGCACGGCTTGTAACAACATCTGCATAGGGTAGTGGTAAAAATGGTAACAGTGTCCAGCCATAACTCTCGACGGATAATCTTGAGAAAAGTGCAATTTTGCAGAGCCCCATGGTCGTGGGGTAACAGGCTGCAGGCCAGGTAGCTGTTCTAAGTGGCAATGCTGGGTGTAGGGAGGGAGGATCTCCGAGCCAGGACAGGCACAGACTGGGGCCTTACTCATGGGGCCTTGGATGAAGGAGCCGTCTTCCACCGGCCGGATTCCATAATAACCAACTACTGACTGTGGAATTGGAGAGACTTAGTTCAGAAGAAAGGAATCTGAAACTCTAGTCATGCCTTTCCTTCACCCCAGAGATTGTGGAGAATCCAATCAGGTTGCTTGGAATGCTGATGTATTCCTCTGGTAAAGGCCTGCATTTGGAGCAAGCCAATACCTGTTCTCTCGCTAGTCATGTTGTCCGTTCTCGATCACTGGCTCCCCAAATTGATTCCTTACTAGTGCTCTGGGCTACACATGGAAAAAGAAAATAAAGTCTTGGAGCTCCCTGAGCCGATTCCATGATGCTGTGATTTTCTTATGACACGTGAATAGTGATGTCACAAACAGTCTGTAATGAAATATTTCTGTTTTTGTCCAGATATTTACATATTTCATGCAGATATTGCAGGCTTCCATGTGTTATAATATCATCACATTTTTACATTGACCTTCTAAGCACTATAATTCGTGTTACCCAATGTATTGTCACTCATTCGCGACCATGGGGCACCAGGACCTAGCCATGCCTGCCCCATTCGAAACATTCGTGCGTGTGTTATGCTTTTCAGATGCAATGTAGTGTGATGTGAACTTTTCTTACCAAAGCGTCTGCAATATTAGGGGCCTCTTGGCACACATGGGTGTCTATATAAAAAGCATGAATAAAGACGCAGTGGGCACCAAACCCTCTCTGGTGAACCTACCTACATGTGCCAGAATCATTCTCACACAATCGTACAGTTCCATTTTATTCCGCACTTGCACGCATCTCGCATCCCGCTGTAAATTATCCAAATTTACTGGCTTTGCCAATACATGTTTATATTGTAGCACTGCACAGTAATGGGCCTTCGTTCAAGTGCTTGAGTGATATTACTGTTAAAAGGAGGAAGCAGCCGGATGGCTCGGAGTGAGTGATAGGAGATCGCTGAGGACACCCGCAGAGGCCAAGGCAATAATGTATTTCTCCTGGAACAGGTGCACCCAGCACTGGGGGGTAAGCAAACCAGAATGTGGCTTCTTTATATGAAAAAAGACGAATGCTTCGAATGCCTCAGACCTCCTCCCGCCAAACTATACTTTGGACTAACGAAAATAAACATAGGGATAGGATTTTGGATAATCGCGTACCGTTTTTTTTAACATTGGACTCTTTGGAGACCAGGCTGTCACTTAAGTTTTCAAGATGTTGTTTTAATGTGCTTTGGGTCCTGCAGCTCATCAAACTGCACCTGTTGGCCATGTTTTATTCATGCTAAGTTCCTTTTTGAATTCTCTGACGAATAACAGGAAGATTGGAATCGGCGCCTCCATCGAGCCAGGAAGTCCGTTAATCTTCCGGAAGATACTACTCATTCAGGTGTTTACAGGTGTGCTGAGGTCACCTCTGGCGCTAATGAGTTGCCATCTCAGGTAGCCTTGGCTCTACTGGCGACAACATTGAGGCAAACACCTCTGGGCTGAGGTACATTTATTCTTTAAGGATGCAGGGCCTCCCCTGCCTCACTGTACATGGATCAGTCCGTCCGACAAAGGGGCAATTGGTTAAGCCATCACCGAATCTTAAGGCATCTATGCATGGCTCAGCTCCAAAGTGGAGCAATACATTATGTAATAATCACATCAAAAGGTGCGGTATTTATGTGTGGCAAGTATAGCTTTGTTCTGACATCACATGACGGTTATACAAAACAGCTATAGCACACAGAAAATGTTCTGCCGTGAAGTCACTGTTACATCTTAAGCGCTTAAATAATAATAATAATAATAATAATAATTTGGCACTTATATAGCGCTACGAACCCTCAGGCATCTGAGCGCTGCTTATTATCACCCACGGTGTGTGGTGCTCATTTATCAAGCTCAGAAGGATGAAAGGCTGAGTTTGGCCCTGCCAGGATTCGAACCTGCGTTAACAGACTCTGCACAGATGTCAAAGTGAGTGCTCTAGCTGTGCCACTTGACCAGCTCAATAAGAGTGAAGGACATGAACTACCGAGATACAGCACAGCTTACTGTGATTTATTTATTTATTCATTTATCAAGCATTTGTTAGGCACCTATAAAAAAAAAATGAAAAAAATGGTGTTTCCAGGTGCCACAACGCAAATGGGGGAAGAAGGGAGAGGGGGGCAAGAGACGTAAGTAACAATGTCAACAACAGTCAATGTACAATTGTGGTCCTACTACATCTTGTGGCATTTGAACGGTATCAGGTAATAAAATCGCGGCAAAAATGTCACTGGTAAACAAAATAGTGGAAAAAATGCTGTGGTTTGACCCGGTAAAGGTGTACCCCATTATACCATTTAAGGGGGGGCAGGGGTTGCGGGGGTGTCCCCCACTCGCCTTAAATGGTATAATGGGTCTGGGGGCTGCGGGGGTGTCCCCTGCATCCTTTTCATGATTGTGGCAGTAAAACCACAGCATTTTTGCTGCGATATTTTGTATACACAGCCATTTTTGCCGCGATTTTAAGACATGGAACCATTTGGACATGCAAGTGCAGGGAAGAGAATTGCAGGAGTGGGAATGGTGTGGGCAAGTGCTGGTTGGAGCCCGGGAGGGAGGTCCCTCGGGGAGCCAGAGGGGAGGTCACTGGCTGAGTGTTAGGGCAGAGGAATCCCAAGGGTGGGATGCCCAGCCACCAGGCAGGGGGCCCGCAAGGGCAGTGCTGAGGCGAGGGAGGTTGTTGGTGTGGACTGGGTGGAGGGCCTGTTAGCCTGTGAAATTCATGAGGGACCAGGCCGCCAGTCTCTGTGGAGGTAGGGTGATTAGCAGGGAAGGGAAAGAGGGAAAGAGGGAAAGAGGTAGAGAAAAGCAGAGTTTTGGAGAAGTTTCTGGAACTTAAGGAGGGCCGACTAAAGTCTGAGGGCTGGGAGGCTGTTTCAGTAATAAGCCCCAGCCGCGGAGAGAGACCTGCCCCTCACTCTCTGTTTGGCAAAGCGTTTAACAAGCAGAGAGTTGGAGTTAGAGGAGCAGAGGGCTCTAGCAGGGAGGTATTTAGGGAGAGAAAGCTGGAGATAGTGGGGTCCCAGGCCCCGGAAAGCCTTGTGGATGATGCAGCAGGTCTTGAATTTGATCCTGGCATCCACCGGAAGCCAGTGGAGAGATTTTAGGGCTGGAGGGAAACAGTGCCTGGGCTTGGGGCCAAGGATAGGTTTAGCAGCCCTGTTCTGGATTAGCTGAAGGGAGCATACGGAGGGGAGGGTGAGAATGAGGAAGAGGCTGTTGCACTCACGTAACAGGGCCCCCCACAGTGCGGGGCCCCGCCAGCACATGTCCTGGGAGGGGGCACCACTTGGACAAAAAAAAGGGAAAGAAAATGCTTTTCAATATTTGTAAACTTTTTTAAATGTTTCTTTTTGAATTCACTATGCATTCATAAATAACTTATTTCTGTAACAAAGAATTTCTTTATGAAGGCAGAGTGACTACAAAAAGAAATGTTCTTTTTGAAGTCCGAGGGCTCCCCCCTAACCTATGACATGGAAGACCCCAGGCTGGAGGCCTCCAAGTCATGAGGTGGGGGGAGCCCTATGACTTCCAAAAGAAATAGTTTCTTTTTGAAGTCACTCTGACGTCATAAAGAAATGATTTCCGGTATGGTTCGGTCCTTAGGTGAAATATTTCTTATGAAGTCAGAGCGACTTCAAAAAGACACCATTTCTTTTTGAAGTAATAGGGCTCCCCTCAACCCCATGACATGTGCATTTGTGAGTGTATGGTGAAAGGGTGCACACAAATGTATGGGTGGCTGGGTGTACATTTGTGCATGTACGGTGAAAGGGTGCACACTTAAGTTAAATGTATGGGTGGCTGCCTGGGTGTGGCTGCATGGTGAAAGGGTGCACACTTAAATGTATAGGTGGCTGCCTGTTTGAGTGTATGGTGAAAGGGTGCACACTTAAATGTATGGATGGCTGCCTGGGTGTGCCTGTATGGTGAAAGAGCGCACACTTACATGTATGGATGGCCGCATGTGCGTGTGTGTATATGGTGAATGGTCTGTGTGCTTGTGTTTAAGGGCGCAACAGAACCTACCTTTCGGGGGGGCTAATCCTTCAAATGTTGGCAGAGTCGCTAACTTCACAGGTGGTGAGGGAGGGGCAAACTTATTTGTGTGGGGGCATCTGTATTACGCATTTTAATGAGACTAATCTAGTGCAGCTTCAATGTTATAAGCAGTTAACTCTCTCCTTTAATTCTGAAAGCACCCACTTATGGACTGCTGTGAGAATGAGCTGTCTCCTGTTCCCTCTCTACCCTTCCAATCACTCCCCTGGCATGCAAGTACTAAACCCACATCACGATTTAAATTTCCTAAAAAAATTGCCATTTGAATGCAGGTACTAACAGTGAAATGCTTTGCATTAGTAATTGTTTGTTCACAGCGAAACCCAGGTACCATTTAACATCTCTGTCCTGTTCTGTCCGGCAACTGCTCTGAAGGTCAGACAGGTTGAGTCAACATAGCTCAAAATTTCAGGGGGGGAGTTCTGAAGCCCCGTCAACTCAATGGTGTTATGCCACTACTTGTGTTTAATGTCTTGATTACTTATTGGTAATCGTCATTAATCCTAGTCCTATTCTTCCTCGTCCCTGTACTTGTGTATGAGGCAGTACATGTGTATGAGGCAGCCTGCCTCATACACAAGTACTGGGATGAGGTAGAGGTACATGGAGGTAATGCCTGACGTAGCTACCTGTAATCTTCATTTCTCCTAGTCTCACTCTTCCTCATCCCAGTACCTACCTATGAGGCAAGGAGCCTGGGACATGGAAGATGGCTGTGAAGGTCATTCTGGTACAAGGAGCTGATATTGGAGGTTGGGAAGCAGGTAGAAAGGAGAGGGGGTCGGTGGGGGGTGGGAGTGTGCGATAAATCATAATGGCTGTCCATGTCCAGGCTAAGCAGGTATGATATGTGGTATTAGTGGCTACGGAGGCATTTTGGTGCAGCCAGTCTAGTCATTTCTCAGTTTGGTATGACACCCAGATCTATCTAGTAGTTTGCACAAAAGGGTTTCTTTGTCTCTGTATCTAGATACCTACAGCCCCTGAAAGGATGGTGTGAAAGCAATAGACTGCACCACAACAGCGCATAAACAGTGTATTCCTACTAGGTCTCTGACACAGTCAAAACCAAGCCCTCTATGGTCTTAACGTCATTCTCACATCACCATAACACATATGCCAATACTGTAAAACAAGCCTTGAACCTACCTAGACAAATGCCTCGGCATGAGGTATTGCCTATCCCATAGTCAATGCACAAAACCTACCACCTAGGATAACATCAGCACGTGCACAGAACCAAAGACATCTCTCCAATGTCAGTTATATTCCATCCTCCTAAAAACAAGAAGACACCAACGCCTTTGCTACTGATTATTCTAGTGTATGGATAAAAGACAGACCAACCAAGCTTAGGGTAACTTTACTCAACTTGGACAGGGACCGCTCGACAAGAACATGAACAAGATATCGCACCCATCTCACAATTATACCATGAACCTCGACATCAAGAAATGCGAAGAAATCACCATGACAGAATGAGGGCTACCCAATGGGCAAGTGAGGCAACGTCGCACAGCAACGTTCGTCTGCGTCAATAGCCAGGCGCCCTAGCAGACCGCCACCTATAACAGACTCTCACACACTCCTAGGAACAGAAGGACACACCATGAACACTTCTTATCCACCATTCATCAGGACATGGAAAAACGCACACCTTCACTGATTAAAGTAACGAAATACACACACACATGTATGTTTTTTAAACGTTGCTTACAACAATTGAGGGAAACCAAAAGTACACCTGTATGAACTCTGCAGCCGATGACAGTGGTGTCGCCAGGAATCAAATTTAGAAGTGGCACGGAGGGGGTCAAAGACCTAAGTAGGGGGAGGGGGGGCAAAGATGTCACAAGCACTCTTTGCAGAGAGGCTTTTGTGCACAGCAACTACCCACACCCCACTGCACCGCCCCTCCAATCAGAATGCAGACAGGAAACCATTCAATGACTAATGGCCCATCATCAGCTGTTTCCTGCTCTACATTCTGATTGGAGGGGCTGGTATTAGCTGCAGAGGCACTTAACTGTTTTAATTGCTTATGTGTCAAGCTGAGTCCGTTCCCTATCTATTTCTGCACAAGAGTACACTATCCTGTTGTTCAGCTCCTGTGTTGTGTTGCGTTGACAGTGCAGAGAGCAGCCCAGCTTAGGTAGGAGGGGCACAAGGGGGCCCCAGGATTTCAGAGGGGGGGGCATGGCCCCTCCACCCCTTTCCCCCTAGCGATCCACTGGCCAATGAGCATTACATGGAACATGGCACCCAGAGATGGACTTCAATAACCGACCTCCCCTTCCACGAATTTACCTCGTTTTCATGCTCCCTCTTCAACACTGCACTGCGTTCACCATTCAAGCAAAAGAGGCCTCGTTCTCCCAGCACAGACCACCCACTCACATCTATTCTCTATCATCCCACGAACTTGCATTGCAACACCATGTTCGATGGAGGATTCCCCATAATACGCAAACATATGACACGTGTGCAACTGACTTTGCATCTCACTGGCAGACAGGGAACGGGGACTTTGGACTCTTTGCCCAGCATAGGGGGACCAGATGTTTTTCAAAATACATAACGGAGCCATCCACGGACCTAGAAGTAGGACTATAAACACCCACCAATAATTACCCCCCCCCCCCAACCCTTCAAAATCGGGATCCCTGAGTATTTGTAGCTCTTCTCCTGGATACAAAAAATGCTGCGATTTTTACTGTAAATATAACCCAGTCAATATAATTTCTTAATTCTAACGGTGATTTGCACTGATTGTTCTTGGAGGCCTTTCCGTGTGATTCGTTGTGAAGAGATCTCTGTCGGCCAATCGGCTATGGCTGGTATCTCCAAGCTGCGGGTTCAAGCCTCTGGAGATCTCTAAAGTAGCGGTGCTCCTCTACTTCTTTTAATTAAGTTTTACTGTTCCTATACTTTTATTTTAAAAATAAATCTTTCCGGAATGGTTTAGTTTTTAAATAAAACTGTAGGAAGAAGTTGAAATGTTTACTTTCAATGCACTGCACTTTGCGTTGCTCTAAACAGCAGGTGCATGTATTTTGGGGTTTGTATAGTGCGTGGGGTTTGTGGGGAGCCGTGCAGGCCAGTAGGGAACATAGTTCCACTACTTCTTTCATACACTTCGACCACTGCCTATCGTGATATTTATTCTGCTGCTGATTGTGAAAGGGTCACCATTTCCTGCAGTTTGCTGGGATTGCGACAGTGCTCACCACCCCTTACCAACCAAAAACCGGGACAGAGTTTTTAAATGAAAAGAAACACTCTGGACGGGGGACAGAGAGTCACATTCTGGGACGCCCAGTCACCCTAGCTTAGCCGCATCCCCATATATGAGCATCACCTTTACCCAGGGGTGGACTGGCCTATACGGAACTCTGGAGATTTCCCGGTGGGCCTCTGCACCCTGGGCCTCTTTTCTGTGGTATTTACACATTTTCGGTGTCATTTGGGGCCACTTTGAACTTTATTTCCAGGGCCTCTTTTGGTCCCCAGTAATTATTTCCAGGGCCTCTTTTAGTTCCCAGTCCAGCCCTGCCTCTACCACTTCTTGAAGTCACCCCCTCTCTCCGCCCACCCTTTCCAGAATGTACTATGCAAGACGCACTTCCATTGCATTCGTTTGCATGAGCACGAGGCTCCAAACACAATCCACAGAAGCCTCCATTGCAGAGAGAAGACGTCATTTTCAGTGGAGGGGCTTTCACTTTTATGGATCATTTTGAAATGCTTGGGGCTCCAATCTAAGTTAGTCTGCATAATACAGATGTGCCCCTCCCCCCCTGCTTTAGGTGAGTACATGGACACTGCGCCACAGCCCCACCTTATTGGTGCCGCCCAACAGGGCAGACACTCGCGCCTGGGGATGCTGTTGGTACACTTGCTCAGGGGAGAAGTGCCTAGCCTTTCAGTGCTTGACTGTCTTGAGGTGGAGGACGGGGGCAGGGGGGAACAGACTGATATGAAAATATATGAGACATGGTGAGTTGAAATGTGATTGTGGGCATTACTGCGTGGGCCACATCCCACAGAACAGGTTGTGTGACCCTCTTGGTACTCAGTGGGAGTGCTCTCACCTTCGAGGGTAACGGAGGAGCTCGGTGGGCAAGGGCACCGGAAGCTGATAGTGCCCGCTTCACTCATGATGCGTTTATTAAGTTCACAGAACAATGAGAGCGTGTGTCAGAGGCGTACATAGAAAGGCATATGTTCAAAAGAAAAAGGCCATTATTCATTGTCATTGACACTTCCCTGGTCTGATCAATTATTTTCCATTTAACCGTGATCTGAGTGGGCTGGAAAAGCCTTTGGCGCTATTAATGATTTTAAAAATGACATCCCTCTGCACTTATCACTAGATTATAATTATTATGAAGACAGTGCTTGTGGAGATCCCTTCCCTCTCAGAGAAACAAGGCTGTGATTTGAATGAAAGGAAGAGGCGTGGTTTTATCGAAATCAGGAAGCTCAAAATCAGGAAGCAGTATTTTATTATCATGTAGAATAAAAGTCAATGGGCCTCATTACACGGATGGCGGTAAGGGTTTACCGGTACCGGTAAAATACTGGTACCGGTAAACCCTTACCGCCTTACTACGAGGTCCCTTTGCGGGTTGGGGGATTTAACGCCTGCTTTTTGCAGGCATTAAAAACCAACCCGCAAAGGGACCCAGGGAGCTAATTACGGTACCGCAATTTGCGGTACCGTAATTAGCGCCTTCCCCATTCCCATTATGCCCTATGGGGCAAAAATGGGAATGGGGAAGGGCAATGGGGGAAGGGGGAATTACCGCCCCGCCAACCTTGGAATGGGGCGGTAATTCCCCTTTCCGCCAAGGCGGTGCCGGTATTTTACCGGCATGAACCATGGCGCTAATAGCACCATGGTTCTCCGCCATCCGTGTAATGAGGCCCAATGTTATGTTATGTTATGTAATCAGCTTTTATAAAGCGCACGGTCGCCCAAAGGCATCATGGCGCTGGGAGTGAAGAGAGCAGAGAGGGAGGGATCACAACAGATACGTTTTTACCTTCATTCGAAACTCCAAATAATTGGAGGTTTTTTTAATATCCAGCGGAAGGCCATTCTACAGAACGGCAGCGGCAATAGAAAACGACCGCCCCCCCTGCCCGATCACGGGAGTATTTGGGTACGATGAGTTGCTCCAACGAGGCCGAGCGAAGACTTTGGGCGGGAAGATAACGGGAAAGTTTGGCTTGGTGATATTACGCTCCCAGCCCATGAAGGGCCCGGTGAACAATACACAGGGCCTTAAAATCCACCTGCTGGGCCACTGGGAGACAATGCGCTTCATTACAACCTTGCCAGTCCAGCGCCCAATGGTGCCGGTAAGCTTAGCGGCACTGTTGTTTCCGGACTAGCAACGTACAAGTCTGCCTGCCGGAGCCGCTGTGCCAACAGGTCTGACCCTGCCGGGCACAGTGGCCGTGGCAGGCAGACTGTCACAGAAGCACCCGGCACTGTTAGCAACAGTGCTGGTGTTCCCGTGATCACCATTCCCTATGAAATCCCCCAGGGTTACCGAGAAGTCAGGCGCCAGTAAATCATTCCGAGTCTGGCAGCAACCCGTTGGTAGCACCAGCAGGGGTACCGCCAGAATGAAATGAGGCCCAATGTTTGTTATGGCCCAAGGTGGGCCATTTTAGGAATGATACACTAGCAATCCAGTGCACATGCTTTGCACAGAAGGGACTTTGAGGAATAAAGTGGGAAAGACATGTAGGCGAGTGACTAGATGCTAAAGACTTCCCACAGCGCCCCAACCAGCTGCCGGCAGACAGAGGCAGACCCAAGGTACTTTTGGCTCACCTTAAACAGACTTGCTCGCAACTGAAGAGGGGTGCATGGAGGATTCTGAAGAAATGCCACCCGCTAGCACTGCTCTTCAAAACCCTCTACATCATTGTTTTTCAGCCTGACATGACTCTACAGAATGGGGAGGGGAACCCATATGGAAATCCGGTTTTAATTCACTGCAAAAGGAGAGGGGCAGCAAAAGCTGCTAAGTCATATCCCTTCTGCAAGGGGCCTCAGGCAAGCCCAGACATGTTTCAGCCTCATTGGGCTTCCTCAGTGAGGTATTGCTTGGGTTTCGGGGCATAGCAGTTTCAGGTCCCATGCCTGGGCATACTTTTCCCCCATGTTTAGGTAGAGCAAGTGTAGCTCAAGCTTTACACCTGAGGAAGCTGGCGCGAGATGCTCTGCGCACACCGCCGTGCCCATGCAGCCGAACAAAAAATATGGTTAGCAATATTTAGATTGCAACAGGGTACAATTTCATTAAGTAGCAGCTGCAAAAAAGAAGTGCAGGAACAAGTGAAGTATGGGAGAGTGCTATAGTCCCAGTGGATCATGAGGTGAGAGAATAAGCACATCATTACTTCTTAGTCAGGTAAGGATTGTCCTTAGGGACCTTGCTTGCTATTAATTCAAAGGCGATGAGGATAACGTGTGAGGATGATGAGGCAACAACAATATCCTTCGGAAGATGAGCTCAAGCAGTGCAGGCCGTGCTGTCCGACCAGATGCTTAGTTTATACACAGGGTTGGGCACATGCGTTTATTCTTACATTTGTAAAGCGCACTAAACCCATTGGCATCAGGGCACTGTTGCAGAGAGAGTTACCAAGCAGGGCATCTTGTGTACAAGCACATCTGCTTGTGGAGTAAGCCCAGGGGAGGAAGCTGGCATCCCAGAGGCTACCGCTGGTCTCCCAGATGCCAATAGTGCAGAGCAGAGACTTTCTGGGCGTTTTTGCGCCTCCAGAATGTTCAGGTTGTGGTAGGGACTCGCTAGGTCCAATCAGTATCAAGGCATGTGGCAGCCAGGGAGCAGCTTGGACGGAGCAATGGGGCCCAAAAGAGGTTCAGTCTGCGTGTGATTTAAGGAATGTGTAGAGCTGCACATGCATGTTATGATTTGATCTCCATGTCCCTCATACGTGGCTGCCATATCACGGAATGTGGAAATGGCCGGCTTCCAACAGAGCACCCTGGGAGCTCGCCCCTCCTCAGCACGAAGATGACACTCCTCAGCATTGCGCCCGGTTGAGATGATAGTTATGCTCAACTTCAGGAACTGAAGCGGAGAATATTCTGCTTAATTGGTTATTTATTTAGTCAGTTGACATGCGGTTGCTTGCCTTATTTTCGAAAGAACAATTTTTTACAGAAATAATGAGCAACCATGACCGGTTGTGTGCGTACGCGATGTAGCGGTAACACATACCCACAAACCTAAACACAGAGTGGACACGTGTGTACATGTAACCATTAACCCGCTGCTGCCAGGGGTGGACTGGGAACTAGAAGAGGCCCTGCACATGTTTTTGAAAGGAGCCCAATATTACAGTGGGAGCAAAGCCGAACCCTTTCCCATAAGAACATTCGGAAATAAAATAGGTAACCACACAAAAGAGGACCATGATGCAGAGGCCCACCGGGCATCTCCAAACTTCGCTGTAGACCAGTCCACCCGTTGCTACCGCTGCTCCGCTCTGAGTATGAAGCGTTTTGAATGCCAGAGAGCGGTGTTTCCAGGGCTAAAGTTGAGGGTACACAGGGGGCAGACAGAGATCACCCACTTTTTTCAGAGGGTGGACACTGTGCCCCTGGGTATTTTAGAGACCTGGTGTAAAATGAGCAAATTTGTTCTGTCTTTTTTAGGCTTGCGAATTCATGCCATGGTCGAAGAGTGGTAGCCATGTTCAGAGGCCAGGCCCTTCACCACTGCACCAGCTAAGCTGATGAAACGTAACAGACAGCTAAAGCTGAAATGTCACATTCCTGCACTGCATGTTCCAGGGAAATCATTGTTACTGATTCTTGGAGTTTAAAACATACACACGTTTTAGCGTTTTCCAAACACTATTGGAAGAAAATATCCTGGCTTGTTTTTTTTGTGTGTGTTGAATTTATGAAAGGAACATGCAATTCGTCCTGTGCATGCAAAGCCAATTGAATGAAATGTGCAATTTTCACCATGACATAGACATCCTCACTCCTTGCTCAGGCTCCTAGTAGCAATGGAAGCCAGCTGCAAAGGATCACGATGTACCATGCCTCTCCGACCACCCCCCACCTGGCGCAAGGTCCTAAGGCCAGCCAACCCCAGGGTCCCCGTTCATATCTCCCTCTCGCTCTTCCTCTCCCACTCTCTCTCTCTCTCATTTCTTGTACACAGGCGGGAGTTGGGCTCAGCATTCTGACCCTCTAAACGAGAGAATGTACCCTTACCAAAACTGTTTCAAAACAAAAACGTTTTGGGTAAACAGATATTTAATTCTTTGAATCTGTCCACTAACTTTAATTTATTTACAAAGAAGGTTAGGTTCCCAAATTCTGGAAATCCTGGGACTAAATCACCCGCTGTTTATACATTTCCACTCGCTTAGTGAGATTACTGTATGTTTCAAAAACAAATGTTAGAGTAATTGTTGCAGTGGTTAGCAAACAGTAGAAAGGAAAACAAAAAGTACATTCCTGATTTCCAAAAAGTATAAATCATGTAATTTTTAGCAAAAAGCAAAACATAAAATCAACATGGTTATGGTCTCAACCAAGGGCATAAAGAAAATAAGCACATCCACATGGTACAAATAGTTAAAAGTTCAAAAATACAGACATTTATATTGTGAGACATGCATGTAGCAACAAACAGAAACACAGAGTAAATAACAATGTTAGTAAATGAAATCACTAAAAAGACATGTGTTGATGGATGGGATACAGAGAGGCCAGATGCATTATAATAGTTCAATAGATGCATCGCATGAAAGGTCCCATGTAGGAGCTTTTAGTTGTCCCTCCTTCAGCAGTTAATGCTGCAGGGCCATTAGGTACATGATATCTTTCCCTTGCATTCTGACCCCACCTCGGTCTGAGCCAGGTACGTAGATGAGGAGTGGGAGATCCGCCATTCTACCCTCCAGGGGTCCATATAAGGTGTCTATAAGGGACAGACTAACCGGTAGGTGTAAACAGCTGGCAGGCCTCAGCTCTTTAAATGAGAAGAGGTGCTGGGAGTGTCACGTGGATTTCATGGTCTGGGTGCACCCAACGTACATGTTTGGCTACCTTGGGAACCTAGCCGCAGGGGAGGCTCCTCAAGTTCAGGGAAACAACTAACCCTTGCTGGAGTTCACCAAATGCTCCTTATGGCATTCCGTGATGTTCTTTGGGTTCTCGTGGTATTCATCCAGGGGCATCATTTGTGGGTCGCCAGGGGTCACAGCTGCGACCCCTGAAGTCTCCCTTGCTACCCCCAAAAAGAAGAAAAAAATCTTTTCTTTTTTTCTTTTTTTAAAAAGCTCCTAGGCTGTGACCAGTGCCATGTGGCTCATTGATTCAGGAGTGGCAGGTTTTCTTGCTCAGACCACTTAAAAAAAACAGGTGAGCAGTGACCCTAAATAAGAAAGAATAGGAATAACAAACAATTTGTATTTCTGGAATTCTATACAATAATTGCAAGACTCATTAAAGGTTTATTTCAGGCACACTTCAGGGGGTGAGTCACTGATTTAGTCTGTGCTCAAACACCTCAACTTAGCCTTTTATCCTTCTGAGGTCGATAAATGAGTACCAACATAGGTTGGATGATCTTTATGCATATTATTTCTATATACAGCGCATAAGCGTAAGTGCTATGTAATAAACATCATTATCATTTGGCCTTGGACTTCTGCTTGTATTCACAGTAATTTGGTAATATGGGCCTATACACACTGATCTTAATGATACATATGGCGATCCATTCTTGTATGAAATGCATATCACATTATAGTGATATCGTAACCATATTATTTGTAGTCTACTTTGGAACAATGCTATGTGATGCCACGTCCTGTTTTGTCAAGGGGTGAAGAGTCGTGTTCCTTCGCTTCCTGTGAAGTCACTTCGGGATGGGGGCACATGACATCACTTCCTGTGATGCCATCAGAGGTCAAGAGCCGTGTGATGTCACTTCCACTACCCCAGGCATTTTGGTGAAATGACATCCCTGGGTTCATCAGTCATAGTCTGTTCAGGGGCGCACCGCAAGTGGAAGATTCCCCACAGAGGATCTGACGGAAAATAGCACCTGTTAATAAAGTAGGCATACTGATAGCTGGAGGGAGGGGGATTATGCCTAACGATTCCTAATTATACGAAATAGAAAAACACCAGAAGTACACAGACGCTTTTGTTAGGACATTCAAGTCCCCTTTTTGATTAAATGTATCATAATTACGGCGTGAGCTCTTAGCAAATTAAGAGAGTGAAATGGATTCTGTGTATCTTCCTCGCTTGAGCTCAGCAAATGAACCTGCGCCATCTGCCAGTTGGTTACTTGCATAAGTCACCTGTCTCTGCGCTCTTCAGTGTGCGATAATAATGGTTGCAGCGGTTCAGAGTAAGTGCTAATATTTATTTAATATTTCAATGAACAGATATGGAACTCTTCTCAGAAATGGTTCCAGATCACTGTACATAAAACAATAGCGGACCGGGATGAGAAAATTAAACTATAGCAGGAAACATAATGAAAGTAATTATAAAAATTTAAAAAAGCATCCTGATAGTGGTATTTTCAATGTGTTTCATGCCTAAACGTATAGGCCATCTATTAAAGTTAGAGCTGAATAGATGAGGTTATGGATATCAAGGTTTGATGACAAGTATGGATATACCTGTGCTACGTGGTAGGTGAAAAATTAGCAAAGAGGTTTTTCAATTGTCTTAGCTGGGCAAAACGTTTCCCTATTAACTAATGTACTTGTGGAATCAGGGTAGGGTCTTTTTCTAGAGTCACTCCCAGGTTCCAAAACAGGTCCCTGGGTTTGGTAGGACCTCCGAGTGAGACGGTCTAGAGGCTGCTAACCCGGATACCTGGAGATGAGCCTCTGACCACTTCTGTTTCCCGGATGTTGAATTCTAGCCACTTGCATGTATCCTGTCACTCACGTCAGGCGCGTATTGAGCGATGTTAGGACTGCTGGAAAAGCTGTTATTGTCTCTATCATCGGCATACATATAAATCATCATTCCAAAGGTATGAACTGGCTTGTTGAATGCTTGCAGATAAACATTGAGTAACAGAGGCCACATAATGGCTCCCTGGGGAAAACAACAAGAACCTTTATAAGGGGTTTTCGGGCTCACAAGGGCAAACGTCCTTGGTCTTGGTCGGGTTAGTAAGGAATGACAAGGTCCATTCCTGTGTGCTGACTGAGATACCAAATGTTAGGAGTTGACCTAATAATACTGCATTCTCAATGGTGTTCTATGAGGCAGAAAGGTCTAAAAGGACCTGTGTGTCTGTTTTACGTTCTCGCTAAGGGATGTGTGATAAAACGCAAGGCATAGTCACGTCTCCAAAAGGGGGGGACACTTCTTATGATGTTGAGGATGACAATTTGGAGAGAACATGGTATCCCCATAGCTCACCTGACCCTGGACCTCCTTCCGATAACCCTAACAATAATCCCTTCGCTAATAGGGCCATGAATTATTGTCACCCTACCATTCTCCTAGAAAGTACTGGGACAAAGAAAATTAGGAGTTACATAAGTGAAGATCTCTTCCCAGTACTGTGACGAAGAAGACCTCTATTGACCCACAAGGGATTTATAAGATCAGGACTGTGGCGAGGAAGAGGTGCAACTGAGGGAGAAGCCGGACAGTGAAAATTATTGGATGTTTCAAACTTCTACGATGCTTGTCTGATATTCCGCTTGGCCCATGACATTCTCTCTTGGAAGTGGATAGAAGTCACTGATCCGCTTCGATTGGCTCATGTGGGTAATATCCACTGGATGGTCAAAGCCTTGCCTAGATTTGGTGTGTGTCTTGCTGGTTGAAGAAAAACTGATGCCGGATTCTGTGTGGAATAGGGAGGTAGAGCTAACCATCTTCTCCAGACACAAAATATGTTCAAGGTGTAACTTAGTTTCTGGGGTGCCTGTAAATTTATATTTACTTAACCTCCAATATCCTCAGCATGCTTATATGAATTCAATATTCTAAATATACAATTAGAACTAATTAATTCCTGAATTACATCTATTTGTTCAAGACTCAATTTGGTGCACAATCAGTTAAAATCCCAGCCAATCCCAGCCAATGCATGTTTCGGTCACCCATGAGTTTTTTCTCAAGGCTTGTTTGCAGAATTGCATTATCACAGTCCCAGATTTAGACTTGTTTAGTTGTTTCTCACCAATGTCAAAGATACCCTTAATGTTATGCATCTTGTATTTGTACTGTTGGAGTACTATACCCCAGGTATGAGGACAAAGTGTCCTCATATAAATCCTCAGTAGTAGAGAGCAGCCAACCAAGAGAAAGTTGGCACAGTTTTGAGGCAAATGCAACCGAGCGCTCATAATCTTTGAGACTTGTAGAGGACAGCTGATTTTACAGATGTCATAACATCATTCCAGCATCTCCATATTATAGAGGGCTTAACCCTCCCTAGCCTTCTTACATCTTACTGCTGCCCAGCTCCTTCTTCCTAGTGAAATAAACTTTGAGTTCAGATTATGGATCAAAATGGGCTTTTGGATTAGTGTTCCCTTGCATATGGTACCTTCAAGCCTCTTCTGCAGCTTTGAGGGACCTGGCTGTATCCGCACTTCTTGACATCACCAATGTGGCACGAGCAGGAGAAAATGCCTGTGGAATGCCTGGACCACCCGCCTCTCTGGCGCCCCCTGCAGCATCATTCCTGAATCCCTCATGCAGGAAAACTCCTGCTGCACAGATTGTCACAATGGACCTTGTCCAGAGAGATCACTGCTTCCAGCTCCTGCTGGGCCTCACGACAAAGCGACAGTTACCGTTCACAGGGTAGACCTTTTGGCAGTACTCTCAAAATCATTTTTATCTGACACTAGTTGTTTAGTCGATAGATGTTTATTTCATTGCTGATAAATATTTGAAGTGAACGTTTTGTTGTCGAAATAAAGATTCCACTTAAAATGTGCATGATTTAATTAAATCCCAGAGTGCGGTGGTATCAATTGGACAAGTTATATTTGGGATTGCCTTTCATTGTGAGAAGCATTCTCTCATTTGAGCATGCTTTAAGGTTTATATTGGGAGACGTGCATTCCAATGGTTGAGAGACAGCGATAGCGAGTGTCAGTATGCAACTGTAATATCATTGAAGAAACAACTTCCCCAGAAGGTGTGGTGTGGCTCTGGTCTGCCATTATTAAGCTGGTACAGTTCTAATTTAGATTTAGTAAAAAACTAAATAAAGGCATATAATTAACCATCATTTGATTGGGTGATTCTTCCATAAACTGGTAGATATCCTACTTCTGGTAGCATTTGGGCATATTGGGGACTGTGGTTAAAATGTACCCAGAAGCCGGATACTCCTTTTCCTTGTCGAAGTACTTATGCTTGCCCATGCTACACATCTGCTGTCATCAGTGCCCCTTTTATCATCGATACCACTTTTTGAATATGGGTGTACAGATGTCAGACCAGGAACCAGGGGTCCGGGGGCTGCTTTCGGGATTATCCTTTTCTTTTTTTTAAATTGTTCCTTAATAAAAATATATATCCACAGTCGAGGAGTAATTTTGCCTTTCTTGAAAGGTGTTGATGGCAGAGGCGTTGCTAGGGTGGTGCTTAGGGGGATATAGCTCCGGGTCTTTTGGTTGTAGCGCCGGATAGAGTCTCAGGGTCTATAACGAAAAGGCTAGCTAGCCCCGAGTCCCGACAATCCCGACATTAGTGTAGCCCCAGATCTTTTCCAGACCTAGCAACACCCCTGGTTGATGTTATATAATGATATACTTGGATACTGTGTTAAATACTATGACATTGCATTGTTACTAATTTGACTTTTTAAACTTGAAACCTTCATTACACATTATTATTTCGTCAGTGCTGGAATGAACTGTGGTTTGGGCACATGTGTTTACATTTCTTTAAGTTGTTTAAAATGTTATGAAAATGTTTCCTCTTTTGATGCTGCGTAGTCAGTGACAGTAACAGCGACAGTGTTCTACCCTTTTCTTGCTTGATGCCCTGGAGTGAAGGGAATTATCGTTTCTGTACGGTAATAATAATTTCTTGGTGTTGGCTTCTAGGCCAAATTTGACACTACTTTCATCAAAAGCCTAGGGCGACGGTACAGTTGGACTTGGCTTAGGATCTGCAATATGAACCTGTGCCCTTCAACCAAACCCCACCCTTCCCTACCAAATCCCACCCACTAAACCCCTCCCCCACTGTCCGACCCATCTATTTCTTTTATTCTTGAAAAGCCCCCTTCCCTCACCCTCGCTCTTCCCCACTCTGTTGGCGAAGGCGCGGCTTCCACCCCACCACCCTCTCTCTCCACTCCTCCCACCTAAGCTGTCCACTCATTGGAGGACTCCATCACGCACCCCTGTGACCCGGCACTGAAACCAGCCCACCCCGTATTCCACCCAGAGACCCAGCCAACCCCCACATCCCACTCCCATACGGATACTGTGAATAGGTCCTGACCTCCTGGTCTACTTTAGGGACCATAATTACCTTTAAGACCCCTTCACTACATTTTCTTTGAGAACATTGAACATTGACATTGTTCTAAAATCACAATATGATTGCTTGAATGCCTGTGCTCGGGGGCAACAATGCAGAGAAACACAAGTTTGAATCCCAGTCCCGCTTAAGCCCTTTCACAAAAGTCTGCCTTCTTTTGGTTTCTTTTACCAGGGTGGGTTTTTCTAGAGTTTTCTAATTCATTGTTTTAATTTCATTGTTTAACTAAAAGTTTATATTTGTATAGAACCTTGTTTGGGCACTTATCAGCTCACACCCCTCCTGAAGAGTATAGCCTGCAATCTACCCATGTTACCAAAAGAGGCAAAGGAGCTAAACTTCTCAGGATGTGCCTGTTTCACCTTTATGATTGGGATCACTGATGGTTGAGTAGTAGTGTGGGGCTGGGCTTGCGGTTTAGCCACTATTCATCCCTGTGCTCCTGCAGAGCGGTAGTCATTTCCTCCTGCAGACTATATGCTAACCTTCCCAATTTTCTTGTATCAATACATTCTTTGAAATCCTCACTTTGTCCTACATTATCCTGTACTGCTGTCCGTCGAAACCCACATATATTTTTGGTCCTTTTGACAGTGCTGTGAACCACCAGAATGGGGTTGCCACTGATTCTCTGCCACCAAATGATGTGGGCTTGCAGTTCTGTTCTATTGTTGTGCCTCAAGTATAGCAATAGCTCTCCTTTACGCAGCGCCTAAATGCGCAAGGGCTTTTGCACGCTTAATAAATGTCAACAAATAAATAAATATATGCATGTCATAGATGCGTTGTGATGTTAGCCTGACTCCCGCATATGTTCGCATTGGCTATAGACCTGAGTGTCATTGACATACATCTCATCCTCCTCACTTACTTGTTCCAGTGAGGGTGGCTAGATGTTAGTTCACAGGGGGCGTAAAGTGGGCCCTTGGAGGCATACCATAGAAGACCATGAACCTGGACAGTTCACTTGATCCAAATTCAGAAGGATTAGATCTTCTCAGAGGCAATTTCATTCTATTCCCTTTGAACCTCTCTACAGTTTGAACATAGTGCCATGTTAATCAATGCCATGTGCTGCAGTGATGTAAAAGGGTCACAGTGCTCCTTGATGGGCCGTGTCTGAGGCAGTGAGAAGGTTTTCCCTCCTGTGTCAGTGCTGTTCCTTTTGCTCCCACAGAGCTCAACCCTGACGACTGAAATTCATGGATATGATTGCGGTTTCATATTTGAGTCTGGCCGGTCACTTTTCTTTCCAAGAATGTCTTGGCACAAAAAACGTTGGCGTAGTCCTGTTTCAAAATAAGACAAGGTGCTGTTTTGATACCTTTTATTAAACTAACTGAAAATCCTGTGTAGAAAAAGAACAGTGCATTAGCTTCTGAGCTCCCATCGACTTCGTCATCAGACGGTGCAGAGTACAATTCATCCTCAAAGCAAAGAGAAAAACGAAATAAGGGGCATTTGGAACTTCAGTGGCTGAAGGAACTGCTTGAGGTTCGAGATGAGTACATTGCTGGCCTGACTCTGGGATCAGCAGTAGATGCGTTCAGGGGACAGTGATAAGTCAACACTTCGAAACTTCAGAACCTATTTGCAGTAAAGTGTTGCTGTCGTTGATGAGGTGGCCTTAACTAGTCACCTATGTATAATGGCGGGCATTGCTCTATGGGTAGTATGAGCGCTTCACGCGTTGTTCCTACATGCGGAATAGCTGCAGGCAGGCTTGCTTGCTTGCTTGCTTGCTTGCTTGCTTGCTGCAGAGCCCCCGGTTGTCTGTTGGCAGATCCTCGATAGGAAACGTTCATTGTTTTAGTGAGAAGCCTCGTTTGCATGCTTGGAGTATTTTTCCATTCTCATTCTTTTAATCGTGTTATAATACCCACTGCTGTGTAGCAGGTTGTGTCTGTGTCATTGGTGGTGTCAATGATATTTATAATGGATCCATAGTCCCAGATAACTAAGTGTTTCATTGATCCATGTGTTGGATGCCTTCCTAATGTGCTTCATTTGTTTCTTTTTGACGGTGGTGAACATACTGATTGTGTTTGTTATGTTGAGGCGAAGGACTATGAGATCCATCACCCTCACGTTCGGGTGCAGACAGGGGCGTAAGTAGTCTCTTTACTGATTCCATGGCCAGGAGGTAGGTGGAAGGAATGACAAGGGACTTAATGCCACCTGGAGGCAAGCAGGAAAGTGCGGGGGGGGGGCATTGCGGTGGGAGGAGGACTCCTGTGGGGACGTGTGGGGGCCAGAGTGAAGCAGGCAGGGACTGGGAGCAGGGACTAAAATAATGTCAGATACCGGGGAGAGGTGGCTGAAGCCAGCAGAGAGGTCACTATCAGATTGCCCCCGCCTACCTGATTTTCTGGCAACTCTTCCCAAGGTGAGAATAGAAGATCGCGCATCCAGGAAGTGCACCGGAAGTGCACGTCTACTGTTAGACTGGACTGGGCTGGACTGATCTGCCACGCTGCCTGAGTTGGCGTTGGGACATTCAGAATCATCGGAGTTGAGTCGGCAAGGGGTCTTTTGATTGGCTGAGTTTGGTGCCTGCCCCCCCCCCTGAATCCCGCCCCTCGACCCGCGTCACTAGTTACTTAATCCTGATGCCCGCGCATCCAGCGGTCACATCCAGGAAGTGCACGTCTACTGTTAGACTGGACTGGGCTGGACTGATCTGCCACGCTGCCTGAGTTGGCGTTGGGACATTCGGAATCGTGGAGCACGTCGGAGTTGAGTCGGCAAGGTGAAGTTTGAGCAGTATTTTGCCCGCGCAACACGGACTTGTCTGGACTTGTGTTGAGTTACAGTGAAGTGACAGTGTGCAGCTTCTTTTTGGATTGTGCTTATTCATGCTGCAATGCATTGCGCCGCATTGCGCTGGTTGCACCCATTTGAATCTTGCTTTTTTCTTTTTGAATAGGGGTCTTTTGATTGGCTGAGTTTGATGCCTGCTCCCCCCTGAATCCCGCCCCTCGACCCGCGTCACTAGTTACTTAATCCTGGTGCCCGCGCATCCAGCGGTCACATCCAGGAAGTGCACGTCTGCTGTTAATCTGGACTGGGCTGGACTGATCTGCCACGCTGCCTGAGTTGGCGTTGGGACATTTGGAATCGTGGAGCACGTCGGAGTTGAGTCGGCAAGGTGAAGTTTGAGCAGTATTTTGCCCGCGCAACACAGTCTTGTCTGGACTTATGTTGAGTTACAGTGAAGTGACAGTGTGCAGCTTCTTTTTAGATTGTGCTTATTCATGCTGCAATGCATTGCGCTGCATTGCGCTGCTTTGCGCTGGTTGCACCCATTTGAATCTTGCTTTTTTCTTTTTTGAATAGGGGTCTTTTGATTGGCTGAGTTTGGTGCCTGCCCCCCCTAAATCCCGCCCCTCGACCCGCGTCACTAGTTACTTAATCCTGGTGCCTGCGCATCCAGCACGCACATCCAGGAAGTGCACCGGAAGTGCACGTCTACTGTTAGACTGTTTGACGGGTCGCGGATTGACAGATTGGGGGAGGCTTTAAAGCCAGTTTTGTCATTTAAGGTCTTAAAATGTGGTTTATATACAAGGTGTGTAAGCTTAAGTGTACAGAGCTGGGCGAGGGTGTGCGATGCCACTTTGAGTTAATAAGTGGTCCGCTTCATCATTAAGGCTGTTGTCTAGAGTAAATATCTGAAGTACATACCCGTACTCTTTACACTTGAATCTTTGTGTACTATTGTTATAAAAACTGTGCAGTAGTTACCTTTTGGTTCATTTTTGCCTTATAGATAAGGAAGTACTAGTGTCTGCAATCCTCTCCCTCTTTCTACTCGCCGACTCTGGCATAGTGGGTGTTTTGGATCGTATAGCAGTCACGGCATTATGGTAAACGGCCTAAGAAGTGGCAGGAAAATAACTAATGTACAGAATCCTACTATGCTGCAGGGCGACATGCTTAATGCAATGTCCCCCAATGAAGAGCTGGCGGCTCAAGTAAACCCTCAGATTGAGACTGTAAACTTTTAATCCAATGAACTGAGTCCCTTATCGTTATCTCAAATTACGGATGACATTGTTGAAGAAGTTAACATAGTTGTGGAGGTGGTCATGTTAATTCAAAGCAATGTGAAATGGAAAACCTGGAATCATCCCCTATCAAATTTAAAGTAACAGAAGTCAATGATATTACAATCATGGATGTGACCAATAAGATCATGACAGAGGAGGTGGGAAGGCTGTGTAATAAAGAAGCAGCACGTACCATCACTCAAGCTGCTAATGTTGGGTTAAATGATTGTTCAATTCTGGGTCCTGCTATTGAAGCGGAAGTAGGGAAGAGGATGAGATTTTCCCTCGGTCCATCTACCCCAGTATCAAAAAGAACATTTGGAATTGAGGATGTACATATGTTCAGTCTTCCCCCACAACACAAACAGGACACCTATGCATTTGCATGTGATATGAATGATGCTGACTTGAGCAAAAAAGAATGGCATAGGGAACATGCACAACACTATGATCAGGCTCCACATGTCAATATGCTTACGAGTCAGTGCAAATCCCATTCTATGTCTAGGGAACAAATAGATATGTTTGACCTGACAACAGGGATACCGCCGAGAGGTATGCATCACAGCCGGGGAGATAATGAGGAAGGCACTGATCTCCCAGTGAGTGATATGAATAAGTTTGGTATGAATTTCCCTGTGATGTCTAGAATATTAAATCTGCTAGACAAAGGTAATGACAAAGGTAATGAGCTGACACATCTTGAACTGGGCAACCTAAAATCAACTATGACAGACATGCTATGTAAAATTAACAAAGTGGAGGGTATGCTACATGTCAAGCTGTATCTTCTTTTGTGGGTGACCTTAAAGAAAAAACTATGTTGGCCAATAGGTCTACACAAACTCCAGCTGATGCTAGAATGGTGGATGCTGAAATGAAATCATTTGCGCAGTATAAAGACAGCAGTTTCAAATTCTCCACCTTCATACTGCGGTAGTGTGGAGGGTACTGTGACCGCAATTGAGCAAATAAAAGCAGATATTGCGGATATCAAAATCGCTATAACTAATGGTCAATGTAAAAGCTTTGGAACTCCCAAACCTTTAAACCCCATTCCCAATCCCACTGAGGAAGGTAGAGATAGCCCGTCAGAGCTGTTAGATTTGATTGACCTCTCTGAAGGGGATATGAAAGAACTGGGAGAGGTGATGGATATTCCCATTGTGGATGAACTGATAGACAAAGATTATGTGGTATTAACCCGTAGAGAAAAAAGAGTAATTGCTAGAGCACAAAAAAGAACTGCTCGCAACAAAAAGATGGTCATTGCATCAAAAAAAAGTAACACAAATATTGTTAAAACAGGTGATTTAGAGAGCGGAGCCCTCAACAAACAAAATTATGATAATGGCTTCGACTTACAGCAACTTGATGAGGAATCAAAGGAACATCTGAATCTGTTGCCAGAGTCTATTCCAAGCACATCCAAGGTGGCAAAAAAATGCCTAAAAAAGTCTAAACATCTAAATCTGTTAGATTCCCAGACAGGGGTCTTTGGGTCTGAGGCAAGAAGTTGTCAAGCCAAGAAAGATGTGAATATAGCTTTAAAGAGTACTGGTCCTCTAGGAGTACAAACTGCACTTTCACAATTCTATGAAATTAAAAATAAAAAGACCAATTTTAAGACTACCAATAATCCCACCAAGGGGGTTGTACAGGGCTGTCCCTCCAGGCCACCTGATATAAAGTATGGGAGAGTCCAGAAGGTGGAAACTGCCACAAGTGCGATGGCGATACATGATGAACCGCTGACAAGCAGTGAGGAAGATGATGAGGAACGTCAGGTAGTTGACCCTCAAGCCCACCATCCAATGAAAGATACTCCTCATGGCAGTATCCCAGACAGAAAGCCTTTATCAGAGGAGACTAATGGACAGACACTAAATGAAGAGTGTAATAATGCGAATAAAGAAAAGCCAGAAATTGGGAATCCATTGTTATTAGATATTCTTGTACCAGGCACACGATTATCATGGGATGGGAGAGCGATGTAGCTATAAATGGTAGAACTAGCCTAAACAGAACTTGCATGTTAAAAGCTTTCCAAGTGATCCCTCCTCTCAAACTCTACGTTCGGATGACATAGAGTGGATTCAGTTGGACAATAACTACAGTCACTGCATGATATGTGGTTTTCATTCCACGATAATTGCAAGGATGGTTTGGGAGCAGAGAGAGAATTTCTCTATGATTGGCCTTGTACCATTCTTATTTCAGAATGAACAAGATGCAGAGGCTTTCTTGTTAAGACCACTTGCAAGAGAGGGCGCTAATAGTGAGGATAAATTGAATTTGCCCTTATCTAAACTTAATGATGAAACCATCAAACAAATACTAGCATTGGCAGCATCCTCGAACAGCATTACATCAATAGCACAAACCAATGAGCTGGCGTCTAGAAAAGAGAAGCAGGGACATTAGCATAATGAGAAGTCCATGTGCATAATGTCATGGAATAGCTGTGGTTTGGCTAATTTTTTAAGGTGGTTTAATACAAATGAGACAGCCAATCTTCCTGAAGTGATACTACTCCAGGAAACTATGCATACTGAGCCTTTTGATGTAGCCGGCTATGGGTGTTACACATATCCAGCATCTAAAGGATTAAAGGGAAAACCGTCTGGGGGTCTCGCTGTATTGGTGAAAAACATGTGCAGATTTGATGTAGAACTTATCCATCAGGATACCTTTGTGTTGGCAGTACAACTTAATCCTTATCGATCTGCATATATCAAGATTGTAATTGTATGTATTCATTGGAACAGAGTCACAAATGCATGGGAAAGAAATGAGAACACTTTAGAAACAATTCTCGAAGGAATATTATTTAGAAGCAATGGTGTGGCAGTGATATTAGGTGGAGATCTAAATTCCACATGTTTTACTACCCATGTGAAAAATGAACGAAAGAATAAAAAAAAGCTTTTGCCTTCGATAAAGTACGGACACCAATGGGTCGATTATCTCCTGGGATGGGACATACAACTGGTGCCCCCCCCAGGAAGAAGTTAACCCAGTTACCTGGAGGCGTGGAGATTTACAGTCCTATATTGATCACTTCTTCATCTCCTCCTCCATGTTGAACTGTTGTCAAACAGTAAGGATTTCTGATCTAGGTCTTGGTGATCATTCTGAAATTTTGATAGGACTAAGTCTAATTGGCGCTATCCTTCGGATACTGCTATGCAACTTATCGAGATTGATAGACCAGGAATATCTTTAAGATGGAATCCTCTCATTTGCAAGACATTTCTCAAAATGATTAGAGAGGACCCTTCCTTTATTAAATATACTCAAATCCCCATTGGTGTGAACACAGTGATGGAGAGAGAATTGAACAATTGTATTACTAAGCACATTTATACCTTGTCATCGAGTGCTAAGGTGCGGACTCCTGCAAAGCATAAACACGCATTTAATTTACAAATCCATCAATTGAAAATGAAGAAAAACGTTAATCTATGACAGTTGGTAAACCTCGAATTAGATTCAGAGTTGCACAAGATTGAGAAAAATCGCATTATCCTGAGATATAAAAATCAAATTAAGAACCTAAAACAGGGTATTGCTTTCAAAGATAATCAATACATGATGTATAACATTCTCAAACATGATACAGGTAAAATCTGGACTGTCTTAGGAACAATATCATTCCCTACTTTACATACTCACCAACCTGCCATTTTATTCTCTACTTGGGAAACCTACTTTACTGCTAAATTTAAACTACCAGCCCTTTTTACTAATGTGGGTCTGCGTGATTTTTCCAAATTCATCCTTGAGCGTTGACCCATGTCTATTGAGGATATAGTTGTGGTGATATCAAGATTAAACGACTCAAAAGCATCAGGTCCAGATGGGATTCCGCCTTGTTTAATTTAGAGTGATCCACATCTATGGTCTCTAATTCAAAAAAATAAATTCGACAACATATTTGCAACTAGACAGATCCCGATCTCCTGGTGTTCTGCAATTATTGTCCCAGTATACAAAAAAGAACACACCATAGACCCTGAAAATGTTAGGCCAATTGCGCTCTCAGATGCTTCTTATAAAGTATTTTCACAATTTATCCTCAATGACGTACAAAGTTTTCTTGTAAAAAACAACATTCTCTCAAAATTTCAAATAGGTTTCAGAAAGTCTATGGGATGTTCACTCAATGCCACACTAATTTCTCTTCTCCAGTGTCAAACCAAGGACAAACAGACAGGAGCAATTTATATGGCCGCATTGGATTTATGTGCAGCATTTGACACTGTGATTCGAGAGTTATTATGGGAAAAAATGATTCTTTTGGGAATTCCTATACATATAATCTCTCTTATTGCACTATTACATACCCGGACAACGTATAGGGTCCATATTAACACCACGGGTACCCTGTCTGATCCTATTAATACTGCAATTGGGGTTAAACAATGTTGCTCCTTAGCAGCAGTTTTATTCAATCTATATCTTTCAGACTTGGATTGGTATTAGAGAGATATAATAAGATATCCTGCCAGATTGAATCACCTACAAATTAATTCTATAAACTTTGTGGATGATATACTGTTGATAGACAGAACACCATTCGGGCTGCAGAACAAACTATATTGTATATTTGAATATGCTCAATCCCATAATCTGAAAATAAATTAATCTAAATCCCAGATTATTATCTTCAAGGAGGGGAAGTTGAGGATGCATAGATTCCATTGGTCTATTGGTATGGTCAGCTTTTACAGGTTAACAGAATTAGGTACTTGGGATATGCTTTAACAGACCATAATTCAATCAATTGGTGGAAAGAACTTATAAATGAAAAGTTGAAGCCCTTATCCTCTCAGATGTGTATTATCCATGGAAAATATTGTAACTTTTCGTTTCTTCCGTTGGTTTAATTTTATTTACTAAAAATTGAACCAATTATTATTCTCTATTCTCTATTGCCTTGACATTTGCACTGTCCAGATTGATGATCTGCTTGAAACCGTTCAAGGTAATTTATGGAAAAAAACATTAGGGTTAGCAAAATCTATCCCGAATGATATTATCCGCCACAAATTCGGCCTTTTACCACTCTCAGTTAAAAGAAATTGGAGAATGCTTAATAATTATAAAAGATGCTATCTGCGCCGAAAAATTCACTATATGAGGATTTAAAAATCATGATAGCCTCCTATTCCTCAATCTCGCTCACCAAATTTGTGAGAAAAATAGATATGGAACAAATTAATGTGTCTAAAGAGGAATTTATAGCATGCCTACCAGCTAACAAAAGGAAATTTCAACTATTTTTCTGGTGTATGCAGTCTGACAGGATCGGGAATTACAGAGCCAACTATGAATATGCCAAATATAGTAGAAAATTGGGTGATTTACCAAGCTACATTTTGAAATTTCCAGGTTCAGCAGAAAGGAACTTGTATTTACGATTTAGATTAAATCAATTTCCTACCCCTGATCGTGTGAAAAACTGGGCCTCGTATAAAGCAAATTTCATGGACAACGGTACTCATTGTCATTTCTGTGGTATGGCAAATTTGGCTGAGACACTAAAATATCTAGTAATATTTTGTTCAAGATTTGAATCATTGAGAATCAGTGAATTTGGGAACTACTCGTATACAAGTTCACTTAACTTTAGAACTTCATTATGGAACAGATCCATGTGGGGTCATAGTACTAATCTGATTATTAGGCTGTCCAAAATTCTAGAGGTGCTTAATCTCATATTGTCACAGTTCGATATATGAAGGAAACATTGAATTCTCTGATTGATAGTTATACAGGTGAATTTGAAATATGGAATGCAATGTATCCACTTTTGTAAATACTTTTAGCGCTATCTAATGAAATGAAAATTGTAAATCATTTGAGGAAAAAAGTGTAAAGTGATTTTTTTATGTTAAATAGTAAATTATTGTAAAGGTTATTTTGTTAATCAAACACAATAAAAAAAAAAAAGATTGTCAAGGTATGACTCATCTGCTAGTTCTTGTTCAAGACTTTTAGAACGTGTTCACTTTATTGGTCTGTCTATGTGATATTTGATCAATTAGTCTTTTTAATTTATTCGCTTATTTATTTATTTATTTGTAATGCGCCAAGGGCCCATAAGCATTAAGGCACACATAAAAATAGACACGAAAAACATACATAAATAACAACTTGAGAACGCTCCAGAGCTGAAGGCAAATTAATAAACAAGAAAATGATACCGGTAGACAGAGACAGTTAGGAACAGGCCATTAAAGTTTTATTAGCAAATCCAGCAACAACTTATTTAAGGGAGTGAGTCTTAAGCACCTTCTTAAAGAGAGGAAAGGAGAGTAGTTATGAAGCTGAGGACTAATGTTTTGCAAGAGAGATGAGTTAAAATTGGTGTATAAAGTAACTCTATGGGGGTTGTATTGCTCAATGTATTAATCCAGTATTAACTGTGGATGCTAGGTGTGAAGAATTCGACCATCCGCACGGTGAGTGTGCGCTCACCTGGGCTCTTTGATTTTTTCAAAAATGAAAATGAATGATGGGAGATGAACCTCTGAAAATGTGTGAGACCATTCTGCACACATTTTCCCTGCTTGTTTCACAAAAAGCATAGTCACGTCTAGTCTGGGAGGACACAGCCTACAGGGGCAATCCTCCCCCTGTCATATTCAGCAGGAATGTGACAGCCACGGATACAACAAAACCTCCAGAGGAGACGGGCAAGACCTTCCACCTCCCATGGCCAGACTAATTAAATATCAAAGGCTCCATGGATCCGCCCTGTTCTATTGTCTAATTTCTGTGTGGTGGTGGCACATACTGATGAGAGTTAATTGAAGCAGGCCTGCAAATAGGCTTGATCACAGAACCTAACAATGGGCTGGAAAACGGACATCTCTTTGATATGCAATGTGTCAACTTGAAGCTAGTTCCCGCCCCTCTTTATGAAGGACAGTGAATGGCATGTCTGGGTCCACTGTTTACCGTAGGCAACACCTGCAAAGCAGAGGGAGTATGTGATTTAAGGGAGACAGGAAGTCTGCTCTTGTTACAAACTTCAAGGGACACATGTGCCTTGATCAAAAGCCACAGAGGGCTAATTTAACGAGAGAGACACTTTGATCTACAACAGCCAGGATGATGGGTGGGATTTTCCTGTTGCAAAGCACTCTGATCCTTGCCTCACGCACAAGAGAAGATTGTTGGTGGGGACCCTGCATTGGTTCCTTAAGGTAGGCTTAGCCTGCACCAATCACTGGGGCTCATTTGGATTTAAAAGAGGGCTGAGCCCCTCACTTAGCAGATAATCCGAAGGCTTTACCAGAAGCAGGAAAAAAAGAAGAACTCAGCATTGGACCCGGCTGAAGGTACAGTCTACCTTACAGCTTCCACCATTGAAGGAAGACCTGGTTTTCCAAGAGGGAAGCAAGATCCCTCTCCTAAACATCTCCCATGGAACAGAGGGAGATACCGACTCAGAGGACCAATCCAGCGGCTCCAGAAGCGATACCCAGCCAGCACACAGCATGCCTTGCTTGGTTCTGCCAGCAAACTTCCTAGGTGGAAAGTGCCAGAGAGTCTCTGAACAAAGGACAAGGCCATTGCCTGCAAACACTCTCCTCAGCTTTGGGCAGTCCACCTTCAAAGGACACCACAAGCCCTGCAGAGAAGCTAGGAGGAGTGCCACACAAGCATCAACCAGCGTACATCTTTTAAGGACAATTTCGAAGGAAGTTGAGCCCTTGAGCTGCCACCAGCTGCACCTCTGACTGTTGTCATGCTGCAGTCCTTTGAGCTGTCCGAGATTCCTCAACCAGCGTTCCAGATCTGCCAACCAGCCCAGAAACAATTCATTTTGACCCTGAGCCGTTGTGTAGGCCAGCTTGCAGCCCTTCCCACCAGTCTCGCTTGCCGAACTGCCTGCCGCCTTATACCCGCAGCTATCTCCCGTCTTGAACTGTGTCGCAGAAGCTGCAAAGCCTCCTGGAACCGAGTTTAAACTGTCGAGCATGAAGAGCATCTCAAGCACCCAGGTCCATTGTGGTTCTGTCCCTGTGGTCCTTCTCTGAGGGCCCCTAGTGACCCCTACAACCCCTTGCTCCCTTGGTGCTGAAACCAAATTACCTTGAACAGTTAAGACTGATTGCTTTACTGACTACCCTCCTGTCAATTTCCAGAGTGCATTTCTTTCCTTCATGAAACTGTCTGTCCTCTGTGTACCTTTAGAGGGTGGGTTGTATGTTGTAGTATTTTAGAACTAGCTGTTGTAATAATAATAAAGTAGACATTTTAATACAACTGTGACTGGACAGTCCCTTTTATCATTGTGTAATAATAGTATTTTCACTGTGTTGCAACTAACCAACGATCCACAACCTTGCAGAGATAAGCCTGCTGTTCCATCCACGTTACCAAAATTAGACAAGGAGGTTTATAATTTACTTGTTTTTCCAATCTGTTCCGATCCCTTCTGGTTTATTAGAGGTGTGGGGCTGATTAGTTGTTTAGAAACCGATATTCATCCCTGGACGACTGGTGCCTCGGAAGCTGACTCGTCAAACTAGGTTTAATGTTTGTTCAATAGTCTGTGTTTTGGCCACTGATTCTTTGGCTGAAGTTCCAATTCCCTCCCCTACTCCTGCTCTTCGTGGTTAGTTTGATCAGTTATTAGCAACTGGAAGGCCTTTAAGTCATTTTAACATGCTTGCAGCTGCAACCCAGGATTTCCATCGATGACTGCAGAGCTGCGTGTGTTGCAGGGCATGATGGGGAAGTCTACAGGGATGCCACATAACAGTGTGATGCAAGGAAAGGTGAAGCATGGGTCCATCAGCTCTTACATTGACGCATTGGTAACTGTCAGGTCTGGAACTTTGGGGGTAAGACCACTCCAAGATGACAGCTGTTATTTTATAAGTAATGTGTGACACCCTTCCAAGATGGCATTCAATGCCTTCTGGGGCAGAACCAACCTTTTATTGATAACAGAATTCTAAAAAGCATGCAGAATAAACTGCCTTTGGTTGTCTCGAGTTGGAGGTTATGTGTCACATGTCGTAACCAACACGTTATTTTTAAATAGGGTCCTGTCTGTACATAAGCCAAGCTGAGCCAGAGCCATGTTGAAAGATGACGTGGCAAACTGCAACCATGATTAGGGAGGAGGCACAGAATGAATGATGATTGGTTGGACAACGTGCAAAAGTCCATACGTCAGTGCACATGTTACATCAGGTTCTATCCAGGGTGCAGGTACGTCTAGTTACTGACTCAGTATCACCATTTAAGGATGGTTTTACTTCCAGATAACTGAATAAATAATTAAGTGGGCAATAATTGCTGAGTCTTTTGCCAATGTGTGTGGTTAAAAGATAAGCTAAGGGAGTAATCTGTATCACATGGTACAGCTGCGCAGAATTGTACAGGTCTCAAATGATGCTGTAAAACTATTCCCATCAAGATTGGATGATGTAAAGGCTCATTCTGTAACATGCAATGAAAAAACAAGGTTTTGGGACAGGGTTTGGGACAGTGATACAGATCTTCTTTACCGTCCATTTTTATGGCTTTATGGAAATTTACATTTGCATCCTTATTTCCCATTTGGAGTAGTTTGTGAAAAGCTAAGCGATGCAACACTGATTAGAGTATGCTCCTGAAATATTTTCTGACAGGTTTTCTACTTGATTTTTTTTCAGTAGAATTTTCTTTTAAACCTTTTCATCTAATTAACAGAAGACAATGTATGTGTAACTCCTTATCTATTATCTTGTTATTTACATTAAAGTCTCTTTCTTCTGGATGTTGACCTGTTGTGGTATCTGGTCTTTCCATCCAAAATGTATCCATCGAATGTAAATCCATCGAAGTTTATTCATCGAAAAGCATGTTCATTGAATTAATTTCAATGGATTTCGATGGATTTTAGAGTTAGGGTTAGGCAAGGGTTAGAGCAAGGGTTAGGGGATGCCCTTGGGGTTAGTGGGGGATTGGGCCCCCCTCCCAAATAAAACAATAAATACAACAAATTACAGGGAGCTGCCCAGTGCTGAAATACATTAAAGATGTCAGCACTGGACAAGGGTTACATTTAGAAACTGGGGGTTGGTGTGGGGGGTTAGAGAGGGAGGACCCATGGGGGTAGAGAGGGGTTTTGGGGGGAGACCGCCCAATAAACAAAACACATTACAAGTTACAGGGAGCTGTCCAGTGCTGAAATACATTGAAGATTTCAGCACTGGACAAGGGTTCAATTTTGAAAATGGGGGTTGGTGTGGGGTGTTAGAGAGGGAGGACCCTTGAGAGTAGAGAGGGGTTGGGGGGGAGAACCCCCAATAACAAATAAATATTGTAAATTACAGGAAGCTGTCCAGCTCCCTGTAATGTTATGTTCCTTCGAATTTCCTTGCAAATAAATGTAGTCTTTTTCGATGAAACTGTTTTGATGGAAAACACTTTGCATTTTATGTATGGGAATTTGATGGAACATATTTCGATGGAAAACATTTGATGGTACTTACCTGCGATGCAACATTTCAATGGAAAGACCATAAACCACCTGTTCTTGTTTCAGTTTTGAACATTAATTTTTACTGAAATTAATTCTGTGTTTAGATTCCTCTGAATTAGATTTTGTCAGATCTACATTTGTGAGGGTGTTTGCCAGGACCCAGTCCTGGCACTTATTTCTTTATCAGCGGCACTTTTTATCCTAGACCTATCGCCTTTGATAATGATATGGTGTTTTGCCAACTTTATTATTTTAACTCTGTCAGTTGCAGTTGCACAGAAAGCAGCAGTGCACGCTGGCCAAGTATCTTTGCATCCTGGACCATCTCAATTTAATTTATGAACCTGATTACAACAAAAGGACAGCAGAATCAATCTGGAGGGGGGTGCCCAATCCTACTAACAAGGCACTATTCTCCTCAGCTGCCTCCACGTACAAAACCGCTATCATCAAAGCAAAAAAGGAAACTTATGATAACCGACTCCAAAACCAAAGAGTCCTTAATATCCTTGAGAATCCAGCATCACCTTCAGACATTTGTGTGAACAATGCTGCTTGGTACGCTAATATTCAGAAAGCCCTTGCAGACAAGATTGCCATGCTCCTACTCAAAATTGAACAAAAGAGAAAGAACATAGCCAAAAACGCTAAACCTGTCCCCACTCTGCCCTTAAGAACTCCAGACTGCCTACCCTTTTCTTTTTCACATGTCTTGATCTATGAAGTGGAAAAGATTATAAAAAGCCTCACTCCCTCTAGGTGTCAAGGTGATCTCTGCCCAGCGCAGTCATCCAGGAAGTTACCAAGGACTTGGCGACATTCATCACTCCAAGTTATCCATTTTATTGTCTGTTGAAATCTATAGGACTTCCTTGTAAAACATATTCTCTGTGTGTTATCTTAAGATAAACATCAGGTGTTGGAAATTGGAAACATACAAATCAAGTTAGGCAGCGTCAGCCCTGCAGAAGGGTTCATTCCGAAACGCGTCAGCATTTGTTTGAAACATCTTTCATACAGCCTACATATTTGGTTCTGTTAGAGACAGGACTACACATAACCTAACAGTGTGGAAGTTAACACATAACTCTTTGACGTTACATTGAGATTTGACACACTGGACTCTTTTGGAATGATTTGGTTAAACCTGTATTAACAAATTGTTCTTACTTACCTGTCTTTTTCTTTCAATGAAAAAAATAAAAACTTGTATTAAAAAAATGCTCTTATTAATTTGTGTTTTCCTTTCTGTGAAAATTGCAAAGAATTGCATATTCTTTTGAAGGTTTACTTCCTTTTACTAAATCTTGCAAATAGTCATTTTGTGAAATTGAAAAAACCACAGTGTTGTTATTGTCTGACTTCATTGAAATGAATTGAAAGTATTGGTACCCATTGGGCTACACATTGAAACATATTGTATACATTTGAACCAATATTAATTAGTTTTTGGGATATCTGTATCGCCTAGAAGTGCACATAGGGGCTACCTGTCAGCATATGACAGGCTACCCTCTTTGGTTTTCTTTTTGGTCTCTAGTGGTCTTGAGACAAATTTCGTCCCTCTGCACCTGAAATGTATGTACACATTCTATATAGGAACCTATCAATATGCTAAGAACTTAAGATCCCCTGCAACAATACCTCTTGACAAGTTAGTGCCCCTCTATCCTCCTAAGCACCCTAATTGTAATTGTCACTTCCTTTTCTTTTGCAAATGTGCAGTCACAAGTGCTTGTTCACAGGGGAAATGTCCCTGCCTGACTGACTGGCTGACTGACTGACTGGGTTTAAAACACTGCTATAGTAATCCAATTGTTTCTGCCCCTTTTCGTTTTATTTGCATGAGTACCACTGTCATCACTGAGCCATCTGAGTGGGCGAACAGGTAACACTTCTCTTTGTAGTTAGAAGTGGCCAACACTGGCGCATGGGCCAATGCTTCTTTTAGTTCTGTGAAGTTGTCTTTCATTTCTGATGTCCAATTTATTTCTTTTTTCTCATTCTTTGCCTCTTTAAGGGCCTGCAGTAAAGGTTTTGTAAAGGTAGAGTAATCGAAAACTCATGCCCCCCAGAAACATGTGCATATCCTTCACTGTGGGTGGCTATGCCGTCATGTGAATTGCCTTTACCCTCACCTGTGTTATCTTGTGTCCTTCAATAGATATTGTCTGCCGGAGCTACCAATCACCTCCTGGCAGTATTGCACTTTTTGCTTGTCCTTTTTGCATCCATTGTCTGCAAGTAGTGTCAAGAAATGCACTAAGTCAGCCCTAGGTTGTTCTTCACTCTCGCTGCATACCAGCAAATCGTCAACATATTGTATCACTGTGCTTGACATTTTTAAGGTGCTTAAGTCCATTTGTATTGCTCTGTCAAAAATGCTAAATGATTCGCAGGATCCCTTTGGGCAGCCTGGTGTGTTCAAATCGGGTTCCACGATACTGTCATGATGCCTACCCCCGGAGCACCAGGCCAGGCCCAGCACCCCCGGAAGCAGGCATCATGCCCTCGGGTAAAAGCCCAGCGGCCCCTTATAGAGCTCTTTGGACTCAGTCCTGGCGCCTTTGGCGCCAGGCTCATGTTGGACATCAGTCCTGGTGCCATAGGCGCCAGGCTCATAAAGGGAGGTGTTTTGTGCACTTACCTGATGCAGACCATCTGCACGCTTCAGGCCTCCCTGAGACCTGAAAGGGACTATTTTTTCATAGGGACTATTTTTTCACTCGGGCGTGGCCAGGGAAGGATACATACCTAGTTGGGGAAGGATACATACCTGGGATTTCTTTGGAGGCTATTTAAGCCACTCCCAGACAGCAGCTCATGCTTCGCGTTGTTCTGCTTCCTGCAGCTTAACGCTCACCGTGTCTGCTCCTGCTCCTGGACTCCAGCCACGCCCGCCTCAAACCTGGAAGACCTGCAGGGAAGGAAGAGAAGAGAAAGGTGAAAACCAAGGACTATTTCAAACTTCTTACCTGCATCCGGAATCTTCTCGCCAGCATCCCTGAAGAAAGACTTCCATTTAAAAGCATTGCGTTGCTCGCTGCAGCGCCACGCTTCACTCACCTGTCCTCGAGACATCTCCCGGCTCCATCGCGGCTGTCAGCATCGGACGCCACATCTCTGCACCTAGGGGAGAGAGGAAGAAACAAAAGATGAGCAGAAGGAACACAGAAGGAAAGCCTGATTAACAGCCATAATATTTACCGGCTTTTCTTCCACATTTCGGGTCGGCGCTGCCCCGTTGGCAGGTACCGTACCCCGGCCCCTATGGGGAAAGGACAAGAGACATTTCTGGGGAATGATAAGGACATTTAGAGGGATCGCCCTCATCACTACTCACCTCGGCAGTTTAACCCCTCGACGCATCGCCTTCATTCTGCACCTGAAATAAAGGACAGATCACAGGTTAGAAAGACAACATAAAGGGGGCCTCACTTGAACTTTCATACTTATGGCGCATCGCTCAGGAAAGTCAAGTGGATTTTGCCAGCGCCATTCTGAAAACCAGTGAAGTAACTGGACGAACGCACGCCCCTGCACCAGAAGCAGGATGGAGAGTTCATCCTTCCAAACCATAAAGTGAGCTTAAACCGGGGTTTGGAGGAAGTTAGAGAGGAACGAAGGGGGAAAGGGGAGAGCTAGCACACTATTCTGCAGACTGTTAATCCCCTTTCTCATCTGCAGAAGGATATTCCTACGGGCCAGGCAAGCACGATTTGGAGGTCCTGTCCAATCGGTGTTCCGGGTCCTGCGCGTCACGCTAGAAGAGGGCACAGCAATCCAGACTAGACCAGCGCCCCCGTGGGAACCAGGTGAGCGTTACAGATACATAAAGGCTGTCAAGTCGATAACCGTAAAGTACTTCACCTTCGCTGGAATGTTGCACAATATTGTAGCCTGGTTCAGGACCAGGGGAAAGTCTGCACCTCGATGCCTGTGGGCTGTAGTGCACTCTACAAATCCAAAAATAAAAAAATTAAAAATCATTATGAGGGCTCAAATCTTGTATAAATCTCCATGGCCCACCAGTTGATTTCTTTATTGGTTATCTAGCTGTGTCGCATGGTGATGTAGATGTCTCTATTATGCCCTGCTGCCATAGTGCATGTAGTGTTGAGAATATCACCTCATCTGCTTCTCTGGACAATTGGCATTACTTTGATCGGAGCAATAGCACCCCTTCTTTTAACTTCAGTGGCAGGTATAAGCATTGCCCCTCCCATTGTATATCATGCCAGTTTCTTTTATACTAATTTTGTTTCTGCCTTTGAGGCATTTTCTGCTGCCTGCCTCTCACTCTCCTGTTTCCTTTTGCAGTAGTACACTATTGTTGTCTGTATCTCTGGCCATCCCTTCACTTCTATTCCCTCAATATTTTCTAACGATGCCTGGACGTCCGTTGGTAGTCTCTTAACCAATATGTGGTAAAACAAGGGTATGCACTCATCCCAGCACCTTCATGTTTCCTGCGTCCATAAATCCTACACCTGTTTTATATATCTTGCAGGGTCCTTGTCAGGCTTCATCTTATGTGCCATTACTGTTCCTAGTTCATAGCTATCTGCGTACATACTTCTCAGAACCTCCTATACGTGTTCTCGACAGTTGAACAGAGCCCCATCATGTGCATTAGTGCTCAATTTTACCCCCGTGTACTCTTCCTGCTCCCATAGTTTGTTGCCTTGCTCTCCTATTATGGCCATGAATAGACTTTTCATATACCTTATTGCCAGCGTCACCCCAGGAGTCTTTTTCTCAAGTGCTTGTATCTATTTGCTGGCCCCTGCCACAAGGGAGTGTAAGCTACATATTCAGTTGTCGCGGTCCCTTGTCTGCCACGTTAAATAATTTGCGTCTGCATCCCCTTTCTTAGACAGCAGCATCTGCTTTGTCCCAGCCCATGTTCTGTCTTCGCCTTTTGTGGCCTGAGCCAGACCTACTTCTACCTTCCCCATCCTACTACGAAGGGAGGTTGACCAATCCCTCCCGGGCTCTTCGCTGTCCCTTCGTCTTCTTTGTTTTCTTCTCCTTTCTTTGTTGGGGGTCCACTGGTCCCCCCTCTCCATCACTACGATCTCCCCCTACTCTATTTTTCACCTGAGGCTGCACTATTCTCCCCTCCTTCTGTCTCTTACTCTCCCTCTTCTTGTTCCTCGTCATCCAGCCTACGTTATCCTCTCGGACAACCAATCCCCCTTTACCCCATTCTCTCTGTTTTTCTTCAATACCTCCTCTTCTATCACCCTCTCTGCTTCATTAAACAATGCATCTATCTGCTGTTGTGTCATCTTCTCAATGTCTGTTAAATAATTGTGCCCCCCCTCTTGTGTGCCTCCACCCAACCTCTGTCTCTATCCTTTTTTTTCTCTGTTGTCTCTTTTTCCCTCTCTAGACTTTCCTGCTGCAGGTTTGTATAACCTGCTGTGGGCCGTGATGTCAGATAGACACCAGAGGGTGGTGGGGTGGGGGAACTAGGTCCATCTCCCTCCTTCTATATTGGCTCCCCTTTCTTTCCTCATATAGCACCCAGAGTCCCAATATATTTTGCCTGCTCTTTAACTTTGAGCCCTTGTATTTCTTTGGCAAATATGAAAACAAATTTTGTATAATTTTACTATTGAACGTTCCCTCTTCAGGCCACGCATGGAAACACTGACCTGCAGTCTACTGGTCCCATTGAAAAGTATACTTTCGTATTTTATCGCAATATTGGGGCAACTTTTTACACATATGATGGAGGAGGCTTTCTAAATAGGCCATTATCTCCCATCTTTTGATTTCCCCTCCTCAATGTCAGTTCCATGTAATAATGTCGCCGCAAAAATCTCGCCATGCAAAAATCTCGCCGAAAAATTTACCTTTTTTGTGGCGACATTTTTGCATAGAACATGTGGGGACACCCCTGCAACCCCCAAACTTTTTTTTGCATTTTATTTTTTTTTTAACATTTTTTTTGCCCCTGTCCCCATATATATGGTCACCCATATAATATCGCTGTAACCTTTTCCCGGCGATATTATTTATGGCGACCATATATACGGGGATAATATTACCTGATACCCTCAATGTCCTAATCAGCCTGGACACCTCCAGCCCCTTTTCTTTTTCCAGCACCTTTTCTACCCATCTTCCTGCAACACCCACACTCACCCTCAATCACCCGTCTCCCCCTTATTTCTCCCTTTCGCTTTGGCCTTCTCCACAGGCCCACCCACACACTCTCATGCAAACTCTCATGCAACACACTGGTCTTCTCCTCAGGCCCACTCACTCGAGGTTAGTAAAGCAACAGCCCTCTCTGCAGGCTGACCTTTTCCCTATGTTAATAAGGGTAGACTCTGAGTGACCTCCACTTCTCTCACTCACGGACACCAACTAAAATGGCAAACACGCTATTAAACACAAGATACGTATCAATGATGAATTTTCCACCTAGGTCGACACCATGAAAAAAAAATATTATGAACAAAACGTACTACCAAGCGCCTGTCTCTCTTTGCTCCTAAAAAGAAACACTGCTTCACCTACTACACAATACAATGACACTGATTCCCCTAAATGACACAACTATAGAATCACTGGTACTACATGCAACTGCCGTCTACTGGGGTTTGCCTCTCACTACGCACCTCTCCTGCTGTAACGCAGTTGTGCCCACACACACACACACACACATCCACTCCCTATGGGGTGGCATGTACTAAAATCTAACACTACTACGGCCGATCGTCCTCCCACCTTGAGGATGCGCCCTAAACACCACAAAATACAATCCCTCCCATTTACGTGGGCATGCAACCACGAGACAGCACTTTCTGGCATGGTTACACTTGTGTTCTAGAAATCCTCGAAACCATCTCTGCACCGAGCCTCCCGTCCAGGCCCACTCCTCCCCCTGAGCATGGGTGGCACTCGGGCCCAGGCAGACCTTCGTGAACTCGGCCTCCGCACGGCCTCCCCGATTTTGCATGTAGAACAGGTCTGCAGTCTCCGGAACCATGCCCCTATGGAGGGCAGCCGGAATACCCTCAGTTAACAGAGAGAACTGAGGATCTAACTGGTGCCTCCAAAAATGTATTAGGGGTCCACTAGGGCTCACAGTAAATAGGTTACCAGTAGTAATCCAAAAAGGAGCGCACACCAGGCAAGAAGTAACTCTGTTAATTACAGCTGGGCACGCACAAATCATACAGCATAGTGGAACAGAACTGGTTGATGAGAGCTGACAAACTGGCTGACAGCAGATTGTGCTTTATGTGTATTCAGTTAGTAACAGTAGCACTTCAAACTTCACATTTTTGAGGTTCTTAGAAAACTAAATGGTTAATGTACGTCATACCTCTATAGCTTGGCATACATTAGTGAGACATGATTGGAGCAAACTGACCTGCCCTCTCTGGGCTGATCTCCTCCATATGTGATGCCACGTTGCTTCCTGCTCCTCCCTGCAAAAAGCTTGCAATTAGTAATAACATAATTGTGCTGACCTCCAGGTCTTTAGTTGTCTGCCATTGGCCAGCACCAGAAAGGAAGGAACACGAGACACTCTGAACTAGTGGGAAGGGAGACATTCACACTGCACCTGCCAGATAATAACCTTTGCGAACACTGTTGTGGACATTCTGTGGGTTTGTCACTTTCCAGGCACATTGAAACTTATCATCTGATTGTCTCTTTTCAGAGCACCCCTCCATTCTGCTTCCTTGTTCCCATACTCGCAGGCCAAGAGGTGATTTGAAACTATGTTTAGGCCATGCGTGTGCCTCTCTGGATCCAGTCGATTTCCGCAGCTCTCACGAGTAGTTGTGGGACTGGCTCGCTGACAACGATTACATCACCTGGTGCCGTTCCTAGCAACTGCAGTTTGCTGGAGATGAGCAACCTGAGTTCAGCTTCCCACCTCCCTAACCGTGACTCACAGGCCGTGTGTTCAAAGAGGGCCGACGGGGTGAAGCCCACCTGCAGCGCCCCCCGAGGGAGTGTGCTTATCTGCGGTTTTACCTCTCTCGTGTTTATGTGGCAGATTCCCTCGTTTCTGTTTTGTGGTATGCACAGAGTGTATTCAGAGTGTGCCCCCTTGTTCTCCCCCATACGTGGTCCTGGGAGCTAGCTGCAGTTTTAGAAGTCCCTTTGTTTCCCCCCTCCCCCACAGGCGGTGTTGTGACCCTTCCCCCTTATTCCCTCAATTGGTAGGTGTGCCCCCCCCCAGCTGGTGCTGAATCAGCACCTTCATTGCACCTTCCTAGGGTTAATCGTTTCTGAATAGTTTAACATAATCCCTTCTAAGGACTCCAATATGTGTAGTGAAGTGGTTGTGATTTAAATTGTTTGCCCCAGACCATACACATTAGTTAACCACATACTTTTGAAGTTGTACTTGGTACAGGTATTTATGTTTTGTCTTTCAAGAACTTCAATAATACTGTTTTATGGTGATTACTTGCAAAATTAACAAATCAAATAGTAAAGCTACCTGACAATATTTAAATGTTATAGAAAATAGAAACAGTTTAAGCAAAAGAATACTGTGGTTTTATTTTTACATCCTGAATAGCAAACTGAAGGTCCCAGAATTCAAAATAAATCAAGTTTTAAAATGTCCCTGTTTACCTTAAGGCACTTTTAGCATAATAAGGAACACACTAACAGAAATGGTGTAGTATGATCATCTGGGTATGGAAATTGTTTTATCCATTCATTTAAAATACTTTATTTTGAAGGTCTTCATTTTGGTTGTGAACTTTTGACTTATTTAATATACATATATATGTGTATGTGGGGGTAGAGAAGTCGGGATGGAGGGCTGGGGAGTGGAGTAGGTAGGGGAATCTAGGGGAGACTGACCCTGCCCCCCTAATAAAACATAAACATTGAATTCAGGTCCACCAAAGGTAAATGACCAAAATTAAGACTTTCAAAAAAAAGTATTTTAAAACACATAAATTGTTTGTCACAAGCTTACCGCCTGCTGTTATTCATGCTGTTAATAACATTGGACTAGCCACATAAAAGCAAACCCATATTGTGTATGTCGAGATTTTAGACATTATTTAAAACGACCTTTATTGTGTTAGTTGCTTTAATTGTCTTGGCAGCAGACGCAGAATGTTGCTATCGAGTAAAAATGTAGCCAACAAAAATGTAGTCAGTGCAAAAGTCGTGGCGAAAATACCTCTGCAGTGAAAACGTTGCCAAGAAAAAAGTAGTCAAAAATGAAGCTGAAATGTAGCCAAAAATGTGCTGCTAGGGTTAAGGAGGGCTTAGTGGGCTTGTAATTGTCTGGTTTAGGGTTACGGTAAGGATAGGGGGTTAGGATAAGGATAGTGGTTAGGATAAACAGTAGTTAGGGTAAAGTAAGCTGTAGGGTGTTAGAGTTGCAGTTAGGGCAAGGTTAGTATTACAGCAAAGGTTGGGGTTGGGCAAGGGCTATGTAATTTGTGGCGAGCTGGTGATGGAGTTGTAAAAAGGTTCACTGTTAAGTTTCTATTTATTTTTCATTGAGTAATATGCAAAAGAAACGCATTAGCATGCTGAAGGGTTGTGTGTTCTGTGAAAGTTCAAGGTAGGTAGGATAAGGGTTATAATTAGAGTTAGGGGAAGGTTTAAAAATTAAGTTAGGGTGATTTTGGAGGTTTCATTAGAGGTTTGGGTCCTATTTAGGGTTGAAGCCTTGTACTTTTTTGTATTTAAAAAAAAAGCTGTTTTGGCGACCTTATTACTGGCAACATATTCACCCTTTGCATTGCTTGTATTCAATGACTACGAGGTATCAGCTGTGGGGAAAGTTCTGGACGACTCTGAAATGTCCTGGTTTTCTGCACTAAAAAGCCCAGTGAGGGGGCAAGCTGCCACGAGATGCCCCCACGCTACTGGACAACTCCCTCTGTCTTTAAGCTACTATTGCACTGCACAGGTGTTTGCCATGAAGCAAAATCTAAAAGGTATTAACATTATCATTTTATGCCACTTCACAAAGTGGTGCAGACATTGTCCCAAATACACCTTCCACGTTTGGTCATGACGCGTACAGTGCTCTGCTATAATAGCTACCCCCACCTAACATGGTGAAAAGCAAACAAGATGTTTGACGGAGCGAGAAAAACATTGTGATTTCCCGCCAACAGCTGAGGAATTATCGAACATTATCTCTGCAGCTAATTAGATCACTCGGCTTCCCATTTGGGCCTCTCTGTCCTCTTAGATGGTTGTTTATGGAAAAATGGCAGCTACATTAAAAAGTAAATGTACTGTGGAGTAGCCAGAGCTTGAGTGGCATAATGGAATATAACTGGAAAACTCTATCTGCACGGTGGTCTGGAACATGTCTATTTCTAACTCAATTACAGGACATAACTCGGGTGTCTGTGGAGTTGACACTAGCTCTGTGGTTTGTCTAACATGGTGGTTCCCTGTTGCAATCCTGTCAGCACAAGCCGAGCATTCCATGAGCATCAAGACAAACCTTTATTGAATTCTAAGATAGGGTTTGGCCATGTCTAACAGGAGGATCCCAAATGCGTCATCATACGTAACTTGTTTCTGCTCCATTCCTGATTGCATTGCCACCCTGGAACCTAAAGGCACTATTTATTAACATCAATGTAGTTGCAGAACGTGGTGGATGCGCTCACACGTCATCTTGATGGCCTCGTCTATCAAGCTATCACAATTCCTCCCAATCACCACACGCCACGTTCTCTACGTGTTGTTACGCACACACGGATTATTCCATGCTATGCTGCGTTGTGATACTCTGTGGGATTTGAACACATTGTGCAATAACCGCATGGGCCAAATTATCCTACATTTGCACCAGTGCGAAAATTTGAGCAAGTGATTAGATAATATGAAATGGAGCAAACAGATTTTGTCGTAATTCGTAATATCTAAAAATAGTTGCACCAAAGCATAAACGAAGCAGACTATTTGTTAAACTGTTTGCTATATAACATACACATAAATGTATCTACTTAATTTATTTGTAGGTTCTGCAGCAAACGTATCCAAAAAAAAAAGCCTGCATCATGTTTGCACTAGCGCAAACACCTTCAGATAACACTGATTGCAGGAAAGCCTATTTTATGCAAGCGGCAACATTTGTGTTCAAATTCATTTGCCCATTTTTTGGAAACAGGATAAATAATATTTCATCTGATCCCAAGTGGGACCGTTGTGGTCCCTTGGAATCCTAATGGAGATCACTGACATTGCTGTAGTGGCTTTGGTATAGGAGTTGCAAAACACCAGTAATATGGTGAGGGAATCCGTGGTTCACATTTCTGTTTCCAACCGCAAAGTGGCCTCTGCCTACTCAATTGTTTCTGTGGGTTGCTTATGCCAACCACAGCATTGCCACCAAGTGTAATCAGGTCAAGGAAGGATATTTCTGCTTTTGTTGAGGAACCATCTTTGCCCAACGCTTGCTGGATGATAGTTGTAGCCTACCTTTCCATCTGCTTGTCAGTTTCAGTCTATAGCCTTCCCTGTGTGATGAGTTGGCACTAAAGAAACCACATGGGCACCTGCAGTCAGTTCGAGGGTGGTTATGTTTTGGTTTGTACAGTAATAGTGGCATATGTGGAGTCAACAAAACCTCAGAGTAAAAAAGTCGACTTGGACACTCTCCACCCGAGCCCTGGTTTCCATAACCCTGGTTAGTGATAGGGTTTGGTACTTCCTTTAACTTATGCTAGGGCTGCGATGCTAACCCTAAAATGTTGGCTATTTCACTCCCTATGGGTCTTCTAACTCTCCCTTTCCGAGCCCCTCTTAGTGTCCTAGAGGGAGTTAAGAAATGGTGCCTTTCATAGAACCCATTGGAAACTCTCTCCACACATGCACAACCACTCGTTACCGCACTACTCTGGCTTCTTCCTGTGTTCTCCTCCCCGACACGCTTCTGCCCCTCCGATCTTGCGCTCCGTTTTCTTAATTCCAACCTTAGAAGTTGATCCTCTTACTTACTAGTTTGTGAATATTTCCTGGGCGAGTCCTGAATATAGTTAGAAGATTGTAGTTGTCTGCATGATTTGATACCTATATTGTGACCGTTGCAATATGCTGAAACGTTGATAATTTTCAATTGGTGTCGTTTTCTGTGTGCCAACTAATACATTAATTCATGGATTATTTGCGCTGAAAAAAACGGGATTGTGCGCCATTCTGCCCGCAAATCCCTGTTTAACAAATGGGGATTTGCGGGCAGAATGGCGCACAAATCCCATTTTTTTCGGCGCAAATAATCCATGAATTACCCCGTTAATGTTGTTTTGTGGGGTGATTGTGAATTCAACAATAATCACTATCTAATCACTCTTCATTTCAATACTCGTAATTGTTTTATTTTTTCCAGTTCCACTTCACACACTTTGTTTTCTCTCTACACGTGTTTCAGCATAGTTATTTTCCACGGCTCATCAGGAGAGAATGTGACAAAAAGAAAATGATAATCATTTACAAAATATTTACAGTATCAAAGCATTTTCGTCCATGAGCACTCTTAGAATATATTGACTTGATTCCTTAGTGCTTTTTGTGCGCATAGTTTGTTACTCCCCCTATTCATTTTGTAGTGTTCCTCTCATCAATCAGAGACTATTTTTCGTGTTTTTCCAACTGCTTGTAATCATTTTCGGATTAATATTCGGTTACCTTACAAAATAATTCCAATTAACTTTACATGATTCTCCTTTATTTTGGCTAGAATTTTAGATCATGTATGGATTAAGAGGTCTTCCTATTGCTCTTAGTTTGAAAATATATGCTGAAGCACCTCTACTAATTCCAGTGCTTAATTTTTTACTCATTGCATAGATCTGGGAATCAGGAATCAGAATCATCTATCTATCTGTGTTGGATTTGGGCTTCCCCCTTTTAATGTTTCCTTAAAGAGCTTAATTGAAAGTATTACTTTTCAAAAAGTGAGTTAGTTATGGGTGGACAGGGAGGTGGAAAGAAGTTAAATCAATTTTTCTTAGCTGAAGGCTTTTGGATGGATCCGATTATCTTACACAACGCCAATCCGCGTTGTGTTTTGGCTCTTTCTGAGCCTCTTTAAATATGCAAGCAGGATGACGTCCCGCGGTCTATTTGAATTCCGTTTTACCCATTATCTTAAAGGGAGACTTGTCTATTACTCTATGTACTCAAACTTATTTTTCTGGTTGCATCTTAACCATCCCAAAGACCGGTATGGATGAAATACAGTATCTTAGTGTTTTAGGGGTACGCATTTTGGAGGCTTACAGCTATGTTGCATAAAATTCCTCATGTTGATTTTAGATTCTACATCTCATATTGTAATTTTCGTTATAGTACTATTTATATTGACGTTTCTTCTATTTCTTTACACCATATATACTTTACATATTGACCTGATGGCAAAAAAATGATATATCAATTCTAGGTCAGAAGTCTGATCAACACATCAATAACAGTCAGTAAGACATCTTGTGATCTGAATTCAGACCTGTAGTACAGGGTTAATGATCTTTTTAATGAAAACATTTAATCAAAAGGGAAATCCATCGAAGGAAATACATTGGCTATAAATGCATCAAATTGCTATCTGTTACATGTAAAAGTACATATCCATCGAAACTTGTCCATCGAATATAGGAATGGACATGTACTTGTAAATGTAAAAGATAGCATTTCCATGCTTTTATTTTACACGTTAAAATGTTACATGGAGCTGTCCAGTGCTGAAAACTTCAAAGTATTTCGGCACTAATGTTTTAGCGTGTATTATTTAATGAGGGGTTCCCCGCAAACCCCCTAACCCCCAAGGGCAACCCCTAACCCTAACCCAAACCCTAACCCAAACCCTAACACTAACCCTTGCCCTAACCCTAATTCTAACCCTTGCCCTAACCTTAACCCTATTTCTAACCTTGTCCCTAACCTTAACCCTAAGCCTAAAATCCATTGGAATCATTAAATTTTATTCACTAAAAATGCATTCCGATGGAAATAATTTCAATGAATAAAATTTGATGGAAGTGAATTAGATGAATTCATTTTAGATGGAAAGTCCAGATTCCGTAGTACAGGTGTCCATGAGGCAAATCCATTTGCTTCCTTTTTCTTCAGTAAAAGCTCCCTATTTCCTTCTCTTGCTGGGACTCTCACTTTCTCTATGCCAAATAATTTTATTTGGTCCACTTCTGTCTAATGATGTTCTGAGCAGGCAGAAGTGTATTGCTAAAGGGTACCTGAGGTCCTTACTACTTCTCCTCTTTTACAACTTCTCCTCTACACTGCTTTCGCTCCTCTTCTACAAATCCACCTCACTGCATCTTCTACCTCTCCTTCCACCACTCTATTACCTCTCCTCTAACCACTACTGTCACAACCTACCACTACTACCACTTTCCACTACTACTACCATTTCTCCACTTCTACCTCCATTGTTACCACTCTTGTCTCACTACCCACCTCCCTACTACTACTACCTCTCCCTCTCTCTTGCTACCTCTCACTACTACCTCTCTGATACCACTACTACTTCTCGTACTTACAGCCACTACTACCTCTCCTGTACAACTACTGTACTGATACTCCACTTTCTCCTCTTACTCACACGCAAACACTTGAAAGAACCCCTCTCTCTAGCCACCTCCACACTCATTTGCTCTGTTCTCTTTTGGTCTCTTGGTCATCTTCCTTCCACCTTGTGATCTCACCTTGCTAACCCACACCGAATCATTCTCTCTCTTTCTGCCTTAAATGCCTCTTCCCCTCAGAGGACGGGCCCTCTGCCCCCATCCAATCACTTACCAATGCTCCAGGTGGTGTGTTAGGGAAGGGCGTAGGGGGCTTTATAAAGGCTTTAGACCATGCCCCCTTTTCTTCTACGTGGCCCTGCCGCATTTTCACCATGAAATTTAAGGTAGCGTGTAGGGGACATCTGTCCCAGGTTGTTGGGTTCTTCTTGTAGGCCCTTTTTAATCATAAAAGAAAGTTCTTTGCGGGTTACTGGTGGCTCCTTGTGTAAGCCTACATAGGTTTGCTACTTAGAAAATGTACTATTCAAAACATGAAACACTTAGGTACACAATTAGAATTTGGATCTGTGCAGGGATATACACTGTAAGGATTCTCCAGTTAGATGTGGGAAGTTTTATTTACAAGCCACATGTTAGTTCTAGCATCATTGTTAATAGTAACATGTTGGAAAGTCAATTATTTAAGTGATTAGGACGAAGTTACACTGGATAGCAGAGATTTAAGACATGGTACACGAATATCTTAATGATAAATATACATACAGTCTTCTGAATTATCAAAACACTATTCAGCAACTCATTAGAGACTGAGTGTCTTAGAGTTGATTACCATTGAAGGTGCTTGAGGTGGTTACAGTGACACGCTCTTCACTAGGTGGATGTGATGCCCAATTTCAGGTCGCTGCTCAGTAACCAGATAAGCCACATGTATGTGCAGTTATTGAGCTAGAAGAAGCATATTATAAGGCAAGCGGAGCATGTTGGTAGCCAGCTGTTGTCACAGGCTTTCAGTGGAATAATGTTTTGCTCCCTCTAGCCTCCGATGCCCAATGCACCTTTGACCCACACGGGGCACATGTATGTGTCACTAGCATTGTATAAATGCTTTTGCAAATCTTTTGCGTGTGGTAATTATGACTTGATAGGCCTCTCAATTTTCAGGCATATAATTAACCTTTTGAAAATAATGCATGTTATTTTTTCTGCATCATAGCTAGTTTGACCTTTAGATTTTGTCTGCATTTACACACACGGGACGCAAAAACTGCCTCCTAATTTCTCATTTCAAGCTCTCTTCTTTTAGAACATATATATCCACTGCTCCAATGCGCAGTAGAGGTTCCCTTTCATCGTTGACCTTATTGTGTTAACACTCTAGACCAGGGATCTAAAACCTTTGGCTCCATAGATGCTTTGGACTACAACTTCCATCAGCCCCAGCCAGCATAGTCAATGGTGATGAATCATGGGAGTTGTAGTACAATGCATCTGGAGAGCCGCAGTTCACAGACCCTTGCGACTTACCCGGGTCAGATTTCCAACCTTTCCTGCATAGCCTCATTGTGCTCTAGTCACCACTATTACAGGTCCTGAATTACAAATGCTGCTCCTTATAATTCAGTTGTCCACCAATTAGTAGCACGACTCAACACATTCTTCCCTCTTATGATATCCTTCTGGCTTCCCAGCTCTCCACTGTTCCTTATGTGATCCCTAGTGCCTGCCCTTGGTCGGCCCGGTCACTCCAGAACTTTGTATTAACAGATTTTCTCCACCTAAACATGCTTCGACACTTTGAGAAATTCTAGGAACTGTCTACTTTCAACTGAAAATATGTTGCTTATCATTTAACAAGAAACCCCCTCCTTTTTACAAATGCCAGCGCCAGAACGGTAGAGTCTCTGCATTTCACAAGTATTCCCTTCTGCTTCTCTACCTCAGGTATTGGAAGCCCCTTAATTAAAGGTCCCCTCCACCCAATTTCATTGCAGATTCTTTCACTGCCTACTTTAAAGTCAATCCCCAATGTTCTAGCAGTCCCTCGACTCCCACCTATGCATTCAGTGACTGGGCTGCCCGCTTTCCTACATCTCAGTAGAACCTGATGTGTTGTGAGCAACTTCTACAATTTTCTCCACTCCTGTTGGTTCCTGAAAACAATTGAAACTCTCTACGTAAATCAGTTCATATGTGAGCAAACTCGCAGAGAAAGGTACAGACTTATTGCCTGATTCATGGAGCATTTTCCAATGGGATTTGACCGTTGTAAAATGCTTCTGTGAATCAGGCCTTTAATTACAACCTCAATGTTACCACTAGAACCAAGACGTTTGATCACATGTCAGTTGTCTTGTTAGATCAACTGGATTTCCCTTCTCTGATAAAAGATCTCAACTGGACAACTAAATGTTCATAGCTTATATAAAAAAAAATTGTTTTAAAAGCAATCCCACAACCAAACCTCGTATTTCCCCCACAGTCCTCACATCCCTGAGCTACGTTAGCCATATTTTAGAATCATAAATCACCATCAGTGATGGATTTGGATAAAAACAAGAAAACAACCTTTTTACCTGCACCGTAGGATAGGCCATATCAACACAAAATCCACACACGCACAGTGCCACACAGTGGCCATCACTGGAAGGACACCTTCAGATCAGAGCCACACAACATTGCACTATGGTTAAGCAAATTAGCTGAAAGTCATGCATTTTTTACATATATGAGGACATTGTCATTGTCTTATTGGGCAAAGCTCAACCCAAGACTGACAGCTCTCAAGAATGCAACAACCAACCACATATGTCAGGGTAGGCTAACATTCTTGGGATTAAAGCATTTGGAAATGTTTAGCATTCACCATCAATATTAAGGCATAACGTGATAGCAGAGTAGGCCATTTCAGATGAAAAGCCGCACAAGCACAGCACCACCTATTAGTCTTCACTGGAAGTTCAACTCCAAATCAGAGCTAAAACGCAATGCCTTATGGGTATTGTGACAACGTCCCTTCTCCTCTAAGGGTGGACCCTTCTCCTGGGGCCAGGGTGGTGCGTCCACAGTGTAATAGTCCCCCTGGGGTGGTGCACCAAGAGAGGATCACATGGGCAAGAGAGAGCAGTCCTCATAGGACAAACAGTGGGAGGAAAGCAGCCGTCATGAGCAGTAAGAGGAGCCGTAGCCAGAGGAACATGGAAGAATGCTCTTGGTGTCCCAAACACCTGTGAAGTTCGCGAGAAGGAGGACATGCAGCTGGGAGGCATTGGAGGCTGCAGACCCCGCTCAGAGTCTGACTCACCTGAGAACAGCGGAAGCCTGTTTAAAGTAGAGAAACAGGTACCCTGGGTGTCCAGGAGTTGCAGGAGGTCTGGGAAAGCATTCTAAAGTTGGAACTAGAGGGTCTGGGACACAGATTCATTTGCGCACTTGGCAGGCGAGTAAACCAAGCATGTACAAGGAAGAATTGCAAGTCTTGGACCCGCACCCAAATACGAGAACAAGAAGTAGAGGGTCTGGGACCCCGAGTGACTTGTACACTTGGCAGGAAAGTGAACCAAGTGTGCACAACAAAGAAGTGTGAGTCTGCGACCTGCACCCAAATAAGAGAACGAGAAGCAGAGGGTCTGAGACCCTGAATACAAGTAAAGAGAAGTCAAAAGAGTTATAGATTTGACAGGAGAGTGAGCCAACCAAATATAACACATAATTGCACGTCTGGGACCAGCACCCATATGAGAAGTTAAAGTTTAAAACAAAGAGGGTCTGGAACGCTGTGAGAAAAAAAGAGACAATGGCCCTTTGCGCCCTATTCCAAGTTCCCTTAGCGGGTCCCTTCCTTAACGCCTGGCTTTACCAGGCGTTATGGACGGGACCCGCTAAGGGACTTTAGAGCTAATAACGGCACCGCAAATTGCAGTGCCGTTATTAGCGCCTTCCCGTTGAGCCCTATGGGAGCTCAAATGGGAATGGGGAATGGCTTTTTCAATGGGGACTTACAGGTCCCGCAAAGGTCGGAATAGACCGGTAAGTCCCCATTGAACCAGGGTGGACTCGGTACTGGTACTGGAGGTAGTCATGGCGCAAATAGTGCCATGATTAACTCCATACTCGGAATGAGGCCCAATATGTGATATTCCACAGTGTTGGCAGGAGAGTGAACCAAGTCACTTTTGTTTACTTTGGGAAGAGATCAGTTACTTTAGGTTATTAGTTTTAGGGACAGAGGTAGGTTTAAGAAACGACAGTGACAGATTTTTTAGTTTTGGACTTCCTAACATTCTCACTAGTTTTCTTTGAGGTAGGGAAACCTCTCTTAGATTTAATGGCAGAGAAGCATTTTTCCAACCTCTTATTAATACATAAGGTTTATACCCCAAAAGCAGGCCACCACTGTGTCTGAGCCATACTTCTGCACCTCTACAGTATGCTAATTAGCTGTAAAACTTGCTTTTTGCTTCATATGAGTAAATTGTCATTGTCTTAATCGGCAGTGTATGTTCCCTGATAACTCTAATGTGATGTCTTTGATATGTCTACTACTCCTATGCTGGTAACACTCACATTCATGGTGCTCTGAAGTGGCTTGCGAGCGGCATGAGATGCCGCAGAAGCCACTGATAAGAAAAGAAAAGAAATTGTACTTCACGGAGGCCTGCTCTCCACTATTCACTTTTTCTTCCTCTGTGTGGCATCTATCCTTTGTTGGATACAAGCAAGCAGAACCAAACAGAATAGAAATGAGGGTGTGGTACTGATCCTTACCTACTGTGTGGATCACACCCACATACCTCTCCACCACCATCCATCAAACACATGAGCTTAAGCTTAGACCCCAACCTTTACTTGTTGACAGGTCTTACAATATCCAGCAGATTTTCTGTTCTACCTGAAGTGTATTAAAAGCAATGCTAACTGCCTACATTCTTCCTGCATGACCATCACAGATGCTCAGTTCTTCATCCCCTCTGAGGTAGCCGGCAGATCTCACCTCAGGCATTCCCTATCCCACATCAACACACACCAGAGAATCGAAAATAGCGTGACGAGCCCTCTAGAAAGGCTGCTCAAATTTTATGAAATCGTTGTAGCCCTCACCTCCCTCCAAGGGCATCTCTAAAGCACTGAGGCTATCACGAACATGGTTCCTTTTCCTGATCTGGAAATTATTAAAACTTTGTTTACCTTTTTGTTGACCTTTTTGTTGCTGCTGTGCACTAGCACCTTGGAGTGTATCTCTTGAGCAGAATGGAATAACCATAATAAATGACCTTGACCCAAATAACCGGACAGACTCAAAGAATATGGCATAGTACTACTTTATTGTCAGCTCAAATAAGTAGGGAAATCTAGAGACCATACAAAATTAAGCTCACACATTCTCATCGAAGTTTTAATTACACAAAAGCTTTATACCAATGTGTGTCAGCTATGAGATCATCCTACATGGCAAACAGCAAAACCTATCAAGGGGAGGGATTGGTTAAGGGAACATATGTACCTATGGTATGTATAAGTGTTAATAACACCATTGGCTGCCCCTTATCTAGTAGGCACGCCTCGAACTACCTCCAAATAAGTATAATACTGATTATGAAAATGAATAACACGGATTGGCTATTGCAACATTGTATAGCATGCCACTATATAGACACTCCTGATTGGTTGGCATACTCTCCTAACCTTGGATATTCGGCTAGCAGCATGTGAACTGAACGACACCCAGGTGCAGAGAACAACGTCAGACCACTGCCCACTTTGGCCAATTAGCCTACCATCTCTCATCAGTCAGACCATGAGCCAAGACTTTTCCTTTGTAGTTGACCTTGCTGACTGTTTTCCTCTCTGGGATTTTTAAGGGAGTCAGGGTAAACCGCTATTTTCATCTGAGGCTTAATGAATAGACCTTGTTTTCGAATCTTGCACCACGTGTCGGTAGACCACGAATTTGCCCATTTCGACCTGCTATTTACTGCTATTTGATTTTTTTATACTGGATGCTATTAATCCTCTTGGCCTCTGGAGACTTAGTTGCTCCGTTTTACCTGTGCTTTCTGCACTCTTGATTGTCCAATACTTGGCACTTGCAAATGTTTTCACTTCTGCTTAATGTAAGAGAAATGTGCCCTTCGTTCATAGCTTATCCTGGTTAACTCCCTGTGTGCTTTTTATATCTTGCTGTGTCATCCTTAGTCTCGGCAAAACAGATATTCTTTGTTTCTTGCATAAAACAGTTTTCTGCAGCGTTTCTGATCTGTGGCCCCGGTTTGTCTCTGAGGTAGTTTTGACACAATCCGACGTCCATCTTTCATCATGGCCGCTTTCCTCATGTTATAGTTTCTACTGCGGGCACTAGAGATCACGTCAGCTGCTTCTCCACACGGTTGCAGGTGTAGGACAAACGATTGTGGTTTCTTCAATCAGGCCACTTGCCTTTGTAATCTATGCCATTGCCCAGGCTGGACACTGGCGTACACCAGGTCTTGAGTAAAGCCTTTAAGACTTTGTTCTTCACTTTTTAATCTCTCTCCTCGCCCAGTACTCAGCATGCTCAGAGATTGTACTTGCATCCTACACTTTCGCCAGCAAATCTTCTTGTGCATTCCTTACACTACAAACCTTAAATACAATATATGTAGCCTGTAGCCTCCTCAGTGAGCCAGCTATTTTAATTAGGTGCTGAGGGGGAAAAGCTATCTGGAGCCTTGGTTATTATAGTAACAACAGTGTTTAGTGTTCAGTGATAATCATAATCATTATTTGTGTGCTTATATAGTGCTTTTATAGTGCTTCATGTCTGATTCTGTCCACTACCAAGCCCTGCTATAAAATACAGTACTCATTGTCTCAATCTCAGTAGGATAAAAGGTTAAGATGGCCCTGCCACGGGATTTAAACATGCAAAGTGGAGGCTGCCCTGAAGTCGTAGACCGTGCTTAACTCGTGAGAAATACGATCTGACATCGATGATGTGATGTGATATTTTTGATCACAGCATTTAACCCTGCATCTATCCCTCTGGAGCGCCACCACTCCCCTGCTCCCATTGCCCATCCTGGTAACCTCAGCTACCCCTGTACCCTACATATAACCCCCTGGGTGTGTCCCCGATGTACAGTGCCCTGTTGCTTCCCAGCTAGGTTTGTAGTACATAAATCCCATACAAACACATCATTGCTCTTTACAAAGGGGGAGGGATCACAACATACCCTGGAGTATCCAAAATTAGCACCCGTGGCGGGTTGAGCAACCAATCCGGTTGCTCGGAATGTGGGCTGAATTTACTGATCTAAGCCCGTGTTCTGAGCCACCGGCTGGCTGCTTCCCCTGCCCTGAACCACCATCTTCCTCCCACCCTCCCTTGCCTAAATATACACCCATCCTTCCACACCCAGCCTTACTTACCTGCTTTCTTCTGCAGTGGTGACGCTGGCCACCACAGCGTTGTTGTTGCTCCTGCTTCCTGGCCGCCATGGAAATGGAAGAGCGGCTGCATATGGAACACTGCCTCCCTACTCCATGGCGGCCATCTCAGTGAAGTATTTTGATTCAATAAACAGGATCCCGCGAGGCATCCCATTCATTGAATCAAAATAAAATGCTCTCAGCACCCCATACCAGCTTAGCAACCCAGGATGCTAATTGTGTTCATACCCTGTCCGGTGTGCCAGATCATGGTGTTATTGGCCCAAGGACCCTCGTTAAATACCCTCACTATGCTCAGGCTTTTAACTTGGGCCCAGGGCCAATAACACCTGATCCAGCCCAACAGATCCAGTATAAACGCTTGACCATCATCTACTTCAGAAATCCATACACTAACAATGTTGTCTAAGGGACCTATATCCATCCACCCCAATGTCACGACCATACCCTTTAGCCTTCTGTTCTCTTTGACAACCGGATTGTCCCCTATAAGAAGCATTATTGGCACTGCCCCACCATGAGTTACCACCACTTAGGAAGTTCAGTGTTTTACCATCTGAATGAGTAGTGCAGCCCTTATGTTTACAAAATGATTATGCAATTCCAGGGACTGTGATTTTTCAGACGATCGCAGAGGCTATCAAATAATAATGAACATAATAGTTTTCAGCCTAGATATCATCATGAAACCACGTGCAAATTATCATATCAGTGATCTTATACATGAGAACTGCAAATCCATTCACCTCTAAAACCCAGCCCAAGAAGTGATCCCAGTGGCTGAGAGAAGTGAAGTAGGCTTGTGGTAAAAAAAAAAACAAAGTAAAAAAGGGAGAATCCGATTTTGTTTCGATTCGATATTGACAAATGTTCAATGTTCATACATGGGTGGTATGGAAAGATAAGTAAGAGGAGGAAGAAAAACTGGAAAAGAGAAATGTGCATGGTAAAGCTCACCATTTTAAGAAAAATATTGCATACAAAATCACAATTGCTCTTTTTCTTGGAGCAATAAAAAACACAGGTGACAAAAGGGCTGTTCAACCATGAAGATTGTTTGAACATGATATTGACATTGGGGGAAAACGGGAATACTTGTCTGCAATTGTGACGGATTTCCATTTGGCAAGGGTGTAGAAGGGTTGGCTTTTTTTTAAAATTGATTTAATACAATTATGAAGGTTATTCCATCTCTGAAAGGGTAATCTTCTGATCAGATTCTGCTTTCATAAGCTCCATGCCAAAAGCAGAGTGTGCACAGGTTCCTGGCTGAATCAGTAGCCTGATCTGTGGCACAGAGCAAATTCATAGGTCACAAGTCCCCATTTGACAGCTTTGTGACAGCCATGTGTCTGCAGTGCAGGAGCTGCATTTAAGATATGCACCTCTGTTGCAAAACACTATACTCATGAGTCTACCTCCTGGTGGCAGAACAGTCTTTAAATATAAGCCATACCTAAGGTATGCTGTGGTGGATGGTATTATCATAATTATTACAGCCACAGGAATTTGATAATATACATGTGTCAGCCCTGTGAGCCCTTGCTCAGCTATGGAAGGATTATGTGTATTCTCCTCAGACAGGCTGAACCTTGCCACACCTAAAAGGACTGTAGCCTTGGGGGATTGCCTCTCTTGCTCCTTTGTAAGACTAGGTAGCACCCTTCTCAGAAATAAAACACTCCACTGGAATCGGGTCAGGGGAGAGGAATCAAAATGCGCACCCATTCACAAAGGGCTTGGCCTCACACCAGGATGCTGCATTTCAGAGGACCTTCGTTCAAATGGAGAAAGGTGGGGCAGGGTTAGTGTAGACAGGGGGAGCTCTGTACAGATGAAGGAAGAGTCTGGCATCTTGTTTCTCTCTGCATCTATCTCTCCTTCCTCCACCCAGCCCCACTTCCTCTAGCACAAAGCACTTTGGGTGTGATGTCATAAGGGCAAAGTAAGGGTTGTACCCCAGAAGTAGGCAAGGTTTAGTCAGTCAACTGTGGACCTTTGCCTTTCAATGTAGGGATCCCACACCTCTTCTCTAATTCACTTTGGAGCAACACCTGAGAAGGATTATTTAGACCTTTTTTTATGAGGGTTGCACTTTCCAAAGCCCTCAACCACTGAGGTGAAGAAGGAGCAGTCCAAGCCAGAGGAGTGATCTGCTTCTTACCCACTCCCAGGGCACATTGGGGGTGATCCTTGCAATGGACCAGGACCTGCCACATTGCAGCAGAAGCTCCCAAAGCAGACCCTGAAAGGACTCACCCTGTCTTGAGCCACTGAGTTGGGTCTCACAGCATCTGGAGGGCTTGTCAATGCCATCGACGTAAAAGGCTCTTGCCGGTGCTGTTTCCTGACAGTCCTCTGAACCTTCAAACAAGTGCCTGCATCTTGAGTCCACTTGACGCTGCATCTTGCCCTTGCTGAGCCCATCACCTGAAAGGATCGAATCACTCATTTGACACTGGGACCCAACTCGAACCGCTGTAGAGTCACTTGGCATCTTACACCAAGCTTTACACCATGACTCGACCCAATTTGCCCTCAAACATCTGCTTTGGTGAACAGCACATCGGAGCAACAGTACCATCATTTTTATATTTAGTTATTTGACAGATGGTGTGTGTGACAAATTGCCATCTGGCAATGGTAAAAATCCCTGGCTTTTTGAATTTGTATTAGTGCATACAATGATACAGGGGATTCCTTCTCCTAAAGGGTAATCTGCTACCCAAATGCCCCTTTGTTGCAGCTCCATGCAAAAAGCATAGTCCATCAGTAGCCTGATCCACAGCACCCGCTCTGCTTGTGGTGCAGAGCAGGTTCAAAGGTTACAAAATACCCACCCAACAGCCACAGTGGCAGCAAAGTCACTGCAGCACAGGGGTGACATTTAAGATATACCCTGTGTACCCAAAGTACGATGATCATAAGTACCCCTTGCTAGTTGCATGGTAATCTATAAAAATAAGCTGCGCCTGATTTTAGGCATAGTGCCTGATGGCGATAATTATGATCATGGCCGCCACATCTTAATTTATATAGCACATGTGTCAGCTCCTCAGAGTCAGCTGCGCTGTGAAAGTGAATGTGTATTCGGGTCAGATGTGCTAATACTGACACATGGCAGGACAGAAACCCACAGGGCCCAGCCTCTCTTTTATTCTCTTTGGGTGGGTCAGTGTCCCCCTCCCCAGAGACAGCCGCACAGCCGGCAGCTGTCTTGAGCTTAAGTATCAAAGGAGCACAGCCATTCAGGAGGAGTAGCCTCACACCAGAATGCTGCATATCAAAAGGTATTTGTTGTCAGTAGGAGGGAAGAGGCAGGAGTAGGATAGGCAGGAATGTTCTGGACACTGGAAGAAGCTTCCCACCATCTTATTTCTCACTGTCTCTCTTTCCCTTTCCTGTCTCCTCCACTTCCTGTGGAGCAAAGCACTTTGGGTGCAAGATCAACAGGGCAAAGTCTGCTCTAGCCTGGAGCAGGGATTGGTCCCCTAACGCAGGCTAGCTTAGCTTTAGACCAATCACCTTTAAAGGACAGAGTATTTCACACCTTCAGTATAATTCCCCCCAGTTTCTCAAGATCCTTTAAGACCTAAGAGACATTCTGAACATTCTTAATTGCACTGTACAAAGCCCCCGGGTAGAGGTGAAGAAGGAGCCGTCCAAGACAGAAGGAAGATCTCTCCCCTAGCCACTCCCATGGAACATTGTGAGTAACCAGTGCTGTTGACCAGGACCAACCACTCTGCAATGGATCTTCTGTGCCAGAAGAGCAGACCCTGAACTGGAGAATACAGTTCTCAAGTGCTGTTGCAAAGGCCTCACAGCAACCGGAGGGCCAGCCCAGCTGAAACTCCCTATTCTCCTGCACTGAACCGGTCTCTCCATGTTTCCCACAGCCTGAATAATAGGGAAGGCGGTGATGCTGGTGTCTGCATTCCTCCAACCTGCCGAACTATTGCACTACATCTAAACCAGCTGGACACTGCATCGTGTTCTAGCGAAGCGCATCACCTGCTAAGCCTGAAATGAATGCTCAGCATCGAAACCCAATCCAAATCTCTGGAGGGTCACTCGATGACTCTGAGCCGGTGTTACAACCATGGCTCAGCCCAGCTAGCCCAAGAACCGCCACCTTATTGATTGCTCATCGATGAACCTCGATCACAACTTCAACGACCGTCGTGTGCCGACTCAAACCACACTCGATGGTCACATACCGAAATCTTCCAGGCGCCCAAAGCCCAACTGTGAAGCATTCTTGGGACTGCTTGATGACAGGGCCTCCACAATCCTATGTGCCCAATTGAGCCTGATCAGCTCATTTCAATGTTCAAACCCGGGTCTGATGTGTGAGCCCACCAAGAACTGAATCTAGGTACTGTGACACCGAACAGCCCCCACAGTTCACTCTGGCCATATAGACTGGTTAGGTCTCAATTGCTCCTGTTTTTACCCCAATATCCTTTTTATGGTAGTAGCTAACCTACCACCCCTGGAACTATGCTCAGAGTGCTAATTTCTCCTGTCAGTTGCATCTTCTCTGTTCTTTCCTTTGGTGTGGTTTTTGTATAGTGATATCTTTTCGTTCTACGTGCAGATGGTGAGTCTTTTTGCATAGACTTGATTAAGGCTTGATTAAGGCTTCGGGTTAAAGTATTTATATTTTTATAGAATCTTGACTATAGAACCTTGACTGGACTGGACATTATCTTTATTTCGAACTGTGATACTGTGTTGTTTCGGTCACTACTGCTTGATCTTTACACCCCCCCTTGAGAGTATATGTTACCCTCCGCCTGTGTTACCACAAAAGGCAAAGGGAGTATGTCTCTTGACTGTCCCTGCTTTACCTTTATGATTGTGTTGTGTTTTGGTTTGTAGAGGTGTGAGGGCTGGGTGGCCATTTTATCCCTACCCATCCTTGTACTCCTGCGAGGCAATTTGTTGCAGTGTATTTTATTAAAGTACTAGCAGAAGTACCCATTCTCCGAACGGGTTCTGTGGACAGTCATGCTAAGACTCTCATTAATTGTTGAAAATGAATGATCCTGTAGGTCACTGTTCCGCTGCACCCTTGTAGTGGGGGCATCTACTCCCCACCCCAGTATACCACCAAGGTGACAGATTCCACTCACTGAAGCAGCCCTTCAGACCATAACCGTAATCATGAAGAGGTGACATGGCTGAACACACACACATATAGATGCGTTAAACATGAAGCATGTGCATCCCTGTAAGAAGCTAGACAGACACTTAGGCCAAAGTGCTCTTAGACACGAAGAACATGCTTACAATCACTAAATTGGTGATCACATACACCCCACCTCTCTTATGTGGACATGCCAACCAAACAAAGAATACATATTACTGCTTGCTTGATGCAGAGCGCAACTAAACTGAGTGGCAATGTAAACCAAGATAGAAGATGCAGTGATGCTAGATGAATGGGAGCCATTGAGAAGCCTTAACACTGTGGAGAGAAAGATCCAGTCTTGCTGAGCCAGCGAAAAGGGCCACAGCTCAGACAGTACGTGCAGAGTGCCAAGGTCGTTATGAAATGCAGGTTTGAGCCAGCATTGGAGAAGTACAGACAGCATGCAAATCCCAGGCGAGAGACATAACTCTATCTGAAACAAATGTTGCAAAACTGTCAGGTTCTCATTCGTATTTGTAGTCTATTTGGATTTTATTAGGCACCTTAAACCAAAGCACTGATTAGAGGATGGGGATTGGTACAATAAAAATGAATGAACAATAAAATTCAGAGAACAATCACTCAGGGATGTTGGAGTAAGTAAGACTTCAGGGAGCCACGGAATATAGAATAGTCAAAGATAAAGCAGAGAGTAAGAGGAAGAGCATTCAAGTGAAGAGGGCCAAGAAGTTGAAAAGAGCGAAAACAAGATTGAGCACAGGGATGGCGAGGGGCTAACAATAAAAACAGAGAAAAATAATTAAGGGAGCAAGAAGCAATATAGGAAGATATCAGTTCAGTAAGATAACTAGGAGCCAGACTATGAAGAGATTTGAAAAGAAGACAGAGAAAATGTTATTTGATTTGAGAGTAAAAGGGTAGCCATCCAAGAGCTGCAAGGGAAGAAGAGATAGAATCCCAAAATGAGAGAAGACACAAAATACGAATAGAGGAACTGAATACTGATTTAAGAGGAGCAAGACGAGAGCTAGGAAATCCAAAGAGGGCTGTAGAATAGTAGAAAAGTTTGGAGAAAATTAAAGAAGAAATGAGGAGTTTAAATGCTTGTAAAATAAGAAATGGGCAAGCTTTATGAATGTTGTGAAGATGAAAACTACAGGAATGAGACGTTAATGAAATGTGGTAAGAAAAAGAGAGATAAGTGTCAAAATTAAGGCCAAGATTTCGGTCCATGGGTGAGATTGAGAGCTTAGATGGGGGAAAGAATATAAAAGGAGGTGAAGGATGGGGAGGAAGGATGTATGTGATTTTCCCACGGTTTATTCACCCGCAACGGAAATGACTGCATGGGAAATGTACGCATTACAAAAATGTTCATACATTTCCCATGCGGTCATCGATTTTAAAACAACCCCAAACACACACCTCCACCCATACCCCCAACACACCCCCAACACACCCCCTCACCCTTACTTACCTTTCCTTCCGACGTGCTGTGTCCCTGTGGGGCCGGTTCCCTTTCACTTCCGTGATCGGGAACCGGCGCTGCAGGGTCCTTTTCTTTTTTTTTCTTTTTTACTTTTGATCAGGTGAGCTGCGGAGTTGTCCCCCTGCAATCCTCTACTCACTATACTATGTACTATGTATGTAAAAAAAAAGCTGCAGTACAGTATAGTGAGTGGGGTGTTGCGGGGGCTACCCCTGCAGCCTTTTTTTTTTTTTTTCTTCCGGACAGCTGCAAGGTTTCCGCCACCACCCCCTCTCACTATTTATTTTTTTACCGACCTCACCAAAAGACCTAAACACACACCACAAAAAGTTCAAACTTTTTTCATAGTTAGAATTTTTTGTGGTGTGTGTTTTAGGTCTTTTGGTGAGGTCGGTAATTTTGTGTTAGGTAATTTTGTCCTAACCCGGGAGGTAGGGTATACGCGGGAAAATACTTCAGTCTCATTGAGAGTAAGATAGTGGGAAGACATCCACGATTTAATAACAACTAAACAAGTAGAGAGAGTATGATGGATTTCAGGAGAAAAAGAAGAAAAGGAAAGAAATAGTTGGGTACCATCAGCATTAAAATGGTGAGATAACCCAAAAGAGGAAATAATAGCAGCAAGATAAGAATTGCAGAGGGAGAATAGAAAAGGACCCAATACAGACCCTTGAGGCACCCCATGGGCAAGCAGGAACAATTTAGAGGTCTTGATAGCCCAAGAGATTGAGAATGTTCTATTGGATAGATAAGAATGAAACCAGGACAGGACAGGACCTGTAAGACCGGAAGACAAAAGTGAGGCCAGAAGTTCACACCTGACACAAAGTATGAGACAGCTTGAACTAGTCCCCAGAGGCCAAAGGAGTTAATAACATCTCTAGTAAAACTAGTTAAAATCCTCACAAAGTACTGAGCAGGATAATCTGAAATGAGGTCCCTAAACACATGATTTGCAGTGGCAGAAAATGCCTGTTCAGTGACTGTCATTCCCATCCAGTTCATGGGAACACAAGGATACAATACAGCAAGAAGTTCAAAGCTAGAATGTACTTGCTCGTGGCCAGAGGAGTCAGACAGTGTTAACTCTATAAGAAAAGGTGGCACTCTGGCACCCTTCACACCACCTCCATTGCGCTCATGTGCTGGTAATTGTCCAAGGCATCAAGACCAAAAAAGCCCACACAGACCAATCTCTATTCACCTTCCACACTAAGCTCGCACTTTGTTCCATAACCCAATCACAGCATACTAACCTGACATATCTGTAGTTTCAACCTTTTATAGGTGGTCCCAGGCAGAGTAATCGTATATGGCTGGACCAATTAGATCATTCAACTCATATAGAATGCATATCTATCCATACTGTTCACCCAATCCCATCTCATCTGAAGTTTTGGAAATGTATCTTTTGTTTGTGAAGTCACTGTAATAAAACTCCATGGCCCTCATTACGACCTTGGCGGAGAACCATGGTGCTATTAGCACCATGGTCCATGGCGCTAAGTTGCCAACTCCGCCATGGTGGTTGGCGGACTTACCGCCCCATTCCGACCTTGGCGGGGCGGTAAGTCCCCAATCCCCATTTACCCTTCCCCATTCCCATTTTTGCCCCATAGGGCATAATGGGAGTGGGGAAGGCGTTAATTACGCCACCGTAAATTACGGTGGCGTAATTAACAACAAGGTCCCTTAGCGCCATGGATTTTACCGCCTGCAAAAAGCAGGCGTAAAAATCACCATGGCGCTACGGGAACTCGTACTCAGGCGGTAAGGGTCGGCGAAGTTTACGCCGGCGTAAACCCCTTACCGCCTGGGTCGTAATGAGGGCCCATGACAAGCCTGTAACTAGTTGAGAGCATTGGAAATCTTGAGACATCTGTGAGCATCCCTGCGTTTTCTGAAATTTCATTATTAAAGCAGTAATTTTGTCGGATTCCTGGACTCCTCTGTTACTTGGGCATGGGAATTTCCCCCTGAGCTAGACCTCTGGCTTTTACTTTGCTTCACATTGGTATGGTGCAGTTCATTGCAGTGCATTATGGTGCAAATATCTTGGCAACCGTGCATCCTAGGGCATTGAAATTTGTTTTTTGAGGTCTTTGTTCCTCATATCAGGACCAGTTGAGAAACATTTTTTGTTTCCCTTTCCGGTGAACATGGTTTGCTTTGTCGGCAGAAGAAACCATCTTGCAAAAATCCTGTGGAAAAGTAAATTCACATGATATGGCAAAAAATGTGGAAACTTATGGAATACTACTTGCCTTCAATGTTGCCTCTCAGGTCCATTCACCTCTCATACATTTTTCTCTACCCAGAGTGAACATGATTTATGGCTTCGCCGGCAGTCCACAAACCCACAAAGATGTTTTTAGTTTGGGTGAAATCCAGGGAAAGGATTGGGGTGTCCACCACCAAATGTCCAAGGGGGTAATTCATAGAATTTAGCACACAAGTGGCTCACGCGGCTGGCGCACAGTGTGCGCGTGCAAATCTCTGCACCAGCCGCGTGCGTTAAAATCCATTTCCGCGCACAACGTATTCATGGATTTTAGCTACCAAAACCAGCCGTAGTGCAGCGACCCTGCAGCAGCGCCAGTTACGCCCCCAAGAACGCCCCTCGCGCAGGGAAATCCATCAAAATCCCCAATCCAGCGCAAAGGGCTGCGCTAACCCTGTACCAGCACGGCAAGCGGGGTATGTGTATTACTGGGGTTCGTGGGAAGTTTCACACGCGATTGGCCCTGTGCGAGCGGGGTACGTGTATTACTGGGGTTCATGTGAAGTTTCACAGGGGATTCCAGCAGGGTACATGTATTTTGGGGATGCGCGGGAAGTTTCACACGCGATAGGCCCTGTGTGAGTGGGGTACGTGTATTTCGGGGGTGCGCGGGAAGTTTCACATGCAATTTCAGCAGGGTATGTGTATTTCGGGGGTGCATGGGAAGTTCCACACGCGATTTCAGCAGGGTATGTGTATTTCAGGGCTGCGTGGGAAGTTTTACACGCGATTGGCCTGGGTACGTGTATTTCAAGGGTCCGCAGGAAGTTTTACACGCGATTTCAGCAGGGTACGTGTATTTCAGGGGTGCGTGTGAAGTGTCACATGCGATTTCAGCAGGGTAAGTGTATTTCAGGGGTGCGCGGGAAGTTTCACACGTGATTGGCCTCGGTACGTGTATTTCAGGGGTGCACGGGAAGTTTCACACGCGATTTCAGCAGGGTACGTGTATTTCAGGGGTGTGCGGGAAGTTTTACACGCGATTTCAGCAGGGTACGTGTATTTCAGGGGTGCGCGTGAAGTTTCACATGCGATTTCAGCAGGGTACGTGTATTTCAGGGGTGCGTGGGAAGTTTCACATGCGATTGGCCTGGGTACGTGTATTTCAGAGGTGCGTGTGAAGTTTCACATGCGATTTCAGCAGGGTACGTGTATTTCAGGGGTGCGCGTGAAGTTTCACACGCGATTTCAGCAGGGTACGTGTATTTCAGGGGTGCGTGGGAAGTTTCACACGCGATTGGCCTGGGTGCGTGTATTTCAGGGGTGCTCGGGAAGTTTCACACACGATTTCAGCAGGGTACGTGTATTTCAGGGTTGTGCGTGAAGTTTCACATGCGATTTCAGCAGGGTACGTGTATTTCAAGGGTGCGCAAGAAGTTTCACACGCGATTGGCCTGGGTACGTGTATTTCAGGGGTGCGCGGGAAGTTTCACACGCGATTTCAGCAGGGTACGTGTATTTCAGGGGTGCGCGGGAAGTTTTACACATGATTTTGCTGTCAGAGCGGGGAACGCATATTTCAGGGGTGCGCGGGGAGTCCTACATGTGAATTGGCAGTGTGGGTCCTCCCAGGTGTCCCCTCTATCTCCTCCATGGCCCCTGCAGGCAGCCCACACCACAGGGGACTACCCTGCACCCCTGGTCATGTCCTCCAGCACCCCCACACCCCCTGCAGTGAGGGGCACCTGCCAGCAGGCCCCCACTCATGTCCCCCTGCACCCCCACACCCCCAGCATTGACAGGCAACTGCCAGCAGGCCCTGACACATGTCCCCCGGCCTCCCGCCCCCCCATCATTGACAGGCACCTGCCAGCAGGCCCCGACACATGTCCCCCAGCCAACACGTCATCAGAATCTAGATCCCTGGCTCTTATGGCCACCCAAATCCCACCCCACGCCACCCCAGTCCAAACACCCAACCAAGCTTTACATCCACTCCAAATTGAAATCCCCATTACTTGATAGATCATAAATAAGCAGTATGCACATGAGTACAAGTCTGTCAGACCCACACAATGGCAACACATGACTGAGAAAACCCACATTGTGATATGCATGAAACCAATGAGAGAAGACCACACATTGAAGTAAGAAACAAAAATGTATTCAAGTCAAAATGAAGGGAATGAAATCAAAACACACAATAATGACAATAATAATCAAAATGCAGCATGTCCCAAAAAATGCTGAATAAATAAAATGAGAATCCAAATTAATCCAAATGAAAATGTGTCCAAAATCACCGTCCAACAAAGCAAATCCAAAGGGAAAGAAAAGCGTAATATCCATTGCTCCATGGTGAAGAAAAAAAAGATGAAGGAGAAAAATACACTGTAAAACTATGTACAAATAGCAAATCCAGGGTCCATGAGCACAACGACATAAATGAAACCTACAATGAAACCTACCTAATTACTAACTATATACAAAAATGTGGGGCATAGTCCATGCGCCCCAAATGAAAGAAAAAAGAAATGAAACTTAACACTAATGAACTATATACAATGGCGGCGGGCAAGTCCAACGGCTCACTTGTTGATGTCATGGACCAGGGCATCATCGAACTCCTGTTCAATGTCTTGGAGGTGGGCCTGTTCTCTGGCCCCAAGGTCTCACAGGGATAACGCCATGTCCACCTCCAACTCCCTGCGAATTCCCTCGAGGCACTCAGCCCGTCTCAGTGCCCTGCGCATGGAGTTCTCCGCCCTGACCATTGTGAGCCGTACCTCCTCCGCCCACCCCCGCACCTATCTGCTGGCCCAACCGCTGCCACACGGAAGACACTCCCATTCCAGGGTCCTCCTGCCCTCTGGCCTATGCCTGCCCCTCTTATGTAGATGACCCCGAGCCATGATGCCTCCCACGTTGAGCCTGCCACTGCCTCCGACGCAACTGCCTCTGCCAGCACGACGGCATCCGGGCTGATGGAATCCACCGACACCGTCGTGCACATGCCCTGCCCGATGATGCCGGCACATCCTCCATCTGCTGGGGTCCAGTTGCTGTAGTGTCCACCCCTGCTGGATCTCCGACTCCCAACTGTGGCAGGGATGAGATCCCCACCGAGCTGGCTGCATTGGTCAGGGCAGGTCCACAGGGGGCCCTGGTGGCATCTGGGCCAGAAGACGGCATGGAGAACGACTGGCGCATAGTCTCCACAGAGGAGGAGAGGGCCGCCAGAGTGGCCGACACATGTACAAAACCCCCGACCATGGACACTCCCAACTGGGCCACGTTGGCACGCTGCTCTTCGTGATGACGTGCGTGCTCCCCCCAGGAAGCACGCACGTCATCACGAAAGTCATGCGTGCGCAACGTGACACCAATCAGAACCTTCTTCATACGGCCGGGGGTCCCCTCGTACGCAGGTAGAGGAGTGTCAGATGACATGGACATCCCCCCTACCTGCGGACGGGCCTGGGATGGAGCAGCCCTCCATGGCGACCTGTGCTGCCTCCTGCCCCTGCCCCTGGACTGCACCACTTGCACCAGTGGTACCACCCCCACCAGGCCCCATGTGCGGCTCAGTAGCGGCCTCCTCCTCCTCTGTGGAAACCACCAACCTGGATGGCTCCACACCGTCTTCTGCCATTGCAAGCCCCTGTGGGGGCTCACCCACCCCTTCCGCTGCAGCTGTAGTGGCAGACGCAGCACCAGTCCCCTCACTCCCAGACAATGGTAAATTCTGGGAGGGTGACTGGGCCTTGCGTCGCCGGCCGGTGGGGGCGTCCCCGCCGCTTTGCTCCACAGCACCGTCTCTGCCCTCTTCATCACTTGCCGCTGTGTAGAGGGAGACATAGAACACAATCATCAGGGTACTGTACAATGGTCCCCTAGACAGAAAGCAATAGCAGATGAGTGGCACTGTCAAACATCACTTCCATCATGTCCCTCCACAACACATGGGTCAGTGCAAGCAAAACACATGCAGTAAAGGCATGGCGCATGCGATGAACATTAGCATACATGTCCAAGTGACTCTTGAAACATACAATGCTGGTTTGAAACTCCCATGCATCATGGGTCATGCCTATCACATGCACACACTTCACCGTAGTTTCATCCATCTAGCCCTGTACACCCCAGACACAGTGGATACAAGGATGAGTAGGCTGCATCAGTGAATCTGAACATCGTCACAGACATGTGCCATGCATCCATGGCATTTACAAGTCACAGACATGCAAGTCAGACACACAGACATGGACACCATACATGTCCATGACCGCAGCACCCATCTCTCACACCCCATCCATGACCAATAACAGAGACAGGCATGCATTAATGTGTGCATTCCGCATGCTGCTCCGCATGTTCCATTGTAACACATGCACCTACCACGTGGTTCACACATTACTGGTCTCACATGCATGACCATGATGTCCCTGCACACACACAAAGGTACATGGCCTATGTCACACATACAGACAAGTATCAGACATCCAGCACCCTGCAACATGCCCTGTCTCACACAGCAATGCTTGGCCACTTACTGCCCAACTCCAGATGGGTCTGCCTCTGAAGGATCTGGGCGTGGAGCGCTGGGCCTACGCGTTCCAGGACCCTCATCTGGATGGTTCTCATGCTGCCCCGGCCCCCCTCCACGAGGTGCCGGGCCTTTATGAGGGTCCTGGACCTCAAGTCCTCCCAGCGCTTCTTGACTTGCTTGATGTTGCGGGTTGCCACCCCTTCTGCGTTGATGACAACCACAAAGTCGTCCCAGATCCTATCCATCCTTCCTTGTTGGCGCGTGATGTTCCAAAGAGGGCATCATAATGCCCTAGGACATGCTCCACCAGGACTCCAACTTCCTTCTGACTGAAGCTGGTGACCCTCTGCCCCTCTGGCTGGGGGTCGCCAGTGGTCTGAGATGTTGTTTGCCCCGACATGGCGACCCCCGAGGCAGGCGTGGGTGGGCAACTGGGTCCTGGGGCTGGGCTGTGGAGCGATGGTATCCCAGTCGGGAGTCTTCTGTTCCAGCAGGGGTGGACACAGCAACTGGACCCCTGCAGATGGCTGATGTGCAGGCACCAAATAGCAGGGCACGTGGGCAGCAGGCAGTAAGGCAGCAGCAGATGGCAGGTGGGAGCGTGCTCGGGGCTCTGGGGGGCAGGAAAATGGCCTTCAGGGCAGGAGCGTGGTCTTCTGTGTGTTTTCGCGTGGCCAGCTTGATACGGAGTGATTTGGCACGTGAAGAAATTGCACGTCAGCGTGTAATTCGAGGAAAGGCCCTTAGCGCGTAAGCGTGTCAGCACACGTACGCGATTTCATTGGACCAAAGGCCCTTAGCGCGTAAGTGTGTCTGTGACGTATCGCGCACGGGCGTTGCCCTTTCACGTGTAAAACTTCCCGCGAACCCCAGGAATACACATACGCAGGCCAATCGCGTGTGAAACTTCCCGCGCACCCCTGAAATACACGTACCCTGCTGAATTTGCGTGTGAAACTTCCCGCGCACCCCTGAAATACACATACCCAGGCCAATCGCATGTGAAACTTCCCGCACACCCCTGAAATACACGTACCCTGCTGATATTGCGTGTGAAACTTCACGCAAACCCCTGCAATACACGTACCCAGGCCAATCGCGTGTAAAACTTCCCGCGCACCCCTGAAATACACGTACCCAGGCCAATCGCGTGTGAAACTTCACGTGCACCCCTGAAATACACGTACCCTGCTGAAATTGCATGTAAAACTTCCCGCGCACCCCTGAAATACACATACCCCACTCAGTATATGCGTGCTTTTTATTTAGGCACACTTTTGAAATGCGCAAGGACGCTACCGCCTGTCTTCGTGTGGCGGACGTGTTTAGGCCTGTACGTGTCTTTGCCCGTGCACGGGTTTGCCCTATTCGATTCCATGAACATGTGTGGTTCACGTGCGTGTGGGCGTTCCATGTACTTCCCAGCAGTACTTCCCCCGTTACGCCTTCTTTTTCACGATTTATTCCCCATTCTGCGTGTCACGCCCCCTGTTCCGCCTACTTTTGTTGTGTGCGCTGCGCTATGTGCGCTTTCGCTGTGCGCTTAGCGCACGCTGTTTGGAGATGTGTGCGCCAGCGTGCGCCATGCACGGATTTGGTGCACAACCAGTGGGAAAGTAGCGCAGCGCCTTCCTTGAATCGCACGCATGCACGTGCGCTTGCTTTCTCACGCATGCGCCTCCTTGCGCCTGCTTGCGCTGGGATTTTCGGCGCACGTTTGTTCCATGAATCGGCCCCCAAATGTCATGTAGTCAGCAATGTTCGAAGGGGCCTAAGAGGTAATTAAGCAAAATGTGGTGCAGATTTGTGAAACAGTGGAATTCCAGGGAAAGGGGTTGGGTGTCCAAATGTCATGTAGCCAGTAATGTCCGGAGTGTCGTAACAGGTAAGATATATATATATATATATATATATATTTTTTTTTTTTGTTAGAACCTTGAATGGACATTCCTTTATTTGGACTGTTATACTTGACTGTTTGGGTCACTACGGAATCACATTCAAACTACTCTTAGGTGTATAACTTTCCCACAGCTCACGTTACTCTCAAATGCTGAAAGTGGTATATCTTTTAACTGTGCCTGTTTTACCTCTATGATTGGGTTCACTCCTGGTTTAAAGAAGTGTGAGGGCTGAGTGTTGTTTTTAGCCTCTACTTATCTTTCTTCTTGTGGAGGACAGAATCCAATCAGTCACAGTAATTATTCTATAGATTGGATATCATCAGGTATGCCATTTATGCCAAATTAAAGGTATAAGGGTGGGTGGCAGAAATGAATTGTCTCAGTGTACATCCTTTGTAGGATTACATTGAAATCCCAATATCCCGCTCAACTGCAGCGTGTTTGCCGTGTAGTTGATAGTTCTTTCATTATTACACTCCATTTTTTATGTTTACAGGCACAAGTATATGAAAAAGCCATCGGCCTCGACTTTATTTATTTTCTAGAGAACACCAAGTACTGACCCACAAAGCAGTTGCTGAGCCCTCGTGAGTGCCATGAAGGCATTACTAACCATACTTGTGTTGATCCATTTTATGTGAAATGCTTTACTGCTTGTGCCCAGCTCGCCAGACAGAATCAGGGCACATTTTGCCTTTCCTCGAGCCCTGGGAAGAGCTGCCTGCTCTCTGCATGTCGCTGCAATATTCATGTCACTCCTGGGCCACTTACACTTCAATGACTCTGCTGCCGAGAGAACAAGCTCTTACATCTTTAAATACCTCCTTGCATTTACTTCCAAGCGATGGGAGACGCTCCTTCTGCACATTGTGTACAAAAAGAGGAGAACTGCCGGAGCACTTATAAGAAGTGAGTAAATGTATTCCAAAATTGCGTTTCTTTTGTCTCCGAGTGATGTGCCTTCCTTTGCCTTAGTCCCACTTCACTCCTCCCTGCTCCTCTCCCTTTCCTTAAAGGCACTGTCTAGTTATTAAATATCCCTCCCCACTTAGTCCTTTTAAGAAATTGCTGATCTACATATGGTGTTGATTTACTAAGCTAAAAAAATGTTGCTTTCTGTCTAATTTGGGGTTCATTTTGCTTTCATTTTATACACATGCCTGGTACTTAGGGTTTATGTTTGGGGAGGCGTTTTTTACAGTGTAACACAGCTTTCTAGCCACATAAAGTATCACTACCTTGAAGCTGTGTTAAGCTGCTATGGGCGGCAACACTTGTCTCAAATCCCAGCACGAGCCCCCAAACTGTTAAGGATTCCAATCGGCGTCACACACCAGACCAAGACTCTTGCCCTTAGCCTAGGAGGTAGCTCTTATACCTCGTCTCGCAACCCCTTTTACAAATGCCCTGGGTCACAATGGACCATGAACCAGGCTGGTGAGTGGAAATACAATATTTATTTATTTTAAATTCAAAGAAAATCACACCATTGTAATATTGGGCTGCAATCACAAATGGGGTGATTATTACAATGTACAATGATGAAATACACTTGGTTGACCTTCTACTATAAAATATCCAAAGCACAGATGAGTGGGAGCAATTTTACTGTTCGGGTAGATAGCACCCAAGTTAAGATTACCTGCAATGCTCCCTCAAACTCCTATTAATTGGATAGAAAGGAGCACCAAGGGGTCAGGTACACTAGGCAGCAAACAGAATTAAACACCAACCTTCCCTGACAAAATGAGAGGCAAAATCAGATTAAAACACCTTTGCAATTGTATAAATCACACTCTGAATTGGTAAATAATTAATGTACACGTGCATTTGAATAAATGAGGTAAATATGAGTTATAAGAGTATCAGAGATGTAAGAACACTAGCAACTACAAGGCAAGGTACCAACAAAGGGCATTCAGTTCAAACATCAACTTTGAAGTGACACAGTGCAGCCCAAAATCACACGCATAGAAATTTCCCTTTCTTACTTTCACAGGTTTAATGCCAAAACGGTTTGAAAAATGGGTGAAATAGACAGAATTGGAATGCAGTTTTTATGCTGGGTGACAGATGCACATCACAGAGATAATATGCAAGTGAAAGAGTGTCTCTAAGTTAATGACAGGATGAGATTCTCAAGGGGAAAGTTAATTTGGTTTTAAAAATAAAAGCAGTTAACAGAGAAAATTGGTTTGGAAAGGAAAGGACAAGTTTCACTTAAACTAGATTTAGTGGCTAGAAAAGAGGAACACCACCCATGAATAGGAATGTTATGCTGCAGTTGTAACCCTTCACAAAGTGTGCCCCTTTTAGGGAGAATTAATTTATTTATTTAATCAAAATGTTACTAAGGACTGGCGCTTACACTTGGAAATGAAGGACAGGATGCACAGAGAATTCTGACAGTTTGAAACAAGTTATCAGGGTATTGATGGTATTGATGGGATTACTTAGAGAGTGGAACATAGACTAGGTATCAAGATGGGGTATCAAGATGGGGTATGATATGTGTTGCTATGGGATGGGGTGATACACACATCATCACTTGAGTTTGGGATTTGGGACAGCCAACTGGGTTTCTGGATAGCAAGGCAATATCTGGTCACTGGTCACCACAGAGGGCTCTCCTAACAGAAAACAGCTGGGGCTGTCTGGTCACAGCACAGCGGCATGCAGGTAGTGGGGCAAAAAGCTGTCTGGTCACAGGATACTCTCAAAAGGGTACCACAGCTTTTCCCCCTTTCTCCCTGAGTTAGTGAGATGTTGTTATGGGTTTTCTTTTTCTGGGTGGATGGTCCTGCCTGGATAGGGTCAGCTATGCTTTGGCCTGGCAGTGGAATAAGGAATCTGGAGTTCGGGCAGGATGAATATGGAATATCTGGATACGCAGGAGCTGGAAAATTCAGGTGAGAGTCTTTGTGTCTGTGAGCTTCCCTCTTTTTTAAAGCTGGTGACATGACAGGATTTATTGTTGGGGCAGGCTTAGGCTGGACATGCCTCTAACAACTGGATAGGACAGCCTATGTATGTTGCCGCCTTCCTAGAAGCAGATGGACTGAATGAGGGAACTCAGTTTTATGGGGTGTGCTTTTATGAGGTACAGAGCCATCCCACAGTTACATTTGCCAAAAATCAGTTCTGACCTGAATTGCACATTTTTACAGTTGTGGCACTCTTGCAAATTGCATAGACAAATGACATATTTCATACAGAGCATGGCAGTCCAACTCCCCAGTCTGTCTGACATTGTTTTGTCCCTCTAATAATCTTTCGTGCTTTATGGCCGGAAACATTCCACTTTCAATTCTGAAATTTTATACAGGTGTATCTATTATCACAGAGCATGTTTGCATTAAATTTCGAAGTTATCCCATGAATACTTTTCAAATGAATGACATTATTCTACCGTTTGTGTCCCATACATGCTAGGGAAAGCCACAATATCTTGTTTTAATGCCCCCAAAATCATATTTAAACTGTTAAACTCTCGCATTAATGTGTTGTCCGGTTGCAGAAATAAAGCCTTAATGTTTATTCATTTAAAACAGTCTTTTACCCCAAATGGCCAGCATTGTTTCCCAAATAAGGGCATAACTTCCAAGGTTGCTCTGGAGTTTGCTTTGAGGCTCCCCAGTTGAAGTTGAGGGGTGTTGCTGTTCACAAAGTTGCACCTAAGTGCCCTGGAAATCTTTTGTGTCTTGGCTGCAGAATGCCAGAAAGTCTGACGAGCGTGTTACATTCTCCCCCTTGGTCTATCCATCGTTCCCAGATTCTGGTCCCCTTGGGTCTCAGGAAGCAAATGTCATTTGAAGCCAGGCCAGGAAGACCTGTTCTGTGGCTTCAGCACACTTTTTTTTCTGAACCAGAAATCAAACTGTGGGACTTAAATCTCCTACATATGTTTTAAAACAAAATCCCCATCACATTCTGTGCAAAGACAGTGCCTTAATTCCACAATTTACTTTCAAACAGAAATCTCCTCGTTTGTAAAAAGCACAACCATTTTTACACGTGGTGAATCTTCCTTTTGCTGTTGCTTCCAATGCAGTTTTCTCTTACATCTAGATTCTTAACATTATTTGCAGCCCATGTCAATTTCTCATACACAGAAATTGGTTCAAGGCAAAGGTCCTCTGAAACTGACATAAGCACACAGATATAGGGCTTCTTTTGATGAGTTTATCTGTGATATTTTGTAACAAAAAGTCAAGTGTTTTTCCATGAAGTTTCTTTGTTGTTTCATAGATCTTGCCTGACACAGCCTGTCATTCAGTGAGAAGTGCTTTCTTTTGCTGAAGCACAACCTGAATATGGATGGACATAGCTGGTTCTCGCTGAACAAAACTGTGTACTGTCGAAAACGGTGGACAAGAGCATCCGGGCGTAGTCATTTTAAATGAAATATATCCCCTTTTCAATGGGAAATTTTGAACTAGCAGCAGAGCAGCGCTGCTTTTCAATTTTTTTCTTGGGTGCACCTAAGGAACCAACTGGCAGCCTTTCGCTGGGTGTTCCATGTTCCATCTTGCCCCATAGGTATTTGGCAACGACAGCACATCTATCATTTTTGGTAGCTGTAAAACACAGTTTTGATGCAAGGGAATGGTGCTCTGCAGAGCCAGCTCAGCCATGTTGCTGGTAACTGCTGAAGTGCAGATTGGTCTTGAAGCGGAATTCTGCTGGGTGGGTAAATGTAAACCACAACTCCAAATCCAGCCTCAAATAGGCCATGGGGATGGCAGGTGGGAGAGTGAAGTATTTTTCCCCAGAAGGTACATTCTACAATGTCCAACCATGATAAATCTCTCATGGCCACCTCCAGGCCATAAACAATCGCAGGGACAACACTCTGCTTATAGAGTGTGATAATACCTTCCATCGAGAAACCTGCTGTGCGTTTAGAAAATTGATTTATAACATGGGTTAATTGCTGGGCGTTACGCTTTTTACTTTCAATGATGATTTGGTAGTTACCCCCACTGAATAACTCCATTCCCAAATAGGTATAACTTCCCACGTAATTAATTTTTCCTATTTCTGACTCCAGACTCACGCAGTGCAACTATTCCCCTGATAATATCATCTTTTGTGTTTTCTTCACATTAATGGCAAGGTCGTTTTACGGACATATTCAGACAAGGGCTTTAAATTTACTTTTCACACCACTCAGTGTACGGTCCATTAAAACCAGATCGTCAGCATGTCATATGCTGGATATAATAGTATCCCCATTTTCACTGGGCAACCCTTTTCAGACACTACTGAGTGTGGGAGGTCCGAGTGGTATAGGTTAAACAAAAGGGGAGCCAACCCACAACCCTGTTTGTTTATGTCTACCATAGTTGAGAGATATCCGGCATCGTCTAGCCGTACTTGGACACCTGTGTTTGTATGTAAAGTGATAATAATAGTCAGAAGGCATTCAGGGCATCCCAGGAGTCTCCGCTTCTGTCACAGTATGGAGCGGTTTACAGAATCGAGGGCCGCACTGAAATCTACACAAATTACATACAGCACAGGGCTGCCCCTCTGGGTAGCCTCCTGTATAAATGTATCTATTAACCTGATATTATGGATAGTACTTGACCTTGGCCTAAAACTGGTTTGTGTCGGGTGCAGTATTTTACATCTTGTAACCCAACTCTGCATGGCAGTGAAAACAAATATGGCAAACAGTTTCCCTTTTACGACTAGAAGAGAGAGTAACCTGTAATTTACTCGTAGCTCTCTATCTCCTTTTTTGAAGATGGGGAGTAGTATTGCCTGTTGCCATGTCTCAGGACCACTTCATCTCTGCACACTTTGTCAAATAAGATCTTAAGGTCCATACTCCTGAATTTCCCTTTAGTACTGAATTTGATAGGCCATTTGGCCCTTCTGCTCTCGATCCCTTTACATTTATTTATTCAGGTATTGGTCATTTATATAGCACCTATACACAACAAGGGTTTCCAACCCAGGGAAGGTGAGTAGATAAGAAAATAGAATTGACATTCTTAATAGGCATTGGAACATTCAGAATGGGCAAGTACTATGAGGCTGAATACCAGTGAATGTTTTTAATTTTTCTAGGTAGTGTGAAACCATAGAAAGTGTGAAGACACCTTTCATCGATACATAAAAGACAAGAGTGAAGATAGAATTACCCCTGATGTTTGTCCTGAAGAAGGTCGACTTAGTTTCTGGCCATAGTTGAGAGCCAAGAATCGACTGAAACATATGTAGACGAAAGAAGTCTATATGAGAATATCATAGGACTAGTGTATAAACTAAAAAGTGTTTTACATACAACAAAATTGGGTGTTAATAGTGATGGGGACAGACTGTATGAAGTATTGTTTGTCTCTATCACTGCAATTAGTGGCGTGAGAGTGTACATGTGATGGTATGAATGTGGATGAAAGGTGGAAGGAAGTTTCACAAGAAAACGATAAATATCTTGTACTGGATTTGAATATTTGATTTGATATTGTTTGAAAAATTATTGTAAAGAATGAAATATTTTTGCTAAATAGTGTATTGTCAGTTTGGTATTTCAGCCTCACTACCACAGTCTATTTTGTTTCTGTATACATGTGATGGTATGAATGTGGATGAAAGGTGGAAGGAAGTTTCACAAGAAAATGATAAATACCTTGTACTGGATTCGAATATTTGATTTGATATTGTTTGAAAAATTATTGTAAAGAATAAGATATTTTTGCTAAATAGTGTATTGTTAGTTTGGTATTTCAGCCTCACTACCACTGTCTATTTTGTTTCTGTATACTTTTATAGAAGTTGCCAGATCTATCGGGAGTCTTTACTACCCAGTGTAACAAACATTTGTTGCAACAGGATATTGTTATGTGAAGAGCTCCTTCTTTTTAGACTGTTCCTATAGTTGCCTTTCAGCCTCATTATCCTGGCAGCCACCTCACATTGCGTGCCCCCAATCTGTTTAACTTTTCGGATGTGACTTTGCATTTGGCGCTTGGCCTCTCTAATTTCAATGTCATTGACATGCTTATGTTGAAAATTGTGTATGATCATATGCCTTCGACAGAGAGACCTAGTTTCAAAAGCAAGTGACTGCAGTCGTTCTCCCATTCTGTATATACCGAGTGACTCAAATAAAGAACATTCATGTTTAAGAAGCCAGTGCACCCTGCCCTGGATGCCCTGTCAATATTCTTTGGGGACGATCTTAACCGGTTTACCGCATGGTTTATTTCAACCCTTCCTGTACCACCCACTGGTCTCCTACCCAAGTTAATCAGGCGTAATGACAACACTAATAAGGAATGATCACTTTAATCTGTACCCTGGACAGAAAAGTACTCAACTTTTTTCTGCACAGGTGTTGCTGGCAAATAGATAATGCAGGGTGGAGGATGTTTTATCCATCTGCCAGGTACACTGGCCAGGTCTATCTCCAAAGGTTCGTCCATTTAACATTGTAAATCCCCACTCCTTTAGGAACGACACCCATTTAGGCCACTTACTGTTTTCTCATTTCTTACTTATACTAAATGGGTTAACAAATCTACAGGCACATCCCCTGTCATTATCTCTACAGCCAGCATTTAGATCCCGACCTATACGGATAAAATCATGGCCTACTGAGGTTGACCAATACATTCATAAATCTCGTCCAGATTTAAAATGGTTGGAGACACATATATGCTCATCAATAGCATTTATGTGAGCCCCCCCCGACCATAAACCCCTCGATGGCCACTACGTTTGGTGTGCTCATCATCAATGTTGTGCTCTGTATGGGAAGATTCTGCTTTAATCCAATAATGAGGCCTCCAGAAGGGCACCCATCTATACTGTTCGTGGTCATCTCCTGGAACAAAACATAACCCTGTATCTCTTGTCTCCTGCAACAATATTATATCACATCCATGCTGGAGAGGGAGGGAACCCTTAGGGCCCTGGAAATGGCTATGGCCTCAGGTATTCCAAGATACCACCTTTAATATATCATAATTTGACTCCACAAGTTGTCTTAGCAAAAATGTTCTAAACCATTCCCAACCCATTGTGTCTTCAGGCAATGATGCAGGTTGCAGATGTTGTAGCCTTTCCTACCCCTTTTGCGGCCTGTACAGCTGTCGAAACCTCAGATTGTTTCTTTGGGCACAGGTGCGAGGGACAATCAACCATGTACCCCACATTCTCAATGGAAACCTGGTGTGCTCTGACAACGCCAGATACCTGTGGGGTTACACAGTGTACATGCACAAAGGTTCCCCCCTAGACTTTAACAGGTTCTACAAAGCTGAAGTCGAAGGATGATAGGATACATAATGCCAATACTCTTTTACATGATACTCAACAAGTCTGATCTGTTGGTACATTTGTCTGAAAAAGTCTGCGACCCTCGGCCAAATGTAAACGTTTTTAAGTCCAGATTATCATGCGTACCTTCCAGGCTGTTGGCCCTTGCTGGTACTATAGAAGAGGGAGGAGTACCTGGCTTAATTTGACCAGGTTTGGTCAGGTGTAACAAAAGGCCAGCTTGAATAGGTTCCCTAGGTGATTTTGTACAATCCTCCAAGACCGTTGGTATTGATGCTCCCCTCCTGCTTCTTGATAGGCCAGTCGGGCCACATCCCCAATTCCCCAACTGCTAAGAGTACCAGCAGAATGTTGTCTCTTTCTCTTCCATGCAGCTTTCTTTTTGTCTTTCTTGTTTTGACCCTGTTCAAGTGAAATAGTTGAAGAGTTGAATTGTTCTGATGATTGAGTTTGCCGTTGATGGCTCCACTGTAAGGATAACCAGATGGCTGGCCTTGGCTCGCTTATCCAGCCGTCTTTCTTTTCTAGACATGTAAATGGAACTATCCAGTTGGTTTTCTTTCATAAGATTTATGACCACTTGTGAAGAGGGTGATAACTGTTTTGAACCAAGATGAACGGGATATTCTGTATGGTTCTGTTCCGTTATTGGTTTACTAGTAGGCAGCTTAGGGCACCCCAGGGATTGCAGTCGGCAGTCAAGTGTCTCCATTGATCTACCTTGCTTTTGCACTTCCTCCCGAATAACCCCACATAGTTTTAATAGGATTTCTACTGCAAAGTAGAGGTGGTGTGCGCATCCATTTGTTCTCCATGAACACAACTTTGTGCTCCATTTTGACTTCCATCTTCAGTTGGTATGTTGGGAAACATAGTTGGTGAGGTTGAAAGGTGCTGGATCATTTCTTGGAGAGATGGAGAATCCTGAACATGAGCGGGTAGAGCTTCCTGATTTAAGGCCTGGCACCCATTTTCCACTGATGGATCGACGTTCACCCTACTTGTCCCCATTACACAGTGATCGAAGTGCATGAAAAGAAGTAGTGGAGCTATGTTCCCTGTTGGCCTGCCTCCACACCCGACATTTTCTCCATGGCGGCATTATTGTACTTATGCGAACAACACGTTGTTTCAATTAAAGATTGCTTACATTGAGGACCAATGTATTTGTTGGGCATTCTCTGCAGAGTTGACAGCTGGATTTCTAGATTTTTAGTCACCATCACTTTGCATGCTAGGACTTGTAGTTAGCTCCACTTTACTTTACATGTATGGGACTTAAAGTCACCGCATGCAAAAACCTGTTGACTAAAAGAAACCAGGACTGGATATGTAAATGGTGGCATTTGTTATTGGTTTTTAGAGCCCCATGCAGTATATTATCAGTGTGGCAGGACTTCGTGTTTGTAAGGACTGACGCTGTTTTTATTGCTTTAATTGCTGTATTTCAGTGATATATTTGCACAGCCCACGGTGCTCAGTGTTCTCATTGCTCGTCCAAATGAAGGTGTGGGAGGACATGGACCCCTCCCTGCACAATCCCTCTTCACGTCTCAGTCTAGAAGTTCAGGCCTATCAATATTCGAAAGATGCGTTTTGTTATCCTACTATCCCTGTATGTCCTGCCAAATTGTATTCATACCAGGAACTCGTCATCAAAGTGCAGGTTGGCGTATCCATGGAAAGTGTACCTTCACATGCAAAGTGACCAGATGACTCATGATGCTATGGCATACATGTCACAGTCTTGTGCTTTCCATGCATCAAACCAATGTATTCTGGGTGTTGTAGGCTCGTTGAACTTCGGTGCACAAACTGCATTATACAGCCCGTTGTGTCCCCATGCCCAAGACACCAGTCACCCTGCAACAAATGACTTTTAACGAAACGTATCACTTTTTTGCAGATTTAATCGTAATTCTATCTTGCTGCAGCAGACCCTAATGCATACTGTGTTCTGCACTAAAATACTACCTAGTATTTAGTATTTAATATGGAAGACAGGCCCTCATTATGGGCACCAAATACATGCAGTGCAATGAAAGGCAGGCTGGCCGCTGATAAGGTCCAGTGTCACTATTCTATTAACTTTGTATTCAGTGGGAAAATGCTGTCAACTCGACAGCATGTCCCAGCTGAATACAAAGTCAAAAGTACACATAAAACATGTATTTAGTGTTTGGTGCCAATAAATAAAAGTATTTCAGTGCGGAACACAGGCCCACATTAAGGCTCTGCCTCTGCAGAGCAATGAAAGGCAGGCTGAAGGTGACGGTCACGTGACATCCCACATGCAGTAAAAATACGGTCGGAAGAGAGTGATGGTACAGTGGACTTCATTGAACAGTCCACTTAATCCTCACTTTCTCCCGACTATTAGGCAGAATTATATGCAGTACCCTTTTGGAACACGACACACAATTAAGGGGGTAATTCATAGAATTCAGCGCACAAGTGGTGCACAAGTGGCGCACGCGGCTGGTGCACAGTGTGCGCGTGCGAATTTCTGCACCAGCCGCGTGCGCTAAAATCCATTTCCGCGCACAGCGTATTCATGGATTTTAGCTTCCAAAACCAGCCGTGGAGCAGAGTGGCGCAGTGACCCTGCAGCAGCGGCAGTTACGCCCCCAACCCCTCACCGTGCACCATGCACAGCGCACAAATCCCGTACATGGCGCACAGGCCCTCAACCACGAAAACGCCTGTAAAACTCCCTGCGCACCCCTCCGAATACACGTACCCCGCTGCACGGGGAGTGTCACACGCAATTGGGGCTGGGTACGTGTATAACAGGGGTTTGCAGGAAGTTTCACACGCGAAATGCCCTGTGCGAGTGGGGTACGTGTATTCCTCGGGGGCGCGGGAAGTTTCACACGCAATAGGCTCTGTGCGAATGGAGTACGTGTATTCCTGGGGTGTGCGGGAAGTTTCACATGCGATTGGAGTGGGGTACGTGTATTTTGGGGGTGCACGGGAAGTTTCACACGCGAAATGCCCTGTGCGAGTGGGGTACGTGTATTCCTGTGGTGCGCGGGAAGTTTCACATGCGATAGGCCCTGTGCGAGTGGGGTACGAGTATTCATGGGGTGCGTGGGAAGTTTCACACGCGATAGGCCCTGTGCGAGTGGGGTACATGTATTCTTGGGGTGCGTGGGTAGTTTCACACGCGATAGGCCCTGTGCGAGTGGGGTACGTGTATTCCTGGGGTGGGCGGGAATTTTCACACGCGATTGGAGCGGGGAATGTGTATTTCGGGGGATGTGCGGGAAGTTTCACGTGCGAAATGCCCTGTGCGAGTGGGGTACGTTTATTCCTGGGGTGCGCGGGAAGTTTCACACGCGATAGGCCCTGTGCGAATGGGGTACGTGTATTCCTGGGGTGCGTGGGAAGTTTCACACACGATTGGAGAGGGGAACGTGTATTTTGGGTGTGCGCAGGAAGTTTCATGCGCGAAATGCCCTGTGCGAGTGGGGTACGTATATTCCTGGGGTGCGCAGGAAGTTTCACACGCGAAATGCCCTGTGCGAGTGGGGTACATGTATTCTTGGGGTGCGTGGGTAGTTTCACACGCGATAGGCCCTGTGCGAGTGGGGTACGTGTATTCCTGGGGTGGGCGGGAATTTTCACACGCGATTGGAGCGGGGAATGTGTATTTCGGGGGATGTGCGGGAAGTTTCACGTGCGAAATGCCCTGTGCGAGTGGGGTACGTTTATTCCTGGGGTGCGCGGGAAGTTTCACACGCGATAGGCCCTGTGCGAATGGGGTACGTGTATTCCTGGGGTGCGCGGGAAGTTTCACACGCAATTGGCCCTGTGCGAGTGGGGTACGTGAATAACTGGGCTTCGCGGGAAGTTTCACACGCGATTTTGCTGTCAAAGAGGGATACATGAATTTCGGGGGTGTGCGCGGAGTCCTACACGTGAATTGGCAGTGTGGGTCCTCCCAGGTGTTCCCTCTACACCCTCCATGGCCCCTGCAGGCAGCCCACACCACAGAAGACTACCCTGCACCCCTGGTCATGTCCTGCAGGCAGCCCATCCACCATGGGCATGCCCCCCAGCCAAGCCACATGTGACCTTGCACTAGTGATCACCAACTCATGTCCCCCAGCACCCCCACCCCCCAGCAGTGAGGGGCACCAGCCAGCAGGCCTCCACTCATGTCCCACACATGTCCCCCAGCACCCCCACCCCCAAGCGTCAGGGGCACCTGCCAGCAGGCCCCCAGTCATGTCCCACTCATGTCCCCCAGCACCCCCACCCCCCAGCAGTCAGGGGCACCTGCCAGCAGGCCCCCACACATGTACCCCAGCACCCCCACCCCCCAGCAGTCAGGGGCACCTGCCAGCAGGCCCCCACTCATGTCCCACACATGTCCCCCAGCACCCCCACACCCCAGCAGTCAGGGGCACCTGCCAGCAGGCCCCCACTCATTTTCCCCAACAGTCAGGGGCACCTGCCAGCAGGCCCCCACTCATGTCCAACACATGTCCCCCAGCACCCCGACCCCCCAGCAGTTAGGGGCACCTGCCAGCAGGCCCCCACTCATGTCCCCCAGCACCCCCACTCCCCAGCAGTCAGGGGCACCTGCCAGCAGGCCCCCACTCATGTCCCACACATGTCCCCCGGCACCCCCACCCCCCAAAAGTCAGGGGTACCTGCCAGCAGGCCCCACTCATGTCCCCCAGCACCCCACCCCCCAGCAGTGAGGGGCACCTGCCAGCAGGCCCCCACTCATGTCCCACGCATGTCCCCCAGCACCCCCACCCCCCAGCAGTCAGGGGCACCTGCCAGAAGGCCCTCACTCATGTCCCACACATGTCCCCAAGCACCTCCACCCCCAGCAGTCATGGGCACCTGCCAGCAGGCCCCCACTCATGTCCCCCAGCACCCCACCCCCCAGTAGTGAGGGGCAACTGCCAGCAGGCCCTCACTCATGTCCCACACATGTCCCCCAGCATCCCCACCCCCAGCAGTCAGGGGCACCTGTCAGCAGGCCCCCACTCATGTCACACACATGTCCCCCAGCACCCCCACCCCCAGCAGTCAGGGGCACCTGCCAGCAGGCCCCCACTCATGTCCTCCAGCACCCCACCCCCCAGCAGTGAGGGGCACCTGCCAGCAGGCCCCCACTCATGTCCCACAAATGTCCCCCAGCACCCCCACCCCCCAGCAGTCAGGGGCACCTGTCAGCAGGCCCCCACTCATGTCCCACACATGTCCCCCAGCACCCCCACACCCCAGCAGTCAGGGGCACCTGCCAGCAGGCTCCCACTCATGTCCCACACATGTCCCCCAGCACCCCCATCCCCCCACCCCCAGCAGTCAGGGGCACCTGCCAGCAGGCCCCCACTCATGTCCCACACATGTCCCCCAGCACCCCCACCGGCCAGTAGTCAGGGGCACATGCCAGCAGGCCCCCACTCATGTCCCCCAGCACCCACGTCATGACGATCCTCAATCATGGGCCTCATGGCCACCCACATCACACCTCACGCCACCCCAGCCCAAAGACCCAACCAAGTATTGCATCCACCCACAGAGAAATGGCCATTACATGATACAACCCAAATGGCAAGTGTGTACATGAACATATGTCCGTCACACACACACACAATGGGTGCAAGTGAATGTGAAAACCCATATCATGACATGCATGAAACCAATGAGAGAATACCACACATCGAAGTATGAAACAAAAATGTATTGAACACAACATGAATGTAATGAAAAAAAAACACTCAATAATGGGAATAAGAAATAAAATGCAGCATGTCCGGAAAAAAATAAAAAATATGAAATCAGAATCCAAAGAAATCCAAATGAAAATTTGTCCAAAGTCTCAGTCCAACAAAGCAAATCCAAAGGAAAAAAAATATATGAAATCCATTGCGCCATGGTGAAATTAAAATAAAAACGAGAAACATTCGCTGTTCAACTATATACAAATCACCAATCCAGGGTCCATGAGCCCAACAAATGAAATGAAACCTACAAAAAACATTACCTAATAAAGAACTATATACAGAAATGTTGTGCATTGTCCAAGCGGCCCAAAATAAACAAAAACAGAAAGGAAACCTAACACTATCTAACTATTTACAATGGCAGCGGGCTAGTCTGACGGCTCACTTTTTGATGTCCTGGGCCAGGGCATCATCGAACTCCCGCTCAATGTCCTGGAGGCGGTTCACTTCCATGGCCCGAGGGTTTGCAGGGACGATGACATGTTCACCTCCAACTCCCTGCGAATTGCCTCGAGGCACTCAGCCCGCCTCAGGGCCCTCCGCATGGAGTTCTCCGCCCTGACCATTGTGAGCCGTGCCTCTTCCGCCCCCTGCCGCTCCGCATCTATGGCGTGGTCCAACCGTTGCCACACAAAAGACCCTTGAAATCCGGGGTCCTCCTGCCCTATGGCCGATGCCTACCCCTCCGATGTTGAAGGCCCCGAGCCATCATTGCTCCCACCATGTTGCTGCTGCTGTGCCTGCGCCTGTGCCTGCGCCCTGGCTCTTGCTTCCTGCATGTCCTCCTCCGGCTGGGGTGCAGTTGACGTGGTGGCCACCCCTGCTGGACGTCCGACTCCCGACTGTGGCAGGGATGTGTCCTCCACTAGCCTGGCCGCTGGCTCAGGGGCAGCTCCACAGGGTACCCAGGTGATACATGGGTGGGAAGATGGCATGGAGGACGACTGGCGCGTAGGCGGTTCAGGTGAGGAGGGGGTCACAAGAAGGTCCAGCACATGGAGGAATCCGGCACCAGTGACCCGTCCCAGTAGGTCAACGTGGTCAAAGAGGCATGCGAGACGACGTGCAGTCTCTCCACGAAAAGACTGCAGGTCACCTCGCATGCCCCGTTGACGAATGCTATCCCACTCAGGACATGCTCAACACGGTCCCGGATTGCCACGTCCGCAGGGAGAGGAAGGCCAGTTGTTGTGCGCTCATCCCCTCCCTGAAAACGGGTCTGGACGTAGGCATCACTGCTGGTGCCAGATGATGCAGTGACAGGATTAGGGACAGGATTACACACAGGCACCTCCGCGGCTGCCTATGCTGCCTCCTGTCCCTGCCCCTGCAATGCACCACTAGCACCAGGGGAATCCCCACCTCCAGACTCCATGTGTGTCCCTTCCGCGGCCTCCTCCTCCACCAAACCCCCCACCAACCTGGATGACTCTGTGCCATCTTCCTCTGTTGGACCCTGTGGGGTCTCAGCTGCCTCTTCTGCTGCTGAGGAGTCCACCTCCGACCTCTGCCTCTTGGACCTACCCTCGGCAACTGCGGCCTGGGATGCAGCACCAGAGTCCTCACTCCCCGACGAGATGACAATCTGGGAGGGGAGCCGGGCCTTGCGTCTCCGGCTGGTGGTGCAATCCCTGCCGCTGTGCTACACAGCGCCCTCTCCGCCCTCTTCATCAGTTGACGCTGCAGACAGGGAGAGATAAAACACAGACATCAGGGCACTGTACAATGGACTGATACACACATGACAGTTGTACATGATTGGCAGTGTCAAACTTCAGACATGGCATCACACTCCACGACACACATGTCATTTCAACTCACACATATGAGCATTTCCACAGCAATATTGCAAGCAACATCCATACACATACAACAGCATGAACAGCTGAAGGTGAGCCTGACATCACATGAAACACAGGTAATGCACTAGACATGCACACACGCCACCACACTTACATGCATGTCTACATCTCCTCCAACTGTCGCAGTGATGCGATCGCCATACAAGTCACATCTGGCATTCAGCCTTCTACATATCAGTGTCACGTGCATCCATGTTGCATCACAGTTTCACACTAGTCAAATACACACACATGCACATGTACACAGTGCTGATACATGCAGCAGGAGCCACCATCCATGTGTGACACCACAACCATGCCAACGTACATACACAGAAATTCAAACATGTGTGCTCCCACACCTGCATTTGCACAGCATGCTTACCAACACATACACCATCGATGTCTCTCACATCTAAGAGGACTCACATGTGGCAGCCTCACACCCCTGTTCATACACATCCCTACATGGCCCTACAAAAACACATGTGCAACCTGCACACTATTGGCACACCACCACACGCACAGCGTCCAATCAGTATGCATGTACACTTACCGCTCGACTCCAGATGGGTCTGCCTCTCAAGGACCTGGACGTGGAGCGCTGGGCATATGTGTTCCAGGACCCTCATCTGGTGGTCAGACAGGTGGCCCAGGCGCCCCCTGTATCCAAGAGGCGCCAGGCCTTGTTGAGGGTCCTGGACCTCAAGTCCTCCCAGCACTTCTTGACATGTTGTAAGTCGTGGACTGCCACCCGCTCCATGTTGATGGCAGTAACGATGTCCATCCAGATCCTGGTCCGTCCTTCATTGTTGGCGCGCAAACTTCCAAAGAGGGCATCATACTGCCCCAGGACTTGCTCCACCAGGACACCAACTTCCCTGGCACTGAAGCTGGTGGCCCTCTGCCTCTCTGGCTGGGGGTTGCCAGTGGTGCCAGATGGTGTGGTGCCCGACGTGGCAACCCCAGAAGCAGGAGTGGGTGGGCAACTGGGTCCTGGGGCTGGGCTGTGTAGCGATGGTATCCCAGTCGGGAGTCTTCGGTTCCAGCAGGGGTGGTCACAGCAACTGCACCCCTGGCTGACGTGCAGGCAGCAAATAGCAGGGCATGTGGGCAGCAGGCAGTTAGGCAGCAGCAGATGGCAGGTGGGAGCGTGCTCAGGGCTCTGGGGGTCAGTAATTCGGCCTTCTGGGCAGGAGCGTGGTCTTCCGTGTGTTGTTGCGTGGCCAGCTTGATGTGGAGTGATTTGGCACGTGAAAATCTTGCACATCAGCGTGTAATTCGAGGAAAGGCCCTTCGCACGTGAGCGCGTCAGCACACGTACGCGGTTTAATTGGACCAAAGGCCCTTAGCGCGTAAGCGCTTCTGTAACATGACTCCCGTGGGCGTATCCCTCGTGACGTGGGCATAGTGGTTCAGCGCGCGTGAAATAACTGCACCTCCACGTGTGGATGCGTGTAATCTGAGGAATGGGCCTACGCGCATAAGTGACATGACGCGCGCGGGCGTTTCCATCAACACGGGTGCATGTTCATCGTACCCGTCGAAAAACTGCACGTCCGAGTGTCAGCTCGTGTAATTGGAGGAAAAGGCCTTAGCGCATACACGTGTAAGTGACGCTGTACGTGTGGGCCGCTTTAAAAGGTATGTGTAAGATGCCATTTCCTTCTACGTGCTTTTCGTGGAGAGCGAGTGGGTGAATTCTGTACTTCTTGTCGGTTCACACGCGATTACTTCACAGCGTTTCAAGTTCGTACTCCCTGTTACCTCTGACAGCGTTCTTTATTTTTTTTGGGCCTGTTTACTCAAACAGCGTTCACTTCTTCTTTTGTCCTGTCTCCTCAGACAGCGTACAGTTCTTCTTTTGGCAGGGGTGTTGCCTACGCGCACACGCGTGTTTTTTTCACGCATTTACCAACTGTGCCTGCCCCGTGTGTTGCGTACCACTTCAGAGGTCATTATAGGCTGCTTGTAACACGCGTACGCTTGTTTTTGTGTTTCAGGGTGCCACAGCGTAGTGCAGGTTCATTTTTCCACGCACGTGGTCTACGAGGTGTTACGTGCACGTTACTTTTTGTTTTTGGGGTGCCTGTGCATTGCATGGCCCGTCATCTTCCCCCAGGGGTCACAGACAGCCTTGCTAGAGCACTAGGGTATGAATTCCATCTAGTACCCTACCCCTTTCACCCCCAATTGCCCAGGACAATTGTTTACTGCAACTCCCATACGCACAACAACATCAGTGTCATGGTTGGGAGGCGACCTAGCGGTAAGGTGGACAACCTCCAAAAGGTGGGTGTGGTGGGTACGGTAGGGGACGTGGCCAGGATTTGCAGGGTGCCCCTAGACCCCCATGTGTGGAGGACCAATCAGGGACACCCATGCCCCCCCCCCATGGTTGAGGGAAATGTGGCTGACACCATCCCAGCTCAGCCCTTGTTGGACCAGCCCATTGTGGCACCTGAGCTGGCACAGGATGACTCCCAGGCTGATTTCCAGGTCAGCAGGTCTAAGCCACATGTGCAGGTGCAAGTTGGTGTCACCAGGCCACGTGGATCTGGGGCAGCAATGTCATCTGCTGCCCCAAGTAGGCAGGGTGGGGAGGCTGCAGGGGCAGCTGCAGCTCTATCCACCCCAGCTCTGAGTCTCCCAGCTGGGACAGTGTGGGTCCTGGTACATCAAACTGACGTTGCCCCTGCCAACATCACACTTCAGCCAATGCCTGCACCAAGACCTATGGTCATTGTGCATTCGCACTCTCCCAGTACCCAGTCCACCTGCGCTTCTGCCCCTACTGACCAGAGCGGCGAAAGCCACTCAGGCTCTGCTCCATCTTTGAAGAAGAGGAAGAAGGGTGCTCTGGAACTACAGGCTGAGACCCCAGACATGGCTTCACAGTACAGCACGTGAAGGAAGCCTAGCTTTAATGACCCCGAACTTGATGCACTTGTGAGCTATGTGTCGGCACATAGCCGCGAAATGTTGGTGACTGCAGGGTGCAAGACCACACCTGGTCAACATAGGGCACACTGGCAGACCATCGCGGTCCGCATAAGTGCCCTTGGATTTGTGCGGCAAACAGCTGATGATTGCTACAAGCGGTGGAATGACCTGAAACGCAGAGCAAAGTACAAGCTGGCCTCAAATCATGCCGCTACTCTGGTGACTGGCGGTGGGTCTCCACAAGAGGACAACAAACTCACTGAACATGAGTCTGTTGCTGGGACCTTCCTCACAGAGGAAGAGATCCAAGGTGTGGGACATCTACCTGATTACGGCGCATTGTCCGGTGAGTGCCCATGCGTGTGTGTGTAATCCATGTATATGTTATTTGGGCGACAGGTTCTGATTGAGTGCCAGGTGAGGATGTGTAATCCTGAGTGTTATGCATCACCCATTTGCTTCCTCCCATACATTACTGTGCCTTGGATTTGGGTATGACTGTATCCCTTCTGCCCACAGTTGCCAATTAGGCCCACATTAGTGCACTTTACCTTGAACTGTCATCTTGTAACTATATTGTTCAGATTTTGTAAGTGTTCATTCAGGCTGACTGTTTCCACTCTCCCATTTTTACTACGCATTTTTCAGCCCTATTGCAACATTAGTGATATGCTTCGGTCATTGTTTACAGCCCACACTGTGCCACTCTTTTTACCTGGTTATGTTAATGATGACACCATTCAGGCCGATGTAGTATTGGGCTGCAGAAATGTTTTATTAGGGCCTGTTTTCATGTGGAAGATGACAGATGTTTCCTGTAATGTTAAAGTGACCAACCATTGATCAGCCCACAATGACTGTGTTATGGGACACTGGATGTGTTTCAGTGTGTGGCACATGCATATTTGGCAACACTATTCAGCATTAATCTTCGCATCATGTCGATGTAACATGGATGTGTGACAGTACTCATTCACTGACATATTGCTGTAGTTTTGTAATTTACCGTGGCTATGCTACATGAAATCTGTGTGGTGGCATGTGTCATGTATGTGTATTGGACATGCCACTCACAGCCTGATGTGTGATGCCAGTGCTACCCAACATTCTGCAAATGTGTTGCTTTTCCATCTTGCTCTCCCCAGTGTCCGCCTTTTTGACTCCACTTCCAACTCTTTGACAGTGCATGCATGGCAGGGTTATAGTCATGTGGGACATGTGTAAATCATGTACTGGATCTCTGGCTTGTCACGGCCTATGTGTGTGCTATGGTGCTCATTCCTGTTTCCATTTGTTGTCTTTCATGTTTTTGCAGGTGATGACGCACTTGATGCTGTTGAGATTGAGGAGATGGTGCAGACCCAGGAGGAATCTCAGGCACGACCGGGCACCAGTGGGGGACGTGGTGTGGTGGTGGGTGAAAACCCAATGTTACTGCAGACCATACTGTCCAGGGGTGTCTCTGGGTGCACCTCCCCAGACCTGTATTCAGGTGCTGAATCGGATGATGAGACTTATGTGCTGTCGCAGGTAAGTGTTTCTGGCAGGGATTCTGTTCTGTCCAACCCACCTGCACCAGGGGTAGAACCCTCTATGGGGATGTCAGTGTTGGTAGGTCCGCTTTTGGTGGTTACGGGCGCAGGGTCACACTCCACAGCATCTGATCCTGTTCCTGGGCCAGCAGATCAGAGGGGGAATGAAGTCCTGCAGCCTCAGGCAGTGCCAGCACAGCAAGGTGCAGATCGCCTTGCCCCAAACAGGTGTGGTGCCCGTCGACGCGGTGGCCGTGCGCCACCAGGCAATACTGTATGGGAAAACTCCATGTACGGTATGGCAACCCAACAGGCAGCATCAGTAGAAATGATGGCTCAGGCAATGGAGAGGGTGGTCACTTCCATTATCCCCCCTGAAAGGCAGATGGAGCCTTGATGGAGCAACAACAGCAGGCTATAGACTCCATTTGCCAATCACACAGGGAAGACATGTTGGCGTCCAACAGGGATAGATGGGCGGCACTGGAGACTCTGTGCGAATCCATATCAATAGAGTCCCAGGGCCACAGGGAAGCCCTGAGGGTAGAACTACAGAACCTCAGGCAGACTCTGGTTGAACTTGAGGCTTCCAGTATTTTAAGGGCAGAACAGCAGCTGGAGCAGCTCACACATTCGCTCTCAGCTGAGCTGCATGCAATACATGAGGAGATCCGGGCATCACACGAGGCCATGCGTGCAGAAATGCAGGCAACCCGTGATGTGCTGCATGGGAATCTCCGCACTTTAATCCTCCAGAATCAGACCTTCCAGACCCGCATGCTTGCTGCCCTGGAGGACCACACCAGGGCTTTGCGTGGGCTGCCTCCCATAGTGCCACCACCTCCTGATGCAGCAGCAGAGGATGAGCAGAGCGACAGCAGTTCTCCCACAATGTCATAGCCGTGCAGGCTATGAGCCCAAGGAGGTTTTTTTTTTCCGCAACATCCACGCAGGTGGGTGTTGGTGTGCACCCTGTCCTCGAACCTCCTGGGTGGCCTCCCCCACCCCCTGCCCCCCACATGGCTATTTTTTTTTTTTTTTTTTTACAGTGTGTTGCCTTGTGTGGCTCCCGTGGGCATCCACTGTATTCAGGCTGGGCACATGCAGGCTTGTCCTGACTTTGGGTTAGATGCTTGGGTTCGTGAGACACACACCCCTCCTGCTTCCCGTTTCCATGGGCTTGCAAAGGCTGTGACCAAGTGACAGTGAATTACACAGTGACGTTGGGCTCCCATGAGCTGTGTGGGCAGTCTGTAATCAATACTGTGTAGACATCCCAAGTGGATATTGTTGTTGTATTGTACACTGCATGGTGTATTGATATGTGCTTGTGCATCCATGTCCTCCTCCTAATCTGCAGGTTCCTTCCTCATGTCTTCACAAGGCCGTCTACTTTGCAGATGCAGTTCATGTTGTATGCAGTACACTGAGACATTTGCGTGGCAGCAACACTCTACAGTTCGAAGGGGTCGATGTGCTGGCGTATTCAGGTTGTAAGGCTACCACTACTTGAACTTAGTACTGTCATGTTTTTGCATTTCTTCATGGTGTGTTGCAGCATTGTGTTTGTGGTAAGTATTTGGTAATGTGTGCTGTCAGTTATACATTACTGGGAGCATATTTTGTGTTGGCAGTTTCCATTAGGGACAGTGTACTTTGTGACACTTGTGTAAGGTCTTGTACATTGCTTTGTTTGCTTTCACATTGCATGACATGCCATGGTGTGTTTGGTGGTGGAGCTCGGGAGGGGTTGGGTGACATGGCGCTGTTCTCATGTTGTATTTAGCAAGGGGGTAATGAATTTAGCAGCATAGATGTATGTCTTTTCATGACACAGCATTGGTGGTGTTTGGGTAGGTAGGGATGCACACAATGTAACACTTCCAGGTGACCAATCTCAGGCTGGTATGGTTGTGACAGTTGAGTTTCCCTTATGTCATCATCATTGATTGTCAGCTGGTATGTGCCAGGGCTGTGTGCACTCCACAGGGGTGTGATTTTATGTGAAGTAATTAGCCACCAGCTGCATACGGGCTGCCTCACCATGTGCCGTTTCCCCTCCCATTTGCAGTGGGCGTGCATGTGGTTGGGGATGTGGGGGCACCACCATGTCCACCGGCAGGCCCCGGCGTGTTGCAACGTTGTGCAGGACACATACTGCCACTATTATCCTGCACACTACTGGGGGAGCATATAACAGCTGCCCACCAGAACGGTCAAGGGAGCGAAAGCGTGACTTGAGCACTCCGAATGTGCGCTCCACTATGCCCCGTGTTGCAATGTGGGATGTGTTGTATTTTACCTCGGGTGGCGTGGTGGGGTTCCGAATTGGCATCATCATGTGGGTGCTCAGAGGGTAGGCACTGTCCACTGGGGAGGTGGTGATGGGTATCATTAGTGGGGTTGTGACATTACTCAGTATCTGACATGCATGCATGTGCAGTGGCATGTATACTCACCTAGCAGCCATGTATCACCATGGCGCCCAGCTTCTAGGTCCTGGTTTAGGGTTGACATTCTGTAAATGAAACTGTTGTGGGTGAACCCTGGATAGTTGGCATGTACTAAGGTGATGATTCCCTTGGCATCACATACTACCTGGACGTTGATGGGATGCCAGTGCTTGCGGTTTCTATAGATGTGCTCAGATGCCCTGGGGGGACGTTGAGCCACATGGGTGCAATCAATGGCACCTAGCACTTTGGGGAATTGTGCCAACCCGTAGAAATCATGGACGGCAGCCTGCCTTTCTGCAGGTGTTCTGGGCAGGTATATGTGCCTGCAGACGGATGGGTATGCAGTCATGATGGCCAACAACTGGTGTAGGCAGCGTGACTGCGTGGCCTGTGACACACCCCCCACTATAGCACTTGTCCGCTGAAATGATCCAGTGGCCAAGAAGTGCAGCACATTGAGGACCTTCTCCAGGGGGCTGAGTGCTTGGGAGCACAGGGTGAGTGATGTGAGGTCATCCTCCCACTCACTCACCAGGTCGAGTATTATGTGAGGTGGAAACATGTACCTCCCATACACCTGGTCATCAGGCATCCCAAAAAGGCTGGTTCTGGGTGTAAAAATTCTGGGCCTGACTATCCTCCTCCTCCTCCTGTGGTACCCCACGACCACTGCTGCTAGGAAAGGTATCTTGGCGTCTGAGCTTGTTTGTTGTTTGCGCGTACTTTTATGCTGCGCGGGTCCAGGTACGCCTGCTTCCTGCTGGCGTACGTGTTTCCGGATTAGCGCATCTCTTTTGGCGCACGCATTAGCCCTGTTTGATTCTATGAATACGTGTTGTAGACGCGCGTGTGGGCGTTCCGCGCATTTGCCTCCTGTACTTCCCCCGTGACGCCCACATTTTCACGCGTTGTTCCATATGCTGCGTGTTACGCCCCCTGTTCCGCCTACTTTTGTTGTGCGCGCTGCACTATGTGCGCTTTCGCTGTGCGATTAGCGCACGCTGTTTGGAGACGTGTGCGCCAGCGTGTGCCACGCAGACTTTTAGCGCACATCCAGGGATTTGCACGCGCACGGACTTCCATGAATCGCTGTGCGCGGGTTTCACTGCGATTTTCGCAATTGCACTGCGATTCGCACGCTTTCATACGCTAGCGCCGAAAATTTCTGCACACATGAATTCCATGAATCGGCCTGTAAGACTACAAGTGACAGTACAAAATCACCTTTGGTACAAGCCTGTACTACACTGTTAAAGTGGTAGCAGTAGTGGAGCAGCCAGCCTTATCTCAAAAGAGAACAGCATCGGATAGTTACGCAAAGGACAGCAATTACTATGATTCAGGCAAACACCGACTCAAGGTTTTCAAGAAAAAACATATACATTTATTTCACTCTTCAGTTGTATAACATTACACTACTATAAGCAAGTTAAAAATCACAATCTTAATACACCACACCACTTCCCTTAAATTCCAGACAAGTTAAGCGCACAAAATGGCACTCCAGCAATTTGAAAGGGAGGGAAAGACACAAGTTATTAGAAATTAGATCAAACCAACAGGTAAGTACTCAGGGCAGTTGAACAAGAGGAACTTCAGTGAGGAGATCAGATAGAAAAAGCTTAGGGCCAAAGTCAATGGGCCTCATTACGTCCCAGGCGCTAATGGGTTAACGGCGTCGTAAAAGGCTGTGGCGCCGTTAACCTATTAGCGCCTAATTACAAGGTCCCTTTGCGGGACCCAACCTTAACGGCTAGTGTAGACCAGCCGTTTAAAGTAGGGACCCGCAAATGGACCTGGGTGCTAATTACGGTGCCGCAATTTGCGGCACCGTACTTAGAACCTTCCCCATTCCCATTGAGCCCTATGGGGCAAAAATGGGAATGGGGAAGGGCCATGGAGGAAGGGGGAATTACCGCCCCGCCAACCTTGTAATGGGGTGGCAATTCCCCCTTTCTCCATGGCGGAGTCGGTAACTTACCGGCATGGACCATGGTGCTAATAGCACCATGGTCTTACGCCAGGGTCGTAATGAGGCCCAATGGGTCAAAAGTCTTTTGCTCAAGATCATACACTTCAGGGTAGTTTGCGGTAAAGTTTGTGGCACAGTTTCCGGATGAGGTTGGTTGATACAAAAGTTAGTTCAAAGAGAAGAGAAGGACAAGCCCTCGGATTGGAGAAAGATTTCAAACGCTTTCACCGTGGTTGAACGAAACTGACAACCGGATTTGCACAGTACCTTAAAACGGAGAGGAAGCGGTAGCTGAGGCGGACGTTACTGGTAGTTCCTGCAGGCTTACGGTTCCTGAAGTGACTGTCAGACTGATCAGAAGTAGGAACACTGGAGGGTCCTGCACTGACCAGGGAAGAAACCAGCAGCAGAGCAAAGCAATGAATAAAAGGTGCACTCCTTAAAACCCAAGCAGGGTCTGACCTCTCTGGTTATCTGGGACACTGTAGCTCTGTACAGCGAATTCGACCAAAGGAGGGGTCCTGGTTTACAGTTTGGGCAAACTGGTTGGTCTCACCAGCTCAAGGGAAGAAGTTTCCTGGAGGATATTCTCTGTTGTCAGATTCTGGAGATTCAGACCTGCAGCAGAGCTTCACCGGGCATTTCAGTTGTTGTAGGGGTCCTCTTCAGCCAGTTCCTCATTGGTTCTTTCATTCCAGTGGCGACTCTGTCTTTCCAGTCCCAGAGACCTGCTTTTTATGCAGTTTTCTCCCATTCACACATCCCAGCTGTCAATCACACAGCAGGGTGGCTGTCCTGGCAAGGCCAGCCCCCTTAGCCAATCAGACAAGAGTGTGACTTAGGTTACAAAGGGAACCCATGGCAGGGGTCCGAAGACCCCTTCCTCACATCCTGCCTACCCAGACTTTCAGGCACCTTAAGGAGGGCTTCTGTGCAGGAGCTGGCAAAAAGAGAGCGGACAAAGGAATCATCCCCGGTTTGGCGCGCAGAGAAGAACACGAGAAAGACTTTAACAAAAAGAAATGGCAACTAAACCCAACCGGAGCCAAAAATAAAATGTATTTGTTCAAGCGGGTTTATGTTCAAGGCTAATATAATAGCCTAAAACAATACCATGTTTTTATAAGATAATCGCAGTTGAAAGTTTAGGGTAGATACCACTGCCACCAGCCAAGTCTTATGTAGAGGGAATGAAACAGTGCTCCAAGAGACACAGACAAAAAGGGATAAGAATGAACTCTTTCCAATACTCCATGTAAGATGGGGTGTACTGGGTCTGTAGTTTAAAGAGACTACATAAAGTTAATGGCACCTTTACATGTTTCTGGGAGACAGTAGTCAGTCCCAGAAAAATGGAATCAGAGGGAAGTCTAAAAGACAACCCTGTGTTACTGCACCGAGAGGGTGCTGTGTAACACACACAAACAGGGTGCTCATGGAGTAGGTGTAGCTCCAGAGCCCAAGATCACGCAAATTGTAAAAAAAAAACACAGCAAAACACATGTAAGAGTGGGAAAAAGACTCACACTCTTACCAGGTGAAAAAAATAAATCCTAGAAATCCAGCAAAGCTGCTAAAGGACTCAGTAGATAAGGGAAATTAGCCATTTATGAGAATTCTCCCTAAAACCGACCCATTAGTACTGTACACTGGCCTCTCCGCCTCCTCCACCATTACATACCTGCAACTCCTTGATGTAAAAAAAAAGGCTCAGCTGGCCGCTCCACAGCTGCAACAAGGGTGTTTAGTCAGAATGCAGTGCTGTGATTGACTTCCCATCCTCCGTATAATCCTATATGTTTATTTTAAAAAGGACCGTACGGGAGCAGTTTCTTTTTTTAAAAAAAGTATAGGAATGGTAACCGTGTGAAAATAAAAGTAGAGGAGCACCGCTCCCTGCCGCTCCCCCTCACTTCGATCACTGCCATTACACCTTTCAAAGAGTAACAAAGCCCCAACAGTGAGTCATTGTCTATATCGCAACAATCTGAATTTCTGCCATTTAATATTTCAACAACGGTTTTTTACAGTTTCAGGCGTTTTTGGCTTAAACCCTTAATCAGAGTGGTAATAGTCTGTAATTTTCCCTAAAATGTGGGGAGATGTGTGAATAGCAACAGACAACCCATTATTTAGTTTCGACAGTTCGCCCCCGTATCAGGTGAATTTCTCAGTCGTGAGTATGCGCGAGTGACCCATTTTCCATAGGGTTTGTTAATTCTCAGGTTTAAGTTAAGTTTCTAGATTTGGTTAGGGCCTTACCGGGCATTTTTCACAGCACTTGATTTAAAGCTGCAGCTGGACAATGATTTTTTTTTAAATGTCAACGTGAGAAAAAAGTAGGTGTCAGTTTATGAGCCGCACAAACTGATGGGCAGAGTCCAATAGACATTTGACCCAGGTTTACCAATCCACAGCTAGGGAATAAAAACATGATGAACTAAAAAAAAGAGTAGGAACGTCTGTGTGTAAGGTGTTTAGTTTAGATTACCTTATTTCTTGTCCACTTGGGCACCGCATCTTTCTCCAGTGAGGCAATGCGCACTGGTAAAACACCAACACCAAAGTTCCACAGAGTTTTCTGCTGGAACCGCCATCAGCACCACCAAACACTGTACTGACACACTCCATGCAATGCGCTTTATGCTGCCTCTTGGGTAATGTAGCAACTGCAGAGTTAAAGGGCCAGTGTATGTTTCCTTGTAGAAGCATATGCTCGTATTCCACAAGGAGTTCTCTACGAACACTTCTGTCAGCAACACCAAACGCTCTACTGACACACTCTGTGCAATGCGCTTCGCGCTGCCTCCTGGGTAATGTAGCAACTGCAGAGTTAAAGGGCCAGTATCTGTTTTCTTGTAGAAGCATATGCTCGTATTCCACAAGGTGTTCTCTGCCAACAGTGCTGTCAGCAACACCAAACACTCTACCGACACACTTCGGATATAAACTCTGGAACTAAGTACCCATGTTATTTACAACATCTGGTACACGTTGGGATGCCCACACCTTGTCAAAACCAGGGATGAGGTAGGAAGAGACTCTATCCCTGTGAGTCTTTGGTTGTCTGTCTGTGAAGTGGGGAAACAGGAGTGGCAAAAAGGCAGCACTTCTGGGAGCAGGTGTCCATAAGTAAAGAAACATAATTTACAGAAAAGTATTGAGGAGCATCAATGTGAATCTTGTCATCCCTGAAAAGTTGTTGAAAGTCTTAAAGTTTTAATTTATTGAATGCTGTGAAGCTGTTGTGATCGCCTGTCAGTCGACATTGACCATAAAAAGCACTTGCTGTTGTGGAAGGTTGTTCGGGGAGGTGAGAATTCACAAATGGCAAACTTCTGTAGATTGTAGGCCTGGCAAGGAAGCATGCCAAGTGGAAGTTGGAGAAGTGCTACAAGGTGTGCCTGACAGAGACATGTGGCCTCATTATAACCAGGATACCGGCAAAGGATATTAATATTTCTGGCAACGCTGCCGAACTACGAGTACTGGAATGACAGTGTTAATCCCCATTCATGGAGTCCCATAGAACTCCATGAGGGGATTTGCTGTCTCTGAAGGCATCATGAAGTAAGACACAGAAAACCGACTTATATTTCAAACTAACACACTTTATTAAATCAAATGTCAGGATGGTTGAAGGCCTATCTTGTCCTACGCTAAAGTGGAATTTCCTTATCGGAGTAAAACTAATGAAAATCTGAGTCAAGATGCCCCATTTGAAAGTCTGTCTGTGTCCGTAACCTATACTTTCCCTTACCAATCTTCTGCCACTGTCTACATTGCGGCTATTCTAGCAGCAAAAAAACTGTTTTTATGCTCAGAAGATAGAGGCTTCTATCTTATCAACCAAAATCTCTCGTCTCAATGGTAAGATCTCTCTCCTCTATAGCTAGATTTACTCCTGCAGCTGTGCCTACGCAAGCACTGTACGATACCTTGGCCATCTCATTTATCACCAAAATTGATACAATCCGTACCAACATTGCCAATACTGTAACACAAACCTCTACTCTAATTCCTAGCCCTTTGGCTGATTGTAAAACTACTTCCAGTTCCTATGCTAATCAGCTTCTATTGCAGGGATGATCCACCTTCCCCCTGTTCACTCAGACTAACGTCTTTACCGCTATTGGCCGTATTAAGTCGGGGTCTCCCACAGACACCATCCCCTTGGTTATCATGAGAGATATCTCTTCTGAACTGCTTGTTGAGATTACAGCCGCAGTGAACCATTCCTGTCAAACTGGTTTCATCCCCCCCGAACTGAAGTCTGCCACGGTGATCCCACTGCTCAAAAAATCTACACTTGATCCTTCAGTGTCATACAACTACCGTCCTATCTCACTTCTACCATTCCCTTTGAAATTTCTTGAATCTTTGGTTTCTCCTCTTCTGTCTTCTTTTATGGAGTCTACTGGGCTGTTCGATCCTGCCCACTCTGGTTTCAGGACAGGTCGAGGGACCAAGAGTGTTCTGGTCTCAGTTCTGGATGATATGGCCAGGTTGGTTGATGCAGGAGGAATGGGAGCCCTGATTCTGCTAGACCTGTCAGCAGCATTCAACACTGTCGACCACCCCATCCTGCTCGACCGACTGGCTCAAGCCGGAATCTTGGGCCATGTTCACGCTTGGTTTACCTCATTCCTGGCTGATAGAACTCAGACTCTTTCACTTTCTCCATTCCATTCATCTATTTTTTCACTCCTCTACGGTGTACCTCAAGGCTTCGCCTTGTCCCCCATTCTATTCAATATTTATATCTGTCCTCTTGTGTGTCTCATCCGCTCCTTCGGTGTCAGATGTTATTCATATGCTGACAACACTCAGATCCTGATCCGATTAGATCTTGATCAGGCTGAGATGTCGTTGTGCCTGAGGGAGTGCCTGAGATTGGATGAACTGCAACTGGCTGAAGTTGAAAGGGGACAAGACTGAGGTGCTGGTGGTGGGATCTCCTCCCAACCCTTCACTCTGGGTCTCCTCCTTCTGGCTTTCTTCCTTGGGTCCTCTCCCGGTTCCTACCGATAAGGTGAGGAATCTGGGGGTAATATTTTCATCCACTCTTTCCATGGAGTCCCAGGTTGCTTCTGTCTCTAAAGCAGGGCACTATCTTCTATGTATTATCAGAAAGGTTCTCCCTGTTATCCCCGTCCATTTTCATCCTCCAGTTGTGGCGGAAATTGTATTGTGTTCTCTCTACTTATCTCAACCGAAAGGTCTTACCTTGCGACTTCAACGGCTGCAAAACATGTCCGCTCGGGTTGCCACTGGCTCCCCGTATGGTGCCCATTAATCTCTGGTCTTGTGGTCACTCCATTGGCTACCGGTTGCCCAGCGTATTGTTTTTAAGACATTATGCTTGGTCCACCCTGCTCTTCAGACCCAAGGAGCTGAATACCTTTGCGCCAAGTTCTCTCACTACCACCCGGAGCGGTCTTTGTGCTCAGCAACAGCTGGTCTTCTTGTTATACCTGCATTTCAGAGAGCCTGCTGTGGAGGGCGTGCATTCTCTGTTGCTGCCCCCAGACTTTGGAATGGCTTGCTGCTGTATCTAAAGCATCTCAAGGACCACCTTGCCTTTGGAAAGGCATTAAAAACACACTTGTCCTAACTGTCTGGTTGCTGTTAAATAGACCTCTCCCTCCTGTAGTGTCAAGATGCCTTTGGCAAACGAGCGCTTTACAAGAACACCTAACATAACATAACATAACCATTTAGACTAACGATGTGCAGGGATGTTAATAACCAAAGAAGCAATGTTCAACTCAAGGTTCAGTGCTTCTTCCAGTTCCCAGCTCTCTTTCCCCAAGTTAAGGTAGTCCCACAAAAGTCTCAAGATCTCCTCTCTCGAGTTCCAAGCAACATAGTTTAAGATAATCCTTGGGGTTCCCTTCCTCAAGTCTCATGCAACACAGTTCCAAAACAAAAGGGGTCTTGCGAGCTCGCTCTCAAAACAACATGAACAGGTGTTTCAGTCTCAGGTCTCCCTACCCTGGCCCGGCCATGCTAAATGAGTGATAAAAAGATCTGCTTCCAATGGCATTGGCTGTCCTGACAATTCCAATATTTCCAAGCTCAAATATAGGACAGGGTTGCGATGATATGTGCAGAGAAAATAAAGGCATTTCAGTCGAGCAGGGAGTCAGAAATTAGATGAAGCACCCAGTGACCATTCTAAGAATTTCCAATAGAAAATTGTCATTCTCTATCACAGCCTGATATTTGCAGACACCATCACTGGGCATCCGTCTGTGATTCAGAAATGTGGCGTTTCCATCCTGCAATTATGAGGTCTGATTGCTAAAAAGCCTGCCTAAAGCACATTCACCGCTCACTCACCACGGTTTTGCACACTTAAAGAAAATACTCTGAAAATGCAGCACAGGCACTTTTGAGTGACTGCAGATTTAGAGAAAATGACTTCTTACCTAGTGCAGTTTCAGAATTGTATTTCCAATTACTCTTCTAAGTCGGAAGCATGGGGTTAAGAATCAGAAAATAAGATCCCTTTCCAACTACTGTGTCATTGCCCTTAATAACATCCTTTTCCTAGAAAGCGAAATTACCTGTGTAGGTTCACAGGGTTGCGAATACTACGGTTCTTTCTTTCATACAAAATGGCCGCTGAAAGCTGGTTCCTCAGTCCCGTTTGTGATCGGGTTACTCAAAGGCAGTCACCTCTGTGTGTCGGGGGTCCACGGATTACCTAATCTTGATCTCACACTAATAATCACAAACAGCTTGTTGAACGTTAACCGTCATTAATCCCTGCTCCATACAAAAATAACCTCTCTCCTACTCTCTCTCCTCCTCTTCCTCCCTCTTCCGATGTGCCTCATCCTTCCCCTTAAGGCTGCCCCCCTCTTAAGAACGCATCACCTCATTGTCATTCTACAACAAGCCCTTCCTGTATTTAAATAACAAATATGGCCCTGTGCTGCAGCCACAACATGTGCTCCTCTGGATGAATTTGCCCTAGGCATTATTTTGTTTCTTTAAACTGTAGTAGAGGGTTCCAGGGCCTGAAGGGGCCAAGCTCTCAGAACAGAAAATCAGTAAATGGTATTCAATGAAATATAAAGTGCAGATGCTAAAAGACTGTGAAGTGAGATGTTGCAGGAGGCACAATTATATTCTATTTGTATTTCATGATTATTTCAGGATGTTTGCCCTGATGAAGGAGATCTTAATGAAACACATTGGAATATGTTTGCCCTGATGAAGGAGATCTTAATGAAACACATTGGAATATCACTGTTTGTGATTAAAGGATGCAAAGAAACTACCTTGAGTGAGAAGATTATTCCTAGTACATAGGATTTAATAATATAGAATTGAACATGCAGTTGAAATCTTATCATAGATGTCTTGTGAATTTGTACCTGTAATATAATTTGCGGGGTTACCACCTGGGTTCATCCAGTTTCTGGTAGAGGCTACCAGGTCCACATCACACCTATGTTTATATAAGGCATTTGGTTACTATAAAATCACCTTTTAATCATCAATTGAAGTTATTCATCGTATGGTCAATAGCATGTCCAAACATGACAACACTGATTGCTCTCTGAAGTCTGGAAAACTCGCAGCTGGAATAATAAACATTGCCTCCCGTAACCCAGGTCTCTCCATCACGCGTGTCACTTGGCCACGAAGAAATGCAACAATGCATCATTGCAAGTTATATCCATTCAGTGACCTTTCCAAACGACGGTATCCAGTGACATTCTCATTTTGGCAGCGTCGTAAAAGAAATTGCAGTAATTCCATTGCTGCCATTATGAGGAAGCAATGAAATCAAGGCTATTTCTACTGCACAGCCAAATTGTGGGTTTGGCCTCGAAGTGGAGGATTTACCTCTGGTGAATTGCGGGTGGTAAGTCCTCCACTTTAACTCCAAAGGTCAGCAGAATTATCACGGGCCGAGTTACATCCCTCAGTGTTTCCACCAATATCCCCATGGAGTCCTGTGGACTCCAAAAGTGGTGATTAAAGTGGTGATTAACCCTGTTTCACAACCACTGGGAATTTGGCATTTGGAAATTGGCAGTGAGTCCATCTGACCGAATGGCGGTAAGGTTAATAGAGTTTGGCGGTAAACTTGAAGAAAAATTGCAGAATTACTACCAAAATCGAACTGAGGCCTGTTTATGTACATTGAACCCCCTCTTCTGTACAGCATATTGCTCATTAGGGGTCTATCTCGATACATCAATGGAAACAGTAAAACACGCCACTAGCCATTGTGATACTGAATAGATTTGAATACCTCAATCAGCAATTTATGGATAATCGACCATTTTCCCTGACTATATTCTGTCTGAATAATTCTAGCTGACACTATGTTTTGAAATCAGAAAGCTTCAACTCATGCATTGGTCTTGGAAATTATTTAGGCAGGGAGCCTCTCTTTATTTTCTGGGGTCATCATATGTTCCATGAGAATGGGTATCACAGCAAGACCTTTTAGAATGAAGAAGGCAAAAATGTTTAAAGAATCTCTAAAACTGTGTTTGATATAGCGATGATTCTCCTCATCCTCCAGACACTCTGTGGATGGATGCCAGTGAAATGGGATAACAAGGGCTGCTGCCAAAGTAAAGAATGGATAGACATCAGAAAGGGAGCACGCTATGCACATGGCCACCTTTTCAGGTGACATGGAAGCACAGTTAAATATATAATACAAATTCAAGAGGTAAAAGAAGCACCTTCCTGCTATACAAATTTTGAAGAAACACGAATTCAGTCAACAAGATATCAACATTGCCTACTATAAACTTAATCTCATAATTATCAATGTAAGCCTTTGATAGAACTATGAGCCAGGATGCAGCAGGGAATGAAATAAAGTGTTGAAAAATAGTAAGGGGCAAACAACAACAAGCGATGAATGGAAAGCTTTAAATTAAACATAGCACCAGGGAACACCTTCTTTGTAGGTCTGACTAAAGAGGGCTTCAGCTCTCTGCCAAAGCTCTTTAAGAAGTAGGAACAGGTGGCCTTGTGTCCATCAGCTGCTACGTGATGCTGCAAAATGCATCACTGTGAAAGCTTTATTATAATGTTAGCCATTTTGTAGAATCAAGTAGAGCTTTCCAGATGTGAACCATTGCTTTAAAATGTTACATTTTACTGTTGTGAGTTTGTTTTTATACATGAATGTGTTTTTCACTTTTATGCTGTATTGTTATCATTGTTCTTTGAGTGGTTTCAGTGCCAATGTGGTGGAATAATGTACTTGTTTAAGCAGTCCCTTCACTATTTTCATAATGGTGACCATCAGGGATTGGGAGTCTTAAAAGATGAATATTTATGAGTGTCCCACCTTGTCATGTTCCTTTTGAACACGAGGGGTGCCTTTAACATACTCTAATAATATCTATTTCTTATTTAGTACTACACACCCTCGGGTCTCAGAGCGCTGAAATAAGCAAAGACATGATTCTCCCACAGAGTGGTACTGAATGTATTGACCTTGGAAGGATGAAAGGCTGAGTTGACCTTGCCAGCATTCGAACCTGCCACAGTAGGCTGTGCATAGATGTCAGGGGCGAGTGTTCAGCTCGCTGTGCTATCTGACACAGTCATACTTTATATGTAGTAACCAGTGTCAGTGGTTGGCCCAGACCTGGTGCAGTTTTCCACACATGAAAGAAAAACAACCAGCTCTTGTGTACCCAATACTTACATTAAAAAACAATGTCATTTTACTACATTGCAAACAGCAAACGTGTTAAAAAAAAAAAAAAAACATCACCCGAAGCGGTGGAATTTGGAAAAGAGAAAACTGGATACACTCATCATAATATTAATAATTTAGCATTTGTATAGCGCTACGAACCCTAAGGCATCTGAGCGCTAATTATTATTACCCACGGTGTGTGGTGATCATTTATCGATCTCGGAAGGATGAAAGGCTATGTTTGGTTCTGCCGGGATTCAAACCTACATGTGCAGGCTCTGCACACAGATGTCAAAGCAAGCGCTCTACTCACTATGCTGACTGGCCAGTTATCATGCACCGTCATATCACATTCGTTCTGAAGATTCACTCAGAAAACAGAAAAACACAATGGCCCTTATTCCAAGTTTGCCGGTAAATCATCTACTTCAATGCCAAACTAAGGATTCGGCGGAGCGGTACAATTGGTGGTAATTCTATTACTGCCAAAAAAGAGGCGGCAACGGAATTACCACCACATTTTACCGCTCTGCCAAATTCTGAATGAGACCCAATATCATTTGTCAAGTCTATTGTTCTATTAGCCTAATACATTATTCATCAACAGCAGGCAACTATATTCTGCAGTTTAATGATTGATCCCTCAATTGAAATAATTTGGCGATATTTGCACCGTGCTTTGATGATGGCAGGTGCACAGTGGTCATTAGACCGCGACCGGCATATTTACCTGAATGGGTTAATGTATGTCCGGTGTTCTTTAGGGTCTTCGGTGGATATCATCTTTCATTCAATTGGGTGAAGGATGTGTCCCCCAGCCACCCCTTGCAGTGCTCTCAGAGGCGCTGTGGGCGGCAGATAATTTGAAGGATGGGTGTTCGAGACCATGCCTGGCAGTGTACTGGATGATTCCGCGTCTGCTTTGAATACCTTGAGGATGAATCGAGGGCTGGATAATTGTACTCTTCCAAAGTAATTCATTATTTCATGTTTACCGTCAGGGTGGTACAGCTCTAGTTGAACAAAGGGTATTTTCATACACATATTTCAGTATTGCATAGTTAGTCATTAACCAAATGATGCAGGAATGTGACCATGATTGAGGCAAGGGGGTTCCCACCTTGCTGTACGTCATAGCTGCCAGACATGAAAAAAAGACTACATTTATTTTGCTAAACATATTTGGTGTTTTCATTGCACCCTCATCAAGGTGATCTCGAGTGAGACTGCTTGTCCCAGATATAAAACTGTGTGGAGCTAGGAGTCTTTTCTTTTTTGTTTCCCTAGTCCTCAAGGAATACTTTTACAGGTGAGTTGTGGAGGTGGGATGTTAGGCTGGTGACAGACTCCGCCTCTGCAGTTGATTTGGAAGGGCATGGATACCCTCACGTGGCAGACGCTTTTAATGGCAACTGCTTTGGGTTGGAGTCTGCCAAAACTCCATTGCCTCTCCCTTTTTCCCTCTCACTCTTTCTCTGTCTCTCTTTCTCTGTCTCTCTCTCTGTCTCTCTCTCTCTCTCAGTATCTGCCATGAGGGGTTGAGTGAGGCTGCTGACTTGGGTGCCCTTGAGGGGGGAGGAAAGGTGAGTGGAGCAAGTGCTCCAGCTATAGTGTGTTATCCCCCAGAATGCGTCAGCAGCCTAACATGGCGGCCCCTGCGAGATGGTGGTTTCAGCACTGATTTCCTCTGTGTCTCAGGAGAGCAAGGGGTTGAATACGATTTGGAATGTGTGGTGCCTATCATGAGGAAATGCAAGTTGAGTTGGCACAATGGAATAGTAGAAGCAGTGTCCTACGGATGTGGAAGAGTTTGCAGGGTCTTGGGGAAGTCTGTTTCAAGGTGAGGTGAAGAGAGGTGCCCCTGGAGCAAGGCTTGCATATGTAGGTGTCCTCCACCAAAGTGTTTGGATCTCCATTTGTAGAAGGAAAGCAGTCCTTGTCGACTGGGGTGGCGCGGCTCTTTTTTGTAAATAGCTTGGTGTCTGGATAAGTAGATCGTCCATCGGTACTTCCACACCCGGGTTTAGTTCAGTTTGGAGGCATCGGCTTTGGCTATGGAAAAATTTCTTCACTGGGACAGGCCATTTTGGAGCCAATCCTTTGTTTCAATGGCGGTCAGTGGAACATTTTCAATGCCAGCAGAATGTGGTCTTATCTATTCAGACTGGATGTGATGCGAGATAAGTTTGTGTCTCTCTGCAGTTAACTTAGCGGTGAGACCTCTGTTGATTCCATTATGCAATCAGTGCATAGGAGACCAACAGCGTAGTATTGTGCAGATAGACTGGGCCCGTTAAGAGGCAGGTTAGATGTGATAAAGGAATGCATGGGTTTTGATTGTGATGGATCGATCGTTGAGAGTTCATTATCGGGCATGATCCCCAATGTTTGCACTTTGTGAGTTGTTGCAGGTGTGAGTCCATTGGTCCTGCCACTTCCAGGCTAGGCTGTGCTAGTTATATTCTCCCACCTGCAGCACTCCGGGTTTTTCTCCATTGGGATAGACTCAGATGTATTCCATACAGATATGAACATGGTCCAGCATTTATTCCTTTGAGAATTATCCTCAAATGGCACAGTTTCAATAATATCTTTGTGTCATTGGAATGCATTTCATATCCTGAGTTGTGCAGGTAAATGATCTTACAGATGAAGAGGATGGGTAATAAGGATGAACATTAGGCAACATTGCAAGGGCCTGATTCATGGAAAGTTTTCCTATGGGATTGCACCATTATAAAATACTTCCATAAATCAGCCTCAGAGTGCACATAAAACCATAAAGTCAAACAGAACGAGAAAACAAGAGACAGAGAGAACCAGGCATCAATTGCATAAAATAGGATTAATCTAGTCAAGTGAGTTGAAAAAGAAGATCTTAATCATTTTTTTGAATTTGGATAATGATGTGCACGTTTTGATGAAGAGCGGCAAGGAGTTCCACTCCCGAGGTGCCCCAACTTCAAAACATTTACCTCCAAACCTCTCTAAATGAAAGCGAGGTTGGTTCAGTGAATTGGAGTTGTTGGAGCGCAAGGTTCTTGTGGGCAATAACTGGGAAATTCTTCTTTCCAGCTATTGAGGTGCAATTGTGGCATGTTTTTACCCATGCATCCAAGCCCTACAATAAAACTGTGCAGTACTGGCATGGAAAACATCATGATGGCCAGAACTCCCCAGAAAGTGCACAGGGAAAACATGAAGAATAGGCTGCCACCCATTTTTGCCTATGTTGTGAGCACAGGAGGGCACTGCCTAAAACCAACAGTGGGTACACACACAGTAGCCTGAAACCATTGGGAATGGCAATGCTCATTGCCAAAAAAGCAACTCAGAACTGTGGGGAATTCATTTTCTCAATCCCAAACATGGTTGCATTACCAGTACTCACCACTATCAGAAAGCCGGCGTTTTAAAACCACCAGACTTTTGTGTAAAACTGAACAAATGAAACAAAACCAGGCCAAGGAAAGACTTGCTAAGAGGTGGATACAATGTAAAACTATATTCTGAAATGACTTGAAGGAAGTAATTATTTAATGTATATGTAAAAATTGTCAGTTTGATTTGAATGTAGAAAACTGGGAACAAAAAGTGACATTTAGCTGAAACCTGGCTTAATGAAACTGGATTCTGCCTGACAACTACCCCCGACAGGAGTTGAAACCTGCTCAGCCACTCCCCTTGCCAAAAGGAGTTGTCACCTCTCTGATTAGATTAGGGGTGGAGCAGCTGGGGACTACAGGGAGTTGAACAAAGGCCTGTCCTGGACTCAGGCAAATGTTATATTGGGGGGCCGTAAAGTTGCTTCCTCTTAGGGGAAACTGGGAGGGGCAGTGCCTCTGCTAGCAGCTGAGCTTGGGGGAAGTGGATAAACCAGTTATTCCACCCTGTGATGTGGGAAGCCACAACCCTTTTTTACCAGGGCATAATTTTAAAAAGATAGATAACTCATAGTGCGGACTTGTCAGAATTATATAAGTAATATAATTATTTTTGTGATTTTCCTGTGAACATTTTGAGAGGTGTTAGGACCCTGTGGTGTATTCTGGGGGGTTGCTAGCGGAAAATAAGGTCTCACTCCAAATGTATGCATGTTAAAAATCTGACACTTTATCATCTGTAACCCATATCCCTGGTGCACATTTGTGTAAAATCTGGAAAGGTTTAGAGGTCGTTATCTGGATGAAAAGGGGAGAATTCTGTCATCAGTGGACACAACATCGTACAAAGACAGGGATCGGATGGTTTGGTGCTACAGAAAATATGTTAACTGGACCTATAATATTAGAAAAATGGTGCATAGATAAATATGTATTTGGGTCAGAAATAGATTTGTGTGCAATCTGACAAGGGGAGGTTCCTCTGACCATAAAACCTACAGCATCACTCTGACTCACATTTCCTTCCCCCAATCATGGGAGAGGGGAGAATTGGGCCAATGACAAGTAGAGAGGGGCAGGCTTAGCTAGGCCCAGGCACACACCCATTTTCAAAACACATAAAAAGAGACTGCTGGGACAGGTAGAGGGATTCAATTCCATTTGCTGCGGAGCATGCTGACCGACGACTTCACATCCAGAGATCCAGACTTCAAATCCATCAATCTTGTAAGAGGATTCAATTCAGCACTACAGCCAAGTTAACGCCTAGTCTAGAATACTGAATGAAAACCCTTATTGATATATCTTTAGGTCCAGTTCATGCGTTCTGGATGACTACCCTTGTATAACACCCCTCTCTTGGAATCCCCCTGACCCCACTGAGCCAAGAAGTAATTCTGTTTTGCAAGTTTAAAAGGTTTATTTGATAAATTAAAATATATATCACACTTTTTAATAAATTAATAATGGAATACCACACTTAATCTGATATGGTAAATATTAACAACGGAGAATCTGGCACTAGCACACTTCTTTAATCACTAATGAGTTGACATGAAATGGATAAGGTAGCACACTGGTAAATAGGAACAAAAGTATAATGTGGTAGAGGATGCTTTATGTAGGCTCAGGTGGATGCAATATTCAATGAATGCAGTACAGAAAATACGCAATATGATTTCAACCAAACAATGTAATCACTTTTCTCTGGCTACTCCCCTCCCCCCCCCTTGATGCAAGGCAAGGAAATGGAAGGAAAACACACAGTTCTCAGAAATGCAATCAACTGTAATTCAGTTCAATCCAGCAAGCTTAAACAGAAGTTGGAAAACACAGGCAAATGCTTTGATAGGTGCTAGCAATGAATGAGAAATATGCTGGAAACGCTCTTAATTCCCTTTTAGAGGTTCAGGATGAGTGGTATCTAGTTAATATTAGTCCAGGCTCACACTAGCAATGATGCAGGGATAGTTAGCAGGTTAAACGAATTTCTGGCAAATGAAATCAGGCAGCAGCAGTTTTTTTACATGTGAAGAAATTGCAAATCGCGGCAAAATTCGCGGATGCGCCGAGCGCTATTACAAAGGAACCGCAAGGACTGTCTCTACCGTTTTGGGGTCCTAGGAAAGCCTGGGATCTCAGCTTCCAAATGAAAGTTATTGCAAGTCTCTAGCCCAAACGGTTGCGGAGATATGAGTAATTTAGTAAAGGTCGTTTTTGGTTTTGCCAATTTTAAACGCACACTTTGACAAGTGACAAATTTTACTAGAATTGACAGGTGACAGCTAGGAGGCAGTTCTACTTAGGTTAAATAGATTGAATTAGATGAATTTAAACTAAGAGATTGGTTCTGAGTTTTGCTAAGTACTCACAAGAGATTTTGAACAGGAAAGCGACTTGGTCACGATCTTCAGTCTGGTCAGGTCTTTCCGGATTCTGCTCACAGCGCCTGGTCTGGTCTCGGCTAGGCACAGCACTGCTTTCTCTCTGGTCTGGTCTCTGCTAGGCACAGCACTGCTTTCTCTCTGGTCTGGTCTCTGCTAGGCACAGCACTGCTTTCTCTCTGGATAGATTGAAATCTCTAGTTTGGCTTTCTGGAGTTTGATGGAGGTAAGTATGGATTTTTCCGCCAGGGCTTCCAGCGGCAGATGAAATTGAATGTCTCTATGTGTCCTGACTCTCTGCTTTTATCTGTTTCTTGAGAATGGGTGTGTGTGTTGCATCACTAGACTTGCCCCTCTCATTCGTCATTGGTCAGGCTTCCATTCCTCCGCTTGATTGGCAAACTGAACTGTGAGCCAGATTGATGTCATTTTATGATCTCTTGAAACAACCTCCCTTACCATCTGTGCACCCAAATATATATATGATCAAAATCCATACTTCAGAGTTACACAGTTGTTTGAAATTACATATACATGGTGTGGCTGAATTTAGCCATGTCTATGTCCAAATCTGCTCATTCTCGGAGCTTGCATTCAAAGAGTGTACATAATTGACTTTTTAACTGCTTTTTCAATTTCCGACATGGACCCAACTTTACATACATGTGTGCAGGGGGTAGGGACATTAACTGATGAAGTTTCAGATTTTTAACATGCACACATTTAGAGTAATATCCACTTTTACGCTAAAACCCCCCTGAACATACCACCGGTTCCTACCACGTCTTAAACTGTGGGCAGAAAAATCACAAGAATTATGGTATCATTTATAAAATTTTCACATGTCCGCTCTATGAGTTATTCATCTTTTTAAAGTTATGTTCTGGCTCCAAAGGGGTGTGGTTTACCCTCAGCACAAGGTTGAATTTCTGGTTCTTTCCAGTTCTGCCAAGCCAGCTTGCTCTCACAGGCAGTGCTCCTCCCAGCTTCTCCAGGAGGAAGCCACTTTTTACGACGTCTGTCATAAAAACCCTTGCCTGAGTGGAGAGGGCTTTGTTCACTCTCTGCAGAGCACAGATAATTCAATTATCAGATAGATGGCATATCCTTTGTGTGAGCAGCAAAAGGGCAGATGGCCTGGGAACACAGCTGTGACTCAAGTTTCCTTTCTGATGGGTAGTTGCTAGGCAAAATCAAGTTCCTTAAGCCAGACCTTCAGCTAACTGGCAGGTTTTTTTTGTTGCTTTTTAACTTAACTTGCAATTTTACACATAAAGCTAGAATGCTGATTCTAAGTGCAAAACTATGACATTTCAACAGTTACAAAGGCATGTGACACCAAACATAGGTCACTCATTTAATTTAACATTTTCGATTTTAGTGTCTTTAAATCCAGTGCAACTTAAACTGCTGCAATCCACAGCTCAGCCAGTCTTGTTATAAACCTTGTCTTATGATCTTCATTTCCCAGATTCTGTAGGCACACAAAACTCCATTCTGCCAATGTCTGCTGGTGTTCAGTAAATATTTTGCACATGTTGCAAGGTTTCAAATAGGCATTTTGACTTGCCTTCAGGGAAACAGAGTGGTTTTAAAACGCCGGCTTTTGGATAGTGGTGAGTACTGGTACTGCACCCATTTTTGGGATTTAAGAAATGAATTCCCCACACTTCTAGGTTGCATTTGGCAATCAGCATTGCCATTCCCAACGGTTTCAGACTACTGTGCGGGTAGTCCAATGGTGGTTTTAAAGCGCTTTGAAGCTAACCGGCGCTACTGTTTTTCCTTTGGCAACCCATTTCCCTCATGGCAACCCGGCCTTTCATTCTCGCACTGGTGGGTGGCAAGTGAGGCAACCATTTTGGTGTGCACACAACTGCGCAGCTTTCCTGGATTTCGGCGCACATGTGGGTTTTCCGCCATCTTGAATTTCCTAAGCCCACAGCACCAAATGTTGTAGCAGGGTAGCTTAAACGTGGGTCAGGACACCCTACAAGCCCCCCCACGTGACTGCACTTTGAGTTTGGGTCGATGGGGAGTCGCGTGCCCAAGGGTTTTGACCCACGCACCGGTCTGTCCGCATAATCTTCTTCCTCTTCTGTAGATGGCACAGTTCAGCATCTTCTTCTCCATCCGGTCAGATCGATCAGTTCTCCTCGCCGGTCCTGATGGGAAGATTGGGCGGTACCCCGGGCCCGTTGTGTCTTTGCTCCCGGTCTCCGGATCGTCCTTCTTGGTCATCCTTCATGGTTTCATCTCTCCTAGGATGATAAAGGAAGAGCGGCAATATCTACTCATAGACGATTTTTTTTTCCACCACTGTTGAGATAGTGGGGCAGCATATGCATTTCATCGTAACGAAATATTACATTCTTATTTTGAAAAAAAAAAACAGCATCACTAGAGACAGTTTCATGTAAATCACAATATTTTAGAGACTAGATGTGGTAGGTTTTATGATTGGAACTGAATCAGTCTGATACAGTACCCGCTAGGATTCCAGAGGATTCCTCCAGTTGTTGCAGAGTGTGCCTGGGATGGCAACATTTCAACTGGTTTATGTGGACCCACTTGTCTTCCCCCTCTGCCGAACCACCTTTGGGGATGCGGATCTTGTAGGCCACAGGGGAGATCTTATCGACGATCTCAAAGGGTCCCTTCCATGTAGGCAAAAATTTGCGCTGCTTGGCCTGGTTCCTTTGGAAGTTGTATAGATAGACCCGGTCTCCCACCTGATATTCCTTCCTGGAAGTTTTCAGGTCATAATGGGTCTTCATGCTATCAGTCGATCTTTCTAGATTCCGCTGAGCATAAGCAAAAGCATGTTGGAGGTGTTTCCTTAAATTCTCTACATACTCATGAGTAGTGGAGGCATTTATCAGTGTCTGCTCTTGGGTCCTGTAGAGCAAATGCTGCGGAAGCACCATCTTGCGCCCAGTCATCAACTCAAATGGTGACCTTTTGGTTGCAGATGAAGGGGTAGATCTGATGGCCATTAGGACCAGAGGTAATCGGATATCCCAACTTGGCCCAGAATCTGCCACAAACTTCTTTAATATGCTCACAATTGTCCGGTTATATCTCTCTACTGCCCCAGAAGAAGCTGGTCTATAAGCAATATGCAGCTTTCTCTTGACCCCCAGTATCTCCCACATCTTTGTCATTACTTCACTGGTGAAGTGGCTACCTCTGTCTGACTCAATCCTTTGAGGTAGACCAAAACGGGAAAAGATGTGGTTAATCATCAAGGCCGCGGCAGTTTCTGCCTTGCAATTTGGGGCTGGGAGACATTCCACCCACTTGGTAAACAAGCATGTCACGGTCAACATGTACTTATTCCCCCTAGCCGAGCGAATCACAGGGCCTACAAAGTCGATTTGTAAATCTGACCATGGCAGTGTCATTCCCCTCTTTTGTAAAGGCGCCCGGTGTGTGAGGGATGATGGCTGAAATTGTGCACACACAAGGCAACCCTTCAGGTACTGGTCGAGGTCCTGCCCCATGTGTGGCCAGTATGCAACCTCTCTTAGGATTTCCAATGTTGTGTGAAACCCCCTATGACCGGCAGTGGCCGCATCATGGGCGTGACTTAACATCAGGCTTCGGAATGAGGTAGGAACCAACCACTGATCGTGGCCAGCTTTGGATTTCCTTACCAACAAACCGTCTTGGATCCGGAACATTTTGGGACATTTCATCAACACTCTTAGGTCCTCTTTCCCAATGTAATCGGTATCCGTCAGGGGAAAGTTCTCAGGGTCCTCAAGGTGCTGGTAAAATTTACCAATTATTGGATCCCCCTTCTGAGCAGTAATCAAATCAGCATCAGGGGTCTCCTTACTCCATTGTGCAATTGAGAGGTCGTTGTGAGCATTTGTCTGGGACCTAGTGATGGCAGTGACCTGGATTTCCCCCAACAGGGACTCAATCTCAATTAGATCCCCTTGGATGGCCCCGGTTTTGGCCAGCTGATCAGCTAAGTCATTTCCAGTTTTGTCTGGTCCCTCTACTTTGGAATGACCCTTGATCTTCTTCCAATAGATGGTCATCCCATTCGAGGTGACCAGATCATCAATGTTTTGGATCAACTTCCCATGTTTCAAGGGTTTGTTGTTAGCACATACCATGCCTCTGGTCTTCCAATTAACCAGGTGCTCCACGAACCCGTTCCGTACATAATCCGAATCTGTGATTATGACCAGTTCGTGGAGTTGATGCTGGACAGCAGTGAGGATGGCCTGATGCACAGCCATCAATTCTGCCACCTGACTACTTCGGGGACCAATTTTGTATCCAGCGGAGGGTTCTGGGGACTCATTCACCCATGCATTCCCTACGCCGGCCACCAGTTCTTTCTCCCCGTTGTTGTCGACATGGTAAGAGCATCCATCCACATACACAGTGGGCATTCCCTCACACTTGTCTTCTTCAAAGACTTTGTGGGGGGAATTAAGGTATGCCTCCATGTTGTCCTTTATTTTTAGACTTTCGTCCTCGAGACAGTTTTCTCTGGCACAATCATGCAAGTCAGCCAGACCTTGCGCGAGGGGACTCTTCTTGTTTTGGCCATATCTGACCTCCACAGGAAAGCCTTGCATTGACAGAATCCAGGAAGTAATTCGGGAATTACTCACATTTCCGGCCCGGATTCTGTCACTTTGGAGATATTGCAGAGGCTGCTGTGGAGTCTCCACTATGATGTGTTCCCCCTGGATAAACGGGCGGTAATTCTTCAATGCCCACACCGTTGCCAGGAGTGCCTTCTCACAATCGTTGAATTTTTCCTCCACAGAGGATAAAGTTTTGCTCGCATAGGAGATTACTTTATTGACCTTGTCATGCTTTTGATATAATACTGCCGTCAAGCACGTATTAGAGAACCCCGTCTCCAGGAAGAACTCCTTGTTTCTGACAGGGTAAGCTAGGCAAGGCGCTTGTGAGAGGCTTCTTTTGAGTTGTTTTACTGCCTCGGCTTGTTCTGGACCCCATTCCCACTTGACCCCCCCCTTCAGGAGATGAATCAGGGGTCTGGTGATCTCTGCGTAGCCCTCAATGAACTTTCTGCTGTAATTAGTCAGTCCAAGGAGGCTCCTTAGTTCCCGCAGAGTTGTGGGGTCTTTCAGTTTCTGAAGTGCTTCCACTTTCTTTTCCTGGGGACAGAGACCCTGAGGAGTAATCTCATGCCCCAAGAAATTAACACGGGTTCTACACCACTGTGCTTTCTGAAAGGAAAGTTTTGCTCCGGCGGCCCTCAACTGTGTCAGAACATAACGGATCTCTGCTATGTGTTCCTCCACAGATGAACTTTTGATGAGGACATCATCTACATAAGCCAGGTTACCCCTCGTACCCAGGTCGGGCATGGCCTTATGTAGGAAAATATTGAACTCATTACCGGAGTTAAGGTATCCGAAGGGAGTCCGGGTCCATGTGTACTGCTGGCCCCCAAAGGTAAAAGCCAGCTTGTATTGGTCCTCCCTACTGACAGGCACGGTCCAGTATCCATTGGTCAGGTCTATTGCAGTGAATACCCGTGACCCCTGAATCTGGGCCAGCCCTTGGTCAATGTAGGGAAGAGGCCATCGGGAAGTATGGACCCGTTTGTTGAGCTCCCTGAGGTCGGCACAGAGTCTCCACTGGCCGTTTGGCTTCAATATTCCCAGCACCGGATTATTGAAGGTGCTGTGGACTGGACGGATTATTCCCCGGGACTCAAGGTTCTTAATTATTTCAGTAAGGGACTCCATTGATGCGAGAGGCAAGCGATATTGCTTCACAAACACTGGAGTCATGCCAGGGTCCGTGGGGATTGTTGTGGTGTGGATGTCGGTGCGACCACAGTCATATGAGTCTACCGCAAAGAGATCTTGGAAATCCAAGAAAACTTGTTTCAACTTTTGCTTTTGTTCCAGAGTCACACAGGCATCAGCTAGGTTGACTCTCTCTTCCACCATCTGCCTGAAGCCTGGAAAGACTTCTGGTTTGGCTATCTCCGCGGCCTCCTCCAGCTGGGTGGAGAAGTCCCTGGTCAGAGTGCTGATTTGGACCGGAGGCTTCAGGTGGGAAAGGCAGCCCTCATGGACCTGGAAAATCACCTCATCCCTCCTGAAGTCACAGGTCACATCTTCCTTACCATAGGGGCAGGAAGTGTACACCAGGAAGTTCCCCCCATGCCGGGTAAAAATCCTGTCTGGTGTTGCGTTGTCATCACTGTCACTGTCAAAACAGTCCTTGGGGATGGGTCCTAACAGTTCATTTACAAGATCAATGGAGAAATGTCGGTCATCAACCGCCATTCCAATAATGGTGCCTGCGGCTAGAGTAATACTCTTTAAGTCGCTGTTATCCACCTCTATTAGAATGGGGTCATGTTCTATGTTGACTAATGGAGTCGGGTTTACCCCCAACCCTTGCTGTTGGAGAGAAGCATTTAGATGTATGTAAGCATCAGGGTTTTTCAACTCTTGTCCCCTTTTAACTTTCACTTCCAGGGAGAATTGTCGGGTCCTTTCTGGGATGGTGACTTCCTCTTTGATCTGAATTTCAACTGCATAAGGTAGCAATTGAGCTGACCTAAATGCTTTTTCTAGATCATCAAAGCCCATGGGATTATCCGCTAATCGGGACCAAGCTTTGAAGTTTATTAGGTCCAAACTAATGGCAAAGCGATTGAGAATGTCACTGCCTAAGTAAAAGGCGGCAGTGACGTCTCGCACGACCCAACAATTATGGACTATGCTCTTGTTGCCAATGGAGATTTTGAGCATACACCTGCTTGGCAGGAGATGTTTGGAGTCAGGTGCTTCCAGGTCCATTTCCCATTTGTCTATCAGTTTGAAGGTGGGAATGGCTGGATCTTTTGGGAGTTGGCGGAACATGGCTTCGCTGATGAAGCTCTTACCGTTGTTCACACACACTCGAGCGAGAACAGAGTCCTTCCCATCATTTAACTGAACAGGGATGAACAACTGCTCTCCAATTTGTTGAATATCAGCCAGGCTTTGAGCTGATTTCACATCTTTCTGGACTATAGGAGTGGGGGTTTCTGATTGTGGATTAGTATAGAATTTCAGAGTGTTTCCTTCCAGCGTGGAATACCACTTTAGACTGGAAGGAAGGTTGATTTTCAGAAATAGAGAGGACCCCCCATCACCAGTCTGTTGTCCTACTGCTATTACCGTCACGTCTGGAATTTGGTTGTTCTGGAAGTGAAATTCTACTTGGTCAGATTTTTGTTCAACCATGTGGCATGTGCCGTTTAAACTAACATGGTTGACACTCTGTTTTAATTTTATGGGTCGGCTAGTCTGAGTCCAGAGGACCTTGTTTACGCAATCTATTAGGGGTGACAACCTTCTCAGGAGGTCATTCCCTAGTAAACAAGGGGTGCCCTCTGGGGTCACAACTATGACCGGGTGTTTCAACTTATGTCGCCCGATCTTAATGTCCAAGTCTGCCGTCCCCTCGACGGGAATTTCCTTCCCGTCAAAGTTCTGCAGTTGTCCAGGAAGAGAGGTGAGAGGAATTTGGTAATTCTCTCCCCTTCCTGCATTCAGTTCGTCAAAGGCCCTTCTGGACAGAAGGGTAGCTTGAGATCCAGTGTCCACCAGTGCTGAGATTGTACCCTGCCCCTGTACTTGTACCGGGGCATAATATCTTCCCTCCTTCTCCTCAAGGGGGCACAGATAATGTACATTTTTGGACAACTGGTGGGCTAATTTTCTGGTTTTGGACATCGCTAGCGAGGAGATTTGGGCAGAATTCTGTGGAGAGTCTTGGGAATCTGAAAGAAAAAATTTGCAACTGGAGATCAGGGCCATTGTGGGTTCCCCTGGCTCCGTTTCTGGGCCGCCCCCCCCTTTTTGGAGGCAGTCGCCAGGATGGGTTTGAACCAGGGGATTTTCTTGCTGTTGGTTCTGGGATGAGATGGTGGGCGGCGGTAGCTCAGTCTCCACATCTCCCCAGTCTGGATTTGCATCCCTAGGGACCCATTTTTCTTTGGGAGGAGTTCCCCCCTCTCTGAAGGAGAAGATCCTTTTCCCAGGATCCTCTGAGGATCCCTCTCCCTCAAATTGGAAGATCTGTACCTCCTCCTCAAACTGAGTCTGTTTGGGTCTTTTGTTTCTCCTACCCCCCCTCTGCTCCTTAGGAGGCAGACTTTCAGGGGCAAGAGATTTTGTTTCCGGTTCCTGGGTTTCCAGGGGCTGTTTACAAGTGAGGAAGGAAGCTTCCTCCAAGGCTTTACACCCCCCTTCCCTTTGTGCCTCCTCCCTGGGAACCGGTGATTTATCGGGGTGCTGCCCCCGTCATTGTTCTGGAGCACCAGGTCCAGAGTTGGGTGCGTTCTGCGCCGGCATGCTGATCTGAGGGTTCTGCTGTGCCCTCAGTATATGACCCATATCCCGCGCCATGTTTTGAACCTGGCGCTCTAACTGGGAAACCCGCTCAGGCTGATACGGGGCCCTGTTTTCTCCCCTGGGCTGATCCCGGGAAGGGTAGCTGTCCCTCCTCTGGTAGTACCCCTGGTTGGGAAGATTTTGGTACCCCTCCACCCTTGGCCTCCCCTCTCCCGGATTCAGTGGTCTGGGCTCAGGGAATTGAGGAAAGAAGGATGGATGATTTTGGGGTTGGAAGTCGGGTGGATATCTGGGGAAAAAGTTCTGCCCAGGGTTTGGTAAATTTCTGCCCTCCTGTGGGAAGTTTGGAGGGAAGTTCCCTGGGTTAGGTGCTTGGCTGGATCCCCCCCTTGGGCTGGAGGAGTCCACACATAACCCAGGATGGGTCTGTTTCCCTTGTAACGGGGACTTACATAGTCAGGAGAGCGAGGGACCCCATTTGTGGGGCTGCCTCCCTGGCTCCCTGTCTGCGACTGGCCCGAGGACCTTCTGGGCCTAGCATTATTAGGTGCAGGTAGGTTTTTAGGCCCCCCCATCTCCAAATCCAAAACGGGGGTGACCTTTACCTCTGCCACCTTGGCAGCAGCAGGGGTGCTGTTGGCTTTGGGGTTTTTCTGGGCATTGCTTTTATTTTCTATGGGCTTCTGCACCTCATAGATGCGGGTAGCCTGTTCAATGACCCAGTCTAAAGATCTTTTCTCGTGAAAATCCCTCACGAGCTGGGTCATGATATATTTGGGCAAGGCATGGAAAAACGTGTTTATAAATTCACGGCTATCCGTGCGCACCCTTCTGGTGGTTTGCGCAAAAGCACGCTTTAACTCCTGCACAAATTCTCGTGGGGCCTGATCCTCCCCACATTGCAAATTGTAGGCTGCCTTGCGAGCCTCTTGAGGATTTCTGTGAACAGAAAAATGTTTCAGGATGGCCGCCTTATAGGTGGACCATCTTAAATGATTTTGGTCCTCCAGCCCCGCAAAGAAACTGGAGTATTCCGGGGAGAAGGTCCACTTTACATATTGAATACAGCTTTGGCTGTCCTTCAAATGGAAAGTCTCCATCATTTGTTCAAACAACTCTAAGTGCTCCCAAACAGAATACTTAGCGTTCTTATGGTAAGGCGTGATGACGCTCCTGATCGCCTTAATCTGCTTTAAGGGGTCCTTAAGCAAGGCCCTTTTTGCCTTATTGGCCTTTTTGGTTCGGGTAACCCTTGTCCATTCTTCGTCGGACTCAGAGGCACTGCTCCCAGAGGTTCCCGTCTGTTCTTCCAGGTTTTCCCGGATTCTGCGAGCCTGGGAATGGCTGGCAGAATGTGGGGACCTGGTCTCCTGTGTCCTGCGCAGTTCAGAGGAGTCTTCAGATTCCTCCTTGCTGCCAGGATTTGATGGGTACCCCCTCCACTGACCTAACTGGGCAGAGGTTTTCAGGATGCCCTTAATGGGCCTACTCTCCCGGGGTTCCCCATTGAACTGTACTGTACTTGGGTGCCCATACCCGGATGCCCACCCCTCCATTCCTGAGTGGTACTGGCCTATGAGCCCCATACTCTTAGCTGGATAGTAATCTGCCATCCCTGTGGCCCTGTGCTCATGTGCGCCAGGGGACATGGGGGTGGCAGAGTCCAGGGACTGAGAGGTATGAGGGCCTCTGGTACTAGGGCTCCTGAGGTTATGCTCCGGAGTTTCCATTTCCCAGCGAACCTCATCTCTATCCGCCCCTGCTCCCTGTTGCAATGCAAGAGCCTGCATTTGTGCCTTCAGTTCCTCTGTTAAGGCCTTACTCGACTCTATCAGTTTCTCCTGCATCGCTACCTGTTGCTGGAGCCTATCATTGTGTTGACAGAGGGCCTCATTCTCCCTCTGTGCTTCCTGGTTGGTCCTGGAGAACTGGGCCAGTCTTTGCTGCAGGAGGTTTACCTCCTGGGCAATGTCCCTATTGGCCTGCTCCTTAAGAGGATTCAATTCAGCACTACAGCCAAGTTAACGCCTAGTCTAGAATACTGAATGAAAACCCTTATTGATATATCTTTAGGTCCAGTTCATGCGTTCTGGATGACTACCCTTGTATAACACCCCTCTCTTGGAATCCCCCTGACCCCACTGAGCCAAGAAGTAATTCTGTTTTGCAAGTTTAAAAGGTTTATTTGATAAATTAAAATATATATCACACTTTTTAATAAATTAATAATGGAATACCACACTTAATCTGATATGGTAAATATTAACAACGGAGAATCTGGCACTAGCACACTTCTTTAATCACTAATGAGTTGACATGAAATGGATAAGGTAGCACACTGGTAAATAGGAACAAAAGTATAATGTGGTAGAGGATGCTTTATGTAGGCTCAGGTGGATGCAATATTCAATGAATGCAGTACAGAAAATACGCAATATGATTTCAACCAAACAATGTAATCACTTTTCTCTGGCTACTCCCCTCCCCCCCCCCTTGATGCAAGGCAAGGAAATGGAAGGAAAACACACAGTTCTCAGAAATGCAATCAACTGTAATTCAGTTCAATCCAGCAAGCTTAAACAGAAGTTGGAAAACACAGGCAAATGCTTTGATAGGTGCTAGCAATGAATGAGAAATATGCTGGAAACGCTCTTAATTCCCTTTTAGAGGTTCAGGATGAGTGGTATCTAGTTAATATTAGTCCAGGCTCACACTAGCAATGATGCAGGGATAGTTAGCAGGTTAAACGAATTTCTGGCAAATGAAATCAGGCAGCAGCAGTTTTTTTACATGTGAAGAAATTGCAAACCGCGGCAAAATTCGCGGATGCGCCGAGCGCTATTACAAAGGAACCGCAAGGACTATCTCTACCGGTTTGGGGTCCTAGGAAAGCCTGGGATCTCAGCTTCCAAATGAAAGTTATTGCAAGTCTCTAGCCCAAACGGTTGCGGAGATATGAGTAATTTAGTAAAGGTCGTTTTTGGTTTTGCCAATTTTAAACGCACACTTTGACAAGTGACAAATTTTACTAGAATTGACAGGTGACAGCTAGGAGGCAGTTCTACTTAGGTTAAATAGATTGAATTAGATGAATTTAAACTAAGAGATTGGTTCTGAGTTTTGCTAAGTACTCACAAGAGATTTTGAACAGGAAAGCGACTTGGTCACGATCTTCAGTCTGGTCAGGTCTTTCCGGATTCTGCTCACAGCGCCTGGTCTGGTCTCGGCTAGGCACAGCACTGCTTTCTCTCTGGTCTGGTCTCTGCTAGGCACAGCACTGCTTTCTCTCTGGTCTGGTCTCTGCTAGGCACAGCACTGCTTTCTCTCTGGATAGATTGAAATCTCTAGTTTGGCTTTCTGGAGTTTGATGGAGGTAAGTATGGATTTTTCCGGCAGGGCTTCCAGCGGCAGATGAAATTGAATGTCTCTATGTGTCCTGACTCTCTGCTTTTATCTGTTTCTTGAGAATGGGTGTGTGTGTTGCATCACTAGACTTGCCCCTCTCATTCGTCATTGGTCAGGCTTCCATTCCTCCGCTTGATTGGCAAACTGAACTGTGAGTCAGATTGATGTCATTTTATGATCTCTTGAAACAACCTCCCTTACCATCTGTGCACCCAAATATATATATGATCAAAATCCATACTTCAGAGTTACACAGTTGTTTGAAATTACATATACATGGTGTGGCTGAATTTAGCCATGTCTATGTCCAAATCTGCTCATTCTCGGAGCTTGCATTCAAAGAGTGTACATAATTGACTTTTTAACTGCTTTTTCAATTTCCGACATGGACCCAACTTTACATACATGTGTGCAGGGGGTAGGGACATTAACTGATGAAGTTTCAGATTTTTAACATGCACACATTTAGAGTAATATCCACTTTTCCGCTAAAACCCCCCTGAACATACCACCGGTTCCTACCACGTCTTAAACTGTGGGCAGAAAAATCACAAGAATTATGGTATCATTTATAAAATTTTCACATGTCCGCTCTATGAGTTATTCATCTTTTTAAAGTTATGTTCTGGCTCCAAAGGGGTGTGGTTTACCCTCAGCACAAGGTTGAATTTCTGGTTCTTTCCAGTTCTGCCAAGCCAGCTTGCTCTCACAGGCAGTGCTCCTCCCAGCTTCTCCAGGAGGAAGCCACTTTTTACGACGTCTGTCATAAAAACCCTTGCCTGAGTGGAGAGGGCTTTGTTCACTCTCTGCAGAGCACAGATAATTCAATTATCAGATAGATGGCATATCCTTTGTGTGAGCAGCAAAAGGGCAGATGGCCTGGGAACACAGCTGTGACTCAAGTTTCCTTTCTGATGGGTAGTTGCTAGGCAAAATCAAGTTCCTTAAGCCAGACCTTCAGCTAACTGGCAGGTTTTTTTTGTTGCTTTTTAACTTAACTTGCAATTTTACACATGCAGCTAGAATGCTGATTCTAAGTGCAAAACTATGACATTTCAACAGTTACAAAGGCATGTGACACCAAACATAGGTCACTCATTTAATTTAACATTTTCGATTTTAGTGTCTTTAAATCCAGTGCAACTTAAACTGCTGCAATCCACAGCTCAGCCAGTCTTGTTATAAACCTTGTCTTATGATCTTCATTTCCCAGATTCTGTAGGCACACAAAACTCCATTCTGCCAATGTCTGCTGGTGTTCAGTAAATATTTTGCACATGTTGCAAGGTTTCAAATAGGCATTTTGACTTGCCTTCAGGGAAACAGAGTGGTTTTAAAACGCCGGCTTTTGGATAGTGGTGAGTACTGGTACTGCACCCATTTTTGGGATTTAAGAAATGAATTCCCCACACTTCTAGGTTGCATTTGGCAATCAGCATTGCCATTCCCAATGGTTTCAGACTACTGTGCGGGTAGTCCAATGGTGGTTTTAAAGCGCTTTGAAGCTAACCGGCGCTACTGTTTTTCCTTTGGCAACCCATTTCCCTCATGGCAACCCGGCCTTTCATTCTCGCACTGGTGGGTGGCAAGTGAGGCAACCATTTTGGTGTGCGCACAACTGCGCAGCTTTCCTGGATTTCGGCGCACATGTGGGTTTTCCGCCATCTTGAATTTCCTAAGCCCACAGCACCAAATGTTGTAGCAGGGTAGCTTAAACGTGGGTCAGGACACCCTACAATCTCCAAAGACCAGAACTTTACTTCAGAACTTAAAGCAAGGGCCTAAACCCACAAACTGAGAACTCTTCTCGGCAGGCCTCAGCAACCTTAAAATCATTTGCGAACTATTCCACAGCCGGGCGAGCTGTTTGAATTCTTTTGCCAAGAACAATTTCCAGAGACCGGACCAGAGATCCAGAGTGACCCAGAATGCTGTGAGCAGAACCAGAGAGCTGACCCAGATCACTGTGAAGTGCCGAGACCAGAACCGGAGTCCAGTCCAAAACCTGACCAGATCCGTGGCGAGGCCTATTTCAAATTTATATTGTGAGTACCTAGCAGAACTGTGCAGAACCAATCTCTTAGTTAAAATAATCTAATCCAAACTATTTTAACCTAAGTAGAACTGCCTCCTAGAAATCGTGTCATCTGTCATTTTTAAAGCTGCACAACTGTCACCTGTCAATTCTGCAGCTGCAAGCTGTCACCTGTCATTTTGAGTTTTACTTTAAATCCGAAAAACTACCTTTATTTAATCGTCCGTATCTCTGGAACCGTTTGGGCTAGGAACAGAATTTATCTTTCATCTGAAGGTTTAGAATTTCAGCTGTCCAAGGAACCTAGAACCGACTTGCTACTCCTTATACTTTTGCCACGATTTGCGATTTGGCCTGATTTCTTTACCTGTAAAAAGATAGCAGCTTTTTGCTTTCCTTTGCTAAACATGTGTTTGCCTCTTAATAACCATCCCTGCATCATTGCTAAAGTGAGCCTGAGCTCATCCCAAGTATCTCTCACTCACCCTGAACCTCCTAATGGGAATTAAAAGCATTTTCAGCATATTTCTCACTTCACTGCCACCACATTCAAAGCACTTGGGCCTGTGTTTTAAAACTCATACCTGTTTTCTCTAAGCTTGCTGGGGGAGGAACTGAATTTCGTATTGTATTTGATTGCATTCCTGAGAACTGTGTGCTCCTCTTTCCACCTCCTTCCATTTCTTACATTGCATAGGGGAGGGGGGTGAATTGCCAGTGATTATCTTATTTTTTGCTAAAATCATATCAAGTATTTCTGTACTGCATTTTGTTCCTCATTGCTTTTCCCTTGAAACCATAAAAGTATTTTTGCTACTTTATCCATCCTATACTAACTCCTCATTGATTGTAAAGAAGTGTGCTAGTGCCAGATTACCCATTGTTGATCAACATCATATGTCTAAGTGTACTATCAGATATTAATTTATTATAAAGTGTGATATATATATATATTGTTTAAATTCTCAAATAAACCTTTTAAACTTGCAAAACAGAACTACTTCTTGGCTCAGTGGAGTCAGGGGGATTCTAAGAGAGGGGTGTTATATAGGGGTAGTCATCCAGAACTCATGAACTGGACATAAAGATAGATCAATAAGGGTTTCCATTCAGTATCCCAGAATAGGCATTGACTTAGCTGTAGTGTTGAATTGAATCCTCTTACACAATAGACTGTTGACATTTATTAGTCAAAGACAAGATCTTATGTCTGATTTTCTCGACAGACAACCATTGGAGTTTTTTTCTAAAATTCTATATGTGCTCACCCTTTGCTAATCCAAAAATAGTCCTAACAGCGCCATTCTGTGTAGTCTGCAGACGTTTAAAATTGGCTTTGGAGGTGCCTACAAGAAGGCTGTTGCAGTAGTCCAGGCGCGAGTTGATTAACGCAGTAGCCAGGAAAGATTCATTTTTGATAGTAAGATAGTGTCTGACTTGATGGAGAAGTTTAGTGGCATGTCCACAGGTCGAATGGACATTTGCTACATGTTTTTTCACTGATAGCTCAGAATCCAGTGTAAAACCTAGAGATTTTACTGTTGTGGTAACTGGGATTGGATTTCCTGTGATAGAAAAGTGGGTATATTTGACATCAATGTTCTTAAGGCGAGGGCCTGAGTCAAAGATGAGCTCGGTCTTGCTATCGTTCGGGATAAGAGAATTATAGGCCATCAAATTCTGAATTTCTTTGTAAATGTTATTCACGTTTTTTGAGTTAATCACATGAATGGCGGACAATGAACCTGGGTATCATCAGTGTAATTGGCATAATGGACACCCAGTCCATCCAAAAGATCAAGACGTGGTTTAATGTAGACATTAATATTAAATAGGATGGGGCACAAGCAGGAGCCCTGTGGCACACCGCACGAAGATAAAAAAAGGGGGAGCTTCAGCTTTCTCAGCCGCCACCCTGGATATTTTATGACCTAGGGAGGAGGTCATCCAATTGGCTGCCCTCTCTGGGCAATTGATGATGTTCAGTAGTCTTTAACGTAACAAATCCTGATCGATGAGGTCAAATGCTGCAGAGGTCCAATAACATAAGTAGAGCATGGTGGCCTTTTTCAACGATATCTGAGATATTAGACTTGAGATTAAGCAGAGCAGTTTCCAACCCATATTGTGGCCTGAAGCCTGACTGATGGAGGCCCAGAAGTTTATTCTTCTCCACAAATGTATGTAATTGCAGGTACGCTACTTTATTAATGATCTTCATTAGATAAGGGACATTAGTGATTGGCCAGTAGTTTTTAGTTATGGCAGGATCCAGGGTGTTCTTTTTCAATAAGGGGGTGATCCAAGCGTTCTTTAAAGACACCATACTATCTAAAAAAGACATATTGATCATCCTGGTGATCCATCCGATGAGAGTATCCAGGGAGTGATTCAAGGTGTTTGTGGGACAGGGATCTCCTGTGCAGGTGGTGGACTTGAGACCCCTAATGATGTAATGAACTTCAATTTCAGTGCAACATTGAAATTCGACTACAGGGATAGGTGGCCCATTAAGGTCTTTGGTACCAGTGTTATGTGAAGATGTGCTTTGCTGATAGCTAGATGAATTCGCTGATTAGCAATATTGAACTGGTGACTAGAGGTTTCAGCCACAAAAATGCATCTGCAATACTCTGGCACCAGTTTATGTCTTTGATATCCTGGGAAAAAGGGTGGGAATTAAGAATTTTGAACAGTTCATTAGGTGAGGATTTGGCTTTGTCAATTCAGTTTTTTGCCTTAGCTTCGATAATGACGTTCTTGTAAATATGGGCAGCAGCTTTATATCTGTTAAGGGTTGAAGTATCAGGGTTACTCCACCATTTGCATTCATAAGCCCTTTTTATTTTCCTAGATTGGATGACACTATCGGATAACCAGGATTTCTTTGTGGTCTCTGCTTTTACTGTCTTCATTTGTTCAGGAGCCACGGTGTCAATAGAGACCTTAATGACTCTGAAAAGATGATCTACCAAATCGGTAGTGTTATCAAAGAATTCTCAAACATTTATCTTATTTGACACCAATGCAGAAAAATCGACGGGTGATATATTTTTAAGATCCCGACATATTATCTGGCCTTGGATTACTGTCCATTCTAAGTGGAGCAGTAGGTGATCTAAACTCAAGATTAACTAAGAAATGATCAGACCACAGGCAGGGTTGAGACTGGATATTGGTATTATACAGATTTTGAGTCAGGATCCAATCGAGTATCCGGCAACCCTGGTGGGTTGGCGTTTTGATCAGCTGAGAGAAGCCAAGGACTTCTATTGCTGACAGTAGGGAAACATCATTAGACTCATTGGGGTCATTGGCCCATAAATTAATATCACCCAGTAGAATAGCTGGAGTATTAGGTTTAGAGATGCTATTCACCAAGGCAAGCAATTGTTCCTCAAACAGAGGCAAGATTTGAGGAGTTCTATATAAAAGAACTAAGGTAAGGGACACATTATTGTTAATTTCAAGTTTGAGAGTTAGAATTTCACAGCCCTGCAGATACGGGGCTTGAACCACATTGCAGTTGAAATGGTTCTTCACAAATTATGCCACTCCACCTCCCCTTTTATTCAACGCGGTCTGCTCTGTACAGTTTACCACCTTCAGGGGTGGAATTGTCAGCAGAAATCTGGGCTGCTTCATGCAACCATGTTTCAGTCACAGCAAAAAGATCTGGTTTATGCGCGTTGACATGGTCAGCGATATCGAGATCATGTAGACAGGCAGGACGAGTGTTAAGAAGGGAAATAGAGCTCGACCTCTGAGAGGGGGTTGATCTGGAATCCTCTCTGGATGTAACATTTGGCTCAGTGGGTAATGTATTAGTCGGTGTAGAGGCAATAGCTTTCACAAAGAGTGTGGATTGCAAGTTTATCTCTTTAATGGAGACAGGGGAAGTCATAATTTGAGTGTTAGTCTTTGGTATTCCATTACTAAGATAAGATGGTTTGGGGGGGGGGGGCTACAGAAGCATCTAGAGCAGTCAGGCTAGGGTTAAGTCCAGGTATTTATTCAAAATAGCAGACCGTTTCGTTTCATAGCGAGTGGTCATGGCTGCAGACATGATAACTGCGTTGGGCAAGAGGAAATACAAAAGCGTGATGGGCTTACCCAGACGGGAATGTGCCACCGTAGTCTCCAATGGGTAAACTTCTAGCACACCCTACACAACCTTAGCGCAAACCGGCACTAACCGGCGGGCTAAAACCCTCCAGACGCGCCTGTTGACTAAATTAAAAATATTTACAATAGGAGGTATATACAAGTCATATGCATAGGGGGTTTACATTAACAGGTAAATACAGAGATGAATCGGGGCCGTTGTTAATTGACACTATCCAGGAGCCATAGTTTAGTTTTCCATTTGAAGGCATGCGGGTAGAGTTTGGACCTGAGTGTGGAGGGCGGTGAGTTCCATAATTTGGTTGCTAGTACCGGGAAGCTGCAACCACCCGCTTTCTGTCGCTTGAACCTGGGGAGGGTGAGACAGTTGGCCTGGGCAGATCTCTGCGGTCAACTGGAGGTGCGGGGTGTAAATCGATTGGAGAGGTATGTGGGAGCCTGGTTAGAGAGACACTTATGGGTGAGTGTCAGGGTTTTTAGTGAGATTCTTTGGGCTACTGAGAGCCAGCCCATGTTGCGTCCGGTGTCGGAGATGTGGTTATTTCTAGGAATGTTAAGGGCTGCTCTGATGGTGTGGTTCTGTCTGGGTGACCTGCAGCTTGTTTAGGTTCCCTTGACTGGCTCCCAAATAGAGAGCATTGCAGTAGTCTATCTTGCATGCAAACTACAATACCACAGGGGATTGTATTCGCAAAGCGCAAAGTACAGCATGCCAGTAGGCGGCACTGTTACCAAGACTGACAGGAGTTAGGAAGTTAGGAAGAGAAATCAAAATAGGGTAGAGGTAAAATGTAACCATCAACATGGCAAAGGTATTTAAACAAAACACAATGCTAGTTAAATAATCCAAGAAAGGTTTAAAATAGAATAACATATGCAGTCCTTAAAAAATAGCGAGTTACCTAGTGCGGTAGTAAGAAATGGATGAACAAAAGAGCCATCTATTTATATCGGTACTAACCGGCAGGCTCAAATACGCCAGGTGCTAACGTGTCTATTGACCAAATTAAATAGGCACGCAAACCTCAATACCACATGGGATTGTAGTTCGTAAAGCGCAACGTAGGGCGTGCCAGCAGGCACCACTGTTACCAAGACTGTCAGTCTTGGGGAACTAGAGCCAGTTGAATGCAGTGCCTCCTATTTTAGAGAAATTGAGATCCTGTCCCCAGATGATGTTGGGGTTAACAGTAGCGAACACCACAGAATGTCAATGAGGTTCGTCTCTGGTGGTGTGGAGTTTCCCTCTAGTAGGCATAAGGTTCGTGTCATACCCTCTCTGGAACTCACTCAGCTGTTGTGCTGATCGAAGTGTGCCGGTAGCTGGGACGGAGTTGGTGCTTCCATTGTCTTGAAGACCAATACTTGGCAAAGGCTTTAGGATCCATGTTGGGCTTGGTTTGATTAGGGTTATGATGGCTTGCTTGAGTTTCTGAGAGTATTCCCTGCATCAAGCCGTTATAGAGGTTTGTTATATATGGAGCAAAAGGTCATTTGCAAATAATCAGTTGATGAGATTAATTATATCTGTTCTAGGCTGGGGTGAAGATGTTGAGAGATAGGGGTGGGTGGGGCATCAGAAGAGCCTAAGGCAAGTGTGGTCACTTTCCGGGGCTTTGATTGGATTATGGAAATGTTAGCCCGGAAGTAATATATTAAAACATTGGAAGGGATGCTGTGAGTGGCTAAAGTAGCCATTGTATAAAGCAGAGGCTCCCAGTTCTTGGTAGACCCACACTTCTTATGGAGTCATCTTTTGAGTACTACACAAATTGAACCTGACATAAAAAGATGACCCAACAATGCGGTGACACCACTGCCGCTGTGAAATGCTGCAGATTCCCTGGCATAAGATCAGCCATTCTGCTATGGAATGAAAGCCGGGGCTTGATCAATTGCACTGTGTTCCTCCCGGATCCCATTGTGAAGGCTCGTGTTCATGTGAGTGGGGAGTGTGTTGTGGGATTTTAGTGCATGCTCTAACTTCACTTTCGTGGCCTCCTGGCTTGGTAATGACTGAGTGTGAATGAGGATGATCAATTAATACGTGAATGGCCAAGTTGGCCATACACGCTGTGTCTCTATTACTGCTCTGCAGTAACATTTTCCACATCATAACGGCACACACCACTGGGGCCATGTTGCAGAAACCTTACTGCAAAAATGGTGCTCGTGCAAAAACATATTGTTTCCATGCCTTTTTAACCAGGGTTAATATTGCAATAGTAGTAAGGCCAGGGCAGACATGGCATTGGTGCAAAATGCATTAAAATAATATGTTTTACAACTAGGAAAAATGTTTGCCCTAGTACTAAATACACTTCCACCGGTGCAAAGGTTCTGTGTTCCCACCCCTGTAGTGTTCATTTCAAATATTCTCAGCTGGCACAAACATGCTAGGGCAAAAGTGGACTGAACACTCGCAGAACGATTCTCCTCTTCTTGGCTTCAGTGATAAATATCACTTGGAGTTCAGGGTATCAGACAGACCGCACTAAAACCACCCAGCTATCAATAAAGACCAAAACTAGTACTTTGTCAAAATACCTTTTTGGGTCAGAGCAGGTGCCTGTATGGTGTTTTCCCATCCCTTGGGAGTTTCAGGACAACAAACAGAAAAATGCTTTTAGTGCCCTCCGGCTACTCTATTTAAGAGACACTTCTTTGGCAAAATGGCGTCCTCCTCATCTCGGGGGCTCTACTTTCAGAAATGTAAATGTAAAGAGTTATTTATAATGTGCGGAATAGGTTCTAGAGGTTTCTAAGCGCGGCCACAGGGATTTCAATTTCAATTTCAATTTCTTTATTTGTAAAGCGCGCCTGGCCCTCGGGAATCTGGGTGCATATCTTAGGTTAAGTTATAAAGACATATAATAAAATACGACATGTAGTACATCAAAATACAAGAGAGAGAGATCTAATCATTATTTACAAAATTTACAATAGGAGGTATATACAAGTCATATGCATAGGGGGTTTACATTAGCAGGCAAATACAGAGATGAATCGGGGCCGTTGTTAATTGACACTATCCTGGAGCCATAGTTTAGTTTTACATTTGAAGGCATGCAGGGAGAGTTCGGACCTGAGTGTGGAGGGCAGTGAGTTCCATAATTTGGTTGCTAATACAGGGAAGCTGCAACCACCCGCTTTCTGTCGCTTGAACCTGGAGAGGGTGAGACAGTTGGCCTGGCAGATCTCTGCGGTCGACTGGAGGTGCGGGGTGTAAATCGATAGGAGAGGCATGTGGGACCCTGGTTAGAGAGACACTTATGGGTGAGTGGTAGGGTTTTTAGTGAGATTGTTTGGGCTACTGAGAGCCAGCCATGTTGCGTCTGGTGTCTGAGATCTGGTTATTTCTAGGAATGTTAAGGGCTGCACTGATGGTGTTGTTCTGGGTGACCTGCAGCTTGTTTAGGTTCCGTTGAATGGTTCCCAAATAGAGAGCATTGCAGTAGTCGATCTTGGACATGGCAAGAGTTCTGGCTAAAATAATGCAGTTAGCCATGGAGAGAAAGGGGCGACAAGCAGTAATCAGTTTGCACGTGTAGGCAGAGGCAGATGTAACTGATTTGGTTTGTCTGAAATGAGACAGAGTGGAATCAAGGTAGATACCGAGTGTTTTGGTGTCATTAGATACCTTGATGGTGTTGCCGTCAATGATGGAAGACTTGTAAGCAGGATCAAGTTTACTGAGGTGGTGATGTGAGCCAAGGATAAGGAGCTCAGTCTTATCATCATTAAGACATAGATCATGTTGAGCCATCCAGGCTCTGTATGACCAGGTAGACGTCATTCAATGATTTGGTATCAGCCAAATAGTCTCCGGTGATAGGATGAGTATCTGGGTGTCATCGGCATAATTTGTGTAGGTGACACCCAGATAGTCAAGAATTTCAAAGAGAGATTTGGTGAACACATGGTATAGTGTGGGGGATACACAGGAGCCCTGGGGCACACCGCAAGGAACAGGTGAGGGTTCAGGGGCCGCGGAGGGCGAGAAGACTTGCATGGATCTATTGTCAAGGAATGATCTGATCCAAGGGGTGGCAGCATCTGAAAAATTGGTGGCTGATGAGAGGTCTTGACAGAGGATGCGGTGGTTGACAAGGTCGAAGGCTCTGGATAGGTCTAGTAGTAGCAACAGTGCCAGTTTCCCTTTGTTTTTTCAGATCAATGAGGGCCATTTCTGTCCCGTGCCTGGGCCTGAAGCCTGATTGCCTGAGACCAAGGAGTTTGTTGGATTCAAGGTATTCCTGAATCTGGAGGTATGCCGCCCGATCAAGGAATTTAAGCAGGAAGGGAACCGTGGTAATGGGCCTGTAGTTGATAGGTATGCTCGGGTCGAGTGTAGGCGTTTTGAGTAAGGGGATGACCCATGCATCTTTTAAGATTGTTAGGGACAATGCCTATTTTTAAGGATGTGTTGATGAAGGTGGTGATGAAAGGGGCTAGTTCGTGTGCCGCTTCCTTGATAGTTGAGGCGGGACAGAGGTTGCCTTGGCAGTTGGTTGGTTTAAACTTGTTGATGATGTTTTCAACCTCGGATATATTGAGGCTGTGAAGCTGAAGGGCTTGTGAGTGGAGCCGAGGGAGGCGATTCGAGTGAGTGGGGGGGCTGGTTTTCAGTCCGGAGGCATTATTGTTTGGCATTAATTTTGGCCTGGAGCATGGTAATTTTACCCAGAAGGGCAGCTTGTACGTTTGTGCACCACAAGCTGTTCTTACTACATGTAACTGGAGGGGTTGCGGGAGATTCAAGTTCTTTGAGGATCTTTGAAGAGCTCTTTGGTGTTGGATTTGGCTTCCATGATGCGGCCGTTGTAGGTGTCTTTCTTTACCTGGAAGATGGCTTCTTTGTAGTTAAGGGAGGTAATGGTTAAGTAGTCTTTGTTAGCGTTGGAGGGGTGGCTTTTCCAACAAGATTCGGCAGAGTGTTTTGCTTTACCGAGTTCTCTAAGGTGAGGGGTGAACCACGAGTTGGGGTGGGCTCGGGGTTTGGGTTTCCTCAATTTGATTGGGGCAATGACGTACAGTGCTTTAAGCATGGTCTGGTTGAAGGTGTGAACTAATGCTGTGGGATCCGTGCATGATGATGCCATGTTCTTTAATAGCGGGAGGATAAGGGGGAGTAGTTTGTAGTAATGTCTCTTTTGTTTCTGATCTGGGTGGCTGGGGCATGTTCCTGTTTGGGGCATTGGTCAGTGGTTTTAATATTGAAGAGGATTGTGTGATGGTCTGACCATGCACAAGGAGTGTTGTCCTTGAGGTTGATGCAGCAGTTAGATTCAGCTAGCCAATCAAGGGTTCTCCCTTTGGAGTGGGTGGGTTCCGTGAGGTGGTGGGTGAAGCCCTTGTCAGTTAATGTGTTAGCCAGATCTAGCACTGCAGGGTCATTAGAGTTTTGGAATCCAAGATTGAAGTCACCAAGTAAGATGATTTGTGATTTGGTTTTGGCTTTATAAGCTATGATGGACATGATGTCGCCTGAGAAGGTTGATATGGGTCCAGGTGGTCGGTATATGAGGTGGAGTGTTACCGTTTGATTAGGGGAGATGGGGAGTTTGACCATGAGAAGTTCGGCAGACGGGATTTGTTGGTTGTTGAAGCTTCTAATGCCAATGTAGATTTTGTGGATGAAGGTGACGCCGCCGCCTTTAGATTCGTTGGTATTGCGGTCGCATCTGATAATAGTGTAGCCGGCAGGAATGGCAAGAGCTAGTAGTGGTGCTGAGGCGCCATGTAACCAGGTCACAAAGTCAAGTTCTTGAGTTATAATTAGATCAGCAATATCTAAGGTGTGCACAGGGAGTGACCTGGCATTAATCATTATCAAGGCACCTTTGATCAGAGTTGCTTTGGGGGGGGGGTATTAGGTGGTGAGTGTACGACGTTACTGTGGGGAGATTGTGTAAATGAAGGACTCTGAGGTGGGTGAGAGAGCCTCTGGAGTGTGAAGGTATGGCGGAGGAATCTTGAGCCTAGGCTTGCATTCCTTAGGGTCGCAGAGCAGGGTAGATTGGGCATAGGTCTAGTGGCGAAGTGTTCCAGCCACAGTGCAGGTGAGTTCAAGTAAGGATTGTGTGGGGGCTGGGGGTGAGTCGGAGTACTGACTGAGTGTGCCATGGTGAGCTTGGGTGTCATGCAAAGCTTATGTTCAGTGGTGAGGCTGCATAGACTGATGAAGGCAATGGTGGCGAGGAGAGGAAGTAGCCAGGTGGTGTTAGGCAGGAAGGGGAGCTGATGCATAATGAGTAGCAAGCTGGATTGGGCTGCACTGCTGGACACAGCAAGGGTACAAGTGGGCTGCAGTTGCTAATTTGAATTAGGCACAATAGGCTGCAAATGATCGAACCTGTGTTACTTTACATGGTCTTGCTTCCAAACCGAGCACGTTGCGCCTGAGCTATCCTCCCCAGTCAAAGGCTTTTCAGTTCTAATGTTATATCCTTCCTCTACTTGTGTAACACGCAGTAACATATTGTGTCATTGAGTCTGCTCAGAAAAGGTTCAATAAATGAAGAGATTGCAAATATTTCCCCTAGAAAGACTGTTCAAAGCCATGCCTTCTTGGCGAGTGGCTGTAGTAATTAGGCGTTTCTTCTCGAAAATGCCCAAATCTATATCTACTGCATCATTTTGTGAGGACAAATTTCATGGTAAAAATACAGCAAAATAACCTCTACAGGAACAATAATTTCATTCAGAAGTACACAAGGAAATGTAAAAACAATTGACAAAGAATATAAAAAAGAAGGTAAATGGCAAAAATTAATGGAAAGACGAAAATAAAAAATATTCGTCTCATACTTAATCAAATAGACTGTCTTTTGGGGGTGAGAAGCTCTGAACCCCCGTTACAAATCGGGGTCATCACAAGTTGGGTGGTAACCTTTAAATTCAGCGGTAATGCTATTATCGCCACAGTTAAGGGTCCGCTAAGTCACAGGTTTGGCAGTATTTACTCCTAGCTCAGAGCTGGGGGGGAAATCTGCTGGGAATTTGCTGATTTTTTTGTGCTATTACCGCAATGGGGAATTCCCGAATGGGCCCAATGGGGAATGGGGAAGTACCGTTCTGCCAAACCCATGATCTGGCGCTGATAGTGCCAGACCAGTTGGCAGTAGCGCTATTAGTGCGGGCAGTATCCCGGTGGAAATACCGCCGGTACACCGCTCAACTCGTGATGAGGCCCATTTCTAAAGCTGTGATGCAGCACCACATATTTTCCAAAGTGTGAGTTTGTGAACCACTCATAACCCTTTTCAGTGCATGTATTACTTTTTACCACATAGATGTGCTGGTTACACTAAATCACTAAATCATGCACTAAATCATGCAAAGGAGGCGGACTGGAGTAAGAAGGCATCCGCAGGGCAGCTTAGGAGTCGAGACAGTCTCACTGGTACAAACACCATGACATTGTACATTTATTCTGCAGTCTAGGGTCTGCATGCACACCATCAATAGTTCCCACCCTCAGTCCCTGCTCATTTTGCAGAAGTGACCCAAGGATGTACCAACGCCCCCCCCCCCGTCCCTTTAATGGATCCCCGCCATGTGGTTAGGTCATATAGCATGTGTGATCGCCTAGCAAGCTGCCTGGCCTGGAAAAGATACAGGCGGAAATTGATCACAGTCAAAAAAGATTCGGTGGTTCCAGGGGAATTAAATAAATAGAAGGTTATAGAGCACACAATATTTCTTTTATTTGTTATTCTTTTATTTTGTTTTGTGCATTTCAGTTTACATTAAACCTGTTTGCACCATCTTTATGCAATCAATATATCAGTGAAAGCATATTATATATCATACAAACATTTGTATAAGAAAGCATGCACTATCAAAATGTATTTAATTATATCTATAACCTTAAAATTCACTAAAATAGTTATTTATATCAATCAGGTGTTATATGAAGCATATAGTCGACAAGTAATCAGACTTCAACATATTGCAAGTGGTTAAAATGTACTACATCATACGACTAGGGACTGCAATCCTTATTTATGTATTTAGTTAGTTATTGTTTGCTTATTGGGTGCTTATTGTCTATCGCATGCTTCCATACTTTGTATGCTGCCCTATTTAGAGAGTAAGATGTCATATTAAATCTAAGGTGCCAGCCACAGTGTTCTGGCTTCACTATGTGCCCCTATCCTTCCCATTTCGCTGTATCTTTTCAAATAGTGTTCCTGCAGGGAAGTGCAACACGTCAGAAGGTGGTCTGTAGATTCGAGGTGTAAAGTGCACAACCTCTAGAGCCTTTTGTCCTTGGGAAGGTTTATTTTAGGGCTTCTCCTCATGAGAGATGGTAGCAGGTTGAATCTAAGCTTTAACGCAAGCAGTCAGTCTGGCCCCTGGATCGTCCCACAGAATGATGTAGGGAAACGGATGGAGGAATAAGAACCTTTGTGCAACATAATCTTTCAACGTAGATTTCTCTAGTAAATGTTTGATGTTGCCCGCTGTTCCTTCAATTGATCACATATAACCCAGCTGACCCCTCAAGATATTAGTATGCCAAGTATATTGTGTCACCCCCTTATCATTCTGTATTTTGTATTTTGTCATGCTTCTCCTAATATTGAGTGTCGTATTTAATGTGGCCAGCCCTAATTCTAATCAAATGGACTCTACAGGGATGCCTTGGGGGAGGCCGAGAGCTCACCTCCAGATGTCCCCTTCTAATATCTTAATCCATAAAACTTCTCTTTCCTTATGCAGTCCTAGGCCATGAAGTATACATGGGACCAGGCTTGAGTGGTAGACTAATATTAGGCCCTCTATAGAGCAGCCGGCCTTGGTGAGTTAAAGTGAGTTTTCTGATGATCCCAAATTTCCGTAGAGCCCTGTTGGTGACGTATTTGCGGTTGGACTTTGTCGGACAATTTAGAATTTTTCTTGGGATCAAAGATTTTATTGGTTTTCAAGGTTAAACATCATTACAAACATCTCTCAACATTCCAGGGAGGGGGCATGGGAGGAGGGGGGGAGAGGAAAAGGGGGCAATAGGGGAAGAGAGAATGGGGGTGGAAGTGTCAAGGAAGGGGTGTGGTGGGGAGAGAGGAATGTAATCAAAAGAAACAGCATTAACCGTTACAAACACTGCTTCAGGGACCTTGGTCCAACAGACCATCAATTTTTACATAGGATGATTTCCTGGCACAGGGCGATCTTAACAGAGTTAGTATTTCCCTTTTAATGGGTCTCACACAGTCACAGTGGATACAGGGTCGGCCTCGGCCTTCAGCTGTCCTCCTCCCATCTTCTCCATATTTTCCCTGCTTTATGGGTGCACCCCCTTGCTTTGTACACCCGGTGCTCCATTACCGCACATATGTCCACGTCCGTGACCCCCCTGGTCATAGCTGGGTGTGCGCTCCGAACCCCACAGTTGTGCAATGTTCCGCCTAAGGACTGCGAACGCGGTTGACCACAGCAGTTTCTCATATCGAGATAAGTCAGTTTCCCCGGAGACCCCCAGAAGCAATTGTTTCGGGCACCTCGACAATTTAGAATTTTGAGTGCTCCTAAATATGTATATACTTCTACTTTCTCTATTTTTTCACCGCCCAATTTCCATGCACATTTTCTTGTCAGTCTCTTTTGGCCTACCTCCTTGATCTTCGTCTTAGACGTGTTCAGTTTCAGGTCATTACTTTACGAATACACGTGCACTGCTGTCAGAGCCCTTTGCAAGCCGACAGGTGTGGTTTCAAATAAGATTGTATCATCTGCATACGTTAGCCAGCCTATCCGTCTATTGCCTATTTTCGGTGGATATGAATCACAGGCCTCCAATGTGGCTGCTAGGTCCACTACGTAGAGATTCAAATGTGCCGGCACCAGAACACAACCTTGCTTTAGGCCGTTGCTAGTTTCTATCAAATCTGTCTCTAGGCCCTCTTGGTTTGTTCTGATGGTGGTCGATGTGCCAGTGGAGAAGGTCTTGATCATGTATTGGAGTTCTTCCTCAATTCCCCAGTTGGAGAGTTTCACCTCCAGTTTCGTTCTGTCTACTGTATCAGACACTTTAGAAGAGTAAATGAAAGCAATGTACAGGTTTCTCTCCTTGAGCTTCAGTGTTTGCTGGATTAGAAAGTGTAGTGCCCATATATTTTGAAGCATGCCCTTCTTTTTCCGAAAGCTGGTTTGCTGATCTGATTATGTCTTTTGTTGCTATAGCCAATGGTTTAATCTATTTGAGAGAAGCGTGCAAAATAGTTTGCCCGGGCCAGCAAGCATGGCTAGAAGCCTAAGGTTGGCAACTAGCTCACAGTCTCCCTTTTTGTGCACTGGATTTAACATGGATTTTTTCCAGGAAGAGGGGATCATTCTTTTAATAGGCATTTTATTAAAAAGGGTCATCAAAATAACTGTCCAAATCCCAGCACTTTGTAGTTTAGACCGCCAGGGCCCGGGACCCTGAGGCTTTCAGTTTCTAAATTGCTACCTCAATTTCCTCCTTATTTTCCTGATGTTTTGCAGTCAGATGATGGTGTTGGGAATCTAGAGTTTTGAGCCCATAGAGATCTTTTACACATCTCTCGCAATCAGCTTTGCTTATGGGGTTTACTAGAGTATCCGCCGATGTGTCACGAATGATCTCTAGTTCAGCCAACGTTTATCATTCTGAGCATCTCCTTCTTTGATGTTGCTACGTGTCTGACCCTGCAACGCAGGTCTGCTCGCACTCATGCACCGTCACCAGCAAACACACAGCCTTGGATAAGAACAGACGCACACACAGTACGTCTGGCTTCTACTCCAATCTTTATTAACAAACTACTTGCCCGAGGCTTCCTACCTCCAGCACGTTACGTCCTATAACCTGCCCCCCACCCAAGCCACGCCTTATACATAACGATGATGAAGTGGCCACAGCATGACACTATGGGCCTCATCACGACTTCGGCAGTAACCCTTAAATCCGGCGGTAGTGCTAATACCGCCGGATTTAAGGGTCCGCCGAATCTGGGCTTCGGCAGATTTCGCCCCAGCTCTGAGCTGGGGGGAAATCCGCCAAAAATTCGCGCTATTACCGCCAGCGGGAAATCTGCCGGCGGTATGAGCACAAATTTTCCCCATTGAGCCCAATGGGAAATGGGGCATTCCCGAATGGGCTCAATGGGGAATATTACCGCCGAACTTGTGATCCGGCGCCATTAGCGCCGGGGGGTTCGGCCGTAGAGCTATTAGCACCAGCGCTAATAGCGCCGGCGTTACCGCCCAAGTCATGATGAGGCCCTATGTATGAGTCGTACTGCTTGGTATTGCAAGTAATAGAATTCATTTCAAATCTGCTTCTACAGGAGCTCTATCTGTATGCATAACAAGAAATCATCAAAGCCGTCTCTTCAGGGTCGGATTGGCCCCTTAGCCTTTCGGCCCGTGGCCGGGCCGAAATCGTCCCTGGGGAGTGGGGGCTTGTTTCTGGCCATGCCTGGGCCGGTTTGGAGAAAAACAATAGAAAACAAATATGTTTTTTATTCAATTATGTTTTTTTTTTCAAACATCCTTTCACCCTTCTTAGGTTGATAAATGAGTACCAACACAGGTTGGGTGATATTGTATGCATATTAGCTCTATAAAAAAAGAACTTAAGCGTAAATGCTATACAATACCATTATCATTTGGCCTTGGACGTCTTCTTGGATTCACAGTAATTTAGTGTACTTAGGAACAATGCTATTTGATGCCACTTCCTGTTTTTTCAAGGGGTGAAAGGGTGTGCTTCATCGCTTACCGGGATGTCACTTTGGGGTGGGGTCAAATGACATCACTTCCGTTGTTGTTATCAGAGGTCAAGGGTCGTGAGGCGAGGGGTGGGACACTTCTTTGAGGCGAGGGGCAGGCCACTTTTTTTGGGGTGACCGGGCCTATTTCTTGTCCCAATCCGACCCTGCGTCTCTTCAACCCCCAAGAGTGAAGCCGACTGATCCACCTGATCTAAAACCACCCGCTTGTTCAGTGGAGCAATCTTTCATGCACCAGCTGATGCACTTTCCACCGTTGTTCACTGTTGTTCCCCAGTATTTCCCCACTTATCAATGCTAATTTTATCTCACGTGAACAGGGTATTGAGGTGATTAACATTTTATGGTCACTGTAGCTGGAGTATCTTAATGTTTGAAGGGAAGGTTTAAAGGTCGGATTACAATGCACAAAGATGTAATCAATCCAACTACAGTGTTTCCTATTTGCCCAGGTTGTCGGTTGCTCTTGATCATTGGTCAGTTTTGGTTATAGGAAGTAGAGGCCATTGTTCTCATAAAATTAAGCAATTTTACTCCCTGGGTATTTCACCGGGCTCCCCTGCAGGCTGTCAAGCCACCTGGCAATATATCCAATTCCCGCTGTGCCCTGTTACAATTAGCATTAAAATCTCCTGCTATTAGTATAATAGGGAAAACGCACCATCTACACCATCTACACAGACCCCCCCATGGAGGTTCATAGACATTAAGAATAAGGTGCAAGATCATGAATTTAGGTTGTTTTCATGATATTTTACTGCCAGGATATTTTCATTAGGGATCTCGGATTGCAGTCTCTGTGCCACCATCTCATTTTGGAGCCTTACCAGTAGACCTCCTTTGGGTCTTCCTAATAATGTAACCATCTAAAGCAAATTTCTTCGTCAACCAGGTGACCTGCAGTCGTACAATGACACATTCTAATAGATGTGGGAGACCCAAGAAGCTAGGTGGGAGTGGCCTCTAGTGTTCCAAATTAGGATGGTACGCTGCTTAAACTCCATATTTTTGGTAGGTTAGTTGCTCCCATCTGGGTGTGTTTTGCGTGGTAGTCACACCCACTCTCCTATCGGCAGAGTACTTAAAGAGTTTAGACCTTTCCTTGAGAATTCCCAACTTCGCTGTTTTGTCTCTCATCTTGTCTATGTCTTGTGCTGTGCTCTTGGTCAATTTAACGCACCCTACCCGACTCAATCATGTAACCCGTGTTTGTTGCATAATACATGATGAAGTCAGCTACATTTTTGCTATGTAGATAAAAACAAGCCCAGTTTTCCAGTCACAATCTGGGAGCTCGGCCCTGACTACATCCTTTGAGGTTATCAGTCGCAGGTGATGCAACATGTGTCTGCTTAGGTAAGCAGTATCTGGTGTGGCGAATATATCAGTTATAGTTATTCTCTTCTTGTCATCCTCAGATAGATTTTTTTTACTTGTCATTTGCCCCGAAGATGGTGAGGCCATCTGTTAGGCAGAATCATATGCAGTACCCTTTGGGAACACCACACACAATTAAGACTACAAGTGACAGTACAAATTCAGCTTTGGAACAAACCTGTGCTACACAGTAAAGTGGTAGCGATGGCTGAGCAGCCAGACTTATCTCAAGAGCAAGTGAGCACTATCAATAGTTACACAAAGGACAGCAATTACTATGATTCAAACAAACACAGGTTTCTGAGTAAAAGAATATACATTTATTTACACATCAGTTGTAAAACATTTCACTAAAGTAAAGCAGTTGAAAGATCACACTGTTAATACACCACACCACTCCCAATAGATTCTGGACAAGTTAAACTCAAAACGAAGTGTGAGCAAAATGGCACTCCAGCAATTTAAAAGGGAGGGAAAAACAAAGTTAGACTAAAATTGAGCAGCACCAACAGATAAGTAAGCAAGGCAATCTAGAAAGAGACACTATAGTGATGGAATCAAATCAAAAAGGCTTAGGGCCAAAGTCAACAGGGCAAAAGTCTTTTGCTCAAGATCACACAGTTCAGGGTAGTTCGAGGTTAAGTCTTTGCCAAGAGTTCCGGACGAAGTTGGTCAGCAGAAAAATTAGTGTAAAGAGTAGAGAAGGACAAGCCCTCGGATTGGTGAAAGGTTTCACACACCTTCACCGCGGCTGGAAGAAACGAACAACCGGATTTGCACACTACCTTTAAATGAAAAAGAAGCTGTAGCTGAGGCAGAAGTTCCTGGCAGTTCCTGCATGCTCACGGTTCCTGAAGCAAACGTCGGACTGACATGAAGAAGGAAGACTGGAGGGTCCTGCACTACCCAGGGAAGAAACCAGCAGCGGAGCAAAGCAATGAATAAAAGGTGTGCTCCTTAAAACCCAAGAAGGGTCCGACCTTCCTGGCTATCCGGTTCACTGTAGCTCTGTACAACAAATTCAACCAGAGGAGGGAGTCCTGGCTTGCAGTTTGGGCGAACTGGTTGGTCCCACCAGCTCAGTGGAAGAAGATTCCAGGTACATCTCCTCTATCATTAAAGTCTGAAGATTCGGACCTGCAGCAGGGCTTCATTGGGCGGTTAAGTCGTGGTAGGGGCCCTCTTCCATCAGCTCCTCGTCGGTTCTTTCATTCCAGTGGTGACTCTGCTTTTCCAATCCCAGAGACCTGATTTTTATGCAGATTTCCCCCTTTCACACAGCCTGGCTGTCAATCACACAGCAGCGTGGCTGTCCTGGCGGGGCAGCCACCTAGCCAATCAAACAGGAGTGCGACTTGGGTTACCAAGGGAACCCATGGCAGGGGTCCAAAACCCCTCCCTCACATCCTGCCTACCCAGACTTTCAGGCGCCTAAGGAGGGCTTCTGTGGAGAAGCCTGTGAAAAGACGGTGAACAAAGGAGCCAAACCAGGTTTGGTGCGAGGAGTAAAACACAAGAAAGACATTTTCAAAAAGAAATGGCGAATAAACCCAGCTGGAACCGTATAAAAACGTATATGGTCTAGCAGGTTTAAGTTTGAGGCTACCAAGATAGCCTAAAACAAAAGGGTTATTTAAGATAACTGCGGTAGGAAAAATAGGGTAGTTACCACTGCCACCAGCCAAGTCTTGATGAAAAGGGAGCGAAATAATGCTCCAAGAGAAACAGACAAAAGGGGATAAGTATTGACCCTTTCCAGTACTCTATGTAAGATAGTTTGTACTGGGTCTGTGGATTAAAAAGACTAATAAAGTCAATGGCAACTTTACATGTTCTGGAAGACAGTAGTCAGTCCCAGAAAATGGAGTCTGAGTTGGGAAGTCTAAAAGGGAACCCTGTGTCACTGCACTGAAGGTGCTGTGTAACACACAGTAAAAAGATGATGCCTGTGGAGTAGGTGAGGCTCCGCAGTATATGAACACAAGAAAATGTTAAACACACAGTAAAACACATTTAAGAGTGGGAAAAAAGTCTCACACTCTTACCAGGTGAAAAAAATAAATCCTAGAAATCCAGCAAAGCTGATGAGGGACTCAGTAGGTAAGGGAAATGAGCCATTCTGGAGAATTCTCCCTAACACCACCACACTCTGGTTAACCCTACTTTCCATTAATGCAGCCGACCAGTCCTCAAGGTTGGACTTGGCATTAGTTGCATTGACTTCGTCTGCATGTACTTCTACTTCGCTGGGTTCCAGGATTTCACTGCACGTCTGCTCCACGTCACTTGTAGCCGGTTTCTGTTGAAGTGAAGTCTCGCTGGTTCTCCAAGGTCTTGGGCTCTGGCCCCAGCCATCCAGTGTACCAGCACCATTCTTTTCCTTTCTTCTTGTTTCGATTTCCACATGATTATGCTTCTTTCTGAACTTCCATGGCTTCCTCAGTGCCAAAACATTCATGCTGGTGTGCCGTCGTCTCAGCCAGGGCATCCACGTTTTTTCTCGGCTTGCCACAGTTCTTTTGCCTCTTCCTCCGAGGGAGATTTCCTTTGGCTTTTCTTTTCCTCCGTGGACGCCTCTGTTTCGGTCCATACGTAGGTGGGTCATTCGACTTATCCTGAAGGTCAGTCACTACTTTCTACTCGACTGGTTGATTAGGCACAGTGTCTGCCCTACTCACATGAATAGCTTGCGGGGCACTTAGCTCCAGCACTTTCTCTGAGGAGCTTTTTTATAAAAGTGTGCAGTTAACTATTAAATATATTTGCTGATGGTTTTAAGCCTCCCCAGAGCATGAGGTACTTGAGGTGAGAATATGACAGGGAACTTGCAAGACCCATCAGAGACTCGTATAGGATTCTGAGATGTGCAACACATGCTTCCAACCTTCATCAGGCTGAGTGGACTGGAGACCAAAATATTCTAATTCCCAGCTCATCCGCAATATCATCAGGTTTTTCTTCCGCTCTTCCTGCTGCATTCTTACAGAGGTAATAATAGGTGATGTCATTATTCATGTTAATGCTACTTAATGCATAGGCTTCAAATTGGAAGGTCTGAGTGGGCCTTGCTGGGATTAGAAACTGTTTTGTAGTTTGCCAGTTTATGAGAGTGCTAACTCGCTAAACTAGCTAGAAAGCTACCTTTCATACCTACTCCAGATGCATATTACCTGGCAGCATGTCTAAAGATCATTCACTTGCAGTCATGTGTCAATGTTACTTGAGATGTCTTCATGTCACTCCTATCTGGAGTATCTGTGTTTGCAATATTGCACATGCATTGTTTATGCGTACGCCTCTCAAATGATCTTTGGCTGCTGTTATTGTGATTGTTCCACCTGGAAACCTTAATGTCCACAGCCTGTTCCATAGCAGGAGCCCTCTGATTGTGTAGATGTCATGCAAGTTTTATAATTTATCTGGCCTTTCATTGAGTGGAGTGTGGTTTAGAGGATACATCCACAGTACTTTCAGCCCTGGACATGGGTATATCACAGAGAGAGGTCAAGCACACCTCCCTCTGCACCGCTGCTCACTTGGTACCATTAATGTGTTCCCTGAGTAATCTATGATGCAATGTCTTCGTGGCTAGAGTCAGGAAAGAAACATTTGTGACACTATAATTTCTGGGCCATGCATGCAGCTGTAAAGAAAGTCTTGTAGCACATGCATTGTGTTGTAATGTGTGCAGGCGCGTGTGGAATGTTGATGGGTGTTCAGGCATCAACATTCCACACGGGCCAGTTGGTTTCTGGATCCCCTGGTGGCTACTGCTTGGCTTTGGGGTCCACACAATAAAGACTTATACTTCACTTACCTGTGTGGGGATTCCGTCACCGGCGACGAGGACGTGTGTGGACCCCATCTGTCTCCACGCGTGTGACTCCTGTGCTCCTGCTGTTTCCGTTTTCGACGAGTTGCGACGAGTTGCTGGGCTGCGGTGTTCGCCCATCCCCGTTTGCTTTGCTGGCCTGTGCGGCGACTCTGCGCATCGGGGGCCGAACTTACCCCAAAAAAGAAAAAAAAATTGTGACGTAGAGTACTGGAAAGCTGCCGGCGCTTGCTTGGGTGCGGCGGCGGTCGGCGCACCCTGCAGCCGGTGTGGGCTGTGCTGCTCCAGCCTCTGGCAGCTGTTTGGGCTAGCACCGGCCCCTGTAAGAGCCCACGCTGTGCAGCAGTTGGAGGTGGCCCACAGGCGGGGCCAGCTCTCTGATCTAGTTTGTAGTTTGGACTGATATCGGTCCCCGTGAGGGCCGAGGTTGCGGAACGGCTGAAGGAAGCCCGCGGACGGGGCCGGCTCTCCTCCTCAGTTCCGCATTGTCCGCTGTAAGCAGACGCTGCACTGCCGTCGGGGGTGGGCCAACTCCCTTGTGTGTGTCCGCATTGGTTGGAGAAAGGAGCCGGCGCCGCTTTTTGCTGACGAGTTCCTGTCAGCTGTTGAGGGCGTTACAGTACAGCGAGCGGCGGCTGTATGGGGCGGCGCCAAGTGTTTAGCGTCGGTGGCAGTGGCTGTTTGTTGTGGGGAGCGTGGACAGCGTTGCCATTCTAAACTGGCAGGTTGCCTTTCCTCATTGTCATCGTCTGTGGGTGGTTCGCCAGGAGTATTGGAGTGTTCTCCTGCTTCACTGATTGCACGTTTACGGATTGTATGCTGCAGCTCGACTTTGGCGACACTGACCTGACATTTTCTGGTGGTGCAACTTGGATTTGCTTGGGTGTTAGTGTGAGAAATTGTCATATATTACCTTTGAAGTACTTTTCTGGTGTCGACTATTGAGCTGGGAAGGAGCACCTGGATTCTAACTTTGTTTGCCATCGCTGGGAATCTCTACACACTATCCAGGGTGTGGATTGGGGTACTGTGATTTGAGCATGTTGCACACAGCTGCTAGGCCTCCCCCCGCCTTCTTGCCAAACCCAGGCAAACCTACTGCCTCATGGGATTAGTGGGTGGACGCCTTCAAAGTATATTTGAGGGCTGCTGGCGGTGCTGGCGGTGCTTGAGGGTTTTCCGTCACTTGCCTGGAGAGAATGTGATGGTTCCAGGGCGCGGCGAGGGAGAGGTGGTCATAAGTGCATATGAGACTGCCTTAAAGAAATTACAGGCTCATTTTGGCAAAAGAGTTAATGTTGTGTTGGAACAATATAAGTTATTTTCTAGGGCACAGGGATCGACAGAGTGCATTGATGCTTATGTTACGGTATTACGTGCACTTATGGCTACATGTAGGTTTTCTGGTAATTTGGGTGAATACATCAGGGATCAAATTATGAATAAGCCATGTAATCAAAAAATCAGAGAAAGATTATGGATTGAAAGTGATCCACCCTTGGACAAAGTTCTGGAGATTGCAAGAGCAATTGAGGCCTCCAGGACAAGTGTACAGATAGTTACTGAGAGGGATGTGTCCAGGAATGTTGTGCATGCTGTGATACCGAGGAACAAAAAAGGGGTTGATAAGTCTAATAGCAAAGGGAGCAAGTGGTCTAAGGGTAAAGATGTGTGCAGGAATTGTTGCTGGTCTAGTCATTCAGCTGATTCTAAAACATGTCCTGCTGGTAGTGTTGCATGTAGGAAATGTAGGCACATTGGTCATTATGCACGTATGTGTAAAGTGCAGATAGTGGCTAATGTGACTCCGGATGATTCTGCATTGTTGCATGAGGGTGCCTCAGGTGGTATGCCCGAGCAAGGAGTAATTTTGCATGTGGATGGCAGCGTACGCAAGGGCCCTTCGGTTTCGGTGTTGGTTGATGATCATCCTGTGGAAATGTTGGTTGATTCAGGGTCACCCTATACCTTGGTAGCTCCAGAGGTGTATCATGGAGAGTTGGGGAAGCAGATTTCGGCTTTGCTTGCATCGGACATCACACCTTGTGCCTACGGGCAGAACCCTATTGACGTACTGGGTTACGGTTGGTCAAAATTCTTGTTCAATGGTAGGCGGGCTTTAGGAAAGCTGTATGTGGCATCTAAGGGTACTAGTATCCTGGGCTGGGAGGAGCAGGCAGCCTTAGGCATGCAGATACATCCTGGTAAGAAAGTTCCGGTCCTCAGTATTTCGGAGGGGGATGAGGAGGGTACCATGGTTAATCCGGCTTTGCTCATGGCTAAGTTTCCGGAAGTATTTTCCGATACTCTCAGTAAGCTAAAGGGTTTTGCTCATCGTACTGTATTGAAGAGGGTTACCTGCCCAAGGTGCACAAGGTGAGAAGAGTTCCGTTGTCGGCAAGGGAGGGGTTGGAAGCTGAGTTGAACAAGTTACAAAGGGCAGGCATAATTGAACCTATTGAGTCATCAGAATGGTTGTTTCCGGTGGTCCTGGTCAAGAAGGGTGATGGTGGTATCAGAATGTGTGTAGACCTCCGGGAGCTTAACTCCAGTATTTGGGTGGATCGGCACCCCTTGCCGAATATTAATGAGTTGTTGTTGACATTGGGGAAGGCATAGTATTTTTACACCTTTGATTTGTCCACGGCATACCATCAAATCGATCTGCACATTGAGTCCAGGCCTCTCACATCATTCGTGACACCTTTTGGGGCATATTATTTTTGTCACATGCCATTCGGGCTTGCTTCGGCCTCTGCCGTCTTTCAGCGTTTGATGCAGGAAATGTTTGGCGGGTTGTCCGGCGTATCTTTTTTTCAGGATGACATTTTGGTGTGGGGTGGTAGTAGGCAGGAACACGATGTCAGGGACAGGCGTGTGATGCAAATTCTTAAGGAGAGAGGTCTGACTGTAAAACTGTCTAAATGTCAAGTGGGGGTGGATAAATTCACCTATTTAGGCCATACCCTGAGTTCGGAGGGTGTCAGTTCTAAAGTTGAATTGGTTCAGGTTATGAGAAACACACCTGTTCCTGCTAACAAAGATCAGCTGGGGCTTTCTTAGGTCTTGCAGAGTATTATGTTAAATTCATACCCAACTATGCTGAAAAGACTGTGGCCATGAGGGCCCTGATGAAGAAGTTAGCCAAATTTGTGTGGTCCGATGAGTGTGAGGCGGAGTTTGAGCTGGTTAAGAGGGATGTGGAAAATGCTCCGTGCCTGAGGTCATTTGATCCCAAGAACAAAACCATACTTACGGTGGATGCCAGCGATGTAGGCTTGGGTGCGGTGTTCGAGCAATGGTCTGAAGGGGAATGGAAGCATGTAGCTTTTGCCTCAAGGACTTTGAGAGAGGTGGAGAGCAGGTACTCAGTTATCGAAAGGGAGGACTTGGCGGTGTTGTGGACGTCAAAGCATTTTTGGACATTTCTTTGGGGTGTTCTGTACATAGTTAGAACAGACCGTAAACCCTTGGTCTAGGTGTTTTCCACCAAGGGTGTGGTGGCGGTATCCCCAAAGATAGCGAGGTGGTCAGTTGAGTTACAGGATTACAATTTCACCCTGCAGTATTTTCCAGGAAAGCTCAATGTGGTGGCGGACTGTTTGTCCCGCTTGCCCACAGTGGAACGTGGTGGTCGTGATCCGGAAGTATCAGAGAAAGAGGAGGACTTGCAAGGCTGTCAAGTTGCTTATATTGCATCCGCTGTGGAGAAGTTGGTGTAGGACGTTGAGAGTGAGGCTGACGTTGAATTGAAGTGGATCAGGGAAGGTCTCATCAAGGGCTGGCAGGCGGTTAGGGACAGACCTGAGGGGAAGGGCTATTCTCAAGTATTGCATGAATTGGCAGTGGGTCCTTGGGGTGTATCTAGAGGTGTGAAGTTAATACCTCCAATCAGCCTTACAGGTAAAATTGTGGAAATGGCACACACTGGACATTTGGGTCGTTCTCTGACCAAGAGGAGGCTTAGGGAGGATTATTGGTGGCCGGCTATGGACAAGGATGTTGAACAGGTGGTGAAGGAGTGTCAAGCTTGTGCCTTCAGCGATAAAAGCAAGGTATTGCATCCCCAACCAGTACATCCTGTAGATATCCCCAAACAGGTCTAGTCTAAATTGGCTTTAGACATCATGGGCCCCTTTGAATGTCTTCAGCCTGAGTGTAGATTTTTGTTGGTTCTAGTGGATTATATGTCTAGGTGAATTGAGGTAGCAGCATTTGGAAATGTCACCACTGATTCGTTTATTGCCTTCTTGAGGAAGGTGTTTGACAGAGAGGGCTTCCCGGCTATCTTAGTAACAGATAATGGTGTGCAGTTCACGTCCAGAGCCATGAAAGTGTTTCTTGATCAACATGCCATTGCCCATCATTGTACTGCTTTATATAATCCGTGCGCCAATGGTCTGGTTGAGAGGGTGAACGGTACTATTAAGGCTGCCATACAATTGGCCTTGGCAAATGGTCTGGATTGGCAGGAAGTTTTGACACAATATTTAGCAGCATATCGCAGGACACCATCTGTTGTCACGGGGAGGTCCCCATTTGAACTTATAAGGGGCAGAAAGGCAGGCACCACGCTGAGGACTTTGGCTTTGGGTGGTGGAGCTCCATGTGAGTTGGACTTGGAAAGCATCCATCGTAGTATTCTGGCACGCCAGGAAATTGTGGCTTCTTCTCAGAAGCCCAGGAAGGAGTTGCAGGTTATGCCTGGGGATACTGTGTACATAAAAAATCCTAGGTTTGTTCAGAAGGGTTACAGCACATTTCTGCCTCCTAAGAGGGTGGCAAAGACGGGTAGGGGTCATGTGCAATTGGAGGATGGCTCCATTTGGAGTAAGAGACGCGTGGTGGTGGATGGAATTGCCAATTCACGCAATGGGGAGGAAGGGGTGCCTGTTGCTCTGGACTTTAGTCCTTTTAGTTCCCAAGGAGTGGTGCATAGGGATGAAGCTGATGTTGCTCACACTCCAAGCCCAGGTTTGAAGGTGGAGAGTCAGAATGTTCCCATTCTGGAAGCTTAAGTGGGGCATGAGATGAGTGTGGGGCGTCCCTCTAGGCGGTGTGAGCCGCCCATAAAACTTAGAGACTACATGTGTTAACTTGTGCACCATTTCTAGTGAAATCTTGTCTGAATTCTCTGTTTGGACTACCTTCAATAATTTATGTTAGTTTTTGTTTGAATTGTGTCTTGTTACCATTTTGCTTAACTTTTTCATCCTCAGCTTAATTTCTGTTATTTTGCATTTAAATTGTTAATGTTTAATTGGTTATGCAAGGGAAGAGAATATGTTGTAATGTGTGCAGGCGCGTGTGGAATGTTGATGGGTGTTCAGGCATCAACATTCCACACGGGCCGGTTGGTTTCTGGATCCCCTGGTGGCTGCTGCTTGGCTTTGGGGTCCACACAATAAAGACTTATACTTCACTTACCTGTGTGTGGACATTGTTTGACAAATTGACGTCAGGGTTACAAGGATGAGTAGAGGCTAAAATGCCGACCCTTGCACTGCTACAGACCAAGAGCCAACACGTAAAGGTAAAGCAGGGTAAGATAAGATATATACCGCATTTGCCTTTTGGTAATGTGGGCAAGGCAAGGCTATGCTGATTTTTTAAAATATATTTGTTTATTGTTTTCAAATAAAACACATAACAAGACAAACAAAACATTGCCAAAACTTGGCTACGTGGTGTCAAGAATATTGCATTAAAACATACAAGATCACGGGATTACTCAGGGAGGAGTCCATGTTGGGTAGCAGTTCAGTATTGGACATAATGGCACCCCCCACTTTGCGGAATGTCTGTGGACAGCCTCTGTCATTGTAAATGTACCTTTCTAAGGATGCACATCTGTCGACCTCTGCGGCCCAGCAGCTGAGTCTTGGGGTCTCATTACACGGTAGGTGGTAAGGGTTTACCGGTACCGGTAAGGCCACCGGTATCGGTAAACCCTTACCGCCTTACTACGAGGTCCCTTTGCGGGACCCGACCTTAACGGCTGGTGTAGAGCAGCCATTAAAGTTGGGACCCGCAAAGGGACCTTGGTGCTAATTACGGTACCGCGATTTGCGGAACCGTAATTAGCTCCTTCCCCATTCCCATTGAGCCTTATGGGGCAAAAATGGGAATGGGGAAGGGTCATGGAGAAAGGGGGAATTACTGCCCCGCCAACCTTGGAATGGGGTGGTAATTCCCCTTTTCTCCATGTTGGTACCGGTATGGTACCGGCGGCAAACATGGTGCTAATAGCACCATGGTTTACCACATAACGTGTAATGAGGCCCTTGGTCTTTATGCTGAGCCTCACATCGGAGCTACGAGCCTCTTCCCCAGCGTTACAGAGATGAACTTATTTTCATACCTGGTAACCCCTCTTCTGCCCAGATCCCCAATAGCACCACTTTAAGGTCATATGGAACCTGAGACCCCAGCACCCCTGATAGCCTACGAATGCACTTCCCAAGAAGACCTGGAAAGATTCACAACTCCACAACGTGTGGAAAAAGGTACCCTATGCCCTCCCATACCTCAGGCACATGCCACTGTCCACCACTCCCCACCGTGCCCTTGCCACATGAGACTGATATGCCTGGTGTAATATTTTATATTGGATTAGGTGGAGCTTGGCAGCAATTCAATATCCTGCGGAAACATGAGTGCTTCCACCCATTCCTTGAACTCCAGTGGACTATAAATTGCAGGAAAAGTTTGGCTTCCCAGGGGAAGCACTTTGAACCCCCTTCCAAGACAGGGAACTGAGAACCAATGGCGTGCGTTAGTTTCAAGTGTCTATACTGTTCTTTGTTTGGTAACTCAAAAGTGCCCTGCAGTCCACCGAATGGAATGAGCCGACCATCCCGCACTACATCTGCAAGGGCCCATACCGCCAGCTCCTCCCAGCTCGCAAAATGGCTATACCTGTTGTTCCAGAGTGGCTGATCCAGCATAGGGTTGCCTCCCCAGCCAATGTGATGATGAGTGTCAGCCAAAATTTTAAAGATATGTAGAATCATCCCGCGCAGATCTTCGGTCTCCTTCTCATGCCTGTACAGTGCTTGTATGGGTGATTTCTGTCCCATTCTCCTGGTCTCCCTCTCTATATGGGTAAACCTGGGGTCGCCATGAAGCCAATCGTTCATTACCCCCAGTTGCCCCTCCCAGTAGTACCTGCAGAGGCAGGGTAGACTAATTCCCCCTCCTATACCGAGCGCTGGCGAGTTTTGAGTGCAATACGTGGCTGTCTCCCTTCCCCCCTCCCATTACAGCCCCCGAAGTATACCATTGATGGTTGTGAAAACCGCTTAGGGACCAAGAGTGGGGCATTCTGAAGGACGTAAAGAAACCTCAGGAGTGTTAGCATCTTGAAAAGGGCCGCCTAACCCATCATCGTCAGTGGAAGGCACTGTCTGTGTACCGTGTCTGCAGAGAATCTGTCGATCACCAGGTGCAGGTTGAGTCGAGGGAAATCCACAGGGCTCGAGCTCACGTGAATGTCCAGATACTCTAGGCCAGAGATCGAGATCGAGTATGGGCACTGCCTAGGGATATCCTCACCCGCTCCATGTAACATGAAGGGAACAGATTTTTGCTGGTTGATCTTAAGTCTGCTAAACCCCTGATATTCTGTTAGTATGTTTGTTACTGCGCGGCAGGAGATCACAGAGTTGCTCATATAAATGCGGAAATTGTCAGAGAGGGAATCCCAGTCCTCCCCCCATGGCCATGCAAATCCTGCCCATTCGAGTGCAGTTCTAGGTTTTATTTTATGGCTAATGGCTCTATGGCTAGCATGAACAACAGGGCAGAGAGGGTGCAGCCTGCCTGCTCCCCTCCTTAGAGTGAAGACTCTGGAGGATAACCCATTCACGCACACAGCCGCCTCCGGGAGTCATACAACAGCCTGACCCATGACACGAAACCCTCCCCAAATCCCATTCAGCCATTATGTCCCATAGAAAGGCCTACCACACCGAGTCAAAGGCCTTCTCGAAGTCCACAGCCAGGAACGCCAGTGGGTCTGGTAATACCGAGGCCTGGCATGATGACAAACTGTACCCTACAGAGGATCTAGAGGGCATGAACCCAGTTTGGTGCAGGCGTATTGGGGAGTCTATCACTCTATCAGTAGCCGGTTGGCTAGCACCCACGCCAGGACCTTGGTCTCTTCATTGATTAGTGATATCGGCCTGAAGGAGGCACAGAGTTCTGGTGACTTCCCCGGCTTCCGGAGCACCACAATGCATGCTTTCCTGAAGTCCCAGGGAGATATCCCTCCTCTTTGCATTGCATGAACAGGCGATGCATGGGGCCTATCACCAAGTCTCCCAGTCGCTTCCACATCTCCATCGGCAATCCGTTTGGTCCCGGGTTCTTGCCAGATTGGAGCTCGGTGAGCGCAGTGTCTGCTGTTTCGTGAGATGGGCGATCGCCATCAAGTCAAGGATATTTGGCCTGTCTACTAGGGGCCCTGCCAGCAGGGAGCAATACAACTCCTCATAAAAGGACACAAATGCCCCAGCAATATCTGAGTCCTCTGTTTGCGTCCCCTCCCCCCATGTCTTGGATGGCCCTTATGTAACCCTTGCCCCTGTCTTGCCTCTCAAGCCAGGCAAGGATTTTCCCTGCCTTGTCTCCTGAGTCATGAATTTGACTGCGTACCATCCAGTGAACCACTCCCGCATTGTCTAGGGTCACATTCCATTGGGATTCCTGTGCTGTCACTAGCGCCTCAGGCCGAGACCCTGATGCAAGGAATTCCCCTTCCATCCTCGCCACGAGTGACTCCTCCTCTTCCATTTCCTGAGTGTGCTGACAGCGTCTGGCCACCACAAGTGAGAAGGCCTCCTTCCGAAGCACTGCCTTGTAGCCCTCCCATAGCGTGACCGGGTTGTCAACCGACCCCTTGTTTAAGGAGAAGTATTCGGTCGTCTTTTGGCATAAACCCTCTAATACCTTGGGGATGCCCAAGTAGTATGCATTAAGGCGTCATTTCGCCATAGGGTTCGCCCACCCACTTTTAAGCTCTTTGAGGAATTGGGAGTGGTCTGAAATGCCCCTGGACAATAATGTCATGGACAGAAGCCTGTTTTCCATGCCCTGTAAGACAAAGAAAGGATCAATCTGCGATAGGGAGACATGCGCATTGGAGAAAAACGAGAACCCTGATTCTGTCGCATGCAATGTCCTCCATACGTCCATAAACCCCAAAGCAGCTGCAAAGGAATGGAGTTTGGTAGGACGAGACGGTTTCTGTTACCAATGTATGTTCTGTTCATGCCCACATCCTTGACCTCGTTGAAAACCCCACCCCCAGCACCCACATGTCAACTTGGTCTATGATTATTATTGCTTGAAGATCGTTCAAAAGCTAAAGCACGAGATGGGGATGTGCATACACCTCCACAATACCCCATCTGGTCCCCTAAAGTTTACCAGTCACTACGACAAATCACCCTGTGGGGTCCGCCCGAACCTCCCACAATTGAAATGGTACCCTTTTGGGTATGAGGGCTAGAGTTCCTCTTGCCCCCCCTGAGAACCCAGAATGGTAGGCCAGTGTGTAAGTAGACCTTTTAAAAAACGTGCATTCCGTGCCAACCAAGTTTGTTTCTGTCAGGAGAGCTATGTCTGGTGAGTAGTTATTAAGAAACTGGAGAACCAGCCTTCGTTTGATGCTGGAGCTGAAGCTGTTGATGTTCCACTTCAATAGAGAGACCACCCCGTCATGTGCCATCATTCCCCCAGAATTGTGTCTTGAATACTACCTCCTGACACCCTCATCCCTGCCTTTCTGGCTCCCAAAGTGTCCCGTGAACCATGTAATCCATGTCCCGCCCAACCCCCTGTGGACCTACCAAGCTAGGCAGTAAACCAAACGCAACTACACCCGCAACCAGAACCTCCTGTCCCCCGACCCAGTACCCCCCCAACCAAAAGCACCTGTCGCCCTATAAAACCACGTAAAATGGACGTGGAAAAACATTGCAACCATTTGCAGTGTAACCGTTGAGAGCGGTCTGACTGTCCCTCGTTCTCCACCGGGGTCACCCATGACATAAACCTGCTAGTAAAATCTAATAGGCATTGTCCTTTGCCTGTCAAGCCGAAGGCTGTGCTCTTAAGAGGGGTGTACATGTGATTAAGTAGCGACCCAAACAGCGAAGTATAACAGTTCCAAATAAAGGGAAAGTCCAATCAAGGTTCTACAAAAAATATATATACTTTAATTCAGTGAAAAAAAACTTTAGTTGAAGTGATGTTAAGGTGCCGATTTAATGGCACAAAATCTGTGAAATTCAGCAGGTGCTGGAAGCTATCCCACCGTAACTATGAGGCTTGTATTGCGCAGCCGTAGGCACCCTAAGGCCATCACAAATTACATCACTGATAAAATCACAAATGACATAACTTAACCTTATTGGACATGGTCCTGCCTCTTTGATCCAGATGAATTATAATGTACTTTATATGTTCCTGTGGACCCAGTTGAGTCTGCATGTGTCTAAGTAGTCAGACTTTATGCGGTCATAGTAAAATCGATGTTGCGTCCTTTGACAATATGCATCTTCTGGTGTGCATCTCCTTTTGGAATGAGGTGTGGAAGGTACATAAGCTTATTGTATCAGTAGATGAGGAGTTTGTGGTTGGCATTGGGATGTTCAAGTTGTGACCAGCAAAGTCTTTCTTGCCTCCAAAGTAAAAAAAAAGCTTTTTGATATGCCTGTTGCAATATACTTAAGAACTGTAACTGTACATTTGAAAGACCCCATAAAGTATTGGTTCGTGAGTGATGCGCCTGCATACTATTCCACAGAGAGGGATACATTTAGGGGCACGTGCCAACTCTGAGAAGACCTCTTACCTGGAGACACCGGTAGCAGTCTGCAATATAGCTGTATTTTTGTTCTGTTGTGTTTTATTATTTGTACCTATTCTGGATATGCTGGAGGGTATTAAATTGTAATCAAAATCTGATATCTACTTATTCAGCCCCCAGCCACCACTGATCACATATGAATTTCAGGCGGTGTCTAAAACTAAGATGACGTTGTTACTGGGTCATGCATTCATATAATTTGCTTGCCATTAATTGGACGTGCAAACTGTTGTTACTCTTTTTAACTCTGTTCATTATACTGTGATTGTTCTATGTCTTTGGATGGATCATTTTGCAGTGTTATTGCATCATCATCAATGCAATAGTTTTAGTTCCAGTATGCAATGTACCCAATGATGTATGGGTTCCCTTTCTGAACCCTATACCGGCTTTCAGGGAAGACTGAGCCGAGGATAAACAGGTCCTGCCAAGAAGGGCAAACTAGGAAATCTTTGCAACAAGTAACGTTGCACATCTTTTGCTGTGTTGTTGAAAACAGAGCAAAAGATGTGCAACGTTACTTGTTGCAAATCCAAGATACTTGCCTGTCAGCAGCTGCCTTATCCCACTTGAAACCTATTTCACATTTGTATGATATGATATTTTATTTGTATCGCGCTCATACACACGTGTTTCAGAGCCCGATGAGGCAAGGGAGGGGAACAAGGGAGAACAAAACGGCGATCTTACTAGGCCCAATGACATTGAGAACGCGCAAGTGCACGGGAGAGGGAAGGAGGAAAGTGCAAGGGAGAGGGGAGAGGTGGAAAGTGCTGAGCAAGGGATAAAAACAACAACTCCTAGTGCAGCCAGCAGGGTGGCAAGTGCAAGGTTTAAGGCACAGAGAAGGGGTGTCTAATAAGTGCAGGTAAGGGGAGTGTGAGGTTACAGATACAGACCCACGTGCAACGGTTGCCAGGTGGCATTGCGGGTGTGTGTCTGGGTGGGCAGGGACCTGGCCCCGAAATCAGAGGGTAGTCAGGTGCATGAAGCCAAAGGAGACAGTTCGGTAGGGGAGAGGAAGAGCGAAGGCAGAAGCAAAATAAGTCTGTAAAGTAAGTCTGTAAAGTTACTCAGCTCATTGGCGTTCCTGCTGCCGAGATCTCGCTGTAACTAGCAGGTTGGCCTCAGCCTATCCAACTTCCAAGGTGTATAAATGTGTTCCATGTATATGTACTGATTGTGTGCCACCAGATAAATGTCTGTGGTTTCTGCTACAAAAAAAACTTTGTTTTGTTATCAACTGCATAGTGTTTGCCAGCTTTTACTAACAGTATTTTAATTTGGAAATGTCAAACTAACAAGAACAGCAAAAGGTATTATTGACTGGTAACGGTCCCCTTAGTCCCTACAGGCTGGCTTGGTCACCTTTGCTCCCTTTTCACACCAGAACATATCCTTTTCAAAGTCATTGTGGTTATTTTTTTATATTTAATGCCCTTCTCCCTGTTTCATTACCCAGAATCTATCTTTGATATTCCCTGTTCTTTCTACAGGGGTGGGTTTTGTGTGGTGTTTTTCTATTCAGTTATTATTGCAGATGGGAGTTCAATTATCATTTATTGTGGATTGTTATACTTTGTTGTTTGGATTTCTACTGGATTACATTCACACCCTCTTGAGAATTTAGTCTTGCCACAGCTAACATTACTGCAAAAGTCAAAGGAGGTATATCTCTTTACTATGTCTGTTTCATTTCTAGTTTGGGATATTGGGTGTTGCTTGTGGCTCCTGTAAACCTAAATGATTGCATTAGAGTACAGATAGGCAGAAATGGCATAGGATGAGGGGCACACAGCTTGAAGGTATTGTTTGGTAATTTGTCCATCCATTGCTGCCTATGGCCATGGTAATCCCTATGGCCGTTCCCACACAGTTCCTGCCCTCCCTGGCGAAAGTACTGTTTCATGGGAACTCTTCGAGCTCGCTTTAATTAAGCTTTACCATCAAACCTTGCACTCAAAGTGCCTTACAGTGTTTTTTCTTTTTAAGCAGTCTTCTGAGAGTTAATGACTTAATTGGAGCTCTAAACCTGCTGCTGGTGCCATAAAAATGTTAACCAGGTCTGCCTTCAGCCACTCCTTTTATAAACACTATGCATGTCCTTCACTGAATTCCTGTTAAAAACAAGCATTGGTAAAGCCAACAGTTTTGGCTTGTGGATAAGTATTAGGCATTTGCTATGCACTGCTATCACAGTCCAGGTACTCGCACCATTTTGCACCTGCTATCATCAATGGCCAGTTAATACCACTACGGCAGTGCCTGGCAAGTGCCGTTGCCATGCCTACACAAAAGCCCCGGCTGTTGGCATTGCTTGTCATGATTGGGATCACTCTTGTTTTCTGGAAGTGTCCGGGCTGAGTAGGTGGTTTAGCCATTACTCATCCGTGTGCTCTTCTGGGGCAGAAGTCATTTCATCACCTTAGCTCACACAAGATTGGGCCTTGCTTCGCTTCCCCGGTTCTGTGTTCAGGTCCTTGCTCTGGCATCTTGGCACCACTGCTTCTCTGCTTGCAGACACCTGCTTTGGGTTTGATGGTAGAGAATAGACACGAGGGGGGTGGCATATAATCAAACTGGGGGACTGCCTTCTAGACCAGTACACGCATGCAGTCTCATTGGCCAGGAGAAATGTGAGGAGTAACAGATACAAGGGTGACGAAAAAAGTGGTAGGGCTGGGTTAGTGTCAGTCACATGTCAGAGGCAGCTATTTGATACCTGTCTGCAGTGGAAACGTGAGTGCTGTCCGTTCAGTGCTACTGCTCGCATGTGATGGACAGCTGAATAGTGAAAATCTTCCAGGATAGCTCACTTGGTTTATGCACCTGCCGCAAAGACCCCCCCCCCCCCACATGAAAACCCACGAATGGTTGACTCCGCTTTTAAACTTATCGAAGCAGAAGCAATAAGCTCTAATGAGTTCAGAGGTATTAATATACTCTGGAAGGCGTGTTCTGTCCTATATGCTTCTCATGTGTTTTCTTAGAGACTGTGAATGATTTGCTGTTTTGCTCATGTATAAAGGGGTGGATGGGCTTATAGGGAACTCTTGTGTGCGGCAACCTATTTTATCTCATAGGAAAGGGGTCTCTTGCTAAAAATGTGTAATATGGGGTCACTTTGAACATTATTTCCAGGGTCTCCTTTGGTTCCCAGTCCACTCCTGGATGTATATTTTCTGTTTGCTAAATGACAATTACCAAAACTTTCAAAAAAATCCTAAAAGACGTTACAATTTGACAACCTGTGAATGAACGACCTGTGACTGGTGCTGGCGGCTGGAGGGATGCAGCACGTTGCTGTCTGCTGCCCTCTAGGGGCGAATGGGCAGTAGGAAATCATACACAGCCTGCACGCGCTCTTCGCTCAGCCGCACTTCACCTATTACCCAACTACAGCTGCGTTGTAGTTTCAAAGACAAATTTAAGCTGAAATAAATAAAATAATGATATTCTTTGCCAGACAGCTAGCTGATATATTTTTTTTTTTTTTAAAAGTCTGCTCCCACATGAAACATGTTTCCCAACAAGAGAATCTGCAGGTCATTATGATTTCGAAACCGCATAGAAAACACACACAAGCATTGACAAAGCCAATAGGTGTTGTCTGTGAAATAGAAAGCGTAGCTTCAAATGCCACATAATGCCAGCCCCTGCCGGGCATAGTCACCACATGGATATGTGGATGACTCTGCATTCGTACCAACGGTGTAAACAAAAACGTGCTCGTTTCTGACTGAGGGCTTTGGCCAAGTCACGGTATAGCTTACATTATTAACACACACCATGGGCTTCACGCCTTACAACTAGTAAATGCCCTAAATGTTACAACTAATAAATAATCTTCATATTACCACACGCCACTTGCCCCATCGCCCCTAAACCACTTCCCCAACCTGCTTGGCCTCTCAACTGGGCCAGGCCACTTGGCAATGTGTTGCCCTCTTTTCACTTTGGATGCACTCCCATATGTGCGATGGACCAAGGCTGCCTGCCTCACCTACCTCACCCCGCAAACTCCCACCCGCCAACCTAAATGTAAACAGCAGTAAATCTCTGGATTCCGGGTTTCTTCTATCTGCCAAACATACAGACTGAAATAAGAAACTTTCAGCACAATGGGACCTGACACCATACAATCTGGGCCTCCACCTATTCAAAAAGATCAGCGCTCGAAGTCCTAACATGGGGTGACGGATACAAGGCCTGGCGTGCGCCGGTTGTCTGTTCCCGCAATGTCCTTGGCAAAAGAATGGGTCACATTGTGGACCTTGCGCTGGTCCTCTGGCACTCTAAACTCTACTGAATAGTCAACAGATAATAATAAAGGGGTAAAAAGACAGGCTTCATACTTTAATGCCAGATGCTCCTGCTTCTAAGCGCTATAATAAAGGCTGCAAATATTACAAAACTCAATTTGAATCTGTGTTTTGTCCTCTGAAGTATGGAGGCAGTGTCGGCCTTCACAGGATTCCAACCTTTCACTGCAAGTTACGCGCAGATCTCTGCATCAAGAGTTCAACTCACTGAGCTATCAGGAATTTCCTGTGATACTGTTATTGAATTTTGAATATATATCCAAATGTTATAAGCAAACAGGGTGTATTATCAACACAAACATTAACATCATCTCCTCTTCCTTTCCTATCTTCTCCTTACTACTCTCTTGTAACTAAGTAATGACTTCTTTGTATGTATAACAAGTCATCTCTGTAACAAGCGCCACGATGCCCTATGGGCTGTATGTGCGCTTAACAAATGCGAATAAATAAATAAATAAATAAATAAATAAAATAAATAAATAAAATAATTCGAAATATTCTTAAATACATGTGTTAATACTACTACAGATCATAGTTCACCCTCCACCATCAAGTTATTCTTTCTCTTTGTTTTCACCTGAAGAGGAGGCTCAAGTTGCTACACTTGCATCCTGTGGGTCCCTTTATGTTGACAGAGTGGAGTGGTTCCAATATTCTGTGGATCTTCTTTGGGTCTGCTGATGTTGGCCATGGTGCAGATGTGCATGTTGCATTATCATGTATTCTGTAAATTAATCTAAAACTTTGCTTCCCCCAATAACATCAATACATTTTAGAATCAAAGAGCCGTTTCAGGTTACCTACTTCTCACATAAATGTGGTGCTATGGGCTACTAACTGGGTGCAATTTAAACTATGCTTGCAATAACTTGGATCTGCATGTTTTGGTATAGGGAAGTCATGTTTTCAGTTTAGAAAGCTCAGACTAATTAAACTCACCCCTAAAACCTGGAAAATGGTTTTCAGATTGTATTGAACACATATAAACACCCCTCCCCTTTCATATTGCACATGAATCTCATTGTGCAACTTCAGAATGAGAGAGTGCATGGGAGTTACATATGTATGAGAATATAAATGACTCCTTTCAACTTGCTCTTATTTTCACATTTAGTTTAAATAACTATGGCTTTCACAGAACATATATATCATAAAACGGATACTCATTAGTCATAATTTCACAGCACAATGTAACTATTTCTGTGAAAAACCTTTGGGTACAATTTAATGAGACTATTGATTTAAAGAGTGATCTGCCGAAAGCTGTGCTATCTATACCAATATGTACACCTGAGAAGAGATTTTTAAGTTGGATTGAACTGACAGTTCACTTATTGTACATGGTGAGATTGCAGTATTTATTTCCAATTTAAATCAATGTATATTGATAACTTCCCAAACCACCCCTTTTTCTGCATATATCAATTTGTTTGGAGAAATGTCATACTCACTTTTGGTTAGTCTTTAGAGGCATGAAGCTGGGAGAAATCCTCATGTGTTCTCAAGGGAGACTCAGTCATAATCAGTTTTACTGCAGGTCATCTTGTGGACAGGAGTCATGCCCTGGGAAAGGAACCTTGCCTTCTGCAGCCCTTAGGTTGGTCTCCCCCCTTTAATCCACACAATGAGAACAGGTGGTGTTCCTTCCTGTAGTGCTTCCCAGTGTCATAATCCCTCTCCTCTGTACTCACATGTTATTAAAACCACCATAGCTCCTGCCTTTTGTCATAATTATGTCACAGTATGTGATTGGTCAAGTCTTCCATTGGTCTATCTCATAGTTGGAAACTCTTATTGAATATACATCCCCAGTCTTCATTGGATGATTATTATTTGTGTACCTGTGATAGAAAAATGGGTGGCCAAAACCACTCCAAATACCTTTGAGAGCAGTTTTGTTTTTCTTCCATAATTGATGAAATGTAATATGCAAACTTAATGAACGGGTAGTATAGCTCAGTGTCAACTTGATCGTCTTGGAAGCAAGACACAGAGCAACACAGATTCGAATCCCAGGTCTGCCCTTAGCAACCTCTCCAGTATTAAGAGCATTATAAAAAAACAATTATAAATGATACATTATAAAATGAAACCAAGATGATGTGCACTCTGGAAATACAGAGTACAAGTAAAATTTGGTGTCATATGATCCTTAAAACACACTTGGGTTCCTGTTCCTCAGTGTTATCCTTCAAATGTTATGAGTAATAATTGCTTTCTTTATGTAAAGTTAATGGTAAATATGTGCTGCTTTAGAATCAAGGACAATATACATGCTCAATCTTGCCCTGTAATTCCCATGGGAGCCTCTTGCTCAGCGCAAGAGAGCAGCTCTTTGTGAGGCGTTGATTAATTTTTATGAGTCCGTTGAAAGGGTTCTTTTGTTCTCATTGCATTAGTTCAACACACATGTATTTTTATGATGATCCTGGTCAATAGGTTGCCAACTGACGCACTAGCTTGCTTTTGAGGCTGGCCATAAAATAGCATAGGCTCCAACCAGCTGGCAATACCAGCTCCAAATCTTGTGTGAATCCCACAGATTATATATTCTTGGAATTTCAAGTATTTTTCTAACATACTCGCCTGGAAGACTTCCAAATGTGGGAGGGATTTTGCTCCAAATTGAAAGTTATCTAAGCCAACAGTACTAGTGCTTCTTTCTTTTCTTCATTTCATCATCATCATCAGATACTTTATCCGGCACACCATAAATGTTGTACAATCAAAACAGATGGTTACACACAAAACATTATGAAACCATCAAAGCTAGTTCACAAGTTGAATATAAAATACAATTGATTCAAGAAAAAACTACAATACCGACTATTGCAGGTTCTTCTTGAATCAGATAATCTGCATCTTGTTTGCATATCCAACCCTCATCAAGTGCTTTCAATACTTTGTCTTTGATCATTCCTACTAGTGCTGGGTCATGTTTTAGCTTAAGGTAGCATGATTTGTCACCTAATTGATGATGACATTCCCAAATATAGTCAGATTGATCACAAATTACTACAACTCCACCTTTGTCTGCTCTTCTGATCGCTATATCAGTATTCTTGCATAGTGCTTGGGGGGTCTTTAGTTCTTTGCGGTTAGTATTAAACCATGTTTGATTTTGTTGTTCTAAACGTGGTATAGCCTCTAGTACCTTTTTCTCAAAAAGTAAAGATTCTTTAGAAAAAGTGTGTGGCTGGGAAAAACCTTAACATCCTATGTTCCATTAGAATTGTGTAAACATTTAAGTTTACAGTATGCACATTGTCCCTGATGAATGTCATAATTTACTTAACCGATGGAAACATGTTGGAATATAGTTTGCACTTATGATATGACATAAGAACCATTTAGTAGGCAAAACTAGAACTATTGTAATATATGTAAATAGATTTTTATAACACTGTGGAATATGTTGAACATATGCACATTGTTTCAAGATAAAAGAAGGGTAAAAGATGTATACGGTATGTGAAGGCATCACAAAGTAAGACACACGGCAGACTTAATTAAAGTTAAAAAAAAAGATATTTATTAGCTTAAATGTCAGGATGATTGAAGACCTAACTTGCCCTATACTGAGGTGGGATTTCCCTTCCTGAACAAAACTAAGGAAAGTCTGAGACAAAGAGTTCAACATAAAAGTCTGTCTGTGTCCAAAACCTATCCTTGCGCTCACAACTACAGCTAACAAATGTGTAGGGCTATCAAAGGCAAAATAAATAGTGTTCAACTACATGTTCTGAGCTTCTTTCAGGTTGCAGCTTACATTCAGCTCACCCTTTCCCAAGCACAAGAAAGTTCCATGAAAAAGGGTCATGATTAACCTTCTCCAGTTTTAGGCGTTTTATTTCAAAATCACTTCTTGGGAATCCCTTAACCAAGCAACACAGTTCAAAGTAACACAGTTCAAAACAGAAGGGGTCTTGAGACTCTGTTCTCAAGATGACAAATGTGGTCCCTTTAAATCTCAGGGTTTCCTTCCCCAAGACTTCAACTCCACCATTTATACTTGTTGCAGTCTTTCCAAAAAGTCTCAACAAAACACTAGGTCAACCTGACCCTCCTCCTGGCTGACTTCGTCAGTTCATATGCAGTGGTTTCATTAGGCTGTTGCTTGGTGTCCTTATATTTCATCATTCAAAGCTCTCTGCTCTAGGCACAGTTGTTAGACGAACCAGGGCCCTCGGGCTCCTCACTTCACACAGAGGTTCCTTGGCACTTGCTCCTATGCACCACGTCACCTTCACTTAGTTCCTTAGGTCGGCCTATTGTAAGATCTCAATCAGTTTGGTATTTAATAAGCACTTATCAGTTTTGAAGTTAAGTTTTCTTTTACCTTGGTTTTCAACATTTTGTATATGCATTTCTTTGCTTCCTGGTTGTTTTCATTTTAGTTCGGTATCCAGCATGCATTTATTTGTGTCAAAGGTAGGTTTTCATTTAGTTCGGTATTCCATACTGTGAGAAACCTGAATGTGTCTCACACGCTAGTCCACGGGATCTGTCATCCAGGTGGCCAGGACACAGCCATCGCTATTGCATCCAGTTCCTGGGGGTGGACCAGTGTGGGAGGATCACATGGATGGAGGGTCTTCGGGGAGTGGAATTGGGACACCAAAGGGTGTGACGTGGTATCCCCTTCCTTGTGACACCTTTTCCCCATCTTGCCCAGTAGGATACGTAGAAACTCTACCCCCCTTTTCCTACACGAACACTTTCTCACAGCATGAATGACATCGGACTATTGCCTGAGTCGTTTACCTGACATGTCCCAACACAAGGGTCAGGCAGAGTCAGGCAATTGCCGACAACTACACACACCGGACTACCCTTTCCCTTCCCCATATGGATAAAAGGCAGAGCACAAGAGCACACTCTGAGCGAGGCTGAATGCACGAGGAAGCAGCCATTCCAGGACGGCAGTTCAAACTGAGGAGAAAGGCGGCGAGACCGGAAAGGACGTCAAGGAGGGAGTTGCCCTTGCCCTTTCAAACCCAGACCTGCAAAGCCTCTGATGAAAGAAAGATAAGACCGGGAAATGCAGCTGGCTCCTAGTGTGACGGATGTCAGTGGTACATGGCACCCTCCCGCACTGATAACCAGGGCGGGGAAACTTGGTTGCCATTGTGGTCCGTCCTTGACTCCAGCGGCAAAGGAACCGCCAACGGTTCAGCACAGCTGGTGAGTGGGAATGGCTTGATAGTCGACCGGACTGTGTTAGGCTCAAGGTTGCAGGAGTAAAATCAAGAAGACAAATAGACAAGAGGTATTTTGTGAAAAAACTGTGTACTAGAGATAGAGTGGTCCAGTGCCACTTGGGCGCTCAGTCGAAGGTCTCTGGCTGGTACCCCTCCCCTGAACAAAGAAACTATGTTGAACATTGTGAATAAAGAAACTACAAGTACCAAGAAGCCATAGGGAAGGCCAGTATAAGGTGGTCATACAAGGGTCAAGACAAACTACTTGTGCAATCGAAAGTCCTTGACACATTGCAGAAGTGTGGATATTGTGAAACAGGCGTTTGCGACCGGCTGAGGGCAACGCTGTGCGAACTGTGATAGTATGAAGCCTGTGCTTCGCAAAGGCTAACAGAGTGATCCGGCGCGATGCGGTCGCCCTTTGGAAGTCTCCGTTTAAAATTGGTAAAGTGCTTTGGGAGGTCTGAGCCCAGATGAGGGGGACGTAAGGTGAACATTGTGCAATTATTTAAAAAGACATTAAGACTCTTTTGAATATTACAAATGCAGAGCTGATTGAAAAGCGACAGTGAACCCGACTGAGGGATGCCTGCAAATTCATTGTGTTGATAGAACTGTGTGAAGCCTGACTGGGGGCTTAAAAGAAAGGCTGACTCAGGGCTGAGACCCAGATTTGGGTAAAGGAAGATCCTGAGGGGTCTAGAATGACTTTCTTTTGAACTGTAGTGTGTACTGTTTGAATGGCAGTGTGAAACCGACAGAGGGATGCCAGGAGAAAGCCAAGGGAAGTGAATCCTGCATGGTGTTAAATGACCTGTGAACATTGTGGTGACAAGTGTGAACCCAACTCAGGGATGTCCACATTGAGTGGTTGGTCTGACCCCGAATGAGGTATGCTAACGTTGAGAGAAGGATCGGAGCTCGGCTGAGGGGGATCCAAGAGTGAAGAGTAATCACCCGACGTGAAAATTAGTAGAAGGAACCTTTGTTTTGTTTTTTTGGCGTATCAGGCCCTCTGATGCAAGAGACTTTGCATGAGAAGAGACTTGAGCACAGAAGGCCTTGATACTGAGAAAAGGAACTGTAAGCTCGTGCCTGAGAAGCCCAGGAGTGTGCTGTGCTCGAGAGTCCCACCTTGTCCCGTGCTAAAAACGTGGGGAAGGATGATACTGGCCATAACATCCTGACATATAATTTTGTAAACACTTCTTCCTTTTCTTATGAATATTATCGCACACTATTTTGTAAGATAGTGGTAAGGCTTGGCAATAGGTTTCTTAGTATAGCCATGCAGCCCACTCTCTTTGGGTCCCACAAGGCCTTCAGGATAATTGCCGGCATCCTAGCTCTGTCTCCGGTCCCTCCATGGCTGCCTCTGCATAAGGGTCGCCTGCTACCTCCCCTTTCCCTCTCTCTCCTGTCTAGCTGATTTCCTTTTATACACCTGCAGCCCGTTGACAGTCTGCAGCTGTGAATGTCCACTTAGTCCTCCCTGACCACTACTAAAGGGACATCCCTGACCCTCACAGCTCCTGGCAGGCATCTGCATCATCCCAGTACCAACGTGGTGAAAATGTGTAATCTTCACTGCTCCTAGTGGTCTTTGCTTCATCCCAGTACTGTCAAGTGGTACATGTGGAAAATTGAGGGGAACTGGCTTATAATAGCCTATAAAGGTTGGGGCAGGGTTAGGTTGGTAATCAACAGGAAAGTGCGGATACCATGTCTCACCGAAGGGCTCCCCACTACCAGTCTTCAATGATCCTCCACCCAGGTGTTCCTCCCTCGCTTCTCCACCCCCAGGGTCAGGATCCAAGAGCGATGGCCTTTCCCTGGCCACCTGCGTAGAGGACCCAAGGGGAGTAGAAGTAAGAATGCCCTCAGGTTTCTCACAGTTATAACGCAGTGATCCTATGTTACAGTTGTAACAGCATTTCACTTTGTATTATCATTTTATCTGTGATTAAGAGCATTACATAAATAGAGAACCATTTTGCATCAAAGAAAAACATTTTTGTACTAAGAGATAATTGCACCAAGTCTTATGATACCAAGTCTTACGATTAAAAAATTATATTAACGAGAATTTAGAGTTGTATGCTAACCGTACTATTACTTGTAAATAGCATTTAAGTAACCAGACCGTGTGGGGTTTTTACCTGGAGTCTTGTAAGGCCTGGCAGTAGTTATAATATAAAACAAGTTAGCCCGATTCCTCCTCAATTCCTCCCCAGTGTCACCAAGGCAACAGCTGCATCAGATTTCCCAATTAGGAAGTTTGTAGCCTTTGGCATCAGTTTGTCTTAGGAAAATAGCTTAGGGTTCTTTTTATTCCATAGGTGAGGATGCATGCGAGTGACATGGGTGTGTGATGCAGAGTGGATTCTTGAGAGAATGTCCTGCGTGCATGTTCCAAGAGAACCAGTCGGGACCTGATACTTCTATGTGATCCTCTCTGTGGTAGGCTTCCTTTCTCCTTATATTAAAGCCTCTGCCTGTGTAACCTGTAACGCAGGTAGGTGATTTAATGCCCCCTGGAACTTATATCTGAGACTTCTGCCTGATTTCTTTGTAACTCGACTTCTGCAATATTGTTGGACACTCTCAGAATGAACATGTGTTTTATAGAGCATTGCCAGAATATATTGTTAAGCCAGGTCTGAAAATGTGTTGTGAAATGTTCTGATGTACACTGGAATCTGGTGGAGTGTTCTTTTGTGTCCTCCCAGAACAATTGGGAATTGCATGACTTTCATGCAATTGTTTTCAATGTTGTGCTGTGCAATTTAAGATTAAAACTCCTTTTCTAGAAATAAATACCTGAGTGCAATCCCCTCATTCCTCTTATTTACCTCATGCCCTAGCCGCCAATTCTGCCAAAACAATGACTCCTCTCCACTTTTCAAATTCACCAGCTGCCACTTATGGACGCACCAGAGATGGAGCTATTGTAGAACCATCTGCAGGGAAATATGTCTTTAGTAGTCATCTACAGAATATTAAAAAGCCCAGTAGACATAATCGCTGATGAATAGGCAGAGCATTACAAATAAAGATAAATTGTGTAAAACATTCTTCCACTAAACATTTAACCCCTATTGTACGAATGAAAAGGTGGTGCAGAGTGGCGAACATCAGGCTCCTGGCTGGTTGGTATGGCTACAAGACCTATGAGAGGTCTTCATGTCGCTGTACATTTTGCAACAGTCTGTGGACACGGGGTGGGCCAAAAAGAATGCAACACCTTCATTATAAATTGCGAAAATGTAACTGTTATTTGCAATACTGCAGTCCCTTTCCAAGAAGCAGAAAGAACTCTGCTGATAATTCTGGTACTTCAAATTCCTTGATTCCGTCTATGTCTTTGATTGATTGCAGGTCAAACAGATGCACAAACAATATTGAGATGTCAACAATCCACTGATCCAACAGTGTTCAGAAGAAACATTTCAGTTTCAAGGGTAGAGCCAACCAACTCCTGCAAATGTGTACTTAATAGTGATTCAAACAGCTGGAGGATATGAAGGATTGCCTAATAATAGTGGGGTTGGCAGCAGAGACAAATTGCCATCCGTGAAAATTGCTCTCCAGAGAGTTTCGAAATTCCTAAGAATAAAGTATGGTTTGCCAAGCAAATGCACATTCTATGTAGGCTCTGTAAGTTAAAAAGTGGTAATACCTTATTTGAATTCTTGTCCAGAGAGTAAGTAACTAAATCGTTGGCGTTCAAATAGAGAATACATGTTTAAAGCTACTGTGCAAAGTCCATAGATAAACCAGCAAATTAAGCGAAAATAGTTGCAAACAGCCTGAAATGTGTAAACGGGAAAATGTGTAGTCATTTCACATGATATCTCCCTTTAAGATCCCATTATCACTAGAATAGTGTTTTAATATTTTACAGATGTCTGTTTGCACATCTTGCCTTATCAGTACATAAGGGTACTTTCCATGTAAAGTAACATATTCATTCAGAAATTCTACAAGGTTGAAACCTTCAAGCCACAATGATTATGTGTTTCATTGAATAAAGTTGCATGTTAAGCGGGGCGTGGTTTGGAGGCCAATGCAGTAGGAGGCATGATTGAGAAGCTCCTTCGAGATCCTGAAGCACATCCAGTGAAACTGGTGCCAAACCATTAGATAAGCACTTGAAAGCAACAGTAAAAGACATCGGAACATCTACAGAACAATCGCTGTGTCTCCCGAAGAAAATCAGAGGTCGGATCACGTAGAAAAAGGCAAAAGAAGAAGCCGAGCAGCTCATCCACTGGGGAAACGCCAGCGCCTTGAGAGTGAGGAGGCTACAGGCGCGGAGCAGCTGGCCGGGGATAGGTAACATCCAGCCTAACAGGGGACCTGCCGGAGAGGTGACTGACGACTGGCACAGGCGATCCAGTAAGAGGAGCCTGGGGCGCCCATAAAGACACTGCAGAAGCACAGGGCCGAAAGGAGCCCAGCGGATAGAGCGCGCCCGGGCCCCAACCCCAACACAGGCGCAGTGGGGCATAGACCCTATCGCCCTCCCGCTAAATAATACAGCTGCGGGGCTGGAGGAGGCCGCAGGAGGAGGGAGACCTGCACGGACCTGCCGCGCCAGCAACTTGTGGCAAACAGAAGGCGCACGCACACAGGGAGGAGATCGGACACTGATTCGGCAGAGGGAGGCATACAAGGACGTCTGAACATCCGTACAACAATGGCAGAGCCTCCCGATGAAAATCGGGGGGAATAAGGCAGAGTGGTTGGCCCGGGACAGGCAACATCCAGATTAGCAGGAGACCAGCCGGAGAAGCGGCTGGAGACCTAGGAAGGGGAACCTGGGGTGCAGACAAGGACACGGTAGAAGGACGGGGCTGGTTTTAGCCAGGCGGAGAGAGCGCATCCAGGCCCCACTCCAACAAAGGCGCAGAGGCGCACAGACCCCATCCCTCACTGGACCCGGACCAACAGAAGACTAAGCAGTACCGAAGTGAGCCCCAGAGAGATAATGCCAAATCGAAAGACGGAGGGAAAAGCAAAGCAAACCAGCATAGAAACGTTCACTAAAATACCCAGAAATAGACAATCTGCCCGGCCTAACACAGCAATGGCCTCCTCAAGCACAGCACAACAAGCAGGAAACACAACTGAAGGACCGATCCTAGAAGCAATAGCTGCTTTGAAAACATCCCTTGAAGCCAAAATGGACGCGGCAATAGGTGCCCTCAAGGCTTCCTTAGAAAATAAACTAGACACCGTCATGGTAGATGTGGGCCTCCTTCGGCAGGGCGCCAGAAATTTGACAGAGTGACAACAACGGAACAGCAAGTGCAGCAAAACACCACGGATGTCGCTGTCACATAAACACAAATGTCGGAGGCTATACAGAAGATCAAGATCCTCGAACAAAGGGCAGAGGATGCGGAAGGAAGGGCACAAAGGAATAATATTCGCATAATCGGGCTTCCGGAGGGCGAAGAAGGCAGAGATCCCACAGAATATGTCAAAAACATGCTGCTCCAAGAGATCGGAGCGGGAACGCTGGCCCAAGGCTTCGCGGTCGAGAGGGCACACAGAGCATTGACCAAAAGACCTCACCCAGGTGCCCCCCAAGAGCGATGATCACCAGGATCATGAACTTTAGAGATAGGGAGAAGATACTAACATTCTCAAGAGAAGGAGGAGCGATTAAAAGGAACTCCTCCAAGATTACTATCTACCCAGACTATACGGTCATGGTCCAAAAGCAAAGAGCGAGATTTAGTCCAACTAAAGAGCGCCTCAGGACGGCAGGAGTGCGATACATGCTCTTATACCCCGCCAAACTTAAGGTAATACATCAAGGGAAATCATATCATGGTTCTTCGACTCAACTGAAGAAGCCCACACATGGATGGACCAGCAAGGAATCCCCCAGCAAAGACAGAGAAACCTGAACAACAATGAGAACTAGCCTCGGTGAAAGGGATTGTCGACTCCTAGGAATAAGACGTCAACATAAAGCAATTTGACCAGGCCAGATGTACAACATGAAGGAGCGACTCGCTCCAACCCAGCTGGGATGGCACAGGAAAAGCACCCCCCAAAAAAGAAAGTTCTACAAGTTTGGATGCCAGTTTGGAGGCATCACGCTGCGGTGAGCCAGTCCCACTCCGGGGGACAGAGCAAGAGAAGCGGCGAGGCCCAAGCAGGAGGAGGGTGGCTGGGCGTTAGTTTGAAAGTTATTGTTTATGTGTTGGTTAGCAGTAGGCCAGGCCGGCTGGCACACGGCATCAAGGGTGGAAAGAACAACTCATGCGAACACAGAACAGCTCGAGTGAGCGAATATCAGGATGACAGACAGCAACAAACCATGTGAAATCACCCCAGACGCAAAGGCGAAAAGGACACGCAGGAAGAAGGTGAAGAAACAGGGCGAAAAACGAGATGAAGGCTATGGGACAACAGAGCCAGAGTAAACAATACAGATATGGGCCCTGATGAGATAACAATAGCAACCTGGAATGTGCGAGGACTCAATGCCTATGTCAAAAGACTCAGGATGTATGCCTGGCTAAACAGAATGAAGGTCAAGATAGCAATGCTACAAGAGACCCATCTAACAGCAGATAAACAGGCCAAGGTGAACAAGAAATGGGGAGGACAAGTATACAGAATTCTTTAGGAATTTAGCACCCAAACTGGCTTAATACAGGGGAGCCACGTTCTTCTGGGCAGAAGACTTTAACTGCACTTTGGACCCGCTTCTCGACAGGTCGGACGACAAGCACAGGAAGCCAGCACCCCCTACCAGGGAGCTCCAAAGGACCCTCACACGACTGCAGCTGGTGGACGTCTGGAGGCAGGTACACGGAGGCGGGAGAGGGTACACACATTATAGCACACCCCACGGGGTATTTATATGAATAGATTACCTATTCACGGGCATTGACTCTCTAATAGAATTCACAGGAATTGACATTAAAGCACGTACACTCTCAGACCATGCCCCGATACTAGCAAAATGGGCACACACATACAGGAAAACCCCAATACCAACATGGCGCCTCCGAGCGGAAGCACTAGGTGAGGGCGAACTTGAGGCACATCTGCAGGAGGTGATAGAAGACTATTTTGAACATAATGAGGGGAGCATAGAAAGTAATGCCACGCTCTGTGATGCATTCAAGGTAGTGATAAGAGGGGCAACAATTGGGAAAACAGGAGAGTTGAAAAGAGCAATCATGGCTGAACTGGGCAAACTAGAAAGGGTGATAAAAATAGAGGAACGAAGGGCAGAGAGGGCGGCGAGGAACCCAGGGAACTACTGGAGCTAAGAATGAGATGCATAGAACTCTGGGAGAAACTAGGGAAGCTGAATTATGGGATATACTTACAGAGATTGCACGCAGAAGGGGATAAACCCAGTAGACGTCTAGCATGGCTTACTAAACAAGAAAACAAGAAAGACCCCATAGCGGTACTAAAAGATGAAACAGGAACACAGGTCAGGAACCAGGAAGATATAAACAACCTTTTTGCTGGCTTTTATGAGCGGCTCTATGCCCCTAATCCGAAGGTGGAGACGGAAGACATCCTTGACGCCCTAGCAGAGATAAGGCTACCGAAAATAACAGCAGAACAGGCCCAACTATTGGACGCCCCAATTACAGTAGAAGAAATTGAAACAGTGATCTCCGAGCTCCCCTCAGGCAAATCCCTGGGCCCAGATGGGCTCCCAGGGGAGTTGTACAAGACATATAAAGGCACTATTGCCCCAAAACTGCTAGAAACATATCAGGAGGCATACGAGAAAACACAATTGCCAAACAGCATGTTGGAAACGATAATTGTCCCGATCCTCAAACCAGGGAAATCCCCAGTAGAATGCATCTCATATAGGCCGATCTCCCTCATCAATCAAGAAACTAAAATACTCACAACGGTTCTAGCGAACCGTCTGAAACTAGTAATGTCCACACTGATCCACTCATACATACTGGCCTTGGAGCCATGGGTGGTCTTTCTCAGGGCAGAGTATGGGGACACAGGGATAGACATAGATGGAGTGGTGCATCAGATCTCACTGTATGCAGACGACATCCTCCTCGTCGTAGAAAACCCTCGCACTAACCTAGCTTGCCTCCTGGAGGCGGCGGACCCATACACCAGACTCTCAGGGATAGCCATCAATAAAGAGAAGTCCGTCTTATTCCCCCTGGCTGACTTAAAACAGGTCCCCCGAGACAAACTCCCAGACATAGGGCTAGCATGGGCACTGAGCTCCTTCCGATATCTGGGAATAGAGATACACCACAACATCGCAGAGTCACATGAACACAACACACAGGCAGCCCTAGACAAAATACAAAAGGCCATGGGTTTTTGGGAGACACTTCCATTGGGGATGATAGGAAGAGCGGCCATTCTGAAGATGGTGGTACTCCCACGGCTATTATATTATTTCAAGAACATTCCACACGCCATACCCATAGCTTTCTTTATGAAGTTGAACACAATAACACAGAGGTTCTTATGGGGAAGGGGGAGGTGTAGGATCGCCATGACAACCTTACAGAGGGATTACGAAGAAGGGGGCATCAGATTGCCAGATTTAGAAAAATACTACCTAGCATGGAAACTGCAATACGGAGTTAAATGGCTGGGAGAAGACGAATCAATAGACAAAACACTCTTCCAGCCAGCTCTAAAATCCTACTACCTACGGGAAATCCCATGGATAGACGAATCCCTGCTCAAGACCCTACCTAACATGCTTAAACTAGCAACAGAGCTGTGGTTGAGGGTGTGGAGACTCCAGAAGACCAAAGACCCTTGTTCAACACAGATTCCACTAGCGGGACTAATAGGCACGGACACAAATACACTCGCAACATACAGATCCCACTGGGAAACCAAAGGAGTAGCGCAAACAGGAGATTTGAGGAAGGACGAACAATGGGCAGAGTTCTGAGACATGGTGGAAGAATACGACATACATGAAGGCCAATTCCTCCTATATAATAGAATAACACTGACAATTAAGAAGAGGTGGCCGGAGTGGCCAGAGCAAGAGGACATAGGAGGAGAACTAGACACATGGTACGATATACACACAACCTCCAGGCTATACGAACAATTGCTAATATCCAATAATTTACAAGTCTTACACACAAGAGGAAGCTGAGAGGAAGAACTCGGAAGACCCCTTAGCGATCAGGAATGGACCAGGGCGCTGAGATACCCTAAAAAAGTATCAAGGAACGCAATGTTCAGGCAAGCACAATTATATACCTGTCATGATGCCTACCCCCGGGGATCCAGATCAAGTCCAGCAGCCCCGGAAGCAGGCATCAAGTTATTCCAAGCAAGCCCAACAACCCCTGCTAGGGGCCATTTGGTTGCAGTCCTGGCGTCTATGGTGCCAAGCTCATATGGAGAGTCAGTCCTGGCGCCATAGGCTCCAAGCCAAAAGAGTCTTGAAAGGGACTACTTTACCTTGGGACTATTTTCTACTCGGGTGGGGTCGGGGAGGAACACTACCTGGGATTACTTTGGAGGCTATTTAAACCACGCCCGAAGAGCAGCACACGCTTCGTGTTATTCTGCATCCAGCAGCGTAACGCTCACCGTGCCTGCAGTCAGCATCCAGTCTTCTGCCACGCCCGCCTTGAGTCTGGAGCTCCTAGAAAAAGGGAGAAAGAAGGAGAAAAGGTTAGAACAAGAGCAATACCTTTGATCCTTACCTGAATTCCCGAACCACCGCGCCTTCGAGCTGGAAGAAAGAAGTTATTTTATGCGCGTCGCCTCGCCTGCTGCAGCGCCGCGCTGAACTCACCGGCCTTTGCAACATCTTCATTATCCGCTGCATCCTTCTGCATGTTCCCGCCGCACTTGGGCACCTAAGGGGAACACAAGAACAGCAAGGTGAGCCAAGGGAATAAACAGAGGCAATATTAGTTACCCCCCATAGACTTACCTGATTTTACCACCGGGGGTACTATTCCTCTTCACGGGTCGGCACAGCCTCCACCGCATCCTCGCCGTACCCCGGCCCCTAAGGGGAACAAAAGGACAGCAAGGTGAAACAAAGGGAAAAACAAGGGGAAACCTCCTCGCCACAATAGACTTACCTAATTTTACCGCCGGAGGCATTATTTCCCCGAAACTTCATAATTTCTCTCAGCACCTGAATAAGAGAGAAAGCAACAGGTTACATACTGACATTATTTTATCAGACTGTGTTGGATAATACAAATCCTTACCTGAATATTACCGGTTGCCACGAGGAACTCTTCGCTAGTGTCGGGGGGAAATTCTGCCGGGGTCGGCCGGGCCGTCCGCAGACCTCCGGGCAGGGAGGCCCCAACTCCTCCCGTATATCCCAAAAGAGATAGAGTATGAGACACACGCAAGAAGCAAGGTGACTCTGCTGTTTATTAGACAAAAACGGCAGGGATGGGTCAAGGATCGTACGCGTCCGTCCTGACACACACACAATCGTGGGGCTCGCAGGCCCTTTTTACCTTAGTATGACGCGCTACTTGCGTCACCTTGGAAAGTTAGCAAAAAACCTATCGCCACTCTTAATTGGTTGCTCGAGTGGTAGGGTTAGTATAGCATACGTATAGAGAACAATATTAGTGGACAAGGGTTAGTCAGGTGATATATCTGGGTTGTCCCTACAATTAGATACATGATAATTGTTACATGAAGACCCCTGATGATTGGTTAATGTTAATGGCGTCAGTGATAAGAGCCCCATGTTCTGATTGGTGCGCCCGCGAGCTTCCCAGCCTGGGACCATCGCTGTTCCCAGCTCTCGGTATACCTGTCATTTGCAACAATGTTTCACTATGAGTACGTGCAGACAATGTGAGGACTTATTCATAAGCTGGAAGGCCGACTACTCCCACTGTCGCAGATGTCCATTGAGCCTTTTAACTGTATCTGCCTGTGTCTTGTAACGAGGGATCCAGACGCCTTCTTCCTCCAGGGCTTGGCATCCTGTCAGGTTCGGCTTGGTCACGTGAGGTGGGACCGTGTTTGAGGCAAAATTCTGCACAATTAATATTGTTTTTCCACTGTGTGCCTGGTTTAATTTGCAGGTGTGATTTTAACGTTGGTGTGCGGCGTGCGAAGTTGCAACATCGTGCCCTTGATGGTCTGCTTTCGGAATGTGGGTTTGCAACATTGCGACCTTGGCTGTTTGCTTTCGCCGGGCTCATTCTGCAGGATCAGCAACCTGACTCTTGTTCTTTTAACGTCCATGGAAGCTCTTGCTTGCGGCCTACTTAGGCCTGGTGTATAGATAGAACCGTTTGGTGCACAGGCGCTTTAGGTTATAGTATCATATTGCCTTATGACCAGTATCGTGTCTTCGTTATATTTCTCATTATGGCACCTGGGTTTAGGAGAAGCGTAAGCAAGCTCTTTAGATGAGTTCATGATGCGTCTTGCTTTTCTGCATTTTGAGAGCCTATGTGGAAAATAATAAAGATGCACGTCCGTGAGTATGTCTGTCGCCTACGTCATAGCACTGAGTATATTCTTTGTGTAGATTGGTGCGGTAGTGTCCAGTGTGTATATTTGCACAGGTGTGCTGACCGTTGGCTAGGTCGTCATGGCATCTCTAACGACGTGTAGGTTTTAGTCTAGTTGATCCGTGCCGCAGGTGTCGGCATGGGCAGGGCGGGCTGCTGGGCAGGCAGATGGACACATCCGTATGTTCCTGTACCAGGGTATTTGGTCGTCTGGTAGATGGGCAAACTCTTCTCGTGGCGGGTGCCTGGGCCGTGATCCTTTAGGCCAGGCGCGAGAGGGGAAGGACGGGAACCTGTTTTTCCATTCTCCCACTTCAGTCCCCCCTCTGGTCGACTTGTCGACCACAAACATATCCTTTTCGTTATCTCCTCTTACTCTCCATATCTTAGTTATTCCTTCTAAATGTCCATAGTGGTTAACATGATCTTCAAATGACCAATACATATATTCACAGGTTCCTCCAGGAGTACAGTATACCCATTTTCCTATGTAACTCCTGGGGTTTCTTGGGTTCTCGATCTTCACCGATGGTGGGTCCAGGTGGTTGGTGATGATCTGGTTGCGCAATTTCTCTCTCTCTTGTATGATTATGCCTGTGTGTTGGCCGTCATCTGCTGGCATCAAGGGGTGCATACCGACCATTTCAAGCAATTTGTCAGTGGTGTGTGCCTTTCCGGGCCTTCCAAAATCTTATTATGATCAGTGTAGCTCCAGCCAAAATAGTACAACCAACTATAATTTTCAGTCCATCTGACAGCCAAGATGGCATCCATGACCATAATAGCGAAAACCAGCTCTCATCCTTGTTCACACCTTTACTTTCATCCATCATTTTGGAGTGCATCTGGGCCAATTGTGAAACTGCTTCTGTCAGTGTACCGTTGTCAGCATCGTTGGCAGGAATGAACGTGCAGCATGATTGTCCTATCTTTGCGCAAACTCCTCCTTCCATGGCTGTGAGGAGATCCAATACATATCTGTTCTGAAGTGCTACCATCCTTATAGCTCGCAGCTCCTCTTTTATTGCGTTGAATCCATTTACTGTAGAATTGATGGTCATCATTAGTTCCCATCTAGTTATCTGGAGCCATTTTGCGTTTGCATAAGCCTGCAGTCCCGGATGGATTATTGAGGAGAAGAACATTGCTGCTCTGCTGAATAGTCTGTGTTCTGGCGGAATTGAAGTGAGTGCCGTTTCCGACCTTCCCCATAGGTAATTTCCTGTCAGAGGTTCTCCTTGTCTTTTCCTTCTATTTAGGACAGTATCATTGCCGTTGGTTCTGTTCCCTGGCTCCTCCTGAGGTGGTGCAGATCTCTTCTTTCTCTTGTCCCCTTCATCCATTTTGGGAAAGTTCGCCACATTCACATGCTTCTGGGGTTCCACTAGTGATGGTACATTGACGTGCACCATCGTGCATACACCATTCCACAGAGGGGGCAGTGTGTGGTATGCCTTTTCTCCACAGGCCCAGTAATGGTCCATTATCACTGCTGTTCCTGCTCCCCCCTCAGGTAACTCCATCACGCTTGCACAGTTGGTGTTGTATCCTACGTCCACCTCTCCTTTATGTTGGTAGCATACCTTAGGCGCAGTCAGCGGCAGTATTGTTATTGGGTCTTCATCCGTCTCTATCCACGTGAGCATGGGTACGTACTTGATCCAAGTCGTCCAACATCTGGGGTTGTGTGCATCGATAGTTGAAATAGTTTCTTTTGTTACCATGTTGCTGCCAATCACTCCTATCTCCCATTTGTTGTCCAGGTACACCTTCCCTGTTATCGTTACCAATGGTCTCTCCCAACATCCTGGTTTACCAGGAACTTCAGTGGCGTACCAATCACATGGTAAATACTGCAGTGTTACTTTCTTTGTTTCCCCTTTTGCAGGACCACTTGTTATGTATCTGAATGCTTCAGCATGTAAACTGCTCTTGTGGTAACTCAAATAAGTCTTGAGGAAGTTGTTTTCGTATGGGTATGAGTCTCGTGTTTTCCACACCATATGCACCACTGTCCCTTGAAATCTTCCTTTCGTTTGGAACAGTGCCAAGTATATTATGCATCGTGCTGTCTTTTCATCTATTTCTGTTTTCTGTGGCAACAAATGTTCGAGAAGCGCTCATGGCGTATGGTATTAATGAGCAAACGTAGCAGCTGTCTTCTGTTGTCTGCTTACCAATGCGGGTCATGTGTTGGTACCATATGTTGTTTGAGACGTGTGCTGAATCTTGTATATAATTGTCAATACCTTTATTATCTGAGTATGTGCTGCGTTGAACTCTATTTTGCTTGTGCGCAATTTTACTAGTATCACCTGACGTAACACCTGTTGCAGCTGGGGATGGGGGTGGATTAGGTTTGGGTACAGCAATAATATTGATAGCATAGCTGTACTGCCATACAGAGGCAGCCAAGAACCCGGTGATCATCAAAATCCCTATTATTTTTATTACACATGCTAATTTCACCGGCATTTTGCTCTTACCTTGCTGCAGTCCGGCAGCGTATTCTTGCGACGTTAGAGTTGCCCGCCTGAAAATTCTCAATATGCTGGTTATTAAATGTTAGTTGTTGTTTTTAAGCTCTCCCTATCAAATAGTCATTCAGTGCCCAGGCGAAGAGCTGTTCCCACGCTAATCTAAGCGATCTATCTCTTAGGACAGGCAAGTATGGGTGGAGGTGGGGCATTGAGTATTCTATGGCCAAGAGGAATGCTGTGTAGTAGACACGTACCCTTCTCCTTTTCAGGTACGTTGGCCTTTTTATTTCATATACAAATTGGTGTGACAATTCTTCTGGGTAGTTATCGTCTAAGGGTACCATCTACTCCTGGGCAGTGAATTTGTTAGTTATCTATTTTCTTAGCAGTACAATAATACGCAGTTCCTGCATGTGCGAGAGAAAAGAAAAGAGAGCATTCACGTGTTTACATGTGTACGTGTGCAAGATAATGTCCTTCAGTTCAGTTACTACTGCAGTGGGGGTAGGGGTCAATGGGCAGGGGGTTTGGGGCTAAACTGGCAGAGGTATCTTTACTCTTTGAGCGTGTGACCATGGGGTGGGCAGTATGGGGATCACCCCTTTCTTCTTCAGTTATTGTCTCTTTGGAGTCTGGGGAGTGACAGGGTATGGGCACACTTGGGCCGTTGGCTGTGGTAGAACTTTCTTCCTCCGTTGGTGATGTTGTTGCTGCTCTCCCAATGGACTTGTTGGTGGCGCTGGGGCGGGTCTGGAGTTTGTAGATCTTTACATCGTGTAGGTGGTTCCAGGCACGCTTGTCATGTAGCTTTACTGCTCTCGTTGATACCTCCTCTACCAGATGGGGGCCAGTGAATCGTGGACTATTCCACTTCCTGTTGAAATTGCGAAGTAGTAAGTGGTCACCTTTAGCAATTTTACACAGTCTTCCTTTTTCCAATTCTTTATCCGCGTCTTCTTGTTGATTGCTGTTAGAGCCGCCCCGTGTGCGCTCGAGCTGTTGAGACACAAACACTACACTAGTAATCAAAGAAGACACATATTGATACATTTCATCACCAAGAACACTCGCTGTACTCTCGTGGTCGGTAAATGCTCTTGACGTTGGCGTTAGGGGAAGGTGCATTTGACGTCCGATAACCACCTCGTGAGGGGTGAGGTGGTGGTCGGACCCTGGTCTATTCCTTAGCTCAAATAGGGCTAATGGAAGGCAATATAACCAACTCTTCTTTGTTGTTTGCTGTATCTTTGCAATTGCCTCCTTTAATAGGCCATTCAGGCGTTCACATACACCGTTGGCCTGTGGGTGGTATGCACATGCAAATTTATGCTTGATGTTCAGCAAGAATGTGATGTGTTGGAACATTTCGTTTGCGAAATGTGGGCCATTGTCTGACCTTAACACCTCGCACACTCCCCACCTGGGGAAGACCTCCCTCACTAGGAATTTAGCTGCTCTAAATGCATCTGGGTGTGAACATGGCCCTGCCTCAATCCACCTAGAGAATGGGCATACTACTACAATCATATACCTATTTCCTTGACATATGTTGATCATATCAACATAGTCAATATGGAGATGCCGGAAAGGTCCCTCTGGCCGGGGTATAGTACCTCTTATCACCTTTAGAGTATGGCCGGCCGTAAACTGTTGACATGTGAGACAATTTTTGATAAAATTTGACACATGAGAATTTAACTCGGGGCAGAATCAGTCTTCCCTATTTCGTGCTGCAATTACTTCCTTGCCTGTGTGGGCTGGATGATGTAGTTGGCTCAGGGCGGTGTTCAAAAGTGCCAATGGTATTACAACCTTTCCAGTGCCACCCTGGCGCCATAGTGCGTCGGTTGGTGACATTGTGCATCCTCTTTTTACCCATATTTCTTTTTCGGCCATTGGTGCAGCCGCTTGTAGCTCCATAATCTGTGTGGCTGGGAGATGGGTGTACCCTTCTCTTATCAACATCTCCTTAGCCATTCCCCTCCCTCTCCCTCTCTGTGACTCTGGGGGGTTCCATATCTCACCAAAGTATGCAGCATACTTCGCATGAGCATCTGCTGCTGCATTCCCCTTCGAGACATGGTCTTCACCATTGGTGTGTGCGGTGCATTTTACTAAAGCTAATTCTTGGGGGTCATTTATTACTTCAATTAGTTCAGCCAATAAGAGGGCATGTTGCACTGGAGTGCCATCAGCTCTCCTAAACCCTCTTCTTCTCCATTTTGACAGCCCTGAGTGGACAGTGGATGTAACATATGCGCTGTCGGAGTATATGGTCACCCGTTTGTCAAAGCTTTCCTTCAACGCCAAGATCAGTGCAACTAATTCCGCTGCTTGAGCGGAGTAATGCTGTGGTAATTGTACACATTTCATTGCCACACACACCGGTACCTCCATCATTTTTACCACTGCTGCCCCAGTCCTCCTAATACCATCCCTTTGATCGATAGTTGATGACCCATCAATAAACAAGAGCTCACCTCCCTCTAGTGCGTTTTCTTCAACCTTTCTAGTACATGAGTATATTTCAGTTATTTGCGTACAGTCATGGGCATAATCTCCCTCCTCAATTACTTCTGCTAGGAACCTTGCAGGGTTGACCGTGCTACATCTAACAATTGATAGTTCAGCTCTGGATAAAATGATCTCATAACCTGATGCTCTCTGCGTGGTTAGGGTGGATTTAGGTTTATTCAATATTGCAAATAGTGCATGTTCCACAAACAGTGTAGTTGGGCACCCCATGCTGATTGCTGATGCTTTTTCCACCGCAAAAGCAGCTGCGGCGAGACCTTGTTCGCAAGGGAAGTGACCTAACATCACAGGATCTAAGTGGCCACTGTAAAATGCTACTGGTTTGTAGCCCATGCTTGTTTTTTGAGCCAACACTGCTTTCATTACTGCTGAGTCGCTATGTGAAAATATAAAAAATTGTCGCTCATAGTCTGGGGATGCCAGTACCGGAGCAGTTGATATCGCATCTTTCAATTCATCAAAAGCCTCTTTCATTTCCATCGTCCACCCCAGCTTTTTCTCCCCTTTATTAGCTTCCCTTAACGCCTCAAGCAGGGGTCCTATGTACGAACTGTAATCAAATACCCATGCTCTACAGTAGTTGCATAGCCCCAGGAACTGCTGCAGTTCCCTCACTGTTTGTGGCATTGGAGTGTTTGAAATGGCTTGTGCTCTTTGTGGTGCAATCTTTCTTCCATGTTGGGATATAAGTTGACCAATGTAAAGTACCTGTTCTTGACAGTACTCTATCTTTTCCATGTCTACCTTGTAACCTTTTTCAGCCAATATTGTCAACATCTTTAAGGAGTCCTCTCTGCATGTTCTTTTGTTTGTACTACAAATTATTATGTCATCCACATACTGCAACACTGTGCTTTCCACTTCAATGTTACCCAAATCCATCTGTATTACTCTATTGAAAATTGAGGGTGATTCGCAATACCCTAGTGGCAATCTGGTGTGCTTCCACTTTGTGTTTCTGTAAGTGAAGCTCGTCAGATCTTGTGAGTCTGGGTGCAATGGTATTGAGAAAAAAGCATTTTTAAGGTCGATCACTGTAAATCGTGATGCTTCTGCTGGAATGCCACACAATATTGTGGCCGGGTTTGCTGCTACGGGATATTCTGCTTCTACTATGTTGTTCAAGGGCCTGAGATCCTGTATGAAGCGCCAAGACCCCCCTTTAGCCTTGCGCACTGGGTACACAGCCGTGTTACATGGTGATTCTGAGGGGACCAATATGCCATTATTTATAAGGGCCGTTATGGTTTCATATATGCCCTCATCTGCCTCTTTTGATAGTGGGTACTGTTTCACTCTGGGGAGTATTGCACCTTTTTTCAATTTTATCCTTACACCCCCTATACTTTTTATGCACCCCACGTCATAGGGGCTAGTAGTCCACAATGATTTGGGTACCTTTGACATATCCTCCTTAAAGAAGGGGACTGGGGTGCATGCGGGTGCCTCAAGTGCCATTGCAATTTTCTGTGCTACTTGTTTATAAGCCACTCTTAGCCATATTTCCACACTCATCATAAACACCATTTCACCTTCCTCCTTTTCATCTGAGAACAGCTCCTCATCTGACACCTGGGTGAGCCTACATCCTTCTGCTAATGCTATCACGGCCCTCCATGCTCTTCCTTCTCTGTCTTGGGCATGTACAGCAATGTAATCAGCTGTTGCTATAATGCTCTCAATGTCCATTAGAACCACCTTTCCTTCTGGTTCATTAACAGGTGTTTCTGGTCTGAACAGATAGGCTGCTGGCCTCCTCCATATTTTCCCTTCTATCCCTGGCATCCATGCAAATGCCATATCTGTTCCATACTGGAATAGTTCGCCATCTACTGGCTCCGCCCTAATCGCTGTCTGTCCACAGTATGCTTGCATAATCTGTCGTGCTGTGAGCATGTTAATCCCTGGAGTAGAGCAAATTATGCTGTCCTCAGTAAAGGAGATCGTCATATTCAACCTGTTCATTATGTCTCTCCCCAGTATATTTACTGGTGAGGCACTGTAATATAGAAGTGGAACTGACAGATCATAATCTCCAATAGATAAGGGAATGTTATCAGTAAAGGGAACCAACCCTCTAGCCCCAGAGAATCCTTGGGTGTTCATGGCTTCACCTGACATCTTAAATTTACCTTCCCTTATGCAAGACCGGGTTGCCCCGGTGTCAACAAGGAATGATAATTTTTTGTCACCTATCGTTACCTCTATGCGTGGTTCCTCCGCACTATTAGGTGTTACTGACAGGATGGGACACACCAAGGCCGTCTGTGGGCTGTCCTATTGAGGGTACAACGACTGGCCATTTCCTGTGTAAGGGTTGTGTCCCAAAACCGTCACCCTACCCAGTTGTGTTTGTTGTGCTTGGGGTTGTTTTGTCATCGCTACCTGTTGTTGTGGCAGTGAATATGTTTGTGGCTGTTGTTGTGTTATTTGTTGTTGTTGTTCATTTCCCTGTTGTAACGTCTGCTGTTGTTGTAGGCCCTGCTGTTCCTTTGAGGGCCTTGGTTGTCCCTGTTCACTCCATGATGGTGTTCCTGGTCTAACTCTACACGTGCGTGACATGTGCCCTAATAGTCCACAACTCCAACACACCGGTGGTTCCCTACTCTGCCATGGAAAGCTCCCTGTGTTGTCCTGGTATACTGGTTGCCCTGTGGGATAGGAATTTCAAAGTCCTCCCACCTGCTGTTGGGTGTTATATCCGTATCCTCTCCCTCTCATAATTCCTCCTCTCCCCCTGTTATAATTATAATACCCAGCTCCTGCCATTGGATGTCCTCCTCCCATGTTGGTCGTGTATGGTTGGAGTGGCGGCGCCTGTTGTGTTATAGTCTGTGAAGGTGGTATTTGGGAGGAATCTTGTGCAGCCACTACTTGTGTGGGGCTTTGGGTCATTGTTGTAGGCGTAGTTATTAGTGCCCCTTCCATTGTGTATTTAGTAAGCTTTTTCTGTACTAGTTTAGCCTCTTCCGTTTTCCTGTCCTCTTCCTTTTGTTTCATTTTTCCTTGCCATGTCCTGCAATGATGTACTATAGTCAGTTGTATTTCTGGCCATGGTTTTGCTTCCATTCCCACTACTTTCTTTAGTTGTTTCTGAACTCCTTCTGGGAGCCCTTGTACTAGTATGTGGTAAAATATTGCTGGTGTTTTATCCCATTGTTCCCTAGTTTCCATGCGCCACTTCTCTTGGATTTCCTGGATATAATCAACAGGATCTTCGTTCTCACGCATCTTGCGGGAGGTAATTGCTCCTATGTCTGATGTGTCTGGGTACTGTACCCTCAGTGCCTGCCATAGTGCATGTCTGCAGTTTGCGAATGGTGCCCCATCATGCGAGGTGTTTGTTATTGTTACCCCATGGAATCCCGCTCTCTTCCAAATGTCATCCGCTCTATCCCCTAATATTGATATTAAAAGGCCCTTTACATCTCCTACTGCCAGTTTCTGTCCTGCGGTGTGTTTTTCCATTTCATATATCCACTTACCCGCACCTCCACTTAATGATGGGAGCCTGCATTTTATATTTTCTTTATCGGTATGCTTCCAAGGGACATACTGTGGTCTAACCCCTCCTCTCTCCAAAAGTGGCATTAAGTTATGTCTCGTTTCACCCTTTGTGTTCCATAATATCGAGTCCTCACACCCTTCCTCCTCCTCCCTTTCTTCTACATCTTCAATTTCGTCCGTATTTCCCCTGCTTGTAACTCTTTCTTCTCCATCTTTTCCCCTTCTTCCATCATTTCCTGTATTTAATGTGGGCATGTGTATTCGTCTTTCCTGCCTGCGACTAGGGAGGTCTCTAAGCCGACATGCATAGGGTGTCAGTTCGTCTGTGAAGGGCGCGAGTTTTATCTTGCGTAACGAGCGTGAGGTGGTTGAGCATGTAGGGTGCGATGGGGGAGGGAGTGATGGGGATGGGGATGGTGCGGCTTCATGTGTCTGTCTTTCCGCTATTCCTTGCTCTCCCTCCTCACTTCTCTCCAGCTCATCCTTTCTCCTACTGATCCATGGTGAGTCTGTGTTGGTCCGGGTGATGTATAGTTTATCTAAGCTTTCCCTTTCACTGTTTCTTCCTTCCTTCTCCACTCCTTCTTCTTCCTCACTACAAAAGTCAGTCATAAACGGCACCCCCCACTCGGTCTTTTTCCCCTTAATCGTTACTATTTGTAAGTCTATTAGGTCCAGTTTTCCTTTTTCTCCTTTATCAACCGCTCCCCTTTGTGCTGATGTTGTTGCTACTTCTGTGTTTCTATATACATCCCCCCATGCTTCACTCTCCTTTCTCCTATCTTCTCTTTCTCCTTCATTTCTCTCCTCCATCTCCCTACTATTTTCCTCCCTTTTCCTTTTTAATTCCTCCATCACTTCACTGCTCATCTGTTCCAATATTCTTTCATCCTCTTTCTTCCTTTCCCATTTCACCCTTTCTCTTTCTACTATACCCTCTATCACCCTCCCTTCTTCGTATTTCTTAGTTGTTTCTGATAGTAACCTCCTCTTCCACATTGCCATTTCTTTTTCTTTTTCTTCTTCTTCCCTTTTCTTTTCCCGCAGCACTGCTCTTGATACCCTTTCTGCTGCTGCTTTTACCCTTTCAGTTTCTCTCCTTTGCTCCTCATTTCGTTCCCTTATTTTTTCCAATTCGTTCTTACCTTCTTTCCTTTTCCTCGCTCTCTCTCTCTCCTCCCTCTCGAGCTGCTTGATCAATTCATTCTGCTTATCCCTTAATTTTGCTAGTCGTTCCCCCAAAATCTCTTCCTTTTGTCGTAACAGCTCTTCCCCCCTCATTTCACTCTCCCTGGCATTATCCTCGTCTGTTTTCTTTACTACCTCCTTCTCTTCTCCCGTTAATGAACCTCGTAATTTTAATAATATCTGTGCAGCTACCCACTCATCATTTCCTATTTCCACAGTCTGGTCTTCTCCAGTCCTCCCCTCCCCTGCTGGCATCTTCCTATGAGCCACATATGGTGGAGGGCTGTATGCCGGGTTCGAGTATCCCTCAGCCGCCCTTAACTGTCCTCTTTCTATTTCTCCTAATTCTCTTAAAGTGTACAACCCCCCTCCCTCTGTTTTCACTCCCTTTGCTAGGGGTATATCGCTGCTCGGTCCCTTTTTTATTTCATCTGATGTTTTATTCTTTTCTCCTCCTTCTCCTCTGTTCCCCGTGTTCTTTGGGTCCTCACTCCCCTTTTTCCCATCCTCTCCTTCCTCCGTAATCTCTTTTCCTTCCGGTATTTCCCCCATAGTGAACATTCCATTTGGTCCTGGTCGGGACCCTTGGAACATCCTCCATAAATTAAACACCTCCAAGTGGTTTGCCAACTTCTTCCCTTTATATGTATTGTGCAGATGGTTTAATAGTGAATGTTGGACATATGGATCGAAGCTACCATTAGGCGGCCATGGTGTTAGCATTTTGTTATCCGTCCCCTGGGTCCATTCTATGCTATACTTAATAAGTTTCTCCCTATGGGGTGGCAGTGTTGTGCATATGTGTTGTAGTGGGGTAGTGAGGGTGTTCCCCCACCCTCCCGATCCTGTCCTGTATGACATAGTAGTGCTCCACTTGTTACCCTTCCCCTATCTGGTAGCAGTTTATCTCACTAGCAGTTTACAATATACAACCTTATATCGTTACCTGGCCCCGTAAGTTTGGGGACTTACGATAGTCCGCTAAGGAAAATTATAAAAATATAGTATTTTACATTTGTATATTTTCTTCTGTCTTTCTTTATACAACACCCTTACGGCCCCCTGCGGCCGAGGCGCACGTAGCCCCCTGCGGCTGCGTACCCCTTATGACATTCTTATACAGTCGTCCTATTTTCACGTGCTCCTCCCCCTTCTACACTTGCCGTGGCCGGCGTTCTCCGTGCGCAGCCACGTTCCCCGTTTCGCCTTTCCCCGATCAACTCATTTACCGTTTGTCTCCGTTTCCACTCCCTTACCACACTTCTCTTCCCCACCACTCTCAAAACGAAGATGCCTTGTGCTCGCGATAGCCTATGAAAGCCCTACTGGTGACGTCACCGATCTCTTCGAGCTACTGGTAAGTTCTTCATATATTCTTTAAGTTCAAAATACACTTGCAATCTACCCCCGTTAACCTTACAGCTGTCTTCCTGTCACTCCTGGAACAAGGTAATCAAATCAATAATATAATCGGACTGCGCACGCTGCGTCGCCTCGCGTGTGATACGCCCCTCGACAGGAGGGCTTAACCAGCCAATTATCTTCCGTATTGGGCAACTAACTAGCTACCGCCTACAGGGAAACGTCATCTACCTATCGAGTTTCTTGCTCGAACAATAGGAATCCTCATCTACTCATTGATCAATAAATGCCAAATCGTAGGAAACCACACACACCCGCCCTTACACGTAGTCGCGACCTAGGCCAATCAGTTTCTACGAGCGGCCGCACGTGATGTTTTCGTGCTCCGCCCCCCTCTCTTGCGTAACGTAGCCGGCTGCTCTCGCACTTGTTCGGCTACCATTCATTCCATTGCCAACACTAAATTGTCAAACCTTCGCCGCGCACCTGTGCAACACCTCCCGCCTCCCGTATCTAATTCCTCCCCCCTCCCTCACAATCTCACATTGCTTGTTGTGCGTGGCATGCTCACCAAGTTCTCTTGATGCGGGGCCGCTCGACTGCGTGCACCCCTCCAAGCGGCTCGTCACCTCCCCTCGTCTGGACCACGTCTGGACACTCGCCAACCGCGGGCGGGATACTTCTCAACCGGCTCCCGAGGGCCAATATCCGGATTGCGCTGTCCGGTCTTCTCGCAGCTCTGCGATGGTCCTGTAGTCCTCAGAAGGGGGCAACGGCAGAGGGGGCCGCGCCGCCGGGCCTCCTCGCAACGGGAGTGCCTGGAAAAAGTAAAAATAAAAAGGCGGATCTTAAACAGATCTCAGCAGTGCCTCCAACTTGTCGGGGGGAAATTCTGCCGGGGTCGGCCGGGCCGTCCGCAGACCTCCGGGCAGGGAGGCCCCAACTCCTCCCGTATATCCCAAAAGAGATAGAGTATGAGACACACGCAAGAAGCAAGGTGACTCTGCTGTTTATTAGACAAAAACGGCAGGGATGGGTCAAGGATCGTACGCGTCCGTCTTGACACACACACAATCGTGGGGCTCGCAGGCCCTTTTTACCTTAGTATGACGTGCTACTTGCGTCACCTTGGAAAGTTAGCAAAAAACCTATCGCCACTCTTAATTGGTTGCTCGAGTGGTAGGGTTAGTATAGCATACGTATAGAGAACAATATTAGTGGACAAGGGTTAGTCAGGTGATATATCTGGGTTGTCCCTACAATTAGATACATGAGAATTGTTACATGAAGACCCCTGATGATTGGTTAATGTTAATGGCGTCAGTGATAAGAGCCCCATGTTCTGATTGGTGCGCCCGTGAGCTTCCCAGCCTGGGACCATCGCTGTTCCCAGCTCTCGGTGTACCTGTCATTTGCAACAATGTTTCACTATGAGTACGTGCAGACAATGTGAGGACTTATTCATAAGCTGGAAGGCCGACTACTCCCACTGTCGCAGATGTCCATTGAGCCTTTTAACTGTATCTGCCTGTGTCTTGTAACGAGGGATCCAGACGCCTTCTTCCTCCAGGGCTTGGCATCCTGTCAGGTTCGGCTTGGTCACGTGAGGTGGGACCGTGTTTGAGGTGCACAATTAATATTGTTTTTCCACTGTGTGCCTGGTTTAATTTGCAGGTGTGATTTTAACGTTGGTGTGCGGCGTGCGAAGTTGCAACATCGTGCCCTTGATGGTCTGCTTTCGGAATGTGGGTTTGCAACATTGCGACCTTGGCTGTTTGCTTTCGCCGGGCTCATTCTGCAGGATCAGCAACCTGACTCTTGTTCTTTTAACGTCCATGGAAGCTCTTGCTTGCGGCCTACTTAGGCCTGGTGTATAGATAGAACCGTTTGGTGCACAGGCGCTTTAGGTTATAGTATCATATTGCCTTATGACCAGTATCGTGTCTTCGTTATATTTCTCATTTTGGCACCTGGGTTTAGGAGAAGCGTAAGCAAGCTCTTTAGATGAGTTCATGATGCTTCTTGCGTTTCTGCATTTTGAGAGCCTATGTGGAAAATAATAAAGATGCACGTCCGTGAGTATGTCTGTCGCCTACGTCATAGCACTGAGTGTATTCTTCGTGTAGATTGGTGCGGGAGTGTCCAGTGTGTATATTTGCACAGGTGTGCTGACCGTTGGCTAGGTCGTCATGGCATCTCTAACGACGTGTAGGTTTTAGTCTAGTTGATCCGTGCCGCAGGTGTCGGCATGGGCAGGGCGGGCTGCTGGGCAGGCAGATGGACACATCCGTATGTTCCTGTACCAGGGTATTTGGTCGTCTGGTAGATGGGCAAACTCTTCTCGTGGCGGGTGCCTGGGCCGTGATCCTTTAGGCCAGGCGCGAGAGGGGAAGGACGGGAGCCTGTTTTTCCATTCTCCCACTTCACTAGGGTCAAGCTGCAACCTGCAAGGAATCGGACAAGAGTGAAAGTCAGACATTGGAACTCTTACGAACTACATACTTACGGCATCTTGCCGGAAATCTCATGTTCTGGAACTCACCAATTCCTTCGAACCAGTGAAGCAACTGGTTATCTACGCGCCCCTGCGCTCAATGCAGAATGGAGAGCTCATCTTTCCAAACCATCATGTGAGACTATAAGAGGGGACATCAAAGGTGATCAGTGGGGAGAACAGCGGGGGTGGGGGGTTTACACTCAACTCCACGGGTGGTTAATTCCCTTTCTCCATTTGCAGAAGAATATTCCTACGGGCCAAGCAAACGAAGCTAGGTGGGCCAGTCCAGTCCGTCATCTCGGCACTACGCATCACATTGGTGGAGACCGCAGCTGTCCAGTTCAGATCGACGCCCCTGTGGGAGCCAGGTGAGCGTAACAATACCACACATAGGGCGTACCTCACACCTAAGAGAATGAATAGAATGAAGCTGGGAGACTCTGCCCCCGCTGCCCTGACAAGGAAGCGGACATGATACACATGTTCTGGACCTGCCCAGTGATACAGGGCATTTGGGACGAAATCAGACACAAAGTGGCGGGAAGTGGACTTCAAATACAAGCAGAAAATCCTGAACTGTACCTGCTGGGCCTCTTCCCAAGAGGAGGCAAGCATAGGTCACACCTTGCAAAAATGAAAGACTTAATATGCAAACTAGCTAAACGGCGGATAGCAATGGCATGGAACTCGAGGGAGGACTCGAGAATAGATTCATGGTGGGCAGATTTCGAGAAATGGGCAATGACAGAAACAACGGTGTGGATAAGGGTGGCACAGAAAGGAGAAGAGGAATCAGGACAAAAAATAACAGCATGGAACTCATTGATGCAGAACTTATTCGAACAAAGAGAGGAGAGCGGAGAGGAAGAGCCGGGAGGGCAGGAGGAGCAGTAATGAAAAAACACATGAGAAGACCTCCAAATACGGGAGGCCATAAATCGAGACACTTTTAAACCACCACAGGGACAGAGACAGCTCAAAGCAACACGATTCCCTACTCACTCTGAGATGGAAGAGGCGAAGGGATACCCGCGCATGGTGCCAGACAGCCAGCTATGTTATATGTTTTGTTTGTTTGTTATGTTATTTTAAAAACCAATAAAGAGGTTTTTTTTTTTTTAAAGTTGCATGTTAAAAAGTAGTGGGTATTTCCACTGTTCTGTCATTTCTGGTGGTGATGACTTGCTCAATCAGCAAATTGAATTCTAGTAAACTTAAGTATAAAGGCTATGTAATATGATGCAATGATATAGAATCCCTCTGCCATGTTTTGGCCTCTCTATGGATGCCTCTGTAAAAAAAAAAAAAAAGAAAGTGGATTAGTCAGTCAAACTACTTGATTTTAGTTTTTTATAAAAGGCAAACGTTTTACATCAACAAACAACAATAAATACAATTGGATTAGCAGCACTCCAGATATACAAATACATGCATAGTGCATACAATTCAGAAAATCCCAGAGAACTACAAATTACACAGTACAAATACACTTTTACAGTAAATATAATTAAGGCTTCCAGTTTTCCGTTTTTACTGATTTGTACACATAAATACAGACGGAAATCAATCTGTTTTCTGTCTGTAATCATATATAAAAATGGAAAAAACAGAAAAACAGGTCTTTCTGTCTGGTTCTCTATGAAGTCACTCATACATCGCAGGTCAATCGCATTGCAGATTGACAGCATGGAGAGTGTAAACATTTTATAAAAAAACATTAAAGTTCTTCAAATTGCTGACAGCATATATATTAAGGCAGCAGCAGTCACAGGAGCAACCATTTGTTGTTATTGAAAAAAAAGGAGCTAGCATTTCTTTGCTTTAAGGCTGCATGTGTGCTTTAATAAATAAATGTTTTTATTAGACTACATGCAGCAAAATACTGTTTGCGAATTATCTTTTTATATGACGACAAATAAATGTGGATCAATACAGAAAAGATGGGCAAACAATAAATATGGATAAATACAGACGGAAATGGCAGAAAAATAAGCCTTAAATATAATAATATAAAATCACCTTACAAAATCTGTGCAAAGTCATTTACAGTAAGATTTCATCTGAGGATAAGGCGAGCACCTAGGTAAAAGTGAATCATCCTAACTAAGACCAACCACTCATCGTCTGAAGAGATGAAAGAGCTTAAGTTTGCAATACTTAAGTTTTCTCTCCTTTACAATTGTTAAGATGGTTTTACATCAATGATGATGATACATGAGGCAAAGAAAAGGCATAACACTTCTTCTCTTCAATCTGAGGGCAAAATGGGCTCATGCAAATTAGTAGACCATTCCCGAGACAAGAGGTTAACCTAAAATGTGTTGGCCCCATTCTATTGACCTTTGTCAGCTTTCCACCAAAGATTTTGCTCCATTATTCCATACAAATAAATGGCAAAATCAAATGTATTATTATTTGTTCTAACTGTATGAATGCTGTAGACTCAGAGAAGTACTCAAGGAACAACGTCCCACAACATGACCACTCACTATTTTTTATCACTTTTTATGTACAAACCAATGAAAACAATTGATCTTAATGAATGCAGCTCTAATGTTCTGCATCCATGGAATTTGAACAATGCAATTGTGAAACAAACATTACTCAAGATTTCACAAGAAATACCTGAAGTATTACTCCATACAGACATCTCCAATGCGACTAGTCTTATACTTGACTCATCTTTAAAATACCTTTCATTCAATTCATTGTGTGCTGAGATGTGTTCGGACAATTTTGGTAACATTTAAATTGTCTTCAACAAATCATCTTCGTAAGAACACGATTTTGTGCTTCCATCTCCATAGTTCAGATTGGTATGAGCAAGGGCAAAGGATTTAGCACATTAAACATGCAGTATACTTTCGATGGGCTGTTTACATAAAAGCAGTGTAATATATAGAATGGAAACCTTTGCTTATTTTTCCAACAACAGTTGCTTCCCAATATGATTATATCTCACGATTTCCAGAAAATAGAACTAAAGAATTATTAAACAGTTTTACCGGACTAGTGTTTTGTGTTTCATTGTAAAAATGTATATTTTAATTTTAGAACCATTAACAACCAGATCTTGAGTAGACATAAATATATCATAACGGTCAATTAACCGCTGAGTGACAAAGGGAGTTATTGCAACTAAAACCATTTCATTGCAGTAACTGTATGTCCATATTGGTACCCCTGATGCCCGCATCCGCTATGAGGACTTTCTGAAGTATATTTCTGTAAACATATAGTAGAATATGCAATTTCAGTTAAATCAAATTCACACTTATTCTACTGTAACATTTCAGATGGAAGAATTGAATTGTAGCATTTATAAATCCAGCATAACTTTGCTGATGCATAAACATTAAAAGGAAGGGTGCATAACACAAGCCTGTCATACCTCTTGATTAACTAGGAATTGTTTATGATCTCAAACCGGACGCTAGTCTTAGTGTCTGAATGCAGCATCCTTATCTTGAGGAGTAAATATGTGTTCACTAGATCAAAATGTGTTGTTAGATCAATCTTGTTAGCCCCACTTGCTTCCATGCGGCATTGCCATTCCAAGATAGCTGTGCCCTTTGTTTGCACCGGAGTGCCTGTTCTGTTGCTGCTGGGGGCCTAGGATTGGCCCTAGCCTTCCACATCCTGGCCAATCAGAAGGTCGGTAGGCTTGGCCGGCCCTCCTCACAAGGCCCACTCCTAATGTCCCTGTCTGCTCCCTGTCCACTTCTGTGCCGCTGCCTGCTTTTTGTTAACCCCCTCTGGTCCCCTGTGATGCTCGTGTGTGCCCCCAACCCCCCTCTGGTCCACTGTGATGCTTGTGTGTGCCCCCCACTCCCCTCTGGTCAACTATGATGCTTGTGTGTGCCCCCCACCCCACTCTGGTCCCCCGTGATGTTTGCCTGTACCCCCCAACCCCCTCTACTCCCCCATGATGCTCTTGTGTGCCCCCACCCCCCTCCGGTCAACTGTGATGCTTGTGTGCGCCTCCCAACCCCCTCTGGTCCCCCATGATGTTCGTGTGTGCCCTACACTCCCCCTTCCTGGTCCCCTGTGATGTTGTTGTGCCCTACACACCTCCTCCCTGGTTCCCTATGATGTTGTTGTGCCCGTCTGCCACCCACCCCCAGCCCCTCTTATGTCCGTTCCCTCGCCCCCCCTTGCTTTCCAGCTCTCTGCTTTCCAGCTTCCCCTCCCCCATCCCTTCTTTCACCCCCCTCCTGCCCCACCCCCATCACCTATTCACTGCAGGAGTTGTGGACACCCTGACTTTGGTGCTCACCTTCTCAACTCTCATGCTGGACCTCCCTGGATCTCGTACTCTGGTTGGTCCTGAATCATGCTGTGCGCATCGTCTTCTTGAATCCTTGTCTAAATTTTTGTTTGTTCCCTGCAAGATTATGTGTTTCATTTACCTCTGCAACTGTAGTTTGCTCTCCCCTCTGCTTCTCTGCCCCTTTTCACTGTTGTAGTCTCTGTTCTCTCCTCCTCACCCTTCTTACTTCTCCCTCTCTCATCCCTGCCACCCTTACTTTCTTCTTTGCACTTACTCTATCAAAATTGTCCTTGGACCAAGTACGATAGCAACAATTGTTTGTCTCCTCCCTCCTCCCCTACTTATTCTCCCCCCCACCCATCCAGTACTATCTGAAATGTTGTCAGGCCTAGTACGATAGTCGCTTGTTTTGTTCCTCTCCCTCCGCCTCCCCTCTCCCTCACCTCTTGTAATATTCCGGCTCTACCAGAAATGTCGTCAGGCCTAGCAGGGTAGTCGCCTGCCTGTTTCCCATTTCCTTCATATCTGTGTCTTAGCTCTTGCACTATCAGAAATGTCGCCAGGCCGAGTATGATAGTTAATTTCACATTCTTGTTGTTCATGTCCTGTAAGAATGTCATTGTATTTTTCCTTGTTCCCTCCCTTTCCTTAAAGTGCTTTGAAACACATTGTGCATAGGCGCTATATAAATGAACTATCATATCATATCATATCAATGAAAGCCATATAAGTGGTATTCTCTGCATAAATATATCCAGCAATAAATAAATGCACATTGAGGGCTTGCTCAATTGTGCCCAAATCATCACTTAATCTTTCCCTGGGAAGTGGCTATAATATTCTTTTTGAGTACCCATTGCAACCCGGCGAAGACCGCTCAGCCAGTCCTGTGGCTGGAAACACGGGCAAGGACTACCAGTGTACTGCCCACATTTCCAGCCACCCGATGCACTTCCATGGGTGCCGCCATTTTCTTCTGGTGCCCCCAGCCCCTCCCCCAGCCGCCTAGCTGTCCCCGACCATCCCCATGCCCTCCACATCACACCATACTCCACCACCATCCCCTCAGACCACTATCACCCCACACCGCATACCTGTTGGAGCTCCCCGTAGCACCACTCTTTCCCATTGGGCTTCCATCATAGAAAGAGAAAAGGGACATGGTCCCTTTTCTATTCCCAATGGTAGCGGCCATCTTGTTTTTGTGCGTGGAGTCAAAGGCGTAGAGTCAATTTCCCATTAAAAAATAAATAAATAATAACTATGCACCCGCTAGACAAAACCAGGAGGTATGAAAAGCTAGCACCCCCTTGTCCGGGGGCATACAGGCCCAGTAAGGGCCATGAGCCCTCACCTTGCTCGGGCCTGCCTACGCTCAGACTGGTGGGCCATTACCTGCCTTGTACGCCCCCCACCTGGGGGTGTTTTCTACAATTATTCAGCCTCCAGTGGATAAATCAACCAAATAAGTTGGCAAATACATGAAATAATGAAATAGGGTGATAGGATTTAAGAGTTCCCCCCATCACCCATTTTAAACAAACAATCAAACAGTCAGTGCATGATGCCATAACTGAGTTATCAGGCCTGCTACCAAGATTGTATTGAAAAATACCATCTGGAGTGGTGCCCAGAACTGAACAGTTGGTGTCTAGAAAGTTAATTGGGATTGTATTAGACCCTGCAGACTTATTTGATGCGTGTGCCACAATGACTACGGAGATTTCTGACAAAGTCAAGTGAAACCGAATTCAGAATCTATGATTTCACACATCACTAAAACTGACAGAGGGTTAAGGGGGAACACAAACTATACTATAGCTGTCAAAAATACCAGCAAAATGTTTAATCCATGCCTGTGGGTAAATGTAAAATGTATTGTATTGCTCAAAATCGTTACCAAAATAGTTTATTGACGTTTGCATGCACCCTGAAGTGCCAAGTACATTATAGCGGTTTAGTTGCATTTAGCATCTTTTCACCACTATCTTAAATCGCATTCTCATTCCCCAAAATAATCCTGCTGATTTAGTAGGGGCTTCAGGTGTTTTCAAATGTTTGCACTTTGCATGTTTGGTCATTAAGCCAGTGGATGTGGTGTACTTTAGAGCATAGTGGCATCTTTACTGGACACTAGTCTAATTACTTCTATTAGACAACCAAAATAATATGCAATATCTGCTTTTAATGTATCCTTACTAAGGTACTTGGTGGGGGGGAGGGGGTAGCTCAGGGACAACGTGTTTGTCTTGGAAGCAACACAAAGCTACGCAACACAGGATTGAATCCTGATCCCACACTTTGAAACCCATCTCTGGTATTAAGCGCATTAAAAAAGAATAACTATAATAAGTCCAATATTTATTTCATATTTTTTGCCAGCCTGAAAACTTTGGGAAATACTTCATCAGGGAACGAATTGAGCCACTTATTTTTGTGTTACCATTTTTAACAATCTTGTCATTAAGGTGTGTACATTTAACAAAAGAGGAAACATGTGTTACTCTCACACCCCACAATTAAAGACATGGCTAAATGATCTTTTTTTTCCAGTATAAAACATAACAATTATTTGTGCAGAAGATACCCTCTATTTGGAGATGAGATGTTCATGGATTCAAAGCTTGATTAACTTTAGTTTTTTTTTTTTTATGCTGGCAAATTAAAACTACATCAATTACAGGACAATCAAAAGTACAAAAGTGCTGCATGGTCCAACATCTAATATTGTCGGCTTAAACATATAAGTATAATGAGACAGTGGCAGTAACAGGACAAAAAAGAGCCCAGAACATTAAGGCAAGTAGGAACAACATAATCAAATAGGTATGTTTTAAATTGGTGACACTCAAGAGATCTAATCTATACCAAATATCCATGAACAGAGACAGAATACAGTTTCTCTATTAGAGAATAGGCTAAGGGACAACACAAGAAACACACATAAGGAACAGGCTGGGTTTAAGGGGCAAAGGTCTGCTAGAAGAGATAAAAGAGTTTAATTTTTGATGGGAATGTAACCGATCTAGCTGATGCAGTTCCCCCATTAGTTGTGCAATGGCCCTACTCCATCAAAAATGCTTGGAATTTCAGGCCAATAGTATTGCAGCACAGGTCCTGACTTTTTAGATCGGGGACATTCGAGCTTGAATCTTACACAGTGTCCTACAGGGAGGTTTAATAGTGGGATAGTGGGAGAGGAAGACAGGAAGACCTATTGTATTCATGGTTGCAGGTCAGGCATACTGCTGTGGGTTTTGCTGTGACATTCAGGGATATGTTATCTGAAGAAGAGAGTCCATCGGATAGGCTGAATTACTTTGGTTCTCGGTTAACCACTGATGTGGGGGTTGTGATAGAGCTAAAACGGAAACATTAGTAATGTGTGGGGGATTTGTGCATGTAGTGTAAGGTGATGTGGGAATTTTATGAGGAAATCAGTTAGCCATGGAGAAAAAGGGATAGACTCGTGAGGGGTATTGTTAGGTCTGACTCTTCTTATCCCTCTTGTTTTTGAAGGGATGTTGAAGAAAAGGGATTGTTCTGCTAAATAAAATGTCATCACACACACTGTCAGCTTTCAGAAAATGTGCCCTACATTTATTGTCCCATTTGATTTTATCGGTGCAGACTGCAAACAAAATTGTGCAACTACAGGCAAAAGTACACAAACATTTCTTCACAGTATTTCTTTTTTTCTACATGTGTATGCCTGCAAACAACTTCAAAGTTGGAGATATATAAGACATTGAGTACGACTTGTTATCTAGAAGAACCTCCGATGACTGTGGTTCTCAAAGCTCAGAACAAATTAAGACTATTTATGCAGGGAAGCTTCCCTGCCATATGTTGTGTGCTGAAAGACAAGGCCCAGCAGTAGTTCATACGTGACCTTTCATGATTCTATTCCTCAATAAATGTTAATGTTAATGTACATGTCTGTCCTAAGCATAAACACTTTTTTCCCTAATGAAAGCGTATTTCTCAGCTTAGAAGCAAGCAGCTGAAATGGTGGCACATATGGCAAAATGACCACCTCACAGTACAGGTAGATGGGATTGAGGCATTGAGTTCCATTTGGGATTGCCTTTTGCTGATTTTAGTTGAATAGTCAGGTATTTAGCTTTCTGATGGACAGGTGGTCTTCATCGGTGTGCACATGTTTACAGAAATTGGTTGCTGGGAGAGAGAAGGAAGATCATCCATGCCATTTCTGGTTGGAGCTCGACACCGCTGCTAGTGCATTATTGCTGGATCTAAGTGTTGTCAATCATAGGTAGAGTGTGAATTTCCTTGTGATGGTCTCAAGGCCCTGATAGGGTAATGCATCCTCATTTTTATGAGGAGCAATTGTAGATTGAATAGGCCTGGTATGATGCATTTGTACCTTTTCATCCATAGGAGTATTATGGCTGCCACATTTTGGACTATTGAGTAGTTATTTCTGGAGTCCAAGGTAATGGCTGTTGGCATAGACTGATCTTGATAGCGTGATAACTGACATTGTCCTGTTCAGGTAGGGGATAATGTGTTGCTTTGTACATTGTACAGAGTAAGAAGAACCAGCTCCTTTTAATGGATTCACCTGTGGTTCTAATATATGATCACTGTCCAATGTGATTTTAATGTGCCTTGAAGTTGAAAATGGCAATGGGCAACAGCCCACTACAAGCAGCCACGGGGTTGGTATGGGATGTGGTGGTGTCTAAAAACAGATCATAAGCTGTTTTGGTTGGGTTCAGCATAAGTCTGTTTGAAGTCATCCACCACTCGTCTCACATGCCGGAGCTGGAGCTCCTGAGCACGACCGCGTGGGCTGCAGGAGCAGACCCCCTCCCCCTGAGAAGCGCCGTGCTACGGAGGTAAGGCCAAGGCATTTGAAGAATTGTGCCTGAAGCCCTCCTCATCCGCATACAGACGCCGCTTTTGAATCGGAGCGAACCCGCCGAAATACCTGATTTTATCTGGCCCCTGTTTACATTTACACTGAGATTCAGCCAACAATCTCAGATAATGCAGTTTATGGGAACCTGTCACAAGATGGCCACCGCCGCATCACCTCCATGCCTGTCTGCGTTCTGAGCATCTGCCGGTGCCTGTCCCTAATCAGCCCTGATTGGCTAGTTAGTCTTTCTTAAGGTGATCCAATAGCCGGTAGGCTATCAGCCGGCCTGCGAAGTAAGGCCTTAGAAAGAAGGCCTACGTCTCTACTGACCAAGCTGATCTAGCGCCACCGGCGCAAGGCGAGGACTCTACGCTCTACACGCTTGCAAAACTTTCCCGACCCACCGTACATTTACCGGGAGCAGCTCCGTCCAGTGGGTGAGATCCGAACCTCTCATTACTGTCTTAACTCCGCTGCTCTGCCGCTATCGGTCGTGATACTATTACATTTATCACTCATTCTACATAGCATATCTGCCTGTATTCTCGCTGACTTACCGCATCTGATGAGTGATGATCGCTGAGAATCCCTGATTAACCGTGCCCATCCTATCTGTCGGCTTTGGTTCTTCGCATACCTAGCTAGCTCTACGTAGCAATTTCTAACGACACTAATAGCCCCTTGTTGCATAAACATCCTTAAGCGTTCACCTTACCGTGACCCTAATTGTGTACTTCTACAAAACTGCGTACTGCTCGCTACAACCTCTTACTGCCGTGTTACTACCCATGCTTATTACTATTGATATGCCTATCTAGCGTCCACTCTGCCCTCTGCACACTGCATTTTGAGTCGATGCCTATGTTTATTGCAATTGATATGCCTATCTAGCGTCCACTCTACCCTCTGCACACTGCATTTTGAGTCGATGCCTATGTTTATTGCCATTGATATGCCTATCTAACGTCCACTCTGCCCTCTGCACACTGCATTTTGAGTCGATGCCTGTGTTTATTGCCATTGAAATGCCCAACTAGCGCCCACACTCACGTTAACTGAGTGCACAAACTACTTTTGCTAATAATTTACGAACCGCACTGCCTATATCTCCAGAGCCAAATTACCCATGATGGCCTCACTTAGAGGTGCCACCCTAACTATGGCCACTTTCCTCCCGCTGCTCCAGAATATCTCACCTCAGAACCGTGCCTACACAACCCCACCACTTTACCCAGACTTACTATCTCCAGCAGACTGTAACAGATTCACCAGACCACCTACACCCTTCAAACCTTGTCCCACACCTCTTAGAAATACAAGACTAGCTTCTCGCCTTGTTGTACCTTCTACCACATTCTTGAACGCAGCCCCACCGACCATGATTAGAAACGCTAGACTCAGCCATCGCACTAATCCTGATGTAAAACTCACCAAAACGCTTACTAATCAGGCTAGGAAACCCACGCAGCCCACCTCACTTACTGACCTTCCACTGAGTCCCAATCCTGCAACACCCCCCCGCCACCACACATGAAAGCCAACCCTCCACCGACCCCCATCAAGGGAGCTCTCATCAACGCACGTTCATTGGTAGCCCACGCTACTGATGTTGCCGACATTATCTCCACCAACCACCTAGACTTTATCGCTATCACAGAGACATGGCTCCACCCAGCAGCCGGCCCCATTATAGCTCTAGCCACCCCGGATAACTACACCATCATCCGAGCTGACAGGAAAAATGGAGTAGGTGGAGGAATAGCAATTATTGCGAAATCCACCCGAAACATCAGAGAAGTAACCAGCACAACCCTACCTTCAGCCGAACTCCTATCCCTCAAACTCCAATTATCTGACACCCAAACTATCCTTCTCCACATTATATGAGAACCTCCAGGACCCACCTCCACCTTTGAAGAAGATATCTCTCTCTTACTCACTACCAACCTGAAACCTAAATCACAAATCATCATTCTGGGTGACTTCAACTTGGGACTTAATGACCCCAACGACAATCATGCCACCTCCCTTAATGACACCATTACTCATCTAGGCCTCACCCAAACATTAACAAACCTACACATACAAAAGGAAGATCCTTGGACTGGCTTGCAGACGCCAACTGAAACCTCTCATTGACCGACATCAACCCTTGTGCTTGGACTGACCATCACCTTGTTACCTTCTCTCTACCCAGATCTATACCATCTACCACACTACCCATTAGGTTACCTCAAATAATCTCCAGAAACAACCGCAACATCACTAAAGAGAACCTTAGACCTCTTCTCGTGCCTATCAGTAAAGCTAATCTACCCATGCAAAATGATAACCCATCAGCCATTGTAGACCTATACAACAATACCCCAGAATTAGCTCTCAACCAGATAGCTCCTCTTAAACAACGAAAAGCCAAACCATTGCCCACTCCAACAAATGGTTCTCAGCAGAATTAAAGGCTCTCTGCAATATCAAAAATTAAAGAATTATTCTCTATACTAAGGGAACTCGAATCATCACTGCCTCCTTCAGAGGACTGCATTAAAGATAAGGCCTGGTGCAATAATATCCAGCTTGCCCTCGCTAACAAAATTGCCCTCCTACAAACTAAGATAGAAGCAAAAAAAGCCAACCTTGCCTCCAAACAGAACCCCAACAGCATAATAAACCACACCACCCCTAATTGCCCCTTCTTCCACTTCTCACAAGTCACAGAAGAGGAAGTAATCAAGATAATTGCCAGTCTCAAACCATCCAACTGCAAAGGTGACATCTGTCCCGCCGCCGTCATCAAAGACGGGGCTAATGAATTAGCACCTCTCATCACCTCTTTGATCAATTCTTCCTTCAAAAACTCAGTGGTCCCCAATAACCTTAAAGAAGCGTGGGTCCTACCCCTGCTCAAAAAACCCAACCTCGACCCCAACATCCCTACAAATTACAGGCCCATCACCACAGTCCCATTTCTCCTCAAAATCTTAGACAGGGTAGCCTACCTCCAAATACAACAACATTGGAAGACAACAACCTCCTAGGCCTGCGACAATCCGGCTTTAGACCAAGGCACAGGACTGAAACTGCCCTCTTGGATCTAAAAATCCAAATGGATGATGCCAAAGATAAGGGCAAACTGGCCATCTTGCTCTTGTTGTATCTATCTGCTGCCTTCGATCTGGTTGACCACCAGATCCTCACTCAAAAACCTCTCCTCGGCTGCTGCATTCTCTCAGAATGCCACTAAGTGGATCCAGTCATTTTTGTCTGACAGGTCGACTAGGGTCTTCGCCCCCTACTGCGGCTGCGGACCCTATCCCAATCACATGTGGAGTGCCCCAAGGCTCCTGCATTTCCCCCACACTTTACGATATCTTCACGAAGCTCCTTTTTGACCGTCTTGACGATCTGGGTGTCAGCTACACTAATTATGCAGACGACACCCAGGTCCTCATCACCCTCACTGGCAGCTATGAAGAGGATGTTGCAAAGCTTAATGAAATCTAACTAGAAATCCAAGTCTGGATGGCCACACACAGTCTCTGCCTCAACGACGATAAGACAGAACTGCTTATCGTAGGCTCCCAGGCTCGCCTTAACAAACTCGACCAAAGGTACCAATCCTTTACCATTGACAACAACATCATAAAAGTTTCCAAAGAGGTCAAAACACTAGGTGTGTACCTCGACTCCACCTTGTCACTAAAAAAACAAATAAACTCCACCATCTCTACCACTACCTACACCAATAAATTGATCAATGCCTGCAGGCCTTTTCTCTCCACCTCTAGTTGCCTCACCTTATCTAGAGCGTTGATATTGTCCAAATTACACTATTGCAAGACACTCTACCTAGGCACTACCACAAAAAACTTGAACAGGCTCCAGATCCTGCAAAATAATGCACTAAAATGAGCCCTTAACCTCCCGTGCAAGGCTCACATATCCACGGCGAGCAAAGAAGTCCACTGGCTCCCGATCCGCGACAGAATTAAGCTAAGAACCCTGGTCATCACCCATAAGTGCCTGTCACGCACCACCCCTCGCTACCTCTCAGACAGTCTAGACACTGCTCCACTAGACCCACCAGAACCCCCTACCTGCACCAACTAAAGGTCCCCAACTACAACCTAAAAACAGCAGGAGGTTCCAGCTTCCCAGTGCTTGCAGCACAGTGCTGGAATACCCTCCCTCTTGCAATTAGATCGGAAGCCGCATTCTGGCCATTCAGAGCCATGGTGAAATCTTGGCTACTAGCCTAAACATCTAATCTCTCAGTGACACGCCCGGCCAGCCGCCGCTCGCCACCATGTAAGTAATGCTCACCCTGTATACATCCGATTCAGGACCACCCTGTAACCCGGTCCTTACTCTCCACTGTAAATATCTTGTACCCTGTTCCCTGTATATTCTATTTTTGTATGTAACTACTCAGAGCTTGGACTAATGTATGCTCTGACTGGTGTATTAAGATGTTTGTGTAACGATATGTAACGCTGCTGTGCACATGATTATGCGCCCAGCTACCTGAGGGTTCGGACGCGCTTTATAAATAAACAAACTAAACTAAACTAAACTTATCCAAGAGTCCATGTGCAGGGCATATGTTGAGATCTGGTGTGTTTATTTTTGGTTCGTTTGTGAATGATTTGCGTATCATCTGTGTACTTGAGGCATGTGAGTCTGGGGTTGTGGCTAAGATCCACCAGCAGGAGCGTGTATATGATGGAGATGATGTGACATACTGCATGCTTGAGGTAATACTGATGTCAGGTTGGTAAATATGACCTAGAAGGGGCATTCTGTTCTCTCGGTCAAGAAAGAAGTGATCCAGCATAGGCTGGTGCCCTTTAATCCAACGTCCTCCTCCCTTTTTAGTAAGATCTTGTGTCTGAAGGTATTGAAGGCCTCCAGCATGTCCATAGGATAAGTGTTCTGGTTGAATAGGTGCATGCATTGTTCTTCAGGGTGCTCCGTATCAGGTATAGTGTGTATTCTGCTCCTGTGAATAATCTGAAATCATATTGTGAAACATGGAGGAGGCTGTTTTTAACGTACTCCGGTAGGTGTTGGTAGATACATTCCTCAAGGATTTTGGCATGAAGGTTGTGTTAGAAATTAGAGGGTAAATTGATTAAGACTGTTTTGAAGGCGAGACGGGTGGCGCTTTCTCTGATGGAGGTGGTGAGCAAGGATAGAATGGCAGGTGCTAGTCCACGTGGCTCAGTTTTAATTTTGTAGATGTTGGGGTAAGGGCATGTGTCTTCCAAAGAGACTGCTGGGTTGCTGGATATTACCATGGAGAAGTAGTCCTGGCGGGTGAATGGATGGAAGAAAAGTCATTAAAGTAGGAGTAGGAGGTTTTGTTGGTAGATTTTCCTCTGTTTGTTATGGTGTGGCAGGTCCTTTCCTATGCAGTGGTGATTGATTTATGGAATTTACATTTTGTTTATGAACGGTGTTTAGATGAAGTCACAGTCCTTGCATAATGTTGGTACCATGTTGCCGGCTGTGAGGTTGTTGAATGCTTGGATGATTTTGAAGACTTCCCTCTGACTGTTTTACAGTAATTCAATTTAATTCAATGTAAAAAAAAATAGCTTTTTTGCTTTCCACTCTGTAGAATCTCAAGATCTCGTTTTTCTTTTTTTGATGCAGCTAAACTTAGAAGTAAACCATTTGGTAACTTGTTTCTTTTGAGTGTAGGGCCAAATCGTGGGAATGTGTCCCTTCTCCTCTAAGGGGATTCACCCTCTTTGAGGCTATAAAGGGGAGCCCGCTCAGCAAAACCCTCTCTAGGGGTTTGGGAAAGAGCGGCCTCAGTGGGAGTGACTCCTCTTCTGGGGACTAGGAATCCCATTCCAATGGCGAACTCCCTATACCTAAAGTATTTTCTGCTTACATGAGAGTAAGAAAGACTAACATCACATCTGTGTTGTACTCAAGGTAACACTAACAGTACCTCTGTGTTTGGCTCAAGGCAGTGCTGAACTTCCTACAGACTTTACCGCCGGTGGTTAACAGTCTGCCCCTTTTCCATCTTGAAGCGAGAATAAAGTGCCAACAACCCTTGAATGGAGGAGAAGAAACCTACGGCGAGGCGAGCCTCCCGTGTGCGAATGTCGGCGAGAGGTGAAGCTGCGGAGAACAGTGGGGCCAACTGTAAGGCATGAGAAAGTGGACACTGGAGGAAGACGCCATCGACCCAGCAGAAAAGAGAAAAGTGTCTGAGAGGCAGTGGCCGTGCAAAGAGAATTGTACCTGGAGGTGTGACCACATGCACAGCGTGGTAGGCCCAGAGCCTGCAAACAGCCGCCAAATCCAGGATCAAGGGGAGGACGGGGTCCTCTGCTCTAAACCAGACAGTCAATCAACAGGAGTACGATGAAACGGGTGGGGCATGAAAACCACTTATCTCTAGTACTAACAGGCGGCAGGTCATGGAGAAAGGTACCACTGCTGGGGAAACATAATTTCACTGGAGCAAACCCTGCAACAAAGCAGGTACACAGGTTGCCCAGTTTGGAGGGAGGAGAAGTGAGGAACGAAGAAGAGGGGTAAGGAAAGGAATGCCCTAAAACCACCCAAGGGTTACAGGTACCCAAGAAGCAAAAGAGTAAGAGATAAGTAGAAGGGTTTCAGGATCAAGAGAAAACTGAGCAATGCAAATCACCTGAAGGGTCCTAGGGACCCACAAGAGCTACAAGAGCAACGGGAACATGAGTGGGCACTCAGATACCTCCATAAGAGTAACAGGGGCCCATGAGAACACCCAGAAGGCTCACTGGGACCTGCAAAAACTACAAGAGCAAGAGTGGGGTCACAGCCCCACCCAGAAGGGTTACATGGACCCCTGGAATCAACAAAACCAGTAGGAGCTAGGGGGCAGACAACTAATAGAGACAGAAGTAAAGGGAGGTCACAGGAACCTCCAGAAGGGTCACAGTGAGCCAGGATGACTAAGAGAACCAGGCAAAGAGAGGCATCACCAAAACCCGATGAGATAAGTGAGACATTGAGACAGAGAGACCCAAAGGAGCCACCTGGGCACCAACAAGCAAAGTAAAGAACAGATCCAGGGTGTGCACAGAGGCACCCAACAGTTAGCCAAAGGGGGGAGAGGGATGAGGGAAATATCCATCCACCTAAAGAAATTTGGGAATGATATGTTGTCAGGGACTTAAGACTTTTTTTGGAACTTTGGGAAAAACTTTGAGGAACCTTTACAGACTGCCAACAACTGTTTCTTTGAGTAAACCCAATATTAACTAATGGCTATTGGAACAAAACCCAGGAGAGACTTCTGGAACACATGAGAGAGATTGTGGTGAAAACCTGCAGAGTGCAGGGAACTCTGTCCATTTTCTTTTACATTTTTCTAAGAGGTAGGGCCAGTTTAGTGAATAGGTTCTGGACCGAGGACTACTTTATGTTGGACTATTGACAAACACCTTTGTTCATAGTTTTAAGGAAGGCAATCTCCTTTTAGAATATGTCAGTGAGGCATTATTTTTAAAATTTAAATAAAATCACATGTAACTTATGTTGTCTGCTCCGAGTCCTTTTTCTGGCTTACTGGAGTGTTTTTGGGCATTTTTGTTGCTATGCTGTGAATGGTGGTGTTTATCCAGTTCTGGATCTCTTTGGGTTTTTCGTCTGGTGTTATAGTCTGTGTGATGGCGTTTAGACACTTCAGGTTTTTCCAGCAGGGTGTCCAGTTGGATCGTTTTCCATGGTCTGCTTAACATAAGAGGTCTCTGTATGATTTTGCAAATATTGGTGCATTGGTAAAGATGGTGAATCACATAAAATGTTTGTCTAGGCAGGATAAGCATGACGGGGAGGAAACGTTGGTGACGTTCTTGCTGCAGAAGACACCAATTAAGGCGCATCCCGCTTTGTGGGTAGGTCCTTTAACCAGATGTTTGAGATGTAGCACACCAAGGTTTACTGAGAGTGACTTTGTAGCCATTTTTCTCCTTCTCAAGACAGATGTTGGAATCTCCCATTGCAGTGAGGTGTTGGCAGTCCAGGAAAAGATTAGCAACCAAATAGCCAGATTGGCTAAAAAGAAGGGTTTTAATATTGCAGTTTGTAGAGGAGAAGGAAGGTTAGTGTGGACATGCATGAGGTTGAGCAGATTATGACAAGTGACTTCTAGTATGGGACATTATTTAAGAATGGTGCTTTCACTGCTGTTCTGAACACCCGTGAAGACCTGCTCTCAAATATTGACTCTAACTCTCCCTCTGGCCTCATTCTTCTGGACCTTTCTTCTGCTTTTGATACGGTAAATCACAACATCCTGATCACCTGTCTCTGTGATACCCTGGGCATCACAGATAAGGCCCTGGTGTTGCTTGACACCTTTCTCTCTGACCAGCCCTCCCTGGTGGACCTTGGGCCCTTTCTCTCTACTATCACTCTCTCTACTTGTGGTGTCCCCCGGGGATATAATTTGTCCCCATGCTTCTTCAATATCTACATGGCCTCCTTGGCCCACAGGATCTCTACCTTTACCTCTAACTCTCAGTGTCATGCGGATGACACGCAGCTCTCGTTCAGGCTACCCTGAGCCTCTTCCCCCTCCTCGCTCATCCCTGACTGTCTATCCGCAATTCAGTCCTGGTGTGCTGCTAACAATCTCTGCCTGAACACCAATAAGACAGAGATTGTCCTCATTGGGATCCCTGCTGCCGCTTTCCCACTTTTACACTGGCCGGCCTCCATTGGCCCTGCGACATCACCTACCAATGAGGAAAGAAATATTGGAGTCATCTTCAACTCCACTCTCTCTTTCTTTTCGCACATCTCAGACATCTCCAAAAATTCCACTACCAACTGCACCTTCTCAGAGGTATTCTACCTTTTCTCACTTCCCCCAGAGGCTCACCACCTCGAGAGCCCTGGTTCTCTCTAGGCTGGTCTATTGCAACCCCTCTTTCTAAACCTTCCTATTTCTATTCTCCGTTCTCTACAAAGCATCCAGAACAGAACCACAAGACTTATCCTTGGCCTCAAGCGCAGGGACCACATCTCTCCGGCCATGAAGTCCCTCCACTGGCTCCTCGTGATTGCAAGGATCAAGTTCAAGACCCTCTGCATAGTCCACAGGGCTTTCTGGGGCCGGGCCTGCACTATTTACAATGCTTGCTTTCTAAGTACTCTCCCTCTAGAATCCTCCACTCATCCTCCTCCAACTCTCTGCGGGTGACCCGCTTTCACAAACAGAGATTTGGGGATAGATCTTTATCCTCTGCAGGTGCCTCCATCTGGAACAGCCTCCCTAGCTCTCTCCGCATTTAGCTCTCTCCTAACTTTAGCCAAGCACCTTAAGTTCCGGAAACTCCCATAGACCTTCCACTTCTGTTCCTCCTTCTCTCTCCCTCTACCCTGCTAACCTCTGTTCTTTTTTGCCCACCCTCCTTCCTCCTTCTCCTCCCTTACTCCACTCAGTTGTTGCTGACTGGTTGCCTGGTTTGCCTCCAGAGTTTTACAGGCCCCAGGCCCTGCCGCCTGTCTTTGCACTTGCTTGGGGGCCACTGCACTATGTTCATCACTACTGCACTTTCGGCCTACGCTCTATGAGTGAGGCAACCTATCTGCACTTAATCCAGGGCCCTGTTGGAATGGGCACGTTTGTTCCCTCCCCACCCCCTCTTCCCCGTTCCTCTGTCTGTACGCATGCTTTAGGTCTAGGACTAGTAAGTTTGTCTGTCCTGTCTCGACCCCCGTGGGAGAATACATGTGAAAATATCTGAAAATACATCTTGCTAGCTAAAAATAAAATATGGCTATGCAACAAATAATTATGGCTATGCAACACATTAATGCAATACATAAAACTAGTTATATACAATCAATGGGGCTATGCAGCAATACATCTAGTGGCAGGAGAATGCAATATAGCTCTGCAAATCTAGATAAGCAAAACATGGATTCGGTAATGAAACAGATAGAGTGGTATGAATTTGTAATATGGCTATTTGACAATACATTAAGTGGTTTGAAAATGTAATCTGGCTATAGCGCAGTACATTTGGATATGCAAAACAATTATCTGGCTATGCAAGACTTAATCTAGTTTTTAGGAAATGTTAACCTGGCAATGCAGAAATTAATCTGGTTGTGTAACAATTGATATATTGGTCTGCAAAAAAATATCAGACTATGTAACACTGAGTCTGACTGTGTAACAATTAATCTAGCCGTATGAAAGAAAATCATCATCTGGATATGCAACAATTAAATGTGGCTATTCAACAAACCTGCTATATGGCGAAACATCTAATAGTGTGAACATTCATTTTGACTAAGCAGAAATCAATGCTTTTATGCAAAAACAGATCTTGTTGGCAACAATAAAATATAGTGGTACACACTGGTTATGCAACAATAAATCTGATTATGCAAAGAATAAATGTGCCTTTGCTGCAAACAAATCTGATTATGCAACACATCAATTTAACGGTCTGAAATATTAATGTGTCTATGGGGCTCATTACAAGTATGCCGGTCCGGAAACAATGGTGCCAGTAAGCTTACTGGAACCGTTGTTTCCGGACCAGAATACTAGAGGTCTGCCTGGCTGAGCCACCATGCTAGACAGGTCTGACCCTGCCAGGCACAGCAGCCACGGTAAGCAGACTATCATGGAGGCACCGTTAGCAACGGTGCCGGTACTTCTGTGGTCCCCACTCCCATAGAGTCCCATAGAGTCTCATAGAGTCATATGGGAATGGGGACTCACAATTTACCGGCGGCTGACTATCCCGCCAGGTTTGTAATGTCCCAGTGGCACCGGGAAGTCAGGTGCCGGTAAATATTTACGGGTCCGGCAGCAACCCGCCGGTAGCACCAGCACGGTTACCGCCGGACCCGTAAAGAGCCTGTATGTGACGATAAATCCAGCGATGTTACCTGGCCATGGAGCAACAAATGTCACTAGGCAAAAGTGTATGTAGTCAACATTAAGCTAAAATTAGTCCGTTTATACAACAATACATCTGGTTATACAGTAATACATCTAGTGATCTGTAAAATTAATTAATCTGGCTGCTCACCAATAAGTCTAGGGGTGTGAAATACATAATTTAAAAAATCTAGCTACACAATATTAAATGTGGCAATGCAGCATTGCATCTGGTAGTGTGAAATACATCTGGCTGTATAGGAGTAAATCTAGTGGTGTGAAAGAAATGGTTGAAAACCCCTAGCTATGCAACAATACATGTGGTTATGCAGCATTAAATCTATCAGTGTTAAATGAATCGATCTATGCAGCAGGAAAGTTGCCTATCCACTAATAAATCTGCAGGTATGACACCAAAAAGGAATCACGTCACACAGCCATTACATTGGAAAGCAGAAATTAATCTAAATATCCTTTGGGATGCCGTGCCTAAACTGATATTGGAACTTTCTGATGGGCAAAGGTTTAGGGCTAGGCTGTCACCCTTTGCCTTTCACTGGCATTCAAACAAGGCTGTCCTATAAGCTTGGATTTTGCGGAGGTTCAGAGTTAAATACCCACAAAATCACAAATTCAGCCAATCAGGGTCAACAGAGGGCAGGACAAGGGAGAAGCAGGAGGGAAAAAAAACGACTTTATTCATTGAAAAATGATGGGAATGCCTGTGCCTTTTGCCAGCAGCAACCCATGTTTAGTGGTCACATGACGATTGAGCTGCCCAATCAGTCGTGGGCAGAGGGCAGGAAATAGAAAGAATAATTGAAAAGAGCACTAAAACTAGTGTAAATGCACACACATTTGGTTTTCACTGCCTCGCCTCTGGGTCAAGGTCTCTGAGGCGGTGGGGGCTGACAGTTTGCAAATTATGAATCTACAAAATGCCACAGGAAGCCCAGATTCAGTGGAACGCACCACTTCCTATTACGAGTCAGGTGGTCATGGAGCCAGCTAATCTGATACGCTGTAGAATAACTAGAAAAAAGCTATAGCCAAACTTATTTTAACCAAAATGAATGTATTAAGCTTGTCGTTCGCCAACTGATCCTCAGATGAACGAGCAGATGGCCGTGTGAGCATCACCTACACCGGGACGCATGCCAGATGACCTGAGCACAGCCCATTTGCACTCCCAAGTGACGTGTTCACATTTCATGCATGTGTGAAGGTGGGCTGAACCCCAAACATACTATTGGATCCCAGACAGAAGAGAGTGATTAGGATAAGGGGTAGCACTTGCAGATGGACCCTTTGTTCTTGGGAGGCAGGATACGGGCAGCATTAAGAGACACTGGGGGCTCAAGGGCCCTGAGGATCACTTCCATACTCTTGGAACTCCTAAGAATTCCCAGCATCTGTCACCCAGCCATTTCACCACAAACAGGGCACCCTGGGAATTTCTGCAAAAAAGCAAAACTACTCCATGCAGGAGAGGTTCCTGGCGTATCACGGAGGTGGCTAGCATACCGCCAATCCTGTCCTGGGGTTACAGTATAGATGGAATTAGGAACAATCACTCTGTTGGTTGCTTGTTGGACTTTCTCAACAATTGAAGCATCCTTCATAGGAGTGATAAAAGGGGGGGAATCCAGGGACAAAGAGGTGGTGGACCCTGACTTCAACATCCCTGGGGGAGGTTGGACGCATCTATAGGGAGAACTAGTCACTCAAATATCCTGAGGAAGACAGTGTGTCTGTAGGCATCAAAGAAGACTTCAGCGTTTGAGAGAAAAGCCAGAATACAGAGCCAGTTCATGTGGTTCTTTGGAAGAGACATTGCAGCATCATAGAAGTCCGGAACCGGAAGTGCTACTTCTGGCAGCTGCTGTTTTCTCAGCAAACTCCAAAGACATTTGAGCCAGTATCCACTAATAAAATGGTGTATAGCCACCTCCCTCATAGACAGTACTGCTGCATTGGACAGACTCACAACCACGAGATTACAGGCGTGATTCAAAACGTTGCCCAAACAATCTGTTGATCAAGTCCACCAAGCCACCCTTCACCAGGAAATCACTGAGGTGCCCAAACTCCATTGGGCACATCCAATGTTCCTCTCAAAGAAGCTGTGGCGGTGACTGAGTCCCGTCATGCGAAGTCACGGATGTCAAACAAGAGCTGGAAACTGTGCCGCTACCAAGAAGATGGCTCAACCCTGTCAAGCCACGAATAGATTGAGAAACCGGCCCTTGCCTTGCGCTCTAGAGACTGGTTAGGCCTTCTTTGCCTATTTTGGCCCAAAGAAAGAATCTTAAGACTGTTTTTGTATTTTCCTTTCACTAAATCTGTGCCTATTTCTATGGCATTCCTGTATTACAACTCTGTTATGGACTCAGGTGTCTGGCGACCATGCTGCAGTTCAGTGTCTGTGGAGCCGGGGTGCTGTGATGACATAGTATTAGCACCCCTTTTGCAGTTGTGGCTGATGCTGCATAAGTGCTTTTGGTAGTGTGGAAAGCTTGTGGCTCTGGCTACATAGTTTGGTCAGAGAATTTTGTTTGGTTTTGGTTGAGTGTGGTGAGCATTTTAGTTTTGTTTTTAACAGCACTTTTGGTGGGTTTGCTTGGTTGGTGGTGGTGAGGTTGCTTGGTTAGTTTCCTTGTGTTGCATGATGGTGTGACAGGGGTGGGGGAGAGTGTTATGTTCTCAGGTGTCTAGCTGCCATGCAGTTCAGTAACAGTGGAGTCAGGTTGCTGTGATGTCAGAATATAATGTTGTTTGTGTGACAGTGTGAGTGTCTGGGATCTGGCTGGGTGTGGATGGTCAGTGGTTTGTACTTGGTTTACATGTCTGCCATACCTGTCTGGTGTGCCAATGCACAATAAACTACTTATACACAGAAGCAGTATCCTGAGTTTTTTATAGCTCAACAAACCCACAACAAATCTCCAGAGTGAATTCTGGCTATAATTGTATATGCAATCCGCTCATCCTGTGCTTTCCCCCTGGATAGCTGCGTGGTTATTGTTGTTTTTTTTTCTGTGTGTTTGGTAAAGAGTGTTATTTTTGTATAAACCTGCTTGGACATTCCTTTTTCATTACTCCTTTCCCTAGTGTGGTTAATTGGATGCTTCCCCTGTGGAAGAGCGGTTAGCCGATCCTGGGCAGACACCACCAAAGGTGAACAAGTTTTACTATCTACGCGGAGCCATGTTTTGCTGCAGGTTTGGGCATAGCACATAGAAGCCTTTAACCTGCTTCCCCATTGTACTTCTTTTGACCAGATTTTGGTGGCAGCAAAACTTTCCAGAGTGTTCCTAATGTGTGCCCCTACAACAAACAGATTGTTGGCGGGTTGCATCATCCTGTTTTACATTATTCACAGCATGGGAAATTGGGACTGAAAAGTGGGTTGTATCACCGATGATGCCATATGAGAAGGTACAATGGTTAAAAGCATGTAACCACATAAGAGCTCAACCAAGTAATGTGTGTTGCCCACAGCCAATCCTGGGCTTCTCCCCTTCTGGGACCTCCAGGTTTCCCTGTTGTATTTATATTTTGGTGCCTCCATGTTCCAGCATACACGTGCTGTTGGCTTAAACAGCAGGACTGGCTAGAAGTGTGGGCTGTGAGCAGTGGTCAAAGTGGGGGAAACATAGTAGTGGAGCTATGGATTTTGTAGTAAAATTGGTGTTGTTTCCAGTGATAGCTGGTGAATTTTATAAATTGGCGGGACTGGGAATAAACATTTGCCATAAATACGTGGTAGCGACCAAGCGTAGCGAGTGAGCCTTAAATAACTGAGAAGGGTTCAGAGGGTTTTCCCCATGAGAATTTTCTTTTTAAATAATGAACAGTGCATTTTACAGCACATTTTCAGAGACAACTGGGTAAAAAAATACAAAGTTTACAAACAGATTTTTAGGGTAAGTCATGGAAAATAGATTTGATGCAGTGTCACCAACAGTGCTCAGGAGCATTTCCCAACACATTTTCATGATACCTTTTCCCAATACAATGCAATTTTCTGCCATTGTAAAAAAATAAGTAACTTAATGCTGAGTGCGGCCATACATGTCCATGCTGGTTAAACCAATGTATGCTGGTATTTACACATAAGAACGTACTAGTGTTTGCTTTTACAATATTACCAGTAAAGATAACTATCCGAAAACATGTCCATAATGGCAATTGAAACATGTCCTGACTGGCTGCACCATGTTGGCTGGTGAGGCCACTTAGAAAACGCTCATCATGTTGGGTTTGTCCTTAACATCAGTTTATAATAAAACACGTGCGTGCTGGAAGAACAAATTACAACTGCCCACACCACCCATATTTGCTTTGCACTTACCACCAGTATAAAATGCAATTCAGAATAAGAAATAGTGTTTCATCTTGATGCATAAATGCCTTACTCATCTCAGACAGAGGTTTTTGAATTGAGGCCCGCTCCACTAGCTTCTGCATTGGGAAAGACTTCCTTGCAGGAACAGAGAGGTGGTTCTCTGATAATCACACAGCACTGGTGGATCTAAGATACAGGCAGGGGCGCAACGAAACCTACATTTCGGTGGGCTAAATGGAGATGCATGGGGATATTTTAAAAAATAGGCGGGGCAAACTTGGAGCCTCCGCCCACACTGTTCTCCCCCCACCCATGTCTGGTGTGGGGACCAACTATCAAATAGTATATTTTAAAGTGCAATATGCAAGGAGGCGATGAAAGTCTTTCTTGAAAGTAGCAGCTTTAAAGTTGTACTGCATTTGTTCAAGTGCCTTTTTATGAACAAACACAGTAAAACGTTAACACCCCCGGTTTCAGGAAAAGGCTTGCCTCACCTCTCTGCCTAACAAAATGCAGGTGTGCACTTCCAGGGTTGCACCTAGGAAAAAATGTAGGCAGGGGCTAACCCTTCAAATGTTGGAAGAGGCGCTAACTTCAGGGACAGTGGAGGAGTGGCAAACTTAATTCTGTAGGGGCATCTAACTGCATTACTCATTGTAATGAGACTATCCTAGTGCAGCTTCAATGTTACAATCAGTTAACTCTCTCCTTTAAGTCTAAAGACATCCACTTCTTGCAGATCCTGAAGGTCCTAGAAAGTTTTAAAATGGCAGATGGTGTGCAATGAAAGACTCAATATCAAAGCATAGCAGGCCATAGCAGAGTGTGGGGCAGTACTCTGGACGGACCAGCAACTTCAGTGGCTGGGAGCAACAGGGGAAAAATGTAATGTTGGTTCAACCACTGTTAGTCTGCTATACTAGAATCTCTGGTGCACTGATTGGCTGGTGAGACTATGTCTAGCTGTCCAATCAAGCGATACAAGATTGGGGGAGGGCCAGTGCAGCAATAATGCAATTTAATGTGACAGTGTTGGAGCCACTAGCAGAGAAGCACCAGGGTACACCAATGTGTGCCTACATTTTTTTAAAACTGTCCTTTTGTAAGGGTGTAAACGTAATCACTTATATGCACTCGAATTTTTGCAGTTGAAGTCAGGATGAGATTACATTATGTGCCCAGTATCACGCACTTAGGCTAAACAGTGAAGCACGGATTTTAACCCACTCTGCAATTTGGACTTGGCCACCTTCTTCCACGCTTTACTTTGAAAAAATATTTAGGTTTTGGGTGTCAAGACCTACAATAATACTGTCCTATAGAGTTTACTTGCAGAATACACAAATTGTATAGTAAAGCATCATGACAACATGTAAATACTTATAGCAGCATGTTGGCCCAAATAATATCAGTGTACCGTTATTTTCCACATCCTGAATGGAAAACTATAAGATGCAAAGGGCAAAATATCTATTTACCCACTATATTTTGAGCGCTTTAAGACACACAATAAAATGTGTCATAAACTCAGTTAGGTTTGGAGATTCGACACAACCATCCAGCGTATTGTTATGTATGGTTTTAAGAACATTCAACTAAGGACATCAAAGCAAACTTTACATTTGAGCATATTAAGCTATTAGACGTTATGGGTGTAAACATGTTTTCAAAGGTTGCTTTATTGTGTTGTTCGCTTTAACTGTCAAAGATTTGCAAGGTAACTGGAGATCTTTGTGTTGGAAATTGGCCATCATGCATAAGAAAGGCTTTGCTGCCGATGACAACGTTCCTTACGGCACTGGCTGCAGAGCCAGGGACGCAGCCTGTGTGTCTCAGGGGGGCTGTGACTCTGGGAAACGGGCAGTGCTTGATCATCCGAGCCGAGCAGATAGTAGATACCATTTGCTCCGGAAGAAACAAAATGCGCCCAGAAGCATGTTCCTGATCCTTTTAACTGGTCAGCTCAATGACGTTGCACACCTGGGTAAAGGTGTTAAATAGGAACGCTGTGCAGAGCAATGAAAGGCAGCCGCAGCCAGGAAGATGTTATAAATTGTTCTTTTGACTTTGTATTCAGTGGGGAAATACTGTCAACTTGACAGTGCAGTGTCCGAGCTGAATGCAAAGTCACATGAACAACTAGAACATTTTTGGTGCCAATAACGAGGTGAGGGCCTGTCTTCCGCTTTTTGGTGCAGAATATAGGCCCTTGTTATTGGCACCACTTAATAGGACGAATGTTATTGCTCTGCCTCTGCACAGAGCAACGCAAGGCAGGCTGAGTGAGGTGATGGCCCCTGATCTCCCACCCGCATTCCCCGCAATGCAAATATGCTCAGGGTTAGGAGAGAGGGATGGTTCAGTGGACTTCACTGAATAGTCAACTGAACCCTCCCTCTCTCCCAACCCACTAGTCCCTGACCTCCTGCCCGCGCTCCCTGCTGTAAAAATATGCTTGGGTCAGGAGAGAGGGGTGGCACTGAACCATCTCTCTCTCCTGACCCACTAGTCCCCTGGCCCTGACTTCCTACCTGTATTCATCCCCGTAGTAAAAATATGCTCGGGTCAGGGAGAGAGGGACGGCACTGAACCATCCCTCTCTCCCAACCCACTTATACACTCGCCTCCGACCTCCACAATTATCTACCTGCCTGCTGGCAGGAGGTAAAAAAGAAATTGTAGGCCTGGTGGCTCACTCAGCTGGCGGGTCCAACACGAGTGTTGAGGCTGGGTCACTACTGCTTGGCCCACGCATGCGCATAGTGAGGGCACGTGCATGTGATGAATCAACTTCTGGGGCACCAGTGGTCCAGGGATGAATATCGGTTTCTAAACCATCAATCAACCCCACACCTCTTGTACACCAGAAGGGATCCAAACAGATTGGAATACAAGTAAATTATAAGACCTCCTTGTCTAATTTCTGGTAATGTGGACGGAACGGCAGGCTTATCTCTGCAAGGACGTGGATCACTGGTTAGTTGCAACACAGCTAAAATACAATTATTACCCAATGATAAAAGGAACTGTCCAGTCAAGGTTGTATAAAAATATCTACTTCATTATTACTACAACAGACAATCCTAGCACACTACAATTACAACCCACACTGTAAAGGAACACAGAGGACAGATGTAAGGACTGCTGGGGGGGTTATCTGTACTCCTTCCCTCTATGTGGCAGAGTAGAAGCACAGCACTCCCGAGCCAAGGTTCTCTATGTGGCAGCAATGGACGAGCAACCAAAGCTTATGCTCTCAGGAGGTGATGCAGGCTGGTTCTTAAGTACAGTGTAGTCCCCAAACCCAGTGCTTTAAGTGGGGTAAAAAATTGAGGGGGGGCCCTCGTTTGGGGGCGTGGCTTCCATTGCGGGCGTGGCCTAAAAGTGCACAAATCATAGTAAGGTGCGCAAACAAATATATAAATGTATTTGAGCATTTAAATATTTGTTTGCGTACTACTATGGTTTGTGATTTTTCAAGCCTTCTTTTATATACATAGCAATGTTACATATTTCTATGTTTATACAAGGTGGCTTGTAAGTGCACAAACCATAGTAAGTTACGCACACTTGTGTGCTTACCTTACTATGGTCTGTGTACTTTTCAAGCTGCCTTTTAAAAACATAGACATTTGTAACATATGTCTATGTTTATAAAAGACGGCTTGAAACGTAGCCATCTTTTATAAAGCGTTGAGGACGGACAAAACCCAACAAAGCTATATAAAAGATGCCTTGAATTGTGTACGATTCAAGCCGTCTGTTATAAACATAGAAATATGTCTACGTTTATAAAAGATGGCTTAAACGTACACAGTTAAAGGCATCTTTTATAAAGCCTTGCCAAAGCAGAAAGGCGCCTCGGGCTCAGTGATCTCTGCTTAAGCAGAGATCACAGAGCCCGAGGTGTCTTTCACCCTCTGCGAACCCGCGGACTCCGTGATCTAATCTGCAGATTAGATCACGGAGCCCGTGGGTTCGCTGAGTGTCAGTGACCTGGCGAGGGAAAACTAAGGGACTCTAGCTTCCTCTGATGGCCCCTCAGATGAAGGGTCATCAGAGAAAGTTACAGTGACTGACGGAAGTGCCAGCCAGTCACAGCAACGCTGTGCCTGGCTGGCACTTCTGTCAGCTTGCCAGACGTTAAAGTGGCGGGCGCATCTCCCGTCGCGGCTGCGGCCGCGGCGGGATAATGCGTCCTGCCATGGCGTGGTGAGGTCGGGGCCCCGGCTCAGCCCCACTTTTTGGAGACTGCCGGGGCCCGGCCCCGGCAGGCCCCGGCCCACTTAAAGCACTGCCCAAACCCCTCACAAAAGAATCTCCACACACTATGCTCAGTGCTAACACAGTTCTTTATATATAAATAAGGTTCAAGATGTATACATAAATTAGTAGCACATTTTGTACTCTGGCAATTATAATATGGCAAATATATACTATGTCTATCTGGTATCACACTTAGCTAATGACACATTTAAAATGCATCAACTGCTGACAGTTATAATGGCATACAAATCATATAACAATGTGTATCAGCATAGCTCATAGGAAGGAGGACAGGTTGGGTTAAACAAAGGCAGAATACTGACCCCATCTACCTAGAGGCAGTTCTGGGTGAGGATGCCCCCGCCTGGGCAACCTGTAATAAAGAGTGTAAACAAGCCCAGTCCATAAATGCAAGAATAGTCTTGTTTCCTGGTAAAAATGTTCAACTACCCCAATGTGCCTGAGTTAGAAGAGTTTCTTCGATGGTTCATTGATGGATCCCTCGAGAGAGAACTCCCTTTAAAGCAGGAGCCACAGGGCATCAAGATTCCTTGAAGAAATGTGAACTCTGGCAAAGGATTTGGTGCCGCAAAGAGGACTCGGTGAAGATAACTGCTAGTGAGAAGCAAGCATGCGTTTCCCTTGTTAAGCAGTAACATTTAGTAACGCTGGAAAGTAACATTGGAGAGAGAGAGAGAATGCAAATTCTGCAGCTTTCTGGAGCTCGTTACGCAAACTCATAGACCAAACAGCCTGAAGCGCACCTGTTACGTATTTAACTTATGGAGAGGATGGCAATCACAGCGGAGGGCCCTGCTCGTTCTAGAATAAACAGCCATCACAGGCGTCGTAATATGAGGGATGCACGAGATAACGGGTGTGCCTGTATCACACAGAGTTCTCCACACCATGCTGGCCAAAGGGTTTGAAATATGTCAATTTTATAATGCCGAGAACCACTCTAACCCCCTGCCACCAACACCACTCGCACCACCCCCTACCACCAAAAAATAGTCCCCCAAAATGGCCCCTATAAGTGTGCTCCCACGTTCTATACGTGCACTCGTTTTTTCTCTCGACAAATCGCTAAAAATATCAGCACGAAAGCTTTGACGCACAAATTAGCCGCTGGCATGCAGCCTGCTCCCAGCTCATCTGGCCAATGAGCTGCACGTAATTGTGTTTGCTGTAATGCCATTTCCCAGCAGCCGCGCAATCAAAGTGTCCCTTCTCTGACCATCCAAGAAAACAGCCCTCCACCCTGGTGCCCCTTGAACCGTCCCTCGTGCCTTGTTCAGAGGTGGGAATGACTGTGGGTGTGGGAGGGTGGGCGAACGGAGAGAAAGCATGACACGTCTGCCCGAAGGGAGGCTGCGAATTAGCGTTCAGCGCAAGGCCCTCGGGGCCGGGTGATTACTGTGCAGCTGAATAAAATGAGGACGTCCGTGTATAATTGGGGAAGAGTATGTGTGTGCGTCTGTGTGCTGTCTTCTGCGGGAACGTTCACCCACTGCACACCAGGCAGACTCGGCACATCCGTTATCCCTCCCATTCAGCAAGTTATCTGGTCACATTGCCTGATGTGATGTTTGAAAGGCACAAAATCCCGGATGATTCACAAGTGTTGCACGCAAGGCCTTGAAGTGAGGGGGGTCCCGGCGGCATGGAGGGGCGATGCTTGAGATGCTGCTTGCTGAGGTCTGCCGCTGGTAACCTGAGTCTGCTGCTCATCCTGCTCTCCTTGTCTTCTTTCATTTTGCTCTCCGATGACTCCAGGTGGCTCCTTCTGCGTGGGAGGATCGGGCGCCTAGAAAACCCCTTCCGGGTCTCTGTGGAGTACGTGGCAAGCAGAGAGAGGAGCCTGGCGGCCGTGGACTCATTCTCGCTGAGGAACTGCAGTGCAGGTAGGGTGGCGCCTCTTTACTGATGCCTCGTGCATGCTTTCTTTGAATCAATGAATACATTCATGTTTCAGAGCTGACAACTGACTCGGTGCACCAGAAAAGGGTCATCTGCTGCTCGTGGGTTTTGCTAAAATGTCGGCCCCATATGGGGGTTGGGGCTTTTCAACTTTCCCCATTGCGTCATTGGGTACATGTTTAAGTGCTTCTGTTATGGGCATCAAAGGTCGTTTTGGTTTTTTGATCTTTCCACATCCGTGAAAGTGTCGATTGTTGATTTCTTTTCTCTGTTAAGAGGGCAGTGTTTGTCAGGAAATGTGTGAGGGTGTGCAGTAAGAGTTCAGATGGGACCTGAGGGTGAGGATCAGCATGGCTGTGTCTGCTGAGCTGGCACGTGGGGCTGCATTGGGATTGAGGTGGGTTTCTCAAGATTTCCATTTTCTTTTTTAACGCACTTAGGCTTGGGAATAAACCATATTGCAACTGGTTTCTTTTTGAGTGTTTCAAGGTTTTGTTGCTATGCTGTCTAGGATGGTGTTTATCCAGTTGTGGATGTCATTGAGCTGGTTGTCTGGTTGCGGATGTCATTGAGCTGGTTGTCTGGTTGCAGATGTTTTTGAGCTAATTGTCTGGTTGCAGATGTCATTGAGCTGATTGTGCGGTTGCGGATGTCATTGAGCCGGTTGTCTGGTTGTGGATGTCATTTGGCTGTTTATCTAGTTGTGGATGTATTTGAGCTAGATGTATGGTTGTGGATGTCTTTGAGCTAGTTGTCTGGTTGTGGATGTCATTGAGCTGGATGTCTGGTTGCAGATGTTTTTGAGCTAGTTGTCTGGTTGCAGATGTCATTGAGCTGATTGTCTGGTTGCGGATGTCATTGAGCGGGTTGTCTGGTTGCGGATGTCTTTGAGCTTGTTGTCTGGTTGTGGATGTCATTGAGCTGGTTGTCTGGTTGCGGATGTCATTGAGCTGGGTGTCTGGTTGTGGATGTCAATGACCTGGTTGCCTGGTTATGGATGTCATTGAGTTGGTTGTCTGTTTGCAGGTGTCATTGAGTTGGTTTTCTGGTTGTGGATGTCCTTGAGTTGGTTGTCTGGTTGCAAATGGCACTGAGCTGGTTGTCTAGTTGTGGATGTCATTGAGCTGGTTGTCTGGTCGTGGATGTCATCGAGCTGGTTGTCTGGTTGTGGATGTCAATGAGCTGGTTGTCTGGTTGCGGATGTCATTAAGCTGGTTGTCTGCTTGCGAATGTCATTGAGCTCATTGTCTGGTTGCAGATGTCATTAACTTGGTTGTCTGGTTGGGGATGTCATTTAACTGATTGTCTAGTTGTGGATGTCATTTGGCTGTTTATCTAGTTGTGGATATCTTTGAGCTAGTTGTCTGGTTGTGGATGTCTTTGAGCTGCTTGTCTAGTTGTGGATGTTATTGAGCTGGTTGTCTGGTTGCGGATGTCGTTAAGCTGGTTGTCTGCTTGCGAATGTCATTGAGCTCATTGTCTGGTTGCAGATGTCATTGACTTGGTTGTCTGGTTGTGGATGTCATTTAACTGGTTGTCTAGTTGTGGATGTCATTTGGCTGTTTATCGTGTTGTGGCTATCTTTGAGCTAGTTGTCTGGTTGTGGGTGTCATTAAGCTGCTTGTCTAGTTGTGGATGTTATTGAGCTGGTTGTCGGGTTGTGGATGTCATTAAGTTGGTTGTCTGATTGCAAATGTCATTGAGCTCATTGTCTGGTTGCAGATGTCACTGACTTGGTTGTCTGGTTGTGGATGTCATTTAACTGGTTGTCTAGTTGTGGATGTCATTTGGCTGTTTATCTAGTTGTGGATGTCTTTGAGCTAGTTGTCTGGTTATGGATGTCTTTGATCTAGTTGTCTGGTTATGATTGTCACTGAGCTGGTTGTCTGGTTGCGGATGTCATTGAACTGGTTGTCTGGTTGCGGATGTCATTGAGCTGGTTGTCTGGTTGTGAATGTCATTTGGCTGTTTATCTAGTTGTGGATGTCTTTGAGCTAGTTGTCCAGTTGTGGGTGTCTTTGAGCTAGTTGTCTGGTTGTGGATGTCATTGAACTCGTGGTCTGGTTGCGGATGTCATTGAGCTGGTTGTCTGGTTGCGGATGTCGTTAAGCTGGTTGTCTGCTTGCGAATGTCATTGAGCTCATTGTCTGGTTGCAGATGTCATTGACTTGGTTGTCTGGTTGTGGATGTCATTTAACTGGTTGTCTAGTTGTGGATGTCATTTGGCTGTTTATCGTGTTGTGGCTATCTTTGAGCTAGTTGTCTGGTTGTGGGTGTCATTGAGCTGCTTGTCTAGTTGTGGATGTTATTGAGCTGGTTGTCGGGTTGTGGATGTCATTAAGTTGGTTGTCTGATTGCAAATGTCATTGAGCTCATTGTCTGGTTGCAGATGTCACTGACTTGGTTGTCTGGTTGTGGATGTCATTTAACTGGTTGTCTAGTTGTGGATGTCATTTGGCTGTTTATCTAGTTGTGGATGTCTTTGAGCTAGTTGTCTGGTTATGGATGTCTTTGATCTAGTTGTCTGGTTATGATTGTCACTGAGCTGGTTGTCTGGTTGCAGATGTCATTGAACTGGTTGTCTGGTTGCGGATGTCATTGAGCTGGTTGTCTGGTTGTGAATGTCATTTGGCTGTTTATCTAGTTGTGGATGTCTTTGAGCTAGTTGTCCAGTTGTGGGTGTCTTTGAGCTAGTTGTCTGGTTGTGGATGTCATTGAACTCGTGGTCTGGTTGCGGATGTCATTGAGCTGGTTGTCTGGTTGCGGATGTCATTTGGGTGTTTATCTAGTTGTGGATGTTGTTGAGCTAGTTGTCTGGTTGTGGATGTCTTTGAGCTAGTTGTCTGGTTGTGGATGCCATTGAGCTGGTTGTCTGGTTGTGGATGTCATTGAGCTGGTTGTCTGGTCGTGGATGTCATTGAGCTGGTTGTCTGGTTCTGGATGTCTTTGAGCTAGTTGTCTGGTTGTGGATGTCATTGAGCTGGTTGTCTGGTTGCGGATTTCATTGAGCTGGTTGGCTAGTTGTGGATGTCATTGAGCTGGTTGGCTAGTTGTGGATGTTATTGAGCTGGTTATCTGTTTTTTGACGTCATTGAGCTTGTTGTCTGGTTGCGGATGTCATTGAGCTGGTTGGCTAGTTGTGGATGTTATTGAGCTGGTTATCTGTTTTTTGACGTCATTGAGCTTGTTGTCTGGTTGCGGATGTCATTGAGCTGGTTGTCTGGCTGCGGATGTCATTGAGCTGGCTGTCTGGTTGCGGATGTGATTGAGCTGGCTGTCTGGTTGCGGATGTCATTCATTGAGCTAGTTGCCTGGTGCTTTAGTCTGCGTCTGGTGTTAATGATAATCTCGAGGAGACCCTGGATAGTAGATAGTTGATACTTGTGCAGTGTGATTATTGTGGTGTAGAGATGGTATCGAATGTGGAGGTAGAGGGGGTCAACACCCGCCATCCTTGCTACTGGGCCCAACCTGTTGCTCTGGCCACAACTCAGCTGTGTATAGAGCAGTTCCTTGCAGCTGGAGGTTGCATATTTGCTTGTTAGATGTGCAAAAAACGTGGACCATTTTGTGCACAACTGCACATTTTATTCGTGTTAGGACTAAAAATATCATGCATGCCTGAGTAAAAAACAATAAAAAGAATGTCCAATATGTCATGTAACACAGAGTGGTAGAGGCGTGTAAGTCTTGAAGGTACTGCAAGTCATTGGACAGGAGCTCAAGTTTTCCCTTGCCAGGTGTGAAAAAGCAAGGCTCGCATCATTTTATGTGTAGTCTTGTATGTATAAACGGCACAGGAATGCAAAAATGACCTGTGCTGACAATGACCGCGAGTACAGAACATGATTTGACAGCTCAGTCTCAGCACATTTTTACGAATGAGGTCGCTGAGTAAGAAACGTGGGCTGTCTGCATTACAAGCTTTAGGATTGGATCACTGTTTCTTGCCTGCGTAGTTCTGTTGTATGGCAGGAGACAAAACGTTTACTTATGCAGGTGTGTATGCATAAATGTATGTGATATATATATATATATATATATATATATATATATATATATATATATATATATATATATATATATATGTATATATATATACATAGAGCCTAAATCTCGCTTTCAAGCAAAGAAGCGCTGCTTAAGAAGGTGGAGATTGCAGACAGAGAACACCAGGGCGTGTTGGTGGAGAGGAGGTCAATTAAGATGTCTCGTCCCATGCTGCCAGGTTCAAGTATTGCAGCGATCAAAATATGTTTGTGGAACCTGTATTCATATGTTTGAGTTCCGGTCGTGTCCTTCCTGTCTTTCTTTGATAGACAATTGATAAAATGAGTACTGCTTAGATGGGTAAAAGTAACAATAGTCTTATTTAAAAAGCAACGAGGCTAGCCTATAACAGCTCAAACGTAGATCTGGCTGTGGGGTCATGTTATCGAAATCATTCCATTTAAATAAATATGACTCAGTCAGTTTATGTGTATCCGTGCCTTCGGCCCTTGCACGTGTGGTGCAGGCCCACCTTTTAGGGAAATTCTGGCTGTGCACCACTGGAAGGCTGCACGTGGAGACGTTGTGGTAGGTTTGTTCCGTTCTGTGCAGAAATAATTTACTCCTGTGGTCAGTCATCAGTGCTGACTGTGTTTATAGTCTGGAAGAGTTCCTGGTGGTCAATGAGGTGGTGGCAGTGTCGGCCACAGGTCTGCCAGCGCCCTGTGCGTGATTATTCTGCACCCAAAAAAAACAATCTCCCTGACCCTCGCCGGACGCTGCCTTTAAACACACAATACAAGAACAGCCGGTGTCTCAGTTGCTGTGTTTGTTCGTGTCAATTACGCGAACAAACACAGTATCGGAGCCGAGGTGCGGTTTTGAGACCTGTCACAGTCGCGCTAGACACTGAGATGATGTCGAGAGGGAATTCTACACAAAATGGAGTTTGCGAGTCTCGCGTGAGCTTAACCAGGCTCCACTTCCACCCTGAACTGTGGATTACCCACCCGTATCAGAAGAAGGGGCCGTCCCCTTCATCGCCTTGAAACGCTTACCAGCCCTACCTAACCTTTCTTGCCTTGAAAATGACCTCGTAGGTCGAAACACGTGTTAGCGATTTCTATGCTCACCAATCAGGATTTTCGCAAAGTACATTTTTTATATAATTCTCTCTCGACATCCGCTCAGTGTCTAGCTCCACTGCGACAGGTCTCGAAACCACACCTCAAATCCGATAACAAGGGACTGTGGGGCACTGTCCTTAGTAGACCAGGTCACGTGCCTCAGGACACACAACAAACTAATCTGGTAGCACAGCAGTCCCGCAGTTCTAGTGCTCCCATTCACCAGTACAAACACAGTAACAGAGCCCCCTGCTGTTCTTGTATTTGTGTTTAGGGGCAGCGGCAGGCACGGGTGACTCTTTATTAGGTGATCTCGGTCGTTCCGTAAGATTGCTTGACAGTGAGCTGGAGGCAAAGTACCCTTTATGTGCGTAGAGAGGGGGGCGCCCTAGTGCAGACGTACCCTCTGAGCGCACCTTGAGCCGGTGGTGGTTTGAGGTTGAGTCTTGCGGAGGGTGGTTGCCGCACTCAGTCATTTTTAGGCAACTGACTAGAGTGCCCCCAGCAGGGACACATGGGAGTGCAACATTGCCTCTAAAAACATCTGATGCTGACATCATTAAAGACAGGGGAAAGCGTGCCGATATTTCACTTTGGCTGAGGTGTAATATATTTTAGGATTGGTTATTTTCCTGTGTGCAAGTAGCCATGACGAGTGTATCACCTTTTCGTCCTGGCATCCTCAAAGTCCCTGGAGCTGCGCTATATTTCAGGAATGGCTTCCGCATGGCCCCTGAGCCCATTCCTAACCAGGATTTGAACCTGGATGTCATGCACCACTACGATTGATGACAACATTTGGGCAATCCCATTCTTGGCGAGGATTACACGCACCATGCCAGCTATTTTGAACCTGACCACCACACAGTGGCAGAAGTGCGCACTGCCGGCCCACTTGCTAGCAGACTGACCTATGTGATGGCACTGTTTTGGAACTATCTTTCATTGTTTGCAGTCTCCTCTGGGAACTGAATCCAATATCAGAACCATCATTTTCAACATATTGAACAAATTCCTAAACTGCGCCAATATGCATATCTCTTTCGTCCTGATGAAGACTGGGGTGAACGGATGAAATATCCCCCCATTAGCCGAAGCTCAAGCACTTGATTGAACGCTTTAACACCCCTTTGAAAAACATTATCTTTCGTCCTGACTTCTTGCACATGCTGGGCTCTTTTTAAGTCTTTCTAAAGCAGATGAGCTAGTATGTGTTTATGTCAAGGGTTTTTCATTCAACTGTATGTATCACATACATGAAGCTATTTCGCCTCTGTTACAATCACATGTTGTGTTTTCTTCTATATATCACTTTGCATAGTTTAGTTTGATGCCTTCTGGTCCTTCACGGTTTGTTGTTTTCTTGACTTTAAACAGTTGCTTTTTATATTTGTTATATTTGTTTTTTAAAATAAAAAACATATTGTTCTTGTATCTCGCTTACATTATGTCGACAAAATGTGATCATTATTTGTTACACAGGAGAGAGTTCCTTTGTTGATGGAATGGCACGTTCTGGCAGGTTTGGTGGCCTCTTCTGGGAGTGCCTGGTATTGAAGGGTGTCAACCATCACCCTCTGTGTCCTTGAGAGTAGTTGCTTTGCGTTACGATGTGGTGTCTGCATGATCGGTGTCTAGTCAAATGGTCAAAAGACAAAGGGTCGACAGTCAAAAGGTCGACACAATTTGGTCGACAGGTCAAATGATCAAATTTTTTTTTAGTTATATATATTTTTTTAGGTTTTCGTTTGGGGAAAAAAAGTGGTTTTTAGCAACAAAAAAAGCGGGTTAGGGGGGACCCCCCCAAAAAAAATAAAAAAATGTGAAAAAACAAAAAAAAAGAAATTCGATAATATGACCTGTCGACCTTTTGGTGTCGACCATTTGTCCTGTCGACCATTTAGATTCAAGCATTTGACCTACAACCTGCATGATCTAGTGTTTATACTCTTTGTTACCACATGGAGGTAATGATATGTGGAGTTCATATCTTTTAGATGTTGGATGTATGTGCATTGTGTACAGTAGTTGGAATAGTAAGGTGCATCAGCTGCATTGATGCATTTGCTGGAATCTGTCCTGATTGTTGTGGGCTCCCCTGCGGTAGGTCTTCTTTGTGAGTTCAGGACTTGTGGCATTCACCACCCATGAAAGTGACTGGGACCGTTTTCAACTTAGTGATGTATGAATGTGTATCTAACATGCTTGGCATACAGAGTGAGTTTTGGTGCAGGCGCCCATTGCCATGGGTTTAATTCACAGTTATATAAAGGGGAATAGGAATGGCATTGTGTCTGTACATCACAGTCCATCACAGTCCTCCTGCTTCATCGTAGCCCTTCTCCTTAGTCATAGTCTTCCTCGTTCACCACAGTCCTCCTTCACCACAGTCCTACTCCTTAATTTCAGTCATTTTATATTGTCACAGTTCCACTGCTTTTTCCTTCATCCTAGCCCTTCTCCTTCATCATAGGTCTATTCTTTCATCATAGCCCTTCTAATTCATCTAACCCCTTCGCCTTCATCATAGTCTTTCTCCTTCATCATAGTGCTTCACATTCATCACATTTCTTCATCTTCATTACATTCCTTCTGCCATTCGACAGTCCTCCTGCTTCATCTCAGTCCTTCTCTTTCATCATAGTCCTTCTCCCTTTCCACAGGCTTTCTACTTCATCTCAGTCCTTATTCTTCATCAGAGTTCTTCTTATTCCCCACAGTTCTTCTCATGTATCACTGTCCTATTTCACCATCGTCTTTCTCTGGCAAAAGAGTCTTTCGTTCACAGCCCTTCATCACAGTACCTCTCCTTCATCAGTCCTTATACTTCATCAGTCCTTTGCCTACAACACAGTGCTTCATCACAGCCACCTCCTTCATCAGTCCTTCATCACAGCCCTGCCCTACATCAGCCCATCATCAAATCCCTTGCCCCTTGTCATAGTCCTTGTCCTTCTTCCTTCCGTGCATTCCTTCACCTTCATCAGTCATTCATATTCATCACAGTACTTCATCAAAGTCCTGCCCCTTCATTACAATCTTTAATTACATTACTTCATCTTTATCTCAGATCATCGTCAAAGTCCTTCGTCAGTTAATTTCCTTCATGATATTCCTTCTCCATTGCTGCAGCCATTCATTACAGACCTTCTTCTTTATCACAGTTTTGCATCATTGTCCTTCTCCTTCTTCTTTGTCACAGCCCTACTCCTATGTAATGAGACCTACTCATTCTCCATAGTCCGACTGTTTCAGGCACAGCCTCTCGTCACTTGCAGCCAGAGTCTCCTTGTCTCTGCCCCCCACACATATGGCTTATTCTACCTTTCCACCCTGCATATTTTCCTCTGATAGTCTCTGTCTCATTTGTTGCTTACTTTCCTCTCTCATCAACCTCATCATCACTTCACATCACTTCAGCAGAAGCAACCAAATATAGCATACTACAATATCATGATAGAACTATACATAGAACTATATGTCTTGGGAGGGTAGCTCAGGGCTAACATGCTCGTCTTGGAAGCAAGACGACACGGAGCACCGGTACAAACGAAAATCCATAACATTTTACATAACCATAGTAAGACCCAAGCAATCACATTACAAGAAACAGACCTGGATCTTTTTTTTTTTTTTTTTTTACAGCTTTCCATATCTTTCATTGCAGGACCACACAACTAGAGAGCAAGAGCCCTTCTTCCCGTGTGGCAAGCACCATTGAGATGGAAGCCATTACGTCCATTTACCTCTCACCTTTAGTCAATGTGGAGTATTCCACAGTATCTTTACACATGGAATATTGTTTGACCTAAATGGAGATAGGAGATGAACCTGCCTCCATCTGCCATAATGTAGACATCACAGTCTCAACAATGCAAATTCACAAAGTCTGGCCCTAACCATCTTGCTCCAATAAGATTGCCCTACTCAGCGGTTAGATAGTCCAGAGTAAGACATCTCAATCTAAACTGCATGAATAGCTTTCTGGCTTCCTTTTGTATATTTGAGGCCGCGTAAGCGCCTATCCCCGAAATAGCCTTATGTTTCAAATACCAAGAGAGCATGGGGTGTTCGTCTGAGTTATCCAACAGCTCCTTCCTTCTCACATCCCAAAATATCTGCCCCGCTTCAATAAGGGAATTCCTAGTAATTATAGTGGAGACCCCACACTGTTCCAATGTTTATTGCATATACATGTACTTCACTCTGGCCAGTCATGCGATATAGGCCTTCTTCCAACGTGGCCTGGTATGCAATTGATAAGAGGGTGATATGATCAGTGATAGGAAACACCACACTCTGGTCACAGTTCCCTGGGACATTGAAAGAGGCTTGTGTGGTACATAGTTCACATCCCCAAATTTCAGCACCTTACACAGCCACAGGGACAGACCTCTGTTGATAGAAATAAATAGAATGCATAGGGGAATTCCCCCTAAGCTTCACATGGTACCTCAGACGCATGCCACCAGATTGCCCCATTTTATTCCCGCTCATTTCCACCTATGTCCCCCACCCTATTTTATAATCAAAGCATTTATTCAGGTAGCACCATTGAGATTCTACCTCTAAATGTCTGCAGTTTTCACAAAAACCCCTCTTGCATGGGAACAGGAAACAATAACTCTGAACTTCTGTATTGTATTGTAGTTGACAATAATATTGTGCCTTTTATCCTTATTATAGTCTCAAAGTGCAAGTGGTGGGAACGCCCTCTGGGGCCGAAGTCCAAAATGTGTAAAGTGACAGAGTAGGCTTAGAATGCCTGTGTGCGTTTGGCCATTGTAAGGCGTAGCAGGGCTGGCCGGGCTCCCGTAAAAAGGAGCCCATAGGTCAGGAATGTGAGTGAGTGCTGAGAGAGGTCAGGAGAAAGTGTGAGTGCAAGAGACCCGTTATGTGTCCAGCTGGCCCAAATGTATTGTAGGTCATCGCTGCATACTAATGGCAGAGGTGTTGAATCATGGTCTGGTGAAATTCGGCCGAACAATTATGTGACCAGCGAGACCGAATTTGTCGTAGACTTTGCTGTATTCTGATGAGGATTCAGGGGAGGAAGGATAACTCAGGGGCAACACATTTGTCTTGGTTTGAATCCTGATCCTGCGCTGGTATTAAGCGTGCTATAAAAGAGCAGTTATAATAATAATTATAATGTGTGCTGGCAGTCATGCCTGTGGCCGGTGTCCACCATAGTGGTGCATTTATATGTAGGTAGAAACTCGGATGGAGATTTGTTGTAGATGCACCTGCTTGTTCAGGTAGTGTCATCCTCTGTTGATTCTTGCTGCTTTGAAAAATAGCGACACAGGCTAGCCTTCACGAATGACCACTAGTACCAAGGCCGGGTGCAGTGGAAAGCTATCCTGACAGATCTCCAAGAGCATAAGGGGCAATCCCAATACATCCTCCAGGTGCAACCGACTGTCCTCATAGGACCCCATTTTTAGCCTGGTGTCAAGTGACTTTGCACTGGTGCATGGTGACTTTGCACTGCCAACAAACGCTGTGATTTACAGAACAGTGTAAAGTCATTTTGCACTGAAAAAGTACTCTTTGCACCGCGATAAAGGGGCCTAATTCAAGGTGCAAAGAGTACTTTTTCAGTGCAAAGTGACTTTACACTGTTCTGTAAATCACGGCATTTGTTGGCAGTGCATGGTCACCATGCACCAGTGCAAAGTCACTTGACACCAGGCTAAAAATTCCATAAATCAGGCTCATAGAGTGAGACAGAGAGAGACACATAGGGAGGGAGAAAAAGCACTAAATTGGTGTATTATTCACCACGTACAGCTAATGTAACATGAATGTGTAGAGGTAAGCTGTCAAATTGGTTTTCTAAAATTGCCCAAATAATATAGTAACCTGTTACGTCCTTGTTATTGCAAATCGATCTCATCTGGACTCTCTTATGAGATATGTGTTTATGTTGTAAATGTGTACATGTATTCAGGATATAGGACTCTGCCTTTGAGGGGTGTAATTTATTCTTACAAACAATTCACATCTTATATGTTGCAAATGTAAGAATTACAAAAATATAAACTTCATATGCAAGTGTATACCAAAATTAGGGACTATAACAACAGAAGACATTCGAATTGTACAGTTCCTAAATGAACCCCGATTGGACTGGGTCATTTACACCTGCGTTTTCACTTAATAAAATCAGAGATGCTGAATCGCGAGAACTTCTGCATCCACTGGGCCTCCTGGTCCCAGACCCCAGTCTAAAACAAGAAGCCCTAGCCCAGGAGCCTAGGGCCGAAGTGTACAAATCAGGGGAAATCGGATAGCCAGATTCTGCCATTAACAGACGTTTTCTAATACTGTGTCAAAAAACAAAGCAGCAGTAATAAGTAGCGCACGAGAACTGACTTAGAAAAACCCCAATCTTGGTCGTGGCTGGCAGTAGCTCTGACGGAATCCCGTCCACCCTAGAGCCAGAAAGAGAAAGCCAGAGAGCCAGAGTACTTTGGCTACTGGAACACGAGGGGATTTGCGGAACTCTTCTCAAATGGATCCTTGGGCCCAGAAAAATGTGGCATTCTCTGCTTACAAGAAACAGGGTGAATGAGTATCCCTCTATGTGAGGGTTCTGAAGTCTGCTTAAATGAAGCACAAAAGGGAAACACTGGTAGACCAACTTCGGGCCTGTTGACATTTATCAAAATAGCCAGAAATTTGGAGGTGACCAAAGTGATCCATCCGGATCCTTTTGTTCAGTCTCTACATATCCAATACAAGAATCAATATGCTAAACATAAAAAGACTCTAGTTAGAAACAATGTGTACTGGGGAGTGCAGATCGAGAATGATGTTCCTCTCTTGAACACTTTATACTATGAGGGGATCTTAAAGTGCACCTTATAGATCAGGAGTGGGTACCCATCCAAGAGTCACTGTTAGAAAATAGGGCCAAATTCTCGCTCAGCAAAATTAAAGTCAGCGAGGTGATGGAGACATCCCGCCATGTAAAACCTGGTCAAGGGGAAATCAAAGGGCATGCATTGATTACAGCTATGTTTCTCAGAATACCCTGGCAGATATACCACAATTTAGGGTGGTAGAGATGCAGGCCAGAGATCATAATTTGCTATCAATAACCTGGGGAGTGGACTGCCAGGATAGAAAAGTAGGAGCCTCGATCCTGTTGGATGTCACCTGGGGTAAGAACAGACTCAGAATAAGACCACAGGAAATACCCATAAAAATCGAAAAGTAGGTTCAATTCGCATATGACTATCCGGGGGCAATCGAATATGCCTGGATTCTCCAGGCCTATCATGAAGAGCGAGCCCAGGATGGCAAAGTTGAGTTTACCCCGGTGTGTAGATATGATCAATCCCTGAAGATAGTCAAACGAGCTTTAGAGCAGACATGAGAAGGTTAAAAAGGTCAACTTATGATCCGTCAGGGAGTCTTAGGTGAAAAAGGAAGCAAAGATATTGTAACTGGCTTGAAGCATCTAAAGCCGCCCTGCTTCAATTTGACGTAGAGCATATGCTTTAAATGCTATGCAAGGCTAACACCATACAACTGTGGGAACTATTGAATGACAGAGAAAATTTCATACCGTCCATGTTATTAAATCAGGTTCCAGAAGATAGCTGGGTGAGCCACTATGCCCAGCTGTTGCGAAGAGGGAAAAGGTCTCCCAATTGGAAATCGCAAATACGAGTTGAAGCTGGTCCTTTAGTCTAGACATAGAAGAAATAAAATGTATGATCTTCAAGCTGAGCTATTCCAGAGCGGCTGGCCCTGATGGTTTGGCAAATCATGCCTTAAAAGGAAATGTTGAATCCTGGGCAGAAGTAACCATAATGATCTTAAAACAAGTTATGGAAACAAAATATGTTCCATCTCCATGGAGAGAGGCTATATTAGTACCTATCTTCAAAAAAGGGGGACCGTAGAGATCTAAAAAACTATCGCCCAATAGCCCTACTTGACACTCTGGGCAAGCTGTTTGCTAGCCTCCTACTTTAAGAACTAAATCAGTGGGAAACACAGTCTGGGCATGTGGACCCACGGCAGATGGATTTTATAAAGGAGGTGGGAACTCGCTTAAATCTGTTCCTCTTAAATCTATTGAAACTTAGGTCAGTTGAAGCTAACAGGAATGTGTACCTAGCCTTCATGGATCTCAAACAAGCGTTTGACTGTGTTAATAGGGAACGTCTGTGGCATAAACTCTCAATGTGGAACTGTCCTCCGGACTTTGTAGAGGCAATCAGGCTACTATATTCAGACACATAGATCCAGGTGAGGCTTTCCACAGAGGTGGTGCTTTTAGAAAAGATTAAGACATATGGAGGGTTGAAGCAAGGCTGCGCATTAGCGCTGATTCTTTTCAACCTCTATATGTCGGATCTGAGAGAGACCCAACTTGGGATTCGTGCATTCGCTCCAAATTTAGGGAGCTAGAGTGACCTTGGATCCTATACGTGGGCGATTTGGTCTTAACCAGACACCAATCAGATTCCAAAGTAGACTAGCTGGCTTTGTCACCTATCTAAAAGCAAGCAATATGAGGGTTAACGCAAATAAGTCAAAAATCCGTATGTCCTCTGCAAAGAGAAAGTCTAAGGGAGCACAGGCTTGGAGGGTGGGGCAGGAACCTTTAGAAAACGTTGACATGATAGTATATCTAGGGACCTTAATCAATAAAAACCTGGATGAGAGAGCACATAGACTAATGTTGCAGGGAAAGACAGAAAGACTCGCAATCCAGGCGAGTGTCCTGCATAAGAAATTTGGGACCTTCTCTGTGCTTCCCGTATTGATGTTCTACAAACAAAAAGTAGTCCAGATGCTCACATATGGAGCCGAAGCCATGCTCAATATAGCACGGAAAGAATGGGGTGGCCAAGAAGGATTATTTTGGAAGAAGGTCCTACGACTTCCCAGCTCTCTCCCTATGATATGCATTCGATTAGTGCTGGGGCTACAATCGATGGCTTCAGTGGTAGCATGGAAAGTCATTTCCCTTTATAGGAAATGCCTGACTTCAGATAACATTCCGGCCTTTGAAATCCTGAAACAAAGGGAATCGGGCTGGTCAGACAAATGGTTTAGTGAAAGAAAGGAATAGTGTAATATCTACTTGAAGGAGCGTAACATATCGTTAGAGATATTAATAAATAACCCACTAAAAGCCAAGAAGAGATTGCTGGAACTTGACTGGATCAACACAGTGCAGTTATGGGCCTCGTACAATCTCTCTTTGGCTCTCGGGGATGAACGGAATGGGGTAAATCAAGTTCCTGGGTACTTACGAAAATCCCCTCTGCCTACTTCAGGAATTTGTTTATGCGGTGTTGCTTAAACATCCTACCGTCTAGAGAGGTGCTTCCACTAAGAAAACAGATTCCAGTAGATGATGCAAAGTGCAGATATTGTGGTGTCCCACACTAGATAGATTCCCCACTCCACCTGGTAACTATTGGATGAGGCACAAATGCGATACTTGGGAAGTTTCATTAAACAGGCAGAATCGCTATTAGCTAAGGAATGGCGGGCCTGGTTTCGCCTAGGTGGGAAGACTAGTCTAATTCTGGCGACTATGCCTTTTTTAGAAAAATATTTTAATCTATGGAATTGTGTACATTTTTGCAAGGTGGAAATATCCTTAAGGGAACTAATGAATGTGTTTGGATGAGGTGGAATATATGTAGAAGGGTTTTTTCTGTATTAAACCATGAAAAACTATTTAAAAAAAAGAAAATGTAGCTTCCGTAATGGTCATCACTTTAGTAAACTATGTTTCAACCTCACATTTCCTTAAACATGTCCTAGGAAGATTTTGGTGAGCATTAGGTTCATGGGCATTTTACATATTTTTAGTTTGGGATATTAGGTGGTGGTTCTGCGTTGGTGTAAAACCACTACACCAAACAGAAAATAATGGCAGGCACTGCCGCTGTACACAACTTATTACAGGTCATGGTTTCTTGGCTCTGAGCAAGAATTTAAAAAAAATAACATCTTCAGGAGAGTTACAAGCTTGGTAAAGAAGTTGTTCAAAGAAGGAATCATTTCTGTGAAAAACACAAACTGGTTAGGTGGTGAAGACATTATATGCCACAGATATCCCATTTTGCATGCTTCTGCAAAAGTACCTGCTACCAAACTGAAGCATTCAACACATGCAACCGTTCATCTTCTTCGGTACTTGATTCGATTTAAAATAGACCAGACCAGAAACTGCCCTCTCCAAACTGAAGTTGAGAATATAAATAAGTACCCGTTCAAAGTCGAAGTAATTTCAAAGATTGTACAAAGTAGCAGATCCAAATAGCTTGGAACAATATATTCATGTATGTGGATAGTAAGTACTGCAAACTATGGAACAAGGTGCAATGAGCAGTTTATATGTGAATGAGTACAGTAGTACATTTTGTTATACAGCATCTTCTACACAGGGAGCACATGCTTCCAATCTTTACAGTACCTGATCCGAACAACTTAACTGTCTTTCCGAACCAGTTCCGAATGTGTACGCTCAAGAATCCCAATCAGTGATCAGGACATGATTAGGTCAGGCACAGCATGGTGGTGGGTAATTTCTCATCCTCCAGTGTCGTATCATACTGTATAGCTCTTTCATAAAACCTAGATGTCTCGCCTTACACTAACATGGCCACCAAATGTCTTGCTACATGAGATTCCTTTTTTTTTTCAATATGGAAACATAAGGGGGGCATGAATTAGCTAGCCATGCTAGTTTTTGCTCTTCGTCATCTGTAAGCACACTGCCATTCCAAAATCCTTAAGGAGGTCAAGGAACTACCAAAGCAAATCAATCATTTCAAACAATAATGCATATGAATGCATTTAAATTAAGATTGATAAGTATAATTTGTTAAGTGACTTCAATTCAGTACTCCATCTAAGTCAGTGCCTAGCCTGGGATGCCCAATAAAAGCCCTTATTTATATATTTTTATGACTAGTTCATGAATCTGGATGATAAACCTTGTATAACGCACCTTTCTTTGAATCCCCCTGACCTCACTGAGCCAAGAAGTAGGTTTGTTTTGAAAATTAAAAGATTTATTGAAAAATTAAACAAGATATATATCACACTTTTATAAATAAATTAATATTTGATAGCACACGTATGAATATGACAGTGATCAACAATGGATAATATTACACTAGCACACTTTTTTTAATTACTTAGGAGTTGGTATAGAGAGGATAAGGTAGCTGAGAATACTTTATGGTTTCAAGGAAATGCAATGATGAAAAAGAATGCAGCACAGAAATAAACTGAGATGGTTTCAACAAGAGATAATATAATCACTTTTCCCCTTGTGGCAATTCACTCCCCCCCTAAGCAATATAGAGAGATGAAAGGAGAGCACACAATTTTCAGGAATATAATCAAATGCAATACAAATTCTAGTTCCCCCCTAGCAAACTTAGAACAACCGGTATGCTTTTAAAACATGCAGAAATACTTTTAATGTGATTTGCAATGAAGTGAAAATATGCTAAAAATGATTTTAATTCCCTATAGGAGATTCAGGGTAGGTGATAGCTACTTAAGATTGGTTCAGGTCAACATTATCAGTGATTCATGAGGGATTATCAGGTTGAAAACTGATTTCAGCAGTTGCAAGCAAAAGACAGCAATTTTGATAGGTAGAGAAATTTGATTCAAATTGCAATTCGCGGCACTTTTTCCGAGTGCGTCGAGCGCGATTACGGAAAAACTATAAAGAGTAGAAAGTCGGTTTTGGGCTTGTTAGAAAGCTTAGATTCTTAGCTCGTCACAGATCTGGTCAACAGGTTTAGATGCGGTTCTCTCTACTCTGCTGGTCTGGATCTCTGGTTCTGGCAAAAGTTCTGGCAATGCACAGCGGTCTGCTCTGGGTCTTGTCTTCTATCGGAACTGCATGGCAGTCTGGATACAGCTCTGCTTTCTGGGTACTGGCACAGGGTTCTAGCCAGAATCAAACAGCTCGCCTGGCTGTTGAATATCAGGTAGCAAAAGATTTTGAGGCCTGCTGAAAAGGATTCAGCCCCTCTGCTTTAAGTTCTGGAGTCTAAATTCTGGATCTGAGGATCTGTCTGGATTTGAAGTCTGGAGTCTGGTTTTCTAAGTTCTGGTCTCTGGATATTGCCTGAATTTGAAATCCTCCGTCAAAGTGCTTCGCAAGAAATCAGTTTGAAGTGGGAAGTGAATGTCTCTACCTGGGTCTCAGTGGCTCTTTTTATGTCTTTTGAAAGTGGGTGGGAAGGCTGACTTTCTATGCCCAACCCTCTGAGGATCCTGATAGGCTATAGGATTCTCTGTCGCCTGACTGGGTAACAGAGTTGTGAGTCATCCAGGGCTACCAATTTACAATCTATTGACGAAACGCCCCTTTGCTTTTACTTAGAAAATGAATCTTGCATAACTAACAGGTTTCCCAGATACACACGTCGTTGAAATTACATGTACACATCACAGATTGCTTAAGGTACAGTTTGGTTCAAGGCACATGTTTCTACGAGCTTGGGTTTAGAAACAACAACATTTTGCGCTTTTTAGTGACTTTCGCCATATTGGTTTTTCCTCAAAATTTACACAGACCTGCACCCTCTCCCTGAGCATATTAATATAAGTTATCATGTCTCTAGCATAAACCCAGTGTCTGCAAGATTAATAAATCGCAGGGTTCGGTCTCAGAACATCGTACGGAGTTGAGTTTAGTCTCACATTGTAGGTACATTTTTCATATTAAGAATCTACAAATTGTACGTTTTTGTAAGCTTCATACCATATTTTATAAGCAATTTAATAAACATACATTTGCCTCTCCTTCAGTACACCCATTTGCTTGGCCCCCTCCCCGGGAACTTGGCTTGACTCAGAGATCCAATGTCTTCCTTCCCCCAGAGCAACTGTTGACAATTACACCTCAAATCAGCATATCCTATTCAGCTGAAGAGTCTATTGTGGTGACTGAGGTCAGCAGAGCAGGGTGCCACTCTGCATTTGGTTAACAAAAACCTGTGATCTCCTTGTGCTGTTGCTGGTAAGGGCAGGTGTGAACTTTTAATTAGATCAGACTGCCTTCTGATGTGGGGCCTGGGAACAGTAGGTGTTAAGAATTCTCATTAACCAGCAAGGCTTTGATGTTTCCAGCTAACTCAGGTTCCTTGTCAGCTCCTGAAAGACAGGCCTCCTGTCAGAGTTTGGACCGCTAGCGCCGGTTAGTGTCGAGCACCGGTACTGCACCCCTTTTTGGGAGCTGTCTTGAATTAAGGAATTTCGGATTTTGAACAGCATCATATTTCTTTGCACTGGTTTTTGCTCTGTGTGTAGCCAAAGGATAGGGCCTGGCAATGGTCTCTTGTATTAACATTAACAGAGGCAAAATGGATGGCAACCTATTTTTCTTGTTTTCCCTGTGCATTTTCTGGGGAGTTCTATCCATCATGATGTTTTCAATGCCAGTAATGCACAGTTCTCTGGTAGGGCTTGGATGCATGGGTAAAAACATCCCAAAAGCCCCCCCTCTTGCGATGGCCATTCTGATCTTTCACTGATGGAACTCGCAAGATCTGGGATGTTCGCCTCATCTTCTTCCAATTCCGCCGATGGCAAAGTTCAGCATATTTTCCTCCATCAGGGTGGATCGATCGGTTCTCCTTGCCGGTCCTGATGGGAATATTGGGCGGTACCCTGGGACCCTCGGATCTTTGCCCCCGGTCCCTGGGTCGTCCTCCTTGGTCAGTCTCCATGGTTTATCTCTCCTAGGATGACAAAGCAAAGTGCCAGAAACATATTCGTAGACATTTCCCCACCACTGTTAATGGTGGGGTGCACATATACATTTTATACATCAGGAGACATTTGCATTCAAGAATCATAGGATTTTATAGGCTATATGTGGAATATTTTAGGGTTGGACTTGTATTACTCTGGAGCGGCCCCCTCTGGGATTGCAGAGGACTCCTCAAGATGCTGCAGAGTGTGCCTGGGATGGCAACACTTTAGCTGATTTATATGGACCCACTTGTCTTCCCCTTCCGCCAAACTACCCTTGGGGATGCAGATCTTGTAGGCGACTGTCAGGATCCCATGGCATATTTCCACATTGTTAAAAAGACATCACACTAGAAAATGTTCATTTAAGAAATGTCATCATCACATATATATGTAAGAGTAATGGTTGAGTGATGTTTGAGTGTTAGTTCTGAATTTCACATCTTATTATTTACCTAAAATTCCTTAATGTTAAACTATGCAGGAAGTGCCTAATTTCCCAAGCCAAAATGGTGGCTCTCTTCCATAACTGTGATTGGAGGAATAGTGCTGTGAGGTAGCTTGGAACTTTCATCAAGATTCTAAACTGATTTTCATTCCAGTTCCCATAGAGAAAGGTTGCAGATTTTATAGCTCCCTAGATATTTAGTTTTAAGAAAAGAAAGAAATCCTTTTTAAGAAGATCTAAAGTGAAATACTACAGAAAGAAGAAGTCATCATTTAAATACAAGAATATTTACAGATGAAGCAAGCTAAGTTTTCAAAGTGAAAAGTTCATCTTTTTGACTGTACTCATTTAAGAGTTTTATAACAAAGAAACTGTTAATATCTGCATTTTGGTTTTTTAAAAGAACTATTAATTGCACTGTGCAAGTATTTGTGAAAGAATTATTATTGCGTTTTATTTTTCTCGTGACTTCGTGTTCGTATATTATAGTATTGTGTAGTTTTAATTTTTGATTAGTTAGAGTTCGATATTTAGTGTTGTTTAGATCGATTTTGTTTTCGTTTGAGTCGCGCGTGTTATACTACATCTTTTGTAGTATTTTTCTCGTTACATGCGCGTCTCGTTCTTATTAGTGTAACGGTAAATTGTCTAGTTAGAGTAAAGGACCCACTTGCATCTGTGCCTTGCGTCCCGATAGTATTGTATCTCTTCCTGGTTTGGCTTATTAGTGTTTACTAGTGACGTAGTTTAGGATTTCCGGAATTTCCGGTGTTTTCGTTTTCTTAATGCTGATTTATTACGGCAGAGTGTATTAACTTGTAGTCAGTTATTTCTTCGAGCGCGGTTCTAATTTTTTTTGCTTCATGAATCCAATTTTTAAACCCCGTTCTGTTTGCGCGTAACGTTGTGATCTTCAGACAAGTGTATTTTTGTTCACAGTGCGTATAGTCATCTTTTCAACAACAGAACTTGAGAAGTCTACAGAATTCAACCAAAATACAGACAGGTACATTTATTCCTCAAGGAGTACAAATAAATAAGAATGCTGGAAATTACTCTATAGAAGAACTTTAATTATTTCATGAACTTTATGAACTTTAATTGAACTAATTCGTCAAAGCAAATTCAATTCAGATTTTCAACAACATTTAAGTCAAGAAACTACCAAAAGATTTATGAACTTTGCAGTATTATAATAACATTTGAAGACTTTAAGAAAAGTATATTACTATAATTGATGCCTATCAGCAATCAAGCATAGGCAGCAGGTAAAAGAGAAAATAGTTTAAAATCTTATCAATAGAAGTAGACAATATTCAGTATAGAGTAAAATCAACCCATATATCCTTGTGTTTAGATTTTCACAGACACAGCATACTGATGAAAATAAATCTATCCAGTCCCAGAGAATAACCATCAACTGAGTCTGAATATCTGGGAACCAGTGTGCCAGGAACCAGTGAGCCAGTGTCTTGAGAGCCAGTGAAGATCTGCATTTGTTATTTTATCCTCTATTCCTCTTTCCCCTTGGGTTTGCCGGTTTGGTAATATTATTTATTAAGGATTGTTGAGCTGGCATACCAAGGGGGTCTGGTGGGCCAGCATCACTCCTGCAAGAAGATTCAAGACAGAGTCTGACAGCGACTGGGGAGATCTTGTCTACAATTTCAAAAGGTCCCTTCCATTTAAGCAGAAATTACCGCTGTTTGGCCTGGTTCCTTTGGAAATTGTATAGATAAACCCGGTCCCCTACATTGTATTCTTTCTTAGTAGTCTTCAAATCATAGTGAGTCTTCATGCTATCAGCTGATCTTTCTAGGTTTCGCTGAGCATAGGCAAAAAAATGTTGGAGGTGTTTCCTTAAATTTTCAACATACTCATGCGTTGTGGAGGCATTGATCAAGGTTTGCTCTTGGGTCCTGTAGAGCAAATGCTGGGGAAGCACCATCCTGCATCCAGTCATCAGCTCAAACGGTGACATTTTAGTTGCATATGAAGGGGTAGATCTGATGGCCATTAGGACCAGAGGTAATCAGATATCCCAACTTGGCCCAGAATCTGCCTCAAACATTTTTAATATGCTCACAATGGTTCGGTTGTAACGTTCTACTGCCCCAGAAGAAGCTGGTCGGTAAGCAATGTGTAGCTTCCTTTTAACCCCCAGTATCTATCACATCTTTGTCATTACTTCGCTAGAGTAATGGCTACCTCTGTCGGACTCAATCCTTTGAGGTAGACCAAAACGGGAAAAGATGTGGTTGATCATCAGGGCACCTGCTGTTTCTGCCTTGCAGTTTGGGGCCGGGAGACATTCCACCCATTTAGTAAATAAGCATGTCACTGTCAACATGTACTTATTTCCCCTAGAGGAGCGAATCACGGGGCCTATGAAGTCGACTTGCAAATCTGACCATGGCAGTGTCATCCCCCTCTTTCGGAGAGGAGCACGGTGTGTGAGGGATGTTGGCTGAAATTGTGCACACACAAGACACCCCTTCAAGTATTGGTCGAGGTCCTGCCCCATGTGTGGCCAGTATGCAACCTCTCTTAAGATCTCAAGTGTTGTATGAAACCCCCTATGACCGGCTGTGGCCGCATCATGGGTGTGACTTAACATCAGGCTTCAGAATGAGGTAGGGACCACCCACTGATCATGGCCAGCTTGGGATTTCTTTACCAACAAACCGTCTTGGATTCGGAACATTTTTGGACATTTCATCAACACTCTGAGGTCCTCTTTCCCAATGTAATCGGTATGCGTCAGGGGACAGTTCTCAGGGTCCGCAATGTGTTGGTAAAACTGACCAATTATTGGATCCCCCTTCTGAGCGCTGATCAAATCAGCATCTGGGGTCTCCTTACTCCATTGTGCAGTTGAAAGATCATTGTGAGCATTTGTCTGGGACCTAGTGATAGCAGTGACCTGGACTTCCCCCACCAGGGACTCAATCTCTATTAGATCCCCTTGGATGGCCCCGGTTTTGGCCAGCTGATCAGCTAAGTCATTTCCAGTGTTGTCTGGTCCCTCTACTTTGGAATGACCCTTGATCTTCTTCCAGTAGATGGTCATCCCATTCACAGTGACCAGATCATCAATGTTTTGAATTAACTTCCCATGAGGGTTTGTTATTTGCACATAACATGCCTCTGGTTTTCAAATTAACCAGGTGCTCCACAAACCCGTCCGTACATAATCTGAATCTGTGATAATGACCAGTTTGTGGAGTTGATGTTGGGCAGCAGTGAGGATGGCTTGATGCACAGCCATCAACTCTGCCACCTGACTACTTCAGAGACCAATCTTGTATCCAGCTGAGGGTTCTGGGGACTCATTCACCCATGCATTCCCTACGCCGGCCACCAGTTCTTTCTCCCCGTTGTTGTCAACATGGTAAGAGCATCCGTCCACATAGACAGTGGGCATTCCCTCACACTTGTCTTCTTCAAAGACTTTGTGTGGGGAAATAAGGTATGCCTCCCTGTTGTCCTTGATTTTTAGACTTTCGTCCTTGAGACAGTTTTCTCTGGCACAATCATGCAAGTCAGCCAGACCTTGCGCAAGGGGAATCTTCTTGTTTTGGCCATATCTGACCTCCACAGGAAAGCCTTGCATTGACAGAATCCAGGAAGTAATTCAGGAATTACTCACATTTCCAGCCCGGATTCTGTCTCTTTGGAGATATTGCAGAGGCTGGTGTGGAGTCTCCACTATGATGTGTTCCCCATGGATAAACGGGCGGTAATTCTTCAATGCCCACACCGTTGCCAGGAGTGCCTTCTCACAATCGTTGAATTTTTCCTCCACAGAGGATAAAGTTTTGCTCACATAGGAGATTACTTTATTGACCTTGTCATGCTTTTGATATAATACTGCAGTCAAGCATGTATTAGAGAACCCTGTCTCCAAGAAAAACTCCTGGTTTATGACAGGGTAAGCTAGGCAGGGCGCTTGTGAGAGGCTTCTTTTGAGCTGTCTTACTGCCTCGGATTGCTCTGGACCCCATTCCCACTTGACCCCCCCTTCAAGATATGAATCAGGGGTCTGGTGATTTCTGCGTAGCCCTCAATGAACTTTCTGCTGTAATTAGTCAGTCCAAGGAGGCTCCTTAGTTCCCACAGAGTTGTGGGGTCTTTCAGTTTCTGGAGTGCTTCCACTTTCTTTTACTGGGGACAGAGACCCTGAGGAGTAATCTCATGCCCCAAGAAATTAACATGGGTTCTACACCACTGTGCTTTCTGAAAGGAAAGTTTTGCTCCAGTGGCCCTCAACTGGGTCAGAACATAACAGATCTCCACTATGTGTTCCTCCACAGATGAACTTTTGATGAGGACTTCATCTACATAAGCCAGGTTACCCCTTGCACCCAGGTCGGGTATGACCTTGTGTAGGAAAATGTTGAATTAGTTGAGGTATCCGAAGTGAGTCCGGGTCCATATGTACTGCTGGCCCCCAATGGTAAACACCAGTTTGTATTGGTCCTCCCTACTGACAGGCACAGTCCAGTATCCATTGGTCAGGTCAATTGCAGTGAATACCTGTGACCCCTGGATCTGGGCCAGCCCTTGGTCAATGTAGGGAAGAGGCCATCGGGAAGTATGGACCCGTTTGTTGAAATCCCTATCCCTAATCGCAGAGTCTACACTGGCCGTTTGGCTTCAATATTCCCAGCACCGGATTATTGAAGGTGCTGTATACTGGACAGATTATTCCCCGGGACTCAAGGTTCTTAATTATTTCAGTAAGGGACTCCATGGATGCGAGAGGCAAGCGATATTGCTTCACAAACACTGGAGTCATGCCAGGCTCCGTGGGAATTGTTGTTGTGTGGATGTCGGTGCGACCACAGTGATATGAGTCTACCGCAAAGAGATCTTGAAAATCCAAGAAAACTTGTTTCAACTTTTGCTTCTGTTCCAGAGTCACACATGCATCAGCTAGGTTGACTCTCTCTTCCACCATCTGCTTGAAGCCTGGAAAGACTTCTGGTTTTGCTATCTAAGTGGCCTCCTCCAGCTGGGTGGAGAAGTCCCTGGTCAGAGTGCTGATTTGGACTGGAGGCTTCAGGTGGGTAAGGCAGCCCTCATGGACCTGTAAAATCACCTCATCCCTTCTGAAGTTACAAGTCACATCTACCTTACCATAAGGGCAGGTAGTGTACACCAGGAAATTCCCCCCATGCCGGGTAAAGATCCTGTCTGGTGTTGTATTGTCATCACTGTCACTGTCAAAACAGTCCTTGGGGATTGGTCCTAACAGTTCATTTCCTAAATCAATGGAGAAATGTCGGTCATCAACCACCATTCCAATAATGGTGCCTGCAGCTAGAGTAATACTCTTTAAGTTGCTGTTATCCACCTCTGTTGGAATGGTGTCATGTTCTATGTTGACTAATGGTGTTGGGTTTACCCCTAACCCTTGCTGTTGGAGAAAAGCATTTAGATGAATATAAGCATCAGGGTTTTTCAATTTTTGTCCTCTTTTAACGTTCACTTCTAGGGAGAATTGTCAGGTCCTTTCTGGGATGGTGAGTTCCTCTTTAATCTGAATTTCAACTGCATAAGGTAGCAATTGAGCTGACCTAAATGCTTTTTCTGGATCATCAACTCCCATGGGATTATCAGCTATTTGGGACCATGCTTTGAAGTTTATTAGGTCCAAACTAATGGCAAAGCGATTGAGAATGTCACTGCCTAAGTAAAAGGCGGCAGTGATGTCTCGCACGACCCCACAATTATGGACTATGCTTTTGTTGCCGATGGAGATTTTGAGCAAACACCTGCTTGGCAGGAGATGTTTGGAATTGGGTGCTTCCAGATCCATTTCCCATTTGTCTATCAGTTTGAATGTGGGAATGGCTGGATCTTTTGGGAGTTGGCGGAACATGGCTTCGCTGATGATGCTCTTACCGTTGTTCACACAAACTCGGGCGAGAACAGAGTCCTTCCCATCATTTAACCCAACAGGGATGAACAACTGCTCTCCAATTTGCTGAATATCAGCCAGGCTCTGAGCTGATTTCACATCTTTCTGGACTATTGGAGTGGGAATGTCTGATTGTAGATTAGTAAAGAATTTTAGAGTGTTTCCTTCCAGTGTGGAATACCACCTTAAACTGGACGGAAGGTTGATTTTCAGAAATAGAGAGGACCCCCCATCACCAGTCTGTTGTCCTACTGCTTTGACTGTCACGTCTGGAATTTGGTTGTTTCTGGAAGTGAAATTCTACTTGGCCAGATTTTTGTTCAACCATATGGCATGTGCCGTTTAAACTAACATGCTTCACACTGTTTTAATTTTATTGGTCGGCTAGTCTGGGTCCAGAGGACCTTGTTTACGCAATCTATTAGGGGTGACAACCTTCTCAGGAGGTCATTCACAAGTAAACAAGGGGTGCCCTCTGGAGTCACTACTATGACAGGGTGTTTCACCTTGTGTCGCCCAATTTTAATGTCCAGATCTGCAGTCCCCTCAACTGTAATTTCCTTCCCGTCAAAGTTCTGAAGTTGTCCAGGAAGAGAGGTGAGAGGAATACGGTAATTCTCCCCCCTTCCTACATTTAGTTCATCAAAGGCCCTTCTGGAAAGAAGAGTAGCTTTGGATCCAGTGTCCACCAGTGCCAAAATTGTACCCTGCCCCTGTACTTGTACCGGGGCATAGTATCTTCCCTCCTTCTCCTCAGGGGGCACAGATAATGCACATTTTTGGACAACTGGTGGGCTAATTTTTTCATTTTGGACATTGCGAGAGAAGAGATCTGGGCAGAATTCTGTAGAGAGTCATGGGAATCTGCAAGAAAAAGTTGGCAACTGGAAATCAGAGCAGTTATGATGTTCCCCTGGGTCCGGTTCTGGGCCATCCCCCCCTTTTTGGAGGCAGTCACCAGGATGGGTTTGAACCAGGGGATTTTGATGCTGTTGGTTCTGGGATGAGATGATGGGCAGCACTAGCTCAGTCCCCACATCTACCCAGTCTAGATTTGAATCCCTTGGGACCCATTTTTCTTTGGGAGGAGTTCCCCCCTCTCTGAAGGAGAAGATCCTTTTCCCAGGATTCTTTGAGGATCCCTCTCCCTCAAATTGGAAGATCTGTACCTCCTCCACAAACTGGGTCTGTTTGGGTCCTTTGTTTCTCCTACCTCCTCTCTGCTCCTTGGGTGGCAGACTTTCAGGGGTAGGAGATTTTGTTTCCGGTTCCTGGGTTTCCAGGGGCTGTTTAAAGTGGGGAAGGAAGCTTCCTCCAAGGCTTTACATGCCTCTTCCCCATGTGCCTCCTCCCTGGGAACCGGTGGGTTATCGGGGTGCTGCTCCCGTCCTTATTCTGGGGAACCAGGCCCAGAAATTGGGGCATTTTGTGCCGGTATGCTCATATGAGGGTTCTGTTGAGCCCTCAGCATGTGACCCAGATCCTGTGCCATGTTTTGGACCTGGCGCTCTAACTGTGAAACCCGCTCAGGCCGATACGGGGTTTGGTTTTCTCCCCTGGGCTGATCCTGGGAAGGGTAGCTATCCCTTCTCTGGTAGTACCCCGGGTTGGGAAGATTTGGGTACCCCTCCACCCTTGGCCTCCCCTCTCCTGGATTAAGTGGTCTGGGCTCAGGGAATTGGGGAAAGAAGGATGGATGATTTTGGGGTTGGAAGTTGGGTGGATACCTGGGGAAAAAGTTCTGCCCAGGGTTTGGTGAATTTCTGCCCTCCTGTGGGGTGTTAGGAGGGAAGTTCCATGGGTTGGGTGCCTGGCTGGATCCCCCCCTTGGGCTGAAAGAGTCCACACATAACCCAGGATGGGTCGGTTTCCCTTGTAACGGGGGCTTACATAATCAGGGGAGTGAGGGACCACATTTGTGGGACTACCTCCCTGACTCCCTGTCTGTGACTGGCCCGAGGGCCTTCTGGGTTTAGAATTATTCGATGCAGGCAGGTTTTTAGGCCACCCCATCTCCAAATCTAAAATGGGGGCAACCTTTACCTCTGCCACCTTGGCAGCAGCAGGGGTGCAGGACGGTTTGGGACTTTTCTGGGCGTTATTTTTATTCTCTATGGGCTTCTGCACCTCATAGATTTGGGTGGCCTGTTCAATGACCCAGTCTAGTGATCTTTTCTCGTGAAAATCTCTCACTAGCTGGGTCATGATGTATTTGGGCATAGCATGGAAAAACGTATTTACAAACTCTTTACTGTCCGTGCGCACCCTTCTGGTAGTCTGCGCAAAGGCACACTTCAATTCCTGCACAAATTCTTGTGGGGCCTGATCCTCCCCACATTGCAAATTGTAGGCTGCCTTGCGAGCCTCTTGGGGATTCCGTGAACAGAAAAATGCTTCAAGATGGCCGCCCTATATGTGGACCATCTTGAATGGTTCTGGTCCTCCAGCCCCGCAAAGAAACTGGAGTATTCTGGGGAGAATGTCCATTTTACATACTGAATGCAGCTACTGCTGTCCTTCACATGGAAAGTCTCGATCATTTGCTTGTAAAGCTCCAAGTGTTCCCAAGCAGAATACTTGGCGTTCTTGTGATAAGGGGTGATGACACTCCTTATCGCCTTAATCTGTTTTACGGGGTCCTTAAGCAAGGCCCTTTTTTGCCTTATTGACATTCTTGGTTCGGTAACCCTAGTCCATTCATCCTCTGACTCAGAGGCACTGCTCCCAGAGGTTCCCATCTGATCTTCCAGGTTTTCCAGAATTCTGCGAGCCTGGGAATGGCCGGCAGAATGTGGGGACCTAGTCTCTTGTGTTCTGGGACGCTCAGAGGAGTCTTCAGATTCCTCCTTGCTGCCCGGATTTGATGGGTACCCCCCCCCACTGACCTAACTGGGCAGATGTTTTCAGAATGCCCTTAGAGGGCCTACTCTCCTGGGGTTCCCCACTAAATTGCACTGTACTTAGGTGCCCATACCCGGATCCCCGCCCATTCATTCCTGGGTGGTACTGTCCTACGAGCCCCATACTTTTGGTTGGATAGTAATCTGCCATCCCTGTGGCCCTGTGCTCATGTGCACCAGGGGACATGGGGGTGGCAGAGTCCAGGGACTGGGAGAGATGAAGGCCTCTGGTACTAGGGCTCCTGAGGTTATGCTCAGGTGTTTCCCTTTCCCAGCGAACCTCATCTCTATCAGCCCCTGCTTCCTGTTGCCATGCAAGAGCCTGTGCTTTCAGTTCCTCAGTTAAGACCTTACTAGACTCTATCAGTCTCTCCTGCATGGCTACCTGTTGCTTGAGCCTATCATTGTGCTGACAGAGAGCCTAATTTTCTCTCTGTGCCTCCTGGTTGGTCCTGGAGTACTGGGCCAGTCTTTGCTGCAGGAGGGTTACCTCCTGAGTCCCATCCCTACTGGCCTGTTCCTTTCTTGCCAGTGCATTTTCCACCCTCCTGGTGTGCTCTAACAGGTTCTGATGCTCTTTTTGGAGGTCACCCAGTCCCTGGTGGGCCAAGTGATTTTCTTCAATTTTTCCTTTTAATTGGCAGATTCCTGGCCTAAGGTGTCCCTTTCCTGACTAAGAGCCTGCATCTGTGCCGCCATGTCGTCCCTCTGCCTTTTAAGGGCACAAGCTTTCTGGTGCTCTTCCTCAAATTCTGTCTGGGTATCCAGGTCTTTCCGAATCAGTTTGTTGCACTCTGCCTTCTCCCTATCTAGGTGGCTTTGCAGGGTGACTACCTGCTCTGCGCATGCCCTATTGAAGTCCAGTTGTTGCTCCAGCTTTTTCTGGATCTGCAGTAGGGCGTCCAAACCCTCTTGGTACTCCTTCTGCAAGGCCAGAAATCTGGTATCCTCGTCAGACTTTCCCTGTTGCAGGATAGCCATGTCCTCTTTTATTTTAATGATATACTGCCTACTATCATTTTCTGACTCCTGGCTCCTCTGCAGCCTCTGCTTGGAAGAGACTAGGTCAGATTGGGCCTTCTCTAATGCCATCTGTTGCCTATTCACCAGACCTTGGCCTTCAGCACATTTGTCCTGTATGGCTCCCATATATAAATATAAATATGCCGCTATCCTGACAATCTTGTCATGCTCATCTTTGGCTTTAGGGGCCATATATAGTTCACTCAGGGCCACATGTAATGGATCCTGATCTCTCCATATGTCTGACCCTGTTGCAGTGATCTGGGGTGCGATTGCCTACAACCACACCGCCTGGTCCTGTTCCGTCCATTCGCCTCTCACAAATAGCTTATGTAAGAGGTGCTCTCTGGCTATTTTGATATCTACAAGGTCGTCATTCTGGAAATTGATTTCCTTCCTGACTTACAGAAATGAGTAATTTATTTTGCAAAACAGACCGCCTCCTTAGATAGTCCTTCTTTTGAGGGATGCTTTTACAGTGTAACACGGCTTGGTGAACCAACATGATTTATGTATCCAGCTAGCACACTGTATTAAGCTGCACAAGAGGTAGTCCTATCCAGACGTCCAGACGTCCTGGACGAGCCCCCACTCTGTTAAGTGACTTAATTTCAGTACTCCAACTAAGTCAGTGCCTAATCTGGGATGCCCAATGAAAGCCCTTATTTATATATTTTTATGACTAGTTCATGAATCTGGATGATAAACCCTTGTATAACGCCCCTCTTTGAATCCCCCTGACCTCACTGAGCCAAGAAGTAGGTTTGTTTTGCAAATTAAAAGATTTATTGAAAAATTAAACAAGATATATATCACACTTTTATAAATAAATTAATATTTGATAGCACACTTATGAATATGACAGTGATCAACAATGTATAATATTACACTAGCACATGTATTTAATTACTTAGGAGTTGGTATAGAGAGGATAAGGTAGCTGAGAATACTTTATGGTTTCAAGGAAATGCAATGATGAAAAAGAATGCAGCACAGAAATAAACTGAGATGGTTTCAACAAGAGATAATATAATCACTTTTCCGCTTGTAGCAATTCACTCCCCCCTATGCAATATAAAGAGATGGAAGGAGAGCACACAATTTTCAGGAATATAATCAAATGCAATACAAATTCTAGTTCCCCCCTAGCAAGCTTAGTACAACCGGTATGCTTTTAAAACATGCAGAAATACTTTTAATGTGATTTGCCATGAAGTGAAAATATGCTAAAAATTGATTTAATTCCCTATAGGAGATTTGGGGTAGGTGATAGCTACTTAAGATTGGTTCAGGTCAACACTATCAGTGATTCATGAGGGATTATCGGGTTGAAAACGGATTTCAGCAGTTGCAAGCAAAAGACAGCGATTTTGACAGGTGGAGAAATTTGATTCAAATTGCAATTCGCAGCATTTTTTCCGAGTGCTTCGAGCACGATTACGGAAAAACTATAAAGAGTTTTGGGCTTGTTGGAAAGCATAGATTCTTAGCTTTAAAATGACAGTTAAATCTCGCTTCTAGGACACGCGATTCAAAAGATACGGACAATTTAGTGGAGGTAGATTCTCAAAAATAAAGTAAGATTCAAATGACAAATGACACTTTCACTGGTTTGAAATCACAGAATGGAGACACAATTTCTATGCAGTTCTAAATAGGTTGAAATGGTTTGAATTAGGTTATTTTAAACTAAGAGATTGGTTTTGCACAGCTCTGGCTGCATACTCACTCCTAATTTTGGAAGGAATGGGCCTCGTCACAGATCTGGTCAACAGGTTTAGCTGCTGTTCTCTCTGCTCTGCTGGTCTGGATCTCTGGTTCTGGCAAAGGTTCTGGCACTGCACAGTGGTCTGGGTCTGGTCTTCTATCGGCACTGCACGGCGGTCTGGATACAGCTCTGCTTTCTGGGTTCTGGCACAGGGTTCTAGCCAGAATCAAACAGCTTGCCCTGCTGTTGAATATCAGGTTGCAAAATATTTTGAGGCCTGCTGAAAAGGATTCAGCTTGTGGGTTGGCCCCTCTGCTTTAAGTTCTGGAGTCTAAATTCTGGATCTGAGGATCTGTCTGGATTTGAAGTCTGGAGTCTGGAGTCTGGTTTTCTAAGTTCTGGTCTAAGTTCTGAAGTCGTCCGTCAAAGTGCTTTGCAAGAAATCAGTTTGAAGTGCGAAGTGAATGTCTCTACGTGGGTCTCAGTGGCTCTTTTTATGTCTTTTGAAAGTGGGTGGGAAGGCTGACTTTCTATGCCCAACCCTCTGAGGATCCTGATAGGCTATAGGATTCTCTGTCGCCTGACTGGGGAACAGAGTTGTGAGTCATCCAGGGCTACCAATTTACAACCTATTGAAGAAACGCCCCTTTGCTTTTACTTAGAAAATGAATCTTGCATAACTAACAGGTTTCCCAGATACACACGTCGTTGAAATTACATGTACACATCACAGATTGCTTAAGGTAAAGTTTGGTTCAAGGCACATGTTTCTACAAGCTTGGGTTTAGAAACGACAACATTTTGCGCTTTTTAGTGACTTTCGCCATATTGGTTTTTCCTCAAAATTTACACAGACCTGCACCCTCTCTCTAAGCATATTAATATAAGTTATCATGTCTCTAGCATAAACCCAGTGTCTGCAAGATTAATAAATTGCAGGGTTCGGTCTCAGAACATCATACGGAGTTGAGTTTAGTCTAACATTGTAGGTACATTTTTCATATTAAGAATCTCCAAATTGTACGTTTTTGTAAGCTTCATAACATATTTTATAAGCAATTTATGAATGCTTCCCATGGACAGAGGCCTCTTGAACTTTTAATTAGATCAGACTGCCTTCTGATGTGGGTCCTCGGAACAGTAGGTGCTAAGAATTCTCATTAACCAGCAAGGCTTTGATGTTTCCAGCTAACTCAGGTTCCTTGTTAGCTCCTGAAAGATAGGCCTCCTGTCAGAGTTAAGACCGCTAGCGCCGGTTAGTGTCGAGGGCCGGTTCTGCACCCCTTTTTTGGAGCTCTCTTGAATTAATGCATTTCGGATTTTGAACAGCACCATATTTCTTTGCACTGTTTTTTGCTCTGTGTGTAGCCAAAGGATAGGGCCTGGCAATGGTCTCTTGTATTAACATTAACAGAGGCAAAATGGATGGCAACCTATTTTTCATGATTTCCCTGTGCATTTTCTGGGGAGTTCTGGCCATCATGATGTTTTCAATACCAGTAATGCACAGTTCTGTGGTAGGGCTTGGATGCATGGGTAAAAACATCCCACAAATTACTTCCTAGTTAAAATCGTATTGTTATTTTTCTTAATTTTATTATAATAATACATTAATCCATAAAACTATAGAAAACACAGGTTTCACATTAGTGGAATCTTGCATCTGTACGTCATAGTCAAGTCTCTTATTCTTGTTTCTGATAGAAGTACATCTAACATGGCCGCCAGCACGGACTAGACAAAGCCTGGTACTGATTTTAAATAAAGCGAGTGAGCTCAAAGAGTTCCCATGAGGAGGAATTTTGGGCAGGGAGAGGCAGGAATGGCTGGGAATACCCATAGGGATTAGCATGGCTAGGGGCAGGCAATGGCTGGGCTCATAACTAAACAACACCTGTAGACTGTGTGACCCTCCTTATATGTCATTCCTGTATGTCCTTCGCCATATGCCATTCCTCCCTATCTGTACTCAATGTAATACTTTGGGTTTATAGGTGTCCCAAGCGACACCTAATAGCCCAAACTAACAATGGATACTGGCCTTTTCAAGAACCCAAGTACTTTATGATTGGAAGTGTATTTATCATTTTGGTTTTTGCTTGGTATGTTTATATCTAACTTTGCAGCCTAACCTCAACCAGCTCTTGCTACTAGACTTGTCCCTTTCCTGTAAATGGCTGCTGTGTTGCCCACTGCTTTCCGTATGCCTGTGACAGGCAATACTCTTCCTGTGTTGACCAATGGTGCATCGCGTCTGACATTGAAGAATAGTGAGGTAAAGGGGGAGTGGTGGGGGGATCTGAGCGGCTGTGGGGTTTCCGTAGCTGGTGGGTGGCACTGGTCGAGGCGGCGTAGAGCACAGACAGCGGTAGGGGTGCACCATGGGTGAGTGCCCAGAGGAACATCGTAGGGAGATAGGCAGAGATCCCCCAACCTAACCTCATATGATCAGTACCCCACTCTGTTGACTCATCTACTCCCCCAATCAAGAATTCCTTCAATAGGGCTATCATTCTGGACAAGCAGCGATGGAAATCTTGCATGCCCCCAGGTCTTCCATGAGGAGGCAGGATGACAGTGATACACACTGTGCAGGACACTGGATCATAGCCTGCATATTCAGAAGGACTTGCTAATGGCATTTTAGTGTTGGCTGGAACGTTCTCTCTCTCTCTCTCTCTCTCTCTCGTTCCATCGCTGAGTTCCCTGCCCCCTCTATTTTCTTCTCCCTCCGCTCGCTGTTACCCCTATCCCCCATGTGATCTCTTTTCCTTCACTGTGTACTTATCCAATATTTCATTCATCAATATCACATCCATTTTTATCATCCATACATCCTCATGATCCCGTGCACCCTTACACTTTCATTCATTCAACCAACACCCTTCCCTTAGTAATCCTGTCAATCATTCACACGTTCCCCCATCGCTTCCATTCAAAGGTCCATGGGGGATATGCAGAGGAGAATGCTGGGAGATTAAAGAGAGGATGGGGAGCGGTGGATGGTTGTAGAGGAATGTGAGAACTACTGAATGATTGAAGGTAAGGGAAGATGGGTGAATGAAAAAAAAAGATGAATGAGTAAGGGTATGGTGCAGGATGGACGGATGAAACATTTTGTGGTTCAATGAATGAAAGTGTGTAGCGGTCGATCTATGAATTATCATTACAAACCAACTCGACTCATTCTCAACTCATGGCAGCCTTCTCACTTCAAGCCTATCCACCTCATTCCCTACTCATTGTAGCCTTGTCATTGAAAGCCAACTCACCTCATTCCCAACACATGGCAGCTTTCTCATTGCAAGCCTATTCAATGCATTCCCAACTCCTGGCAGCCTTCTCATTACCAACCAAATCACCTCATTCCAAACTCATGGCAGCAATCTCATTGCAAGCATATTTACTTCATTCCAAACTCATGACAGCCATCTCATTGCACTCCAACTCACCTCTTTCCCAAATCATGACAGCCTTCTCAAGGAAATCCATGTTACTTCATTCCAAACTCATGGCAGCCTTGTCATTACACGCCAACTCACCTCATTCCCATCTCATGTCAGCCTTCTCATTGCAAGCCAACTCACCTCATTCCCAACTCATGGTAGCCTTCTCATTACCAACCAAATCACCTCATTCCAAACTCACGGTAGCAATCTCATTGAAAGCCTATTTATTTCATTCCAAACTCATTGCAACCATCTCATTACAAACCAAATCACCTTATGCCGAACTCATGGTAGCAATCTCATTGCAATCGTATTTACTTCATTCCCAACTCATGACAGCCATTTCATTGCACGCCAACTCACCTCTTTCCCAAATCATGACAGCCTTCTCAAGGAAATCCATTTTACTTCATTCCAAATTCATGGCAGCCTTCTCATTGCAAGTCAACTCACATCATTCCCATCTCATGGCAGCCTTCTCATTACAAGCCAAATCACCTCATTCCCAAATCATGGCAGCTTTCTCATTGCAAGACTATTCACCTCGTTCCCAAATCATTGTAGCCATCTCATTGAAAGTCAACTCACCTCATTCACGACTCAAGGCAACCTTCTCAATGCAAATCAATTTACTTCATTCCCAACTCATGGTAACCTCCTCATTACAAGCCTACTCACCTCATTAAAAAATCATGGGAGCCTTTCCAAGGCAAACCCATTAACTTCATTCCCATCTAATGGCAACCTTCTTCTTGCAAGCCTTTCCACCTCATTTTCAACTCATGGCAGCCATCACATTTCAAGCCAACTCACTTCATTCCCAACTCTTGACAGCCTTCTCATTGCAAACCTATTCACCTCGCTCCCATATCAAGCCAACTCACATCATTCCCATCTCATGGCAGCCTTCTCATTGCAAGCCAACTCACCTCATTCCCAAATCATGACAGCCTTCTCATTGCAAACCTATTCACCTCGCTCCCATATCATTATAGCCAACTCATTGCAAGCGAACTCACTTCATGCCCAACTCATGGCAACCTTCTCATTGCAAACCAATGTACTTCATTACCAACTCATGGCAGCTTTCTTATTTCAAACCTATCTACCTAATTCTCATTGCAAGCCAAATCACCTCATTCCCAACGTATGGCAGCCTTCTCATTGCAAGCCTATTCACCTCATTCCCAACGTATGGCAGCCTTCTCATTGCAAGCCTATTCACCTCATTCCCAAATCATCATAGCCATCTCATTGCAAGCCAACTCACCTGATTCCCAAATCATGGCAGCCATCTCATTACAAGCCAAATCACTACATTACCAACATATGGCAGACATTTCATTGCAGGCATATTCCCCTCATTCCCAACTCATAGCAGCCATCTAATTGCAATCCAACTCAGCTCTTTCCCAAATCATGACAGCCTTCTCAAGGCAAAGCTAAAAGCTATTTACTCCATTCACAACTCATGGCGACCCTTTTATTGCAAGCCTTTCCACCACACCCCCAATTCGTGGCAGCCTTCTTACTGCAAGACTATTCACCATGTTCACAAATCATTACAGAATCTCATTGCAAGCCAACACACCTCATTCTCAACTCATGATAACCTTCTCAATGTAAATCAATTTACTTCATTCCCAAATCATGGCAGCCTTCTTATTGCAAGCCTATCCACCTCATTCCCAACTCATGGCAGCCTTCTCATTTCAAGCCAACTCACCTCATTCCCAACTCATGACAGCCGTCTCATTGCAAGCCTATTCACCCTGTTCCCAAATCATTATAGCCATTTCATTGCAAGCCAACTCACCTCATTCCCAACTCATAGCAACCTTCTCATTGCAAACCAATTTACTTCATTCCCAACTCATGGCACACTTTTCATTGCAAGCCAACTCACCTCATTCACAATTCATGACAGCCATCTAATTACAAGTCAAATCTCTGCATTACCAACTTATGGCAGCCATCTCATTGCATGCCTATTCACCTAATTCCCAAATCATGGCAGCCATCTAATTGCAATCCAACTCACGTCTTTCCCAAGTCAAGGTAGCCTATTCAAGGTAAAACTATTTACTCCATTCATAACTCATGGCAACCTTCTTATTGCAAGCCTTTCCACCACATTGCCAAACCATGGCAGCCTTCTCATTGGAGGTCTATTCACCTCTTTCCCAAATCATTTTAGCCATCTCATTGCAAGCCAACACACCTCATTCCCAACTCATGGCAGCCATCACATGCACACCAATTCACGGTGTTCCCAAATCATTATAGCCACCCCATTGCAAGCCAACTCACCTCATTCCCAACTCATGGTAACCTTCACATCACAAGCCAAATCACCACATTCCCAAGTCATTGCAGCCTTCTCATTGCAATCCATTCCATTGCAAGCCAGCTCACCTCTTTCCCAACTCATTGCAGCCTTCTCATTGCAAGCCAACTCACCTAATTTCCAACTCATAGTAGCCTTCTCATTGCAAGTGAACTCCCTTCATTTCCACCTCATGGCACCAACTCACCTCATTCCCAACTCATGACAACCTTCTCATCGCAAGCCAACTCACATCATTCCCAGCTCATGGCAGCCTTCTCATTGCAAGCTAACTCACCTCATTCCCATCTCATGGCAACCTTCTAATTGCAAACCAATTTACTTAATTCGCAAATCATGGCAGACTTGTCATTGCAAGCCTATTCATCTCGGTCCCAAATCATCGTAGCCATCTCATTGCAAGCCAACTCACCTCATTCACGAAACATGGCAATCATCTCATTACAAGCCAAATCACTGCATTCCCAATTTATGGCAGCCATCTCATTGCATGCCTATTCACCTAATTCCCAAGTCATAGTAGCCTTCTCAAGGCAAAACTATTTCCTCCATTCATAACTCATTGCAGCCTTCTCATTGGAAGTCTATTCACCTCGTTCCCAAATCATTTTAGCCATCTCATTGCAAGCCAACACAGCTCATTCCCAACTCATGGCAGCCATCACATGCACACCAATTCACGGTGTTCCCAAATCATTATAGCCACCCCATTGCAAGCCAACTCACCTCATTCCAAACTCATGGTAACCTTCACATCACAAGCCAAATCACCACATTCCCAACTCATTGCAGCCTTCTCATTGCAAGCCATTCCATTGCAAGCCAGCTCACCTCTTTCCCAACTCATTGCAGCCTTCTCATTGCAAGCCAACTCACCTAATTTCCAACTCATAGTAGCCTTCTCATTGCAAGTGAACTCCCTTCATTTCCACCTCATGGCACCAACTCACCTCATTCCCAACTCATGACAACCTTCTCATCGCAAGCCAACTCACATCATTCCCAGCTCATGGCAGCCTTCTCATTGCAAGCTAACTCACCTCATTCCCATCTCATGGCAACCTTCTCATTGCAAACCAATTTACTTAATTCGCAAATCATGGCAGACTTGTCATTGCAAGCCTATTCATCTCGGTCCCAAATCATCGTAGCCATCTCATTGCAAGCCAACTCACCTCATTCACGAAACATGGCAATCATCTCATTACAAGCCAAATCACTGCATTCCCAATTTATGGCAGCCATCTCATTGCATGCCTATTCACCTAATTCCCAAGTCATAGTAGCCTTCTCAAGGCAAAACTATTTCCTCCATTCATAACTCATTGCAGCCTTCTCATTGGAAGTCTATTCACCTCGTTCCCAAATCATTTTAGCCATCTCATTGCAAGCCAACACAGCTCATTCCCAACTCATGGCAGCCATCACATGCACACCAATTCACGGTGTTCCCAAATCATTATAGCCACCCCATTGCAAGCCAACTCACCTCATTCCAAACTCATGGTAACCTTCACATCACAAGCCAAATCACCACATTCCCAACTCATTGCAGCCTTCTCATTGCAAGCCATTCCATTGCAAGCCAGCTCACCTCTTTCCCAACTCATTGCAGCCTTCTCATTGCAAGCCAACTCACCTAATTTCCAACTCATAGTAGCCTTCTCATTGCAAGTGAACTCCCTTCATTTCCACCTCATGGCACCAACTCACCTCATTCCCAACTGTAAGAGGATTCAATTCAACACCACAGCTAAGTTAATGCCTAGTCTGGGATACTGAATGGAAACCCTTATTGATATATCTTTATGTCCAGTTCATGCGTTCTGGATGACTACCCCTATATAACACCCCTCCCTTGGAATCCCCCTGACCCCACTGAGCCAAGAAGTAGTTCTGTTTTGCAAGTTAAAAGGTTTAATTGATAATTTAAACAATAGATATATATATCACACTTTAGAATAAATTAATAATTGAATAGCACACTTAATCTGATATGATAAAGATTAACAACGGAGAATCTGGCACTAGCACACTTGTGAATAGGAACAGAAGAATAAGGTGGTAGAGAATACTTAATCTAAGTTCAGATGGATGTAATGTTGAATGAAATGCAATACAGAAAATACTCAATATAATTTCAACAAAGCAATGTAATCACTTTTCTCTGGCAATCCCCTCCCCCCCTTTATGCAATGCAAGGAAATGGAAGGAAAGCACACAGTTCTCAGAAATGCAATCAACTGTAATTCAGTTCACCCCAGCAAGCTTACACTACAGAAGTTGGAAACACAGGCCCAAAATGCTTTTACATGTGCTGGCAATGAAGTGAAAAATATGCTAAAATGCTTTTAATTCCCTCTAGAGGTTCAGGGTGAGTGGTATCAAGTTAATATTAGTCCAGGCTCACTTAGCAAGGATCTAGGAGTAACTAGCAGGTTAAACGAATTTTTGGCAACTGAAAGCAAGCAAACTGCTGTTTTCACACGTTGAGAAATTTGCAAATCGCGGTAAATTCGCGAGTGCGTTTTTCGCGATTGCGGCAACAGTATCGGGGATAGGAATGCGGTTCTAGGTTCGTAGAAAAGCCACGATTTTCAGCTTTCAGAGGAAAGTTACTGCAAGTCTCTAGCACAAACGGTCACGGAGATATGAGCGATTAAATAAAGGTCGTTTTTCAGATTTGAAATTTTAAAGTTCAAAAAGACAAGTGCAGCTTGCAACTAGAAAATGACAGGTGACAGCTTTACAAATGACAGGTGACAGTTAGGAGGCAGTTCTACTTAGATTAAAATAGATTGAATTATATTATTTTAACTAAGAGATTGGTTATGCACAGTTTGCTAGGTACTCACACTATATTCTTGAATTAAATGGGCCTCGCCACGGATCTGGTCAGGTTTTAGACTGGACTCTGGTCTCTGCACTTCACAGTGATCTGGGTCAGCTCTCTCTGGTTCTGCTAACAGTGATCTGGGTCAGCTCTGCTCTCTCTCTGGTTCTGGAAATTTGATAGATTTGAAGTCTCTATGTCTGCTCTCTGAAGGTTGAGGGAGGTAAAGTATGGATTTTCCCGGCAAAGCTTCCAGCTGCAAATGGATTTGAAGGTCCCTATCTGTCCTGCCTGTCTGCTTTTATGTGTTTTGAAAATGGGTGGAGAGGCTAGCTTCCTAGGCCCTACCCCTCTCCCCTTGTCATTGGCCACTTCATCCGCTTCCCCTTGATTGGGGGAATGAAATGAAGTGTCATCATGATGAGGTCTGTTTATGATACAGAGAACCCACCCCTGTCAACTTTACACACAATCTATATTTGCTCAAAAAACATATTTGCACAGGTACACATTTGTTTAAAATTACATGCACCCCTCACATATCACAGGAGGTATCCCCTGTTCAAACTCTGCTCTTCCTGGGGGCTTGCATTCAGAAATGGCACATATTTCACTTTTTAACTGATTTTGCAATACCGGACATTACCCCAAATTTACACACATGTGCGCAAGGAGTATGGACATTAGTTGATGAAGTGTCAGATTTTTCACATGCACACATTTTGAGTAATATCCTCTTTTCCGCTAAAACCCCCCTGAACATACCACCGGGTCCTAACACGTCTTAAAATGTGGGCAGAAAAATCACAAGAATTATGGTATCATTTAAATAATTTTCACAAGTCCGTACTATGAGTTATTCATCTTTTTAGAGTTATGTTCTGGCCCCAAAGGGGTGTGGTTTCCCCCCAGCACAAGGTTGAATTTCTGGTTTTTCCAGTTCTGCCAAGCCAGCTTGCTCTCACAGGCAGTGCTCCTCCCCTGTCCTTCCAGGAGGAAGCTCCATTTACGACTCCCGCCAATAAAACATTTGCCTGAGTCAGGACAGGGCTTTGTTCAGAGCTCCTGTATTCTGTGGGGGCTCCCCTTAATTCAATTATCAGAGAGATGGCATATCCTTAGTGTGGCCAGCAAAAGGCAGATAGGCCTGGGAACACAGCTGTGACTCAAGTTTCACTCCTGATGGGGGGTAGTTGCCAGGCAAAATTGGAATCTCTTTAAGCCAGTTTTTAGCTACATGTCATTTCTGTTCCCCAGTTTTTCTGCATTCAAATAAAACTAAACATTTTTACATATGCAGCTAGAATGCTGATTCTAAGTTTAAAACTATGACATTTAAACAATTGCAGCCTATGTGACACTCAAAAGTAGGTCACTCAGTCAATTTAAACATTTAGATTTTTAGTGTCTTTCAGTCCAAATTTACTTAAACTGCTGAAATCCACAGCTCAGCCAGTCTTGTTATAAACCTTCAAGTCACTTCAGAATATAACTTTACATTGGATCCACCTCTCAGTAAGTCTTTGTTTGGCTTGCCTTGGGTTCATTTATTCAGTTTTCTACAAAAAAGTAAAATCTGGTGTTGTTTTAAAACGCCGGCTTTCTGATAGTGGTGAGTACTGGTACTGCACCCCTTTTTGGGATTTAAGAAAATGAATTCCCAACAGTTATGGGTTTGCTTTTGGCAATCAGCATTGCCATTCCCAATGGTTTCAGACTACTGTGTGGGTGGTCCACTGGTGGTTTTAGGCAGTGTCCTTCTGTGCCCATAACATCGGCAAAAATGAGTGGCAGCCTATTCTTCATGCACTTCCCTGGGCATTTTCTGGGAAGCTCTGGCCATCATGATGTTTTCCATGTCAGTACTGCACAGTTTTGAGGTAGGGCTTGGATGCGTGGATAAAAACATCCCACAAGCCCCCCTCTTGCGATGGCCATTCTATTTCACTAATGGGACTCGCAAGACCTGGGATGTTTCCTCATCTTCTTCCAATAGATGGCACAGTTCAGCATCTTTTTCTCCGTCCGGTCGGATCGATCGGTTCTCCTCGCCGGTCCTGATGGGAATATTGGGCGGTACTCTGGGCCCCCTTCGGTCATCCTCCCAGTCTCCGGATCATCCTCCTTGTCCCGTCTCCCAGTTTTCTTTCTCCTACGACGACAAAGGAAGAGCGGCAATACCTATTCATGGACATTTCTTCCACCACTATTGATATAGTGGGGTGGCATATAAATTTCATCATAACGAAACATTACATTCTTATTTTGAAAAAAAAACAGTATAACCAAGAGACAGTTTCATGCAAATCACAATATTTTAGAGACTAGATGTGGTATGTTTTATGGTTGGAACTGAATTAGTCTGAGACAGTACCCGCTAGGATTCCAGAGGATTCCTCCAGTGTTTGCAGAGTGTGCCTGGGATGGCAACATTTCAACTGGTTTATGTGGACCCACTTGTCTTCCCCCTCTGCCAAACCGCCTTTGGGGATGCGGATCTTGTAGGCCACAGGGGAGATCTTGTCGATGATCTCAAAGGGTCCCTTCCATGTAGGCAAGAATTTCCGCTGTTTTGCCTGGTTCCCTTGGAAATTGTATAGATAGACCCGGTCCCCCACCTGATATTCCTTCCTAGAAGTCTTCAGGTCATAGGGGGTCTTCATGCTATCAGCTGATCTTTCTAGATTCCGCTGAGCGTAAGCAAAAGCATGTTGAAGGTGTTTCCTTAAATTCTCCACATACTCATGAGTTGTGGAGGCATTTATTAGTGTCTGCTCTTGGGTCCTGTAGAGCAAATGCTGAGGAAGCACCATCTTGCGCCCAGTCATCAACTCAAATGGTGACATTTTGGTTGCAGATGAAGGGGTAGATCTGATGGCCATTAGGACCAGAGGTAATCGGATATCCCAACTTGGCCCAGAATCTGCCACAAACTTCTTTAATATGCTCACAATGGTTCGGTTATATCTCTCTACTGCCCCAGAAGAAGCTGGCCTGTAAGCAATATGCAACTTCCTTTTGACCCCCAGTATCTCCCACATCTTTGTCATTACTTCACTGGTGAAGTGGCTACCCCTGTCTGACTCAATCCTTTGAGGTAGACCGAAACGGGAAAAGATGTGGTTAATCATCAGGGCAGCTGCAGTTTCTGCCTTGCAATTTGGGGCTGGGAGACATTCCACCCACTTGGTAAACAAGCATGTCACAGTCAACATGTACTTATTCCCCCTAGCAGAGCGAATCACGGGGCCTACAAAGTGGATTTGTAAATCGGACCATGGCAGTGTCATCCCCCTCTTTTGGAGAGGCGCACGGTGCATGAGGGATGATGGCTGAAATTGTGCACACACAAGACACCCCTTCAAGTATTGGTCGAGGTCCTGCCTCATGTGTGGCCAGTATGCAACCTCTCTTAAGATTTCCAATGTTGTGTGAAACCCCCTATGACCGGCGGTGGCCGCATCATGGGCGTGACTTGACATCAGGCTTCGGAATGAGGTAGGAACCACCCACTGATCGTGGCCAGCTTTGGATTTCCTTACCAACAAACCGTCTTGGATTCGGAACATTTTTGGACATTTCATCAACACTCTTAGGTCCTCTTTCCCAGTGTAATCGGTATCCGTCAGGGGAAAGTTCTCAGGGTCCTCAAGGTGCTGGTAAAATTTACCAATTATTGGATCCCCCTTCTGAGCGGTAATCAAATCAGCATCAGGGGTCTCCTTACTCCATTGTGCAATTGAAAGGTCGTTGTGAGCATTTGTCTGGGACCTAGTGATAGCAGTGACCTGGATTTCCCCCAACAGGGACTCAATCTCAATTAGATCCCCTTGGATGGCCCCGGTTTTGGCCAACTGATCAGCTAAGTCATTTCCAGTTTTGTCTGGTCCCTCTACTTTGGAATGACCCTTGATCTTCTTCCAATAGATGGTCATCTCATTCGAGGTGACCAGATCATCAATGTTTTGGATCAACTTCCCATGTTTCAAGGGTTTGTTGTTAGCACATAACCTGCCTCTGGTTTTCCAATTAACCAGGTGCTCCACGAACCCGTTCCGTACATAATCCGAATCTGTGATTATGACCAGTTCGTGGAGTTGATGCTGGACAGCAGTGAGGGTGGCCTGATGCACAGCCATCAATTCTGCCACCTGACTACTTCGGGGACCAATTTTGTATCCAGCGGAGGGTTCTGGGGACTCATTCACCCATGCATTCCCTACCCCGGCCACCAGTTCTTTCTCCCCGTTGTTGTCAACATGGTAAGAGCATCCATCCACATAGACAGTGGGCATTCCCTCACACTTGTCCTCTTCAAAGACTTTGTGTGGGGAATTAAGGTATGCCTCCGTGTTGTCCTTGATTTTTAGACTTTCGTCCTCGAGACAGTTTTCTCTGGCACATTCCTGCAAGTCAGCCAGACCTTGCGCAAGGGGACTCTTCTTGTTTTGGCCATATCTCACTTCCACAGGAAAGCCTTGCATTGACAGAATCCAGGAAGTAATTCGGGAATTACTCACATTTCCGGCCTGGATTCTGTCACTTTGGAGATATTGCAGAGGCTGGTATGGAGTCTCCACTATGATGTGTTCCCCCTGGATAAACGGGCGGTAATTCTTCAATGCCCACACCGTCGCCAGGAGTGCCTTCTCACAATCGTTGAATTTTTCCTCCACAGAGGATAAAGTTTTGCTCGCATAGGAGATTACTTTATTGACCTTGTCATGCTTTTGGTATAATACTGCTGTCAAGCACGTATTAGAGAACCCCGTCTCCAGGAAGAGCTCCTTGTTTCTGGCAGGGTAAGCTAGGCAAGGCGCTTGTGAGAGGCTTCTTTTGAGTTGTCTTACTGCCTCTGCTTGTTCTGGACCCCATTCCCACTTGACCCCCCCCCCCTTCAGGAGATGAATCAGGGGTCTGGTGATCTCTGCGTAGCCCTCAATGAACTTTATGCTGTAATTAGTCAGTCCAAGGAGGCTCCTTAGTTCCCGCAGAGTTGTGGGGTCTTTCAGTTTCTGAACTGCTTCCACTTTCTTTTCCTGGGGACAGGGACCCTGAGGAGTAATCTCATGCCCCAAGAAATTAACACGGGTTCTACACCACTGTGCTTTCTGAAAGGAAAGTTTTGCTCCGGCGGCCCTCAACTGGGTCAGAACATAACGGATCTCCGCTATGTGTTCCTCCACAGATGAACTTTTGATGAGGACATCATCTACATAAGCCAGGTTACCCCTCGCACCCAGGTCGGGCATGGCCTTATGTAGGAAAATGTTGAACTCATTACCGGAGTTAAGGTATCCGAAGGGAGTCCGGGTCCATGTGTATTGCTGGCCCCCAAAGGTAAAAGTTAAATCTATGGAAAAATGTCGGTCATCAACCGCCATTCCAATAATGGTGCCTGCGGCTAGAGTAATACTCTTTAAGTCGCTGTTATCCACCTCTATTAGAATGGTGTCATGTTCTATGTTGACTAATGGTGTTGGGTTTACCCCCAACCCCTGCTGTTGGAGAGAAGCATTTAGATGTATGTAAGCATCAGGGTTTTTCAAATATTGTCCTCTTTTAACTTTCACTTCCAGGGAGAGTTGTCGGGTCCTTTCTGGGATGGTGACTTCCTCTTTGATCTGAATTTCAACTGCATAAGGTAGCAATTGAGCTGACCTAAATGCTTTTTCTGGATCATCAAAGCCCATGGGATTATCCGCTAACCGGGACCAAGCTTTGAAGTTTTTTAGGTCCAAACTAATGGCAAAGCGATTGAGAATGTCACTGCCTAAGTAAAAGGCGGCAGTGACGTCTCGCACGACCCAACAATTATGACTATGCTCTTGTTGCCAATGGAGATTTTGAGCATACACCTGCTTGGCAGGAGCTGTTTGGAATGAGGTGCTTCCAGGTCCATTTCCCATTTGTCTATCAGTTTGAATGTGGGAATGGCTGGATCTTTTGGGAGTTGACGGAACATGGCTTCGCTGATGAAGCTCTTACCGTTGTTCACACACACTCGAGCGAGAACAGAGTCCTTCCCATCATTTAATTGGAGAGGGATGAACAACTGCTCTCCAATTTGCTGAATATCAGCCAGGCTCTGAGCTGATTTCACATCTTTCTGGAATATAGGAGTGGGAGTTTCTGATTGTGGATTAGTATAGAATCTCAGAGTGTTTCCTTCCAGCGTGGAGTACCACTTTAGACTGGAAGGAAGGTTGATTTTCAGAAATAGAGAGGACCCTCCATCACCAGTCTGTTGTCCTGCTGCTATTACTGTCACGTCTGGAGTTTGGTTGTTCTGGAAGTGAAATTCTACTTGGTCAGGTTTTTGTTCAACCATGTGGCAGGTGCCGTTTAAACTAACATGGTTGACACTCTGTTTTAATTTTATTGGTCGGCTAGTCTGGGTCCAGAGGACCTTGTTTACGCAATCTATTAGGGGTGTGTTAAGACGGATTTCTGAACTCTGTCCTGGTGGCGCAGAAGTTCAGAAGGCCAACCCAATTACTTGGAACAGGGTAACCTCTGGACAAGCCAGACCAATCAAGGTAGCGATCGCGGCGGTCAAGACTAGGTCTCAAGAGGGGTGAGGGTGACTGAAAGCCCGCAGTGAGCACACAAAGCAAGAGCGCTTACAAACTACTCCAAACAGTTGTTATATCAAAAATAGATACACATTTATTTTAAGGCCTTTAAAATAATGACCGTAGCGAGAAAATCACAATATCACAATATTAAACCAACACATACCATATCAACACAATATATATACAAATACACAGTCGCAAGCGTTTAAAGCACGAAATGTGTAGTCCACCTGCCAGGGAAGGAAAACAGGCAGTGCGATAATGCTTTCGACTCAGTTCGCCTTTATAGGCACCTAACTAGATGGAAGTCCGAGCCCTGCGAAGAGTGGAGCCTTGTGCTCAAAGTACCTGCCACGCCGGTGCCAACGGGCAAAAGGGGAAGCTCTTCGGAGGAAGTCAGGCAGTTCGGGTTAGTGCACAGCAGAAGGAGAACAGGTTCCGCAACTCAAGCGCAGCCTCCACAGCGGGCAGAAGCAGAGCGCGAGCGCGGCAAAAGGGTGCTGTTTTTACACAGCAGGGAAAAGCAATGGGATACTGCAGGAGGGCGACCAGATCCTAGATATACTACTCACCGGTCCCCGAAGCAAGCAGACCCAGGCTTCTCCACGATAGTTTCAGCAGCTGGCAGGTTCAGAAGAGCAGGGAACGCTTTGTAGTCGTGTAGAGCAAAAAGACGTCCCAATCGACGAAACCGGCACAGTTTTGTTGCCGCACAGGACAACGGAGCGGCCGTGTGTATTCGAGCCAAATGAACCCTCCTCCCTTCAGACCTGGGGACGCCAAGCGTACGAAGCGTGGGAGAGGGACAAGGACTCGCAATACAACACAACCTGGCGGCGGTTGCAGAGCCAAACTCCTTTGTAAGCTGGTCAGTCAACTGGATGGCCCAGAGACGCTTCCGAAGGCTTACTTGGCAGGAGATGGTTGAAGATGCCGGGAATAGCTGTTCCTGCTATTCCAAAGGTCGAAGCACCAGTACAGGCCTTCTGGTTCGATCAAAGGAGGACAGGGGCTCTCCGGACGACAGCAGTGCAAAGGAGGATTCCTTCAGCGGGTCACCAGCGATTCCTCGGTCCAGCCTCGTAGTTGCAGGATACTTGGCTCCTGTATTCCTTCGTTCGTGAGAACTCAGGAGATCGACATGGTAGTGGTGTTTCCAGCCCCCTCTTATCCACGGTTCCCTTCGCGCCAAAACGGAGGGGAGCCAATGGGAGATCCGCTCATCAAAACACATACCATACGTGGACCAATCACGGACCACGGTGGCCCCAGGCATTCACACCACCCTAGACTCTCTGGCACCCAGGATGTGTATTGGGACCAGACATCCCAGCCCACACCCTGGAGGCACACAAACGACATGTAGAAGCCCGCGAAAGCAACCACGTTTCGCGGGAAAGTACATGCCCAAATAAGGAAGGCCCCGGGTCGCCGGACCTGGGGAAGGTGAAGGGAGCAAGACGGTCAGTGGACAAGACAAAGGAGCCTCGCGGCCTGGCCATTTTGGGAGCCAGGCCACCATTTTGGGTTCAGTGCAAAAACGTGCTCAGAACGCCAAAAGGAGCTCAAAATAAACAAAACGATCGCTGCCACCATTCGAGTCCCTGAATGACTTGCACCGATCAAATACCATCCTAAAAGAGTATCTAGGGCCTGTAGAAGGCTAGAGACCCAAGAGAGCTGTAACTTAGCTTACAGTGCCCTCTTGTGTCGTGTTGCACTAAAGCTGCGACACGATAAAAGAAACTACGGGAAACCACGTTCCCCGGTACTGACTGTCTTAAGGGCATGTCAGTTTCCCCGTAAGAAAGGAGCGAAAGCCCAGAGAAGTGCGGCAGAAGGCTGTACTTCTCTGGCAAAGTCAAGAACAAGGTTAAAAACAATAGCAAAAAGTTTAGGGGTTGCCACATGGAAGGAAAATTCCCTACAATAACGAAATCTTTCCTAACACTCGCCCCTCCCAGACTATGGACAGGGGGAACTAATCCACCCCTGGATGAGTCTCTTGTTCAGGTCGGTTAAACATTCTGGACCACCCATCAGCATTGCTATGTTGGACACCTGGCCTATGCTCAATAGTGAAGTCGAAGCCTTGAAGACTTATGGACCACCTAAGCAACTTTGGATTCTCCCCCTTCATGTTCATTAGCCACTTTAACGGCTTATGGTCAGTCTGCACAGTGAAGTGGGTCCCATAGAGGTAGGGCCTCAGCTTCCTTAGGGCCCACACAACAGAGAAACATTCTTTCTCTACCGTGGACCACCTGAGCTCTCTGTCCTTAAGCTGGCGACTAATAAAACCGATAGGGTGTTCCTTACCCTTCTCATCTACTTGTGATAGTACAGCTCCTATCCCAGTGTCAGAGGCATCCGTCTGCACGATAAAAGGTCTTTGATAATCAGGGGCCCTGAGCACAGGGGCCTGGCACAAGGAGTCTTTTAAGCCATTGAAGGCCTTCTCACACTCGTCGGTCCAAGTTACCTTCTTGGGTTTCTTCGGAGTTGTGAGGGCAGTCAGAGGAGCAGCTATGGTGCCATAGTCTGCCACAAAATTGCGATAATACCCCGTGAGTCCTAAGAAGGCTCTCACTTGGGTTTGCGTAGTGGGGGTAGGCCAGTCTTGTACTGCTTGTACTTTACTGGGTAGAGGCTGTATCCTCCCTCCACCTACTTCATGTCCAAGGTAAACCACTGAGCCTTGTCCAATCTGGCATTTACTAGCCTTTATGGTCAAGTGGGCTTTCTGAAGAGCCTGGAGCCCAATCCCGAGGTGTTTCACATGGTCTTCCCAGGTGGCACTGAAAACTGCTATATCGTCCAGATATGCAAGACAGAATTCGTCCAACCCATTCAACACATGATTCACAAGCCTCTGGAAAGTGGCAGGTGCATTCTTCAACCCGAACGGCATTACCCGGAATTGGTAAAGGCCGTCTGGTGTAGAAAATGCTGTCTTCTCCCTGGCATGTTCTGCTAACGCTATTTGCCAATAGCCAGCAGTGAGGTCAAACGTGCTGAGGTACTTGGAGGCACCCAAAGTATCCACCAGCTCATCTGTTCGAGGCAAGGGGTGGGCATCTGTCTTGGTGACAGCATTCAGAGCCCTGTAATCCACGCAGAACCTCAATTCAGAAGTGCCTGGCTTTGGAACCAGAACCACAGGACTGGACCAAGGACTACTAGAGGGTTCAATCACCCCAAGGTCTAACATTTTGTTGACCTCGGTCTTAATATAAGACCGTACTTTATCCGACATCCTGTATCCCCTACTTTTGGTAGGTACACTGTCTCCTGTGTCAATGTTATGTTTGCACCAAGGTGTCAAACCAGGGGACTGTGAAAACAGGGGGGAAAACTGCCTAAGCAAACTTTTCACCTCAGCCTGCTGATCAGAAGTCAGGTGAGGGGCCACTCGGACACCCTCAACGGAGCTATCTGAAGGACCGCTCTGGAACAGGTCGGGGAGAGGTTCAGACTCCTCTTCCTCAACGTCTGATGCCAGTAGCAGTGCTGCGATTTCGACTCTTGGGACGAAAGCCTTCAGCCTATTCACGTGGAACACTTTTGGAGCCTGTCCAGGCCTTCCAAGGTCCACTAAATAGTTTACCTCACCCAGGGGCTCCACCACTGTGTAAGGGCCTGACCATTTGTCCTGTAAAGCGCGAGGCCTTATTGGATTCATGATCAGGACTTGCTGACCAGGTGTAAAGTTGATGAGGGAAGCTTTCTGGTCGTACCAATGTTTCACCAGCGCTTGCCCTGCCTTCAATTTATCACTAGCCAAGCCCATCAGAAGTACCATCCGTTTTCTGAGCCCTAGCACATAGTCAACTACATTGGTAGTAACAGGGGGAGTGGGCATCTCCCATCCCTCCTTGACAATGGCTAAGGGTCCCCGTACGGGATGACCGAACAGAAGTTCGAAGGGGCTGAAGCCAACACCCTCCTGTGGTACCTCTCGGTAGGCAAACAGCAAGCATGGTAAAAGAAGATCCCATTTTCTTCTCTGGGGCTCCTCCAGAGCCCCAATCATGCTCTTTAACGTTCTGTTGAAACGTTCCACCAGACCATTGGTCTGGGGGTGGTATGCAGAAGAGAACTTGTAGGTGACCCCACATTCTTTCCACATAGCCTGCATATACTTCGACATAAAGTTGCTGCCACGATCTGACACAACTTCTTTAGGGAAGCCAACCCTAGTAAATATGCCGAGTAAAGCTTTTGCAACTGACTTGGCAGTTACAGTTTTCAATGGGATGGCCTCAGGATACCTGGTTGCATGGTCGACCAGCACCAGGATAAACCTATTGCCCGAGGATGTTTGCGGGTCAAGGGGACCGACGATGTCGATCCCTACCCTTTCAAATGGTACCCCCACAACTGGGAGCGGTACCAACGGAGCTTGGATTGTCGCGCCAACCTTACCAGACAACTGGCAGGAGGCGCAACTCCTGCAGTGACTTTCTACTTGCACCCCCATCTTGGGCCAGTAGAAGTGCATGGATAACCTTTGCTTGGTCCTCTTCATACCAAGGTGACCAGCAAGGGGAACTTCATGCGCCAACTGCAGGAGGAAGGGTCTAACAGCAAGGGGAACCACCAACCTCCTATGGTCTCCTTCTGTAGACTCTGTGGGCTCACTATACAGGAGTCCACCTTCCCAATAAATCCTATGCTTCCCAGGAGGTTCACCCTCAAGCTGGGAGCAGGCCTGTCTCCTTAGGCCTTCCAGAGATGGGCACTCACGTTGGCCTTTACTGAATTCGTCCCTATCAGGACCTCCTTCAACTAACAAGTCTTTTAGTTCAGGATGATCGTTGGGGTCGAATACTTCAGGCATCGCCACCTCCTCGTCAGGCTCGGGCGATTGACCAACTTCCTCCACCGCAGTGGTAGGCGAGCTCGGGGGAATATTCTCTTTCCCCCGTCTTGACTCGTAGACTCCTTTCGCCTTGGGTTGCCCCTTCGGCTGGGGCGGCGTATTGGACTTGGCCAATGCTGCCCGTGCTTGAGACCGTGTGTAGGGTCGTTCGGCAGTGTCTCCTACGAGCCCTAAAGCTCTGAGATCATTACCTAATAAGACCTTTCCCGGGACGTTTCTCTGAATGCTCACTGGAATCCTGACTGCTGTACCATTTAAAGTTAGATTAACAGGGATCACGGGAAACATACGGAGGGGGCCGTCAGCCAACTTAGTGGGCATCAGAGTAGCTCTGGCAACTTCCTCTGAGTCTACCAAGGTAGAATCCACTACAGTTCGACTGCACCCACTATCCCTAAGAGCTGGAGTATCCACTCCATTGATCAGCACACTGTCTTTAAAGTAGTGCTTGGTATTATCCGGAATCCTAGCATACGCCTCGGCGACTTTAGGCTCCCAGGAACCCAGGGACACTAAAACTACCTCGGCCTCTATTCCGCTGGGAAATGAGTCCGAGGAGAAAGATGCTCCTGTAATCTCTTCTTCCTCGTAGGAGGAGAAGGCCAGATTAGCGGAGTGGACCCCCAAAGGTCTAACCTTACAACGGGGATCCCCCTTCACATGGTCAGTTGCTCCACAAGAAAAACAAGCCCCAGTGGGTCTGTTTACGTAGGGAGGCTTATTGTAACCAGAGTTCTGTTTCGGAGGCGCACCTCCACTACCCTGTGAGTTCTCTTGTGTCTTACCCTTGTTTTTCTTTTTGTGGCCCTTTTGGGAAGAAGATTTAGCAGATTCCCCACCCTCCATATCTTTGGACTTTTTCCCCTCCTCCTGCTTACCAGGATGAGTTTTGTCCTTATGGGACACTCGATGTGACACCCATAAGTCTGCTGCAATGGCCAGCTTCTTAGGATCTATCTCCTTCGAATCGGCCAAATGCTGCTTAAGCTCCGGGGAAGAAGAAGCAAAAATGTGTTCCAGCATGACAAGATTTATCATGCCGTCGAAGGTAGAAACCTTATAGCCTTCGACCCAGCCAGTTAAGTTTTTCAAAGATTCAGTGACATAAGATACCCAAGTACCACCTTCCTTTTTCTTATACTCTCGAAAACGCTTTAAATATTGGGCCGGAGTCTTCCCAAACTTTAAAATGAGAGTCTGCTTTAACATTGCGAAATCAGCCCGCTGTAGTGCCATTATTTCCATAATGGCACTACAGCCAGAATGGGGCAGTCTACTGAGCAACCACGCAATCTTATCAGCATTGTCAACTTCCTGGACCTCGCATGCATACTCAAACGCATTCAGCCAGTCCATAATGTCATTCCTCTCTTCATACACACTGAGCAGATCTTTTGGAAACCGTGGATGAGAGGAAGCCCCAGACCCATGTCTAGGACCCTTGGATCCATTTGCAACCTGAAGCTTGGCCAGTTCCAACTGGTGATCCCTGTCTTTTTGTTTTTCTGCCTGTTCGATTTTTAGTTTGGCTATGCTGAATTCAAGCTCCTGCTGCCTAAACCGCAGCTCTTGCTTCTTGAATTCAAGCATAGCCTCCCCATCAACACTGGCAGAGGAAACATTAGACATTACATCCTCCCCGTCCTCGTGGTCGCGGTGGAACAGTGCGGCGGCAGAACCGTCGGTTCTACCAGTGAGAGCAGCCCCACCACCTTCCGCACTGTCCTCAGAAGTAATAGCGTCAAGCTGCGCTTCTTGCCACGCCACAATTCTTTGGATCATTTCCAATTTCGTGCCTTGAGAGGAAACACCTCTCTCCGCACACATCTTTTTCAGCGTTTCTGATTTGGAAGCATTTAAAGTTAACAACGTACTTGTTTCCATACTGTTTGATAGGACTATGGCCTTTTTAAAGTTATACTATAACAATTCACTACGTGTACTGTTTGGAATAACCTGAAATGCCTTAGTTCGAGCGCAACACTGGATACCTTCAGTCGTATCCCACCGCTGTACACCAATTTGTTAAGACGGATTTCTGAACTCTGTCCTGGTGGCGCAGAAGTTCAGAAGGCCAACCCAATTACTTGGAACAGGGTAACCTCTGGACAAGCCAGACCAATCAAGGTAGCGATCGCGGCGGTCAAGACTAGGTCTCAAGAGGGGTGAGGGTGACTGAAAGCCCGCAGTGAGCACACAAAGCAAGAGCGCTTACAAACTACTCCAAACAGTTGTTATATCAAAAATAGATACACATTTATTTTAAGGCCTTTAAAATAATGACCGTAGCGAGAAAATCACAATATCACAATATTAAACCAACACATACCATATCAACACAATATATATACAAATACACAGTCGCAAGCGTTTAAAGCACGAAATGTGTAGTCCACCTGCCAGGGAAGGAAAACAGGCAGTGCGATAATGCTTTCGACTCAGTTCGCCTTCATAGGCACCTAACTAGATGGAAGTCCGAGCCCTGCGAAGAGTGGAGCCTTGTGCTCAAAGTACCTGCCACGCCGGTGCCAACGGGCAAAAGGGGAAGCTCTTCGGAGGAAGTCAGGCAGTTCGGGTTAGTGCACAGCAGAAGGAGAACAGGTTCCGCAACTCAAGCGCAGCCTCCACAGCGGGCAGAAGCAGAGCGCGAGCGCGGCAAAAGGGTGCTGTTTTTACACAGCAGGGAAAAGCAATGGGATACTGCAGGAGGGCGACCAGATCCTAGATATACTACTCACCGGTCCCCGAAGCAAGCAGACCCAGGCTTCTCCACGATAGTTTCAGCAGCTGGCAGGTTCAGAAGAGCAGGGAACGCTTTGTAGTCGTGTAGAGCAAAAAGACGTCCCAATCGACGAAACCGGCACAGTTTTGTTGCCGCACAGGACAACGGAGCGGCCATGTGTATTCGAGCCAGATGAACCCTCCTCCCTTCAGACCTGGGGACGCCAAGCGTACGAAGCGTGGGAGAGGGACAAGGACTCGCAATACAACACAACCTGGCGGCGGTTGCAGAGCCAAACTCCTTTGTAAGCTGGTCAGTCAACTGGATGGCCCAGAGACGCTTCCGAAGGCTTACTTGGCAGGAGATGGTTGAAGATGCCGGGAATAGCTGTTCCTGCTATTCCAAAGGTCGAAGCACCAGTACAGGCCTTCTGGTTCGATCAAAGGAGGACAGGGGCTCTCCGGACGACAGCAGTGCAAAGGAGGATTCCTTCAGCGGGTCACCAGCGATTCCTCGGTCCAGCCTCGTAGTTGCAGGATACTTGGCTCCTGTATTCCTTCGTTCGTGAGAACTCAGGAGATCGACATGGTAGTGGTGTTTCCAGCCCCCTCTTATCCACGGTTCCCTTCGCGCCAAAACGGAGGGGAGCCAATGGGAGATCCGCTCATCAAAACACATACCATACGTGGACCAATCACGGACCACGGTGGCCCCAGGCATTCACACCACCCTAGACTCTCTGGCACCCAGGATGTGTATTGGGACCAGACATCCCAGCCCACACCCTGGAGGCACACAAACGACATGTAGAAGCCTGCGAAAGCAACCACGTTTCGCGGGAAAGTACATGCCCAAATAAGGAAGGCCCCGGGTCGCCGGACCTGGGGAAGGTGAAGGGAGCAAGACGGTCAGTGGACAAGACAAAGGAGCCTCGCGGCCTGGCCATTTTGGGAGCCAGGCCACCATTTTGGGTTCAGTGCAAAAACGTGCTCAGAACGCCAAAAGGAGCTCAAAATAAACAAAACGATCGCTGCCACCATTCGAGTCCCTGAATGACTTGCACCGATCAAATACCATCCTAAAAGAGTATCTAGGGCCTGTAGAAGGCTAGAGACCCAAGAGAGCTGTAACTTAGCTTACAGTGCCCTCTTGTGTCGTGTTGCACTAAAGCTGCGACACGATAAAAGAAACTACGGGAAACCACGTTCCCCGGTACTGACTGTCTTAAGGGCATGTCAGTTTCCCCGTAAGAAAGGAGCGAAAGCCCAGAGAAGTGCGGCAGAAGGCTGTACTTCTCTGGCAAAGTCAAGAACAAGGTTAAAAACAATAGCAAAAAGTTTAGGGGTTGCCACATGGAAGGAAAATTCCCTACAATAACGAAATCTTTCCTAACAGGGTGACAACCTCCTCAGGAGGTCATTCCCCAGTAAACAAGGGGTGCCCTCTGGAGTCACAACTATGACCGGGTGTCTCAACTTGTGTCGCCCAATTTTAATGTCCAAGTCTGCAGTCCCCTCAACGGAAATTTCCTTCCCGTCAAAGTTCTGCAGTTGTCCAGGAGGAGAGGTGAGAGGAATTTGGTAATTCTCTCCCCTTCCTGCATTCAGTTCGTCAAAGGCCCTTCTGGACAGAAGGGTAGCTTGAGATCCAGTGTCCACCAGTGCCAAAATTGTACCCTGCCCCTGTACTTGTACCGGGGCATAGTATCTTCCCTCCTTCTCCTCAAGGGGGCACAGATAATGCACATTTTTGGACAACTGGTGGGCTAACTTTCTGGTTTTGGACATCGCTAGCGAAGAGATTTGGGCAGAATTCTGTGGAGAGCCTTGGGAATCTGAAAGAAAAAGTTGGCAACTGGAGATCAGAGCCATTGTGGGTTCCCCTGGCTCCGGTTCCGGGCCGCCCCCCCCTTTTTGGAGGCAGTCACCAGGATGGGTTTGAACCAGGGGATTTTCTTGCTGATGGCTCTGGGATGAGATGGTGGGCGGCGGTAGCTCAGTCTCCACATCTCCCCAGTCTGGATATGCATCCCTAGGGACCCATTTTTCTTTGGGAGGAGTTCCCCCCTCTCTGAAAGAGAAGATCCTTTTCCCAGGATCCTCTGAGGATCCCTCTCCCTCAACTTGGAAGATCTGTACCTCCTCCTCAAACTGAGTCTGTTTGGGTCTTTTGTTTCTCCTACCCCCCCTCTGCTCCTTAGGAGGCAGACTTTCAGGGGCAAGAGATTTTGTTTCCGGTTCCTGGGTTTCCAGGGGCTGTTTACAAGTGAGGAAGGAAGCTTCCTCCCGGGCTTTACACCCCCCTTCCCTTTGTGCCTCCTCCCTGGGAACCGGTGAGTTATCGGGGTGCTGCCCCCGTCATTGCTCTGGAGTACCAGGTCCAGAGTTTGGGGCATTCTGTGCCGGCATGCCGATCTGAGGGTTCTGCTGAGCCCTCAGTATGTGACCCAGATCCCGCGCCATGTTTTGAACCTGGCGCTCTAACTGGGAAACCCGCTCAGGCTGATACGGGGCCCTGTTTTCTCCCCTGGGCTGATCCCGGGAAGGGTAGCTATCCCTTCTCTAGTAGTACCCCGGGTTGGCAAGATTTGGGTACCCCTCCACCCTTGGCCTCCCCTCTCCCGGATTAGGTTGTCTGGGCTCAGGGAATTGGGGAAAGAAGGATGGATGATTTTGGGGTTGGAAGTTGGGTGGATACCTGGGGAAAAAGTTCTGCCCAGGATTTGGAGAATTTCTGCCCTCCGGTGGGAAGTTAGGAGGGAAGTTCCCGGGGCTAGGTGCTTGGCTGGACCCCCCCCCTTGGGCTGGAGGAGTCCACACATAACCCAGGATGGGTCGATTTCCCTTGTAACGGGGACTTACATAGTCAGGAGAGCGATGGACCCCATTTGTGAGGCTGCCTCCCTGGCTCCCTGTCTGTGCCTGGCCCGAGGACCTTCTGGGCCTAGCATTATTAGGTGCAGGTAGGTTTTTAGGCCCCCCCATCTCCAACTCTAAAACGGGGGTGACCTTTACCTCTGCCACCTTGGCAGCAGCAGGGGTGCTGTTGGTTTTGGGATTTTTCTGGGTATTGCTTTTATTTTCTATGGGCTTCTGCACCTCATAGATCCGGGTCGCCTGTTCAATGACCCAGTCTAAAGATCTTTTCTCGTGAAAATCCCTCACGAGCTGGGTCATTATATATTTGGGCAAGGCATGGAAAAACGTATTAATAAATTCTCTGCTATCCGTGCGTACCCTTCTTGTGGTCTGTGCAAAAGCACGCTTTAACTCCTGCACAAATTCTTGTGGGGCCTGATCCTCCCCACATTGTAAATTGTAGGCTGCCTTGCGAGTCTCTTGAGGATTTCTATGAGTAGAAAAATGTTTTAATATGGCCGCCCTATAGGTGGACCACCTGGAATGATTTTGGTCCTCCAGCCCTGCAAAGAAACTGGAGTACTCTGGGGAGAATGTCCACTTTACATATTGGATACAGCTTTGGCTGTCCTTCAAATGAAAAGTCTCCATCATTTGCTCATAGAGCTCCAAGTGTTCCCAAACAGAATACTTGGCGTTCTTATGATAAGGCGTGATGACACTCCTGACCGCCTTAATCTGCTTTAAGGGGTCCTTAAGCAAGGCCCTTTTTGCCTTACTGGCCCTTTTGGTTCGGGTAACCCTGGTCCATTCATCTTCTGACTCAGAGGCACTGCTCCCCGAGGTTCCCGTCAGATCTTCCAGGTTTTCCCGGATTCTGCGAGCCTGGGAATGGCTGGTAGAATGTGGGGACCTGGTCTCCTGTGTCCTGTACCCCTCAGAGGAGTCTTCAGATCCCTCCTTGCTGCCAGGACTTGATGGGTACCCCCCCCCACTGACCTAACTGGGCAGAGGTTTTCAGGATGCCCTTAATGGGCCTACTCACCTGGGGTTACCCATCAAATTGCACTGTGCTTGGGTGCCCATACCTGGATGCCCACCCCTCCATTCGTGGGTGGTACTGGCCTATGAGCCCCATGCTTCTGGCTGGATAGTAATCTGCCATCCCTGTGGCCCGGTGCTCATGTGCGCCAGGGGACATGGGGGTGGCAGAGTCCAGGGACTGAGAGAGATAAAGGCCTCTGGTACTAGGGCTCCTGAGGTTATGCTCAGGAGTTTCCCTTTCCCAGCGAATCTGGTCTCTATCCGCCCCTGCCAGGTCGTCCCTCTGCCATTGGAAGGCACCAGCTTTCTGGTGCTCCTGATCAAACTCTGCCTGGGTATCCAGGTCTTTCAGAATCAGTTTATTGCTCTCTGCCTTCTCCCTATCTAGGTGGAAGGGAGCACCCTTCCATCTGCTCAGCACATGCCCTATTGAAGTCTAACTGTTGCTCCAGCTTTTTCTGGCTCTGCAGTAGGGAGTCCAAACCTTCTTGGTACTCCTTCTGCAAGGCCAGAAATCTGGTATCCTGGTCAGCCTTTTCCTGTTGCAGGATGTCCATATCCCTCTTTATTTTAATGATGTGCTGTCTACTCTCATTTTCTGACTCCTGGCTCCCCTGCAGCCTCTGCTCAGAAGAGACCAGGTCAGATTGGACCTTCTCTAACGCCATCTGTCGCTTATTCGCCAGATCTTGGCTTTCAGTACATTTATCCTGCATGTCTCCCATATATAGGTACAGGTATGCCGCTATCCTAACCATCTTGTCTTGTTCATCCTTAGCTTTAGGAGCCATGTATAGTTCACTCAGGGCCACATGTAGGGGACCCTGATCTCCCCATATATCTGACCCTGTTTCAGTGACCTGTTGCGTGATGGCCTGCAACCAGACCATGCGGTCCTGGTGAGTCCACTCACCTCTCACAAATAACTTATGTAAGAAGTGCTCTCTGGCTATTTTCATGTCTACTAAGGTCGTCATTCTAGAGATTTTGAGTTCCTTCCTAACTTACAGAAGTTTGTATTTTATTTTTGCAAAACAGACCTTTTTCTTAGAGCGTTCCTTTGAGGAGTGCTTTACAGCGTAACACAGCGTGGTGATCTGACCGGATATGTGTATCTGGTCAGCTGGCACGCTGTATTAATCTGCACAAGTGATAGACCTAATCCAAACGTCTGGCACGAGCCCCCAATTTGTAAGAGGATTCAATTCAACACTACAGCTAAGTCAATGCCTAGTCTGGGATACTGAATGGAAACCCTTATTGATATATCTTTATGTCCAGTTCATGCGTTCTGGATGACTACCCCTATATAACACCCCTTCCTAGGAATCCCCCTGACCCCACTGAGCCAAGAAGTAGTTCTGTTTTGCAAGTTAAAAGGTTTAATTGATAATTTAAACAATAGATATATATATCACACTTTAGAATAAATTAATAATTGAATAGCACACTTAATCTGATATGATAAAGATTAACAACGGAGAATCTGGCACTAGCACACTTGTGAATAGGAACAGAAGAATAAGGTGGTAGAGAATACTTAATCTAAGTTCAGATGGATGTAATGTTGAATGAAATGCAATACAGAAAATACTCAATATAATTTCAACAAAGCAATGTAATCACTTTTCTCTGGCAATCCCCTCCCCCCCTTTATGCAATGCAAGGAAATGGAAGGAAAGCACACAGTTCTCAGAAATGCAATCAACTGTAATTCAGTTCACCCCAGCAAGCTTACACTACAGAAGTTGGAAACACAGGCCCAAAATGCTTTTACATGTGCTGGTAATGAAGTGAAAAATATGCTAAAATGCTTTTAATTCCCTCTAGAGGTTCAGGGTGAGTGGTATCAAGTTAATATTAGTCCAGGCTCACTTAGCAAGGATCTAGGAGTAACTAGCAGGTTAAACAAATTTTTGGCAACTGAAAGCAAGCAAACTGCTGTTTTCACACGTTGAGAAATTTGCAAATCGCGGTAAATTCGCGAGTGCGTTTTTCGCGATTGCGGCAAAAGTATCGGGGCTAGGAATGCATTCCTAGGTTCGTAGAAAAGCCACGATTCTCAGCTTTCAGAGGAAAGTTACTGCAAGTCTCTAGCACAAACGGTCACGGAGATATGAGCGATTAAATAAAGGTCGTTTTTCAGATTTGAAATTTTAAAGTTCAAAAAGACAAGTGCAGCTTGCAACTAGAAAATGACAGGTGACAGCTTTACAAATGACAGGTGACAGTTAGGAGGCAGTTCTACTTAGATTAAAATAGATTGAATTATATTATTTTAACTAAGAGATTGGTTATGCACAGTTTACTAGGTACTCACACTATATTCTTGAATTAAATGGGCCTCGCCACGGATCTGGTCAGGTTTTAGACTGGACTCTGGTCTCTGCACTTCACAGTGATCTGGGTCAGCTCTCTCTGGTTCTGCTAACAGTGATCTGGGTCAGCTCTGCTCTCTCTCTGGTTCTGGAAATTTGATAGATTTGAAGTCTCTATGTCTGCTCTCTGAAGGTTGAGGGAGGTAAAGTATGGATTTTCCAGGCAGAGCTTCCAGCTGCAAATGGATTTGAAGGTCCCTATCTGCCCTGCCTGTCTGCTTTTATGTGTTTTGAAAATGGGTGGAGAGGCTAGCTTCCGAGGCCCTACCCCTCTCCCCTTGTCATTGGCCACTTCATCCGCTTCCCCTTGATTGGGGGAATGAAATGAAGTGTCATCATGATGAGGTCTGTTTATGATACAGAGAACCCACCCCTGTCAACTTTACACACAATCTATATTTGCTCAAAAAACATATTTGCACAGGTACACATTTGTTTAAAATTACATGCACCCCTCACATATCACAGGAGGTATCCCCTGTTCAAACTCTGCTCTTCCTGGGGGCTTGCATTCAGAAATGGCACATATTTCACTTTTTAACTGATTTTGCAATACCGGACATTACCCCAAATTTACACACATGTGCGCAAGGAGTATGGACATTAGTTGATGAAGTGTCAGATTTTTCACATGCACACATTTTGAGTAATATCCTCTTTTCCGCTAAAACCCCCCTGAACATACCACCGGGTCCTAACACGTCTTAAAATGTGGGCAGAAAAATCACAAGAATTATGGTATCATTTAAATAATTTTCACAAGTCCGTACTATGAGTTATTCATCTTTTTAGAGTTATGTTCTGGCCCCAAAGGGGTGTGGTTTCCCCCCAGCACAAGGTTGAATTTCTGGTTTTTCCAGTTCTGCCAAGCCAGCTTGCTCTCACAGGCAGTGCTCCTCCCCTGTCCTTCCAGGAGGAAGCTCCATTTACGACTCCCACCAATAAAACATTTGCCTGAGTCAGGACAGGGCTTTGTTCAGAGCTCCTGTATTCTGTGGGGGCTCCCCTTAATTCAATTGTCAGAGAGATAGCATATCCTTAGTGTGGCCAGCAAAAGGCAGATAGGCCTGGGAACACAGCTGTGACTCAAGTTTCACTCCTGATGGGGGGTAGTTGCCAGGCAAAATTGGAATCTCTTTAAGCCAGTTTTTAGCTACATGTCATTTCTGTTCCCCAGTTTTTCTGCATTCAAATAAAACTAAACATTTTTACATATGCAGCTAGAATGCTGATTCTAAGTTTAAAACTATGACATTTAAACAATTGCAGCCTATGTGACACTCAAAAGTAGGTCACTCAGTCAATTTAAACATTTAGATTTTTAGTGTCTTTCAGTCCAAATTTACTTAAACTGCTGAAATCCACAGCTCAGCCAGTCTTGTTATAAACCTTCAAGTCACTTCAGAATATAACTTTACATTGGATCCACCTCTCAGTAAGTCTTTCTTTGGCTTGCCTTGGGTTCATTTATTCAGTTTTCTACAAAAAAGTAAAATCTGGTGTTGTTTTAAAACGCCGGCTTTCTGATAGTGGTGAGTACTGGTACTGCACCCCTTTTTGGGATTTAAGAAAATGAATTCCCAACAGTTATGGGTTTGCTTTTGGCAATCAGCATTGCCATTCCCAATGGTTTCAGACTACTGTGTGGGTAGTCCACTGGTGGTTTTAGGCAGTGTCCTTCTGTGCCCATAACATCGGCAAAAATGAGTGGCAGCCTATTCTTCATGCACTTCCCTGGGCATTTTCTGGGAAGCTCTGGCCATCATGATGTTTTCCATGTCAGTACTGCACAGTTTTGAGGTAGGGCTTGGATGCGTGGATAAAAACATCCCACACAACTCATGACAACCTTCTCATCGCAAGCCAACTCACATCATTCCCAGCTCATGGCAGCCTTCTCATTGCAAGCTAACTCACCTCATTCCCATCTCATGGCAACCGTCTCATTGCAAACCAACTTACTTAGTTCGCAAATCAAGGCAGACTTGTCATTGCAAGCCTATTCATCTCGTTCCCAAATCATCGTAGCCATCTCATTGCAAGCCAACTCACCTCATTCACGAAACATGGCAATCATCTCATTACAAGCCAAATCACTGCATTCCCAATTTATGGCAGCCATCTCATTGCATGCCTATTCACCTAATTCCCAAGTCATAGTAGCCTTCTCAAGGCAAAACTATTTCCTCCATTCATAACTCATTGCAGCCTTCTCATTGGAAGTCTATTCACCTCGTTCCCAAATCATTTTAGCCATCTCATTGCAAGCCAACACCCCTCATTCCCAACTCATGGCAGCCATCCCATGCACACCTATTCACCTTGTTCCCAAATCATTATAGCCACCCCATTGCAAGTCAACTCACCTCATTCCAAACTCATGGTAACCTTCACATCACAAGCCAAATCACCACATTCCCAACTCATTGCAGCCTTCTCATTGCAAGCCATTCCATTGCAAGCCAGCTCACCTCTTTCCCAACTCATTGCAGCCTTCTCATTGCAAGCCAACTCACCTAATTTCCAACTCATAGTAGCCTTCTCATTGCAAGTGAACTCCCTTCATCTCCACCTCATGGCACCAACTCACCTCATTCCCAACTCATGACAACCTTCTCATTGCAAGCCAACTCACATCATTCCCAGCTCATGGCAGCCTTCTCATTGCAAGCTAACTCACCTCATTCCCATCTCATGGCAACCTTCTCATTGCAAACCAATTTACTTCATTCGCAACTCATGGCAGACTTGTCATTGCAAGCCTATTCATCTCGGTCCCAAATCATCGTAGCCATCTCATTGCAAGCCAACTCACCTCATTCACGAAACATGGTAATCATCTCATTACAAGCCAAATCACTGCATTCCCAATTTATGGCAGCCATCTCATTGCATGCCTATTCACCTAATTCCCAAGTCATAGTAGCCTTCTCAAGGCAAAACTATTTCCTCCATTCATAACTCATTGCAGCCTTCTCATTGGAAGTCTATTCACCTCGTTCCCAAATAATTTTAGCCATCTCATTGCAAGCCAACACAGCTCATTCCCAACTCATGGCAGCCATCACATGCACACCAATTCACGGTGTTCCCAAATCATTATAGCCACCCCATTGCAAGCCAACTCACCTCATTCCAAACTCATGGTATCCTTCTCATCACAAGCCAAATCACCACATTCCCAACTCATTGCAGCCTTCTCATTGGAAGTCTATTCACCTCGTTCCCAAATCATTATAACCATCTCATTGCAAGCCAACACACCTCATTCCCAACTCATGGCAGCCATCCCATGCACACCTATTCACCTTGTTCCCAAATCGTTATAGCCACCCCATTGCAAGCCAACTCACCTCATTCCCAACTCATGGTATCCTTCTCATCACAAGCCAAATCACCACATTCCGAACTCATGGCAGCCTTCTCATTGCAAGCCATTCCATTGCAAGCCAGCTCACCTCTTTCCCAACTCATTGCAGCCTTCTCATTGCAAGCCAACTCACCTAATTTCCAACTCATAGTAGCCTTCTCATTGCAAGTGAACTCCCTTCATTTCCACCTCATGGCACCAAATCACCTCATTCCCAACTCATGACAACCTTCTCATCGCAAGCCAACTCACATCATTCCCAGCTCATGGCAGCCTTCTCATTGCAAGCTAACTCACCTCATTCCCATCTCATGGCAACCTTCTCATTGCAAACCAATTTACTTCATTCGCAACTCATGGCAGACTTGTCATTGCAAGCCTATTCATCTCGGTCCCAAATCATCGTAGCCATCTCATTGCAAGCCAACTCACCTCATTCACGAAACATGGTAATCATCTCATTACAAGCCAAATCACTGCATTCCCAATTTATGGCAGCCATCTCATTGCATGCCTATTCACCTAATTCCCAAGTCATAGTAGCCTTCTCAAGGCAAAACTATTTCCTCCATTCATAACTCATTTTAGCCATCTCATTGCAAGCTAACACCCCTCATTCCCAACTCATGGCAGCCATCACATGCACACCTATTCACCTTGTTCCCAAATCATTATAGCCACCCCATTGCAAGTCAACTCACCTCATTCCCAACTCATGGTATCCTTCTCATCACAAGCCAAATCACCACATTCCGAACTCATGGCAGCCTTCTCATTGCAAGCCATCCCATTGCAAGCCAGCTCACCTCTTTCCCAACTCACTGCAGCCTTCTCATTGCAAGCCAACTCTCCTAATGTCCAACTCATGGTAGCCTTCTCATTGCAAGTGAACTCCCTTCATTTCCACCTCATGGCACCAAATCACCTCATTCCCAACTCATGACAACCTTCTCATCGCAAGCCAACTCACATCATTCCCAACTCATGGCAGCCTTCTCATTGCAGGCAAACTCACCTCATTCCCAACTCATGGCAACCTTCTCATTGCAAACCAATTTACTTCATTCGCAAATCATGGCAGACTTGTCATTGCAAGCCTATTCATCTCGGTCCCAAATCATCGTAGCCATCTCATTGCAAGCCAACTCACCTCATTCCCAACTCATGGTATCCTTCTCATCACAAGCCAAATCACCACATTCCGAACTCATGGCAGCCTTCTCATTGCAAGCCCTTCCATTGCAAGCCAGCTCACCTCTTTCCCAACTCACTGCAGCCTTCTCATTGCAAGCCAACTCTCCTAATGTCCAACTCATGGTAGCCTTCTCATTGCAAGTGAACTCCCTTCATTTCCACCTCATGGCACCAAATCACCTCATTCCCAACTCATGACAACCTTCTCATCGCAAGCCAACTCACATCATTCCCAACTCATGGCAGCCTTCTCATTGCAGGCAAACTCACCTCATTCCCAACTCATGGCAACCTTCTCATTGCAAACCAATTTACTTCATTCGCAACTCATGGCAGACTTGTCTTTGCACTCTCATTGCAAGCCTATTCATCTCGTTCCCAAATCATCATAGCCATCTCATTGCAAGCCTATTCATCTCGTTCCCAAATCATCATAGCCATCTCATTGCAAACCAACTCACCTCATTCACAAATCATGGCAGCCATCTCATTGCAAGCCAAATCACTGCATTCCCAACTTATGACAGCCATCTCATTGAAAGCCTATTCACCTCATTCCCAACTCATGGTAAACTTCTCATTGCAAGCCATCCCATTGTAAGCCAGCTCACCTCTTTCCCAACTCATTGCAGCCTTCTCATTGCAAGCCAACTCACCTAATTCCCAACTCATGGTAGCCTTCTCATTGCAAGCAAACTCCCATCATTTCCACCTCATGGCACCAAATCACCTAATTCCCAACTCATGACAACCTTCTCAAAGCAAGCCAACTCACATTATTCCCAACTCATGGCAGCCTTCTCATTGCAAGCCTATTCACCTAATTCCCAACTCATGGTAAGCTTCTCATTGCAAGCCTACTCACCTCATTCCCATCTCATGACAGCCTTCTCATTGCAAGCCACCCCCTTGCAACCCAACTCACCTATTTCCCACCTCATGGCAGCCTTTTCATTGCAAGCCAACTCGCCTCATTCCCAACTCATGGCAGCCTTCTCATTGCAAATCAACTCCCTTCATTTCCACCTCGTTGGACCAAATCACCTCATTCCCAACTCATAACAACCTTCTCATCGCAAGCCAACTCACATCATTCCCAACTCATGGCAGCCTTCTCATTGCAAGCCTATCCACCTAATTCCCAACTCATGGCAACCTTTTCGTTGAATGCATACTCTCCTCATTCCCAACTCATAGCAGCCTTCTCATTGCAAGCCTATCCACCTCATTCCCAACTCATAGCAGCCTTCTCATTGCAAGCCTATCCACCTCATTCCCAACTCATAGCAGCCTTCTCATTGCAAGCCTATCCACCTCATTCCCAACTCATAGCAGCCTTCTCATTGCAAGCCTATCCACCTCATTCCCAACTCATAGCAGCCTTCTCATTGCAAGCCTATCCACCTCATTCCCAACTCATGGCAGCCTTCTCAATGCAAGCATATTAACCCTATTTCCAGCTCATTACAGCTGTCTCATTGAAAGCCAATCCATAGAAATATGTATGTGCTATTTCATCTTAAGCCATCAATTTGAAATTTGGAGTTTGTTTTCTTATCTTTTTCTTTGTATTTTTAGTTGTGTCCGCTTTGCTTTATTGCAAAATGGTAGAAACACCCTATTGCCCCCTTTGCCTCTCTTTTTCCTCTTACTGTTTATTATTTACTTTTTAACAATATTGTAAAACGTTTTTCATGCTCCCTTTTCATTTTATACATTCATTGAGTTTTCCATTGAACCAAAAGAGTGTTTTTTTCTGTTGCTTGGCCTTGCATTGAGTTGGAATGTCTTTGAGATGGGTTTCCCTGATATGTTTTTCATTGAGTTAGATGAGCTGAAATGGAGGGGCGCCATCACCCATCAAGCCTGTCTGTTTGCATGGGAGACTAAAACCTTTCCACGAAATAGCCCACACTGTTAGCTTTGTCAATGCTTGTTTTCTCTCTTCTTCTTAGTTTTTGCTTGAAGGACTTCCCATCAATATTTGATGATATTCACCCCCTGTTGTCCATGATCTAAATCCATCTACCCTCATTTAACCCATATGTATTTGCACCTATATCTACATACAGTAAAACCATCCTTCCCTTCTTTTAAGTGCAAACAAACTGTTTAAACATTGCAGCTTTAGCAAGTGGGCCAGGAATGACTATATGGCACCCACGTCAGCAGTCTTCTATAGGAACCCATTTTCTATGAGCTCGTAACGTAAACGAATGGTGTAAATGTCTAGTGTCAAAGCTTTTATGCCATTCATACACGTCATGGCTCGGTTTCATGTATTTGCATGGCTGAGAGGTGGGGCTACAGTATCTACACCGGCATGGATTTTCTTGCTGGCACAAATGCTGTGGATTCCTATGGAGTCCACCGGCATTTTACACCAGCAAAAAACAGACTCCATAGCAATCCATTATAAACGCTGCCTGCCATGTACACAAGGCAGGCAGCATTTACGTAATTTGTGTACCCTCCGCTTTTGCACTATCTGGCAAATTAGGAAAATGACACGGCGGGAGAGTTTCTACGCAAACGTGCAAACCTAACAGGTCCCTGCTGTGTGTTTGTGGGATTGAGCGCCACAGAGTCTAGCACTGCTACAGAAATGGGCCTCATTACAAGTTTGGAGGTAACCTTGCTGGTAAAACCGTCAAGGCTGCCTCGAAACTTGCATCCGGGTCCGGCACCCGCAAATGGGTAATTACTGGGATATTCCGGCCCTGCCGGACCCGGTAATTGCCTTTTTGCGGGTGCAGGGCCCGGGAGATCCCCATTCCCATTTGGGGATGTCGGATGCACCGGCACCGTTTCCAACGGTGCCGCAGCTTCCGACTTGCTGTGCTCGCGTGTGCAGCTCTGCCCGTCAGGTCAGACTTGGCAGGCACCCACGAGCACAGCTCCTAGTATGGCGGTACGGTAGCATTGGTGCCGGTAGTACTACCAGCACCATTGTTGCCTTACCGCCATACATGTCATGAGGCCCATTTGCTTAATGGTGATACGTTTTATAGAGTGTCTTCTACCACAGCTTTGCAAATTGTCCTGTTACCTGGGTCCGACCACCATGGACCTGACATGACAGGATGGATTATTGATGTTTGCCACCCAGCCTCTCTAACCAGGATACGCCGCTTGAATTAGGACTGTATGTCCCCATGGGCTCTGTGCTACTGAGCGGCCCTCCTGTCAAGCCAAGGGCGGCTGGATTCACAGAGCCGGACTCCTGCAGAATGCAAGGAGTTCTTTGCACTATGTATTCTGGAACCGCATTTCTCTGTGGCAATTCCCCGATTCATGAGGCACATTTGTTTTCATTAGGGGGGTGGGCGGGGGTGACTGCTTGCACAACAGACCCTCCGGCAGCTCTTTGGAGATACTGGGCTTGGGCATATGCCGATGAAGCAAGGATGTGCATTGGCTCCCTGCTCCTAAATGCACGAGAGTTGGGATCTGCCCATGACCCAGGTGGCTGCAGTGATGCCAACTGCAGATAAAGGCCTGTGACTGCAATTAGGGTCTTTACATTTCACCCCAGTTGCAGGGGGGTGGGAAGGACTGGAAATGTGAAATAATAATGGAAACACTCATGCCTTTGATGGGCATGCCGACCTTGATCAGAGCAATGCTGCCGGAGGTCCAAGAATGCCATATGGAGTATTGCACTTTCCCCTGCAGGAGTATTGCACTTTCCCCTGCGCCTGGCCTGTGACGAGTGAGGCCAAGCGCAGCCAAGCGGAGTAAGAGGAAAGAACCGCAGATGAAAGCGCATGCCCTTGTGAATCGAGATGCACTTTGAGCTGTGGCACGCACTGCTACGCCCGCAGCCCAGATTCTCTAGGTGGGATGACTCACAGAAGTGCACCTGGTTGGACCAAGCGCTCTGCATGTGCAAATTCACTCTTGCGAATCTGCCCACACGCAGAATGCTGGTGTTTTGTGCACTTCTGCGCATACCTTTTTTTTAAAAAATGGTGCCCCAAATGTATATTTTTTTTAAATGTTTTTGTTTTATACTTTGTTTATTTCGTGCCAAATCCAGCAGTTATCGGTATTTGCTGAAACAGCAGCGCCTGCTTAAAGATTAAGACCTGGGTTGCAACCCTGTTGCCCACAGACTGCCTCTACTCAAAACAGTCTGTCCTCTTCCAACCTGCCCTTGTGCTCACATACAGCACCCACTAAACAGGGTCTCTCATTCTGCCCCTCTGTCTGGACAGCCCCAGGATGGGTGAGGGACCTCTACACAGTGCAGGGCAGATCCGTTCTCCCACAGTACCATCGGAGGACAGGATCGGCCCGGTGCTTCGGATCGCTTTGCATAATGTCACACATTTGGAGAGCTAGGGATAGGCGCTGCGACTCCTAGAAATCACTTTGGGGCAGTGGTCGAAGCGGTTGGGAGCGGTTCTCCTCTACTTATGTTTAATTACGTTTCACAAGCCGTATACTTTATTTGGATATTGATATGGTATGATAGGTTATTTATAACGTGCTTAATACCCAGAGGTTTCTAAGCGCTGACCCGGGCATCAAACCTGTGTTGGTCCGTGTTGTCGTGCTTCCAAGGCGACGCTGAGCTATCCTCCGAAGAAACGAAAGCGTTCTGGAATGGTTTCGTTTTAAAATACACTGGAGGAAAACATAGCAACCTGCTCTCTCGGTGCACTCCGGGGTCCTTCTGCCAGAGATACGACGTTCCCTTAAATAGCAGGCCTGCTTGATTTTTTCTGTTGCAGTAATGGGGATTCAAACCGGAGACCAGTAAGCAGAATTGTTCTTTTGCACTTTAGCAACTTAATGTGAAAATACTGCAGGCACAGCTGTGCATACAGTTTATGGGTAGTTGGGGGGGGGGGGGGTTACTTCGATCTTTAGCAGGCCCCTTAGGAGGTAGAAATGGGTGATTAAAGAGGGGAGGGTGCATGCAGCTGCATGCTGTGGGAACAGTGAATAAAGGTAATGGGGCTGGTTTCAAATGGATTTTGCATTTTCTTTCATTGTATTTCTTTCAGCCTTTACACAGTGGTGGGGGAGGAAAGGAGAAAAAGCGGGACTCGGGTATGGCGTTTGTATTGTGCACGGGAGGGGGCGTAGTATTGTGGTTTGTGGGGAGCCGAGGCAGGCCAGCAGGCAACATAACTCCACTGCTTCCTCTCATACAGCTCATGGGCAAAGTGCTCGCCTTGGAAGCAGGATGACCAGGTACAACACAGGTTCGATCCCTGGGTCCGCGCTTGGAAACCTCTGGGTATTAAGCGCATTATAAATAACCAATTTCAATTACACTTCCACCACAGCTTTGGGGGTGATTTTATAATGAGCTGTGCAAAAAATGAAAGTGTATAAGCCCCTTCTTTACGCTTTGGTGTCCCCTTCCACCTCATTTTCCTGAAGTTCCGAGGCGTGGGAGGGCAGCAAAGAGGAGAGGACATCTCTGCTTTGCTTTCCTTTTCAGTTTCAAAAGAGCACCTGATTTTACTCCCACATGAGGGTTTCCTGCAGGCGGGAAACCCAAGAATTCCAATGCAATAGGCCTTGGTTAGCCCCTGCTAATGACCAGGTGGATTTCATTGGAATGAATTATAAAAAAATAAAAAAAAACGCATGGAAAGCGTAGTTTGAAGGCAGCATTTATTTAATTTGATGTATTATGGTTCTTGTATAGCGCACACAACCAGGGGGTATAAAGGCGCTTTAGCTTAAGGATATGGTTACAGAAAGTGCAAGCTTATAGTGCAGGCAGACATAATACCTGCAGAAGTGCATAAAATACATACTTAGGAAAGCTCACCTCTTGTTACGGGGAACTACATCCGAATACATATAAAGACATTTCAAATGGCTGTGGTACATACATGTTTGCATTATTACAGCATTATTTGTAAAAGTAAGGCTAAGAGGATTTTGGCTTGCTGTGCTCTTCTCTTTTGCACTCTGCTTCGAGAGCGCCTGAAATTGCCCGCAGGGAACCCAACGCACGGCCTCCGTGGTCGGTGGTCTATTCCCTTTGTATTAAAAAGGGATTTCTTTCAGCACAATATTTTGCAACATGAAACACCTGCTGGCTTTAAACCACACCAGGCTGGATAGGAGGGGGCGCTGCATCTATTAGCATGAGGATTTTAAACTTTCTCTACAATAGCACCTAGCAAGGCTTTTAGAGAATTATTTCTGTGTTGGGTACTGTGTCATTATGTGTACATTTAGTGTCTGTGGGGGCATTTATGTGTTTTTAGTGTGTTCCAAAGTGTAACTGTATATCATTACTGCCCACTTACATGCAAAATATGCCAAAACCCCGGCTCTGAGTACCTTTGTATATGTTATAACTTACCCACTTTACAATGTGTAAATAAGGGCGGAGGTGGCCCAGTGGGTTAAGTGCTTGCTGTAGTCATAAGTGATCATCCTATCTACCAGTCACAGGATTGAATCCCAGCAGCTATGACTCAGACTTTCATAATGTCTCTGTTTATAAATTGAGTGCCTTTAAGTTGGATAACAGTAAGATTTCTCCTTCACAGCACAAACCATTACGAAAAATATGTTAGACAATGCTACATAGAAAACGACAATGAATCATTCTCCTTTCACTCAACACATTTCTATAAAGAATTATTTTATATTGACAGGTTGGTTAAACGTGTGGTTTTCTGCTTTGGTGAGTCAGCTTTTTCATGCAGACAACTGGTTACTTATTTTCTTTTTACAGCCTGCAATGTAGGAAACCATTGTAACACGGGTGTAATACTTTAGATGGGAGTCTGACCTAACTGGAGACTGTCAAAGCAGGATGCCTGGGCTAAAACTGCAACATTCCCACTTGACCAAATCGTGTGACTCAGGGCAAGTCCATCTGACCTTTAGATTTTACAGTAGTAATTCAGTTTAGTTTGCATTACTGTATGAAATAACCAACTGAACCATTAACCCCTATAAAAGCCCTACGATTACACCCATATTGTATTCATTAGTCGTTTCTTCCAACCCCCACCATCAACCTCATCCTGTGCCCACCTCCACCTTTCTCTAAAATTAGCCACTGCTGGTGGATTACGGTGGTCACAGTGGCACAAGGTTATGCCTGCTAATAGGGCTACAATGGACAGACGAGGGACACCCGTGGACATGTGAGCCTCTGCTCTACATAGGATGACTATAAGAGGCCTTCCGTCTGGCATAAGATCCCAGTACTTGGGGGGGATTGAGGCGTGGGATATGATGGTAGCATTTGAGCATATGAGGTTGTACCTTGCATATGACACCTGTACATGCATGTGAGGCTTCACATGACATACAATGGCACTATTTGGGTATATGAGAGCGCACTTACCATATGATTTCAGTTTCCAAGCAATGCCAGTTGGTAGTTTGAATATTATGACTGTAGCTGACACAAAGCTATGCAAATTGGACCACTGTAACCGGTGAAGCTATGCAAACTGGCATTGTCTCTATGTATCCTAAGGCAACAGCTCCCTCTAGCGGTGACAACAGGCAAAGCTACTGCATCAGACAAACATACATCTGGACTTTTATTATATTTTTAGATCTTTTTATGGGCAGGATCTAACAGAGACCGGGCCTCTCTTCATGAACATGCGTATCTCACAGCATTAACGTTAATTCCCTTGGATTCGGCATGGATTTTGCAGATGTAAAGAAAAAGCAGGCGGAATCCCTAGGAATTCCAGCATCTTTGCCTCCATGGAAATACTATGCGGGTGGGAATGCAGGCCTATTTGCAGCATGGAGCTGCTGAATGGAGGCGGTAGTGGACTTGTGCTGTCCGTCCCCAAGCACTGCGCTGTAAATACTACAAAATACACGGATCATACTTTACCTGCAGAGTGATTATCTCAACCTATAAAATACTATCCATCCATTATATCACATCATTTTAAAATATCTGTCTACATTTCAACTCATTTTCAATTAAAAAATACACCTTTACATTATTTGAATATTACATTTTCTATTTAATTTGATGTTTTCGCATTCATTATTTTCACACAGAACCCAGTTAATATTAAATCATTAAACTGCCTTAACTGTTTAAGGGCCTTCCTATGTTACTTTCTCGATCATAGCTTGAGAACACCTTCAGCGAGTCTTTGCTTTTTAGACACTTTGCAAAACTGGCTTGTAGGTCATTACATGCATTGAGAACAGCACAAATGCATATTCCAGACTGAAAATTGCAATTGACCAGTGCTAAACTCACCGAGCTACCCTCCCACCTAATGACAATAAGCGGCGAGTCCAAATATCTTGCACTGACTCTCTGGATTGACACTCATGTGGTTTTCCCTTTTTTCACTAAGTACAACTCAGATCTGTAGTATCTGTAGTTATTGGAGATAAAGATAAGAGAAACACAGCACATAAATAAAATACCAATGAACAGAGAAATAGCACAGCAAGGTGCTTTCCAACTGTAGATGATGATTAGAGAGAAGGATGGTCCAGGTGGTCAAGGGGGAGCTTACACGTTTGAACTGAGGACATCACATACTGAAAATATACTATATGAATTAAATATCATTATTTACAATTCGGTGGCATGGAGGGAGAGCGCGGGCATTATGGAGGAGAGATGATGCCACTATAGATAAGTGGGGCTTGTGAGAGCTGCCCTGAAGGTCTACGGAGTGGCTGTGATCGCCACATCCAAACTTAAGGAGTTTGACTATCATAAAGCCAGCGCAGTGAAGGAGAGGAATAGGAGACAGCCCGGCAGGTACGTGGGCGTGACAGGATGTGCAGGGATTGGCATTACCGGGAGCAATGGGAGACAGTTTGCTAGATGGGGAGGGAAGGTGGCCTGTGGTAGGATTGGAATTCAAGGATGAGGAATTTGTAGAAGAACTGTTGCAAGGACAACCGCCCCTGTGAAGGCTCTGGTCAGAACTGAGAGAAGAACGTGAGATGTTGCATAGAGTAAAAGTTGGAAAGTTAAATATTGATTAAAGCGGGAAAAGTTGTGTAGGAGGCCAAGAAGAAGCCTAGAGCAAGAGTGAAGTAGATTTAGGGTGATCATGGAATTGAGGGTTTTATTAGAATCCTGGGTGAGGGAGGGAAGGATTATCAAGGTAGCAGTGGAGGAAAGGAATTGTTGAAGCTTTAGTTGACAATTAAATAGTATACAAGGTTGCACACCTTGGTGTTAGGTAGGAGGGGGTCAGGGTGAAATTTGTAATTAAGAAGGTGTACAAAGTGTGGCTTCTGTAGCTCAACTTCAGTCTTAGAAGTGTTATCTTTTAGGTGAAAGAATCCCAGCCAGTGGGGATGACATAGGGAGAGATCTGTATGGGATGATAGCTCTGGAGAGGTAGATGGAAAGATGATGGTTTAGGTGAAATAGGATGTGGGAGCAGGCAAAGGAAAAGATTAGATTACTGAGAGAGAAGGTGTGGAATGTGAGAAGAAGGGGGGCTAGAACAGATCCATGGCGAACCCCTTCTGGGAGTTGTGGCGGGACATGGATGTACCAGTTTACCAGGAGATGGCTAAGGATTGGTCCAACAGGTAGGAGGCTATCCAGCCAAGTGCAGATTTTATGTCAGTGTTGGAGAGGTTAGAATGTGAAATGGGTGATCGACAGCACGGAAGGAATCAGAGAGATAAACGAAAATGAGAAGAGAGGAAAGTTTGGAGTGATGAGCAGCGGTGAGAAACTTAAAAATATGAGTGAGTGTTGTTTTCTTTGCAGTGCCTGTTCGGAGAGGTAAGAGACTATGGGCCTCATTACAACTGTGGCGGCCACGGTATGAACGGTGCGGTAAGGGACCGGCACCGTTCATACCGGGCTGCCACATTACGAGTTCTGCAGCGGGCCCCGCTCTGTACGCCTGGCCAGACCAGACGTGCAGAGCGGCACCCGCTAGCAGAACAGGATGCTAACAATGGCCCCGTCATTAACGGGTCCGTTGTTAGCATCCTCCCCATTCCCATTGAGCCCTATGGGGGCTCAAATGGGAATGGGAAAGTACTGGGTCTGGGTCCCACGAATGGGAATTACTGGGCCTGCAAAGGTTTAGAAAATTAGTGGGGGTGAGCATGGCCTGGAGGGTAAGGCATACTTGGCAGGTATGGGTGCAAATGGATGCGATGAGATTGGTGTAATAAGTGGACTGTGATGAGTTTAGGGCACTGGAGAAGGAAACAAGAGATAGCTTGCCAGGAGGTAAGGTCCCCTTACCTCCTGGTAAGGGGACCTTTGTGTGGACTGTTGCAAAGCAGCGCAATGGCAATTGAGACACATTGTGGGTGTGGTTGAACAAGGAGCTTTTGCCTGCAGGATCAAGGGCACAATCGACAAACTAAAAGGATGTTTTTAAAGTAAACAGTGTCATGATGGAGCAACACGAAGAGGGCTTTCTTCAGGCATCCAAATCATAACGCTCTTAACACATTCTTACTAGTGATTGTCCTTCCCTGGGATACCCTATTTTAAAAAGTAATACCCAAACAAAATGGCTGTCACAAAGTTCCAAAATCAATTCTTAATGAGACCTTTAGCCTCCGAGCTACCCTAGACTTTCTAACAAACGTTCTCACATTCGGTCATCAATAGTTTCCGAAACCCTGATCTCAAATGTCCAGCCGTAAACTAATAAAGCAATAGAATCATAGTTTGCTGGGAAGGCTCTTCCCTGGTTTACTCACAGTTTGGACTCTATCCTGTCTCTCTGATGCCACAGGTCTCTCAGTTTCAGGAAGCCCTTCATCTTCTTGCCTCCTTCTCCTTGGCATCCACCAAGGTCCACCTCCATTCTGCCCGGCCCACCTCCCTTCCAGCAGTCTCTCCCCTTATGGGTGAGCGCCTACTTCTTTCCTTTTCTTTCTCCCTAACACCCTCTTTTATAGCACTTCCTGGCTTTTGGCGCTTGGGTTGGCCATTCAGATTGGCTGGACTAATTATATTGGTGCATTGCTTGTATTTTCCCAAGCAGACATTTAAATCTTTGTGCTGGGCCCACTGTGCATTGATTAATTGGGAAACGTCCCGTCCCTTCCATATTCTTTCAGTGCCTAAAGTTGTGCCTTGCAACATTGCCGCCATCTTGGCATCCCTCTACTTCCTGCATGTGCGTTCGCAGCGTTCTGGGCATGCCAGATAGTGATCCACAGATTCTGGTTGCACTTTACCCAACTGCCAGAACCACATTCATCCAAACTCTTCTGTCTGCAAACTCAGGAACGTCTGTGTTTCTCATGTGATGCTCCAGTTTCAAACTCTATGGGGTGGACTGGCCCATAGGGAACTCTGGAGATTTCCTGGTAAGCCTCTGCACCCAGGGCCTTTATTGTGTGGTATTTCCAAATTTTCTCATAGGAAAAGCATTGGGCTTGCTGAAAATTTGTAATATGTGGCCACTTTGAAAATGATTTCCAGGGCCTCTTTTGGTTCCCAGTAATTATTTCCAGGGCCTCTTTTGGTTCCCAGTAATTCTTTCCAGTACCTCTTTGGGTTCCCAGTAATTCTTTCCAGGGCCTCTTTTGGTTCCTAGTAATTCTTTCCAGGGCCTCTTTTGGTGGCCAGTCCAACCCTGATTCTATGTAGCCTGGAGGTTATTCTTACAATACCAGCAACGGGTTGAAGGAGGGAAGCGGTTACTATTTTATGCTATGGCTTACTCCCATATAGTAAGAAAGTACCAGCCAAGGTTACCTATGAGTACTCCTCTGCTCTTGTTCAGAATTCCCAGGTAGCATTCTCTTAGGACCATGGGAAGAAGCAGAGTCGTTGCTGGGGGGGTGGGCTGAGGGGGCTTTATCCCCAGATCTTTTGGTTGTAGCCCATATAGAAGCTCAGGGGCTACAACCAAAAGGCCAGCTAGACCCGGGTCCCGACAGCCCCAACATTAGTGTAGCCCCAGATCTTTTCCAGACCTAGCAACACCCCTGGGAAGAAGGGTTGGGGGCTACCATACTGTAATTTGCTGGGGATGGTCATTTTACGGGAACCCACTTCTTTGAACCTCTGGGAGACACATCGGTTAGTGGCCGGACAGCCCAGCCCCTAGTGGCTCGCGGCACACATAACACGATGGGGAGTTCTTGCGGCTCACCACAGGAGATACAGAGTTGGCGTAGTTGGTTATGAGCGAGATTTTGGTGTGTCTGTATTGTGCAATGTCCTTTCCACTGAGATGTGTTCATATATGTTGTATGTGGTGTAGTGACCTTCTTCAGGGCTGTACAGAAGTGAAATCTTAAAGTTCAAGCCTTTGTCAAGTCGATATTGTCAAAGCTTGGCAGATGCAAGGGTAACTGAATGTCAGCAGAATTTCTGTCCTTCAATTCTCCATTCCTCTAAGAACATAAGTGTTATTTCAGGAGTGACGGAATGTCATCTTTTGCGGCGACTTCCGGGAAGAGTTATGGCTTCTTCAGGGTGTGACAAAAGTCCCCAATGCTTCATTCTGCGGCTCCCAGACTTCGAAGCCAGGCGAGAGGCCCTCACTTCGAAACATTAAAGGATTGCCTAAATGTATACTATAAATATGCAAAATTTGTGGACGATGTCAATAAGGCGGCAATTATTTCTCGAGCATCTGCTGACACGGCCATAAACCCTCCGTTCTAGTGACGTCAACCGAAATCACTCAAAACAAGCCCCCCCATCCTTCAAGCGCTGTCATCTTTTTTGTGATTTACGGATCATGCTAACGAGTGTGCTCCTGGGATTTGGGTTGAATAATGTATATTATGGAATATTACTCAGAAATTAAAAGGTTTAATCAGAACATGTTGGACAACGTCCCAAAGACATTTTATGAACAAACAGGATTTGCTGTCCCAACAAATGTGCTGAACTCCAACATAAGCCTTTCATCGTTTAACAAGAGCAACAGTGTCTTCTCAATTCAACAGTATTCTACAAAAGGGAAAATCAGTTGCCTATAGTTGAGATCACTGGCCTGAAGCGCTTGACCTCTCGCCTGCCTATCCTTCTAGTTAGGCAAGGTGAACCAGACGCGACTGAACCCCCTCACTGGGCGCAAGGCCTCTGTGATTGCCCTAAATGACACTCCAGCCTCTTAGTTACATCCAGGCAGCTTTCGAATCATGCTGACCCTGGGGAATTGGTTTCATTTGCCTGCCTACAAACACTGAATAAAGGACCTAAGGGTTCAGATGCCAAAGGATTGCTTTGGTTGAATTTTAGCTAGCCTTGTCCCTATGCTGTGAAGGTCTCCTAAAAGTATCAGCCTTCTATTCCAGATTCCTCCAGCTTTTAAGCAATGCATTAGTATGGTAGGTGCTATTATTTATTTGAGTACCAATTTCGGTTGGGTGATATTGTATGTAAATATGTGCTCTCTAAAGCGCTTTGGATTAAGGCGCTATATAAATAACACATCATTATCATTATCATTATCATGTATGCAATATGCCCTGAGTGGCAGGGGCATTACTGAGTCAGGTAATGCCCCGTGGCCCATACAAGGAGCATATTGCTATTAGTATCCCGGGCCCGCAAGATCTGTGAGAACGGGGTACTAAAAGCATTCTTTTATGTCTCGAAACACTGCGCGTTTCTGGCCAGAAAAAAAAATGACAGAGAAAATGGCCGCTGGGGAAGGGAAAACAAGAGTCCATTTACCCTTTCCATGGTGGCCATAGGGAGCGGACGTGCTGGGAACAATTCTGTTCAACACAAGAGAAGCAGGATGACGGTGTATCTCCTTGGAGTGGCAGATATCACTGCCATTTCCTCCACACATGCAAATCCCAGGGCAATGCAATGAGTATATATTTTTCATGGTTACAAGCACATTAATGTTAAGGTGAAATTAGCAACGAATCCAATGTGTTTTGGTTCAAGCATACAGCCCTTTTTCTCTCAGACATGTTGGTCAGCAATAAAGATCCATCGACATCTGGTTATGGGGAAGGCAGAAACTCCAACTCAAATGGAAGAGGTTCCATTATAGAATTTGCAAATTGTTCTATATGAATGACAAATAGATATAATATGTCACAGATGGCACAGATAGCAGACAGTTCAGGGGTTTTTATTTCATTTGTGGTGCCTAGGGCCATTCCGCTCTCAGCTGCCCATGAACCTCCTCCATAAACCTTTCGGCTCGCGCCCCATAACACCTGATTAATTACACAGAATGGTAACCTCTGATGTCTATGCTGTTCCCTTCTCCTACAGATAGTCATTCTCCTAGCCTTAGTTTGTTTTGAACAGTGCTAGAGTCAGATAGGAGTTGTTTTGGACAGCAGACTTGCTTTGATTTGAACATTTTTGACGACTGACAAGCACCTTAGTTATTTAAATAGGTAGAGAACACCCCATAGCTATAGGAAGAAATAGGTCTGCTTATTATTATTTAATACATCTTGTTGGAGATGTCTTCAGAGTGACCGTGTCCTTCTTCTGTTCAGCCACATCTAGAAATAGGTCAGTGTTCCAATGGGTGTTAGGATAGTGCCTAGCACATTCTCTTGTAATTAGGCTAGGTCAGTCACACCCACACACCGCTTCTTTTCTACTCTTACTACCCCTCTCTTCGACTCAGTCCTCCCACCTGTCCTCCATACCTTGGATGCTTACCCCTCCTACTCCTTACCACCAACTTTTGAAGTAAGCACTCCTCCCATGCCATTTCACTCTCCCCGCTCTCTACTGCTACCCTCCACCACACTCCTTCTCCTCTCCTCCTACTACTACACTCCACCTACCACTACTGCTATTATCCTCCAAATACTACTCTTCTCCTGCCACTACTAATCTCCTCTTCCCACTACTACATTCCTCCTACCACTACTGCTCTTATCCTCCCAATACTACTCTACTACTGCCACTACTAATCTCCTCTTCCCACTACTACACTCCTTCTCCCACTACTACACTTCTTCTCGCACTACTACTCTCCTTTCACTTCTATACGCCTCTTCCCACTACTACACTCCTTCTCCCACTACTACACTTCTCCTCGCACTACTACTCTCCTCTCACTTCTATACGCCTCTTCCCACTACTACACTCCTTCTCCCACTACTACACTTCTCCTCTCACTTCTATATGCCTCTTCCCACTACTACACTCCTCCCTATACAGGCACCCACTCTAACCTCAGATCTGTCCCTTGACATTTACTCCCTGCTCTAACTTCTTCTACTGAAATTGCAGAACGACTTTCACTCCTAAACCAAAACCTCACTTGCTCCAACAAACTCCTCCACAAGCCACTGTTGCTTATCTCCTTCTGGCGGTCTCTTAGTCATCGTCCACCTCCACCTTTGACCTCATCCTGATAACCCACACCCCCTGCTTCCGGTTCCTCCCCTATGTGCCACTTACTCTTTAGGGGTTAGTCAATTTTCCCTATCCTGTACTGATCTCCCCTTCCTGGAGTGTGTGTGTGCAGGAGAAAACTTTCAGAAGGGGTGTAAGCCACAACCACTGTCTCCGCGCAAGCTCACTGTGCAGCGGAACAGGGCCAAGGTAGCAGTATTTGCACCAGGATTTCGGTATTGAGGTAACATTTATATGCAATTGGAGGCTTTGCTCCTCCTTCATTCTTTTGGTGGTCTAGGAGGTCAGAGTTTAAGTGTGATATCCCACCGGTGCCCACAGCTGGATCCGTACGTCTTTCTGACTGCTGGGTAGACTTGCGTCTTTCGTCAGTGGCGTTCTTTCTCTCTACGACTCATCATGCTGCGTTGCGCTGGCTCTTTTCAGCGATATAGTAGAGGGTTGGGTTTCAGTCTTGTGGGTGGGTGATTTATTCTCTTCGGAAGTTTCACAGTTGCTTGGCGGGTTACATTGAGAAACACTGGCGAGCATTTTGGTGTCGGGGAATGGCTGGAGATTAGAGTTGCATAGATATATACGAGCGCAAGGGGGGTCAGGAATGTGGGTCGTCTATGCATGCAAACAGAAAAAGACACAATGGAGAACCAAAAACAAAAAATGATGAATAAGAATGAAAATACAGTTCTAAACAAAATAAAACTTTCAAATACAAGTTATGCTAGATGGAATGGGAGCTTCCTGAACGCCTGAAAGAGGACCCCTCCAGGTAAAGAATTCTGGTAACTCCCATTGAAAGTATAGGGACTCCTACACAGATGGCCTTTCCCAGAATGCAGATCACCTTTCCTGGGGGGAGCCCGGGCCCTGGAGCACCTGCATACTCAGCGCCCCTAACCCTCTCCACATGCTTGTACACCATGATAAAGGACTGCTGCAGAGTTCTTATTTAGTCGACCTTGATATTACCAAAACACAAACAATTACAGAAGAGCAGCCATTTTACCTGTGAGCCGTCAGCATAAAAGCCGCCATGTTAGCAGAGTTTGCCATTGGAAGATCACAGTGTGGAAAGCAACAGGCTGCTGTGGCCATAGGCCCCTTTTTGCATTGTCAGGGGATGCAGAGGATCCGACATTTTTACTCTTCAAGCAGTGCTCTTTTGGGCGAGGGATCTTTCTGACCCATAACAGAGATTAAACGAGTGCAAAAGAGGACAAATGAATGAAATCGTTGAGCCTCGCTGGAACGCTGAAGTCGCATATCATTTCGAGTTAGCTAAAAATGCAACTTTGCACAAAATGAACTGCCTGGAACATTATGTTTTAGAATCAAAGGAGCATTGTATGGGGCAGCAGTTATGTGTTTTGAAAAGGATACTCCTTTGGCTGTGCAGGCCGCGTAACAGGTCCTGGCCAGAGAACCTGCAGCGGCTCCTGCATTGCCTTTGAAACAGTGGCTACAGTAGTTGGTGAGGCTAGTGGCAGGTCCGGGTCTCACTTCCGTCCAAGGATCCGGTAGGTTTCCCATTGTTAATGCAGTGTTCTTCACACGGTTTTTTGCCACGCTTCCTTTTAGTAGAATAAATGAGGGGTGCGGCCACACAAGTGACATTGAATAGGTCTGGCATTTCTATGGTGAAACATTGTGTATGAAGAGCACACTAGTATATCGTGAAAACAGAAAAGTATGCAGCCTCAGGATTCATTGGCACTAGCATGGTTGAGTCAAGGCCCACTCTAACAACCAGAGAGAATATTGACTATGGAAATGCCCTGACTAACAAGGGGAACTTGGCTTCAAATCACCTAGGCCCGCCTGCCCTTATTCCAAGCCTGTTGACATTTGCAGCGCGACCCTCCCATCGGTCCACCGCCACGGCAGACAAATTGTGTACTTAATGACAATCTTATGCTTGACAAGCTAGCTGGCAGGGCTGCCTACATTCCACCAAACCAAGTCCCTAACAATGTGTGTACTAGGGCCCGTGGTTCTCAGTTAGAACGAGGCATAAAAACCTGTGGGTTGAGAGGGGACCAAAAAGAAGGGACAGTATTCTTACATAAGGTTCCAAAACTGGCCCCTAACTCAGTAGAATCCACGGAAGCACTCATCAACAAATGTATCCATTGGCTTCGCGAAGTACGTGGCTGCCTAACTGTAATTCGCGAGGACATTATAAACTGCACTAGATTGCGGTAGAGTACCTTTAGGACTCTTTAAGGATTGATTTCAGGGACCAGAGAGTGGTCAATGGCTTATTGGGTACTGAGATGAGATGGCGCCCATTTTCCAATAGTATGATTATAATTCGAGCATGCCCTCAGTTTAATCTTGACTATCTCTCTGAATCTAGGTCATGCTATCCTGTGTTTACTGGTGCAAATGCAGTGCCAATGGGGAGAAGGACTTTGGGAAAACTCAATTGGGCAGGGGTAGAGGGACTCTAGGTTGACCCTGCAGTGAATAAAACTGAGATGTTGGGTTTATTGACCAACTGGTGGGACACAGGGTTACTGTGTTAGCTCCCTACCTCATGGAAGGATGTATAGCCAATTGTTTTATATAATGTATATGTTAGGATGCACTTTTATGGCCACAAGGCCGAAATAAAGTTATTGACTGATTAATTCTTACAGTTAGTCTTACTCTGTTCAATTCCTATAGTCTGCATTCATTACTCTGTTACAAGAAAACTATTTCTCACCTACGAGAGCTCAACAATTACAAAAACATAAAAAAAGAGAAGATAGAATAACCAATTTTGATATCAATTCAAACAATTAATATCCAAATCAAATAAGAGCACAGCTCAAACAGATTCCGTCAAACATATTCCATACAAAGTACAAATGATGGTGTGCAAAATAAACATGCTTGTTAAAAAACATGAAAATAATGTCTTTGGGTCACAATAATAAAAACACCCAATTGGTTTTGACAATAGACCTTTCGAATTACTAGCCTCCTCTTCAGCAGGACATGGGCATGAAAAAGAAAATCTGCAAGAAGAAACAGTAAAGCAACAGACTCTGAGCAAATAAGACATTGGGCCTCATTACAACCTTGGTGCTAAGTGCACCAACTTTACCACCATGGTGTAAACTCTGTTTACACCATGGTGGATGGCGGATTTACCGCCCCATTCCAAGGTGAGTGGGGCGGTAAATCCCCATTTCCCATTTTCCCTTCCCCATTCCCATTTTTGCCCCATAGGGCATAATGGGAGTGGGGAAGGCGCTAATTACGCCGCCGTAAATTACGGCGGCGTAATTAGCACCATGGCAGGTTAGCGCCATGGATTTTAACGCCTGCTAAAAGCAGGCGTTAAATTCAGAATCAGGCGTTAAGGGTTAACGGTGGCGTTAACCCTTAACGCCTGAGTTGTAATGAGGCCCTTTTAGTCGCCTGCCGCAAACAATGTTTAGTCCAACAAGGTGTGCAAATTCCAGAACAACGGATGGATGTCTTGCATGGCCATGGCAGAAAGAAATCAGGAAGAGAATCACTGCCAGACATAGAGAAGAGTTCATTAACTATAATAATAAAACCACCATGAAAAACCTGCATCCCACCCTCTCAAATAAAGGAGATATAGATACATATCCATAATCCCCCATATGTAAATCCTTGCAATAAACTGTCCCGCTCTGCCTTTTAGAGACCCCACCTTGACCCGCTGCAGACAGTTCCCATTGCACTCCCTTCTGTGTGAAGATAGCACTGGCTTGCCTTCAAAGGTACACCCCAAACCTACCTCCTCAAAGGTGATCATTGGCTCGGCAAAACATCTCTGTGTTCCCTCCATTCTCCGAAGCGTACCCATTTTAGCTAGAGTGCCTTCTTACCACCACTCATGTCTCTCTCGTTGAGGTAACCTGCAGCCTATCCTCCACAACCGTCTATTTCCAAGGGCATTGGCCGATCCAACAAACCTTGGGCTAGCCTGGTCTGTAGCAAATAGACACCCCAGGCAAGGACCATAATTGCCCTGGTGAAGGTGCAGAGGCACATGGGAGGTGAAAGGCAATGAGCAAGCTTATGCTTGACACCTGCACACCTTACGGTGTCGCCCAACCATCCAGAAGTACACATGATTGCTCCGGCTACATTGGCAGATGGAGAGAAAGGGCAACGTGTAGTGACAGAGGGCGAACACAATATTGTTGCAGATGGTCCAGTGCATCTACTGTCTGAGCTGAACTAGTAAAACAAAGGCACTGAAAGAGTAGAAGAACGGCTCAGATAAAACACAGAGGAATGTACCAATAAATAAGAAAAACTCATCCATGTGCCATCCAGGAGGGACTCAAAACATATTCTTTGAAGCATCATTCAAGAAACTTTCTCTTACTTAGACTGTTTCATTCACTTAAGCAATGGAACCCTCGGAGGGGATGCATTACCGGTCTGGTAATGCCCCAGGATGTCAGTTTCAGGCCCAAACAAAGCAGGGGCCTCAACGATAGCTCTGGGGTATTACCAGACCCGTAATGCTCCTTCTCTGAGGGTTCTATTGCTATTAGTACCCCAACACGTTATACCAAGGTTCTAATACTTTATTTTTCTCGATTTGAGAAACACTGTGTTAACAGTTTCTCAATGTGAGAACAAACTACAAAACAGACGGCCGCCATGCATTTGGGAGAAGGGAAATACAGGTAGTCCCTTCTCACTTTCTATGGCAACATTTGCACGCTGGGAACACTAGTGTTCCCGGTGCTGAAGAGGAATGATGCATGAAACGGTAAGTGGGGCAGGGGTGAGGAGGGATTGAAGATGTGGGAAAGGGTGTCGGGAAGAAGGGGTAGGGAACACAGGGGGAGCGCACTTACTTGCTACTCGGCAAGGGAAGATGGCAGCCTCCCGCTCTGAGGAGGCTCGGAACAGGGTCTTTCTCGGTGTGGTAAAGATGCTTTTCTGAGCCTCCTTTTGGCTGGGAGGCCGTCACACCCCCTCACTGGGTCCAGCTCCTTAGAAATGTCCCATGTTAGAACAGAGCTTTTTTCCGCAGGATGCATTCAGTATTCATCACAGAGCAGATGAATTGCAGGAAGGTGCCTCTAAATGGGGAGCTGCAAAAGGCTTGATGAAAGCATAGATCACTCTAGGCAAATTGAAGGTCAAATATTACAAGGGAATTGAGTGTGTTAAAACCAACCAGGGTTGTTGGACTTTGCACCCTTTAACAAAATATGATGTTCACTGCAGCACAGGTTTCCTCCACACAACAGCAACAGGATACTGTGAGGGCATCATAAAGCAAGACACAGACAACAGATCAAAGTTCAAAATAATATGGTTTATTAAATCAAACGTCAGGATGGTTGAAGGGCTAACTTGCCCTATGCTAAGCTGGGATTTCCCTACCTGAACGAAACTAAGGAAAGTCTGAGTCTTGAAGTCCAACTTAAAAGTCTGTCTGTGTCCAAAACCTATCCTTGCCCTCACAACTAAAGCTAAACAATGTGTAAACATTGGTTATTACAGACATTCTGCACCAGTGTTAGTGCAATTAGCAAACATTGTATCATTTCAATGCATGTTTGCACGGGGGCAATGTTGGCCATAGCCTTAGTGCACAATGTGCCCTGTTGCAGAAATGCATGGAAAGAGTGTGCTTGTTTGCAGAGGCAGAATGTTTGCCCCAGCGCTGTATGCACCTGCACCCATAGATGGACCGGTAGACCATTCTTGCCTCGTGTGATTGGCTGCTATTGTGGGATTCCCCCATCCAATGGAAGGGAATGAGCTCTAATGCGCCCTCCTTTATTAGGCCCAACCCTATTAGCATGTACTGCTGACATTTGGTCTGTGTGACAGCTTTACGGCTCTGCCTTAGTCCCACGGAATTACCATATTACTCACACCTCAGACTATTACATGGTGTGAGGCAGCCCGAGAGGTGCCGCAAGGGTCGCCGCTTCCATAAATATTTATTTGCTGACCTTTGCCTCCTGCCATACACAAATCCAATTTACTTTTTACAATGACCTCCATTTTCTCCCAAGTAGGCAATTTCTTTGAAATTGTTATTAGATTGGGTAGCCCAAACAGAACACGCCTTGCTTTCAGACACCACACGTGAATGTTTAGGGACGCTTAAGGAGCGCGGCAGGCCCTCAACAGCCTGGAAACAGGTTTTCACAACGAATACACAAGGTTGTGTTGAGATATTCTCAGACTTATGGAACTGGAGGTGAACCATTACACCAACAATGAAAGTGAGAAACTGCGCGCAGTGGCGGCTGCTATTTTCATTCGAAAATAGTTACCACAAATGGGCGCAAGGAGGGTTTGTGTGGTGCTCCCCCCTGAGAATGGTTTTTTTGTGCATTTCTTTTTATTAGGTTTTAACAGGGTCATACAGCCATTAAACCAAACGATACGAGAGTCGTGCCATCTAACAATGCAGTAGACAACCAGTCGCATTACCCCCTTAATCCTCCTGCCCACCACCCCACTGTGTTCTGACGAGCGCTCGTTTTGGCAGTTAGATGTCCGAAACTGTGCCCTCATTGGAAAGTTCATTGTCTGAGTGGGCGGCGACCTGACAATCCATGACCCCTCTAGGTCTGTGGCACACTGCTCGTCCATGGCTTCTTGATGGGTCGGGTTGGTCCCTCATCCCGGGCCTCATATCTCCATCCCCCTCACTAAACCCATTATTAAACTGCAACCACTCTGATTCCACTTACTAGCTGCCTCCGTGGATTGCTTCTGTACGTTTTTCCATCGTATATATATCTTTAGCTGTGCCAGCAGGAGAATTTATTTTAAATGACGGGTTAAAATAATGCATTTTACAGCAGACCATATTTAAATAATTGGCTGAAAAACATACAATTTACAACCTGTTTTCTATGGTAGCACATGTAAAAGATCAACTAGAAGGCAGGTCACCAACAGTACAGAGGAACATGTTCCAAAGCATTTTCGTTATGCCCACAGTATGTGCCAGCCTTTTGCCAATTAAAGAAGATATTTTCATTCTGCCTGTGCATATACTATGGGCCCGATTCATGGAATATTTGCCCGGTTCAAAGTGACTTTGCGCTGCTGAAAAGTGACTTTGCACTGCAGGAACAAACCCTGATTCATGGAACCGTGCAAAGTGTATTTTTGCCAGGAAAAGTCCTTCAACTGCAAAAATTTCTATGTGCTGACTTTGCACTGACTTTGCACGGCAAAAATACACTTTGCACGGTTCTGTGAATCACTGTTTTCATTGGCAGTGCAAAGTTACTTTTCAGCAGTGAAAATTCACTTTGAACCGGGAAATATTCCATGAATCGGGCCTTATATCTCATTAAACGAAGACATGATCACACCTGCTGTGCGAGTATTCTGAAGCACTATATGACGGGATTGGCACATGAAGAAAAAACACCTTCATGTTAGCTTTGTCCCTGATGCCAGTAATGCCACTGTAAAAAGTAGAGGGAGGGGGACTCAGATGGAGCTCAGGTCAGTTCAGGCCAAGTGGCTTACTCGAGGTTGACTCAAGTATTAAGCCACGGCCCAACCAAAGCATGGCCTGATCCCACCACCACCTTGCCTTTTACTTCTGTCCTACTGGTAGTGTATATGTGCCTGTCGACCATGCTGTCAGTGCGCAACAATATATGCCAGTTTTGGCATGTAAAAACATTGTCATGTTGCCTATGCCCAATAAATGCCAAAGCAGATCATTGTGTCTCAGTGGGATATGCTAGCACTGAACCACTTGTAGGCTTCTGGCCCAGTAGGCCATGGCTGAGGTAAGAGGCAATCCTCCTTGCACTGTGTGGTCTATTAATAGATTTGGAACAACACTGCAGTCTCTAAAATGTGCGCTGCTTAAAACCCAAGCAGGGTCCGATCCTCCTGGCTATCCGGTTCACTGTAGCTGTGCACAGCAAATTTGACCAGAGGAGGGAGGCCTGATGAACTGGTTGATCCCACCAGCTCAAGGGGAGAAGATTCCTTGCAGATCTTCCCGGTCACCGAAGTTTGAAGATTCGGAATCGCAGCAGGGCTTCACGGGAGGTTCACTCGTGGTAGAGGTCCTCTTCTGTCTGCTTCTCTTTGGTTCTCTCGATCCAGTGGTGACTCTGCCTTCTCAGTCCCAGAGACCTGCTTTTATGCAGTTTTCCTCCATTCACACAGCCTGGCTGTCAATCACACAGCAGGGTGTCTGTCCCAGCCGGACAGTCACCACAGCCAATCACACAGAGTGCAACATGGGTCTCCAAGGAGACCCTGTGCAGGGAGTCTCAAACCCCTCCCTCACATCCTGTCCCCCTCAGACATTCAGGCGCCTAAGGAGTGCTTCTGTGCAGAAGCCTGCCAAAGGTCGGCGAACAAAGGAACCAAACCTGGTTTGGCACGCAGAGCAAAACACGAGAAATACTTTTACAAAAAGAAATGCCGAATAAACCCAGTTGGAACCGTATAAAAGTAAATATGGTCCAGCGGGTTTAAGTTCGAGGCTACTAAGATAGCCTAAAACAGTACCAAGGCTATTTAAAATAACCACAGTAGGAAAAATAGGGTAGTTACCACTGCCACCAGCCAAATCTTAATGAAAAGGGAACAAAACAATGTTCCATTAGAAATAGACAAAAAGGGATAGCTACTACCCCCTTCCAAAACTCTATGTAAGATAGTTTGTACTGGGTCTGTGAATTTAAAAAGACTAAAGACTCATAAAGTCAATTGCAACTTTACATGTTCTGGGAGACAGTAGTCAGTCTCAGAAAATGAAGTTCAGAGTGGGAAGCCTGAAAAAGACAACCCTGTGTCACTGCACTGAAGGTGCTGTGTGACACACAGTACAAAGGTGATGCCTGTGGTATAGGTGAGGCTCCAGAGTCCCTGAACACTTACAAAAGTTAAACACACACAGCAAAACACATGTAAGAGTGGGAAAACAGTCTCACACTCTTACCAGGTGAAAAGAAAAATCTTACAAATCCAGCAAAGCTGCTGAGGGACTCAGTAGGTAAGGGAAAGTAGCCATTTTGGAGAATTCTCCCTAACACTTACACCAATGATTTATGACTTTGCAAGACTACAAGCATTACATTAGTTCTCCCTCTCTGTTCAACTAAGCACATTTGTAAAACAACATGGTAACTTAACCTGACAAAATATAAGACATCTTTATTGAAACATGTTAGGCAAAATGAATTACTCTGAAAACTAGAATGAGCTATCACGGAAGTCATTTTGGCAAATCTGCCAGTCCATGTTTCGAAAAAGTACACTGGAATGCTGCGTCTGGCATGAGCTTCCTCTATGGGAATCCAGGGCTTTGCTATGCAGGGAGATTCACAACCACAAGACATGGCAGTAGGGTCTTACACATGACTTCTCTACTCTTATCTCCTGTGAAAGAGTAGCTCTTTGTCAAGTCTTGAACAAGTCTCTCTAGTTTTGCATGAATGTTTGGGTGATAAGAGCTGATGGGGACTTTTGAATCTGAAAGCCTCTACACAGCTGAAGTTGGCTATCAAAATCTATATTTTTTCTCAAGCCAACATCTTGCCCCCTTTTTAAACTTATTTCTTTGCATTCTGTTTCTAGTAAACTGCCGTTCAGAATGGGGACTATACATCTAGAATCGAGGCTTTTTGCTTAACATTTTTCTATAAAGATGAATATATGTGTAAAGTTGGTGTATTATATATTTCAATCAACTAGGGATGAAAAAATATGTGGTCAGTCAAGGGTCGAAATCTCAGCTTCACCACTTAGCAAAAGTTGTGTGACCTTTTGCACATAATTTTCTCTTACTGTGCCTTATCTGCTAAAATGTTTGAGTCTGCAGAAGTTATACAGTTTATGCGAAAAAGCCAAAATCATAAATTGAGTTGCTCTATTTATAATAATAGTGACCATTCATAAGCAAATCACAAATTGAGTTGTCCATTGTAAGGACACTCTTGTAATGTAGCTTACCATTATGTTGTAGACTACCAAAGACTGCTATCTCTCCCTGTGATGCCATTTTGTGTATTCTCACCTTTGGCAATGTCAACACAAATGCAAATCATGGGGCCTCCGTCGTATATCTTAGAACTGGCCCTATTTTCAGGCCCTGTCAGGGATATGAGGGAACCTGCCCTGCTCCAACCCCCAAACCGGTGTCGGAATGGTGCGCGGACGCCCTCCCAGCCACTTCTTACTGGCTGGAGTTGGTTGGTGTGGGTTAGTTGGGTGAAGACAGAAGGCGGGGAAGGATGATTGAGAGACAATAGGAGGAGAGCGTGGAAGGAGTGTGGAGGTTAATGGAGAGAGGGGTCTGTGAAGTGTTTGTCTGTGAGGAGTGAGTGAAGTCAGAGTACAGTAGGAGGAGGCAGTGGTAATTGTTACTGGAGGAAGTAGTTGTAGTGGTAGTAGAGGGTGTCAGTGAGAGAAGAGAAGGAGAGGAGAAGTGGTAGTAACAGTAGAAGGGTCATGGTGGTAGTAAGAGGTGGAATAGTTAGTAAAGAGGCGATAGAAGTGAGAGGTGGGAGTGGTAGTAGAGAGATGGTAGTAGTGCAAGTAGGTAGTGGAGTAGGAGTATTGGCGCAAGAAGAGAGGTTGTAGTAGTGGAGAGACAGTGGTGACAAGGAAGTGGAGTAGTAGAGAGGGAGAGAAGAGTGGTACATTGAGGTAGTAGTGAGTGGAGGAAATGAGAAGAGGAGGAGTGGCACATCAAAGCATGAAGGTAGAAAGGCTGAGTGTTAAATCCGAGGGATAGTAGAGTGGTGGGAGTAGAACATCTTGGCACCCAGTGTAGAGAAGTGGGTCAGGTAAGACTCTGAGTGTGTGACAAGTCTGTGGTACAGTATGAAAGAAGGCGCCTTCCCTGTAACTCCCCTGCAACACTAAACAGGGCTGTTCCAGGGGCAGCTAAAAGACACCTAGGGAGTTATTTAGCCACCGCCGCAGTGAAATCACCTGCAGCCTAATGTAGAACAAGACGGATAGGTGTCATCTGGTAATACAAGCTACGCCTGATAAGGGCGCCTGGGCTAGGAAGTGGGAAACCGGAGAGGGATGTCCCATGGGCAGAATGCTCCCCACAAACCTGATTGGCCTAAACTATCCAAAAGTCCCTCCTCCAAAACTAGTTGTAGTATTCACTGAACAACCTTGTGCTGACAGTCAGAGTGTTTATTTGTGGCGGACGCCCCATCACCCCCGTGCAACTACACAGTTAAATGTTTTGTCTTTTAACACACACATTTCGCAGTGATTTTGGTGCATCTATGTTAATTTTGGGTCGACAGAAATTGTGGTTAAGTTCTTCGAAAATGTAGCGGTCCATTAAAACATCTGCACTGCTTACCCATTGTTCCCTCTCTGACAATCCGATCGTCCCCGGTGTTGAAGGGACACCCTGCCCTTTCCTTCTATTCTATGGCCGCTTGTCTGTCCTGTCTGACCAGTTCTATATTGAAGGGAAAACTGAACAAATAAAAGCCGGCATCCAAATGAGTGAATACTCTGGAACGTGAAATTAGTGCAAACAGAGAATTCACATCTACAATTTGCATTGGTTAAACACAACATCTTTAGGTCAAAGCTCGAAGAAAAGCGTCCTGGATGCGTTTTCTTTCTCCCGAGCGAAACATAGAATCAGTTCGGACCGGACATTCAGGCACTGTCAGTTTCCCAAGTCACAGCCAGGCATAGACACGCATAGCATCCTCTGTGGCTCTGCAGCCTGCACCTTAACGACCTGCAAACACATTTCTTTAATCAGTGGCAGAGCCTCTCTTATACATATGGGCACATTTCCAACTGAAAGACCTTGCAAAGCAGTTGCTTTATGTCACTACTCAAATGTTCTCAGCATCATGAATACAAAGGAGCTGGAAATGTTGTTACAAAGAATCACCATATCTGTTGGAGTTTATTACACACCTTCTTTTCGTTCGTACCGTATGTCACTAAAAGTACAACTGGGTTAAAAACATGTTTTCAGGTTTGCATTACTTGCATTCTGGGACTTATAATTTACCATTCAGGGTGTGAAAATTAAAGCCACAATGACATTCTTTTGGCTTAAAATGTTGTTGTACAGATGTACATGTTGTTGTGTGGCTTTACTATGCAATTTGTATGTTTTATAAGTAAACTCTGCAAACCATATTATTGTAGGACTCGAAATCCAAAACTTAAATATTTGTTCCAAACTTAGCAGGTACGTAGCCAAATTTACAGAGTCGGTTCAAAGCCCTGCTTTACTGTTTAGCCAAAGTGTGTGATGCTGGTCAATTATTTAATCCCACTCTGACTTAACTGTCCATTCAAATAGTATGAACTTAATCACACTATTTGAAAAAACAACACTTTTGCAATGGGACAGATTTAATGAGTAGGAAGAAAATAGTGTACACTCATGCTCCTCTGTTAGTGGCCCCCACGACTTAAACCTTCTGCCCAAAATACATCCTCCTGAAATGACTTTGAGTTAGCTCTGTCAAGCAGTAACATCAATCCTTGGCCTGTCACTGTTATTTCTAAGTAGTCTGCTTAGAGTTCAGAGTTAATGGCTTAATTGCAGCTGCAAAAGTGCTACAGGTTTCATAAAAATGCCTTAAACACATGTTCCTTCAATCACTTGATTTATATATGTTCCTTGAACTGAGGTCCTGCCTAAACAAACATTGACAAAGCAACAGTTTAGACTTCTGTAAAGGATAGGCACATGCCAGACACTCATATACTTAGACAATCACAACATGGTCCAGCTCTTGCATTTTATGGTCAGGTGATGCCATTATGACAGTGCCTGAAAAATGCCTATCCCATGCCTACACAAAAGCCCATTTGTTGTATTTGCCAATGTTTCCATTCGAATGAAGTGACTGGATGCAGACGATTAGTGACAACTGCAAAGTGCATTGAGTTTAAGGTACAGGTACAGGCTTGCTCAAAGTATTGTTACTTATAAATAAAAGTATTCATTATGAGAAAAGATACAGTAATTAAAAATGAACATTAAACTGCCACCTCTTAAAGATGTATCTATATCCTATACTATTTATGTAGGAGAATTACATGACAATGTATAGAGAGCCCTAACCAGTTCACATTGTATGGCCAATCAAAATATGTTTAAACAATAGTGTTTTAGTGTAAAGGATGATTCACAGACAACACAAATAAATATGTTCCAAAGAGATGTGTGTCAAATAGTATCTTGTTTAATTTGGATGCCCGTTTTTACCAAAGATTTCTATTTATGAATATATTGTTGTAATCAGTGGTCACAGTGAGTGGGAATGGTCGGGAGCGGAGACTCCTTTTTACTGTTAACACTCCCACTACATTTTGCAACCATTTTCACCATTCTGGAACTGTCCTTTGTGAAGTTAAAGCACATTTCTCCACTTCAACACCGAATAGCAGTTGCAGCTGAACTGAAATCTGTTTCAACTCAATTGGCTGTCAAGCAGCATGATTACAACCCTTGAAAATTCTGCTGCACGTTGCTCACCGCTGTTAGGCAGAATTCCCATTTCTGTGCTAATTCCCTACAGCCTTAGAGACCCCAGCTCTTTTGCTGGACTTTAGGACTTTTTAATTTTAGCCCTGTAGTGAGTGTTACCTTTTTTCACTCTCTAATGTGTTTTGACCTGATTTCGATTATGTGTTTTCACTGTTTTTGGAGTCTGGTAAACTCCATAGGCATTTGCTTTTTGTATGGTGACACACATCACCTTCAGTGCAGTGTCACAGATAAATCCTTTAGATTTCTCATAAGGTTCAAATACCCTTTCTTGTGTGAACTACTGTTCCCAAGAAATGTAAAGTGAAATTGACTTTACTTACCTTTTCTCTTTGTAGATCCATTTCATGTGGAGTGCTGGGGGGTTACCTGGTAGCCCCTTATCCTATATTCTCATGTAACATTTTTATGTTGCCCTCACTGCTTTAAATGGCTGGTGGCAGTGGTTTACTATTTCCTACCATTTTGCTTTTCTACTGCAGGCTGAGCCCTCAGCTGCAGTACACACCCATGGGTGACCATTTTGTCAAAATGGCCCCTGTCTTCTTTTTTCACCATTTTCTGTTTGTGAGGTGTTCCTTGAGTTTTAATCTGTGCGTTGAGATAGGTTTGTGGGGTCACCCTAGAGTCCCTCTACCCCTGCCCAGTTGAGTTTTCCCAAAGTCCTTGTCCCCAGTGGCACTGCATTTGCACCAGTAAGCACAGGATAGCATGACCTAGATTCAGAGAGATAGTCAAGATTAAACTGAGGGCATGCTCGAATTACAATCATACTATTGGAAAATGGGCACTCATCTCAGTACCCAATAAGCCATTGACCACTCTCTGTTCCCTGAAATCAATCCTTAAAGTGTCCTAAAGGTACTCTCCCGCAATCTAGTGCAGTTTATAATGTCCTCGCGAATTACAGTTAGGCAGCCACGTACTTCGCGAAGCCAATGGATACATTTGTTGATGAGTGCTTCCGTGGATTCTACTGAGTTAGGGGCCAGTTTTGGAACCTTATGTAAGAATACTGTCCCTTCTTTTTGGTCCCCTCTTAACCCACAGGTTTTTATGCCTCGCTCTAACTGAGAACCACGGGCCCTAGTACACACATTGTTAGGGACTTGGTTTGGTGGAATGTAGGCAGCCCTGCCAGCTAGCTTGTCAAGCATAAGATTGTCATTAAGTACACAATTTGTCTGCCGTGGCGGTGGACCGATGGGAGGGTCGCGCTGCAAATGTCAACAGGCTTGGAATAAGGGCAGGCGGGCCTAGGTGATTTGAAGCCAAGTTCCCCTTGTTAGTCAGGGCATTTCCATAGTCAATATTCTCTCTGGTTGTTAGAGTGGGCCTTGACTCAACCATGCTAGTGCCAATGAATCCTGAGGCCCGGTGTTTGTCTTGCCTTTGGCCAGCTTCAGCCCTGAAGCCGGCTCTTGGCTCCAGTGTGTTTGGAAGGACAGGATGTGAGGGAGGGTCCCGAAACTCCCCTGTTCTTTATCTCTAGGAATGTCTGAATGCCTCCAGTCCTGATTGGCTGACTGATTTTCCTTTCAGGACAGCTACCCTGCTGTGTGATTGACAACCTAGGCTGTGCATGAATGAAAGAAACCTGCTTAAAAGGCGATGATTTTGGGACTACAGGAGAGTTGACCACTGGGAGAAGCACCCGTCGAAGAAACCATGAACAAAGCTTGCTCCAACCTCCTGGACCTCTGAATTGCCCAGTGAAGCCCTGCTGCTGTACTGAACTCCTTTTTCACCTCGACAGAGAAGCTCCAGACAGAACGACTTCTCCCATTGGATTAGTGGGACCAACTAAGCCCAAGACGAACTCCACTGCACCACCATCCCTGACTTGCTGTGGCTCTCCGTTGCTTCAGAAGCCCAATGCCAGGATTGAGTGTCCGTAGTCGAGTGAAACATCTGAAGCAGTAACAAATCTGGCTTGAAGCTCCAGGAGCCTCCTAAGGACCCTCCAGAGTGCAGGACCGAAAGAGTGAAGGAAGTCCAACCGGTATACGTGATCTGCATCAGTGTTGTTTGCTAAGCGCTGAAACTGTAAAGTACCGATGAACTTAAAAGAACCCGAAGCTGCCGACGATCTCCCAAGTACAGCCGTAGGAGCCCTCCAGACGTCCTCCCTCTTGTCCCCACGAGTGAGGCTCCGGAACCAGGGACTGCACCGCTGTAGCAAGACAGAATCCAGTTGGGCCACTCTTCTTCTAACCAGAGGTACTGTTTAGGCTTGGGTACTTACCTCACTGCCTGTAGCCACACTTTTCTCACTTGGGAATTGCATTGGCTTACATTCTTTTTGAGTTGATTCCAACTCCCTCTCACAGCTTGTGACTCTACAGTGATTTTTTTAAAACTAACTTTGTGCAAGACATTTGGGTCTAAGAAGTGCATCAGATCCATAGACTGTTCCAAATGACTTTGGCTGTCCTGGCTGCCTGAAGACTCTTCTAACTCCATTGACTTTGATATTGTTTAGCCCTCATAGGTGGTAGCCTGTAGTGTACTAATGCTGCTGTGAAAGGCTTATCTAGACTTCATTGGAGGGTTCAATTGTCCTCACAGTTAAACTGTTCTAACCTTTTTTTCTTAACCGTTCCTTTCTACAACCTCACAATCTGCAAAGTTTACTACTGTGATATATAAATGCCATAACTGTCTGTAATTTTAAAGTCTATTTACATTGTTACAACGAAATGCCTTTTTAAAGAATGCTGATTTAAAAATAGATTACTTGTATTTATGGATTTCCTTTGTACAGCTCTACAGCTCACATTTACCTCTCTTGAGATAGGCTTGGCTGCTCGGTCACACTATCAACTTGTGTAGTACAAACCTATACCAAAAGGTGGGTAACCTAATACCAAGCAGATAAGGGTTGTGAAGTCTCATCCAGTGTGGCAGCACCAATTCTTACCTAACACCCGCACAGGCCACAGTTCGACTATTTTTTATGGTATACTTCTACCACTTGTTTTGATATTTCTGTCAGGCACACATGTAGTGCCATTAGTTTCTTATTCTAGCCAATGTCTAGTCTAGCCACAATGCAAAAAGATGTTATGTTATGTTAAAGGTATTTGTACCGTGCACTGTCACCAACGGAATTGGTCCCCAGGTGCTCTGGCGGATCTGTAAACGAGAAGGTGGGATGGGTTAGTAAGGAGGAGAGGGAGCAGGATAGTGAGAGGAGTGGTGTTCTGTTGGCAACTTCAACTCGGTATACACCTGGTGCTGAGCTTTGGTGTGAGTATCGGATCGGTGTCAGTCCTCGTGTGCTGTTGGTGCGGTGTAAAGACCGGTAGGGGGTGTCTGTACTTCTGCTCTCTATATGGTCGAGGAGAGGCACAGAAGACCCCAGCCAAGATTCTCTAATACGGTAGCAATGGACGAGCAATCAGCGGTGCCTAGCTTCTCAGGAGGTGATGCAGGCTGGTTCTTAAGTACAGTGTAGTCCCCAAGCCCCCACAAAGGAATGTCCACACACTGTATTGGTTAGAACACAGTCTTTATATAATCAATATTCAAGGTTATGTACACTTATCATAATAACTCACTTTGTACTTAGGAAAATCAACAATGGCAAATATATACAGTTCTAAAGTGGTACCACCCTTTGTATTAGATCTCATGAAAAGTGCATCAACAATACTGTAATCATGTCACACCGATCAATAGAGTGAAACCAGCAATAGAGAGAAGAGAGAGAATAAGGTGGTTGAACAATAGGCAGAATACTGGCCCCTACCACTAGACACAGTTCTGTGTGGAGATCCCCCCACCTGGGCAACCTGTAAAATAAAGATATAGCACAAGCCCAGTCCATATATTGTTCTGCAAGTCTTATTCCCTCCTATAATGTTTTTACCCCCCCAATGTACCTGGTGGAGTCGAGTTCTTCGAAGGGGCGTCGACAGATCCTTCTTGAGCGACCCCCTTTCAAGCGGGAGTCACGGATCGTCGAGAGGCGTCGAGAAACATCGAAGAACTCGGGGTTTGGCGACGGGGAATCGACGGCCCTTCTTGAATGCCTTCCCTTTCAAGCGGGAGGCACGGGGCGTCGAACGTCCGTCGACAAACGAGGTAGAACGATGTCGAAGAGGCGGCAGCTTCGTCCGAGCGGTGCTCGTCGGCGTCGGGGCGTCGGCGTCCTGCAAGGCGGAGGTGTGCGGGGCACCTCGATGACAATAGTTCTGGACCGCAAAGATTGTAGAGACGGGAGCCCAGCAAGGGCGTCGGGTCGTCCGAGTCTTTGAGGTCGTAGGGTGGCGGGAAACCCACCGGCAGGTTTCTCCTCGGCGCGTTGGTCGTCCTCGACTTTCTCCGGCAGGATAAGCGGTCGACGATGCGGTCGAGAGAGTCCTTCAATTGAATGTTCTTAGGCAAAGGAGCGGACAGCTCCGGTCGTCGGCGGCACGGCGTCAAGTGGTTCCCACGGCTGGGCAACACAACTTCGACGGGCCTCCAGCGGTTACACAAACCTGCGAACCCTGGTCGACGGCAATGGACCTCGACGGCGTCGATGTCCGGGTGCTTCACTTCGATCTCCTCGGCGGTCCCGTCTCGGGTCGACAGCCTTTCGAGGGTCTGTCTTCCAGGGCGCTTCGGCGAAGATGGAGCGGTGCTCGATGGTCCCTCGGAGCACGGGAAGAGGGCGCCTTACCAGGTCCTCTCTCGGGTCAGTCGTCGACGATTTCGACAGCCTTCGGATCGGTCGAAGCAAATGCCACAGCAAGTCTTCTTCTTCCAGCTGGACGTCGAGGATCAGCAGTTCCAGTTACTCTTAGAGTGGAGACTCAGCTCCAGGATGCTTCTGAACGTTCCTGAACGTTCCTGAACCTCCTGAACAGTGGTGAGAGGTCCCCAGATAAACTATTCTGTCCCTCATCCACACTGCTGGCCTACACTCAGCAGCCAATCATACAGAGGGGCATTCATGCAGTCAGTCAGCCAATCAGGCACACAGTGCATTCAGGCCACACTCCTCCCTTTCAGACACTCACAACAAGGAATGTGGATTGGGACAAGTACCCAGCCATTCAACACTACACACTGCATTCAGGCCAGTTTCGGGCAGGGCTGTCTCAGTCTTTGTCTCTCATGCCAGAAACCAGACAACCACAACAAGGAGTGTATATTGGTCACACACTCCATTCACCCAGGTCCTACCCACAGGAGGTACCCACAACATACAGTCACTGGGAAGGCTCCAGTCAGTCTAGCTGGGCCTTCACAACAACACCATATATGGAACTTCCACCCAACAGCCAGTCAGGGGGAAGGGACAGAGTCAGGGCTTCCCAGGACTTTGGGAAAACAATGTAACAGGCAATAGAAAGCAAGAGGCCACAGGGGCCATCTTGTTTCCTATCAGGAATCAACTGATTCCAATGGCAGGGCCCGGGTATCCCAAAATGGAGGACACCCAGAGCACCTGTCAAATTCAGCATGGAGCTGCCACCAGCCCATACCCTGCTCTGTGGGCCACCCACAGGTGCCCAAAAACATACACTAGGGGCACAGGGTTGTACCCCTACCCAGGGGTGCCATAAGGGTATCCCATGGGTCTGTTCACCAAACCAAAAGAGAGAGCTGCACTGCCAGGAGTCCCACATGGACTCCTGGGCAGAAAACATGACAGAACACACGATAAAAAGCAGTAAGGGATAAGGATTAAGGATTCAGAGGCTCTGTCCCTCTGATGCATTTCCAGCATCACATGCGGCTTATGTGTTGTTGCGGTGTGGTGAAGTGTGTGAGGTTTGTTGTGAGAGAGATGGTTGTGTGAGTTTTTTAAGTTAAATAGGTATGCAGAAAATGTGAGCTTTTATTTGGTTACAGGGTTATAGGACATTGAACATTTTAACTTTCACAGTTCTGTCTAAGTGTGGCGCTTGCTAACCTTCACAATCCTATCTGGGTGCGGCACAGCCTAATGTTCACAATTCTGTCTAAGCGTGGCGCATGCTAGCATTCACAGCTCCATTTAAGTGTGGCACTTGCTAATCTTCGTTATTCCATCTAAGTGTGGCACATGCTAACATTCGCAATTGCATTTAATGTGGCACTTGCTAACCTTCACTATCGTATTAGTTTAGTTTACTTTGTTTATCCTGTAAAGCGCATCCAAACCATGGGGCAACTGGGCGCATTAGACTTGTGAGGCAATATAGATTACAGACAGTTGCACATATGAAAGATAACAGAGGAGAGTACAATACAAATAAATATGAGAGACCGTGTTACATGGTGGTCCCGAGATTAGAGCACATAAATGTTTACAAAGTGGACCGGATTACAGAGTGGTCTAGATGCGAATCAGGCTAATGTTTATAATTCTAAGTGTGGGACATGCTAACATTCCCAATTCCATGTAAGTGTGGCATATGCTAACATTCCCAGTTCCACCTGAGTGTGGCACCTGCTAACATTCACAATTCCATCTATGAGTGACATTTGTTAGCCTTCATAATTCAATCTAAGTGTGGCACATGCTAACATTCACAGAGCGATCTCGATGCGACGCAGGCTACTGTTCACAATTCTATCTACATGTGAGAGATGCTAACATTTGAATTCCATCTGAGTACGGCACATGCTAACGTTCACAATCCTGTCCAGATGAGACGCAGCCTGAAGTTCACAGTTCTATCTAAGTGTGGCGCTTGCTAACCTTCGTAATTCCATCTAAGTGTGGCACTTGCTAACATTCACAATCCTATCTGGATGCAACGCAGGGTAATGTTCACTATTATAACTGTGGCACTTGCTAACCTTCATAATTCCATCCAATGAACATTTCAAACCAAGGGTCAAGCCTCGACATGCCCCGCCCTGTCCCTCCTCAAATTCCACCCCCACAAGCCCTGCTTCCACCTGTTCCGCCGTCCCAGGCTACTGTTCACAATTCTATCTACATGTGAGAGATGCTAACATTTGAATTCCATCTGAGTACGGCACATGCTAACGTTCACAATCCTGTCCAGATAAGACGCAGCCTGAAGTTCACAGTTCTATCTAAGTGTGACGCTTGCTAACCTTCGTAATTCCATCTAAGTATGGCACATGCTAACATTCACAATCCTATCTGGATGCAACGCAGGGTAATGTTCACTATTAAATCTGTGGCACTTGCTAACCTTCATAATTCCATCCAATGAACATTTCAAACCAAAGGTCAAGCCTCGACATGCCCCGCCCTGTCCCTCCTCAAATTCCACCCCCACAAGCCCCGCTTCCACCTGTCCCACCATCCCAGGCTACTGTTCACAATTCTATCTACATGTGAGAGATGCTAACATTTGAATTCCATCTGAGTACGGCACATGCTAACGTTCACAATCCTGTCCAGATGAGACGCAGCCTGAAGTTCACAGTTCTATCTAAGTGTGGCGCTTGCTAACCTTCGTAATTCCATCTAAGTATGGCACATGCTAACATTCACAATCCTATCTGGATGCAACGCAGGTTAATGTTCACTATTATAACTGTGGCACTTGCTAACCTTCATAATTCCATCCAATGAACATTTCAAACCAAAGGTCAAGCCTCGACATGCCCCGCCCTGTCCCTCCTCAAATTCCACCCCCACAAGCCCCGCTTCCACCTGTTCCGCCATCCCAGGCTACTGTTCACAATTCTATCTACATGTGAGAGATGCTAACATTTGAATTCCATCTGAGTACGGCACATGCTAACGTTCACAATCCTGTCCAGATGAGACGCAGCCTGAAGGTCACAGTTCTATCTAAGTGTGGCGCTTGCTAACCTTCGTAATTCCATCTAAGTGTGGCACATGCTAACATTCACAATCCTATCTGGATGCAACGCAGGGTAATGTTCACTATTATAACTGTGGCACTTGCTAACCTTCATAATTCCATCCAATGAACATTTCAAACCAAAGGTCAAGCCTCGACATGCCCCGCCCTGTCCCTCCTCAAATTCCACCCCCACAAGCCCCGCTTCCACCTGTTCCGCCATCCCACTCCCTCCTTTTTTAATGCATCCCTCGGTAACCAGACTTACCTGAGCCTCGTTCTTGGGGTGGCATCTCGGGAGAGACTACACCAGGGCAGATTAGCCTCGGAAGCTCTGTGTTGACTGATTGCCGCTACCCGCTCTCAACTGATCTAAGAATTCTCGCTGGAGTGAGACTTCCGCATGCCAGAGACCAGGCTGGGCTATTCCTCACTGGGACGTTCAGTGCCTTAAGTGACACTACAAATCGAGCCGGTGCTTATCGAGGGAGCGTGGCCTAACAGCGGGGTCCTACTGGGCCATTAGGCCACGCCCCGTTGACGAGCCCCAGCTCAATGGGCTACTGGCAGACCTGCCAGGCAGCCTTTTGTAGAGATCAGCACCCTCTCCCATTAGGGAGAGGGTGCTGAGCTCTGCATCTATATTTTATAGGCTTGCCTGGCAGGGGACAGCGCCACGCCTATTCAGCCTTAATGGTGGTGCTGCCCTTCGCCGGCTGGGGAAGGGCAGCACCACCATTAAGGCTGAAAGGGTGAGGCCACTGGAAGCAGAGGCCTTTTTCGTAAAGACTGAAACTCCCGCGAATCCGCGGGAGCTTCAGTATTTAGAAAGCAAAGCCTCTGCTTCCAGTGGCCTCACGTTTTCTCCATAATGGTGGCGCCGGCCCACGTGCATCACTTGATTAAAGGGATGCCTCGCAGGTGCGGCGCCACCATTATGGCTGAAAGGCCTTTTTTCTGAAGCCTGAAGCTCTTGCACACGAGCGAGAACTTGAGGCTGTAGAAAAAAAAGCCTTTTCGAGTAGTGGCCGGGTCTGCCAGGGGAGATTAGTGGGCCCCGGCAGGGCCCCGCCTCAAAACGAAATTTCGGAGCCTGCCGGGACCCAGCCCTGTCAGGCTAACTTGCCCTGTCCGATTATCAATAATGAACAGTCACCAATAATAAGCATATTACATTCGAATTTCATAGTTGTGCACATATCGTCCCAAAATGTATTGACAGATGTTGAACCTACCAGAAATGTAGTTGATTATTTGTCTGTTGCCAAGAGTTGATCACTACAACAAACAGAAGCGATCTGACAAGGAAATACTTCCTCCACAATTATTTACTGCAAGGCTAGTCAGGTTCAAATGTCAGTTCCCTGAAGTACAATTCCCTTGCACTGGCTTTAAACGGCCACCCTAAAATAAAATGAGGAAGTTGTTTATCAATGTGATGGCCTATCATTTTATAAGTAGTAGGGGCAACATTGTCCTCTAGCTACACTCTGCCTAGTGCAAACATTGAGCGAATAGAACATATTTTAATTATGAAAACGAAACTTCCTGTTTTAAAGAAAAAAACATATGAATCGTTTTTAAACTCCACATTTTACATGACTGCCATGTAACGGTGTTATTGTGCACAGGTACATCAGAATAGCGTGCGGACAGTTTGTCGGGTCTGAATCCACAGCTCTGGGTGTGCTCATCCGCAGATCATACAAGTCGTTGGCTCCTGTACCCCACACTCCTATTTCTTTTAGAACCCCATAACATAGTCCCCATGTCTAACTCATTGCCTTGCCTTGCTGTATATTAGAATCTATCCGACAGTGCCGCTATTGCCATGTTGCATGTCGATTCTTCCATTCTTGGGATCATCAAACCACTCATCATATCCCTTTTTCTGATAAAGATAGAGATGCGCTCTACCTCCCAAAAGCACACCCCAAGACTTCCTATTGGTTGTTATATGTCTCAGTGAGCCACTGTAGCCCCCTTTTCCAATTTCCTCCCCACTTGCAATCTGAGAAACAAAATGGTGGCCGACTCAAATATGTTAGTCCATTTCCAACCAATCACAATTTCTTTTATTAACCAATCATATGACATCTATCTAGGCCAATAGACCACTCAGCACACTGTGTAAAGCAATCAGGTGCTGCATTAGTGACATGTGGATTTGCATAGTACTTTATGAGCTCGTAATATCTCTAACTCGACCTTGCCCTTTTTGACCCACTTTTTCAGGTTTTGGCCACAGCGCTACCACAGGTCTGAATCCTGTGGAAAATTGGGACCATGGTCTTAACACTTTCACGCACCGTTACTGTATTAAATGATTTGAACCAATTGCAAAGTGCCTGCCCTTATAGTCAAACTAATTGAAGCCTCTTAAATTTTCAGAATGTCGAGTGAAGGGTTTGTCGGTGTATAAAAATAAGAGGTTTGAACACCTTGGCTGTACTCTGGGTTAGACCCCCAGAGGTTGGTGTGTGGGGCAGTTCATCTATAAGTGCTGACAGAGTGCTTCCCTGTGACCGTTATCGAGGAGCCACTGGGCAGACCCAGTAAAACAAAAGCGCTCCCTCAGCTGCAGCGAGCAGCTGGGCGACTGCTCCAGGGCCGACCGGGCAGTTGAGAAACATGCATTAGAACCCTAGTCGGTGTAAGCTCAATTGGCAATGCTTACCCAAACGTGCATGATGCACTGTGTATGCTGGCTGGTCTACCACAGGCCATTAATGGAGGAGCTTGATTTGGCACTTCCACCCCTTGATGGCCTGCAGGCGGGGGTGAAATCCTGGTCATTATACTGCAGGAAACAGGTGGGCCATCTTGGATAGCGGTGAGAAGCCCTGATGTGACCAAAGGAGAAAGTAAAAGAAAAAGACAAATGTCTATATGTTCGGGTGTGTCCATTCGAAGTGTGTGTGCGTGTGTTTATTCTAAATTATTTTCAACCTTCCATTCAAATTCAAAGTGTTTACTTTGCTCAAACTATAGCTCATGATTGTTAGTATCTGTCCAGTGTTGCTCCCATAGAGATTTGTATTGACTTAGGGATTTCTGCACACATTTGTTGTTTTCTTCAGCCATTTCCGAATGTCATTTTAAAGGGTAAGATTTCAAATCCATTTTTCTCTCTTGTTTGGGGAGGGAAGGTTGGATTTGAATCCTGTTTTCTATTCCTTATTCCTGATTGATTGCTGTTTCCTTATATCTAGCTAGAATTGTTAATTTGTGGGTTGAGGAATATTGCAGGGGGAAATCCTAACTCAAGTGCTATCTTTCCAAACAAGCCAAAAGTGTTCTTTTCTCTGGTGTTTTATATTTGTGTTACTAAAGATTGAATTTAAGTGCCTTACATACCTTCTTATCTGTTATTGTCACCACCTTGGTGATTGCTGCTCCCTATTAAAAGTATATGTTTGATTTGAATTTTAAATAAATAAATAAATAAATAAATAAATAAATAAATAAATAAATAAATATTACCTTTACCAAACAGCCTGATTCCTGGTCCATCGTGACCTGAGGTATTTGAGAACGGGTATAATATGAGTGGTATATCACTCAGAATATTGAACCTACATATATATATAATAAAATAAGCATGTCAGCTGTGCGCTGCATACTATGCTGAGGCCAGGGTTTATCGCCTGATTGAAATACTTAACACCATCTACTCGACCATCAAACCAACCCTTGTGGCCCTCAAAATCTGCATTGCCTTGATTGCTTCATGGAACCTGTCTGGCTGACCATTGTATTCAGTCACCAGCTTCTTTGAACTGAGCGTTAAATGGACTCTGGTTGCCCTCATGATCCACTTGCTTCGCTGCATAGCCTTCGAACTGCAACAATCTCCATTCGACTCCTGCTCAACACAGCCTCCTGTCTAGGACACAGCGACTGCTGCAACGAATCACACAAACAGCACCAAACAGCTTGGTTTGCCATAGTCAAACTGCCCAGAAGGGGAGAAGTTATGGGTCAATAACCCTTAAGTGCCCCCTTTGTCCATTTTGGGCCCTAGAGAATGGATAGGTCACCTGTGCAGCTTTTTCCGAATACACATCCTTTTACAAAGAACACAGTGGTTGCTGAACTTTCCTTTCCAACTCTGTATTCTCCTCCAGAGTGTTACATTCTCTCTGATGAGGAGGTGGTAGGAGTTCAGATTAAGGAAAGAGGAGTTGTGAATAAAATGGCAGAAAGGTGGGACAACTCCAAGGAACATGATTGTTGATGACAGACAAAAGGGGGTTTGGGTGGCAGAGTCCACCTGAGACAGAACGAGAAGTGACTGACTCTGAAACCTTATCATAATCCATGGAGACTACCCTTGGTGATCCTTGGTGATCCTTGGTGATTCCATTGGTCATTCATATTTGGACTATAATGGTGGGCAACCAGTAGACCAATGTCGTATAGAACACATGCATGTACATCTACCAGATGTATGGTAGGATATTTTGAGTGCACTTAAAACACATTAGACTACTTAGTGCCTCTTAACCCCTGTGTATTGCCGGGAAGAGTGACTGGGGCATTGGCAGTTTTGAACACAGACGCAGACTTTTTGGTTTTCTACTTTTAACCCAAGGGAAGCCATCCTGTGATTTGTTTGTCACTTGCTTCTTTTACATACATATTTGAGTTTATGCCCTTAACTTGCATTACCTCAAACCAAACCCTATTGGAAATGCCACTTTTGTATATCTATTATCTATCTCATTGGTCAACGCTTGAGGCTGTGACAGAACACAACTACACACACACACACGCACACACACACACACACACACACACATACTCTCTATGAGAATAAAAATCACACATGTGAAACTTTGCAAAATTGTGGAATCCCGACTAAAGTTTTTTGGTTTTTAAGAAAAATTGGTGAAATGCGCTGATTTGGAGTACGAGATGTAGCTATAGGTCTTAGGTATAATCCAGAGTTGAAATGAAGTCTCTAGCTACTAAATTGATGGAGATATGTGCAATGTTGAATGAGAGGTGTTTTTAGAAAAATCGGGTAGTGAAAACAGAAAAGAAACTCAATTTGGACAAGAAAATATTTACTATAATTTTACTCTATGCTAGAGCATTCCAGCTAGAATACCAAGCAGGGACAAAGTAAGCTCTAGAATTGATTCATGACTTCAACACCAGATCCCCAGCGTCCGCGGAACCAGTCGGATCACTCGAAGTAGGACTTATAGTTTTAAGATTTACACAAGATAAAAACGACTAAAGAAATGGCGCTTAGCAAGAGAAATCAAAGACAGGATTGCAATAAGGATTCTGACAATTTGACAAGTTATTAAGGTAAGGATAGAATGGTTTAGAGATTGGGATGAGACAAGGCAAGGCAAGGTAAGGTATGCTATGGTTTTCTATGATTCCTATTAATAGTTACAGTCCACCTTAATTTAGGATTTTGGACCGTCAAGGGTTCTGGTCATCACACAGATTGGGTCTAACCAAGGACAGCTGGCAAAACTCTGGGATCATCTAGGTCACCGGACTGCACTGAACTGGCCATTCTGGTTACTGGAGACTGGAGATCAGTGGGATGGCGAGTTTGTAGCAGACTAGCATCTAGCAGTAGCAAGCCAGGTTGGATCAGGATGCTTCCCTTGTGTTTTTGGGATTTTTAGAATTTGAGGCCTAGCAGAAAAGGGGTTCAGCAATACACAGGCCTTGGATTTGCAATGAAATCTGGAATCAGGATCAAGTAGGATGAAGGAACAGGAACAGGACGCCACGCAGGAAATCATGAAGAAAGTCAGGAATCAGGGTGTCTGTCAGGTTCCCTTATTTATCATGGCAAATGACATCACTACAGTATATGGCAGGGGCAGGCTTACTACCTACACCCATAATGCTAGGATTGGGCAAGAGCATAGTTTCCACCTTGATCTTCGCTGATTGGATCACAGAAAAGGATGTCATGTTTATGGGATGATTTTTACAATGACTAGAAACCTCCCTTAGCTACTGGAACCAAAATCTCATTTCCCATAAATGCTTATTTTGTGGGTCATACTTCAATCCAAACCCCAGGTCTCTGGGATCTGGTTTAGCTTTTCTGATACATTTTGGCAATTTTAACCATGAACGATGTGGCCTACAATTTCCCACCTTTGTACACAGATGCACATTTACCCCTGGGATGTGTGTACAAAATGTTATGTTCTCAAGATCAATACTTTCCCCACAATCTGTCAAGCATTTTTATAGAAAAACGGTCTACTAAAGAAGGTAAGCCACCAGAAGCAAATATACTCGCCCAGTAAGCATAGATTGGAAAGAGAGGAATAATTAACAGCAGAATATTTTTCCTTTTCACTATTAGACAGAAAAACAAGTCCAAATAGATAGAAAGATATACAAAGAGAACCGCAAAATTGGCACATTGGAAACTAAATAATAAGCAAAACTTGAAAATACTAGAAACTTTGGAATGGATGTGAAATGGTCTATATGATGTAAAAGAAATAAGTATAAATTATGTAATCTGCACAAGCACTATGCTATTATTGATAAATTGTATACGGTGCCCATCAGTTCTTCAAAACACAACCACCTACACAATAGGCACTGTTCCCTTATCTTGCAGGCATGATGATCATATAATACTTAATACAACCCTCCTGATGACCCATCTGAGAGGACGAAGAAACACGTGTAGAGGGAGATACAAAGAAGAATTGAGTGCATACTGCACATATCATATTTATAGGCATCGGTTGTTTAACTTAAAACTATTTTTATTTGTTGCAGTCAAAACATACAACTATACTCTGTATGGATACAATACAGAGCTGAAGGAAACAAAAGATTTATGATGTGAAAATAGATCAACAAAAACATATTTTTGAAAATAGAAACATAATTTTGAGTTCAAGAAAAAGTGTAAACATCCTGTATAAACATAATACAGAGTACTAGGAAATCAAAGTTTGTCATGAAAATATTAATTGATGAATGAATAATAACAACTGATGATAAAAAAAGCCTTTTGGGGCGCACCTAAAAGTCTCTGCGGTTCATTTCAATTCAGTGCTTGTAGTTCAAGCCGAGATACCAGCATGCTACATTAGAGTGGTGCAGTGGCGAACAGGTTCCAATGTGCCATTCAAGTTCAAAAAGGCAAATCTGGACGGTCCTCCTGGTTTGAAATGCAGTGAACCCGGCTTGATGATATTTCAGCCAGTTCAATGCAAGGAAGCAAAGGGCTCTGGGCTGTCTAATTCCACTCAGGGGTTTCAGGAACAAGTTCATTTCCTGTTCTCTGACTCCCAGCAAGGGAGGCTTGTGCACATCTTCAGGGGTCCTTCACAAAGTTGATGCCCTGGCACCAGAGTGGTTCCAGGAGCATGTTCATCCCTAATGTGCCCTGAGGATTGGTAGTGAACAGACCTCTGTGTTGGATGCTTAGTCTTCACCTCAATTGTGGATGGTTCTGGAAAGTCAACTCTACCAACAGAGGTCCAATAACATCTTCAGTGTTGGAGTCCAACCCAAGATCTAAGGAAGACATGGGAGATCCTTCTTTTAAAGGTAAAAGCCTCTAGGTGGTTGGACTAAACCTACCATGCTTTAAGGGGCCAATCGCTGTGCTTGAAAGAAGTGGACTTTGCCCTTCTGAAATCACATCCAGAGTGCTTTGCTTTAGGGGACGTGGCAGAGACAGAAAGGAGAGAGAGGCAAAGAGAAACAAGATGGTGGAAGTCTTCCTCCACTGCACATAGTTCCCCTGTCTACACTAGCCACAACATTTCCCTTCTCACAAGGATCAAAGGCCTTTGAAAACATAGCACCCTAGTGTGAGTCTACACCCTTTTGAATGGGTGTGTTTCTTTGATGCATGGGCCCAGGACAGCTCCCTGTAGAGTGGCTGTCTCTGGTGGAGAGCGTTGCCTACCCTCACAAAGAGATCAAAGAAGAGGCCCGGCCATTCAGGTTCCTGCCCTGTCGTTTTACAAGCTCAACCGGACTCAACCGGACTGGCAAGAATACACGTCACCTTCCACAGCTGAGCTTGGCAGGAAGAAGCTGACAAATGTGTGATATCAAATTAGATGTCGCTGTAATGCTCATGAGTTGTGCCATGCACCATGCCTCAACTCAGACATAGCTTATATTTTAAGTTTACCTTACCACCATCATGGGCTACTTATGATGATCATAGCTTTGATACAGGGCCTCATATCTTAAATGTAGCCCTTGCACTGCAGAGACGTTGCTGTCACTACAGCTATCACATGGGTAAGTGTGCCCTCTTAACATGCTCTGTGCCACGGGTAGAGCAGACGCTGCAGATCCGGGGACTGATGCAGCAGGGCACAGATACACACTATGCTTTTGGCTTGGAGGTTATGAAATTTGAACCTGATCAGCAGATTAGCTTTTCAGAGATGGAATTACCTGCATCATTTTATTAATGAGTACAAATCCAACAAGCCCGGGCTTTTGCACCCTTGCCATTGCATGGCAATTCCTCACAAGCAATTTTTGAGTACTTTCATCCAATCACATTGTGATTGTGTATGTACCATTTGCACCCTATTGCTTAATTTAGCAACTTAGTGTAATGACATAACTGCTTACATGTATTTGTTAATGTATGTATGTGCTTAGTTTATATTAAAACTTTACACATACCCATGCATTTTCATAAAATACATAAAGTTAAAATAGTTCATCATAATTCATCATTAAATATACATAATTATACACACTAAAAAACAAAACATATTTCACTCATTGCTATCATGGTATATTCTTTATAACCCTTATGTCCATTATGAACATTTCTTCACCCCTTCCTTAAGGGCATATAGAGGCATAGACAGGGTAGGGTCTAAGCGGAAAAGGCCCACCCAAAATCTATGAATGCCCAATCAGCAGTGCTCTGTGGGCATTTGCAGATGTTAACGTCACAGCAGTGGGCCCAACTACATTAGCTTCAGGCCCCACTTGTTAGACAATCCTGGTTACGCCTCTGCCGAGAAATGGTCATATTTCTGGAAAATGCTGGGGGCACACAGTGCATTCTAACATTAAGTCCTTCTCAGACACCTTTTGTAACAGTTTCTAGGCAGTCCTTAGATCTATATAGTAGTTTTCCTCTAAATTATCGAGCTTTTTCTTTTGTTCCCCACTGAACCTTCTTCAGGACTTCATTAAAAAAATGAACTTAATTGAAAAAATGAATCTGTTGCCAATTAGCATTCCCCTTAATACTTTATCAGCAAAATTCAAAATACATTTTAAGTCAAATCAATAACCCATGCAGATTTGCTGACCAAGTAGCTGACTTACGTTTTCGCTTGGACGAAGTAAAGGCCAGAGTCCTTCCCACTGCTCTTTTTTTCTGGTTACCACGTAGAGGGAGTGGTGTGCCGTCACCATTTTGGGATACCTTTTTCTGTATACACTGGACCGACCGTCATGACGTCCTTGCGCGTCTGACCTCATTCATGCAGCAGCCATTTTCTTAAGGCAGTCTGTCCGCACCCCAAAAAGACTAACTTGGGGTGATGCATGTGCACGCCAAGAAGTGTTAAACATGGACCACCATGCACAACATTTTTGGGCAATATTATAGACCGATTCCGACAAAGAGAACATAGTTTAACATAAGGATTTCCATGAAATTCACCTTCATTTAGGTCTGATAGAAGCAGGCAGATTCAATAGGAATCCATTATAAATGTCATCTGCATAGCATGATTTGCATGCTGCATTTATATATTTTTAGGAAAAAAATAGAGTGAAATAAAGTGATTTCACCAGTTTTACTTTTGTTATCCACTGTGTTTTGCATGCAGGGGACACAGAAGCATGTACGTGCTAACATTGGTGGTGTCCTGCATGCATATGTCATTTTTTATAAAATGACACCCTACGTCCTTCCAATAAATACGAAACGTAAATAACACATACTGACCCCATGCTGTGCTTTCTATATAACCCGTGTGCTGCCAAATCACAGCTGGTATTCTCAAATCATGAGGTATTGAAAATCTCACACGTTTTTCCGAAACCTCTGTGTTCACAATGAGGCTCACGCCAACCGGGGGTGTTGCTAGGTCTGGAAAAGATCCGGGGCTATGCCAATGTCAGGTCTCGGGGCTAGCTAGCCTTTTGGTTGTAGCCCCTGAGCTCCTATCCAGGACTACAACCAATAGACCCAGGGCTATAGTTCCCCCCACCTCCCTAGTGTTGGGGGTCGCCATCCGCGCCCCCGATGCGGTCCCGCAAGCCCCACAACAGACAGCACACGGAGACACGGTGTTGTTCGTTCGGGCTTCCCGGTCGCTCTCCTGCGGCCGGGAACGCCCCCTTTATTTAAACACCACGCGGCGGCGTGACGCGTCACGCCGCCGCGTTCGCCCGTCATCGGGCAACGCCACACTCCTCCTTTTCCGGGAGGATCAACAAACATTGCAAACTCGTCAACTTTATTACCTTAAAACCCACACTTATAAAAACTTCACTGCACACCCAAACTCGTGGACCCCTTTAATGACAGCCACCCCCATTCGGATCCCCAGACTCAGGGGCCATCTGCCCCACAACATAGTCACTGAGGTAGGCGGGCTTCCCACGCCCAGGTCTCTGGGGGTACCTCCGGCCTACCTCTGGCACTTGATGCCCCTCGGCTCCTTCACCTCGGATGGGAGACTCCGGCACTTCGGCCGGGAAACTGTCATTGAACAACGTGTAGGGGGGATCAGGCTCAGGGGGGGTTTCAGTTCGCGAATCACCCAACTTCTTAAAGAAACTAACGTTCCGGGTGACGGCCGACCTGCCGTCCGAGGCCGTGATCATGGAACCCTTCACCGCCACCACGTCCAGGGGGTCGGGTTCGTAGGGGAGTGAGAGTTTGCCCTGGGGACGTCTATTCCGGATTAAAACCTCATCCCCTGGCTCAAGACTCTGTGGTTGGAGGCCCCGTCGTAGATTTTCCTGCTCAATCCGAAGCCGTCTTTCACTCTCAACACGATTATCATCGATGACCCCTGGTTCCCTGTCCCCCACTTCCGGCAGCAGTCCTCGGGGGCACCTCTGGAACAACACCTCCGCCGGGGCCACTCCAGTGGCGGCGTGGGGAGTGGTGCGATACACACGGAGAAACTGGTACAGGGCCCGTTGTAGTGATTGGCCTTGTCCCTGAGCAATTCTGAATGTTTTGTTCAAGGTCTGCATGAGTCTCTCGGCATCCCCATTGGCCCGGGGCCACAGGGGGGACACCTTCCGGTGATGTACTCCACAGCTCTCCATCAGCTCAGAGAATCTCTCACTTTGAAACGGTGAACCATTGTCGGAACAGAGCGTGTGTGGAAAACCATGGGCCGCAAATATTTTCTCAACGGCGATCACCACATGTTCGAATGCTACGGACTCCACGAACTCAACCTCTGGATATCTGGAGTATTCATCTATGATCACCAGGAAATGGGTCCCCACCGATGTCGAGCCAAAGTCCGCATGGACGATCTCCCACGGCCTCGTGCCCCGGGGCATGGCCTGAATGGCAGGCTCCCGTTGGAGGGGGGATGCCGCTTGACACCACACACATGCGGCCACGAACTCGTCGACCTTCCTCTCGAGCTCGGGAAACCAAACCTTCAAACGGAGTCGCGCCTTGGTCTTGGCAGCTCCTTGATGACCATGGTGTGCAAGGCTGATTACCTCAAGGACCTTTGACTGTGGAACGACAATGCGGTCCCCCCGGAGCAGCAGCCCTGAGTTAGAGAAGGATAGCTCTTCCTTGACCTTCCACAACTGTTCCAGGCATGCTCTCGCTCCTGGCGTGCGTCCAGCCCCGGCCTCCAGCACGGACTTCCAGGACCCACTGTGCATGGCTTGTTTCAGAATTCGGAAGCACTCATCTCCTGCGGCGGCGACTTCCAGTTCTTCTATGGACATCGCGTTTGGTGTTGCCGCCTCCACGACCATGCGTATGTGACTGTCAGTTTCCTCTTCACAGGCCTCGTCCTCCTCTCCCCCACTCGCTCCAGGATGGCGGGATAGATAGTCAGCCGCATTGTTAGCTCCTGGTCTGTAAACAAGTGTTACGGAGTATTCCAGTAGGGCCAGCATCCATCTCTCGATCCTTGCCGGGGGTTTAGATGAGGACCCCGCCAGTATTGGGATCAGTGGCTTGTGGTCTGTCACCACCGTCACCGGGCGCCCCAGCACGTAGAGCCGGAAATGGCGGCAGCCCCACAACACCGCTAGAGCCTCCCGTTCGATTTGGGAGTATCTCTGTTCCGTGTCCGTGAGAGCCCTGCTGGCGTACGCCACGGGCTTGATGGTCCCAGTGATATCAATTTGGGTCAACACAGCGCCCAGCCCGAAAGGGCTCGCGTCTACCACAATTTCGGACTCCAGCGCTGGCTCGAAGAATGCCATCGTATCCTCCCTGGCGAGGGCACCTTTGATGTCGTCGAAGGCAGCTTGTTCCAGTGGGCCCCAGTGCCACAGCGTGTCCTTCTTGGTGAGCGCCCGGAGGGGTTCCGATCTTGAGGCCAGACTTTGGATGAACCGCCCACAGTATGTGACCATACCTAGGAAGCTCCTCACCTCCGTGACAGACTCAGGTGCTTTCGCCGCCTTAATGTCTTGGACTTTCTTTGGATCTGGCGATACCCCACCCTCCTTAAATATGAATCCAAAGAACTCGATCGACGAGCGCAGGAACTCACATTTTTCCCGGTGAAGGGTGAGGCCCAGCGACAGGAGACGCTCCAGGGTCTTGTCCAGTCTCTGCATGTGGTCCGCTTCGGTCCTGGCAAACACCAGAATGTCATCACTTATATTCAGGACGCCCTCCAGATCTGCCAGCGCGCCCCTGATGATATTCTGGAATACCTCGGCGGCCGATGACACTCCAAAGCTCAGCCGCTTGTACCGGTACAATCCCCGATGGGTGGTGAAGGTCGTAATGTACCGGGACTCAGGGTGGAGTACGACTTGATGGTAGCCCGCTCGGAGGTCCAGCTTGGAGAATACGCGAGCCCCTTGAACCTCCGCAATAATGTCATCAATAGTCGGTGTAAGGTGCCGCTCCCTTCGGATGGCCTTATTGGGGAGCCTCATGTCGACGCAAATGCGTACTGAGTCAGGTTGCTTGGGCTTTCTGGCAACCACGATCGGGGACACCCACGGTGTCGGGCCCTCCACTTTCTCGATGATGTCGAGTTGTACCAAGTTGTCTAGCTCTTTGTCCACAAGTTCTCTGAGGTGGAATGGCACTCTGCGGTGTTTCAGCGCCACCGGTTGCACGGACTCGTCAATATGCAATCGGATCGGTTCTCCAGCCATCTTGCCGATCCCCTTGAAGAGCTTGGCATAGCGGTCTAGGAGGTCGCTGATGTCCTCTCGGTGCACGGCGTACGCAAATTTTACGATTCCCAACGCCTCCGCAGCCGCACAACTGAGCAAGGTGTTGCTACTGATTGGTGTTACGTAGAATCGAGCCTTGATGTGCGACCCATCATGTTCCACCTGCGCTATAAATGCCCCGTCCAGTGGTATGGGATCTTGACCACCAAACGCAAATATGCGGGCCCTCGGCGTTACCAAAACTGGGGGAGGCCTGAGAGAGTCATAATGTTCCCTGGCCATCACATTGACCGAGGCACCTGTGTCCACCAGGACTGGGACCGGGGCGTTGTTGATCCCTACAATACACCGTGGTTGCCTTCTGCTCTTTCCTTTAAGCATCCCCACGCTCGAGATGATGAATATGTTTTCCTCGTCCTCTTCATCCGCCACCTCCGCCTGAGGATCACCTTCACCCTGTTCCACCTGGGCTACGCTGGGCTGCTGGTATTGGCGAGGGGCCCATATCCTAGCCTGACCTCTCGGCACCATCACGGGCAGGGCGGCCCGGCACACCCTCGAGAAATGATCTGCCAGTCCGCATCTTCCACAGACCTTTCCGGCCGCCGGGCACTCCGCGGTATGAGGGAGGTCGTAGCCACACTTTTGGCATGACTCACCGGCTCTCCCTGCCCTGTCTCTGGGTCCTCCGCCTGGACGCCTCACTCCTCGCCCACCTCGCCACACGGCACACACCTCCTCCGACCTCACTGATCGAGATCCAGACTCCATCTTGACGGCCCTGGCCTCCGCTACCTCATGGCACCGGCCTAGTTCCAGTATGCGCTGTAGCGTGATACCGGGCTCCCGGAGGATTTGTCTCCTGAGTTTTCCGGAAGAACATGCTTGAATGAGCATAGTGCGCATCATGTCGTCCGCATCACCCCATGCACATCCCAGAGAGAGACGGCGTAGGCGACCATAGAAAGTGTCTAGCGTCTCTTCCTCCTTCTGTTTGGCCGAGAGCATGATAAACCTCTCATAGTCCGCGTTGGCGAGGGGGATAAAATGATTCAGGAGTGCCGCTTTGGCCGCATCATATGTGTTGTTGGCAGGCGTCAGGGACTCAAAAATGTCTTGGACTGCCGACCCAGCCGAGTACAGCATAGTGGCAATTCGGCTGTCGTCATCCGTTACGTGTGCCGCCCTGAAATACATGTCCAGACGACTCACCCATCTCCTCCATCGAGGCCCCATGCTTGAGGGCGGACCCGATGCATCAAACTCCGGGATGGGCTGCAGAGCTGCATGTGCGATGGGCACCGGGAGTTGAGCCATGATGGGGGGTGCAGGTTGACCCAGTGGCCGACCTGGTGTTGCAGCAGCAGGCTGTTGGTTGGTCAGCGGGGCAGTCACCTGGCTCTGATCCCGGGGCTGCGACGTTAATGAAGAGTCACTGTCAGCACCATCCGATTCATCCATGGACTTGAGCGCACAGGCACCCCCAGCCACAGCGTTGGGGGCCGCAACTCAGACCCACCTGATGATGAAGGAGACGAAAAAGAATGCACAGCACACTGATGATGAGGGTGATGAAGAAAATTGCATGCAGCCACTGTGTCATGTCCCTTCCAACTCAGAAAGTTCCAAAAATTAAGCCTGGAGCATTGGATTGGTATCAGGCAAGCCCAGTCATGGCAATCCTTCTCCGGGCTTCTACACGACGTGTGAGTCCCAGGAAAACTCAAAAAACCATATCACAGGTATGGGCGTGCAGATGGAGCTGTCCGCTCCTAATGTGTCCAAAAATTAGGCCCATAAAGTGATTCCGCTCCGAACCGGAGCCTTCGAAATATTTATGGCCTTCAAACAAAATGGCCGCCGGCCGCGTGTGCGTCCTCGCGACCCGGCCTTGATCGGAGCGAATCTTCGATCCGCTCCCACGAGAAAAATTGTGATGAATACATTCACCGCCGGGCCCGGGTCTCCTCTACACCTCGTCGCCACTGTTGGGGGTCGCCATCCGCGCCCCCGATGCGGTCCCGCAAGCCCCACAACAGACAGCACACGGAGACACGGTGTTGTTCGTTCGGGCTTCCCGGTCGCTCTCCTGCGGCCGGGAACGCCCCCTTTATTTAAACACCACGCGGCGGCGTGACGCGTCACGCCGCCGCGTTCGCCCGTCATCGGGCAACGCCACACCTAGTCACACCCCTATTTACTCTGGTCCCAAATTACAACCATGCACATTTAGTAACTTTTGCAGGTTCTTCAAGCTCGCTTTGATTCGCAAACCACCCCTCGCCACGCCACGAAACGTGGCTTTGGCAAAACTATTAGGCGAAATGTGAGTTGTGCAGGAAATGTACCTCGCGTGGGTGTTCTGACGCGTGATGTTTGTCACCGGTACTCATTTAGCAATTTGCATACAGCACATTGTCAAAGGACGGCCGCCGAGTCGCAGTGAATCTAAATGAATATTTAATAAACTTTGAACAGCTCCAGCATCTTGTGAAGTGCCACTTCGTTTCCATTAGGGAGGCGTCTCGGGAAATTGCTGCCGGTATTGTGCTGCTAAATAACTTCCTTCCGTCTTCAATGCTGCATTTTTCATACACATTCTGGCTGCAGTTCTCTGGTGGATTTTAATCAAAGCAGGGTTTGAAAAGTGGCTGTTGGATCGGGGAGATCGAAGCGGGGAGGGCCCCGGGGGCGGGCGTGACGGCGCCGAGAGGGATTTGAAGGGGCCGTACTGTCAGCAGAAAAAAAATATTGACTGCTATCATTTTCCTGCACGTTAAACAGGAGAGAGGCGCCCACCCTAGATTTTAATTTCCTTTCAGCCTTGAAGCAAATTCCTTCTCAAACAAGGAGGCAAGTGCCCTCAATCACCCAGAGGAATACATTTAGGAAATGAGCTGTCCTTGGGTTCTGGCAGGTGGCTTAAATCCAAAGCATAAAATGCAAGCCCTCTCCTCATGACTCCCCTCTCATTGCCTGAGGATGTCTGCATGGTCAACACAAAACAGGTTCTGCACCCCCAAACCCCACTCCCAAACCCCCCCAATTCACTCAAGGTTTACACCAGCGGAACGTAAACGATTGCAGTATTTGTGGTTCATTGAACTGGGTGTCTAGGTTTGGGATCATAGATGATCGAACAAACCCGATTGGCGTGGATTGTGCTGGATGTCCACCGTCAGTGATTGGTCACCATTCCCTCCCTGTGTCTGCTTCCAGGCATTGTGATTTGCTGAAAGGCGAACATGCTGAGTGTGCCTCAGTTTAAATGAGTTGTCTCTGATGGCAAGCTAATTTAAAGAGTCCCAAGAGTGATTTGTCTACTTTTCTTTAAACGCGTGCCTGCCTTCTATAAAGTGCTTGAATAACATGTATCACTTATAATGGTGTGAACTGTATTTCTGTACATTAGCCATGGCATGAAGTTTATTTATTTTTTTTGGCATCCGAATATTATTTGAAAATGCTGCATTGTATCTAATGTGGGGCAGGATCTGTTAATGTTATCGGTAAGTTTGCTTGCTTTCTGCTGAGCTCAATGTTGTCTGAGAATGTACGTCTGCAAGGCAAGCTGGGCAGGATCTGCGAAGGTTGTTAGTTAACTCGATGTGAAATGCTTGTTGAAAGAATCGTACAAGTGGACATACAGTAAGTACTGAGTTAATGGTAACTCAGTTATAAAGTCCATGTTAGCTTTGGTTTCTGGATCATGCCCATGATATGATTATTATCGTGTCTGAGGGTGCACTTGGCATGCGTTGGCAGTTAATGGACATGTGGGGCTTGTCATTTATGGTGATGATACCAGACCTATGATGGCATTATTGGGACATGTGAGGCTATACCTTAGATATATGATGGCCATTCGGGGGAATTTGTTTGCCTCCTTTTCTTGATGAAGAACAGTGTGTGTTTGGCTAAACCAAGATCATTCCACACTCGGCTCCGATAGTTGTCTCCTTCCCACACAGTGGTGCACATCTGTGTGTAGACCGCAGTCTTAATTTCAAGCAGGGATATGTTTGGTTTAATGTTGTTTTGTGTATTGCTTGCAGCAATGTGTTTTCCCATGAAGGAATTGATGAGGTTCAGCTATGTCTGGATATTTGATATGTGGTGAGCGTGTAGCTCTGCCAGATATTTATTTAATTGTTTTTTTATAGCGCGCCTAATACCATACCTGAGTTCGGTTTCCACGGATCCGGGATTCGAAGCTCTGTTGCTTTGAGTGGTCTTGCTTCCAAGACCAGTGCTTTGTCCCTGTGCTATCCTCCATTCACAGCTCCAGCTGTGGCCTTTACAATTAAAATAAACATTGGCTAATCTAACTCTTTTGGCTTTTGTGTAGGCGTGGGATAAGGATGTTCCACTACAACTCGGTAGTACCGTGCCATAAAATGGCAGCAGCAGGAAAAAGGTGAAATTACCTGCGTCTACAATAGCAATGCCTGCCAAATGCCTATCCGATACCTCCACAAAGCTAAAATTGTAGGCTTTGTCAATGCTTGTTTTTTACAGGAGTTCAGTGCAAGTAACAGATATGGGAGGGTGAAGGGACAATTGGTTCATACATTTTAATATGCCAGTAGCCAGCTATAACTGCAATTATTCCATTGACTCTCAGCAGACTGCTTCGAAAAAGCAAGAACTGGCAAATGTTTGATGTTACTGCTTGATATAGATAGCTTAAAGAGGGATCTAGGGCCAAAGCCCACGCACATAAGACCAACATTATGGAGGACCTCTGCAAAGGCGCTCTTGGTTTTCCCTTCTAACTGTGCCAATATTTGGAGGGGTACCGCCTACCCCGAGCCCCCTTCCATTGAACGGCCCCTGCATCCCTCCCCTTCTGCATTCCTCCGCCCCTTCCCCTTACCTCTCCTGGTACTCCTCCACTTCAGACTGTGTTCTACAGTCCACATGGCTGAAGCACGACACCCTGTGTGTTAACCGACACGTGGCACACTTTCATGCTTAAAGCGATCACAGTAGGATGTGTTTTGGGCTGGGATGAGCAGATAGTGGGTGCAAATGTCCATAGGGATTGCCATGGCTGTAAGAAGTCAATGGGTGGCTAAATATCGAAACAACCCCCACAGGCTGTATGTCAGCCCCACGTGCCATCTGCCTGCTTGCTGTCCTCCAATGCAATCGTTTTGGCCTATAGGTGGTAATTACCGTAATAGCCGAAATTAAAACATGGTCCCCAGGACGACTTTTATTTCTATGTTTGCCTTCACTACTGTGCTTCTTCCTACTTGTTTGAGTGTACTCAGCCATGTTGTCTGTCTCGTGCTGTCCACAATTTCCTTTTCTTCCTCCTTCGCCACCCCCTTCCAGTTAATTTAATTTTTTATAGCAAAAATGTAACTGCAATATCATTACGAGGTATTGTATATATGTATTTATTGATTGACATGGATGTGTAAAGAACTTTAGCCAAAGCACTTTATAAAAACTATTACATACATATGAAAGAAAATTGCGTTCTCTAACACGTAGAAAAATTACAAAAGGCAAGGGGAGAGTAGGGAAGATTGCTCGAGCGAGGAACAGAAGAGAGCTGCCATGGCTGTAGAACAGACGGGAAAGAGGAGGGAACTCCACAGTCTGGGGGTCTCTCAGGGAATATGAATGAAAGCCAGATTGTGCACGTGGCGGCAGAGGAACAGCTACAAGAAACTGGGACGAGTGATGAAGGGTGCGAGGAGGAGAGTAAAGTTCAACAGAGGAATAATGCTAGCCAGAAGTAAGACCATGGAAACATTTACATGCAGTATGCCATCATTAATTATTAAGATCAATAAAAATGTGTGGCTGGCAATCGTGTGCCAGGGTGCCTCACAATAGCGAAGCAGGAACAAGGACAGATACAATGACCTGTTGTTATAGTGGTGCATCTGGACAGTGAGGAGGCAGCATGCATAGGGTAAGGTAAAACATACGGTGGGCACCATTAACAACTGTCACCTCCGTGACTCGGATGAAAGCACCAGATACACTATGAGAATGTGTGGCTGACATGGCTTCTTTCAGGGCTTTTACAAAGTGTGAACAAAGCAATAACTGTTTAGACACAAAGCGCAACAGCAAAGACTGAATTGCTGTGACTAACTGGATTCCAGAGAGAAACTAAAAATCCAAATAACATTACTTTTGCCACTCAAAGGGCCTCATTTTGAGGTAGGCGGTAACCCCTCCATGATCCCATGGAGTCTCCCATTGGGACTCCATGGGAATGGGGACTTACAATATCCAGCACTTGACTTCCCGCGCCGCCAGGACTTGTAATGTCCTGGTGGCACCGGGAATTCAGGTGCCAAATTCGGTGTTACAGGGTTGGCGGCAACCCACCGGTGCCACCGGCTGGTTACCACCAACCTCGTAATGATGCTGAGGCATCCAGCAGCAGTCCTTTGCCTGTGCTGGGTTCTGTCAGGATCATTTGATAAATCTATGGTTTTAGTAACTAATGTGACGAATCTGGCACTATCGTCATAGATTCTCTTGAGGGAAGCTTTCCTTACCTGGTCAGGGAAAAGCAGAAGCTACCGGACACTGACACTGGGGTTGGCTATCTGCAGGATGACCACGTGGGAGAAGACAAGCTCCAGAGGGACAATACAGCAATTGGCCAAAATGACCTAGTCACCACAACCATGCACCCTTACAACATACCTATATAGCTTATTGTGATATAGGTGAAGAACACATAGGTATTCGTTGTCAAGCACAGTATCAGATCCCCCACCCCTTTTTAGTACTGGGACGAGGAAGAGTGACAGAGCAGTGAAGAGGACTAGTACCGGTAAGACAACACAACAGTCCAGTGTTTGGAAATGTTTCGGCAGGACAGGGAGGTTTAAATCTGCCACAGCTGATGAAGCGAAGAGAGACAGAACTCATGTGAGTTGGTGACTGGTGCTGCCACTGAAGGGGACGCCGAACGCGAGCAAAGTAAGGAGCGAGCAATTGCGGCTGACATAGGAGGCACGTGGGAAAAGCAGAGTGAAGGAAACCCACTGCGTGTTTGCCCACTGCAGCAGGGGCCATGCGCTGCAGAAAGGAGCAATGCAAGGTCCGCTGAGCTGACAGGACGCACTCTGAGTCAGCGAAACAAAGAAAACTAAGATACTGAGATGAGAGACAACAGACGCCTGGTAAGCCCAGGGAAGCTGAATGGGTTACCACAACGCCTACAAATTAATGCTGTGTTGCAGAGGTAATATGCAGAATACAAAGAAAGGCCTTTGAAGAACGTGCGATATTTGCAGATAATTATAATTATTCTTTTATAAAGTTTTCTTGGCCAGGGCCCGGATTCGAAACTGTGTTGCTATGCTTCCAAGACACAAGCGTGGCCCCTGAGCTATGCTGAGAAAGGGTCTGTGACCCAATAAATGAAGAGCGGAATTAACGTACATAGTATAGAGGGAGAGTAGCCCAAGACTGTGAAAGATTTACACATAATGCTGAAAAAGGGTCGGTGACCCAACACATGAACAGAAGAATTACTGTGAATGGTAAAGAGGGGCCAGCAGCCCAAAACTGTGTGTTACGGACTTTGACAAGTGGGTGTTAGCAACCCATTGTTGGATAAGCCTAAAGTCGTGGATCAAAGGCAGAATAATTAGAGAGAATCAAAGACCTGGCAGGATAGTGAACCAGGCTAATGGTGAGGCTGGACTCACACCTACAGAAGTGATAAAGGGACTGAAAGGAATAGTGTTATCCTTTCAGGAAAGTAAACCAGGAGTGAAAGCGAAAGCACATTTGCATTTATGGTAATAGCGTTATTCTGGGAGCAGAGTAAACCAGGATTGGGAAAGGAAGTGAACTGGCATTTATGAAAACAAGCAATATCCTGGCAGAAGAGTAAACCAGGAGTGAGAAATAAAGTAGAATGGAACTTTGTGAAAAAGCAATATCCTGGTAGTGGAGTTCATCAGGAATAGGAAGCAGAACACGCTTGGTGATATAAAACGGTGAGAAACAAAGAATAAAAGGGAGGAAGCATCCCCCTTTTTGGAGGAGCAACGAGAAAGACATAAACATACTGGCAGGGGAGCATAGCAGGAGTTTCAAGAGGAATCATTATTGAAGAACGAAAGTATAAGTATCTTTTTTTGAAAATACAGAGCATGAGAGAGTAAACCAGAACTCTGATTGAAGAACCTTTTGATAACCAGAAGAAACCTAGGGGAAAGGAAACCCCTTTCCTGGTGGACCTTAGTTACTCTTTTCCCTTTCACACCTTACACTCTTTTTCATTTGGAACTTGGAAATAAAGCTAAGAGTGATAGCTTATGTGAATTCCCTTGTACATGTTATGTTAAGTATAGAATGTAAGGGTCAGTTTAGGGTTTGGACACAGGATGGAGGACGCCTTTGTTTTGATTCACATCCTGACACAAATGTTCCTTAGTTTTGTTGAGGCAGGGAATCCCCTCGTAGAAGGAGGGAGAGGAAGGATTTCCCCCAACTCTCATTGTTTTGAGAATTAAGGCCCTTATTCAGTCTTAATCTAAAACCGAATATGCCACTGTGTCTGACTCTTTCTCTTGACCCCTTACACTAAACTACTCTGCATTGTAAATGCAAAAAGATAACAAAGAAAATGCATATGCGCTGTTAACCCACATATTAACCCAATCATTAACAAATGGGCTGTGCTTGGAGGGGTGACTAACTGCTTCAAGAAGATGCATTTTCTAGAAATACAGTAAAAGCAGGGTGTCAAGATTCTGAAACCAGTGCACCCCTCTCTTAGCTATGGTCATGTTTAAAAGTTGCAGGCAAATCAGAAACATAATTTTACTATGTGCAGTGTTTAGAGGAGTTTCATGATGTTGTAAAATAGAATTAATTTGGGCAGAGCATTGATGTATCAGAGATGAAACATTGAAGGATAGGACGTTTATATTCTAGGTAAGAAGGCCCATTGTGTTTAATGGAGTGATCGGACAGACATGTGACTTTACTGGGCAAGATCTCAAAGCATTGAATTGACTGGTCGGACAATATAGCAACTCTGAATTCAGTATAAAAAAAGAGAAAGTTAGGACTACAGAGGCAAGCAGAAATAGAGAGAGAAATAAAAAACAAATCGAGGTGTTAGGGAGAGTTCTCCAGAATTTTTTTTCACCTGGTAAGAGTGTGAGCCTATTTTCCCCACTCTTAAATTTGTTTTGCTGTGTGTGTTTAACATTTTTTGTGTTCATAGACTGTGGAGCCTCACCTACTCCACAGGCATCATCTTTTTACTGTGTGTTACACAGCACCTTCAGTGCAGTGTCTTTTAGACTTCCCAACTCAGACTCCATTTTCTGGGACTGACTACTGTCTCCCAGAACATATAAAGTAGCCATTAACTTTATTAGCCTCTGTAAAACCACAGACCCAGTACACCCTAGCTTACATAGAGTACTGCAAAGGGTTTATACTTATGCCTTTTTGTCTGTTTCTCTTGGAGCCTTGTTTCGCTCCCTTTTCATCAAGACTTGGATGGTGGCAGTGGTAACTACCCTATTTTTCCAACTGCGGGTATCTTAAATAACCTTGGTATTGTTTTAGGTTATCTTGGTAGCCTCAAACTTAAACCCACTAGAGCATATATGTTTTATTTCAGTTCCGGCTGGGTTTATTCGCCATTTCTTTTTGAAAATGTTACTCTGCATGCCAAACCAAGTTTGGTTCTTTTGTTCACCGTCTTTTCGCTGGCTTCTACGCAGAAACCCTCCTTAGACGCCTGTATGTCTGGGGGGGGCAGGATGTGAGGGAGGGGTTTAGGACTCTCTGCACAGGGTCTCCTTGGAGACCCATGTCGCACTTTGAACTTATTGGCTGTGGTGATTGTCCCGGTGGGACAGCCACCCTGCTGTGTGATTGACAGCCAGGCTGCGTGAATGGGGGAAAACTGCATAAAAAGCAGGTCTCTGGGTCTGGAAAGGAAGAGTCGCCAATGGAACAAAAGAAACGACGAGGAGCTGATGGAAGAAGACCCGTACCTCGACTGAACCACCCGGTGAAGCCCTGCTGTAGGTCTGAATCCTCGAACTCCAACGACAGAGAAGATACTCCAGGAATCTTCTTCTGCTGAGCTGGTGGGACCAACCAGTTCACCCAAGGTGCAAGCCAGGACCCCCTCCTCTGATCGAATTCGCTGTACAGAGCTACAGTGGGCCGGATTGCCAGGAAGGTCGGACCCTGCTTGGGTTTTAAGGAGCGTGCCTTTTATTTGTTGCTTTGCTCTGCTGCTGGTTTCTTCCCTGGGCAGTGCAGGACCCTCCAGTCTTCCTACTTCATGTCAGTCCGACAGTCGCTTCAGGAACCTTGAGCCTGCAGGAACTGCCAGGAACGTCTGCCTCAGCTACAGCTTCTTCTCCATTTAAAGGTACTGTGCAAATCCTGTTGTTAGTTTTGTTCAGCCGCGGTGAAAGTGTGTGAAATCTTTCTCCAATCCAAAGGCTTGTCCTTCTATACTCTTTAAACTAACTTTTCTGCCAAACAACTTCATCCAGAACTCTTGGCAAAGACTTAACCGCAAACTACCCTGAACTGTGTGATCTTGAGAAAAAGACTTTTGTCCTATTGACTTTGGCCCTAAGCCTTTTTGTTTCGATTCCATCACTGTAGTCCCTCTTTCTAGATTGCCCTGCTTACTTACCTGTTGGTGCTGTCAAATTCTGCCTAACTTTGTCTTGCCCTCCCTTTTTAAATTTCTGTTGTGCCATTTTGCTCCCACTTCATTTGTGAGCTTAACTTGTCTGGAACCCATTGGGAGTGGTGCAGTGTATTAAGAGTGTGATTTTTAAACTGCTTTACTTTAGTGAAATGTTATATAACTGATGTGTAAAATAAATGTATATTCTTTTACTCAGAAACCTTGAGTCAGTGTTTGTTTGAATCATAGTAATTGCTCTCCTTTGTGTAACTATTGATACTGCTCACTTGCTCTTGAGATAAGTCTGGCTGCTACCACTTTTACTGTGTAGTGCAGGCTTCTACCAAAGGTGAATTTGTACTGTCACTTGTAGTCTTAATTGTGTGTGGTGTACCCAAAGGGTACTGCATATAATTCTGCCTTACACGAGGTGCGGAGAGAAAAGGGAAACTTTGCGAAAGAATGTAAAAAAAAAGAATAAAAAGAAAATTGATTCAGGGAAAACAGAGGAGAACGGACAGAGACAGACTGAGCCTAACAAATAAAAACAAGGATTTTGTTTGGGCCGGGAAATGCGATTTGGAAGAGCCTGTTTTCTAGTAGACCAGGCCCACACTTATTTGTAATTGACATCTGCTGGAAAACTACCTGGACACTGGCAGAGAAGACAGTGTGGACTGGGATTCCAAGATAAATGGTCAAGGGTGCTGAAGAAGGAAGGTGTCGGCAGGTGAATGAGTTTTCACACGTACTCTCGAAAAAAAAGTTTACATAAATTGAGGCCTTGAAAATACAATCCTTCACTGTCATCGAGATAAACTATACCATAGCCCGGAGACAGCACAGCTCAGCCAAAAACAACTCGCAAAACAAAAGACCATTTATAGTGAGAACATTGAAAGCTAGCTAAAATAGTGAATGAAAACTGTACAGGTTTTTTAAAATACTATCACAATTGATAGACGGGTCACAGTTCGTTGTAGAAACATGTATCTGCCATGAAATGTTAATGTACGTAATTCATGAGGTTAAGTAGTTGCAGTTTGGATGTGTGATGCACGTTTAAGTGCAATGATGTCTGACATTTAAACTAGTAATACCCAGTACCAGGTTATCTTTCAATAGAGTTTACTGGTGTCTTTTTCAACATACAGAACTACGTAATGAGATAGTAGAAAGCATTCTGGGAAGTGCAAGATCTCTATTTTTTGGCGGAAAAGACATATATCAAATCTGAACTTAATACAAAGTTACGGGACCCTTGCACCGGTGCTGCGGTTCTGAGGGACCATTCCTCAATTCACAAGGAATAAGTAGCTACAGAATCGCTAGATTCAGTGGTGCCAAAATACTGTGCTTTAGCAGAGTGCCTGCTATCCATTCTCCAACATGGTCTACCCTTGCCAGATGTATGCCGCCATGGTCTGTTGAAGTTTCCAGAGCAAGTGACATATGGATCATGTGAATATAGGTAACCCCTTACTGCCATATTCCCGGGTTCCATCGAACCCTCCTCTAAGGCAGCAGCCCTCCCAAAAGGGGAAGGTGAACTATTCGGCCCAACGGGAATTGGGGTCCAGCGAGGGTGCCCCTGATACTGCCCCACCCCACCTAACATTCTCTAGATTGGGGAGGTGCCCTGAACCCTTGAATACCTCACTGGGTCAACCCAGAAAGAGGACAATTCATCATATAGCCTAGATTTATTAAATACTATAGAGAATTGTCATAGTTCTCATATACAGTATGCACAGCTATGTGAATGTATTGGAAGAGGATTGAAGTCAATGGAGGAGGAGACAGTTCCATGCAAGTATAACTAATGAAATAACAACAATTGAAAAAATAACAAATAAAAAAGAACTAATTCTAAAATAACAAATTTGTTTTACGTTGTTTTGGGGGGTTGACCCCAGAAGCCCCCCTTTTTTTAAATAATACTTCCCCCCACCTCCAAAATCACTATTTCCTCTCACAACCCTATTTTTTTTTCAAAATGAGTTATTTTGGTATTAGTTGTTTTTTCATTTGTTATTTTTTCATTAGTTCTTTTGTATTTGATATAATCACTGCATACCGGAGGAGACTGCCAGATACCAGCTGAGCACTCCTTTAAGAGGGAGGAGGTATATTTTCAGCACAGCTTTGGAGTCGGCAAAGTGGGGATGGTCTTTATGTCAAGGGGTACTGTTCCTCAGTTGCAAGTGTTATGTAGGGAGAAGAAACAAAAATCTCACGGATGGCAGTGAAAATAGCTTCTTGGGAGCTATGAATCACAGACTGGGGATGAACAGCGAGAGATTGAGTTAAATATATAGGGGGTACGTGTCATGAGTAGATCTGAAGATAACATAAAGCAATTTCAAAGAGGGTACAGCCTTCATACCCAGATGTGGTGCAGAGAGGGGGTGAAGATCACCTGCGGTGTTCCCCAGGGGTCCTGTATAGCACCTACACTCTACAACCTTTTCACAAGGCCCCTGTTTAGCATCTTGGATTCCCTTGGCATATCCTACACCAATTACGCGGATGACACACAGGTACTCATCCCACTCTCGGGCGACTACCAAGCAGACACCAACACCCTCACCACTATCTACTCCACCATCCAATCCTGGATGGCAGAAAACTGGCGCTGCCTCAATAGTGAAAAAACTGAACTCCTCCTCATAGGATCACCGTTCACACTGGGCAACCTTGGAGACCAGTACTCCTCTTTCACCATCGATAACATTCCTATCAAGGTCTCAAACCATGTTAAGACCCTCGGAGTCTACCTTGACTCCGACCTCTCCATGGACAGACAGGTCAATGCTATTGCCACCTCCTCAGCCTATTACTCTAAAATCCTCAACGCTGCTAGGCCCTCCCTGGCCCACCCCAATTGCCTCACCATTGCCAGGGCAATTATCGGGTCAAGGCTAGACTATTGCAATGCCCTCCTCACTGGGACCTCCAGCAAAAACGTTGCCAAATTGCAGCTAGCTCAAAACAATGCGCTCAGGGCAGCCACAGGTACCGCCAGAATAGACCACATCTCTGAAATCAGAAGGCAAACCCACTGGCTCCCTGTCAAAGAGAGAATTGTCTTTAAAACGCTTGCCCTCACCCACAAATGCCTCCACGAGCTCACCCCGCCTTACCTGACCGACAGAATCATCAGGCACACGGCCACCAGACCCCTAAGATCACGCTATGCCAACACGATTGTCACATCCACTTCACAAAAGGTGCGCGCTGGAGGCTCCAGCTTCCCCACCCAAGCAGCCACGCACTGGAACGCCCTGCCACCTCACCTAAGACTGATTGAATCACACCTAGCCTTCCGTAAGGCTATAAAAACTAGACTCTAGAGTGAACAAGTGCATTACAAATGTGATAAGCATCACATCAAACAATATGAGCAGGAAGAGTGGTAGAGGGAAAGAGAATATTGGGAGGCTAATTTTAAGGTGAGGGAGCAGAAAAGGACAAAACTTCAGTTCTGGATGAGTTTATTTGAGGGAACAGAAGAGCAAACGCAGAAACTAAGACAATGAGAGACAGAGGAGTGCAGTTGGCCTTTGAAAGAAGAGAAGGAAAGAACAATTGAGAGTCATCAGCAAAGAAGTGAAAACTCAAATCTAAAATGAAATGATGGTTGAAAGGGTAACAGTGTAAAAAGAGAGGTCCAAGTACAGGCCCCTGAGGAACAGAGAAACATGGAAGAAAAGGGAAGCAGAGGTACCAGCCCAGGATAGGGAATTGCTAAGAAGAGGACCAAGAGCGGGCCAAAAGAGTGGAGGGATGAGCAGAACATAGTGACCCAGAAATGGGGCTTCTTCACAGATCAGTATGCTCCTTGTGCAGTGCTTCTTGGTGAAGCACTTTTAATTTTTAATTAACACAAATTTTTAATTAACACAAGTTGTTGGAAAGTGTCTTATTTGCACTGGCTCAATTGGAATTCTTCCCTTGGTCGCAGTGAATACCAAACATTTGCTTCAAAATTAATTTTGCCCACCCCACTCACACCTACAATAGATGACTCTCTGATAAACATTCTCATATTGAGTGCACTATATTGGCAATTCTAAAGGATGTCTGTGCATTCCACCTCGCCTCGCTTACATCAAGGCATTCATTTTGTCTTGAGAAAGCTGTAACACTTGGAAAAGGCGGGTGTTACCATTTGGTTTCTTAGCAAAGTTGATTTCCCACCAGGTAATCCCTAGGTTTTCTTGTCTCTTTCCAAAGATGGGCTCTGCCTCTGGCAGAGAGGATTCGTAGTCACCAGTTTCTCTGCAGATTTTGCAGATGAGGGCTTGGAACAGTTCTTGACTACTTGGAACAATGCTTTGCTCCTGTTAGAGGCTACCTAAATGCTGGAAGTGTAGTAAGCCAACTTAGCCTCAGAGGTCATGTGTCTGTGCTGGGTACGCAGGAATTTGAGGGCTGAGTGATCCTCTAGGCTGCAGACCTTGCACCAATGCTTTTCAAGGGATTTGATAGAGCGTGTGTTTTTCTGCAAGCTTGGGTGTGTACCAGGGTGCAGACACTTTGACTTTGGTGTGACTAGACTTTAGAGGTGCATAGGCATCCGCTAATTCTTTGGCAAGTGGTAAAACGTATCCAGAGGGGCTAAAGCAGTCCCTGTGGATGGGAATGTTGTGAACATTGCCTCTAGTGTGCCTAGCGGGAAATTCTTGAAGGATCGGTGCTCAGTAACAGGGTATTTGGCCTGACCATTGTGGTGTAGCCTTGTGTGTGATATGAGAAGGGGAATTGTGACAAGGTCTGTCCAGTCACGGAGGAGAGGTTTTGAGTATGAGGGGATCGGGCAGAAGGTGAATACTAGGTTGAGCGTGTGAACTTTGACATGCATGGGGGAGATTATGATCTGAGGTGGAGAAGTGGATGGAAAAGTTGTCTGTCGTGGTCACTAACTGTGAATTGGAAGTCTGCTCACCACTTCCATTACTCAGAGGCGGAGACTCAGTCACAATGCAAGAGGCAACAGCTACAATAAAATCCCATTTCCTGTGTGGAGCAAGGAGCACGGCCCACCGGACCAGCCCACGACCATCAAAGTCAACATCACTGTGTCACACCCATACCTGGCAGAAGACAGAACTTGGCCGATTGAAGAAAAAACACAGTGTGGTAAGAAAAACGGTGGGCTGAGAAACTTCTGAGGTAAGGTCTACTCTGAATTTGCCGTGTGTGCACAGAGTTAAGCAGCAGTTAGTTCTCAACTCCCCCTAACCCCCACCATTCTCTTGACCACCAGAAATAGCGGTGAGGCTACCCAGGTCCAACACCAGCAACATATCTCATGAGGAAGATGAAGGGTGCCGCTTACGAAGCTCACGCCTGAGGCAAGACGGTGAGAAACTGCATGTGCATTTGCCATCCGACACTCTTGATGGAACTGCTATAAATAATCCACATGTACAACATAAGCATGATGCTGGAAGCATGAAGGCTTAAACCGCCGTGAAAACAAGCAATCAAATCTCACTACCTGCAGCGGACAAGGCGCGGGGTGTGTCGAGCGGGAAGCACGGTCCCTGATGGCCTTGCGGGACCCCCAGATGCAGGCTGGCACCCCTCTGAGCCACGCAGCAGTCGTCGACATGCCAGCGGCCTCCGGAGGGGGGACGAGACAGGGCGCTGCAGGCTGCCATGGAGCGGGGAGTGGGCCGGGGCTGGAGGCTCGGACCGCAACCCATGAAAAATCCAAGGGGAGAGGCCTGGAGGCAGCACAGGGGTCGCCACGTGACATGCCGGTGGAGTGGGGGAGAGACTCTGGGCTTAGCCACGAGCACGCTCAGATGCTTGACGGTCGCATGATGGTGAGCAGGAGGAGCCGGAGGAGGGGCTATCCAGCCTGACGGGCAGGCAGCAAGTGCAGTGACGACAGCACAGATTCAAGTTTGCCCTGAAGGTATGTGTCAACAAGAAGCACATTCTGCAGCCACAACACAACTAGATGGAGCGGCCACAGCAGCACCAACTACAATAGAATTTATAACGCTGACACAAAATTCAAAAAAACGGTCAAGACAAAGCACTGGATATGCTGAACAAAACAAAAAAATAAATTTAAAAAAACATAATGCAAGCCATCTGTTCGGACAATTGAAAGGCACTGCCTAAAAACCTGCCCCGGCCTCGAAAGGCAAATGTGGAGGAAGTGACAGTGGAAGAAACACAGGTTCCACCAAGCCAACCACAATGCGTATTTTTACTGAGTTTTTTCAGTCACACATATCCTCAAAGAATAAGGACTTTACAGAGCTCTCTGATGCCGAAATGTTGGCAGCCGTGAAAGAAAATTTTCCTTGCGCTAAACAACGAAGGTTAGATGCTTCACCAGGAATGTGTCAAGCTCCCCTGGGAATTGTAATTGAAAAGCCATTCGCTTAGACAGAGATTAGGGAGGTGGGTTGTAATACAACGTTGCTGGAAGACTCACCAGCCAGTGCAGGACCACTTACAGAGCCAACGATCATGCCGGTTATGAACAACCAACATCTCCCACAGAAAACAACAATTACCGCGAAGGAAGTGGACAAAGATGATGCAGAGAAGGCTAACCAAAGTGGAACCTCAGACAAAACAAAGGAGCAAACACCAGCGAAAGTCACAAGGCAAGCAGAAATATCGGAAGGGCAGCTCGCATCAACGCCGGATGAAGGCAGGCAAGCGTTGCTGCAGGTAATGTCATCAGCTCGAGTAGACAAAGACCCCGAAATGGGCACAAATAACCAGAAAGCCAGCCTCGGTGAAGAGTCTCCACAGGTGGATCTGTCTGGTAGCTTTTCATTGCCGGAACATACACGGCCGCAGGATGGTGACAACTTTGCAATAATTACAATACATTATCTGGGGCTCTGTGTAGAGCCACAGAGCCATTGGAGAAGCTCGTTGGATGACTTCTCCAATGTGACAACTCACAAAGCCTACTTCACAAGCCATAGGCATGCAACCCTGAGAAAAACAGCCTCCGCTCATATAGTGCCAGTAGCCACTGAGACGCCTCCAAAAAACCTGACATGGTAACGAGCATGTCCGCAATCACAATAGCCCTTGTCCCGTTCTGTAAATTATATGAGTCAATCAATGACACTTTGAAGGATCATTCATCCATTTAAGCCATGATCCTCTCCAAATTGATCTACTTAGAGGGCTACATCTCAGCTCAAGAAGAAAGAGATACTCAGGCCAACACAACAGTACAACTCGTGACCCAGCTGATGGCAAAAATAACATTGATCACTGAGAGTCAAGCGCTACCACATACAGCTGAAAAGAAGACTAACTTTATCAAAGACAAAGGTTCACCATCGGCATTCAACATCGATGTAACATCAGATACCAAAACGATATATGAAAAGGGGAAGAAGAGCACAGCAAGTTCCATTGAAATTGAGAAAACGGCCGTCATGGATCCCCCAACAAAAAAAAACTCAATATTGATGGTAGTAGAAAAAACGGCACAGAGACTGACACTCACATCTGAAGAGCCAGAACTTGCATATTCGATATTTGACAAATCAAAGCCAAGAGCGGTGGTGACTTTTGGAAACGCGAGATCGCTACCACACGATGCAACTGCTCAGCTAAAAAACAACACAAGCAACAACATCATGACACCAGCCTCAAAAATAACTAAAACAAATGGTTTTATACATAGCTCAACAAACATGGACCTTGAGAACTTACAGCAAATAATCACAGTACCGGATGACAACAAAAGGCCAGTTTCACCAAAGTCAGTTGAAGACTTTCTCAGAAATGACCCATTGATGAACATAAGTGTGCACTCAACTGGTGAAATAATTATATCCTTTACTGGATGCCAGACAGATAGATGAAGATCCAATTCCAGAAGTAGCATCTCAAGGCACGGGAACCACAAGTAAGACGAAATGCGGCGATCAACCCAAATTGAGACCAAAAGCGTCAAAGGACATCACCGAAAGACAGTTTCAAACACTGGAGGAGAGATGTAAAAGATTAACACAAACAACAAACAGGAATCCTCAAAACAGGGAACAGGAACTAAATGAAACCTCACACCCAGATGCATACTTAAAAAGTAAAAAGATAAGCGAAGCAAAGAAATCCTCATCAGAAAAAACAGAGGCAAACGATCATAGAAAACAACATTTGACAAATACAGGTCGATCTCCCAAAGAACTTAGGTCGAAAGAAACATTAAAAACTCACTGTAGATCGAGAACAGAGAGCTATAGCTCAAGAAGCTTAAGAGCACAAGAAGTAAAATGGGCCTTCAAAATGGAGCAGAGATCAAGCAATAGAAACAACCTAGCCCTGAATAGAAGATCAGTGATGGCGATCTTGCATCAAATTCCAAAGCTTCACGCAATAAATTCTGAAGATCTGATAATCGTTGAACCCATGGCATGATTATCATAGAGCACTAACACGTCTGTACATTGGCTCATCAACAGTACACAAACTCTTATGCAATTAAATATCTGAAATTTACAGCGTGGGATACAACCTGTACGAAACAGCACTGCATGACGATAAGTCGCATAAAGCAAGGAAAACCAGCCAAGACACTGCCAAAAATAAACATAGTACACAGGAGAATAGTGACGATATGAAGCGGATGACCTCCTCAATCCCAATGCACAAAGCTATGTACAAAGAACCAAACACTAAAGCAAAGGAGGACAGATGTAGAGTGACCGATGAAAAAAAATACACAAGAAAAAACAGTACAACATCCCTACACAAGCAGACGAAAGTTTTATCTAAAAACGGCCTAGTGTACAGGGAAAACAGCCTGAGAAGCACAAAGGAAAAGGCTTGCACCATCACTAGAACCATTAGCCAAGTACAGAGCAACCGGACCCAGTTGGAAACAAAAAACAAACCTAAAAACAAACAAGGTATCTGGGCATGGCTACCAAAAGCACTATCCTCACACCTGAATAAGTAGCAATTCGTGAATGAAGATCACAAGCAGTCAACGAAACATCAAGATGAAGTCCAGCAGCCTAAAGTGAAATTGTGCTTGTGGAACACAAGAGGCCATCTTCATTTAACTGTTCCGTAAAATGTAAACTTGGGAGCATATGACATCAGTTGTATGCAGGAGACATGGCTAGCACACACCCCCCATCTTTAGAGGGATATGAAATTTTGATGCACGGGCAGCCAAAGGTCACCTTGGTAGCCCCTCCTCAGGCCTCCTGATGGCGTGTGGAAATGGTTGTGGGCTATCTATGGAAAAAATCCTGATCGCAAATTTATCAGTACTGGCAGTTACAGCAACTTGGGATCAAAAGAACAATGAAAATGATTTAGTAAATCGAAACACAATAGTGATTGTTAACACCTACTGGAACCCAGCAGCCTTCGACGCAGAAAAATGTATCACTATGTTAGAGCATGTGATTGACGAGACAATGCCAGCGCTCATGACGCCCTTTTTACTTCTTTGCGGTGACCCAAATGCATCATGTCAAATAGACAAGTCCAAGCAAGCCAAATCTAATTTATCACCAGCAGAATGCTGAGGGAAAGCCTGGCTAGACATGACACACTCAAGAGAACTCCACAATTTAGATGCCGTCTTCACGCAAATAAACAGACCTGATTCGTGTGCCACAATTTACTACATCTTTATCACCAAACCCTTGTTGCAGCTAACGACTTCTTTCAAAGTATTGTGGACAACTGCCACGACCACAATCTGCTGGAAATGTGCTGGAAGCTCCCTTGCAAGAAAAATGAAAGGATGAACACGCAAATCGGGACCAATTCGCAAGGCTCACAAATCAAATTAAGCGCAAATGCAATTAAAGAACTGACCGCAAAATATAAGGCCACTGGGCAACATGAGGAAGAAAAATCAGTTGATTACCAACCCCTGTTGAGGTCATACAAACAACAATCGGCAAGCAGAAAGTGCTTTCATACTCCAAAAAATCACGTCTATAATAGAGAGCTTGTAGAAAAGAGACGGGACTTCAGAAGAGACAAGAGAATGGCAAAGAACTTGACAACGCCAAAAGTCAGCATTAAAATTAAGGAAATCACAAGAGCTTACATGGCATGGGTTAAATTTTATCGAGCGAAGCGCTATCAGCAGGACGCAGAATCCATTGCCAAAGCATTAAGCACACATAACGCAATAGATTTTTGGGCCTTGCTGAGATCCATCGACTCGCCAATGGAGGACAACATACCTAATAATATCGGGCAGCAGATTTGGGAAACACACTTCAACTCAGTGTTCAAATCCACCGGGGATGAGCGCAAAGAAGACGTGCTGTATGACAGACGGGAGTGGATTAACCTCGAAAACAGACATTGAGGATGTAATTAAAAAGCTCAACAACTCCAGGGCCCCAGGACCCGATGGTATTACTAACTTTGAAGTAAAAACCCACACTGCAGAATGGGCTGCCCTCCTAAGCACAATGTTCCATCGTTGTGCAAACACGAGGTCTCTTCCAACACCTCTACCACCATCCCGGACCACCGCGATTGTGATTCCGATCTACAAAAAAGGGAACAGAAATGACCCTCACAATTTCCGCCCGATAGCATTGCTTGATGCTATCGGGAAAGTGTTTTGGTCCTTACTGACAAGAAAATTCCAAAACTTGGCAGTATGCAATGACCATCTGCAAGCGGGATTCAAAATAAATGCTGGGACTACCAGTAATATTCTCTTGCTCAGCATTCTAAAGTGCAAGGCTCTACAATATGGACACCGCCTCTTTGTCGTATTCATCGACTTCACACAGGCATTCGATCGAGTTGAAAAACATTGCCTCTGGTAGAAACTCTTAGACTGGAATTGCCCAAAGGAAATATTGGCACCAATACACGCCTTATATTCCAAAACTACAATGAGAGTCTTACTAAACCGACAAGAAGACTTATCGGCTGAGATCCCAACCACACGTGGGGTAAAGCAGGGGTGCCCGTTAGCATTAGCCCTATTCCTGGCTTATATAGGTGATTTTCAGAACACAGAGGTGAGGGTACGTGCCTTTCCAGCAAGAATTGGAGATGCTACGATCTTGCGGGTCCTGTATGCAAATGACCTCACACTATTTGACAAAACGTCCATCGACCTACAGCAGCAATTGAACAATCTACTTGTGTATACAAGAGAAAACCAGCTAGAGATCAACAAAGACAAAACAAAAGTAATGATCTTGCAAAAATCCATCATAAAATCAGACAACAATAAATGGTTCTTGACAGACACCCAAGTAGAGACAGTCCGAACCTTCAAATATCTAGGAGTAACTCTAGACAGCTCCACATGCGAAAATGCCATGCAAGTTACTTTACAAGGAAAAATCAAAAGTTGGCAGCCCAGGCAAAAGTAATCGATAGAAAATGTGGTCGATACTAATTCTAACAATACATTTCTACAAAATGAAGGTGGCCCCTTCGGTGACGTACGGGGCAGAGGCCATGCCAACAATTCTGAGCGAGCTCTGGCCGAAATTAGAAGCCGCCTTTTGGAGATCTGTATTAGGGCTTCCTAACTCCACATCCGGAGTAGCTATTAGACGGGAACTGAGCCTTCTATCACTTCAGTGCACTGTCAGCTGCAATTCCATAATGCTGTGTAGGAAATGCAGAATGACAGATAGCAACCCAATCTACAAAATGATTAATAAAGAAATTCAAGATGACAGATCTGAACAAATTGGAAAAAGCAATTGTCACCCAAGAAGACAAGCTCATCCAGAACCCGTGTAGGGTACAATGGAACAGGACTGGGCAAAGAATACAGAAGCGGCGGCAAAAAATAAACTTACCGTGCACTTACCGCAAAACACAAAAAAGCTAAATGAACCACAGAACTACATAAAGTTTTTATCTAATTCTAATTCTAAGAGTGAGGCTAAATCTAGTAGAAACTAATGAAATTCTTCACATTAGAGGTCGCTCTCAGAAAGCCATTTGCCACTCTTGCCAAGAGACATCGACTCACCATAAAAAATCCATTAGACATCTGTTGCTTGCATGTTCAGCAACCCGCCTGATCAGATTACAATACTTAACCAAACTCTTTGGAACCGATATACCACCAAATGAAGACACATGGTGGTCCAGGCTCATCAGTGGCGACAGAGCCAGTTGGCTAATTATGACAGCAAAAATTCTTGAGTACATTGTGAACAATCTGTTTCAGCAGAAAGTGTCACTACAGAATACAACAGACTCATGAACAAGGGCCAAATGTTGAAAACTTCTTACGACATTTACAACCTAGTTTTCTTTGTTTTGTAAAAATCTTTTGTTGATTAGATAAATAAATGAAAAAATAAATAAATGATGATCTGTTTAAGGACCCTGAGTCGGTTAAAATGAATATTGAATCTCACAGACGTTTTGCTGTTTGTCGCTCAGTGATGTTGAAATCTCTGAAGAGAATATTATTAGAGTAGGAAACTGTTATAGAGGCGAGAAAGTAAGAAAGGTTACAGATGAAGTTACCACTCCCTTGAGGTCACCTGTAAATAAAGGGGAATGTAACTGAGTTGTTGTTTGAGATGGAGAACGGGCATGACTGGGATTCGGAGGAGCTGTGTTTGGGGTTGGAGTTACCATGCAGGTTCAGTCGATCCTATGAATGGCTGCCACCCAGCTCCAGTTTTTCCTGTATGGTCAATAAGTTGGATCCCGTAGCATTGGGGCAGAAGGACATCAAAGATGTAGGGGGAGGAGAGTGTAAACCACATTTCAGTAATGAAAAGGGCATCGAGATTGTTGTTGGTTTTAAGGTTGGTGACATCAGCAGTGTGTGCGACCGCTGTTCGAGCGTTAATCATCATAACCAGATGGACATGAATAGAAGGTGCATGTTGTAGAGGTCTGTGGGGATATTGATGAGGCTTGCTAGGGCAGCTGTTTGGAACTGCTTTGGACATTTGGCTGTGCGATCCTTGGAGTGGATGGGAATGGGTTGTGCTGAGTGGAGACACATGGTGATATTTACTTTGTGTAGCAAGAGCAGAATAACTGACCCTTGGCCCTTACCAGGCCCTGACCGGAGCAAACAGGTGTTGCTATTTTCTCTGACTGCCCTTCAGTTTGGCCCCCCCCAGGAGGATCAGGTATAAGCAAGTGAGTGGGGTTTATGCTCCATGGCCTAGATCCACTTGCACCAGCTCACCAACAGCAAAAGAAAAGAGGCTGGAAGGCTGCTTAAATACAGGGAAAAAAGGGGCAGCAAAACAAGAAAGCATCAAAAGATTAGCCATGATTGACAGGTGGGTGAGTTTCAGGTTACGTTACCTAGATCCACTTGCACCAGCTCACCAACTGCCTTCATGGCAAACCTAGGACTGAAGATCCAGGGTCCTTCCTGCATCTAAGTCAAATTATAAAATCCGAACAGGGGGCATATCCAAGCCAAGTTCTGATGTTATTTATTTATTTAGTTTATATATATTCCAAAGTGTAGACCTTTGCCTCCAAACGGGCACCATGGTGCTCTGTGTTGCTTACAATGCTAACAGGTAGAGGTAACATAAAAAAGACACTCGTAGTCCATACATAAGCAAGTTGCTAAATCTGAGCGTAAATGCAGCAATTGATCTAGTTTCAGTAATTTCAGTGCACCCAGGAGACAATGTAGCTGATAAGAGCTAGTGAATCGTGGGCTCTCGTGATACTTCAAATAGATTTTAGGTGCAGGATTCTGCACACTTTCCATTTTCCTAGTGGATTAGCCTGTTAGGGCCAGCCAGATGGCATTGCAAATGGACCAGACGAAAGGAGATAGAGGAAAGCTGGGGCAGCCATCTCCTCAGTTGTCTAATTTTTCCAACACATTAACTGTTGCCCCCTAAACTGGTTGTCCTGCACTACACCAAGAATACAGACTGAACCCGCTAGAGGTGGGCATGGCCGTAGCACCATAGGCCAAGGCTTGATATCCTTTATGTTGATCATGGCTCTCAGATCATAACTTCTCTCTTGTCCTGTTAAACTGCCGTCAATTTAGCTGCAAATCGCCAGAATGCCCAGTGTAAAATTACTCTTGTGCAAGCAGTGTCGCCGTCGAGACTGATGCATCATCATCGGAAACCCTCTGCACCTGTCACCACTGTGATGAACGTCTATGCTCTCAAATGTGAGAGTCAGGAGCAACCACCAAGAATATCCAAGAACACCATTTCCACTGCCTCCCACAGCAAGGAATTGTCCATCCTAAAATAACCAAGTTGGAGGATACCATTGTTCATCGGAGGGAAGGTGGATCACAAGCTGACCAGGTCCCATCCCTTTTGGTTAACATATACATATCTTTTTAGACCTTTTTTTTTTAACCACATATTGGGCCTCATTACGACCCTGGCGGTAAGGGGTTAGCGCCATCGTTAGCTGCGCCGACCCCTTACCGCCAATCACGAGTTCCCTTTCCGCCATGGCGGTTTTTACACCTGCTTTTAGCGGGTGTAAAAAACCATGGCGGTAAGGGAACTTGGTGTTAATTACGCCACCGTAATTTACGGTGGCGTAATTAACGCCTTCCCCACTCCCATTATGCCCTATGGGGCAAAAATGGGAATGGGGAAGGGTAAATGGGGATTGGGGATTTACCGCCCCGCCAAGGTCGGAATGGGGCGGTAAATCCCCTTACCGCCATGGCGTTAACGTAGTTAGCACCATGGCGGTAAAGTCACGGCCCTGGCGGTAACTTTCCGCCAGGGTCGTAATGAGGCCCATTGACTTTAGCAGTCAAGTACAATAAACGGTCCTAGTAATTTAACAGTGGTCGGCTGATTCTCTTACTTTGTGTAGTATCACTTTTATTTACTAGGAGTGGTGTCTGGTATTCCTTTAATTGACTAAGAATGGAATATGGTATTGTTTTGCTTTACTAAGAGTAATGTGCACAAGCACCTTGCAGTATTTCATGTGCTCGATGCAATTACAAATAATGATCTCAGATCCAAATAACCAGACAGACTCAAAGAATATGGCAAAGTACTACTTTATTATCAGCTCAAATAAAGTAGGACACTCTGGCGAACAACAAAATGTAGTCCATGCACTCACACTTCCATTTTGATTATACAAAGGCTTTATATCTCAATGTACATCAGCTACGACAGCATCATATGTGGCAAACATAAAATCTATTGAAGGGAGGGATCGGTAAATTTAACATATGAACCTACATATCATATAAGTATTAGTAATATTACTGGATTCCCCTTATCTGGTAGGCACACCTTGAACCACCTTTAAATATTTATGATATAGATTATAGCAAAATAACAGCAAAGGGTTGGCCTGTTCAACATTGTATAACATATTGCTACATAGACCCTATGATAGGTTGGCATTCTTTCCCAATCTTGAACTTTCGCCTCGTTAGCTCCACGTAAGCCAAACGAAACTCAGGGGCAGAGAATAACGTCAGACCACTACCCACTTGCCCAATTAGATCATCATCTCTCATCGGTCAGGCCCTAAGTCAAGGTTTCAACTTTGTAGTTGACCTTGCAGACTGCTCTCTGTTCTGGGACTTTCAAGGGAGTGTAGGTACACCATTATCTTCATCTAGAGCTTAATGAATAGCCCTTGTTTTCGACTCCTGAGTCTCGTGTGAGGGGACCATGATTGTGTCCATTTCGACCTTTTATGTGATGATATTTAATTCAATTAAGCTCAGTGTCATTACTCCTCTTGGCCTCTGGAGAATTGGTTGTTCCACCTCACAGAAACCTTTTACATCATTGACTGTCCAGTACTTGGCACTTACAAATATTTACTTCTTTGCTTAATCTAAGAGAAATACATCTTATGTACATAGCATATCCTCTTGACTCCCTTTGTGTCTTGCAATTATTCCTTGATGTGGCATCCTAAATCCCAGGCAAATAGACTCCTCTTCATTCCTCATGCAAAGCTGTTTTTCCAGCATCTCCTAACTCTGCAAACCTGGTCTGCCACTGAGTTAGCTTGATTGGTTTCAACACGAGTCCGACTACCCTCTATTTATTATGGCCGCTTCAGTCATGTTATATTTCCTTCTGCAGCAAGCCCCTATATGCCTCATCTACCTGGAGTTTCTGGCTGTATACATTCACTTCGTCTCTGCTCACTAATTTCTTTGGTGCACATGATTTATTCATATTCAATTACATGTTTCTCTTGTTACTTCAGTTACATCTTCATTCTTTAAGAATTTGAATATCGATTCAGTGTGTCTTCGTATCTTTCCTTCATGATATCACTCTGCCGTTGTCCGATTTCAGTTATAGCTCTTTGATGTCCAATGGTGTGTGCAGACACCCTTCCACCCTTTCAGTGCGAGGGCACATTCGATACGGTTGTCTAAGTGCATATCGTCTCTCATACACACGATGCAGTATTGGGACAATACCTGATATCCCACATAGGGCTTTTCTCCTGCTTTCCCAATATGATGGAGGTGAAGGGCGGGCGCTAGGGATGACATGTCCACCTGCTCCTCTACAGTAGTGTCTGGTATAGCTTTGATTTATCAAGAGTAGGGTCTATTATTGTTTTGTCATCATGCTGAATTCCTGCCAGCTCCACCTGCCCCCGCCCCTACTTCCTGTTTGGCATCCCCATTCTGCCCATCCCTCCACCTCCTCACTTCTGCCTCTATCACTGGATTGACACTCTCTGTTCTGAGCCTTTCTCTATCTTACTTACCTGCATCCAACTGAAGATACTCTCAGCCCTGCACTGTACTACCTACCTATACCTGCATACTTGTTGTAGCCCCCCCACCCTGAGGCAAGGCAGCTCAATGTTGCCTTGTACCCTTTCGCTCTGCAAATTTGATGTAGCCCCCCTCACCTTGAGGTTGGCAGTTCAGTTTTTGCCCCTTACCTATTTGTACCTGCTAATGTGACATAGCCCCTTGCACCATAGGGTGAGGCCTTCCATAATGTTGCACCCGCTCCAATGGCCCACAAAGTTCTTACCCAAGATGAAACTAGATACTATATCCTCTAACACAGAACACATCAGTTGTGGAGGTCTTGACCCTTTGCTATCCTCTAACCTATGGTTTAACCATCCTACTATCCAATCTGCACCTAACAAACCTCGCTCTACCAGAGTTAAGAAACAATAGACTAGGCTCCAGATTACCCAAATTCTATGAGCCAGCGATCAATACCCTAGATAAAGCAAATCCATCACCTACTGGGAATACCCATAGCCCCAAATCTAATGCCACAAACAAAAACGGAGCTGCACATAGCAATCACAGGCCAAAAACCTCAGACAATTATAACAAAATACTGAAACAGAGTATACCCAGTGCCTTACCCACGAACTCTATTACACAAACCATCAAAGGGGCATTAATCAATACTATATCTGTGGTAGCGCATGCTACAGACATAGCCAACCTGCCATAGCCAACCTGATCACGATGAAAAACTATCTATAACGGAGTCCTGGCTTCATGCAGCAGCAGGCTCTTTGCTCCTACTTGCAGTGCCAGACAATTATACAATTTTAAGAGCAGATAGAGCAGACTCTAGAGGTGGCGGCATTGACATCATTGCTAAGTCCAAACTAGACCTCAGAGCAGCCCTTTTGCCTGCTATCACATACCAAAACCTCCTAACAAATAATACTGTTAGGAGATGTTAACCTAGGCCTCAACGACCCCAAAGACCAGCAAACATTAGCAGTGTCCAACGCCCTTACCGAATATGGCCTCACTCAAAGAGTTACTCAGCCTACTCATGATAAAGGCAGAACTTTAGATTGGGTAGCTGATCTTAACTGCGAAATTCTAATCACGTCTATTGTGCCCCAAACCTGGACAGATCACCATCTACTGTCCTTCACTCTCTCAGCCAGTTTCCCGATAACCAAGGCTAACCTAACAGCACCTCCACTCCTCACTAGGAACAAACGGAATATTACTGTGGACACTATCTTACCACCTGTAATCCCTGTCCTTAACTCTTTGTCAGACACCGCTGATCCAGACACACTTGTAGCTGTCTATAACTCCACGATGACTAAAGCTCTAGACATCATTGCCCCGCTTAAAATGTGCAAAGGCAAACCTAGAGCTCACCTCATGGTTCACACCTCAACTAAAAACCCTGAAAAAAGGAAATTGGAAGTCCTCTGGAAACACCTCCCCACTGTGGAGAATAAAACAAACCTGCTGAATGTTTGAGCTAAATATAAAAAAGAGATATTAATCACCAAACGTGAGACTTACAACAATAGGATTAACAAAGCTATCTCCAACACCAAGGAACACTTCGTTATCCTCAGAGAAATGGAGGCCCCCATGCCCCTGACAGACACCTTTTTGAAGGATAAACTTTGGTGTACTAACATCCAGAATGCTCTAACCAACAAGGTTGCCACTCTCCAAAACAAGATTGCTGACAAAAGATCAAACCTACCTAACCTAGATACTTTCCACAGTACTCACGTGCATTCCGCCAAACTTCCTCAATGTTTTAAATTCTCTAAAGTCTCTATCCTCGAGGTAGAAAACATTATTGCTTCTCTCAAACCCTCAAGGTGCCAAGGAGATAGCTGCCCTGCTCAGATAATTAAAGATGCTGCCAAAGACCTGGCGCCTTTTATCTCTAAATTAATCAGTGCCTCCTTCTCATCCGGTACGGTTCCTAGCAACTTAAAAGAGTCATTGTTCCTACCTCTCCTAAAAAAACAATCCATAGACCCCACTAGTCCCACCAATTACAGGCCAATCACAACTGTCCTGTTCCTATTAAATAGACTAGACAGGGTAGCATACCTTCAGATCCAGGAATACCTAGAGACCAATCAGCTCTTAGGGATTCGACAATCTGGTTTTAGTCCACAACATGGGACTGAAACGGCGCTGATTGATCTAAAGACTCAGAGTGATGAACTTAAAGACAAGGGGAAAACCACACTGCTATTACTATTGGATCTGTCTGCCGCTTTCGACGTGGTGGGCCACAAAGTGCTATGTAATCACCTTACCTCAGCAGCCCACTTGTCCCAGGACGCGATAGCATGGATCCAATCATTTCTAAACAACAGGACCATGAGAGTCTTCTCCCCTTAAGCGGCTGCCAACCCTATCCAAATCACATGCAGATTACCCCAAGGCTCTTGTGTGTCACTGACAATGTATAACATCTTCAAAAAGCCTCTGTTTGACGATCTTTATCATGTGGGTGTCACCTACGCTAATTATGCAGATGACACCCAGATCCTCATACCTCTCACTGGAAAATACAATACCGATGTGGCCCTAGTGAATAAAATGTATCTAATTATCCAGGCATGGATGGTCACCCATGGCCTCTGCCTGAATAATGATAAAACGGAGCTTTTAATACTAGGTTCCTCAACTAACCATAACAAACTCAGTAACAAATATGCCGTCTTCAACATTGACAGGAATAACATTAATGTGGTAAAAGAGGTAAAAATGCTAGGTTTCTACCTAGACTCAGAGCTCAACCTACGTAAACAAGTCAGTGCCACTGGCTCGGCAACAGCATATACTTGCAAGTTGATACGAGGCTGCAAACCCTTTCTCTCGAAAGAGAATTGTCTTATCCTAACCAGAGCCCTCATCCTATCAAAACTGGATTATTGCAATGCACTCTTCTTAGGTGTGGGTAAGTACGTTGTCAATAAACTCCAAATTCTTAAAAACAATGCACTTAGGACTGCTTTGAGCATGTCGAGGAGAGAACATATCTCTGTGACAGAACAAAAGGCTCTCCATCAAGGACAAAATTCAGCTTAAAACAGTGTCCCTAACCCACAAACTCATAACATCTTCATCACGCCTGACCAGGTCGGCAAACTCCTCTTGCTTGGTAGTTCCCAGGTACAAACTAAAAAAAGCAGGGGGAGCAGCTTCCCAGTTATGGCGGCTCAGCTCTGGAACACACTCCCACCCTCTCTAAGAACAAACTATTCCTTCCCCCACTTTAGGAGAAACACCATAAATTGGCTGTCTGAGAAGGACCAATGATGAGCCTAGGATTGTTTATCACCCACTGTCTATTACTTTTACAATGTTCTCTTAGGCCTTCTTACAATCAATAACTATCAAAATGTGCCATTCTGATTCATATTGCATTAGCTTTGTTTCTTTTGTACATTCTGCATCTTACTGTATTAGCTCTTGTTTCTTTTAACATTTTGTATGCACTGTCTGTAACCATTTATGCTAAATTGTAACCTTGTTCTGCAGTGCGCCCAGATACCCCCGGGTTTGATGAGCTATATAAATCAATAAACAAACAATGTTGTTGCTTAGTCTTATCTGGCTGCCTTATGTAGCCCCTCATTTCATGAGGCGAGGCTTTTCCAGTCCGCAGTCACTCTTACCTGCTTAGTCTTCATTGCGTGTCTGAATGCCTGATGCAGCCCCTCATTCAATGAGGCGAGGATTTTACAGTCTACAGACACTCATACCTGCTTATCATAATTACATCTCTGGGTTTCCCATAATGCAGCTTACCTACTTGTCCCTGAACTGTTCAACTTGTTTGCATTATTGTACCTCTCGTCTTCCTCTCCTCTCCTCTGCACTTTCCTCCCTCTCCCTCTGCCCCTTTTTTCATGTTGAGCACTTGCAAATTCCAAATCGTCTCACGACCTCGTCACAGCGTTTTGCTTGTTTACCTCCCTCCTACCGCTTCCTGCATTTCCCCTCCTCCCCCTTCTCTGCTCTCATGCTATAGCACTTGCACGTTCCAAAAAATTTCAAGACCTTTTAAGAACGTTTACCCTCTTCCTCATGGGTGTAATTTTAGGGGGGTGCGGGGGTGTTTGTCCCCCCAACTTTCATGGCACACTATTTTGTCCCCATTCATTTGAATGGGGCACCTTTTCTTCAGAGGTCATGTCCCCCCCAACATTTTCAGCAAAGTTTCTCCACTGCTCTTCCTCTTGATGCGCTTTGGTAGGTAAACAAGGGGAGGCGTCCTGCCACCTATCAGTTGAACATACTCTAAAACTTGTATGTACCAATTTTGATTGTGAGTGGCTGCAATAAGTCAGCCCTTCAACCTACCTGTCGGGGGGGAAATTCTGCCGGGGTCGGCCGGGCCGTCCGCAGACCTCCGAGCAGGGAGGCCCCAACTCCTCCCGTATATCCCAGAAGAGATAGAGTATGAGACACACGCAAGAAGCAAGGTGACTCTGCTGTTTATTAGACAAAAACGGCAGGGATGGGTCAAGGATCGTACGCGTCCGTCCTGACACACACACAATCGTGGGGCTCGCAGGCCCTTTTTACCTTAGTATGAGGCGCTACTTGCGTCACCTTAGAAAGTTAGCAAAAAACCTATCGCCACTCTTAATTGGTTGCTCGAGTGGTAGGGTTAGTATAGCATACGTATAGAGAACAATATTAGTGGACAAGGGTTAGTCAGGTGATATATCTGGGTTGTCCCTACAATTAGATACATGAGAATTGTTACATGAAGACCCCTGATGATTGGTTAATGTTAATGGCGTCAGTGATAAGAGCCCCATGTTCTGATTGGTGTGCCCGTGAGCTTCCCAGCCTGGGACCATCGTTGTTCCCAGCTCTCGGTGTACCTGTCATTTGCAACAATGTTTCACTATGAGTACGTGCAGACAATGTGAGGACTTATTCATGAGCTGGAAGGCCGACTACTCCCTCTGTCGCAGATGTCCATTGAGCCTTTTAAGTGTATCTGCCTATGTCTTGTAACGAGGGATCCAGATGCCTTCTTCCTCCTGGGCTTGGCATCCTGTCAGGTTCGGCTTGGTCACGTGAGGTGGAACCGTGTTTGAGGCAGAATTCTGCACAATTAATATTGTTTTTCCACTTTGTGCCTGGTTTAATTTGCAGGTGTGATTTTAATGTTGGTGCGCGGCGTGCGAGGTTGGAACATCGTGCCCTTGATGGTCTGCTTTCGGAATGTGGGTTTGCAACATTACGACCTTGGCTGTCTGCTTTTCGCCAGGCTCATTCTGCAGGATCAGCAACCTGACTCTTGTTCTTTTAACGTCCATGGGAGCTCTTGCTTGCGGCCTACTTAGGCCTAGTGTATAGGTGGAACCGTTAGGTGCACAGGCGCTTTAGGTTATAGTATCATATTGTCTTATGACCAGTATCGTGTCATCGTTATATTTCTCATTATGGCACCTGGGTTTAGGAGAAGCGTAAGCAAGCTCTTTAGATGAGTTCATGATGCTTCTTGCGTTTCTGCATTTTGAGAGCCTATGTGGAAAATAATAAAGATGCACGTCCGTGAGTATGTCTGTTGCCTATGTCGTATATTCTTCGTGTAGATTGGTGCGGGAGTGTCCAGTGTGTATATTTGTACAGGTGTGCTGACCGTTGGCTAGGTCGTCATGGCATCTCTAACGACGTGTAGGTTTTAGTCTAGTTGATCCAGGCCGCAGGTGTCGGCATGGGCAGGGCGGGCTGCTGGGCAGGCAGATGGACACATCCGGATGTTCCTGTACCAGGGTATTTGGTCGTCTGGTAGATGGGCAAACTCTTCTCGTGGCGGGTGCCTGGGCCGTGATCCTTTAGGCCAGGCGCGAGAGGGGAAGGACGGGAGCCTGTTTTTCCATTCTCCCACTTCAGTCTCCCCTCTGGTCGACTTGTCGACCACAAACATATCCTTTTCGTTATCTCCTCTTACTCTCCATATCTTAGTTATTCCTCCTAAATGTCCATAGTGGTTAACATGATCTTCAAATGACCAATACATATATTCACAGGTTCCTCCTCCAGGAGTACAGTATACCCATTTCCCTATGTAACTCCTGGGGTTTCTTGGGTTCTCGATCTTCACCGATGGTGGGTCCAGGTGGTTGGTAATGATCTGGTTGCGCAATTTCTCTCTCTCTTGTATGATTATGCCTGTGTGTTGGCCGTCATCTGCTGGCATCAAGGGGTGCATACCGACCATTTCAAGCAACTCGTCAGTGGTGCGTGCCTTCCGGGCCTTCCAAAATCTTATTATGATCAGTGTAGCTCCAGCCAAAATAGTACAACCAACTATAATTTTCAGTCCATCTGACAGCCAAGATGGCATCCATGACCATAATAGCGAAAACCAGCTCTCATCCTTTTTAACACCTTTACTTTCATCCATCATTTTGGAGTGCATCTGGGCCAATTGTGAAACTGCTTCTGTCAGTGTACCGTTGTCAGCATCGTTGGCAGGAATGAACGTGCAGCATGATTGTCCTATCTTTGCGCATACTCCTCCTTCCATGGCTGTGAGGAGGTCGAATACATATCTGTTCTGAAGTGCTACCATCCGTATAGCTCGCAGCTCCTCTTTTATTGCGTTGAATCCATTTACTGTAGAATTGATGGTCATCATTAGTTCCCATCTAGTTATCTTGAGCCATTTTGCGTTTGCGTAAGCCTGCAGTCCCGGATGGATTATTGAGGAGAAGAACATTGCTGCTCTGCTGAATAGTCTGTGTTCTGGCGGAATTGAAGTGAGTGCAGTTTCTGACCTTCCCCATAGGTAATTTCCTGTCAGAGGTTCTCCTTGTCTTTTCCTTCTATTTAGGACAGTATTATTGCCGTTGGTCCTGTTTCCTGGCTCCTCCTGAGGTGGTGCAGATCTCTTCTTTCTCTTGTCCCCTTCATCCATTTTGGGAAAGTTCGCCACATTCACATGCTTCTGGGGTACCACTAGTGATGGTACATTGACGTGCACCATCGTGCATACACCACTCCACAGAGGGGGCAGTGTGTGGTATGCCTTTTCTCCACAGGCCCAGTAATGGTCCATTATCACTGCTGTTCCTGCTCCCCCCTCAGGTAACTCCATCACGCTTGCACAGTTGGTGTTGTATCCTACGTCCACCTCTCCTTTATGTTGGTAGCATACCTTAGGCGCAGACAGCGGCAGTATTGTTATTGGGTCTTCATCCGTTTCTATCCACGTGAGCATGGGTACGTACTTGATCCAAGTCGTCCAACATCTGTGGTTGTGTGCATCGATAGTTGAAATAGTTTCTTTTGTTACCATGTTGCTGCCAATCACTCCTATCTCCCATTGGTTGTCCAAGTACACCTTCCCCGTTATCGTCACCAGTGGCCTCTCCCAGCATCCTGGTTTACCAGGAACTTCAGTGGCGTACCAATCACATGGTAAATACTGCAGTGTTACTTTCTTTGTTTCCCCTTTTGCAGGACCACTTGTTATGTATCTGAATGCTTCAGCATGTAAAGTGCTCTTGTGGTAACTCAAATAAGTCTTGAGGAAGTTGTTTTCGTATGGGTATGAGTCTCGTGTTTTCCACACCATATGCACCACTGTCCCTTGAAATCTTCCTTTCGTTTGGAACAGTGCCAAGTATATTATGCACCGTGCTGTCTTTTCACCTATTTCTGTGGCAACAAATGTTCGAGAAGCGCTCATGGTGTATGGTATTAATGAGCAAACGTAGCAGCTTTCTTCTGTTGTCTGCTTACCAATGCGGGTCATGTGTTGGTACCATATGTTGTTTGAGACATGTGCTGAATCTTGTATATAATTGTCAATACCTTTATTATCTGATTATGTGCTGCGTTGAACTCTATTTTGTTTGTGCGCAATTTTACTAGTATCACCTGACGTAACACCTGTTGCAGCTGGGGATGGCGGTGGATTAGGTTTGGGTACAGCAATAATATTGATAGCATAGCTGTACTGCCATACAGAGGCAGCCAAGAACCCGGTGATCATCAAAATCCCTATTATTTTTATTACACATGCTAATTTCACCGGCATTTTGCTCTTACCTTGCTGCAGTCCGGCAGCGTATTCTTGCGACGTTAGAGTTGCCCGCCTAAAAATTCTCAATATTCTGGTTATTAAATGTTAGTTGTTGTTTTTTAAGCTCTCCCTATCAAATAGTCATTCAGTGCCCAGGCGAAGAGCTGTTCCCACGCTAATCTAAGCGATCTATCTCTTAGGGCAGGTAAGTATGGGTGGAGGTGGGGCATTGAGTATTCTATGGCCAAGAGGAATGCTGTGTAGTAGACACGTACCCTTCTCCTTTTCAGGTACGTTGGCCTTTTTATTTCATATACAAATTGGTGTGACAATTCTTCTGGGTAGTTATCGTCTGAGGGTCCCATCTACTCCTGGGCAGTGAATTTTTTAGTTATCTATTTTCTTAGCAATACAATAATACGCAGTTCCTGCATGTGCGAGAGAAAAGAAAAGAGAGCATTCACGTGTTTACATGTGTACGTGTGCAAGACAATGTCCTTCAGTTCAGTTATTACCGCAGTGGGGGTAGGGGTCAGTGGGTGGTGGGCAGGGGGTTTGGGCTCAACTGGTGGGAGTATCTTTACTCTTTGAGCGTGTGACCATGGGGTGGGCAGTATGGGGATCACCCCTTTCTTCTTTAGTTATTGTCTCTGGGGAGTCTGGGGGTGACAGGGTATGGGAACACTTGGGCCGTTGGCGGTGATAGAACTTTCTTCCTCCGTTGGTGATGTTGTTGCTGTTCTCCCAATGGACCTGTCGGTGGCGCTGGGGCGGGTCTGGAGTTTGTAGATCTTTACATCGTGTAGGTGGTTCCAGGCACGCTTGTCCTGTAGCTTTACTGCTCTCGTTGATACCTCCTCTACCAGATGGGGGCCAGTGAATCGTGGTCTATTCCATTTCCTGTTGAAATTGCGAAGTAGTATGTGGTCACCTTTAGCAATTTTACACAGTCTTTCCTTTTCCAGTTCTTTATCCGCGTCTTTTTGTTGATTGCTGTTAGACCCGCCCCGTGTGTGCTCGAGCTGTTGAGACACAAACACTACACTAGTAATCAAAGAAGACACATATTGGTACATTTCATCACCAAGAACACTCACTGTACTTTCGTGGTCGGTAAATGCTCTTGACGTTGGCATTAGGGGAAGGCGCATTTGACGTTCGGTAACCACCTCGTGAGGGGTGAGGTGGTGGTCGGACCCTGGTCTATTCATTAGCTCAAATAGGGCTAATGGAAGGCAATATAACCAACTCTTCTTTGTTGTTTGCTGTATCTTTGCAATTGTCTCCTTTAATAGGCCATTCAGGCGTTCACATATACCGTTGGCCTGTGGGTGGTATGCACATGCAAATTTATGCTTGATGTTCAGCAAGGATGTGATGTGCTGGAACATTTCGTTTGCGAAATGTGGGCCATTGTCTGACCTTAACACCTCGCACACTCCCCACCTGGGGAAGACCTCCCTCACTAGGAATTTAGCCGCTCTAAATGCATCAGGGTGTGAACAGGGCCCTGCCTCAATCCACCTAGAGAATGGGCATACTACTACAATCATATACCTATTTCCTTGACATATGTTGATCATATCAACATAGTCAATATGGAGATGCCGGAAAGGTCCCTCTGGCCGGGGTATAGTACCGCTTATCACCTTTAGAGTATGGCCGGCCGTAAACTGTTGACATGTGAGACAATTACTGATAAAATTTGACACATGAGAATTTAACTCGGGGCAGAACCAGTCTTCCCTAATTCATGCTGCAATTACTTCCTTGCCTGTGTGGGCTGGATGATGTAGTTGGCTCAGGGCGGTGTTCAAAAGTGCCAATGGTATTACAACCTTTCCAGTGCCACCCTGGCGCCATAGTGCATCGGTTGGTGACATTGTACATCCTCTTTTTACCCATATTTCTTTTTCGGCCATTGGTGCAGCCGCTTGTAGCTCCATAATCTGTGTGGCTGGGAGATGGGTGTACCCTTCTCTTATCAACATCTCCTTAGCCATTCCCCTCCCTCTCCCTCTCTGTGACTCTGGGGGGTTCCATATCTCACCAAAGTATGCAGCATACTTCGCATGTGCGTCTGCTGCTGCATTCCCCTTCGAGACGTGGTCTTCACCATTGGTGTGTGCGGTGCATTTTACTAAAGCTAATTCTTGGGGGTCATTTATTACTTCAATTAGTTCAGCCAATAAGAGAGCATGTTGCACTGGAGTGCCATCAGCTCTCCTAAACCCTCGTCTTCTCCATTTCGACAACCCTGAGTGGACGGTGGATGTAACATATGCGCTGTCGGAGTATATGGTCACCCGTTTGTCAAAGCTTTCCTTCAACGCCAAGATCAGTGCAACTAATTCCGCTGCTTGGGCGGAGTAATGCTGTGGTAATTGTACACATTTCATTGCCACACACACCGGTACCTCCATCATTTTTACCACTGCTGCCCCAGTCCTCCTTATCCCATCCCTTTGATCGATAGTTGATGACCCATCAATAAACAAGAGCTCACCTCCCTCCTCAATTACTTCTGCTAGGAACCTTGCAGGGTTGACCGTGCTACATCTAACAATTGATAGTTCAGCTCTGGATAAAATGATCTCATAACCTGATGCTCTTTGCGTGGTTAGGGTGGATTTAGGTTTATTCAATATCGCAAATAGTGCGTGTTGCACAAACAGTGTAGTTGGGCACCCCCCCCCCATGGTGATTGCTGATGCTTTTTCCACCGCAAAAGCAGCTGCGGCGAGACCTTGTTCGCAAGGGAAGTGACCTAACATCACAGGATCTAAGTGGCCGCTGTAAAATGCTACTGGTTTGTAGCCCATGCTTGTTTTTTGAGCCAACACTGCTTTCATTACTGCCGAATCGCAATGTGAAAATAAAAAAATTGTCGCTCATAGTCTGGGGATGCCAGTACCAGAGCAGTTGATATCGCATCTTTCAATTCATCAAAAGCCTCTTTCATTTCCATCGTCCACCCCAGCTTTTTCTCCCCTTTATTAGCTTCCCTTAACGCATCAAGTAGGGGTCCTATGTATGAACTGTTATCAAATACCCATGCTCTACAGTAGTTGCACAGCCCCAGGAACTGCTGCAGTTCCCTCACAGTTTGTGGCATTGGAGTGTTTGAAATGGCCTGTGCTCTTTGTGGTGCAATCTTTCTTCCATGTTGGGATATAAACTGACCAATGTAAAGTACCTGTTCTTGACAGTACTGTATCTTTTCCATGTCTACCTTGTAACCTTTTTCAGCCAATATTGTCAACATCTTTAAGGAGTCCTCTCTGCATGTTCTTTCGTTTGTACTGCAAATTATTATGTCATCCACATACTGCAACACTGTGCTTTCCACTTCAATGTTACCCAAATCCATCTGTATTACTCTATTGAAAATTGAGGGTGATTCGCAATACCCTTGTGGCAATCTGGTGTGCTTCCACTTTGTGTTTCTGTAAGTGAAGCTCGTCAGATCTTGTGAGTCTGGGTGTAATGGTATTGAGAAAAAGGGGTTTTTAAGGTCGATCACTGTAAATCGTGATGCTTCTGCTGGAATGCCACACAATATTGTGGCCGGGTTTGTTGCTACGGGATATTCTGCTTCTACTATGTTGTTCAATGGCCTGAGATCCTGTATGAAGCGCCAAGACCCCCCTTTAGCCTTGCGCACTGGGTACACAGCCGTGTTACATGGTGATTCTGAGGGGACCAATATGGCATTATTTATAAGGGCTGTTATGGTTTCATATATGCCCTCATCTGCCTCTTTTGATAGTGGGTACTGTTTTACTCTGGGGAGTATTGCACCTTTTTTCAATTTTATTCTTACTCCCCCTATACTTTTTATGCACCCCACGTCATAGGGGCCAGTAGTCCACAATGATTTGGGTACCTTTGACATATCCTCCTTAAAGAAGGGGACTGGGGTGCATGCGGGTGCCTCAAGTGCCATTGCAATTTTCTGTGCTACTTGTTTGTAAGCCACTCTTAGCCATATTTCCACACTCATCATAAACACCATTTCACCTTCCTCCTTTTCATCTGAGAACAGCTCCTCATCTGACACTTGGGTGAGCCTACATCCTTCTGCTAATGCTATCACGGCCCTCCATGCTCTTCCTTCTCTGTCTTGGGCATGTACAGCAATGTAATCAGCTGTTGCAATAATGCTCTCAATGTCCATTAGAACCACCTTTCCTTCTGGTTAATTAACAGGTGTTTCTGGTCTGAACAAATAGGCTGCTGGCCTCCTCCATATTTTCCCTTCTATCCCTGGCATCCATGCAATTCTCATATCTGTTCCATACTGGAATAGTTCGCCATCTACTGGCTCCGCCCTAATCGCTGTCTGTCCGCAGTATGCTTGCATAATCTGTCGTGCTGTGAGCATGTTAATCCCTGGAGTAGAGCAAATTATGCCGTCCTCAGTAAAGGAGATCGTCATATTCAACCTGTTCATTATGTCTCTCCCCAGTATATTTACTGGTGAGGCACTATAATATAGAAGTGGAACTGACAGATCATAATCTCCAATAGATAAGGGAATGTTATCAGTAAAGGGAACCAACCCTCTAGCCCCAGAGAATCCTTGGGTGTTCATGGCTTCGCCTGACATCTTGAATTTACCTTCCCTTATGCAAGACCGGGTCGCCCCGGTGTCAACAAGGAATGATAATTTTTTGTCACCTATCGTTACCTCTATGCGTGGTTCCTCCGCACTATTAGGTGTTACTGACAGGATGGGACACACCAAGGCCATCTGTGGGCTGTCCTATTGAGGGTACAACGACTGGCCATTTCCGGTGTAAGGGTTGTGTCCCAAAACCGTCACCCTACCCAGTTGTGTTTGTTGTGCTTGGGGTTGTTGTGTCATCGCTACCTGTTGTTGTGGCAGTGAATATGTTTGTGGCTGTTGTTGTGTTATTTGTTGTTGTTGTTCATTTCCTTGTTGCAACGTCTGCTGTTGTTGTAGGTCCTGCTGTTCCTGTGAGGGCCTTGGTTGTCCCTGTTCACTCCATGATGATGTTTCTGGTCTAACTCTACACGTGCGTGACATGTGCCCTAATAGTCCACAACTCCAACACACCGGTGGTTCCCTACTCTGCCATGGAAAGCTCCCTGTGTTGTCCTGGTATACTGGTTGCCCTGTGGGGTAGGAATTTCTAAGTCCTCCCACCTGCTGTTGGGTGTTATATCCGTATCCTCTCCCTCTCATAATTCCTCCTCTCCCCCTGTTATAATTATAATACCCAGCTCCTGCCATTGGATGTCCTCCTCCCATGTTATTCGTGTATGGTTGGATTGGCGGCGCCTGTTGTGTTATAGTCTGTGAAGGTGGTATTTGGGAGGAATCCTGTGCAGCCACTACTTGTGTGGGGCTTTGGGTCATTGTTGTAGGTGTAGTTATTAGTGCCCCTTCCATTGTGTATTTAGTAAGCTTTTTCTGAACTAGTTTAGCCTCTTCCGTTTTCCTGTCCTCTTCCTTTTGTTTCATTTTCCCTTGCCATGTCCTGCAATGATGTACTATAGTCAGTTGTATTTCTGGCCATGGTTTTGCTTCCATTCCCACTACTTTCTTTAGTTGTTTCTGAACTCCTTCTGGGAGCCCTTGTACTAGTATATGGTAAAATATTGCTGGTGTTTTATCCCATTGTTCTCTAGTTTCCATGCGCCACTTCTCTTGGATTTCCTGGATATAATCAACAGGATCTTCATTCTCACGCATTTTGCGGGAGGTAATGGCACCTATGTCTGATGTGTCTGGGTACTGTACCCTCAGTGCCTGCCATAGTGCATGTCTGCAGTTTGCGAATGGTGCCCCATCATGCAATGTGTTTGTTATTGTTACCCCGTGGAATCCCGCTCTCTTCCAAATGTCATCCGCTCTATCCCCTAATATTGATATTAAAAGGCCCTTTACATCTCCTACTGCCAGTTTCTGTCCTGCGGTGTGTTTTTCCATTTCATATATCCACTTACCCGCACCTCCACTTAGTGATGGGAGCCTGCATTTTATATTTTCTTTATCGGTATGCTTCCAAGGGACATACTGTGGTCTAACCCCTCCTCTCTCCAAAAGTGGCATTAAGTTATGTCTCATTTCACCCTTTGTGTTCCATAATATCGAGTCCTCACACCCTTCCTCCTCTTCCCTTCCTTCTACATCTTCAATTTCGTCCGTATTTCCCCTGCTCGTAACTCTTTCTTCTCCATCTTTTCCCCATCTTCCATCATTTCCTGTGTTTAATGTGGGCATGTGTATTCGTCTTTCCTGCCTGCGGCTAGGGAGGTCTCTAAGCCGACATGCATAAGGTGTCAGTTCGTCTGTGAAGGGCGCGAGTTTTATTTTGCGTAACGAGCGTGAGGTGGTTGAGCATGTAGGGTGCGATGGGGGAGGGCGTGATGGGGATGGGGATGGTGCGGCCTCATGTGTCTGTCTTTCCGCTATTCCTTGCTCTCCTTCCTCACTTCTCTCCAGCTCATCCTTTCTCCTACTGATCAATGGTGAATCTGTGTTGGTCCGGGTGATGTATAGTTTATCTAAGCTTTCCCTTTCACTATTTCTTCCTTCCTTCTCCACTCCTTCTTCTTCCTCACTACAAAAGCCAGTCATAAACGGCACCCCCCACTCGGTCTTTTTCCCCTTGATCGTTACTGTTTGTAAGTCTATTAGGTCTAGTTCTCCTTTTTCTCCTTTATCAACCACTCCCCTTTGTGCTGATGTTGTTGCTACTTCTGTGTTTCTATATACATCCCCCCATGCTCCACCTTCCCTTCTCCTATCTTCTCTTTCTCCTTCATTTCTCTCCTCCATCTCCCTACTATTTTCCTCCCTTTTCCTTTTTAATTCCTCCATCACTTCACTGCTCATCTGTTCCAATATTCTTTAATCCTCTTTCTTCCTTTCCCATTTCACCCTTTCTCTTTCTACTATACTCTCTATCACCCTCCCTTCTTCGTATTTCTTAGTTGTTTCTGATAGTAGCCTCCTCTTCCACATTGCCATTTCTTTTTCTTTTTCTTCTTCTTCCCTTTTCTTTTCTCGCAGCACTACTCTTGATACCCTTTCTGCTGCTGCTTTTACCCTTTCTGCTGCTGCTTTTACCCTTTCAGCTTCTCTCCTTTGCTCCTCAGTTCGTTCCCTTATTTTTTCCAATTCGATCTTACCTTCTTTCCTTTTCCTCGCTCTCTCTCTCTCCTCCCTCTCGAGCTGCTTGATCAATTCATTCTGCTCATCCCTTAATTTTGCTAGTCGTTCCTCCAAAATCTCTTCCTTTTGTCGTATCAGCTCTTCCCCCCTCATTTCACTCTCCCTGGCATTATCCTCGTCTGTTTTCTTTACTACCTCCTTCTCTTCTCCTGTTAATGAGCCTCGTAATTTTAATAATATCTGTGCAGCTACCCACTCATCATTTCCTATTTCCACAGTCTGGTCTTCTCCAGTCCTCCCCTCTCCTGCTGGCATCTTCCTATGAGCCACATATGGTGGAGGGCTGTATGCCGGGTTCGAGTATCCCTCAGCCGCCCTTAACTGTCCTCTTTCTATTTCTCCTAGTTCTCTTAAAGGGTACAACCCCCCTCCCTCTGTTTTCACTCCCTTTGCTAGTGGTATATCATTGCTCGGTTCCTTTTTTATTTCATCTGATGTATTATTCTTTTCTCCTCCCTCTCCTCTGTTCCCCGTGTTCTTTGGGTCCTCACTCCCCTTTTTCCCATCCTCTCCTTCCTCCTTAATCTCTTTTTCTTCTGGTATTTCCCCCATAGTGAACATTCCATTTGGTCCTCGTCGGGACCCTTGGAACATCCTCCATAAGTTAAACACCTCCACGTGGTTTGCCAACTTCTTCCCTTTATATGTATTGTGCAGATGGTTTAATAGTGAATGTTGGACATATGGATCAAAGCTACCATTAGGCGGCCACAGTGTTAGCATTTTGTTATCCGTCCCCTGGGTCCATTCTATGCTGTACTTAATCAGTTTCTCCCTATGGGGTGGCAGTGTTGTGCATATGTGTTGTAGTGGGGTAGTGAGGGTGTTCCCCCACCCTCCCGATCCTGTCCCGTATGACATAGTAGCACTCCACTTGTTACCCTTCCCCTATCTGGTAGCAGTTTTATCTCACTAGCAGTTTACAATATACAGCCTTATATCATTACCTGGCCCCGTAAGTTTGGGGACTTACGATAGTCCGCTAAGAAAAATTATAAAAAATATAGTATTTTTACATTTGTATATTTTCTTCTGTCTTTCTTCCTTTATACAACACCCTTACGGCCCCCTGCGGCCGAGGCGCACGTAGCCCCCTGCGGCTGCGTACCCCTTATGACGTTCTTATACAGTCGTCCTATTTTCACGTTCTCCTCCCCCTTCTACACTTGCCGTGGCCGGCGTTCTCCGTGCGCAGCCACGTTCCCTGTTTCGTCTTTCCCCGATCAACCCATTACCGTTTATCTCCGTTTCCACTCCCTTACCACACTTCTCTTCCCCACCACTCTCAAAACGAAGATGCCTTGTGCTCGCGATATCCTATGAAAGCCCTACTGGTGACGTCACCGATCTCTTCGAGCTACTGGTAAGTTCTTCATATATTCTTTAAGTTCAAAATACACTTGCAATCTAACCCCGTTAACCTTACAGCTGTCTTCCTGTCACTCCTGGAACAAGGCAATCAAATCAATAATATAATCGGACTGCGCACACTGCGTCGCCTCGCGTGTGATACGCCCCTCGACAGGAGGGCTTAACCAGCCAATTATCTTCCGTATTGGGCAACTAACTAGCTACCGCCTACAGGGAAACGTCATCTATCTATCGAGTGTCCTGCTCGAACAATAGGGATCCTCATCTACTCATTGATCAATAAATGCCAAATCGTTGGGAACCACACACACCCACCCTTGCACGTAGTCGCGACCTAGGCCAATCAGTTTCTACGAGCGGCCGCACGTGATGTTTTCCTGCTCCGCCTCCCTCTCTCGCGTCACGTAGCCGACTGCTCTCGCACTTGTTCGGCTACCATTCATTCTATTTCCAACACTAAATTGTCAAACCTTCGCCGCGCACCTGTGCAACACCTCCCACCTCCCGTATTTAATTCCTCCCCCCTCCCTCACAATTTCACATTGCTTGTTGTGCGTGGCATGCTCACCAAGTTCTCTTGATGCGGGGCCGCTCGACTGCGTGCACCCCTCCAAGCGGCTCGTCACCTCCCCTCGTCTGGAACACGTCTGGACACTCGCCAACCGCGGGCGGGATACTTCTCAACCGGCTCCCGAGGGCCAATATCCGGATTGCGCTGTCCGGTCTTCTCGCAGCTCCGCGATGGTCCTGTAGTCCTCAGAAGGGGGCAACGGCAGAGGGGGCCGCGCCGCCGGGCCTCCCCGCAACGGGAGTGCCTGGAAAAAGTAAAAATAAAAAGGTGGATCTTAAACAGATCTCAGCAGTGCCTCCAACTTGTCGGGGGGAAATTCTGCCGGGGTCGGCCGGGCCGTCCGCAGACCTCCGAGCAGGGAGGCCCCAACTCTTCCCATATATCCCAGAAGAGATAGAGTATGAGACACACGCAAGAAGCAAGGTGACTCTGCTGTTTATTAGACAAAAACGGCAGGGATGGGTCAAGGATCGTACGCGTCCATTCTGACACACACACAATCGTGGGGCTCGCAGGCCCTTTTTACCTTAGTATTACGCGCTACTTGCGTCACCTTAGAAAGTTAGCAAAAAACCTATCGCCACTCTTAATTGGTTGCTCGAGTGGTAGGGTTAGTATAGCATACGTATAGAGAACAATATTAGTGGACAAGGGTTAGTCAGGTGATATATCTGGGTTGTCCCTACAATTAGATACATGAGAATTGTTACATGAAGACCCCTGATGATTGGTTAATGTTAATGGCGTCAGTGATAAGAGCCCCATGTTCTGATTGGTGCGTCCGCGAGCTTCCCAGCCTGGGACCATCGCTGTTCCCAGCTCTCGGTGTACCTGTCATTTGCAACAATGTTTCACTATGAGTACGTGCAGACAATGTGAGGACTTATTCATGAGCTGGAAGGCCGACTACTCCCTCTGTCGCAGATGTCCATTGAGCCTTTTAAGTGTATCTGCCTGTGTCTTGTAACGAGGGATCCAGACGCCTTCTTCCTCCTCGGCTTGGCATCCTGTCAGGTTCGGCTTGGTCACGTGAGGTGGAACCGTGTTTGAGGCAGAATTCTGCACAATTAATATTGTTTTTCCACTGTGTGCCTGGTTTAATTTGCAGGTGTGATTTTAACGTTGGTGTGCGGCGTGCGAGGTTGCAACATCGTGCCCTTGATGGTCTGCTTTCGGAATGTGGGTTTGCAACATTACGACCTTGGCTGTATGCTTTTTGCCATGCTCATTCTGCAGGATCAGCAACCTGACTCTTGTTCTTTTAACGTCCATGGGAGCTCTTGCTTGCGGCCTACTTAGGCCTAGTGTATAGGTGGAACCGTTAGGTGCACAGGCGCTTTAGGTTATAGTATCATATTGTCTTATGACCAGTATCGTGTCTTCGTTATATTTCTCATTATGGCACCTGGGTTTAGGAGAAGCGTAAGCAAGCTCTTTAGATGAGTTCATGATGTGTCTTGCGTTTCTGCATTTTGAGAGCCTATGTGGAAAATAATAAAGATGCACGTCCGTGAGTATGTCTGTTGCCTACGTCATAGCACTGAGTATATTCTTCGTGTAGACTGGTGCGGGAGTGTCCAGTGTGTATATTTGTACACGTGTGCTGACCGTTGGCTAGGTCGTCATGGCATCTCTAACGACGTGTAGGTTTTAGTCTAGTTGATCCGGGCCGCTGGTGTTGGCATGGGCAGGGCGGGCTGCTGGGCAGGCAGATGGACACATCCGGATGTTCCTGTACCAGGGTATTTGGTCGTCTGGTAGATGGGCAAACTCTTCTTGTGGTGGGTGCCTGGGCCGTGATCCTTTAGGCCAGGCGCAAGAGGGGAAGGACGGGAGCCTGTTTTTCCATTCTCCCACTTCATACCCTTCAGAGGTTTAATGTCGGGTGGATGTTTTGGATGACAAGGTACCTTTCTGTAGAAAATGGCCTGTGGCAGGTCTAGAAATATGACACACACACAAATGTTCTTTAGTTATTAATGTGTTCTTATGCTATAACATGCCAAATCGTGTACTATAAGAATTGAATATAGAAAAATGTTATGCATCAGCACTGAAGTGCAAATATAGGTTTATGAGGTATATTCACTCATTGGAACTCACGATTGTATCACTAATGTATGTCTTTGTCTTGAATGCACAACCATGTATGAGTAAAACAAACAGTAAAATATGCCTTATTTAATGTTTATAACAGCAGATTTAAATACTGCCCGAGATCAATGCATGTAAATTACTTATCTTTGCACTAATAGATGGTAACACAAATAAAAGTGTTTTTCTTTTTTGACTAACTTTCTAAAGATTCAAGCAACATGCAATTTTGGTACCAGGTTTATACCCTGTACCTGGATATTTAACATCCACCCGACATTAAACCTCCTGAAGGGAAGGTTGAAGGGCGGACTTATTGCAGCCACTCACAATCAAAATTGGTACATACAAGATTTAGAGTATGTTCAATTGGTGGCAGGACGCCCCCCTTGTTTACCTATTCTTGTTTAGCCCTTTTGTCCTCCCACTCAAGGGCTCCCTCTAGAGGAGTGTCTAATATTGCTTTTATTTATTAAGAGTAATCTCTGGTATTGCTTTACAAAGATACGTGCCTGGCATTACTTTTATTTTCTAAGAGTGGTCTCTGGTATTACTTTAATTTACTAAGAATAGAGTGTGGTATTGCTTTGATTTACTAAGAGTAGTGCCTGACATTGTTTGATTTATTAAGATTACTGTCTTGTATTGCTTTAATTTCCTATGAGTGGTATCTGGTATTGCTTTGATTTACTAAGAATAGAGTCTGGTATTGCTTTGATTTACTAAGAATAGTTGTGGCATTGTTTTGATTTATTAAGAGTATTGTTGTTTATTGCTTTGATTTACTAAGATAAAACATTCAGACATAGTTTGAAATTCATTGGCTCTGTTGGATCTGAATCTGTTTCCTCGCTGTGCGTGTTTAATATTAAACTACTGCATTATCATCTCCTAAATACATATGACTTTTTAAAATACGTGTATTATAAGAAAAGATACTAATATAGATGAAGGGATCTGTCTAACCCAGTCGTGAGAACACAGAACCTAAAAGGACTGTTCCGATGTAATGTGGCACACCTTTTTAAAATAAGTGGTGGTGAGAGGTGGAAGAGTGGATGGGTGCTGCCATTTGCAGCTGGTGAACGTTTTCATTTGAGGGATGTAAACACTTCCCATTAATATGTGGAAGCAAATGGGCATAGTGAGGCAGCTTGAGCCAACCAGAGGGTTTATTTTGGGATGAGGGTTCACCTCTTTGAACATTGTTTTCATAACAGGTCAAAACGGTACATTTTACGGCACACTTTCTGTGGAAAAATTGGGTAAACACCAGGTTTTATAGGGTAAGACATAAAAAAGTCCTTTAGATGCCAAGTCACCAACCGTGCACAGAAGCATTTTCCAATGCATTTGATCATTCCTTTGCCCACTTTATGCCTTTAATCTGCCAGTATAAAAAAGCATGTTCATACTGACTATGTCCATACATGTCTATGCTGGCTGCAAAAATATATGCCATAATTCCCACATTAAAACAAAATAATGTTTGCTTACCCAATATGTCAATAATGATACTATAAGAAAATATGTCCTTGCTGGCTCTGCCAGGGTGTGCCAGTATTCCCATATCAAACCATAATCCTGTTGGTTTTCTCTTAATGCCAGTAAAACATGTCATGCCACTGTAGGAAAGCATGTCCTTCTGGCTGCACAAATTCCCCGCTATATAAGAATCCTCCCTATGTTGGCTTTTCCGTTCATGCCAATAAAAAGTGCTATGCCACAGTAAGAAATGTTGTCATTGCTGGCTGATCAAATGCCTTCCCTCCCATTTAAGAACACTCCTATTGTTGGATTTGCCCTTAACGCCGGTAGGAAATGCCTTGCCACAATAAGGAAAAAAACATGTTCTTGCTAACTGCACAAATGCTCACCCCATGTAAGAACTCTCATATTTGCTTGGCTCTTATTGCGAGTACAAATGCTGTGTCACAGTACCAAAATGGTCAGGCTGCCTGCCAAAATGTATGTACCCTCCCTCCTAACCCGGACACCTTCCCACATAATAACACTCATTAAGTTAATTCTTCAAACAAATTGCAGCAAAATAAGGCATGCCACTGTTAGCAAATGTCCATGCTCCCTGCACCAATTCCCCAATCTTGCACATGCACGCACATTCATACCGACTCACCCATCAGTCAGGCACCCATTCAGCTTCTCTCTGAATATTTCACTTTTTCACCCAGAATATCACACTGCATTCTCATTCATGCAAGCACTCACACGAATGCACACCATTCACACTGCAATGACATTTATGCACACACTTGACTTGAGATGCCTCAGGTCTTTGTACGCTATGTAAATAAACCTAAACTAAACTAAGCTAAACTTACACAGCCACTCGCGTCCCATGCCTGCATGCTTCCGTACACACATGCATACAAACACACATAGATTCCTGCCTGCTCTCTGTGGCTCAGCTTTGTGAATCTATGCAGCCCCAGATGGCCCACCCTGCTTCTCCCATTATCCAAAGGCTCGGTTGGATGAATGTGTGCAGAGTATGCTGACTGCTCTCTGATGGGAGGTGACAGGCCCAACTTGCTATGCCCCGCTATCCACCCAAAAGTACAAACTAGGTCTTCTGCATGGTGCTTCATGCTCCGGTTTATAAAAAAGGGGCACACAAGTGCATATTGGGGGAGTCACCCAAATTAATGGGCCTAATAATAACCAGAGTTTAAGGTTTAAGTCTAGATTTCCAACATTATAAACTTACATTAGATACCATTGTAAATTGATAATTGAAATATAAACATATGTTCGCCCATGCTCCCCAACGCAGCAGCCCCCACAGTTGGCTGCTTGGGGGAGCGAGTTTGAGGCAGGGCTGGGGAGAAGTAGGCAAATGTCGATCAGGCAGACGAGGCGCTGAAGGCCAACATTGCGCCTATGAATAGAGCCTGCATTCCCATCTAGATGGCAGGCTGCAATGTGTACTTAAATGAATGCATCACTTGAAAATATGCATCCCAAGCTTGAGGCAGAGATTTCCATTAAACCAAACCCAGGTAGCCAGATATATCTCTGTCAAGATAACACTCTGCCATGTTCACATGAAAAGCATACACGTACAAGTCAAAAGCTTCAGGCGCAGGTCTATGTGTATTCTTAGGTCCCGTTCCACCCCCTCCCCGCCAGCCCCCGGAATCTTCCACAGTAATGTGCTTCGTAATTAAAAGGCATTTAGAACTGAACTGCCCATGGGGATAGAGTACGCTAAATTGACAGAGTGTGTGCATGGCATGCACTAAGGGTTCTGCTTCTGCTGTGGAATGCAATGGGATCTTCAAGCTCAATTGATTACCTACATTTGCACATATATGGAATTTTGATAAATTACTGACCTGCAAAATGATCATTTGGATCTGAATTTATATTGCACTTTAAAAGAATATGCCGCTATGAGGATTCATTTCTTGTGCTCCGGCGAAAGACTGTGGTGCATTTTGATGGTTGCTCACTTTTAAATTTATTAAAACGTTACATGTTGCCATTGTAAGGAACCCTACCTTATCAAAAAGTCTGCCTTTATTGCTGGCTCTAAATGCATATGTGTGTGTGTGTGTGTGTGTGTGTGTGCTGAATTTGTTATGGGAAGTCATGCAATGTTGTTTCCTGGGTTTTGGGACCACTTAAGATCTGGGATCAGAATCATCAACAGCATTATCTCCTCAAATATCAGTGGTGTAGACATGCTGTGGTCTGAAGGGCGTGGCCCACCGTCTATTCCACGGTTCCATGTGTTAATATTGCTGCAAAAATATCACCATACAAGAATGGCGCTGTTTTTTTGTGGCAATATTACCCCATGGAACCTGCGGGGCACAACCCCGCAACCTCCATATTTTTTAAAAGGAGCAGGGGACACCCCTGTAACCCCTGCTCCCATTTAAATCTATTATTAACCCCATCAATAATGTCACCTATGCCATTTCCCGACGACTATATATATGGCAAAATTATTGGTGAGTATAATATTACATGATACCTATTCCACAAGGTCAGTCTGTGACATTCAATACAGGATGGAGGATTATGGAGTGTGAATCTCCTCTGTTCATGAGTTCAAGGATCACCATGTGGGAGATACAAAGAAGGCCATGCCCATTTTCAATAAAAATAAATAACGTGCCATGTTATTGGATAGTGCAGTGCTGAGGCTCTGAGTGTTCTGTCTGGCCGTTGTTGATAACCAAGGTCTGAATTTATCAATGCATCCTGTAATGCATTCTGTGTTCACTATAGTACATTGTTTATGCGTTCACCATAGCACAATTCATGTTTGTATTTGTATTTGTATTTATTGTGTTTGTATAGGACTTTAATCCAATTTGACCCATCTTTGAAGAGTATTTTGATCATGCGCAATGAGCAAATTTAGATTGGATCTTGATGAGTTAAGTGCTACCATGGTTCAGAAGATACCTCAGTGTGTCAAGCTCTCGTTGTCACTTTCATGTGTATCTTCCACCACTCCTTCTGTTGATCTTCTCTTTCGGACTGGGTCGGACTAAAGCGTCTTACGGGTCTGAAAACCCTCTCTGCTGATTTAATGAAAAACTGCTCATGGCAAGTGCCCAAGTGCTAGGTAACTAGCCTACTGAGAGCTGGTAATATGGAATGCCCTCCAGACTGAACAGAGATTCACGACATCCCATTTCATCCTTAGAAGAAAAAAAAATCAAAAATGTTTCTCTATACAACTAATATTTTCTTAAACGTTAGTCAGTACATCTTAGAACACTTGCAGGAAGATGCCTGAATTGGGTGAGAGCTGCCCTCTAGAAACACTCGATACATAACTAGACTATGTTCATATGCTAGATTACAGTTCCAAATCCCGGCAAGGCAGAGTTAGCCCTGCCTCTCTCTGCGGTCGATCAATATGAATGAATATTAACCTTGGTGATTGTAACACCTACTGTGCTACAAAACATTCGCACTGCCCAGAAAACACTAGTGTTAGAACCTAAGGTAGCATCAGTATGATGTAGGTCTTGAGTTTGGTCCACCAAAACGGGATAGGGAGATTACATCGTGGGAGAATTTGTTGAATACGAATGCGACAAACTTTTAAAACTGAATTTCAACGGAAATATATGTCGGGGGTAATCTTGATAATAAAGATGGGGGAGCTAGGGGGCTTGCAGGGGATCTTCCACTATATATATTTGCAGCCAAATTGTATTAAAGAAAATAATAATCGACCTAATCGTATTCGTTGAATTCTTTTACATTCACATAGAATGCCACCAAACAAGATTTGTGAAAACTGAGTAGCCACCTCCAATGAAGAGTAAAGTACATTAGTCAGCGTGGCGATTAGGCACCCCAATAAGAGGCAGTAGAGCAAACGTGTCAAGGCTCATACGCCGGCTTTGCCACCGGACAACGCTGACCCTGAACAGATGGATCATCTTACCTCCTGGTCTAGTACTGCGCTTTCTTTGATCACAGGGCGTGCCTACTCGCATTCTGATGGCAATGTTTAGACCATTGCATGCTCTTTCCTTCCCTGTCTACCATTTGAGTAGAAAGATGGGTGAGACAGCCAAGTGTCACAGCCCCCTAGCAACTTTATTTTAAGATCTACTTATCTGACACAATGCCGGGTTGCTACAGTTTCAAATGTTCTTCCCCTCCCGAATAATGTTCTGCAAGGCTGCGTCGAAAAATGACTAAAAGAAGGTGAACACATTTTTTTTTTATTTATTTATGTATATAGTGCACCATGCCCTGAGTCCTTTCGGTGCGTTACTTACGGTACATATGTTACACACATACAGAGACAGAAGTGACAGCGAATAAAAATCACAGGAAGGCAACAAGGAATACAGTCAGACAGGAGAATTCAGTAAAACATGATTTTGCTGGGTGTATAAACATGTTTAAAACACAGAACAGATCTCAGATCTTTTAGGTTTACATATGTTGGTATTCTGATAGTTGTACACTTCTATTTGTGATGGAGAAAAAGCTATAACTGTTCTGCTTTTGGAGAGCATGTCTCTCTACAGATTTGTCTAAATATTGTCATTTTGGTTTGTAGGGTGATTTATGTGATATCAGCCCGCCTGCACCTGAAACAGGAATTACATTTTTTGTAAAGACAGATATCTTGAAGCCAGACTACTCTAGGAATTCACATATTATCCTAGTAATAATTTGCTGTGCACCCCTATACCCCAAATTCGGTTATGTGATATCCCAGGCAGGCATACCAAACAGAGACTTAATTTCTTTTTTTAATTTTTTTAAATTTTATTTTTATTTGGTTTATTCAAACCTTTAAAATAACAATACAATCTCCCAGTCTCTCCTTCCAACTCTTAGTTTCCTTCATCAATCTGAAACATCGTCATTTTAATTTCACACATACAACCCATGTACCTACTCCATAACAGTTTTCTTAATTACGTAAACCCACTTTCCCATTCTCAATATCTAAATTACTTTTCAGCAATCGAAGGAAATTTACTAGAGCAAATAGAACTACTCTGTTGTTCCCCTCAAACAGTGCCTTCCACCAATCATCTGATTTCATGAATTGATGCTCATTGATCAATTTACCAAAATGTCTTTCTCTTTGTTGCTCAAAAGCCAAACAAACCATGACTAAATGTTTGATGGATTTGTTACTCATTTTACAAAATCTGCACACTGGATCGATGTTAGCATACTTTGTCCATGTAGCCAAACATGCTTTTGTTAGAAACAAATTCATTCTGAAACGCATGTACAGAGCTCTTGAGTATACATCTGGTAAGCAGGTTAGATATGTATGTCTCTGACCATAAGCTTTTGCTTCTCCCGGTACCTCACACATTAGAATTGAATTTGCTCTTGAGTCGCAGGTCGATATCCAATCAGATCTCCAGATTTTCATTTTAGCCATGTCTGGGTTCTCTATTAGCAGTGAGAGACTGATGTCGTAATCCTCTAGTAGAGCCTGACAGAGTACATTCCAGTCGAACAATGTAGTATCGACTCTGTCATTATCAGACTTATGTAATAATTCAAATTGCGGCACCAGAGTTTTAACTATCGTTTTTCTATATATGCTTAGTAAGTTCCACGTGACTCTTGCTTTAATTGATATGAGCCCTAGCTCGTACCGTAGACATGTTGTTGATGTACCCTTTGGAAGCTGCAAGACACGGGACCAAAAAATGTTTTCTAGGGAATTCCACAAGACCTCTGCACAACCAAATGCATTTTCTCCGTCATATATTAGTGCAGGTACCGCTTTTTGCTCAAAAAATAAAATGACAGGTTTTAGCGAAAATTTGCCAAATTTCTTATTGATTAGTTGTGCTTGACACACCAGCTGCCGGCACTTGCTTTTTGCAACAGTAGACCATGGCTCATCTCTTCTGCTGGCGCTGATTTTCATGCCCAAGTAGGTCAAGCTCTTTACGATTTGTAGGCACTCATTTGCAATTCGCCAGCGAAACTTTCCTTTTTTGCCTTTATTTCCCTGTAACTTTTCAAAAATCAGAATTTCACTTTTTTCTTTGTTGATTTTGAGGCCGTTTTCTGTTGTGTAATGCTCAAGACAATTGAGTTTTCGTTGGAGCCCAATAGGCGTCAAGTCCACCAAAATGAGGTCATCAGCATAGACCAGGTATTCTATTGAGGCTCCATAAAGTTTTGGAGGAAAGGTAGCTACACCATTGAACGCTTGCTTTATGTCTGAGATAAAGAGATTGAAAACAATTGCTGCCAACGGGCAGCCTTGTTTCACGCCCTTATATGTGGCAATATCAGCAGAAAACGTACAATTTCTCATCCAAATGAATCTTAATAGAAGTGTCTGTGTGTAACTCGCGGATTGCATCCACTAGACTCGAGGGACAGTTCCACCTCGTGAGTTTTTCCCACAACAGCTCCCTATTTATGCTGTCAAACGCCTGTGACAAGTCTATCAGTGCCGTGTAGATCTTTGTGTTTGACTTCAGTGCATCCATTTTTAGCAGATTTAGCAGTAACAGGTTCAACCCACATCCTACTCCTTTTACAAAACCCACATGTCTGGGATCTACGTGGTTAGCAGCTGTAGCCCATTTTAGGAGTTTTTGTTGTAGGAGGCTGGCATAGATCTTCCCCAAGACGTCAAGTAGCGCTATAGGTCTATAATTTCGAGGATTAGTTCGGTCCCCTTTTTTAAAAATAGGTACTACCACCGCGCTTTTCCAAGACTTTGCGGTCGAGCAGCTCTTAATGACTCTTTCAAACAACGTTACACAAAAGTCTGTCCATAATTCTGGATTTTTCTTGAGCGTGAAGTTGGTTAAGCCATCTGGCCCGGGCGCTCTAGAGTCGTGCACGTTTTTAATTACATTGAGTATATCAAGACGCTCAAACACCAAGTCCCATTTCTTTAGTGCCGTATATACCCAGACTGTGGAAGATGGATCTTTAGCATATAAAATTCGGCCCACTTTTCTTCCAAGACTGCATTAGCTTGTAATGCATGTTGAGGAGCCAAGCTGTTATTTATCAATCTCCAGTACTCAGCCGATTTTTTACCAGACATTTTCTGTAACATAAGTTCAGAGTCATTTTGCATCAGAATTGCGGAATGTGATTTATGCCAGTTCCGGTATCTTTGTTTGATCATTCGTTTGCACTCCTTCCTGGTTATGCTGCTTATATTTTTTAGGGCCCTTAATTGTTGTCGCATGGCTCTTTTTCATTGCATGACAGCCATATCAAATTTGTGTTTTGCTCGAAACCCCTTATGATTTGTGTTATGTTTTCGTTCTTCGTAGTCGCACAAAAGGTCTCAATATTCAAGTGCTTTTGAGCCATATTGGAAATTATGTGTAATAGCAGTAACTTCTGTGTCCAACAAGTTTAGACGAATCCTACTGGAACCAGTAGTCACAGCAAAGCGCCAACCTTCCTTAATACACGGAGTAGAATGTTCAAATACAAATTGAACCATATCGTGGTCACTATGCTTCATTCTGACAACTTCCATTTTTTTGTCAGTTTGTGGATGTTTTCAGAAACAAATATATAGTCGAGTACTGAGGCCTGATCAAATCTTCTCCATGTAGGACATGCAGGAATGTCCCCAACAGTATGGCCGTTGAGCATTGTTAGACCACAAAGCTCCATTTCTAGGCACCACTGAGCTGCTACTTCTTCGTGTTTATGAGCCTTCTTATCCTTTAGCCCAGTTCTGTCTCCGTTTGGGGCACAAACAATGTTTAGATCCCCACACAATTAGGTCCAGTGGCAGCTCCTTTGTTAAGAGATCATCGATCAATGCTGTAATTTGATCAATAATAAGCGAGTCATCCTTGGCTAGGTGATTCCAATATACATTAATGATATACAGGCATGGTGCCTTACAACCATTTTGGTGGGTAGTGATGGTGACAACCTGGATAAAAGAAGGTGGATTGAATTAATTCAAAATCCGAAGGCCGGACGCTTTTTTTATAGCCACAAGCAGGCCAGCCATCGGTCTACCTTTTGCCTGCTTTATGGCTGGATTAAATGCCACTTCAAAGCCTTCCAACAACAGAGTTTGCAAAAGCCAAGTTTCTTGTAAGCATAATATGTCCAATCCACAGGCCCACGATGATTCAAAGAGGTGCGAAAAACCACGGGTATTCCATGAATCCATGGTGCACCCTTTAGGGCCCTCTGGTTCCTGGCATTACTTCTCCAGTTGTTTGTTTATGGTTGCAGCCAACCATGTCCAGTCATCATCTCTGTTGCCTGAAGATTCTTGAATCTTTGGGTCAACCCCTGTGAACAAAGGGTTCATCGTTCCATTAATCGTTTCTTATCGGATCCCTTGTGTGGGGTGCCTCGGTGGAGAGTAAAGCTTGATGCAGACCCAACGCCGACTCGCCAGTTTTGATTTCACCCTGATTTGTTTCTATTTCTTCAATCGGAGCGTAACTTGTGGCAGCAACTATTGGCAGGTCTGTCTTCTCTTCAAACGAGCCCAATTGTCGGCCTTCTTCAATTTTTGCTATGACAAACCCCAGTGATATTAGCACGGGGCCAGCATCCAACAGGGCTTCCACAATGAGTTTAGACTGTAAATGTAAAATCACAGCATCATTTTTCTTCTTATTGAAGAATTCTACGATTTTTAGATCCGCGGATTCAATTGCTCTTAAACTTGGAATTAAATGGCACAACCATAACACATTTTGTCGGTTTAGAATTAGTTCATCAGAAGTTTCAATTCGTTCCAAGAGGAGTCGGTGTAGCACTTGTGTTGAATGTGCTTGTAGCTTCCTCCCTTTCTTGTTGACTTTTGGAGTATGCACGTTTTTGTAACTCTGCCTCACTGTTTGCGTCTTTAGGTCAATTCCTGTGTTAAGGCTTGAAGTTTGTCTATTTCTATGTGGTATCGGATGACCATTATTCACAGAGAGGGGCTCTCTGTTTTGAGCTTGCGCGTTGTCAGTATCAAGCAACACCTCCTGGTCAACTTGCAGGCTTGACAACAGGCCTTTGATTTGCGACTTGGCAGCAATCAATCTTCGTTTCGCCTCTAATGTCGTAAATATAGGTTCCAAACGATCTTTCGCATTTTGTAGCGAGGGTAACGGTTGGATTAGTTGGCACTTTCTGGATGGAAAAGTCGAGGACGTCGCTGCAGTTAGATCCTGTGTTACAGCCTGTGTCGCCGTGTCACATACATTTATGTCTGCCTCGACCACCGGCACAATGAGTCCTTCTAGAACGATTACAGGTTGCACCATAGTAGGTGCTTCAGGCAAACTCATAGGGTGGACCACGACTGGCTCCTTCTCTACAAGTTCTTCATCATTATATGTTGAAAGATTTATTAGTAGATCAGTGCCATCGCTGCTGCTGATTATAGATTCTTCTAAAATGATTGGGCCAGCTGGTACTGCATGTAAGCCTTCCTTTCTTCCAGCGTTTTCCGCTCCATGGAAGGGTCCGTTAACCGTTACATTGACTGTTTTAAGATGACGCAAGAATTTTCTTGAGTCAGCACTGCGTTTAGCTTTCCTGTGCGGCTGATTTTTACTTTTTTTGATCAAGCCGTTCCTTGGCTGTGCACTACTTGCAGTGGTCTTTTGGGTGTCCAATGGGCCTTTAAAGATGTTACATATTTCGGGCGTCGCATCAGCCACTCCCTTGAGGGGCGTAGCTGGCATTTGGGCGCTTGTTTATTTATTTATTTATTTATTTATTTGGATTTGTAGAGCGCACATCTGCCCGGGGGCATCGTGGCGCTAAGATGTCTTACCTGTTACAGGCATACATGGTGATTATACAGATATACAGATTAGCATAGACGCGTTTTTTCATACATTTGCTGTTATTTCCATAATTACAGTGGTGAGAATACAGGTGAGGCGGGGTTAGTGGAACAGCGTGGTTTTGAGTAGTCTATGGAAGGCATGGTATGATTTTTCGCTTCTTAAGGCGGTGGGGAGTGCGTTCCATTTTTTGGGTGCTAGGTGTTGGAAGCTGGACCCTCCGGCTTTGCTTCTTTTGAAAGTGGGTACATAGGTCTGGTTGGTCAGGTGTGACCTGGTAGGTCTAGTAGAGGTATGGAGGGTGATCCTTTCAGAAAGATAGGGTGGGGCATTGGCAGAGAGGCATCTGTGTGTGATGGCCATGGATTTAAATAGTATGCGTTCTTTTATAGGTAGCCAGTGTGCTTCTTTTCTGGCTTGGGAGATGTGCTCCCTTTTTGGAATGCTTAGGGCTGCTCTTAGAGCGTTGTTTTGTGTGACTTGCATTTTTTTAATGTTTTGTGCAGATGTGCCCGGGAAGAGGGCGTTGCAGTAGTCCAATTTGGTACCTACTGTGGCTCTGGCTACATTCAGACAGTTTTTAGGGGATAGGAAGGGTTTAACGGCGTTGATTATCTTAGTGGTTAGTGCAGCAGAGGAGGCTACGGCATTGACTTGCCGTGTCATGGAGAGAGTGGAGTCGAGGTATACTCCTAGCGTTTTTACCGCAGTGGAGACTGTGATGGTGCAGTTATCGACGTTAAAGGATTTGTATAGAGGCGGGAGTTTATTTAGTGTTTCTTTGGTGCCAACTAGTAGGATCTCTGTTTTGTCCCCGTTAAGGCAGAGTCCGTTGGCTGCCATCCAGGTTTGAATGGCTGTGTATATTTTAGTTAGTGCTGCGGCGTCTTGTTCATATAAGCCAGTAAGGGGGAGCAGGACTTGTGTGTCGTCAGCATAGTTGGTGTAAGCTATGTGGTGATGGTCGAGGTCATTGAACAGAGGGAGGGTGAAAATGTTGTATAGGGTGGGTGCAGTGCAGGATCCTTGTGGGACGCCACAGTGGATGGTGGTTGGGGTAGCGTTTGCAGATTCAGAAAAGACTTTCATAAGTCGACCCTCGAGGAAGGATTTGACCCAGGAGACGGCTTCCGGCGAGAAGTGAGCTTCATTTTTAAGTTGTGTGCCTAGAATGTCATGATTGACCAGGTCGAAGGCAGCAGATAGGTCTAATAGTAGGAGGAGAGCCGGTTTGCCTTTGTCCATGATGTCATTAAGTTGAATTTTAAGGTCTAGAAGGGCCGATGCGGTCCCATGCCCCGGGCGGAAGCCCGATTGCCTTTTGCCTAAAATGCGATTTTCTTCGAGGTAGTGCTGTATTTGTGAGTAGGCGACTTTGTCGAGGATCTTGAGCAAGAAGGGAACCGTTGTAATGGGTCTATAGTTGTTGGCGTTTTCTGGATCTAGAGTGGGTTTCTTGAGAAGGGGGCGCACCCAGGCTTCTTTTAGGCTGGTTGGGACTGAGTTAGAGTTGAAGGATGCATTAATGAAGGATTTGAGGAATGGTGCTAGTGTCTCAACACAGTCTTTGACTAGTTTGGCGGGGCAGGCGTCGCCTTTGCAGTTGGAGGGTTTGATTCTGTTAACGATATCGATTACCTCTTTTTCTGAGACTTCTCTAAATTTAAAGGGTGTGATGTGACTTATCTTTTTGTTCTCAATCACTGTTTCCTTAGGGGATGCAGCTAAGATTTGCTGAGTGAGATTTTTGTGATAGTTTAAGATTTTGGCTTGGAGGAGTTCAATTTTTTTTAGAAGGGCGGTTTGTATGGTGTTACACCAGGCTTGGTCCTTGACAATCTCTTGTGACTTAGTGGCTGGTGTGGAGAGTTCCTTGAAGATGGCGAAGAGCTCTTTGGATTCTGAGGTGGCGTTGGAGATTCTTTCATTATATGATGCAGATTTGGCTGCTATGATGCTTTTTTTGTATTGGGTGGCCAGTGATTTGTAGGACGATAGTGAGGAGGCATTGGGTGCTTTTTGCCATACGTTGAGGGCTTTGCGTTTTTTAGTTCGTAGTTCTTTTAGTTCTGCTGAGAACCACGTATTGGAGTGTTTGGAGTTTTTGGATTTTTTCTTTTCTAGGGGGGCGATGATGTCAATGGCAGTGCTAATGGTGGTTTTGTAGATATCTGTCAGTGCAGCTGGGTCAAATGAGGCAGGGAGGTTGTTCGTGAGAGGAACTAGGTAGGGTGTGATGCTTTCTTTGGTGAGGTTCTTGGCGCTCCTGGCCATGGCTGGGGGTGCAGGTGAGAGTTTTTTTTACCGAGTTGATAGGTAGGGGGATGAAGAAGTGAATGAGAAAGTGGTCGGACCATGGCGTGGGCGTGGTGGAGCTGATGTCGATGCCGCAGTTGTGGTCAACTACCCAGTAAAGAGTGCACCCTTTACTGTGGGTAGGTTGGAGAACTCTTTGTACAAAGCCCATTTCTTGGAGAGCTTGTGCTAGCTTAGTGGATGGTTTATCTTTCTGGTCGTGGAGCCCCAAGTTGAGGTCTCCTAGGAGAATGGTTTTGGTAGTGGTTTTAAGGTTTTCACCTAGCAGGTGTGTGAGGTTGTCTTGGAAGTCCAGTAAAGGGCCTGGTGGGCGATATACTAGATTGAGAGTGATGGTGGTGTTGTGAGATCTTGGCAGATAGAAAGTCGATGTTATCCCCTAGTTTGGAGGGAGTTTGTCTTAATTCAAGGTGGTCTTTGACTATGAGTGCCACTCCTCCACCTGTAGATGATGTTCTGTCCTGTCTGAGGATGGAGTATCCTGGTGGAATGGCTAGTGAGATGGCTGGGCCGGCGGCGTTGTGTAGCCAGGTTTCGGTGATGGCAAGTATGTCGAGGTCAAGGTTGGTGAGAAGGTCATGGATTTCGGTGGCGTGGGCGGGGAGGGATCTGGCATTAATTAATGCACACTGTAGGTCTGGGCGAGGTGTGGGAGTGGTATTGGGCTTTTTGGCTACCTTCTTGGGAGTGGACAGTTTCTTGTGTTCAGGGGATATTTTGTTTTCAATTTTGCTTAGAGGGGTTTGCTGTGAGTGTCTGGAGCGGAGGCCTAATTTTTGATTTCTAGAGTTTGTGGTTCTGGGGTGCGTTGAGGGTTGGTTGGGTTTGTGTTCTGTAGGTTTGGTGAAAAAAGATGGGAGGAAAGGCGTAGAGGCGATGAGTGCGGATGGTGGGGGTGTGGTATTGGCCATGATGGGTGAGCATAGGGTAGCAGTCATCTGAAGGTGCAGTTAGTTAAGGCACAGTGTGGAAGTCAGGTAACAGAGGTTTGGGCCCTGTTTACTAGCAGTGTGGGCACAGGCACATAGCAGCAATTCACTAACAGTGTGGGGCACAGGCACAATGCAGCAATTCACTAGCAGTGTGGGGCACAGGAGTTAGGCACATAGCAGCAATTCACTAACAGTGTGGGGCACAGGCACATAGCAGCAATTCACTAACAGTGTGGGGCACAGGCACATAGCGGCAATTCACTAACAGTGTGGGGCACAGCCACAATGCAGCAATTCACTAGCAGTGTGGGGCACAGGAGTTAGGCACATAGCAGCAATTCACTAACAGTGTGGGGCACAGGCACATAGCAGCAATTCACTAATATTCCTGGGCAGCGGCTAGGAGTGGGGCCTGAATGAGACGTACAGGAACGAGAGTCACGCTAAGGAGCTGCGTACATTTGAATGCGCATATGTATGCTCTATAGAGCAGCTTAGAATGGCATAGTGGTACTTACAGCGGGTTTTTGTCCATGATGAGGCAGAGTTCGTTTAAGGATATCCTGGGCAACTCGCCACGCGCCGAGCATGGCGAACAGGGGCAGACAGGGCCTTAGAATGGCCTTTGAAGGTGGCCGGCTCTTCCGTCTGCCGGCGGATGTTGGGTGCTATTAAGCATGGTTTCTTAGCAACCAGGACGCTGAGCCTCGCTCCCCTGTTAGCTGGTATTGTTGAAGTCGATGGCACTTGTGGATTTAAAAGAGCCAAATTCGAGGCCACTTGGGACTCCTTAATAATGCTGGCGAATGCACTGCTGACCTTGTTTAGTTCTTTTAGAGGAACGTTCACAGTTTGGCAGTCAACTGCAAGTGTGCTCTTCGCAGCAACCACAGGCAGTGATACACCGCCAGGATTCTTCAGCGTTTGTAATGAAAGCGCCTCATTGCCGACAGGGCTCTGAAGGTTCAATACAGTTTTCATTTGCAAGGATGAGCTTAAAGTAGCATATTGTGCTGGGCTGCTAGCGCGCTTTTGAACATTCTGTGTAACATTGGCACAATCTTGCTCAGTGAACCGTTCCACATTTGCTGGTTTCGCTGTTTTAGGTAACAGGCAGGTTGCTGGACAAGGGGTCACATCCATTTGTTGGTCGTGCTTCTTTTTCTGTTGTCGAAAAATCCCCAGTGCCTCTTTTGCAAATTCAGCCAACAGTCTTTTGTCCAAATTTGCATTTTTGACATGGTCAACAAGGGTTCCTAAGGCCCAATCGGTCTTTCGATGAATTTCATGAAGCACTTATTTACAGTGGAAGTTTTTGTTTTCCATGCTAAGCAACTTATTGTTTATTATAGCTACCACTGATGAAAGCTCTTTTACGTTCTCATTAAGATTTTCATACATTTTGATGAATGGAGCGATTGATAATGTCATGGATGAGATTATGGTTGCTTGTAAATCTTTGGCATGGTAAACAGTGTCCTGCTCTTCTAACACGTTACTGATAGCACGTGGATGTACCCTATCACGATTCACAGGTCTTCTAATCTTCGGTTAGGGGCGTTCCATTCTGGATGAATCAGTGGAATCTTCATCTGTTGAAGAAACAGTAGTGGCGGCTAGGAGTTTGGTGTGTTCTAACCGAAGTGTGTTCGTTGTTGAAAGCGGTGACGAAAGTTCCAGTGGAATAGTTGACATTTTCAGTTTTTTATTCTGTGAACAACTAACACTAGGCAACATGCTCCCAATTAGCCTCCTACGTTTCAATAGGGAGCTTGCCTCTCGTGTTTGAATTATAGGCTGTGGTAACGTTGGTGCTTCATCAACACACGGAGCAATATTTTCGCACTCCGACATGGACGCTCCGCAATTCACTACATTTTTTGTGGCTCTTTCCGCATTAAGGCGTGTGAGGGCATTTAAAAGTTTGTTAGCTACCTCCAAAGAGTTCCTTCTTTCCGATCCAAGTCTCAGGTCGTTAAAGGGGGCAGGGCAATCTTGGATAGGTGGCTCATTATTTTGGTCTTGGCCAGCCACCCTTACCACCCACAGTGGTGTCACACTCTTCATTAACACAACATCTTCCCCACTTGACTCTAAGCCATTCTTACCCATGAATACCTCCTCGCTGGCATCATCTGCCACATGGTTGGTGTTGCCAATAAAGACTGCTATATCTACAGCACTGTAAAACCTAGGCCGTGGGGACATCGGATTTCCAGTGGAATTGGGCGATTGATTAGTAGACAAATTCAAGTACGAAGTCACTACATCCATAGATCTCCGATGCTCGGCCTTGCCACCAGCAAGCACACTGTGTTCGCATGGCAGTTCACATGGCAGTTTGTCAACATCATCCATCAGGGCAACTAATGTTGTCACCATATTTACTTCAACAGGGGATCCCGTCTGCTCCACAAGCCTTACACGGGGCTCTCTGCCCACCACTTCCACGGCGGTAGGCCCCGCTACCCCGGCAACACAATACCCAGGGTCGAATCCCTCTCCATTTACATCCCCAACAAGGGTAACCCCACCACTGCCGCTCATATCATTCATTAAACGCCGCTCCTCAGACAATCGAATTTCCTGTTCCTGTACATCCACTGATAACTCGGTAGAGGGCAGTGTCAGTGGGCAATTCTCCCAATCTATGACTCGAGCAGGGCAATTAGGTGGTTTCAGCGTTGCACTGTGCAAATTCCCACTTCTTTGTTCCCTTGGAAATGATCCTCTAGATAATGTAGGCGGTGGAACTATAGTGTTTTGTGCTGGTACGTCAGATGGGTGAATAACAGTGATTATTGACTCAGCAAGCCGCTCCGTATGTAAGCCTGCTGCACTAGCAGCCTTCTGCTGTTCATTTATATACTGCGCCGGCTCCATGGTCGGCGTAGATTCTAGTTTACGCTGGGCTCGAGTTTCTCGCATTGTGTGAGCCCGCTTAAGCTTTCACCGTAATGTTCCTTGGAGGTGAATGTTAGCAGTTGCAAGAATAATTTAAAGATTGTCAGTAGAGAATTAGACCACATCCACGACAAAGTCACACACACCGGCTCCCGATTCCACTTACCAGCGTATATATAGAAATGTGTAACCGTGCTGTCCTTGTCCAGGGAGAGCGTGGAGCGTTGCAGCTTATCAGCGCAAACAGCGGGAAACAGCGAGTCGTCTCAGCCCTTTTCTCCTCTCAGGGTATCAATAGTCACACAAAGATGAGAAAGCTTACAGGCATCCGGCAGCCGCACACACCGTACAGCCTAACAGCACCAGCCCTTCTGCCACCAGGGCTTACGCCGCGAGGGTGGTTGGGCCGGCAATTAATACACGGCTGTGGTCACGTGATCTGACACGTGTACGAGATAAGCCCCGCCTCCTCCAGGAAGCAGGGAGCAGCAAGAACTCCTGCTCGCAGTGCTACTGGCCTCAGAGAACGAAGGATTCACTTTAAAAAATGTTTGCTGCACAAAGCACAACTTCAGCGTCCACAAATACACGCCACTCGGGCGGTTGGGCTGGCAATTAATACACGGCTGTGGTCACGTGATCTGACACGTGTACGGGATAAGCCCCGCCTCCTGCAGGAAGTAGGGAGCAGCAAGAGCTCCTGCTCGCAGTGCTGCTGGCCTCAGAGAACGAAGGATTCACTTTAAAAAACGTTCGCTGCACAAACCACACCTTCAGCGTCCACAAATACATGCCACTCGGGCGGTTGGGCTGGCAATTAATACACGGCTGTGGTCACGTGATCTGGCACGTGTACGGGATAAGCCCCGCCTCCTCCAGGAAGCAGGGAGCAGCAAGAGCTCCTGCACGCAGTCCTGCTGGCCTCAGAGAACGAAGGATTCACTTTAAAAAACGTTCGCTGCACAAAGCACACCTTCAGCGTCCACAAATACACGCCACTCGGGTGGTTGGGCCAGCAATTAATACACGGCTGTGGTCACGCGATCTGACACGTGTACGGGATAAGCCCCGCCTCCTCCAGGAAGCAGGGAGCAGCAAGAGCTCCTGCTCGCAGTGCTGCTGGCCTCAGAGAACGAAGGATTCACTTTAAAAAACATTTGCTGCACAAAGCACACCTTCAGCGTCCACAAATAATTTAATTTTAGTTTTTAAAAGTTAAACGTTCACATATAAGTGCACCTTGCTGTCTGATAAGAATTGGCAAACAATGTGGTCCGGGGGCAGAATTGCAGAGTGCACCAAAAGTGTGTGATCTTGGGGAACTCATTTAATCTCACAAATGCCTTATCTGTCCATAATTATTAGTTTAGTTCTGAGTGTCTTGTCTTCTAAGAACGCACACTCTTGGTTTAATGGGCTATAATGTTGCTTCATATATCATAGTGGCTAGTAGTATATTGCACATCGCATTTTGTTACTTGCACTACTTAATAAGCCAAGCCCACTTCTAATCGAAGTCTCTAGGGGTGTGGGCTCCTTCCTGGTAACTTCCTATGTGTACACTACTTCTTGCTTCCATGAGGGTCCTTCATCCGTGCATTCTGTGAGGCTACTAATCGGAGTTCTGTTTCAAAAAAGGTAGCAGGCGCTCCTCTCCAGAAAGAACATGGCATGATAACCTGTTCTGAGATGAGAGTTTGCAGCACACGCTTTTTGCTCACTGTACCTTTCACAGATGGGAAATATCCATTTGCATATCAGTCTTTGTCCCGCCCACATGGGCAGTCCAGCACCGAAATGCTATGGCAATTCCTCTCTGAACAAGATTACCAACTGCAACCCCGTACACGTGTTTCAGCCTTGTTGGGCCACATCAGTGAGGTGAAGCTGCGCCTCTCTGAGCAATATGTTGTTTCTATGTTCCACTACCTCTCCAGCATGCATGTTTGCCTGTTGTCACCAGTGTTCCCTGGTAGGTGGAAACACAAGACTGCGCAATTAAAATCATGCACCTTGTTACTGTGTCCTTTGAGCTTGATAAAGTGGTTTATCGCAATTAAGTAGAACGTGATTACTAGTACAACATTGGAATGATGAAAACTAAAGTAGGTGTTGCTTGGACTCAAACCTGTGACCTGATGGTAAAAAAAAGCAGTGGGAATTCAATGAGAGATCAGTTTTTCATGGAAAACCAACTGGCATTGAGGCACTCTTTAGAGACGAGAGAGGAGCGGGGACATCCACACGCTTTGTGTGTCAGAGACTGTAAAATTGGTTGTATCTTCAGCAGGACTGTGGAGCTGTCCACATATCAAACCAGCAACCTGACCAGACTCTCTGTGTAGTCCTGATATGACCTCTACAAATGACTACACCTTTAGTAGGCTACCTTTATCCAACACCAGTGGACATACAAACTCTGAAATAGGCTTTACTTTGAGAGGGCAGACATTACTAAATGCCAGTGGACCCGCATACAAAAAGGGGCAGGGCTTCAAGCCATTTTATGTTCTTGTAACCCTATATCCAACCCCCTGGGGAGAATGAAGCCAACTGGTGGCTCGGGGAACCAGCTGAAGGAGAGAACCAATGGAAGGAGGCGGATAAAAAGGGGCATGGAAATCAATACACTGTGGGCGGTTCAGGATGACGTTAAGGGAGGAGGAGGAGCAAAAGACCAAGCAGTAGTGGGACATTGCAGAGAAGCGTGGAGGAAGATTTCTGAAAGTGTGTGCAAGGTGAGGAATTGGTTGGTGAGAAAAGTGGTACTTGGATATGAGAGTGTGTGAAACTAACAGGAGAGTAGAGGCTGAATGAGATTGAATGGGAAGGTGGCTGCATGAGTGAAAGTAGGGTGAGGGTGAAAGAAGGTGTGAGTCGAGTGTAGTAGAGTGGAAAGGGGAATCATAGAAGGTGGAGAGGATAGTGTAGTAGAGTGGAGGGAGACCAGTAGTAGTGGGGGGAGGAATAGAGTGTAGAGAAGTAGAGCAGAGAGGGGAAACGAGCAGAGCTTATAGAGGAAAGGAGTAGAGTGGAGAGGGTAGAGGAGTAGAGAGGAGAAAGGAGTAGAGTGGAGAGTGAAGAGTACTAGAGCAGAGAGGGGAGTGTAGTGGCAGGGAGGTAAGGAGAGTAGGAGTAAACAGGAGAACATCGGAGGGACAGCAATAGGAAGAGAAAGGAAGAGAAAAGGAGAGTGGGAGGAAGAGAACAGAGAGTGTAGAAGACAGGGCAAGAAAAGATAGATCACTAGGCTGAGGAATACAAGTGTGTGCAATGAAAAGACCAAGTGAGGCATGGGTGATTGGAAAGCACCTCTTCTTGACAACAATCTTACTGTGGGACCCAGGCTAAGATTCCCTTAGATTGTGCACTACACTGTATTCTTCAATCCTCAATTGCTTCCCTGAACATCGAAGATCCTCAATTGAGAGAGTCTGGTACAGTCCTAGCTGCAGGAGCTTCTTAGAATGCAGACGGTTGTGTTATGTCCTAAAACTTGGCATCGGGGAACTCCACATTGTCTCTGTGTTCCTGAGTCCATCTGCAGGTGATGGCATTTGCCATTCTGAGTTTCCTCCCCAACACTCCCTGGAAGAGTACCAGAGAGCAGAGGGAACTGATGATAGGGCTACAGTTTATCAGCTGCTGCAGGCTTGCGTAGCACAGGCTGGAGCCATGAAGCAGTCAGACACTGCCTTCCGACTGAAGGGGGCACGATAAGCAGACAGTCCATCCTTTCTACGTCGAGAACTCCGTGCCGCATATCCCAGAAGGCTCTTCAGAGGATTCGACACCTCATCTTCCCAGCTTGTGGCTCCGATGACCCAGAGCCCTCCTCATTGCCAGCCTATGTATGTTCAGTCATGTTATTTTTTATTTGTGGGTGACGCAGGGCGATCATTGGCTAGCTCTACCTAACTGGGTTGCCAGTAGCCCATAATCTGAAACACTGAATGTATTTCATTTATAAAGCCAGAGGATACCCCAAAGGCTGTACAGTGATTCTAGCAATGGGCTGCAGGCAGAAGATACACGTGAGATTGTAGTGTAATTTGTGAGGCTACATCTCTTGCTGAGGGTTCAAGATGGAGCGTGAAAAGCAAGCGGTAGTTTATACGGCAGTGTGCTTGGTGCCCGGGATAGTGTTTGGAAATGAACTTTCCCTCTCATTGCTTCGAACAATCATTCATTACTGATGGTAACGGGGACCTCGTACAGGGTCCATAAAGGTTCAGGTTGGAAGAGAGATCCGGATCTCCTGACACGTTTGTGAGATTGGGCTGGGGCAGACAGGAATGCTTGGTCATTGGCAGGATAATGGTCAATAAAAGGCAGCTGGGTGAATGGGAGAGAATATGCAAAGCAGCCGTGATCCGGGCTAAAAAACGGTGGTGTGGAAGGTTGCCCAGAGCAATTGCCAGTGGTTTAGATTCATTTGAAACCTTCCACCCATCACTTTTGTGGTCAGTTTGATCCTTTCATCAAGCAGGTGGCGGGATCTGAAGGGACTCGCTCATGCAGACATTCCAAGGCCGGAATGGCTCCTGCCAAAGGTCTGGTGACACCTGCAGAGACCCATGTGTGTAACGTTTGCATCTTTGCGATCAATCTGCTACCGGAGAAAGGGCCCCCTTTGCTTACCAGTTCACGTGAAAGGTCTAGGTAATTTAATAGGAACATGGTGCCAGTCAAGAAGGGGTGTGGACACGAAATAGCAAAACATGCATGTGTATGCAAATCCATGTGTTAAAGCAAATAAGTGCATGCCATTTGACGTCTGATCTTTAACATGTCAGGCTGAGATGACAGGTAACACTGAAAGTGGGCCATGTGTCCTGTGCTCTCAAGAGCAACAGAAGCAACCCATGATGGAAGCCAATCACATCTGTTTAGCAATGGTGTTAAAATACATGCTATGTGTGTCTGTTTGTATTTTCAGTTGTTATATATTTCATTTTATTTAATGTATTAATGCATATTAAATACACAAACACTAAAATACACTTTTCAAGCACATTATATGTAAAATGTACATCGTATGCATAAAAAATATATCTACTGAATTCAGAAAAAGAATTAGATATAGAATAATAAGAAGGGATATGTTTGGCTACTTCTGAACGCTTTCAACGTGTACACAGCGTTTTGCAGTCCCATAAACACGGCAGGGTTCAGGGAGCCAGAGTTCAGCACGCGATCATCCGGGCACACAAGGGCCTGTGCTGCGGTGCGGGACCTGTCGAGCTGGGCTAGCCCCGTGGGACTCGGGCCGTCCTGAGCCCCACTTAGGGCTCTGGCCTGACCCCCTCTCGGGCCAGTGCCTGCCCAAAGCAGGGGCCGGCCACGAGCCCCACCGGGACCATTAAAAAAAATATATGCGCGCCGCCTGACCCGGGGAGAGGACGCCCGTCTCCACGCTCTCCTTGATTCCTGCCTCCAACAGTACACATTGCACGTTCACCTCTTCTGCCGCGGCATCTCTCAGCGCAGCTGTTTTACCATGGCCGCACTGTGCTGCTGTGAGACCGTGGACCTTTCTTTTTAGGTTATTCATGATGTGGAAAACATTTAATTAGTGACTTAAAGCAACCTTATTGTTTTGCATGTTAAGATAGTACACATCATGGATATAAAGAAATCTTTAAATGGGCAATTTTGCTCACTTCAACGATCCAAGATTTGCAAGGTAACTGGTGCTTTGTGAGCTCTTTGAGTTGTAAATGTTCCATCATACATATTAAAGGCTCTGCCACTGATAAAAAGAAATGTGTTTGCAACCTGAGCACCATGATGACGAACCACAGACACTGTGTGTGTGTCTGCCTGGCTGAGACTTGGGAAAATGGCAGTGCTTGAATGTCCGGCCTGAGCCAATTCTATATTTGGCTCAGGAGAAAGAAAAAGCAGCCAGGACGCGTTTATTGAGACTTTGAACTAAAGGTATGCTCAGTAAAAATTAAACAAACCAGTAGTACTCCATACCAATGATGTTTACTACACTTCCATCTCTGAATGTTGGTGAATTGCTGTTCCCTCTCACACTTTGTGCAGGCTGCATTAACACTGTCCATGAAAATGCAATGGAGGGCACAAAATGCATGTCCTGCACGTACATACTAACAGTTAAGGTCACTGAACTCCATACTAAAGAATAACAGGGAGTGTCCTAATTCTATACTATAGCTGGTAAGATTGCTCAGCGGGTTGATCGCTCGCTGCTGCCATCTGTGTGTGATATGCAGATTGCAGGTTCTCATCCGGCAAGACTAACTCAGACTTTCATCCTTCTGAGGTAGATAAATGGGTACCAACTACGGTACACATTTATCGGCATGAAAATATGCTCTATGTACAGCGCTTTGAAGTAAGCATTTTTGTGCAGCCATTTCCCAGGTTCGGCCTGTGGTATGCTCCTAGAGCCAGACCTGACCACCAGCTCTTTCCTGGCTCGGCACTACCCTAGAAATCTTTGGCTCCCCACCTATAGGGTCCTGAGGCATCACCATAGGTTTGGAGAATCCCAGAAGCAAGTGAGAAGCATCCACCAAGGGGCATCATGCTTGCCTCAGCAAGCTTCCAGCTAAGGCATTCTAATGCACTGCAAAATCTGTAGCCAGCACCAGTCCTCATGCCATATCTATAACCCTTCCCTAGTACATGAGCTTGGCATAGTTACACTCGCGCTCAGCATAAACCCGGGTCTACATTTGTAAAGCAGCCCATCACAAGCTCCTTCTTCCTGTCCATTACTCCCCCAGCACTCCTAGGGGTGGCAAGTGTTTCAGATTAGATGTTTTGCTGACTTGCCGGCATACTTAGGGCATGTATATTACCCTTGCAAATGTTTAACCCCTGTGGAGCCCAGTGACCAGTGATGTATCTGACCCAAACCTCCCCCCTGGTTATAAATGCCCAGGGTGAGTGTCTCACTCCCTCCACCAGCCATACACTATGGAGGAGGCAATCGGCGTAAAGTGGGTTCCCCCACATTACCTATACCCTGGTAGCACTAGGGAATACAAACGTCCCCTTTCCCGTTGGGCCCGTCCATAGAAATGCACTCGTCGGCCGGGGTGTCTGGGAGTCGCCACATAAATCTATACAGCCTCACCAGACATTGTCTCGGTCAGACATTGAGACTCTGAGAACTCCTGGGGCCTGTTCATAGCTCTCAAGTGCTTCCTATGGGTACAAGAGGGTGATGCTATCAGCTGACCCAGCCCTGCTACCTGGTGTGTCACTCCTTATATGCAGGTGAGAGTTAAGCAGAAGCCACCACGTTGAACAGTGGTGCATTGCTGGCCATCAACTCCATTGGGGGCCCATTAACGGAACTTCCTGACTCTCCCCATCAGCAGAGCAGGAGACCCAAAGCTTAAGTTGATGAAAAATGCATTCTGATAGGGCTGGAGCACTATCAATCTCATGAGAACCATGCACGTGGCACCCGTGATAATGGGGGTCATTACATGTTGAATTTTTAAAAGACCATTCTTGGACTCACTAATTATAGTCGGAAGTTCATTGAAGACTACGCAGAGGTCGTCTCGTCCTTCGGTCCATTTATTAAAGGCCGGAGTCAAGAAGGAGTGGGGTACGTAAAAATCTAAGGCAGTTAAAAAATTGAAAAGAAACCTTTCCAGGGCTCCTTGTTTGGCTTACCCCATAAAGAACAAGGAGTTCTTCTTCGAGAGAGGGTTCTCAGATACTTGCCTAACAGCAGTGTTGTAGCAAAAGCACAACAAGGTCAACAAAGTAATATCGTAAGCGAGCAAAACTTTGTCCTCAGTGCAGGAAAATTGAATGACTGCGAGAAGGCACTCCCGGCCATGGTGTGGGTGGTGAAAATGTACCGCCCATTCATTCAGGGGGAGCACGTCATTGGTGAGACTCCTCACCAATCCTTGCAATATCTACAAAGTGACAGAATCCAGGCAGAGAAGGTCAGTAATTCCAGAATTTCTGTCCATGCAAGGCTTTCCTGTGGAGGTCAGGAGAGTCCCCTAGTGTAAGGATTGGCAGACTTGCATGATTGTACTAATTGCATGATTGTACTTAAGAAAACTGTCTCAAGGACAAAAGTCTAATGACCAACAACAACATGGAGGCGTACTTAACTTCCTCACACAAGGTCTATGAAGAAGACACGTATCAGGAGATACCCACAGTTTATGTGGATGGGTCATCCTACCATGTTGATAACAACGGGAAGAAGAACTGGAGGCTGGCATTGGGAATGCCTTGGTGAACGATACTCCAGATCCCTCTGCTGGTTACAAAATAGGACACCAAAGTAGTCAGGTTGCAGAGTTGATGGCCGTTCATCAAGCCACCCTCACTGCAGTGCACCCCCGACTCAAAGAATTGGTCATAATCACTGACTTTGATTATGTCAGGAATGGGTTTGTGGAGCACCTGATAAACTGGAAGAATCGAGGCATGCTTTGTGCCAACAACATACCATTAAAGCATGCCAAACTGATCCAATCTATTGATAATCTGGTGACGTCAAATTAGATGACCATCTATTGGATGAAAATAAGAGGTAATTCCAAAATAGAGGGCCCAGATGTGACTGGGAATGACCTGGCTGACCAGTTGGCTAAAACCAGAGCTCTGCAAGGGGATGTCATAGACACGTAATCCCGGCATGGTGAAATCCAAGTTGCTGCTGTCAACAGGTCACAAATACGTGCTAACAGTGAACTCTTGACTGCCTAGTGGAGTAAAGATACCCCAGAAGCAGATTTGATCACTGCACAGAAAGAGTACCCGATCATCGACATATTGAAGACCCAGTGAGTTTCCCTCTAAGTGTCAGATCATGACGGTATAGAGGATCTCCTTGTGTTGATGAAGTTCTCCAAGATGTTCTGGATGCAAGACAGTTTGTTTGTAAGGAGAGCCCTATCTGGCAGTGACCAGTGGGTGTTACCTACCTAATTCCGAAGCCTAATGTTGAACCATGCCTTTGAAGCGGCCACTGCCGGTTATAGGGGTTTTTATACAGCATTGGAAATCTTGCGCAAGTTTGCCTACTGGCCACACATGGGCCAGGGCCTCGACATTCACTTAAAGGTGTGTCTTGTGTGTGCTCAATTTCAACCCAGTTCACTCACACAATGAGCTCTGTTACAGAAGAGGGGGATGACACTGCCTTGCTCAGATTTGCAAATCAATTTCATCAGGCCAGTGATTTTCTCCATTAGAGCAAACAAGTACATATTGACGGTAGCATGCATGTTCACAAAGTGAGCAGGGTGTATTCCAGCCCTGAATTGTAAGGTGGAGACAGCTGCTGCACTAATGATCAATCACATCTTCTCTCGCTTCGGCCTCCTGCAAAGGATTGAGTTGGCCCAAGGAAGCCATTATGCTACTGAGGTGATGGCAAAGATGTGGGAGATTCTAGGGATATGAAGAAAACTTCACATTGCCTACCACCTGGCCTCGAGTGGGGAGGTAGAGAAATACAACAAGAGAATTTTGAGTATCTTAAAGAAGTTGATGGCAGACTCTGTAACCAGTTGGGACATCCAATTACCGATTGTCCTGTGGCCATTAGGTCTACATCATCTTTTGCAAAAAAGATGGCTCCATTTTAGCTCATAACCAGACGATAAATGATGCTACCTCAGCATTTGATCTATAGAACTCAGGAGCAGACACTGATAAATGCATCAATCACTCATGAGTACATTGAAAGCGTAAGCAAGTACCTCCAAGACACTTTTAATAAAGCTCAGCGCAATCTAGAAAAGTCAGCTGAAGGGATGAAAAGATATTATGATCTAAAGACAACAAAGGTGACCGGGTTTACCTGTATAATTTTCAGAGGAACTAGACCAAGGGACAGAAGTTCCTTCCCTCTTGGTGATTGAGCTTTGCATTTGTAGATAAAATATCACCTGTTCCCTACAAGATCTGCATCTCAAAAGGAGAACAGACGGAAGTAAAATGTGCCCACATCAATCAGTTGAGAAGCTGTCATCCAAGACAAGCTTTACAACTGATTGAGGAACCCCAGGAAGATCGAACTGAGGAACCATTTGAGGAATTTAAAGGAAGAATGAAAAAACAATCATATGGAAACTAAGACATATATATATATATATATATATAGGTAGTACTTTAATTAATGCTCATTGTAAAGAGAATGACAATGAATAAATAAGGTTTTGTGAAATGCTGCAAATGTCTTGTGTTGTAATTTGGTGATGTTGTTTTTGTAAATTCCATGCAAATATTCTGAGGAAATATGTAGTGTTTAAAATACTTAAACTCTTGTTTTCTTCCTGCCTCCATAACAAGTAACTTCCTTCACTTCCAGCCTCGGGGTAAGAGTGGAGTCTGGGGAGGATCCAAGGAAGGAAAAGAGAGGGAGGGGTTCCATGACCATACCACAAAATCCAAAGATCAGGAAGTGAAGGCTGGAGCACCCTCTCCCTAAGGAAAGAAAATGAGCTAGATGGAATCCAACAAAAAAAAGACATTGGAGGAAAACCCCACTCACCCCTGTTCTTTCCCGTGACTCAACGGGGAAAAGAGCTGAGGGAATATGTTGGGTTAAATGACAGCCTCAAATGACATGAACTGGTGAGCCAAGGAGGCCTCTGCTGTGAGAGGCATTGCATCTACTGGCAAGGCACCCTAAAGAAAATGACAGGCCTAAAAACCATAATACAGTGAAAGGGCCTGGTGAATGAACATACATGTCTTGCTGAAGATGACACAAGTAATAGTGAATTAAGGAAAGTCTGTGTCTGTCTGCAGTTGAAACCAAGAGAATGCTGAATAGTGTAATCAGAGTGCAGATTGGAAAGGCACATCACAATTCTAGCTGAACGATAAAGGCATCATTTTCATTGAAACTGCCACACATTGAAATGCTCTGAACACTGAAAAGTAGGGGAAACTGGACTTCGCATGTGAAGGTTAAAGCCATTTAAAGCGAATAAGGCACACCTTTCAATACAGAAGTGCTTCATTTAAAGTTTGCAACATTCATTAAAATTGTTGTGGGCCTATCAAGGGACTGCAACTGAAATGTCCTTAAGTGGGCTTATTTTGCAGTTAAATCAAGGCATGAAAAGAATGTACCCCTGCTAAAAATAGAAAATCAGGGAAAAGACTTGGTTTGTGATGGCGAGATGCAAGGTATCCAAACAATTAAGAGGCTTCACATGAATAATACATGCCACAATTGAAAAGGCTGTGTTGTTTCAGATACAATGTGTGAATCTCCTTAAACACAGGCATATGTACTTCTTGTTGTTGGGCAGATTCTTAAGTGCCCAACTGGCTCTCTAGTGGGAAGGGAAATCTCTGTGAAGCTGATGTACAACAAGTTTACGACAGGGCCAGATAAACACAGACACAGCCCAGGTTTGGTGAAAATGCTTGAAAATATACAGTATTAGGTCAGAATTGTGGTTGACTCCAGATTATCAGGACAGAATGCCAGATGTCAGTATGGCCTTATGACATCACAGGGCCGGCCTGGCTCCTTATCTGCAATGGGAGATCTGTTTGTGGTCAATGCATCCCAACTATTTATGACCAATAGACCTTTAACTTTCAAGATACAAAAGGCTTGATGATTTATTGCAGACAATGTCCACATTGCTGCCTAAGAGACTCTGTGTCACGTGGAATATAAGAAATGAACTCCTCAGATCTAAAGTGAAACTAGCTGTGGAATTAATGAGTGAGAGTATGTATCATGTATTTTGCCATTGAATTGCCCATACAACCACATTTGTGTGATTTTCGCCATCATTTAAAGGGCAAGAAAAGCCATTGAGGTGTCATCTGAAAGCTAATTTCAAGGCAGTTATGTGGGGGTAATTTGCATTAAAGTCTGACTTTCAGAACTCTGCTACCTAGCAAAAAAAGTGATCACAGCTCCCCGAAAATGTGAAGAAGCTGAAACTTGGGACAATAGTGGCTACATGTACCACATATCTGGGGGTAAAACATGATCATAATCACTGCTATCGTTTTCATGTAACTGAGACACAATCACCAATTGTGCAGGCAACATGGGGTGCGAACATGCGAGACATCTAGATAGATGTGTCGTGATGAGAGGGGCACAACAATTTATACATTATGATGATTATTCGTAAAATAAAAATAGTTACCATGTAGGGACCTTTGTAGGTGAAATTTTTCAAAGTAGCATATAAAAGAAACGTCACTCTAGACAGTGGATTTATCTTCTCCTTTCCTTGTTCCATAATTTAAATGTCACCTCCTCCGGAACCTATTGGTAGTCAGGGGGTGGAGAGAGAGGGTAAATGTCCAATCCTGGTTGCGAAATAATGCATTGTTACTTCCTCCTATCCGGGAGGATAGCTCAGCGGCAACCTGTTCGCCTTGGAAGCAAGATGACATGAAGCAAAACAGGTTCGATCCCCGCGTCCGCGCTAAGAAACCTCTGGGTGTTTAAGCGTGTTATTAATACGCAAATAAGACAAAAAAAAAGAATTATGCATCTAAAAAACAAACAATTCCTGTAACAGCGCCTGTGTGAGCACTTTAAAAATGCAAAATAAATACATTAAATTATTACATTTGTGGTTGTGATGAGTGGTATATAAAGTATATGCACTATGAGAGAGGGGGTGCTAACAATTACCAAGAAAGAAACTGGGGAGGCCTAAAAGCTGACTGGGCCCTATGGTGAAGTGTGACCATACCCCTGCCCTTTCCCAAAGAGGGTCCTGAAATGCAGCTTTCTTTCCTGAACTTTAAACAGAGGTTTTCAAGATAAGTTGAATTGAGCTGTTTGAAAACAAATGTGTGGGGGATCTGATTGCTTTAACTTTGTCCCTTAATAGTGGGTGGGGAGCAACTTGTGGAGATCCTTAGCATGTTTGACTGAATAATAATGTAATTAATTTCCCTATGGAAAACACTGCAGCGTTATTTTTGTTAACATTCAAAATTGACCAAGCTCATTCCCAGTGTATGCTAACAACTATAGCCTGTAATGTACTTGGGTAATCCTATTCTTCCTCTTAAACCTGACTTATTTAAAGAAGAGGGGTGTCCTAATCCCTAAACTAAAATCCCGAACTGTCCACATCCTACAACACAAGCCCTGAAGTGAAGGGGGTCTGGAAAACGAATTCATAACTATCCACATTCCTAAACACGTGCCTTTAAGTGAACAGGGTTCTGAACCACAAAATTAATAACTATCCCCATTTTTCTGTCCACCTTTCCCTACACGAGTCCTGAAGTGAAGGGGGTCTGAAAACCCCATTATTAACTATCCTCAACCCCCAACACGGGCCTTTAGGCAAAGGGGGGGTCTAAAAAACTAAATTAATAACTGTCCCCATTTCTTAACCCTGGCCTTTCATTAGAGGGGTGCTGTAAGTAACAGACTGTCTGGTTTTGGGGTTGGGGCAGAAAAAGTCTTTCATCAAGGGTAAATTGAACAAAGCTTCTGATTAGAAAAGTGCACTGTATACTAAAAGTGGGTTAAAGTAAGAGTTGTGAAGTTTTTCTGAGTGCTGGGAACCAGTCTATATTCTTTTTAAATGTGATCAAGTGGAACCAAACTGCTAGCCATTTTAAGCGGGCAGGAAAATCTAAATTGCACAGCGCTGCATATATAAATTGATTTTGTTAATTGACCAGTGTTGGTTATTCTTCAAATTGAAATGTGCATAAAGTAAAGTGAGCAACTTGTCAAGTTGCCAGGTTCTGATGTGCTACATGCTATAGAAAAGTAAACCCCATAAACCCCAGAAACCAACGTGTGGTATTTATTTATGTAAAAAGAAGTTTAATTATGAGCCACAGAGAAGGTGGAGTTTCAGTGTGATATCATTAAACCTATAATTCAAACAAATATATATTTATTTTCTGTACACCGGCCTGGTTCTTGGCTCATTGGTGGCACATGGGGTGGGGGATCTTAGTGGCATGATATGAGTCTGAAATAGGGATGAACAAAGAATCCATTCAACAGTTTGTTGAGTGACACCTTGATTGGGGAGGAAAGGAACTCCCTGGTTTGAGGGTGGGCTCTCAATAAACTGTTACAAATGGAGAGCCTTGGTTATGTGTTTCACTGTTATTTGCATTATTGCATGTAATAATAACAAGGAGGAAAGTGGTACACATTTTTACCATCTACAAGAAGGGCAATCAGTTGGAATCAAAGAAATATCGACCAATTGGCCTTCTGGATGTAGATTTGAAGATTCTCACCTCCTTGAATTTCAGCGAGAAATGGGTTGAGAAAAGCAGAGTATTAAAAGCTAACCAAGTGGGATTTAGAGCGGGGGTGGGAACTTCGTTGGCTGGTTGGATAATAAACTCATTACAGTGTTCAACATGGGAGAAGAGGGTGCCAAAAGCAAAAGTTGTCACAATTGATCTTTCCTTAGCGTTTGACCGAGTGAATAGCGGAAAACTGTGGTCAAGGTTGGCCAACTGGGACATTCCATGTGGGTTATCATCTATCCTTATTGACTTGCATTCTGACATAGTTGTGAAGGTCTGTTTGGACAGTGAAGGACATTTTTCAGATAATATTCAATTCTCCTGTGGTCTCCGCCAGGGCTGCATCTTAGCGCCCTTCTTATTTAACATCTATCTTTCCAATTTTTGTGTCTCCCTGTACTCGTTCTCTTTTGTTCCAGCTGAAATCAATGGGGTAAAGCTTTTTGGTTACTTTATGCAGACGAAATTGGCTTACCGGATTGGACTTCGGTGGGCCTATAAGGCCTCTTGAATTTCTTTAAGCAATATTGTGATACAAATGATCTGCAGATTAATATGAGTGAAAACAGGATTTTGACCCTAAGAGTTGGGCGCAAGAGAAATGGGGGTAAATTGTGGTTGGAGGGGAAACCTTTGGGGTTGTGAATGAATTCCGGTATCTTGGTTTCCAAATATACTCTTATCCTTGTAAGACTTTTTTTATTGGAAAATCTATATGAAAAGGCTAAAGTTCTCCTGGGACAAATGAGATGTTTTAATTTTAGATATGCAAAATGTTCTACTCTCCTGATAGTCAGGTTTTACAATGCCAAGGTGGTACCAGCAATCACATACGACCTTGAGATTCAATATGTTTATATTTAGAAGGCTTCTTTTGGAAAGGCATTTCTCCATTTCCAAAGTCAGTCCCAATAGCTGAATTAATGTTACGGATTGGGAATGATTTCTTTAAGAATGCAGGTTTTGTGGAAAAGGATATTATTATGGCACACATTATATAAGCCATCGAGAAATTCCCTGTTTGAACAGTTTGATCAGGTGCAGTTAAGGAAGCTGAACTGGCTGGTGGGGAAAATGTTATGAGAAACTCCAATCTCGGGGTTTGAATAGTGCACAGGTTTTGGACCACACTGCAGCATATAGAGTAAGATCTGGATCTTAGATTGGAACCACACTTGTGATTCTGTGAGTAACTATAAACGTTACAGGGAACTTAGTCGGGCTGGTAAGAAGCTAGGAATGTGTGCAGCCTGGCTCTGGAAGAAAGATAACTGTGTGAATAGTGATTGTCGTCACTGCAATAAGAAGGTGGAAACGATAAAATACCCGATAGTTGGATGTGAAGCTTTGATTAACATCAGACTAACCTGCTTTGAATGGTATATGAAGGACCTAGTTACGGACCCCTGTGAATTTTTGTGGGGGCAATTGATGGCGGCAAAGTCTTTCAGATTATGTAAAGCCCTATACAGATTTTTACAGATGATCAAACTTATTGAATGAAAAGGACGTTTTAGTGTGTTTTAAAAAAATAAAAAAAGGTGAATTATAATTGCGTGTTGGAATTGGAACAAATGTATTTTGAAATGTAGAAGGGGAAATGTTTTGTATTATGTGTCTAATGTATTGAGCTTATAATGTCTTATGGATTTAAAATCAAAGTGTTGTGGTATTTTGTAATTGTATTTGTATTTTTATTATGTAAGCTTTCCTTTTTAAACCAAAGGCACAAATACATTTTTTTTAAAAAAAAAAGCTTTCGCCAAAGCTCTTTTGACACATTTATATACAGTGCCACCCAACCGAAGTTGGTACCTCTTTTATCGACCTTGGAAGGAGGAAAGGCAGAGCTGATCCTGGCTTGGAACCAGCTATCTGTAGATCACACACAGATCACAACAGAGAGTACTCAACCTGCTGAGCTATCTAATGCAAACTACTGTTGCCCGAAAAACCACAGTTTGATGGAGGTGTCAGCCATGCCTGACAACCATGCAGGGACATAGATTCACCAAAATGCCTGTGGTAGCGGAAGTGATATCACACACCTGATGACATCACAGGAAGTGATGTGACATGGCCTTTGGCCCAGATGGCATCAGTGCCTCTTTACACCTGGTTTAATCACGGGAAGAGACATCACCGGAAGTGGCTTGCAGACATAAAAACAAGCACATAAATGTAAACATTTTAAAATAACAAATAGTTACTTAAGCAGAGAAGTATAGTTCAGATACCAACCATATTTTAACAAGGGTGCTGCCTTCATATGCCATAGATGCGGCCATGATATGACAGGGTTAAATCCAACAGAATCAACATAGGCTGAGGCACTGACATAGATCGGCCGCGTCAGCATTGTATGGCCAATTGCTTCCATAGTATGCCAATTATAGCTGCATGTCAAGTATTGTCATTATATGAGAGGTAGAGCCCCTACATTGCCATTTGCTGTGATAATACAGTATCCAAAAATCCAATAGATTCAAGTCACCAATGATGCATAGGAGAATTAATGCTTTCATCAATTATAGTGATTTGTTATTCATATAGTGCTTTCGTCAAAGCGCTGTAAATAGCACATATTTACACATAATTATCATCCCAACCGAAAATGTTTCTCATTTACCGACCTTGAAAGAATGAAAGGCTGAGTTGGCCTAGGGACATGAACCTGTGACATGTAGATCACACGTAGATCAAAGCAATGATCATTGAACCCACTGGGATATCTTACTGTTTTGCTATTAAAATGCAATGCCACATTAAGAAAGCATGTCAAAACTGGCTGCACATTGTAGCGTAGACGCGTAATAACCCTTATGTTTGCTGTAGCCTTGGTGATGTACAGTAATAAGTGCTATGCCACAGTAAGATGTACCTAGACAGGCTTCCCCATAATGCCAATCTAACCACATGATAACTCTTATCATGCTTACTTTTTCTTAGATGCCCAGAAAATATGCAATGCCACAGTAAGGAAAGGCTAGACCGGCTGAACCCAAATGCCAGTGTAGTCCGGTAATTACACTTATGGTGCTTGCTTCATTATAGGGGCCCAGAAAGATATGCCATGACACAGTAAGAACTGGCTAGACTGGCTGCACCCAAATGCCAGTTTAAACAGATAATAACACCTGCCATGCTTACTTTATTATAGATGCCCAGTAAAAACATCATGCAGCAGTAAGGAATGACTAGACTGGCTTTACCAAAATTCCAGTCTAGCCACTAATAACACATAAATGTAACACCTATTTTAACATGGATGCGCATTACATTTTACTGTACCCCCTGCTGCCCCACCATCCCCACACACCCCTCTCCCTCCTACTCTCCCCCAAACCCCAAATCAGCTCCTTGATCCAGCATTACCCCCACATCCTTCTTTCTTGCCACAGCACTCAGCATGAGGCAAGGTGCATCATAACAAAATACTGGGATGAGGAAGCATAGGACTAGGAATAATAAAGATTACCAGTAAGTGATCTAGGCATTGATTAAAAGCACACACATTCACATACCACTCACTTTCTCATTTAAACGTGCATGCATTCAGCATTCACTCACACACACACCCAACCACCCATGCATCATGTAATCACGCGTTCACACACTACATGATATACATCCATGCATACATATATGCCCACACGCATACACACCCTTGCATACACGGAAGCACACACATTTACAAAAAGTACATTTTCTTTCCTTTTCCCGAATTTGTTGCTTGGGGAAATTCTCTGCAGGCACCCCTCTAGCTCTGATACTCCACACATGCAAGGAGCCAGCTCTGGTCCCTGTCATTCGCAAAGCAAAGGAGCTGGTGGCCTCCATGTCTTGTTGGGGGTGGGGGGGGGGGGCGCATAGGATGTAAAAAATAAATCAGTCTGTTAGAAGTTCCTCTGTCTTCAAAAAAATATAATTTGTGTTATGATAATTTCTTTATGCTGTAATTGGGCCTCATTATGGGTCCGGCGGTAACCCTGCCAGTCCTACCGGTGAGTTGCCACCAGACCCGTAAATATTTACCAATGCCTGACTTCCGGGTGCCGGTGCTTCCGTGACCAGTTTGCCTGCTGTGGCCGCTGTGCCCGGCAGTGTGAGACTTGTCGGGCACAGCGGCTCTGGCAGGCAGACCTGTAATATGCCGGTGCAGAAACAACAGTGAGCTTACCGGCACCCTTGTTTCCAGACCGGCAGGGCCCTAATGAGGCCCATAGTATCTTCAAAAAGAAATCGTTTCATTTTGAATTCTGAGGACACCCCACCAGGATAAGTGGCGGCGGGGCAGAGTGTTGTGCTGAATGGTAAAAGTGCACCAATATGTCTCCAATATTATTGGCTGATTTATGGCCATGCAAGTTCGATACCAACTTCTGATCTGATGACGGTAGTGCTGTTTCCCCCTAGTTGAGTGGTGCTGAAATCTGGTGAGGTTGTGTATGGTTCAGGGTGTGGAGTGTTTATGTGATAAGCTTCATGGAGAAAAATGGGATGAACTGGAATGAGTGGGATTCAGTGGAAGGGATCTGGAGTTGGGAACATGTTCACCATCCAAGATTGAGATAATGTTTGTAAACATACATTTTCTTTACATGGAATTATACCTTATTTGGCATAGGATTTGGAGCTATCTGGGGCGTTTCCTGGGCATGCCAGGTTGCTGACAGAGGGTTGTGTTTTGCATTATAAGAACCATAGGCTTGATATCTTCTTATTATGTCCTGTGATGAAATTCTAGTAGTGAGCTGTTCTGTTCTTAAAATTTGTGGATGCCAAAACCTTTATTGAAGTTTGCACCACACAGACTTCAGTACTGTGCGCTCTTATCTGCACAGTGTGAGAAACCTGATGGTATTCTCTCACCCACTCCCTTGGGATCTTCCATTCAGGTGGCCTGGGAAGGGCCATCACTTTTGGATCCCGACCCTGGCGGTAGGCAAGCTAGGGAGGATCACCTGAGTGGAGGGTCACGAGGGATTGGGAGGAGGATAACTAAGGGAGAGACATGGTATTTTCCCACTCCCCAAACCACTATAGCCTACTCTCCCTCAGCCCTTATGGGGTATCTCGAGAGTCACCCCATCTTCCCCTCCGCATTTCCACTAAATACTGAGATGAGGAAGAGGCGACTAGGATCAGTAAGGATTACCCATAGGAATAACATGGGGAAGGAAAGGGAACCCTACCATAGAAAGAAGTCGTCCCACTAGTAGAGTCAGTCAGGGTCAGGCATTCAATAGTAACGATTCACACCTGACTCAACTCTTCACTATAAAAGGTGTAGTCTGACACGGGTGTATGAGCTTGTAGACGATCCAGCAGGATAACGAGTTGGGGGGAGAGCGAAGCAGCCAGAATTATCCAGGACCAGAGGCTAGAGACCGGGATGCCAAGACGCTGAGGTATGGCTGTGCAAAAGGGCAGAAGCGTGATGATGGAGCTGTGTCTCCAGGGAGCCAAGAAGGGTCAGGATGCGGGAACCAAGAGGCATACTGGTGCCCCACAGAACCTGTTAATGTGAATGCTCCTTCCCCTGGGATGGTGGGACCCTGACCTCAGAACGAAGAGCCGGAGTGAAGCAGCGGTGCAGATGTCAGCCCGGTGAGTTGGAAAGATGTAAAAACAAGGAAATATCGAGGCTGAGTACCACAAAAGGAAATACACCAATCATGGGCTAGAAAGATTCACAGATCTATATTCTGTACAGTTACAAAGAAACACAGATAGCTATCTGGCTCTCAACACCCCGCAATGAGTACCAGCCCATCAAAGAGAGGAGAGAGTGTGCTGGACATTAGAAACATTTGTGCTTTTATACAATTCTGCGTAATATTGTCCAGCCCCTCTTTGTGTTAATAATCGGAGGTCTAAAGTTCGTGCCTAGTTCACATACAGCTTATACAATAATATGCAGACGGATTACATGAGTTTGCATTCCCATCAAGTTACAATGGTTATGTATATTCTCGGATCCCGCGGTAAGCCTTAGTCTATATCTCTTCACAATGCAGTTCGGCCTGTGTCCACGCTTGAGATTTACTCTGCATTGTCCCAACGTTTACACAGGGATGAATCTTATGTGCGCAGACAATACTCAGCTGGCAGTTCATACGGAGCACAAGGTCTCTTTACCTAGTCTAAACAGTCGGCTCTTGGACAGCCTAAACATTAACAGAACTCAAAGGTCGGGAGGCTTGGTTGCAAGTTGAAAACACAGTCCACCATTTTAGAACAGAAAACATACAAACAGAAATCAAAATGGCGGATGATTCTAAAATGGCGACAAAGTCAATCCAAAATCAGAACTTTGCAACATGGTTTTCTTCATAGAGTGATTAGGCTTAGGCAAATATAAATCAAAAAGAAGCACAATACGATTCCGTTTAACAAAGATTTGCTGATCCGGGTTGTGAAGAGTGCGATACAAGGTAACGCCATAAAAACATGTGAAAGTGGACTGCGTTTCAATGGGTGTTCATTGAAGCTGATGGGAAATCTCTGACAAAGATACAAGTAATAGTGTAGGCGCGAGACGCACATGTGTGTGTTGGACTATGAAGCAAGATGAATGAGAGAGGGCCAGTGGAGAAAGTACAAGAGGCACGAAGGAAAGGACAGTATAAAAGTGGTTGCGAGTGACCCTAAGGGGGTCGGAAGGCCATGGAAAAATGTGCAATAAGCACGAAAGGAAAGGACAGTATAAAAACAGTGCGAGAGACACGAAAAGAGAGATGAAAGCATAACAGTGCACATAAGCATAAAAGAAGCATGCAAGAGGCACAAGCAAGTTAAGAAAGAAAGGTCAGTGCAAGTGTGCACATAAAAAGCCAAGAAAGATAGGAAAATTGCACAGGAAGCACTTGAAGTTAAAAAGTGCAAAAGGAAGTGAAAGAAAAGAACCAAGAGAGGGCCAAAGGGTCAGAGTGTTTGCGCTTGGGAAAAGCAAAGAGACCAGCATTTTTTTAAAGTCTCTGATTCTACCCCACAAGAGGATGAGATGCAGGAAAAGAGTGTACATGAGAAAGGCTCATCCTGACCAGCTGATTTGTGTTTTAGGGGTCCCTCGTGCTATGGAAACAAGGCAATGACCATACACAAAAAGATGCGCCAGACACGAGGTTTCAAATTCCCAATGCTAGGGTTTATTGCAAGCAAAAGATAGTATCAATTGGCCAATTCTGATCTCACGCCCCGCGACGTGAGTTTCCTAGACCTCGAGGGGCGCAAGAGAGCGAATTACATACATCAGTTACATATATACAAAATGCATATCATACAATCAGCAAAGTCATGTTTAACACCCCTCTGTATTAAGTTCCTTTGAACTCGGGATGACGATGGACATATCCGACGAGTATGACGATTATAATGCTTTCGATGTCTATTCTAGTAACAATGTGCAATTTAGAAAGTGCGGAGGCATCTTTTAGAACACGGTGGTTCTGTCCTTGGAAGCAATCTGTACACGGGGGAAGAGCCACATTCCAAGCTTTGCTATCTATGAGGTACTATTCGTGTCCTGGGAGCCGACACGTTCTAAAGGGTTTTGCGAAGGGGGGCCGTAAGAGAAGCATAATTCAAGCCTTTAACTGTATTATTCTAACATATTCTACCATCGTACGAGACTGGCTGGCAGCTGTGAAGTGATTAAATGCCCTGCAGCTTCCTCCCAAGGCTACAGAGAGGGAGCGTGGGCATTCCTCTCTGGGCTTCTCATGAGGAGTTTCAGCAAACTCTTCAGTCCCGCGACCTTGTCCTTTCATATTCAGACAACAATGTTAACAGTTCAGCAGAGTAAGCAGAATTTGCAAGAATTGCAAGCTGCAAAGCAGTTTTTAGACAGAAAGCAATGAGCAATGGTTAACAAGCAAAATGGCGATTCTTGCTACATTTAAAATGGCCACTCGTCGGTCAAGCATAGCAGTTCATATTTCTCCAATTCGGTGCATAAGATGGTTGGCCCACGGCCATCAAGTTACGTCTATCATTCAAATGAAGGGTATTCATTTTTCCAGATTGACACTGGAAGAGGCCTGAGCTTGGGGAAGGGAACCTTTAGAGGCCTAGTGAAGAAGCTGACATTGTGCTTTATGTGTTTTCCTTTTTTTTATTATTAAGTTTATTACATTTTACATAAAACCATACTGAACATCAAGTTTATCAATGTCATAACTATAGAATTCATCATAAACATTCCCCACCAATATTACCACCCCCAATCTCAACATAAAGTAATAATAACAATCTGAACCATCATCACTATTCATCTAAAAATCTTCCCACATTTGATCAAACAATTACATTTCTTTGTTTCTGCGAAGAACAATCCTCTCAATTCTGGAAACCTGCCTCATGTCCTCCACCCACTCTGAAAAGGTTGGTCTCTCATCACATTTCCATTTCCTCAAAATATTTTTGATCGGGTGAGTTCTTCCACCTTATCATCCTCACCCAAGATGACAGTATTGTAGTCAAAATCCTCTTACAATAATAGAACCTCGTTAATCTTCTTAACTACTTCTCTCCAAAATGTCCTCAATTCATAACAATCCCAGATCATATGCTTAAAAGAGCCAATTGCATGTTTACACCTCCAACAAGCCTCTGTATCAATCATTCCTCTCGCATAAAGTCTTTGGGGAGTCCAAAACACCCTATTAAGATTTTTGATTTGTCGGCTTTGCTCTCCTAGATTAATGGAAGTCAGGGTCACATTTTTACAAATATATCTCCATATGTTCTCAGACATATCCAAGCCAAGTATCTCAGACCACTTAGATAACAATCCTTCAGCCGGTGTACGACGTTGGACCAGATTTTTATACCTTAGACGTCATACCACCTCCTGCCTTATATTCAGACAACCAAATCTGCCTTCCACTGCCATTCACTGCACCTTCATTCCGCAGTAGCTTCCTCAATTTCCTGTATTCTCCCATTGTGCAGTCTCTGAGATCCTTAACCCGTGCAAGTCTTTTATAACTAACCCATTTGCCGTCTTCAATTAAATCGCTCAGCCACATCACACCGCTCAGGAGCCAGTTCAACCACAGTAGCAGACCCCATTCAATAATATCCCAGGATTCAACCAGATTGGGATAAAATCATTATCACATACTTGGCGTTTACTCTTCTTCCACAGATCTTTCCAACAAGTTCGCAGAAATTTTGTTGGTGGAAATGACTTATATCCTGGGCCATCCACCGTGGACAACATAGCCCTAGGCGGTAATGGAGATGAACGACCTGATCCCGCCAGCTTCCAGACATCATTTGAATTTTCAGAAAATGGTACCAGATGTCTGGCTCCAAAGGCCAAATGGTAATTTTCAAAGTCTGGAACCCCTAAACCTCCACAGTCCTGAGGTAGCTGTAATTTCCACAACTTAAGGCGTGGCTGTTTATTTTCCCAGAGAAGGATTGGACCAAACTCTCAATTTTCTTCCAAAAGTTCTTTTTGACGTCCAAAGGGAGCATACTAAGCACATAGTTTATACGTGGTGTTGATGTCATTTTGATGGCATTCACTCTCCCCCAAAGACTCAGTTTACGTTCGCTCCATCTCTTCAAATCAAGCTCCAAGGCCTGAATCACACTAGTTAGGTTGACATCCATCATTTTTTAGACATCATTTGTCAACCAAATCCCAAGGTATCTCATCTTACTTGGAACCACCTAAATGGAAAAGACCTCATTTTCAAAATAGTGCATGCGGTTGATGCCAGTAGTGCTTCCGATTTGGCCCAAATGATCTTGTATCCAGATATTTTGTGGAACACACCAATCAACTCAATCAGCACAGGGATGGATTTCGCCACATTCTGAACCACCAATAACATGTCATCCGCATATAACCAAGCTTTTTGGCTGACTGTACCATAACGAACACCTTCAATTCTCTCCTCTTCTCTTATCCTCACAGCCAACAATTCCATAGCGATTACAAACAAAATGGGCGACATTTCAAGTTAAAAAATGTCAGAGCTCATGCCATTGGTCCGGAAAAATGCAGTTGGGTGTGAATACAGCAGTCTTATCCATCCGATCATGTTTTCCCCAAATCCAAATCCTTCAAATGCACTAAAAAGATATTTCCACTCAATACGATCGAAAGCTTTTTTCAGCATCCAACGATAACGTTACCACATCATTCTGATGTTCCCTACTTTCAAATAGAGTCAGAAATAGTCTTCTCATGTTATCAGATGCATGCCTTCTTTTCACAAAACCAGACTGACCTACATCTATAATATCTATCAGAGAAGTTTCAATCTTCAAGGCCAAAGCTTTGGCTAAAATCTTGTTGTCAATGTTCAATAAGCTGATTGGTCGATAACAACCCGCTTTGACTGGTGGTTGCCCCTTTTTCAGAAAAACAGAGATTGAAGCGTGCCTTGTTGAAACTGGAAGACATCCATCTCTCAAAGAAGCGTGCAGCATTTCCAACATTAGTTCAAAAACCTCCTCTGGAAATATTTGATAGAGTTCTGCTGGTAGTCCATCTGGACCCAGACATTTGGCAAAGTTCAATGCACAAGCAGCTGTCCTGAGATCCTCCACACTTAACTCTCTTTCCATGTATTCAATAGACTCTGAACTTATTTTCTTCAAGTGACAATCCTCGATGAATTGGCAAATCTCATTCTCAGATAAGTTGGATTCTGAAGTATAAAGGGTTTTGTAATATGACTGAAACGTTGTATTAATTTCCATAGGATCAAAAGTCACCGTTCCATTATGTCTCTCTATTGCGTTAACAGTTCTGTCATTATCCATCATTCTCAACCGATGAGCAAGTAGCCGATCACATTTTTCTCCTTTTTCAAAGTAGTTGCTCTTGGTTCTAAAAGGCAACCACTCAGCCTTCGTAGAATACATATCTTCTAATTTCTCTTTTTTCAGCTTCAATGTTCTCAGAATATCACTTGAAAATGTTTGCATATTACTCTTTTCAAGACCGTGAATTTCATCATTAAGCTTTTTCACTTCTGCATCTCTTAGTTTCTTTTTCTTGCTTGACATTCCAATCAGAATACCTCTCATATATGACTTGAAGGCTTCCCACACAAACTCCACCCTGACCTCACCAGTCCAATTCTCAGTTACAAAGAATCTTGCCTCTTGAACTATCTTATCCACAATTTCATCATCGTCTAGAAGTGTCACATTCATCTGCCATGTATTAGACTTTGGGACAGGGAAGGCCAACTGCAAGTCTATGGAGATCGGAGCATGATCTGAAATAAGTAATGCCTTGATGTCTCCCCTTTGGAATGATTACGTACAGAGGCCAGAAGTCAGAGGAGGTCAATCCTTGAGTAAACATTATGCCTCGCAGAGAAGAATGTATATTGTCTCGCTGAAGGGTTCTGCAATCTCCATACATCTGTGAGGTTCCATTCAGCCATTAGCCTTTTCAAAGCTGTTCTTTGCATATCGTTAGCACTATCTGTTGCCCCCACACTTTTATCAAGTTCAGGTTCCAGAACAACATTAAAATCCGCTCCCACAACAACATTACTCACATGCATATTCTGCAAAAGCTGTGCTAAAGATATAAAAAAAAAACTACCATCACCCCTATTCGCAGAAAAAATACGGAACATCCTGAATATTTGCAGTGACACAGACAATCCTCCCATCAGCATCATTCACACATTTCATTTTAGTGATCGGTAGATTCCTTTTAAACAGGATACACACACCTCTAGAACTAGTGGTGAAAGACGAGCAGGCAGCATCACTGACCCATCCCTTTTTCCATTTATCAATATCCGCATCTAACAGATGATTCTCCTGAAGCATTGCCACATCTGCTCCCATCTCTTCTAGTTTATTCAAAATCATTTTCCTCTTGGTAGCACAATTAGCACCATTCACATTCCAAGATACCACCCTAAAATTCCTCTGATATGTGTAAGACATGGGTGGATTTCGCTTCCCAATCCTTGAAATGAATTCACACAACACAATATAACCTAAACCTATAACTACTGTAAAGAACAAAACTCAAAATATGAAAACCTTCTTGGGCTTAAACCACCCAACCCTCCAGAACTTCCCTTCCACTTGCACGTAGATAGGGACTACCCCGCCCCCTTCCCTTAGGTTAGCATAGAGGATCCCCAATAAAAATGTACAACATAAAACCCCCATTGGTCAAACCAACGGTAAGCTAAATATTCAGCCCTGTCTGATCCATCGCAAAACCCAGAACTCCCACCACCTCACAGCTCTCCAGGGAATGAAAAGAGGGACAAAACCATTCCAGGATAATCACAGTTTCTCATAACCAAGAGAGTTCCACACCGTTCGTCACACAATCCAACCCATGTCAATAATAAGTGAGTTACCAGTCTCTCCACATCAATCGTCAAATAGTACGTCAATAAATGTCCTACAAGACACCCACAGTCATCCTCCAAATATGAAATCGCTGCAGACCCATAAACCCTAATCATGTCTACACAACTACCATTGAATTAGCATCAAATTAGGGATTGAACTTATCTACCCCTTTACAAAGTCAGATCCAAAAGACCCATAGTGCCAAGAACGGCAAACCTTAGATGTACCTGCTATCTCACATAGTCCAGCTCATTGTGCTGCCAATTAACCTAACTGTTAAGTTTGTGGCAAAAACGCCACAAAACATATCCACAACAGATAGGTAGAAGCGTGTGAGCGCTATCTATACACATACATATGTGAGCGAATGCATTGTGTCAGCAAGCCCCCGCAGCCCTGCATATTACCCATTTTAAAAGGACACTGGATTTGGATTCACTAGTTAATGTTCCAATGACATTCACAATTCTGTGCCATAACTACACCAGGTGACCCGACTTAATATCAGGTAATGCACTCCTTCTCTCTAACAGTCAGCAAGTCTCACAATGCAAGAACCCATGGACGACAGAGACCTGACATAAGTATAAATGACATTGCCTGCCGAAACTAATGCATAACACAGATAGATTCCACAGATATCTCACCTGCGCCGGGGGCATTGCTACGTTTGTATGGTAGCAACATAAATAACACATCTCACCACAGCTATGTCCTCTTAATGCGTTGCAAATAAGTTAGTGGATATGTTATGCACAGGTACTCATTTCCTCCATAAAAGAAAGTAGAAAAGCTGATTCACACTTGGTTTACACCTGCTAGTCAAACACAGAACCACAGAAGTTCTACACAGGTATTATCAATCTGCGTGAGGCAACTCCATGTGCAGCCGACGTAAAAAAGAACTCATGCTTTTCCCACTCTATATGTCACACACGTCGCTAGTGGGGCAATGTAAATGCACCCACACACCCCTAAATCCACATATCCCTGGCACAGACAAGACAAAAGAGGAGCCTCACCCCTACGGCCGCCGCACACCCGCTCCCCAGACCATACTTCCGCCACGCCTCTAAAACTCAAGAGTACGCGGCGCGATGCACAGCCCGGAGCACAGGCGCGCCGCGGCCCCAAGGATACAAGCCCCCAGCACCATTCAACGACCTCATAATACGGGCGTGCCGTCACTAACGGCATGACACTCACTGATCATCATAGATCAAAACGGCAACAAGGATGACCCGTCTCTCAACCGGAGAGCCACGTATGGCTGCCATACCCGGCCAATGACCCTCCCAGCTCTCCATCCAGAAAAACATGCACCACCTCCCCCAGAAAACCTGCTAAACATGGGCCTTCGTGTGTCCAATGCCAGCAACAGAGTAAAGCACCCACCAGACTTATCCGAGCCCAACATACGCTCGAGCAAACTGGAAAACCGTTACGACTACAGTTCATTTTAAATACGAACAAAACAAGGATTTAACAAAGACAGTTCAAACAGCTTATTATTTTATGAAAAATACGCATTAATAATGAAAGTACTAACTTTTACCCTCATTCATGACCACAATCATAACATTAACTGGCAATATCATTTAAATTCAGGTTCCCATCTCTCAGCCATTTTTCAGCTTCAGCCGGGTCCTCTGTGGTCTTAACACCAGATTCAAAAAAGATCTTCAGTGTTGCTGGTCTGACCAGCATAGTTTTAATCCCTTTCTCCTGTGCTAGTGCTTTAGCATTTTTTAAAAGTTTTGCTCATTTCCACTATTTCTTTAGGGAAATCCGGATAAATGGCCAGCTGATCTCCTTTCAATAAAAGTTTTCCTTTTTCCCTGGCAGCCTTTAAAATCCTCTCTTTTGCACTCACTTTAGTCAACACCATGATAATCTGTCTGGGTTTCCCGGCTTTGGCAATTTTACCAGCCCTGAAGGAATAATCCAAGTCCATATCCTTTAGGATGTTTTTCCCCAGAGTCATATCCAGCACTCCTCTGACTCTCAAATCCAAATCTTGATCCAAACCTGGATTTTCACTCACACCTAGTAAGTGCAGGTTCAAATTCCTTTGATCAGCCTCCAACCGTAGATTTCTCTTCTCCAGATCAGAAACTTCAAATCTCAACTCCTTGTAGGCTCTGTAACTTCCAGCAACCTCCGTGGCCAAAGTTGTATTTTCTGCCTCCACTTTGGTAACTCCAGTTTCCAAATGGCCCACTTGAGAGGACAATTCACCCAGGGTAATCTTCATTTCTTTCACATCTTGAGCAATCTGTAGAAGCAGTGCATACATATCTCCATTCCCTGAAATTTCATCCATCCTCTCCCCCTGCTTAGCTTTTTTTGAAATAGGGTTGTCAGGGACCTCAATCCTCTTCTTAGGTATTGGATTAGGATTCATTACTGCAATTTTTCAATAATCAATAGGCTGGGAGGGAGCAGGAGCCGTTGGCTTAAGCTGCTGCTCTGTTCACCAACATTCCGGAAATCGTGCTTTATGTGTTCTGAAAGCTGTGAGAGGCCTGAGCTTGGGGGAGGGACCCCTGAAAGAGAGGCCTATTGAAGAAACACATTTTGTGTTTTGTGTTTTTGAAAGTCGGAAGAGGCCTGAGCTTGGGGAAGGGAACTCAGGGGGGACCTATTGAAGAAACTGACTTTGTGTTTTGCATTGAAAGCTAAATGTGAACAAGTTAACGCTTGGGGAAGGGAACCCCAAGGAACTCAAAGACATTGGAGGAGTTTGAATTCACTATAAGGGCCCTATGGAGAAGGTTGCACGAACAGCCCTGATGAGTGAACCCCTCTTTGTGACATTGACCAAATTGAACCGGGTGAGAGACCACTTGAAGCCAACTTTGGTTTCGCCATTTTTGTTGAACCTCTATTTTTCTTTTCCAAGAAATTTCCTTTCACATTTTTGTACAGCATGAGGGCAAGCATAGGTTTGGACACAGACAGACTTTTATTTTGGTCTATTAGACGATGACGGACATTAGAAACATCAGTTAAGGGAACCATCCTTTTAGAGTTAGGGCCAGTTAGGCATTCCACCACCCCAGGAACCTCTTAGTTAATAAAGGTTTTGAAAACGAATACTCTTGAGTCTATGTCTCTCTTGATACATGCCTGTCTCACAAAGGCCACATGGATACAATATGGTTCACAGCAATACACATTGGTTGTGTGATGTGCATGACCTGGGCTCCATTTTGACTGAATGGGGAAGACACTGCTATAAAATTGGATATGTGGAGGAGGAGATTCCCTTAGTTTAAAATTGCATCTTGAGTTGGGGTGCAATCAATGGGTTTGGATATTGTAGAAGGTAATTTTGAGGTTTTTGTTGTCACTCTAATCCAGTGAGTAGGTTGTTCTACACTAGAGGCAATCATTTGAATGTCATTCAATCTAATGTGTGGCCTGCAGCACGGGTGGACCCAAGTCCCTGGCAAATTACCCGAAGATCACATTCCTTACATATTTCCCTTCTCGACCACCACATTATCAACCTTTCAAACAAGTAGGGTGGTGTCAATCCAAAGGCTCCTAGCGTGTCATTTAGAAGGTTGGGGTGCTCGCTATTGTGTAAGAGGCATGTTCTGCAGGTGACTTATCAAACAGCGTTTAGAAAAAGTAGTGATGGAGTGGATCAAACCAGAGAACAACAGTTTACAGGGTATCCTTTTATTTATTTATCAATTATTTAAGAGCGATTCGATGTGTGTTATTTTTTTGCCAACTCTACCTGGGCAGACACCTGCCTCCAGGCGCTGATGACAGGCACTCACATTTAAGAAATGAAGAGTGATATCAATACAGCGCGGGCCTAGCGTTATATATGCAATAGAGGGTTGTGGGTAAACACTCAAACACCTTAGCATATTGTCAACGGATGGCACCACACGATGAACTAAACTTACTTGGGATACCCAATCTAATATTTGACGTAATATGAAGTACATAATGCCCTCCATCTTACACCTCAGGAAGGACCTGAAACCCCTACTTTTCCAAGAACATATTGCGAATCACTAATCACTCCTCTCAACCCTAATTATCCTCCTCTGGATCCCCCATCACCTGTTGACCCTATTCATTCAACTCCGCTGCTATCACGAGCGCTAATTGTAACCCCTATGTGCACCGCCAATTTACACTGCTTGGTGGTTTCCCACCTAAATTTGATCTTTTTTAAATTCCATATATACTAAATACCAAGATGTAGTCATTTACTTCAATTATTGCTGAAATATATTGGGCCTCATTACGACCCTGGCGGAAATCGTGGCGCCAAATGCACCATGGAGCACGGCGGAAAGCTGCCGATAGCGCCATGGGGGTTGGCGGATTTACCGCCCCATTCCGACCTTGGCGGGGCGGTAAATCCCCATTCCCCATTTTACCCTTCCCCATTCCCATTTTTGCCCCATAGGGTATAATGGGAGTGGGGAAGGCGTTAATTACGCCACCGTAAAATACGGTGGCGTAATTAACAACAAGGTCCCGTAGCGCCATGGATTTCTCCGCCCGGAAAAACCAGGCGGAAAACGCTCCATGGCGCTACGGGAACTCGTAGTGGGGCGGACCGGTCCGCCGCTAATACCGCTGGCGTAAACCCACTCCGCCAGGGTCGTAATGAGGCCCATTGTCTCCACTAGGTCCCATATTGTTATTTTCCCAAGCCTTCTGCATGAAAATATTGTTATATATGGTGTCAGAGTTCAGCCCCAACCCCTAGTCCGCCCAAGGTGGCGAGTCATTCCACACATGGGGAGGTGAGGAACCGCTGTAAAGGGATGTTGAAAAAACCCTGTAAAGAGGAAAAAGGTTCTTTCATACATGGGGAAAATGGGAGATGATATGGCAATGTTACATGTCTAACACATGAGGAATCAATTAACTTATGCAGGGGCTGGGCCATCGTGTTTTTGCCTCTGTATATAGCTCCCAGTATAGTTGGATAGCGGTGCGCTGCGTAGGAATGTGCCCATCAAGGTCATTACAAATAAAAAGACAGAGTGGGAAGAGTTGTGACAGGCGCAGGAGACGGTAATGACTGTGTGTAATGTATATGTGCCATCAACTGAAGGGAACAGCTTTGTCCATATCGTGGCACAACTCCATGGATGACAAAGAAGCAGGAACGAGGTCTGACACAGGAGAAGCGGCAAGAGCCACGAAGCTCTGAGAGGTCACATGAAGGAATTCAAGCGTATGGATGTCTGCAGGGTAGTCAGAGATTACACCTTTAATTTGGGGACCATGATGATGCAAATAGACAATATACTGTCTTCTCGTAGGGTCACTCAAAATTGCCTGAATAGGCTGTGAATGTCTGCATTTCTCCTCAATCGCCTTTAATCATGTGCTTAAGAAATCGCCAACTTAGAAGTCGATTACACCCCTACTGGTAAATCAAGGGATAAAAGAACGAATAATAAGGGTAACTGAGGTATTTCTGGAGATCAACAGGAAGGGTCAGATGGATCCTGGAATAGTCTGGGAGGCTTTTAAAATCTGAATGAGCGGCCTTCTGATTGGGTTATCCAGTAAGGCAAAAACAGATCAGGGTCATGAAACCAGAAAACTGCAAGAGGAGATCGAGAAGTTGGAAGTGGATTATGCTGGTTGCAAAATGGAGGAAAGACTAAGAGGAAGGGATGTGGGGCTATTTTTCCAGGAGGTGTACTTGCCACAATGATCACAGAAGGAGAGATGGAAGAGCTGGAAAGGGAACTGTTGGTAGAGGAACTGATAAGGGCAGCAGATAGTCTGAATATTGGGAAGGGCCCTGGCCCAGATGGACTTTGTAAGGGTGTGGAAGAAGGAGACTGACACACGGGTGGCATGGTGATTGCTATAGACGTTTATTAGTCAGAGAAATAGAGAAAGCCTAACTTTCCCTATTTCTAAGAGGGGTTTCCTTGCCTCAACTAATGCACTAAGAGTCTTGTCAGAATGTCCATATAAATCAATAGTCCACCGTCCTGTGTCTAAAACCCTGCTTCTGTCCCTTACACTTGAAACTAAACTAGAGATGAAGTAGACATTTTTGATCCAGAAGAATGACTCCCTTCTCTTGGGCTAGGGATTAAAGTTCACTTCCAGGTCTTGACTTCTTCATAGCATCAGAATCCTTCTCCAACACAAAAGACAAAGTCGCAGCACTATTCACTATCAAGCACACTGCTTATCTTTTGACACTTTGTATAAGAAACGTCTTTTCAGGTTTGGCTACTAAGAGAATTACTCCCTTCTGCTGGTACCTTGATTTGCCAGTTCAACTCAACCATGGGGGATGACTCCCTTCCCCTGGTCTTGGTTACCAGGAGAATGACTCCCTTCTCCTGGCATCTTCATTTCAGAGTTCACCACAACCACAGGGAATGACCCCCTTCCGCTGGTCTATTTTCACTTGGTAGCACAATTCAACGTCACCCGGGGGAATAACTCCCTTCTCCATGCATTCCCTTTACTTAAGTAATACAGTTCAACACTACCAGGGGGAATGACTCCCTTCCCCTGGCTTTTTACTTTGCTTTCAGTATTTAACACTTGAAGTCTTTGGATTGGCCAAGAGAAGGTCTCCATTAGGATCGTGCAAGTGCGACAACGAGAAGTGCAAGTGGAAGGTAAAGGAGGAAGAGCAAGGGAGAGGGGAAGGGAAAGTGTAAACAAGGCAGCTTGACTCTGAGTAAGTGCAGCCAGGGCAGTGCAGCTCTAGGTAAGTGCTAGTAGGCAGGGGAGCTGTAGGGGTAGCTTAGAGCCCCTAAGTGTGCGGTAGGCCAGGATGCAGTGCAATGAAGACTGGTCTAGGAGGAGCCTGGTACCCAGTGAGACTCTGAGGGTACCAGGCAGACAGTCACCAGAGCAGACAGGTAAGTTAGCAGGGGAGCGAGGGAGAGAAGGCAAAGGTGAAAAGGAAGGTCTTGAGCTGCTTCCGGGACTTCAGGTGATCCGGCTCAAGTCTGAGAGGGACAGGGAGGACATTCCAGAGGGAGGCACTTGCAGAGGAGAGAGAAATACCCCCTACTCTCTGTCTGGAGAAGCGGCTGACCCTCAGAGAGTTGGAGGTAGCAGAGCGAAGGGCTCCAGAAGGAAGGTATTTCAGAAGAAAGTTGGATGTAGTGTGGACCCGGCCACAGAAAGCCTTGTGAACGATGCAGAGGGTCTTGAACTTGATCCTTGCAGCCACTGGGAGCCAGTGGAGAGATTTCAGGGCTGGAGAGTTACAGTCCCTGGGCTTGAAGCCAAGGATTAGTCTCACAGTCCTGTTCTGGATTAGTTTCAGAGAGTAGAGTCAGATAGATTGAGAAAGAGGCTGCTGCAATAGTCCAGCCTGGAGAGAACCCAGACAGTGAGCTTCTGGGGGGAAGTGAGAAAAGGTAGAATGCCTCTGAGGAGGTGCATTTGGAGTCTACACGGATTGTAAGATTTTGGAGAAATTCATGGCAAAGAGACTGAAAGAACACACTGCTAATAATCATAGATGCAAACAAATCAAGATTTGTGAAGGGTCGACATGTTGCAGTGAACATGAAGAGACTAATGCCTTGACAGAGGGCAGAAGACTGAACACAGCTATGGCAGCACTATTGCTGAGCACAGAAAACGTATTTGACCGCATCAAGCGGAGGTTCCTCTAAAAGGTGCTGGAAGAGATGGGATTTGGTCATGGCTTCATGGAATTGATTAAGGTGCTTTACCGCAATCGACATCCTCAGTCTTCACAAATGAATAATGCTCATGAAGGCTTAAACTGGGATGCCGGACAAGACAAGGGTGTCCTCTTTCCCAACTGTTTTTGTAGAGGCACTTGAACCACTGGTATTTTGGATAAGGGGACAGAAGTGAATCCAATGCATGCACTATATCTGGGTAGCACATGGCTATATAAGTATGACCTGCTTCTTGTCATCCAGAATCTGGGGTTGTCGCTGTCAACATTGATAGAGATAATTAATCATTTCAGCAACATCTCCTGTTATAAGATTGACTGGAGCAAGACAGAGGCTCTGAATGTCTCAACGTGCTGTCAGAAGGAGAACATTGTGAAAATGGGCTTCAGAAATGTCCAGTTAAGATGAACGACGGAGCGCTGTTGCTCACAGGCGATCCTAGTGACATGATGAAGGTGTACAGTGGTAGGTAGTGGTAGGTATGAACCTGTCTTTTGGGGGAAAAATGAATGTTTTGAATATGATTGCGGGCCGTGGATAAACAACGTCTTAGCTATGATACCGTTCCCTCCCCACTGACAAGCGTATGTTGCAAGAATAGGCTTTTTGTGGGAAAGACGGCTGGCAAGGCTGGCACTATGGAATATGCAGCATCCAGTGGAGAAAGGTGGCTTGAAAGCAGCTAACTTTGCAAGCTATCACCTGGAATTTGCAGCGTGTCACACAATGGTATTTCAGGAGGAAGGGCATGATGAATGGACAAAGGCTGAGGCCAGCATGAGCCGCTGAAACCTAGGACTCCATTGACGTCTGTTACAAAATAGAAAGAGGAGAGAATTGGACCGACTGAATTCATCAGGAAATGTTGGCAGGAGATGCCGCTGAGGCTATGGCAAGACCTGCATGCTCGGCAAGGGCCCGATTTGGTTGAACCTGAAACATACTCTCAAAATGATGATGCTTTACTGGCCGGCTCTCCAACTGGATGGCATGTGCTTGTTAGATGAGAAATGGATACCCTTTGAAGGCATATAACTAAGAATGGAATGGATTGACGCACCTATCGTGAATATAGAACTCTGAAGAGTGTGTTTTGAGGGCCAGATATACAGGATCTGAAGCCTCTAGGGAATGATTGAGAGGCAAGTTTATTGTGGATAGCACGCCATTGTCATATGGCGTTGGCAGTTTGCTCCCTCCTACAAAGGTGTGGGACAGGCAGCCCCAGACTACTGACTCAGTCAGGGAGGGAGTTCCCTGAGGAGGGATGTAATGAGACATGCCAGAACATTTGGCTGATGTCATTGAACTGGGCTGATGGAGCCATACAGATTAAACTGCCGAATATGTTATATTGGACACCCAATAGGATTGCGGAGAGGTAGATGATTGACTCTGAAGCCCGCAGGGAATGCAACCATAGGAAGGGAGCTGTGGAACACGAGATTTGGGAGTACAGTAGGGACAGCAACCTTTGGAGACATATCAGAGGAGATGAACAGTGTACTCAGGGCTGACTTGGAATTTGACTGAGAAGCTGATACTAGGTAATGACTCTGCAGTAGAGGAGTTGCCGTACCCGCAGACCTGCTGGGCATTCAGGGCAGCCATGGCTGCATGAAAATGAATACTGAAGGGTTGGAATCATTAAGGTGCCCCAAGAAGAGAGGAATGGATGCAGACGCTATGTAGGACATCACTGATTGAGCGGGTTATATTGAGGAGGCAGAGGAAAATAGAATTGCTTGCGCGCATGTGGTCTTCTCAATATAAGCCACAGATGTGTATAAGGGCAGGGGTGGGGTATAGGAACGCAGCCTGTTAGAGCACCCATTTGTGTATAACTGTGAACATTTGTTTTGTTCTGTTTTCAAAATGACAAAATGCACATGAAAAAAGAAGCTTTTGGTAGTGTGAAGCAGCATTGGAATTGTAGCCCGTGGCCCATAGGGGCCTGGCAAGTAGGGGCTACATGATTGTCCCCTAAAGGACCCTAGAAATATAGAAAAATACTTCTTTAAATGTAGTGTATGTGTTTCTTGTCTGTGTGTGAAGATTCCACCCAGCCCACCATGAAGCTGGATGGAATGTTAAGAAGGAAAAGAAATGAGCAATGAACTACTCCCCTGGCCAAAAATGGGTTGGGCAGGGGAGTAAAGAATCCTGGAAGGATTGAAAAAAAGGGACAGTTAAGAAGGAAAATGAAAGAAGAAACCAGAGAGGGAGCACAAAAAGGAAATAACCCTCGTGGGTGGGTGTTGAAGCACTGCCACGAGCAGCCCCCCAGGGTACAGAGACTGTGAAGTTACGAGTGGGGTGAGCGGGGGCCCCCCTGCTTCAGGTATGTGGCTGGTGTCGATCCATACGGGGCCAGACCTGACGGGCCCAGGCATCACAAAGGTCCGGGGCAGTGTGCTTGGTGCCGTCTGGGCCCCAGCTCAGTCTGGGTCACCTGAGGGGGCGGCCCTAACCAGGCTGCCCGGCCATGTCCCCTTCAGCCCACCTCATGGCCATCGAAGTGAGCCCTTCACAAAGTCCTCCCTGGCCGCGTGAGGAGCCCGGAGCTGGCCCTGAAGCTGAAAAGCGGTGAGTGCGCTCCACCCTGGAAGGTGGAGCAGTGAAGAAATGCCCTGAGCTGGCTCGCCGGCCAGCCCTAGCGAAGAGTGCAAAGTGGACAAGTCCCTGGGTGCTCTTTTGGGCAGCAGAGGTGAAGAAATGTCCTGGACTGCCATGACGCAGCAACCTGGGTGAAAGGTCAACAAGAGCAGTGGGTGCATGGATGCATAGGGACGCCGCCCGAAGCTAAGATGGCACCCTGGAGTGCACAGATGTTTGCGCTGTGTCCCCATGGCACAGGTGATGCTGGCTGAAGTTTAGATGGTGGAAATGGTGGTGACGTGTGTGGCCCCCACTCCAACAGAGGCACCACAAAGCTGCCCACCGCGCCTATGGGTCCCATCCTGAAGATGTGAGAGTGACAGTGGCTGTTGGAGGATCCCCTACGAGTGCATGGGGCTGCTCAGAAGACATGTAAAGAGGACGGGCAGTGCAGCGATCACCGGTGGCCCCACTGAAGAAAGACCAGGAGGAGCCAGGCCCCAGTTTCCTCAGGGGCCAAGGGCCCATACAACCAGCCAGGCACAGAAGGAACAGTGCCAGAACCACTAGGACAGACCCATGGAAGGTACTGTGAAGGGGGTGACTGGCTGCAGCAGTCACCCCCATTGTGGCATAATGTTTTATATGTGTAAATGTTATTTGTAATATGTCATTGTTTCTTGTTATATATACTGTTATATATACTAGTGTATATATTGAATTGCATAATATAGGTTAAGTCATGTAGTGTAAATATTTATATGTATATTAAAATATTAAGGAGGGAAGAGTAGAGTTTGGGAAAAGTGGTAGGGGAATGTTAAATAGGCGTAAGTTATTAAGTAGGTAAATAGGGGTAGATGGGAGGTACCCTGGCATGAAGTAATGGGGGGATGCGGCTGCCTGCTTGCGGCCGCCTGTGGAGATTGAATCACCCACAGAGGCCACCCTGTGGCCTCACACTTCATGTGGGTGGTACCTGAATTTAGGGACGAGGTCTGTTGCATCAGACTCACCCTAAGGGTCCCCATGACCCCTCCAAGTAAGGGTGGGCTGATATAACAGGCCCTCCTCCCCATTAGTTGGTACTCAGTCCAGGGAGATGATAGGAATATATATATATACATATATATGTAATAAAGGTGTCCCTTTTGGGATCACTATAAAATCCCCTCCGGTGTCTGTGTCCAGTTAGTAATCTAAGAACTCTGGGTGTAGCCCGCCTCCTGTTAGGAGCAATGTTATTGTCGGGTGCAGCGCCCTTCCCTACGGGCTGGCTTGAGCGGGTGGTGGTTCCCATGGGGACTGTCCCTGGTCCGGCGTGAGGGAGGTGGACACCCTTGCTTGGAGCAGGGCCGGAAAACAGGAGCTACAGAATCAATGATTCTGGTCTGAAGAGGAGCTTCGCCTTTTAGCTTTTGACATCAGGTTTTTGCGGCTCGCTCGGTGTAGCGTCCCTAATTGCCGACAGGTCTGATTACAGCTCAGCAGGCTGCACCATTAGTACATTAAAATATGAAGCTCCAGCTGTACAAGCTCAATGGCTATCAGGATTTACGGACCGCATTGGCTCCAAAAGCACCGACATAAATACCCACAATGACACCTGGTCCTCTTTCCTACCCCTTCCTCATCCTGCTTCAAAACATATTTATTGGTACTCATTTTCATTTTCCGCACTCATTTGCGCTTTAAAGTAGAGGGGTCTCTAGATTTGATGGCTGACGCCTCAAGCCGTCCTTGCCTCATCGCTGATTTAAGCCAAAAGGCTAATAAAATACTTAAGGCAATATCAAATCAATCATTTTAATTAAAAAATGCATCATGAAGGTGCAGAACTTCGAGACAGAGTTGCGCATAAAAAAAGAATTATTCGCATTGAGCGCGTCGGTAAGTGCATGGGATCAAGCGTCAGCTGACAACAGGAACACTTTGAGCTTCCTGGCCTGTCGAGTGACAAAGGTGGGTTAAGTCACAAACAGGGTCCTGAACTTTTTAACACCAGTTATGAAATATATAATGTATTCATTGTTGAATTGTTTGATGCTTCTAGCTGTAAAGCTGCTTCAAGGCGCTGTAATAGGATCGTGAACCATTATAACCTTCCAGAAAACGTGAGCAGGATATGCACAACACACACTGCAGGGGCAGACATCTCTCTTAGAGCTCAGCTCAGCAGGGGACTAACACAGATCATGTTGGTATATTTTTCTTTAAATAACATTTGTATTTAAGTGTCTCTTTGTTGACCCAGTCCATATCGGCAGATAAAAGAAATGCTTTGTTTGAAAATCATTTTTTGTTTATTGTGATTGACAGAGCATCCCGGCTTTGAGAATCATGTGGGCCAGTGCCCTGGACCACGATGGAAATCCAGAAAGTGATGCCTTTACTACAGTAAATAGTGTCATAGCTAGGGTCTGGCATGAGTGCCAAGGCCCGCCCTGATTCCTACCCAGGCCTGACTTGCCATGCTGGCCTTTGCACAGCTGTGTTCATTCTGACAGCTGATTGGGCGGCATATTTGATTTGCAGGTCATTAGTTTGAAAATCTAGTTTGAAACATCAAAGTGCTTCACCAGTGAGCTATTGGGGAGAGGGGCACCTTCTGGATTTGGGGGAGACACCATGGTATCCTCAAATTCCAGCAAAGGCCTCTTCCGTGCTGATGTATAGATTGCAAAGACATCGATGCAATATGACATTTCTAAAGTTAAAATACATATCTGTATATACTTATCATTAGGGTGCCGTTAAGTTTGAAAATGTCAGTTTGAAGATATTTATTTTCTTGGGACATTCCATTTGTTTGTATAATTTTTTTAACGTTTTTCTTTTGATGCCTTCCTGACACCCCTGCCCCGTCCTCTTTCCTACACTGTAGTTCCTCTTTTACACACCCTAATTATGCATTTTATGTAGGATTGTAATGGGCTGGAGAACCCTTTGTGACCACATTTTGCACTCAAGTATTTACCTCCTCATTCCTTTTCAGAAAATGTTTTCGTTTAATATTAAAACGCACTGGCACCCCTCATTATTCATCCTGCAACCACAAGCCTTTTACTCAGTATTTTATTTATTGGTTGCGTAATTTTCTTAACCGTGTTTGTACCTTTTTTATTTTTCAAACTTTAATTGTTCAAAATTGTATCTGCAAATCTAACAGCAGATATCAATATTTGGTTCTTCTAGGCACAAGAAATGCGCTGGCCTCTTTCTGTGCAACTGCAAATGTTATTCTTGCGATGCATTACAAGCTGATTGCCTATGTCAAACAATGACTACAAGCATGTGACACTGGGCCTCGTTATAAGTTTGCCGGTCCGGTAACAACGGTACTGATAGGCATGCCGGTACTGTTGTTACAAGAATGGCAAACTACAAGTTCTGCTCGTGGGTGCCTTCCCGCCGCTAGGTCTGACCTGGCGAGCTTCTAGGCACCCGCGAGCAGAGCATGTCAGATGCATCGGCATCATTCACAAATGGAGCCAGTGCATCTGACCTCCCCATTCCCATTTGAGCCCTATGGGGCTGAAATGGGATTGGGGAGCATTTCTTTCCAGCGCCCGCAAATGGGCAATTACCGGGTCCGGCAGGGCCGTAATGACCCGTTAATTGTCCATTCGGTAGTTTTACCGGCAAAGCTACTGCCAAACTTGTAATGAGGCCAATTGTCACAAAGACTTCTCTGCAGTGCCTCAAAGACTTAAAAGCAGTACAAACCATTGGGCATGGTCTCAGGTTGTCCCATAACCAGTCTGAAAAAGCAAGTCTGGGCTAACATTGTATTGCACCTGGCTCTTGGAGGGCTGAGTTTCTATTGCGCAAGAATGCAAAATGGCATGTGCCAAAATTTACAGAATGTACAGAACATGATTTGAAACACCTGGTGCATAATGTTTTCATGCAGTGTTTGAATGAAGCAGTTGGGTGTGAAAACTGGGCACATTACTTGCGTCTAAATGTTCACACTAAGCAGTTATTGTGTATGCATTTTACAGTTGTGCGGCAAAAGTGAACATATTTACGTATGTATGTCTGGCATTTATATAGTACAGGCCCAGCTAGCAGACAATGTGGTACTAAGTAGATAAAGGGGATAATAGTAAGAAAGAACAATGGGGAGAAATGGGAATGAGGCTGCCAATTAAGAGAGTAAAGGGGATAATACAGAGAAAGAACAATGGGGAGAATAGGGATGGCGAGGCCAATTAAGAGAGTAAAGGGGATAATACAGAAAAAGAACAATGGGGAGAATAGGGATGGCGAGGCCAATTAAGAGAGTAAAGGGGATAATACAGAAAAAGAACAATGGGGAGAATAGGGATGGTGAGGCCAATTAAGAGAGTAAAGGGGATAATACAGAGAAAGATTAATGGGAAGAACAGGGACGGGGAGGGCAATTAAGAGAGAAAGGGGATAATACAGAGAAAGATTAATGGAAGAACAGGGACGGGGAGGGCATTTAAGAGAGTAAAGTGTATAATACAGGAAAGAACAATAGGAAGAAATGGGGATGGGAGGCCAATTAAGAGAGTACATGGGATGATACAGAGCAAGAACAATGGGGAGAAACGGGCATGGCGAGGCTAATTAAAAGAGTAAAGCGAACGATACAGAGCAAGAACAATGGGAGACATGGGAATGGAGGTCAATAAGAGAGTAAAGAGAATAATACAGTGAAAGAACAATAGGGAGAAATGGGGATGGGAGGCCAATTAAGAGAGTAGATGGGATGATATAGAGAAAAAACAATGGGGAGAAATGGGAATGGGAGGTCAATAAGAGAGTAAAGAGGATAATACAGAGATAGAACAATGGGAAGACATGGGAATTGGGAAGCCAATTAAAAGAGGAAAGGGGATGATACAGAGAAAGAACAATGCAGAGAAATTGGGATGGGGAGACCAATTAAGAGAGTAAAGGGGATGATACAGTGAAAGAACAATGTGGATGGGGAGGCCAATTAAGAGAGTAAATGGGATGATACAGAGAAAGAACAATAGGGAGAAATGGGAATGGGAGGTCAATAAGAGAGTAAATAGGATAATACAGAGAAATAACAATGGGAAGAAATGGGGATGAGGAGGCAAATTAAGAGAGTTCATCCAATGGTGCCTAGTTCACAAATATTTAGATCGGCAAAGATAGTTGCGAAACCTCTATGAACATATATTCTGCATTTCATCCAAATGCAGTTGATAAAATGAGTACCATTTAGTTGGGTAAAACTTTGGCCTGGTTGTAGACACACACAGAAGAAAAATCACCCTTTAAATAATGAGGTCTCTTGGTGCTGTTTTGCCAAAGGAGGCAAAATTAGAGGTGGTTCCCAAAATATTTGAAAGGCTTATACATGTGGTGCCATTTGACGTATCTGCACAAAGTTTTGCAAAAAGATTTTAGTCTCAAATTATAATGGTTTTGCAAGGTTTGATGGGATTATGTCAAGAGTGGGCAAAGGTAGAAGGGTCTGAACATTTTTAGATGGCTTATAACTTTATTGCTGTTTGACGAATCTGCACAAAAGTTTTAAGAAAGATTATAGAACCAACCATGTATGTTTGTGCAAAGTCTGAATGGATTTTATGAAGTGAGGGCTAGGTTATATGACAATTTTATGTCCGTACATTTTGACACTTTTCATAAGATAAAACATGGACGGATTTGCAGCAAACCCGTGCAAGGAGCATTGCAAGGACCCGAAAGCAGGGTTTTGCCAATCTGTCCTGTGTTTTATTTTTTCGAAAGTGTGAAAATGTAAGTACAAAAAATAGTGATATAACTTTTGTGCATGGACAGTGTACCTGGCCCTCGGCAAGGACCAATGCCTACTCTGATTTACTTAATGGGGGAATGCGGCATACCCGAAGTCCTAGGTTCAAATGGGCGGGATTGCAGAAATCTTGCGCGAGGAGCATCCGCATGGACCTGAAAGCATGCTTTTGTAAATCTGTCCTGTCTTTTACTTTTTGGAAAGTGTCAAAAAGTAAGTATAAAAAATGGTGATATAACTTTGCTGCCTGGGCAGTGGGCCTGGCCCTCGGCAAGGACAAATGTGTACTCTGATTTGCCCCTTTGGGAACGCGGCCTGGCCGAAGCCCATGCCCTATGTATTGTGGAGAATGGCATTGGCTGCAAGCCATGAGCGCTGGTCATTGGCCACATTATGAGAGTATAGTGTACACTGAACTAGAACGCTGGTTAGTTGCAGTGGATAACGGGGTGGTTTGGTTGGGCTGGGGTCATGGTCGAGCCTCAGGATCCTGGTAATTGAACCATGACTTGCATCCCCAGCATGCGCTGCTGATAAAGACGCGCATCAGTATGTGTTGTAACAAACAAGTTTGTTAAAGGAGGTTTACAGTTTTTCCATATATGCTAAAAAAGGAATTATTAGCAACATTTTATACAGTGATGTAACATCATGAAACATTTTTACTCATAAAAACCTATGAAATTCAGTGAAAAACGTTTTTAAAGGGACGTTATGGTTAATTTACACTAGTAAAAACCTATGAAATTCAGTGACAAAACTTGGTTAAAGGGATGCTATGGTCACAAGTAAAACCCAAAACCCTCCAGAAATTCGCCAGTTATGGTAAACCAAGCAACCATATGTATCTTAATACTCACCTTAACTATATGCCACACTATAATATATTTATATATACATAGGAAAGCCGGAAAATGAATTGCTAATAACATTTGACTCATATGACAAATTTGTCTGAAATGTTGCAGACAAATTTGTATGCACGGCCCACCGCAGACTGGACATTTTTTGAAAGATCTATTATGAAATTAAAAGGTTATTAAGAAAACAAAAACAACGCATTTTTGGCTTAGTCCCCATTCATTTTCTCATAGACGAAAAAGTCAGGTTTTTGCTTGAGCGCACAGCGAAAACTGATGGACGGAATTCGACCAGGTACGTAACAACTAGGGCACAAAGCGTTGACTCGATTTCCGGTGGGGTCTGCGGTTTTAGCGTCCAGTCATTTATTTAATGCCACCTTCTCCCAAAATTATAGCTATATCTCCCATTATGCTTTACAGCAGAGAGGCTTTTCAGAAATGAAAAATCTGCAATCTTTTTTTTTTAGATGCAAGAGATAACCGTGGTTGTATCCGTGGCTACCGAAAAAAAAAAGGCTGCAAAATGCCATTTGGAGGAAGAACAATGATGAAAGAGCATCAGGCTAGAGGTGGGCGGGGGGGCATCGTGTGCTCAAATGGGAATGGGGAAGAATGATTTCCGGCACCCTGGAATGGGCAATTACTGGGTCCACTGGGGTTGTAATACCCCGGTAATTCCCCATTCCAGGGCACCGGAAAAAAAATAACTCTGGCGGCAGCCGTGCCTGTATTACAGGTACGGTTGTCTGCCAGGGTCGTAATGAGGCCCAGTGTTTTTTAAAGCCCCACAAGACACAATGGAAGGGATCAAGGGAGCAAATAAACATGGAATTGACAATTAATAAATAGAAAATGGAAGCGGTCCTCCTATGCCTTGTGACATTCGGAGCATGCAAGTGCAGTGAAAGAAAAAGAAAAAGAAAAAAGGGAGGAAGAAGGGGGTTATAGTGGTCATGGCCATAGGGCGTAGTCACTGGCCATGGCTAGTGGCCCATTAGTGTTTTCAAATATACAGTGGGCAGAAATGAAAAGACGTGTATAGTGGTCACCACCCAAGGCCATGGCTAGTGGCACTTTAGTGTTTTAAAGTATACAGTGGGCACGGCCAAAGGCAGCCAGGGCTCAAGGTTCAAAAGACATGTATAGTGGTCACAGCCAAAGGCTTCTGGGTTTTTAGTGTTTTAAACCATACAGTGGGCACGGACGTATAACAAAACCCTTGAAATGTAATGACAGAACTTTAGTTAAAATAGAGTTAAGTCGCGGATGTGAGAATTCATGACAGGCTTTATTTTTACTCAGCGTATTCCTGTTGCCAAGCCCATGAGCACATACATATCATAAGACAAGGGAATCCCAATTACATACCAAATGGCATTATGGGGACATAGCATTAGGCGCAACATCGACGGAAGCACGCTGGGTTAAGCTGGTCATGAATTCCCAATCCACGGAATTTCAAGGATTTTGTTGCAATACATCTTCTCAACTTAACTAAACCTTCAAGTATTTTCATTGACTATATCTATATATATAAATTCGGTGAAAGAACGTTAATTAAGGGACAGTCAAGGTGAATAGGTTCAGTGCAACAAAACCTTTGAAATTTAGTGGAAAAAAAAATGAGTTGAAGTGATTTTAAGGGGCCAATTTAAACAAAACCCCTGAAATTCAGCCGTTGTTAGAAGCTACGCCACCTTAACTATGAGGGCCCCCTTGAGCTGCCTCCAAGAACACAGATGATGACATCACATATGACATCACTTAATGCATTATCAATGAAATCGCTGGTAAAGCAGATCAAGCATGCAAGTAAGAGAGATGCAACATTTAAAATGTGTACGTGTGAAGGAAATACGGGTTCATTTTTTGCTGGAGTGGTTCTGCTGTGTTGCAGGAAGTTATATGGGAAGGTTGAACATGGCTCTGTGATTTGTTAAAGTTGGGACAGTAGAATCTGCTACATTTGCCTATCCCTGGTGTGAAAAGTGCCCAACCCATGTGGAATTGCTCTGAGGAATGCTAAGGGGAGGGGCTCACCATACAGTGGCTAAGTGGGGATCGAATACCTATATGATCAGCCTTTCACAGTACCAGTCTTGCATACATTGGTTAAGTGGGCATTACGCACCCCTGTTCAGTTTGTCTGTAACTTCTCCCACTTTGCACTCCTACTTCACCATGCCCTGCTCCTTACCAAGCTCTGAGATGGATGCATTATGGAGGGTGTGCACAGTTCGCCAACCTGCAGACAAGCCTTGAGAAACCGATGGAGCAAAGGTGTCTATTTGTATTTATGCAAGTGTTCCATGGCAAATTTAGGCCACTAAATTGGCCACTGTATTGCGAATCCTATTCATCGTCCGAGGCATTTCTCAAAGGAACATCCCAGAAGCTTATGCCATTTTGATTGGCAAGATCGCTGACTGTTTCGGCTAATCGTCACCTCTCTTGGCCAGTTCGCAGCCCAACAGAGATAACATGTAGACTCTCCAGAATTCCATTGCAGTGCTCCAAGCAGAAGACACAAAGCAGGCACGTGAAACAGACCGTTGACAAGTTGTCCAACCCAACATTATAAAGTTATACAATGAAGAACTCAAACTTCACTCTGGCCTTTGAGTTCGAAATGTGGCATTATCAATGGTGAATGTCCATGAACGGGGGACCTTCTATGGAAGCTCATCTCAATTAGAGAAGCCCAAAAATCACAACTCGAGTTCTCAGTTCTTACTGTGAGCTCGAAGTTATAAAATATCCTTTTTGTTGAGTCTGAGCAAATGTTGGTTCTTACTTAGCTATGTCTTCAGCACAGAGTTACAGAGACTTGAAGCCACACAGAAGACGTTAGCTGAGGTGGGTCTCAAAGTATAGGGTTAGCCAACATGGCAGCCTCCAGTGGCCAGATCACAAAGTGAAACAGTGACGGGCACTTTAGCCCAATAGACGGTCAATTTTGACCAGCTGCTGGGCATTTGTGAATTAACATTCGCACTGCTTACCAAAGTATAAAATGGCATTGACCTGAGTGCACCATTGTATAAATGGCATTTGCACTGACTGGCGGATGCAAGAACAAGATTTGTTCAATGTTTGTTCTATAGAAATATGGTATCAGCATATTTAATCGAATTAAAAAAAACGAATGGGAGATTTATTCGAAAATCGGCTGTACGAAAACTATTACAGACGAAAATATTAAATAAATCTCCCATTCGGTGTCATTATAGTGAACAAGGGCTGCAGGGGATGTGGGGGGGTGTCCCCTGCACCCTTGTTCACTATAATGCCATCAGGGGTTGCTGGGGTGTCCCCCGCTCCCTATTCAATAAAATATGCGACGTAAGTGAAGGGAACCCGCGTTGCAGAGGGAAGCAGGAGATGGCGGTACACAAGGAGGTGTGCCGCCAAGAGGTAAGTAAGGGGGTGGGGAGGAGTGGGTTGTCAGAAATATACAGGGGAGAGAAAACCAAATGTCAATTTCGAATGACTTTTATTTTTTTTCTCCCTCAAACATTTCTAATTTGTTTTTTTCTCCCTCGAACATTTCTAATTTGTTTAATTCATGGTAAATATTTGTTTTACGTTGCCTGTTATCGATGCCATTTGTGATCCAGTAACAGATGTTATGACCTGCAGCTCCCATGATCCCCCACCACTAACTATGCTGCTTAGGGCTGATTTGATTTTTAGGTCACATATGAATAGGTGGCAGATTGGATACCCCTGCATGCTACTCGATTGTGCATGGAAAATATATTCATAAATGACCAAGTATGGAAATAGTCTGCAGGGATGTCTACTACTGATCGTTTACAAGGCTGTGCGTAAATGCACCACTTTTTTGTATGAGGGTGTACTCTGTCCAGTTTGTGATTATGCATGTGTTACTAGCTTATGTATTACATGCTTCCGCTTCTGTAGACAATGGGCTTCATTACAAGTCTGGCGGAACATACCAGCACTGTTTCCGGACTGCCAGACTACAAGAATGCCTGCAGGGGCGGTGCTCCCAACAGGCCTGACCTGCCTGGAGCACCGGCCCCTGAAGCAACGATGCAAGTGAATCCGTGTGATTCTGTGTCCCCATTCCCGTGGAGTCCTTACAGTTTCCACCCGCCTGGCACCGGGATATCAGGCAGCGGAAACAGTGTTCGGAGGTTGGAACCAACCCGCGGGTAGCAGCGGCGGGTCACTGACGACCTTGTGATGAGGCCAGATGAGATTTGACTATGACAATAAAATTATCCTAATGATGAAATGCATCACGGTAAAACAGACACAGAAAATGTAGTGTTCGAAAATCACAAGCAATGCATAAATCATGAAGCCCTTCTGCTCATTCAAGGGGACAAAAACAGCACAAGTGGATGAGCAATCAATCTTCGAAAATAAACTCATTATTAATATTGCTACACCCGGCTTCAGTTCATTTCTGAAGTGACACGAACAATGAAATTGTGTACTTGAGCCCTAGCAGCCTCCTGAGAGCGTGCTTTACAAACTAGGCAGCCTAATGCAATGCCAAAGGTGTATCTCGTACAATCGCTGAAATTCAGATTACCCTAAAGAGCGGCGAGTCACGATCCAGTGGTGCGCAGGGATCTGGATTGCACGATCCATTTCAGACAGGTAATCCCGTAGAGTGACTCGGTCTCACTTGAATGTGAGCACCATCATTTCGAGTGAGGGTTGACAATAGGTTTTCCATTATCTGGGGTTATTAAAAAGATATATATATATATATATATATATATATATATATATATATATATATATATATATATATATTCAGTGAAAATACGTTATGGTACTACCCTGTAATCCCCTTTCAAGAATGCATAAATGTCCTTTTCATATTTTGGTTCTGTGTGTTTTACACCTGCTTGTAAAATTAAGGCTCTAAAAGGATGACATACTGGAGGCATGGAAGGAGAACCAGTTGGAGGCGGCGGGATTCCATAAATGGCCTTTCACCAGACTTGCCTACGTATGTGAAACAAACAACCGGAGATTTACGTCACCGGATGCCCGGCCTATACTCTCCAATACTCTGCCCACCAACCCCACCCCCATTTATATATTAAAAAAAAAGAAACTATATTGTGACGTCAAATATGGGCAAGATTTGCACAAAATACTGTGTCTCTGCCCACACTTCTATGTGATTTGCCTTAGGACTCTGTTTGTAGCCAATCACATGGAGGAGTGGGCGGAGTGGCTGGGACTTTCGGAAATTCCAGACACTCTACGCTCTTCCCTGCAGACCCAGAGAAGAGTGTAAAAACGCAGAGCGTCCGGGATAAACCCAGAGACTATGCAGGTCTGGCTAACACACTGACCTAACACCAATAGTTTATATACCTAATTTAAAAGAAAGTGATTGATTTCTTGAATCTAATAATCGATGACAATGTCGTAAAGCAAAACCCGGCTCTAAGGGCCTGATTAATGGAACGTTTCCTTATGGAATTGCGCCATTATAAAACACTTCCATGAATCAGGCCTGAAATCTATAGACACGTTTTTCACCTCAAACACTAAAGGGATAACTTGTTGTTTGGACAGCATTTGGGACTGCACCTCAATATCACTGACATCAGATACGTTGACAAGTAGGACACACAAAAATGTAATCACTACAAAGACGCTTTCCATTAAAGATTTTGAAAAGAGCCAAAAAAAGAAGAGGACAACAACAGATGTGATCCACTGGAAAAAGCAAACAAACTCAAGGATACCAGCCCTTGTGTTGCAGCATGCTGTCATGACCCACAGAACACGCCCCTTTTGGACCTCATGGTCCTTGTCACAACGGGGCTTGTACTCCTTGATACTCCCAACATGGCCGTCTAACGTGCAACATCTTCCTTGTCCTTACATCAGATGCAGCGTGTTTACAAATAGGCTGCGCACCCGCGGGCCCGCACGTCTCAATGCTAGTGCAAGCAGCGACTAGACGTGTGCTCCGTAGTTCGCTACTCTGTTGTCCTTGTTCCTGCACCTCCTAATTCCATTCCCATTACCCTCTTCGTTCCTCCTTGTTTCCTGGACTCGTTTGCTGCGTGCTTACCTTCTTCAGTCCTGGATCCCAGAGTGTCTGAATCCTGGAGCTTTGAACGCATGCTGGAGTCAGGAGAGGCTCGCACAGGCTTATACAAGACCAGGTCCGTGTGTAAGAAGACACCGCCAAAGAAATCCTGCAAGGATCGCTCCCAGGTGAGAAAGGGGGAATTCCGTGACAGTTTGAGACACCTAACGACCGAAGTCGAAGCCGACATGGAAGTGGCTGTTCAGGATCTCATGCGTGGCATGCAAGAACTAACGACCGAGGTACAAAATTTAAAGGCGGAAAACGCCGCTCTCAAACAATTGGTTCTATCCCGTGATTCTGCCACAAAGGAAAGCGTATTGCTGGGCAGCATTGTTGACAAATACGATGGGTCGGCAGAAACCCTTCGTGGATTCCTTGATTATTGTTTGGTCCACTTTACTTTTAAGCCCTACTACTTTTCAACCCCTAGGGCTAAGGTTGGCTTCATAATTTCACACCTTTCCGGAAATGCTCTAACCTGGGCTACGCCCTTAGTCAATTCTGGTGATGCCCTCCTGGATGACTACGATGGTTTCATACAAGCCCTTAAAAACATGTTTGACCGCCCTGAACAGGTCTATAGTGCCCAGGAGCACCTGGTAGACTTTCAACAAGGATCCCAGGATATTCTTACCTATGTAACCCGATTCAAGCAATTGGTCAAGGAAGCTGACTTGTCTCCTGAAGCAAGTTTTACACTTTTCAGAAGGGGACTGAATGAGGAGATCAAAGATGAGTTGGCCAGAGTGGCTCGCCCAAGCTCGTTACAGGCTCTTTTGGACCTTGCCATGCAAATAGATTTTCGTATCCAGGAAAGAAAGGCAGAAAAAAGGAAATCCAAAGTAACCCCCCCAAAGACATCCTTCGAGACTACCTCCAAGACTGACACAAATCCAAGGTCAGCTGCTGAACCAGAACCTGTGCAGATAGGAGCCTTCCATGGACCCATATCCCCGCAAGAAAGGATGAGAAGGATTCATACATGGTTATGCATGTACTGTGCCTTGGATAAACACCTGGTTAGAGAATGCCCTCTAGCCCCTCCTCGGCGTTCGGGAAATGCCAGCTCCCGATCCTAGATGGAGCAAGGCTTCGGGAGAGAGCTGTTTGCTCCACGTCTATTCCATCCTTGAACTCTACAGGACAAAACAGCCTAGTGATTGTACAGGCCCTTCTATCGCCATCCAAGAATAAGACCTACTCCATTTTGGCCTTGGTTGACTGCGGAGCTATGGGAGTATTCATTGATCACGATTGCGTTACGTCTCACCACATTCCATACAAGACACGAAGTACTATGCAACCGGTGGAAGCGATCGATGGAAGACCCCTCTCTTCAGGGCCTATACACCTGCAGACTAAAGAGATCCAACTTTCAATAAACCATCACCAAGAGCAGATCATATTTGACATCATTAAGTCTGCTCATTATCCCATGGTCCTGGGTATGCCCTGGTTACAGAAGCATAATCCTTATATCAACTGGGCAGCGGGATCCTTATTTCTTGGATCTGAGTTTTGTATGTCTCACTGTCTATTCCTGGAATCATCTGTGACACCTTCCAAAGAACCATCAATAGATCAGCAAGTTCCACTCATGGTTTCGAATATCGTATTGGTTCCAGAGGCCTATCAGTATTATGCTGATGTGTTCTCAACTGCCATAGTCCAGGCTCTACCCCCTCACAGATCTGAAGACTGCGCCATAGACACAGAACCCTCAGCAGTGATTCCCTTTGGGAGGATGTTCATCCTATCCGAACCTGAAAAGAGAGCCCTACGAGAATACTTGGATACCAACCTTGAAAATGGCACCATAAGACCATCGAAATCCCCAGCTGGAGCCTCACTGTTTTTTTTCCCCAAGAAGGACACCGAGGAACTTAGACCTTGCCTCGATTATCGTGGATTAAATCAATGCACCCGCAAGGACCGCTACCCTTTACCCTTGATCTCGGATATTCTGGAAGCGGTGAGAGAAGCTGTAATCTTCACGAAATTGGATCTCAGGGGTGCCTATCATCTGATCCATATCAGGGAAGGAGACGAATGGAAAACAGCCTTTTGAACACCCTTTGGACACTTCGACTATCTGGTAATGCCCTTTGGACTTGCTAATGCCCCTGCTGTCTTTCAACGTTTCATGGATAGGGTGTTCTCCGATATACTGTTCATCTTCGTCATCGTCTACCTGAACGATATCCTGATCTATTCCAAGGACCTTCTAAGGCATTAAGAACATTTTTTTTTTTATAACACATTTTATTGGTTTTTTAAACATACATATTAAACATCAACAAATCCCTCCCACATCCCCTCCCCCAACTCCCGGGTTGGTTCATCACTCCATTCCTGTCTTGCCGCTTTGCACTTTACTTTCGGAATCTGCAGTCCTCACCATGTCCCGTATAGTTGTTATGTCCGTTTCTTTTCCTATTTTACCGGCGGCTATACCACTTGGTTTTCCCACTTTCCCCAGATCTTGCTGGCTTTTGCCGGGCATACCCGTGCTGTATAGATTCTATGCTCTGTCGCTGCACATATGTCCATTTCATTTGACCATTGGGACACTGATGGGCTTTCAGGGGGCCCCCCATTTCTGTGCTGTATCGCGTTTTATCAGGCCCATTGCATTGGAGAGAAAGATACCCTCCCATTTATCTGAAATATCCTCATCTGGGGCCCCTAGTAACATTATAGCAGGTTGTGGGATTATTGTGCGCCCCAGGGTTCTCGTTAACAGTTGACAACATTGCGCCCAGAAGGATTTGATTTTAGGACATTCCCAGAGGTGGTGGATGAAAGTGCCCTCCTCCCTCCGACATTTCAGACAATTAGGGTCCTCCACCCTCCCTCGGGGGTAGTACACCCTGTGAAGTATCTTAAGTTGTACCAGTCTTATTCTGGAGTCTATTGCGATTTCGCGTGGGTGCATCAATATTTGGATCCAGTCCTCTGGTTCAATGGGCCCCACGTCTCCCTCCCATTTATTTTTAAGACTGACCAGATCCGGGGTGGCAAATGCGTTAATCGCCTTGTATAGAATGGTGGTGACTTGTTCGGGGATGCGTTGTGGTAGTAAGTTGCGTTCCAGAGGTGTGTAATCTGGTATGTCGTCGAGCTCTTGCCCATGTGCATTAATGGCGTGAGTCAATTGCAGGTAGTGGTAGTGTTCTGTGTCAGATATTCCGAACCTCTGCTGCAGGGTTTCAAATGGAAGGATGGAACCATCCGCAATAATGTCTCCTATTGTGGTTATCCCAGCCTCCACCCACCGGGTCCATGCACTCAGCTTCCGTAGCTCCTTCAATCCATGATTATGCCATAGTGGTTGTGCCATAGTGATCCTGTTCCCCCAGCCTATGTGGGTGTGTGCCTGCCTCCAGAATATCGCGATATGGGTAGACATCGTTTGTGCTGGGGGTCTGGTTAGGGTCTGGTATGGCGCTTCCAGTGGTTGGGTGCCTTGGATTATGGGCTCCTCCCCTCTAATGTGTGGTCGTTCAGGGTCTCCATGAAGAAGGTCATTGACTACGTTTAGTTGACAGGCCCAGTAGTAGGACCTGAGGTGTGGAAGTCCTATGCCCCCCTCCCAGATGTATCGTTGCAACGTGGTTAATGCTTTCGAGGCTACCCGCCCTTCCATATCAGTTTCCTGACTAGGCGTTCTACCCGATTAAATTCCGCGTTTGGTATGGCTAGTGGGGCATTCTGGAGTACATAAAGGAAGCGTGGGAGCACCATCATTTTGAAGAGAGCCGATCTGCCCATGAGAGTGAGAGGAAGGAGCATCCAGTGCTGTACATCCCCGTCAAAGCGGTCGATTAGTGGGTGCAGGTTATGCACTACGTATTCCGAGAGAGTCCCTGAGACCCATATGCCCAGATAGCGGAAGCCTCCTCCCTCCACCCGAATGGCATGCCCCTGGGGATTGCCAGGTCGTCATACTTCACTGGGAACAAGACTGATTTCCCCCAGTTAACTCTGAGTCCACTGAATTCCCCACGAGTCGTCAACATTTGGGTTATGATTGGGCATGCGTGGTCTGGGTTGCTGAGATAGAGTAGCAGGTCATCTGCATATAGGGATACCTTGTCCTCCCGTCCGTCTGGCCAGCAAACGCCCGACCATGTGGTGACCTGTCGGAGCCATTGGGCAAGTGGTTCAATCGCTAGGGCGAATAGAAGGGGGGATAGAGGACAGCCTGTCGGGTGCTCCTGCCCAGTGGGAAGGTCCTAGAGGTCTAGCCATTTACCCTTACCGCAGCCATTGGCGCCACGTACAGCAGTTGAACCCAGCTGAGAAAGTTCTTGCCAATGCCCATAATCCTCATTGTTGCCCACAGGCTTTCCCACACCACCGAGTCGAACGCTTTCTCGAAATCAATTGCTAAGAGAGCAAGTGGCACGTCGATGCTCGGGGCTTATTCCAGGAGTAGGTTCATTCTGGTTGATCTTTGCGGCATAAAGCCGCACTGGTCCGGATGCACCAGTAAGGGTATAACCTGTTGAAGTCTGTTGGCCAGTACCTTGGCCAAGATCTTTGCTTCGCTGTTAATAAGCGATATAGGCCTGTATGATGTGCACCGGTCAGGGGGCTTTCCTTGTTTGGGAATGACCACAATGTTGGCCTTTCATAGGTCCAATGGAAGGTGCCCTGTCCTCTGGCCGCCAGGAACAAGTCCCGGAGGGGGGCTGCCATCTGGTTGCTGCCCAGCTTCCTCCAGGTCTCGGCCGGGAAGCCGTTCGGGCCTGGTGTCTTCCCGGATTGTAGCTGTGACATGGCCTCCATGATTTCAGCCTTGTCCAGTTCCCTGTCCAGATATGTTGTCTGCTGCTCTGAGAGGTGCAGGAGCACGATCTCATCCAGAAGGGACAGATCTACCGGCAAAGTTGGGTCAGCGTAGAGTGCGGCATAGAAACTAGCAAAGGCCTCTGCTATTTCTGAGTCTGTTTGGGCTAGTCCACTGGGGTCTACTATGATCTGCCTGACATGTCTGTGCCCCTCTTCCCGACGTTCCAGCCACGCCAGTAGTTTGCCGGTTTTATCGCCGTGTTCATAGATTCTGGTCCTTGACTCCCTGTGCTCTTGCTTTGCGTTATCTCGTGCTGTGTTGTGCAGGGTAGCTCTGGCCTTCGCGAGGGAGTGGTGGGCGTCAGGAGTGGGGTTAGCGACATATCTGTTCTCCCATTCCTTTACGACTTCCTCTGCTTCCACAACTTTCCTATGGTGTTCCCTCCTTTTATTACACGTCCAGGCCGTTATTTCCCCTCTGAGAACCGCCTTATGGGCTTCCCATAATGTCACCGGATCCTCTACCGAACCCGTGTTAATTTCAAAGAATTTGTTGGATTTTTTGGTAATGTGCTCCACGAATTCTGGAAGGCCTTAATAATAGTTATTTAGCCACCAAGTCTTGGGAGACAGGGGTCTGTCTGTCTGGAGCAGTATCTCCAGGGGAGAATGGTCAGATACGCCGCGGGGAAGGAATTCTGCCGCTTTTACCCTATACGGTTCGGGAGTCGGAAGGAAAAAGTAATCCAGCCTGGACAGGTACGCGTGGGCTCCCGAGTGAAAGGAGAAGCCCTGCTCTGTGGGGTGGAGGTCTCTCCATAGGTCACTTAGGCCTAGAGCTGATGCGAAGGTCGCTAGCCGTGTGGGTTTATTTTGGGTTTCGATTCCGTATGTGGGTCCGGTCCCGTGTATTACACATAACATCATTAAAGTCCCCCCCAAGGATCCATAGATCAGGCTGTTGTTGCACCATCAATGCCGTGATATCCCCCAGGAGAGTCTCCCCCAACCCCGGTGGAGAGTATATCGCCAGAATAGCCACCACCTCCCGCCACACTGTGCCTCTGAGTAGCACAAAGCGGCCGCTGGGGTCTAGTTCCACTGCCGTCAGTGCAAAGGGGAGCCGTTTATGTAGAAGGATCAGGACACCTCGGGAGCCCATTGTGTACCCCGCGTGATAAGCTAGTCGATAGTTAGTCCTGCAGAAGAATCGGCTGGTCGAGCTCGCTAGGTGTGTCTCCGTAAGGAGAGCAATGTCAGGGGAACGCCTGTTTAGGAATTGCATTATAACCCGATGCTTGATACTTGAGCCCATGCCATTTACATTCCATGTGTGGATCTTTAGGGATCTGTGACGTTCCGTATCTACCATTGGGACATACGCATCTCCCCGTGTGAAGCCGTTATGTTGTTGTGTGGCCATTTATGTCTAGGGATTCAAATTGTTGTGCCAGATGCGTGTGTGATATATATGACTGTCAGAGTACCGTGGTCGTACCCGGTGGGATCGTGGGTGTTGGGCATGATATGTTTCGTGGTCTTGTGATGAAAATTAGGGTTGTGTATCTTCCCGGAAAATTCCTAACATATAATACCTCCCCATACCCACTCCCCATACTCCTCCCCAACATGAAGTATCTGTCGCCCGAACTCTACTGGTGCTAAAGAACTATGTCGCCAGATCAACTTGCTATAAACTGTTATTACTTCCCCACCGACTTACTACTCCTCCTTGGGTCAAGTGTCTGGAGTCGGGGGGTGGCGTTCGCCGATGGCATGGTGCATTGATTATGGATACATATACTGCGTTCGGTCCTTCGTGCGTAGGCGGCGGTGACCCCTTTCTGGAAACAGTCCAAACAAGGTGTTTGTCGCGGGTGCCTGCCTGGAAGGTAGTCGGTCAGTGTGCTCTTTTTGATATTTCCATCCGTTGTTTCGTTTAGCCAATGTCTCTGTTGCTAGGGATTGGGGCCTCCATTGGGTTCATTGTGATTTTCCAGTATCGGTTATCGGGCGGGTCTGTTCTCCCCTGGTCTCGGTCTTCCCCTTCTTCCTCGATCGGCCCCAGTCCAATCTCCTCCGATGTGGGTCTTCGCCCATCTCCATGCCTCCTGTGGATCAGTGAAGTGGACTGTTTTGCCCTCATGTTGGATCTTCAGCTGTGCCGGGAACAGCAGCCCATATTTCACATTCATAGAGTGAAGTTTCCTTTTCAAGTGTTCAAAGGACTGTCTGGCCTTCTGAACTTCTCGGGTGTAGTCCGGGAAGAAGGCAATCCTGGACTCATTATACACCACCGTCCCTTGTGTTCTGGCCATCTGTAGGATGGCGTCTCTGTCGCGGTAATTAAGAATTTTCGCGATGACTGTCCTTGGGGGCGCTCCCTGGGTTGGACGACCCGTGGGCACACGATGTGCACGTTCCACCAAGAAAAGGTGGCAGAAGGTTTTCGGCGCAAAGAGATCAGCCAGCCATTCCTTCAGGAAGAGTTCCATGCTGGGGCCCTCTGTGTGCTCCGGCAGGCCTAAAATGCGAATGTTATTGCGCCGGGACCTGCCCTCTCCCTTCTCCACTCGGGCTTCCAGGGTTTTCAGGCGGTTCAGTGTTTGTGTAAGCTGCTGGTGCACACCGGCTAGGTCGTCCTCCACACTAGATATTCGCTGCTCCGCTTCTTCCATTCGGGATGAGAGTTTTTGGAGGCCGCGGCGAAGGAACGAAACCTCAGTGGAAATAGTGTCCATATTTTGCTCCATTGAGGAGTGCGAACTTGCGATTGCGGTCATCACGTCCTTTAGGGACAGGGGTTCTTCCATTGGAGGGGGGGTCGTCCCCGGATCCTCCGCGTTTGGTGCTGTCTGTGTGCTCGTGGCATATTGATCCATGGTGCTTTGCGTCGTGTTTCTCTTGTTTCTTTCCTTACCCATGATATGGAGGCCCACAGGGATGTAAGTGAGGGGACCAAAGGTGGACTTGTGGCCGCGTTGCCCCTGCTGTGTTACTTCTGTGTTGCAGTGTGCATGACTGCAGCTCTAGCCTCCCCAGGGCTCTGAAGAAGTTGTGGTTGTTGCGCAGAGTTCGGTGCGGGGTTCCAGTTGTTATAAAAGTTTGTCTGTGGGGAAATAGAGCTGCCTGCTCAGTGTTGGGGGCTCGGATCTATCGGCCTTGGTCATTTCCCGGCCGCGTATCTCAGGTCATCTCACCTCACGTCACCTGCTTTGACTGCGCTGCTGGTCTAGGGGGTCCTGTCGCTGGAGGGTGTCCCGCTACGTTGTTCCTCCCTGGAAGGTTCAACCACCACGTTGGTATGCGGGGGGGTTCCCTCGCAGCGGCCAACCAGTCACGGGCCATCGCGCAGGCGTCCTCTCCGGGCAGCAGGCTGTCCTCCAGGGCGTCCAGGTCCAGGCTTCTCGTCTGTGGGTGGCCCCGGTCGATATCACCAGCCGGGGGTTTTTTAGAGCGAGGGCTGGTTCAGCAGGTTGGGATCATGGGCGGGTTCCGCCCGGCCTTCGCGGTGTTTTAGCGCGCTTCATGCGCGGCGGCAATTTTTTTTGCCGTTGGAGGTCCCACTCTGCTATTTTCCGGCGCCGATATCTTACTCCTCACGCCGCGGTTTCGATCCACATCTCGTGTATAGCCACTGGGTTCCGCTGCACGAAAATATCTTTTTTGCTGGAATCAACTTCCCAAATCACAGGATATCAGCAGGATATTTCAGGCGGCCGCGGGAGCAACTGGGAATTAGGTCTCCATTGCTTGCTCACTGGCCACGCCCCCCCATGAAGAACATTTTAAGGCTGTCTTACAACGACTATGTGAACATAGACTATTAGCCAAACCCGAGAAATGCCTGTTTAATGTAACCTCAGTGTATTACATAGGATTTGCCCTTAGTCCAGAAGGAATTGGTATGGATCAGTCAAAGATAAAAGTCATATTATCCTGGCCGGCTCCCACTTCTGTGAAACAAATTCAATCCTTCCTGGGGCTAGCCAATTTCTACCGGAAGTTCATACCCACCTTTTCTGAGATTGTTCAGCCGATCATTGCACTCTTGAAGAAAGACACTCCCTTTCTCTGGTCTACACCTCAAGACAAGGCATTCCAACGTTTAAAGACAGAGTTTACTCAAGCCCCCATCCTAGCCCAACCCAACATAAATCGACCATTCAGAGTGGAGACGGATGCCTCTAACTACGCCATAGGAGCAGTGCTGAAGCAAGAGTTCACAGACAAGATGGAACACCCCATTGCCTTTCTTTCAAGAACTCTGACTCCCAGTGAGACACATTACTCTGTCCTGGAAAAGGAACTGTTAGCCATCCGTCAAGCCTTCACCGAATGGCGACACCTACTCCTGGGAGCGAGACATCCAGTCCAGGTCCGCACGGACCATCGGAATCTTCAAGTTCTACAATCCTTGGAGTGTAGGAACAGTCGTCAGGCCCGTTGGGCCTTCTTCTTTGCCCAGTACAAGTTCCACATCCATCATGTCCCCGGATCACAGAACATAATTGCTGATGCCTTATCCCGACGTCCTGACTAAGAAACAATTGAAGACCGGACCTATCCCAAGATGTTTCGCCACATGATTTCTGTAGCTCAAGCAGTCAGTCTCCTCGAAGAAATTCGGATACAAACCCAATGCTCTGAGCTTTGGAAGGATGTTTCAAGGAAGAATCAATGGAATCTAAGAATCAAGGATGGATACTTGTTCAAGGATAATGCTCTAGTCATCCCCTCACAGAAATTACAACAAAGGATAATCAACCTCTGCCACGATACCCTTCATTCTGGACATCGTGGCGTCACCGACACCCTCCGTCTTATACAAAGACAATTTTGGTGGCCTAGAATGAAGACAGACGTACAACTGTACATCCAAGCCTGTTCTATTTGTAGTCAGAACAAACACGATAACAAGAGACCAGCAGGTCTCCTACTACAACCTACTCTACCAACAAGACCATGGGAATTCATCGCTACAGACTTCATTGTGGAATTGCCACCTTCCAGGGGATAAACGACTATCATGGTTACCATTGACTTGTTCGCTCACATGGCTCACTTTACACCCCTTCATAAACTACCGTCCTTATCAGAGCTAGCTGGAATCTTCCTGGAACACATTTTCCGCCTACATGGACTTCCTTCCAAGATCATATCAGACCGAGGACCTCAATACGTCTCACAATTCTGGAAACATCTCTGTCGCATTCTGGGAATCCAACGCGCTCTCTCATCAGGTTATCATCCACAAACCAATGGAGCTATGGAACGTGTAAACCAGACCTTGGAACAATACCTTTGCTGTTTCACCACTAAGGTTCAGGACGACTGGTCGCTCCTAATACCCGTGGCTGAGTTCGCGTACAACAAATCCGATCATTCGGCAATCAACACCAGCCCCTTTTATTGGAGTCAAGGATTCCATCCATCAGTGTTACCCTCTGTTCTACCACATCCCACACCTGTTCCTACCATTGACTCCTGGATGGAAACACTCATCAATGTACACAAGGAAGCCAAGGAACACTTAGAGGAGGCCAGAATACGAACTAAACAAAATGCTGATTCTAAAAGAAGACCAGGGCCTTCATATGCAGTTGGTGATCAAGTACGGTTGTCCTCGAAGCTACTACCCCGACACTTACGGCCAAACAAACTGACCCCCCGGTACTATGGTCCATTTTCCGTCAAGGAAATCATAAATCCTGTCTCATACGGACTCAAGCTACCCAACTCCTGGAAGAAGATTCACCCAGTTTATCATACCTCTTTATTAAAACCCTACATTCGATCTTCCTGGAAATCTTGCAGACCCCCTCCGGTGGTGGTGGATGACCAAGTGGAATATGAAGTGTCCCGAATATGCGATTCCAGGTATAAATGGGGTCAGCTTCAATACCTGGTTGAATGGAAAGGATATCCTCCAAGTGAAAGAACCTGGGAACCAGCTTCTAACCTGAAAACCCCTCGATTGCCCCGAAGATATCATCTCATACACCCGGGCAAACCCGGTGGAACGAGTCTTCGGAGGGGGCATGCTGTCATGACCCACAGAACACGCCCCTTTTGGACCTCATGGTCCTTGTCACAACAGGGCTTGTACTCCTTGATACTCCCAACATGGCTGTCTAATGTGTCCTTACGTCAGACGCAGCGTGTTTATAAATAGGCCGCGCACCCGCGGGCCCCGCGCGTCTCAATGCTACTGCAAGCAGCGACTAGATGTGTGCTCTGTAGTTCGTTACTCTGTTGTCCTTGTTCCTGGACCTCCTAATTCCATTCCCATTACCCTCTTCCTTCCTCCTTGTTTCCCGGACTCGTTTGCTGTGTGCTTACCTTCTTCGCTCCTGGATCCCGGAGTGTCTGAATCCTGGAGCTTTGAACGCACGCTGGAGTCAGAAGAGGCTCGCACGGGCTTATACAAGACCAGGTCTGTGTGTAAGAAGACACCTCCCAAGAAATTCTGCAAGGATCGCTCCTAGGTGAGAAAGGGGGAATTCCGTGATACATTCTCCACGTTATTGGGAAAGTTGAAAACATCAACCGGAAAGTCATTAATGGTGGCTCAAAGACTCATGCTCCTCCATGTTTCGCATATCCTAGAAATCCTTCGGGAGCTGATTACGGGAAATGGTGATAACATGGATGCAACAAACGATAGCAACATCTCTGCGCTTTACCCTGATCCAAGGTTCCCTTGTTCTTAATTTCTAAAAATATAAGCGCCAGGGTGCAAATATTTGTTAGTATTCCTGTTCCATGCCAGGGTAGCAGCTGACCACCCAATACTGCCTCCACCCATGGCTGCTCTCCATAGTGTCAGCATATATAGGCCTGCAGCTGCAATTCCCACCAGCTTATTAGGGTGACGGATGCAACACCTGTGGCAGATGTGCAATTTACAAATGCAGATCTGCATAACCAACAAATCTGAACCTACTAGTCGAGTCTTGAAATGAGACAGCACAGGTTTAACTGCTTTAAACACATCACCCTCGTGATCAATTTCCTCTGAGTTTGCAGGTGGCAATTGAAACATGCACAGCATAAAGCAAACGTGTATTTCCTGTGGTAAAGTGATGGACAAGTTCGGACAAAAGCATCACTGAACTGATGAACATGCCTGTCTAATGGGGCAGCCAGCCCTTATTGTATATCTCGGCCCTAATCACAGACAATACTCCTCGGCAGTTGGCATTTTCTGTTCCTTGCTTCTACTGTGGTGCTCAGGCTCGGACTAGCTTTATAGGGCAATAGTCCCATGGCCGAACCAAAAACGTAAAATGCTTGTGTGGGCCAGTTTTTCGAGTCAAGGTGGGGCTTTTTTTTGCCCAATATGGGCCAGTAAGATGAGTTACTTCACTATGTGGTGAATAGTTTTGACCACTGTTGCTGAATAAATATTCTTTAAAATGTACAATTTGCATCACATTGTATCAAAAACGTTACCCTTGGGGACTATTCAAACAGCTTCACAAAAGGAATGAATTCCCATTTGCAACTGTGGCAGGCTCGGACTGGCTTATAGGGCAATAGGCCCACGGCCGAACCAAAAATGCAAAATGCTTGTGTGGGACAGTTTTTTGGTTCAAAGTGGGGCACTTTTTTGGCCAATGTGGGCTAGTTTGATGAGTTACTTCACTATGCGGCAAATAGTTTTGACCAGTGTTGCTTAATAAATATTCTTTAAAATGTACAATTTGCATCACATTGTATCACCAACCTCCCCATTGGGTACTGTTCAAACAGCGTCACAAAAGAAATGAATTCCCATTTGCAACTGTGGGCCACTTTATTGTTGGTGCCCGAGACAATTGTATGCACCAGTCCAACCCTGGTGGTGCTGCTGCTATCTGGCGACTGCCCTGTTGTTGTCCTCTCTGTCCCAGATGCCCCACTGCCATGTTATTGATGGCAGATATGTTTAATCCTCAGTGAGTCGCCAGCCAGGCGTGCACCTGCACATCCGCGCACCCCATGCATATCCGTGCCCCCCGTGCTGGCTACATACCAGAAGTGCAAGTTAGCAATGTCCATGTTAACAAGACTGCACGTCCCCCTACGTGCTCCTACCCACAGAGACACAGCAGGGACAGAGCTGTGTGTGCCGCATGAAACCAATATCAATGACACAGGTGCATGTGGGTGCTTGCATACCCACTGAAGTAGTTTCCCCTGCTGCCACGGGGCACCCTGCCCAACTACTCACATTTGATGCCGTATAAGAGCTCTGCCAATGTAATCCAAACCTGAGCAGAGCAGTGTGTGGACCTGTGCAGAATTAGCCAAACGCTGTTCCCCTGCAGCTCATTGTAATTCATGAACATTGATAACTAGCCTATCAGTGCCAGCATCGGCCGGGATGCAGACACACTTTGTCTTTGCCTTCTGTGGAGGTTTGATGTGTGACTATGACCGACTCACAGTTAAAATAATAAAGTTTCCAAACACCACATCATAATCAAGCTGAGTCTGAAACAATGCATGCTGGTGCTCAGAAATAAGTGCTAGGGCCCAGCCCTGGCAAACACCCCCACAAATGAGGCACTGCTGGAGGCTCATGCATGCCATGCATTAAAGCAGCATGGAGCACCATTGATTTAAGTATATATCAAGATTAAGGCGACAAACAAAGCACACCCATTGCAAAACCAGCGTGGTGACCTGTCCTTGCCGATGTACCTACATAGGACAGGCAATCAGAAGAGTAAAAACTGCACCTAAAAGATGCCGCAGAAATCAAGTGAAACTACCCTTGTGTGACTGTTTTAAAGAGCACCCACAACCAGCATAGGGTCACAAACGGACAGTACTCGTGAAAATGAGGGTCCTTTACAGATCATGAATGAGAACAAATTGTTGATGCAGGAATGACGACTCATTTTTCGCATCCAAAGTCGCATCTGGGGGCTCGATGAAGAAACCGAATGTTAGTGCACGCAACAAACACAACTTCCTTGATCCAATAGTAACCACAAGTAACAAAAGAGATGGCACAGTATCTATCCGTGCGCTAAATTGCCTCATAGACTGAGGCAGGGTCATTATCACGGGATAATGACCCCCTACATCTTATGAGCCGAGGCAAAGTCGAGGGCTGTAAACTGGGGAAGGGTCGTTATCCCAAGAAATAATGACCACTACCAAGGTCAATGAGGCAATTAGCTCGTAGTGTTAATAACAATATAACGTTGAGAATTGTGGTGTTTAAGTAAAAATAGCAAACAAAAAAAAGGCGTTACTGTATTCAATGTTTTGTTATTTTGTGATATTTTGTGTTAATTATACAAGGTTGTGTCCAAATGGAAAGCATTGTATATGTACGTTTGGATGAACTGCAACAGTGTTTTATTGACATGCATTACATATAATAGAACAGTGGAGGGCTTCTATGCAGGAAATGCAAAGCAATGTTCCATCTTTTAGCTTTCACTTTGGGGCATTAAAGTGGATGTTTCTCTGTCACATTGAAGGTGCAGTGAATATAACAATAATAACCAGGGTAATAGGCACAGGTGAACTGAGGGCCTTTAAATAAGGGACCCTCGGACATAACCCTCCCCTACAGCCCGGGGTCCCGGTTATTATCGCTATTAGTTTCCCGGGTAAACGTCCAGGGGTGCTAGCAGCAACATTGTCTACATAGGCTCGGTTTCCCCTTTCGCCCAAATCGGTCATGGCCTTATGCAGGAAGATGTTATATTAGATTGAATCAATGGGTGTGCTTTCCGCGACCGGTTGATTGAATCAAACACTCACCCAAGATGGCCATCATGGAAATAGAAGGTGGGGCTCCAATGCGGAAACCCCTCTTTCATTTCCATGGTGGCCTGGGATGGAGGAGCGGCTTGGAAGCCCCACCACCGCAACAAAGAGCAGGTGAGTGGAGGGGTAGGTAGGTGGACAGAAGAGGTGAGGGGAGGTGGGGGATGGAAGGGAGCGGTAGGCCGGTCATGGGCGAGCAGCCTTCAGCTTGCTCTGAACACATACTCATGGGATTCAGGCTGCGATCTGAGCTGCCTGATGGCTGCGGCGCACGCCCCATGTGCTAACAAAGTTCCTTCCAGATTGGGAGAGTTGAAGGAATTGCAGACATATTTTCCTGAAGTGTGGATGTTGTTACTTTTGCGCGGTTTGTATGGTGTTGGTGACATGAGTGTGCAGATAAGTGGTACATTTAATTTTTTTGTTCTTGTAATGCCGATTCCTTTCCTATGTCTGTATTGCTCATTCCAGCTGAGGCGAGAATGAAGACAAATGCGTTCTGCTGTTTCCTTATCCACTTCGAAACTCTGACTACTCAGAATGTAGACAGTAACTCAGCGTCTGTCGACAACTCTCCATCCACCACCGCAAACCGCTGCTACCAACACCAGACGTAAATGCCGCCTAAAGAATTTTGAAGGCTGCTCCACCAAGCTCTCCACACTCTCTGTGCTGCTCCCTATCCACAAAACAAAGCCACTTTGGAGGAAATCATCCAACACAGTCCCTAATACAATGAACTAAGGCTATGCAGTCTGGTGATGTTCAGAATGCATTCCATCAAGTGCAGTACCATCGGACTCACCTCAAGCACACATAAGAACAGGGGCGGACTGGCTTATCTGCCATTCTGCCACCGGCAATGGACTTTGGATGGCCCTCGGGCCGATTTTATAAGCCACATTAGTACCCGGCGAGAGTCAAGCAGAATGCAACATGCATTCTGATTGGCTCTCGCCGGGTCCTTACCCAGCTGAGAATCCTTTCATTCTCTGACGGGATTCCAGCCATCTTGTCCTCGGCGGGGGCGGGGGGCATGGCAGCCCCTCAGCCAATGAGGAGGCTGGAAGCGGGGCCATCCCTTCTCCGAGTCTCCACGCGGATGAGAGGCTGCCTTTGCCCCCCGCCGGGGACTCGGGTAAGGCTTTTCTTTTTTTTATTCTCTTTCCTCCGTCCTCCCCTCCACCCCCCACTTACCTTCTTGTTCCTGCTTCTCCGGCGAGGGACGAGGGAAGACTCCAGCGGTGTGGAGACTCGGAGCAGGGCCATCACCACTCCGCGCCTCCACGCGGCTGGAGGCTTCCCTCGCCCCTCGCCGGGGACGCAGGTACGCTTTTTTTTTAAAACTTTTTTTTTTATTCCCGTCCCACTCCCGCCCTCCCAACCACACTTACCTTCTTTTTGATCCTTTTTCGGGAGCAGACGCGCTGGGAACAATTGTGTTCCCAGCGCGTCCACTCCCGATGGCCACCATGGAAAGGGAAAACGGACTCCGTTTTCCCTTTCCATGGTGGCCATTTTCTTGGTCGTTGCTTTTTTTTTTCTTCTGTCCCGAAACGCCGTTAATGCACATAATGCAGGCCGGGGTACTAATAGCACTATGACCCTCGCGGCGGGGGCATTACCGACTCAGATAATGCCCTGGGTCCTATAACTAAGGGCCCCGGGGCCTATAACTAAGTCGGTAATGCCCCAGCCGCTCGGGTCATATTGCTTAATTAATATCCATGGAGCTGGGCTGGATTTTTGTAACTGAAGTTGGACTTGTTACCTTTCCTCACACAGCCTGCCGCCAGCTCGCCGTACAGAGGCAAACGGATGTATTTATGATTAGAGTACACACAGTGTCAGTCGGAGAGCATTTATCAAAGAAAAGTTAACAGTTAGTAAGTGTTAACTACACTTTGATGGTGCACCAATAGCATGAGTCGTGGGGCTGACAGTGCCCCAGCCATCCACTGGCTTGGCACCAGGCAGACAGCTTCATCTTCTCTTCGAGAACATCAACAGTTCCTGTCATGGGGAGGTGGGCTCTACATCAAATTTGTTTTTGCCTGCTTTGGGTGGGGAGCAGGGCGGGGCTGATTCAGGGATGACTCTTGAGCCTCGCCCTCTCAGGGCAGGATCAGGGGGCCTGTTGATATGTAGCAGGCTGGCAGTGGCAGCCAATCATGCTCAAGACGCGTGGGCTGTCATGCGCATTGGTGTGTTGCTGGGTGCCACACTGAGCTCAATGCTCAGGTATTCGAAAGGAAGTGTTGTGTTGATGACAGAGGAGGGAGCAGGCCTCAAGCAAAGCACACCCGACAGCGACAAGTGGCTTATTCGAGCTGCCTAGGCCAGCCGTGAACTGCAATGGAGAGTCTCTTGGAGACAGAATGCGTGCACATGGGTTACACACAGTCAGTAATAAAAACATAAAATTTAATGGGCCAGCGGGGGTCGGGAGTCGGAGAAGAGGCAGTCATTCTGAACGAGAACAGTCAAGTGAAGTGGTTGTAATTAATTGTTACTATGTCTGTTAGTCAAGAAAGGCAAGGGCACTGCCACTCAGTCAGTGTGTGTCACAGCCATGCAATCATCGTGTCAGCTTGACTAACAACACATGCAACTCAAACCAGGGATGTTTGAGCACAGACAAAAACAAATATAAAAAAAAAATCACATTTCCACTCGGACTTAATGAGTGACTTTTGAATGAAGATCAAGTTTTCTCAAACACCTTTTGCTGACGCTATATCCAGAGTGGGTGCGGAAGGGAAGGTAGAGGGCCGGCCTTTGTAGAAGTCCTAGTTCTTACAAATGTGCAACCTGACAGAGGGGAACATTTAATTCTAAAACAACCCGTTTGTGTGTACATAAATGTGCGCATGCAGGTTTGCCAATTTGAATGAATGCGAGAACAACACATTTAAAGTAGTGTGGACTCGGGCCACATGGAAGAGCTTACCCCGACAGACTGGGTACAGGAAAAGGTGAAAGGTCCTGTCCTGGTGGCGCATGCAGGGCCTAGGCATCCTGGTTGATGTGAAGTTTTCGGAAATAGTATCGTTGTGCAGTCTTTCATTCTAATTGAAGCGTCCACCTGCTCCAAATTCCCATTCCCCCTTTACCTTTATCTTCCTGTCTCCACCCTCCATGTTCTATCAAGCCTGGCCCAAAGTATTCAATTGAATCCGATTCCTCATAATGTGGGTCAGGGAGTGTTGTCCCTGATCCCTGACCTGGCTGTCCATGTTGCTCGTCTGTGCATAAGGCGTTTATGGTGCAGCTCAATTGAATTGTTGGAGGCAGCCCCACTGATGCTCGCTAGTGGGCACTGGCAGGGCGTAGGAGACAGGGGACACCTTGGTACTTTGATTTTTTTTGTCAAAGAACTCGATAAGTAAGAATACCACCTGTCACACAGACATTAAGGTACACATCGGGAGATCTAAATCAGGAGGCCAAACGTATGATACAAAAATGAACCGATGGCGCAGTAGTATACCTGCACACCACCGACCATTAAACAGGAACACACGCTGCCACAAAGTGCAGACCACTCACACAAGCATGCACTGCATGCTTTTGAATTGTGGACCGGCTTGGGTGGAGGTATAATCGATAATACGGAAGGAAGCAGGCATACAACACGTAGATTTCCCCTCCAAAATTACAAAGATGGAAGTGCCCGATTGTGCATTGAGTGGTCGTGATTGGTTCTCTCCCGCCTACTACAGCTGTGTCAGAAACCCCCCATGAGGAAACAAGGCAAGAACAAGGGCGACCACCCACCGCATCAAAAACAGATATCTAAAGACAAAACGCGCCCATTAGCACGTCATTGCATTCCTCACAGGTACACACTGGATGGAGGGCTGCCATATGTTCAGCTCGTGCAGAATCCTAGTAAACCTGGGGCCGAATTACAGAAACCTTGCAGCAGCCCAAGTGCAGTGGTTCCAAGATAAGTGCGAAAGTGCTAAGAGTACCCTAGTGCAAACAACCTATCATTTGAATGCCTTACTTTTTACACCTGGGTAATATGTGTCCTAGTGCTTACTAGTGTGACTAGGGATCGTATAAGCAGTAGGGTAAACTTTGCACTGTATAACATGCACTGAAAGTGTTTTTTGCACTAGGCCAATGTTTGCCCAAATGCCAATGCCACGCACAATGGCACTTGCAGAAGTGCAAAGATTCAGTAACCAGGGACGCAGAATGGACTGTCCTTGCAAATAAAGGCCTCGTAACATGATTTGGATTCGGCTATATGTGTTAAGAATGTTGTCAGAGCATCTTCTCAGTTACCATTGGAATCAGTGATGGATAACTTGCCCCACCCAGAAGTGACATCACAGGAAGCGATGGAACGTGACCTTTCACCCCTTGCCAAAACAGGAAGTGGCATCATATAGCATTGTTTCTGAGTACACTACGAAAAATATGGTTACAAAATCAGTGTAATGTGATATACATTTCATACAAGAACAGATCACCATATGTATCGTTAATATCAGCGCGTATAGGCCCAAATTACTGTGAATGCAAGAAGACGTCCAAGGCCAAATGATAATGTGTTATTCCATATGAAGTGCTTACACGCTTTATATAGAACAAATATACATAAAATATCACCCAACCTGTGTGGGTACTCATTTATCAACCTCAACAGGATGAAAGGCTGAGTTGACCTTGCTGGGAGTCGAACCTGCAAATCACACACACATTGCAGCAGCCAACGCTCAAGCCACTAAGCTAGCTTACTGCTACAGCTATCGGAAAACCAGCCACTCCACAACAGAGAGCCACATGTTGCTGGCCACAGCCCATGAGCCTCAATAAAACAAAAAAAGCAAGGGAGACCACAGGGGTAGCAAGGGAGACCTCAGGGGTTCGCAGCTGCGACCTCTGGTGACCCGGCGATCAATGACGTCGATGCTATGCTCAGCTGTGTGCACTATGCTGCCTGAGCGCAGTCACACACCTTCTCTCAAACGCCTCCTGCATTATCTGCATAGCCTCAAGAGAGCGGAATTAGAGAGGGGGTACAGGGCTTACACCCCACATCCCTCTGTGCTGGTTGATGTAGTTCTACTGTCAAACATGCGGGGGTGAGCAGGGAATTCCATCTGAAAAATTGAGGGGGGGTGTCGGTCTTAGTTAACATTGTTCGCAGGTGCTGCCACTGCATCCTGTGCGTCGTTGCTGCTGGTGGTGGTGGAGGTGGAGGGGGCGGGGGGGTTACCAATGTATGCCTTCAGGGTGCTTGTGTGTATGTTTCTTGTATGACTGGGCCAGTGTGACCGTGTTACACGGGTGTGCGCAGATTTGTGCAGAATATAACATGCATATATGTGGGGTCGGTGAGGCCAAACAATACCCGAGAGCTCGCTGAAAGGTATTTGAGGATTGCAGTGTGAGTGGTGCAGTGGCCCTTTCTGCAACCAGAGTCCTATTTACTGAAGTCCCGATGGCAGCTGCGCGTGCCCCTAGACGCAGAGACGCAGCTCTTCCAGCAAACAAGCATTCAGCCATGTATCCGCTGCAGTCTCGAATGCATGGCACACACCCTCTACCCGCTTTTATCTACACGTGGGGTTGGCAGAGGTATTATAGCAACACATCTACATTCTCATCCACCAGCCTTTCCAATGCGTGGAAGATTAGAGAACGACCAGGCAAAATTGATCCAAATTAATACCACTCGCAGTAGTGTGTGCGGCGGTTCTGAAGGGAAGACGGGGCGGGGGGGTGATGTACTACACAGAGCCTTATATGAAGTACCTTTCCTAAAAAAATTAAATTTCAAAATGTCTTCCGGTGGATTGTTAACAAATTGTCAATTTTTTGATAAATTCACTTTGAAACATGGATTTTTTTGTCCACCTTATTAATATTACATAAATCCACATGTTGTGTATTGGGCGCAGTGAGTGTTGAATGCCACTGACGTGCACATGCTTCAATTCCGACGCCACGGCTGGCTGATTTGGCGGAACTGCACGGGGTGCCGCGCACCCACCGATGGGTGGTACAGCTTGCAGTTGCTCTGTGTGTATTCTTTTTCGGCTGTGTGAGCACTGCTCTAGAAAGGCAGGCCCGGGGCAGAGAATATTGCTCTGCTGAGCACAGGTGCTGTAATGTCAACATGTAGACGGGCAGCTGCACCCCATGCAGGAAAACGCAGTGCCAAGACAGGTGCCCATTCAGGGAACCTTATACAAGCATTAGCAAGGCCAGCCACAGATAGGGGGGTTACTTTGACTTGCGTTGTTAGCTGAAAAGTGAGGCCTCTCTCACTCCAGGTCGAGTCGGCGTCGCCTCGCAGGAGCAGTCTGTCGGAGAGTCACACTCTCAGGAGGAGGCGACTCACACACGTTACTGCCTGCTGCTAGTGGCTTCTTCTGGAAGGGAGGAGGATGCGCAGCAGTGCACTCTGCACTCGACACGTGCAGCATGTTCCCCGGGCCTGGCCAGGGGGAGGAGTAACGCTCCGAATGCACGAGAGGTCATTTTGTTGTTGCTGTAACTTGTAACAAGAATCTTTACAACCGGCGCAGCGCTGGTGCTGAACTGCGTGCAAACTTCAGAGTCTGAAGTTTGCACGCATCATTGCACATGCAGAGAGAAACACAAACTGGGGGGGGATGAATGCCATTGTATCTCCTCACCTAAAATTGTGGGGGGATTTGCCCCCCCGGACCCCCCATGTCCTACGCCCATGGGCACTGGGTTTCTGGTCGCAAGTCCGAGACAGTCTGCGCTTGTTTATACATTTTAAGATAGCCCGGGCCGGGCACAGGCCCTCACTTCTTTGGGGTGCTTCTCGGTGGGAGGGCTCCACAAATGGAGGAGGTCTGGCTTCAGTTTAGACAAATCAGTCGGGACTGGTTCTGAAGTGGTTATCTGCTGCGGAAAAGTCAGGATAGAGATACCAAATGTGAAGCCTAGTGTATAAAACAATAATGCTGCTCTGTGATGCTACTCAATAAAAGAGATGTTTATGCTACTATATATCCAGAATATGGGAATTAAGGCAATCAGCAAAACTAATTTAATTTTAAAAACGATTTCCCAGAATGCCTCGCACACTGCTTCCTCCTTAGCTTTGCAGTGGGTGAAATAAAAAGAACATTTGTGCTAGCAAACGGTTGCATTTGCGGATACCTGAGGCCTACGATCATTATTCTCCCTTAAAAGCTCAGTTTTTGTTTATTCCAACGTTAGTCACGGTAGCTGGCATTTCAACACTGGCCCTTATTCCAAACAGCCTGCTTTAATATATATTGGGTGTATGGTTGAATGTACAGATCCTACCTTTTATTGTGCCTGTGCACTTGCACAGCTGAACCATAACACACAAAATTATATGAAACAATGTTTTCTCTGTGCTTTCCTATGCATTGGGAGTTATGTTACAGGCCTCTCAGTAAGATACCTCTCAGAGGCTGTGTATGGCTGGTCCCATGTCATTTCATCGCAGGATGTTTTTTCGCTGGCTTTTTTACCACAGATTTCTTTTAGCGAAAAAACGCATCTATTTTTTTTTAGGGGGTCTCCTCCAATCCCTCATCCCCTTTAATTTTTTATATATCCCCGAACAACAACACCCAATATATATATTTTTCCAACCCCCCGAATTCGATGAGTTTTTTTGCCAAAACAATTGCAGTAAAAAACCCCGCGAAAAAACATCCCGCAATGAAAGGACGTTGTACCGTATGGTTCAGATTCAATGACTGCATTGAGGACCCTTTCTAAAGTTGCATCAAGGCCTGTTTTCTTGGCCCATTTGTGTACCTGGGAGGGAGCCCAAGGGTCATAAGGTTTATTGCACCATGTTTCCTTTGAATACGTGTTTTCTGGTGTAGGGCATGTTTGCTCAGGGTTTTGAACAGTAAACAGGAAGTTGTGGAAAGTGAGAGCTAAAGCCAGGTTATCGCTAGTGCCAGTTCTGCAGCATGATGTGTCATACTGGTATGAGCATCACGTGGTGCTCTGAGTACAGGTTTTCCTTATTTTCCAGCCAGCAATCGCACCGCGGTAGTTTAGGTGCATTACCCTGATTTAACGAGGGATGGTTCTCACACTTTAGAATTGGGGAGATGGTAACCGTAGTGAGGTGTGTGGTGGCACCATGGTTGTGGTGAATTGTGGCATTGTTAAGTCGTAACTGAAACTGCATGCTTGCGGACATCACCCTTTCCTTGCACCTTACCCGCAGGCCTAGACAACACATACAAGAATTGTAAATCCTTGCCTCTAATCCCGTGAGAGATCTATATCTAGAAAGACCCAGATGTAGGGTTCATGCATGCTTAGATTAAATGCTTTTGTCTGAACATGGATTTATCACACTCTCATGCTGTCTCGACTAAGGGCTTGTTGATGCAGCTGCCCTTTGGTATCAGCTGTGATTCAAGAATGCTGCAGAGCCCATCATTGCACTCGCCTCAAGTGCACCCCAGCCTGTTGACCCATGCACAATACTTTATCTTCAACTGCTCTTTTCCAACATAACATGGCGTAGAAATTACACAGAGTGAGGAAGGAAAGACATAAGGAGGAATGGCAGAAGAGACAAAAACAAGGAGGGTAGAAGGATGGGGGGAAAGTAAAGAGAAACGATGGTAGGGAGACAGGATGGCAAGAATGTGAGAGAGGGAGGAAAGGAGGAGAGGAAGGATGCCCATGAAAGAAAGGAGAGAGAATGGAAGGGGAAGCGAGGAAAAAAGGAAGGAATAAAAGAAAAAAAGTAGAAATCAAGAGGAAGGGAGGGAGGGATAAGAGAGTGATGGATGATGGGAGGGAAGGAGGAAGGAACTGCTTGCTCCTCCTAGCTTAGTCCACTAATATAGACCAGCAGGTTGAGCGCTCGCTGACGCTGCTGTGATCTATGCATGATCTGCAGGTAGCAGGTTAATCCTGGCAAGGCCAACTCAGTCTTTCACTAATCAGAGGTTGATAAATGAGTACCAACTACTTCGGTTGGGAATGATTGTATGTAAATATGTGCTATGCATAGTGCTTTGCAAACGCACTATTTAAATAACAAATCATTATCAAATGCCGGGCCTGGAAAAGGAATGTTATCGCTCGTTTTCTCAGGTGTTTACACAAAACATTACATGCTACAAACACCATTAACCCTCAATAAGTAGCATTTTCTGTAAAGTTGTGAATTGACATGATTCAGGGATGAGGGTTTGACGGCCACTTTTTTTAGGTGAGGAACACTTTTTTAGGTGTCCGTGCCCATTTCCTGTCCCAGTCCGACCCTGCATAAGAATGGCCCATATTTGTTTCCTTTAGGTATGACCTTGGACACGCGTTCTTGCTGTATCCGGAGGATGGCTGAGGGGCAACAATGCGAGCAACACAGGTTCGATTCCCGAGCCCGCGCTTGGAATCCTCTGGGGGTTAAGCACGTTATAAATAACCAATTACAATTGTCCATACCATAGAGCCATGACAGAGAACTTTAAGACACCAAAGGCCTTATTAACAAAGAAGGGGCACAGCCTCGATATGGACCCTAACATTGTCAGTGCCAGATGCACACTCGAGCTATCCTACTAATGTAAAAAATAAGGATGTCTTCTGTACAGAAATTCACAGACAGAATGAGCGCCAGCGAAGGTCAATGTGCCACAGCCAATCACAAAGCAGAAGATGATGCCTGCCTGCGTGTGACCTTCCCCACCATTGACAGGGTGTGAAGGCTACCATCAGACACTCCTCAAAGGTCGCGGGAGTCATTTGTCAGTGTGGCCGCCACTGCAGGGTGCAGGGTAGATCCATTTCTTCAGGGTTCAGTTTCCATGTGGCCAAATGATCAGCTGCTTGCAGGCTTCCCAGTACTCAGAGACTAACTTTCTAGCTCACAATTCTGTTTTTCTTTTCTTTTGCTTTGTATTTGAAGGACAGACAGTGCTGCATAGACTCTATCGGGCACATCTGGCAAATATATGGTTAACACCTTTCTTTATCAGCATAGAATTTGAAACAAGAAGCGATTAGAAGCACCTGGCTATAGACACACCAGTGAGTCGGTCAGTGGGAGTGGCTATTGTCTGTGGCCACTCCACTAAGAAGTGTGGATGCGAGTTGACTGGAATGAGAGTGAGGTGCATAACAAGGGCCATAGTGCATGACACAATGACTACAAGCAAACGACTGTATCATACTTTTTCTTTCACTTTGTGTCTGTTTTGAAAGTGCTGTTCTAAAACCCATGGCTCAGATTATTTTGCATGCTGACACTCGTGCTCATCCATTAGGACGTATAAAAAAAACAGCTAAAATCATACTATTTTCATTGAAAATGTTTTACTGTCTGATCTGGCTACTTCTCTAAAAAAGGGAGCATTATTTTAGTTCCTGAAACTCCAAAATCAACATGTATTTGTGCCAGCTAGAGATGGGAAGACATGTGGTAAAGTGAAAAAATCTCAAGGTGAGTGCCAATCCTTGCTTCACCACGTAGCCACAATGTGTGATCCTCGGCAAAAAAAAATGTAATCAAATGGTCTCCTATCTGTCAAAATTAGGAGTCCCTTGTGGGGTTTGAATCCGAAGTGTACGCTATTCAAACAGCATCGCTCATTTTTTATTATACAGTAGTGTACCATTGACAAATACAACAATTATGGCTTGTGGAAAGGAGCATGTTTGCTTTGTTGCTACATATTCACCTAAGACAGAATGTTTTGTCTGTTTCCACACACATTGGTTGTCCTGGGAATCTTGGTTACATTTCCAGTTGCTATTTGTTGAGCAGAGTTTCATTGTTATGTTGGAGGGCATTCATACCTTCATGAGTGAGTCCCAAAGAACGACGAACCATTAGGGATTTAAAATCTTTGGAGAAACCTTAAGCTACAGTACCAGGATCTACTGCGATACAGTAACAGAAAAGTACATACTCCGGAAATGGGCTGATTTGACAAGCATTGGATTGCTATTGGTTGGAAGAATGATATTTCCAGAGGTTAAATGACCCTCAAGCTGAAAATAAAGCAATTCTCACCAACACAATGCAGTGTTAACAATAGGAATACACTATTAACTTGATTCACAGAAGCATTTTATAATGGTGCAACCCCATTGGAAAGCGCTCTGGGAATCAGGCCCTATATGACGATAGCAGAACAAATTAACATCCACTGTTCCGCCCTGAGATTTTCTGCATTTCATTGCAATCTTGTTTCTCACAGACATTTTTAGTTTTGGCTCATTGGTGTTACGATATAACACTTACAGCCTGATTCGTGGAATTATTTGCGTGAAAAACGCAGATTTGTGCGCCTTTCTGCCCGAAAATCCCCATACTTCAAACAGGGATTTTCGGAAAGGTACGCAAATCTGCGTTTTCACGCAAAACATTCCTTGAATCAAGCTGTTAGTGTGGTAAGTCTATTTTCATATCAGTGCACAGTAGAGGAGAGACGGCTGTGATGAAGGGTACACTGCGTGTGGGGGGTCACAAATAAAGGGGCCATGTTGAATGGAGACTTTCTCAGACTGCCCCAATGGCGCTTCTCTAACTTGAAGCAGCTAAAACAAAATGTTATTTGTTTTGTCAATATCATTATTTATTAAATAGCCTAACATAATAGCTGCAGCATCTACACACAGACACTTGTACTTACGTGTTATATAGTGCAAACAAAGCTAGGAAGACACAGAAGCCTGTACATGTTATTGAGGGTAAAAAATACGGTAGAGGGATTACAAAATGTGCCATGTGATGTTCCCGCAATGGGGTTGGGATATCATGCGTAAATGCCTAGGTGGCACCCAGTCATTAACTAAAGAGTAAGGTCCTGTACTGCAAGAGCATTGGCGTGGTCCTGATTGCCACCATGACAGGGTCCCAATATGCAGAGGTGTAAGAAGAGAAAGACAGTTTCCTGTGATTTCTATGTGCGCCAGCTTTATCTCAAACATAGCAATGGCCAAGCTCCTGGATGAGCGTGACTCACCTGAGCTAAAGAGTTTTGCAGCTAGTGAGGTAAGTGTGTGAGCCATGGTTCAGTTACTGGTAATGCATTCAGTCGTAAAGCAAGCTCTGGCTGGGATGGTAAGCCACTACAGCTCCCTTAGAATTGGAGAAATATGACAGAATTTCTTGTTTCCCATAACGAGTCATGCCGCGGTGTGTTGTGTGGAGTGTTGGGTGGGACCAGCTTAGTCACTGGAACGCTGGCGAGGAAGGCATTTTCACAACTACAAGGTGGGAGACCTTGGTCTGAACTATGGCTCTAAAGTCCTTGGGTGGAAGGGAAGGTTTTATCATCCAGAAGAGAGTTAGTTGGTCCCTGGCAGCTTGGGCCTTTCTGTTGATATGTTCTTGGTAGGAGAGAGTACTTTAAAGTTAACTGGAATGATTTGACAGATGCATGTCATTTGGCCACTCTAGAACACTCTAGAACAGTATCCTGTTTCAATGGGTGATCAAGTAGGATGAATTCTGTCTTTGTGCGATTGAGCTTTAGGTATGTGCTTGTCATTCAGGCTTGGATGGAGGCAAGGGCATTCCTAAAGCATGGGATCTCGTGGGTACCACTGACTTTTAATTATAAATTAAACCCTGGACAAATATAAACAGGGAAAACAGGCAACAGGCATAGTTGGGCAAAGTCCATGTATTTTGAGAAGAATGATTGAGAAGTGATGTTAATGGGTCCATGTAGAGATTAAAGCTCACTGGGTAAGGCATTGAGTCTTGTGAAACTCTGCAAGTGATCTGGCATTTGTGTGACCTAAGTGTTCCTCTTTGGACAACGTGGTACCTAGCAAAGAAGTAAGCTACTGATCCTAAGAGAACTGTCCCTTAGAAGCCCATTTTGTTTATAAGTAGGCTGGTCAGTGGGAGGTGATCATCCGTGTTAATTGCAACCCAGAAGCATTTGCTGCCTTTGTCCGTGATTTGAAGAACATCATATAGAACTCTTACAATCCAGTATCTCTTTGCTCACACACTCACACACTTTCTTCGGCATTGCATTAACACACACACACACACTCACATAATGCCCCTTGCACTGCACAGTTGCATTGCCCCTGGGACAAAACTGCTAATGCACTTCGTTCCAACCCTGCATGCATGCACACACACACACACAGCCCACAAGACTGCACTGTCTACGCATCACCCAAGCACTGCCAGAACAGACAGACACACACAGCCACCATCACTACACACTCATGCACACTGTTGCAGCACTGTACACACAGCACCAGCAGAACACTTCATAGACACTGTCTACAGCAACACACATAGTCAGTGGAATCTTCATTGGACTGCTACTTGGTCATAATGGAATCAGGGATTACTATACTTTCTGCATTTAACTGGCTTTTCTGTGATAATTATAGATATTCCAATGTAACTTTATAGTGCTAACTGGAATATGGCACTGCTTTTGCAACTGGGTATAACAGTATCGGGCCTTACTGAGCTAAGTGGACAAAAGCAAACATTGCATTGATATCCTTAAAGGTCATACAGGAATCTGACTGTACTAAAGTAACAGGGATTAACTGATCCTCACTCTTCTTAATTAATTGGACACAGTGAAGCTGGCACTGATATGCTAACCAGGCATAGTGAAACCTGGCACTGCTCTGCTAATAACACATATCCTTGATAATGATTTCAGTATCTGGCAATTGAAGGCCAAAAGTGCAACAACTTGGGTAATGTTGTTTATACTTGTCAATGGTGTGATTCCTTAGGATTGTCATACAAAAACCCAGAAATAGCGTAAATAGCTGTTTCTTTGATGGTATAACCTGCAATATCATAGCCTGACCTGTGAAAACAAAAACAAAATATCGAGGCGGAGTACCCCAAAAGGAAATACACCGAACACGAGTTACAAAGGAACATACGAAGATCTTTAATTTATACTGAATCCGTTACAAAGAACAAAGCAAAATCAGATAGCTATCGGCCCTCAGTACAACACAGCGAACTCCAGTGTGGTTCGGTGTATTCAGTGAGAGACGCTGTACATTAGAATTCATTGCTCTTTTCTACTATTTGCGAACACGATGTCCAACCCTACTAAGGGTTAATATTCCTCTAATACAATACTGATCTAGGATTCATGCCGAGTTCGCATATCCACATGCAACTAGTTTGCCTTTAATACATATGTCAACAAGCCTACTGTGTATTTTGGGATTTCCCATGCAGGTCTTCTCAAACATGAATACAATGTGGCTAAACAAGTGTTCTTAGTTCAGAATTTGAATACATTGTGTTTAACATATGCTTGTGGATTAGTTTCATGGCACGAGTAATCCTTTACACACAGGTCAACAAAGGACAAGGTCTCAGTTCATGACCTCAACAAGTGGCCTGCAGGCAAGTTATATATTAATTACACACAGAGGTCAAGATGGCCATGTTTTATTTCGGAATTACATCGTCCACCATTTTAACTCACAGAGTGACTTTACAAAGAGAACCTAAAATGGCGGATTGACCTAAAATGGCGGTTTACATTGATTTTAAGGTCTGGACCTGCAACACGGATTTCTTCGCAAGTAACTTACAAGCAGCTTTGCGTAGGCCAATATACATATATTGATTGCAATAGGAGGCACGATATAATTTCTCATTTGACAAACCCTCCTTTTGGCATATGCCAAGTGCTAAACTACTTCTGATCTCCTTGCAATAACTTGATGCATCATCGTCCATGCACCCTGAATCGCTTTCCGAAATATCTATTGCCATCAGGTCATTCGCTAAAATTTCTTTTAACACATATTCCTTAGAAGTTTTATCTGGGGCATACACTTTATGTCCTATCATACCTATCGCTTGTGTGCAACATACCCCTAGCATCGAACATATACTAGGTAGACACTGAATATAACAACAAAGGAACAACAGAATTCCCAAAATGATCAGTAAGACCGAAAGTACCTTCCAACTCCAGGATCGCAAGAAGTCCCAGAACCAAGCGCTAAGATCCCAGTTTCCCTCGGGAACATGCACTTCTGAACTAAGGTCGTGCAGATTCTGTATTGCCTTGAAGATAGTTGGGGAGGAATCTGGCACGAAAACACAGCAAGCGGACCCCACTAATTTACAAACTCCACCACGTTCAGCCCGAATGACATCTAATGCCATCCGGTTCAGAAGCGCTACTAGTCTTATCGCTTTTTGTTCTAATGTCATATTATAGAGTATGTCTGTGGTCCGGTTGATGGTTCTCTCCAGTACTCTCGCTAGTCTTCTGATATCTTCGGAATTCGCTATTTGCCCCCAAAATGGCACAACTGATTTTGCTATATCTACCAAGATTTGTGCTGGAGTGTCACCGTTCTCGTCCCACCGTGGACGAGCATTTGAAACTTCTGTCGTACTAGCTATAAACACCCCAGGTAACAGGATCCCTAAATAACAGGTTCCCTGCCAATCCCTGGGCAACTATGGAAATGCTACATTACCGCAAACAAAGTAGACAGGTTTGCCTACATACAAAGGTCTGTCTTCCTCAGTCAAATTTGCAACGTTGGCACAACCTTTAAAATCTCCCATTGACTGGGTACCATTCCTCTGTATGCAAAAAGAAACTGAATCGGGGCTATGGTTAACAGTGTAAGAAGGAGGCATGGCATCCTTATTGCCTATCGGAGCCATCTTAAAGGAAATCAAGGATTGGAAAGGACGAGACAGTCTATCAGAAGGCCTAATGGAAGCAAGGTTAGGCTTACTCCTATTTGCGAAAAGCGAGCATCCTAAGGGAGTCAGAACACGTTTCTCAAAACTATTCAAATTAGTGCCATCAAAGTTCCCTGAGATGCTATCGTTCCAACGGCCAAAGAACAGTGCTCTAAGAGAAGCATAACAAGCAGTTGTCAAAGGTAAAGGATGAATATAACAACCTAGTCCCTTATCCCCGTGTTGCGGTAAATGTGAGCAGACCCAACAATTATACATATTAAAAATGGCATGTGTAGCGTTCATGATGAGTAGCAGAGTATTACTGTGGTACCTTTGTCTATGCTGGGAGTCCCTAGGGGATAGAGTATGTAAATGCACAAAGGGAGTAGGAACAGTAGGTACATTTTCAGTCTGTAACAAGGACTCTAAAGGATGAGTTTCCTCGAGGTACCACAAGCCTAAAACAGTGACTATTAAAAACCCAAATATCATTATAAAGACACAGCAAAACGTTTTCGGGGCCCAGGTGCATTGTCCATTGTGCCGGTTGGTCACACAATCATTTACAAGTCCCATACGAGCGGTAGCGGTGGCAGGCGTTGTAGTCTTCAAATGGAAACCCCCAATGTTTGTTGCTGGGGACCTCCCTGCCGCGCGACTTCTTAGTCCTTCTACAACCCTAGCCAACAGAATCCCCTTTCTTAAATTTGGGCAAAAACAAGCCCTCGATGATCCTTTCCTTCTCCGAATGCACAGCCGAACCGTGCCGTAAGACTATCAGATGCACAGCACAACTGTGCCATAAGTCTATTTTCTTGGAAGCAGATTGTACCTTGCTTTTCCTGGTACTGATTGATCTAGAAACAATGTGTCGTCACTTCCCGTTGGAAGCAACGTATCAGAGACAAGTGAAGATGCCGAATTTGAAACAGCAGTTTCCGGAAGCAAAACCTTTGGAGAGTGTGGAAACAAAATGGCTGCTTCCCCAAGCCTCACGGGCTCAAAAAGATTCTCCGACACACTCTCAGTACTATTTACTGCTTTGGGATCGTTGGTTGCAGCGTTAGCGAGGGGTTCAGTTTCTTCTGTATCGTGTGGCACAGGGTGAGGAAGTTTCTTGACGTGCGATGCGTGGATCCAATTCTTTCTTCCAGAAAACCGCACCGCCGTTTGCGTGACCAACAGGACCAGGAATGAGCCCCGCTAGCGAGGTGCAAGGCAGGAAGAGCGCTCAAATGCCTTAATAAGCACCCAGCTTCCAGGCCGTATTCTGTGGCCCGGGCCCTCGTATCGCACAGGTAAATCCTCTCGCACCTGGTGATAAATCAAATACAGGTTTTTAGTCAACTGGCTGCAATAATCTGAAAGTAATACATTTTCAACATTTCTAAACGATCTACATTTAGGAAGGTTCCAAATATTGGCAGGTCTCGCCATTACCACCTCAAATGGAGAGAGCCAGTCTTAGTTTGAGGGGTTGTACGCATGGATAATAACATGATCGGTAAGGCATCCGGCCATTTTAATTTAGTGCTGGAACACGTCTTAGCGAGCTTGTTCTTGATGATACCATTGTGTCTGTCTACTAGTCCAGCGCTCTGAGCGTGTCTGGCCGAATGGAACCGTTTGTTGATCTGTAATGCCGCACATATCTGCAGAATTACGGCAGCGAAAAAATGTGGACCATTGTCCGACCAGATGACTCTTGGTAGCCCGAACCGTGGGAAGTACTCCTTTAACATGGTTTTCGCAGTAGTCATGGCTGTAGCATGTTTGACAGGGAAAGCCTCAACCCATTTACTAAAAGCACAGATGACCACTAGTACGTACTTCATATTATTGCACCGTTCCATTTCAATAAAATCAAAGTGGATGACTTCAAAGGGGACAGAGGGTGGCCCAAAACTTCCCCTTGGAGTTGCTGTCCCCTTTCCCACATTGTGCTGTAGGCAAATCATGAAATCCTGGACATAGCGCTGGGCTATTTTTGAAATTTTGTCATTTGCCCAAACTTTCTCTAACATTTTTGTTACTTTCTGGGCACATACATGCGTAGGACCATGGGCCATGATGACCATCATCATTACATACGTGTCAGGGAGTAGCCATTTCCCTTCAACTATGTCCACCCAATACCCGTCATCATCAAGTTTCCCCAAGCCTTCAGCCCACCTCTTGGATTCTTCTAACGTGGAATCAGCATGGATATCCCGTACAGACCCAAAACCCTCGTCCATTGCATAGGCATTTACAGTCTCCCTTGAAACATACATTTCTGTAAAGAGATCGGTAGCAGTTTGTCTAGCTATCTGATCAGCGAAAGCATTCCCTTTTCCTGTGTCATCTGTAATCTTTCGATGTGATGCACATTTCACAACGGCTAACTGAATAGGGAGCGCAAGCGCTGAGAGCAGTTGTACTATTAGGGAGCCATGTTGGATCTTGGTACCATGTGAAGTCAAGAACCCTCTCTCTGACCAAAGTCTCCCAAAGTTGTGAACCACCCCAAAGGCATACTGACTATCAGTATATATGTTTACTGAAAGCCCTTCGGAAAGCTCACAAGCTCGGGTCAATGCTGTAATCTCTGCGGCCTGCACAGAGTTATGCGTGATTCTCTTGGTTTCCATGACCGTGCTTAATGTAGTGATTGCATAAGCAGCTGTGGATGTACCATCCAGAAGTTTGAAGCAGGAGCCATCACAAAACAGCTCTCCTTGCAGATTATTCAAAGGAGTGTCTTTCAAATCAATTCTACCCTTTGTCTCTTGTTCGGTAGTATACAGACAGTCATGTGACTCTTCATTGCCGCAAGTAGTATCTTGCGGGAAAGGTAGGAGTTCAGCTGGATTAAGAACACAACACCTCTTAATTGGGATGTGAGGAACAAACAAGATGAATTCATATCTCGTCAACCGTGCGGAAGTGAGGTGTTGCGTTTGGGTTCGGTTCAGTACAACATCTACAGAGTGAGGCACCATCGGGGTTAGATCATGGCCTAGGACCATTCCCTCACTCTGTTTTACAGACGCAGCAGCAGCAGTGACAGCTCGCAAACATCTTGGCAAAGCGCATGCAACATGATCAAGGGCGGAAGAAAAGTAACAGCACGGCCTATTCTTCCGTCCATGTTCCTGCGTTAATACAGCCAAAGCACATCCATCACATTCATGCACAAACAAAACAAAGGACTTTTCATAGTTTGGTGTGCCCAAAACTGGTGCAGAGCATAATGCAGATTTCAGCAAAGCAAACGATTGCTGGTGTTCAGCGTTCCACGGCAATGGCAAAGAAATGCCCTTCTTTGTCAAAGCCAACATCGGTTTGATCACTAGTGAAAAATTTGGGATCCACAACCTACAGTAAGAAGCCATACCTATCAAGGCTCTAACTTCCTTCTGTGTATTTGGGACAGACATGCCAGAAATGTATTGTGTACATTCAGGTGTCAATCTTCTTCCCTCCTTTGACAAGAGATAGCCTAAATAGGCGACCTCCTGGCAACAATATTGAAACTTTTTAAGCGAAGCTTTGTGACCATGCTTAGCTAGATGAATAAGCAATAACACAGTGCCCTCCTTACAGGCGCTCTCAGAGTCAGCAGCTAAAAACAAGTCATCAACATATTGAAGCAATGTACAAGTAGAGGGCAATTCAAGGGTATCAAGCTGTTCTTTCAAAGCCCTACTATAGATGCTAGGACACTCTGTGTACCCTTGAAGTGCACGAGTAAATGTGAACGAGCGTCCCCCTAAAGTGAATGCAAACAAGTATCTACTATTCTTGTGTATAGGAACACTAAAGAAAGCATTCTTTAGATCCACAACACTAAAGTAAGTAGCTGTAGCTGGAATCATGGTTAATATTGTCGTCACATCAGGCACAATTGGAAATTGTGGAGCGACGACTTTATTAATGGCACGTAAATCAATTATGAAACAGAATGGAATTGCATTATTGCCTTTCTTGTACACAGGTAAAATCGGACTATTGCACAAACTTCCTGAAATTTCCTCAATCACCCCGCGATGCACAAAATCGGAAACAATGCATTTCAAAGCTTGCTCGCCCTCAACTGAAATCGTATACTGAGGAATGCGTGGCAGCTCAATTCCATGTTTCAAAACTATCTTAACAGGCTCAATCTGTAAAACACTGACATCGTTGTCTTCAACAGCCCATAAGCTCTCTGGTACATCAATGAATTCTGGCAGCAAAGTTATAGTCAAGAATTGCAAGACAGAAAATTGGTGTGGTGAAATCGTCAAGCGCACTCCAGCAGAAGAACAATAAATAACCGCATTTAATTCTTTTAACATGTTCAACCCCAGCAAATTCTCCCCACAATTCGAAGTCACCAGAAATGGACAGTGCTCCGTAAAGGGACCCAGAGAAATAGGTACCGGTGAAGAAACTGGACAAACAACTGGCGTGCCAGAAAACCCTACAGAAACATTGGTTTGCCCTGACAGTGGAATTTCTGGAACCCGTGAATGATCAATGGAACACTTTTGTGCTACAGTATCTATCAAAAACTGATGTTTCCTATTTCCCACCACCATTTCAATGTAGGGACCTTTCTGATTGACGGGAATAGGTATAGGTTCCAAACCCTGCTTCGAGCAATCCTAACGAAACAGAATATCATCAAAAGGAAGCTCTTGAGATAGATATGCAGCAGAAGGATGATCAAATATGTTCCTAGTGTCCACACTCGAAGTCTGATTATCCTGTGAAAAAGGTTGCTGAGGATCCTGTGCAAACTGACCTCTACCAGGGCCCCCTACACCCGGGCGACCTCTGGATCGTCTACCCATATTCCCAAATGTGTTATTCGACCTCTGTCTAAGGACGGGGCATTGTGCACACCATGACCCTCTTGCCGACAATAGGCACACTGGTTAATGTTCACAGGACCCAAGGGCACATTCCCTTGCTGAACATACTGACCTCCAATCTGCGAACTACCCCCTCTGGGGCCTCTAACAATTTGCTGTAATAGTACTTTAGTCTTTAAATCACCTTTTTTTTCATTTTTCAACTCTTTCTTTTTCATTATTGACACGATTCTCGTAGTACTGAGCCATATGTAGTACTTCTGATTGGGACTTCACCCCCCAAGCACTCTCCGAAGACATCATTTGTGACTGGATGTCAGGCAGCAATCCACACACAAATATGTCCACAAATAACCTCTTCCCAGACTCTGTGCCTACGTCTTGTCCGCTGAAATGCGAGAATACCTGTTCGAACTGATTAAAGAACTCGGTAGCACCCTCACACTTCCCTTGGACACAGGCCGTACATTTGTCCCAAATAATTATTTTCTCAGGAATTATGGTTTTCAATTTTGCAATGATTCTTTCAGGCAAAGTCAGTATCACCTGGGGCGGTCTTTCACCAGCTGACCTTTCTCCATCGAATAAGTTATATTTGCCCATGTATCTCCCAACCCTGGCACATCGTCTATAGTCCTAACTTGTTTCCACAAGTCTACGGGCAGGAGTACAGGAAATAACAAATCGATATCGCCTAAGGGGAACACTGAGGACTGCAAGACGGACTCTATTTCTTTATAGAATCCTGTCGGATTTTTCCTAATATCAGGAATAGACTGTCTATTAGTATTCACTTCATGTCTTGAGAACGGGACGTGAACAAACTGTGATATATAATGTGCAGGAATGTTGACAGCGACTATACCCTGTGCAGCATCGGCCGCAATCTCAACCTTCGGGACAAATGTCGGAGGAACCTCTCTCATAGGCAACTGAGAAGTAGGTGACTCTGAACGCTTACTAAGCAACAGAGCTAAGTCGAGCGTTAAAGCAGTCGAAGAAGTGTCAAGTGAAAAAGCTCTCTTATAAATACTCAATAACTCTGTGGGACAACTAATCTTTCTTTTTACACAATCATCCTATAGGTACTCTATCATAACCTGTATCACTTTCCTCTGCATTTCTGGCGTACACTGACTATATGTGTCATGTACCTCAACTGGAGTTATCGACATATCTGAAATCCATCTAAGCGCGTACTTCATACAAATTCGGGCTTCCTCAGATATCGATTTTCGACAAGGAAGGAACCATTTCTGTACATACAGACTTTCTTCCTCATCATCCTCATTCTGTAACCTTTCCAACTCCTTTCTATACTCAAATAACCTCTCGACATGCTCATTTACTTTCTCCACAATGTCTCTTAAAAACGCTAAAGTATTTAGATCCCTTAACCCCTGCGGGAGATATGTTTAATTTAATTTGCCCCACATTACACATAAATGAATCCCTAAACCTTCAATAAAAACATTTTTCTCAGGAAAATTATCCATTGTATAAAGTGTGGCAAAAACATTAGCTTGATCATCCCTCTCCATACAATGATTAGCCCATGCAATGAAATCACGTTTCTTCTCTGGTGGTACAGTATTGCGAGTGACAACCTTCGCCCCCGCACCTTGATCAACTACAAGCAGCACAGGACCACTTGGAAGAGAGGGAGCAGGCAAATTCAATGGAGGTACTGTTACTGGTGCGATAGGAAGAGGTGGAGGAGCTGGAGGAAGAGGAACATTAGGAGGAGCAGGAACAACGGGAACAACAGCAGGTAGAGCAGGAATAGCAGGAGGAAGAGGCAAAGAAGCAGGAAGAGGAACATACGGAGGGGGCGCAGAGGCACCAGGCCTTCGTTCATTTAACAATTTGTTTATGAATTCGTCAGAAACACGAAGGTCTTTAGAAGGATAGATTTTCTGAATTCCAAGTGAAAAGCCCTATCCATATTCCTAGTCAACTCAGAATGTTTATCTTGGTCATACAATAATGCTTTTTCGGTATTTGTCTTATGACGGCGCGCATGTTTTTCTCTACTTTTAAGTTGCTGCAACGCTTCTTTTTTCCAATTCTGCAAAACATCAAATGCTGCAGGTCTAGCCTTTTTCTTTAATAGAATTGACTCTAAATACTCAATACGAGGGATTTCAAAACTACCATTGATGGGCCACTGAAGTTCGGAGGCATTTCTGGTTTGTCTGTGCCAAATATCATTAAATACTATACTTCCAAGGCCATGCTTACAGTACATAGTACACGCCGGCGACCCTCATGTGGTGCGGGACAGCTAAATTCCAAAGATTGTCGGTCGCTGCGAAATAACGCCCTGAAGCAGGTAGACAATTTCCCAGGCATATCAAATTATTGGTGTTACCTGGTCAATAATTGTGTCTGCAGATACAATATGCCAAAATCAAATTATCAGGATTATATTAAGAGTTGGGTCAAGACTCACCTGATCAAGCCTAAGGAGGTCCGATCGGATTTCAAAGAATCTTACCTAACTAATCTTACCTCGTGTGTGGTGATTTCGGCAAATCTGCCCGCCTCGATAAGTGGACCCTCGTCAAGATGCCGTTCTCGGACCACAAGCTAATAGTCCAGGGAACGGGTCATGCAGTGCTGCTGAGGTGTTGCGTCTCGTTCAGTGGGGCCCCTTTTTGTCACACCGTCCGATCCCGGTCCGATAGCGAGGGTCAACCTTCGATAATCCGGCATCAATCTTGAGGGTCCCTATTCGGGCGCCAACCGTGAAAACAAAAACAAAATATCGAGGCTGAGTACCCCAAAAGGAAATACACCGAGCACAAGTTACAAAGGAACATACAAAGATCTTTAATTTATACTGAATCAGTTACAAAGAACAAAGCAAAATCAGATAGCTATCAGCCCTCAGTACAACACAGCGAATTCCAGCGTGATTCGGTGTATTCGGTGAGAGATGCTGTACATTAGAATTCATTGCTCTTTTTTACTATTTGCGAAAACGAAGTTCGACCCTACTTTGGGTTACTATTCCTCTAATACATTACTGATCTAGGGTTCATGCCGAGTTCGCATATCCACATGCAACTAGTTTGCCTTTAATACATATGTCAACAAGCCTACACTGCAACTGTGTATTTTGGGATTTCCCATGCAGGTCTTCTCAAACATTAATACAATGTGGCTAAACAAGTGTTCTTAGTTCAGTATTTGAATACATTGTTCTTAACATATGCTTGTGGATTAGTTTCATTGCACGAGTAATCCTTTACACGCAGGTCAACAAAGGACAAGGTCTCAGTTCATGACCTCAACAAGTGGCCTGCAGGCAAGTTATATATTAATTACACACAGAGGTCAAGACGGCCATGTTGTATTTTGGAATTACATCGTCCACCATTTTAACTCACAGGGTGACTTTACAAAGCGAACCTAAAATGGCGGATTGACCAAAAATGGCGGCTTACATTGATTTTAAGGTCAGGACCTTGCAACACAGATTTCTTCGCAAGTGACTTACAAGCAGCTTGGCGTAGGCCAATATATATATATATTCAATGCAATCAGAGGCAGGATATAATTTCTCATTTGACAGACCTGGCATAGGAGTAGCATGGCATATTATCTCACTGTGAGGACTTGCCATCTGGCAAGGGTGCAAATCCCTGTCCTTTTTAATTTGTATTAACAAATAGAATGATGAAGGTAAGGTGCACTCGTGTCTTGTGACAGTAGTATGAACCGTGGCACCTGCTCTACTTGTGACACAGAGCAGATTCAAAGGTCACAAGATGCCCACCTAACATCTGCAGAGACAGCCAAGTCTCTGTGGTACAGGGGCAGCATTTAAGATATGCCCCCCTGTACTCAAAACTATGATGATCATAAGTAACCCATGCTGGTGGCAGGCTAAATTCTAAATAAAAGATATGCCTGTGTTTAGGCATAGTGCATGGTACTACTTATAATTGTATCCACCACATTTCAATTGATATGACACATGTGCCCGCTGCTGTGAGTCAGCTCTTCTGTGAAAGATGATGCGTATTCTGGTCGGTCAGGTGTAGCCTGCCAAATGGCAGGTCAGGAACGTGGAGGACAGTACCTCCTCTTTCATCTCTTTGTGAGAGCAGGTAACATCCTCTGCCTGAGACAGCCACACAGCAGGAAGCTTTCCTGGGTCTTGGCATCAAAGTAGCACACCCATTCAAAGGTAGTAGCCTCACACCAGGGTGCTGCATCTCTAAGGGCCTTTGCTCTCAATGAGAATGAAAGGGGGTGGGATGAACAGCAAGCGGGCTCTGGTCAATGGAGAGAGGCTTCCACATATTGATTTTCACTGTCCCGCTCTCTCTTTCCTGTCTTCTCCACTTCCTCTGTAGCAAGGCACTTTGAGTTTGACATCACAAACCCATGTTGGTCGATCTAGACACTCTGGTGACCACACGTGTTACAGTGCCTGACAGCTTGGCCCCTTTTAAAACCCTAGGCCCAGGGCACGTCCCTTTGAGCTTTGGTTCTCTGATAAAATGCGGTCTCTTTGCCTGCTGTGTAGACAATCGGAATGTAAATGGCGTTTGAAATACGATGAGGCTATGAAGAATTCTTTCCAGCTAGCCAAGTACCGTGAATCGATTTGTGCCGTCAAAAGCACCTATTTTTCATCTTGCATTGAATGATCCATTCACCAGTCTAAGGAGCTGTTCAAGGTTGTGTGCTAACTGTCTGCTGTCCCTCCTCAACCTATTCCGCCTTGCCAAAATCTCTGGGATGATTTGTCTGCCTTTTTTGTTGACAGAATTGACAGAATTCACTCTGTCATTTCATCCTCTGGACCTAGAGCATCTTTTCTTGCAACTACAATGACCACCTCTATATCTATCAGCCAGTGGTCCACTTTTCCTATATTTTTGATGGAAGATGTCTTCAGGGTCTTCACTAAATTGAAGTCCATATCTCTCATGGATCCCATTCTGCTCGATACTCTGAAGAAGATTCCGCCTCAAATTGTGCCTCTGCTCACAGAAGTGGTTAATGCCTCCTTCCATGTGGGGAGGATCCTGGCAGCACTTAAACATGCCACTGTGCTACATTTGTTAAAGAAACCTTCACTGTATCCCCTTATACCTGCTAACTTCCGTCCCATCTCCCTTCTCCCCTTCCTGATGAAGCTGCTTGACTACTTGGCTGGCCCACTTCTTACTGCTTTCCTTGAGGAATCTCTTTTTTTCCATCCTTAGCAATCTGGTTTTAGACCAGGGGGAGGAACTGAGTGTGTGCTGGTCTCCGTTATGGATGATCTTGCTTCCATACAGGATCAGGGTGGTGTTTGGGCCTTATTGCTACTTGACCTCTTTTGATACAGTCTATCATGCCATTGTGGGAAACCTGGGAGCGTTCTCACAAGTAGTCCCCGGGAATCAGTTGTTCAGGTGTCCAGGGAGGGGCCACCACTCTTGGATCCCAGCCCTGTTTGTGGAAAAGAGAGGTAGGATCACCTGGGCAGGGGGTCACCTGGAGACTGCAGGGAGAGCGTCCAAATGCGAGACAAGGTATTGCCCCATTCCGTGCCCCAATTCATCCTACCCTCCTTCTCTTTCTAAAGGATAGTGTCACCTAAGTCCCGTCTTACCCCTTGACCTTCCCTCAAGAAAAGAGAAGATAAAACATCAAGGGAGACCAAATCCTTTCACAACCCTTTACGCTAATCTTGTATCTCCTTCATCAAAACCCATACAATATTCTATAAACAGGTGGAAAAACATCACCCACAACAACCCACTCTCTCCTCAGTCTTAATAGGGTATTTTCAATCATCCTTAATCTCCCCATCCTCATTTCCAATAAATACTGGGATGAAGGAGAGGCAACAGAGAGTAGTGAAGATTGCCTGAACGATAAACCTTAAGAAACAAAAGAAAGACTGCCACTGACTATCATTAGGTTGTCCCCTTAATAGAGTCAGACAGGATCAGGCCTTTCACACTGACTACTCACACCTGGCTCCACTTGACTCTTGCTGGAAGTGTAAAAGGTGTGGTTTTGCACAATCAAGAAAGCCGAGGTTGGGAGAGCAGAAGGGAGGCTGTGTGGCTGAGTCAAGCAGGGGATCCCTACTCAGTCCAATTTTTGTCAGAAGCAGAAAGGGAGCTGGGGATACTATCTGGACCAGAGAAGCCAAGGTACAGAAAGTGGCAGGAGCTGAAGGCTGGGGGAATACAGCCTGGCGATATGCAGGCACAGTGTCTGTGAGGGGCTGCAGCATGGCGAGGAAGCTGTGTCTCCACGGAGCCGGATTGAGGCTGCCTGCATTCTGCTGGCAGCATTTAGTAGAATGCTTGTTCCCTTGGTACCTGTGCCAGCTTGAGGAGCAGGGGGTGAGAGCTTGATCTCAACCCTGTGTTTCCTGCAGGGACCGCCCATCAACGTGACGCTGCCCGGTGAGTTTTGTGAAAGTCATTGACAGAGAAACTCAGGACCGTGCATGTGACTGCAGCAGAGTGGGAGAAAGGCACAAACTGTAAAGCTGCACGGAATGAAAAGCAAGCAACAGCTTGCTAAGAGGCATGAAACAAAAAGCAAGTGAAAAGAGTGTTAAGTGACAGGAAGCAGAAAAGAGAGAGAAAATAATCCTTTTGTGAACTTAAAGTCGACTATTGTCCATAGGAAGAGGGGCTTTGTGGGACTTGTAGTGAGAAGCCAAGTTATATGAAAAAGCCAAAGGTGTCTGGGACCTGCATATATGAGAAAGTTAAAGGGGTCTGAGACCCACGCAATAGAGAAGAAGAAATACTTGAAACACACGCATTGCCTCAGCCAAAAGGAAGCCAGTATTGTTTCAAGGAAAGGCATAAAGGTGAATAGAAGAGTGAGAGTGACCCAAAAGTAAAGGAAAGGTGCAAGAGAAAAATAAGTGTGCAAGAAGCATGATAAGGCAAAAGGCAGGTGCAAGGGTGCAAAGGAAGGTGCCAGAGGCACAACAAGGTGATAGAACAGAAAGCCAAATAAGGTACCAGCGGGCACAGTGAAGTGAAAGATAACAAAGGACTGCAGGAAGCACCTAAAGGTGAAAGGATAGAAGACAAGCAAGGACAGGAAATATAGAGAGGGGCCAAATATCATGGTGATCGCACTTAGAAGGAGCAAAGTAACCTGGCGTCTCTGATTCTACCCCATGAGAAGGTTCTTTGAGAAAGGAACTGTATATAGTGGAAAAGGTACATCCTGACAAGTTGAGTATTGTGTTTGAGACTGAAGCGGCCTAAGCTTGGGGAAGGAAACCTTGAGAAGGCCAACATTTTTGATATTGAAGGAATTGAAGATTGGGGAAAGGAGCCCCGAGAGGTCGAAAGAGGTACTGTGTTATATTTCTTTTATTCTGTTGAACTTGAAGCTTGGGGAAGGGAATCCCAAATAACTAAAAACATTGAAAGTATTTGTGAATACTGCAAAGGCCCTGTGGAGAAGGTCTTCCGAACAGTCCTTTTTGATTGAACCCATTGTTGTGACATTGATTAAACTTCACCTGGTGAAACAAGAAGACCACCTGAAACCAACCTTGGTATCCTATTTTCTCTTGAACCACTATTTTTCCCTTTTTAAAGACTTCCTAACACATTTTGGTAAAGAGTGAGGGCAAGCATAGGTTTAGACACAGACGTATTATTGTTTTGGACTTTCAGAAATCGAGTCCCTTAGAAACATCAGTTACGGGAACCATCCCTTTAGAGTTAGGGACAGGTAGGTATTACACCAGCCCAGGAACCTTAGTAAATAAAGGTTTTGAAACTAAAACCATTGAGTCTGTGTCTCTCTTGATACCATGCCTGTCTCACACCATCCTTATCGGCCATATGATGGAGACTGGCCTCTCTGATACAATTCTTTCATGGTTTTCTTCGTTTCACTCAGGTCATTGTTAACTCTATCCCTCCCCCTTTTGGTTCTAAGCCTATGTTTCTCACTTGTGTTCACCAAGGGTCTGCCCTCTCCCCCACGCTAATCAACATGTACATTCAGCCATTGACTAAACTCATCTTCTCCCATAGCTTTTGTTGTTATTCTTATGCAGACGACACAGATCTTGGCTCGCCTTGATCTGTTGTCGTCTGAGTCAGCCACCAGGATTAGTGGTTGTCTAGAGGCTGTGGAAGAATGCATGGGAGATCACTATCTCAAGTTGAACAGGGATAAGAGGTGATGTTGGTAGGCCATCTGCATCTTCTTATTGGACTCCTGCCTTTTCACCTTTGACTCTTGGTTCTTTTCCTTCCCCAGTCCTTATAGTCGATGATCTGGGGGTGAAAATTGCAGCTTCCTTGTCTATGGAGGCTCAGAATGGGGTTGTATGCCAGCGTGGCTATTTTCATCTTAAGATGCTCCATAAGGTCCTCCTGCTTATTCCAGCCCAGTATCAGGCCCCCGTGGTTCTTGCCCTGGCATTTACTTCTATTGACTACAGAAACTCTGTATCTGTCACAGCCGGCTTAACGTCTGCATCTGCTGCAGGTCCTCCAAAACTCAGCTGCCCGTGTGGCCACCTCCACACCTCAGTGTGCCCACATTTCTCCTGTGATATGGAGGCTTCACTGGCTTCTGGTAGCACAGCATATTCAATTTAAGGCATTATGTCTTGTTCATCAGGACTTTTATGGACAAGGGGCAGAATATCTCAAGGTGAAGATTCATTCATACGTCCCTTGGTGAGCTCTTCACTTGACGAATGCTCTCTTTGTCCCTATCCCTAAGTTTAAACTTAGTCGAACTGGTGGACATTCCTTTTCTGTTGCAGCAGCCACCTTGTGGAACTCCCTGCCCCGTCCACTGTGGGCTATATCCACCCACCTGTGCCATTGTCATGCATTGAAAACCTATCTTTTTCAGGCCATTATCTCTCTCTTCTCCAGAAGTAGCGCCAAGATGCCTTTGGTTGTAAGTCATGCTTTAGAAATTTCAATAACATAAAATAATATAACATCAGAAGGGCAAAGTCCACTCGTTTCAAGAGTAGGTATTGGAAAAATAAGGCTGACTAGTTTTAGCCAAATCACCTGAGGTCTTTTGTCTTTAAAAGAAGGAGTCTCCCACCCCTTCGGCAGATCCTCTCAAGACACAGAACATTAGCTCTGAAGTAACCGAGAAGAACTCACTGGACCTCCTTTAGGAAAGTTGCACATTCCAAAGCCCTTTGCCTGAGGTGAAGAAAGAATCATCCAAGACAGAAGAAAGATCTGTTCCCTACCAACTCCCAGGACATACCAGGAGTGACCTCTGCTTTGGATCAGGACCTTCAACTCTGCATCAGAATCTCTTGACCTGGAAGAGCAAACCCTGAAAAGCTCATCAGCTGCTAGGCCCGAATCAACTGCTCAATGCTGGGAACCGAACCCAATCACTGGAGAGTTATGACTGACTCTAACTGGGGGTTACAAACAGGGCTTGACCCAGCTAGCCCTTGAAATGCCACCACATTGATCGCACATCGGCACACTCAAGATCACCACTTCGACAACCGTCGCCCGCCAACTTGAACCGCTGGATCGTCGGTCAACAACACCTCCCGAAGGCTAAAACACAACATGACCTGGGCAACTGCAAAGCGTTCCTGGGATCGCCCTGATCTGCATCTTTGAGGGTCGCCCACTTAATGCATAGAGTACCCGTCATTGGCCCTACTCGAGGTCCGCTTGCTACTGGGGCCTCCACGATCCTAAGTGCTCGAACTGGGTCCGATCTGCTCGCATCTACATTCGACACTGATTGTGTCAGCCTACAATAACTGAATCCAGGTACTGTTGACCCTGAACTGACTGCCCAATCTGTTCACTTGGACACTAGATACTGCTTAGGTCATGTTTGCTCCTGTTTTCAACGAAGATATCCTTTTTGTGGCTAGTGATTCAGCTACCAGCCCTGGAATTACACCCATGGTACTACTTTCTCCAGACTGTTGCATCTTCTCTGTTCTTCCTTTGGGGAGGATTTTTTAACAGGTTTTTCTCTGTTCATTCTACTTGCAGATGGTATGTTTGATTAAAGTATATATATATATATATATATATATATATATTTTATAGAAGCTTAATTGGATATTCCCTTTATTTTGGACTGTGATACTGTATTGTTTGGTTCACCACTGGTTCACCTTCACACCCCTCTTCAGAGCATTGCCTTCCCCCCTCGGCCCATGTTACCATAAAAGGTGAAGGAGAAACATCTCTTGATTTTCCCTGTTTTACCTTTATGATTACGTTATGTTTTGGCTGGTAGAAGTGTGAGGGCTGAGTGAGCCATTTTACCCCTACTCAGTCTTGTACTCCAGCGGAGCAGAATACAATTCATCGCAGTCACTACCTGGCAAATGATAGTACTTTTTGAACATCTGATGCCAATGTCACGAACATTCACCATTCAGTAATAATCCAATCGGCAGAAGGTCGGCAGGCGTCTTTAATGGCAGTCGGCAAAGCAGCAAACAGACATCAATAGGATAGGATGGCACTAAAGACACAGTGGGCAGACAGAACACAGAACAGCAACCCCTGTTCCCCAGGTTAGATTGTTTCTATACCTTCACATACGTCTTCTATGGAAGGGGCATGCCGGACAACTTGCAATGTCAACAATGTAAAATGTAACAGGTTATTTCCTCCCTATTTTGCTGGGGTGAGTACACTTTGCAACATGGAGCAGACCTATTCCGATACAATTTTAGCAGGTCAGCAGCATCAGGCATCCTGGCAGTGCCTGGTCTGCCTATATTTGCTAATTCTACACACTGGAGCCATCTAGTAAGCCAAAGCCGTGCTCTAAATCTCGCTTGTCTGAGCCAGAATGGAAATACGTAAGAAGCAGGCAGTCTTTGAAGCGGGTTATATCTAACAGTTCATCTATACATCTTTGGGTTAGGGCATGTGCACAATTACATATGGTTAGGTCTTTTCGAGGCAGAACGACAGCATTCAATATGGCAGATACTATAGAGCAGTGCCCTTCAAACTGTGGGGTTGGCCCACTGGGGGGGCCCAAGGAGGGTTCACGGGTCGCTGGAAGGCTCTTCCATAAGGGAGTCTGGTGACTGATTTTAATAGAAGGTATAAGCAGAAATGACATCTGAGGGGTGGGGGGGCAGCAGCAACACTTTTACTCAAGGGAGGCTCTGCAACAACATTTTTAATCAAGGGGGCTCAGCCTAAAAAAGTTTTAAATACCGCTGCTATAAAGGCTTAGCTTTGCGAGTACGGCATAGAGGATCGTTAAATAAATAACAGCATATTTAAATTTCCTTCACTGCAATAGCTGGACAATGGCAAGAGACACTACTGCTGCCTTATTGCTCCTTTTGGCTGACTAAGTGGGATTGAGTATTCTGCAACCTCCCACAAAGGTCATGATGCAGGCCTTATGCATAGCTTCATATGCAAATAGTATGGTACAATATGTGAATCCCATGACATATGACTCATTTGGCCCAAGGTGCGCCGCCTGATTCCATCTTAGGTGAGTCTGTCTATAACCGTGTTAACACATTCCACAAATGTCTCTTTGCCCAAAAAGTGTCATTTGAAAATGTGCAGCTTTCTTTTGGATATATTTCTCATCATTATTTTTGTGGAAGTACTGTGCATGTTTGCATTTCATTTTTGCTGGGCAGTGCGTACAGTGGCTTGGCTTAATATATGTTGCTTCTAGCAGCGGAAGCGTCTGTTTTATTGTAACTACAATCATTGTTGTTTTGTTGATGGTCTGCTCATGGTAGGGTGACCAGACGTCCCGGTTTTGCCAGGACTGTCCCGGTTTTTGGTGCTCTGTCCCCCTTTCTCAAGATTATTGGCCTCATTACAAGCTTGGAGGTAGCCATGCCTGTATTGCAGGCAGGCTACCTCCAAACTTGTGAAAACATCTGGCACCCGCTAATGGGCAATTACTGGGGTATTCCGGCCCCGCCGGACCCGGTAATTGCCCTTTCGTGGGTGCCGGAATCGGGTGATCCCCATTCCCATAGAACCCTATAGGACTCTATGGGAATGGGGATGCCTGTAGCACCGGCCGCAATCATCACCGGCACCAATCATCATGGTACCGGTGCTACAGGCTTGTTGTGCTCGCGGGTGCCTTCCATTCCACCAGGTCAGACCTGGCGGAATGAAAGACACCGCGAGCACAACAGATACAACGGTACCGGCAAGCTTACCAGTACCGTTGTATCCCGACCGGTAAACCTGTAATGAGGCCCAATGTTTCCATTGGAAACTGCAGTGGTCCCAGTTTTTGGTAGTTGCTCTTTATAGCTGACAGGCATGAATGCACAATCTGACACAGAAGAAATGCTGCATTTTACAAGTTAATATAGTATTAGTTAGTGATACATTAATCATGATATGTGTTTATTTGAACAGTAACACTTAAACCCCCTTCTCCTCCAATCTCTACTGAAGTGTAGTGCCTTGACAGCCATTTTAAAGAGTTAGTCCTACTTTTATGTTAGTTGCCCTGTTTTTAAGTTGCTATTTTAAAATGCAGACTGCAATAATATCCATTGCCTAATCTTAAATGTGACAGTGGGTAAAAAATTATCTGTAATTTTCCGTCCCGAAGTATCAATAAAAAATAGTTTTACTCTAGGTGTTGCGTCTCCAACACCCAACAGTACAATCGTAACCAAAGCGCAACGCCTTCTACTAACGAAGTCCTCCCTGCTCTGCAGATCAGAGTCACTACTGCAAACAAGGAGCCCTCAGGCACTCACCATTCAGTCCCCCACCCCCAAATTCGCCATAAGGTTTTCAGTCCGGATTTTGGAAATCAATATTATTAGGTCTTTATCTAGTCGAAGTTTTTATGGTCGAAATAAGGAGGCAGTTGTGGAATTCACTTTCTGCAGTAGACAATCGGAGCCGTAGACACAGACAGGCACTCAATGAGATGCACCACAGATTACGGCACTGGTGTCTAAATGCATCTATGCTGTCGCCCCCCCCTCTAACCCGCGATGCCAGAGTCGATTATATGGTTCATTGCAAGTAAGGCTTCCAGTTTTCTGTGTTTACTGATTTTTACACATAAATACAGAAGGAACTCAATCTGCTTTCTGTCTGTACTTATAAAAATGTAAAACAACGGAAAAACAGGTCTTTCTTTTTGGTTCTTTATGATATCACTCATACATCGCAGGCCAATCTCATTGCAGATTGGCAGCATGGAAAGTGGAAAAGTTGTATAAAAATACAATTAAAGTTCTTCAAATTGCTGACAGCATATATAGTAAGGCAGCAGCAGTCACAGGAGCAGCCGTGTGTTGTTATGGTAAAAATGGAGCTAGCATTTCTTTCCGACATGGCTGCATGTGTGCTTTAATAAATGTATTTTTGTATTAGAATGCAGGAAAATACTGGCTGTGAATTATCTTTTTATATGTCAAAAAATAAATGTGGATACATACAGAAAAAAGGCCCCAAAATAAATATCGATAAATACAGACGGAAATGGCATTAAAATAAATACCATAAAACCAGAAGCCTTAATTACAACCTAATACCATTCTCCCTTTTCAAAGAGTCTTACACTTCACCCCCCCCCCCCACTGCCATGCTCCAGATTCTCGTGGGAGGGGCCAGCCCCACAATTTGAAGACCATAGGATTGGGAGGTTCTGTAATGGTCCGATGTCTCCTGCCATCTGTATCTATTTTTTAATTCGGCCGGTAGGTTCATGTGTCAGGAGGATCCGTGTCCTTGCTTAATACTCTCTGAATACGGGCACAGGCAGCAAGACCTGCGCAGTGATGCAGATTGGATCGGACGGCTGTGCCAGGCAAAAGGCTTCTATTAATGCCCCTGACAGATGGGAAATTGCTGGCTTCCAGCGACAGTCCATAAACGCACGCCTCGCCGGATCCTCCAATAATTTCTTTTGCCAACTGCAAAGCTTGCCTCCACCTTTTATTTGTTCATAATTATTGTTTCCGCTGTTTGCCTGTTTGTTTGAAATTATTGGTGTGCATCTGTTATTAGGAAATCAAACCGACCTGCCTACGCCGGGAATCCGTGACGAGTATGGCTCATTAATTTCGAATCTGGATAAACAATCTGTGATTCAGGGCCTGATTCACATCATGGCGCAGTGAGCGTGGTAAATAGCACGATTCATTGCGCCATTTCTTGACGCACAGGCACCACTGCTATTCTGAAGTGGACCTGGGCGTCTTCGCAAAGCACGACAGTGCGTTCGCTGTAATCCGCCTGTTTCTAATGGAAACAGGCGGATTGCAGAATCTCGGCAGCATTTTCGTTAAATAACGAGGGAATCGTTATTTAACGAAAATGCTGCCCATACACCAAAGTGAGCAGCTTCAACACTGCAGGATGTTAAAGCTGCTTACTTTGGTGTATAGGAAAGTGTTCATATACACCCGTCTGGTGTATATGAACACTTTCATTTAAAGCGAGCAGCTTCAACGTTGTATCCTGCAACGTTGAAGCTGCTGGCTTTGGTGTAAATGAAAGTGTTCATATACACCGCACGGGTGTATAGGAACAATTTTATTTAAACCAATGCGAGCAGCTTCAACGTTACATTCTGCAACGTTGAAGCTGCTCGGTTTGGTGTAGATGAAAGTGTTCATATACACCCGTGTGAGTGGTCTGGCCTACTCTACTCCCAGTAGAAGAGGTTCAGTCACAGTTTCATACTTGCCAGCCCTACTGATTTAGGCAGTAGGCTACTGCTTTTTAGGTATACCTACCGCCTACAGATTTGGGTGTTTGATCCTACCGCCTTTTTTACAGTACCAAGTTGATTTATGGCTCCAAAGGCTGCTGCCTTGGATCCCGGCCCCAAGGCACAGGGGCTGCAGTGCTCAGAACTTCAGAACGAGAGAGTAAGTCAGAGTGTGCAAGCTATCTGCTGGTGGGCGGGTGTCAAGTAATTTATTTTGATTGATGTCATGTGAAGAACTCTGACTGACCAGGTCATCTCATCACTGGGGCATTAAAGCAGATACCACACAGCCAGTGCCTGCCTGAGAGCTGTTTCCATGTGTAATGTAGTGCATTCAAAAATAATCATTCCTTGGAGGCTGTGCTGCCACGGAGTGGTCAATGTTTACTCCCAGTTGTTTGAGAGTACTTCTTCTTCTGCCAACATCATTTAGTTAAATAAGAATGTATGATTTCAAACAGATTGACCACTTGCAATCTTTCCATCACTTTTGTGTATTGAAAGGTCCAGGTAATGGTTTGACATAAAGTAAAAAGGTGAGACAATAAAGTTTGATATAAACTTCAAAAATGGTGTGTGCCGTGCTGCAGCGCTCTTCACGGAAATGCTTACCTGCCCAATCTGGCTGCGTTGCAACACAGGGCAGCAAATGAAGCCTGAAATTTCTGTGATTTATTAATCTTGCATGTCAAACATTTGAAACCTCCCCATCACCAGTATGGATTGAAGCTCCAGTACTGTGACCAATTCAGGGGCACTGTGGGGTAGGTGTGTTGCTAGGTCTGGAAAAGATCTGGGGCTATGGTAATGTTGGGACTGTTGGGACTTTGGGCTAGCTATCTTTTGGTTGTTGTCCCTGAGCTTCTATCCAGGGCTACAACCAAAATACCTGGGGCTATAGCCCCTTCAAACTCCCCCTTGGCAGTGCCTCTGCTCTGGGGCCAATGTTCTTTCATAAAATGTGTCAGCCCTGGAAGCCATGCTTGCAGAAAAAACAACCAAAGAATCCCTTACTTTCCTATTCAGCCAGCAGCATTTGCAGCCAAAGATTTTAAATCTTGTGCTGATACAAATGTTAAAAGTAACTGTGACCGGGTACAAACTATATTTCATTCCACATGCCAGGTGTACACATTCAAAGTTGTTTCTAGTGTGCATGCCTTTTTTTAACTTAAAAATCCTTCTGAAATATCTGTGTCCTTACAAAACAGTTAGTTCTGTAATTTGCTAAAATATTTGTTGTAGTTGAAATACTAGGACTTGATTATTGTGTTTATTCTAGGATGCTATCCCTCTGTCAGGCAAGCATTTCATGAATTAAAAGTGATAGTGAACATGACACTATCGCATGGTGTGACAGGTGCAAAGAGTCCCAGATGTCCCAGGCTTGGAAGAACAATATTTATTTTATTCTAATCTTTTGCTTGAAGATCATACTCATTACATCTCGCTCTCCCAGTCATGTGTATACTCCATATTCCTGCCAATCACAACCCACACTGCCCAATCCCTGATACACTCAAAACCGGGCTCCCAACTTACCTTTTGCACTCTCCATTTGCTCTTGAAGTCTCCAGTTCTTCATTCTTTCTCACTCTGTCTTTGCCCCACTCACTCCTCCTTCCCCCAATTTCTTGCTGTTTCTGCATCTCACGTGCTTGTTCGAAATACCTATGCTATTTAATTCACATTGCTAGTAATGCTTAGAACCTTGCGGTTCAGGGCCAGGGCCTGCTGAAGATGTCACAGCTTGTGGGGGCCCATTTTAACATGATGGTTTGGGAGGAGTTGCACAGGCTTGCTTAGAGTGAAGAACAAGTCTGAGGCTGTTCCCATGGGTGCATACATTATAATGGAGACAAAGAAATCCAGCCTGGCGGTACTATCATGAGACTGCCAGCAAACACAAAGCTGAAACACCAAATGTTCACTGAAAAGCTATTACTCCTTCTTTGTCAGCAAAGAGCTAATGAAGAGAAACTAGAGTTAAAAGGTACCACAGAGGTCTCAGGGTGGTGATGCCTGGATGGGCTCCAGCAAATGCAACTTGTAATATGCGTGCTGCAAAGCGCACTTAAAGTCCAGAATGAGAGGTGTATATTGCTGTTTCATGAGACAGGGACTGCCATCTTGGGGGCAGTTGCTGGGGCCCTTGAGGCTAGGGCCCCTTCAACTGAAAAGATTGTATGCCCCTGATACAGTTTGTGTTCAGGGAGATATGGCAGGTGATGTTATTTCCTGTTATGTTATGATAATGCCATTTATTGCACAGCTCTCAACCTTTTGTGTTGTCAGGGTGGGTGATTTTTTTGGGGGGCAGGTGAGAGCCCATTGAAGTGTATGGGCATGTAGGGAGATTGGTGGGTGAGTCTGCTGATTACTAGGCGGGTGACACCAGCCAAACACATGTAAGTTGAGAGCTATGTCATTATATTTGAAACTTAAAAATCCTACAGCTTTTTGGTCACACAATGTTGGCAAGTATGCAGTTTGCAAATTCCATGAGGAGGCCACTGGCCCTCTTCCATAGAATGGTTTGAAGTGTCCCTGCATGTAGCACTGCAGAAGTCGCAATAACACTCTGAGCAAGAGAACGCTGCACCTGACATTCAGATGACCTGAAGTCTCCTGCAGAGGTGTGGTGAGGTGTTGGGCTGCACTCATCCTATGCAGGCCTTTAGGTCCCAGTCACAGGTCTAGAAGGCCGGCGTGGTCGTGTGTGTGTGTGTGTGTATGCGTTCGTGCGTGCGTGCATGTGTGTGTCTGTAACAGTACCTTTGTGCATACAAATGTGCATACCTGGTCCCATGCGTCAGAAACTTTGCTCTAGTTCAAGTGCAAATTTCCCTAGTGCAAAAAACATTCTTTCAATACAGTTTGTCACCAGAGCCAATTTTTCTCTTTTGCTAATGCTGTTCCAAATGAGCACTACGGTACACACATGATATTAGCACTATTGGCATATTTGCATAAAGACACACATTGCCTGGTTAATAAATGCATTGAAAGCATGCTTTTTTACAATTGGGAAATTTTGGGTCCCTGAGCCAGTGGTGGAAATTGAATACATTTAAAGGCGGATCACACAAGGGCCAGGGTGGGGGTGGAGTTTGGAGGAGGGGTGGAGTTCCAAGGGGGCAGAGCTGACAGTTGAACAGCACTCAAAGGAAATGTTCAAAATAATCGTTTTAAAATGGTGCAATTTCTTTCATGCTGCTTTTTGCCAAACTCAACACTGTACATCAATTCCACTTTAATCACTGGCAGTGGTGCGCCCAAAATACTAATGGGAATGCAGTGATTTTTAGTACATTAAGGGATCCATAGACACTCTCTACAGAAGAAGGCTACCAGGATAGCTCAGCAGATTGAGAGACCGTTGCTGAGATGATATGTTTACAAATCTGGTCGTTAATCATATGACTTTTTGCAATTCCTTATACAAAAAAACAAGTGCTATAAAACGTGTTTGGCCAGGGTATGGGTTTGACAGGTCGCTGAGTTATATTCAAGGCAGAGGTGGGATTATGTCTGCCACTGTAGTGAAAATCAAAAAGGTGGCACCCATGAACCGACAGTTTCATTTCCTAATAACGGCTCTCAGCACAACAGAAGCAAGTATGTGTGATTAAGCAGTTTGACAAGCATATAGCATCTTTATAAATATAACCTATGATAAAAGAGAAAGGAAGATGCACAAGTGTTTGTGTGGTAGTCCGTCAAAAAAGGAAACACATTTCAAAGAAAACTAGTGAATGCAAGTTTAAGACGCATTTGTTTTCTATGAAAGTGTAAGATGCAGATTTGGAAAATAATTGTGTGCCCAGCATGTAGAAAGCCAGCTTTTAACAGTGATGGCCCCTGCCCCAGGGATAGTCATGGTCCATTGATTCCTGCGGTGTCCCTTTCAGGCCAGAAGAAAGAAACAGGATGAGAGCCTGCAAACGCGTGAAGACGGCTTGGGAAAGAGCACAGAGCAGATTAGATCACTGCGCCCCCAGCTTGCCACTTCGAAGCTGGGGGCTCGGTAAACCCTTGTCTGGTCTGAGGCAGGCCGGGTCCGAGATCCGGCCAGACATCTGATGCTAGAGCTCGGACCCCGCAAGAGCCGGCCCATTGACCAGCGTTGCCCTGAGGCAATGTTATGCAATATTGCACATGAACTAGTCCAGAGATTCTGCAATATGGCCCCTGAATAGCATGTTATGTCAAGGCATCTGTTCCCGGCCTCCGAAAGGAAAGAACTGCTTTAAGAGCATTTCATAAACGAACAGGAGTTCATATGAATGAAGGACTGAAATTAGCCACAAGTATCTTTATATGTGCTGTGTCCTACGAATGGCTTTTGCTGCAGCAGGAATGAAAGCATTTTTGAGTTAGAAGGAACCCAAAGCGATACTTTGTCAAATCCCCAGACTGCTGTGAAGCAGCCGTAACTGTGATAATGTACTCAATACTATATTGAGCTCCTGTATGCGATCCTGTAAGGATGGACTGTATAACACCTCGCCCCAGGAGTTTTCCATTTATTTTATTTTTTACATTTATAAAGTGCACAAGGCAGCCCATTGGCATTGTGGAGCTGTTACAGACAGGCTTACTTAGTCGCAGAAATGAGACAGACACATAAAAAGAGTGAACATAGACCAGTCCGAGGTTCATAAATTTACAGGCGACCTGGCACTGCTCTATAACTGTACATGAGTTAATAATGCAATGGAATTATCAAGTTGGCAGAGTGGTGCTGGAGTGTGTGTGTGTGTGTGTCTTAGATGAATAACCTTGTTTCAAGGCTATGCAGAAGGTTTGCTGGACCTCAGGACAGACCAAATTAATTGCACTGAAGGCAGGGAGTTGAGCCATAACATTTTCAAAAACTAAAAAGTGCAAGTCAGGATCTCCCTGGCTGTGCCTCCGATCTCTGCAGACAAGGCAGCCATGAGAGGCTATGAATGTGGGTGCCCTGGTGATAGGGGTACCCTCATTTCTTCTTTCTGATGAAGCAGATGATTCAGGTGACTGGAATATCCCCTCTGGTTTTTGGTGCCCTTTCTTAGCAAGACAATGTGGACCTTTGTCCTTACCCTCTTTGAATGTTCTTTTCTCAATCGCCTTGTCATCTGGTTTAAATACAACGGCCACTGCCTTTTTCAGGGCGCGAATAGCCACAATCCAGTCAGCTGCCTTGGCAATCGCCCGAGGATCTGTAATGCTCTTGTCCACAAGATGCTGGTGTAACTCCAAATAACTTTGTTAAAGCATGCTCTCACATGCAATCAGATTAAACATGCCCGCAAATGTGTCAACTTTGTTACCTGTGACCCAACCACTCACATAGTTCAAGGATTAATCTGTAAACGCCTTGAAGATTTGACTCTCCTTTTTGGTGAGCTCTCGAAAGCTCTTGATGTATTGTTGTGGGGTCTTGTAGAACTTCCTGAGAATGGTGTCCTTCATCTTGGAATAGATTGGCCTCTCTTCAGGAGTCAACTGAATAATTTCATCAGTTCAACAGTCGTTAGACATATCATAAGGGCTGCATCCCACAACTCCTCTTCCATCTTCTGGAGGTGAAAAGCTACCTCCAGCTTTTCAAACCAGTTGAAAATGGCCTTCCCCTCATTGGGGCTCATTATGAGTTTGGTGGTATCTCTGCGGTAAATCCGATGAGATACCTCCTTCACACAACAAGAATAATCTTACCTTTCCTCTCCTTCATCCACGAAACGCAATCGCCGCCCTCATCATGTCAAGAATCTACTACGCAAACAGGCTCTACCTCGGGATGCCAGAAATACTCCTGAAGAAACTACAACGCATCCAAAATGCAGCAGCCAGACTCCTCTTCAAACAATCCAGAAGAGACCGCATCGCCCCAGCACTAAAAATACTACACTGGCTCCCAATCAAACATCGTATCACGTTCAAAACAATGTGCATAACAGACAGTGCAATCAGCGGACAGGGAGCTGAATTCCTACAAAAGAAAATAACAATCTACAAGCCAACGGGACTCCTCAGATCAAGTAATGAATCCACCTGGAACCAAAACCATACATCAAAAAAAAAACTAGGGGTCTCCTCTTTCTCCCACCAGGCCGCAAAAACCTGGAACAACATCCCCAAAGAAATAAGAAACACCAAAGACTACCTACAATTTAAAAAACTTCTAAAAACCTGGCTTTGGAACCAAATTGAAACAACTAAACAATCAAACAAGAAACACAAAGAACAGATTGACAGAATATATGATGGCACAGGCAACACCCAGAACCGACTAAGGGAAACTCCTACAACAACAAGAGAAACAATGCTAGGTGGAACAGAACACATACAACAACCCAAAGAGGACAACAATTAGCATACATGCTCAACACTATCCAACAACCTTACCCACTCCATGAACGTTACAAAGTGCCATATTTAGATAGAATTGTGAAGTTAGCAAGTACCAAATTTAGATAGAATTGTGAACGTTAGTCTGCGCCGGACCCAGACAGAATTGTGAATGATAGCAAGTACAACACCTAGATTGAATCGTGAACATTAGCCTATGTCGCATCTAGATAGGATTTTGAAAGATAGCAAGTGCCAAACTTAGAAAGAATCTTGAATGTTAGCAAGTGCCCACTCAGATAGAATTATTAACATTAGCCTGAGTCACATCTAGACAGGATTAGGAATGTCGGCCAGTGCCACATCTAGATAGAATAGCAAATATTAGCCACTGCCACATCTAGATTGCACTGGGAATATTAACAATGCCATATTTAGATCAAACCGTGAATGCTAGCTTGATTCACATCTAGACAGGTTTTTGAAGGTAGGCCAGTGCAAGATCTGGATAAAATGGTGAATAATGGCATGCGTTGTATATAGACAAGATTGTGAATATTAGCCACGGCCGGATCTAGATAGAAATGCACAGATATTCACAAGCCACACCTAGAAAGAACGTGGAAATTTAGCACATATCACCTCTATGTAGCGAGGCTAATAACCAAGCCACTAACAATTTCACTCCTCTGAATACACCTCTAAAACTCTAACCAAACACAACCACAACCCTAAAGCACAATTTAACACACAAACTTCACTACATCGCAACAACAAAACAAACCAGACATAGCCTCACACTACAGCACACAACAGCTACCGAACGGTAAAGCACCCCAAGCTCAGCAAACGGTGTTAACCGAACTGAAGCTGCCTACAGCACACCACTGCTCTCTTGCACTGATCCCGCTCATTCCCACTATCTTCTCCCCCCATCCCCTTTTTCCTTTTCAGATCAGCAAGAGCCCCAGGGGACCACTCCGGTGGTGATAGTGCACGGCACAAATATCTTTAACATTAACATTAACATGATCTGGATGTGTCAGGTTATACGCAAATCCACAATGCTTGTGACTCACAACGGGATGTACCTTACAAAATGGAAATGTTTGTGGACGTCATGTACGAGTCACCTACCCCTAGAATTTCCCAGGGAAATTCTTGGGCTTTTAAAAATCCCAGCTCTCAGATGAGCCATTTCATGAGTCTATTCCAACTATGGGAACAACAGTGTGTGGGCCTCTTGGCTCACACTTCCTTACTTCAGACCTTAGTATCAACGTGCACAATACCAAGGAGGCTGATTTTCCCATGCATCCCCCAACACAACAACTAGCAAATCAGGATAGGACTGTGAAGCACTGCCTGCCCACTTAATAGAATTGGACCAAGCTACTACATTGTTTAGGGCATTTTTGCCATGCAGCTCCAGAAGTGCATCCGCTGCTTCTAGGTTGTGAAAAACCAAACAAAAGGTCAATAGGAAACATTGTTTTCCTTAGACACCCTGGGGGTTGTTTCTCTTAGGTTTTACTAGTACATACACATATTGCGGGATCATAAGACGAATGTAAGAAGATCTAGAAGCACAAGAAGTGCTTGGACATGCTTTCCCTTTACATCTAGGTGTTAGGCAGAATCACAATGCCGTCTGTTTATTCTGACTAGCCCACTACCCTGCCTGGTGTTACTAAAGCCAATCAACATCTCGCATACCCTAATCTTGGACAAGGCCGCCTTCTGAAGCTGGCTTGGCAGTCTCTGAATTTCTATTCAGGAACTTACCTATGCTACCATAAATAGATGCTGTAGAACACTCTCAAGCCTCTCACGCACCCAACGCTACTCAATCTCTAACCTACAAATCTTCCAAAACTGCCTTTGCGCCCTAATGTGTATGTTAACCCAACACCTCTGGGTCTGTGTCACATCTTTTTAGAACACAGTCCATATACAGTGGACTAGCACGCCTCCACACTAATAAAAAGCATTTCCCCCAGATCAGACCCCCACCGTTCGTCTGCAATCTCCTCCCCTCATCCCCTTCTCCCTCCATCTCCACCTTACTTTACTCTTGTTCTGTTTCTCTGCAGAGAGGAACACAATACACCACGAGCCAGGATCAGCGCTTTGAAACTCCTACGGTGGGGATTCAGCACAGCACAAATGAATAGTAGCATATGATATGATAAGTCATTTATAACGCGCCTGTACACATTTGTTATGTTATATCATAACATAACAAATGCCTTCTGCACACTGGGGACTAGTATCCGACACTTTTGGTATCCTCAAGTGTCCCCTTGTAGTTGTTCTTTCTGACGTTCATGCCTGAGTTCGATCTGTGTACCAATTATTGGGAAGTTCCTGCATCCGCGTCCTGTGATGTGATTGTCGTGAAAGGCTGCCTGATGTCACTTCCTATGATGTCATCAAGGTGAAAGATCACATGGTGTTATTTCCGCTGCCCCTATGATTTTGGTGAAAAGACAACCATGATCGTCGTTTGCCATATTCTGCATGTGTACATTTTTACTGCAACCTCTGTTTTCCATTTTAACCTTTGGCAATAAGTTTTCGCTATTTGTATCTTGCAGTACAACCCAAGCGTCAATCAATACTTATAAATGTCTGTTCCATTCCATCTAATGGCAGCCTTCAGCTGTCCTACCTCGAAAGGCCGGCGAAATTGGCTTTAGTACATTGCGTACCCAGTGCAAAAGATAATTGCTACAATCAGATGACTACTGCATCAAAGTGTAGTGTCATGATAAATACAACAGTGAATACCTTGAAAAGCCATCAACCATCTCCCAGAACTGCCATTCAGGCCTGTCCCTTCCTTTGTGCCGTTCGCCTCCCTCTTCAAGCAGGTTCCATTGAGAGTGGAAAGGCCATGTAGACTTGAGTGAAAAGCTCTGTCTCTGAATGGGGCGGCATGCTGGCTAGAGAGAACTGTTAAACCAAGCCATTGTTGTGAGAAGAGGAGGCAGCAGTCATGAGCAACGATAGGACATGAGAAACTAATAGCTCCACCGCGCCAATGTGATTTCTGCTTTTCTTTCCAGGAACTGCCGCTTCGAAAATGGCCCTCCAGGGCTCTTTCAACTGCATGAATGGAACAGCCATCAAACTGGGACAAGTGTGCGACTTCATCAGAGACTGCGCGGACGGCGAGGATGAGGGAGAAGTGTGCAGTGAGTAATCGGTTTCTGATAATCACATAAATGTTCTCATTTGTACACTTTGCGAAAGGTTAAGCAAACTCAACCTGTAGCTAGCAGTAGTAGAATAGACAAGACAGCATATGCGCATCCTATGAACATGCAGTGCATAGAGCCGCATGGTTTACCAAAAGAGTGCCTGCATTCATAAATAAACAAGGCATGTGCGCAGCAATTGGTTCGGGAAAAGATCCATAACAACCCAAGTAGACCTACAAATGTAAGCAAATAGGCAGACTTCTACACCTAAGAGCCTGATGCTGATGTCTGTTACCAGGAGTAGGTAACTGCAGTCAAGGTTGGGACAGGTAGACAAGAATGTATCATGCAGATTAAATCCCAAGACCCAACAGCGCCCAACCTCAACCAAGTGGAATCATGTCTGCCACACAACTATAACCATCCCCATCAAGCTCCTAGTAGGCCTCAAGAACTCCTTGGAATTCTGGTGTGGGATGTTTTCATTGGGTGACATCTAACTCTGGGGAACCATCCACCCACCCCAAACCAGGCGTGCATTATTTCTATTTATTGAATCAAGTTATTTTTATGAACCTAGGACCCCAATTAAACAATATTGATTCCCTACAACCACCCTCTCCTTTCGGGACAAGATACATACAGGGTTGCACACAAGGTCTATTTACTAATAAATAGAAATACTTGACCTATTTAAATATGAACAAATTGTGCCTCTATGTGACTCCAATATCAATGGTCAAAATATTTAATAGGAAAGAGAACCTTTAAAGCACGCTCATCCTTAAGAGGGTGCCATCCTGATCGTACACCCACCATGTGTTGAACAGTTTATGAGGGCCTGGGATACAATTGTAATTTTTTAGGAAACCAAATACATCAGAACATCCCAGCCTATCTAAATCACAATAATTTTTATTAATCACAAATAAACATTTCCCCTCATTCAATGAACATGTCAAAATTTCATACAGTGTTCTAGAAAACTCAATTGCAAGACAAGCTATTTAACATTCCTGCATGTGTTTGCATGCTAAACTCCCCTTCAGTGCTGTTTCTATTGCATTCATGTGTACAAATTAGCCTTTCTAATTTTCAATGGGCAACTTAAAGGTGGGAACATGGGTAGCAGTTAATAACAATTTCCCTTTTTTCTTTGAGTGGTTCAGCACTTATAACGGGATTCTGCTTAGTGATGCAACTCGGAACTGACTACAATTACCTTATTTCCTGTAAATGCAAACACTGAGGTGTCCTTTTACCTCTCTGAATACTTCTTATGGGTTTGATCACTACACAGAGAAGGAGTCAGTAGATCTCCCAGTATACACACCATAGAACCTATTCCATCAAATCTATAATTCCAAAAGTAAATACACTTCTCAAATATTTCCTAGCTTCTCAGAATGTACAGTCAATGTCTATGCCCTTACCCCTCAGTACTTATAAATGACAGCAGTTGAGGTTTAACCTATTCCCCTTTAGTGTATCACTCCCCTCAGTATTATGTTCACATAATTTTATACTTACATATGAATTTCCTTTGGCTGTCTCACAGACAGTTTGGCACCCCCTTAAGGAATGGTTCAATTAAATGGCTTAATTCTCCCCCCTCTGGAGCAGGTGGGCATCAGTCAGCAAGTTAGTGTCAACTTCCATCCACAATCCTGTTCCATCCTATCTGTAGTTGGGCATGTCTGCTGTCTATTTGACTGAAGAAGGGCTGTGTATTTAACTCCAGGTAGGCCTCACTTACAGTGTTCTGTAATTATTCCAAACCTAGTCCAATGGAAAGCAATCTATTCCATTTTCCTTTCTGTTGTTCTCAGTTCTTCTTTTGCTCCTTCTTCAGCCAGTCAGTTTGCGAGTGAGTGTCTGTCTGCAATATTTCTGGGATTGGATGTATAAAGATGAGAAACCACTCTGTTTAGTTGTGTGTACAATTTCTCTAATATAATTGGTCAATGTATGTGATTGGACAGTGTTCCGAAAGTGACAGCACAATAGGCCATTCCCTTGATACTGATTTAAGGTATTTTAATGAAGATGACATTATAATGGGAGTGACTTCTGAACCCAGTTTCCCTCCCATTTGATGGCATGTCATCTTGGAAATGTGTACATTAAACAATTGTTACTTTCTAAAGCACCATGCTCCTCACATGTAATCATGTTACTGATCAGTGTTACTAACCAGTTCATCGGATTACTCTCACTTAGGTGAATACAATAATGTAGATTTTCTTATTTTACCTTTGGATACTTTTAAACAATAATTCAATTTTAAGCTCAGAATAACAGGGTCACAGGCATGGACGCTAGGATAAATCAAGTGCGTGCCATTTCTGCATAAAATATCCACATTGGCATAATTTACAAAATTAAATAAACATTAAAAACGTTAGATAACATTGTTTTGTATTCAGCCGATAGAGCTTTTCATCCTGAACATTATGAAATAACTCTGTAGGTCCTACCATTCAAAGGTTACAAGCAATAAAGTGATTCCCAAGGAAACATTCAAAAGTCATTTCTTTCTTATTTATAAAAGATTACCTAGCATAACCCGTTTCTCTTCCTGGTAACAGAACATCTGGTATCATTTATTTTTGGAGCTCAAGGCTGCGGCTTTTATGACCCAGAGGGTGCAGGGAATCATGGAAAAATTATTTTGAAGTACAGAGCTGGCAGTGCCATCTACGATTCAGTCCTACCCATATAAATGATTCCAGGATCTGGTTGCTTCTTGTGGGAGACATCCATTCTCCAAAGGTACAACGTTTCCTTGACTCTTGAACATGGGAATTATCATTACTTTAGAGGAGACTATTGTAGAAAGCCTATTTGACGTATATTTAGGGTATTTCTCGCAGAGGAACCATAGTTCAAAGCCACCCTCCTTTCCAAATGCCTGTAGTTCCTCCCATTGTTCTTGTCTATGGAGCCTGGACATTTATTGCCATTCACTGCTTAGTGTACAAGTAGTAGAATGTGTGCTTCCCATTCCATTGGGCATAGTCTCAACACACACAGTCTCTCGATGAACCCCAGAGTTGTAGAAGGCTTAAAAGCCTGTCCATGGGCCACACACATACAAACATCATCATTTCACATTAAAGGGTGCTAGACTGTCACTGCAACTGTCCCTTCTTTCCCTACCTGCTGTGGTGAATCAGAAGAAGGACATGGACACTCTGAGGACATGTTTCATGTGTTTTTTTAAAAATTAAAATACAAATTATACTGCTTAACTTTGCCTCTCACTATGAGTGGTTCCTACCTATGTTACTAACTAAGATGCTGGTCAGTCATTCGTGAATTAAAATAGTGTCCAAAAGTATAGACACTCCCATCCCCTGCACACCACTATTACTGAACTATACAGTTTATTGTAACATCAGATTCACAAAAATGAAAAATATATATAAATGTATCACAGGCGTATAATCTGCCTCTACAATTTAATAAACTACTTAAACACAAATACACATTTCTTTCAGATGGAATCCTTTAAGCTCAATGCGTTTTGGGGTCAAAAACCATTTCTTCAGGAGCGGAATTCAGTAAGTGTACATAGAACAAACCGATTCAGTTCCATAATATATTAATATATTTCAAACTTACACCATGGTCTGTCATGCAATACAACAATACTTTCATCACAAGGATGTATTGCTCTTGAATAGCACCCATTCAGTAATTGTCACAAGTAAACATACTGTAACCAAATAAAGTCAATTCAATCCTATGTAGAAAGGATATGTTTACAAAGAAATTGTTAATCCACACCCTATTCCTTCAGTGCAGCTCACTGCTTATTGTACCCATCACACCAATATGTTCACCAATAAGTCTCAAGTATTCAAATGTTAGTATTGTTCCCTCAAGAGGGGAGTATAGCAAATGCCTACCTTATCAACTACACCAAATAGAAACGGTGTACAGTCAACCTGCATATAAACAACACATAAATCAAGCATTACTCCCTATAGACAAGGATAATGTGAGTGTCCAAATATTATTAGACAGAAAAAATGGATAACAGAAAATTCAGGGGAAAACTCATATGTTGAGCCGCTTCACTCATTTTACTGGTGCCTCCGCGATATGTTAGAGAACATCAAATTAGCCACTGTTACTATACTGGTGTGCAAAGCGTCACTATACTTGCAACGTTTGGGACAACCTGTAAGCAGGAACTTGTATTAGCATTTCCTGTTTCAACAAGAAATTGGTAATTGGCGGCCAACATGGCCTAAATGAAGAAAGTTCTTACCTCGCCCTCAATAGACATTAGGTGCGCACCGCCTGCAATGAGGTGTTTGATTCAGCTTTCCCCGAGCAGCTACTCACATCCGAACTGGCGAAAAGTGCATGGTCCGCATAGTATGTCACATGCGAGATCATGTGATCACGTTCCAAGTCGCATAATATATGGGCTCATTCACAAACAACTAGTGCGCTTCCTACTTTTGCAACCTTATAAAAAAATAGATAATGCTATGCAAAATGATCAAATGTAAATTTCCGTATTACTAATTAAAAACACAATATAACAACGTTCTAGGGAAACCAAAAAACAAAACACAAAAACCTATCCTGTACTATAAAGAAATAATAAATAATGACTAACAATTATCCTATATTTCAACAAATTGAGTATCTTGGCCGAAAACAGACAGATTAGACTACTATAAACAAAGGACAAAAATGAAAAAGGTGGAACAATAATGATACAAAAAACTATAATACAAATGGCCCTTATGCCCGGTCACTGCCAACAGTCCATACCAAAAACCTGTCATGTAGACCATGCGGGATAGTGCCTAAAGAGACAGTTATCTTGAAACCCACAAAGGGGGAAACAAAGCTATAGTCATGCACAGTGAATCGAGTAGATGCCTTCATTAATCACTGAATTTCTCAAATGAAGCAGTTCAGAGAGAACTCCTCATTCATGCCCCTAGGTTTGATGGTGTCCAAAAGGTCAATCCAAAACATTTCCCTTCGCTAACAAGGTATTGTAGTCTCCACCTCCTGTGGGACATTTAACTACTTCTAAGATGGTAAATTGTATTTGAGCAATAGAGTTTCTAAGCTCTTTAGAATGTCTGGCCACAGGTGATTTTTCCTTCATGCATTGTATGTTTGGCTTGTGCTCTTTCCATTGCTCACAGGCTGTCCTGGACGTCTGGTAAACATAGAGAAGGCCACAAGGGCACTTTATAGTGTATTTCACACCTGATGATCTACAGGTGGCAGTCATTTGTGAATGTCTGAAGGAATAAGTCTGTGGGCCAAACTAACCTAACTTACTCTAAGACTATGATAACTAATTTAGGTCAGGAGAATGCTCCCTTCTCCTCAGGGTACTTCTGGTACCAGTCTTAGTATTCCTTATCAATATATAATCTTCAAATAGTCTCTCGTTATTTCTTGTATCAGTCTCTATAACTCCTCAAGTGGGCTATTAGGTTTTCTCTCCTCCTTGTATATAGCCTTAGTGGATCCTTTATAATATATGTATTCTTGGTGACTAGATTCCATGGTTTCCTGAAAAATATCATTTCTCTGGTAGGCCTTCTCTTCTGGACAATTATCTTTCACCTTCCTCTGGTGTATTTTATTTTGTATAATGTTCACTGGGACAGTTCGTCTGAGATCTGGCACATAATATTCTCTTTCACATATGTTATTCTCTTCTTCTATAGAATATTCGGTGTTTCCCCTTTTCCCAGGGTATTGTGATGCACTGTTCTTTTCTTTCATGCTCAAGATTTTAAATAGTTCTTTCTCTTATATCACAACACTTTAAGTTCATCAGTTCCACATTCAACTTTTCCTCATGAATTGTACTAGTGGGATTCATGGCTCATGCCTCCTTCACCTTCATCTCCTCCAGGTGTTATGCAGCTCGGGCCATCCCTTGCATGTGTATGCGTTACTCTTTCTCTCTTTTGCTCATTGGGTATTCAATGTACTCATCCTAGTGGATTGGATACTTATATTTAAAGGGACATATTGGTCCTCATTACGGCTTTGGCGGTAGCCATGCCCTTAATAAGGGCATGGCTGCCACCAAAACCGGGTCTGGGTTCCCTGAATGGGGAATTACTGGGCCATTCTGAGTTAGGAGGGCCCGGTAAGTCCTCCTACAGGGAACCCGGGCCCGGACCTTTCCCATTCCCATTTGAGCCCCCATAGGGCTCAATGGGAATGGGTGTGGTAGCTAACAACGGGCCGATTACAACCGGCCCATTGTTAGCTCCCTGGTTCCCTCATGGGACCTGCTATGGACGTCTGGTGAAACCAGACGTCCACATCGGGTCCCGCGAGGGAACCTCGTAATCTTGCGGAATGGGTTTAACGGGTCTGTCTCCATTAGCGGAGCCCATTAACCCATTCCTCAAAGGTTATAATGAGGCCCCTTGTCTTTCTGGGTGATAATGGCATCTATCACATTTTTCTTTGGCCCGGTCTTGTTGTTTAAAAGTTGTTGATGTTTTGGAGCATCATCCCATGTAGGCACTGGTGTGCACAGCTTTAGGGAGTTCCTCGCAGGAGCAGGAGTATTGTCCCCTAGGGGGGAAGCTCTCACTGTGAGGTCCCACTTGCCTCAACATCTACGGAGGGTGTTGCAGCAGGGGGCTCCCCCTTGGGGAAAAAGGTACATATTTCCTTGATTCATCACACTGCCTACCATGTTTGTCATACATCCACCTTTCACACAATCTAATGAACAAAGCCAGTGTAGGGCGGTTCGGGTGTATTTTATCACTTTAGTTGCATATGTATTACTTTGATAGCCTACACTCACGCAAGGTACCACACTCTCTCAACATAAACTAAACGATAGTCTAGTTTTATGTGACATACAACAAACTCTTCATAATGTTTTTGACACCAATGTGCCAGGCATTTCCTATTTTACTGTATACGTTTGACCACTCCATACCTTTACAAACAACATTCTCCTTTATACACATTCTATTCTTCACTAGGCCACTTTTGGTTGAGGCTTGGAGGTCTCAGAATTAACATTCTGAAGTTTCACCTTGGGAACAAAGTATAGAGATGCCTGACCGAATAAATCACCAACCTTCCAGGATTGCATTAGCACACACTTGCTCCCCTCATCCATCCAATCTTACATTGTGTACTAATGTACAATGTTCCAAACTGTCTTGAAAGCACAACCCTTCTCTCAGCCCTTAAGGACACCTCCTCCTTCCCTCTTTTGCAGAACTGTGGTCCCCCAATTAGGACTGACATGCGCCCAAAACATTCTTGCCCTGCTGCATCCCTCCCTCCCTCTGTTTGTGGCATTTAGTGTGCAGTTTCCCACCCTCTTATCTTCCTCTTGCTCATTTTCTTCCCCTCAGCAGATTACAGCCTTGATAAAGCTATGGGGCTCAGTACTCCACCCAACGGACAAGTGAAGTTACTAGGAAACTAATATGGTGGTGATTTGATGCAGTATAGAATCCAATTAACATAACATAGAATTCAAGGCCATGAGTACATTAGTCCCAAACCCTTCCAAACCCTCCACAATGCCATTTTCACCTGCTCAAAGCATGCAGAAACTAGTAATACAGAGCATATCCTATGCCAGCATTCAAATCACAGTGGCCTTCCTTTTCACCATCTTAGACAAGAGTTTAAGGGGTGTGAGTATTGATAGGGGTAAGGATAGATTTCACAGGGCACTCTGGAGGGGCTCGCCCTGTACAAAAAAAGGGGAGGATGCTGGATATTTTTTGTGATTTCATCAGTACATAGGATTGGATGCTTTGGGTGCTTTGATACACAATTTACTTGCTGTATAAGTGCCTTACAAATGCACAATAAAGATAAATAATAATAAATCAGATATTTCACATAGAACCATCTGATATGGTTGCAAATAAGTGGATTGCTATCACATAACAAACTTACCTGTGCAGCACCAGGGCATCACATCACACCTTCCGCTGGACAAACTAACTCCTGAAGCTTAAAGAGCATCCAGAAAAACATACATAAAAACAGAAAACATTCTAGAGACAGGCCTTCTGCGTGTTAATGACTGGTAGGAGCTAGTCAGTTCCTTGGAGATGACAACTAACCCGATTCGCTCTGAAATTACAACAAAGTTACAGTTTAAACACCCAATTATACAATTGACATAATCACAAATATGTTGTTACTAAGTCATCCCCCAACCATCCATTGGCTACTTCTAATACAAAGTAATTAAATCCCCCTACCTCTAAAACCCCATTGGATACATTCACAAATTACAACCCATGTGATCTTCTTCCTTCAGCAGTTATGACGTACTGCACATAATACATTTATCATTCATGAATAACTCAGTTTATTATTCAGACCATGTGACAGAAACCCATTAACCCACATGGTGATTGTGCAAGGCTTTCCATAAACACTTTGAAGCATGGGAGGGAGAGAAATAAATAAGCAGCTTTTGAAGCAGCAGTAAAAAATCCTTATCCTCCCGGATGCTCCAGACGTCCTATACCATTTTTACGGTTCCATGTAATATGTCCCTGCAAAAATGGCCCCTGACAAAAAAAGTCACTGTTTTTTGCAGAGACATTATTACATTGAACATGTGGGGGACACCACTGCTTTTTTTTTTTAAGGGGAGCAGGGGACATCCCCACAACCCATCCCCATACATAATGTCACCTTATATAATATCGCCAATGTCTTTCCCCGGCGACATTATGTATGGGGACATTATTACATGATTCAATTATTTCTGCATTCTTGCATGTAATCCTATTTGTGACTGCCATTTCAAGTCATACAGTCTGCAGCATACATTCTACTTATTTGCCTGCAAACCCATAAACCATGAGCTCTCCATTTAACCGTCCAAGTAACCAGATCTTTCTGGTCATCAAAAAACAAGCCTGTGTGCTCCCTGGGAAATTACACTTTGTATTTTAGAACCCAAGCTGGCCATGAAAATGTAACAAATGGCTTTCCATTCCATTTTCACCTTCAACCTTTTGTGATATTATCACAACTTCCCATATGAGGTTCGCTTTCTACCCCCTTCCGTGACCTAGGTCATCCAGCTTTCCAAACCAAGCCAAAACCCCTCTCTGCTAATCCAGGGACTCTTGCAGTCTACTTAAGATTCTGAGTAGGTCAAACCTGCATTCTTTAATGTCTCCACGCATCCACAATGAACCCCATATTTCCCAATGCCCTAAATGTGCCTGCAGTCTAAACCATGGTTGCATTCACACATGTTAGTTTCCCCTTCAATGAACTCCTCTATCGCATGCATAAAGATCCCCACTACATACTTCTCAGCGCTACAAATTGTACATTGCACAATAAATTGTTTCCATGCCACTGCTACTCATGTTGCTACCTACTGTGACTCTAAACATGTATTCAACTAAAATACAAAGTAAAACTAATTTTAATTCTTACTACACTGAACACGTATTTAGCTGCAACATCGCATCTAATCCAGCCACACCATGCCCCAGTACAATTTGCATAGCGTGAACCTCTTTCCCATGTTGCGACCTAAAATATCTATCCCAACAGTCACACTAGAATAATGCATAATTTAATTTATGATTTTCACCTCTCACCCTCTATCATAAAATAGGTGTGTTGATAGGATGCCTAAAATTCTTTGCTCCATTAAGAAATAGCTCCCCAACAAATAGTATGGGATTTCAAACATACACCATAAACATCCACATGAACATACCCCAAAGACAGAAGTGCCTGCTGCACTGAAACTGCACATCAGAAAATAAAATGTCCCAGACGTGTCAAAACTATAATTCTGTTAACCAGAGAGCACAGCCTGTGTTACAGACATTTCTTTTTAAATGACTAAAGTTATGTGGTAGGATGTGGTCAATGTTTCCGAATGGTGCATTTATGCTGTTTCTGTACTCTGCATCAAGTGAAGAAAATGAATCATCATTTCATTCAGAGTCTTTCTAAATGTAATGTTTTTCTTCTATTCCATTCAATATCCCCATATTGTGCTGATTTCAGGTTGACTCAAGTTTCAACTATGGGCAAACTAGCCCCCCTCCCTTTAAAACTCTTTCCAGAGGAGGCTTACATAAATGAACTAAAATGCCCAAAACTGGAGATTTGCAGTAGGGTTGGAGATAACCATCTAAATTGGCAAGGTGGTTGGAACCCATTCCTTTTTTATGACCGAGCCTCAAAAGCAAATTCATCCATTAACGGGCATCTTTCGATCCTGTTCTCTTATAGCAAACCGCCATTTGGATTTTCTATTTTTATTTATTTATTTATTGAGCATTTGTATGGCGCCTTTACAGCAGAAATTGTTTTCAGGTGCCACAAGACAAAAAAGGGGGACAGAGGAGAAACAACAATAATGGTCCTACTAAGCCTTGTGACGTTTGGATCATGCAAGTGCAGTATCAAGAAGTGCAGGGGAGGGAACAGGTATGGACAAGGGATGGGGTAGAGCGAGGGTTGAAGGAGGGAGAAGTGCTGGAGGGAGGGGGCACCAGGTGCTGAGCAAGTGCTAAGGGATGCCCGGGAAAGCAAGTGCCAGGAAGAGCAAGGGGTAGTGGTCAATGGTGAGGGGGAGGACCAACCTAGGAGGGCTAGTCAGGGATGGGTGCTCCAGGGCAAGTGCTGATAGGAAGGGGTTGAGAAGGGAAGACTGGATGAAGGATGGCCTGACCCCGCAGAGACTCATAAGGGGAACAGGAATCCAGTCGTAGCAGCAGGAGGAGACTACCAAGGGAGAGGAAGAGGGAAGGAGGAAGAGAAAATGAAGGTCTTGAGAAGCTTCCCGAACTTAAGGAGATCCGGCTTGAGTCAGAGAGGGATAGGGAGGCCGTTCCAGAGGGAGATCTACCTCCCACTCTCTGCTTGGAGAAACGTTTGATCTGCAGAGAGTTGGAGCTAGAGAACCCAAGAACTCTAGTTGGGAGGTATTTAGGGAGAGAGAGTTGAATGTAGCAAAGTCCCAAGCCCCAGAATGCCTTATGGATGATACAGAGGGTCTTGAATTTCATCCTTTCAACCACTGGGAGCTAGTGGAGAAATGTTAGGGCTGGAGAGATGCAGTCCCTAGGCTTGAGGCCCAGGATAAATCTTGCAGGCCTATTCTGGATTAGTTGAAGAGGGCAGAGTGAGGAAAGAGGCAGATTAAGGAAGAGACTGTTGTAGTAATCAAGCCTTCAAAGAAGCAGAGCTCTGGAAAAATTGAGTTTCTGGGGGAAGGTGAGGAAAAGGAGAATGCCTCTGAGGAGGTGAAGCTGATAGTGGGCCTTCTTGGCAAGGTCAGCGATATGGGGTGGGAAGAAGAGAGAGGAGTTAAAGATGACACACACGTTTTCTGCCTCACACAAGAGTGAGGGGAGGGGACCCAAGGAGGGTGGGCAGATTGTAGGAGGTAAGGAGGGAGTAGGAGTCCCAATGAGAAGGATCTCAGTCTTACTGGCATTATGTCAGAGATCATTAATGAAGGAAGTTTACAGGAGAGCTATGTGTCATCAGCATAACACTGGAAATGAGGAGAGAAGGTAGAGATCAAGTGGGCAAGAGGAACAAGGTAAATGTTGAAAAGCCACGGTGAGAGGATAGAGCCCTGAGGAATGTCGCAAGTCGAAAGTGAGGTAGAGGAGAGAGAGGGGCCAAGTTGAACTTGGGAGGGCTGATTCGAGAGCGAAGAGGTTAACCAATCCAGTGCCCAGAGAGTAATGCCCAGGGTATCACAGAGCCAATTTATGAGGATGGAATGATTGACAGTGTCAAAGGCAGAGGACAGATTGAGGAGAATAAGGGCAGAAGGAGAGTTGGAGTTGAGATTTGAGAGCAAGTCATCACGGGTGTTCAGGAGAGCAGTTTCCATTCCTGAATAGTAGGAGTGGGGGCTGAAGGAGGCAGCAAAAGCAGCTACTTACACTTGCTTCATTGATCGAATGACACAGAAGGAAAATTGCAGTGCAGGCAGAGGCTTAGCCTGACTTTTACTAATTTATAAAATAAGTAATAGTCATAAAACTATGAATATTTAAAATGTAGTGCCTAAACAAATATTTTTTTTTAAACTATGAATATTTATTGTGCAAATAAATGATGCATATGCAGGCTTTCATCTGTGATGAGAGTCTTAGATATCCATGTCTCATGGAGGTGACAGGTTGCTACTGTGAATTATCAAATAAAATCTAATTTGTAGTCAAGCATATTGAGAGCAGTTAGGACCCCCACATTTTCTGATCACAAATATAGAAATACGTATCACCAATGAAAACTGGGGGGTGTATTCAAAGGGTGTCTCTGACTATGAGGCAGGCCAATGGCAAGATTAGGCCAATCACATAGTGTGACATATTTATAACATAAGCATGGGAATATTATACACTTTAAAAGGGGTGAGCGTAGAGAGGTTATTCTTCTGACTTTAGGAAAAGCTGCCACCAAGAACACCACCTGTCCCTATCGGATGGATGCTGTATATGAATATTATATGCAGATTGAGGCTTTGTCCAAGAGGGATCCTGAACCAACTTAACTTGAGACAGACCTGCTTTTTCCTTAAAACGTGAGGAAGGAACCATGAGGGGTCTGATGACTGAGACTTCCCTGGAAGAGTTTGACGGTTTCTGCTGGCTCCATGCCTTTAAACAGTAATTCAAAGTGAGTATGATTATTCTCCAAATGAGATATCTGCTCCCGAGCCATCATTTATATGTGTCCTGTTAAGTCCCAGAAAGAGGGCTGGTTATGGAAGGGGATATAAAAAATATAGCTTGAACAGGAAATATACAGTATATTCTCACTGCATTTAAAATCAACCAGGATGTAATTTCAATACAACCCAAAATACATGTTATATATTAAATTTTATTCAAGTTATTTTCACAGAAAAAAAACACTTTTGGCTGAGATATGAAGACGTCCTTTATGTAGCCCAATGCAGATTTGTTTTATAATGTATGTTCTGTGAAGGTTATAGCTGTTTAATAAGACTTGGGAAATAAGAGCAGGTGTGTGTTTCTACTCGCAGAGAAAATGATGTAAATGTCATGAAATCCCCTATCTCTTGATTACATAGTGCAGAAAAACAAAAGTATGTGCATTCTGAATAGATAACACAGCTTGCTTAATACACAAAACCTGCACAATTCTAATTCAAGTTATTGTAAGCAGATTTTAAACTGAACACACATTAGCAGCCCATAGCGCTATACTTGCATGGCAAGTGTAAGAAATTAAACAGTTCTTTGATTATAGCAATGTTCTCCGTATAATTTGCAAATGTAACTTCATGAGTAATCTTGAAATGTTTTGATGCAAAGGAAGTGTTGAGATATATATAGTGTTGCTCCAAGAAAGACAATATCATATTTTAGCTAGGATAACAAAGTCATTTATTTGCAAGCATTCGTAATTTAAAATGACTTCATCAGGCATAGTAAGAGAATGAGGCTTTTGGATTAGCAGGATAGCCCAAAGATTCACCTTTGGAATGTGTTGTTTGTTCATGTCTGCTTCTGATTGGTTTCCTTCCAGAGACCCTTACACTTCAGAGGTCGCCCAGCTCCCACACATTCCAGTCACAAAGATTTAAGTCGGACACTGAAAAAACATGCAAGCAGGCAAGAGACAAAAACAGCAGTGCTGGACTGCTGTCATGTTTCTGCATCTCTGTCTCTGAGTGGTGCTGTCTGCAGACCTGCATGTTTTTTTTCTACCATCTTTAGAGAAGACCCTTAATCATTATTTAACATTTCCTTTCACAAATCTGTTTCTATTCGAAAACATGCTCCCCTGCTTGCCATGTTCCCTGTCTGCAGCCCTTTTCTTTCTATCACCAATTCTCTTGTTCTCTGCCCGCAGTACCTTGCTCTGTGCACATAACCCCTGTTTACTGGCTTTAACTTCCTAGATTCCAGTCCTGAGTTTCCGTGTTCTCTGACTCCAGTTCCGCCCTTGTCATTCTCATCCAGAGTTGCAGTCCCTTGTATTCCTGCTACATGCTACAGTCCAGTCCTTGTTATCCTACTCCAGAGGTTCAGTCCTGAGTTTTCTGTGTGCCTGGTCTACAGTTCAGTCCACTGTTCCTTGATTCCGATCCATAATTTCTAGTCTGCAGTTCCAGTTTCCTGTACCATTGCACTTAGGTACTTTTCTACGTGCTTTTCCTCTTTCATTCCTGGTCCCTGTCCTGAACCTTGCTTAATTTGACTGCCTATTCTTCCCTAGATATTTCTGTTACCGTTCTTGTCCTCACTCGTGCTTCTGTTATCCCTTTGTTCAGAGTTTGGCTACTAGGTTTCCCAGTAGGCACTCTCTGCCCCTTCCTTTGTCTCGTTTTACTTGTAGTCTATAGTGAATTTAATGTAACAGTGTGGTGCGTTCTGTTCCCTCAGAGGGCATCCGCCGTAGGTTTCTGGCTGGACCGATACTGGATTGTCTTGTTTAAGTACACTCCTTGTTTGTGCCCTAGGATCCAGACATAGAAGCCACTCTTGATGCCCCCTTCCATGGGCTTGCAGGGAGTAGTGCCTGTAAAAGTAACTTACACAGAAGCATTGAGCTTCCCTTATATCTGTGGGTAGTTTCTAGTCCAAGATGTGTATACACCCCTAGGGGGGGTCCTCATTGTTTTTCCAGTGCATGGTTTTTCCCCCAGCTGTCTGCGTTTGCCTGCCGCCTTAGATCAGCAAAGCACCCCACACCTACCTGGGTGTCCTGTGCAACTCCTGACAGCTGCTCCCAATTGAGGCATGGACGAATGGGTTAGTGTCAGTCACAGCATGTACAAACATACTGAAGGCCGGTATGTTTTAGACATTGGGGCTCATTATGAGTTTTCAGCTAAAACTGCAGAAATACCGGGGGGCTGGTATAACCATAACTCGCGAGATGGCACAGGAAAACAAGGGTGCAGAGGAAGACTGCCTTATGGACAGAAGTCATGGCAAGGATGACGGCTGTGTAAATTGTCCCCTGCAGTACCAAGAATTGTCACAAACGCTGGGATGACCGAAAAGCAAAGGTCTGTCACCTCATTGCGAAACACAGGAGGAGGCATGGTGGACCTTTTATGCCTCATGTCCTGGGAGGAGATGGCTATCAGCATCCTACACATGGGGGACATTGAGGGAATAGGGAGAACAGGGACCCAAGGTGATGGTGGTAAGTACAACTGCATGAACTTGTGCATGTAGCAGTGGTGGAAGTGTACAAAAAGAAGTAGTGGAACTATGTTCCCCACTAGCCTGCTCCCGCTCCCCACACACCACATTGCCACGCCCTCTCCCATGCACAATACAAACCCATAAACACGTGTGACTGCTGTTTAAGGGAACATTCAGTTCATTGCACTGAAAGTGCAAGTTTCAACTTCTTCCTACACTTTTTTTTAAAGTGAAACCATTCCGGAACGGTTCATTTTTAAAATAAAAGTATAGGAACAGTAAAACCTAATTAAAAGAAGTAGAGGAGCATCGTTCCTGCCCACTTTGACCACTGGCATGCAGTCTCCAATTGCATGCATCCACCAGAAAAGATGCATAGAATGGGCATGGGAAACGGTTTGACACATAGCAGGCACAGCAAATGGCCAGTGAACACACACAAACGTGCAAGGGGATGCGGGTAAATGCACCAATTCACATGCAATGTAGCCTAAATCTGCAAGCATGCACATGAGCACATGAGACACTGCCATGTGTGCCAAGATCGTCCACATCAGAAAGTGATGCTCCACCACACACACAACAAAAACTCACACACTCACCAGGCACCACGCCATACATGCATGAGTACCCATCATATCAATAGTACCCAAGTCATCCACATGGAATGTGGAACTCTGGGACACACACTGTTGCATGCGTGTAATGCAAGCCCACAGACATGTCTCCTAGATGGCTAACAGCATGTCATTACATTTCCAACAGGTACACAGTCCACCGACAGTGAAGAGGCCAGAACCTCGACCACAGGCATATCAACCTCTGGGTATTAAGCGTGTTATAAATAACCAATTAAAATTATAATTATAATCAACTGCCCCCACCCCTACACAGGCCAAACCCTGTGACATCAGGAGCAGGCAGCAGGGCAGGGCTGCCCGGCCACCAGCACCAACTCCACCACCACCTCACCAGCACCAACTCCACTGCCACCTCCACCACCTACCATCACTGTGGACACACGATCAAGCCCTGAGGGGGACACAATCCCTGTGGCAGCAGTCAGTGGCCCTCCCACCAGCCGGAAGGTGACACAGCTGTCACTACAGCTCCCATCGCAATACCACAGCCACCGCCTCTAGTGGCACGCACTGTGAACATCACAGCAGTGGTACAAAGGCCCCAGGGAGCCAACACACCACCATCCCCATCGCATGGAGTGCAGTCACTGGCACATCACGGCAGGGCCCATATCCCTACCACTGAAGAGAAAGAAAAGAAGGATGGGGATTATGACCACGACATGGGCAATACTGCACCATGCTTCAGCCCGGCCCAGCCACGAAGCCCACACAGCCCACCACCACTGCCTGAGACCAAAATGCACACAATACGTGCAAGGCTGGATAGTATTCAGAGGCAGCAGGCAGACATTTACTCACTTGTGTGCCAGCAGCTGCAAGAAATGCAGGCATGCAGGACTTCCTGCAGGGGTGCACCTGCAGGATTTCCCGCTCACTCAGCCATGCCACGCAGCCATGGTAACACTGGGGCAGAGAGTCTGTGTGCACACAGATTCTTCCCTGGCCTCTGCAGAGTCACTGAACCAGGCCATTCAGCAAGCACACCAGTACAGCCAAGTCCAGGGGTCTGAGTCATCCACTTCTGTTACCCCCACAGAGGGCTCCCTACTCAGCACCCCAAGGAGCTGTTCACTGTGCCACCTCACTGCCAAGTAAAAGGAGCAGGTGCCCAAGGCAAAGAGGGGCAGCAAATGACAGTTGGACACTGCAGGGGTGTACTGTGGGTGTGTGTTTTGGGGAGGGTGATTTTTGAGAGTGGGTGTTTTGGGGAGGGTGAGTTTGAGGGTGGGTGTTTTGGGGAGGGCCTCTACATGCTCAGTGCGTGTATGCGTGGCAGTGTTCTTTAGGCCTTGGCATTATTGACACCCCATGAGCACCATAGGAGTCAGTAGGCCCTAATCCTGGTCGCCCCCCCCCTCAGCTTCCACCACGGGTATCCGGGGTTGCTCAGACGATTCATGTTTCAAGGGTGATGTTTTTCATGACCAGCTTTGCTCGACATGTTCCCATTGCAAAGCCCATGCACATACATATATCATAAAAGAAGGGATTCACAATGACCTGCAAAAAGACATTAGTGGGGACATGGCAATATGGGGCACATCAAGGGGAATGTGCCAAGTTCAGATGGCCATGACTTCACACATCCTCTGAATTTCAAGGGTTTTGTTGCGTTAAGTTTTCACAACTTAACTGCACCAGAACTCATTTCTTTTCAATGATTACATATATGTAGATTAAACCATTTGGGCTAAGACACACACAGCACAATGCCGTCCAGAAGCCATTGCTGGAACTTTAGCACCAGTCAGAGTCAGAAGGCAATGTATAGTGAGGGTGCAAATGTGCTCGTGCCAAGCCTTGTCTTTGTCATTAGGGAACATAGCATTTTTCAAGCCATGACACCTTTCTCAAGACTGCAGAAAACTACATACTGGTTTCACCTTCATTAGAGATCATCAGTGCAGTCCACGCGGACAGCCTTGTGGTTGGAGCATTGGGGCATGTTTAGCAGACATTAGCAAAGTTATGGTGGGTTTAAAAAAGCTTGAAAACACCTTTCCACCTGAAGTGTGAAAGTGCACGAGTCCTAATAATTGTGAAACCAGAATGTCGTTTTCTTCAGCCTTCAGAACTGCCTGTCGTTTATAGTTGTACAGTATTAATTAAAGAAATTGTGCAAGACCCATTAGGAAAGCAACTGGGTCATGCATATTGGACAATAATCTAAATGCCACTGAATAATTGACTTATTTCAAGCATCACAAAATAGCTCATCGGAAAGCATAGTCAGCCACGTTCCCCATCCACAGTCCGAAAGGCAGGGCTTCCTCTTGTTGTAAGTGCACTCTGCACTGAGCATTCTCCCAGCACCAATCAGCAAGAGAAGACACTTGCCAGCAGCTGATGGAGTCGCCGAGCCCTTTGTGACATCACGCTGTAATACGGTACTTCTGCAGTGCGGCTGCTTGCTTTCTTTACTGCCTGCAAGATATTGCTTCACACCTCATTTAGAATGAGCGGGAAACTCCAGATGTGTGAATATGTTAAAGCGGCTTTTAATATGTATGATAAGCAATTGTAATCTCCTTTTACAATGTATTTATACATGCTGTATCTAGAAATATTAGTGTGGTATTATATTATGTATTGTAAGCCGAATAAAAAGTGGATGGTTTTTTGTCAGCCTCTCATTTCTTATGGTGATATTCGATGCTATACACTATGCCCGGGGATGGCCATCCAGCATTCCTAGTATATATGCCTTTAATACATCTAAGCGAAATGTATTGTATGGACACGTGCTTCTTCTGTATTAGTAGCGCGCGCACATACACACGCATACACACACCTGCATTACATATGTAGACACGCGTTATAGAGCTATGGATACAGTAGATAACCAGAGACCAGAAAGAACACGGACCCATCAAAAATAATGGCACCCTGCAGTGCGCAGAATGCACGGCCGCCCCGACCCAGTCACGTGCTGCTGTGCTGACCACAGAATGCGCTCTGGAGCCTTGACTGCCTGAGCCATGGCTGCCCCCAAACGTCGTCTGGCCGTATGGGAGCATGACTAAGAAACCTGCGCGCGACAGCCGGAGTGATAAGCCTTGCGGAAGGGCAGCCAACCTTTTTGAGATCCTTCTGTGGTACACAAGGCAGTGATGATGTCACTTCACCATTCACCTTTGGCCCGCCCGTTTCCGTGCACTATTGCAGAGCACCGGGCAGAATCAATGCATTGCACCCGCAGCTGCTGACGTGACAGTCCTGCTGTGCAGGTGCACTATAAGTGCACTATAAGTGCATCTGCACAGCAGGCCTGTCACGTTAGCAGCTACGGGTGCAATGCAATGCAATAGGGCTCCCCACTTGCCAGCCACTGTTACTCTGATTCACGGGAAATGTATGTATATGACCCCCTCCTCCTCCTATTATAGGAGTGGGTCATATACATACTTTTCTGCGAATCGGAATAACAGTGGCTGGCAAGTGGCAGCTAATCTGTGAGATAGCGCCCTACAACAGCCTGCCCCAGCCCCTAGCATGCCCAATTGTGCTCGAACAGAGCAAGTCGGGACAACCCGCGTCCCGCAGAGCTCCTCAGCAAACTGCAGGACAGAGTCCCCAATCGCGGGACAGTCCCGCAAAATACGGGGCAGTTGGTCACCCTAGGCCGCCGCCTTGGGCTCACTTCGCTTAAAGGCTTAACACCTTTTTCTGAACAGAACTCGTCCATCAAAGCAACAGGGAGGAGTGGCACTCGCATATTCCAGTGTGGCTCTGGCTATTGGCCATGTCTAGTCTATGGAGGGGCGGCTTACATGCAGTGTTTGAGAGTTTGGAAAGAAAACTATCTTTCCCAACTTGTTTCTAAAGCAGGGCAAGAAGGAAAGTGTATGTGGGCACTCACATTGTATGTCCATCAGGTCTGAAGAGCTCTGACTACGCTATAACACACCTACACATCTCTACTGTGCTTAAGCTCATGGCTCTTCCTGTAGCTAAGCGCAGTGTTTCACAGCTACGTCCACACAAATGATGCCATATTGATGAAGTAGGAAACTAGTGCCTCGGCCTCCACGTTTAGCAGTAAAAGAGGTATTCAATGACCACTGCAGCTTCTCCCGTGGCCTAAACAATGGCTCAGCTTGGCCTATACAAGACACGCATGTTCCCTGTGGTGTTACACAGTACCGAATGCATTTGAAGTTCTGTAGTTGCTTACTAGTCAGCTGCTACTGAGCAGGGATCCTATGCACCGCCTTTGTGGCAGTACCATCTATCTGTAGCAGCATGTGGAGACAAGTCAAAATGCCCACTAAGGAGTGATTTATGTGAATCATCTCCTACAGCTCCCCCTACTTCCTAAACTCTATTCCATACCAAAGAGCGGCATGTTTCCTTATACTGTGCCCTACCCTCAAAAGGCAACACCTTCACACGCACGCATATGCAGTACCAAAAAAGAAACAATACAGATTGTTTATGACCCCAAGCACATCATGAGCACAGGGCATGCATTCCTACTGCTCCTACTCGACCTCTCCGCAGCAATTAATACTGTCGACCACACTACACTACTCACAATTCTGGGTTTACAGATTCTGTACTTGATTTTTTGCCTGATATGTGTCAGACATACAAATTATTGTGCTGTACCATCCCTCAGGGGTCCATTCTATCACGGGTTATTTTCTTTCTATACATGCAGCTTCTAGCTGCTCTCCTCCAGGGCCCAGCTTTTCTCTGCTCCAATAGAAGGAAGACGCACAGCCTTTCCTAAAGCTACATTGAAGACATCTCAGAGCTGAAAAGCAGTATGGCGCTCATCTATTTGTGGATAACGAGTGCAACCTTATGGGGTCCAGGCCCTCTTTTGGCCAGTCCAACCTTCAGCACTTACCCTCAGGCACCCTTCCCTGACTAGCAAACCGGGTTTGGTCCACCCCTGCTCTCTCGAACTAGCTGACACCTTCCCTTATTTCCTTGAGCACTTGCCCTCCAGGCCTCCCTTGCTCTTGCCCTTGCCCCTGCTCTCCCCACAATTCTCTATATTGCACTTGCACAATCTGAATGTCACAAGGCCTGGTAGGATCGTTTATTGTTATTTTTCCTGTCAACCGCCACCCCCTTTGTATTGTGGTGCCTGAAAACACTTTCTAGTGTAAAGGCTTCATACAAATGTTCAATAAATAAATAAAATATAATACTTAAAACTCAGTCCCATCAAAACAAATATTGTATTCCCCAGCAGTGCAGCTAAACAACTAATCCCTTCATGGCTAGACAGTGTGAATCTTGAAGGGCTCACGCAACATGCAGTAAAACTAACTGCAGCCTCTTCAACCAGCACCGCCTTTGGTATTATATAAATCATGGCAATTCCACCAGACATTTTCATGGCTGCACCATGTAAAGAATCTCGAATGCGGTAAGTGATTGAGATATACTTTATTTAGACGAGCCCGCTCGGAGAAAACATGGCCTCTCGCTTTGCTCTCCAACCGCCTCTGCTGTCACGCAAAGTCCCTATTTATTTATTTTATTTTTATTTATTTATTTATTTATTACATTTGTATAGCGCACTGCAGCCCAAAGTCATTGAGGCGCTTGTTACAAGAAGGTGTACGTAAACAAGATTGCATAGGAGGCAGTGGTTACTTAGTTACAGCATATTGGCAGGTTACAGACAAGTAGCAGTTTAGACAAATAGCTTTGTTTTGATGGCTTTGCGAAATGATAAGTGGGAGTCAATTCTATTTAGAATGACAACAAAGGTGCGCGTCCAACTCCCCACATATCTCCCTCTCCAAGGAGCGACCAAATAAAACTTCACAACAACAATAACAACAATTCAAAAGGAAATAAACTTATATCCTTAGGAATAGGCTTTACATAAAACAGTTTGAAACAAAGCTGAACAGTAGACAATAAAAATAAAAGTTCAAAAAGGAATACATTTGCATTCTAAGAAAATAGCTTATTGAAGACAAATCAAATAAAGATGCTAAAACATATAATCAGTTACCTTACCCGTAAAATTGTGACGTGTGATTATTTCCTAATACACATAGTCACTCAACCAAACAGGCTTTGACCTTAACCTTTGAGAACTCACAACCGCTTTCATACTCATCTGCTTTATCTGCTAGCAGGTCTCCCTGCCCCCACTCAGCATTCGAATCAAAAGCCCTTGCAACTCTTCCTTTTGACCACACCTCTCCTCCTGCCAAGATGGCCACACTCTTTCTCACCGCACATATCTTCTTCGGACCCAGAAATTTACTTTCTACGCATATATTCACTGACCTGGGATTTTTGACATAGACCATATCCCCAACCTTCCACTCCCGATCTTTGACCCTTTCCCTGGCGTCCAACAACTCTTTATTTTTCTCCTGACTTATGTTGATGAGTCTCATAATCTGATCCCTATACACCCGAACAACTTTGGCCATCTCTAGCCACCCTGGACAAAGTCTTGTCCCAGGTTCTCTCCCTTTTATGGACACAAACGGAGAAACCCCTGTCACCGAATGTGGCGTAGTTCCATAGTTCCAAGTTAACAGGTTGAACACTTCTCTCCATGTCAGTTTCAACCTCATGGCTATTTGTAACCCCCCTTTCAAATATCTATTGACTCTTTCTACAGGCCATTAGCTCTAGGCTGGTACAACGCAGTTCTAGTGTGTTTTATTCCATAACTGCTCAGAAACCTCCTCATTGCTTCCGATACAAATTGTACCCCGTTATCTGACACAAATTCCGTGGGCACTCCTTCTTTAAGAAAGACCTTCTCTAGAAACACAATCAAATCCTTAGCCGTGACTTCCTTGACAGCGTCCCATTCAATCCATTTAGAATGAAAATCTACCACAACAAACAAAAATCTCAGACCCTCTCCTAATCCCGCAATTGGACCCATGATGTCCACTGCCAACTTGGTCCATGGCTGGTCTGGTATAACATTAGGAACCAATGGAGTTTCTCTTATGATTTTGCTCTTATCACTCGTCTGACAGGCCATACAATCCTTCACATGTCTCCCTGCCATTTTCTCAATCCCTGGCCACCAGTAACTCTGCCGCAATTTCCTTTTCATGGCCCCTTCCGCTGGGTGCCCCTGATGCGCAAGTTCTACTAAAATGGGTTTGAGCATTTCCGGAGGAACCACGCAACGTCCCCTCCTTAGCCTGCCATCATAAATATTAAAATCTTCCTCAATCTCCCACCACACATCAAACCTCCTATCTAACCCTTCCTTTCTGGCCATCCCGTTACAGTCCATTCTTTGATCAATTTAAGTTCATCATCCAAATCCTCTTCCTGTAACCACCTTTCCTGACCAACAACACCTTCCACCTCTCCCACAAGCGACTCATCTACATCCACGTTCTTGAATTCTGCTCCTTCTCCAACCGGAAGTCTGGATAGGTAATCCGCCACCACATTCCTTTTCCAAGGGTAAGTAGCTCACATCAAAATTGAAATTTCAGAGTCCTAAACCCCACCAACTTATCCTAGGGGATCCCAAGGCCCATCTCCCACTTTCAAATAATTGCACCATGGGTTTATGGTCAGACCTAACAGTGAACCTCCTCCCCCACAAAAAGTATTTAAAGTGGAGAATTGCCCAAAACATTGTTAACGTTTCCCTCTCAATAACTGAGTACTTACATTCCGCACCTCTTAGTGCCCTTGAAGCAAACGCTATAACTCTTTCTGTGTTGTTTGTGTCGTATTGCACCAAAGTCGCCCCCAATTCCAACATACTGGCATCCACCACCAAAACACTCCTGTCCTTGGGGTTGAACCTTCCAATCGAGGGTGCCTTGCTTACAGCTTCTTTGATACTATTGAAGGCCTCATCACACTCTGGAGTCTATACAAACTTTGAGCCCTTTTTGAGTAGCATTCTCAGGGGCGTGGACACCATCGGAAATACCTTGTCCCATTTGTCTCTGACCTCAGCAACTGCAACTGGTTTTTCAGCATTCGCTTGTATTCTAATTCCCAGTTTACGCTCTTCGCCCCAACTTAAGAGAGACGAACCCTCTTGTGTGACATACACTTCCGATTCACAACTTCTGCCTTTATATTTTATGGATGCTTGGAACTTTCCTAAAACCTCAATTCTCACATTACCATAAGCATGTGGTTATATTTTGTGTTTCTTTAATTGGCTCACACCACCTTGTAGACAACCTACAAATGTTCCTTTTGACATTAGAGTCCATGGTGAGCAACTGTCCACCTTCATTGTGACAACCCTTCCGTTGATCAAAAACACATCTGTTGGCGCACTTCCTTTATGCGAAACGTCTGACACTTCCAGCACATGCTTGGCTTGACTACCTTGCAGATCCACCAAATTCTCCTCCTGTTCTGGTACTCTCCCGCTGGACTCAATACTTTGTACTTGACCAGATTCACGACAGACCCTCGTGAAGTGTCCTCTTTTTTTGCACTTCAAGCAGGAAATGTTCCTCGCAGGACAAAACACACTGGTGGATATATGGCGGTTGCTACCACACTCACAACACTTGACCTCCTTACTAACATTTGTTATTCTGAAACCTCTCACTGCAGCTACTTCTACTTCTTGTTTGTCACTCTTCATAGTTGACATATACTTATGAGTCTGTTCCATGCTTATAGCTGTTTCTACTGCCGTCTCTAGTGACACATCTTTGGATAACAGTCTTTCCTGTATTTTCATGTTATTTGTACAAAAAACTAGCTGGTCACGTATGAGTGAGTCTGTCAGTGGCCAAACTCACACGTATGGCTGAGGGATCTCAAAGCTGCAAATAAATTCTCTACCGGTTCATGCGGGTCCTGTGACCTTTGAAAAAACCTATGTCTCCCCAAAATTGATGTTCTTCTTTGCTTCAAAATGGATCTCTAACTTTTTCTCTGCCACAATGTATTGGTCCCCTTGACCTTCTTGTGGAGGTTCTGGTAAGCCATCATAAACACTACGACCTTCCGTACCCAGATTGTGGAGCAATATCGCTTCCTTTCTTGCAGGGGCACATTTTTCCTCACCTATTGCAACCAGATAGGTATCAAACAACCTCTTCCATCTGTCCCACCTTATGGCCAGTGTGCCTGGTTCTGAGAAGAAGGGTGGAGGTGGGGACATACTTGCTGCAGCCATATTTATTATGACTTATGCTTATGCTCACTAGCCAATACTAGCACTACAGGCGTGGTGTGTCTGTCGGTATACCTATTACAGTTTTGAAAAAAGGTTTTGGACTTTATAAGTTATTCTTGTACTATATTCATCTTTTCTGCAACACCTGTGTGTGCCCTTACTTCACTTAGTCTATTTTCCCTTTGCTGCACTTTTGCAGGGACCCTTTAGTGATCCTGTTGTCACTCCTTAAATAGTACTGTGTGGCGATTTGGCTTATTTTCCCAAACGTCTTGCTAAAACAAGTGTCCAATGCGAGTCAGTCTTCCATTATGCTGTGGCCTGAAGTTGAGCACTCTGCAACTTTAAAATGAGTGGACCGCCGCCATTGGATGTGCCCTCCTGCACTCCCCCCTTCCTCCTCACCTTGATTGTTGGCAGCCAATGGAGTTAGGGATGGGCGTGTCCAAGGCGTGATCGCCAGTTTGCAGCAGTGCGACAACTGCTGGAAGTCCAATGCAGGGCTAGGGAGACCGTCCCCCTGCAGCGCCACTCCGCGTACCTCGCGGTGCCTCCCAAGTTGTTTGCGGTCCGATTCAGGCTATGGTGACCCAGCAGTTCTCCTGAGACAGGAGGGCCCTTCCTCCGCGACTGCTGCCTCCCTTTCAGTCATGGGTCCAATTGGAGAAGCTGCTCGAACGTGGAGTGTGCCTGCTGCCCAGCTCTCCTCTGTGGCGGGCTCGTCGTTCTTCTCGTCGCCACTGTAAAGAATCTCGGATGCGGTAAGTGATTGAGATATACTTTATTTAGATGAGCCCGCTCAGAGAAAACATGGCCTCTCACTCTGCTCTCCAACCGCCTCTGCTGTCACGCAACGTCCCTATTTAGAATGACAACAAAGGTGCGCATGACAGCTACGGGGCAATGAGCATATCCAAATCCCCACACACCACTAGAACATTTCAGGGATGAACCAAACATGCTAACTTGCTTTCCAGCTAGATTTTCACTCTAAAAAGCTCTATACTGTCACATAGCAGACTCCTGGTATCAGGAAGGACACTTCTTTGACTGACTAAACCCTTTCCAGTCCCGCTCCTCACTGACCAATTCTGCAATAAAATCCAAATCTCTTAAATATAAGGCTCTCTCCTTCCTCCTCTCATCACCATAAAACAGCTCTTAATCCTCATTTTCCACCTCCTCCTTCACTTGGGAGGTCCCTTCTGCCACCTCCTTTATATAATCAGCACCCTTTGTCTTCCTAGACACCTCCTACATTGTTTCTGCAACTAACTCCTCCTCCTCATCTCTCAGTGTGTCCTTGCTGTCAATGCCTGGCATTCTGGCTACAACCTCCTCACGACCACATCAGACTGGGCTCCTTGGCACCACCTCATTGCTACCAGCGTGGATGCTTCTCAATGCTTCCACCCATCTTTACCACCCTGGTATGTTTTTAAGAGACCACCTAATTTCTATCACCTCAGGCACTTGTCACCACCACCTCTCCTCCATCACCTTGCACTGGTCTTATAGCTACAACCTCATAATATATTGCTTGGGCTATTCTTTTCACTATCCCCTCCAACGTCCACCTTCTAAACCACTGCCTCCTCATTTGTTACCACTGATTCTCCTACTGTCAGTACCACCACCTTTCCTTCTGATCTCACCACTTGCTCTTGCTCTGGTCTGACCCCCATGTTTACCTCCCTCTATTTGTCCACTGCCATCTGGTCACTCCTGTTATTGCTCCCACCCTCTTCCCTTCTTATAGCACCACCTCCCTCAGTCCTGATGATCTCCCTACCTCCCTGTCCTCTGCATATGTCATCTTCTTCTCTCTCTCTCTCACGGACACCTGACAAACTCTGTCTGCCTCTCAGCCACCAGCCCTTCCACCACTCTCCAATCTTTACTGACCCTCCAGCTAGATCCTCTTAAATAATCTCAATTCACCTACCTTCTCGATAGCAGAAACGTAATGCCTCTAAAATAAATGCTCAACAGTACCACCATTTGACTGGTCCTAACATTTTTGGGCAGACTAACCCCTATGCCAATGATATATGATAAGTCATTTATAAAGTGCCTGTAGGCACGACAAGACAAGCAGGGGGAAACAGAAGGACGACAAACAACGATCTTACTAGGCCGTGTGTCTTTCAGATAGCACAATAAGGTTACAAATCTTGGAATTTACTGGGAATCTGACCTGAGCCCTTGTGCTCAATTCAGAGCAAGGTGGCAGGCCCTAGTATTTCAACAGAGTTACAGTGAGCGGGTGTGGTCTCATGAACTTCCTTTCTTTTCTTACTACTCCTATCTACCCCTCTCTGGCTCCTCTGCCACCTCCCTCCTGTGCCACCTCTCTGGCACGCTCTGCTGCTTCTTTGGCCGCTCTGCCGCCTCCTTCTTGTGCCACCTCTCTGGCTCCTTCTGCTTCTTCTCTGGGCACTCTGCCTTCTCCTCCTTCCGCCATCTCTCTGGCACTCTATTCATCCTCTCTGACTACCCTGCCTTCTCCTCCTTTCTCCTTTGCCCATTCTCGGGCACCTCTAATACTTCCGCAGGGCGTATCTCATGCTTGTATCCCTCCACGGAAGTCTTGCAAAGGTGGCAATCTGTTCCACGTTGCTACTCTCAACTCTCGCTCTGCAGAGCTGTCGCTCTGCATGGCAGATGTCCTCAGACATCTTCCATGTCCTAGAAGATCTTGATTTGGATGTACTCAGTCTCACTGAGACTTGGTTCATGGCCAGCTCTGTCACAGGTTTTGACAATCTCCTCCTTGATGGCTACAAGATCATCTCCGAACCCAGAACCAACTGTCTGGCAGGAGAGTAGCCCTTAGTTTCCCAGAGTGGATCCCTGCTTCTTTCAATCGTATGCAAGCCTATTCCTCCTTTTAATGCCTAGACTGCAGGCTCTCTATCTCTCCTAACCTCTCTCTCACTCTAGCCACCATCTACAGGCCGCTTGTCCAGGTCACCCTCTTCCTCTCTGAATAGACTGACCTCTTCTCCTCCCTCCTTGCCGCTTCCTCTCAACTTATCCTCAGAGATCTCAACATCCACTTGTATGCTACTAACCCCTCCTCTGGGCTCTTTTGCAACCTCTGTGACTCTCTCTCTCTCTCTCTCTCTCTCTCTCCCCCTCTCTCTCTCTCTCTCTATTCTACCATCTGGCCCGACTCACTCTGCAGGGCACACCCTGGATATTCTTATCTCGCCAGACCTCTCACTACTCCTCTCTCTTGGGCTGACCACTTTCTTCTCTCCTCTAAACTTTTGCTCTCTGACCCTCAGGTTAAGGTTAAGCCAACTCCAGCACTGTCACCCACCTTCTCGGGTACCTGGCCCATGAAGCGTGTGTCAGTGGAGGCTTTCGCCGCTACTCTCTCTCCTCCACCTACACTTTTGGCTGACTCACACTCTGACACAGCCCTCTCCAACCTTCATCTTTCTATCTCTAACACCCTGGATGTCCTTGCCCCTGTCATGAGGATCCATTTGAAGCCTGCATCCAAGTGTAACTCTTGGTACGATTCTGACCTCGTCATCCTTAAGCGCAAGTGTGGGGTGGCTGAGAGGGAATGGAGGGCATCAAGTACACCCTCTGGCAAACTGGCCTGCCGCCTGCTCCAAAGGTAATACAGACTCTCTGTCCACTCTAAGAAGAGAGCTTACATCCAAACCTGCATCTCCACAGCTTCTAACAACTCAGCAGAAATGTTCAAAATCTGCAAAGAGCTGGCCAATCTTGCTCCTGTCTCTACCTCTCCTGTTCCCTCCCAGGCCCTCTGCATGACTTCTGCATCTCATTTTACCACTAAAACACTGGTCAGCCTGTCCACTCTCTCTGCCTCTACCTCCTCTTCCTCTCCTCTAACACTCCAGGACCCTCTCTGTTTCTTCTCTGCCTTTCTCTTCTCCTACCCCTGTTGACTCCCGACGATGTTTTGAGACAGGTCTGATCTATGAAAGTCTCATCAAAACAGGTGCTACTCTAAATGTATGGACCGTGAGATCTTTGAAGAGTTCAGACGATTTCATGATACCCTGTACTGTGCCACCCAAGCTACGGGGTCCCTGGCTATCCAGTCTTTGCTGGAGAATATACCCCTTTCCAGGGAAAATATCAACGGGCCGTTTACTATTGGGCAGATCATTGAGGTGATTAAAGGATAGTTCCGGGACTTTTTTTTTATTGTTCCTACGGTTCGGCCATGTGTTTTTAAGCATAAATCGGTAGATCGTAGAAAACTTTCCTATGGACCTTACCCGACTTTTCGTCCATTAACGCACTCGAAAACATCCGCCATTTTATGATAATCCTATCATTTCCCCCCATCGCCCTGGCTCACCTGCTTTTGCGGCACTAAATCAAATCCCCCGCCCCTGAAACAGACTTGATCAAAACATTCATATTCCCCGCCTCTATCCGTGACCTGACTGAGCTGCGTAGGCAAACGCGCCCAGGCGTCTTCTACGCGACTCCACACAGAACCAGGAAATCAACACAGATGAGCTCACACAACGCAGCGCGCCACAATTGGGAATATGAAACTGTACTTTTAAATTAAACCGCAAGATTGTAAATTTGGTAAAGTACATTTATTTGACATCAAATGTTTTGAGAATATTCAGCGATTTGCATTTTTATTTGCTCACGTTCCAAAAAGTTCGTTTCGAGGCACACAATGTTCCTTTGCTGTACACAGGGTCTTAGATCAATGAATTTTTATTTGCTCTCGATCCAAAATATTTCGTCTTGAGGCAAGCGATGTTCGTGTGCAGTACACAGGGTGTTGGTTTACGATAAAATAAGCTCTTCGGTCGCACTGATAATCGCATGGCTGTTCCAACAATGAGGCACTAGGCCACCACAACGGTCTGTATGTTGCATCTAGCCGTTAGTACCGCGTAAGGGCATACTTGTACTTGGCGATCGTCCCACAAAATGGTCAGGGTGCTAACGTTGTTCACGCGGAGAAGCAATTGGCGATTATAGAAGCCATCCGCCGGTGTCTGGTACTCGTGACACAGACAATAATGGATGATGTATCTATTTGAAATACATAAAAAATGAAATTAGTCTCACCATCAGATCTTTATTAAAATTATTCATTTTATATATTAGGTCTGGAAATTATTTCATAGCTAGGACAGTGCAACTGGGTTTTATACGTCAAGGGGGGCTGTAGGATACTGAGACAGTCCCCCAGTGCAGGGGTTGACAGGGAGTGCAGGTGGAGAGTGGAAGGGCCCAGGATCGAGGTCGCAGACAGTGGACCAGTTGTAGCAGGGGAGAGGGAGAGAGAAAGCAGAAGCAAAGAGGAAGGTTTACTTACTCGTCACTCGGATTACGCGGACGAACAGTGCCGCGAAGTTCGTGCATAAGCACCATCATCATCCTCAACACGGTCCGTGAGAGGCAGGCTTCCCTGAACTCTGGCAGCTCGGTGATGCATTGCGGACTTGGCTCGCCTTCCGAAATGTAGGCCAAGCACCCGGAATTTTCACGGCAGCAGCAGTTCTCCTCCTCAGTTGGCATTAGCTCGCACCGATTGCACGTGCACCAGGTGGACACGCCGTCCATGCGACATGGTCCAGGCTCTTCATCCGTTGACTGGTCCTCCCAACTGCCGTCCGAATCCCCATCGTTTTCGCGTGCTTGCCTTTCCAGTAGTTCTTCCTCGGTGTACTCGGGCTCGTACATATACGGCATTATTGTAGCCATTGTGTGGTAAAGAAAGTAAAATAATTTATAGCGGTGGTACTGGTATCTGTTCACACGGGCTACAATCAACGAAGGTAGCTGACCAGAGCACAGAAACGAGTCACAGAATACTCAAAGTAACACAGAGAGAGGAATGGGTTCGAAAATCTGCTGCTGTGTTGTGAAACGGTGTGTTTATACTTATTGAGGAAAGAGGCGTCCTGCCATTTCCATGGCGACACTTCATTAGCTGAGGCGCAGCGAATGTTGACACGAAACGGGAAATGGGCGGTACGCGTCTGCTGATGTCAGGCTCAGGGGAGGGGGATTTGATTTAGTGCCGCAAAAGCAGGTGAGCCAGGGCGATGGGGGGAAATGATAGGATTATCATAAAATGGCGGATGTTTTCGAGTGCGTTAATGGACGAAAAGTCGGGTAAGGTCCATAGGAAAGTTTTCTACGATCTACCGATTTATGCTTAAAAACACATGGCCGAACCGTAGGAACAATAAAAAAAAAGTCCCGGAACTATCCTTTAACAATCTCCACAGGGGCAAGACAGTGGGCTCAGATGGGCTGACGGCTGAATTTTATGATGCATATGAGTCATTATTGGCTGCCCATTTACTGCTGGTGTGGGAGGAAACTCTGGCTAGCTGGGTCTTATCGCAGTACCTCCGGGAAGCTACCATCATGATCCTCCTTAAGCTGGGTAAGCCAGTGAATGAGTACTGGTCCTATGGGCCATTGTCATTAATTAACGTGGATACGAAATTTATTGCTAAAATAATTGCAAATCGACTCCTGATGCCACATCTAGTCCACGTCGATCAGGCTGGGTTCATCCCAGGCAGGTCTACCATTCTGAAAGTGTGCCGGCTGTTTAATACTATGTCTCGCTTGTCCCCGGGGGGTGCCCCGGGGGCCTCTGCGGTGGCGGCCATGCTGTATGCACAGAAAGCCTTTGACATGGTGTCCTGGGAGTATGTGTTCCTCATACTGGAGTATTGTGGATTGGGGGTGAATTGTATTTGATACATTAAGCTTTTGTACATGCAAACTCACTGCTAGGGTTCTCGTTAATTCCCAAAGGTCTGAGCCTCTGCTATTGGAACGATGCCCTCCCTCCCTGTTGTTGTTCGCACTGGCCATCGGGCCTATGGCTGACATGATAAGCGAGCGTCACATGGGGAGGGTAATCAGGCTGATGGGGCTGCAGCACATTGTCTCCTGATATGCTGATGACATTTTGTGTATGTCAGGGACCCACATATTAATTTGGCCCTGATAATGCAGGACATTACGAGGTTTGGTGAGCATTCCGGGTTTGTGGTTAATTATTCCAAATCTGAAGTCCTTGACCTTACAAATAAGATGGCCAGGCCCCAGGGCTGGTACCCTTTACTATGGGCCCCTCATGGTATCAAGTACTTGAGGGTTTGGATAGCTCGGGATGCAGGCTCCCTCCTCTCCCAGAATTATGCAGCCCAGGAAGCATATTTCCTGGACAAAGCGAGAAGGTGGAAGAATGTTCCACTGTTCTTGGCTGGCAGGTTATCGCTGATAAAGATGGTTCTGTTGCCCAAGCTGCTATACTTGTTCATTAATGTACCACTGTGGCCGGGTAGGGAGTACTTTGCCACACGGACAGAGGTATCCAAGTTCTGGGAGGGCTCCTCTATTGAACCACCTGAGGATGGGCTCCTGGCATATATTACTAACTCTGTGGGATGTCGTAGAATACTGGCCACGTTGTATGGGATGATTGCGGGCAGGATATGCGGGTGGTTGCCCTCTGCTAGGCTACAGTGGGCAAGGATTTACAAGTCAATATTTATGATGAGCAATGGGATAAGATGTGTTCCCTGAACGGGACAGTGTCGCTCATCTCTAGGTTCAAGCTTATACAATATAAAATATTGTATATATTACATTACACCCCCGCAGGCTTAAACATATATATCCAGATAACAATGGGAAGTGCCCCCGCTGTCATGAGGAGGAGGTGGACCATCTGCATATGTTCAGGGACTGCCATAGGCTACAGGAGTTATGGAGGGATGTGCTTGATGCTCTATCACAAATGGTGAATCCAACATTGCAGTACTCGCCCAAGCGTGTCTTGTTTGAGTTATGGGAGCATGTCCTTGGGGGGAGGACTAGATCTTTCCTCAATTTTGGCTGAATTGTGGCTAAGCACTGTATACTTAAGAGATAGAAAGATAGGGTGGCACCAAAAGAAGGCGAATGGATGTCAGAGCAGGTTTGGGTGGATAATTGGGATGTGCTGTATACTGCTATGCTGCCAAGTACCTCCAGGCCGAAGGACATATGGTGTGAGTTCCGGGTGTACCTGGCCTGCCTTCAAGCCACTGTGGAGGACTGCTGAGGGAGCGTTGTGGGGTGGGTGATATGATGCTGGTGGGCCATTGTGGGAGTGTCATGGGATGAACTGGTACCTGCATGCTGACCGCTGTTACATGTTAGGCTGTTACTTGAGGCTCACACCTTTGCTATATGTACATAATGACTGCTGTTTTGGTTTTTAACTGCTGTACAATTTGCCTGCAAGAATAAACAAATTTATTTAAAAACAAATTTAAAAAACAGGTGCTCCCCTGTTCCTCCAAAACCATTAAGGACCATATTGACACACTTGCTCCAGCCTTGGCCGATTTCTGCAATCACTCTTTTGCCACTGGAACCTTCCCCTCCCCCTCATGCACTCTATTGTGCACCCCCTTCTTAAGAAGCCCTTTGCCAATCTTTCCTCTCCAGCAAACTATCACCCGAACTCCATCACTCCTTTCCTGGGCAAACTCATGGAAAAACTGGCCATCTCCTAGCATAATCTACATACTGAATCTGTTGGTTGTTTCCATGATCATCAATCTGGCTTCAGAGCAGCCAGAAGCATGGAAACTGCTCTCCTGAACACCTGTGAAGACGTGCTCTCCAATCTTGACTCTAACTTCCTTCTGTCCTCATTCTCTTTGATCTATCCTCTGCTTTTGACATGGTCAACCACTCCATCCTGCTAAATCATCTCCATGACAACCTGGGCATCTCTGGTTGGGCCCTTGCCTTGCCTGATTGACCTCCTTTCTCACTGATCGACCCTCCCAGGTCCACTTAGGTCTTTCCTCTCATCTATCTCTCTCTCTACTTGTGGTGTTATGATATGATATGGCATTTATAACGTGCCTATACACAAGTGTTTTAAGTGTTAGACCCCTGTTCCCCAGTCTAACCACTCTTCCAGGCTCTTTAACCACTACCTGGCACCTCTGGCCCAATGCATCTGTACTTTCTGCTCTAACTTTCATTGTAAGACAGATGACACCCAGCTCTCCTTCAGGCTCCCTACAACCTCTTCTGCTCCTTCTCTCATACCATACTGTCTGTCCGCAATTCAGGAATGGTGGGCCTCCAACAATATCTGCCTTAATTCCAGTAAGACTGTCATCCTCCTCATTGGGACACCTGCTCCCACCTTCCCACTCTCATTCTGGCTGCCCACCCTGGGCCCTCTGCCTGCTCCTTCCTGTGAGGCTAAAATCCTTAGGGTCATCTTTGATTCCACCCTCTCCTTCTCTCCTTACATCTCTGACATCTCTAAGAAGTCACACTATCAACTGCACCTCTTCAGAGGTATTCTTCCTTTTCACACTTTCCCCCATAACCTCACTCTCACTTTCCCCCAGAACCTCACTGTCTCCAGAGCCCTGGTCCTCGCTAGGCTTGACTACTGCAACAGCCTCTTTCTAAATCTGCCTGCCTCTACTCTTCGACCTTTACAACTTATCCAGAACAGGACTGCAAGACTTGTCCTTGGCCTCAAGCCTAGGGATCGTATCTCGCCAGCCCTGAAATCTCTCCACTGGCTCCCAGTGGCTGCACGGATCAAGTTGAAGACCCTCTGCATCATCCACAAGGCTTGCTGGGGCAGAGGCCCACACTACATCCACTGCTCTCTTCCTAAACATCTTCCTTCTCGAGCCCTGCGCTCATCCATCTCCAACTGTCTGAGGGTCAGATGCTTCTCCAGGTAGAGAGTGGGGGGTAGATTTCTCTCTTCGGCTGGGGCCTCCCTCTGGAACAGCCTCCTTGCCGCTCTCAAACTTGAGCAGGACCATCTAAGGTTCCGGAACAACTCAAGATGTTCCTTTTATTTCTGCTTTCTCTCTTCCGCTCCCTTGCTGATGTCCCTGCCTGCTGCGCACTATGGTTATCTGGCCACCCACTGAACGTATGGGACCAGGCTCCTGCAAGTCCAGTTGCCCTTGATCTGCCTCTGAGCCTCGCAACCACTTAAGGGTCTGTATCTGCAACCCTGCAGTCCCCTGACTCTCTGCACTAATGAGCCACCGACCAAAGCACTTAAGAGCTACTTGTTGCACCCCCCCCGGCACTTCTCCCCCTCGCCCAACCGCGCTTGCAAGATCTGAATGACACAAGGCCTAGTAAGATAATTTTTTTGTCCTCCTCCGTCCCCCCTTCCGTGTCTTGTCGCGCCTAGAAACATTTGTGTACAAGCGCATTATAAATGACATATCAGATAATATCATAAGAACTAGACAACATTGCCTGGAGAGAACTGGAATTAGCAACCTTGAAAAGAAATTCCAATGCTATTGGGATGTTGACAGGCAGGGAATGGGGGTCCCCTATATAAAGAGCAGTTGTCTGGTATGGAAACAATGGTCCCTGATAATAAATGATTGATGCATTTCCAGGAACTCTACAAACTCCCGGACGCCCTTGAAGGATCGAGTAGGAGCACTAATTAAGGCATACCGGTGGAAAATGCAGACCACATCAGAGGAAAGGCTCTTCTTCACCCATAAGGAGGTCACAAAGGCTATTACCTTGCGTGCACAAAACAGATCACCAGGAACAGAGGAAATCCCTGCAGATTATTTTCGGGATTTTACTGAAATATGGGGGCCACTCCTAACACTATACTTTAACGCAATATTAAAGGCTAACATAATTCCTGATGACTGGAACAGAGCAATTATCGTCCCAATTTTCAAAAAGGGTGGGCGAGATAGCCCCCAGGCTCAAAGACTTATTTCCCTTCTTAATACAAACTTTAAGGGGCCGATTCATGGAACAAACGTGCGCCGAAAATCTTCGCGCAAGCAGGCGCAAGCAGGCGCAAGCAGGCGCATGCGGAAAAAAACAGGCGCACGCGCACGCGTGCGATTCATAGAAGTCCCTGCGCGTGTACACCCCGGGATGTGCGCCAAACCCGTGCATGGCGCACAAGTCACTGCAACATCCCGAAAGGCGTGCGCGACGCGCACAGTGAAAGCGCACACCCTCGGCGCATACACCAGAAAGTGGGCGGGACACGGGGCGTAACGGCGGAATGGGGAACAATGCGCGAAAATAAGGGCGTAACTGGGGATGTACTGCAGGGAAGCAGACGGAACGCCCACACGCACTCGAACCACACGTATTCATGGAATCGAATAGGGCAAAGCCACGCACAGCCAAAGACACGCACAAGCCGAAACACGTCCGCCACACGAAGGCAGGCGGTAGCGTCCCTGCGCATTACAAAAGTGGCAACATACAGCAATTGGGCCTGTGCGAGCGGGGCACGTGTATTTCGGGGGTGCGCGTGAACTCTTTCACGCGATCGGGCCTGGGGGAGCAGGTTACGTGTATTTCAGGGGTTCGCGTGAAGTTTTTCACGCGATCGGGCCTGGGGGAGCGGGCTACGTGTATTTCAGGGGTTCGCGTGAAGTTTTTCACGCGATCGGGCCTGGGGGAGCGGGCTACGTGTATTTCAGGGGTTCGCGTGAAGTTTTTCAAGCGATCGGGCCTGGGGGAGCGGGCTACGTGTATTTCAGGGGTTCGCGTGAACTTTTTCACGCGATCGGGCCTGGGGGAGCGGGCTACGTGTATATCAGGGGTTCGCGTGGGGGGGCGTGGCCAGCGCTGATGGCGTAAAGACGTGTCCGTGAGGAGCTCCCGTCTCGATCCTGGCCCAGATCCTTAATCCGATCGATATTTTTGATCTGAACAAGATCCAAACCTATACTCCGGTGGGGGAAGCGATTCTGGCCCTGCCCGGCGCAGGAACGAGGAGAAACGGAGCCGGCGTCCCTGAAAACGCAGCATCCGAACTGGTACCCCCGGGAGAAACAAGATGGCGGACGGCGCCGAGCCCTGAAGGAAGAGCGGATTAAGCCGGCAGCGAGGCAGCGGGGAGACGGTCCATCGGGCGCTGCCTCCTTCGTCGCGGCGAAGAAGTCCCTGTGAGTAGAGCGGAAAGACCCCAGGGAGGAAACCAAGCGCAGGACCGGCCGCCCTTGGATCTCCCTCCCCCCCGGGAGCCCCCAAGCGCCCAGGAGAGCCTCCGCATTACCCAGGGGAGCGAATGGAGCTATATCCAAGGCCCCGGACCGCTGCAGAGGAGACACAGGGGGTGAGTGGACCGCTGTCACTCCGAGGGAGACCCGTCGGTGAACTGTCAGCCGCGAGTGCGGCGGTACTCCGTGAGCCGGAGCAGCAGCGGCGTTGGCGGACCCCTGCCGCTGTCGTTGCAGCGAACTGCATGGGGCCCTCCTCCCTCCCTGAATAGGCAACCGAGCGGTTGAAGAGGGAACAGTCCACGCTCGGACGAGCCGGAAGGCCCGAAGACCCTAACCCAACACCGGGGAGCAGGAACTCGCCTGTGCCGCAGACAGCAGGGCCCAGCAGGGTTACAGGACAGTGGCCCAGCGTGCTGAGAGATCACAGAGCACTCCATTGCCCAACTGGGAGAATACCCTGCGCAGGAACGCATACTTAATCGCACCCCCCTGTGTTCTCCGGTGCCATCACTGAGTATCGCTGAGCATCATTGCATATCGCTGACCTGTGAGGCTCACCTTGTTACACACTGTCCAGGGGCTCATATCTGCCATCACAACACCAGGAGGGACCAATGTCCACTTCACGAAACAAAAACAGGGGTGCAACAATTATGGACTCGTTCTCAGGGGCTAAACCTAAACAGCCCAGCCAATATGAGATCCCCACACAGACGGAACCCCCCGCAGCAGTTGATGACCCCAGCAACGCCCAAGTGCTGCGGGCCATTGCTACACTCCAAACGTGCATGGAGACCAAGATAGATGAACTTAAGGTGGATATGCAGCTCATCCGCCAAGATGCCCGCAACCTAGCGGAAAGAATAAACACGGTGGAAATAAATCTGCAGGATACCACAGACACTGCCAAGGACTTAAAGCACAAAGTTATCGCACTTGAGAAACAAGTGGCTCATCTCGAGGCGAGGTCTGAGGAAGCAGAGGGAAGGGCCCGCCGCAGTAACATCCGAGTCCTTGGCGTTCCGGAAGGGATGGAGGGTACTGACCCCACGGAATTTATTGAGTCCCTATTAATGCAAGAGGTTGGAGCTGGCAAGCTCACACAGGGATTCTCCGTCGAGAGAGCCCACCGCTCCCTACAGAAACGACCCCCACCGGGATCACACCCACGCCCGATGATAGCCAAGATCTTAAACTTTCGCGATAGAGAGACGATCCTCAAATTCTCGAGGGACGGAGGCGAGATTAGACGCAATGGCTCCAAGATCGTTATCTACCCCGATTATACCCCGCAAGTGCAGCGCGCCAGGAACTCATTCATACCTGTCAAAGCCCAACTGCGGAAGCTTGATCTTAAATACATGCTCCTGTACCCCTCGCGCCTTAAGATACTATACAAAGGCAAAGCTGTCTTCATGGAGACTCCGGCAGCAGCCACTATGTGGATGGAGCACAACAATTTGGCTGATGGAGAAGAACACGCCCTGGCGCCCAACGGCTGATCACAAACAGATCTCTTTGCTGCAATGATCAATTAGTTCTTTCAAGGACGGGAGCCATACGGACTACCCACGGACATTGTCACAACCCACCCCACCCCAAGCATGGCCGGCCTAAGGCCAACACCACATCCGCACCTCACGACCCGGATCGGCCAATGGGTAGCGGAAGCCCCCGAGCGTTGTCCTCCCAGAACGGCTGCTGGAGGCAACACACAGTTATCTTACATGTTCGATCCACCTGTTCGAGTGGAAGTTAAATTTGTTCATAAGTCTCCGTTTAATACATCAACACAACAATCATGGTCAACAGGAAGATTACAATGCGCATTGCTGACGGCCGACCCAGGGGGCAATTGCTCAGCACACGAAGCAGGCTTGAAGACGGATGAGACTGCCGTGAGTTCAGTGCTCCAACTCCTCTGCCACCATCATGTCTACACGCCTTAAGATCGCCACTTGGAATGTGAGGGGTTTGGGTACCTACTTACGCCGCAACAGAGTTAAATCCTATCTACACAGGAAGAGGATAGGGCTGGCCCTGTTACAAGAAACCCACTTAACCAAGGAATCCACCGCGACGCTCCAAACATACTGGGGTGGACAGGGGTTCGGGTCCGCCTATTCTAAATTCGCAAGAGGGGTGTTCACTTGGATCAGCCCTCACATCCCCTTCCAGCTTAAAAAAGCTCAACAGGACCCGGAAGGAAGGTACGTGATACTCTGGGGCCACATTGAGCAAACAGAGATATGTATTGTCAATTCATACTTCCCCAACAACAATATCCCTGCGCACCTCGCTATGTTGTACACAAAGATTACACTGTATAGAGATACATTCCTTATCTGGGGAGGCGACTTTAATTGCGTCAGTGACTCTGTGCTTGACAGATCTGCTCCTCCCTTGGGGGGCCCGTCGACCGCTACCACCGCTATGAATGTCATGCTGAACCGCCTAGACCTGGTAGACATCTGGCGGGAGCAACACCCAGGGGATCGAGGCTATTCCTTCTACTCCTCGCCACATAATCTTCACACCAGAATTGACTACCTCTTTACCGGCAGAGAAAGCTTTCCCCAGATTGCTTCTTCCAATTACTTGGGCCGCACCATCTCTGATCACTCTCCCCTGGTAATTGAATGGAACATCACTGGCCCCAGACCTCCTATACCTACATGGAGGATGCCCACCGAGGCACTTAAAGATTCGGAGTTCAGGGAAGATCTCAGGGAATCCCTAGAGAACTACATTCGTGAGAATAAAGACAGTGTTGACCACCTAAGCACAGTCTGGGATGCTCTCAAAGTGGTTGTAAGGGGAGAGGTCATAGCAAAGGCGGGAGGAATGAGGAAACGCCTAAGAACTGAACTTGAATTACTAGAAACTGAAATAGAACAGCTAGAATCCAACACCCTGGACCCCCAACCGCAGGAAGACAGGCTTGCCAATACTAGGGCCACCTGCAAGGAAGCCTGGGACAGACTGGCCAAATTCGATTACATCACCAGAACCAATAAAGCACACGCCCACGCTGATAAACCTGGTAGACTGCTCGCCTGGCTGTGTAGGAAAGAACACCCTAAACATTCGACCACAGCCTTAAGGGATGCTGATGGCACGCTACATCTGACCCAACATGAAATTAATGACACTTTCGGGCAGTTTTATGCCCAACTATACTCCCATAATGACATGGTGCCCCCTGAGGAAATTTCAAACACCTTGGATGAAATTGGCCTGCCCCTACTCCCGCTGTCACATAAGGAGGCTTTGGATGCTGATATCACCATAGATGACATAACCGATGCCATCAAGTCGCTGGCCACTTGTAAGGCCCCGGGCAGTGATGGGCTACCTGCCGAATTTTACAAAACCTACGAGCCGGAATTGACTCCGCTGCTGCATGAGGTGTTCCTAGAAGCCTACGAGTCGGGTATCCTCCCTGAGAGTATGCGTGAGACTTTGGTGGTTCCGCTCCTCAAGCCAGGTAAACCTGCAGATGACTGTGACTCCTATCGCCCTCTTGCGATGCTCAATTATGATGTTAAAATCCTTACAACCATTCTGGCTAAGCGGCTGTCCAGGGTGATCGGAGAAGTGGTGCACCCTGACCAGAGCGGCTTTGTGCCGGGTCGCAGCACCACTGCCAATCTTCGTAGGCTACAACATGTATTATCACATTCCACTCATGTAGGGGAATCCTATGCTTTGCTCTCATTGGACGCCATCAAAGCGTTCGATTCTATTTTCTGGGAATGGCTGATTGCGGTGCTTCGGGAGTTTGGCTTCGGAGAACGATTTGTCAGATGGATCACAGTTCTTTACACTAAACCACGAGCACGAGTAAAATCTGGCAGGCTCATCTCCACGGCATGGGACATACAAAGGGGCACAAGGCAGGGCTGCCCGCTCTCCCCTATGCTATATATACTTGGGCTCGAACCCATCGCCATTTTCTTTAGGAAACAATTCTTCGATGCTGGTATAAGGCTAGACGGGGTGGACCACATAATTTCCCTGTATGCAGATGATGTCCTCCTTTATGTGAGGGACCCGCAGTTGAACGTCCCAACCATGCTGGAGGTCCTCGGCAACTTTGCCAAGGTATCAGGCATACACTTCAGCAGACATAAGTCTTGTCTGTTTCCACTGGGTGCCCTCCAAAATACACACGTCGATGACCTCCCCTCGCTGGGTATAAGTTGGCGCCCCATCACGTTCCGCTATCTGGGCATTAATATCTATCACACGCCCGAATTTATGCACGTCAATAACACGGCTGCGGCGCTGCCTCCTCTGCGCAAGTCGATTAGGTTTTGGGCTCGCCTCCCCCTATCCATGATGGGTAGGGCTTCCATCATCAAGATGATTGTTCTCCCCAGATTTCTTTATGGTTTCCAAAACATTTTTTATTATATTAGGACTCCCTTCTTTCGCCTTTTGGGGAAGATACTTAAAGACTTCCTGTGGGGAATTAGTAGGCACAAATTTGCATTATCCACGCTGACCCTACCCTACGAGCAGGGAGGCATTCGGCTCCCTGATCTGGAACGATACTACCTGGCTGCCCAACTAAGCTTCGTGGCTAAATGGCTAGCCGATGATGACACCCCCGAAACAATGCTTTTACAACGCTCAACTGCTCCGATCAGGCTAAACGAACTCATTTGGGCCCCTCAACGTCTTGTGAATGGGATTCCATACTTAGCTGCCCTGGGTCGTCAGATATGGCAAAGGGTTAAAATTCTTCTCCACTTGAAACATAGATACACTCCAGACATACCGCTCCTTGCCGACCTGTGTCAGAACTCTGTAGACCTTGCTTCCATTAGATACTGGGAAAGGCTGGGAGTGTACACTTGGGGGGATCTATATAACGAGGGCTCCTTCCGTGATTTCTCCTCCTTGCAATCTGTCGATGGCGTCCCGGCTGGCCAATTCCTTTGGTACTTAAAGATCCGTAAATTTGCTCGAACCAAATGGGACGCGTGGCCAGAAGAACCTGAAACTGACCCCTTCATAACACACCTATATAGTTTGGGAGATGGATGGAGGCCTGTGTCCCGTATATACAGTCACCTAATCGATAGGCCCAATCCCCGCAGTCGGGATCTCAAGCTCAAATGGGAAGGAGACTTGGGACACGAATTGTCTGAAGCTGAATGGGGTAGAGCACTAGCGTTTCCCAACGTGGTATCTAGAAACTCTAGATTTAAATTGATTCAGCTTAATATGTTATACCGCTCATATCTGACACCGCTTAGAATAGCCAAAATATATGAGCTACCCCAACACAACTGCCCTTGGTGCGGCAGAGATGAAGCAAATCTTTTACACATGTTCTGGGGATGCGTCCAGGTCCGACAACTCTGGGCGAGAGTGGAACTCCTCTGTAGCAAGGCAGGCATGACCAGATATGAGTGGACCCCAAAAGAGTGCCTTCTTGGAACGTATCCCAGACTGGCCAAGTTCAAACACTCAGTTAAGCTCATGGACCTGGTATGCATTCTGGTCAAAAGGACCATTGCTATGGCCTGGAAGCAACCTGGAGGCCCACGATACCAGGTATGGCGTAACGAACTGGAGCGCTGGATAGGGGCAGAAACCTCAGCTTGGGAGGATGGTGTTACCACATCCCCCGAAGACACGAGCTTGGCACTTTCCGCCTGGAAAACTCTCACCTGGGCCTTACTTAACCCCCCCAATGACGATAAACCCCCTTGAGAAACTTGCCCCCATTGATACACGCTATCTGACACAGAATACTTGCGCAGTCCCTAACCTGAACTCATTTGTTGCCTGACCTCCCCACGTTGCTTACATTACTGACCATACGGAGACTTGTTAATGTTGTTTATGTTTTGCTGTTTCTGTTTAATTGTTAATTTCCAATTGGCCTACTTTTGTTTAACCCTGACTTATACCACTGTGATCGCACAATGCTACGATGCAACTGTTTATTATATAAATGCCAATAAAGAAATTTGAAAATAAAAAATAAATCAGGGGTTCGCGTGAAGTTTTTCACGCGATCGGGCCTGGGGGAGCGGGCTACGTGTATATCAGGGGTTCGCGTGAAGTTTATCACGCGATCGGGCCTGGGGGAGCGGGCTATGTGTATTTCAGGGGTTCGCGTGAAGTTTTTCACGCGATCGGGCCTGGGGGAGCGGGCTACGTGTATATCAGGGGTTCGCGTGAAGTTTTTCACGCGATCGGGCCTGGGGGAGCGGGCTACGTGTATTTCAGGGGGGTACCACTCACCGTCTGCCTTGCGTGTAGAAGAACGCGTAGCCAACACCGGCTGTGAAGTAATAGCGTGTGAACCCCAATGGATGGAAAACACACGCACCGCACGAAAAGCACGTACAGAACAGTGTAAAGGCACGCAGGATCTCCAAGCCCTGCCAGGGCAACGCCCGTGCGCAAAACGTCACAGACGCGCTTACGCTGTAAGGGCCTTTGGTCCAATGAAATCGCGTACGCGTGCTGACGCGCTTACGCGCTAAGGGCCTTTCCTCGATTTTCACGCTGACGTGCAGGATTTTCAAGTGCCAAATCACTCCGTATCAAGCTGGCCACGCGAAAACACACGGAAGACCACGCTCCTGCCCAGAAGGCCGAATTACTGCCCCCCAGTGCCCCGAGCAGCCTCCCACGTGCCATCTGCTGCTGCCTGCCTGCCTGCTGCCACCGTGCCCTGCCATTTGGTGCCTGCACATCAGCCATCTGCAGGGGTCCAGTTGCTGTGTCCACCCCTGCTGGAACAGAAGACTCCCGACTCGGATAACATCGCTCCACAGCCCAGCCCCAGGACCCAGTTGCCCACCCACTCCTGCCCCTGGGGTTGCCATGTCGGGCACATCCACATCTGGCACCAGTGGCAACCCCCGGCCAGAGGGGCAGAGGGGCACCAGCTTCACTGCCACCAAAGTTGGTGTCCTGGTGGAGCAAGTCCTGGGGCAGTATGATGCCCTCTTCGGATCGTCCCGTGCCAACAAGGAAGGACGGGAGAGGATCTGGGCCGACTGTGTGGTTGCCATCAACGCGGAGGGGGTGGCAACCCGCACCATCCAGAAGGTCAAGAAGCGCTGGGAGGACTTGAGGTCCAGGACCCTCAAAAAGGCCTGGCGCCTCGTGGAGGGGGGCCGGGGCCGCATGAGTTCCATCCAGATGAGGATCCTGGAACGCGTACACCCAGCGCTCCACGCCCAGGTCCTTGAGAGGGAGACCCGTCTGGAGTTGAGCGGTAAGTGGCCAAGCATTGCTGTGTGAGACAGGGCATGTTGCAGTGTGCTGGTTGTCTGATACTTACCTGTATGTGTGACATAGGCCATGTACGCATGTATGTGTGCAGGGACATCATGGTAATGCATGTGCGACCGGTAATGTGTGAACCGCACGGTTGTTGCATGTGTTTAAATGCGACATGGGGAGCCCTATGCAGATTGTACACATGAGAGCATGGCAGTCTCTGTTCCTGGACATGGGTGGGGGTGAGGGATGGGTGCTGATGCCAGGTACATATATGGTATCCATGTCTGTGTGCCTGACCTGCGTGTCTGTGACTTGTGAATGCCATGGACAATGTCCATGGCATTCACAAGTCACAAATTCACAAATTGTCTGTGACAATGTACAGATTCACTGATGCAGCCTAGTCATCCTTGTATCCACTGTGATTGGGGTGTACGGGGCCAGATGGATGTGACTGAGGTGAAGTGTGTGCATGTGATAGGCATGACCCATTATGCATGTGAGTTCCATTACATTGTATGTTTCGAGAGTCCATTGGACATGTATGGAAATGTCCATGGCATGCACCATGACTGTCACTGTGTGTGTTTTGCCTGGACTGACACATGTGTTGTGGAGGGACATGATGGAAGTGTACTTTGACAGTGGCACTCATCTGCTATTGCTTCCTGTCTAGGGGACCATTGTACAGTACCCCGATGCTTGTGTAATATGTCTCCCTCTACGCAGCAGCTAGTGAAGAAGAGGGCGGAGACGGCGCTGTGGAGCAAGGCGGCGGGGATGCCCCACGGCTGCAGCAGAAGGGGTGGGTGAGCCCCCACAGGGGCCTGCTACGGCGGAAGACGGTGAGGAGCCATCCAGGTTGGTGGTTTCCACAGAGGAGGAGCAGGCCGCCACTGAGGCGCACATGGGGCCTGGTGGGGGCATCCCTGCTGGTGCAAGTGGTGCGGTCCTGTGTCCAGTCAATTGGTCGACAGCAAACTGGTCGACTGCAATTTGGTCGACACCATTTGGTCGAATGCCAAATGGTCGAATTTTTTTTTTTTTATATATATATATGTGTTTTGTGGGTTTTCGTGTGGGGAAAAAAAAGAAAAAAGAAAAAAAAGGGGGTTGGGGGGGACCCCCCCAAAAAAAACCAAAAAAGGGGTAAAAAAAAAAAAAAGAATTCGACCATTTGGCATTCGACCAAATGGTATCGACCAGTTGTCCTGTCGACCAAATGTTTTCGACCAATTGACTGGGAACCGTGCAGTCCAGGGGCAGGGGCAGGAGGCAGCACAGGTCACTGTGGAGGGGCCTGTGCATGTCGCTGTCCCTGACCCTGTGGGTGCACCACCATGCACCAGCAGGGATGCCCCGTCCCAGGCCCGTCCGCAGATAGAGGGGATGTCCATGTCATCTGACTCCCCTTCACCTGCGGACGAGGGGACCCCTGGCCGTATGGAGAAGGTCCTGATTGGGGTCGCGATGCGCACGGCTGTGATTCCTGATGCCGTGCGTGCTTCCCAGGAGGAGCACGCATGTCATCACGAAGAGCACCGTGCCGACGTGGCCCAATTGGGATCGTCCATGTTCGGGGGTTTCCTGCATGTGTCGGCCAATCTGGCGGCCCTCTCCTCCTCTGTGGAGACTATACGCCAGTCGTTCTCCTTGCCGTCTTCCGGCCCAGATGCCACCAGGGCCCCCTGTGGACCTGCCCTGACCAATGCAGCCAGCTCGGTGGGGATCCCATCCCTGCCACAGTCGGGAGTCAGAGGTCCAGCAGGGGTGGACACCACAGCAACTGTAGCCCAGCAGATGGAGGATGTGCCGGCATCATCAGGCAGGGCACGTGCACGACGGCGTCGGTGGATTCCATCAGCCTGGATGCCGTCGTGCTGGCAGAGGCAGTGGCGTCGGAGGCAGCAGCGGAGTCAACGTGGGAGGCATCATGGCTCGGGGCCATCAACATCGGAGGGGCAGGCATCGGCCGGAGGGCAGGAGGACCCAGGACGGGAAGTGTCTTCCGTGTGGCAGCGGTTGGGCCAGCAGATAGGTGCGGAGCGGCGGTGGGCGGAAGAGGTGCGGCTCACAATGGTCAGGGCGGAGAACTCCAATGCAAGGGCCCTGAGGCTGGCCGAGTGCCTCGAGGCAATCCGCAGGGGGTTGGAGGAGGAGACGGCGTCGTCCCTGCGGACCCTCGGGGCCATGGAACAGGACCGCCTCTGGGACATCGAACAGGAGTTCGATGATGCCCTGGCCCGGAACACCACGGAGTGAGCTGCTGGACTTGCCCGCCGCCTTTGTATATAGTTATATAGTTAATGTTAGGTTTCCTTTATTTTTTTTTTTTATTTGGTTGCGATTGGACAATGCGCCACATTTTTGTATGTAGTTCAGTTTTTAGTTAGTTGTCATAGTTAGGTTTCATTTGGTTGGGCTCATGGACCCGGGATTATCTTGTAAATAGTTCTTCAATGGATTTGTCTATTTTTTGGATTTTTTTCATCGCCATGGAGCAATGGTTTTTGTTTATCATTTACACTTGGATTACTTTTCTGACTGTGACTTTGGACACCATTTTTTTGGATTGTGCTGTGTGTTTTTGATTTTTTTCATGGACATTCTTCTTTTGGTTGTTTTGCTTTGTGGTTTTTCTCATTTCATTTCCATTCAAGTTGATTTTAAATACATTTTTATTTTCATCCTTCAATGTGTCGTATCATCTCATTGCTTTCATGCATGTCATGTTGGGTGTCTTAACCTTCACTTGCAGCCATTGTGTGTGACAGACATGTGTTCATTTGCATTATTTACATTGGGTGTGTAACATGTCATTGCCTTTGATATGTGGGTGGATGTGATAGTTGGTTGGGCCTTTTGGCAGGGGAGGATGGCCATTACGGACATGATTGGGGATTGGTGGGACCCAGGTGCAGGGGGGCATGGATGGGACATGGGTGGGGGCCTGCTGGCAGGTGCCCCACAGTGCTGGGGGGTGGGGGTGGTGGGAGACATGAGTTGGACATGGGTGGGGGCCTGCTGGCAGGTGCCCCACAGTGCTGGGGGGTGGAGGGGTGGGGAACATGAGTTGGACATGGGTGGGGGCCTGCTGGCAGGTGCCCCACAGTGCTGGGGGGTGGGGGTGGTGGGAGACATGAGTTGGACATGGGTGGGGGCCTGCTGGCAGGTGCCCCACAGTGCTGGGGGGTGGGGGGGGTGGGGCACATGAGTTGGACATGGGGGGGGCCTGCTGGCAGGTGCCCCACAGTGCTGGGGGGTGGGGGTGGTGGGAGACATGAGTTGGACGTGGGTGGGGGCCTGCTGGCAGGTGCCCCACAGTGCTGGGGGGTGGGGGGGTGGGGAACATGAGTTGGACATGGGTGGGGGCCTGCTGGCAGGTGCCCCACAGTACTGGGGGGTGGGTGGGGGTGGGGAACATGATTTGGACATGGGTGGGGGCCTGCTGGCAGGTGCCCCACAGTGTTGGGGGGTGGGGGTGGTGGGAGACATGAGTTGGACATGGGTGGGGGCCTGCTGGCAGGTGCCCCACAGTGCTGGGGGGTGGGGGGGTGGGGCACATGAGTTGGACATGGGTGGGGGCCTGCTGGTAGGTGCCCCACAGTGCTGGGGGGTGGGGGTGGGGAACATGAGTTGGACATGGGTGGGGGCCTGCTGGCAGGTGCCCCACAGTGCTGGGGGGTGGGGAGTGGGGCACATGAGTTGGACATGGGTGGGGGCCTGCTGGCAGGTGCCCCACAGTGCTGGGGGTGGGGGGTGGGGAACATGAGTTGGACATGGGTGGGGGCCTGCTGGCAGGTGCCCCACAGTGCTGTTGGCTGGGGGTGGTGGGGAACATGAGTTGGGCATGGGTGGGGGCCTGCTGGCAGGTGCCCCACAGTGCTGGGGGGTGGGGGTGGTGGGAGACATGAGTTGGACATGGGTGGGGGCCTGCTGGCAGGTGCCCCACAGTGCTGGGGGGTGGGGGTGGTGGGGAACATGAGTTGGACATGGGTGGGGGCCTGCCGGCAGGTGCCCCACAGTGCTGGGGGGTGTGGGTGGTGGGAGACATGAGTTGGACATGGTTGGGGGCCTGCTGGCAGGTGCCACACAGTGCTGGGGGGTGGGGGTGCTGGGAGACATGGCCGGGGGCATGGTGGAGGCTGCCCCTGGTGGCTGGGGGGTGGGGGTGGTGGGAGACATGGGTGGGGGCCTGCTGGCAGGTGCCCCACAGTGCTGGGGGGTGGGGGTGCTGGGAGACATGGGTGGAGGCCTGGTGGAGGCTGCCCCTGGTGGCTGGGGGGTGGGGGTGGTGGGAGACATGGGTGGGGGCCTGGTGGTGGGTGCCCCTGCACTGCTGGGGGGTGGGGGTGCTGGGAGACATGGGTGGGGGACTGGTGGAGGCTGCCCCTGGTGGCTGGGGGTGGGGGTGGTGGGAGACATGGGTGGGGGCCTGGTGGTGGGTGCCCCTGCACTGCTGGGGGGTGGGGGTGCTGGGAGACATGGGTGGCGGCCTGGTGGAGGCTGCCCCTGGTGGCTGGGGGGTGGGGGTGGTGGGAGACATGGGTGGGGGCCTGGTGGTGGGTGCCCCTGCACTGCTGGGGGTGGGGGTGCTGGGAGACATGGGTGGGGGCCTGGTGGAGGCTCCCCCTGGTGGCTGGGGGGTGGGGGTGGTGTAACAGACATGGGTGGGGGTCTGGTGGTGGGTGCCCCTGCACTGCTGGGGGCTGGGGGTGTTGGGAGACATGGGTGGGGGCCTGGTGGTGGGTGCCCCTGCACTGCTGGAGGGTGGGGGTGCTGGGAGACATGGGTGGGGGCCTGGTGGAGGCTGCCCCTGGTGGCTGGGGGGTGGGGGTGGTGGGAGACATGGGTGGGGGCCTGGTGGTGGGTGCCCCTGCACTGCTGGGGGGTGGGGGTGCTGGGAGACATGGGTGGGGGCCTGGTGGAGGCTGCCCCTGGTGGCTGGGGGTGCAGGGGGACATGCGTTGGTGGGCAGTAGTGCAAGTTGACATGTGGGTTGGCTGGGGAGCATGGCCATGGTGGATGGGGTGCCTGCAGGACATGTGCAGGGTAGGCCCCTGTGGTGTGAGCCACCTGCAGGGGCCGTGGAGGGTGTAGAGGGAACACCTGGGAGGACCCACACGTGCAATTCACGTGTGGTGCTCCCCTCGCACCCCTGTAATACACGTACCCTGATGGAATCGCGTGTGGTGCTCCCCGCGCACCCCTGTAATACACGTACCCTGATGGAATCGCGTGTGGAACTTCCCGCGCACCCCTGAAATACACGTACCATGATGAAATCGCGTGTGGAACTTCCCGCGCACCCCTGAAATACGCGTACCCTGCTCGCAAGGGCCCAATCGCGTGTGTAAATTCCCGCGCACCCCTGAAATACACGTACCATGATGAAATCGCGTGTGGAACTTCCCGCGCACCCCTGTAATACACGTACCCTGATGGAATCGCGTGTTGAACTTCCCGCGCACCCCTGAAATACACGTACCATGATGAAATCGCGTGTGGAACTTCCCGCGCACCCCTGAAATACGCGTACACTGCTCGCAAGGGCCCAATCGCGTGTGGAAATTCCCGCGCACCCCTGAAATACACGTACCATGATGAAATCGCGTGTGGAACTTCCCGCGCACCCCTGAAATACGCGTACCCTGCTCGCAAGGGCCCAATCACGTGTGGAACTTCCCGCGCACCCCTGTAATACACGTACCCTGATGGAATCGCGTGTGGAACTTCCCGCGCACCCCTGAAATAAACGTACCATGATGAAATCGCATGTGGAACTTCCCGCGCACCCCTGAAATACGCGTACCCTGCTCGCACGGACCCAATCGCGTGTGGAAATTCCCGCGCACCCCTGAAATACACGTACCATGATGAAATCGCGTGTGGAACTTCCCGCGCACCCCTGAAATACACGTACCCTGCTCGCAAGGGCCCAATCGCATGTGGAAATTCCCGCCCACGCCTGTAATACACGTACTCTGATGGAATCGCGTGTGGAACTTCCCGCGCACCCCTGGAATACACGTACCCTGCTGATTTCGCGTGTGAAACTTCCCCCGCATCCCGAAATACACGTACCCTGATGGAATCGCGTGTGGAACTTCCCGCGCACCCCTGAGATACGTGTACCCTGCTCGCACGGGCCCAATCGCGTGTGGAAATTCCCGCGCACCCCTGAAATACACGCACCCTGCTGAAATCGCGTGTGTAACTTCCCCTGCACCCTGAAATACACGTACCCTGCTGATATCGCGTGTGGAACTTCACGCGCACCCCGAAATACACGTACCCTGATGGAATCGTGTGTGGAACTTCCCGCGCACCCCTGAGATACGCGTACCCTGCTCGCACGGGCCCAATCGCATGTGGAAATTCCCGCGCACCCCTGAAATACACGTACCATGATGTAATCGCGTGTGGAACTTCCCGCGCACCCCTGAAATACGCGTACCCTGCTCGCACGGGGCCCATCGCGTGAGGTACTTCCCACGCACCCCAGTGATACACGTAGCCCGCTTGCTGTGCTGGTACAGGGTTAGCGCAGCCCTTTGCGCTGGATTGGGTATATTGATGGCTTTTCCCTGCGCGAGAGGCGTTCTTGGGGGCGTAACTGGCGCTGCTGCAGGGTCGCTGCGCCACTGTGTGCCACGGCTGGTTTTGGTGGCTGGAATCCATGAATACGCTGTGTGCGGAAATGGATTTTAGCGCACGCGGCTGGCGCAGGGATTCGCACGCGCACACTGTGCGCCAGCCGCGTGCGCCACTTGTGCGCTGAATTCTATGAATTACCCCCTAGAAGCTTTGGAAAGTGCCTCCTTAATATCATGGAATAATGGGTAACTGCTAACGCCGTCCGCGCCCCGATCCAGCTCGGGTCCCTACCATCATTAGGTACTATCGAACAAGGGCTAAATGTATATCTGGTGATTGCATGCTCTCTCTTTGCAAAAAAGGAACCTGTATACCTGGCATTCATGGGCCTACGCACCGCCTTTGATAAAGTGAACAAGAAGATGTTATGGCAGGAGCGTGGGTCCTATGATTGTGCATGGAACATTTTAGCCATGCAACGAGACTTGTGTAAGATCTGGTACTGATGGCCATTGCACACACTGGTCTGCCATTTGTTTGGGGGTGAAGCGGGGGTGTGTTGGCCCCATTGCTGTTTTCCCTATATATTAACAAACTCCTGAAGGAACTACTAGACTGTAACACTGACGTCCCAAAAATAGGCAAAATGTCGATTCCAACGCAAGTATAGTCCAACTCAGTATTTATCGCCCGCACCCCAAGACCCCTGCAAATTCTGATTAATAAATATACATTAGATCTGCAAGTTAACTCAAAGAAATCAGCAGTTATGGCATCATGGTAAGGGAAGAGGGATAATCCCCATTATGTGGTGTAAAGCGAATCCTATTCCCAGAGTGGAACATTTTGATTAGCTTGGCATATGATTCTCATACTTAAAGCAAGTGCTAGAGGGAAACAGTCTATGTGGCACATTTTTCAGTTGATCAGGCAACACAAACTGCTTAACATTATAAAGACCCTCTCTAAAGCCCGCACCCTAGGGGCAGTGGAATATGGGGCAGCAGTTTAGGGATTCGTAGATCAATCTGTCATCCAGAAGGAGGAGAACTGCTCTCTGGGGAATTTGCTGGATCTTCCTATCTCCGCACCTAATTTCGCGAGACATAACAAGGTCGGGCTACACTTCATGCGGGATGATTTAGCTCTGAAAACCACTCTATTGTGGATTAGGATTTGGGCAAACCCTAATGCATCATTAACACAACGTTTTTGGACAAATGTACTTAGCAGGAAGGGGGCGGAGAACATCAAATGGCTCACACATATAAAATATTTGCTGAATAGAATCAATGCAGTTTCCATCACAACTCTCTGACCCAACTTAACTACCATGAGCCGAGATTTAAAAAATAGCCTTTAGTCAGTATAGTCTATGGCAAGAGAAACCTTGGAAAGTGGGAAACCATCAAGCAATTTATTTATTTATTTATTTGTTTGTTTGTTTGTTTTTTTTTTTTTATTTATTTAACATTTGTATTGCGCGCCAACCCCTGAGGTTCCAGATACCAATACTATTAAAGACTATTTAGTCTGGAGTAAATCTAAACCCCAAAGGAGCCCTATAAGTAGAGCCTTATCCAACTATTTACTATTAAGTGGACTTTTGACTAAAAGATTAAGGGCAGAAGCGGAGGCAAGATGCCTCATGTGCCAAGCAGTGGTGGAGGATATGACACATGCTTCTTTTGCCCTGCGTATTCATTTGTGAGAACAAAGTTATTGGTACCTGCCTTTAAAGAGAAGAGATTTGCTCAATATCAGCCGGCACTTTATTTTTTATTAAATGTGGAGTCTCAGTTAACAGCCTGGCATTGTCTCTTAATATAGTTAGAGGGTGGCAGATTCGTGAAATCCGAAATCAATGATAGGGGCCTTGGGTTTAGGCTGAACTTGTCGCCTGATCTGATGCGGGCTTAGTTGTATGTTTCCATTGTAGGGATGGGGGAACAGGACGTTGACCGAGCACAACCCTCCAGAAGATATAGACGCACTTTATGCCCAATTCAATATCTGCATTCTGTTATTGTCTTGTATGATATGTTTTCATTTTCAAATCCTGTGGTATTACGCATGGGTTTTCTACAATCTACCTGCATGCCCTATTGAAAGGGTGGTTGTGTGGGCAAATTGCTATACGAAGTAATACTTCAGAAGGCTACTGCACTTTAGCTATATCCTAGCCATGTTTGCTTTTTAACTCTTTTTTAGGTATCACTAAATTAATTAAATGGATTGGAAGGTAATATTGGCAAGAATGTACAGCTATACGGATTCCCTCCCAAGGAATTAAACAAGCAATTGTGATTATGTCTTCCAGGGTCTCTCATGGGAAATGGGTATCCTTTTGATATATCGTGTATGAGTCATGATTGGTACTGCTTTTATGGATTTATGTTTAAACGAAATGAAGTCATGTTGACGGACTGCTTTCCAGATACTTTTCCTCGAGTGTAATTGACTGTAGGGCCTAGTCCTGCCCATTCTGATTGCCGGGTTGCAATGTATTCACCAAGAACAGCACTCCACACTTATAGCAGAACAGGGAGATCCTTGGCCTGGGCCTCCTGTGTAATGATCTCGCACCTGAAGCCTGCTGTCCACGAGCCGGACTTTGTTTCGTGCACTCCTTAAAACTCACTCTTTGGCTGAGAGGCAGATTTTCATGCTGGGTGGAGGGCGGGTAGCATGAGCTTCCGAGTAAAATGATAGAGTCCAAAATCATTCACAACAGCTCGGGTACGGGGAGAGGGGGATTCTCCCCCTCCCCGCCGAAATCTTTTTTTTTTTTTAAATGGTGCGAATATGATGCATTATTCAGCATGTTTGAGAAAAGGTAGGTAAAAATCGATACAGTTTATAGTTCGTTCTCAACGTTAACACATAAACGAATCCAGTGACTGCCATGCCACCTGCAGTAAACCACACACCAGACTTTACAGCGTTTTCCTGAGGCTGCCGCCACAACCTATCTAGGGCAGTAATGGTCGCTGTAAATTCCATGCACGAGGCTGCCGCCACAACCTATCTAGGGCAGTAATGGTCGCTGTAAATTCCATGCACGGGGCTGCCGCCACAACCTATCTAGGGCAGTAATGGTCGCTGTAAATTCCATGCACGGGGCTGCCGCCACAACCTATCTAGGGCACTATTGGTCGCTGTAAATTCCATGCACGGGGCTGCCGCCACAGCCTATCTAGGGCACTAATGGTCGCTGTAAATTCCATGCACGGGGCTGCCACCACAGCCTATCTAGGGCACTAATGGTCGCTGTAAATTCCATGTACGGGGCTGCCTCCACAGCCTACCTAGGGCACTAATGGTCGCTGTAAATTCCATGCACGGTCTGCCTCCACAGCCTACCTAGGGCACTAATGGTAATTTGCCATGCACAAGGCTGCCTCCACAACCTATCTAGGGCAGTGATGGTCACTGTAAATTCCATGCACGAGGCTGCCTCCACAACCTATCTAGGGCAGTAATGGTCACTGTAAGTTTCATGCACGAGGCTGCCTCCACAAACTATCTAGGGCAGTAATGGTCACTGTAAATTCCATGCACGAGGCTGCCGCCACAACCTATCTAGGGCAGTAAAGGTCGCTGTAAATTCCATGCACGGGGCTGCCGCCACAACCTATCTAGGGCACTAATGGTCGCTGTAAATTCCATGCATGAGGCTGCTGCCACAACCTATCTAGGGCACTAATGGTCGCTGTAAATTCCATGCACGGGGCTGCCTCCACAGCCTACCTAGGGCACTAATGGTCGCTGTAAATTCCATGCACGGGGCTGCCTCCACAGCCTACCTAGGGCACTAATGGTAATTTGCCATGCACGAGGCTGCCTCCACAACCTATCTAAGGCAGTGATGGTCACTGTAAATTCCATGCACGAGGCTGCCTCCACAACCTATCTAGGGCAGTAATGGTCACTGTAAGTTTCATGCACGAGGCTGCCTCCACAAACTATCTAGGGCAGTAATGGTCACTGTAACTTCCATGCACGAGGCTGCCTCCACAACCTATCTAGGGCAGTGATGGTCACTGTAAATTCCATGCACGAGGCTGCCTCCACAACCTATCTAGGGCAGTAATAGTCACTGTAAATGTCATGCACGAGGCTGCCTCCACAAACTATCTAGGGCAGTAATGGTCATTGTAAATTCCATGCACGAGGCTGCCTCCACAACCTACCTAGAGCAGTAATGGTCGCTGTAAATTCCATGCACAAGGCTGCCATCACAATCTTTGCTTGCATGTAATGGTCACTGTAAATCTCATGCATGCGCACACACTCTCTGAGGCAAACTTACACATATACACACGCACAGCAAGAGACTCACTCAACTTGTCTCACACAAAGACACACCATGCATTACATTCAAACGCATGCGCTGGCATACACACCTGCCACACACTTATCTCGATCTTCTCTGTCTACAGGCAGCATGAGCACAGCAGCTGGCACTAGGCAGAAATCCAGGTATGCATCGTCGATGACCCCCAGCAGGACTACCAACACTCGGGGTGCACCGTCGCTGTGCCGCTGAGCAGCGTGGTTGCTAAACTGGCATAATTTGTGCGAACTGCAATTTTCATATTTTCCTGTCACGAATGCAAAAATGCTTTGTGAGTTGAAACCTCAGTGTAAGATAGTAGCATTATTGATTATAAAAAGCTCTATAATCAGCAACATCAGAGACTCAACTGGTGCCAACAGGGTTGAGCCTTATCTCTCACCATCAATAATGAAAGATGGCATGTGCAGGCGTCTGGAGCTCCCGGGGGCCATATAACTATATTACAAGTCTGATGTGGCGCCACAACTCGCTTGCAGTAAGAAAATAACTAAATGTGTGTATGGGGATTGCGGTCTCGCATCTATGGTGTTATTCAATGGCAGGGGAAAGCATTTCTAAAACCATGCTGAAGAGGCAGGCAAACTTGATTATCTGGTCGTATGTTTCTTACCTATTCATACATATAATTCATGCATGCACACACACACACACAGACACACGCGCGCACGCACACATAAGCATATGCACATGCGCACACATCTATCGACTGTTTAGACAATAGATACTAAAATCAGATTCTCTTTGAACCGAGGCGAGATTAGGAAACCGTCCACAAAATAGGCTGAGCATCCATCAAAATGAGTAGCGCCCCCTGGAGTCCACTAAATGCGCAGCGGTCGCGTCCCACGCAAGCTGTCGCAGGCGGCCTTTGCTCTGGTGTGTGCTTACCTCATTACCCGCTCTGGATCACAGTGTGAGAACTGTGAGTCATCGCTGCCACCGGAAGTTAACTTGCCGTATGGGAGCATGACTAACATGCCTGCCTGGTGTGATTGTAATAACAATTGAGCTCATTGCATTGCAGGACTTAACACCGTCCTCTGCACAGGACACACACAGACACCATCAAAGTACCAGAATCTCGCAATGATTTTCTAGGTTTAGTGCATCAATCGGCATGAATGAGATATTTGACCATTCTGTAATTTATTGAGCATTTTTGGGCATTCTTTTTTTTTTTTTTTTTTTTTTATTTGTTTTTAATCAAAAGATTTTTACAAAATTTGAGGTTTCTGTCTTTTGTCTGTGGTCGTGACCGAAAGAAAAAAAAGAAAGAAAATGAGAACAGCTCTTTAAAAATGTGCCTTTGTCGGCCAGTTTATGGCTTCCAAGATTTTATAGGAAGCTATTTGCCATGATGTTTTGTCGCCTCCAATCAAACGAGACCAACATATTTCTTCGTCCTCTATGATGAAATCTGTGAAGGTTGATTTTAAGTATCGACTTCTTATATGTTGGTTTGAGGCACATTTTAGGAGCAAGTGGCGGATTGTTTCCTTTTCTTGTATCTCACAAAATCGACAACTGTTATTTCCCGACTGGCCTCTAATTGACAAGATCTCATTTGTCTGCAAGACATTTAAACGGGCTCTCATCAGCGTGTCTCTCCCTTTCCTGGATGGGAACTTCTTTATATATTCCTGGAGTTCATTGAGTTTTTTCGTGTTTGGAGGCAGGTGTAAGGTTAATTTATTTTTTCCTGCTGTCTCCAGGGTGTTTATCCAGTCGAGTTCTTTGATTTTGGTGAAGGTTCTCTTTGGGTACTTTATTAGTTGTTCTTCGTCTGCATTGACCTGTTCTAGCAAGCTGATGTTTTCTTCTTTCCATTTTTTAAGGGATTTGCTTGTATTCCTTTCTATTTCGAGATTGATGAGAAAGTATATTGATGGTGGCTCAGCCATCCGGCATTTCCTGAACAGTCTTAGAGACGATTGTGAGACTGAACTTCTGAGAGAGGGTAAGCTAAGCTCTCGTCGGATTGAGGCTATTGGGGTCGAGTTTGGGAGTCTGAGGACTTTTCGCCAAAACTTTGCCTCAATTTTTGTCCAAGTGGATCGTGGTAAATTCATCATAGCATCTCCCCCATAAGTTAATGTCGGCATCACCTTTTTCTTATAGTGTTCGAGCACAGGGATCAGTGAGAATCTTCCAAACTTTTTATCTATAGCCCTAGCTTGGGCTGCCAATTTGTTGGCTTTGGACATCAGGACCGATTGCATGGCTTTGGCTTGCGAAGAGGAGTCCAGGGTTACTCCTAAGTATTTGAAGTCGAACACTCGCTCGATCAGTGATCCTTCCAAAGTTAGTTTCAGTTTTTCTGTTTTCCTGGTCGCTTTTTCCAGTACTAAGAATTTTGTTTTCTTTACGTTTATTTCCAGTTTGTTTTCTTGCATATACCCTTGAAGCTTTGTCAGTTGGCGCTGCAGACCAATTGGTGTGTGATCCATTAGGACCAAGTCGTCTGCGTAAAGCAATTGTGTTATCGGGATTTTGCAGATTTTTGGAGGAAATGCTCGAATTTTTGGATCCTCGTTTTGGATGTCACCAATGAATGCCAGAAACAGGGCCGGGGCCAACGGGCACCCCTGCTTCACTCCTCTCGCTGTTGGGATGGGTGATGATAAAAGGCCGTTTTGATCAAGTCGGATGCGTATTGTAGTGTCGGTGTATAGTGCCTTAATCGGATTTAATATAGACGGTGGACAATCCCAGGTTTCAAGTTTGGACCATAGGCGGGCCCTGTCTATCCGGTCGAATGCTTGTGTCAGATCGATGAACGCCACAAAGATTCTCGTTCCTCCTTCCAGTACTCTGTTTTTCAGCACGTTTAGCATTAGAATGTTGGCTGTCGTGCCCAGATTTCTTTTGAATCCCGTTTGGAGTGGATCGTTACAGGGTGATTCCTCCGCCCAGATCTTGAAGCGGTCAAGAAGCATTGAGCCAAACACTTTACCTATGACATCCAGGAGCGCAATTGGTCTGTAATTTATCGGGTCCTTTTTGTCTCCTTTCTTGAATATTGGAACTATTGTTGCTTGTTTCCATGAGGGTGGTATCGTTTTTAAGTTGCAGCATCTGCCAAAGATTTTACTTAGCAGACTTGCCCACTCATTTTCAAGTGTTTTTAGATCGGAGTTCGTGATCCCATCGGGTCCTGGGGCGTGGGAGTTTTTTAAGCCTCTGATTTTCAATCGGATTTCCTGTGGATCATCTATGATTATCCATGGCTCAGGAGACATTTCGCCCTGTAGTTTTAAGTTGGTACTTGGTGCCTGGTACATAGTAGTGTAATGTTTTGTCCAAGTAGTTTCCCCAATCTCGGTTATGATTGTGTTTTCTTGGGTTTCGTTAACCGCTCTCAAAATTTTCCAAAATTCTTTTATGTTTTTGCCGCTTATCGCTTTTAGGATGTTTTCAGCATCTTGTTGATAGAGAGACAGTCTATGGCCTTTTACCCATGCTTTGTAGAGTTTGGTTTCCGCTTCTGCCGCTCTCACAGCCCCTGGAGATCCTGAAGATTTTGCTTTGCGTTGTATTTTCCGCAGACCCGACGTTTCTCCACCAGTGTTAGGTCATACACGTGTCTTGGGGGATTTCCACTGTTTGTTTTTATTTTACGAGTCTTCTTAAACTTCGTCAGGAATGGCGTATAGTCTGTATTATTTTTGCCCAAGTGATTTGGCATTGAGCTGAATACTTTTTCTATTTCCTCAATGGCCTCAGTTGTAAGGTGTAGACGGTTTCCCTTCGTGTTGGCTATGACTTGGTGCTCAACGTACTCATTCTGGGGCCTTATTGACTTCCATGTTGTTGACAGGGGGTTATGGTCACTGGCTGTAACTCTTGTAATTACAAAATCTTTCGTTATTGCCAGTAATGGTTCAGTGACGTAGATGTAGTCTATGGTACATGTCAATTCATTCCTTTCCCATGATGGCGGGCGATTTAGCTCTGGGAATGCTTCGTGCAAATTGTGAAGGTTTCTTGAATTCATCAATTTGACCCATAGGTTGCCGCGTTGTTTGCCTGTTGAGTTTTGGCCTAGGTCCGCCTCTCTTTCTTCCGAGCTCATGCACGTAGCGTTCAGGTCTCCGCAAATGAGGAAGTATTTTACCAGGTGTTCCGATAGTGCCTCATCTATCGCGTCCTCCATTTTTTCTATGTAGGCGGTAGGCTCTATGCTTGCGGGGTTCCAGTATGTGTTTGCTACGATTAAGGTGACTTTCTCGTAGGCGTTTTTAACGGTACTCCAACGGCTCCATGCCGCCTTAACCATCAGAATCATTTGGTTGCTGGTCAATGTTTCTTCTAGTTTGATCCCTGAGTCTTTTTTAGACGCAATCAATAAGCCCGACGAAGGTCTTCCTCGACATCCTTGTTTAGCTGGTGCAAGGATGACTTTGAACCCCCCTATTGCAGGGGGTTCAGTCAGCCAGGTCTCTTGGAGGCATAAAAGGTCATATGACCCCAGGTCCATGTCTTTTGGAGACAGTAGATGGATGTGTCCTCTCGTGTTCCATGAGCACATTTTTAGTTCGCACTTTAAGGGGGTCGCGCGATGTCTAACATGTAAAATGTGCTCGTCTCTCGCGAGTTGCTATGTTTGCTTTTTTTCCCTCAGAATTTTGGGCAGCCAGGACCATATGCCTTTCGTGGGTTCACATCTTTTTTGGGGAAATTTTTCTGTTGAAAGTTTGGCTGTTATTTCTGGAATTGCCTTGGCTTTATTAAGTTTTTTTGTATCTTTGGTTTTTGTGAAACTTTCATAATTTTTGTTTTCTTTCGAGGCTTGTCGATTTTCCCTCAGTTTCTCTTCAACTTCCCGGGCTCTTGCTCTGTCCTTGTTTTTTTCAGGCGATTTATTGCGACCGGTTCTTCCTAAGGCACTTTTTGGGTATCTGTCTACTTGCTTTCTGCTGGGCGTAATACGCCTTTTGTTTTCAGCCTCGCTTTTATTGTCTTCTTCGCTTTTGGTTGATTGCACTTTGACTTCGTAGCCCATTTCGTCCAGCTCTTCACTACAGTCGAGGATCAGGTTTTTCAACGTTGTTGATGTTACGTAGAGTACCGTTTTTGCTTTTGCATTTACGTGGCTTTGCTCTACTACAAGCAGATCTTCTGATTTTATTTGATTCAGCTTTCGAATGTATTTAAACAGTGTTAGCACTGAGTTTCGGTTCAAGATTATGTCGTGTCTGTTTTCTTCCACTTGTGTCAGCTTTATACGCCATTTAGCTTTGTCCACTTTTTTCGGTTTTAGGTTATGTTTCTGTGTTCTGGATCTGTACCGAAAGATCATTTCTCCTTTGTCTCGTGGCGGGCTGAGTCGTTTTTCAGTGTTGGTTTTGTTGTGGGCATTCGTGGATTGAGAACGCGGTCTGCCTGGTGTTATGTTTCTAGACGGCTTTCTTTTGTGTTTTTGTTCGTTCCGTCTACCTTCTGATCTTCTTGATTTACCGCGTTCACCCTCTTTCTGTCTGGAGGAGTTGTATCTTTGTTCTATTTTCCAATTTCCTGAGGTCTGATTGTCTCTGGGTCTCGATTTCGACCTTTCGTTTTCTTTTTTTGTTTCTTTCTGCATCCTTTTTGGCTTTGTCTGTCTATCTATATCAATTGGACTTGCGCCCTTGTTCTTTATATTGTTCGCGTTTTCTCTAGAATTTTTTGCTGCTTTTTCTCCAGTCACTTCTTCGTTTCTTCTTGTGAATTCTGTATTTTCCTTTTCTTTGTGAGATTGTGAAGTTGATGCTTCACTGGAGCAATGTGCAGCTAGACTCGTAGGCGAGTTTTCTGCCAGGTGTTGGCTCAGATTCATCAATTCTTCACCTTCGATGCGATTAATTGTTGATGGGGATAGGGTAAAGGTTCTTTTTTCTGGCGTTTCAATTGTTGACGGCGATAGGCTGATGGTTCTTTTTTCTGATGTTTCAGGGTTTTTTGTTTGCCTCGACTCTGTTTCTTTGCCTTTCGTTTGTGATTTTTCCTTGTGTTTTACTGGTCGTGTGAAAAGTTGAAAAATACCTTCTGCAGTTTGGTTTCCAGTTGAGGGTTGTCTAGGTGGTGGTCTCTTTGTTGATTGGTTCTCAGTTTGTTTTAAATTCGCCTCTTTATTTGCACCCTCTGTTGGTGGATTAATTGTTGTATGGCCTGTAGTAGCTATGGTTTGAGTCCCCCTGGTTTTACTCACCGGTCTTCGTTCTTTGTCTTCATACTGCTCTTTTTGTCGTGAAGACGAATCCTCGTCGTTTATTATAACTGTGCTTGATTTTCTGGCTTCCAAAGCCATGACATATGCTTCTAAGAAGATAACTTTGCTGTGGATCATCGCTTGGATGCTTGTGTGGTCTTTCAAGGAGTCAGCGATAGTTTCATAAAGTTTCATGAATGGTGCCAATGCAATGTTGACTGATGACATAATTGACAGTAAGTCCATTTTTTTTTTATTTGAGGAATCCGTCGGGCTGGTCGAATGATGTAGCGAGGTTCTTAAGGGGGATTCAGTTAACATTGTTGTCTGATTTGTCCAGCTGCCTCGAATTGGCCTTGTTGTTTCTAATCAGGCTCTTCCTTTTCGATTTTTGTCGATGTGGTAACTTCGATTGTCATTTCCCCCCATGTTCAAGTTTTGGTTGATTTGGGGTCTCGTAAGGTTTTCTTGGTTTAGTTCGTCTAAGTCTGCTGTGGATGGCCTTCCTATTATCATGTTTTCATTTTGGGCTTTGGAGAGCCCTGGTTGGTTGAGTTTTTCTGGCACCAGCGTTTTGTTTGGGGTTTTGTGAACTTTGTCTCTATCTGTTCCTATGAAGTTGTCAACATTCAAGGCTGTGCCCTCTGGGAGTGAGGGTGTTGCCGGATTTAGCTTGCAGGAGCCTTCCTTTATTTCTGTTGTTAAATCCATTGGGCCTTTCGGGTCAACTGTGATGAGGCTCTCCTCTTGGATGGTGTGGGGGTTTTCTTTGTGCTCGGACATGACAGTCCCCATTTCTGACTCTTTGCCCGGATTTCTCTTCAATTCCCCCTTCTCTGTGGCTTTTGTCGGCTTCAGATTTTGCTGGCCTCTTGGTGAGTTCGTGGGAATCTTTTTGGGTAACATCGGGCACGGTGATTCCCCCTCAGGCCCCACTTTGTCACTCAGCTGTTATTGTGCCTTATTACTTTCTCCTGAGGACCGTCTTTTACTATGTGGCCGGTTATCACTGACATAGTGCTCAACTCTGCGTAGTTTTGCTACCGGCAAGCAGTCATTTAAAGCTTCCAGTATTTCGAGATCTGTAAGTTCCCTCTGTGGGTACTCTTTTGTTGCTTTTTGTCTAATGTTTGCGTAAAAGTAATCCTTTATTGAGTTTTTAAGTACCCCGCCTTCTCCTCTCTGTGGGTCGTTTTCATTTGTTTTGACCATCAATTGGTCAGGTGTTTTTTGTTGCTGTTCGAGCTTCTGGGGCATTTTTTTCGTTCTGCTGCTGATCTTGTTTTTCGTTGTTTTACGGTTCTTGAGTTTCTTGAGAGGCAAGGAACTTGTTCTCTGTCTTTTCTTTTTGTTGGGGTTTGATGGCCCTTGTACATTGATTTTTTCTGAGACCCAACTGGTCTCTGCACTTTCCTCCGCCTCTTTGTGAATGAGAGCCACCACTTTCACTTTCCTTTCCGCTAGTGAACACGTCGGTGATAATCCTGTGGTGTGCAGCTCTCTATCGGGCTCCCCCTGCCCGTTCTCCTCAGGTGGGGTGCCCGCCACCTCCTCCGGTTCTGCCTCTCCTGGGGCAGTCGTACCATCCATCTCTTTTCCCCTCCCTCCCTCAGCAACTTCCACGCCCGGCAGCCCTCCTCCGAGAGCTCCCGCCGTGGGGCGGGGAGCGCCCTGCGGTGCTCCGCGGGGGGAGGGAGGCATGGGGGGCTGCGCCGGACCGGCGAGCCTAGCTCCCACTCCGAGGCTTGCTCTCCCGGCGGCTCCGACCTCCTTAGCCGTGTCTTCCCTCTCCGTCGGCCCCTCCTCGCCGTCCCACGCGGACCGCGGTCCCCCTTCGAGGGCCGCCTCCGCGGGGTCCCGCTCATCTGCGGCGGCTCGGAGTGGCGACGGGGTGTCTTTTCGGCCAGCCGAGGCCTCGACTGTCTTGATTTCCAGGCTCTTTGCCCATAAATCATCAGTTGCTCCTCCAGTTAAGGATGGTCGTTCCTGGGGGTCGTGTTGGTCTGATTTGGGGTCTTCTAAGACTGGAGGCCGGAAGACTTTGCTTTTGGTTGGTTGTACCTTTGTGGTGTTCGCTGGCTCTTGCTGGAACATCGGTTTTGGGGAGCCCATTTGAGGCAATGTCGCTAGGTAATCCTTGGATATTGATGTTTGTTGTTGTTTTTGACTCTGCTGTTTCTGGCATAGTTTGGCGCTCCTCAGGCGTCTACCCTCTTCTTCCATTTCTTCCTCTCTCGGAGGGTCGTTCTGCTCTGGGTTCATGACAGTTTCCTGCATTTCTCTGTTTGCCCTTGCAGCCCTGGCAGTCATGACTGCAGGACTGCCACTCTCCGTCCACTCCGCGTCCGCTCCGCGGATAGAAGGGGTTTATGTAAGGGTCCTCCCCCACGCTGAAAACAGTAGAAACGGGCAACAGACTCTCCTGCAGGACTGCCACTCTCCGTCCACTCCGCGTCCGCTCCGCGGATAGAAGGGGTTTATGTAAGGGTCCTCCCCCACGCTGAAAACAGTAGAAACGGGCAACAGACTCTCCTGCAGGACTGCCACTCTCCGTCCACTCCGCGTCCGCTCCGCAGATAGAAGGGGTTTATGTAAGGGTCCTCCCCCACGCTGAAAACAGTAGAAACGGGCAACAGACTCTCCTGCAGGACTGCCACTCTCCGTCCACTCCGCGTCCGCTCCACGGATAGAAGGGGTTTATGTAAGGGTCCTCCCCCACGCTGAAAACAGTAGAAACGGGCAACAGACTCTCCTGCAGGACTGCCACTCTCCGTCCACTCCGCGTCCGCTCCGCGGATAGAAGGGGTTTATGTAAGGGTCCTCCCCCACGCTGAAAACAGTAGAAACGGGCAACAGACTCTCCTGCAGGACTGCCACTCTCCGTCCACTCCGCGTCCGCTCCGCGGATAGAAGGGTTTATGTAAGGGTCCTCCCCCACGCTGAAAACAGTAGAAACGGGCAACAGACTCTCCTGCAGGACTGCCACTCTCCGTCCACTCCGCATTCAGATTACAGTATGGCCCATGGGCATTTGTAAACTTGGATGAACACACAATGTGGCTCCACGATACAATAAGCAGCATATTGCGCACAACGCACTCACTATATTTGTTGTATCACATGCTGCGGTTCTATGAAGAGATGCCGAAGATTTTTAGCCTACCTGCAGTTTTGCAGAATTTCTTTTACCAACTTTTCCACTTTTTCTTACCGCAATATGTATTACCCCAAACCCTCCCATCCATATATACCTTACCCTAACTTATTTTGCAGCAAGAACAATTGAAAGAAAAGTCGGCAAAAATGTTTTCGGCGAAACTGTAGGTTGGCAAAACTGAGCTAGACCTCCAATGGTGCTCTGTCAAAAAAGGAAGGGAGAACTTGAGAAACAGTGGCAGCCATCTTGGAGTGGCAATTGCAGCTAGTGTTTTGTACATTGAATCCATACATATTTTTCAGATATATTCATTAATTCTCTTATTTAGTTTGAATTTCTAAATATTTGTATATTATGTACGTGTTGTTGGAATTTTCTTGGCAAAGAAGCTCCTAATTTGTAAAATATGTATGCATTGGAATTGTGTAAAAAACCTCCAGAGAACATACCTTGATAGTTAACATACGTCTGCACTCTGTAATCATTCACAACATGTTTCTTTACACGTGTGAATACGCAATGCAACACTGGGTGTGTGATCCAGAAATATGGTGAGCTCATGTTTTCTTTTCTGATTGCTTCATGTTCTGCATTTGGACAGTGGTCATCTTGATGAGGGGCATTGAGTATCTGCAGTTCTACGCTCTTTCATGGCTGCCATTTTTCATAGGGATTTTTCTATCTGGAACTGCTCAATGACATCGCTCTTCCAGTAATAAAAATGGCAATATGTTCAACTGTCACTCTGATGCAGAGTAATGTCCATCTGGAATTATCAGCTATGCCTATTGTACGCCAGACATGCAAGTGTCAACAGGGTCTCAATTATATGTGGCCATAGGATCTTGCTAAAGGTCATTGTTACAATGAGGGTTTGTAGTCACAAGGTCAATTGGATATGGGACCCAGATGAATAAAACAAGTCTCTTTACTTACATTACTTGCAAAGGTTCCAGTTACTCTTACTGTACATAAGAGGCTGGGGCACACCCACCAGCCATCCTCAGGCACCCCAGCTCAGATCCCAAGTGACAGACTCAGAACATTTACTGAGCTGTCGTTCAGTCACATTTACCGACATTCTTACATCAAGCATGGATGACCAGCAGGCCATCTACACAGAAGGACATGACACATTCATTCACTCAATACAAGGCACCACACACACACATCCTTCCCTTGATATTGGAGAAAGACTGACACATTCAATCACCCAGGATAGACACAAGTGAGACAAGGCGCAACAATATAGATAATTAAATTAATATATCATTTGTCAAAACAGTGGAGTACTATTTTGCCAGTGGCCCGTGTAGCAGCAGCGGGATTAACAAACCAAGACACATCTTTCCTTGACTTGCTTTCCCATTATTAGGCGTATTACCTGGTATGGGTGTGTAGTAAGGCCTACTGGAGAGAAATAAAGAGGAAGGTAATCTAGCCAAAATAGTGTTGAGGGCCAGGTAACAGGTTGAATATAACATGTGTGATCTGGGCTTCTAAAAGAGGACTTGAGTCTGTCCTTATTTTTATGTTAGATCCTTATCCCCCTCTATAGCTCAGATAGTCATTCACAGTCTTTAGTGTTTTAATGTACTTCTGGAAATGTCTCGATGTTGGCTGGCTTTCTTGTCCACCGTTGCGTGGAATGTGCGTGCAGTCTAGTCATCCAGGATGTACTGCTGCCCGGAACCACCACCACCACGCAATCACCCCAGGTTAGGGTTGTTAAACGTAAGACCTCAGGCCCCTGGAATCCTTTCATCTGGCCAGCCACATGGACAGTAAATATTGCATAGCAGTGTGAGTACCACCAGACACAGCAAACATTAAATAAAACAGTGCAGTGATGAGTGAAATAGTAACCAACAAAATTACATACATGGAAGTGAGCGGTTGCCTACCATGTAACAGCTACTTTCTTTAAAGGAGTATTTAAAAAATGTATTTGTTTCTGCAGCAATAGTCTGAGCTGAAAAAGATTCCCACAATTCCCTATAAAACATCACTTTAGCCTGTACATCCCATCCCAAGGATGCCACACCCGAAACTTGCTCAATATTTTAAACAAATATGAAATCTACAATTATTATTTATTTACTTGCTCACGTTCCTTCAGACATCCAGTGTAATATTGCAGGTGTAACACGGTTTGCACCCTTCCTTCAAAAATAGTGCTTACCAAGGTTATCGTGCATTAACAACTCAAATCATAATCTCCCATCATTGAATTAAATTAAAGGTGCATTGTGGGATGCAGCTCTTCCAAACTCCTTTACTATTTTTAGATGATGTCTTTCAGTGTGGTAGTGGCAAGGGTATCAGATGCAGTGATGAGATGGGATAAATGTATGTTTGTCTACTGGGCTGCCATTCTTTCTTTTGGGCATACAGGTTTCTGATGGCACGTTCATGGTTTTCTGCAGCGGAATGCACATGTGTATAGCTGGCATTCTGGCAACTTAACTGTTCCAATATACCATGTGTTCCCTTCAGACATATTTGAAATTCCAAAGGCTTTTTATCAAATTTATGTTAAAATGGGTGCTGACAAATGAGCCATTTCATCCTATTTCTTTCAAAAATGTTGCTGACGGGAAGTCCTCTCTGATCATGTTTGCAGGCTGGTCCTTTTCACTTGGTTGCTTGCACCGCAGTCACCACTGTGAATTACGTTTGTATTTTACGTAGATCCAGTGGAGCGGTCCATGAGAGCCCTCTGTCTAATTGGGTATCAGGCATCAGACCTTTCCGCTCAGATGGTGCCAAGTGTATTATTGGGGTCCCCTTCAACACAGAACTGGCCCCACAATCTCTTGACTAGTCTCTGGACCAAACTCCCCCGAGCATTTGACTCCAGGTAACCAGTCCAAATCCTTTCCATAATTTCTCCTTTCACTGCCCCTTCGCTCCCCTGCACTTGTGCATTCTCAATGTCACTGGGACTAGTAAGATCGTAGTTTTTGACCTCTCTTGTACCCCTCCCTGGCCTCGTCGCGACATGAAACACTTGTGTATGGGCGCAATATAAATAAAATAAAATATCATATCATATCCTCCAAATTGTTTTCTTTCTGATCTTGAACTCCTGGCACTCGGTACTCTCCCTTCTCTGTTCTATTTCTGTCCTCTAGCTGGTTTCCTTACTTTTTAGCCCCACTCTGTCCTTCCATCTCTTACATTCCATTCTTTGTCCATTTCCACTCTGTCATTTCCCTCTCTTTTCCTCCTTTGTTCCTCCCTCTGGATGTGTGCTTCTGTTGGCCCCTGCTCCTCGCTCGTTCCACCTCTCTCCTTCCCTCTATCCTTTCCCTCTCATGTCCTCTTTCTGTTTCCCAGATGCTTTTCCCGCTCATGTCCTCCCTCTGTCTCCCAGATGTTTGCTCCTCTCCACCTCTTCTCTTCTTTCTTTTCACTTTCCTCCTTGCCAAGGGCCACTCTGTACTTTCCATCTCCTGTCCTTCCTTCCTCCAGGTGTTTACTTTCCTCTGTCTCCCCTTCTAACGCAATCCCTCCACCCCATCCCACAGTTATTTCCCTCCCCTGACCAGCTCCCTTCCTCTTGGTGTTTGTTTACTTGTCTCCATTTCCCTCCTCTCTCTTTCCTTCCTCCATGTGTTTCTCGCTCTTTACTTTGCACTGGTCTTTCCCATTTTCCCTGATTCTCTTGCCTGTCACTGCTCTCACTCTCTCCTGGCTTCAACACATTTCCTCTCTCTCCACCTCTCCTCCATGCTCCTCACCTCTGCTCTCCCTTTGCCTCGCCTCCTCTCCCACTCTTTTACTTTTCCTCCATGCCTCTGCTCTTTCCTCTTTCCATCTCAGCTCAGTTCTCTCTCTATCTACTCAGACTCCTCGCAATCCATCGCCATACTCCTGCTCTACTGCCTTGGATGTTTATTTGCACTCCCTGTCTATTGGGTTTAAGAAGATCACATGGTTTTCTGAGCCTTCACTTGCTTGGATTGGGTGCTTGCCTGGCCTCACACTTTCCACTTAGAGGAAGACTCCCTGGTATGTCTGTCTGGCAGCCTGCTGCTGATGCCATAAAAGCCGGCCTAACATTTTGAAGTTAGGCAGCCCACGTGTCATGGCAGCCATCTGACACAGCCGTCGCCTTGTGTTTCCCCTGTTCAACCCATTGCCTCCTGCACATGTTCAATGCTCTGCCTAACTCAAGTTTGGATTAGTGTGCTTGGTTCACGTCGTAGAGGATGCAAAATGCATTGCATTTGTTTTTCTGTACTGCTTTATTTGTATTTATTTTATTTATTGAATATTTATAAGTTATACTATACAGCACAAGGGGCCTCATTACACGGAAGGCGGTAAGGGTTAACGGTCACCGGTAATGCTACCGGTGACCGTTAACCCTTACCGCCTTACTACGAGTTCCCTTTGCGGGACCCAACTTTAACGGCTGGTTTTACCAGCCGTTAAAGTAGGGTGCCGCAAAGGGACCTTGGTGCTAATTACGGTACCGCAATTTGCGGTACCGTAATTAGCGCCTTCTTCATTCCCATTATGCCCTATGGGGGCAAAAATGGGAATGGGGAAGGGCCTTGGTGAATGGGGAATTACCGCCCCCGCTCACCTTGGAGGAGGGCGGTAATTCCGCCATCCACCAAGGCGGACACAGTAAAATACCGGCGGCAACCATGGCGCTAATAGCGCCATGGTTACCGCCTACCGTATAATGAGGCCCAAGGTGTTTCCAGGTGCCACAAGACAAAAAGGGGTGGGGGTGAACAGGGGAGATAAACAACAATAACAGTCCTGCTAGGCCTTGTGACATTCCGATCGTGCAAGTGCAGTAACAAGGAGTGCAAGGAGGGGGGAGTGGTGGAGAGGGTTGCAGGGGGTAGGTAAGTGAACGGTCAGAGGAGGGTGCAAAGAAGCAGGGGGGGTGAAAGGGCCCAGGGTCTAGGGAAGTGCCTGCGGATGCCGGGGGCAGACCACTGTCTAAGTGCGAGGACGGGGGGTGTACCAGACTCGGGAGGGATGCCCAACCCATCAGGTTAGTCAGAGAACGGGGCTGGAAGGGCAATGCTGGTTTGAGGGGGACTGGTATAATTGGTCAAGGAGGGCCTGGTGCTCTGTACGACTCATAAGGGACCAGGATGCCAGTCGCAGTGGCAGGTGGGGGCATTGGCAAGGGAGGGCAAGGGGGAAGGATGTAGAGAAGAGCTAGATATTGAGGAGCTTCCGGACGCATGCCTGCACACTCTTCAAATCTCCATTCATCCGAGTGATGCTTTGGGAGGCTTTCATCCACCTTGGAAATTGTGTTGCTGATTCAATTTACGAGGCTAGGGATGGGGTGAACGCCCACGGAGGTTCAAATCACCACATTATAAAAGATTGATTAATTAATTACAAGGCAAGTTAAAATGCCACGAAATTAATGCCTAATGTATCAATATAAAGCATCTCCAAGAGGCCCTCAACTTCCCTAATGCACTGCACCACACCAGAACAAAACATAGCCTCTTCGGCTAAGCAACTGTCAGTCCTTGGCTGGAGTGCAATCAGTTATTTTTTGCTCTTTTTTAAAACTCACTGGTGACACGGAACATGGCAAAGGCACGTCCAAGAACCGAATATGAATATATGTTCCTTATATTAATCTTTTAAACAAAGACAGATTAGCGGCTACATTTTTAATGACATTTCACCCAAACGTGCTTTGTCAGGTTTAAAAATGTAATATACATGAATATATAAATATGCAAAGAAAAATGAAGGGTGGCAGGGGTGCTACTCTGGGTCCTCCAAGCTGCAGTAAGCTCAAACAGTCCAAAGATGTTCTCCTCCTAGCATGCTTACATGCCTCAGAAATCTTCAGAGAGGCTGAGTGAATGCAGGCGTACAGGGTTGAATCCCTCTGGCAAGTACCAGGATGTGGCAGCAGGGATTTCTGGTAACTGTAGTGTAGAGGCAGCCAGGATCCAACTCTCCCCCATATTTCAATATTAGACCTCAGTGGGGGGTGGTTACCCTCAGTATGGAACTCCAAAGTCAGGCATGTGTAGCCCTGGTGCATCCCCTCTGGAGACCCAGTCTCCAGTTAGATATGCTAAGAAAAGGGATGATGGGTAATGATTGGTAAGAGGGGAGAACTGACACACAATCACAAACATATGAATACTGCAGCAGCCAAGGTGATTGCCACGCCAAAACGTAATGCCACTGTTAGGATACAAAAAGAGGTGGACAATCTGAATGGCATCACTATCTGTTAGCAACAGTATATGGTACTCCTTAGGAAAATGCTGTTTATGGAAGATCAGCACTTTGCAACGTTTACTCTGATCTCAGAATTAGCCCTTCATTGACAGAATCTTACCCGGTACCACAACATTGGCTAATTAACAGCAAAAGTGGCCTTTTATATGTGACAGAACACAAAAAAGGTGGTGATTCTGTATTAAGAAATGATAAATGTAAAAATCAAGACAAGCACACAAATAAACAGCTCAGGTATAATATAAATGGTATGATAACAGCACATGACTTGAGTCAATCCTTTAGAGCAGATTAGATTTAGGCTACGGCTGATCAGATTTTGCATTTTACATCCATATTCTAGAAGCTGAAACGCCCGCGGAAAGCTAACGGCCATGTTAGCATGGATGAGAACCCTGTTTGGATCTATACACTCCGGGCAGCCTTCTTTCCTTTCCCATTTCAGGATTCATTGGAGTATTATACCCTTGTCTGAAAGCTAATGAGATTCCCGCCTTGTAGTCGCCAATGACTTCTCTTGCAAGTGCACGTATATATTGAATCTATACATCAAGTAATATATACTTCCAGCAGGTCAGGACTTTATATTTCATTGCTCTTGAGCAATCTTTGGAACATTATTTCCGCGTGCTGATGAGAAAAATTGGCACCAGAGTCGGCGCTGAGGTTTGAGGCTGTGTTTAGTGCATTGCCTCGTAAGGGTGGAGTCCTTAAAGTCCTTGAGCCTGATTTACCTCCAGGGCCGGGAGGATAGCTCACGTGCAACGCGTTTGTCTTGGAAGTAAAACAACGCAGAGCAACACCGGATTGAATCCTGGTACCACGCTTCGAGATTGGTCTGTGGTTTGAAGCGTGTTATAAAACATTAATCTCTTACCAAACTAATGTCTTCAATTCTCAAGTCAGCAAAATACAGCTGCAAAAGTAGTCGGCCAAAGACATTTCAAAGTCAAAGGAGGCATGCAATTGTAGTATAGCAACAGCCACCCAGAGACCAAACTATGAAAGCAAGTATGGGACCAATTACTGACTTCTATCGTGCACAGGTGCGTGACGCCAATTCTTACACCTTCCCCTCCTCTGCAAAGTTACTTGTGGGCCATTGGCACTGTCATCATCTTCCCCAAAATGAGAGCCACATAGACCTCTGCATATAGAACATGGATAAACTAACTTCTAAAAGTGATGAATGGAAGGGTTTGAATTAATCATAACCACTGGCAATGTACTGGGCAACCAACCATACCACCATTACTTAGTCTGTTCCATTGCAGAAAGGAAATAGATACATACAATTCAGTCTTGGTCCTGCCCCCGTTGGGAGTGAACCAGCCAAACTACTACGACGGGTCCCCTCTGCATGGGAACATAAGCGGCACCAGATATGTTTGAAATTTTTTGGGACTCATCAGTGAGGTGGAACTTGGTTCCCTTGTGATTGAGTCAGATATGCATATATTTTTCCCTTTTTGTATTGGTAAAGCAGGCTGAAAATTGATGGAATGGAACGCTGACGAGAGCTGCTGTCAGTGGTTTTGATTATTTCAAAGCTTTTGCCTCCATCGCTCTTGAATGTTCGAAAGATGAAGGATAGCACATTAATGCACACAAAGGATAAATGCTATGTTTGCTTCACACCAAAAACAAAGTCGGTGTGCAAGGAAAACACAAATTGGTTCATGGTCTGGATTTTCATTCAGTAGAATTATTTGAAAGTCCTAATTCTATTTCAGACTCAGAGGCATAAATTATGTTTTGCTTTCTTTGCAAGAACTCTAAAGAGCATAGCAGTGTCAGCCCCCATTGGTGCACCCCAGCCCCCTGTCTTGTGAGGATGACATACCTTGGAAAACAAAACCTGAGCAGCCAGTGAACGGAAATAATAGTCCAACAACAGTTTACATTTTTGGAAACACAGATCACAGTTTATTAGAGCAATGCATTTTCTCGGTGTCCCCTTGCCGCCTCCATGCATGTCGCAAGGCACCGGACATATGCTCCGGATTGCTGCACAGAGTACTTCCACCTCAGGCCCACTGAACTGGAGGTGAGGAGTCTCCAGCGTCCATAAGGGATTCAGTGCCTGTCATCTGAGATTGGCTTGAGTGCAGCCATTGGGAAACCAGCCCACAGTTCAAGCCGTGGCGTAACCCTCCCCGGCTAGGACTGCCCCGAACTCCACCTGTGACAGAAATGGAACAATTAATACAAAATAAAACAAGTAACTTTAAAACAATTTACTTTACCCCCACTTACACCTCGTGCTCCGCTGAAACTTGGACCATTAATTAAGCAATATGACCCGAGCGGTGGGGGCATTACTGACTCAGGTAATGCCCCGGGGTCCATAGTTAATGAAGGACCTGGGGCATTACCTGATTCGGTAATGCCTCCACCGCGAGGGTCATATTGCTATTAGTACCACTGCCCGCAATATATGCGTGACCGGGGCACTAAAAGCAATTCTTTCTGTCGCGAAACAGAGTCCGTTTTCCCTTTCCATGGCGGCCATCTGAAGCGGACGCACTAGGAACAGAAGTGATCCCAGCGTGTCCGATCGTGAAAAAAAAGAAGCAGAAGGTAAGTGGGGTTCAGGGGAAGAAAAAAAAAAAAACATACCAGCATCCCCGGCAAGGGATGATGGAAGCCTCCAGCAGTGTGGAGGTGCGTAGCAGGGATGGCCCCGCTCCGAGTCTCCACACTGCTGGAGGCTGCCATCGTCCCCCACCTGGGATGCAGGAGCAAGAAGGTAAGGGGGGTGGGGAGGGCAGAGAGGAAGGGGGGAAGGGAAAGAAAGAAAAAAATACTTACCTGAGTCCCCGGCGGGGGGCGAAGGCAGCCTCTAAGCCGTGGGGAGGACCGGAGCGGGGATGGCCCTGCTTCGAGTCTCCTCATTGGCTGAGGGGCTGCCACGCCCCCCGCCGAGGACAAGGCGGCTGGAATCGCGGCCGAGAATCGAAGGATTCTCGGCCAGGTAAGGACCTGGCAAGAGCCAATCAGAATGCTTGTTGCATTCTGCTTGACTCTCACCGGGTACTAACACAAAATAAAGCAAGGATTTGAAACTTTCCTTTGCACACACTTACACCTCGATATCCGCTGAAAATGGAAAATTAATACATATTGAAGACTGCTCGTCTTTGATACCTTTTACCTATTCATACACTTGTCTCTGCTAAAATTGTAATTATACAGAATGAAGGAAGGCATTTAACAAACCTTCCTTTGTACCCACTTCCACCTCGATCTCCTCTGCAGATGTAACCTAATCCACCATGAAGCAATCAAGCCTTTGAAACAATTTACCTTTACCCCAAAATTGATCAATACCCAACTAAGAAGGCCATCTATTAACCGCACTGTCACTTACACCTTGATGTCCACTGAAACTGGAAAATTAATACATATTGAAGACTGCTTATCTTTGAAACCTTTCACCTATTCACACCCTTGTCTCTGCTAAAATTTGGATTATACAGAATTAAGGAAGCCATTTAACACACCTTCCTTTGTACCCACTTACACCTTGATCTCCTCCGAAAATGTAAAACTTAATCTGCCATGAAGCAAGCAAGCCTTTGAAACAATTTACCTTTACCCCAAAATTGATCAATATCCAACTAAGAAGGTCAACCATTGAAACTTTTAACTACACCGTCACTTACACCTTGATCCTTGCTCAACCTATCTTCTCCCTCCTTACTTTGTCTGCCTGGATAACTCCCACCTTAGTTCCACAAACTGTGCTCCCCAACCTACACCTGGGTGCGGGTGGGTGGGTAATTAGACGGAGGAGGACTGAAAGAGGCTGTGCTTCAGTCCCCCTTCGTATTTGTAGGCAGTCCCCAGGGCGGGCTGGAAATGCCTGGCCTGGGGACGCCCCCCCCCCTTGTGATGGAGCGGAAGTGGGAGTGACCCACCTGGACACAAGGGGAAGGTGGGGCAGCCAGAAGGATGCCCGCGCTATGTGGGTCTTTCCTCGAGCGCTCCCTGCAGGGGCTGGAACATCCCCTAACACTGAAATAAGTATAGGCCATTATATATTTCATCTAACTGGCCAATCATGGCCTCTTTAGTCTATTATCTCATACCCTGTCCAGTGTTCTTTTTATTTTTTACTTGGGATGAGAATACAAAACATAACTCTCAACTCTGGATGAGTGAATCCCAGTCAGTAACATTCTCAGACCTCCTTATCGAAAGCACCTTAAAGAGAGGAAGGCAAGAAATGGAGATATTGTGCAGGATATTGTGAGAACAGATTCACACGTGATGGCAGAGATAATGATTGCCGCTGGGTCTTTAATAGAATGCATGTCTTTCTATATTCATAAAGCGGGAAAAGTAGTATTTCATGTCATGACAAGGAGACCGAATCTTGCCTACTTACAACTAACAAGGCTACATGTCACATTAGTTTAAGATTGAATTCCTTAGATTCTGAATTGTCAGTCCAATCAGCCTCCTTCATGTTACATTGGTTTAAGATTTAATTCTTTAAATCCTGAATTGCCAGACCAATCAACCTCCTTCATCTTACATTGGTTTAAGATTGAAATCCTTAAATCCTGAATCGCCACATCAATCGGCCTCCTTCAGGTAACATTGGTTTAAGATTGAATTCCTTAAATCCTGAATCACCACACCAATCAGCCTCCTTCATGTTACATTGGTTTTAGAATTAATTTGGTAAACACTGAATCGCCACACCAATCGGCCTCCTTCAGGTAACATTGGTTTAAGATTGAATTCCTTAAATCCTGAATCGCCACACCAATCGGCCTCCTTCATGTTACATTTGTTTAAGATGAATTACTTGAATCCTAAATCGCCACACCAGTTGGCCTCCTTCATGATATCTTCCAACCTCTCAGAGTTCCGAAAAAAATAAAATAAGATAAGACATTTTGCTGGTGGGCTGTTATATGAAGAATGATGAACTGATCATCTTTAACCAAGTAGTGTGGAGATTGATACAAACATTACATTCTTTCAGAGCCACTGTGTTAGGTCCTACTGCACGTTCACATCTCCTATGTTCCAAAACCAACACCAATGCATTCAAGTAACTCCTTGACACCTTAGGACTGTAGTATAGGTTTAAGACACTGATTTCGTCTTATTAAAAATGTTCATTCACACTCGTAACCAGGAAACAGAACATTATCCATAGGCAGAGCTCACACCACAGGAAAGTCCTGATATCATAAGAACTTCACCGGTGCACACCAAAAGCCACAGTGCGTGTTCCCTGGGCCCAGATGTAACCATTTGCGAATCCAACCATTTGTGTAGGGTTTTTAATTGTTGGATAAAAACACCAGACACTGGTGGAACAAGAAGCTTTCAGAGAACGAAAGAACAAGACGAGGCGAATGCGAAAATAAAACAGAAAGGAACAGCTTTAGAGGTAAAGTTCCACAAAGTGAGACCCCATGCAATCGTATTCCTTGCATGCTTCCATTCTAGTAGACAACCTTTCGAATAATGGCACTTGAGTTACACCTCCAAGAAGTTGTTTCTTAAATTCAGGGGCAGTACACTCACACTAGTAAGGGGTGTTTTTTACCAGGAATCAGTCCCAACCAATGAGTGAGTGACCCTAGATTGATATTTAAATACATGCACCGCATTCTTTGAGGCATAGCCCAGAGAACATTATATTCAAAACACTGAAAATGCCATAGTACTTTTAAATTCACGATGCAGAATTTTATTTTTTCACCAGTCCCAACATGTTTGATGAAATCAGGTAAAGAAATTATAAATCCACTTTTTACAAGTTTAGTCTTTTCTTTTTTTTTTAGCTCACACAGTGGTCTTTACGCCTGCTGGTTGAGATTGGTAACTATATTGCTGGAGGAGTCGGCTTGCACTATAAGCATCCCCTACATTTCAAGGGGTTAACACACCATTGCATATTCCAGGGAACCTATTCCCAACTCACCTTTGAAGAGCATAAGACGTGTGCCTCTAGACATATCCATCAGTGCTCTTGAAAAATTGGAAACTAAAGTATTTTTTTCTCCTTCTATTTGGAGGTTTCTGTAAACCCCCACAACTCTTCTTCACATAAAGCTCCACACCGCCCCACAAGGTAGGGACACCTCATCTTAAGGTGGCTCTGATAGTAGGATGCTCTGAAAAAGCTGATGCGTAGAATTCTACGTTTGTAACATGACAATGGCATCAGATTGGAAAGTATTGGGCACAAGCTTGGCTCAGGCTAATGTGTTGGGTGGGAATGGGTCGCTTTACCGCAGAAAAGCTTCCATGGCAAAGGAATTAGCGTGTTGTTTCTTTTTTTTTAAAGGGGGTTACAGGAGTATCCACCATGCAATGAGAGGGAGCACGGACAGTCACTTTTCACCTCCTCCCCTCAACAGTAAGGGTTGGCATGGCCAAAAGGAGCACGAAATAGAAGACGCAGAAAAGTGTGCTGAGAAATAGCGTCTCAAACCCGTATTGGGCAAAACAGCACTGCCCGAAGGTCCAACCCAACAGGCCATCGTGGGCCTGTTTTGTCGGCTAATATGGGCAGTATGATCACTTTATACACTTTACCGCTGGTCGCATTTTTAAGTATTGTTGGCAGAACTTAACTTTTGCCTCAGGTCTTTCCCTAAAAATACACTCCAAGGTACACCTCAATCTGCTTGTAATGAAAAACTGCCCTTCACAGAAGTCACCTTGGCTAGCAGCAATATAGTTTGAATCCCCTTCAGAAGTCTGCTAGCCAGGACATGTTCGCTTCCTGTGGGATGTCTTAACCCACTCATCCAAGCCCTGCAACATCACTAGGCATTGCTGGCAGCAGAAACATCAGAATGGCCACGGGAAAGCATGCTGCTCGCCAGAAATCACGAGAAAATGCACAGTGAAAACCTGAAAAATAGGCTGCCATCCACTTTTGCCTATATTAGTGAGCACAGGAGATCAATGCCTACAACCACCACTGGGCTACCCAAAAAGCAGCCTGAAACCACTTGGAAATAGCAATGCTGATTGCAAAAGAAACAGAGCTACCTTCCCAAAAAATCTTTTCTTGATTGTCAAAAATTGCAAAAATCATGCCTCACAAACCACCTAAAAAGATCCAATCTCCTTGTTGGGTGGTCAACATCATTCTCCCGCAAGAATCTACATAAATATAAGGTCCACAGAAGTGTATCGATATCTGGATTAAATATACTTTTGAGGATTGCTTGCTGGAAGAAAGCTGTCAAAAATGTGTGCAATACCGGTACTCACCACTACCAGAAGCCAGCGTTTTAAACCATTTCTTTGTAATAGTTGAACAGGGAACCCCAAACTTTGCCAAAGAAAGACTTGCTGAGGGGTGGAGACAATGTAAAACTTTATTCTGAAATGACTTGAAGGAAGCAATTGTTTAATGCATGTATTAAACATGTGGGTTATATTGTAAGAAGAGACAATTTGTAGACATTGGTTGCAGAGTTAAAAAGTGTTCCCACACAGGGATCAAACAGATTCCATACCTTTTCCCTGGACAAAGGAAGCATCCCCTGCCCTGGGATAAGAGATTGACAAGCTGGCGTGAACAGGAAATGGGGAGGGGCACCCTGGCCTGTTGCTCTCAGTCAAGACAATGAATTCTTTGGGATGAATAGATTATGCTGATTTGGGTGTGACTTGTCAACAACTGCTCTGGGAGAGACAGGACATGTGACCTCTGAGTCAAGCCAGCTCTAGGGGCAGACCAGACTGGGATGTGGATTTAACATTGCACCAAATATATGTTTAAGGAAAATGCTTCTAAAATATTGTAACAAGCTGACAAAAATGTACAACTTTGAGATTGTGACATTGAAAAATTCACCCACAATTTAAGACTAAGCTGGACGCCGTGTGATGTTCTCAGACCAAACCCTGGAATTATTAATATCACAGCTGTAGTGTTTTTGCTATGAACATAAGAACTTACAGTAATATGCCCAGAGAGGATCTGCATTCATGTATCAAATTTGGTGCAGAACCAATATTGGAAAACCCACCGAAATCGTGAATAAGTTGTCATTACTGAACCAAAGCGCCTTGGAAGATCAGAGTTGGACAAGAATGTATCTTAAGTAATCTGTGATGTGTGTATGTATTATGAACAAGTTGTGCACCTTGGAAATGTGTTTGTTATGAAAAAGAGATTTTCTCTGTAAAAGCAAAAGGGAGGGATTTCTTTTGGACTATAAAAACAGCATCATGATGACACCTCATGACACGCTGGTCCTTTCTCCAGTCAGAACCCAGAAAATCCTCTAACCTATCAAATCCGTAGGGGGTTGGGCATGTAGAATCAGCCTCCACACCCACTTTGAAAACACATAAAAAGAGACTGCTTAGGACAGATAGGACATTCAATCCACTCTTCAACCGATTTCTTGGCGCAGCACCCTGCCGGAAGACTCCAGAATCCAGACTCCAGAACTTTGAAGCAGAGGCCTAATTCACAAGCTGAGCCCTTCTCAGCAGGCCTTCAGAATCTTTTGCAACCTGATTCTAACTCCTAAACTCCCCAGGGGCTCTCACCTTTAACAGCCGGGCTGAGCTGTTCTATTCTAGCTAAGAACCCTGTGCTAGAACCCATATCCGGACCCAGAAAGCAGTGCTGTAATCCAAGACCCGTCAGATCCAGTTCAAGAGGCCGCAGACCGCCGTGCAGTGCTGAACGCAGAAACCAGAGGGCCTGAGACCTGTCTGGTGGCGAGAGTGAAGCCAAACCCCTTGACCAGATATTTTACAAGGCCCTTTCCATTCCAAAGCTAGGAGTGAGTATCTAGTCTAGAACTGTCCATAACCAATCTCTTAGTTTAAAGTAATCATCTTCCATCCATTTCAACCTGTCCAGAACTGCATTATAGAATCTTGTGTCCATCCTACTGGTTCTGAATCTTTAAAGCGCATCTGTCATTTCTGAAATCTTGATTTTATTTCTGAAAATCTACCTTCACAAAAACATCTGTATTTTTTGAACCGCACGACCTATTGAACTGTCATTTTAATGCTAAGATCCTAAGCCTTCCAAGGCACCCCAAACGACATTCCAATTCATTATAGTTTTTGCGTAATCGTGATTTACACACGCGAAAAAATTGCTGCGAATTGCAATTTGGCTAAATTTCATTTTCTGTCAAAATAGCTGTCCCTTTCTTTCCACTGCTGAATTTCATTTTCAATCTGATAATCATTCATGAATCATTGCTAGTGTTGACTTGAACCAATCTAAAGTAACTATCACTTGTCCTGAATATCCTTTAGTGAATTAAAATCATTTTAGCATATTTTCCCATCCATTGCAATCACATTCAAAAGCATTTTGACCTGTGTTTTAAAATCATACCTGTTCTCTCTAAGCTTGCTGGGGGGAACTGGAATTGAACTGCAATATTGATTGGATTCTTGAAACCTGTGTACCCTCCTTCCCATCTCTTCATTTTGCATAGTGGGGGGAGAGAGTAGTTTGAGGGGAAAAAGTGACCATATTATCTTTTGATTGAAATCATATCAAGTCTATTTCTGTGTTGCATTCGTTCCCATTATTTCATTTCCTTGAATCACATAAAGTATTCTCTGCTACAGTATCCTTCCTATTCATACTCCTCAGTGATTAAAGAGATTGTTACTTTTGTAATATTATCCATTGTTGATTACCGTCCATATTCATAATTGTGCTATTCAAATATTATTTTGTTCATAAATGTGTGATATATATATTGTTTAATTATTCAAATAAACCTTTTAATTTGCAAAACAAACCTACTTCTTGGCTGAGTGAGGTCGGGGAGATCCAAAGAGAGGGGCGTTATATAAGGGTTCATCATCCAGATTTAAAGAACGTTTGACATCAAAATATATAAATAAGGGCTTCCATTGGGCATCCCATCCTAAGCATTGACTTGGATTGATGGATTGAAGTCACTTACATTCCTGGCAACCCCTCACCGAGGTCATGGCCCACCAAAATTGCAGACCTTTCCATGTCACTTTCTGTGAACACCTTACCAATCTGCAGTGGCATGGGATGGTTGGAGAGGACATTCATATACCAGCCAGGCCCCCCACGCCAGGCGGCTCTACAACTCTTTCATGTGGCAGGTGCTCAGGGGCCTAGATGAGACCCTCATCCTTTCTAGAAAGTCCCCCCACTGTTCATTCAGGAAGTGAGAACGACCCACCCCCACCATCGCCAGTAACTCTATGCGCTCAGGCGGATCTGTAAAAAAACATTTTTGCAATGCCAAAGAAAAAAGTGTGTTACTGGATGAGCCGATAGCACCAAATAATATGCCACAACTCATGTCCACAGCAAACTATAAATGCCCCACCATGCCAATGAGCGCATATTACATGTGTGGGCACAAAATGGAACTGGTGCCAAATACGTGTGTTATGGCTAGCGCTGTGAGCTCTGCAATTTGTGTAGCATGTCTAAATCTGCCTGCCTCTACTCTCCGTCCTCTGCTACTCATCCAGAACAGGACTGCAAGACTTATCCTTGGCTTCAAGCCCAGGGATTGTATCTCACCAGGACTGAAATCTATTCACTGGCTCCCAGTGGCTGCGAAGATTCATTTCAAGACCCGCTGCATTGTCCACAAGGCATTCTGTGACATGGGGTCTCAATACCTTCAATTCTCTCTTCCTAAATATCTTCCTTCTCAAGCTCTTCGCTCATCCGCCTCCAACTTCTTCAGGGTCAGTCGCTTCTCCAAGCAACAAGTTGGTGGTAGATCTCTTTCTTCAGCTGGAGCTTCCCTCTGGAACAGCCTCCCTGAAACACGAGGAGAACCATCTCCAGTTCTGGAAGCACCTCAATACCTTCCTCTTTGTTTCTGCTTTCTTTCCTCCTCCCCCCTCCTGAACTCCTGACCGAAACTGAAACTGCACTGGTCCATGGCTACCCTCTGATCTCGGGCACAGGTCCCCTGCCCCGCCAGTTGCACACCTGCACTGCCTCCCTGGCAACCCCCTCACTTAGGGACTGTTTACTCTATCCCTACAGTCCCCTACCAGCACTTGACACCTGATGTCTGCACTTACGCTTGCACTTGCCACCAGCTGGCTGCACTTTTTATTTATTGCTTTTATTTATTCTATTATTTCTACTGTTAATCCCATGTAATGCACTGCCCCCTCACCCTTCCCCCGCTCTTTTCCCCTTCCCCCTTCCCCTTGCACTTGCGTGATCTCAATGCCACCTGGTCTAGTAAGATCTTTGTCTCTGTCTTCCCTCTGTTCCACCTCCCTTGCCTTGTCGCGCCTTGAAACACTTGTGTATAGGCACGTTATAAATACCATATCATATCATATCATATCATGTGAGACAATGCCTTAGGACTTTTAGAGGTTTGTGCTGCAACATGCCTTTTCTGGGTGGGCCTTGTGATAGTAATAAGATGGATGGCACAGTGCCCCATGAGGCACCCTTCTCTCCTGCGGTGGCACCAAAACCTGCCTGTGCCACTGAGCCTCTCCCTGTTGCTGCCATGGATTATTCTTGAAATGTATGAACATGGGCTGGCTCCTAATCAATAGAGCTGGATAAGAATATAGATGAAGAAGATGATGGTGATGAAGATGATGATGATGATTTGATAATGACTCTCCAGCCCTGCATACAAGTGGCTGCTCAGCAGGATTGGGGGTTGGTCAGCAAGGAACTGTGGATGATGGCTAAAAGCTTGTTGACAGTAGGGGACTGTAAATGTACCTTCTGCCAAACACCTGTACACAGCCCTACAGATAAGGGACCATTTTTATCCCTACAAATTGGCAAATACTCTAAAAAATTAAAATAGGGACTAAAAAATGCTCCCAACAAAAAATGGGAAACTGACATGTAGGACCGTGCACCCTGTTTTCACCCTCAAAGCTCCACGGATATGTTTGGACCAGTAGTGTACATAGAACCACAGGAAGAAACCACTATTTTAACTGCCTGGTTGGAATAAGTAAACATGTATGTTTTAATGTGCATGAATATCTAGGTGCAAAGAAATAAATATTACAAAAATGTTTCTGTTTTTGTACCCATTTATAAAATACTCTCATTTTGGAATTGGACTTACATTTGTACTCCCTAAAAAATCATTTTACTCCCAACTTTAAAAAATAGGGAGTAAAATGCTCCAACTTCCAAATCATATCTGGAGTATTGGCTGCACCTGATCTTTCATAGCAGTGGCTTGTGGTTCCAGGAGAGAATTAAACTATCTAACCTAAAACAACAAAACCATTAGCATATCCACAGTGCACGACAAACTCAGGCACAAAGAAACACAGGAAAATAATAGAGAATGATGGGAGAACACAGGTGAAGGTTGAAGGATGCAGAAGGTGTCCCAGCTGGAAGGAAGAGATGAACATTAGTGCCACTTTGCATTCTGAGTTATGCACCTTCCCATGGGGGCACTTGTCGCTTTAGCGCTTTACCAAACCTTGCAAGGCATAAATTACAATAAATTGCCGGATTGAAAAAAAAGTATGAGAATGCATGCTGGCTTCATATCATTCAGGATGAAAACCTTCCGTCCCCCACCTCTACGCTGGGGGGGTGAGACTGCTACCAATAGAATGACAGCCTGTGAAAATGATCAGATCCCTGCTCTGGTACCAGGCCTATCTTACTCCATTAATTCTCCTGCCCGAGCAGCAACCAATAAAAGCCAGCGAAAAAAGAAATGGACACAAAATGACTTCCTAATAGTAAGTCACAAATGGCAACTTAGAATGAAGGAGGGAATAATAAGGAAGACCCCCTGTGCTCAGTAAATAAACAGGAGAACCCTCCTCTGGGAAAGGAAAAGTAAAAAGGAAGAGTGGCCTGATAATGCCAACCAGTGACATAAAAGACATTAGTACACAGCGCGGGTTACTATAAATGGGACAAATGCACCGATTGGAGCATTTGCGAGACTTACCAGACGGTAATCCCACTCAGGTCCTTGCGCGGTCTTTGTTTTTCAGGCCACCATGGAAAGGGAGAAGGGACTACATAAAGTCCCTTCTCCCTGTTACATGGAGGCCATTTTTGGTGTTTACATTTTTTTTCCATTTACTTGAATGGCCATCATGGAAATGGAGCAGGGACTACATGTAGTCCCTTCTCCCCTTCCATGGGGGTGATTTTCTTTGTTTACTATGGCTGCCACGGAAAGGGAGAATGGCCTACGTTTCCTAGACCGTGGCAGCCATTTTTTGAAAAAAAAATTCTGGCTGCTAACACGCAACTGAAAAAAAACACCATTAGTCCCTCGGTCTAACATGCTGGGGTACTAATGGCAATAAACCCCTCACCGGCAGGTAATTACCGCGCAAAGTAATGCCCCCGGGGCCTTCGTATAGGCTCTCGCTACCCTGGTGCCATTAACTATGGACCACGGGGGCATTACCTTACGAGGTAATGGCCCGCCCGGCTCGGGGATTATTGCTTGAGTGGTAATCAGCAATAGAGAAGTAAAAATGGCTACAGGAAAAAGCAAATTTCCTACATATAAAGCCAAAGAGCAGAATAGACGAAGAAGGGAAATAAGATAGAGACATGGAACAAGTGCAATATATGTAATACAAATTGGGCAATACAGCATAATGGGGTAAACTCAAGAGAAGGGTAATTCTGGCACCAATTCATGATATGAAAAATTAATTATCAAATGATATTCTGAAAAAAGATTAATGATAGCTGGTAGAGGACAAGAGAAAGACTATTTCTAATAGCTAACCACACCAACACAAGAAACAAGAACCAAAATCAATTAATCTGCAGGGACACAATGTAACCCAAATACACGTAACAGAATCCAAGGGCAAAATAGGAAATTAATATTTGAGACAGTTTATTGGGCGTTCACTCTCAACTCAGGGAGTTCCTTTCCCCCGGATTAAAGTGTTGCACAACAAAGTGCGTAGCAGATTGAAATTTGATTAGGCCTGCAACCTGTATAAGACCATTCAGCAGATACCCTCTGTATCACCAATAAGCTAGAAACCAGGCCGGTGTATAGGAATAACAGTGTATATTTATTTTAATTTCTTCTCTCAATAACACACAAACAAAAGGGCACCAGCCACCAACTCGGTGGCACAACACAATAATCACAAATGCAAATTACTAGCATCAAATGACTGACATGTATTTCTCAATAGCCTACTTCCAGTTACAAAAACAAACATAGGTTGAATTTGAAGACTTAAAATCAAAACACACATAGGATTTCTTTGCACATTAACAAATAGGAGATTTGAAACAACACCCTGTGATTGCTTGGGTTATCACAATGCTCTACTCTCCCAGCAACCCCCATCCCTACACATCAGTTATATGTGACCCCTTAGTTTGAAGACAAGGTACAGGCAGTAGGAATACAGTAGGAAAATCGTTTTGCTTTTTTATCAGAAAGGCAGGGTTTAGGAAAGGAACTCAATGATATAATCAATTTGGGCTTGTTATTTGAAAGGCAGGCATTGGGAAAGGAACTAAATGGGAAAATCGTTTGGGTTTTTTATTTGAAAGGCAAGGTTTGGGAAAGGAACTCAATGGGAAATCTTGTTGGGCTTTTTATTTGAATAAAATGCAAGGCTTTGGGATTCTAATTTGGGATGCAAGTGAATAAATGGGAAATTTAATTTTGCACTTGAATGGCAGCAATGTAGGGTTACTTATTTTGGGAAACCCCCCTTCTATAGGGAAGTACAGGGTTTCAGAAAGGTAATGTCACCCAAGCACCTTATTCACTATGACGGTTTTAACACACTAGGTATGAAATCTGTTCGTTTTTAATTGTAACAAAACTCATACTGCGATCTTTTCTATATGGGAATTAATTAAATTCACTTTATTTAAAGGTGCTAAAGGTCTACCCAGCTTTGCCCCCCCCTCCTCACCCACAATTAAATGGACAGGTTTAATGCAGGTAGTTCCCTATTCAATGCAAATGCATAGGGGTTTTTTCTATGAGGAATTGATTGAGTTATATTTTTTGTCAAATATGGTCAGGGTCTACCCAGTGTTGGCTCTCCACCCAGTAATGGAAAGGGATTAAGGCAGGTAGCTCCCCACACAATTGAGTGCTTTGTGAGATATCTACTTACATGGGAAATCTCGGTCCTTAGCTTGAGAGACCATCCAGATTTCAGACTCTCTTTCAGGAATAGGTAGCCAACTCACACCTCTGGTCTCTATTCACAGCAAGGTCCCGCCAGTCAGAATTTAGGCCTCTCTTTCAGATAGGTCTCCCAGCTTCCAGGTAAAGGTCTTCTGTATATCTGCTGTCCTGTGCGTCAGCTTTCCTTCAGTCAGCTCTCAGTTGTTGTCAATCTGCTCTCCCCTCTTTTTCCATTCTGTCTCTCTGTCCCCTTTAGATTGAAAACTGATATTATATAGTGCTGATGACACTTATATATTATGAATATTCCCATGCTACAGATTGGACATCTCTCTTTCTCCCCCTCACACTAATCCACCCAATGCCAGCTGATAGAGCAAGGAGTTTAGAGGTCTGTGTAATGGATAGTGGAGGAGGACAAAGATGCATTATTAAAAAATGACGTTTTAGCATTTTATTTTTTTACATAAGATCTCACTACAAGGCAACTACTTTCATTTTTCAGATAACTGCATGAACATATACATTTCTGAAGTCTACATTTTATGGCGAATCAGGGAATACTAATTTAATATCAGTAACACCTTCCTGGAAGGAGCTATCAACTTTCATGATTTGCTTCTGAGCCGAAATAGTGAAACATATGCCTTTCCACTATTCAAACATTAATTTTGAATAGTCAAACCTGTTTTTGGAATGCTGCTTCCCAACATGGTGCCATCATGCCAGTGGAATATGGAAGTCGAATGTCACTGTCTTGAGATTAAGAGATTTCTAAGACCAGGGGAAGTCTCTTCCCCATGGCCTGATCAAAGAAGTACAAAATAGAAAATTAAATTGGGCTTTTATATCACACTTCATGGTGGAGTCCAATCTCTAAGAGCTCGCTGGAGTAGGTATCGAACCCATGCTGGTCAGTGTTGGCTTGCTTCCAAGACAAAAACTATGCCCCTTAGCTTAACTTCCCTGCTATAATATGTAAGAAGGTTGAGAACACATTGATGTGGTCAAATGCACCCTAATCATTGAAAGAAAGTGATTCACAATAATCAAAGCTACAAGTATAGTTTGAACATAAGATTTAGGTTGGGCTTAATGGCCCACTCATCATGCATAATCCTGTTGGGCTCTCAGAATGCCAGCACACTATCAAATGCAAAGTTATGTAAAGTGATTGATTGATTGCATTTATTAAGTGGTCCTGTACCCCTAGTGCTCTAGTAGTCTAAACTGCCTATGAGGAGAGGATGTTATATTTAAGGGGAAAGGGAAAGGTAGAGAAGGACTTTGGAAAACTAAAATGAGGAGGAAGGCTGTTCCACATCTAACAGGTCCCTCGCCTCCCTCTTTCTCCTACTTGAATTAGATGGCAACCAACATGCCTCCTCTTTAACAGATATGTCCTATTACGGGGATGTGCAGAGGAGCGTGACTCCCCCGGTCTTAGAAGGCTGCCACGATTATTTTATAAACTCAGGGGAAGCTACCTTGTGGCAATATGACAACCTATGGGTGGAAAATGTAATTATCTACACAAATACTGTATTGCATAAAATACATTAACCTGAGATGTAACAGCAAATAAATTCTACACAAAAACATTATGAAGTTCATATAGATATATTAAAGTCATAAAATAATTTTCCATCCTCTTTTGTAATGGTAAATGCTGGAAATATTCAATACATATATAAATAGACATATATGTTCATATATAATGTCCTGGGCAAAATATTAAGAAAATCCAGACCTATATTATAAAACTGGTAAAAAAATAAATAGGTCTAACCAAAAACACACGTATAAGTGTCCCAGTCCATATGATCAATAAAATAACTACTCTGAGTGCAGAGAAACAAAACACACAATCCATCTTTCAGTTGGTTGCTGTAGTCGAAGGAGAAATGGCTCATATGTGTGTTCCTCCTCTAGTGAAAGTCTATCTGTTCTGTGTGCCGTCCTCGGTTTGATGGACACTGCATAAGCTGTCCTAACTCTGGATTTCCGGTTGGGATACAAACAACCTTGAAATAGCCGTCTTCCATGTCTAAGAAATTAGCCAAAATCACCAATTCTTTGCTGGTGTTGCAGTCAATTGAGGTTGAAGTCAGACCTTCAGCTATTCCCAAGCTTTAACAACAGTTAGTGGTGTGGGCGGAAGGTCAGAAGAACGATGCAGACTCTTTGATGACATTTTGAATGAGATTCATTAAAAATAATATGAAGGCCTAAGGTTCCCTATCTGTATGGGGTATTCCCTACCTATGTTACTAACTAAGGTGCTTGTCAGTCATCTTGGAATGTCCAAAAAGAATATGTCCTCCGTCCAAAAACGAACACTATCAGGCCCTATCACTTATATAGACAAAATAATGACAGGAGAATGACTCCCTTCTCCTGCTAGATGCTTCTTGCATGTGTCTTCTTGGTTGCAAAAGAGTGCTTTCAATAGTCTTTAGTGACACCTCTGGTTAGATATTGTAGCTCTTTCCTCAAGTTGGGATATTTAACTTTCTTTTTAGAAGTGTCTTTCCTTGACTTGACTTATCACAAAGGCTATCTTGACCTGCAGATCTTTGTATTCTTTCTTTCTTAATTCCCACATTTTTTTCTTTTGACTCATTTGTTTTCCCTTCATTCCAGCTTAAATGTATATCAGCTTTACCATTACTGCTTGGGATCCTGTCTATGGTTTCCTTTCCTTTATTGGAAATATTCAGATTTGAAAGTGTTGACTCTAAGCCTATTTTCTTTCATTCCTCTCCCTCTCAGGGAACATTATTATTCTTTCACTCTCGTTATCGCAGTTCAAGTTTAACGAAAAGATCCCCTTTTCATTCACTCCACTTTCAGGGGACAGTCTTATTCTCTCTCTCTCTCTTGGTGACTGTTCAAACTTCTGAAGTTTGCTTTCACAACTTTCTCATGGGTACTGATACGAGTTCTCTGACTCATATAATAATAGTTTGTTGCTTTCCTGTGCATCCACAATTCCACGTTAACTTTTTTCTGATTAGGGGCAGTCGCTGCCATCCTCATGGTTTGTTCTTTTCATTCAATACTCTGTCGAACAGCCGACTTATCTCTCTCAGCATTGCTGTCGGTCGTTCTGTGCTCTTCCTCTTGGTTACTTGTCTTTCGATTGGAGAGCCGTGCCACTTGCTTCTGCTTCCTGGGGCACGGTATCAGCACTGTTCTGAGGGCAGACTGCCTACCACAACTCTCATGGGGTCGTGCCACTACCCGCGTTCAAGCTCCACATGAACCAGCTTTACTCTGGCTCTTGGTTACTCTGCTCTCTCACCGTTCCATTCACTGCTTCACGGCATCTTCATAACTCATGGGCTCTGTGTCCTGCTGCAGCTACGGCACCTCTCAGGTTAATTTTCGGAGGGGTTGTCACCTGCTTTGATGTATGTTCCTCACGCACTGTTTCTCCTCCTCTTCCTGCCAAGTCTTTGGCATTTAATCCACTTTTCTCAGTGAATGGTTCATTTTCAATTAATGGCACAGTTTCTCTCTCTGATAATGGATGATAATGTCTGTTTGGATCTTCTTCTGCCCAGTCTTGGTACTTGGCATTATTTAATAAGTTTGACAGTACCACGTATGTCATCATGGTTTCTGGTTCATGGAGTTCGTCACAGGAATGAGAGTCCTTGTCGCCCAAGAAGGAGTCTCTCCCGGTGAGGGCCCACTTGCCTCACTCCTACGGAGGGTGCTTTATAGCAGGCTCACCTCCATAGCCTCACAGCAGGAGCAGGGGTGTCTCCCCCTTGGGGAGAAGAGACCAATTCCCTCGATTCATCAGAGGTGCAAATTGTGACAGAGCAAGCATGCACATCCCCCACAGTCTTAGTATAAAATCATTTTTACATGTTGATGCTATGATGGTCTCAGGCAATGTTCCCTCTAAGCTGTGCGCATGTGCGCTTGGTCAGCTTCCTTCTGTGTGCAGACAATTACCACCTATTCAAATAATCAAATGAGATTTAATAAGGCACAACCCACAGAATACCTAATATTTGCTTTCTCTCAAAATGAAGCTAAATTATACTAACTATTCTTGATATTCTGGCCTAACCTATTTACATTGCCCTATCATGCAAGCTTGAACTTAAAAACCTAAAAACTCTAAAAATAGAATAAACCCACACGAGGTTAAACGTGAAAATGAATAGAAAAAAGTGGCTACATGAACATAAGATATAACTAAGATATGCCTGTACACATTAACTAAATTATCATTCCTCCCCACCCAGGATCCTATGCTTGAGTCTGCCACACTTATACCGTATGACTTGGACTCTGCCCCAGGCCACATGCAGATATTACCAGAGAACCTTGACTCTGCCTACCTTAGCTCAGCATAAGGTTACCAAACCTAGATACAAATGTTGGTTTATGTTATAATATGAATGACGTTCAAGCACAAGAATTTCTGTTACTCATGGTGCCTTAGCAAAAGCATTACCCACATTATGTAACCCGAGTGGCAGCTCAATTATTGGGTACTGGCTGTAAGTAAGCAGGCTACTAGGATACGTAACCTCATCCCATGGTTCCTATTCTTTGTACATATGTCACACAAGCACTTTGAAGAGCCCCCTTGCAAGTTAACACATTATAAAACTCAAATATTTAAATATTAATTTTCTCTCTAAGTATTTTGAGTACACAAATGTCATGTTCAGCGTCTTCTACTTTAGCTTTACTAACATTACCCTATGAGCGGAGAGCAACATTGCAATATCTTTAACTTGGCCTGAAAGGGATAATTGGTATGGCCTCTGCCTGTCATTAATCATATATAAAATTAGGGAAATAATATTCAGATAACTCTAATGCTTTTCACACAATCTTCAACCTTTCAAAATGTTCAGAGTTCCATGGGGGATAGACCTTAACAAGTAATGTTAACTCGCTGATATACAAAAATGGTTTCACTGAGCACTTGTCGAAACCTACTCAACAATGAAAGGTGGGCTATGTTGCAAACAATCTTGTATGCATTTCATAATAATTGTGCACATGCAGATTTATGACATTTTCTTAAACTGCACATATCATCATGAGGCTTTAAATTGGATATGCTTGCAAAGTATTGTGGGTATGCAAATATCTGAGTTAGAGTTTTACTTCTACAATCCTTCACTTTTTACAGAGCCCTGTCAACTAATATTGCAGGCTAGCACAGGAGCCCGGGAGAGGAACCGGTGGAAGAGAACAGGTGAATACCCCTTTGGGGTGAACAACCAATCAGCAACTTTCAAACAACTAATCAGATATTTTGGCAGTACAGTGAAGGAAATGTGTGTTTGCTAAAGGATAGGAAACTATAGTAATAGCCTACCAAACTGCACCTTCTATTTCTTTCTATGCTCAGCTGCTGAGGACTTTTCTATATATTAATGGATTTGCATTTATTGCTCCTAGCATCCCCATGCATCTTGTTCAACTGATAACAGTGCATTTCAGAAGAGGGGTCCCTAATTAAAGATGAAGGTGCTCTATGTGTTGTAACTGTGAGCATTGCTGCTATTGACTTAAAGGGCAAATATACCTGATTTTCTACAACAGGGCGCCATAAGAAACCTCAGTAACGCTCTTGTTGATTTTTTGTCTAGTCTGTGGTGATCAAAGGTGGGCAAAACTAAAGGCTCTATTATGTGCCCTGTAATTTCACTTTCTATGTCAGGGTTACAATCAGGGTACTGATACGATATTACTCCATACATGAAATCAAAAGATTTTTCAGGGAGTAAGAAAGTAATTGGCTTAGCCAGTAGGGATATGTCATACTTATTAAAATGTTATTTCCCCCTGAAATTCCTCTTGAGATCGGGGCAGTAATATTTGAGTTCCTACCAATGACACTGCTCTGCTGGTCACTGATTCGAAAAGAGATCAGTGGAACTTTGTGGGTAGAAGCAGGGGGTAGATTCCTATATCTTCATGGTTTCCTGTTTTTGTTGGGCACATTGCCCTGTTTTTAGGGAATAAAATAGTATATGCCTTCTAGCTGTAAGGCTGGTTTTGAGTAAATGTTGTCACAACTCACAGAACAACATAATGTGGATAGTAAGCAGAGGCCCATGAATTCTGATGGAATTATCATCCTTACATACATTTTGAGAGGCATTTTCTCCTGGCCCTTGAATTACTCAATTAAAGTGACACATGAACTCCTATTGGCATGTTTTCTTACATTTTTTCAGTTGCATTTATTTCATTTGCAAAAATGGCATCATGTCTGAATTTTTTGACAACCACTTCTATGATTAGCGATACTTGTTTTTTGTAATAAAGTGTCTTCCGAATGGCTTTAAACACTTTCTCAATTGTCTCAGAGCAGTGTTGACAAAGGAATAGCCACACCTTAACCTATTATCCGGACCATGCAAAGCTTTTTTTGTGCATGCATGTTTTTCTCTATGCACAGGAGTGCTTTTGGTAGGTTTTAACTGGTTTACAGTTAATATTTCGAATTCAATTATTTCAAACGCAAAAATGTCAAAAGCATTAAGTCGAAAAAAAAATTTGAATGTTTAATTTTTTGTATTTTTTTTTATGGGGGTTTCCCCCCCAAACCCTGTTTTATTTAGTTTACACTTTATTTTACTTACCAAAACCCCCCAAAAACGTATTAAATAAAAAAATTATACATTAGATTTTTTTTTTTCAACATAATGTTTTCGACATTTTTGCATTCGAAAAAATGCGTTCGACATACTGACTGGACACCGTTTTAACCTATATGTCTGGAAAAAGAGTTGCAAGATGCTCCTTTTACATGGATTTGTAAAGAATTGCGGTGGTTGGGAAGGGGAATTTTCCTTCCAAACCCTTCGGAGATGGTATCTCACTAACTATGAATTATCACAAAGTGGTCTACATCGTTATTCAGTTGCGCATGTGGAAAATAAAGTGTGCACAAAGGCTAATCTTTTCCGCACTTAGGGAAAAATAATTAGAGAGAACATTGGTCTCAGGTGGTTGACATTTTCCCAAGAAGTGTAGGTTTCTTAATAACTAGCAGCAGCCTCTCTATAGGAGAGATTTGGCTCTTATTAAAATATGGGAGGGGTAAGGTGCTTTACTATAGTTCTTACTTACTGTATCTGTTCAAAAAACGAAACAGTGTGTGGGTGGCTCGTCAGACACTACAACATGTACCCCCTTTTTGTGAATTATAACTGAATAATGGGATTCCTGAGATTAATAACCACCACTGTGCTATCTCGTTGACACCTACTGCCCAAAAGCAACTGAGAGGCAAGGTCCTGGAAATAAACAAGTCACTGTGTACCCTGTTTCAATTATGGTCTAACCTTTTCTCCAAAGTAACATAGAAAAGAAAACCCACTAAGAGGTCCCTACCTACATATGCCAGGTTTGCATTGGGGGCTGTCTCCTATTTGGTGTCATCTCCCCAACTGAACTGTAGTGCTGATCCTTCTGACCTGCGCTGTTGAGAACAAATAGATTAGCCTTGCCTCCCGCTCCAGGATGTCACAAAATGTCACCCCCCACCTGCGGGATTCCTGTGTCTCCTATCCCAACTGGAGAGGAGAATGTGTTTCGTGTCCCCGGCGTAGCCAACAGCACTCTCTGAAGGGTGAGGCTTGACATGCACCGCACCATGCCTCTGGCGTATGCGTACGGGCAAAACAAAAGAGGTGATGGTTGGAAGGTTTAGAATTAATCTTAACCTCTGGCATTGCTCTGGGCAACCCTCCAGACCATCGTTCTTCAGCTTGCCAACCCATTACAAAAGGGGAAAGACCATATGCAAATCAGGCTGGGTCCACCCCAAAAGGGCAGTCCAGTCCGAACTGTTTGGTCAGATCCCTGCCGCACGAGACCACAAGCATCCCAGACATGTTTCGGCCTCATTGGGCATCATCAGTGAGGAGTAGCTTGTGTCTCTAGGCCTACCAGGCACAGGACCCATATCTGGGCATACCCTTTCCCTGGCCACAGATGACAGCACATCTGCAGGGGTTTGGCTGCCCTGCATTGAAGGGGGTCAGGTCAGAGGAAAAAGAAAACCCCACTATCTCACTAAGATGAGGTGACCGGACACTGGGGAACCCGGAACAGGACCTGGAGGCTGAGCAACATACTGTCAAAGGCAGTCAAAGAGCACGAAGAGTACAAAAAGACACAGCAAAAACCCTCTTGCTACGGTGGCAGGAAAATAAATATATGAAAGGACCTGAAGCGGTTTTCTGGTTTTACTTTGATACATAGGGCCCCGTGAGAGCCTTCAGGAAAAGAGCTGTCAGCTAGGAACTGCTCCCGCTCTACTCACCTGACCTGACGTCTCCACCTGAACATTCCAGCATCAGAACAGTCTATAACGGCCCTCAAACAGCCATTTTGTGCACTGCAGTGACCGCTGACCAATGACATCACACAGGAGAGCTAATATGGAATCCTCATTATTTTCAATGAGCATGATATATATATATATATATATATATATATATATATATATATATATACAACACATAATAAAACATGACATATTTCAGTAGTGCATACTGTTTGAAAGTAAAACATACTAAAGACGAGGCAGTGACAGTAAATCATACTGGCATATACTTTGGAGATAAATAAAATAACTGTTGCCCTAATGGATTTTTACTCATGTGCCTAAAAACTTCTTAAAGGAAAGGGCACCCCAACAATCTAGCATATCTCCATAAGTGACCGATGACATGTCAGAGGGGGATACACACGTTCTTGCAGGGTGTGTGGCAAAGTATCTGCCACCAATTGTAGAGACGTAAAAATGAGGGATCCGTAATAGGTCCTGCCTAGCACTCCTGCTTGGTCACTGAGGTTGGAATCTTACATATTTTGCCATAAGATATTTAGGGGAAATGTTGTTCTGGCATTAGAAAGAAAGTCTTACCATTTTGCATAGAATTCTGTCTTAACCATTCTGTCAGAGTAAGGATTTCTGGGCTTGCGAAACATGATTAAATTCCAGATACTTGGGGTGTTTAAGAAACGGACGAGCATATATAGAAAATATTGGATTAACGGGAAGTCTTTTGGATTGAACAATTGGATACATTATCACCTGGGATCATGAATGATGAAATAAACTTTACATTGCTGTTGTGAAGTGATTTGCCAAATAGAATTTGGCGTACTGTTGTCATGCATTGTCACAAGAGTATTATGTGTGAAGAATACACCGGACACTAGGTTGTACACATGAATGACTCTGACGAGGAAAAATGGAATTTGTGGGGGAGATTCGATACTGACAGTTTGAACATGCGTGTTAGATTGGGATTATATAAAGAGTTTACTTTGTGATTTACTGGATTGGCTATTCAAATGTCTTAGAAAAAATATGTAAGGGAAATAAGACGGCACCCCTTTATTATGTTAAATGAAGCTGAACCAGTGATGTAACATGATATGAAGTTTTAAGTGATCAAAAGTGAGGAATTCATTTAGCGGCATAAGGATGAAAGATGGCGTCTCAAGATTCCATTTGATGTAGCAGAAATAGCTTTCTAGTGCAGCGTGTTAGTTCACGTAAATAAGAGAAAAGAAAAACTTGTATGCATTTGTTAAGTTCAAATGCTGCAAAACCGATTATAATTTGGAAGGGAGAGCGGAGCGATGAATTATTTAATTATACATTGAACTTATTGCATGTATTTGAAAAACAAGTTTGCATTTCAAAGCTTCTTCGTGGATTTTACATGTTTTCAATACATCTCGGTCAGGGATGGTGTCAGTTCCTTTCAACGTTTTCAGTACAAATTGACCCCGAGTTTCAGCCTCCCTCTCACCCCCCCCCCCCCACCATTACTAGCAGCTCTAATGTTGACAGTGTTACTACACAGCAATACATTTCTTTAATTCGTAACATTAAATGTGCTCTTTGCCGCGTGCATATTACAGGCTGCCTTTCATGGCACTCAGCATCCAGTAGCGTTGCAATCACCTTGTTGCCTTTTACTCCGGTTTAGTCTGCATTAGCACCTTGCTGACTAGGAGCTGGCTGCCTGGCCAGTGGCAATCTGTAGCGATTAACATCCCCACTGCATTATTTTGTATACATTAATATTTAAACACCACAAAGGTGACTCAGACTGTTTTCCCAAACTGTAGGCAAGGGGGCCCTCAAACATAATGAAAAGGACCCCCAGGAGCCAGGCCCCGATCACGGTTTCCAGGTGATGGATCCTCGAGTCCCAAAATGCGGTATGAGGCTATTTTTGACTTGATCTCCGCTATAAGAATTACCGAATTAGTGAAGATATTTTTGAACACGTAGAATTTTAACATTATAAATAAATAAACTGGATTCAATTACATATTGAATTGAGGTGTACCGCCCTATAAAAATACTGTGGTACGTGGAACGTGCATTTTTATCCGCACATTCACTGCACGGGACTCTTTTTTTTCTGACAGCTGAGTTTAAGACGTTGACTGCTCCACTAATCCTGCCTGCTCTGCACGTGGGTTGCCGGCGGTTCGTTTTGCGAGAAAGGGGAGGTTGGCATCTATACCAAAACATGTTTGAGCACGTACCCTACACACAACACGGCTTCAATACAGCAAAGTTGAAGCCAGCAGGGTGATCAAGTATGGAACGATCTGTAAGGAACATCTACATGAAATACACACGCACTGCACGTGTCAATCAGTGACAATAGCACATGAGATGTGTGATTACGGCCTCCTAGCTTAGGGACGCACGTGCTCACAGAGAGCGACCAACCACCAAGGGCTGAACAAAAACACACACAGACACTATTGATGTTGCTGGCTTTGCTTGACAAGGGAATGAGTGGCCAGGAAGATACCAGGTGGGACCATTGTGTCCGTTTCACAAGCAGAGCCTGCTCTTAGAAAAGCCATTGTCCAGCAGACAAACAAGCCCTTCAGAAATGAACAATGAGAAAAGAAATCACACTGCAGCACAACAGCACGGTGTAGGTTGTCAAGCTGAAAGACTGTTTAAAAAAGCCAGGTATTTTTTGTTGACTCTAATTTATGTGCGTGCCACCGGAACTCAAACTCAACGGAAACATCATTGAATTTATTGGTCAGTAGCCCTACAGCAAGTTGACTACACTGGCCAAACTCACTCCTCTTTCAAAGGTCAGAGCCTTGAGCAATGTTTGCTACGTTTCATAACTCTTAAGATTATTCAATAAATTCCAGAGCCACTGATATGATATGATATGATATGGCATTTGTAACACGCCTATACACTAGTGTTTCATGGGATTCTTCATTTCTCTTTTCATGGCTGTGGCTGCTGTTGGTAGTTTATATTAGATTTCTGCATGCAATGATGAGGGCCATGGCCCGGCCCACAGCATACAATAGTGGCGGAATGCAATGAAACACAGAGACCAGGGTATTACGTCTGAACTTCAGTTTAATTAAGCAACTGATTCTTTGGCGGTAGCTCCGCCTCTTCCATAACACGTGTGTCGCAGCCCACAAACAATCAAAGTAGTAGAAAGGAGACTCGGCTCCTTTGCCTCAACTAGGTAACAATAGAAAAGGGACATGACAGTTTATATATCACTGACCCAGGCTGCAAGCACATTTTGTTTGTGTGTGCAATGTTAAATGAGCAACATTCTCTTAACAGCTTTAGGTCTGAATCATAAACAATCTTAAGAGCGTGTGGCTTTCTCAACCAGCAGCAAAAAGACATCTTTCAGAAATGTCCAGTCACCACAGGCCTGCTTTGTCGTCACCAGGCCTCTGGGTGTGGTGTTTGTGAGACCTGTGGGTGTCAGACACTTCTGGAGAGTCGTGGAATGGTATGCAGAAAATAACTAATGAGAGTACAAAAACGACAGAAACAATGAAAACGAAAATAACTAATTTTGGAAAAAACAAAGAATGGGGTTGGGAGTGGGAATAGTGGTTTTGGGGTGGGTAAAAGTATTAGTAAACAATAAACGGGGAGTTTGGGGATACCACTCCGAAAAACAACGAAAAATACTTTAGTTATTTTGGTATTAGTTTTGTATTCTTTGAAATTTCATTAGTTGTTTTTGGAGTCAATGAAATCACATGTAACCCTTGGAATATGAGTGTTCAACAGAGTGTGGATAATCCCGTGCATCTCGCACAATATGGGACTTACATGTTGGTCCTTGAAGGACAGTCTGGCGTGACCTATGGGGAGTCAGGAGGCCAGCACCCTAGAGTCCCCTTAGATATAGGTGTATTGCATTGAGGGGAAGTTAAACATGTTTTGAGTTGTATAAAGTGGCACACTTGTTTCCCACAGAGGGCGCTTATGTTGTATCGTAACCTGAGGGGCATTGTAATGTATAGTGATATTTTCTAAATTGGTATGTATTCCTCTTCCCAGCAACTTAACTGTTCTGGAAATTTCAAAGGCTGTGAAGGAACAGACCTCCTTTTACCCTTTCTATCACTGCCCCCTACCTTTTCATCCTCCTTCCTCTCAGGGCCGTCCAAAGCGACTGTGTTCACTTGTGTCGCCTTCTCCAATGACAAACATAAATAAATAAGTAACATCCAGTGCTTCAGTTCCGCCCTGTTTGCAAATCCAGAAAAAAATCTTCCAAACAAAAAGGGGCAGGAAGTCGGTTGTGGAACCTTGGAAGAATTCTCACACATGATGGTAGTATTCTATGTGGCCGCCTCCCGAATCCCCTCCCTCTACACATAAGGAACAGATGTAAATGCTCCCTTATCTTTTTTGTTCTCAGGCTACAAAACCAGAGTGATCACAATCATAAAGGTAATACAAGCACAGTTAAGAGATGTACCTCCATCGCCTCTTGTGGTAATGTGGGCCAAAGCAAGTCTGTACTCTCAAGAGGGGTGTGAATGTGGTACAGTAGCAAACCAAACAGAAATAATACAACAGGCCACAACAAAGGGAATGTCCAATCAAGATTCTATACACAAATATATACTTTAATGAAACACACCATCAGCAAAAATACCTAATTAGAAAAACACCAAACCTGAGGAATGCACACAGAATAAGCAAAGATAGTGTGTTTCAGCACTCTGAGTAATGAATCGGGGGAGTAATACAAGTAAAAACCACAACGTTTGTCAAAATGATATGCTCTGGTGCAAAAAAGCATTAAAGGTGGCCTAACTAGCCTCTAGGGCTGAAAGGTGGTGCAAGGTGGCAGGTAGTAGTCAATACCCTCTGTGGTACTTGGTGATTCGATGGCGTCGAATCAGGGTGCTGGTCATGTGGCTCGACAAGGTTCGAGTGCAGAGGTTGAGTTTTTCTAGACATGGAGCAGTGTCGAGTAGGGGTCGAATGAAGCGTGTAGGGTTTGATGATGATGCATGAAGAAGTGCTTATTGTGAGGGCCAACAAGGTCAGTTTGACAGTTGGTTCAACTGTAAAGATGCTGGTGACTGAATGCCCTGTTCTGGGGTTTCAGTTCCATGAAGCGCTCGACGGACTGTGGATCGTTAAGGCCACCAGGATCAGTTTGAGGTCGATTTGCCAGGTAAGATGCTGGGGATTGTATGGATGCGCAGTCCGGTTTGAGTGGTTTGATGTGGCATCTGATGATTGGGGTTTGACGATCCACATGGGTCTCTTCAAATGGTGATGAAGATCGTCCGTGAAGATGCTGGTGGCTCAAGCATTGGTTTTAAGGCAGTAGATGCAGCAAGGACCTTGTAGTTCGAGCCGAGGCAATAACACGCTCAGCTGGTGTGGTGGTGTGGCAAGCAGTTCAGCGGCTCCGGACAGCAGTCACATTGTTCCAGGTGGTTAGCAGGGGTCAAATAGGAGCTTGTGCGGTTTGATGCTTGAAGAAGTGTGGATCGTAAGGGACCCAGAGTTGGTTTGATGGTCAGTTCAATGGTGAAGACTCTGGAGACTGGATGCACAGTTCGATTTGTGTAGTTCAAAGCAATAAAGAGCAGTAGTTCGACCTGAGATAACAGTGCATTCTGCATGCCCGATGCAACAGCATATAGGTTCGAAAGTGCAGTTCAGCAGTTCGAAGAGCGTGCAAGTGCCAATGCTAAGGGCACCTCTGGAAGACCCTAATGGTTCTATGCATTCAAACAGGCTCGAATCATGGTTCAAATTGGTTCAATGATAAAAAGACAAGCATTGTGGATATCTTGACACTTGGTTGATGTGAGTCTCAATCCAGGGACACAATGCGGTGGGGTCCTGAGTACTGCTGTGGCTGGTAGAGTGGCAGGTCTTGTCCCAACAGCAGTTCACCCCAATGGTCCCTGGGGCTGGTTAGGGGACAAAGCTCGCCTCTGCCTTGGACACACTGCAGCTCATATTGTTGGCGTGTAACATACACAAAATGTATAAAAGCTTTGCATAAGGCTTTTATGCATTTCAATTACGTTACTCCCCATTTTCTTTCACTTGTATGGCGGAAAGGGAGGGGCAGATCGTACCTTAGGATTCTGCCCCTCTCTTTCTCATTGCCATGCAAATACTCCAGAATTTACGCCAGCATGGATTTGAATGCAAGCGGAAATGCTGAGGATCACTTTGAGCCTGATTTTCTCCATAGAGATCCATTGTAAATGCTGCCTGCTATGCGTACATGGCAGTCAGCATTTACTCGATTTGCATGGTGGAGTGCAAAATGGGAGGGCAGAAAGTGGTATACACATACAGGCAATTCAAAAATGAGGCCCTTAGTCTTCACCTCACTGGCGGAGGACTTTGGAGAGATCAACAGAGGTCAATTTCCTCAAGAGTGAATTAGAAAAGGAGGCGTAGAGCACTTCTTTTAAAAGTAAAAGCCCACAGGTGATTGAATTGAAGCTATCATGCTTCAGGGGTCCAATCCCTGTTCTAAGAGCAAGTGGACTTTGCCTTCTGACAGCACACCCAAAGTTCTTTGTGCTAAAGAAAGTGGAGGTGATCGGAAGGAAAAATAGAGGAAGAGAAAAACTAGGTAGTGGAACCTTCCTCCAGCTGTAAAGGTGTATCAGTCTACACTAGACCACCTGCCCTGTTCAATAGGATCAAAGACCATTTTGGTGTGCAGAACCCCTGTGGAGGCTAAGAAGCTTGTGAATGGGTTTGCCCTTTGATTCCTGTTCCCAGAACAGCTTCCTTTGGAGGTGCTGGTTCTCTGGGGAGGGTGTTGCCTGCCCTCACAAAAGAACAATGAGAGGCAACGTCCAAGACTGCAGCAAGGACAACCTGTCTGGGGTAGAATACACAAAATACTTCCACAGCCGAACTGGTCTAGCAGTGCTGACACATCTGTGATATCAAATTGATGTAACTATGAGAAATGCTGACTACCATACCATAAACTCAGGTATGGCATGCATTTCTTAGTTTTGTGTGCAACCAGGATAGCATGCTCAGAGTTATGTCGCTTTTGCCTCAGGGGTGCATATCTTAATCTTAAATGCAGCCCCTGCATGGCAGAGACTTGGCTGTCGCTTCAGCTGTCAACTGAGCACCTGTGACTTCTGAACCTGCTCTGTGCCACTGGAGAGCAGGTGCTGCAGATCAGGTTACCGATGCAGAAGGGCACAAGTCTTTGTTCATTGGTCTTATAAAAGAGGAATGTGATTTGCAGATTACCCTTTCAAAGAGAAATGGAATTACTCATATCAGTTTATAAATGATTATTATTTTTTTTTAATCCAGGGCATCTACACCCTAAATGGCAATTTGTCACAGTCAGGCCATCAATACAACATTGCCTCATTTCCTTTTAGCCCAGGAATGTAATTTATTTTTACCTTATTCCCATGGGACTGCAACCTTTGGCTCTTCATATGTTTTAAGCTACAAGTCCCATAACCCCTACGCCAGAATAGTCATTGGCGAGGGATCATGGGATTCATAGTCCAAAACATCTGGAGAGCCAGAGGTTGCAGATCCCTGAAGTAGCCGATTCCACCACATTGTTCAATTAACTCCATGGAAGTCTTTTGCCATCCACTGATTCATCCATGCTTCTAATTTTGCCAGGTTGTCAGCACCAACTGTGTAGGCATTGCCCTACACTTTTACTGGATGCCATCACGGGTACCATCACAGGGGCCTTAAATAAGAGGAGTAATCCATAAAAATGTATATATTTTCACCATTTTTTGTTGGCTATTCCCACCTTCCCTGTGCCTGTAGCTATAGCACTCCAGTTCCTTGCAAACAGTCATTCTATCTGGCTGGTGAGCCTGCCTTCCACAAGTGTCTGTGCTGTGTTATATCGGGACCTGTGTCAGTGAGGAGGCCTTAGTCTCAGTTTTGGTGTTTTTCCCAATTGGAAATAAGCCAAGCAGACAGAGGCAAGGTTCCACCTCTTGCTTCCAGCCATGAACTCTGCCATGCACTCTCCCACTCTTTTACAGTGTTGGCCAAATTGACTATCGCCATCACATGTGGTACCTACCTCAAGGACGTGACGTGCGGATTACCTTTATGCATCACCATATGAAGCAAACATGGTGCACGCCATGCCCTAATAAGATGACTGAAGAGATTGCTTGAATACTTTCTTCTGTATCCTTGGCATTGTGTGTCTGTATGCCTGTCAGTGTGTGTAGAGGGCTCATCAGGTATGCCCTCTGCCTTAATCTTATTGGAATGCGCATTAAATGTTCATCAGATTGTATGGTAAGCATGTTCCATCTGAACCTCTATTTAAAAGCAATCCACACCTAATAGGAACTGGTGACTGACATTAATGGGGTGTCTGTCTGAAGCAGTTTAGTCTTCACTAATATAGGTAGAAACTACAACTGAATATTTTTAGTATCCATTGAAAAATTGAGACTGTGAAGCCAATCAGAATCCTTCAGAATGCAGCCTGTAACAACTAATTAGTAACCTGTGCCTAAGCCAATCGGGTTGTTCTAATAGCAATAATCCCATGTTCTGCAGGCTTCTCTGGCCTGGTAACGACACCGGGCAAGAGCTGTAATAATATGGCTTCCACCCCCTTGCATGGGACGCGCTTGGCCGGTAACGGCCCGCCAGACCGAGCCTAGGAAGGGCTGAGTGAAATGAGGGCCTCGACCAGGGATGTTGGGCATTACCAGCTTGCGCAGCCAATATCCTGAGGGGAAAAAACAAAAAATGTAAAAGGATGGCCGCCGCCATAGAGAAAAGGATTAAAGTCCCTTTTCCATTTCCATGGCAGTCGCCAGGATCGGAAGGAGCGCAGGGACTGGAGCTCAAAACTCTGGTCCCGCAGGTAAATTGGGATGGGGTCTGAGGATGTGGTACGGGTTTGGTTGGCTTTGTGGGTAAGGTGAGGAGGGGAAGGCGGGGAGGCAACATAAAAAAGGAAAAAAAAGGTCCTTGGGTGGCTGGAACAGCGGGCAGAGAATGTATATTGCCACCCGCTGTTTCAGCCACCTGATTTGTGAATGGCCCTTTCCCTGGGTGCGAATGAGCTATCATTATTGGAACTCTGTGGCATCGTTTTTTTGTGGAACCTATAGAAGGCGGCATCTCATTCAGAACTCAAACGTTAGCTGCTGACAGACGCGGGGTGTGAGAAGGCACGTGAGGGGTGATGGTGATAGCACATTAATGTGCTAGTAGCATTATTGACCTTGGCACTGGTCAATGACAATTTTCGTCTCAAACCGTTCTATTATGTCCATTCCTGCACTAGTAGCCAACATCACAGATTAGTACCACAGGCAACACTGCTACCTCTTTCTGGATACAACTAATGTCTGCAGCCACTGCAACGGGTCCCCAATAATCACTGACCACTAAAACTTGCAAACTGCCTGTGAGGTATGGTGCTGTACCCCCAGGTTGGAATGTGTCTCGAGGGCCTGATTAAACCCTGACTGATATCAAAAGAAGTACCACAGCTGGTTGTTTTTAATGTTCAATAGTTCATGTGTTGCTCACTAGCTGACATCAGAACCCAAGGCTCAGCTCCAGGCAGACCCATACAGTGAATATTCCAAAGACTTGATGGACAGAATAAACGCCAATCAAATGAGCTTATCCATCATGGCTGACGTGGTCTTCTCAGTGTCTTGCAGCGCCATCATTGGTTGTGTGATTCTAAGTCTGTGTGACATCTTGTGTACGGTTCAAGTGATGTTTAAGTGATGCCACATGTGTCCTTTCCTTCTAGGTAACCTCCCGCATGGCTTTTACTGTGCGTTTCAAGAAGGGGACTGCGGATGGACGCAGGATTCAGCTGCCCCAAACGTGCCTCAATGGAAGATTGGCAACCCGCAGAACACCCAAGTGTCTTTGACTGCAGGTACAGTGGGGGCAAAGAGCTGAACCGAAATGTAGCATGCAAAAAATGCCAGGTGGCACACTCGAACATTTGTTTCTCCCCTTTTACCACAGTACATCATTTTTTATGCTATTAAAGTGTGATTTGCTATGCAGCACTCTGCTATGCCGTTCAATGTAATGTTAGCTTCTGCTATGCTCTGCTGTGCCATGTTATGCCATTGAGTTTTTCGGTAATGCCCAAAAAAAAACTTATCAGAAAACAACGAGTCAGAAAATATAACTTTTTTTTGTCGAATTTGTGTGGGAAGTTTGCACTTTTTTTTATCAAAAAATAGTTAGGGTGGGTGGGGGGAAGTGGGGAGGGGTGCGGGATCTCCGCACACATTATTAAAAAAAGGTGCCAGAAGAAAACAAACGATTTTCACAATTCGACCCTAAAAAACTTGTTCTTTTCGGCCTCGTTATTCGTTTTTCAACTGCCTGTACAACGCAGTAGTGGCTTCACGGAAGTATTTGGCTTCAAAGACAATGGAATGACCCTACAATGGAAGTGTCAGACATGTCCTTGAAAGCTTGAGATAGCTTGGACGGTTCTTCAAGTTCCAGATACGCGGAAGCCGGGAGCAGAACCGTCTTACCTTTACCACAGTAAAGGGTCCCTTTCTCTAGCGACTATCATGATGGCCAAGCTGACACAACAGACCATGTGAAGACAATGTGAGGTGACATGATCGAATTTGAGGGTCGAAATGTAATTCTGCAGAGGCCAGTCCCCTCACCATTGAACTATTGTAAAATACCTGCTCCCTTTTCTTCATGAGTTGGTCCTTGGTCCCTCCATCTCCCAATTCTTCAACTCCATATCATCTGCTGGGGAGTGATTTTAGCAATTTACTTTGGACCTATCGCACTCCTGCCCGGTCTTTCAAAATTCTCAGAAAGAATTGTACATTTTCAGGCCTCTGCCCTTTTTCATTCTCAGGGTTTACCCTCCCAGCTGCAAACAGGGGTTTGACACAGTCACTCTATAAAAACTGTGCTTCTTGCTATCACAGATTCTGTACATCACACACAGGATTTCTTGATCATGCTTGGACGGATGGGGTCCATTTGATCCTGTCGATCATCCTACACTCCTTTCATCACTTGGTTCACTGGGACTTTCTGGTTCTTCTCTTCAATGACCTCCTTGCAGTATCACCATTCGGTGTTCATTACGAGTTGGGCGGTATTCCGGCAGTAAATCCGCCAGAATACTGCCCAACGGAATTACTGTTACCATCACTTGGTCTGACGAAATTACTACCGAATTACAAGTGACTGAGTTAATCCGTATTTTCTGAGAGTTCATTGGACTTTATGGGTCATTTTTGGCAGAATTACTGCTGGTGGAATTCCCACCGCAGTAATTCCACCGATTATTGGCAGAAAGTGGGAGGATTTACCTCCAGCATGATATTGGAGAGGGCCATCGCTGCAGTATAGCAGAGTGGGAAAAGTGGCAGTAATTCCGGTACTTGCCAATATTTTCCCGCACAGCCAGTCTCCTTATGAGCCACACTGTCTTTCAGAAAGGGACTTAAGCTCCAGTGTCTGTTCTTGGGCTCTTGTTTTCTCTATTTACTAGTCTGTCAACATAGGTGATTTCCTCTTCTGGGAACCAAACACGTTTTTAAGGAGGTGATGCACAGGTTTGTCTCTTGTTTTCTCTGTTTATGGTTTGCTGTGCGGTCCATTTCCCGGTTTAATTCGTGCAAAGCCCTCCATGGAAAACCACTATCTGATTGGTCAAACGTCCAAAATGCAAATTCTCTATTTCCTGACCTCACTATCATTCTCTTCTCCCCCATTGGTTTTATTTCCTTTGTCATTCTCTCGAAATTTTGCTTGTGTCCTTGGAAAACAATTGAGGAAAGAGGTTAGGAACAGTTTCTCTATTGACGCCCAAGTGACTCTGCCTTTACCAATCAAAGATAAAATAGAGTAGTGATCAAAGAGCAAAGAAGCTAGCGTATATCTGGGTCCTAAGTCTCTAGTGTGAGACATCGGTGCCGGCTCATTTCAAAGTCTCTGTGACCATTCTGGGCCAGAGGTACCATTAAAGATCAAGTCAATGCCCTTATAGGCATCTTGGCATTACCTTAATGATTTTCACGTAGGTTGGTTTATGGACTATTTTTGAACATATGAGCTCCCAGAGACTGTCCTTGGGTGGTAGCGGTACGCGGTATAAAACAACATAACATAGCAAGTTTGTCATTCAAAAAAACACCTACTATTTGATGTCTGGAGGACTTATTCAAAAAAGGATACATCCAGGCGAGAATAGAACATAACCGGCACCCGCACTAACCCATCATATGCCGTGCCTGGTTCATGCCATCATGCGCAAGAGTGTTGCTGATGGCTCGCTCAAAGTGCATGCGCCCAGAATGGTGATATAAGGGGGGGTGTTAGTGCCTAGGTTCGGTGATGGTGGGGCACCTACCCCATTGCATTGACATGGGTGGGGTATGCCGGTGAGAAGCATGCTAGAGCACACCACCTGTGGTGCCCAGTGTCATTCGTAGTTTGGTCCTGCACTGTGATGCGTTCTTGGTTTCTGCGATAAAAGAGGGAAACACAGAGAAACTGAGGGATGGTGTGTGTATCTTCTGTGCTCTTTATGTGGTCTTTGGAAAGGATACAGAGTAGCGTTTATGATTGGGAGGGGATAGTGAGGGATCTATGTGATTATTGCGACGGCCGAAAATGCCGACTTTTTTTTTTAACCCTTTACACCACCAGGGACGTCATTTCACCAAAATGCCAGGGGTAGCGAAAGTGACATCACACAACCCTTGACCCCCTGATGACATCACAGGAAGTGATGTCATTTGACCCCACCCCAAAGTGATATCGCGGGAAGCTATGGAACACGACATTTCACCCCTTGGCAATTCAGGAAGTGGCATCACATAGCATTGTACACTACGAAAAATATGGTTACGATATCACTATAATGTGATGTACATTTCATACCTGAACGGATCGCCATATGTATCCTTAAGATCCATATTACCAAATTACTGTGATTGCAAGCAGGCGTCCATGACCAAATGATAATGATGTGTTATTATATAGCACTTAAGCTTAAGCGCTTTACATAGAAGAAATATACAGCCAATATCACCCAACCTGTGTTGGTACCCATTTATCGACCTCAGAAGGATGAAAGTTGAGGCGTTAGAACAGACTAAATCAGTGACTCAACCCCTGAAGTGTGCCTGAAATAAACCTTTAATGAGTCTAGCAATTATTGTATAGAATTCCAGAGAAACACATTTTATGGCATTCCTATTTTTCTTATTTAGGTTCAGTGCTGAAAGTGTTAGACTTGTGGCCCTCATGTTCTTATTTTTTTTCTTTTTTTAAGGGGCCTCCCGTATTAAAGAGCCGCATAGTGCTGGCCACAGCCCAGGAGCTTGCATTGCAAAAAAAATCTTTTTTTTTTTGTTTTTGTTTTTTAGAGGTTGCAAGGCAGACCACAGACGTCGCAAGAGAGACCTCAGAGGTCGCACTTGCAACCTCTGGCGACCCCCAAATGACGTCCCTGTACACCACATATATATGCGGGGAGAGACCCCTGCAGCCCCCCCATATTAATATTCTATTCTATAACCCCCCACATATATATTAAAAAAGTCAGCATTTTCAGCTGTCGCAAATGTCAGGTCGACATTTTGGCACAATTCCATAGTGAGGGGTCTCCTTCCTTTTGGTCTTCACATCCCCCCTAGGTGGTGGCTTTCATTTTGAAACCGGGTCTCTGATGATCAGTATTTAGGAGTTTCTTGCAGCTGGTAGCTGTTCTTCTCCCAGCCTTGTTCGCTTATTTTGTTTGAATAAACTGTGTAGTGTAATATGGTGTCATACTACCTGAGGTACCCCCATTTCATAGAGAACAGACCCACGTGACATGCTCGTTGCTATAGAGAGCATGCTGGCGCCTGCCACTGACAACCACGGTGGGCCCCCACATCAACCGGGTGACATCAGTGCAAAGGGCCAGAACAGAAAGCAGGGATTAGTACAGGAATTGTGCGTGCCAGGCTAAAACTAGGCGTAAAAGGTATTTACTGTGCGTGGCTCGATGCTGGTATTATAGAAAGGGCTGCCAAGCTGATCAGTGTATTTGCAAATTGGTAGGACCGCCTTTTCCCCTGGAAAGAAAGGAAATTGTATTACTTGGAATTGTACTGCTTCAAATGATCTCCACCCTCTGCCGCAGGGGCGGTGCAGGGATGTTTGCCACCCTAAGCCCATATATTATACCCCTGATTACAACTTGCCTGCTCACAAATGTGCTTCTGTCCCTAAACATGCATTTCCAGGCTGTCACGTGGTGCATGGACATATTCTTTTTGTTTTGTTTTGCCAACACACATTGATACACCCACACCCCTGGGGCAGAGCAAGTGCACGCACCCCTCACAAATCAAACAGGTACATCAAAGGCTGAGCCAGGGCAAGCTTTCCTCGCAAAAAGGCGCCCCATCGGAAAGGCAATCACATAGAGGTGCAAGCACTGCATGTGCACACTCACTAAAAGCATTCCTACCAAACAGGTATGGTAAGGGTGTGATAATTGCAAGCTTCACTCACAAGCAAGTGCAGGAACATAGGTAAGGCGAGAGCATGCTTTATATAAGCCATTTGGGGGGGCGGTGGGGTCTGGGTAGGGCCAGTGCAAGCATTGTTGTGGGTATATCCATAGCATAGGCAGGGTAGGTGTGGTATAAGCAGGCCAAGTCAGGGCTTGATGTGGCCGGGGTTAGCCAGGGCAGAGCCTTTTCAGGATCAGAAATATAAGTCTGAATGCAAGGCCCTTATGGGGCTCACTGATGTCCGCTGACTGCCCCAGCCGCTAGAGGACAATGCTTTTTTTCTAAAGCCTGAAGCTCTTGCTCATGTGTGAGAGCTGCAGACTTCAGAAAAAAAATGCCCTTTGTCTATAATGGTGGCGCTGGCACCAGAAAGGCATCCCTTTAATCAAGAGATGCCTGTGGGCTGGAGCCACCATTATAAAAGAAAAGGTGAGAGTATTGAAAGCCGAGGCTTTTTTTCTAAAGCCTGAAGCTCCCGCTCGTTCGCGAGAGCTTCAGGTTTTAGGAAAAAAGCCAGTGGCTCCCAGCGGCCTCACCTTTTCAGCCTTAATGGTGGTGCTGCCCCTCGTCAGACATCCCTTTAGTTAAGAGACCCAGCGATCACCCGAGGGTGTTGCTGCATCTCTTAGATAAAGGAATACCTGGCAAGGGGCAGCGCCACCATTAAGCTTAAAACATGTGGGTGCTGTGCCCCGCCAGGCATCCTTTTAGGTATTGGGTGCTGATCTCTACAAAGGGCTGCCTGGCGGAGGGTCTGTAGCTCATTAAGCTGGGCCCATCAAGGGAGCGTGTCCTAACTAGCCCAGGCAACCCCCCGCCTTTAGGCCGAGCCCTCTTCATGAGAGCTGGCTCGTTTTGCCATGCCACCTAAGGCACTGCGCCCAGTGAAGCTTTCATTGCACAAAGGGAGAGTTATAGCATGGGCAAGGAAATGCCAATATTCCCTTAAAACATAAATAGGGAAGCAGAGACAGCATAACAAGCTTCCCTAGCAAATGTTCAAAGCCACAGCATGAGCAGGGCAAGTACAAGTTCCTCTAGCAAATGGGTCTTTATGCATCATGGGCAGAGCAAGGGCAGCTTCTCTAAAATAATTTCCCAGCTAAAGCATGGGCAGGGCAAGGGCAGGAAAAGGGAAAGCTCCCCTAAAAAATACGTTCACAGCTAAAGCATAAGAAGGGCATGGGCAAGCTTCCCTAAAAACGTTTACAGCTAAAGCATGGTCAGGGCAAGCTTCCCTAAAAACGTTTACAGCTAAAGCATGGGCAGGGCAAGGGCAAGCTTCCCGAAAAACGTTTACAGCTAAAGCATGGGCAGGGCAGGGCAAGGGCAAGCTTCCCTGACATAATTTAATTTCCCAGCTAAAGTATGAGCAGGGCAAGGGCAAGCTTCTCACAAAAGTGTTCAGTTAGAGCCATGCTTTGCACCCTTTCCTAACAAGCAATTACAGGTACAGTTTGTGCCGGGCCTTGCAGGTTTCCATCATGGCACGACTGGCACAGCATGGTTTCCTTTGCAAAGGAGATGGGTACTGCATGGGATCAGGCTCCCAAGAGCCCAGGACTCTATAATGCCCATCTGGTCGCCCATTACCACTCACCAGTGAACGCGCCCCGGATAGGGAAAGTGCTAGGTGCAGTGAGCAGACTGCATAGATACAGCAGCTTCCTTCCCTCGGTCCCTGCCACCTTTGTTACAGCCCCCCTTGCTTGGGGATCAATGATGGGGGCCTGCAGGTAAAATAGATGGGGATGGGGATGTTAGTGTGGCTGTTGATTTGCCAACATGGGCACTTGGTCTTGCTAAAATGCTTACAGGATGAAAGGACCCACAGGGTATGGCCATGTCTGAATGCAGCAAACTACCACCCCAAGATTTCCTGCTCTTAAGTGACCCACATTTCAAGGGTTTGACTCCAATTTCGAAGTATCAGCAATGATCCTCCAACATATCTGCAATCAAAAAATGTGATGGGTGGAAGGTTTTGGCATCGTCTTAACCATTGGCAGTGTTTTAGGCAACCTTCCAGGTCACCAATTCGAGCCTGTCTTCGCCATTTCCGAAGGTGACCAATGTGGAGGGGAGACACTGGTGGGCATTGTCTTCACTCCACAAGCAACACCAGGCATGTTTTGGCTTTGTTGGTCCTCATCAGTGAGATGCAACTTGGTTCCCTTCCCTATGTCTCGGAAGGATAGCTCAGGGGCAACGTGCTCGCCTTGGATGCAAGAGCACCACAGGTTCGCTCCCTGGGTCCCTGCTTAGAAACCTCTGGGTATTAAGTGCATTATAAATAACCTATCATATGATGCAGCAAACAAAGGTCCCACCTCTGGACAAACCCTCTCAAACAGGAGGACAAACTATAACTAAAAAATGTTATGGTCGGAAGGTTTCAAATTAATCACCACCACTGGCATTGCTCCACACCATTGTTTTTTAGCCTACGGGTAACATTGCTTGCCTGCCCAAATGAGCCCGAAACATGTCTGGGGATGCTTGTGGTCTAGTGCAGAAGGGATGTGACCTAGCAGTTCGGGCTGGACTGCCCCTTTGGGGTGGGACCAAGCCTGATTTGCATATGGCCCTTTCCCTTTCTGTAATGGCTTGGAAGGCAAAGAACTATGGCCTGGAGGGTTGCCCATAGCAATTGCCAGAGGGTTAAGACTAATTCTAAACCTTCCAGCCATCACCTCTTTGTTTTGCTTTGTCACCCTGAGTGGGACAGGTATGCCCAGACATGTGTCCCGTGCCTGCTGGGCCTACAGACCAAATCTACTCCTCACTGATGATGCCCAATGAGGCTGAAACATGTCTGCGGATGCTTGTGGTCTCGCGCAGGAGGGATGTGAGCTAGCAGTTGGGGCTGGAACCAAGCCTGATTTGCATATTGTCTTTCCCCTTTCAATAATGGCTTGGCAGGTGAAAAACAATGATATGGAAGGTTGCCCAGAGCAATTGCCAGAGGTTTAAGATGCATTCTAAACCTTCCAGTCATCACCTCTTTGGTTTGCTTTTTCACCCTGAGTGGGACGGGTATGCCCAGAAATGGGGCCTATGCCTGCTGGGCCTAGAGACCCAAGCTACTCCTCACTGATGATGCCCAATGAGGCCAAAACATATCTGGGAAATCTTGTGGTTCAGTGTAGAAGGGATGTGAGCTAGCAGTTTGGGTTGCACTGCCCTTTTGGGGGTGGGACCAAGCCAATTTGCATATGGTCTTTCCCCTTTCTGTAATGGCTTGGCAGGCGAAGAACGATATCTCTGTTTTGCTTTGTCAACACACGTGGGATGGGTAGCCCTGAGGTGGGTCCTGGGCCTGATGGGCCTAGAGGCCAAAACTGTTCCTCACTGATGATGTCCAATGTGGCTGAAATATGTCTGGGGATGCTTGTGGACTCTTGCGTAAGGAATGTGATCTAGCAGTTCGGGCTGAACTGCTCCTTTGGGGGTGAAACAAAGGCTGATCAGCATATGGTCTTATACCTTTCTGAAATGGCTTGGAAGGCGAAGAACAATGGTCTGGAGGGTTGCCCAGAGCAATTGCCAGAGGTTTAAGATTAATTCTAAACCTTCCAGCCATCACCTCTTTGTTTTGTTTGAACTGTCTCTCCATACAGACTCCACTGCCATAGGAAGGCTCACAGTGCAGAAAGTTTCCATCATCCTAAATTGTGAGATGGCTCAATCAGAGGTTACTCTCAAAATGGTCCAAATGATTCTTGATGAAATGATGAGCAACATTACTGTCAGGGATAATGCCCCTTGGATGTAAAGGGGTGCTGTGACTTTAAGGAGAGCACTTCAGAGCTAGGTAGCTCTTTTGCACTTCAATTTACAAGGGGTAGGTTGGTGAGTTTCCAACAGGTCACTGTCTCCTTTCTGGGCCACCAGGTGGCCTGGTCAAATGGCCCACAATGCAGGCAAGTGGCAAGTTCTTCCAGCAGTGTCCTTTACGATCCTCAGGGACATTCTGGGAGTGGTCTATCTCTCTCTCTAATAGGACTTTAAGGTGTCCACACCTCCAACAAGCAATCAATACAGAGGTGGGCTTCTACACGAGTTAAGGCGAATCTCTAGCAGGGGATTTATGGCTTCAGGGCTTCCGGATAGAATCACGTCTCAGAGAAGTGTCCACATTTTTTACAGAAATTACCAGGGATGGCAGATCCCAGTGGATTTGTTTTGTGGCACAGTTAAGCATGGCTGAAGTTTTTAAATGGTGAAAACTTATTTTCTTATTCAGAGCTCCAATGCTGCCTTTGCCCGGGTCATGTCATGCATGCAGGAATAAAAGGGCATCTGCTTTCAATTACCTTCCCTTGCCTAATAGCCCACCTACCAGGTGGTGCCAAGAGGTTGCATGGTCAGCTAACCTAAAGAAGGCAGAGCAGAGCAAACACTGCATTATACCGAGCCCAAACCAGTTGTGATGGTTGTGCTAGAAAAATGGGGACTCCCTAAAGGGACTTAAGAAGATTTGCAAAGTAAAAACCCACTCAGTGGGAAAGAGCAGCCCTAGGTTGGCCCTTAGGGTCAGGGGAGATGTGTGGTCAATTGAGGGGAGGAAGAAGGATAGAGACAGGAATTGAGCAGTATAAAAGGCCAGTCCAAGAAAAAGAGAGTGAGGGGTGTGTGGGCGAGTTCAGGAGTAGAGGAGGTGGACTGGGAGGCTAGTAGGGGACAGACGGTGTCCAAGAGATTGTGGCAGAGATTGTTGCAGGTGTGGTGTTGGTAGTGAGAGAGAATAGTACCAGATCCTGAGAGTGATTGCTATAGGTGAGTGAGTGTTTAGGTGATTGAGTGAGAACGACTGGGTGTAGAATGATAGGGATGAGTGAGAGAAGTAAATGGGAGAGTAGAGAGTACGGCAGAGAGGATGGAAAGAGGAGAGAGAGAAGAGAAGAGAAATTGGAGTGGAAAGAGGGAATAGAGAGGAGAAGGAAGGGGAGAGGAAAGTGTATGAACATCTAGCGACAGACTGGAAGAGTGGGTGGAGACAGTAAAAACAGTAGGGAGAGGGAGGAAGTAGTGCAGGCGTAGAGCAGAGTGGGAAGTAAGAACAGGAATATAAGAACAAGGAATTGGAGAGAGCGTGTGAAGAGAGAGAAAGGAGCCAGAGCGTTTGACAACTGTTACCTGTTAAGGCACAATGCTGAGAAAACAGCATCCCAGAATCTGGCCTGGGGAGTGTTAAGGTAGTCAAGCCCTTAGAAGAACACCAGAGGGAGCCACACAGATAAGGCTTGGGCCTTTATGCCCTCACATTAGCTATGTCTTAGATAGTAGGTGTTACCTATTGGTGTTCAGTAGGTGTTACCTATTGCTAGTTACCACTCTGGGGTTCATGGATGCCTGGGCTAGGGAGGTGGGACCCCACAGGAAGACAAGAAAGGGGGCACCCACTAGTCTGCCCCAACACCAGCACAATTTGTTGCAAGTCTGAACACCTTATTTTGTGTTCAATTAAAATCCTTAAACCACACGTGGGGTCTGGGAATTTGTAAGGTCATCTGTGACAACCCATAGCACAAAGATGTGTTTAATTTATAGGTCACAGGTTTGAATCTTAGGGGAATAATTGAGACAGGTTCCTTAATGTGCACTGTAGACATAGGTTAACTTAAACATCTCTAGTTGCCTCCAATGTCCCTCATAAACTTTACCACCAGCCTTGGAATATCTGCATGAAAAATTGTGAAGGTATTAATTAAGCAATAAGCCCTGAGCCGGAGTGGGGGAGGCATTACCGCTTCAGGTAATTCCCCAGGGCCCATAGTTACAGGCCCAACCAAAGTGAGGGCCTTAACACAGGCCCCAGGGCATTACCTGAAATAGTAATGCCCCCCAGCGAGGGTCTTATTGCTATTAATACTCCGACAAAGCATAGTACCTTCTCCTTTTCCATGGCAACCATTCAAAAGTGGAGAAAAAAGGTAAACAAAGAAGATGGCCACCATGAAACGGGAGAAGGGACTACAAATAGTCACTTCTCCCCTTACATGGCGGCCATTCAAAAATGTGATGGGAATCGAAAGGCTTTTTCGGGCTGGTAAGGACTCGGCGGGGCCAATGTGCTCACTTGTTACAATCTCATTGTCCCTCGCCGGTTACTAATACATTTTATTTGTGACATCAGAACTCACCTGTATTATGAAACTGGCACCACTACCAAACTGGTAACATATTATTTTAAAAAGACTGTTGCAATAGCCTGCACAGAACAGAATTCCAGCTGCCACTTGAACATGTCATTGAAGACATTATTATGTATTCTCTGAAAGACACAGGAAACCCCACGCTTTGGATTGGAGTATTAATTAAGATTTAGATAGCGGAAAGACATCCAAAGGAAACAATTCAAAAATAAAGGTATCAAGGATTTTATTAAACCTGATACTAATTTAATATATCAAACAAATCATGATTAAATCTGCACTTGTAATAACAATTTACATAGCAGGAAACAACTTTTATTAAAAAAGACACATCTATATAATAAAAATCATCTTATTCAATCATCCAAGCATACAACCTCATCCATCCATTTAGACAAACCATTCATACTAAACACCAATCAATATACGACATAAAATCTATAAGAAAATTCATCATAATTAATTTATCTGAAAGATTTATAGAAAGAACATGAAATCAATTTGACGGGCCACAGCAGATGACATCAGTGGCCTAGGCAATTAAGATGGGTCCCAGAGTTTTCTGACCACGACCTCATCTTAGTCCAAACTCGACCGGTTTCGACGTATATACTTTAGTGTAGTGACGTCTTCATCAGGAGTAACAAAAATATATTCTAACATCAAGAAAGAAAGAAAATCACAGATAATACATATCAATGTGTGAAGCCCTTGTACTTGGACAAAAAACATATAACATCCATAATAAAAATATCTATAGCGAAACAATAGGTAATAATATACAAGAGCCTGCTACCAACCCAGGAAAAGTTCCAGGATGGACCTGAGGTGTCTGGCAGAAAGTAGTGCTACCCTCTTGTATTGGTGTCTCCGAGAGGCAGATAAGAGCCAGGCCATAGACAGAATCAATGCTACAGATATACAAATGTACACATAAATATCACAAGGTCAATATGTCGATCCTCCACTACAGCGGCCCACGGACAGGAAACGAGAGTCACATACTTAAGATAAAACTAAAGAATATTAACTAACCTTCATTCATGCAATGGAAGGCTGTGCGTCTCTTCCTTAAATTGTACGCTGTGTTCACTTATATTAAACAATAGCTTCTCCGTAGAGGTTCCTGCAGATAGCGAAGTGTGTGGACGCCAACGTTCTTCTCGAGAATGTCCAAACGCTCGTTCAACCAGCGGTCATAAATTTGGAGGTGACTCCCCGAATCCAGGGTTGGCTGCACCTGATGTTATATGGGCCTAAACACAACACAAGAGTTTGAGTATGTGAGAGACCGATTGTTCTTACAATTATATTATTGGCTACACCCAAAGTGAATTACTTCCAATTGAAAATAAATTGATGAATTAATACCACAATTGTGACTAAACAAATACGGCTTACTGAAAAGCTTGCTATTTAGAGAATTTCAAAAAGGTAGGGGGGGGGGTTGTTGCATTTGAAAATTGCTCAATATTTCCGACTCCAGATTGCTTAACTCGGATGGGGTTTAACGGAAAGCCAAGGATGTAGGGCTCCCTTCTCTAAACAATAAAGGCAAGAAGCGATTTGAAAAACCGCCGTGATTCGAAAGGCCCCCACACGACAGAATGTTTACCTTAAGCGAAAGAACTCGCCAGTTCTCACAGTAGCTAGTCACCCGTATCCCAGCTGGGTCCGATTGGAAGTGGCGTGCAACACAGTATCACCGTTTCAAGGGTATTGATATATGCGTGAAAAACATCATGTGATCACGTAATTAACCACGTGACCACAAACTGAACTGGCCTACGTTCTAAATGGCCGTACCCTCTCAGATGAAAAACGCACGTGATTAGGCAGTATACCAGTGTACTACCCGACATATATAAAATGTTATGACAGGTAGTATTTAGTTACTCGAATTCCATGGTTCCATGGTATTAAGGCCCAATGTTAATGTTTTTAGATTAAATATCCACATTTGTTCCTTGTAATCTAAATTTTTTAATAGTTGGGGTTGGTTTTGTGCATATACTTTTTCTATGCAAAACCATTCCATCTGATCAGCCGTATGGCCCATCTCGACAAAATGGATTACCATTGGGGCATTGAGGTTTCGAGTTCTGATCTTTGAACGATGTTCGTTAATACGGGTACTCACTTCTCTGGTTGTTTTGCCTACATAAAACAACTGGCATGGGCAACGAATGGCATAAATGACATTCTTACTTTTACAAGTGGTAAAGGTACGAAGGGTCCACTTTCTGATCTGTGAAACAAATGACGTAGTTTTTTTGGAAAACTTACAAGCAACACATGAAGTGCAGGGATAGTGTCCCACCACTGGGTTAGAATTGGTATCGCGGATTGTATGCACTTTAGGAAAAGTTCTACTGGCACGAGTAATCTTTTGCTTCAAATTTTTACTTTTTTTGAAAGCAAATAGAGGTCTGGGTATAGATGTTCCTGATGTATTAAGAATTCTCCAGTTTTTTAAGATGATCCCTCTAATAGCATTACTGTGTTGACAAAAAGTTGAGACACATACTAATTCATCTTTCTTTTCAATGTCTCGCTTGGGTGTCAATAAGAGGTCTCTGTTGGTATATCGAGCTCTCTTTTTAGATTTTTTTATAAGTTTCTTTGGATATCCCCGTTCCAATAGTCTTTTTTCCAAAATTGCTGCATGTTTGACAAAATCTGCGATATCTGTGCAGTTACGGCGTAGCCGTAAGAACATCCCATATGGTAAGTTACAAAGTAAACTAGCTGGATGTTGGCTCTCATATTTCAACGTAGTATTTCTCTCTGTGGGTTTTCTATGTAATTCTGTGCAGAGATACCCTTCTTTGAAAAAAATAGACAAATCCAAGAAAGGAATTCTAGATACTGAATATTCAAAAGTGAAATGAATATCTAAGTCTACCGCATTAAGCCATTGAACAAATAAAGTCAATGATGTTGATGAGCCTTCCCAAATCGTAAGTATATCGTCGATGTATCGACGGTACACCTTGATTTGGCCCCTAAATGGGTTAAATGCTGACAGGATTTTTTCTTCCTCCAAGAGTGCCATGAAAATAATGGCAAGATTTGGTGCAAAAGTGCACCCCATCGCTGTCCCTTTACATTGCAAAAAGAATTCCTCCTTGAATTTAAAAAAAACTGTTCTTAAGGACTAGCTCTGCTGCTTTACATAGGAATTCTGTGGGAACCAAATGTGGTAGTATGCGCCGGTCTAGCATTATGCGCAGGCTCTCCACCGCTCTATCCTGAGGGATATTTGTATAAAGCGCTTCAATATCAAGCGTTACTAGAATTTGAGTACTGGGATCAAATGCTTTTGTTTCAACGAGGTTGATGACGTCTCTCGAGTCAAGAAGAAATGTGGGCGTGGCCATCGCCAGTGGTTTAATAAAGAAATCAATGTATTTCGAAAGGGGTTCCAGTAGTGAACCACAGCCCGAGACTATGGGTCGTCCTGGGGGGTTCTCAGTATCTTTATGTATTTTAGGCATAATGTAAAATAGAGGTATGCGATCTTCCGACAGGTTGATAAATTCAGCCTCTTTAGTGGAAAGGAAACCCGATTGGTTTCCTTCTTCAGTGAGTTTGAGTACCTTTAGCTTAATCATTTCTGATGGATCTTTCACCAATTTGGAATAGTGCCCAGGGATGTGTAGAAGTCTCAGAGCTTCTTGATCATAACGATCAGCATCCCAAACAACTATCCCACCACCCTTATCTGCAGCCTTAATAACTATTGATTGGTCCGAGGCTAATCTCTCGATAGCCTCGAACTCAGAAAGCGTCAGATTGGGTCCTTGTCGAAGACATTATTAGCCTTATAAAATAACTTTCTGTGACACTTAATAGCCATTATTTGACAAGGAACTCTTTACAGTTGTATATATGTATTTATTTATTCAGTGATTAATGTCTGCTCCACTTGCATGACACAGTTACTTTGTGGGACCCCAAGAAGGAAACGTGCATGGGGAAGGATACGATGAGACAAAGGAGGGGTAACAGTGAGCTGATCATTTATAGGTCTTGACACATTCAGATCAATGTAAAGTACAAACAGGCAGTTAGAGTCCTAGTGCAAACTAGTCAGAGCTAATGAAAGGCGTGAAATTGCTTAAGTATGGTGGAAAAGGGTATGCAGACAAAAGTAACAACGCAGTGCTGCAGCTACTCAAGCAGCAGACCATCATTTAATTTGAGCTAATGATACCTTGCAGTCAGTGTAGGAGTAGAATGGTAGCATACCTTATTACAGGTGATCACGATTGCTGGAAAGCTTCCATAAATAAATAGATTTTTATTAATTTTTCATGATTTGTCTGTTTTTAAATGAAAAGTGAAACTTTCACAGAAAACTATTAACTTTGGACAAGGCTTGTTTTAAAAAAAAATGTTGAGAACAATTTGTTGTTTGATATGTGAAGTGTGGTTTACACCACCAGTGGAAAAGACCAGTGCATGGGCAGCACAGGCGGTTCTTTGCCAGATAAATAATATTGCTGGCAGAAACCGGCTCTTGTTAGCCAGCAACAAGTGTTTTGCCTTTTTAGTGAAACTTTGACATCAAAAATATTGGCGGTTGTCTTTTAATATGTAAATGGCGCTTGCTTAAAAATACATTTGCTATAAAACGAATAAGATGTCCAGATATAAGGGTATAAGTAGAGATGTAGCAGACTCCTGTAAATTTATACTTGCTTTAATCAACCCTTACCATCAACTTTTATCCTTACTATGCCGGTACAAATGCCAGCGCTATCGGCTTTGTCAATGTCTGTTTCTTAATAAACTGCACAAACATTTTAAAATGGGAATCTTGTTTCCTGTTATTACAGAGCCTAACCCTAAAAAACATATTTAATTGGTAAGCCTCAGAAAAAGCCTAAATATATAATCCGGGAATTCTACAAATACTTTTTTAAACTGCAGGTCTGTAATTAAATGCACACAGTTGTTTTAATTTGAAAATAACCTGTGTACCTTTTTTTCTGGAAATAATCCACCTAAAAGAGACCAATTCCAGTTTCCAATCAAGAGCCTTGTAGGTGGGTCTCCTCTGCACAGGCTGTCCAATAACAGGCCACCACGCAAAGCTGATGGCAGTTCCAATCAATTATCCACAACACAGGGAAGCAGCAGGCCTGGGATTCCTCCAAAACTCCAAAGAGATATTTCTGCTGGCTGGCATCCAAAGTCTGCTTTTAAACACTAGAGGCCTACACTCACTTTCATGCTGTTTACGTATCAATATAGTGCAGCTTGATGTATTTTTGCAAAAGTGTGGACCCCTTCCAGTACAAAATCCTTATCCAGGACCACAAAAATATCTTTATGCTTACTTTGCAAAATAAAATGGGTTCTTCAAAATAGATTTCACAATCATCACTCGTTCAAAAGCTTCTGTTACTAATGGATAGGCTATCATGTTTACACAGGGCAGGTCTATTGTGAGTTTTCGGCTGAGATGTACAAAAAACCCACAGGGCAGACCGGTTGTTTATTTTCTGCTGCACTCGACAGACAACACTGCTGACAGACTGGCTGTGAGTCAGCAAATTCTTGGATTTCCACAGCTGACACAAGGCCCACTGTGCCAGGGTCCTGGACTGCTGGTTCACAAAACCCCCTCCCACCCATGCATCCATATATGTGTGCCGTCAACATATAGCTCTGGCATTTCTCTGTCCCAAGTGCTATGTGTGGCTCAGCTACAAATGTCTGTGTGTCTTCATTTAAAAAGAAAACCACACATTGTCAAAGGACCTATTTTTAAGAAACACACTTGACTTTTAAAGGTCATTATTTAAAGGAAAGACAGATTGACTCTTCATATAGACTGCTCTACATAATGCCAGCAGCCAGCTGTTTTTATGTCAAAGTTTGAGGGCTATGCACTGTCTTCATTTAGACTTAAGAAAGCATTGCCAACAGCCAATAGTTTTTATGTAAAAATTTCAGGGTTGCAGATTGTCTTCATTTTGACTGAAGCAAACACTTCCAACAGCCAATATTTTGTATATCAAAGTTTCACTCTTCATTTAAAAAAAGGCAAAACACTTACTGCTGGTTAACAAGAGACGGGTTCTGCACTGATATTTTATAACTGGCCAAGACCCGCCAGCGCTGGCCATGCATTGCTCTTTTCCATTGGCGCTGTAAACCACACTTTACATTTAAAAAGGCAAATTGTTCTCAATATTTTTTAAATAACAAGATTTGTCCAAAGCCAATAGTTTTTATGTCAAAGTTTCACTCTTCATTTTTTAAAAAAGACAATCATATATTGGCCAAAGCCAATACTCTTGGGTTTTTTGTCTTAGCCCTGTAAAGCACACTTTGCCTACTTACATAGGGCTAGTGTGCCACCATGGCCCAACTCAAAATTTCCAAGGAGCTGGCCAGTCCTACTGCAGTCTCCACCTCTCATGTTCCCTTCCAGGCTCTCTGCATGGCTCTAGATTCTCACTTCAGCACTAAAACTCAGGACATTCTGTCTTCTCTCTCCCTCTCCCTCTGTCAGCGGTCTCTCTCTGGTCACCTCTCCCTCTCCTCCGCCTTTCTCCTCTTTCTCTCCGATCACACCTGATGATGTTTCTATACAAGTCTGCTCTATGAAAGTGTTGTCCAAGCAGGTGCTCCCCTGCTCCTCCAGAACCATCAAGGACCCCATTGTCATTCTCGCTCCAGCCTTGGCAAATTTCTGCAATCACTCTTTGGCCAGTGGAACGTTCACCTCCCTCCTAAAGCTCTCCCTAGCGCACCCCCTCCTCAAAAAACCTTCTGCCGACCCTTCCTGTCTGGCAAACTAGCGCCCAATATCTATCACTCCTTTCCTGGGCAAACTTTTGGAAATATGGCCATCTCCTAGCTTAATTTCCACACTGAATCTATTGTTTGTCTCCATTACCATCAGTCTGGCTTCAGAGCAGCGAGTAGCATGGAAACTGCACTCCTGAACACCTGTGAAGATCTGCTCACTAATCTCAACTCTAGCCTTCCCTCTGTCCTCATCCTCCTTGATATTTCCTCCGATTTCGACATGGTTAATCATGCCATCCTGATCAATCATTTCTGTGAGAACCTGGGTGTCACTGATTAGGCACTGGCTTGGTTGACCTCCTTCCTCCTAGACCAACCCTCCCAGATACAACTTGGGTCTTTCTCTACACCACCTCTCTCTCCACATGTGGTGTTTCCCACAGCTCTAACCTCTCACCCTGGCTTTTCAATGTCTACTTGGCCCCTTTGTTCACCTTATCTCTACCTTCTCCTCCAACTTTTAGTGTTACACGAATGACACTCAGCTCTCCTTCAGACTCCCCTCAGCCTCCTCTCCTCTCTCGCTCATTCCTGACTGTCTATCCAAAATTCAGGAGTGGTGCACCTCCAGTAAACTCTGCCATATTACCAGTAAGACTGAGATCCTTTTCATTGAGACACCTGCTCTGCTTTCCCTCTTTCACACTGGCCGCCCTCCTGGGGCCTCTTCCTGCACCTTCCTGTGAGGCAAAAAACCTTGGTGTCTCCTTCGACTTCACTCTTCCCTTCTCTCCTCACATCACAGACTTTGCTAAGAAGTCCACCTACCAGCTGCACCTTCTCCGAGGCGTTCTTCCTTTTCTCACTTTCCCCCAGAAGCTTATTGTCTCCAGAGCATGGTTCTCTCTAGGCTGGACAACTGCAACAGCCTCTTCCTCAATCTGCCTTCCTCTGCAACTAATTCAGAACAGGACTGCAAGACTTGTCCTTGGTCTCAAGCCCAGGGATCGTATCTCTCCAGTCCTGAAATCTCTCTACTGGCTCCCGGTGGCTGCAAGGATCAAGTTCAGGACCCAATGCATCATTCAAGAAGCTTTCTGGGGCTGGGCCCCCACTACATCCAACTCTCTCTTCCTAAACACCTTCCTTCTCAAGCCCTTCGCTCAGCCACCTGGAACTTTGCGAGGGTCAGACTTTTCTCCAGGCAGAGAGTGGGTGGTGGTGCCTCGCTCTTGAATGGCCGCCCTGCCCCTCTCAAACTTGAGCCAACCCAACCTGAGGTTTTCTGGAAGCAGCTCAAGACCTTCATTTTTGCTTCTGCTCTCTCTCTCTCTCTCCCCTGCTGACCTACCTGTCTGCTGAGCTGACTAGTTTCTGGGCTACCCTCAGAATCTCAATGGTCCCAGGTGCCGCCACAACCAGTAGCCCCTGCACTGCCTTCAGGCCTACCATGCACTTGGAGCTGTATCTGTAAGCATACAGTCCCCTGCCTCCTTTCAATTACCCATGGCCGCGCTGCCCGCATTACTGCCCTGATTACACTTCCCCCTTCCATCCCCCTGGCACTTTTACTGTCCCTCTGCACTTGCATGATCTGATTGACACAAGGCCTGGTAAGATGGTTTGTTTTGTCCTCCCTCTGTCTGCCCTACCTTGTCTTCTCACTCCTGGAAACACTTGTGTACAGGCATTATAAATGACTCGTCATATCATATCATAACCTCTATTTACACTATATCAAATCAAGTTTAATGTTACTAATTATCTAGCCCGTGTCCTTCACATTATAACATCATGATGTCCTCTATACTCTCTATAATGTATATCCGCTTCCTATAACATTAAAGGCCAAACCGACTCTAGCATCATTGCTGCAAAAACCTAGGTACACAGTCCCTGTATTCAGAGCTCACTTCGCCTTCCATAGTCGACCGAGCAGCACCGTCGCCGGCTTCTCCCATATTTATATGATTTCTATATAAAATGTATATTCACTTTATATCAAACTGATATACATTTTACCCACTTCATATCAAATATTTATTTTATATCAAATCAATATCAAACAATTGTGATATCTTTTTTTATATAAAGTTTATATTAAAAATCTATCAAAAGGAAGGCAGGACTCAGGCCGGAAGCAGGGGGCATGTCCAACTGTCAAAATGTACTTGATGTAGAAAGGGGGTCCCATTAACTATTAACGTGGCTCATGTTAAGACACAACATTTATTTTATTTTATGTGTATGTTGATTGGCATTTGTAAATCAGACATAGTGAGTAAATCCACCAACCAAAATAAGCCTGTGGGAGTTACAGCTTTCACCCCATATGTGTTGACAGCATTGGGAGCAGCCGTGGGTGCTGGCAACAGGAGGCGGGGAGCTTCCCATCTAGACGTGTCATGTGCGTGTTAGAAAATATTTGAGTCCCGGCACTTATTTATTTACAAATTAAGCACTGCTGCTGAAGGAGAGGTTGCAATAAAAATTAGGCCTACGTCTTTGGCTACAGCTGTCTGTGTGGGACTCAGCAAAGGGGAGGTAGAGGCCTATGAATACACTCTTTGGTCATCATCATTCAGGCAAAGTAGGTAATCGCTTGTCTAATCTTGGATGGTGGGCAAAGCACTTTGTGATGTCAGGGGATGTGTCAGCTGAGTTGTGTAGCTTTCAAGCAATCCGTGTGTCATCCACATAGATCTGCAAAGGAGTAGAGAAGAACTTTTACATGTCTGTGGGAAGCTTTTTGTAACAGTTACTGAGCAGTGGTGCAAGGACTGAGCCCCAGGGGACACCGGTAATAGTGGTGAACGGTTGAGAGCAGAAGGAGCCTAATTTCACGTGTGAAACTCTATCTTGCAGGAAGCATACAATCTAAATAGATGTATGCTGAGCCCGCCGTGGATGCTCAGAGAGTGCTGAAGCTTTTCGGACAGAATGCCAAGGTTGTCAGTGTCGAACGCTGCAGACATATGGAACGAGAACTGCAGGGCAATTTCTATCTGCCAGAGTCAGGAGAGTTTTATTTTGTGAACTGATGTAGCACACAAAAGCAAGAACCTCTGCACATGTCTTTTCAAAGCATTTTGTTAATCTACTTACAATAATTTCTTTCAATACTTTGCAAGCTGCATACTGACAGGTTTCTTCTTTTTTGAATCACGCATATTATAAATGTATTGCATGGATCAACAACTGGAAGATGTCTTGCATCATGGTATACAAGAGACCAAGTCTGAAATAGGATGAATGTGAGGGCATGAGGCCTAGGTAGCAGCGGTGTGTAAGACTGGTCACTTCAAACTACGTACTTTAAGAAAAGTCCTTCCTTTTATTCCAACCGCTTCCCAAGCGCCTGTGGTGGCTGCCCTGTTTTTAAGCTGAATTGATTACTGCAATTCACTCTACTTAGGCCAGCCACTGTACTTGCTCAGGCAGCTTCAACTTCTTCAAAATGCAGCTCAAGATCGGTTCTTCGCCCTTCTTTTGGTACACACATGTCCCCGTTACTTAGACAACTCCATTGGCTTCCTGTTGAGGCTAGGATTATGTTTAAGTCTATGGGCCTCATTACAGGTCGGGCGGTCCGGAATTAACAGTGGCGGTAAACCCGCCGCCACTGTTAATTCCGGACCGCCCGTTCCCGACCCCTGCAGGCGGAAGGTGATCTTCCCGCTAGGTCTGACATGGCGGGTTGAACACCTCCCGCCTGCAGGCGGACGTGGAAACACCAGCACCATCACGAGATGGTGCCGGTGTTTCCACTTCCCCATTCCCATTGAGTCCTACGGGACTCAATGGGAATGGGGATTAACACCATTCCGCCTCCGTGACTCCCGAGACACCGGGGCTGTAATGCCCTGGTAATTCCGGGAGTCACGGAGGCGGAATGGTAATACGAGTCCGGCGGTAACCAGGCGGTTTTACCGCCGCGGTTACCGCCGGACTCCTAATGAGGCCCTATGTGTTTGGTTCATCGGGCTTTTTACGGCATCAGTGCTGAGTATTTGCAAGCTATGTTTGTTCACTATACTCCTACTCGCACTCTTCGTTCCCAATCCCCTCATCTCCTAATTGTCCCCTGGCTCAGACGCACTCGCACTGGTGGGCGTGCCTTCTCTGTTGTGGCAGCAAAGGCTTGGAATAAACTTGCTCTTGACCTTCGAAAGACTGTTGACCGCCTCCTCTTTCGACGGACATTAAAAACACTGCTATTCTAGAACTTTATTTTGCTGTTCTCTACTATCTTGGCTCCTCATAGCACCATGATGCCCTTGGGCATGCGTGCGCTTTACAAATTCTACTAACATAACATACCATGTATTATAGGAAATCAAATCCCCCTTACTGTACATAACCCTAGAGTTCCTTGACCTTACGAAACACAGGCTCCTACCTCGTTCTTTCACAAAACATCTCAGTAACTTGAAATATCATTTTCACGTAAGTTAAGGGGTATTTTATCCGCTATATTACACATGTATTATTATCATGGATGGAATTTACAGTTGAGGGTGAGTTGAGGTTGAATTGAAGTTTTTACATTTTCAGTGCATCCTTTGTACAAATCTATATTACTGTATTTGAGAAAGTTTAACAAATACGTTTAAAGAACAGTGAACTCATGCCACTTCGAGGCCATGCTTTTGCATCCTCTAGTATAATAGCATCATAGCAGATATGTATTGGCTTGATATCACATTTTTTCGCATTGCTTTATGCCATACTCCTCCTGCTTCTAAGCAGTATATGGATAGGTGTGATTATTTTCCAAGTTAATAATACTCTATGGGCCTCATTACACGGTAGGCGGTAAGGGTTTACCGGTACCAGTAAATCCTTACCGCCTTACTACGAGGTCCCTTTGCAGGTTGGGGTATTTAACGCCTGCTTTTTGCAGGCGTTAAAAACCAACCCGCAAAGGGACACAGGGAGCTAATTACGGTACCGCAATTTGCGGTGCCGTAATTAGCGCCTTCCCCATTCCCATTATGCCCTATGGGGCAAAAATGGGAATGGGCAATGGGGGAAGGGGGAATTACCGCCCCTCCAACCTTGGAATGGGGCGGTAATTCCCCTTTCCACCAAGGCGGTGCCGGTATTTTACCGGCATGAACCATGGCGCTAATTGCACCATGGTTCACCGCCTACCGTGTAATGAGGCCCAATATTTCATTGAGCAAGGAACGGTGATGAGGTGAGGCAGCGTTGCTGGGACTCGAACATGAGGTGAGGCAGCGTTGCTGGGACTCGAACATGTGATTGCAGGTTTCATGCAGGTATCTGAAAGGAGCACCTAACCTGATGAGCTATATTGGTGCTTTGCAATTAAACATGACATCAATTGTCATTAGGGAAACGGGAAAGAAATGAAATACTAAATGAGAAAGTATTGTTTCATTTTTTCAAATGAGCTTTAAATAAAACAGTAAACAGAAATCACACAGGAACCATAAACAGCATAAAGCAGACTTGACATTTGGTAATGTACATGTAGTTAGAAGAAAGGCCCAGCAATGCCGACTAGGCTATTTAGGTTTTGTCTGCTTCATTAAATGCAGGAAAAGTGTTAATTTAATGCAGTGTCCCAGATGTACTATAGCAAGTAATAATAATAATAGCACAACAAAATGTTGCTGTGGCTTGAAGATTTAAACTCCAGTTTAAAGAATATATTTCAGTGTTTTTAAAAAAATGTAAAAATAATAATGTGCTTTAAACAAGCGTGTAATGCGTGAATTATAGTATGAAGCAGCTTACACAATATTTTAAAGATTTGGTTTAATGTCTAGAATGGTCCACGTATGTGCTGCAACACAGAAATTCAGAATTCTGGCGTCCCAGTCCTTCTCCGTAAACACTCCGAATTGAAGACCAGTTAAGTGTTCCTCCTGCCACAGCCACCTGGCCATATCACTCAGCACAAATTAAGCTACAATGCCCTGAAGTGAAGGGCACTCCCGTCCCCTGCACACTATCATAGGCTGGTATTGCCATACATCTATATGGAGTTAAGATATTTGGTTAAGTCATCTTCAAACACAAGTTATAGAGCAGGTTCCAAAAAAAGGGGGGCTCAATTCTGTAAAGAATCAGTACACATGTTTCTGTGATAAATAAGAAAAAATCTTTAATGACCCAATCCTACATTTGTGAATATTTTCACCTTGGTGAAATATCCACTTCTCACTTACACTGAACAGCACCAATGGTAATCCCAGCCACAATGCTTTGTCACCTCCTCAAGACGACTTGCCACATTTCAAAAGAAATGCAACATCTACAACTGTCAGTGAGACACAGTCCTTGGTTAACTATTAGAATGACCTTAGTTACAGTTTTAAATTCACAATGGTATATTTGTCAGGATGACCTCTCAGTGCTGCTGCTTCCACTTCAACAACTTCACTTCTACTTGATTAACCATGAGAACAGTCACCTTTGTCTCACAGTACTCCCCTTTGTATAGGCTACTATAATGTTGCATCTACTGACAACCAGATATACCACCACAGCTTAAGTACTTTGGACTAGTACCACAACTTCGGTGATTTCTACTTCTAGACAGGCTTCGACAAGACTCACTTTAAAGTACTTCAACACCTTTAAGTAGGCAAGGCACTCTTCATCTGAATATCTATCCTCAAAAGGGGCAGCCTCTTTGCCTCTCTTGTTTGTCTGCCACAATAATAACCTGGGTTTGCCTCACTTCTCTCTGTCTTGCACAGTCTCTGACAATACATGTTGTGTCAACTTCAAAATAGTCTGTACAAGCATCCAGTTGTCCTTCCCCAACTTTATCTTCACCTTTCTGCCAGCTATCAACCCAAGTGATTACCCAGAAGCCATGGTACCACATTCTGAGCTTTGTGTAATGCTTGAACGTTTAGGGTGGGCCTACTTTTGGTTACAGTAATCAAAGGCCCAATCCTACATTTGGTGTCCCTGGGTGGGACTCAGGCTCTCTGGAGACATTAGGGGTCTCCTCTCCACCTGGATGGGCTGTGGAGCTTCTCTGCAGGGATCAGTCTTTGTGCTCGACAAGGAGAAGGGCTACAGGTACCATATTGATTAGAGGTCTGTCAGCCAGATTAAAGGAGCACCACGTTGGAGCGCTTCAGGGTTCACTTTCATGAGAGTGCATCTTTGTCAGGTAAAGCAAGAGGGACACAGGGAAAAAGAAATACATTTTTGTTAAACTGTTGGATAGGGCAAGATAGGTGTGTGTAAGGTTAGATGGGGCCGAGTGGGTTGGAAGTGTGAGTGTTTTTGGAGGAGTGAATGAATTGTTATATGTTTTACATTTTTACCTCGTTTGTTTTTTTACAGGTGTGGTCTCCCGCAACTGCACGTCCATTATAAGGATAGTCTTGATACCCTTCAGGTTACTTGTCTGGTTGGAAGGAGCCCTTGCCTTAGGGTGAGGTGGGATCTTATGATAAGACTTCCTGTATATACCTTTCTGGAGTGTACCCTTGGTAACCCCTTACTTTGTATCGATTGTGCGGGTGGACCCTGTTTCTCGCTTTTCTTAGTTGACTTTCTTGGTGAATCAAAGTAGTGAAGGGTATCTTCCTGTAGCCAGCAAAAGACAACACTGTAGTCGAGAGTGTTGTACTAGTAAAGATGAGAGAGATACAGCGATGTTGTAGTGGAAAACATTGTGCTCCTTTTTATGCTTGAATAAAGGAGAAATCTCAGAGAAGTAGAGAGGTTTTTTGGCTGGCGTGTGTTTTGATAATATGCTGTCTTTATTGTATGACTGAGGAGTGTCTGATTACCGATAGTAGTGGTAAAGGCGATTAAGGAGAGTGAGTGTGGGAAATTCTTTTTTTTAAGAAGAGGGAAAGAAAAGGGTATGTTTTGTGGGAAATACTTGTTGTGCTGTGTGTTTGATTCTTGGGGTTTATATCGTAATTTTTGAAAAATTGTTTGAGTTACATTGTTCTTGAATACAGAGACTCCATTGAATCATTTATGTCAGGTGCTCCCCAGATATAAGGTGAACATTTTGAAATACCATTGAGAATGGCTGAGGGAAACGAAAGAAAAATGCTAAATTCCTGGCCTAACGAAGGGTCTTATGATAAGGGTATGTTGAAGAACAGCCCACGGGGATCTCTGATGTGTCCATTTCTATTGGTTACTACTGATCTGAAAGAGGAACCTCGGATATGAGTAATGGTAGGTGAGCAGACGTTTTCATTTATGATTGATACAGGGGCTACAAACTGATGTGTTAAAGAAGGTGATTTTACCCTGTCAGGCAAAATGATGGATACACAGGGATTTTCTGGGGATGTCCTGTCAGTTCCTTACACCAAGGATCTATGTATCAAGGTAGGTAAGCACCTTATATCTGCTCCCTTTCTATAATGTAAGAATACCCCGCAAATCTTTTGGCAAGGGACCTCCTGAGCAAGCTTAATACATTCATTACTTTTTTAAAAGACAGCATAGTATGCTCGACTCCAGGATTGTACTCAGTGAGAGAAGTAGCACTTTCCCCCGTGAATTATAGCGCGATAAGGGGGGTGCCAGTGCATTCAGCATTATTTCTGTAAGGGGTTATATTAGTCTTGGGTTGGGTCCTGGGAATAAAGGATTGAACATGGCGTGTACCTCTTGATTTTTTGTTTCAGCCTGCTGAATCACAGGAGATAGCACCAGGGACTATTGTTGCCATTCCTGCTTCTGGCCTGTGCCCCTTCCGGGAAGTCATTCAAATGTGGCAACCTGCTCCACATTGCTACTCTCAATTCTCGTTCAGCTGTCAACCACTCCTCTGACATCTTCCATCTCTTGGAAGAGCTTGATTTGGATGTACTCGGTCTCACAGAGACTTGGTTCACAGCCAGCTCTGTCACGAGTTTCGGTACTCTCCTTACCGATGGCTACAAAATCCTCTCCAAACCTAGAACCAACTGTCCCGGTAGGGGTGTTGCCTTGATTTTCCCAGAGTGGATCCCTGTTTCTATCATTCCAATGCAGCACTACTCCTCCTTTTAATGCCTGGTCTGCAGGCTCTCCATCTCTCCTGGCCTCTCTCTCACTGTGGGCACTATCTCCAGGTGACCTGGCCCTCTTCCTCTCTGAGTGTGCTGACCTCCCTCCTTGTCCTTGCTTCTAGCTCCCAACTTCTCCTCAGAGACTTGAATATCCACCAGCCCTTCTTCAAGACTCTTTTGCAATCTCTGCCATTCTGTCTCTCTCTCTATTAGTCCCTCTGGCCTAACTCACTCTGCAGGGCACACCCTGGATGTTCTGATCCCCTCATTCCTCTACTTCTCTAACCCTCTCACCACTCTTCTATCTTGGAGTGATCACTTTCTCCTTTCTTCCCACCTCTCTCTTACCCACAGGTCAAGCCGACTCAGCACTGCCACATACCGTCTAGGTCATCCGACCCATGAAGCGTGTGTCAGTTGAGGTTTTTGCTGCTACTTTCTCTCCTCCTCCTGCACCTGATCTTCCCCAAGTGGATTGCTGCCTCTGTCACTTCTACGCAGGCCAATTCCTCTTTTGAATGCCTCGTCTGCAGGTTCTATGTCTCCCCTAGCCATTCCCTTACTGTGGCTACTATCTATCAGCCACCTGGTCCGATTTCATCCTTCCTCTCTGATTGGGCGGCCCTCTCCTCCTCACTCCTGGCCTCAACCACTCAACTCCTCCTTCTTGAAGACTTCAACATCCACTTGGATGCCTCCTGTCCTCCCTCTGGACTCTTTTGCGACCTCTGCAACTCTCTCTCACTCTCTATTCTCCCCTCTGGCCCGACTCACTCTGGGGCCTCTTGATGTTCTGATCTCCTCAGACCTTCCCCTCTCTGTCCCTCTCACCACTCCTCTCTCCTGGAGTGATCACGTTCTCCTCTCCTCCCACCACACCCTCCCTACCCCTCAGGCCAAGCCACTTCCATCACTGCCACCAACCTTCTCGGTCATCTGACCCATGAAGCGTGTGTCAGCTGAGGCTTTTGCCGCCACCTTCTTACCACACCCCATCCCCCTTTGGCTGACTCTCACCCTGACACAGCCCTCTCCACGCTCCACTCTGCTATATCTGATACCCTTGATAACCTTGCCCCTGTCATGAGAATCTGCCTGAAGCCCAAAGCCAAATGCAACTCCTGGTACGACTCAGACCTCGTCACCCTACAACGCGAGTGCAGGGTGGCTGAGAGGAAATGGCATGCTTCATGTTCATCCTCTGACAAACTGGCCTGCCACCTGTTGCAAAGGCAATGCCGGATCTCTGTCCTATCCAAGAAGAGAGCTCATATCCAAGCCCCCGTTTCTGCAGCATATAACAACTCGGCGATACTCTTTAAAATCTGCAAGGAACTGGCCAATCCTGCTTCAAGAAATTTGGAGTGTGTGCAGGACAAGAGAGAAGGAACCCATGGAACATTGAACTGCAATCACCGCGCAGTCAGAAAAAACTGGGGTACCAGATTAGAACATTTCTGGACTCAGCCACATGAGAAAGATTTTATTGTATGCTCGTGTACATTTAACCTGGCTCTGAGGAAGGAATGTTACCATTCCGAAATGCATTAGCCCTAGGTTATTTTTCTTTGCCATTGTATCAGCACGAAACGAATTGGTGAAGTTTAACCATTCGTTAACTAAATGAGAAATCGAATTGAATTGCAATTTGCAGAATAAAAGCACTTTGAAGCAACTTTATCAAAGATGGCTTTACTGTCATTTATATTCTAAAAACAAATGTTCTAACCCTATTGGGGGAATTTAGGTGTGCAGCCCACACCGAAGGCTAATAAGCCTAGGTCCTTTCTCTTTCAATCCTGCTTCATTCTCTACCTCTCCTGTCCCTTCCCAGGCCCTCTGCACAGCACTGGCTTCTCACTTCATCTTTAAAATTCAGGACATCCTCTCCTCACTCTCCTCCTATACCCTCCTGCCCTCTACTTCCTGCTTTTTCTCTGGCCCTTCTGCAGCAATCTTTCCTCCCTACTTCCCTGCCTTTCCCCAGTTCTCCGCTGATGAGGTTTCTAGACAAGTCTGATCTATGAAAGTCTCGTCGAAACAGGTTCACCCCTGTTCCTCCAAAACTATCAAGGACCACATCGACTCCCTGGCTCCTGCCCTGATTGATTTCTGCAATCACTCCTTCGCCACTGGAGTCTTCCCAACCCCCTGAAGCACTCCCTTGTGCACCCTCGTCATAAGAAACCCTCTGCCGACTCCTCCTGCCTGGCTAATTATCGCCCAATCTCCAATAATACCTTCGAGGCAAGCACCTGGAGAAACTGGCCATCTCCCAGCTTCACCTCCACACTGAATCTGTTGGTTGTCTTCATGACCATCAGTCTGGCTTCAGAGCTGCCAGAAGCACGGAAACAGCTCTCCTGAACATCCGTGAAGACCTGCTCTCCAACTTTGACTCTAACACCCCTTGCGTCCTCATCTTGCTTGATCTCTCTTCTGCCTTTGACACTGTCAACCATGCCATCCTGCTCAACCATCTCTGTGATAACCTGGGTATCAATGGTCAGGCTCTGGTGTGGCTGACTTCTTTCCTCTCTGACCGATCCTCCCATGTCCAGCTTGTGTCCTTCCTCTCCGCTATCTTTTTCTCTACCTTTGGTGTCCCGCAGGGGTCTAACCTCTCTCCCTGGCTGTTCAACCAATACCTGGCACTCCTTGCCCACTGCATCGCCGCTCTCTGCCCCAACTTTCAGTGCTATGCGGATGACATCCAGCTCATTTTCAGGCTACCCTCGACCTCCTCCTCTCCTTCCCTCATCTCTGACTGTCTGTCTGCTATCCAGGAGTGGTGTGCCACCAATGACCTCTGCCTTAATGCCAGTAAAACTGAGATTCTCCTCATCGGCACGCCCACTTCCTCTTTCCCTGTAGCTCTCTGGCTGGCCTCTCTTGGCCCTCTTCCTGCTTCCACCTGCAAGGCTAAAAACCTTGGGTTCATCCTCGGCTCCACACTCTCCTTCTCTCCTCACATCTCAGACGACTCTAAGAAGTCACACTACCAGCTGCACTTCCTCAGAGGTATTCCTCCTTTCCTCTCCTTCCCCCAGAAGCTCTCTGTCTCCAGAGCTCTGGTTCTCTCTAGGCTAATTTTCAGGCTGCCCTCTGCCACCTCCTCTCCCTCTCTCATCTCTGATTGCCTAACTGCCATTCAAGATTGGTGTGCCACCATTGATCTTTGTCTGAATGCCAGCAAGACGGAGATCCTCCTCATCAGCACACCTTTACCATCCTTTCCCCTCACTCTCTGGCCGGTGTCCTTGGCCCTCCCCCACCCCCACCTGCGAGGTTAAGAACCTCAGGGTCATCTTTGATTCCACCCTTTCCTTCTCTGCTCACATCTCTGAGGTCTCTAAAAAGTCAAATTTCCGACTGCACCTCCTCAGAGGTACTCTGCCTTTCCTCTCCTTCCCCCAGAAGCTCATGGTATCCTAAGTTCTGGTTCTCTCTAGCTTGGACTATTGCAACAGCCTCTTTCTAAATCTGCCTGCTTCTACTCTCCGCCTTCTGCAACTTATCCAGAACAGGACCTTGGCCACAATCCCAGGGATCATATCTCTCCAGGACTGAAATCTCTGCACTTGCTCCCAGTGGCTGCGAGGATTAAGTTCAAAACCCTTTGCATCACCAACAAGGCCTTCTGGGGCATGGGGCCTCAATTCCTTCAACTCTCTCTTCCTAAATATCTTCCTTCTCGAGCTCTTCCCTCATTTGCCTCCAACTCCCTCAGGGTCAGTCGCTTCTCTAAGCAACGAGTTGGTGGTAGATCTCTTTCTTCGGCTGGTGCCTCCCTCTGGAACAGCCTCCCTGCCTCCCTAAAACTTGAGGAGAACCATCTCTAGTTCCGGAAACACCTCAAAACCATTCTGTTTGCTTCTGCTTTTTCTCCTCCTCTCCTCTGCTGACCTTCTGGCTGTAACCTGAACTGCACTGGCTACCTGGACACCCTCTGATCTCGGGCCCAGGTTCCTACCCCGCCAGTGTCTCAAACCTGCACTGCCCACCTGGCAACCCACGCACTTGGGGACTGTTTCTGTATCCCTACAGTCCCCCTACCATCTCCTGACACCTGATGTCCGCACTTACCTATGCACTTGCCACGTATTGTCCGTTACTTACTTAATGTTATCATCTTGTACTGCACTGTTCCTGCCCCCTTCCCATGCACTTGTACGATCTGAATGACACCTGGCCTAGTAGGATCATTGTCCGTCCTCCCTTTGTTTCCCTACCTTGCCTCGCAAAGCCTTGAAGCACTTGTGCATAGGTGCGTTATAAATGCCATATCATATCATACCTTTGGCTGACTCACACCCTGACACAGCCTTCTCTAACCTTTGTCTCTCTATCTCTAACACTGTATGTCCTTGACCATGTCATGAGGATCCGCTTGAAGCCCAAATCCAAGTGCAACTCTTGGTATGATTCCGACTTTGCCCCCCTTAAACGCAAGTGTAGGGCAGCAGAGTGGAAGTGGAGGGCCTCGTGCACACCCCCTGACAAACTGTCCTGCCGCCTGCTCCAAAGGCAGTACAGACTCTCTGTTTTCTCTAAGAAGAGAGCATACATCCAAGGCCGCATCTCTACAGCATCTAACAACTCACCCGAAGCTTTCAAAATCTGCAAGGAGCTGGCCAATTCTGCTGCAGTGTCTACCTCTCCTGTTCCCTCCCAGGCCCTCTGCACAACCTTGGCCTCTCATTTCACTACAACTCAGGACATCCTGTCTATCCTCTCTTCCTCTACCTCCCCTTCCTCCTCCTCTACCACTCCTGGCCCGTCTGAGGCTGTCTCTCCTCCTCCTTTTTCCTCCTTTCCCATGTTCACCCCCAACGATGTTTCTAGAGAAGTCTGTCCTATGAAAGTCTCATCAAAGCAGAATCTCCCCTGCTCATCCAGAATAATCAAGGACCACATTGAAACCCTTGCTCCAGCCTTGGCCGATGTCTGCAATCACTCCTTTTCCACTGGAACTTTCCCATCCCCCTTAAGCAATCTCTTGTGCACCCCCTTTGAAAGAAGCCTTCTGCCGATCCTTCCTCTCTGGCTAACTATCACCCGATCTCCATCACTCCTTTCCTGGGCAAATCCTTCGAAAAGCTGGCCATCTCCCAGCTTAATCTACATAATGAATCTGTTGGTTGCCTCCATGACCACCAGTCTGGCTTCACAGTTGACAGAAGCACAGAAACTGCTCCCCTGAACATCTGTGAAGTCTTGCTCTCCAATCGTGACTCTAATCTCCCTTCTGTCCTCATTCTCCTTGATCTATCCTCTGCGCTTGACATGGTCAACCATGCCATCCTGCTCAATCATCCCCAGGACAACCTTGGTATTACTGATCACCCTCTCAGGTTCAACTGGGGGCTTTCTTCTCTTCTGGCCGGCCAGCCTTGGCCCTCCTCCTACCCCCACCTGCGACCTCCTACCCCCACCTGTGAGGCCAAGAACCTCAGGGTAATTTTCAACTGTACGCTTTCCTTTTCTTCCCACATCTCCGATGTCTCTTAAAAATCTAACTTCCAACTGCACCTCCTCAGAAGTATTCTGCGTTTCCTCTCCTTCCCTCAGAAACTCACTGTATCCCGATCCCTGGTTCTCTCTAGGCTGGACAACTGCAACAGCCTCTTTCTAAATCTACCTGCTTCTACTCTCCACCCTTTGCAACTCATCCAGAACAGGACTGCCCTGGGATTGTATCTCTCCAGCCCTGAAACCTCTTCATTGGCTCCCAGTGGCTGCAAGGTTAAAATTCAAGACCCTTTGCATTGTCCACAAGGCTTTCTGGGGCCTGGCTCCAAAACACCTTCAACTCTCTCACCCGCAAATACCTTCCCTCTCGAGCTCTCCATTACTCCACCTCCAACTCCCTCAGGATCAGTCGTTTCTCAAAGAAATGTGCTGGTGGCAGATCTCTGTCTTCGGCTGGAGCCTCCCTCTGGAACAGCTTCCCTGCCTCTCTCAAACATGAGCCGAACCACCTCTGGTTCCCGAAGCAACTCAAGACCTTCCTTTTGCTTCCGCTTTCTCTCTTACTCTCCCCTGCAGATGCACCTGACTGCTCTGCACACTGGTCACCTGTTCACCCTCTGATCTAACGCCCAGGCTCCTGCATGTCCAGTTACCCTCTCACTGCGTCCAGGCTCCCCAGCATGTAAGAGTCTGTATCTGAAACCCTACAGTCCCTTCTCTCTGCACTTATGAGCCACACGCTGGCTGCACTTTTGAGTTAACTGCACTTCCCCCTTCCCCTCCCACCTGGCACTTCTCCCCTTCCCTCTTCCCCACACCTGTGCGATCTGAATGTTACAAGGCCTAGTAAGATCCTTATTTTGGCCTCCCTTGTTTCCCCATATTTGTCTAATCATGCCTAGAAACACTTGAGCAGTGGCGGCTGGTGAGTTTTAAAGCTGGTGGGGCGTAAAGTTCCCAGGTGGAATTTGGGAGCGAGTGCAAGCAGCGCGCAAGCCCGCACCACCCAAGGAGGGTGTGGGAGGGTTCTCCCCGCAAAACATTTTGAAAAATGGCCTCCAAAATGTGCCATTTACTGTCCAAAACCCACCGAAAAATGACATAAAATGCATTAGGTTTTACCTACTAATGGTGGTACATTATTATTACGTGTGCAAGTGTGATGGTGTATTTTACAGCAGCTTGTATTAAGAATCGCTGGTACTATGATGTATGCATAAAGAAATTCATCATTATATAGTCAGTAATGATGGAAAAATATCATTTTGTCATGCTGTTACTGGCATTCATATGCATTCATCCTCTCACTTCTAAGGCCACTTCTACTCCTCCTACTCCTCCTGTTCTCTGTGGCCCCGGTCTTCTATTTCTCAGGCCTATTACATTCCTAGCCCTCCCCTTTTCTATAACCCCTGTCCTCTACCTTTCAGGCCTCTTCCACTCCTAGCCCCCACACCCCCTTCTCTGTACCCACGTACTGTACCTCCTAGCCCTTTGTACCCCCGTTCTCTTTCACCTGGCTCTGAAATATCCCATAAGGTGGGCGCAGCTGCACTCAACAAAAGCACTTAAATAATTCAAAGATGTGTTGGAAACAGATATATCTGCTTAAAAGTGTGCTTTTGCTTTAACAAACACTTTTGCAATTTGATTCACATTTTTCTTAAAATGAGCAAAAGTGTTGATAGAATGCATTTTCCTAACCAAGACACCATTTCATCAAAAAATAAACCTCAAACTTGCGTTGCATTTCTGGTCTTCCAATGAATCGATGTGAGCAATCGCCTCCCAGTCCCGACCCTAACCCAGGAAACCGTGAACCCCCATTTGTCTGCATCAACAAAATCTGGGTTCATCCCGCCGTGAGAAAGAGGGGCTGACAGGGGAGGAGGGGTAAGCAAACCCTTCACAAACTACATCCTCTACAAAAGATCATAAAACAGCATATGGAGAACAGAAGAATAACTCATCTAAATAAAATTCAAGTCAACAGGGGCTCTGACCGTTCTGTCGAGCACAACAGACACCACAAGCTATGTCTGCCAAGAACTTATTAGATATAGTTCAAATAAGCAAAAAACATATGTTCCCAAAAGTTTCCCTCTGTCGGGTAGGGCTATTACACTAAACTCTATTAAATTATACTGGCTATTATGTAGATGGTACATCATTATTATTATTATCAATGATGATGTAGGATCTGGGGCAGATTAGATAGCGTTTTGTGCACTTCTTAGGGGCTTCAGTGGCAGTGCAGGGTTGCATCACTTACGCATAGCTGCAGCAGCGACGTGAAAGGTGCGACGGGAGTTGCTTGGCGGGATTCGGGAAGGACCACCCTGCCTATGTGTCCGGCATTGCTGGTCATTCAAATCCCTCAACATTCTACATGCACCATGCCATGGAAACACAGGGCAGTTTTCGTAAGCACGCCACTTAAGGTCCCGCGGGCGCCCCTCTTAAGACCTGCTCTTCAAATATAAGACTGTGTAATACTCATTTTACCTACCCCCAATTTAATTCGTCAGGGTTCACCAAGTGCATTAGCGAACAAATGCACTTTCAACCCGCTACCTTCCCATTTCGCACAAACTCACACCAGCAGCTTTCAGTGACTGATATATTCCTCCATACCCAATCCGCCTCCCTGAAAATTTACCATTTCCAAAAATATTCCAGCCCTTTGTACTATTCCCTATCTCCAGAAGGACGCCTGATGGTAACCGCATGCACTGCTTTGCCAAAAGCTGCGCACGTTATACTGGAAAAGTCTCTCATGTTAAATAGCAAAGCAGGATCCTCACAGCCGCACCCTTTCAACTCAGACACTCACATGGAGCTTTTTTAAATCCCCGCTTTGAGGCCATAAAAGACTCCAGTCAGAAATTAAATAGTTATAATTAGACATACCACTGCTACTGCTACCTGGGTCACTTCGATGACAGTGTATAGCACACGGAAGAGACCCAGGCCAGCCGCTGAGCCGCTAAAAGACATTCAAGGCCTCGACAACATGATAGGTGTCTTTTACTCGGGAGGACACAGCATACATCTCTCACTGAGAGTCAGGTAGAGGTAGGCCAAGTGTCCCGCGGCCGCCATTAAGTTTTAGTTAAGGAAACTGTCTTCTTAGAAGACTAATAGTTTCCTTAACTGAAACCTAATGGCGGCTGCGGGACACTCAGCCTACATCTCAGTTTTAGTTAAGGTTAAGGAAACTCTTAGTCTTCTTCGCCAATGCGGCATGGAAGACTAAGAGTTCACTTAACTAAGAAGCCAACACAAACACAATTTATATGCTCACTTACCTGGGGCTGCAGCAGCACACGTCCGTCCGTGGATGGGCCTGGTTCTGGGCCTGGGTCACTGCGACGACGAGTCCTCGACCACCACACCAGCAAGCAACTAGGGTCAGATGGAAAGAACGAGAAGAAGGTGAGGCACACTGTGTGCCCATGACCGTCACCCGACTCCACCCACACGGATTGTCATTGGCTGGTAGACAGCCAATGACAATCCAACACAACCTGTTGCTATGGTCCTGCATGGCCTGCAATGCTAGCACAGGAGTCAGGTTTCCTCTACTGCTGCGCTGTTTGCGCAGAATACCGACAGTGAGGGGCCACCATTCCACCGCCCCGACAGCCTCCCAAATGTGGGAATGGGATACGTAAAGTGCGTGGAGCTCAGAGCTCCACGCACTCTACATGGTAGAATATGGACGTAGTCTACGTAGATCCGGACGCGCCCCGCTGCTCTAGGTTGGGCAGGAGCAGGCCTGGCAGCCCAGCATACTGCAGACATAGCGGCAGATTAATAAATAAATAATCTGCCGCTCTGCAAAAATTGATTAAATTAATTCCAGCACAGCAAAAAGAGTTGTCTCTTCTTCTTTCTGTGGTGGGGAGGGGGGGGCGGCGCCCCCCCGCCCTAAGTAAGCAGCCGCCACTGCACTTGAGTACATGCATGTAATAAATGCCACATCATATCATATCTTAACATATCCTATCATATCATTCTGTTAGAAGCAGTAGTTGTCAAGAAGGACAGGGTGGTTCTTTCGGGCACCTATGAGGAAGGAGGTGAATGGTGCACAGTGTTGTGTTTCGATCCAAACTCATTGTGAAGAGACGTGTCCAATAAGCAATTGTTTGAGGATGCAGAAGACACAGGAGAGATGGTCTTTGAGATTGGGGTGCCTTGCCAGGTAATGATAGAGCAAAGGGAAGTTCCACAGACTATGCTCGTCATTAGGAAAGCATTGCCATATTGGAAGGAGGATTTGAAGAAAGTGCCAGATCACTTGTGGACCAGCAATCATCGTGATGTGGGGTTGTTGAAAAGTGTAGGAGCAGTACAGATTACATTTAAATCAGGAGCAATATTGCCATGAGTTAAACAATATCCCATGTCTAGGGAGGCAGACAGAGGCATTTTTGAGACCATTATGGCTTTGTTAATCAAGGCATTATACTACATTCTACCCTGTGAAGAAAGCAAAGGGGTCCAGTTGGAGGATCATCCAGAATTTGTGACCTCTGAACAACCTTGTTGAAGCAGAGTTTCCGGTGGTATCAAATCCTGCCACCATTCTCTCTAACATCCCTACTGGGTATCCCATTTTACAGTAATGGATTTAAAAAAATGACTTTTTCTCAGTCCCTTTACACCTTAATTCCCATTACCTCACAGTTTGTACGTATCATGGGCAGATATTTAAGCACACAAAGTTACCCCAGGGGTTTTGGGAATCCCAGAGTGTTTTTAACAGGGTCATTCAAATGGATTTGGGAAAGTTGCAAGTGCCCCATTCCGTAATTCAGTACGTATATGACTTATTGGTCTGTAGCGATTCAGAAGAGCAGTGTTGAGAGACACAATCAAGATCATCGCCCTGCTTGCGGAGAAGGGGTGCACAGTGGGCAAAGGTAAATAGCAGTATTGCCAGAGAGAGTTAGTATATTTGGGACAGGTAATATTGTCTGCAGGGAGAAAGGTAATGCCTGAGAGAGACACTGCAGTCCAGAATATGCCTTAGTCAGTTATGGTAAAACAGATGCAGCAGTTTCTATTGTGTTGTGTTTTAAGGGCAGAAATCAAAACTGCAGCTTCACGCTTCGCATCACTGATCTGTCTGGAGGTACAGCAGCACTTCAGTGTCCGCTCAAATGTTCGAATGCATTTGATCGAATGACAAAATGCTCAAGTCAATTTGACCGAAAACAAAAAGGTCGAATTGTTTTTTAAAATGTATACTTTTTTTGTTTGCATTTGACCTATAACCCAGCACTTCTCGGTGAGGCATGTGTATAGGTAAAAAATTGTGTTTTAACACCAAAAACAGAGTTTTGAGGGGGGGAACCCCCCAAAAAAAATCGACCCTTTTTTCTGTCAAATTGACTTGAGCATATTGTCATTCGATCAAATGCATTAGAGCACCTATAACCCAGCACTTCTCTGTGAGGCATTTGTAGTCTCACCACCTTGCATGTGCCCATCGTTGGGGTTCCCCAGAGCCACCTGACATTTGCAAAATCCAAATCTGAGTCTACATGTGTGCCTTCTTTGTCTCCCGTGCCCTTTGTATCCCTTGTGTCATCAGACATGAACAATTCAGGAACTTTGCAGACTTTTGTAGAAATTGACTCCTTGAAACGATCGAGAAGATCAAACTACATCTCATTAGCATCCACTGAGGCTCTTATGAACATTCCTGAACACGTTCGACTATTTAGCCAGACAGAGATGTTTTTTACTTCCATTTTACCCCTGGCGTATAGAATGTGGCCAACTCAAAGTGTTTACTAATTGTTTACTCTGAATTATTATTATTTATGAATTCCTATGAATCAGCATTTAGTGCAATTAAAGAAGAACTCAGTGCCTTGAGACTTGTAGCATTGCAGAATCAGTATATCCTCAACTTCCTAATGGCTACTAAGGGCAGGGTTTACCAGAAGATCGGGAGTTCATGTTTCACATACGTACCTCCCAATGATTTGGACAATGGAACTCTGGCCCGAATGATTGCTGGATTGCACAACCTGAAGGGGGACATGGAAAGGGAGGCAGGAATTTCTGATGACTCTTTTTTGGACTCCATCATGAATGAGCATAACAATGAAAATAGTCATGCCTATTTTTTTTAATAATCTTTTGTTCCTGTCAACTATGGCTACGGTGCTGCCCAAATGCCTAGAGCCACTGCTATGATGGTCTTGACTCTGTCTAAGGGTAGGGCCACTGCCATCCCATCTCACATGGGTACTCAAACTGATTTTGAAATGTATACAGGAGTAGTTTTATGTCCTCCACCATGTTGGGGTAAATATGTAGGACACCAGGTCGACTGTGGAATTGGTGGAAAGGCGAATTGGGATTGTCCAGCGGAGGAGCATGGGTGCAAGGGGACAAATATGAGAAATGGTTGTAATGTTTCATTCCCCCAAGAAGGTGAGATTGATGAGTTGGAAATTGGTTTGTTAGTGTCATGATTCCTGCCCCTCATGTCCCCAGCCCTCCAAGATGTCAGGCTGGAGCCAGGCCACGATCACCTACATGGCCCGCAAGGGCCTCTCCATCCCTCCAAAGACCCACTTGGAGTCAGACTTGGCACTTGTGGCACCAGACTCACTCACTCCCATAGGATAACATTGGGGATTGTACTTGCAGTGCATTGATGGGGACAAGATGGATGCCCCCACATATTTCGGTTCCCAGAACTGCATGTGCGGTCTAGTCTTTTGGGTGTGGCTCAGCCCAAAGGCACCTGGGATACCCAGAGACTATTTAAGCCACACCCAGGCTGAGAAACATGCTTTGCGTTTTCTGCACCTGCAGCGTGACACTCACCGTGTTCGGATCGGTCTCCAGTAGGCCTGCATCTTTCTTCTGCGCTCAGCTCCTGCAAGAACAAGAACACCGTTAGGAACAGCCTTACCTTGAGGCGCTTCTGCCCATCAGTCATCGCTCCTTTTGTTCTGCGGGCATCTTCAGCGGTGTCATTTCCACCCCGGCACGCCGCTTCCTAAGGAAAAGGGAAAAGAACAGAAAAAAAGGCATTAGTAAGCATTCTGCAAACCTTTGCTTATTTTTAAATACTGTACGAGCTTCAAACGCTTACTTGAATCCCAGCCGCTCTGGGGGAACTCTGTCTCTGGAACTTCTCATCCATCTGCAAGAGGGAAAAGACACTCAAGGTTAGCGTGGAAACATCTAGAGGCGCCACATACCGCGCTTACCCACCGCATTTGTTCTTCATAACCGGCATTCATGCTGAAAACGTCAGGCACCTAAAGCAAATACGAAAGAGGTGCATCGCGCATCGCGCTCTCACTCACCTTCAGCGCTACTCATCTCAGCAGCACGCCGCCATCCCTGGACGCCGGCCATCATCTAAGGAAGGAAAGGAACGAAGTTATAGAACTGTTCAAAGATTCATTATACTTACCTGTCAGACTCTTGCCAGTGAAGTAACTAGGCAGCAACGAGCCCACATCAATGAATGCGCCCCTGCGCTGAAGGCAGGATGGAGAGCACACTATCCAAGAAAACAAGGTGAGCTGTGGATCACAGGGTTGGACCCCGTGGAAAAAGGGGTTCAAGCACACAGAGACAATAGGGAGTTAAACTCTACCAATCCTGTGTTTCAGGCCCAGTCTCCAGTCGAATAGCCTCCAGGGAAGGGTTCGAGGTCACAAGAGGTCAGAACAGGCTGGGTGACGTCCCCGTGGATACCAGGTGAGCATTACAGTTGTTAATGTATTAACTAAAGGGGGGAATGTTGGGGTGGTTGATAAGGGTCCCACGGGTAAATAGAAGTTTGAATTGCGCACGCCATATTGGTGGCTGGGGTGACAGCGATGTTGACATAATGTGGCAATTAAGTATGAATCTAGTGTAGCTAATGGGAATATGATATGTGTTATTTTTAGTGTTTGTGTTTTAGTAGATACATTTTCGGATTGCATGTGCACAGCAAGATAAGTGTCAAAACTGCTGATACAGTATAAATGCAAAACAGGTGTCATGCCACATAGCGCTTAACAATCAGGCAGCAGGGAGCTCTACATGTGCATGCAAGGTAAGAAATTTACAATGGGAAAATCAGTGTGATGGATGTGGTAGCCTTGAACATACATGTATAAGTACACATGCATGGGGCTCTAGGGAAATAGGTTTTGGCCAGTATGAATAAACAGATATGTTTTGCTGCAGAGTTCTCAAGTTAGGCATTGTTCTGGCTAAAAACCTGGGTTGGGCAATTGAACGCTGTGTGACTGAAAAACTAGTTTTACAAGGTTGGGGAAAGACAGCAGAAGTTGCGATGAATATCAGATGGTCAGTTTCAGGCGTGTCTTTTTTATGGTCTAGGTGCATTTTGAAGGGGAGATGCAATCTCTGTAACCATATAGGAGTCTGGTATTGAATCACAGTAGGATTCCTGCCATCTCTTAGGGCTGGACAACTAAACTTGATGTAGGCTGTTTGCTGGTAAAGGAGCACCGATAGATTGTGAATTTTCAATAGAGTTGTCAAGGTGTGGGTTGGGACCATGTGGGCTAGAATGGTAAATCGCATGGTTTAAAATGAAATGTGGACACCAACTGTTTGGCCAATTAAACACGCAACAATAGATAAAAAGGGAAAAGTGTTTGCTCTACTCCTCTTGACATCAACTTAATTTCCAGAGAATGGCCATGTGTGTCACAAGTAGGGCTAAAGGTTTCGAACCAGATGGAACCTGTTCTATTTGAAATTGTTTGTAAGTTGTGTAAACTGTGTAATTAGGAGATGGGACTATGATCAAATATGAAAAGGCCCCAGAGAGGGGTTGAGTGTACATTTGAAACATTCAATTATAAGTTAAACAGGATTGTGCTTAGATTAATGTATCCAATAAGAAGTGTGGGAACTAAAGGGAATATGGTTACACTGTATAGGTTTAACCAATCATGTGTGGGGCTTTTGACTCTGTAACAAAACAATTGGGAGTGTTTTAACTGTTGCAAATTGTATAAAATATATGTTCTTTGTGTGGATTGGGGAGACAGATTGGTTTGACTCTTTGTTGTCATCTAACCCGGCCATTTGTACAATAAACTTGCTTTACGGACAACGCATGTACGTACTCTTTAAGGGTGGGCCTGCTTTGGTTACAGTGATAAAAGAACTAATCCTACATTAGCAAATCTTTTCTCCTTGGTGAAATATCCACTTTCCACTTACACTGAATCGTACCAAGGGTAATCCCAGGCACAATGCTTTGTCACCTCTTCAAGAAGACTTGCCACAGTTCAAGAAAAATGCAGTGAGACACAGTTCTTGGTTAACCGTTAGTATTTCCTTACTTACAGTTTTAAAATTCGCAATGGTATATTTGTCAGAGTGACCGCTCAGTGCTGCTGCTTCTACTTCAACAACTTCACTTCTACTTGATTGACCATGTAAACAGTCACCTTTGTCTCACAGTACTCCACTTTGTATAGGCTACTATAATGTTGCATCTACTGACACCCAGATATACCACCACAGCTTAAGTACTTTGGACTAGTACCACAACTTCGGTGATTTGTACTTCTAGACAGGCTTCGACAACACTTATTTTAAAGTACTTCAAAACCTTCAAGTGGGCAAGGCACTTGTCCACTGAATATCTATCCTCAAAAGGGGCAGCCTCTTGGCCTCTCCTGTCTGCCCGCCACAATAACAACCTGGGTTTGCCTTTAAGACTCACTTCTCTATGTCTTCCACATTCTCTGACAATACAGGTTGTGTCAACTTCAAAATAGTTTTCACAAGCAGCCAGTTTTCCTTCCACAACTTTATCTTCACCTTTCTGCCAGCTATCAGCCCAAGTGATTACCCGGAAGGCGTGGTGCCACTTTCTTAGCTTTGTGTAATGCTTGAACTGTTATTAGATTCACGGTAACAGTTAGATTGCTTTTAATTCTGAGAAAGGCTGCTTTCACTCTTAATATGAATGCTTGCCCTCCTCTTCAATGGTAAATACACGTTAACTTCTTATATATGAAAGGTATGCTACGTTAAAGTAAAGAATGGAGTTCAGTCTTCCTTTAGCAATCACAAATAGGCACACACGACCACTCCTTGATGTAGTTTCAAGGTTTCATCAATAGTTTTATCAAGGTTAGGTATTCGGTAATGGCCTTTGCAACGTTCACTCTTCTTAATTAGTTGCATGTGACTGCTCCTTCAGATTGTTGTAGTCTTTTAAGGATTTAGCAATGGGGTTAAGCAGTGTTTGCTCTTCACGCCAGTAAAATGATTTTCCTAATATACGCAAGTGCTACTTTTCCATTGTTCAAGTGTTATAACTTCAACGTACACTAGTGAATTTGCAACTAGATACTATTGCCCGCAGTGATCACGCAAGATATTAGAATGGCATACTTTACTCACTGGCTTATTTAACACTTGCTGGGTGGGTCGCACCGCTTCTACGACTTCTGCCACAACTTCTACTACTTCTGGCTTCTTAGGGAACAACACCCTTCCTCTCTGAAGGTTTCTCTGGTCCAGCCATTCAGTTAAGGAGCCCCTCACACTCCTGAGACCCACGGCTTCACAACTGCTTCTGGCCTTGGTCTCTAGCACATTTTCTGCACAGCAACCATGACAATCAGGCTCACATGGGGAAAGACAACTCTCCTGTACACCTTCCGCTGCACAGCCCCGGCACTTCAGAGTTGGGTGGAACAGGACCCACTCAGAACAAACAGATGAAATCAGCTGTATCCATGTTAAGACATCTCTCTTGTTCTCCCACTTCTGCTTGGTTTGCTTGCCTCGTTCCTTCTTCTTTCTGCTACTACTGCTACAGCTCGCAGTCCAGTCACATTTCAAGCTCCTTCCAAATGCCTGCACCTGAGGGGTCATTTTACACCTCCCGGGTTTCTTTAGGTGTGCACTTTTAGGCTTAATTGCCTGACTACTGCTAAGGTGTGCCTCCTCAGCCCTCTTCCTCATCCCAGTACTCATGGGATTTTGAGATTGTATTCCCCTTCATCAAAGTTATTTCTTTTAAACATTAAATTGATTTTAAGGGTAGATATATTCCCCTTATAATCATTCCAAGATGGAGTCTTAGAATTTGTGGTTACAATGGAAGACATTTGACTTTAGGCACTTTTGCCAGATCCTTTTACATTATACCTTTGGGAGTAAGGAGGGTGTTCAACTTGAAATGCCCTCGAGACCCTTTCTGTTAATAAGGCTTGTTCAGATTTAACAGATCTTCTACCCAGAGTCATATATTTTATATGTGGGTCAGGGACATTATAATGACAATATGCCATTACCTGTTAATGTAACCCAGATATGTACTTCCTTTTAGAGGATACATACAGGATCTTCTCACCACCCTGACCCTGTCTCATCCCAGGTGATAGCCCGCAGTACACCACCCGCAAGTTCAGAGTCAGGAAGCATCTGCCTTTCCCTGGCCACCTGTGAGGAGACTTTAGGCAGGGTTTCAGTGTGGCAGCCGTAGGATTCTTCACATCAGCCACTCAATGGAAACTCTGGCAAGAACTGCCAGTTTCCTGCTTGCCTTTTTCCAGCCACTCGATACCCTTCCCCGAGTTGTAACTTTTTTTAGGTGCACCGGCACCATGGCCGCCAGCCTCTCTACAGACCCCTTTACTGCCCCCCTAAGCTGCACATCGTCCCCCACCAGCTCAACTCTCATGTACCTGCTGGGGCAACCATCTCCGTCCCCGCTACTCCTTCCCTTCTCTGCCCACCACCAAAGTAATAGGTAAGGGATACAGTTTCTTTTCTAATTAATATGATGGTGGCGATCATGTTTTTTTTCACTGGAGATTGGGCTCACGCAAATAACTAAAACTATTCACACCACAGACCGAACCCCTAGGTTGAAAAAAGCTATCACTTCCTTGTCAGGGGTGCATATATTGTACTAATTGTTACCATCCACATATACCCCCCTAGATAGGGGTGATTGCTACAGTAATCACATATACCAGGCCTGCACAATGTATCATGGAATCCTGAGCAACATACGGCAGGTATGCCTCCCCTCACCGAGCCATTGGGTGAAAAACAGCTATGACTCTTTGAATTTATTTCTTCTTCTCTTTCTTTCTTCTACTATTCTTTCCTTCATCAGGAGCAAAAGTCCTTACACTCAGAAAATCCATTAGCATTTTAGGCAATGCTTTTTTAACCTAATGCTCAGTGGTTTCAGAAGAAACACAGGGACCTGAGGCATGGCTCATGACTGTGCCTGGCTCACTATACCCGAGCCACAAAGACAACAGTCCAGAACCAGAGGACAGCTAGAGCTCCTTACCTGACTGGAGGGTGAAGATCAGGTCTTCTTCTTCTTTTTCCCCATTGGCACCTGGGCAAACATGGATTCTTCTTTTCATCTTCTGATCCCAACCATGGGAGGGAGTTGACTCTGTGGGGCATGGGATGAACAGCAGCCACCCTTTTTTTTCCATTGTCACACTCTGCCTATCACTCCTGACAGGAATGGTGGAGGCACCAGTCCTGCCTTGCTTAAGTTCCCTCAGTACTCTCCCCAATCCTTTATCAGGCTAATAAATTAACATGCAACTAGAGCATTTCACCACCTTACACTGTCCCAGAAAGGGTAACATCAACTTTTTAAGATTACCTCAGGCAAGAACAAGCATCACCCTGCTCATACACAACCAAAGGCATACATTTTTTAAATGGCTAGTGGGTTACATAAATCATGTGTTTAAATTCTGTATGTATTTACTCTTTCTACAGGAGATAATTGGACCAATGGGAAAACAAGTTATGTATTATAAAGTCAGAAAACATTTTAGGGTACATGCATTGTGCAGACTAAAGTACATTTCACGTAAAACACCTGTATTTTCCATTTCCATTTCCATTTCACAATACAAATGTGTTACAAATGCACTTGTTTCTATGGTGTATTTTGCATCCCACAACATTAAACATAGTGCTAAACCTGCATTTATTTTGAGTACTTGCTGTATTGCCATAATGACCACTGGCTACTGTGCAGGGTTACACTTGCATCGACGTAGAGAGTGTAGACTTATTTTTGAAGCTCACTTACTGGATAAGTCTTCTTATTCAGAAGAGCACAGGAAGTCATTTATGCTTTGACACATGTCCTGTAGTTGATCGCCATGAGGTGCCAATTCAGCCTATTTCTGGAACTTGCTCTTTATCGCATTTTCTGTCAAATACTTAGGCCCAAACCAACACTAAAGAAGCGGCCCCCGGATTTTAAAATGATGAAGGGCATACTGTTGGGCATTTTATAATTAAGATGCATCGTAAAAATTATGAAATGAGAAAGGCCTTCCTATCAAAAACAAGAGTAATAAAATGTATCATCTTTTGAGCTTATCATGGAGTTTTGACTCTTGCTTGCTATCAAAAAAGCAACATATGCCAAATTCATGAGCACGCCCAAAAGTTAGAAATTGTATGTAAATAATTTACTTTCAACACTATACTTTATAATACAAATGTAAAGTAACATATTTTCTTTCACCCATTTTGAAACCCACAATAATGTAATTCCATAAATGCCCATCTTGAATATTTATTGGTGAGTGCACAAGTGTCCTTGGCAAAGCATACCCATGGTGTGTGTGAAATTCAGAGCCCAAAACATTAAACACAGGATGTGTGTATTTGAAATGCAGCTTTCAGCAGAAAGAAACTGTAAGGTTTAAAGGTTTTCAAGAATGAACCAGGCTATGTGTGAAAGGCTGGACCAGCATTAAAGTAGTTATTTTTCAGATAATGTGTCTTTCTAATGTGAATAGCATGTGTAAAGATGATGTTATTACGGAAAAAGATGTACAGCAGTCAATGTGAGAATATACAATGTGTTCCTTTATTCTGTCATGTTACTAATTCATTCAATCTATGTTATTTGAATCTCACGAGCTACAAGCAGTAGAACAGAATCAAATTGCATGTTAAGCACCGTTACCACATGTAGACATAATGAAAGTTTCAGGGCCTCAGGCCAGTGAGAACAGGATAGAAAATAATTACAGGTTAGTGTTAGGCCAAAGGGTCTAAGAACACCCTAAAATGAACATGTAAACACTGTAAATTGTCTTCAGGCATGCAGTATTATATTCAAGACAGTGGGCCTCATTACATGTGTAACGGTCCAGAAACAACCATGCCAGACCGACACACTACGGGTTTGCCTGCCAGAGCCGCTGTGCCTGACAAGGCAGACCCTGCCAGACACAGCAGCCATGGTAAGCAAGCCATAACGGATGCACAGGCACCATTATTAATGGTGCTGATGCTTCTGTGTTCCCCATTCCCATTGAGCCCTATGTGGCTCAATGGGAATGGGGAATTACAGTTTACCGGCGGCTGACTTTCCGGAATGCCAGGTGCCAGTAAATCTTACAAGTTTGGCAGCAACCTGCTGGTTTTACCAGCACGGTTACTGCTGGACTTGTAATGAGGCCCAGTGTTTCAAAAGGGATGTCAAATGCTTAATTTTACAGCAATTCATAAACCAAATTCATTAGCCTATGAAGAGGTCAGCATACAAGGTCACAGGCACTCAGAGACACAGTGCTGCCTTGGATTAGTTAAAGGTAAAGGACAATATAGATATGTACAACCATGGCCAGTTACTAGGAATAGTGAAAACATGAAGAAATAATATTTAGGTGAAGTGCTTTTTCTGCCCTCTTGTGGGGAACTGCTTTAAGTGCACACAAAAGAAGCCAAATGCATTGCACATTAACACAAATCTCACTGACAAAAATTAAATTAAGATCCTTTGATATGCTGTAGATAAAAGCAAGCTTTAACAGAATATTGAAATAGAATTATATGTTGTCATTTTGAAAGTGGCTCAAAGTTGCTAAAAAATTGTAAAATTATCAAAAAGTCACAGAAATCAGTACTTCAATATATCAAACTGTTTGCCTCGGGATGCGAAAAACTAAAAGTATATGTTTTATCAAGGTATCAAGATGATTCCGAAGTGAAAAATAAATTAGCTTCTCTATAGAAAGAGCAGCAGCAGCCCCCTCCTTTTTGGTCAGGTGCCTGGAAACCACACCTCTCTGCTAAGAGTAAGTGTGGGATGAAGGCCTGTAAGAATATCATACAGATCGGATACAGGAGAAGGATTGGAGTCTGAATTCTGGAATAATGAGCGAAGAAGAGACATTAGGGGAACAAACTGGAGATTGGAGAGAAGGAGTCTGATTGCACCCAGAAGGGCAATACTGTTTCATTGATAGAGGGAAGCTAGAGCAGACCATAGATGGATGTCCAGTTTATGCAGGAGATTTGACTTCCAAGGTTGCCACCTAAATCAAAGGTTTTTGCTGACAATATAATGCCTGCATGACAGGGTCCCTGGCGTGTTATTCAAAATCAGAAGTTGCATCTTAAAAGGTAAATCAAAAGCAACCCCTACCCATTCCCTAAACTTTCCAACGTGTATCAAGGTAAACTCTGAGAGGGTAAAAGGATTTGGAATGCACAGGCTTTGCAATCCAAAATTAGAGGCACAGGTGCTAATATCCTAATTCCCGGTGTTTCATCATATATATATTGAATGCACAGTGATAGATTGCTCTTTTACGCCCATTACACTTTGCAATAAAAACAGTGCCTGTGGTGATATCATGCTTTGATGTGGCCAACCTAGACCATAGTATAGTCTGGATGTTTGTGCAATGAAATGCATGCTGAAAGAATGAATACAATTCATTAAGAACTGTGCAAAGTGAAAACCCTCTGTATTCTCCTGTCTGTCAATTCAATGCCTAGGCAGAGTCAGGTGTAGTGGGGAGGGAAGAACATTAACTAAATGTCAATTACTGGAGAGTTGTACATCTCCAGCTTCAACATGTAGAGAAACTGAAAGCCTTACAAGCAAGCAGCTCTCTTAAAAGTGTCCATGTTTCTGGATAGAAATGAATCCATTCATTTGCCAGGAAAACCATATATACCCCCACACACAGATCCATACCAATACATGAAATAACAAATCCTGGTTTAATGAAAGTCACATTTAAATGTCTATAGAAAGCTTCACCCACACATGCAGGAAACATAGGATACATGTGGGTTCAGAACAGAATATATAGATTCCTGAGGACAAAATTTGTGACTGCAAACTTACATGAGCCAATGAAAACAAGTTGCCTTTTGCATGTAAATGGCTTAACACATAGCCCTATGGTAGCCAGTCCTAGCCTATGTCAGGTGGCCTTTATATAACAAAATAATTCACTGCCTTCCATATGCACAGAGGAATTGGTGCATAGATATATTTCAATGCAAGTAATAACAATTTCTCCAGCAGCACACTTGTATTGATTTCAGAGAAAATCAAATGCTTTCACCCTATTTCTCTTATGTGAAATGTTCCATTGAAAAGAACAGATGTTTATAGAGTAACCATGTTCAGTAGAATGTACGTATGTTTAGTGTGTATTAGAATATAGTACATTTATATAGAGATTGTTCTGATTGAAAATGGATGCCTTTGTTGATTGGTAACAATGAGATTCTAATAGGCAGGTATAACCTTGTTTTGTACAAATATATCACAGGGCACTGATTGGATTGTCAAAAACGTGAGGTGTGTCTGATTTTTTGGAATCCACATACGGCCGCCATTGTCAACAGTCAGCGCAGTGAGAAAAAGGTGTGGAAAATACATCTGGAGTGATTTTGTGGGCAGAGGGCCCGGAAAGGGTGAAGGAGTGGAAAAAATGTGAAAGGGAGCTGTGTTTATAGGTGAAAAAAACAGGGCAGGTCCCACCGAGTCTGCAGCCATTTTTACTGTCCACGGATGTCATTGGGAGTGGGGAGATTCAGGGTGAGTGTTATTTGCATGTGTATTATATGCACTTGCTATATGGTTTAATTCTACTGTGGTAGTTGTGGCCACTGGCCACCACCATAGTTATATGCGTATAGTAAGTATAGGTCCTATAGGTGGAGTGTATAGTATTTAAAATATGGTGGATTGATATAATTGAAGTATATATGGTAGTTATGATCGTAGCAGAATTGAGGATAGTGGTTATGGAATCTGTATTTGTTTTTTCTGAAGAAAAAATAGGATCATCGTGAGTATTGTTACTTAGTTGCATATGGTAATACAGGTGGAATCTCTGTATACTTAGTTAAATAAGATAGTTTATAACCTTTAATTCTATAAAATTGTACAACATATTTACTATTTTGAACCTCATAAGTAGTACATTCTTTGTATTATGTTTGGTACAACATTTGTGTGTGATGTCCTGTTGCTCTATTGAGATGAAATAATTGAGATGAAATAATAATTTGGTCATTGGGAAAAAGGATGCCTGGAATGGAAAGGGGACTGCGGAGATTGTTGATAGTCGTGGATGTCTGTGGATATTGGGGGGATCAGCCAATCAGGTTTCATGGTTGTGCTGTACAGGAAGACAGAGTCGCAAATGCTTTCTTTGTTGTGTGCAGTGAAGATGGCTATTGCTTTGAGGAAACAGAGTGTGTGGATGGTGGGAGATTCCTAGGTCCACTAATTGAAGCTTTATACTGAATCTCATGCCATCTCTCCTACTATTGGATTGGAAGAAGTGGAAGATCCCTGATATGCAGTGTGAGATTTAAAGTGGGCGAGCTTATTACCATTCTGTAAGAGTATGGCTCACTTCAAATGTCCAGATATTATTATTGTCCATCGTGGAGGCAGCAATTTGGGCTATGTGACCGCAGTATCTTTGAAGTTTGCCATGAAGAATATGCTGAAGAGCCTAATGGATTATTTTTTCTGAAATTATTCAAAGATAAATATGGAGATGTCCAAACTTGTTTTGTCCACAAATGGAAAAAGGTAGGTGCATGTCAATAAAGGTGTATGTGCTTTTCTATATGGTTTAGGAATGGCATCTTTTGACAATGAAAATATCCAGTTGGATGGTGTAAATACGTTTCAAATCGATGGAGTGTGTTTGACTGATGTTAGCAATCAGATTCTTCTTTTGATTGTTCAAAATGCATTGAAAATGTTTGCATAAACAAATGGAAAAAGTAGCTGTGAAGTGTATAGTAAGACATTTGTCAGTAGGGGTAGGATATAAAAATGATTAAAAAATGTAAAGCAGTTTCTGTTGTAGTTGTAGAAAAACACACGAGTACAGTTTAGTATGTGGTATTATTTTATAAAAACAAAAAAGGGGTGTTTTTAAACAAATTAAAAAGGCTCTTTTAAGAGCCCCCATTGCATCATAAATAGTTTACATTGAGTTTAAACCTCCCCACCCCCATTAACTGGTAGTCCGTGGATATAGCACAAACCATCCAGGTCCTTTAATCCGAATGACACCTGGTCTAGTAGAATCGTTGTCTGTCCTCCCTTTTGTTCCTCTCCCTTGCCTCGTCGCACCTTGAAACACTTGTGTATAGGCGTGTTATAAATGGAATTTCCTTGCAGTTTGACATGAAGAATGTTTTTTCTCAGATAGTTCAAAGCCAAATGTGGGAATGTTCTAATTTATTTTGTCCACAAATCGAGAAAGCAAGGTGCAGTGTAGTCAAAGCTGTACATGGTTTTTTGCAGGATGTTGGAATGACATATTTTCTTTTTTTTAAGCTTTTGTTTATTGGCAGAAAGTTAAGACAGGTACAGCACAGATTGCGCAGAGATAGGCAAACATCATAATAGCACATAAAGGCATTACATCATACCTATTTCAGACATCTTAGGCTGGGGAGGGTTGACAGCGTGGAAAGGCGCAAATTAAACATTTCTTATGGTGAGTTGGGCTGAGCTGGTGGGGGGGGTGGAGCGCCACTCAACCTCGTCTCTGTTGTTCAGATAACTGCAGAATTCTGACCACACATTTTTGGGGCGGGATGGTATGGGCAAGGATCCGACATACTCTTCTTCACACATTTGTACCCAGGTGAGGGCTTTCAACCACATCTTGAGGGTGGAGGGGGGAGCGGCGCTTCCAACATTGTAATATGCATCTTTTGGCGACAATGGCCCTCATTACGACCCTGGCGGAAAGTGACTGACCGGACCGCCACAGCGTAAATAGCGTTTCCGCCATTGCACGATGGAGCAAAGTGCGGCCCATTCCGACCCATCGGGCACGAGCACCACGGCATGGCGGAAGTGCAAAGTCCGCGATGGCGGAAATGACCCCAAAACGGCCCACACCGCCGCCGTACGGCGCCCTAGGTGCAATACCGCCACCCATCTTAGCGGACACCGCAGTGAGCGCCAACCGGAAAGTACGGTGACCGTAAATATACGGAAACGGAAGTAAAAACATGGGCCCGGAACGGGAAACAACACGCCGTACACCTATAAAACCACAAAATCCACACAACCACTAAAAACACTACCCTGAGACACATCCCAACCTGTCATCCACCCTAGTGAAACCAAGAAAAATGGGAAAAGTAGCGAAGAAAGCGTGCGACCGCAAGCGGCAGGTCCACTTCTCCCGTGAGGAACTCACCGTGCTTACAGAGACCCTCCAGGAGAATGCCGCCGCCGTCTTCTCCACGCAAATGACCAGGACGGCACTTGCGAACAAGAAGGCCATATGGGCCCTGGTGGCACAGCGGGTAAGTGCGGTGGGGACCGCACCCCGCAACCCACAGCAATGCAGAAAGCGATGGGACGACCTGCGGATACGCGTCCGTAGCATACTTTCTGCCAACCGCAACATTGCCACAGCCACCGGGGGAGGATCGGAATCACCCATCAATTTGACCCCCTGGGAAGAAATCTGTGCCTCCACCATTGGAATGGAGAGCATAGAGGGAGTCGGAGGGATGGAGAAAGGAGTGCAGACATCCGGAGAATCCGGTAGGTGGCCCAAATAAAACCATGCCAAATCCACAATGTCCAATCATGTGAATCACATGTGTCCACATAGCGCAACAGCAACACATGGCCAGGAGAACGTCCACACACATTGGCCTGATAGCGCACTTTAAAACTCACAATAAATACATAAATAATTAAAAACCCCAAAAACACCCACTACACGTGCAGCAGGCACACCCTAACTGCAGGCTGCCAAACAACTGCACCCTCACTCCACACACAAATGAAAGCACCTCCAAGGCCCCGACCCAAATCACCCTCAGGTACCACCCCAATGCATGTGATACATTGCCATTCCAATTCCCACAGACCCATTAATAACGCTTGCCCTCCTTTACTCCACCACAGGGTCCGATCCAAACGACGAGCTTCAGGACACCCCTACCAGCACACCTGCAAAGAGGGCCAAGACCAACGGCCAAAGACCCTCCACCTCAGCTGCACGCATCAAGACACGGCAGCAGCACAAATCAAGTGGCAGCACAGAGGAGGGAACATCAACAGGCACCCCAGCAGCCAGCATGCCCACAACAGCAGCACCACAGGTCCCCCCAATGGATGCCACAGAAGGCACTGCCTCTGGTGGCAGCAGCACCATAGGTGACACCCCATTAATGGCAGCATGCTCCGACACAGAAGACGGGGATGTCGAAGTCAGATCCATCCATGACCTGTCCCAATCCCCCTGTCTGTTCCATCCCGTACACCATGAGGATACCACGCAGGGGCACCCACAAGACGACGACTGGCCATCCCCCACAAGCCCTGTGGCAGCGAACAGCCACTCTGTGACACCACCGCAAATGGCCATGGCCCAGCAGAGGCAACAGTCCCTCGACCAGTTAATCGTGCAACAGCAGCAACTGGCCACGCTCCTCAAGGACCATGCCGATGAATGTGGGGGCACTAAGGCAGACATAGAAACATCAACTGAGACACTTAGGGCAGAAATGGAGAGAAGTACAGAGACACTAAGGGCACAAATGGAGAGTAGCACCGAGTGCCTGAGAGTACAAATGGAGAGTAGCACCGAGAGCCTGAGAGTCCAAATGGAGAGAAGCACCGAGAGCCTGAGGGGGGAACTGCATGCGACGTCCAAAGACGTATGTGCCGAACTTGCCGCAGTGCGCCGTGTGCTCACTGAGCTCTCACAAACCCTTAGGGACATGCATGGACGTGAGCAGGCAGAGACATCATCCGTTGCAAGTTCCGTCCAGGGCAGCCCCCAACGTAGATCTGGGAGGAACCTGCGCTCCACAGGCAGGGGTGCCCCTGATACCCGCAGAGGGGGCTTGAAATAGCGACTGCCCACTGACAATGAGCATCTTTGGACACTGGTGTTCGGGGGGGAGGTAGGAGGGTGGAGGGGGTGTGTTGGGCTCACTTGGGTGGCGGGTCGATAGGGTGTTCAACATGATATCACATATGCCATAAACAATGCACGATCAACCAATGAGATGTGTGGACAATGATCTTTGTGTACTAGGCCATCATAGGCGTACAGTCCATATTGTGCATGTACCAGACACACACAGTGCCACGAGTCCCGTGTCCATGTATCAGCCACCAGGCGTGAGTGCTAGAAGCATGCATCAATGAGATGCTGACGAATGTCACGGCCCTCCTGTGCCTCGCGGACTCCTTGAGGTGCTGCCACATCCCCACCCTCATCATGACCATCTTCAGGTGCTTGCAGTTCTGCGTCAGGGGGCATGGGCACATTTCTACGTACGCACATGTTGTGTAGCATGACACATGCCATCACCATCTTTGCAACCTTCTCATGGCGGTACAGGAGTGCCCCGCCAGACCTGCTGAGGCACCGGAAACGAGTCTTCAGTAGGCCGAATGCCTGTTCTATGACTACACGGGTACGTGAGTGGGCATGGTTGTAGTCCTCCTCATGCTGGTCCCGTGGGTTCCAGACTGGTGTGAGGAGCCATCTCTTCAGTGGATATCCGGCATCACCTGTATGTGGACGATAAACGAATTATGTGGAATGCCATTGCTACGTACGCACCCCCCCCCTTCCTGCCAGGTCATTGCCGCATCACATACCCCACATCATCATGCATGAAATGAGACTCACCGAGTAGCCAGGATCTGTACCCTGCGTGTCGCTCCATGTAGCGTGGTATTGTTGAGTTCCTCAAGACCATAGAATCATGGGTTGATCCAGGGAATCGGGCACAACAATGTGTAATGATCCTGTTGGAGTCACACACCATTTGTACATTCAGAGAATGAAATTGTTTTCGGTTGCGGTACTGGGCCTCCATGGCATGTGGGACGACCAATTCCACATGGGTGCAGTCGATGGCACCAAGGCAACCCGGTATGCCGCCAAGTGCATGGAATCCCACTTTTGTGTTGGTAATTTCCTGCTCCGAGCGTGGTAGAGAGATGTAGTCGTCTGCGTGCTGCAGGAGGGCATCGAGCACTTGCAATAGTGTCCGTGAGAACAGTGGCTGAGAAATGCCATGCAACTGTCCGACTGTGTGCTGGTAGGTGCCTGTGGCCAGGAATTGGAGTACAGACACCACCTTCAGTAGGGGTGGGATGGCGGTTGGGCTATCTATCATGCTGACAAGGTCAGCCTGTGTCATGTCCACAATGGCGGCTATGGTGTCCCGGTCCAAACGGTAGAGGGTGTGGATCTGCTCATCAGTGAGGTTGAACGGATGTGCTCGGAGGCGTGGGATTGCGGGCTGCCTGCGTGGTGGTAGTGGCTGTGCTGGCGGCCCTTGCTGGCCCTGCCTTGCCCTCCTCCTCCTCCTGCGTCTCCTCCGTGCGGCCGGTTGTAGTTGGTGTTCGTCTTCTTCTTGGAGTTGGAGTACTTGCAGTGCTATCAGGTCCCCCAGGGCCAACATCGCGAGTCCTGCCAGTAGCATTTCGGAGTGGGTGTGGTTGTGGGAGGAGACTGGGTGTGCAATTTATGTGTTTTCAGGCTGTATGGCCTCCACCTGTGGTGATTCATTCCACCTGTGCAAGCTGCTCTCCCCTTTGGCCGAGCACGTCCCGCACACAACGCTGCAATTCGAGGAATGGCATCTTGCTATTACAATCATGTATTTGTACCCGATGGCCGTGTAACATTGGTTGATATGTTCATTCGGCTATGGTCCCATTGTTTCACATACAATCTTTGCAGTCGCGAACAGACTTGTGAAGGGTCAGTGGAACGTAGTACTCGAGTAACGGTGGACCCTCATGCATCACTGTACTGAGTTGCAACGACGGGCGGGGCGTCCCATTTGTGAGTGAAGGCAGTTGCCATTTTCACACACAGCCGCACTAGATGGATTAATTTGTGATTTCAAGCGGCCACAGATGCCTTTTCGACGTGATGTTGCAAATGAGGAATTCGAAGGGCGGCGCTTTCGGTTATCAGCTAGCGGCGAGGAGATGCCCACAGGTCTGACTGCAAATATAACTTTCTATTGTTCAATGTCCTTGGGACAGGGGCCATGGCGAGGATGCAATGATTGATATGAATAGTTTGGGATGCGCAATAGCGAAGTGGACGATGAGGCCGGACGTTCCCAAATACATGTTACTTCACAACACTGGAATTACGGGCTGGGGCACAGTGGATTTTGCAGGCTGCATAACGCACAGACTCAATGGAATTCTCACATGTTATGTGAGTATGGAAACAGGCGTTATCATTACGGGATGAGGGAATGATGAATGGATGCATGGACAGATGATTTGATACAGTGTTTGCCATGTACAGGGCTTCTTGGAATCTGTCCGCCTCCCCTGCGCTATGTGATGCAGGGCTGCCATAGTGGGACCATCGTCTATCTGGCCTTGTTGAGCCCTCCCTGTCTCGACGCGCCTTCAGACACTTGTGTCCATGCACGTTACCAATCCCATCTGATGGATTCTGTTTTCACAGACGCATGCACAGGTACACTCGTTTGTGATGGTGTTTTCACCTCGATATAGATAGTTATGAGTCGCAAGTGGTTTTGGGGTGGTGATGATCCTTTGGAGTGGGCTAGCATGCATATGGCTGTGGATTTAGTGTGATCATTGAAGTGAGTTGTTCGAATGTAGTTCTGATGGCCATTCTATTCTTTTTCTTTTCTTTTGGTTGACAGGTATCTCCTCCCCTTTTGCCACTGCCATCTGTATGCCACTCCTGCAGATGGCTTTTACTCCCGACACCTGCTGCTTCGTGTTAATCAGTGGAGCAGCATTACGATCTTATGGGACGATCGCCAATGGGCCACATGCCCTTACGCAGTACTAGTGGCTCGGAGCAACATTTCGGCCTTTCAGCTGGACTAGTGCCTCCCCATTGGGACGGCCCTGCGGTTCTGTGCGCTTCCATGTTGCCTTTTCGTACGAGAATGTGGCCCTGTGTACCATGAAGGAACAGGGCGTCTCACAAGAAGTAGCTGGTCATTTCTTGCGGATGCAGCCCACAATGGTGAAATGTGTTTTGGAGTTCATGGCCTAATGGCTGTATGGGCTTGGTGAATTTGTTGTGCATTAAATTTCTATTCTGATATGGGCCGTGTAGCGTTCTTCTTTGCAAGTGATGTGGCATATTCCTATTTGGGGAGCGATGTATTGTGAGGAGATCTGCATTGGGTTCCAGCTTCGGAGTATAGTTGCGTGGTACTGTGCTGGGCGCGTTTGCCTACGAAGCCCAGTGAGGTCAGGGATGAGGGCTGCCAATATGACTGTTTGAATGATGTCATGCTCAGGGGCGGGGGATTAGGTTTTGTGTAACAGATGCCGGTCAGCCAGGTGGACTGGTGGAATGATGTGATTTTCGGAATATTGCTGGTCACAGGTGCCTGTGTTTGCGTGCGTTTCTTGGTGGGGGACTGAGGTCATGTCCATTGGAATGGCTTCTGTATTCGTGCCATCTGTGCCCTGCAGCTCCCATTGGCCCCTCTTGAGATTCTTTTGTTCGTTGGCATGCATGGGTGACTTGTACATTTCACTGGTTGCATTGTGACTTCATTGCACCTACGGGGAGTTGTACTATGTGGCCAGGGAGCGGTGTACAGGCACTCAGTGGGGCCGTTTACGGTTGATTCGCGATGCCGTACTTCTCACCATGGCGGAATGGTACTTTCCGCCGTGCTTGATGGCGTTAGGTACATGTCCGCTAGGGTCGGAATTCGCGTACCCTTGCGCCATGGTGGTATTTACGGTTTGGCATGGCGCGCGCGCGCGTACTTGGTGCAGTTAGCGTTGGCGTTCACTACGGTGTCGCTAATGGCATCGTACTTTGCGGTGACGGGTCATAGTCGCACCGAGCGCTATTCGATGGCGGTATTGCATTTCCGCCATCGTTTTTCGATTTCCGCCAGGGTCGTAATGAGGGCCAATGACACTTACATTTTAAACTTTTGACATTTTCCTTTCATTTTCCCCAGCCCAAATTCCGAACAACAAGGCTAATGGGTCCAGGTCTACTTGGGACCCAATTATCTCTGAGAGAGCTTTTGTCACTTCCTTCCAAAACGTATTTAGCGCAGCACAGGACCAAATGACCCTCACCTGATTTACATTTCGGGCATGTGTGAGTCGGGGTGTGTGTGAATTTCGCTACTCTTTGTTGTGTGTATTAGAGCCTGTTGAGGAGTTTGTATTGTATGCAAGGGAATCTGGCAATAAGGGAGACTTTGTGCGTGTGTGCACACATTTTGCTCCACATTTCTTCAGTGATTTCCATTTCCAGCTCCCTGGCCCATGCTTCCCGTGGTTTGAGGGATATATCCTCTAGTTTTCCCAGCTGCATTTTGTACAGAGAGGATATTATGCCCCTGCCGCCTGCGGAGTTTGCTATGTATTGGAGTTCAGGTGAGTTTGTGTGTTCATCTGGGTACGAGGGCCACATTACCCGGACCACTGCTCTCAGCCTGCAGTATTGTAGCATCTCAAGTGATTTTCATATCCACATTCCCATTTTGTTCTGACCAGTACAATGATAACGGATTATTAGAATCTGCATTCCTGATGTTACTTACATTTTCCAAAATGTGAAGCCTAAATGTTTTTTGGTACTCACCCTCCCATACCCTGCCTGTGCATCCTATTGCTTACGCTCTTTCTCCCTATTTGCCCCGCTTCACTAGGATCCGCTGCCCATAATAATCAAAGCCATCCCAACTGAAGATCTCTTCAAAGCTTGGCTAAAACTTCTCTTACTTGCTAAAGAGGGAGCTCGCCCTGCCATTGTCCCTGTCCTCCCTGCCTGACCCCACCACTGCCTCTAGTGACGCTTAATTATCTAATCATGTATATGTAATTAGTTCTCCTTAGTTTGAAAAACTTGCACCTTTAGATTAATGTTACCTTTGTAAGTCACTTGTCTTGTTCTATACATTTTGTTTCTGTTTGTTTTGTCCCTGGTATATGTCCACATTTCAAACACACTCATCAACTGGCTCACCACTTGCTCTCATCTTTACATTATTTTTTCGAGACATCCTTTGTGGGATTGAATCCTCCAACTGTAAAACACTAGTGTAACACAAAATGTGATGGCCCCCCTGCAAACCCTCCTAAGGGGCCCCCCCAGCACCACTGGCTCCCCTGCTGGGAATGGGCAGCATGGGGCCCCCCACAACCGTGAGGGCTGTGGGGGCCCCATTACACCAGTGTCTGTAAATGTAGTATTGTAAGTTATTTTTGATCGAAATTGACATTCCTGTTCTTTCAAAAAATACAAATCATAATACAAATCATACCGACATATGTCCTACCACAAGTATATTGAATAAAATATGCACAGCAGGATGTACTGCAGTTGATAAATGAATCCAAGCAGTATTTCCAATTGGGATAGACATGAAAATGACGAAAGGGAGAATTCAGCAGGAGGAAAAATCTTAGTTTATTTAACCGCATTTCCCTCCAGACATTTTCACGTTTCTCCTATTAGCCCCTCACCTCCCACCCTACTACCTTTTGGCAGCACACCTCGTTGTGTGCCACTGACTCCTATGTCTCCCTGCGATGCAAGTTCCTTTCAATTATGTGGACAGGAACCAGCGCTGCAGGGTTATTTTTTAAATCTAAACTTTATTGTTTAGAAAGCGAGGGACACCCCGGCAACCCAAACTTCCCTTGTTCACTATAATGCTGCCGTATGGTGCAATCGTTCTGAATTTTCAGCTGCACATAATTTTTGTACAGCCGAAATCCAAACAATTCTACCATACAGTTTTTTTTTCAACATTTTGTACAGATTCCTTCTATTGTTCACATAATAGGCATTAGTTATTTCATTCATCACACAATTACAAACATTGCAGTTATTGCAGCAATAAAAACCTTTTGTTTTATTTTGATAAACATGTTTCACTTTTAGTGGTGGCTAGGTAACTTGGACTAATAAGTTGTTTGATATTCTTGGCTTGGTGAATATCTATATTCAATAATTTGGCCAAGGTCTCTATCGATCAAAAATAGATTCCAATACCTAGTGTGTGCACTGTATTGGGTGATAAAATATACAGTTTAAGATTTGGGTTTGGCTTTTTCTGTTTGCAACAATTCTTAACAACAGAGCATGCTTTTTTAAAAAGTTTGTAATGAATATCCTACATTTCTTAGTCATTTCATAAGCTTCAGTTGCAAGATCACCATTATTGATGCCATTTCTTTTCACTCTCATAAACTATCCTTTGAGTATGTTTGTAATGACATTAGTTAGATGTCTACTTTTGGCATGCAGTATCCAATAGACAGCTGAAGGTTTACAGTGCATTTTACTTTGAATCTGATTGTCTTATACAATAATTTTGCCTCCAAATAAGATATATTTGTATTAGTACTGTTGTGTGGGAGTGCAAAGCCTCCAATACCTTCATTATTGTGATTGATTTGTGCAACATAATTTATCCATTCTGTATCAGAACCATCCCACACGAGAAGGATGTCATCTATGTATCTCATATGCAAGATGACATGTTTCTGTAGGGTTACAACCACATTATGTTTGATGTGTGTCTATTCAAAATGAAACATTAAAAAATTGGCTAAAGTTGGGGCAAATTTGGCACCCATGACTGTGACGAATTGGAGTACAAGGATGTGCAGGCATAAAGTGGCTCACTCGGTCCTCACAGTTCTACTAACCAAAACACAATGCAATTATAAATGTAAAACATGGACAGTTAAGAGATATACCTCCTTTGCCTTTTGTGGTAACGTGGGCTGAGGGAAGGCTATGCTCTTAAGAGGGACGTGCAGGTGCACCGGTAGTGACCAAAACAACAGTGTATCACAGGGAATGTCCTATCAGGGTTCTATACAAATGTATATACTTTAAGCAGACGCACCCTCTACATGTAAAATGAATAGCAAATACTGTACAAAAGCCCACCCCAAAGGAAGAACAGAGACGATGCAACAGACTGGAGAAAGTAGCACTCTAAGAGGTGATAGGTAAAGCACTAACCACATAAAAGATAGAAAGTGTGCCTAACCTAACCAGTCCCAGTATTTGGATTCTTTCTTGGTGGGCTGACACAGTCAGACCCGGTGTCATACTTAGATGCAAGCAGATCAGTCTCAATTTGGGCATGTTGGATCATGGAGGCCCCAGCAGCAAGCGGCCGTTGAGTAGGGATGAAGATGGGTGATCTGTGTGGTAGAAGGGTGACTATTAATGATGCAGTTTGGGGTGGTCCCGGGAATGCTCTGCAGTTGGCCAGGCCAAATTGGGCTTTAGCCATCAGGAGGGGTCGATGAGTGATGCTCCAGCGGTTTGAGTCAGTGGGGACGGTTGTCGAAGTGGTGATCTTGGGTGCATCGATGTGCGATCAATGAGGCAGCAGTTCAAGAGCTAGCTAGCTCGAGCCATGGTTGTAACCCCTGGTTAGAGTCAGAATGTGCCTCTCCAGTGGTTCAGTTCATGCCCTGGCATTGAGCAGGCACTTTGGGCCTAACAAGTGACAACCGTTAGCTAGGATGCAATGCAGTGTCGAGCTGGTCGAAAGTGCAAGCAATGTTCGATGTGGTGGAGGAGCTCAGCAACCATGACCAGCGACTTTGTTCTTGTTCCGGTGTAGTAAACACAGAGCAACCAGGTTCGGTGCAGAAGAGATTTCCCATTCAGGGTCTGGTGCAGACTGGTAGGTCCTGATCGACAGCAGAGGTCACTCCCAATGTGCCCTGGAAGCAGGTAGGGAACAGATCTTCCTTCTGTCTTGGATTACTTCTTCACCTCAGACTGAGGGCTTTGAAAAGTGCAACTTTCCAAAAGGAAGCCAAGTGAGGCTCACTCAGTTACTTCAGAGCAAATCTTCTGTGTCATGATATGATCTGCAGAAGGGGTGCGAGACCCCTTCTTTTAAAGGCAAAAGTCCTCAGGTGATTGGACTAAAGCTAGACTCCCTTAGTGGTCCAATCTCTGCTCTTGAACGCAGTGCACTTTGCTCTTTGGATGTCACACCCAAAGTGCTTTGCTCCAGAGGAAGTGGAGGGGACAGGAAAGAGAGGTGTGGACAGTGAGAATCAAGATGGTGGAAGCCCCTTTCCATTGACTAGTGTCCTCCTGTCTATCGTAATTCCCCCTTCCCTTATAACACAGAACAAAGGCCCTTGGATATGCATCCATTTAAAAGGAGTACCCTGGTACGAGACTACTCCTTTTAAATGGACATCCATCCCGGGCCCAGGACAGCTGCCTGCTGTGTGGCTGTCTCTGGTGAGAGGGTGTTACCTGCCCTCACAAAGAGATCAAAGAGGAGGCCCGGCTCTTCAGCTTCATGACCTGCCATTTGCAGTGCTACACCCAGCTGACCAGAATACACATCACCTTCAACAGCAGAGCTGACACATCTGCAATATCAATTAGAATGTGACGGTTGTGATCATAAGCAGTACCATGCATTATGCCAAAACTCAGGCATCGATTTTATTTAGAGTTCACCCAGGCACTACCATGATATACTTATGGTCATCATAGTTTTGGGTGCAGGTGGGCATTTCTTAAATGCCACCCCTGCGCCGCAGGGACTTGGCTGTCTCTGTGGCTGTTAGGCAGGCATCTTGTTACCTTTAATCCTGCTCCCAGGTGCCGTGGATCAGGCTACTGATATGTCAGGGATAGGAGGGCACTTTGCTTTTGACATGGAAACGACAGAAGAGAGGAATCTGTTTGGCAGATTACCCCTTTTGGAGACAGAATTACCCTCATCATTCTTTTTGTGAATAAAAATTTAAAAAAGGCCAGGACTTTGCACCCTTTCCAGATGGCAATCATCCACAATGACTACTGCACAGATTTGGTTGCACATTTCTTGAACATGCAAATGTTCGAATATCATTCGGTTAAAGAGGAAGTAACTCCCTGATCTTTCCTTGAAAGATAATTGTATTGCTGAGATGGTACTATCTTGTTTGCTCGCAGTGTATAAACCTCAACATCCAAGGATACCAATGTGTGGCAAGGTTGCCATTAAATTTTCTGAAGTCAAAAGAGCAAGTCTTTGGTATCTCTCAGGGATCCAGATTGTGTGATGGCTCTGGGATTGTATTGCTGGTCAATACATTGAGCGAGAAGTCCTGTAAGCGAGCTTATCCCACTGATAATGGGGCTAAATTCTAGAAAACGTTTTTCTTTCTTATGGATTTTAGGCAGAGGGCAGATTTTACTGCACACTGTTCAGTGTTTTACGCATAGGAGTTCCTTTTAATGTTTGGCTGTCAACCCACATTCTTACCAAAAAGTTAATTTGCATATTAATTTTCTTTGTAAATGCATTAATCAAGATACAATCGCGTAACACGAATTATAGTGAGGTGGTACTTTCATATCAATTAGACAAGGTTCTAATAAATTGTTTTTGTCTTTGTTTTGCTCCTTATTTTCTTTTCATTTCTCTTCTGTTCGCAGTGACATTGCTTGTCTAGCAGAAGGCATTGGGAGGTTACATGTTGCTTTACAATTAGACAATTATGCCTTGATGAAGCACATCTTGTGTGAAACACAGGACATGTGTCCGCAGATTTGTTCATGTGATAAGGCAAACTTTACAATATTTGAATCACCAAGGCTTGTGATCATGATCCTTCTATGTTACTCTATTTGAGCTAACTGTGTCGTATTATTGACTGTTTTGTTTCAGTACTTCTGAGGCACTGCCCAAGTGATATGTGGAGGCGTAGGGAGTAGAAGGAGCACAGCAATGCCTTTAAAACCTGGTCATCCGAGATCAGGGGGTAAAATTAGAGTGCCGCTCCCCACCATGCCTGGTGCTCCTCACTTTCCACACAGGCAGAAGAAAACACAAGTTGCTCACTATCGGTGACCTACCATGCTGTTGTCTTCTCTTGCGGGCATCTGTACATGTGATGTGGTCGCAGGGTGGCATCAGGTTCTCTTTTTCCATTGCAGTTCTCTTGTTCCTTGTGACACCTAGTACCATTTAGTGCCAACCAGAAACCATTCCTTTTTAGGTTTTGGCTGTTAGGTGGTGACAGCCACCTATGAAGCTGAAACGATTGATATGGGAACAACAGATATTGGGGAGATGGTGTATGAGGAGGGGCACTCAGCCTGCAGATGTGGTATGGTTGTCTTCTCCATGGCCATGCTAAGTATTATGTGACTTCCCTCCCCGTCCCTACCTCTCTCAGCGTAACTGCACCTTTGCAGAGTATTTTACTTAGTTGTCAATTGAGTGCCTCACGGGCATATCTGTAAGACATAGGAAACTGAAATATGACCACACCGTGGTCAATCATGGATGGCCCTTTGTGAGGTCCCTGTACATCACCACTCACACCTTGAATCCGGCCCTTGCTGGCAAAGTCCTGGTTGTTCTTTTTTTAATTAAATGTGTTTGCCCTGTTGATTAATTTTGTTGTGCAGGGTAGTTGAGGCTTTTTTTGTCCGACCTTTTTAGCATGCCTGGGGAATGTATACATTAAGGAGATGTTCAGAGCCATCTGGTGATTTGGCTTCCATCACATTCATACAAACACACTGCTGCCACATCCACGCTCACACAAATTCACTCCCCCATCCACACATCCACCACCCCACTTACACTGCCCCCTCACACACTGACCGCAACCCCAGGTGACTGCCCCCTCAGACTAAACACACACACTGCCCACATATAGCACGCACTATCTCACGCATGCTAATACTGCGCACATATGCAGAATGCTGCACATAGGAACACAGTGCCCCCCCAACAGACATCCACACCGAACATACCAACACAGTGTGCACATGCACACACACATAACAATGTTGTGAGTACCTGGGCATTTCAGGGCAATTCATGCCAATGGTTTGGGTACCTTGACATTTGTAGTCCATCCCTGGCAATGGTGCAGGTGATTGGATATATCTGGCCAATAGCTGCCGAAAGGCACGAGTAGCTGAGCATAGGAGGTTAATACCTGACAAGTGCTTATATAGCACCTATCCAAAAGCAAAACATTTACATAATAGCTACATGTGCGAAAGCAGATCTAGTCTCCTCACCTTCCCAGACGGGTGTCTCATGAGTTGGAGAGAAGTCGAGTCACGGGTTTAAGAGTAGGGTAAGAGGTGCCACTGACCCGCTATGGTAAGGACAGGTTCATGTTGTGGATTGGCACAGCACATTTTAAATTGGCCGCTATGTAATTGTAACAGTTGTCATTTCCCACTGCAAGGGAGTGAGGTACACATATGTATTGCTTAACCTTGTGGATGAAACAAACATTTCTAAGGTGACATGGTGCTTGTGGTGGCACGCAGCACTATTGGAGAACTAAACTGGCTCATATCTTTGGTAAAGCTACATAGGAGGAGTCTGCATCGCACCATCCCCCTCCCCCCTTTCCGCCAGTCAGTGGCGTATTCCATCACCTGCAAGCACAGTGTTGAGCCTGTCTCAGTGTCGAAGGTGGAGTCTGCCTCCTCATGGGGGACCGGTCAATACCATTTCAGTACTTTTCTGGGAGCCTGGGGGCGTGTTTAGGGGTACATCCAGATCTGAAAGGAGCACGCTGAGGGCAAGCCTAAGAGAGTGTAGGAATAAAGTCAGCACTAAGTCACACATTTAATAGTGTGCAAACAAACATAGCTTGCTACACCTCTGTGAATCCACTGTATTTTAATGGGGGCCTTAGTGGCAATTACATTATTGTTGTTTGAAAGCATATGGATGGCAGTGGCCCTTTGACCTCACATGGCAGGTTGCAGATATCCGGTTTCGAGTGAGGAGATCTGTATATTGCAACAATGCAAACTGGTTCCCCTTCAGGCACTTCCGGGTTGAATGCCAGTTTTCATACTTTTCTTGTCCATTCGTTCGCCATGATTTTTCCTATCGCTATGTTTCAGACCTCTCTGTAGAACGTTTGATTGAGGACGCATGAGTCTGAGTTGAAGTTCCATGACTTTCCTCATGTGCTTTCTGTTTTTCTTTAGGTTACGCTTTCTTGTTGAACACCAGCGACTCCCCTGCAGCTGATGTCACAGCCTCAACAAGTCCAATGTTTCCAGCACCAATGAAAAACTCCCCCTGCGAGGTTAGTCTTCTTTACTGCTCTAGGGAATGTCGTGAAGAATGCTGCAAACACACATCACTGCGCATGCCTCTTTCTATACACTTTCCAACTATTGTAACATATTTATTCGCCAGTTCTACGCCTCAGAGGATTGTCACAATCGTGAGCCAACTTTACCCTTGTTGCTGCTTGGTGAGCACTGTTTTGAGCTCCAGTCAAGGGCATGGCATTGGAGTGTGCACGCCCCAACTCACCACCACTCTCTGCATTGTCAATGGGATGACGCCCCAACTCACCACAACCCTCTGCATTGTCAATGGGATGACGCCCCAACTCACCACCACTCTCTGCATTGTCAATGGGATGACGCCCCAACTCACCACAACCCTCTGCATTGTCAATGGGATGACAGTGTCACAGCCCTCTGACACGTAGCAGTACATCCATGGTGGTCGTCTAAAAGCCCTTCATTTATAAAGAAAGAACACTCAGATAGGTCCTTCCCTTATATCCACGGGTATATTGGTTTTCCTGGGTAGAGCCAGCATTCTGTTTTGCACATCAGATATACAGGAGGGTGATTGTAACGAAATTACTTCTGCTCTGCATGAGTACAAGGATGAGTAGTGGTCAACCACCTTCCCAGCCCCCACCCTTCTACAAACCAACAATGATCCCATGCACAAGCGCATTTAAGAGACATACCTTCTTTGCCTTTTTTGGTAACATGGGAGAAGGAAGGCTATATATACTCTCAGAAAAAGGGCTGGTGGAAACCCAAACACTAAAGTACGTTGGTTCCAAAATAAAAGAATGTCAACTGTGGTAAGTCAGAATCAGGAGACGGACAACTCATGATAGTTTTGGCTATTCACGTTTAATTATTCAGAACACTGCCTACTCTGACCCGATCACTCTGTTCACTATAATAAAACAATGAAAAGGGTTGAAAAGAGTGCACGGCAGATAGCCGCCCTAATTAATGTTGTCTTCCATCCAAAAACCTATCTAGGCTGATCCTAACCTGCCACTATAAAGAAACAAAACCTAACGAGTAACACATTCTCACCCAGCTTGACCCACACTGTAGTTAGGCTGTGGTTTAAGAACCATTGCCCTTATTACAGTTTCAGAGTGCATTAGCTCCCACAACTCATGCCCTGGGAAAGAAGTCCCTCTAGGCCTTGGTGCATGTGGTTCTTTTAAAATCTAAACCAAGTCCTTTCATAATGCCTCAGTTGGCCATGCCACTCCCAGCTTGTTGCAGAACCACTTAGGTTCCTGTCCCTCCTTGGGGTCTCAGGTTCTCTGCCCTCTTGTGGGGTTGAGAGTCACTGAGCCTTACTTGGACTATTTTCTACTCTTACTGCTCTCAGTGTCGTTGGACTCTCAGCCCTTTTTTGCATTGTGTTTATCTTACCCCTACTTGGAGTGTTCAGACTCTCGACTATTCTCAGCTGGTAGCAGTTCAGCCATGCTTAGGCCTTTCTTTCTCAGGCTCTCATCTCAACTTGGCATACACAGACTACCACTCTCGTACAGACTCTTTGAGCTCCTAGCCCCTTTCTGTATCATGTTTGCCTTACCACCCGCGAGGGGTGTTCAGATTCTCGCCTCTTCTCGGGCTCTTTTATCCTGTTTATGGCTATGTTGCGGATAGGCCCCTCCTGGACTTTCAGGACTCTAATCCCGACTTGGGGTGTTTGTTCTCTTGCCCCTACTTCGTACAGTGTGGTGACCCCTTCTGGGCCTTACCCTCTCACCCTAGCTTGTGGTCTTTCCTGGCCAGTCCACCCTCCTCCCGACTCTGAGCATCCCACATACCTGGCTCGCAGTGTGACATTCCTCAGGGTCGGAGACAGCACAGTTCCTTCTAACCTTCTGTCCTCCATGGTGGTGCATGTGCTTCGTTTTTTTGCGGCAGCTTCCTGGACCGCCGTTCGACCCATTCATGTCACTTCTCAGTGTGGCGGGCCAGGCACCTTGAGGTCCTGGCCTGTCATCAGCAGGGGGCCTCGCTTCACAGGCTTACTTGCTGCCCAGCACTCCATGCTGAATGTGGGGGAAGTCTCTCTGACTACGCCTGCCACAGGGGATGGATTCTCCTCTGTGTCTTGGATATGCAGGCTGGTGAGTCTCACGCCAGCCCACTCTTTCATTCCGCTTTGTGTCGGAGAAATGCTCGTTTTACATCCACCTATGAAATGAGAGGAAGCAAACCATTGGTTGTGTGATGACAACAGAAACAGGTCATAAGCCAATAGGGTACAATATTCTTACAGTACTTTAAGGTAATTCTCAAATAGCCAATAGAGACATTGGCTAATTGAGGATAGGGAGGATGAACATATCCCTCCCAAGAGCTGGCCCGTCTACCAAGTGGGGGTCACATCCAGTGGGATCCCCCTTGCCGTCTGCTTTATGGGGTGTTTAAGTTAGTAGGTCCAACTCCCCAGTCCCGAGTGGGTGGGCCCCCATTGGAGAGAAGGGATGAATTCCTTGGATTTGTCACACCACCTAAGAGACTATACAAATATTTACTTTATTTACACCAACCAATTGTACACTTAACTATCAAAAACACTATAAACCCCCACCACTGTAAGGGAAAGACAGAGAAAGACAGAGAAAAAGACAAAGAAATGCAGGATGTAGTGATGCAGCACTCTGAATACTTAGCAGGGAGGAAATTCAGCCGTGAAATAAAGCAAGGAATTCAAAAACTGTATGTTCTTAATGGAAATAGATGCAAAAGGAACTTAGACAGTCTCTAGTGCCCCAAAAGGTGGACCAGGGGGACAGAGTCAGTTTAAAGAACATGTATTCAATGTTCAGTTGTTCGAGAGCATAAACCAGGCTCTGAGCTGCACAGCGGTGTGGGTTGAATCCGTTTCTGATGCAGCAGGTCATACTGGGTCAAGCAGCGAGCTGGCATCTAGTTGGTTTGAAGAAGGATCTGGTTGTGGTTCGAGTGCAGCTTTCCGGTCATACAGATCGGATGGCTCACCAGGGTTGGTTTGAGTGTTAAATTGGTAACCACGGGTTTAGGTCGGTGTGTGGCTTGATGCACCAGCGGTTCAAGTTGAACTCTGGCTGTTCAAAACGGTGAATTTGATGATCCAATGCAAAGTTCAAAGAGGCAGCGGTTTCAGTTTCTCCTCAGTGGTGAGCTGGTTGTTTCAAGGGAGCAGCTGATTGGCTACACTTGTGATGATGCAGCGCTGAGCCAGTTTGATGGGCAACATCAGTCGTTTGAAATTCAGTAGTGTGCTAAAAGCAGCTTTGGTGGTTCTCTTTGGTTTGATTGTGGTAAACATGGTACAAATGCATTTCGACTGGATTGATGCATTAGACCAGGGTTCTTGGCTTATCTGACCCTCCATGTGTTGTGCGACCCATGGCAGGGGCGCTAGGGCCAAAGTGACTCATTTCAGTCCGTGCCTTCCCAGCCTAGAGTGATTGAAAAGCAGAGTGGTAGGCCTTAGTCCTCTGCCAGGGTCACCTCAATGTGCCTTGGGAGTGGGTAGGGAGCAGAGCTTGCCTCTGCCTTTGAGTACTCCTTCACCTCAATGATAGAGGACTTTGTAAAGATGATATCTCCAAAAAGAGGTCCAAACAAATTCATCCATGAGGCCTGGATATGATAATATGATATGATATTTTATTTATATCGCGCTCATACACATGTGTTTCAGAGCGCGACCAAGCAAAGGGAGGGGAACAGGGGAGAACAAAATACGATCTTACTAGGCCCAGTGATATTAAGAACGTGCAAGTGCATGGAAAAGGGAAGAGGGGGACAGTGCGTGCCATGGAGGGGGAGAAGTGGAAAGTGTGGACAGAGGAGAGAACAGAATAAATGGGATAAATAAAATAAATAAGTTCAGACAAAAAGGTAGTGCAACCAGACACGTGGCAAGTGCATGGTTGGTCAGATAGGGTATATCTGATAAGTGCAGAGGAAGAGTGGGTGACTGTATGGGTACAGATACAGATCCCAGTGCCAACGGTAGCCAGAGGCAGTGCAGGAGGGAGGCAGGGTGCGAAGGTACCTGGGCCCGGAGGACAGATGGTGGCCAAGTGCACGGTGCCAAGAGAAACAGATCAGCAGGGGAGAGGAGGGTGAAAGACAGAAGCAAAGGGGAAGGTCTTGAGGTGCTTCCGGAACCGGAGATGGTTCTCCTCAAGTTTCAGGCTGGCCGGGAGGCTAGTCCAAAGGGAGGCCCCAGCCGAGGACAGAGATCTGCCCCCAGCTCGTTTCTTTGCAAAACGCCTGACCCTGAGGGAATTGGATGTAGAGGAGCTAAGGGCTCGAGAAGGGAGGTATTTACAGAGGGATAGTTGAAGGTATTTCGGTCCCAAGACCCAGAAAGCCTTGTGGATAATGCAGAGGGTTTTACATTTAATCCTTGAATCCACTGGGAGCCAATGAAGGGATTTCAGAGCTGGAGAGATACGATCCAGGGCTTGAGGCCAAGGACAAGTCCTGCAGTCCTGTTCTGGATTAGTTGTAAAGGGCGGAGAGTGGAGGTAGGTAGATTTAGAAAGAGGCTGTTACAATAGTCCAGCCTGGAGAGAACCAAAGTTTTGGAGACTGTGAGCTTCTGGGGGAAGTAGAGGAAAGGCAGAGTACCTCTAAGGAGGTGTAGTAGGGAGTTTGACTTTTTGGAGATGTCAGAGATGTGTGCTGAGAAGGAAAGTGTGGAGTCAAATATGACCCCGAGGTTCTTAGCCTCGCAAGTAGGGGTGGGAGGAGTGCCAAGGGAGGCCAGCCAGAGAGTGAGGGGAAAGGATGGCGAAGGTGAACTGATGAGGAGGATCTCAGTTTTGTTGGCATTTAGACAAAGATCACTGGCAGCACACCACTTTTGAATGACGGAAAGGCAATCACAGATGAGGGAAGGTGAGGAGGTGGCTGAAGGAAGCCTGAAAATGAGTTGGGTTTCGTCAGCATAGCACTGGAAGTTTGAGCAGAAAATGGAAATGCAGTAGGCGAGAGTTGCCAGATATTGGTTGAAAAGCCATGGCGAGAGGTTAGACCCCTGGGGGACACCACAGGTAGAAAAGAGATAGCGGATAGGAAGGACCCAAGTGTTACCTGGGAGGGTCGATCAGATAGGAAAGAGGTCAGCCAGGTCAGAGCCTGATCGGTGATACCCAGGTTGTCACAGAGATGGTTGAGCAGGATGCTATGGTTGACCATGTCGAAAGCAGAGGAGAGATAAAGAAGGATGAGGACAGAGGGAATGTTAGAGTCAAGGTTAGAAAGCAGGTCTTCACGGATGTTCAGGAGAGCAGTTTCCATGCTTCTGGCAGCTCTGAATCCACATTGGTGGTCGTGGAGTGAGCCAACAGAGTCAGAAAGAAGGTTCAGCTGGGAGATGGCCAGTTTTTCAAGGAGCTTCCCCAAAGAGGGAGTAATGGAAATTATGAGGTAGTTAGCTGGACAAGAGGGATCAGCTGAGGGTTTCCTGAGGAGGGGATGCATTAAGGAGTGCTTGAGGGGGGAAGGGAAAGATCCAGAGGCAAAAGAGTGGTTGCATAAATCGGCAAAGGTCGGAGCGAGGGTATCAATGTGGTCCTTTATGGTTTTGGAGGAACAGGGATGGACCTGTTTTGATGGGGCTTTCATAGATCGGACTTGTCTAGCAACCTCGTCCGGAGAGAAAAGAGGAAAGGAGGAAAAAGACAGAGGGGGGGTAGCTGAAGGAGGGACAGCAAGCTGGGAGGGAGAGGGGAGAGGAGGCGAGGTGGAGGAGAGGGTGGACAAGATGTCTTGGGTTTTGGAATGAAAGTGAGAGGTCCAAACGTGAGCTCAAGATGGAGTGGCAGCCCCTATTTTGTGGAGAGTGTGCCCTTGGATTCCTGCTTCCAAGCACAGCTCCTAATGCAGGGTTTTCTTGGTGGAGAGAGGCGTTACTCAACCTCACAAAGGATCCAAAGAGAGGCAGCCCCCACTGGCTATGGCACTACTGACTGCTGAAAATCCTATCTGCGACTGGCCTGTCTCACAGTACTGAAGCAAGTATGATGCAGATCACTTGCAGCTTTAATAATTGTATTAAATACCAGCCACCATACCACAAACTCAAGTATGTCTTATGTTTAAATATTAAACTGCCACAAAGATGTTAATTAATTAATATTATGTAGTTTTTTCCCAGTGGTGCGTGCTTTAAATGCAGTCTCTGTGCTAAAGTGACTTTGCTGTCATTCCATCTGCAAAGAGGACACCTGTGATCTTTGAACCTGCTCTGTGCCACTGGAGAGCAGGCGCTGCAGATCAGGATACTGATGCAGCAGGGCACAGGTGTTTGATGAAAGAGGGGTCTGATTAGCAGACCGCCCTCTCTGAGTTAGAATTCCCTCCATCATTTTATTATTAATACACATTTTAAAAAAACAGTCCTTCTACAGCCTTGCCAGATGCCAATTCTTCACAGGCGGTGTATTATTTTTTTTTTAGGTGACACTGGGCCCCTTAATTGGGTACAGTGACTTTATTTGTGAAAATAGTATATCATCAGCTGTGGTTCACTGAGGTCAATTTACAGTATCATCCTGAGGGAAAGTGCATGCTTGATGTTTAAATATGTTGTGAGCCCATTTGGGAAAACCCTGCCAGCCTATTAGAATGGTAATTGAAATGACCAATACTGTTATTCTTTTTACTTTTTGAAGACCACATCTTAGGACTCTGTTTTAATTCAATTTACAAAGTAAATGGCGGTTGCGTACCTTCAAGGTGAATGGTATTAAGGGGTCATGAGTAAAGAGGAGAAATTGTGTTTACTCACATTTGACACTGTACAGATTGTGATTTAGTCTTAAATCAGTAGGTAACAGTGAGCCATATAAACATATTATGCTAGGCGTTACATTAAAACCGCATAGAGTTCTAAACAGTGTCCATACGTAAACATTACATTTTCCTATAAGCATTGTAGAGAAAGTTCATCCAGCTGACAGGTGACGCTTTAACGTTTATTTTATATTACTGTATCCTTTTGTCTTAATAAATGATGTTATTGGTAAAATAACAAGGGGGGTCCTGGGAGTCCCTCTGTCAGACATTAGTTCTTGTTACGAGAGACTTACCCATACCTGTGCCTTAATCTCAGTGCACTTTGTAGTTTCCAGTAATCTTTGGCTGCAACTACTTCAATTAAAAACAAGTATAGACAATGCCAACAGTTGTGGCTTTTGTTTTGAGGTGGTAAAGGTATTTGCCTGTCATTGCCGTGATGGAACTAACTAGCCATTAATGGTAGGTAGCAGCTTGAAAATTGTGCAGTACCTGGGCATATGATAGCAGTGCCTGGTAAATGCCTATCTAATACCTATAACCAAGCCGAAACTGTTGGCGTTGTCTAATGCTTGTTTTTAACATAACTTCAGTGAAAGACACACATACTGCTTATAAGTCAAGTGGCTAAAGGCAGACATGGTTAAGACATTTTTTTTACAGCCGTAGTGTGTTTACAGCAGCAATTAAATCATTAGCTCTCAGAAGACTTCTTTGAAAAAACTCTGGCAGGCACTACGAGTGCAAATTTTGATTTTAAGGCTTGATAAAGGCAGTTCAAAGAGATCCTAGGAGGGTGTGTTTTGGGTAGGGAGAGGCGGGAAGAGGGTGGGAAAGGCCATGGGGATTATCATGGCTATGGGCATTCAATGAGTGGATAAATAACCAAACAGCATCTACAAGCATTGTGTCCCTCCTCATCTGCCATCTTTCCTAGCTGTACACCAATGCATTTGTTTCAGCCTATAGGTGGCTCCTTATATGCAAAACAAAAAATGGACTTAGGTAAAACTAAGTTAAAAGCAAATCTCAGCAGTGGAGTCGGACGTCCATCATGAGATCTAGTCATATGGCAAACCTAGTCCATTGTGAGATGCTCCTCTTGTCCATCACACCCCTTTGGACTTGGCTCCCTGTAAGTAACTCTCCTCTGGTCTGTCGCCCCTCTGGTCCTTGGTTGCTCTGCCCAGGTGTCAGAAACAACTGAGAAAGATTGTAAACATGGGAACTCATGCCCCTGAAGACTAATGCAGAGTGGCCCATATGGGGAAATCGATTTTCTGATAAAAAGATGAGTTCGGAATGCAGTTTGAAAGTGAGTTGCACGAACTGGGTATGCAATAGTGTGAGAAAAGATGAAACACAATTGAACATGGAGTAAACCCATGAAGTTTATACTCATCCGTACAAAAACTAGAATCTTTGGAGCACAGGAACCCACACGTAGGAGATTAAAGTAGTGACCTCTGTCCTGTTGAAGGCCATAGGAGTGGGAGCATTCTCTGCTAGCTCCTGAGGCCGAAACACGTATTTTGAAAAGAGCAGTGTACATGTGTATACTGTGCGATAAGTGATAAGACACATTAGATCAAGTTAATCCCTTGCACAGTAGGAAGGGTTACAGTTGCGGACGGATAAGCTGTAAGAAATGAAGAATAAGGAACACATGTAATGTGTAGCACTTTACTCCTGTGTCTATGTACATGTGTACACATTGGGCCTCATTACGAGGTGGGCAGTAAGGGGTTAACAGCACCGGTAAAACCAGACGTCCTTAGCGGGGTCCTGCGAGCGGCCCAGCATGCTAACAACGGGCCCGTTATTAGCATGCATCCCATTCTCATTGAGCCCTATAGGGGCTCAAATGGGAATGGGGATGGTCCGGGTCTGGGTTCCCTGAATGGGGAAATACCGGACCCTCCAAGGTCGGAATGGCCCGGTATTTCCCCATTCAGGGAACATAGACCCGGACCCAAGTTTGGAGGCAGCCATGCCCTTGTTAAGGGCATGGCTGCCTCCAACCTCGTAATGAGGCCCATTGTATGTTAGATTTTTCTGTGTGAAGTTTTTTAATGGCTTTTGCTACATAAACTGGATGAAATAAAAGAAGAATTTTATATTGAAAAAAGGCAAGTGGTTGTAGGTCTATTCTATATCGCCCTGATCACTGTCTTGTTGTACAGGTGCCCCTCTGGTCCTTGTCTGCTCTGGTGAGTCACTCCTGCTTCCATTTTCAGTGTGTTGTTAATACCTGAAGTGCACGTTGAAAGATATGGTAACAATAACCACTTCAAAAATCATTTCACCACTGACACCACATCTCAACACACAACTCCACTGACAGAGCACAGGTTACACAGTAGAATGTCCACCACCTGAAGGCACGTGACTACAATACATTTCCCTAAACACCATATTAACCTAACAGAGAGCAATGGAACTCTCCACACTGCGTACGCTCCGTTCTGGCAGACACCACAAGCAATTACATTAGCAACTTAGAGCCCACGGACCACTGCTCTAGACCACTAACAAACACCTCAAAGCCCTATCTTTTCAGATCTCTGCACATCAACATTGTAACTAACCAACCTTGCTCTGTTCTCTTGGCCCTGCAGATCCTGAAGCCCCTAGAAACTGTGCAAATGCAGGTGTGGTATACAAGACTCACAGGGTAATTCATAGAATTTCGCAGAAAAGTGTTGCAAGCGGCTGGCGCAGAGTGTCCGCGTGCGATTGTCTGCGCCAGGCACGTGCGCTAAAACCGATTTCCGCGCACAGCGTATTCATGGATTTCAGGCTCCCAAACCAGCCGTGGCGCAGAGTATCGCAGCGACCCTGCAGCAGCGCCAGTAACGCCCCCAAGAATGCCCTCGCGCAAGGAAAAGCCATCAAAATCGCTAAATCATCGCAAAGTGCTGCGCTAACCCTGGACCAGTCTACAGGGCTGCCAAACAAGGAACGCAAAGCGGGTAAGGTGCATATCAGGGGTACGCGTGAAGTCATACATGCGATTAGCCAGGGTACGTGTATTACAGGGGTACGCGGGAAGTTCTACACGCGGTTGGCCAGGGTACGTGTATTACAGGGGTGTGCGGGAAGTTCTACACGCGATTCGGCTGGGTACGTGTATTACAGGGGTGCGCGGTAATTCTCACATGCGATTTGGCCAGGTACGTGTATTACAGGGGTGCGCGGGAATTATCACACGCGATTTGGCCTGGTATGTGTATTACAGGGGTGCGTGGGAAGTTCTACACGCGATTGGCCAGGGTACGTGTATTACAGGGGTGCGCGGGAATTCTCACATGCGATTTGGCCAGGTACGTGTATTACAGGGGTGTGCGGGAAGTTCTACACGCGATTCGGCTGGGTACGTGTATTACAGGGGTGCGCGGGAATTATCACACGCGATTTGGCCTGGTACGTGTATTACAGGGGTGCGTGGGAAGTTCTACACGCGATTGGCCAGGGTACCTGAATTACAGGGGTGCGCGGGAATTATCACACGCGATTTGGCTTGCTACGTGTATTACAGGGGTGCGTGGGAAGTTCTACACGCGATTGGCCAGGGTACGTGTATTACAGGGGTGTGCGGGAAGTTCTACACGCGATTCGGCTGGGTACGTGTATTACAGGGGTGCGCAGGAATTCTCACATGCGATTTGGCCAGGTACGTGTATTACAGGGGTGCGCGGGAATTATCACACGCGATTTGGCCAGGTATGTGTATTACAGGGGTGTGCGGGAATTATCACACGCAATTAGGCTGGGTGGGTCCTCACAGGTGTTCCCTGTACACCCTCCACGGCCCCTGCAGGCAGCCCACAAAACAGGGGACTACCCTGTACACCTGCTCATGTCCCCCTGCACCCCCACCCCCCAGCAGTGCAGGGGCAGCCTCCACCAGGCCCCCACTCATGTCCCCTATCACCCCCACCCCCCCGCCACCAGGGGCACCCTCCACCAGGCCCCCACCCATGTCCCCTATCACCCCCACCCCCCAGCCACCAGGGGCACCCTCCACCAGGCCCCCACTCATGTCCCCTATCACCCCCACCCCCCCGCCACCAGGGGCACCCTCCACCAGGCCCCCACCCATGTCCCCTATCACCCCCACCCCCCAGCAGTGCAGGGGCACCCTCCACCAGGCCCCCACTCATGTCTCCCACCACCCCCACCCCCCAGCCACCAGGGGCACCCTCCACCAGGCCCCCACTCATGTCCCCTATCACCCCCACCCCCCCGCCACCAGGGGCACCCTCCACCAGGCCCCCACCCATGTCCCCTATCACCCCCACCCCCCAGCAGTGCAGGGGCACCCTCCACCAGGCCCCCACTCATGTCTCCCACCACCCCCACCCCCCAGCCACCAGGGGCACCCTCCACCAGGCCCCCACTAATGTCCCCTATCACCCCCACCCCCCTGCCACCAGGGGCACCCTCCACCAGGCCCCCACCCATGTCCCCTATCACCCCCACCCCCCAGCAGTGCAGGGGCACCCTCCACCAGGCCCCCACTCATGTCTCCCACCACCCCCACCCCCCAGCCACCAGGGGCACCCTCCACCAGGCCCCCACTCATGTCCCCTATCACCCCACCCCCCCGCCACCAGGGGCACCCTCCACCAGGCCCCCACCCATGTCCCCTATCACCCCCACCCCCCAGCAGTGCAGGGGCACCCTCCACCAGGCCCCCACTCATGTCTCCCACCACCCCCACCCCCCAGCAGTGCAGGGGGACCCTCCACCAGGCCCCCACCCATGTCCCCTATCACCCCCACCCCCCAGCAGTGCAGGGGCACCCTCCACCAGGCCCCCACTCATGTCCCCTATCACCCCCACCCCCCCGCCACCAGGGGCACCCTCCACCAGGCCCCCACCCATGTCTCCCAACACCCCCACCCCCCAGCATCCAGGGGCACCCTCCACCAGGCCCCCACCCATGTCCCCTATCACACCCACCCCCCCGCCACCAGAGGCACCCTCCACCAGGCCCCCACCCATGTCTCCCAACACCCCCACCCCCCAGCATCCAGGGGCACCCTCCACCAGGCCCCCACCCATGTCCCCTATCACCCCCACCCCCCAGCAGTGCAGGGGCACCCTCCACCAGGCCCCCACTCATGTCTCCCACCACCCCCACCCCCCAGCCACCAGGGGCACCCTCCACCAGGCCCCCACTCATGTCCCCTATCACCCCCACCCCCCCGCCACCAGGGGCACCCTCCACCAGGCCCCCACCCATGTCCCCTATCACACCCACCCCCCCGCCACCAGGGGCACCCTCCACCAGGCCCCCACCCATGTCTCCCAACACCCCCACCCCCCAGCATCCAGGGGCACCCTCCACCAGGCCCCCACCCATGTCCCCTATCACCCCCACCCCCCAGCAGTGCAGGGGCACCCTCCACCAGGCCCCCACTCATGTCTCCCACCACCCCCACCCCCCAGCCACCAGGGGCACCCTCCACCAGGCCCCCACCCATGTCCCCTATCACCCCCACCCCCCAGCAGTGCAGGGGCACCCTCCACCAGGCCCCCACTCATGTCTCCCACCACCCCCACCCCCCAGCCACCAGGGGCACCCTCCACCAGGCCCCCACCCATGTCTCCCACCACCCCCACCCCCCAGCAGTGCAGGGGCAGCAGGCAGTCAGGCAGCAGCAGGTGGGAGCGTGCTCGGGGCTCTGGGGGGCAGTAGTTCGGCCTTCCGGGCAGGAGCGTGGTATTCCGTGTGCGTAGGCGTGGCCAGCTTGGTACGGAGTGATTTGGCACGTGAAAATCCTGCACGTCAGCGTGAAAACCCAGGAAAGGCCCTCAGCGCGTAAGCGCGTCTGTGACGTGACCCGCACGGGTGTTTCCCACACAGCACGTGATGACAGAGCACACGTGGAAAGACTGCACGTCAGAGTGTAATCGCGTGTGATTGGTGGAAATGGCCCTACACGCAGAAGTGACAAAGCGTGTAATTGGTGGAAATGGCCCTACACGCAGAAGTGACAAAGCGTGTAATTGGTGGAAATGGCCCTACACGCAGAAGTGACAAAGCGTGTAATTGGTGGAAATGTCCCTACACGCAGAAGTGACAAAGCGTGTAATTGGTGGAAATGGCCCTAGCGCGTACACACCGCGTAAGTGACGCTGGACGTGTGGCCCTGTATAAAAGGTATGTGTAGAACACGTTTTCCTTGTACGTGCTTTTCGTGGAGAGCGAGTGGGTGAATTCTGTACTTCTTGTCGTTTCACACGCGATTTACTTCACGGCGTTTCAAGTTCGTATTCCCTGTTACCTCTGACAGCTTTTTCTCTTTTTTCGCTTTTACTGGTTTACCTGGGCCTGTTCCCTCAAACAGTGTTCCCTTCTACTGTTGTCCTGTCTCCTCAGACAGCGTACAAATCTTCTTTGGCGGGGGTGTTGCCAACCAAACGTGCTCCTTTTACACGCTCGTTTACCAGGCAGACGGTGAGTCACGCACGTATCTAACATCTGTGCTTGCCCCGTGTGTAGCCTACCCCTTCAGAGGTCATTCTAGGCTGCGTGTGACACGCATACGTTCATTCTTGTGTTACTGGGTGCCACAGCGTAGTGCAGGTTTTTCTTTCTGCACACGTGGTCTAGGAGGGGTTGCGTGCACGTCATCTCCCTTTTTTGGGGCTCCTGTGCGTAGCGTGACCCGTCATCTTTCCCCAGGGGTTACAATCAGCCTTGCAAGAGCACTAGGGTACAATTACCATCTGGTACCCAACCCCTTTGACCCCCAATTGCCCAGGACAATAGTTTCCAGCCACTCCCATACGAACATTTACATCAGTGCCATGGCTGGGAGGCGAGGATTCCGTAAGGGTGGCAAAGGTGGAAGAGCCACAAGTGGTGGCCGTGGTGGATCCGGTAGGGGACGTGGTCGTTACTTGCAGGGTGAGCCTGTCCCCCCATGTGTGGAGGACCAGTCAAGGGCACCCATAATCCCCCCCCCCCTCCCGTTGAGGCTGATGTGGCTGACACCATCCATGCTCAGCCCTTGTTGGACCAGCCCATTGTGGCACCAGATCTGGCTGACTCCATGGCTGACTTCCAGGTCAGCAGGCCTATGACACGTGCGCTGGTGCACGTTGATGTCACCATGCCACGTGCATCTGGGCCAGCAAGGTCATCTGCTGCACCAAGGAGGCAGGGCGGAGAGGCTGCAAGGGCAGCTGCGGCTCCATCCACCCCAGCCCTCACACACCCAGCCAGGACAGTGTCGGTCCTAGTCCATGCTGCTGACATTCCCCCTGACACCATCACACTAGAGCCAATGCCTGCACCAACTCCCATGCTGAGTGTGCAATCCCACACTCCTGATACAGAGTCCACCAGGGCTCCTGCCCCTAGTGTCCAGAGCGGCGCAGGACACTCAGGATCACCACCACCTTCCAAGCGGAAGAGGAAGAGTGCTCGTCCGGCACAGGTTGATGCCCCAGACACGGCTACACAGTCCGGCCCATCCAGGAAGCCCAGCTTCACGGATGACGAACTGAATGCACTTGTCGAGTATGTGTCCGGACATGACAACGAGATGGTCATTGTTGCAGGATCCAAGACCACACCTGCACAACGCCAGGCACACTGGCAGACCGTTGCGGACATCATAAGTGCCCTTGGAATCGTGAGGCGCACAGCCAATGATTGCTATAAGCGCTGGAATGACCTAAAGCGCAGGGCAAAGAGTAAGCTGGCCTCAAGTCATGCCGCAACTCTAGTGACTGGAGGTGGGTCTCCAGTAGTAGACATGGAACTCACTCCACATGAGTCAGTCGCTGGGTCGTATGGGTCAGCCATGTGCTTCATGCAATACTTCCTGCGCAGCTGCATTTGGCCATAGCAGTATCCCTTCTGCCAACAGTAGACATCTAGCCCAACTGCACGCCAGTTGCCCTTGAAGTGTCACCTTGCCACAACATAGTTGCTTATTTTTCACTGTTCATTCAGTCAGTTTGTTTGCATTCCACCACTTTCACTAGGCATGTCGCTGTCCACTAGTCACATGTCTGACATGGCTATGGTAAAGTGGAGTGACTTTGTTACCTGGATATCATTTGTACACACATGTCCCTGTGCAATTGGACCATTTCAGACTGGCAGCTCCAGGTGAAAAATCTGACCTGTTAGAATTAGAAAAGCGATTACATGCGGGAACTGGACTGAATGAATAGGTGCTGCCCTCCTCTCCATCTTCACTCAATAGCAATGGTACATGCCATCTGTGTGATGGCATGTGTGTTTCACCTGGCAATCACAGGCCAATGTGTGATGCCACTGCCAGGCAGCATGCAGAAAATGTGTTCATCTTCCATCTTGGTGTCATCAGTGTGTGCCTTTTGCCTGCACTTCATACGCAGTGAGGGTGCATGCATGGGAGGGTTTTAGTCATGTGGGACATGTGTCAATCAAGTACTGGTTCTCTTGCTTCTCAGCCCTCATTGTGTGCCATGGTGCTAATGCCTGTTTCCATTTCTTTGTTTTCATGTCTTTGCAGGGGAAGACGCACCTGATACTGCTGGGGTTGTGGAGATGGTGCAGACCCAGGAGGGGTCCGAGGGCCGACCAACCACCAGTGAGGGACGTGGTGTGGTGGTGGGGGAGAACCCACAAGTGCTGCAGGTCGTGCTCTCAAGGGGTGTCTCTGGCTGCACCTCCCCCGAGCTGTACTCAGGTGTTGATTCGGATGAGACCTACGTGCCGTCGCAGGTGACTGTTCCAGGGAGGGATTCTGTTCTGTCTCACCGACCTGCAGCAGGGTCAGAACCCTCCATGGGGATGTCAGTGTTGGCAGCTACGCCTTCGGTGGTTACGGATGCAGGGTCACACTCCGCGACATCTGATCCTGTTCCTGGGCCAGCAGATCAGAGGGTGAATGCAGTCCTGCAGCCTCAGGCAGTGCCGGCACAGCAAGGCGCAGTTCGCCTTGCCCCAGACAGGTGTGGTGCCCGCCGACGTGGTGGCCGTACGCCACCCGGCAATACCGCATGGGAGCAATCAATTTACGGTATGGCAACCCAACAGGCTGCATCATCCGAGATGATGGCTCAGGCCATGGATAGGGTGGCCACTTCCATTGTCCCCCCAGAAAGGCTGATGGAGCGACTAGAGCAGGCAACCGACTCCATCTGCCAGTCACACAGGGAGGACATGTTGGGGTCCAACAGGGACAGGCGGGCGGCACTGGCGACTCTGCAGGAGGCCATCTCCATTGAGTCCCAGGGCCACAGGGAAGCCCTGAGGCAGGAGCTCCTTCACCTCAGGACGACTCTTGTTGAGCTTGAGGCTTCAACACACCAAAGGACAGAACAGCAGCTGGAGCGTCTCACCCGTACACTCTCAGCTGAGATGCAGGCAACGAGGGCGGAGGTCTGGGCATCCCGTGAGTTGTTGCATGGGGACCTCCGCACACTCATCCTCCAGAACCAGACCTACCACACCCGCATGCTTGCAGCCATGGAGGAGCAGACTAGGGCCTTGCGTGGGCTGCCTCCCATAGTGCAACCACCTCCGGATGCAGCTGCACAGGGTGATAATAGCGACAGCAGTGATACTCCCACAATAGGGTAGCCGTGTGGGCCATGAGCCCATGGAGGTGTTTTATCTTCCCAGGATCCACGCAGGTGGGTTCTGGTGTGCATCCTGTCCTTGGACCTCCTGGGTGGCCTCCCCAACCCCCCCGGGCCCATCAATGGCCATTTTTGATTGTTTCTTATTTTTATTTTTATTTTGATTTCTTTTATTCCCAATTTTTTTGGGACGATTTGTTGGCTTCCGTGGTTCCTGTGGGCATACGCTGCATTGTGGCTGGGCACATGCAGGCTTGTAATGTATTTGGTTCAGATGCTTGGGTTTGAGTCACACACACCCCTCCTGCTTCCCGTTTCCATGGGCTTGCAAAGGGTGTGCCCAAGTGACAGTGAATTACACAGTGACGTTGGACTCCCATGAGCTGTGTGAGCAGTCTGTAGTCAATACTGTGTATACATTCCTAGTGCATATTGCTGTTGTGTTGTACACTGCATGTTGCATTGATGTGTAACTCTTCTTCTGTGTCTACCTCCCAATTTGCAGGTCCCTTCCTCATGTCTACACAAGGACCTCTAGTCTGGAGATGGGGTCCATGTTGGCAGCAGTGCACCTACAACTCTACATGGCGCCAACACTGCACAGTTGGTAGTGGTGGGAGTGCAGGCATTTCCAGGTGGTGAGACTACTAATATGTAACATTTGTGATGTCATGTTAATGGTAGTACGTGCTCAAGTATGTTGTTGGTCCGGCATTGCTGTGAGCATTTCAGGTGTTGCAGGTTTCTAATAGGGACACTGTACATAGTGAGACTAGTGTCATGTTGTGGGGATTACTTTGTTTACCTGCAATTAGCATGACATGGCACGGTGTGTCGTGTGGCGGTGCTGGGGTTGGGTTGGCTGACATGGCACTGTCCTCTTGTTGCATTTTGCAAGTGGGTATTCATTTTAGCTGCTTGAATGTGTAACTTCACAAAACTGCATTGGTGGTGTCTGTGTGGGTAGGGATGCACACATTGTGACACTTCCAGGTGAACAATCTCAGGCTGATATGGTATTCACGGTTCATTCTCCAGACATTCAGGATCAGTGTCAGGTTGAGTCATCATTGATTGTCAGATGGAATGTGCCAGGGCAGTGTGCACTCCACAGGGGTGTGATTTCTATGTGAAGTAATTAGCCACTAGCTGTGTACGGGCTGCCTCCCCCCGTGCCCTTTCCCCTCCCATGCGCAGCGGCTGTGCATGTGGTTGGGGATGTGGGGCCACCACCATGTCCACGGCCAGGCCCCGGCGTGTTGCAACGTTGTGCAGGACACATGCTGCCACTATGATCCTGCACACTACTGGGGGAGTGTATAACAGCTGGCCGCCAGAACGGTCAAGGGAGCGAAAGCGTGACTTTAGCACTCCGAATGTGCGCTCCACTATGCCCCGGGTCGTAATGTGGGCTGTGTTATATCTTACCTCGGGTGGCGTGGTGGGGTTCCGAATTGGCGTCATCATGTGGGGGCTGAGAGGGTAGGCACTGTCCCCTGTGGAGGTGGTGATTGGTATCATTGGTGGGGTTGTGACCTTGCTCAGTATCCAACATGCATGCATGTGCAGTGGCATACATACTCACCAAGCAGCCATGTATCGCCATGCCGCCCAGCTTCTAGGTCCCGGCTTAGGGTGGACATTCGGTAAATGAAGCTGTCGTGGGTGGAGCCGGGATAGTTGGCATATACTGAGGTGATGATTCCCTTGGCATTACATGCTACCTGCACGTTGATGGAATGCCAGTGCTTGCGGTTCCTATAGATGTGCTCAGATGCCCTGGGGGGACGTAGAGCCACATGGGTGCAGTCGATGGCACCTAGCACTTTGGGGAATCGTGCCACACCGTAAAAATCCAGGGCGGCAGCATGCCTTTCTGCAGGTGTTCTGGGCAGGTATATGTGCCTGCGGACTGATGGGCGTACAGTGATGATGTTCAAGACCTGGTGTAGGCAGCGTGACTGGGTGGCCTGTGACACCCCACCCACTATGGCACTTGTCCGCTGAAATGATCCAGTGGCTAAGAAGTGCAGTACATTGAGGACCTTCTCCAGGGGGCTGAGTGCTTGGGAGCACAGGGTGGGTGATGTGAGGTCATCCTCCCACTCACTCACCAGGTCCAGTATAATGTGTGGTGGAAACCTGTACCTCCCATACACCTGGTCATCAGGCATCCCGAAAAGGCTGGTTCTGGGTGTGAATATTCTGGCCCTGACTATCCTCCTCCTCCTCCTTTGGTAGCCCACTGCCACTGCTGCTAGGAACGGTATGTTCATCCTGGCGTCTGAGCTTGTTATTGTTAAAGTGCGCAAATGTATGCTTTGCGCGTGTTCTAGGCGAGCGTGTGACCCGCGCACCCCTGGAATCCAGTTCCCAGTCCAATAGCGTGTGGAAATTCACACGCACCACGGGATACAGGTTCGCTGACGTACTTGCGTGTGTAAGTGCCCGCGCACCCATGAAATACACGTACATAGGCCAATCACGTGTACGCGCACTTTTGTCCAATTACACGCGATGACACTCTGACGTGCAGTATTTCCACGTGTGCTCCGTCATCACGTGCTGAGTGGGGAACACCCGTGCGGGTCACGTCACAGACGCGCTTACGCGCTGAGGGACTCTGGTCCAATAGAATCGCGTATGCGTGCTGACGCGCTTACGCGCTAAGGGCCTTTCCTCGGATTTCACGCTGACGTGCAGGATTTTCACGTGCCAAATCACTCTGTATCAAGCTGGCCACGCGAAAACACACGGAAGACCACGCTCCTGCCCAGAAGGCCGAGTTACTGCCCCCCAGTGCCCCGAGCAGCCTCCCACGTGCCATCTGCTGCTGCCTGCCTGCCTGCCTGCCTGCCTGCTGCCACCGTGCCCTGCCATTTGGTGCCTGCACATCAGCCATCTGCAGGGGTCCAGTTGCTGTGTCCACCCCTGCTGGAACTGAAGACTCCCGACTGGGATTACATCGCTCCACAGCCCAGCCCCAGGACCCAGTTGCCCACCCACACCTGCCTCTGGGGTTGCCATGTCGGGCACTTCCACATCTGGCACCAGTGGCAACCCCAGGCCAGAGGGGCAGAGGGGCACCAGCTTCACTGACACCGAAGTTGGTGTCCTGGTGGAGCATGTCCTGGGGCAGTATGATGCCCTCTTTGGATCGTCCCGCGCCAGCAAGGAAGGACGGGAGAGGATCTGGGCCGACTGTGTGGTTGCCATCAACGCGGAGGGGGTGGCAACCCGCAACGTCCTGAAGATCAAGAAGCGCTGGGAGGACTTGAGGTCCAGGACCCTTGTAAAGGCCCGGCGCCTCGTGGAGGGGGGCCGGGGCCGCATGAGTTCCATCCAGATGAGGGTCCTGGAACGCGTACGCCCAGCGCTCCACGCCCAGATCCTTGAGAGGGAGGCCCGTCTGGAGTTGAGCGGTAAGTGTCCAAGCATTACTGTGTGAGACAGGGCATGTTGCGGTGTGCTGGTTCTATGATACTTGCCTGTATGTGTGCCATAGGCCATGTATGCATGTATGTGTGCAGGGACATCATGGTAATGCATGTGTGACCAGTGATGTGTGACCCACATGGTTGTTGCATGTGTTCAAATGCCGCATGGGGAGCCCTATGCAGATTTTGAACATGAGAGCATGCCAGTCTCTGTACCTGGACATGGGTGGGGGTGAGGGATGGGTGATGATGCCAGGTACATATATGGTAGCCATGTCTGTGTGCCTGACCTGCGTGTCTGTGACTTGTGCATGCCATGGATGCATGACACATGTGTGTGACAATGCACAGATTCAGTGAAGCAGCCAAATGACCCTTGTATCCGCTGTGTTTGGTGTGTTTGGGGCCAGATGGATGTGACTGAGGTGAAGTGTGTGCATGTGATAGGCATGAGCCATGATGCATGTGAGTTACATATCATTGAATGTTTCAAGAGTCCATTGGACATGCATGGAAATGTCCATGGCATGCACCATGCCTGTTACTGTGTGTGTTTTGCATGGACTGACCCATGTGTTGTGGAGGGACATGATGGAAGTGTACTTTGACAGTGGTGCTCATCTGCTATTGCTTCCTGTCTAGGGGACCATTGTACAGTGCCCTGATGCTTGTGTTCTTTGTCTCCCTCTACGCAGCGGCTAGTGAAGAAGAGGGCGGAGACGGCGCTGTGGAGCAAGGCGGCGGGGATGCCCCCACGGCTGCAGCGGAAGGGGTGGGTGAGCCCCCACAGGGGCCTGCTACGGTGGGAGACGGTGAGGAGCCATCCAGGTTGGTGGTTTGCACAGAGGAGGAGGAGGCCGCCACTGGGGCACACATGGGGCCTGGTGGGGGCATCCCTGCTGGTGCAAGTGGTGCAGTCCAGGGCCAGGGGCAGGAGGCAGCACAGGTCACCGTGGAGGGGCCTGTGCATGTCGCTGTCCCTGACCTTGTGAGTGCACCACCATGCACCAGCAGGGATGCCCCGTCCCAGGCCCGTCCGCAGGTAGAGGGGATGTCCATGTCACCTGACTCCCCTCCACCTGCGGACGTGGGAACCCCTGGCCGTGTGGAGAAGGTCCTGATTGGGGTCGCGATGCGCACGGCTGTGATTCGTGATGCCGTGCGTGCTTCCCGGGAGGAGGACGCACGAAGTGCACCGTGCCGACGTGGCCCAATTGGGATCGGCCATGTTCGGGGGTTTTCAGCATGTGTTGTCCAATCTGGCGGCCCTCTCCTCCTCTGTGCAGGCTATACACCAGTCGTTCTCCTTGCCGTCTTCCGGCCCAGATGCCACCAGGGCCCCCTGTGGACCTGCCCCGACCAATGCAGCCAGCTCGGTGGGGATCCCATCCCTGCCACAGTTGGGAGTCGGAGGTCCAGCAGGGGTGGACAACACAGCAACTGGACCCCAGCAGATGGAAGATGTGACAGCATCATCAGGCAGGGCACGTGCACGACGGCGTCGGTGGTTTCCATCAGCCTGGATGCCGTCGTGCAGGCAGTAGCGTCGGAGGCAGCAGCAGGCTCGACGTGGGAGGCATCATGGCTCGGGGCCTTCAAGATCAGAGGGGGAGGCATCGGCCGGAGGGCAGGGCAACCCTGGGATGGTGGTGTCTTCCGTGTGGGAGCAGTTGGTCCAGCGGATAGGTGCGGAGCGGCAGCGGGCGGAAGAGGAGCGGCTCACCATGGTCAGGGCGGAGTTCTCCATGCGTCGGGCGTTGAGGCGGGCTGAGTGCCTCGAGGAAGCTCACAGGGAGTTTGAGCTGGACATGGGGTTATCCCTGCGAGACCTCGGGGCCAGGACAGAGCCCCGCCTCCAGGACATCGACATGGAGTTCGATGATGCCCTGGCCAGCAACATCACCGAGTGAGCCGCAGGACTTGCCCGCTGCCTTTGTATATAGTTATTTAGTTAGTTAGTGTTAGGTTTCCTTTATTAATTTTTGTTTTTTTGGACCGCTCGGACAATGGCCACTTTTTTGTATATATTATTTTCATTAGGTAGTAGTAGGTTTCATTTATGGTGTTGGGCTCATGGACCCTGGAATTTTCGTGTATATAGTTTGCTTTTTGAAGAAACATTTTTGTTTATTAATTATTGTGTTCACCATGAGGAAATGGTTTTTCATTATTTTACTTCCACATGATTTTGCTTTGGACAACATTTGTTTTTGGATTACTTTGTTTTTTTTATTTTTACATTTGTTCTCGGACATGGACCATTTATTTTGTTATCCCCATTGTTGTATGTTTGATTTTTTTACTTATTTTTCATCTTTAATACATGTTTTTTTAACTTTCACTTGTGGTATTTTCTCATTGGTTTCATACATGTCATGATATGGGTTTTGACATTCACTTGCACCCATTGTGTATGTGTGTGTGACGGACATGTGTTCATTTACAGACTTGCCATTGGGGTTGTATCATGTAATTGCATTCACTATGTCGGTGGATGCAATCCTTGCCTGGGTGTTTGTGCTGGGTATGCTGCCCATTACTGCCATGATTGAGTATCGTCAGGACCTGGGGGCAGGGGGACATGTGTGGGTGCCTGGTGGAGGGTGCCCCTGCACTGCTGGGGTGTGGGGGTGGTGGGAGACATGAGTGGGGGCCTGGTGGAGGCTGCCCCTGGTGGCTGGGGGGTGGGGGTGGTGGGAGAAATGGGTGGGGGCCTGGTGGAGGGTGCCCCTGGTGGCTGGGGGGGTGGGGGTGGTGGTAGACATGAGTGAGGCCTGGTGGAGGGTGCCCCTGCACTGCTGGGGTGTGGGGGAGGTGGGAGACATGAGTGGGGGCCTGGTGGAGGGTGACCCTGGTGGCTGGGGGGTGGGGGTGGTGGGTGACATGAGTGGGGGCCTGGTGGAGGCTGCCCCTGCACTGCTGGGGTGTGGGGGTGGTGGGAGACATGAGTGGGGGCCTGGTGGAGGGTGACCCTGCACTGCTGGGGTGTGGGGGTGGTGGGAGACATGAGTGGGGGCCTGGTGGAGGGTGACCCTGGTGGCTGGGGGGTGGGGGTGGTGGGTGACATGAGTGGGGGCCTGGTGGAGGGTGACCCTGGTGGCTGGGGGGTGGGGGTGGTGGGTGACATGAGTGGGGGCCTGGTGGAGGCTGCCCCTGCACTGCTGGGGTGTGGGGGTGGTGGGAGACATGAGTGGGGGCCTGGTGGAGGGTGCCCCTGGTGGCTGGGGGGTGGGGGTGGCGGGTGACATGAGTGGGGGCCTGGTGGAGGGTGACCCTGGTGGCTGGGGGGTGGGGGTGGTGGGAGACATGGGTGGGGGCCTGGTGGAGGGTGCCCCTGGTGGCTGGGGGCGTGGGGGTGGTGGTAGACATGAGTGGGGGCCTGGTGGAGGGTGCCCCTGCACTGCTGGGGTGTGGGGGTGGTGGGAGACATGAGTGGGGGCCTGGTGGAGGGTGACCCTGGTGGCTGGGGGGTGGGGGTGGTGGGTGACATGAGTGGGGGCCTGGTGGAGGGTGACCCTGGTGGCTGGGGGGTGGGGGTGGTGGGTGACATGAGTGGAGGCCTGGTGGAGGCTGCCCCTGCACTGCTGGGGTGTGGGGGTGGTGGGAGACATGAGTGGGGGCCTGGTGGAGGCTGCCCCTGCACTGCTGGGGTGTGGGGGTGGTGGGAGACATGAGTGGGGGCCTGGTGGAGGGTGCCCCTGCACTGCTGGGGTGTGGGGGTGGTGGGAGACATGAGTGGGGGCCTGGTGGAGGGTGACCCTGGTGGCTGGGGGGTGGGGGTGGTGGGTGACATGAGTGGGGGCCTGGTGGAGGGTGACCCTGGTGCCTGGGGGGTGGGGGTGGTGGGAGACATGGGTGGTGGCCTGGTGGAGGGTGACCCTGGTGGCTGGGGGTGGTGGGTGACATGAGTGAGGGCCTGGTGGAGGGTGACCCTGGTGCCTGCGGGGTGGGGGTGGTGGGAGACATGGGTGGGGGCCTGGTGGAGGGTGACCCTGGTGGCTGGGGGGTGGGGGTGGTGGGTGACATGAGTGGGGGCCTGGTGGAGGGTGACCCTGGTGGCTGGGGGGTGGGGGTGGTGGGAGACGGATGCAATCCTTGCCTGGGTGTTTGTGCTGGGTATGCTGCCCATTACTGCCATGATTGAGTATCGTCAGGACCTGGGGGCAGGGGGACATGTGTGGGTGCCTGGTGGAGGGTGCCCCTGCACTGCTGGGGTGTGGGGGTGGTGGGAGACATGAGTGGGGGCCTGGTGGAGGCTGCCCCTGGTGGCTGGGGGGTGGGGGTGGTGGGAGAAATGGGTGGGGGCCTGGTGGAGGGTGCCCCTGCACTGCTGGGGTGTGGGGGTGGTGGGAGACATGAGTGGGGGCCTGGTGGAGGCTGCCCCTGCACTGCTGGGGTGTGGGGGTGGTGGGAGACATGAGTGGGGGCCTGGTGGAGGGTGACCCTGGTGGCTGGGGGGTGGGGGTGGTGGGTGACATGAGTGGGGGCCTGGTGGAGGGTGACCCTGGTGCCTGGGGGGGGGGTGGTGGGAGACATGAGTGGGGGCCTGGTGGAGGGTGCCCCTGCACTGCTGGGGTGTGGGGGTGGTGGGAGACATGAGTGGGGGCCTGGTGGAGGGTGACCCTGGTGGCTGGGGGGTGGGGGTGGTGGGTGACATGAGTGGGGGCCTGGTGGAGGCTGCCCCTGCACTGCTGGGGTGTGGGGGTGGTGGGAGACATGAGTGGGGGCCTGGTGGAGGGTGACCCTGCACTGCTGGGGTGTGGGGGTGGTGGGAGACATGAGTGGGGGCCTGGTGGAGGGTGACCCTGGTGGCTGGGGGGTGGGGGTGGTGGGTGACATGAGTGGGGGCCTGGTGGAGCGTGACCCTGGTGGCTGGGGGGTGGGGGTGGTGGGTGACATGAGTGGAGGCCTGGTGGAGGCTGCCCCTGCACTGCTGGGGTGTGGGGGTGGTGGGAGACATGAGTGGGGGCCTGGTGGAGGGTGCCCCTGGTGGCTGGGGGGTGGGGGTGGCGGGTGACATGAGTGGGGGCCTGGTGGAGGGTGACCCTGGTGGCTGGGGGGTGGGGGTGGTGGGAGACATGGGTGGGGGCCTGGTGGAGGGTGCCCCTGGTGGCTGGGGGCGTGGGGGTGGTGGTAGACATGAGTGGGGGCCTGGTGGAGGGTGCCCCTGCACTGCTGGGGTGTGGGGGTGGTGGGAGACATGAGTGGGGGCCTGGTGGAGGGTGACCCTGGTGGCTGGGGGGTGGGGGTGGTGGGTGACATGAGTGGGGGCCTGGTGGAGGGTGACCCTGGTGGCTGGGGGGTGGGGGTGGTGGGTGACATGAGTGGGGGCCTGGTGGAGGCTGCCCCTGCACTGCTGGGGTGTGGGGGTGGTGGGAGACATGAGTGGGGGCCTGGTGGAGGCTGTCCCTGCACTGCTGGGGTGTGGGGGTGGTGGGAGACATGAGTGGGGGCCTGGTGGAGGGTGCCCCTGCACTGCTGGGGTGTGGGGGTGGTGGGAGACATGAGTGGGGGCCTGGTGGAGGGTGACCCTGGTGGCTGGGGGGTGGGGGTGGTGGGTGACATGAGTGGGGGCCTGGTGGAGGGTGACCCTGGTGCCTGGGGGGTGGGGGTGGTGGGAGACATGGGTGGGGGCCTGGTGGAGGGTGACCCTGGTGGCTGGGGGTGGTGGGTGACATGAGTGAGGGCCTGGTGGAGGGTGACCCTGGTGGCTGGGGGGTGGGGGTGGTGGGAGACATGGGTGGGGGCCTGGTGGAGGGTGACCCTGGTGGCTGGGGGGTGGGGGTGGTGGGTGACATGAGTGGGGGCCTGGTGGAGGGTGACCCTGGTGGCTGGGGGGTGGGGGTGGTGGGAGACATGGGTGGGGGCCTGGTGGAGGGTGACCCTGGTGGCTGGGTTGACATGAGTGGGGGCCTGGTGGAGGGTGACCCTGGTGGCTGGGGGGTGGGGGTGGTGGGAGACATGAGTTGGACATGGGTGGGGGCCTGCTGGCAGGTGCCCCACAGTGCTGCGGGGTGGGGGTGGTGGGGGACATGAGTTGGACATGGGTGGGGGCCTGCTGGCAGGTGCCCCACAGTGCTGGGGGGTGGGGGTGCAAGGGGACATGAGTTGGTGTTCATTAGTTCAAGGAGACATGTGCCTTTGCTGGGGGGCATGCCCATGTTGGGTGGGCTGCCTGCGGGACATGACCAGGGATGCAGGGTAGTCCCCTGTGGTGTGGGCTGCCTGCAGGGGCCGTGGAGGGTGTACAGGGTACGCCTGGGAGGACCCACACTGTCAAATCACATGTGGGACTCCCCGGCACCCCTGAAATACACGTACCGTGCAGAAATCACGTGTAAAACTTCCTGCGCACCCCTGAAATACACGCGCACAGGCTATTCGCGTGTGGAACTTCCCGCGCACCCCTGAAATACACGCACCCAGGCTATTCGCGTGTAAGACTTCCCACGCACCCCTGAAATACACGCGCCCAGGCTATTCGCGTGTGGAACTTCCCGCGCACCCCTGAAATACACGCGCCCAGGCTATTCGCGTGTAAAACTTCCCGCGCACCCCTGAAATACACGCGCCCAGGCTATTCGCGTGTGGAACTTCCCGCGCACCCCTGAAATACACGCGCCCAGGCTATTCGCGTCTGGAACTTCCCACGCACCCCTGAAATACACGCGCCCAGGCTATTCGCGTGTGGAACTTCCCGCGCACCCCTGAAATACACGCGCCCAGGCTATTCGCGTGTGGAACTTCCCGCGCACCCCTGAAATACACGCGCCCAGGCTATTCGCGTGTGGAACTTCACGCGAACCCCTGTAATACACGTAGCCCGCTCCCCCAGGCCCGATCGCGTGAGAAACTTCACGCGAACCCCTGAAATACACGTAGCCCGCTCCCCCAGGCCCGATCGCGTGAGAAACTTCACGCGAACCCCTGTGATGCACGTAGCCCGCTCCCCCAGGCCCGATCGCGTGAATAACTTCACGCGAACCCCTGTGATGCACGTACCCTGCTGAAATTGCGTGTGAGACTTCCCGCGCACCCCGGTATACACGCACACGTATTTTTTGTCAGCGGGTGTCCGTGTTTGTGGGTACCCCTTTGCACGTCATTTTTCCTGGAGGGCCACAGTATGGGACATTCATCATGGCAGTATATAGGTGCTATTTGTTGGCGCACCTTTTGGCGCACATTTCTTACAGCCGCAGAGACGCTACCGCCTGCTTTCTTGTGGCGGTCGTGTTTGTGCCTGTGCGCTGGTTTGAGCGTGCGCTTTTTTCCCCTATTCTATTCCATGAATACGTGTTGTAGGCGAGCGTGTGGGCGTTCCGCGCACTTGTGCCCTGTACTTCCCCCGTGACGCCCACGTTTTGGCAAGTTGTTCCCCATTCCGAGTGTTACGCCCGTGTTCCGCCTACTTTTGTTGCGTGCGCCGCGCTATGTGCGAATTTCGCTGTGGCCTGTGCGATTTTCGCTGTGACCTGGCGCACGCTGTTAGATGGCCTGTGCGCCAACGTGCGCCGCGCACTTTTTTATCGCACATCCGCTGGTTTTCTCGCGCACGGCCTTCCATGAATCGACGTGCGCTGCTTTTCGTGCGATTTTCGCACTTGCACTGCGATTTTCGCTATTCCACTGCGATTCGCACGTTTTTGCCCACTTGCGCCGCGCTAATTATTCCATGAATCGGCCTGTCAGTATCATAGCATGACAGGGCATAGAAATGAGTTTCACTCTTTCACCTTTGGGGCAGAGCTCTGGACGGCCTAAGCAACATCAGTGACTGGCAGTAAGAGAGGAGGAAATGAATGTTCGTTGTGCTGCAGTCCCCCACTATACCCAAATCTCTGATGCACTGGCTGGCTGGTGAGACTGTGTATCTGTCTGTCAAATCAAGTGATATGGGACCGCTGGACGGCCAGTGCAGCAATAACACCATTCCTGGTGACAGCCTTGGGAGCCTCTAACAGAGGAGAATGAGGGACACTATGTTGTCCCTAAAATCATGAAATCTTTCCCATTGCAAGGGTGTCCAATTTTTTCAAACAGTGTGAACTTAATCAATCAATCAACAATAAGGACTCCAATTGTGCAGTAGTGATTTTAACCTACTCTGCAATTACTCTGCAATTCAGGAACTTGACCACATAACTTGCAAGCTTTACTTTGTTGTACAAATATCTAAGTTTTGGTTTCCAAGGTCTACGGACATGCTGTTTTATGGAGTTTACTATCAAATGCTCAAATAGCCTAGCAAAGCAACCTCACAACAAGGAAATCCTTATTGAAAAATGTGAGCCAAATGTAAGCCAAAATAAAATAATGTTAGCTGTATTTCCAACATCCTGAAATAAATACTATAAATCACAGAATGCAGAAGAGAGCAAGACTGCAATGTCTCCAATTTAACACTGAAGTTGTATGATAAACTCAGGTATGAAGATTCTTTGTCACAAACATCCAACTCGTCATTCTGCATAATGTTAAGAACGCCAGGCTAGTTCTTGAACTGTCATCTAGTAGACATAATGGATATTAACACGTGTCTAACTCCCTAAAATGTACCTTTATTGTTACAAACGTTAACACAGTGTGTGTGTGTGTGTGTGCGCGCGTGTGTGTGTGTGTGTGTGTGTGTGTGTGCGTGCGTTCGTGCTGTCTAGCTGTGATTTTGGACTTGGGCAGCTAATGATCATCCAAGCCAAGCTGATTAGAAATTTGGCTCAGGGAAATAAACGTCACGCGCAACAACTTTGAAGTAACGGTACACACTTTAAAAACAAAATGAACTACTGGTCCGATATACCAGTGGTTTATATTACACTTCTACCTCTTCCTGCAACCAACCTCTAGCTGCAGTTCATTGCACGTGCAACACTTCCTCTTTGTAGACTAAAGCCGCCTGAAGCTTCAGCTAATTTCTGCCAGAAAAGGACTCCACCTTGGGTTAGTGTGCCAGGAGATTTATGGGATCAGCAGGGAATCCAGACGTAAAGGGACCTGTGTGTTAGTGTGAGGTCCCAGTACCATGTTAGAGGGGTTGTGGGTGGTGAATATGGCTATATAGAGTCATATAAAGAGGATTTCGTTATGTATCACAATTCCTCCGCTCCTCTGTATGATGCCAGTGCCTTATCAGTGGATTAAAGTATCAACTCATTGCCAGAAACTCCAGTGTGCTATATTGTGCCAGCAGGAAGGAGTGAGTCTTCCCTTTCGTTTGATGTGAGTTGACAGGTTGCCATACCTTTGATCTTTTCTCTAAGCAATGGCCAATTTCTGGAATTATATGCTGCAGTTCGTAGCTTGACAGTAGGGGTATTATAGGGCCTACAGCGGTGGCCCTGTAGTTATGGTTAAGTTGCTCAACTCAAAGAAAGAGCACTTTCTGGATGGCTTATAATTTATAATTATAATCCTCGCCAGACTTTGCAAAGACAGTATATGACCGCCTTGTATTGATTATGCAAGGTTTGATATGATATGATATGATAGGTTATTTATAACGTGCTTAATACCCAGAGGTTTCTAAGCGCGGACCCAGGGATCGAACTTGTGGTGCTCCGTATCGTCTTGCTTCCCAGGCGAGCACGTTGCCTACTGAGCTATCCGCCCAAGACTTGGTGAGGATTCATCCAGGGTGTTCCCAAAATGTGTGGTTTTCCTCAGACGCTTTGGAAACAAATATTTGCTCACATCTACAGCCGAAACCGCTGGACGGATGTTCACCAAATTTGCACCAGGAGTGATGTATTGGTCCCGAAAGCGTGTTCTGTACGTTTGGTGTAAATCCCTCAGTAATTTATGTTTAAAACGGCCAAAAAGTAGGTCAAAATAAATTTGTGATATCTGGGTCCGGTCCGTGGACTCACTTCCATATTCGGTCCGTGGACACCCCCATGCACCAATGAGGTGGCAATGTGATGTCCACAGCCATCGTTTGCGCTTCCTCATTGGATGGTGAAAAGCGTGAGGTGTGTCATATTTTTTTCAACGCCCACCATGTTGGATAGCGTGTCCGGGAAAAGGTCTGGAAAACAGTTATTGGGTTATTTGGTGTCTGAAAGAGGGCCTAGAGAGGGTGGAGTAGTAAAATAAAGATATAGGTCTGTTTCTATAGGTGGAAAAAGGGCATGCTGTTGCTGCGCTGTCCGCAGTCAATTTTGGTGTCCACAGACATCATTTCAATGACACAGGGTTAAGGGTGAGTTTTCTTATGTATTTGTTATATGGTTTAATAATATTTTGGTGGTTGTGGCCAGTGACTAGATTTTTGGGGTCATGACCATGGCCTCAAGAATCTGGTCACTGGCCACAACCATTATAGTAATATGTGTATAGTAATTGTAGGTACTGTAGGTGGAGTAAAAGGTATGTGGTATTTTTGCTTGTAGTACAATTGAGGATAGTGCTTTTGGAATATGTATTTGTTTGCACTTGGTACGGTTACTTGTATACAGTAGTGAAGCTGGGATCTCTGGTTCGTTTTCTGTCAAAATAACTGTATAATTTGTTAAGCAGGATAGTTGAAAAGCTTTAATTGCATGCAATTTTACATATACATTTTTTTTCTTTTTTACCCTCATAAACTGTGCATTCTATGTACTATGGTTGGTACATTATTAGTGCATGCTACACTGTTGATTTATTGACTTGAATCATCAATGAGTCATTGGAAAAAAAAATCATAGAGGATTATAAAAAAATAATGTCATTGTAAGTGTGATAGTATCAGAATAGAGAGGCTCCTTGAGGTAGAAACACATGTCGGCTGACCATCACAAGACTATGAGTCTACACTGTAATAAAAATGACACTGTAAAAAAAAGCATTTAGCCTGGGAATCAATTCAGATATAGAATTTTCAAATTAATGCACTGTGAGGTAACCAGGACTGTCTCTCTAAGTGTGATAGTATGTTTGTTTGAAGTGTGTTAAGGGAATGTTTAAAACAGATACCTGTTGGCGTATTATAACTACATTAAACTTTAGAAGAAGTTTTGTAGTAACAAGAATTGTGATGGCGTATTTAAAGTGTACTGCAATGAAGGGTATTTTTTAAGTAGTTGCATACCTGTTGGCATATTCTAACTATCTTGACTTTTAAACATACTATTGTAGTATTATGGCTGTAGTTAGATACATGTTGGCGTATGCTAAGTGTCTATTGTGATATAATTTAGTGAGCACATTTGGGTTGAGGGAATTAAGTAGGTATTTGTTAGATTTGCTGGTAACCTATGTTTTGTACTTCTATAGTGCATTCTGCAGCCATTCCCTGTGCGTATGTATGATTAGATTCCTGCATTAACAACACTCCACTATAATGTGTTGTTTACATGAGTACATTTTGTAATACGTTAAGTAGTTCATGATAAGTCTCCCAATTAGCCCCGATACCTTGTTACCAACATTATAAACACAACCACTTGTAGGGACTTTTCATCAAAATGTATTTCATATGTGATGTCATCAGTGATGTCATCAATGGCATTTGTGATGTCATCTTTGATGTCATGTGCGTTAGTCTTAGCAGTGCACGGTGGTGGTGCAAGTTATGGTTGCTTAGCTTACTATAACTGTCGTATTTCTGGGGGTTTTCGGTTTTACTTGTAATCATAACATCCCTTTAACAACGTTTTTTCACTGAATTTCATGTCGTTTTATTAGTGAAACTTAATCATAACGTTCCTTTTACAATTTTTGTTCTGTGAATATATATAAATATTCAAGGAAAAAACATTAGTTGAACAGCATTTAAGCTGAGTAAACTTAACGCAACAAATTCACCTTGAAATTCACCACATTGGGAAACTCAGGACCGGCTTAACTCGGCACGTTCCCATTGATCTCCACCATAATGCCATATCCCCCATAATGCCATTTTGTATGGCATTGTAAATTCCTTCTCTTAAAATAAATATGTGCTCTTGGGTTTTTCAACGGGAACGCACCAAGTTAAGCCAATCCTAGATTCTCAATGCACTGAATTTGAAGGTTTTGATGAGTTAGGTCTACTCACCTTAACTGCACTTCAATAAAAAAAATCCTTAAAGTTCAAGGGTTTTGTTATTGTACAGTTTTTCCATTGCCCACTGTATATTTTTCGGTGCCACTGGCCGTTGCTTTCGGCAGTGCTCACTGTATAATTTTCAACAGCACTGTCCATTGCCTTCGGCCGTGACCAATGTATATTTTTCGGCGCCACTGGACACGGCCAATAGCCATGGCCTTCAGCCGTAACTACTGTTATTTTTTAGCACAGCTGTCCATGGCCTTCGGTCTTGTCCATTGTATTTTTTAAATCACTCCCTGCTCACTAGCCATGGCATTCGGACATGGGCAGTGGCCACGCCCTTCGGTCATGCCCACTCTCTATTTTTTTTTACACTACGGTCTTCGGCCGTGCCTACTCTCAATTTTTTTTAACACTAAGAGGCCACTGCCCATGGCCAGATGGAACCCATCAGGGGCGAAGTTACATGGATTTAACTCTTTTTTTTTATATGGTCGCTCTTGTCTCTTAATTTAGTTTCTCCATATATGGGGTATTCGCTGTGAGAGCTCTTACAGCATTTTGTAATGAAATGTCATTTTCAAATAACAATTTCACAAACAAACTATTTGAACTAAAGATTTGTATTTATAATTTCACCATGTGTCATCGGCACAGAGTGGACTATAAAGGATGCACCCACAGCTGGACCCTCCTCACAACAACAGAGGCTCACTGAGGGATCAGGAGGCGCATCCTCACTGCAGCAGAACCCAACAAGGTAGCTCAGCCACCAGAGTCCCGGGAGCATGTAGGCCTGCAGAGAACTATGTAGGAGACCACCCCATTGAGCATAGCGATGGACATTTTGAGGTCTCAAGAATGTTGAGGTTGTCCATGAGCATCCATCTCACAATCCTTACTTGTTATTCCATGGCTTTGAGAACTTGGCGTTACGGAGGTAGCACCCCCTCCCCACCCTCTTCCAGGCAGCACTTTTAAACAGGATATGTTAAATGCAACTCAGCGTCCACAGGTATCTCCTAAACTATCCATATATTTTAAAGCAATTCCGTGTTAATGCATTGTTATAATCCCCTTACGGTGATGCAAGCTGGCTCCTGGGAATTGTTGTCAGATGTAAGAAGCAGGCAGACGCCTTGCTGCATTATAATAAACTGCACTTCTTCACAAAATTATGGCAGTGGAATTTTTTAAAATACCATCATACTGAAGCACAACCAGTACATGATAACACAATGATTGTATTTAAACTTTTATACAGCAGTAGCTCTACGCAGAGGGTGTCAGAGTTTTCACAAAGTAAAAGGGCAGCAGGTGAAAAGAACTTGCAATGTTTTTCAGAACAGGACTAGAATAAGGATGCATTGTGAAATGGGGTAGAATTGAACACCTAAGTTAAAGTGTTTGGCCTCAGTTGATCTTTTTCTGGATTACTCTGTGGGACTCTGAGGACTTTAACATTCATGTTATTATAATGCGCCTTCACTTCTTCTGCTGCTCCACACGACTGCACATGTTTGCACATTAATATTGAGGCATGCTATTTGATGTGGCCCAGAGGACATCTGTGTTTTTCGAAGTCAGCCACTGAAGGCTGCAGTGGAAGTCCTTGCCAGTGTTCTGCTCAGTTGAAATAATGTAAGTCCTCGTCAGGGGTCCCTTTGCCTCCCGCCGTAAACATCTGCTCCTATTTGCTCACACCACTAGTTGCTCTTGGAGATGAAATTCATGTGGACGCCACTTGGCTGCCACCCTGCCCATTAGCGCTCTAAATAAAAGCTGCAGAGTGGCAAGTCTATTGGGACTGATCCCTCATTCAAGGGCTGGAGGCCCCAGGCCTCCTTCTTTTGAATAGATGCCGTTGATTCGCCTTGTATTCCCACAAGATGCTCTTAAAATATATATACACAGTAGTTAATGGGCGTTATTTATTTATTTTATTTATGAGCTGATATAACCAGCGTTGCCTGGGCTTTCATTTCTTCATAGGTACAGTTAACTGTACAAAATGTGGTGCAATTGGTGAAACGGTGTGGAATTGTATAAGGAAGACTGCTTCGCAAAGCCACAAATCCACACCCATATTTTCACTTTTGCTGAAATCTGCTGAAAGGGGTGGGGTGTCCAGATGTCATGTACCCAGTAATGTCTGGAGGGTCCTAACAGGTGACTGTGCAAAATTTGGTGCAGATTGGTGAAACAGTGTGGAATTGTATAGGGAATATACACGAAGCCGCAAACCCACCCACACATTTTCACTTTTGCTGACATCTGGGGAAAGGGGTGGGGTGTCCAAATGTCATGTAGCCAGTAATGTCCGGAGGATACTAGCAGGTGACAGTGAAAAAGTTGATGCAGATTGGTGAAACAGAGTGGAATTGTGTAGGGAACATACGCGAAGGCACAAAACTACACATTTTCACTTTTATATATATAGATATAAATAGATTGGTTATTTGTAATGTGCACTATACAGCAACATTGTGTTTGGAGGCAAATCAAGACAAGGAGGGGGATAGGGAAGAGGACCAAGGTACAAAATAGCAACATTACAGAAACGTTGTACCCCTGCAAGTGCAATTACCACTAAGGCACAAATACCCAAGTGCAAAAAATATATTCTTAACTTGCATTTTTACATCAGGACAAAGGATCATGCATTGAAATAGTAGGTTTTATTGAAATAGTGCAATCTTTGCTCTAGTGCTAATTGCACTGGTGCAAAGGAACTGTTATTCCTTAACGCCTCCATTTCTTTTAACGTGATGTTATAAGAACACAGGTAATCTGGGTTCTTGGAAATAGTTGGTGTAATCATAACGTAAATAGCATAATTATAAATACATGATAGGTTGCAATACATGTAAACATTTCCTTATAATACATGGAAGCCACCAATACCAGTATAAAAGCCTGTAAATAATGGTCTCCTTGCAAGGCAGTTGTGACATCACTCCTGACCTATAATAAGAAAATGGCGTAAGTACCACTCTGTAATCTGCTATTACGCTTTGATTGCAGCGTCACAATGCCTGCTGCTTGAGCATACACCACACAAGATTCCAGCTGCGGCTGCAGCTCTTAATTAAAGCTATGCAAAACATTACCAATTCCTTTCTTGTAAGAAGCTATTGATTATGTTTCTTTTGTGCACTGCTGCAGTTTGACACATGAGAGCAAGAATATGCATGCCGTTGCTTACTTTGGAGCACAAAACGAAAACGTTTCAGATTAATTTTATTAAACTGATTAAACTATTGTTCTGCAACACATTAGAATCTGTTTATTATTTGTTTATTTTTAAACTCAAACAGAGTATATATTGGTTACATGTGTCACCAACTGGAAGGTCTCTTAAAATACATTAAGCAAGAGGCCAGGTACTAAAGGGGATGACAGAGTATGTCCATGCATTATACGGAATAAAATAGCCCCTACTTTACGTAAAACGATATTTCAAGTCCCCTCAGATTTCTGTGGCCTTATACAGGAACTCGTCCTTCAGTGACTTGCCATTTCCTTGTAACATACATTAGGGGATGTTTTATCCCATATGATACATACATTATTATGGGGGTACTACCCACATAATGTATAGTGCACCTGAACTGAGCTGTATTCGAAAGACTCGCCCATCAATACATAAAGTTACACTTATAATGGTAGAATTTCTGCCTGCAAAGATCGTTCGCCCAGGATGTAATACCTATTTGCGTACCCACAAGTCATAGCTGTGCCAACAATGGGGTGGACGAGCCAGAGAAGTTGACATACCCGTTTGTATTGTCTGTTCACAAGTACCTTATTTCATTTTCAAAAGAAACATGTATTAACTTAGTCTGGTGGTGCTTCGGCTTATGAAGAATGTCTCTTGTAAACATTTCAACACTTTGTTTCCCAGAATGCAATGTCTACGTTTTCTGTCTTTTGCTTTTTGGTGCTAGGACTTAAATTTCTCATTTTCCAGCATCAGCACTCTTATTCTCACTCTTCCTTGCCTTGGACATTTTGGTGCTTAGAATACTATACCCAGAATTCAGAGTCTCAGCTCTGAGCAGGACCGGTCTTAGACCAGATTGCACTCCAGGCGGGAAGCATCCTTGGCGCCCCCTCACCCCAGAAAATGACAATAACAAAAATGGTAACTAGAGCACTGTTTAGAACATTACTTAGTAAGTTGAGGGCGGGACCTGGTGCCTGCGATGGCCCCCTGACATCGAGATCTTGGGCACCCGCTCAGACGGCCCATGCCTCAGGCAGGCTCTGAGTGTGGGTTGAAAGAACACAGTTTAATTTTCACCTCTGCCAGGGGAAGACTGCACTTCACAGGTTCGGACCTGGCAGCAGTTCCAACTTAGCCCATCATCATTCCAAGTTCGATACATTTGAATATCAATAAATTGGGTAATAACAACACGTTATTACAACACTTAGAAGCAGGAAGAATATGCCATGAAGTGCTATGCAAGAGGACAAAATATTATCCATTTCAAAAGAAAATGGCAAGAATAGGCCCGGCCAACTTAAGTACATGTTTGATATACTGTGAAGAATCACGGGTTTCTCTCACTTCTCCCCAAGGAGGAGCCTTTCCTTGGGAGGCTAGAGTGTGAACACGCTCTGCTACACCCTTGCTAGGGAATGGGACTCCCCCTTTGGGGACAAAGACTGCTGTTCCAGTGAGCTCCCTAAACCGAAAATCATCATACCCTCTTTTTCAAGATCTTGTGAAGGAAAACATGAAGAACAAGCTCAAGTTTGTTATTGTCAATCAAGTCCTCCTTTAAGATCTATAAGAGAAACTGGGACGAAGAAGATCATTTGAGCCATAATGGATGAACAACTAAAAGAGAAGAAGGACTTCTGCAAATCCTTTGTCCTGCGCATAATAGCAGTCATTGAACAAAATGAAATTGTGTTGCAGTGTGAAGTTGAGAAAAGATTTGATCATGTCTACATGCTCCCTACTGACAGGTGAGACATTTCGATAAGTGAAAGCTAAGGTTTTAATGGCCAGACTAGCTGAATCAGAGTGCACAGGGTTTAAAATCCAAGGTTACTAATAAACATGTTTACTTTTGTACAATTCTTTATTTTGTGTGATGTACATTAAACATTGTTGGACATGTATTCATGTCTTTGATTAACACTGTTGGCTTTCCTTAAATTTAAAGAACCTTTTACTTCAGAAAGACTGAATAGGTTGAAAATACGTGTTGCCAAAATTGGCAGAATTTGGGCATAATCTGATGGTGGACCTTATGCTCAATAAATCCAATTGATACAACAAACACCCGAGGTCCAATTTGTATTATCTGACAACCAATCTATATTTATAACTCAGGACAAGCACAACCGATACCGGCACGTCTCTTTAATTACTCAAATTAACATTAGTCAGGAGTTACCCTAAACTGTGCCGGTTTCTGCAGCTGTACCCAACAATAAATTGGGGTACTTATTGATTACTGACCTAAGCGCGCCCACAACCTGGTTTTGACACCATCCAACCTTTTATGAAAACTAAATACAGGTATTGAAGCAAGTTTAGTCAAAATTTAAGCGCTCTTCCCGCAGTGCTCAAACTTAGCAGCAGAACAGCAAGATGTTAAAAGTATTATTACAAAAGTCGTAGATCTGATCCTAGAAAATATTGAGAAACGTAGCATTGGCCTAGATACACCGAAGGGGAAAAAGGCTCATATGACAATAATAAATGAGGAAGGGGTGAAAACTGTCAGCCCTGTGAAATGGCAGAGTGCAATAATGAGCTAAGAAACATTGCTATTGAATGGCAACAAAAAGTTTCCCAGGAGTCTATCATATCACCATTGAGTGACTCTTTAACAATTTTTGTGGTGAATGACGAAGATGCGATGGAAGTACTCTGCAATGAAATACTAAAATGCAAGAAACATCAAGATCCTAAGAATCCCAAAGGAAGACTCAAGCGACTAGAGCTATCAAAAGTGACATTTGGAGGAAATGACACTAGGGACAAAGAATCGATGGGGCTCTTGCTCTATTGTGTCAAAACTCTGTAATACCAAAAGATATGGGTAATGGTACCATCAGGCAAGTTGAACTAAGGGGGCCTCTGGATAAATGGCCAGGGAAAAAAGCTAACAGATCATGGTACTGATCAGGAAAAAGATTGAGCTAACATCAGTGGCCTAACCACGCACTCTAATATGGAGAATATAAACAGTGCAATTCGTCAAACTTCTAAGACTGCACCATGTTTACTATTAACATGTTATAAAAATGACAAGACAAAGGAATGGAATTATAATATCTGGCCTGATAACTTCTTTTGACTCTAGATCTTTTTCTGTTCCAAGCAATTTGATCAAACTAGAAGAAGTGTTGCCTGTGATGGGCAGTCCATTCCTTAATCGGTCCAGTTTGCTTGCCCTATGGAAGAAAATTCCATGGCTATCTGCAATTGGCAATAGCGATTTAGTATGCATAGAATTGCCAAAATGGAACAGCATAGCAAACTGGGCCTTGATTGAACTTTCCTCACCAGCGATCACCTCATTGCTATGTACCCATGCAGAAGCACTGTTAGAACTAGGCTTCACATTAACCATGTACCATGTTAACCCTATGATTTTGAATCAAGATCCAAAACAAAGAAACATGTGTATCCCAGATAAGATCTTGATGGGAAGAACTGATACAAAATCTAGGAGGGTAACGATAGGGCTTTGGCACAATCGTTACAATTGAATAAGATACAGCTATTAAGTTGGAATACCCAAGGTTTCAATAGTTTTATGAGATCGGAAGATAGGAGAAATATTTTTTTTTACAAATATAGTATTCTGTTCCTACAGGAGACCTGACTGTGCAATCCACTAATTGTGGATGGCTTTAGGGTTAACCAACAAATGGCTGTTAAGGGGCATGTGGGAAGACCCTCAGGAGTGCTTTTAATTATGATAAAGACTTCCAAGCTGGTGGAATTTGAAATTCTCAGTGATAAAAGATATGGGTTATAAGCTATAGTGGTGACAGTAAAGGGGATTTGCCAACAGCAACCTCTTCTTTCAGTAAATATTTACTGCAACCCATTACAAGTAGAGGTGGATACTGTCTGTGGAATATGTGGGGAAATATGTGGGGAAATATGTGGGGAAATATGTGGGGAAATATGTGGGGAAATATGTGAAACTTTCTCCTGTGACTATAAAGGAGCCCACATTATAACAGCTGGAGATCTGAACTCAGATTGCACGCCTGTGAGAGGAAATGAGGAAGGCCAAAGGCGCATTAAAAATTGGAAATCAGATGTGGAAGGGAAAGCCTGGGTGGAGTTGTGTGCCAGTTGGAACCTAAGATTTTTTAAACAGGGACATACTTGGAGACATACCACTGAGGCCATCTTGGAGATCTGATAAGGCGGCTGCTCATTTGGATTATATAGTAACATCACCAGCAATATTTGAAATTTGTGAAGAGATGATTGTTGAGGAGTGTGATGTGAGAGATCATATGCAGCTCTCGGTTAAAATAAGGGTCCAGATAGCTGGTTTTGATATGAGACGACTAACAGTTAATCAAGCTGGCAATAGAATCCCGAAACATATAGGCAACTCGAATGTTGTTAATAACCGAATACAACAATTCCTCGAAGGCTCTACAGAAACACACGGTGTTGCCTGTTTGACCCCTTGTTCTTTTGAAGCCTTCCTGGACAAATGTAAGAGGATACCATGTGGGAATAAGAAAGCGGAATGTCAGGGGTCGGATTCCTTTGATATAGAGATACAAACAAAACAGAAAGGGCTCAGAAGAGATATTCGACACCTGAAAGGGAAAAGGGTAGATGACTAGGTATATCTAGCAAGTATTAAGTCCCTCAAACAAGGATATAAAAATTGGCTACGGTGCTATAAAGTGAAGTTAGCCCAGAAGGAAGGATGGCACATGCTAGAAATAATTTAAAAAATGACTCTAGAAACTTTTGGGAATTGATTAACACATTGCAACAAGTGAAGAGTTGCTTTCAGAGTAATCTGTAACTGAGAGGGAGTGGATCATACATTTTGAAAAGGTGTATAGGCAACTGGATAGCTCATTAAAGAGCTTCACGATTGATCAGATGTTGGCATTGAATATAGATGTAGAGGATATTGAGATTCTGATTGAAAGGGCCTCCAATTCGAGAGCGGCCGGGCCAAACAGGCTTTCAGATGCACTCTTCAAATTAGCCCCTGCGTTGTGGGCTAGAATATTATTCATACTGTTCAAAGCAGTGCTGAAAGATAGCAAGACACCACCCTCCTGGCACATGGCCATCATTGTCCCAATATACAAGAAGGGGGATGGATTAAGCCCCACACATTATCGCCCTATATCCCTTATAGATAGCAATTGTAATATATTTACGGGGCTGGTCTTAAATTATTTGAAGAAGTGGGCTGCTGAAACTGGGAGATTGCAGAAGTTCCAGAGAGGTTTCCGTAGTGGGAAGGGTACGGATCTTAATGGATTGGTGGTAGGATGGCTGAGAGAGGAGTCCCTTAGACCAGGAAATCTGCCGCAATGTCTTGCAGTCATCAACTTCATGCAAGCTTTTGACTGTGTCAATGGGAGCCTGCTGTGGCTCAAGCTAAGGGACTGGCGGATCCCTGTGTGCTTGCTAACTATTTTGATTCCCTGCCATGATCAGACAACACTGCGAGTGAGATTGAATGGAAGGGGAGAACCGAGAATCCTTCCTTTCCTCACTTTCCCCCTGAAGCTCAATGTCTTTAAATCTATGGTACTCTGTAGGTGTGACTACTGCAACAGCCTCTTCCTTAATCTACCCTCTTCCTCTCTATGTCCCCTCCAGCTTATCCAGAATAGGGCTGCAAGACTTAGCCTTGGCCTCAAGCCGAGGGACCTCATCTCTCCAGCCCTAAATTCTCTACACTGGCTCCCGGTTGCTGCAAGGACAAAATGTATCTGATTCATCCACAAGGCTGTCTGGGGCCGGAGGCCATGCTATTTACAAATGGCTCTCACCAAATTCTCCCCTTCCAGATCTTTACTCTCCTATGGTGCCAACTCTCTGTGTGTCAAGTGCGTTTCATAACAGCAAGCTGATGGCCAATATCTTCCCTCAGCTGGCTCCCTCCTCTGGAACAGCCTCCCCCTTCCTCTCCATCTTGGGCCAGATCTTTTCAAATTATGGAAGCTCCTCAAGACAACTCCTCCTCCCACTCTCCCTCCCTTGCTAAAACCCCCACAGTCACTGAGAATGGTGACCAGAGACCTCTTGTATCTTTCTGGGTCCTGGCCTCCCCACCCACAATCGGCTCCAGCCCCCGCCCACTCCCAGCACTTGTTTACATTGCCGTGGTCAATTTGTTTACCAGATTTTAAAGTTTGGCTGCAATACTTCTTCGTTTTGATCTGTGAACCACAAAAGAAAGCTGAAGTGGCCAGGCTTTGGTAGTTTAATAGAAAAATCAAGTGTCCAACAACGCAAAGTTCATTTCCTCAAGATGGCCATTGATCTTTTCCTTTTTTCATTATATTTTGCTTTTGCGAAAGTCAGTCAGCGGGATGTGAACTATGAAGTAACAACTCCATTTACTTATCTACTGTCACACAGACTCAACCAACCAACATCCAGGGTGGATTACTGCCACTTCGAGCTGATTTTTGCATGCACCCTCAGTAAATGTCACCTTGAACCCCTGCCCCAGATCAGAGGCACTCCAACGCTTTGATCACAACTAGAGGCCATGCAAATGACAATGGTGCTTGGTATGAATCCAAATCTAATAACATATAACAAACCTATTAGCTTATATGGCCAACACAAGCAAGGGCTGTTTTGTCTTGACACCCTGCAGTTTGGAGTTCAATCTGGAAAGCACACAATTGTACCTGCCTCAATGCATTAAGTACTGTGCCCTTTTCAGGCGGTAAACTCATGCTTCGATGCCATTTGGCGGAAGGTCTGGAATACAATTAATTACTATAGAACACAAGAAATAAATCCCCACATGTCAACTGACTCTTGAGCCAACATCACAACAACTGTCATGAGACTCGCCCTTAAGGATACGAATGTCTAGCTGGCAAAGAAGCTTAAACCAGCCGTAGAATCAGTGTGATGCATGGGACAATGGGTCAATATCAGATTATCAAGCTCATCATGTATGCTATGCTGACCGCTAAAGCAAAACATACAATTGTTAAAAGTAATGAACTTGTGGAGAGGTTCAAACCCAGCTCACAATACTGCAAAAAAATGTCAAGTCAAGTATCTGATCACCTACGCATCCAGTGCTATATTTATGAAGCACATACAAGCATATATTTGTATGTAAGCTTTAACATATCGCGGTACATCACTAAGTGGGGGGTGGCATTACATAGGAGGACAGTAAATAATACATCATGTTGGATATGACTAAACCCCGCGCGTGGGTAGTGTGACTTGCATCCTGCACTACACTGTGGAGAACGTGGACCTGTGCATTGAGTGTACTTTTAGATGCTTAGGGAAAATAAATGTGTGTAGTGTGGCTCGGGCATCAGTAGATACTGCAGATGCTGATGACAAGTACTAACTTGTATGTCAATGAATTGTAATACATGTTCCTCTGTGACACTGCCAAACGAGTGTGAAGTTCTCATGTGACATGTTCTTCTCACTGCATGGAAAAAGCAACACACACGTGGCCTCGTCACACTCCGGCTGCGGTGACTGGATGCAGCATAGTCTGATGCTGTTTCATGTTTTGCTCTTCCACAGCTCAGGATGTCAATGCTCATCAGAGGCTTCTTATTTGGAAATATCTCCCTCGTGCTTGCAGAGAACAAGACTGGGAAAGCAAAGGGCAGGAGCGTTTGGCACACGGCCAATGTGGAAGGCCTGGGAGTCTGGCAGCGGATCGTCTTACCGCTCCTCGACGTGTCGGACAGGTAGGAGCTCTGCTTCATTTTGTCATCTGTGGTGCAGGTTGGGGGTGATGGGGCATCTTGGAGAGATACAGAGGATGATTGCCATATTGGTTGTGATTTGCAGCAAGTTATGCTATGTTGATTTAAACCGTGCACTGCTACCACCCGGGGGCAGTCAAGTATGCACGCATGTGAATTACCTGCCTGAAGTATTTTTTTCATCTTTTCTACGTTATGATGTCACTACAATACTTAATAGACATATTATTTCTGACAAAAGCAGCCATCGACATCATTTGCCCTGTTATTCACACCATCCACCATCTATTGCCATTATGTAACCAGGACGCATCATGATTGGTCCCGGGAGGATAGCTCAGGGGCAACATGCTAGCCTTGGAAGCAAGACGACACAGAGCAACACAGGTTCGATCCGCGCATCTGCTCTTAGAAACCTCTGGGTATTAAACGCATTATAAATAACCTATCATATCATATCATTGGTCAACCAGTGACATGATATGCTCTGGTGCTCGCATTGGTGCCTGATATTGATGTCATATATCATGTCATGCTTTTAGAAGCCTATGCACTCACTGCAGTTGTAAGGTGTTGATATCTCAAAATGCAAACATCATGTCCAGCAAGCACAGTAAGACGAGATTCCAGTATGCCCAGATAGCACTGTGGGACAACATTCGGTGGGGGTCAGGGGTATGTGTGTGGTGCTGGTGAGTGTATGTGCGCACAGGATGAGAAGAATATTCAATCAGGGTGAGTCTAATGATTGCTTGCCAGGATCAAGAAAACCCTAATGACAGGAAGGCTAAACAGAAAGGAATCATTTCGCCCTCAGGCTATTGCTACGCAAAGCGTTGAACCTCACACACTGGATTGTAATCCACCACCAAGGTGGCTTTGCCATCTTCAAGCCAAAACAAAATGAACTCTTTTGTGGTGCAAATTCTTTATGGTAATTATCTGCCCCATTAACACCTAGTTTTGCCAGAGGCTGGGGCTGGAATTCAAGAAATTGTCACTAATGTCTTATCTAGATGTTATTTCCTTCTGTCAGTTAAATTAGTCATTGAGGACTTGGGAAGTTGAACCCAAGGTTTCACTCTGTTGATCAGCACCTGTTTTCATAGAGGTAAATGTCCTTCAGATCTGCAGCTAGCCACCTCTGCATCCTGGAAATCCAGCGTCCCGCTGTTGCTGGTTCTGTCTCTGGGTTCCTTATCTTTCTCACTCTTCTCTGCTGTAACTGCCTTTATGCAGTCTTGTCTAGACCTTTCCAATTCTCTCTGCTTAGTTCTTCATTTGACTTTACATACATGGCTTCAACCTCTTCAAAATGTGGTGGTATATCTTGTTTTTGGACTTCAATGCTATGCATACATCACTCACTATGTAATTTTACTTCAATGTCTGCCCAAATACAGCAGACTTATGTCATAACTCTCTGTAGTGTGTTCCATTGCCGCTCCAGCATTTACATGGCCTAATGTTTCCTGTTTAAAATAATCTCCCTTTATTCTCCCATACAGACAATCCATTTCTCTAATCTAATGTTCCTGCATCCCACTATTCCAGCAGTACAGTAGTCTTTTTCTTTTTCTGTATTAACCACTCCTACCTTCCCACTGGAATTCACTGCTTCTTGAACTCCGTCGGTGTACTTGCCTCGCTACTTTCCAATGGAAACTTAAAACTTGCCATTTTACTCAGTCCTTTTCGTTTTTGCTGTAAATTGTCACCTTCCTCCTCTCTGGGCTCCTTACCCAGTCCTTTGCTGTTGGTTGATGTTGTTACCTTCCTCCTCTCTGAGTTCCTTACCCATTCCTTTGCTGTTGGTTGATGTTGTTACCTTCCTCCTCTCTGGGTTTCTTACCCAGTCCTTTGATGTTGGTTGATGTTGTTACCTCCCCCCTCTCTGGGTTCCTTACCCAGTCCTTTGCTGTTGGTTGAAGTTGTCACCTTCCTCCTCTCTGAGCTCCTTATTCAGTCCTTTGCTGTTGGTTGCAGTTGTTAGCTTCCCCTTCTCTGGGTCCCTTACCCAGTCCTTTGCTGTTGGTTGATGTTGTTACCTTCCCCCTCTCTGGGTTCCTTACCCAGTCCTTTGCTGTTGGTTGATGTTGTTACCTTCCCCCTCGCTGGGTTCCTTACCCAGTCCTTTGCTGTTGGTTGCAGTTGTTAGCTTCCTCCTCTTTGGGTTCCTTACCCAGTCCTTTGCTGTTGGACGATGCTGTTACCTTCCCCCTCTCTGGGTTCCTTACCCAGTCCTTTGCTGTTGGTTGATGTTGTTACCTTCCTCCTCTCTGGGTTCCTCACCCAGTCCTTTGATTATGGGTGAAGTTGTTACCTTCCTCGTCTCTGGGTTCCTTACCCAGTCCTTTGTTGTTGGTTGAAGTTGTTACCTTCCCCCTCTTTGGGTTCCTGACTCCAGTCCTTTGCTGTTAGTTGACATTGTTACCTTCCTCCTCTCTAGAGTCCAGTTCCAGGAAAAAAAATCTTTTAGTAATCATGTGCTTTAAATAAATAAGGAAATACCTGGGAAAACAAATAGAAATAGGTAGGAATATTGAATATCCTGTGGAGATTGCGACCGCCCTGCTGCTTCAATTCTCTTGTATTTGCCAGGTACAGTCAGCAACTCTACAGTGTAAATCACCTAGGCCCCTTGTAAGAATGCAAGGGATGCATTTAAACTGGATTTCATCCTTCCCAACAGCAGTAGGGCCGCAAGTTCAACAAGGTGGTTTTACCTCTCCATTGCTACCTCTGACTTATGGTAACCCTTGAGGCCGGTGCTATCCCCTCATCTTTTTGGCATCCATATGTTCCAACATAAATTGCTGACTATGTTCTGCAGTGTCAACTGTATACTAATGTACCTGAGTCTAGCAAAAAACCTTTCGAATGGATTATTTCCTCTATCGCATTCCACATCTTTGACATCTTTGACATGTAATGTCCACATATGTACACTTTGGAAACTTTTTCGGCACAGGGCGTCCTGCGTCAATGGTGTCGGATCCATGTCCATCGAGAGCCTCTGTCGAGGACGACCTCCTTATAAATAGGATGCACGGCGCCCTTAGCCTCAGTTCCGTTTTTTCCGCGAACGTGTTAACTTCGTGAGACTCCGCGCACCTTGTGTGTTTTCTTCCTTGAAGATGTCTTTCTCATCGACCCCTCCGACTCCGCGGTCCGGCTTCAAGACCTGACGGGCCTGCAAGTCTAAGATATCGCTCACCGACCCCCACCGCATTTGTTTGTGATGCCTTGACAAGTCGCACAACACTGATGACTGCTCGAAATGCCAGTTGCTGACTGCCAAGGCCTTGCGGGAGCAGAAGAGGAAGCTCCAGGTAGGTAGGGGCTCTAGGCCTGTTAAGTCCAGGACTTCCAAGTCCAAGGGGGTTTCCACCGACGTCTCAAGGGGCAACTCTCCGCATCGGAAGTATTCCCGGGGATCTCAGTCCTGGAGTGGTTCCCACCTTTCGTCTTCCTGCTCCCGGCACTCAAGGAAGCGCTGTCACCGGTCGCCTTCCCCGTCCTCCTCGGAGGATGGTGCCTCAAGGAAGGTTTCGTGCCCTATGAAGTCCTCGACTCCAGAGGAATGGGCGGCATTTAGAAAATCCATGATGGCGATTTTTCAATCGCAGGACATCGGTCCGGTCGCGACTTCTGACAAAGCCGACCAGGATCGGTCTCGTTCCGTGGCTCACACGCCTTCGGGCTCGATTTCGCAATGCGACACTCATCGGGAGCCGTTGAGGTCCCGTACGGACAAGGACTCAAAGGGTCGCAAGAGACATGTCTCTAGGTCTTGGTCTTAGTCCTCGTCCCCAGCTAGACTGCAATAACCTACTGAGGGCTCGGGGACTGCGTCGACTTATTTGGCGCTGTGTCCGTCCAATTCGGACATCAACGCCTTGCTGTCGTATCAGCCATCGGCGCTGTCGGCACCTGTGTCGACGTCAAAGCCTTCAGCGATCACGACGTCGAGGTTGTCACCGCTCTCAGCGCCTTCAGGGATTTTTTCTTGAAATTTGTCATTGGAGTACCCAGACATTGTGGATCTTCCAAGAAAGGCTACATCGAAGTCGGTGAGGCCGGTTTTGGCTGGTTTTGGCCTCCAGGCCCTCTTCTGTCCCCTTCTGGATGATATTTTTGAAGAGGAGGAAAGGTTTGAAGTTGAGGAACCTGGTGACCTTGATGATGCTCCAATTTTTTCTGTGGACAGTCAGATGGAGGAGTTGAGGCAGCCCTTCCAGGATGCAAGGGGGCTAGACACTTCCTCGGAAGTGGAATTTGGTAGGCCTGAGCCTGGGGCTCATGCAGAGTCTTCTTATAGGAGACTCATGGCACGAGTCTCGGAGTATCTGGGCTGGTCTAGTCCTCCGGAAGACTTTGTGCAGGATGATCTGATGGACATCTTGGATCAAGGTCTGTCCTCTGACCCTGTTTTGCCATTTCCCTCTACCTTGCATAAAAGGGTGGCAGCTGCTTGGTAGACCTCGGAATCTCTTCCGCCTGTGAAAAAAATTCTAACTAAGAAATACCGCCCTTCCGTTAGCGACCCCAGCTATTTATTTACTCATCCCACTCCTGAGAGTTTGGTAGTACAGGCGGCTACGGCCACCTCGAGACAGGTGGCAAACCCTACCATCCCTCCGGATAGGGACGACAAGCGCTTTGACGGTTGGACCCGGAAGGTATTTTCTGCTGGGAGCATGGCCTTGGAATCGACCAACTCCATGTGTGCCTTGGCAAGGTTTTCACGCACTCTGTGGAATTGTGTTTCCTTGGCGGCTGAGCATATAGGGGGATGAAGATGGCAAGGATGCCATGTGGGAATCCTTTCAGTCGGGTTTGGCTATGGCTGACAGTGTTAGCCGATCCATGACTGCGAGCACCGTGATACGCAGATTTGCGTGGTTGCAGAAGTCAGGGTTTGCTCCGGATGTGCAGGCCCGTCTTCTCAACATGTCCTTTGAAGGTGCACATTTATTTGGCAGCAAGGCAGACGAGAGCCTTGAGAGGTTGCAGACCTCAAAAGCTGCGTCAAAGTCTTTGAGAACCGCAGTGCGTCACCCTCTGCCTTTTCATCCTAGGGGACAGCAGTGGAGGGGAGGTTCTTTTCGGTACTACTCCTCCTTTGGTAGTACAAGAGGGGCCACCAGTCAAAGGGGCAAGCATAAAGGTAAACATGGTGGATGGGGAAATCGTGGTGCCAGAGCCACTCAGGCAGCTACCTCTTTGCCGTCAGGCACTGCCGCAGCCACTTCCAAACAGTCATGAGGCCATGTCCCATGGTTCGCCGGTTGGGGGCAAACTGTCTCAGCATCTCGAAGAATGGCGGGACGTTACTTCAGATGCGTGGGTGTTGGATACCATAGCCCATGGCTACTGTCTTCCCTTCCTTCAGCGGCCTCACGACAATCCACCGGGGAAACTGTCTTTGAAGCCCCCAGATCCGCTCCTTGCGCAGGAAATCTTGTCCCTGCTGGAGAAAGGCACTATAGAACTGGTGCCTGTAGTGGAGAGGAACAAGGGATGTGATTCCCTTATTTTTTGATCCCAAAGAAAGTCGGGGGTTTGAGACCCATCATGGACTTACATTGGTTGAACTATTCCGGAAGGACACGTTCAAGATGGTCACTCTTTCTCAAGTCCTCCAGGCCCTTAAAGTTCAGGATTGGTTGGTGTCTCTGGACCGCAAGGATGCTTACTTCCATGTGCCGATCCATCCCACGCGCAGGAAGCACCTGAGGTTTGCGGCTGGTGACTCGCACTTTCAGTTTCGAGTCCTGCCTTTCGGATTGATCTCCACCCAGAGGGTCTTCACCAAGCTCATGGTGGTGTTGGCAGCGTACCTCGGGCAAGGGAGGATTCGCGTCTACCACTACCTGGACGACTGGCTGATCTGGGCACGCTCTCCTGAGCTAGCTTTGGATCATCTCTGTGTCTCCTGCCGCACCCTCCAGAGGCTGGGCTTCTCCCTGAATTTCAAGAAGTTGCACCTGACACCTTCCCAAAAGCTCCAGTACATCGGGGCTGTGGTGGATACGTCCTTGGGGAAGTGTTCGCCTCCCAAGTTAAGGGCTCATCACATTGTGCAGATGGTGGACAAGTTTCAACATGCCCAGAGTCTCCCCGCTTTCGAATTCCTAAAGTTGCTCGGCCTCATGCCTTCCTGCATTTTTCTGGTGCCAGAGGCCAGGCTGCGGATGAGATCCCTGCAATGGTTCCTCAAGATGCAGTGGTTGCAGTTCTCCGGTAAGATGATGGATCCTGTTCAGATCCCACGCTCGGTCTCCCAGGACCTTCCGTGGTTTGTGAACGAAGAGAACCTGATGAAGGGGGAACCGTTTGGCAACCGTGGCCGGAGGTGACTGTAGTGATAGATGCTTCCCTCACACGATGGGGAGCTCATGCCAACAACTTGACTGCCAGCGGTGGTTGGTCTCCGTCCGAGTCCAGACTCCACATCAATCTGTTAGAGCTGAGAGCCATCAGGCTAGCCCTGAAGGCTTTTCTGCCCTCGGTAAGGGGGAAGAGTGTCCTGGTCATGACAGACAGCACAGTGGCCAGGCATTATCTAAAAAAAAAGGGGGGCAGGGTCACTCCCGTTGTGCAGAGAGGCAATGCAGCTCTGGTTCTGGGCCATGGAGCCGGAAATTTCGATTTCGGCAGTTCATCTGGCCAGCGACGAAAATGTGGCGGCTGACCCTCTGAGCAGGCAGAACACAGTCTTGCACGAGTGCAAGTTGGCTCAGAAAGTCTTTCAGGAGATCTTCGCCCTTTGCAGAACCCTGCAAGTGGATCTCTTCACCACCAGTGTCAACCGAAAGTGCAAGAGATTCTGCTCAAGTGAATTTCCTCTAAGCGGAGCCTAAGGAGACGCGTTTGTGGTGGATTGGTCATTCCCACTGCTGTGCACGTTTCCTCCAGTCCCCATCATTCCTCAAGTGTTGCGGACGTTATGGAGGTTCGGTTCCCACATGATCCTCATTGCTCCGGATTGGGCCAGGAGGGCATGGTACCCAGACATCTGGAAATGTCCATTTGCCCTCCACGCCGTCTTCCCCACCGAGTGAATCTGCTCTCGCGCGATGGAGTGAATCTGCTCTCGCGCGAGGGGCGTCAGGTTCTCCAAGAGGAGCGTCTCCATCGGTTAGAGCCTAGGAGAGCTCTTAGCTTTTACATTTCTAGGATGTCCAGGGCCAGAGTGGATGACCAACTCTTTGTAGGATATGCTGGACACCGATTGGGCAGGGCTGTTACCAAACAGACCTTGTCCAGGTGGATAATCCTTACCATTACAGAGTGTTAGCGGTTTGCGGGTAAAACCCTCCTGAAGGGTTGAGAGCTTATTCACTAGGGGCTTGGATACTTCCACCGCCCTCCAGCGGGGTGTTCCTATTGGGAATATTTGTGATGCCGCTACTTGGGCTTCAATGCATACATTTGTAAAACATTAGTCCCTGGATACAATCCATTTTCAGGATATGGCATTTGGGAAGGCATTTCTTTATTCCGCAATCTAATTGGGTATTCTAAATTCTTTTCCTTCCTCCATTTACTGGTACTGCTTTGGGAGTCTGTCAAAGATGTGGAATGCGTTGGAGGACACAATCCATTCGAAGAACAAGTTACTTACCAACTGGTAACGTTGTTTCGACTGGATGTTCCTCCTACGCATTCCAAATCGCCCTCCCAGCCTGCCCCTCAGGAGAATTTCCTATGCGATTGCAGCTTCTGTTTCCGCAAGGCTAAATGCAGTCCAGCAGGCATCAGAATGGTGTCACACGTTCTGGGGGGAAAAAACTTAAACTGAGGCTACGGGCGTTGTGCGTCCTATTTATAACATCCTGTGACGTCGTCCTCGATGGAGGCCCTCAAGGGACATGGACCCGATGCAATCGACGCAGGACACCCTCTGCCGAAAAAGTTTCCAAAGTGCACAGCTGTGGACATTACAGGTCAAAGATGTCAAAGATGTGGAATGCATTGGAAGACCATCCAGTAGAAAGAGCGTTACCAGTTGGTAAGTAACTTGTTTGTCGGCCATACGCCAAGCATTTCAAAACAGGGCCATTAGGATTATTTTTGCTCTTATAATGTGTTTTTTTATTTCCTCATTCCTTAGTATTTATCTTGCCATCACTTTCAAGCTACCTTTTTGCTGTCATTTTTTGGCATTTTACAAATAAAAGACAAGTAAACAAACGATACATTATTCAGCTGTCAAAATCGAAAATTGTATACACCTGTTTATGTCAAAACATGTTATTACCAACACACCAAATGTTTCTGTGATGAAATGCACCAAATAAGGGTGTAATGAACCCCCTAGCACCACCACCACCCGCCACAACCAAGCAGACTGTAAGATAGAATAAAACAATTTCACACAATTAGGAATTTTATTTATATTATTTATTTTATGGTGTTTCAAATAGTGTTTCAAGGCTCCAAAAATGTCCCCGTCCCATCCTGCAGGAAATTGATGCAGAATGCAATTAGTTGTGGTCGGAACCATCAGCTCATTCCACAGGAACAAAATTAAATAATATAGCATTTCATTTTGCATGTATTGGGGAATAGGTTGTCATTTCGTACATTCTTGACTTTCAAAGTAGACAATAAGAAAGAGCAGAGGCACTCGTAGCCCACGTTTCCTCTGCTTGAGACCATTGTTGGATTGATATGGCATATACCGAATTAATGAAGGGATAAGAGTGGGAACATATGCCCATACCAGGGACAGGAGGATATAATTTTCAGAGCACGAGGCCAGTACTTAGATGTTGACACAATCCATTGCGTGGCCCTAATGGCAGCTTCATTCAGTGGTTGTCGTTGTCCACCTGCGGGTGAAGCACATGCGTGTTTCATGCTTACGAAGCATGAAACAATCACAGGGCATTGGAGCTTTCAACTTTTGGCAAGTTAAACGGGTTAACATGTCTAATGGCCTTCCACTGACAAGGCAAGCCACAAAATGTGTAGAATTCCCTGCATTTAATTGTTGGCATAGGGCAAGAGGTATGCTTGATGCCTATACTATCCACAGGAGGAATGTTTCGCCCACCGCCATACAGAATACTGCATGCCTGCTGACCCATGCTAAATATATACAATGTAAGACTTGGAGCATGGGACTGGATACATATGAGAGTAATGACGCATGATTGCTTGAAGTCTATTTTGTATAATGGCTTTAGTTACAAATCAGATTAATCACATTCTTCTGACGGGGTGTCAGAATGGTTTGTATTGCTCAGGTATCAGGCTTCCTCTTCCTCTCAAGAACAGACGCACGAATGACATTGTGGATTAACGAGGCGCCCAATTGTTTGTCATATCTACCAAAATCATAGTGGTGGCTAACTTCCCCAATATCATCACGTGGCAAAACCACAAAAATAGAGTTAGAAATAATCTTTTCAAGTGGGTATTTGGGCTCTATATTTAGAAGAAGTTTTTTTTCTGGGGGGGTTCATGCAGGGCCATACTGATGAGAGTTGTGATCCCTGGATCCTAAGTGATTGCCCCTGGGATCTGCCATCAGTCCCTCGCTGCTTCCTGTGCTGGGAGTGATGTACACACATCTATGCATATGGCAAGTATCATCAAGCAGCCACATCTCTCTTACACTATGTATGTCCAGTATAAGACTTTGAATATGAATTTTATTTTTAAATAATGATCTGGCATTAATTAGGAAACATTTTAAACAATAACTTGTTCTCACGTATTTTGAAAGTCTAGTTCGTTTTTTGGGAGCTAGTATGATTCATTATTATGATTTAATGGAAGGAGATGTGAAGTGGAGAGAGGAGGAGAGTTTCCAAAGGCCAAGCATTTAGTAGGCGTGATTAACGCTAGGTGGTCTGTGACTCTAAAGAGACTCCGACAAAAATATGGCAGCCACACTCAGCTTGACTGTTGCATGTTCGAATTACTATTTTAGTGAAATAGTACCTCTGTCATGTGGTAACCCCATGTGACTTGGAGTGGACCAATCCAGTGCTGGCTGGTAAAACATAGCTGCTGGTGGCCATTTTAGAATGCATACCAATCCAAATAGTGGTTACCAGTCATTTGGTCGAAAACCAAATGATCGAATGACCATTTGATCGAAGTAAAATGGTCGAAAAAAAAAGGTCGAATTTATTTTTTTTTTATGGGGGGGTTCTCCCCAACCCCCCTTTTTTTTATTAAAAATATTTTTTAACCAACCAAAACTAAAAAAATATATATATATAAATAAATAAATAAAAAAAATCGACCTTTTTTTTCCGACCATTTTACTTCGATCAAATGGTAATTCGATCTTTTATTTTCGACCATTTGACCGGACACCCCAAATAGCCATGATTGAAATGAAAGGAAATCAAGATTAAAATAACAAAAAAGATGATGATGAGACCAGGGACAATCCAGGGACCTACAGAGGTCCTACAAGAAACAGAAAAGTAAAATGTATGATCCACGCAACTCGGTTCCAAAGGTACACCACAAGGAAATAAAAGTAAAGAGTAAAACAACAAGTCAAAACAAACATGGGGCAAACCAAAAGTAAAAACCACAAGGTAGAGGATCAGCCTTTAGACCATGTCACATACAGAGGGAAGAAGCCCTCAGTGAAATTCATTTTTATTTAATGTAAAGGGTGTTGGAAAAACATATGAGCGATGCAAGCAGTCTTTAATATTATTGAAGAGTCAGGGGTAGTTGCAGACACTGGAGCAAAATCTCCGGGTAAACAATGCCACAGGCAGCCATCAGGTCAAGTAGGATGAGAGTGACTGCTTTGATGTCATTCAGGTGTTTTAGATCTCCGCCCCAATGTAGGGTTGTTTCAGTACCTCTTGATTGTCTGAAAACGGTTTGGTAGGTAATTAGGAGTGATTTGCTCTCACTGAGGCTTAAACTTATACAGTTGTAAGATTTTCCAATACTTTCTCCAACTTCTTATCTGCATTGTTTATTTTCTTTAGAGAATGCATGTTCGCCCTCTGTAGTTCTCCTATTAGATTCAAAATATACCTCTAACTGGATTCCTTAAATATAATATACATACCATTATGTTCCTTTACTGTACTCGGCAAGTTGAAACGGTGTTCACTAGTAAGTTGCACTTCCTACCAAAACATGAAGTTACTGATGTTGTCAGGATACCCACCTAGAACCATACCCTTACAGACGGAATGTTTCTCTCAGAAAGAATGTCTCAATGAGAGTGCAAACACAGATGTAACCCGGTAAGTGCTAAGGACGAGTATGGTCGACCTTTTTGCATAGACTTGCATAGTAGCCTGGTACTTAATAAACAGAGGTGCAGTTGCAGCCATTAGACTGCAGATGTGTCTATTGAGTCTATAGCACGCATGAAAGGAAAGATGTGGGTGCGCTCGTGCCCGACACCCTTCCTCAGGATGCAGCAATAAACAAACCCCTAAGCATACTGTACCATATAGGCCAGGGATTGTGACTCCTTCTACACCCCTTGCAAACCTTGTGCCCGCCTGTTATTTGCTTCTGTTTAATGATTAATACAGCTATTCGTTTTACACTTATTGTAAAATTGTTTCATCAGGGTCAAAGGGTGTGTGATGTCACATTCTGTGGTGTCATCAGGGAGTGAGATCATTGTTGCTACCTTATGTCTACCTTATATATTGTAATGAAGTGACAGTGTAAAGACTCTGGTGTTTCCTTCGGCGTGAGAGTTAGTGGTTTGTGTGTCCAACCCTGGTAGATGCAGTGAGTGCTCTGCTCCTGAAATGAATAGCTTGTGCACATCGCCATTGAGGGGTATTGCATTTGATCTGGAGACGATAGGGCTTTCGTTCCGTGTTTTTATCTCATATTTACAGTAGGTGTGTAAGGGTAAACATGTAGGCTAGGAGGAAGGAGTATGATACCACATTTAGCAATGACTAAAAGTCATAATTGGATCTGTTCCTTAGGGCTGTCAAGCTTCCTATTCATTAAGCCTCTTAGCCTCCCATGTCATTTCCTTGTAGCTTGCCTCATTTATGACATGGCACACACTTGTCGCATCAAACTGTATCTGTAAACCATAGTTACAAAGCGTTGCAAGCTTCTGAGAATCACTGTCCCCTGGGAGGGTGGATTTCCTCTTCAATTGCCTAGAAAGCCGTCCTTAATGAGCAGCGTGATCAGTGCCACATGGGCCTATCTTTTATTCTCTCACAATTAGGGAGCTCTGTGGGATATAAAGGCAAAGCGTTATTGGTGCTGCCTTGTCACTGATCAGTAAGACAGAACTGAAGCTGAGCAAATATAATATTTGGATGTGTTCTCCTCTTGCAGAAATCTGTAATGTTTTTTAATTTACACATCTCCTTTCATATTTGCCTCCTCCTACACTGCTAATTATACACAGCTAAATCTTCATTTTCATTTATCATCTTCTCGTACACACATAGGTACTGTAGGTTAGACCTAGTATAACCTTCATTTCATAAAAGTGGATTGTGTACAATATCAAGAATCTTCCATATTTCTTCAATAAAACAATTCCCTGAGTTTCCAGTGCTTTTGCATTCCTTCAAAGTTCCTGTACATTTGGAGCTTCTCTAGCATCATCACTCACTCATATTGAAAGCCAGATAAAGATATGAGTTCACAACCAGCAAGGGAACTTGATCCAAACTCCAGGGATAAGCATACCTACTTTTAGCTCTTGCAGATTTAAAGGCCATCACTTTAGTTTTGGCAGTGTTAACTTTTAAGTTATTTTTCTGAGCCTATGCTTGTAAGGCGTTTAGCGACCTTTGCAGTCCTATTGGTGTCTGGTCCAAAAGGACCAGGTCATCTACATATAACAGCCATTGAATTGGTTGGCTTTGTATGTGTGGAGGGTGAGCCCTTATTGCTGACAGACTATTTCCGAAGTCTGCAATTAACAGGTTCAACAAAAACAGGGCAAGGATGCAGCCCTGCTTTAATCCTCTATTAGTGGAAATACTTTTAGTCGATTTCTCCTGCTGATTGATCCTTATTTGCAATGACGTATCGCTATATAGCTGCTATGTAACGTCCAACAATCCCAGCGGAAAACCCCCGGGTCATAAGCTTATGGCACAGGATGCCTCTATCAACACTATTGAATGCCCCTTCAAAATCTATACATTCCATAAAAATGTTTCCCCCATGCACTGGAGCACTTTCTTTTAAATAATTTAAAAAAAACATTTAAAACAATACTTTTACCCTTTACAAAGCCACGTTGATGCACATCTAACTCAAAAGCCCCTTCCCCCCACTCTTGAAGCATCTGCAACACCATCAATGCAAATGTCTTTCCTGGGGCATCAAGAAGGGCGAAAGGGCAAAAGATTTTAGGTTTTGCCCTATGGCCCTTCTTGAATATTGGCACAACTATCGCTGTCTTCCACGAGAGAGCATGTGGCACAGAGGAGATGCCATTTGCGAAACTACAAAAATAATGGTGCACTGTCTTACTGAGATGCATCTGAGAAACTACAGCAAAATTGCTATGCTATGGGACAAACAAACATGAACATATCACATAATAAGACACAAAAAGAAGACACAGAAATTGGTTAAATTCCAAACACAATACACTTTCTTCATGCTTTGCATTGCATGATAAAAACACTGCAAATTACTACATAAGCAAGCAAATATGCAACCTCTAAACATGGGTGTCGAACTACTGCAACGTCTCCAGCCCCTCCGGCCTCTTTCCTTCTCAAGCTCTCAGCTGAGCCTACTGCATCTCTAGCATTAGCAAATAACAAAACATAGCATTTCTCAAGATTTCCCTGTCCACACACACCTCTCCCAACCCCTAATGGAACACTAGCTCTCTCTATCAGCAGTTTCCCAGCCACACACATCATGACTCCCACCCATCAGAGTCCTCATTCATCCAAAAGACAGAGACTCCCCTCTGATCTTTGAGTCATCTGTTGCTCTCATCTAATGCCGAGTTCCCCCTCTCCTGCTGCCATCTCTAATGCAGAATATGTTCCTCATGCAGTGCCCCCAATGCCATGCAGTATCCTAAGTGGTGTGCACGCAGTATCCTTGCAGTAGACTTGAAGAGAAGGCAGAAGAGGCGGGAAACAGCAGGGAAAAGAGGAGAAGGAAGAAAAGGGGGTTAGTGAAACGGCCAGAGAAGGAGATGCTGAAAAAACAGGAGCAGATGGTAAACAGCAGGTGAAAGAAGAGGAGAAGGCACAAGGGTTCTGGGGGAGGTGGAGTAACGTCTAGAGGAGGAGCTGCTGAAGCAATAGGAGGAGGTGGTATTGAACGAGTAGGTGGTAGTGAGACATCCAGATAAGGTGGTAAGACAACAGGAGGAGGTTGCTAACCAGGAGGATTTGATAATTGTGAAGAATTGGATTCTGCCTCGCAGGAGTACAAGGATGAGTAGGGGTGGAAATGGCCCATTCAGTCCTCACACTTCTACAACCCAAAACATAACGTAATCATAAAGGTAAAACCGGGCCAATCAAGAGATATACCTCCTTCACCTTGTGTGGTAACATGGCCGAGGGAAGGCTATAATCTCAAGAGGGGTGTGAAGGTGAACCAGTAGGGACACAATTAACAGAGTACCACAATCCCAAAAAAGGGAATGTCCAATCAAGGTTCAAAAGCGCATAACTCATCTTTAAGAAACTCCCTGATAAAAATGTGTGTCCAAAACATGATAATAAAAATCCCTGAAGGATCATGAACCAAGTGACACAAACACATCAAGCGTACCATATGCAAATCCTCCCAATTTATGATAAGGTGTTGCAATGTTTCACGATCTTGCCCGCAGAATCTACATAGGGCATTCTCCAAAGGTAGTTTAGCTCTAATGCATTGCAAAAAAAGTTTCCTAAGCAAATTAAAATGAAATGTCATCATACTTCTTCAGAGGTGAGGTAAAGTGAGGGAGATTGGGTAAATAAATAAATATTATCCTTCACCTATTCTCTTAGTTTCCTTATGTATTTGTTCATAGTGTTTATAACTTAGAACCACCGTGCAGGTTTCACACCAATCATATTGTGTGAGGTCACATTTGGCACGTCTCTTATCCTGTCATAAATATGCCAAATTAAAACCTTGTCTCATTAATGAAGTTTCCAATATTTGAACAAAAGCTGGTGGCATCCCTTGAGAATTATTACATAACAATTCAAAGATGGTATTTTCTGGCGGAAACATAATTTGTTGACAGAGCGTTAACTTCTTCCACAGCTGGTAGAAATTCAATGATTTTAATCCCAATTCAAGCCTAATAATGACAGGGGGAGCACAAGGGGGGAGGGGAGATTGTTCTCCATAAAAACCCCTCAACTTTTAATAGGTCTTGCTCGTCTAAAAGGTGATTAGTGTAAAATATAAACACTTAAATTAAACACACCATCTGCACGTAGAACGAAAAGAGATTACTATACAAAAACATACCCCAGTGGAAACCACAGAGATGATGCAACAGACTCGAGAAAGTAGAATTTTGAACATAGTTTAAGGGGTGGTGGGTAAGGTACTACAATAACAAGGATATTGGGTTGAAAACAGGAGCGATTGTTACCTAACCAGTGTCCTAATGGACCATGGGGGCAGTTCAGTGTCACTAATACCTGGATTCAGTTCTTGGTGGTAGGCAGATGCGTTCAGACCTGGTGCCAAACGAGGATGCAAGCTAATCAGACTCAGTTCACAACCTAAGATCGTGGAGGTCCTGGCAGCAAGCGGGTATGAAGCAGGGTCAAATGCGACCGTTCAGTGGTACAGTTTGGGGCGGTCCCGAGAACATTTCACAGTTGGCCGGCCGAGTCGGGCTTTGTCCGCAGAGAGAGGTCGGCGAGTGACGCTCCAGCAGTTTGAGTTGGCGGATGACTGTCGTTGAAGTGGTGGTCGAGGGTGTGTCAATCTGCAGTCAATGAGGTGGCAATTCTCGGGCTAGCTAGGCTGAGCTGTGGTTGCAACTCCCAGTTAGAGTTGACGAGTGACCATCCACAGATTCGGTTTGGGTCCAGCATTGAGTAGACGCTTTAGGCCTAGCAGGTGACTTGCTTTGCTAGGACACGGCACAGTGTCAAGCTGATTTAGATGCGTTGCAATAGTTTGGCTGGTTGGAAGAACGTTGAAACCAGCACCATGCACGGAACTCAGAGTGACCAGTTGCGATAGAACAGGGAACTTCAGTTTGTCTGGACCTCTGGTTGTTGTGAGGCCTTCACAAAGCACTCAAGGACATGATGCTCCAGTTCACTATCTGCTCATCTTACACAGAAGATCTGTTGCAGAATGGATGGTCCTGGTCCATAGCACTGGTCACCCCCAATGTTCCCTGAGAGTGGTTAGGGGGACAGATCTTCCTTCTGTCTTAGATGGCTCCTTTTTCACCTCCTGGGCTTTGGGGAGAGCAACTGTCCCCAAGGAAATCCAGGCCAGAATCTTCAGAGCGTCCCTTCAGCCTTAAAGGATCCTTGAGGAACTGAGGGAATTCTGCTGAAGAGGTGCAAGCCTCCTTCTTTTAAAGGCATAAGTCCTCAGGTGATTGGTCTAAAGCTAGCCTGCTTTAGTGGGCCAATTCCTGCTGCTGACTACAATGGACGTTGGCCTGTTGATCTTGCACCCAAAGTGCTTTGCTCTAGAGGAAGTGGAGGAGACAGGAAAGGGAAATAGAACAGGGAAAAACAAGATGATGTAAAACTTCTTCCAGTGTCCAGGGCACTCCTGCATTTCATACTCCCTCCCCCTTCATTCCTACTGACAACAAGTATCTTTGGATATGCAGCACCTTGTTGTGAGGCTACTCTTCCTGAATGGGTGTGCTCCTTTGATACCTGAGCCCAGCCTTCAGCTGGACTCCACTGGGTTTTCGCTCATCCTTCTGGGGAAACTGACTTGTCCTTCTGACAGTCAGTACCTGGAGACATTGTTTCCCTTAACTTTATGACTTTCTTGCCACGTTTGGCAACTATATTTCAGTGCACACAGTACATTACAGTACTGAGCACTGAGGTCCTTGTGTTTTCGAACCCTACACATCCCTTAAGGATGTTTGGTAACTGGACAATGTGCCTAGGAGTACACTGGTGGCAGCAGAAGCTTTTTCATGTATTTGTATTAACGTTTACTGAGCCATACCATGTTTACCGCGTGTGGCTCATGACTGTGACTGGTGTCCATCATGGCAGTGCTACGAGGTCTTTTGTCTTCTCCTTTGGCCATTTTGCCCGTTGGTCTTCCCCTTGCGGTTTTTGAACTGGGAGTCCTTATTTGGGCATGCATTTTCCTGTGAAAGCCGGTGCTTTTTGCAGGCTTATGCATGTCACGTGTGTGGGTACCTAGGAAGTGGGCTGGGACTGTCTGGTCCCAATCACACTACTGGTGCCAGGATGTCTGTTGTTTACAAGAGCACGAGAGCTGTGGTGGTCCCTGATTGACCACTGCTGGCGTGCATGAGTGGGGCAGATCTCCTCATTCGTCAGCTTGGTGCAAGCACTCACTGGCCTTTGGGATTTGAGGAGGGGCTCTGAGTGCAAACCCACAGATCACGCTGAAGTCCGAATCGACCTCTACACAGAGCCAAGTATCCTGAGAAGTGAAGCAGATCCAAGGACTGTCCGCTACCACGCAGAGAAGGTTTGGCATCCTGAGCCCGCTGTTGTCCTGGTAGAGCCCTGCTTTGTGCTCGATCTCTGAAGACCTGCAAAGGTGCTTCAACCCTTTTTAGTGGGGGGGGGCAATCACTCTCAACACCTCCTTAGTGCTCTGCAAACAAACCTTCTCTGAAGTGTTCTTGGGCCCTCCAGTAGACTGACCAGCTTGTATCTTGGCCCCCATGCTGGAGCGTTGCCACACCGGGTTTCGGCTTGTGCTTTGGGAGAACCCTAGTTCGCACTGCAAAGCAGCATCTTGTCAAATCTAGTCATCCCTACTGCTTCGGGATGTTAGAGAGAAGTGCGCTTCAGTCCACGAGACTTGGGTGCTCCTGCATCACTGTGCGAGAGTGGCTGTCACTGCTGGTGACTTTCCCGCCTTTCTTCATGTGTCCTGGGACCAGCTGCATCAGTGCTTTCTTTGTCCCACATTCATGACAAGGGTTCTAGCTCCAGATGTAAATTGGACCTGCATCTGCAGCCTCAGTGCCTGTGCACTTTGAAGCGTTATCAAAGAGGAGATTTCGTAGTCCATGCGACCTTCTTCAAACCTGCCAAGTTTGAGCCTAGAGTGAGCTAAGGGCGGTGAGTAATCATACCACTTACCAGTGGTCCCTTGATCATCAATACTGTTTTTGAGCACAAAGGATCCCTTGACTTGGGCGGCTCTTGCTTCCTATAGTTGTCTGAAAGTTATGGACAGCATTGTTCTCTGTAGCATACCTGCCTCTGACTCTTGGAATCCAATTCGTCACACTCCAGTGTCCTCTTCTAACTTTGCCTTCCCATTGAAGTTTGTCTTTTGTGAGCTTTACGCATCAACAAGCGATTTTACGCACAAACATAACCTTGAGCACAAGGCTCCAGTCTTCGTGGGACTGGACTTCTTAAGTTAGGGATATCCATTTCTGGAGTTGACCATTGTCATGAAGTCTGTTTGCTTTCCCTCCTTACAGGTTTTGCTGGGAATCCGCCCTTTGACCGAAGAGTGACTGTATATATATTTTACATAGTGTTTGTTTAGGTAGTAGTATTACTGTGTTCTTCATTATTCACATGTGTTTGTTCTGGGCCTAATAAATTGTATATTTGTGATATACTACTGTCAAAGGTTACATTTTGTCATCCTGCTGTTTGTGCTCATCCAAGACCTCAGATCACCCCCACTGCTCCTGAGACTCAGCCTTGACTGCTCTTTAAGTTACCTTGAATTGTCCTGGCTAATTTCACAGAAGTGTTCCCTGTTTCACTAAACAAGGGTGGTCCCTTGAACATCTGTTCACCAGAGCAGAGTTCAGAAATCCATTCTAACCAAGGTGGCGGCCATGACCATAAGTATCGCCATGCACTATGCCTAAACTCAGGAATACATTATTCTTAGAGATTACCCTGCCACCAGCAATGCGTACTCATGATCATCATAGTTTGGGTACCAGTGACATATCTTAAATGTCGCCCCTGTGCTGCAGTGACTTTTTCGGTTGCTGTGGTGGAGTGAGCATCTTGTGACCTTATAACCTGCTCTGAACCACGAGCAAGCTGGTGCTGCGGATCACAAAACTGATGCAGTGGGACACAAGTGCACTATGCTTTTGTTATGGAGTTTATTTATTTATTGAGCATTTATAAGGCGTACTGTACAACAGGAAGTGCTTCTAGGCACCAAAGGGGTATCTGGTTAGCAGATTACCCCTTTCGAGAAGGAATTACCTTTATCATTTTATGTACTCATATTAATCAAAAAGCCAGGGCTCTTCAACCTTAACAGATTGCAATTCCTCAAATGGCCATCAGCAAAAATGGTTGAGAATCACTATTCTAAGTATCTGGCTCATCCTCCTGGCCAAAGTACCTAGTGAGGCCATCTGCATTGGAGTGCTGCAGCTGCATCCCCGCTTTGTGTTGGATGTTAATGTCTAATTCCTGTTGGGATATGGTCCAATGCAGTAACTTGGGGTTCTCTCCCTGCAAGGTATGAATCGGGTAATACCATCATTGCTTCCATGGGAGGGACCTTCCCTCATGGGGCTAGGGTGAGGCAGACACTTCCTGATGCAAACCCTAGGGGGAAGTTATTTGGAGGAGGATCAGTTGAGGGAAGACAACCCTCAGGGGAGTAGGGTAAGCCCATTAGATCATATAGGATATCCCACTGTTCGATTAGAATATAACACCCTCCCCTTTATCCTCCCCTTCCTGTATGACATATTGTAACACTGACTTAAAACATAAATTCAGGGCATCATCGGACGAGACATGGTATCCCCTTTTTTCTTTTGAGGATACCCCATCCATTCCCCAGACGAGCGGGAGCCATGAGAGATACAGAAGCAACAGCGCAGAGGCAGCAGAAGAGAGCGTAACGCTGAAGAGTTGCCACAGGCATACTGCAGGAGAACCTGCATGCGCCATCAAGAGTTGGTGCATCCACCCAAAGAAAACGGGAACACTGGGGCATATTGGCAACCCTGCTGAAAGCAAATAACAGTGAATGTAGTATATAAGAAATAACAAGCAAGTGAATATCACTTAAAGAGACAAAACAAAGTAAATATAAGAGACTGTCAAGTTTGTAAATGTGTAAAATGCATATATAAGGGAAGTCCTGGCAGGATAGTATACCTGGAAGATTCAAGACAGAACATAACAAATATAGAAGACTATCAAGTTTGTAAATGTGCACAGTACACATATAAAGCCATGGCAGGAGAGTACAACAGGCAGACTAAAGACACAATAACATACATCTGAGAGAAGCTCTGGCAGGAGAATATACCAGGCAGGTTTAAGTCACAAGAGAAAAGCCCTGTTAAGAGTATGTACCAGCAGAGTAAAGTCACAAACAAAAAACCCTGGCAGGAGAGTACACCAGGCAGTTGCAAGTGTGTTCATATAAGAAAGCCCTGTCAGGAGAGTATACAAGGGATATGCAAGTTACAAGTGTGTTCATATTTGAAAGCTCTGGTAGGGAAGCATACCAGGCAAGGACTAGTTGAACAGTGTGAGTAAAATACATCACCTAAAGAGATCCTGAGAAGGACACATCAGGACTAGTAAAAGGCTGTGTTAAGACATATTAAAGAGGAGTCAAAACCTGGCAGAAGAGTGCTCCGGGTATCCTACCAAGATACAGACTAAGTGCCAAGTTGTTTTGTGGACCAGTTGTGTTGTTGATCAAAAGAAACGTAAGGAACTAATATTCTTGGAAGTATAAAACAGAGTGAAGAGAAATCCAGGGGAAGGGAACTACCCTCTTAAAAAAGGAACTCTATTCTTTTTGAACTGTTGTATTGGAGTTAAACATTTCCTTTTTGAACATTTGTACACAACCCAAGGCCAAACACATGTTCCCTTTCACCTTAGAATTGATTTTTTCGAATGTGAGCGCCAGAATAGTACTTTGGCCACAAGACGTTTTGCTTTGGACATTCTGACATCAAACAGACCCTTTGTTGTGTTTGAGGTAGGGACAGAGAGGCATTTCAAAACCCCCTATTCTTTTGTCGATAAATGTTTATGGCCAAAACCATGAACCCCCTGTGTCTGTGTCTGATTCCTGGCTCCTCTCCATAAGCCACCTCAGAGGTCTGCGGTCACTTTAGCCAGTGAGGTGAGATCCAAAGATGTAGGGCTTCAGCTTCCATACCACCCAAACAACCGCAAACACTGCCTATTCAATGGTAGTATAGTTATGCTCTTACTTGGAAAAATGCCTACTTTGATACGCACAAGGTTGTTCTACCCCCTCAGAGTTCATTTGTGCTAACATTGCCTTGACGCCAAATTCTCAAGCATATGTCTGTATGATAAACTCTTTTCCAAAATCTGGGATATTCAAAATCAGGGCCTGCCACAGGCCTTCCTTCAAACTCTCGAAGGATGACGGACAGGCAGGGGCCCAAGTGACCATTTTCAGCAGCTTCTTTGCGGTTATGTCATTCAAGGGAAGGGCAAGAGTCCCCTACTTCTTAATGAAATGTCGGTAATAATCCGTGAGACCCAAGAAGGCTCTCAATTGGGTCTGGGTGGTGGGGAAGTCCCAGTCATCACCAACTGGGCTTTGGCATAGAGAGGCTGTTTCCTGCCACCACCGACTTGTTGTCCTAGATAAGTAACAGAAACCTGCCCTATCTGGCATTTGGATACCTTTATAGTAAAGCCAGCTTTCACATGGCTTGAAGCACCTGTTCCAGATGGGATAGATGACTTTTCCAGGTGTCGCTGAATGTGGGAACGAGGTAGGCAACGGTGAAGTCTTCCAGCCAGAAGGCACTACCCTTTTAAGGGAGCTGTGGAGAATCCAATGGGATCCCCCCAAGAAACCCTTCTCGTGTGGCATGGGCTAGGCAGGTGCTCTCTGATTCCATCCTTCGGGGAGGTGCACCACAGGAGAATCACATGGGGGAGGAATTAGACCAGGAAGACTAGGAGGAACCCCTTCTTAACTTTCCCTGTAACCCTGCCCTTCTGATGGCTTTTTGATACTTTAAAGAAGTAGAAAAATCGAATATCTATAAAATTGACTGCATGTCCTGACAATCCCCCAGGGACTATGAAGAGGAAGAAGGCTGAAGAGGCATGCAGGAGCCAAGACCACACTGGCATATCTAATAGCTTTTGGCAAGGTCAGGCACTTAGTGCAAATGGCCTGTACCTGAAGCCACTTAACCCACCTGAGGGGCATACAAGGCTGCAGCAGGAGGGAGCAGTAAAAAGAAGCTGGAGCAGGAAGGTCGGCAGTAGCAGAAGCAGAAAAAGCAGAGCACGAGGTTTCACTTGCAGGATCTGATCTGGTCCTGAGCTCACAAATCCTGTTTGGCTGTGGCAGCATTGGAAGAGAATGGGAGAAACAGGCAGTCTTTCCAGGTGCACCTAAAAGCATGTTTGGTGATCACTCCCAAATTCTGGCTCTCCAGGATGGGTGGGCATGCATTTTCTGTTTCTGCAGGGAAATTGTGCAACAACCTTCCTGCTGCACTTTGATGTGCTGATGATAATTTCTTATTCAGGCGAACCCTTAAAACCATGCTGTTCTAAAAAATACTGCTCTGCTTGCCCTTTCCCGTATATCCTCGTGCCAAGATGCCCTTTGGTGTATGTGCACGCTATAAATGCTATATAACATAACTTAACATATGTATCCCCTCTCCAAATCTTAGGACTGTACACTCAGCAAATGGGAATTCTCAATAGATTGGGATATCTGCTTGACGGAATCCACCACTGAGTTACAGGCCTGAGTCCTTGGCCCGAATATAATGAAATCCCTACGGCCCGCGTACATACCGAATGCTGTATTGAGTGGAGACCTATGAAACGTAGCAGAACGCTTGTGGCCACTTCAGCAACCTTCCCGCACATCTTATGAAGATCCAAGATGGTGGCTGGTCTTCATGAAGATGGGGGCCACAGATACAGGACAAGCAGAGTTGGGGCTGCTGAAACGATACAAATGGCCATGGTTCAATCAAACAAGTCAATTCCAGAAGAGCATACACGAGGCAGATATAAACCACATTCACATAGGCAGAGGGAATGGAGCGTGATCCCTAAGGGCTGCCAAAGCATTATATAGGGTGGAGGGCGATCAGAGCAATGTGGGAGTCTGGAGAGCATAGAGTGCAGAGAGGAAGTGAGTGTGTCAGAATTGGGAGGAGTGGAAAGAAGGAGGCTGGCTTGGCAGAGGCTGAAGGGCAGATAAGGAAGAGGTTGGAAGTGAGGAAAATAAGGTAATTTGTTGGAAAGAAAAAGAGGTGACTAGGAAAGTCAAAGGAGGGTATAGGGAACAGAAGAGAAAGCTGGAGGTGAAGACAGAGGGAGGAGGAGGGGAAACATAAGGAGGAGGTGGTGAAAGAAGAGGACGAGAGAAAAAATAGGAGGTGGTGTTAAGAAACCAGGATAAGATGGTGCGACAACAAGAGGAGTGAGAGAGATACCAGCTGGAGGAGAAGGTGACAGCGATAGTACCGCAGGTATGCAACAAAACAGATGGACCAGTGTGAGGGTTTGAGGAGGTTAAACTATGTGGAGAAGCACCAAGGAGGCAACAGAAGCTGAGACCACATGGCAGTATAGTCTTGGAATGCACAGGAGAACAGAGGAGGGATCCCGAGAAACAAGATTGTTGCAGACGTGCGAAGTGAGAAACCATAAGTGGGAATTGAGTGTCATTAGGTCATACCTCAAATCAGTACCTAAAGAAACCCTTGATTTCCTGGTCAATCACTCAGTGACCTTTATTATTATTATTATTATTATTATTATTATTATTATTATTATTATTACGGTTATTTATTGAGTGCAGACCTAGCTTCGGGAAACAACAGAGCGCTTTACAATCATAGAGGGAAGAATAAGGTTATGGTGCATAGAAAAAAGGGAGTGCGGGTGGAACAGGGAAAGGCAATAGTCAGCAATGGATCTACAAGTAACCAGGGAGGGAAACAGTGGGGATCAGATCGCCCAGTCTATGGTAAGGTGGAGAGTGGACGGTGTCTGCAGCTCGGTGTTAGGGAAAAGGCATTCCTTGGAGAGGATGGTCGTGTCCTTCCTGAACTGTAGAAGCGAGGGGGCAAGTCGGATATTGATGGTGAAGGAGGTTACAGAGTCTTGAGGCATAGACAGAGAAGGCTTGTCTTCTGTTTTCTTTTCCTTTGTGGCCCAACAGAGTTCAAGTCTGCACATGTCTTTACTTCTGGTGAATTGCAGGCCTCCAGAAATGCTGAATACCTAAGTGAGGTAGCTTGGGGACTTCAGGTTGACAGCCTTGTATATGATGCAGCAGGATTTGAAAATGGTACAAGCGTGCAGCAGGAGCCAGTGCCGTTCGATGAGAGTTGGGTTGATGTGGTCGAGTTGGTACTGAGCCATTTGTGTCTTCCTTGCTATATGCTGTTTTAAATAGAGGTGCCTGTCGATGTTGAACCCAAGGGACTTGACACAGATGGCCAGCTGGGCTGTGAAGCCATTGAGGTGCATAGCAGAGAGCCAGGTGTGGATGTCTGGGTGTTCGGTGTTGTTAGTTAGCAGTAGGAATTCCGTCTTGAAGGGGATGAGTTTCAGGTAAGCACTGGCCATCCACAACTGGATACATGTGAGGCAGGCCTTGAGCCTGTGGATGTCTTTGATGGAGGATATCTTGATGTAGAGCTGAGTGTCATCTGCATACTGGTGGATATGGATGTTCTATGGAACAAGGAGAGTTCCAAGCGATTTCAAGTAATGATTGAAGATCACAGGGGAGAGGATAGATCCTTGTGGGACTACACAGGAGATGGGTACAGTTGGTGATCTGGAGGAATCCATTTATACAAACTGATGGAAATTAGCAAGGTAGGATTTGAACCAGCTGAGTATGATCTTGCTGATCCTCATGTGGTGATGTAAACTGTCGGTGAGTGTCCAGTGGTCTACTGTGTCAAATGCTGCTGAAAGGTCATGGAGAACCAGGAGGCAAAGATGGTCTTCATCAAGGATTTTAAGGGCATTGTCGATCACCTTGCTGGTAGCTGCTTAAGTGATGCATCTGGGTCTAAAGCCAGATTGGTAGGACTGAAGGGGGTTGTTGGCTTTGATGTGTTGGGTGCCAACTGCTTTCTCAAGGACCTTACCTCAGAAGGAAAGATGGGTGATGGGGAGGTAGTTGCGCAGGTCATCAGGAATCAGTATATTTTTCTTGAGAAGCGGGAGGATTTGTCCAGTCTTGAGGGTCGGCGGGAAGGTGCCTTGAGTTGGGGAGCTGTTGATTCCTGTCAGGTAAGGGAGGAGTGTGTCAGTCAGAAGTGTTTTGAGTACTGAGACAAGGATGATGTCATCCGCATGATGTGGCCTTGAGGGATGCTAGAATGGTAGTCAAGTCTCCATAGTTAGTGTCTTGAAAGTTGTCCAGGTGGTTGTGGTTTTGCGAGATGTGATGTGTAGTGTGCTGTCAGTTGTAGCGTTTGTGTCCATGGGATGGTGGATCATGCTGATCTTATTGATGAAGAAAAGGTGGTTGGCGGTTGCTTTCTCGATGGATTGTGGTATTGATGAGTCGGGCACAGGGTTGATTGAGTGCTTTATGGCTTTGAAGAGGGATCTGCCCTGCTCCTTCCTTTCCGTTATTAACTCCTAGTCAAGGGCATCTCTCGTCCGGGTGTCCAAAGTGAAAGGCAGATGAAGAAAAGGGCAATTCCTGGTTGGACCTGTTCAGACCTGGAGGACCCAGGACCAGAACCCCTGTTTCTCTGACATCAGGTAAGCTCCCTCAAATATGTGTTTCATCCCTCTCTTCCAACAGCTGCTCACCAGCAACATCATGGACACTGCATCATAACAAACTCCCTTGCGTCACTGTAGATCCCATCAGTACTCCATCATCCACAACTGTAAGAAGACTAATGATCGCCTATGTCCACTCATCAATCCACCATGCAGCGAACTTCACTGACCTCATCACCACACATGACTTAGATGCCATCTTCATTACCGAGAACTGGATGATATCCACCTCCACCCACATCCTAGATGTCCTCATCCCCAGTGGCTACAGAATTCAACAAGATTCGCAAAGAAGGCGTCATGGCCTTGCACCCAATTGGACGCTGCCGCCATTGGCTCTCTCGAAAGTCTTTCCTGCCACTTCTTGCTCTCCCCAATGGGCAGTGTCACTTTTCACCTCTAGCCTAATTCCCTTTTCTGACACAATGCCATTCCGTCTCAGATCTTAAAGTTGGCAGCAGAATGCCCCTAGAACAGGACCCAACCACATGAGGAGCATAAATTGGCTCTAAGACATTTTCAAAATACGTAAAGGGGAAGCCTAAACACTCTAGACTCTGAGTGACTGAAACCTCCCTTTGCAAGGATTTATAGGGATGGGTCCAGACCTTTCAAACTATTGAAACCCAGGATCTGTTAGAGGTCCTAGAAGAAGCCGTCCTACTAATTAATTTGTAGTTGATGCCCATTTTGTGTGTTGTTCCAAATGAACCCTGTTGACGTCTCATGTTTTGGTTCATATGTTTCATTGATCCCCACCGTACATTCTCGGTTACCCACAGTTCAGGCCTAACATTACTTCATAGAAAACTCACACTTTTCCCCTGAGCTATCATTCACTCAATACACATTCTAACAGCTTGACTTTATAACCAGCAGGACGATTCACACAGGACAGCTCAACCATGCATACAACTCAATACCAGATCCAACACACCTCTTCCCTTATCACAATAGACATACGGAATCACAATCACACCACACAGCTATACAGTTCCAACACACCAGATGTATGCGCCCAATGTACATGCACATCAAGAGATTAAGTACCTGCAAGAAAGAACTAAAATCACACAGGAGAAGTCACAAGGAAAACACACAGCCGATATCACAATGGTACGTACTATACAGAAACAACCATTTGCAACACAAACTCTAGACTTTCACATTGGGTCCAGGGCACCCCAAAACCCAGACACTTAACAGCAGACATGTGCAGGACAAGAGTTAGCAACATTACTCACAAACAGGTGGTGAACAGTAGAGGAGTGAAGGACAGCACCTGTAGAGGGCAGACTGCAAAGGCATGTAGCCACAAGAAGCTATGTGTAAGCAATGAAGAGTGGGGCTCACTTGGTGCAGGGAAAGGAGGTGCCTGCACACAAGCAATTAAGTGAGGGGGGGGGGCAAATGAGGGCATGCCCCCAGATATCTGTTGGCGCCTGTCCCTAACATGCCAAAACGCAGACAACTACACCTTAGACACGAAAATACAACCATGTATATCACTGAACGAAAAAAAACCAGCGACCACCCTCACCTGCAATCTTGAACAATTGTATCCTGTTAATGGCCTCTAAGACAGAATGATTTCGGGCAGTGAGGGGGACATGTGGAGGAGAGGGCCCTTCCATGCACCGATGCTCAGTCTGCTTGTTGAGCATGTGTTGAACTCCCATCCAGAAAGCTGATGTCAGCAAGGAGGCAGTGGTGACTGCCAGCGGACATCTGCTGCAGGTGGCCATGTCTGACTGTGTATAGGTGCGCTATAAATGCTGTATAACCCCAGCCATGTCATATCATATCATATCAAAGGTGAGCAGGAGTCAAGGCACTTTAAGGTGCTCAGAGGTCATGCAGAGAGCCCCCGCCCCCTTCGAAGCAAGACAACGTCCACCTTAAAGTAAAACAAACTTGATTTCTTCACCGGAAAATCGTCAGCGTATCAATTAGTCTGGAGCCATAAGAAGATAACTACCCGTGTACCAGCAATAGGACACAGAAAACGCCACCTGTCAATAAGCTATGACCGACCACTGGAACAGCGAAATTGCCGCGAGTCAATCAGTCAAAAGTCAAATTATCGCCTTGGTTAATGTCAACTGCCAGCTGCCTGGACTTCTTCCTTCCCAGGCATTTAGTAAATATATATTTTTCCACTGACAAACCTGAAAATACACAAGGAACGGGAAAGGAGGTGTTTTTTAAGACCAGTTTCTAGACAAAGAGAAAAGGCAATAAAGGGTGAAGCAATTGGAAGAGAACTAATGTATACAGTCCCAGACAAAGACCTGAAGGCAGGGGTCTGCCACCAGGAGTGGGCTGGCTTATGGGGAATTCTGGAGATTTCCATGTAGGCCTCTGCAACCTGGGCCTTTTTATGTGAGGCAACCTATTTAATTTCCAAATGTTCTCATAGAAAAAGGGGTAGGATTGCTGAAAGTGTGAGATTTGGGGCCACATTGAACATTGTTTCCAGGGCTTCTCAGGGGTTCCAAGTCCACCCCTGTCTGCAACCTTTGGCTCTCCTGATGTTTTGGACTACAAAGCCCATCAGCCCTATCCAGCATAGTCAATGGTGAAGAATCACGGGAGTTATAGTCCAAAACGCCTTGTGAGCCACATGTTGCAGAGCCCTGCCTGCACTAGTGTCAATTGACAAGTCGTTATTTGAGTACTTTGTAATGGGGCCCTTACCACTCAAATAAAGTTGCTGGATATCTCTGGGTCTTAAAGCAAAATATTGAGACTATTTGCCCTATTGTGATTTTTAGATCGATATGAGAAAAGCAAGATTAAATGCAATCTGAATAGGAAGGTGGCAGTGAGAGAAGATGAAATGAGGAAGGGCACAGGACAAGTTCACTTTACATGGGCTGAAGGAAAAGTTATCAAGACGGCAAATAAGTAACAAGCATTGGCAAAACCAACTATTTTGCTTTTGTGTACGTATTTGATGTGCATTTGCCAGCCACTGGCATGATGGTACTATCCATCCGTAGGATGGCAAAATGTGGCAAGTGGTATTGGTACCTGGGCATATTATTGCAGTGCCTGGCACGTCTAGACAAAAGCCAAAACTGTTGGATTTGCCAATGCCCTTGGTTTTTTGGCTTTGACTGTTTATTAGTTTCATTACACATAAAGTTGAATCCACTGTATAACATTTCATTTAAAACGTCAACAATACGTAAGTCATTGGGCCTCATTAGGAGGAGTGCGGTAGAGGGTTAACGGCGCCGGTTGAGCTGCCGGCGCTGTTAACCCTCTACCGCCTCATTACGAGGTCTGCTCGTGGGTCCCGCTAAGGACGCCTGGTGAAACCAGGCGTCCTTAGCGGGACCCACTAGCAGACCAGGATGCTAACAACGGGCCGTCATTAACGGGCCCGTTGTTAGCATCCTCCCCATTCCCATTGAGCCCTCTGGGGGCTCAAATGGGAATGGGGATGTACCGGGTCTGGGTCCCGGGAAAGGGGATTACCGGGCCCTCCATGGTCTGAATGGCCTGGTAATTCCCCATTCCAGGAACCCGGACCCGGTACCCGGTACCCGGTATGGGGGTAGCCATGCCGCTAAAAGCGACATGGCTACCTCCATACTCGTAATGAGGCCCAATATTGTAACAAAATAAAGCAGAAGACAATATAAATCGTACAATAATTTCCCATGAAATTCCAAGGCTGACATACATGAAGGGCTGCATTAACATACATCATGCATGAACACAATTCTACCTAGTTTATACTGAAGCTTTCCATGCTTTTCCCTGCATCATCATAATAACGTAAAGACACGTAAATCATGCGGTTTATGATGCCTTCCGGAATAATCTCGTAATTGAACAAACTGAATAAAGGGGTTCCAAGCCTTCAAATACTTTAACCCCTTAGCGAGGCCCCAATTTTACACATTGCAGCTCCAAAACAAACCCTAGCCCACCATTCTCGAATATCTGGTGCAGCGCTCGTTTTTCAATTCCAAGCCCTTGTGGCCCGAGCCGCAACCAGAAAATGTGCAAGCAATTTGGACGATTCTGAATTCAGCCTATATTGGCCACTGGATCATCATTACAAAGTAGGGGATGCTATTAGTCTTGTGCGGAACAGATGTGACCAAGCAATTCGCGCTGGGATGCCCCTCTTTGGGTGCGACCATATTTGCATATAGTCTTTCCCCTTTTGTAATGGCTTTGCAGGCAAAGAACGATGGTCTGGAGGGTTGCCTAAAGCAATGCCAGAAGTTAGGATTCATTCTAAACCTTCCAGCCATCATCTCTTTTGTTTTGCTATAACCACAAGGGGGTCCATGGGAAGATCAATACCAGATATGAATTTAATTTGGGTGAGCACCTCTTTCCAATATGTTTGAATAAGATCACATGCCCACCATATTTGGAAGAGTGTGCATCGAGCCAGACCACACCTCCAGCAATCAGAGGGAACTGCCAAATTAAACCTATGGAGCCTCTCTGGAGTGAGATAGCAGCAAAATAATATTTTATAGATATTTTCTTTTAGTTGGACACAATTCATTGTCTTAGCTGCCCTGGTCCAAATGTTATACCAAGCCAACTCATCAATAGGACATCCCAATTCATCTTCCCATTTAGTCATATAGGCATGTGGAGGTCTAAACTGACTTGCATTGAGGACCTTATGTAGTGACGGAACCCTCCTAGTAGGGGGCCACCTAAGAAAAGATCTTCCAGCTTTGTTGTTTCTCTGTTAGCATTCTGAATTGCTTTGGTATTGCTAACCCAGTGTATGTATCCAACTATATCAGCTTCACATAATAAAAATGTTTGTTTGTAATCATCAAAGGATAACGTCCTACCTCCCACAAACAATGGACCTAGGCATGTCAGACCCTCTTCCATCCAACAGGTATATCATCTAGGAAATAACCACGGATTCATCCAAATTGGAGTTAAAGGCGACAGAAACATTGTACCAGCAAATCTTCTAGTTGCCCTATCCCAATATGTCATCGTTATCTTAGCATTCCAATATGGCCACGCCAAGCCCCTGGAGAGAGCCAGTAGCATTCATGTTGGGGAACCGCTAATTCAGGCTACTCTATCATTGCCCATTGCTTAACCTTCATGGCCAGATATGTTACTATCTAAAAGTGGAGCCAATTGTGCTGCATTTAAATAATTCTCGTAAGTTTGGAACTCCCAGACCCCCATTTCCTCTAGCAGCTACCATTGTGTGCAAAAAACCCTAGGAAACCTCTTGGCCCAGACAAACTTGAAAACATGTGCCTGTATATCTGTTAGGATCCTTTTCGGTATTCAAATTGGAGCCTGCAAAACGTACAACCTCAGGAAAAGGGTAATTTGTACTGCTGCTACCCTTCCAAACCATGAAATATCAGCTTTGGCCAATGAGTCAAATCATCCTTGATGTTCCTACACAACCAAGGGCTATTATGCTGATACAACAAGTAAGGAGTAAGGTGAACCCCCAGGTATTTCAAAGAGTCTGGAACCCATTACAAACTAAAGTCCATCTGCAAAACACAAACTATTCTGGGTAATTCAGAGACATTAAGCATATATGATTTCAGAAAATGTATTTTAAAAATGGATACCATGAGAAACGATTCCAAAAGAGATTTTATAGATGGTAACGTAGTCACAGAGTCCCAACTCAAAAAAAATAAAAGACCATCTGCTTACAATGCAATTTTATAATAGAGATGTGCTATCTCGATCCCGTGGATAACCTCATGAGATCGAACTCTTTGTGCTAATGGCTTCATTGACAACGCAAATAGTAACAGAGATAACGGGCATGCCAGGAGAGTTCCCCATGACAAAAGAAATGGTCCCATTACGTTTTATCCTTGTGCAAGGATGAACAAAGTTAGCTAATCCCCTTTCTAAAAAATATCCCCAAATCCAAACCCCTGTAGCACTTCCCTGAGAAACACCCAGTTGACCCTGTCAAATGCCTACTCAGTATCCACCGATAATAACACTAGAGATTGGTTGTTCTGTCATGCCATTCAATAACGCTAATTGCCCTACACATATTATCTTGAGCTTGTCTGCCAGGACTAAATCCAGCCTGATCCATATGTATAATGCCCAGGAGGACCCCTGTTCAATCTATTGGCCAAAATGTTTGAATACATCCAGACATCATAGATAAGAACCGCGATCAGTCTATATGATAAACATTTCTTCACATCCTTACCTTGTCTTTCCCAGGAGTGATAACACAGATTCACCCACCGTGAGAGTGACAGCTCCTGAAGTCGCAAACTATTAGGTAAGGTGACCAACTGCAGAATCAACATCTAAGGAAACCGCTTATACTAAAAGGCGGAGAAGCCATCTGGACCCGGCGTCTTATTATTAGGAAGGGACCGTATGACTTGGGAAACCTATTCTGCCAATATCAGGGATTTTAATCTTTCTTTGTCTAAATCAGAGATTTTCGGGAGATTTGCTTCACAAACAAAAGCCTGCTGATCCCCCAAATCTAGGTTTTCCTTGCAAAATAGTGCTGAACAATAACGCATGCGAATATCCATTTTGGAATGTCCACTATGGGGCAGAATGGGGATCGGGAGCCTGGCTATACCGCCACCCGCGAATGGGTAATTACCGGCCATTCAACTCGTAATGAGCCAGTTATTGCCCAATCGCGGGTGGCGGTGCCGTTATTGAGTTTGTCGGTAGCCGTGCCTGGAAAACAGGCACGGCTACCGCCAAACTCGTAATGAGGCCCACTGTTTAATGAATCAGTATAGTCACTCCTGGAGTCTTAACCTGAGATGAGTCTCTTGGAGTAACACAAGATCAGCCCCCAATTCAGTTATTCTAGCAAGCACACTTTTCCTTTTCATTGGAGAGTTCAGGCCCTGTGCATTCAGGAAAACTATCTTAAGGGTAGCCATTTAATTTCCATTCTGATTTCCCAACTAACATCAGACAACAGTTTGCAGTTTTCCCCCACAGAAAGTTTGTATATCACATCACCAAAATATATAAGCATTCAAGCTCCCACAACATCTGGTATGCCTACCTCCCAATCTGTGCCTTCTTTTCTTTAGAAACCCTTTGACGTACTGCCCCCTTGAATACATTCCATTTTGAATCAAGCATCCGTCCCCGAAATATCAATGAGTCATAGCATTCCCATCCGCAGAGATGTTTTTTTCCACCAATCAGTGTAGAACAATAAGCCCATTGTGCCCATAAATCATACATTTCCGCAGTGAATGTCTCATGCCTTGGAATATGTAAACTTAAGAACCCCCTGTTTTAGGGAAACATTAGGTATACTCGGTGGTCGAAGTGTACGAAAAGAAGTAGTGGACCTATGTTCCCTACTGTCTGGCTTGTGCTCCCCACATAACCCCACAGCCATGCCCCCTCCCACACACCATACAAACCCCCAAACACATGTGCCTGTTGTTTAAAGGAACGTTCAGTGCAGTGCGCTGAAAGTGCAACTTTCAACTTCTTTCTACACTTTTATTTAAAAACGAAACCATTGCAGTATTGTTTCTTTTTCAAATATAAGTATAGGAATAGTAAAACTTCCTAAAGAAAAGTAAAGGAGCACTGCTCCCAACCACTCCCACCCACTTCGACCACTGGGTATACTACCTAAGTTAGGGTACATGCTCCCGATGCAACAGCAACTATTGACATATGCAACAATAAGAACATCTTTGCTCAACAAATCTAACTCAATTATCCAAAGTCGGCCTATGGAAGGCAACCATTTTGGGGACTTCGTTACCCACCTATACAAATGAAAAAGAAAAAGGAGAAAGGAGGGAATCCGGCCCAAGCTCCAAACTCTGTTGGCTCCCCGAAATCTAAGCTTATCTCATGTCTATCCATGGATGGTCTCTAAGGATCTCTGCACCTAGCCTTTTGAGAGCATGCTGTGGCTCATCTGGGTTGAGAGTTTGAGGGATTTTCCCCATCTGACATTTGGATCTCTCCCTGTGGAATCTTAAGCATGTCCATCGCTGCTTGAAGAGTGGTGAATTGATGTTAGGTACTGTCGCTAGTCAAACCTATCTTGCAAGGATATCCCCAACTGTAAGGGATCATCTTGAGGTGAAGCCATTGAGTTTGTGGTTTCATCAGTCTGTGTTTTTGGATTGTGTTCGAAGCCAGATCTTGAAAAAGAGTGATGGTGTGGCCTCTAAAAGGGATTCCATTTTGCGTTCAAGCCTTTTAGAAGATCAATTCCTTATCCCCAACTGTAAGGGATCATCTTGAGGTGAAGCCATTGAGTTTGTGGTTTCATCAGTCTGTGTTTTTGGATTGTGTTCGAAGCCAGATCTTGAAAAAGAGTGATGGTGTGGCCTCTAAAAGGGATTCCATTTTGCGTTCAAGCCTTTTAGAAGATCAATTCCTTAGATTTGAAAAAATGTACCCTCGTCAATACATCAGTAATAAGGCATTGGCATTGCTGAAAGTTCGGGAACATGCAATGTGTACAGTTCAGAGTGAGGCCTACTCCAGTAGAATTCCCCAGAACCTCGAAGAACAGGTAAAATCACAATTAATAATCTCCCTAAGGACTCCTCTGAGTTGTTCCTGCATGATCGATTTTCAATGTCCTCCAACTTCTCATCCATGTATATATGGTGTAGTTCCAAATCACGGACTCTGAATTCCAGATCAGAATGGTGATTCTCCTTGTCGCAAAAGGCATTTTCAAGATCTCCAAGGCACTGTTTAGCATTTTGTACATTTTGAGCGAGTTCCTGAAATGTGCCCTTCAACCACCTGCTCACATGGCATGAAAAGAGGAGCTGGTTCGCCAGAGCCCAGCCGTTCTTTAGAATCAAGTCGTAGAATATAAGGGCAGACTTTCCTGTGATCTTAACAGGACTAATGAATCATCACCTGTGTCCAGATCTCCTCACAGAGAGGGAGATCAGGCTGGCTGCTCAATCCGAACACAGCCACCTCTCACTAGAAAGCCACAAAGCTGCAGGACGTATTAAAGTCAGCCGAAAAGCCTCATTGTGCAAAGAAGATTATAACACTCACCTCTGCATTTGATCACCAAGTCACTGATAAAGTTTCCTCCTTCAGATGGGTCAGTGCGGGAAGCCTCCACCTCGTGAGTAAGTCGCACGGTCCAGCGGTGTAACTTTTGTCGAAAAACCCTCTGCCCCGTTCACCTTATGGATGGGTCATCTGTCACACCTCTACAGTCCCCACCAAGGCTCATGCCTCACTCTGCTGCCTCCAGTGCGATGAAGGACAGAGAACCGCCATCTTAGAAGAGCTCCAGCTCAGATCCAAGAACATCAAATATTACTGCAACAGAGAGCGGAAACGCTCTGATAAGCGTGAATATGAAGCCCCAATTCTTCATAGCAACAAAACAGTGATTTGGGATCCCAAAGGTGGCCGCTACATGCTGGGATTCTATTTGCTTTCAGGAAACGCAATTGAGCGCAGGAGAGTGACGTGTCCATTGCTTGTTTTTAATAGGCATTTGTTGCAAGGATAAATATACTGCTTATAAATCAAGTGGCTGAAAGGACACACACTTGTTTAAGAAATTTTTATTAGAATAGAAGCTGATTAATAGCTGCAAATAAGCCATTGCTTTTCATAAGGCCTTTAAGAAAACACAGAAAGAGATCCCAGGGGTATGTGTATTTTGGGTGGGGAGAGGCAGAGAGTGGGTGGCAATGGTCAGAGTGTCTAACATTGCCATCGGCAGTCAATGGGTGTGTAACTAACCCAAAGAACATCCAGAGGACGTGTCACCCTCACATCCCATCTCTATCATCTCTTCACTTCCCATGGCAATAGTTTTGGATTATAGGCAGCTCTTACAGTGCCACCTAATGCCAAAACAAAAAAAACAGCCACATTATACACATTCGCCCTAAAGAGTGATACAACACTTGAAAACGTTGCACGTTCAAGTTCAGAAAAAAGAGTGGTAGACAGGCTTTTTTCCATTTAGTGTGAATGCTAATAAATCCACTTGCAGCCCTATGGTGAAAGGGAGCACCCCATTATCCCAGAGCCCAAATATTGTGCCACCTTTTCCAAAGGGGTGTATTGTGTGTTACACCAATGGGTATATCTAGAAAAAAGTGTTTCTTTTTGAACTAAAAGTGGCTATGTGGTTTAGTAAGGAAAGGGGGCAAGACATGCTGGGATGAACAGGGAGAGATAAAGCCTGTGGAAAGAGAGAGAGGATTTAAGCCTGTACATATAATTGTGAACACCCCCACCCATATTTATTTATTTAGCATTTTTAAAGTGCTCACACAGTCCGGGAGTATTGCGTATTTTTTTTAAATTATTTTTATTCAAACCATTGTTTTTTAGTTTGATCAACAAACTTTTACAACATTTTGTGCTTTTACAGGTGCATTTTACAATTGGTTGCAACTTTTCATTTCATATCATTACATTTGGTGGCAACTTTTCATTTCATTTCATTACCATAATATTGAATAAAAACATAAAACCATAAAATAATCATTTGTGTCCAGCAATTACATATATCGGTAGTTAGAGATGTTATCCAACGCAACAGAAAGGCCAATTCACCTAAGACCTTTATGTGAAATCATGATCTTTAGAAACACATAATAAGCATGAAGAACTTAAACACACATTGCATAAATGTACATTATCAATTAAAATGAGTGCAATTAGGATAGCAACACAGACTCTTCTGCATAAACACATATATTTGGAAAATAACGGAGCACAAGTAAGCATTGCATGTGCTAATAGTAACAGCAGGAGTAATAATTCAGCCCTTCAGACTTTTAAGGTACATGCTTTCCAATTCCAGATTAATGTGTGTTAGGAACCTGCAAAGCAAAAAGATCAATCTTGTACTATTACTCCACATACAAGATAACCAAAACCACTCCTTTTTAACTAAGTTCATGCCCACTCTTTCTTGCTCAAATATTTGTAAGCGAATTTCATCAAAGTGTGAACAATAGACGACTAGATGCTTAGTAGATTCAATCTACATCCCATCATTATAGAATCTACAGCCCTGATCACTAACTGTTGCCAGAGTTGGGTGCCAACATCCAATTCTTTCAAGGGTCAGCATTTGATTTAATTTAAATCAGAGGTAGATTTCTCTGGCTTTGTTACAAGGAAATTGAATAGTAGGGTTTATTTGATGTTCTTTCAGTGCTGAACTTTGCTGCTTCTTTGTACAATTTAAATTCGATCATTTCATTTAAGGTCTTACACCAATCATGATCGAATAAACGAAGTTTAACATGTAATAGTCTGAATTCTAAGTCCGAGGGTCTAAGCGCAATTTTAGCAAGTACAACAACCATGCGGTCATAATATTTTGCAATAGATGGTGGTGTGGAAGCAATCAACATCTGGCCTAAGTCCTCATATAAGCAGTTAGTCGGAGGATATAGCATGTTGGCTAAATTTGACAATAAACGCCCGTTGTAGCGCTCAGACAAAGCAGTAAGTCCCAATTCCTGCCTCAATACGGCATTGGGTAGATACTTGGCTAAACGCAAAGCCCCCTTCCATAAGCCTCCTTGAAGTTAGTCGAGGAATTTATCGATATCTGCAAGGCACATATCTAGGGCAAACAAGAGTACTGATTCCACTTTAAGTATGTAAAATTTTAATAATGGGATTAGCGAAAATGTACAGTACTTCACATATACCATACGCATTTGGGTTGCAAGGGGTGCAGCTGTTTTGTTCAGTGTCTCCTTCCACATTGCAATAGAGTTGGAATCGGAGATTGTATAACCGAGATACCGGATTGAGGAGACTATCGCAATTGGAAAGTCCTGAAAGGTCCATTTAAATGAAGAATACTTCCTCTTTAGATTACTAAATACAACAATGTGTGATTTTTCCACATTACAATGAAAATTGTGGATACTGCAATAAGAGGATAATAGAGACAATTTGGCTTGAAGACCCGAAAGCTAGCCAATGAATTTCCAGGTGACCAAGTCTCACCGGATAAGAGATCTGCTTGGTCGTTTATGCTGCATAAATATAGATGGAATAAGGTGGCTGCCAGGTTACACCCCTGCTTCACACCAATCCGAATAGGAATGGCGTTAGTGGTTGCACCCGCATTGTTGACTCTCACAAAGTAGGAAGTGTTTTCATGAAGTTTTGAAATTAAATGTATAATAAGAGGAGATATGCCCATACAAGACATCTTTTCCCAAAGCAGTGAGCGTATCAGACAGTCAAAAGTGGATGTAAGGTCTATGGATGCCATATACAAAGGACCAGAGTTCTGAACTTTTGCTTTTGCCAAAAGATGGGCCATTATTGTTGCATTGAGTGTGGTCCCCATCCTGGCCCGAAACCCAATTTGGAATCGTGACAAAATATTAAGCTGTTTGATTGCAGTTTGTAATTCATGAAGCAATAGAATGGCAAAAACCCTCGCGGCAGTATCAATTAAAGCATTGGGTCGAAAATTGGATGGGTCAGATGTAAGGCCCTTTTTATATATGGGAACAATGATAGAACACAGCCAGGAAGAAGGAATGAGCGAAGTCCATAAGATGTTATCAAATTGTTTTTAAGAAACTGAGCCCACAGCGCTGGATTTCGTTTTAGAACACAAGAAGGAATACCATCTGGGCCAGATGCGCTACAGTAATTCAGAGCATGTATTGCGGTTTCAATATCGACCAAAGACCATAATGGCAAAGAAGGACTTAAGAAGCCGAAGTCCATTTTCTCTCGATTAGCGAAAGCTGGAGGCAGTGAAAATTTATTTTCAAAAAATGTTTTCTAAGAGTCAGCAGATATCGTCGAGACCTGGTCAGTACATAGAGCGGTTGTGCCCGCCCTAAGCATCGCTCACGTAGAACATCTACCATTGTGGCAAAGCGTGGCAAACATTCTTTGATTATTCAAATTATGTATATAATGTTTGTGATTGCAACATTTGTTACAATATACATTACAAAGAGTTTTTTTTTCCTTCAAATATTCCTCCAATGGGAGAGAAGCCTTTCTAAGTTCTCGAAGGGCCATATTTTTGGATCTTTTTAGCTGCTGAAATTGCCTTAATGTTAGGATCTTGATACAGGGGCAATGACCCCTCATACGTCTTTTGCAAGTTAGTTGTTACATTTGCTATAATATTTAAAAACCAACAGACTTCAGCTTGCGCAGATAAATGGTGATTAGAGAGTCCATTACAGTTTGAGAGCTGTGTTGCGACCATATCGTTCATCCTATCACAACGTTTTTTGGAGTAACGAATTGACAACCCAGGCGGTCCCCCTCCAAAAAGGTCTGTTGAATGTCATTACTGAACATGTCCACATTGACCTCCAAATTTAGCTGGATTATGGAATGGTCCCCGAGGCCAGGATCATAGATAGCAATTTTACTGGACTTTCCCTGTAAATTTGCTGAAATAGCATATTAGTCGATACATGAAGAAGTCAAATCCCTCCTCCATGTATGGCATCCATCGCTAGCAACAAAAGGAAGAAAATCAAGCTCCCAAGGTGCTAAGTACTCTTGCCATAGTTGCCCTCTATAATTTTCTTAAGATTGACCATCAGCAATTGGATTATACATATTCAATTTTGAACAATGGGCACTGAAATCCCCTCCCAACAGTATTCTGCATGTTGGATACAATGATATAACTTCATCAAAAAGCTTGTCAAGCTCCTGAAAAACAGTTGTAATTTTCTGTAGAGCAGGTTTATGATAAAGTGAAATAATAAGCAAGAGATCACGGTGGTCAACATTTAAAGAAACCAACAAGGCCATTGTTGCCATGGATTTATATTCTGCTACAATATGTATTTTTAAATTGGTGTTTACACAAATGGCTAAACCTCCATAGGGTCGCCCAGAATGACCTCGTTTTGCCTTAATTTGGTATACCACAAATCCAGGCAGTAGTAGCTCTTGTTCACACATGGTTTCCTGACATAATAGAATGTCACATACAATGCATGGGTGCGCATGGTTGCACCATGAATACAAGTTCCTGAAACCACATGAATTCCATGACAATAAGGCTAGGACAGAAGCCTGCTTACTGGGGGATATTGTCCATGGCCGGATTTAAAGTAATGGCTAATGCAGATAGCCAAGACCAATCTTTGCTAATGTTAGATAGACCTGCAAGCTGGGCAATGACAGCAGAATTCATCTCCCCGCTTGAGTCCCCACAATCTTGCTTTGGAGAGTTCAAACTAATTGCCGGAATTGGAGTTTCATCAAAACAGATCGCAACATCAATAGAATCAAAGAGATGCAGCATTAGTCCAATAAATTGGAGTTCACCTGTGTATTGCATCAACATGTTAGTGATTCTGGCTGATTGCACTTTGCACACCCTACGATGATTGGGAGTTGCTGGCAAAGTAACCCATTCTATATCAGCCGTATTCAATTTTCTTAAAGCTGGAATTCTACTAAATGCTTTTAAGAGGGCTGAACGATTAAGGCGTTTAACGCCATTTTTGGCAGAAACAATTTCCCATCCTATGATGGTCGTGGAGTACTTGCCCATTTCCCCCATACCATCATCTTCCAACCATTGGGGCTGTGGAGATTGCGGCCGAGGCCCTTTTTTAGAATCCTCCAATAAAGGACCGTGTGCCATCGGCAAGTTGGAAGAGGACTGTGGGCAATTTTCCATATTTTGCACCTGAGGAGCCACTACAGTGGGCACAGAGGCCAGTTGTGGAGCGGTGTTAGCCAGGTTTGAATTACCGCTGTCGGAAGTCATAACCGCACCCCTGCCTGCTTGCACAAATTTGTTCTCAATGAGTTTGAAACAAGTTGGTAATTGTGTTTGAGAAGACGGTTCAACTTTGCCATCCGTATTTAGATGCACTAATGGGGAGGCAGCCGGACCACAAACGCCCAGACTTTCCACCGGCTTAAAAGTTTTTTTAATAATAAGTGTGCGCGGGCCAAGCCCACCTTTAAGAGCAATTTGTTCATCAGGGCTAAGATGTTGTAAGGCATTTTTGCTCTCTACGGACAATTCCTCCAAATTAATACCCTTTCTTCATTATTACCTAGCTGGGCGTTAGGGTCCATATTGGATGGCGATATACTCATTGAATTATTTTTAGATTTTTTTCATTTTTTTATTTTGAGAAGAAGTGATGGACTGCCATCTTCCTATCAGCTTTTCTTTTTAGAGCTCGAAAGAAAAGTCTTTTTTCCTTCCTCGAGGTAAAAGTTTGCCCCGATCCTACCGAGGTGGCATCTCTATGTGCAGTAACAGTTTCTGGGGAAACAGAATCAGTTTGTGCGTTTGCATCCAACAGTTTTGTTAAAGCTGAGGGACTGTCTGGGGGGGCTATCACACACATTAATGTTGTCTGCAGGCGGTTTCGCCTCCTGCTCATCAGATTTAGGTTGTAAGAAAAATAAGACCTGTTCCATTTTCTCAGAATGGAGTGCGACCTCTTTGCACAATTGGGCATGAGTGAGAATTTGGCAAGAAGGTATAGCCAATGGAGCAGCTACAGTGTGAGCAAATGATTGAGGAAATGTGTAAGAAACACAGGGGTCTGCCTGACTAGGCAGATCATGCTCATAGGCTTGAATAGCATCTGTTTGCGTAGTCACAGAGGCAAAGCAAGATGAAGTCACTTTCAGATGTGGCTGATCTCCACCTTCGCGTCTAAGACTATCCGCAAATATAAAGCCCTCTAATTTGTTGATTTTGAGAAGAATCAGTGAGGATTTGCAATCTCTGATCTCGTAATGTGTGTAATCATGCCCTTTGTCCAATAGATTCAATATCCTTCATAGTACAGGATATGAGGCTTCCAGGGATTGCATGTCCTCAGAGGGATCCAATAAGTCAAAACCTAATGGTGGGATCTGCTGTTTGTTGGTAGGTGAGTACGCAAGTCCTAGAACAGGATCTAGGGACGAGGTTGGATTTCTGGTTGGAGAGGATAGACATGGACTGGATGAAGGACAATTCAGAGACTTTTGTTTTGCGAGTCTCCAATGGAACAGGAATTATGAGCTCTTCAGGAGAAATCCCTTCCCTGCAATGAATGTGCACGTCAGCTCTCTTGCAGCTTGGAAGAGTGACAGGGGTCCAGGGGCCAACAGAGAGCCATACCCATTTTTCAAGCGCTGTGAGTACCACTGGCGCAAGGATGGAATTATCTGAAGGAGAGGAGCCCATTTCTTCGCTGGAGCGATTGTCTGCAGGGAGAGGGTCGTCCATACGCATGCTAAGGAAGCTCTTGCGCGAGGACTTAGTAGGGCCGGTGACATTTCTAGATACGGCGGCACTAGGTGGAGAAAAGTCAATTGACGCCGTTACAGCTTGAGCTCGAGCATAAGAGAATGCTATCTCATAACATACCAAATCCTGATCAGTAATAGAGCCCCACATTGCGTGCAAACACAATACCTTATCAGTACCCGGCGCAGTAGCACCACCAATACGCTTAGACAGCGACATCCGTTTAGCTTGATGTGATTTGGTGGTGCTAACCTTTTTGGGGAGCGGTGAAGTAAGAGGGCGACCACTGCGTAAGCTTAAAACCATTTGAGATCAGTTCACTACAATCAACCAAATGCCAGCCCTAAACAGCAGAAAATACAATTATTCTGCAGAACAGATTTAAGAGAATTTTTTTTTTTAAAAAAGGAAAAATATTTCATTATGCAGGACCCACCTCCTCACCTCTCACATCCTAACAGCACAACAGCACACTTAACTGTAAGAGGATTCAATTCAACACTACAGCTAAGTCAATGCCTAGTCTGGGATACTGAATGGAAACCCTTATTGATATATCTTTATGTCCAGTTCATGAGTTCTGGATGACTACCCCTATATAACACCCCTCTCTTGGAATCCCCCTGACCCCACTGAGCCAAGAAGTAGTTCTGTTTTGCAAGTTAAAAGGTTTATTTGAGAATTTAAACAATATATATATATTATATCACACTTTATATTAAATTAATAATTGAATATCACACTTAATCTGAGCAGTAATCAATAATGGATAGTCTGGCACTAGCACACTTCTTTATAATCAATGATGAGTGGTTATAGGATGGATAAAATAGCAACAATACTTTTATGGTTTCAAATGGATGCAAGGTGGAATGAAAATGCAGTACAGAAAATAACTTGATAGGGTTTCAACAAAAGACAATGTAATCACTTTCTTGGACAATTCACCCCCCAGCAGCTTATACAACAGATAGGAGTTTTGAAACACAGGCAAAATGCTTTGAATATGGTGACAATGCAGTGAGAAATATGCTGAAAATGCTTTTAATTCCCTTCAGGAGGTTCAGGGTGAGTGGTATCTAGTTAATATGAGTTCAGGCTCACTCTAGCAATGATTCAGGGATGGTTTTTAAGAGGCAAACGAAATTTAGCAGTTCAGGCAAAAGCAGCTATCTTTTTACAAGTAAAGAAATCGGGCCAAATCGCAAATCGCGGCAAAATTCGCGAGTGCGAGAATCGTGATTACGGCAAAAGTATAAGGAGTAGCAAGTCGGTTCTAAGCTTGTTGAAAAGGTGAGATTCTAAGTTTTCAGAGGAAAGTTAAACCAAACGGTTCCAGAGATACGGACGATTAAATAAAGGTAGTTTTTCGGATTTGAAATTTTAAAAGTTCAAAGCGACAGGTTACAGCTTGCAGCTAGAAAATGACAGGTGACAGCTAGGAGGCAGTTCTGGTTAGATTAAAATAGATTGAATTATATTATTTTAACTAAGAGATTGGTTCTGCACAGTTCTGCTAGGTACTCACAATATATTTTGAAATAGGCCTCCCCACGGATCTGGTCAGGTTTTGGACTGGACTCCGGTTCTGGTCTCGGCACTTCACAGTGATCTGGGTCAGCTCTCTGGTTCTGCTAACAGCGGTCTGGGTCACTCTGGATCTCTGGCCTCTGGTTCTGGATACTGCTCTGCTTTCTCTGGGTACAGCACTGCTTCTGGATCTTTCTGGTACAGGGTTTCAGGCCAGAATCAACACCTGGGTCCGGCTGTGAATAGTCTGCAAAAGATTTTTGGGCCTGCTGACAAATACTTTTGCTTGCAGTGGGGCCTTCTTGGTTCAAAGTTCTGTAGTCTCTGTTTAGCTTGGAAGTCTAAGTGTAGGATCTCTGGATGTGAAGTCGTCGGTCAGCATGCTCCGCAGCAAATGGAATTGAATGTCTCTACCTGTCCCAGCAGTCTCTTTTTATGTGTTTTGAAAGTGGGTGTGTGCCTGGGCCTAGCTAAGCCTGCCCCTTTCTACTTGTCATTGGCCCAATTCTCCCCTCTCCCATGATTGGGGAAGGAACTGTGAGTCAGAGTGATGCTGTAGGTTTTATGGGTCAGAGGATCCTCCCCTGGTCAGTTTGCCCACAAATCTATATTTGATCAAAAAGACATATTTCATAGATACACAGTGGTTTGAAATTACATGCACCCATCACATATCACATGAGGTATACTCCGTTCAAACTCTGATGTTTCTAAGAACTTGCATTCAGAAACGGCAACATTTTGCGTCTTTTAACTGGTCTTGCAATATTGGTTTTTCATTAAAAATTATACACATATACACGGCCTGTCCATACATACTCCAGTAAATTCCCATGTCTCTAGCTTAACACAGAGTCTGTAGTATACATAAATAGCAGGGTTTTGCCCCAGAACATCACACAAATTGGAGTTTGGGCTTGAATCGAAGGTACATTTTTTAAATGAAGGCTCTCAAAGTTATACATTCCTGTCATTTGATTACAAAGAGTTATCAGTGTTTCTGTAAAATATATATTTTGCTTTCAATTCAGTTCTCAGAGTGTTGGAGTCCGCCTCCAAGACTTGGGTGGGTCAATGACCACATGTGTCTTCTGGCAGGCAGGCCTTTGTTGACAGGAAACAGTCAAAATCAACATATTCTATTCAATTGCAAGAGCCTATTGTGTGGTCTCCAGGAGGCTCCCAGCCAGTCTGCCTTCTATCAATCAAGAGGTCATGTGAGATTCTAACTCCTGGTGTGAATCTCTGAAGGTGAGAGGTTTCCCAGCCTTTGGCCTGTTAATTAAATCAGATTGTCTTCTGGGAACAGCATGTGGTTAAGATTTTAATTAACTCCCAGCCTTTGATGTAAAGGCCTCTCCTGCAACTCCTGACATGAAGTTTCCCTGTCAGAGTTTAGACCACTAGCGCCGCCCTCAGTCAAAAGCGGGTACTGCATGCAATTTTTTTTGGATCAGTCTTGAATTCAAGCATTTCAAACAAGAGATATTACATGGAAGTATATTGTCCAGGTTCAACAAATGGCATTGGTGTAGTTCTGCAGTAAAATAATTTTGTGCCCATAAATTAGCCATGTTTGACCTGAAGAAAACGAATTCCCACCAGTTATGGGTTGCTTTTGGCAATCAACATTGCCCCCTTTTACAATGGTTTTAGGCTCTGTGCCCTTCTGTGCTCACAACATAGGCAAAAATGGGTGACAGCCTATTCTTCATGCATTTCCCTGTGTATTTTCTGGGAAGTTCTGGCCGTCATGATGTTTTCCATGCCAGTACTGCACAGTTTTTGTGGTAGGGCTCGGATGCATGGGTAAAAACATCCCACAAGCCCCCCTCTTGCGATGGCCATTCTGTTTCACTGATGGAACTCGCAAGATCTGGGATGTTCTCCTCATCTTCTTCTGGTAGATGACACAGTCCAGCATCTTTTCCTCCATCCGGTACTGATCGATCGGTTCTCCTCGCCGGTCTTGATGGGAATATTGGGCGGTACCCCGGGCCCCTTGCGTCTCTGCTCCCGGTCTCTGGATCGTCCTCCTTGGCCAGTCTCCAGGTTTTCTTTCTCCTAGGACGACAAAGGAAGAGCGGCAATACCTATTCATGGACATTTCTCCCCCACCATTGATATAGTGGGGTGGCATATATATTTTAGAACTCAACAGATATGAACATGCACATTTTTTTTAAATTAAGAGACAGGAACACATAAACTTGAGAAACACAGAATTTGATAGGCTATATGTAGGATCTTTTAGGGTTGGAATTGAATTACTCTGGAGCGGTACCCTCTGGGATTGCAGAGGACTCCTCCAGTTGTTGCAGAGTGTGCCTGGGATGGCAACACTTCAACTGGTTGATGTGGACCCACTTGTCTTCCCCCTCTGCCAAACCGCCTTTGGGGATGCGGATCTTGTAGGCCACAGGGGAGATCTTGTCTATAATCTCAAACGGTCCCTTCCATGTAGGCAAACATTTTCGCTGTTTGGCCTGGTTCCTTTGGAAATTGTATAAATAGACCCGGTCCCCCACCTGATATTCCTTCCTGGAAGTTTTCAGGTCATAGTGGGTCTTCATACTCTCAGCTGATCTTTCTAGATTCCGCTGAGCATAGGCAAAAGCATGTTGAAGGCGTTTCCTTAAATTCTCCACATACTCATGAGTTGTGGAGGCATTTATTAGTGTCTGCTCTTGGGTCCTGTAGAGCAAATGCTGCGGAAGCACCATCTTGCGTCCAGTCATCAACTCGAATGGTGACATTTTGGTTGCAAATGAAGGGGTAGATCTGATGGCCATTAGGACCAGAGGTAATCGGATATCCCAACTTGGCCCAGAATCTGCCACAAACTTCTTTAATATGCTCACAATGGTTCGGTTATATCTCTCTACTGCCCCAGAAGAAGCTGGCCTGTAAGCAATGTGTAGCTTTCTCTTGACCCCCAGTATCTCCCACATCTTTGTCATTACTTCACTGGTGAAGTGGCTACCCCTGTCTGACTCAATCCTTTGAGGTAGACCAAAACGGGAAAAGATGTGGTTAATCATCAGGGCAGCTGCAGTTTCTGCCTTGCAATTTGGGGCTGGGAGACATTCCACCCACTTGGTAAACAAGCATGTCACAGTCAACATGTACTTATTCCCCCTAGCAGAGCGAATCACGGGGCCTACAAAGTCGATTTGTAAATCTGACCATGGCAGTGTCATCCCCCTCTTTTGGAGAGGCGCACGGTGCGTGAGGGATGATGGCTGAAATTGTGCACACACAAGACACCCCTTCAAGTATTGGTCGAGGTCCTGCCCCATGTGTGGCCAGTATGCAACCTCTCTTAAGATTTCCAGTGTTGTGTGAAACCCCCTATGACCGGCGGTGGCCGCATCATGGCCGTGACTTAACATCAGGCTTCGGAATGAGGTAGGAACCACCCACTGATCGTGGCCAGCTTTGGATTTCCTTACCAGCAAACCGTCTTGGATCCGGAACATTTTTGGACATTTCATCAACACTCTTAGGTCCTCTTTCCCAATGTAATCGGTATCCGTCAGGGGAAAGTTCTCAGGGTCCTCAAGGTGTTGGTAAAACTTACCAATAATTGGATCCCCCTTCTGAGCTGTAATCAAATCAGCATCAGGGGTCTCCTTACTCCATTGTGCAATTGAAAGGTCGTCGTGAGCATTTGTCTGGGACCTAGTGATAGCAGTGACCTGGATTTCCCCCAACAGGGACTCAATCTCAATTAGATCCCCATGGATGGCCCCGGTTTTGGCCAGCTGATCAGCTAAGTCATTTCCAGCTTTGTCTGGTCCCTCTACTTTAGAATGACCCTTGATCTTTTTCCAATAGATGGTCATCTCATTCGAGGTGACCAGATCGTCAATGTTTTGGATCAACTTCCCATGTTTCAAGGGTTTGTTATTAGCACATAACATGCCTCTGGTTTTCCAATTAACCAGGTGCTCCACGAACCCGTTCCGTACATAATCCGAATGTGTGATTATGACCAGTTTGTGGAGTTGATGCTGGACAGCAGTGAGGATGGCCTGATGCACAGCCATCAATTCTGCCACCTGACTATTTCGGGGACCAATTTTGTATCCAGCGGAGGGTTCTGGGGACTCATTCACCCATGCATTTCCTACGCCAGCCACCAGTTCTTTCTCCCCGTTGTTGTCAACATGGTAAGAGCATCCATCCACATAGACAGTGGGCATTCCCTTACACTTGTCTTCTTCAAAGACTTTGTGTGGGTAATTAAGGTATGCCTCCATGTTGTCCTTTATTTTTAGACTTTCGTCCGCGAGACAGTTTTCTCTGGCACAATCATGCAAGTCAGCCAGACCTTGCGCGAGGGGACTCTTCTTGTTTTGGCCATATGTGACCTCCACAGGAAAGCCTTGCATTGACAGAATCCAGGAAGTAATTCGGGAATTACTCACATTTCCGGCCCGGATTCTATCACTTTGGAGATATTGCAGAGGCTGGTGTGGTGTCTCCACTATGATGTGTTCTCCATGGATAAACGGGCGGTAATTCTTCAATGCCCACACCGTCGCCAGGAGTGCCTTCTCACAATCGTTGAATTTTTCCTCCACTGAGGATAAAGTTTTGCTCGCATAGGAGATTACTTTATTGACCTTGTCATGCTTTTGGTATAATACTGCCGTCAAGCACGTATTAGAGAACCCCGTCTCCAGAAAGAACTCCTTGTTTCTGACAGGGTAAGCTAGGCAGGGCGCTTGTGAGAGGCTTCTTTTGAGTTGTTTTACTGCCTCGGCTTGTTCTGGACCCCATTCCCACTTGACCCCCCCCTTCAGGAGATGAATCAGGGGTCTGGTGATCTCTGCGTAGCCCTCAATGAACTTTCTGCTGTAATTAGTCAGTCCAAGGAGGCTCCTTAGTTCCCGCAGAGTTGTGGGGTCTTTCAATTTTTGGAGGGCTTCCACTTTCTTTTCCTGGGGACAGAGACCCTGAGGAGTAATCTCATGCCCCAAGAAATTAACACGGGTTCGACACCACTGTGCTTTCTGAAAGGAAAGTTTTGCTCCGGCGGCCCTCAACTGGGTCAGAACATAACGGATCTCCGCTATGTGTTCCTCCACAGATGAACTTTTGATGAGGACATCATCTACATAAGCCAGGTTACCCCTCACACCCAGGTCGGGCATGGCCTTATGTAGGAAAATGTTGAATTCATTGCCGGAGTTGAGGTATCCGAAGGGAGTCCGGGTCCATGTGTACTGCTGGCCCCCAAAGGTAAAAGCCAGCTTGTATTGGTCCTCCCTACTGACAGGCACAGTCCAGTATCCATTGGTCAGGTCTATTGCAGTGAACACCTCTGACCCCTGGATCTGGGCCAGCCCTTGGTCAATGTAGGGCAGAGGCCATCGGGAAGTATGGACCCGTTTGTTGAGCTCCCTGAGGTCGGCGCAGAGTCTCCACTGGCTGTTTGGCTTCAATATTCCCAGCACCGGGTTATTGAAGGTGCTGTGGACTGGACGGATTATTCCCCGGGACTCAAGGTTCTTAATTATTTCAGTAAGGGACTCCATTGATGCGAGAGGCAAGCGATATTGCTTCACAAACACAGGAGTCATGCCAGGGTCCGTGGGGATTGTTGTTGTGTGGATGTCAGTGCGACCACAGTCATATGAGTCTACCGCAAAGAGATCTTGGAAATCCAAGAAAACTTGTTTCAACTTTTGCTTTTGTTCCAGAGTCACACAGGCATCAGCTAGGTTGACTCTCTCTTCCACCATCTGCCTGAAGCCTGGAAAGACTTCTGGTTTGGCTATCTCCGCGGCCTCCTCCAGCTGGGTGGAGAAGTCCCTGGTCAGAGTGCTGATTTGGACTGGAGGCTTCAGGTGGGAAAGGCAGCCCTCATGGACCTGGAAAATCACCTCATCCCTCCTGAAGTCACAAGTCACATCTTCCTTACCATAAGGGCAAGAAGTGTACACCAGGAAGTTCCCCCCATGCCGGGTAAAAATCCTGTCTGGTGTTGTATTGTCATCACTGTCACTGTCAAAGCAGTCCTTGGGGATTGGCCCTAACAGTTCATTACCTAAATCTATGGAAAAATGTTGGTCATCAACCGCCATTCCAATAATGGTGCCTGCGGCTAGAGTAATACTCTTTAAGTCGCTGTTATCCACCTCTATTAGAATGGTGTCATGTTCTATGTTGACTAATGGTGTTGGGTTTACCCCCAACCCTTGCTGTTGGAGAGAAGCGTTTAGATGTATGTAAGCATCAGGGTTTTTCAAATGTTGTCCTCTTTTAGCTTTCACTTCCAGGGAGAATTGTCGGGTCCTTTCTGGGATGGTGACTTCCTCTTTGATCTGAATTTCAACTGCATAAGGTAGCAATTGAGCTGACCTAAATTCTTTTTCTGGATCATCAAAGCCCATGGGATTATCCGCTAATCGGGACCAAGCTTTGAAGTTTATCAGGTCCAAACTAATGGCAAAGCGATTGAGAATGTCACTGCCTAAGTAAAAGGCGGCAAGGACGTCTCGCACGAACCAACAATTGTGGACTATGCTCTTGTTGCCAATGGAGATTTTGAGCATACACCTGCTTGGCAGGAGATGTTTGGAATTGGGTGCTTCCAGGTCCATTTCCCATTTGTCTATCAGTTTGAATGTGGGAATGTCTGGATCTTTTGGGAGTTGGCGGAACATGGCTTCGCTGATGAAGCTCTTACCGTTGTTCACACACACTCGAGCGAGAACAGAGTCCTTCCCATCATTTAACTGAACAGGGATGAACAACTGCTCTCCAATTTGCTGAACATCAGCCAGGCTCTGAGCTGATTTCACATCTTTCTGGACTATAGGAGTGGGAGTTTCTGATTGTGGATTAGTATAGAATCTCAGAGTGTTTCCTTCCAGCGTGGAGTACCACTTTAGACTGGAAGGAAGGTTGATTTTCAGAAATAGAGAGGACCCTCCATCACCAGTCTGTTGTCCTACTGCTATTACTGTCACGTCTGGAATTTGGCTATTCTGGAAGTGAAATTCTACTTGGTCAGATTTTTGTTCAACCATGTGGCAGGTGCCGTTTAAACTAACATGGTTGACACTCTGTTCTAATTTTATTGGTCGGCTAGTCTGGGTCCAGAGGACCTTGTTTACACAATCTATTAAGGGTGACAACCTCCTCAGGAGGTCATTCCCCAGTAAACAAGGGGTGCCCTCTGGAGTCACTACTATGACTGGGTGTTTTAACTTGTGTCGCCCGATCTTAATGTCCAAGTCTGCAGTCCCCTCAACGGGAATTTCCTTCCCGTCAAAGTTCTGCAGTTGTCCAGGAAGAGAGGTGAGAGGAATTTGGTAATTCTCTCCCCTTCCTGCATTCAGTTCGTCAAAGGCCCTTCTGGACAGAAGGGTAGCTTGAGATCCAGTGTCCACCAGTGCCAAAATTGTACCCTGCCCCTGTACTTGTACCGGGGCATAATATCTTCCCTCCTTCTCCTCAAGGGGGCACAGATAATGCACATTTTTGGACAACTGGTGGGCTAACTTTCTGGTTTTGGACATCGCTAGCGAAGAGATTTGGGCAGAATTCTGTGGAGAGCCTTGAGAATCTGAAAGAAAAATTTGGCAACTGGAGACCAGAGCCATTGTGGGTTCCCCTGGCTCCGGTTCCGGGCCACCCCCCCCTTTTTGGAGGCAGTCACCAGGATGGGTTTGAACCAGGGGATTTTCTTGCTGTTGGTTCTGGGATGAGATGGTGGGCGGCGGTAGCTCAGTCTCCACATCTCCCCAGTCTGGACTTGCATCCCTAGGGACCCATTTTTCTTTGGGAGGAGTTCCCCCCCTCTCTGAAGGAGAAGATCCTTTTCCCAGGATCCTCTGAGGATCCCTCTCCCTCAAATTGGAGGATCTGTACCTCCTCCTTAAACTGAGTCTGTTTGGGTCTTTTGTTTCTCCTACCCCCCCTCTGCTCCTTAGGAGGCAGACTTTCAGGGGCAGGAGATTTTGTTTCCGGTTCCTGGGTTTGCAGGGGCTGTTTACAAGTGAGGAAGGAAGCTTCCTCCAAGGCTTTACACCCCCCTTCCCTTTGTGCCTCCTCCCTGGGAACCGGTGAGTTATCGGGGTGCTGCCCCCGTCATTGTTCTGGAGCACCAGGTCCAGAGTTGGGTGCGTTCTGCGCCGGCATGCCGATCTGAGGGTTCTGCTGAGCCCTCAGTATGTGACCCAGATCCCGCGCCATGTTTTGAACCTGGCGCTCTAACTGGGAAACCCGCTCAGGCTGATACGGGGCCCTGTTTTCTCCCCTGGGCTGATCCCGGGAAGGGTAGCTATCCCTTCTTTGGTAGTACCCCTGGTTGGGAAGATTTGGATACCCCTCCACCCTTGGCCTCCCCTCTCCCGGATTCGATTGTCTGGGCTCAGGGAATTGGGGAAAGAAGGGTGGAGGATTTTGGGGCTGGAAATTGGGTGGATACCTGGGGAAAAAGTTCTGCCCAGGATTTGGAGAATTTCTGCCCTCCTGTGGGAAGTTAGGAGGGAAGTTCCCTGGGATAGGTGCTTGGCTGGATCCCCCCCCTTGGGCTGGAGGAGTCCACACATAACCCAGGATGGGTCTGTTTCCCTTGTAACGGGGGCTTACATAATCAGGAGAGCAAGGGACCCCATTTGTGGGGCTGCCTCCCTGGCTCCCTGTCTGTGACTGGCCCGAGGACCTTCTGGGCCTAGCATTATTAGGTGCAGGTAGGTTTTTAGGCCCCCCCATCTCCAACTCTAAAACGGGGGTGACCTTTACCTCTGCCACCTTAGCAGCAGCAGGGGTGCTGTTAGTTTTGGGGTTTTTGGGCTGGTTTTTGTTTTCCACCTTTTTCTGCACCTCGTAGATGCGGGTGGCTTGTTCAATGACCCATTCTAAAGATCTTTTCTCATGAAAATCTCTCACCAGCTGGGTCATTATGTATTTGGGCAAGGCATGGAAAAAAGTATTAACAAATTCTCTGCTGTCTGTGCGCACCCTTCTGGTGGTCTGCGCAAAGGCACGTTTCAGTTCTTGCACAAACTCTTGTGGGGCCTGATCCTCCCCACATTGTAAATTGTAGGCTGCCTTGCGAGCCTCTTGAGGATTTCTGTGAACAGAAAAATGTTTTAATATGGCCGCCCTATAGGTGGACCACCTGGAATGATTTTGGTCCTCCAGCCCTGCAAAGAAACTGGAGTACTCTGGGGAGAATGTCCACTTTACATATTGGATACAGCTTTGGCTGTCCTTCAAATGAAAAGTCTCCATCATTTGCTCAAACAACTCTAAGTGCTCCCAAACAGAATACTTGGCATTCTTATGATACGGCGTGATGACGCTCCTGATTGCCTTAATCTGCTTTAAGGGGTCCTTAAGCAAGGCCCTTTTTGTCTTATTGGCCCTTTTGGTCCGGGTAACCCTGGTCCATTCATCTTCTGACTCAGAGGCACTGCTCCCAGAGGTTCCCATCTGTTCTTCCAGGTTTTCCCGGATTCTGCGAGCCTGGGAATGGCTGGCAGAATGTGGGGACCTGGTCTCTTGTGTCCTGTACCGCTCAGAGGAGTCTTCAGATCCCTCCTTGCTGCCAGGATTTGATGGGTACCCCCCCCACTGACCTAACTGGGCAGAGGTTTTCAGGATGCCCTTAATGGGCCTACTCTCCTGGGGTTCCCCACTAAATTGCACTGTGCTTGGGTGCCCATACCCGGATGCCCGCCCCTCCATTCCTGGGTGGTACTGGCCTATGAGCCCCATGCTTCCGGCTGGATAGTAATCTGCCATCCCTGTGTCCCTGTGCTCATGTGCCCCAGGGGACATGGGGGTGGCAGAGTCCAGGGACTGAGAGAGATAAAGGCCTCTGGTACTAGGGCTCCTGAGGTTATGCTCAGGAGTTTCCCTTTCCCAGCGAACCTGGTCTCTATCCGCCCCTGCTCCCTGTTGCAATGCAAGAGCCTGCGCCTTCAGTTCCTCAGTTAAGGCCTTACTAGACTCTATCAGTCTCTCCTGCATCGCTACCTGTTGTTGGAGCCTATCATTGTGCTGGCAGAGAGCCTCATTCTCTCTCTGTGTTTCCTGATTGGTCCTGGAGCACTGGGCCAGTCTTTGCTGCAGGAGGGTTACCTCCTGAGCTGTGTCCCTATTGGCCTGCTCCTGTCTTGCCAGAGCCTCCTCCACCCTCCTGGTGTGCTCTAGCAAGTCCTGGTGTTCTTTTTGGAGGTCACCCAGTCCCTGGTGGGCCAGGTGATTTTCTTCTGTTTTTCTTTTTAAATGGCAGACTTCCTGGCCTAAGGCATCTCTTTCCTGGCTAAGAGCCTGCATTTGTGCCGCCAGGTCGTCCCTCTGCCTTTGAAAGGCACCAGCTTTCTGGCGTTCTTCATCAAACTCTGCCTGGGTATCCAGGTCTTTCAAAATCAGCTTGTTGCTCTCTGCCTTCACTCTATCTAGATGACTTTGCAGGGTGGCTACCTGTTCCGTGCATGCCCTGTTAAAGTCTAATTGTTGCTCCAGCTTTTTCTGGCTCTGCAGTAGGGAGTCCAAACCTTCTTGGTACTCCTTCTGCAAGGCCAGAAATCTGGTATCCTGGTCAGCCTTTTCCTGTTGCAGGATGTCCATATCCCTCTTTATTTTAATGATGTGCTGTCTACTCTCATTTTCTGACTCCTGGCTCCCCTGCAGCCTCTGCTCAGAAGAGACCAGGTCAGATTGGACCTTCTCTAACGCCATCTGTCGCTTATTCGCCAGATCTTGGCTTTCAGTACATTTATCCTGCATGTCTCCCATATATAGGTACAGGTATGCGGCTATCCTAACCATCTTGTCTTGTTCATCCTTAGCTTTAGGAGCCATGTATAGTTCACTCAGGGCCACATGTAGGGGACCCTGATCTCCCCATATATCTGACCCTGTTTCAGTGACCTGTTGCGTGATGGCCTGCAACCAGACCATGCGGTCCTGGTGAGTCCACTCACCTCTCACAAATAACTTATGTAAGAAGTGCTCTCTGGCTATTTTCATGTCTACTAAGGTCGTCATTCTAGAGATTGGTCTCTGTCCTGACTTACAGAAATTAGTATTTTATTTTTGCAAAACAGACCTTTTTCTTAGAGCGTTCCTTTGAGGAGTGCTTTACAGCATAACACAGCGTGTGCTCCGACCGGATATGTGTATCTGGTCAGCTGGCACGCTGTATTAATCTGCACAAGTGATAGATCTAATCCAAACGTCCGGCACGAGCCCCCAATTTGTAAGAGGATTCAATTCAACACTACAGCTAAGTCAATGCCTAGTCTGGGATACTGAATGGAAACCCTTATTGATATATCTTTATGTCCAGTTCATGCGTTCTGGATGACTACCCCTACATAACACCCCTCTCTTGGAATCCTCCTGACCCCACTGAGCCAAGAAGTAGTTCTGTTTTGCAAGTTTAAAAGGTTTATTTGATAATTTAAACAATAGATATATATATCACACTTTATAATAAATTAATAATTGGATATCACACTTAATCTGATATGATAAAGATTAACAACGGAGAATCTGGCACTAGCACACTTGTGAATAGGAACAGAAGAAGAAGGTGGTAGAGAATGCTTTTATAAGTTCAGATGGATGTGATGTTGAATGAAAATGCAATACAGAAAATACTCAATATGATTTCAACAAAACGATGTAATCACTTTTCTCTGGCAATCCCCTCCCCCCTTTATGCAATGCAAGGAAATGGAAGGAAAGCACACAGTTCTCAGAAATGCAATCAAATGTAATTCAGTTCACCCCAGCAAGCTTAGATTACAGATCGGAGTTTTAAACACAGGCCCAAAATGCTTTTATATGTGCTGGCAATGAAGTGAAAAATATACTAAAATGCTTTTAATTCCCTCTAGGAGGTTCAGGGTGAGTGAAATATACTTGGGATGAGTTCAGGCTCACTTTAGCAAGGATCTAGGAGTAACTAGCAGGTTAAACGAATTTTTGGCAACTGAAAGCAAGAAAACTGCTGTTTTCACACGTTGAGAAATGTGCAAATCGCGGCAAAATTCGCGCGTGCGTTTTTCACGATTGCGGCAAAACTATAGGGACTAGCACTATCGTTTTGGGGTCCTAGGACAGCCTAGGATCTCAGCTTCCAGATGAAAGTTACTGCAAGTCTCTAGCACAAACGGTTACGGAGTTATGAACGATTAAATAAAGGTAGTTTTTCGGATTTGGAATGTTAAAATTCAAAGTGACAAGTGCAGCTTGCAACTAGAAAATGACAGGTGACAGCTTTACAAATGACGGGTGACAGGAGGCAGTTCTACTTAGATTAAAATAGCTTGAATTATATTATTTTAACTAAGAGATTGGTTCTGCACAGTCTTGCTAGGTACTCACAATATATTCTTGAATTAAATGGGCCTCGCCACGGATCTGGTCAGGTTTTCTTCACTCTGGTCTGGTCTCTGCACTTCACAGTGATCTGGGTCAGCTCTCTCTCTCTCTAGCCTCTCTGGATTCTGGATATTGATAGATTTGAAGTCTGGATCTCTGGATGTGGTATGGTCCAGCAGAGCGCGTTGCAGCAAATGGAATTGAAGGTCCCTATCTGTCCTGTCTGTCTGCTTTTATCTGTTTTTAAAATGGGTGTGTGTGCAGCATCACTAGACCCTACCCCTCTACACTTGCCATTGGCCCAATTCTCCCCTCTCCCATGATTGGGGAAGGAACTGTGAGTCAGAGTGATGCTGTAGGTTTTATGGGTCAGAGGATCCTCCCCTGTCAAATTGCACACAATCTATATTTGATTAAAAAAAACATATTTGCACAGGTACACATTAGTTTAAAATTACACACACCCCTCACATATCACAGGAGGTATACCCTTGTCCAAATCTGCTCTTCCTGGGAGCTTGCATTCAGAAATGGCAATATTTGCACTTTTTAACTGATTTTGCAATTTCGGACATTAACCCAAATTTACACACATGTGCGCAAGGAGTATGGACATTAGTTGATGAAGTGTCAGATTTTTCACATGCACACCTTTTGAGTAATATCCTCTTTTCCGCTAAAACCCCCCTGAACATACCACCGGGTCCTAACACGTCTTAAAATGTGGGTAGAAAAATCACAAGAATTATGGTGTCATTTAAATAATTTTCACAAGTCCGTACTATGAGTTATTCATCTTTTTAGAGTTATGTTCTGGCCCCAAAGGGGTGTGGTTCTCCCCAGCACAAGGTTGAATTTCTGGTTTTTCCAGTTCTGCCAAGCCAGCTTGCTCTCACAGGCAGTGCCCCTCCCCTGTCCTTCCAGGAGGAAGCTCCATTTACGACTCCCGCCAATAAAACATTTGCCTGAGTCAGGACAGGGCTTTGTTCAGAGCTCCTGTATTCTGTGGGGGCTCCCCTTAATTCAATTATCAGAGAGATGGCATATCCTTAGTGTGGCCAGCAAAAGGCAGATAGGCCTGGGAACACAGCTGTGACTCAAGTTTCACTCCTGATGGGGGGTAGTTGCCAGGCAAAATTGGAATCTCTTTAAGCCAGTTTTTAGCTACATGTCATTTCTGTTCCCCAGTTTTCTGCATTCAAATAAAACTAAACATTTTTACATATGCAGCTAGAATGCTGATTCTAAGTTTAAAACTATGACATTTAAACAATTGAAACCTATGTGACACTCAAAAGTAGGTCACTAATTTCTTTTAAACATTTAGATTTTTAGTGTCTTTCAGTCCAAATTTACTTAAACTGCTGAAATCCACAGCTCAGCCAGTCTTATTATAAACCTTCAAGTCACTTCAGAATATAACTTTACATTGTATCCACCTCTCAGTAAGTCTTTCTTTGGCATGTTTTGGGTTCATTTATTCAGTTTTCTACAAAATCTGGTGGTTTTAAAACGCCGGCTTTCTGATAGTGGTGAGTACTGGTACTGCACCCCTTTTTGGGATTTAAGAAAATGAATTCCCAACAGTTATGGGTTTGCTTTTGGCAATCAGCATTGCCATTCCCAATGGTTTCAGACTACTGTGTGGGTAGTCCAATGGTGGTTTTAGGCAGTGTCCTTCTGTGCCCATAACATCGGCAAAAATGAGTGGCAGCCTATTCTTCATGCATTTCCCTGGGCATTTTCTGGGAAGCTCTGGCCATCATGATGTTTTCCATGTCAGTACTGCACAGTTTTGAGGTAGGGCTCGGATGCATGGGTAAAAACATCCCACAGTATTGGCCCTCCCTACTGACAGGCACGGTCCAGTATCCATTGGTCAGGTCTATTGCAGTGAATACCTGTGACCCCTGGATCTGGGCCAGCCCTTGGTCAATGTAGGGCAGAGGCCATCGGGAAGTATGGACCCGTTTGTTGAGCTCCCTGAGGTCGGCGCAGAGTCTCCACTGGCCGTTTGGCTTCAATATTCCCAGCACCAGATTATTGAAGGTGCTGTGTATTGGACGAATTATTCCCCGAGACTCAAGGTTCTTAATTATTTCAGTAAGGGACTCCATGGATGCGAGAGGCAAACGATATTGCTTCACAAACACTGGAGTCATGCCAGGGTCCGTGGGGATTGTTGTTGTGTGGATGTCGGTGGGACCACAGTCATATGAGTCTACCGCAAAGAGATCTTGGAAATCCAAGAAAACTTGTTTCAACTTTTGCTTTTGTTCCAGAGTCACACAGGCATCAGCTAGGTTGACTCTCTCTTCCACCATCTTCCTGAAGCCTGGAAAGACTTCTGGTTTGGCTATTTTAGCGGCCTCCTCCAGCTGGCTGGAGAAGTCCCTGGTCAGAGTGCTGATTTGGACTGGAGGCTTCAGGTGGGAAAGGCAGCCCTCATGGACCTGGAAAATCCCCTCATCCCTCCTGAAGTCACAAGTCACATCTTCCTTACCATAAGGGCAAGAAGTGTACACCAGGAAGTTCCCCCCATGCCGGGTAAAAATCCTGTCTGGTGTTGTATTGTCATCACTGTCACTGTCAAAGCAGTCCTTGGGGATTGGTCCTAACAGTTCATTTCCTAAATCAATGGAAAAATGTCGGTCATCAACCGCCATTCCAATAATGGTGCCTGCGGCTAGAGTAATACTCTTTAAGTCGCTGTTATCCACCTCTATTAGAATGGTGTCATGTTCTATGTTGACTAATGGAGTTGGGTTTACCCCCAACCCTTGCTGTTGGAGAGAAGCGTTTAGATGTATGTAAGCATCAGGGTTTTTCAAATGTTGTCCTCTTTTAACTTTCACTTCCAGGGAGAATTGTCGGGTCCTTTCTGGGATGGTGACTTCCTCTTTAATCTGAATTTCAACTGCATAAGGTAGCAATTGAGCTGACCTAAATGCTTTTTCTGGATCATCAAAGCCCATGGGATTATCCGCTAATCGGGACCAAGCTTTGAAGTTTATTAGGTCCAAACTAATGGCAAAGCGATTGAGAATGTCACTGTCTAAGCAAAAAGCGGCAGTGATGTCTCGCACGACCCAACAATTGTGGACTATGCTCTTGTTGCCAATGGAGATTTTGAGCATACACCTGCTTGGCAGGAGATGTTTGGAATTGGGTGCTTCCAGGTCCATTTCCCATTTGTCTATCAGTTTGAATGTGGGAATGGCTGGATCTTTTGGGAGTTGGCGGAACATGGCTTCGCTGATGAAGCTCTTACCATTGTTCACGCACACTTGAGCGAGAACAGAGTCCTTCCCATCATTTAACTGAACAGGGATGAACAACTGCTCTCCAACTTGCTGAATATCAGCCAGGCTCTGAGCTGACTTCACATCTTTCTGGACTATAGGAGTGCGAGTTTCTGATTGTGGATTAGTAAAGAATTTCAGGGTGTTTCCTTCCAGTGTGGAATACCACCTTAAACTGGGAGGAAGGTTGATTTTCAGAAATAGAGAGGACCCCCCATCACCAGTCTGTTGTCCTACTGCTATTACTGTCACGTCTGGAATTTGGTTGTTCCGGAAGTGAAATTCTACTTGGTCAGATTTTTGTTCAACCATGTGGCAGGTGCCGTTTAAACTAACATGGTTGACACTCTGTTTTAATTTTATTGGTCGGCTAGTCTGGGTCCAGAGGACCCTGTTTACACAATCTATTAGGGGTGACAACCTTCTCAGGAGGTCATTCCCTAGTAAACAAGGGGTGCCCTCTGGAGTCACTACTATGACCGGGTGTTTCACCTTGTGTCACCCAATTTTAATGTCCAAGTCTGCAGTCCCCTCAACGGGAATTTCCTTCCCGTCAAAGTTCTGCAGTTGTCCAGGAAGAGAGGTGAGAGGAATAGGGTAATTCTCCCCCCTTCCTGCATTTAGTTCATCAAAGGCCCTTTTGGACAGAAGGGTAGCTTGGGATCCAGTGTCCACTAGTGCCAAAATTGTACCCTGCCCCTGTACTTGTACCGGGGCATAGTATCTTCCCTCCTTTCTCCACAAGGGGGCACAGATAATGCACATTTTTGGACAACTGGTGGGCTAACTTTCTGGTTTTGGACATGGCGAGAGAAGAGATTTGGGCAGAATTCTGTGGAGAGCCTTGGGAATCTGAAAGAAAAAGTTGGCAACTGGAGATCAGAGCCATTGTGGATTCCCCTGGTTCCGGTTCTGGGCCGCCCCGCCCTTTTTGAAGGCAGTCGTCAGGATGGGTTTGAACCAGGGGATTTCGGTATTGTGGGTTCTGGGATGAGATGATGGGCGGCGGTAGCTCAGTCTCCATATCTCCCCAGTCTGGATTGGAATCCCTTGGGACCCATTTTTCCTTGGGAGGAGTTCCCCCATCTCTGAAGGAGAAGGTCCTTTCCCCAGGATCCTCTGAGGATCCCTCCCCCTCAAATTGGAAGACCTGTACCTCCTCCACAAAGTGGATCTGTTTGGGTCCTTTGTTTCTCCTACCTCCTCTCTGCTCCTTGGGTGGCAGACTTTCAGGGGTAGGAGATTTTATTTCCGGTTCCTGGTTTTCCAGGAGCTGTTTACAAGTTGGGAAGGAAGCTTCCTCCAAGGCTTTACACATCCCTTCCCCTTGTGCCTCCTCCCTGGGAACCGGTGGGTTATCGGGGTGCTGCCCCCGTCATTGTTCTGGAGCACCAGGTCCAGAGTTTGGGGCATTCTGTGGTGGCATGCTCATCTGAGGGTTCTGTTGAGCCCTCAGTATGTGACCCAGATCCCGTGCCATATTTTGGACCTGGCGCTCAAGTTGTGAAACCCGCTCAGGCTGATACGGGGCTCTATTTTCTCCCCTGGGCTGATCCCGGGAAGGGTAGCTATCCCTTCTCTGGTAGTACGCCTGGTTGGGAAGATTTTGGTACCCCTCCACCCTTGGCCTCCCGTCTCCCGGATTAGGTTGTCTGGGCTCAGGGAATTGGGGAAAGAAGGATGGATGATTTTGGGGCTGGAAATTGGGTGGATACCTGGGGAAAAAGTTCTGGCCAGGATTTGGAGAATTTCTGCCCTCCTGGGGGAAGTTAGGAGGGAAGTTCCCCGGGTCAGGTGCTTGGCTGGACCCCCCCCCCCTTGGGCTGGAGGAGTCCACACATAACCCAGGATTGGTCGGTTTCCCTTGTAGCGGGGACTTACATAGTCAGGAGAGCGGGGGACCCCATTTGTGGGACTACCTCCTCGACTCCCTGTCTGTGACTGGCCCGAGGGATTTCTGGGCTTAGGATTATTAGGTGCAGGTAGGTTTTTAGGCCCCCCCATCTCCAAGTCTAAAACGGGGGCAACCTTTACCTCTGCCACCTTGGCAGCAGCAGGGGTGCTGTTGGTTTTGGGGTTTTTGGGCGCATTATTTTTATTTTCTATGGGCTTCTGCACCTCATAGATCCGGGTAGCCTGTTCAATGACCCAGTCTAAAGATCTTTTCTCGTGAAAATCTCTCACAAGCTGGGTCATGATGTATTTGGGCAAGGCATGGAAAAATGTATTGACAAGTTCTCTGCTGTCTGTGCGCACCCTTCTGGTGGTCTGCGCAAAGGCACGTTTCAGTTCTTGCATGAATTCTTGTGGGGCCTGATCCTCCCCACATTGCAAATTGTAGGCTGCCTTGCGAGCCTCTTGGGGATTTCTGTGAACAGAAAAATGTTTTAATATGGCCGCCCTATAGGTGGACCACCTTGAATGATTTTGGTCCTCCAGCCCCGCAAAGAAACTGGAGTACTCTGGGGAGAATGTCCACTTTACATATTGGATACAGCTTTGGCTGTCCTTCAAATAAAAAGTCTCCATCATTTGCTCATAGAGCTCCAAGTGTTCCCAAACAGAGTACTTGGCGTTCTTATGATAAGGCGTGATGACACTTCTGATTGCCTTAATCTGTTTCAATGGGTCCTTAAGCAAGGCCCTTTTTGCCTTATTGGCCTTTTTGGTTCGGGTAACCCTGGTCCATTCATCCTCTGACTCAGAGGCACTGCTCCCAGAGGTTCATGTCTGATCATCCAGGTTTTCCCGGATTCTGCGAGCCTGGGAATGGCTGGCAGAATGTGGGGACCTGGTCTCCTGTGTCCTGTGCCGTTCAGAGGAGTCTTCAGATTCCTCCTTGCTGCCAGGATTTGATGGGTACCCCCCCCCACTGACCTAACTGGGCAGAAGTTTTCAGGATGCCCTTAATGGGCCTATTCTCCTGGGGTTCCCCACTAAATTGCACTGTGCTTGGGTGCCCATACCCAGATGCCCGCCCCTCCATACCTAGGTGGTACTGGCCTATGAGCCCCATGCTTCTGGCTGGATAGTAATCTGCCATCCCTGTTGCCCGGTGCTCATGTGCACCAGAGGACATGGGGGTGGCAGAGTCCAGGGACTGAGAGAGATAAAGGCCTCTGGTACTAGGGCTCCTGAGGTTATGCTCAGGAGTTTCCCTTTCCCAGCGAACCTGGTCTCTATCCGCCCCTGCTCCCTGTTGCAATGCAAGAGCCTGCGCTTTCAGTTCCTCAGTTAAGGCGTTACTAGACTCTATCAGTCGCTCCTGCATCGCTACTTGTTGTTGGAAGCTATCATTGTGCTGACAGAGAGCCTCATTTTCTCTCTGTGCCTCCTGATTGGTCCTGGAGTACTGGGCCAGTCTCTGCTGCAGGAGGGTTACCTCCTGAGCTGTGTCCCTATTGGCCTGCTCCTTTCTTGCCAGAGCATCCTCCACCCTCCTGGTGTGCTCTAACAAGTTCTGGTGTTCTTTTTGGAGGTCACCCAGTCCCTGGAGGGCCAGGTGATTTTCTTCCATTTTCCTTTTTAAGTGGCAGACTTCCTGGCCTAAGGTATCCCTTTCCTGACTAAGAGCCTGCATCTGTGCCGCCAGGTTGTCCCTTTGCCTTTGGGAGGCACCAGTTTTCTGGCGCTCCTGGTCAAACTCTGCCTGGGTATCCAGGTCTTTCAAAATCAGTTTATTGCTCTCTGCCTTCTCCCTATCTAGGTGGCTTTGCAGGGTGACTACCTGCTCAGCACATGCCCTATTGAAGTCTAACTGTTGCTCCAGCTTTTTCTGGCTCTGCAGTAGGGAGTCCAAACCTTCTTGGTACTCCTTCTGCAAGGCCAGAAATCTGGTATCCTGGTCCGCCTTTTCCTGTTGCAGCACATCCATATCCTCCTTTATTTTAGTGATGTACCGCCTGCTGTCATTTTCTGACTCCTGGCTCCTGAGCAGCCTCTGCTCAGAAGAGTCCAGATCAGATTGGGCCTTCTGTAGTGCCAGCAGTTGCCTACTCGCCAGATCTTGGCCTTCAGCACATTTGTCCTGCATGGCTCCCATATGTAAATATAAATATGCCGCTACCCTGGCAATCTTGTGGTGCTCATCCTTGGCCTTAGGGGCCATATATAGTTCACTCAGGGCCACATGTAGGGGACCCTGATCTCCCTATATATAGGTACAGGTATGCGGCTATCCTAACCATCTTGTCTTGTTCATCCTTAGCTTTAGGAGCCATGTATAGTTCACTCAGGGCCACATGTAGGGGACCCTGATCTCCCCATATATCTGACCCTGTTTCAGTGACCTGTTGCGTGATGGCCTGCAACCAGACCATGCGGTCCTGGTGAGTCCACTCACCTCTCACAAATAACTTATGTAAGAAGTGCTCTCTGGCTATTTTCATGTCTACTAAGGTCGTCATTCTAGAGATTGGTCTCTGTCCTGACTTACAGAAATTAGTATTTTATTTTTGCAAAACAGACCTTTTTCTTAGAGCGTTCCTTTGAGGAGTGCTTTACAGCGTAACACAGCGTGGTGATCCGACCGGATATGTGTATCTGGTTAGCTGGCCCACTGTATTAATCTGCACAAGTGATAGATCTAACCCAAACGTCCGGCTCGAGCCCCCACTTTGTAAGAGGATTCAATTCAACACTACAGCTAAGTCAATGCCTAGTATGGGATACTGAATGGAAACCCTTATTGATATATCTTTATGTCCAGTTCATGAGTTCTGGATGACTACCCCTATATAACACCCCTCTCTTGGAATCCCCCTGACCCCACTGAGCCAAGAAGTAGTTCTGTTTTGCAAGTTAAAAGGTTTATTTGAGAATTTAAACAATATATATATATATCACACTTTATAATAAATTAATAATTGAATATCACACTTAATCTGAGCAGTAATCAATAATGGATAGTCTGGCACTAGCACACTTCTTTATAATCAATGATGAGTGGTTATAGGATGGATAAGATAGCAACAATATTTTTATGGTTTCAAATGGATGCAAGGTGAAATGAAAATGCAGTACAGAAAATAACTTGATAGGGTTTCAACAAAAGACAATGTAATCACTTTCTTGGACAATTCACCCCCCAGTAGCTTATACAACAGATAGGAGTTTTGAAACACAGGCAAAATGCTTTGAATATGGTGACAATGCAGTGAGAAATATGCTGAAAATGCTTTTAATTCCCTTCAGGAGGTTCAGGGTGAGTGGTATCTAGTTAATATGAGTTCAGGCTCACTCTAGCAATGATTCAGGGATGGTTCTTAAGAGGCAAACGAAATTTAGCAGTTCAGGCAAAAGCAGCTATCTTTTTACAAGTAAAGAAATCGTGCGAGAATCGTGATTACGGCAAAAGTATAAGGAGTAGTTTTTCGGATTTTAAATTTTAAAAGTTCAAAGCGACAGGTTACAGCTTGCAGCTAGAAAATGACAGGTGACAGCTAGGAGGCAGTTCTGATTAGATTAAAATAGATTGAATTATATTATTTTAACTAAGAGATTGGTTCTGCACAGTTCTGCTAGGTACTCACAATATATTTTGAAATAGGCCTCCCCACGGATCTGGTCAGGTTTTGGACTGGATCCGGTTCTGGTCTCTGCACTTCACAGTGATCTGGGTCAGCTCTCTGGTTCTGCTAACAGCGGTCTGGGTCACTCTGGATATCTGGCCTCTGGTTCTGGATACTGCTCTGCTTTCTCTGGGTACAGCACTGCTTCTGGATCTTTCTGGCACAGGGTTTCAGGCCAGAATCAACACCTGGGTCCGGCTGTGAATAGTCTGCAAAAGATTTTTGGGCCTGCTGACAAATACTTTTGCTTGCAGTGGGCCTTCTTGGTTCAAAGTTCTGTAGTCTCTGTTTAGCTTGGAAGTCTAAGTGTAGGATCTCTGGATGTGAAGTCGTCGGTCAGCATGCTCTGCAGCAAATGGAATTGAATGTCTCTACCTGTCCCAGCAGTCTCTTTTTATGTGTTTTGAAAGTGGGTGTGTGCCTGGGCCTAGCTAAGCCTGCCCCTTGCTACTTGTCAATGGCCCAATTCTCCCCTCTCCCATGTTTGGGGAAGGAACTGTGAGTCAGAGTGATGCTGTAGGTTTTATGGGTCAGAGGATCCTCCCCTGGTCAGTTTGCCCACAAATCTATATTTGATCAAAAAGACATATTTCATAGATACACAGTGGTTTGAAATTACATGCACCCATCACATATCACATGAGGTATACTCCGTTCAAACTCTGATGTTTCTAAGAGCTTGCATTCAGAAACGGCAACATTTTGCGTTTTTTAACTGGTTTTACATTATTGGTTTTTCACTAAAAATTATACACATATACACGGCCTGTCCATACATACTCAAGTAAATTCCCATGTCTCTAGCTTAAACACAGCGTCTGTAGTGTACATAAATAGCAGGGTTTTGCCCCAGAACATCACACAAATTGGAGTTTGGGCTTGAATTGAAGGTACATTGTTTAAATGAAGGCTCTCAAAGTTATACATTCCTGTCATTTGATTAAAAAGAGTTATCAGTGTTTCTGTAAAATATATATTTTGCTTTCAATTCAGTTCTCGGAGTGTTGGAGTCCGCCTCCAAGACTTGGGTGGGTCAGTGACCACATGTGTCTTCTGGCAGGCAGGCCTTTGTTGATAGGAAACAGTCAAAATCAACATATTCTATTCAATTGCAAGAGCCTATTGTGTGGTCTCCAGGAGGCTCCCAGCCAGTCTGCCTTCTCTCAATCAAGAGGTCATGTGAGATTCTAACTCCTGGTGTGAATCTCTGGAGGTGAGAGGTTTACCAGCCTTTGGCCTGTTAATTAAATCAGATTGTCTTCTGGGAACAGCAAGTGGTTAAGATTTTAATTAACTCCCAGCCTTTGATGTAAAGGCCTCTCCTGCAACTCCTGACATGCAGTTTCCCTGTCAGAGTTTAGACCGCTAGCGCCGCCCTCAGTCAAAAGCGGGTACTGCATGCAATTTTTTTGGATCAGTCTTGAATTCAAGCATTTCAAACAAGAGATATTACATGGAAGTATACTGTCCAGGTTCAACAAATGGCATTGGTGTAGTTCTGCAGTAAAATAATTTTGTGCCCATAAATTAGCCATGTTTGACCTGAGGAAAACGAATTCCCACCAGTTATGGGTTGCTTTTGGCAATCAGCATTGCCCCTTTTACAATGGTTTTAGGCTCTGTGCCCTTCTGTGCTCACAACATAGGCAAAAATGGGTGGCAGCCTATTCTTCATGCATTTCCCTGTGCATTTTCTGGGAAGTTCTGGCCATCATGATGTTTTCCATGCCAGTACTGCACAGTTTTTGTGGTAGGGCTCGGATGCATGGGTAAAAACATCCCACATAATGCACTTCCAAATGCGCGTGCAAATGCGCTAGTGCCCGTGATTTTGTAAGAAAACTGGGAGGGAGGAAGGGAAGAGGGGGCGGAGTCCATCCACGCAATGATTTTTGGTAATTGCAGTCCGTGGTGTTTCGCCTTGTTGCTGTATGCAGTCCTTCCAGGACTTGAACAAGGTCAGAAAGGAGGTATTAGACCGGAGCAGCAGAAGAATCTCCAGCACAACAGCACTCTTAACGCACTTCCAAATGCATTGCTTATTTATAACGCGCTTAATACCAAGATGCTTCTAAGCGCGGACCCGGGGATCGAACCTGTGTTGCTTTGTTTCGTCTTAGTTCCAATGCGAGGACGTTGCCGCTGAGCTATCCTCCCGGGACATGGTGTGTAGCATCAAAGGGTACATTTTCAGAAGGTTTGATGCCGATTGCAGAGAGCCAGGGGGATGTCTAAATGGTGAAGGACTCGCATCACAAGACCTTTAAGAGTGGGTGGACAAATTGGATGATGAGCACTGCTCGTGAGGCAGTAGACCACTGACAATTCCCGCGCCCCTGGCTTCTGAGTGGAAGCACAGCTGCAATGGCGGTGCAGACTGGCAACCATCCAGTGCACACCTCATTTTTTTGATGGACATCTCAGGAGCCACATTATACATACATTATAGCTAAGCAGCGTACTTAACTCTGTCAAATTATTTATTTGTTCGTTGTTTGTTCAGCAAGCAAAACAGATGTTGCAGGATTGTTAATTTCAGGGTAGCCATCTCGCCTGCACCCTCATCAGGTGCCGGCGCGGCTGGCACGGTTATGATAAGTCCAGGCCGCCACAATGCCTGCTCAGAGGTGCAGTTGTCAGCACATCGTTGACATTAAGACATTACGTCTAATTATCCCAGTTGAGTCCGATACGCTCCTGCTTGTAGAAAAGAGACACAATTCGTTTCACCGACATGTCACGTCGCCATTCCTCGGTTTTGATTAAATTTCCTTTAATTAGCACATTATGCAAAAACTACTGAAGCTAATAATTGGAATGATGGCTGACTAATGAGCTTCTTGCAAGGCAGTGGCGGGATCTCTTTTTTCTCAATTAATTGTGGCATTGATTGCGGAAAGTGTGCTGCTAATGCACCTTCGCCGGCTTGCATTTAAAGTTCCATGAAAGTAGGTTTTTCTACTGAATCAATAAGGCCCTCCTCGGGGGCACCATATGTCCAAGGGTTTGGTGATAAAATAACACAGCACATACCAATAGATTCCATGCATCTAGATATGTAGACACCCCGCCACCAGAGGCAGCGTCAGAGCCCTTGGATGGAGAATGAAAAAGACTATGGGACTCATTACGATATTGGTGGTAGTCCTGGCGCTATTCGCGCCATGACTGCCACCAATAACGTGTCTGGCACCGGTCTCGTTCAATGGGGACTTACCGGTGTAGTCCGACCTTTGCAGGACCGGTAAATCCCCATTGAAAAAGCCATTCCCCATTCCCATTTGAGCCCCCGTAGGGCTCAATGGGAATGGGGAAGGTGCTAATAACGGTACCACAAATTGCGGTATCGTTATTGGCTCTGAATTCCATTAACGGGTCCCGTCCATAACGCCCGGTCAGCACCTCTAAGGGAACTCGTAGTAGGGCGGTAAGGGATTACCGGCACCGGTCTCCTTACCATCTCAGTCGGCGTGACTTCAGCGAAACAGAAAGGTGATGGCTGGAATGAATCATAACCTCTGGCAGTGCTCTGGGCAAACATCCAGACCTTCATTCTTTAGTCTGCCATGCCATTAGAGAAGGGGAAAAGTCTTATGCAAATCAGGCTTGGTGCCATCCTGAAGTGCCTCTCCACCCTGAACTGCCAGGTCACATCCCTTCTGTAGGAAACCACAAGCAACCCCAGGCATCTTTTTAGGTATGGTGGGCATCATCAGTGGGGTGCATATCTGGTCTCTGGACATGGCTAGCTCGGGACACTCTCCTGGGCATACCCTTCCCACTCAGGGTGAATTCAGAAATGGTGATGGCATAGCAGTTTGGGCTAGACTGCTCCCACTGGTGGCAGTACCAGACTGATTTCCATATTGTTGGTCCTTGTCTGCAATGGTGCAGACAGGCTAGAAGACACTAGTGTAGTACGTTTCCCAGAGCCCCACCAGTGTTTAAGATTAATTCATTGTGTTCCAACCATTACATTTCTGTCTATACTGCACTATAGGGAACCGAGCCGCACCTCACTGATGAGACCCAACAAGGCCAAAATGTGCATGGTTAGCTTGTTTCCATGCAAAGGTGATGTCGCCTAGCATCTTGATATGAACTGCTCACATTGGTGTCAGTACAAAAGTGATTAGTAGAAATGGCTGGTCCTTTTTTGCAGTGGTTCAGATGAATGAATTACTGTGAGGAATTGCCATCTGGCAATTCTGTAGAAGCCCTGTCTTTTTTGATTTGTATTAAAAATAATCAAATCTTAGAAGAGGTCTGCTAACCATATGCCCCTTTAATCAAACTCCATGATAAAAGCATAGAATACACGTGCACCCTGCTGAATCACTATCCTGATCTGCAGTGCCTGGTCTACAGTGGCAAGGAGTAGGTTCAGAAGGTCAAGGGTGTCCTGTGTGACAGCTGGGGATACAGCAAAGTCACTTCAGCACAGAGACTGCATTTCGAATGTGCTCTTTTGTTCCAAAACCACATAATTATAATGAAATACTAGTCTGGTGGCAGTTTAATCTTTAAATCCCAGCCATACACGAGTTGGGGTGTGGTGGCTGGTCATTCACATAGTTGTTAAAGTCACATCTGGTTTGTATCATACGTATGTCAACACTGTGAACCAGTCATAGACAGGCTGTATGTATTTTCCCTGGACTGCTGATATCTGCTGCAGCCAGAATGACAATAGCCAGTGGGAGCTGCCTCTCTTTTGATCCGTTTTGAGGTTGGGTAACACCTAGCTCCAACAGGACAGCCCTCAACAGGAGTTGTCCTGGGAAACATTAATCAAAAAGCACACCCTCAACAAAAGGACTAGACTCACACCAGGCTGGTGCATACCAAAGGGCATTTTATGCTATGGGCCTGAGAAGGGGGCATAGTTATTGTATTCAGAGGGTGCTCAAAACAGTTGTAGATGAATTCCACCATCTTGCTTTTCCCTGTACCCCCCCTTCCTTCCTCTCTTACACTTCCTTAAGCCAAAATCACTTTGGGTATGATGAAACCAGGCAAAGACCACTTGTCAAAATCACACAGATTAGACCCCTTAAAGCAGGTTTGCTTTCCTCCAATTCTATTCCCTTGGACGTGGGGGGTCTCTCACCCCTGCTTTGATTCATTTTGGGTCTACAAGAAGAATTCATTTGGACCTCTTTTAGGAGAGCAGTTCTCCCCAAACCCTCTACCAGTCAGGTGAAGATTGAGTTTTGAAAGGCCTAGGGAAGCTCTTCTCCCCACCCACTCCGAGGGTATATTGGGGATAACCTGCTGCTTCAGCAAGAGCAGCATCACTACCATCTAAACTGGTACCCTGGACCTCACTGGAGTTGAAGGACCCCTGCAGGGATTTACCCCTTGCTGGGAGAATGAGAGCAAGGACTCATCTTGTCCTCATCCTGTCCCTGACCCTGTAGAGTTTGTTTTACAGAATCCTGAGACCAGAACAGTCAGTATCCCTATTTTTCACTTTGAGCTATCTCCAAACCACATTCGACACGAATGGGACCCACCAGTGCTGCGTCTGCCATTCTCTTGACCTTCAAACCATGTACCATTGAATAACAAGCTGAGCCTTTCACCTGTTCTGCTCGAACCACCAGCTCATCACAGGATCTCAATTCTATCCACTGGAAGTATTGTGTCACGCAGCAACCTAAATCAGTGGTTTCTAAAGTCTAGAACCAGCTCAACCTCCATCCATCACCTCGTCGAATCACACATTGGACCATCAGGATCACAGCTTCAAACAATCACCAGACCTCGACTTGAACAGCTGGAACATCGCTCGTTGACCCTATGCAGCAGTTACCAAAAATCTCAAACTGGCTTGACATTTGAACTGGCCCTCGCGAGCTCTTGGAAATACATCACTTGAACACCGACGTTGAACTGCTGTGAACCACCACTTGAAACTGACTGGATGCTCACTCGTCGATTGGACCAATACGACTCACTGAACCCAAACCTGGTTCAACCCACACCTACAGCATTTCAGAGCCTGCTCCAACACTGTCATACCCCCTAAACCTGGAATCCGGTACTCAGAAGTGGCCCTGTCCACTTAGTGCTTCTTTTGGAGTCCTAGAGACTAGTTAACTCCCTTTTGAACTTTTTCCTATAAGACATAGGCCCTCATTACGAGTTCGGCGGTAACCATGCCACTATTGGCGGCATGGCTGCCGCCGAAATCGTGTCAGGGTCTGGGGGTCGGGGTCTGGGTCCTCGGAATGAGGACTTACCGGGCCATTCCGAGTTCGGAAGGCCCGCTAATTCCTCCCTCCAAGGACCCGGACACGGTCCTTCCCCATTCCCACTTCAGCTCCCATAGGGCTGAATGGGAATGGGAGAGGGAGCAAACAGCGGGCCATTACGAGATGGCCCGTTGTTTGCTCTCTCTTCCCCTTGCGGGACCCGGTAAGCATGCCTGGTTTTCCCAGGCATTGCTTCCTGGGTCCCACGAGGGGAACTCGTAATGAGGCGGTATGGGGTGAACGGCGCCAGCACCTTTTATGGCGCCGTTCACTCCGTACCGCCAGGGTCGTAATGAGGCCCATATTGTTTTGAACTCCTTGGTGCATTTCTTGCCTGTTTTCTCCCTGCTAAGTATCCAGAGTGCTTGCTGTCTACAGGGGTGGGTTTTTGATAGTGATGTTGATAGTTAAGTGTGCAATTGATTTATGCAATTAAAGTACATATTTCAAGTTGGAAGACAACTGGAATACGCCGTGGAGAAGCATGGTGATGGGACACATGTCTCAACATCTGAGGCCCTAGCCACAGGAAAACATGCTACATCTTGTCTGTACTAAAAAGGACAAACATGTTTGGGCATTCATTAATAACCAACCACTATGGCAATCAAACACTCAAATCAATGCTATCAAGGAAGATATATGATCTGATATGATATGATATGGCATTTATAACGCGCCTATACAAAAGTGTTTCAAGGTGCAACGAGGCAAGGGAGGGGAAACAGTGGAAGACGGACAGCGATCCTACTAGGCCAGGTGTCATTCAGATCACGCAAATGTGAGGGTAGGGAAAAAGGGAACAGTGCCAGGGGAAGGGAAAGTGGAAAGTGCAGTACATGGGAAAAAAGAATAAATACGATAAATAAAACAGCCTGATGTTGGCAAGTGCAACGTAAGAGCAGACATAAGTGCTGGTAAGGGGACTGAAGGGATACAGAACCAGTCCCCAAGTGCAGGGGGTTGCCAGGGAGGCAGGGCAGGTGAGCAAAAGGCAGGACCTGGCCCCAAGATCAGAAAGGGTGGCCAGGTAACCAGTGCAGAGTCGGCAGGGAATTTCAGCAAGGGAGAGAGGCAGAGAAAGCAGAAGCAAAGAGGAAGGTTTTGAGGTGTTTCCGGAACCGGAGATGGTTCTCCTCAAGTTTCAGGGAGGCAGGAAGGCTGTTCCAGAGAGAGGCCCCAGCCGAGTAGAGAGATCGCCCACCAACTCGTTGCTTGGAGAAGCGGCTAACCCTGAGGGAGTTGGAGACAGATGAGCAAAGAGCTAGAGAAGGAAGGTATTTAGGAAGAGAGAGTTGAAGGTAATGCGTATATGGAAAAGTATTTCAAATTCGACTGAGATGATATACTTCAAGCTATCGTAAAGGCCAATTCATTGAGGGAACCAGTTTGGCTATGAATATGCTCAAAGGTAATCCTCAAATGTGGTCTCACATTCTGTTTACACTGTTTTAACATGTTGTACAGCACCAATTTACCCCTAAATCTTGGGAAACCACCTTCCTTGTACCGATCTTTGTAAAAGGACATAGGGAGATTCCCTCTAATTACAGGCTGATTGCTCTGCTAGATACAACCAATAAAAAAATCTCTACTGTTGTCTTTAAAAATCTGGAAGAATGGATGAATTTGGCCAGAATTAGAGATGTGAATCAATCAGGATTTAGGAGGGGCATGGCACTAGCTTAAATATCTTTGTCCTATCAATCCTTCAAACAAAGGGCGAAAACCACTGGCATTCGTTTCTAGCTTGCCTTTGTTGGCTTGACAAGTGCTTTAGACTGGTAAATCGTGAGCAGCTATGGGACAAACATGGCAGTTCCGGTGCCCCAGGTCTCTTAGCAATATAATTAAATAGTTGTACTTTGACACCCTTTTGAAAATACGTTTAAGCCAGAAAGGTGAAATGCCTGGTAAAGTCCCTACTTAGCGTTCTAGCGCCAGTCTTGTTTAACATCTACATCTCAGGCCAGGGCTCTAGGCTGCTTCCAAAGTGCATTACCCCCCATTGCCCTGCATTTGGGCTATTTCCACATCTAGTATCTTGTAAATGCAAATTACATTGTTTTATTGCATGTCACTCCCATTGGTCTGCAGAGATCTCTGGGTTTGCTCTCTAGTTACCTAAAGGGCCAAGATATGGAAGTCAGTGCACTCAAAAGAAAAATCCTCACGCTGGAACCAAGGGGTAAAACACCTATTAAATTTGCGTGGACTTTAGGTAAACAAACATAAATTGGAACAAGTGATCCCCCTGTTGTATTTAAAAATAACCATCAGACACCGTAGCTCGAAAAAAAATATGGGAGAGTACAGTGCTTTGGTCACTGCTTATGCAACTCAGCTCTAGAAAATAGATTATGAATATGGACAATATTGTATGCTTCCTCTAATCAAATAGAGGCAAAATTGTTCCCTCTATTTCATACTGAGCTGAATCTAGTCCCGCTTGCATCCCTTTGTTGGCGATTGAAGGTGGTATCTGGAAACCTACCCTAAATTTGCCCATGTGTGTTCCAACATCTGTTATATGGTTTGAACAGGGTCTGCTTTCGTTGGATGCTTAAATTGTGTGGAAATCTCTAACAATATTTGCCAATATCTTGTCACCTCCACAGGAGTCGTTGTATGGCAAACTAAACAAATGCATGACCAAGTCTTCGTGTCACACCCTAAATCTGTGGATACTAGACAGTAGGCAAACCTTCTATTTTCCTCTGCAAGAGCTAGTGCATAATCCTCTATTAGTAAAGTGTAAACTATGGAGGACAGGATTCGGACCATTGAAACATATAAAACGTATAGGACCTCTGTTAGGCAGAATCACATGCAGTGGCCTTTGGGAGCACTACATGCAATTAAGACAACAAGTGTAAGCACAATTTCACCTTTGGTACAAGCCTGTAGTACACAGTAAAGTGGTAGTGATGGCTGAGCAGCTAGACTTATCTCAAGAGTTTGAGTGAGCAGTAGCATACATTACACAAAGGACCAACTAATACAGTGATTCAAACAAACACTTAATCAAGATTTCTTGGTAAAAGAATATACATTTATTTACTCAGTCAGTTAGAAAACATTATACTAGCAAGAGCAGCTCAATATCACACACAAAAAAAAACAACAAATACAGAACCGGTAAGTAAATGAACAAATTTAGCTCTCCTGAAGTGGGAGCAAAATGGCACTTCATATACTTTTAAAAGGGGTAAAAAGGCAAGGTTATAAGAACAGACAGCCATAATACATTCATAGGCAGGGCAAAGGGTTTCAGTTAGCTACAACCAGCAATTCTTCTCGATAGGCCTGGGCCAAAATCAATGGTTCAGAGTCTTTGTATAGGATAGCACAGTTCTGGTAGATAACGGTTAAGTCATTGCCACAGAGTTTAGGAGAGTTGGGCTAGGCGAAAAGTTTGATGAATGTTTTGGGAAAGACAAGCCTTTGAAGTTGAGAAAGTTTCCACAAACTCTCACAATGGCCAAAAAGATTTCCGGACCGCGTTTGCACAGTACCTTGGTATTGAAGAAGAGCTGAGGCAGTTGTTCCTGGCAGTTCGAGCAGATCTCGCTGTTCCTGAACTTCAGTCGTGGGGACAAGAAGGATGATGTCGGGAGGTTCCTGCACTGCCCAGGGATGAAGCCAAAAGCTTAGCAAGACGTCGGGTTAAGGTGTGAGTGCCTTAAAGTCCACAAGCTTGTTTCCTTCCCTCTGGCTATCCGGTTTTCAACAGCACTCTGATGAAAATTTTACCAGATGGGGACGGTCTCCAGGTGGTTTACGAGTTGGTTGTTCCCACCAAACTCAAGGGAAGAAGTTAACCTTGATGGGCTTCTATGTCGATTGGAGTTTCAGGCAATTCGGATCTACGGCAGGGCTTCACCGGTTGTCCAGGAGTTGCAGCAGTCCACTTCCTTCAGCTCGTGTTCGGTTCTTTCGTTCCAGTGGTCGACTCTGCTTTCCAAGTCCCAGAGACCTGCTTTTAAACAATTTTCCCCCATTCATTCCAGCCTGGCTGTCACTCACACAGCAGGGTGGCTGTCCTTGCCAGACAGTTAGCCAGCCAATCACGCCAGAGGGCATTCAGGTCTCCTAGGAGACTAAGCAGAGGGAATTTCGGGCACCTCCCTCACATCCTGTCCACCACAGACACTCAGGCGCCAGAGGAGGGCTTCAGCACTGAAGCCCGCCAAAGGCCAACAAACAAAGGGACGAAACCTGGTTTGGCGTGCAGAGACAAACACAAGAAGGACCTTTCCTAAAAGAAATGGCGAAAAAAAGTGACCAGAGTCTGTTTTTAAAGATAGGTCTTGGGCGCCATAATGAAAAACATGGCTGACCCGATTTTTAGCTACCGTTGTTAGCGGTCGGGAAAAATCACGGTAGTTGATCTAAACCACTGCCACCAGCCATTTAAAGTAGGAAAAGGTAACATTTGACTGTTACATGAGTGTTTTGACTCAGGGGAAGCTAGACAACTCCTCCAGCACTCTATAGTAAGATAGTGTGTGCTGGATCAGTACATTTAAAGAGACTAGTAAAGTGAATTTAACTTAACATGCTCTGGGAGACGGTAGTCAGTCCCAGAGAAGGTATTTAAACCTTGGGGAGTCTGAAAGACATCCCTGTGCCACTGCACTGAAGGTGCTGGGTGACTCACAGAAAAAGATGATGCCTATGGAGTTATTTTAAAACTCTATAACCAAAGAACACAAAAGTAAAACACACACAAAATACATGGAAGAGTGGGGAAAAAAAAGCTCACATTCTTCCCAGGTAAAAAATCAAATCTTAGAAATCCAGCAAAGTTGCTGGGGGTCTCAAAAGGTAAGGGAAATTAGCACATTTTGAGAATCCTCCCTAACAGCCTCATTACAATTTTGGTGGAATCCTGCCGGTAAATCCGGTGGGATACCACCAAAAACGGTAATACCGTTACTGGCACTTGGAATACTGGAATTACCAGCATATTCCAGGGTCCAGTAAGTGTATGTAATTCCCCATTCCATGGAGACCATAGAACTCCATGGGAATTGCCAGTATTACCGGTAATACTGGCATTTTTTGGTGATGGGGTGCCGGAATTACCGGTAGCTCGGAGCTGCAGGTAAATCCAGCCACCACACCTCCAAACCTGTAGTTGGGCGGTGCACGGAATTACCGCCATTTTTGCCCTGCGCCGTCAAACTTTTAATGAGGCCCATAGGCTCTTCTCCTACATTCCCTTAATCAAGAAACCTCTGAATACACCTCATTTTTATCTCACTAAATTATATAATAGAACGGAACAAATGAACTTTCTCCAACTACATATGAACCCCCTGCCTACTATGTAGATTCTGGTGATTTTTTTAAAGCTTGATAAGAAACAGCGAGAGTGCAGATTCTGTAGGGAGAAAGAAATGGTGGAATCCTTGAGGCATTAATGCATTGCATGTCCATGCCCAACTTCTATTCAGCATATGTATTTTAACCCATTTTCTTATTTTTCTATGCCAACAGCTTTTACACATTTTGGTATTGAATTTTAGGGGGTACCCGCAAACCCTTATCGATTGCAGGGCTGAAATTTCCACAAACGTTTTTTAACACAACAGATGTTGAATAATTATTATGAATGTATATCTTACAATTTAGTGGTATCTTGTTTTCTTTTTTATTCTTCTCCTTTTCTTACATATGTAGCGAGAATGAGATGGTGAATTTATGTCATTATCTATATTGATGTACCATTTGTTAAATTAATATGATATACTTATTTGTGAAAGGTTTAAGTTTAAACCATAACACAATAAAAGAAAGAATATATTTTCATACAACCTTGATTGGACATTCTTCTATTTCGGAACTGGGCACTATTGCTTCTGATAGTATAGCCTTCCCTCAGCCAACAGTGAATGAGGAATATCTCAACTGTGCCTGATTTACCTTTACGATTGGGCTCAAAATGGTTTCTAGAATAGTGGGGTGAATAAGTCCTTTAGCCACTACTCATCTCTGTACGCATACAGAGCCGAAGTAATTTTGTAACACTGGTGGGAAGTGGGTGGGGTTTAGGGCAGATTGTGCCTGGAGTTTAATCTTTCAAAATAAGATTCGTGCAGTTAAGGTCAGAAACATTGCTAGCAATTTTTGACACCATGAAGTTGGACATGAGCTCTGCAGGTGAACTGAATGAGCTGTGTCAAGAGAGGGGACACCATCATGGCAGTAAGGTTAAGAAAGCTGAACTGCTAAAGCACCTCCAGACTTTTGAAGAAGCCAAGGGTGTGGAGTTGTCCCAGTGGGATAGCAGTGCTCTGGTGCTCCTATCTAAGGAAGCCTTTTCTCTGGGCGAGCGTAGAAGTGGCAGAGGATAGCGATGAACAAGTCCCTTCTCACCCCAGTGCCATCAGGGTGGGGAGTGTAGCCTCTGACAGGTCCCAGGGTTCTGTTAGGTTGAGTCTAAGAGGGTTCTCTTAGATTCTGTGCTTCAGCCCAGGCCCAGGGTGGTCTCCCTTGGGCCAAATTGGGCAGATCCACTTGGAGGATGGGAGGGTGGTCTTAGAGGAATGGAACAGAGGAATGGGAGGCAGAAACAGCAGGAGGCAATTGTTTGCATTGGTGGCTCCCACGGAAAGCCTAGGTGCCACATCCCCAAGGACTTTGTCCAACTGTTTGAGGTGATGAATGATATTTCTGACTGGTTCAAAACACGGGTGCTACCTTTCACCGCCATTAAGTGGAGTTGTAGAGATCACCCCTTTTATGGTAATTACCAACGGATGGAACTGATGACATTATTCATTTTTCTCCTGTGGCCCATTTATATCAAAGTGAAGGCTGCCACCATCAAAAAGTTCTGAAAAACCATAGAGGAGAACCTCTGGAAGTTTAGTGTGCTCAAAATGATGGGGAGTCAAAACCTTGAGGCATTTCCACATCAGTCCTTCGGGTACAGGAGTGGATGGGTCACCGGTACCACAGCTGACCCATTTCAAGGCATGTTTAATTTGGTTGCATGTGAGAATATGCTTGAAAATTGTGCTATGAGTTAAACAAGCAGTTAGTGGACAAGAGTATCCCAGACCGTAGAGAGCTTGTAAAATATGCCAAGAGGTGTGGGAGCACTCCATTCCAGAATAAGGTTCAGGTAAATCCTTAACAACAAATGACAAGGAATCTGTTAATAGCAAACATAAGGAAGGAAAGGACAGATCTAACCTTTGTTCCAAAAAAGGTCCCCCAAAACATGAAGGGATATCCCAGATCCATGGTTGGTCACCCCCACAGAAAAGAAGAGTGGGGTAGCCTCCCATGCTGAGGCATCTGCACCCTCAGCACCCAGAGGTTGTTTTTTCATCTGGGAAGTTGATATATAGAAAGAGAGACATGGGGGGTCATTATGAGTTTGGAGGCAGCCATGGCGCTACTAGCGCCATGGCTGCCTCCAAACCCGGGTCCGGATCCGGGTCTGGTGTCACTGAATGGGGACTTACCGGGACATTCCGACCTATGTGGACCCGGTAAGTCCCCCTTCAGTAAACCATTCCCCATTTCCATTTGAGCTCCTATAGGGCTCAATGGGAATAGGGAAGGCGCTAATAACGGGCCCGCAAATTGCGGGCCCGTTATTAGCTCAAAGGTCCCTTAACGGGTCCCGCAAAGAACAGCTGGTCAGACTAGCCATTCCTGCTGGGACCCGCTAAGGGACCTAGGAATATGGCGGTAGGGGCTTAACGGCAACGCCATCCTTAACGGTGCCGTTAAGCCCCTACCGTCATACTCGTAATGACCCCCATGGTCTTCAAGGTGAAACCCAAACAGGGCATTGTGACTGTTGGTCTCCTAGATGAAATGGCCATAGTCAGTGTGGGCACCTCAGTAGAAAATGTCCCACTAGGCCAGGGAGTGACAACAGTCACCAAACTCTGAATGGCACTGGTACCAGGTCCTTTGAAGGGGCCCCAATACTCACCAAAACTGAGATATTTTTGGGTGGTGTGTCCATAAATGAGGAAAATTCTACCAATTTGCCTGATACAGATGCAGGTATCACAGCTGCAACAACGGGTGACAGAAGGGCAGTACACACCAGGACCACACCAGCTGGTAAGAGGGTTGGATGATCTTACACACTGTCCCTTGGTTATGGTTCAACTTAGTTGGTGAGGTAACACATCCCTGCACCATATTGCAGTTAAAGGCTCCATTCCAACATGTTTAGTCATTACCTCCCTGGCCAGATATAGTTGAGGCAATAACTAGAGTGCAAGCTTTTTGAGCAGCACAGGAGGAAGCACTTGAGGGATGAGGCCCTAAGTTTTCCTCAGCTGGAGAATGCAAGAAACTAGTCTCACAAGTAACTCCCTGTCCAGACCCAAATTCCCCTGAAGTGCCTACTCTTGCAAGAGAGGGCTCAGCGGCCATTGAGGTGACTACATAGTTAGCACCGGATTCATTGATCTCAAAGTTGGCCACTGGCATACAGAAGTATTCAGAGTTGGTGACGGGTGAAGTTTCAGACCTGAAAGGCCTACCAGAACTGTAAGTGTTGCCTTGAGCTGGATTCCCATGTCAGGTTGACTTTTGCCAGGTACAGAGGGGCTGTCCCACTCTGGCAGGTCTATGGAAGCAGACCGGGAAGAAGGTGAACAGCGGCAATCCTGAGCCACTCCAACAAGTGGGGGCAGGCACAGAACGAGAGTACTAGCCTGTTTCAAAACAAGGAATAGGTGCAAAGCAAGAGCTCTGACCTGTTCACAGACAATGAGTCCAAGAATTCTGCAGAAGGGTCCAGGCAGAATTTGGCTGCGCACCCAAGCTTCAGTAATGTCCTACAAGACTTAGCTTCTGACACACTTGCTAGTCACTTAGATGTGACTGGGACATCTGACAGCATGCCATATAATTTCTACAAATACTGGGTGTATGTAAAATTTGAGGAAACTCTGCACTCTGTCGTGTCTTGCTGAGATTCTAACTATAATCAATAAAACCAACAGCATGATTAAAGCACCAGAACACATCAAGCAGATCATAGATGTCAAAAGAGTAGCCTACAAAAAAACATACGTTAAATACATCGGAGCAAAAACAGACTTTGTCCGAAAATAACCAAATTGATTAATGTCCCATAAGGAACGTGGTAGGGTATTCCTCAAAGTGTTCCAGAAACGGGCAAACATTTGCCACCGCGGTGCACTTTGTTAAAGCTGCTTTTAATTTTGAGTCTACCACAGAGCGTAGATATCTGATGGGTACGGAATGAACCACGAGATTGGTTAAATACGATGGAGCCATCCACTGGATCAAATTCCAAAGGTGATCACTAGCATGCCCTTTTTAACATGAGCAGTGTGAGCCTACACATTCACACGTCACCAAATGTAATATGTGCTAACATGTCGTTAATATATACAAACAAGGGACAAATCAGCAACATGAAAACCCTGTATGGTAATTGTTGCATTAATTACAATGGCCCTCATTACGACCCTGGCGGAGTGGGTTTACGCCAGCGGTATTCGCGGCGGACCCGTCCGCCCTACTACGAGTTCCCGTAGCGCCATGGAGCCGTTTTCCGCCTGGTTTTTCCAGGCGGAGAAATCCATGGCGCTACGGGACCTTGTTGTTAATTACGCCACCGTATTTTACGGTGGCGTAATTAACGCCTTCCCCACTCCCATTATACCCTATGGGGCAAAAATGGGAATGGGGAAGGGTAAATGGGAAAATGGGGATTTACCGCCCCGCCAAGGTCGGCATGGGGCGGTAAATCCGCCAACCCCCATGGCGGTATCGGCAGCTTTCCGCCGTGCTCCATGGTGCATATTGCACCGCGATCTCCGCCAGGGTCGTAATGAGGGCCAATGAAATGCTTACACTCTGATCTCTGGTTTCTACGGTATATTTGAAATATTCTTTGCCGAATGCAGGAAGTAGCAATTAGCACCTTTATACAATTAACAAATAAAAAGTTATAGCCAGTTGGTCTACATTTTGGCTACCACTTTAACCGGGACACTGCAGCATTTTGATAGTGCGGGTGAAGCATGTTCATATAATCAGCGAAACCGAGAATGGGAGAAAGCCTTGCAATAACTGTGGAGACCAAACAATCCTAACTTTATTTACAGAGACGCGATGGGGCGGAATCACAGGCATGGATTACTCTTGAGTTTGTAAATGGATTCAAACGAGAAACATTTTGAGGTGAGTTATTTGCAGCATTGTGGGAATATGGGCCATGAAAAAGACACGGCTTGCTAAAAAACAAATTGATAAGGAGCTGTGCATTAAGCTCACTGGCTACATTACCTGGCCACCATTCTGATAATTGCCAATGCAGGTAAACCGGCTGTTAGAACAGTATTTCTAAAGTCCAGCTAAGGGCTTAGTAAAACCATTCAACTGAGGCAGTACAAGACTCCACTCTAAGTACAAGGCTGTGCCACCTGACCATACGGTAGCGTAGACAGAGCAGCCAGGCTTATGTTAGGAGGGAGAGAGGGCTGTAGGAAAGTGTATAAAACCTGTAGTACAGCAAGAATTCAATAGAAACACTGATACCTGAAGTATTAAATACAAGTAGGCCAAGTTATGTCTTGGGGTAAGTACTGGTCATGGGGTCATAAACACATTTATAAAAACACACCACTATGCCTGAAGGTACAAAGATCAGAGCATAAGACCTTGTTTAAAATACCTAACAGTAGTTCTAGGGTAGTCAAACCAATAGTTACTTTTAGGTGACTTACAGTAATACAAGGGTAGTAGACCCTAACAGTTGTACAGTGATGCTCAGCATGAAATCGCATAGTAAGTCATGTATTCCAGGAACCGTATAAACCTTTAACTCTGATTTAGGATAGCACGGTTATTCTAGGTGAGTTGGACCTTGGGGTGTAATATAAAATTACACTTACTTTCCGGCTCAGTGGAACACAGTCTAAGATCAGTAAGAACTGTTTACACTAATTGAGGATTGTACCATGTATACCAAGGTCAGCTACACCTAAAGAACACTTTTCAAGAATGGCACACAGCTATTCTAGGCAGGTAAAACCTACATACTTTTGAAATGAGCTATCAGCAACTTAAGGATCAGTATAACCTAATGCAGACTTATTCTGCACAGGTTAACAGCAAGTCAAGGGAAGCAAGACCCAATTCGGGACACTCATACATTTATATCCTAACAGGAATAGTACAATAGAACCAACAGCATTACTTTTGGGAAGAGGGGGGACTCAATTCACAGATGAGTAAATTAACCTACTCTCTACTTTCTTTTTGAAAGGATAGACTGTCTCTAAGGAAAATAAAACCTTATACTTTTCAGAAAGGCAGAACACGTCTAAAGTAAGTAATACCGTTTACAGAAACGTTTTAGAATAGCAGAACATGTCCAAGGTTAGTAAAATAACCTTACGTATATTTGTAAAATTAACAGAACACTTTCAATGTAAGTAAGAACTTCTGCTCACTCTCAGAGCTACAGTTACCAACTAACGTTTTTACAAGTAAGTACACTTTTCAACACGTGTTTTACTTTTCAAGGCAGACCCTTTCATGTATCCAGCCCTTCCCAATTCTAGTACATGAGTTCTCTCAGAGATGGAAGAGGGACCCTAGTTGTCTAGGACCCAGCTGCAGGCAGGGTGAGATAGGGCTCAGTTGCAGGCAAAGTCAGAGTTCCTGAGGAAAACTGTTCACAACAAGTAAGTATCTCACTTTGAAAGTTAGTTGGGGGTCCAGGGACTTCAGAGATTCCAACAGGAGCCTGGGTGCACTGTATGAGAGAACTCCCAATCACAGTAAACACCACAAAGCTACACAGGAATCACACGAGACTTAAAGTAATACCCAAGTAAGCACAGAAGAAGAGTTTGCAGCCGGAGGACTTCAGGATCTGCAGCCAAAAACCCAGGCGCTGAATTAGTTATCATGAAGACGAAAGACAGGACCCTGAATGGGCTTTTTCAGCAAGAATCGATGTAGAAGGTTCCAAGCAAGAGTTTCCTCATGGCTGGACACAGCTCTGTGGATTTGGCTCCTTTTCAGGAGCACAGAAGAAGACAAAAAATCGATGTACGGATTCTTGTCATTTATAAAGACCAGCACTTGGGTGAGGGGACTTTTCAAACTTGTTTCATGGCTCTGGAGATCCAGCAGGATGCTCACAAAAGTTTAGCAAGATTCAGAATTCGCAAGACCATGCACAGCACAATGGCTTGTAATGCCAGGGTATTGGGGTATTGCAGCCCCGCAAAGTTGCAGCACAACGTGCGATGGCTCAGAATGCAGGTCTTCTCGAGTGTAGTGGGTTTCACCTGGCTCATCAGCATCCTCTTTAGTTTCAACTCCAGTGGTCGACTACCTCATCAGCTTCAAGGATTGGACTTTATGCAGGAACCCTGCCTATCAAACAGCCATGCAACATTCAAACTTATGGGGTCAGCAGTCCTTCCAGGACAGCCAGCCTCCCAGTTTGAACTGGATTCATGCAGTCAGTGTGGAAGACAAAGAGCGGCAGAGTTTTGGACTCCTCCCTTACTTCCTGCCTTCACAGGCACGTTGGAGCCTGGGTGGGCTTGACTCAGGTCTCCCACCGAAGATAAAGTTAACCCACAGGATTTCCTTGCCCTGGATGTCAGGGGAAGGAACAAGAAGGACAAGGAATACTAAAATGATGAAAAAAACTAGACTGGGGCCATTTTGGAAATTGTGCACTCATGGTTTCCTTTAACGGGGCTGTGGAAACAGCCCACGGTAAAGGTGTGCCGAATTAATAAAAAGGTTCACTGCCACCAGGCATAAAAGGTATGTTTGTGCTTGAAACATAAATGTTACATTTAGAATGAGAAATGGGATGCCCAGTATCTCCCCAGCACGCCACATAAGGTGGGGGGGTACTGGTCTCACCTAATAAAATGTGAAAGGGATACACAGACCCTTTCTACCCTTGGAAACTGTAGTTCTTAAATAGTTAGCCAGAGAAAGTTAAAGGGGAGCCCCAAGGTCAACCCTGCAACAATATAAAGGTATATACCAAAAATTGTTATTGAGGATAACATTAAAAAAGACACTATGGAGAGTTTTAAAAATGACCCCCATAAAAAGAGTAAAAGACTCTGAGTTTGGAAAAAGGTTCCCACTAACTGAGGTGTAAGGAAAAAGAACCCACCAGAAAAGCAAAAAGTTCTGGGGTTGACACAGGTCAGGAAAATGTATCATTGCTATGAAAATCTTACCTAGCACCTGCCATCAGCATTCCATTGGTCAAAAACAAAACTAATGAAGATGCTGAGTGAAGATAGCACCGGTTGGCCGGTCCAGGCCAGGAAACTTAAAATGAAAATCATGGCAATTATGAATGCTCTGTCGCGATTCTATATTAATGAACTCGGGTTCTCCCAATTCATTAATATAGAATTGCAGCAGACTACGACGCAATTCTATATTAATGAACCAACCCGAGTTCATTAATATAGAATTGTGGTGGAGTACTCATAATTGCTATGATTTTCGCTTAAAGTTTCCTGGGCTCCATGGCAATTATAATGAACTCAGGTCGGCCGAGGAGAACCGGAACCGAGTTCATTTTTTCTATGTGATTACCGAGAATACATTACAGAGAATGCTTTTTCAGCGAAAACAATAACAATGGAAAAGTATAAAAATAATTTTGTTGGGGGTTCACCCCCCATTTCTCTATGTGCTCCAACCAGCCCCAACCCCATTCCCTCTCATTTTACCCCCTTACACCAACCCCCACACCCATATCTAGTTTTGAAAATGTGGATGTTATTTTCTCTATTTTTGTTTCTCTGTTATAGAATTCTCCGTAATTGTATTCTCTATTATCACTGGATACCAAGTTCATTATTAACACAGTACACAGAGGTTCAGTAAACGCAGGACTTACCTGTAGCAACAGCACTATAACAGGCTAGTATTGTACCCCTGGGCCATGGCGGTCATGGTAGCGCCAAACCTGCTGTCAGCGCAAGCCTGCCTCTTCCTCTTCAGCATATGGAGAGACCAGAATGTGCTCCCTCGTGGAGCCCAGGGCAGGGAATGCGTGCATTTATTTTTGGCCCACCTTCTGTCAGCAGCTCCTGACCCTACCCCAACTAATGATAGGCAAGGATAGAAGGCGGGGTCAACTCCTCCATCAACACGTCCGGCGAGGCATTAAATCGTCTCGCTAAGACATGATTTTGCATGTCTACCAGTCACCCATCTGATTCGTGCATGTGGAGCTGGAGGAGGCTGTTCAGAAAAGCACCCTTCCAACCTCACATGCACAGACAGTCAAATGAGTGAGACTCTGTCAATTTACCTTGCAGACTGACAGTGGCAGAGCATCTTCACTTATTGCAATAGCATATGATGAAACAGGGGAGAGAGCAGGGAAGGAAAGGAGGGGCTCTGCCCCAAACACCGCCATTAACAAGCCACCACTGCCAGACACACATGTTTACCATAATAAAGGAGTAGTCACATGTCTGATTGATTCTATTTTGTGATCATCTTGGCATAATCGACACGTACGTTTCTCTTTGGGGATGCCAAGCCATGCTCCTCTATTATCCAAAACTTCAGGTTTGTTGAACCTAAGTAACATGAAGAGTCTGCTAATAGTAGGTGTTGGTGCAAGCCTAATGCATTATTGTTTTTTTTTTTTTAAAGTGAAAAACATTTGTGCAAAAGTAGAGTGGTCGCTTACTAGCGACTATTTCATGTCTATTTCTCCAGTCGCATTTTTCAGCAGACTTTATAAATAATTTCAACAAAGCAGCTAGGCCATATGACCACGTAAGGTTCCAACCAATCAAACAGAAATAATTCTCGTTTAGCCATTTAAAAGATTGCAGTATCCAATATTTATGACTTATCAAGGCAGTCTTAACAATGCCCAGCAAGGTTTCATCCTTTGCAAACATTATTTTGAGAAAGAGGCTGCCCTGATTTGTTTTGATCATGGTAGACATTAATATCAATCCCAACTCTAGTCCCACAGCTTCGATTGGGTTGAATTCGTAAGGCCCAACACTTTCCTCCATATAACAGCCTCAACTCTTTTTGCCCAGGCAGCATGATCTTTAAAGGATGTTTCTAGGGCATAGAGTATGGTGGAAACAAGTTTCTGTTTGTAAATATTCATAACACTGATGAGGCTGTAGCCAGCTGTACTTCTTGAGAACTGTCTAATAGCAGCCATAATGGACACAGCCTTAGAGTGCTTTCTCCTCAAGAGCATAGTGGAACTCACACCTACTTATGTATGAATAACTTGACACTCTCTCTATACAACCTAATGCACAATCAATCTTCACCTCGCAACACATGTCTTAACAAATCCCTTGAATTGTGTTTTTTTCAAATTCACAGTAACCCTATTATTTTCAACATGCAACAGGATGGCTTGGGCACTGTGACAAATACTGAGATAGGTTTTATCAAAAATAACAAAGTCGTCAGTACACCTGAGCCAGCCATTTTTAGTATAGCTCGATTTAGGGGGCATATTTTTGACATTCTCCAGGGCCTGACACAGATATGATACAAACAGATTAAATAGGAGGGGGGCCAAGACACATCTTTGTCTGAGCCCCCGCCTAATAGAGACCAGATTAGAAAGTTCCCCCAGACCATTCAATCTTACACATGCCTTAATGTCATGGTATGGGAGCTGACATGCATAAAGCAAGTTGCGAGGGTGGCCCATTTTTTCCAGTTTGGTCCACAGTTTTTGACTATCTACTGCATCAAATGTATAATGGTAAAGCATTAACCATCTTAGATTGTTCAATTAGGGAATTCATAACGTATGTTCATACTAGTCAAAAACCCCTTCCTAAAGGTTGTTTGTAAGCAACTAAGAGCAGAGCTATTCTCTGCCCAATCGTTTAACTCCTACAACAGGAAGGTTGAACATTTTATACTGGCAACATCCGTCAGTGCCAATCATATGTAGTTCTCAGGATTATCCATTCTACCCTTTTTATGGATGGGGATAAGATGCAACATCCTTCATGAATCTGGAACTACACCACTAACTACCAGCACGGCAAACAGCACTGACAGAATGTCTGCCCAAAGGGAAGTGTTGGCTTTTAGTACAATGTTACAAATCCCATCTGGGCCTGGTGCTTGGGATTGTTCAAGACCCTTTAAGATGTCAACCAGAGAAGAATGTTTAAGTTTAAGATTCAATTAGTTTTACGCAAAATAGTCTGGCCATTACTGCAAAAGAAATTGCTAGAAAATCAAGCTAAGTTACTTCAGTATTGCAACACAAAGGCCCAGCATATCTTTTTTGTGTGATCTTCTTATATGATGACCACAGTGTTTTGCTATCACCGGCAACCAGGACTTTTAGCATATTTTTCCAAACAACATTCTGTGATGAAACCTTACTGAGCTTTAACCAGTGGAAGTACACCTTCTTGGAAAGTACCAAATAGTCTATTTCGGAATACTTGGTTAACATGATGTTACATAATTGTTGGCGCATAGACTTCTTTGCTTGTCATATCTTTTGGTCAAATACCCTCCCGCCATTTTTACCTTCCTTAAGGAAATTACAGCTGCCCTGAGGGAGGAATTTGTAAGCAATTGATGTCAACCAATCTACCAGATCATTTGAGATGACAAAGTACTTGTAGTCATCTGGGTCTGAGAGCATACAATTATGATCTTATCAAGATTTGTGTCCGACCAGCACAGTCTATTGCCACCTGAATTAACAGTGACCATGCCCATGTTTACATATCTCTTGGTTCTCAAAGCAGACAACTCACAATTTCAAGTTAATATGGCATGGTCACTGAAATTAGTAATGGAGGAACTCCATCTACTGCAGCCCCAAGAAAATGATCACAACAATAGCAGACCTAGTACCGTTTTTCCACGTTGGTGCAGCAGGAACATCCTCCTTTACTGTACCATTAAGCATATGTGCCCAAGATCTTCAACAAATTTGACCCACACAGCTGTCTTTTTCTTTCTGGTAGATCCCAAACCAAATGTTATACCTTTTGACAATATGTCACTCCTAGAGATAGGGAGCACGCAGTTAATGTTCAAATCCCCATGAATGATAATTCCTTCATCTTCGTTTTGATTAACTCTAGAACACATCATTGCATAAATACTATGTTGTATACGTAAGGTGGTATTGCCCACAGGGGGGGTCATACATGTTCACAACCAGTAATTTACAATGACCTTTAGTGACCATTTCGACCATTAATACATTTGCATTACCATCTTGGACAGGACTCACCTTAGATTTCAAACCATTTGAGACTAAAGTAGCTAGGCCACTAAACGGATGTCCTCTCTCCCCCATGTTTACTTTATTTAGGTAGCATGTATATACGTCAAAAAGTGCCTCTCTTCATTGCCATGTTTCCTACAGTAAAATGAGGTCTGCAGGCACAAAAGAATTATCAGCTCCATCTTGTCTAAACAGATGGGAATGACCCCTTGCATACCAGGATTTTATTATGCAGTAATATCAGGATTCTGCTACGGTAGGGGGGAGGAAGGAGCATAACCAGTCCCAATGATATTTTGCAACAGGATCATATGCGGCAACTGAGGTAGTTGTAACAACTCTAGACATACCGATGCTCTGCAATGGATTCCCTTTCAAAGTATCAGACTGATTTCCTTTTGCTTTCCAACTACTTATCATCAACAACACAATGAAGGTCAAAACCCCCAATTTAGTAAGGATTCTAAATTTTCTCTTACGGGCGAGGCTACTTCATTGGAAGGACAATGAACTCTTGTTAGAGGAATTGAGCATGACTTGACTTGCTCCCAAAGCTTTTAAGAACTCGAAGTGAAGGAAGATGACCTAGAAAATGTAACATTCCACTGCGCAGTTCATAGGTGCCTTATATCCTTCAAAAACATTAAAGATGGTAAATTTTAAGGGCGCAATGATTTCACAATAACTGGAGGCGGGGGCACAACAAAGTTCTTTGAGGAAGGACATGTGGCCAGTATCACTATCATTTACTGATAGACAAGTAGTTATTATTAGTGTCATGAGTATATGACTCCAAACAGCTCACTTCATGTGTTGGAACCGAAACCTGAGCACACGTCTTGTTGATGTTTATCCACAGTCTTTTTCGTTTCCTTTTTACTGATTAGCCAATGTGTTAAGTTATCCGCTTTGTTGGTTGCGTTCTTCACCCGTCTAGCGGCTCTTTTCATCGATTTCTTTGAGGCAGATAATCTTTTATCTTTTTGATTATTACTCTGTTCTACACAGCTTGAATTATTTTAAGAAAACCTAACTATGGCTGCTTTTTGAAGACTTTATCTTTTTTTTAAATTCCTCTAGACAATAAAGGACTCTCATCACTATTTCCCCTACCCTCAGGGGTGTTCACATTTGTTGATTTGAAAACATCAGTATATTGTGCGACTGAGGAATGTGGTGATATAGATATATTCCATTCCGGTGCACCATGGGAATTTAAACCAGACCCGACTACATTCAGTGCACCAACATTATTGGAATTAATTAGGTCCTCCAGAAGTGTTGAATGTCTTTGCACTGTACTATTGATGTTATGACAAAGTTTCAACACAACTTTCAGAGCAAAGAAAGTTGCCATGTTATGCGCTTCCAGGGCAGCATTAGTACTGGCAGATACTATTTGGCCGCTAATCACTTCATTAATTCTCGACTGTGGATGAGAGGGCGTGGAGATTGAATGGGGAGAAGATGGATCTTCAATCAGGCCCGTGAGTCGTGGTGTACCTCACAATCTCCCCATATGAACAGTTGACTGATCACAAGTTATAGTTACCATTTTATCTATGGCAGAAGAAACCTCAGATTCCTCCACGTTAGGCACCTCCACAAGTTGTAGCTCGGTCTGGAGGGAGCAGCACAAATTGAGAAGTGAATTGTCTATTTCGGCCAAGATACAAGCTGCATAGCTGCCAATAGATTCAAGATTGCTGGGAACACGATGGACTTCCACAGAACCAGTTACTGCACCATTCAAATATTTAGTAATCTTATCACGTTTTAAGGAAGGCCCTGCCGTTTTTACATGAGCCGTTGGTTTTACGTGCACATAGGCAGCCTTTCCGACAGCAGCCATTGTCTTTTTAGATCCATTCTGCAAGTTGTACATTTTCTTGTTAACTTTACCATTTCTTACCCAAAACAATAACGCGTCTGCTTATACAATATAATAATATATTAGCTGACACAATAATCAGGCACGGTCAATGGCCACTGATGCAAATTATAAGCACTTGAGCAGGATGCAGGTTCTCGGCTTTACTTACTTCCTTAGGTTAGTAATGCTGCCTTGACACAAGCCAAAGGAATGAGTGATAGAGCTACTCCCAGTCTGTCACTCTCTCAACCTCAAGGCACCAGGGCACACTCAGCTCACACTCGCTGATGCGCGCTGACATGCGTCAGCCAAATTAAATGTGCACAGACCAGGTGAAGTAGCGGAGCACAGACCAGCCTGCAGGCAAAGTTGAGTAGTAGATGTTTGACAAATGAATACCATTCTAATACAAAGTATCCACAAGCATCGGATTGCAATTTTCTTGTAGAAAAGAGAAAAGCTGTTAACAGCAAGATTGCCAGGCAACAAGGCAAAATCAGCTCACACTCGCTGACACGTGAGTCCCTTATACCTTGCTCCCCTTCCTGGATTGGCTGGTTCTCCCTCTTCAGGCTAATTCTAATTTATTTTCTTAAGGGCGCATGAGTGCAGGAGTGAGTTTAAGTAGAGGCCTAAGCCCACCCCCTTTTTAGCTTGGTATTGCAGCGGATTGGCCATGGAGGCCGGGAGAGGCCCAGTATCCAGATTTGTGCATTGTGCCTGGCTGCCTGCAAGTAAGTCATTGGGGTGGGAGGGAAGGGCCCAACCCACTGCGATTGTCTCTGCTGGGCTATGCTTTCATTGTGATTAATGCCTGCTTGTGTGCTTCAGCAAACTGATGCCTATGCAGCGGTCTTCCCAGTATTGCGTCTCTCCATGCTCCAGCACTGCATCTTCTCTTTGTCTGTGCTGAACACCAGCAGTGCACTGTGCAGGAGGCTTGCTGTTGTCCCAGGGGGTCTTGGTTTCTAGTACTCAACTGGAGCAGTCTTGGGGTGCTGGCTGCTCCTTCAGTGGATCTTCTCTTGAGGATACTCTGAAAGGAGCAGAAAGACTGACAACCATCTTTGAACAGAGGTCTGGTGTAAGACAAAGGTATACTGCCAACTTGCAGACAGGCACAGAAAGAAGGGATGAGGGTTGAGTCCTCTCAAGCCCCTCTTGATAAGTTCATAGAACTGGCCTTGTGACAATGTTTATATATTTGATACTAATAGGTACACACACATGACACATATGGTTTCTCCTCTGTAGTTACAGTTTCTGACACAGTGTATCTCTACACACACAACATGCACCCTGTCCTTCCTTTTATGATTGCAAAACGTCCTTTTGACCTACTGCAAGATGATGGGAGTATTTTGTATAGCACACCATCTGAAACTGGTGTCTATCTTTTAGTGTAACTCCATCTCAAACACATGGTCTGAAAACAGAAAGTGTCCCTCAGTCCACACGTGTGTTGGAAAATGTAAAACAATGAGAAAAATTGAAAAGGCAGGGTTTTGTCATAATGATGGATGTATCTGTATCTCGACAAATAAGGTAATCTAAAATGATTCCCTTGGCCCACAGACTGCTTACATTACAATCCTATGACTCTCATTATGACAACAAGTGTGCTTCTTTTGAAGCATGGAAATTGGCATTACATGTTTTCTCAGAGACTATGATATGTCTCCATATTGAACATGCCAGACTGGCACATAAGAAATTATTGAAAGATGAGGATAGTTTGTAAAAGAAATTTGGAGAAGACTCTGAAACACAGATGGTCAAGAATTTTACTGAGAAAATGTCATGCAATCTCCATAAAGTTCAAGAAATATGACACCTGTATCAAAAAGAATTACAGAGGGAATGAGTAGTGTGCTTAATTGATATAACGCCAGCATCATCTGCAGATATAGGGTCTTCAAGTGAGGATGAGGATGAAACGAGCTTCTGCACTCCAAAATATGGTGAAATAGAATGTATTTTTTGGATGAAATACAGATACCATACATGAAGGGAGAATCCCAGTGGACCCTAAAATGAGGATGTGGAATATCAGGCAGGGAAGTAAGAGGAAGAGAAAACAACAGAGGTCCCAGAGTAGGGGCACAACATCACAGCAATGTACACCCTCACAGATCCCACACAATCCCAAAGACCCTAAATAAAATTAATAATCCTAGCAATTCCACAGATAAAAGAACTTTAATTATCAGTGATTAATTTAGGTCTCCCTTTGTTCCCAAATAGATATATCAAAGCTCTCTAGAACTGCAATTTATGAATTGTTCAGTTAAAAGCCAACTATAGATGTTGCAAGGCTCTTCCTCCTCCTCTCCTAAAGACACTTAGTATCGAAATGGTCACTCTTTACAGGGACCGGAACAGTTTGACTGTACGTCGAATTGCACAGCTGAACCAAGGTGTATGGTGGATCTCCTTGGAGTAGGCCAATGTATCTTTTCCAAGTAGCTTCAAACTACAGTCTGTTTCTGTTCCAGCCATTAATGAGGACCTTATAATTGAATTTTAAATTTGAGTCATGAGTGCTTTGGAGATGATAATCTGGATCGGGTATGTGAATTGTAACCCCTCTCTTTCACAGATAGTCTATGTTGATACAGCCTACGTGAAGGGGTGGGTGTGGTGGTCTGGAGACAGATTCATTATTTGGAAGAGGCACCTTGACAACTCAGGGATCTGCCAGGTTATCAATTATTAACTAGTGGTCCCACTGAAATAATGAAATATCACTTTTGTCTAAAATGTTGTATAATGTGCCCTGATATGTAGTGCAGAACATAACTTACATATGTGATTCCCAAGAACCTAAGTGTTCTATCTACTCCGTAAAGAGCAAAGGTCATCCATTAACTCACCTGGTCTCCACATAGTTAACCCAATCAGCTCTGTGACCAAGCACCTGTCCATTTTAATTGATTATGTAATAAACCCACTATGTTACAAAGTTACCTTCTTAAGAAGAAGTAAGTAGGACGTGCCACCTTTTAGTGGCATTAGATGTTACTTCATTGTACACCTCAATCCAGTACTATGGTGGATATAATGCTGTTGGGTACATTTTAAAAAGACAGGTCATTTAATCTTGTGGCCAAGACACATATGTTCTGTTGATATGCTTTTTTTACTGTTCCAAATCACCATTGTGGCAGTGCTAGTGGAGTTGAGTCAGTTTATTCTTCTGAATACGTTTTTTTATATTTAACAACATATTCTACCAGCAGAATAGGTGGACTGCAATGGGGACGGCATTTCCATAAAGCTCTGAACATCTTTCAATGGCCTTTTGGGAGCAGGCGATGACAATGCATGGAACGATCAAATTATCATTTGGTTGCACTTCATTGATGAACTTATTTATATGGAAAGGAAATCACAAGGAAATGATTTGATTTTTAGATTGCCTAAATAGTAATCCATTCAAAGTACAATTCATTCTAAGACATAACAAGAGCTAAATAATATTTTGGGATCGCAGTGTAGAAGTGATACACAGCCAAGTCCATACCAAAAGATTTAGACAATCTACAGCATGCAGTATGATTTTGCATGAATATGCTGGTTATAGCCCCAAGATCAGACATCAATGGCAATTACTCTTGCATTGGTCATAGTCCCACTTTTCGGTCAAACAAAAGTTAGAGTATTGGGAAAGACAATGTATAGGCTTGAATAAAGAAATTGTATTAATACTGATAAGACTATATTTTATTTTGTTTAAGTGATAAATTCATAAAATGGCACAATATAGTTGAGATAATAAGTTTTGTAAATATTTTTATGATTTTTTGTTAAATGTAGATTGTTCACTATTTAGTGTGATTATGCGTGGTCTACTTCATGTCATTCAAAGACATATTTACAACAAGGCCCACACCTAGGGCAGCAGATTACCATAGGAACAGCATTTTATTGCAGTTTATTTTCTATTTACTGGGTATCATTTTTTAAATATAAAGCCAATTTTGTTTTCCCAAGTCTAGCTGATCCACAACACTGCAAGTAATTTTGAGCTGTTAGCAGTCATTCCACTCTGACTGCTAATGTCTTTGATGACCAAACATGTATATAGGCTTGATATTTGCAAATGCTTTATTGCTAGGGTAACTTTTATTTATATTTATTAAGGTAATGCGTACCAAACCCAGCGTGCTTTAGGTATTTAGTGATTCAGTCATAGAAATCTCAAAAATATATATGACAGATATAAAGCTCTTTGGTCATTCTGCTCTTTAATATGCAAAACAGCCAAAACCTCATTGGTTTTTATTGGTGACACTTCACATTATCTTTGGAGTTCTTTCTAATCAATACACGCATAGGCTGTGTTAAGCAATCACTTTTATATTCAAATACACAACATGCATTTTTTAAACCATTGCAAAAATGAGGGTTTTCCCTTCAGAAAGTAAAGGTTAAAAATTATGTATCAATTTACCATATTAAACGCATGCCTATGCTCAAGTCAAGCACAGAGGTCCCATAGGTGGCACTAAAATGATGTTCAGAAAAAAGTACTAATTTCCCTTCCCGCCCCACATTTCAGAGGTCTATGGCTGCCCAAAAGGTGCAAGCCTGACATAGATCATAGAGACGATACAATGGCAAAGAGTACATCTGTAACGCTCACCTGGCATCCACGGGGATGTCACTCAGCCTGTTCTGACCTCTTACGACCGCAAACCCTTCCCCGGAGGCTATTCGACTGGAGACTGGGCCTGAAACACAAGATTGGTAGAGTTTAACTCCCCATTGTCTCTGTGTGCTTGAACCCTTTCTTCCCCGGGGTCCAACCCTTCCCTTTGATCCACAGCTCACCTTGTTTTCTTGGATAGTGTGCTCTCCATCCTGCTTTCAGCGCAGGGGCGCGTTGATTGATGCGGGTTTGTTGCTGCCTAGTTACTTCACTGGCAAGAGTCTGACAGGTAAGTATAATGAGTCTTTTGAACAGTTCTCTAACTTCGTTCCTTTCCTTCCTTAGATGATGGCCGGCGTCCGGTGATGGCGGCGTGCTGCTGAGATGAGTAGCACTGAAGGTGAGTGAGAGCGCGATGCACGATGCACCCCTTTCGTATTTGCATTGAACTGAGTTCTTTTTCTGTGTCTTTTAGGTGCTGCAACATTTTCAGCGTGGATACCAGTTATGAAGAACAAATGCGGTGGGTAAGCGCGGGATGCGGCGCCTCTAGATGTTTCCACGCTACCCTGGAGTGTCTTTTCCCTCTTGCAGATGGCTGAGAGGTTCCGGAGACAGAGTTCCCCCAGAGCGGCTGGGATTCAGGTAAGCATTTGAAGCTCGTACAGTATTTAAAAATAAGCGAAGATTTGCAGAATGCTTACTAATGCCTTTTTTCTGTTTTTTTCCCTTTTCCTTAGGAAGCGGCGTGCCGGGATGGTAATGATACTGCCAAAGATGCCCGCAAAACAGAAGGAGTGATGAATGATGGACAGAAGCGCCGCAAGTTAAGGCTGTTCCTAACAGTGTTCTTGTTCTTGCAGGAGCTGAGCGCAGAAGAAAGATGCAGGTCTACTGGAGACTGATCCAAACATGGTGAGTGTCACGCTGCAGGTGCAGAAAACGCAAAGCATGTTTCTCAGCCTGGGTGTGGCTTAAATAGTCTCTAGGTATCCCAGGTGTCTCTGGGCTGAACCACACCCAAAAGACTAGACCGCACATGCAGTTCTGGGAAGCGAAATAAGTGGGGGCATCCATCTAGTCCCCATCAATGCACTACAAGTCCAATGCCCAATGTTATCCTATGGGAGTGAGTGAGTCTGGTGCCACAAGCGCCAAGTCTGACTCCAAGTGGGTCTTTGGAGGGATGGAGAGGCCCTTGAGGGCCATGTAGGTGATCGTGGCCTGGCTCCATCCTGACATCTTGGAGGGCTGGGGACATGAGGGGCAGGAATCATGACAACATCTGAATATGCAAGTGCCTCAAGAAGCCTGTGAAAGGATACACAAATCCATAGAAGTGTGAGAACAAAAAGGTACACACTGTTTCACAGCTGTAAAGCTTTCCTGTAAAGATATCCATTGAGTCATCTTTACAGAAGCTGCTCAGTGCTAAGCAAGCAAATGGCATCACTGCTGGGTTCATCATGTGTCTTTGATGACAGTGTGCTGCATGCTCAGTACTACCAGGAGAACCAACAGCAAACTATGTCACACAATGCATTACTGTGATGCTTATAAGTAATCTTTACATTAATTATATTTTAAATACAAGGTAGAACTTTTACTGTGAAACAGTACTTCAAACTACAACAGGACATTTATATCTATACCCACACATCCAACCAACTCTACAGAGTTAACAAACATCTTATTTTAAATGACCTTAAACGTAAGCTGGCAAGACCCATAGCCTAAACCACATCCAGAAAGGTAATATTGTGCTGCAACACCCAATCCATTGCTCAATTGTACCTTTGGAGTGTTGCATATTTTGAACAATTGCACAAACATCAATGATGTAACAGTATGTATCACTCCATTTGTTATTAAAGGTGCCTGCGTTGTACAGCTACGAGGAATGTTGTTGCTTTCCACACATGGGTTGCCATTATCCATTATTCCACTGGGAGAATGCACAGCCAACGATTCCAAGAACCTTCTCCAGCTGCCTTTACTCTACTTAGGTGTTAATGCCCAGTCAGAGTTTATGAATTTCCCTTGTGATTTTGCCACAGCCCCGGGATTGGAGGTACATCCACTGCAGCAAGTAACTTGCCTTCTTTCCATTTTGCCCCGGCTAACACCATAGCTGTAACCATGAGAAGAAGGGGGTTGAGTTCTTTTTGTTCAACGTTTTTATAAAATGTGCCTGTACCACTTGTATATATTCATATTTAAACCAGTGGTCGAAGTGGGCGGGAGTGGTGCTTCTCTACTTTTTAAAACAAAAATTACTTTTCTAATACTTTTATTTTAAAAAGAAATCATTCTGTAGTGGTTTAGTTTTAAAAATGAAAGTGTAGGAAGAATATGAAACTCGCACTTCAGAGCACTGCACCAAACATTCCCTTAAACAGGAGGTGTGTTTGTTTGGGGGTTGCATTGCATGTGGGAGGGGGCAAGGTCATGGGGTTTGTGGAGAGCCACGACAGACCTGTAGGGAACAGTTCTGCTACTTCTTTTCGTACACTTCAACCACTGATGTAAACTTTACCATTTGACAAGACCAGATGTTGACATTTAGTTATGTTTCATTAGTATTACAGACCAGTCTAGGTGCTTCTCATAGAGTGGCAGCAAGCAGTTTGTGAGAGAAGCCAGATATTTGCAACGAAACCAAAATTCCTCACTCCATCCTACTCTCAATTGTGTCCAGTTGACAGACAGCTTATGTTCTTATCACTTCCTCTAAAAGATTGTTTTCAGACTTTTCCAAAAATAGAGAATTAGCCTTAACAATTACCTCTAGTGCACTCAACTGTAGAACACGCTGCATTCTCCAAATCATGGGCAACAGAGATCAGAAAATACTCTTCCAACTAAAATAACATTCAAGATGACAGGCTTGAATTAACAAGGAGGAAGCAATAACTTTCTAATTAAAACATCCTTATAATGTTATGGAGCCAAAATGGGGGAAGGGGCGTAGTTTGCAGAACGCGGACAAAGTTTGTTTAAGGAGTAGGATATGGTGAAGGTGCATAGTATGGTAGAGGTGAGTAAAGTTGGGCAGGGGCACATGCACTTAAATGTCTTAATACGCCACTGATGTAATTTCAAATGCTCTGACATACGCTTGGTATATGATGCAAGAAAATGTATCCTTGATCATAACAGTAATTCTAGCAAAATGTATACACAGAGGAATATTTCTTCTATATTTCCTCTTAATATGTTAAGAGTTTTTGTTTGTCCAACTTACACAACAATAGCTGTTGAATTATTGTTACTCAGGGATTTTACAATCTTAAATAATGCATGAAATGACATCATGCATGTATTGGTAGTCACTCTGGCAAAAGTGGTTAATGTAGTTCTGTTTTGAGAGCATGTGAGCATTGGTGAGCATGTTGTTTAGAGATAGAGATATGTTAGTCTGTTGTTTATGTCCATGACTAAGCATGGACTCAGCAAACCATTAGGGATTCGTGTTCAAATGTAATATGACTTTACTTTCTCCTTACTGACTGCAGCTCATGATGTGGATTCTTTCTTGGCATGGTGAGATGGGGGATCTGGAGGTGCAACACTAAATGGTACCCTCCTACAATATTTAGAGGGAAAGGACTAACACATTTCAAGCATTATGTGTTGCTCTTTAAAATGTGACTGTGGTATATCGTCGGGGTACAGAGTACTCCTGGGGCACTAATGAGAGAACACTGAGGCCAATTCCAAGCACAGAAAATAATGTGTTATTTTTTGGAAAGATGTTTAGCATCCCAAAAAAAGAAATAATGTAAATGAGCAATGCGATCATCATTGTCATTAGGAAAACGCATTTGGAATGAGCTCATTCGCTTTATCTAAACATCTCATGAAAATCTTTAAATAAAATGTTTTCCAGGTGGGTTTAATGTTCTCCTTCGATGCCATAGCCACAATAATTCCGCAAAACCTCCAGCATAATTTTTAAATAGCATATTGTTTTGCTATGCAATTAGAGCTAAGTAGAGTACATCTATAATATTCTCATTATGGCCTATTGTGTTATGCGATATGTCATTCTGCACATCATTTTAATGGATGCCTGTGAACTGTGTATTTACAGTAACTGTTCAGAGAATTTGCAGCTGGAGCAGACGGGCACAGCACTGAAATTACATTTGCAGCCAAACTAATTGCATTTTTTTCTTTCAATTAGCTGTTCTCCAGGTCATTAAAGGCTTTGCCACTCTGGGCGCCCTGGCTCTTTTTTAGCTTGTGTGTACGCTTGGCGCTGAAATAATGAACAGGGTGATTTAGCCCATAACTTCTTTATTCATCAACCAATTATGCACAGTTTTTTGTAAAGATAATGTTTTTGGAGCCCAAAAGTAGGGTTTGGTTCAATGCAATGACAGTGGTTCTTGATTTCATGTTTCATCCTGTTTTATCTCAGAGGCCACTGGTGATCACTGCCTGCATTTCACCATTAAAGGATGTCATGACCTACTTCCCTCCAGTAGTTTGCTACTTGTTTTGTGAACAGATCATTGAGAAAAGAAGTGCCAGGATTTTTATTTGGGCTCTTGGATAGAGCTAGCCAAACAAGCCTCCTTCAGTTGTCCTTTGCTCACCTATTGGTAGTGGTGGTCGAGTAATCAGACCTGGTTCTATGTCAAAATACAGATTTCATATTTATTTTTGTCAACAAGAACATAAACTCTCCTTGTTGACAATTATTTACTTTATAATTTCGCCAGTATTTTCTTGTTTGTTTTTGTCTAGTGTTTCCATCTCCCGCCACTCCCTTTCTCACCCCTTACCCTCCACCCTTCTCTATCTTGACTAGCCCAGGGATGGGGTGGGGATTGGGTAAGGGGAGGCAGGAGGGCATGGTTGGGAGGCACCCCCATTATTGAAAAAAAGAAAAAAAGTGACCAAAAAGAGTTGAAGTATAGTATAATACCACAAGGTAAATGTGGTCGATGTAATGACATAGAACTGGAAAGAACAGCAGGCAGCATGTGTCAGCCTCTAATCACAGCTTAGAATGTGAAACTGGGTGACTGCAAAGAAAGACTGCTATGCTATTGTTTCGCTCTCCGGGTCCTGCAAACCCTACCTCTGAGCGTACTTACAAGGTCCAATTGGATCGTAGGCCCTTAAAGGGCCTTCTGCTAATGAAGAGAGAAAACTCCAAACTGCCACAGTTTTTCCAATGACCTGACCTCACAAGCAGGGATGATTCCCAGGAATACTTATGAAGAATCCATGACTTCCTCTCTTATCCTGGTGAAGGATCTAAACAGGCCTGTGGGAAAGATGATCTGAAAGAATCTCCAAGACTTACCCGCATTGATCTAAGAGAACACAGTGTTGGATGCCCAAAATACCCCTGAACTGAAGAAACTTTGTGGTCGATCATTTTTTTTGCAAACTCAGTGCTCAGATGGGTTAAATGCTTCTATGGCCAATGGGCTCTTCTAAACGACAGCTAGAAATTCCTCTCTGGGGATATTCTGCTGTGAACTAATTGTGTGGGGGTGGATCAAATTATATGGTATCAGGATTCCACCAACGCAATCAATATCTCCTCCCAGGTTCTCTAAACTAAACGCAGTCTCAGGAATAAAGTGCCAATCCCCTTCGTTGCTGCTCTTACTGTCACAGGGATATAGCGCCTGCCGCTTCTTTGCCACATTTCCTCTTCACAGAAATATAGCACCAACATCTTTATTTGTAGTTCAGCTAGACAGATAGCGGCTGGCACACTTCTTGATTTAGGGTCCTAGAACCGGGTTCAGTAAAAAGGGATATGATCTCACACTTAGTAAGGAACATGATGCTCTTATCTCTCTCAATAAGGGATATAGTTCCTTTATCATTCTTTCATTAAAGGATATGGTGCCCTCTCACCGGAAAGCAGTGTGGAAAGCAGTGTCATCCCCTTGAGGTGCCTACATGGCTCCAACTCCTAGCACCCCACTTTAGTTCTTGCCACAGCTGGGGAAGATAATTGATGGCCTTAGAAATTCTTCTCCCAGCAGCTCTTAAGTCCAGTCTCAACTACCTTCTATGGCCTCTGGTCACTGGCTTTCTACCATCTCTTGGTGCTGATGGCTCCTATGGGACTGCTTCCCCTGCTTCCTTCCAGTCTTCTCTTAGCCTCACACTTTAGCTCGCTTCTCCCCAACCTGCATCTCTCTGCAATTCCCACTGGATCAGCTTTACAGAGGTCTTGTCTTCATACTCTATTTGACTCACTACATTCAATTGGTTTAATTTCGGCTAATTGGTCTTGACTCATCCTTTGCACCTATTCTGATAGGTCCACAGTGTTCAGAGATTTCAGATGGCCTAGTGACCAATTTCAGGTCAGGCGAGAGTGTCTTCTTGATGGCATTTTTGCACTGTTCTATGATCTCAAGACTTGGCACCCTGGGTTCCTCGGTCCACTTTTGCAGCATGCTGCATCTCTCGATTTCTGCCTTCCTTCCTGCAGGTATTTTTGGGGAATGGCTCTTGGGAAGCACAATGCAAAAGATGAGATCTGCAAGCTCAAGCAGCCATACTATTTCCTTTGCTCTCCTTTTCTTTCCTTTCCCACAGTTTTTGCCTTTATGTCAGCCTCTGGGATCCCTCCCGGTATTCGGCATTCTACGGGATGCATATTTCGCTCACATCTTTAGAACCAGCTTGGTTAGGCCCACTCAGCCAATTCTTTCTCCAGGTCTTTGGGCCCCAAAGGGGGCCACATGACACAAGAATTGTCAAAGCCTATAAGGTCTGTACCATGCATTGTCTCGACCTGTACTTTCATATAGGCATATGGGTCTGGATATTCCCTATAAAGTAAACAATTAGTCACAGGCACTCAGTGTCTGAGCTGAGAGGTCACATCGGTCTTGGCTTGTCCATTGGTTTGGGGGTGGGGAAGCTCTGTAACTTCCATCCTGTACCATGTCTAAGTAGATTAAAGCTTCAGCAATGTGGTGGTAGGCCAGCATTGCTGGACTGCAGAGTTCCCTCCTGGTCTTGGATGATGCCAGGGAGCTAACTTTTTCACAATATCCTGGGAGGGTACCCTCATCTGTGGTCCTTCTCTCTGAATTATTTCCGTACCCTCGCCAGTACTTCACTGACTGCGAGCCCTGTCTCCCTGAATTGGATTGTCTGCGCCTCAGTCTATCAATGTAAACTTCATTCCACTGCTTCATGCCAGCACTGATACCTACCAGCACCTCTTCATCGTCTCTAGACCAGTGTGGACTCTAGAGAACTTCTTCTCTACCAAAGCCCGATGCCACCAGAGTCCGAATGAACAGCACCCTGTAACTATGAAAGTCCAAAACCCTAGAAGCCAAGTATTTTAAAGCTCTGTGATCAAACTGCAAACGCATCACTGTGAGGTACCCTTCAGAGTATGTAACAGAAGTGACACAGCAAGGTCTTTAGTGTCCCAACTGCAAGGTACTGTTCTTGTCATACTTTATTTTTCATTGTAGCCAAATGTTACTTCTTTTGTCCATTTGGGTCATCTGATCCTAATAGATGGATCAGAAGAAACATAACAGTGAAATACCAGGCCTCCTAAACCTTTACAGTGGCAGACAACCATAGCTGCGTACGTCACCATAGGTGCCCACTGTAACCACACCAAGGAACCATCCATTTATTGGCTGTTACCTTGAAACATGAGCTATCCCAGCATTAGGTTTGGACTGCTGCATTGGTGGCATGGGGCATCCATGTGATTGCATATGGACATAGAAGTCTTCCAGTGAGCCAAGGGGCAATTGTGATCGAGCCTAATCAGAAGGGTCGCTGACCTTTCATCTCCAACACCTGAAGGTGTTAAACTACCTTGTGGTCTAAATAATCATTCTAAATGTGTCTACCATATATAAAGTATTTAAAACCGCCTCCTGTCTGAAGAATTCTTTTATTCACATTAATTAACAGCTACCCTGTACCTCAAAGCGTTCCAGTGCACTCCAGAAAGTGAGGCCTGTCTACGCTGTCAGTTTGACAAACAAACCCATGTAAACGCAAACAGAAAAAGACAATTTGAAAAATAGTCTTATGATAACATGATAAAATGTGTGCAACCTAAAAAGGGTTAGGCAAAGGTAACTGAAAAAAGAGAGAAAACAAACGGGGAAGAAAAGGCAGATGAAAATAAAAGGGTTCTAGGTGATTCCATCGGCCACATTTACCTCGTGACCATTTACTTCGACTCCTGTTAGTGGGATTTGTCTTCTTTTTATGGGTTCCCCCATACCCTCTCTCTCCTCCCTACCACATACCCACTCCCTCCCCATACTAGCCCTATATACACACATAAATCGAAACAAAATTTGACAAAGAAGCGTTGAAGTAGAAGACCACAAGGTCAATGGGATTGATGGAATCACTGCACGCCGCTCTTTACCTTTCTCTGTCTGTTGCACTAGAGCGGCGCCTACCCTATTATCAGATGTGTGGGGTCTGTGCAATGAACGGCCTGGTAAAACCAGTGATGTGCAGCACCAGTACATTGCAGAAAACATGTTTCAGCTTCTCAAATGTCCTCTGTCGCTTGTCTATATATACAACCACCTTTGTCTATTTGGGCAATGGGTAAGCAGCCAGTGGAACTACTATGCTGGCTTATCGCTCACACAACCCTGGTAATACCCAGTGGGGCGCAAGAAGGCTCACCTGCATATGCGTGTTTGGAGTATCCCAGTCAGGAAACACCTAGCTGTAGACTTGGCGAGGCATACCCTTTTCTTCCAACAACCTCATACTGGAGGTAACCACCAACCTGCATTGCTTTCGAGCTTTGCATGCTGGAGAGTCTGCAACCCCTTCTTCAGGTGGGTGGGATTTTCCTCCAAACTTGGATTTAAGACTGCTATATCAACTATGTAGATTCAGATAGGCAGAACATGGGTCACCAACCTCGTAGCAGGTATAATCCTAAACTTGATACAAATCTTTTAGGGGCGAAATGTCCCATAAACCTTGGTGCAGTGAAGAAGCTGACTCTTTAATTTCAGTTGCACCATATCCCCATGTTGGCAGCAGACTGCATTACCTACCATGGGTGAGAAGGGGCTGGGTTTTGCGCGGCTCTTGAAATCACCCAGGGCTGTGCCACAACCCCACGGGAAACCATGAAAGTGCATTTGCCAGCTCAGTTAAGTGATCAAGGAAGCCAATGGGGAGGGTAGGTTAAGGAGGACAAGGGAAGTCTGGGGTATAGCAGCTCTGCAAGAATAAGACAGGATGAGTGATGTTCGGGTGAGGTCAGGCGGTGAGACAAAGTGGGGGAAGGACAGTGGAGCAAAACAATTCAGAGTTTCTGGTGGAGCATGTTACAGATGAGAAGATACCTGATTGAAAGAGAGTGCCTGTGAGTGACTGAATGTTCGCTGGATTGTGTGAAGGATGCTAAGTGCAGTGTAGCAGGATAAGTGAGTGAGAGCAAGGAGAGAGATTGAGGGAGTGAAAGAAGTGAATGAGAAGTGGATTTAGATAGAGGGTAGAGGGAGGAGAGAGAGTAGAGGGGAGTTTGTGCGGACATCGGGGAAACAGAAGAGAGAGAGGGGAGAGTTGAGAGGAAAGAAGAGGGGATATTAGAGAGGGACTAGGTATGAGAAAGGAGAGGAGAGAGAGTAGTATGAAGTTTGTGACCATTGGCGGGACAGAGAATCTTCCCAAATCTTATTCCTGGGGAAGGCCCAGGACAAGATGTCACCTTGTAGAAAAAAAACAGAGGGAGATCTATCAAAAAAGCTGAGGCCTTTAGACCTTCACCTTAGTCATAATATTAGTTAGTAGGTGTTACTCGTCATTAGTATTCAACCTGTGGTAGAGGGGTACCCAGATTAGGGAGGTCGGAAACCCATGGGAGACAACAGAAGCACAGCTTTAGTGTGCCAAAGTTCGGCCTGCTGCCATTAAACCATCATATTGCTTGTACTATTTGAAATAAAAATCCATGAACCTATCTCTGGAGTTTGGGTATTCTTAAGGTCATCTGTTACATATAGTTAGCTCTCGACACACAAATACTAAAATACATTCATCTGTTTTTGAAGACCCATCTCGGTCGCAGAATTCAAGACTGCCAACGATCACGCCACTTAACATTGGGGCATCTGCTTATATCATAGTATTGTCCATGATAAAGAATCGGTAAAAAGTGGAAAAGGCAGTGGGGTCATTAGGTACCCCTGCCTTACACTGACCTCCAACAGAAACCTTACTGTTGTTTCCCCTTCATAACCCCGACCTTCCCAGGCCAATATCAATGGGCCTGATTCTGAAAGATTTCCCCTCCAGCAAATGAGGAGATACTATTGACCATGTGTGACCATTGCCCCCGCTACCTTGTACCTAATTCACAAAGCTTAACACTGGAGAAAATCTAGGGATGCCTGGAATATCTTTGAGATGTTCACGTTATCTTCTTAAGGGCATCTCAATTTGTGAATCAGGTATAAGAGAACAGCTGCAAATCTGTGATGCTTGATTCGCATGTGATCCAGTGCAAATGCACATGAATAAAGCCTGCTGGCCCGAGTATGCACGGTCTCCAAATTGTCACAGAATCCTGCCATGGGCGTGTGTGCTATTGGTAGTCAATTAAGTGGCAATCATGAAATCTCCAACTGGTAGCCGGGGAGAAATCCACCCATGTCATAAGTGATGCATGTGTTGAATTCAATTCTAATGTCATGATTGCATTTCCCTCTTAAGAGCAGGACGCCGCTCATGCTCCACTTATTTGGCTCTGCCATTCTCTACTGAAGCATTAGATCTGTTGCAATGATGGATCTCCCAGACATCATGTAGGTTGCTACAAGTTCCTTTTATTAAGATGTAACAAGGTAGGAGCTTAGATAAGGGGCATAGCCCCAGAGGGCACATACTGGCCCCCACCACCCAAGCTTACATTCTCCAACTGCCTTGAGTGGAACCAGCTTCACACATACACATTCCAACCACTCACTCCACATTCTCTTAGTGACCTCATTCACTCAAGCATACAAGGGAAGAGGATATATCGAGAACCCACAATAGTAGGCTCCATAGTGTGGCAGGTGACCACCGCCCAAGTGAGTGGTCCCGAGTCTGATGAGGACAATCACTGAGCACATAATAAACCCCCATGGTAAGGTCTCTAGAGCTATTAAAGCATGCAAGCGGGTGAAGAGGACAGCTTCCCATGCACAGGTCTCCTTGCCCAGTGCCCAGTGTGTATTTATCACAAAGGGAAACGAAATGATGCCTTTTACAGGCCGTTAGAGGCAGAATTCCAATTTTGTTGATTGGCTAAAAAGATAGAAACAGTGAAAAGAACAAAAGAGATTCTTGGAACAGGGGCTTTTATTGAGGTTATATTAACCGTGCCCATGGTCTGACACTTCTGGCAACGGCCAGCCATCAAAGTTAAGGGCCTGGGCAAAGCAAGGGCACTTTAAAAGTGCAGTGGTGGCATTACTGACAGGGTCCACCGATCAGCCATGTTAGTAATGATGACTTTTAACATGGTTTTCTTTGCTGCAACACAACTGCACAATAAAGAAAGTCAATGTTCAATTACAATGTGACTGCTATGGAAGAAGTGGGATTCTGTACATAGCCCCTTTCCACTTTCCACTTTCCGTGGCAGCCGTGGTCGAGTATGCTGAGGACAGACCGACAGCAGAGAAGGCAGGTTGATATTGATATTGATATTTTATTTCTATCGTGCCCGTACACAAGTGTTTCAGAGCGCGACAAGGCAAGGGATGGGAACAGGGGAGAACAAAACAGCGATCTTACTAGGCCCAGTGACATTGAGAATGTGCAAGTGCATGGGAGAGGGGGAGGGGAAAAATGCAAGGAAGGGAGGAGAAGTGGAAAGTGCGAAGCAGAGGAGAAAGAGATAAATAACAATAAATAAGTAAATAATAAAGGCAACAATCAGTGGTAATGCAGCCAGCAATTTGCAAGTGCTAGGTTTAAGGGAGCAGACAGGGTAGGTCTGATAAGTGCAGGAAGAAAAAGGGTTTGGCTGTATGGGTACAGATACAGACCCCAGTGCAAAGGGTGGCCCGGAGGCAGTGCGGGAGGGTGGCAGGGTGAGCAGGTACTTGGGCCTGGAGGACAGAGGGTGGCCAGGTGCACGTTGCCAAGAGAGAACAGATCAGCAGGGTAGAGGAGGAGTGAAGGCAGAAGAAAAGAGGAAGGTCTTAAGGTGCTTTCGGAACCGGAGATGGTTCTCCTCAAGTTTTAGAGTAGCAGGGAGGCTGTTCCAGAGGGAGGCCCCAGCCGAAGACAGAGATCTACCCCCAGCTCGTTTCTTTGAAAAACGACTGAAACTGAGGGAGTTGGAGGTAGAGGAGCAAAGAGCTCGAGAGGGGAGGTATTTGCGGAGGGATAGCTGAAGGTATTTTGGACCCAGGCCCCAGAAAGCCTTGTGGACAATGCAGAGGGTTTTGAATTTAATCCTTGCATCCACTGGGAGCCAATGGAGAGATTTCAGAGCTGGAGAGATGCAATCCCAGGGCTTGAGGCCAAGGACAAGTCTTGCAGTCCTGTTCTGGATTAGCTGCAGAGGGCGGAGAGTAGAGGCAGGTAGAGATAGGTAGAGAACCATAACTTGGGATACCATGAGCTTCTGGGGAAAGGAGAGGAAAGGCAGAGTACCTCTGAGGAGGTGCAGTCGGAAATTTGACTTTTTAGAGACCTCAGAGATGTGGGAGGAGAAGGAAAGGGTGGAATCAAAGATGACCCTGAGGTTCTTAGCCTCGCAGGTGGGGGTAGGGTTAGGGCCAAGGAGACCAGCCAGAGAGTGAGGGGAAAGGATGGTGAAGGTGTGCTGATGAGGAGGATCTCCGTCTTGCTGGCATTCAGACAAAGATCAATGGTGGCACACCAATCTTGAATGGCAGTTAGGCAATCAGAGATGAGAGAGGGAGAGGAGGTGGCAGAGGGCAGCCTGAAAATGAGTTGCGTGTCATCAGCATAGCACTGGAAATATGAGCAGAAAGTGGCAATGCAGTGGGCGAGAGTTGCCAGGTATTGGTTGAAAAGCCAGGGCGAGACGTTAGACCCCTAGGGAACACCACAGGTAGAGAGGAAGATAGATGATAGGAAGGACCCAAGTGGGACCTGGGAGGGTCGATCTTAGAGGAAAGAGGTCAGCCAGGCCATAGCCTGATCAGTGATACCCAGGTGTTCACGGAGAAGATTTAGCAGGATGGTATGGTTGACAGTGTCGAAGGCAGAAGAGAGATCGAGGAGGATGAGGACAGAGGGAATGTTAGAGTCAAGGTTGGAGAGCAGATCTTCACGGATGTTCAGGAGAGCAATTTCCGTGCTTCTGGCAGCTCTGAAACCAGACTGGTGGCCATGGAGAGAGCCAACAGAATTGGAATGAAGGTTAAGCTGAGAGATGGCCAATTTTTCCAGGAGTTTGCCAAGAAAGGGAGTAATGCACATTGGGCGATAGTTAGCTGGACAAGAAGGATTAGCTGTGGGTTTCTTGAGAAGAAGATGCACAAAGGAATGCTTCAGAGGGGAGGGGAAGGATCCTGAGGCAAAGGAGTGGTTGCAAAAATCAGCAACGGCCAGAGCAAGGGTGTCAATGGGGTCCTTGATGGTTTTAGAGGAACAGGGATTAACCTGTTTTGATGAGGCTTTCATAGATCGGACTTGTCTAGCGACCTCGTCAGGGAGAAAAGAGGAAAGGACGAGAAGGATGGTGGGGTGGGTGGCTAAAGGAGGGTCAGCAAGCACAGGTGGGGAGGGGAGAGTAGGGGTGTGGGTGGAGAGGGTGGACAGGATGCCCTGGGTTTTTGAAATTAAGTGAGAGGCAAGGGCATTCCAAAGAGCCTGGGAGGCAACAGGACGGGTAGAGACTGCAGCAGGGTTGGCCAGCTCCTTGCAGATTTTAAAGAGTTTGGCCGAGTTGTTAGATGCCGCAGAGACACGAGCTTGATTGTGGACTCTCTTCTTAGTGAGCACAGAGAGTCGGTATTGCCTTTATAGCAGGCGACAGGCCAGTTTGTCAGAGGATGAACAGGAAGTCCTCCATTTCCTCTCAGCCACCCTACACTTACGTTTAAGTGTAGCTAGGTCAGAGTCATACCAGGAATTGCACTTGGCTTTGGACTTCAAATGGATCCTCATGACAGGGGCAAGAGCATCAACTGTATCAGAAACTGAAGAGTAAAGCAGAGACAGGGCTGTGTCAGGATGTGAGACAGCCAATGGTGGAGGGGGGGAGAGAAAGTGGCGGCAAAAGCCTCAACTGACACACGCTTCATGGGCCGGATGTCCGAGAAGGTAGGTGGCAGTGTTGGGGTAGGCTTGGCTTGGAGGGAAGAGAGGGAGAGATGAGAGGAGAGGAGGGAGTGATCGCTCCAGGAGAGAGGAGTGGCCAGAGGGATGGAGAGGTGGAGGTCAGAGGAGATCAAGACATCGAGTGTGTGCCCTGCAGAGTGAGTCAGGCCAGAGTGGAGGATGGACAGGGAGAGGGAGTCTCAGAGGTCACGGAAGAGTACAGAGGAGGAGCAAGAAGAGTCTAAATGTATATTGAGGTCACCAAGGAGGAGTAGTTGAGTGGTAGAGGCCAGGAGGGAGGAGGAGAGGTCTGCCCACTCAGAGAGAAATTAGGTGATTTGACCAGGAGGCCGGTAGATGGTAACCACAGTAAGAGAATGGGTAGGCGAGAGAGAAAGCCTACAGACAAGGCATTCAAAAGAGGAGTAGGTCTGAGTGGGAATGATAGAGGAGGAATCTACTCAGGAAAGATCAGGGCTACCCCCCCACCGGACCGGGAGGATCTGGGTGCAGAGAGGCTCTGTCACTAGTCAAAGCTCGTGACAGAGCTGGCCGTGAACCATGTCTCAGTAAGACCGAGGACATCAAGGTCTAGTTCTTCAAGGAGGTGGCAGATGTCAGAGGAGTGTTTGACAGCAGAGCGAGAGTTGAGAGTGGCAATATGAAGACGGTTGCCATCCTTAGGAGAGGAGGGGTACAGATCAGAGGTATGCTCTGTGGAGAAGAAAGGGTCCTAGGAGGGGCAGAGGAGGAGGAAGAGAGCGAGGGCAAGGTGCCAAGGGGGGAGAGGAGGGGACAGCAGGAGATGAGAGGAAATTGATGAGACGAGGGAAGCGTCTATCAAAGAGGAAGAGATTGGCCTGGGGGCCTTGGACCATGACAGTGCCATTTCGGTATACATTAATGATGACTTTAGAGGAGTTGAAGGAAGCCATGAGAACTTCCCAGCGAGTGCCACCATTAATGGGAGAGGAGGAGGTAGGGCAGAGCACAGAGACCATATGAGGAGTCCATAGATCTGGCGAAGGAACGACAAAGAGGATGTCGGTGAGAGTCTGTCAGTAACACCAAAACCTTAGGGGATTTACTCAGAATTGACATTTCTTCTGAATACCATGCTCGCGCACAGCACAGCGAGAGTAAGTGCATGCATGATGTAAAAAAATAAACATCCATACCTCTTTTTCAATGCTGAAAAAAATGCTTGCCCTGGTTAAACAAACACATACTGGAAACCCAATCACATCGTAGTGACATCACTAACTGCACAGCCAATCAGGTGCTGCTTACATCAAAAACACTTGACCAATCCTCCCACAAATAGTCTATGAACATTGTCAGAGACATTTTAGACCAAAATGTAACTATTACAGTAACTTGTTTATTTTAAATACAAAATACATTAAAATGTGTAACACAACTTCAAAGCTGTAGTGAATATTTTTTAAAGCATCAATGAAGCCAAATAACTTTTTCTAAATGTTAACATATGCTGCTGCCGTTTTGGAAGTAAAAATGGCTGACAAATTCAGCACATAATACAAATGCTGGTAATGAATGCCAAAGGGGTGTGGTTTTAAGTGAAATGGGTGGATGGGTGTAAAATCATATCAATTTAACTTAGCGATGGGCGTTAAATGGTGGGACACATAGCCAAACAAAACAAATCCTTCTTCATATTTCATCTGCATTGAAAAGTGTTAGAGGCCCTCATTCAAAGCCCCTATTTGAAGCTCTTATGTAAAGCTCTTATTTTAGTGACAATAGTTTTGTCTGAAAGGTAGCGCTTTCAGCGCCAAATAATAGCCAAAACTAAAAAGGACTTGCTCTGACATGGTGACTTTGTGGATAACTAAGTTAACTTTCATTTAGCTGTATCACTTGCTTCTTGTCAGTATGGGTGCTGATGATAGTGTGAACGGCCAGGATAACCATTGCAGGGTGTAGTAGCAGGCAGGAGGGGAGCAGCCATCAAGGAGTGTGCAGGGACAAAAAGTATGAGAGAATACAGACTTGTATCTATTAATACAATTCACATTCCTTTGCCCCTGACTACCTGTGCACACCCACACCTGGTGCTCTTTATGTTTGTGGCCCATATAGCTATACCATATCTAATGTTGCTGTCAACATTTTCTGTTGCCATGCAGGTAAAAAATTCCTGATTTCGTTTTTGGTAGGGTGAGAGCCCCAGTATTCTCAATAGATTGCCATCTGTTGGGGACAGGTTCCTAATACCGCAACTTCTGAATCTCTAGTGCTACTTCTCTTTATCAACACAAAGCAAGTCAGGCTTTCAGTTCAGTTTCCAAGTTGACAACTATTGTTACTGTATCATCACAAGAGTGAGGGCTACATGTCTCTGTTTAGAATGCATTTACTCTGCTGGTCTTTCAAGTACAGTACATACATCAAAGCCTTTCCCTTGTTGCTGTATCCCTCACTGAATTTCTTCCTTGAAGAGGGGGCCCAGCTTCACCCCCACCACCTGTTTCAACCACCCATGAAGTGGGCGTTCCGCCTCCCTTAATCCCAACCAACACCATCTACCCCCACCACCTGTACTTACCTTGACCTCCATGGCACTGCATTCTATTCCTCTGCTCAGGACGCATGATGTCACTGGTCCCACCCCTAAATGCCCCCCTCACCTTCTAAGTACTGTCCAACTAACCCACACAGATACACACCCTTCTGCATCTTGCCTGGCTGCACAAAGATTTCTCGCAATGCAAGTGCAGCACAATAAAGAGATGCCACCAGAGAGAGGTGGGGGTAGGTGATTGGAGACAGCCTTACATGAAGAACCTTGGATTGCACTGAAATCATGGCCTGTAGCAGCAGAATCCAAGAGATCCTGGTGCAATATGGAGCAATCAGGATCAAGTGTGCTGATTCCCTGAATGTCTTCCTGAGAATACAATGGAGAAGTGGGATGTGCAGGAAAGCATACAGCAGCTTAGTTGGCAATGGTGCTGAGAAGGCATTCACTATCCGGAAACTGGTTCCTGGATCCATCATTGGACATCCTATTGCTCCACAATGCAGTGAGACCACAAATAGTGACAGAAGGGTGCTATACCAGACCACTTAAATTACATTACAACTGAAAGGAAGACCTTCAGTCAAAGGCAGAAATCTACTGAAGAGGGAAACACCCTGCTCAGCCATTACACTGTTTGGTTCATCTTGCCCGGTAGATGTGCTGCTTTCATATTCTGCAGGTATATTTCTGCTCAGGAAAACATCTGGTCTGAAAATGTTGTTGAAGGACTGGTATATGAACCTGCCCTGCCTTTTTGCATATTCTGCGGCTATCTGGTTGTCTAGTCTTGCCAATATCTGTCATCACTCTGAAGATGGAAATGTGTCAAGGCTCTGAAAATGTCTTTGAGCTCCCTGCAGTTCGATGAATTCTGATACTCTGATGTAGATTAGAGGGCCTGTGTCTTCTGATCCTCCAGGGTCCCCCCATCGATGGCTGCTGGCATCTGTCAGCAGGAGAAGCAGGGCCTCTGGATTTAGGGTGTTCCCTCACAACACATTCATGCTGTTCTTCCAGCTGGCCAGCCCCTCTTGTTCACTGCCATGACAGGGATCTCTTTGGCATAATCCGTTGAGGCTGGCAGCCAGTTTGTTAACAGATGCCATAGAAGTGGCTTCAGGTGATAACGTGCCCACACACTGTAACTGTGCAGGCTGCTATGTTCCCCTGAAATCAAAGTTATGGCCTTGCAGATGCAATGCTGCTTTAGCAATGAGACCACCAGATGATCTTAGAGCATTGTTACCCTTGAAAATGTGACTTTTCTCTGATCCAGTTCACATCTCACTCTAGTAAATTGGCAAGCTTGAGATAGTACCACGCAGGACCGCTTCAAGTTTATCCAAAAACAAGACTGTGCATGTCCGGCTGGTCTGAGGGAGGCATTTCTCCTTTATTGCCCTTCAATCATCCAGTCATCCAGGTAAGGAAAGATGAACATTAGTTCTGCCTGTAGCAACCCGATAACAGGGGCAATAACTTTGTTGGCGACCCTGGGAGCTGAATCCAAACTGAAAGGGCATACTTAAAATTAGTACACCATATCTCGCAGGACAAATTGGAGAGACTTGTGATGAGATTTCCTGATTGGTATGCAAAGGTATGCATTTTCTAAATCCATTGACATCAAACAATACCCTAGCAGAATGGATGCAGAAACATGCTCTGGCATCTCCATTGGAAATTAATGGTATAATATTAATTGGTTCAAACCCTTCAAATCCAACACTGGCTTGTATTTTCCTGATGGTTTCCTACCAGAAATAGAAGCAAGGGGAAGCCCATTTCCTGTGTTTCCCCTTGCACTGCTACAATGTACCTTCCCTGAAGAAGGAGGTGGACTTCTGGAATCAGGGTGAGCTTCTTCAGCTTGTTCTTTAGTATTGAAGTCGACACCCCCTTAGCACTCTTCCTGTACCACTTCTTCTACCAACTCATCCTGCACATCTATTGATGCTTCACCAAAATGTAGCATACACTCCCAAAAAGTCAAGTCTGCTTCCTGTTCTTCCTGTGGTATGTCAGAAGGAGGGGGCAGACTATAAGGTGTCATGTTCAACTCGCTTTTATTTAAATAATAAAGAAAATGCCTCACTAGCCCTAGTTTATGGGTGTTCATCATCAGATGTAAAGCCCAAACTTAATAATCCATCCTCTTTCAAACTATCCTTAACAAAAAGCAAAACAACAGGAGAATGACTCCCTTCTCCTGGGATGTGCTTCTCAGCACAAGTCTCTTCAATATGATATCTTTAAATAGTCCCTTGCTATTCCTTGTAATAACCCCTTCCGTTCTTTCAGTGGGTCTTCCCAGGCCCTTGTGTATTTGGTCCTCTTATTTCTCCAAACAATCTTCTTCTCAATATGTGTAGACAGACTCTCTGGGCCTCATTATGAGATTGGCGCAAAAAATCAGCCATTAACGTCATGCCGCTAATAACATGTCCGTCTTGGCTCGAACCCGCAAACAGCGGGTGATTAAGTGTGCGCGAGCACACGCACCCCTGCATGCCGGTAATGGGCGTACTGGTATGCCGGTAGCGACCCTCAAACCCCCAGATATCGGCATCAACGAATGCGCACATAACGGCTCTGGCCTCGGCGACCCCCAAATAGCGGTACCGGTATTAACATATTGCTAAGAACGGGCCTGTTATTACCAGACTCGGAATTAACGTCATTGCGCCGGAACAGGAAATGCTTAGGCGGCCATCTTCAAAAACACAATCCATTGCCATCCTCGACATACAGGACCTTCACCACCAGAACTCCTAGCACACGACAGACAAAATGTCGAATTCTACCCAGAAAGGCACTGCCCGCCTGCGTAAACCACGGTTCAAGGATGAGGAGCTGAACCTGTTAGCTGACACCCTAGAGTGGAATGCTGATGTGGTGGTCTGCAGCGACCTCAGGCATCCAGCCCAGTGAAGAAGAAAGCCATCTGGGAAGAAATTGCCCGGAAAGTAAGTGCAGTCGCACCGCCGTACGCACAGTGCGCAATCGCAAAAAACGATGGGATGACCTCAGGCTGAGAGTACGGAACATCCTGTCGGCCAATCTGAGCCAGGGGCTGGCAACAGGTGGTGGAGTCTATTGAAGGAGTCGGTGGAGCTGAGTTTGGTATGCCAACATCGGCAGATGAAGGTGAGTGTCCCTACAAACACACAACAACTAATCATCACCATTGACCTCCAAATGTGACAGCAACGCCAGCCAATACATGGCCCATCATGCACACCTACACATATCCATACACACATGCTGGGCCCACCACTATCACATTCCAATGCATGCTGCATGCTGTGCCCATACACGAATACACACCCGACACACAGATGACCTGCACATGTCACACAGCACGTCACTCCCAACACACATCAAGGCCCAACAGCAGCCACCATGGTGTACATGTGAACACCTGCACGATTCCAAACAGCACCCAACCTTGCATGTACCCAGTCTGATGCAAAGCCAGGCATGAAACTGATCACATGGCGCCACCTGCACAAAGACAAACACATGCATGATACAAGCACCACCATCACTGATGCCCTGCAGGTACGGATGCAGACAGCAAATAAGCACAGGGAAGTGCACAATGCACAACACCAGCCAAAAGGGCAAGGAGGCAAGGTGATGGCACCGGACCATCTACTTCAAGTGGACCAAGGATGGGCCAAGCAGCACGCGGGACAACAACCAGTGCCCTACCAGCCACACTGCAACCCACACAGGACGAGCAGACACCTGCCCCTGCACCACTGGACACACAATAGACACAGGCCGAGGACACATCTGGCATGGACGATGGCACACAGTCTGCTGCTGCAAGCACAATTGGGGAGATGGCTGCATCGGCACAGCATAGTGTCGACGAGGAAGCTGACCCTGACAATGACAGCAATGCAGGACTCGTCCACTCAGAGCCTGTAGGTCGAACACCAAGCCCGCAGGTCACCCCACAGAAAACACCTCACCGGGATTCATCTGAACAGGGCAGCCATGGTGAATGGTCTCCAACATTGCACAGCCCCATATTGCATGCAGTACCACCACATAACCCACCAACCACCACCCACACTGCCATACGGGACCTTGAGAGACGTCTGTCCAGGATGGAGGGCGGGCAAGAGGAGATGCAAGGCTATGTCAAGCAGTACCTTGCTGAAGGGGAGACAACACGCCGTGTCATCCATGACAGCACTGTGGCCGTAATCCAGGCCATCAACTGAAGTGCACAGCAAGTGCGCGATGGCTTCAATGCCTTGGGACAGATCCTGATCAGGATTGCTGATAGCATGGAGCAGCGGCAAACTCCGGCTTTGTGGTCACAACCATCTGGCTCATCCGCATCGACCACGCCAGCGAGTTCCAGGCAGACCAGCCCTGTGCGCAGGTCCCTGCGAAGTGCACAGCGCTCAGATATCCAAACCCCACCTCCGAACGGGGCTCCACAGTAGCAGGGCCACCCTGCAGATTCTCTTTACGAATACATGCAGACACATGTTGTGCCATTGTTGACTTTGAGTGTTAGGGGGAGGATGGAGGGTGGTGGTGGGTGTAGTACTGGGGTTGTTGGGGGGCGTGGGTGTAGCGTATGGGTGTGTGGGCGGGAGGGGGAGGTCTGTTGGGGGTGAAGGGGTAGCATGGGGGTGTGTGGGGGGAGGGGAAGGTGTGTGGGGGCGTGGATTGTTGAATCTTGTTGTACAAAAAATCTCACTAATACACCTGTTGTGTACAAACCATCACATGAGTGGAAATTGCTTATTTGTTGTTTGTCAATTTATTGCTTCATAGTGAACTGTGCCCATATACCCACACACCCAGTGCCCACGGTTCACAATACATGGCACCCTCTGCATCCAAGTACATCAGAATGATTGGTCTATGACCAATCGCCGCACTGCACGACCCTCAAGTGTATCGCGTCCTGGCCTATGTCCAACATCTACTCCTTCCTCTCCTTCTACTTCACCAGGTGGTGGCAGCTCCATGTCAGGTGGCAGGGGTACGTTCCGCCGATGCACATGTTATGCAGCATTGCACATACCATGATGATCTTGCCCACCTTCTCAGGCCCGTATATGAGTGCCCCTCCTGAGCTGCTGATGTAGCAAAACCGTGCCTTCAAAAGGCCAAACGTCTGCTCAATGACCACACGTGTGTGTGTATGTGCACGATTGAAGTCCTCCTTGTGCCTGTTCTGTGGATTCCTTGAACACATCCACACATCCACATGACTATCAGCCCTGTACAGTGCATGCCAATCCATGTTGCGAGCCTTGGGTGACATACATGACCTAGGCTCCTAGGCATTTGAACCACCAGGCCCCCGATGCATTTTGGCTAGGGCCATTATGTACGCACATGTGAGGGCTGTGTAGCGGCGGATAACTCAAGATACTTTCATCCCTCTCCTCCCATGGCCCAGGGGGCATTCCCCTTGCATATGCATGTAGCCCCCCCATCCCTTTCCTCCCATGGCCCATGGGGCATTCCCCTTGCATATGCATGTAGCCCCCCTATCCCTCTACTCCCATGGCCCAGGGGGCATTTCCCTTGCATATGCATGTAGCCCCCCCATCTCTCTGCTCCTATGGCCCAGGGGGCATTCCCTTTGCATATGCATGTAGCCTCCCCATCCCTCTCCTCCCATGGCCCAGGGGGCAGACTCACCCAACAGCCAGCCCCTTTGTACGACGTCTCCTTCCATGTAGTGGGGTAGTGAGGAGTTCCGCAGCACCATGGCATCATGCGTGGATTTTGGGTATCTGGCACAGCAATGTGTTATTATCTGGCTGGCATCACACACCATCTGCACATTGATGGAGTGGTATAGCTTCCGATTGCGGTACACCACCTCCACAGCATGTGGGACTACCAAATCTAAGTGCGTGCAGTCGCGGGCACCAATTACATTGGGCATGCCTGCCAGTGCATGGAATGCTATTTTGAATGCATTTGCCTCCTGTGGTGTTTGTGGTAGGGATATGTAGGCACTTGCGTGCTTCAGTAGTGCATCCGGCACTTGGTTTAACACAACAGAGAAGCATGATTGCGACATACCATGCATTTGGCCCACTGTCTGTTGGTAAGTGCCTGTGGCCAGGAAGTGGAGCACAGATGCCACCTTCAGCAGAGGGGTGTGCGGATGTTGATCAGGCTGACCAAGTCTTCCTGTATTAATTCCACTATGTTGGTGATGGTCCAGTGGGTACAGGGTGTGGATCTGTGCTGGGGTTAAGTCAAATGGATTGGCCCTTATACGTGGAATTGATTGCTGTCTTCGGGGATCAACTACCTGCACTGGTGGGATTTGCTGGGCCAGTCTCACCCTCCTTCTCCTGCTGCATCTCTTCTGTGTTGGCTGTTGTACTGCCTGCTCAAGGAGTAGGAGTGCAGGCATGTCCTCCAGCCCCAGTATGGCAAGTGCAAGTGGTAGCATTTTGGTTTGGAAAGGGGTGTGGTGTGTGGGTGTGCTCCTTTTGTGCTGGTCCTGACTCCATTGCCTCCACCTGTGCTGATTGTGTGCACCTGTGGCACTTGGTTACACAGCAGTTTGCTGTTAACGGGTGGTCCGCGATGCCGGTATTACCGGCATCATGGTGGCCCTTCTTACCGGCATGTCAATGCCAGTATGTACATGCCCGTGCGACTCGTGGTGTCCTCTTTGTTGTAGGATGCCGGTATTACGGGTATGCCACCCGCGCGCGTGCCTGCATGCCGGTACGGTGGTGTACGGCGACAGTGGGTCCTTGTCGATGCTGGTGGGACCGGCGTCTAGGGTCGTAATACAATGGGCCTCATTACGACCCTTGCGGAAATGGAAAAATGATGGCGGAAATGCAATACCGCCATCGAACACCGCTCGTTGCGATCATGACCCGTCACCGTAAAGTACGATGCCATTAGCGACACCGCAGTGAACGGCAACGCTAACTGCACCAAGTACGCGCACGCGCGCCTTGCAAAACCGGAATCACCGCCATGGCGCAACGGTACGCGAATTCTGACCCTAGCGGACATGTACTGAACGCCATCAAGCACGTCGTAAAGTACCATTCCGCCATGGCGAGAAATACGGCATCGTGAACCAACCGTAAATGGCCCACTGAGTGCCTGTACTCCACTCCCTGGCCACATTGCACAACTCCTGGCAGGCGCAATGTACTCACACTATGCAACCAGTGAAATCTACAATTCACCCATGCATGCCAACGTAGAAAAGCATGCAGGGGCTCAAAGCGCCCCGTGAGTGGGCATCCATGTACGGCATGTCACCATAGCCGTACTGACGCAGCACAGGCATGTGAAGGTACAATACATCAAAATGAAAATCAAGAACACATGACACAAAACAACAGTAGTCCCCCATCGCTTGCCACCAGCGCAAGGCAACATCCAAAACAGCATCCTGAGGGGGATTGCACCAGCCCTGTACTCTTGCCAGTAAACAAACCAACCATCAGCAGAAGCATGTACCACACAAGTTGGCAGAGTGACTGAGCAGCCAGGCTCATCCCAAGAGGGGCCGATGGGAGCTGCAGGGCACAGATGGCATCAATACAGAAGCTATTCCAATGGACATGACCCCAGTCCCCCTCCAACAAACGCACGCAAACACAGTCACCTGTGACCAGCCACATTCTGAACATCCCATCATTCCACCAATCGACCTGGCTGACAGGCACCAGTCGGCCAAAAGCCAATCCCCCGCCCCTGAACAGCACATCATGTAAACAGTCACAATGGCAGCCCCTATCCGTGACCATACTGTGCTACGTAGGCAAACGCGGCCAGTACTGTACCACACAACTCAACTCAGAAGGCGGAACACAATGCAGATCATCTCGCAATACATACCGCCACAAATCGAAAATCGCCACATCACCTGCAAAGAATAACGCAACACGACAAATATCGGAATACAATTTAAATGCACATCCAAATGACAAAGGCCCCACAGCAATTTGCAAAATAACACCAAAACATCCATCATCACCGAGGGCTGCATCTGCAATAATTGACCAGCTTCCACTTGTGTGACGCCCTGTACCATCATGGCACACAGGGCCTACATCAACGTTCCAAAAGGCAACATGGAAGCGGCAAGAACCGCAGGTCCGTCCCATGAGGCAGGCACTAGTCGAGCTGAAAGGCCGAAATGTTGCACCTAGCCACCAGTACAGCGTAAGGGCATGTGGCCCATTGGCGATCGTCCCATAAGATCGAAATGGTGCTCCACTGATTCACCCGAAGCTGCAGGAGTCGAGAGTAAAAACCATCTGGAGGAGTGGCGTAGAGATGGCATCTGCAATAGGGCAGGAGATACCTGTCACCCAAAAGAAACACAAATTAACCGATTGCATTACGGGACTCATGATGCATTACAATCTTCATTCAACACACCAAATCCACACCCACATGCATGCTAGCCCACTCCAAAGGAATATACACACCCCTAAATCAGTATCGAATCATAACGAAATCAATCGAGCTAAATACACCATTGGCAACGTCGGTTACTGTGCATGCGTCCGTCAAGATAGAACCCATGACATGGGATTAGTAACGTGCCTAGACACAAGTGTATGAAGGCGCGTCGAGACAGGGAGGATCCGACAAGGGCAGATAGACGTATGTCCCACTATGGCAGCCTTGCATCACATAGCGCAGGGGAAGGGGAGTGATTCAAAAAACCCATGTACATGGCAGACCCTAAACGGAATCATCAGTCCATGCATCCATTCATCATTCCCTCATCCCGCAATGAAAACGCATGAATATTCACTCACATTATATGTGAAACTTCCATCGCGTCTGTGCGTAATGCAGTCTGCAAAAACCACTGTGCCCCTGGCCGGATCTGTAGTGTTGTGAAGCAAGATGGATTTGGGAACGTCCTGCCTTATCGTCCACTACGCTATTGCGCATCCCATTCAATTCATATAATTCATTGCCTGCTCGTTATGGGCCATGTCCCAAGGACATTCTACAATAGAACGTTACATTTCCAGCCAGACCTGTGGGCGTATCCTCGCCGCTACTTCAAAACCAAAAATGCTGGCCTTCGAATTCCTCACTTGCAACATTACGTCGAAAAGGCTTCTGTGAACGCTTGCATTCACAATTACATCAATGTAGTGCGGCTGTGTGTCATGATGCTAACTGGCTGCAATCACAAATGGGACGCCACGCCCGTCGGTGAAGTACGTTACTGTGCTGCATGAGGGTCGGCCATCGATCGAGCCCTACATACCACTGACTCTTCACAGGTATGTAAGCGGCTGCAATCATAGCATGTGTAACAATGGGAGCATACCATGAAAATCAGTCAAAGTACATCACACTGCCATCGGGATTTGATACATGATTCCAATCCCAAGATGCCATGCGGCCAAATGCAGCCTTACGTGCGGGACGTGCTCGGCCAGAAGGGATAGCATCTGCCACAGAATCATTCAATCAGCACAGGTGGAGGCCATACAGGCCGACAGCACATATATAGCAGACCCAAACCCCTCCCACAACCACTCCCACTCCAAAATGCTACCGGCAGGACTAGCGATGTTGGGCCTGGGGGACCAGATAGCACTGCAAGTGCTACAACTACAAGAAGACGACGAACAACAACAGGTACAACAACCGGGCGCACAGGGGAGACGGAGGAGAAGGAGGAGGAGGAGGGCAAGGCAGGGTCAGCAAGGCCCACAAGCACTGCCACTACCACCACGCAGGCGGCCCGCAATCCCACGCCTCCGAGCCGATCCGTTCAACCTCACTGCTGAGCAGATCCACACCCTCTACCGTTTGGACCGGGACACCATAATCGCCATTGTGGACATGACACATGCTGACCTCGTGAGCATGATAGATAGCCCAACCGCCATCCCACCCCTACTGAAGGTGGTGTCTGCACTCCACTTCCTGGCCACAGGCACCTACCAGCACACAGTGGGACAGTTGCATGGCATTTCACAGCCACTGTTCTCACGGACACTCTTCCAAGTGCACGATGCCCTCCTGAAGCACGCCGACGACCACATCACACTACCACGCACGTACCAGGAGATTACCAACGCAAAAGTGGGATTCCATGCACTTGGCGGCATCCCGGGTTGCATTGGTGCCATCGACTGCACCCATGTTGAATTGGTTGTCCCACATGCCATGGAGGTCCAGTACCGCAACCGGAAACAATTTCATTCAATCAATGTGCAAATGGTGTGTGACTCCAACAAGATATTTACGCATTGTTGTGCCAGATTTCCAGGATCTACCCATGATTCTATGGTCCTGAGGAACACAAGAATACCACGCTACATGGAGCGACACGCAGGGCACAGATCCTGGCTACTCGGTGAGTCTCATTCCATGCATGACATCGTGGCCCATTTGATGCGTCAATGACCTTGCAGGAGGGGGGGGGGGCTACTTAGCACTATCATTCCACTGACACCCTTTATTCGTCTCATACAGGTGATGCCGGGTATCCACTGAAGAGATGGCTCCTTACACCAATCCGGAACCCACAGAACGAGCATGAGGAGGACTACAACCATGCCCACTCACGTACCCGTGTGGTCATTGAACAGGCATTCGGCCTACTGAAGGCTCGTTTCCGCAGCCTCAGCAGGTCTGGCGGGGCACTCATGTACAGCCATGAGAAGGTTTCTAAGATGGTCATGGCATGTGTCATGCTGCACAACATGTGCATACGTAGGAATGTGCCCATGCCCCCTGACGCTGTACTGCATGCACCTGAAGATGATGATGATGATGAGGGTGGGGATGTGGAGGCACCTCAAGGAGTCCATGAGGCACAGGATGCACGTGCAATCCGACAGAGCATCATAGATGCATGCTTCTAGCAACCACGCATGGTGCCTATTACACGGAAAGGGGACCTGTGGCACTGTGTGTGTGTAGTACAGGCACATTGTGGACTGTACGCCTATGAAGGCCTCGTACGCAAATATCAATGTCCACACATGTCATTGGATGATTATGAGATGCTGTATTGTTAATGTGATTTGATTTATACACCCTATGGACCCGCCACCCAGTGAAGCCCAACACACCCCCTCCACCCTACTACCTCCCCCCCCAACACCAGTGTCCAAATATGCATGCTGTCCGTGGTTGGACGCTATTGCAAGCCCCCTCTACGGGTATCAGGGGCACCCCTGCCCGTGGAGCGCAGGTTCCTGCCAGATCTGCGTTGGGGGCTGCCCTGGACGGAACTTGCCACGGATGATGTCTCTGCCTGCTCGCGTCCATGCATGTCTCTGAGGGTTTGTGAGAGCTCCGAGAGCACACGGCGCACAGCAGCAAGTTCAGCACAAACGTCTTTGGACGTCGCATGCAGTTCCCCCCTCAGGCTCTCGGTGCTTTTCTCCATTTGTGCTCTCAGGCTCTCGGTGCTTTTCTCCATTTGTGCTCTCAGGCTCTCGGTGCTTCTCTCCATTTCTCCCCTGAGGCTCTCACTACTTTTCTCTATTTGTGCCCTGAGTGTCTCGGTGGATGTTTCCATGGCTGCCCTGGAACCCCCGCATTCATTTGCATGGTCCTTGAGTAGCGTGGACACTTCCTGCTGTTGCTCGATCAGCAGGTCGAGGGACTGTTGCCTCTGCTGGGCCATGGACATTTGCGGTGGTGTGACAGGGGGGCTGCTCAACACATGTTGCCTTGGCACAGGACTTGTGGGGGTTGGCCAGTCGTCGTCTTCAGGGTGCCCCTGCGTGGTTTCGTCATGGTGTAGGGGATGGAACATGCAGGGGGATTGGGAAAGGTCATGGATGGTACCTACGTCGCCAGCACTGTTTTCCGTGTCGGAGCATGCTGGCATGACAGCTGTGTCACCTATGGTGCTGCTACCACCAGAGGCAGTGCCATCAGATACGTTCTTTGGGGGGACCTGTGGTGCTGGGGTTGTGGACTTGCTGGCTGCTGGGGTGCCTGTTGCAGTCCCCTCCAGTGTGCTGCCACTTGATTCCTGCTGCTGCCGTGTCTTGATCCTTGCACCTGAGGTGGAGGCTCTTGGGACGTTGGTCCTGGCCCTCTTTGCAGGCGTGCTGGTAGGGGTGTCCTGCAGCTCGTCGTTGGTATCGGACCCTGTGGTGGAGTAAAGAGGGGCGAGCGTTAGTTATGGGTCTGTCGGATTTGGAATGGCAACGTATCAAATGCATTGGGGTGGTACATGAGGCTGATTTGGGACTGGGCCTTGGAGGTGGTCTCATTTTCGTGTAGATTGAGGATGCATTCATTTGGCTGCCTGCAGTTAGGGGGTGCATGCTGCACATGTAGGGGTTGTTTATGGCATCTTGATTGATTTGTTTATTCATTCTGACTTTTAGAGGGCGCTGTCAGGGCAAAGTATGTATTGCACTATGGGGTCACATGGTACTGCACATGTTCGTGGTTTGTGGATTTCGCATTGTTTCTCTTGGCCAACCTACCTGATTCTCCGGATGTCGGCACTCCTTTCTCCATCCCTCCGACTCCCTCTATGCTCTCCATTCCTATGGTGGAGGCGCAGATATCCTCCCAGGGGGTCAACTTGATGGGCGACTCTGAACCCCCCCCGGTAGCTGTGGCGATGTTCCTGTTCGCAGAAAGTATGCTGCGTACGCGGATCCGCAGGTCGTCCCACCGCTTGCGACATTGCTGTGGCGTGCGGGGTGTTGTCCCCACCGCACTTACGCGCTGTGCCACCAGGGCCCATATGGCCTTCTTGTTGGCAAGGGCCGTCCTGGTCATTTGACTGGAGAAGACGACGGCGGCATTTTCCTGGAGGGTCTCGGTGAGCACGGTCAGTTCCTCTCGGGAGAAGTGTACCTGCCGCTTGCGGTCACACGCTTTCTTGGCTACCTTTCCCATATTTATTTTTTTAACTGGGGTTGCTAACGGGTTGGGATGTGTGTCAGGGTCGGATTTTTAATGGTTGTGTTGGGATTCGGTTTTTATAGTTGTGCGGCGTGCTGTTTCCCGTTCCGGCCACATGCTTTTACTTCCGTTTCCGTATATTTACGGTGGCCGTAATTTGCGGTGCCCGCTCGTTACGGTGACCGCTCATTACGGTGACCGCTAAGATGGGTGGCGGTATTGCACCTGGTGCAGCGTACGGCGGCGGTAAGGGCCGTTTTGGGGTCATTTCCGCCATCGCAGCCTTTCGGATTCCGCCATGGCGTAATGCTCGTGCCCGATGGGTCGTGATTAGCCGCACTTTGCTCCTTCGTGCAATGGCGGAAACGCTATTTACGCTGTTGCGGTCCGGTCAGTCACTTTCCGCCAGGGTCGTAATGAGGCCCAATGGCCCGGTAATGGATGCCGGTATTGCCTCACCGGTACCGTTATTACCGGAGTGCCAACCTTGTAATGAGGCCCTCTGTCTTAAACGTATTCCTCTCACAGTCTTGCCACTCACAGAAGCATTTATTATATGCTCCAAAGTACTTCTTGTCCTTTTGCCAATCACTGCAACAAGTAGATTGGTCCCCTGGATGGTATTCACTCTTCATATACTTTTGCAAATCACTGGAGCTAGGATGCAGGGTCCCTGAGTGATCTTCACTCTGTATAAACTTTTGCCAATACTTGTGGCAATTACTTGGATGATGATGCAGGGCAACAGAGTGAATTTCACTAATTCTGCCTTGCTCCCCGGGTCTCCCTCTCTCCCCTGCACCTGTATTGAGCGGTCTCTTTATCTCTTCGGTGGTCTGTCGGGATGGTTCTCTTGTTCCTTCCGTGTAGCTCTTCCGACACGCTTTGCCCTTATTTGGCATTTTGCTGCTTAAAGGATTCTTCCTTTGGTTCCATTCCATGCCACCACCTTCTTCCCTTGGTTTATTAGTTGAGTTCCCCACCCACAAACAGGCCCCCTCGGGTCTGTTCCCGGAACATTGCCTGCTCAGCATACCAACAATGGGGCTCTTCACGGGCCCTCCTCGAGCACCTCTACTGGGACTAATATGAATTTAATTTGCTCTGCTGGTCGGGCAGCTTGCTGCTGTCCCTTCTTCTCAGTAGCTGCTGTCAAACAGACATGGCAGCATCTCCCTCGATTTCCCAGACTCATCGATCCGGCCAGTTTGAAACTGGGTCTCACGTCCTTGTTCTTTTGACTCTCCTCTTTTTATGATGCATTGCTGGGGCTTCCCCAGCTTGCAAGGAAAGTGCTTCTTTTGTGTTGGGTTCATATTCGCTATGCCTCCTATTGACTTCTTCGTGTCAGTTTTTAACAGTACTTTTCATAACTATTATGTTCTTGCTCTACACAGAATCAGGTGGCATTGGTCTTCTGGTATAAAAAAAAAAATACATGCAAGAGGAGTTTAGGTGTCTGTCAGTTAATGAAGTTGGGCTGGGTTTTAGAGGATAACATGAAGTGAGTTCCCTTTTGGAAAGGGAGTCCTTAACCCCAAAAGGGGAGTCTCTCTCTGTGAGGTCCCGCTTAACGCCACTCCTAGGGGGAACGTTGTGTAGCGGGCTCACCCCAGGAATGGAGGTGAGCCCTTGTGGGAAGTGACTGAATCCCTCGATTCATCACATTCTCCAGATAGTCGTGCTTTTGGAAGAGGAGGATTGGGGTAAGGCGCACCTGTGGAGCATCTTCTTGCCATGGATGAACCTCTTGTTTGTCCATGAGAGGATCACCTGCCTGACTGTGCTGGAGGTGGTGCTGACATACTTCTTGCCATGGCCTCAAATGTGAATGAGTGACCTCTGCTCCTACAGGAAAGGGTGTGCCTGCAATTGTTGAATGATTGTTCAAGAAACAAATCTATCTAGGAGCCGGAGAGAGTTGGATTTAGGAAGGGAAAACTTATGAGGCTGCTTTGCATGAGTCCTCTGTCTTCCATCTGCATAGCCAAAGATGACTCCTCGCAGAAGCTGAAGAACTCCCACCTGATGCTGAACTTCTTATTACATCATAATTAATGTCTGTTATGTACGGCACTTGTCTTTCCATAGTTTCCAAAAGTCGTGCCAAATTTCTTTTCACGTCCAACTCGCCTACTTGTGAAAATTCCTTCTTTACGTTTTGTGCATCAGGGTGACAGAAGCTTTTTCGTTGGCGTTTCCCGAGCTTGGAATCTGTTGGTGGCTGATCTTCATAAAATAAATTCCCTGCCCCTTTGTGGAAAGAAGCTGAATAATGATTTCCCTTACCCTGAATGACTTGTGTTCTTTGTTTCCTTTTATCATGTCTTTTAACACCTGCGCCTATATGCAGTCTCTGCTTTGTTCCTTTTAGATATGTGCATTATAAATCGGAAAATCACAAAATCAAATCAAATCAATACTTGAAAATGCAGGAGGGGGATTGGGCTGTGAGTCCACAGTACACTCCCTCTATAATAACAGGATAAATGGCCAAATACATTCTTTTCAAAGTCCCATCAAGAGTGAAGTTATGATGAACAATGAGATCCCCCAACTGATCGCTGTATTTGACATTCCCCAGATACTTAGAATTGGCCGACCCTCTGTGCCCTTTCATTCCTTTCCAGCACCTTTCCCTTGTCTTCTTGAAGGGGAATATCAGAGGACGGAAGTTCTTTAAATTGACTAAATAGTTTTCTTCATTGGTGGAGAAGGGGTTGCCAGAGACTCTTCGTTTTTTTTATATGTTCCAAAACTGTCTTAAGGTCTTCCCTTCTATGTGTCTGCAAAAACTGCCTTCTGATCTTCTTCCTGTTTATTAGATTTAACCCTTCTCCACCTTAATCTGTCAGAGCCTTGCACTTGCGCGATCTGAATGACACCTGGCCTAGTAAGATCATTGTCTGTCCTCCCTCTGTTCCCCCTCCCTTGCCTCGTCGCGCCTTGAAACACTTGTGTATAGGCGCGTTATAAATGCCATATCATATCATATCAAGGGTTCTACCCGAAGGGATTCTGAGGCCGAAGAGGTGGTAATGACGCCATATTGGCTTTAAAAGGTTCCACCACTGATATCTCGATCAGCTGAACAATCTAAGCTTCTGTCATTATTCTTTTAAGGTGATAATGATTGTGATGACGCTTCCATTTCTTGGGAGATGAAGATTTAGAGGATTCTGATCCTGGATAGATATAGTTCCTCTTTTCAGACACCTTCCTGTGCTCTGTAGCTAGACACTGCCTACCAGTACAGGCACTTAACAAGCTTCCTTTTCATCCTGTTAGGACCTCCCCATATTATCCAATAGTGTATCAGGGGAGGGCCCTATCTGGAGTTCTTAATGCGGTCTGTGTCCTGCCACCCTCTTCGTTTGTATGGGAGAAGCTCCCGTTGGGAGATCTGCCTAAGTATCCCCACAGTTCATGGGTCAGCGATATGCGAAAACGTCCTTGAGAGTGCAGCATTTTTCAGGTATTTTTAAAAGCAGGTGGTGGTGTATACCTACCCAGTCTCCCGGCCGATAGGCCGACAAGATAGGCCTACAAAAGCGATGCACCCCTGGGGAATTCAAGGGCTCATCGCCTGTCACTCTACCCACAATTGCACAGCTCACTGCAGCCCAGGAGCTCTTGGCTTTAACAGCGCAGCAGCTATGAGGGTCATCAGGAACATATATGTCAAGTGACAACAAGTGTCTTTGTGCCCACAACAGTGTGGCTGTGTCCTCTGCAGCTCTGCACATGGCCAGGGGAAAAGTGCCCTCAACACCTTCAATCCTGCCCCCTATTTTAATTTTACACACATAGTGCCCACCAGACCACGATGCTGTGATAAACCAGCCTTCATACTTACCTGAGGACCAAGGGCAACAGCCCTGCACCTGCCTTATGTGAGGTCTCTGTCCAGAGACAGACAAACTAAGTAGGAGGACAGAGCAGGGAGGAGCTAATATGCCTTAAGGGATTGTCTAAAGATTCTTACATTTGTGTGTGAAGTTTCTGTTTCGGAAGGCAGCCTGTCTTCAGATAGGAAGGACAGTGATCAGGCAGGGAGTATGGGAGGAAATAGATTGCCATCCTCAACCAACTATGAGTCTGTGGCTTATTGGACTAATTAATCCACTACAGATGTCTGTGTTTGACCTCATAGTCACAGGTTTGAATTCCTTTTTTAGAACAAAAAAGAGAGATAAAGGGGTATGTGTCACCAGCATACCCTTCACATAAAGGGGTTCTCCCTTCTAAAATTTTTGACAATAGAGCTGTTGCCGAAAGTTGCTTCACGCTGGTCACAAACCCACTAGCTGAATACTTTGTTTAAGTCCTATAGTCACTTGGAGCACAAGTTTAGCAAACTAATGGACACTACTTAGTAGAAAAAATATATATTTTATTTATCAATTACGCTCAAATTTTAAGAACACCCTCGGTGTAGGCACTCTATTAATAGATAGTCCTTCACCAAACATTTAAAACAAATAATTCATTGACAGAAACAAATGCAACGACTGAAACCTCCATTAGGAAAGCTCATAGAAACAGATTCTAAAGTTGTTTTTGGCTTTAACAGGATGATGTGTTGTGTTGTTTCTCACATTCATTCAGACTTAGCTTCACACACCTCAGTTCAACTCGTTTCATACATTCTCATATACCATCATTTATCACATTCTCATTCAACACACAAATGGTGCCCGACATGTTTCTTCCCAATTCTGTTGTATTTATAATAATTGTTAGGGAATTCTTCAGGGGCTAGTAAAGAAAGATCAGGCAGTTTGGCAAATAATGTTTCTGTTGAAAGTACAATCTAAAACAGTAGTATTAATTGCTACAGACAATCTTATCTTAACATTTTCAAATAAGATCTAGATGATCTCATAATTTATATGGGGTATTAGTCCCCTTATCTTCCATCGAGTTGGAAAAGGATCATCACTTTTGAAATTGGTCTTTTTCACGTTCCTTGTTGAGGTGGAGTTATCGGAAAACTCAATCTCCTCTCCCTATTGAGTAGAGTGGCTAGAACGTTATCAGGGGTTAGTTTCTGGTATTCATCTAGGCATGGGACATTCTAGAACGTCAGTGTGGCGTCCAGTTCAGCGAAATAGACTGTAGATATCACATGACCGGTTCTGCCGTCTTGTTTCTGCTTTTGTGTAGTCTCGTGTATTCTTTCGTTGTGTTGTAGCGTCCAAGTATCGTATTCGAGTTACATTCGCTCCTCCCCCTTTCAATGCGTCCTTGCTTCCGGGTTCACCTCTCAGGTTTGAATTCCAACAGGTCCACTCAGCCTGTCATACTTACCAGGTCCATAAAATGAGTACCACTGAGTTGGGTAAATATAAACATCTGTTATTTGTTTATAACTCCTAGATAACAGTGTAGCGATGACCGTGCACTCTAAAAATAAGCCTGTTATGTTAAAATCATCATATTTTCGTTCATGGGACAAATCCAGCTACCCCGACATACCCATTTCTCATGATCTGGTTGGCCCCAACTTCTAACCTAGTCAATGTCTTTGCAGTGAGATGAAATTCCAAATTGTGCGCACAGAAGGGCAGGGGACAACATGCAGGAAGGTCAAAGAAACTTAGATGCAACAGTAGGTAATTGCAAAAGAACCGCCTGTTGAAAACAGCTGCTCGGTTCTAGGCCACTGAGCATCCAATAAAGGCACTATGTTTATGGCTTCCCATTTCATAAAACGCTGCTACACATGATCAGTCATACATTAGTTCTTCTCTTACAGCTGTTGATTACAGCCGGACACATTATGGCCAATCCTTGTTTGTGCGTTTTTATCCCTATAAGGCAGACACAATAAAGATTAACAGATTCAGATAGTTTATTTCATGAATATGTACTGTGGTATCATGAGGGCATAGTAAATCCCCAGATATGCCTAAATGTTTTCTTTTAAAATGTGCAAGTACTATTTAAGGTTCCCGCTACATGGGCGATATATCAGAAGCCCAACTGAAACTCTTTCTATCATCATTTCCTTTTTTACTGCTGAACATCTGCGCGGCCCCCTTGTGTATTCCACATTTTAGGATATGAATATAGAACGTTCTGGGAACAACGTGTCCCATTCTCGTGTGAAGATATTAATCAGCCTGGGCGCTCACATCCTGAACAGCCCTATTCAAGTCGGCCTACTCTTGAAAACAGACATGTTAATTGGTTTCGGCATACTTGCATACTGCAGCGTGAAGTGCCCCATTATCATTTCTGATCAGCTAACATTCCCAACAGAACGCATGGTGTTGAGTCTGGCATTTGTCTCTCGATCCCGTGTTTCATGTGTTGAAAAGCGAGGCTTTTTTAATCCAAGCATTTGTTCCGTCCTTAACATTTTTGATTGGGAATAATCAAGCGGGGCTACAACAAGTTATGAGATGTCAGGGCTCACCAGAGTATGAACAGAATGGACGCCTCTTGTACAGTGCCGTGGCTGCATTCTCCTCTGTGAGAGAGCTTCTGATATTTGGCAGCCATTTTGTGGATCACTGGCTTTATATTGGGTGGGCTGGAAGCTGCCAGGCTCCTAGCAGTTATTGTGCCCATGTCTGGAATACAGAAATAGAGTTGTGTGTTATACTCCAGGATAAGTGAGAAAAAAAAACACAGATCCAAGAGACCTCTGGCACCTGAGATGCTCCAGAGAAACACCCAGGGAAGACAGTTGGTTGTGTTTATTTGTACATGTTAAAGCTCTGTTTGAATGCAGGTTGTGTTCAGGGATGTGCCTCTAGGTGGTCTCCCAGGGTGCCACCAGCAGGGGGTCACCATGATGACCTGCAAACATCACATCTTGCTGCACTGCACGCTTTGTTCGTTTTATGATCTGTACCCGAACACTCTGAAATTGTGAGGTTGTTCTTTGCAAGCCTGCTGTCCCGTTTGCTAATAGGCATTGTGCAGCATTTTGTGCTCACATCTATGGAGGATCTGACGCTCTTCCACTATGAGATTCATTTTCTTCACCATGGCCACCTTCTTCCATGGCACATGTGCTACGTTAGACCGCCAAATCAGGTACTTTTGTGACATGACCACAATCCCAGAGGTTTCTAGAAAATTCACCTCTCTCCATCCACCTCATACCGGCCTTTCCATCACGCATAGAAGACCAGCATTGTAAGCCTAGAAACTCACCAAACGCACCCACCCAGTACGTGCACTTCACTAGTGTATGCCACACCTGCCCATGACTCACCAACAAAGCACAACTACCCTTTCCCTTGTGCAATGTCCCGTCGGACACCACCATGATGGGCTTCTGAACACACTCCGGGACTGACAATAAGTGTGGCTGAATAACAAGAAAAGATATATTTCCCTGCTGAATAGAAATCGAATTTACACCAGCTTTCAACAGACATTCCCTATCCTCAATCTTCAACCAATCAACCTAGGGCCCAAGTCCTTTCCCTCATCGTCTGAACCCAAAGCCACAACTACCCTTAAATGAACCCTCCTCACAATCCATTTGTAGAACAAGACAGCCCACTCATGCGTATCCTGATTACAGAACACCAGGTGAGCTGCTCTTTCCCAGTGGAGCCCTGGATAAAAGCTGACTAAACCACTAACGTTTGATAATTGAGTCTCACTGACTACAAACTAAAAAGTCTTTTTGTCTGATCACAGATCAAGATTAGGCTCTCGTAAGATCCCATTTTTTTGTTATGCTATGAAACATATCAATGAAAAAGCTTCCGTTATCCAAAAAGATACTTAAGAGTGTTTTATGTGACTGCTATACACTTGTTTAAGATATGGATGATGCGTTTAACACAATAGCCATTTATTTCTACCGCATTGATATTTTGTTTTTTCAATATATGTTCTTTCAATATATATTTTAGTATTTGTTAAATTGAATCACATATGATGTGCTGTTTACATAAGAATGTTTATATGTTCAAATGGTAAAAAAGCAAGTTTATTTTTGACACATAAAACTAATTTCATGTCTTGTGGCGTAGAATTTTTCCGACAAATGCAATAAAAACAGAAATGTGTTAGTTTTGAGATAACTGTCACCAGCCAGTGTGATATAGGCGGAGAGAGGGGTAATCAGTTTACGATTCCTTTTGATTGTCACTGCAAATAGCACAGACGGTCCATCTCCAGAGGTGGGGAGGGGAGTACTGTCATCCATCAGTCCCACATGAAAATCACCAGCCAGCTCCTCTAAACTCTGATCACCTACCCTGATGCTTTAGTTAGCCCTCACCCCTAGCATCCAACCCATTCACGGGCAGCCAACCACACTTACTTTCACCTGCAATCCTGGACCATCCCTAATGAAGACGTCCTTCCAACTTGATATGTCACCAATTACATGAACACATGTATATTGTCTGTCTCGTAACCATGCACAGCATGCCCCTTCTTTGTTCTGTCCAGTCCACTTCAGAGGACTCCTCAACTTCAAGAATCGATGGATCAACCTATAACTCATTGACTCACTGCACTGATCACCTTTTCCTGATAGTAATCATCATCGGTACCCAATCCACATCCAGCATTAAAGCCAACAATCTATACTCCAACCATAACTACAACCATACTCCGCTTGTGGGAATTCAAGACTTCTGTGGAGCTTCTTCTTAAAGAATTTCCCTCCACACCCTCGTGTCAGCAAGCCTCTACCCAAATGATCTCCATGCTCACAATTCACAACACACCAAAGCGCATCTCTGTGCCGCCAACTGTTAATTTCTTAGACAGCAGTTCACCAAGGCCGTTGCTAGTAATACATAACTCTGCTGTACTATAGAGTCTACTTGACCTGCCTCCATATTCATCGCTGACCTAAGCATCTTTCCTCAGGACTGCAAAGACTTTCTGGCCACCAGCACCCAACCCCCTGAACTCATGTAGAATACCGTCAGCTTCATGAACTCATCATGATCCATAATCAATTTCCCAATGTTTGTGCCCCAAACATTTGCATAATTTACGTTTGGTATAAACTACTCGAGAGATGAGTTAACCCAGAACAATATAGAATAAACAGCGAAAGAGTTCACACTGTTTCCCTCCATTAGAGGAACCCATACCGTGCAAATCATGAATTCTTCATGATGGTTGGCATCAATTTTTCAGAAGTAGTTGTTGCAATACTTCTATCATCTAAAAACACAATTCGATAATGCTGCGGTCCAAGAGCTATTTCCAGGTAGTAGGTAAGTTATTGTGCCAGAGCAGAGTGAGGGCATTTAACTAGGGTCAAGGAACATTACCACCTGGGAATGGCCATAAAACCTTGGAATTATTGTTATTAGAACTTTCCACTCAATAATGGGAGAATGTTCTGTTTAAAACACAGAAAGACAAAGCAGAAACATTGGAATGTTGGGGCAGAAGACTTGCACCAGTCAATACTGTCCTCTAAACTTAATTTTCCTCAATGAAACACCAGCATTCCAATGTTCTAATGTGGCATTAACACCGGATCCGACAGGCCGGATCGGGTGTTAAGGCCATTAGCACCCCGAGTTACCAAAGTGGCAACCGGGGTGCTAAAAAAAATGTCCTTTGTTCAACGGGACTCTGCGCGCATCCCATTGAATGAAGGAAACTCTTTTCCCAAAATGGCCACCATGCACAGGGAAGAGGGGCTCCATACGGATCCCTCTTCCTTTTCCATGGCGGTCAATGTAAGGAAGGAGGGGGTCCGTTTGCCCCCCTCCCCATACATTAAACACGAAAGGGACCACCTTCTCTTGCAATGGTGGGGAGACGCCTTCCTTGCCCTTATGTTGCCTCAGTGGACTAGTCCCTGGCACATAGAGAAGAGGGGCTATTGCAAGATACATTTGGACTCCATTTTGTGTATGCCAAACTCCATCTTTGAAGTAGGCCGCATTCTGATATCTGTGATGCCTTCTCTCCCCTCAGCAGCGCTGCGCACAGCGAGCACTGACAGCCCCCACCTTTTTCCTCCTGCACCTGTGCCACCCAAGCCCATTTCTCATGGATACTCTGGCGCGAATTGTTGCAAGCAAACAGTGTATTCTTTTCATCCTTCCTCTGAGATCACTGCCCTGTGTGTGACCGGGCCGAATCATGACTTGTGGCCCATCTATCTCAACAGACCCGCTCAGGCACCTCTCACCACCACTGTTGGAAAATCACTGCCTGTTCAACCCTGTGCCCCTCCAGGCCTTATTTTGATGTAGCAGAAGTGTGACCATTCCTTGCTGACCACCCTAGAGTGCCCCCAATAAAACCAAGCTGTAGTCATTATATATTTTGTCCTAAACTAAAACATGTCAATCCATCCCCTCACACCTTTCACCTCGTCAATAATCTGAAGCAGGATAATTTAAATAAGTGTGTACAATTTATAGGCCTCTCTTAATACCAAAGGTTTAGTTTATGGGTTATTATTTACTGTGTGTCTTTTGATAGCATGTAGATTAGTTAGACAGTGCCAGCTGCCTCTCCTGGACCCAACCTGACCTTCACCTCGCACGGACCAGCCCAGATGAGCCATGTGATGCCTACCAACCTGCTAAGGTACCAGCCAATCTCGTGGAGCCCGCCCCTATAGTACTATACTAAGACCCATTCCCTCACCAATCAAAATGTAACTTGTAGACTGTATAGAAAACGACATCCAGGATGCTGTAACCCTTTAAAATGTATCATATCTGTATTGTTTGCCTGAAAGCTCTCGAGGCAGCAGAATTCTCTGGATGCTAAATTTTACATAAAAACTTTGGTGTCTCTCACAACCAATCTCCTGATCTCATTCCCTACTGGGATGTGTCCATTATTCTGAGTTTCCGATTATGATGTCGGGAATGACTGCCTTCACGGTGAACCAGAGCACCCAGGATTGTGGGGAGCAGCTGCTGGCAGGGGCCAGTGTTGTGCTGCCAGAAGGTAAGCGGAGGAAGTGGGGGTTTGGGGTATATTTATTTTTGTTAGAAGGCACGCGGCGGATAGGCAGCCTGCAGTTTCGTAGAACGGTGCCTTAGAGAAGAGTTTTCAGACCACGTTCTGCGGAATCTGATTGGCCAGGTCCCCCCGCCCCCGACCCAGGTTCTAATGTGGCTTTCATGCCCTGCCAGGAGGGCGGACATAGCCTTTAATGGCTCACCAGACCGAGCTAAGGCAGGCGCAAGCAAAGCAAGGGCCTTGGCTCGGGCAGTGGGCTGTCGGCCATTAAAGACCATATCCACCCGACTGGCAGGGCATGAAAGCCATTTGCATCCCTGGGTTCGTCCGTGGTGTGAATGACTTTAACGATTTCATGATGAAAAATTGAAAAAAAGTAAAACATAAAAATAAAGGAAGCGATGGCTGAGGCCATATGAAAAAGGGACTTTGTCCCTATTCCATGTCTATGGTGGCCAGACGGGAGGAGCTTTGGTCCTGCTGAGTTTAGGGGGTGGGGTGGCAACGGGGAGATGCTCCCTGTTACCTCACCGCCATAAAAACAATCATTGGCAAAGCCAATAGTTTTGGCAATTTATTTTTAGTACTATGAAGAATATTAATGATGTTTGTCAATGAAAGTTTGAATATACTGTTCTTAATTCGAAGAATAGTAATGAATGCATTTGTTTCATAAAAATGTTTTGCAACATATATATATATAGATTTTGTACATGATAAGTATTACTTTGAATATGAAAGTTTGAAGTTATACATAATGCATTCTTTATCCAAATTGAAGGTTGTTTGTAATTTACTCAATCGGTTTATTTCACATTTAAACAGCAAATTGTTTATTATAATGTCATCAACATTGTCAGTTTATTACAACAATAGAGCATTTACACCTCCAATTAATTTATTAACTCTCAAAAGATTGCTTTGAAAAAACACTGGCAGGGACTATGAGTGCAATGTTCGATGGAGCTAAAACTAAAAATGGTGCTCAAACGACTCTGACAAAGTGCACTCCAGGAGTCCTGCTGCAATCGCCATAATCTGCATTCCTCCAGTTTCCTACCTTGCTGATCATTACTCAAACCAACCACACATCAGCTGCTTTTCCCCAACTATGCCAGTCATAGAAATGGGCTTTGATGCAAAATCAGAAATCCTTCCCACAGTACCACCCCAGTACAGTTCCAATACCGTATTCTGTACTTCCTGAAAGAGCATATTTGTGTCAGCACACATCATGGCCCGACCATCGCTGGCACCTGTCTCAGCCCCAGCCTTCCAAATGCCCAGGCTGAACCATGGCATCATTTATTTACAGATGTCATGGTGATTGCAGATCCCAAATGTACCATATCACTACCATTAACTCACTACCACTAACTCAAGTCCCCAAAAATGGCACTGATCACTATTCCCGGTTCTATCTCACACCTACAAGGCAACAGAAGGGTGATAGACCCACTACAAAGTCTATGTCAAACCCTAAAGTGTTGCTGGTCAATGTCACAATACAAAACAAACAGCTAGCTTTCACCTACAGCAGTGGACAGTTAAAAGCTGCCTACCCTCCAGAACAGCACTGCTCAAAGTCCATCTGCTGTTCATGTCATTTTCACTTGCATATTAAGCAAGATGACACCAAACTCAGGTACTAACGCATGCACACAGTGATATATATGTACAGTGGTGCAACAACCATTCGGTAGATCGTGCTTTAGTCCCCATCCCTGAAATTTTGGGTTCTGTTTATTTAACCTGGCTAACCAACAGACCCATAGACGAACAGAACAGGACACAAACAATAAATGGTGCCTGCAGCGGATGAGTTAAAAAATATCTGGCAATGACTAATGTCAAGCTTTTCATTGTTAGCAACTGCAATCAAATGCATACATTTTTAAGCACCTAATCACGCCAATAACAAGAAAAGAAAAATGTCGGCCATCAGGAGGAAACCTCATGGGTCGCCTGTTAGGAAAACTCAGAGCCGGCAGCGGCCTTGGGAAAGCCAAGCTGCAGCCGGACCTGAATGTGTTTCATTAACGTTGCAAATATTTGGAATTTTAGTAAAATAAACTCAGAGCCAGCGGCTGCATTGGGAATCCCAATGCCGCGGCCAGCTCTGAATTAGTTTCACTAACGTAGCAAATATTTGGAAAGTTAGTGATACAAACTCAGACCCGGCGGCGACCTCGCGAAAACAAAACTACTACTGCCGGCTCTGCCATCGTTTCCTAACATTGAAAATATCTGCTGGCGGCCTTAAAAAGACAAGTCACCACTGAATTCAGATCATTGAACTAACATTGCAAATGTTTGCCAGCAGCTGCTTGATGTTAAGCTGCCGCCGGCACAGATTCGCAATGTTAATAAAAAAAACAAGTTAAGGGCTTTTGGGCTTAAGCAAAATAAAAACATTTTAAAACGTTATAATAAATTCAATATAAATACATTATTTACTTCACAAAAGGCTATTTTCAATAAAGCACTTTTCCATATTATATACAATATAGCACTTAACCAAAACATAACTTTATCTCTCCTGTAAAGTGTTCAACAAAGAAAACTCACAGCTTTCAGCTCTCTTCAAAAGTGAAAAGAAAATGACTTACCAGAAACAAAATGGCTTACTTGAACAAACAAACACACACTGCACACCCAATCACATCACTAACTTCACAGCTAATGTTATGATATGATATGGCATTTATAACGCGCCTATAAACAAGGGTTTCAAGGAGTGAATAGGCAAGGGAGGGGGAACAGAGGGAAAACAGAAAACAATCACACTAGGCCAGTTGTCATTCAGATCACGCATGTGAAGGGGGAAGGGGAAAGTGCAGATCATTGGATAAAAGAATAAATAAACAATAAGTAAAGTATGGCCAGCTGGTGGCAAGTGCAAGGGTAAGTGCAGACATTGGGTGTCAACTGCTGCTAGTGGGACTGTAGGGATACAGAAAAACAGCCCCCAAGTGCAGGGGTTGCCAGGAAGGCAGTGCAGGTGTGCGACTGGTGGGGGAGGGGACCTGGGCCCGAGATCAGACGGTGGCCGGGTAACCAGTGCAGTTTCAGTTTCAGCCAGGAAGTCAGCAAGGGAGAGGAGGAGAAAAGGCAGAAGCAAAGAGAAAGGTTTTGAGGAGCTTCCGGAACCGAAGAGGATTCTCCTCAAGTTTCAGGGAGCAGGGAGGCTGTTGAGAGAGAGGTCCCAGCCGTAAAAAGAGATCTACCACCAACTCGTTGCTTGTAGAAGCGACTGATCCTGAGGGAGTTGGAGGCAGATGAGCGAAGAGCTCAAGAAGGAAGATATTTAGGGAGAGAGATTTGAAGGTATTGAGGACCCAGGCGCCAGAAGGCCTTGTGGACAATGCAGAGGGTTTTGAACGTAATCCTCACAGCCACTGGGAGTCAGTGCAGAGATTTAAGTCCTGGAGAGATACGATCCCTGGGCTTGAGGCCAAGGACAAGTCTTGCAATCCTCTTCTGGATGAGTTGCAAAGGGCAGAGAGTAGGAGCAGGCAGATTTAGAAAGAGGCTTTTGCAATAGGCCAGCCTAGAGAGAACCAGAGCTCTGGAGACAGTGAGCTTCTGAGGGAAGGAGAGGAAAGGAAGAATACCTCTGAGGAGGTGCAGCTGATAGTGTGACTTCTTAGAGACGTCAGAGATGTGAGGAGAGAAGGAGAGTGTGGAGTCGAAGATGACCCCGAGGATTTTTGCCTCACAGGTGGGAGCAGGAAGAGGGACAAGAGAGGAAGGCCCTACTTACATGAACAAAAACTTGACCAACCCCCACAAGTCACTAAATGTACATTTTCTGTGCCATTTTAAACCAAAATATACTATTACATTACCTTGTTTACTTTTAATAAGAAATACTGTAAATTGTGTAACACAACTTGAACGCTGCAATAAAAATACTATATTATAAGCATCAATCAAGTCAAATAACTTTTAAATAGCATTAACAGATGGCAGCAGCCATTTTGTAAGTAAAAATTACTGACAAATTCACCACACAGTAGCAATTCAGCCAAAGAGTTCAGAAAGAGGTGTGGCTGGAGGGAAAATGGGAGGAAAATCCTATATATTACACTTAGCAATGGGTGTTAAATGGGTAGGGCACATAGCCAAACTACATAAATCCATACTCATATGACACCTGCATTGAAAAGCATTACAAACCTACATTCAAAGCCCCTATTTCAAGCTCTTATTTTAATGACAATAGTTGAGGCTTTATAGGTAGCGCTCTCAGCACCACCTAATAGCCAAAACAAAAAAGGGGGGAAAAAAGCACCACCAGGAAGGGCCTTGGGTGGCTGGGATAGCGGGCAGGGATTGTGTACTCTCGACTGCTGTTCCAGCCACCTGATTGGCTGAGCACCCTTCTCTGGGTGCAAATGTAGCATTAATCCCCTCCTTTGGGGACAGACATGTGCAATAACAGGCAGCCAGCACCAGCCTGGCTGGCATGAGAGCAGCAAAGGCCTCCATGATGGCCCCATGGAAGTTACCATCCAGGACTGCCCCTGATTGCAGGGCTTAACTCTATTAGTACATGGCCCACCAGGGTGCTGATAGTCAGTTGAGGCTGAAAACACTAATTGAAAGCTTCTCGCTGACAGGATCGGAGAAGGAAGGAGGAAGCGGGGCTGAGGGGAGAGTTCAGGAGGTAAATAGAGACTTGGTGAGTACGTTGCACTGTGTACAGAGGTATTGAGTTTGGTGGAACAGTGGGTTAACAGGCAGCACAGGTAAGAGCAGGGCTGAAAAATGGAGATGAGGAGACGAAGGCACCAGTCATCAGGAGAAAATGGGCCTGTATACTGAGGCGATGTGCTCCAAGGTGGCGGGCCGACCCTGTATGTAATGGCCCAGCACCCAAGTAAAGGGCACAAGCGCAGTTAGGGTCCCTTAATGGTGGTGGCGGTGATGTTAATTAAAGGGTTGGCATGTGACCGAGGGGCAATTGCCATTAGCACCCGTGCTGTAAATTGCATGCTATATTCACAATTAGCACCCTGGGTGGGGGCACTGGTCATTCAGGAGGCTCAGATCACAGGTTTTACTGTATGGTTCAAGCCTACGTTCCGAGCTGCCTGGGCAGTTATTGCCCCTTCACCAATTAGCACCCGTTAGTTGCCTACACAGGTTCTAAGGGTGTCTTTTTTTTTCCTTTCTTTTAAAAAAAATAACAGTACCTTTCCTGCGTGGCCCGGCACCAGTCTGTGATGCTGTCAGGAAGTCCCTTTTCCATGTTGATGACTGTGACATCATCAACATGAAAACAGACTTCCCGAGAGCAGAATTGGGGGTGCTGGCATGCGCAAGAAAGGTACACTTTATTTTTTTTCTTTTATTTACAAAAAAAGTCACCATTGACACCCCTGTAGGAAACTACACAGGTGCTAATTGGTGAAGAGGGAACGGAAAAGAGAAGGGGGCCCTGACTGCCCAAGCAGCTCAGAACAGGGGCTTGTACCATACAGTACAACCAGCGTTCCAAGCGACCTGATTGGCCTCCGCCCCTATCCTATGCTTAGCTTGACTACATTTTCGGCAACAATTAGAAGCCTGTCATTGATTTGTTTTTGCTTTTTACTGTTTCATGTTGTCCTCATTGTCTTCTCGAAAGAAGAGGAATCCTGACCAGTGGGAACAACTAATCATAGGGCCAATTACTAGACACTCTTGTAATCGTCACCATCACCAACACAAAAAATCCCTGATTGTCATTGCTATGAATGCTGGGCTTAAACTCTGTCCATCTTTGCATCTCCTAATACAAACCATAAAACTCAGCAACACTTGACAGAATATACCAAAAAGTCAGAAACACAGGTGGTTTAATCTTTCAGATGGTTAACCTTATCACTCCTTTTTATTGCATTGCTGCAACGCTGGCAACTCACGTGTCAGAAAGTCGCATCTTTCATTGTCATCAAGTGGGTCTGATCTCAGTGGATGTGTCTCGTTCAGCCTTTACTAAGGGCTCACACACCTCTTGAAACAACATGTCACAAGTGTCATATTTCGATCCTTGTAGGCAGCTGGACAGTAAAGTCTGTCCTTGGAAAGTATTTCTAAGATCTCGTAAACCCTTCATTTATTGTATTCTCTTAAAAGCATTTAGTACATTGCTAACCTTGCCAGACAGCATCCAGAATGCTGCACAAAAAGATCAGAAATACAACACTCTGATAAGTGTAAAAACAAAATTAAGCCAGATCTTAAAATGGCATGGAGAAAACAGACTATGTATTTAAAAGATTGTTTAAAAACACAGTTTCAACTCTTTTCTGAAATTCTGAAGAGGGGAGACCAAATGAAACGATCATTTTGTATTATTATATTTTTAAGCTCTACCCGGGACAGTTTGCATTGAATAAATCTTTTAACTCCATATACATTTTGACTTTGCTGTATAATTATTCTACACGGTCAACTCAGATGTACAATGTTTGTCATTGTTCTGTGTACGTCAATGTCTGGCTGCCTAGGGACATATTTACTTGACCCATCTTCTGACTGCATATGTGATATGTCAATCTTATATGAGCTATTGCTTTCCATTATTTTATGATGACATAAACGCATTGCAATACCTTAGGATATACCTCATTGTGCCATCTTATAATTAAGTGTCTCACAGCACCATGTGATAATGGCATATGCCGCCACACCACTTTATTGTGGAACGAAATCATTAGACCATCTCCTAATACTTAACTTTTTCCCACTACATTAAAGTACTAAACCTAATGTATCCATTTTATGATGAAATATCCCACTGCACAATTTCAGAATGGAATGTTATTTTCAGAAATCTGCAGTATGTCCAGAATTGCCGCTGCTAGATTGATAATTGGAGACAGATGTGAGCCCACATGACTTTAGTCTTATGACAACTTACCCGCAGGCAGACACGGGCATGTGAAAGATCTGTGCATCATCTGTCCGCATACCAGCAATACAAATCGCCATTTTGATCTTCATAATCCACCATTGCATCCCTAGTAGTCATCTGAGAACGGTATCCCGTATGCTGCTCGTCGACCCTTGGTTGCCTCTTCACTGATTGGAGCTTTTGCTTTCTCTGTGGTGAAGAAGCCACTCAGCGTGACTGGCTACGTCCGCCCATTCAGTTCTCAGGCGTTCAGGTGTCTTTCGATCAGTTACTAGGAAGAGACCCGGGCTTTCCTCACAGAGCTAAGCCCGCTTCAAGTGCTCTAGAACGGCATGTCTTGAGTCCCCTTCTTTTCATGATGTATCCCAGGGCAACGTCTTGCAATGGCATTGTATCATTGCACCATTTTAAAATGGATTATAGTGTTGTCCTATCTAGAAGTGGCAACCCCTCCCCCGTAGCCAGTCTTGTGATGGTCCAATGGTGGTCTATCTCACTGCATCATCTTATAATGCGGTGCGTTATTGCCTTCTTTTAATGGCATAGCTTATTGTGATGTCATTGCACCATCCTTTCATGGTTCTTCTCATTTGTCAGTAATATGATGGCATATATAATAGTTACATTTTACCATGGCATATATATCTCACTGTCCCATTGTACAATATTCTGTCTTTCTGTAGCATCTTATTTTTGATCAGAATACATATTTTCACTGTTTTTCATTTGTAGTCATCCTTTAGTTAGCAAACAACGGATGATGATAAGGTTTTGTTCCATTTACAATGCAAATCCCATGACGTTAAAAAAGAACAGATAACAGGACACATGAAAGCCAATCAAACCATCTACCGCTGGTTCCTCGTCTTAACAAAGCACCATTTGACCCCGCAAACCTAGCTAACTTTGAAAATCATCAAACCATCATAGTAAAAAAGCATCAGCATCTGATTCAACCTAAATATCCAAAAGACCCAATTTTGAGTTTAGTGGTACCGTTAAAAACAGGAAGAATTCCAGGTGGAGCATTTTTTTTTTACTGGCCATCAAATCCTACGTCATGCTGTATTTGCTGCATGTGGTGGATATTGGATGTGATATCATCTTATTAGAAAGTCACATGCCTTCAAAGAAAGTCCTCCAATCTTTACCAAGGCGAAGGTAAAAATGAAAAACTGCACCCCATGTTTATTTCCTCTAAAGAAGGCATCTAGAACAGCCATCTGTATCGTTGAAACACTTATTTCTTACAACAAGGAATTTGCCAACTGCTTGAAAAGTTGAAAATCCGATACTGTTTTTGTGTTATATGGAAAAATGTACAACCCTCCACCCACCCCAAGTAGATACCTGGATATTATAAGTCATCTTAGGTTTCGGCCACTGGAAAACGCACAAACCTTGTCTTCATCGGGCATTATTCTGTACATTTTCTTTAGCAAAGGTATGACGATGAAAGCTTAATAGGTGAGGACATCATGGTGATCGGGGAGCAGTGAGAGTGTGCTCTGTGCAGGGTGGGATATTTCAGGGCTGAGCAGTTAGTAATGGCCACCCTCTGCTGCACCCGATGCCCATGAAGCAGCCAATGTAGTCGTAGTATTTAGCACCTTTTAGCACATCATATGTATTGCTCTAGTGGGTAAATAATGTGCCACCACTGGCTTCGTCAATCCTCATCTCACCTTCCTTTGCACACATTGGGCTAATGCACGTTTTCTGAAATGCCGTTTGTGATCAATATCAATTTTCTAAGCAACAACCAATAATAACCCCGCCACAAGGGGTCATGTGTGTCACTAAAGGATATTTCTGGGACGGTGCATAATCTTTGCAGGGGAGATTGAAGTATCTAAAATTGGCCAATAGATGGTGGATTTTACCTAAATAGTTTTAAAAAATGTGTAACTTAAGACATAGCTGTATGTCCTGCTGGCTGGATGGAGGTGACCCACTTCCTTTCTTGAATTGATTGATTTTTTATTTTATCGTGCCACAATTCCACATTGGATAAAATGACCAGAAAAACATCTGTAAAGATATTTATTCACTATTATTTTGTAATTAAGTGTACATGTTACACCACAGTCTGTTTATCTGTCCTCTTGCATCCACTGCAACCTAAGCGCAACTGCAGGCTCCACAATTGCTTGCTCCACGCAGTCTCACTGACCCTGATTCTTTATTTTCTCCATCCAACCAGGTTCTGGCTCGAGATCGTAACTTCCTGGCAGAAAGGATCTGACTCAGTAATTGCTTTGGACGACATGTCGCTCAGTTTGGGTTGTTATCTCACAAGTGAGTCTGTTTTCTAATATTAAGCATTACGTCTTCTCATATACGACATTGACTGTGAAACCAGCATATCAATGGCATGTTGAGGCTCGGCTTATCTGTGAAGGCTTCTGTAATGGCATGACAGGCTGAAAAACGAAGGTTGGGAGAGGTATGGGAGGGTAGGTTGCCCAGAGGATTCCTAGTGGTTTTTGATTCATTCTAAAGCTTCAAGCCATCACTCTTCAGTGTTGCCAAGTTTTGAGTGTGCCTTGTCTTGGATCAAATGCAATTTTGGTTTTATCCTGTTTGCCCTGTTTAAGTAAATAATTGGGTCTCTTGGAAATGATTTGGTGTAGCAAATGTACAAGGCTGTTGCCTTTTAGGACTGACACCAATTCGTGGGAGTGGATAACTCCATGGTTTGTCCAGGTCTACACAAATTCTCTGCTTTAGGCTTTCGTTCGTTCTTTTTTTATTTAATCTTTTTTTATTGTGTTTTTGGTTAACAGATAATCTTACAAATACATTATTAGTAACACATACACAATTATATGACATATCAAAGAAACAACACATAGATAAATCAATTCAAGTACAAGGAAAACTTGTCACAATATGATACAGTGTGAAAGGCATCCTAAAATACACAAACATTAAAATACCCACAACATCTCTGTCTCATCTCCAGCCCATTTCTTGCCTCCACAACCTCCGTGGTTGGCAGAAGAGTGACCCGAAATCTTATCTTAAAAGTGTGCACCTCCTCTTGGGGCAAGGGAGCCTCTTGATGTACTACTCAGTCATACAGGGATTTTTCACACTAGAGTAATACATTAAAAAATCGATAATTCATGGAAATCTCACGTGTTTGACACCAGTCAAGCTCCCATAAGGCCTTTGTTTATCTTATATGCAGGGTCTTCCATAAATATCATTGCCCTATTCACTTAACAGACTATTGAAGTACATTTGATTAACCATGCTGATAAACATTGCACATTTCCATTGTATAATAGAACATTCAAACCACAATACAATACATGTTCTAGAGGCTCCAAGATTTGTTTGAGAAAAGCCAAGGGGCCTGCTTCACAGAAGCATTTTATAATGGTGCAATCCCATAGGGAAATGTTCCATGAATCAGGCCCAAGGACGTGCACTTCATATGAACCGCAATAGAAAGCAAACCCAATTTGTATCTGATACTTGGCACTGTGACACATTTTGTCAATCCCAGCACTCTCCTCGAAATGCACCCTTCCAAGACTTGCCAGTCTTTGTCCCGATAATCTTCTATATCAGTATCATAGAGTAACGCAGGCAGTGCCTTACCTCTGTAATACTTGATAAATGGGGACAATGAAAATGTCCCCTGGTCTGGGCCACATAATGAACACATTTCCTTTTCATCTTGCTAAGATGTTCAGTTTTCCGAGGGCCATTATAGATAGTAAAGCCCAAATAGACATAGCTGTCTATCACATCCAGTTTTGCACCATTGAAACTCCAGGTAAAAGAGAGTTTTTCCCTCCATTACAACATACCTTGGTCTTAGCAGTACTAATAGCTAGATCGTTCAGATCCATTCATTTTGCCAATGCATTAAGGGCTGCTGAAGATCAATCGGCATCTGGTCGAAGATAACCAAATCATCAGCCAGCAACGTCATTTCGCCAAAATGCCTGGTCTAGCGGAAATGAAATCACATGACCCTTGACCTCTGATGACATCACATGAAGTGACATCATGGGAAGCAATGGAACACAACCTTTTACCCCTTGACAAAACAGGAAGTGGCATCACATAGAATTGTTCCTAATTACACTATGAAAAACATGGTTACAATATCACTGTAACGTGATAAACATTTCATACAAGAATGGATCACCATATGTATCGGCCGAAAAAAACATGCTATAACTGCAACTTGCGAAAAGCAAAATATATAGTCCGAAACTGATGCTTATTCTACTCTAAATGCTTTTTGGAGCATTTTGTCTGCATTGTGACTTTGAGGTGTTTAAGAACAGACTAAATCAACGACTCACCCCCTGAAGTGTACCTGAAATAAACCTTTAATTTGTCTAGCAATTATTGTATAGAATTCCAGAAAGACAAATTATTTGTCATTCCTATTCTCTCTTATTTAGGGTCACTGCTTACACTTGTGGAACCCCCTATTTGTTTTAAGAATCCTGAACAAGTAAGTCAGCAGCCACTCTAGAAACAAAGACACACATGGCATTGGCCACAGACCAGGAGCATAGATATATAAAAAGAAAAAAAAAGGTTTATATTTTTTTGTCATTTGTTTTTTAGGGGCAGCAAGGGAGACCACAGGGGTAGCAAGGGAGACCTCAGGGGTTGCAAGGGAGACCCTTGTTGACCCCCAAATTGCATCCTTGTCATCAACGTAGGCAGGAAACTGAAGAGGAATTGAGATAAAGAGGGGAGAAATACATTTGCATTTGAAACATAAGATCACACGTCTGCAAGATACAAGTTGAAGAGTGCTGGTGTGAGGAAACACCCCTGGTGTTCTCCTCTTGCCATACTGACCGGGACAGATAGCATACATTTCCCATCAAGCCTTTCTCTAACTTTGGTCTCACTGAACATTATTCTCAAGATTTCTAAGAGATAAGGGAGAATCCCCCATCCTCCTAGCTTCTCCCAAAGGATGTTTCCATTGACCCTATCAAAAGCTGATGTTAAGTCGACAAATATATAGTTTTTCTTTTCCTGTCTCTTAGTCTTTATCAGAAGGGAGAAGAGAAACATATTTAGCAGTGTTCCCAATCCCTTTGTGAACCCAGGTTGATGTACATCCACTCTCCCCGCAGATGTTGCCCATATGTTCAGTTCCATGAATACTTTTGTTGAGAACATTTTACTACAGGAATCCAAAAGTGCAATGGGTCGATAATTGGCAGGTGACATTTGGTCTCCTTTTTGAAAAATAGGGACCAGAATTGCTGTATGCCAGGAGTACGGGATCATTTTCATTGCTAAGATGTTATTGAACAGTTGAAATAAAATTTCCACCCATAAAAGAGGGACACCTTTAAACACCGCATTCGGTAGCCCGTCAGGGCCAGCCATTCCAGAAACTTCAGCAGCTTTTATTAAAAGGGCAATTTCATCTTTGTCGAATTCCAAGACCCAGACGGTCCCTCAAGGTAAAAGATGACTCCCTTTATCTCTCACCGTGTCCTTGTACATAGTCTGCAAGAACTTCAGCCATAGGTCCTCAGGAACAGGATGTATCTGCGAAGAAACCTGGTGAACAGAGTCATCGTTTACCTAGTTCCAGAATGCTATAAAGTCCCTACTGAGCAGGAGTCTGTGCATTTGCACACCTTCAAGTTGATCAATCCTAGCTTTCTTACCTCACAGCCAGTTTTTAAACTTCTGTCAAAGAGATTGAATTAGCTGCCAAACATGTTCACAATCAGTTTCACAGTTTCTCAAAGTGCGCAGCTGGCACCTTAGGATCCTCTTTTGCTCCTGGATCTCAGCGTCAAAATTTAGCCTCGGACCACTGGCTCCTCTAAGCCCACATAGTTGCTGCCTAGACTTAATTACCACTAGTTTTAATCACAGAAAATGGGAGAAGCTCGTTGCAGAAAAAGTCGCAACAACAGCCTCATCTTCAAGTAAGTTAATACTTTTCTGCAGTGCAAGATCCTATTGAAGAGATTGATAGAAGCGCTATTCCATTTAATTATATTCGATTACCTGCATTATTAACATTTTTGTTGACAACTGAGCAAACATCTCTTTTAGTACAAGGTAAACGAAGTGAACAACTCAAAAGTAAGTGAGCACTTCTATCAGTTTCATGAATATGGAAATCAATACATTTATCATATATGGTCTGAGGTGCAAAATATAATCAATTGTGGAGCCATGAGTATCTGATCTCCATGTCTGCTCTAGCTCCCCCTCTGCAATCTTTAACCTATTAAAATACGAGAAGTTCCAGCTATTCATTAGATGCATCCAACCAATGAAGTTCCCCTTCACCTTCCGATTACCCCTAAGGGCCCCCATACTCGTGCCTCCACAGTAGCAGTTGAAATCACCCACAATGATCACATCATTTTTCTCCTCCCCGGCAAACCATTCATATAAATGTTCATCCATTGTATCAATTACATTGAAATGCTAAACCTCCTTGTGGGTCTAATACAGATTAATAATTAATACATCTTTAAACATGACCTCAGCCTCCTAGGAATACTAGATTACAATGGGAAGAATACCAGGATGGCTACAACCAAGTTGACTGCTTTTCCATTTAAAAGATTTTGAGATGGTGATAACCAACCCGAAGGCCGTCCTAGGGGACCTTGAATTGCAGGTTGAATATAGGTAATGTAACAATCCAATGGAGGGGCCTCCTGCAACCAAACCTCTTGCAAATATATAATATGGAATTTATTTAACTGAACTAGATCTTTCCCCGGCATCAAGAGGTGACTAAAAACCTGGGTGTTCCAGAAGGCCACATCAACACATAAGTCCTATTTCCTATGGCACACTCCACCGCGGGTATACCCTGAGGATGAACAACTTGGCAGCCAATCCCACTCCTTGTCAGCCGAGCGGCTGGCAACAAATGTTTTTTCTATAAAAACTGTTCTAGAATGGGCAGGACCGCGCGTCTGCATATTATCACTCGATTTGCGTGGAACATTATCCAAACCCAATCTTGAACTAGGGACTTCTCGCATAGCAATGTCATAAACCATTATTTGTAGGGCCTCAGGCTCAGATAAAAAATGGCCGGTTAGACCTTTCGATCTGATGTGGAGGAACCACACGTCAGTTTTACAATCATCGGGAAACACAACCAGAGCGATATCACTTGAATAAATATTCCTCAAAGAAGGGATATTTGTGAAAAGATCTAGGACATTCGCCCTGTTCAGTAGTATCCAATTGTTAAAACCAAGTACAAATTCTAAGCACAAAACAGCAAACACACTGTCTTGAGGAGATAGTGGATAAACACCAGGCTCATGAGTAGGCAGTGGAGAGTTTTTACTGGTAGGCACATCCCTGTACCTAGAAGCAGCGGCTGACTTCTGCATTGGTGTCCCCATCTTGCAAATGAATTTGCCAGTATTGCCGCCATATCTAGTCCTTCATCAAGCATTAGTGAGCCTTCAAAATTGCATGTTGCTTGATTCTCAACTGTTACAGGAACTCCTTCCTCATCATCAGAAATTGAGATATCTGGGAGATTATGACTCTGAACGACAGCGGGTGATTTGTTCTACATTCAGCCCGATGAGACATTTAATCCCTGTGTCTTTAGGCTTTTTTATTGGATTTTCCAATGTTACCAATGTTTGGGCCAGGGACAGACTCTTGGTCTTTCTCCTTACTGATCTGCTGCTCTGCTGCTAATTTCAATCTTAACCTTCTCAAGAATTTTCTTGAACCATAATTCTTTTGGAGGCTTCACATATTGAGATTTCTTGGGATACTTACCCTGCAGAGATTTACCAACAGTACATTTGTCACGTCTCAGGACACCAAACTGGTGGGACTGAGAAAAAGCTAGATTATAACCCTCATCAACGTTCACACTGGGGGAATTGTTACCCACCAAAACATTAAAATTCGTTATTGAATACACAACAGGTCGAGTGGAAGCAACAATTTCTAATACACTAGAGAAATCACTATGATCAGTGTTATCACCTCCCGTCCACCATATTATTCGAAATTACACTACTAGCCTCAAAGCAGCCCACTAAACTAGGTTCCATAGAAAGCGGGATAGTAGCAGGAAGAACTTTCACACCCAAACAGCACTGTTTACTAATGACAGGGACACAGGAGGAACCTTACGCAAGGTGTGCGCAGTCATAAACCACTCAATACAGTTAAATTTAGAGTGCAAAGACCTCAGTACTGATTTTACATTGCAAACATCTTGGTTGAGGTTGTGGTAAGACTTCTCCAAAGATTTCAAGACGAAGTTCAAGACAGACTGAGGCGACTCTTCCGTCCCCTTCGATGGAGTTCTGAAGGGCAAAGATTGGAGGTGTCTGTTAGAATCAACACAGCTCAATGCGGAGTCAATTGATCTTCTAAAGTCAGCCAAACATGATCTTCCACTATTCCCTGGCTTACTAGGTATTTGCCTCGAAGGGCTAGAACAATACTCAGACCCCAGTGGCAGAGTTACTTGCCCAAAAAGATACAGAGATATTGTCATGCGCCGCCTCCGCACCTGGCGTCTTTGGCCCCGCTGCCGATTAGGGACTTCCTGATTCCCGTCACGCTGACGCTACGTTCTCTCTATGCGGTCTAGTCTTCGCCGCCGTAGCGCTATTTAACCACTCCTCTCCCTGAGCACAGCGCGTTGCAACCTTCCACGGTCAGCTGCTTTTCCTCGCTGCCGCGGTCTTGCTACACGCAGTTTTACCTTTGGCTCCTCGAGCATTTTTCCTCTTACACTTTCCATCCTAAATACCGGTCCAACTCCGGTCCCAGTTTTTCGTTTCCTCTCTACCTCCATTTTCCTTAGTTCCAGCTCTCTGCCTTTACTTTGTCTTCTTTACCTTTTGGCGTTTTACGCTGAATTACGATTTCCACCTGGTTCCGGTTGCTGCTTTCTCCCATCATTCATCTGCATCACGTCCAGCGGCCATCAGGATACTTACCGGTCCTAGGGGTTTTTTGCCTACTCTGGCTTTTTTCCCCCTTCCTGTCTCTCCCGGGAGGGGGACACGGTCAGGGCGCATTTACACGCTCTCACTGTGGCTTCCTCTTGTGGAAGACACTCTCAACCTAGAAAAAAGGAAAAGGATTATACGGCGCATCGAGCACTCAGTCCAGCTGAAGAGGATTTCGACTCCACAGGTGAGGAGGTTGAAGAGAGAAAGAAGGGTATTACACCAGTGGTGGAATCGGAAGCTGACAGTTTGCAACGCCAACAAACACCAATCATTGCTACTCCTGAGCAAGTGCAGGAACTAATCGCTGCGGTACAAAACCTTTCTCTAGAGATGCAGAATATGAAAACTGAAAACAATCTGTTAAAACAAATGGTGGCAGTAAGGGAGCCCCCCAACACAGACCTGCCCCCTATGCCTTTATCTTCAGGGAAATATGATGGTTCCCCCAAGACCCTAAAAGAATTTCTTGACGCTTGCCGGGTGTATTTTTCCTTCAGAACCCGCACCTACGCCTCAGATCATGCCAAGGTTGGATTCCTGGTGTCTAATATGACAGGGAACGCTCTAGCTTGGGCCACCCCTCTAGTCACCGGAAATGACCCTGTCCTTCAGAATTTCGATGCATTCATTGCTTTCGTTAAACAAACCTTTGAGAGACCTGAAGTCTCAATGGCAGCTGGTGAAGAATTGATGGACATTCGTCAAGGACAGTTTGATGTGCTGTCTTATATCTCCTCATTTAAGAGATTGGCCATGGAGACGGGTTGGTCTGAACAGTCTCAATTTATTTTGTTCCGCAGAGGACTTCGAGAAGAATTAAAAGATGAAATGGCTCACTTTCCTCGGCCTACTTCCCTGCAGGATCTTATGACGGCCGCCCTTCAGATGGAGTTCAGGATGCAAGAAAGGCGGCAAGAAAGAAGAAAAGCACGTACCTCCTTTTCAAGGACCTCCTCACCTCCTTCGGCAGTGCCCAAACCTCAAGATGAGCCCATGCAAATCGGCACTACTCGCCGTTCTTTAACACCTGAGGAAAGAAGGAGGAGAAGGGAACAGGGCCTATGTGCCTACTGTGCCTCTGATCGCCACACGGTGCATACTTGTACTGAACTAACCAAGAAACCGGCGGAAAACGCAAACCCTCGAACCTAGTGGGGACGGGTTATCGAGGGCAATCTTCCAGTCCCTACGTTACTATGTCTATTGATTCCTCGAACCCTTCTGAAGATTCCCGCCTGATGGTTATAACGGTCCAGGTCACTATCAATGGCAGCCCCGTAGAGACGCTGGCTCTCTTGGATTGTGGTGCCGCAGGAAACTTTGCTGACACCCTTTGGGTAGACAAAGTGGGTGCTTCACGGATAGACCGCAGCCACGGTCAGAAAGTAGAAGGAGTAGACGGCACACCTTTGAGTTCAGGACTCATTATTCAGACAACCGAACCCCTTCCTCTGTCTATATTTCAACATTCAGAAGTCATTACTTTTGACATCATTCGAGCAGCCCATTTTCCTCTTATCTTGGGGGTTACCTGGTTGCGACAACATAATCCCCATGTCGACTGGAAGTCTAACACTTTGCAGTTTAATTCCAGCTATTGCCAGACACACTGCTTTAAAGAAGCACATTACCAGGAGGTAAAGATATCACCCACTGTTCTCCCCACGAGTATAGGGGTGCTTTCCATTGACTCGGTATTGGAAGAATACCCTATGGTGTTTGCTGAATCCGCTCCAATGGCATTACCACCTCATAGACCGGAGGACTGCTCTATCGAGCTAATACCTAATGCCCTGGTCCCATTTGGACGAATGTTTACTTTATCCAAGACTGAAAAGGACGCTTTACGAAAATATCTGGATGACAACTTATGCAACGGTCTCATCAGACCCTCTAAATCCCCGGCGGGTGCTCCCTTGTTTTTTATTCCAAAGAGGGATTCTAAGGACCTCAGACCATGCATCGATTACAGGGGACTCAATAAAGTCACTCGTAAGGATAGATATCCCATGCCTCTCATTCCTGACATTTTGGAATCTGTACAGGGAGCAACAGTCTTCTCTAAATTGGATCTGCGCAATGCATATCATTTACTCAGAGTGAGTCCAGGAGATGAATGGAAGACGGCCTTCAGGACACCATTCGGCCTATACGAATACTACGTTATGCCTTTCGGACTGGTCAATGCTCCCGCTATATTCCAAAGGTTCATAGACCGAATATTCTCTGATTTATTGTTTATTTCAGTTGTGGTTTACCTGGACGACATACTTGTTTTTTCACAGTCTATGTCAGAACATCTACTACATCTCACTGAGGTCCTGGAGCGCCTTAAAAAACATCATTTATTGGCCAAACGTGAAAAGTGTGTTTTTGGGGTATCCTCGATCCCGTACTTAGGGTTTATCCTCTCACCACAAGGAGTACAAATGGATCAAAAGAAGGTTGAGGCCATTCTCCATTGGCAGGCTCCTTCCTCAGTCAAAGAAGTTCAGAGATTCCTGGGCCTGGCTAATTTTTATAGGCGTTTCGTGCCAGGTTTTTCCAACACTGTCCTACCAATTACCAATTTGTTAAAGAAGACATCTGTGCCTTTCATTTGGAGCCCACAGGCTGAAGAAAGCTTTCAACTCTTGAAGAAGAGCTTCTGCAGCGCTCCCATCCTGTGCCAGCCAGACCAAAGCAAACCTTTTATTGTTGAGACAGATGCCTCTGCCGCAGCAATAGGAGCAGTTCTACTACAAGAGCATGACAACGCGGAACACCCAATAGCATATCTATCGAAAACTCTCACTCCGAGTCAACGGAATTATTCAGTAATAGAACGTGAACTACTAGCCATGAAAAAAGCCTGTGAAGTATGGAGACACCTCTTTCAAGGGTGCAACCACCCTTTTGTAATCCGGACCGACCATAAGAATTTACAAGTACTACAGTCAATGGATTGCATCAATTCCAGACAAGCCCGGTGGGCGCATTTTTTCTCACAATATGACTTTACCATCACGTATATTCCTGGAAGCCAAAACACTTTGGCAGATGCTCTGTCCAGAAAGGCTTTCTCCTCCCATGTTGCCTCATCCTGCCCGGAAAAGTTGTTTCCCAGGAACCGCATTGTTGCCACTATCTCTTCCCTGTTTCAACGGATAAAAGAAGCTGTCTCCTTACATCCAGAACCTCGCGGCATGATCCAAAAGGATGGTTTGTTCCTGAAGAAACAGAGGATCTGGGTACCATCTAAACCTCTTCAAAAAGACATATTGTCCTGGTGCCATGATCACAAGACAGCAGGCCATAGGGGACAAACCAGCACCTTGGACTTGATTAGTAGAGCTTTTTATTGGCCTAATATGTCTAAAGATGTTAAACATTATGTCAAGTCCTGCAGAGTCTGCTGTCAAAGTAAAAACAACACAAAGAAACCCATAGGTCTACTACAACAAGATGCAATCCCGGAACGACCGTGGAGTCATATATCTACAGATTTCATTGTGGACTTACCTTTGTCCCACGGATGTACATGCATAATGGTGTCCATCGACTCTCTCACCAAGATGGCTCATTTTTCTCCACTTCCTGGTATACCAACTGCCGATGGTATGGCATTAGTATTCATTAAAGATGTGTTTCGACTCCATGGTCTCCCCGACAAGATTGTATCAGATCGAGGAAGCCAATTCGTCTCCAGATTCTGGAAGTCCTTATGCGCCGCTCTTAATATTCAGCGCGCTTTGTCATCAGGATATCATCCCCATACCAATGGGCAGACAGAGCGGTTAAACGCCACATTAGAACAATATTTACGCAGCTACACCAATATGGAACAAGACAACTGGGTGGATATGCTGCCGACAGCGGAGTTCGCATATAATAATGCCAGTCATTCCGCAAGCAAAATGTCTCCATTCTATTGTTCGTATGGCTTTCATCCCCGAGCCATCATTCCACAGTTTTTTTGCAAACCTGCACTCCCGGCGGTAGAAGAGACACTTATCCGAATAAAGGACATCCAAGATAAAGCCAAGTTGAATCTCAGAGATAGCCTCCAGGCTTACAAAAGGCAAGCTGACCGGCACCGGCAGGTTGTACCTGATTGGGAGGTTGGTTCCAAGGTATGGTTATCTACTAAATACCTTCCTAGATGGTCTCGCCCATCTAAACTGTCCCCCAGGTTTATCGGTCCCTATCCCATTTCTGCCAAGATCAATCCAGTGGCCTTCCGCCTTAAGCTGCCACATTCTCTTAGGCGGATTCACCCAGTGTTTCACGCATCTCTTTTGAAGAGTGCCGAACAGTCATTAAGGGCTCGTCCTTTTCCCACTCTTTCTCACTCACCTGATGCTCCTGAGTATGAAGTGTCCGGGTTGATGGACTCCAGATACCGCAAAGGGCGCCTTGAATACCTGGTGCATTGGAAAGGTTATTCACATGCTGAAGACTCTTGGGAACCAATTGCGCACATCCACGCTCCTGTCCTTCTCCGGAAGTTTCACCGTTTGCATCCCGGCAAACCGGGTGGCCTGGGCCTTGGCGGGGGGCATACTGTCATGCGCCGCCTCCGCACCTGGCGTCTTTGGCCCCGCTGCCGATTAGGGACTTCCTGATTCCCGTCACGCTGACGCTACGTTCTCTCTATGCGGTCTAGTCTTCGCCGCCGTAGCGCTATTTAACCACTCCTCTCCCTGAGCACAGCGCGTTGCAACCTTCCACGGTCAGCTGCTTTTCCTCGCTGCCGCGGTCTTGCTACACGCAGTTTTACCTTTGGCTCCTCGAGCATTTTTCCTCTTACACTTTCCATCCTAAATACCGGTCCAACTCCGGTCCCAGTTTTTCGTTTCCTCTCTACCTCCATTTTCCTTAGTTCCAGCTCTCTGCCTTTACTTTGTCTTCTTTACCTTTTGGCGTTTTACGCTGAATTACGATTTCCACCTGGTTCCGGTTGCTGCTTTCTCCCATCATTCATCTGCATCACGTCCAGCGGCCATCAGGATACTTACCGGTCCTAGGGGTTTTTTGCCTACTCTGGCTTTTTTCCCCCTTCCTGTCTCTCCCGGGAGGGGGACACGGTCAGGGCGCATTTACACGCTCTCACTGTGGCTTCCTCTTGTGGAAGACACTCTCAACCTAGAAAAAAGGAAAAGGATTATACGGCGCATCGAGCACTCAGTCCAGCTGAAGAGGATTTCGACTCCACAGGTGAGGAGGTTGAAGAGAGAAAGAAGGGTATTACACCAGTGGTGGAATCGGAAGCTGACAGATATCTCCAAGTCGGCTAGCAATCGCTGATCCGGTACTTTGGGCTTAACCTCTCCCAGTTCCACCATCATACTGGGAGTTAATAATAAGTCCACAGGGAGGCTAGCATGCCTAGCCAGTACTTGTGATAAAATCGGGGCACGAACAGAAATATCAGAAATTAAGTCTGTTCTTAGATGGTCATCAGTGGTAATAAAGGGCACTTCAAGAACCTCTTGCCTTCCAGACTCCCCCGTACTCATATGGTCAGATGCCACCACATCGTAACTGATGATCTTATTGGGGTCCCCCCATCATCAATAGCTGAGAGAGATTAACTTCTGTTTAAAGTGAACCCAGGCATTGCAGATGCGCCCTCCTTACCTAGATTTTCAGCCGGAACACACACTGCCTGGCCACCAATCTTACTGTGTAAAGCATACATAGTGAAAACCACTTACCGCAGATGAACTTTATTACAGCAGCACAAGCAGTGACTGCACAAACTGCACTTCCTCGCTCTTCGCACCTTTCCTGCAGAAGGGAAAGCTTTATGCAGTGATGACCTGCTGGTTGGTAGGCATCCAACACGGTGGTAGTGGTAAAAGTAAATAAACAGCTTCCTGTAGTCCAAAGGAAAATCATCTGCTCCGCAGCGCACCAGCAAAAGTAAATACTCAGCCAGGAGCTCAAGCCAAACCAAACCCCCACATGAAAAGGAGTGCACAAACTACACTTCTTGCACTTTCCGCACTTTCCACGGAAGGGGAAGCTTTATGCAGTGATGACCTGCTGGTTGGTAGACATCCAACACGGTGGTAGTGGTAAAAGTAAATAAACAGCTTCCTGTAGTCCAAAGGAAAATCATCTGCTCCGCACTAGCAAAAGTAAATACTCAGCCAGGAGCTCAAGGCAAACCAAACCTCCACATGAAAAGGAGTGCAAAAACTACACTTCTTGCACTTTGAGTGCTTTGCACGGAAGGGGAAGCTTTATGCAGTGATGACATCCTGATTGGTTGGCGTCCAACACAGTGATAGTGGTGAGATTGAACAAAGGACCTCCTGTAGTCCAAAGGAAAATCCACTCCGCGCTAGCAAAAGTAAATATTCAGCCAAGAGCTCGAGCCAAACCGTTCTGCCACATAAAAAGGAGGACACAAACTGCACTTCCTCGCTCTAGGCTTTCAGTGTACATTTTAGCTCAGAGTCAACCCCACTCAGGTCCGTCTTCACCCTTCACCGTGTCCATCAAAGGAGAGCGCCAGATTAGTAGACACCAACAATAACTTGATGTTTTCCACCTAACTATGCCCAGCGCCCCTTAAGAAGGAAAATATTGGCACTCTGGCTCCAACAACAATGGGAATTGTTCTTTTCTTTTTACAAAGTGATGGTTCACCACACTTAAATAGGCACTGAGTACCCCATTTCTAACTAAAAGGTGGGAACAACTGCTTAACCTCCACCGCATCCGCACCTCCATCCACTAAGAAAATAATCAAGACCCACCAAACTAAAGAACAATTGCTCAGCCATCACCATAGTGGGCATTTGCAAAAGTTATATGGGAATGGGGAAGTGGAAACACTGGCATCATGTGGTAATGCTGCCGGTGTTTCCGCGTCCGTCTGCAGCTGGTGGCGTTACACCGCCAGGTCAGACCTGGCGGTTGTAACACCACACGGCCACAGAACTTGTAGTTAGTCAGTCCGGAAAACGGTGCCGGTACAGTTTTACCGGCACCTTTATATCCGGACTGGCTAACTTGTAATGAGGGCAACTGTCTCCTGAAATACAGCATGGTGATGGCTGGAAGGTTTTGAACGAATCACAACGTCTGGCATTGTTCTGGGCAACTCTCCAGACCATTGTTTGTTAGCCTTCCATGCGATTGCATAAGGGGTGAAACCAGATGCAAATCCGTCCAAGATATACCACACTGATGAGGGTTAATGAGGCCAAAATATCTCTGGGGTTCCATTTGGTTTTGTGCATAATGGATGTGAACAAGCAGTTGGGGCTTGACTGTTTTCTTTGGGGTGGAACCAAACCTGATTTGAATTCTCTTTCCATTTCTGCAAGGGCTTGGCATACTTAAAAAACGATGGTCTGGATGGTGGCTCGGAATAGGGCAGGTGGTTATGATTAATTCAAAACCTTTCAGCTCTCATCCTTCTGTTTTTCGATACTGTCCCCTTTCATCTTTCTTTAGACTCCAAAACTGCTTAGCAGTCTTGGAGAACATGTATAATGGAGAGGTTCTATTGTGACACGGACAAGGGTACTGGTTTACTCTTCTTTATTCCTTTACAAGTTCAGTGAGCATATGTGGGGAACGCCCCCCACCTTCTCACAATGCTCTCCTCTCCCTTAGCTGTCTTTCAAAGAATCAGAACATGGAATCAGAACTATCCTTCTGCGTTCCATGCCTGCCTACACAAAAGGTTTGTCTCTGCTGAAAGGCCACAACTCAACCCATTGGGAGAGCATGATGGGAGAAAATCTGCTTATCCCACAGAGATTTATGGATCTCAGCTCTGGGTCCGATTTTCAATGTGTTTCATTTCCCTTTTGGGAACATGGAATATATAGACTACATGCACATACATCTGTAAATTGAATGCCTCTGGACATATCCCAACCAAAGCAATAACACAGAATGCCATTGGCACTAACAACAATGGATGAAAGAAACTTTATTAATTCAAACTGAGCGAAAAAGGAGATGGCTATTTCAGGTAAGATGTTCCGCAAGCCCACACTTTACATGGTCCATGGCTCAAGGCTATGCACCTTCCCACTTAGCCTCGGTCTGCAATCTAGAATGATCTTCCACCTCGCCATAGCAATTCAACTTACTATTAGTGCAGTCCTGAAAAGTGCCTATTTCTGACTGCTCTGCTTTGGGTCCTCACCCTAGGTCCCAACGCAGGCTTAGTGAAAGCATTAATCATGAGCATGTCTGGCTTCTGGCAGGTTGTGAATATTACCCTGAAGGAAAGTTAGATCAGATGGGTCTGGCAGGTGCAAAATAATACAGCAAGATTTGCACAAGGCCTTCAAAAATTGGACAATGCAAGCACATCTCCATGTGCTTTACACTGTTTCCAAAAAAGAGCATAGCATTCCATTCAGGCTCCTCTTCGCGGCCCTCACGGCACTAGTTTCCGGGTGCATACAGCTTGCTCTCGTGTCTACAATTGCAACCTGGAAATTGAGGCATTCATGCCTGAGATCAATCACCCAGGGCTTAAGAGAAGATGGCAGCCAGCTTACCCCTAATGTAGCTTCATTTGTGCATTATTCTGTTGTCATTATAGGTTACCTACTCTCTGCACCCCGAATTGGGATAATAGTGGCAGGCAGCACCCTGAAACGCAACTTAATAAGTATGTATATGTTCTGAACCATCAGCTAGTTTGCACAATGGTGTGGTTGATGCACCCCTATGTTTTATCCATTCTTGGTATATAAATATATAGGTTGTGCATTACACTGCATCAAGCAATCAGTGAAATAAAAGAAGGACAGTGATCTAACATTCAGTAAAAACAGGGTTGGGCACCTTAGACACCTCTTGACCGTATGGCAATGAGTGCAGGAAACACGAGTAGGATTTTGTGTTGAAATGTTTTCTTTGGACATCTCTGAGTCTCCACTTCACTGCTGTATGCACAAGAATATAAGTTACAAGTGGTAAAAGAAGTAAACATTTAATCAATATGAGAATTGGCATTGGTCAATGGACGTGTCATGGAAGCATGCCTTTGTTTTGGTCCACTGATTACCTGAGAGGGCAAGACTCAAGATCAACATCCTCTTCCTACCGACGAATTGCAGGAACTGTCCTCATCTACCACCAGGAAAAGCTTTCCCACTGACCGCCCCGCTCCATTCTGACAAACACATACACCAGCCCCCCATTATTCCAATCCCTGCAAAAACATCACAATTGGTTGTGCAACGCAACATCGTAAAATCATAGACCAGACTAATATGGCACATCTGCAAAGCCTCCTTGTCCACCAAAATATTTAGAAAAATAAATGAAGTTTCACTTTGCCAAATAAGTAACCCCCTCCTACTACACCAAGATCAGCCTTCCCTACCTGCCTCTGGCTGGTCCTATTGGAGCCTTGTGTTGGTCTGCTACTGAATAGCAGGCTGTGTTTGTAAGCCCCTAAATAGTGCAGTACTGAACCTTGAGTTTGTAATATGTGTGAGATACACCATAAAGAAATACATGTTATCCTCATAAGGCCCACAAAAGGAGTACCATTGACAAGAAGGTCTCTGCACAAACCGTGGTTTTCTGATTACCGAGGCCGAAGCTCCTTACTACTCCACCACCATTGTGACAGCCTCTAACAGGAGCAAAGCCCTCTTTAAAATATTAAAGCATTGTACCAAACCCTGACCCAATTACAGAGGTACCAGCAACTCAGGAAAAGTGTGTCAGAATCAATAAATGTTTTATTGAAAAAATAGACAAAATCCAAGAGACCCTCAAATCAACCTCACAGCATTAGCGTCCCCTGCAGCCCGGCATGCACACTGCCCCCCTGGACCAAATTCTCTCTCTATCTCCCCTGGATCTCCTAAATATGATTGCATCCCTCAACTTCTTACTATGATGATATAATCCTGGCCTCCATCATTATGCAATTGACAGGCCCGAGGCTCAATGCGCTCTTCAGAATCACTGACGCGTTCTTCTATCGCAGAAGGGTCATTTCATTGTTGGCAAAATCTTGGAAAAAGTGGTTGCTACATAACTACTCGCCATTATCGAACAACTCCTCCTGAATGATTATCAATCAGTGTTCCTCCCCAAGTGTAGCATTGATACAGCCACCATCCAGGTGGTGGATAATGCTCCCCATTTCATGGATAAGGGCGACTCATGCCTCCTCACCCTCCTTCACCTCTCAGCTGCATTCCACACTGCCGACCACCACATCCTTCTCTCCCTCCCTGCTGACAGGATGGGATTCTTTGGTGCTGTCCTGAATTAGTTTACCTCCTTCCTCTCAGGCAAACACCAGGGTATGCAGATGAACCTATTGCATTGTAACCAATTCCAGGTCTTGTGCGGAGTCTACCAAGGCTCTATCTCTCCAACCAATCCTTTTTAACCTTTACATGGAGCCTCTGGGCACTCTCCTCAAATATCCCAAAATAGCCATCCGCCAATAAATGGATCATGCTCAGTTGTACATGAGAGTAAATAGTACGCAGGACAACATTTGTCTCTGCGATTACCTAGCCATCATCCAGTCATGGATGTTGACTGCCTACCCAGTGGTCGAAGTGCATGCAAACAAGTTTTGGAGCAATGTTCCATGCTGGCCTGCCCCTCTCCCCAAAAACCCCATCACCACGCCCCCTCTCAAGCACAATGCAAACCCCCAAACAAATGTGCCTGCTGTTTTAGGGAGCATTCAGTGCAGTGCACTGAAGTCCAAGTTTCAACTGCTTCCATTTGTTTTATTTTAAAACAAAACCGCTCCGGAGCGTTTTAAAAGAAAAATTAAAGTATTGGAACAGTAAAACTTAATTTGAAAAAAGTAGAGGAGCACCGCCCCCAACAGCTCCCACCCACTTCGACCACTGTGCCTACCTCAAACTAAACCCATGCAAGACTGAATTTGTCCTAATCAGTCCGCCCGCTAAAAAACAACTTGCCCAAGAAAGGCTCAATGATATGCCCTTTGAAGGATTTCATCCACAACTCTCTCAGCAGAATATTTACGTTTCATCATTGACAGCAGCCTGTCCTTCCAGAAACACATAGCCAAGAAGGCCCAAATATCCTGGCTAGGAATCTCTACCCTTTGAAAAATCCAACCCGATCATCCGAGTGCAAGCCCTTGTGGTCTTGCACATCAGTGGGGGAAATGCTCTCCTGACAGGGCTCCCAGCTGCTCACTTGGCTTCCATAAAAGCAGTCCACCACCCTGCAGCATGTCTGATTACGAGAGCACAGAAATTTGACCAATACATCCTATCCTACACAAACTTCATTGGCTTTTTCTCCAAGCCAGGATACTGTTCAAGACTGCATGTATCATCTACAAAGCCGTCATGAGTAGAACACCAGAGTGCCTGGAGGCTAAGCTCCACATATCTGTTGGCATACACTCTTCACAGAGCAAATCAACCAAACCAGCTTGAATCACAACTCATCCGCAAAGAGAGGACCAGCAAACAATCCTTCTCTTGTCATAAACCCACACTTTGGAACTCGATCACGGTGTCGGCTCGGAATGCCCCCACAATTCTCCAGTTTCACAAATCTCTCAAAACATGGCTCTTTCAACAACACCTGACCAAGGACTAATTCCAATAGAGGCACATACAGATGCCCATACCTCACAGAAAAGTGCTACTCATAAAAGATGCAGCTCAATTGGCCACTGTCATTGGTAACCTCGTGGCGCATGCTCAGTTTACTGGAATGTCTGACAGTATGAAAGCACGGACTGAGGTAAAGATGGATGTCCAGGCCACTTGGATTCTGCAAGTCAATCAACATAGCAATGTGATCATATCTATAGCACACATGTGACGTGGTATTCCTTGCCGCCGGTGTGGTTCCACATGCCCCATCCGTATTTTAGCTCCATGATGGAGTATTTGGAGTGATCGCCTTGCCAAAATGGAGTGACACTCTTTAGACAGGACAAGGTCTCTAGAAACGCTTTTTATTGACTCTATTTGCGTGTTTCCCTGTATGATCAAGTGTGCAAAAACAATGCTGATTTAATGTTGTTGCAATACCATCACATTTTTCTATTTCACACAGATATCAATGCCGTAATTATTGTTATTTGTGTGTACATATAAACGACATCATTCTTGTGTCTGACCCCCTTGTTAGGTACCAAAAACGTTACAACGTCATAATCGCAATAGTACATTTCTGGTGCCCTACTGCTGTTGCCCAGGAAAGAGGGTGCTGGGTAGCGTTTGTATCAGAAAATCGCCCGAGTACCAGTTATTTTCTGCTCCCAACCTCATCTTTCTTTTACTGCTTACTATAGTTGGGCACAAATTAGGCACTTTGACCATTGAAATTTAAATGCATGGTCTTGGTGCCACTATGCGAAGGGGGCAAAAAGGGGATGCCTTTAAACCCAGCCCACTCATCTCTCCTTTCATTTCTAGTTGCAAGCCCTATTTTCTAACCTACAGTAAATAACTAGTGTTTGTAAAACTAGTGTTTGCAAAAATAAATGGAAGGGAAAAAAAAATTCATGGCGCCCACATTTTGGAAATGCGCAGGTGCACTGCTGATGTTCCGGAGGAAAAAATGCTCAGACTGGTCAGTAATGACCCACCAGCAGAGGGCACCGCGTGGACATTGGTCATCAGAATAGCCATCACGCCACACATTCAAATGCCCTGTGAGTACTATGTACCCTACTCACCTGTCCGCTCCCTAAAAACTCCATCCCCCTCCCCCCTCAGATCAGGCCCCAGAGCTCAGAGAAAGTCTCGGACACCAGTTTAGTGCTTATCGGGTCCCCGCTCCAACTGACGCATGGGCCGCGGGGACCCGCCTTTATTGGCATACATTGTGACTGCTTCTGCAGTCTCTTAAAGGGGACGCAACACTCCTCCCTTTTCATATTTTTTTTCGAAACCAACCACAAACAGAACATAGTCACATGTCCCAGAACATAGACATTTTTACTTTGTCAACTTCAACACATCAAACTCAAAACGTAGTCATCACAGTTCAACGATACCACTTGAAGTACTGCACCAAGGGGTGCCCTCCATCCTCAGGGACAGTCCACTTCAAAGTCCTGCAGATAGGTGGGCCGTCTGCGACGTTCTCTTGCAGGATACCTCCTTTCACCCCCTGGGTCATCGTCTGCCGACGTCAGACCTCCTCCTTGGTCGATAAGTCTGTCTCCTCCATTGCTGGACATCAGGCCCTCCTGGCTTGTTTCTTCTCCTGCGCAATCCATATGTAGCCACCCCTGTGTGGGGCGGACCCCCTGTCCTCACTCAGGGCTCGACTCTGGGGACTGCCCCAGTTTGCGGTAGAAGCACGAGTTCCTGATCACTTTCGTATTTACATCCAACGCCGTTATCATTGATCCGTTAGTGTCCACCACTTTGAGGGGAGTGGGCTCAAGAGTCAGGTACAGCTTCCCCCGCACATTTCTTGTTCTCACCAGTACTCGATTGCCTATCTCAAAGCTGTCGCTTTGCAGATTCCTGCGGTTGTTCTCCCTTTCATTTGCCCTTCTCCTTTCTTCAGCTACTGTGTCATCATCAATGACCCCAGGTGAGCGTGGTAGGTAGGTGGTCTAGGAGGAAACCACGCGGGCACAGTTGAAATAGTGCTTCAGCGGGGGCCACCCCCGTAGAGCAATGAGGAGTTGTATGATACTCTGCCAAAAAACGTATATAGGGCGCGCTTCTCATGGTATATTCGGAATACTTTATTCAATGTCCTCATGACTCTTTCGACGTTCCCGTTTGCTCTCGGCCACAGTGGCATGATTTAGCGGTGGACAACACCAAGGTCGTGCAGGTATTCTGCAAACCCTCTCCCCTGAAAGGGATGTCCTTTATCGGAGTATACCTCGACTAGGAGACCATGGGTGTCAAAGATCCTCTTCAGCGCTGGGATTATGTCTTCTAGGGCTGTGGATTTCACAAACTCGACCTCTGGATACCTTTACCACTGATCAACCAGGACCAAAAAATGGCTGTCACGACAGGTCGACCCAAAGTCCATGTGTATCGTGCCCCATGGCACACAGCTCCTGTCCATGCTCTCAATCCGGGGTTCTCGTCTGTGCGGCAGCGATGCATGACACCACACACAGTTGCGGACAAATTTCTCCACCCGCTCTTCTAGCTCCGGGAAGCACACCTTCATGCCTTGGTCTTGGCAACGCCCTGGTGGCCTTTGTGTGCCAGTTCTAATGCCTTGCCCACCAGGCTGGCGGGGGCAACCAATTTCATGCCCCTTAGTACCAAGCCATTGTCCATATATGTGAGTTCCCCTCTCACTTTCCACAAATGCTCGAGCATTGTCCTCGCCTCTGTGGTCCATGCCTCAAGCTTTTCAAGGACTCTCTGCCATTCCCCTGGCATGACAAGTAATCTGCAGCATTGGTGGCCCCGGGGCGGAATGCAAGATCCACATCGTATTCCTGTAGGGCAAGAAGCCACTTTTCCATTCTCGCTGGCGGATTAGCATAGGATCCGGTCATGATCGGGATCAGCGGTTTGTGGTCCGTAATGACTTTCACCGGTTTGCCGTAGATGTAGAGATGATAATGTCTGCACCTTCAGAGTACCGCCAAGGCCTCCCGTTCAATCTGGGAATATCTCTGCTCGGTTGTCGAGAGTGCCCAGCTAGCAAAAGCCACTGAACGGTCCACCCTGTTTTCACCTGGTTGCATAAGGCCGAACGGGCTAGCGCCGACTATTATCTCTGAAATCCTTTTCTGGATTGAAGAACGCCATCGTGTCTTGTGCTGTCAGGGCTCCTTTGATCTCATCGAATGCGCTCTGTTCAAGCGCCGTCCATCTCCATGCGCACTCCTTTTTGTCAGACTTCAGAGCGGTTTGGCCAGAGTTGCAAGTTCTCGTATAAATCGGCCACAATACGTGGCCATTCTGAGGAAACTGCGCACCGCTGACACATTTATCGGTGCACTTGCTTCCTTGATGTCTCTCACCTTTTCCGGGTCCGGGGATATGACACCCTCTTGGAACAGAAATCCAAAAGACTCAATCTGTTTCCGCATCAGAGTGCATTTGTCCCGGTGAAGCGTGCGGCCAAGCTGTTGGATGCACTGCAATACACACTCCAGACTCTCCAGATGCTCCTGTTCAGACCTCGTGTATACCATGATATCGTTGCTGATATTAATTGCTCCTTGCAGTCCCGCCAGCACCCATCTGATGGCATTTTGGAAAACCTCTGTGGCTGAGGAGATCCTGAAGCTCAGGCGTTTACAACCTTCAGCACACTCAAAGGTCTATACAGGTACAAAGTAGTGCTATTCTGGATCCAGAACAAGCTGGTGACATCCGGCGCGGGGGTCCAACTTGGAAAAATAACGTGCACCCTGTAGGTCCACCAGGATGTAGTCCAGGGTTGGTGTAATGTGTCGCTCCCGACGGATTGCTCTGTTCGGGAGGCACATATCCACACAGATGCGTATGGCATCTGGCTGCTTGGGTTTCCTTACAATTACTATGGGAGAGACCCATGGAGTCGGGCTTTCCACCTTTTTGATGATGTCGAGATGGATCAGGTTGTCAAGTTCTTGTTCCACGCGTTCTCTCAGGTGAAAAGGCACCCTGCGATGCTTCAACACAACTGGTTGTACCGTGTTGTCAATGTGCAGCCGCACCGGGTCACCTACGAGCCTCCCAGTTCCAGAGAACACCTTCGCATATCTGGTGAGCAGCATCTGGACGTCCTCCAGATGCACTCCAAATGCGAAGTTCACAATGTGCAATGCCTCGGCGGCGGCGCACCCTAATAGAGTCACCTCGCTCACTTTGGTTACAAAGAAACAGGCCTTAATTGATGTGTCATCATGAGTGACTCTGGCCACAAACGCACCCTCCAGTGGTAGCCGTTGCTTCCCGCCGAAAGTAAAGATACAGACTTTCTTCTTTCTTAGGAGTGGTGCACTCTCCAGCTGCCGGTAGTGGTCCTCCGCCAGGACACTCACAGAAGCACCAGTGTTTATCAATACGGGTATTGGGGATTCACAGATGCGAATTACGCATCTTGGCTGTCGCCTTTTGGACCTTTGTAGGACCAACACGCTAGAGATGAAAAAAACATCCTCTTCGTCATCTTCCGGCTCCTCAGAGTCATCCTCCTCTGGTGTGGGCTGTTCGACCTGGGCAATCTTGCACTGTGCCTTCTGCGGCATCAGTCTCAAGGATACCGGGCCTCTTGAATGCATTGATTGTGCCGGTGCTCTGCAGACAAGCGCAAAATGGTTTGCTATGCAACAGCGACCGCACACATGTCCTTTCGCCGGACATTCTTTGGGGTGAGGCAGGTCATACCCGCAATGAAGGCATTGGGGGCTGTCTCCTCCCTTGTCCTCTTTCCCGCCCCACTGCTGGCACCTGCCGCTCTTCTGGAACTGTCTCCGTCCCACAGCGCATGCATCCTCCAGCTTGATTGCCTTCATAGCCTAGCACATCTTGTTGGCACAGACATCTGCAAGCTCGTGGGAGCGCCCAAGCTCCAGGATGCGTGCAAGGGTGATTCCGGGCTCATGCAGTATTTGGCGTTGCAGCTTGATCTCGAGGCATCCCTGTATGATTTGTTGTCGTATCTCATGCTCCACGTCCTGCCAGGCACACGCCACTGACATGAGATGCAGCCTGCTGTGAAAAGAGTTGAGAGATTCACCTTCTTTCTGGACCACCGTCCTCATGAGGGTCCTCTCGTAGTCCACATTTGCCATGGGTGCAAAGTACTCTAGCAGTGCTGCTTTAGCCACTGCAAACGAGTTGTCGACAGGTTGCAGGGTCTCAAAGTATTGTGTACCGCCAGACCGCCAGAGTACAGCATGATGGATGTCATGGTCTCGTCGTCATCCTCTCCGGTGCCCTTGAAGAACATATCCAACCTCTTCACCCACGCAATCCATCTGGGACCCAATGAAGACGGGGCCCCCAAAATGTCAAACTCCTGCAATGGGGCGAGGTGCGCCGACGAGCGTGGCAGCCCACAGCGCTTCTCCTTCATCCGCCATTTTCACGAGTTGTGGTGGTCCTGTAAATGTAGGCCCAACTGTATGGACACACCACTGCAGTGGTAACTGTGGGGTCAGGGCACACAAGCACTCACTTCCTGAGCTGCAACCCTCCCAAATGTCAGCCGCCTGGGTGCCAGTTGGGCGCACAGGCACTCCACTGATGAGCCGCAACCCACAATGTCATTGTCAGTGCGTGGCACTGTACTGGTGGCAGCGTGTGGCACTGAAGGAGTGTTGGGGCTGGCTTGCCCAGTCACTGATCCTGGCAGCATGCAGTGCCCAGTGATGATAGAAGGTCCTTCCAATGAATGTTGAGAGGAATGGAATTCGAAGAGAAAAAATATATTTTCTTTCAATGGGCTGCCCCCACCCCCACTGTGCACGGGCCTGTCTGGCGCATGGCGCGGCTACGACGGAACACAGGGGGCCCGTGGGAGAGGCTGAGAGCCTCGCTGGGTTTATGGTGAATAAACAAACCCTGCCTCGGGCAGGTCCAGCAGCTGTGTGCTGGAGACGGTGGGAAGTTTTCCTCCTCGTCGCCAATGATGACGGGGTGGGCCTGGTCCAGATCAGGCCCTGTAGCTCAGAGAAGGAAACGGATGCCAGTGTAATGCTTACCGGGTCCGCGCAACAACTGACACATGAACCGCGGGGACCCGCCTTTATTGGCATACATTGTGACTCCTTCTGCAGTCTCTTAAAGGGGACATAACACCACGCACAATACTAACCCCCAAACACATGCGCCTGCTGTTTAAGGGAACGGTCAGTGCCGTGCACTGAAGTGGGAGTTTCAACTTCTTCCTGTGCTTTTATTTTAAAACTTAACCATTCTGGGATGGTTTCTTTTTAAAATAAAAGTATAAGAACAGGACAACTTTTTTTTTTAAAGTAGAGGAGCAACTCCCAACCACTCCCGGCCACTTCGACCGCTTTTCATGCCTGTAAGGGGATGCGTTACTGTAGGTCCAACTATGGTGGAAGTACAAATATGGGGTATCTTTGTGCATGGAACCACCTCACAATCATTCACGTTTTTCGAAATGCTGCACGTGGTATTTTCAAAATACCTAATAAGGTAAAACGTGCATGACAGAACTCCCCAAATGCCATTTCCAGTTCTTGAAGGACAACCAGAAATTATGAATACCCCTCTGCCTGGTACAAGTGTCATGTTTGTATTGGAAGTGCGCATGCTCCATTCAGGGTCACAGTGTATAAGTTGGAAGAATTTTCCGGAAAACAGATCGTGGCGGGTTGGATTCCCTTAGCACTGACGCTTGCAGCCCACAACATGTGTCGGACTCCATCTTCCATGATCCCTCGCCATTGACTATGCTGAGCAGGGCCTGGGCTCCTATCTACTGCTGATGGCGCAGAGGGAACAGTGCATTGCTGCCAGCTCTCCTTGCTTGCATTAGAGTTTAGCTAGCTCATACAGCATGCTGTAGCGTGTGCTCTTGCACACATTGAGGGCCGTTAGATATCCTCAGGAACCCTTTGCTGATGTCAGCAGGTTCTCATGAAGGAACACTGTTGACATTTCTGTTTGCATAACAACATCTTAACTTCAAACATGGAGGTCATTACCACTGCTTGCAAAACCTAGGACATACTCATGAACCACCCCTCCCTAACCCACTCAACCTGCATTTTCACACACACACACACACCCGCCCCCCCCCCCACACCTGTAGTGTCCTAGTATGCTGGACTCATCAGGTAAATCCTTTATTAAGGTTACAATTGCGGTACATCTTAAGTAGATAAGGTGATGCGGAGCCCTCTGTCACAGGTGGCATGCCAGAGGCAGGACATTCCACTACATGCATACATTCTACCACTCAATCTGACATCACATGGGCATGCAGAAACATGCAAAGGGGAAGGGATACCCCACACCTCCCATTCTGCCACACACTAATCCATACCCCTTGGATAGCACAGCATCCGGCAATCTCACGCCCATCAGCCTCCACTTCACTTGGCCATTGGACCTCCCGTTACATAGCAGCCTCCTCACACTCACCTATGCTCACGAGGCAGAACTCTACAGCAAGCAACCATGCAGAAAAGCAACACCTGGTGCGCCCTTACAGGAGCACTAACCCCACGTGGCTCTTTACAACTCACCTAGAGTCTTACTAGGACACAGAGAATAGGTATTTTTGATCTGCATACATCAACACATCAAGATACGCATCATGCCCACCCCTCACTCTCAATTAATTCTGACATCTCCCGCTATCTTACCAGGCTTGATGCCAAGGGCGATGAATTGCCATCTGGAAAGGGTGTGAAAGCCATGGCTTTTTAAAAAATTAGATAATAAAATGATGCAGATCATTCCATTTCAGGGAGGAAATTCTACTGATCATATTTCCCTTTCATAAATCTCGATGCCACATGTACACCTATGCACTGCTGCCTCAGTAGCCTGATGGCAGCACCTGCTCTACCGTAGCACACAGCAGGTTCAGGTCACAGGTGCCCTGTTGACAGCTGCAGTGACAGACAAGTCTCTGCAGTACAGGGGCTGCATTTAAGATATGCTACCCTGTTGCCAAAACTGCATAACCCTTTCCTGGTGGCAGTTAAACTGTAAATATAAGCCATACCTGAGTTGGGGTATTGTGGCCAGCATCTCCCATAATTATACCAGCCACATTAAATAAATCACACCTGTGTCAGTCCTGTGGACCCAGTTCGGCTATGGAAGGGTTATGCATATTTGCTCTAGACAAGGCTCCCCCTGACCACTGGGAGGACTGTAGCCTTGGGGGATTGCCTCTCTTTGTTCCTTTGTAAGGGCGGGTAACACCCTTTTCCCAAGGACAACTACTCCACAGGAAGCTCGCCTGGTAACAATAATCAAAGGGCACACCCTTTCACAAAGGGCTAGGCCTCACACTAGAGTGCTGCATTTCAAAAGGCCTTTGAATCTATTGAGAAGGGAAATGGGTGGGGATAGTGTAGCCAGGGAGACAGCTGTACAGTGGAGGAAGGCGTCCACCATCTTGTTTCTCTATGCCTCTCTCTCTCTCCTTCCGCTCAACTCCACTTCCTCTAGAGCAAAGCACTTTGGGTGTGAAGTGAGATGGGCAATGTCCCCTTATTCCAAGATCAGGGATTGGACCCCTAAAGCAGGCTAGCTTTAGAAAAATCATATGTGGACTTTTAACTTTAAAAGAAGGGGCCTCGGACTACTTCTTTGAATCATCTCTGGAATCCAACATTGGTAGAAGATTTTGCTGGACTCTGCTTAGAGTGCAGTCCTTTCTAAAGTCCTCCAGTTGTGAGGTGAAGGCAGGTGTTCCAAGGCAGAGGCAAACTCTGACCCCTAACCATCCCAGGGACCATGGGGGGTGCACTCTACTACTGGACCAAAGCCTGCACCTCTGCCAGCCACCATGTTGACTAGGACCTCAGCAAAGGTGTGTGCCAGCCCCCATCCCCGTTTTTGGGAGCCAGAGAAAAGGACTAACCTTGGTCCTTGAGACCTTGAAGTGGGACTCACAGCTCCTGATAACCCAAACAACCAAGATCCCTGTGTCTCTGATGCTGACCCACTGCAGGCCATGATGCAAGTGTGTCCAATGCGAAGTAAACGTCCAAGACCCATCAAAGCTTCCTTTGGTGTTCATCGCTCTCTGAACCGCTGTTTCCCGTTCAGCTTTGTTTGCCGCTGCACTGCGCCTGCCAATGCAGGTTTTTTTCATCTGCTTGAACCAACGAAGTACCACTACCTTGCATTGTTCGAGTCAACATTCGAAGAACCAGATTCTTCATTGCAGCTTCTGCATTGCCGCCCCTGAAAGTCAATCAACTCAAACCAGGTGACAGCCCTAGCCACACTGCCCAAGAAGACCCTTTGAGACTGCAGCAACCTTTCGTTTGACCCTGACTCGACGCCAGCTTGCCATTGGGCCACCGTGGCTGCTGCATCCTCGAACCAAAAAGAACCTGCAAACAGCGCTGGCAAGCCAGGTTTGATGCTGTCGAATCATCAAACATTTGCAAAGGTATGACTGACTGATATCTGCCCCTCTGGTCATCATTGGGCCCTAGAGGCTGGATGAGTCATTTTAATCCCTTTTACAAAATCAAGAGATATCCTTTTTTAACATTGTGGTCTTTTAATTGCCTTTTCTCCCCTGTCTCATTAGCCAGGGTTCTGCATCGTTTATATCTTTGCAGATTCTATGTTCTTTCAAAAGGGGTGGTTTTTACAATCTTTTCTAGCTAGTTATTATTGTCTATGGTGTGTTTTACTAAAGTATATATTTTTAAGAACCTTGTTTGGACATTGCTTTATTTTAGAATATTATGCTTTGTGTTGCTACTAAACCACATTTACACTCCTCTTGAGAGTATAGGCTTCCCTCATCCCACTTTACTATAAAGGGTGATGAAGGTATCGATCTTAAATCTGCAGGTTTTACCTTTTTGATTGTGGTGGCTCTTGGTTTGTATAAGTGTGAGGGCTGACTGGGCACCTAAGCCTCTGGGCATCCTTGTACTCCAGAAGGGCCAACGTCAATTCGTCACACCAAGAGACCAGCAAAATGGCCGCAGAGTTGGCACTATACAGGACTCAGTTGCATTACAATACGAGCACCTTTATATACTTGACATGTGCTGCAGATACATAACCATACAGTGCTTGGTGAACTGGCTCTGTGCATCAAATGCGGCTCCTTAGCCCATCTCCCTCTGTCCTCTCTATCTTGTGAAAATCGTGCAAAGGAGAGATCTGTGCAGGTGGAAATAATTACACAGCCGGGGAGCAGCAGAGGAAAAAGCCTGATTAGGCAATTATTATAATTATAATTGGTTATTTATAACGTGATTAATGTATTGCTCCATGTCGTCTTGCTTCCAAGGTGAGCGCGTTACCACTGAGCTATCCTCCCGGCCCGTTATACAAGGCTAACCAGGCCGCCCCATTTGAATTTGGCAAATCCCACGTGCAGAATGACATGGCTTCAAGTGGTGAGTCCAAGGCAAGCGCCTTGAAAGCCCTACAGCACAAATGAAATTTAGTTTCCAAGTGAAGGGTTTATTTAACCAGTGTAGTTGAATTAGAGAGGAAGCGATATGGTCACATCTCTGTGAGCCAGTAATCAAAAGAGCTGTGGTATTAAGACTCCTTCATGTCCTCACAAGCACAGCGTCCAATCAACTTAATAACCATGCAGACAGATAACGTGTGAAAATGCGTCACGAGAGCATGGACACGGGGAGCTGTTCTGTACAGGAACTGTTATCTCCAAGGCATTTTCCCAGCCCGGTTCACAGGTCCCTAAACTCATTAGGCAGATGAAGAGGAGGCCGTCTGTAATGGTAGCCATCATGAGCCTAGGTTAAGATGGGGTAGCCTTCGCCAGCCTGACAGCTGTCACTTTCAGGGACGTCGCTTATAAACATACAGGCAGACCCGACGCAGACCGGAAACAACACCCCACCCCCGCATCTCAACATACACAAAGTAACATATATGCAGGTAAACCCAACACATCCCCCCACCCTGCATCTCAACATGCACACAAAAACAAAAATACAGGCAGACCCGACACCCCCCCCCCCACCACTGCATCTCAAGATACCCTCACAGACACACAGAAATAGGTAGGACAGATATCCCCTATACCCCCCGCCCTTCCCTCCCTCCCTGGCTGCAAATCATAGACTTTTTGTAATTCCTTATAAAAACCAAGTGCTATTACATGTGTTTGAACACAGGATGGGCTGGGCTAGTCGCTTGCTTATATTCAGGGCGATGGTGGGGGAATTCGCCAACATAGTGAAAATCAAAGGTTGGCACCCATGTAAGCGCAATAGAAGCATTTATTTGTGATTAAGCAGTTTCACAAGCATATGACAGCTTTAGAAATATAACTTGTGAAAAAACACAAAGGAAGGGACACAAAAATCGCAGGGTTTTTCCGTGGCAAGAAAACGAATGAAAGTTCAAGAAGCATGTTTAAGTTTGAAAAATGTGTTTTTGTTCTAAACAAGTGTACGCTGCACAGTTGGTAAACAATAGTGTGTCCACCATGGAAGTAGCCTGCTTTTATCAGTGATGGCCTCCGCTCCAGTGATATTCATGGTCCATTGCTTCCAGCATTATCCCTTTCTGGCCAGAAGAAAGAACACAGGCTATGCAAATCAGCCTGCTTATGCGCGTGAATGGAAGCTGGACAAAGGAGCACCTTTGATGCTCCTGGAAAGAGCTATTTGCCAGAGTTGGGGATTGGAGGGTGGTGGGGGGGTGGGTTGCAGGCCATCATTTAGGGGGGCAATTAGAGCCCTCTAGGGACGCTTTTGTCAGCAGTGTCTCAGGCAAGAAAGACTTTCGTAATTAAGTGCAGCCCGCTTTGTTTTTTACGTGGCTTGAAGTGGGTCGCACTTCATTATGAAAGTTCTACCCACTGGGGGGGCGCATAGGGCCCACGGGCCATATCTTGTGCACCCCAGCTTTAAAAGAATGAAGGGTTGAGTCGTCACTATCATTGGAATTCGAGTCCGTTAGCGTGAGGGAAGGCTGGGGAGGGGTCCCAGAGGATGCTATCAAGCTCTACGCTGGTCTTACGCCTATCACAGGAAATCGTCCTCATTCAAGTGTCCCTCAATAACAAGGCAAACTGGAAAGTGAACAATCACCCAGCGCAAGCGTCAAATCTATTAAAAGAACTCGCCTCTTCCATCACCCACGGGAGATCAAACATAACAAAGTGTACACTTTCGATCCATAAGGGGGCGCTTGCTCAGGAAGTTGATATATCTGCGCCTGGAAGTCTTGGAGAGAGGAGAAGGTAGGTTGAGGGAAAAAATAGTCCCCATCCGAAATCCCTTACATACTGACTGGAAAAAAATGGAAATTGTAATCAGGTCGATGAAGACATTGTCTCAAACAAGCCTGAGCCCTTATACTGGAGGGTGCCCTGCTCTTGATGCATGAAGGACCGAATCAAGCTCCTATAAGTACAACAACTAACACTGATGCTATAGACACAATCCAGGGTCGAGCATTGGGAGTTTGTGTCATAAATAAGGTCTAACGAGAATCTATAGGAGCAATTTCAGCGAAGGAATCTGGATTGCAATCTAGTATTTCAAACATTCCAGACCCTACCTAAAATCTGAGTGACTAGGTGTGTTAATTAAACAGAATAAAAAACAAAACTTGCCTCCAAGAAGAAAGCAAAGTCTAATTCCTCCAGAGCCTTCATACGAAACTTGAAATCTCTACAGGTTTCATCTAACACGGTTAGTATTGCGAGGAATGTGGAAGAAGCTGATTGAGGTGAGCTCCCCTTATTTGTGACAGGACTTTGTGTTCAATTCCGCCATCACAACTCGAGAGAGGCGAGATCTCGAATCCCTGAGATTGTCTCCTCAATGGAATTGTCAGTGTACTCGATCGAATCGTCCGAGGAGTCCCTCTGAAGGAATCGGGGATGGGCGGAGGTCCAAACCTGGGAAGAGGCTACTGGGAAGACAATTCATATGCCTCACCCGTACCCAAATTGAAACAGACCAACATATTCGGCCAGGAGAAGAGAAGTTCATGACCTTGGTGAAGAGAAGGCTATTGGTGGAAAATAAACTGTTGCCTAAAGACTCACCTGCGTTAATTACAGCTAATAGCAATAAACATGGAATTGGAAAAGAGGCTGTGAAAGATGAAAGAAACAAAGTGGAGGCAATAACTATATTTCTACAACGTCGAACTCAAGTAAACAATGGCCTGATACTAAACAGACGTAATGTCTGGTTCTATTGCATCGCATACCGGCACTACACTCAATATCCCCAAAGGATATCCTCGTAGTGGAATTCGTAAAAGAAGCTAGATCTGACTGGGTGCTGCTACATGTTTGATCAGAGCTCATTAAAAAAACACTGTGGGAAGCTGCCTCCACATTTTGCTCCTTGGGATTTGAGTTAACGCAAGACCTAACGTACGAAGATTCTCGTTGTGAACCAATGCGCCAGTAAGGAGTCAACCTAAGGAGGGACCAGAAAACAAATTTGGACCACACCTGGGAGCGTAAAATAGAGAGAGAAGATAGTGCGCTATTTGGAAAAACCGAGACTTAAGTAGTGGTAACCCCATTGAAAATCACTTTCTCTAGGAAGCCAAAAGAAGTAAGAATAATCGAGTATGACAACGTCCATAACTCGTCCCTATCAAATGACAAAGATTGGTCATGGATTCAGGCAGCCCTGGACCCATCTAATGACCATTAGTGCACAAGGAACGGCGTAAGGACCTCATTACAGATTGGATCCTGGAATACCAGGGGATTCACTCATCTCATGAACAAAAACACCATGGATTGCTCCAAATTTGACATCTATTTTTTCAAGAAACATGGTTGCGCGACACTCCTTTGTGTGAAGTATATATTTCTCTTCTGAATCCAGCTATAAAGGGCCAGAAGGGTAGGCTTTTCACTGGCCTATTGACACTTATTAAAAGAGATGTGTCAGTAGAAATTTTGAAACACAGCACTCCTAATCCCTGGGTACAAATAGTGAGAGCTCAATGGACACATGTAGACTTGATGGAGACATTAGTGACTGTTTTGATCAATTTATACTGGAATCCTATCAAAGTGAGTTGTGATCAATGTATGAGTGGTGTGATGGATGAGATTGATGAATCCAGGGTAGAAATGGAAAACCGTTGTGTTATATTGTGTGGGGATTTATACATCAGCTGTGTGAATGTTGAAGAAACGTCTGCCCACTCTGGGGGCACGCTAAATGTTGCTAGTAAATTAAGAACAAATGCATTGCCTCAGGAAATGAGAACCAGAGATCTGCTGATGTTAAACAACAATACCACAGGGGATATCCCTGCCTAACATTTGTGGGGCTGTGGCCCTGCCAAGGCAATAGATACTAGACTATTGCTTTGTTTCCCACAACGTTCAACAAGGAGTTGATTCACTGGTAATCATTGAGATGGAGTCCAGTGACCATTCTCTTCATTCTCTTTTGAAATTCGGATGGGTCTGCCCATTTAGAGTAAAGCGGAAAACTAAAGGTTTGACCATTGAGCTCTCCCAAGGTCGTAGCAGACTTCGCCTGATCCCACAAGATGTCTTAGACATAACATCAATCTTAAACTCAAGACTTGAAGCGAATTATGAGGCTGAAAACTACATTCCACTATTAGCAAAATACGAGCAGGTAGTTCATATCGGGCATAGACCTGATTTTCTTCAGAAACATAGATTTAACATCAAACTGGTGAAAGAACGTACGAGGTATAGAGCAGATTTGAAGGCCTTAAAACATATGCCCCTGATTAATCGAGCCTTAAATAAAAGAAAACGGAAACAGCAATATAAAAACTGGCTACGTAGTGCTAAAGCTGAACGCATGCAAGTGGACGAGGAAAATATGCTCGAAGTGCTGAGTAAAAAGAATTCCAGATTAACATGGGAATGGATTAACAAAGTGGGCACTACACAGGAAGCACTACAAACCCTAATCGTTGATGAACAAAAATGGATCATCACTTTGGGTCACTCTTCTCAGACAAATTGATCAATCCTCCAAACCATCCGTCCACAAAGTCCACTCAATGGACTTCAGAGTTAAATAAACAAGAAATCTGAAATGCAAGTCTAAAACTGAGTACCTCCAGGGCCCCTGGCCTGGACAGCCTTTCTAACTATGCATTCAAGTAAGCTCCTAAGGAGGGGTTGAAATTTCCCTACACGCAGTGATTATACCCATCTTCAAAAAGAGGATAAGAACAGAACCGAGTAACCATCGACGGATAGCTCTACTCGATAGCTTAGGGAAAATCTTTGCTTCCATTATATTTAGAGACCTGACAAAGTGGGCTAGTTACTCAGGACACCAAGATCCCCAGAAAGCCGGGGTTGTAAAGGGCATAGGCACTAGTTTGAACCTATTCCTGTTCAACCTGCTCAAGCTCCAAGCAATTAAGGGAAAGACCAAACTCTACATCGCCTCTGTGGACTTGGTGCAGGCTTTTGACAGTGTCAACCGGAATCACCTATGGACCAAGTTGAGGGATTGGATTTGCCCTGGGGTTTAGTGGAGCCATTGGAGGCATTGTATACCAATACAGGGATGAATGTTCATCTGAACCGCTAGGGGCTTTTATCGGAGGTAATCAGGGTTAACAAGGGTTTCGCAGGGTTGCGCTTAGGCACCCATCCTGTTTAAACTTTTTATCTCTGATATGGAGTCAACTCAAAACAGGGTACGAGGATTTCTGCCCAAGGTCAAATTAAGAGTCAGCGTTAAAAAACCAAAGATCTTGGTGTTAAACAAAAAAAAAGAGGGAAGCAAACTCCAAGATTCCGATGGCGTTCAAATCATGAACCACTGGAATTGATTGACTTGATTACCTATCTAGGAGTGTGTGTCAAGCAGAGTGTGGCAGAAACCCCTTGGGCTAATTCATTAAGATCAAAAGTAAACAATCTAACTGCCCAGGGCATGATCCTGCATCGGAAATGTGGAAAATGTTCCCTGATCCCTCTGATTACTTTATAACCAAAAGGTAATTCCTATTCTATCACATGGAGCTGAATCAGGGCTAAATCTTGCATGGCAAATATGGGAAATGCTGGAAGCAGCATGTTGGAAGCACATTTTACGACTTCCCATGAGCTTACCTTAGGCGTGCATTTGATTTGAACTACTGTCCTTATACTCAGTATCTCTGTGGAAATATCTATCCCTTTTTCATAAAACTCTGTTGGCTCATACAGCCCCCCAACTGACCATCTTGGGTGACAATGGTTTGGCAATAAACACTGGCCCTCTCAGCATGTGGAAGGTGAGATGTGGGAACTCTCTGACAGACCTGGATTCATCAACATTGGTCTTAATATCCAATCCTGCTCTGATAAAAAGAATTTTCAGCAGCAGGATTGGATATTGACCACACAAAAAGGAATCATCTGTCCCTAATGCAGGTCCCAAAATACCTGAAGAAGTTTCCTTGCCCGGCCAGTAGAGGGAATTTTCTGAGACTGCGCTTAAATCCTACTCGAGAGATTCTAGTCTCTTGGAAACAACTGAGTAAGACTCAGGTGACCTGTAGGTTCTGTTCGATAGACAGTGAAACTGAATCACTGAAACATCTGTTAACCTCCTGTTTAGGACAAACTGATCACTGTACCTTGTTTGTGGGATTTACTATCGCAACTGCTCCAACACTATCTGTAGATGAATGGTGGTTGAAATTCTTAATGGGGGAACATCAACCACTAGTCTTTGCGCTTGTGATTTTTTTAATGGAATATTTACTGAGACATTGTGATGGATGAATGTTTGCAAAGAATTTTAGAGGTATATACAGAAACTTTTTTGTTAAAGGTTTAAAACAAACTAATAAAACAAAAAAACAAAAAAGATGCAAATGTCTCTAAAATCCAAAACTGTCACATCACAAATCACAACTAATCCTGTTTATAAATGCCTTAAACTCCATGGCATTATGCCAGATAGTCCTTCGGTTACATCTAGAGCCTGAGATCATGAGCTTTCCCTTTTTCTTTAGCATTTTTTGATAAGGGTGTGATCTTGTGCCTGTTTGTGTCATTACAACCTCATGTTCGGGAAGTCATAGAAGAAAAGCCTCAGCATTAGACAATGCACAGATGATGGCGAACCATAGAAAGATGTCACAGGCTGTAATAAAGGAGACCTATTCAACAATAACAAACCATCTGGACTCCAGCAAATGCAGCAAACACAGCAAATCCTGACACTTGCAGCTATTCCCTTCAGTCTCTAAGAAAAACTCCTAGGAATCCGAATGGCTCAAGTCATTGTAGACACATTGGGATCCACCGCCATCTTTGCCATGGTTGCCAAGTAACCGCTTTCCCTTCAATTAGGGAACAACAACCTAAACCTTGAAATATCGAACCAGGATGCCGGACCGGTCCTTTGTCCAGGTTCTTTGCTTAGTGTCTAGTTCCTAGTTTCTTATTTGGTGTTCCCTGGGTGCCTGGATTTAGAATTTAGTGTGTTTATTAGTATTTTTCCGCTTCCTGGATTCTCTTTCTGTCATCCTCTGTTTTGCATTCAGCACTTCCCAGTGCTTTCCTTTTCCTGTGCAGTCCAGTTTGTCTATGTTTTTTTTATTCCTTTGACTTTTCCTTATTCTGAAGGGTAACCTTGATCCTTTAGTCACCCTTCATGTATAGACCTACTATTTTGTCCCATTTTCCTTTACTTCCCTCGGTGGGGAGGGGAGAGGTTTTCACTGCATCTGTTCTTTTGCTTTCTCTTGGAGACTGTTCCTGGTTTTCCCTTGCACTTCTCCCTTTGTTCTGTATCGATTGCTAGGTGTAGTGTGACGTTGTATCCAGCTCCTGCATAAATGCCTATGTTTGACTCACTATTCTGAAATCACTATTCCTACTTGCCCCTTGTGAGGAGTCTTATGTATTAAGCTATCCTCCCTTTGCTGTTATAGCCTTTATGGGTCCCTGTTTGATCAACAGGGTTCGTGGGCTTCGCTGACATTTCAGGTGGTATTTTCCGTCCTCTGAGTATTACCTTTAAATTACCTTATACAATACCATCAAGGGTGTTAGCTCACAGATCCTGTCATTGCTTGTCCTGTATGTGGGCCTAACACTGACCGTCCCTGCAACAGCAACTGTGGGTGAGTAACTCGACGGCTTTCTTTGTCATCATAAGGAGCTTCTAAGTGCTTACCCCACATCCCTTTTTCTGGGGGGCTGGGGAGAACACACGAGGCAGAAAAATACATTTGTATTATTATCACATTCTTCTTGCACATTCTAGGTTTTAGTGTACATGCATCTTGGTTCCTAAGTACATATGATATGATATGATAAGGCATTTGTAACGCTCCTATACACAAGTGTTTCAAGGCGCGACGAGGCAGGTGGGGAACAAGGGGAGACAGACAACGATCTTACTAGGCCAGGTGTCATTCAGATCACGCAAGTGCACGGGTAGAGGGGAAGGGAAAAGTGCATGGGGGAAAGGGAGAGGGGAAAGTGCAGTACAGGGTTATTAGCATACAACATACAGGATAAATAACAAGGGCCAGCTGGTGGCAAGTGCAAGGTAAGTGCAGACAAGTGCTGGGAAGGGCGGCTATATGGATACAGACACAGTCCCGTAGTGCAGGGGTTGCCGTGGAGGCAGTGCAGGGGAGAGTGGCTGGGCCGAGAACGGTGAATGGCCCAGTTGCAGATTCAGTGCAGTTTCAGTAGTATTAGCAGGGGAGAGGGGGAGAGAAAGCGGAGGCAAAGAGGAAGGTTTTGAGGTGCTTCCGGAACCGGAGGTGGTTCTCCTCAAGTTTCAGGGAGGTAGGAAGGCTGTTCCAGAGGGAGGCCCCTGCAGTGGAAAGAGATCTGCCCCTAACTCGTTGTTTGGAGAAGCGGCTGACCCTGAGGGAGTTGGAGGCGGATGAGCGAAGAGCTCGAGAAGGAAGATATTTAGGAAGAGAGAGTTGAAGGTATTTTGGCCCAAGGCCCCAGACGGCCTTGTGGACAATGCAGAGGGTTTTGAACTTGATCCTCGCAGTCACTGGGAGCCAGTGTAGTGATTTCAGTCCTGGAGAGATACGGTCCCTGGGCTTGAGGCCAAGGACAAGTCTTGCAGTCCTGTTCTGGATGAGTTGCAAAGGGCGGAGAGTAGAGGCGGGCAGATTAAGATAGAGGCTGTTACAGTAGTCCAGCTTAGAGAGAACCAGGGCTCTAGAGACAGTGAGCTTCTGGGGGACGGAGAGGAAAGGAAGGATACCTCTGAGGAGGTGTAGCTGGTAGTGTGACTTCTTAGATACGTTGGATATGTGAGGAGAGAAGGAGAGTGTGGAGTCGAAGATGACCCCAAGGTTTTTTGCCTTGCATTTAGGAGCAAGAAGAGGGCCCAGAGAGGCCGCTCAGAGAGCAGCAGGGAAGGAGGGAGTGGGAGTGCCGATGAGTAGAATCTCAGTCTTACTGGCATTAAGGCAGAGGTCGTTGGCGGCACACCATTCCTGGATAGCAGAAAGACAGTCAGAGATGAGGGAAGGAGAAGAGGAGGCCGAGGGTAGCCTGAAAATTAGTTGGGTATCATCCACATAGCACTGAAAGTAGGGGCAGAGAGCGGCGATGTGGTGGGCGAGAAGTGCCAGATACTGGTTGAACAGCCAGGGAGAGAGGTTAGATCCCTGGGGGACACCACAGGTAGAGAAGAAGATGTCAGAGAGGAAAGACCCCAGTTGGACCTGGGAGGGTCGATTTGAGAGGAAAGAGGTCAGCCACGTCAGAGCCTGACCAGTGATACCGAGGTTATCACGGAGACGGTTGAGCAGGATGGTATGGTTGACAGTATCAAAGGCAGAAGAGAGATCAAGCAAAATGAGAACACATGGAATGTTAGAGTCAAGGTTCGAGAGCAGGTCCTCACGGATGTTCAGGAGAGCAGTTTCCGTGCATCTGGCAGCTCTGAAGCCAGACTGATGGTCATGAAGACTACCAACACATTCAGCATTGAGATTAAGCTGGGAGATGGCCAGTTTCTCCAGGAGCTTGCCCAGGAAGGGAGTGATAGAGATTGGGCGATAGTTAGCTGGGCAGGAAGGGTCGGAAGAGGGTTTCTTAAGAAGGGGGTGCACAAGGGAGTGCTTGAGAGGGGATGGGAAGACTCCAGAGGCGAAGGAGTGATTGCAGAAGTCAGCAAGGGCAGGAGCCAAGGAGTCAATGTGGTCCTTGATAGTTTTGGAGGAACAGGGGTGGACCTGTTTTGACGAGACTTTCATAGATCGGACTTGTCTTGAAACCTCGTCAGCAGAAAAAAGGGGAAAGGAAGAGAAGGAGAGAGGAGGGGTGGCTGCAGAAGAGCCAGAGGAAGGGCAGGGAATAGAGGGGGGAGGTTATAGGAGGAGAGTGAGGACAGGATGTCCTGAGTTTTTGAAAGGAAGTGAGAGGCCAGTGCCATGCAGAGGGCCTGGGAGGGGACAGGGGAGGTAGAGACTGCAGCAGGGTTGGCCAGCTCCTTGCAGATTTTAAAGAGTTTGGCCGAATTGTTAGATGCCGCAGAGATGCGGGCTTGGATAAGGGCTCTCTTCTTGGTGAGAACGGAGAGCCGGTATTGCCTTTGGAGCAGGCGACAGGCCAGTTTGTCAGAGGATGAACATGAAGCACGCCATTTCCTCTCTGCCACCCTGCACTTGCGTTTAAGGGTGACGAGATCCGAGTCATACCAGGAGTTACATTTGGCTTTGGGCTTCAGGCGGATTCTCATGACAGGGGCGGCAAGGATATCAAGAGTATCAGATATAACAGAGTGGAGAGTGGAGAGGGCTGTGTCAGGGTGGGAGTCAGCCGAAGGGGGAGCAGGGGGCAAGAAGATGGCAGCGAAAGCCTCAACTGACACGCGCTTCATGGGTCGGATGACCGAGAAGGAAGGTGGCAGTGATGGAGGCGGCTTTGCCTGTGGGGTAGCGAGGGTGAGGTGGGAGGAGAGGAGAAAGTGATCACTCCAGGAGAGAGGAGTGGAGAGAGGGACAGAGAGGGGAAGGTCAGAGGAGATCAGGGCATCAAGAGTGTGCCCTGCAGAATGAGTCGGCCCCGACGGGAGAATAGAGAGTGAGAGAGAGTCGCAGAGGTTGCGAAAGAGTCCAGAGGGGGGACAGGAGGCATCCAGGTGGATGTTGAAGTCTCCAAGAAAGAGGAGTTGAGTGGTTGAGGACAGGAGTGAGGAGGAGAGGTCCGCCCACTCGGAGAGGAAGGAGGAAATTTGACCAGGTGGCCGATATATAGTAGCCACGGTAAGGGAATGGCTAGGAGAAAGAGAGAGTCGGCAGACAAGACATTCAAAAGAGGAGTAGGTCTGCATGGGGGTAACAGTGGCAGGAATCCACTCAGGGAAGATAAGGGCCACACCTCCCCCCTCACGGTTGGGCCTGGCACAGAGAGGATCTTGTAACCGTCGGGTAGGAGTGTGTCAAAGCTGGTGACAGAGCTGGCCGTGAACCAGTGAGACCGAGTACGTCAAGGTCAAGTTCCTCAAGAAGGCGGCAGATATCAGAGGAATGTTTGACGGCAGAGCGAGAGTTAAGAGTGGCAATGTGGAGAAGTTTGCCATCTTTGAAGGACTTCCGGGGAGGGGTACAGATCAGAGGTACGCCCTGCGGAGGTGAAGAAGGAGCACGAGAGGGGGTGGGGAGGGAGGGAAGAGGCAAGTTAGTCGAGGACAGAGGAGGGGGCACAGCAGGAGAGGAAAGGAAGTTGATGAGGCGTGGGAAGCGTCTATCGAAGAGGTGAAGGTTGGCCTGAGGGCCTTGGACCAAGACGGTCCCATTAGCATAGACATTAATGATGGCCTTAGAGGAGTGGAAGGAAGCCAAGAGGACATCCCAACGGATGCCACCATTAATGGGAGAAGAGGAGAAAGGAGAGATCACAGAGACCATATGAAGGGTCCATAGGTCAGGAGAAGGCACGAAAAAGAGGATGTCAGTGAGAGTTTCCTTGGAGGAGGCACTAGTGTATGTGTCAGCGATAGGGAGGCCTGGGTTGGAGACCAGGATGTCCTTTTTAAACTTTTTCCTACCAGATTTAGTGAGGAGAGCAGGATAGTCAATGGAGAAGCATTAGAAAAGATTGGTGAGATAGAGAGCACCATAGAATAGGAGGGAGTGGGTGGGGGAAGACAGGACAAGCGCAAGCAGACAGGAAGAGAGCGGCAGGCGTTAGTTTACCACAAATTCAGAACATAGTAAGCGTATCAGGTACACAGTGGAGAGGCCACCTAAGTTTGAAAATCCTGCAGAGGGAGAAAAAACCCTAGTTTACCACAAATTCGGAACACGGTGAACACAGTAAGGTGTATCAGGTACACAGTGGAGGGGCCACCTAAATTTGAAAATCCTGCAGAGGGAGAAAAACCCTAGTTTACCACAAATTCGGAACACGGTGAACACAGTAAGGGGTATCAGGTACACAGTGGAGAGGCCACCTAAGTTTGAAAATCCTGCAGAGGGAGAAAAACCCTAGTTTACCACAAATTCGGAACACGGTGAACACAGTAAGGGGTATCAGGTACACAGTGTAGAGGCCACCTAAGTTTGAAAATCCTGCAGAGGGAGAAAAACCCTAGTTTACCACAAATTCAGAACACAAAGAAGTGTAGCCACACTGCGAGGAAGTGAACAGGTAGGGGTGGGGTGGGCCGAGGGAGCAGGTGGAGCTCACAAGATGAAGCGGTGGAATGGCCGTGGCGTCCCCTGCGGACACCTGCAGACACACCGGGAGCCACAAAGGAGGGAGCCGCCCTTTGCCTAAGGGGGCCCTTAGCCGCTGGGGCTGCCGCTGGGGCACCAATAAGAGGAGGAGGAGACACGGGCCGGCAGCCAATCAGGGGGGAGCTGGGAGGATTGGAGGCGGGAGGGAGGGGACCAAGGAGAAACACGGAAGGGGAGAGAGGGGGGCTGGGGAGAACACACGAGGGGAAAAACAATGGCAGCAGCCCAAGAATGGGCAGAAAAACAACCCACGGCCCACAGAGGGCTCAAATACCTTTGTCTGGGGGCCTGCAGTCACTGGCTATGTCTGATGGAAGTGGCGAGCGCGGTGGACTGCAGGCAGCCTAGTCTCGAGAACACACGGGCCGGCAGCCAATTAGGGGGGAGCTGGGAGGATTGGAGGCGGGAGGGAGGGAGGGGACCAAGGAGAAACACGGAAGGGGAGAGAGGGGGGCTGGGGAGAACACACAAGGGGAAAAACAATGGCAGCAGCCCAAGAATGGGCAGAAAAACAACCCACGGCCCACGGAGGGCTCAAATACCTTTGTCTGGGGGCCTGCAGTCACCGGCTCTGCCTGATGGAAGTGGCGAGCGCGGTGGACTGCAGACAGCCTAGCCTCGAGAACACACGGGCCGGCAGCCAATCAGGGGGGAGCTGGGAGGATTGGAGGCAGGAGGGAGGGAGGGGACCAAGGAGAAACACGGAAGGGGAGAGAGGGGGGCTGGGGAGAACACACGAGGGGAAAAACAATGGCAGCAGCCCAAGAATGGGCAGAAAAACAACCCACGGCCCACGGAGGGCTCAAATACCTTTGTCTGGGGGCCTGCAGTCACCGGCTCTGCCTGATGGAAGTCTGCTATTCACTGTGTGATCCTGTGCACACTTCCCTTTCCATATCCAGTACCTTTGGCCTCTCAAGACACAATGATTGGTGCAATGATTGGTGGGAGTTGTAGGCTAAATATCTCTAGGGTGACAGGTTTTGTATTGCTACTCTGCCAAATGTTATGGGAGAAAATAATTACAGATTTGGAACTTATACATCCAACCAAGAGCAGTCGAAGTCCATGCCCTTGGACAACCAACCGTGCACCAATCCCTGGCTCCATGTGCTATTGAAAATTGAACAGCAAACTCACCAAGGCACCAGCACTCATATAAATAATGACTCTTGCTGCAGATGGCTTGATGACAGGGTAGTGCTGCAGATAAAGAAGGTCCGGGGCAAGAGAGAAGGATGGGTGCTAGGGCTGTTACCTCTCACAAATCCACTAGAGAAACTCACTTGCTAGGAGTACTCTGTCCTGGTTTCAGGTTACCTGCAGGTGGCAATACAGAGGCATGCAACGAGCAGCAAGGGAGACTTATTGCCAGTTTCATTCTTTCTTGCTGCCTGGAGGAGGGCCAAATCAAAACCAGACAATAAGGGCAGGAAAAGGAATGGCAGGCAAACAATGTGCAGGACACAGAGGACATGCTATTGCTAGGAACGCTGAACCATATGTTGCTCTGCAGATGCATACCAATAACCCGGGATAGCCCCTTCCCTGCATGAGCACTATGATCCCTGCCAAGCCACTGATTATAAGCCAACCACATTGCACATATATTATCTGCATGCAGTTTGGAGTGTGCACTGCATACAGACTTTCACGACACTTTGGCCAGGTAACGGTCCCAGTCTGGCTTGTCGGCTCTTTAAGCATTGATCAAATGCACAAGCCTACAGCCTTTGTTACCTGATGCAAAAACCAGCCCTGCATATCCTGTCACTATCGCAAACATTATTTGATTGAATGTGATGCTCCCCATTAAATGGTGCGAGGTTAGATTGATACGTTGCACTCGAATGTTAAATAATTAATGTTAAACATGAGAACACAAAGTAAAAACGAAATGCACCATTTATGCTTGTAGGCTTTAAGAAAGAAAATTCTAACTTAATGTGTTCCTGCATGTATGGTACCAATAAAAATGGCAATGAAATAGTTATTTGCAAAGTCAGAATTTGTATGTTAGATCACCCCAAATCTGTTGACAGGATAGCCTACTGTCAGGTTAGTATTGCAAGTAAAACAGTGAAAAGTGCACATTTGTCCGTTATTCATCTCCACCTTTCTCTCAGCCACTAATACTACTGTCACACCATCCCTGTCTGATCACTCCATTGTTCCCACCACCATCTTCTTCCCACCCTCTGACCTCTCCTCACCACTTACCTCACCTATTACTAATCGGAAAAGGTAAAACTTCTGCCATTCCTCTCTCTCTCTCTGACCTACAGTTCTTACTCTTCACCATCACACCTATTGCCTCTTCCACTAACACTACCTTCTCCAGCTTCCAATCCCTACTACTTGACTAATTCTCGCATTTTCCACTGCTAACTTTCACCTCTCAGCATCTTAAACTAAGTTTCACCCCATTCATACGGTCTCTCCACACAGACATGTGTTGGCTGCTGTGCAAATGGGGGTTTACCCACTCGCATGAGGACCTTAAACTCTACCTCATTGAGTGAAAATAGATTTCTACTGCACCCTCATTGCCTCTCATTCTAACCATCCTCGCCAGCTAAAGGGCACCCTAAGATCACTCTTCACTCCTCCTAAACCTATGACTGTGAACACCATTCTCACAGCTAATGACCTAGCTGAATACTTTTAAAGACAACCAACATTAGACATTTGTAAGTGCAATGAGGCGGTACGTCCGCCTGTGTTACAGATGTGACCACGATGGATTAAGTGCTAAAGCAGAAGTAGTAGAAAGTGCGGGACAGAAGCGAGGGAAAATGTTACCCAGAAGGAAAATGAGCGGTAGGTTCAGAGGGTAACTCAGAGGTGTGGAGGTAGGCTTTTAGTTGGTTTTGAACAAATCGGTATGGACTGTTTCTCGGATGTCTGGGGAAAAGAATTCCATGCAAGTGAAGCAAGAAGAGAGAAAGAGCGGAGGTGAGAGCAAGCACAGGGAGGGTGGTGTGTACAAGGGTAGTCAAGGGGGAAGAGCAGAGATTAAGAGAAGGCTTGTAGAATTGGATATGTGAGAATAGGTACAGTGGTGCCTTGCTGTGGATAGATTTGTGAACCAGGAGAAGACATTTAAATCTGGCCCTGCTTTGCATCATCAGCCATCCAGCCTGGTGATGGTACGAGATAGTAGGTGTGAAGTGAGGGAGTTCAAACAGTCCTGGCAGCAAAGTTAATGATTTTGTCAAGAGGATAGAAAGCATAGTTGGGGATGCCATAAGGGATGCTGGCACAGTAGTCCAGTTTAGAGAATACAACAGTAGTTAAGAGATGTTTGGTGGTTTTGAAAGGAAGGAGGTGCCTGATTTTCCTAACATTTAGGAGGTTGAGGTGAGCCGTCTTGGAGATGAAAGTAGAGAAGATGTGAGAAGGGTCAATGATGACACACAGGTTTCTAGCTGCATAAGAGTAGGAGATAGTGTCAGGTGGGAACTGGATAGGCAGGGGAAGAGATACGAGAGATTATTTGGCAGGGAAGAAGAGCCCCTCTGTTTAATATTCCATAAGGCTCTCTATAAGGCTCTGCACTCTCCATAAGGCTTACCTCCGGTAACTGGAAGATGGGAACATTGCATTAGTACACTTGAAATATGTATAAAATAAACAATGCAATGTACTCATCAGTTGAAGAGGAGGTCCCAGAAATGGCCTGCACTCCAGCTACCCATTTTGAAATACCAGGAACATACTCGCCGAGATATGTGATGTATGATGAGCAAATAAACCAGCAGAGAGCTACGCTAGGGCTCTGCCCAGTGCCCATCAGAAGAGAAATACCTGTTGAAGTGCCAATAACCAGACAACCCTGGGCAGCCCGGTGCCCATTGAGACAACCGTACCAACAGCTAACACGACATGAAGACTACTTTCAGACTGTCTCAGAAGAGAGCCAAAGGGCAATAATCAAAGGTGAATGGTGACGTCACGAGGGCCCGGACAGACTTACAGATGAACAAACAACAACCAAAAGATGATACACTAAGACGAAACACCATGGATAAGGATATCACAGACATAGAAGAAGAGAAGATGTCGAAATATAAAGAAACATAACCGTAAAACAGGATGAAACTATGCAACCAGCTAACGCCTGTACATAGGCTTGTAACGCAAGAAGCTCAGAAAACAGTTTGGCTTCTATATATATATATATATATATATATATATATATATATATATATATATATATATATATATATATATATATGTATATACATATATATATAACTCAATGAAGCAGATTATATAAGGGCAGTCCACTTTACATGAAAGCAGAATTAAGCCCAGGATGGTAGAGGTCAAACAGGCCAGGATTCATATACCAGGACAAAGCCAGATGAAAGATCGAAATCGAAACTTAGCAAGAAGCAGCTCATGCCTAGGAATTCGAGGTCAACCCAAGGAAGGGAGGAGAGCGGCAACTCTGAAAAATCAAAACTTAAGAGCATAGCAGCCTGTCCGTGAAGGTCGAGATAAGGAGGCCCAGGCAGGTGGCGAGGCCTAAGAGAGAATCAAATACGCAAATAGATGGAAAATGAAGCAGCTTCACGGTGTACTGACACGTGACCAGCCAAGTGCAAAGAGGTACCAACGTCTGATGTCACCCAAAACCAGAGGATGCCATAACTTTCCCTGATAAGAAGCTGCAGTTTCGAGGCCATCCTCAGCCAACTGAGGCAGGGTGAATCTTGGGGCATGCCGCATCTGGGTGAACATTCTGCATGCTGCTAATTAAAGTGGAGATTTATGCTTGGGGTGTAACTGACCCAATTACAATGGAACAAGTAATCTAGGGTTTGTTTGTTTGTTTGTTTGTTTGTTTGTTTGTTTGTTTATTTGGTATAGCGCAAAAAACCAAACCCGGAAGGGTAGCTGGGCGCAGGCAGCACAAGAATACTTGAGAACTTGGTTACAAGACAAAATGGTTATGCAGATAAGATGAACGCGTATATAGGCAGTACAGAAATACAGATAGAGCAGGTAGCCTATAGTCCACTAACCTAGATATACTCATCCGAATTCTCTAGAATAAGTGGCGGTGAGGAGGTCAGGCTATGTGTCGATGGAGCGAATCCAGGTGAGGACTTTCCACCTGAAACTGGTGCAGGGTTGGTCCATTCTGAGATCAAGAGGGAGTCTGTTCCAAGTTTGAGCAGCTATGACCGGGAAGCTGGAGCCGCCCGCTGTACTCTTTTTATATATGGGCACCACTAATGTGTAGGCATTCGTCATTTTGGTGGGCCGGTTTGATATTCTCTTGTTGACTCTGTTTACCAGGTAGTGGGGCGCTATGTTGTTGAGGCATTTAGAAGTAAGGGATAAGGTTTTAAGCACAATCCTGTCTTTGATTTTTAGCCAATGGATATTTTTCCTAGCAGTGGAGATATGAGCTCTATTAGGAATGTTTAAGGCTACTCTAATAGCGTTATTTTGGAGAGTTTGGAGTTTGTCATGGATGTATTTGTTAGATCCAGCATATAGGGCATTACAGTAATCCAACTTGGATATGATAAGTGCGTTCGCTAGAGTAATGCAACTAGTTTCCGTTAGGAATGGTCTGCATGCTCGGATCAGTTTGCAGGTGTATGCAGTGGAGGATGCTAGTGAGTTGGTTTGTTTCTTGAAGGTGAGCGCTGAGTCAAGATAGACCCCGAGAGTTTTGACTGCAGGCATCACTTTGATGACATTATTATCTATGTTAAATGAAGCATAATTAGGGTCCAATTTTTTGATGGCCAACTCTGAGCCGAGGATCAGTAACTCAGTTTTATCATCGTTCAGGCAGAGGCCGTGGGAAGCCATCCATGCCTGAATGAGGAGATATATCTTATTCACTAAGGCTGTGTCCGCCAAGAAGTTGCCCGAAAGGGGGATAAGGATCTGCGTGTCATCTGCGTAATTAGTGTAGATGACACCCAGTCTGTCCAATTTGTCGAACAAAGGCTTAGTGAAGATGTTATACATAGTTGGAGATACACATGATCCTTGAGGGACACCGCATGAAACTTGTGTGGGATCAGCAGCTGCTAGGGGGGAGAATACTCTCATTGTCCGGTTTGCCAGGAAGGATTGTACCCAGGTTATGGCATCACTTGAAAAATGAGCGGCAGAGCTGAGGTGATTGCATAAAACTGCGTGATCTACCAAGTCGAAGGCCGCAGAAAGGTCAAGGAGGAGTAGCATAGCTGATTTGCCATTGTCCTTCAACTCGTCAATTTGGGTCTTGAGGTCAATCAAGGCAGTTTCGGTCCCATGGAGGGGACGGAAGCCTGATTGCCGTGAGCCTAGTAAATTGTTAGCTTCTAAGTAATCCTGAATTTGCAGATAGGCTACTCTGTCGATGATTTTAAGCAAGAATGGGACAGTGGTGATAGGTCTATAGTTTGTCGGTATAGCAGGGTCAAGTGTTTGTTTTTTTAGCAGGGGGAGCACCCAGGATTGTTTTAGGTTATTAGGCACTAGGTTGGACTTAACGGATGCATTAATGAGTTTAGAGATGAAGGGGGCTAGATCTCTAGCTGCATCTTTTATGATTTGGGCAGGGCAGTTATCTCCTTTGCAGTTGGATGGTTTTAGAGATAGTATGATTTTTTCTGTCTCTAATATGGATATTTGTCTGAAGCTGAATGGGTGAGGAGTGTTAGGCTGGTTTAGAGGGGGCTCTGAATGAGGTATGGATTCAGTTTGCAGGAGCAAGGAGGCTTTTTTATTTGCAATTTTGGTTTGGAGCAGACTAATTTTACCCGCCAGGGCATTTTGTATATTGGTGCACCAGAGTTTATTTTTAGGGGTGTTATCAGTCGGGGGTATGTGTGATTCCATTTCCCGGAGGATAGAGAATAGTTCCTTGGTATCTGATTTAGCCTTAGAAATTCTGTTATTAAAGGTATTCCTTTTGGTACTTATAATTTCCTTTTTATACTGTTTGGCAGATGTGGCTAATTTGATTTTGTTCTCCGCCGTGGGTGAATGTTGCCAAATGGATTGTAACTTTCTTTTTTTGAATTCTGAGGTCTTTCAGCTGTGGTGTGAACCAGTTGTTCAAATGACAGAGTTTACTTTTGCGAATTTTGGTGGGGGCAATCAAATCAAGTGCCTTAATCATCGTGCTGTTGTAAACTTCCACAAGCAAAGTAGGGTCTGTAGTATTGTCTACGTTGTCGAGGGTGGGGAGAAGGTGTGGTAGGAGTTGTTCTGCTGTGATATCTTTTTTACTTCTGGTGGGGAGAGGCGGGGCCATGAGTATAGGTTTGGGTCGGATAAGGTCAAGTGAGGCATTAAATACAATTAAGTAGTGGTCGGTCCAGGATTGTGGCAGGATGTTGGTGATGCTAATGTTACAATTCCAATCAGCAACCCAGTCTAAGGTCCTATAGTTAGTAGAACCAATGAGAAATCGTACTTGTAGTGACATCTAGCACTAGTGATGTAGAGGGATGGGCGTAGACGCCCACTCGATAAGAGTCATACAATCCCCACACCCTGTTACCATATACAGTTATAGTACCTATATTTAAGTTACCTTTTCCAACCAATAGACTTGCATGGCAAACTTTTGAGTGTAACACGTCAATGATGACGACTTTTGCCTATAAGAATTGCTTTTTGAATGAAGAATGTGGAAGTTGAAGCGAGACGGGCGATCGCATCACTGGTGATTTCCTAATGTTTCCCCGTTTTCTGTACTTGTCATTAAACAGGCTTCCCTTTGCCAAACCATTTGAGTTGTCCTGTCCTTATTGATTGGTGTTGGAGTAAGAGAATCCTGCACCCCATCCTCCTCAAGGTGCAGCTATCTCGTCTTAAAGTACTCGAGGGTGAGCTCTAATCCCATGGGCCCGTCAGAGGTTGCACCGCCCTCTTGTACACAGTCATATACAAACAATCTACTAAAGTGAAGTACTTAGAATTGAGTGAAAAGTATACAGTATTGGCAGAGGGCTAAAAGCATCGAAACCACAGATGCAGAGGATTTTAAAAATGGATGCCTTTGTGGGGGAAAGGTTGGTTGCGGCCAGTTTAGTGTAGTGGTATGATGAGGTGCAAAGGGTGGTAGAGTTTAGGCAAGTTTAGTAAGTGCTTGTTTGTGTGACGCTTGTTCCTAAGGTAGGCGAATGGTCCTGTTGTGGAGTTGGGTGGGTGTCAGGGCGGGAGGTTGAGAGTTAGCTTTTAGCCACTGATAAGAGTTACACATCTTTCATGACACAACGAAGGTCATGGACACTTCATCACTCACCAATCTTGGGTTAGTGCTTGTGTGAATACCGCATTCATAGTTGATTTCAGCATAGAGTATCATCGTGCATCACGAGAGAGCCCTTTAATAGAGTCATGACATGAATCTGAGTATGTTACAGTTAGCATTGTCGGGTATATTGTGACAAGGTGCGTCAAGGGGTTCTTGCAGATTGTTACACGGCCCATCATATAAGGCTCTGCATTGTCATGCCTAGTTATGCTCATTGCCTGAAGGCTGATACATGCTGGGTCTAATTAAGGCTCTATATGGGCTCTCTGCTCCCTCAGGCGCTTGGCTCCGCATACAGCATTAAACACGTATACATCTATTTGAACTTGTTGGTAAAGCATGAAATGCAAAGTTAATTGATTTGTGGAGTCACAGCAGAACTTGAACCTTGGGCCAATTGATCAGGTTTCTAAATTAAAACAATGCATTTAGGACTGATTGACACATAGACATGCAGCAGGAGTGAACACACATTAACCCGCCCCCCCACAAACCACACGCATTCAAGAAACCATGCATGTCACAGAAACTCATTCCCACATGCTGTGGATCATGCCACCAGCTAATAAGTGAAATACTGCAGACTGCAGCCAAATCAGCTGTCGGGCACAAAGGAACCTCCCTATATCCAAAGGAGGTCAGCCAGCAGCATGTCAAAATTAAAAAAAACGATGTAAGGACCAACCCCAAAAGCAGATGGATGTCAGTAATGTTTCTGGTTAGCCCTTTTTAATAAGCTCAACATGTGTATAAGTCTTCTTTCATAAATAGTAAATGAGGGCACTGCTATGTTAATTATGCATTTGCATCCAACATGATGCAGATATCATACAAGACCCGGCTTTTGATCCTGATGTTAATTATGAAGCTTATTATTTTGGTTGCGATTACATTTGAGAATGATTTGAATAATGTCATATCCACCAAGTCGGCAATATGTGTGTGTGTGGGGGGGATGGGTTGCGCTCTTTATGCAGTATTGGCAGCTTAAAATGATTATTAACAGAATTCCTCCACCTAGTCATAAGAGGTACAAGAAGGCTGGCAATAGGAAACATTGGCCCTTCAGCCAACCCGACCCAGGTACACCAGGTATTAGCCCTCCCTGCTCTGGCACGAAACATTGACATGAGGCATGGTCAGATGGTATGTCAATTCAAACTTAAAACTGCGGTGGGATCCCAGTTGCACACAATGACACAGTTGTTTCGATCGTTTCCATGTCATAACATCTTTGACTGTAATACAGAGAACCATAAGTCTTGAAATCGAATTTCTATTGTATACACTGGGGCTGATTCCAAGTTTGGTGATTATTCTACTGCTCCTACTCTTTATCATCAAACACGGAAGGAATTATTGTAGGCTTAGCTGCCCTCCAGACATTTGTGGGCCATTGATTGGAGGGTAGCTCTTCGACTACAGCAACAAAAACCCAGCCTCTATAAACAGGCAGTGAAATAATTTAAAACAGCCATCACAGAAGCTAAATCAGCTTACCTTAATACTAGGATCTCGAATGCACGCACAAGCGCAAGCATACTCTTTAAAATCCTCACTGAATTCGAGTGAAAATCTGTTGTTAATAATATCATAGCAAAGACTTTGTGTGGTGCCAGTCAATACACGAAGAATTCACCTCTAAAATCACAGACCATCAGGGACCTACAAGGGAGCATTGCCGGGCACAGAATAATTCCACATCCACCTCCCAATGACAACAACTCCCAGATTAATTATGCAATTTTTAACTTTAAACACTGCACTTAGTCCGAAATCTATCAAATTGTCCTCGGTATGAAACCAACATCCTCTCTGGGAGATAGCTGCCTTGCCAACATTCTCAAAGGCTCACTTGAGTTACTCGTCCCCTGGATCACTGGACTGGTGAATCACTCCTTTAGCGAAGGCTTGGTCCCATAGCCCCTTAAAGAGGCATGGAACACGCCACTGCTCAAAAAGAGCAACGTGGACCCAGCAGTAACTAAAATTACCAGCCAATCACAAACGTGCCCTTTTCTTCCTCAAGTCATGGATAGAGTAGCCTATCTACAGATTCAGGATTTTTTTGAAGAACATGGCATCCTTGGGGCACGTCAGTCAGACTTTAGAGCACCTGTGGAGTGCCCTGGAGAGTGCTGTTAGGCTGCGTGAGCTGCAGCAAAATCTGGAGTAATAATTATAGAGACCAGGCAGACATTTTTGGATACTTTTGGGCAATGTTCAATGATTTTTTAAGCAGTATATTTGCCCATGCCCCATTCGCGCCAGAAACACCACATAAGCAGCACGTTGCACGCACCTGTGGAGTGCCCTGGAGAGTGTTGTTAGGCTGCATGAGCTGCGGGAGAGTTTGGGGAAATAATTGCCAAGGTATAAGTGAAGCCCTCTTCATGTTGAAGATTGTGACTTTTACATAAACTCTGGGACTAACCACATTTATATCCAATTTACAGACCAGGCGGACATCTTTGGACTCGTTTGGTAAATTTACAAGGATTTTATATGCAGTATATTTGGCGATGCCCCCTTCCCGCCAGCAACGCCATATTAACAGCACCTCGCACGCGCACCTGTGGAGTGCCCTGGAGAGTGCTGTTAGGCTGCGAGAACTGTGGCTGAGTCTGGAGGAATAATTACCAAAGTATAAATGAAGCCCTCTTCATGTTGAAGATTGTGGCTTTTACATAAACTCTTGGACTAACAACATTTATATCCAATTTACAGACCAGGTGAACATCTTTGGACACTTTTGTTCAATTTACAAGGATTTTTTTATGAGAAATATTTTGCCACACCCTCTTCCCACCAGAAACGCCATATAAACAGTGTCTCGCGCTCACCTGTTGAGTGCTCAGGAGAGTGCTGTTAGGCTGCTGGGCAGTTGGTGTGTTCTGTGGGCATAACATCTTAGCAACATATATGCTGATTTCCCTGATGTTGTAAGTGTTAAGATTATTATTGCACTGGGCTAAGTTTGAGACAACTACAGCCACAAGCTCCTATCTATTGTAATATAAGAGATAGTAGATAATTGAACCATGCCGGCAATCAGCAAAAAATACCAACTGCAAAGCTCAATGAAAATGGCCTGTAAACGATCTAAAAGCATGGCTGATTACAAGAAAGCAAGAAAACTATTTTTTTTTAAAACAACAGGTTAGAAATAATGCTCAGAAATTGCATATGATAGGTGCAACAGAGGGTGTAATTGAGGCTGTCTGGGACAAAAGGGGAGAGCACCATTTGGCCCAAGACAAAATTACAACCTACCTCAAACCTCTGAAAGCTGCTACTGTTACGCTGACACAATATATCCGAACTGAAGCGGAAAGCCAGTTTGATTGGCGTGAGACTTCTGAAATATCGGAGGCTGAACCTATCGATAACAACTCGCTGTTGAATATGGTCCTAAACCTTTAAAAGGTGACTATGGGCAACAATGAGAATGGTTCTATACAACAACAGAACAATATGATAGAGGTCTGTTTACCTCCAACAGATTTGTAAAGGTCTCGCGACCACTGTAAAACTGCGGCTAGTGCATATGCATCCTCCCCCATTAATGAGACCTCTTATTCGTCATCCGATTATTCCGATGAAGAACCTACGTCGGAACCAGAACAAACAAAACTATTGGAAGCATTATTCTTATTCTGCTCCGCCCTACATAAAGAGCAGCTGTTAGTTAAAGAGGGAGTAGGAAAGCTGTTAGAGATGATATTACAACGAGCCAATGTAAATAGATTTGATGAATTTCGAGCCAATATAACCGAACCAATGAACAGAATTTCGCAACATACTCCTGGTACACAGGCCATTGGGATTAAAGAGGCCGAATTAGATAACATCCAGGAGAATAGCATTGAGATAGAGGAGCCTATGGATCACTGTATTACCACTGCAAACCAACAAAAAGTGCATATCAAAGATAACAAACAGCCATGTAAAAATAAAGCAAAAAGGAAAAGGGTTCCCAAGAAAAAGTCTCAAATTAGAGGATCCTTAGCGTTAGCAGATACCACATCTGATAGAGTCGTTTGCGTTAAGGATGAGGACCTCTATATGATTGTTGAGGCATTTAAAACCCCAAAAAAAGAAACAGTTTAATGATAAAGAGACAACTAACAACCAAGAAGGAAGAAAATTGGGATCTACGGCCTTGCGGTTAAGAACTGAAACTAAAGGTAAATCAGAGCGCATAAATGACTCATAATATATTAGTGATGAGGAGATATTTGATATAGACAATGTAACGTTCAATGATAACATAGAACCTTCCAGGGTGTTATTGATTGGTATGCAACAACAGCTAGCACTTTCATCAATAGAAACAATGTTTTGCAATTGCTACAAGTAGCTGAGTGGAGATCCCATGCACATCGAAGGAGGCTAACTGGGTAATAATTGATTTTGTGTATCCCATTATATCTGACCTTATACTAGTTCACTCTAATGTGTTTTATGAAATGGGGTATGAATTTTCAAGAGTTGAAGAAACAGCTATCAAACCAACGAATAAGAGAAAGGAAAGATCTGAAACGCATAGTGATGAACAAGCGATTAATGATGTTAATAGTCTTGTAAAAAAGATTGTGGAAGGACTAAATGTGAAAAACCAACTTGTGTGTATACAGCATAGCTGTGATGAAATAGATTGACAAGTGGACGATGCTGAGTCAAATCTGAAGATGTTTTCGTGGAATTCTAGAGGCTTCGATTCCTTTGTTTCTGACCCAATAGGCAGATCTTTCTTATTGGATGCTGACGTGTTTGTTATACAGGAAACCTGTTCTTTAGAAAATGTCTTGATTTATGGGTACTCGATAATATATAGGAAAGCCTGTGAGGCAAGAGGGGGAGACCGTTTGTAGGGTTGATGATTGGGGTTTGTAACCACTTAGTTTTGAGTGAATATTGTCCTACAGGCAAAAGTAATCACCTGTTGGCAGGTAAAATATCTTGGGATAATGGTATTGATACTGCTACTATTCTTGTAGTAAACACATATAATCTGCCCAATAATGTCTATACTATCACAATTATTGACGAGCTGGAAAAACATTAGATTCTGGAATTGTGAATACACTACGTATCCATATATTATAATGGAGGACCTAAACTACGAAAGGTTTTGAGATTTATCAAAGGTTGATATTCTGCAGAATAAACATGGTCAACTGTAAAACAAAATTGGGAGGATGATCCTAACATGATTGACCTGTGGCTGACTTGTATAAATATAAATGGCCTCTTGCAACTTTATGTGAACACTGGAATTGACAGTTACTTTCCCTTCACATGGTCAGTGGGTCATAAGAGATCCTGGATCGATTACATACTGTTCTCGGATCAATTATTGGATCGCATAGGTCAACTTAGTCACACTGTTACTTCACTTAGCAACCATGTTGAACAGAAGTTTGAAATTATCATGAGCAGCAAAAAGAGAAAGCCCATGTTGGGTATCGCACTTATTAAACATACAGGAATAGAATACATTGGTCAATGCACAATATAGAGAAATATATTGACTCTTTTGATGAATCTTACAGAAGTGCCATGAGGGAAATATGATATAGAAACCTGTGAAGGGATAGTCCTATTATCAAGACAGTATATCAAAGAACGATTCAAAAATACTAATGGCAAATTCCGACATAAAAGCAAGATCTACAATATTATAATAACACATGAGAAACATAAACTCTATAGAGAGAAAACAATAATTAAGAGCTCTGGGTGGAAAAGAGAGGAATATCACATCTAAAAACTACTTATAAAAACTTTGTCTATAGGCATAAGTTCTCAGCACATGCTAAGAAATGGGTGCTAATAAGGAATATGTTTAACTTGTTGGGGCAAACTTCAGGTATGCCAGAGCGATACTGGACGTTCGTGGTCTTGGAGGGCCCAACACCCTCCCCCAGTAAACACGGAGGACTCAGTCAACGGCAAGCTCAAACTGCGGTTTATTACAGCGAAAACCAACAGGAATCAATACAAGAACTCAAAAAAATTCCAGCATGTCATACAGTAAATGGTGCACAGGCCCAAAACGGTTCTCAGTTCACTGTGCACCTTTTCAAGGTGATGTGAATGATTATGTGTCTGTATTGTAACTTGTGTGCACCACCTTTGCCTATGAGACCATGTCCCACTCGTTGCAACACTTTGTTGCACATTTGTTGCATACGTGTTACAGTCCGTGTCTGTATGCCTGGGATCGGCTCTCCTTTCTCTCCACCAATCACTGTCCATTGTCTGCTTCAGCTGCATCATGTGTTCGGAGACCACAAAATTGAGCTCTGCAGCTCCGAATTATGAGGATTTATTCCCTTTTTCTGCATCTGGTCCCTTTGTTGTCTGGGGATTGTAATGTCTTCCATATCTCTTGAGCTTGGCTGCAGGTCCTGTCTCACACGTCTTGCTCTCTGTCCAGCCTGAATCAGCTCAGCTCGTCCCTTGCTCAGTGGTATGAGGCCTGATGTAATTTTCCTAAACCTTATAATATAATACGGTTTCTACTTTTTCCACGTTATACTATATTCTCCATAGGTTAGTCACACTTGGTTATGTCAGGTCTTATAGGTGCTCCTGCAGTTCCATAGAGTTATTTGCATTTAAGCATCTGCAAGCTTTGCTCAAGATCGCTTGTCCCTTGCGATTTCTGCGTTACTGCATTTGGCTAATGTCAAAAATAATAAAAGCAATGACAGTATGTATATGTGTCTGTCCTCTATAGAACTGAACGTTCATGTTCTTTGTGTATTTAAGTGTGTGTTTGTGTCATGCGGTGTGGATTGCACGTGTGCTTCATGACCAGCGCTGCTGTGTGGTGGTGTCTCTAACGACGTCAGCAACATGGCTTCTTGGTGTTTAGTTTAGGCTGGCCATATAGGTGTCTCTGATCATGGCCTGCAGCTCTTCATTCACACATGGATAGATCTGTTCTGTGCCAGGTCGGTAAGGCTGGCTGAGGGGATACCTCTCAGTGTATTTATAGATCATTGGTGCATTTGGGATTTGTCCAGTATAGAATGGGTGATTGCAGGGTTTTCTGGCCTTCCGTCTTGTCATCAACTTGATGGGGCGGGGGGTGGTGGCAAGATCCCGACTCCCTCTTCAGTTTTAGAACATGTACAACTCACATAATACAGGCGATGGGTCACAGAACTAAATTAATATCATAGGTGAAGCTGATTGGATAAACTATATTAAGGACCTGTATTATAGTGATACTGCTGTATCAAATAGATACAATGGATTTAATAACATTGAAAGAACTGATGATCTTATATTTGATACTGCAGATATTGTGGATAATATCAGCAGGTCAAGGACCTCTAGGGCTCTAGGACCCGATAGGATGCCAAACTTAGTATATAAAACAAATCCACAGTTTTGGTCCAGGATATTTATTCAATTGTTTAATACAATCCGATGTACGGGCTTCCTACCGCTAAACTACAGGCTTTTGGCCATGACCGATGCATGTTCCAAGATATTCGCACTAATCTTGCTGAAAGAGTTAAATACCTGGATCAAGAAAAATAATATACTGTCAAAACTACAAACAATATTCCGTAAAGGTATGAATACCCTACATAATGCATGGACGCTGAAATATTTAATACGGGAACATCAGACTAAAGAAGGGGCACTATTAATTTGTTTTGTTGACTCTAAGAGAGCATTCGATATGGTAGATCATCAACTATTAAGCTGAAAACATGGAAATTGTACTCAAGAGTACTCTACTTTATACAAGAATTCTACACTGACACCACTGCTCAAATACACCTAAACAAGGCAGGTGTACTAAATAAAAGTATCAAGACAAATATGGGATTGAAACAGGGCTGTTCCTTAGCACCTACCCCATACAACTTATATGTGTCTGACATGGGTGGGAAACTGAGCAATGCTAGAAACTTCCCTCCCAAAGTAGGTAATCAGCATATAGCATGGTTGGCATTCGCCGATGTTACGCTTCTGCTAGACAGAACTCCTATTGGGCTACATCGGAGGTTAGAAAATCTGTCAGAATAATCAAGAAAGAACAGCGTCATTTTCAACTATCAGAAGACTTAGATTATGATCATTGGCCCTAAAAGGAAAAAGATCAAGCGTTATCGATGGGCAATAGATGACAATAGTCTTGAGGTTGTCCATAACTCTATATGTCTAGGTATTCCTATTTCCGATACTAGGTGTGTTGCCCAATTGGAGGACTATGTTAGACGAAAGATAGAAAAAAGATTCTTGGTGGTTTTAAATTGTGTAAGAACCAAAAGCGGTTGCTCATTGAAGGGACTAGTTAAATTAAATAAAACTTGTCTCATCCCCTGTCTAACATAGGGTTTGGAATTATTTACAGCAAGAGTAAGAGAAAAGTACAGTATACAGTACGAGAAAAGGTTCATTCATCCCTGGATTTTATGTCACTGACTTTTTTGCTGAAATGGTTTTGCTGAAAAAACGAATAGAATTTCTTTTTTTTATTTGGGGGGTTACTCCCTCAAATCCACTTCCCTTTTATTTATTCTCTATCCTCCCACCACTCCTACCCCTTATATGCTCTTACCCAATCCCCCATATTTTTTTATTTGTTTTTTTAAACGGGCATTGAATGAACGTTGTACCAAGAGAAACATCCTGGTTGAAAAAACCTGAGGGGCGAATGTGGAGAAAAGCTCTCGGTATACTGAATAATACGCCAGTTGAAGGATTACATTGTGAGCTGGGGATTTTATCCCTAGCCACAGCCACACAAAAGAGGATGGCTATGGGCATTTTCTATATCCGCATGATGCATAAATTCAAGGAACAGGATAGCATATTCGCCAATTTTAAAATGCTTTTGAACAAGATAGCACAGATACAGCATTGAAAGAATGGAGAAATTATGTTTCTTGAGGAAATCGGATTTTACATAGGAGAAGAGACACATATCTCTCAATAGGAAAACAAATAAAAGAAAAAGCTAGTTTGGGATAGGAATTATAATATCACTCATCTCGGTCAGTTTAAAAAATATAGTGTATATGTTGAACAGGCTTTATCTAATACAACACTATAATATGAAGGTCATATGGTTTATAATGTCCTTGAGATTGGAGATATTCTGAACCTTTTTCTAGAGCGGGTGCATGGAGTAATATTCCATATCTCAAACGCCTCTGTAGATTTTCTAATGAAGAGATCGAAACTCCTAGGCATCTTCTAAATAAATGTATAAAAATGGACACGAGCCATAGAAAAGGCTATCATAATCTGAGATATAATATTGAAAATTATGAAAGTGATCCAAATTGGAGTCTTCTATACTCAGAGAATTGCACAATCCTGAATGTTACAATATACCATATGTGGTTGAGAATAATGGAATGTTTGAGTAATTTGGCTTAAGTGATATTTTAGTGAACAATATTTTTTTTAAATATGCATATGAAAAATATTATGTCAGTATTTATGAAATGTTATATGAAATATTTGTAATGTATGTTTTTTACTCGATTTTATATCTTTCCTGATGTGTTAAACGGTTTACTTAACCATCAAAACAAAAATACATTTTAAAAAAAAACATTTGGAGCCAAAAACGGGACTGAAACTGGTTTTCTGGATTTTAAATCCACCCTGGACAGCCTAGTGGATAGGAGACATCTTGCCTTACTGATGCTGCTGGATCTCTCAGCGGCCTTTGATCTGGTCGATAATTACCTCCTGGTGGCCAGATTAAAGGACCAGGCTCACTGTTCGGGCCTTGCGGCTCAAAGGATTACATCTTTTCTTGGGCGTGTGGGAGGTTTTGTATTTTTGGGGCAAACTCTGGCTTTGGCGGTATTTCCTTACAGTGGTAATTTTTTGGTAAATTGGCCTTACCATTAGAGATAGTTAAGTATTACCCTACTTTGGTGATAATATAGTGTTAGCTTGTATTGGCGGTAAATTTGAGTAGTATCTTACTTCATGGTATTTTCAGAATTACCATATTTTTGTGATATAGTGGTGAGCATATGTTTTTATACTACAGCCCCATCATGAGACAAACCTTTCCTCTCTATTAGAATATCTCTTGGTCGCCTGTAGAGAACCCGCCAGACCTATCACACTTTTAGAGAACCCAGTGAGTCAGTCAGAATGCTACCCATTGTATGTGGCTTGTATTACTGGCTTATTTACATCCAGTAACCTATGTGTCTCATCTGACACTGCCTTCTTTTCTGCATGCAAAGAAGGACTCATTCACACCCACACAACCTTCTGTCTTGCTCATTTGTATACATTTACTCTTATTCTAAACTTGTCCCACAGGGTAAATGAGAAAGCAAAAATGCTTTACCACATTGGTATATCAGTAGAATTACCCATTGACTCTCCAAACTCAACCGTTTTTCAATCTCAGCTAACAGAAACGTTAGCGGAATTAGCAATTTCAAGTCTGTTCCGTTGAACATATTCTGCCACCTTTCGTCTGTGCAGAGAAAAGAGTGTATTAGACTCCATGGTCCCAAATAAAGTGTTCTTTCTGATCGAAGATTGCTGCAGAACAACACCAAGTGTTGAAAGTTTCTTTTTCCTTTTCACAGAATCTACAGATTGGATTTAAATTTGCATTACTTGCCCATGCCCGAAGCTGCTCTTTAGTCTTGAAAGCATTCAATCGAAACATCATGAACAGTCATCTTGCGCTCGGGTCTGGAAACAACTCGATGTATTGTATGGTGTTAAAGCTCAGTGCTTCAGATGGCACATCGACCATCATCTTGGATGCAACTCTCTGTACACTAGTCTGCTCCCAATCAACCCGCCAGATTTTTAGTTCTGCTGCGTTAGGATTCTCATGTAGAGTTTCTAGCTTAATGTCAAGTTACGCCAACATACTTTTGCATCTGAATCCACATTGACACAATGTTGTTCTTGTTAGATGAAGCACTATGAAAGATCTCAAATTGCGGGATTTGAAATCATCTCTTTTAGCATCCTAGTCTGTTTATCTTCACCTCCATACTTCGGTCCAGAGGCTTTCCTGGGGCTTCCTCCCGTGGTCTCCAGGAATCCACCATCTCTCGTGTCCTCCGGTCCTGCGACCTCCGACCCCTGCAAGGACAATAGTTAGTCATATCTAAATTAAATAGAAAAGGAACAGATTAAGTACATAGCACAATACCAATTTTACCCCTTCTACTACCTGGCCAAAACAAAAATGTGGCCCAAAACATTATGATCCTTTATATATCTGCAAATAAGCACATGTTAGAGAAACAACAACATAAATATCCTACCTTATTACACATTTCCAAAGATCTACATATAACAACGTTATTAAAGTGTGCTAGAATAGATTGAGTTGACTCAGCACCTTTCATGAATGCATAGTGTCCAATATTTTTTGTGTTTTTTTTTTTTACTTTGCTTTTTCATCTACTACTATACTACTATATTTTTAATTCTCATGGAATAAAACACCATCTCGTCATTTTCATTATGTATACATTATATAGTCAACAGTTCTTCACTCCTTCATTAACATCCAAATTTACTGTGTTTTCATCAGTTATCTTACTGATAGCTCTCTTTCCCATGCAATTAAAACACCTAACCTGTCTCACCTGCTCAAGCCTCTGTATATCATGCTTAGGATGACATGGCTTAATTTGATTGACATGGACAAAAATCTCTGTCACTATTTCACCCTCTGTCTTCAAAATTTTGTACACCACTGGGGACACTTTATCTATGATTTCGAATGGACCCTGCCATGCCGCAAGAAATTTTGAGTTTTTATGTTTACCTCTCCTGAAATTAAACTTATATACCCGATCACCTATTTTATACTCTTTCACAGAGGTATTTTTTATCATAGGAGGACTTTGCACTATCAGCAGCTCTCTCCAAATTTCGCTGCACAAATGCAAATGCATGTTGAAAATGCTTTCTCAATTCTTCCACATACTTGTGAACTGTAGATGCACTCACACGTGTTTGCTCATGCGTCCTGTATATTAAATGTTGTGGCAGTACCATTTTCCTTCCTGTCAACACCTCATGAGGACTGATACCTGTTGCTTTAACAGGAGTCAACCTAATGGCCATCAACACAAAAAAAAGGTAATCGCAAATCCGAACTAGAACCTGCCTCCGCTGCAAACTACTTTAGTATCTCCACGACAGATCTATTGCAACGTTCAACATTCCCAGAAGAGGTGGGCCGATATGCGATATGCAATTTCCTTTTTAACCACAATTTCTGCCACACCTAGCTCATTAAGGAGCTCGTGAAATGACTTCCTCTGTCTGAGTCTATTATTTGTGGTAAACCAAATCTTGAAACTATGTGATTTACCAGCAATGTAGCTGCTGTTTGTGCACTGCAATCTGGTGCAGGAATACATTCTACCCATTTCTACATTATACACACCACCATCAAAAGATATCGTTTCCCCTACTTGAGCTCTTTGCAGGCCCTACATAGTCGATTTGTAAATCCGACCATGGAAGAGTTAAACCTCTTTTCATTAATGGAACTCTATGCATTGGTGAAGCAGCTTTATATTGTGCACATACCAGTCACCCCCTGGTATATAATTCCACATCTTGGGACATGTGTGTTACGCTCACCTGATATCCCCGGGGGGGCGTCTGGAAGGCTCTGAGATCTGGAACCCTGGATGCGTAGTTGCCCAGTGCTGAATAATGAATCTGCAATTACAGAAGGAAGGATTTGTGATAACTGTCTCTAATGGGTGAATCTCCCACCTCCCTCAGACCGATTCCCTTCCCACTGGGTTCTTTTCTCACCTTAGTTATTTGTAGGATGAGCTATCCATCCTGCGTTTCTTGTGCAGGGGCGCTTGACATTTGTTGGGAGCAGCCCGAGTTGCTTCACTGGTGCAGTACGCCTTCCTTGGGCCCAGGCCTACTGTGACGCCGAATCTACTGGTAGGCAGGTAGGTTTGTTAATTGTAAGTCTTTGTTCTGTTTGTTGTGGGAATTCGTTAATGTCTTTATCTCCTTCTTTTCAGGTGCGAAGGTCTTGATGCTGGCGTGCCGGATGGAGAGGCACGTTTCTAGGTAAGAGAAAGCGCGTAGCACCTTTATTGTCTTTTAAAGCTAACCTGTGTTTTCTTCTTCTTCTCCTCACAAGCCGCTGTGGTGCTGCAAGTGGAGGAGGGCACAATGAAAAACAGGCCCCCAGAATCCATTAAGGTAAGTCCAGTGCTGTGCGGTTTGTTTAATATTGAAAGCAAACCTGAATATGTCTCTTTTCCTTTGCAGATGTTGCTGTGGTACTACGGATGTAAGTGTGGCGTAGCGCGATGGAATTCAGGTAAGACTGATGGAATTCGATGTTTTGGAAGCGCACATTCTAATATTGTTTTCCCCTTTCTCGTTACTGCAGGTCGCAATGTTCGAGCAGCAGCTGTGGTACTGGTTCGCCGGAAGTCCTTAAGCTAGTATTCACAGGTTAGTGACATTTCTTGGTTTCCACAGATTGCATCCCGGTTGAGATGCTGAGTGCTGGATGGTGTTTTCTCAGGTAAGACTGAATAATCTTGTTCTTGTTCTTGCAGGACTACAGGAAGATGCTGAAGACCAGGCGCTGGACACAGTGAGCATCACGCTGCTGGTTGCAGAATAAGACAAAGTGTGTTCTGCAGTCAGGGTGTGGTTTATATAGCCCAGGGAAAGTAGTACCAGGGAAAGTAGTTTCAGGTCTGCCACACCCAAAACACTAGACCGCATGGCTTGGTTCTTAGAACTAGACTGTGCAGGTGCTTCCATGTTGGATTTAAAGGCCCATGTACATAAATGGGACCTAGTTTGAACAGCCCTTCCTTCCTACATATGAGCCTGGTGCCAAAAGCGCCAGGACTGGCTCCATTTTGCAGTGGTTTTAAGGCCCTCAGGGTTCTGGTGGGTCCCTGCTTGTGGCACAACTTGTGCCCCCTCACAGTGGTCATGACAATGTGTGACCAGCAAGAATAATCTTTCAGTATCTCTAAAGTTTTTTATGAACCTCTGTGTCCTGCAGTTATCGCATCATGTGCATGGTGTAACATTAGCTCTCTGAATGAAAGAGGTACCACCCACTGTATCTGCCCTGTTATGGATTCCCTAATCATCAGACCATCCTGTAGTTTAATTAATTTTTTGTTCTTCAATACCACTCTCAACTCTTCTTTTCCTGTACAATAATTTTCAGTTAAAGGATTTTGTTCGGGGTCCATCAAATGATTATAATAGACCCCCAGTACTGGATCTTCTTGTTGTGCCTTAATCAGATCCTGATCTGGTGTACCATAACTCCATTGCACTACAGGTTGTTCAACTTCTTTTGGAGATTTAGAGCATGTAACTGCATCTATTTGTATTTCACCAATTAAGTGTTCAGTGGGCAACAATTCTCCCATAACAGCCCCAATCTTGACTAATTGATCTGCTCTGTCATTTCCCTCCTTATCCTCTCCCGGTGTTTTCAAATGTCCACGAAGTTTTCTCCAGTATACTGTTAAATCATTCTCTGATACTAATTTGTCTATAGCTTGAATCATTTTCCCATGTTTGAGGGGGTTTTTATTATATGTGAGCATGCCTCTTGCTTTCCAGCCAGGCAAATATTCTACAAAGCTATTTCGTGCATAATCAGAATCAATCTTCAGGACAATTTCACTGAATTTGTTATCAACTGCAGTAGTAATTGCTTTATAAATGGCTGCTAACTCTGCTATCTGGCTACTCCTAGCCCCAATTCTCATTCCTATACTAGGAATGTCCTCACATCTCAACCAGACATTTCCTATCCCCGACACCAACTGTTTATTGCTGTCATTTTCAATGTGAAAAGCACATCCATCGACATACACAATTGGCAATTCCTTGCATGTATTTTCATCAAAAGCTTTGTGTGGTGATTGTTCAAACTCCTGCAAACTGGACTCCACCTCTACCTCATCTGATACACACTCAGCTGCACAGTCATGTAGATCTGCCAACCCTTGAGCAATTATGCTCTTTTTATTCTGGCCATATCTCACTTCTACAGGAAAGCCCTGCAATGTCAATGTCCATGAAGTAATTCTGAACTGTGCTAGATTGCCTGATCTAATCCTTTTACTTTGTAAAAACTGCAATGGTTGATGATTTGTCTCAATGATCACCTTCTCCCCTTGAACAATGGGACGAAAATGTTGCAATTCCCATACAGTGGTCAGAAGGGCATTTTCACATTCACTGAATTAAATTTCAACCTGAGAAAATGCCTTGCATCATAATCAATATTTTTATGGTTCAAATCATGTTTTTGAGATAACAATGCTGACATACACTGCTCAGTGAATCCTATTTCTATAAAAGAAATTGTTATTCTTTATGGGGTAGGCCAAGCATGGTGCCTTTATGAGACATTCCTTCAATTTAGCAACTGCCTCAGATTGCTCCTTTCCCATTTCGAGGGTGTATTCAGCTTCAATAGTTTAGTCAATGGTTGAGTGATTTCAGCATAATCTTCAATACATTTCCTGTTATATCCTGTCATTCCTAATAGACTTTTTAAACCTTTCATGTTTCTCGGATCTTACAACTTCTGTATGGCCTCCACCTTTTCCTTTTGTGGAATTAACACGCGTTCAGTTACTTCATGGCCTAAGAAATTCACCTTTTTCTTGCACCATTGGACTTTCTGTAAAGATACTTTGGCACCCGCCGTCTGCAATTAGTCAAGTACACAACATGCTCTGTGTGCCTTTGGTAAGAAGAATCAGAGCAGGTGGCTCCATCTTCCCCTACTTAGCACCAGCACATTGGAATGCCCTACCTCACACTATACGAGGTGAGGCCTCACTCATGACCTTTAACAAAGCCATGAAAACAGTCCTCTTCACCTGAAATATGCCACAATCTACAGCCACAATCTACCTGTTTATCAAATAAATGTGAGTCCACATCAATGCGACTCAACTATGCCTATATGTATATTTTATGTATCCGAATGTATTCTTGAAATTTGCTCATTGTATAACGGTTTCTCCCCATGTCCCCATGTGCCCTCTCCCTGTAACTAAGCTCCCCTCAAATAACAGTGCCTCAATGTGCTGTTGTGCGCTATATAAATGAAATAAATAAATAAATAAATATGTCTTATTTCATCAAAATGACTTTTTAAGCTTTCATTTTTTATCAGGACATCATCTACAAAAACTATGGTCCCTGTTTCCACTGCATCTGGTGTAGCTTTTCTCAAAAATATGCCAAATTCGTTCCCACTTTTGACATACCCAAATGGTGTTCCGGACTTAGCATATTGTGTTTTATCAAATGAAAATGCAAATAAATTCTGAATGTCTTCTGCCAATGGCACACACCAGTACCCAGATGTAAGATCTAATGTGGTAAGTACCTTTGACCCATGCACCTAAGCAAGTCCTTGATCAATGAATCAGAAAACAAAAAGATGTCCTGACAGGTTCACTAAACATACATATAAATTCAATTTATAGTAGTCTCCTCAATGCCAAGAGTATGGCACAAACTATCTGAAATAGTTCCTAGGTATGTATTTTATAATTTTATGTGTCCACCTAAGTCTTCATTGGGATAAGTCTTTCAAATCCACGATTTCATACTTCTGTTTAAGAATTTTACAAAAGTAACTTTTTATAATTTTTTGTTATTGCTCACAAGCAAGGTCTGTAAATTATCAAGCACAATTGGCTAAACATAAATTCCAAAGAAAGCACAATATATACAAAAATGGAACAGATGGGTATCCCTATTAATGTACACAGTTTTTCATATAAAACAAAATGCAATTATTTATACACATTTTAAAAGAAAATTTGAAAGAAAAACACTTTTTCTTAAAAACAGTCAACACAAAGTGAATATTGGAAATGATAGGCCCCCTCTCAGAGGTTGAAACCATATGAAGCTGAATTTAAAATTTTTCAGTTCAGTTGAGGGCATTTCCAATTTACTAGCTAAACTCAGGGTCTACTAGCTGAACTCGGGGTCATTGATCAATGAATGGCAGCGGCCATCTAGACACTGGCATTATTTTATTTTATTCCCTCATGTCTGCACACAAACGCCATTCACCATTTCGGTTTAATACAACCAGAATCGGAGTGTTAGAGGTACTATGAATGGGTCTGATAATTCCCCTAGACTCCAAGTTTTTAATTATCTCTGCCAATAACTCCAAGCATGCCAGTGGCAATCGATATTGGTGCACAAATACTGGATTTCTACCACACCCCTCTGGTAATGTGGCAACATGTAAATCAGTTAGGCCACAATCATATGCGTCTTTGGCAAAAACCTCATTAAATTCCATAAATATTTTTCTCACTTCATCCTTATCCTCTTCACTAACACAGGCATCTGCTAACAAAATCTGCTCCTCTACCATTTTTGAAAATTCCGGGAAATCCTCCAATGGAGGAACCTCTGTGCTTTCTTCCAACTGTGTGGCTGTATCTCTCTGCAGAGTTGCCACTTTTAAATATTTTGGTGTATCAGCCTCCATTTCAATGAGCTGATTTCCTGTTTCATTTTCATTTAAATCAAATAATATGCAATTCTCTTGGTGACAGCACACTGTCTCATTAGAATCATAAGGGTACACAGACTGAATTTTGAACATCCCTTTGGGTTGGGAATCCAGGTACTCTGGCAAAACACCCTGTGCATTTACATATCTCTCAGGGATATTTCCAATTACCATATTGTTGAAATCTGCAGTATAATATGATTTTTGTATTGGCATTCCTAGCAAGAAATTCTCTTCTAAATGAACATCTTGACATCCATTATTATCCACCATGATTTTGTCTGACCCCTCCCCAATATCTAACAATGGGGTATATTCATAGTCCAGTCCTTGCTGTTTCATGGACACATTCAAGCACACAAATGCATCAGAATCCTTTATTTGCTGTCCATTTTTGCGCTTTATTGTTATAGTAACCTGCCTGGTGAATGCAGGAATAGTAATATCCTTCTTCACCTGCAGTTCAATTGCATATGGCACCAATTGTGCACAATGATAAGCCTTTCTTTTGTCTTCAAATTCGGGGGCAGGCCCGCCTAACTGGGACCATACTTTTTGGTTAAGGAAATCTAACACCATACACATTCTGTGCATGATATCATTGCCCAGGTAAAAATCTTTTTGTGTTCCGCTCACTATCCACACATTATGGTAGATGGTTTTTTGTCCAACAGCAATCTTTAGCATGCACCTTCCTGCAATTCAATTTTCAAAATCTGGATTGTCCAATCCAGAGATGTATTGGTTTTTAATTCTAAACTTCGCGATCTCCTCCCTTTCCATCATTCTCTGCAGTAGTTTCTCATTAACAAAACTCCTTTCCTGTTCAAGTGCCAAAGTGGCTTTTATCACTTCAGAATGGCCAGTTATACCAATATGAATCCATGGCTGCTCATCTTCCATATGTATTTCAGCAAGAGTGGTAATGTGTTTTTCTGTGTCTGCTTTAGGGATGGTGTTCTGTTTGCACTTCTTTTCTTTTAAATAGAAGCACACTGTGTGCTCATCTATTTCAGTTTGCCATTTCCTCCTAGGATCCAAATACATCTGCACAGCTTGTTTTTGTTTTTCACTTTGCATTATGTCCTGATACATCAAAATAACGGTGACACTAGGCACACAGCTATTCTGGAGATACACTTCCACTGCATCATTTGATTTGGCAACAGTATGGCATTCATTTACACTGCTGTTGTGTGACTTTATTTTCTTAAGCCTTAATGTTTTTTTGGTTAAAGACCATTGAACCCCATTTACCCCATCAATAAGAGGAGACAATCTTTTCAGGCAATCTGTTCCCATCAAGAATGGAATTTGACAAATAGATTTGATCAATACTTCCTGTTTCATTCTGTGTTTTCCTATTTTGGTATGTCAACTTCTGTGACACCTTCAATAGGCACCACCTCACCATTAAAGCTATGTATTGAGCCTTCACTTTGTCTCACTTTGATCTGATTCTGTGGCGATCTCCCTTCATTGATACTTTTTACCAATTCTTTGGACACAATTGTGGCCTGTGCAACCGTGTCAATCATTTCAAATGTATTGCACTTCTCTTCCACAGTAATGGGAGCATAATACCTGTCCTCAACTTCCTCCAATACACACAAAAAGTGTGAATTTTTACTGATTTCAGGACTCACTTTTCTCAGACCCTTCTCACTCTTGGCTAAGCACATCGGTAAATGAAAGGACATTTTTCCCTCCTTTCTTTCCATTTCCATTTGAGAAACCTTGCCCATCTCCCCATGTTCAGAGGTCATTTGGAGTGTGGCCACTGTTCGCCCTTCCGTCCGGGAATCATCGGAGTTTACACTGCAATCCTCCAACTGAATATGCGTATAAACATCAACTGATGGGTTGTCATTTTCTAATTCTGCACATTTATTGGTATTTGGCATGATATCAGTCTTTTTAATTTCTTCAAAAATACGTGGCTCAAAGAACTCTTCATGTGACTGATCTGTACCCTCCTTTTTGGTACTTACTTTTCCTGCCGGTATTTTATTAGCATCTTGATTGTCTAGGGAGGGTGTTCTAACATTCACATCTACTGTCTCATGTGCATTTTCAGGTATTTTCATGTTTAAATTATCAAGCAGCTCAGGACCATTATGCAAAACCGGTGTCATGGTGCAGGCACCCAAACCCTGAAACTGGTGGGGCCATCGCGAACTCTGGCCCCTTGGGGGCTTATCAGGCCCCAGCCAGGCTCACCTGGCACCAGGCTCATGGAGGTGTTAGTGACATGGTCCATTAACTTGGCTCAGAGAGGCTGAGCCATTCAGTTCAGGGTGTGGCCTGGAACTACTTTACCTGAGAGAAGGGATATGGAGAAGAGAACTATTTTCTTGGAACTACTTGCAAGGCTATTTAAACCACACCCAACAATCTGAACACGTGTCACGTGATTCTGCACTCCTGCAGCGTAACGCTCAACATGTCAGATCAGTTCTTGCTTCCTTCTGCCATGCCCGTCCAGAGTCTTCCATCCATTGGCACCTGCGAACAGAGAATAACAGGAGTAAGTTAAGCATCGAAGGCCTTACCTGCAGTACATCCAGATCTCATCTCCTGCTTTCCCACGAACCGCCGCATCTGCAGAACAGAATGAAAAGCACCCTCTCGGGTAGCTACTCACCTGATCGTCCCGCTCCAGGAACTTCATCGGGCAGTTCTTCACTCAGCAGCGCGCCGCAGCTCGACACCGCCACACGAATTTTCTATTCTTCTTCCTGGATTTGCGCCGTACCTGCTGAACAGAAAAGGACAAACAGGTTAGTCACACGTAGCAAAGGAAAGCTACAGAGGCGAACATTTGCGCACCCAGCATAGCGCTATACTTACCGGCAGGAATCCTGAGCATCATTGTCAGGAGGGTCATCTATCATTCGAAGGTCACTTAATGCTGCACCTGTAAGGCAATAACGGACAGAAAGACTTAAAGGCAGTCATTCCAAGCAGTTATTGGAATAGAGACTTACCTCGTTCCTCCCGGGCCTTCTACTTCAGCAACTTCCTTTTGGATCAGTGACGTAACTCGATCCAGGAAAGACTGTGAACCGCGCCCCTGCCAGAGTGTGCAGGACGGAGAGCTCGGCCATTAAAAAACAGAGGTGAGCCAGAAGAATTGAAGGATAGATCGGAAGGAGGTGAAACCACTGACCAGCTCCCTTCGGTAGCTAATATCTTGTTTCGACTTGCAGGTCCACATTTCCTGAAGCAAGGACTAAGGGGAGACGCAAGATAGCATCACCAGCCAAGCAGAGCAGGATCAGGACAGGCAACACCCTACGCACACGTGCACGTCCCTGTGGAGACCAGGTGAGCGTGACAACCGGCTCATGGAAATCTGTCTTTTTATCATTGCAGGTGTCATGAATGCTTAGTCACTTATTATAAGAAGCCACCAGGTCACTTCTATGACCTTATGCCCCTTCATTTGATGACTGTTTTTGAACTATACAGGGGTTTCCTATTTATTCAGCCAAAATGTTTACTTGGGCCTCGAGACACTGGAACCTTTCCATTTCTCTAGAATCTTCTCTTTGCGGCCTAGGCCGGTATTGGTTGTTCTCCCCCTGGTTAAATCTATTCTGATATCTCTCAGGAGAGTGATTCCTATTTGAATTGTTTCTGAACTCTTGATTCATTTGAGGCAGGGAGCGGGGTGTACCTATTCTTTGGTTGTAATCCCCTGGTGGCGGTGATTGATTGTATTGATGTGGAGCATAGTTCATATTCTGCCTCGTGTTCTGTCTCTCATTTTGTGAGTACTGTTCCCTATGCTGATTCCCATTTTCAATAAATCGATCCACATACCGTGGTCTGTCCTGTTGGCTATATATCATGGTGTTGCCGTCCAATCTGCTCTGTGTCCCCAATGTCTGGTAGGGACTATTACTTCTTTGATCTTGATTTTTTTCTCTGATTGTTGTTCATGCCTGAAATATCGGGCCAATATCCTACCTGGGGTCTGTCTCCTAGGTACCCAGGGCTAATGTAACTCTCTCTATTACTAGGATCATGTGACTGAAACATCGGTGCAGAGGGCGGCAACCTCTGTGGAGTACCCCTCTGTTCGGGTGTCATATTACTTTTGCCTGGTCTTTGAGCGGACTCAAGTGACATTTTAGCTGACCTGATCTCCATTACTGTTGCTGAGGATTCTTTAGATTTTGATCTTGTTTCTTTCATTTTATCACCCTCTCTACCCTAACAGTAGAACAATTCATACAGTTTGGTACTTTGGTGCACAATCCATTCAAGGGACTTCTCACGATCAAACTCGCAGACTAACTGTGCTATAATGTCTTTCTGCAAACCATAAAAATAGGCAGTTTTAAACTCATTGGAATTGGGATTAAAAGATACATCAAAACGAGAAAAGGCTCTTTTTAAGTCTTGAAGAAATTGGCGAGGTGATGTATTTGGCCCAGCCGTGATCATATATACAGCTTTCTTCGCCTCCTGTAATGACTGAAATGGAGAAAAATGACGCCTAACCTCTTTTTCAAATTCTGCCCATGATAGTGTGGGAGTATCCAGATTTAAGTGAAAGTATTGTCTGTATTGTTCCTTGGGTATGTTTAGGGCTTTAAATATAGCGTGCACCACTTCTAAGTGGTCCTATATACAGGACGTCCCTCCTTTTTTGAACAGTTTAATCAGGGCCTTGATTGACTTCATGATCTTGATAGGGCTACTTGGCGCTATTTTTGGAATTGAATTACTTTGTGGTTCAACCCTTGCCTCAGGTGAATGGGATTGGTGGTAACCCCCAATGGGTGAGTCAAACCCCCCAAATGGAGTTCACCTCAATCCCATTGAATGTGGTGCCCTGTCGCTTGTCCTGAGACCTGAAATCGCATATCTGCTGTTCCAAATCTTTGCACTTTTTAAGGCGTATGCAGGTAAGTGTTTTCATCATCCATTTTACTAATCACATTTTGCATATCGCTCATCTGCATTTGCCATTCATTAAACTCTTTGTCCCGCTTGTCCCTTTCTTGAAACATTTTAACTTTCTCTTGTTCAACAGTCTGTAGTTCACCTTCTTTCTCCAGATTCTCTCTTTGTAAAACTTGTATTTCTAAAATAGCCTCCTCTTTATCTTGTCTAATGTGACCTACCAACCCTTTCAGGTGTTTTAATTCTTTTTCAGTGTCCTCAAACTGTTTTCTGCTTTGAGACAACTGAGTGTTGAATTCTTTACACTTTGATTGCATGTCTTTTGGACATACCTCCAGTTCTGCTCTTAACTTTTTCTCCTGTTCACTAGTTCCATCTAATTCGACTTTTAGTCTGCTAATTAGCTTGGCATCATTTTCTTGCATTCGCAGAGACCTATTTAAAATGAACCATGTTTTGGCACAGAGCCGTATCAAACAGTCTTTCTCTGAATGTTTGTCAGCAGCATTAAATAATCTCCGAAGACATACCTGAATTATGCTACATTCTTCAAAAATGCTGTCCAGTGGTTCTTTCTGAACTTCCCCATAGATACGGTCATGCCATTCTGTGGCATCATTTGATGACCATGTTCCATGTGCATATAATTTTGCCTCCAAATATTTCACCAACTCTTGGATTGTGGCATCAATTTGAGACATTCTAAGATTCAATTTCAGTGTCACACTACTCTTTCAAAATGAGTTCCCTTTAATGCACGTATGGCGGTGTGGAACACACTTGCCATGCCCAGTAGTTGCTCTACAGTCTGTTCCTACAGGCCCAACGCACCATTTTATGTAGGAGGTTTTGTCTTTCTGAGGCAAACTCTGGATTTGGCGGTATTTCCTTACAGTGGCATTTTTTTGGTAAACTGGCCTTACCATTAGAGATAGTTCAGTATTACCCTATTTTGGTGATAATATAGTGTTAGCTTGTATTGGCAGTACATTTTAGTGGTATCTTACTTTGTGGTATTTTTAGAATTACCTTATGTTTGTGATATAGTGGTGAGCATATCTTTTTATACTACATCCCCATCATAAAACAAACTTTTCCCCTCTATTAGAATATCTCTTGGTCGCCTGTAGAGAACCCCCCAGACCTATCACACTTTTAGAGAACCTAGTGAGTTTATTCAGAATGCAACCTATTGTATGTGACTTGTATTACTGGCTTATTTACATCCAGTAACCTATGTGTCTCATCTGACACTGCCTTCTTTTCTGCATGCAAAGAAGGACTCATTCACACCCACACAACCTTCTGTCTTGCTCATTTGTATACATTTACTCTTATTCTAAACTTGTCCCACAGGGCAAATGAGAAAGCAAAAATGATTTACCACATTGGTATATCAGTAGAATTACCCCTAACACACTAAAAATGGGAGACATAAAAAAAAAAAATCACTCCAGCTTTGCTTTTTGTTATAATATATTTATGTTATACACAATCCAGCTTACCAACAGTGAGCATAACCTTGTCTCCTGAAACAAAACACAGTGAAGAGAACAAGCATATAGAAACATAGGAAAATAAAAACCTTATATTCAATTCTTTTTAGAATAAATGCATCAATAAATATCAAAAATAAAACACATTGCAAAGTGAACTCAGTGTGCATCTTTTTAGCCAATGCAAATATGCTTAGAGAGACATGATATTTTCTTTTTAAAATTACCTCACTACTCTGTCCTTCAAAAATTGTACTGCATTTCATACATGCACACGCTCCTCATGTTTGACTGACTCACCAAGATAAGCGAATTCTGAAGCACTTGTCACTAAAGCATTATTTATGCAAACCTCCCAGCGCACTCCAGAAACACAGCCTTGCACTGCGTTAGAATACTTCAATGTCAGGCAGCTCTCCCACTCTCTTTTTATCTTCAAGACTGCAGCCACGAATCTCCCATCCCTTGAAGAAATTGTCCGCATTCAAGACCCAAGCAGCTCTTGGATCCCTGGCTGTTCACATTCAGCTCCCAATCATCTCTGAACTCTTCATCTCACTTTGCACATTAGAAAAACGTTCCCTGTCTATCAATTGACATCAGCCGGCTGTGCCACCTCCCTTTTTCTACCAATCATAGGACAAGAATGTTTTGTAAAAAAACTCTCTCTGTGCTCCAGAAAAATGAAAGCTTCAGCCCAGCAAAGGAAATTGTTTCAATTTCCTTTTCTGCTGGTGCATATTTCTCCATAGAAAAACTAACATGCAATGAATCTCACTGTGTTTAGACCTGCATTCTATGTTAGATGAACAGTTAATGAGTTAGGGGACAAAGTATATAATTAGTTAATTATATATTTCCAATGCCGTTCCACACAGATAAAAACATCCAAATTGTAAAATATGCAAATGTTCTGGATTTTAAAATGACAGCAGACTGTGCTAAATGCTTCCAAAACTAAACACATTTTGCGGGTTTAGCTAAATGCTTTTAAAAAAATGCTTGCTGAAAAAACTGTGCCTGGCTTTATTTCCATACTGCATACTGCATACTGGCAGTAAAATCCCCATATATATCCTTACAGCCCTGCACTGCTAGTGTGGCAGTCGTTGATGCAAGCTCCAACCCCATTGCCTTCACTTGCAGAGTCCAACAGGGCTTGTGCATTACCCCACGCTCTTCTACCTCTACATCAGCCCATTCTCAGTCTCTTGGACCACCTGGGTGTGCATTACACCAACTATGCCGATGACACCCAGGTCGTCCTCGAGCTGACCGGTGACTATGTAGAAGACTGCTCTGCCATCAACAAAGTGTACAACGCAATTCAGACATGGATAGCTGATAACTCCCTAGCCCTCAATAGAGACAATACCGAGCTCCTGATCGTGGCATCAGGTCTGTGGCTGAAGAAACTCAATCCAGCATATGGTAGTTTTATTATAGCAGCAGTTCAATCATCGTAGCCAAGAGTGTGAAGACACTTGGTGTGTACTTAGATGCCAAACTCACTATGACACCTCATGTTTTGCATACTTGCTCCTCTTATGGCTACACAACCAAGCTCCTAAACTGTTCATGTCCCTACATCTCAGCCAGCAATTGCTCCCTACTAGCCACCGCCCTAGTGAATTCCAGGTTGGACTATTGCAATAGTCTGCTGACTGGCACCTTGCAAGCCTACATACAATTTCTTCTGCTCTCCGAGAATGATGCAGTTTGTGCTGTTCATGTCTCTGATGCCAAAAGGGATCTGCACTGACTTTCAAAAAAACATAGGATCACCCATGAGATCCTCACACTGTCCTATAAATGTTGGACGGATACTGCTCCAAAATATCTGAAAGACTGCACAAAGGTGAATCAGCCGGGAGAACCTCAAAATGGCTCAACCAAGGTTCAAGCTGGTCAGATTGGGCAGCACAAGCTTTGACATCCAGCTCCCCTAGCATGGAATACTCTGCCAGTGTAAATAAGATCAGCAGGCACAACCTCTGTTTTTATAAAATGTGTTAAGCACCATCTGTTCAACCTCAAACCATGCTGAAGAGACACTTTCTGCAGCTCTCTCTCTCTCCCTGGCACTGACGCTTATGTCTGCTCTGTCTATGTCTTTGTTTTTTGTGCACCCTGACGCCCACAGGCATGTGGCGCTCTAGAAAAATTAAGTATTGATAACAATAATAATAATAATAATAACTGAAGGAGTTACTGTGGACTGGAGGAAATACTTTGGGCCATTGGCTGGAGGGCAGCTCCTCCACTTTACTGCTAAGCTTATAATTTGTGGGTGTGGAAAAGTGGCAGAAGAGTGGCAATAACAGAATTACCACATTTTGTTGCCACATTTTACAATTTCAAACTCAGAATAAGCCCCATTTTGCCTGATGCACAACTGTTGACCATCTGTGTTTTCTCTGCATGACTGTATGTGGAATTTGACTGTTGCTTTTTTCCCAGTGTTTCTTTCACAAAGAAAAGGTAAACTTGAGAAGTTTTAACCTGGAGGGACCCCCTCAGCCCTTCCATTTTCCTGAACATCTACAACTGTCTCCCCCTGACTCCATCACCCCTCTCCAACACAATTCTTTATTTCTTGAAGACTGTTGTATTGCTCTGTATTGGGGCTTACAGAATAATGTGCACTCTTCACTATACTTGCTTTATTTTCCACTCAATAATTTGATGTACCTCCTGTCTATTGAATTTGGAATTTGAAGATGGGTTGTAAGGTGTCTTAATTGATTTGCAGAATGTATCTTAGCTTTAAAATGTGATTTCACGGAGGCGGCACCCCTGATCTAACACCCCCTATCATGACAATCCCCCCACAAAATGATGGGAGAAACACTGGCTGCATTTAATTTGAACATTCCATTTTATTAATCAAAACCAGAGGTTGTCCCCTAGCTTTATGCTCGGGAAGACAGTAACAATATTATACACTTATAGTTAACTTGTCTACAGAAAAGAAAATACATTTGCCTGCTTCTTCTCGCTGATGATCAACGCACACAAACATCCGTCCATATAAAAAAACATACATTTTCCACAAAGCAATATCCAATAGGCTTCAAATGAGTGTCGTCTTCCATATGTTCTCTTACTCAACAACAGACTACACAATCACTTTTGATTTTCTCCAAAATCAACAACTGTTGGGCTCAGAGAAAAATGTGAAATGAACAGTTAGCTAGAGTTTCTCTTGCGACACTGACAAGCATTGTATTGGTATCAGAGAAAATCTACATCACATACACTCCTACATATGTATGGTGCTATTAGTTTCTGGTGTAGGCATGTATGTAAATTACAACGTGTCATTTGTTGAATTAGTATTCGACAGGCTTGTGTTTGGGTAACTGTGCCTTCATTTTTGGAGAGCACAATATATTGGTACATTTAAAAGTCATATAAATATGAAAATATTCTCTGCAGGGCTAGGAACAAACCTGCAAATCCTACTTGGCATTTGAAGTCCACTTAATACAGAGCCATTTATTTTCTGGGTAATGTTATTAAAATGTGCTGCCACGGTCTTTCAATTGGCATCATTTTTTAGGCGATCGAAGTGGACAAACTACTCTCCCTCTCATCCCACTACAATTGTGGGGCTGTACTCAAAATGTCTCTTTTTATATAACTCAGCCTCTCACAGGTGAAATATGTAATAATCTGTTATAAAACTGTGAACATGTTGTACACCATTTCAAAGATCCTGTATCAAAATACAACTGTTAAATCACAGGGTTTAATTTACTTGGTTACCTTAAGAAAACAATATGCATGTCATGCTGAAAATGCAATGGCATTCTATTTTAAATCAATTCCCCAATGTATTCCCTTACAGCCCAATCAATTCAGTGGTCTAGCTGGTAAAGGGTATTCTGAGGACAATTGAGCAGGGGTTTTCATTATACTCACTTTTAATTTGTCATTTAAAGGCTCAATATCAGATTGACATCTGACAGCTCCGGGCAGCTTCACTTAGTCATCTACGCCTCCTGTCTGTCCTCTAGTTCATTCTTAGCCTTTCTCGGGGATTGTGATCCTATTTAGGTAAAGCTTGTGCATCAGGTTTCCTCTGGACAAGAGCCTTCTGAGTGGATCTTTCAACTATTAGCAAGGTTTTATCCCACTCCACCTCTCCTGTTGAACAGGGTCCCCTGTCTGCCCACTAGTCAGAATCCCACATCTTTCTCTTCTTCCTGTGTTTTTGGGTTTACATAAGTGGTACAATGTTGCCATGGAGTGTCATTTCTTGCAGTCATTTCTCTTTGGACATGTTCTCTCAATGATTCCCTCTAGAGGTTGACACTCATATTGATGCACTTCCTTATTAGGATACGTCCAACATATTCTGCTATATGACAAGGTGAGGTTCTGATCATATTTTGACCCAAATCCATTTACCCCCTTAATTTATATTCTGAGCAAATCCCACTATTGATATGTACGTTTTCAGAATCGTCAAACAAACTCGGATGCAGGGATATCTAACACGACCCAACCGTTGCAAAGTTATGGGGGTTTTTGTGAATGCCATTTTGTGCAGCTTTTTTAAATGGTCATTTTCTGTACATTGCAGCCCCATTTGAACTTGATTACCTACAACTTATTTCCTGCTAAACTGCAAGGTTTTTTTCTCTAGGTGGCCCTGTTGCAATGCAGGCGGGGAAGATTTACTACGTTTTGTTTTGCTCTGCACTGCCTATCTGCCCTTTAGGAAACGTTTTAAGACAACTGCAATTTGTTCAATGCCAAACTGCGTTTTATTAACCTGGGAACATAGCTCAGCGGCAACGTGCTTGCCTTGGAAGCAAGACGACATGAAGCAACACAGGTTCGATTCCTGTGTCCGCGCTTAGATACCTCTGGGTATTTAAGCGCATTATAAATACGCAACTAAGACAAAAAAAACAATTACGCAACTAAAAAACAAACAATTCCTGAAACAAACAATTCCTGTAACAGTGCCTCGATGCCGACGGGCTCTGTGAGCGCTTTAAAAGTGCCAAAATAAAAAAGAAATTATCTACTTTCGGCTAATTCACCTTGTGTTGCTTGGACATTATTGCTGTATTTTAGAAGGGCGACTAACGTGCAATTAAATACATTTTTCATTATTTAGTGCAAAATAGAGATGTCTCTTTCTAATATTTGCCCAGAGGCTGCTACATGATAGAAATGAACAATGCACATCGTATTCAAAAACATGGTTCGATTTACTTTAAATGTTTCCTGCAGGGGCCAGTCCTTTTGCACTAGGATGGGCATCCCCAAATCTTCAACATAGGATACTTAACAGCCACCAAATGGCAATGGCTATCGTTGGTGTCTAACCACCTGGGCTCAAGCTAAGTTAAAAACCCAGAAGTGAAAGGCTTAGCTAGTTTTTGTTTATGGAAATATTTAGCTTTACGTTTATGGAAATCTATAAAGCAATCACACCAAAAGGCATGAAAGTGTAAAAGAGCAATTGTCTATTAAGGTCCTCCATCCGCCCCACAGAACCCACTTACAGGGAGGAAAAACAATTGGGTAGAGTGTGGAAACAAAACTAGAAGTGGTACTTTAAGAAACAGTGCTATCAGCAGCCATGTATGTGGGACTATATGATTTGAGAGACATGGAACTGCACTACACTCTGAATCAAACCATTGCAAGGAAGAAGCAGTTTCAAATGCCCACCTTATATATTAACATATAGCAGGCCTTAAAATCAAAAGCGGTGGCTTAATAGAATCCTTAATTATAAACATCTGTCAGTTAGTATCATGCTTAAATCCCAAACACTGAAAGTTAATAGTGGGTTTAAATCATAAAACATGTTACTTAAGCAGGCTTCAATACCAACCACTGTGACGTTATAGTGGAGTTAAATCCACATATTGGCCACTTAATAGCATGTTTTAAAACCAAAAGCTCTAACTTAGAGGGTTAAAGGCTTGTTGACACTGTCCATGTTTATTATTTTAAATAAACCTAGATGTTAGAAAACTGGGAAAAGGCATGTTAGTATCAGTTACATGTGATTTTACCAAATTGAAAAATAACAAATACTTTTTCAACTAAACATTTTGAACGAATTAAATAGCACAATTTTATTTTTTTATTTGGGGGGACCCTCCCCCAAGCCCTCCATTTCCCTCCGTTCATAATCCTACCTCAAACCCCTCCCCACCCGTTTTGACCCCTTATGCCAGCCCCCATATATATATTTTCTTTAAAAAGCCCCTACACTTCTCTCCCTTTCCCCATTTCTCTCTCACACCTTTCACACACCCTCACCATACCACACGTAACTGGAACATCTCTCTGCTACACACAACACAGTGTCCGCCCTCCACCTGACCTTTTGGGCTGCAACAGCTCCACCTGACCTCAGCCACACACTTTCCAATCACCTCTGTGTCGTCTGAGCTTTTATAGCCCAGCCTACACCCTTCCAACACTCCTCCCGTCTCCCATTGGTCTCCCTGGTCACATCCTCCCCTTAGCCAATCTCTGGCTAAGCGATCCCTCTAAGGTTGGGACTCCCCCTGGAAGGCTTTATAAAGGGTGTTTAGCTCTGCCCGCTTTCGAGTCCCCTTTTGTGGTATGGCTGCCATATGCCGAGGCTGCTTGTTTTACTTGTAGTTTGCTTCAGGTGCTGATGAGTTTTATTCCCAACAGACTTTGGAGAGGATGTCGGTGCCTCTCCAGGTCCCCTGCAGTCCCTTTTCAATCTCAGTTAATTTTTTGTTTCCCCACCAGCCCCCTGGGGTTTGTTTGGGGGTTGGTGGGATGGGTGGTAGTTGTCTCTATTTCTTTTGGCAAGAAACATCCCAACCCATTCCATGCCTTGTCTGTATTCCATTCCCTGGTTCCAGTCTGAGTTTTCTTAGTTGCACCGAGGTGCATTCTAGGAGTTGTGGTGCTGAAAAAGACAAGAGGACTCTGGCCAGAAGAGAGACTGACAGGCATTGTGGTCAGGACAGTGGTACCAGCAGTCATATACAACACACACACATTTCATGGGGGCAACGGCTTGGGCCCTATGAGGGGGTCAGAAATGTGAGGTGGACAACTTTGTGAAGGTTTTTCAAAAGATGCCATTTTATTAACTCAAAAGTTTGGCTAAACGCCTCACTATCCGTACCCTGACGAGGATTTCCCTGCCTGAAATAAACTAAAGGAAACACTCTAACAAAAGGTTTCTGCCCCACACACTTGTACATACCATAACAAGGTAATGTATGGCAATTCATAAGCAACAAAGATAACAGTTAAGTTTACAGTATGATAACTGTCTCTCCTTATAAATGGGAAGAATTCCCCTTCCCCGGATTCAAGCAGGATTCTGTTCAAAGGTTGCAAAGAATAAGGACATCCTGTCTTGTAACAAAATTCCAATGCAGTTCTTTTTGATTCCAACTTGACAACAAAAGTACCAACACCAATTGTTCAACAAGGTTTCTTTCTCTTCCACTTGTGATATTAAGAACGTATACAACCTTCTTTGGCTAAACCAAGAACAATTCCTTAGTTCATCAGAATTAACATAAAATGTCTTTGTCAGGATTATTCTGCAACAACTTATTTGTTCCGAAAATGTTAAACACTTCTGCAGCAGTTTACACAACACTTGCTTCAGCAATGAAAGTTTGTCAGGATGATTCTGTAATATTTCACCAGAATATATCAGTGGTTCTACCACTTCTTCTTTATGACTTGTCAACACCACTTGACAGTACTTAATCAACTTCCACCTGGTTTACTCACATGACAGGCCTACTAATTCAAAGTTCTCCGTTCTGGTGTTCTCTCATGCCAGAACCGCATAACAAACCTTTGAACTTGTGTACTCTACTGCCAGGCCAAATTAATCTATGAACTACAAGTACTGTGATAACGATCAGCTTCTAACAATTTAGCAATGTCTCTTGCTTCATACACCACGTTTAAGAATTTATTCACGCAAAACAAGATTCACATTGGTGCTATTTTCTATACACTTGTGATTTTCACACACTCTACAAGTTATTCTCCACTCATTCTGAATATCCTTTACCAGAAGGGCAGCCACCTTGCCACTCCTGTTTCTCCACTTCCTCTTTCCAACTTCAACTCAACTATTACTTCTAGGAAAACAAGAAACACATTGGTGTTGTTGGTTATACACTTGTGATTTCCTCACTATCAGCAAGTAATGCTCCACTCCTTCTGAATTTCCTTTACCAGAAGGGCAGCCTTCTTGACACTCTTGATTCCCCACTTCTTCATTAACCAAATGTTGATTATAATTATGTCTCCCTTTGACTCTTATTTGGCTTTGGCAATGTGGGTTCAAGCTAATTCCTTTCATGAGCGTCTTCAAACATGGGCAATATGTTTTACAAACATTCATATTCTCATTTGACTTCGGAAATGACTGTTAATTTTAATTTGCATTGTTATAACTCCCTTTTGACAATAGCAATGGTAGTTTGTATTGGGTTCTTGAATTATTGTCCCATCTTGTTGCTTGCTTTCAAACTGACCTGGATGTATATAATCACAACCATTTGATCTAATAATCAAGCTCTTTTGAAAGTCAGTTTGGTTTACAAAATAATGATGTATCTGTTTTCTGTCTGTTTGGTTTTCAAAAGTACTTTTCTTCTTGTATTTCCCTCTGTGAGTGTTGTTTCTTATGTTACAGCACCTGGTCTGAGCAAGCGGGAGATTAGGGTACACTACGGCGTCACAATATCTTAGAGAACTCACCGGGTCTGGCGTGCGGGTCCGTTCATCTCGCTGCTTCCAGGTCCTGTGCCTCAGATACAACCGGCTGCTTTCAGTCTTCTGCACCCCCCGCGACTCGCACATGGAGCTTTCTCTGCTCCAAAAGGCACTCCGGTGCTAGCCTGCCAGCGGAGACAGCCTTTCTGTGGGGAAAGCCTTCTAAACGTTCCCTTCCCGTTATGCTGTCTCTACAATTCAGATCTTGAGGGGGAGATCTTCCATCTCCGAAGCTTCCCGCTGAGCAACCTCTGCAATTAAGGCTTCTGGAGGTAAAGACCCTCTCAGGACCAGCAACTGCTCAACACTCAACAGTGGTTCCGGCGTTTTCTTCCTGCTTCAGGTTCTACTTCTGCTGCAACGTAGACAGTTCACAACTCCACCTACGCCTACTGCTCTGCTCCTTCTTCTTATTAATGGCCTGCACCCGAGGGGGTCTTTTAAGCCTCCCATTCTCCCTCAGGTGTGGGTCATTTCCATTAACAAGCTGCACTTTGCAGTTTCGTGCCTCTTCAGCCTTCTTCTTCCACCCAGTACTTTGGGGATTAAAGGATTTGGAGTCCATAACGTAAAAATCAGCTTTTCTCATGGGAATTTTAATCTCATGCTTGTTTCTTTTGTTAATTATGTTCCTTAAAGGAATATCATAAGGATGAATTGAAAGATTTGGCTTTACAGAGAAATAAATATGTTCAGGGTCTACATTGGTATTATTTACCGACTTATCTTTACTATTCCTTTGGGAGTCAGGGGAGCTTCCAGTTTTATGAATCTCTATGATTTAAAAAGGGGTTTCATTTCTCCCAATGCAAATGAGGTCATGAATGTTTTCATCCACATTAACATATTCAACTGGGGAAGTTAAATATGTTTACTGAGAACAAGCAATTACCTATTTTGTCAGTGCTGACATTTCTTCCCTAGAAGATGACAAATACTGTGTCTCACCCAACAGAGTCCCCCCTTCCCTTGGGGCCCTTCTCCGCCCAGGTGATCCTCCCAGCTAATACCACCATAGGGTTAAGATCAGGATACGTCTGTCTTTCCCTGGTCACCTGGGAGGAGACTTTGTGAGGACTTTGCAGGATTCATCACATCCCCCAACTCCCACACTCTGCCTCTGAGGTAGGACCGGCTCTGGTATAAACCCCAGTATCACCTGCCCTAGGTCGGTAGGGTCCCTTTGCCCTCCAAACAGAGTCATGACCCTGAACCTTTCACAAACCTCCACCTCTTCTTCAAAACACGACTTCTCTTTCTTCCAGGTATCTAACTTTTCCCACATGCTTTTTGGGACCTTTTGTCCTCTCAAACCTCTTTCGTCCAGGCTGATCTTTGGAGCTCAACATAGAGATCTTCTGGGGCAATGGTAAAAGATATATCCCCTGGTAGCACAGGCATAACATGTGGTCACTAGGTTTACCTGGAGGGGGTATGGCTGCTGTCCGACATATTTGTTCTTTGTGACATAGAAAGTCCGCCCCATTTCCTGAATCCAGGAAATCTGCTCCCCAACACCAGATCCTCTGAGATGTTTGTGATCACCAGGACTTCGGTGCTCTATGCTGTGTCTCCCACCTTGATTGGGGCCATTGCTGTACTATAGGTCACCCAATTTCCATTAATGCAACAGCTAGCCATGTTGTTCTCTGCCCTGGAACTGTGCGAGGATAAGAATTCAGGACATAGAGCCGGAATGATAGCTCAAGGGCAACATGTTTGTCTTCGAAGCAAGACAATGCAGAGCAACACAAGTGTGATTTCCATTTCCATGCTTAGAGACTGGCCTCCAGTATTTAATGTGTTATAAAAGATAAATTAATTAATGAATTAATACGGCATTGATTGTGCTGCCATCTCCCCTGGGATCTGAGCCAAAACCCAGAAGGTTTCTTCAGGCAGTCACCCCAGGCATATATGTAGCAATGGCAGGAGCATTACTCTCTTGCTCTTCCATTGTGGTGCTGGTTTTGATGAAGGTGTATGATCCAGCTCCTTCTATCTGGCGAGAGGACAAAGATTTCCAATGCCCCCCCCCACTATACAAACAAGACACTACATTTCATTGGGTTCATAGACATAATTTCAAATACAAAATATTCGAAAGTCAAAAAGTCGAAAAAAAAACATCGAAAAAAAAAATGTCGAATTTTTTTTAATGACGTTTTTTTTTCAAAATGGGGGGTTCCCCCAACCTCCTTTTTTTTATTTTTACCTATTTTTTTCACAGAAACTAGAGCCCAAAAAAAAATATCGAAAAAAAAAACAATTCGACATTTTTGTTTTCGACATTTTTGATTCGACTTTTTTTACTTTCGAAATTATGTTTTCGAAATTATGACTGGACACCATTTCATTGGTCTTGCTCTCAATGCTGTATGGGAGGTCAAAGTCGTCTTCTTCTTCCTTGGACTACTTCTGTAGGACTCCAGCCCTAAATTGTGCTTTTTCTCTTTCAGGAAGGGTCTTTCATCCTCCTCAGAGAGAGCTTCTGGTTGTAGCAAAAGGGCTTTGATCTCCACCTCCAGGTGCATCATGGAATTGTCTTTCTCCTTAGGTAATGGTATCATCATGGTCTCAGGTGGATATTCTGACTACAGGCTCTAGACCGCTGTTGGTTCTTTCCCCTATGCCTTCCTTGGGATGGGTCTTCCTGCCTTAGCTCCACTTCTGTCAAGTTCACCATCAGACTTTTTCCGCAGGGTTTAGTGGGTACAGCCCTGGGTTTCCCTGTCTCTTCTAAATCCTTGTCTGGGCTATCCCTTTCCTGGGGAGGCAAGGCAACCCATTCTGAATCAGGCTTTGTCAATGGCTTTGGCGGGATTAGGTGAGCACCCTCCTCTTATCCCCATTCTAACTTCTTTTCAGAATTTCTCTTCATAGGTATAGCTCACTGGAGCCAATATTAGTGTTCAAGCTCCTTCATGCCACTCTAGAACCCCACAGTCATTGCTATTTCCTCACCTCCCTCCCAGCGGCATGCAATGCACCCAGTCTTCATTGGAGTCCTTTAGGTCATCTTGAGGAGGTTCCTTTTTACAAGAAGATGTTGCATCCTCAGTGACTGTGCTGGATTACCAAGGTGTGCACCAACAATGTCTGCAGGTACTTCCACTGTCTGGGTCTTGTTCAGTGGTCCACAAGGTATCCCAACAAAACAGGCTAACCATCTCCCTCCTCTGGAGCTGGATAGAGGTCGGAAAGAGGTTGACCAGCAGGGCCCAGAAGTTACTGCAGTGCTTTTCTGGGTAGACCACTGTAATCAACTGATATGGTGGTACATTCAAGTTGTTCTCGGTTGGAGTAAAATACCCAAACCTGTTCACCATCAGGTCTACCCTTAGCTCAATCTTATGAACCATGATCCTCACTTTCGTGGGGGGCCATCAGTTGTATTCACTATAAACATTACAGGCTTTTTCCAAGGGGGGATATTCATGATGACGGGCATGCCCAATCTGTGGATGCCTGGAAGATCAGACCCGGAACAATGCTCTTCTCTAATACACAAAGGTAGGGAACTAGAGAGCAAGAATGTGTAGACCAGTGCGCTGATGAAATGATGCTTGTGAAGGAACTCCGCTGCGTGGGACAGGGTTCAAGAAAGACAGTGCCCTCCAGTCCCGAATTGGGATTAACAAACAAAGAGGGGAGAACCCTAGTCACACAGGCTCTGGGTGAGCAAATTAGTTCAAGATGTGAGGTTAATTTGGTATCAATAAATTCAACCATGACCATGTTAAGGATAAAGCTTCTATTAATTCTAGTTCCAGCCAACACGTGATTGAACCCTTCTGGGTCTTTATCAAGGCTGCAAAAATAAAGCTCCAAATAAGTTGCCAAAAAAAGTCCCTAGGAGGACAGCATGGACTGAAAAACCACCTATCAGTGACCTGGCCATGGATAATCTAACACATACACACTTGCTCCTCTTGCTAGAAGATGGGAGGACACAGATTCCAAGCGGAAATGTATTGAATGTCTAGATATAAATTAACAAAGCATGAATATAAATGAATTGAAAAGAAAGTCCAAATTCACACCCAACCTACAGCATGATAATGCAAATGACATATTCCAAAAGGCAATTACATTAGATGTACACAAATTGAAAGACAGGACAAGAAAAACCAGGAACTGACTAGTCAAGAAACTAAGCAATGCCAAACTACAGGCTCTAGCGGCATTAAAAGACAATCCTGACATTGTAATAAAAGAAGCAGACAAAGGCGGGAACATTGTAATTCTTAATCAAATTGACTATATTAAAATTGCTTCCAATCACCTGGAGAACCCCGGGTGCTATGAACCCTGAGCCTCCAATCCCAGTGCAACCATAGTTACCCAAGTCAAGGAATTGAACAATACATGGTCCAGAGGTGGCCTCCTTACAGATGATGAACTCCAATACCTGGTGGTAGGGCACCCTCGGATGCCTACTAACAATTTCCAGCCAAAAGTTCATAAACAGTTTGATAACATCCCAGAAGGCAGACCGATACTCAGTGGAATCAGATGCGTAACAGAACCTATTGCTAAATACATAAATAATGTAATACACAAAGTGTTAGTTAAAATTCCAACATCACTAAGGGACACTATGCACTGCGAGGGGTCAGAAATGGGAGGCGGACACGAAGTTGCAATATTTTCAACAACAGACATCTTTAGTAAAGAAAAGTGGGGTGCATAAAAGCTTTTCTATCCCTAGCCTAAAAAGAGTTTCCTTTCCTAGGAAGCTAAAAATAAAGATCAGTCTCTTCATCAAAAGGTATCTGGAGGCCACCAGGGGGTGCACAGGCGATGGCTGCCTGAAGACACTGCTCCCGCCGAAACTGGCCCGTGTTGAGGGATTGAGCCCCCCCGCGACCCTCCCACGAAATAGCTGTGGTTCTCAGTGGCGGCGAACCCAGGGGGACCCCCCGGGCGAAAGAGCGACGCCGAAAGACCCTCGGAAGCCCAAGAGCGAGGCCCCGTGGCCCAACGAGAGAATCCGCGGGAGGCCCCGCCCGCCTCCAGAGCTGCGTGGGGAGTTGTGGTACGCAGTAGCTGTTGAGGCAAATAAGCGCGCCTGACCCCTCCTCTCTACCCCGGCCACCGAACACGCCGGCGCTTCGTTGGGGACTCCACCGTTGGGGCCCCGCGGCACGGGAGGACCGACCAGCCCAGAGCGGATGCCCCTGGTGGCGGCGACTCGAGCCGCTATCCCGAATCCACCAGAAGAGAGGCAGCCCGCTTGACCCGAGCTCCCGATCACAGAGTCGAACAACAGGGGCGCCGGGACCCCGACCAACGGTCCCTGACGAGGGCCACCAGAGCGGTGTACCGCGGACAACAGCGGAGCACGGCCGGAGAAGGGGGTGAGGGACTACTACAGGTGGTGGCCCCTGGGCTCCGTCCCAGGGCGAGTGCCCGCCCGGAGACGAACTCAGAAGGAAACATGGCCGATAGCACCTAACCAGCAAGCCTAGCCTGGACCCTCATTCGACTACAATTTGATACTCATCGTCGCCACCCCCCAACACAGGGACAGACGACAACAAGCAGCAGGAAAAGGGTGTTTAGAGAGTGAGAGGCCCCACGGAGACTGGCGGGCGTGTGCCCATTCAAAGATAGCCCCATGTGGAGCGGTTTTGCCCGGAGGAGTGAGGGCGATCGCCCAGCAGGATCTTGGCCCCCGAAGACCACCGGCCGTAGGGAGAGATAGGGAGATCAGATGAGCTGGCGCCAAACCCTCCAGGAGTATCGTTACCAGGACGCCAGAAGGGAGATCAGCGGCCTGGATCGGACGACTAGAATGTCCCAGCCCGAGACCTCGCCCCCGCCCTCCCTTACAATGGAAAAGGGCTTTGCCTCGGTCCTGCAGGAGATTAGAGACATGCGGGCGGACATTGCCCAGAAAATGGAGAACATGGACCGCAGGGTGGACAAGGTCGAGGACAGACTGTTGCAGCTGGAGACCAACCAGTCCTCAACAATGACCCAAGAGATGGACATGTCCATGAGAATAGCTGCTCTAGAAAAAAGAGACGAGGAGAGGGCCAGACAAATGGACGACTTCGAAAATAGGGAACGGAGGAACAACCTCAGAATTTTTGGGGTCCCGGAGTCGGAGGGAGAAACGGAAAGAGAACTGAACCGGGGGGTGAGAGACATCATCACCCTCCTTTTCTCGGACGAGATGACGACCTAATCAACGTTCGACCGGGTCCACAGAGCGGGGGGCAGAGCTGGGGGCCCCCGGTCGATCCTGGTCCGCTTTCATTACTACACCAAGAAGGCAAAGGTTCTGGAGGAGGCCAGAAAGACACGAGAGATAACTTATAACAACGCACAAGTGTCCATTTTCCAGGACCTTTCTTCATACACGCTGGCCAAACGCAGGATATGCCGCCCTCTGACACAAATGCTAAAAGAGAAGGGGGTGCGCTATAGATGGGGGTATCCCTTCTCCCTCTCGTTCGAGTACGAGGGTCAATGGTCGCCCCTGATTACAGAGGAGGACATAAGGGGAGCCATCCAAGAGTATGCATCGGACCCGGCCCCTCGGAGAGAACCCACAGGATTTACAGCGGAAGGAGCCAGGGAACGCAGGTCACAAGGAGAGAGGAGAAAGAAGACGGGTCCACGGAAATTTAAGAAACTGAACCCGCCGTACCTGACGACGGACAGGGAAGACGCCGACCCCGGTTATGGAGGAGCGGGCCGGTCGAACCCGGGGTAGCCTGGTAGCTGGAAAACTAATCCGGAAGTGCAAAAGGGTACGGGAAAACCGTGCAAAGAACTCAATGCATGATCACAACATCCGGCCCGGCCCAAGGACGAGTAGATTACCAGGACTACGGGATCTAAGGACGTAAGAGGCCTCCCAGAACAGCAAGTATACCGGTTGCTTGGGGACGGGGGCCTGGTGGGGGGTGGGGGGGAGAAAGGGGGGGCTGAAGGAGGAATGATTTTCGACATCAGCCCAGCCGGAGGCGGTAGGCTGGTGGTCCGGCCAATTACCAGCAATGGTGGAACTATTTGGCTGGACACCGGTGTGGGGGGTGGGGGTTGAAGGAACAGTTGGGGTTGTTCAGTTCAGAGGAGGGACCAGGGGGCAGTTGGAGACAGGTTTAAGGCCCACCTGGGGTGAGGGGATAGGGGAGATCAGGTTATATCACAAAAGGAGCAGGAAAGGAAAAGTGCCATGAGTCAGCTACCCAGTAAAATGTCGATTCTAGACAATGGCTGAGGATCTGCCTGCCCTGGGCGTGGGTTCCCTTAACGTGCGGGGGTTGAACACCCCAACCAAGAGATCCTTGGTCTGCAGGGAATTTAGGAGGGCAAAGCTTGACCTGCTCTTTCTTCAGGAAACACACTGGGCCCGGGGGAAGGAACCGAAATTGCGAGGGGGCGGGATCGGGGAGGTCCTTAGCGCATCCCACAGAACCAAGAAAAGGGGGGTAGCCATACTGCTAGCAAGGGATGTTGGCTTTGAAGTGGAAGCCACGGTGAAGGACCCAGAGGGCCGTTATCTGCTGGCAGAGGGCTCTTTGCGGGGTTCCCCCCTGACTCTGGCAGTCGTGTATGGCCCTAACGAAGGCCAGGCGCAATTCTGGGAGGGAGTGAAGGACAAATTGAAATTGTTTGTTCACGGGATGTTGGTGGTGGGGGGGGACTTCAATATGGTCCTAGACCCAACCGCGGATAGAAAACGACTGGGGCCTCAGCTCACCAGGGTCGCAGATGAAACCATGGCCCGTATATTCCAGAGGGTCAACGCGGAGCTGGGCCTAGTGGACACCATCCCAACTCCCAGGACAGGCCTCCCCTCCTTCACATACTACTCAGCAATCCACACATCATACTCCCGTATAGACTATATCCTGGTAGACAAGCCCCTCCTTCCACATGTCTCTGGCCACAGGGTTGTCCCGGTTCCTTGGTCCGACCACGACTTGGTCCGCACCACCATAGTAGGGGGATGGCGGAGTGGCAGTAGAGGGCGATGGAAGTGTAATGACTCCCTGCTGAAGGACGACGTTCTAGTACAGGAAGTGCAGGACGCTATCTCGGAGTACTTCGAGTTGAACGACAACGGCGAGGTGGGCACACATGTGCTGTGGGACGCCTTTAGGCGACCTTACGCGGTGTCCTCATTAGAATGGGAGCCCAAAAAAAGAGGGAGAGGGAGGCCCAGGAAAAGTCCCTGAGGGAAAAAATAGCCCAACTCCAGCCGGGTGACCTCCCGCAGGCTCCCCTGGAAAGAGATCAGATTGCTTCCCTGGAAAACTATAAACTCCAGTTGAAAGACCCCCTGTTGCATAAGACCGAGCGGAGCCTCCAGCTAGTGAAACAGAGATATTATGTGAAGGGGGACAGAGCTGACAAAATCCTGGCCTGGAAACTCAGAGAGATTCAAAGGAACAGAACGGTGAAGGGAGTGAAGAATGATTGGGGATCATTAGATCACGACACCCCCAACATCGGGGCAGCCTTTCGCCGTTATTATGAAAGGCTATACTCGTCAGAATATGACGGGGATGACACTCAGATTGAGGGTTTCCTGGACTCTATCCAGATCCCGTCCTTGACAGGTGAAATGGCGGAGGGTCTAGAGGTCCGGGTGACGGAAGAGGAGGTGGAGCACGCGATCAGTGGGATGAAGGTGGGAACGTCCCCGGGGGAAGACGGCTTCTCCGTGTACTTCTACAAGAGGTTCCGGGCTATCCTAGCCCCATATCTGGTGAGGGTGTTTAACAGGGTGTTAGAGGGGGGCTCCCTGCCGGATACCATGATGAGGGCCATAATTGTGGTCCTGCCCAAAGAGGGCAAAGACCTCACTGAATGCTCCTCCTATCGACCAATCTCCCTTCTCAATATAGATGTTAAGATCCTGGCCAAGGTGATAGGCAAACGGATGGAGGGGATAATGCCCAAGCTGGTTCACGGGGATCAAGTGGGATTCATAGGGGGCAAGCAAGGCTCTGATAACATCAGGAAGACGACAGACCTAATCCACCATGCCCAAGAATCAGACCTCGAGGCAAGTCTGCTTTCCCTGGACTCCGAGAAAGCTTTTGACAGGGTGGAGTGGAGGTACATGCAACTCCTCCTCCGTCGAATGGGCTTCGGGGCTCACATCAGGAACTGGGTTTCCGCCCTATACGGGGCCCCAACGGCGAGAGTACAGGTGAATGGAGAACTTTCCGACTCATTCCCTCTCACGCGGGGGACGCAGCAGGGATGCCCACTCTCCCCTTTAATATATGTCCTGACGATGGAGCCCCTGGCCATAGCGGTCCGAGCTCACCCCAACATCCAAGGGATTAAAAGAGGAGAGGTGGAGTTCAAGCTCTCCCTGTTTGCTGACGACATTCTAGCATACCTGGTGGAGCCCAGCACCTCGCCCCCCCCCTCCTGTCCCTGATGACGACCTTCGGGCAATTCTCGTGGCTAAAAATAAACGCATCAAAATCAGTATTGCTCCCAATGAGGGTTCGGGACCCGGGGCTGGACCACCGGGATAGGTGTGCGGGGATTGTGGTGGGGGGGACTCCATCAGGTACTTGGGTGTACTCCTCACGAGGGATCTCTCAAAACTTGCTTTGGCGAATTATGGGCCCATTATGGCAGAGATAAAATCAGACCTGAGGAGGTGGGGAGGTATAATCCTGTCCTGGTACGGGCGAATGACAGCGGTGGAAATGAACATCCTCCCAAGACTGCTGTATCTTTTCACGGCACTCCCAACGGGGGTCCCCGACCAGATGTTTCGAGACCTACAGAGGGCAGTCCGAGAGTTTGTTTGGCAAGGGCGGAACCCGAGGATAGGGAAGGCCATTCTAACGTTACCAAGGGAGGAGGGTGGTTTTGGGCTGCCGGACTTCCTTCTCTACTACCGGGCCGCCCAACTAAGGGTCCTGTTGGAACATATGAGGGAGGGGATGGGCACCTATTGGTCTTATCTGGAGGACATGGATGCCCACCCTCTGAAAGTGCGCGACCTTCTGTGGCTGCCACGTAAACACATCCTAAATAGACTGCAGACCCACCCAACCCTGGGAATACTATGGTCGATCTGGAAAGAAGGTCCCACAACCGCGCACCTTACTTCATGGCTCTCCCCGATGTCTTCGCTCTGGGGCCACCCGCTCAAACTAGGTAGCAGGGGATTAAGGAATGCACAGTCCTGGTCGGATGGGGGGCTGGAATGGGCGGGGCAGCTGTTCAAGGAGGGCGAGTTCCTCCAATACGAGGAGCTGAGAGATGCGCTTGGGCGAGGGTCTCTTTCAGTCTTTGAATATTTGCGCCTGAAGGGCATCCTCTGTGACCAGACCTGGGGCCTGAATCTGCGGAGACATCTGACCCCCTTTTAAAAGTTATTAGACACAGCCACAACGAGGAAGGGGGTAGTATCTAAAATGTACCAAATATTGAACACTGGGAACTTGGAAGGGAGGAGAGGGTTTCGTGGCTTCTGGAATGACCTGGCAGGAGAGGCTCTCTCGGAGGATGCATGGTCCAGGGTGTTTAAAATAGCTTTCCATGGGAACCTGTTCACGTCGGACATGGAGCACAACTTTAAGATTTTACAGGGTTGGCATAGAGACCCTTTGAAGTTGTCCAAGATGTTCTCGGGGGTGTCCCCCAGATGCCCAAGAGGATGCGACCAAGTGGGGACGAGGGGTCACATGTGGTGGTTCTGCCCTAAGGTACAGGGGTTCTGGGAGAAGGTACGGGGATGGATGGCAGAGGTCACCGAGGAACTACTCCCACTCAATCCACTGACGATGTTACTGGGCCTCCCACCGGAGGAGGCGGAAATATATAGGTACCTAAGAATGTGGGAGACCATGTTGCGAGCAGGAAGGGTGGCCCTAGCACAAAGGTGGAAAAGTCCGGAGACCCCCTCTAAGGAAGACTGGCTAAAAAAGCTGAAGAACATGTTCCTCATGGACAAACTGATGGTCATGGTAAACAATGAATCGAGCACCTTCCAGGCAAATTGGTATGGGGTTTACCAGGCATGGGGGTGGGAGGCTCACTGACATTATGTGAACAACACGGGGCGTGAGGGCGATGGAGCCCAGAGAGAACCACTCAAGAACAATGATGTAGCCCACGGCCCGGGAGACAGCGGATTCGTCTAAGCCAGCTATTAAGGGAACGCATAGCACGGCTCCAAGGCACCGAACTACGAATACTGATGATGACTCCTGTGATTGGTTTCACGAACGGACACTGATCTGGGGGGAGGGGTGGAGTTGGGGAGGGAGGTGAGGGGGAGGGGAGAGACTACGGGGGTTTGATGATGATGCTAAATGTGATAATCATACTGCTTCTTTTTCTGAAAAATTACCAATAAAACCAAAGTTAAAAAAAAAAAGGTATCTGACCCTCACACTAAAACAAACAATCAAAGGTGTCACTGTCATGCAAATGTAAATGTCTCTGTTTTGACTTAGCCAAAAAGTGTGTAAAACTCAAATGAGAAAATTCAACATACAATCCTTGAATCCAGAGGTGGTTCCCTTCCCCTGGATTGTTTCAGGCAGAATAGCAAAAGTGTCCCTTTCAGCCAATGATTCCTTAAGAACAGCCGAAACGTCTCTTTCACACAACACTTTCTTCAAGATGGAAAAATGTCAGTTGGAAAATGAGCAAAAGTGTCTCTTTTACATAAAACTTTCTTCAGGATGGCAAAAAGTGTCTTTTGAAGAATAGCAAAAGTGTTTCCTTTCCACAACAGCTCTTAAAGGATAGCAAGAAGGGTATGATATGATATGATATGATATGATATGATATGATATGGCATTTGTAACGCGCCTATGCACAAGGTGAATGTATCTTTTCAAAAAATGTCAGAATGGCTTCAGCATCAACTCCCTTCCCCAGGTTCAACCCCACGGGGTCTAGAGAGTTTCTCAAAACAGAAAGGATTTGTGGATGGCACAGTTCTGTCAGTCTTGCACACTTTGGCTTACTGGTACAATTAAATGATTGACTCTGGGCTTTAAAAGTTTAGGCTCAATCACTTTTTGAGGCTTCACCCGCCTTGCTATCAATTCTTAGTTCATATAATCTCAAATTCGCACAGTTCTGCACAGCCTTCCCTCTGCCGGACTTGAGCCTGTTTTGTTTCACTTTATCGCACAATTTCTCACAGTACTGTACTGGCTTCCCTCTGTTGGGCTCTAGCTTATCTCTCTTTCGAAGGGAGTTCCCTTCCCCACATTTTTATCTCATATATTCTTTTCACTGTCAAAGAGACTGCAAGGAATTTACATAAACCTCTGCAAGACCACTTCAACTTCCCTTTCAACAAACCTTCAATTTGTAATCAACAACATCTTATGGCACCAATACTTCTTGGTCCTACTGATTCTCACTCTCTTTAATTTGCCCTTTTTGGCCTTTTTAAAAGTTAATATGTAATACCAATATCGCTCGGTATTTGTAGTTCTTTTCTCTTCTAAATTCAAAGTTCATATTCAACACCAGTTGCCTCTTGGTACTTGCAGTTCTTGTTTTATAGTTCTTAGTTATTTTACTCACCTTCTTGGCCTTTCTCCAAAGTTCATATATTTTACTTTTGCTCCCTTACCATATTTCACAGTTTCTCCACAGTTGCTTATTGTTTACTTTTGCCATCTTGGAATAATTCACAGTTCACTTTACTTTGCCCTCTTGGTGTATTCCACAGTTCACAAATATCACATTCCTCTTATTCAATCATCTTTCCTTATTGCAGTTTCCTTTTCCCTCCACACTCAATATCTTTTTCATTCCATAAACATTTCACAGAGACTTTCGTATGTGCGAATTTTTCTTGCAGGACCACTCTGCTACTTTGTATCTTTGTCTTTTAACAATTGTCCTTTTCATTTTGCATTTCATCGGCAAACACGCAACCTTCAACTTTGCTTTCTTTCATCTCTTTTCTGCAGCTCAAGGCAGTTACTAGCATCTCCTCTGCTCTTCCCCAACTCCGCCGTTCACTTGGGAGGGACGCAGCCTGCTGTCTAACAATATAAAGGTTTCTTTTCTTTGCTCGCTCGTCTTTGCTTTTCGAATGCTCGTGGCCTCCTGAAAGCATGGAAATCTTGCCTGGATCTCTCTTGATCCATTCCACTGTCGATCAGTCCATTGGCCTTTCTCCTTCCTAGCCTGGTTCGCAACAGACTCAGAAGAGGTGTTCCTTCTCATCCCCAGCTTATGTGTGCCACCTTTTATCTTCACAGGGAGTGCTGATAAGTGGCAAGTGTACTTTGTTTAAGTTAAATGCCTGACTCTGCCTGGCCCCGTTACAGGGACAGGGCCAATGCAATTCAGGGGAGGCAATCCTTCTAACCTCATTCCTCATCTTCTTTGGTGCAGTACTTTTGTCAGGGAGAAGTGGGGAGCAATTATGGGAGTTGTAGTTTCCCATAAAATAAGTGGGAATAGGGGTTAGATGGGTTGTGGAAAAAGGGGGATACCATTGGGTGTTTCTCCCCACTCCCTGGCGACCCCCTACCCAGGTGATCTTCCCTCATTTGTGCACCCCCAGGTTCGGGACCCAAAAACCTAGCATAATACTGCACAAGTCCTACAAATGACATTACTTCCAGTCTGTTACGCAGAGCCCCTACCTCTGTAATGTATCCCACCAATTCAGCTCTTGGCTTCAAACCCTTCTCGCTGATCTCGTGGCGCAAAAACTCAATGTACTGCTGGCTAAACTTACACCCGCCAAAACCATCACAAGCCCTGTGTCATGCTGAAGCATATCCTTTCCAGTCATGAGCATATCCTCCTGGAGGTACATAACCCCTTCTATACGCCTCAACAGGAGATTGTTATTTGGAAGAAGGCTGCCACGGATACCAATCCAAATGGCATCTTATTGAATCGGAAAGTTCCTTCTGGCGTAATAAAAGTAGTGAGATCACGGCTGTCAGGGTGTAACACCACTTGGTGATAAGCTGAAGCCAAGTCCATTGTACTAAAACACTTTGCCCCTGTAGCCATACTCACCATCTCCCCTATATTTGGAAAGGGAAATATATCCACCACAACCTCCTCGTTCAAACCTCTAAGATCTATGCATATCCGCACTTGACCGCAATGGCGAAACCCACTCTGAGCCTTCAACCCGCTCAATCACCACAGAATACTTGAACCTCTTGATCTCCAAGGCTACCACTTTCCTCATCGAAATGGGTACTGTCCTTACTTACGCCACTATTGTTTCAGTGTCAGGTTTAACTTTGATGTGGTCTCAAATCCCTTTCAGACATCCCAACTCATCATGAAACACATCTTTGCACATATCTTCAGGCATGCCTGCCTTGTTTCCACTCAACATGACTACGTGTCCTGGGACACTGGGGTCAATAATGATTCCCGTTGCACTCCATTCAAATCAACCCAACACATATCCCCCTTTTTTTAGACACATACTTTCGCTACCACAGACTTGCCTGTGCACTCCAACTTCGCTTTAAATTCTCCTAATATCTCTATGTGAGAGCCACCATACGCACTCGCTATAACCAATGGTTGCAGCAACTTCATCGACTTGAAAACATTTTCCCAAACATTACTATCCACAATGGTATAATCCAACACCATATCTATTAACATGGGGATTGCAAAACCATTAATCAAAACCGCAGCATTTGGTTTTTCACCTCCCTTGACCTTTGTCCCTACTTGGCAAACCGACCAACTCATACCATCAGCTCGCTCATCGCTTTCCTCTCTCGTTCTTTCACACTCGCCAATTTACTTCACCCCATCTTTGGAATTGTTTTACACCACCTAGCAAAGTGTCCCTGCTTCTCACGATTATGGCACATCTCCTTAAGACCAGGGCAAGCTGCGTTGCTTGCTGGCAAAATGAAAGGTGCTTCCACATCTAAAAGCAACTTTTCACATTCAAGTATTTTCCCTTTTTGCTATCCATAGGACCATCCAATGCTCTTTGCCTGGCAACCTCCATCTTTGACATGACACCTTTCATGTGCATAATTTTACTTTGATCCACTTTGCTAGTAACCACAGCACATAGTGTTTCCACTTCTAAGGTATCATTCTTATCCAATTCTTTAATGCAGGATAACATATGCTCCATCTTCTTAACTAAGTTAATCACCTTGGCAAGGGTGGGATTACATTTGGTCCATATCTCATCACAAGTGTCATGTCAAATTTTGACATCCTTTGCTCAAAAATGTCCTTACATGCTGGCCTTCTGTACATGCTTCCCATGCTTCCCATGCAGTATGTGTGTAAGCTGTGTTCTTATTTATTTACTTCAGCACTTACTGGGACAAGGAAGCTGCTGGCTAAGTGCTTATCACACTCTGGGAAATGCACAACAAACAAAATGGCTACCACGCTGTGCAACATCAGCAGGTCCTTTACTCTGCACCCTGACATCACACAGCAACCTCCTTTAGTTTGCTCTCAGCGAGGTATGCAAGATTTCGATCACTCACGCTTGGGACACTGGGTGTGTGAGCCCATCTTGCACCCACGCCTGGGCCGCTTGCAGGCCTTTAACAGTGTCCTCCCAAGGTGACAATCTATTTCATGGAGGCCAATGACCTCCTTCTCTCCGGCAGTCACAGGGCTGAACCCCATCCATGCTTCGGCTGAAACACTTCACTACAGAGTGGCAGAGGGCGTACAATGGTGCACCGGTCAAAACCTTCATGGTGCCCAACTGGCACTTACGGCCACAGCCCAGGACAGAGATGGTCCCTGGGGGCCTGGCCCGCTTATTGCCAGTGTTATAAAGGTGAGGCATATGGATCCTGCGTTCCAAAGGAGTATTTTATTCTTCAAACAAATAACACACATAGGTTGAGCAGGCCCCCAGCTTCACTCCATCATCTGGTCTCCTTGCCCTCTTCTCAACTGATAACACCAGAGGCTCTTTCAACAAACCTTCTCTCTTGGAACTCGAAACCCCACTCAACAGAATACATGTTATGAGTTCCAAGAGAGTAGACACCCAGAGCTACATGCAGTGCAATTGAACTATGTACAAGAAAAATATATGCAATGCTGGGAGGCAGATGAATAAGTCATCCATGGCTTCTGCCCCTCCCCAGACCAATATTGCACAGGTCAGAAACAATACTCACTAAGACAACTGTACCGCCCTTATCCCAGGCAGGTACAGCAGGACATAGAGACAATTTAAGCTGAAGATGGTGAAAGTAGTCAAACTAACATAACCTTACATGTGCATGCATTAGACATGAAGCAAATGTGCACTTAACATGAAGAACATGAACAATAGGTAATATATGCATTTATACATGAAGAATATTAACATAGCATCCACTAGACATGAAGAACACTAACATAACCGATGCATAGGCCGAATGCAACATGAAAGCGAAGGCACGGCCCTAAATGCTCACACTAGAAAAAATACAACCCGCTAGGAAAAAAACAAGAAACTCTTGCAAGCATAACGTATTCCCGCCCCACTGTCCTTGCCCTCCTTCTGACAAAACCGCAGCTATGCTAGCATTTGCAAATTCTTGGACACTCATGCCTCCACTGCAACCTTAGCTAATTTGTTTTGCACTAGTTTTACTTTCTGTGCTTGTCTCCTCTGAGCTGTTTCCTTGTCACGTTCCTTTATTCTTATGCAATGGTGTATTATTATGCTCTATATTTTGGGCCACCACTTCGCTTCCATGCCCACAATTTTGTCTAATACCTTTTGCACCTATTTGGGTAGGCCCTTTCAAACAATAAAATAAATAAACGTTATCGACTGGTCCCATGAACTACCCGTCTCCACATCAAGAATTAACTGAGAGGGGTCTTCATCATCGCCCATAGTACATTACATTATAAACTGTAGGTCAGGTGTGTCAGGGAATGCCTGCCACACCGCATACCATACCTTTGCCCGAATCTTGTTAAACGATGCTCCATCGTGTGCATCGTTCCCCAAAGTCACTCCTGGGTATCCGATGGTTTGTCAGGCTTTACTTCAGACTGTGCTGCTCGCAATCTATTCAATTCTGTTTGTGCTGCTGCCAGTGCCACTTCTAGGTCTCTTTTATTGATATCAGCATGCACTGGGACATCCGGAGGGGATGCATACAGGGGTGGTGGGGCTGTCACCAAATAAATGAACAGACTCAGGAAGATGTCAAAGTACTATTTTATTAACAATAATCTAAAACAGGGAGTTACAACGAACATCAACGGACGGACGCTTGCTTTCTCTCAGAAATCTTTTCACAAATCATACCTTTTATATTACAAAAAATACTTCAGAGGTGACGTTATACTACGTGGCAAATAATGGAAAACCTACTAGGGATCAGGATAGGCTTAAGTACACATTTTAAGTACACATTCTATAGAAACTAATATTGTAAATGGCTGCTGCACTGTCAGGTGGACTACATATGCCTACCTCCAAAACACATCATCTTCAAAAACATTAGATACACATTTTCTTATTGGTTTTCAAACTATAAGGTAACTTGTTCGATGGACCTCTACAATTGATTGCCACGCTTGTGCCATGTCTGGAAAATTCGGTTCAGTTAGCAGCTTCTAAGCCCAGACCCAGGTGCAAGGAGAGAGGGGCCTGACTCTACCTCCCCACCCAATTAGCACAACATCTCTCATCGCCATGCCATGAAGATTGTCTTTGAACCTGGCCTTGCAAAGCATCCTTGTCTCTGAGAATACATGGGAGTGCGGGCATTCACTACCCTGTTCTAGGACGCCAAGTTCGACTCTATTTTCATACTTGGCTCAAGTGACAAGAGACCAGGATTTAGTCAATTTTGCAAGTTTTAAATATCTTAAATGAATTAAACTTGGCACTCTTGGTGTTCTTTCTTTGCACCTTAACAAGAGATGATTCATCCTTGCACGTTCGTTCCTTTTCAGAAGAGATAACAAGGTTCATGCACCTCGCCAACCCTCTATAACCTTTTCACTCTACCACTGTTTAATGACTTGGAATGTCTCGGCATAACGTTTACCAATTATGTCAACGACACACAAATTCTTCTCCCTCTATCTGGTGACTATGAGAAAGACCTCAGAACCTTACAACAGACCTATGCAATCATCCAGGCTTGGATGGCGGCCAACAGCCTATGCCTAACGGGGATGAAATGAAAGCCCCAAGGAAACCTTAAAAAATCTTGACACCAAATCCAGCAACTTCAGCATCGAGAACACTGTCATCACAGTCTCTGCTGCAGTAAAAACACTCAGAGTCTTTTTGGACTCCACCCTCTCCATGAATAGACAAGTTAATTATATTTCCTCATCAGCAGCCCACACCCTAAAATCATCAATGCGGTAAAACCCTACCTCACCGCCAATCACTGTCTCAACATTGCCAGAGCCACCATAGGCACAAAACTGGACTACTGCAATGTCCTCATGCTAGGTACGTCTGCCAATTACATTAACAAGCTACAAATTGCACAAAATAATGCTCTCCGAGCTGCTCTCAGTATCCCCAGGAGAGAGCATAGCTTCCAGGCCAGACAAGATACCCACTGGCTCCCTATTAAGGAACGCATACTGTTCAAGGTGCTCGCAATCACACACAGATGTCTCTCCCAATTGGCGCCCCGATACCGAGCGGATCGAATACACCTTGCTCAATCATATAGACCCAAGCGAGAACTCTACTCTGACCAACTCTCGATCCCTGTCTTTAACTGAGCCAAAGCCGGTGGTTCTAGCTTCGAAGTGCTAGCTCCAAAATCTTAGAACTTACTACCACCCAAACTCAGGAAGGAAACATCACTCTTAGTGTTTAGAAAGGCTTTGAAAACCATAATATTTAAATAACTGCTGTTCCACAGTAACCAAGAAACCTGATTACTGCCTAATCTGTATGATCTTGAACCTGAGAACTGTACACTGTTTTTGCCATCGCCCAAGTGAATATACTGTAACAGTACCACGATGCCCTAGGGCAGTTACGCACTTTATAAATGGAAATAAATAAAATAAATAAATAAATAACCAACCTTGACTGCTTCAGTCTTGTCTTCAGGCCAAACAGCCTTGTTGTGCAGCTCCACGATTCAGCTTATTCTTGCTGCAACACAATTTTCCCTTTCCTCTTCATGGGTCTTGGTTTACTAAAAATAAATGATACTGATGTACAGCTCCTATACAATGGCGGCTTCGCCTGCATTCTATACACTAAATGTAGCCAGCTTCTGTGAGGACTTAGTCTACCTTGTGTTTCAGAGTCTGTACAATTATTGAATGGATAATTCTCTGCAGCACTTTGTGCATGTGTAATCTTCTTTTTTTGTATATAAAGATCTCTTGATTCTTTACTTCGCCATTAGTTTCTGTAGGATCCATACATCCTCTTCAGTCAGTATCCTGAGACGTCTTTCATACTCTCTTATGATATCACAGGCTTCTTTCTTTAATCTTTGTTATGTTCCTTCAGGGAGTTCCTCCCTCAAATTGTCGTCCCTTCAGGGATACATTTCATAGGGTTGTCTCAATGGGTATCTTTGTTCGAACATACGTTGCGGTATTGGTACAACTGGTGTCAAACACGGCACAATCTCAGGTTTCCAACATATGGGAGGTAGGAGGTTTGGGTTTCCTGCAGAGGCATGCAGCTGCTCCCCTACAACATAGGTCGGGATAGTGCAGCCTACTGCAAGGCGAGCTGCCATTGGGTATGTCCCCCTGTGCTCCATCTGTGCCCTTCCCTCCTGTCCTGCACAGTCACCCTTGCTATCACATTTCGCTCTTCCTCCCTTAAGATCTTCTGTATCTTCAAACATTTTCCAGAGATCTAATATCTCCTTTCTCTTTTGTAACTGTTTCCCCTTATATTTATCTGTTAGAAAATGTAGACATGTGTTCTCGAATTGCCTTATTATGGGATCCCTGCTCTGGCCACGAGTGGGGCATTCCCCCTCCTCTTGTTTCCATCACCCACTGCTTATGACACTTCTCAATTCTATCAAGATACAGTGGCATGGCCTTATACATATATTTTATGGATATTTCTCCTCCCATTGCATTGGTCCTCACGCCAACTGCCTTATGCCTTTGCTAACGCACTGTGCACGCTGCCGCTTGTTCACCCAAAAAGTAAATCCTTCATCCCCTCCCTCCCATCAGAAAAATCCAAAAACAGTTTTCCCACCCGCTCCTTCTTCCGACACCCCACTCCCCCAGTCTCACACTTCAAACACTCAAAACACACTACTACTTACACAATGCTCTTCCTCGGGCCTCCACCCTACACAATAAAAGTATAAACAAAACAAGGTAAAATAACAAGCTAAAATAAGAACAACCACTATTTTCGAGCCCACTAATCATGTGGACCATTTCCTTTTTTCCTCCATTGCACAATATCTGTGGTATCATCTTCTCCCCTCACTTGGGAAGGCTCCCTACCATTCCATTTTCCTCTCTTTGATATTCTCTTAAAAAATTAATACCAAAAAATAAAACAAACGACACCCATACCACACCAACACTTTCACTATCTGCGTGACCACACCCGTCACACTCTCCCATACACCCGTCTCCTACTTGTTATCACTTGCAAGTTTATACTCACATGCGCGTGTTCACCCAAACTCCTCTGTCACAGGGTCCCAAATAACACCAGCCTGCACTCTCCTTGGAGCGGCGCTCTGCTCCAAAGAGCAGACAGGAATTCTGCAAAGACGGCTCCTGTAAAACCACTCAGGAATATGTGTTCTTTTCAGGACTGGTCACTGTTGGTGGGGCGGCCCCTCTGCAGAAGCAACCTGGACACCTCTGCAGGTATGGGGGTGCTGGGATCATGTCGGGGTCACCAATTGAAGTCACACACCTAAACACTCACACTGGAAAAAATACAAACCGCTAGGGAAACAAAACCCTAAGAAACTATTGCAAGGATAACAGGTTTTATTTCGACAAAAATATGTGCGTCAGCAAAGAACTCTGCTGCCATGGAATGTCCTAGGCAAAAAGGGTGCAAGCAGAAGCTTAAAAGAGGACAAAGCATCTTTCATTTACAGTAAAAAAGTGTGCATCTATTTGGTGCAACCCTATACATGGTCAGCCTACTGAATATGGGGTGCCAGGCCGTTGGTCCCAACCCCGTCCATCCACCTTCCATCATGTGGGGTTGGCTGGGCTCATCGTATCCAGGGAACCAAGGTTGAAGTACAAGTTAGATACAATTGCTAACAATACTACCCTATCATTGTACAGGGCACCTGGCATGAGCATAGGCTGGTACAGGGGGAGTCTGGATGTCACTCTGACACACACACATGTCACTCATCCCAACGTCTTTTGGCTTCCACCCTCGCTTTTGAACTATCATTTATCTCTCCCTGTACCTCGCATTACAAATCATGTCATTATGAAATAAAGGTAGAATGACCATTCTCTTGAATATTTTCTGGCTTTGGTTTATGGTCGGTAGTCTTGGGTCAACTGGTGTCTTTTAAATTCAGGAGTCTTGGGACTGGGGCAGTTGTTGGGGCCATAACTCGTAGCTGGCTGGGTGGGGTTCGGAGACCTGCTCACATGCACCACGGCACCTAACACTGTCTCGTGGCCGTGCAGGGCACATTCTTTCTTGGAATAAACATATTGGCAACACTTTTAGAACAAAGGAGAGTTTCTGTGGAAGTTAGCAGCGTGGGCCTCTCTCATCAGCGCTTGGGCCTGTTCAGATTTCCCCTTCAGACTCGCGGCCTATGTGTAACACACCAAATAATACTGCATGGCTATGAGGCCCCATGCTTCGAATCTAGCAACAAATATGGCGTCTGCTTATATACACGCACTAAATCTAAACATCAATATTTTGCATAATATGATCATCGTGTGGAGGCCCTCAGGATGCCCCACTAAACCATGGTGTATCACACGTCTTCCAATGGGACTCGCCTCACCCTAAAATGCCTAGGGGGGTTGAGATAGGGTAGTTAGTTCCCTTCCCAACAAAAGACACGTGAATACTGGTCACTAACATAGGAAAACACGTATAATGGAGCAGCCAACTTCTCCAAAATGGAGGCCGCAGCACACTTTTTAAGATACGAAGGCCCCAACACTTAGAGATAATTCAAAATGCTGAATCCACAGAAGTACAGAGCTGTGCAGAGCTCAAACAGTAGTTAACAACCAGAGCCAAGGTTACAGTGAAACAAGGGAGGATAGGAATGGTGGAGCGAAAGTACCAGATAGTAATTGCCAAAACGCAAGCAGTATACTCCTAGATTATTAAAGTTTATAAAAAGTGCAACCAACCTTTGTTAGCCGGGTGCAGTCAAACCATAAGCCAAAGGTCTCCATGAAGAATGACTCAAGAGTGCCTCCAGTGGCAATAGAAAACACTACACTGACATTAATACTAGCTAAATTTTCAATAAACACAGGATAAATCTATCCCAAACGCGGTCCCATCACATGTGCCCTACCCCCTTCATGTACACAAAGACACGAGATGCTGCATAAGGACAAGTTCAAAGAGCTCACCTTGGCTCATGGCCTGGGAATAAGGGATGGTAACTTTTTTAATTGGAAGAAAACCAATCCATGGACTGCTCTCTCCCTACTCTCTGTCTGGCTCATGTCTTGTGACCTGTCAATTGTCCAAGGTGGTGAGCAGAAAGCCAACCTATCCGCCCCCCTGGTGTTATGCCGCCCATCAAGTTATGTGCCAACCAACTCCTTGTTGTAGAAATGGCATAGTTTAACCTTTATCAATATGGGGTGTGGTCTCAGGAGAAGCCACCATACAAGTATATGCCAATTTGATGGTTGAACCATATAGAGTGTAAATGTACCCACCACCACTAACCAATCCCATTAGGTTTTTGTAAACTGATAAAATGTGATGACGTCATTCATGACAAAGTTGTACTACTTAAATCGTTGTTTGTAATGGATGCACCAATACCAGCGAGATTTTAATTCTTGTATGCTGTGCCTGCTTTATTTAACTGATAATAAAGCTGGATTTTGCCTTGCACTTTGTACTTTCACCTTTAAATCCGGTATGTATTGACTCAAGGTTCTCTGGGCTATTAGGGATATTTTTGGGTCGTCTTAATAGTAACATAAACCGAATCAACCAGATTTTGCCAATTTTTCCTACAGAAAACTTTTCCTTAAATGTGCAGGTGTTTCAGGCCGAGTGATGTGCATGGTTTGGAATTATTAACTAGCCGTGTTCTGGCAAAGGCAGGAGGTTGTGGAGCAATTGAGAAAAGAGGATTTATAGCATTGAGTGGAGGGAGAGGCAGCACTTGACAAGATTTTGTTAGGGTAGAGATACAACATTTAAATAGGATAGGTCACAGTGTAGAAGAGCATGTTGAGACAAAATATACCACCCACAATGTAGAGGAAACGGTACAGGAGAAACATCACACAGTGCAGAGGAGCATGATGAGACACAATATAACACTCGACAAGTAGAAGAAATGATGATACCGGAGACACAGCACACAGTGTAGAGGAGCATGATGAGACAGAATATACCACTCACAATATAGAAGAAATGATGATGCAGGAGACACATCACACAGTGTAGAGGAGTATGATGAGACAGAATATACCACTCACAATATAGAAGAAATGATGATGCAGGAGACACATCACACAGTGCAGAGGAGCATGATGAGACGGAATATACCACTCACAATATAGAAGAAATGATGATGCAGGAGACACAGCACACAGTGTAGAGGAGTATGATGAGACAGAATATACCACTCACAATATAGAAGAAATGATGATGCAGGAGACACATCACACAGTGCAGAGGAGCATGATGAAACGGAATATACCACTCACAATATAGAAGAAATGATGATGCAGGAGACACAGCACACAGTGTAGAGGAGCATGATGAGACGGAATATACCACTCACAATATAGAAGAAATGATGATGCAGGAGACACAGCACACAGTGTAGAGGAGTATGATGAGACAGACTATACCACTCACAATGTAGAAGAAATGATGATGCAGGAGACACATCACACAGTGCAGAGGAGCATGATGAGACAGAATATACCACTCACAATGTAGAAGAAATGATGATACAGGAGACACATCACACAGTGCAGAGGATCATGATGAGACACAATATAACACTCGACAAGTAGAAGAAATTATGATACCGGAGACAGAGCACACAGTGTAGAGGAGCATGATGAGACAGAATATACCACTCACAATATAGAAGAAATGATGATGCAGGAGACACAGCACACAGTGTAGAGGAGTATGATGAGACAGAATATACCACTCACAATGTAGAAGAAATGATGATGCAGGAGACACAGCACACAGTGCAGAGGAGCATGATGAGACAGAATATACCACTCACAATGTAGAAGAAATGATGATACAGGAGACACATCACACAGTGCAGAGGATCATGATGAGACACAATATAACACTCGACAAGTAGAAGAAATGATGATACAGGAGACACATCACACAGTGCAGAGGATCATGATGAGACACAATATAACACTCGACAAGTAGAAGAAATGATGATACAGGAGACACAGCACACAGTGTAGAGGAGCATGATGAGACAGAATATACCACTCACAATGTAGAAGAAATGATGATACAGGAGACACATCACACAGTGCAGAGGATCATGATGAGACACAATATAACACTCGACAAGTAGAAGAAATGATGATACCGGAGACACAGCACACAGTGTAGAGGAGCATGATGAGACAGAATATACCACTCACAATATAGAAGAAATGATGAGGCAGGAGACACAGCACACAGTGTAGAGGAGTATGATGAGACAGAATATACCACTCACAATATAGAAGAAATGATGATACCGGAGACACAGCACAGAGTGTAGAGGAGCATGATGAGACAGAATATACCACTCACAATATAGAAGAAATGATGATGCAGGAGACATAGCACACAGTGTAGAGGAGTATGATGAGACAGAATATACCACTCACAATATAGAAGAAATGATGATACCGGAGACACAGCACAGAGTGTAGAGGAGCATGATGAGACAGAATATACCACTCACAATATAGAAGAAATGATGATGCAGGAGACACAGCACACAGTGTAGAGGAGTATGATGAGCCAGAATATACCACTCACAATATAGAAGAAATGATGATGCAGGAGACACAGCACACAGTGCAGAGGAGCATGATGAGACAGAATATACCACTCACAATGTAGAAGAAATGATGATACAGGAGACACATCACACAGTGCAGAGGATCATGATGAGACACAATATAACACTCGACAAGTAGAAGAAATGATGATACAGGAGACACATCACACAGTGCAGAGGATCATGATGAGACACAATATAACACTCGACAAGTAGAAGAAATGATGATATCGGAGACACAGCACACAGTGTAGAGGAGCATGATGAGACAGAATATACCACTCACAATATAGAAGAAATGATGAGGCAGGAGACACAGCACACAGTGTAGAGGAGTATGATGAGACAGAATATACCACTCACAATATAGAAGAAATGATGATGCAGGAGACACATCACACAGTGCAGAGGAGCATGATGAAACAGAATATACCACTCACAATATAGAAGAAATGATGAGGCAGGAGACACAGCACACAGTGTAGAGGAGTATGATGAGACATAATATACCACTCACAATGTAGAAGAAATGATGATACAGGAGACCCATCACACAGTGCAGAGGATCATGATGAGACACAATATAACACTCGACAAGTAGAAGAAATGATGATACCGGAGACACAGCACACAGTGTAGAGGAGCATGATGAGACAGAATATACCGCTCACAATATAGAAGAAATGATGAGGCAGGAGACACAGCACACAGTGTAGAGGAGTATGATGAGACAGAATATACCACTCACAATATAGAAGAAATGATGATACCGGAGACACAGCACAGAGTGTAGAGGAGCATGATGAGACAGAATATACCACTCACAATATAGAAGAAATGATGATGCAGGAGACACATCACACAGTGCAGAGGAGCATGATGAGACACAATATAACACTCGACAAGTAGAAGAAATGATGATACAGGAGACACAGCACACAGTGTAGAGGAGCATGATGAGACAGAATATACCACTCACAATATAGAAGAAATGATGATGCAGGAGACACATCACACAGTGCAGAGGAGCATGATGAGACACAATATAACACTCGACAAGTAGAAGAAATGATGATACAGGAGACACAGCACACAGTGTAGAGGAGCATCATGAAACAGAATATACCACTCACAATGTAGAAGAAATGATGATACAGGAGAAACAGCACAAAGTGCAGAGGAGCATGATGAGACAGGATATACCACTCACAATATAGAAGAAATGATGATGCAGGAGACACAGCACACAGTGTAAAGGAGCATGATGAGATGAAATATACCACTCACAATATAGAAGAAATGATGATGCAGAAGACACAGCACAAAGTGCAGAGGAGCATGATGACACGGAATATACCACTCACAATGTAGAAGAAATGATGATTCAGGAGAAACAGCACAAAGTGTAGAGGAGCATGATGAGACGGAATATACCACTCACAATATAGAAGAAATAATGATATAGGAGACACAGCACACAGTGTAAAGGAGCATGATGAGACGGAATATACATCTCACAATGTAGAAGAAATGATGATGCAGGAGACACAGCACACAGTGTAGAGGAGTATGATGAGACAGAATATACCACTCACAATATAGAATAAATGATGATGCAGGAGACACATCACACAGTGCAGAGGAGCATGATGAGACACAATATAACACTCGACAAGTAGAAGAAATGATGATACAGGAGACACAGCACACAGTGTAGAGGAGTATGATGAGACAGAATATACCACTCACAATGTAGAAGAAATGATGATACAGGAGAAACAGCACAAAGTGCAGAGGAGCATGATGAGACAGAATATACCACTCACAATATAGAAGAAATGATGATGCAGGAGACACAGCACACAGTGTAAAGGAGCATGATGATACGGAATATACATCTCACAATGTAGAAGAAATGATGATGCAGGAGACACAGCACACAGTGTAGAGGAGCATGATGAGATGAAATATACCACTCACAATATAGAAGAAATGATGATGCAGAAGACACAGCACAAAGTGCAGAGGAACATGATGAGACGGAATATACCACTCACAATGTAGAAGAAATAATGATATAGGAGACACAGCACACAGTGTAAAGGAGCATGATAAGACGGAATATACATCTCACAATGTAGAAGAAATGATGATGCAGGAGACACAGCACACAGTGTAGAGGAGCATGATGAGATGAAATATACCACTCACAATATAGAAGAAATGATGATGCAGGAGACAAAGCACAAAGTGCAGAGGAGCATGATGAGACGGAATATACATCTCACAATGTAGAAGAAATGATGGTACAGGAGGCAGCGCACAGTGTAGAGGAGCATGATGAGATGGAATATACCATTCACAATTTAGAGGAAATTATGATGCAGAAGACAAAGCACAAAGTGCAGAGGAGCATGATGAGACGGGACAATACACAATCTGTAAGAGGATGATGAGCAAGGAGAACTAGCACATGGTGTAGTGGACTAGAAAATGGAAAGGTTCTGATCTCCAGGTGCCCCCATCACCATTTCCATTATATATAAACACTAATGACTAAAGTGATCGGCCGGGATGGAGAGCCTGTGGGCTACACTCCTCATTTATGTGGGGATTCTGAATGTGGATGGGTCTTGTAGACCTTACAGAGAACCTTTAGCAACTCATATGGTGTAGGAATGTATACTTGATGCATGTAACCTAAGTAGGAGTGCTGATCACTAAAGTACTGGTTCAGTTAATTGCTCCCTCTGCCAACAACTCCTGTGAGAGAGTTTCCACAGAATCTGTAAAGTGTCCCCTGGCTATGACCAGTGTGAGAAAGTCTTTATTGCTGCAAGGGCTATTATAGCTGATCACATGCAAAGCCTGGCAGTGCCCCATATTGAAGAATAAGCATTAATTCAAATGTACCAGCACTATAATAAGGAAGAATTTAGCGAGGCACCTAGGCATTCTCAATCCAATACACCAGCTCACATGATGGTGTGTTGTCTACTACAAACCAAAAAGTGAAGTGGGATTCTAGCGAAGCTTGTAGTTGTGGAATGGGGACCTCCAGTGATTGACTGCTGGTGTGGGTGAGGGGGGACTGTCATATTAGGGCAAGATGGCATTAACGTTCATGCTACCACTCTTCTATTCTCAAGTCCTGCTTGAAGGCTCTGCTTCTGCATTTCTAAAGACACAGTAGTTTCTGGGAGAGCTTCCTGTCAAACTGAGAGCTGCCAACATTTTTGGTTTAACACCATTACCTGAGAGCCACCAAACTGAGAATTGTTTGAATTCTCCCCACTACCCAAGAGCCGCCAACATGAGAATTATTTGAGTTCTCTTCCAACGTGAACATATTTTGGTCCTCCCCATTGTACATGAGACAAGAGAGATGCTCTCAGTGATTCCCTTGTGGTGATCTGTGAAAGCCTGGACATAACCTGGGGACAGAGAACAGACCAACATACAAGCAAATAGTATTTCAGGGAGTGGCAATGAAACAAATGGGAAAGTCTGACAGTCCCTTCCAAATATTAAGCATATGGAGTTGGAGGGGGTCACATTGAATACAAATATTTTGGTGTTTTTTTTAAAAAAAAACGTGTATTTGTAATTTATCAATAATAAGAATTAATTAAGTCCAATGGAAAGTTGCAGTTCATGTGTCTTTGGGGTGGTGGGTTACATAATGAAGGGTTTACATTACTCTTTGTGTACACATTTCATTGGGTGCTTGAGATACTCATTTCTTTTCGGCCTCTGCTCCCGCCCTCCTGTCATGGGGCTGACACTTCCGATCACATCGCCTCCACACACGCACTCCTACTGCCCTACTGTGCCTGTCCTACCTGCAGTAGCCAGAAAACTCCCTCAAGCGGGACCAGATCTCCTTCAGCCTGTTAACTGGGGGCTGTAGCATGCCGTATATAACTGTCTGGCCATAGCAGAAAATCTGGTTATTAAACCAGTGATCTGCCTTCGGAGCCCTTTCACCACCCCGGGACATGATCACAGTCAACCTTGCCACCACCGTGGCACGATTGACAAATCTCGATTCCTCCTGTGTCTCTAGCCAGAATAGACAAAGCTAGAGTTCAGGGTCCTGCTGTAAAGTCACACCCATTGTCCTGGACAGTTTATTCATAATCTCACTCCAAAACCCCTGCACACTCGCTCACCCTTATAAAAAATCCATGAAATCCGCCGGATCTCTTGCACTTGTCTAGGATATCAGCCCTGTATGCGGGCGCCTTATATGGATTGGTGCAGATACTTGAAGAAGAGAATTAGCCCATGCCCCTGGTTCAGGGATATTTTCTGAGTTTGCTTTCACGCTTGCACACATTGGTGGGGTTTTTGGGGTTAGCAGGTAAGGAGGGAGGCGGCAAGGAAGGAAAAGGAGTGGAAGAGAGAGAATGTGCAAGGCATGCAAGGGACAGAGAGATTTAGGAGGGAACTAGATGGTATGTTTCTAGGTGTGGGATAGAAGCATCCAGGTAAGAGGGGGTTCGGTATTTCCTATCTTGCTCAGTTTAATGGGGATGTTGGAGTGATGTGCACACAGGTGAACCTGCAGGCCATCTTGCATGTCAGTAGTATCTTACTGCTCCCTCTAGCTGCTCACCACCCTGCAATGCAAGCAATACATGTCTGCATTCCCAGAACTGTTCATTACTTTGGCTATTCACTCATGTCACAACCAACTTTCCACCGAAAGAGCGGTGGAAGCCGCCAACAGAGGGAATAGAGCCGGATTGCTTCTGCCATTTCACTGGCTGTGGTTGGACCGCTTTTCAATGCTGCTGTGCTCCACATCTTGTGGGGAAAACAACCTGCATCTTAGATGTTCTGGTAGATGCTTCCCCTGCACCCCTGGGGAGGTTAACATGAGAGCAGGGGCAGCACATATCACATTCTTATAATGCATTGGTTTATTTTACTTGGCGATTATGCAGAATGCACACTCATGGGAGTGCTTCCCCAGAGCGCCGTAAAGGAAAACAAGGAGAAGAATTACGGACGGATAACTAACAGGGGGTGGGGTAGGTTTACGAACTCGAGGGATCTTTTACATATACAAGGTTACAGTCACATGCCATTAAAGTCTCAGGGGGTAACAGTGCAAGGAAGAGACACGGAAATAGTATATATAGGTTTATAGTCCAAGGACTTCTTTTGTTACAATTCAGAAGTCTTCCATGGATGATAGTCATAATATCAGCGACAATCAAGTATTGTGGAATTTAAGAATGAGCACCAAACTGGCTTTTGGGGGGTTAGATGAACAGAACAATAGTGGGAGTGAATGGGTAAGATAACCTTTTAGAAAGCCAGTGGTGCCTCATGATTTAAGTGCTATTGGCACATCAAAGTCATTTTTGACCACCTGTCAGCCAATCAGATGTTTGGAATGCAGTCTATAACTACTGGTATTGACTGCATTGCAGACATTCTGACTTCAGAAGCAGCCAGGGAAACAACAGAAGTCTCAGCATTCTAGAAGCAACCAGGCTATTTTGCAGCACGATTTCTTTCAACAAAACAATCCATCCATATTTAACACAACAAACTGAATGCTAAAACATGGATCAATGATTGCACATTTGTAAAGAAAAAGCGCTTACATTATCATTGTACCTAAAGCAAGCCCATGCTAAAACGGTACTAGTGCAGGCACATTCACAATTAAAATGCTTACCATTTGAAGTTAGTTGTTTCACTATTTCAAAATGAAACCTCATTTAAGTTACTTGCACATTTTGTGTAAATCACTAATTATTAAACTAACATGTTTTACTTCACCACCACAACTTCAAAACCATTATCTAGGCAATATGATCTGAGGAAGGGGGGCATTACCTGTATGGTAATGCCCCCGGGGCCATAGTTAGCAGCCTGAACGAAGCAAGGGCTTTAATGTAGCCCTAGGGGCATTACCTGGCAGTAATGCCCTCCCTCCGAGGGTCATATTGCCATTAGTACCCTGGCACATCATACCAGGGTACTACTTGCAATTTTTCTGGAGTTGAGAAACGCTGCTGCAACCGTTTCTCGACTCAAGAAAAAAAAGCATACAAAATGGCAGCTGGGGATCGGGAGGAGGGACTACACATAGTCCCTTCTCCCTTTCCATGGCGGCCAATGAACCTTGTGTAAAAATAAATAAACTAAAGAAATGGCCACCATGGAGGAGGGAGAAGGGACTACATGTAATCCCCTCTCCCTTCGCATGGCGGCCAGTGGCGAAGAAACCCAGAGCTGCAGTGTTTCAGAACCTTGTCATTCTGCTAAGGCCCGGGCGAGGCCAATAGCTTGCTTTTTACAATTTATCGTTATCCTGTGATAATGACCCCTCCTGAGATCTTTTTCAAGATATATGAATTTGGCAGGAAGTGCTGAGCTGCAGTATAATTTATGGTTATGCAAGATGTACGCAGATGGGGCTGGGAGGTGACTAAGAGTGCCCAGGCTGTTGGTTCACACTACCTCGCTGGAAAGTAAGCCCTTGGTTCAGTTTCTAAATGAGGTGTATGCCACTGCCAAATATGTTCAGAAAGTGCCGTTGTGCCCAATGTGTAATGCTCACTCTTCTTGCCCCGCCTCTATTTTGCAGAGCTTGCAAACAAATGTACATGCCTCTGACTGAACCTTTCCCTCACCAAAGTCTAAATACTGCCACTCCCAGCTATTTCCCAGCCAGACTAAAAAGTGTTGTTGCAATGCACTTTTGTTTGTCTCCACCTCTGGCCCCCCTTGCCCTCTTCACAGAATGGAAGCTACCGGCATCCGCACCAGCAACCAACACTTCTTCCTCACCCTCTGCCTGCTATGCCTCCCACTCCTGCCCCTGTTCCTGCTGCTTCACCTTCTGCTGTCCCTCACCTGCCTCCTCCGGCCTGGGATCTACCTCCCATTGTTCCATCACCTTATGTACCACATACTGACCCTTAATCACTCCTTCATGTTCCCCTCATGGTGCCCCTCAATTTCTCTCTTCTTGTGTCCCACCTATGACAGCCCCTCCATTTGTGCATTCACCTGTGCCCCTCCTGTTGCTCCTGTGTTTCTGCTTCCTCATGTTGCTCCTTTTGCTACTGGCCCTCTTCCTCACCCAAATATGAGATGCCCCCCAAGTGGTCCAGTCGTTCTGTAACCATTTGTGAGGTGGAAGGCACTAAAGAAAGTTTTTCCCAAGGGTTTTCTACTAGTACAAAGTGTTTCAAAGCAGGGATTCACTTTTTTACTATATTTGGGGTGGTGTAAGGGAAAGGGATTAGTAAAAGCTTATAACAGAGGAGTGCACAATAGGTTTCTATTTTCTTGCTTTTATTTTTTTGGGGTGGAAGGAGGACAGTGATTCAAAAAACCAACAATCACAAATGATGTTTTGGGGGATTGGAAGGAAGAAAGAACGGGAGTCAAAAAACAAAGAATGAGAAAAGGATTCTCAAAGAATTCCTCAAAGGAGGAGTCAGATTTTGAGGAATTTCCCAAACCAAGCACTATACAAAATAAAATGACGCTAAGAGGGAATTAAATGTAAAATATGCACATAAAAAGGCCCTCAGTGATTAAAACACAAACTCTCCTGCACTCAGCTGATGTGGATCAAGCTTGTTCTTCTAGCTGTCAAACACCACCAACAGAGAACCAGGAAGCCCATCAAACCTTCCCAGAGGATCATGGGCACTGATTGGCCCTCCAAATCTCTGAGGGCCGATATCGTGCAGACTGATTGGCACACAACGCATGTCACGCATGTCAAATTGCTCGGAGGGTTTTCAGCAATATTTCCGGTTGCCTGCAGTACCCACAACATCTCATGAGACAACGGAATATCAATGTCCAACAAAAATGTGATTTGTGCTACTACACAGGTTTCAGCTATACCCGATTTTGCAAAAAACAGGCACCTGGTTAAGGCCTTGCTCTACCCAGGTAGGTAAACGTTTATCAGACACAAATGAGCAGGGTCATAGAAACCCAAAAGACAAACACTAACTCCTGACAGTCAGTAAGCACAGAATTAGTGAAGATGACTACTACTTTGATTCTGATTTAATACATAAGCAGCAAGTGTGTATAACACTTGCTGATCAGCTATACCCGAGGCACCTCTGAGCATGGGACTGGACGTTCCCAAAAACACAATAGGGCTTTGAAGGGGCATTACAACCTGTGGTGTTCTGTTTGGCTGTAAAACCAAAAAAGCATCTAGTAGCTGTGGAACCGCTAATATATTGAGCAATTATTTGGAGTAGTAAAAATGATACATAATGAAGTATTTCATTAGCGATGCAAGAGTGCTAGAGAAGGTAGAGGCACACGGCATGTCAAGTCGAAACTCATTACACCTGGTCTGATGGATCTGCGGCTAGACACAGAGAAAGTAACGGTGCATGAAAAAGATTTAATTATTTAGACCGCAAATGTGAGCTCTGATAATAACTTCGTGGAGGAAGAAGAGATGCGAGAAAGCAGGAAGCATGGCTAAACAACTGTCACAAGTGCAAAACAAAAGCAATTTAAATGTATTTTTGAAAACTTTATAATCGTGCAATGTACACATTTGTACAGACAAAGAATTGAGAATGAATGTCTGCTTCAGGTGGAAGGGGTTGTGGGATAGTTTATTCCTGTTAGACAAAAGGATAGGTAAGGAAAGCTCTAGTTGCAGCTGTGTGTATGAGAAGCAAGTAAATGAACCCGGCATAGGGCCGGCTACCATTTGGAAGAATGGTTTTGATGGTACGACTCATCCCCAGTTTATTTTTCGATGAGTTTTTTGTCAAAAATGTTTCAACGAAAAACTCATCGAAAAATAAATAGGGGGGTGTGTAAGGGGATATAAGATGTAGAGGGGAGGGGAATCGAGAGTAAATAATTGGGGAGAGGGGATTTTGGAGGGGAACCTCCAAATAGAAAAAAAAAATTGGCAAAATACTAATCGGAACAAATTCGGTATGAAACAACATAGAAACGTTTTGATGCTGTAAACTAGAAAAATGTAGCCACATTTGGACATAGTTAATTGCAGTGTACTGTGAAACCTAGTCTCCAGGGATCCCGTACTCAGATGGCCAGGGAAAGGCCATTGCTTTTGCATCCCGACACTGGGGGTGGACAAGCAAGAGAGAATCCCCTGGATAGGGGGTCCTCTGGGATTGGGGGAGAAGCACCCGATGGTGAGACATGGTATCCCCCTTTTTCCACCACCCATCTAACCCCTATCACTGCTTATTTGATGGGAAACTACAACTTGCATAATTCTGCCCCACTTTACATTTGGGGGGGTGGGGTGGTCCCTCCAGCAATACTGAGCCGCGAAAGATGAGGAATGAGGCCATAAAGATTACCTCTACTGACTCGCAATGGCTCTGTCCCTGTAATGAGGCAGAGTCAGGCATGTAATCCTAAATATACACACTGCCTGTCAGGATAAAAGGAGGTGCACACAGGAACCCCCTGAGTGAGGCTGGTTAAGAGAGGGAACAGCTCTTTTGGGGTGTTGATATGAACCAAGCTATGGAAGTTGGAAGGCCAAGGGGCTGATCGGCAGCTGTGGAGAATGAGAGAGAGCCTGGGCAGAAATCCACACTTTCAGGAAGCCGTAAGCTTTCCAAGACTGAAACGAATTAAGCAGAAGAGAGAAACCTTCAAGGTACATGGAAGCAGCCCGCGGCCCTCCCGGAGTGAACGGCAGAGTTGGGGAGGAGCAGAGGACGGGTTGGTATCGGCTTTGACTGCTGCATGAAAGACGTTGATTAAAGAAGCCCAATTAACACTACTGGTGAGTTATCAAAGGTAACAAAAGCTCGGCTTGTGTTAAAAGCAAAAGTAACTGTAATTCAAAAGTTGAAGGTTGCGCGTGTGCCGATAAAATGCATAATGGAAAAGACAAAGGCTGAATTGTAAAAAGAGCAGTGCTATATGATACAAAGTAACAGAGTGGTCCTGCGAGGAGAAATCACACATTCGAAAGTCTCAGTGAAATGTTACTAGTTGAAGTGTATTCATTATAAAGGGAACCAAAGGCAAAAAAGCAACCGTGATCTTGAAAGTTGAATAAGTAAAAAGCAAACTATGTGAACTCTGACTATGACAAGTGGGCAAAGTAAATTCATTTTGAAAGAGGCCAAGAGGGCAAAGCAAAGAGAAAATAAATACCAAGATGGCAAAACAAAGAGAAAGAAATACCAAAATGTATTGGTGTTGTATATGAACTTTGAAGGATGCCAAGAAGGCAGAGTAAAGATAACAAGAAACTACAGATACCAAGAAGTATTGGTGTTGCATACGAACGTTGAAAGAGGCCAAGAGGGCAAACTAAAGAGAATAAGAAACTACAAGTACCGTGAGGCATTGGTGTTGCAAGATGAGGAAGATTGTGGATTGTAGAACTGTATAGAGGTCGAAGTGGTCATGCAGACCTCTACGTAAAATCCTTGCAGTTTTGAAAGTCTTCGACAGTGAAAACAAAAGACACCTAAGACAAAACGTAGGGAAGGGAACCCCCATGAAAAAAAAGACAGGCTCGAGCCCGGCAGAGTTAAGCCTGTGCAGAACTGTGTGATAAAGTGAAAAGGTGAATATACAGGCTCGAGCCCGGCAGAGGGAAGCCTGTGTAGAACTGTGATAAAGTGAAAAAGTGAATGTGAAAAGAGAAGCAGGCTCAAGCCCGGCAGAGGAAGGCTTGTGTTGAATTGTGGGAAAGTAAAGGTAGAAAGTAGAACTGTGTATTTATGACAAGGTGGAGGAAGCCTAAGGAAGTGGGCGAACTTCCAGAAGCTTGAAGACCAAGCCTGAAGACCAAGCCTGAACTGTTGAATTGTACCAGGAATCCAAGACTGATAGAACTGTGCCTTCCACCTATCCTTTTTAAGAAACTCTCAAGAACCCATAGTGCCGAACGTGGCGAAGAGAGTTATTACATAAGTCATTCTGGCATTTCTTGTGAGGCACTATTTTCCTTTTGCATTCCCTTAACACATTTTTAATTTTGAGGAGGGCAAGGTTTTTTTTTTTTAGTATAAGCCTTTTAATTTTGACCATACTGACTTGAACTTTAATGGTTGAGACTACTCCCATTCTAGAGATAGGGCCAGTTAGGAATTCTACCAACCCAACCAAAATACAAAATAAAGGTTTAAAAAATTGTATCCATTGTCTATTTCTTGATACAATGCCTTCCTAAAAGCACCCTGAGAGAGCCACCGGCCACTAACTAGGCATGGGAGGATTGTACATCTGTAGTACCATAGATCCAGATGGTGGAATAGGTGGCAAATCCTGAGAGAGCCTCTGACTGCTTGCCAGAGATGAGAGTATTGTACGCCTGTAGTACCATGGATGCAGATGGTGGAATACGTGGGAAATCCTGAGAGAGCCTCGGACTGCTTACCAGAGACGAGAGGATGGTACATGTAGTACCATGGATGCAGACGGTGGAATAGGTGGGTTATCCTGAGAAAGCCTCTGACTACTTGCCAGAGAGGAGAGGAGTGTACGCCTGTAGTACCATGGATGCAGACGGTGGAATAGGTGGGAAATCCTGAGAGAGCCTCTGACTGCTTGCCAGAGAGGCGAGGAGTGTACGCCTGTACTACCATGGATGCAGACGGTGGAATAGGTGGGAAATCCTGAGAGAGCCTCTGACTGCTTACCACAGGCGAGAGGATTGTACGTCTGTAGTACCATGGATGCACGTGGTGGAATACGTGGGAAATCCTGAGAGAGCCTCGGACTGCTTACCAGAGACGAGAGGATGGTACATGTAGTACCATGGATGCAGATGGTGGAATAGGTGGGAAATCCTGAGAGAGCCTCTGACTGCTTGCCAGAGGGGAGAGGAGTGTACGCCTGTACTACCATGGATGCAGACGGTAGAATAGGTGGGGAATCCTGAGAGAGCCTCTGACTGCTTGCCAGAGAGGAGAGGAGTGTACGCCTGTACTACCATGGATGCAGGTGGTGGAATAGGTGGGAAATCCTGAGAGAGCCTCTGACTGCTTGCCAGAGGGGAGAGGAGTGTACGCCTGTACTACCATGAATGCAGACGGTGGAATAGGTGGGAAATCCTGAGAGAGCCTCTGACTGCTTACCACAGGCGAGGGGATTGTACGCCTTTAGTACCATGGATGCAGATGGTGGAATAGGTGGGAAATCCTGAGAGAGCTTCTGACTGCTTACGAGAGGCGAGAGTTTTGTACAACGGTAGTACCATGGATGCAGATGGTGTAATAGGTGGGAGATTCTGTGAGCGCTACTTGCCACTAACTAGGCATGGGAAAGTTGTACGCTGGAAAACCCACCATGCGCCATCCTTGGTGCAAATTGTACAGAGGAATCATGGTGCATTTATATTTTGGCTAGTCAGGAAGCCCAGTACATCGTGCCCAACTGTTCCACTGATTTCAGACAATAAGAGCTTGCAAGACATTCCACACTCCACTGGAAAAGGCTATCCCTTTCCTTGTTGTTTCCTTGTTCTGTCAATTGATTACTAGATGAAACACAAAAAGACTGGCAAGTATCTTCTCACAGAGGTTTGGCTGGAGTAACAGGTGGACTGCTCAAGACTGGCCTAAGAGGGAAATGCAGGAATTGGAGCTCTCTCAACTGCCACTGTCCACCTCAGGGACAGTACTGGCTCTGGAGTTCTCCCTGGTTGGCCTCCAACTCCCAGCAGAGAGCTGTTCCCGCCCCCTCCTGAGAAGGCTACAGTTCTGGTATTGTCTCACTTGGCCCCAGTTTACTTCAGCACCAAGATTCAGTTCTACCAACCTGCAAAGAGCCTTGCAGTATTCTAATAAATCTTTTCTGTTCATTTCTGGCTCAAGAGGTCTATTGAGAGGTGATAGGCGGTTCTCTGTTATGGGTCCTAAACTTTGAAACCATCTCCCCTTCGACGTCCATCATATCCGTTTCACAAAAAATGAAAGACCCTTCGCTATCAATAATTTTCATTTGTGTTCACTGTTTGATTCATTCTGCACTCAGATACAGGTTTGCCTGTCAGGTTCCTGAGGGATCTCTGCAATTACAAATAATTCAAATTCAAATTGGGCAGGGCAGTGTCGGGTGGATTGTTACACCAGAAGAAATGCTGTACATAGCAATACCAGTGGTTATCACTAATTCAAAACCTATCTATTACGTTTTAGTTTTAGTTTGTCTGCCTAAGTGAGAGACGGAGTGTCCAGGCGTGGGCCCATTACTTGCTGCACCTAGGGAGGCAAGTTGCAGCACCCAGATGAGTCCCAGTGTTATGTCTCAGCTTATACAATCATAATTAGCCAATATGCCAGTAAGTAATGACGCAAGATGGTCTGTATGTCTTTACTCCTTTATTCCTACTTCATAACTGCCAACCGTTCTCTCTTCCTTGCCCCTTCCCTCCCCGAGCCCTCACTCACCTGAATTCCACATTCTACTCAGCCACAACACCCAGCGAGGCTGAAGCATGCCCGGAGTTGTTTATATTCCTACGCGGAGTTGTCAAACAGGAAAACATATTATACCCTCTAGATCGTATGTATATATATTGTCCTATATATTGGCCTAGGCCAAGTCGCTCTGCGAGGAAATCCGCGTTGCAAGGTCCTGACCTTAGATCTGTGTTAGCCGCCATTTTAGGTTCATCCGCCATTTTACATTCTCACTCTAAAGTCACCCTGTGTTCTAAGATGGTGGACAGTGTCATTTTGAACGTAACATGGCCGTCTTGACCTCTGTGTACAAGTTAATGTGTAAACTGCCTGCAGGCCAAATGTTAGGGTCATGTACTGAGACCTTGTCCTTCATTGACCTATGTATAGAGGATTACCTGTGCCAACGAAACTAATCCATGAACATATATCGTGCACAATACTGTTCGAGCAGCTTATGTGAACACTTGTTTTACTATATTGTCCAAGATATGTGCGAAGGCTCAATGAGAAATCCAAAGACACACTGTTGCTATTGTAACTTGTAGGCGAATGTATTAGGGATAACCCCTAAATGTATGGATGCATAAATTAGGAACAAACTCGGCATGGACCCCTAGCCCAAGGAAATGGTTAACCTACAAGTGGGTTGGACATCATGTTTTGGATTGTATAAAAGGTGTGACTATTCTGATGTACAGCCCCACTCACTGAACACACCGAACAGGGCTGGTATTCGCTGTGTTGTACTGAGGGCCTGATAGCTATCTGTTGCTTTGTCCTTTGAAACTGTTCAGTTCTAGAATAAAGATCTGTGTATCTTTTGAACCCGCGTTTGGTGTATTTCCTTTTGTGGTACTCAGCCTCGATATCTTCTTTTTGCTTTCACAGAGTGGGCGTGGCTCAGCAGTTCAGGCCAGGCTGTTCCCATTGGGTGGGAAGACCAAGAATGAGATGTATAAGGCTGAACCTTTTCTGAAATGGCGTATACAGGTTAAGAGAAGTGTTCGGTGGAAAAGGAGATTGCTCTTCTCATTCCCGCTAGGCAGTCAGTCATTCCCTGGTTGCTTATAGATTGCTTGTTGCCAAATTGCCCCATTGTTTGCTCCCCATGCCTTGGATCTCTGCACCCCTTAGTGTGTTCTTCCCCCAGCAATTATAAAGCGCTCCATTGCTTCCTGAAGCCATGTCCACGCTCGATAAATACTAACAATAACAATGAAAGTCGAAATTATCCACGTGTTCAAAGTCTCTCTTGAATTCTTTGGTGCATTATGATCAGTGTGGAGTTTTAGGAGGACTACTCACAAATGAAAATGCTCATGGACTAAAACACATGAGACTCTTTCCCTTGGTTCCCTGCCGTTTTATCATTCATGGGGAAGTGAAGGAACCACAAATTCCATTGGGGAGTGCAACTGGAATGATAGAGCACCATACTCTTGCCTCTTGGTTCTTTTTGAGCTTAACTTACACTGGAAGTGCACCACAGAGTATTTCATATACTTCCCTTGGGTAATCAGGGTACCTATGCTGTTCTATTGTTTCTCTTTCTCTATGAAACTTACCTTTATTTGGAGATTGACAGGACCAAGCTCCCATCAAGCAATTCACCTGTCCTCAATGTGCCACCCTTTGTTTTATAGACTTGCCTCAGATTCTCAGCATGTTATATGGCTTTCAGTTGGTTTCTTGTAGAATGATGTGTAGCATTTATTGGGTAGTGACAGAACCACAGCTCCAGTCAGTCACATCACCTAATCTTTGTGTCACCGTGATTGCAATACTTCACTCAAATTAACTCTGGCCACATGCCTTCCACTTGGTTGTCTTTCTCTGGGTACCTTAGCATTTGTTGGTGTATGGTGTATCATCTTCAAATCCTGTTGCATCATCTACACAGCTGTCATCCTGAAGTCCCCAAGCTACCTCACTGAGAGACTCAGCATCTCAGGAGGCCTGCAATCCACCAGAAGTAAGGACATGTGCCGATTTGAACATTGGTGGTGCAGGAAGGAAAAAACCAGAAGACAGGCCTTCTCTGTCTACACTCCAAGATTCTGGAACCTCCTCCCCCTCAACATCAAATCTGCCACACCACTTCCACAGTTCAGGAAAGAGCTCAAGACCTTCCTCATCAAGGAATGGCTCCTCCCTAAAACCTAGGTTCACACTCCATGCACTGCCCACCCCACCTGAGATCCGGTGATCTGCTCCCAACTGTCTCCTCCCCTGGTTGCTTGTAGATCCCTTGCTGCCATTTGCCCATCCACGCCCTGCCCTGTTACCTCCCTGCTCCCTTACTTCTGAGTGGAAATCTGCCTCTTCTTCCGGAGGAGACATTTTGCTCACCCCTACTGCTAACCTGTACCTGAAAGCCACAGAGACAAAATGGAAGTGATCTGGCAGCGATGCCTGGCTGTAATTGAGTGCAGTGTGCCTGCACAAGAAAGTAAGGTCACGCTGCATTTTTAATTTCACTTCAAAACCAGAGTGCATCACTGCATTGTGACCATCAAACTACGCCATTTTAACGAATTCAGAGTCTTCATGTATTCACAGTGGGTGGCTTGTGTTTAGCACCAGATACCTCTGATCATCATCCTTTCTTTTGGCATGGACATCCTTCACCTGATCCTCCTTTTGGTAAACAGCTAGCACACACTGCATGTTTATTATTATTTAAATAGGAATGTCAACATCTTAGGTGATTTAAATATATGATATGCGTGGCTCATAGGTCTTATTATAAAACTGGACCAGTATTTCTCAATAACAAACTAAACGCATTCCAACCAAATTGGAACTTGCACTCAAGCAATGCACTTTTGATGCAAAGTGTATGGTTTCATAAATCCTGCAGCACACTCCACAATGGACACCACTAATGCAAGACAGAACAGTGCTTCTCAGAGTGGCGCTCCAGATGCCTTGAACCTCCACTTCCATGGTCGCCAGTCAGCATAGTCATTGGTGAAGGATAACAGGATTTGTAGTCCAAAACATCTGGATGGCCATGTATTAGGTAACCACAACCAACACAGAAATGGGACCATAATGAAAATGTTTATCCGTAGTGTGCATTTGCTGCAGCCAGTGATGCCATGTAACAGTTCCCAAGCTGGGCTGCTGCCTGCAAAAGGTTTCCAGAGGCAGCACGACACAGGCTTTGGAAAACTGCACAGCTCAGCCCCAGTGTCCTGCTTATACTGGGTTCTCCTTCTAAATTTGCAACCGGACGAAAGCGCCTCAGGGATCAATATAACACTCTGCTGACAGGCAGAGAAATAACTCATCTCTGATTGAACTGGCCAACCTAATTAGCCAGAGTACTCCGCAACCTCCAGCTCCATTCCTCAAATGACAACTGAGGCACGGAAACTGCTCTCCTGAACACCTATGAAGATCTGCTCACTAATCTCGATTCTAGCATTCCATCTGTCCTCGTCCTCCTGAATCTTTGATCTGCTTTCGACACTGTCAATCAAGCCATCCTGATCAATTGTCTCAGTGAAACCCTGGGGTTCTAACCTCTCGCCCTGGCTCTTCAATGTCTACTTGGCCCCTTTGGCCCATCTTATCTCTACCTTTTCCTCTAACTCAGTGTTATGCGAATGACACACAGCTCTCCTTCAGACTACCCTCAGCTTCCTCTCCTCTCTCGCTCATTTCCTGACTGTCTATCCGCGATTCAGGTGTGAAGTGCCTCCAAAGATCGCTTCCTTAATGCCAGTAAGGCTGAGATTTTTCTCTTGGGACCCCTTCTGCCGCTTTCCTCTCTCACTCTGGCTGCCCTCCTTGGGCCCACTTCCTTCGCCTTCCTGTTAAGCTAAAAACTGTGGTGTCATCTTCGATTCCACTCTCTCCTGCTCTCCTCACATCACGGACCTTGCCAAGAAGGCCTACTACCAGCTGCACCTCCTCAGAGGTATTCTTCCTTTCCTCACTTTCCCCCGGTGCTCATTGTCTCCAGAGCCGTGGTTCTCTCTAGAATGGACAACTGCAACAGCCTCTTTCTCAATCTGCCTTCCTCTACTCTCTGCCCTCTGCAACTAATCCTGAACAGGACAGTGAGACCTGTCCTTGGCCTCAAGCCCAGGGACTGTATCTCTCCAGCCCTAAAATCTCTCCACTGGCTCCCAGTTGCAGCAAGGATCACGTTAAAGACCCTTTGCATTGTCCACAAGGTTTTCTGGGGCCGTGGCCCGCTCTACATCCAATGCTCTCCTCCTAAACACCTTCCTTTTCGATCCCTTCACTCAGTCACCTCCAACTCTATGAGGGTCAGACACTTCTCCGGGCAGAGAGTGGGGGGTAAATCTCTCTCCTCTTTAGGTGTCTCCCACTGGAATGGCCTCCCTGCCTCTCTGAAACTTGAGCCGGACGACCTTCCTTTTTGCTTCTACTTTCTCTCTCTCTCTTTCTCTCCCCTGTTGACCAACCTGTATGCGCACTGACTGGCTGCCTGGCTACCTTCAGAGTCTCACGGGTACTAGGCCCCCCCTTTTCCAGTAGCCCCTGCACTGCCTCCAGGTCTACCACGCACTTAGGGGCTGGATCTGAACCCTACAGTCCGCTGCCTCCTTGCACTTACCCAGAGCCACGTTGCCCTAGCTGCACTTACTCTGAGCATTGCTGGCCTGATTGCACTTCCCCCCTTCACTCCCCCTGGCACTTCTAACCCCCCCTCCACTTTATGTCTCGCACTTGCACAATCTGAATGACACAAGGCCTAGTAAGATTGTTTGTCTTGTCCTCCCTCTATCTTCCCAACCTTGTCATGTCGCGCCTAGAAAACTTGTGTACAGGTGCATTAGAAATAACATATATCATAGAGCGCACCTTCGCTGTCAGAATCTACTGATTCACTTTTGTGCTTCTGGCTGGTTCTATGGCTATGCATTGCTAAAACCCCGAGTAGGGCTTGAGTGTCAGGGGATGGAGTAGTTTACTTAAATTGTAACATGCATGTTTATGCCGTGTGTTTAAGTTAATCAGTTGGAATTTTGGTCTTAGGCGCATTGTTGGGGTTGGTGTTAGCCATGCCCCATCGTAGGTTCTCGTTTTGAGGCTGTTGTCTCGTTGGAGTGAAGGAATTCTATGTTAAATGTTGCTGCAGTCTTTAAGGGGCAGGTCAGTTACACCGGATAATGCTTGGTATGTATGTACCAGAGGATGTAGGAAAACAACCGAGTACAGCATGGAGTGACTTCAGGTTCATTCATTGGATCCATGTATTTCCAGGCTCTGCATTGGATAGTTTAGACTCTTGTACCATTGCAGAAAGTTCGATTCACTCGTTGGCGTACTTCAGCAGATGAGCGATCTAGGGTGTGATGGCACAGATCCATGTCCGAATGCATACAGGGTATCTGTGGGTCTTACACTGCTGCATCTCTGTTGATGAGTGAGGGTGCTTCTTGAGTCTTTTGGTGTTCTGTTAACCACGTGTCCGTATGTATGATTGAGTTGAGGTTTTTCTGATAAGTTTGGTCCTTGGGTTTGTGGTGATCCCTGTTGGTGTGCCCGGCAATTATATCGGGTATGTTTGTAACGTGGGTCGGTGCACTTACTTCTAGATGTATAGTGGCTTATCTGTCGTTGGGAGTCATTACATTGGCTTGGTTTTCTGGGGGATAGTGGAAGGCTATGAATCAAGACACGCATTGTGTCGCACTACAAGGTAGGTACCACGAGATACCCCTCTATGACTCGTAGTATTGCTTGCTATAGAGCTGCCTATGTGGCGGTCCATGGGCGGATAACCCTAAATGCTTGGGGGGTGTTTCTGCTGGTGCCTGTGTGTTAGTTGGTGTGACTGAGTTGTGAAAGGAAGATGTTGGGCCTCATTACAAGTTCGGCGGTAGGCTTGCCGGTAAAACCGCCAGGCTGCTGCCGAACTTGCGAATTTTACTGGCATCCAGGAATGGGCAATTACCGGGTCATTACGGCCCCACCGGACCCAGTAATTGCCTATTCCCGGGCGCCGGTAAAAAATGCTCCCCATTCCCCATAGGGCTCAATGGGAATGGGGAGGCCGGATGCACCGGCACCATTCCTGAATGCTGCTGGTGCATCCGACATGCTCTGCTCGCGGATGCCGGTCCGCCCGCCAGATCAGACCAGCCGGGCGAAAAGGCACCCAGGAGCAGAACTTGTAGTTTGCCAGTATGGTAACTACGTTACTGGCAAGCTTACAGGTACCGTAGTTAACCGACTGGCAAAGTTGTAATGATGCCCGTTGTGTTTGCGTTATCTGTAAGGAAGGAAGATGTGAGGTGGCTGGATGTCTTACTTGTTCTGCTGGCCCTCTATGAATGCTAACAGTCTGTTGGTGTGATTCTGTGAGTGACAGCTCAGGAGAACGTTGGTGAATGCGTGTTGCGTGAATGTTTTGAATGTGTCAGTTGGGGACCTGAAGAATACATCAGTCTTCTACGAAATGTGACCACTGTGAAGAAACGGAGTGCTGTGCAACTGGAGGATACAGTGATAGGATACAATGATATGAATGGTAATGGACTATTAAGGGTACACGTAGCGGGTCCTGGAGGGAAGGATACAGAGGCTTATAAGAAGACGCAGATCAGGATCGAGAGGCGGACCCATTCCAGATGTGCATGCTCGCCTACCGGCCCACACTTCAAACACTTCCTCTGCACTGGCCACGCCTTCTCAGAAGCAATTGGTAAGGCCCTCGAGAGATCCAGAGACAGATCCAGTGTGCAGCACGCTCACGCTGGCGCAGCACGTCTGTGGACAGAGACCGTTATCTGTGGCATGCAGGCATGCGAGAGCTGAGAGCTGTAACATCTGTGTATCACTCGAGACCGACAGTCGCACCCTTAGATATCATCCACTTGAAGTGACAGCTCTCCCACCACATATTAGAATGTGCTTCTTTATTCAAAATATACGGAAGATATACAATGAACACAACCCTGTCCTGCAACTCTTCCCACCAAACGACACCTGCCACCTTCATGCAGTCCCAACACCTACACTCAGAGATTCACGGCAGCAAGCACCAGAGGGCTTTGTGAATATACAAAAAAAAATGTATCTGCACCACTAACTAGACTTACATCCTCAGAACTGCTTGGGCTTTTATTGCCTGTGTGTGACAAAGGGTCCACACATCGCATTATGCTGTTGATGAACAAATATGTCACCAGTATTTTAAAGGTTATCCAGGGTTCTGAATTTTATTTTATTGCTTATGTTTGTGCAAAATTGTCGAAACCATTTTAACAGGAGAGCGAGAAAAGCCTTCTGAACTGAGAATGTCTGGTTGGCATAGCAACCGGCAATGCCATGGCATGAAACTTCCAGATCACTTACATTTCTTTTTCCAAACTCCTCCACCGTGCTACCCAATGAGTAATCCCTTACAAAGTTTGCTCCTATATTCAGCTTTGTAAGAAGTGATTTCATGTGGAGCTATTGTGAACTAATCCATGAACAATTGGGCTATTTTGGGGCTACTTTTGACAGCATTTCTGTTTTTTGTCCTCCGAGGCTGCGTCTCTACCTCCACCCTCTCTTCTCCACCCACCCAATGCTGCTGGTTTCAGATATTCGTTTGAGCTATTTTGAGCTACTTGTTGCGTCTATTGCCCCAACCAACTATCCACCCCACCCCATTATGTGTGATAGTTTTTTTTTTTTACCTATTGTGGGCTATGTTTTGTGTTTTCGCCCAAACCAACTATGCCCACCCTTCCCCCATCCTTTTTATGCCCACCGACCCAGCCCCCACCTTTGCTACCCCAACCACCTACCGACACCTTCCCTATCCCCACTCTCTATACACCCACCCACCTTCTCTACCACCACCCACATTAACCCCACCTAGCCACTCCACCTTCACCTACTTAAATACCCCGCTCTCTCCACTCCCACATCTTACTGCACACACCCTTCGCTCAGTCTCTCTACCCCCACCCTTTCTACCCTCACTCACCCCACCGCTCTCTGCTCCCACCCACACTCTCTCTACCCCTGCCCACCGACCCTACCCCCATGCTCTCTACCCCAACTAAGCACCCACCCAATTCACACTCTCTCTACACCACCCATCCTCTGTAACTCCATTCACCAACCCTACACCCACCTACCCACCTACCCTAACCCCACTCTTTCTATCCCCACCAACCCACCATGCCCACTCTCTCTACTCCCACTCACCCCACCCTACCCTCACTCTCTCGATCCCAACCTCTCTACCCTTACCCACCTCACCTCTCTGCTCCCACCCACCCACACCACCCCCACTCGCACTACCCCCACCCAGCTACCCTACCCACATGCTCTGTACCTCCCCCTACCTACACCCTTTCTACCCAACCAACCCTGCCCCCACTGTCTCTCTACCCCCTCCCACCCTACCCAATGCTTTCTACCCCCATCCGCCCTACCCCCACTCTTTATCCCACCCCACCCTCTATAATACCCACACCCACCCCACCACTCTATACTCCCACCCACCCTACCCACACTCTCTCTACCACAATCCACCCACCCTACCCCACCACATGATCTACACCCTACCCCTTTGCTCTCTACCTCCACCCACTCTACCCTACTCTCTCTAACCCCACCCAACCTACCTAAACTTTCTCTACCCCCACCACCCCACCACTCTCTTTACTCCTACCCAACAGACTCTCTCTAGCCCACCCACCCTACCTGCACTCTCGATACTCCCACTCACCGACTGTACCGCACTTTCTCTACCCCCAACCGGCCTACACTAACCCGACTTCCCCCACCCCCGCTATCTCTAGCACTGGCCACCCACCCCTCTTTCACTCTGTGTAACCACCCCCACCCAACCTACTTCCTCTCATCCTTCCCCTCACACTCTCACTTTATTTCTTACTCTCTCACTCTCATGCTATCTCACTCATGTTTCGTCTTGCTCATCATCAATGGTACCTTCTCTCAATCACTTCCTCCCTTGATCTATTCCCCTTCTCATTCTCTTGCCCACCTGGACCCCTTATCACATCCTCCTTTGAAATGTGCACTATCTTCCTTTCATCCTGGTGCCTATAAATGCAAAATGCAAAGAATAGCAGTAAACGCCCAAACTATTGACTTTGCCAATGCTTGTTAGTTTGAGCTATTAGGTGTCGCTTACAAGACTATAACCCAAAACTATTGCATAGGAGTACTGCATATGAGGAGGACCCATACCCTGTAGGTGTTGTTTGGTTATTTTCCCACCCATTGAATGCCCATGGCATGCTAATCCCTATGGCCATTTCCACCCAGTTCCTGCCCCTCCCTGCCCAAAACACGTCCTCATGGAAACTCTTTAAGCTCAGGTTAATAAAGCATTTGCATCAAACTTTGCCCTTAAAGGGGGTCATCACAAGTTGGGCGCTATCCCAGCAGAATATTTGTGTTGCCACAACTTGGTCCGGTGCTATTAGCCCCCGGATCTCAAATTGCAATGGGGCCCTAAGTCTTCTAACTGGCGCAAATATAAATATCTGGATTTCTATACCTTGGACAAGTTCTTTGCAGTAGATATTGCAAGGAAGATTTTCTTCTAGTATTGGCCCTTTTACTGATGATAACTGCCTTGATAACGATGCACGTCGGAAAACGTGTCGGCTGAAATCCCATATGATTAAAGATATTCATGATATTTCTTTCATTCAAATAGCATATGGACTCTGAATTTTGATTGTCTGAATTTGATATCAGGGCACGAGCGCGAAGTGCCTGTTACACTATAACTATACAATAACTATTATTATAGTCAACCCACAGCAAAGCCTTCCAGTAAATAAGATGCGACAACCACCAGCGGGGAATGGTTTTGAGCTTAGTAAGATTTATCTTAGAATGATCGCAACACAAATAGACCAAGTTGTCATAATCGGCTGTATTGAAGGACTTCTGCATTACTTATGCCACAAAATGGCCTCCAGAGACACTCAAACTGAACAGCAACTTACGGAACATCTAGGACCCCCTGATGTGGAACCCCCATGAGGCGAAAACGACGTAATGGAAATTGCTCTGGAGGGAGCAGAAGGTTACAGCCCCAATGTTACGGAAAAGGAGCTCGGAGGAGGGAGATGAAGCACAAAGTGCTGGCCAGAAATTGATAAAAAACACCATCAATACTGACCTACGGGATCGGAGCTGCGCAATAGTTGCGGATATACAAATATCAGAATTAGAGCCTATCCCTCGGAAAAAAGGGAGCATAGGGAAGTGTAACACACTTAAAACTAAAAAAGGCAAGAGACAGAAAAGGAAAAACAACAAGCGACACGCTGAGCGCTTGAATGGTGAAAAAGCAGCATAAACATAAAAGAAGCTTTTGTGCAGCACTAGTGTTGTCTGACGCAAACCTCATGAATATGGATGAACCTGAGATTAACACCCCTTCCAAGCTTAAGAAAAAGAAGAACAAGAAAAGGGAGAAAACTGAGAAGCCTAAGAATAAAATCTTGGAAAATGAGCTTTCTAGCACCAAAACACCAATCGCCGAGACTCCCTGCTCCATGAACGCAGTGCAACGCAGGGAGGTAACCTCCTCTAACGAGGCAACAAACTCTATGAATGAGAGTGTTATTTTTGGATCTTTCCTCTCAGTGGCAAGCAGGCTATTGCAGAATAGAACCTCTGACCCCGTGGAACTTTCACCTGCTGGTCACAGGAATGTTCCAAGGTGAACAGGTGGGAGAGGCTTGACTTGAGTGAGGATGGATGACCGGTGTTCTGTCTGTTGATTTCGGTAACTTAACGTGCTTGCTACATGCTGTGACTAGAAGTTTGCTCTACTTGAATAAACAGTCCTTCCTGAAGAAGTGTCTACCTGTCACCTTTTACATGCGGTCTTTGGATATAATAGAGAATAAGAATATTTTAGCCATAGCTGACAGCTCTTTAGCAAGATTCTCTGTACGCAACATGGGACCCGCAATCTCTCTATCAGAAAAACCTGCTAAATTGGATACCATTAGATGTGAGAATCCGAAAGAGACGAGTGTCATGATCCCACAACCTTTTCATTCTCAAAACAAAACGCATTTAATCGGTCCAAAATGGTATCACTGATGTCACACACCGCTGAATTATGTGTAAACTCTCTTCTAGGGATATTGGATGCATTGAACCTATGGAGTAGGATTCCACTAATACAACACTAATTAATTGTAAATACCAATACATTGCATCCTTTATATTAATGCATAATGCTACTTTTCTGCATATGGGATCTGATGGTACATATGTGCGACCAAAGGCCTGCCCTCCATATAAAACAATCCCTCCCTTGCGTATAACCTGCTCTCACGGGAGCAGGACCATTGAAACTTGGGAACCAGCAACCAGACAGGAACCAGAGTATGAACACGGAAAATGGGCATGGTTAGCTGAGGTGCTGCAATCCAAATACGCGCAACAACCCTAATGAGAGTATTAATACAATGCATATCGTTACCATGAACACAAGAGGCCATACACATCTAATGGGAGGCAAGGATTCTATAAAAATTCCACGTCCGGCTGATATTATCCTAATTCAAGAGGGCTGTCCAGTGGACACATTCCACCTGGATGGCTAGAACATGATTCTAAATTCTGCTAAGAGAGGTGTAGTTGGACATCCGGTGGGAGGCCTGATGTTGAGGGCAAGAAATTTGGTCAAAGTCGAGCAGATACATTTGAGCAACGTAGTCCAATACATTTTGGCAGCAAAAATGTTAATCAACTGCAACACGTCCTTCTTATTCATCAATGTATATTGTCATCCAGGTTGGCCCCCGACAGGCCTGATTAATATGATCAGTCAACTGCACATTGAGACTGAGGTTAGAGTAAAGCTGGATGACATGGGTGACTTTTCTAGTAAAATAATCGCAAATATGGGCCTTAAAAAAGGTTGCGTGCATGCACCCATACCCTTTAACGTTTACACGGCTGATAAACCCTTTGTAATGGCCAGGATTCACCTTTTCCCTCCTAAATGTGGGAATACGCACATCAAAATCATGGCCTACGTGGACAACATAATACTCATGGATCATCCTCCTATTGGCCTGCAAAGAGCATTGATTGCCATAGAGAAATATATATATTTTTTTATTTATTGTATATTGGTTTACAAAAACCTTTACAAAATTTTGATAACAAAAGCTAAAAGATCATTAAAATACAATACTTTTCTCTTACAAATAACCAAAACATTTTAAAAAGGTTAACTTCTAACTTTCACTTATTCATGTATCAACGATACGTAATCACATTTACAATACTAAAATTCATTTGTCAATTTACATTCGCCAAGTGCTATTTTTGTATACACCTTTGGATTACATAGAAAAAGGGAAAAAAAGAAAAAAACATAACATTTCTATTTTTATGACACTTTACATATACACGATAAAAATGATATAACTCTTAGTTTTAGAAAGATATTTGCTCCATGGAGCATTTCAAACCACATTTGCTCCCTTATTACACATGAGGTGTCGTATACAAAATCAGAGAAATATGCCAGTCTTTCATAATTAGCATAGGACAACCCAACAACAAATGTGACAATGTTTTGGTAGTCTCTTTGTTCATGTAAAATCTACAGATCTTCCCATTCTCAGGAATTAATTTTCTTATACACCCTATTTCATTGGTATTCATCACATTGAACCTGAACCGCATTATGCTATTACGTAATTTACGAGAAGGATATTTTACAAGATAAGGCTCGGGTACCAGGAACCATTTCCACATTGATAGAGCTTGACTATACACTTTTGAGTTCATTATTACAGCATTGTTAGCAACCCAATCAAATGTTTTAATCAGCATCTTTGTTTTGACTGGTCTCTCTAAGAGACATTTCATTGAAACTCCAATGTTACACAAAATCTTTTTCCACCTCGTTTTTCAAGTTTTGCATGTATTTCTCTGTTCCCTCATTAACACTGACATTAAATATTTGATACATTGAGTTGGATCCTGCAAGAATACACTTTCTGCATAGCATAATTTTTTTGCAGTCCATATTACTTTTTAAGGAATTAAGACCAAACTCATATCTTATTAATTCAATTGGTATACATTTTGGTAGGAAAAATAATAGTTTTTTCCAGATATTGGATTCAATTATTTTCAGCTGAAGTGCATCTTTATCAGGATAAAACTCTAAACCATACGTCAATCTTGGGATAACCTTCATCTTGTAGAAATCCCTACAAGCCATCATGGAAAATTTACCAAATTTACTTTCGATAACACGCATTTGATTTCCTGCTTCCATGGCTTTACTCTCAAGGCATTTCTTCACAAAAATGTGTGTCATTTTACTTGAAAATGAATAGCCTAAATACTTAAATGCTTTCTGTAACCGAAATGCAGTCCCTTCTACAAACCAAACTGGGTTTGCACATCTCTTATTAATGTCACCAAGGTTTATCACAACTGTTTTCTGAGGATTAATGTTCAATTTCAAATCTCTAGTGAACCTGATAAACACATCAATAAGCCTTTGCAATCCAAATCTAGTTCTATCAAAAAGCAAAAAGTCATCAGCGGAGGCACTCCACTTAATTACAATCCGAACAACCTTAGGGGATAACAGGCCTGAGGAGTCAAATACTTCGTTTGCACCTGACACATACAAATTAAACAGAATCGCCGCCAAGGCGCAACCTTGTTTGAGTCCATTCCTGGCTGTTATGTCCTTAGACATCAAGCCCTCGTTATTGAGTCTGACCTTCAAAATAGTATTGGAATATAAATGAATAAGCATGTCAAGTAACCCCCTGTCTATGTTTAATGCAGCAAGTCTTTTCCATAGTAAAGGTCTGTCAACCATGTCGAAGGCCGCAGAAAGATCCATCGACGCAGCATAAAGAGGTACATGCGCAAACCTTGGTGCTTGGCTTTGCAGAACAGAAACTAGTAAACCCCCAGCATCAATCCCCAGACCTTTACGAAACCCAATCTGTCGGACGTCAAGGATATCATTATCATCCATCCATTTTAACAAGTTTTCCAGGTTTATGGCAGAAAATACCTTTGTCTCAATGTTAATCAGGGATATAGGTCTATAATTAGCCGGACTCTGGCGATTCCCTTTTTTGTATATCAACAAGACATGCAAAACTTTCCATGAGTCTGGCATGGTCTGTGTTTCGATTACATCTTTGAAAACCAAATTTAGTATTTTTGCCCATAACAATCAATTTTGTTTTAACAAAACCAAAGACAGATTATCAGGGCCAGGAGTACTCGAGGCTTTCATTTTCTTCATCGTGAATAGTATTTTCTCCACAGATAAGTCTAATACCCAATTATGTCTCTTCCAACCCATCAAGAAGCCATCATTACTAGAGGGTGCATATAGTTTCTCAAAATAATCAGACCACACTTTTTCACTAATGGGATTAATATTCAATTGGATTTGTAAGATCTCTGTACTATTAATCAGGGCCCAATAATTCCTAGAATTGGATTCCTTCATTGCCTTAAGCATAGTCTCACCGTCCTTCTGTAATATTAAGGCCTGGTGGTGAATCCTCCAATTCTTGTAGGCTTGCCGCCTCATTCTACACCGTTCTTTATAATTTTCAAGTGACAACTTCAGTTTTTTTATGTCTCGTAAGTCCTTATTCATCTGGGCTCTATGAAGGTTCACGTAGAGATCAAAGGCATGTTGATGAAAACTTTTACGAGACGCTATTCCAGGTATGGGTTGCTCAAACCCTGCTAGTATCGATCCCAATAACTTTCCAAATTTGCTAACCGAGTATATTTCCTTTGTTGATTCCAGGGATCTATTCTCAAAATCGTGCAACATGAGGTTATTGAATTTGTCTGTTTTTACAGGATTCCACTTTATCCTAGAACCCCTAACATTAACAACCGTTTGTGCACAGTATACATTTCTATAATTGTTTTGTTTCTTTAGATTCAGATCGATTGAAAGCATTGCATGATCACTAGCTGCATTAAATTGCACAAGCATATTCGTATCACTTTCAATTAGATGTTCACTAGCAAAAATATAATCAACGGTAGATGTCTCCCCACGTGCTTTCCAAGTGGGTTTATCATTGAACAACCATATCAGACCCCATGATTTCGCAAAACTACATCATAGAGCACCTCTATATCGTTTACAGCCTATTCTCATACCTTTGGAACGTGGACCCATCAAACACCAGTCCATCTCACTGCTAGATAAATTGCAGTCAGCATTCATATCCCCTGCCAAAATAATCAAACCCCCAGGTGTGGAAATAAGCCATCCCTCTATCAATGTATTCAGCTCAGCTAACAATTTTTCAAGCATGCCATCATCATAGTCAACATTGTTCCAATAAACATTTATCAACATTAAGTGACTAGTCCCATTCCTGGTTGCGATTTGAAAAGTAGCAACTATACAAGAGGTGTGCAGATGTTTCTCAGTTAACATTAATATATTTTGATTATTACGGTATGCAAGCACCAAACCACCCTTAGGTCGCCCTCTTTGACCTTGTATGCTAAACATACAACGGACAACATAACCATCCCATAACAAAGGTCCACGAGCCCAGGATTCCTATAATAACACAAAATCAAAATTCTCTAGTGACTTACATAATTTCTTATTTAAAGATAAGTGAGTATGCCCTCTAGAGTTCCAGGTCACCAATTTGAAAGCATCCTCATCTCTAAAGGGGCTTACCCAAATTCTTTAGTTGATCAAGCGAATCCTTAAGAGATAACGCCAGGGATCTCCTTTCTTTCATTTCTTTTATAGACATAACCTCACCACACCCCTGTTTAGGTTCCTCGCCCTTATCCAGTTGGGAGACATTTATGGATAAGTGCTCATGGCTACTTTCAATCCCATTTGCTCTCTGATCCCTCAACTCGTAGGTATCAAAGCCCCTCTTCTGCAAGGACCCGGCTTCCTTTAGAATCAAAGCACGTACAATTGGCGGCGCAATTACCAAACGTACAAAATCAAGCTTATGTGGGTGGATATAATCAAGCAGTTCTAAATCAGCAGAGGAAATGAGTGCTAACTCTGGTATGTCACGAAACAGACTAAGTATGTATGGTCTGTTAAGAGTGGGAGAATAACCGTCATTGAATACATAATATAAGATTAAACTTGGTTCATTAGGCCAATTTGGCTGTCAGAGATTTTCATTGGAATTATAATTTTGTTTTTTTCCCTTGTCCTTCCAATGCTGTGTGTTATCATGAAATCTGTTCTCGTTAATATCATAATGGGAGTTTGGCCATCCCCTCACTTCATCCTCATGCGAAACATTCACACCCAACTTCCCTCTAGATTCATGATTTATACCTAAGCAAGATCTTTTCTCTGGTTCAAGAGCACTAGTATCAATAGGATTGTGATTTCCAATCGTTGTACTTTCTGTAACAGACCTCTTTCCATCTTTCTGCGTAAGTATGTCCTTTATAAGGTTTCGTACATAATCTTCAGTCAATGGGAGTCTTATCATATCTGGGTCAAGCTTTACAGGTGAGGTAGGATTACTATTTATCACAGGTTGGGAGTTTGTAGGAGCCTCCATACCTTCCGGGATGCTCAGAAGGGTCTCAGTACTCAAGTGTACCTCTCTATCTGTACACACCTGAACTCTGGCCTTGCCACCTTTGTTTACACCATCCGTATAAATCTTCTCATCCCGCCCTTCATAAGCCTGACCCATTACCTCATCACATTTATTTTTGTCCTTACATGATGCCTCCACCTCAACAGGGGACCCATTGTCTGCATTCATATCCCTTGGTGGTATCTTTATCCGCATGGGAGCATCCGGGTTCTTAAATAGATCAAAAATATCAAGAATGCCAAGTTCTAGGTTTTTTAAGTTGGTATAAATTCTATCCGTAACGATTTTATTTTTCATAACATCCGATAGTTTAGTCACTGCCTCAGAATAATAAGGCAAATTCTGATCATTTCCTCGGCCAATTACTAGCTTTGAGCTTGGAATGGCCTTCAGTTGTTTACGTTGCCTGGATTTTCCATTGAGTCAACTGCCTATTTATCCCCTTTCTCCACATTACTCCCATGTGAAAACTCAGCTGACCCAACCCTTGTCTGTAACGCGTCATCTCTTGCAGGATTCACCAGTTCCAGATCGCGTAAATTACAATCTCTTAGGAACTTGCGGGAGGATAGATTCAATGCCTTTTGAACGCGTGCCTGTTTTTGCCTATTTTTTTTTTGTTGATATCTTGATGTTAAATATTTCAGCAACCTTGATAGGTGCATTAGCCACACTCGGTAGTTGTAAGTCCGTAGTGTCAATACTAGGACTCTGGGTATCAGGTAATACAATAACACTACGTTCCTTCTCCTCCAAGTCAGTCCTTTGCGTAGGCACATGAGGTGCAGAGGCAGATTGTAATTCCATAAGAGGAGTGGCAATATGCCTGTTTGTTACCTCCAGTTCCTGGTAAGTGTATTTTTGCCATATTTTCTGCTAGCATTTCAGGCCAGGCAGTCAAGGCTAGCAAGATTTCCTTCAGTATTCTTGTGTGCAATTTTACTTCCATTAAAAGCTTACCTTTACCCAGACTCATTTCCTCTGTTATGCTTGGGCAGGTATTCCTTCTAAAATCACCTATTGCTATTGCTGAGTTAACAAAGCCGCCTGTGGGATACAATCTCTGTGTTGAGGCTTCAAAATGCTCAGATAACCCCATCAATGATATTTCGCCTGAAGCAAATATTGGTGGAGTGTCCATGAATGACAAACCTGTTTCCAATTCTTTGGGTTGATTGCGGTCAATCATTCCCATGTCAGACCCATCACCTCTTCCTGGACTCCTTTCCTCGTTAAACAAGGACTGGGAGGATGAAGGGATGTCATCTTCCACCCTTTCCACATTCATTTTTTCTAATACATTCTGAGCACACTCCATTAAATCCTCATCTGAATCAGAGGAGGCAGGGAGTGTTAATGCTATAGCATGAGCCATACTCATTCTACGTGTTTTCATATTGTTGGTCGGCATATTGCAATCAATTTTTGCCCCCACAAGCTTTCTTTTCATTGCACCACTAACCCCACACTACTATTCACTCGGGGCAAGACGAACCAATTTCCGCAGCTACGTGTCCGTAGTATTCCTAACCGTGCCCTCTGCATGCTTTTACAATGCCTCTAGCAGGCTCACAACCATATGCAAGCTAACTTATAGATTCTCCCACTAATGGCATTCGGTACGCATGAAGACTCTGTATATAAATCCGTACCATGGAAAGCATTCTGCATGCTGCACAAAGCAGCAAACAGCCAACAGTGTACTTCGTGTACTTCCCATGTGCGTGCGCAGGTGTGCTGCACACACAGTATTTAAATGTTAAAGAGGGGTGGTTCGGGGGCGGGATTTGTGTATCACAAGCCAATCACAAAGGCACTGAAAACAAGGAAGAGAAGAAGCGTATTAACACAAGCACTTTTTCTCTCAACGTCAGCATCCCAAGCAAAATACTCCACAGTCATTTAGCTTCATTACTTGAGTCAGGCAACTTCCGTGTTGCCTTAAATGACGTCATCTCTTCGATCCGACAATGAAAATCACAGGAAGCAAGCACAATCCCCAGCGTTCCACTGCCAACAGCGTACTTTGTGTACTTCCCGTGTGCCATAGAGAAATATTCCATTGATGATGGTTTCAACATGCAACTGCAGAAAACCAAAATTATGTGGTTCGGTAACAAACAAAAAAAAAATTTAAAATCCTGTAAAATAAACAATCAATTAATTGTGGTAGCTGCTGACGATTTGTATCTAGGCATGTATTTTATTTTAAAGAAATTTAGATAAGGATCTGCAAGCTCGTTTTAAATTGAAAGTTAAGAGAAAACTGGCCGCTATCAGGTTCTACGTGATTTGGCCAAACAGATTTTATCGCAGTAGATTTTGTCGATTTATTTTTTTAAAGGTTACTTTTTCTGTAGATATATGCGGGGGGAGACCTCCCATAAGCCGCCATTAACACCCCAACATTCATTATTAGCCTAAACCCACCACCCATCGTTTCAGCCTTCATCATCAAGATTCTATTTGCAAAGGACCTCACCTCAGTGTCCTATATTAGTCAGTAGTTTACTAAGTCATCTGGTTTGAGCTCAGGATTCCTTAGTATGAGAAGTATCTGGTCAGCCTTCAATGTGCAGGAGAAGTTGCCTTGCATGAGGGTGGTTGCTCAATAAATTATATAAACCATGCCTCCCTCCAGCAAGGTATCTTCTCCAGCACATTGAAGGCTGGCCAGAATCTTCCCATACTAAGGAATCCTGAGCTCAACCCAGATAACTTAGTAAACTACTGACCCATCGCACACCTTCCCTTCATTAGAAATATAGTGAAAACAGCAGTCACAGCACAATTGCTCCAAAATAACAGTGGAAATAGCCTCCAATAAAGCTATCAAGCTGGATACAGAGCAAGGTGCAGCAGAAAGACAACTGCTATCCAAGTCATCAATGTTACCTCTCTGATCATGGATACATATTAACCCGGCCTACTGTTTCTGCTCATTCCACCCTACACCTTTAATACCGTTGACCACAAGCACTTCTGAACATACTTTTCTTTCACATAGTGTTGGATGATTTACAGTTAGTACTACCCCATGTAGTCAGAGCTTCAGGACAGTCAGGCTGTAGGCTCAATGCTAATGGTATGCTCCTTATATCTTCACCCCTCTGCTGGCTCCTTCCTTTGTTTCAACTGCCTTTCCTCAATTCAAGACTTCTTTCCATACCCTCCCTTAAAAGGCTCTCTGAAGACATTTGTATTTTGCATATATCATGGCACAAATCCCATAAATAAATAATCTATTTTGATCTTCCTCCTTCCTGACGGACAAACACCAGCTTGCCTAGATTGTTGACCAACAGATTTGAATGCCAAAACATAACCTATGGATTCTCCCAACGACCTGGCCTATCTAGAGTCACCTTTAATCTCTACATGGCACCAGTATGGGAAAACCCCTCTAACCCTGACATCAAGATCCAACAATAAACTGATGAGAAATGTATCTCTGTGAAGAATGGACTTCTGGAGCACGGGATGAGTGGAGGCAAAAACGCCCTCTCAGCCCTCACTCGTCTACAAACCAAGAGCCAACACAATCATAAAGAACCCAAACCCAAACTGCAACCCAAACAGAAAAGTACAACAGTCCCAGATAAAGGAATGTCCAATCAAGGTTCTAGAAAAATATATACTTTAATCAAGCACATCATGTAAAATAACTAACGAGAAAACACTGTAAAAACCCACCCTGCAGAAGTACAATGAATAGGCATAGATGGAATTAGATGCAGCACTCTGGGTATCGGGGAAGAAAATGCAATTAAGACCACAATGTTCAAAGAATATGTTCTGAAGGTTGCGAAAGAGATTAAAATGACGTATCCAGTCCCTAAGGTCCAAAGATGGACATGCAGTGCTGACAGTATTGAATAAAACGATTGCAAAGATCTTGGTAGCTTGACGAGGTCGAACAAGGCTTCTCGGTGTAAAGCACGGGTTGAAAGATGCGGTACAGTTGAAAGATGTGGCAGGCAGAGTGGTCCAGCGTCAAGCTGGCGTTGCGTTGGGTTCAAACGGAAGGTGGCTGTGGTCTCAAATCATCTACTCTCACTGTGCAAATTGGGCAGTTACCAGATTCAGTTGACGGTCGAAATTTGATGACAGTGAGCTGGTACCAGAATGTGCAGGCGAATCAGTTCTATGCACAGACTTGGAAGTCGCTGTTTGGGAGACACCAGGGTTGGGTTGATCAATTACAGGTATAGCGATAACAAGGGTAGTGCTTCGGATGGAGATTCAGGCAAGGCAAGGCAGAAATGCTTTGTTGTCTGGTGTGGTGTGGGGGCAAACAGAGTCGAACAGACAAGCAGTGGTTTGAGGAACAATGAACACCAACGGTAGCATTGAAGATTCCTGATAGTTGGATTGGTGAAGAACATGCTCGAGTCACACACGGCTCGCAGCTGATTTACATCAACAGCAGGAATCTTTGTTCTGGCTTCGAGATGCTGTGAATCCCACTCTTGGGGCCCAAGAATAGTCCTTTTGTCAGGCTCCAAAACACAGGGGTGGCTGGCACACACCTTCAGTGATCACGCAACACATTGAGGTCCCAGGCAACGGGGTGGCTAGCAGCAAGGAGGTCTTGGTCCCACGGAAAAGGTCACCCCAATGGTCCCTAGAGAAGGTTTGGGGACAGGGCGTGCCTCAGCCTTGGAACACCTGCCTTCACCTCACAACTGGAGGACTCTGGAAATGACTGCTCTCCAAGAATGGTCCAATAAATCTTCTTTCAGGATGGGAGTCCAAAGGATTATTCAAAGAAGTGGGTAAAAGTCCCCAGGTTATTGGACTAAAGCTCGCCTGCTTTAGGAGTCCAAAACCTACTCTTGAAATAATGGGACTTGCCCTCTGACATCACACACAAAGTGATTTGTGCTAGAGTGGAGGGGACAGGAAAGAGAAAGAAAGGCAGAGAGAATCAAGATGGCAGAACCCTCCCGAAACTGTAAGGGTCACTCTACAGCTGCAGTAACCCCACCCCATCCCTTTTCAATGGAATCAAAGGCCTTTAGAAAAGTAGCATCCTGGGGTGAGGCCTATCCCATGGCGAATGGGTATGCCCTTTGGTTCCTGTTCCTAGGCTTGCTTCCTATGGAGTGGCTGTCTCTGGGGAAAGGGCGTTACCTACCATTATAAAGGAACCACAAGAGGTAATCCCCTCAAGGTTATATTCCTGCTGTTGGCAGGGAGAGCTGTGTCTGAAATGAATACACATAACCCTTCGACAGTTTATCTGAGTGCACAGGACTGACACATGTGTGATATCAATTAATTGTAGCAGGGATAACAATGAGAGATGCTGGTCACCATACCCTAACTCAGGTATGGCTTATATTTACAGTTTACCTTGCCACCAGGTCAGAATCCCCAGAGTTTTGCAGTTTCTTCGGAACAGGGGTACATATCTTAAATGCAACCTTGTGCAGCAGAGACCTGGCTGTCACTACAGCTGTTAAGAGAGGACCTGTGACCTCCTGTGACCTCTGAACCTGCTCAGTGCCATCAGTATACTGATGTAGCAGGGCACAAGAACACATTATGCTTTTTGGCACAGATCTTATGAAGGGGAATCTGACCAGCAGATTTCCCTTTCAGAGATGAAATGACCTGCATCATTTTGTTATTTACTAAAAAATCAAAAAAGCCAGGTCTTTTGTACCATTGGCTAATGGCAATTCATCACAATCCCCACCTAAAGGCCAATTTCGTCGTTGACATCCATCAACTAAACCTGGGCCTCTCACTCATTCAATCATGGGTGTCAAGCACCTTCTTGAAATGGAACCATAGAAATGGATGATGAAAATTAAACCTGTTGGTTTCTCTCTTGTCAGCAGACATGCAGCACTATATCTCCCTGCATCATCAAGAGAAACTTTTTGTTCAAGACCCACATAGCAAAAAAGATCCAGCAGCCTATTAACTACTCTGTCTCCTTTACGAAATCAAGCCCTTCATCCCCTCCACAGACTTCAAACTACCATCCAAACTCCAGACCTTTCCCACTTGAAAGAAGCAAAGCTGTCGTTTCCAGAGTCCCTACCTCCTCCCTGCCCAAAACTGTCCTGCAAGTCACAGCCCAACTCATCACAAGATCTCACGAAATAGGTCCACATCTCTACACTTGTTAACCCCACCCATTTCCCCAAAATCGAAATCCCATTTAAATCAGCAAGAATCATATATATTGTAACTAGAAGGTGTACTTGTGCTTTACACGGTTATTCCTACTTCAGTCCTAGTTTGAAGATTATTCAAAGAACTAAACCAATGCTTCTGTGTTGACAATATTGGTAGTGTTTCCTGTAGGAGCTAGTGTGAACAAGGTGTCTTTATTTCCAACTCTGGATCAAACCACATGAAGCTGACCTTGAGAAAAGAATGAATCTCGTTAACCATTTCCAGATATCGGAGCATTGAGATTGCGCAGCAAAATTATCAGTGGCCGATCTACAGCTGAGGCAGCAGCAACCTCAACATCAATTCCGTACATGTAGAACGTAAGCTTTGTACTGTTGAGGTGGCATACATTCATCAACTTTTGTGGTAAATGAAGTTCCTGTAATTATCATGAGAGATTTGTTAGGATGTGATAGGCAACGTCATTGCGGACACTATTAAAGAGACATGCACCATTTCCTGTCACCTGCGTTACTACAAAAGCACTGTTTTGTGTCACCTGCATGACTTCAAAAGTGAGTGCTGCTAATGTCAGCTAGAATGCTGATAGCAGGGGCGTTGCTAGAGGGGGGCTAAGAGGGCTATAGCCCCTGGTCTTTTGGTTGTAGCCCCGGATAGAATCTTAGGAGCTACAGCCAAAAGGCTAGCTACCCCCAGTCGGAACAGTTTTGACATCAGCGTAGCCCCAGGTCTTTTCCAGACCTAGCAACACCCCTGGCTGATAGTGTGGAAAGTTTGGAACAATGAACTACTGAAGTTTTCATGAACTGCAGAACTTTAGGAACAATGAACTTAGAACTACGGCAGAACAAGAGCGTTGAGAGCCATATAGCAGGGGCAAGCATTGCAGACCATTTAAAACTAAAATCAGAAAAAGGTGAATGTTATACCTCTTACATTGTTTACACCATGGAACTTATCCATATGTCAAATTGCAGGTTTGTAGCATGTTGGGAAGTATGCTGAACGTCTGCTGAAAATTTGGAACAGACACTCACATATCCACATATGGGGTGGGTAAACATTGCAGACTTCTTAAAAAAATTAATAAAATAGAAAGATTGTACATTTTATACTTTTTACATTATCTACACCATGGGACCTACCCACATGCCAAATTTCATGTTGTGGAGCATTCTGGACATTTCGAACATACGCGCACACACATGACCTGCAACCATTGGTAGTGGCATTGGTAGATGCCACTACCACTATTTATTTTTAAACTAGTCGTATGGATTATTGCAACTCTCTGTACTTGGCTCAACCTGCAGGCTCTATTCATCGCCTGCAATTGCTGCAAAATCTGGCAGGTCAGGTTGCTATTCGTTCTCCCTATGGAGCACACATCAGCCCAGTGTGCGTGCTCTCCATTGGCTACCTTTGGCCCAGAGGATTACGTTTAGGTCCATGTGTCTGGTCCACCAGGCCTTCTATCGACAAGGGGCTGAGTACCTTCAAGATACATTTTGGCCATATATTCCAGGACGATCACTCTGCTCTGGTAATGCTAATTTAGTGGCAATTCCTAAAATGTGGCTAGCCCGAGTTGGAGGACGTGCTTTATCCTTCGCTGCTGGGAAGCTGTGGAATGGCTGTCTCATGACCTCAGAGGTATTGAGAACCACCTTCAATTCAGGCATGTTCTGAAAACCCTTTTGTTTTAGTTGCCTGTGGTTGGGTCACTGCCTTGGAATTCTCGCACCAAGATGCCTTCGGGTGAATGTGCTTGTTATAAATGCAAATAAAATAACATAACACACATATATCCACATATGGCAGGGGTAAGCATCCACCAGGTGTTGTTACCGGGTCCCGCGAGGGGAAGAGGAGCCAGTCGTAATCGGCCCGTTGTTAGCTCCCGTCCCATTCCCATTGAGCCCTATGGGGGCTCAGATGGGAATGGGGAAGGTCTGGGCCCGGGTTCCCAGAGGGAGGAATTACCGGGCCCTCTGAACTTGGAATGGTCCGGTAATTCCCCATTCTGGGAACCCGGTAAAGGAGCCCGGTTTGGCAGCAGCCATGGAGCTAACAGCTCCATGGCTGCCGCCAAACTCGTAATGAGGCCCACACACATTTTCCTTTTCCCATATATATATATATATATATATATATATATATATATATATATATATATATATATATATATATATATACATATATATATATATATATATATATATAGAGAGAGAGAGGGATGACAAACAAAGTTCCATCGCGCCTGGTTAAAAAAACTCACCCTCTCTGCAGGCCTTTTCTCAGCAGCGCCAGAAGCCACAACATCTCCAGTTTAGAATCTGAAGGAGTAAAGAATTGTAAAACAGGCTACTTTCTTCTGTCCACCCACACTCCGGAATAAAATACCAATGCACATCATAATGGCCCCATTTCCCCTGCACTTTAGGATGGAACGGACAACACTGCTCTTCAAGGAACACCTTGTCCCCTATTGATCCCATGATAACACTCTTACCCCGTTATCCCTAGCAGTCCCTGTAGTCCCTCTCTCTCATTGTGTTTTCTGCCTTATTGCCATCCTTCTAGGTTCAGGTTATATACATCTCACACTCACATACATGCAGAGATCGGAGCACCTTGTATGGGCAAGCTTTAACAAACTGACACCTCTACATGAATCCTATTTTTTGCCAATAATGATTAAGTTGTATGTCAATAATTTGATAACGTCAGTGATGGTGTAGGCACCTATAGCGCAATACCGCAAATTGAATAACCTCTAGGTGTTCCTGTTAAGAATGGAACAGTCAATTCTTTCTGTATAATATCGGTGTTTAGCTTGTTTCAAAACACCCCCAATTTCGGCCTAACCAAGTAACTGAACGTCTTGGAACACATACTGCACTGGTAGTTTTTGTGAACAAGATCTTACGTGTAGGGCATAACGAATAATGAGTTGATCATTCTGAACCTGTTGGCTATGCATTCACATTCTACTTTGCTCAATGACATCATAGGGTGCCTATATTATTACTGCAACATAATCTACTGTGACGAATCAGAGGATCTCGTCCCTAGTTACCCCACAAGAACTACTACTCCCGTACCCAAACCAAGGAAGTTCTTAGCCACTCGTTCTTTGAGCCCTCTGCCTAATGCTGAAATGTCATATGCATATATGTACTTCTGCAACGTGGCTCCTGTTACCAAAGGTATGAGTACTATGAAGAAGAAGCCACATCTAGAAGAAAGAAGATCAGGAGGAACAAAACAACACTCTAGTCCTCTTTCTATAACTTGTAATATGCCCAACAATAAAAGAAAAGAAGGGCTAGAGCCAGGGGTGTGTGGTAGTCATAGAAGCATTTGTAGAAGTAGGAGAACAAGACGTGGATGGCACCAATCTTAGTGAGAGGAGAGGATGTCCACAAGGGACCTGTATGCAGTGAGATCTGTGAAAAGGGTGACTGGTGTGACTGGGACCCACGCTCACCTACACAGAAGCGAAACCAGACAGGCGCAGCCGACACAGAAGTGTCCAAAAGAAAGTGCAGTCTAGAAGCCAATGGTCGGGTTGGCAGGAGGGAAATATAAGAGTGCGTGACGTCAGGAAAGCATCCCACCCGACGAGGCCGCCACTTGCGACATTACCTGGGGATCATAGGGAAAACCTGCAAAGCCCCGACTTCGCCGGCTGGTGTCAGCAACGTAGGATCAGGAGCGGGATAAGAGAAGGCAAGAGAACCTTCGGAGGAACCAGCTGAACAGGAGGGAGGCGAGCCACATTACGAGTACACCAATAAGGTATCGCCTGTGGAAGCAGGGCTGGGCAACCTGATGGAGACAATAGCGAAATACCAATAATCAAAGAGAAAAAATGATATAGACTCACAAAGAAACGCTGCAAAGCAGTTTATTGCCGTTTAGGCAGTAAAGTTGGGAACAAACACTCACTTGGAAGGTGAGTACCCCAACGGCAAAAAAAGACTGACACGTGAGGAAGTAGATTTTGCTGGCTAGTCCTCATCCCAGTGAGTCTGGGAAACCAAGATAGGGACTTGGAATGAAAGACAGCCAGATACAAGGAAAAACATGACATAAACAATTGTATATGTACAACAGGGCTGTGGATCAACTATACAGAAGTATAGAACCTTTGCACATAACAGGTTCAGACCAGGCTCGATAAAGAAACCTGTATACCAGGGGGAATAAAATATATACATTATTGTAAACAAAAGGAAAGTCTGGGGATGATGATTTTCCCCTTAGCATCCTGCACAGGAACTTCCAGGGAAGGGGATTGTCCCCCTGGTTTATTAGATTGGGAAGTAAGACCGAGGAAGAAGATTTTCCCCCTTGGCACTGAGTTGGCAACAGTTGCCAACAACTAGGGAAGAAGGACACTTCCTTAAAAGTAGGAAACTGGCATCATTTAGCCAAATAGGCAGTGGTGCATCGACGGTGAAGAAGGGCTGCAGGAAGGCAGCCAACAACATAATACTTTACCTCAAAGTAGTTTTGTGGGATTTGAGTGTGAGGGTCAGAACAGGTTTTGGACAAAGGACAGCAGCGTTTTATTTTGACATCCGGACGACTGTCAATTTAGTAAGTTTGGCTGAGGCAGTGAAACCCCTCATAGAGTTAGGGCTAGTAAGGGGTTTTTCCCAACCCCTTTTTTATTTGAATAAAAAGTAACTTTGGAACCACCAACCACTGTGTCCGTGTCATTACTCAAGTCCCTCACACTGGCCAGTTTGTCACTTTTGGCATATCTCCCTAGCTCTCTGCTCTTCCCTCTCTCCCTCCTTTCCATACAGATCACTGACTGGCCTCCTGGTGTACCCCAGAGTCTCGCAGGTCCCAGGTACCCCTGCCAGTCCTTCTGCAATTGCCTCAGGGCCCTGCACCCCTCCCACTCACTGCACTTGCAATTAATCCAGAGAGATGCTCTCTCCGCACTTCTGCTGTATCTATTGACTGGGTGCACTTGGTCCCCTGCCCCCACTTGCTCTACAGCTCTGCCTGTAGATCGTTCTGTCCTTCCTTGTCTAACCCCTTAATGTGCACTTGATAAAAACCTGCAGAATCGCCGCCAGGCCTATTTGCTGTATCTTAACTGTTAAAACTACCATATTCACTTAATCTGCCTGTGCAGGCCGTTATCGCTTCAGAATTTCAAGGGCTCTGAGCGACTGTTGTTTTTCCCCATGTTCCCACCCTCCATGAGCGCTTTGAAACACTTGCCTGTGTATAGGTGCCTTATACATAAAAAATACCATACCATGCCATACCATGCCATTTGTATTGCAACATTTTCTTAAAATGAGCACTCCAACCTTAAATGAAACTGCAGAAGACTATTTCTAGAAGTACATAACCTACGTTTTCCTTGATTGTAATCTCTTCTCGCTCTGAAAGCTGCGTGTTTGTCATGCAAACCACTGCACTGCTATTATTTTTGGTAAGAATCACAACCGTCAGCATTCATGTTAAAGGCAAGAACCAAAATCTATTTGATTTATATTTACTGAGCATTTGTTAGGTGCCTTTACAAAGAAATGGTGTTTCCAGGTACCACAAGGCAAGGTGTGGGAGGAACAAGGGGAGTAATTAACAATGTCAACATATCAACATATCAACATATGGTTTTTATCAAGAAATTCCCGATTAGCTTCTTTTACTAGACAAGGGGAGAAAAATGTTTCTGCCAACTTATTATTCTCAAGAAGCTTTATCTCTAAAATTATTATTTCTCTATTGCCTTATCTCTCAAATTGTTTGTGTTCATCAGTGCTCCATGTTTCCCAAGCAACATCATATACCAAACGCCCTACCTTCTTACCCCTATAGATGTTACGAGGATCTGGGGAAGTATTCAGGAAACTTAAGGTTCAATTCCTTTTCCTCAAGACACAAGAGGAAAATGTGTGTAAATGAAAGTTGAGGATTGACGTTTCCAAGAAGAAAGAACGGAAGGATAAGGGGGAGTATGGAAGAAAGAAGGGAGTCAAGATTGTCACTAAAAGAGGACAAGGGGCTGGGGGGTGTATAAATAATAATACGTGCAATAGAGTAAGGTATGGGAAATGCCACATAGTGGTATTCAAGGAAGCCAAGATGGAGGCAGAAGGGGGCTAAAAGATGAATGAAAAAGAATTCCAGTGCCGTCGCCATACCTGAGGGGTTGAGGAGAATGTGACCAATGAAAGGAGGGGGTAAAGAAAGAAGCAGAGGTGGCAATGTCAAAGGGAGAATCACAGGTTTCAGTGATACAAAGACATTGAAGATTGAGAAAGGAAAAGATATCAAGAAGAAGGTGTATTTTATTGCCGAAAGAGTGGGCATTAATAAGACCAGTTGAAAGAGACACAACAGCAGGTGAGATGATGATGTGATTGTTTGGGTTTCGATGGGTATGAGGAGAAGGGATGGAGCAGGATGAAAGTACATCAGGAATAGAAATCGTCATAGTAAAGGATAAGCAAAATATACGAAGGGAGCCGAAGTAATATGGAAATAGAGTGAGAGAACAAGACTGCAGATAGTACTGATGAGAAGGAAAGAAAGGAAGGTCTAGGAAAAAGATGAGCCACGGCTGGTGATGCATAGCAACAGGCTCATAGCAAGGAGGACAGGGGTCAATATGTTTGGTACAAAATGGATTGTAAATATTTAACAGGAAATGGAGAACTGTATTGAGTGATGTGGAATCAAAAAAAGTATTTAATCCAACTTGATTTGCTTTTGAAAGAAGGAGGAATTACAGGGATTCGCTGATTTGGTTTCACCATCATTCTTGAACCTTCGACTGACCAGTGTTTTTAAATTTCATACGCATTTGAACCAATAGGACCCCCTATGCTGACTTTAGCACTTTTTCAAATCTCTATTTGAACCACTGTTACTCCCCGAACCAGTTCGCCACCACACTGTGTCAACTAAGCACATCAATTGGCCTGGTTCAAACAAGCCACTTTCCGCTGTGGAGCCTTCAAACCACCACATCTCAAACTGTGCCTCAAACCATCTGCACCTTCGTCATCGACCAAAGCTTGAACGCATAAGAGACTCTTGTGTTAAGAAGTGTGGTTGATGCTGTCAAACCATCCTGAACTGATTATGGTACTCTTGATAGGCCCCCACCTATTTCTTTGGCCCTAGAGACTGCGTGTACCCTGTTGCACCCTTTTCCCAAAGACATATCCTTTTGACAAAGTTTTAGTGGCATTTTTACTTTTCCTCCATGCTTAGGATTCAGAGTGCTTGCCTCACTAGATTCAGCAATTGTCTGTCTTCTGTTACTTCCTTTACTTACTTTGTAAGTGTTTTCTAGTATAGTTTTGTTATTGCATATTAGCTATTAAAGTGTATATACTTCTATAAATTCCTTTATTCTGGACTGTTTATTTTGTTGTTTGGGTTGCCACTGTCCCACATTCACACCCCTTTTAATAGTATAGCCCGCCCTCAGTCCGCGTTACCACAAATCGGAGGTCGGTAGATCTCTTGACACTGCCTGTTTCATCTTTATGATTGGGTTCGCTGTTGTTTTGTAGAAGTGTGAGGGTTGAGTAGGCGGTTTAGCCACTACTCGTCTTTGTACTCCTGCAGAACAGAAGTCATTCTGTCACAAGTATCAAATACCTTTCTTATGTTCTAATAATCTAAGTAACGTACACAGTATTTTAGAATACAGTGTTTCATACTCAGATCACTCGCCTCTCTTTGAATTTGTGACACTTCATGATTTCATCACACATATCTCAAAATGCAGTGTTTCACACTTGTTTCATTTCTCCCTACTTCTAGGTGTTGTGCTTAGGGATTTTGTGTTACTGTTTCCAGAATGCAGCATTTAACACTTGTTTCTAATTTCCTTGAACACCCTCTTTGGGTTAATCACCCAACTGCTTGAGGGCTCTACACAGTTTATAACTGGTTAACCCCTAAGCTCTAGTAATGTTCCTCACAGCTACTCGTCCTCTGGTTCCTAGGATATAGCAGCATTTTGCTACCAACTTGGCCTTTGATTCCTCCTCACTGCATCGCTCTCCAAGTTATGGTGCATGGTCTTGAGCCTTTGAAGCACTTCCCTCAATGTCTGTTTCTCATCTGACTTTTTCAGTCTTGCTCTCCACATTGCTTCCCAGACTTTCATTAGTCCTGCTCTGCAGACTTCCATTGAGTCTGTCAGCCATGTCTCTTCCATCAGTGTTCCCCAGATTACAAGTAGCTTTTCAGAGATTTCTGTTGCACTGTGTCCTTGGTGATCATTCAAGAATGGCATTGCACCTCCTCTCTAGCAGCTCTTCCCAGCTTCCCTGGACACTCTATGGTTTGGATTGCCAACAGCATCCACGCTGTCACTCATAAGCCCAGAGGTGCATACTGTTCATTAGGTCCACCTAGTTTGGCCTTGCCTCGTGCCCCCGCTGGTATTGCATGTATTGCACGCATCTTCTGGTGCTTCTGGATTCTCCTGACTCTCAAAGATCTTCACTCGTGTCTCCAGCAACCTACTCCTGCTTTCCCACTGCTTCCTCCTCATCTTCTCATGTTAGTGCTTCTTTTACTAGACCGGTTTCTTGCCACAGTCCATGTGCTTTAGTTGTAGAAGACTGGCTCTTGTCGTCTGTCTTGATATCGAAAATTATTATTTTGACATATCACACATGGTCACTTGTCCTGCATGCACCATGCAGCCCAAGAAAACCCCTTATATAGATATTTATTTTATAAAATGTGGTGCATACTATACATCCTACCCTATATGCGCAATTCTGTAAGGTTGTCTGTTCATTGGGTAATGAGCATGCTTAGCTTCTCTTCATCTTCTAAAACTCAACTAGGCTGTAAACAAGAAGGGTGATCACCCATGCACAGCAATTTTATGCTCACATACACATGCGGAGACTGTCAGAATAAATATATATGGTTCATGGTTACAAGCCCTTTAATGTTAGGGTGTGTGCTGTTAAAACTGAAACAGGCAGCAAGTCCAATGGGAATTATGTTCCTTGTGATTGAAGTATGCAATTCTTTCATCACAGAAATGTATGTCTAATGTAGTCATTCTCATGCAAATCAGGCAGGAACCCTTATTGGTGCTGCTTTCCCTTTCTACTAGGGATATCTCCAAAGAGTACAGAAGGAAATAATGTATATGGCTTTTCTAGGGTTGGACAATGTGCTTTTCTCAGTAAGACAAGTGTAACTTTAGTATGACTACGCTATATGAAGGAATTGATCAGAAATGACCATTGTAAAATTGTAAAATGAGCACGTTTACAATGCTTCTACAATTATTACATGGCCTGCGGCCTAAACCCATAGGAAGAGAACTTTTTGGGCAGCTTATAACTACAGGGAAGTGAGTCCGCGGAGCGGACATAGATATCACACATTTTTTTGACTTAAATTTTGTTTGTTTTAAAAATAAATCCGGACGGATTTTCATCAAATTAACAAAAGCACGCTTTTAGGACCAAGCCGCCGCTCCTGCCGCAAATTTGGTGACAATCCGTCCAGCGGTTTGGGCTGTAGACATGAGCAACGTTTTTTCCCATTATGTCTATGTGAAAATAAGACATTTTTGGCCCCCCCTATAACTTTGCCCCCCCTGGACCAAGCCTCACCAAACTTTGCAAAATTCAGAGTTGGCCATATACTTTTTTTGCAAAGTTTGGTGTGGATTCGTCCAGGGGGAGCGAAGTTATAAGCTGCCCAAAAAGTGCTCTTCCATAAGATGAGCAACTTAACCATAACTACATGGCTGCTACCGCAGGACATGTAATGTATATATATATATATATTTTTTTTTTTTAAATACCTTATTTGGTTGAGGATACTGTGGCAGGTTGGATGAAGGAGTCAAACTCATTAAGGACATTATGAACTTTATTTAAGGAAATTATATGAAAAAGCTTAACTTTCCCTATTGCTAAAGGGATCATCCTGCCTATCTAAAGAAACTATGGGTGCTTGTCTGTCGTCAGGAAGTCACAAAGCTAACATGGCTAGGTCCACACCTAACTCGACCTGACCCTACCACTAATTTAACCAACTTAAACTTAACCAAGAGAAGGTTTTTCTTCCTCTGGACGTCTCGTAGTTCCTGATAGTTTCTTTATGGAAATGTCTCTCTCTTATATTTGAGTTTCTTCATACAATCGTCTTTAGTATGCTCTGGATATCACATCCGTGAACTCTTGCAGCTCTTGTAAAACACCTCTGGGCTTAATGCTCTCTTTAAGCTTTTGCTGATCACAGCTTGTTTTGAGATAGTCTCTCACATTCTTGTCTTCACCTAGTGCTCTTGTACAGTCTCTCAATGCATCATTGGCTCGTTTGCATGGGACTTGATCCCCTTTTAGATTCTCCCACTCTTGGGCTCTTTCTTTTATACTCTTTCTTCTATTATCTGGTTCTCTGGATAGTTGTAGCTCATCTTCCTCAGAAGCCGTGCTGGAGCTCTGTTTTAAGCAGTATTTGTCACTTTGCTCACAAGAACTGTAATTGTCTCCAGTCCCACTTTATTCTTCTCACAGGGTTATTTGTTACTTGCTTTATGAGCCTTTCACATTGGTAATCAGCCAACTTTATTTCTCGTATCTCGTCTTTATGACTGGTACGAGTTGCACTCTTTCTATACTCTTGTTTTCCTTATATCTCGTATTTATGACTGGGAACGGTTGCACTCTTTCTATACTCTTGTATTCCTCAGATCTCGTCTTTATGATTGGGATGAGCTGCACTCTTTATGTAATCTTGTAATCCTTGTATCTCGTATTTATGACTAGGATGAGTTGCACTCTTTGCATACTCTTGCCCTGGCAGCCTCCGGTTTTTACCATTGTCCCTGGTACCATCCTCTGCGTAGGGAGAAGTTGTTGGTTCTCTCATTCTAGCTTTTCGTCAGCGGCTTATTCTCAGCTTCCACTTGGGCTGCAGCCATCTACAGACGCAGGCGACCGGGAGCTTCTCTTGCTCCCAGCTGTAATGGTCTTGGTGTCATCCAGTGGGTTTCTCGCCCACCACGAGGCAATCGTAGTCACACCACCACCAGCTCCTGGATATTTCTAGGGCAGCTGTTTCCCCGTTGCCATTCTCGCCAACCTCCTGGCGTCTCACTGTGGCATTCCTTGCCAATTTTCAAGTTGTAGACACTACAGCTTGGCAATGCTTTGCCCCTCCAAGGCGTGACCATTTCAGGGGGCTTCCCCTGTGTACCATACTCTCTACTCCTCCTCCCTCCACTCGCCTCAGTTAAATATACGTCTCATCTTAAAGAGACATCATCTTTTCCTCTTTCTGATAGACTTACTTCAGCATTGTTTGCAACCAAATATAAAGATGTTACATTCTTCTCAGCAGGAACTCCCATATACGCCAATATGTTGGGCAATCTAGGGAGTTCCTCATACAAATGGGAGTCCTTGTCCCCCAAGGAAGAGTCACTCGCCATGAGCTTCCACATGCCCATACCCCTTGGAAGAGCATGGCAGAGCCGGTACACCTCCCTAGCCTCAAAAGGGATGGCTCCCTCTTGGGGAGAAGGGCCCAATACCATCGATTTGTCACAATACACACAATGTTTCTATCAGTATGTCCTTCTTTCTTCTTTGTAAATTCACACTTAAAATTTGTGAGCTGTTTTTCCTGTGAGTTCTAAGGGAATATTTGATTTTGCGTGAAGGCCACTGATTGTTAGTAAGTGCTACACATTTGTTCCACTATGCACAAACACTAATAAACAGCAAAAGTAGAGTTTACAGTTCCATGTTTTGCTCTCTTTGGGCCTATTCTTTTCCTAATTTCTATTAAGGGCCCTATGCCAGTCTGTCTTACTTCTCACCCTCCTCGACATCATTCTCATTCTCAAAATCTTAATAACTTATCTATTCCCTCTACTCCTCCCACGATTTGTATTGCTCTTTGGAATGCATGTTCATAATACAACAAAACACATTTTCCTCTCAATACTATTTTCTGTCTTAATTTAAAAGGTTCTCTGCATTACCGAGAAATGGATTTACACAGCCAACATTGCTACTCCTGCTTCGCGTGTTTCCTCTTATAGTAGCTTCTCCCACACTCCGATCTGTCGGGAGGAGGGGTGGCACAGGAATTCTTTATCATTCTTCGTGGGATATTCTGCCTCCTACATGTCCTTGTTTTTCCTTTCATTTTACTCTTTTGAGTTTCGCTTTACCTCATTTTGTAGACCTTATCCAATCTCTTTTCTGATTCTCTATAGGCATCCTGGCCCCCTCTCTACATTCTGTGAAGACCTAGATATGCTACTCTCATCCATCCTGCCTTCATGCACTCTGCTGTTTCTGCTTGGTGATTTAAATTTACATATTCAATCTCTTCTTAGCTCTTCTCCTTTTCTTACTTTGTTGGATTCATCTTTATCAACATCCTTTGACTCTTCTCATCATTCAGGTGCATCATTTGTTCTTATCTTCTCATCTTTTGCCTCTACCTGTTTTGTCTTCATATCACCTTCTCCTTCTTTTCTCCCTCACTTGTTACTCATACAATTTGTTTGATCATGCTCGGTCTTCAAAAACGTTTACACGTCACAATCTCGGAAGCTTTGATACTTATTTTTTTTCTACCCACTCTCCTTACTTCCCTCCCTTCTCTCCCCCTTCCAGATAGGTGGAATGTAGGTGACGCCACCTCTGTATTGACATTGTCCTTGAGATCCTCTCTGGATCTTCTTTACCATGCCCAAAAAAAATTTCTGTCCAGGAAAAATGCCTCAACCTTGGATTACCCCATCCATTTGATCAGTACGCACTGCCTTGCATCATGCAGAACGTATATGGAAAAAAAGTCCCACTTCCCTTCTGATTTAAATGCTCTTTCAATTTTACAATGATTTGCTTTTTCTTGCTAAAAGGTTTTACAAAGATTTCCTTTATCTTGCTAAAAAGCATTATTATACATCATTGATCACTACTTTGTCCATGAATCCATGGTGGCTTTTTCACATCCTTAATCAGATGTTGGCTCCCCCCTCACCTGATTACTCAACATCATCAATGTTGGCTACTTCTGGCTTTGCTTCTTTTTTCACCTCTAAAATTGATAATCTACAAACTGCATTTCGTTCTGCTGATTCGTCATCTTCCTTAAAGGCCTCTCCTCTTCCTCCTACTCAGTCTTTAAATGCTTTCTCCCATCTCAGATTCTGATATCAGTCTTTTTCTGTCTCGAGCACATCCCTCTGCGGCTCTGTCTGACCCCCTTCCAGCCACTATAATTCCTGATGTTTACTCTCTTGTGACTTCATACATCTCTCCTATTTGTAATCGTTCTTTGATTTCTGGCAATTTCGCTTCAGAATTTAAACATGCTACAGTGATTCCTTTATTAAAGAAACCTTATCTTGGCCCCTCTACCCTTTTTGAACCATCACCAAGTTTCTCTATTGCCTTATCTCTCAAATTCTGGAAAGGGCTGTCTACTGTCAACTCTCTAGTTTTGATAAATCTCATTGAATTATTTCCCTCTTCCAATCTGGTTTCAGATCTTTTCATTCGATGGAAACTGCATTTCTTCATGGCTCAAGTTCTCTTCTTATGCTTGCCACTCTAAACTGGCCTCTTTGTTGGTGTTACTAGATCTTTCGTCTGCTTTCGACACTATTTATCACTCTATCCTTACTACTCGTTCCACGTTAGGGACCTCGGGTGTCGTTCACCAATGGTTTTCATCATATCTCTCAAATCGTACATTTGCTGTGTCCTGGGCACGTCAGTCATCTTCTGCTCTCCCGCTACACCCTGGTGTCCTCCAGAGCTCAGATACAGATCCTTTACTTATTTCTTTATACACAGTCTATGCAGATGATACTCAAATGTTCTCCCTTTTTCGTCATTGTCTGAGTTCCCCCTTTCTTCCTGTCTTTCTGCCCTTCATTCATAGATGCTTTTACACTCACTACACCTTAACCCATCTAAAACCGAGGTTTTGATTTTTCCTTCTTCTTCTCCCTCAATGTCTGTGCCACCTAATTATATTTTCTTCCCTCCTTCTTTTCTTCCCTTTTCTTCATCTGCTAGGAATCCTGGGATCACTTTTTTCACCCTTCCCTCTCCTTTTCGTCTCGGGAGGGTAGCTCAGGGGCAACATGCTTGCCTTCAAAGCAAGAAGACACAGAGCAACACGGGTTCGATTCCTGGGTCCACGCTTAGAAACCTCTGTGTATTAAGTGCTTTATAAATAACCTATCATATCATATCTAGTTTTCGTCAAAATCATTTCACCGTGCTTTATGTAACATTTCTAAAATGTGTCCCTTTTTAACATTTCCTGCTACAAAAACTCTGATTTCTTCTCTGGTATTTTCCTGCTTAGATTACTGCACCTCACTTTTGGTAGGACTTCCAGCTTATGCTTTAGTTCGTCCTGAATCTTTAAGGCTTCTTTTAATCTACATTTTCATAATCCTCCTCCTTTGTCTATTTTATCCTCTCTAACTTCACGCAGCTGGCTTATATTCCGCCATCAGATCTTGTTTCATTTCCTTTGTATTGTTTATAAATGTCTACATGGTTTTACTCCTCCTTATTTATTGTCACTTGTTCCTTTATATGCTCCTTCTCGCTCCCTATGTTCTGCTTCTTCAATTCTTCTGTCTGTACATCGCCCGCCCTGTGCCCAATCTCGTTTTTGAGTTTTTTCTTTGTTAGGCAACAAACATTGGAATACTCTACCACCGCATGTCCGTTCTGCAACCCACTCGGCCAACCTTCCACGCCCTACTGAAGGACCACTTGCCCTGTCTTTTTACTTCCTCTTGATTCTTTGGTTTTCTTTGTTATTTTATGTATATTAGACATTTGTGTACCATTTGATTACTTTTTAATAGCGCGTCTGTGAAATAAATAGATACAAATACAATTGCAAATCAATTCATACAATTGTTGACCCTGCACCTTGGTCCGCAAATCGCTTGTAATGTTTGTAAGAACCACAACACTCCCCACAGAGCCTATCTGCATTAACTTCAGCCCCATCAGTGCGAGCAATGCGCCATTAGGGTGACAGCGACATTCCGGTAGGACGTGCACAATGCAAACGCAATGACACAATTATTCATACTCCTACGGTAGAATTGTCTATTAATTGAATCTACGTGTGGATCATTACTAATTATATTTGTTTTAAGATTTAAAGAATGTTTTTTATTCTAAGGCTGCAACTTCTATTCACACTCTGATGAATTCTTTAGATGTGGGATGTCTCATGGCTTGCTGAATCTGAGCAGTTGGTACGATGATGCATGTTACAGATGCTCCTTTTGAGATACGTTTATTGAAGTCATGCAGTGTTAGTCTGATGTTGGGTGTCCCTTTGGTATTTGGACCAAGCAATTGTGTTTCCCAATAAGACAATTAACAGGTAATCTAAACGATACTGAGTACACTGTGAGTGTGCACACTAAATAAATCTATCTTTCTACGGATTGGTAGAAGCTGAATAATGATTAACGAAACCACCAAAGCATCCAACCTAGCCTTTTTTTACACTATCTCAATATAGTAAAAGGCCAGATGTATGTTTGCCTGATGCAGTAGCTTTGCCTGTTGTCACCGCTAGAGGGAGCTGTTTCCTTAGGATATATAGCAGCAATGCCAATTCACACAGCTTCAGCTGTTGTCACCGCTAGAGGGAGATGTTGCCTAAGGATAGATAGTAGTCCTACTGTGTTAATGTAAACCTTCACTTTGCCCCTTGAACACAGGCTTCTAGACTCGTTGTCAATATGCCAATAAACACTGGTCTCAACTTTTAACCTTGCTTTCCCTGCAGTATTAGCCATCGGGTGTAATGTTGCATACATGTCATGCTGGGTCTTTGCCCCACAATCGGGGTGCAGTGGCACTGTAAAAACACAAATAGGAAATGGTCATGGTTACGTGAGTATAACAAATAATGGCCGTTCCCATGAGTGATATTACAGACCTTGTTGTTTTTGTTTTTCCAGCCAGTGATGGCGCTGCTCTGGCAAATGCCTCTCCAAGCTCGAGCAATTTATTCATGGAGAGAAACAGCCACAGGGAAAACGGAACAGATCAAGAATCGCCTGAAGACCAGCAACTGTTCCAGAGCATTGGCACAGAAACAACAGGTACTGTCAAGGGATTACTGTGGGTGCTGCATACTGTAATGGTTGTGTAGGACTTCTGCAAGAGGAACATACGTTGGAAGGTGCCATCGAGCGGCAACCGAAGACCCACTTCAGGGGCAGTGTCAATTTACTAACCAATTCCCTCTTTTGCTCCAACATAACCAACACCACTGTACCCGACTAGCCGCACTACACAAAGACACACCGAGAACGAATCTAATACTCGCCCACCGGGACATTGCTAGGGGGGGGCTTTGGGGGCTATAGCCTCGGGTCTTTTGGTTGTAGCCCCTGATAAAAGCTCAGGGGCTACAACCAAAATTATAGCTAGCCCCGAATCTTGACAGTCCTGACATTAGTGTAGCCACAGATCTTTTCCAGACTTAGCAACACCCCTGCGCACCCAACCATCTCTGAGAGTCTGGAAATAACCTTAGAGGGAACACACCCTTGCACATAGTTCATAAATCCATTGACACTTCACAAATGCACATCAGCACAATACAATCAAATACCTAACAGTCATCCGTGACTCTGGACGTCTTATGGATACAACTAACTAGTGTGCACGACCGCAAACCGAGCAGAACCTCATACGACCCACGCACCCAACACAAACACTAGCACACATCTGAGCCACTGGTTCCTACTCGTACGGTTGCAACATGCAGGGCCTCTCGAACCAACTCCCACACACAAGACACTGCTCACAGACTCCATTCCCTCCTGGTTGTAAGCTATCCTAACATCCTATCCTCACTACACACCCTGCCCTCTTCTCCTGCAGAGGCACGTGAGTGCCTGGAGACTGCCCTTGGTTGGTAGTGGTGCGTGGTATAAATCAACATAAAATAATGCTTTAAGAACAGATAGGACCAGATGTATGAAGTAGGTGTGAATTTGCATTGCATCCCGGCGCCATTTGGAGTTGCAGTTGTCAGCGGCTACGTCAAGATTGCAACATCTTGTAAGTTGCATGTTGTGTGGGGCGAACTGGGAATCATGACCTTCTTTCCAACTTGCAAATGCCTGCAGGCATGAACAATTACCTAGTTATACACTCCACAAAATGGAATCAGCCTGTCCTAGACTTATCCCTTTTGCCTGCAGGGCCTACAGCCTCTGACTCCTGATGTAGGAGCCTCATGCAGATAATTCGGGTGGGATTCAGAGGGGCCCATCCCAAAGGACAGAACCTGCCTATGAATCGTAACAATCAGCCCCTTTTCTTGTATCGTCTCTGTTTTGTATATTGCTGTTGTATTCGCCACTAAAAGATGGTGGCAAAAGAAACCCAACATAGAAGTAATGTAAACGTGCTTATTCCTTGTAATCCTCCGCATAGGGCCCCAGGCAGCTCTATAATATTCATAAACACAAACCTCTGAAACATGTATCAGTAATCACGTGTGATGTGGGTATAAGGAAAGCCCTTTATGTTAGCATTGCTTGCTGTTATTCTATTCAACCAGGTGTTCAATAACAAGAGAGGCCCATGGCATAAATGCATATGCTAACAGTAGTGGTGCATTGCAGATTTATTGACATGCTGGGCCAGCAACATACACACATGGGCATCTGACGATGCCAAGGTTTAGGCTTTTTTTTTATTCTATTGTATACTTTAAGACACAGTTCAACAAAATGTCCCTTCCATTGTACCAGAATGCAAAATGCTAAGAGACCCAATACAACACACAAGAAAAACAGTGTGATAAGAACATATGTTTGTAGTCATTAGTTGTCAGGGGCTGTGCTGGTAGGGGCTGAGCCCAGATGCGACTATGGCAGTGTTACTCAAAAAATTAATTCTCCATTGCTGTGTCTCATGCAGAGGTGGAGGCCCTCATAAGCACTAGGTCTCCCAGGGGAGTATGTAGAAGGGCAGGAGGGATCTGAACAATGTATCCTACGGGAATCCGGGCTTTCCTTTGTCTAACCACGCAGCCACATGGGCTCCGAAGCCCCTTTCCAGCAAAACCACTACAGTCAAAAGGCTACCTGGAGCAAGCAGTTGATTTCAATTGATCGTGGAGAATGCCAGTAGCTGCACAACATTTTAAATGCTCCATTGTAATATTACCCAAGTAAACGATATTCATTGTATTGGCTCTGTTGAGATGAAAGAAAGAGTCAGCCCTGCCCGGATGCACTAAGATTCCTGGAGATCTCCTTGATGAATCCACTTAATAGGAAGGAGTCAATGCTTCTCTTATGCCACCTGACAGTAATCTGCATGAAAAGTAACTGCTATGCATGAATAACTTGGTGCAGAAAACACTATCCACTGTACTCACCTCACCATGCCATGCACACTCTTGCTTCTAAGAATTACTCTGAATCAAAGCTCTGACATCATTTTTCAGGTGGGACTGATGGGCCTTTAGGGGTTATTTCCTTCCTGTGCTGTGTAGATCTGCACACTGTTGGCATCAGTAAAATTACTAAATAGAAGCAGCTGCCCCCTCTAAACTCACCCCCTATCCCCTCTGCATGTAATAGTGCATGTTGGTCCCTGGGTAAAAGGGGGCAGGCTTTGCCCCTCAGGGCACAGCCTATCAATGTCACTGCTACACAGCAGTTCCTGCTGCTTTGCCATTTGGAGTTCTACATTCACTTGCCCCAGTCCTTCACATCTACCATTTGGAGCCGGGAGCCTTGATGTGGACCTTTACATGCTGCGCCAGGAGCTACAGACGCTTGACAACCAGCCATGGGCACAGGGAGCACAGGGGGAATGGAGTGGTGGGGAGGCGGAGACCCGCGCCAGCAAGGCAGCTAGCCATCCCCAGGATCAGGCCAACATCCTGGGCCCCTGATTGGTGATCAGTTGGTATCTGATTATAGGCTGGACAGGGCAGCCATCACCCAGTTGCTGGACAGAATCCAAGGTGACATAGCTAGCCGGATTTTCATCAGCAATGCTGTGCCCCCACTCGTGAAGCTTGTGTCAGTCCTACAATACCTTGCAACTGACAGGTTCCAACACACAGTTGCCATGATGCATGGTATGGCCCAGTCCACATTCAGTGCTGTGCTGTGCCATGTGAATGGGCATATAGCATTGCCCACCACCCAGGCACAGGTCAACGAAGTCAAGGCACAGTTCTATGCCAGTTCCCAAGTCCATAACATGATTGCAGCCCTAGACTGCACACATGTAGCACTGGTAGCACCCCAGGACCATGAGGCAGCCTACAGGAATCGGAAGCATTTCCATTCTGTCAATGTTCAGATGACCTGTGACCCAGACCTGACTATCACCCACTGCAGCGCTACCCAGGATCCACCCACGACTCCATGGTGCTGTGCAGCAGCACACTGCCATCCTACATGGAGAGGCACAGAGGCCAATGCACATGGGTAGTGGGTGAGTACAAATCCTGTCAGAAATGCATGCCAAAGAACACCAAATGTAGGGGCGGCAGACATACAGGAATCCTTGCATGCCACCAGGAGACACAGACAGCACCATCACATCACCAGTTCCATGCATGTGTGGCACACAAGGGCACCTGCACACGTCCCCCACACCAGAACCCACAGAAGGTGATGGGCACACACTTGTGAATTCACCATTACATTTGGAAACACAACAACCACAATGCACCTTGTCTATGTTTCAGTGCTGCCACTCACCCTGACACCCAAGAGCAGCCTCACCCAGAGCACCACACAGGAATGGTAAGTTAGATCAATGCAAAACCCATCCACAAAACCACTGTGGATGAGCAGGAAAATATACGACCATGAACATTTATTGTATTTATTTATTTTTTCCATTTGTATAGTGCACAAACAGCCCATGGGCATCGCGGCACTGTTACTTGCAGGGAGCTTAGTTACAGGAAGGTACAATATAAATAAGGGAGGTACAATATACATATTTTAATGCAGTCAACTAGTTGCAGATACATTTGCAGGTTTATCCCAGTGAGAGTGAACCCTGAATGCCCATTTTCATGCATGTTAAATCAAAAATAATGTGCCATGTAGCAAACGCCACTCCAGCCACAGAAACTGCCAACACCCATTACTAATGAACATTGTGCAGAGGTAGACATGACGAGAGCCTCATCCTGATATAACGGATGCAGCACTGTGCCAAACTAACCCAGGGGGTGGATCATCCTGAAAGTTGTCCACACGGGACATGGTGCACAATGCAGAGCAAACCCAGAGCACATGAAGACACCATAATCAAAGGACACGTGGAAACATGACGGTACTTGTTCAGCATGAGTGTTACACACTTATCCATACACATATCCATCATATACTGCTGCAAGTCCATTAACACCAATAAAACAATGCCCACAGTCGTATCCACATAAGTATGGAAAGGACATTTGGTTTGTTGAAGGCACGTTTCTGGTGCATAGACCATACTGAAGGGGCACAGATGTATGCGCCAGATCAAGTTGGAAAATTGTATTCACCTGTGCCATGCTGCACAACATCTGCTGCCATAGGCATGTGCCACTACCCCCTGAGGCTGATGCGCAACAGTCAGGGGATAAGAGTGATGATGACCATGTGCCCGATGCCGGGGCCAATGCACACAGGGATGGGGTGAGGGAGGGGAGGTTGGCCAGACAGGCGTTGATTGACAATTCCTTTTGATTTGGTGGATGGGTACATGTCATGAAGATCATTTGTGAAATAAACTGCACTTGAACGCAATCATGAATGTCCAAGCTTTCTGTCAAGTTTTAACAGACTTTAATTAGCGTGAAACAAACTCCCTACCCCCACCAACTCCCGAGCACACATTAACCCCTCCCACTACCAACTCCTCAGCACACATTCTGGTGGCTTGTGGCCGTTGAGGTGGTGAGACCCTAGTGACTTGGGGCTGTTGAGGTGGTGAGACCCTGGTGGCTTGGGCCATTGAGGTGGTGAGACCCTGGAGGCTTGGGGCTGCTGAGGTGGTGAGACCCTGCTGCGTTGGGATGTGTCCTCTGCCTTGGCGTATCATGCTGGGCCCTTTGCAGGGTGGTGGTGCTGGTGGAGTCATGTCTGGGTGGATGTTGGGATGGGACTGCCTCCTCTTCATTAATGTTGCCCTCCGATGATGCCTGCGTGCCTGTAGAGTGCATAGGGTATGGTATGAGGACAGGGTCACTAAAATTAGTTTCATGGACTTCATAGTTTACAGGGGGGAGAGGACAGTTTCTATCATGCTTGGGCATGACCTGTTTGGTATTCACAATATTGGTATTGCTGGGGCATACTACGTGGGGGGGAACACAGTTCTGACTTGTTGGGGTGGCATTTTCATGAGTCTGATGTGAATGTACAGTTGGCATGCCGCTGTCAGTTAGAGGTGGTTGGTAATAAACATGCACACTGATCGTGCTGTGGCCAGGTCATGGATGTGTGTGCCATGGTGCTCTGGATGCACTACTGACTAATCTGGAAACCTGGGGTTGCTTGGATGCACTGGTACAAGGGTCCAGTCGTGGGTGGCTGTGGTAAATCACACACACTGCACCCACTCACAGTGCCCGGATGTCAGACATTCACACCGGGAATAGACTGGTAGACCAGTCACAATGCTATTTACAAGGGGGGGTGACTCACCTGCAACCTCCAATCGAAGTAATGCGATGAGGGTGGTGCACTGCTCCTCCCATGGTGTCAGCTCTGGTGGTGGTGGTGGTGGCGCCCCTCCACCAGTCACCATGGACTCACTCCTGTGATGGATCAGTAGGACCTGGACACGGACCTGAAGGTCATTGAAGCACTTGCGGCAGTCCTCTCCATCCCTGGGGACACTGTACGCCGCTGTCCAGATCTGGGTGTGCCGCTGTGAGCCCATCTGTTTCTGCTTTGGGCCATAGAGCTCATCCTAATGGGCAATTACCTCCTCCACCAGTAATGCCAGTTCAGAGTCTGAAATCTTCGGTTTACGCACCCTGTCCAGGGCAGACTTGCCCCTGACACGCTCCTGAGACATTTTCCTGGGTTTTTGGGTGTGGATGGCTTCCAGGGGCTGTGATTTTTGTCGGATTGTGATTCCAAAATGGCTGCCGTTTTGTTTCCCGTTCCAGCAGTGATGCATTTCCCGCGGCGCTATTAGCACGCTGGGTTTTCGAGTTCGCTGCCACTGCTACCGCCAGATGCTATTTGCGTTAATGCCAGGTCCGTGTGCATGTGCCTGCAAACTCGTGATGGAGTGTTGTTTGCGTCACAAATCACAGTGTTAACGCAAATACTGCTCGGCTGTATATGCGCCCGAATACCGCCAAACTCGTGATGAAGCTGTATCCCTTTTGCTATATGCATGTGAATGTAATTTTTTTATATTTTAGTTTTTCCTACAATTTTAATAAGGTACTCATTTTATTCTTGTTCAGGGGGTTTCCTCGAAACTCATCAGTAAAAAATTACAAAAGCAGTCAAAAAGGAGTGTACGCCAGGCAAGAAGTAACACAGTTTTATTCAGGGCTCCAGATGCAGCTGGGGCAGTAATATTCAAACAGAACGCAGAACAGAACTGAAAAGGTGCTGTCAAAGAAACGCCCCAAAAATTAGAAAGGTTATTAACGGCCTGATTCATGGAACATTTTCCTATGGGATTGCACCATTATAAAACACTTCCATGAATCAGGCCCTAAATGTCTCCTCACAAGAAGCTGATTGGTAAAATCATATCATACCCCTATAGAAGGGCATAAATTATCTTCTATGATTGGGTAACGCAAACCTTACCACACCACCCCTAGCTACCCAATGTGACGCCACAATCCAACCAGGGGTGGACTGGGAACCAAAAGTGGCCCTGGAAAATGTTTTCAAAGCGGCCCCACATTTCGCCAAACGAGAGAGCACAGCGTGTGATCCCAACCCTTCTATGCGGGGATTGGGAGTATTGGAGTATCCCCCAAGAAAACGTTGAATACAATTAACCAAATGAGTGTATTTAAAGCATGTTGTAAAACTTATATGGATTAAAAAATCATGTTTTAAATAAGTCCATGATCTCTCAAAATAGATCTTCAATGACAGTGGCACAAACCACAAGTGTAATATCAGTCTGAATAACAGTAAGAAAACAACACTTTTGGATCCAGTGCTCACAGACATCTCCAATGTCCCCAGCCTGCACATACATCCGAGCCACCCCCTCCCAGCTGTAAAGTACTAATGACATTGTAACCTCAATTTGCATTGCAAAGGCCCCAGAGGTATATTTCAGAAACACCCCAGCAATATGGGTCCATTATCTGAAGCAGCCCCATTGCCAGTGGACATTTTACATATTCGCTGCCTGCACTTAGCACTGCTTCCCCTTCCAATTCCACCAGGCCCACAGTGAAGAGGGCCACTGGGAATCATCAATCAGTCCAAACCAGAGTTTACAGGAGCCCTGCCAAAGCCAGGTTTCTGTATTGCTTGTCAGAAGGTGGAGCAGGGTACAGCCCATGGACTTGCAATTCCTACTATCACACATTATCAGTACGGATTGAATATGTGTTGGTGTCACCTCATCCGGCCGGAGGGGAAATGACAGTATGCCACTTTCAAAATCCAACCTCAAAAACAAGAGCCATGTTACAAACATGGGCAGCAACAACACCCTATTACATAGAACGCACAAGCCATGACTCAATCCCCCTACATCATCGGCATACAAAGAGGATTCAACAGCAGTTAACCCAAAAGCACAAGTACAAACAAGCAGAAGCAACCCTAAAATAAATGAAAATCTGTGCAATGCATTGAAAATAAACAAAAGTGACTGCAACAAATAACTCTATAGAACACACAGTGGTGCATAACCGCAGGCCCAAAAAAAGCAGCCCCTACAAGTCACACACACAATAACCAGCAACTACAATAGGCATCTAAAATAACAGTTTATGCAATTATGAAACTAACCAAGTCACCTAAACAGCCGTCAGCTGAGTAGCTAACCACAAACACAGGGTCCTGAAACCGCAACATCTACAAGCCTACTGTTAGCTCATAGCGTTACCTTGAAATATCCACCACTTAGACACACAGGATAGAACCTGATTTGTTTTCTTTTGTTATTAAAGTACCTTAAAGTTAACCTCAAATAGCAGCCACCACCTAAGCCAACAAAGACAGAGGGTAACAGCAGTCCTGCAACACACACATGGAAGACAAACAGCACACCTTTGAATATAACACATATACTAGAGCATGAAACCCCACTCCCAGTCCCCCTCCCTACAGCACGCACACACACACACATGCAAACCCAAAGATCCTGAAATAACGCAAGAAACAGCCATCGAGTACAAGTCATCTAACACCCAACACCTTCAAAACAACTGTCTAGAAGTGGCAAAATGATGGACAGGGCTCCTTCAATCGTCTAAAATTAGGTCTGGCTGTTGCAGAGAGCAAGCACACACTGCCATACCACCTGAGAACCCGCTAATTAAGATAATATCTCTCTGCTGCTCTACTACATACAGCATGTCGCAGACAAAAGCCAACACAGGGACACGTGCATTACTGTGTTAAACACGTGAAATACCTTGCTAAAAACCTCGAAATTTTGACCTGTGTGCAAAAGCAGCACTGTACTGGATTGCAAAGGACACAGGGGTACATTTCAGTGGGCAAATGCGGTGGCTGCGGCTGCAGGTCTCTGTTATGCCCAACTGTCCTCCAAAGTTAAAACCATATGCCCAACTGTCCTCCAAAGTTAAAACCAACCCCATGGTTGCTGTTCGTTGAAATGAATGCTCTCTCCTCTGTGGAAATTTAGATGGACTCCTTTATCCAAGTAAATCCTTTTCCCATGGAACATCATCACTAAGATGTGCAACATGTAAATGCATTTCCCAGCTGTACTTACCCTGTAACTAAGTACCCCACAAGTAAGAGCGCCTTGATGCAGAAGGGCTGTTTGTGCGCTAAACAAATGTAAAAAATAAAATAAATAAATAAGAAAGCAGAAATGAGTGCTCCTTCGGGAATGTAGGACTCTCATGGTGGCTATTGCAACCTGAAAACGCGGAGTGATGTCCTGGATGTGGCCAAACTAACACCTGGAAGCCTGGCTCAGGAAGACTGCCAATTCTCTGGGGAAAATACCAAATGCACAGGTAATATGACCTAGTGCCACAAAACAAGAACCCTCAAGAGACGTATTAAGTATACACATGAAACAAAGCCAAGCAGGATGAGCGCAGAGAAACAGGCACAGACTGCAGTGCGCTCAATACGGAAGAGAGAGTTCCATTACACAAACCCAAATTACATGTTGCCATAAGAGGGAAATAGACAATGTACAAAATGCGACAGGAGGAGCAGGACTTGAAAAGGATACCTGTCATTCATGAAACGTTCCTTTATGTGTGTGCTTTTCTTCGTTCGTTTTGCTTAGTTTCAGTGCCATCATGTTGTCCTCACATAATACCATTACGCACTATACAAGAGATCAGTATTAGCCCCTCCAACCCGGCCCACTCCACTCCACTCCCTGGCACCGTGAGTGGGCACAGCAGGACATCGTAAGCCCGTGGAGGCGGCAGCCAATGCAGCCCGAATCCATGTAGTGTTCTTCACATGCAAGGGTGTGTCTTTGTTTTGATGTGTGTTTAGTAATGTACGAACCATCTGGTACTGCATGTTAGTTTTCAGTCGCTTCATTTTCATGGCACAATTTAGAATGATGCAGAGCTGGGCTTTTTCAAAAATGCAACTTTAGGTCCACTGGTCAGTGTCCCGGTGCTATAAGAGGGTCAAGCTCTGTCAGTGCAGCTGATACTCACGTGGCAATTTAGGAATAGTCTTGCGATTTCAAACCCGTCATACAGCTTCCTCTTACATGGAGCAGTCTATATACATTATAATTCCCTTTGTTGACCCCCTTCTAGCTGTTACCATAGCTTGTGCACTTGGTAACATAACGGTGCATCCAAACCCATACATACCACGCAGTGCAATGACCCTGAACCCTAGCACAGTCAGCCAGCATCATTAGCCCTCGATGGTCAGCCATGAGCCACCTATTCATTTAAATGTTCTCAAATTAAATCCAAACCCATACCACAGAGTGCAGTAATCATGGCAGACTGACAGCCATTCATGTTACGCCGCCACCACCACCACCCACCAATGTACACGTACTATCCCAATATAAATCCAACCCCATACCACCCCCAGTTTAGTTCAGATTTAAGTGGTAAACTACAATTACCTATGAGATCGCGGGGGCCAAGCACACGATCTTGTCGTTTCAGAATCTGCCAGAGAGAGTGCCCCTGTGCACAGTAGGTAGCTGCAAGCAGGCCAGGATGGGGGAGGGAGACACTGCAGCCTGCAGAAGCAGGGGACTGGCAGTGGCAGGGCAGGATAGCAGAAGGCTGCCAGAGGTCTTCTTCCGTCTTCTTGGCAAAGCCTGGGGTGCGTGCTTGACTCAGACTCAGGCCTCAGCCCCACAGTGAGCCTTGCAGGTCACTTTGCTGCACTTAAATGCAGCTCTTCACCAGAGCAGGGCCCGCATCCTGCGCATGTGTATTAGAACACACTAGAGCATGTGCGTTTGCTGTGTTGCCCTCCACAATGCGCACGTGCGAGCCCCAAATCCGCGGGCAGAATGCAGTGCGAGCCACACCCAGGCTGGATCTGGATCTCATGTTCCCCCTCCCCCTGTACCCCCAGTCACAAGAACAAGGAGGTTATGTACCCGAACGAACGACTCTCAGTCTCATAGAGAAAGAGTCATTTCATTAAAGTTATTACGCACAGCAGCTGCGCAGGCCCATACAGTCATCATCTTCATCTATGTATCCTTCCCCCAAGAAAAGAGGCCCTATGTGTCGAGGCCCTCCGGGGAAACTCCCGGTTTCCCGGTGGGTCAGTCCAGGCCTGAATCCAACCCCCAATTCCCACATCATAGTGCCAATTCATTCAAACATTTTAAATGACCAACAGATCTTTATTCATCTGTCCCGATCATCTCATCTACGTTCTCAGGAAAACATTTTCTACTATGACACTGTCAGAGCCTTGAACCAAGAACAAGTTACTGTGTTAATGTTGCACATTAGGAACTCTTCGAGCTTCTTCTTAGGCAGAAATGTACTCAGGGGCAATTTGAAATCGCCATGGGCTTTCTGAAACCGTCAGTAGATCAGGCTTCGTAAATTAATATGCCAAATTATAAAATGATTATGCATTCATTGCCCTTCCGCGGCACCCATGAGCTCTGTTTTATGGCCTCGAAAGTAACAAAGATTGTTTGCTTCCTACCGTGCTATGTACTACCAGCCTTTGCGGCTTCTATGCAAATTAATGAAACAAGCACACATTACAGCAAAGCATGCTTTGAGGCCTATTTGCATGCCTCAGCCTAATGCTAAATCATACATACTCACCTGTGACCCATCCTTATTAACAATGTTTCTTTAATAAGAAATACTGTTATTTTAGGGCATTCTCCAGGCTAGTTCAAATTAATGTTTGACTATCAAGGAAGTTCCCTCCCCGTTCAAGGTGCTACTCCCACAGCTGATAGGTTTGCACCTTTATGCCACGCTGAACTCGCATTTTTTCCACATTCTAATAGGTTTTGGTGACTTTCTTTCACATCTTATCCTTGGGCTCTATGCTGCAAACTACCTCTGCCTCAACGGCAGTAAGACTGAGATTGTGCACATTGGGACCCCTGTTCCTGCTTTCGCACTTTCACTCTGGCCGGCTTCCCTTGGCCCTGCACCTGCACCCACCTGCGAGGCTAAAAGCTTTGGGGTCATCTTTGACTCCACTCCCTCCTTCTCCTCTCACATTTCAGACATCTGCAAAAAAGTCTACCAGCTGCACCTCCTCAGAGGTACTCTACCTTTTCTCACTTTCCCCCAGCGGCTCTCTGGCTCTCTGTCTCCAGAGCCCTGGTTATCTCGGCTCTTCCTCAACCTCCCCTCTCCTGACCTGCGCGCTCTGCAACTCATCCAGAACAGAGCTGCAAGACTTATCCTTGGCCTCAAGCCCAGGGGCTGCATCTCTCAGCACTGAAATCCCTTCACTGGCTCCCCGTGGTTGCAAGGATCAAGTTCAAGACCCTCTGCATTGTCCACAAGGCTTTCTGTGGCATGGGACCTACCTACCTGCACCGCTGCCTACCTAAATACTGTCCCTCATGAGCCCTCCGCTCATCTACCTCGAACCTTCTATGAGTGAGCCGGTTCTCCAAGCAGAGATTTGGAGGAATATCCTTATCCTCAGCAGGCGCCTCTCTCTGGAATAGCCTCCCTGCGGCCCTCCGTCTTGAGCTTGATCTTCTTAAGTTCCGGAAACTGCTCAAGACCTTCCTCCTCTCCTCTTCCTTCTCTCTCCCCCTACCCTGCTAATGTATCTCTCTGCTCTCTCCCTCTCTCCCTCCTCTTCCTTACAGCTTGCTGACTGGCCGCCTGGTGTACCTAAGAGTCACACAGGTCCCACGCACCCCTTTCAGTCCTCTCTCACACTTGCCTTAGGGCCCTACACCCCACCCACCTTCACTTCACTGAGAAACAACCGAAGAGAGTGTCTCTCTCTGCACTTACCCCTGTCGCCACCGACTGGGTGCACTTGGACCTCATCCTCCCTGTGACCGTCTGTGCACTTGCACAATCTGAATGCACTGAACCGGAAGATTGCCTGTCTGTTCTCCCTTGTCTTTACCCCTCAATTGCACTGGTAAAACTGCAGAATCGCTGTCTGCCCTATTTGCTCTATCTCAACTGTTAAATGTATTTTACGAACTTACTCTGCCTGTGCAGACTATTACCGTCTCAGAATTTCAAGGGCTCTGAGAAACATTTTTTTTTTCCTGTTCCCACCCTCTTTGAGCGCTTTGAGACACGTGCCTGAGTATAGGTGCTTCATAAATAAACAATTTGATCGATAAGGAGGTAAAAGGAGGCTGCTCCAAAATGTTGCACAACTGGGTCAATAGCAAAAAGACTCAGTTGGAGATGATTCAATGTCCCGAGGAAGATCTAATCACGAATCCACAAAAAATCAAGAAGAAAATAGAGGAATTGGACTGGATTCATACCCAAGAACGTGCACCAGAAAACAAATTGTTCAGCCATCTTCCGATGACCATAAAAAAACTAAATCAAGTCCAAGAATACATTAAAAAAAATCCAAATAAGACTTTGAGGAATATTTTCTAAGCACGATTGAATCTGCTCGCTACCAATAAAATTCTGGAAATTAGATCCCTCTCAAATTCGAATACATGCAGACTATGTAAAGACCAGCAATACCCTAAGACTTTAAGACATCTTCTCATGACTTGCCCGGAAACTAAATCTCTGAGAATTGCATATTTGAACCGGTTGACCTCTCAATCCACGCTTTGTAGGGAGGACGTTTTAGTGGGCCCGCCAGATATCTGGAGAAAAGACAGCATGGACTATTTTCACAGCAAACATTTTACAGAATGCACTGAAAAAAATAGAGGACCTTCACAAATAATCGGCAAACACATTTTTTGCATCCCTTGTAAAGATCTTTAATTGATTCAATCAAGTAAATACAAAATAAATAAATGAATAAACAATACAATGCAACAATACAATCTGCATATAATTTATTTTTATTTAATTGTTTCCTATTTCGAATAATATTCACGTTTAACTTTTTGTTAGGGAATGTCTGAGCCTTAAAACAGTGCATACTTTGATTTTATTTGGGTGGTGTTCTAGTTCCTTAACAGTTTTCTTCTGCAACTAAAATGTCCGTATAGTTTAACTGGGATCAACTCATTGAGCAGCTCCTAGAAGAAATGGGGATTTATGAGTTGGTCCTGGACATGATCAGGTCGGTTCTAACTAAAGATCAAATTGCAAAAATAAAAGGTTTAGACACTTTGAGAAGAGAAGAGTTTGTTTTGGAACACACTCAACATTGAGATAAACTCAAAATATCTTCTGTTTAGAAAAAGAAAATGATTGCTCAAGACATTGATTGAGGATGTTGACTATGGGGCGCTGTACCCTAATACTGCCAAATAAGGTACTTCCCATAGGACTCTGTGCCAGCTCGAACTGTCACCAACCTATATCAGACATTCCATTTCCCCATGTATGTATGTATGTATGTATGTATGCATGTATGTATGTATGCCATTTATAAGGCGGAGAAGTAGCTGGGAAGCGACAGAGCACTGTACATAAAGGACTCACCCAGGGGATTACAACTAGGTGTGCGGAGAAGATATTCAGCATTGATAAACACTTGTGTACAGGCGTGTTATAAATGACATATTTCATAATTCTCCCTCCTCCCATTACCCTCACCGGTCAGAGAAGTGCATATGTAGTGTCTGTAAAACACCATGGTGTTAGTTGACTCTAGGAAAAACAGTCTATCATTGAAAAGACATAGCTACCACCAGAGCATCCTGAGGACCACCAGTGCCTGCCTACTGGCTGTAGCAAGGTAACAAATAAAACACAGCTTAATTAATGAAGCCCTGCCACACAGCAGCCTATCCTATTCTGATGGCTCGGGGAAAGGAATAAAATCGCTAGACATGTTTAATCTCCCAAAAGCTCAGCTGCTTCGTCTAGCCTACGTCACATTTCTGTAATTGTCTCGCTCACCCTTTTCTCCCTTAGCCGCTGATATGGAGTACATTGTTAGTTTCTTTGTAACCATAATATAACTACGCTTAGGTTCCCTGTGTTGCTCCATTACCACCCACACCTAATATAGAACTGTGCATTACCAATCCTTGTGAAAGGTGGTTGAGTGGCCAAGATGTCAATGTTGACCCCCCCCCCGAAGAACAGATTTGTATTGCAAATTCCCTACTTGATGCCATTGTGTTTTTCCTGGGCAATCTACTGCACCTCTTAGTGCCCCAGCTCCCATATCTACCATCATTGGAAGTAGGGGGTGTACTGAACCTCTGCTGAATATTCTCCTACTATTTGGCTCCATCAGAATACTTTGTCTTCTCATTGTCAAGCAAATGATACATCAGAGAGGCAAATATCGAGTCTAGATTACTAAAGGTAATGGCATTAAACAATGTCTGAAAGCATTTCTGATTAAATATATGACTACGGTGAATATGCTTGTTTATTGGGGAGCAGTGGTGAGGATGAGTGAGAGGTGAACATGGTAGGTTCATGTGAGAAAGGCTTATGGAGATGCTTGAATTCATAGCCGGTGGTGGAGACTGGTAGAACTGAGTGATTCTGTGAGTGACATCCTTTTGCCTAAGAGGCCTCTGAGGGATTTCACGTTGGGAGATCTCCCCAGCTCTCCTGTGAGACAGTCGGCTAGCGGCAGTATAGAAAGATAGGTATGAGGACTCTGAATGAGGTGTAGTCAAAGAGTTATGCACTGTTGATAATATTGGCAGGAGTGGAGGGTGTTTGGAAAGCAGAAGACTTCCCAACAGGTGGTCTGTCTCTTCTACATCAGTGATGGTGGTGGAGGAGCCAGTTAGGCAGCGCAAGACACAGCTGATATTTCCCAACTCCTACTGGTCCCTGAGAGCTTGCTTATTGGGAAATCTCTCAAATAACATTACAGGCGAGCATGTCCCAACAAGAAATGTGTGAGAGGACAGAGACTGATAGAGCACACTGAATCTGATGGTGTTGGGGGACGGAGACTTGAAGAGTGTGAGAGACAGAGAGAATGCCACAGAGTCTTCCATACACGTGTGTGGTGGTACGGAAGCGGGTGAGTGGACGTGGATTGAGATTTGGATGAATTGAGTGACTGCCCAATAGGCAAGTGCTTTCTTAGCACTTGAGGGGTTGGGCCGATTAGGTCACATGTCAGACCTTGCTATGATATGATATGATAGGTTATTTATAATGTGCTTAATACCCAGAGGTTTCTAAGCGTGGACCCGGGGATCGAACCTGTGTTGCTCTGTGTTGTCTTGCTTCCAAGGCGAGCACGTTGCCCCTGAGCTATCCTCCCGAGACAATTTGGGATTACCACTGCTTCATCACTATCTGACTTTCTGGGAGAGTTCTCTTCCATGTTTGGAGTACCTGGGAGGGAGGGAAAACAGTAGGGAGAGGGTGTCCACTTACCCTGCATGGACTTGCGACTTGCGTCCTGCATGACTGGAAAGAAAACATGTAGAGATGTTTGTGTGAGCTGGAAGGAAGGTTTGAATTGAACATTCCATGCCAGCTTGCTTGCAACTCACAAGAAATTGCAATGTGTGTAATTCCCAATTGCAGTTGTAAATTGCAGCATGCATTTTGTTCATGTCACCTCAGCATTTAGCATTCGTGAAGCCTGCCACTTTGGGTAGCACTGGTTATGCATATGCAGCATCCTTCCATACATATTGTCCCAGCTTTTTTGTTTGATTGTTTGTTTGATTGTTTATTTGTATAGCGCCTGTACACAAAGTGTTTCAAAGCGCTTCAAGGAGGGAGGGAACATGGGAGAAAACCAGTACATTCATACAAGTCCTTGAAACAATACAGAATGTGAGAAATAACTATCAAATCATAATAGATAGTACAAGTGCATGTAACAATAAGGGAGAGTCGAGGGAGGAAGGATGGAAAACAAAACAAGCAGTAACATTACTATGCCTGATGACAATTGTTGCAGTGCAAGAGTGACAAGAGGAGGGGGTAGAAAGAGAGGTGAGGGGAGAGGAGAATAGAGGTGAGGAGAGGAACAAAACAAGTAACTATCAGTTGAAGGTCGACGACTATTCCAGATAGTGCTGGGGAGGGAGGGAGAGGGGGAGGAGAAAAACAGAAGGGAAAGGGGGGACAGACAAGCTGTTATCAGTGGTTGAGGGACCGATGATGAAAGTGCATTAAAGTTTAGAGGTGAAGGGGGTGGAGAGAGGGAGGGAGAGGGGGAAACGTCTACAAGACAGGCGGCTACGAATTACTATGCCTGACGGCAATTGGCCTAGTGCCCAAAAAAGACAGATGGAAGACAGGAGGGGGTGATGGGAGGGAAAGGTGGTGGAGAGAGAGGGGAAAGAAGGGAGGATGGGGATAAGGTGTAAAGGCAGGAAGGGAAGAGGAGGCAAGGTGTAAAGGCAGGAAGGAGAGAAGGGGGGAGAAAGCAAACACAGGGGGAAAAGGGAAAATAGGGGGTGAAGAAGACGGTGAAGAAGATGGGAGATGGGAAAGGGCGATGCAGGAGAGACAGGGGACACTGGTGGGGGGCAGGGGAGACCGGGGACACTGGTGGGGGCAAGGGAGACATGGGGCCACTGGCAGGGGGCAAGGGAGACAGGGGATACTGGCGGGGGGCAAGGGAGACAAGGGGACACTGGCGGGGGGCAAAGGGGTGCGAGTGCACCCTCAAGGGACCTAGAAGGGGAGGCTAGAGGTGTACGGTGGTGGACAGGGGTAGACAGAGCCTTAGGAGTGGGCCTTAAGAGGAGGGCCAGCCAAGCCTGTTGGCCTCCTCATTGGCCCAGATGTAGTGGGCCAGGGCCAATCCCAGGCCACGAGCCGCAGGATAGAAGCTACTGCGGTGCCCAACAAAGAAAAAGCCATCTTGGAATGGCCGTGCCTCGAGAACCCAGTGAGGCAAAACACACAACAACACACAAAGCATGCCTGCAATCTGCTTATTATTGTCCAGAAGGTACATGTGGCTGATGGCAAAGTCACGTAGTGAAATTAGCAGAATGTATTATAAGTATGCTGTGGCGCCATCATGCGCCGATACAATAAGCCCAGGGGGGCTTACCTGCAGTTCCGAAAATGCACTGTATGCATTGCAGGACCTCAGGATAGAAACGGGGAGGCAACCAAGTCACAGCTCCGTTCGTTAATCCAGTCTTTTTTAATTGTGGCCATTAAATAAGAATTAGATGTTGATTTTGAAATAAAGAGAAATACAAGAAAACTGGAAATACATATTTAAAATAGTGCTTTTTTTTTAAAGTGTTTATTCCAAGTTTAAAAACATGATTCACTAAATAAAGCAATTATTCGTCCACTGCACACTTACAAAACTATTCGGTATCTGGCAGATTAGAAACTATGCTATTCAGTACACACTTAATTGGAAGTGCTTTGAAGTGCCAGCATGAAAGGCTCTGAAGTGCCAGCATGAAGCACCACATAGGAAACTAGAAAATGACATGCATGCACATCCAAAACAAAGCGCTCTGAAGTGCACACATGGGAACATGTTTAGTGCTATACAACACAAGCTAATAATTCAACAAATGATGCAAGAAATGATTTGTGGAAGCCGAATTAGCCTTTGAAATGTGATATGTACTAGACTTAAATGAGAATTAACATTGATGACATTAAGACATCCTTATATTTGATTTGCAGTGCCCGCTTTGAAACACAAGAGGCAGCATTTGAAAGGGAACCTTTTTCATGCTGAACATTCCCACTCCTATTAAAGAAATGTGCTCTAACTACTCTGATTTTTTAAAGGTTTGATTAAACGCTGTTCAACTACAGTTTTTTTTTTAATTTATTTTTTTAGCTCTCTGGATGTTCACAACATGCGGTGCAAGTGGCCCATTTGGGCCGAGTCAAAAGTTATGCGATGACGCCTATGAGAAGTCGAACTTCAGCGTGGTGGTAGGAACGGGAACGCTGAGAGGGGTGCAGATGTGGAGAGTGCCGGCTGCTAATTCATACAGGTCAGTCGACTCCTAATATATGACTGTAAAAGTGGGGGTGCGGACGCACCGAATACAAGCATCTAGACTTGCTTTCAGAAAGGCCTTAAAAACACACCAACAATTGCAAAATAAATTGATATATATATAACATTTCCTTACATGTTAACTATGGACTTGCTGAAAGCATGAATGGGTTTTACTTGCAGGGACCTAACAATATGTGTAAAAATATAGCCTAAAAAATGTGGTTATTGAATTACCACACCTTTTACAACATGCACTTAACAGAAGGTGTAAGACTAAATGCAGGAGAACATGGGAAACTGTAATTGGGCCTCATTACGACCCTGGCGGTAAGTGAAAAACGATGGCGGTAAATGGTTACCGCCATCGTTTTCCGCCAGGTCCGATCATGACTCCTGACCGTAAACTACGATGCCAATAGCGGCATCGTAGTTAACGCTGCCGCTAACTGCGCTAAGGGTGCGCGCACGCGACCGCCCACACCGTACTTAGCGCCATGGCGGAAAGGTACGCAAATGCCGACCCAAGCGGACATGCACCTAACGCCATCACCGAGGCCGCTAAGTACCTTACCGCCATGGTGCAAATAACGCCATCGCGAACCAACCGTAAAGGGCCAATTCAAGTGAATGCAGCTGCCACAGGTGCACAGAAACAGCACAGGTGAAGGCAATACAGACTCAGGGGAGTACAAAAAGAGCACACCCCACCCCTACCCACACCCAGTCACACTCCACAATGATGCCAATACGACTAGCAATGTTGGGGCTGGAGGACCTGATAGCAATGCATGTGCTACTACAACAGCAACAACAACAACAACAGGCAGCACAGAGGAGACGCAGGAGGAGAAGGAGGGCAAGGCAGGCCCAGCAAGCCCCACCAGCACAGCCAGTGCCACCACGCAGGCAGCCCCCAATCCCACGCATCAGAGCCAATCCAAACAACCTCACTGCTGAGCAGATCCACACCCTGTACCGTTTGGACCGGGACACCATCACCGCCATCGTAGACATGACACACGACGACATCGTCAGCATGATAGAAAGTCCAACCGCCATCCCCCCCCTACTGAAGGTAGTGGCTGTACTCCACTTCCTGGCCACAGGCACCTACCAGCACACAGTGGGGCACCTGCATGGCATTTCACAACCATTATTCTCACGAACACTCATCCAAGTGCTCGATGCCCTCCTCAAGCACACAGACGACCACATCTCATTACCACGGACTGCCCAGGAGATTGCAAACACCAAAGTGGGTTTCCATGCACTAGCCAGCATACCCGGTTGCATTGGTGCCATCGACTGCACCCATGTGGAATTGGTGGTTCCACGTGCCATGGAGGTACCGTACCGCAACCGGAAACAGTTCCACTCTATCAACGTGCAAATGGTCTGTGACTCCAACAAGATCATCACACATTGTTGTGCCCGATTCCCCGGATCAACCCATGATTCCATGGTCCTGAGGAACTCCACAATACCACGCTACATGGAGCGACATGCAGGCCCAAGATCCTGGCTACTCGGTGAGTGCAATGTCATGGAAGTGGGCATGGGAATGACGTACCAGTGCATACTCCACCTGGCAGAAAGGGGGGGGGGGGATGATGCATACTCCACCTGGCAGAAAGGGGGGGGGGATGATGCATACTCCACCTGGCAGAAAGGGGGGGGGGGATGATGCATACTCCACCTGGCAGAAAGGGGGGGGGGATGATGCATACTCCACCTGGCAGAAAGGGGGGGGGGGGGTGATGCATACTCCACCTGGCAGAAAGGGGGGGGGGATGATGCATACTCCACCTGGCTGTGAGTAACACAGAGAACGGATACAGAGGAAGGGCACTCACAATGCACAAAACCCCTCTGCATACATAGGGTGATGGCATGCAAAACAGGCCATGGCAGCAATGAGCATATACTGGTTGCATAGTGTGAATCAATTAGTGCATGTAGAAGTGAGCCAAGGTAACAGTTCCATGCCAGCCATGGTGGAACATCATGTTCCTGATCAGACAACATGACTGACACATACATTCTCGCCTACATACAGGTGATGCAGCCTATCCCCTGAAGAGGTGGCTCCTCACGCCAGTCCGGAACCCGCAGAACCAGCACGAGGAGGACTTCAACCGTGCACATACACGTACTCGTGTGGTCATAGAGCAGACATTCGGCCTCCTGAAGGCACGGTTCCGAAGCCTCAGCAGGTCTGGTGGGGCACTCCTGTATGGCCATGAGAAGGTGGCAAAGATCGTCATGGCATGTGTCATGCTGCACAATATGTGCGTCAGACGGAATGTGCCCCTGCCCCCTGACGCAGAACTGCAACCACCTGACGATGAGGATGAGGAGGGTGCAGATGGGGCGCCACCACATGGAGGAGGCGATGCACAGGAGGGGCGTGCCATGCGCCAAAGTATCATCGACCACTGCTTCTAGCACACACGGCTGGTGTTTATCGCATGGAGACTGCACTTGGGGCACTGTGTGTCTCTGGGACATGCACACTGTGGACTGTACACCAATAAAGCACACATACGCAATGAAAATGTCCACACATTTCCTTTTTTTGAAAGAAAAAAGTGTATTGGAACTATGAACTGTCGTGTCACACCCCCTCCCACCTCCCCCCTGCACACCCCAACACACCCCCTCCCACCTCCCACCTCCCCCCTGCACACCCCAACACACCCCCTCCCACCTCCCACCTCCCCCCTGCACACCCCAACACACCCCCTCCCACCTCCCACCTCCCCCCTGCACACCCCAACACACCCCATGTAGCTGTCAACAGATGCCTGTGACAGTGTCCACAGGCCGTCACAAGCCCCCTCTCCCGGCACCCGGGGCACCCCTGGCTGTGGAGCGCAGGTTGCGTCCGGAACGGCGCACGGGGCTGCTCTGCGCAGAACTGGCAGTGGAGGATGTCCCTGGCTGCCCCTGTGCATGCTGCTCCTGTACTGTGTGGGTGAGGTCAGTGACCGCACGACGCAAGCCCGCAAGTTCGGCACAGATGTCCCTGGACATGGCCTGCATGGCATCCCTCAGGGTGGCAGTGCTCTGCGCCACTTCCGCCCTTAGTGTCTCCGTGGCCTGTTCAATGCTAAACCTAGCCCCCACACATTCCGCGGCATGCTCATCCAGCATTGCGGACAGTTGATGCTGCCGTTGAGTGATGTCCTCGAGGGACGGCTGGCCGTGCTGGCCCATGGCCAGTGCAGGTGGAGTGATGGAGGGGCTGGTCCCCTCCTGTGGAGTGTGGACAGGGCATGGGGTGGAAGGCCACTCCTCTGCCTCAGTGTGCCCCTGTGTGTCGCCCTCATGGGGGCTGGCGTCTGAGAAACAGGGGGAATGTAGTTGGTCAGTGGGGCTTCTGACCTCCTGCTCCATGTCCGAGTCAGAACATGCAGCTGTTGCAGCTGTCTCCCCGATGTTGCTGCTGGCCGCTGACCCCCTGCCTTCTGTGGCAGGCAATGTCGGTGGAGGTGGAGCAGCTGCTGCTGGCCTGCTGCCAACAGGGGTGCTTGCCGGTGGGACCTCCGGTATGCCTGCAGTGGGACCTGCTTGTCGTGGGGTCTGCCTCACTGCAGCTGAGGTTGAGGGTGCAGGGAGGTTGTTGTTGGACTTCGCTCTCTTCGGCGCAGGGGTGTCCTGGTCCTCTGGGTGTGATTCTGTGCCTGTGGTGGAGCAAAGGTGGGAGGGCGTTATTGATGGGTCTACGGACTTTTGAATGACAATGGTTGACATTATTTTGGCCAGTGGATGAGGCAGATTTCAGGCAGTGCCATGCAGGTTGTCTCCTTTTGGTGTGGTATGTGGATGCAGGTATGCGGGTGCCAGCAGTGTATGCAGGGTGGTGCTCGCATGTGGCTATGGGCAGTATTGATTTGTGTTGCATTTACACTCTAGGGCAACCTTGTGCTACACATGATTGGACTGCTGTGACTATGGCATGTCTTGTATGAGGCACCTACCTTCATCGCCTGATGTCGGGGCTCCCCTTTCCATCCCTCCAACGCCTTCGATGGATTCCATGCCGATGGTGGTAGCACAGATCTCCTCCCACGGTTGGAGTTTCAGGGGGGATTCCGACCCTCCACCGGTTCCCTGGGCAAGGTTGCGGTTTGCCGAGATGACAGCTCTGACCCGTATGCGCAGGTCATCCCAGCGCTTCCGGCACTGCTGTGGGGTGCGGGGTACGGTCCCCACCGCGCTGACGCGCTCAGCCACCAGGGCCCAGATGGCCTTCTTCTTCCCGATTGCTGTCCTGGTCATTTCAGGGGAGAAAACAACACCTGCGTTGTCCTGCAGGGTCTCCGCTAGCATGCAGAGTTCCTCCCGGCTGAATCGCTCCTGGCGCTGGCGGTCACATGCCTTTTTCACGGATTTTGGCATTTTCGGGAACTTGGATGGGTGGGTGTTTGGTTGGGACAGGTGTCAGGGTTGGGTCTGGTGTTGTTTGGTAGGATGGCGATGGATTGTGTTTTTAAAGATGGCCGACGGGCTGCTTCCCGTTCCGGCGCGATGACGCTATTTCCGGTTTGGCCTTTTACGGCCGCCGCTAATTACGGTGGCCGTAAATTACGGTGGCCGCTACTTACGCTGGCGGAAGGGCACCTTGCTCGCTTAGCGATGCCGGTAGGGGCCTTTTCCGCCATGGCGTTATTTGCATTACCGCCATGGCGTAATGCTCGTGCGCGATGGGTCGTGATGTGGCGCTCTTTACGCCATCGTCCCACGGCGTAAACGCTCATTACGCCATGGCGGTAATGACGGGCGATTACCGCCAGGGTCGTAATGAGGCCCATTGGCACATTATGTATGCAATGTGGTACAGTAACAAGGGCGAGGAATGGCCACATTATTATACTTTAAAAACATTAGGATAGTTCCCACAAGGCAGGTTCCCACACATAGTGTTCACAAGGTAGGTAAAACGTGTGTTTTTCTGGTTCTTCAGTGACATGCTCGCGCGCGTGTGTGTTTGTGCGCCACGGATGGGTTGGTGGGGGTGTGTGTTTTTTGTGTGTGTATAGGACTTGAATGGTGACTCCTATCAGTGTCTCTGGGGTGGCACCGAACAAATTGAACACAGGAATAAGAGATTTGAGAAAATCCTTACATGACTGCTTTGTAAATACAAAAGTAACTGTCCTCCTCACAGCTGTGTTTTCACCCATTTGCGCAATTTCTATGGCCAAGAACTTCAGGTAATTAAAAATGTGTTTTAATTAGAAACATTTGTTCTAGCAAAATAGCTATCAATGGGTAGGTTGTGCTTGGTTTTAAAATGATATTGTATATTTTCTCATTATTGTAATCGCTGACTGTTCTTAATATTCTGGTTTTGCTTTTTAGCCTTATTTATCTTATGTTTTTTGGAGAGCCGACTCCAGGGTGAGGGTGCACTTTAAAACGTATATTGCATAAATGAAAAATAAACGGACCTTGACTCTACCAGGCATTAAGCAAGTAGACCACAGTCTTATTTCCAAGAAGAATTAAAAGTGAAATAAAATCACTGGGTGTTAGGATGCATTTTCAAAATCAGCCCTGTTGACAGATTCTGAGTGGCCACCTTATTCTGGTGAACAGGGAAAGACTCTGTCGAGCCAAACTGGGTAGCGTGACTGAGCAGCAAGGCTTATATTTACAATAGTGTGGAGGTGGTGAAAGTTGAAGTTAAGCACATACAGAGTGCTCGTTATAATAAAGGTTAGATGGGGCGTTGCTAGGGTTGTAAAAGATCCAGGGTGAGAGCCAATGCCATGGTAAGTTTAGACATCATATAACTACATTATATGAATGCACGCGCTGCGTTGCGCTTTTGATTGTTAATATTGAATACTCATTTGGAAGTACTACTAACATGTAGTTATACTGCCACTCCAAAATGTGAACATTCATCCAATAATGCTGGTAATCCTTTATGAGGTTACATAAGACAAAGGAAAGTGTAAAATATTCTAGGGTTTGTGATAGGCTTAAGGAGAACATCTAAGTATACATTGCATAGGAACTCGGATTGTGATTGGCTTCCCACTGTCAGGTGGACAATATATGCCTACCTCTAAAACATGTCATCCTAAAAATCATTAAGTACATGGTTTTTAATTGGTCTTTAAACTATAGGTTCCTTCACTATATGGACCTCTACAATTGGTTGGCACGCTTGTGCCATGTCTGGAGTATTCGGTTCACTTAGCAGCTTGTAAACCCACGCCCAGGTGCAAGGAGGTGGGCCTGACTCTATCTCACCAACCAATTAGCCCAACATCTCTCATCACCCAGGCATTCTGCCATGAAGATTGTCTTTGAACTTGTCCTTGCTAAGTGTCCTTGTCTCTGGGAATACATGGGATTGCGAGCACTTACTATTGTTGTTCTAGGACTCCAAGTTCGACCCTATTTTCATCCTTGGCTCAAGTGACAGGAGACCACAATATGGTCAATTTTGCAGGTTTTAAATGTCTTAAATGAATAAAACTTGGCACTCTTGGTGTACTTTCCCTGCACCTTAACAAAAGATGATTCATCTTTCGTACGTTCACTCCTTTCAAGAATAGATACCCGACCTTGGCTGCTTCAGTTTTGATACCAGGCCAGACAGCCTCGCCATGCAGCTCCACAATTTCAGCTTATTCTTGCTGCAACACAATTCTCCCTTTCTTCTTCATGGGTCCTGGCTTACTAAAATTCATGATACCGATGTCCAGCGTCTATACAGTGGCGGTTTCGCCTGCATTCTATTCACTACATATAGCCAGCTTCGATGATGACTTAATCTACCTTGCGTTTCAGCGTCTGTACAGTTATTGAATGGTTGTTTCTCTGCAGCACTTCGTGCATGTGTAATCTCCTTCTTTGTATTTAAAAGTTCACTTGTCTCTTTACTTCGCCATTAGTTTCTATAGAATCCATGCATCCTTTTCAGCCAATATTTCGGGACTTCACACATGTCTCTTGTGACGTCACTAGCTTCTCTCTTTGCTCTTTTTCATGTTCCTTCAGGGAGTTCCTCCCTCAGATTGTCACCTCTTCGGGGATACATTTCATAGGGTTGTCTCAATGGATATCTTCTTTTGAATATACACTTTGGCATTGGCACAACTGCTGATGTCAAACATGGCACAATCTCAGACTTCCAACATATAGGAGGCAGAGGGCGGGATTTTCTGCAGAGGCATGTAACTGCGCCTCTACACCGGGCATGCGCAATCTGTTCACGTGCTTTTGCTGCAGCATTGTAAAGTTCAATTTTACAATTTATAAAGAAAATCTTTTCCTTAAAGTGTGATTGAACTAATTGTACTTTCTGCTCCATAAATTACCAACAGCACTTTTGCCACTAATTTAATTTTGATTTCCCTTCTTCCCTAATCAAATCCAAATTTGTTGTGCTCTAAACTTGCAGCAGCACACCATGATTTTGCAAGACTCTCTTGCCTCGCATCAGAAGTATGTCCTCCATAATCGAAATTACACACACTCAAAATGAGAACAGTTATATGTGCTTGACTGCACAGTTAAAGCGTTGGCCAAGCCCGCAAGCAATGGAGCAAATGGCTTTGACGTTTTCTGTCTATGAAATGGACTCAATTGAGTTATAAAAAAATGATATCCAGACAGTCAATTGCAGGCTGTGCTAGGCACGAGCTGGATGTCCAAAGCCATGCAAAAGTATGCAATCAGTGGAGAAGCCAATGTGCAGGGTACAATTCTTCACTAAACCCTGCATGACAAAAAGGCCTTTAGAACCAACCTTTAAATTAAGGCTTTATATCAGCAACCCTTAATTTGCATGTGTTTATATCGTGTGTGTCCACAGCATGCCATTGCCGCCGAGGATGTGTAACTGGTGTGGCATAAAAGCTGCCACATAACTACAACAGTGCTCTTCAAAATGTAAACATAAAGCACTACTTTTGAAGGCGGTATTTGGATTCCACCTACACGAATGAGAGATATAAAACTGAGAGCCTGAGACTCACAGACTGCGATGAACTGGTTTCTGCTCTGCAGGAATACATAGAAGAGTAGGGGCTAGAATATCCACTCAGACCTCACAATGCTATAAAACAAGATCCGAAACAATAATAAATACAGTTTAAGAGATTTACCCCCTTAATCATTTGTGGTAATATGGGCTGAGGGAAAGCTATGCTCCTAAAAGGGGAGTGTCTGTGATTCAGTACCGACCCAAACAGCAAAGGATCGCAGTACAAAATAAAAGGAATGTACAATCAAGGTTCTATGAAAATAGATACACTTTAATAAAACATCCCATCTGCAAAATAACTCAATCAAAAAACAGTACATGAGGAAAGAACAGAGAATTAGAATAGCTGGCACAATTTAGCACTATGGGTAATGAATCAGGGGTGTAAGGTAAATGAAAAACAGAATGTTCTTAAAAGGATGCTTTTATTGGATGAGAAAGGGAGCAAAAGTGACCTAACCATTCTCTAGTGCCCAAGTGGATCAAGGGGGCAGTTACTGAACAACAGTACATTGTCTCGGTTCTTAGGTGGTCCAACAATATTGATACTCGGCCTCAAGCATTGGTGCAAGCGGATCAGTTTGAGTACAGTGGATCTTGTGTGACAAGCAGCAAGCGTTCATTGAGCAGGTTCAAATGCAGTACCTTTCTGCGGCTCAAAGGCGGCTTTTGTTGAAGCAGGTTGGGGTGATCTACAAGATCTCTTCAATGTCTTGCTGAGTCTGGTTGGAAGGGTCGATGTGTGATGATCCAGTCGTTCAAGTTGACAGCAACAGTAGTCAAAATGGTGATCCTGTTGGTCTAAGGTGCGGCTTGGCAAAGTGGCAGTTTCGAGGGGCTGAAAGAAATAATAGTGTAAACCCTGGTTAGAGTTGGCAAATGACTCTCCAGCAGTTCAATTTGGGTGCCGGCCACAAGGGGTTGATTTCAGCCTAGCAGGGACGATGCAGCATTGAGTGGCTCAATTTGCAAGCAATTGTTCGACGGTTCGGAGGAGAGCCAGCACGTAGCAACAGCAGAAACCCTTGGCCTCAATGGTCGGTTTCAAAGCAGCAGAACGGGAGAACCAATTCAGGGGCCCGTGGACAGGGTGAGTCCGTTGATGGTCTGCTCTCCCAGCCCTGGGATATCCTCGTGCAAAATGGCAGGTCCTAGTCCACGGAAGAACATCAGGTAAATTCAAAGATAGAAAAATGGGAGTAACTTCATTCCCTAACCGTAATATCAAGAGTACCATATCACATCACAAATGGTTCTTTGGGAGAAACCAATATTGAAAACCAATTAGATGAACCAGTGGCTTGAGTAAACACTGGTCGTGAAAACAATGTGTTATCTAGCCCTATTGGAAGAACACCCTGTCCCTAGACAGGGATGCCTGTCCCTAGGTAGCATATGGTGCAACGCCTGTCTAATAGGGATAAAGAGGAAGCTGTCCCTCATCCCACCACTAGTGTTGAGAAAACCAAACTGTATATGCGTATTAAATCGTCATAAAAAAGCAACCAACAATAGAACACACAACTCCTGAGCTGCTGGAGGTGACACGACTGGCTATTAGATTGTTGTCAAACCAGCTTAATAGCTTGCATGGGCTTTTAAATAACCGTGGGAAATTTTCATCCGTATTTTATTCACCCTAAGGCAATCTAATTAGGCCACATGAGGGAGTTGTGGTTTTGAAATCTAAAAAGGAATGCCCGTTTAACTAGGACACTGTAAAATGCTCACGTGATGTGAGTAATGGGCTAAAATCTCATTTCTTTTAGGATATCCCCCCTAATTACGGGGGATATCTAAATGGTTATGGGAGCACCCATGGCCTTTGAGGTCGACCGGTTTCGATGGTATAGGGAATTCAAACCATCTTCTTCAGGACCATCAATTATGTTCCGCAGTAAATCTGTCTTCCAACCTTGCCTTGGGGTTTAGGCAAATGATGGACAGACTGCTCCGTCTCCTGTGAGGGAGACACAAACAAATGCAAGAGAGCTGGGTGTAAGTCACCCCGTTTCTCACTAGGATACAACAGCCAAAAATACCACTCTTGATGAAAAACACCTTGTTTTATACATGACAATGAATCACTAGAGGTGGGCATACCAAATATGCATGGCCACTAGTTTTGTGGGGGTGCGCTAGTTCTATCACTCCAGGGTCAGGAGGGAATGAGGAGAAGTGAAGCAGCAGGTCCATTGATCTATAAGTGTCTCAAAGAAACACCATATGATTGTGACTGTCTAGCATGCATCCCAACACCTGATAGTGATGCATGCTGTCAATTTGTGAAAGAAAGATGAATGAAAGGGAAAAGGACCAACCTGTATCAATGTAGTGTACAGGGTGGGAAAACTAAACACAAATGCATTGGTAACTTCTTAGTTCTTTTAATTATCCTGCTGTGAAAGGAAGCAGGAAAAAACAAAAAGAAATTGTCAGCAGTAGATACATGAATGCCATCAGTGGTGGCGCTGAGCGCATGTATTGCTGCACTCGTGTAATCCAGTGTGGCATTATAGCGCTTACCTCTTAACAAATTAGTGAAGAGCCAGGCAAGCCGTCCAGTGGAAGGGAAAGACGCTATTATCCACTGTGCGCGCGTGAACCATGGATTAAGTACTCCCTGGTTATGTGACATAGTGGGCAGGGCTTACAAAGTAAAAACTTGCGGCAGAGCATAGTCGTGTGTAAAGGCGGGCAGCCATAATTGGCTATGCAACTGCTTTTGGAACTGGAGAAGTGCCGACCGGGGAAAGGGGGAATGGGGAGAGGGGTTGGATTGGGGCGGATATGGGAGGGGTTGGTTCGGCGAAATGAAAAATCAAATAAAACGAATTTGAGAAAAATGAAAGAAAGCTGGCTTTTAGTGTGGGACAACAATTGCACTAAAAGCCAGCTGGCTGCGCTCACTGATCTGGCCAACAACACTGAGATAACTATAAAACCTGCAAACAAAGGTGGTGCCATTGTGATCCAAGACACCACTGAGTACAACAGCATGGTAGAAGCTTTACTCAGTGATCATACCAGCTACCAGGTCCTTCCCACCGACCCTACACCTAACCTACAGTCACTCATTGCACCCAACATCGAGGAAGCAGCGTCAGAAGGCTATATTAGCCCCCAAGAAGCCGCTTTCTTGACACCTACACATCCGCAGACACCTGTCATGTATGCCTTACCTAAAATCCACAAGGGCCTTTTGCCTCCTCCCGGCCGTCCAATTGTCTCTGAAATCAATTCCATTCTTGAACCACTTTCACAATATGTAGACTTCTTTATCAAGCACGAAATACCTAAGATGAAGTCCTAAGTTAAGGACTCCACTGCTATGCTTGTCCTATTGAAGGATATGGTTTTTGACACTGAAAAAGACTGGCTGGTAACAATAGACATAGAGTCTATTTATACCAAAATTCCGCAGCAAGACACTTTGAGCATGTTGCAACGTTTGCTAGACTCTGGAATAGAACTCTATGGAGTACCATCTTGCTTTATAGCCCATTTGGCTGAAATAGCTCTGACCAAAAAACGTTTTCCTGTTTAACCATTCCTTTTACAGGTCTCTTGCATGGCTATGGGTGCAACATTTGCACCCTGCCTAGCCAACTTGTACGTTGATTTTTTTTTAACACACTTTCATTTATCCACACACCAACTCCTTTCATGGACATTTGTTGATCTGGCGTTGATATATTGACGGTATCTTCATGATCTTCAGAGGCACAAGAGATGATCTGACTGCTTTCCACATTTGGCTTAACAACCAGAAACCCAATGTCAAATTCAATCTATAGATGGATAGAAAACACACACATTTTCTAGACTTAGCCATTTCAGCATCGAATGGCAGCCTAACATCTAAGGTTTACAAAAAAACAACAGACAGAAACTCGTTATTGAGCTAAATCAAAAAAGAAATAAAAAAACTATGGTCCATCCTGAATGCTGGCAAATGCTCTTTACCAGTACCCCGTTTTGCATTAAAGAGGCAAAAAAACGTCAGAGACAAATTGGTTAAAAGTCTCCCTCCAGCCAATCCACCGCATTTGACACAGCCCACATTATGGAACATCAATCCACCAATGGGGCACTCACCATGTGGCCAATGCTCAATGTGTGCTCAGACTGCAAGAACCACGACCATCGATATAGGCTGGCACACACCCTGGGTACAAAAGCATTTTACTAATTGCAATAGCAGGTGTCAAATACATGACCACTTGCCCATGCGAGTTGAAATATATAGGAATGAAAGTCCGAGCAGTCAAAGCACGGATGATTGAACATCGGTCCTGTATCAGAACAGGGTAACTAACTGCACCTCTTGTTCCACATTTCTTAGCTGAGGGGTATACAGCAGAAACCTTCAAATGGATCACCTTAGAAAAAGTCAAACTGCCCATTCGAGGTGTCCATTTTCATGATATCTTGTTTAGATTAGAACAGAAGTGAATTTTCAAATTGGACACTTGCCGTAAAGGACTCAACGAATGTATTCAATGGCAAGAATTGTCAGTTATGAGATGCTGAATCCTCTATCTCGTCCATGGTTTTATGCATACACCATCCCCTTTGACAAAGATATTACTTCTGGGTTCCCATGCACTGACATTGGCATAAGACATTACATCTATGGCTTCCTTGTAGTAAGATTGGACCATCTGTATGCCCAGATCAGTGGCCCCTTTCCAGCACAACATGCAAGCCGCTCCATAAGCAGTGGCCTATGTGGCAGCATGCTTTCAACTGCTGCCAGCTATGAGACACATGAGTAGCACTATTCTCCTCTTTTCATTTGCTGTCTCGACACGATGGCACTAATTCACCTTTCATTTTTTTTCTTCACTTTTCATTATGATTAGATACACTATCCAATCATTTTATCAAACAATAAAAAACTTGTTTTTAATTTCTTTAATTTTTCTCAAATTCATTTTATTAGATTTTTCCTTTTGCCGAACCAACCACCGCCACCTCCCCCCAGCCAACCCCCCTACCAACTCCCTTTTCCCCGGTCGTCACTTCTCCAGTTCCAACAGCAGTTGCATAGCCTATTATGACTGCCCGTGTTTACACGCCACTCTGCTCTGCCGCGATTGTTTACTTTGTTAGCCCCGCCCACTATTTCACGTAACCAGGAAGTACTTATTCCTTGGTTCACACGCGCACAGTGGATAATCGCGTCCCTCCCTTCCACCGGACGGCTCACTTGGCTCTTCACTAATTTGTTAAGAGGTAAGCGCTATAGTGCCACACAGGCTTACACGAGTGCAGCAATGCATGTGCTCAGCGCCGTCACTGACGACATTCATGTATCTACTGCTGATGTTTTTTTTGTTGTTTTTTCCTGCTTCCTTTAACAACAGGATAATTAAAAGAACTAAGAAGTTACAAATGCATTTGCGTTTACTTTTCCCACCCTTTACACTACATTGATACAGGTTGGTCCTTTTCCCTTTCAAACATCTTTCTATTCACAAATTGACAGCATGCATCACTATCAGGTGTTGGGATGCATGCTAGACAGTCACAATCATATGGTGTTTCTTTGAGACACTTATAGATCAATGGACCTGCTCTTTCACTTCTCCCCATTCCCTCCTGACCCTGGAGTGATAGAACTAGCACACCCCCACAAAACTAGTGGCCATGCATATATGGTATGCCCACCTCTAGTGATTCATTGTCATGTATAAAACAAGGTGTTTTTCATCAAGAGTGGTATTTTTGGCTGTTGTATCCTAGTGCGAAACGGGTTGACTTACACCCAGCTCTCTTGCATTTGTTTGTGTCTCCCTCACAGGAGACGGAGCAGTCTGTCCATCATTTGCCTAAACCCCCAGGCAAGGTTGAAAGACAGATTCACTGTGGAACATAATTGATGGTCCTGAAGAAGATGGTTTGAATTCCCTATACCATTGAAACCGGTCGACCTCAAAGGCCATGGGTGCTCCCATGACCATTTAGATATCCCCAGTAATTAGTGTGGATATCCTACCAAAAATTTGATTTCAGCCCATTACTCACATCACGTGAGCAATTTACAGTGTCCTAGTTAGATGGGCATTCCTTTTTAGATTTCAAAACCACGACTCCCACATGTGGCCAAATTAGATTGCCTTAGAGTGAATAAAATACGGATGAAAATTCCCATGGTTATTTAAAAGCCTGTGCAACCTATTCAGCTGTTTTGACAACAATCTAATAGCAAGTCGTGTCACAGCTCAGGAGTTGTGTGTTCTATTGTTGGTTGTTTTTTATGACGATTTGATACGCCTATACAGTTTGGTTTTCTCAACACTAGTGGTGAGAGGAGGGACAGCTTCCTCTTTATCTATCCCTATTAGAGAGGCGTTGCACCATACGCTGCCTAGGGACAGGCACCCATGTTTAGGGACAGAGTGTTCTTCCAATAGGGCTAGATAACCCATTGTTTTCACCACCTGTGTTTACTCAAGCCACTGTTTCATCTAATTGGTTTGCAATATTGTTTTCTCCCAAAGAACCGTTTGTGATGTGATAAGGTCCTAGTCCACAGCAAGTGTCATCCCCAATGTGCTCTGGGAGTGGGCAGAGGGCATAACTCTCCACTGCCTTGGACTGCTACTTCTCACCTCAGTGGTTGAGGGCTTGGGAAAGTACAACTCTCCCAAAGGAGGCCCAGTGAATCCTTCTCATTTGTTCCAGAGCGGATCAAAGAAGTGATGGGAGACCCATTCTTTTAAATGCAAAAGCCTACAGGTGATTGGGATAAAACTAGCCTGCCTTAGTGGTACAATCCCTGTTCTTGAAAGAAGTGGACTTTGCCCTTCTGACATCACACCCAAAGTACTTTTCTATAGAGCAAGGGTGCACAACATAGGGCCTGCGGGGCAGATGCAGCACTTTGCATCATGATTTATGGCCCTCCAAGCCAGAGGAGGTCAATAGGGCGCACACTTTTCCTCTCTAAAAGGTAGAAAGCAAGCAGAGCAAAATAGAAATGAGAGGCTGGCACCTTCATCCTCATTTATGTATATTCATCTAAGACAAGAAAACAAAATCACCAAACCAAGTGAAGGAAAAATATGTAGTCATTGCTTAATTTGTACTGTGAAGAAAAAAAATGAGTCCTTGAATTTTTGACAAAACGTGAATGGCAAAAGGTTGCAAGCTTGATTTATGTAAATTGCCAACTTCTTAAACTGAAGTCACTTGTCAAAAGCACAAAATAGGAACAGCTTCTGAAACTAAACATAACGTGTTTTTTCTCGAGATAATAGTATGTCAGTTTTGATATTGTAGTTGTGATACAGCATGACTGTTGACATGGAACCTGGTATTTGCATAAATGAATCTGTGATGTCATTTTTTCTTTAAAAGGCCTACCAAAATAAAACACAATCACAGTTGGGGTTACATTGTCAGCATTCCTTTCTTGTTAACCACACGCCTCAAGTCTTTTACTCTAACAAACATTCATGTTTTCATAATGTTTCATTGAAATATAACGGTATTTTCTCAGAAAATTAAGAAATAGGACAAGAAAGTCAATAAGCACATTTCAGAATGCACCTATTCTCTCACTTAATATTGACATTTTTCTGGCGCAAAAAGCCTGCACTAACACCACTTTAGACAGTCTACCCCACCACAGAAGACTTGTAACTTACACCTGTTCCCTCCAGCAAAGCCAGATTTGCACCCCTGCTCTAGAGTAAGTGGAGGGGACAGGAAGGAGGGAGAGAGGCAGAGAGAAACAAAATGGTGGAAGTCTCATTCAACTGACTAGAGCCCTCCTGACTGCTCTAACACCGCCCCTTCCATTCTCACAAGGATCAAAGGCCTCTAGAATTGCAGCATCCTGGTGTAAGGCTTGGCACATGGCAGCTGTCTGCTGTGTGGCTGGCTGAGGGTGTTACCTACCCTCACAAAGACATCAAAGAAGAGTCATGACCATTCAGATGCCTGTCCTGCCATTTGGCCAGAATACACATCACCTTGCACAGCTGAACTTGGCTCACAGGAGCTGATTCTTGTGTGACATCAAATTGGGTGTGGCTGCAATGATTATTAAATAGTGTCATGCACCATGCCTTAACCCAGGCATAGCTTTGTTCTTAGAGTTTACCCTGCCACCATCATAGGATATTTATGATGATCATAGTTTTGGTACAGGGGTGCACATCTTAAATGCAGCCCTTGCAATGCAGAGGCCTGGCTGTCACTGCACCTCTCAAATGGGCAACTGTGACCTCTGAACCTGCTCTAAGCCACTGTTAGAGCAGGCACTGCAAATCAGAATACTGATGCAACAGGACACAGATACACACTATGCTTTTGGCATAGAGCTTATGAAAGGGGAATCTGATCAGCAGATAACCCTTTCAGAGATGGAATTGCCTGCATAATTGTATCAAATTAATGAGAATCAAAATACCCAGGGCTTTTACAACCTTGCCAAATCGCAATCCTTCACAAAGACCTGTTTCAGTGATGTGAGAAGGATGTATTGCATAGTACGCCATTTAGTGCTTCTTCAGGATCCTTCATCTATTTAATAGACCAGTGAGCAGGTGAAGCCACTTCATATCCCTATGTCTAAAACTGACCTTCATTCTGCTTTCTTTACCCCCCTGCTGTGACTTCCAACATACTGTCCCCTTCTACACCAGTGAGCAGTGTACTGTGAGCTGACCGCAACTGACAAATGCCATTGATGGGCCTGGGGCAGGGTCTCAAGATGAAACAATGGCCAAGCCAAGTTATTAATAATTCATACTAGTAGAAAATAGAGTGACTTCCTGTAAAGAAATACCTTACTTCATCTGTTGCCATCTTTACAACCTGTGACTGCCCTTAAGACATAAATACATATATGCCCTAATTTCCATAGGAACACAATACATTCTTGTCAGTAAAAAGAGTTAAAGCAGAGGTAGCAACAATTGGATTTGAGTCAGTAACATAGCTCAGTGGGTTGAGTGCTTGCTTCTGCGATTTGTGCATGATCTGCATGTAGGTTGCAGGTTCAAACCCTGGGGAGAACAAATCAACTTTTCATTATTCCTAAATCGATAAATGAGTTTCAGTTGGGTGATAATACATGTATGTAAATGTTCTATGTACAGTGCTTTGGCGAAAAAGCTATATAAATTACAAATCATTATCATTTTACAAAACCACTGTTGATAATTAAACGAGACTTATTTCAGCCATAAGTGAAATTACATTTTGCGTCCCCTACCTTGTCAGCACTGGGACAGCATTTGCAACTTGCAGTTGGCAGCGTAGGTGAGCGCATGATTTTAAATAGACCTAGAATGAGCCCTGGCTTAAGAAGAAGTAGTTTCTCACGTTGGTAACGACTTGCCCACCTTCCACAGACGTCATTTGAAAGTTGCCATGGTTCACAACTGCCACTTGCAAGGGTCATCGGCCTCCCCTGCTTGTGGTGGTGTAGGTGAGTACATCATGTTAACTAGACCTAAAACCAGCCCTGACTTTAAAAGAAGTAGTTTCTCACATTGGTAACAATCTGCTCACCTTCCACGGGCGTCATTTGGGAGTCACCAGGGGTCTCAATTACGACCCCTGACCTCTCCCCTGCGACGACTGACTGGCACTGTCTCTGTGACCCATGGATAGGGGTTGCAGAAGCAGAGAAACTGAAAGTAAAGAGGCCTCAGACAAGAGCCCTCTTTACATTCAGCTTTAACAGCACCCACTGCCCCATGTCCTGCGGGGCGGGGGGCAGACTTTCCCAAAAATCTTTTTGAAGTCACTATAACTTCATAAAGATATTATTTCCGTTACAGTTTTTGATAACGAAAGTAATTTCTTTTTGCAGTCAGAGCAACTTCAAAAAGAGAATATTTCTTTTTGACCTCCGAGGCCTCCTCACCAACAGGACATGGTGGCCTTCGGCTCTCTGCTCTGCACATGACCTTGCATGCGTAGAGCATTGGAGCTATCGGCCTGCCTGCAAAAGAGTTCCTTGAGCAACAGATTTGGGAAAAAAGGCGAGAAGATGTATTTTGTGTAAGTGTGTCTGTGTGTGCGCAAAGGTGAGCGTGCGTGTGTGTGTGTGTGTATGTATGTTCTGTAAAGTGTGTGGATTTATGATGTATGTGGCTGGGTGTGCATATGTGAGTGAAGGGTGAATGGGTACTCATGTAAATGAACAAGTGAATGGTGTGTGAATGTGTGTACTTGTGTTCAATGCCCGGATTACTTACCGTAATCTTCATTACTGATAGTGCAGCTCTTCCTCATTCCTGTACTTGCCTATGAAGCACCTTGCCTCATACGTAGGTACTTGGACAAGGAAGAGGGACGTGGAGGTAAGAATGATAATGATGTATTATTTATAAAGCACTTATGCCTAAGCACTTTATGTAGAACAGATATAGTTGATACTCATTTATCAACCTGGGAAGGATGAAAGGCTGAGTTGGCCTTGCCGGGATTCAAACCTGCGACCTGTAGATCACACATAGATCACAGCAGCGAGCGCTCAACCCTCTGAGTTATCTTACTGGCTGTGCTGAGTAGCTGGTTTTGGGGGTTGGAGGTGGGGACGGTGGGGGAGCAGGGGGGTGCTGAAACGTAATGGGCACCCATGATAAAGCAGGCATGATATGTGTTATTAGAGGCTAGACTGACATTTTGGTACAGCCAGTCTAGTCATTTCTTACTGTGGCATGACATTTGTACTGGGCATATATAATGAAGTAAGCATGTTAAGTGTTATTACCTGTCTAGAGTGGCATTTGGGTGCATCCAGTCGAGCTATTTCTTACTGTGGCTTGGCATATTTTTCTGGGCATCGATAACGAAGTAAGCATCATAAGTATAATACCTGGCTACACTGGCATTTGGGTGCAGCCAGTCTAGCCTTTTCTTAATGTGGCAGTGTATATTTTTCTGGGCATCCCTGATAAAGTAATCAGGATAAGTGTATTACGTGGTTAGATTGGCATTTAGGTGCAGCCAGTCCTGGTATGTTTTACTGTGGCTTGGCATTTTTTATTGTGCATTAAGTCTACAGCACACATGATAAGTGTTATTACGGGACGAGTCTCCAGTCTACAGACACTTTAAAGAGCAGCGACACTCAATTGTGCAGATGAGATGTGTCAGACTTGAGGTAATCCACCCCTGCCGAGTGGAAGAGACTTACACAAGAAACTATTGCAGCGTGAATTATATTGGATCTATCATCTTGATGCTATTTCTCGTTGGGTATGAAAAAGGAATTCTATTTGGGTCAGTTCGTATAAATTCAGGCTAATATAACACACCTGAAGCCTGCATAGGAATCATTACTCACAGTGGGTTATACAATTGTAATTGTAATTGTTAATTTGTAGAACTCTTATGCACAATTTAAGTGAAGTTTCAGAATGATAAAACAAAAAATGACTCACATACTAGGCCCGACAGCATTACTACTAGTACAAGTGCATGACAAGAAGGAAGGTGAGAAGAGGGAGAAGAAAATACAATCCATAAACTACCGTACTAGGCCAAAGACGTTTCAGATAGCGCAAGTGGATAACAAAGAATGAGGTGATATGTGGGGGGGAGAAGGAGAAAGTAAATACGGAAACAAAAACTACCGTACTAAGCCTGGCGAACTAGGCCTAGTGCTTTCTAGGTAATGTAAGTGTGCAGACAGGAAGTGAAAGGGAGAGGGAGGGGAACACGTGTCCCCAGTCCAACATGGCCCTGGGTTAAGTGCAGAGAGGGTACACTTCTCCTGGAACGAATTCTGGAAGTACAGTAGTGGTGAGCAGAGTGCAGAGGCCCAGAGGCAAGTGCAAGGACTGGCGGGGGAGCCTGGGACCTGTGAGGCTCTGGAGGTGCACCAGGCGACCAGTCAGTAGAACAGAGCAGATTTAGGGAAGAGAAGGAGGAGGGATGTAGGCGAGAATAGAGAGGAAGTTAGCAGGGGAGAGGGATAGAGAAAGAGGAAGAGAAGAGGAAGGTCTTAAGGAGTTTCCGGAACTTAAGAAGAGCACGCTCAAGAAAGAGAGAGGCAGGAAGGTTGTTCCAGAGGGAAGCACCTGAAGAGGATAACAATCTACCCCGAAATCTCTGGTTGGAAAAATGTCTCACCCGCAGAGAGTTGGAAGAGGACGAGCGGAGGGCTCTACAAGACATTTGTATTTTCCTTTTCCTTGGGTTTGGGCGCCAGGCGAACCCACACCTGTTAAGAACAGCAGATATTAGTTTGAGGTAACATACCCCCATGTGTCCACTTCACAGGTGTCTACACCTATTAAGATCATCATACTTTAATACTATTTGCTATACCCACAACGTTCACCAAGTTATGCATACTATACCAGCGCGTTCGTTACTAACCTAACTAGACATGTGGGAAAGGATAAAGACACTATGAGAGTCCTTTACTGTTTTAAATCCATATCATGTCACCAAAACAGACTAGATGATCAATGTTGCCTCATCGGATTGTACGCTCAATGAGCAGGTATCCCCATATCTGATGTAACATACTCCACTTCTAAATCCAATCATTAACGATTTTTAGACTGTACGCCCTCTGAACAGGGGTTACGCGCTGCCCCAATGAGTGTCTTGATTCACATACAACAAAGATTACCAGAGTTGGGATGTAGAACTGATGCTTTGTTTTGCATTATCACATCACATCTGAGTCTGCTCCGGATTACTCTTGACCATAAATTTGATCATTACCCAGGCTAGTTTTTTTCAAATACATTTTGCCCCAATTAATAGCTTATTCTCCTTTATTTAGCTATGTTTCATCCTGATGATCGCCTTGGGTCATAACCGAAACATCCATCAGGTTTTTTCGTAAGATGCCCCTTGATTGAATGTGACAAAATGTATTACTTTATCTGCCTGATTCATTAGGATTAAGCATTATTACCACTGTCACATTGCCATTTTTGGCCAGCCAATGATTAGCTGGGCCATAGTTTGGATGCTTTGTCACTATGGCAAAACAGGAATAAAGTACTGCACATTCTCACTGAGTCACTATAGCCTAGCGGGGAGTGCGCCCTTTACTGCACCGCAACAGCAAAGAATTCTAAATATAGCCTTGCACGGCAGCAGGTGGCGGCTAGCAACTGCGGTGTACACTTGAGCTCGGGGAGCGGTGTGGGCTGAGATGGGGCTGCAGGCAGGGCACCACGGCTCCCTTGCGCTTTCTTCTTGCTCAGCCCTACTGGCTCACCCTGCCCTCTTGCTTTTCGGATCCGCCAGAGCGCCGGGGACCACTCGGGTGGTGATGGTGCGTGGTGTGGTTGTCCTTTAAAATAACATAACATCCATGAACCCAAATAGGTGTGTTTTCTCATTGTCTGCCACTATCTAGGAATTGTCAAATCTAGGTTTTTCCTCGTGGTCTACCATTTGTGAAATCTGGGCCTTTCTCCCACTATCTAGGAATTTCCAAATCTAGGTGTGTTTCCTGATTGTATACCATTTGTGAAATCTGGGCTTTTCTCCCACTATCTAGGAATTTTCAAATCTAGGTGTGTTTTCTCATTGTATACAATTCTGTGAAACCTAGGCCTTTTTTCCCACTATCAAAGACAAAGCAGTAAGAAAAACCTGCTTACCCAACTCTAAACCCGCAAATTTCCACATACACTTTTCATACAGAAACTCACACAACTACTTCTCTGCACAGCAACCCGCGCATACTTCACCACATTGCAACAACAGACCAACCAAACATAACCCGGCACAACAGCAAAAGGGAATTCCCACTGACCCGAAAACCGCACTTAAGCTCAGCAAACGGTACAAACCAAACTGAAGCTGCCAACAGGACATCACAACTCTCACTTTCCTATTCCCACTACAACCTACTAACCCCGTAGAACCCCTCTTTTTTTCACTCCCTCCTTTTCAGATCCGCCAGACTGCCTGGGGATCACACCGGTGGTGACGGTGCACGGTCCAAATACCTTTAACAGTAACATCAACATATCTGGCCTGCATTGTGCTGCCAGCTTGTACATGTTTTCTTAATGTGGCTTTGTATTTTTAATAGTAAAGCAGTAAGATAGCTCAGCAGGTTGAGCGCTCGCTGCTGCGATCTGTGTGTGACTTGCATTTCGCAGGTTCTAATCCCGGCAAGGCCAACTCGGTTTTCATTCTTCTGAGGTTGATAAATGAGTGCCAACCTCATTTGGCGTGATAATTGTACGTAATATGTGGTATTTACAGCACTTTGGCGAAAGTGCTATGTAAATAACAAATCATCATCCTTAATTAAACCATTAACGCTCCTGCGTACTGTTGGTAACTTGGATTTTTTGGATAATGTATTATCACAGCAACTGGAAATGTAAGGGCTCTACTTATCAAATAATGATAATAGCTTAAAGGATAGTTCCGGGACTTTTTTTTTATTGTCCCTACGGTTCGGCCATGTGTTTTTAAGCATAAATCGGTAGATCGTAGAAAACTTTCCTATGGACCTTACCCGACTTTTCGTCCATTAACGCACTCGAAATCAGCCGCCATTTTGTGATAATCCTATCATTTCCCCCCATCGACCTGGCTCACCTGCGTTTGCGGCACTAAATCAAATCCCCCGCCCCTGAGCCTGACATCAGCAGACGCGTACCGCCCATTTCCCAACGCCAAAGCACGTTTCGTGTCAACAATCGCTGCGCCTCAGCTAATGAAGTGTCGCCATGGAAATGGCAGGACGCCTCTTTCCTCAATAAGTATAAACACACCGTTTCACAACACACAGCAGCAGATTTTCGATTCCATTCCTCTCTCTGTGTTACTTTGAGTATTCTGTGACTCGTTTCTGTGCTCTGGTCAGCTACCTTCGCCGCTTCTAGGCCTTGTGAACACCTGTACCATCTTTGTAAATTATTTTACTTTCTTTACCACACAATGGCTACAATAATGCCGTATATGTACGAGCCCGAGTACACCGAGGAGGAACTACTGGAAAGGCAAGCACGTGAAAACGATGGGGATTCGGACGGCAGTTGGGAGGACCAGTCAACGGATGAAGAGCCTGGACCATGTCGCATGGACGGCGTCTCCACCTGGTGCACGTGCAATCGGTGCGAGCTAATGCCAACTGAGGAGGAGAACTGCTGCTGCCGTGAAAATTCCAGGTGCTTGGCCTACATTTCGGAAGGCGAGCCAAGTCCGCAATGCATCACCGAGCTGCCAGAGTTCAGGGAAGCCTGCCTCTCACGGACCGTGTTGAGGATGATGATGGTGCTTATGCACGAACTTCGCGGCACTGTTCGTCCGCGTAATCCGAGTAACGAGTAAGTATACTCTGGTTGTGATGTCAGTGATGCCACTACTATTTCATGGTCGTCTCCCACATATAAAATTACATCTACATATCGTTCGAACGCATGTAAATTGGTTCCATATTGTGCATTTTCTAGATAGAATTTTTTTCAAAGCAGAATGACATTTTCTACGACATTGATAAGAAAGTTTTGTCATTTTAATACAGTTTGCATCTTTCTTTTTCACAGGTGGTACAGGCTGGTGGCCTATCGTTGCTTCACTTGGTGGCTTCACGGGAGGCTCGGACACCGCATTCGGAGAGTAATACCTGCCTGTGCGGTACTTGCCATTAGACAACATTTCCCCAGCGACAGTGGACAATACCGCAGATTTTCCCTGGATGTGCTGCAACCGGAACTTTACAATGTATGATGTTTATTATTTATGTTCAATTGAAATTAAGATCTAAAATAACACCCAACATATATTTTAACAATGGTTGTTTTGATTTTTTAAATGAATCTAGTGTGTCTCCATTGAATAGTCTCCCTGTGCCTTGTCTTGTCACACCACATGTCTCCTGCCAAGCATCCTCCCTCACGCTGGCCGCCCACCTTCAATCCACATAAGTGTGTCTCCATTCACGAGTCTTCCTGTGTCTTGTCTGCACGACCACCGCCCCAATCCACCCCCCGCCCTATCAAAGGTAGTTCGCACCGGGGTACTTGCGCTGGCAAGTGGAGCTGTCAGGGAGCGATAAAGGCCAAGAGGTGCCAAAGACCATGGTCTATAGAGCATGGGTTGTTGTTCCCATGTCTACCTCCAGACCCCGTGTCTCCTGCCAAGCATCCTCCCTCACGCTGGCTGCCCACCTTCAATCCACATAAGTGTGTCTCCATTCACGAGTCTTCCTGTGTCTTGTCTGCACGACCACCGCCCCAATCCACCCCCCGCCCTATCAAAGGCAGTTCGCACCGGGGTACTTGTGCTGGCAAGTGGAGCTGTCAGGGAGCGATAAAGGCCAAGAGGTGCCAAAGACCAGGTACACTTCAAAGTGGTCTATAGAGCATGGGTTGTTGTTCCCATGTCTACCTCCAGACCCCGTGTCTCCTGCCAAGCATCCTCCCTCACGCTGGCCGCCCACCTTCAATCCACATAAGTGTGTCTCCATTCACGAGTCTTCCTGTGTCTTGTCTGCACGACCACCGTCCCAATCCACCCCCCGCCCTATCAAAGGCAGTTCGCACCGGGGTACTTGCGCTGGCAAGTGGAGCTGTCAGGGAGCGATAAAGGCCAAGAGGTGCCAAAGACCATGTACACTTCAAAGTGGTCTATAGAGCATGGGTTGTTGTTCCCATGTCTACCTCCAGACCCCGTGTCTCCTGCCAAGCATCCTCCCTCACGCTGGACGCCCCCCTGCAAACCGCATAATGCCACGACATATACACGTCATTCATTCACAAACACACCCCTGTTTCGAATTCTTTATAACCCACTTCATATTTCTAATGAGAACTTCTTTGCGCTTTGCTAGTCAACCCGTGAAGGTGCTGGTTATCTGCTCTTCGTCTCTGTGAACTTCCGTGACCACTTTGAGCAAACTCGTCAGTTTGCAACCTGTGAACTGCTCCCTGTTCTACGACAAGAAACTACTCTGATCCCTGCATCTAACTGTTTGTTCGTCAAGGTAAGGCCATCAAATTGCATCCATGTTTTCTTTTCGTTCAAGACAGTACATGCAAGGAACTAGTCACATGTTCTGAGTTTAGTCAAATTATTTTTCTATTTTTTTAAAGTTATTCAAATACTTATCCGCATGTGAATAACGTGTATAGTTCCAAGAACCAAAACAAACCTTGCATTGGACCTTTTATGTGTCATTTAATTTTTTAACACATTGGTATTCATTGAGAATTGTTGATCTTTACTTTTCAGAACTTTCCACAATGCCTGCCTGTTCCATTGGCGGTTGCCCTTCGAAGACCCATAATAAATCTGAAGGTACTATAATGCATGTTTTCCCTAAGACAATAGATCAGATAAGAGAATGGGTCCGATATTGCGGATATCCACCGTCTGAGCTTGAAAGTAGAGTCCTAGAAGTCTTTGCGGACAAGAGGGGTGATCGATACCGCATCTGCAGCAGGCACTTTAGCTCAGACATGTACTCCACATCATTGCTAATAAAGAAGAAAACACCGCGAGCGACGCGAAAATTGCTCCACTGGTGAGTCAAGTTTACGGATTTAGCTCTCGGCCTTGCGGTAGTGTGTAGCATTAGCTAACAATAATTTCCCCATTTATGTATCCACTCAATATGAAGGCGGAAGATTCTCCATCCGTGTCGTTATTGCAGTCATCAGCCACTTCAAGCGCCTATCGGGTAATCTTACTTAGCTATTCTGCCACTGACTTGTTTTAGGCATGTAAATCAATAGTTTTAATTTATCGTGTAATTATTTTACCTAATGGTACACCCTAGTACTCGTCCTCTAGTCTTTGTTTTCAGTTATAATTATTGTTATCCAAAATAATGCAAGTACTGTCTTTCAGGGAGATGCTGAGGAGTCCAACGCATTGACGACAACCGTTGATGTCACTCAGATGCTCGAGGTACGTTTCCGGACAGTTCCATCGATGGAGATCATCAGATCTTGCATTCTTGTAGCGTGATTGTTACACACAATGTTTCTTTCGTTTTTAGCCATTGATATGTCCTTCTGTCGTCGCCCTCCTATGTGTCTTCTTTTTTCAATATTGTGTTCATTACTAATGAAAGTCCTATGTTTCAGGGAGTCGATGGAGCATTAGTCCAAGAAGAAGGGGGAGCATGCAGTTACGGGTTGGCGCAACAGCTTGCAGAAGTGTGCACCGCAGTTACAGCGTCCCTTGATGTTCTTATGCATTTCGAGGTATGGATACTGACAGTTCGATCAAGCGAGATCATATGACGTGATTACATCCGCTATACTTCCTTCTTTATTAACGCAAGTACTATGTTTCAGGGAGATGACGGAGCTTCTTCTACAAGAACATCACCCCTAGTAGTAGATGCAGATCTCTGGGTGGTGACACTTCCTACGATCGAGCAAATCGAATCATATTTAGATATCCATTATTTATTTTAGACAACAGATCATTTGTGCAGGTCTATTTAGATGAGCCGTTGACGCCTGCACAAAGTTTATGTTCTTTTTAACAAAATAGAAAACCATACTAATGCAATTACTGTGTTTCAGGGAGTTGCTGAAGCGTCATCTTCAATAATATCATCAATGGAAGTCTATGCGGAGCCCGAGGTATGGATCTTGACAGTTCCATCTAACTAGATCAACAATGCGTGAATAATTGTCGTTTGAATGTTCTACACAATGCGTTCATTCGTGTTTTGCTATTGAGATGTACGTGGGTATTGGTCCCCAAGTACATTTTGTGTTTTCAATATTATTATACATACTAATGAAAGTTCTATGTTTCAGGGAGTCGATGGAGCGTCAGTGCGTGATGGATGTGCTTATCATGAAAATATAGTCGTTGCAGCGCAAGAGGAAGTGGAGACATGCACACACGAGTCGGAGCAACGGCGTCCAGATGTTGAAGTTCGAGGCAAGAAAGTTTCAAAGAAAAGAAAGCAAAAGAAGGTTAGTGTCCTGGTCACTATATTATGTTGTTTTTCACTGTTAATAGTTCAATACTGTAAGTTGTGTTTAAACTGAACATCCCTTTTCCAATCTGTCCTCTAGTTGCGAGTGGGTGTACGAACTACATCTACACAGACAGTGAAGCGAACGAGAGATGTTGCTTGTCAAACCTTTTGGCAGGGACTTGAGACTGTAGATGCATTGTGCCAATGGGAAGAATATGAAGTGATTGACAACGGAGCTATACCACCACCAGCCATTGATAGTGAATGTCCTCCTGGTAGTTCGGATGCAGTCGGAGATCAATTCACAGAATCCACACCCGCAAAAACTAAGACTGCGAGAAAGTTGAAGAAATTGTTTTATTCTCCCATCGCCGGAGAAGGAACAGATGTTGCAATGGAAGAGAATGAAATGGACGACAATGAAACACCATCAATATCACTGAACATAGCGGAAGACGATATCAGAGATTGTACCTTTAATGTGAGTGACATGTCCTCAACGTTACAGGCCGAACCAGCTGGGATGCAGAGTGACAGTATAAGGAAAGAGGCCAAATTCATTGTATTTGATAGTTGTTTGATTGATATTATTATTATGTTGAAATGTGGGTATTCGGTTGGTGGGGAAGTATGTGGGGAGCCATTGATTAATGTGACTCGTGCAATTCGAGGCACTAACCTTAAAATACATGCCACCTGTACACAATATCATCCGTTCTCATGGTCTGCACAACCCATGCTGGGGCAACTGCCAGCAGGCAATCTACTTTGTGCAGCAGCCGCACTTTTTAGTGGTTCAAGTTTTAAAAAGTTAGAGTATTTCTTTCAGTTTGTGGGAATCCATTTCATTGCGAAAACTCAGTTCTACAAATACCAAACCGATTATCTATTTCCAGCCATTAGCGAAGCTTGGAGAATGGAAAAAATGTCTATTGAAAGTACATTTGCGGGCAAACGGTTCAGGCTAGCCGGTGATGGACAGTGCGACAGCCCAGGATTTTCAGCCAAGTACTGCACCTACCACTTTCAGGACATGGAAAGTAAGAAAATTGTGAGTTCGGTGGTCGTGCAGGTGTCACAAAGTACATCCTCAGTGGCCATGGAGAAAGTTGGCTTTGTAGCATCATTGCAAGAACTACAATCGCGGGGAATGGTGATCGACCTGATAGCCACGGACAGACACGTTTCAATTGCCAAGACAATGAGAGAAGAGTACAAAAATATAAATCACCAATTTGACGTATGGCATCTTGCAAAAACAATCAATAAAAAAATGTCGGCTGCAGGTAAAAAAAAAGATATGCAAGGTATTTCACAGTGGTCCAAGTCAATCAGCAACCATCTTTGGTGGAGCTCAAAAACATGTGAAGGGTCGTTGGAAATTCTACTGGAAAAATGGCGGTCAGTAATGCTACACTGTAGCAACGTTCACCGCTGGACCACAAACCAACATTTCCACAATTGTGAACATGGCCATTTGTCCACAGAGGAGGCACGGAAGAAGAAGTGGTTGATTCCTTCATCCCCCACTCACAAAGCCATTGAAAAGATTGTATTTGATAAAACTATAACAAGAGATTTGAGGGGACTCACGGAATTCTGCCACACAGGAGATTTGGAGGTGTTCCACAATATGTGCCTAAAGTACAGGCCAAAACAATTGCATTTTGGCATGGAGGGCATGATAAATCGGACTCTTCTAGCGTTCTTGGCACATAACCATAATGTTGGCCGTCAACAAAGTAGGACGACCGGAACTTTAGGGACGCTTCGCTACAATAAGGCCTTCACTAAAAGTAGTAAACAATGGGTGATCAAACCAGTGTTTGAGGATATGCAATATGAGTTTATTGAGAGACTTATTGTTGATGTCCTAGATAGGCACATACATGGAGTTGTGAACGAACCTGTGCAGGGGACAACTGCATTGCCACCCAACATTGCCTCTGTTCCATGTCCACCTAAAGCAGAGCTCATTGAGAAATACACATCACGGTTTAAATGATTGTAATTTGATTGTCTGTTCTCTCGAGTCTCCTCATGTTGCAGGCCCATTGAATATGTGTATCTATGTAATGTGTAAATAAAAGTGATTGCTCAGTGTACATGCAATGTGTCTCTCCACCCTTTCCCCTCCCTTCACCGTGCAGTAGTGCGAACCACCCGGGTGTCACCTGTGACTTTGCTCTCGAGTCTCCTCATGTCGCAGGCCCATTGAATATGTGTATCTATGTAATGTGTAAATAAAAGTGATTGCTCAGTGTACATGCAATGTGTCTATCCAACCTTGTTCATTTGTGCATTAAATTAAACCAAACAGTAATATAAATCATTTTTCAAAAAATATAGAATGTCTCCGTATTTATGGTTCTCTGGGGCTGCAAAGCACGCAGACAAAATGCAAAGATGGAGTGTAAATTTCAAGTCCTGTGAGATCGCCTTACACTGAATGTAGCTAACTAGGAATGTGTGCTCGTTCAAAGTGAAGGTCAGCTGCTTTGATTTTTTTCTCGGGTGCCGGAATGGCCCACGACTCAGTATAAGGTTCTATTGTTATTTGACCTTGACAGGCCGGGACCATCCCGAAAGACTTCTTTTTGGGGGTGTGGTGCAATAACGTAAGAAACGATAATGAATAAAATTTCAGAAACGATAGCCATTTAATGTTCGTTCATTAGAAGAAATAACGTCGGCATAGAAGGAGTGGTATTTCGGGGCTGCCCTACGCACAGACACAATGGAAAATGCAAATATAATGTAAGTAACTCTTTAGATGAGTTTATACCGCAATTTAATTACTATACAGTAGCTTTAAAGACGGGTTAAGTTGTACTTGTTCGTTCTATGTGGCATATTGTTTTGTACCGCGCACTATCTTGAGGAGAACCATCTCCTTTTACGGAAGCACCTCAAAACCTTCCTCTTTGCTTCTGCTTTCTCTCTCCCTCTCCCCTGCTACAACTGGTCCACTGTCTGCGACCTCGGTCCTGGGCCCTTCCACTCTCCACCTGCACTGCCTCCCTGTCAACCCCTGCACTGGGGGACTGTCTCAGTATCCTACAGCCCCCCCTTCCCAGCACTTGTTCTGCACTTACCTTGCACTCGCCACCAGCTGGCCCTATGTATTTATTATTTTATGCTACTTACCTTGTACTCCACTTCCCCCCTCCCCTTCCCCTTGCACTTTTACCTTCCCCCTACCCCTGCACTTGCGCGATCTGAATGACACCTGGCCTAGTAGGATAGTTGTCTGTCTTCTCCTTGTTCCCCCCCCCTCCCTGCCTCGCCACGCCTTGAAACACTTGTGTATAGGCGCGTTGCAAATGCCATATTATATCATATCAGTGACGAAGTGGTCCACTGGCGCTCAGGCGGCTCTGAAAAAGGCGGAGGAGAGGAGGTGGGTTACTGGAAATGACGTATAATACCCAGTTGCACTGTCCTAGCTATGAAATAATTTCCCGACCTAATATATAAAATGAATAATTTTAATAAAGATCTGATGGTGAGACTAATTTCATTTTTTATTTTTTTAAAACAGGTACATCCTTCATTATTGTCTGTGTCACGAGTACCAGACACCGGCGGATGGCTTTTACAACCGCCAGTTGCTTCTCCGCGTGAACAAAGTTACCACCCTGACCATTTTATGGGACGATCGCCAAGTACAAGTATGCCCTTGCGCGGTACTAATGGCTAGATGCAACATACATACCGTTGTGGTGGCCTAGTGCCTCGTTGTTGGAACAGCCATGCGATTATTAGTGCGACCGAAGAGCTTATTTTATCGTAAACCAACACCCTGTGTACTGCACACGAACATCGCTTGCCTCAAGACGAACTATTTTGGATCGAGAGCAAAGAAAAATGCAAATCGCTGAATATTCTCTAAACATTTGATGTCCAATAAATGCACTTTACCAAATGTACTGTGTTGCTGTTTCATTTTAAAGTACAGTTTCATATTCCGAATTGTGGCGCGCTGTGTTGTGAGCTGATCTGTGTTGGTTTCCGGGTTCTGTGTGGAGTCGCGTAGAAGACGCCTGGGCGCGTTTGCCTACGCAGCACAGTCACGTCACGGATAGAGGCGGGGAATATGAATGTTTTGATAAAGTCTGTTTCAGGGGCGGGGGATATGATTTAGTACCGCAAACGCAGGTGAGCCAGGTCGATGGGGGGAAATGATAGGATTATCACAAAATGGCGGCTGATTTCAAGTGCGTTAATGGACGAAAAGTCGGGTAAGGTCCATAGGAAAGTTTTCTACGATCTACCGATTTATGCTTAAAAACACATGGCCGAACCGTAGGGACAATAAAAAAAAAGTCCCGGAACTATCCTTTAAGTGCAGCTTTATTTGGCATAATATGGAAGTAACTGTCCATACAATGCTGACGTGGTCTATCAGCCTATTTGATTATATTGGTTCGAACCCTGTCATATCATTACCAATCCAGGCCACATGAAGGCAGCACCCTTGTTAAAATGCGGTTGGTAGCTAAAATATTCGTGTCTGCTTTAGTAGCTATTTTGTATTTTTAAAATGTGTACATTTAGGTATGGTTTAAGCCCACAAGCTACTTCTTGTGTTGTCACATCTGGTGATGTCACCAAGGCTAAACAGGAACAGATGCTGTCATGGCGAATGGTCATGTGACATCACTTCCTATGATGTCATTAAGTGTGTGATGTCACTTCCGTCACCCGTAGCATTTTGGTGAATCAGTGTCCCACCCCACAATACCACAGGAGGGATCTCCTTGGCTGAGTAACTTTTTCATGCTCCAGAGTCCTACACAGGAGCTCATTTTAGTATGCTAGAAATTCAGTTTATTTGCACACGCTCCACCCAAATGTTACATACTAACTAAATCCCCCAAGAGCGAGAGCACATGCAAAGATATTAGAAATAAAGCAAAAAAGAACGCATTTTTTAGGAAATCAATTTCGACACGGACCTGTAGGAAGTGGAACCAGTCTGTATTCTTCTCGCAGTTGGAAATATTGCATGTTGATGTGGCCCAGTCAGCAGGAACAGTTCATAATGTGCAACTCCTTCCTGGTTGTATGGCTATTGTTGTAGTGTTCTTCCCCTGTTCCTTCTCTTTGTTCCGGACATGGAAAAATGAAGGGTCAGAGGACATTAACTATTTTTGGCACTGCTATTTCTTTTGGCTCGCGGTAAAATGAAAGGGGCAAACGCTCTGCACTACATTACATAACATTTAGGTTTCACTGCTCTCATTTTCGCAGAGATTTACTTTTGCTGAGGTCAGGTGACATATCAGGCCTGAACCTGGGCCCAGCAAATGTTCCCATTTATGCACCTATCTTTCTCTTCCCTGATTTCGAGAAAGAGATAGAGAAAGAAGGAAAGAAAGAAAGAAAGAAAGAAAGAAAGAAAGAAAGAAAGAAAGAAAGAAAGAAAGAAAGAAAGAAAGAAAGAAAGAAAGAAAGAAAGAAAGAAAGAAAGAAAGAAAGAAAGAAAGAAAGAAGGAAGATGAAAAAACAAGATGGAGATTAATGGCGATGGGAAGAAAGGTGAAAGAATAACCAATAAAGAAAACAAGGGAAGAGAAATGAGGGTTGTGAATCCTCGCATGAGTCCATGGTGCAGGATATGTACACCTTACAAAACAAGCATTATCAAAGCCATTAGGTCTGACGTGTGTGGGGCGAGGGGTGTTGGTGGAGATTGGATGGATGTGTGTGTGTTGATGCTGGTGGAGAGAGAGAGAGAGAGAGAGAGAGAGAGAGTGTGTGTGTGTGTGTGTGGTGTGTGTGTGTGTGTGTGTGTGTGTGTATATATATATATGCTGGAGCAGATTCAATAGATGGATGGATGTGCGTGTGGATGCTGGTGGAGAGTGTATGTGTGTGTGTGGTTGTTGGTGGAGAGTGGATGGATGCGTGTCTGGAAAGTTAGTGTTTTTGAGTCAATAATACTTATATGCACAAGTGCATTTTGTAATGTACAGTTGGTTGTTTTTGTATGTATACCGGCGTGCGTGTAGCCAATAACTCGATACTATTCGTGTTTTTACATGCTTCTCCCTCCACTGCAGATGAATCGGTCACACTGGCCTTCGTGCACACCTCCACCTGCCACGTTTCCAAACAGGCATAGGCTAAATGTGTTTGCATGGGAAACCTCTAAAGTCAATTGAGATTGATTACATTCGGAGGGTGATGATGGTTTGGCTTGCCCCTGCGCTTGTCAATTTCCTTCCCTGCTGCTCGCTCCTCCCGCTTGCTCTCTGCTTCAGGTGTCATATCACGGGATCTGCTTGAGTGTTGCTCTTCTTGCTTGGCTGGGTCCTGCTCTCTGGCTTCTTCATGCAGACAGCGAGTGGCGCTGGATGGCGCTGGATGCTGGTTCTATCGCTGCTGCTCATAAACATATTGGGATGGGGGCATGAATTGGGACCATCTCAAATGCCATGTCCTTCTAAAGGGTAGGACTAGCTCTGGAAGGTCTCCCAGCCAAGCCCGAGGTGGGTCCCTCTCCCCTCTTGACAAGGCCTGTTTACTGGCCTTTTCACAAGTTGTTGAATTCATTGCAAAAGTAAATGATTCGTTGATCTTTCATCCTCCAATTTATTTGGCTCTGCCAACCAGCTGAGCTACTTTCTGAGTCCTGCTCACACACACTCAGTGGCGGTTCTGCTGCAGTGTCTTTAACTGTATGATCCAGTGAGCCACTCCTGCCTTTTTTCTGCACTTCACCAGTTTTCCATGCCTTCCTTTTCACTACTTTCTTTCCCAGTCTCTTAGAAGAGGTGGGGGCGGCGCTGGGACATGCCCTTCTCCATGGCGATGCCGTGGGGGCCAGTCTCCTTACTGACAGATGGCAGGCAATGCAGGCAGTGTGTGTCTCCGTACCTTATCATTCTGTCTCACCTGTCCTGCCCAAGTGGCACGGCACCCTGAACTCGGCTGCCTTGAACAGGGAGCTGCTTTGCTAGTGGTGGTTAAATGGCCCTGTTAGTGTATGATGCTATGTAGTCAGCCTGTTCTGGGACAGACGCAGTAGTTTGGGAAGATAGCTGGCCTGGCCTAGAGTCATGGAGAATGGGTTCTTGTTGCCGCTGTCACCACTGGTGAAGAGTGTGGAAACAGCAGGGCATGTGGTACGTGATCTGGGTTTCTTGAACGCATCATTGCGCCACTACAGTGCTTGTACATCTATGTGGTGCCCAGGGCCAAGGTGCACGTACTTGATTACGTGCATGAACTGTCTTCTAGCCGAGGTTGCATTTTGCACTGAATGCCCCCGACAGTCACACACTTTTCCTTTTTAACTGGTTTCGCAATATCGGACATTAACCCAAATTTATACACATGTGCGCAAGGAGTATGGACATTAATTGATGAAGTGTCAGATTTTTAACATGCATACATTTTAAGTAATACCCTCTTAACTGCTAGCTTGCCCCCAGATCATGCCACCGGTTCTAAAAACCTCTTAAAATGTGGGCAGAAAAATCACAAGAATTATGGTATCATTTAAATAATTTTCACAAGTCCGCTCTATGAATGATCCATCTTTTTCTAAAACCATATTCTGGCTACAGGGGTGTGGTTTCCCCCCAGCACAAGGTTGAATTTCTGGTTTTTCCAGTTCTGCCAAGCCAGCTTGCTCTCACAGGCAGTGCTCCTCCCCTTTACTTCCAGGAGGAAGCCACTTTTACGGCCTCCATAATAAAACATTTGCCTGAGTCAGGACAGGGCTTTGTTCAATTTCCTGCAGAGCCCAGGTAATTCAATCAGGGAAGTGTCATATCCCTTTTGGTGGGAGCAGCAAAAGGCAGATAGGCCTGGGAACACAGCTGTTGTGCAAGTCTCATCTCCTGTCGGGGGTAGCTGGTGGGCAGAATTCAGTTCCTTAAGCCAGGCCCCAGCTAATGTCACTTTTAGTTACCCAGTTTTCTGCATTCAAATAAACTAACCATTTTTTACATATGCAGCTAAAATGCTGATTCTAAGTTTAAAACTATGACATTTAAACAATTGCAACCTATGTGACACTCAAATGTAGGTCACTCATTTCTTCTAAACATTTAGATTTTTAGTGTCTTTCAGTCCAAATTTACTTAAACTGCTGAAATCCACAGCTCACCCAGTCTTGTTATAAACCTTCAAGTCACTTCAGAATCTAACTTTACATTGTATCCACCCCTCAGTAAGTCTTTCTTTGGCCTGCTTTGGGTTCATTTATTCAGTTTTACACAAAAAAAAACAAAAAAAAAAAAGTCTGGTGTTGTTTTAAAACGCCGGCTTTCTGATAGTGGTGAGTACTGGTAATGCACCCATTTTTGGGATTTAAGAAAATGAATTCCCCACAATTCTAGGTTGCTTTTGGCAATCAGCATTGTCATTCCCAATGGTTTCAGACTACGGTGTGGGTAGTCCAATGGTGGTTTTAGGCAGTGCCCTTCTGTGCCCATAACATCGGCAAAAATGGGTGGCAGCCTATTCTTCATGCCTTTCCCTGAGCATTTTCTGGGAAGCTCTGGCCATCATGATGTTTTTAATGCCAGTACTGCACAGTTTTTGAGGTAGGGCTCGGATGCATGGGTAAAAACATCCCACAAGCCCCCCTCTTGCGATGGCCATTCGGTTTCACTGATGGAACTCGCAAGATCTGGGATGTTTCCTCATCTTCTTCCAATAGATGGCACAGTTCAGCATCTTTTCCTCCATCCGGGACTAATCGATCGGTTCTCCTCGCCGGTCCTGATGGGAATATTGGGCGGTACCCTGGGCCCCTCGCGTCTCTGCTCCCGGTCTCCGGATCGTCCTCCTTGGCCTGTCTCCAGGTTTTCTATCTCCTAGGACGACAAAGGAAGAGCGGCAATACCTATTCATGGACATTTCTCCCCACCATTGATATAGTGGGGTGGCATATAAATTTATCGTCAAAACATATGAACATGCACATTTCTTTTTGCATTCAAAAACCAAAACACCCACATTGAGAAACTCAGAATTTGATAGGCGATATGTAGGATATTTTAAGTTAGAACTGAATTAATCTGAGACAGTACACTCTAGTATTCCAGAGGATTCCTCCAGTTGTTGCAGAGTGTGCCTGGGATGGCAACACTTCAACTGGTTAATGTGGACCCACTTGTCTTCCCCCTCTGCCAAACCGCCTTTGGGGATGCGGATCTTGTAGGCCACAGGGGAGATTTTGTCTATAATCTCAAAGGGTCCCTTCCATGTAGGCAAAATTTCTGCTGTTTTGCCTGGTTTCTTTGGAAGTTGTATAGATAGACCCGGTCCCCCACCTGATATTCCTTCCTGGAAGTTTTCAGGTCATAGTGGGTCTTCATGCTATCAGCTGATCTTTCTAGATTCCGCTGAGCATAAGCAAAAGCATGTTGAAGGTGTTTCCTTAAATTCTCCACATACTCATGAGTTGTGGAGGCATTTATCAGTGTCTGCTCTTGGGTCCTGTAGAGCAAATGCTGAGGAAGCACCATGTTGCGCCCAGTCATCAACTCAAATGGTGACATTTTGGTTGCAGATGAAGGGGTAGATCTGATGGCCATAAGGACCAGAGGTAATCGGATATCCCAACTTGGCCCAGAATCTGCCACACACTTCTTTAATATGCTCACAATGGTTCGGTTATATCTCTCTACTGCCCCAGAAGAAGCTGGCTGGTAAGCAATATGCAACTTCCTTTTGACCCCCAGTATCTCCCACATCTTTGTCATTACTTCACTGGTGAAGTGGCTACCCCTGCCTGACTCAATCCTTTGAGGTAGACCGAAACGGGAAAAGATGTGGTTAATCATCAGGGCAGCTGCAGTTTCTGCCTTGCAATTTGGGGCTGGGAGACATTCCACCCACTTGGTAAACAAGCATGTCACAGTCAACATGTACTTATTCCCCCTAGCAGAGCGAATCACGGGGCCTACAAAGTCGATTTGTAAATCTGACCATGGCAGTGTCATCCCCCTCTTTTGGAGAGGCGCACGGTGCGTGAGGGATGATGGCTGAAACTGTGCACACACAAGACACCCCTTCAAGTATTGGTCGAGGTCCTTCCCCATGTGTGGCCAGTATGCAAACTCTCTTAAGATTTCCAATGTTGTGTGAAACCCCCTATGACCGGCGGTGGCCGCATCATGGGCGTGACTTAACATCAGGCTTCGGAATGAGGTAGGAACCACCCACTGATCGTGGCCAGCTTTGGATTTCCTTACCAGCAAACCGTCTTGGATCCGGAACATTTTTGGACATTTCATCAACACTCTTAGGTCCTCTTTCCCAGTGTAATCGGTATCCGTCAGGGGAAAGTTCTCAGGGTCCTCAAGGTGCTGGTAAAATTTACCAATTATTGGATCCCCCTTCTGAGCGGTAATCAAATCAGCATCAGGGGTCTCCTTACTCCATTGTGCAATTGAAAGGTCGTTGTGAGCATTTGTCTGGGACCTAGTGATAGCAGTGACCTGGATTTCCCCCAACAGGGACTCAATCTCAATTAGATCCCCTTAGATGGCCCCAGTTTTGTCTGGTCCCTCTACTTTGGAATGACCCTTGATCTTTTTCCAATAGATGGTCATCTCATTCGAGGTGACCAGATCATCAATGTTTTGGATCAACTTCCCATGTTTCAAGGGTTTGTTGTTAGCACATAACATGCCTCTGGTTTTCCAATTGACCAGGTGCTCCACGAACCCGTTCCGTACATAATCCAAATCTGTGATTATGACCAGTTCGTGGAGTTGATGCTGGACAGCAGTGAGGATGGCCTGATGCACAGCCATCAATTCTGCCACCTGACTACTTCGGGGACCAATTTTGTATCCAGCGGAGGGTTCTGGGGACTCATTCACCCATGCATTCCCTACGCCGGCCACCAGTTCTTTCTCCCCGTCGTTGTCAACATGGTAAGAGCATCCATCCACATAGACAGTGGGCATTCCCTCACACTTGTCCTCTTCAAAGACTTTGTGTGGGGAATTAAGGTATGCCTCCATGTTGTCCTTGATTTTTAGACTTTCGTCCTCGAGACAGTTTTCTCTGGCACAATCATGCAAGTCAGCCAGACCTTGCGCGAGGGGACTCTTCTTGTTTTGGCCATATGTGACCTCCACAGGAAAGCCTTGCATTGACAGAATCCAGGAAGTAATTCAGGAATTACTCACATTTCCGGCCCGGATTCTGTCACTTTGGAGATATTGCAGAGGCTGGTGTGGAGTCTCCACTATGATGTGTTCCCCCTGGATAAACGGGCGGTAATTCTTCAATGCCCACACCGTCGCCAGGAGTGCCTTCTCACAATCGTTGAATTTTTCCTCCACAGAGGATAAAGTTTTGCTCGCATAGGAGATTACTTTATTGACCTTGTCATGCTTTTGGTATAATACTGCCGTCAAGCACGTATTAGAGAACCCCGTCTCCAGGAAGAACTCCTTGTTTCTGACAGGGTAAGCTAGGCAGGGCGCTTGTGAGAGGCTTCTTTTGAGTTGTCTTACAGCCTCGGCTTGTTCTGGACCCCATTCCCACTTGACCCCCCCCTTCAGGAGATGAATCAGGGGTCTGGTGATCTCTGCGTAGCCCTCAATGAACTTTCTGCTGTAATTCGTCAGCCCAAGGAGGCTCCTTAGTTCCCGCAGAGTTGTGGGGTCCTTCAGTTTCTGAAGTGCTTCCACTTTCTTTTCCTGGGGACAGAGACCCTGAGGAGTAATCTCATGCCCCAAGAAATTAACACGGGTTCTACACCACTGTGCTTTCTGAAAGGAAAGTTTTGCTCCGGCGGCCCTCAACTGGGTCAGAACATAACGGATCTCCGCTATGTGTTCCTCCACAGATGAACTTTTGATGAGGACATCATCTACATAAGCCAGGTTACCCCTCGCACCCAGGTCGGGCATGGCCTTATGTAGGAAAATATTGAACTCATTACCGGAGTTAAGGTATCCGAAGGGAGTCCGGGTCCATGTGTACTGTTGGCCCCCAAAGGTAAAAGCCAGTTTGTATTGGTCCTCCCTGCTGACAGGCAAGGTCCAGTATCCATTGGTCAGGTCTATTGCAGTGAATACCTGTGACCCCTGGATCTGGGCCAGCCCTTGGTCAATGTAGGGCAGAGGCCATCGGGAAGTATGGACCCATTTGTTGAGCTCCCTAAGGTCAGCGCAGAGTCTCCACTGGCCGTTTGGCTTCAATATTCCCAGCACCGGATTATTGAAGGTGCTGTGGACTGGACGGATTATTCCCCGGGACTCAAGGTTCTTAATTATTTCAGTAAGGGACTCCATTGATGCGAGAGGCAAGCGATATTGCTTCACAAACACAGGAGTCATGCCAGGGTCCGTGGGGATTGTTGTTGTGTGGATGTCAGTGCGACCACAGTCATATGAGTCTACCGCAAAGAGATCTTGGAAATCCAAGAAAACTTGTTTCAACTTTTGTTTTTGTTCCAGAGTCACACAGGCATCAGCTAGGTTGACTCTCTCTTCCACCATCTGCCTGAAGCCTGGAAAGACTTCTGGTTTGGCTATCTCCGCGGCCTCCTCCAGCTGGGTGGAGAAGTCCCTGGTCAGAGTGCTGATTTGGACTGGAGGCTTCAGGTGGGAAAGGCAGCCCTCATGGACCTGGAAAATCACCTCATCCCCCCTGAAGTCACAAGTCACATCTTCCTTACCATAAGGACAAGAAGTGTACACCAGGAAGTTCCCCCCATGCCGGGTAAAAATCCTGTCTGGTGTCGTATTGTCATCACTGTCACTGTCAAAGCAGTCCTTGGGGATTGGCCCTAACAGTTCATTACCTAAATCTATGGAAAAATGTCGGTCATCAACCGCCATTCCAATTATGGTGCCTGCGGCTAGAGTAATACTCTTTAAGTCGCTGTTATCCACCTCTATTGGAATGGTGTCATGTTCTATGTTGACTAATGGAGTTGGGTTTATCCCCAACCCTTGCTGTTGGAGAGAAGCGTTTAGATGTATGTAAGCATCAGGGTTTTGCAGATATTGTCCTCTTTTAACTTTCACTTCCAGGGAGAATCGTCGGGTCCTTTCTGGGATGGTGACTTCCTCTTTGATCTGAATTTCAACTGCATAAGGTAGCAATTTAGCTGACCTAAATGCTTTTTCTGGATCATCAAAGCCCATGGGATTATCCGCTAATCGGGACCAAGCTTTGAAGTTTATTAGGTCCAAACTAATGGCAAAGCGATTGAGAATGTCACTGCCTAAGTAAAAGGCGGCAGTGACGTCTCGCACGACCCAACAATTATGGATTATGCTCTTGTTGCCAATGGAGATTTTGAGCATACACCTGCTTGGCAGGAGATGTTTGGAATTAGGTGCTTCCAGGTCCATTTCCCATTTGTCTATCAGTTTGAAGGTGGGAATGGCTGGATCTTTTGGGAGTTGGCGAAACATGGCTTCGCTGATGAAGCTCTTACCATTGTTCACGCACACTCGAGCGAGAACAGAGTCCTTCCCATCATTTAACTGAACAGGGATGAACAACTGCTCTCCAATTTGCTGAATATCAGCCAGGCTCTGAGCTGATTTCACATCTTTCTGGACTATAGGAGTGGGAGTTTCTGATTGTGGATTAGGAAAGAATTTCAGGGTGTTTCCTTCCAGTGTGCAATACCACCTTAAACTGGAAGGAAGGTTGATTTTCAGAAATAGAGAGGACCCTCCATCACCAGTCTGTTGTCCTACTGCTATTACTGTCACGTCTGGAATTTGGCTATTCTGGAGGTGAAATTCTACTTGGTCAGATTTTTGTTCAACCATGTGGCAGGTGCCGTTTAAACTAACATGGTTGACACTCTGTTTTAATTTTATTGGTCGGCTAGTCTGGGTCCAGAGGACCTTGTTTACGCAATCTATTAAGGGTGACAACCTCCTCAGGAGGTCATTCCCCAGTAAACAAGGGGTGCCCTCTGGAGTCACTACTATGACCGGGTGTTTCACCTTGTGTCGCCCGATCTTAATGTCCAAGTCTGCAGTCCCCTCAACGGGAATTTCCTTCCCGTCAAAGTTCTGCAGTTGTCCAGGAAGAGAGGTGAGAGGAATTTGGTAATTCTCTCCCCTTCCTGCATTCAGTTCGTCAAAGGCCCTTCTGGACAGAAGGGTAGCTTGAGATCCAGTGTCCACCAGTGCCAAAATTGTACCCTGCCCCTGTACTTGTACCGGGGCATAGTATCTTCCCTCCTTCTCCTCAAGGGGGCACAGATAATGCACATTTTTGGACAACTGGTGGGCTAACTTTCTGGTTTTGGACATTGCAAGAGAAGAAATTTGGGCAGACTTCTTTGGAGAGCCTTGGGAATCTGAAAGAAAAAGTTGGCAACTGGAGATCAGAGCCATTGTGGGTTCCCTGCGTTCTGGTTCCGGGCCGCCCCCCCCTTTTTGGAGGCAGTCACCAGGATGGGTTGGAACCAGGGGATTTTGGCATTGTTGGTTCTGGGATAAGATAGTGGGCAGCGGTAGCTCAGTCTCCACATCTCCCCAGTCTGGATTTGCATCCCTAGGGACCCATTTTTCTTTGGGAGGAGTTCCCCCCTCTCTGAAGGAGAAGATCCTTTTCCCAGGATCCTCTGAGGATCCCTCTCCCTCAAATTGGAAGATCTGTACCTCCTCCTCAAACTGAGTCTGTTTGGGTCTTTTGTTTCTCCTACCCCCCCTCTGCTCCTTAGGAGGCAGACTTTCAGGGGCAGGAGATTTTGTTTCCGGTTCCTGGTTTTCCAGGGGCTGTTTACAAGTTGGGAAGGAAGCTTCCTCCAAGGCTTTACACCCCCCTTCCCCTTGTGCCTCCTCCCTGGGAACCGGTGTGTTATCGGGGTGCTGCCCCCATCATTGTTCTGGAGCACCAGGTCCAGAGTTGGGTGCGTTCTGCGCCGGCATGCCGATCTGAGGGTTCTGCTGAGCCCTCAGTATGTGACCCAGATCCCGCGCCATATTTTGAACCTGGCGCTCTAACTAGGAAACCCGCTCAGGCTGATACGGGGCCCTGTTTTCTCCACTGGGCTGATCCCGGGAAGGGTAGCTATCCCTTCTTTGGTAGTACCCCTGGTTGGGAAGATTTGGATACCCCTCCACCCTTGGCCTCCCCTCTCCCGGATTCGGTTGTCTGGGCTCAGGGAATTGGGGAAAGAAGGGTGGAGGATTTTGGGGCTGGAAGTTGGGTGGATACCTGGGGAAGAAGTTCTGCCCAGGGTTTGGTGAGTTTCTGCCCTCCTGTGAGAAGTTGGGAGGGAAGTTCTCTGGGTTAGGTGCTTGGCTGGATCCCCCCCTTGGGCTGGAGGAGTCCACACATAACCCAGGATGGGTCTGTTTCCCTTGTAACGGGGGCTTACATAATCAGGAGAGCGAGGGACCCCATTTGTGGGGCTGCCTCCCTGGCTCCCTGTCTGTGACTAGCCCGAGGACCTTCTGGGCCTAGCATTATTAGGTGCAGGTAGGTTTTTAGGCCCCCCCATCTCCAACTCTAAAACGGGGGTGACCTTTACCTCTGCCACCTTGGCAGCAGCAGGGGTGTTGTTGGCTTTGGGGTTTTTGGGCGCATTATTTTTATTTTCTATTGGCTTCTGCACCTCCTAGATCTGGGTCGCCTGTTCAATGACCCAGTCTAAAGATCTTTTCTCGTGAAAATCCCTCACGAGCTGGGTCATTATGTATTTGGGCAAGGCATGGAAAAACGTATTAATAAATTCTCTGCTATCCGTGCGCACCCTTCTTGTGGTCTGTGCAAAAGCACGCTTTAACTCCTGCACACATTCTTGTGGGGCCTGATCCTCCCCGCATTGTAAATTGTAGGCTGCCTTGCGAGCCTCTTGAGGATTTCTATGAGTAGAAAAATGTTTCAAGATGGCCGCCTTATAGGCGGACCATCTTAAATGATTTTGGTCTTCCAGCCCCGCAAAGAAACTGGAGTATTCCGGGGAGAAGGTCCACTTTACATATTGAATACAGCTTTGGCTGTCCTTCAAATGGAAAGTCTCCATCATTTGCTCAAACAACTCTAAGTGCTCCCAAACAGAATACTTAACGTTCTTATGATAAGGCGTGATGACGCTCCTGATTGCCTTAATCTGCTTTAAGGGGTCCTTAAGCAAGGCCCTTTTTGTCTTATTGGCCCTTTTGGTCCGGGTAACCCTGGTCCATTCATCTTCTGACTCAGAGGCACTGCTCCCAGAGGTTCCCGTCTGTTCTTCCAGGTTTTCCCGGATTCTGCGAGCCTGGGAATGGCTGGCAGAATGTGGGGACCTGGTCTCCTGTGTCCTGTACCGCTCAGAGGAGTCTTCAGATCCCTCCTTGCTGCCAGGATTTGATGGGTACCCCCCCACTGACCTAACTGGGCAGAGGTTTTCAGGATGCCCTTAATGGGCCTACTCTCCTGGGGTTCCCCATCAAATTGCACTGTGCTTGGGTGCCCATACCCGGATGCCCGCCCCTCCTTTCCTGGGTGGTACTGGCCTATGAGCCCCATGCTTCTGGCTGGATAGTAATCTGCCATCCCTGTGGCCCGGTGCTCATGTGCGCCAGGGGACAGGGGGGTGGCAGAGTCCAGGGAGTGAGAGATATAAAGGCCTCTGGTACTAGGGCTCCTGAAGTTAGGCTCAGGAGTTTCCCTTTCCCAGCGAACCTGGTCTCCATCCGCCCCTGCTCCCTGTTGCAATGCAAGAGCCTGAGCCTTCAGTTCCTCAGTTAAGGCCTTACTAGACTCTATCAGTCTCTCCTGCATCGCTACCTGTTGTTGGAGCCTATCATTGTGCTGGCAGAGAGCCTCATTCTCTCTCTGTGCCTCCTGATTGGTCCTGGAGCACTGGGCCAGTCTTTGCTGCAGGAGGGTTACCTCCTGAGCTGTGTCCCTATTGGCCTGCTCCTTTCTTGCCAGAGCATCCTCCACCCTCCTGGTGTGTTCTAACAAGTTCTGGCGTTCTTTTTGGAGGTCACCCAGCCCCTGGAGGGCCAAGTGATTTTCTTCTGTTTTTCTTTTTAAATGACAGACTTCCTGGCCTAAGGCGTCTCTTTCCTGGCTAAGAGCCTGCATTTGTGCCGCCAGGTCGTCCCTCTGCCTTTGAAAGGCACCAGCTTTCTGGCGTTCTTCATCAAACTCTGCCTGGGTATCCAGGTCTTTCAAAATCAGCTTGTTGCTCTCTGCCTTCACTCTATCTAGATGACTTTGCAGGGTGGCTACCTGCTCCGTGCATGCCCTGTTAAAGTCTAATTGTTGCTCCAGCTTTTTCTGCCTCTGCAGTAAGGAGTCCAAACTGTCTTGGTGCTCCTTCTGCAGGGCCAGAAATCTAGTATCCTGGTCAGCCTTTTCCTGTTGCAGTATATCCATGTCCTCTTTTATTTTAATGATATACTGCCTACTATCATTTTCTGACTCCTGGCTCCTCTGCAGCCTCTGCTCAGAAGAGTCCAGATCAGATTGGGCCTTCTGTAATGCCAGCAGTTGCCTACTCGCCAGATCTTGGCCTTCAGCACATTTGTCCTGCATGGCTCCAATATGTAAATATAAATATGCCACTACCCTGGCAATCTTGTTGTGCTCATCCTTGGCCTTAGAGGACATATATAGTTCACTCAGGGCCACATGTAAGGGACCCTGGTCTCTCCATTTATCTGACCCTGTTTCCGTGATCTGGGGTGCGATTGCTTGCAACCAGACCGTCTGGTCCTGATGAGTCCACTCACCTCTCACAAATAACTTATGTAAGAAGTGCTCTCTGGCTATTTTCATGTCTACTAAGGTCGTCATTCTAGAGATTTGAGTTCCTTCCTGACAAAAGTTTGTATTTTATTTTTGCAAAACAGACCTTTTCCTTAGAGCGTTCCTTTGAGGAGTGCTTTACAGCGTAACACAGCGTGGTGATCCGACCGGATATGTGTATCTGGTCAGCTGGCATGCTGTATTAATCTGCACAAATGGTAGATCTAACCCTAACGTCCCGCTCGAGCCCCCAATTTGTAAGAGGATTCAATTCAACACTACAGCTAAGTCAATGCCTAGTCTGGGATACTGAATGGAAACCCTTATTGATATATCTTTATGTCCAGTTCATGCGTTCTGGATGACTACCCCTATATAACACCCCTCTCTTGGAATCCCCCTGACCCCACTGAGCCAAGAAGTAGTTCTGTTTTGCAAGTTTAAAAGGTTTATTTGATAATTTAAACAATAGATATATATATATCACACTTTATAATAATTAATAATTGAATATCGCACTTAATCTGAGCAGTAATCAATAATGGATAGTCTGGCACTAGCACACTTGTGAATAGGAACAGAAGAATAAGGTGGTATAGAATACTTTATATAAGTTCAGATGGATGTAATGTTGAATTTAAAATGCAATACAGAAAATACTCAATATGATTTAAACAAAACAATGTAATCACTTTTCTCTGGCAATCCACTCCCCCCCCCCCTTTATGCAATGCAAGGAAATGGAAGGAAAGCACACAGTTCTCAGAAATGCAATCAAATGTAATTCAGTTCACCCCAGCAAGCTTAGACTACAGAAGTTTGAAACACAGGCCCAAAATGCTTTTACATGTGCTGGCAATGAAGTGAAAAATATGCTAAAATGCTTTTAATTCCCTCTAGAGGTTCAGGGTGAGTGGTATCTAGTTAATATTAGTCCAGGCTCACTCTAGCAATGATTCAGGGATGGTTCTTAAGAGGCAAACGAATTTTTAGCAGGGAAAGCAAGGAAGCTTCTGTTTTCACACGTGGAGAAATTTGCAAATCGCGGCAAAATTCGCGAGTGCGAGAATTGTGATTACGGCAAAAGTATCGGGGCTCGGAATGCGGTTTTAGGTTCGTTGAAAAGCCAAGATTCCCAGCTTTCAGAGGAAAGTTACTGCAAGTCTCTAGGACACACGGTCACGGAGATATGAGCGATATGGTAAAGGTCGTTTTTCAGATTTGAAATTTTAAAAGTTCAAAGTGACAGTTGACAGCTAGCAACTAGAAATGACAGGTGACAGCTTTGCAAATGACAGGCGACAGTTAAGAGGCAGTTCTACTTAGATTAAAATAGCTTGGATTAGATTATTTTAACTAAGAGATTGGTTCTGCACAGTTCTGCTAGGTACTCACAATATATTTAGAAATAGAATGGGCCTCGCCACGGATCTGGTCAGGTTTTAGACTGGACTCTGGTCTGGTCTCGGCACTTCACAGTGATCTGGGTCAGCTCTCTGGTTCTGCTAACAGTGGTCTGGGTCAGCTCTGCTCTCTCTGGGTACAGCACTGCTTCTGGATCTTTCTGCACAGCTTTCTCTGGAGATTGATGGATTTGAAGTCTGGATCTCTGGATGTGGTATGGTCCGGCAGCATGCTCCGCAGCAAATGGAATTGAATATCTCTATCTGTCCTGACTGTCTGCTTTTATGTGTTTTGATAATGGGTGTGTGTGCAGCATCACTAGGCTCTACCCCTCTCCACTTGTCATTGGCCACTTCATCCTCTTCCCCTTGATTGGGGGAATGAAATGAAGTGTCATCATGATGAGGTCTGTTTATGGTACAGAGAACCCACCCCTGTCAAATTACACACAATCTATATTTTGACCCAAAAGACATATTTGCACAGGTACACATTTGTTTAAAATTACATGCACCCATCACATATCACAGGAGGTATACCCTGTCCAAATCTGCTCTTCCTGGGAGCTTGCATTCAGAAATGGCAACATATTTCACTTTTTAACTGGTTTCGCAATATCGGACATTAACCCAAATTTATACACATGTGCGCAAGGAGTATGGACATTAATTGATGAAGTGTCAGATTTTTAACATGCATACATTTTAAGTAATACCCTCTTAACTGCTAGCTTGCCCCCAGATCATGCCACCGGTTCTAAAAACCTCTTAAAATGTGGGCAGAAAAATCACAAGAATTATGGTATCATTTAAATAATTTTCACAAGTCCGCTCTATGAATGATCCATCTTTTTCTGAAACCATATTCTGGCTACAGGGGTGTGGTTTCCCCCCAGCACAAGGTTGAATTTCTGGTTTTTCCAGTTCTGCCAAGCCAGCTTGCTCTCACAGGCAGTGCTCCTCCCCTTTACTTCCAGGAGGAAGCCACTTTTACGGCCCCCATAATAAAACATTTGCCTGAGTCAGGACAGGGCTTTGTTCAATTTCCTGCAGAGCCCAGGTAATTCAATCAGGGAAGTGTCATATCCCTTTTGGTGGGAGCAGCAAAAGGCAGATAGGCCTGGGAACACAGCTGTTGTGCAAGTCTCATCTCCTGTCGGGGGTAGCTGGTGGGCAGAATTCAGTTCCTTAAGCCAGGCCCCAGCTAATGTCACTTTTAGTTACCCAGTTTTCTGCATTCAAATAAACTAAACATTTTTTACATATGCAGCTAAAATGCTGATTCTAAGTTTAAAACTATGACATTTAAACAATTGCAACCTATGTGACACTCAAAAGTAGTTCACTCATTTCTTTTAAACATTTAGATTTTTAGTGTCTTTCAGTCCAAATTTACTTAAACTGCTGAAATCCACAGCTCAGCCAGTCTTGTTATAAACCTTCAAGTCACTTCAGAATCTAACTTTACATTGTATCCACCCCTCAGTAAGTCTTTCTTTGGCCTGCTTTGGGTTTATTTATTCAGTTTTACACAAAAAAAAAAAAAAGTCTGGTGTTGTTTTAAAACGCCTGCTTTCTGATAGTGGTGAGTACTGGTAATGCACCCATTTTTGGGATTTAAGAAAATGAATTCCCCACAATTCTAGGTTGCTTTTGGCAATCAGCATTGCCATTCCCAATGGTTTCAGACTACGGTGTGGGTAGTCCAATGGTGGTTTTAGGCAGTGCCCTTCTGTGCCCATAACATCGGCAAAAATGGGTGGCAGCCTATTCTTCATGCCTTTCCCTGGGCATTTTCTGGGAAGCTCTGGCCATCATGATGTTTTTAATGCCAGTACTGCACAGTTTTTGAGGTAGGGCTCGGATGCATGGGTAAAAACATCCCACAGCATCTTCAAACTCTGCCTTTTGAACCGAAGCATTGTTCGACCCTTGGGAATCACCCAGGAATCCCATGGAACAAACCCACTGCAACCCACTGCAACCCACTGCAAGCTTCCCAAAAGGGTCTATTATTCCAACTTCAAGCACCCCTATTCAGTGGCAGATTTCAGTTGCATTGTAGGCGGGCGGCTGAACATTTTAAACTATTCAAGGTCAGTGTCAGCAGGTGAGTATTTTTAATGGAGTGACATTAATATCTTCCATTTATTAGGGTTTGCGACGGAGCATAGTGAGGGAGATATATGTTGAAATAGTCCATTTTACAACAGAATTCTTTAGAAAATGGGGTGAAAAGCCATACAATTTGCAGTATGTTCTCTATGGTAAAACATGAAAAAATCCAATAGACATCATATCACCAGGGCGCTTTACAATATTGTGCCTGATCGTGGTCTAGAACCACTTCAGGATTTAAATAACGTAAGCATAGTATATTGTATACCGTATTTTCAAATCTAAATTGGATTGATACATTTTATGTATTGCATTTTATGTTGTTTGTAAAGGTAATAATAACTTTACAAAATGTACATGATGCCTGTATCCAGAATATATGCCAACAAATATCCCTGGGTCCGTGCTTAGAATACTCCGGAGGATAGCTCAAGGGCAATGCACTCGCCTTGGAAGCAAGACGATGCGGAGCAACACAGGTTCGATCCATGGGTCTGCGCTTAGACACTTCTGGGTATTAAGCGTGTTAATAATAACCAATTATAAAATTATAATTATAACATTGCTAGTTTAAGTTGTTATGATATGACAGTTTATTTATATAGCACCTATACACAATGTTTTTCAAAGCGCTTCAAGGCAAGGCAGGGAACAAGGGAAAATACAATAACATTCTTTCACGCCATGAACAGTAAGGATGCGAAATTAACTATCGTACTCAGCCTGACGACATTGCAGATAGTGCAAGAGCTAAGACATAGATAAGGAAGGGAGGGGGAGAGTGGGAAGGAAATGGAAACAGACAGCTGACTACTGTACTAGGCCTGACGACATTTCTGGTAGAGCTGGAGAAAAACAAAAGGTGAGGGTGAGGTGTGCAGAAAGGGAGGGGAGGAACAAAACAAGCAACTATCATACTAGGTCTGACGACATTTCAGATAGTGCTGGAGGGGTGGTGGGGAGGAAAAAAACAGTAATGGGAGGGTGGAGGAAACAGACGAGGTTGCTATCATATTAGGTCCAGGGACAATTCTGATAGAGTAAGTGCATAGAAGAAAGTAAGGGGAGGAGATAGGAAAAGGGAGAAGGGAAAGGAGGAGAGAAAAGAGAGTAAGCAGTCAAAAAGAGTGGAGAAGCAAGACTGGAGAGCAAATACAATTGCAGAAGTCAGTAGTAACACATAATGTTGCAAGCCAGGATACAAGATGAAGATGGGCACAGCATGATTCAGGGCCACCATGAGTACAAGATGCAAAGGAAGTCCAGCATGAGAGTTGAGAAAGAGTGACACGTGATTGCTCACACCTCACCCTTCCTCAGCATTGTGCTGGGTAGACTGCGTGTCTCTACGGCTGAGGGGAGGAGGAGAGGAGCAGAGGAGGGGGAGAGGTTGTGCTGCCCCTCTCCAGGCCTGCTGATGGTAACAGCAGTTACCCTGCCTTGCTTTGTGAGGCCCTTCAGCATTGCCCATAATCAGGCCTAAAATCATGCCTTTGTTAACCTTGCCCTCTGTCTTACACGAAAGTAACAGTACCGAGAGTACAAAAAGAGCACTGACTAAAACCCTGTACCTCCAATCATTGTGGGTCATGTTACCGAAACATTGCCTCTGGCATGTATACCAGGAGAAACATTGCCATCATTCAAATGTGGATTGTATAAATGCATTGTTGCAACTGGACACATTTTGCTCTGGCGCGAATGCCATGCACACTCGCACGGCATCGGCACCGCGTTTCTGTAAGGCAGGTCAGTATGCGGCCGGGACTCGTATACATCCATAGAAACAGTACGTGGGATCGGTGGAGTTTTTGTGATCGAACAGGTGAGTTATTTATTGTTTTGAAACTGCTGTGCACAGAGTCACACTTTCGGATTCACCCCACCCCCCCTACAGTTTTATGATTGTCAACAAAAGTTTGAGGCATTTTTTCAAAAGGCTGTTGGATTGTATCCGTTTTTGGGTTCATAGCTCATTTACAATTAGCCCTTGTGTGAGCTCCCCATATGTTAATTCCAGTTACAAGGCTTTTTTTTCTTATGAAACGAATTAAACCCAGCTGTAGCTAACGACCCCCTCCATCGTTAGTCATCGTGATATGTCAGCCAGGTGTCCGCTGGGTCCTCCTTCATGGCTGCAATGTTCCTGTGAAGTGACCGCCATGTTGCCCTGTAGCAAACCTGCTTGTTCATTGTAAAAGCTAATGCTTAATTATTGAATGAGCTAACAGAGACAGTAGCCTGTATCAGACGCTAGTGATGCCACTGTGAGCTTGAGCTTTTAAAAAGCAGGAGGGTCTTTGAAGCGTAGTTAACAGCCCCCTCATTACCAATGTGCCATGCTGGGGGCTGAGTTCAGCTGCAGGTCACACCCCACGTTGCATTGAAGTGCGGGCACATTCGCTTCACCTCATTGTACCCGTGCTATTATTCAAAGTGTGACTCACGTACTATTCCTCCAGCCTCCACACAATAGTAAAGCGCCCCAGGGAATGTGATCTTGCACTGCTGAAGAAAATTGATGTTTTACCATCTGTCTGGGGTGCACATGTGGAATGGAGAGAATGTGACCCGAGGACTAGAAATAGTCAAAGACCTGCTATCATGGCGGAGATGTCTTATCTGCATGTGCCAAATCCTTCCTATTACCCCTCCTGGAGTTATTCCCCTGTTTATTTGGAAAAGAGAATTAATAAAACTGCTTTCGATCAGGAGTAGGCAACTTGTTTGCTCTCCAAATGGGATGGCCTACAACTCCCATCAGTCCTAGCTACTTTAGTCAGTGGTGCAGGATCATGGGAGCTGTAGGCCAACACATCTGGCGAGCAACACGTTGCCGACCCCTTCTAGATAGTTGAGCTGCGATTTCACCCAAGTGCATTTTTAAATCACTCTGTGTGAGAACAAAAGTCCTAAACTGCGACTCTGAGCTTCCATCCCTGTAAAACGGTCCCTTTTGCCCCTGATAGTATGTCTATTTTTCCTCAGCAAAGTCTAGTTTTAGAGCTCACAAGGGACACAAATACGGATGTGTCCCCTGTTTAACCCAAAGTACCACAGGTATAGGATACACAAGGTGCCCTATTTTCCAACCAAAAGTAACCTCACATACCTGGCTAAGGAACCCCCATTGATGGTGACTTTAATAAATTTCAGGGAGCACTCTCCTTACCTAGTCTGCTGTTACTGGAGTCTTCCCCTACAGCCCATCCATGACCAGCTGCTTCTCCAGTCCCACACTGTGAAAAAAAACACCTGCAGCTGTCCTGGATGCAACAAGAACCCAGTGAGTCTAGAAAATGCAAGTTTGCCACTCCTGCACTCACCAGAGCCAAGTGCTGACAGCATAGCTCTGAAACAACAGTGTTTTTCACCTGAACTCTTCTCTGGAGCCCAAGATCCTAGTTGGGCCAGATGACTCTCACATGGGGTGGGGTCGTGAGAGGGTTCTATGGTATTTCATTGACAACAGTTTTTTCAACTGGTCTATTTACTAAATATTCTGGGCGAAAAAACTCATTGAATGTTTTTTTTCTATTCTTTTTGGGGGGTTCGCCCCATTCCCGCCTCATCTACCTATGTTTTGTTATTCCAGGCCTAACACAACCGTTTATATGTATATGGCCTTTCCCACACCCCCAAAAAAATTTGATTGGTTTTTTCAGCAAAACCTTTCGTAAAAACACCTGTCGAAATAACGGGTGTTGATTTAAGGACATCGTTCCTGTGAGCAAGGTAGTGATGAATCCTGAAAGTCTACCGTATCTATATCCCCATTATTAACCAACTCATCATCAGGACCATCTCACGCTCAGTCTTCACCATTATATTAAGCTACGTCCTGAGCTATCCCTGCAGTGTGGTTTGGCTGCAAGTGGCCCTGCTCACCCAGGACTGAACATGGGCTTTACCAACCACCCAGTAAACCCAGCAACCTCTGTCATAATCCCTACAATTAAAGTAAGAACACAAGCACTTCCACCCTCAGAATTTCATTACATAGTGTTAGTTGCAACTGAAAATAAATGGGTGGGTATTTCTTTATTCAAAGTAACAATGTGTTGTCCTATATGGTGGTCCTCCTCCCTCACCTCTTTACTGTCAATGGGCGGGTCAAAGGGAGCTAGGTAACCCCATCCTGCCTGTATGCAGAGCTGGCTCAGACCTCACAACCTACAAGAGGTCCCGGGGAGGAGATATGATGCTTAGTAGACATGTGCAGACTTGAATTATGACAGTGCAGGAAGGAAAGGAGCAGAAGACAGGCCTTCTCTGTCTGCGCTCCAAGACTCTGGCACCTACTTGTTATATAAATGACAAGTTGTGCAGTGCATCAGACAAGAGGAAAAGACTATTACTATGACTATCTCAGATTCAGTCTGATCTTTGTTATCTCCGCCAACCCCCTCCTCACCTGAAGTCTTTAAGGCTGAGGTACCGTCTGAATCCGAGTCCCAGGATTCATCCGTTGGTATCTCCTTTCTTCTCTGTCTCCAAAAGTCACTGGGCTTCTTGTGCGTCCTTACCCCTGGTTTGGTGCGATGGGTCTGGGCTCCACTAGAGGCCACTTTGCCTGAGATGCAATTTGCCTGGCAGTGGGGACCCCAGGGAGCCCACCCCAGACCAGGGAAAAAGCCTTGCTGAAAATACCCTGGCAGGTTGTGATTTCTTGATGGAACTACTGATCCCAGAATGCACTGAGAAACTGAAGGCGTAGACAATGTTCACAATAGCTCCAAATGAATACCCCAGAAGGCAGCAGCTGGATGCAGGGAGACCGGAGGGGCTTGGTTGCAGAAGAGTAGCAGGTACCTCACAAGTACTGCGAGCAAGGAAAGAGGGAGTATCCAGGAAGGTAAGCCAGTAGAGAGCAAAAAGAGGAACAGCCGTCTGAGAACGGCAGAAACGGAAAGGGGAAGCCGTTCGAAAGCGGCAAAGAGGAAAAAAAGAAAAACACACGCGAGCGCTGGGAAACACTTTCCAAAGTACTGGAAGTTGCAACGCGAGTGAGTTAGCAACTTCCGGGAATATAAGATCAAAAGACTAGTATGCGCACAGCGAGTCCGGGGAAGGAGTCCTTCTTCTACCTCCTTTTCAGTCTCCATTTTAGGTATAGTCTCCACGGCAGGCGAGCTGTGACAGACTATGACTGTTCTGGAATGAGCCTCTGATGCACCTCATTCTAGAATGAGAGTTTCTTGTTACTGTTATTGCTCAAGCGTTGTCAGTTAAGCCTTGGTGTTGGATGTGCTGGGGGTCTGTATCTTGTGTTCTTCATATGGCTCAATAAAGCACAGAGTAAACACAGCTGGCCTGTTTTCTTTCATTACAATGGAGATGAGGATGGGATGGAAATTCTTTTGAAGTGAACCCTGCTTCCACGGACGTTTCCGCGACAACCAGACCCCCACCACAGCAGGTTGGAGTGCCGCACCAAAGGAGGAAATCTACATCCAGCGGTCGTGCCAATTCAGCTGTGTGCCCCGCTGTCTCAAACTTCCGGTAAGAGACCGGACTGGAGACGTTTGGTAACCGCGTCTCCCCGGTCCGAACGCGGCGTCGTTTTCAGGGTAGCACAAAAGATATCACGCTCGCGTGCGAAATCAACCATCAGGAGGAGTGTTTCCTGGTCCGGGCATCAGAACTCCTCCCCCTTTTTGGCTCTCTGATCTCCGCAGCACGTGACGCAGTGCCCACTCGGCACGTGATTTAATCACATGCTCCCTATCAGACGAGCACCGCGGAAGCAGTGGCGACTTCGCGCTGCTCGTCTGCAGCTCTGGATTGAAGGCGAGCGAACGTGATTATCCGCCCAGGGCCCTATTGAGAAGGCGAGCTGTGGCGGTCGTTTCTGTTGAATTCTGGAGGTGAGCGTGTGCCCGAGTGGAAGTGGTTCACCCCAATCATACTGTCTACTGCAGAGTGTTGCAGTTTTTCCCGGGATTTCTGGAGAATGCACAGGATGTGCTGAACTTGTTATTCTTTATCTTACTCAGAAAGCATTGCGCTTATGACTGAGCACAGAAGAGGAGGTGTTTGAGACTTACTGACAAGTACTGCAAATGTCTTTGGTTGCAAACTTCTACTTATGGCACTTTCTGGAGTCCCTGGTCCACAAGTATTTATGCCCACCCCGGGTCCACTCAAGATTAAGTGGGCCCCCTGGAAAAAAGGCTTCCTACACTATGTTAAAGCCACCTGTGGAAACAGAATGTCGGTAGAATGCAAAGTAGCAATGTTGATGCATTTCCTTGGCTATGAGGGTCAGAGGATATATGACACCATCCCTGATATTCCTGAACTAGATGTCGAAGGGGGATCTAATGATTTTGACGAAGCTTTGGCTAAATTAGACCAACATTTTGAATCCAAGACAGGTACTGTGCTGGAACGGTACCATTTTGGCATGAGGTTCCAGCACGAAGGAGAATCAGTTGAAGATTATATCACAGCCTTAAGACAGTTGTCTCTAAATTGTACATTTGGTGGTGCACTAGATGAACATATTAGGGATCAGTTTATGCTTCAATGTTCTAATGATAAAATTTGCGAAGAAATTTGGTTGAAAGATTATCCAAATTTAGAGGAGGTTATAAGTATTGCAAAAAGGATTGAGCACACTTTACAGTGTGTAGCCAAACTGTCAGTTAAGGAAAGTAAGCCGTCTCAAATTACTGAGGTCCTAAGGGTGGGTGATAAAAAAGGGGCCATTCCAAAAGAAAAGAAGAAACAGAAAGTCAGGCCTAGTAAACTTTATGAGAGTAATCAAAGCAAAGGTGGGGGTGGTGAGCAAGGGAATAGACGTATTCAGAGGGATAGCACGTAGGTTAATGTAAAAAGGGAGGAAAGGTTGTGTTTTCGATGTGGTAGTGCACGTCACTTGTCCACATCTCCCGTATATCCTGGAAGGCGTGTGAATTGTAGTATTTGTAAGAAATGGGGTCATTTCGAGAATTGTTGTAAGAATTATCAAATTGGTGGTGGAAAAGGAACCCTTCTAATTGAAGAATATGACAGTGCGTCATCTGAGGAGGGTGAATTGTCAGAGAATGAAATTGTTACAGTACACATGGTACGGTGTACCGGATCTGATGAATGCGAACACCCTTCTGCCTGGATAGAAGTGAATGGACATTAGGTAAAAATGCTAGCAGACTCATGTTCAAAAATTACATTGATATCCAGAGTGGTATTTGAAAATGTGGTAGGTGGTTCTATGAGACATTTGTTTCCCTCTGACAAGACCCCTGGTGGGTACAATGGTGACAAAATAGATATTTTGGGATGTTGTGACGCAGAGTTCAAGTTTAGAGGGAGAGTGACTTATGGAAGAATTTATGTTACTAATAAGGGGGAAACATTGCTTGGATGGAGGGAGCAGAGGGGGTTATGCATTGAGTTGGATCCCAATAGTGAAGAACAAGTACTCAATGTAGCCAACATGCCGAGATCAAATAGAAACATTTCTAAAGGTCATGCGATGATAGTGAAATACCCAGAGGTTTTTAGCAACACTGTAGGATGTCTTAAAGGGATGGTGCACAAAATTGTTGTGAAAGAGGGAAGTAGACCAATTGCAGCTAAACTCAGACCTTTACCGTTATCAATGCGGATGGCTGTGCGTGAGGAGTTAGTGAAGCTAGAAAAAGAAGGTATTATTGAGCCTGCCAAGGCAGTGGATTGGATTTCTCCAGTGGTAGTGCTGAAGAAAAGTAGTGGGGATTTGAGAGTATGTATTGACTTGAGAGAAGTCAATAGGTGTGTTGTAGCTGATTGTTGTAGCTGATCGCCACCCACTCCCAAACAAGGGAGACCTTTTAAGTAGGATTGGGAATGCTAAATTCTTTGCAAAACTTGATATGGCAAGTGCTTACCATCAGATCTGTTTAGATGTTGAATCTCGCAAATTAACTGCATTTATTACATATGAGGGAATATATCAATTTCGGCACATACTTTGGGTTAATATCGGCATCCTCTGTGTTTCAAAAAGTGATGGACAAGTTGTTAAGGGATGTCAGTGGAGTATGGTCGTTCCAAGACGATGTCCTCATATGTGGAAAAGATGAGGAAGAATTGAAAGAAAGGCTTGATGTTGTCTTGGGAATTTTCAAGGCGAGAGGTATAACATTGCGTGGAGAAAAGTGTGTTTTAATGACTCGGGCTGTAGAATATCTGGGTCATGAAATTTCAGAACAGGGACTCAAACCAAAAAGGGATTTGGTGGATTCCATTATGAAAACACAACCACCAAAGAATAAAGCAGAATTAAGATCATTTCTGGGTAATATTGAATTTTACCATCGTTTTGTTGAGAACTACGCTGACTGTGTAACTAGTTTAAGGGCATTGTTAAGGAAGGGTGTTGATTTTGACTGGAACAGGGAGTGTGAGAGAGAATTTGAAGAAATTAAGAAGAAGATTGATATGGCGAAACCTTTGACAACGTTTGACACGAGGAATAGGAATATTCTTTCTGTTGACGCCAGCGATACAGGCATAGGAGTTGTGATGTTACAGCCTGGTGGTGATGGCACAGAGGTAGTCATAATGCATGCCTCTTGCGTGTTGAAAGGCGTGGAACTTAATTATTCAGTTCTGGAAAAAGAAGCTTTGGCGTGCCATTGGGGCATAGAGAAATTGAACAACTTTTTGTGGGGTCAGGATTTTATATTAAGAACTGATCATAAGCCACTTAAGTCGATATTTGAGAGTTAAGGCCTTGACAAAATCTCAAGAAGAGTTGCATGTTGGGTAACAATATTACAATGCCATAAATTTACTATAGAAGTGGTGGCTGGTAAAGAGAATGTGCAAGCTGATCACGCATCCAGGGTAAAACTGGAAATCTGTGAGAATGAGGGAGGTAGTAAAGTGCGTGGCGAGAAGGATATGGTTTTTGCTACAGTGGAAGGCATTATACAAAGGCAGGAATGGACTTGAGTATTGGAATCTGACAAAATGTGGAAACGCATTATAACCTTTGTAAAAGGGGAATGGCCTGAAAAGAGATTACTGTCTGATGAGGAAAGGTCACTGTGGGAAGTTAGGATTGAATTATCCGTGAAGGAGGGGTTATTGTATCGGTGGGACAAATTGGTTGTTCCCGGATGTCTGAGTGAAAGGTTAATTAGATCTTCTCATCAAGGTCATATAGGTGTGTGTAAAACCAAAGAAGTGATAACAGCAGATTACTGGTTGCCAGGGATTGATCGTGAAATTGAGAGAGTGATTGGTGCATGTACTGATAGTATTAAATCGGGAAAGAATTTGTTGGCAGTGTCCCAGCCGATGGGAAAGGCAAAGGCTCCTGAGGGAGTGTGGCAGGATTTGGCTATGGATGTTTTGGGCCCGGTTGTCATGGGTGCGGGTCGAGGAAGGTTTATCCTTGTCTTGGTAGATCATGAGAGAAGTGATATGTCAGCGTATCATAGAATTTCTGGAATGTTTATTTGAGAGGGAAGGCCTACCCATGAGTATTCTCACAGATAATGGCCCGCAATTCACGGGGAAGTTGTTTCGAGAATATCTTGATAAGTGTGGGATTGGGCACAGAAAAACACCTCTATAATATCCCCAGGGAAATGGTATGGTTGAAAGAGTTAATCGATGTATCATGGAAGCTATCCGAGGAGCGAATGCATGTGGTCTAGACAGGAGAGTGGCTGTGAAGGAAAGGTTATATGCTTTGCGGATGGCTCCAGGTCTTGAAACTGGTGTGAGCCCGTTTGAACTTATGAGAGGCCGAAGGGCAAACACTTTGGTGTCGCCAGCCTGGCTAGGCAGAGCAAGAGAGACGGACGGGGTCGTGGATGTTGTGAGAGGAAGGATGGATGCCCGCAAGGACAAATGGGTGAAGAAAGTTAATGAAAAGCATTCAAGAAAAAGAACCCTGGTTGAAGTTGGAGATTGGGTTCGGATAAGAAAAGCTGTGGTCACAAAGAAGGGAGAGCTTCTTTATACTGACCCTGTTAGAGTTGTGCAAGTTTTCAGAAATGCTGTGGGGTTGGAAAGCGGTCAAATATGGAATATGTCTAGAGTTGCGAAGATAATGAGATAGATTTATATGATGCATATGTGTGTAGTTGTATTTACGTTTTTGTTCTTTCTTTTCCGTTTGGGAACAAAGAAACTATTTTTTTTTAGGGTTGGGGGTGTGTTATATAAATGACAAGTTGTGCAGTGAATCAGACAAGAGGAAAAGGCTATTACTATGACTATGACTGTTCTGGAATTAACCTCTGATGCACCTCATTCTAGAATGAAAGTTTCTTGTTACTGTTATTGCTCGAGCTTTGTCAGTTAAGCCTTGGTGTTGGATGTGCTGGGGGTCTGTATCTTGTGTTCTTCATATGGCTCAATAAAGCACAGAGTAAACACAGCTGGCCTGTTTTCTTTCATTACACTACTCCCCGTCAACATCAGACTTGCCCCATCATTTGTCAGTTTATTTCTAAAATTCATGTAAAACCCATTAAAAGAGAGGAATGAAAATCACAATTCATCACCGTCAGAAACAATCAGCAGTATAAGAGAAAAAAAATGTCCTATCAATAGATGCAACATAAACATTGGGGTCATTACGAATAAGCCGGTCTGGGGAAAATGGCAGTAAAATGGCTGGTACTACCGTCACTAGCATTTTTCCCGGACCGGCTTACTCCGAGTCTGCCTTCCAGTAGCAGCCCCAACATACCGGGAGTTCACGTCCCTACCGGCAGAGAAATCACTGAAGCACCGGCACTGTTAGCAACAGTGCCGGTGCTTCAGTGGTTCACATCCCATGGAGTACAATCGGACTGCATGAAATGGGAACTTACCGCTGATAACACCGGGATATCAGGCACCAGTAACGGTAATGCGAGTCTGCCGGGGGTTACCGGCAGACTCCTAATGAGGCCCATAAAGTAAATACAATATCTATTTATTATAATCTACCATTCGCAAAAAATAGAGTCAGATATATGTACAAGGGCCTATGGCTTAAAAGTGCTTTCAATATAGAAATGATATAGAGAGAGTTGTTATTTTTTCCACTCATTCGGCGCGTGTACGATTTCTTATGCTGGGGTTTACCCCATTGCATGTTTCGGTGCCGAAAAAGGCAGTTCCACAAGATTTGTAATTTTCATTGCTTCCAATATTTTATTCTCTTGAATTCATCAATTGATGATATAACAGGTGGTGCTGACACATGTTGCGACCTAACAGGTCTTTTTCTAGGCTACCATTTATGATTTTTATTTTTGAAATACATAGGGATTGGATACATATTTGGTGACAATGTGGTCCTCAGATCGGACATTCACCATTCGTGATTTGTGTTGTTATCGTGTGACATTTGTGTTTGGACACATTATGTGTGGGTGATTCAATTCCCAGTGAGCGTGATATATATATACAGATTCATAGTGATATGCAGATTGGATTATACATTTTGCAGTAAAAGACAATTTTTAATAAACAGTATTAATAACAGTATTGAGTACATGTTTAGGGAGAGAAAAGAAAAGATTTGCGTAAATTTGGATGGAAATGGTCCTAATTGGTTTTGAGTATTTGGTAATTATTGAGTCAGTTTCAACGGATCTCAACTGGTGGGTAATATAGAGGGATTGTCTTGGGTCTTGCTAGTTGCAGGTAGATCAGTTATGTCAAGGGTTTTGACCCATGTTGAATTATTAGACGGGGTAGATGTGGGGATGAGCTGTCGCCGCCCATCATTCTATCCCAGAACAAAACTAAATCAATAGACTGGGTGGATGTGGAGATGAGCTGTCGCCGCCCATCATTCCATCCCAGAACCAGGAAAACCACGCGGTTGTGCGCAAACCAAAATGGTTGTCTAACCTGCCACCCACCAGTGCCAGCATGATGGACCAGAAGCGCCAGGGGTGAAAGGTGGTGTCAAAGGAAAAATAACAGTGTTGTTAGACCAAAAGCGCCTTAAAATCACCTTTGTTTTCCTGAATGCAAGCTCAAAGTGCCTATTTCAAACATTGCAGGATATTCAAAAATCTTACTGAACACCAGCAGACATCTGGCAGAATGAAGTGTTGTGTGCATACAACATCTGGGAAGATGAAGAGCCCAAAACAATGTTTATAACAAAACTGGCCGAGCTGTGGATGTCAGCAGCTTAATTGAAATTGGATTTAAAACCACTAAAATCGAAATGTTTAAATTAAATGAGTGACCTACTTTTGAGTGTCACATAGTTTGCAACTGTTAAATGTCATGGTTTTAACTTAGAATCAGCATTCCAGCTGCATGTGTAAAAATTGTAAGTTTGATTTAAACTGGGAACAAACAGGACATTTAGCTGAAGCTTGGCTTAAAGAAATTGAATTCTGCCTGATAACTACCCCCGACAGGAGTTGAACTGGCTCAACAACTCTTCCCAGGCCTGGCTGCAACCTGCTGCCCCCACCAAAAGGAGATCACACCTCTCTGATTGAATTAAGGGAGGGGTACCTGCAGACTGCAGGAAGTTGAACAAAGCCTTGTCCTGGACTCAGGCAAATGTTATATTGGGGGGGTCGTAAAATGGCTTCCTCTTGGGAGAAACTGGGAGGGGCAGTGCCTGTGAGAGCAAACTGAGCTTGGGGGAAGTGGACAAAACAGAAACTCCACCATGTGCTTGGGGGAAACCACACCCCTTTGGGCCAGAGCATAATTTTAAAAAAAGATGGATAATTCATAGTACGGACTTGTCAAAATTATATAAGTAATATCATTATTCTTGTGATTTTTCTGTGTACGTTTTAAGAGGTGTTAGGACCCTGCGGTGTATTATGGGGGGTTGCTAGCGGAAAATAGGGTCTTGCTCCAAATGTCTGCATGTTAAAAATCTGACACTTCATCAATTAATGTCCATACTCCTTGCGCACATTTGTGTAATTTTTGGTAAATGTCCGATATTGGTAAACCGACGAAAAAGCGCAAAATGTTGTCATTTCTGAATCCCAGCTCGCAGGAACAAGGGGCTTGAACAGAGACCTGTCTTAATTCATCTGTAATATGTACACGTAATGTCAACCACTTGTTTATCTGGGAAATATGTATTTGAATCAAATATAGATTTGTGGGCAAAGTGACCAGGGGAGGATCCTCTGACCCATAAACAGACCTCATCATGATGACAATCCATTTCCTTCCCCCAATCATGGGAGAGGGGAGAATTGGGCCAATGACAAGTAGAGAGGGGCAGGCTCAGTTATACCACACACACACCCACTTTCTAAACACATAAAAGCAGACAGTGCAGAAAAGGTGGGGATTCACTTTCCACTTTCTTGCTGGACGCTTTGCCGGGAGACTTCAGACTTCACATCCAGAGATCCAGACTTCAAATCCATCAATCTCCAGAACCTGTAGCAGAAATTAACTCCAGAATTTGTAGCAGAGAGGCCTGAATCCACAAGCTGAATCCTCTTCAGCAGGCCTCAAAACCAACCAAACTATTTAACAGCCGGGCGAGCTGTTTGAATTTTTTGCCAAGAACATTTGCAAGAACCTGTAGCAGTATCCAAAAAGCGGTGCTGTATCCGGAATCAGAGAGAACCACAAACCAGACCGTTGTGAGCAGAACCGGTGCTTGACAGACCCAGAGAGCAGAGCTGACCCAGATAGCCGGGACTTCAGAACCACCCGCCGGAAGTCCCGTCCAACCTGACCAGACCTTGACGGCTTATTTCAAAAATATAGTGTGAGTACTCACTGTGCCAAAACCAATCTCTTAGTTTAAAATAATCTAATCCAAACTATTGTAGCCTATTAGAACTGCCTCCTAGAATCGTGTCATTCTGTCATCTTTAAAACTGAAAACTGTCATCTGTCATTTTGAACTTTTAAATTTCAAATCCGAAAAACTACCTTCACAAAATCGTCCGTATCTCCGGAACCGTCTGTGCTAGGAGCGAAATTTAACTTTTCTCTTAAAGCTAAGATTCTAGGCTTTCCAACGCTACTCCTTATAGGGCCTTCATAATTACGCTCGACGCACGCGATTAAATTTGCCACAATTTGACATTTTGCACGATTTCAGCCACGTGTAAAAATCAGCAGCTCCTTGCTTTCCTTTGCTAAAATTCGTTTTAACCTGCCAGTTACTCGTAGAGCATTGCTAAAGTGAGCCTGAACTAATATAAACTAGATATCACCCACCCTGAACCCCCTATAGGGAATTAAAAGCCTTTTTAGCATGTTTTTCACTTAATTGCAACCACATCAAAGTATCTTGCCTGTGTGAAAACTCATACCTGTTTTCCTCTATGCTTGCTAGGGGGGAACTGAATTATATTTGATTGCATTCCTGAGTACTGTGTGTCTTCTTTCCATCTCCTTATATTGCATAAAGGGGGGGAGTGAATTGTCAAGGAAAAGTGATTACATTGTCTTTTGTTGAAGCCATATCAAGTTATTTTCTGTACTGCATTTCATTCATCATTGCGTTTCCTTGAACCATATAAAGCATTCTTTCCCACCTCATTCTTCTGTTCCTATTCATAAGTAACCAAGAACTGTGCTACTGTAGGATTACCTCTTGCTGATTACTGCTGATATTCACAAGTGTACTATCCATTATCAATTTATTTATAGAAGTGTGATATATACATATATTGTTTAATTTTTCAAAGAAACCTTTTACATTTGCAAAACAAGCCTACTTCTTGGCTCAGTGGGGTCAAGGGGGATTCTAAGAGAGGGGTGTTATACAAGGGTTCATCATCCAGATTATAACTTGCCATAAAAATACATAAATAAGGGCTTCCCTTGGGCATCCCAGACAAGGCACTGACTTAGTGGGATTGCTTGATTGGAGTCACTTACAGAGTGGGGGCTCGTAGCCAGGGATTCTGAATTAGAATTACCACTTGTGCAGCTTAGTACAGTGTGCCAACTGACCGGATACACATATCCGGTTAGATCACCACGCTGTGTTACGCTGTAAAGCACTCCTCAAAGGAACGCTCTAAGGAAACGGTCTGTTTTGCAAAATAAAATACAAACTTCTGTAAGTCAGGAAGGAACTCAAATTCCATAATGACGACACTGGTAGACATCAAAATAGCCAGAGAGCACTTTTACATAAGCTATTTGTGAGAGGTGAATGGACTGAGCAGGGCCAGGATGCGTGGTTGCAGGCAATCACAAAACAGGCCACTGCAACTGGGTTAGATATCTGGAGAGATCAGGGTCCCTTACATGTGGCCCTGAGTGAACTATACATGGCTCCTAAAGCTAAAGATGAACACGACAAGATGGTTAGGATAGCGGCATATTTGTATCTATATATGGGAGCCATGCAGGACAAATGTGCTGAAGGCCAAGATCTGGCAAATAGGCAACAGATCGCGTTAGAGAAGGCCCAATCTGACCTGGTCTCTTCTGAGCAGAGGATGCACAGAAGCCAGGAGTCAGAAAATGAGAGCAGACAGTATCTCATTAAAATCAAAGAGGACATGTGTATCCTGCAACAGGAAAAGTCTGACCAGGATACCAGATTTCTGGCCTTGCAGAAGGAGTACCAAGAAGGTTTGGACTCCCTACTGCAGAGCCAGAAAAAGCTGGAGCAACAATTAGATTTCAACAGGGCATGTGCTGAGCAGGTAGTCACCCTGCAAAGCCACCTAGATAGGGAAAAGGCAGAGAGCAATAAACTGATCCTGAAAGACCTGGATACCCAGGCAGAGTTTGATCAAGAGCGCCAGAAAGCTGGTGCCCTTCAAAGGCAAAGGGACGACCTGGCGGCACAGATGCAGACTCTTAGTCAGGAAAGGGACACCTTAGGCCAGGAAGTCTGCCATTTAAAAAGAAAAACTGAAGAAAATCACTTGGCCCTCCAGGGGCTGGGTGAACTCCAAAAAGAGCATCAGAACCTGTTAGAGCACACCAGGAGGGTGGAAGAGGCTCTGGCAAGAAAGGAGCAGGCCAGTAGGGATGGGACTCAGGAGGTAACCCTCCTGTAGCAAAGAATGGCCCAGTACTTCAGGACCAATCAGGAGGCACAGAGAGAGAATGAGGCTCTCTGCCAGCACAATGATAGGCTCCAGAAACAGGTAGCCATGCAGGAGAGACTGATAGAGTCTAGTAAGGCCTTAACTGAGGGACTGAAAGCCCAGGCTCTTGCATTGCAAAAGGGAGCAGGGGCTGATAGAGATGAAGTTCGCTGGGAAAGGGAAACGCCTGAGCATAACCTCAGGAGCCCTAGTACCAGAGGCCTTCATCTCTACCAGTCCCTGGACTCTGCCACCCCCATGTTCCCTGGCGCGCATGAGCACGGGGCCACAGGGATGGCAGATTACTATCCAGCTAAAAGTATGGGGCTCATAGGCCAGTACCACCCAAGAATGGAGGGGCGGGCATCCGGGTATGGGCATCCAAGCACAGTGCAATTTAGTGGGGAACCCCAGGAGAGTAGGCCCACTAAGGGCATCCTGAAAACCTCTGCCCAGTTAGGTCAGTGGGGGGGTACCCATCAAATCCTGGCATCAAGGAGGGATCTGAAGACTCCTCTGAGCGTCACAGGACACAGGAGACCAGGTTCCCACATTCTGCTAGCCATTCCCAGGCTCGCAGAATCCGGGAAAACCTGGAAGGTCAGACGGGCACCTCTGGGAGCAGTGCTTCTGAGTCGGAGAATGAATGGACCAGGGTTACCCGAACCAAAAAGGCCAATAAGGCAAAAAGGGCCTTGCTTAAGGACCCATTGAAACAAATAAAGGCAATAAGGAGTGTCATCACGCCTTATCATAAGAAAGCCAAGTATTCTGTTTGGGAACACTTGGAGCACTATGAGCAAATGATGGAGACTTTCCATTTGAAGGACAGCAGTAGCTGCATCCAGTACGTCAAATGGACATTCTCCCCAGAATACTCCAGTTTCTTTGCAGGGCTGGAGGACCAAAACCATTCAAGATGGTCCGCATATAGGGCGGCCATCTTGAAACATTTTTCTGTTCATAGAAATCCCCAAGAGGCTCGCAAGGTAGCCTACAATTTGCAATGTGGGGAGGATCAGGCCCCACAAGAATTCCTGCAAGAATTGAAGCGTGCCTTTGCGCAGACCACCAAAAGGGTGCGCACAGACAGCAAAGAGTTTGTCAATACTTTTTTCCATGCCTTGCCCAAATACATCATGACCCATCTAGTGAGAGATTTTCACGAGAAGAGGTCACTAGACTGGGCCATTGAACAGGCTACCCGGATCTATGAGGTGCAGAAGCCCATAGAAAATAAAAATAATGTGCAGAAAAACCCCAAAACGAACAGCACCCCTGCTGCTGCCAAGGTGGCAGAGGTAAAGGTTGCCCCCGTTTTAGATTTGGAAATGGGGGGGCCTAAAAACCTGCCTGCACCAAATAACTCTAATACCAGAAGGCCCTCGGACCAGTCACAGACAAGGAGTCAAGGAGGTAGTCCCACAAATGGGGTCCCTCGCTCCCCTGATTATGTAAGTCCCCGCTACAAGGGAAACCGACCCATCCTGGGTTATGTGTGGACTCCTCCAGCCCAAGAGGGGGATCCGGCCAAGCACCTAACCCAGGGAATTTCCCTCCTAACTTCCCCCAGGAGGGCAGAAATTCACCAAACCCTGGGCACAATTTTTTCCCCAGGTATCCACCCAACTTCCAGCCCCAAATCATCCATCCTTCTTTCCCCAATTTCCTGAGCCCAGACAACCTAATCCGGGAGAGGGGAGGTCAAGGGTGGAGGGGTACCCAAATCTTCCCAACCCGGGGTATTACCAGAGAATGGATAGCTACCCTTCCCGGGAACAGCCCAGGAGGGAAAACAGAACCCCGTATCAGCCTGAGCGGGTTTCACAACTTGAGCGCCAGGTCCAAAACATGGCACGGGATCTGGGTCACATGCTGAGGGCACAACAGAACCCTCAGATGGGCATGCCAGCCCAGAACGCCCCAAACTCTGGACCTGGTGCTCCAGAACAATGACGGGGACAGCACCCCGATAACCCACTGGTTCCCAGGGAGGAGGCACAAAGGGAAGGGGGGTGTAAAGCCTTGGAGGAAGCTTCCTTCCTCACTTGTAAACAGCCCCTGGAAACCCAGGAACCGGAAATGAAATCTCCTGCCCCTGAAAGTCTGCCTCCAAAGGAGCAGAGGGGGGGTAGGAGAAACAAAGTACACAAACAGGCCCAGTTTGTGGAGGAGGTACAGATCTTCCAATTTGAGGGAGAGGGATCCTCAGAGGATCCTGGGAAAAGGATCTTCTCCTTTAGAGATGGGGGAACTCCTCCCAAAGAAAAATGGGTCCCAAAGGATTCCAATCCAGACTGGGGAGATATGGAGACGGAGCTACCGCCGCCCATCATCTCATCCCAGAACCCACAATACCGAAATCCCCTGGTTCAAACCCATCCTGGTGACTGCCTCCAAAAAGGGGGGGGGCGGCCCAGAACCGGAACCAGGGGAACCCACAATGGCTCTGATCTCCAGTTGCCAACTTTTTCTTTTAGATTCCCAAGGCTCTCCACAGAATTCTGCCCAAATCTCTTCGCTAGCAATGTCCAAAACCAGAAAATTGGCCCACCAGTTGTCCAAAAATGTGCATTATCTGTGCCCCCTTGAGGAGAAGGAGGGAAGATATTATGCCCCGGTACAAGTACAGGGGCAGGGTACAATTTCAGCGCTGGTGGACACTGGATCTCAAGCTACCCTTCTGTCCAGAAGGGCCTTTGATGAACTGAATTTAGGAAGGAGAGAGAATTATCGTATTCCTCTCACCTCTCTTCCTGAACAACTCCAGAACTTTGACAGGAAGGAAATTCCCATCGAGGGGACGGCAGATTTGGACATTAAAATTGGGCGTCACAGGTTGAAACACCCGGTCATAGTAGTGACTCCAGAGGGCACCCCTTGTTTACTAGGGAACGACCTCCTGAGAAGGTTGTCACCCCTAATAGATTGTGTAAACAAGGTCCTCTGGACCCAGACTAGCCGACCAATGAAATTAAAACAGAGTGTCAACCATGTTAGTTGAAACGGCACCTGCCACATGGTTGAACAAAAATCTGACCAATTAGAATTTCACTTCCAGAACAACCATATTCCAGACGTGACACTAATAGCAGTAGGACAACAGACTGGTGATGGGGGGTCCTCTCTATTTTTGAAAATCAACCTTCCTTCCAGGTTAAGGTGGTATTCCACACTGGAAGGAAACACTCTGAAATTCTTTACCAATCCACAATCAGACACTCCCTCTCGTATAGTCCAGAAAGATGTGAAATCAGCTCAGAGCCTGGCGGATATTCAGCAAATTGGAGATCAGTTGTTCATCCCTGTTCATTTAAATGATGGGAAGGACTCTGTTCTCGCTCGAGTGTGTGTGAACAACGGTAAGAGCTTCATCAGCGAAGCCATGTTCCGCCAACTCCCAAAAGATCCAGCCATTCCCACATTCAAACTGATAGACAAATGGGAAATGGACCTGGAAGCACCCAATTCCAAACATCTCCTGCCAAGCAGGTGTATGCTCAAAATCTCCATTGGCAACAAGAGCATAGTCCATAATTGTTGGGTCGTGCGAGACGTCACTGCCGCCTTTTACTTAGGCAGTGACATTCTCAATCGCTTTGCCATTAGTTTGGACCTAATAAACTTCAAAGCTTGGTCCCGATTAGCGGATAATCCCATGGGCTTTGATGATCCAAAAAAAGCATTTAGGTCCGCTCAATTGTTACCTTATGCAGTTGAAATTCAGCTTAAAGAGGAAATCACCATCCCAGAAAGGACCCGACAATTCTCCCTGGAAGTGAAAGTTAAAAGAGGACAAAAATTGAAAAACCCTGATGCTTATATTCATCTAAATGCTTCTATCCAACAACAAGGGTTAGGGGTAAACCCAACACCATTAGTCAACATAGAACATGACACCATTCCAATAGAGGTGGATAACAGCGACTTACAGAGTATTACTCTAGCCGCAGGCACCATCATTGGAATGGCGGTTGATGACCGACATTTCTCCATTGATTTAGGAAATGAACTGTTAGGACCAATCCCCAAGGACTGTTTTGACAGTGACAGTGAGGACAATACAACACCAGACAGGATTTTCACCAGGCATGGGGGGAACTTCCTGGTGTACACTTCTTGCCCTTATGGTAAGGAAGATGTGACTTGTGACTTCAGGAGGGATGAGGTGATTTTCCAGGTCCATGAGGGCTGACTCTCCCACCTGAAGCCTCCAGGCCAAATCTCCACTCTGACCAGGGACTTCTCCACCCAGCTAGAGGAGGCCGCTGAGATAGCTAAACCAGAAGTCTTTCCAGGCTTCAGGCAGATGGTGGAAGAGAGAGTCAACCTAGCTGATGCCTGCGTGACTCTGGAACAGAAGCAAAAGTTGAAACAAATTTTCTTGGATTTCCAAGATCTCTTTGCGGTAGACTCATATGACTGTGGTCGCACCGACATCCACACAACAACAATTCCCACGGACCCTGGCATGACTCCAGTGTTTGTGAAGCAATATCGCTTGCCTCTCGCATCAATGGAGTCCCTTACTGAAATAATTAAGAACCTTGAGTCCCGGGGAATAATCCGTCCAGTACACAGCACCTTCAATAATCCAGTGCTGGGAATATTGAAGCCAAACGGCCAGTGGAGACTCTGCGCCGACCTTAGGGAGCTCAACAAACGGGTCCATACGTCCCGATGGCCTCTGCCCTACATTGACCAAGGGCTGGCCCAGATTCAGGGGTCACAGGTATTCACAGCAATAGACCTGACCAATGGATACTGGACCGTGCCTGTCAGTAGGGATGACCAATACAAACTGGCTTTTACCTTTGGGGACCAGCAGTACACATGGACCCGGACTCCCTTCGGATACCTCAACTCCGTCAATGAATTCAACATTTTCCTACATAAGGCCATGCCCGACCTGGGTGCGAGGGGTAACCTGGCTTATGTAGATGATGTCCTCATCAAAAGTTCATCTGTGGAGGAACACATAGCGGAGATCCGTTATGTTCTGACACAGTTGAAGGCCGCCGGAGCAAAACTTTCCTTTCAGAAAGCACAGTGGTGTAGAACCTGTGTTAATTTCTTGGGGCATGAGATTACTCCTCAGGGTCTCTGTCCCCAGGAAAAGAAAGTGGAAGCACTCCAGAAACTGAAGGATCCCACAACTCTGCGGGAACTAAAGAGCCTCCTCGGACGGACTAATTACAGCAGAAAGTTCATTGAGGGCTACGCAGAGATCACTAGACCCCTAATTCATCTCTTGAAGGGGGGGGTCAAGTGGGAATGGGGTCCAGAACAATCCGAGGCAGTAAGACAACTCAAGAGAAGCCTCTCACAAGCGCCTTGCCTAGTTTACCCTGTCAGAAACAAGGAGTTCTTCCTGGAGACAGGGTTCTCTAATACGTGCTTGACGGCAGTATTATACCAAAAGCAGGACAAGGTCAATAAAGTAATCTCCTATGCGAGCAAAACTTTATCCTCTGTGGAGGAAAAATTCAACGATTGTGAGAAGGCACTCCTGGCAACGGTGTGGGCATTGAAGAATTACCACCCATTTATCCAAGAAGAACACATCATAGTGGAGACTCCACACCAGCCTCTGCAATATCTCCAAAGTGACAGAATCTGGGCCGGAAATGTGAGTAATTCCCGAATTACTTCCTGGATTCTGTCAATGCAAGGCTTTCCTGTGGAGGTCAGATATGGCAAAACAAGAAGAGTCCCCTCGCGCAAGGTCTGGCTGACTTGCATGATTGTGCCAGAGAAAACTGTCTCGAGGACGAAAGTCTAAAAATCAAGGACAACATGGAGGCATACCTTAATTCCCCACACAAAGTCTTTGAAGAAGAAAAGTGTGAGGGAATGCCCACTGTCTATGTGGATGGATGCTCTTACCAAGTTAACAACAGGGAAAAAGAACTCATGGCCGGCGTAGGGAACGCATGGGTGAATGAGTCCCCAGAACCCTCCGCTGGATACAAAATTGGTCCCCGAAGTAGTCAGGTGGCAGAATTGATGGCTGTGCATCAAGCCATCCTCACTGCTGTCCAACATCAACTCCACAAACTGGTCATAATCACAGCTTCGAATTATGTACGGAACGGGTTCGTGGACCACCTGGTTAATTGGAAAACCAGAGGCATGTTATGTGCTAATAACAAACCCTTGAAACATGGGAAGTTAATTCAAAACATTGATGATCTGGTCACCTCGAATGGGATGACCATCTACGGGAAAAAGATCAAGGGTCATTCCAAAGTAGAGGGACCAGACAAAACTGGAAATTACTTAGCTGATCAGCTGGCCAAAACCGGGGCCATCCAAGGGGAGCTAATAGAAATAGAGTCCCTGTTGGGGGAAATCCAGGTCACTGCTATCACTAGGTCCCAGACAAATGCTCACAATGATCTTTCAACTGCCCAATGGAGTAAGGAGACCCCTGATGCTGATTTAATTACAGCTCAGAAGGGGGATCCAATCATTGGTAAGTTTTACCAACACCTTGAGGACCCTGAGATCTTTCCCCTGAAGGATACCGATAACATTGGGAAAGAGGACCTAAGAGTGTTGATGAAATGTCCAAAAATGTTCCGAATCCAAGATGGTTTGTTGGTAAGGAAATCCCAAGCTGGCCATGATCAGTGGGTGGTTCCTACCTCATTCCGAAGCCTGATGTTAAGTCACGCCCATGATGCGGCCACCGCCGGTCATAGGGGGTTTCATACAACACTTGAAATCTTAAGAGATGTTGCATACTGGCCACACATGGGGCAGGACCTTGACCAATACTTGAAGGGGTGTCTTGTGTGTGCACAATTTCATCCATCATCCCTCACACACCGTGCGCCTCTCCAAAAGAGGGGGATGACACTGCCATGGTCAGATTTGCAAATCGACTTTGTAGGCCCTGTAATTCGCTCGTCTAGAGGAAACAAGTACATGTTGACCGTTACATGCTTGTTTACCAAGTGGGTGGAATGTCTCCCGGCCCCAAACTGCAAGGCAGAAACAGCAGCTGCCCTGATGATTAACCACAACTTTTCCCGTTTTGGTCTACCTCAAAGGATTGAGTCAGACAGAGGTAGCCATTTCACCAGCGAGGTAATGACAAAGATGTGGGAGATACTGGGGGTCAAAAGGAAGTTACATATTGCTTACCGGCCAGCTTCCTCTGGGGCAGTAGAACGCTACAACCGACTCATTGTGAGCATCTTAAAACAGTTTGTGGCAGATTCTGGGCCAAGTTGGGATATCCGACTACCTCTGGTCCTAATGGCCATCAGGTCTACCCCTTCATCTGCAACTAAAATGTCACCATTTGAGTTGATGACCGGATGCAGGATGGTGCTTCCCCAGCATTTGCTCTACAGGACCCAAGAGCAGACGTTGATAAATGCCTCCACAACTCATGAGTATGTGGAGAATTTAAGGAAACACCTTCAACATGCTTTTGCCTATGCTCAGCGGAATCTAGAAAGATCAGCTGATAGCATGAAAACCCACTACGACCTGAAAACCACCAGGAAAGTATTCGAGGTGGGGGACCGGGTCTATCTATACAATTTCCAAAGGAACCAGGCCAAACAGTGAAAATTTTTGCCTATATGGAAGGGACTGTTTGAAATTATAGACAAGATCTCCCCTGTAGCGTATAAGATCCGCATTCCCAAAGGTAGTCTGGCGGAAGGGGAAGACAAGTGGGTACATATAAATCAGCTAAAGTGTTGCCATCCCAGGCACACTCTGCAGCAACTGGAGGAGTCCTCTGCAATACCAGAGGGGACCGCTCTAGATTAATTCAGTTCCCATCCTAAAATATCCCACATATTGGGGGTCATTCCGAGTTGGGTGGTAAGGGAAAAACGATGCCGGTAAAAGACTACCGGCATCGTTTCCCGTTACGGCCCATTCTGACCCACCAGACCGTTATTTACGGCGCCGTAAAGTACAAGGCCGTAAATAGCGGTTTTGTGGCGCGCGCCCGACACGCCATGCCGGAATTAGCAGCATGGCGTAAACCAGAGCTGATCCCAAGTGAAGCGGACATGGAAAAAACGGCATCCACAAGACCGCAAAGTACCTTACCGCCATGGAGTAAATACCGGCATCACCGAGAAGGTGTAAAGAACCCTGAGCAGTGTTTCCAAGAGGAACAGGTGCACTCAATCAGCACAGGTGGAGGCAATGGAGTCTGGCACAGCACAAAAGGAGCACACCCACACACCACACCCCCTCCCACACCAAGATGATACCAATTGTAGCAGCATTCCTGGAGCTGGAGGCCCTGCTCGCAAGGCAGCAACTACAACAACAGCAACAACAACAACCACAGCCCCCACCACAGAGGATACACAGGAGGAGAAGGAGGGTGAGACAGGCCCAGCATGCCCTACCGGTGCAGCCACCATTACCACGCCGGCAGCCCCCAATCCCCCGCATCAGAGCCACCCCCTTCAATCTCACACCAGAGCAGATCCACACCCTGTACCAGCTTGACCGGGACACCATTACCACCATAGTGGACCTGATACATGACGATATAGTGAGCCGCATAGAAATCACCACTGCCATCCCCCCTCTACTGAAGGTAGTGTCTGTGCTCCACTTCCTTGCCACAGGTACCTACCAGCATACAGTGGGGCACATGCATGGCATTTCACAGCCCATATTTTCCCGGATACTCAACCAAGTGCTGGATGCCCTCCTCAACCACACAAGGGACTACATATCCCTACCCCAGACTCCCCAGGAGATATATGACACCAAAGTTGCCTTCCATGCACTGGCAGGCATGCCAAATTGCATAGGTGCCCTCGACTGCACCCACATTGAATTGGTGATCCCGCATGCCATGGAGGTGCCGTATCGCAACCGCAAGCAATACCACTCCATCAACGTCCAGATGGTGTGTAATGCCAGTAAAGCGATCACACATTGCAATGCCCGATACCCCGGATCAACTCATGACTCCTTGGTCCTGCGGAACTCAACACTACCACGCTACATGGAGCGACATGCTGGACGACGTGCCTGGCTGCTTGGTGAGTAACCTGAATGGGCCATGGCAGTGCATTGGGGCTGTGAGTAGGTTGTCTGCATACTCCACCTGGGTGGGAAAGTGGGGGGGGATGCATACTCCACCTGGGTGGTAAAGGGGGGGTGCATACTCCACCTGGGTGGGAAAGGGGGGGGATGCATACTCCACCTGGGTGGGAAAGGGGGGGGATGCACACTCCACCTGGGTGGGAATGTCCACGCTAGTGCACGATGTTCACCTCAAAGCACACTGTGCCCCAAATCAAGTGACACGGCACATGACCACATAACCACACAGTGATGAATTTGAGCCGACACCTAACACTTCATGACTAACAGGAAACCTGGCCAGATACCACAACACATGCACCACTCATCGGCGGACCTTACACACCGTAGTGACACCCTGCACCATGCAGTGCAATAGCACCATGTCGCTAACTCCTGCATCTCAACACACAGGACAGTCATCCCTGGGAGTGCATAGAAGTGAGTCTAACAGGGATCCTACAGCGTGTCACTGGTCCTGCACCCCCATAGGATTGCTGCAAGTCACCATGGTAGGGATCTGTGCAGAATGACGAGTATGCTACCAACTACAGCCAACACCCCCTTTCACCAAGTCTTGCGCAAGACATCAATGAATGCAGTCCAACACTGCTGCATGCATGTACGATGCACATGCAACAAGACGTGAGTGCACACCATGACCCATCAGGGAGAAGCTACCCCCTCCATCATTCCATTGCACATGACACATAGCCGGTCCAGTAATGGGGTGACTGTATCCTGGGACATGTGTGTATGGCCAGTAATCACCTGCGGCCATGTAAGACTAGTACAATTCTCCACCATGAATGCACAAACACTTACCTTCATTCCACTCTCATGCAGGTGATGCTGGCTACCCTTTGAAGCCGTGGCTCATGACCCCGGTCCGCAACCCACAGAACAGGCACGAGGAGGACTACAATAGATCCCATACCCGTACACGGGTGGAGATAGAGCAGACCTTCGGCCTGTTGAAGGCACGATTTCGTTGCCTCAGCCGGTCGGGTGGGGCACTCATCTACAGCCACGAGAAGGAGTCCAAGATCACCATGGCATGTGTAATGCTCCACAACATGTGCATCCGTCGGAACGTGCCACTGCCCCCTGACGTGGAACTGCTACCACCAGATGATGATGAGGGGGAGGAGGAAGGAATGGCAGGACAGCATCACGGTGCCGATGCACAGGAGGGACGTTCCGTGTGGTAATCATTGATCAGAGAATATTTCTGACTCACAAGTCAGCTGAGGGTGTGAGGATGACAGGACATTGGGCACTGGGTGTGGGGATACATGTACACCATGCACTGTGCGACATTAAAAGACACATGCACAATGATCAATGTCCACTCTGTTTTTTAGGGATGATCAACCAGTGTATTGAATAATAATGTAGAAACGTGTACAACAAAACCTCCACCCTCACCCCCCTCCCCCTCCCTCCAACTCCCACACACACCCTCACCTCCCTCCCCCCCAACTCCCACACACACCCTCACCCCCCTTCACCTCCCCCCACAACAACCCCACAATAGTCCCATCAGTGCAACATAGGCCACATGTGTGTGGCAGAATGGTCAATGTGCACTTCCAGAGCCAGGGGATTCCATGTTGTGGCGGCGCAATGTACGCAGTGACCGACGGACAGGGCTGGTCTGCGTGGAGGAGCTTTTGGAGGGTGGGTACTCCCACTGGGGCTGTGGTCTGGGGGGTGCTGCCTCCAGGGCATCTGCGATCCGGCCCAGCACCTCACAGAGCCGGTTTGTGCTCGCAGTGATCACCTCGCCCAGAGCCTGAAGGTCATTGTGCCACTCCGACCTAGATATGCGGTTGTCCCAGATAAAGTCCTCAATCAGGCCCGTGAGGTGCTGGGAGCGCACTGCATCCATGGCCGGTGTGGCCGATGTGCTTGGCAGGCTTGGTATAGAGCCTGCAGCCCTTTCGGGACTTTCTGCAGGGGTGGTGGATCCAGGACAGGCAGGTGGTACTCCTTGGCCTGTGAGCCCTGGGGTGTCACTCTCCCCGGAGTCGCTGTGTGCCACCTGGCTGTATGATGGAATGTCTGGGCTATGTCCAATGTCATTGGGGTCCTCCACGTTGGACACAGAAATTAATGTTGGGCTATCTGGCACATCGAGGAGGCACATGGCAGCATTCTCCCCTGCCACACTGGACTCCTCAGAGTGCACCGTGGGGCATGTCTCTGGCGGCACTGCAGGCATAGGTAAGGGTGCGGGTGGGGGTTGTGCACCCTCCATGGGGGTTGCTGGAGCAGGTGGTGTTGCCTGTGTTTTCTTCCTGCTTGCAGGTATACGGTGTCCCCTGGCTCTGCCCCTGGAGGTACTGGGCTGCGTGGCTTCCTGGTCCTCACTTTCATGCCCGCTGTCTGTGGGAGGGAAGAGAGAGACGGCATGAGCAATGATTTGGGGGTCAGCATTTCTTCAAGCCTATGGTATAACAATGGGATTGCAGCGTTTTGTTGACATTTGGGTGGCGAGACAGTGATCTGGGCTTGGATGGAAAATGCATGCAGATGTCTGGGTCACTCATGTTGGCGGAGTACTGTGGTGACTCACGTTGACAGCCTCTTTGTGTGGTATGGCCAATATGGGTTGCAGCCTTGCACCTGACATCAGCCTGGGTCCCACTTGTTACGGCATGATTTCATTGGGGGGGGGGGTTTCCCATACATGATGTGACAGCTTGCCCAGCCCTTGGCGGTGCCTTACATTAGGAATGTATTTACTGTCTTGACTCATGACACTCACCTCCATCAGCGGATGACGGAGCACTGCACTCCATTTCGCCAACCCCTTCTATGGCTTCTGTGCCCATCATGTCCGCACACGTTTGCTCCCAGGGCATCATCTTGATGGGAGAAGCTGGGCCTCCTCCTGTCTCCAGGGCCTGACTTCGGTTGGCCGATAGGATGGCCCGCACCCTGAGACGGAGGTCATACCACCGTTTCCTGCAGTCTTTCATGGTGCGGGGGGTGTTTCCTGCGGCGCTCACCCTCTGTGCAACCAAGTCCCAGATCTCCTTCTTCCTGACGACGGTGGGCCTACGCATGTCACTGCTGAATACTATCTCAGCATGTTCGTGCAGAGTGTCCACCAGGACCTGGAGCTCGTCCTGTGTAAAGCGCTTCTTCCTTATGCGGGCGGCACCCTTTTTCAGTGCTTTCGGCATGATGCTGGTCTCTAATGGCTATTTTCCCTAACCAAATATGCCTCCGGGTCCTGTATGAAGAGGATGGCAATGGATTGTGTTTTTAAAGATGGCCGCTGCGTTCCTTACCGTTCCTGTGCGATGATGTAATTTCCGTATCCGTTATTTAGCGGTGACCGTAATTTACGGTATCCGTAAACTACGGTCACCACTAATTACGGACGGCGAAGCTTCGATGGCGGTGTTGTAAAGAACGTCTCGCTTCATGCCGCTAAGGGGTTTAACAGGCCCTTTAGCGGTATGCCGCTAGGGGATTTACCGGCATGGCGGAAAGCTCGTGCCCGCAAGGTCGGAATAGCCCGTAAATAGCGGCGTGGTACCAGATCAGACTCGCTCTTTCCGCCATGCCAGTAAAAAACAATACTTACCGCCAACCTCGGAATGAGGCCCATAGTCTCTAAAATATTATGATTTGAAAAAAAAAATGTTTCATGTTATATCTTGTTTTAAAATAAGACTGCAAAATGTATCCTGATGTATAAAATGTATATGCCGCCCCACTATATCAATGGTGGTGGAAAAATGTCTATGAATTGGTATTGCCGCTTTTGCTTTATCATCCTAGGAGAGATGAAACCATGGAGACTGACCACGGAAGGCGACCTGGGGACCGGGAGCAAAGATCCGAGGGGCCTGGGGTACCGCCCAATATTCCCATCAGGACCGGCGAGGAGAACCGATCGATCCAACCGGATGGAGGAAAAGATGCAGAACTGTGCCATCTACAGAATTGGGAGAAGATGATGTGGACATACCAGCGTGTGGATCAAAACATCCTTTGCACCCGACTCCCCCTCGACTCGAATTCAAAGTGCAGTCGGGCGGGGGGGTTTGTCAAGGGTTTTGACCCATGTTGAATTATTAGACGGGGTAGATGTGGGGATGAGCTGTCGCCGCCCATCATTCTATCCCAGAACAAAACTAAATCAATAGACTTAGTGGATGTGGGGATGAGCTGTCGCCGCCCATCATTCCATCCTAGAACCAGGAAAAACGCGCGGTTGTGCGCACACCAAAATGGTTGTCTAACCTGCCACCCACCAGTGCCAGCATGATGGACCGGAAGCGCCAGGGGTGAAAGGTGGTGTCAAAGGAAAAATAACAGTGTTGTTAGACCAAAAGCGCCTTAAAATCACCTTTGTTTTCCTGAATGCAAGCTAAAAGTGTCTATTTCAAACATTGCAGGATATTCAAAAATCTTACTGAACACCAGCAGACATCTGGCAGAATGAAGTGTTGTGTGCATACAAAATCTGGGAAGATGAAGAGCCCAAAACAATGTTTATAACAAAACTGGCCGAGCTGTGGATGTCAGCAGCTTAATTGAAATTGGATTTAAAACCACTAAAATCGAAATGTTTAAATTAAATGAGTGACCTACTTTTGAGTGTCACATAGTTTGTAACTGTTAAATGTCATGGTTTTGAACTTAGAATCAGCATTCTAGCTGCATGTGTAAAAATTGTAAGTTTGATTTAAACTGGGAACAAACAGGACATTTAGCTGAAGCTTGGCTTAAAGAAATTGAATTCTGCCTGACAACTACCCCCGACAGGAGTTGAACTGGCTCAACAACTCTTCCCAGGCCTGGCTGCATCCTGCTGCCCCCACCAAAAGGAGATCACACCTCTCTGATTGAATTAAGGGAGGGGTACCTGCAGACTGCAGGAAGTTGAACAAAGCCTTGTCCTGGACTCAGGCAAATGTTATATTGGGGGGGTCGTAAAATGGCTTCCTCTTGGGAGAAACTGGGAGGGGCAGTGCCTGTGAGAGCAAACTGAGCTTGGGGGAAGTGGACAAAACAGAAACTCCACCATGTGCTTGGGGGAAACCACACCCCTTTGGGCCAGAGCATAATTTTAAAAAAAGATGGATAATTCATAGTACGGACTTGTCAGAATTATATAAGTAATATCATTATTCTTGTGATTTTTCTGTGCACGTTTTAAGAGGTGTTAGGACCCTGTGGTGTATTCTGGGGGGTTTGCTAGCGGAAAATAGGGTCTTACCCCAAATGTCTGCATGTTAAAAATCTGACACTTCATCAATTAATGTCCATACTCCTTGTGCACATTTGTGTAATTTTTGGTAAATGTCCGATATTGGTAAACCGACCAAAAAGCGCAAAATGTTGTCATTTCTGAATCCCAGCTCACAGGAACATGGGGCTTGAACAGAGACCTGTCTTAATTCATCTGTAATATGTACATGTATTGTCAACCACTTGTGTATCTGGGAAATATGTATTTGAATCAAATATAGATTTGTGGGCAAAGTGACCAGGGGAGGATCCTCTGACCCATAAACAGACCTCATCATGACGACAATCCATTTCCTTCCCCCAATCATGGGAGAGGGGAGAATTGGGCCAATGACAAGTAGAGAGGGGCAGGCTCAGTTATGCCACGCACACACCCACTTTCTAAACACATAAAAGCAGACAGTGCAGGACAGGTGGGATTCACTTTCCATTTTCTTGCGGGACGCTTTGCTGGGAGACTTCAGATTTCACATCCAGAGATCCAGACTTCAAATCCATCAATCTCCAGAACCTGTAGCAGAAATTAACTCCAGAATTTGTAGCAGAGAGGCCTGAATCCACAAGCTGAATCGTCTTCAGCAGGCCTCTAAACCAACCAAACTATTCAACAGCCGGACGAGCTGTTTGAATTTTTTGCCAAGAACTTTAGCAAGAACCTGTAGCAGTATCCAGAAAGCGGTGCTGTATCCGGAACTAGAGAGAACCACAAACCAGACCGTTGTGAGCCGAACCGGTGCTTGACAGACCCAGAGAGCAGAGCTGACCCAGATAGCCGGGACTTCAGAACCACCCGCCGGAAGTCCCGTCCAACCTGACCAGACCTTGACGGCTTATTTCAAAAATATAGTGTAAGTACTCACTGTGCCAAAACCAATCTCTTAGTTTAAAATAATCTAATCCAAACTATTGTAGCCTATTAGAACTGCCTCCTAGAAGCGTGTCATTCTGTCATCTTTAAAACTGAAAACTGTCATCTGTCATTTTGAACTTTTAAATTTGAAATCCGAAAAACTACCTTCACAAAATCGTCCATATCTCCGGAGCCGTTTGTGCTAGGAGCGAAATATAACTTTTAACTTAAAGCTAAGATTCTAGGCTTTCCAACAAACCTAGAACTGACTTGCTACTTCTTATAGGGCCTCTGTAATTACGCTCGACGCACCCGATTAAATTTGCAGCGATTTGACATTTTGCACAATTTCAGCCACGTGTAAAAATCAGCAGCTCCTTGCTTTCCTTTGCTAAAATTCGTTTTAACCTGCTAGTTACTCGTAGAGCATTGCTAAAGTGAGCCTGAACTAATATAAACTAGATATCACCCACCCTGAACCCCCTATAGGGAATTAAAAGCCTTTTTAGCATATTTTTCACTTAATTGCAACCACATCAAAGTATCTTGCCTGTGTGAAAACTCATACCTGTTTTCCTCTATGCTTGCTAGGGGGGAACTGAATTATATTTGATTGCATTCCTGAGAACTGTGTGTCTTCTTTCCATCTCCTTATATTGCATAAAGGGGAGGGGGGGTGAATTGTCAAGGAAAAGTGATTACATTGTCTTTTGTTGAAGCCATATCAAGTTATTTTCTGTACTGCATTTCATTCATCATTGCGTTTCCTTGAACCATATAAAGCATTCTTTCCCACCTCATTCTTCTGTTCCTATTCATAAGTAACCAAGAACTGTGCTACTGTAGGATTACCTCTTGCTGATTACTGCTCATATTCACAAGTGTACTATCCATTATCAATTTATTTATAGAAGTGTGATATATATATATATATATTGTTTAATTTTTCAAATAAACCTTTTAAATTTGCAAAACAAGCCTACTTCTTGGCTCAGTGGGTTCAAGGGGGATTCTAAGAGAGGGGTGTTATACAAGGGTTCATCATCCAGATTATAACTTGCCATAAAAATACATAAATAAGGGCTTTCCTTGGGCATCCCAGACAAGGCACTGACTTAGTGGGATTGCTTGATTGGAGTCACTTACAGTTAGTTATTGGGTAGTTGACTTGTCGTGGGCTCAGTCCGCTCAGTTGCCTGATTGTTAGAGGTCAATGCCTAACGGTAAGGAAAAGTTGTAGGCTATTGTGAATAGTTTGTGCCCAATGGCTGCACTGCTTAGACATAGTGTAAAGACAGGGTTCTGTGGTTTAGTTCATATTTTGTGTCATATGTTACCATTGTGTGGCCCCGATAGTGGCGAAGTGCCCAGTTGGGGTTCAGTTGTCTAGGTGATTATCATAACAAGGGCACTGGGGATATAGTACATACATTCTCACCCACAAATGAGTGAATCATTACTAAACAACGCACCAGAGCAATAATCAGAGTAGTTTGACAGTCATTTAGTAATCTTGGCCAGAAATGATCACTGGAAAGCACTTCATCAGAGAATACAAAACACCTAAACAGGTTCATCCGTACGTGGTACGTGGCCCTACATATAATCAAGAAATGTTTCAGATTTTCTTGTGTTTTAGCATCCTTACACAACCTACAAAACCTCTTTGCTGGAATGATGTTTCTAATGGGAACCCTTCTCTCTAAAGTACCTGTCATACCGCCGAGTTCTTGGCGTCTATGGAGCCGCTGGCGACGCGGAACCTAGCTTCGTTCGCTTCGGCCACGCCCCCTGTTTCCTGGTTTCCTTTTTCCGATTCTGATTGGCTAGGCGCTCCGCGGCCCGGTGTTTTAACCAGCCACTTCCGGGTCACGGACGCGTTGCAACGCTTCCGGTTTCGTTCCGTAGGCTGAGTTGCTTGCTGCCTGTGGCTTTCGTGCTGCTCTCTCGCTTGCTGCTGGTCGGGTCCTCATACCCTGTCTGAACCTGTCTGTCATTCATTCCGCTGGATCTGTCTGCCTTTCCCTTTCTCTCTTGGTTCGCAATAATTCTCCTTTGCCCTCCTTCCATCTTGCTTCCCCTCCCACCTTCCCATCTTCACTTACCGCATTTTTCCTTTTCCTGTCTGTTATTCTTCCCGCTCTTCCTTCACCTACCTTCAGTATTGCTTCTGTGACCTCCCGTGTACCAGACTCCGGCCTGTTCCCCTGGACTGCCTTTGCTTGCTGCATCAGTACTTCCTCACTTAGCCTGTGTACCAGTTCCTCGGACCTCTTAATGGACTGCCTGTGTTTCTGAATCTTCACTCCACGTGTTGTCTTCAGTCACTTCTACCAGATCTTACCTAGAGTACTCCTGGTTCCACGTTTACAAGACACCCAACGATTCTACAGGGGTTTTTTGTGCCTAAGGCTTTTTCCCCTCTTGGTCGATCCCGGGGGTGGGCCCCCTGGTCTCCCTTCTTTGGGGAGCACGGTGGCTTCCTTCCGGGGTCGTCCCTATCTTCATAAAAAAAAGGTGTCTACTCGAAGAAAAGAAAAGAAGGGTTCTTGGAAGGAAGAAGAAGGTGAGGAGTCGGGGGAGGGGGAGATTTCAGAAGCTACACTTTCGGACGAAGATATCACCGACCCCGGTGACAGTTTGCAACGCCTAAAAGAGATGGCCACCCCACAGCAGGTACAAGAACTCGTAGCCGCTGTACAAAGTCTAAGTCTAGAGATGCAGAACCTTAAGACTGCTAACGCCACCCTTCAACAGCGTATGACGGACAGAGAAAGACCTTTAGCCGATTTACCTCCACTTCCCTTAGTATCAGGGAAGTTCGATGGATCCCCAAAGAAGGTTAAAGAATTTCTGGACGCATGCAATCTTCATTTTACCTTTCGCCCTCTGACCTTCACCTCAGATCACGCCAAGGTGGGGTTTATGATCACCCACATGATCGGAAATGCCCTGGCTTGGGCTACCCCTCTAGTAAACCAGTCAGACCCGGTTTTACAGGACTACGATGCCTTTAAGGCCCTGATTCAACAAATCTTTTTGCGAACAGAGAGTACATACTTGGCCTCAGAGGACCTCCTTGACATCCGTCAAGGGAATTCTGATTTACTGACATACATCACCACTTTCAAACAGGTGGCTGCAGAGGCAGGTTGGCAGGAACAGGCTCAGTATGCCATATTTCGGCGAGGTTTAAGGGAGGAATTGAAGGACGAACTTGCCCGAATAGAAAGACCGGTGTCTTTCGCCGAACTTCTGACAGCTACCCTCCGAATTGACTTCAGGATGACGGAAAGACGTCAAGAAAAGAGGAAGATCAGGCTAAGCGTACCCCCTCCCGTGGAGACTCCTTCACCAGCATCTGTACCCTTCCAACGGACAACTAAAGAAGAACCCATGCAGATTGGGACCACCAGAGCCCCACTGACACCGGAAGAAAGGAAACGGCGCAGGGAGGGTTCCTTGTGTATGTACTGTGGATCTTCATTACATTTATTAAGAGATTGTCCGGAAGTACCACCCAGAAGATCGGGAAACGCTCGCCCTCGGTAAACATTGGGACGCATTACCGAGGGGCTGCTTTTAGTCCCTACGCACCACTTTCTGTATCCTCTACAGAAACATCTGAAGACTCCCGGTTGATGGTGCTCACAGTTTCTCTCAGAGTAGGCCCCAAAGAAGTAACCGCTTTAGCACTACTCGACTGTGGAGCAGCAGGAAACTTCATGGATACCCATTGGGCAGAACGACATGGAGTCCAGAGGATAGCCAAGAATGAAGATCAAAAGGTGGAAGGAGTTGATGGCGAACCTTTGAGCTCGGGTTTGATCACTCATACCACTAAAGCACTTACTTTATCCATCCAACAACACACCGAAAGTATCACATTCGATATCATCAGAGCTGCTCACTTCCCTCTTATCCTGGGTATCTGTTGGTTACGCAGACACAACCCCTGTATTGACTGGTCTAGAAACCTACTTAGCTTTCAGTCCTCACTATGTAAATCGGAATGTTTGCCAGAACCAAGATTCGAGACCGTCAAGACCACTAATAGCTGCAAAGTCAAAACGGTGCACTGTCTTCCCCACTACCTGAAGGAGTTCAATGAAGTGGCAACTGAAAAGATACCCGTAGAGCTCCCTCCTCACCGGCCTGAAGACTGTTGCATCGATCTCACCCCAGGTGCATTGGTACCCTTCGGTAGGATGTTTCCACTATCATTAGAAGAAAAACAATACCTCCGAAAGTACCTGGACAGCAACATGGAGAACGGGCTAATTAGGCCTTCCAAGTCCCCTGCAGGGGCATCACTGTTCTTCATCTCAAAAAAGGATTCTAAGGAGTTGAGGCCGTGTATAGACTATCGCGGCCTAAACAAGGTTACCATAAAGGACCGGTATCCTATGCCATTGATAACCGATATCCTACAAGCTGTACAGGGTGCTACCATCTTTACCAAACTCGACCTGAGGAATGCGTATCACTTACTCCGGGTGCAGAAAGGAGATGAATGGAAGACAGCATTCCGGACTCCTTTCGGACTTTTTGAATACCAGGTAATGCCGTTCGGATTGGTAAATGCCCCGTCGGTATTCCAACGATTTATGGACAGACTATTCTCAGATCTCCTGTGCCAAACCACATTGGTTTATTTAGATGACATACTGATATACTCTCGTACTCCTGAAGACCATGTGGAACATGTTAGGGAAGTATTCAGAAGACTACAGAGAAACCAGTTGTCGGTTAAACTCACCAAATGTGTGTTTTCAGCCTCCTCCATTCCTTATTTAGGATACATTCTGTCAGACCACGGAATATCCATGGATCCTAATAAGGTGTCTTCCATCCTTGAATGGCCCTCACCCACCTCAGTCAAAGAGATACAAAGATTCCTGGGGTTAGCGAACTTCTACCGAAGATTCATCCCAAATTTCTCTCAAAAGATATTACCTATCACCTCGCTCTTAAAGAAATCTGCAACTCCATTTAAATGGACAACGGAGGCAGAAGACAGCTTTGGTACTCTTAAAGAAGCCTTCTGTTCAGCACCCATTTTACAACAACCAAACCAACATCTACCCTTCATTCTAGAGACGGACGCTTCTTCAGCCGCAATAGGGGCTGTACTTCTTCAAGAAATCCAGGGTACAGAACATCCGGTGGCTTATTTCTCGAAGACCCTAACCTCCAGCCAAAAGAACTACTCGGTTATTGAGCGAGAACTTCTAGCCATGAAAGCGGCCTGTGTAGAATGGCGTCATCTACTTCAAGGAGGAAGGTTCCCGTTCACCATAAGGACTGATCATAAGAACTTACAGGTTCTCAAACAGTTCGAGTGTTACAATATTCGACAGGCCCGATGGGCTCATTTCTTCGCACAATTCGAATTCAGCATAACTTACATCCCGGGAAAAAATAACGTTGTAGCCGACTCTCTTTCCCGCCGGTGTGATTACCTGTCAGAGTCAGAGACGAATCTTGAACGGATGTTTCCCCAGTCCAGGACCATCGGAATAATTTCTAAATTCCTTCAGCAGGTACAGGAGGATTCTGGAGGTCGTTTTGAAATTGAAAAACACTCTAAAGATCTGGCCTATGAAATCAGGAACGGTCTTTACCTAGTAGGAGGAAAACTTTATCTACCCACTCCGGCTTTTCGTAAAACCGCACTTGTCTGGTGTCATGACTCTAAACTAGGAGGACACAGGGGTGTGGCTGGTACTCACGACTATCTTCAAAGACATTTCTATTGGCCTACAATGAGAAAGGATGTAGAGCAGTACGTTCAGTCATGCATCATCTGTCTGAGGAGTAAATCATCCCGAAAAAGACCAATTGGTCTACTGGAACCTAATGCTGTACCCAAGGGTCCCTGGAGCACAATTTCAACTGATTTCATAGTGGATTTACCTCCGTCTGAAGGATGCACCTGTGTCATGGTAGTAGTGGATTCATTTACCAAATTGGCTCACTTCTCCCCATTACCTGGCATCCCTACGGCAGCCAAGATGGCGGAAGTGTTTCTCCAAGACATATTCCGGTTACACGGTCTACCTAACAAGATTATTTCAGACCGGGGTAGTCAGTACACTACCCAGTTCTGGAAGGCCCTGTGTAGCAGACTAGGTATTGAAAGAGCTCTCACCTCTGGATTTCATCCACAATCCAATGGGCAAACTGAACGTTTGAACGGAACCCTGGAGCAGTACTTAAGATGCTTTATCAACAGCCAACAAGACAACTGGTGCACACTACTCCCTCTAGCTGAATTCTCTTATAATAACTCCACACATGCAGCTCTGGGGTTCAGCCCTTTTTTTGGTACTTATGGTTTTCACCCTCGCTCCATTCTTCCTGTCTCAGGCCTTTCTACTAACGTACCTTCAGTAGATTCTTCACTCTCCCTCCTTAGAGAGACACACAAGAAGGTAGAAGAAGGCCTTAAGTCAGCTCAAGCCCGATATCGCATTCAAGCCAATAAACATCGTAGACCTGTACCAGGATGGGATGTGGGTACCCATGTTATGCTCTCCACTAGATATTTACCTCGTTGGGTACATCCCTCCAAGTTATCTCCAAAATATCTAGGGCCATATGAGATCATACAGAAAATCAATCCTGTGGCTTTTCGCCTAAGACTACCAAATAACCTAAAAAGGGTACACCCTGTTTTCCATGCTTCCCAACTTAAGTCATTTAATGCTGATACATGGGCACGACAGGTTAGACAGACTCCTATTCCCCAGGGTTCCACTCGAGCTGAATATGAGGTCGCCCAACTCTGTGACTCCAGGTATCATAAGGGCAGGCTGGAATATTTGGTTAAGTGGAAAGGCTACCCTTCTTCGGAAAACTCTTGGGAACCCATCACACACATTAATGCTCCTGTCCTACTTCGCAAATACCACTTTTTCCATCCAGGGAAACCCGGAGGAGGAGCGTATAGGAGGGGGCATACTGTCATACCGCCGAGTTCTTGGCGTCTATGGAGCCGCTGGCGACGCGGAACCTAGCTTCGTTCGCTTCGGCCACGCCCCCTGTTTCCTGGTTTCCTTTTTCCGATTCTGATTGGCTAGGCGCTCCGCGGCCCGGTGTTTTAACCAGCCACTTCCGGGTCACGGACGCGTTGCAACGCTTCCGGTTTCGTTCCGTAGGCTGAGTTGCTTGCTGCCTGTGGCTTTCGTGCTGCTCTCTCGCTTGCTGCTGGTCGGGTCCTCGTACCCTGTCTGAACCTGTCTGTCATTCATTCCGCTGGATCTGTCTGCCTTTCCCTTTCTCTCTTGGTTCGCAATAATTCTCCTTTGCCCTCCTTCCATCTTGCTTCCCCTCCCACCTTCCCATCTTCACTTACCGCATTTTTCCTTTTCCTGTCTGTTATTCTTCCCGCTCTTCCTTCACCTACCTTCAGTATTGCTTCTGTGACCTCCCGTGTACCAGACTCCGGCCTGTTCCCCTGGACTGCCTTTGCTTGCTGCATCAGTACTTCCTCACTTAGCCTGTGTACCAGTTCCTCGGACCTCTTAATGGACTGCCTGTGTTTCTGAATCTTCACTCCACATGTTGTCTTCAGTCACTTCTACCAGATCTTACCTAGAGTACTCCTGGTTCCACGTTTACAAGACACCCAACGATTCTACAGGGGTTTTTTGTGCCTAAGGCTTTTTCCCCTCTTGGTCGATCCCGGGGGTGGGCCCCCTGGTCTCCCTTCTTTGGGGAGCACGGTGGCTTCCTTCCGGGGTCGTCCCTATCTTCATAAAAAAAAGGTGTCTACTCGAAGAAAAGAAAAGAAGGGTTCTTGGAAGGAAGAAGAAGGTGAGGAGTCGGGGGAGGGGGAGATTTCAGAAGCTACACTTTCGGACGAAGATATCACCGACCCCGGTGACAGTACCTAACTAGTAACACCAGAATCTCATAAAGATCTTTCTCTACATAGGATTTGGAAAGACTCTCACATATTGAGAGATCTTCAAACCAATTGAATAATTACATTTTTTTTAAGAGCATCTGGATTTGTTAGCAATCGGTCAAAGTCTAATTGCATGTCAAACAAAATACTGTTGCATTCTTCTGTGAAGGCATTTAATACAGCCGTGCCACCTGATTTTTAAGACTATAAATAGGGAAAAAGGCAGAGGATCTAAAAATGTTCTTAGTAGTTTTAATTTGTGCCACTCAATGTGAGATTGCCAAGACAGAATTCATAGCTCATGCCTAATGATCGCAAAAGGTAGAGATAAAGGCAGGCCCAGTAATGTTTTCCAAAATGTACCTTCAATAATACAACATTTTTTTTAATTTAGAATACAAAGTTCCAGACCATACACGATAGTTGGCAATACTTTCCCAACATAAAATCTCCTTAAAGGAATTAAGGAATACTTACAATATTTAAAGGAAATCTTCTGCATCAGGGCATATAATGGTGCCAACATTTCAATTCTGGAAACAATACTGCATTATGCAGCCCCATTTAATATAAAATAGATATTGTTCCTAAACATTTTCATTTTGACTCCTTCAACAGACCTATGGATATTTCATTTGATCTTTGTTTTTGAGGTTATCATGACCGTGGATTTAAGCAGATGTAGGCACACGTTATTCTCCTTTAAGTATAAATTAAAGCATGTTAAGGCTCATGACAGACAAATTTGAGTTTTGTCCAGGAGTATGATGTCATCTGCAAATTGAAGAGCTGGAAAGAAGACATGACCCAACTTCAGAGGAAATACATCTAAGCAGAATAATTAGTCCATCAAATCCGACGAATACTAAATAAATAAGCTAGTCATAAGAAGAAACCCTTGTCATAGGCCAGGAAAAGTTAATACCCTGGTACCCAAGGCATCCTCATTATTTAATCTGATGTTAACCAATGTTTCCAAATGTAATCAAATCAACATTTTTAGATGGTCCTGTGGAATTCCCTAGTTTGTTCAAATTTTTCATGCGATCAACACAGTTGAAAGCACAAGAAAGATCTATCATGACCATTTATAACAGCGGCTGATTTCGGACACAGGATTGCCTCTGTCATAAAGATTAACCCATTAAGTGAAGTTCTGTACCATTTGTGAAAACCAGTCTGAAACTTGGAAGGGTGGACAATAGTATGAGGCCAGTCATTCAATTCATCAGAGAGTAGAGAGGCAAAAATATTAGAAGGGGTGTCCAACAACACTAATGGCTGATAATTGGCTGGATTTTAATAGAATAGTCCACATTTTTAAATATCCAGAACACATAACAAGCATTCCATGACTGGGGGAGTATGCTTGAATAGCAGTGTTGGGAAAAAGTTTAAACAGTATATAGGACCAAAGAGTAGCATTATCTTTTGAGACCAGATTGGGCAAGACATTGTGACCCATAGCATTTAACAATTTACATTTTGTTTCAATTTTGGGCAGAATATCAAATTTAGAAAATGTGCCCAACCTTGTGCTCAAAGTATTACATTCAAATGATGGGACTGTCACACTCTGAAGCCCAAACCTTTGTTACAAGAAGACTACCCAGTGGGCATCTGAAATTGTATTATCCAATGCAGAATTTAAATGAATACAAATTATATACACATTATTACTACATCTCTAGAGCAGTTGAGAATTGAAGGTATTGACAATTGAACTTATTTACAATTGATAACATGTTGTGACTGGCTTTAACATCCAAATTAATGTTGTAAGACTTGATCCAATTCCTATATTCTTCTTTACATGTCTTAAGTTTCACCATTCTGTCTTCTATCCCTTTACTAATGTCTCATTTAATATATTTAGCAGATCTTTGAAGGAGCATCTTTCTGTAATGAGCGACTTTATCCTAAATATGTTGATGAGCAAATGGTCTCTCGCTTCGAGCTGGTAAATATCTGATCACACATTCTCGTACACTATTCGTAAATTGATAATACAAGTGATGATCTATACTGGGAATCCCTACCTCAGCGACAAGTCTATGAATAGTAGAGAGAAGAGTATTGTTACATTGATTGACCAAAACAACCAATTTTCTTTTTTTGCAAAGATATTACATATAAAGGACCCAAAGGAGTGATTGAGGAAGCAATAGATAATGAAAACTGTAGAAGTAATGGGGCATGGTCGTGAGCTAAGGTCTGATTAATTACCAGGAATTGTATGTCAGGTAGCAATGGCAGGGACACGTAAATGCAATCGATTGTAGCAGCATGGATACCCCGTTATCAAGTAGACCTACCCGGTATGTCCCGCGTGTCCTACCATTTAGGTTATGCAAATGTCATACAGGCATAATCAAACTCAAGTACAGAGCTCTCAAATATTTACCCTTTCTTCTAGTTGAGTGTGTTACAAGTAAACTAGGTTCTTGACGGTCCTCAATATGTCAGTTTAGATCACCCATTAGTATTATTGGTGCTAGTACATAATTACAATGCCAGTTATGTAGGAGATCTTCCAAGGTTGAGAAGACGAGTGACAACTCCGTTAGCTTAGGCTCTACAATATATGTTGATTAACAACACATGAGCCACAAAAGCATTGTTATCCTTCCATGATAACTTGACTGCCAGTAAACCTTCTACATATGGCCCCCATTGAGTTACTAATGAGCAAAGGGTATTTTCCCACACCAATCAGTAGACCACCGGATGGGCGACTTAATGGAAATTTATAAGCCTTTTCCCCAAAAAAAAACACATAACCATCAAGTGTAGGAACATCCCTCAACGATGCCTCCTGAAGTGCAAGGATGTTGGATTTCACTATTCATTTGTGTCACTGGCATAAAGGAATAGGCCTTAATACCAAATATTTGCATTTACATTAAATTAACTTACATTTCATAAATACAATGATCACATACTTATTTTAAAGAAACCCAGCTTCTGCAAATAACAAAATAGTGAATTTGAAAAGATTTCGAGCAGTAATCTTGATAAAAAATGATCCCATATGAGATCCCAAAGGTTCAGTTTTATATCCGCATTAAAATTACCAAAAGTGCTAATTGCACATAGTAGTCATTCTGCACATTCACAAACTAAGTGCTTCATTGATTCTCCATGTGCGTTACAATACCGGCATGTTAAGTCATCCACTTTCTTGTCATTTCAGCGGAATCCGTTTACCCTGGTCGGCAAAAGATTTAGGCAAAACTGCATAAGAGTTCTGGTTAAAAACCACACTGGATGCAGTCAAATTTCCTGACATCACATGAATTGGGGTTAGAATTTGCAGGGTGCTAGAGTAACCTCTAGTGTTCCAAGATATTAAATTACATACAGTCGGGCTTAAGATTAATTGAGGACATGGGGTTCTTAGCATTGACTAAGGGAGCCACTAGCCATGACCAATCATTATTCATTGGGGAGGGTGCAGGAATTACAGAAGAATAAGACACCAATCTCGAACCATCCTCTGTGATTTTACACCTAATTCTCCCACTGAAAATAGAGGAATCAGGAGATGATGTGTGCAGAGCTTGATGCTTCACTAGCCGCTTAAAAAGAGAATTAATATATATGTACATATATATGTATATATATATATATATATATATATGCATATATATTGCACGGCCCACGGTAGTGGCCGTGTAGTTATGGTTAAGTTGCTAATCCCATAGGAAGAGCACTTTTTGGGTGGCTTATAAGTTTGCTCTCCCTGGACGAATCCTCACCAAACTTTGCAAAATAAGTATACTGCCCATGCTGAATTTTTTCCAAAGTTTAGTGAGGTTTGGTGGAGGGGGGCAAAGTTATAAGGGGGCTCTCAAAATTTATTTTTTTCCCATAGAGTGAATGGGGAAAAAACTTTGCTCACGCCTACAGCTCAAACCGCTGGACGGATTTGCACCAAATTTTCGGCAGGAGCAGCAGCTTGGTCCCGAAAGTGTGCTTTTGTAAATTTGGTGAAAATCTGTCCAGTATTTTTTTTTAAATGACCAAAAAGTAGGTCTAAAAAATTTGTGATATCTATGTCCGCTCCGCAGACACATTTTCCTGTTCGCTCCATGGACAGGACACCGATTGGCTAATCGGCTTGCGTCATGTCTGCGGACATGTGACATGTTCGCTGATTGGCCGGGGCGAAGTGTGAGGTGCGTCATATTGTTTTGATGCACCCGCCATCTAGAATCTGCAGATATCTGCGGACAGCGCGACGTCAAACGGGGAAAAAATACTATTTTGGGGAGTGTGTTGGTGTGTAAGAGTGCTTGGGGAGGGTGGGAGATTAAGAGATGGGTCAAATGCTGTATTTGTTTAGGTGGCAGGTGCCCCTGATGTGTTCGTCATGTCCGCCGGCTTCACGGCTGTCTGCGGACATAAAAAATGCACTACTGGCTATTTTACTTTAGTATGATATTGGTTTTGGGTTGTTAGTAGAGCATTGGTTGTAATTAATAACCTGTATAAGTAGCCCATATACCACTGTTAAAATGTTAAATACTCTAGGCCCTGCCCACAACCACCGCAGCATAACACACCCATAAAATCAAACATCCATAAAATATCCACAAATCAAAAGTTTGTGTTCTGTTTGATTTGTAGAGTTTGTATGTGAAGTTTTGGCTTAGTCATGCAATTAAGATTGTAGAGTTTGGTAACAAGCACTGCAGTATAACATAGCCATGGAAGTAAACATTTTGGATTGTGGTGTATGGTTAGATATTTGCTTGAATGGTTGTGTTATGCAGAAGTATTTGTGAGTTGAATTATTATATACTTACTGTTTGACTTTTTGTGATTGGATATATTTTTTATGACTTGGGTAACTGGAGCAGATATTCTATTTCAATTTCTGTGATAAAAGAAAAGATCACATATTAGTGTAGGTAGTTCATAATGAGTTATTGCATTGAATAATAGACATTTCTGCATTACTTCAACCCTCATTTAGCACTTTAGAAGTACTTTATTTCAAACCAGTGTACTGTGCACTTTGCTCAGTTTCTGTGTTTGTTTATAAAATCATTGGTCTGTGTGAAAAAAATCCATGCTGGATTAAAAAAAAACTTTTTTGTTATGGTACGATATATTTCTTGCTTTGTTTTCATTGCTTATTTGTTATTTCTGGCTAATCTTCGATCTGTTGGCTTGTTGCAGATTTTTGGGGCAGTTTGATACTTGTTGGTGTATTATAATTGTTTACTTACACTTTTATGCTAATCTTCGATCTGTTGGGTTGTTGCAGATTTTTGGGGCAGTTAGATACCTGTTGGTATATTCTAACTGTTTATTTCTTGTTTTATTTTAGTGGTATTGATTTATCTGTTTGGTTGATGCAGAATCTTGGAGCAGTTAGATACCTGTCGGCGTATTCTAACTGTTTATAGTTTTCTAATTGAAGTTTTGTTAATGTTTATGCACAGATTAGCTATTGGTTTTAAGAATATTAAATAAGCGTTTATAAGATTTGCTCATAATCTCTGCTTTAGAGTAATGGTACTATCATTACATTCGAACCATCCACAGTACATTTTTATATATGCAGTGTAGTGACCTGCATTGGTTGTGGCTCCTGCCTGGTAGATTATACCAATTGTTGTGAAGGGTTTCTTCCCAAGTGATACTTGACCATGTATGAATCCATTCAGCTTGCAGTGGTTTTTGGTACCATCTGCATTGTAACGTAAAACCATTACTATTACGTATTTACTATGTGGCTGTATTTGTAAGGTGGAGCGATTATCTGAATTGCAGGTAGTACATAATCTGCCATGGTTTGCATTTTGTACAAGTTGCTTTAATGGAATGGATTCACAGTTATTAAAAAGTAAAATAAAAATAAAAAAAGTCTTCCAAAAGCACATGAGTAATTTGTTGGCATGGATACATACACAAAGCGTTCATTAGGGATTTGCCCCTGTGCCACATGGTTGCAGAGAGTGCATGTATGTTTCCACATAGTACTTTGTAGTAAGTACATTAGAAAGTCTTGTGGATCTTCTTGGGAGTTTATAGTAAATTTGATCATTCCAGCAAAGTAGTCCAATTCTTGTCTCATTCCATGAACACTGTAGGTGTTGGCAGGATTGTTGGTTGCAGTTCTATGAAGGACTAACATTAGCAAACACAATTGGTCTGTATTGTGTTAGTAAATGTTGTCAATAATTGGTGGCAATTGGAATAAAATATTTATTGCTACATTTGTGTAGCAATATACATGTTACGAAGTTCGTTGGTCGTGTAGAGTATGAACAACCCCTCTGTCCCCAAGAAACACCCTGACAACACCAGAAATACTGTCAGCGTGATTATTAAGGCCACAGGTGGAAGTCCCCAAACCAGGACGTGGGACAGCCGGAAGAATCCCTTGAGCGCTGTAAGGCAAGGTACAATGGTTATGCAAGTATGAAAACAAGACACAATTTACTTGTATGTAAATATCAAACACTGGAATACTTGTGAGGACTTGGAAGAGGTGTGAACCTCCAGACTGTGGCGAGACAAGGCTGAAAGGTATAGCAGGCAACCACCTATTGTAGGACCGAGGTCCAACTGAAAGCACGTGATCCGTAGGAGAACTCCAGGCAATCCGAGGTCAGAAACTGGATGAGCAAATGTTCCAGCGTCGGTGAAGGGTTAAGCAAAAACAATCCGTGTAACAAGCGTAGGTCGGCAACAGGTAATCCAAAGTTCCAAAGTTCCAGAGTCAGAGAAGGGCTAAGCAGAGACAATCCGTGGAGCAAGCGTAGGTCGATAATAGGCAATCCAAAGTTCCAAAGTTCCAGAGTCAGAGAAGGGCTAAGCAGGGACAATCCTTGGAGCAAGCGTAGGTCGACAATGAAACAGGTCCGTAGAGCGAGGAGAGTGCGTCACGTGATCCTGATTGAAACAGCTGTGAAGCAACGCCTTCGGTTTCCGAACTCTTTTTATCCCTGGAAGGGACGCACGTGACAACGTCACGGGGGAGTGAACCGAAAGCGTTGTAGCGTTGCTAGGAAACTAAGGGTCACAAAGTCCGTGACGCGCCGGGCAGCACTGATCTCCGCGAGGGATACGAGTTCCTGGATTGAAGGAGTCTCCACTTGGTTTGCCACCGCCGTGAAGGGCGATAAACGCCTGCTCCGCCAAACATGCCACGCCGTGCCCTGCCGTGTGAAACGTGAGTGGGAAATGCTGTGCAGGAATCTAAGCGTGTGTGCTGGGAAGCGCTGATAGTGGTGGAAGCGGAGGGGCGTGTCTTTGGCTTAGTAGGAAGCGGTGTGACAGAATCCCCCCTCAAGGGCCCATGACCACGTGGGCTAGCAGGATTATCTCTATGAAACCGCGACACCAGAAGCGGGGCCCGGACATCCCGTGAGGGAACCCAGGAGCGATCCTCGGGACCATAGCCCAGCCAGTCCACCAGATATTGAAGGCGACCCCGATGGTAACGGGAACCAAGGATAGCACTAACCTCAAACACATCCTGGGAAGACACAGAGACCGGGGCAGGCGGGACAAGGACACGAGTGGGAGCAAGGTACGGTTTGATGAGAGAGGTATGGAACACCGGGTGGATCCGCCAGGAAAGGGGAACAGAGAGCTTGAGAGCCACGGGATTCAAGATCTTGGTAATCCGGTAAGGGCCCACAAAACGGGGCAGCAGTTTGCGGCAACCAGGGATCCGCAAATGTCTGGTCGATAGCCACACCCGGTCGCCCACCTGATACTCCGGAGCCTTCGCCCGCTTGCGGTCAGCCTTGGCCTTCATTATCGCTTGAGCTTCACGGAGATGAACCAATGTCTGAGTATGCACAGCTGCAAGATCGCGCACACAGGCATTAGCAGCAGGAGTGGCAGAGGGGAAATCAGGCAGCGGCAGGGTGCGCGGATGCTGCCCATACAGAGCATAAAAGGGGGAGAAACCAGTGGCCGAATGACGGGAGTTGTTGTACGCAAATTCAGCGATATACAATAATTTGGACCAGGAGTCTTGGAACTGAAGGGACAGGCACCGCAAGTACTGCTCTAGAGCCTGATTCACCCTCTCGGTCTGCCCGTCGCTTTCAGGGTGATAGGCCGAAGAGAAGCGGGCATCTATACCCAGGAGTTTAGTTAGAGAGCGCCAGAAACAGGACGTGAACTGTGATCCACGATCAGAGACGATGACCTGTGGCAAACCAAAGAGACAGAAGACAGCTCTAAAGAACATGCGAGCCAGGGTTGGGGCAGACGGTATACCTGTGCAGGGAATAAAGCGGGCCATTTTTGTATATGAATCGATGATAACCCATATGGTATCGTAGCCTTGTCTGCGGGGCAGGTCAGTGATGAGATCCATAGAGATGGTGTGCCAAGGCCTGGGAGGTACCGGCAACGGTAAGAGTAGCCCTAAAGGCCGTCCCCTGCGTGTCTTGCATTGGGCACATATGGAGCATGTGTTGACATAATGTTCAATGTCTTTCCTCATGGAGGGCCACCAGCACCAACGTTGTAACAAGTCTAATGTGCGTTGTTGCCCTGGATGGCCGTTTATTGCCGCATCATGTGACCAGGCGAGTGCCTGGTTGCGTACATCGCATGTAGGGAGGAACAATTTGCCCTGGATGAACGGTAACCCTTCGTGAAGGACAACGTCCCATTCGGTGAGTGCATGGGGATTTTGGGAAACCCATTGTTTGATGTCGGTAAGCATGGTGGGAGATGGCGTACACATACAGATAACATGGCCTTTTCCCAGTAGTGTGTCAGGGAACAGAGGTAACGACTCCCCGCCAGGAGAACAGGATAACGCATCAGCCTTACCATGGATGCGACCTGGTCTGTGTTTAACTACAAAATCAAAGGCGGCAAAAAACAAATGCCAACGCACCTGCCTGCTGTTTGCACATTTCAGGGAGGCTAAGTCTTGTAAGTTTTTGTGGTCTGTATATACCACCGTCTGGTGTTTTGCCCCCATTAGATGATGTCTCCACGCTTGTAGAGCGTCCTTGATGGCCAATAACTCTTTCTCGGTTACGGTATAGTGCGATTCGGCTGCCGAGAATTTACGTGAGTGATAGGCCACCGGATGCAAACAACCCGTGGTTGGGCAAGGCTGGGACAGTACTGCTCCTAGGGCAAACGAGGAGGCGTCTGCTTCCAGAATATAGGGAAGGTCGGGGTCGGGGTGTTGCAACACCGGGGCAGCAACGAACCTGGCCTTGAGTGCTTCGAAGGCCTTCTGATGTGTAGGGGTCCAAGAGAACGGGACAAGAGGAGTGGTCAAAGCGGTCAGAGGAGAAACGATAGAAGAGAAGCCGGCGATGAATCGCCGGTAAAAATTAGCGAAGCCAAGAAAGGACTGGAGTTGTTTGATGTTAACGGGAGTTGGCCATTCAGTGACAGCACGAACCTTAGACAGATTCATGGACAAGCCTCCAGGGGAGATGTGAAAACCCAGAAACTCCACTTCCCTTGAATGGAATAGACACTTTTCCGGTTTAGCAAACAAGGCATTTGCCTTGAGGCGAGAGAGTACCTCTCTAACATGACCGACATGTTCCTCCAGGGAGGATGAGTAGATCAAAATATCATCCAGATACACCACCACGAACGTATCCAGGATGTCCGAGAATACGTCGTTGATGAATCGTTGGAACGTCGCAGGAGCATTACAAAGCCCAAAGGGCATTACTGTATATTCGAATAATCCCTGTAGGGAGCAGAACGCCGTCTTCCACTCGTCCCCAAGCCGGATACGAATCAGGTTGTACGCTCCTCTTAAGTCCAGCTTGGTGAAGATAGAAGCCTTAGTCAACCTGTCCAACAGCGTGGAAATGAGCGGAAGCGGGTACCTGTTTTTTATGGTGATGGAATTTAACCGTCGGTAATCCACACATGGACGTAGATCGCCCTCTTTCTTTGGCACAAAGAAGATTGGACTGGCAGCTGGAGAACAAGAAGGCCGTATGTGACCCAACTTCAAAGCCCGATGTATGTATTCTTTAAGGGCTTGCTCCTCTGACTGTGACAATGAGTAAACCCTACCCCTGGGAATGGGAGCCTCCGGAACCAGATCAATCGGACAATCGTATGGTCTATGTGGGGGTAGACCCTCAGCGGTGACTTTGTCAAAAACCATATGGAAATCATGATAGGCAGCGGGTATGTTAGCTGTAACGGCCCCCACCGTGTGCGAAGACGAAGGATTTGGAACGATGTCGTCGATATGAGTGGCAGCCATGGCACCAAGGATCGTGGCAGGAGTGGCAGCGGATCAGCTTCGATGAGACAAAATTGTTGACACACCTCGGATTCAAACGTGACTTGTCCGTTTCCCCAATTGATCAAAGGGTTGTGTTGCCTTAACCAGGGTATTCCCATTATGATGCCGAACTGTGGTGTATTAATGAGGTCAAACGACATGGTTTCTCTATGGATGTTTTGTATCACTACTTCCATTGGGGCAGTCTGGAACCTGATTGGGCCGGAGGACAGGGAAGTGCCGTCCACGGCGTTTACCGGTTCCGGATGTTTTTTCCTGACCAGGGGCAGATTGAGACGATGGGCCAAGGGTATATCGATGAAACAACCAGTGGCCCCAGAATCAACTACAATATGAACTGTGTGAGTGATCTCCCTAGTGGGTTTTAGTAGAGCATGAATTACCACTGGTCTGATAGGCCCGAAGGTGGGTTCAGAGGGGGTCATAGACAGGCTCGCCGGTACCCCCTGTATCATGGGCAAGCCTTCTGAAAACCCGAAGTTTTGTTCTTGGGGCGTCGGGGGCATTCCCTTACAAAGTGTCCGTTTAATCCGCAATAAAAACAGGCATTATTGGTTCTTCGCCGTTCTCGTTCGGATGAAGTTATCGGACTACGGATACCGCCTACTTGCATGGGTTCAGCAGGGGTGGTAGGAACGGAATGCCCAGATTGACTAGTGAACGTACTTTCGGCCCTTCTCTCGGATCTCCTTGCGTCAACCTGTAAAGCGAGATCCACCAGATCCGAAAATACCGAGGGAAGGGCAGGAACCACTGAGAGTGCATCCTTCATGGTGTTGCATAGGCCGCGATAGAATACGATTGCTTTCTTCTCCTCTGGCCAGGACGTTTCAGCAGCGAGTTGGTTATACCTAGTAATGTATTCTATCAATGATTGTTTACCTTGTGTTAGATCCAGGAGTTCGAGATCCCTTGATTGGGCCTTATAGCGCGTATCAAAGACTTTGGCCATTTCTGATACAAGAAGATCAAAATCATATAGAGCGGGATGATCACTCTCCAGCATTGGATTCGCCCAAGTGGCCGCAACCCCAGACAAATGGGACAGAAGAAACGCGGCTTTTGTAACAGAATCGGGAAACGCTAAGGGCCTGCACAAAAAATGTAATTTGCATTGATTAACGAATGTACGATACTTCCGGGGGTCCCCCTGGTAGCGTTCTGGTGCAGCAAGAGGGACGGGTGTAGGAAACCATACAGGAGTGGGTGCAGGGGCCGTGGCAGGTGTTGATTGGACTGGGGGAACTGGGTCCCCGAAATCGGCATCCGCGGGTAATGGGAAACGTGTGCTTTGTAAGGCGTCCAGACGGTGATGTATGGCCGTCGTGGCGGTAACCATGTCGGTCCTAAGGGCCGCCACTGCCTGCAACAAGGCGGTCACTGGATCCCCGGCGGAGGGATTCATACTCCGGACGACCAAAAAATGGCTTCACAGTCTGTTACGAAGTTCGTTGGTCGTGTAGAGTATGAACAACCCCTCTGTCCCCAAGAAACACCCTGACAACACCAGAAATACTGTCAGCGTGATTATTAAGGCCACAGGTGGAAGTCCCCAAACCAGGACGTGGGACAGCCGGAAGAATCCCTTGAGCGCTGTAAGGCAAGGTACAATGGTTATGCAAGTATGAAAACAAGACACAATTTACTTGTATGTAAATATCAAACACTGGAATACCTGTGAGGACTTGGAAGAGGTGTGAACCTCCAGACTGTGGCGAGACAAGGCTGAAAGGTATAGCAAGCAACCACCTATTGTAGGACCGAGGTCCAACTGAAAGCACGTGATCCGTAGGAGAACTCCAGGCAATCCGAGGTCAGAAACTGGATGAGCAAATGTTCCAGCGTCGGTGAAGGGTTAAGCAAAACAATCCGTGTAACAAGCGTAGGTCGGCAACAGGTAATCCAAAGTTCCAAAGTTCCAGAGTCAGAGAAGGGCTAAGCAGAGACAATCCGTGGAGCAAGCGTAGGTCGATAATAGGCAATCCAAAGTTCCAAAGTTCCAGAGTCAGAGAAGGGCTAAGCATAGACAATCCGTGGAGCAAGCGTAGGTCGACAATGAAACAGGTCCGTAGAGCGAGGAGAGTGCGTCACGTGATCCTGATTGAAACAGCTGTGAAGCAACGCCTTCGGTTTCCGAACTCTTTTTATCCCTGGAAGGGACGCACGTGACAACGTAACGGGGGAGTGAACCGAAAGCGTTGTAGCGTTGCTAGGAAACTAAGGGTCACAAAGTCCGTGACGCGCCGGGCAGCACTGATCTCCGCGAGGGATACGAGTTCCTGGATTGAAGGAGTCTCCACTTGGTTTGCCACCGCCGTGAAGGGCGATAAACGCCTGCTCCGCCAAACATGCCACGCCGTGCCCTGCCGTGTGAAACGTGAGTGGGAAATGCTGTGCAGGAATCTAAGCGTGTGTGCTGGGAAGCGCTGATAGTGGTGGAAGCGTAGGGGCGTGTCTTTGGCTTAGTAGGAAGCGGTGTGACAATACACCAGTTATATTTGAAAATTTGAATGGGACCTGATAGTTCTGTGACCAAGTCATTTTTTCGGAGTGTGTGTTGCTTCTTTGAAGAAGTACTCGAGTTATTTTGAGCAGTAGATTCTTCTTAGGTTGTATTAATTAATGAAGTATTAGCTTCTTTTACTCTCTTCGGAGGATTTGCAGTGAGATCCTGTATCGTTTCTGTTTGAAGTAGTTTTCTTTTACAACATTTTGCTTTTTGTGGAACAGGATAGGTTTTTAGATGAGGGTGTACAGTGAACGTAGTCTATCGTATTCTAGAATGCAAGGAATATCAGCATGTACGTTACTTGCATCAAAGTTGATTAGAAATAGTCTGTCAAGTGTACGTGCGCGTGATAGTGCTACATAGCTCATGCCTACTTCAAAGACTGTGCTCCCAATATCTATCAATGCTTTATCTAGAGTAAGACCTTGTCATTTGTGAATGGTGACTGCGTATGCTAGAGTTAGAGAAAATTGTTCTCTGCGTACATAAATGTCTTTGAAAAGAAGGAAGCGGACTGTTGAGCGTCCTATCCTTTTAACGTCTGTTAGTTTGTCAAAGATAATATTGACAAACTGAATGTTGTTGCCACGTGGGTATGTTTGAAAGCCAACAACTGTACCAAGTGCTCCATTAACTAGTCCTTGCTCCACGTCAAGGTTATGTTTAAGCATTACTCTACAGTTTAAAGATAATTTAAATATTTTTTCCAAACCAGTTGTGTTGGAGATAGAGTTTTTTAAGGTATTTAGTCTTGTTGTGGCTTGATGACACATGGGTAGTGTCATTCCATGTACGTCCAGTTTGTCTGTAGAGCAAATTTCAATTATTGGTTGCATTTCTTTTTTCAACATTGTTTCATAAAATTTTGACCAGCTTGCAAGAGTTGGCATCAAGGATATACAATTTTTGTGTGCTCATTTTTCCATGACATCAGTAGCACATGAGTTATAGCCATAGAGTGCATGGATGTGCCAGGTTTTTAATGCTGATTGTGCTTCTTGAGATAGTACACCAACTATAATACTTTTTAAAATGTTGGCGTATATGACATCTGCAGAGTGACTTATGTTTTCTGTTAATTCTCTGTATTGGAAATGTTGCCAAAGGTTGACATTTCCTATGCTGCCAACAGTTTTACAGCAGAGTTTGTGCCCTAAGGTTGTAATAATAGGTTCACCTTTCACTGGTGTCAATTGAAGATCTCTGAAAACAATAATGTGTTTTCCTCCAAAGAGCTCTTCTGTCATGATGCCTACTCCCGGGAAGCCAGTTCAGGACCAGCGTCCCCGAAAGCAGACATCATGCCCCCAGGGAGGGACCCAGCAACCCCTTATAGGGGCTCTTTGGACATTGTCCTGGCGCCTTTGGCGCCAGGCTCATAGAAGGCATCAGTCCTGGCACCATAGGCGCCAGGCTCATTATGGGAGTGCTTGGATGGACTTACCTGATGCAGACCATGCTGAAAGGGACTATTTTACCTATGGGACTATTTTACCACTCGGGCGTGGCTGAGGAAGAATACTTACCTGGAACTACTTTGGGGGCTATTTAAACTACGCCCAGACAGCAGCTCACGCTTTGCGTTGTTCTGCATCTAGCAGCTGGACGCTCACCATATCTGCTCCTGCATCCTGGCTCCAGCCACGCCCGCCTGCAACCTGGAACACCTGAAAAGGAAGGAAAGGAGAGAAAGGTGAATAATTGAACTTTACCTACCTCCATCCGGAGTCCGGAACCATCACTCCGACGATCCTGAGAAAATACATTATTTTTAGAAGCGCATCGCATCGCTCGCTGCAGCGCCGCATTTCACTCAACTTCACGAGGCGCCCTCGGGCTCTTCAGCAACCATTGGCCACATCCGTCGCCTTTCAGCGCCTAAGGAGAAAAAGAGACAAAACAAAGGTGAGCGAAGGAACAGATTGAGGAAGGCCTGATTCTTCCACCTTAAATCTTACCTGATTATTGTTGGGACAATCTTTCCTCACCTCGGGTCGGCGCCGCTTCTTTGGCACTTCCGTACCCCGGACCCTAAGGGGAAAAAGAGACACGCATTAGTGGGTGAAAGCAAGATCACTAAGGGAACCATCCATCAAAAAGACTCACCAGAGTTTACCTTCGGCGAATCCATTCAACAACGCGGATTCTTCATCCTGCATCTGAAATAGAGAAAAGGACAACGGACAATTAAGGCTTGAACTTTTGCAACTGAATACTTACGGCCTCATATCGGAAAAGTCAAGCGGAGTTGAATACTCACCAAACCCGAGATCCAGTGAAGTAACTGGAAATCAACGCGCCCCTGCATCGGAAGCAGGATGGAGAGCTCGTCCTTTCAGACTCTAAGGTGAGACTCTACAGGGAATCGCGGAGGGGGTTCGAGGAGTGTGAGATTGGGAAGGGGGGGAATCCGACACATTATCCAGCAGACAGTTAATCCCCTTTTCCATCTACAGAAGGATTCTTCTACGGGCCAGACAGGCGAGGTTTGGGGGTCCGGTCCAGTCCGTCTTCCGAGTCCTGCGCATCACCTTAGAAGAGATCATAGCAGTCCAGAACAGGTCGGCGCCTCCGTGGGAATCAGGTGAGCGTTACAGAACGCGAAGCCTACCTACAATTTCCCACCCGGGCGCTATGGAGACTTCCGAGACAGACCAGCTGGCCCAGCTATTGGGGGAATTACGGGCTGAAGTTCATTCCGCTCGCCAGGAGACGAATGCCCTCAGGAGAGAGTTAATTGTATCTAAAGAACGAACTGATGATCTTGCCAGACAGCTATTACAAGGTCAGGCTGGTCAAACTACTTTACCAGGTTCTGGGGGTAATTCCGCCCTAGTGGTTTCAAATAACCCCGTGCAAATTAATCTACCTGGAAATATGCCACTGGCCCCACTGGATCGTTTTGCCGGGGACCCCAAAAGGTTCGCCGTATTCATGAATCAATGCCGATTGCACTTCCTCTGCAGACCTGGGGCCTTCCCTAGCGACCAAACCAAGGTCGCTTTTGTACTATCATATCTCAGCGGCAGTGCTGCGGATTGGTCAGTTCCACTGGTTACTCAAGATGACCCAATTCTTCGGAACTTTCAAGCCTTCCAGACAAGCATGGAAAGACTTTTTGCGCGGCATTCTCAGGGACAGGCCCTGGACAACGAGCTTCTATCCCTACGACAGGGTAACCTGGACCTCTTAGCCTATATCGTGACCTTCAATAGGTTAATTGTGGAGACTGGATGGCCGGAGGATAAAAGAATCACTTTATTCCATCGAGGTCTACGTGGAGAACTTAAGGATGTCCTGGTCCAGGTCGTAAATCCACCCCAAGACTGCTCTGAATATATAGACTTGGTGGTCCAATTAGATCACAGACTTCAAAACAGAAAGGCAGATCGGTCCAAGTTTGAGACCCGGGTTTTGGTCAAAACCCATGTTAACCCCAAGGGTGCCGATGTTACTGAACCTATGCAAATTGGAGGGGTTAAAGGACCTTTAACTCAAAAAGAGCGTGAACGAAGACGGCAAATGCAATTATGCCTTCATTGTGGGGCTTCTGGACACTTTTTACGAGATTGCCCTATAAAACCATCTAAGAAGGCGGTAGGAGTCGCTGATAAGAACCTGATGGAATCTGAGTCGGGAAATGACCACGCCCGACAAGCGTAGGGGTCCGCTTGCCGAGCTTAAAAACGAACTCTCTGACCTCGCATTTCATCATGCCAATGGTCCTCGTAAATCCGAAGCAGCCTGGGCAGTTACATGCCATTAAGGCATACATCGATAGTGGGGCTATAGGAAACTATGTGGATCGTGAATTGGCTTCCAGGATCAACCTCCCTCTTTGCCCTAAAACCAGTAAGGATGTCATCACCACAGTGGATGGAACCGAAATCGCCTCTGGGCCGGTAACACACTCCACTACTGAAGTGACATTGTTGGGTCAAGACGGACATCGGGAGGCAATTGTGTTTGATGTAATCAAGGCTCCGCAATTTCAAGTAATTCTAGGAATCCCTTGGTTGGAAACACATAATCCTCGAATTGACTGGCGAGCAAAGAGGATAACCTTTCCAGATTGTGCACATACCTGTTATCCAAGAAATCCAAATATTGGCCTAGCTACAGTAACCCCTGTCATTTTGCAAATACCGCCAGAATACCAAGAATTTCAAGACGTCTTCCAAAAGGAACAGGCCAACACTCTACCGCCTCACAGGTCGTACGATTGCCAGATCGATCTATTGCCCGGTGCACAACCCCCTTGCAGCAGGATCTATGCCCTTACCGAACCCGGGAATCTTCATTTACGACAATATCTAGATCAGTACCTAGCCAATGGTTTTATTCGCCTGTGTATGTCTCCTGCATCCTCGGCTTTATTCTTTGTGCCTAAAAAAGAAGGCGACCTCAGAACTTGTATTGACTACCACGCATTGAACCAGATAACTGTTAAAAACCGATACCCTTTGCCTCTGATCCCTGAACTCCTTGACCAGGTGAAGGATGCCTGCATATACACCAAGTTAGATATCCGGGGGGCCTACCATCTGGTGCGAATAAGGGAAGGCGATGAATGGAAAACTGCCTTCCGCACCAAATATGGGCTATTCGAGTACCAGGTGATGCCTTTCGGATTGTGCAATGCACCGGCTGCCTTCCAATACTTCATGAACGATGTCTTTCGGGAACTCATCGACGTTTGTGTTGTCTTATATATCGATGACATTCTTGTGTACTCCTCTTCGGAATCTGATCATAGAAAACATGTCAGGGCAGTTCTCGAGAAATTGCGCCAACACAAACTATTTGCTAAACTTGAAAAATGTGTTTTCCATGCCACAGAAGTCGAATTTCTTGGTTTCATCCTGACACCTAAAGGAGTCCGCATGGACTCACGAAAAGTGGATGCTATCCTCAAATGGCCATCGCCTAGCTCCGTGAAAGGTGTTCAAAGCATGCTTGGCTTTGCCAATTTTTATCGCAGGTTTATCCCGGAATTTTCTCGTGTGGTTCAACCCATCACTGCGCTCTTAAGGAAAAATAAATGTTTCGAATGGTCTGAAGAAGCCGAGCAGGCCTTTCAGGAACTAAAAGCTAAATTTATCTCCGCACCTGTATTGAAGCACCCGCGCCCAGATCTCCCTTATGTCGTCGAAACTGACGCATCCAGCCTAGCCATGGGAGCTGTCCTGTCTCAAAGAGATCCCGAAACTAACCAACTGCATCCCGTTGCATTTTGGTCCAGAAAATTCTCGGCACCCGAGGTTAACTACGCAATCACTGACAAAGAACTGTTAGCCATTAAATCCGCCTTTAAAGCCTGGCGGCATTATCTACTTGGCGCTAGACATACCATCACGGTGATCACCGACCACCGGAACTTACAGTATTTAAAGACCGCCAAGGCTCAATCATCTCGACAGCTCCGTTGGGCTTTGTTTTTTGCGGAATTCGATTTTGTAATCACCTACCGTCCTGGCTGCAAGAATGGCAAAGCGGATGCTCTATCCCGAATAGGAATGGGAGAAACTGATACTAACTCAGAACCTGTACCGATAATTCCCGAACAGAGAATTTTGGGCATGACTTCTTTACAAATGCTTGAAGACATTCAAGCTAGAGTTAAACAACTCCTGGACCCTACAGACATACAGGATTGGGTACAAAAGGGATCTGACTTTACTATGAATAATGATTTACCTTATTTCCAAGGGCGCTTATTTCTGCCACACAAGGAATTACAAGAGCTAGTTATTTCTCGTTATCATGATACACTAATAGAGGGGCACCCCGGTATTGCCAAGACGGAAGAAAAGGTGAAACGACAATTCTGGTGGCCTTCTTGGCGAAAAGATGTTAAATCATTTGTGATGTCCTGTGGTGTTTGCGCCCAAAATAAAGGCCAAAAGAAAAGACCAGCCGGTCTCCTTCAACCTTTAGACATTCCGCCAGCACCTTGGCACACCCTGTCATTGGATTTTATTACAGACTTACCTCCTTGTTCAGGATATAACACTATTCTTGTTATTGTGGATTTATTTTCCAAAATGGCCCACTTCATTCCATTGAAAGGTTTACCTTCAGCTTCAGTTCTAGCCAAAGAATTCCTTGAAAATATTGTTCGTTTACATGGATTCCCGTCTGTACTAATCTCAGACTGGGGAAGCCAATTCATTTCCCACTTTTGGCGTAGATGTTGTCAATTGGCACAAATCGATGTAAGATTATCGACTAGTCACCACCCTCAGACCGATGGTCAAACAGAGAGGACGAATCAGACCCTTGAGCAATATTTACGGTGTATGTTGCAGCAATCTGAAGGTAACTGGAAAGACATTCTTTGGATAGCCGAATATGCATATAATAATTTGGTACACTCTGGAACTGGGCAAAGTCCTTTTTATACTTTATATGGGCATCACCCTCGAACCTCAGACCTTGACTCGCCTCAAGGCCTCGGAATGCCCGCCGTGGACCATCTGCATTCTACAATTACCCAAGCCTTCAAAGAAGCAACTACACATTTACAACAAGCCAAGAGAAAATACAAGAAGAATGCTGACCTGCATCGGAGTGAAGCACCTCAGTACCAGATTGGGGACCAAGTATGGCTGGCTACCAGGCACTTATCGCTCAAGGGACCTCAAACTTTTAATCCAAAATATCTGGGGCCTTACTCCATTACGGCCATAATTAATCCAGCGGCTGTTAAACTTGATTTACCAGCTAACATGTGAATATACCCTGTTTTTCATGTGTCACTTTTGAAACCAGTGCAACCTGGAACCAGACTAATCAAGCCTCCAGAACCCATTCAAATAGATGGAGAACCTGAATTCGAGGTGAAGAACATTTTAGATTCAAAGATGTTAAGGTCAAAACTTTTCTATCTAATCGATTGGAAGGGATACGGGCCTCAGGAGAGGTCGTGGGAACCCAGTGACCATGTACATGCACCTCGATTAATTAAGAAATTCCACCGGATCTTCGCAAACAAACCAAAACCCCCGGAGGGAACAATCTTGGGAGGGGCCCTGGGGGAGAGTGCTGTCATGATGCCTACTCCCGGGAAGCCAGTTCAGGACCAGCGTCCCCGAAAGCAGACATCATGCCCCCAGGGAGGGACCCAGCAACCCCTTATTGGGGCTCTTTGGACATTGTCCTGGCGCCTTTGGAGCCAGGCTCATAGAAGGCATCAGTCCTGGCACCATAGGCACCAGGCTCATTATGGGAGTGCTTGGATGGACTTACCTGATGCAGACCATGCTGCCGGATCCAGACCTCCTTGAGGTCTGAAAGGGACTATTTTACCTATGGGACTATTTTACCACTCGGGCGTGGCTGAGGAAGAATACTTACCTGGAACTACTTTGGGGGCTATTTAAACCACGCTCAGACAGCAGCTCACGCTTCGCGTTGTTCTGCATCTAGCAGCTGGACGCTCACTGTGTCTGCTCCTGCATCCTGGCTCCAGCCACGCCCGCCTGCAACCTGGAACACCTGAAAAGGAAGGAAAGGGTGAGAAAGGTGAATAATTGAACTTTACCTACCTCCATCCGGAGTCCGGAACCATCACTCCGGCGATCCTGAGAAAAGACATTATTTTTAGAAGCGCATCGCATCGCTCGCTGCAGCGCCACGTTCCACTCACCTTCACGAGGCGCCCTCGGGCTCTTAAGCAACCATTGGCACCATCCGTTGCCTTTCAGCGCCTAAGGAGAAAAAGAGACAAAACAAAGGTGAGCGAAGGAACAGATTGAGGAAGGCCTGATTCTTCCACCTTAAGACTTACCTGATTATTGTTGGGACAATCTTTCCTCACCTCTGGTCGGCGCCGCTTCTTTGGCACTTCCATACCCCGGCCCCTAAGGGGAAAAAGACAGATGCATTAGTGGGTGAAAGCAAGATCACTAAGGGAACCATCCATCAAAAAGACTCACCAGAGTTTACCTTCGGCAAATCCATTCCTCAACGCGGATTCTTCATCCTGCATCTGAAATAGAGAAAAGGACAACGGACAATTAAGGCTTGAACTTTTGCAACTGAATACTTACGGCCTCATATCGGAAAAGTCAAGCGGAGTTGAATACTCACCAAACCCGAGATCCAGTGAAGTAACTGGAAATCAACGTGCCCCTGCATCGGAAGCAGGATGGAGAGCTCGTCCTTTCAGACTCTAAGGTGAGACTCTACGGGGAATCGCGGAGGGGGTTCGAGGAGTGTGAGAGGGGGAAGGGGGGAATCCAACACATTATCCAGCAGACAGTTAATCTCCTTTTCCATCTACAGAAGGATTCTTCTACGGGCCAGACAGGCGAGGTTTGGGGGTCCGGTCCAGTCCGTCTTCCGAGTCCTGCGCATCACCTTAGAAGAGGTCATAGCAGTCCAGAACAGGTCGGCGCCTCCGTGGGAATCAGGTGAGCGTTACATCTTCGTAGTCTGTTTTTAGTACCTCTTGTAATCTGAGGCGAATCAAAGCCAACATTAAGTTGGAGACCATGCTCACTTCATCTATTAGAAGCATTTTCATTTGTTTCAAAACTCTGCATAGTTCCATTGCAGCTTCTGTAGAAAGTTTGTAATAATCTAATTTGTTTTTGTGTTCTACTGGAAGGAGTACTAATCGGTGTAAAGTGACACCGCCTATGTTGTAGGCAGCTAAACCTGTGGGGGCAGTTACAACAGCTGACAGTTTGTTGTTTGTGAATTGTTGAAGGAACTTGTTGATGATTTTGATTAAGAATGTTTTTTCCTGAAACAGCTTGACCACTGAAATATAGCAGTATAAGTTTGTAGTTTTGGCAGATACCGTTTTTATTTTCATGTTGTACACCATGTTCAATTTGCATTGTTACTTCTTGGAAAATACTACGCTGCTCATTGTTCAGTTTTGATTTCAGTACAGTGAAGTCTTCTGTATCTTGTTCATAGTGACACATGGTGTTTTCTACTTCTGTCATAGCTAATTCTGCCTCATTTGCTATTAGTGGCTGTCCCAGTGGTTCTTGGCTTCCTGTTACAGAAGGTTGACTACTGTTGGGATGGCCTCATCTAGTTGGGCCTGGAGTTCTTCATCGTGTTGCTGTTCATTGTGTAACATTGTTTTGTACTGTGTAAAGTCTAGATCTGTTATAGTGCTTTCATTTGCTTTGAAAGCATCTTCATAGGAGTCATAGATATCTAGCAACTCTTTTTTTCTCCATGGTTTAAAAAGTTGTAGCAGGGACATGGAATATAGTTCTTTATGTTGAGGAGTTTTTAATGACAATTTGATATGATTAATAAAGCATAGTTTGGTAAGTTTCACTAAGTTGCCTTCACAATTTGTCACTCTGTATCTACCTTTGTTTTCATCTGGTTTTATATTATTTTAATATGTGAAGTTTTGGCCTATGTGGTATAGACACATGGTTTCCAAATTGGTACTCCTGTTTGGGTAGTATGTGTCTGGTAATTTGTTTTTCAAAATGCCTTGGCTGTTGGGATCGTTTTTGGCTATTGTTTTTATGTCCTCATATGATTTGAGAACTATTTTTCTAGATTTAGCACGACCAAGACTTAGCCATACTGTATTTTCAGATGTTCTATACAAAACAGTACCGGTTAAACGGTCTGCAGCTTCATAGCAGCCACATTCTCTATGAGAGAGCATTTTTATGCCTAAGCTGTACAATTTCTGTGACAGTGTTTTGTCAGATGATAGGTCATCCCAGAGGTCTTGAAGCTCTGTTTTTTTCTGCTTTGGTTAGGTAGGCTTTAACATATTGTGCAACTTCAGTGGAATTGTCTGCAATGTACTGCACATCTATGTTTGCATTCCATAGGAGGGCAATGATTGCATTGTAATCATTGATATATTTTGCTTCTTCTGTTCTTTTCATGTAATATGTGTTCTTAGTTGATTTACTTTTGACAATATGTCTAACTGAAGACATGAAGTTGTTTACTTGACCTGTTGTTGTAACTGGTCTAGGGAAACCAAAGCGGCATTTGGTGTAGTATTTCCCTTTGTTTTTATATTTGCGACGACAATATTTCCCACATTTGTGTCTTTGAAATTGTAAAATGTGTGCATGAAGGTCACTATTTGTTGTTTGTGAAGGAATTTCACAAGTGATACATTTTTCGATAAACTCTAAAACAGTGGCATCACTGTCCTGACCAAAGTTAGGAGCATCTTTAATCCATAAAAGCATGTGGATATGTGGTGCTGCTCTGGCTTGGTATTCTTTTCTCCAAAAGAAGTGTTGCACTTCTCCGAGGGGAGGAACAGTTTTATTATAAATAAAGTGTAGCATAGCAAAGAAGCCATGATGGAAATATCTTGAAACATTAACAGGATCTAGAGAGCAGAGTTCTCCAGGTGTTAGTATATCTATGTTTGTTTTGTTTTTGTTTGCTATGTGTAGGAAATCATGTAAATCTAACCATCCATATTCTGCACAACTTAATGTAACAAACCAAGTGGATGGGCCAAAGTTTCTTATCATACAACATACATCTCTGTGACGTCGGAACCAGTATTCTTTTGTACCATGCATGTTTGCTAACAGATTTGTAATGCTTGATTGTAGAACCTCATCTTTTTCTTGCACTTTTTTTAGCAATTGCATAGCTGACATATTTTGAAAATGGGTACCTGATTTCAATGTGTGTGCAACTCCGTAGCATAGAGTTGCTTGTTCACTTTCAAAGAGTATGTGGACTGTGTATTCCACATTTTGTCTAAATCTGGGATCTTCAGAATACAATTGTAAAGAGCGGTATTCTGATTCTGTTATCTGAGTGGGTCTATCAGCTTACCTGTAGGAAAGAGTAGAGGAGAGGCAAGTGCTTTTATACTTTTTTCCCAGATGCTGATTGGTGATCCTTTGGTTTGTTGCATTTGGTACGTTTCCAGTGCATCATCTATGGTGTGTTTAGAGTGGAATGGATGAATTGTATAATGGTCTAAATATTGGATACTGTAGCAGTATCTAGAAGTTGAAATTGGTGTTTCCGGTTTCTGGTGACTCTTGAATTATTTCAGTGGTTTCCCTCAGGTTTTCTTCAATATTAATTTCTTTGTAGTATTCATTATTGTCTTTTAGATATTGCAAGGCTTGTCTAACTTTATGTAAGTCCACGAGTTGGCGCCACTTTTTTTGTCTTTTGTAGGTACACCATTTACTAAGACAATTAAAGATTGATCTATTGGACGTTGCACTCCCAGAGTGTGTACATTTTCTTTCAGATCTAATGGTAAATAATTTACTTTGCCACAAATGCCTTTCACTAATTCAGACGGAGGTAATTTTGCTGTTTTTGGTTGAAGGTGTATTATTGCTTGAAATGGGTGCACTGTTCAAATTATGATGCTCTCATATAAATTGAGTTGTTGTAGGGGTTTTGGTAGTGGTAATAATTCCAAGTTATTTGTGATAGCATGTGAAGGAGTTTGGTTGTTGTCAAGTTTTGCAGTGAAGTAACTGCAAAGTATTAAGGGGTCAGCTATTTCGTATTTGTTTTCTGCTATTAGGTAGAGAGCTAATTCAAACCATTTGAAATCTTCATTGTCTTCTATTTTGTACGTTATTTCTACAGTTTTTGTGCTAGTTTTATAAAGAGTTCTGCGGCAACACACACACATGGTTTGGTACTTCAGCGGATGTACTTTTAAATTTTAGTATTTCTTTTTTGTATGTGTGCAGTAGAAGTTTGCCATCTGTACAATTGTTGCTAGTCCCTTGTAAAGCTATTGCATTGTGTAAGTGGCTTTCACTTCCAAAATATTTTCTCTGGATATGCTCTATTTCTTCGAGTAGGTGTTTGGCTTTAACATGTAGAAGTTTGTTATTTAAATTGGCTAGTGCTAAAGCAGGACTTTTAGCATAGTACAGTTTATGCACTAGATTTCTTATAGTTGAATGATGTGTTGATATCATTTTGATATGATGGAAGGTGCTTTTGCAAATAGATCCTGAAATGCAGGCTAATGAATGTCCTTGTAGTCCTGTGTATTTGTGCACTGGACAGGTATCCATATTTTGTAGTAGTTTCATTTTGAATTTGTCTTTGCCTTTCACATGCTGATTGAGGAACTGGCGTAAAAATTAGAAAGATTTTTTGGCAATGTTACACATTGGCGTGCAGGGCCATTTGTAGACTGGACATTTTGGTTCAGTCGAATTGAGAGTTTTCTGAGGATATTTTTATAAGCAGCATTTCTTGTTCTATTATGGTATTATTACGTTTTTCATACCCTCATCCACTGCTATGTATGGCAATTGTGTGTGTTTGCTTTTGTTTGTATGTTTGTATGCTTCTTCATTAAAATATGGATCTGGCTCGTGGTGCGACTCCATTTACCTCCACAGATATTTAAGAAGTTATTTTTGTTGACATTCCGTTTATTGAGAAGTCTTTTTTGTAGTTTAGTAGTTAGTTTTGTTAGTGGTTTCATTCTGTTTAAAACTAAAATAAATAACTTCCTTTTGAGAATGATTGCACTGTCTATGAGAGCTTCTAGGATTAGTTTTCTACGGTAGGTTTTAAGGGTTTGGGTTGTGCATGATTTCTCTCCTGTTTTCATAAAGTTCTGAAGGACTCTGTGGCGGAACATTTTTTGTAAAATACTTTTTTTGGTATGGTTACTTGCCACTACATCAAGATTTATAGGCGCAGTGTTAGCAGTAGTGGTAGCAGAATTCTTGTTAATCACTTTCTGTTTCCTTTTACATTTTGAAAAAGGAGAAAAAGTTTCTGTACTGGAAGCTAGTTTTGTTTCACTTAATGACTGTATTAGCTGTTTTGTTTGAACTTTTTGTACAAATTCTGCTAGAGATGGATGCTTATTTTGCACAATTACTTTGATTTGCTCTACTTCTGCGTTGCTTTCTATAGAGTTGCTTTTTGGTAGGCATTCTTTTGGGTCTGTTGGAAAAAGGTATGGGTTGGGCTCTTGTGCAATGTATGTGTGCTGTGTGCATGAGTGTCTGAGTATGATGGTAAGGATGTATGTGGAGGTGTGTGATTGTGCAATGGCCAGCTACAACAAGTTGGGAAGGCTATTCTTGTATTTGTGTGTTACTATACTGGTGTTCAGATGACAATACAAATTAAGCTCTTGGTGAGGAGAAGCTCTTATACTTAATATAATGATATAGAATTAAAACAGTGCTTTGTTCTGCAATACTGACATTCTAGGGGCTGATTCATGGAATTTGTGCGCCGAAATAAATGGGGATTTGTGTGCTATTCTGCCCGAAAATCCCATTTTTCGGTGCACAAATTCCATGGATCAGCCCCACAGTGTGTTTGAGTAACAGTTAGAACATTATGGTAGTATTGTACTTACTTTTTGTATGGAAAGAGTAGGTTTCTTCTGAGTTGTTGTTTGTACTTCAGATGCTGCTGCTTTTCAGGAAAGTGGTCTTCACTACAATTGTAATAGAAAGAAGTTAGTAATTTTGTGTGTTTATAGCACTGTTGTTCATTTAGATGTTGATTTTTATGTTTTTGTAGTAGTAGTAGTGGTAGTAGAGGTTTTGATAACGGAACATAGTGTGTACATGCAGTTTCCTTTGCTTATGTGCAGCCTTTATATTTTACTTAGAATCTGTTAGTTGAACATGCTTTGCAAATTAGTATAATACTAGTATAATTGCATATTAGTATAATACTAAGCGTATGAAACTCGCTTGGCTTCTTAAGGCTGTGTTATTGGATGTTAGGAGATAGAAGAAATAATCATATACTTATTTTGCTATTTTTATATGGGTAAATGGCAGAAACTGTATAGAAAAGCATGGAATGTATGCATTTGTGTAGGTAATAAAGCAGAAGGATGTGATGAAGAGGCATTGGTGTTGTTTCAGCTGGGAGCTTTTCTAATGCTAATGTCTATATGTGTGATTCATGAACTCATCCTGGCTGTGTGTCATTTTATAATACACTACAAAGTGTTTTTCTACAATTATACTGTTATTACTCCCATCTTTTAATATGAAATTACACTTTTTTAGCTTGCTGTGTGTGTAAAAAAGAATTTGGATTGCAGACAGGTTTGCAAGTGACAGTTGATTTTAGCAGATGGGAAAAATGACAGTAAGTTATTTTTGTAGGTTGTACAGGTTAAGTGGTAGTTACCCTGTTTATATGCATTTATACAAGAGCTGTACATGTACTGTGTGTAGAAAATATGCATACCTGTAGTTTGTATTCATGCATGTGGATATGCATGAAGCTGCAAGTAGAAATCTTGGAGACTTGTGCAGTAGTTTTTGTAGTAGGTGCTTTCCAATGACATGAGATTTGTACTCAGAGTGAATAACAGTACATTTGAAGAGTTAGATGTAGAGTTCTTGGATGTAATTGGTGGATGGTTACTGATCATCTTCATAAATGGAAAGCATTGCTGTTTTCCAAGTCTGTGTTTTCCCCTATGCATATGTTTCATATGCTGTGAGTGAACCCCAAGTGAATTACTGTAAGAACATATTTGAAGTATAAGTCTACAAATATAGTACGTTTTGAATTTTTTGTTCCTGCCTGTAACTGGCCTAGATAAGTCAGTAAAGGAAAAAAGAGGGAGCCAGATATGGGATGTCATCAGTTATGTCATCAATGACATTTGTGATGTCATCTTTGATGTCCTGGGTGTTAGTCTTAGCAGTGCACGGTGGTGGCGCGAGTTATGGTAAATTAGCTTACCATAACTGGCGAATTTCAGGGTTTTTTCAGTTTTACTTGGAACCATAACGTCCCTGTAACATCGTTTTTTTCACTGAATTTCATAGGTTTTTAGTAGCACAACTTAACCATAGCATACATTTAACAATGTTTTTTTACTGAATATATATATGTATATGTATATAAATATATATATATAACAAGGCCCATTCATAATAATAGTGTTTCCCCCTCCCCAATTAATACATTAGAGATCAATTTAGATTTGAACTGTAAACCCACTATGTCCAGTCTATTGTCCTCCAGTAACTCCACCAGTTGAAAATCTGCAGACTAGATGAATCTCAACATCGAGGTTAGTATGGAAAGGATAGTAGATCTATCAAGTACAGTAGACAAAGAGTCTTTAAATTCCCTTCCATAATCAATACAGACGAATATGTATCTGGCATCTTTGACGTAATCATGGCGGGGGGTAGAGACTGGAGGGCAGATTGTAGGGGGAACTTTGTGGGACAAATAAGTGCCCTTTGAAAAAGTTGAAGTGACCATGCTATGCACTGCCCCCCGAATGCAGCGGCCTACTGTGAAGTCGAATCAATTGTAGAAGTAGGTATTAACCCTTCCAGGGGACCGAGAACAGATTTGGGGACCTCCTTTAAAGACATTGGGGCCAGGTACATGGCCACTGGTACAGGTGGAAGTGCTCGAGGAATTAAATAAGGAAGAATTCTCATCGAGCTAGCATCAACTGGACCCCTTTTAGAAGAATAACCCTTCTTAGATCTTGGCTTTTTCTGGGTAACAAACGAAGATGCAGATTGAGAAGTGGACTCAGGCTCTCCCGAGAGAACCATAGTGTCCGAATTCCCCAGATTTACAGTTAGCAGAAACTTCCCTGAGTGTCTCTTTTTGTGTGCACCAGCAGGTAAAGATTTTTTAGACTTCTTCTTGGATTTCCTAGTACAAGCATGCAGGGAAATTATAATAATAATATCTTTATTGTGTTCAGCTCGTAAAAACTTTTTACAAAGACAAGCTCAAAAATACATATATATAAAATAGATAAAAGCACATCCCAGGATCAAAACTCACACATTTGACCGCAAGCAACTCCTTTGATCTTAGCCATACTTGAAGAAGGGCCAATTGCACAGAGGTAGAAGCAGTGTTCAGACAGTATGCCCAGAATGACTTGAATTTTAATGAGTCACAATTGTGAACTTGAGACCCAAGCTCCTTGACGTAAACAGGTCCCAGGCCAGCACAGTTAGTAAGGATGTGCCTAGGGGTTCAGGAATATCCTTCTTACAGAAAATCTGACAATATCTCTCATCATTGGTGAGTTTATGCTGTGCAACCACAATAGAGTGAAGTGGTTGCTGGTTTTTGCGTAGCTGTAAGAGAAAATGATGTACTGTTAGGTGTGGACATAGCAACAAATACGGCGCTGGTTTCAAGTAATTATAAGATACCTCTGCTGCCAATACATAGTGCTTCAGGGTATACAAATGTTCAAACTTGGCGTTCCAGTCCGACAGCTTCAATTTTTGTTAAAATCAGCTGTAAATCCTCCCAGCTTGAATAGCTCCTGTATAGAAGCCTCATACTCACTCCCCATCCTTGTACCCTGAACACCTTCTCCCAACAAACAAAGTATCAGACATTTAGGAGCTGTCCTAGTTTTAATGTACAGCTCCCAGCACTTCCTAAGTACCATCACCCATAGAAAGATGATGCCCATTGCAAGCACAGATATTCCACCAATCCAGATTGTGGAAGTTGCAACATCTTCCGGGCAAAAGAAGGCTTCAATTCAATTTTACCTCACCCAATTATTCATGTTCAGAGACTCAAGCCCACACAAAACTGCCAGGCAAAAACATGTATTGTATAACGTTAAAAACCCTTTCATGATAAACCCAGCCATCTGAGTAGCAAATCTGTAGATTAGGCCAGCCAATGGTTTGAATTTCTGGTTTTAGCTTCAATGATTAACGAATAATCCCCAAAAGAGGAAAACTCCAGGCCTAGATAAACATAACTGTTGGTATATTCAATGTTACCTAGAATGGTACACATCATCACTCCGTTTATTTTACGGCAGCTTACCAGCATCACTTTAGTTTTGTTTAGGGTGATGATCGGGTTGTTCTCCAAGCTATAGGCCTGCAACTCATTTATCATGTTTCTTATCCCTGAGAAAGTACTGTCAAAAATGACCAAATCGTCTACATATAGCAATGATATCTGAGTATCCCCCACTCTAAGTGGACAATTAGATTGTGCATGTAACCTGGACGGGAGGTCTGACAAATATAAATTAAATAGCAGTGGAGCCAGCACACAACCTTGCTTGACTCCTCTGCTAAATCAGATTGATGTTGTAGTTTGGCTGAGTTGTTAGTATGAAATAATATAAGGATTTCCAGAATCCAACGGGACATCCCAACGCTGTCAACTTCACCCACAGCTTGACCCGGATGACACAGTCAAAGGCAGAGGTAAAATATATAAATGCAACGTAGAGGCTAACCTCCGTCCTGGCTCTGACTCTTTGCAGGAGCACATCGACCAATCTGATGTTATGCTTTGTGGATGAGCCCGGCGGAAAGCCAGTCTGAAATGGGTATGACAAGTTCTTAGTCTCCAGCCAATTCGGTAAAGCCTTTAACACCAAGGTGGCAAACAGTTTAGCCGTAGAATCAAGTAAGGAGAGGAGCCTATAATTGCTGGGTAGGTCTCTATCCCTTTTCTTGAATAGGGGAATCAGAATAGAAAATCACCAGCAAAGGAGTAGTCTACATACATGACATACTCTGTCAAAAAATAAATGTAAAATCGATGGCCAGCCCTCATGGTCACACTTAAATACAATGTTGGAAAGGCCATTTGGGCCTAAAGCCCTAGAGGGTTTAAGATGTTTAATAGCGGCCCCAATATCCGATATACTACATGCAAGCAGCCACATACCAGCTTCTACTTCAATCGCATTGTCTTCACTGGAGTGCTGACTGGAGCTAATGTGTTAGATCAAGCAGGGAAATTATCTCCTGAGGGTGATCTTATGTTGACACATGTATATATATATAAGTTTCAAAATAAATTTTAAAAGAAATGTGCCAGCAAACTGTGGAACTCTATTCCTCTTCCACTCAGAGCCCAAGACTCATTCTGGATCTTCTTAAAACACACCTCTTGACCAAAAGCTTAAGACTCCATGACACACATCTTGTCTACATATACTCCACCTTCTTGAGGCCACCTGTTATCGAATACTCTTCATGTTAATTGTCATTGTTTGTCCAATTGTAAAGTCTCTTATTTGCTGTCTTTGTCTTGTATTTTCTGTGCAACTACTGTAACTCTTATCCAATGTAAGTAAGCACCCAGATGCCTCAGGGATCGGTGCGCTATATAAGTTTCGAAATAAATAAATAGATATATAGTGTTAATTCTTGGGTTAGCTTTCCCCCTCTATCCATCTCTGAGTTATCTATCACCCTAAGATTTGCCTCCACACATCTTGGTGTTTTTGTTATTGCACTTTTGTGCAAGGTTTGCACCTTTAGTAAGCTTATCTTTTTATTTATGCAACTTGGCATACATTGTGTGCATTTCCTTCAGTAACATTTCTAATGTGATCCCCTTCACTATGTGACAAGGATGAAGAGTTGGTCACTGTAATGCTGGGTCTCGGTACACACGCTACAATAACACAGAAATCTTGCACCTTGTTAACTATTTGGTTATCCCTGTTCTAAAGTTATTTGTACTTTTTTCCACGAAATGTTTACTGAATGGCATGTAGTCTGTGTAAGGAATGTATCCAATAATATGGTCACTGAAAAATGGCAGTTTTTCCAAAGAATCATGGTAAAAAGGCTATGGTGTGACCCTTTAAAAGTGTTTGCATTATACCACACAAGGGGAGCAGGAGTTGCGGGGTGTCCCTCACTCCCTTTTTGTGGTGCAATGGGTCCTGGGGTGCCACAGGTGTCTCCGCATCCATTACATGGACTGTAAGGGCCACACCGCAGCCTTTTTGCCGCAATTCTTTTTAAAACTGCCATTTTCACGCTGACTTTAATGCATGGAACTGTAAGGAAGGCATGGCATCAACAGTAAGACAGACCACAGTTCAAGGGTGTTTATTGAACTTAAAAAAAGGGTATGATAAATGCCTATCTAAACCTAAATCTACAGATGGGGGCAAGCTACGACCATCAAATAATAATTACGCAGTCCTAGTGGTCACTTGTCAAAATAAAAGGGTCTATAATGTAAAAAAAAAATTGCCAATCCTTACTTCTAAATACAAATAGTGTGGGGAATAATGTTATGAAAAAGAAAGAAGTGTTCAAAAATGATATGTCAGGTTTCAGGCCGTTGGCCTCCCTTCCCCACGTTTTCAGCACAGGATAAGGCACTTCACTTGAGCGTAGCACAGTCCCTGCCTTCTTTAGCACGAGGTTACAGTTCAATCATCAGCATCGGGTTCTTTCGGAGCGTGAGTCTCCTTGCTTCTCAAAGTCTCTTCTCTCAAAAAGCCTGATGCAACCAAATAAACAACAAGTTCTTTTCCTCTTTGGATTTCCACAAGTATTCACATTGGGTGTGTCACTCTCCACCCTGGATCCCCCTCAGCCGGACTCTCATCCTTTGTGTAAAAAGTTCTGCACAGGCTTCCCTCTGCCGAGCTTGTCTTTCACCTTTCTCTTTATCACACAATGTTCATAGGTTATTCTTTTTCGGGTGACCCACGGTTCAGCCCGGATCCCCCTTAGCTCGGCTCAGATCCCTTCAACATAATTAGTCTCCCTCTGCCGGGCTTGGGCCAATGTTAATTTTACATTAAGTATCAAAGATATTCGAATGTGCAGAGGGTTTGGCTTGACCCGTTGCAGGACCACTTCAATTTCACAATACTCTTTCTTTTAACGTTCGCACCCTTTTGGTTGGATACCTAACAGAGACTTTCCAATTAGCACCCACGTGATGCCGGACCAATCTGTCTACAGTATTGTATCTTAGCTTCAAAGTTTATTCACTCAACTGCTGTTTTAATAATCTTCTTTATACAATGTTGTCGCTTGCAACATTGGTTTTCACACCCGGTCTGGTATCAATCTCCCCCACTGCACGGCTATGCTGACTTCACTGGTGCTGCTTTGTTGTAGGAGCCAAGGACAGTACCATAGCGGCAATCGCTTTTCCCCACCTTGACTATCGAGGCGTGAGAGCCCTGGGTACCTCTGACACACATTTCAGGATTCTTCAGCTTTAATTCCAGGTCTTACGTTACATATTCTCAAATGCTCATGGAAGATGCAGTCTTTCAGTGAAAAGGTCAAGGGTCCTTCCCTCCTTGCAATCCTCTTCGGTCTTGCCATCTTCCGCCTTGTATTAAACTGCCATCTTGGAACTGCTGCTTTCTCGTGTGCTTTGCCTCGCTCATAGTGTCCGTTCGTTCTCCGCCTTTTATCCGTGTGGGGAAGTATGATGAAAGTCAGGTGTCTGTAATGATCAGTAATTGCCTGACACTGCTTGACCATTGTATTGGGACATGTCAAGTCTACAACTCGGGTGTTAGTCTGTGTTCGCTCACAGTGAGTTGTCCGTGGGAAAGTGTTTGTGTCAGAAAAGGGAGGGGGGTTGAATCCGTAAGCATCCTACCTGGTAGGATGGGGTAAAGGTGTTACAGGGAAGGGGATACTGCATCTCACCATCCAGTGTCCCACTTCCACTATCCAAAGACCCCTCATCCAGGTGATCCTCCCGCATTAGGCCACCTGGATGACAGATCCTCGGGGACTAGCAGGTCAGACACCTTCAGATTTCTTACACCTGCTTGGTTTTTGAAGTTAATAATCTGCAGGACTGTTCCAGAAAATTGCACAAATCACACACAGGCTAAAGCCTCTTTCTCCATTATTGAGTATGTCATTTCTGGCCCCTCTGAGTGAAGGCGATGCAAAGGGCCATGGTGACCTCTTGCCCACCCTCCCCTTGAAGCAGTTCATTGAGTAGCAGGGCACCCTATAAATGCAGTCATTCAATCGCTCAGTGTGATACCCAATCTGTGTGAACACGCTTCAGTCGTAAGTTTGGTTAGAATCTTTATATCAAAAGTGTGCCTGAATGGTGATCTAAGTATGTCCTTTTTGTACATCTACGGCCTGATTACAAGTCTGGCAGTACTAGTAACACATCCAGTATTTTAAGTAACAGATATTTTACCGCTTCACCAAAATACGCATTTCAGTAATGAAGCTCATCTTTTATGCCAGCTTTTGAGTGGAGCTAATTACCTTAATACAAAAGCATTACCACACATGGTAATTGCCACATGCAGTAATATAAAATCATCATGCAGCCCTTTGGGACTTGAAAGCTGAGAATAACTGAATGGTCTGCATTAACCAGAATCATGCAAGTTGCCACATTTTTACTGCATGCAGTAGCAGTATTACCTGTTGGCGGTATTTCAATAGGAAATATTACCAAACTTGCAAGCATTCCCTTTGATGTTAAATGGTCCCTGATCTTTCTATAACCAATTATGCTTAAGCAATAAGGCCCAAGCCACGGGCCATTACCGAGTCAGGTAATGCCCCGGGGCACATAGTTACAGGCCTGAGCAAAGCGAGACTGGGGTACTAATAACATTCTTTTTCTGTTCCGAAACACTAAAACATTTCCAAAGAAAAGGCTGCCGGGGAAGGGAAAACGGAGTCTTTTTACCCTTTCCATGGCACCCATCTAGAGCGCACGCGCAGGGGACCGAAGTGTTCCTAGCGCGTTCGCTCCTGAAAAAGTAGAAAAAGAAGGTAAGTGGGGTTGGTAGGGCAGGGAGGGGATTGTTTGCAACGGAAGGGAGAGGAAGAAAGAAAAGATTTACCTGAATCCCCGGCGAGGGAGGATGGCAGCCTCCAGCCGTGTGGAGGCTCGGAGCGGGGATTGCCATGTTTTGAGCCTCCTGATTGGCTGAGGGGTTGCCCCGCCTCCCCGCCAGGGATGCACATTCGAGGGATTCTGTGTGGGTTATGGACCGGGTGAGAGCCAATCAGATTTTGTATAACAATCTAATTGTCTCTCGACGGGTACTAATGATTATTATTCCTTAAGAGCTCCTCCTGAGCGCTTGCAACATTCTCCTAACCTTAAGAATTCATGCAGCTGGTCTATATTTTCAGGCTCAGGGTGAATTTTATGGTATCTATGTTTTCTTTTGGGAGCGATACCATAAAAGAATATGGTACATGCTAACAGAGTGGCAATTGTAACATATGTATTCGTAATAGTTAGTTTAGCTTCTTGTATTGCTGCTAGCAGTGCATGGGGCCTTGTGCTGTGTTTCAGTCGGTTCCTGACAAAATATAGAATATTGTCTTGAAAGATGCATACATCTTGAATAGATTAGCTTTTAAAAACGTCTGAAGCTCTAGAAAGGCCAAATTGTATCCTTTTAAAGTGGTATGCACCTTCTGCTGTGATAAGAAATGTTAAGTGTGTCGGATGTGACGATTCATGGGATCACATCACTTCTCTCCATGGAGAAGCCCTTCCCTGTGAGGCTGTGCCTGCTATGCAACATTACCCCTATGGGTGGTCGAAAGCTGGGCCTCACAGCAAGAGACGCTCCTCATGAAGACAAGGATTCCCATTCCGTGATTGAACTCCCTAACCATCTTGCCCTTGAGTCCATGAAATCTATTAACTCTGCTGAGGAACAATCTAAAAAGCACCTCTGTATACTATTGTAATACTCCTTCCTTATTCTTGTAAATATTGATACTACCAAGGTCAGGAACACTAAAATAGACACACATTCTGCTCTCAAGACATCTTCCAGGAGTACTGTGAAGATGAAGATTGATGGAGTTATACAAACTACTCCTTTGGCAAGTACAAAAGGTACTGGGAAGAGGTGGCCTCAAGGATGCATGAAGAATTCCCAAGGGGCACAAACAAAGGACACTTTTCTGGGGAGGACCCAGCTGAAGGATGTAAAAACAGAGAAAGGAAACAATAAGAAGCAAAGCAGGCCTGAAGCCTGGCAGACCCAGGAAGTTCAAACCTGGAAGCAAGAAGCTGCGTCAGGGAAGCAAACCTCCAGTTGGGAGGACACTGACAAAGTCTTTTTCAGGCCGATCCAGAGTAGGCCAGACTGGAAACTGGAACCCGACCAACAGTGACATGGCCTCAAATAGGTGGACCAATCGGTCCATTAACTGCACTGACACTATCTGGCTCGGGACCCCGCTGAGCCAAAGTATTGCAGCGGGGAGCGGAAATAGAAGCAGAGAGAACATTCCTTGGGAATGCATCGACCCAAAACCCAAGGAAGAACCAGTGTCGTGGCTCCACTGGAGAAGGAGTAACAGGGGTCACAGGAGATCCAGTAGGGGATTGGGGAAGGGTGCAGAAGTTAAAGAAGGCATTAGGAGTAATCTCCCTCATCGTAGTCACTGCATTAAAAGCATGGAACATAAAGAAAGGTGAGGGGTCCGAAATGAGAGGCGGACACAAAGCTATGGTATTCTCAAAGTCAGACTTTTTAATAAACAAAAATGGGTTGGAAAAGCACCTCTATAGCCCTATTGTAAAGAGGAATTTCTCAACCTAGCAAACTAAAACTAAAGATCTGTCTGTGTCAAGTAGTCAGTAGCAAAAAAAAGTCCTTGTGTCTTAAAATGCTCAAAACTGACTATCACACTAGACACAAAACAACAAAAGGGTGCAAGCAAATGTCTTTGACTTGTTATCAGTAAAAAGTATTCGCAACCAGAAATATAAGGACACATGTTTTCCAAGGAAAGACGCTTGGATCCAGAGGGCGGTTCCCTTCCCCTGAATTATTAGGTAGGATGGCAAAAAGTGACACTTTATCCAACAGTTCCTTTGTGTCACAAATGTCTCTTTATCCAACAGTTGGTTTGTGTCAAAAGTAACCCTTTATCCAACAGTTCCTCTGTGTCTTTGTACGGGACTCACAAAGGTCTTGTTCAAATAATACATTCCATAACAGCCCCCATAACAGCCTTTCTTTAGTTTCAAACAACAATTTCCTTAACAGTCTTTCTTTAGTTCCTCTTGTAACTTTTGTGGATTATCTGATGTACTCCCTTGCCAGGAATCCTTCTATGAGGCTTTCAGATCCCCTGATATACTTCCCTGCCCTGTAGCTTTCCCCCATTGTCAGCTGCCTGGTGTACTCCCCTGCCATGACTTATTTGTTTCACTGTTCTTTTCATTATATTACAGTAGCATATACCCTGAGGTGCTCTGTATATTTTCCTATGGTAACACTTGCTTCAGCTTTCCCCCAGATTGGCATCTCATGCATCTGTATTTGCTTGGAGTTTGTTGCTGCACTTTGTCTTTTTGTTGTTCACATATTCTTCTTATTGGGTATTGAATTGGTATTAAGTTTGGTCTGCAATTAGACCTATTTTGAGTATTGTCCATATTATCAATTTCATACCATTCAGTCACTCAGTTGCATGTGTGTTGGTACACCCTGGGGTCCCTAACGACTTTGGGCAGGCTCACTGGTCGTTCACAGTGTCCCTGACTCTTGGAATGTCCCTGTGATGAAGCTTTGTCACAGGGTAATCTTCTTAAATGGTGCAGACATTCCCCCAGTGTTTCCTGCAACTCTGTGATCACTCGCCGGCTTTCCTCCATGGCCTGGACCAGAGAAGGCTGCCTTTTGGCACGACTGTACTTCCAGGACCCTTGTGGAGGTTTGTCAAAACAGACACAGTTCACTCGAAGATATGATATGATATGATATGGTATTTGTAACGCGCCTATACACAAGTGTTTCAAGGCGCGACGAGGCAGGGAGGGGGGGACAGGGGAGACAGACAACGATCCTACTAGGCCAGGTGTCATTCAGATCGCGCAAGTGCAGGGGTAGGGGAGGGGGAAAAAGTGCAAGGGGAAGGGGAGGGGGAAAAGTGCAGTACAAGGTAAGTGGCGTACGTAATAAATAAATAGGGCCAGCTGGTGGCAAGTGTGAGGTAAGTGCAGAACAAGTGCTGGGGGAGGGGGGGGCTGTAGGGATACAGAGACAGTCCCGCAGTGCAAAGGGGTTCCAGGGCATCAGTGCAAGTGGAGAGTGGCAGGGCCCAGGACCGAGGCCGTTTAGAGTGGTCCAGTTGCAGGATCAGTGCAGTTTCAGTGAAAATTAATTAGCAGTTCAGCAGGGGAGAGGGAGAGGGAAAGCAGAAGCAAAGAGGAAGGTTTTGAGGTGCTTCCGGAACCGGAGATGGTTCTCCTCAAGTTTCAGGGAGGCAGGAAGGCTGTTCCAGAGGGAGGCCCCTGCCGCGGAGAGAGATCTACCCCCAGCTCGTTGCTTCGAGAAGCGGCTAACCCTGAGGGAGTTGGAGGCGGATGAGCGAAGGGCTCGGGAAGGAAGATATTTGGGAAGAGAGAGTTGAAGGTATTTAGGACCCAGGCCCCAGAAGGCCTGGTGGACAATGCAGAGGGTTTTGAACTTTATCCTCGCAGCCACTGGGAGCCAGTGTAGAGATTTCAGTCCTGGAGAGATACGGTCCCCGGGCTTGAGGCCAAGGACAAGTCTCGCAGTTCTGTTCTGGATGAGTTGCAGAGGGCGGAGAGTGGAGGCAGGCAGATTAAGATAGAGGCTGTTACAGTAGTCCAGCTTCGAGAGAACCAGGGCTCGGGAGACAGTGAGCTTCTGGGGGAAGGAGAGGAAGGGAAGAATACCTCTGAGGAGGTGCAGCTGGTAGTGTGACCTCTTGGCGACGTCAGAAATATGAGGAGAGAAGGAGAGTGTGGAGTCGAAGATGACCCCAAGGTTTTTTGCCTTGCAGGTAGGAGCAGGGAGGGGGCCAAGGGAGGCAGGCCAGAGAGCTACAGGGAAGGAGGGAGTGGGAGTACCGATGAGTAGAATCTCAGTCTTACTGGCATTAAGGCAGAGGTCATTGGCGGCACACCATTCTTGGATAGCAGACAGACAGTCAGAGATGAGGGAAGGAGAGGGGGAGACTGAGGGTAGCCTGAAAATGAGCTGGGTATCGTCCGCATAGCACTGGAAATTAGGGCAGAGAGCGGCGATGCGGTGGGCAAGGAGTGCCAGATACTGGTTGAAGAGCCAGGGAGAGAGATTAGATCCCTGGGGGACACCACAGGTGGAGAAAAAGATGTCGGAGAGGAAGGACCCCAGTTGGACCTGGGAGGGTCGATTTGAAAGGAAAGAGGTCAACCATGCCAGAGCCTGACCAGTGATACCCAGGTTTTCCCGGAGACGGTTGAGCAGGATGGCATGGTTGACAGTGTCAAAGGCAGAGGAGAGATCGAGCAGAATGAGAACACACGGGGTGTTGGAATCAAGGTTCAAGAGCAGGTCTTCACGGATGTTCAGGAGAGCAGTTTCCGTGCTTCTGGCAGCTCTGAAGCCAGATTGATGGTCATGAAGACTACCAACAGATTCAGCATGGAGGTTAAGCTGGGAGATGGCCAGTTTCTCCAGGAGCTTGCCCAGGAAGGGAGTGATGGAGATAGGGCGATAGTTAGCCGGGCAGGAGGGGTCGGAAGAGGGTTTCTTGAGAAGAGGGTGCACAAGGGAGTGCTTGAGGGGGGAAGGGAAGACTCCAGAGGCGAAGGAGTGGTTGCAAAAGTCAGCCAGGGCAGGAGCCAGGGAGTCGATGTGGTCCTTGATAGTTTTGGAGGAACAGGGGTGAACCTGTTTAGACGAGACTTTCATAGATCGGACTTGTCTGGAAACCTCGTCAGCAGAGAAAGGTGGAAAGGCAGAGAAAGAGGGAGGAGGGGTGACCGCAGAAGGGCCAGAGGAAGGGCCGGGTAGGGAGGGAGGGAGGTGAAAGGAGGAGAGCGAGGACAGGATGTCCTGAGTTTTAGAGATGAAGTGAGAGGCCAGTGCAGTGCAGAGGGCCTGGGAGGGGACAGGAGAGGTAGAGACTGCAACAGGGTTGGCCAGCTCCTTGCAGATTTGAAAGAGTTCGGCGGAGTTGTTTGATGCCGCAGAGATGCGGGCTTGGATAAGGGCTCTCTTCTTGGTGAGAACGGAGAGCCGGTACTGCCTTTGGAGCAGGCGGCAGGCCAGTTTGTCAGAGGATGAACATGAAGCACGCCATTTCCTCTCTGCAACCCTGCACTTGCGTTTTAGGGTGGCGAGATCCGAGTCATACCAGGAGTTACATTTGGCTTTGGGCTTCAGGCGGATTCTCATGACGGGGGCAAGGATATCAAGAGTAACAGATATAGCAGAGTGGAGCATGGAGAGGGCTGTGTCAGGGTGGGAGTCAGCCGAAGGGGCAGGGGGGGGCGAGAAGGTAGCAGCGAAAGCCTCAACTGACACACGCTTCATGGGTCGGATGACCGAGAAGGTGGGTGGCAGTGATGAGGGTGGCTTTACCTGTGGGGTAGGCAGGGTGAGGTGGGAGGATAGGAGAAAGTGATCACTCCAGGAGAGAGGAGTGGAGAGAGGGACGGAGAGGGGAAGGTCAGAAGAGATCAGAGCATCAAGAGTGTGCCCAGCAGAGTGAGTAGGCCCAGATGGGAGAATAGAGAGTGAGAGAGAGTCGCAGAGGTCACGAAAGAGACCAGTGGGGGGACTGGAGGCATCAAGGTGGATGTTAAAGTCGCCAAGAAAGAGGAGTTGAGTGGTTGAGGACAGGAGTGCGGAGGAGAGGTCAGCCCACTCAGAGAGGAAGGAGGAAATTCGACCAGGTGGCCGATAGATAGTAGCCACGGTAAGGGAATGGCTAGGAGAGAGAGAGAGTCGGCAGACAAGGCATTCAAAAGAGGAGTAGGTCTGCGTAGGAGTGACAGTGGCAGGAATCCACTCAGGGAAGATAAGGGCAACACCACCCCCTGCACGGTTGGGCCTGGGCACGGAGAGGATCTTGTAACCGTCAGGTAGGAGTGTGTCAAAGCTGGTGGCAGAGCTGGCTGTGAACCATGTCTCAGTGAGACAAAGGACGTCGAGGTCCAGTTCCTCAAGAAGGTGACAGATATTGGAGGAGTGCTTGATGGCAGAGCGAGTGTTTAGTGTGGCAATGTGGAGAAGGCTGCCATCCTTGAAGAACTTCCGGGGAGGGGTACAGATCAGAGGTACGCCCTGCGGAGGTATTGAAGAAGGAGGTGAAGAAGAAGGAGCACGAGCATGAGGTGAAGAAGGAGCACGAGAGGGGGCAGGGAGGGAGGGTAGAGGCAAGGTAGCCAAGGATAGAGGAGGGGGGACAGCAGGAGAGGAGAGGAAGTTGATGAGGTGTGGGAAGCGTCTATCGAAGAGGTGAAGGTTGGCCTGAGGGCCTTGGACCAAGACGGTCCCGTTAGCGTAGACATTAATGATGGCCTTAGAGGAGTGGAAGGGGGCCAAGAGGACATCCCAACGGGTGCCACCATTAATGGGAGAGGAGGAGAAAGGAGAGAGCACAGAGACCATATGAAGGGTCCATAGGTCAGGCGAAGGCACGAAAAAGAGGATGTCAGTGAGAGTTTCCTTAGAGCAGGCATTAGTGTAGGTGTCAGCGATAGGGAGGCCTGGGTTGGAGACCAGGATGTCCTTTTTAAACTTTTTCCTACCAGATTTAGTGAGGAAAGCAGGATAGTCAATGGAGAAGCAGTTAGAGAAGATAGGCGAGACGGAGAGCACCATGGAGTAAGGAGGGAGGTGGGGGGGGGGGGACAGACGAAACGAGAGCACGCAGACAGGAAGTGAGCGGCAAGCACAAGTTACCACAATTAGAGCAGCACCCTAGTATACCACAAATCAGAGCAAACAGTAATGCGTATTAGGTACCGGGCCACCTAAGTTTGAGAATCCTGCGAGGGGAGAAAAAGCACCCTAGTATACCACAAATCAGAGCAAACAGTAATGCGTATTAGGTACCGGGCCACCTAAGTTTGAGAATCCTGCGAGGGGAGAAAAAGCACCCTAGTATACCACAAATCAGAGCAAACAGTAATGCGTATTAGGTACCGGGCCACCTAAGTTTGAGAATCCTGCGAGGGGAGAAAAAGCACCCTAGTATACCACAAATCAGAGCAAACAGTAATGCGTATTAGGTACCGGGCCACCTAAGTTTGAGAATCCTGCGAGGGGAGAAAAAGCACCCTAGTATACCAAAACTGTGAATACAGTGAGGCAAGGCCCCATGTGGATGTAACCAGGAGAAGGAGGGGTGGGCCGGGGAACGGAGAACAGGTGGAACTGGCGCCTGGCGTCCCCTGCGGACACCTGCAGACACACAGGGAGCCGCACTGTAGGAGTCGCCCTTGGCCTGGGGCCCTTAGCCGCGGGGGCTGCCGGGCAGAGGGCTGCCCAGGAGGGGGGAGGTTATAGGCAGAGGGAGAGGAGGGGGGGGGTTGGGCGGGCAGGGAGGCGGGGAGGGAGAGGAAGACCAGGAAGTGGGAGGGGGGAGCAGGAGCAGGCAACAAACACCGCGCTAGGAGCGCGAACAACAATTCTACTTTTTTTTATAAAAAAAAAAAAACACAACAAAACACTCACGGAGGCCCAGGCAGGGCTTCCCAGGCCTGCTGATCCCCTCAGGCCACCGGCGACCGCTCTCCACGCTCAGCTGGGGAAAAGAAGCGAGCGTGGGGAACGGCCGTCGAGTAGGCCAGAGGGGAGGCAGGCACACAACCAATCAGAAGGGGGGTGGGCGGGCAGGGAGGCGGGGAGGGAGAGGAAGACCAGGAAGTGGGAGGGGGGAGCAGGAGCAGGCAACAAACACCGCGCTAGGAGCGCGAACAACAATTCTACTTTTTTTTATAAAAAAAAAAAACACAACAAAACACTCACGGAGGCCCAGGCAGGGCTTCCCAGGCCTGCTGATCCCCTCAGGCCACCGGCGACCGCTCTCCACGCTCAGCTGGGGAAAAGAAGCGAGCGTGGGGAACGGCCGTCGAGTAGGCCAGAGGGGAGGCAGGCACACAACCAATCAGAGGGGGGGTGGGCGGGCAGGGAGGCGGGGAGGGAGAGGAAGACCAGGAAGTGGGAGGGGGGAGCAGGAGCAGGCAACAAACATGCATGCAGCCTTTTGACAGCCTATCTGGCCCACCACCAAAGCCATACCTTTGATGGCTGACCGCTTTACAACACATTGGACCTTTTCACCTGTAGTTATTCGGTGAAAGGAGTACCTAGAGACCAGCCCAGTGTGGTGTATGGATCTCTAATACAGTGCCTATCAATTGCTACATAGCTTAGACGTCCCGTGTACAGAACCTTGTCCTGATGATGGCCGTCCCAAAGATGAGGCTCATTTAGCCCAATTCTAAACGGCCAAAACACCTGGTGTAGACATACTACTCCCCGAATTCACAGCACATTGATTGCTGTTCACACATAAAAAATCTTATCTGTTGCCTCTTAGTTGTTTTACGTTGTCTTTAGAATTCCGCTTTGAATTGTTTCACAATTGAACTGTGTCTGTTTTGACAAACCCCCACAGAGGTTGGGTTTGTTGCACACACACCATTTTCAACTTTGTCCCGAGCATTGGTGGTAAATGGTGTTTTAAAGCATTTACGTTTATGTTCTGTTATGGTCCAACAAACCATTGATGATGTCTATTCTCTCTCTGTAAATTGTGTTGTTGTGTTTTTGACTCATGCAATTACAACATAAAAAGTCCTCTAGAGATCTTTCTCTATGATAACAATTTCAAAGAGTCATTTTTTCAAACCAATTGTGGGAGCCCTTCGTGTATGAGTACCCTTGAACCTATTCATTGGTGTATTTTGTTTCTGCTTTTGGTACAGGGCTGTTCCTCTTCCTGCCCTGGAGCATTGGGAGTGTCAAAGGGAATTGAGGTCAGACAGTTCACGCATAGAAATTCGTTTACATGGAGCCTGTGGAGAAGGGGCCCAGATTTTCCATTAACTGCTGGTAGATGTCTGCCATGTTTTCCTTATTCTTGATATTGCTGCACTTGTAGTCCGCATATTTTGTTGCTTGCCTCACTGCTCCTGTCACTGTCTGAGCATATAGTGAGCGGATGCAAGAATCATGCAACTTTTAAATTGATATTTCAATGCAGTCAGGCTTATAGAATTTTTGTGAGAATTTGATTCATCTTTATAAATGATAATTAGGCTTTCATATATGTATGTGTGGTATAAATCACTATTATTTCCAGTCAGAGTATAAGAACAACACCTCAAATCAACTCATTTAAACATTTTATTTTTTTGTTTAGTTTGCGGACCTAGCTCGAGAACAACAGAGCGTTATACAGCAGGTGGGTAGCCGGCATTTGGGCTGGCATCATTTAACAGTAGCGCAGTACTGTGAGGTCTGTGCTTCCGTATGTGTGTCCATTGAAAGAAGTCCTTAGTCAGGGGTTGTTGAAAGAGCCATGTTTTGATAGATTTGCGAAATTAGAGAATTGTGGGGGCATTCCGAGCCAACATCGGGATCGAATTTCAGAGGGTGGGTGCATGACAAGAGAAGGATTGTTTGTGGGTCCTCTCTTTGCGGACGAGTAGTGGTTAAAGCTGGTTGGTGGGCTTGCTGCGTGAGGAGCTTGTGCCACCAGATATATGGAGCTTAGCTGCCAGGTACGCTGGGGTGCTACCCGTGCTACCCGTGACTGCTTTGTAGATGATACATGCAGTCTTGAACTGTATGCTGACTGGAGCCAATGTAGTTCGCTTAGGATGGGGGTAATTGAGTCAAATGTCTGTCCTCCCATAATAGGATGTGCTGCAGCATTGTGGACTGGTTTTAGGGAGCCAAGTGAGCAGCTGGGGGTCCTGACCGTGGAGCATTTACCCCATTGATGTAGGAGACCACAAGGGTCTGCACTGTGGTGCGAAAGTCCTGTGGCGGGAGGAAGGGTTTGATTTTTCAAAGAGTAGAAATTCTGAGCCAGGATATCTGGGCCTTGTTGGCTATGTGTTTCTAGAAAGGCAGGTTGCTGTCAATGGTGAAACCTAAGGATTTTGCAGAGTCCGAGAGTTGTTGACCAATTCTTTCTAAGCGCTGTGACGAATCCTTCGATGTTGTGCTTTCTCCCATAGAGGGGAACCCTTCCCATGGGTTCTGGGCTGTGCGGCCACAGTCCAATAGTCCCCCTGGGGGTAGTACACAATGTGGGAGGATGACATGGGGAGTGGAAACCCTTATGGGACCAGGAAGGATCATACATGGAGAACACTCTATTCCACAATCCCCTCTTATTAACCTCCCTCACCCTGAGAAGGAAGCCGCACCTTCCAAAAGCTCAATGTACCTCTGTAAGGTGGAATACCTGAGCACACTAACCCATACCGAGGCAGAGAAAAGCATGGATTCTACATATGAATCTTATTGTCAAACTGGGATGAAGAAGATTCAGAACAACATGCAGAAGTATAACATTAGAAGTACTGCAATTAAAAACAAGCGGAGACGAATGAGGAGCATCACACAGAAGCTCCAAGAGAAGTCTAGTCGATATGGACCCGATGTTTGCTTAAAAACTGAGGAAGGACTCAGCCTAATGGAGAGCCCTCCCTGGAGGAACCGTGCGGTCGGGAAAGAAGGAAGAAGAGAAAAGGCAGACCGTGAAGTCGAGGCAGGAGCATGACACTGTAAGGAGGGTCCAGTGTGGAAGGAAGATGGAGAACGAAGCTCCTGGCATTCCATGTAGTCGGCAAGTGTGTGGAGAGAGGAACATGCCAGCCAAACAAAAGTTTTGCTGCACATGGCAGGGAAGGGCTGACCGGCAAGGAAGCAGTACAACAAGCCAGAAGCATCCCAAGAGCCCTAAGGCCACCACAGCCAGTGGAGAAAGGTACACAGGTTCAAGGGGAGGTGCAGGGACCCCAAGGCAGTGCTGTAGAAGTTGGGAACAAGGAAGAAAGCAGGAATCAAGGGTCTGGGACTATGATAAGGAAAATCTAATTAACAGCAAAAGCCTCCTGACCCATCATCATCGTCTCCGTACCCGGCAGGCTAGTGAACCAGGTGAACTAAACCAAGAAGGAAGCAAGAGTGAGCCTGGGCCCCACACCCAAAAAGGCTATTCAGGCATCCTCAGCCATCATCATAGTTTCAGTATCTGGCAGGCTAGTAAACAAAGTGGACCAAAACAAGAAAGAAGCAAATGTGAGTCTTGGATCCAAACCCAAAAAGGCTATTCAGTCCTCATCAGTCATTGTAGTCACAGTACCTGGCAGGCTAGTAAACCAGGTGGACTAAACCAACAAGGAAGTGTGATTAAAACCTGGTGGAGTCATCGCTGATTTACCAGCAGTGACCTCCTCCCATGTGGCCAGGGGATGGCAGCCGCTACCTGATCCTGACCCTGGGGGCGGCTCTAAGAGGGAGGATCACATGGCAGGAGACAGTCTCTGAGGAGATGTTATGGCTCCATTCCGGTGAGACATGGTATCCCCCATTTTCCCTTGAAAATAACCTTCCCATGTCTGAAACCCTCATAGCATGTCATCTTGCATCCACTCCCTTTCCTATGAAGAACAGAGAAAACCTTTGCACCAAACCTATGAACCAAACTTCTAACTTTGGTCTGCCTGGCCAGTCTGATGAAATCACCTTTTTCTATTCCACTTGTAAATAAACTAGAACTGACTTGCCATTAAGATCCTTTAAAAATGCTTATTTGAATTCCTTAAGTCAATTATCTAAAATGGAATTCTTTTCCTAGAATTCTCAAAATAGTGGGATGAGAAAGGGGATCAAGCAATGTGGAGCAAAAGATACTGCAAGCTCAGTGAGCGCTCTAGTGTTTTCTGGCACACACCTGTGCCCTGGAAATTTAAGCAGCCTGAACAGAGAATCAGAGACAGCTGCTGTGGCGACAGGCGAGAGAGAGCTGCTCCTCTCTGTGAGGTACAGAGAATGAAAAGGCTGGGGCTGGCATTGTGGAGCCAAGCCGGTGAGGGACTCCTGAGCATTTGCGGTGAAAGACAGCAACACTTCACTTGCCAGAGCCAAGAGGAAAGTAGGCGTGTCAAGTGGAAGCCGCAAGAGATCGGCGAATGAGGTAAAGTCAGCCGCAAGAAGAAAGCAGGCGGGAACCCTTCATCATCTGACCACAAGAGACAGCAGTAAGGCCAACAAAAGGCGGTGAGTCCACCCAGAAGCAGCATAGACACTGGGTGCGTATCGGTGAACACTACAAGTGGAAGCAATTGTGAATAACTCAATTGAGAAGAAGAAAAAGAATGGACAAGTTGAGCAAGGGGGAATTGAGTTACACACAACCCCTCTTCTGTGTGAATGCATAGTGCACAAACATGTAGGAAAGAGAGAGAGTATTAATATATCAGGAGTATACATTATCCAATGCAATATATAAGGAACATTGGGAGCGGGCAAAGACCCTGAGTGAGCATCAGCCCTGGCAGGAGAGTATACCAGAAAGTCACAAGGGTGTGAGAAGCAGAAGCCCTGACAGGAGAGTAAATCAGGCAGTTACAAGTGTGTGAATAGCAGAAGTCCAGGGAGGATAGTATACCAGGCATTCTCAAGTGTGTGAATCAGAAGTCCTGGCAGAAGAGTCTACCAAGCAATGTGTGTTAAACAAGAAAGAAGGAGCCACATAAACTGGTAGAAAGATACACCAGGTGTCCTGAAAGAAACTGAGATCACAAAGCCAGACAGTGTTTGCACAAGTGTTGTAATTGGTCAAGAGAGGCCCAAAGACGTGTTGTGTATACACCTCAAGGAGTAAAGACGAATCCAGGGGAAGGGAGCTACCCTCTAGAGCATAGACCTTTTTCCTTGAAGAACATTTTGTTGCAGCCATTTGAAAGGTCTTTATGAACGCTTCTTCCAAACCACCCACGGTTAAAGAAATTACCCTTTGTAGAGGAGCAGCCAAATGCCTCTGCAGGAAGTGCCGCCCCCCTTCCACCTGGATGTTGGAGGTCTGAGATTGTGCCATGCTTGACACCAGCAGTTGTGACCATTCCGCAGCGAATCTTTGAGAAAATGTATCCACCAAGAAAACCCTATCGGACATACTCCCAAAGAGATGACAATCTCATGGAGGAAATCCCAGAAAGAATATGAAAGAGAGCAAGAAAAGGAGCTGGTGACGTCACAAGAAGCGAACGTGAAGCACAGAGAAAAATAGTTGAAGAAAACGTATGACCCTTATAGAAACTGATGACGAAATAAATAATCAAGTAAACTTTCATATGCGAAAAAAAGAAGATTGCATGTGTAAGGAGCACTGCAGAAAATACAAGCTGTTCAATAGTTGTACAGATGCAGCAATGCAAGTAGATCAAGTAATATTAGAAGCTGGCTATGAGTACTGAATAGACTTCAGGCAAAGCCGCCATTGTATAGAAACGGGATATCGGTGTCACAACTTTAATAAGCTTAAACCCATGTAGAGAAGAGCTGAGAGCTGTGTCGCAGTAAAGAATTAACTGAGATCATGGATGAGTCTGGAAGGGCTGTCTGGCCTGTTGTTAAGGCTGAAGCAGCCAAAACTGGTTATCTATTCCTGAAGGCAGTGAACGTGAGATGCTGAATCATCCCTTGTTAAGGTACAATGAAAGAACACCATGGGTGCCAAGTTTGATTCAACTAAGACAATTAAAATGCTGAAAAATAGACCAGATCGGTGCTGGACTGCCCCAGGGCTGGACAAATACTGATATGTTTTGGACATTTCTCCTCTGTGAAAGATAGTGAGCTAAATAATCTGGGTAAGGCTCTTGTTAGCAGGACTAATGTCTGGCAGAGAGACACCCAGGGCCCCTCTTGTTTATTTGCACGATTTAAGTGGCATTTGGGTCTCACCCTAAGTTACTAGGGGAATCCAGACGTGGCCCCTTGCTCACTATTCTTAGAGAGGCACATCTCCACTCTACTGATGAAGTCCAACCAGACTGAAATATGTGTCTGGGGTTGCTGTTGGTACTCTTGTTCGGAGGAGAATTGCCTAGCCATTCGGTACTGGACTGCCCAAGGGCAGGACAAAGACTGATATTTTTAGGATATTTCTCCTCTGTGAAAGATAGTGAGCTAAAGAATCTGGGCAAGGCTCTCGTAACGTTGACTAATATCTGGCAGAGAGACTTTCAGGACCCCCCTTGCTTATTTGTTCTTGTCACGGGTGCCAAGGATGGAAATAGAAGCAGGGGAATAATTCAAGAACAACGATAGTGCATGCTCGCACTACCTTATATTTCCAGAGGCAAGGATACTTTGCAAGGCCAACTTCAAGGACAATCTTCATGGTAGAAGGCATGGGTGATGAGAGACATTGGCTAATTGGGTGGGAAGGTACAGTCAAGTCCACCTCCTGACACCTGGGGTATGAGCTTTTGTGCTGCTAGTGAGCCGAATGTTACAGGCTGGCATGCGGGTGCCAACCAATTATAGAGGGCCATATAACGAAGGTCCTTAAAGTTGAGAGCCAATGATATACCATGTACTTAATAATGATGAAGATGACTTGCACTAGAGGTGGGCACAAGATTTCCACCTGACAGTGGAGACCCAATCACAACCCAAGCCCTTATAGAAAGTATACTTAGATATTCCCCTTGAGCGTATCGCGACCCGGCATAGGTTTCCCTTATTTGCCACATAGTATGACATCACGTATGACACATTTTTGCTACATAAATTTAATTTAATTTTATGTATGAAACTCCCTGTTTTACACAATTGATAGTAAAACAGAAGACCTTTGTCATCTTCCTGAGTTGGTTCTGTTATTTGGTGTAAGAGTTACTCTGCTCCCCATCTACGGCATGACACACTACACAAAGGGCCTTACGTTCACCTTTTTCACCTGAGAGTTAAGTTTGTAGTGTGAGGGTCAGAATAAAACTTTGGACACAGAACAGTTTTTGTTCAGACATTTTGAAACGGGCAGATAATTAGTCTTTGGTTTTAGGTAGTGAATTTCCTCTTAGAACAGGGTCAGAGAGCCATTTTTTCCAACCCCTTTTATCTATCTATCTATATATAACAGTCAAAATTTGTTTGTGGTGGGATTTTTGGCGAAGCATTGTTCCTTATACAATTCCACACTGTTTCACCAATCTGCACCACATTTTGCATAGCTACCTGTTAGGATCATCGGGACATTACTGGCTGCATGACATTTGGACACCCCACCCCGTTCCCCGGATTTCAACACACCGTTTCACCAAACTGCACCAAATTGGTTGTAGTTACCTGTTGGGACCCTCTGGACATTACTAGCTACATGACATTTGAACACCCCATCCCTTTTGTCAGATTTCAGCACTTTCACACATGAGGTTGTTTGAAATCGGCGAAAGATCAATGTGGTCGTAGAAGGGCCGGTCTTAACGCGAGGAACAAAACTCGAGATCCAGGCCTAGGATGCGTGGTTTACAAGATATTTTGCACCGCAATGCACTGCAATAAACTGCACCATGCCAGGGTGAGGCAACAGATGGGGAGAGAGCACAGAAGGTACCAGTATGCACACAGCAACCTACAGGATCAGTGTTATCATGCCTGTCTACAGAGCCCGTTTGGAGAACAAGTACTTTTGCAAGTTTCAATAAAAGTCTTTAACCACAATCATGGTTGACTTGTGTCTGAGTTTCATTCCTGACTCCTCACAGAAGCAAGTGTGAGTCTGGGACCCACACCCAAAAAGTCGATCCAAGCATCATCAGTTCTCATCATAGTCAGAGTACCTGCAGGCCAGTATAACAGGTGGACTGAACCAAGAAGAAAGCAAGTGTGAGTCTGGGACCCAGAAAGGTAGTCAAACAAAAACATAGAAGAAGAGGACCCAGAGAACCCAAAAAATTCAGAAAACGATCATCCCTCTACTTTCCCAGGATTGTGTGTTGAGCAGAAGAAGTAAAGATCAAACCAGACAAGTTCTGGGATCCCCAACTAAAATACAAAATCCCAGAAGAAAACAAAAGGAATGAGCCTTACTCCTGAGTTCTGTAAGACATTGAAAGAGCAAAGAAAACTTTATCACTGAAGATTCGAACACTAAAAGAAACCAGTGAAGGGAGATATTCTACCTGGTACATCTTTTGTCTTCAACAAACTATAAAACCCTTCATTACAGAAGAAAGGATACCCTCTTCTGAAGGTGAAAAGAACGACATCCTTAGTTGTAGATTAGTGTAAGGGACATAAATATGTTTTTGGCATGACAGTGAACATTTATGAGTTCAGACATTCTGACAGTCTGCTTAGCTTATTCTTTGAGGCAGGGAACCCCCTCTTAGTGTCAGGGATAGGAAGCCTTTCCACGTTACTTTACTTTAAAATAAAAGTCTATAGCCACAAGCATATCCCTCTTGTGTCAATCTCCTTATTCTGCACCCACAGTGCATATCATTGAGCCATTGTTGGACAAGTTGTTTTATAGCGGGCGGACAAATGAGGATGAATGCCATCTTAAATAGGTTTAATTTGAGGTAGCAAGTTGACATGCAGGACTGGATGATATTGAGGTCATCTCAGAGACTAATGATGTCCTGCGTGCTATTTACTCTCATGTACAACTGAGTATCATCTGCATATTGGTGGATGGCTATATTGGGATTTTGAGCAGAGTGCCTAGGCTCCATGTAAAGGATCAAAAGGATTGGTGAGAGGATGGAGTCTTGGGAGACTCTGCAGGAGACCTGGAGTCGGTTAGTACGCAATAAGTTCCTCTGGACCGCCTGGCATCTGCCTGAGAGGTAGGAGGTAAACCAATACAGAACAGTGCCAGAGCATGCCATCCTGTCAGCAAGGAGGGAGAAAAGGATGCAGTGGTCGACAGTGTCATATGCAGCTGAGAGGTCAAGGAGGATGGGGAGGCATGAGTCACCCTTATCCATGATTTGGAGCACATCATCTGCCACCTTGATTGTGGCTGTCTCGATGCTACACTTTGGACAGAACCCTGACTCACAGTAATTTAGGAGGTGGAGTTGTTCAATTCTGGTGAGTAGTTGTGTAGCAACTACTTTTCCCAAGATTTTGCCAATAAACGGCAGGTTCATAATGGGCCTGTAGTTGCCCAGTTTGTCTGGATATAGGGTTGTTTTTTTCAAAAGAGGTCGTATGAGACCAGTCTTGAGGGCGTCCAGGAATGATCCTTCTGCAAAGGAGGCATTGATGATGCTGTGGAGCAAAATGAGCACCAGGCCGATCAATTGTTTAATGATGGAGGCCGTAATTATATTCTCAGAGTAAGAAGTTGAGGGAGGCAAACATTTTTGGGAGATCTGGGGGAAAGAGTGGAGAGAATTCAGTCCAGAGGGGCAGTGTGCGTGCCAGGGTGCATGGGATGCTAATGCTGTGAGAGGTTGATTCTATGGTCTCTCGGATTCTATTTTTTCAATTAAAAATATGTTGATTCTGTTACATTTTTCCTGGGTTTCTGGTACCTCAGGGTCGTGTGAGGTTCTGATACAATGCTTTACTATTTCAAAGAGGGCTTTGTTCCTGCAAGAGGCTACTGCAATGTTGGCGGAGTAGTAAGCAGCTTTGGCCTCGGTAATCAGAATCCTTCGATTTGCACGCAGAGATTTGAGGTTGGTGAGGTCTCCAGGGTTATTTTATTTTGCGCCACCATTTCTCTATGGCTCTGATTGTTTGTTGGAGGCTAGCTCGGCAGTGTACCATGGGGTAGATGGTTTGGTCTTAGCCTAGCTTGATTTTATAGGGGCATGAGTGTCCACCAGTTTCATAGCAGAGTTGCTGAATTATTCCAGTAGGCCTGAGTGTCACGATTCACTCTGTTTGCTCCCGTTCCCGCCACATAGGGGCCTGATTTGGGGTTTATTCCCTACTGGAATTGCCTTCCGAACCTAATGCGACAGTGCTGTGGTGAACTGGGAGCGCTAAATCCTTATTTTCCATGATACTTCTATTCCGGTTCCATTCCAGGTTTTTGGCAGTCAGTTTTCTTCTTTAATCAAAAGACTATGCTTCCCAGAATGCCTGGCCCACTGATTCATCTCCACCCTTGCAGGTCAGGGCTGGATGGAGGATAAGCAGCGCCTGTGGCTGGCAGGTGCAGCAAGCAGCATACCAGGGGTGTGTGCTTGTTAGCCAGCTTTAAAAGCCTCAATTTGCTTCTGTCCGGTGCTGGTCATTGATGCAGTGTTCCTGTTTGTGTGATTATTAGTGATTTCTGCTTCCTGGATTCCCTTTCTTTCTTCCTCTATTTTGCAGTCACCACTTCCCAGTGCTTTTTTTTCTGTGCAACCCAGTTTGTCTGTGTTCTTTATTCCTTTGACTTTGCCAAGTTCTGCAGTGAAACCTTGATCCTTTTTAGTCACTCCTTCTTTATAAATGTAATAGGTAGTCCCATTTTGCCTTTCCTTCCCTGGATAGGGATGGGGGAGGTTTTGCCTTTGTAATTTCGTTTCCCTGCGCCTGTTCCCTTACTTTCTCTTAGAGTATGTTGCTGGTTTTCCCTTGCACTTCTCCCTTTGTTCCCCATTGATTATTAGGTGTGGTGTGCTGTTGTAGCCAGCTCCTGTGTGAATGCCTATGTTTGGTTGCAGTAGCCTAGTGGGGTAGAAGGACATCGGAAACATGTGGGGTGAATGGGGTAAACCATTTTTCAGTGACGAACAGGGCATCAAGGCTGTTGTACAAGATGAAGTCAGCGATCTCTGCAGCGTGAGCGACTGCTGATCGATAATTGATCAACATAAAAGGGCGTGTGCATGTGGTTCGTGGGTGTTTGATGCGGGCATGGGCAATATTGATGAGGTAAACTAGGGTAGCTTGCCAGGGCTCCACAAGGCACTTGGCCATTGAAACCCTAGTGAGAGTGGGGATGGGCTGTGAAGGGAAGAGACACATGGTGAGGTGTTTTGGTGAGTAGCAGTAGGAGCGATTAGTTTATACGTGAAATGCAGGATTGCGTGTCATGCCCTTGGTCCTATCAGGCCCAAACAAGCAAAAACAGACTAGGTCCTTGTCTTTGCACGTCCATTGCTGAGGACGCCGATGATGACGCCTGAGGAGTACTGATTAAATAGGTGGTGGGCGTAGCAACTGAGTGGCAGAGCCTGGGCATATGGCCAGCAGCCTACTCAATGCTGTCTGCCTGGAGATGGCCTGCAGTCCTTAAGTAGAGGCTTGGAAGGCACGGAAACTGGAGGTGGGTGGAGCAACTGAGTGGCAGGGCCTGGACATGTGACCAGCAGCGAACTCAACGCTGCCTGCCTGGAGCTGGCTTATAGTCCTTTAGTAGTGGCTTGGAAGGCACGGAAACTGGAGGTGGGCGGTGCAACTGAGTGACATGGCTTGGCCACATGACCAGCAGCCTACTCAATACTGTCTACCTTGAGCTGGCCTATAGCCCTTAAGTAGAGGCTTGGAAGATGCGAAAACTGGAGGTGGGCGGAACAACGGAGTGGCAGGGCCTGGTCATGTGACCAGCAACCTACTCAATGTTGTCTGCCTGGAGCTGACCTACAGTCCTTAAGCAGAGGCTTGTAAGGTGCGAACGTGGAGGTGGGCGGAGCAACTGAGTGGCAGGGCCTGGTCACATTGCCTACCCAATGCTGCATTGAAATGGTGGATGGCTACATTTAACCGTGATCTCCAATTAAATACTTGTGAGTGCAGCTCATTGGTCCTTGCCACAGGATGCTCATTCCTCGCATGATCAGTCATGTCATATCATGCAAAAATGCCAGGTGTTCATGAAGGCCAATCGAGCATAGAGGCTTCCAGAGGACTAGGACATCAAGTGGCTGCAAATGTGTATGAGCAATGTGGATTCCTTTCTGTGTCCATTAACAAATATATTTCGAACATCCTTTAAAGTTTGCAACTGTATAAAATATATTTAGGTCCTCTGTATTTCGGGCTGTAGGAATATGCAATATTTGTCCAGAGTCAAAGCAAGTGTAGTCCTGTAGCATTAGTTTTCGTAGATGTTATTCTGTGGACTTTGGGGGAAAAATGTTTGGAACAAGATGTGTGTCTCCTTTCCATGGACCAATGTTACCAATATGAAGGATGGGTGAGCCCCGATCTAGGGGTAGCCAGAAAAAGCGCAGCACTTAAGTATAGTAAAAGGCAGATTTGTTTTCCTGGTGTTTCTTGTCAATTCTACCACTTTAAATTGTTATAATTGTATTTGAGGTTCACCTGGGGTCAAATACAGACAAAAGTATGTATTTATTTTTGTATTTATTTATTGGGTACATATAATGTGCCTATAAAGCAAACAGTGTTTCAAGGCACAACAAGACAAAAAAGGGGATGGGGAACAGGGAAAAACTAAAACAGTCCTACTAGGCCTTGTGACATTCGGACTGTGCAAGTGCAGTAACAGGAAGTGTGGGGGAGAGGGGACGGGGAAGTGCCAGTCAGGGTGGGAAAAGGGCCCTTGAGTTAGGAAAGTGTAAAGGGGAGACCAGGTGGGCAAGTTCCAGGGGAATGCAGCGAGTGCAAGGGAAAGGAGGTCACATGCTAAGTGCGAGTGAGGGGGCTGGAAGGGATCAATGCAGTGCAGGCCCAGCCATGCTAGTGCAGGGTAAGGGAGCATGGAGGAGGAAGTGCAGGATAGGTTGGGTGGGCAGGGGAGACCAAGTGCATGGATAGACTGGGTAGACTAGTCGAGGAGGGCCTGGGGCGCTGTAAGAATACAATGAAACCAGGCAACCTGTCAGTAAGAGGCAGAGGGGGAAATTAGAGCTAGAAGATGGAAGGGCTCTAGCAGGGAGGTATTTAGGGAGAGAGAGTTGGATGTAGTGTCATCCCAGGCCCCAGAAAGCCGTGTGGATGATGCAGAGGGTCCTGAACTTGATCCTTGCAGCAACTGGGAGCCAGTGGAGAGATGTTAAGGCTGGAGAGATGCAATCCCTGTGCTTGAGGCCAAGAATAAATCTTGCAGCCCTATTCTGGATTAGCTAAAGGGAAGAATAAGGCAGATTGAGGAAGAGTCTGTTGCAGTAGTCCAGTCTGGAGAGGACCAGAGCTCTGGAGATATTGAGTTTCTGTGGGATGGTGAGGGAAAGGAGAATGCCTCTGAGGAGGTGCCGTTAAAGTGGGCCTTCTTGGCAAGGTCTGTGATGTGAGAAGAGAAGGATAGAGAAGAGTCGAAGATGACACCAAGGTGTTTTGCTCACAGGAAGGGGAGAGGAGGGGGCTCATGGAGGGTACACAGATAGTAGGAGGGAAGGGTGGAGCTGAGGTCACAATGAGAAGGATCTCAGTCTTACTGGCATTAAGGCAGAGATCGCTAGCAGTGCACTATGCCTGAATAGCAGACCGACAGTCCAGAATGAGAGGGGAAGAAGAGGAGGCAGTGGAGGGAAGCTTGAAGGAGAGCTGAGTGTTATCGGCATAACACTGGAAGTTAGGAGAGAAGGCGCAGTTCAAATGGGCTAGAGGGCTAAGGTAGATGTTCAAGAGCCACAGCAAGAGGCTAGAGCCCTAAGGGACACCACTGGTGGACAGTGTGATGTAGGAGAGAAAAGGGCCTGGTTGAACCTGGGATGGTCGGTCAGAGAGAAAGGAGGTCAACCAGTCAAGAGCCAGGTCTGTGATGCCAAGGGTATCACAGAGACGATTTATAAGGGTGGCATGATTGACCATATCAAAGGCATAGGAAAGGTCAAGAATGATGAGAATGGAAGGGGAGTTGGAATCAAGATTAAAAAGTCTTCACGGGTGTTCAGGAGTGCAGTCTCCATACCTCTGGCTGCTCTGAAGCCAGACTTTGGTCGTGGAGACAAACAACAGATTCAGTGTTGAGGATAATATGGGAGATGGTGAGCTTCTCCAAGAGTTTGCCCAGGAAGGGGGTAATGGAGATAGGGCAGTAGTTAACCAGACAGGAGGGGTCAGAAGGTGACTTTTTGAGGAGAGGGTGCACAAAGGAGTGCTTGAGGAGTAGCGGGAAGAAGCCAGTGGTGAAGGAGTGATTACAGAAACCATCCAAGGCTGGAGCAAGGGAGGCAATGTTGTCCTTGATAGTTCTGGAGGAGCAGGGCAGCACATGTTTGGATGACACTTTCACAGAGCGGACTTGTCTAGAAACCTCATCAGGTGATATGGGAGAGAATGAGGAGAGTAGGAGAAATGCGGAGAGGGGACGAAGGGAGGCCTGAGAGCGGGTGAGGGAGAAGGGAGTGGTGCAGAGGAGAGTGAGTATATGATGTCTAGAGTTTTAGTAATGAAGTGGGAGGCCAGTGCAGTGCAGAGGGTCAGGGAAGGCAGAGGAGAAATAGAGACTGCAGTAGGATTGGTGTGTTCCTTGCAGATTTTGAACAGTTCTGCCGTGTTGTAGCAGCCCCAGAGATGCGGGCGTGGAACTACATGCATGCACAAACCCTTATTTGCGATCTTCACTATTTCTGAGCCAACCAGAATGAGTCATTACAGAAAGCTAGATTTATTAAATTTGCCATTCACACAACCGCATCATCTGTATGACTAGTCTTCATTACAAATCTGGTGGTATCTGGCGAGATACCACCAAATGGAATTACTGTTACCAGCAAATGATCTGGCAGATTTATGGCCAGATTAAGGGTAGTTATTGCCATTCCATAGGACTCCATGGGGGGAGTTGCCGGTATTACCAGCACCAGTAATACCAGTGCCAGTAATACTACCAATGTTTGCTGGTGCAGTGGCAGTTTTAACCCCAGCTCTTGTCTGGAAATAATTCTGGCCACCCCTCAAGCCAACTTGGAGTTTGCCACTGCGGAACCATGCCGGTAAATGGAATTTCTGTCACGTTAATTACACATCGGCAAACTCTTAATGAGGCCCAATGCCTTATTCTCCCAAAATGGTGCTCTTGCATTTTCAAACTAATTCTCACAACAAATTAAATGCAGCCTTAAGTGCAATGTTGGCAGCTTGGTTTACACTGTGGCATGTGAATAAACCACGTCCTTCACAGACAACAATCTTGCTGTCAAATCACTAACCACAAGCACATTCAATTCACCATGCATTAGATCCGGAAAACAAACTAGCTGATACTCAGCTCACGAATCACCATCACCATCCTATCATCGCCTAACTACTGAACAGACATGACCAACGTTCTCTCTGTTAATAGTAGGACATTCCTACCTTATAATTAGCCTTTGCCTAACAGCATGATTTGGCACTTACAGCATAAAGCTCATTTTAGCACAAGACTCGCCCAACCATGCTCTCGCACACCCCCAGAATTACGTGCATACTGCTTGCATTTAGCTTATGCTTCTCTCTCACAATGTTACCACATGCCTCAGCTGCCACAGTCTTCTCTGCGAGGCACGACACACAGCAGGTTACCAATAACCCTTCCTTCAGGCCTAACAAACGTAGCATCACTCTATCCATGTCCACCATACTACCACCTTGCGATACCATATCTCCTACTAAATTCTTGCCAGCTCTCCAGTTTGAGCCAAAAAATATAATACATTCGAGGAACCACAGCAAACAACTCCTGCATGATCACGCCTCTTTAATGGATCCAGTTATATGCCGCTCGACCCACTCTGCCCACTCACATCAGGAACCTGAGATTAGGATCTAGATTTAAGAATGCCCCCCTACCACCGACCAGCTAAATACTAGAACTAAGATTAAACATACTAGGAGAAAAAAAATCAAAAACTCAAACCAGACAACTGCAAAGTCAACAGGGACACAACCAAGATCCTTGTCAGCACACGCACTAAATATTGCCAACCTCTTAGTTTCAAATGATCTCGACCTCTTAGCTATAACTGAGACTTGGCTTTATGCCGCAGCATGCCCAGCACTCTCTCTAGCCATACCAGACCGCTATACCATCCTCAGGCTAGACAGAGAAACCTCCAGAGGAGTCGCCTTTATTGCCAAAACCCAGCTCAACCTAAGGGCACTACCCAATCAACCATTCCCTTCAGGAGAACTCCATCTGATAAACTACCTCTCACAGCCTCACAAACAGAAAAAATCCACCTCTTGTACAGGCCCCCAGGTCCAATATCTTCCCTTGAGGAAGACATCACATGACACCTCACTGTGAACACCAAACCAAGATCCCAAATGATGATGTTGGGTGACTTTAATTTAGGCCTCCACGACTCGAAAGACGACAACGCCTTAGCCCTAGCCAATACCATTACAGAATTAGGCTTCTCACACCGCATCACTAAGCCTACGCACAGCAAAGGGAGAACCTTGGACTGGATTGCCGATCTTAATTGTAACACCAAGATACTATCTAATGCACCTTGCGCCTGGTCCGACCACTATATTATATCCTTCACCATACTGGACAGTACCCGACCCCACCTCAGCAACTCATTTGCTCCACCAGCTCTCCCCAGAAACAACCACAATATCACTGTAGAGAATATATTTCCGCTTCTACAACCTATTATCAAGCACCCTAACTGCAGCTCAGACCCCTCCACATTAGTGGAGCTATACAATCATACTTTACGTCAAGCCATTGACAAAGTAGCGCCTCTAAAAATGCACAAAGCAAAGCCACGTGCTCATCGAAACACCTGGTTCACCCCTCACCTCAAAGCCTTGCGAAATTAAAAAAGAAGCACTGAAGTAATTTGGAAAAATCACCCTTCAGCCCCAAACAAAGAAACATTCTTAAAAGTCTCTATTAGCTACAAAACTGCCATTATTCAGACAAAAAGTGACACATACAATGACAAAATTAATAAAGCTAAATCAAGCACAAAGGAACTATTCATCATCCTCAGAGAGTTAGAATCCCCTAAACCACAACTAGAAACCTGTACTAAATATACGACCTGGTGTACAAATATACAGAAAGAACTGCTATACAAAACATCTCTCCTTCAAGAGAAAATCGAAACCAAAAAACAGCCTCACTCAGGATTTACAACTACACGAGGCCCATGACTCTCCTTCTAACTGCTGCAGCCCATTCAAGTTCACTCCAGATACCATCCGTGAAGTAGAGGGTATAATAGCCAGCCTCAAACCATCAAGATGCCAAGGGGACATCTGTCCTGATTCAATCCTTAAAGAGGCAGCGGGGGATCTCGCGCCTTTAATCACCACTCTAATAAATGCATCATTTGAAACCAGCACAGTCCCAACCAATTTGAAAGATGCCTGGGTCCTCCCACTATTAAAAACCCCCAGTCTCGATCGTAACATTCCAACTAACTACAGACCTATAACTACAGTACCTTTCCGATTGAAAATCCTTGACAGGACTGCATACTTACGAATTCAGGAACATCTTGAATCTAAGAATCTCCTCAGCTTGCGACAATTAGGCTTTAGACCTAAACATGGCACTGAATCAGCCTTATTAGACCTAAAAACTCAAATGGACAACTTAAAAGATCAAGGCAACTTAGCCCTCCTCCTACTACTAGACTTATCTGCCGCATTTGATTTAGTTAATCATAAAGTCTTATGCAAACACCTCTCGACCACAAGTCCACTTTTCTGACAAAGCTACCACCTGGATACAATCTTTCTTGGACAACAGAATGTTAGGCAGAAACCTGTGCAGTTCCCTCTGGGACCAATGCAAAAAGTTTGTCTACAGGAGTTAGCAGTAAACCCAATTGGTAGCAGTCTGTACCACCCAGATTTACCTGGTAGCTGTGGCTGAGCAGTCAGACTTCTCTCAAGACGAGTTAGGCCGTATTTGCAGTATACAGGATAGGGCAATTTACACAGTAGAACAAGCAGACACTGATCACAGCTTATAATTATTTATTTTAAAACACATCTATGGAAAACACACTGGCACTAATATGGCAAACAACTTCAATCACAGTTACTATAAGTATATATCAATCCCATAACAATATTTTGACAAGTCTAGGTTCAACGGCGCCACTTATTTGCAGACAGAGGTGAATGCTTTAACCTAGATGGCACTCTAGTATTTCTTAGAAAGGGAGAGAAAAAGGCAGGGTATGAAACCAACTCAGTACCAACACTTTTACGAAACAAATGCAAGGCAAGCAAGGCAGGGTCTACTGTAAATCACAAAGTTCAGAGGCCAGGCCCACTCGGAGAGAGGCAAGGCTGTATGTCCCAAAAGTATCACAGTGGAAATGCACTTCAAGTCTTTGTAGCAAAATGTCACAGAACGGTTGGACCAGTTTAGAACAAACGTTTAAGAAGGTCTGGAGGCGACCCAAGGGAAAGGTAAGGATTTAAGACACCTCACGCTAACCGCTTCAAGGGAAGCCAGGCGGACACAGTACCTTGAAAGTGAAGAGACAGCTCCGGCGGGGGCAGTTGTTCCTGGTGGTGGATGCAAGTCGGGGCTTTGCCGGAAGATGAGAGGATCTCGTCGTCGAGGAAAAGTTGAAGATCGTTGCACCACCAGGGAAGAGACCAGCCGCGAAGTGCTCAATCACAAGGCACCACCTTTTGGTTGCGGTACAGTGGCCAGTGGCTATCCAGTTGCCGGGGTACTCAGCACAGGCAATTCGACCACTAGAAGTCCTGGAAGCGAAGAAAAATCAAGGGACTGGTTGTTCCCACCAGTCAGGGGAAGAAGACTCTCCAGCAGGGAGATCTCCTCTGTCGTTGGGAAGTGGTGAGTCGGTTCAGCAGGGCTCCACCGGAGGTGTCGTCGTTGCAGGTCGGCTCAGCTTTACCCTCGTCGGATTCTTAGGTCCTGTGGCGACTTCTGAAGTTCCAGTCCTAAAAGCCCTGCTTTTATGCAGAAAACCCCCGTTCATTCAGCCTAGCTGTCAATCAAACATGCTAAGTGGTGAGCGAGGCGGCTCACCATTCGGGCCAATCACACAAGAGTGCGACCTGAGTTGGCAAGGCAACTCAGTCCAGGGTGCCTAAACCCCCTCCCACACCCTCTGTAGTACCCAGACAGAATGGCACCACTCTGGAGGGCTTCTGTGCAGAAGCCCGCCAAAAGTGGAACAAAGGGCTCAACCTTTGGTTCGGAGTTACAGAGGCGAACACATACGCCATTTTAAAAACCGAGTTCTGGCAGAAAATACCAAACGGTGGATTTATTTAAGACAAATAAACCGGCGGTATGTTAGAGACTAATGTGAAAAAATATTAGCCTCCAACAATGGGAAGAATCCCATAGGAATATATTCGCGGTCGAATATAAAAAGTAGTATCCACTGCCACCAGCCAAAACTCGATGAGGGGGACGGGACAGTGCCCCCTCGAACAACAGACCCAGGGGTAATCGAATTACCCCTACCAGTACGTCCACAATAGGATGGTTTGTACTAGTTCTGTTAGTGAATGTAGGTCTAGTAAAGCCAATGGTGACTTTACATGCCCTGGGAGACAGTAGTGAGTCCCAGGGTATGGAGTCTATGGTGGGGATCCTCTAGGACACCCTAGTGTTACGGCACGGTGGGTGCAGTGTAACATACATAGCAAAACACATGAGGCCCTATGGAGTAAAAGACCCCATAGCCCATAGAACACATTGACTTTCAAAGAAATCAACCACATTCATGTCCAAGAGTGGGAGGAAAAGAGTCTCACTCTTGGCAGGATGAAAAAAAACAAACTCCAGAAATCCAGCAAAGCTGCCGGGGGACTCACTAGGTTAGGAAATTCGGCCTAAACAGAGAATTCTCCCTAACACAGAACGATGAGGGTATTTGCACCGACAGCGTCAGCCAAGCCTGCACCTGTCTATGCTCTTGCGTCTCCCAAAAACTCTACAACATCTTTACCATGCCCCTTTTCGATTACCCTGATGATTTGGGTGTCACCTACACTAACTACGCAGATGATACCCAAATCCTCATCCCCATTACAAGCGACTACAACACTGACACGAAACTGCTCAACAAAATCTACCTAATTATTCAGGCTTGAATGGCCACACACAGCCTGTGTCTGAATGACAAGACCAAGTTACTTCTCATCTGATCCCAGACTAGACTCAACAAACTAGATAGCCAATTTAAAGCCTTTAACATAGATGGCATCAACATAAAACTCTCCAAGGAAGTAGAAACACTTGGTTTCTATCTTGGCTCCTTACTGACTCTGACTAGAGAAGTCAATGCTGCAGCTTCCACCACAGCCTATACTTGTAAACTAATCAATGCCTGCAGATCATTTCTGTTGACAGCTAGCTGTGTTTCCCTGACCACAGCACCTATATTATCAAAACTAGATTATTGTAATGCCTTGTAAATAGGGACGAATAAGAGTAATGTAAAACAATTGCAAATACTTCAAAATAATGCGTTAAGAACAGCGTTCACTATCCCTAGAACGCACCATATTTCGACAGTAAGGCGTAACACCCACTGGCTCTCAGTCAAAGACAGAATTGCATTCAAAATGTTAGCACTCACTCATAAATGCCTCTCATTAACCTATCATATCATCTCATATCTCCTAGTAGCGCCCAAATACCTTGCATGTAAATTCACAAGAAACCAATCTGACCGACCCACGAGGTCACTTCATGCACATGGCCTCAAGGTCCCGAGATTCAAGCTACAGAAAGCAGTAGGTAACATTGTTCCAGTACTAGCAGCTTCATTTTGAAACTCCTTGCCAGTTGCTACAAGAGCAGAACCTTCATACTGGCGCTTCAGAAAAAATGTCAAAACTTGGCTCTTCACACAGGAGATACCTTAATGCCTCACTTTTCTCTGTTAGCTCTGGACATGCCCGTAATGCACTTATAACACCTTCCTATGTACTGTTCTGTACCTGTATGTCTTGAAAGCTACTCTGTAACCTTACGTAATGGGCCCGGGTACCTAAGGGTTAGGAGCGCTTTATAAATGAACAAATAAAATAAAATAAAATACAATTGTTAAACCTCACGTCTACGAGTGTGCACTGACAGCAGTTAAATGAACCTTGAAGGACCCATTATCCACATTGAAGGAAAGCAGCTGTTCCAAAGACGTGGACCCTTAGATTTGTATTTGTATTTATTAGGTTTATATAGCGCCTTACGCCAAAGTGCTTTACATTAAACAACAAGAATGCATTAGAATCAAATGGAAGCATAATTGTAAAACATGAGAAAAACCATCAAAAACAATATATAGAACAATTTGCATAGGAGGGTATAAGAGAAACTAAACAGAGGAAGAGTAAGAGGGAAGCAAGGTTAACAGGACGGGGAGTGCAGTCTGTTGCGCGCGATAGAAAATGGCCGCCTGAGGGAGAAATCCGACTCTTGAAAAAATCCTGTCACTCGAAAATCCTTCCATTGCCGCCCCGAACGCTTAAAAAAGACAGAATTTGCTGGCAGAGGACTCCGGGAGCAGGCACCCAAAAAATCAGGCAAATTGGTGACTGCGAACCCCTCACAATCGACAGGAAGAGTTCTGGCGGTCGGGAGGAGCTGGCGAAGCCGACCGTCGGCTTCACAGATTAATCACTGTGTACCGGTGGCGCGCCAAGCGAGGCGGGCCACTGCGGGGGCCGTGCGCGGCTGCAGCTTTCTTGCTGTTGGTCCGGAGAGAGGGGAGGCCGCCGCCAACCGCAGGTACGCTCGACGAAGGAGCTCAGCGAGGGAGCCTGGCGTGCAGCAGGCCGCGAGGACGAAGGTGTCGGAGGCGACCCTGAGGCTGTGATACACGCGGTGCTGTGTCTGCAGCGGCGGGACAGCCCATCCATCCCCGGCGGGCTGTGTGAGACACGGAGGGAAGACGTACAGGAAGAGGGGGGCTCCGTGTTGTGCCCCCCCATAACAAGTAAGTGCAGCGGGGCCACCTCCCCACCACGACGACGTTGGGGCCACGCCATAACCCTCCAGCGAGTCGCGGAAGTAATCAAAGACACAACTTGAATACTTTTATTGAAATTAACTTTTTTCAAAATCCTATGCAAGAATATAAAGAAAAAAGATAGCGCCCGACGAACGGCGCAGGGAACGCGGTGGAGGTCGCTAAGAGAGAACTCCGGCCGCAGCTGACTTCCGGGGCCCAGCCGGAGGAGATCCTGGTCCCGCTGCGGAAAGAAACGCGCAATAGGGCAATTGTACCTGCACCACCCACCTTGCTGGCATCCTCGAACCTCTTTATAACAGCGCGGAACACGAGGAAGGACACAATCCACCCTAAAGTCCACTCTAAGGCCGCGCATCACACAACATGGGGCGCACAGAGAGAAAATCACAGGAGGGAGAAAGACTGGCCCAATGGACTCATTCGCCAACTCCCAGTCACAAAGGGCGGCCGACGAGGCACGACAAGACCACGGCAAGCAAGGGGAAGACCCCCTAGATCGTCTGGCGATACTGGTCCAAAATGGATTCATGGCAGTAAATGTAAAACTCGATGACATAGTCGCTACAATTGGGTCCCTGAAGGCCCGGGTGGAGAAGGAGAACACGCGAATCACAGAAGCGGAGAACAGGATAAGCACGAACGAGGACACGATCCTAAAACACAGTCGAGACATAGCCCACCTCCAGACAGAGCTGCGAAAAACACAACATAAATGCGAAGATTTGGAATCAAGATCTTGAAGGAACAACATCCGGATTGTTGGAATCGCGGAAACGTTTGGGAAAAACGACATGGAAAGGCAAGTGGAAAACCTGTTGAGAAACATCCTGGGAACAGACACTTTTTCCGAACATTTCCTGGTGGAGAGGGCCCATCGTACGCTGGCACCAGTACCGAAACCTGGGGCGACTCCCCGCACAATAATAGCTCACCTCCTCAACTATAGGGACAGAGACTTAATACTCAGACAGTCAAGAGAGAAAGGCACTTTACACTTTGAGCACAACAGGATCCATATATATCCGGATTTCTCCGTCGGTATACAGGCGCAGAGGCGATCCTATGAACCAGTTAAAAGACAGTTGCGAATGCGCGATGTGCCGTACGCCCTCATCTTTCCAGCGAAAATGAGAATACAGTATGGAGGGCGAGCTCCTTTTTTCGAAAAACCCCACGGAAGCCATGCAATACGTAGAAACCTCCATCCCACTACCTCCCAGAGACCGGATGGTTGACCAGAACGCCAGACCGCCACTCGGAGAGGAAATACTGGATTCGGCTGATTGACCAGGGTACACTGTCTGCGCTAAACACAAATCAGCAGGTGGAAATGTGTTCTCTTTTCTTCCTAGAGGAGTGGCCGGCTCCTCACTCCTCTGAGCAAAGACATTTTATAACATGGACGGACTGGATAAAGACTTAGGTTTTTTGAGCCGAGAGCCTCCATCGGGGTGAGCCAGGTGCAAGCAACGTGCTACCCTCAGGAAGGTTCCACCAGTTTAAAGGGGTGAGCAACATGGGGAGGCATTGTCAAGTTGGGGGAGATGATGCGGGAGGGGGGCTGAAGGATTACAGGATGTGTAGCTCCGTTGAGCAACTCAGGCAGGTGTGAGGGGTACTGGGGGTTTGGGACTTAGTTGGAGGAGTCCTACAAGTTAAAAACTGTGGTGACATTGCAGCGCATGGAACTCTCCTGAGTAACCGTAAATTTAAAGACATAACAAGGATATACAGACATGGTTGATCCTGGTATGAAGGCCCAAGGGCTCAGACTTAAACTTCTTACATGGAATGTCCGGGGACTGAACAACCGAACTAAGCTACAAAAGGTAGGAGCTTATGTTACTCGGCACCATCCCCAGATAATTATGTTACAAGAGACTCATGCGCTCCAGAAGGTTAACACTGAATTCTTGGAAGGGTGGGGTAAGCATAGATATTATACTGAATACTCTTCGCAAGCCGGAGCGCTTGTCTTAATCCACCCCTCAGTGGGGTTCAGATTGGGGAAAAGTAAAATTGACCCTTTGGGTCGCTACGTAATAGTGTGGGGCAACATCGCTGAATAGAATTTATATTAATAAACACTTATGGTCCGAATTTAGATGACCCAGATTTCTACACTGATGTAATGCAGGAGGTGGGCTACTCTGGAGGTGAGCAAATATTGTGGGGTGGAGATTTCAATACCATACTGGACACTGCCCTAGATCGCTCCACATCCACATATCGCAATCCTACAAAAACGGATGTTATGCTACAACAAATAATGTCACAATCAACACTGGTGGACGCATGGAGGACTTTGCATCCCCACCAAAGGCAGTATTCCTTTTACTCCTCGGTGCATGATACCGAATCCCGTATAGATTACTGGTTGGTCTCTGCGTCCTTAGCAAACCATATCGATAACAGCGAAATGCTTCCACGGACCTTTTCAGACCACTCCCCAGTCCTGTTAGATATGACACTAGGCGACCTGAAGCCCCCGACCAGGAGCTGGAGAATGCCCCCTGACACACTTGAAGACCCCGCAGTGGCAGAGGAATTACACACGGAGGTAGAACACTTCTTTGAAATCCATAGGAACTCTGTTGACAGCCCTGCAAAATTGTGGGAGACATTTAAGGCATGGATACCGGGGATACTGATTTCCAAATCCACAGGGCTGCTGAAGGCGGTTAGAGGGGAATTGGCCGAAATAGAGAAGCGACTGGGGGTGCTGGAACAGTGATACACAGCCAAGCACGAAGATAGTACCCTCGCAGACATAAAAAGTGCCCTACAAGAATTTAATAAACTGGCTACCAGGGAGTTTCTATACATGGCTACTCCAATTAGAGCCTGCCGATATGGCGAGGGAAACAGGGCGGGTCGCACCCTAGCCAACCTATTGAAAACCGAAAGACGCCACTCTATGATTTCCAGTATAGTATCAGGGGATGGCATGGTAACCACGAGCGAGGAGGGCATAAGCAGAGAATTTACCCGATTCTACACAGAACTCTATGCCAACCATTATCTGAAAACTGCCGATGACATCCGGGAGTACCTAGATAACATCACGCTCCGAGACTGTCAGCAGAGAATAGACTACTATTAGATCAGCCCATAACGGTAGATGAAATAAAAGAAGCAATTAAATCATTCCCGGCTCAGACGGACTGGGGGCTGAGCTGTATGAGGTGCTCCTTGAAGAGCTGGCCCCGATGCTATTGTCAGTGTTGGAGGAGGCCATGGAGACAGGGACACTCCTAGCGTCTATGAGAGAGGCCATAATAACAGTACTCCCCAAACCCAGACGCCCACCGAGCGAGATGTCCTCATACCGACCACTCTTCCTTATAAATAGTGATGCCAAGGTATTTGTTAAAATCCTGGTTACTAGGCTCCTGCCCACCATGCCCGTGCTAGTACACCCAGACCAGTGCGGATTTATCCCCACCAGATCAACAGCACTAAATCTGCGTAGATTGTTTGGCGTCATGGCTTAAATCAGACCAGAAGTTCGACTCAGTGTCATGGACACAACTGTTCATGGTGCTTGGGAAGTTTGGAATAGGCCCATACGTCCTAAACTATGTCAAGATACTATATCACAACCCGGGAGCCAGGGTACTGACCAACCACACCATGTCAGAGCGGTTTGGGCTGGGCTGCCCGTTTTCTCCCATTCTATTCGCCCTTACTATGGAACCGGTTGCAGCAGCAATAAGGGAACACCAAAAACAGAGGGTTGTATGGATGGCAGGCCTGACCCAGTCAATTTCACTATATGCAGATGACACCCTGCTCTATATCCGGGAACCGGACACACTCCTGGGGCCTGCAATGGAGACCATACATACATTTTCAGAGTATTCAGGATACAAAACTAACTGCTCCAAATCCGAAGTTTTTCCCCTGACTCCTGCCACGACCTGTCCGGGCAACACACACGGCTTACAATGGTCCCCTGATAAGATAAGGTATCTGGGTGAAATTGTGTCGGGAGACAAGGCGTCCCTGCTCTCTAACAACCACTAGGCCCTGTTGACCACGATGGCTGCTAAACTCCGTTTTTGGGCTAAACTTCCCATTTCACTCATGGGCCGGATAGCTATATTGAAAATGGTCATTCTCCCCAAACTACTATACATTTTCACTAATATCCCGATATGGCCTGGTAGGAGATTCTTTGACACTCTTAGGTCCCTGGTGGTTGAGTTTGTCTGGAGTGGAGGGACGCCCAGAATGAAGTGGGAGAGGATGGTGGAACCCTACAATAAGGGGGGGGATAGCAGCCTCTGATTTTGAATTATACTATTTGACAGCACAGGCTCAGTTCGTCAAACACTGGTATGATGAGCAAGATACTTCACCCCACATCTGCTTAGAAACACATGCTGCACGTCCAACCGACCTGACGTCAGTCATCTTTAAGGCAAAACACAGAGATGAATGTCCGTTTAATCCAGTTAGCACAACTGTGGATGCATGGTCCAGAATCTATCGTAGGCTCAAACTGGAAACACCCTACTATGCTGAGGCCCCGTTTTGGAACTTCCCCGGTATACCGCCCACATATGATCCGGATGTGCGGAAGACATGGGATCCAGAGGGAGAGTTTAAAATTAAAGATATATTTCCTAATGGTAGATTCATAACGCTGGAGTTCAAAACGGGGATGGGAGGGGGCCAATTAATGAATCTGCAATACCATAGAATGAAGTTGGCTTTTAAGGCTAGCTGGCCAATGTTCCCGGACGAACCCCCACCACACCCATGTCTGATAACCTTGCCACCCCGGACCGGAACTAGCGTCTTGGGCCTGTACATGGCCATACAGGCCAACACCCCATTGGCAAATATAATGAAAACTTCCTGGGAAACGGACCTAGGAGCTGTCATACCTGAAAAAACCTGGGAAAGATACTGTGAACTGACCAAGAAGGTATCCATGAACGCAGGTCTCCGCCTAATTCAATTTAAAGTGTTAAACAAGTTACATTATACACCCCTTAAAATTGCGAAATTCACAAATACTGGTGCAAGTAGTTCTCAGAAGTGTGGTGCAGACCGGGCAGATTCAATGCACATGTACTGGAGCTGCCCTCACATTAGTGTATTCTGGGGGGAGGTGGCGAAAATCCTAGAGGAGGTGACTCAAGTACCGGCGGAACTCACTCCGCAAAAATACTTATTTGGAGATATAGGTAAAAAGTCAGAAAAAATGAGAAGACTCTTTAATATTGCATGTGCGGTGGCTAAAAAATGCATCTTGAAAAATTGGAAGAGCACGCAGGCTCCACGGGCAAGCCACTTTGTTAAGGAACTGACGTATGTTAATGAATGTGAGGAAGGCTATGTGATGTCACTCCCGAATTGAAGTAAACCTAAGGACATCTGGGCCCCGTTCAGGATGTATCTATGTGAGGCGGATTCAGATAACAGCAGCCCGACGGGGCCTAGTAATATGGTTGCTCCGTAGCACTATATCTCATGCTGTATACCTATATTGAATGATTCTGATTAAGCATGTATATGGAATGTCATGTTGTTGCAATGTCGTACACCACAATCAATAAATAAAGTTAAAAACAAAAACAGGACGGGGTGTGCAGAAGATGAGCTTTCAAGGAGGAACGGAAGGAGGAGTAAGAGGAAATGGAGCAGATAGAGAGAGGTAGAGTGTTCCAGTGTAGAGGGGCAAGGAGCTGAAAGGAACGAAAACGAGAACGGTCACAAGTTATAGGAGGAACAGTGAGTAGGAAGAGATCTGCATATCTGAGGGGGTGAGAGGGATCGTAGAAGGAGAGGAGAGAGGAAAGGTGGGGGGGCAAGATCATGAAGAGATTTAAAGACGAGACAGAGGAAGTTGAGAATGAAAGGAAAGCCAGCCTATGTAAGAAAGCGAAGAGGAAATGGAATCGTGAGGAGAGAGAAGACAAAGGGTATGGATAGCAGAGTGATAGAGGGATTTGAGGGGAGCCAGGTGAGAGGCAGGGAGGCCAAAGAGGAGATTAATATGAGATAATGAACAATGTGAGAATTATGCAACTCAGTGAGGTTAGCCTTTATTTTAGAGTTCTGTCTACGGCAATTCCTTAATATTATGCCATACTGGCTCTTTTTTATAATAGACAATAGCTCTGCATTATATGAACAGGTCGGTTATCTCTTTTTTTGTATCAAGAGCCTGGCACAATGTCTAATATACCATTGCAAATGGGGCATGTATGAATAATTGAATTATAAATTAACATGTTTTAGAATTCATCTCCATGTGTTATGATCTATCCTTTCTGTGTCCCTTTCTCCCAGTGTGTCCTGCTATGGCACTTTTCTGACCTGACTCAGCAGTTCCTCCCCTCCTCATGTTCAACTGTTGCCACTTCTACCACTCTTCATGGCACTTTCTTCTCTCCCTGCTGTTATGCTCTGATGGTCCTTTATTAGAATGTCCTGGCAGAGTGGTTGCTGAGTGGTGCAGTCCTGCAGTCACTCCTTTTCTGGCTGAACCTGTGACAGAGTCTGTCTATACTGTCTATTCTACCGGCTGACTGGGAGGAGCAAGGGTTCAAAAGCCCAGTCTGGCCGCGGGGCGACCACAGAGTGGTTGCTGAGTGGTACAGTCCTGCAGTCACTCCTTTTCTGGCTGAACCTGTCACAGAGTCGGTCTATACTGTCTATTCTACCGGGCTGACTGGGAGGAGCAAGGGTTCAAAAGCCCAGTCTGGCCGCAGAGCGGCCGCGGATTGGTCGCTGAGTGGTTTAGTCCTGCAGTCACTCCTTTTCTGGCTGAACCTGTGACAGTCTGTCTATACTGTCTATTCTACCGGCTGACTGGGAGGAGTAAGGGTTCAAAAGCCCAGTCTGGCCGCGGAGCGGCCGCGAAGTGTTTGCTGAGGGGTGCAGTCCTGCAGTCACTCCTTTTCTGGCTGAACCTGTGACAGAGTCTGTCTATACTGTCTATTCTACCGGCTGACTGGGAGGAGCAAGGGTTCAAAAGCCCAGTCTGGCCGCGGAGTGGTTGCTGAGTGGTGCAGTCCTGCAGTCATGGCAGGCAGGTCAGCAGTGGAAGAACTTGAGGAGCGCTGCTTGAGAAGTTCACGCTCCCGTCGAGACAGCGTTTCAAAACATGAAAGGGAGAGCAAAGACAAAGCTACTGAAAATGGGCACCTGGAAGGGGGCGGTGAGGTGGCTGAACCCAGAGGTAAGAAGCAAGGGTGTTTAGGGTCCCAGGCCTTAACACCAAGATGCAGAATTCCGCAAGTGACGGCATTAAATCCGCAGACTATCAACATAAATAACATAACCAACACAACCCTCACTATGATGTCCCCTGTTAAACTGGTATCTAGCGCCCCTCCAACCTTCCCCAGTACCCAAGGGAGGAAGGCGGTCTTTGACCTGGGTGGACCTTCTAGCCCACACCCATTGCAGAGGGAGGTGATTGATTTTAAGGGGGGCCAGTGGGACATTGGAGCCTGGCGACATTGAGCCGAGTACACTTCTCCAGAGGTCCCCAGTAAAAATAAATAAAGCGGCAGTACCTGTGAATATACTGAATAAACTGAGCAGCTCCACTCAAGACAATAATGGAACTGAAAACACGCTGCTTGCATGTGAGAGTAATCAACAGGGCATTAGTGCCAATGATTCAAAGAAAATGCCCCCGAGGTCTCCAGTAAGAACAGACAAGGAAGTAACATCTGTCATTAACTTGAGTTCCCCAACTCAGGACAATAAGGAAAGTGAAATCCCGCCACCCACTTGCCCGCTTACCACAGGGGAGGATCTGTTGGCGAGGCCCCCGCAGGAGCTGTCGGAGAGTGGTATGGTGATGGGCTGGGCTCCGGGCATGTTGGCCGGGTCCGTGGAGGAGGACGCGGTCCCCCCGTTGCCGCCCGTAGCCTTGGCGCAGGGGCGCCAGGGGGTGATCGTGGAGGTGACGGTCCACGCTCCTTACGGGGGTGGGCGGGCAGGTTCCTTGGCGGTGGGGGACCATGCCGGGGAGATGGAGTGCGCTTGTGGACTGGCATCGGAGCGAGGGGGGTGGATTGAGTGGCAGGGAGGGCGATTCCAGCAGCACGCCCGCCCGCCCTGGAAGGGAGGAGGGGGAGCCCAGTGCAGTGCTGCCGGCCGCGAGAGGGGCGGGTGCAGCGGAGCACGCGAAAGAGCCATCAGAGTCTCCAGCCTCGTTGAGGGGAGGGGAGGGACTCGGAGGCAAAGTGGAGCTGCAGGGTGTAGAGTCTGCCCCCTGCTGGCGACCTGTCATCATGGAAAGGAATAAAGTCGAAAGGAGAAAAGAACGTGTAACTACAGCCTCAAAAACAAATTAACAAAAAACAGGGAAAAACTTAACAAAACTGTATTATAGAGGCTCAAGTTATAAGAACAAAGGAGGCAATTCTAATATTCTTAATCACGCCATAGACCTTTTCAAAAAAAGGGGCGAAAGCACGCCTCTGCCGCACAAAGAAATCACAGACACTGAGCTCTTACAAGGATGGGTGGCGGTTGAAGAAGTAAGCACACCAACGCCAACCCCTACGAAGCCTCAAGAGGTGGTGGCACCAAACCTGACATCTAGGGATCCTCCATCGAAGTCAGGAACGCCAGCGTAATGGCACTTTGGGAATCCTCCGCCCCCTCCCTCCAGCCGCTCTCCAACATCCAATCACTCCGGCCATAGGTACGGTGGTAAAGAGCACTGACCGAATCGTTCCTATTCAAAAAAAGGCTCAACAAACAGAGGGCGTGGGTGGGAAGCTTGATCAGGGGTTAACGCTGGAAAAGCACATTGGTGAAGCTTCCACCCACTGCCCTATTACCCAGCGACCAGATTCCCTGAGCTCTCCACAAGATAGGAGGAGTTTAAACACGGCTAACAAGACCACCTCAAGCGCACTTTCCATCTGCTGTACTCCAAACAGGAACGAAAGAGGCATAAATACCTCTCAACGACCTCAAGAGAAACCCCCACAAGAAAGCAGACTTAATGGGAATTATGTCAACGGTGACGTTTGCTCTTGCCCCCTTTGGTAAACCTTATGAAGCCTTGAATGAGCCTGTAAGAGATCAAACAGCAGTGATGGCTTTAATGCACACAAAAATCCTACATCTAGAAAAGTACATACTGTCAAAAGAAGCAAGGCAAGATTATACAAGGGAGCAAGGAACATCTTGCGCACTGAACCCGGAGAGTAAAACACAAGGAACCCAGACAACAGTCTCGTCATTACCCAATATCACTGAGCAAGTAGAAGGATTAAAAAATGCCAGTACACAGGACAATGGCTGCATCAACCTGGTCGATCTAGAGATAATCCAGGCGACATCTCTGAAGGCACCGAGTGCCAAATCCCAAGACAAAACATCAAATATAAAACAGAAAGACCTTGTCAGCTTTTTTACGAAAAAACCCAAATTAGTAGATAAGACCGCACTTAAAACTGGACGGAAGCCCGAAAAGCATGGAGATAAGAGAGTGCTCCTAAAAACTCTGAACCCACCAGAGTTGGATAGGCGTATTGTAGTAGCAAAGCGCAAAATCATAGAACAGAACAGCAATGAAAAAACCCTTCCAAATAACCTTATGTCGAGAAAAAGGAAATTCTCTGAAGAAGAGAAAGAGGAAGAGGAATCTGGATCTATTGAGGCACTAATGAACTTAAGTACCTACACAGTCGAAGACTCTGATGCAGACACACCAGGGTCATCGGAGACTGTAGCCAATGACAACTCCACTAAACGAGCAGGAGTAACAGTCATGAAGACTAAGTTACATAAAGATCAGAGGAATAGTCAGGAGGCGTATGGAACGTTGGAAGAAAAATGAAAGGCGCTAGATCCGCGATCCCCAAAGATGGTAAAGAAAGGAAAAGATTACATACCCACCTCAGAAAAACGTGGTATTGGAAATAGCCTGAGAAGGCCACTGAGGAGAAAGTCTGAACACAACTATAAACCTGAGAACCACCTTGGTCCAAATCGTCACAATAAAGTAAAAGAACGGACCAAACTTCGAGAAGCGAGTGACACAAGTGAGGACCAGACAAGGGGCTCCATGAGTAAACGCATTAAGAGTAACTGCAATATTTTCCAAATGGAGAGAATACGAGAAAAACGGGATGGCTTCAGGCTAAGTTGGACCTCAATATTAAACATCTTCAACGAAGCACCGAACTTGAGACAATTGACTTCACAAGATATAAAAATCATCGAACCATGTGAGAAAGGCAGGAAAGACCGGGCATATGTTCATATTTCATCAGTGGTAGTGACGAGCATCTTAAAGAAAGAGAGCCGTAATCTAAGGTATTGGAGAGTGATAAAAAAACTGAGGAAGGAGTGCCTGGTTGATCCAAAAGGAGACCGTCCCCTGATGACGTGAGTGCAATGCATAGACAACCTAGATCCACGAGTGAGGATGATGAACCACAATATAGCACAAAAACGCCATCAAGAAGAGAATAGTATGAACATCGGAGGTGGGATGACCAAAATCAATGTAGAAGAGAGTTGGAAGAAGCTCCATGTGACAAAGAAAAACATGGATATGTGGACGTAAAACCATCAAGGAAACCAGAAAGATGGCCCAAAGGCCCTGGGGAAAAAATAAGGATCACGGTAGCACAAAGCCCGCCTAAAAACGCCTGGACCGAGGACACTCAAGTAGAAAAATCTTCGACAACGCAGATCAAACAGACATGGGTTTCTAAAAACGCAAAAGTATTCAAGTAAAAACTAGCAACCAGTGGCTGGAGAAACCCTGAAAAGGAAGCTGGATAAGCAACATCATCTCCTTATGGGCTCCTGGAACACTCGAGGCTTTTCTCACTTGACAGTAGCTACAGACGTGAACCTGGGAATATTTGGCATCCTATGTTTACAGGAGATATGGTTGATGTCAAAGCCGCACCTGGGCGGCTATTTAATAACATTTACCCCTGCACTAAAAGGGGATGCCGGAAGGCCAAGAGCTGGCCTTCTGACAGCAGTCAAGTCAGGAAGCGGTCTAGAATGTCTAGCTGAAGTCTATCTTTCCCCCTTTATCCAGGCCACCAGATTAGGGTGGCAAACGAACAGGGGAAAGAACCCGCAAAAAATATTAATTATCAACACATATTGGAACCCAGCTGAGTCTGAAACAGACCAGTATCTAGAGCAAACTCTAGATACTAAATGGAGACCTGAACTGCGTCCTGGAGCCCAGCGATAAACAGCTAAATTGGGCAACCCCATGTATAGGGGAGAGAGGCAAAAGATGGGAAAACATTATGGACAAATGGGACCTCCATAATCTTCACTGGTTGAGATCAAAGAAAAACATGGAAACTCCCACGTGGCAAAGAGCCGACCAAAAAAGAACAATTGATCATACTTTTGTCTCAAGAGACCTATTGAGCCTGGTCAAATCTTTCAGCATGGAAGAAACCGCCCATAGTGATCACAACATACAGAAAACTACTTGGTGGACTGAAAGACCAAGTCAGGAATGCTTGATACATGGCCTAGAAACAGGTCCTAGAGGGAACCGTTTGAAACTAATGGCCAAAAGCATATGTATCATCATGAGAGCTTATGCCAGCAATTCAAAGGACATAACAGGGAAACCATACAAATCTACAACTCTGGATTATGTACCGCTATTAGAGGCTTACCATACAACAAAGCTTCAAGGAGACCATAACTGCGAAACACAAAACACAGCTATGATAGAGACCTGGTGTTGCAAAGAGCAACCCTGAGAAAATTCCAACGAATGGCAAAAACCTCAAAATCAAATAAGTCGATTGAAAGGCTTCATCGCGCAAAACGTAACTACAGAGGTTGGCTGAGACAACACCAGGCCAGGCGCTTGCAATTGGATGCAGAGAAAATGCTGAGAACACTTGCGACGAAAAACAGTAAAGAGTTCTGATCATTAATTAACGAGTCAACGACAAAGGTTAACAATAATCTACAGAACAATGTGAGTGAAGAACAATGGGTAGATTTCTTTGAGAAACTGTATAAAAGGCCTAAGAATGATTCTTTTGAAAGTTCCAGGCAAGAAGTAACAGCGTGGGAAATCCCTTGTGACGCGGAGTCAATTAAATTCAAAATTATGAGATTAAAACTCTCAAGAGCGCCGGGGCCGGACGGTATATCAAACATCGATTTAAAAACCAATGTGGATACCTGGGCCCCACTGATTGGTCAGATTTTCAGCAACTGTAACTTATACAACAAGGTTCCATCATCCTGTAAATCTGCAAATGTCGTCCCCATTTTTAAAAAGGGAGATAAAGAAGATCCAAAGAATTACCGCCCCATAGCGCTTTTAGACGTCATTGGCAAGGTGTTTCGTTCATGCGCCTTGGATGGTCTCTATAGCTGGCAAAAAAATTTCACTCATATAGATTGGTTCCAGACAGGCTTTGTGCAAAACATCGGCACCACCGCTAACATCCTTCTGTTATCATGCTTTAAAGCAAAGGTACAACAAGGAGCTCCACGTATATTCATGGCCTTTGTTGATATCGTGCAGGTATTTCACTGAGTCAACAGGGGACGGCTCTGGCATAAACTAAACCGAAAGCACTGCCCAGAAGAAATCCTATCGCCTATAATGGCGTTATATGAGGATACCACCATGAGAGTCCGTCTGAACGGCGAGGGCGTCCTTTCGAAGGTAATCTGTACCGCTCGTGGGGTAAAGCAGGGTTGTCAATTAGCCCCGGCCCTCTACAATGCGTACATAGTAGACCTGGAAGAAGAGTTCAGTACCATCAGATGCTTCCCCCGTCACTGGGGGAGGAGAAGATCCAGAGACTCTTGTACGCTGACGATATAATTCTGTTAGATCAAACAGCGATTGGGCTACAAAGACAACTGGACTCCCTGCTCAAATATCTAGAAGAGAATTATTTGGAACTAAATAAGAGTAAAACTAAGATCATGGCATTCGAAACATCCTCCAGGACAGCCTATAAAGAGAACTGGACCGTGGAGAAGGATATAATCGAAGTCGTAAAGAGCTTCAAGTATTTGGGAGTCACACTAACTAACAGCAGCATCGAACTCCCAATGCAAGAGTCACTTACAGCCAAAACAAAGACCTTGATAGTCCAAGCAAGGATGATTGATAAAAAGATTGATCAAGATGCCAGTTCTATCATTCTTCAAAGTGAAGGTAGTCCCGTGTATAACCTACGGAACGGAAGCGATGCCTCAGATACCAAGTAATCTATGGGATAGACTTGAAGGTCTATTTTGGAAGAAACTTCTGGGACTTCCGATGTCAGTCCCTATATGGTTAATCAGACAAGAACTGTGCCTAGTGTCCATGAAAGGGTCTATTCAGAGGAAAAGTATGATGCTCTTCAGAAAAGTGATAATGAAACCAACACCACCTGTTTTCGAGATCCTGTGTAAAGAGCTACGTGGCGGAAAAAACAAACCGCTTAATACATGGGCCGATGGTTGCATAAACGCCATTGAAGAGGTGGCCCTGACGAGGGACACTTTAATACAAAATCCATCTAAGGTGGTTAAAAAACTTAAAGAATTGGACTGGATTAAAACACAAGACACAGCAAGGTCCTACAAACTAATCCAGAATTTCCCCCTAGCTCCCAAAAAAATCAACGAAGTTAGAGGCTACCTTAATAGATTTCCAGACAAACATCTGTGCCACATATTTCTCAGAATCAGACTGAACCTGCTGAAGACCAATGAGATCCAGTTTAGAAGAGGTCTTTCTGAAACAGATAAGTGTCGCTTCTGTGACACCTGTCACCAGGAATCAATTCGTCACCTTCTGTTGACATGTAAAGGCACTAAAGAAGCAAGAGACATTTATCTACTGACATTTTTGGAAACCTCAACAACAGTGGAGGAAGATGAATGGTGGTCCCGGTTGATGGGCGGGGAGAGAACAGAATGGGCTGTGGCCGTAGTCCTCTTTTTCAAACAGATTGGCTTGGTGGAGGATTACAAAACGGTCATAAAAAGATCTTAAGAATCCTACTGAATCCATCCCAAAGTAAATCACTGAAACATGCCTAGACCCGTGAGGACTTATTGAAAGATTTATCGAAAGACTTATGGAATAGACTTATTGAAAGTGAAATTCTTCTTTTCTACTGAATGGAGCTGCTTTGACCTTATGTTTTTTTTTTTGTAAAAATTGTAATACAATTAAAATCAAATAAAAAAAAAAAGAATGTCCTTGTTTGAAGCCCCACAGATCAGAGCAGTGATCAAACAAGCATGCATGCAATGATTTCTACAGACTTTCTCAGCCTTTATTTTAACCTGTACCAATAAGAGGCAGTAGCTGGTTGTGCATATTGATTTAGTAAAGCATGTGGTGAAGTGGGATACCGTCCATAATGGGCAAGAGGTTGGTGCCCCACCACCCATTATGGCAGAGCCATTTGGCTGGGTCCAATATATTTGACTGCTCCCTTAACTCCAATATTTAGGAGGCTGCTGTGACATGACCCTGTCGCTCAGCTGCTCCGCCCACCACCTAATTTCACCAGTCCTCCTTAAACATCCTCATCACCGGCATCCACAGAAATGGATGAAGACAAGGATCTCATCTGCTTGTGCCTGTTCAGGCCTGATAGGGCCCACGGACAGTTACTCTGCCTTCATTCCGTAGACACACAGCAGAGCAGCAGGCTTCTCAACCTTACCAGCACCCACTCTCACGATTCATCGCACCTTCCTAGATGCTTCTTGCCTTCCTGTGGCCGCACCACTAACTCCACCCACCTTGGCAGGAATATAGGGCTCTGCTCCTAGCCTACTGCCTCTGTTATTCCGACCAATACACTCAATAGAGCAGCAGGTCCCTTGACCTTACCTCCGCCCGCTCTTAGGATTCTTCCCCACCTTCCTAGATTGTTTCCACCTTCCAGGATTCTTCCAGCCTACCTGTTGTGCACCCCTAACTCCACACACCTTCTAGGAGGAATATACGGCTCTGCTCCAGGTCTACGGCCTCCCTTATTTCCATGAACAAGAGAGGTGGTGTTTGAAAGGATTAGAAATAATCGGAACCTCTGGCATCTTGTCTCTGATGTTCCTGTCGATCGACCATGAAGGAAATGCTTAAACACTGGATTCTGTCAAATCTGTCGTCGATTCCTTAGATCCTGACAAACAGAAGTAGCCACCTTGGTGGCCACACACTATCCGAGGCTCTCCTAGGAAAACATACACAAAGGTCCTCATTACGACCCAGGCGTTAACCATGGCGCCAGTAGCACCATGTTTGACGCCGGTACCTTACCGATTCCGCCATGGTGAATGGCGGAATTACCGCCCCATTCCAAGGTTGGCGGGGTGGTAATTCCCCATTCACCATTGGCCATTCCCCATTCCCATTTTTGCCCCCATAGGGCTCAATGGAAATGGGGAAGGCGGTAATTATGGTACCGCAAATTGCGGTACCGTAATTACCTCCAAGGTCCCTTTGCGGGTCCCGCCCTTAACGGCTGGTAAAACCAGCCGTTGAGGGAGGACCCGCAAAGGGACCTCGGAATTGGGCGGTAAGGGATTACCGGCACCAGTGCCCTTAGGTACCGGTAATCCCTTAACGCCCAGGTCGTAATGAGGCCCAAAAAGTGATGAATGAAATGTTTTGAGTCTATCAGAACCCCAGCCATTGGTCTGGGCAGCTGTCATTCTACCACGTTTAGTCTCTCCATGCAAGGGACACTCCCAAAGCAAATACGTCTTGGTCCTGCTTACTAGGCCACAGTCTTTCCGCACAGAAATGGAATCAACCACAGACATGTATTGGCCTTGGTGGGCCTCATCAGTGAGATGAAGCTTGATTCGTTAGACGCAGCCCCAAACACACACACTTCTCGGCATAACCCCTCCCACTTGTAGACACTGACAAGAGACATGCAAAAAATTAGAGTTTATTTAGCGTTGAATTCATCGTAAGCACTTCCATTGCTCTGGCACACTTCCATTCTACTGTTTTTGTATCTCTTCTGCACCATTACAAGAGGGGACCCAACCTTGTTACACCCAGTACTACGGGGACATGAATTCTTCTCCGCTGTCCCACAAGCACAGAGCTCACCCCAACATGACCTGAGACACACTCACTTTCTCACACTCGCTCGATTCACTGGTATTTTCCACTTAGCTTGGCTTTCCTTGTATTCATTTAATCCTGCTTTGATACTTAGCATGTAATGAAGCCCCCCGAGCAATAGGTGGAGAAGTTTACTCATGACCGAAATGTGATACTGATGTTCATACCCGTGGAGCTACTACACGTATGTGGACGATGTCAAGTCTACGAGTTGGAGACGACTTTTCTTTTGCATCCAGTCAAAGGGCTTGAAAAGTTTGCTTTGTAAATCGATATCTTTACAATTTTGTATTTCAATTGTCTCGGGAGGATAGCTCCGGGGCAACGTGCTCGCCTTGGAAGCAAGGCGACATGAAGCACCACAGGTTGGGTCCGCACTTAGAAACCCCTGGGTATTAAGTGCGTTATAAATAACCTATCATATCATAACAATTCCCAAGTCTCTTATTAGGTTGCAATGCCTTGCTCTTCGATCTTTGATTATGGATCGAATCCTTTCGTATTTTCTTTCTATTAAACTAACACCTTCCGTTTCAGGTTTAGTTCAATCTTTGACCATATGGAGACAGATACAATATTTGATTATTAAATGGCAAAGCAAAAGCTGGCAGCCAGTCGCTATTCTTAACAGAACATGAAAAATGGTCTTCTCACATAATTTAACCTATGTAAACTTGCACCTAAGTGAATATTCTGTAACAGCACCACAATGCCTGAGGGCAGTTGTGCGCTTTATAAATGGAAATAAAATTAAAATAAAATAAAATAAGTAGAAGCCCGCTATATTGGGTGCCATTTTTGAAACCCTTCACAGTGCATGAGCGAGCAACAACCCAAAAGTTTTATGCTGGCTCCTCATAATCTGCAATCTGCAAGCCTGTGTTTCTCATTGTTGCATGGTTCTTCTATGCGCTATACTGCTAACAGTCCCCTTTGACCTCCGCAAATATGATCTATGATTGGAAAAGAAAGTTACTTGTGTGCTGCATGCTTGAAATATTTTACAACTGCAATGAAAACCCATAAAGTCTAATTTTCCTAGGATAGATTGTATTTAAAAGTGATTTAAAAATAAGATGCCTTCTGAGAATGAGTTAGGAAATGCTTTTGATGCATTAAGTATTTTTGGTTGCCTCTTGACCCGCAGGATCTCAGGATATGGAGCAGCCGGTGGAAAAGGTGCCAAGAATACGGAGCGGGCCCACGGCACCTCCATTTGGGCGACTTTTGAGCTTCAGAAGGATGACATCTTGTACATCCTAGTGGGGCAGCAGGGAGAAGATGCCTGCCCTCAAGTAAGTGGAACCCAATGGTGTCAAGGATTAGTGTTATCCCCCCTGGTAGACTCCATGAGCAGACAATATTTTGATATGCTTTCTCTGGCCTGGCTAGAAAAAGAGTTACATTTTTCTGAGAAATCGTGGGGGTTTACCTCTGATGCATCTGAGTGTGAATCAGTGGTGCCCAGTGATATAATCACTGCATACACACTGTTGCAAAAAACAAAGTAAAAAAGCACAGCATCATCAGGAAATAACAGCGTTCGTGTATTCGCTTGAATGATTGATCTGTTAATGCGCAGGGGGCGGGTGGAGGGGAAAATGTCATGGCAGGGGGAGGGGGAAGCAGAAGAGTGCATAAAGTGTATTTGATGGATTGATGGTTTGCTCGAGGGGACAAGAGTCAGTGGCATGGGAAAATAGGGAATACAAGGGGGGCACTGCCCCACACCCCCACTAGGTGAGAAGGGGGCCGTCTAAAGTAAGGACATTTTGTTTTTAGGGCTGACAGGGCAGGTTAGCAGATTAGCCACACCCATTTTTGGGGTAGGAAAAGAGCAACTTCTTTTTATGGAGCGATATATTTTTAGCAGTATTTTTTTTTTTAAACAATGTGTTCTTCAATGATGTAATCACATATAAGCCAGTCAGCAACTCTGTGAAGATTCGTGTTTTTGGTTTTGTCCATCCTCCCTAATTGCCAACACCTTCATGAGCTCTGTGCAGGACTCACAATATCCGTTTTTAAAAATAATTCTGCTATGGAAATGTAAATCATAGAAATAAAAATTATTGTTTGTGTGGGTTTGGCACAATTCTTAAAATGACCATTATTTATTTTTTCCAAGGACCCTCCTAAACTTTGTTAGGAATAGTATTTTTCTATTTCCAAAAAGAACCAGGTGTGTCTCTAAAGAACAAATAATGCCTAGAAACATGAAGGAAGACACGTGTAGTCTTTGGATGCTGGTGATTAGAAAAGCATTGATTCGCAAGAGGAATAGGGTTCTACGCACGCCATGCATCAGGAAATGCAGACCACTGCTATGCACAAGAGTTTGATGCAGAGGCTCCAGTGTTATTTTTTCCACCTAAAATAATGTGGCTTCTGACATATAACACCTGAACAATAGTTCTAATACATATTAAAAGTAGTTCTTGGAAATACTGTGCTGTGATACCCAGCTTTCCGCCTTGCCGATTATTCAAAGGTCCTTGAGTGGGTGGTTTTCAAACAGATCACTAAATGCCTTGAGGATAATGACCTTGCAGAGCCATTTTAATCTCGCTTCCAGGGAAATAACTCCAAACAGTCTGCACTTGTGCATGTCTCTAACTTTCTCTCTGGGGCTCACCTCTCCAAACTCCCTTCCTTACTCCTCCTTTAAGACCTTTTGGCTACTTTTGAAACTCCCCAAGACCTTGGGTTTTGCAAATCTCACCTGGATTACCTCCTACCTGAAAGGTCAGTCCTTTTAAATCGTCTAGAACCTGCACCCCTCTACTTGTCAGCGTACACCCAGGTACGCTGACAAGTAGAGGCTCGTGCCTCCTCCTTTTCCATCCTCTGTCTTCCTTCCTCTGTCTAAAAAAGGTTCTGAACTTTGTTACCTCCACTCTTGACAACCTTCACATATTCAACCCTACTTTTGCCTACCAACACTATTCAGTTTGGCTCTTGCTGTACAATCACTTCCTTTTCAACTTCCTTCTCATAGTCTACAAAGCTATCTGTCTTCTTACCGCTCTGTGCCTGTCTGACTATATCTGTCTGCTCACCGTCTCGTTCCCTTCACTCCTCTTCTGCACTAAGCCTCACGGTCCCATCCCCCATGTCTCATCCCACATCTGCTTCTTCCTGCACTCTCCTAACCCCAGTGGGGCCCGCTGCCCATCAACAGCCACTCTGACTGTAAAGCTCTTCTAAACTTGGCTTGAACTTAACTTACTTGCCAAAGAGGGAGGGCTCCCTAGCTGATTCCACCGCTCCCTCCATTGTTGGTTTATGTACAGTATGCCTTTTCAATATGAAGCACTTGACGTCCCAAGTTAATGTTTGCTGTTTAAGTTGCCTGTTTCTTACATATTGTGTTTGTTTTGTGTTGCCGCTGGTCTATGTCCCACTGTATTCACACCCTCATAAACAGGTTTACAACTCGTCTTTACCTTTGTGCTCTTGGGACGGGAACCTTCTGGGTAATGACTCCACCCAATGCTTAATTTGCGGGGGGCTTACCGGAGCTCAGCCCCGCACTTGTTTCTGAGCTCCGGCACTTGTTTCTGAGCTCCGGCACTTGTTTCTGAGCTCCGGCACTTGTTTCTGAGCTCCGGCACTTGTTTTTAAGCCCAGCTTGATTATTATTCTAGCTGTCAGTCAGCCATAGCAACATAACAATCAGCAACAGTGTGCACTGGCCAGGGTCTCTGCATCCTGATCTGGCTCATTGTTATTCACAAACCTGATGACCCAGGTTGGCAGGTCAGGACTATTTATCTATTTTTGTGAAAGGTGACAATCCTGGCCCCTAATGCTAGCCATGCACACACACTGCTCTACTCAGCCTGCATGACATTGCTGTAAATTCTCAAGTGTAATAACCAGCAGGGTGGGTTGACAATAGCAAGACAGTCACCAGCCAACAGCTCCAACACAGGGGCGACGTCAGTGAAAATACCCATAACGAACAGAAGAGCTAGTCATGAGTGCCAACCTATGCAATACAATCTTGCTCCAGTGTTTGACAGGCAACTCATCAGCTCAGTGATGATTGTGCCTACATTCGTCCATCAATTTACCAGAGGAGGAAAGCATTTCTTCTCTTTTTTCCGGTGGTTAGATGGTTAACATCTCCACTTGACAATGATGGGATTAGAGCAAAATGTTAACGATGATGTATTTTTAAAAAAAACATGTATTTTATTTCAAGACACAACTAATGTGTTATGTTTATTTCAACCTCAATGAACCAGTGGGAGCTGGAGCTTTAACCCCAAATATGTTGACACTGTATGGATCACCCGTGTGAGTATGGATCACCCGCGTGACACTGTGTGGAGCCAGAGCTGGTGGTGTCTACAGTAGACGGGGAACTGTCCCTCCTCCATTCAAGAACATATTTGGGCACTTGCATTTATTTTCTGACAAATTAACCACTGCCTCACCTCTGGAAATGTCTTATTGTAAGTCATTTGTGTTTGGAATTGTCATCCCTGTTCTTAAAATAAATAGAAATAAGTACAAATACAAGTGTGCTAAACAATCCATGTTCTCACACAAATGAGATCCCCCAGCCTTGTGTAAATGGCTAGACATGATCATTTACCTGCATAGTAAAAGAAACAACTGGCACTTTGTATATGAACATTCAATCTCAGTTGCACATGACATCGAAAACATGGAATATAGAGTAACATGGAATACTTAAAGTCTAAATAATAACACTTAAAAAGGTTTAAAAAATGGATCAAGAAAACTGTTTACAAAATGTTATAAAAGGTTTCACATATCCTTACATACTCGAAACCCCCGTATAAAGGCTGGATTTTATGAATACAAATATTTAAACATTTTATTATTTTTAGGAGGGTATTGAAAAGAAGCTGGTGTGGGGAGGGCAAACGCTTACAAATAAACAGAAACATTAGAAATGAATCAAGGGTACTTGACGAGGGTAGTTGAGCTGGACCCCCATAAATAAAATGTGAAAAAATACTCTGAGTTTTCAAAAATATTTCTATTTCATAAAAATATTAGATACCTATTTTTCTCAAAATATTTGCTTAAATGTTATTTCTTTCAAAATACATATCTATATATATTTTCAACACGAGAATTACCTTGAATACCAAATCAAAGAAGGTTGTTGCAATATGGGCACATATACATAAGTGTACATTTTGTATTCACATTTCTCATCAGTCTGTAAGAAACTGCGCCCGTTGTCTTTTGGATCCCATTAAAAGACCCGCTTGCTGCATATCACTGCCAACTGTTAGGGTCATAAATGGGGCATACTAGCAGTGCCCTGTCAGGTCCTATGGTAGCACTTTACCCAACCCACTGAACTGCTGCCTAAATTTGCATCGCACCCACTATCTGTTAAATGGTAGAAGCCAAGGAAGGGACTCGCTGATGCAGACCCAGGAACGCCACAGTGCACTGAGGAAGGTCAGATTGTGTGAAACTCACAAGAATATAGCTTCAACAAGGAGCATCTGCAGATCAACCAACAAATGAATCAAGAACACAGAAACCAATGGTCTGGGTACGCTCAGTTGCAATATCCAATTGGTGTTTTCCGTATTCTGCATGCGGAACGCCGCTCCGTTTTGAAAGAATATGGAAATCACCAAATAGATATTGCCGCGTAACGATCCTCCATTTCAATACAGTCGTTGGAATCCCGAAAAAACGTTATTTGCAGAATTTGCGTAGTTCAAATTACAAGAAGATCATAAGGTGATTCCACTCTTAATTAACGGATCCAAAGAAGACTATTTATGCACGAGGGAGTAACCCCGAACTTCTAAAAATGTGCATTAGAACTTACCAGTGTAAGACACAAGCAGATTCGCAATTTTCCACGGATGCTGTGGGGATATGCTCATGCTGCTTTAAGAATCATTATTAGATAGGCGGATCATGTGTGACCAATTCATGTGCAATCAAATGTGTAATCTAATGGGACCATGCATGTAGTTTCTGGATTTTTATAAATATTTGTAATGACATATATGTTCTATGATATGATATGATATGGCATTTATAACGCACCTATACACAAGTGTTTCAAGGCGCGAATAAAGCCCAAAACCAGCAAAACATTAGCATGTGCTCTTAGGGTAGATGGTAGATGAATACAAACTATTGTCAGATGAAACTCAGATAGAGGACTCCCAAATGTTTTTTCAACTGAGCGCACTGAGATCATTGGTTTCTGTTCTACAGGCTTATTCCTATGTTACAGCCTCCACTGAAAGGGTTCTGCCGCTGTGTCAATATTTGATCTGCCTCAGTTTCAATACTTGATAAAAATCTTTAGGTGGGCAATGTGTTTCCTATAACACTGTATTCACATAACAAAATAATCAAGGCTGGATTCCCCATGTCTCTTGATAATTTATATCCCCACTAGAGGCGTGGACAGGGTAGGGCCTGAGCGGGCAAGGTCTACCCAAAAGCTGTAAATGCCCACTCCGGAGTGCTGTGTGGGTATTTACAGATGTTAATGTGACCGGGGTGGGCCCGACTACATTAGCTTAGACAATTCTGACTATGCCTCTGATCCCCGGCTATAACCCTCTGCAACCTCTCTCTCCATGTTCCTTCCAAGTGTTTCCCCAATAGTGTATCATAATTACATAATTATCTCATATTATTATCCCCTATTACTTTCTCCCCTTCGTGTACATCATGGTGTTGATATGGTATGATAGGTTATTTATAACACGCTTGATACCCAGAGGTTTCTAAGCGCGGACCCGCGTTGCTTCACAGCTTGGCTTGCGATGTATAAAAACAAAACATACGCATCTATATCCATACATACATACCAGAAATAACATTTCTAAATTGCACCAGGAGATGGCAACATACACACCGAGTACACAGGTCTACAATAGGCCTTTCCCTTCCCTTCACTTTCATGACGTTTGTCCATTTTACCAGTTCAACGTCAACCTGTGACTGGCCTCAATCTCGCAGGCCACTTTTGGCTCATTTGACAGGCACATGTGCTGATTTCCCAGCATGAGGGGCCAATCCTCCCCACCCCCACCTGCTGTATTCCAATGTGCTGCATGTGTCTGGGGAGCACATGCCATGGGCCTCATTACAAGTCTGGCAGTCGGGAAATAAAGGTGCCAGTAGCAGTGTACCGGCACCCTTTCCGGTCCACCAGACTACAAGTATGCCTGGAGCGGACCGTTGCTCCCGGCAGGTTGACCTGCCCGTGGCACCGGCCCCTGCAGGCATGCTCTTCACAGATGCACCGTTAGCAACCGTTTCTGTGTCCCCATCCCAAAGGAGTCCTATTGGACTCCGGGGGAATGAGGACCTACACTTTCAACCGCCTGACATCCCGGGCCGCTGGGACATGTAATGTCTTGGTGCACCGGATATCAGGAGACGGAACGGTGTTATAAGTTTGACAGCACTGGCGGGTTACCGCTGAACTCGTAATGAGGCCCAATACTGAGTATGAAAGAGACAGAATGCAGCGCTCAGTTGATGTTTGTGGGCATAGTAGTAGGCAGGACTTCATCAATAGGCGGTGGCTTTATAACTCGGCTTAATAGTTGGATCCCCAGATTTGTCTGGGCTCTCTTGGAAGCATAGTGACATGTACATTGGCAGAAAACAGAAGCAGAGCATTTAACATGTTCCCATTAAGTAAAGAGCATTCCAAGTGAAACACATCAAGCACGCCATGGCAGTTCGTGTTGCCAGCTCAGATGCCCATTAGGAATTGGATTATTAAATTTCATCTGTGCCAGACCAGGGCACGAAATAAGCATTTAGCATTCCAAGCCGAGTAGCTTTTGGATTAGTAAAATGTTAGTTCACCTGGCACTTGCTACTTACGCATTGGCGCTCATCACAGGGGTCTAGCCTATACCTGGACTAGGCTATGCCCCTGTGATGAGCATTAATGAGAATGAGACCTGCTTCAAGAATGTGTTGTGCCCTGGTACATCATCATGTCTATGTCTGCCTTAGACTGGATACTTGTTTACTAGAGTTTGGATGCATACAGTTAGTGGGTGCATTTCACTTAGAATGCTCTCCTTGCTTCTAAAGATTATCTAGGTTATTAAATGTAGTTTAGATTCTTAGGTTTGTGGTGTCCTGATCCTGCACTTTCGCAAGGACCTCAACACCCAACTCTTCAAAGATCACCTCGTCACTCGCTGATCACACTCCATCACTCCCCTGCACTTCTTTCCCTCTCCGACCCCTGTGTGTAATGCCCTGGGTTTGTTCCTTATGCAGAGTGGTCCACTGCTTCACAGCGAGGTTGGCCCTATTTAAATCCCATTCATATATGCATGCACACACACACATGCACGCACACACACGCACACACACACAGTGATATGTTTCATGCATCCACCTCTGTATTCTGGGAAGTGCCAGTCTGCTCCTAAACCCTGCCGTGTAATGCTGCTAAAGGTTCAACGGAGTGTGTGTGTGCGGTTTGCTGGTAGAGGTGGCACCAGTGCACTGACATCTTTTAGAGGTTCAGCAGAAGTGCTTTGCAATCAGCTGCTGCGTGCCAGGCCTTTGCAACGAAATGTCCTTATGTCCATCCAATTTGAATCAACTACTGCCTCTGGGCCGCTGGACTTTATCATTTGATTAATCAATGTATCTACTCTAGCAGCAGACCGAGTCAGGAAAGAATGCATCAGCAAAGAGAATTTTAAACACTTGTTTCGAGAACATCACGGAATACAGAATAAGAGCAAGCAAACTACTGTTCAGTGTTTTTATTTATTTAAATAATACTCATCATGAGTTCCTTGGGATCACTTAGCCAATTGTGGAATAATTTGCATTCTTGTTGTGGGCCTCTTGGATTGACTGCACCATGAAATAAGCTTCCAGTTCCCTATGTGTCAGGAGAAGAAAGTGACTAGGTTTGTTTGCTCGAGCATTCTGTTACACTAAACATAACTTGTGCTGTTATCTATCTTTTACCACTAACCATTGCCCCATTGAAGAACTTAACAAAATAACTCCTTTCAAGAAAGCCATACTCAAAAACAATCCAGAAGTGAAAGATCCAAAAGGCCAAATTGATCCAGACCCCTACTTCCCTGACCTATCGAATCATTGTGAAAGTACCATAAGTTTTGTGTCAGATCATTAAAAACTGCCCCACTGATCTACCTGCTGCCAAACCCCTCTTTAACGCTAGATATTGGGCTTTGGGGCAACTCCACAGCTCAACGCTCACAGTAGTAGAGTGCTTATAACTTACTTTGTTTCATGGACAAATGAGATCCAGTAATCCTTGTGCTCCTAAATCTCAAGGTGCTGATGCCCTATTTTCCTATATGGAGCATGGGAATAGCATCTCAGATGGTCACCCTATGTCACACATAGCCTTAATTCAAGCCTCAGAGAACTGCACTCCCCAGCTGCTCTGTAGGGCTCGTCATTTCAACCATGCGCCCCCACATTCAGAAGAATTGGGCAAGGAGAACTCTTCAATGACTGTCAACACTCATGTGCACGGATTGAAGGCTTACCATTGGATTGCAGCTGGAATTCCCAGCAGGACCAATCGCAGTCATGCACCCCTCTCCTTGTAGCTGCAACACCTTCCAGCTCCACCTATGGGTGCCAGGATAGGAAGCTGTCAACCATCTGGTTAACATGACCTTGAGGGAACGAGACGACATTTTGGCCAAGCATGCCAACTCTACCTGACAATATGTAGTTGAAATGTAACTTTTCCTGAGCGGTGAAAAAAAGGAATTAACCGAAGAGTTCCTCCAAAAAGCATAAATTGAATCCCCTTAATGTTGACTTTGGACTAACCCATGAACCCTTTGTTATTTTCTCAGTACCTTATAGGAACTCTGACAACACCAATACCAGAATTCCAGTTTTACTGTCTTTTATTAACCACGGTGTCAGAAAGCTATCACAGGCCCAAGATCTTTCCATCCCTCCCTGCACACGTCAACCACCACCCACAACTAGGAACTCTCTCCCAATTACACCTAGGGGTGTGCCTAAAACTGTTAAAATGATAAAACATTTCAAAAAACCTCTTCATAGACTTCATAAACTGACTCCTCCCAGACAGGCCTCGCCCTCTCAGACACCCATCCTCATGACCATAGTCACTGTGCACAGTCACTGTGCACGGCTTCGTCTCTGTCACATGCTGCAATATTGGTTGTGATGTATGAGCAAAAAAAAACGAACAAAACAAAAATCAATTGCAAAGGAGAATTATTTATTTAAAGAAACAAAATTCACTGTGAAGTGAAATCCTGAACCGATGACAAAGCATGTGGGACTCCATCTGCTGTACATGTCTGAAGCATGTAGTGTTACTGGGGTCTTACTGGGGTCTGGACATATCTTCTTTTTGTTTTCCCACAAGATTGATATTATTTAAGGCTATGCTGAAAGGGTTGAATATTCTTTCTTTCCACACCACCTTTTTTTTCGATTTGTCCTTCTCTGAATCTAGCCTTTGGGGTTTAATACGGGTTTGCCGGTAACTCGCCTGTAATACTGGCGGGTTGCCGGCACACCAGCCTTACTGTTACCGGCAACCGATATCCCGGTGTTACCAGGATATTACGGGTGCCACCAACAGCAGGAAGTTCCCATTCATGGAGTCCCATACGACTCCATGGTATGGGTTAGCCGCAATCACCGGCACCGGTAGTACCGGTGATTGCAGCAATTATTTATTTCTGGCATTTTTGCCAGACCGTCACACTCATAATGAGGCCCTTTGTCTAGTTCCTCAGATCCCTGTTATCGGCCCATCACTCCCTCGCTGTTCACTGCATGGACGGTGACCAGATGTCCCAGCGTTGCTGGACCTGTTAAGGAATTGGGCCCTCTATCTCCCAAGTCTCGATGATTTTTTTTTAAAATTCAAAATGCCCATCCTTGTTTTGTGGAAAGTATGGTTGACCCTGGGCAGAGTCCCAGTTGAGACTGCCTGGAGAATATAATGCTCGTTTAGACACAATTCAACATAACAGTTACAAACCAAATAAAACATTGTAATAGTTTGGTAATTCTGAATCATCTCTAAAGACAGATCCTGGCCACCCCCTGGTGGCTCAAACCCCCAAAGTGTTCAGTTGACAATCACATTCATTAGCTGATTTTGCCAGAGACACTGCTTGGGGAATGGTTACACAGGAGGGACTGGTATATCCATCAGACCAAAAGCGCCTTTGTTTTCAACATGCATTAACCTATGTACTTTATGTACTACCAAAGCTTTCTTACTGAAAGGAATATAGAATTTCCCACACTGATAAACCCCAGATAGTATGAAAAGCATCTCTCACTGTCAACATGTTTCTTTGGCAGCATTCTATTTAAAGCATACCTGCTCTTAAAATACCCGCAAGGCAAAGACGTCAGACAACCCTTGACCTTTGACCCCACCCTGAAGTGATATCCTGGAAGCGATCAAACACAACCTTTCACCCCTTGACAAAACAGGAAGTGGCATCACATAGTTCCTAAGTACACTACGAAAAATATGGAACATGGTTACGATATCACTAAAATGTGATGTACATTTTATACAAGAATGGATCGCCATATGTATCATTAAGATCAGTGTGTATAGGTCCATATTACCAAATGACTGTGAATGCAAGCTGACGCTCATGGCCAAATGATAATGATGTATTATATACCACTTACGCATAAGCACTTTATATAGAAAAAATATACATCCAATATTACCCAACCTGTGTTGTTGCTCATTTATCAACCTCCGAAGGATGAAAGTAAGAACAGACTATATCAGTGACTTACCCCATATAGTGTGCCTGAAATAAACCTTTAATGAGTCTAACAATTATTGTATAGAATTCCAGAAAGACACATTATTTGGTATTCCCATTCTTTCTTATTTAGGGTCAGTGATTAAAGTGTTAGACTTGTGTAACCCCTGTTATTTCTTTTGTTTTTTTAAGAGGCCTGAACAAGAAAGCCAGCAAGTCCAGAAGCAGAGAGCCACACAGCGATGGCCAGAGCAAAGGAGCTTGCATTAAAATAAATAAATATATATATATATATATATCGTTTCTTTTTTTGCGGTAGCAAGGGAGACCTCAAGGGTCGCATTTGTGACCCCTGGTGACCCCTAAATGACATTCCTGCAGCAAGGTGTTCCTTACTGATGATGCCCATACCGACATGCTCTACCCGTGCTTCGCCGTGTGGAAGACTCCTACTGGTATCTCCTATGGGCAGTCAGACCTTTCCTGGCCATCCAGATGTGCCTGCACTGTTGGCAGAGGCAGATGTCGAGGTCACTGCCTTCTTGCAGGTGCTGCCAAGCTTCTGTGCCATGCACCGGCAAGGTTTATGTGGAGTATTTTGTATCCACGCCACTGCGCCACACTGCGACCCTTCACCAATGGAGAAAGGAAATTGCCAAGAATGGAGGCAATAACCCCTGTGCACACCAAGTTTGCAAAATTGCGCAGAGTTGATAACCCATCAATGGGGGTGCACGCCTTGCCAAATACACTGGCAAAGTGGTGTAAAAGCAGGCAGCACTGCTGTCATGTCATCTGTCATCTGTAATCTGTCACTGTAAACAAGCCCACAGAATGGCTAAAATCTGAAATTGCCCCTAAATACAGTTTCCTAATCAAGGGCAACCTTCAAAGTGCTGTTTTGGCGCTAAATTCAGTTATTTTCCCCAGTGAATTATTGAAAGGGGAGTGTGCTGGAATAATGGATGGGGATAAGAAGGCTGCTGGGCTCTGGGGTGAAGGTAGCGCTGGATGGGGCTCTTGGGATCAGGAGGGTGCGATGGGGTAAGAGGGGCCGGAGGGGATGGGACAACTAAGGTAGGCGGGGGGAGCTAGGGCAGCCCAGGGTCTCGGCGGAAGGGGGGGATCCCTGGCAGGACGGGCTAAGGGAAGCCCCTTTTGGGGGAGGGAAATAATTAACAAGGATTAATAAGCCAACCAGGGGAAAGGGGAAGAGGGAATCCAGGGGTAAAGGGAAGTAAGAGGGGCGAAAAGGAGACCTGAACGCATCCTTAAAAAAGGAGCCAAAGCGGAAAATGGAGAATGAAAAGAAAGTAATACATGGAAAGAAAATGCACACAAATAGAGATGGGAAAAGAAAATGAAAAGAAAAATTGCAAAAGAAAGAAATGTCCAAAGGGGTAGAGAGGGACTGTTAGGGAGGGGCGGGGTGGGCGCCTGCAACCGGTCCCCCAAGGACCTGGAGGGGCAGGGGGGGGTTGCAAAGTTGCATTGCTCTCAGCACAGAATCCTGAGTATAAAACGGAACACCTCTAAGCTAACTCCTGACTTTATGTATTTAATAAAGTTTGCTGTGGCAATTTTTCTCCCACTCAATCAACTGGTCATGCCTCATTTGTTGCAGAGGGGTGGTGGGGCGGCTCCAAGGGAGGCGGGTAGCGGGTAGGGAAGAAGGTTAAGGGGGGGCGATTGTGTATGCAGCGTATGTATGAAGACGTGCCCCCCACTGAGACTGTCGGCGCTACGGCAGGTTCCCGCGCCATTTGCCTCAAGGCGGTCAGAGGAATCCAGGCATCACAGCCTGATTGGCTGTAAAACTTAGCTTAAATGTATTTCTTTGTCCTGAAAAGTTGCAAAATCCACTGTTTCAAGTATGTTGGTGAAGGGCTAATTCTTTTAAAATGGTTAAATCCTTTATACTCTATACTTATATTTTATATGTGAACTGAAAAGATTTTAATGTCGCAGAGCCCAGTCTGAAGCCAATACACATTTGAACTCTGATCTGACAGGGCCTGCCCTGGGAAAAATGACATCTCCTGTTGACACTCCCTTGAGAACAGGAAGACTAATGGCTATTAATGAGCCACGCATAATCCCAGCAAGCCACTCAAAAGATTTGCATTAGACATTCGTCTGCTGACTAATCAGAGAACAAAGGACATGCTGAGAATTGGCCTCTGCCAGGAGGAGCAGGAAGTGGGGGAGGTTCTCAGTGAACTTCAAAGGACCGGCCATCTGCTCACTTTGGGAAGCAAGAGAAAAAGAACCTGGACTGGATTGTGAATGGAAATTACTTGTTTTTGCCTAAGAACTTTATGACATTTAACATGACAGCTAAAATAAGTACACAACTGAAAAATACACACTTATACGTCTGGATTCATGCTAGACAGCTGAAGAGGTGAAAGGAGTTTTTACCTCATCAGGAACCAAAGATACACTAAAACACTGATTGTGGAAAAACTGTGAATGTTGAAAGCTTAAAATTGTATGTACACAATCCGCTGATCAGCACCCAGAGGTGTATCAAATTAGAAATAATGAATCGAAAGTGTTCTGGGTAAAATAGATGAAAATCCATAAAATGACCAGCACAGCTCTCACAAAGATGGAAATTGGATGTAAACGTAAACAATCAAATGTGAAAAATATGTGTCTAATCTTGTGACTGTACATAATGGAACAAATGTACATTTGTGCAGAAGTATGTTTTGAGTAAAAATCTAGGTGGGAGTTCCCAAATCCTGTCATAAAATGACAGCTCTGTTTAAGCTGCCAACCAAAATGAAGCACACGCCTGTAGCCGCTCACAGATAGGGGGTGTGTTCTGAAGTTCTGCCCATGACATAAAATGTATAATGAATAAATGTAGGAAGGACTCTACACTCTAGTCAACTGAACTCTACTCTACTACTGAACTCCACTACACACTCTGCTTCCAGAACCCATGCAGATGTCCGCGCAGCACCTTGTTCCTGAACTTTTCACTTTGTAGCTGACTCCAGAATTCTTTGAGAGATCTAGATTTCTTTGCAGAATCCAGACTGTAGCATTGCAAAATTATTGCTAGCCTGACCCAATTGCAAAAATCCCAAACCTGAAGGGATTTAATTTTAATTCAGCTTGGCTGGCTAGCACTAGGCTTGCCCACTGAAAACTTGTATCCAGCTATCTACCACGTCCAGTCACCAGAATGGGCCTCCCAAATCCAGTCTGAGGTGCAGTCCCAACTTGCTCAGAACTGCGCTGCTGACCCAAATCCCTCTAGAGGTGCCTGTTTGCCGGTGGACCTGCCCAATCCATGACCAGAACTGACGGTCCAATTAATAAATTATTCTGTGAGTATTAATAGGAAGAACAGTGATCCATAATACATTTACATTGTATGATCCCTCTTTTAAACCTATGCCATCTCTAATTCAGAACCATCGTCTTGCTAGAACTATTTTTGCGCTGATTTCTTGTCTCATCTGAAGAAGTAGAGTATCCACAGCGGGCAGGTTACGCTGATCACGTGACTGTATGATCCTTCTGTGGCATTCTCGTTTTCATAGTCATAATCTATTGTAATCAACCTACCTGTCTTTTCAAAGTGCATTTCTGTTTTCCATTCTCGCGCCTATATTACAAAAAAAACCTTTACTAAAACCTCTATAACTCCCTCCGTTTTTATGATAGAAACGAAATGTCAACTCCTACTCATACCTCGCACTGCAATTCTCCCGTTATAGCAAAAATCACGCAAGGAAAGGTTTGCCGCGTTTTTAATAATTTGAAAGGTTTTACACGTGTGAAATAGCTTTAAATTGTTTCTTACTTGGACTTTGAGATTTCAAATGCTTTCTTTGGACTAAGTCATTGTGATTGTGTGCAACTGTTCCAAGCGGCTCCCATAGGAATGCATAACAATTTAAGTATTTTTGATCACATTTGGTGTTTTTGCTCATTTAATTCCAAAGATAATTTAAAAGCCATTCTGACAGCTGAAAAGTCAACTCCGTTTTTCTCTTGTGTTTGAAGGGGGAAGGTGGGACTGATATTCTGTTTGATTTGTGCTATCCCTGAATACCTGCTCCCTCCTCACATCTATTTAATTGCCTACTGGGGGCCTAGGGGGGTTGCAGGGGGAACCTCTAAACATAGTGCCATCTGTCCAAACCAACACAAAAGTATTATGTTCTGTGCTGCATTTGTTTTGGTGTTCATTCCTTGATGCATAGTGTATTCAAAATATTATTCTGTGTTCTGTCACCCCATTGGTGATTGTTGGTTACCTATTAAAATATATTGTGATTACATTTTAAATACATAAATAAATATTTACCTTTGCAAACTAGCCTGATTCCTGGTTCAGTGTGACCGAGGGAGGGGGGATCTCAGGAGAAGGGTGTGATATGAGTGGTATATCATTCAGAATACTGAAATATAGATAAACATTAATACGGGTTTCAGTTGCGCACTACATGCTGGGTGAGACTTGGGTGTGTGCCAGATTGAAATCACTTATATGTAATGCCAGGCCCCACACCAGTCCTAATTCAGAGGTGCTGCTGCAGGTTGGAGAATAGTCTGCTGAACGCCAAACCTGACGCAGAGGCGTTGCTAGGGGGGGCCTAAGGGGGCTATAGCCCAGGGTATTTTGGTTGTAGCCCCGGATAGAAGCTCAGGGGCTACAACCAAAAGGCTAGCTAGCCCCGAGAGTCATAACATTAGCCTAGCCCTGGATCATTTCCAGACCTACTAACACCCCTGCGCCTGAGTAGAAAACATGTCGGTGGTACATTTTGTTAATGTTGAAATCTCAAAGAGACATGATTCCTAGGCGCAGCCATCCAACATTGAAAAAAAGTTACCTTTTAAAACCATTCCCAAATCTCTGAATTGCAGCTGTGACCTTTAGCTTTTTGGAAACACAGCTGCCATATATATTTCTGAAAATACCTACGACCTGGAAGAAGATGTTCCATGAAACAGATGATAGGATCACAGGCTTTAATTTTTCTGTACATTGGAAAATGCACTCTATTAAATTGGCACTCACTTTAAGTGAAGAGACTTGCTTTAACAAAATGGTGATGTCACACCATATTAACAGCTTAAGCTGTTCATTTCTGTAAATATCTAGCATCTTAATGTTGGTCCTTGTGTAACATTGGAAAGTTTGTTGCACAGCCTGCTTAATTAAATATTGTGTTCTCCAAGGAAAAGCAAAGCAAGGCGACAGTTGCCCTTCCCAATTTCGCAAAGCAGTCGCAGGAATCCGAAGAATGGCGTTTTCCCACTGCAGCAGGTTTTGTTTGCAGGTGTTCGCGGGCGTCAAAATGCCAATAATTGCACTAATGAAAACACTCTAATTAGTTTTCAGCAGCACACCCACTCCACCTATTAGAACGTCCATCATCAGAAGCGAGTTTCCAAGTTGGCTGATTAGAAATCACTTACATACGAGGACTAATGCCTTTGTCTTCAGTAAACGCCAAGCAGCACGTCAAGCGGCCCCGTACACTATAATGGTAGAAATGCAGCTTAACTGGGGTTCTGCCAGATTGAAATAAAATGCAGCTTCGGTAAATGGTCCATAAAGTGAGCACTTGACTGCATGTCTTTTCTAAATGCTATATAAATCGATGGCTTGTTTATGTAAAAACAAATCTGATTGGAGAGATCTCATGAGGGGAGGAGACTCAGAGCTGTTGGAGTCGTCAGAACCGATGAAGCCGATGATGACGACAAAAGCAGCCTGTTGTAAAATACAGGGTTTGAAAGTAGCTGGCAGCATGCCATAACTTGGCATGGAGGCTGCATTATCTTGCAGAGGGAGGCTGAGATATAGGCTGCCCCAAGAGTACCCAGCTCTTCAGTGAGTGTAATGCAATGTCCTTGCTCAATGGCTGACAATTGTGGTGGCAACAGTCACACTAAAGGCTTCAGTTTTCAGGTCAGTGGGTAAATGGGCTATTTCTCTCTATTTCTGTCTTGGTCGGTTTGTAAATGACAAACCATCTACCCACTAAATTTGAAGTTGTTAGTGTGACCTTTGCAGAGGAGCAGCTGAATGCCTGTTCAAGAAGTCCCGCCCCATCCTTCCTATATGTTGGTAGCCAGAAATCGTGCCATGCAACACACCAGTGATTGCGCCAATCCCACGAAGAGTCTTCAAGAAAAGGTATCCATTGAGAAAACCCTATCTGATATATCCAAATAGAGATGACAATCTATTTTAGGAGATCCTCGAAGGAATATGAAGATGAGAGAAGCAGAAGTTGGTGTTGTCACAAAAAGCAAGCGTGACGCACTGAGAAAAGTGGCTGAAGAACAGAATGTATAGACCTTATAGAATCTGATGACAAAGTAAAAGAATCAAGTAACTTTCATTTGCGAAGAGAAGATTAGACGTGTGAAAAGCACTGCAGAAGATGCAAGCCGTTTTATAACTATATAGATGCAGCAACACAAGTAGACTAAGTAATCATAAAGGCTGGCTATACTTAGTGAATAGCCTGCAGACGGTGCAGCTATTATATAGAATCGGGACATTCAATGTCACAATTTAAGTAAGGCCAGACACACAGAGAAAGAAGGATCGAAAGCTGTGTCGCAGTATGAAAGCAGCTGAAGATCGTGGAAAGACCGAGAAAAGCTGTCTGGCCTGGTGTCAAAGGCTGGAGCGGCCAAGAATTTCTTATCTATCCTTGAAGAACAGAGAAGCTGAATTCGCCCTTGTTAAGGTGCAAGGAAGTAACACCATGAGTGTCAAGTTTGATCATTTAATACAATTAAATGTTAGAAAAGAAGCCGAATTGCGGTCTCCTGTCACATGGGCTATGGATGAAAATAGAAGGTGGGCATGCAGCTCTAGACTTGAGATAAGAGCGTGATCACACTCCCATATAATCTCAGGAGCAAGGATACTTTGCAAGGCCAAGTTCAAAGACAATCTGCATGTCTGAAGGCATGGGTGATGATGGATGTCGGGCTAATTGGGTGGGGAGACACAGTCAAGTCCACCCACTGTTACGCTCACCTGGTATCCACGGGGACGCCACCCAGCTGCGGGGATTCCGGTGCCCTTCTCAGCCTCTCCCTGGTATAATCAACGGGGAAGTTCTGTCTGGAAAACAGGTGGGCAATGTTTAAGACTGGTCAACTGGGATAAGAGTCTCCCAACACCCCGTATGCCCGCAGCCCCTCCCCGGAACTTTCCTCACCTTGTTATGGATTTTGGCGTGCTCTCCGTCCTGCCTTCTTGGCAGGGGCGCGTTGTCCTTTGTGGGCGAGTGCGATCTGGTTACTTCACTGATGCTGCCCTTTAGAGTCTTTCAGGTAGGTCTTATTACTGTTATACTGTAAGCCTTTCTTGGATTCAATGATGTCTTTTCTCTCTCCTTAGGTGCGCGGACGTTCGCTGTAGAGCGTTGGTTGAATTTGGATTCACCGGCAGGTGATGGTGTTTCGAAAGCGCCTTGATGTGGTAAGTAGTCGCTATGTGCAGCGCTATGACGCCTTGCTTTTGCTAACCTGTTGTCTTTTGTTCCCGTAGTTTGCGGTGCTCACCCGGAGCAAGAAGTCCCAAGGCAGTGCTGATCGATGGGCGACTTGAGAGGTAAGCTGCCGGCACAATTGTAAATGTCTAATGTCTTGTTTCTCTCCTTTTGCAGATCCTTGGAAGCTGTTTGCAGGAGCAGAGGGCAGCTAGCGGTGGAATCACAGGTAAGCTGCTGCTAATAACGATGTCTCTTTTGTTTTTCAGGTGCTGTTCTTCCGAGGTTTGCAGATGCTGCTCAACACGATGAGCGTCACGTTGCAAGATTGCAAAGTAACGCGAAGCGTGTTCTTCAAGTCGGGTGTGGTTTAAATAGCATCAAGAAAGTAGTCCAGGTAAAAAAGTCCATAGGCTACCACACCCAAAACACTATACCGCATAGCTTGCTTCCAAGGAGCCAAGCTATGTGGATGCCTCCATTTTGACTGGCATTGAAATTAAGTAGTTCCCAAGTACAAGTCTTCATTAAGTAGGAGCCTGGCGCCAAAGGTGCCAGGACTGGCCCCAAGAGGGCTTAGGCAAAGGATGCCTAAGCTTGTTGGGGGCCCGTGCCAAGACCCCTCCTGGCCCATGGGCCTGCCGGGGGGGGTTTCAGGAAGTGGGTCGTGACACACACTGGTACCTGGGGTGTTAGCTTACGTGCTGCTAGTGAGTCGAATGTTCCAGAAGGGCACGAGCGTGCCAACCAATTGTAGGAGGCCATATAACAAAGGGCCTTATAGTTTGAAGAGCCAATGATATATTGTGTAGCTAATTACTTATGAAGATGACTTGCACTAGGGGTGGGCATAAGTTGTCCACCTGACTGTAGAGAACCAATCACAACCCAATCCCGTATAGAAAGTATACTTAGATGTTCCCCTTAAGCCTATCACAACGCCCCATAGGTTTTTCTTATTTGACACGTAGTATGATGTCACTTCTGATGTATTTTTTGCATTTAAGGATGTTTTTTATGTAAAATGTTTGAGAGCTCGAGCGAACGTCCATCGATGTCCATTGTAACTCCCTGTTTCAGACCACTGATAATAAAACAGTCGGATGAGACTTTGCCAACTTCCTTTGTCGGTCTGATTATTTGGTGTAAGAGTTATTCTGCATCCCATCCAGAGCATGACTTGTTACTGATTAAGAACCCCTGGGTTCACGTTTATACAGCCCTAGGCAGAAAGATTGAAAGTAAAACAGCTTTATTTCACTTTAGGAGGAGACCCCAGGCTGGTGCATGTCACAGTTTCGAAACTTTCTGACGTGATCTCATTCTGGGCCAGTGGTCAGAGGTAACAGAACAGATATACAGCAGGGTGGGATATAGAGGGGCACAGAGGAGGGGTACAGTTGTACCAAATGGCAGGGAGGAGAGGTGCAGGCGGCGTCTAGCACGTCTGGTGGTGTGAGGGACAATGTGATGGCCTAGCTGTTGAGGAGGAGATACCCCTTGAAGAGGTGGGTCTTGAATTCTTTTCTGAATTGTAGGAGCAGGGTTGCTAGTCTGATGCTGACAGAGGGCAGGTTCCACAGTCTTGGGGCGTAAGCAGAGAAGGCTTGTTTTCTGGTCCTTTCCTTTTTGCAGCAGAGGATTTCAAGTCTGGATGTGTCCTGGCTTCTGGTGGTGCGCTGTCCACCACAGATGCTGAGTTTCTCCGTGATGGGTGACTTGAGGGTGCCATCCTTATAGATGATGCAGCAAGACTTGAAGGTGATTCGTTCCTGCACTGGGAGCCAGTGAAGGTCGATGAGGGAAGGGGTGATGTGGTTGTATCTGCGTAGACCCTTGATGAGGCATGCAGCCACATCTAGGACACTAATCAGGGGCACAAGGGAGGACAACTGGAGGCCTTTGCCTTGATCTTGGTCTTGTGGCTGTTTTAAAACACTAAATGAAGAGGGGATACAGAAGGGGGGAGTAAGATCAGAAATAATTCAAGAGTTGGGAAGTGTTTTGGTATGTTTAACAGTTTACAGAGACACCATCACTTATGTGCCAAACACATTGAGAATTAGGGTGGGAATAACCACAGTATTATTTATCCCTCCAAGAGTTGGGATGTTCCAGTCCCATGCCTCAGTAGAAGTGAGAATCGGTCAAAGAACAACATTAAGCGAATGGAAGAGATGTGTCTTCAAACCTATCAAACTTGAAGAGAAGACTTTTGTATTAACAAGAGAGTGTCATTTCAAAAGGGGAAAAGTAGAAAATGGCTAAGTACTCATTGCTAACTTCACACTTGAAGGACACACTGTCATGCCTGCGCCATGGGCGCATCCATTTACGCTCTATTTGGACTATATGTTTATCATTTATTTACAACAGACTCTTGGATCTATCTATATTTACTTTGGAAACTTTATTTCCCATTTGCGAGACTTTGCTGCTTAATTATTATTTCCAACAAACTAAGCATACCATAATGCACCTGGCTACAAGCATTGATTCCTGGCTATTCCTATTGGTTATCAATGGAACTACACCCCCCAGAAGCCCTAGAGACTTGCCCTGCTTCCACCAGCCCAGGAACAGAAAGGGAGGTGGCCGATTGCCTGCAGGTGTGTTTAGCCAGGTGCAACCAATTAGCCTGCCTCTGTGCTGGGCTAGGCAGTATAAAGGCTGCTGCCTGCAGTGGCTCAGCCTCTTGCATCTGAGAGTTCTTCCTCCACCTTTTGCTTCTTTCTACGGATCTTGTATGCTGCTTACCTTCACTCCTGCTTGGACCCTGCCTTGTTGCTTGCTCCACCCTGCTGCCTCCAGCCATAGCCTTCCAGGCTCCCTGCCTCACAGCCCTGCTCCTCTGGGCTCTCCACACTGCAGCTGATCGCGCTCTGCTGCCTTCCAGTCTCCGCCCTTGCCCTGCCGGGCTCTCCACACTGCAGCGGATCACACTCTGCTGCCTTCCAGCCTTCGCCCTTGCCCTGCCAGGCTCTCCACATTACAGCGGATCACGCTCTGCTGTCTTCCAGTCTCCGCCCTTGCCCTGCCCGGCTCTCCACATTACAGCGGATCACGCTCTGCTGCCTTCCAGCCTTCGCCCTTGCCCTGCCGGGCTCTCCACATTACAGCGGATCACGCTCTGCTGTCTTCCAGTCTCTGCCCTTGCCCTGCCGGGCTCTCCACATTACAGCGGATCACGCTCTGCTGTCTTCCAGTCTCCGCCCTTGCCCTGCCGGGCTCTCCACATTACAGCGGATCACGCTCTGCTGCCTTCCAGCCTTCGCCCTTGCCCTGCCGGGCTCTCCACATTGCAGCCGATCACGCTCTGCTGCCTTCCAGTCTCCGCCCTTGCCCTGCCGGGCTCTCCACATTGCAGCGGATCACGCTCTGCTGCCTTCCAGCCTTCGCCCTTGCCCTGCCGGGCTCTCCACATTGCAGCGGATCACGCTCTGCTGCCTTCCAGCCTTCGCCCTTGCCCTGCCGGGCTCTCCACATTGCAGCCGATCACGCTCTGCTGCCTTCCAGCCTCCGCCCTTGCCCTGCCGTGCTCTCCACATTGCAGCCGATCACGCTCTGCTGCCTTCCAGCCTCCGCCCTTGCCCTGCGTACCCTCTACATTGCAGCTGATCACGCTCTGCTGCTTTCCTGCTTCAGCCCTTGTCCTCTGGTGCTCCCTGCTCTGCAGCCTACCTCTCTCTGGCTACCTACAGCCCTTGTCCTCTGGGCCGTCCTACTTTGCAGCTTATCCCGCTTCGCTGCCTACTACCTACCTTTTCCGCTGGGTTCTCGGCCTAGCAGCTCTCTACAGTCCTCTGCTACCTTCTACGTTCATCGGCCCTGTCCCTCAGGGTTCACTCCTTACTGCCCGGCCCTTACGGGATCCTTGCCGTGCAGTCTGCTTTACTCTGCTGCCCTAAGCCCTTTTCCTCAGGGTGTTCTACCTTACAGTCCTACCCCTGTGGGCTTACTCATTGCTTTCCTGCTCCTCTGAGCTCTCAACCTTGTTCCTTACTGTCCTCTGCTATCCTATCCTGTTACACGACTTTCCTTTCATTTCCTTCTGCTAGTTTGCTATCACCTCATTTACTGGATTTGTCTGTAGTATCTTCTCTTGTACTGTTTGTAGACCCCTTTGTACAGAGCTTGTCTGTTGGTTCCCATCAGTCAACCTCTGCCCCTTCCCTTGCCCTGTTTCTACATTACAGACACCCAGAGCTGCTGTTCCAAGTCATGAGCAATCAGCGTGGGCCTCTGTTATAGCAAACTGTGCAGAAGGCTAGAGTATTTCCAAGGTTCGTGGAATACTCTTTTCCTATATCTGCATACACCCCAAGAGGGTAATCATTCTGTATCTTTTCCCTTGCTACTCTTGCTTACTCTTCGTTCTCTTTCCTTTCCGCTGTGTGTGTTCTTATCTGTCCACTTTATTTGGCACAACCACCCAAACCCTTTCTGGGTGTCCTGTGCCACTCTTAATAGAGTGCCACTCCTGACACACACTGAGAGCGTGGAACTTGAACAACTGGCCCTTATCTCCAGATGTAACTGATCAAATACATGCTTTTGGGAATTTGCAAGCTTGTACCAGCCAAAAGAAAACTGATGTGCTTCCGTTAAACATTTCTTTATTGCTGCAATGGGCAAGTTCCAAAGAAGGCCGTTGAATAAAAATCAGTGCCAGGCATCACCATAACCTTATCTACAGAGGACATAATGTCATGAATCCAGGTTTCCCTAATCTAAAGTGAACTGTAGTTCATGGCTGTTTCATCCTGGAGACTTGCTTACAAGGTCACTCACCATCACAGGGTTGTTTTGAGTGCCGTACTGTGATGATGTGTTGAAAATACCTACCTGGAAAGAAGAACCCTGTGTCCCACAATCTCTGTGTCTTTGGCCTCCTCGTAACTGTTCTGTGTCTATTTTGAGGCTGGAGCAATCCTTCTGGCCCTTCAACCAAGGCGATTTGGTATCAATGGAGCCCATCATATAGATGGTAGCTTTGTTAGTTCATTACCTACACTCAGCTTCAGTAATTAAACTCTTAGCAGGGTCTTGGTATCTCATCCCCAGCAGTCTTTTTATCTTGCTTCAAATAGGGCTCTGGCTTAAGCCAGGATTCAGGCAATGGCCACCAAAATGCCGTCAACAAAGTGCTTCCCTTTCCAGATGCAAGGCAGACATATTTTCCTCAGCTCTTTCTTCTCTCTCACTCTTCCTCCAGCTGCTGTCTATCCGTTTATCTCCTCCATGTCTTCTGTTGGCCATCTCCCCCCTTTTTCTTATCTTTCTCTTGGGTTTCTTTTCTTCCCCTCTTGTTTCTCTCCTCTCCCCCCTCCTTCTCCAAACTTGCCCTTGTTCACCTTGCCTCTTCTTCAAGGTCTATGTCCAACCCACTTTGGATGTTTCTTCCCTTCTCCTTTTTCAGCTTCTGCTGCCCTTTTCTTTGCCCCTTTTTCACTATCATCTTCACATTTTCTCTTGATTTATCTAGCCCCCTTCTTGCTCTCTTACCCCCAACCTCTGCCTGATGTTTCTCTCCTCCTCTTTGTTTCTTTCTGAAACCACTTTTGCATGGCTGTAGCTTGCATCCTCTCTCAATCTCTCCTTCTATCGCTCTGTAACTGACACCCTGGCTCGCTCTTCTTATTCCATACACCTCATCTTGTGTCTCCTGTTGACAAATCCACGTCTGTTGTATCTATTACAATTTGAACTGGAAAGGACTCGTGCACTAACCTGGACAAGATGAGCTTCTCGTGCGGTTGAAGGAAATCCCCAGTGACCCTGCACCCTCCTCTCTGTCTAACAGAGTGATGGGAGCTGAGTCCCCATGGAAACCCTCTGGGGAAGTAAACCCTGGAACTGCATGAACTCTAAATGGCTTCAGGCGATGGATGATCTCACAAAGGTGGGTCTGGAAGGTCTGGATTTCAGCTTCAGTTCAGGTACTTGGTGGGCTTGTCCTTAAGTGGGAAAAAGGTGAGTGTAAGTATAAATAGCCTTGGGTTAAGGTGTGTCACGAGAATCTATAGGATTTACCGTTAACAGGAAAACACAGGAGTGTCTTGATGAGGCAATGCTGACACTGAAGGTGAGAAAGTTCCTCCGTTGCTACTGGAAGAAAGACTCTGTAATTCAGAGGAGAGGGAGCATTAGTAGAAAGAATTGGGAGCCGTAGAGAAGGGGAGGAGATCTTCGTGTGCCTACCAATGTGTTGCCAAGAATTCAGTGTGAATCCAAATGAGGGATCTGAGTAGAGCAGATATAAGTTGCAGCCTGGGTAGTTGGTGTGAAGCATAGAGAGCTTGGTATTAGAAGGGTAATATCTGCAGCAAAAGCTATAAAATGTTACAGCGCCCAAGGGAATGGGAACAGAAGATTGTTCGGGGTGAAGCGAGACTAAGCGACGTATTGTTGCTAGGCAATCCATGTGCGACAGATATCAGCCAGGAAGTGTTCTCCGAATGAAAAGCCGCAATAGACTGTTAAGGAAAGAGAAATATCAAAGGATCTCAAGGTTAATAGTCCCTAGATTCGAACTCACGAACTGTCTTGATAGAAGTGTAGCGACGCACCGTCTCCGAACCGCAGCATCCAGATATGCTCTCTTCTGACACTCAGGTGACGTGGCCACGGACTGAAGCACGGAAAACACTTCACTGCATCTTACAGAAAAAGCCTCCATCTTAGAAGAGGCTCCAGTAACCACGGCAACCCGGCGCCATCAACGCCAAAGAGACCATCTTCCACTCGGGCCATGACACCACTAATGAGAATTGGCTTCCCATCTTTGGCCTCCAACTGCTCTGGAGAATTCTTGACCTGGTGGCAACTTTTTCAGCTGCTCTATGGGCCAAGATTACAAATGGATCCTGTGCCATTTTGGGCCCATGGTGTCTGCCTGACTCTGCCACAGTGTCTCAGTAGTCTATGTCGCCAGCCTTTCTCACTCTGGGCACCAAGCCTGTGGTACACAGCTTTCAAAGCCCTCCCTGTCTCTATTCTCTTGCTTCCCAAGCAAGATGATTGAGTAAGCAGTCTCAAATCCACGAGAGACCGGGGAGTCTGGGCAGCACCATTGCAGTTGGGACATAGGGAGCTATGCCTCGCTTCCCCTAAGGAAGGTGGGTGTCAGAACCCCAGCACCGTGCGACCCAGAGACAGCCTGCCCTTGCACCAAGAGCTACATAACTCATATGAGGAGTGGGTGCGGCATCCTCCCCAGTCCGGCTGGCAGCTGCGATCCCACCGGTGTGGAACGCGGCCTCAGCTTTTCACATCCCCCGCGCCACACGGCCCATTGCAGCCCATTGAGTTTTTGCCAATGAAACTCAAGGTCCTGTCCTAACCTTTCAGTGACTTTCCTCTTTAAGTCAGCATGTAAGGTATTCCAATCTGTGTTAAGGAACTGGTATGTTGCATGTAGTTTTGCTGTTAAAATTGTGCAATGTATTTTCACGAACAGGCTCTTTTCCAACCTGTGGGCTCGGCCACCCTTTCAAAGTTCATAAAAAAGGTCCCTATATCTTATCCCTCCAAATACAGCTGCAGGAGGGTGGGAAGTAATTGTGTTGTTTTTGTGTGTTGGGTTATGGCTGTTTTTACTTCTCAAAATACTTTAAGCAGGCCTTTTAATAACTGTTTTCACAAACCCTCTAAAGTAATTTCTTACCCCTCGGGATTCCCCCTCTATCCTCCCTTTGGGCTCTGATTTCTCCAGATGGGCGTGACAAAGCATTTCAATCAGTGAGTCTAGAGAGAATACTTCTTACTCTTCTTATGCTGAACCTAGTGGAAATGTTGGTCCAGTAGCTCTGTAGTCCCCACCTTTAAAAAAGGGTTCTACTTGCCACACCCATTGTTCTCGCCCCATTACCCTCCTAGAGACAGCCAGAAGTTTTCACCAAATGCCTGTTGGTAAGATTGTGGCTTTCATTCCTGCTTTGGGGGGGGCGGACATGGCCTTTAATGGCCCGCCAGCCCTTGTCAAGGTAGGCCATTCACATCCCGGGGTTAAACCGGGTTGCGAATATCTTTCTTTTTTTTCCTCTGGATATTTGCGCTGCTTGCACAGGCAATCTTCTGTGGAAAAATAAAGGATTAAAAGATGGACACTGCCATATGGAAAGGGGACTAAGTCCCTTTTCATTTTCATGGCGGCCAGACGGGAGGAGTGCCGGGACCGGAGCACAAAGCTCTGGTCCCTAGCCCGGAGCACAAAGCTCTAGTCCCCAGCAATTAAGTGGGGAGAGGACAAGGTGATGAGGATGGGAGTTGGATTGTTTTGGAGGGTGGGGAGGCAACAGGGAGAAGCTCCCTGTTGTCTCCCCATGTAAAAAAAAAAAAATGAATGGCACCACCCGGCAAAGTGCCTCAGGTGGCTGCAACGGCAGGCAGAGATTGTGTATTCTTGCCTGCTGCTCCAACCACCTGATTAGTTGACTGAGGGCCATTTTAAGCACTTTTGGGGCCCTGGGCACAGACATCTTGAAGGCCCCCTTCCACCAAACCAAAGGAATTAAGTGATCAAGGATATCTGGTTGCCCACTCCCTCCCACCGCCGTCATGATCACAACCCATAGATTGATATGCTTACCCTCTGCATTCTTGCTCTAATCAGAATGATAAACAAGTAGCATTTGTAGGCCAGCATTAGCAGACTACGAAGAGGTTACTTCTGTTCTAGTATAAATTCAAGAGACCTTTTATCAATAGCATCTAGTTAGCTATGCAGCTTGTAGTATTCATGCAGGACCGTATGTAAAAGGTACATGTAACACAGAATAGACAACAAACTCACATTAGCTGGCTCACAAAATGCAAAAGTGCTCAAACATGGATAGAGTAGACCAATTGGAAGGAAGGAGAAAGCTACACATAGCATAGCATGGATAGTAGATGAAGATTAGAAGCTACCAGGAAGGTGTCTGTATCCAGGGAGTGGGACATGGTTTTCAAATACCGTTCCCATTAGAGATCAAAGGAACAAGTCCCTGTGATATTCAATATATCAATGCTCACTATTGGCCAGGAGGATAGCTCAGGGGGCAATGCGTTTGTCTTGGAAGCAGAACAACACATAGCAACACAGGCTTGAATCCCGGTCTCACGCTTAGAAACTGGTTTCCGGTATTAAGCGTTGTCTCTACACCCTCTCCCTTTACTTGTTCCCCTTCCCCCATCCAGCACTATCTGAAATGTTGTCAGGCCTAGTACGATAGTAGCTTGTTTTGTTACTCTCCCTCCTTTCTCCTCCCCCTTTCCTCACCTCTTGTTAATCTCCGGCTCTACCAGAAATGTCGTCGGGACTAGTAGGTTAGTCACCTGTCTGTTTCCCATTTCCTTCCTATCTGTGTTTTAGCTCTTGCACTATCTGAAATGTCGTCAGACAGAGTACGATAGTTAATTTCACATTCTTGTTGTTCATGGCCTGTAAGAATGTAATTGTATTTTCCCTTGTTCCCTCCGTTGCCGTGAAGCCCTTTAAAACACATTGTGTATAGGCGCTATATAAATAAACTATTATAGCATATCAAGCGTGTTCTAAAAGAAACATTATAATTATTATAGTGGAAGCAACACTATAGCCAGTAAAACCATGAATGAAGCCCTTTTGAAGGTCGTACCCTGAGAAGGAAAACACTCTGAAGGGCTGACAATTTTGAAAGAGTTAGCGACTGGCAATTTTGAGAGATTAGGCAATATAACATTAAATGAGATGCCCAAGATTACTGTTGCGGTTTATTATACGGTCACAAGTAAGTTAGGGACCTCCTTCCCCTACAATGAAGGTGGCGCACAATAAAAACACTTTTATTTCCATCATTCAGGTCCTTTTAACAAGGCCTCCAACCCGTCTCGTACACAACCTCATCAAACACCCAGTGCCACAATATACTAGGAAACAGGCTGGTGTGTATTAATAAGATATTTATTAAGTAATTTATTTAGGCAAATTCGAACCAACCACCAATGTTGTGGAAACACAAAGACAAAATATCCTTTTTGATAAGTACCAAGACAGAGGTGACACCAGACTATGCAGTTTCAATAGCTATCTTTTACATCACCCCGCAATTCAAGCACAGAACAGTTCAACGTACACAAGGAAAATGAATGCACACAGAATTATATGTTGGTCACAGCAACCCTCACCCCCCAAATATTCCCTAGGCTTGGATGTTTTGGATGGAGGGCAGTGGCAAGGTTTGGGAACCCAAGGAAAAAATCAGATTTGTGATATGATTCACAGAAACAATATGGGGAACAGAAAGAGAACGGGAAATTTTGTTCTGCAGAGCCCAGAGGTAAAATTGATGTTTAATTGTTTATCACCACTGCCATGGGAAAGAATACAAAGACATGGGGAATTCGCTTTTCTTACACCTAAAGTGCGAGGCAGGCTTTGGGGGATATTGGGCAGCTCACAATGGGAAAATTGGTTTTGAGTTGTGATTCACAGAAACAATATCACAGTAAGACGGTGAGGGGAAAATTAGTTTTGCTGCGCCTGACACTAACTCACAGGGCCTTGGGATTAGGGTCAGAACAGAATGGGAAAATCCGTTTTGGGTTGTGATTCACAGAGACAATATGAGAAGGAAAATACAAATGGAAATTTTCTTTTCAGAGCGCAATGGGAATGTAGGGACAATTTTCGTTTTTACACCCTTTGTACACACGTGGAAGCAGGGCTTGGGGTTTACTTCTTTTGGAAAATCTTTATGACTATACCGGCTCACAACACACTGGGAAAAGATTGTTGGTTTCGAACACCAACAATACAGATCCCGTGAATTAAATGGGGGAATTAATTGATTTACTTTGATGAATATGCTAAGGATCAGGGGATTTTTCAATGGGGAAAGAACTAAAATACATGGGCAAATCAAGGGATGGCATTTTTCAATGCGGAAATATCTAAGGCAATGCTGAAAGAATATAAGGCCTATACAATCAATGGCTTTGGGTATTTCTACTTACAGGAGATGTCTGGACTGGGTGTCAGAGCGTCAGGGCACAATGCTGGGACAGCCAAAGAGGTCAGTCATAGGTCTCCTCACCTTCCTCCAAGGGTCTCAGTCAGTCTCTATGTCTCCTGGCTTCACTCCAAGATTAGACCTCTCTCTGCTGGGATGTTCATGCCAGATTACTGCAGGAAGGTCACCTCATGAGGTAGTGGAAAAAGTCCAGCTCTGAGGCCAGGTGGCTTAGTTATAGTATGAGTGACATCACTAACTTGTCACAATTCCTGCAGAATGGATTGGTTAATGCTCCCTATCCCACTCCCACCTGTGTGCTAATAGGACAAGGGAATAGGGGAGTGTTTTTGGATACCAGGGGAGGAGAGCACTTCATCATCTCACTTTAACAGGTGGGCTCGGTCTTGTTTTTGACTTAAAAATCTCACCACATGATAAGTACCTTTAATCTCCAAAACTTTACATGTATGAAGACATTTTTGACAACCATATTTTGACACGAATCAGATGGGACTAGTCAGAAGTCTGTATGTCATTCCTGTGCAGAGATACAGATTTTCTTCATTTACTCCAGGACTATAGCAGTGAGAAGCATTGCCCTTTATGGGTGTCATATGAATAATACTTAGCATGCTTTATCAATGTTTGGCATTACTGGTAAACACATCCTATTTTAATGAATAACTTTAGGTGTGTTTATCCCACCAAATACGTTTTGGCATGGTCAGAAGGAGTTTACTGTTATCTTTCCACAAATCCTAGAAAGACTGTTGTGTGATGTATATTGTCAATTTTACATGATAAAATGCATTTCTCCCATTTTACACTGTAAGCGGTTTCAACCAGCACTCCAACGAAGTCAATGCCTAGTATGGGATGCCCGATGGAAACCCTTATTTATATATTTTTATGTCAAAAGTTCTTTTAATTCTGGATGATGTACCCTTATATAACGCCCCTCTCTTTGAATCCCCCCGGTCTCACTGAACCAAGAAGAAGGTTTGTTTTGCAAATTAAAAGATGTATTTGAAGAATTGAACAATATATAGATTACACTTTTATGAATATGAATAATATCTGAATATCACACTTATGAATATGAACAATGATCAGCAACGGGTAATATTACAATATCAACAATCTCTTTAATCAATTAGGAGTAGGAATAGGAAGAATAATATAGCAGAGAATACTGTGTATGGGTTCAAGAAATTGCAATGAAAGGAAGGAATGTATCACAGAAATAAAATTCGATATGACTTCAATCAAAGACAATGGGATCACTCTTTCCCCCTGTTATTACTCACTCCCCCAAAATGCAATATGAAGAGATGGAATGAGGGCACACGGGTTTCAGGAATAACAATCAACAGTTTCAATCTCAATTCCCCTCCCAGCAAGCTTAGAGAAAACAGTAATGATTTTAAAACATGTCAATTGCTTTTAAATGTAATATGAATTGAATGGGAAAAATGCTAAAAATGACTTTCATTCCCTAAATTCTGTTCCTTGCACATACGGTTCAAAAGTTACCGAGGTTTTAGTAGGGTTCGATTTTTCTCAAAAGGAGGCAAGATTTCTAATGAAATTGCGCTTTGAATTACAAACAGGTTGGCTTACACTAACAATTATCACAGGATTAGATGGATGAGAAAGGATTCAGAATGGACAAAAGAGATTCTACAAGGCAGTCTGGATATGTTGGAATGGGTTGGATGGATTACTTTAAACAACAGATGACTATGGACAGTTCTACGCTAAATACTCACAACTCCAGTTTAAAAAGGACCCGTCAAAGATCTGGTCAAAGGTTTGGACTGGACTTCGCTCGACACCGGACAGGTCTCAGGTGCTTGGTTCTGCTCTCAGCACTCTGTTCTCTGCGTGGCCTCTTGGATTGGATCTGACGGGTTCTGGGTTACAGCTCTGCTGGACTGATCTGGATCTTGGGTTCTAGCATGGGTTTTTGGCAGAAGCAGCAAAACAGCTCAGCCAGGCTGTTGAATGAGTTAGGTTCGGCCCCGTGGAAGTTTAGGGGTTAAATCAGGTTGCAAGATTTTAAAGGCCAGCTGAGAAGGGTTCAGCTTTTTGGATTGGCCTTTCTGCTTCAGAGTTCTGGAGTCTGGATCTAGGTTCTAGAGTCTGGATCTAGGTTCTGGAGTCTGGATCTTCCTGCAGGGTGCTTCGCCAATGGATCAGTTGATGAGTGAAAGTGTGTGTCTTGCCTGTCCTCAGCAGTCCCTATTTATACATTTTCAAAGGGGTGGTGAGGCTGATTATACAATGCCCAACCCTCTAAGGATATGATAGGTCAGAGAATTCCCCCTCTCCTGATTGGAGAAAGCAACAGTGTGTCATGATGTGTCATCATGTGTCAGAGTGACACTGTGTTTAGGGTCCAGAAAAAATCCCTCCCCTTTGCTTTTACTTAGAAAATCTATTTTTCCCAAAAAACATATTTCCAATATGCACAACATGTTAATAATACATAATTACATGACAGATTGACTAAGGTACGTTTCCGTCCAAATCTTATCTTCCTACGAGTTTTGGTTCATAAATGACAGTTTTTCACACTTTTGGTTGGTTACACATTTTCGGATCTGTACAATGTTTTACACATACCTGCACATACCATCTGGGCATATTCCTGTAATTTTTCATGTTCCTAACATAATCACAATTGCTAGAATATGAAATGTGTCATGGTTCAGTCTCTGAATGTCGCACAGATTCCAGATTAATTTTAAACTGTGAGCAAATTTTTCATTTTAACAACCTATAAATTTCATATTTGTATCTGTTCAGTACAATTTGCTATAAGTCTTTTTCAAAATGATATTTCCTGTGCTTTCTGAATCCACACAACGGTTTGTCTCCGCCTCCACGGTCTGGCTGGGCTGGAGGGTCACATGGTCTCCTTACTGCCAGGCAGTTGGTGTCAATCACACCCGAATTACCATTTTCTTTTCAGCTCAAGGAACCCATTGTCTCTTTCCCAGAGCAACATGGAAGTCTCCTCCCCTTCTCATTAACATGCCAATGCAATATCCTCTCCTTTTGGTGGGAAGGAACAGGATGGTATGTTCTCAGGGAGAGAAATCCTCTTTGAAGTTTTAGCTGAATCAGGTTACCTTATGGTCAATTGTGACATAGTTCCTTGTGAAAAATTACAGTTACAAATTAAAAATAAGTAACATATCTTTAATTCCAGTCTTTTTCAACATGAAAATCAATGTGTGGCACCCTATATTGCATTTGATGCAAGTCCCTTCTTTGGCATATTTAGCTTTTGAGACACAAGTTTCTCCTGTCAGATTTAGAGATCGCCAGCATCTGACAGAGGCGAGTAACGTTATTGCACCCATTTTTGACAGATTTCTTCCCAGCAACCATCTTCAAAAGTGGACTTTGTTCTGATAACATATACTCCTGCTGACATTATATTTATGTGGATTCTTGAAGTAGAATCATGTTCACCACCCAACAAGGAGGTTGGATCTTTTTGGGTGGTTTGTGAGCCATGATTTGTGCAACTTTGACAGCCAAGAAAAACGGATTTTCACACAGCTCTGTGTTTATTTTGCAATCAGCCTTGCTCTGTGGGCAGCCAAATGATGGGTTTTGGCAGTGGTCTCCTGTGTTACCACTGAGATAGGCAAAAGTGGATGGCGGCCTATTTTTCAGATTTTTACTGCACACTTTTGGGTGATTTTTAGCAAGCAGCATGCTTTCCGGCGGCCTTTCCGGCGGATGTTCCTGATGCAAGCAATGCACAGTAATGTTGCAGGGCCTGGACTAGTGGGTTAAAACATCCCACAACACAATGGGCAGTCTCCTTACTCATTTGCCCCGACCTTGCGCCTTTTTAAGTTTCACTTCTGCTCTGTTCAGGCATGGCATCAGTAGAGGGATCTGTGTTTACATTAGCTCAGCCCTTCAAGAGCTAATGACCAAGCTAATGCACTTTTAATTGATGCTTGTGACCTAGGGTCACCAGGGCCAGAGAACAGACGCAATCATATCTGGTCCACTGTGTCTCCCATCTAAGAGCATCTTATTTCTTATATGTTTAATGAATAGCACTGACAATAAAAACAACCAGTGCTAGGTCTCCAGGACAACCAAGGGAGGCCCTGATGTTAAATTGCACATCTGAAGAAATAGCCAGCAGCACAAAGCCTTTCAAGCTCACCGCCTGTAATTCGTACCTCAATGCATTTTAAATGACCTTATGTCACACAATTTGCAAAGTATACATGCAAGTTTCTTAACATTGTTCATGGGGATAAGCTTATAACGGGCAGGAACCAAATTTACATTTTGAAAGTCTTACAAACATTTTGCTGAGCATATTATCAGTTTAGAGGAAAAACGAAATGACATGCATTTGTTTATTTCACAGTAAAATGCTCTGTTTCATTGCGACGGCTTGAAACACAATCCTGGCATTTTCATTTAAGATTCTGTGCACTCCTGTTCATGGAAATATCAGTGCAGCATGCCGATAGATTTGACAACACATCCTTGCCACGTGTCTTTCGTTCATGTGAAGGTTTGCGCACATTTTAGCATCTTTAGGTTTTAAGGCCCACTTTGTTTCGTTTTCACATGTGTTCCATAGGCCTTATGTCCAAGTTATTTCATCATAGGCCTTTCATTTCGGAGTATACACTACACACCAAGGACTCTGGCCTTTTATTTATGGCATCCTGGGCTATTTCACCCCACATTACATGTTGGTTTGGGGTGAAGCTGTAATTTGTGCCAACTCTGCAATTTCTGCATTTGAATACTTTCTTTTCCAGTGCTTACCATGAACTGAAATAATCTTGTTTTATAAAACTAACTTGGAAATTACACAAATCACATTACCAAGCATGACCATTTTTTAAAACGAAATGTCATAGAAGTGTGTTGGGAATGATTCTAGCTTCATTCTCTCCATCATCAAGGATTACCAGCATACCAATCAATGGCCCTCATTACGACCCTGGCGGAAATCGTGGCGCAAAATGCACCATGGAGCACGGCGGAAAGCTGCCGATAGCGCCATGGGGGTTGGCGGATTTACCGCCCCATTCCGACCTTGGCGGGGCGGTAAATCCCCATTCCCCATTTTACCCTTCCCCATTCCCATTTTTGCCCCATAGGGTATAATGGGAGTGGGGAAGGCGTTAATTACGCCACCGTAAAATACGGTGGCGTAATTAACAACAAGGTCCCGTAGCGCCATGGATTTCTCCGCCCGGAAAAACCAGGCGGAAAACGCTCCATGGCGCTACGGGAACTCGTAGTAGGGCGGACGGGTCCGCCGCGAATACCGCTGGCGTAAACCCACTCCGCCAGGGTCGTAATGAGGCCCAATGTGATTTAACATATTTAATCTGGGTTTGTCTTTTGTATTTTAAAGCTATAAATACTTCCAAAACACTTGCTTGTGAAATTGTCATTTATAAACATGCAGAAAAACCTTTGACTTTTACAAAAAAGCAAACAGATTTTTGTGTCAAATGAGCAGACCTTGAAATATGCTTGCCCTAGCCTTGCAACAACTGGTCCGCTCTCTTCTATCGACCACCTCTTCCACTCAAATGCCTACATAAAATGAAAGATCCAGTAATGGGCTAAACGATGCCACCAGCATGCTCGAAGGCAAACCTCACAGTAGACAGCACAGTAATGTAGGAGATATTAGATAATTTGATGAGGATCATTTTATCGTCTGCTGGCAAAGCCAGGATAGAAGCATGAACGCTTTGGTACAACAGTCTTGAATTTGGATACTTATTCACCTCTTGGACTAACAGTTTATGCTCATTGTTGGAGGTGATTTCCTAAGTTTTACAACACCCCATCTGAACAAACCAATTTCTAGACCTTGACCCTACAGATGCCATGTTCATTTATATAGCAGCCCCTATCTGGTACAGGTAAATTGCTGATAATAGCACCTGTTGTGCTGCAAAACCAAGTACATATGCAGGCAGGTTTATAAACTTCAGACATAGAAAAGGCTCAGCCAGCCTTGCTGGAATGTGCTATTCTAATCTTGCATTTGAACACATGTCTCTGCAATGAGTGCTTAACACACTGAGCTAACATCTTAACCATTGTGGCACTCAATATATCATTATGCATTTCAGCTTTGGCTATTGCACATGATCAACACAATTCTCACAAGAAGGAAAGAATGCTACAGGAGTTGTGCCTTAAGGAACACACACACTATGTATCCCACATTGAACACAGAAAGCACCACATGATGAATTGATCAAGGCAGAATGTACTTATCAAAACAGACAGGCAATTGGATTGGAGCCACAGCAGCATGCCATAGGATATCCTGGCATGTGCTATTTAAGCCTGGTGAACACTGGAATATTACTTCTTTAGATCAGGCAGCTTTGTGGGCCCCCCTCCAAAGGTAGGGGCCTGGGGCAAGTGCCCATTTTGACCTCCCATAAAAGCATCTCTAGGTTGGCTCTCTCTCCCCGGGTGCGAATAGAGGATTGGGCCTCTCAATGAAGTTACTGAATCCCTTTGAGGTGGGGTTTAGAAAGAGATTTTCTACACGAGATCACTGTTTACTTTTAAATGTTCTTATTAAAAAGCAGGGTTTGATTAGAGGAGGCAAGCTATATGCAGCTTTCATCGACTTAGAGAAAAGCCTTTGATTCTATTCCCAGGTATCTGCTGTCACTAAACGTGCCGAAAGGTCTGTTTAACTTCATCCAAGTTGCTATGGAGATACCCAAGCAGCAGTGCCAAATAGGAGTTCTAGTACAACTTAAGCAGCTTTCCTAAAAATACAGGGATCAAGCAAGGGTACTTACTTGCACCATTACTATTCATTTTATTTATCTGAGATTTTGGTCCAACTCACAAAAGAATGCAAATCCTTTGCCTGCGCACAGTACTCTTTTGGGGTGCTCCTGTACGCAGATGACACAGACCTATTAGGATTGATGCCAGGGGCACAGCAGCTAGGACGCATTTATGCAGCAGAATAGCTCAGTGCCGATAGCTCAAAGCAGAAACATGCACAAAACCAAAAGTGTGGTGATGGAGACATGCAATAATCATCATTCATGGAACTTAAATGCAGGCTCGGACTAGCCTATATGGCAATAGGCCCAATATGCTGGTATTGGCCACTTCTTTTGCTTAAAGTGGACCACTTTTCTGGCAATGTGGGCCCGTCTGAGGTATTACTTCACTATGTGGCTAGGAGTTTTGACCAGTGTTGCTGAATAAATATTCTTTAAAATACACAATTTGCATCACAGTTTATCAGAAACGCACCCCTGAGTACAATTGAAACAGTATCACAAAAGGAATGAATAGCCATTTGCAACCATGGGCCACTTTTGTATTGGTGCCCGAGACAATTGCATGGCCCAGTCCAACCCTGCTTAAATGGGAAACACATTGATCAGTTTGGCTCGTATTGTTACTTAGTCTTACTTTTTTTCTCCAAAAATGGGAAGTGGTCAAAGCATAAAAAAATTATTGGGACAAAAGCATCAGCAAAGATAGGAGGCCTTCTAAGATTTTATCATATATATGGTGCCCGTTTCCTCGACAAGTGCCTCAGTGTTTATAATGCAAGGTTATGCACCTTACTGTTATATGGGAGTGAGATTCGGGGTCACTCAAATTGTTTTCAGATTGAGGTAATACAAAACAAAACCTTAAAGAGACTATTAGGTCTCCCACAAGGTTCCCCTAGTTGTGCGCTTAGAATTGGAGATCCCAAGATTAGTGGTTCAGGCAAAATTGAGGATTGCTTAGATATATTTGGGGCACTCAGAAAACGCTAACATGATTAAGTTATTGGGGGGAAACAGCAGGGTCTATTGTAATTAACAAATGTGTCTGGAACTGGTAGGGGCGCAACCTTTTACCAAGTTGAGGGTTTTAATTATTTAAAAGGTACCCTGGGGTGCAAGGCATTAAGGCATGATAGGGAGGTGAGCAGGCAAAAGGTGCACACTTTCCCCTCCATGATAATGTAGGCCAGTCACTGTCTGAATACAGTAAACGGAGGGGATCTATGGAAAATGCAATCTGTAGAGGACAGGAGACTTGTATTAAGGCTTCAAAATGCTCCTGTTAAACGCTCAAAGGAAATGGGGATAAGAGTTATATGGATAATATAAGACTGTTGCAGCAAGGTACATGTACAAAGTGCATTATGCTTTTTAGAATGGAGCATTATAAGAGTGGGGTCCAATTAGCAGATCTTACATTCAGAAACAGAGTTACCCGCATTATTTCATATTTAAAAATGCCGGGATAATGGCAGCTTCATCTCCAGCTCTCCCGACTTTCGAGATGTGAGATAGAGCAGACCCAGGCAGCCCTGTCACATAAAAAGCACAGATCCGTGGGGGAAAGTGTCCTGAGCAACCTACCTGACCCAGAAACATTATGATAGCCGGAAAGCCATGCAGTGCACAATCAGCCTCCCGTTGGCCCTCACGGCCTAATCCGTGACTGCAGGACCGTGCCCGGCATCGGAGGAGTGACCGCAGTGTGCGGCTGCCTACACCTGACAAGATACACAAGGGCACACCAACCAGGCGCTTTCTCTCTCTGCTCCATAACTCATAGAAGAGCCACTACAGTGTGTTGAGATGTGCATGCTCCTCGACCCGCAGAGTGGCAGCCAAGAGACCCGGTAGCGGCAGGATGCATCAGCTGATACTGCGAGGAGGAGGCGAACATGGCCCTGGGCCTGGCAGTGAGTGTCACGGGAGGCGTGCGCAGCCCTGAGGTGGGGAGGCAGTGGGAGAAAGGCCATAACACCCCTGTGCCCCGGACCCACAAGGAAGGCGCAGGTTGATTGCGCGCGGTGGCCACCACCCCCACACCGTCTTGAGACACACAGCCTGCCCCCCAGGCCACAACTGGTGGAACTCTACCCACAGGCCCCTGCCAATCCCACCTTTCCACCCAAAAGGAAAGGGCTTGAGTGCCCCATCCAAGGGCCCAAGTGGGAGGGGCCAAAGTGTCCTATCCTTCAATCCAGTGAAGACCGTGGGGAAGTGCCAGAAGGAGCAGAAGCCTGCTGTTCGCCACACCCACCCAGGGATGGGAGATCAAAATGGGAGATCAAAAGAAGATGCCCTTGGAGGGGGCGGAGGGTCGCCTGCTGGCAGGCATAGGCATCCTGAGGTTTGTCATGAAAGCAGACATTGGAAGCATTCTGGCTGAGATAAAGGCACTCAGAGGAGATCTGCATGCGTCCCTAGTCGATCTAATAGGGCGAATGTGCGCAGTAGAGAATAAAGTAGAAAACCTGGAAAACAACCAGCTAAATGCAGACTTAATAAAGATGCGCCTAGACGCCTGGATAACCGAATTAGAATTGAGGGAAGAAGAAGTGACACTAAAGATGGATGACCTAGAAAACAGAGAAAGGAGAAATAACATCAGCATCCTAGGCCTAAGGGAGTCAGAGGACGAAGGCCCGTCCCACATGGAGCGGAAAGTGCAGGACATTGTGAACCTACTGTTTGAAGCAGAAGGGGGCAAAGTGGTGCAACTGGAGGGGGCACACAGAGGTGGCAAGCCATATGGTTCAGGGCCCCGATCAGTGCTGGCCAGGTTCTCTCAATATAAAGACAAGGCCGAAGTGCTCACGAGGGCATGGATAAAACAGTATGAAGGCTCACGTGCCATAGTGCACCAAGATCTATCCATCTTGACGCTGTCCCAAAGACGAGTTTGCCGGCCACTCACAAAGTGGCTAAATGAAAAGGTTATCCAATATCTCTCGGAATTCCCTTTCGCCCTGCAGTTTGAGGTGGAAGGGGTAGAGTACCGAATTACGTCTGTCGAAGTGGCCAAGCAGGCCATGCACCACCTAACCTCGGAACTAGAGATGGAAGTAGAACGACAGTCGACCCCATGCAAAGAAGAAGGACAAGTCAATCTCACCAGAGGGCCTCCCCAGGTGGAAGAGAGGACAAACTGACCACAATTATGTGCGCCTGAATGGCCCATCTCCAAGAAAGACTACCTGAACTACCAGGTGGGCACTTCCACGGTTCCGACCTATGCTTCTGCCAATCAGTTGCCCCACGGGACAATGCCAAAAAGGTCTACCCAAGAATGTCAGAGGAGGGGGACACACCTCCCCCAAGTTGCCCTCGATAAAAAGGAGGGTGTCTCCAAGACGCTAGCTGCTAGTTGCAGCACACAGCTACTATGTTTGACTCAAGTTTTGTTGGGGTTTTCGGGGGTAGTTTCGCAAACAACCATGTTGGGTACTGGAGTCTGTCAAGGGATACACTGTCTTCTAAGAGCAAGGCGAGGTAGGGGAAAGCCAGTGGTAATCAGCTAAGCAAACCGAGATGGGTCCTACCTTGATGCCTGATGTAGGTGGAGGGCAGAGCTCGGCTATTGCAACCCTAAATGTTAAAGGGCTAAACTCACCCACAAAGAGGTCCCTGGTGGCCCTGGAATTTTGAAATGCCGGCCTGGATGTACTTTCTTGGGAAGAAACTCACCTAGTGGCAGGTGAAGAGCAGCAGTTGAGGGGAGCTGGGATAGGGATGGTCTACTGGGCCTCAGGACAGTCCAAACGGGGAGGAGTAGGTATGATACTGCACAGGCGCGTGCGTCTTGAGGACCAAGAGGTCTTCAGACTGATGGATGGGTGCCTGTTTATAGTGAGGGGAAACCTGGGGGGCGCTGGGGTGGTGTTTGCTGCCCCATACGCCCCCAAACAAGATCAGGCAGTCTTCCTTTATGAAGCACTAGATGCAATCCATGCAACTCCCGGGGAGGTATACATTATAGGAGGAGACTAACTCCTGGGCAGACGAGTTGGTAGATCGAAAGTCGGCCCGACCCACAGTCGTACACAGAGGGCAGGGGGAGAGGCATCTAGGTCGGAATATCGTGGCGAGGGGGTTCATAGATGCATGGAGAGAGCAGCACCAGAATGAAGAATGCTACACATTCTTCTTGGCCGTGCACGCTACCTACACCGGGATAGATTGTGTTGTTAAATAAGGACCTGGGGCAGTACATAAACTTGTCAGGCTTTAAGGTTAACCTGGGGAAGTCAATGGCGTTCATGGCAGGAAACGTATCAGATACCGAAGGGAAATACGTGGAGGGGCTCCCCTTTAGAATACAGAGATATGATATGATATGGTATTTATAATGCACCTATACACAAGTGTTTAGACAGGTTTTGTTACCTCAGGATCCAGGTGACACAGAACCCTGGGGAACTCTTCGACAGTAACTTCCTCCCCCTTTGGTCGGCAGTGAAGCGGGATATTGAGCGATGGGCAAGGTTAGGATTCTCATGGATGGAACACCTCAATTCGGTGAAAATGGTAATCCTCCCCAAATTCCTGTTTCTGTTTCAAATGACACCAGTACCCAAGCCATTTCTGATGGAATTCAAATGGGCCCTGTTATGCTACCTCTGGGCAGGTAAAAACCACAGAATCTACTACGAGGTACTGATAAGGCCAAAGGAGGAAGGGGGAGTGGGACTCCCGCACCTAGAGACGGATTATAGGGCATCTCAGTTAAGGATCTTGGTGGATCACTTTACTCCGGGGACTGGGAAACAATGGGTGGCAATGGACAAAGAGGCCCTAGCCCCGGTCACATTGGCCGAATGGTTATGGGTCCCCAAGACGTAATCCCAAGGAGGGTCCTGCAACACCCAGTTGTGGGTGTTTTGTGGTCAGTGTGGAAGGAGGGAGGTGAATATGGATGGCTCACAACATGGCCCTCACCTTTGAGTTGGATTTGGGCTCCCCCACTTAGGGACGGGATTCGAGAACCACTGGTGTTCCAACAGTGGTACAAGGCTGGTCTTAGTAGGGTGGGACAGTTATGGGTGGGAGGAACTTTCATGTCATTAAAGGAGCTGGAGGAGGCCCTGGGCTTGAATAACCTTTCGCCCTTTCACTATTTGCAACTGAAGGGAGCCCTCACCGATCCAGATGGGGGGATGCCCTTAGGAGGGAACTAACAGAATTTGAGAAATTCCTGATTTCACAGAAGGGATGCAAGGGAGTGATATCCAGACTCTATAAACTCCTGCTCCTGGGGGCCCCGAGGTATCCTCCACCCACACGGGTGAAGTGGGGGCAAGATCTAGGTGAGGATATTGATGATAGGAGGTGGACCATTATGTGCAGACAGGCCAATCGTTCAACTGTCTCACTCCAGTACCGACATCAGGCCCTGAAACTGCTGCACAGATGGCACTATCCCCCACAGAGGATAGCCCGGATGAGGGAGGGATACGGCCCACACTGTTGGAAGTGTCACACTGAAAAAAGGGATTATGTACCCATGTGGTGGAAATGTTCGGTGGTACAGACGTATTTGGGAGAGGTCCTATCCTGGATAAAGGTGGTGGATGGGATAGAGAGGGCCCTGTCCCAGTGGCTTCTTCTCTTTGGGGTTGAGGTGGTGGGGGACTACAGCGAGACACAAGGACATATGTTTCAGGTTATGTTGGTGGCGGCTATGTGCTGCCTGGACCAGAGGTGGAAAAGTCTGTGAATGCCAGCGGAGAAAGGGTGGATCAACAAAGTCCGTGAAATTTACGATATGGGATATTTAACTCATCTCAGAGATTAATCTAGGTCTAACATTGAAGGAATGTGGCTCCCCTTTTTGAAAAATATGGACGGCTGATGGGATTGGGGAAAGACTACAGGAGAGACCTGGTAGCACAATTGTTTGGGGGGACACTGTACTCAAATGAAATGTTACCTGTGATGAATAATGAAATGCGGAGGTGGACACGCCCAATGTTCTAGCATACATAGCAGAGCTAACCTGAATGAGGAGTGAAAGGATTTAAAGTGAGTCTGATTCTTGATGCAGTAATAAATGAACGAACCATGGCTAAGGAGGGTCTGGGGGATGTTATAATTGAAACCAGGTTGTGTTGTACGAATGTTATTTTATGATGTTATAACCTAAATGCCAATCAAATCTGATTTTCAAAAATAATAAGGACCTGGGAGGGAGAATATCCAATGGTGAAATAAGGCCCGTTGGGTGGTCAGATCATGATATGGTGGTACTGCGCCTGGACACTATGGGACTCAACAGGGGAGACAGAAAATGTAGGTGTAATGACTCCCTCTGGCAGGATCCACTTTTTGCAGAAAAGCTCAGGGACGACATCCAGGCATACTTTGAGATGAATGACACAGAGGGCATGTGCATTAACACACTGTAGGATGCAGGGAAAGACACCTGGAGATGGCTCCTTATACAGGAGGGGGCACATAAAAAGAGGGAACAGGGACTTCTGGAGTCAAGGCTAAGGAAATATACTGTAGACTGGGAACAACGCATGCATGCAGAGGGGCAGTATGGCGATGAGTTACTTGAAGGGATACGGAAAACGAGGGCAGAGCTTAAGGCACTTCGGATGGGCAAAACCCTGGGCAAGCTACAGTATCTCCTTCAGAAGTATTATGAAAAGGGGGACAAAGCCGATGCGCTGTTGGCCGCATGACTACGGGCTCAAAGAGCAGGTAGATGGGTGGTTGGGATTGGAAGATGAACTTGGCCAAGCTGTAAACAACCCCTCTGATATAGCAGAGCAATTTGCCACATACTACGAAGGGTTGTACACGCCGGTAGAAGTGGGCCCCGGAGAAACACCTGATGAGTACCTCAGGGAGGTGGAAATGGAGATCCTAACATGCCCGGAAATGGAGTGCCCCATAACTAGTGAAGTATTAGCTGCGATCAAAAGGCTCCCCAGCAGGAAGGCCCACATAAAATATTCAATATTAGCTTTCGGCCTAGTAGTGACAGTTGGCCCCTCTGTCTGCAGTTTGCCATTATTTAAATTCACCAATATATTCCTAATTGCAGTTAGGGAGAGTGACATTGTCTTTATTTCACCATGTTAAACATTGTACAGCCTCACCAGCCTTTGTAGTCTTATGTGTATAGCCGGGTTAGAAGTAGTAACCTTGGAGGTCCCACCTAAAGAGCTGTTAAGCATCACATTGCATCCATCAAGGGTCGAAGCTTGGGGTAGAGTCCCTTCTCCATCTGTTTTCCCAAACCCAATCTCTTTGATGGTGTTGATGGTTGTTTCCACAGTCTGCTCAAGGGAATTGGCAAAAATGTCTGAAGTCCCTGAGAGCCTGCCAATATCTCGAATACACGGTTCCATGTTTCCTTCTTTCTCCCGGCTATTGCACAGAAGCAAAAAAGTGTTATCCACTTCTTTCAGGGGATGATCACTACTTGGCTATTGGTCTTCACATCTAGTGTACATAGTGGATGCTGCTATTTCATTCATAACAACTTCCTGGGCTGAGGTTTTCCCCATCACCCTGACCTCAATGGTCTCTCCGTTTATGGCCCTGTGGCACCCTGCTCATTTGAGAGGATTTGTAGGGGATCAGTCAAGCGCAAGATATTCCCAAGTTCTCATCCGAGAGCGCATTAGCCATATCATGAATATTCGCAAGGGCACTGCGCAAGAAGTAGCAAATGAGTTGGATAAGGTCAGCCATGTCAACAACAAAAAAAGATGCTAAACACTATGTTACTTTCTTACTTTTACAGCCTCTTATGCACAGTTTTCTGCTTTTCAAGGCTGTGTTAAGTAGATTAATCTCCTCCTACCTAACTGCCACAACTGCACTCGGCAGTCAGCACTCCACTTTGACCGACCTCCTACAGTTGTAGTTTAGGGAAATCTTAGGCACACATTACCAAGACAAACAACACAAAAGTAAAGGAATAGTAGGTCTGTTTGATAACCACACAAGCGTGTCATATGGGGATGACAGGAACCTGCTATCAATATAAGGTTCAGAAACAGTGTGCGAGCTGGCAAGACTTTATCTTACTCACCCAGTTTGGGAACAAGTGGTCAGCGGACTCCACTGTACCTCTACACTGTCCCTGGTGACCCACTACTGCCCATGTGCACCCTGCACATGTTCTCTGCTCCCAGGGATACCCCTCACCACCGCTACCATGCAGGGCTCTGGGGCTCATAGCTCCAGACCACCCGCTGCGGCTCTCACCGCCTCTCGCCTCTCTTCTCTCATGATGGACCTCGCCAAACTTAGAGGAAAGAGCTTGCAGCGTATCCTGGTGTCAGCATATCGGAGTGTAGCCTAATTGCTATCAAGCCACATTGCATCTTTTCTCGTCACAGCTGCTTCTGACAGCCAGCAAAGTCCCTTTAAACATCAAAGTTTTGATTCTTGGCAGGCCCGCTCAGAACTTCTTCCTTTCAAGGTTGATAAATCGAGTAGCATAAAGGGCTTTATTACAATTAATATGAGTGGATTTCGTGGCAGGAATACCATATATTTTTGTCATCCATTTTCACTGTCAACCTCATACCACAAATGCACATTTTGAAAAGCACAGAGATGATCACATTCTCACCCCTGCCTATATCCCCAATGAGTTTGTTTTTCAATTTTGAAGGTCTCATAAATTGCATTATATACTTATAATTTTTACTATCCTCACTCCAAGCCAGGTCACAGAAGATGCATTTCACAAATGTCCATTCAAAACTATTGGCTTTGACACTTTCACTCTTCAAGCACAATTAAACATGTTGTGAGGGGGTCAGAAATGAGAGGCGGACACAAAGTTGTAATGTTTTTACTATCAGACATTTTTATTAAAATAAAAGGGTTGGATAAAGACTTCTCTGTCCATATCCTCAAGGGAGTTTCCCAACCTAGTAAACTAAAGCTAAATACCAGTCTGTGTCCAGTCATCAAACTTATAAACTGTTCTTATGTCCGAAAAATACTAATCTGATGCTCACACTAAAAACAAACAACTAAGGGTGCAAGGAAATGTTTCTGAGTTATGTTTGACAAAAAGTGTTCACAACTAAAGCAAAATGAATCCAACCAAAACAGTCTTTTCCAAGGTGAAATCCTTGGATCCAGAGAGTGGTTTCACCCCCCTGGATATATAGGTGAAACTACAGTTCCTTAAGGATGACAAAAGAGTTTCCTTTAAGCAACAGTTTATTAAGGATGGCAAACGTGTCTTTTCTAAGCCACAATTCCTTAAGGATGGCAAAGAATAGTTTCCTTCAGACAACAGTTTCTTAAGGGTCTTTATAATCCGTTCAGGAAAGTTCTTATGCAAACAATATGTTCCAGCTTTGGATTGAGTTCACAAACAGAAAGGATCTTATTCAAACGAAAACCAACTTTCATGGATCTCCTGGTATACTCTCCTGCCAGAAATACCCTTATGGGCTCTTCATATCCCTGGTGTACTCTGCTGCCAGGTATCTTCCACACAATGTCCAGTCTTTTCCTGCCAGGACTTCCCCCTTGGGGTTGTAAGGGCGGAAGGGTATTTTTGCCCCCCCTTGTACATTCTGCGTGAAAGAAGTCTATTTGCTCACCTCGTTTCGGGGAGACGTCCCCCTTGTCTTTCCTCTGGCGACAGTGGAAGGAAGCCATTGGATTATACACTCAGATACCATTTTGTGTCACCTTAGCCTCCATCTTTTTACTAGGCCGCACAATGATCTCTAAGAAGTCTTCTCTCCCTTCGTCCAGCGCCGCACACAGCCAGCCCTGACACCCCCACCACCTCCTTCCCTGTCTGCGCCACACCAGGCCCTTTCTCACAGAAGCACAGGTTCGAATTGTTGCAACCTGAAACAGTATTCTTTCTCTTCCTTTGAGCTCATTGCCCTGCGTGTGACCTGGGCGAATCTTGAGTTGTGTACTAACCGTCTCCACAAACCTGCTCTTGCTCCTTCAACCCCCACCTTTAGAAATGATTGCCTTCACAACCTTGTAACCCTCTATTCTCCTTTCATGTAGCAGTTGGGGAGACCCTTCTCCACGGACCACCCTAGATTGCCCCCAATATACCTAATCCTATGTGATCATATATTCTCCACTGACTAACACCTATCAATCCATTTGTTTGAATCATAAGGCACCAGGCTAATAAATCTCAGATCGAAACCCCAAGATAAGGCACTTGGAAAAAAGGACCACCGCACCCATGCCCCCCTCAAGGCCTGGGTTAAGAATGTGTATATGTTTTCCCACAATTTACAGGCTACCCCGCATTCTGGTATAAGTTTTATGTTTTGTATTACTCTTAACATGTCAAAGATTATTGTGTAGTTTAGATTAGTTAGAACAATTGCATCTTGTGGACCGAGCCTGACCTTCACACCGCGGAGATGAGCCCAGCTGACCCTCGTGCCCACAGACTATCCAGTCTACAGCAACCAATAGGAGTCTGACACTGTATATTGCTACTTACTGGGCCATAGGGGTCCGTCAATGAACACCGATATTTTACACTGTATGTAATGACTTTTTTGTGCATATAACTTACTGTTCATGTATCATTTGGAAGAGCGCTCTCAGAGCAGCAGAGTCCTCTGCGTGCCTTATTTACCTGATATAAACTTTGTTCAACTTGCAATCTTTCTCCTGCTCTCATTCCCTACTGGGGTGTGTCCATTTATTTTGAGTTTGGGATCTGCATGTTGGGGAATGACCACTTTCAGGGTCTTGTCAATCCCCTTAAGTGTTTTCTGCCTGATGTGCTCCTTTCACCAGGACTTCTGTTTATGGGCTTCCCAGATCCCGGGTGTACTCTCTTGCCAGGTATATTTCCCACATTGCTTTATATCTAGGTAGAGGGCCTGGTATATTCTCTTGCCAGGAATCCCCCCACCCGGGGTCTTATAATTCTTCTTCTGTTTTCTCTGCCTGATGTGTTACTTTCTCTAGGACTTCTTTTCTCTTTCACTGTCCTTTAGTATAGCACAGTTACATCACTTCACTATGGTTTTACTTTAGTTACTTGACGTTTTACTTGTTCCAACCTTCCCCACATTGACATCTCATATATGAAGACTTGTTCAGGTTCTGCTTAGTGCGTATTTCTGAAGTGTTCATTTACTTTGGGTAGTACTTGCTTCACTTGTGTTCATTACCTATTTCAATAGTGTTCTTTTAGGGTAATACTTGCTCCAACGTTCTCATACATGGGGACATGTTCATGTTTTACCTTTTCACTTTATTTGGTTGGTATTCAAATATTATTGTTGCATTTATCTGCTTACATGCCTCTTGGTACGCCCTGGGATCCCTAATGCCTTTGGACAGACATACCGGTATCCTACAGCGTTCCCAACCTGTGACGCATTGTGACGTTGAAGCTTCCTCCCTAGGACGGCCTCCTTCGCACTGTAGACCTTCATACTGTGTCCCCACAACCGGGATCAAATGCTGCTGTTTCTCATCACAACCGTAACTCTGGTGGCTCTGCTGCAGCTCTCAAAGCTCCAACGGTCTCTTCCCGGTGCCCGCAATGTCTCTCCTGGCCTCGCACCATGCCGGTAAGCTGTCTTCACAGCAAAGAGCTGCTGCCTGTGAACACCTGCAATGTCCTACATGCGCCTGCACACCTCATTAAAGGTCTACGCAGACACAGCCACATTACCCCGGCCCTTGTCGACCTTCACTGGCTACCACAGCATGTACAAATAAAATTCAAGACCTATGAGGCAGTTGCCCTCAAGTCACCCAGCTACCTCACAGAGAAACTCAGCATCTCCGATGGACAGTGCACCACCAGAAGCCAGGACACGTGCAGACTTGAAATCCATTGCTGCAAAAAGGAGAAGACCAGAAAACAAGTCTTCCCTGCCTACGCCCCAAGACTATGGACCCTCCTCCCATCAGCATCAGACACACCCCCACACTCCGACAATCCAGAAAATAATTCAAGACCCACCTCTTCAAGGAGTCTCTCCTCCTCCAGACCTAGGCCATCACGCTGCGCCCTCTGCCACCTGACTTGCTAGACACCGTCCACCCCTCCACCCCTCTCCTCCGTGCTACCCTGTACAGCTGTACCCCTCCTCTATGTCCTACCTCCAGCTGTATATCTGTTCTGTTGTTACCTCTGGAATGCGGTCCATTATGCATCTGTACTGTTGTATACCTCTGTAAAGCGCTCAGCTGTGTATCTGTATTGGTGTATACCTCTATAAAGTGCTCTGTTGCTTCTGGAAGCTAGGCCTGCACTCAATAAATAAAATAATAAAGCAATATGCCCCGAGTGGCGGGGACATTACCGACTCAGGTAATGCCCCTGGGCCCATATTTATAGGCCCGAGCAAAGAAAAATCTGTTGGGATTCCACAGCCTTTGTCCCCGGCGGTTGCGGTGGCAGCCCCTCAGCCAATAAGGATGCTCGAAGCGGGGCCATCCCTGCTCCTAGCCTCCCCATGGCTGAGAGGCTACCATCGCCTCCCGCCAGGACTTAGGTAAGGCTTTTTTTTCCTCCCCTTTGCTCCTTCCTCGGCCGCTCGGAGCATATTGCTTTATTATTACTCAGTCAAAGCACACACTTTCTTAACACTAGTCATTTGATGAAGTTTCACCTGATACATATCCTCCTGTCTTGGCAAGAGAGGTTACAAAAACACATGCTAATACTGCAAAAAGCTAGCATTCAAGTAAAAAAATGCTTCTGTGTGCGGAGTTTCGTAGCTCCATTCTGCCATCAAGCATAGAGTCTGTCTAACTACACAAAGCCGGTGCATTGAATAAAAGGCCTAATTCTCTTAAATCTGTATCTTTGCACATTTGCATGTGAAGTCCCTTTTAATTACATTTCAATATACATTTTCCTAAAACTATACATACAACTACATTTTGTCCAAGTCAGAATGCTCCTCAATAAGGACGATAACCTGTCATCATAGGTGAAGTTAGTGAACTAATTATGAACTCACTCTTCTCCCTCTAGGCTAATCCGACTTTGCAGCTGGTGTGCATTGGCGAGAATAACGAGATAGACGAAGAAATCCGAGTCAACAGGACGGTGAACGAGTGGGCCGGAGGTGGAGGAGGCGGAGGAGGAGCGACATACATTTTTAAGGTATGGAGCATGGCCTGTACAGTATGATTCTGCCTGGACCCCAAAAGTGCAACAGGGTGTTTGCCTTCCTATAAATCTCACCAACAAGCAAGTGAGCAGTGCATTCTCAGCTCATCAACATAAACCTTCATAGCACTGCTGTTACAGGATGTATCCTAGAAGCTGGGGTATTTAGGAGAAGCTCTTGGATAGATGATCTTTCATCAGAGAACGACACCGGGCAGGTCACTTGATCTGATGGTTATATCTCCAATTCTCTTTGAAACTAAAATAGTTGAATTTGAAGAGATGTTTTTAGAAGGCCTTGTAAAAGAGTGGGTCTTTCAATTATACTCCATGGTTTATTTATTTAGTTATTTATTTATTTATTACATTTTTGACAACGCCCAGACTCGAGAGTATCACAGCGCTAGTACAGCATAAAAGTGAGGGATCAGAAAACATCATCACGTCAAGACAGAATAGTAATGAAGAGCCATTGATACACATATTTCTCAAACAACCAGGTTTTCGTTCGTTTTTTAAAGTCACGGAACGATTGTTCATTATGGATGGGCTCAGGTAGAGAGCTCCATAAAGTGGGGGCAGTTACACAGAAGCTAACTCCACCTGCCCTTTTTCTTGTGAATCTTGGGATGAACAGAGAGATGCTCCGGTTTGTCTTACTGGTTCGTCTTTATGCTGTCTTTCTGAGTGAAATTGTTCATAATTGGGAACTTTGGGCCTCATTACAAGACTGGTGGAAATTTGGTGGTAAATCTGTCAAATTACAGCCAAACCCGCTTAGCCTTACTGCCACCTGGTCCCGTAGGTTTATCACAAGATTAAAAGTGTTTGTAGGGTGGTGTTGATACCCATTGTCCATAGGTCCATAGGCAAAATTACCAGGAGAACCAATTTTCTTTACCTTAAAGTTGTGCATTTTAGGAAAATCGTCAATTTCAAGGTCAAACTTGTAGTTCTGCGGTGCTGGAAAAACAGCAGTAATTCCATTACCGCCAATGGAATGGAATTACCACTCCTGCAGCCAAACTTGTAATGAGGCCCACATTTGTCTTGTTATCAGAGCCCATTTCTAGTCATCCCATGATGAGTTTGGCCAACTTGAGGTCTTAGGAGGTGGTATGAGAGCAAAACTGTGATATAATAGCATTTCACTCTCCTATGTAACCCCTCAACTACTGGGAATACATGTGTCATCCTCTTGGCACTAAATTCCCAAGCCTACTGATTTGGCATAGAGTACACACTCTGCCTGCATGTTGCATTAATTGAAGTAAATAATCACCTGCCAATATTACAAAGTTGCAGAGTGGTCACATGTTACATTTCATACAGCTGGAATCTTAGAATGTATAATCCCGTTCAGCTATCATCATAGCCCCTCAGGTCGATACTGGAGAATGGGGGTAATGTAGAATCACCTGCCAATACAAGGCCTGCAGACCTGTCACATATCATGTGTCTTACTGGCTTATACTAGAAGGCTTGAAACTAGGTAGAGATATGGCTTTGTAGTAAATGGATATGAGAAGGTGTTTGGGGGCCTTTGGTGGATCATTTCAGGAGACTAAAAGCAATAAAAGAGCAGCCCTTAAATATAGCTAAGGATTGTGAACTTGGGTCTTGAGTTACACTGATATAGAAGGATCCCGCTTCCTGCCCATCAGTAATACCACATTGACTTACCATTGGTATGTCTTTGTCATCCTCTCCTCTGAATAAAAGCCAATGGCACCCTGCTGGCTTGGGGCGGCTGGGCCAGAATATAACAGACTGCCCACATTCCCACTTATCATTCACTCAATCACCTGATGTGTGCAGGTTCCATAGGATGGCCTCGAGAGCTCCACGCGGGTGATAATGTCACCTACGTGGAAGAACAGGTGAAGGAGGGGTCAAAACACAGAGGCAGGCAAGACTTCATAATACCAACAGATGTGGCTACTTTTCTGATGAGGATAATTATTTCTCCACATTGTCTGGTCAGGCAACTGAGCTGCTTCAAAGCAGATATAATGCACTCCTGCTTGATTGGGTGGTTTTCCTTTTGGGGCGGGAGGGACACATGGTTTAGTACTGCCTGGTGGGTGCCTTGTATCACAGATGGCACAGAAACCACTCTGGGCCTCATTAGGACCCAGGCGGACTTCGCGGTGCTAAATGCACCGCGAAGCATGGCGGAAAGCCGCCGATAGCGCCATGGGGGTTGGCGGATTTACCGCCCCATTCCGACCTCGGCGGAGCGGTAAATCCCCAATCCCCATTCTGCCCTTCCCCATTCCCATTTTTGCCCCATAGGGTATAATGGGAGTGGGGAAGGAGTTAATTACGCCACCGTAAAATACGGTGGCGTAATTAACAACGAGGTCCCGTAGCGCCATGGTTTTCTCCGGCTGGTAAAACCAGGCGGAGAAAACCTCCATGGCGCTACGGGAACTCGTAGTATGGCGGAGAGGTACGCCATGCACTACGCTGGCGTAATACCCTCTCCGCCAGGGTCCTAATGAGGCCCTCTGAGTCTTAAGGGCAGTTCAAGATTTTTTATTTTCATTTGAGTAGCCTTGGGCTGTCTCTCTCTCTCTCGTCTCCCCGCGAACCTCCTCCCTAACCCAGGTGTTCATAACCCCTGGTTAGTTGTACCGAATGATAACCCCTTCTGTCTATGATCTTCTCTTTTTACATAGATGGGATCCCTATAAATAGGTTATCTAAGCTCTCTCAGGGACTTCCTAACTGTAACTGTTCCAACTCTAACAATAGTGGTGTTGTAATGGGAGTTTGGATAGTGTCTTTGCACAAAAGCATGCCACCTTTGTGTCGGCGTCCTCCTTCCACAACCTTACAAGACATATGCCCAAATGACTCTGATAACAGATCCCTGACCCACGCAATAGGGGCCATCCATAACCTACGCATGGCCATGGAGAAGGATGCCGGAGTAGGTGAAGAATATTGGCTGGACTTACTGTTTTCGTGGGCCCCTTCCTGGTTGGGTATAGCTATTAAACTGCTGGTTCCTATCATTGTCTTTTCACTTGTAGTGTTCTGCTCATGTCAGCTTCTCTTACGGTGTTGCTCCAAGGCCCTGCCTAAGGGGGCGATGATGATGTCGGTCTCAATAACTACAGGTAAGGCTGCTCCCCTCACCAGACACATGCACACGCAAACTGAGAAGAGAGATGGCGACTTAGTGTCTGGGATGGTGAGATTAGAAAGGCAGGTTGGTCCACTGGGGACATTGGGCCTCATTCCGAGTATGGCGGTAAGGGATAGCGGCCACCGCTAACGAGAGCGGTGGCGGTAATCCCTTACCGCCATACTCCGAGTTCCCTTAGCGCCATGGTGCTTTTAACACCTGCTTTTAGCAGGCGTTAAATACCATGGCGCTAAGGGACCTTGATGTTAATTACGCCACCGTAATTTACGGTGGCGTAATTGACGCCTTCCCCACTCCCATTATGCCCTATGGGGCAAGAATGGGAATGGGGAAGGGTAAATGGGGATTGGGGAATTACCGCCCCGCCAACCTTGGAATGGGGCGGTAATTCCGCCAACCACCAAGGCGCTGCCGGTCCGGGTACGGCGTCAACCAAGGCGTTAATAGCGCCATTGGTTAGCGCCGTACTCGGAATGAGGCCCATTATCTTTAACCCCACCTGACGCTGAAAATGATGCTGAGCACTGGGTAGATCTTGAAGGAGATGGAGGGTGTTGTTTTCTGACATGCACTCCAGAGGAATACGCCCAGATGGGGGAGAACATGGGCAAGGAGTATAGGGTGAGGGCGCCTAACGATGATGATTATAGAAGGTAGGAGGCAGAGGTAGTTAATGGAGGATTAGCTAAAGTGGGGAGTGTTGGAATGTAAATGCAACATCCCAAGCAGGGAAAACGGTTCATGATGCGTAAACTGTTTTAGTAGGCATTTCATGTTGGCATTCTACTGTTGGGCTCGGTAATTCGCACATGTATGTTTTGGAGTTAGCTTTGACACACATTTAAAGAAAGAGTAACTTTTCTATTTATTTATTTATTTCTATTAGTTCATAGAACTTTTACAAATACAAAAATGATCAGTAATAGAGAACCATAATGATCTTCATGCACATCTCAGGCCCTTAATTTGGCACCATATCCCGTAAAGTGCAATGTACAGGAATTCAGAGTCAGTATTTAAGCAATACTTTTATAGCATCATACCTGTTCATGTAAGTTACCAAAATGACCATGGGCCTCATTACACCCGGGCGGTAAGGGATTACCGGTACCGGTAAGGTCACTGGTGCCGGTAATCCCTTACCGCCCAATTCCGAGGTCCCTTTGCGGGTCCTGCCTTAACGGCTGGACGGGACCCGCAAAGGGAGCTTGGAGGTAATTACGGTACCGCAATTTGTGGTACCGTAATTACCGCCTTCCCCATTTCCATTGAGCCCTATGAGGGCAATAATGGGAATGGGGAAGGGCCAATGGTGAATGAGGAATTACCGCCCCGCCAACCTTGGAATGGGGCGGTAATTCCGCCATTCACCATGGCGGAATCGGTAAGGTACCGGCGTCAACTATGGCGCTAATAGCGCCATGGTTAACATCCGGGTCGTAATGAGGCCCATGTAGAACTGAGGCTTACACATTCAGTAAAGATGTGTCTTGCCATTTCCAATTGACTAGTCAAACCACACATATGGCAGAATCTTCTTTCAATCGCAAGGTTATGATGTACACCCTGTATCAAAAGCAATGGAAGCTGGTTTATCCGGAGTCGTAACATCAACTGTCGCATGGCCGGACTTTAACTCAGGATTAAATATGACTGTTGTTTGAGATAATGTTGCATAACATAGGCTATATGCTTGTAGTTATGAAGGGTGGATAAATGGGTGTAGTTCTTGCTGCACTTTGTTCTTATAGAACCCTTTTGGAGTTGTATAGTCTATGCCCCATTCAAAATCGTGGATCCAGTCTATCCTCGTAAAGCAGTCCATATTCAAACCCACACAAGTCCAGCCCTTCCCTCTTGCACCAGGCTCAGTGGAATAACTACTCACAATCAGATTCAACAACAGGCATTTAGGACTAGATTTGATATACCGTGCTCCCCTAATAATCAATGGCTGACTGCTTAGTAACACCAAGCCTAATTCAAGTCTAAGATACTCCATGGAAGTGGGAGATGATACATTCAGCATACATGTCAAAACAGGCCCTCCAATACATTAAGACATGCAAAGTCTTGCATAGTCAAAGCCTCTAATCCATATAAGATTGCAGGGCAATAGCATTGCTTATACAGCTCAATGATTCCTTCCATGGCATATCCAGCTGAGTGCTTTACGAATTACTTAGAGTAGCCAAAGCAAGAAGCCATATCCACACCTAGGTATAGATAGCTAGCCACATATTCAATAGACCCAGAAGAGAGCCTCAATGCCAGACTATGTACTCTTATCCCCGGGACCAGTATGCATTTGGTTTTACTCATGTTTATGGTAAATTCATTTTCTGTGGCATACTGCAGGAGTTCCTTGCACATGTCTTTCACCTCCCCCCCATAGAATGAGCAAACACACCCAAATAGTCAACGTAAAGCAAGCTGGAGAAGGGGAAATTACCCATTTTTGGTGGGCAATGGGCTTTCCGCAATAATCTACGAGGAACGGTTGCCAAGTAGAGGTTAAATAACATGGGGCCAGCACGCATCCTTGCTTGCCCCCTAGGTTAACCAACAGCTGGGCAGATAGAGCTCCCTCCCCGTTCAGCTTCACTCTTACTCCACTGTTCAAGTGGAGTTGCCTTATTATAGATAACACCACGCGGGCATCCTAGTCCCTCTGATTTCTGCCATAAAATATTATGATCTACAGAATCGAAGGCAGCACGAATGTCCACGTAAACTATGTATAACGCTGCACTCCCCCTGGTGGCTGCCCCTGGTATGAGTCTATCTAATAATCAAATATCATGGGTGGTAGATGAACTAGGGCGAAAGCCCGTCTGTAGGGGATGCAATGCATTATTCTCTGCCACCCAGGCTTGAAGCGCAGTTAGCACAAACGAGGCAAATAATTTGCCGGTAACATCTAGTAGAGAAAGAAGTCTGTAGTTCTCGGAAGATAGTCTATCTCCTTTTTTATGTACCGGAATAAGAATGACCTGTTTCCATGATACTGGAACCTCTCTAGCCAAACATACTTTATCAAATAGAATTTTTATAATCTTAGCCCAACAGCTCGGATTACATTTCAAACCCATATTTGAACGGCCGTTGGGCCTGGGGGCTTTAGAGTTTTTAAAATGTATTATAGGTCACTCGATATCATCCATGGAAACCACAAGAGGACATATCTCACCACGGTTCTCAACAGCCCTGTAAGTCCCAATGTTGTACTTCAGTCAAGTTGCTGTCAAGGCATACATATGAAATATATTGTGTCAAACGTACAGAAACACACATGTAATGCTAGCATGACCAGAGTTCACGAGAAAACTGGTGCTTGAAGTTTCTATATATTCATACAACATACAGATAGGCAAAAACCATGATGTTCATGTACGGTATAGTTTTTATTCAAAATAAACACCTTTTGCCCGATAAAGCACTTCCCCAAGAGTCAAGAAAACAATATTTCCTCATTTAACAGATAACTTGAATATGTAGGACTCTGAAGCATCATTATGGCTTGTTTGAGTTCACTAATGGGAACCTCTATTTTTAAGTTTGGTTCAAACGTTCAACCAAACACTAATGGCATGAGCATAGTATTCTCAGACGATATATAGTGTATATGGCAGTGGTTTGGCCATGTCCTCAGCCTCTCCCCAGTCATGAAGGGCTGGGATTGGTGGTCCGCGTCACAATATGGCATGCAACATCTGTCATTGCCCCTTTGATTCTGTCATGCAGATTGTGCAAGTGCAAGCTATTGAAGAAAGCTCTGTGGATTCGGTTTACCTTTTGTTGTCACATTAAATTGATTTGTTTCAAGCTAATGGATTCCAGCTGTGGGACAAGCTTACTTTACTGGGTCATATAAGAGCTGTAAAAAGTAATACATCTATTATTGTTTTTTGTGGATGATTAGCTTTATTGCCTGTTCTGATGGTTTTAAGGATTTTACCATTCATCCTTTTGGTCACTATTTCATAAAAAGAAAATATGTGCACTGTGAGGTAGGCATGCTATAACAAGATAGAGACAAACACAAAGAAGCAAGTTTGTAAAACCTTTATTAACTTGAAAAGGGGTGAGAGACTTCCTAATTGGCCCTATTTCTCAATGGGGGTAGTCTCAACCAATAAACTAAGTCAAAAGGTTGTCAAATGTCTGTCAGTCAAAATAATAAAGACTTCTGTGTCAAACCTATGTTTGCCCCCACTTTCTTCTAGAACAATAATGTGTACAGGATTGGATCAACATAAAATAGTGGGTCAAAATAATATCAGGATGGCACTGGAGCTGTCCCACAGCTCCTTTGCCCAAGCCTGAGCTACTTGGGCATCAACAAAGTTCCTCGGGTTAAATAGCTCACACAAAGTTCCTTCAAGTTTCTAAGGGGTTTCTTTCTCCACAGACTTAGAAGCCCTTCTTGTCACCTTTGCTCAGGAATTTCACAGTTCACAATTCACAATATTTGTCTTTCACAAGACTCTGGTTTCATCAGGGGTTTCCATGCCCTACAATTCCAACAACTTCCCCAACAGTTCAACAGTTCTTAATGACTCAACAGCTTATCATATCAGAGACTTTCGAGAGTGCAGAGTTTTACTCAGCCTTGTGTGGGACCACTCTGATACCTTGGCTTCATGGGATTGTGCCAATGGCACTCAAATGCTTTGATCACAGGCACTCTTTAGCTTCTTTACTTTTTCAAAAACAGGGTTGTGCCCATGGCACTCTTTAGAGCTCCCCTCTCATGCTTTCTATTTTGATCCTACTTCAAGCTTCGCACAGCTCCCCTGCACGTTTGGAGAGTGATTAAATTTCAACAGTCTTTCAACAACGTGTAAATGTACATGCAAAAACTCCATTACTTTGTTTCCTTTGCTTTCACAATTATTGCTTTCACATTACAGTTCACAATGGACAGTTGAAGCTTTCTCTTCAGCGCATCTTTCATCCTATGCTTATCCTTCACCTGCAACAAATTATCTCTCAGGCTTCGCGTCTTTCACCAACCGGGCTCCCATCTCACTTTGAACTCACCGGTTGTGATTACTTCCGCGTAGCTTTTGCAGTTATGTTGTGTAGAGGTCAGGGGCTCCTCACCTGCGCCACAGACACTCCTGGGTTGCCTCACTGGCCCAGGGTAACAAGCACCTCTTCAAGGACTTCCCTTCAGAGATCAGCATATCATGCAATCGACTTCTGGCTCCTTGGAGACATGGCTGCTTCTCCATGCTTTCTCTAGCCTTCTCAAACCATGGGCTCTCAGCGTCTTGCGCTCCACTCTCTGACAGCAGATCTTTGGGTGCTCAGGCTTTCCCAGTTGCCTGTCAGCTTGTTCGCTGACTCAGGTTCCTTCTCAGGCTGCAACTCGTTCTGCCTGTTTCTTGCAGCTATTCCCTTTATACACTGGTGGAGTATTAACAGGCTTCAGTTGGACACAATCTTCGGCCAGTACCTGACTTCGTCTGACCTTCTTAGTAGGACATTCATGAAAATAGAAGAGTACCTCTGAATGTGGTTTCATCGTTTTAATGGCACTGTGATCTTTTGGAAAGGAAGAGCATACTGGTGAAATGCTCCTCTTCCTTGTCTCAGTCCTTTTGTCAAAGAAATGGGGAAAGTGGGTGTCTGGTGAACAGTAAATCATATAGTCTGAGGGTAACTCCTCCCCAATCCCAGAGGACCCTCTACCCAGGTGACCCTCCCTCGCTAGTCCACCCCCAGAGTTGGGATCCAAAAGCATAGGCCCTCCCCTGGCCACCTGTTTAGAGGACTCCCAGGAGTCGGAAGGGAAACACCCTCAGGATTTTCATATACTATTCACCTACGTGATTTGGACGGGGCTGCTTCACACAGAAACCTTGAAAGGAAATCTATGTTACCTTGTTCCCAACCCTTTCAATGTGCAAATGAGAAGCACTAGGGTTGGAAGTCAAAAGCCGTCGCATGACTTTTGGGTTGGACTCCTTTCTTTGGCTGATCCAGACAAGGGAGAATGATCTGTGATTAATCTAAATCATCCGCCTAATAGATAGTACTTCAAGTGGAGGATGGCCCATTTGATGGCTAATGCCTCGAGTTCTAAGACTGATTAATTCTTCTCCCTAGGGAAACATTTACGACTGGTGTATAATATGAGATGTTCCAACCGCTGCCTGGTCCTATCAGGGAGGCATTGGCTTGAAGAATACATTCTTTAGAGGAATCGCCCACGTTTAGAATCGGACTTTGGCATAGGGTTTGTTTTAGAATGTTATAACAAACTTCATCCTCATCGCTCCATTGGATTTTCTGCGGCTCTGCAGTCCTCAATTTATCGGTTAGTCTGGCGGTCTTATCAGAGAAGTTGGGAACGAAGCAACGATAGTAGCCTATCAACCCTAGAAAGGCCCTCAGATCTTTTTTTTCTTAGGTGCAGGTGTTTCAAGGACTGATAGTACTTTTTCCTGCTAGGGTTATATGCTGCCATTTCCTATGAAACATCCCAGATATTTTACAGCAGATTACGCTAACCTGTGCATTTTGGGATTGGCAGTTAGTCCAGCATGTCATGAGACACTCATGATGGTATATAAATGATATAGGTGATCCGTCCAGGTCTTGCTGTGTATTACTATATCATCGATATATGCTCTGCAAAATTCTGAATAGGGCTGTAAAATTCGATCCATTAATCTTTGGAAAGTTGCAGGAGAACCATGTAAACTGACAATCTTATAGGGGTCGGAAAAGCAGTTTTCTCCTTATCAGGTCCATGTAATGGGACCTGCCAATCGGCTTTTGTAAGATATAGAGTTGACAAATAGACAGCACTACCTAATTTGTCTATTAGGTCATCAATACGAAGCATTGGGTAGGTGTCAAAAGCTGAAATGGAATTCACTTTTCTAAAATCTATACAAAATGTCCAGTTTTGGTCAGGTTTGGCCACTTTGAGAAACCAGAAGGTGTCTCACCCGCTAGTCCCCGGGGATCTGTCATCCAGGTGGCCAGGACACAGCTATTGCTTTTGGATCCAGTTCCTGGGGGTGGACCAGTGTTGGAGGATCACCTGGATGAGGGGTCTTCGGGGAGTGGGAGACCGGATGGTGATACGCGGTTTCCCCTTGCCTGTAACACATTTTCCCCATCCTACCAGGAACTCAATCCCCACCCCCTTTCCCAGCACAAACGCTTTCTCACTGACTGTACACTGTGAGAGAAAACGGAATAACACCCAAGCCGTATATATGACATGTCCCAAAATAAGGATCAGGCACAGTCAGGCAACTACTGATAATTACACACACCTGACTTACATCACACTTCCACACACAGATAAAAGGCGGAGCACGAAAGCACACTCTGAGCGAGGCAAAACACATTAGGAAGCAGCAGTTCAAAGATGGCAGTTCAAGAAGAGGAGAAAGACGGCAAGATGAGAGAGGGTTGCAAAAAGGGAAGTGCCCTTGAACTTTTCGGGGAAAAAACGCTACTTTCACGAGCTTTTGAGAATAAGAAACATAAGACCTGGAATTAAAGCTGAAGAGACGTGCATTGTGTGTTGGAGGTACTCGGGGCTCTCCTGCATCTATAACCCAGGAAGGGAGGAGCATTTGCCGCTGTGGTACTGTCCTTGTCTCCTACAACAAAGCAGCGCTACTGAAGGTAGCACAGGCGGTGAGTCTGGGAGACTAATAGCAGACTGCTCTGTGTTAGAACCAAGGTTGCAAGCAGCAACATTGTATGAAGAAAGCTGAAGAAAACAGTGTGTGAAACATATGCTTTGAGCAATGTGAATATAATTGAACATCCAAGGAGTGACTGAACTTTTGAAGCCAAGACAGATTCCACTGTGTGGAAAGGATGAAGTATGTGAATGATGAAGCCGATAGAACGGATGAAGTGGGTGGAACGGATGAAGTGGGTGGAATGGATGAAGTGGGTGGAACGGAAGAAGTGGGTGGAACAGATGAAGTAGGTGGAACGGATGGAATGCATGGATCGGACGAAGTGCATGGATCAGAAGGAATGCATGGGACTGATTGAACAGATGGAGTACATATAACTGAGGGAGTACATGCGACGGATGGAATGCATGGAACAGATAGAGGGCATGGAATGGACATGGTACAAGAATGGTTGGAGTGCATAGAACTGTTGGAGTGCATGAAACGGTTGGAGTCCATGAAACGGTTGGAGTGCATGGAACGGTTGGATTGCATGGAATGGTTGAAGTGCATGGATCGGCTGTAGTACATGGAAGAAGTTGAAGAGCATGGAATGGTTAGAATGCATGGAATGATTGGAGTGCCTGGAATGCATGGAGCATGAAGGCGCTCGATCTCAAGCACCTACTGAAAACCACCATATCTCATCACCACGCTTACTCTCTTCTATACACCACCACTCAACTAGAACACAGCAATACTATGACACATTTGGTATAGCTGTTCTCATACCAACACCTGCCACATACTCCCCATCATCCTAAATAAACACAGATGGTTGCACACCCGCCAGCCTAGGCGTTCTCCTCAGGCCAAATGCAGCCAGAATCAGTCTGGTATCATCCTGCCAGAACGAACACATACTCCTGATCTCCCAACCACCACACGTACCGCTAAGAAGCAGCTATCATACGAGTGCCACACCAGCTGCTCACATATCCGGTGTACACATGCACCTTATGACTCTCTCTCTCTCTACTTACTTGAACTATGGTTCCTGATGGCGTTCAACCTACCAGCGCCTTGAGACTATACCAATGGTACATAAGGCGCTATATAAATGCCAAGTAACATAATGGGCAGATGGGGAGCAGGTGCAAGTGGATCTAGGTCACCTGGCCTAAGCACCGCCCACCTGGTGCCTTCCTTCCTGCCTGCCGCTCATTTTCACCACTTAGCAAGCCCCGCCGACCTGGTGCCTTCCTGCTTCCTGCTCTATTTCACCACTTAGCAAGCCACGCCCACCTGGTGCCTTCCTGCTTGCTGCTCTGTTTCCCTACTTAAGGAGCCCTCCAGCTTCTTTTCCTTTGCAGATGGGGAGCAGGTGCAAGTGGATCTAGGTCACCTGGCCTAAGCCCCGCCTACCTGGTGCCTTCCTGCCTGCTGCTCTTTTTCACCACTTAGCAAGCCCCGCCCACCTGGTGCCTTCCTTCACCATCACCGTCTTGTGGCCAATGCTGGATTTGACTTTTATGGACTTCATTCACGGTGTGTCACTCTTTCTCAACTCTCATGCTGGACTTCCTTTGCATCTTGTACTCATGGTGGCCCTGAATCATGCTGTTCCCATCTTCATCTTGCATCTTGGCTTGCAACATTATGTGTTACTACTGACTTCTCCCTTTTCCTATCTCCTCCCCTTACTTTCTTCAATGCACTTACTCTATCAGAATTGTCCCTGGACCTAATCTGATAGCAACCTCGTCTGTTTCCTCCACCCTCCCATTACTGTTTTTTACTCCCCACCACCCCTCCAGCACTATCTGAAATGTCGTCAGGCCTAGTATGATAGTCGCTTGTTTTGTTCATCCCCTCCCTTTCTGCACCCCTCTCCCTCACCTTTTGCTTTTCTCTGGCTCTACCAGAAATGTTGTCAGGCCTAGTACGGTAGCCGCCTGTCTGTTTCCATTTCCTTCCCACTCTCCCCCTCCCTTCCTTATCTTTGTCTTAGCTCTTGCACTATCTGAAATGTCAGCAGGCCGAGTACGATAGTTAATTTCACATCCTTACTGTTCATGGCCTGTAAGAATGTGGTTGTATTTTCCCTTGGTCCCTCCCTTGCCTTGAAGCACTTTGAAACACATTGTGTATAGGCGCTATATAAATAAACGATCATATCATACCATAACATAACATAAAATATACAGAGTGGTCCAGCACCACGTGGGTGCTCATTTCGAAGGTCTGTGTGGCCCTGCAACGAGTCAAGCTAAACCCTGTGCACGTTTGAAAGTCTTCAATAGCTAATGCGAACTGCAATTGAGTACGGCTAAGGGAGACTAATTGTGTAAGAGGAAGGATCGGAGCCCGGCTGAGGGGGATCCGGGGTAAACTGTGAGTCATCCGAGAAAGAATATTCTCCGAACATTGGAGAAGGGGCTCTGACCCCAGAAGAGGGAGATCCAAAGTAGCAAGAGTGGCATAAAAAGGGATCTGAGCCCGGCTGAGGGGAATCCAGGGTGAATCACCTGAATTGAGTACTTATAAGAGGAAAATAACTTTGTGCTTTTTATTTTGATACATCAGGCCCTCTGAATCAAGTGACTTTGATAAGTAAAGACACTTAGGCACAGAAGTTCCTGATGCTGATAATGGAACTATATCATCGTGCCAAAGAAGAGTGAACCGCCTAGTCCTGTGCTGAAAACGTGGGGAAGGGAGGCCAACGGCCTGAACATCTGGACATATACATATCATTCTGTCAACACGTCTTTCTTTTTCATGAACACTACTCCACACAATTTTTAGAATTTAGCAGTAAGGATTGGCAATAGTTTTCTTTAGTATAGGCCCTTTTATTTTGCCGAGACTCCACTAGGACTGCACTATTATTATTTGATGGTCGTAGCTTGCTACCTTCTGTAGATTTAGGATTAGATAGGTGTGTGTCACACCATTGTTAAAGTTCAAGTTAAAGTTGAACTGTGGTCACTTGTGTCTGTCTTAGTTTTGAAGAGAGAGTCCCAGGGATGCCCCTCTTCACCCCCAGTAACATGAAATGCAGACGGGCAAGAAACTCTGGAAGCTACTCATCCTTTTTCGGACAAGCCCCAAGTGCACCACTGGCTAAAACGTACACAGAAAGGTATCCACTCAGTCAGCCATTCAGACCTAATCCAGTACATATCCATTCAGAAACAGGGGACTCAACTGGGATTGTGGATGGAAATACCCTAATGGACAGCCTTGATTAAGCACCAAGAAGCCACTATGATGACGTCATTAGTGACACCACAACATAGCAGAGTTAGTCATGAAGCACACTCGCAGCCCTGCACCGCATTACACAAACACACATTCGCATACAAGAAGAACATGCTTACACAGTTCTATAGCTAGAGGACGGATACCTTTATATACTGTCAAAGCTTTATTATTTTTCTCATTAGCTAAATGCAGTAACACAGAAACTCAAGGCAACAAGAGATCCTGAGCAAGCTTGCAGATGCTTATGACGAATAACCATATGGGACTACAGGAGTATATATGGAGCCTGGTAGGACCATGGATAACTAATTTATAGGTTACATAGCACAGTAAGAATGTGTAGAAATCATATTATAAGTCTAAGAAAAATTACAGAAGGACTTAAGCCACAGAACACAAGATGAGAGGAGCTGGCACAGGCTGCACGAAGCACAGATCAAGCCTATAGCCAAGGTCAGAGATAAACAGTCACATTCCAAACGCCAGATGACAAGGGGACCAGCTGCAGGAAAATGGAATGAATCCTCATAAAAGCAGACCCAAGAGCTCGATGTTGGGGTCCACAAGCATGAGATACAGCCAAACTAGACAATGGGCATTAACCCGTGGTGGGAAGGAGATACGATCCCAGCAACCCAGACGCAGAGTGAAACAAGTGTTGCAACGAGGAGACGCACTCTCATAGGCAAAGGTGGTACAGTAGTAGATACAATTCAGCCACATAGTCGTTTCACATTTCTTTGAAGAGGTGTACAGAGGGCTGAGAACTGAACTGGGCACCAGGCCTGGGGAGACCAGCTCCAGCCAATCACGAGATAGAAATCCATGGGTGGATGGGAAGGGTCAAGAGCCAATGTTAATCCCACTACTCTGCAACAATATAATCGATAGTTTCTTGGGGACGGGACAGGTCCGCCACCTGACTTGCAAGGACCAGTAGAATAACCTCTATAGGGGATGTCCATATGGGTTACCACTCTCAGCACCCAATCAGTAGCAGGGATAGATTCTTTGGGAAGGGCCGAGGTGATGACGCCAAACACCATCAAAACTGGGGAGCATGCATTGTAAAGTTGAGATGTACTGGAGAATCCTGATTGTATTGTATGATCCCTGTTGTTTTTTGTAATAAACCGCAGTACTAACTTGCTGTTTATTCTGGGGAAGGGTGTTGGGCCCCTGTGAGTCAAACGGACCCCCAGACAACCTCTGGCATACCTGGGAGCTACCCCAACGCTATTCATACCATGCCTTCCTTACACCACTAATACGATGGAAGCGGACCAGGGACTAGAGGAGGGTGACTATGATGGTACATGCCCTTCCGGGTTTATCACAGAATACATTGGGAACTAATTTATACATCACAAAGGTCTTGTTTCTTATTATTCATTAGTTCAGGGGAAATTTATAGTTGACTGTCTGCTTCTTCTGGTACTTAACAAGATAGAAGAGTGACATTGGATTCTGAGGGATTTTCCCTCCACTCTTTCAACATATGTATGTGATTAATATGGGTCTTTTCACAGTGGTCTGGCTGGGATATTTTATAATTACAGAGGCCCATCTGTTCTACTACTGTGTAGGGTCCATGCCATTTTGAAACTAGTTTGTTATCTGAAGTGGGTAAAAGCACCAACACTTTCTGTCTGATGGAGAATGTTCTAAGGGACACGTTTTTTTTTTTATGTTGGGCTTTCGCCATGCCTGTCTGTACCAGAGTACTAACCTTCGCCATATGTTATTTAAGTTTAAGTGCAGTTTCAGATAGTGGTATTGGGGCCTCTTCTCTTTCCCCCCAGGTATACCTGAGCATGTCTAAGACATCTTGGGGTCTCCCCCTTGTCCCCGTATAACAACTCAAAAGGGGAAAAACCCAGAGGAGGCTTGAGGGGGTTTTCTGACTGCGAAAAGAGCCCAGGGGATCATTTGATCCAGTTCTTTCCATCCTCCTCTACCGCTTTCTTAATATGGTTGTAAGGGTCTTATTAAAACTTTCCGCCAGACCGTCTGTCTGGGGTTGGTACACAGAGGTTTTTAATGTGGAACTATGCAGCAGCTCTTTCACCTCTCCCATAAGTTTACTCATGAAGTTGGTGCCTTGGTCGGTCAAAATTTCTCTGGGGAATCCTACCCAGGAGAAGAAAGGAAGTAGGTGTTTTAATATCTGTTGTGTTGAGTTATTTCTCAAAGGGAAGGCCTCAGGGTATCTTGTGGCATAGTCCACAATCACTAACACATACTTATTACCTAGTTTAGAAGTTTCAAGTGGACCAATAATATCCATTGCAATCCTGGAAAAAGGGATTTCATGATGGGCAAGTGATTTAATGACGCTGCTGGTGATATATGTATGCTAGCTCTTTGACAAATATCACAGGCTTGTACGAAGGCTTTAATGACAGTGTACATCCCTGGCCAGTAGAATTTACTACTTATGTGGGCTTGTCTTTTTGTTTGCTGTAGATAGCCTACCGTAAGGTGGGAATGGGCAATTTCCAGAACGATTGGCTTATGGCTTCTGGGGACTTCCAGTTGTGTTTTTATCATCCCTTCTCCTCTGATTTCTCTCCTATATAATAGCCTTTGTTTTAGAAAAAAGGTCTTCCTCTTTCTTTGCCTTCTTGCTCATATATTACTTGCAAAAAGGCCTCGGCTAGTAAAGAGTTGTTCCTCTGGGCAATAGCTAGGTCAGGAAGGATGCCCGGTTCTTCACTAGTCTTTGGATGTATAGGTGGATTGGGTCTTTCATCAGCTTCTCCTAAACCTACATCACCACTTTCTGTCTTACTTTTATCTGACGCTTCCGTTAAGAGTGGAAACATTGCTCTCTTGAGTATCCCTTGAGCTATTTTGTCTACGGAGTGAATTTCAAATGTTCTTTCCCCGTGATTCTGGGATAGGACTTTGATATCTCATCTAAAGTCTGGCTAAATAACTCTAGCCAGTCCACATTTCCAAGCAAGCCCTGATTTGGGCGCCAGTCTGGCCCTATTTCTAAATGGGAGTAGTCTCACAAGGGCTAAACGAAAGTTGGAATCTCTGAGCCATTCTCAAAGACTGGGCAAAATAAACCAATGATCTCGTGAATCAATTACCTCAATGGCTAGTCCGAATTATTGCTGGGCCCAATGTACCGATCTTAAATAGGAGCAATGTTTTGAGATTGATGCATTGTATCTTACCACTATGACAGATATCCACAGTTGATATTAAGATTGTGGAATTCATACTGGAAAAGAGGACTGATTGGGTCATCCTGCATCTAAACTCACAGGCCAAGAAGGATCTCTTGCTGAAACAAAATGAAAAATTCCTACCACTGTAGTATGATATAAGCAACCAGGAGAGGATTAGAGCCAACTGCAAGGAGGCGACAGACTATAAGAACAAAGAGGGACACAAGTGTATCCAACCCCAAAAAAGTAGATAAAATCTTCAAGAAGCCTATAGATGTGGATAAGCCAAAGTCCCCCTCTTTTTCAAAAAAGGATCTGAATCCATTAAAATGTACAGTGGAAAAATCAGAAAAAAAGCCCAATACTAATGAAGAGGGGCAGGTGGACGCAACAAAAGAGGAAAGAGCTTGGGATTGGTTAGCTGGGGCCTTTGGAAACATTTGACATACCCTTAGAAACGCCTCATGGAATACGAGAGGATTTCAAGCTCTTTTTATGGATAGGTCCCCCCTTCTGGAGCAGTTTGACATACTGGGCCTCATTACGACCCTGGCGGTAGCCGTGCCTGTATTAAAGGCATGGCTGCCGCCGGGGTCATTTTTTTCCGGCGCTCTGGAATGACCTGGTAATTGCCCATTCCAGAGTGCCGGAAAAGATTCTTCCCCATTCCCATTCGAGCCCCTTGGGCTCAATGGGAAAGCGGGTGAAACCGGATGCACCGGCACCATCCGTGAATGGTGCCGGTGCATCCGACGTGTTGTGCTCGTGGGTGCCTGACCTGATCAGACCTGGCGGGCAGAAAGGCACTCACAAGCACAACTCGTAATCTGCCGGTCTGGGAACTACAGTAACGGCAAGCTTACCGGTACCGTAGTTGCCGGTCCGGCAGACTCGTAATGAGGCCCACTGTGTCTCCAAGAGACATGGCTCAGTTCAGTTCCCCTATGTGAAGGATTTGTGGCTTATCTGAATCCAGCTCCCAAAGGAATAACCGGACGTCCTTTCTCAGGCCTGTAGACTTTGATAAAGATGTAATCTGGCCTGAATGTAACAAGCATAGAAAATCCCAGCGCTTATGTGCAAATGTTGACTTTAACAAGGACATCTGATGATCAGTGTATTTCCTATCTCCTAATCAATATCTATTGGAGAGTGAACATGGCTAAGGAAATTCAATTTGTAGAGTCTATAATGAGGGTAGTGGATGAGGCCATGTGGGAATGGGATGATACAAGGATAATTCTGTGTGGTGACCTAAATATTGAACTCCTTAAAAAGGGGGAAGCCCACTGAAAGATTGTGAATGTGGATGACAGGCATGAGGCTGAGAGACATGCATATGCTCAATGTGCAAACTGAGGGAGCTATCCCTAGAGGATGTACTTGGAGATGTGGACTATCAAAATCATGTATTGTCTATTGCTTTGTGTCCGAGAATTTGAGGATGAAGGTGGATTGGTTCGAGATGCAACAGTCAAGCAATCATGACCTGTTGACAATCGCAATATCTTTACTGGAACCAGTGAAGTATTTGGAGAGAATGGGGGAGGTGGACTTAGAATGGGGTAAGAATCAGTTAAGATTGAGGGATAAGGACGTTACTCAAATAGCTAGTCAATACAAAGCACTGACCCAAGCAGACCCGAACTGAGGAGATTACTTTTGGATTCTGAAGGAATTCTCTCAGAAGGGGAGTTGTAAGAGAAAAGATGAATTGACCCGGAAACATGTATATGACCAGGAGCTGGTGAAGGCTAGAGGCCAAATCCTTCCGAAAGATCAGGAAGGATGGTGTAATGCTAAAGAAGGAATGAATGCAGAAAGCCAGACGAAAATATCAGAACTGGTTGATTGCGTCTAGAATAGGGAGAGCCCAGAGGGATGCTGAGCACATGGTAAAAATGGTATGTGCTAAGAATACTCGAAATCTTTGTGAATTGATAAACAATGGAGGAAACTTCTGAGCGGCCAATCCCATAAGTATGTTTGCGGAACCTGGGTCTCCCACTATACATCTTTTTTTGCTGATCCCGGAAGGGTTGAGAGTGAGGGAGGAGGCTCTGAATACTTGAGTTGAAAATGTGTATTTGACGAGGGGGAAGCCCAGTTAATGATTGGGAACTTGGGCTCATCTAGAGCAGCAGAGCCAGATAGGTTATCTAATCAAGAAATAAAGAAGAATAAAGAGCAATGGGGAAAACTTCTGGTGGTGATGTTTTCACAGTTCATGAAGAACAAAGAGGTACCAGCCTCTTGGCGAGAGGCGAAAAATGCCCCGATTTTTAAAAAGGGGGATAGGGTGGATCCCAAGAACTACTGCCCTATTGCACTCCTAGATTTACTGGGGAAATTGTTTGCGACAGTGCTATTGAGGGACCTAAAGGCATGGGTGGTTTGGAGTGGAATCCTGGATCACAGGCAAACAGGGGTTGTCAAGGCAGTGGGGACAACTCTTAATCTCTTTATTATTAATATTCTTAAAGAGAGGGCATTCATTACAAAAACCTGCTTATATCTCGCATTCATGGACCTCGATCAGACTTTCGACTGGGTAATTCGAGGAAAGCTCTGGGCCAGGTTAAGAGCCTTGCATTGCCCCGCCGACCTGGTTGAAGCCATGGAGGCTTTGTATTCCAACACCTCAGTACAGATCGGATTATCAGATAGAGGCCATCTGACTAAGAAGATCCCTATGCAAGGGGGACTAAAGCAGGGGTGTGCACTTGACTCCCTGCTGTTTTGTCCCTACATTGCCAATCTGGCGTCATCCTAAAAGGACATGGTATCCTGCCCTCCAAGAACTAATTTGACTGAAGTCCCTGCATATTACTTGCAGACAACTTGGTCTTTTTATTCTTGATGGCCATTGGCCTTCAGAGGAGAATAGATTCATTCGGAAAATGTCTTACTGAAAATGGTACGAAGGTCAATGTGACGAAGACCAAAGTACTGAGTATGATGTCGGCTCATATGAAGAAGGGTGGTGGTTTCACATGGAGATTGGGAGATAAACCCCTTGAAATAGTGCAATCCATGATATACCTGGGGGTGGTGATAAATAGGAACCTGGATGAAAAGGGTCAATATATCAATCTAGGATCCAAGTTGTCTTCTCTAACTAACCAGTGTAAGGCACTCCATTGAAGATATGGGAGGTTCTCGTTGCTGCCGATCATTACCTTTTATAAACAGAAGGTCGCCCAGATTCTCACCTATGGGGCTGAGGTCGTTTTACATCTATCTTGGCAAATTTGAGAGAGGCTTGAAGGCTTGTTTTGGCGTAGAATACTAAGACTCCTCAACTCGCTGTCTATGAGATCGATTACGCATAAATTGAGACTGCAATCTCTTGAGTCCATAGTATTATGTAAAACAGTAGCCCTCTATAGAAAGTTCACATATGAACCTGCAGTCACCCCCTTTGCTATCTTCGACCCTGGTAAAGCAGGGCAGGATAGATACCTAATCCAATGGAGACGGAAAATGGAAATGGTCCTAGAAACAAAAGATATTGAGATGAGCGAATTGGTGGCAAACCCGGTCAAAGTGAAAAAGAAATTACAGGTTCTTGATTGGATAACAACGGTGGAAAAATTGAATCAGAAAATACTGAGACAGCCACTTGATCGGGAACAAAAAGGTCTAATTGCCTGCAAGTATATCTTCAAAAGTTCCCATCACTGGCGTATAGAGATCTCCTGCTTAGATGCCGATTGAACGTTCTGAATACAACAGAGATTCAAAGGGCCAGGAAATGGCCTTGGGTCAGGAATGCTCAATGCAGGTTCTGTAATGAAATAGGAGGCGTCAAAATATTGCTTCATATAGTAACCGCTTGTAAACCACTAAGGGATGTGAGAAGTAAATTCCTTGAGAGGCATTTGAGTGCATGTTGGTTGCTAGGGCCCTCGCAATGGTGGTAATGGGTACTCTTAGGTGAAAGAACCAGCCTTACCATTGTGGTTATGAAGATGGTGGAATTTATGCTTTTAAAAGCTGCGGAAAGGGATGGTGAGTAATCTGGAAATAGACTGAATGGAAAGCTCTCCCACAGCTGAGTTTTTTTTTTCTTCTTCTTTCGTCTTTCTTCTCTCCCCCACTTCTTATTGTTCTCCTTGGTTTGACTCAAATTTGTTTTAAAGCGGTGGTGATTTGAAGCCCAAAGCGGGTTATTTTAATTTCAGGTATTGAATATAATATGGAAAATTGAGTTAATGTGATAATGGAGGATTTGTATGTTAAAGGTTTACATTTTTTATCTTTCTTTGAAGCCAATAAAACATTTTATAAAAAATTTGAAAAATTGCATAATTAAGGAATTATGTCTGCCAGGCTGTATATTTTCTGACTTCAGACAACAAGTTACTTTGGGAATATGCTGCACCTCTGTCTCAAGAGTTCAATTTGGGTGATTAAAACAGCGTCCCCTTTCATAGATTTTGTTTATGCCTTCATGAAAACCTTGACAGAAATCATAAGGAGGTTCTAAGTTGATATGCAACTGTAGGCTGATGACCCAAAGATTTCTTTTAGCCTAGAGGGCCTAGAGTCCAAAGAGTAATTATCTGCTTACCTGACTGCAAGTCTGAAAGTCCTAGTTGGTGCGCTGGCAGGAGGCTTTGTACATTTGACTTTTCCCTGTCTGATTTTGCTGAGCTTCTTCCCTGATGAATCCTAAGCTGAGACCTCACCGGTGATGCAGGATTAGAGAGACACTTTGTCCGCTGTGGAGTCTCCTTGCATGGGTAGCTGTGTGGCTGTCTGACTGGTTATAGTGTACCTTAAATCACGACTAGTGGAATTTAACCTTCTAAATCTGCAGGAGGCTCTATGGGGCACTCCTAAGGCCTGATTCATGGAAGTGTTTTATAATGGTGCAATGCCATAGGAAAACGTTCTGTGAATCAGGCCCTTAAGTGTAGTTTTTCGTGCTAACCTGTGTTTCTTTAATGTGAAAAGAAAGCAATGGAGTGATGTATGGTCACAGCCTCTACCTGCCGTGGAAGGTGAGGGCATGAGAGGCCAAGACCACATGTGGCTGGATACTTGAATGGGGTTTGGGATTCTGGGAAGTACCCAGGAAATACTCCTAGAAGGTTTGAGCTGGCCACCAGTGATTGGATAACGTGACGGTATGCTATATAAGTCCCTTTAACATAACAACATAACACTCTCACTAGTGAAAGCAGGTTAGTGATCAGCTTCTGTTATGGAGATTTCTCACACAAGTGCTAAATTCCCTCTGCCTTAGAGCCCTCCAGCTCTTTTGCTATATTTTTGGGCTTTGAACTATTCATTTTCAGTGTGTTGTAAATGTTTATGCTCATGGGCTATGGAGGCTCACCCACCCCATAGGCATCATCTTTTTACTGTGTGTCACACAGCACCTTCAGTGCAGTGTGTTAGGCAGAATTATATGCAGTACCCTTTGGGAACACCACACACAATTAAGACTACAAGTGACAGTACAAATTCACCTTTGGTACAAGCCTGTACTACACAGTAAAGTGGTAGCGATGGCTGAGCAGACAGACTTATCTCAAGAGCAAGTGAACAGTATCAATAGTTACACAAAGGACAGCAATTACTATGATTCAAACAAACACTGGCTCATGGTTTTTGAGTAAAAGAATGTACATTTATTTACACATCAGTTGTAAAACATTTCACTAAAGTAAAGCAGTTGAAAAATCACACTATTAATACAGTACACCACACCCAATAGATTCTGGACAAGTTAGGCTCAAAATGAAGTGTGAGCAAAATGGCACGCCTGCAATTTAAGTCCTAAACCCCTCCCTCACATCCTGTCCCCCCCAGACATAGAGGCGCCTAAGGAGGGCTTCTGTGTAGAAGCCTGCTAATGGACAGTGAACAAAGGAACCAAACCTGGTTAGGTGCGCAGAGAAAAACACAAGAAAGACTTTTACAAAATGAAATGGTGAATAAACCCAGCTGGAACCGTATAGAAATGTATATGGTCTAGCGGGTTTAAGTTCGAGGCTACCAAGATAGCCTAAAACAATACATGGGCTATTTAAGATAACTGCGGTAGGAAAAATAGGATAGTTACCACTGCCACCAGCCAAGTCTTAATTAAAAGGGAGCGAAACAATGCTCCAAGAGAAACAGACAATAAGGGATAACTATTAACCCTTTCCAGAACTCTGTTTGTACTGGGTCTGTGAGTTTAAAGTCAATGGCAACTTTATATGTTCTGGGAGACAGTAGTCAGTCCCAGAAAATGGAGTCGGAGTTGGGAAGCGAAAAAGACAACCCTGTGTCACTCCACTGAAGGTGCTGTGTAACACACAGTAAAAAGATGATGCCCATGGAGTAGGTGAGGCTGCACAGTCTATGAACAGAAAAATGTTAAACACACACAGCAAACCACATGTAGGAGTGGGAAGAAAGGCTCACACTCTTACCAGGTGAAAAAATAAATCCTAGAAATCCAGCAAAGCTGCTGAGAGACTCATTATGTAAGGGTAATTAGCCATTCTGGAGAATTCTCCCTAACACAGTGACACGGGGTTGTCTTTTCAGACTTCCCACTTTAAACTCCAATTTCTCGGACTGACTACTGTCTACCAGAACATGTAAATTTGCCATTGACTTCACTAGTCTTTTTAAATGTACAAACCCAGTACAACCTATCTTCCAATAGAGTACTGGAGGGGTTAACAATTATCCCCTTTTGTCTGATTCTCATGGAACATTAGTATGTTCCCCTTTCTCTAAGACTTGGCTGGTGGCAGTGGTATCTACCATTTTTATTCTACCACGAGCTATAAAAATAGCCTCTGTACCATTAGAGGCTTTGGTGGTAGCCTCAAACTATAACCCGCTGGACCCCTTTTATTTTTATTTGGTTCCGGTCGGGTTTATTCGCCATTTCTTTTTGTAAAGGTCTTTCTCGTATTTTACTCTGCGTGCCAAACCAGGTGTGGTTCCTTTGTTCGCCGTCCTTTGGCGGGCTTCTGCACAGAAGCCCTCCTTAGGCGCCTGTGTGTCTGGGTGGACAGGATGTGAGGGAGGGGCTTGAGGACCCCTGCACAGCCTCTCCTTGGAGACCCAAGTCGCACTCTAGTTTGATTGGCTAGGTGGATGTCCTGCCAGGACAGCCACCCTGCTGTGTGATTGACAGCCAGGCTGTGTGCATGGGGTATTTGGTGCATAAAAAGCCAGTCTCTGGGACTGGAAGGCAGAGTCGCTACTGGATCGAGAAAACCAAAGAGAAGCTGAAGGAAGACGACTGCTGCAACTACTGGACATCCTGGGGAAGCCCTGCTGCAGGTTTTAATCTCTGAAACTTCGATGACAAAGAAGATCTGCAAGGAATCTTCTTCCCTTGAGCTTGGTGAGACCAACCAGCTCACCAAACACCAAACGCCAGCCTCCCTCTCCTGGTCAAATTTGCTGTGCATCGCTGCAGTGAACCGGATAGCCAGGAGGACCGGAACCTGTTTGGGTTTTAAGGAGCGCACCTTTTTTTCGACATTTTGCTCCGCTGCTGGCTTCTTCCCTGGGCAGTGCAGGACCCGTCCTGCTTCTTGTCACCACGACTGAAGCTTCAGGAACCATGAGCCTACAGAAACTGCCAGGAACAACTGCCTCATCTACAACATTCTTCTCCATTTCAGTTACTGTGCAAATCCGGTCGTTTGTTCCATCTTACTGCGGTGAAAGTGCTTGAAATCTTTCGCCTCTCCGAAGGCTTGTCCTTCTCTTCTCCTTTGAATAACTTTTCCTCTGGCCAACTTCATTTGGAACTCTACGCAAAGACTTAACCGCAAACTACTCTGAATTGTGTGATCCTCTCCAAAGACTCTGAACCATTAACATTGGCCCAGGCCTATTGACTTGAATCCTAGATGTAGTAGCCTTTTCTTGATTGCCCGGCCTATAACTTGTTGGTGTTGTTGATTTTGACTAACCTTGTCTTTCCTCCCCCTTTTAAATTACTGGAGTTTAATTTTGCTCACACTTCCTTTTGAGCTGAACTTGTCCAGAATTCACTGGGTGTTGTTGTAGTGTAGTAAGACTGTGATTTTCTGCAGCTTTGTGATAGTGAACTGTTTTAGAACTGATGGTGTAAATAAATATATATTCTTTTACTCAGAAACCTTGAATCAGTGTTTGTTTGAACCATAGTAATTATTGTCCTTTGTGTAACCTCTTGTACTGCTCACTTTACTCTTGAGATAAGTCTGGCTGCTCAGCCTTCACTACCACTTTATTGTGTAGTACAGGCTTGTACCAAAGGTGAAATTGTACTTACACTTGTATTCTTAATTGTGTGTGGTGTTCCCAAAGGGTACTGCATATGATTCTGCCTAACAGCTTCAAGTTCTAAAGTTTCCATGTAAGCAGAGAACGTGTTATATCACTTTGCCTAATTTGAAGCAAGCACAACCAAAGCTCATCATGAAAAAGCCTTGCTGCAGCAACTTGGCAAGAACCATATGAGGGTAAAGCTCTGCTGGTGGATTTCTCAAAAGACCGGAGCGATAACCGACCGCTCCGTGCTCCCTTCTTCTAACCCGGTGGTCACATGGGAATTGAAAGCCTGAAGTGTCCTCTGCTCCTCTAGAAGGCTTGCTGCTCATTGTGGCAGAGATCTGTCATGTGCTGATCTCAATCTATATAGGGCTTCCAGCCTCTGAATGTGCAGAACACTGCTGTCTGTTTTATCTGCGCTCACAGAAAGAGAGACGCCATTACTCCATTTCCGTCCTTCTCTGCACGCACAGGCTAACTGGACAAAGATGATTTGTCTCCAGGATCTGTTGTCTTGTGTTGAAATGCCTTCACAGACCAGCTACATCCAAGCCAAACTTCATACAAGGGAATTGCAATCCTAGAGGCAACTGTTGGGGAGACCTTATGCTAGACATAACTCTAGTGGAACCCCAGCCTAGCTAGAAGATAAACTCAAACTCTCAGGGACGTCATTTCACCAAAATGCCTGGGGTAACGGAAGTGACATCCATCACATGGCCCTTAACCTCCGATGACATCACAGGAAGTTATATGTCATTCAACCCCACCTCAAAGTGACATCACGGGAAGCGATGGAACACACCTTTAACCTCTTAACAAATCAGAAAGTGGCATCACATAGCATTGTTCCTAAGTACACTACGAAAAATATGGTTACAATATCACTGTAATGTGATATACATTTCATACAAAAATGGATCACCATATGTATCGTTAATATCAGTGTGTATAGGCCCATATTACCAAATTACTGGGAATGCAAGCAGATGTCCAAGGCCAAATGAAAATGATGTGTTATTATATAGCACTTACCCTTAAGCGCTTTATATAGAACAAATAAACATACAATATCACTCAACCTGTGTTGGTACTCATTTATCAACCTCTGAAGGATGAAAGGCGGAGTTGGCCTTGCCAGGATTCGAACCTGTAGATCACACACATCAGAGCAGCAGGCACTCAACCCCCTGAGCTATCTTACTGGCTATAGCTAGATTTCCGGCTACAGTCAAATGAACAATTACATGACAGAATGTTCTCAAAGTCAGAAAGCAAATTACACTCTGCAGTGGATACCAATAAACTGGTAACTGAGATTTAACAGCAGGCCAGTTCATCTGCAGGTCTGGTGCAAAGGCGGCAACATGTCAAGCCTGCATGGATCTACTTTTCAGGCTTCAGAGGTTGGCAACATGCATACCAATGGGAGGGTTCATAACTGTGCATTAAAACATTTAAAGTAGTGCAGGGAAAGCAGCGCACTCACACGGCATCCCGTACTCTGGGCACTCGTTAACTCATACATGCAAGCAAACATCCTGAACAGCATGCCATGGAGCTAGGAAAGATAGACACATTACAACCAAAAATTAATTGTGGCACAATGAAATCAAGGGCCACTTGATGTGCTATTGTCAAACATTTCTACACTATACACAAGCTTTTAGGCACAAGGATTTTGTCAAGTGACCGAGGACACCGAGATGGAATGTCTTGTGATGATCGTAACAGAGACAACGGCAGAAAAAAACATACTATAACTGCAACTTAAGAAAAAGAGTTCTGTAATGGCGCAAATTCCATAGGAAAACGGTCTGTGAATCAGGCCCATAGTCCGAAACGGATGCTTATTCTACTCTAAATGCTTTTTGAAGATTTGTGTCTGGCCTGTGAATTTGAGGTGTTTTGGAACAGACTAAATTACTGACTCCCCCCCTGAAGTGTGCCTGAAATAGACCTTTAATGAGTCTAGAAATTAAGTATAGAATTCCAGAAAGAAACATTATTTGTAATTCCTATTCTTTCTTATTTAGGGTCACTGTTCAAAGTGTTACAGTTGTGGAACCCCCTGTTTTTTTAAGAAGCCTGAACAAGAAAGCCAGCCACTCTAGAAGCAAAGAGCCACATGGCACTGGCCACAACCCAGGTGCTTCAATTTGTGAAAAAAAACACCTTTTATTCCTATTTTTTTTAGGGCTAGCAAGAGGAGACCACAGGGGTAGCAAAGGAGATCTCTGGGGTCGCAGTTGCAACCCCCTGGCAACAACCCGAATGACGTCCCTGAAAACTCTATTGTTCTATAAAAGAGTATTGCAGTCATTGGGACAGAAACTGTTAGGGATCCGTTACGCTAGTGGAATTTGGATGTTGGGAAATGAATACCATCCTACACCGCAAATTAGCTTTGCTCCTATGTGTCAGAACAGGAAACAACAGCAAAACCAACAACTAGAGGGTCCAAGGAAAACGGAAAATGGCTCACCTAAACAATTTGTTTTTACGGATATGCATAAAGCCATGTAGTTAGAAGAAGGCCAAATCTTTAATGGTAAAGCATTGCCACAAACACAGGGCTTGAACGAAGAATCTTCTGCCCTTTTGTGTATTGCCGTTCACTACAGGAGTCAATCCGGACTAGAGAATAATTTCTGAATTGGCACAACAGGGTTTATCCTGTATCTTAGATATTTTGTATTTATTATTGTTATTTTTACATGTGTTTAAGCGCACACACGCCTCGGGCATCAAGGTACTTGAGATAGCAAGGCGCCAGACCCTGGAGGCACTGAAAAGTCCAAAACAAGACTGTAAAGGTTATCTGTCACTGTAGCCGGAAACGAGTGCAGGGAGCAACACTGACCTGAGAATTTATCCCTATTCCTTATGCCAAATACAAACCAAGCTGCAGCATTTTGAACATCGTCCAGCTGTTGGAATGCAGAGGTTGTGAGATCACTGTAAAGTGCGTCCGTTTAGTCTAATTTCTATTTCACTAGAGCTCCAACAATAACACATTAGACTGTAGATTTGTTATGGGATCTAAATCTAGGCATTGGGCCTCATTACATGGTAGGCGGTAAGGGTTTACCGGTACGGGCACCGCTACCGGTAAACCCTTACTGCCTTACTACGAGTTCCCTTTGCGGGACCCGACCTTAACGGCTGGTTTTACCAGCCGTTAAAGTAGGGTGCGCAAAGGGACCTTGGTGCTAATTACGGTACTGCAATTAGCGCCTTCCCCATTCCCATTATGCCCTATGGGGGCAAAAATGGGAATGGGGAAGTGCCTTGGTGAATGGGGAATTACCGCTCACCTTGGAGTAGGGCGGTAATTCCGCCATCCACCAAGGCGGACACGGTAAAATACCGGCGGCAACCATGGCGCTTATAGCGCCATGGTTACCGCCTATTTGTCTCCAGGGTCCTGGCACAGCCATCGAATGTGGGTCAAAGGGTCACCTTTGAGTTCACCAGTCTCTCCAAGAGATAGTATGGCAGAGCAGCCCAGGCCTAACTCTCAGGAGACAAGCAGGAATGCCAAAAGGTACAATAAACACTTTAATAGACATACTGTAAAAGGCCATCCACACATATATTTATATTTTTAGAAAAATATCATCTTTATATATGTGTAAAAAAAAAGCAAAAGCAACCGTTTTTAAAAGTGTCTAAATGTTCTTGGCAGCCCTGTAAAAAGTCTTTTCAGGGTAGGAGCAGAACTTTTAAGAGCAAAGTTCAGCTTTTCCAAAATGTCATAAACGAGAGAAAGTTCAGCTCAGTTGAAAAAACAGGAAGAAAGACCTGCTGTAAGGCTTTGGGTTGTGAAAAGGCCTACCAGTTGCAATCCTAATTTTCCGGTTGGAAACAAAGAATAATAAACCGTTTGACCCCAGGGGATGACCCTCAGTCGAGGACCCAGCTGACGAAGAAGCCTGCCAGCAGTGCCAGAGAGGGGGAGATGGATTTCAGAGTTTCCGGGGCCAGTCTCAGGGTAGGTCCAGTGTCCTCTAGAGATCCACAGGGGCTCCACCATTGGTATACTAGTGCAGAGGGGCCCAGCAGCCCTAAAGAAATGGGGCTTATTCAAGATTTCCTGCCACCTCAGCCAAGGGTCTGAGTCTGCATATCGGGAATCAGGTTTCTGGGTAAACATTTGCTGCTACACTGGGGTGCTCGGTTCCAGTGATGCCCACAAGCTCACGAGCGAAGATCCGGAAACAGGAGACCCCAAAAATCAAGGATGCTTTACGATGCGTTCTTAGAACCACCCCAGCAGTGAGTTTGCTACCTCGGATCCCCCGAAATTGAAAATTCTAGAATGATGACAAAGGGCATAATAGTCTCCTGTTGCTTCCCAGATGTGGGAGATGGAACCAGGACACTGGCCAGATGTCCCCGACGAGATAAATCAGGTCCAGTAGTCACAAAGGAGCATTGGGCAATCCACAACACAGGATCTCCCGCTTCTGGGACTGGCAATAAAGCCTAGCCAGGAGCGTCAAGGAGACAGGGGTTTTTTGACAGGTGATGTGATCCAGCTGTCCGTGTCAGATCAGTGACATGTTTTCTTTCTCCAAATTGGATAGGAGGAGTGCATTGCATCAGATTAAGTCGTTTAGTAACTCCAAACACCTGGTGGTGTTCATCATCCCTCTTGGACTCTCTCCAAATGGGAGACATCCATTTATTTTATGTTGTGATGTACATGCTTTCCAAGGATTATGACCATCACACTGAAAGGCAACAAGGATATCAGATACTTTCAATTTGAAATTCTAGTCTATGGGCACGCGGAGGAGGATCTCATTGGCACCATAGACAAAATACTAGCCAAACTAGGAAAATATGGGCTCCGACTTCAGAAGCAAGTGCCAATTCCTCCAGACCCAACTAGCCTAATTGTGCCACTCAATCTCTAGCGGGGGAGTACCTCCGAAGGACACTTCGGTCAGAAGCATACGTGAAGCCACACAATCACTGCAAACCATTAGTAAAGATTTTAGGATCACCTATTTCAGAAATCCCACACACAGGTTATTTAATGAAGGCAAGTCCCTGAAGGCTCACACCAGAGAGAATACAACCCGCTAGGGAAGAAAGGCCCAAGTCGATCTTGAAAGGATAACACGTGTTAATCTCATACACAGATGAGCGCAACAGCAAAAGACTCTGCTGCCAAGAACATTCTGGCGAAAAGTAGTACAAGCAGATCCTTATAAAGAAAAACTTATGACGCAACATATGCAGTAGAAACCCGCACGGCTGGTTGGTGTGCACCTATACATGATCCGCCTACTCCATAAGAGATGCCAGGTCATTGGTTCCAGCTCAGTCCGTCCGTCTTCCATCACGTGGGTGCTGCAGTGATCCTCTTCTTCTCACATCAAAGGTCAATGAACAAATTAACTGCACTCCTATCACATTGCTACATTGTCATTATATGTGCACCTGACAGATTTTAGGGCTGGCTCAAAGGAGGTTCTGGGGCACTCTGACCTCCACACACATATCTCACTCACTCCCTTCTGCGCCATCTGGCTCCAAGGTCTCCACCCTCATTTTTAATTCATTTATCCCTCCCAGCACCTCACAATACAAATCACATGATTGTATTTCAAAGATATACAGGGCCTCATTACGAGTTTGGAGGCAGCCATGGAGCTATTGCCTCCATGGCTGCCTCCAAACCGGGGTCCTTTACCGGGTTCCTGCAATGGGGACTTACCGGGTCACTCCGACATAGGAGGACCCGGTAAGTCCTCCTTGCAGGAACCATTCCCCATTCCCATTCCCATTCGAGCCCCCAGAGGGCTCAATGGGAATGGGGAGGTAGGTAACAAGGGGCACATTATAAGTGTCCCGTTGTTACCTCCCTCTTCCCCTCGCGGGACCCGGAAAGGACGCCTGGTTTTACCAGGCGTCCGATCCGGGTCCCGCGATGGGAAGCTTGTAATCAGCCCTGACAGAATGAAGGGGCCCGGTCCCGTACCGGCCCCCTTCATTCTGTCAGCGCAAGCCTCGTAATGAGGCCCACAATGTCCGTACTCTATGAACATCCAGGACTTGTTACTTTTAGGGTTGGTGGTCAGAGGGCACCTGGTGCCATGGAATTCTGGGGTCTCAGGACTCAGTTAGTTATATGGGCTAAAACTCGCGGTCGCCTGGGGATGGGCCGGGTCATGCTTTGGCCAGTGTGAGATGTAATGTAATGTAAATGTAAAGTAATTGGTTATTTATAATGCACTTAATACGCAGAGGTTTCTAAATGCAGTCCCAGGGACCATACCTAGGTTGGTCCGCATCTTCTTGCTTCCAAGGCGAGCACGTTGCCCCTAAAATATCCTCCCGAGACAAAATGCACACCAGGCACCGGTTTCTGATCGCGGCCTTGTAGGGCACATTCCTCTTGAGTAAAAAACACATGTTTGAAACACTGTTAGATCAATGAATAGGCGTTTTGGCGGTTGGTTGTAGGGGCTGTCCTCATGGGAGCCCGGGCAGGGCTGGAGATTTCCCTTGTCTCGCAATTTGGGCCTAATGCATGCACTGGCGTATTTGCCGCGCAGGCCTTGTCTCTTAACTACAATTACTTCCATCTATGCAAGAGTAGCAATGTTGCTTGCGCCCTCCGCTACACTATGTGGGTTAAATACATTTTATTATATTGAGGTTGGGTCCTTTATATTGGGGGTTGGTCCTTTAGCCATCCCCCCTCCCCCGGGCCCATCATAGTGATTCAAATACATCTCGCCTCACTCTAAAGCGCTTACGGCGTGGGACGGGGCGGCGCCCTTTCCAACACTAAATTGACATAAAAAGTGCAAGAATTCAATTGTATTTATTTATTTAATTGATACACTCATAGCCAAACGGCTTTGTATATACAAACATTAAAAACACAGAAAAAGGAAAGGGACCCTTAACACAACACAAAAAAATATAGACACATAACATATTATCAGATCCATGAGCTAAGCGAATAATACAATCTAACATCCATCATTTCAAAATATATTTAAAATCTCTTTACATTTCCAATTAAATGTTACAATAAAATATATAAAATTAAGGTCATTATCCTCCATAAATTTGGGCCGGATCCAAAATGTATGAGTACAATTCACTTGATTACTTGATTATTGTACGATTGCATATACTTATGGTTGCAAGACTCCCGCAGTTGGTAATAACATGTTCCAATGATTCCATTGTGTTGTCACCATATAGTCTACACATACGTTCAGAACGTGGGATCAAACTAACTTTCGATTTATGTTTACCGGAGAACGGCATGATCTTACTTTTTGCTATATTTACTTTTAGGCCATTTTGGAGTGCAAAGTCGCCAAGAGCATCAATCATAGATTGTAACCCTTTAGGGAATTCAATTTTAAAACGGAGCACATTCCAGGGGGGCAGAACAACCTGTCTAGGCTAACTATAGTGGATAATAACAGAACACTCTATATCCAGGGAGAGAGCATTGTAGCTAGCAGAGGCGTTGCTAGGGGGTGTCCGAGGAGGCTATAGCCCCGGGTCTTTTGGTTGTAGCCCTGGATAGAAGCTCAGGAGCTACAACCAAAAGGCTAGCTTGAGTCCCAGCTGTCCCGACATTAGCATAGCCCCGGATCTTTTCCAGACCTAGCAACAGCCCTAGTAGCTAGCATATGCAACGCAAACAAATGGGAGGAGTCTTAACAGAATACACTTGGACAGCTCACTGAGAAGAGGTACAACCTTAACAGTTCTGGTACTAGAGAATGACAGCTGGCCAGGTAAGAGGAACCTAGCACAAGGCCTTGAACCATATGGCAAAGTAGCAAGCGAACTGCATACACATGGCAAGCTGCTTCTATGAGCAAACACAAAATGCCAGCAGCTGTATTCACTAAGCTGACCAGTCTAGCCCATACAAGTCTAAAAGAACATTGTTGGAGGCCAAACATGGACTTAGATGAGCCCCCAAAGACTTACTCTAGAACATCCAATGAGATGGCGACATGCAAGATGCTAGCATGTTACTTCATAGACTCAATTGTATACATGGACCACAGCCAGAGGTTTGCTTAATTACTCACAGGCTATGCCTCAACGTAGAGGAAGATTAAATAATTGGTAATAATAATGAGAAGCAAACCCCAACCAAATTGTAATGGACAATAGTGTTCAATCTGTATTTGCGGATAGGAAAGTGTATCTGGAGCCATTTGGCATGCAACTAATAAGAGCACCACGCTAACACCCACAGAGAACCTGGCAGAGCGGCAGCGTGGACAAGTTGAATGAGTGCTCTATACAGATGGCACTAACGGCCCTCACAGACTAGAACGCAGCAGAACACCCAGCCAAGATCAAGGGTGGCTGAGACATTGAGACTGAATGTAGATGGGAGCAACCCGCAACCTTTAAGGAGGGCATGGAAATGGAATGTAAGCCCCAAGACACTTTGGCCAGTCAGTCAGGCAGGAGAAGACAAAGCCCCCCTAACACAAGGATATGAGAGCGGCATCGAACATGTAGAAGAAAGGCCCAGGTGACCCAAGAGGACAATACAACTCTGAAGCAGGCATAACAACTTTGAAAAGTATGACCTCTGGACACCATAACGATGTTACCTTTCGTGTCCTGGAATTAGAAGTGAGGTATCGATCATGTTATGGGCCTGGCGGACATGCAGTTATGCTTGACATGGGAACTATAGAAAAATTGAAAGGGGGAAGAAGGTGGAGGTTTTTGGTTCATGAATCTACAGGAGGGGGAGCAAAACAAAAAAAACATGAGAACGTATTGTTTCTAAATGATATCTTTATTCATGCAGACTGAAGTATTCTCAGTGCGCACTCATAGGCTACAGGGACATTAGTGGCCCTGGGTTAGGAGCTTGTGGCAAAATGTATGGGTCAGTGTCTAATTGGTCAATCAGTAAAGTTCCGGGTGAGGTGGTGGTATGCTCCAGTTGGAACTGTTGGGCTTTGGTCTTTTTTCTGAACTGTATCAGCAGGGGAACACATCGTATTTATTGAGGAAGATTATGTTCTGGGGGAGTAGATGAAGGAAGACCTGCGATTGGCTCCCTGATCAAACCGGTTCCTTCTAGAGTAAATATTTGGTCTAAACTTGTCTTTTTTCATAGAGAGCATGTGCAATGGCTTCATGAGCTTGGACCATGAGTATTAAGAGCCAATGGGATGCTTCACTCTTCTTTAAAGAGTGCTTCCCCTGGAAATTGAGAACCTTGCATTGTCTAGCTGATTTCTTGCTTCAGGAACATTAAGGCTGTGCTCATCTAAAAACAAAGGGATATTTTACTGAACATACCAACACAGCTCATCCTTTAAACTGTTAAATCTACATTTATGTATGTGCCAATCTTTGACTTGTTTTTTTTGTATTCCTTCTCTAGGTGGAGAATGGGGTTGCTGTCCCATTGTTGATTGCGGCTGGGGGTGGTGGCCGGGCCTACAAGGCCAAAAAAAACAGCGTCTACCCCGAAAGACTAGAGAAGGATTTCTCCTTCCCCGGGGTGAATGGTCGATCAGGAGCAGCAGGTATGCATTGCCAAAGTCACTTCACCCTGAATTCTGTTCACAGTAGACTTAATTAGACGCCATTTTTGTATTAACGCCTCTGATGTGATTTATGCGTGAGAGGGTGCGTCCGGGTTGCAGCAAATCAGCATACTGTTTATGCCCCCTCTAGTGGCCTAGCTATGCTATGCTCCCAATGCCTCACCCACCGTCATTCCACCAGACAGTCTTCCACCCGACAACTATTTCCTTCATGCACTCAGGCCCTCCACTGCCCTCCCCTCGCCCCTCACTCGACCAGGCTTGGCTACTTATGTGGCTGCATTTCTGTCTTATAAAAACCCTATACAATATAAAGGGTGATTTATAAATCATTATTACCAGACATGCGCAAAATTACCTTCAAGGTACTGGAGGGTGAGAAGATGGTAAAATCCTGTGACAGCAAGAGAGACTGGAACTAGGACACACTCAAACACACATAAACATTGAATTAATAAACCTTGTGAATGGGACGTTATGGTTAAGTTGCACTAATTAAAAACCTATAGAATTTATTGAAAAATAACGCTGTTAAAGCAACAATAGGGTTGCATGGTCAAATCGGAAAACCAAAGAAATGTGGCAGTTATGGGGAGCTATGCAACCATAACTTGCACCACCTCAATGCACTGCTAAAACTAACACCCAGGACATCAAAGATGACATCACAAATGGCATCACTGATGACATCACATGACATTACTACTCTGTAAGAATCCTTATGGAAAGTCCCTGCATCCCTCACCTCCCAGAAATTGTTTGATTTGTTTCACAAGTGTAATGTTGTGTTTTTGAATATGTTTTTACTCCGATGTTCACGGACAACATGGGCAACTCGCAAATCTAATATGGCGTCCGTTTCAAATGATGCACTTCACGTTTTTAATTGACCAATCAGCGGCCACATATGATGCCTGCGAACGTTAAGCAGCTTCCTGATTGGCTCAGAGGCGTTCACGAACACCAAACCACATTTTGGGCTTTTAAAAAGAATCTACTGGGCGGATTAACACCAAATTTGCAAACGCACGCTTTCACGATTAGGCCGCTGCTCCTTGCACAAGTTTGGTGCAAATCCGTCCAACGATTGCGGCTGCAGCCACAAGCGAAAAATAATTCCCTATCCGGGTTTCAAACCTTTTGGGACCCCTTACAACCCCTGCCGCTGACGAACAATTCAGAGTTGGGTCTATTCTTTTTTTGCAAATTCAGCAAACGGCGTCAAAATAATAAGGTATCCAAAAACTGCTCTTACGATGGGAAGTGCAACTTAACTGTAACTACAGGGTCGCTACTGCAGACCCTATAATATATATATATATATAAAACATATATATATATACATCTTTCTTTTCCTTCTTTTTTATCTTCACTAAAGAGAAGTTAAGGTGGCAGCATAAGAAACAGTAAACAAATAAAATTGCCAGTTATGCTCTCTAAAGCAACCAGCACTGTGGAGCCACCATCAGAAAACACAAATCTTGGCCACCGCCATGCATAGCTCATGGTGTCTCTCTGCATGGGAATTCTGGGAAATCGTGTCTCCTATTTAATTTTTACACCTGTTATTCATTTTTGGGGGTGATGTCATTTTAGTAACTATTGATGACGTGGTTTTTTTTTGTTGCCTGCACTTGTTTTTTTTATTTTCTTGCACTGCAACTTTTAATGTGTCTCTAAGGAAGATATTACACTGAATTAGTTCTACAACCAAAGAGTTTTCAGTCGAGTTTAGTGTTTTTTTTTATAATATCCACCCAGACATAGCCTTTTGGCACTTTGGTGTTAGGCCCTGTCCCATGCACCTCACTTTGACTGAGGCGGGGCTTAGGTTCTGCCATGGGTAACCTTAGCCACCCAGCGGCTACTTGCACCACCTACACACACAAACACCCACACCCCAAATGCAACATTTGCCCCCAGCTAAGCAGTAGAGAAAGTCATCTTCTTTTCATTTCAATGTGCTTTATTATTAAGGATGCAGTGAAAGTGTGATGTCACAACAGGAAGTAACATTTGAGATCTTTTTTCTTCCAGGTGGTGGTGGTGGCTGGAAGGATAACACTTCCTTTCCCTGGTCAGGGAAGTCCTTGCTGGAAGGAGCAACCGGAGGAGAATCCTGCCCCCAGGCCATGAAGAAGTGGGGGTGGGAGACGAGGGGGGGTTTCGGAGGGGGTGGCGGGGGCTGCTCCTCCGGTGGGGCAGGCGGAGGATACATAGGTAAATATGCCTCGTTGCTAAGTGTTGGTTCTCCTAAATGGTTGTGCATGTCAACAATAGACCCTTGTTCCTCATCATTATACCTTATTCAACATAAGTCCTTCAGAAATTAAGGCATTAAAATCATCCCAATAAAATCCAATAAATGATCAACGTATACATTCATTACACACTTAACGTACAACTAGGATTAAAAAGAAGTCCAGTGCATTTATAAAACAGCATATGAAGTAGCAGCATATAATGAAACAAATTATACAAGCTTTATATAGTGCTCCTGTGAATCCAAGCTCGATGAATAAAGTTTGCAACTTCTAGAGTCACTGCAGTTTTTGAAGTTGACTTACAAGAATTCATAGTAGCTTCAGTTGTTCTAATCGAATACTAATTCAACCAGGGTCTCGGGTGATGAGACCTCAGATCTCTTTAAATCTGACATATGAGAAAAAAGTGGAGCACAGTTTCTTTTTCAGATAAACACAAAGAGCACAGATCGGACTCCGAACCATCCCATTTCATTCTGAGAACTGTGTGAGGAGTCAGGAATGAAAGTCGGACACAAAGTTGCCATGTTTCTGATTAAAGACTTTTATTTTTAACAAAAATGGTTGGGAAAAATGCCTCTCTGACGCTGCTCCAAGACGGATTTTCTTGCCTGTAACCAAAACTAGGATCGATCTGTGTCAGGATGTCAAAAGCAAAACTGTCTTTGTGTCCAAAAACATTCTATCCTGACCCTCACACGATGGAAAGGGGAACTATCTTTAACTTGGTATTTGCAAAAAGAGTTTATAAAGGAAAAAATAATACAGCTCCAACAAGAGTTCTCCAAGTTAAAAGGTTCCAGAAGATGACTCCCTTTCCCTGGTTTCTCTTCCCAATTCAAATACCAAGGTATTCCAAAGTAAAAACAAGATTTTAGTTCCAGGGGAGTTTCCTTCTCTGGAACTTTGTCTCAGATTAATTAATCCTTTCACAAAATTCACCAAGAATAGCAAGCCTCGGTTCCAGAGGTGTATTCCCTTCCCCTGGATTTGTCCTTAACGCCAACGTTGTAACAGTTCTTGATGTCTTTATTGGTATACAATCAACATAAAAGTTCTGCAAGGCAAAAGTACCTGGGTTACAGAAGGTGATTCCCTTCTGGATTGTTCAACATTATGCCAATGATTCTTGGTCTGACAGTTTTTGTGTCTTTCTAGACGCACAACAATCCTCTTTGTTACAAAACTCCTTACACCCTTGCAGTTCCTTCTTTCAAAAGTTCTTTCTCTGATCTGATTCAACAAACAATGTCCTTTCCTGGGACTTCCTGTAGATTTGAAACCGCCTCGTTTACTCCCTGCTCAGGACTTTTTATGCATTTGCAGCTACCTGTTTTACTCGCCTGCCAGGTTTTCTCATGTACTTGTAGCTACCTGGTTTACTCGCCTGCCAGGTTTTCTCATATTCATGAATAAACAATTTCTCTTTTAATTCCACTATTGCATATATCTTTTTTGGTTCTGTGTATCTGATTGTGTCAGCATTCACCCTTTGATTTTCCCAAATCTGCATTCCATATTCTCATATATGGTTGGGGCTCGTACTTGTAATATCCCTTCTTAGCTTGAAAACAATCTCTTTAATGTCTCTGTTTCCATTGCTTTAAAGATTACAAATTGCGTTTGGCACAATCGCCGAAATGCCCCGGGGTACCCACTTTTCTTGGGTTGACTCACCGGCTATGTGTGTTGTCTTTGGTCATGTTCTCGCTTAGCTTTGCTGCCTGTTTTCCACCCTGGACTGCTTGCACATCGTCTGGTCAGCACGCATGCTTTCCTTCAGGTCCTGGTAAGTGAAGCATTGCTTTCTCTGGTGACTGAACTCCCAGGAATATTCCCTCAGTTTCTGGCGTGTCTGCGGCCAGCCCTGCTCGCGCAACGTTTCTTTGCCTCCTTGCTGGTGAGCTCCTTGGCTCTGCCACACTGGTCTATGTTCCCAGAGACCACGCGATTCCCAGAGACATACAACCACTTCTTCCCAACAGCAGCATCTGAAAGGATCACCCCTCTCATGCCAGCAAAGTCCTTCAGACTTCTTTCCTTAAACTTCAGTGGACTTCACCCCAGTTTGGCAAAGAAACAGGCCTTCTGATGTTTCCCCCTAAGTGAAGGAGACTGCAGTCTCTTCTGGGCTGTGGAACTCTGCTGCTGCCCATAGGTTCCCCTTATTCCTGGAGGGGGAAGACTGGTCTTCCTGACACCTCCAGTGCTTTCTAGTTCCCACAGGTATTTGGCAGGCAAGCGTTCTGCATTACTGCTCTTGGCATAGCACTATACAACCCTTCCTTCTTCAGCACAGGATTCCTGCAGCCTGGTCCTGCAGGGATGGCCACTTTCACACTTCCTGAGTCTTTTCTCCTTTTTTATATTGGCTCTGGCCATTATGATTAGGGGAAGGACTAGACTGCTGACAGTGGGAAGTGATCATCATTACTCCTTGCTTCTTCCTCATACCAAAGACCTGGGGATTGTGGAAATAGTAGTCCTTTCCTGTGAATACTGCACGCATGTTTGCAATAGGTTTGAAAGACACACTCGGTTTGGCAGAAGAGTATGTGGAACTGGGAAAAGGGTTGTTCATCATTTTACAATGCCGGTTACTTGAGATTCTACCTTTGTGATGTGACCAAAGCCTTCCACCACTCTCCAAGGGTGCACATGGGAAGGCCCCACAATGGGCCATTAGATGGTTGCAAACAGGGGATATGTCCTGAAAGGGGAATGGGTGATACTGCACCTCACCCGATGAAGTCAGGATAATTCCCCATAGGTGGTCTCCCCCCATGTGGTCCTCCCTCATACAGATGCTCCCAGGGTCACGATCAGGTAGTGGCTGCCGTCCCCTGGCCACATGGGAGGAGTTCACTGCCGGGAAAACAGTGACGACTCCATCGGATTCATCACAACTGCTAGTGGTAAAATATCGACCCTGAACTTGATATAGCGGGATATTGCATAGCATGGCTTAATCAAGTCCAAGTAGCCCCCGAATCCCTGGAGCTTAGCTAGTATTCTCTCAGTAGCTATGATTTTTGACAATCCTAGTGCAGATGGGAGCAAATGTATCAGCAAATGCTTTTTTTTCTAACATCTTGGTAATTCGATTGATGTTGATTGGATTACCCAAAAGATCCGAAAGATCAAGGTTTTTTAAAAGTCAACCTGACATGTATATATCAAAGCAATCTAGAGCTCCCACCCAGAGAGAGGATGTCAAACATTGCACCACTGTATTGTAAGGGTCCAGAAGGAGGACGCTGACACAAATGTGGCATGTTTGGGGCTAAAGACTTTTATTATTAAATAAGAAAGAAAGACAAAAACACCTATTTATTCCTATTCCTAAGAGGGGTTTCACTGCCTCAACCTATGAGATGAGGGGATTGTCAGGATGTCTGTCAACTTAAAAGTGTCCCCTGTCCTGTGTCAAGCAAACCTTACTTCTGTCCCTTACACCAAAAACTAAGGAATAATGCGGTACTGTTCCAGTGCCAGGGGAATGACAACCTTCTCCTGGATTATCATTCCTAGCTTGTTTAAACAATTCTAAAGTCTTATAACAGTCTTACGTCTGACATGTTGTCGGGGGTATGGCCCCTTTCCCCTGATGGCATAGTTCCAAAACAATATGTTATCATGCATTCTCTGGGGGAACGGCTCCTTTCCCCTGATGGTAGAGCTACAAACAATACTTGTATTCCTCTTCTTGTTGGACCAGGAGAATGGCTCCCTTATCCTGACATCTGGTTTCAGATTGCCCTGGGGAATGACTCCCTTCCCCAGGCCTTTTTTTTAACCTTACTGCCGGTCTAGGTCACCAGGAGAATGAAGTCCTTTTACTGGTATCTTGTTTTTAGTTTGTTACAACCAGGGGGAATGACTCCCTTCCCAATGTCTTCATTTCATTAGGCTTTACACCTCCAACACCCAATTATAAGTCTTATCAGGGTCCGCAAACCTGGCTTCTCTTCTTCTTTGAACTAGTCCACTTGGTTCCCTTCGCTGCCAAGTACTGCCACGAGATAGATGACTCATAGCTCTTTCTTTCTTTGGGTCCCAGGCCCTGGTTTCACCTATTCTTTGAATTGGCCCACTTGGTTTACTTCCCTGACAAGTACTGCCATGAGAAAGATGACTTGTATCTCTTGCTTGCTCTGGGTCCCAGGCCCTTGTTTCTCTCTCAGTGGGCTTATTTCGGCCACTGTCTCGAGGGACTCTCCCTCTCAAGTTCTCTTTATGCTGTTTAGGGTCCTCAACCCTTCCCTGGTGGTCAACAAGCCTTATTCCATCACTCTGATGAGGAGAAGCCCTGTAGACTCTCAGACCCTGCCGTGCCACCCAAGCATTATGTTTGCAGAGGGGCCTAGGGACAACTGCATGCACCCGCCTGGGGAGCTGCCTCACGTCCCCTGTGGGTCTCCCATGCCAGCCTTTAGCTTTTTGGTGTTTTCGGTATGTCTCTGGGGCTTCGTGAGATGGTGGGAGTTCGGTTTGTGTTCTCTGGCGTCTTGCTTTCCCTGCGTTTATGCGACAGCGTTCCCGGCTGCCTTCTACCTTTCTTCTTAATCTCAACACTGCTGTGCATAGGTCTGCTCGTGCGAACCTTCTGATCCTCAGACGCAGTGGACTGCCATCATCCTTGGAGCTCTAACATTCCGGATCAGCAATGCAGGTTTGAATCGCCCGCATTCGGTGCACACCATACCTGCAGTATTCAGCGGCTGCCCGAGACCAAGTGTTTAGTCCATTGTCCATTTTTATACAGTGTTGCCAGCAGTGCCTGGGCCCATTGTATAAGTCTTTCATCTCTTTCACAGGTTTCATCTTCATTGTTCCGCAGGGCCACCTTGTCCCAGTCTTTGTATTAGCTAGGTCCCTGTTGTTCTTCTTCGTCTCAGTATTTTCAAGAAGCTTGAGGTAGTCTGCCTTAGAACAGTACATAGGTCTACTGTCTACAAAAAGGTTAGCAGAAGAAAGAGAGGTAAGAGTATGTGGGAGTAGTATGGTATTTACCGGGCCATACCCCAGGTGGTCGTCCTTGTCTCCAGGAGGAGAGTTCCTCCCTGTGTGGTCCTCCCACATTATACCTGCCTGAGGGGGACTATTGGGTAGTGGCCTTACCTCCCTGGCCTCATTGGAAAGGGCCCCCCCTGTGGGAGAAGTGATGACATCTGTAGAATCATCACCGTATTTAGAAAAAAGGGGAACACTTCCATTGCAACCAATACATGGCAGGTTTGATAATTAGATCTTGTGTAACGCCTTTCAAATCAAGTTCAATTTTCAGTACAGTATTTAGGGTACTGGTAAGAAGACCCAACAGACCTTTTAAAACGTATTTTCAATTATTTCCAATTTCATCGTGTTCAAATGGCCCCACAATTCGGCATCAAAAGAAGATGAAGAACAATCTTGAGCTTTGTAGCTGCTCAAGGAGGGGCTAACCGTAACCGCACCATTGCCATGATCAGTGGCAAATCTATGTCGGGCATGACACGATCACTCCAGCATGATGCACAATATCTTTAGCTGTTTGTCCCATGGCCCCTTGATATCAAATGTTACACCCAAGTACTCATAGCTAGCAACTTGTTGTATTGGCAGTCCCTCCAGCGAAAGGGACAGCTTGGGAACTTTCCCTAGATAGACCTTTGTTGATGGTGTACATGCTTCCCTTGTCTTGTGTGCCTTATTTAGCAACCACGAAAAGTGTTCTATGCAGGTGAATGATTCTCTTAGCCACATCAGGTATGCCATTCTTCTCAGGTGGAAGGGTGACATCCTTAGCTGGGTTTGCTGAGTGGATTGCTGGGTTCATTTTGCAATTTGGTGCCTCGCCCAAAGTTTCCAGGGTAAATGGGAGGGTTGGGATAGTGCTCCAATTACTATTCATCTCACTATATGCATATACCAACATCTGGTTATTTGCCCATCTACTCCCCCATCCCCAACCTCCCCCCCAGTGATTGTTCTCAGCCCCATTTATCATGAGGTGGCTCGTTATACACTGTTCAAACTGTGCAAATAGTTGTAATGTAAGGCACCAAATTGTGGGACTCTGCAGTGTTATGTATCATCCTCTGTATGCCCTTTTCATAAATGCAAATCTCTAAGGAGTCAATGTAGTAAGAGAAGGGAAATGGCTGCAAGAAAGGCTTCAGCAGGTCCACTCCCAAAGAGGGCAACCACATTCAAATAAAAGCTTTGAGGAAAATATAAGATGAATTCTTAATTTCTTAATAGTACTGAAAACTGAACCACAACCTGCAGATTGCTCAGCTGACCAGCATGCTTTTTGATCGGTGGTCTTCTAGTTCAAGTTCTTTTATCCAGGATACAGTTCTTAGTTGTCTAATTTAGTTTTTGCCTTTTTAACCACTTAAGTGCGAAGGTGGTCAGAGTCGACAATGAATCCTTATGGGAATTCAGTATGAACAAACTCGCCCTTAGCACGTAATGGGCTCATTTTTTTAGTGAAAAAAAATAGGGCTCATGAATGACATCATCACTGACACCATCAGAACATTTCTAGGACAACCCACCAAATGGGACACACATATCCTCCATCAACTTCCAGCAGCAATTAAGTAGGGGAGGGTGATGAGTAAGTCTTTACAAGATCAAAGTCAACTCTAGTGCATGGAGGGAGTAGCAATCAGAGTCCACCAGCATAGCGCTTTGAAAAGGAAAGAGGGCACTTTTGAAGGACACCAGGAGGTAAGATGATAAATCCAAGAGAGACGACAAAGATTGCCACGAGCAGCATAGACAGAGAGTGACCTCAAGGGTATTTCAGTATTCCCTCTACCAGTTGCTAATAAAAGTCTTACTCCAAGCCCCTTCTGGGTCATCTCTGTATATAATAAAGAAAAGGGCATCACAAGTTAATGGTTTGAGTCCGCGCCCACTAGAAAAACAACACAAATGTCACTTGGAACCCAAACATGAATGAGATGGTCCTTGTGGTGGTTCAAAGATAAAGGGCATGTGAGGATTCACTACATGTGCATCTCGTACCTATGAAAACAAAATACCAACTTGACTGAGTACCAAACATAACTACGACTTCCTCAATCACTAAAAGTGACCTACAACTTCAAGTCAAGACAATGTATTTAGATATCTTTTGGCCAACAGTGGCAAGGACCATGTAACACTTAATGCCACTGTAAAGTAGTTCTAATGCTGACTGAGGAAGTGCCTTCAGCTATATGTTTTCCTAAAGTACATTTTATTTGGCGTAGGTGGCAATGCAGCTGATGACAATGACCCGGAAGCAGATGGAAGGGATGGTGTTTCCTTCATTAGCCCGCTGGGAGTTCTATACATGCCACCTATGACCGGTATGTTTATCCCCTTGTGATGTTTTAACTGTGGCCTCCAGTTCTAGATCTATATTTATAAAAGTAAAAATGTGTGGGTTTGTGGCTGGGTTTGTGGGAAATTGTTGTTCCTTATACAATTCCACACTGTTTCACCAATCTGCACCACATTTTGCATAGTTACCTGCTAGGACCCTCCAGATATTACTGGCTATTGTAACGGCATCATCAGTCAAGACACAGACAACAGATTCAAAGTTCAAAATAAAATGACTTATTAAATTAAATGGTAGGATGGTAGAAGGGCTAACTTGCCATATGCTAAGGTGGGATTTCCCTACCGAATGAAACGAAGGAAAGTCTGAGTCTAAGAGTTCAACTTAAAAGTCGGTTTGTGTCCAAAACCTATCCTTGCCCTCAAAACCAAAGCTAAACAATGTGTAGAGATGTCAATAATCAAAGAAATTGTGATCAAAACAAAGTTCTGAGCTTCTTCCAGCTCTTAGCTTCCTTTTCAGCTCCCCTTCCCCAAGTTCAAAACAGTTCCACAAAACCTTGAGATTCCCTTCCAAAAGTTCAAGGCAATACAGTTCCACACACTCCTCGGGGTTCCCTTCCCCATGTTCAAGGCAACACAGTTCAAAAGAAAAGCGGCTTGAGGATCCATCCTCAAGACAACATTGCAGTTCATCAAGCCTCAGGGTTCCCTTCCCCAAGACTCTGACGTATCAACATTTGTGTGGTTTCAAACTTTCAATGTTCAGCACAATTCCAGGTCAACCTGACATACCTTCTGGATGACATTAACAATTCACGTAAAGTGTTCTTTAAGGAAGACATGGTATCAAACATTAAAGACAGACACAAGTGATCACTGTTCAAGGGTGTTTATTGAACTTCAATGGGTTGATTGAACGCCTATCGAACCTAAATCTAAGCATGGGAGTAAGCTACGACCATCAAATTAATAATAACGCAGTCCTAGTGGAGTCTCTGTCAAAATAAAAGGGTCTATACTAATAAATCTATTGCCAATCCTTACTTCTAAAAACAAATGGTGTGGGAAAATGATGTATCCAAAAGAAAAGTGTTCAAGAAACAAGATGTCAGGTTAGTTGAGCAGTTGGCCTCCCTTCCCCATGTTTTCAGAACAGGACAAGGTTGCACACTCGAGCTTCACACGCACACTGGCTTCTCAGCCATGAGGATGCAGTTCAAAACATAGGTATCTGGGTCTTCTGCGCCAAAGTCTCGTTCCCATTAAAAGTCTCATTGCAGAGTGCCTGGCGTAACAAAAAAGTACCAAAGTTCCTTTCTCATAAGGATTTTCACATTCACAAGTTCTCGGGTTTATTGTTCACCATAGATCTCCCTCAGTCGGGCTTGACCCAACTTAAACACAAAATCACAATTGGTCTCCCTCGATCGGGCTCGGACCACGGGTCTCCCTCAATCAGGCTCGGAATTTATAATCTCACTTTCTTTGCTTTCTTTTTGTTATCAAAACTTTTGACTGTGCAATGGATTTTTCTTAAACCATCGCAGGCCCACATCGATTCACTTCATCCATAAGTTTCACTTTATTGCTTTTGTTTCTGCCACTTCTTGGCTGGGTACATTACACAGAGACCTTGGACTGAGCAAACCTGTGGTGCGGGACCACTCTGTTACTTTGCCTTGTACCTTTTCTGGTTCATATTAAAGTCCAAACATTCATCAGCAATTGACCTTTACTTGCTTCTTTAATCACTTGTGTTAATATTCTTCCCTCTTACATCTTCATACAATGTTGCCGCTTCCAACCTTCACTGCAACACAGACTGGTCTTGTATCGGTCTCCCAAACTCACTGGCTGTGTTGATTTCTCTGGTGCTGCTTTGATCTGGAGCCAAGGATGGTACCACAGCAGCTGCTGCCCCCCGCCCCCACGAGTCAGCCAGTCATGTAGGAGGGCCCTGGGTATCTCCGACACACAATGCAGGATTCTTCAGTCTAGTTTCCTGGCCTTATGCCTTTTAATCTGAAGGTTTCTGTAAAGTAATGGTTTCTCGCTGGAAAGGTCAAAGGACTCTCTCTCCTTGTTCTTCCGTCTCTGTTTGCCGCCTTTCTCCCCTCCTTCAGCTGCCATCTGGAAAAATAATGGACCTTCATGTGCTTTGCCTCGCTGATAGTGTGCTCTCATGCTCTGCCTTTTATCTGTGTGGGAAAGCTTAATGGAAGTCAGGTGTGAGTTGTAAACAGTAATTGCCTGACTTTGCCTGACCATAGTAGTGGGACATGTCAGGTACAGTGCTCGGGTAAGAGTCTGTTTTCTCCCACAGCGGGATGTCTGTGTAAAAGTGTTTGTGTAGGGAAGGGGGTGTTACAGTTCCCAGGTATCCTACCTGGTATGATGGAGTAAAGGTGTTATAGGAGGGGGATACTGCGTCTCGCCATCAGGTGTCCCACTCCCACTCCCTTGAGACCCCTCACCCAGGTGATCCTCCCGCACTGGTCCATCCCAGAAACTGGATCCAAAAGCGATGGCCGTGTCCTGGCTACCTGGATGACAGATCCTTGGGGACTAGTCAGTGAGACACCTTCTGGTTTCTCACAGTTCCTTCTTGATTTTTTTTACAATGTCTTTAGCTTTCATCATTATGGCCTCCCTGATCTAGGCGCAGTTGTCAGTCCACACGGTCCACCCATCACAACCAGGAACCCTAGGCTCTTCCGACCACACAGTTCCTTCCGTATTTGCCCCTGTTTATAGATTCACTTTCACAACAGATTCACTTTCACAACGATTATCCTTATTGGCCTCTTGGCTTTCTGTCCAGGTTCACTCTCTCTTGGCCTCTCCGGACCTGATTAGCCTTTTGGCTTTCCAACAATGTGTCACACAACTTCTGCCAGTCTTTGGCCTTGCCCATTGGTAGTTATTCATAAAGTTCACTTGAGTTTACCAATTCACGTTGTTGTGATCTTATTTTCTCTCCACCTTTTTATTAGGCGGTTTTACATTTTATGCTCTTGTAAATGGGCTCTTCCCCATTTGCCTTTATCATCTCGTAGGTTTGCCCACAACGTTTCATTCAGTTCGGTGTTCAATATTTGTTCAATACTTCCTCTGAACAAAGTGTTCGATTCATTACACTCACCGGTTTTGCAGGACCACTCTTTGCAGCTTTGCCGGTTCTCCCTCTGCTAGCCTCCTGGACCCATGAGCTTCGACTCCCCCCACTGAGAGCTTCCCTCGTTCTCCTGCTTGCTGCGGCGGCTCTGAGCTTCAGGCAGAGCACAGCTTTGGGCAGAGCACAGCTTCCTGATGTTGCTATCGGCAACCGGAGACCTGCCAGAGATTAAGACCCTCTCACGGCCCACACTCGGCCTGGGTGTCTCTCTCCTTCTCCGGACTCGCACAGCTCCTGGTCTTGGCTCTGACTATCTCCTCTCCGGATTGTTTCGTAACCTGCTCCCCATGCTCACCTATGGGTACCCCACTCCCAATCCCCAAGGACCCTCTACCAAGGGATCCTCCCTTGCATCTCCACCCGCAGGGTCAGGATCCAAAAGCAAAGGCCTTTCCCTGGGCACCTGAAAAGAGGACCCAGGAAGAGTAAAAGTGAGAATACCCCCAGATTTCTCACACTACATGGCATGTGGACACCCACTCATTTCACCGGGTTGCAGCACAAGCCAAAATTTGTGTGAGGATTTGTGGCTTGGTGAAGAGTTGTTCCTTATACAATTTCACACCGTTTCACCAATCTGCCCAATATTTTGCATAGTTACATGCTGGGACCCTGTAGACATGACTGGCTACATAACATTTGGACACCCCACCCTTTCCATGGATGTCAGCACCTTCACACATGAGACAGTTCCCTGAAATCGGCAAGACATCAATGTGATCGTAGAAAGACGAGTCCTCAACCCTAAAATGCACAATTTCTGCGACATATTCATGGCAATGCGCTGCAACGAACTGCACCATGCCAGGATGAGGCGACAGATTGGGAGAGAGCACAGAAGGTCCCAGTATGCACTATCACACCAACTCTCGCCTCCCGTCAACGTCTGTTCCGGAGTATGTCAGCTAGCCACAAGCAGCCATTCTCAGTGCAGTTTACTTCAGAGTGCAAGGCACATAAAGCGATAAGCGAATCGGAACATCGACCTACAGGAGTATTGATTTTCAACAATTGCTGAGAGTATTGTCATTTCTGTCTACAGAACCCATTCGCATGAAAGGGTACTTTTTGCTATTTGTTTATAAAGACATTGGCCGATACGAAAAGCATGGTGTGATACTGCCCCCTGCAGCCCAACCTCATAAATGTTTTGAGCATAGGTATTCATAGCGAAATAGCTGACAGCACGGGATGTGTGGTCTAATACCCCGCACTCAAACTCTGTGAGGCGGGTGATGAAATCATGAACACGCCTTATCCAGTTGTGTACCTGTAAAAGAAGCGAATTTCACAAAAATAAAATACCAATATAATAGTTTGTTATAGTTTGTTGGCAAGGGGTGATGTAAGAACTATACCTTTACGATTGCTTGAACAGTAAAACAGTGACAACAAAATGAAACCCTGAAGTTTCAAAGGTGAGGTCATGAAAAGTGAAAAGGGGAGAGAGCAATTGAACTGTGGAAAAAATAGGCAAACTGTATTAATAAAACCAAAGTATTTGAGTGTGGTTTAACACATCTCATGTATTTGTGTTTGTTTTTTGTCCATGTGGCCCCTTGACTATGTCCAATGCTCTATGAACAGCCAGTTTACTTGCCCTGATGATGGACTAGTAGTCCGAAATGCATTGGCTGATTGGCATTTTGGCAAAGGCTGCTTTTAGTGGTTCTTCTAACACAATACAGTTTGGTCTTTTCTAAACAAATGTCTGGATGAAGATTTTTGTTGTAAATTACAAAACCATCTGAATGTGAAGGAACATCACAACCAAAAGTATATTTTGTAACTAAATCGGCTAGACTAAGGCATAGGTCCAGTTTTGCCACAATTGCCAATGCCCCTGCGCAGGCATTCTTGAGAGGGTATGCACCCCACACTCACCCACGCTAGTTTAAACACAGACCACAACATGGGAATTCTCATCAGAAACTAAATTCATCGGAAATGAAGCCTGTTTTCACAGTAACGCTGCTTCTCATGATGTCCATGTATCTGTCTCCATTCACTATGATACATGGTGGCACATCACCCGTCATTAACAGTTTTCTCTTTACTGCTCTTACAGTGTGTTTCACTGAAGTGAGAATATTGTTTGCAGGTATTTTGTGTGTTGGTAAAATAATTCTAACTTTGCTTATGTCTTTTAAGTGTACTTGTAAGCACTTTCTGCTTAAAAATCTTTCTTGAATGATATGCTGCCACTGGAATATGTTTGATGCATGTGAATTGCAACAAGCTTTCGATTGCATTGTCAATATCAATAGGAATCACAGTTATTGGATGCCAGACTTTGAATGGTTAGAGACATGTGGGCCTCATTACGAGGGTGGCGGTAACCCGCCAGTGCTACCGGTGGCTTGCCGCCAACCCCATAACACCTTTACCATCGCCTGATATCCCAGTGCCACCAGGATATCACAAGCGGTGGCGGTAAGGGTTAGTGCCCATTTACACAGAATCGCATAGGACTCCATGGAAATGGGGACATAGAAGCACCGGCAACGTTAGCAATGGTGCTGGTGCTTCCGTAAAAACCATGCCGGTAGAGGTCTGAACTCCCAGCAGGTCAGGCCTGCCGGGGAATCCTTGGCCCCTAGCGGCATCGTTGTAGTATGGTGGTTCGGAAAGGGTGCCAGTACGTTTCTACCGGCACCCAGATATCCAGACGGCCATACTTGTAATGAGGGCCATTGTCAGGGAGATTTTCCTTAAGGCCTATGATCAGGGTCCTCATTGGAATCTCTTAGGGAGACTTTTCAAAAGCCCTCTGTTCCGGGTCCTTAGCTATATCTGTTAGGTGGATGTTCCTTAAGCCAAGTGGTCAGGGTCTCTAGGTGTATTGTCCGGACTAAGGTACTGATAGTGATTTCCTTCGGCTAACCATGCTCTCCAAGTGGTAGTTGTGAAAGAGCTACCCAGGCCTAACTCTCAGGAGATGGATTGGGGTGGTTAACGGGTATATTAGACACCTTTCATTTATACCCAATCAGAAAATATTTGGGCATTTTATTTTTTTATCAATATATAAAAGGTATATAAGAAAAGCCACAGATAAAAATCACTACACTTGCAGGTGATTTCATTTTGTGGAAAAAGAGATGCCACAATGTGTCAGCTAATTAAGACACTTTCAAAAAGAGTTTTCAGAGTACAGTAAAATAGTTTCTCCTAGATAGGAAAATACAGTAACAGGTAAGCGTGCACTTTTCCTATGTAGGCCAGCAAGTTTCAAAAGACCAAGGGAGACCAGTGTGAAGATTTAGAGCAGTCTTCAGAGGGAAAAACCTACATTTTGGAAGAGTGAGCAAAGGAGCAGTTTCTGAAGTTCCTGTGGAGAGAAGCCTGCAAAATAACCTTTTGATGTAGAATAAATGAATACACTTCTCACCAGCTGTTAGAAAAGATTTCTCTTTTGGCAACTTTCCCTACATAGTTTCTATGCATCCCCCAATATGTTTGTTTTGTTTTTTAACCTGTTCTGACCTTTTGTGGGGAAGCAAAGCCTTTAGCTTCACTTCCCCTGCCTCTTGTCAATTTCTTGTGGAGAAACTGATCAGTCCTTCAGACTATCAGTAGTGGGAAACTAGTTTTTCCTTTTTTTTTGCATTTTTGTAACTTTTTAATATTGCACACATCATCATCTTAAAATGAAGTGCAATGGGGATACCTTTCTATGAACATACCTTTCAACACTTGGTATTTTTGGTTACTTTTATATGTTCCTAAAGACACGCTGGTGAGAGCAGATATATTTTATTGTTACCATTTTTGCATTATTTATAGTGCACACATTCTAGTTTACTGTGTAAAGCTACAAAACGTGTCTAGTGCCTGAAAATGGCTGTGCCACAGGATTTACGCTTGGTCTTTGGCCATATTGTAGTTTTACCTTCTTCCTGCCTTGCCAGTTCAGGAAATCCCATATAAGGTCATGCATTTGCCCAGGAAAGCTGCTGCGTTTGACTGCTAGTCTGTATTTGTTTGAGTGTGGCCCAGGAAGTGGGTGGGACTGTCTAGTCCCACACCACATCTCTGGTGCTGGAGAGTCCAGGTGTGGGACATAAGTGAAAGCAATAGTCATCCCTGATCGGCTAACTACTGGCTGTTTTAATTGTGTAGATCATTACCATTGGTGGGCTTAGACTTGCTTCCAGGTTGCATTTTGGATAAGAAGAGGACTCCTGCAGCCATTTATTCAGATAGCCTTGGAGCCAAGAATCTCTTGTAGACGAACAGCTGACTGAAGATCCGAAGAAGACACCTGAAGAGGCCTGGCATCTGTGTGAAACGTGATGGTATTCACCCACTTTCTCACCTGGGATCTTCCATTCAGGTGACCACGGAAGGGCCATCGCTTTTGGATCCCGACCCCAGGGGTGGATAAGCGAGGGAGGATTACCTGAGTGGAGGGCTGCAGAGGATTGTGAGGAGAATGCCCAAGGGCGAGACATGGCATTCCCCCGTTCCCAATTGTCCACCAACCCGCTCTCCCTCAGCATTTATGGGGTTTTCCAATCTCACCCCATCTCCCTCTCCCCATTTCCAATAAGTACTTTGACGAGGAAGAGGTGATCAAGAGCAACGAGGATTACCCATAGGAACCGCATGGTGATGCAAAGAGAGGTCTACTACATGACACCATTAGACTGTCCCACTAATATAGTCATTCAAGGTCAGGCACTTGACTACAACTATGCACACCTGACTCCACTTGACACTCAACTACACTATAATAGGTGTGGTTCTGCCAGAAGCAGTGAGCGAGCTGGGTTTTCTGGATGGAACTTGGAGGCCAAGAAGCAGAAGGCTGCAGAGAGAGGAGCCTGGAAGATCCGGTGGAGTGCGGGTCGTCGAATGCTGGCCTGGTGTGTCAGAGGGGCTGCAGCATGGCGAGGGTGCTCTGTCTCCAAGGAGCCAGAGCGGGACGACTTGCAGGCTGTTGGCCATGTCCAGTCCAGTGCCTGTTCCTCTGGGACGAGTGCCCGTCCCGGGGTGTCCGAAGGGCAGGTGGTAAGACCCTGACCTCAATCCAAGACCCTGGAGAACTGCTCACAATTGATGCGCTACTTTGGTGTGTTTCACGGATTAGAGAGAGAAGGAAACTCAGTAGCGTGCGGGTGGCTGGAGCGGGTGCAGAAGCAATGGAAGCGGACAAGCGGCCTGATGATTGAAAGCGAGAGAAAGCAAAGCAAAGCGAGAGAAAGTGCTATACCACTGCTGAAACTGAAAAGACAGAAAAAGCAAGAGAACGTGCGCTAGCGTACGGAAACCAAAGGGATAGAAAGAAAGTGAACCGAAAGCAAAGAGCTGGTGTGAACAACCTGAAAGCAGGAAAAAGGGCATAACCGACCCGAAACTGAAAAGACAGAAAGAAAGGGAACCCGAAAGCAAAGAGAGGGTGCAAGTGACACAAAAATGGGGAAAAGGGTGCAAGCGGCTCGAAACCAAAACAGAGTATGCAAGAAGCACATGAATCGGAAATGAAGATGCAAGAGTGCATGAAACAGTAAAGAGAAGTGTGCAAGAGGCAAAGCAAGGTGAAAAGAGGGTGCAAGTGTGCACAACAAAAAAGGTGTGCAAGAAGCACACTGAAATTGAAAAGAATAGAGTGGAAGAGGCACAGAAGGGAAAAGGTGCCAGAAGAAAGGTGCAGAGAATAAGGAGAGGGGCTAGACACCAGAGTGGTCACGCCTGGGAGGAGCAAAGAGCCCAGTGTTCTCAAAAGTCTCTGATACTACTCCCATGAAAGAACTATACATTGAAAGGTGCATCCTGAGCAGGAAAACTTTTTTTTAAAGACGAAAGGGTCTGAAGTGTGGGGAAGGGAACCCTGGGAGGCCCACAGAGACATTGTGAACTTTTACAGGAAAGGTCTAGGCTTAGGGAAGGAAACCCCCCGCTGTAAGTGTTTTGAATCCGGCACACACCCAAGTCACTCCCAGCATGTAGTGCACAAAGGAAACCCTTATTTATTTTTATCTATAAATTCAATATTCCGAACGATATGCCAATCATATCACACCCTTCTCCTGAGACCCCCCCCGGTCACACTGAACCAGGAATCAGGCTTGTTTGCAAAGGTAAATATTTATTTATGTATTTAGAATTTTAATCACAATACATTTTAATAGGTAAACAACAATCACCAATGGGGTGACAGAACACGGAATAGTATCTTTAATACACTAGGAATCCAGTACTGAGCACAAAAACAAATGCAGCACAGAAAAGAATACTTTTGGATTGGTTAAGGGCAGATGGCACTATGCTTAGAGGTTCCCCCTGCAACACCCGTATTCGGGAATAGCACAAAACAAACAGAATATCACTCCCACCTTCCCCCTTCAAACACAGGAGAAAAACGGAATTGACTTTTCAGCTGTCAGCATGGCTTTGAAATTGTCTTTGGAATTGACTGAGCAAAAACACCAAATGTGGTCCAAAATAATTAAATTATTATAAATTCCTATGGGAGCTGCTTTGAACAGTTGCACACAAGCAATGATTTAGTAAAAAGAAAACATTTAAAATCTCAAAGTCCAAGTGGGAAGCAATTTAAAGCTATTTAACACGTGTAAAAACCTTCCAGGATTTCAATTTGCAGCAAACTTTTCCTTGTGCGATATTCGCTATAACGGGTGAATTGCTGAATTGGATAGCTAAGGATGTTAGGTACAAGTAGGAGTTGAAATTACGCTTCTATCATAAAAACTGAGGGAGTTATAGAGGTTTTGGTAAGAGTCGTTTTTGAAGAATAGGCGTGAGCATGGAAAACAGAAATGCACTTATAAATGACAGATGGGTTTGATTACACTAGCTATAACTATGAAAAAGCGAATGCCACAGATGTATTTTACAGTCACGTGATCAGCGTAACCCGCCTGTTGTGGATACTCTACTTCTTCAGATGAGAAAAGAGTCAGCGCAAAGATAGTTCTAGCAATACTATGGTTCTGAATTAAAGATGGGATGGGTTTGAGACATGGATCATACAATGCAGAGATATTAAGGGTCACTGTTCTTCCTATTAATACTCAAAGAATAAGTTATTAAATTGGACCGTCAGTTCTGGTCATGGATTGGATCTGGTCTAGGAAAGACAGCACATCAGGCATGGGACTGGATCGGCTAGGCTGATCACCGGATTTGCACAGGATCTGCCCTTCTTGGTTCTGGATATTTCAAACAGCTGGATAGCGAGTTCCTTAGGCAAGCCTTGTGGTAGCAAGCCAGAGAGTTTCAGGATACTGGTTCAAAATGCCTTCTCACCCCGCAGCGCTTCACTGGGTGGCAAGAATAAGTTTGAGGATTTAGGCCATTGCTGAAATCAATAGTTCTCTACTGCCTGCAAGAGTCTTGGCATCTGGATCTGGAAGGATGTTAAAGCTGGATGCAGAATGCTGGATCAGAGTGCTTCACCAGAATCAGGAAAGTGAGTGGATCAGTGAGTCCCTACGTGTTGTCAGCTTTCTCTATTTATCCTTTCAAATGACATCACAAAATGGGTGTATGGGCCGGCTTAACTAAGCTTGCCCCTGTGAGCTGGGATTGGATCAAAACCTCATCTCCGCCTTGCAACTGAGTGATTGGATCAAGGCCAGATGATGTCACATTTATGGTTTAGCTTTACAGTCCTAAGAAACCTCTCTTTAGCCGCTGTTCTCAAAATCAGATTTTATCCTAAATCCATATTTCTACATTGGTCACTTCTACAAAATCACACACAAGGATTCCATATGTTATGTAGCATCTGCTCCTCAAAATCCCGCAGCTGTGGGATCGTGTTTCCCTTTTCTACAGAATGTTGTCCTTTTCTCCATGAACACAATTTCCAAACTTTCTGCAACTTTCCACAAATGTGTGTGTTTACAATAGGGATATGTGTGTAAAGTTTCACAATTCTAGTATTAACACAGTTCACATGAAACCATATATTTTGCCATTCCTGTCCAGAACATGTTACACAGCTCTACCACCTCTTGAAACGTGCAGCCAAAAATTAGACCAACAGATATGTCCATGGTATATTTTTCATCACTTTGAATCATAAGTTATGGTCTTTACAGATTGTTCATTGTTCATGCTTAAGAGAAAATGGTCCTGCCCCTCTGTCTCTCCCTGCAGTCCAGAAGCAGTCCCCTCCCTTGGGAGTTCCTTCCAGGAGCAGTTTACAACCCCTTTCACACCTCCGTTTCCTGGGCTGAAGCTCTGTCATTGTTCATTCTCTTTCTCTAGACAAAAGTCTAGGGTAACCCACAATTATCATCTCCTAGTGAGTTTCAGCTGAGAGAATTTCTCCTCCCCCTGGAAGAAACTTGTTTTCCCACTTTCAAAGGGTTGCAGCTTAGCCAGGCTAATTTATTCTCAATTAAAAATCAGCAAACTTGTTGCATCAAACATAAATACGTTACTTTCTGAGCTTTAACTCTGTGGGATCACAAACACAACTGAGATCTGTATTCCTTTTAGCAACAATCCTATTATGTCTGCTAATCCGGCAGATTTTTAGCTTAAATACTTTGAAATTTCATCATGAGCTCATCTGACAGCTGTCATTCAGGTAGCCCAGGGTACTGCACCCAGATTTTGACAGGGGCTGTCAGTTTACAGGCAATCCAGGTTTTCTAAAGAAATGTTTTACTCTTTACATTTTAAGACTTTATATATTCGCCATGCTTCATAAGATTACATACATTTGAGCACCCAACAAGGTTTTGGATGTCGAGAAGTGTTGTGCTAGAGGCATTTTGGAGTTTTTAGCAACAAAGCAAATGTCATTCATAGGCGCATTTTTGAGTTTCATTTGCAAAGCGCTGCTTCTCTCTCTGCACTCTGTTTGCTGGTCATGGAGCCCACTGGCACATTTTCTGCAGTGTGTGCTCTATCCCACCACATGTTCACAATGGGTGGCAGGTTGTGCATCCCTCTTTTTGTGTGTTCACACACACGCTTTTGTAGGTTTTTGGCGCGCACCAGAGTTTTGCCGCCATTGTTGCTGTTTCTTGCACCATAACTATCAGAGTGATGCCGCATAGCACAGAGGAGTGGGTCAATACATCCCACACCGCACCCATGTGAACAAGGGATAGCACAGAGGCAATGCGCTGGTCTTGGAAGCAAGACCATGCAGAGCAACAAAAGTTTGATCCACTCAATGAACTCAGGTATGGTACTAGGCGCACTATAAAAAACCTATTAAATAAATAAAAATAAATAAACCCTGAGAAGCCTTACAGGAACTGTGTCTTTTTTTTGTTTGGAACTGGAAGAATCAAAGCTTGGGAAAGGTATCCCCAAGAGACTCAGAGACCTTGTGAACTTTATTGACTTGCTGCAAAAGCCCTGTGTGGAAGGTTCCGAGGGCAACCCTTTTGAGTTAAACTATTTTTGAAACTGGCAGAACTATGCCTATTGGTAAGGCTACCTGAAACCAGCTGTGTTTTATATCTCTTTTTGAGCCACCATTTTCCTTTTAAGAAAGCCGCCTATCACATTTGGTCTAAGAGTGAGGGGATGCATAGGTTTGGACACAGATACATTTTGGTTTTGGACTTACGGACATTGACGTCCTTAGAGGCATCAGTTGAGGGAACAAACCCCTTAGAGTTAGGGCCAGGTAGGCATTACACCAACTCCACAAAGTTTGACAATAAAGGTTTTCAAACTGTTACTTTTGAGCCTGTGTCTCTTTTGATACCATGCCTGTCCCACACATCTCTTCCTGTGTCTGGCTCGGTGAAGCCCTGTTGGACTACCTGATCTTCAAAGACCCTGAATGGTGCTTCAGCCCTTGGACTAATGGGACCAACTAGTCTTGATGCCTCCTCGAGGAACCAGACATCCTGAGCCTTCGGAAGTGTCCCTGGACCTCCCAGTGGACTGACCAACTCTCTCGTGGGCTATCTCACAAGAAGCATCACCGTTCTGCGATTGCACAAGAACATTTTGTTTACTAACTTGTGGTACAAGTCACCTTCTCTGCGAGAGAAGCTTCTTCATCCGTGACTGGAAGGACACCTGCGTTCGTCTGTGTGCAATGGCCATCGCTCAAACTCACCTTCCCCTGTCCTTTGAAGTGTCCTGAAGAGGCCTGCATAGGCGAATCTTGTATTTCTTCATCGCCGGGGGTTGCATCTTTCATGTGGACCTGACTGGAAGAATCCTTGCACCCATAACTCCTGGGCATCTCTCATCAGAACCAATGGATGTAAATCCACCCCTCAGTGATCCCCCAGTCAACATATCATGTCATCTGGCATTTGTCTCCCTCTGTCCTCCATAGGATAAAATTGGAAACCAGTCCCTTTATATAATGATATTCCAATCCATTGCCTTTTGGTCCTCGAACCCGGGTAGTATCATCCGAAAGCTAAGAACGCAAACTTACTTACCCAGTAACCTTGTTGAATATCTTTTTTTAATCCATCGCCAACACAAGTAACTTGACTGCTACCGATGCATCCTGGGAAGAAGTATTGTTGCTCCTGTGACCTTTAGGCAGAAGGCCCCATTCTTCTTAGGGATTGGACTGCTGAAGTTAGGGAAACTGACTTGTGACTTGGTTCCATCTTTACTGCATTCATTCACTTACCTATTGTGTTTGAGTCATTTGAATTCATTTGAAGAACCTATGGTGAATGTATATATGTTGTGGGATAATATCACCTACTAGTTTCCTTTTTTAGTGTTTTTTTATGCCTAGAATAAATATTTGTATTTGTATACATTGCTGTCTAAACTGAATTATTTTGTGCTTCACTGTGTGTACTTATTGTGGACAACTGACCCCACTCACACTCCCCTGAGAATAGTCTTCACTGATCTCCATATTTACCTTGATTGGGTTTTGGCTAACCTCTCAGAGTGCCCTGTTCACTATTACTAGGATGGCCTCCTAAAGTCTGTCCACCATGCCAGATTCTAGAAATCCATTTTAACACCAGCAATGACAGAGGCCGGTAGAGTAAAACCCTGAAACCGAAAAATCAGTTCTACAACAACAGTTTGGCAGTTTCCAGAGGTGGTCACTGTGAACATTTTTTGGTGACCAAAAAAGATTACAGCAATGACCCACCATTGCAGGAAGGACCCCAATACACTTGGGATGATGGATTATTGAAGATTTGGTGATTCCAAGTTTGATAGTCTGAGCTGGAGCAGTACAAAGGTGAGTCGCGGCTGTGGTCATTTGTAGTCATTGATGTAGGGTTCCCACCTCATCCTCAGGCACAGGATTAGGCTTCAGAGGGTGTGGCCAGGTTGGAATGGCACCAAGGAAGGACAAATATGGAAATTATTTTTAAGAAGTAAAACCGGAAAGGGTGCCAGCCACTGAATAAGTAACGGGAGGTGAGTCTGGTGGTGCAGTTGCATGATCAAAAATAGCTCACACTCCTAGAGCTTCCCAGTTATTGGAGATGGGCCCAGGGTGTTTGCCTGATGTCTCTGGATGAAGATTTTCTGGCCAGTTCAGCAGAGATTCTTCGCAAGCCAGAAAGCAAAGGGGCACCTGCTTCTGGCTCCAGTGATGCAGGCTCAGTCAGAAGCTTCATGGGGACGGGCCCTGGAGCGGGAGCTGTGACCCAATATTCTCCCACTGGTTCAGGGGAAAGGATCAGCGCAGAGGCTTCCTCCTGGTCTGCTGGAGACACAGAGCTTCACAGTCATATTCTGCAGAGCATCCAAGAATGCTGGTGCAGTGTTTCAATCCTCCCTTGAGTAGCCGCAGACAAGGTCAGTGGGTAATCAGTCTATTACCCCCGTTTAGGACCTGTGATTGAAGACAACACCGAAGAACACACTAAGAGTAATTCAAACAGAGGGGGAGTAAGCCAATGGCGGAGCATCTCTCCAAGCACACACATGCATTCTGGATACGGGTCTTTCACACCGAGGAATGAATCCACACTATTCCAGACAAGCATTCATCTGCACATGCCAGTCAGTACCGGTGTCAGTCTGACTACAGCAATCAGTCCTCGATAGAGGCATCCAGTGAGATCAGATGGCCACTGTCTCTTACATGCACCAGGCGGACAAGTGATAGTCATAAACACCTCAGGTCTTCGAAGCAAAAAATGACAACCTCCATTTTGGTGAATAGGCGAGGGGTTTAAAAAGGACACAGCCAGGTAAAATGGATTCCACCACGTGGAACCATTTTACACAGGCAAAAAATCCCACACCAGTTTGACCACGTGACTAACACAGAAGGGTCCCCTTGTCTGGGACACTATGGATACCTTTTGGGAACTAGCCTCACATCACTGTCCCAAACTAAGCTTGAATACTGACATGAATCACTTTATTTTATTCATATCTGTGGTTATAGTTGAAGTCTTGAATTAGCAATTTTGCTTATATAATTTATTAACTGTGAGATTGAGCATATGTATGTTGTGTTTTTTGGTAACCCTTTGTTGCCTTTTGCTACAAGCACTTTAGAGAGACACTCTGCAGCAGTGCCTCTTTGCTGTCCATTACACTGCTCAGTTGGAACACTGCATGCTGTTGTGGGAAATTGGAAGTTATTTTTATGTCTATTGGTGGCACTGTACACATTTAAAGGAACAATTGTGATTTGATGCATACATGTGAATTGTAAAAACGCAGTGCCCTGTTCGGAGGGAGTATGTTAATGTTTGTTTCTTTTTGCAAACTTGGATTCTGTTCCTTTTCCAATTGTGAGATTTAGCGCACAATTGTTTTGTTGTCTATACCTTTTGAGATATTTTGTGGCAGTGAGTCTTTGTTCTCTAGTGCAATGGTCATTAAAAACACTATATTTCTTTTATGTTTACTTTTTGCCTCGTATTTATTTGTCCATTTTCTGCTAAGGGTTGTCCAACTCCAGGCATCGAGAGCCGGAATCCTGATGGGTTTTCAGGATACTCCTTATTAATATTCATGAGGAAAAATGTGCATACATTTAGAATCATTGTGTGCAAATTTATCTTGTGAATATAATGAGCGATGCCTGGAGTTGGACAACCTTTAATTGAAAGCCAGAAGAACGCAGGTGGTGGAGATGCTGAATGTCTAGTGAAAGGATTCCTTTCTCCTTTGTATGTTCAGTGGCTTCTTTTGAGTCCTATTGGATTGATGTTTTCTTTGCGACTCAGTTTGGTCGGTGGTTTGAGCCTAAATCATGGCCTTGTACTTTGGTTTCACTGTTTCAGAAGTCACGGCTTGGCAGGCATGAAAAGCATCGAATTCTTTGAGTGCATTTCATCTCCTATAAATGTGATTTAAATTTAAAGACCGCATTGATCGCAAATCAAGTAACCCTGAAAGTATTGCTGTCTCCTCATACAAAACTACAACAAAGTATTACATTGGGAAATGCACAGAGAAATCTTTATGGGAGGGCAAAAAGGGGACGTTCCCCGGGCCCCCACCTTGGGCCACTGCCTGTATAATGCAAAGATAGCAGTGGACTTATTTCACAAAACATAAATAACACATCTTGATACGTGTGCTGCTGAGGCTACGTGCCTGCGACCTGGCCATTGTTCTCAACTAAGCTCTGACTTGACCCATCAATCCTGTTATGCATTCCCCGTTCACTGTAGTACCTACTGTTTGTGTGTTTACTATATCACAGCTTGTGTAGCCTTTTTACCTTTCTTTGGTGAATGCATTGAATATATGCAATACCCAGAGTTCAAATGCATATTTATTAGCTTGCGTGCCATGGCGGTTCAAAAGATAGTTCAGTGTATTAAGCACGTGCTGCAGAGATCTATGTTCCTATGCCATAACCTGGTAAGGCAGATTTCACCAATACTATCTCTGAGGTTAATAAACGGGAAGAGTCAAACTTTGGTGATCGTAGCAACTACTGTGATTCAAAACAATATACTTGCACCAGAACGTGCTGATTATAAAAAATAATATCGTCTAGGTATCCTGCAGGCCTAGATTTCTGTCCCTTCAAATGAACATTGTAAAAACGGAGCAGCCATCCCCAGACAGAACACAATAGGCCTCATTTTCTCCTTTAAATGGAAGCATAACAGCAAAGTGTTTACTCCTCCATTTAAGGCTCTGCCCCATGTTCTAACTTGATCGAGGCATAGGAGGGCAGCAAAGCTGATTTTGCATCTCCGCTTTGCTTTCCACTTCTATCTTGGGGGATCACCCGTTTTTACGCCTGCATGGGATTTTCATGCAGGCGTAAAACCAAAGGATTCCAATGGAATACACCTTGCATTTACACCCGATATGTAGCAGGCAGATTCTTTGCATTTACACCGGATATGTAGCAGGCAGATTCCTTTGGAATCCATTCTAAAACGCTGCCTGTAAAGCATCATTTACAGAAAGGTTTGTGTTTCTCCCAAACTGAATGGTAAAAGTGAAGAGTAAAGGTGATTTCGCCTTGCTTTACTCTTCACGTTTACGCTCTGCTCGGAGAGTGATGAAAATTCCATGCAGTGGACCCAACAGCACATGAGTGCAAACGTAGGTGGTCCCCTTTATATAAGTACCATTTTTATTTAATATGACCCCCACTGTGTTAATAGAGAGAGGTGATTAGGAAGCCAAATTGAAGACAGTGGAGTCAAAGTGTTAATGGCTGGCCAGCGGACAATACTGTGATCCTGGGCAGGTCATCTAATCCTACTACATAGTACTGCCCTGTCTCCAGTGAAAAGGGTGGCATTCTCACATTATGGTGGTATTTTTAAACCTTTGCTTTCTGTTTCCTTTTATTTAGCCAGGTTTTTGTTGGGCTTGTTAGGTTTATTTAAATCTTTCAAATACATTAGTAAAACCAATATTTATATTTAGGCTAACTTAAATTAGTACTCCTCTACTTGCAGGCATCCATTTAGGATGTTAAATGTTAAATGTTAATGAATATTTGTACCGCGCACTATCACCACCGGAGTGGTCCCCTGGCGCTCTGGTGAAATTGAAAAGCAAAGGGTGAGGGGTGTGAATTAGTGGGAACGAGCGGGATAAGTGCGTGAGAGCACTGATGTGCTGTGGGCAGCTTCAGTTCGGTTAACACCGTTCACTGAGCTTGGGGTGCTTTCCGGTCGGTAGCCGTTGTGTGCTGTTGTGCGAAGATGTGTGGTTTGTTTTGTTGTTTCAGTGTAGTGAAGTTTGTGCGGTTTGTTGTGCTTTAGAGTTGTGATTGTGTTTGGTTAGAATTTGAGAGGTGTATGCCAAAGGGTGCAAATTGTTAGTGGGTTGGGTATTGTCTGCGCTAGCTAGAAGGGATGTGCTAAATTTCCACTTTCTTTCTAGATGTGGTGCGTGAATGTCTCTGCATTTCTATCTAGACCCGGCCATGGCTAATGTTCACAATCCTGTCTATATAAGACGCATGCCAATATTCACAATTCTATCCAAATGTGGCACTGGCTCATGTTCAAAATCCTGTCTATATGCAGAGCACGCTATCATTCACAATTCTATCTAAGTCTGGCATCGGTAGTGTTCCCAATGCAGTCTAGATGTGGCAATGGCTAATATTCGCTATTCTATGTAGATGTGGCACTTGCGACATTCACAATCCTGTCTAGATGTGACACAGGCTAATGGTCACAACAATTCTATCTAAGTGTGTCTTGCTGACATTCACAATGCCATCTAAGTGTGGCACTTGCTAACATTCACAATCCTATCTCAATGCGACGCAGGCTAATGTTGGAAATTCAATCTAAAAGTGGCACATGCTAATATTCACAGTTCTAAGTGTGGCACTTGCTGACATTCGCAATTCGATCTAAGTGTGGCATTTGCTAACATTCACAGTTTTAAATGTAGCACTTGCTAACATTCACAATTCTATCTAGGTGTGGCACACGCTAACATTCACAATTCTAAGTGTGGCATTTGCTAACATTCACAGTTCTAAGCGTGGCACTTGCTAATCTTCACAATCCTATCTAGATGAGACACAGGCTAATGTTCACAATTCTATCTAAATATGGCTCCTGCTAATATTCAGAATTCTATCTAAGTGTGGCACTTAGTAACATTCACAATCCTATCTAGATGCCATGCAGGCTAATGGTCACAAATCTATTTAAATGTGGCACTTGTTAATTTTCACAATCCTATCAAGATGGCACGCAGGCTAATGGTCCCAATTCTATCTAAATGTGACACTTGCTAATATTCTCAATTCTATATAAGTGTGGCACACGCTAACATTCACAATTCTAAGTGTGGCATTTGCTAACATTCACAGTTCTAAGCGTGGCACTTGCTAATCTTCACAATCCTATCTAGATGAGACGCAGGCTAATGTTCACAATTCTATCTAAATATGGCTCCTGCTAATATTCAGAATTCTATCTAAGTGTGGCACTTAGTAACATTCAGAATCCTATCTATATGTGATGCAGGCTAATGGTCACAATTCTATTTAAATGTGGCACTTTCTAATTTTCACAATCCTATCTAGATGCGACGCAGGCTAATGTTCACAATGGTATCTACGTATGAGTGATGTAAATGATGTTCACCTGGCAGTCTATGTTCTTTGGTAAGGTAATTTAGAGTGGCAGGGCTTTCTGGAGTAGAGTGATTGCTTTACTCCTCACCCACACTTACTTTTTTAGTTGCTGCTGGTTGACAGCTGGCCACTGGCTTCCCCTGCTGACACCTGCAGACACTGTTTGGAGCCGCCATTGTTGAAGCTGCCCTTTGCCTTGGGGCCCTTAGCCGCAGGGGCTGCCGGGCAGGGAGCTACCCTGGGAGGCTTCATGATATGGAGAGGAAGGACCAATCAGGGCCTGGGGAGGGTTGGGGTGGTGTGACTGGGCAGGGGAATCGGGAGAGGGAGTCAGGAGCGTTGTCCTGGGTAATCAGGTGTAAAAAGGGGCTATGGGGTCCTAAATATTGTATTGGCACAGTTGTGGACCACCACCAGGGAAGGGAATGCTTACCTGCAGCGTTGCATGTTCAGAGTGGCCACAGAGCGGTACACAGCAAGGGGTTAGGCCCACGCTGTACACGCCGTTAATACAAACCACCAATCATGGCCTGGGGAGGGATGGGGAGGCGGGACTGGGCAGGGGAATCGGGAAAGGGAGTCCGGAGCATTGCGCTGGGTAATCAGGTGTAAAAAGGGGCTATAGGGCTCAAAAAATTACATTGGCACAGTTGTGGACCACCACCAGGGAAGGGAACCCTTACCTGCAGCCTTGGATGTTCAGAGTGAAACATCAATTCAGAGGATGGTGAAAATAAATCATCTGTTATTCTGGTTTTACATAACATTATTCTAAAAGATCTTTTTAATTTTGCCATATTGGTTTATAATGTGATTTGTGTATTTCCCAAGTGGTCAGGGATTACTGGGTCCCTCATTTGTTTTTGGTTGTACAGTAGCCACAAAACTGTCTATACCCGGAGCCCCAACATCCCTAAAGATGGCCCTGAATGCACTCCTATCACAACTACACCACTGGAAAAGATGTGTTCAAGATTGCATTGCAGGCAACGCACAGTCAATTGTGGGATATTTGTACATTCAGCATGATGCATGCAATTTCAACCATTGAATTGACGGTGAATCTTCAAAAGTTGGTTACCTAACCACTTTTAGCATTCGGCATGCCCTGTGGGACTGTGTCCTGAGGCTCATTGTTTTTGGGAATAGTAAAGTTATAGCATTCGTAATGACATCTTTCTTCTCTTCCCATCTCACCACAGTGACTGAGAGCCACGGTGAAGTGGAGATTAAGGTACATTTGAACTGCAGTCACTGTCAGATGGAAGTCTGCCACATCAACCTGGAGACAGACCAGGTCATATGTGACTGTGTCCATGGAGCTATTTTGGCTGAAGATGGAGTCTCCTGCTTAGGTAAGCGATGGAACACTCAGTTGGCATTGGTCCACTTTCCTAGTCTGGATTAAAATGTGTATCTCTGTCCTTATCTATTTGGAAATATGTCTGGTTTAGAGTCATCCTAGCCCTCCAAATCCAGGCCGTTGGCTCAACTCCTGTTGGCATAGGGCCTTGTGGACTGTGCTGCATTTAAGCCACTTCTATATGCCCTTTTTTACTTTTGTTAATTCTGCAATATTACATAAATCCTTTTTGGTTTTGTCTGAGAGGTGGTGCTTGGGCCTGTGCCATAGTGGGGAACATTTTGCTGCGGATGAGGTTTGTGCATTTTTGTAAGAATACAGCTCTTTGATTTTTTAGTCCCTCCCTGTACTGCCTCCAGCCAATCAGTATTCAATGTTGTTGCCTTGACAACCCTCTACCCAACCCAGATTGCTTCTTTTCAAATCCTCTTACTGTTTCTGCCACCCACAGACAGATTGACGCACCCCTTAGACATCAATCTAATCATCAATGCTATATTCCCATATTGTCATTGTCACATCTCATTCCCTGTCCCTTGAATCATTGAAACCTATATAGGCACTACTTGATCCCCCCTTACTGCATCGTACTTAATGCATTTTGCCCTATAGATAGCTGGCTGCATTGCTGATTATTATACCTCTCATTGTTTCACTCTAAGTACCCCATATACTGCTTCTTGATTGTTGCATCACACTGATTGCGGATGTAATGATTGATGCATGCTGTATACTGTGCCTGGAATTTTGCACCCTCTTGATTATTAGTACATTGATTGTTACAGCCTAAACGCAGTTCCTTGATTGTTACAGCCATTACATTGATGGTTGCATCCCTACAATTATTGTCAATAGTTGTTGCTGCACTCTATATACATCTCCCTCGTTGTTACAACCTATAGATTGATTGCTGTATTCCATATATTGACTGATGCTCCCATACAGTAATGGTGACATCCCATACACACAGGTATGCTAATGACTGCATAACAACAACCACATACTCAAATAATGGAGCACAAACCGGGCAAGAAGCAACGCTGTTTATTACAGCTGGGTGAGCGCACATCCGACACAACAGTGGATTAGATCTGATCGAGAGGCTGACATCTGAATGGACTATGAACAGCACTTTTATAACAAGAAATACAATAGTCCAAAGTCAGGAGAGACACTTGCAAGTGGGAGGATTTGTTTTTTCTGTGCTTCCCAGGGATTGGATTGGTTTGCAACCTTCTCCTCCTCCAAGATAGTTACATTAGTTAGTGAAAGCGTTATTAGAGCAAGAAGTTCAATAGTTTCCCATCACCTCACCTCCCTATGTGGTACCACATTTTATTCACAACCCACCCCGGAACATCTTGCTATTAATGAAACCTTTGTGCTGACCGTCAGAACTTTAATATACTGCCATTGGTCAGCGCCATTGAGAACGGGACACAGACACCCTGCAGCTGGTGGGAAAGGGGACATTCACACGATACCTGTTAGATAATGGCCATCGCGGACTCTGTGATAGATACTTTAAGGGCTGGCCCACTCGTCAGATCTTAGGAACTTACCGTCTGATTGGTCCTCCAAGGAACGCCAAAGTGTCCAGTGTGATTGGTCCTCCCAGGAACGCCATTCCGTCCAGTGTTCCTTTCCCACTGCTGCCTGTCGATGGGCCTCAGCGGTCATGTGAGCGGCACATTGGTACAGAGTCACCCTCCCCACTACCATGCAGGGTGGCTTGTTTGGCTGACCGCCCTGCAGTTACCTCACCCAGTTCTGGTTGTCTTAATTCCCATATGACGAGTACATTGTGCCCCCCCCCCATTGCACATCCTGTCTTTGTGGTCACGATTTTTAAATTGAAAGCTTCCTATATCCAGCCTGCTCCAAGGGATTTCCCACTACGCGTATTTGTGATTATGCTATTTTTGACCCTCCCCTCCTTTGGCTAATCATAGAGCAATGTGTTGGACGAGGTTTACATCCAATGTATCATTACCCCCTACCATTCTCGGCAAAGTCCTTTACACAGTGTGTCTGTGGCTCAGAGTATCGGTGTTATTCCCCATGTGGTCACCCCCATCGTGCATCTTCTTTACTCCCACAGTTAGTAGGCGCGTCCCCCTATCTGCTGCTGAATTAGCACCTTCAACACAATTGCATCCCTACAATTATTGTCAATAGTTGTCACTGCATTCTATATACTGCTCCCTTGTTGTTACACCTTATAGATTGATTGCATCATTCCATATATTGACTGATGCACCCATAAAATGATGGTGACATCCCATACACAGATTGGTTACATCACATATCCTTGACTGCTGCCATCTAAGTACCCCATAGATTGATTGTTATATCTGTCACATGGCGGACACATGGGACCAAGAAGCACACCAAGACCCAGCACTCTAAATTCAACACTTTATTTTGGCATACACAATTGGGCCAAACTCAATTTCAACCTGAGGTCTCAACAGAAATAATAAAAACAGGAAGGCCCTCCCCAATGTCTCTCTCTGTATTTCAAACTTTAGCCAGACCCTTTGTCCAACCACCTTGGGCTAGTCTTGTTGCCACCACCTCCATTATACTGCACTGCGATCTTCTTGATGCTGCCAGCTGGTATCGACCACCTGGGGCTGTTCTTGTTGCCACCCCCTCCTCTCTACCAGCTTGGACTGTTCTGATCACCGCCATCACCTTTCTACCATCCTGGGCTGTTCTTGTTGCCATCTCCTTCAACTCCTTTATTACCACTTCCTGACCCACTTCCTCCTCATCTGTTACCTCCTCAAACACATGGGTTAGTACTCCCATCTCATCTCCCCATTTGCGTAATCACCATCTCATTATGTGCCAATACCTCTGCCACTCTGTTTACAACAAAGAATCCTCTTCCATTCTAACCTCAACACCTCCTTTCCCCCTGATCTCAGCACCTCCATTCTTTCAGTGCTCACCCCCACTGCCAGCTCTCTCAGTCTCTCCAGCCTGCGCCTCCTCCTCCTCTGCTGCTCTCCAGTCTCCACCAAAGTCTCTCCTGTGAACTCTCTCTGCTGTTCTGCAGTCTCCAGCCTTCACTGTCTCTCCAGCCTTTCTCCTCTCCTGCAGCCCATACTCAGCAACTGCCCCTGGCTGCATTTACACTGTGCTCCCTGCTCCCCCGGGTGAGCATTTCACTGAGGGCATTTCATTGAGGCTCTGCACCTGTATTTGATTTAGGGCTGAAATTGGCTAGTTTCTCTGAGTGCACCTGAGTCTGCTTTGGGCTTAGGTGGTAGGAGCAAAGCTATAAACTACCTGGAAACTATGTTGGAGGACAAGACTCCCGCTGTGTTGTCTGCACTGGCCTGGAAACTTCTGTGCATAAATATGGCATTGGACACAGACAGGGAAAGGCTTTTTTCTCTTTGATTTGGTGAATGATCTGTGAGCTTGGGGGAAACTGAACCGTTATATTCTTATCAGAGAATATTTCACTGACTTTGTTCTTTGTTACAACCCCAGTTTGAAATCTACCAGTTTGCAATATTGCGTCTGCATGCATCACTGCCTCGTTGAAAGTCACTTTTAAGTTGTAAAATGACTTTCTCGATGTACGAGACACAGTTTTCACAATGTTACAACACACGCCACCAGGGTCTATGAATGTAAATATTCAAGTTAAAGGTAAATGTAGCTTTTTCTATATTGAGGCTGGATGTTTATGTATAGGAATCTGTAGGATTTCTCAATAGGGAAAGGTGTCTCTTATTCAAGTTACTTCTAGGGTTTTGGTCAGTGATCAATGCTTTAAGGGTGGTCTGCCCTGATGGGTTAGCAGGGGAGTGGAGGGACTGGGCCACGTGCACTTGCCTGGATTGAGGCATTGTGACTGCCCCCTGCAAGTGACAGGAACTGCAGGAGAGTGACCAGGGGACCCTTTGCATTCTGACCCCAGGCCCATCATCCACTCGCTCAGGGTGGCAGACAGCCCCTTGAGCTGCTCTCTCAGTGCTCCACAGAGAAAGGACAGGGACATTCATCAAACATTGCATAGATTGATGGTTGGTTGAGAGGCACTCCAGTGACCCACAAGCTTTACTGTACTATCCCGGCCATTGTAATGTGACTTGCTCCCGTGCCATTACCCCTTTGATGACCTTGGAAGGATGAACAGCTGAGAAGGTCCTGCTGTGATTCAAAACACTTTCCTCGTGTTTGCATGCAGGGCATAGGGACAAGTTGTAACCCTGTAATCTGCGGTGCCTGCTTAAAGGGATAAAGCCAAGAGGTCCCATTACAACTCCATCCAGCCCCAAGGTGGCCCGATCAATAATGATACAATGTGTGGCAGTGCTTCCTTCTGTATTTCTTAGCTACCTTTTGTTATAACTCATTGCGTAGCAGGTTTGTACATGGTCTAATTGTCTGAATTTCCTCTCCACTAGGTTCATATGGCAGGGGACTGGGATCATCTGGTGCTATACCATTCTGATTCGAGGGTGCAGAATATGAACAAAGAGCTGTCATCCTCCTTGTGCTTTTGATAGGTTGACACATCCTAATAATGTTCCCTCCTCTGCCAGCCCCACCCCCGGAACTCCCATCATGACCTGGCCAACAATTTCAAGTGTACCTTTTTTGGTGACAAATGTTGAAGGGTATAGGAGAATGGTGTGCCTACCTGGGCATTTGATGACATATCGTGGCATGATTACCTGGCCTTTCAATGGCCAGATGTGGAAAATGGCATGAATGCTTAGGCAAGTATTGCCAGTATCTGGAAAGTTTGAGGGTCCCTGTTAGGCAGAATCATATGCAGTACCCTTTGGGAACCCCACACACAATTAAGATTACAAGTGACAGTACAAATTCACCTTTGGTACAAGCCTGTACTACACAGTAAAGTGGTAGTGATGGCTGAGCAGCCAGACTTATCTCAAGAGTAAGGTGAGCAGTATCAGTAGTTACACAAAGGACAGCAGTTACTATGGTTCAAACAAACACTGACTCAAGGTTTCTGAGTAAAAGAATATACATTTATTTACACATCAGTTGTAAAACAATTCACTAAAGTAAAGCAGTAGAAAAATACCGCTCTTAATATACTAGACACCACCCAATAGATTCTGAACAAGTTGAGCTCAAAATAAAGTGTGAGCAAAATGGCACTGCAGCAATTTAAAAGGGAGGGAAAGACAAGGTTAGACACAAATTAAGCAGCACCAACAAGTAAGTAAGCAGGGCAATCTAGAAAAGGCGACTACGGTGAGGAAATCAAATCAAGAGGCCCAAGCCAAAGTCAATGGACCAGAGACTTTGCAGAGGATCACACAGTTCAGAATAGTTTGCGGTTAAGTCTTTGCCAAGAGTTCAGAACGAAGTTGGTCAGAAGAAAAGTTACTTTAAAGAATAGAGAAGGACAAGCCCTAGGATTGGCAAAAGATTTCACCGCGGTCGGACGGAACGAACAACCGGGTTAGAACAGTACCTTAAATGAAGAAGAAGGCTGTAGCTGAGGCAGAAGTTCCTGGCAGGTCCTGCAGGCTCACGGTTCCTGAAGAGACTGTCAGACTGACACGAAGTAGGATGCCTGGAGGGTCCTGCACTGCCCAGGGAAGAAACCAGCAGCAGAGCAAAGCAACATATAAAAGGTGCGCTCCTTAAAACCCAAACAGGGTCTGGTCCTCCTGGCTATTCGGTTCACTGTAGCTGTGCACAGTAAATTCAACCAGAGGAGGCAGGTCTGGCTTGCAGTTTGGTGAACTGGTTGGTCACAGCAGCTCAAGGGGAGAAGATTCCTTGCAGATCTTCCCTGTCGTCGAAGTTTGGAGATTTGGACTCGCAGCAGGGCTTCACCGGGAGGTTCAGTCATGGTAGAGGTTCTCTTCTGTCAGCTTCTCTTCGGTTCTTTCGATCCAGTGGTGACTCTGCCTTCTCAGTCCCAGAGACCTGCTTTTATGCAGTTTTCCTCCATTCACACAGCCTGGCTGTCAATCACACAGCAGGGTGGCTGTTCCGGCGGGACAGTCACCACAGCCAATCATACAGAGTGCGACATAGGTCTCCAAGGAGACCCTGTGCAGTGAGTCTCAAACCCCTCCCTCACATCCATTCCCCCTCAGACATTTAGGTGCCTAAGGAGGGCTTCTGTTCAGAAGCCCGCCAAAGGGCGGCGAACAAAGGAACCAAACCTGGTTTGGCGCGCAGAGTAAAACAGGAGAAAGACCTTTACAGAAAGAAATGGCGAATAAACCCAGCCGGAACCAAATAAAAGTAAATGGGGTCCAGCGGATTTAAGTTCGAGGCCACTAACTTAGCCTAAAACAGTACCAAGGCTATTTAAATAGACCGCGGTAGGAAAAATAGGGTAGATACCACTACCACCAGCTAAATCTTAAAGAAAGGGAAACAAAATAATGTTTCATGAGAAACAGACAAAAAGGGATAACTGTTAACCCTTTCCAGAACTCTATGTTAAATAGTTTGTACTCAGTCTGTGAATTTAAAAAGACTAATAAAGTCAATGGTAACTTTAAATGTTCTGGGCGACAGTAGTCAGTCCCAGAAAATGAAGTTTAAAGTGGGAAGTCTGAAAAAGACAACCTTGTGTCACTGCACTAAAGGTGCTGTGTAACACACAGTACAAAGATGATGCCTATGGAGTAGGTAAAGCTCCACAGTCTATGAACACAAAAATGTAAAACACACACAGCAAAACACATGTAAGAGTGGGAAAAAAGGCTCACACTCTCACCAGGTGAATAAAATAAATCCTAGAAATCCAGCAAAGCTGCTGAGGGACTCAGTAGGTAAGGGAAATTAGCCATTCTGGAGAATTCTCCCTAACACTCGCCATCCCCAGACTAAGGGACAGGAGGGTTTAATGAACTCCTGGATGTATCTCTTCACTCTAGTCGGTTATAAACATCGTAGAGAGACCATCAGCATTTGGTGGTGACATCCTGACCTGTGCTCAATGGTGAAATCATACCCTTGCAGGCAGATTGACCATCTTAGAAGTAGGTTGGCTCTCACTAGGGTTTGAATAGTAGGGGTCGCCCAGTTTTGTACATCTTATTGCCTTATTTCACCTCCTCCTACCTCATGACCAAGGTAGACCACTTTGCTCTGAACAATTTGACATTTGCTTGCCTTTATGGTCAGATGGGCCTGCTCAAGAGCCTGCAAAACATATCCTAAGTGATCTACATTTTCTTTCCAAGTGGGGCTGAACACTGCAATGTCATCCAAGTATGCAGAAGTCCTCCATCCCATTCAGAACTTGATTGACCATCCTTTGGAATGTAGCAGGTGCATTCTTTAATCCAAAAGGCATGACCTTAAACTGGTAGAGGCCTGCTGGGGTTTAGAATGCAGTTTTTTCCTTGGCATGGTCTGTCAGGGCTATTTTCCAATAGCCTGACGTTAGATCAAATGTACTGAGGTACTTGGCGGCACCAAGTTTATCCACCAGTTCATCTGTCCATGGCAAAGGATGGGCATCAGTCTTACTGACTGACTAGACCATAGACGTGTAGAGGGCTTGTAACCCCGAGATCAAGCATCTTGTTGACATCTCCTTTGATGTGGGATCTCACATGTTCTGACATTCTGTAACCTCTGCTTTTCACAGGTAAACAATCACCAGTGAGAATATCATGTTGGCCCCAAGGGGTCAAGCCTGGTGAAAGTGAAAACAGGGAGGCAAACTGATTTAACAGAACTTTGCACTCCTCCTGTTGTTCAGATGTCAGATTAGAAGAGAGATTGACTCCTTCTATGTTCTCATCCAAAGGTTGGCCTCTGAGGAGGTCAGGCAGAGGATCACCCTTCTCGTCCTCTTGATCTGAAGCTAGAAGCAAAGCTCCCACTTCTTGTCTTGAGACATATGCCTTTAAACGGTTGGTGTGAAAGACTCTGGAGGTATTCGGTTTCTCCTTTGCCTCTTTCTTTCCAAAAATAGCAGTGAGCAACTCCTGTGGACTGGGAGTGATAGTTTCCTCTACCAACTCCTCTGGAAAGCCTCTCATGGTCCTCTCCCTTGCAGGCCTCGTGAGCTCCTGTCTCCTTTTACTGGGAGGCCTGGGGGTACTAGACACAACTCCAAGAGTGTTCATGTCATTACCCAACAGGACTCTCCCAGGCACTTCACTCTGCACACTAACAGGTATTTTGAACAGTCATGTCATTGCACTGGATGAGAGCTGGTAACTGGGGAGGCATTTGCACAGGGCCTCCAGCTAACTTGGTTAGGCGTTTGGGTGCCTTAGCAACATCCTCCACCCTGAAAAATGATTCATCAACCACAGTTATGCTGGCTCCAGTGTCTCTGATGGCAGGAGTCTCCCGGCCATTCAAAAGAACACTATCTTTATAATACTCTTTAGTATTATCTGGGATGGAATTATAGACATCTAAATTCTGTTGTTCCCGCAAACCCAGGGACACTAAGTAAAAACTAGCTGAGACTCTCATGGGTTCATCAGCCAGCAGGTGAAAGTTTCCACTTGCCATAGGTACTTCTGCCTCTGGAGAGAAGGCTAAGGCGACAGTGTGGACCCCGGAAGGTTTACCCTTACATCTGGGATCCCCTTTCATATGGTCAGTTGACCCACAAACATAACATTTCCCAAATGTTTTGATGAATGGGGGCTTGTTCTGACCTCCATCTGGTTTGGGTCCAGATGGTGTACTAGCCTGTTTCGGTTTCCCATGTGGCTTACCCTTATTGTTTTGTTTGGGGCCCTCTTTTGGATTGGAGGTATTAGGATTATCCTTGTTATCTTTCTTTGGCTGCTTTCCCACATCCTTCTTCTGAGTTGCCCTAGAATCATTGTGAGTAGCCCTGTTGGCAACCGCCTAGTCACCAGCCTTAGCTAACTTCTTTGGATCTATCTCCTTGCAATCAGCCAAGTGCTGTCTGAGCTCAGGAGAGCAGGCATCATAAATTGACTCCAACATAACAAGATTTCTCATACCTTCATAAGTGTTTACTCTGTAACCCTTAAGCCAACCATCTAAGTTTTTCAAACATTCACATACCAAGGTAGCCCAAGGGGTACCATCATGCTTTTTGAGGGTCCTAAACCTCTTAAGGTACTGGGAAGGGGTCTTCCCAAATCTAGCAATTAAAGCTAGCTTCACACAGTCATAATCCATCCTATCCACCTCCACCAACTCCATCACAACATCAGATGCAACCGTGGGTAGCCTAGAGAAGAGCCCAGGAAGCAACTGATTCCCTGTAATGTCTTGAATCCCATGGTTATATTCAAACATTGCAACTAATAGAAAAAAAATCAAGCTTAGCCTCATACATACCAACAATTTCTTTAGGCATACGGGGTCTCTTAGGACTGGAAGACCTAGAAGACTCTGGGAGGGAAGCATTTTCCAAAGACAACTTTTTCATTTCGAAGGCATGATTCAACTCCATTTCTCTAAGCTTAAGTTCTTGATTCTTTTGTTCAGTTTGAGCATTTATACGTTTAAATTCCAATTCAAGCCTCAGCTTTTCTAGAGCAATGAATTCAGGACTGAATGTAGGACCTGTAGGGGTCCCAGTCGACAAAGGTTGAGGTTGCTGAGCAGGCAGAGGAGCAGTGAGGCCTACATTGTGAGACACATCTGCCTCATCTAGCTCATCAATGGATACATTATCATCCTCATCATTTTCCACATTTGCTGAGGGGTTATTTCAGACCCACCCTCCAGGCTTTGTTTCTCTAAGAACCTTTCAATCAATTCTGACTTTTTGCCTTTAACAGAGAGATTCCTATCTCTACACAGAGTTTTTCAGATAATCCACAGTGTAACTAAGGAGGGTCGCCTGACTGTAGCTTTATATATCAGATATGATTAATATTGCTTTTTAGTGATGTTTAGCCTTGTGGTTAGTTGATCCAACGTAATAGCAGCACTCTAAGTGTAATCTCTATACTTTATCCTCACCACTGTACACCAGTGTTAGGCAGAATCATATGTAGTACCCTTTGGGAAAACCACACACAATTAAGACCGCAAGTGCAAGTACAAATTCACCTTTGGTACAATCCTTTACTACACAGATGGTTAGAAGAAAGGACCCGCGAGCATCGAGAAGCGTCAGGCGGCCATTTTGGTTGCCGTAGGAACATTGTGCAACTTTGACTTTGTCCCAGAGTGCCTAGAGGCAGTATCCAGCAGTTTACATGCTCGTGGGCTAAAGGAAAGGACCTGTGTTTGTCGTAAAGCATGAGGAGGCCATGTTGGTTGCTGTGGTATCCCCCCACAACAACTTTGGACAGAGATCTTCATTACTCCAAACTGATCTTCTTTGTCCCAGTGGTTATTTTTTTCCATGTCATTTTGCCCCTGGTTGCCACCCTGCACCAGCTCACAGGTGCTAGGTGGGGGCGGAAGGAGAATCAACCAACGGAAGGGAGTTTGAGGAGGAAGTGTCACAAAGGAGTCACAAAGATTGACTGAAGCCTTGGTGTTGCCTTGCCTTGAAGTTGGGGAGATGTCGGTGACTGTTCATCCTCCAGAAACCTTCCTGCCGAGTCCTGGTACGCCCATCATACCGTGGAATGAGTGGAAGGAATATTGGATGAATTACTTGGGTGCCATCAAATACAAAGGGATGACCCCTGTCAAAAGAAAATGTTGCTGTTGCATTCTCTGGGGCAGGAGGGTCAGAAGAAGTACATAGATTTGCTGCTTGTGACAGATGCCCAAGGAGGGGGCGATATAGATGAATATGAAAAGGCCCTCATGCAACTAGAAATATTTTTTTCACCCAAGACCAACATCTACACTCGGAAGCAGCAGGAGCACAAATCGGTAGAACAGTATGTTAGTGCACTGAGGACATTGGCAAGCACTTGTGAGTCACGGCAATGATAGGCAATGGTGAGTTGATAAAGGACCAAATCATTATTCACACAAACAATGCAGTCATCCAAGAATGCTTATAGATGTGTGAGAATCCCACTCTTGAAGGGGCTATTGCGATTGCCAAAAAGGTGGAGCACACCTTGTTGTGTTCCCACACCATAAAGGAGAAGAAGAAGATTGACTTGTCAGAGATGGGCAAATGGCATTTGGCAAAAGAACAGAACTAGGTGAATGTCATTACCAAGAGAAGTAAAAAGGCTAACACGAGGAAGGAAGAACCCAAACGGGAAAGGAAACCCAGGGTTGAGAAGAAGAAGGGATGGCCACCTTCTGATGCTGAAAAGGGTAAGTGTTTCATATGTGGCCATTTTGGATATTTTGCCAGCTCTAAAATATGTCCTCCAATTAATCAAAAGTGCACGAATTGTGGACTCAAGGGGTATTTTGCATTGACGTGCAGGAGAAAAAAAAAGGTTTCCTGTGTTCAGGAAGATCATGAAGAAAATAGCTCATACGAGGAGGAGCAAGTAGTGGTGGTGCAGGAGAATAAGAGGATTATTCCCAAATGAGGTGCCCGAGTTGTAAGATAAGGATAGACGGTTCCCAGGTTAAGTTAATGGTAGACAGTTGTTCACCTTACAAGATATTGTCAGAAACCAGATAGGAAAAGCTGCGGGAAGCAGAATTATGTGGAGAACTGAAGGGATCACCATGAAGGGAATGTTCCAATCTGTCGTGGAGTACAAAGGAAGGCTGGTAGTGGTCAATGTATATGTTGCAACAAAGGGTGTGGACATATTGGGTTGGCAAGACCAGGCAGCTTTGGGTATCAGGTTGGACCGCAGGAGTGATAAGCCTGTTCTGTTTGGATATGACACTGCCACTGAGGAGGAATGTTTTCCAGAGGTGTTCAACAGCAAAGTGGGATGTTTGCATGGGTTCGCTCACAGGACTGTTTTGAAGTCGGATGCCAAACCAGTTGCTCACAAGTTAAGACATATTCCTCTCTCCATCAAAGGCTTCTGGAGGAAAGTATTATAAAAAGAGTGGAGGTGGCGGAATGGGTCAGCCCCATAGTAGTGGGGCAGAAGAAGAATGGGAAGATCAGAATGTGTGTGGACCTTAGGGATGTCAATAAGAACGTTCTTGTAGATTCTGTTTCCAGTGATCACAGAAATTTAGAGCAATGTGGGAGAAGCAGCAATGTTTACGAGTTTCGACTTGTCAGCAGCATATCACCAGATTCTGTTGACATAGGAGTGTCAATGACATTTAACACACCCTTTGGTTTGTTTTGTTTCTGTAGAATGCTGTTCAAACTACCGTCTGCTGCAGCAGTATTTCAAAGGGTGATGAGTAAGATACTCAAGGTGATTGAAGGTATGTTAGTGTACCAGGATGACATTTTGATACATGGGAAAACTCCTTTGGAGCACGATAAGAGGTTGTTTGAAGTATTAAGCAGGCTCAGAGATGGAGGGTTGACAATAGAGTTGAGTAAGTGTCATTTCAGGGTGGAAGAAGTTATCAGGGTCATGTAGTGAGTGGGAAGGGCTATCGGCTCAAGGAGAATGCCATGAGGGCAGTAAGAGAAGCACCTGCATCTAAGAATAAGGATGAAGTGAGGGGATTTTTGGGACTTGCTGAATTTTAAAGCAAGTTTGTTAGGAATTTTGCTGTAGTATCGGAACAAATTCACAGATTTTTGAGAAAGGGAGTGGAATGTGTTTGGGAGGAGGAGTGTCAAAGGGCTTTGGAGGTTATAAAAGATGAGATTTGTGATGCACGGAATTTGGGAGGGTTCAGAATGGAGGATGAGTGCACCATTACAATAGATGCCAGTGTGAAGGGGTTAGTAGCAGATCTTTCCCAGGGTGTTGGGAGAGAGGAGAGGACAATTTGCCATGCTTCTAGAATGTGAGAGTAGATATTCAGTGATAGAGAGGGCATTGCTGGCATGTGTGTGAGGAAAAGAACATTTCAGGAACTATGTTTGGGGTAAGCGGTTTTTGGTGAGAACGGAACATAAGCCTTTGATGGAGGTGCTGTCAGTGAAGGGAATGATGAAGGCCACACCCAGAATAGCCAGGTTATGCATGTGAGTACAGGAATAATATTTTTAAAGTGGAGTATGTACCTGGTGATTTGAACAGGGTAGCTAATTTTCTGTCAAGGGCACCTTTGGAAGGGACAGAGAAGTTAGAAGTTGAGCAGGAGGAAGAGGGACTTATGGAGATTTTTTGGGAATGAACATGTGCTGATTAAGAAAGGGGAGTGGAAGGATGGTTTGGCGGAGGAGCCTGTGCTTGGCTGAGGAATGTTGACGAAACAAGGCTGGCCATGCAAAAGGGAGTTTTCGGATGACTTGAAGGCATACTGGGAAATTCGGGACCAGTTGACTTTGGAAGTTGAGGTGTTATTTAGAGGAGGGGGTTTGGTAGTACTGATGTGTCTTAGGGAGAAGCTTATCAACAAAGCGCATGAAAGGCATTCTGGCATGATGTTCACCAAGAGAAAGCTGAGGGACAGGCATTGGTGGTCAGCAATGGATGTGATGGTGGAGAGGGTGATTAAAGAGTGCAACGCGTGTCATAACTGTGATAAAGCTTTGAAAACTCACAAACAAGAATTGTTTTTGAAGCAGTTGCCCGAAGAGGCGTGCACGAAGATGGCCATTGATATTCTGGGTCCATATGAAATGTTTGGGAAGGAGCATAGATTTTTAATTGTTCTGGTAGATAATTTTTCAGGGTGGCTGGAGGTGAAGTGCTTAAAAAGAATGTCCAGTGGTAAAATAATAAAGTTCCTGGAACAAGTGTTCAGGAGAGAAGGTTTTCCAGTGGAAATGTGGAGTGACAATGGTACCCAATTAAAAAGTATGGAGATAGCAGAGTATGTGAGGAAAAGGGGTTTCAAATGGAAGTTCACGTCCTTGTATAGACCCCAATCTAATAGTGTGGTTGAGCAGTTTAACCGGGTGTTTGTTGGAGTGATCGAACAAGCAGTGAGGAATGGAATAGAGGTGAAAGAGGCGGTTCAGAGGTTCTTGTGGAATGTGAGAGTATCTCCCAATGGGGTCCCTCATGTGTCACTGTTTAGGATTATGAGAGGTACAGAGGCCAACACAGGTCTTAATCCTGGATGGGTGAACAAGATGACTAAAGGTGGTGATGTGGCAGGAAAGTGCAGAGTTTGAAGGAAAGGTTGAGGGAAGCTAAAGGGAGAAACAAGGATTACTATGATTCCAAGTTGGTACGCAACGCTAAGGCGAGGGTTGTGGTGACGGCCGGGTCATGCGTGTGTGTGAAAAAGGGTGTGCACACGGCCAATGGAAGGTCACACTTCTCAGAGCCCAGGAAAGTTCTTGAGTGTTTGAGTAATGCTGTTAGGGTGGATGATGTGTACATCTGGAATCTGGATAGAGTGGTAGCAGTCATAAGAGTTAACGAGGGAGTTGTGTTTAGGGAGAGGCATGTGGGATTGGAGGATCAGTTCAGTCTCGGGAGGCAACATGCTTGCCTTGGAAGCAAGACGACACGGAGCAACACAGGTTCGATCCCCGGGTCTGCGCTTAGAAACCTCTGGGTATTAAGTGCGTTATAAATAACCTATCATATCAGATGATTGTGCACAGGCGCTCTGCGGACAGAAGGCGAAGTGGTTGGATTGAAAGAGGAGTCGATACCGAAGGGCTCGAGTTGATTACTGAATGTAAGTAGACTAAGGGAAATGGCAATATAAAGGGGCGGGATTGTGATATTTTGAGTAACAGGAAATGTTGAGTAGACAAACATAGCGCCTAGAAATCCTAGTTCAAAGGAATTGGAAGAAGACTTTTGAAACTCTAATGGGAGTAGGGATAATAGAGAAAACGCATGGTCAGGCCTGTGAAAGGTGATGTCTTAAACCCTGTATAGGGTAAAATAAGTAGAGGCTAGAGAAGTATACCCCTTATTATAGATGGTTAATAATAAGGGAAGGGGATCACGGGAGTTATTAATGTGCAGTATATGAGTATTTTAAGTATTGTTTGTTGTGTGAAGTATTAAGAAATTGACAGAACTGTGAAATGATTGGAAGTAACATTGTCTGAAGTTAAGGTGCAGCCAGCGATTGGTGCCAATCAAAAGATAGACAGGTCATTGAAATAAAAGAGGATTGAGTGGCGATTGATGGTGTATGCTCATGTTTATTGTTTTAACATTAAAGGTGATGATTTGAGTTGAAATAAAAGGTTTATTTAATGCTCTGGTAAGTATCGACAGCCGATTGAGACTTGTCATTATGGAGGGTAATCCTCTCATGCATCTTTGTAAGACACTGCCAAAACATGCGCCCAAGATCAAACAGTAAAGTGCAGAATGGGTGAAGGGTACAGGGGATACAATGTTTATACGATGGCCACAAGGGGTATCGTTGTCAAAAGCGATACTGCGGAGGGGGCGCTGCTGCGCATCAAGATGGCCGCTTAGTAGAAGAGCTCCTCTCCGGCGATAAATCCTGATTTAAAATACCCTGTATACAAACCCCCCGAACCACAAAAACTGCGGAGCTGACATCAGTGGGCATACCTGTACCTCCGACTGCAAGAACGGGCAAAAACTGTTGCTGTATGCCCAAATACAGCTGGGACTGAGGAGGAAGAGCTCCGGGCCACCCCACAGATCCATAAGAAACTACGTGAGAGCCGTGGCTCTTGGCCGCGCGTGGGCCTCTCTGGGGGGAGAGTCAGCCTAGCAGACGGCGTGAGCTGGGAGCGAAGACACCATTGATCCGGGCCGCCGCGGGCACAGGGTGACGCCAGACAGAAGAGGCGAAGACCAAGGTGAAACTCATCCGGTAGGAGCGGCGCTGCCCCCCTTGCAACCCCCGTGCAGTCCTCTGGCAGGCCATCCGCGCATGTTCTGACTCACCTCCCGCATCCCCTGCGCTCGCCAGAGCCTCTATGATTGCACTGGCCCGTCACAAAAAGGGTCACCTCCCTGGGGAACGGACGGCCGCGGAGGCCGAAACATAACTGTCCTAACCCCATTCCACTGGCCCGACTGCAAGCTGGGACAGCACATCTAAACAATACGCACATACGCGATCCTCTCCCCAGTAGCGCACCGGGACAGAAATTAAAACAACCCCTCCTGCATGAATATAAGTGACAGCAAAGGCGGATAACTGGGCTGGTGGAGACAAAAAGGACCCAATAGACCGTGGTGGAACTCAGGCAGGCACTGCGTACACAACGCCCACGTGCCTGTGGAGACCCGGACCACTTGGGTACAAAACGCCCTCATATCTCACCGCGAGGCAGTGTAGAGGATGTCTCCCATTTGGGCCTGTATGTGAAATAAGAGCACTAGATAATGACACAACGTTACATAGAAGGGAACCAGTGCACTCGGACACAATCACAATACTCCATCTGCACAACGCTCCCAAAGAAGCGGGGAACCTCCTACCCGTAAAGCCCACCGGTATGTGTTGTGAGAAAATATAATTGCCACACTTTACCTTCACCGCATCCATACCTGGAAGGCAAAATATCCTTCATAATCCAGAACGACCCTAACAGTGCAGGGATACGTGGGAAGACACAGTCCACTCTGGAAAGTGGTGGCAAGCCACGCTAACCTAACCCGTAACCCCTGTCAAGACAAAATAAAGGAGTCAACACTGGGCTAAACACTGACCTCGTAGGCAAAGCCAAGCGGGACAACCTGCCCCGAGGGGGCAGCTGAAGACGGTTCTGTTACCAACAACTGCAGAATAAAGCGACAAGAAGGGGACAAGAACCACAACCCTAACATAGTTGGCCTCAAGGTCACTCTGTAGTCCAATCAGCACCTGTGAAGCCCCACATCTCGCTGCAAACAAACTCGAACCTGACCACACATCTTTTTCCGCCATCCCTATAAAGCCGAACGAAACAAAGACCCCTGTAATGCCTGGAAAGAATGCAGTCAAAAGCAGGAAAACTGGACCAATGGACTCCTTCATGAACTCACAAACATCCTCCGAAATCCTGGCTCCATCATCAGAAGCCTCATCCTCAGGCGCAGACGACTCGAAATTCGACCAGCTCCTCACCACAGTGCAAAACGGATTCCTTGCGATCAACGTCAAATTGGATGACATCGTCTCAGCAATAGGCTCCCTCAAGACTTGGGAGGACAAATAGGCTCCCTCAAGACTTGGGAGGATCACGGACGCTGAGAACAGGATCAGTGCAAACAAGGACTCAACTCACCAAAATACACATGACATTGCGCTCCTGAAAGGGGAAATTAATAAGCTCTCAGATAAGTGTGAGGACCTGGAGTCGAGATCAAGAAGGAATAACATACCTATTGTTGGCCTTTCAGAATCCTTTTGTAAAGGTCCCATGGAGTCTCAAATCGAAATCCTCTTGAAATCCCTCCTTGGCGAAGAAACATTCTCCCCACAATTTTTGGTCGAACGAGCACACTGTACCCTTGCTCCTCCACCCAAGCCAGGGGCCCTCCCAGTATGATCATTGTCCAATTGCTGAACTATAGAACAGGGACTCAATCCTGAAACTGGCAAGGGGAAAGGGGCCCCTAAAATATGAAAACGACAACATCCATATATATCCCGATTTCTCAGCGAGAGTCCAAACTCAAAGACAATCCTACGAGTCCATCAAGCGTCAGCTGCAATTGAGATGAGTCCCATACGCTCTGCTGTTCCCCGCAAAACTGCGCATACAGCACGGCGGCCGGGCGCACTTCTTCGAGTCTCCCACGGCAGCGCTGGCATACGTGGAGGCCTCAATTCCTCTCCCTCCCGGAGAACACGAACTTGACCAAAATGGCCTGCAGCGACCAGTATAGTCCTCAAAATGCCCCATAAGTGATCGCAACTCTACCTTACTCCTCTGTTCATACTTACATATTTGAAGTGGAAAAAGGGGTACTACGGTTCACTGAGATTAAATGAAGCCAGATGAGATGCGCTCGAACAGGAAAGCGGTATTGCAGCACTCGTCCCTTCCTCGGGTGAAACCACAAGTTTGTAAGAAGGGATCATCATCAAGTTGGGTCCGATGATGTGGGTGGGGGTGGGTATAGACAACATGGGACTGTTTCGTTGTTCAAGAACATTGTTACTCCCTTCGAAAGCCCCAGTTGGGCTTCAGGAGAAGAGCTTAATTGGTTTGATCAAGTTAAAAAATGCAATCACTGAATCACGCGCCGATCCCCTCAAAGAACTTTCCTCCCCCCTCAGACTCGATTGGTACCCATCACAATGGCGCAAAAAGCAAAACCACCTGCTGGGTTAAAACTCAAAATGCTTACCTGGAATATCAGAAGACTAAATAACAGGGCAAAAATCAACAAAGTGGGGGCATATATCAACAGACATCGCCCACACATCACCATGCTCCAGGAAACCCATGCTTTACGAGAAACTAACAAAAACATTTTACGGCAATGGGGCAATAATAGACACTATACTGAATATTCGTCCCAGAATAGAGGTGTCCTTACACTAATACACCCCTCGCTGGGGTTTTCCACTGAAAAAAGCAAAATAGACCCACTGGGCAGATATGTCATGGTATGGGGGGGCGGTGGCAGGTGAGAAACCGGTACTGGTCAATACCTATGGCCCGAACGTAGATGACCCTGAGTTCTATGTCCATCTCCTAGATGAAATCAGTCCTACGCTAGACACATGGGTACTGTGGGGGGGACTTCAATACTATCCTTGACGTCTCATTAGACAGGTCCTTGAGTAAGCAAAGGAACCTCACCAGAGCGGCCAACATTATACACCAGGCCCTAGAGGAAGTGGCCTTGACTGACGCATGGAGAGGAATACATCCAAATGATAGACAATACACGTTCTACTCTTCAGTGCATGATACGGAATCCAGAATAAATTATTGGTTCATCTCCTCCCCTCTAATTAATGCAGTTGAACACTGCAAAATCCTTCCCTGTACACTCTTGGATCACTCCCCGGTCACAATTGAGGTATCCCTATACAGCATAAAGCGTCCAACCCAGCGATGGTGAATGCCCTCAAATATATTAAAGGACCCGAACATTGTAGAATCACTGCATGTAGATATGGAGGAATTCTTCCAATTGAATAAAGGATCAGTAAGCAAATAGCCCACCATATGGGAAACATTCAAGGTTTGGGTAAGGGGCAATTTACAGGCCGATTCATGGAATAATTAGCGCGGCGCAAGTGGCCAAAAACGTGCGATTCGCAGTGGAATAGCTAAAATCGCAGTGCAAGTGCGAAAATCGCACGAAAAGCAGCGCACATCGATTCATGGAAGGCCGTGCGCGAGAAAACCATCGGATGTGCGCTAAAAAAGTGTGCGGCGCACGTTGGCGCACAGGCCATCTAACGGCGTGCGCCAGGTCACAGCGAAAATCGCACAGGCCACAGCGAAAATCGTACATAGCGCGGCGCACACAACAAAAGTAGGCGGAACACGGGGCGTAACACTTGGAATGGGGAACAACTTGCCAAAATGTGGGCGTCACGGGGGAAGTACAGGGTGCAAGTGCGCGGAATGCCCACACGCTCGCCTACAACACGTATTCATGGAATCGAATAGGGCAAAAAAGCGCATGGTCAAACCAGCGCACAGGCACAAACACGACCGCCACAAGAAAGCAGGCGGTAGCGTCTCTGCGCCTGTAATAAATGTGCGCCAAAAGGTGCGCCAACAAATAGCACCTATATACAGCTATGATGAATGTCCTATACTGTTGCCCTCCAGGACAAATGACGTGCAAAGGGGTACCCACAAACACGGACACCTGCTGACTGAAAAATAACGTGTGCGTGTATTGCGGGGTGCGCGGGAACTTTCACACGCGATTTGGCACGGTACGTGGATTTCAGGGGTGCGCGGGAAGTTCCACACACGATTTGGCTGGGTACGTGCACGGGAATTTCCACACGCGACTTGGCTGGGTACGTGGATCTCAGGGGTGCGTGGGAAGTCTCACACACGATTTGGCAGGGTACGTGGATTTCAGGGGTGCGCGGGAAGTTCCACACGCGATTTGGCCGGGTACGTGCGCGGGAATTTTCACACGCAACTTGTCTGGGTACGTGGATCTCAGGGGTGCGCGGGAAGTCTCACACGTGATTTGGCAGGGTACGTTGATTTCAGGGGTGCGCGGGAAGTTCCACACGCGATTTGGCCGGGTACGTGCGCAGGAATTTCCACACGCGATTTGGCTGGGTACGTGGATCTCAGGGGTGCGCGGGAAGTCTCACACGCGATTTGGCAGGGTACGTGGATTTCAGGGGTGCGCGGGAAGTTCCACACGCGATTTGGCCGGGTACGTGCATGGGAATTTCCACACGCGATTTGGCTGGGTACGTGGATCTCAGGGGTGCGCGGGAAGTCCCACACGCGATTTGGCAGGGTATGTGGATTTCAGGGGTGCGCGGGAAGTTCCACATGCGATTTGGCCGGGTGCGTGCGCGGGAACTTCCACACGCGATTTGGCTGGGTACGTGGATCCCAGGGGTGCGCGGGAAGTCTCACACGCGATTTGGAAGGGTACGTGGATTTCAGGGGTGCGCGGGAAGTTCCACACGCGATTTGGCCGGGTACGTGCGCGGGAATTTCCACACGCGACTTGGCTGGATACGTGGATCTCAGGGGTGCACGGGAAGTCCCACACACGATTTGGCCAGGTACGTGCGTGGGAATTTCCACACGCGATTTGGCTGGGTACGTGTATTTCAGGGGTACGCAGGAAATTCTACACGCGATTTAGCTGTGTGCTCCCAGGTATTCCCTGTACACCCTCCACGGCCCCTGCAGGCAGCCGACACCACAGGGGACTACCCTACACACCTGCTCATGTCACCCAGCACCCCCACCCCCCAGCAGTGTGGGGCACCCTCCACCAGGCCCCCACTCATGTCCCCTATCACCCCCACCCCCCAGCATCCAGGGGCACCCTCCACCAGGCCCCCACTCATGGCCCCCTGCACCCCCACCCCCCAGCAGTGCAGGGCACCCTCCACCAGGCCCCCACTCATGTCCAACTCATGTCTCCCTGCACCCCCACCCCCCAGCATCCAGGGCACCCTCCACCAGGCCCCCACTCATGTCCAACTCATGTCCCCCTGCACCCCCACCCCCCAGCATCCAGGGGCACCCTCCACCAGGCCCCCACTCATGTCTCCCACCACCCCCACCCCCCAGCCTCCATGGGCAGCCCCCACCAGGCCCCCACCCATGTCTCCCACCACTCCCACCCCCCAGCCACCATGGGCATCCCCCACCAGGCCCCCACTCATGTCCCCTATCACCCCCACCCCCCAGAAGTGCAGGGGCAGCCTCCACCAGGCCCCCACTCATGTCTCCCACCACCCCCACCCCCCAGCCACCATGGGCAGCCCCCACCAGGCCCCCACTCATGTCCCCTGCACCCCCACCCCCCAGCAGTGCAGGGCACCCTCCACCAGGCCCCCACTCATGTCCAACTCATGTCCCCCTGCACCCCCACCACCCAGCATCCAGGGGCATCCTCCACCAGGCCCCCACTCATTTCTCCCACCACCCCCACCCCCCAGCAGTGCAGGGGCACCCTCCACCAGGCCCCCACTCATGTCCCCCACCACCCCCACCCCCCAGCATCCAGGGGCAGCCTCCACCAGGCCCCCACTCATGTCTCCCACCACCCCCACCCCCCAGCCACCAGGGGCAGCCCCCACCAGGCCCCCACTCATGTCCCCCTGCACCCCCACCCCCCAGCAGTGCAGGGCACCCTCCACCAGGCCCCCACTCATGTCCAACTCATGTCCCCCTGCACCCCCACCCCCCAGCAGTGCAGGGCACCCTCCACCAGGCCCCCACTCATGTCCCCCATCACCCCCACCCCCCAGCATCCAGGGGCACCCTCCACCAGGCCCCCACTCATGTCTCCCACCACCCCCACCCCCAGCAGTGCAGGGCACCCTCCACCGGGCCCCCACTCATGTCCAACTCATGTCTCCCACCACCCCCACCCCTCAGCAGTGCAGGGGCACCCTCCACCAGGCCCCCATTCATGTCCAGCTCATGTCCCCCTGCACCCCCACCCCCGAGCATCCAGGGCACCCTCCACCAGGCCCCCACTCATGTCCCCTATCACCCCTACCCCCCAGCATCCAGGGGCACCCTCCACCAGGCCCCCACTCATGGCCCCCCACACCCCACCCCCCAGCCACCATGGGCATCCCCCACCAGGCCCCCACTCATGTCCCCTATCACCCCCACCCCCCAGCAGTGCAGGGGCAGCCTCCACCAGGCCCCCACTCATGTCTCCCACCGCCCCCATCCCCCAGCCACCATGGGCATCCCCCACCAGGCCCCCACTCATGTCCCCCTGCACCCCCACCCCCCAGCAGTGCAGGGCTCCCTCCCCCAGGCCCCCACTCATGTCCCCCTGCACTCCCACCCCCCAGCATCCAGGGGCACCCTCCACCAGGCCCCCACTCATGTCTCCCATCACCCCCACCCCCCAGCATCCAGGGACACCCTCCACCAGGCCCCCACTCATGTCCAACACATGTCCCCCTGCACCCCCACCCCCCAGCAGTGCAGGGCACCCTCCACCAGGCCCCCACTCATGTCTCCCACCACCCCCACCCCCCAGCCACCATGGGCAGCCCCCACCAGGCCCCCACTCATGTCCCCTATCACCCCCACCCCCCAGCATCCAGCGGCACCCTCCACCAGGCCCCCACTCATGTCTCCCACCACCCCCACCCCCCAGCAGTGCAGGGGCACCCTCCACCAGGCCCCCACTCATGTCTCCCACCACCCCCACCCCCCAGCAGTGCAGGGGCACCCTCCACCAGGCCCCCAATCATGTCCCCTGCACCCACACCCCCCAGCATCCAGGGACACCCTCCACCAGGCCCCCACTCATGTCCCCCTGCACCCAGGTCCTCACAATCCCCAATCATGTGCGTTATGGTCAGCCTCCACAGACAAAAGGCCCTACCAAGTAACCCATTCACCCACATGGAAATGGAAATTACATGTTACACCCCCAATGTTCATAAAGCAAATGAACCCATGTCGTCACACACAATGGTTGCAATTGAATGGGAAAACACCCAACATGACATGCATGAAACCAATGAGATGATACCACACAGTGAAGTATGAAAACAAAATTGTATTAAAAAGAATTGAATGCAAATGAAATGAAACAAACTACAATGGCAATGAAAAAAAGATAAGCTGCATGTCCGTCCAAAAAAATCAAAACTACAAATCCAAATCCAAAAAAATGTTGTCCAAAGTCACATTAAAAATAAAATCAATCCGAGAGAGAAAAATAAATGCAAAGACCATTGCTCCATGGTGAATAAATAAAAAAAAAGAAACTAAAACAATCCAATGAAGAACTATGTACAAAACATCCAAGGGTCCATGAGCCCAACTGAACAAAGGAAACCTACAAAAAACCCTAACTAAAATGCAACTATATACAAAAAGTGGAGCAGTGTCCGTCGACTCCAAATCATAAGAAGAAACAAAGGAAACCTAAAACTAAAGAACTATATACAAAGGCGGCGGGCAAGTCCAGCGGCTCACTCCGTGGTGTTCCGGGCCAGGGCATCATCAAACTCCTCGTCTATGTCCCGGAGGCGGTCCTGTTCCATGGCCCCGAGGGTCCGCAGGGACGACGCCATCTGCTCCTCCAACCCCCTGCGGATTGCCTCGAGGCACTCGGCCCGCCTCAGGGCCCTCCGCATGGAGTTCTCCGCCCTGACCATCGTGAGCCACGATTCTTCTGCCCGCCGCCGCTCCGCACCTATCTGCTGGCCCAACCGCAGCCACACGGAAGACACTTCCTGTCCTGGGTCCTCCTGCCCTCCGGTCGATGCCTGCCCCTCCGATGCCATGATGCCTCCCACGTTGACTCTGCTGCTGCCTCCAACGCAACTGCCTCTGCCAGCACGACGGCATCCAGGCTGATGGAATCCACCGACGCCGTCGTGCACGTGCCCTGCCTGATGATGCCGGCACATCCTCCATCTGCTGGGGTACAGTTGCTGTGGTGTCCACCCCTGCTGGACCTCCGACTCCCGACTGTGGCAGGGATGGGATCCCCACCGAGCTGGCTGCATTGGTCAGGGCAGGTCCACAGGGGGCCCTGGTGGCATCTGGGCCGGAAGACGGCAAGGAGAACGACCGGCGTATAGCCTCCACAAAGGAGGAGAGGGCCGCCAGATTGGCCGACACATGCAGGAAACCCCCGAACATGGAAGATCCCAATTGGGCCACGTCGGCACGGTGCTCTTCGTGATGACGTGCGTGCTCCTCCCGGGAAGCACGCACGTCATCACGAATTGCACCCGCGTGCATCGCGACCCCAATCAGGACCTTCTCCATACGGCCACGGGTTCCCTCGTCCACAGGTGGAGGGGAGTCAGGTGACATGGACATCCCCTCTACCTGCGTACGGGCCTGGGACAGGGCATCCCTGCTGGTGCATGGTGGTGCACTCACAGGGTCAGGGACAGCGACATGCACAGGCCCCTCCACGGTGACCTGTGCTGCCTCCTGCCCCTGCCCCTGGACTGCACCACTTGCACCAGCAGGGATGCCCCCACCAGGCCCCATGTGCGCCTCAGTGGCGGCCTCCTCCTCCTCTGTGGAAACCACCAACCTGGATGGCTCCTCACCGTCTTCCGCCGTAGCAGGCCCCTGTGGGGGCTCACCCACCCCTTCTGCTGCAGCCGTGGGGGCATACCCGCCGCCTTGCTCCACAGCGCCGTCTCTGCCCTCTTCTTCACTAGCCGCTGCGTAGAGGGAGACATAGAACACAAGCATCAGGGTATTGTACAATGGTCCCCTAGACAGGAAGCAATAGCAGATGAGTACCACTGTCAAAGTACACTTCCATGATGTCCCTCCACAACACATGGGTCAGTCCAGGCAAAACACACACAGTAACAGGCATGGTGCATGCCATGGACATTTGCATACATGCCCAATGGACTCTTGAAACATACAATGATATGGAACTCACATGCATCATGGGTCATGCCTATCACATGCACACACTTCACCTCAGTCACATCCATCTGGCCTCATACACCCCAAACACAGCGGATACAAGGATAACTAGGCTGCATCAGTGAATCTGTGCATTGTCACACACATGTGTCATGCATCCATGGCATTCACAAGTCACAGACATGCAGGTCAGGCACACAGACATGGCTACCATATATGTACCTGGCATCAGCACCCATCCCTCGCCCCCACCCATGTCCAGGAACAGAGACTGGCATGCTCTCATGTGTAAAATCTGCATAGGGCTCCCCATGTCGCATTTAAACACATGCAACAACCATGTGGTTCACACATCACTGGTCGCACATGCATTACCATGATGTCCCTGCACACATACATGCATACATGGCCTATGTCACACATACAGGCAAGTATCAGACAACCAGCACACTGCTGCAACATGCCCTGTCTCATACAGCAATGCTTGGCCACTTACCGCTCAACTCCAGACGGGTCTCCCTCTCAAGGATCTGGGCGTGGAGCGCTGGGCGTACGCGTTCCAGGACCCTCATCTGGATGGAACTCATGCGGCCCCGGCCCCCCTCCACGAGGCGCCGGGCCTTCACGAGGGTCCTGGACCTCAAGTCCTCCCAGCGCTTCTTGATCTTCTGGACGTCACGGGTTGCCACCCCCTCCGCGTTGATGCAACCACACAGTCGGCCCAGATCCTCTCCCGTCCTTCCTTGCTGGCACGGGACGATCATAAGAGGGCATCATACTGCCCCAGGGCATGCTCCACCAGGACACCAACTTCGGTGGCAGTGAAGCTGGTGCCCCTCTGCCCCTCTGGCCTGGTGTTGCCACTAGTGCCAGATGTTGAAGTGCCCGACATGGCAACCCCAGAGGCAGGAGTGGGTGGGCAACTGGGTCCTGGGGCTGGGCTGTGGAGCGATGTTATCCCAGTCGGGAGTCTTCTGTTCCAGCAGGGGTGGACACAGCAACTGGACCCCTGCAGATGGCTGATGTGCAGGCACCAAATGGCAGGGCACGGTGGCAGCAGGCAGGCAGGCAGCAGCAGATGGCACGTGGGAGGCTGCTCGGGGCTCTGGGGGGCAGTAATTCGGCCTTCTGGGCAGGAGCGTGGTCTTTCATGTGTTTTCGCATGGCCAGCTTGATACGGAGTAATTTGGCATGTGAAAATCCTGCACGTCAGCGTGAAATTCGAGGAAAGGCCCTTAGCGCGTAAGCGCGTCAGCACGCATACGCGATTCTATTGGACCAAAGGCCCTCAGCGCGTAAGCGCGTCAGCACGCATACGCGATTCTATTGGACCAAAGGCCCTCAGCGCGTAAGCGCGTCTGTGACGTGACCCGCACGGGTGTTTCCCTCATAGCACGTGATGCTGGAGCACACGTGGAAAGACTGCACGTCAGAGTGTCAATGCGTGTAATTGGACAAAAGTGCGCGTACACACGATTGGCCTATGTACGTGTATTTCAGGGGTGCGCGGGCACTTACACACGCGAGTACATCAGCGCACGTGTATTCCGGGGTGCGCGGAAATTTCCACACGCTATTGGCCTGGGTACTGGATTTCAGCGGTGCGCAGGAAGTTTCACACGCGAGTACATCAGCGCACGTGTATTCCGGGGTGCGTGGAAATTTCCACACGCTATTGGCCTGAGTACTGGATTTCAGGGGTGCGCGGGAAGTTTCACACGCTCGCCTACAACACGCGCAAAGAAACACGTACGCCAGTAGGAAGCAGGCATACGTCGACCCGCGACGCATAAATTTGCGTGCAAAAAACGAACAAGCTCAGACGCCAGGATGAATATACCGTTCCTAGCAGCAGTGGCCGTGGGCTACCAAAGGAGGAGGAGGAGGATAGTCAGGGCCAGAATTTTCACACCCAGAACCAGCCTTTTCGGGATGCCTGATGACCAGGTGTATAGGAGGTACAGGTTTCCACCACACATAATACTGGACCTGGTGAGTGAGTGGGAGGATGACCTCACATCACCCACCCTGTGCTCCCAAGCACTCAGCCCCCTGGAGAAGGTCCTCAATGTACTGCACTTCTTAGCTACTGGATCATTTCAGCGGACAAGTGCCATAGTGGGTGGGGTGTCACAGGCCATGCAGTCACGCTGCCTACACCAGGTCTTGAACATCATCACTGCACGCCCATCAGTCCGCAGGCACATATACCTGCCCAGAACACCTGCAGAAAGGCATGCTGCCGCCCTGGATTTTTACGGTGTGGCACAATTCCCCAAAGTGCTAGGTGCCATCGACTGCACCCATGTGGCTCTACGTCCCCCCAGGGCATCTGAGCACATCTATAGGAACCGCAAGCACTGGCATTCCATCAACGTGCAGGTAGTATGTAATGCCAAGGGAATCATCACCTCAGTATATGCCAACTATCCCGGGTCCACCCACGACAGCTTCATTTACCGAATGTCCACCCTAAGCCGGGACCTAGAAGCTGGGCGGCATGGTGATACATGGCTGCTTGGTGAGTATGAATGCCACTGCACATGCATGCATGTCAGATACTGAGCAAGGTCACAACCCCACCAATGATACCCATCACCACCTCCACAGGGGACAGTGCCTACCCTCTCAGCCCCCACATGATGACGCCAATTCGGAACCCCACCACGCCACCCGAGGTAAGATATAACACAGCCCACATTGCAACCCGGGTCATAGTGGAGCGCACATTCGGAGTGCTTAAGTCACGCTTTCGCTCCCTTGACCGTTCTGGCGGGCAGCTGTTATACGCCCCCCCAGTAGTGTGCAGGATCATAGTGGCAGCATGTGTCCTGCACAACGTTGCAACACGCCGGGGCCTGGCCGTGGACATGGTGGTGCCCCCACATCCTCAACCTCATGCACGCCCGCTGCGCATGGGAGAGGAAAGGGCGCGGGGGGAGGCAGCCCGTACACAGCTAGTGGCTAATTACTTCACATAGAAATCACACCCCTGTGGAGTGCACACTGCCCTGGCACATACCATCTGGCAATCAATGATGACTCAACCTGACATTGATCCTGAATGTCTGGAGAATCAACCGTCAAAACCATATCAGCCTGAGATTGTTCACCTGGAAGTGTTACAATGTGTGCATCCCTACCTACACAGACACCACCAATGCAGTTTCGTGAAAAAACACATTCATGCAGCTAAAATGAATACCCACTTGCAAAATGCAACATGAGGACAGTGCCATGTCACCCAACCCATCCCCAGCACCGCCACACGACACACCATGCCATGTCATGCTATGTGCAGGTAAACAAAGTAATCCCCACAACATGACACAAGTGTCACAAAGTACAGTGTCCCTAATTGAAACTCGCTACAACTGAAATGCTCACAGTAATGCAGGACCAACAACACACTTGAGCAGGTATTTAGCAATAACACTTATCAGCTACTGACCCTCAAAACTACCATTAACATGACATTACGAATGTAAGGAATCAGTAGTCTCACCACCTGGAAATGCCTGCACTCCCACCACTTCCAACTGTACAGTGTTGCCGCCATGTAGAGTTGTTGGTGCACTGCTGCCAACATGGACCCCATCTCCAAAGCAGAGGGCCTTGTGTAGACATGAGGAAAGGACCTGCAAATTAGGAGGTAGACATGGATGATGAGTTACACATCAATGCAACATGCAGTGTACAACACAACAGCAATATGCACTAGGAATGTATACACAGTATTGACTAGACTACCCACACATGTAGTGGGAGTCCAATGTCACCATGTACGTCAATGTCACTTGGGCACACCCTTTGCAAGCCCATGGAAACGGGAAGCAGGAGGGGTGTGTGTGACAAAAACCCAAGCATCTGAACCAAATACATGACAAGCCTGCATGTGCCCAGCCACAATGCAGCATATGCCCACTGGAGCCACACAAGGCAACACACTGTCGCAAAAAAAAAAAAATTTAAAAAAAATTTAAAAAATAAAAAAATAAAAAAAAATAAAAAATGGCCATTAATGGGCCCGGGGGGGTCGTGGGGGCCACCCAGGAGGTCAGAGGACAGGGTGCACACCAAAACCCACCTGTGTGGATCTTGCGAAAAAAAAACACCTCCATGGGCTCATGGCTCACACGGCTACCCTATTGTGGGAGTATCACTGCTGTCGCTATTATCACCCTGCGCAGCTGCATCCGGAGGTGGTGGCACTATGGGGGGCAGCCCACGCAAGTCCCTAGTCTGTTCCTCCATGGCTGCAAGCATGCCGGTGTGGTAGGTCTCGTTCTGGAGGATGAGTGTGCGAAGGTCCCCATGCAACAACTCACGGGATGCCCGGACCTCCGCCCTATTTGCCTGCATCTCAGCTGAGAGCGTACGGGTGAGACGCCCCAGCAGCTGTTCTGTCCTTCGGTTTGTTGAAGCCTCAAGCTCAACAAGAGTCGTCCTGAGGTGAAGGAGTTCCAGCCTCAGGGCTTCCCTGTGGCCCTGGGACTCTATGGAGATGGCTTCCTGCAGAGTCGCCAGTGCCGCCCGCCTGTCCCTGTTGGACGCCAACATGTCCTCCCTGTGTGACTGGCAGATGGAGTCGGTTGCCTGCTGTAGTCGCTCCATCAGCCTTTTCGGGGGGACAATGGAAGTGGCCACCCTATCCATGGCCTGAGCCATCATCTCCGATGATGTTGCCTGTTGGGTTGCCATACCGTAAATGGATTGCTCCCATGCGGTATTGCCAGGTGGCGTACGGCCACCACGTCGGCGGGCACCACACCTGTCTGGGGCAAGGCGAACTGCGCCTTGCTGTGCCAGCACTGTCTGAGGCTGCAGGACTGCATTCCCCCTCTGATCTGCTGGCCCGGGAACAGGATCAGATGTCGCGGAGTGTGACCCTGCATCCGTAACCACCAAAGGCGTAGCTGCCAACACTGACATCCCCATTGAGGGTTCTGACCCTGGTGCAGGTGGGTGGGACAGAACAGAATCCCTCCCAAGAACACTCACCTGCGACGGCACGTAGGTCTCATCATCCGAATCAACACCTGAGTACAGCTCGGGGGAGGTGCAGCCAGAGACACCCCTTGAGAGCACGACCTGCAGCAGTTGTGGGTTCTCACCCACCACCACACCACGTCCCTCACTGGTGGTCGGTCGGCCCTCAGACCCCTCCTGGGTCTGCACCATCTCCACAACCCCAGCAGTATCAGGTGCGTCTTCCCCTGCAAAGACATAAAAGCAAACAAATGGAAACAGGCATTAGCACCATAGCACACAATGAGGGGTGAGAAGCAACAGAACCAGTACTTGATTGACACATGTCCCACATGACTAAAACCCTCCCATGCAGGCACCTTTACTGCGTATGAAGGGTAGGCAAATGGCACACACTGATGACACCATGATGGAAGATGAACTCATGTTCTGCATGCTGCCTGGCAGTGGCATCACACATTGGCCTGTGATTGCCAGGTGAAATACACATTCCATCACACAGATGGCATGTACCATTGCTATTAAGTGAAGATGGAGAGGAGGGCAGCACTTATTCATTCAGTCCAGTTCCCTCATGTAATAGCTTTTCTAATTCAAACAGGTCTGATTTTTCACCTGGAGCTGCCAGTCCAAAATGGTCCGATTGCACAGGGGCATGTCTAAACAAATGATATCCAGGTAACAAAGTCACTCCACTTTACCATAGCCATGTCAGACATGTGACTAGAGGACTGAGAAATGCCTAGTAAAAGTGGTGGAATGCAAACAATCTGCCTGAATGAACAGAGAAAAATAAGCAACAATGTTGTGGCAAGGTGACACTTCAAGGGCAACTGGAGTGCTGTTGGGCTAGATGTCTACTGTTGGCAGAAGGGATACTGCTATGGCCAAATGCTGCCGCGCAGAATGTATTGCATGAAGCACATGGGTGACCCAAACAACTCAGGCGCACATACCCTCACCTGGCACACAAACAGAAGCCCTCACACACACACCATGCACATGGATGACACACACATGCATGTGCACTCACCGGACAATGCCTCATAATCAGGCAGATCTCCCACGCCTTGGATCTGTTCCTCCGTGACGTAGGTCCCAGCGACTGACTCATATGGAGTGAGTTCAATGTCTTCTACTGGAGACCCACTTCCAGTCACTAGAGTGGCGGCATGACTTGAGGCCAGCTTATTCTTTGCCCTGCGCTTTAGGTCATTCCAGCGCTTATAGCAATCATTGGCTGTGCGCCCCAAGGGCACTTACGATGTCCGCAACGGTCTGCCAGTGTGCCTGGCGTTGTGCAGGTGTGGTCTTGGATCCTGCAACAATGACCATTTCGTTATCATGTGTGGACACATACTCGACAAGTGCATTCAGTTCGGCATCCGTGAAGCTGGGCTTCCTCGATGGGCCGGACTGTGTAGCCGTGTCTGGGGCATCAGCCTGTGCCGGACGAGCACTCTTCCTCTTCCGCTTGGAAGGTGGTGGTGATCCTGAGTGTCCTACGCCGCTCTGGACACTAGGGGCTGGAGCCCTGGTGGACTCTGTATCAGGAGTGTGGGATTGCACACTCAGCATGGGAGTTGGTGCAGGCATTGGCTCAAGTGTAATGGTGTCAGGGGGAATGTCAGCAGGATGGACTAGGAGCGACACTGTCCTGGCTGGGTTTGTGAGAGCTGGGGTGGATGGAGCCGCAGCTGCCCCTGCAGCCTCTCCACCCTGCCTACTTGGGGCAGCAGATGACCTTGCTGCCCCTGATCCACATGGCCTGATGACATCAACGTGCACCAGCACACGTGTCATAGGCCTGCTGACCTGGAAGTCAGCCATGGAGTCAGCCAGGTCTGCTGCCACAATGGGCTGGTCCAACAAGGGCTGAGCATGGATGGTGTCAGCCACATCAGCCTCAACCAGGTGGGGCGGGGGGATTATGGGTGCCCTTGACTGGTCCTCCACCCATGGGGGGACAGGGTCACCCTGCAAGTAACGACCACGTCCCCTACCGGATCCACCACGGCCACCACTTGTGGCTCGTCTACCTTTGCCACCCTTACGGATTCCTCGCCTCCCAACCATGGCACTGATGTTAATGTGCATATGGGAGTGGCTGTAAACTATTGTCCTGGGCAATTGGGGGTCAAAGGGGTTGGGTACCAGATGGTAATTGTACCCTAGTGCTCTAGTAAGGCTAAATGTGACCCCTGGGGAAAGATGACGGGTCACGCAACGCACAGGAAGCCCAAAAAAGGGAGATGACGTGCACGCAACCGCTCCTAGACCACGTGTGCAGAAAAAAAAACCTGCACTACGCTGTGGCACCCAGTAACACAAGAATGAACGTATGCGTGTCACACGCAGCCTAGATTGACCTCTGAAGGGGTAGGCTACACACGGTGCAAGCACAGATGTTAGATACGTGCGTGACTCACCGTCTGCCAGGAAAAAGAGCGTGAAAAAGAAGCGCGTGTGCGCGTTGGCAACACCCCCGCCAAAAGAAGAATTGTACTCTGTCTGAGAAGACAGGACAACAGTAGAAGGGAACACTGTTTGAGGGAACAGGCCCAGGTAAACCAGAAAAAGAGAAAAAAGAGAAAAAGCTGTCAGAGGTAACAGGGACTACGAACTTGAAACGCCGTGAAGTAAATCGCGTGTGAAACGACAAGAAGTACGGATTTCACCCACTCGCTCTCCACGAAAAGCACGTACAAGGAAATGGTGTTCTACACGTACCTTTTATGCAGGCCCACACGTCCAGCGTCACTTCCGTGTGTACGCGCTAGGGCCATTTCCACCAATTACACGCTTTGTCACTTCCACGTGTACACGCTAGGGCCATTTCCACCAATTACACGCTTTGTCACTTCCGCGTGTACGCGCTAAGGCCATTTCCACCAATTACACGCTTTGCCACTTCCGCGTGTAGGCGCTAAGGCCATTTCCACCAATTACACGCTTTGTCACTTCCGCGTGTACGCGCTAAGGCCATTTCCACCAATTACACGCTTTGTCACATCCGCGTGTACGCGCTAAGGCCATTTCCACCAATTACACGCTTTGACAGTCGGACGTGTCTTTCATTTTTTTAACACGCAACATTTCAAACGTGTGCCATATTCAACGTGCACGTGACTTCATAGACGCGCATACGCTGGTGGCCTTTGGGCCAATGAATGTACAGACGTGTGCTAACGCGCTTACGCGCTAAGGGCCTTTCCTCGAATTACACGCAGACGTGCTGGATTTTCACGTGCAAAATCACTCCGTATCAAGCTGGCCACGCGTTCACACACAGAAGACCACGCTCCTGCCCAGAAGGCCGAATTACTGCCCCCCAGAGCCCTGAGCACGCTCCCACCTGCCATCTGCTGCTGCCTGACTGCCTGCTGCCCACGTGCCCTGCCTTTTGCTGCCTGCACATCAGCCAGGGGTGCTGTTGCTGTGACCACCCCTGCTGGAACCTAAGACTCCCGACTGATTTTCCATCGCCCCACAGCCCAGCCCCAGGACCCAGTTGCCCACCCACTCCTGCCTCTGGGGTTGCCATGTCGGGCACTGCAACATCTGGCACCAGTGGCAACCCCCGGCCAAGGAAGCAGAGGGGCACCAGCTTCACTGCCACCGAAGTTGGTGTCCTGTTGGAGCATGTCCTGGGGCAGTATGATGCCCTCTTCGGAAGGTTGCGCGCCGACAAGGAAGGACGGACTCGGATCTGGATGGACATCGTGACTGCCATCAACGCGGAGGAGGTGGCAGTCCGCGACTACGAACGTGTCAGGAAGCGCTGGGAGGATTTCAGGTCCAGGACCCTCAACAAGGCCCGGCGCCTCCTGAAGGCAGCGGATGCTAAGGGGCGCCGGGGCCACTTGTCGGAAGATCAGATGAGGGTCCTGGAATGCATATCACCAGCGCTCCACGCCCAGGTCCTTGAGAGGCAGACCCGTCTGGAGTCGAGCAGTAAGTGTACATGCATACTGATTGTAAGCTGTGCGTGTGGTGTGCCAGGATTGTGCAGGTTGAACATGTATTTTTATGTGGGCAAGTAGGGGGGGTGTACAGGGCCGTGAGGGTGACACATGCGAGGGGTCTCATGTGTGACACATGGATGGTGCTTGTGTGTGTGGGCTTGCATGGCACAGGATGTGGAGGAATGATTGTCAGGTGTGACATGGATGTCGATCGGGACACTGCGACAGTTGGCGGAGGTGTACACATGCATGCAAGTTTGGTGGTGTGTGTGCATGTGTAGTGTACTCCCTATGTTGCATGTGATGTGTGGATGACCTTTGGCTGCTCATGCTGTTGTATGTGAATGGATGGTGCTGGCTGTTGCAATATGGCTGTGGTATGGCTCATGTGTGCAAGATGAAATGACATGTGTGTTGGGGATTGTGATACCATGTCTGAGGTTTACCAATGCCACTCATGTATGACTGTCATGTGTGTATGAGTCCATTGGACAGTGCCTAGATGCCTGTGTTTTCTTTCTCCCTGTCTGCATCGTCAACTGATGAAGAGGGCAGAGAAGGTGCTGTGGAGCACAGCGGCAGGGGTCGCACCACCAGCCGGAGCCGCAAGGCCCGGATCCCCTCCCAGGTTCTGATCTCGTCGGGGAGTGAGGAGTCCGGTGCCGTGTCCCAGGCCGCAGCTGCCGAGGGGAGGTCCAAGAGGCGGAGGTTGGAGTTGGACTCCTCGGCAGCAGAAGGGGCAGCTGGGACCACACAGGGCCCAACGGAGGAAGATGGCACGGAGTCATCCAGGTTGCTGGGGGGTATGGAGGAGGAGGAGGCCGTGCAAGCGACGGAGGCGGGGTCTGGAGGTGGGGATTCCACTGGTGCTAGTGGTGCAGTGCAGGATCTGGGACAGGAGGCAGCACAGGCCGCCGCAGAGGTGCCTGTGTGCAATCCTGTCCCTGCTCCTGTCACTGCATCATCTTGCACCAGCGGGGATGCCTACCTCCAGACCCGTTCTCAGGGAGGGGAATGGCTTACAACACCTGGCCTTCCTCTCCCTGCGGATGTGGCTATCCTGCACCAGGTTGAGCCTGTCTAGGGTGGGGTGGCGTTGCGTCAACGGGCCATGCGAGCTGACCTGCAGTCTTTTCATGATGAGTCTGCACGTCTTCTCGCATGGCTCGTTGACTGCGTTGACCCACTGGGATAGCTCACCAGGGCTGGATTCCTCCGTTTCCTGGACCTTGTTCCGACCCCCTCCTCCACGGAACCCCCTATGCCCCAGTCGTCCTCCATGCCATCTTCCCACCCATGTGTCACCTGGGTGCCCTGTGGAGCTGCCTCCGACCGTGCGGCCAGGCTGGTGGACAACAGATCCCTGCCACAGTCGGGAGTCAGACGTCCAGCAGGGGTGGCCACATCAACGACTGCACCCCAGCTGGAGGAGGATGTGCAGGCACCATCGGACAGGGCACATGGACAGCAGCAGCTGCAGCAGCAGGAGGCTGTAGGTGGGAGCCACGATAGCTCGGGACCTTCAACATCGGAGGGGCAGGCATCGGCCGGAGGGCAGGAGGACCCTGGGCGGGAAGTGTCTTCCGTGTGGCAGCGGTTGGGCCACGCCATAGATGCGGAGCAGCGGCGGGCGGAAGAGGCGCGGCTCACGATGGTCATGGCGGAGAACTCCATGCGGAGAGCCCGGAGGCGGGCCGAGTGCCTCGAGGCAATCCGCAGGGATTTGGAGGTGAACATGTCGGCGTCCCGGCGTCCCTGCGGACCCTCGGGGCCATGGAACAGGACCGCCTCCGGGACATAGACGAGGAGTTCGATGATGCCCTGGCCCGGAACACCACTAAGTGAGCCGCTGGACTGGCCCGCCGCCATTGTATATAGTTATTTAGTGATAGGTTTCCTTTATAGTTTATTTTTATTTGGAGTTAACAGACACTGCTCCACCTTTTGTATATAGTCCCATTTTAGGTTTTTTGGTAGGTTTCATTTCTTCTGTTGGGATGATGGACCCTGAATACTTTGTACATAGTTGGACTTTGGATTTGGACATTTTTTTTACTATGAATATTTTTTCCCATGGAGCAATGGTTTTCTATTTCTTTTTTCCCTTCATTTCCTTTTTATGGAGTTGAACTTTAGAAGAAATTTTTTGTGGATTATGATTTATTGATTTTAATTTGAAAAGGGACAGCCAGCTTAATTTTGTTTTTTTATTTACTTGTGTATTTTGTTTAATTTTGTTTGCCATTACTGTTGTTATTAATACATTATTTGGATTTTTTCATTCTTCAATGTGTGGTTTCATCTCATTGTTTTCATGCATGTCATGATATGGGTTTTCAGGTTCACTTGCAACCATTGTGTGTGTGTGAGACACATGTGTTGATTTACATTGTTTCCATTGGAATAGTATCATGGGCGCATGTAATACTTGGTTGTGTCTTTGGGCTGTGGTGGCTGGCCATGAGGCCCATGCTTGAGGATTGTCAGGGCCTGTGGGCAGGGGGACATGAGTGGGGGCCTGGTGGAGGCTGCCCATGGTGGCTAGGGGGTGGGGGTGATAGGGGACATGAGTGGGGGCCTGGTGGGGGCTGCCCATGGTGGCTGGGGGGTGGGGGTGGTAGGGGACATGGGTGGGAGCCTGGTGGGGGCTGCCCATGGTGGCTGGGGCTGGGGGTGGTGGGAGACATGGGTGGGGGCCTGGTGGAGGGTGCCCCACACTGCTGAGGGGGTGGGGGTGGTGGGAGACATGAGTGGGGGCCTGGTGGGGGCTGCCCATGGTGGCTGGGGGGTGGGGTTGATAGGGGACATGAGTGGGGGCCTGGTGGAGGCTGCCCATGGTGGCTGGGGGGTGGGGGTGGTGGGAGACAAGAGTGGGGGCCTGGTGGAGGGTGCCCCATACTGCTGGGGGGTGGGAGACATGAGTGGGGGCCTGGTGGAGGCTGCCCATGGTGGCTGGGGGGTGGGGGTGGGTGGGAGACATGAGTGGGGGCCTGGTGGGGGATGCCCATGGTGGCTGGGGGGTGGGGGTGGTGGGGACATGTGTGTGGGCCTGGTGGAGGGTGCCCCTGGATGCTGGGTGGTGGGGGTGCAGGGGGCCATGAGTTGGACATGAGTGGGGGCCTGGTGGAGGGTGCCCCTGGATGCTGGGGGGTGGGGGTGCAGGGGGGCATGAGTGGGGGCCTGGTGGAGGGTGCCCCTGGATGCTGGGGGGTGGGGGTGCAGGGGGACATGAGTGGGGGCCTGGTGGAGGATGCCCCTGCACTGCTGGGGGGTGGGGGTGGTGGGAGACATGAGTTGGGTCCTGGTGGAGGCTGCCCATGGTGGCTGGGGGGTGGGGGTGGGTGGGAGACAAGAGTGGGGGCCTGGTGGGGGCTGCCCATGGTGGCTGGGGGGTGGTGGCGATAGGGGACATGAGTGGGGGCCTGGTGGAGGCTGCCCATGGTGGCTGGGGGGTGGGGATGGCGGGAGACATGGGTGGGGGCCTGGTGGAGGGTGCCCCACACTGCTGGGGGGGTGGGGGTGGTGGGAGACATGAGTGGGGGCCTGGTGGGGGCTGCCCATGGTGGCTGGGGGGTGGGGGTGATAGGGGACATGAGTGGGGGCCTGGTGGGGGCTGCCCATGGTGGCTGGGGGGTGGGTGGGAGACATGAGTGGGGGCCTGGTGGGGATGCCCATGGTGGCTGGGGTGTGGGGGTGGTGGGAGACATGGGTGGGGGCCTGGTGGAGGGTGCCCCTGGATGCTGGGGGGTGGGGGTGATAGGGGACATGAGTGGGGGCCTGGTGGGGGCTGCCCATGGTGGCTGGGGGGTGGGGGTGATAGGGGACATGAGTGGGGGCCTGGTGGTGGCTGCCCATGGTGGCTGGTGGGTGGGGTGGTTGGGAGACATGAGTGGGGGCCTGGTGGGGGCTGCCCATGGTGGCCAGGGGGTGGGGGTGATAGGGGACATGAGTGGGGGCCTGGTGGAGGCTGCCCATGGTGGCTGGGGGGTGGGGTGGTGGGAGACATGGGTGGGGGCCTGGTGGAGGGTGCCCCACACTGCTGGGGGGGTGGGGGTGGTGGGAGACATGAGTGGGGGCCTGGTGGGGGCTGCCCATGGTGGCTGGGGGGTGGGGGTGATAGGGGACATGAGTGGGGGCCTGGTGGGGGCTGCCCATGGTGGCTGGAGGGTGGGGGTGGGTGGTAGACATGAGTGGGGGCCTGATGGAGGCTGCCCCTGGATGCTGGGGGGTGGGGGTGCTATGGGACATGAGTGGGGGCCTGGTGGAGGGTGCCCCTGCACTGGTGGGTGGTGGGGGTGGTGGGAGACATGAGTGGGGGCCTGGTGGAGGCTGCCCATGGTGGCTGGGTGTTGGGGGTGGGTGGGAGACATGAGTGGGGGCCTGGTGGGGGCTGCCCATGGTGGCTGGTGGCTGGGGGTGATAGGGGACATGAGTGGGGGCCTGGTGGAGGCTGCCCATGGTGGCTGGCGGGTGGGGGTGGTGGGAGAAATGGGTGGGGGCCTGGTGGAGGGTGCCCCACACTGCTGGGGGGGGTGGGGGTGGTGGGAGACATGAGTGGGGGCCTGGTGGGGGCTGCCCATGGTGGCTGGGGGGTGGGGGTGATAGGGGACATGAGTGGGGGCCTGGTGGGGGCTGCCCATGGTGGCTGGGGGGTGGGGGTGGGTGGGAGACATTAGTGGGGGCCTGGTGGGGGATGCCCATGGTGGCTGGGGGGTGAGGGTGATAGGGGACATGAGTGGGGGCCTGGTGGGGGCTGCCCATGGTGGCTGGGGGGTGGGGGTGATAGGGGACATGAGTGGGGGCCTGGTGGAGGCTGCCCATGGTGGCTGGGGGGTGGGGGTGGTGGGAGAAATGGGTGGGGACCTGGTGGAGGGTGCCCCACACTGCTGGGGGGGGTGGGGGGGTGGGAGACATGAGTGGGGGCCTGGTGGGGGCTGCCCATGGTGGCTGGGGGGTGGGGTTGATAGGGGACATGAGTGGGGGCCTGGTGGGGGCTGCCCATGGTGGCTGGGGGGTGGGGGTGGTGGGAGACATGGGTGGGGCCTGGTGGAGGGTGCCCCTGGATGCTGGGGGGTGGGTGTGATAGGGGACATGAGTGGGGGCCTGGTGGGGGCTGCCCATGGTGGCTGGGGGGTGGGGGTGATAGGGGACATGAGTGGGGGCCTGGTGGAGGCTGCCCATGGTGGCTGGGGGGTGGGGGTGGTGGGAGACATGGGTGGGGGCCTGGTGGAGGGTGCCCCACACTGCTGGGGGGGTGGGGGTGGTGGGAGACATGAGTGGGGGCCTGTTGGGGGCTGCCCATGGTGGCTGGGGGATGGGGGTGATAGGGGACATGAGTGGGGGCCTGGTGGGGGCTGCCCATGGTGGCTGGGGGTGGGTGGGAGACATGAGTGGGGGCCTGGTGGGGGCTGCCCATGGTGGCTGGGGTGTGGGGGTGATAGGGGACATGAGTGGGGGTCTGGTGGAGGCTGCCCATGGTGGCTGGGGGGTGGAGGTGCTAGGGGACATGAGTGGGGGCCTGGTGGGGGCTGCCCATGGTGGCTGGGGGTGGAGGTGGGTGGAAGACATGAGTGGGGGCCTGGTGGAGCCTGCCCCTGCACTGCTGGGGGGTGGGGGTGATAGGGGACATGAGTGGGGGCCTGGTGGGGGATGCCGATGGTGGCTGGGGGGTGGGGGTGGTGTGAGACATGGGTGGGGGCCTGGTGGAGGGTGCCCCACACTGCTGGGGGGGTGGGGGTGGTGGGAGACATGAGTTGGGGCCTGGTGGGGGCTGCCATTGGTGGCTGGGGGGTGGGGGTGGGTGGGAGACATGAGTGGGGGCCTGGTGGGGGCTGCCCATGGTGGCTGGGGGGTGGGGGTGGGTGGGAGACATGAATGGGGGCCTGGTGGAGGCTGCCCATGGTGGCTGGAGGTTGGGGTGGGTGGGAGACATGAGTGGGGGCCTGGTGGGGGCTGCCCATGGTGGCTGGGGGGTGGGGGTGGGTGGGAGACATGAGTGGGGGCCTGGTGGGGGCTGCCCATGGTGGCTGGGGGTGGGGGTGGTGGGAGACATGGGTGGGGGCCTGGTGGAGGGTGCCCCACACTGCTGGTGGGGGCTGGGAGGTGGGAGACATGAGCAGGTGTGCAGGGTAGTCCCCTGTTTTGTGGGCTGCCTGCAGGGGCCGTGGAGGGTGTACAGGGAACACCTGTGAGGACCCACCCAGCCTAATTGCGTATGATTATTCCCGCGAACCCATGTAATACATGTACCCAGCCAAATCGCGGGTGATAATTCCCGTGCACCCCTGTAATACACGTACCCAGCCAAATCGCGTGTGATTATTCCCGCGCACCCCTGTAATACACGTACCCTGGCTAATCGCGTGTAAAACTTCACGCGTACCCCTGTCATACACGTACCCAGCCAAATTGCGTGTGAAAATTCCCACGTACCCCTGTCATACACGTACCCTGGCTAATCGCATGTAAAACTTCCCACGTACCCCTGATATGAACGTTACCCGCTTTGCGTTCCTTGTTTGGCAGCCCTGTAAACTGGTCCAGGGTTAGCGCAGCCCTTTGCGATGATGTAGTGATTTTGATGGCTTTTCCTTGCGCGAGGGCATTCTTGGGGGCGTTACTGGCGCTGCTGCAGGGTCGCTGCGATACTCTGCGCCATGGCTGGTTTGGGAGCCTGAAATCCATGAATACGCTGTGCGCAGAAATCGGTTTTGGAGCACACGCCTGGCGCAGACAATCGCACGCGGGCACTCTGCGCCAGCCGCTTGCGACACTTTTCTGCGAAATTCTATGAATTACCCTGTTAATTTCTAGAACCACTGGACTCCTCAGATCCGTCAGAACAGAACTAGATAAAACAGAAGCACACTTGAAGACACTCGAAACCACCTAAACGGCAACACATGACAAGCGTACACTGGCTGATATTAACTCCTATCTCGAAAACTTCAACGACCTAGCAACTAAAGAACAGCCGTATATGGCCACGCCAATCAGAGCCCGCAGATACGGAGAGGGTAACAGAGTGGGACACCATCTGGGTTGCCTATTACAGAATGCACACAACCACTCTCCAATCACAAGTATCCTGACAAACGAGGGAACAGCAGTACATGGGGAAGAAGACATTAATGCTAAATTTGCTGACTACTATAACAATGTATACGCTAACCATGATACACACACGCAGGAAGACATAAAGCAATACTTGAGCATGATTGACCTTCCCAGACTCTCGTTAGAAGACAGTTTGGTCCTTGAACAGCAGATCACTAGTGAAGAGATCGCCGAAGTGATGAAATCACCAGCATGCGATCAAAACTCCAGGACCAGATGGCCTGAGTTCTGAACTCTATAAAACATACTCCATGATACTTGCCCCGATACTAACCCTAGTATGGGAGGAAGCTATGAGCTCTGACTCACTCCCTGACACAATGACAGATGCAGGCATAACGGTACTACTGAAACCTAGACGCCCTGCACATGAGCGCTCCTCCTACCGCCCACTCTCCCTGATTAACACAGACGCAAAAATATACGCAAAAGTACTTGCTACCAGACTGTTGCCCAAAATGACCACACTAATACATTCTGAACATTGCGGCTTCATCCCAACTAGGTCCACAGCTCTAAACCTACGTAGACTATTTAGCATCATGGCGCAGATCAAACCGGGAGTCCAAGCAGTGGCTGTATCATTAGACGCTGAAAAAGCGTTCGACTCAGTTTCATGGGCATACATGTTTGAGGTCCTTAATAAATTCGGATTTGGCCCATACTTTAAGCAATGTGTCAGACTGCTCTACACTGCACCCAAAGCTAAGGTCCTAACAAATCGCATGCCATCCAGTCACTTCACTCTACACAGGGGCACTAGACAGGGGTGCCCATTTTCCCCCATCCTTTTCGCCCTCACGATTGAGCCGGTAGCAGCGGCGATCAGGCTGGAACAAGAACTCAGGGGCATAAAGATAGCCGGCGCCTATCAATCCATATCACTATATGCAGATGATGCATTATTGTACATTTGCGAACCAGAAACAAATCTAGCGCCCACACTGACAGTGATAGAAGAGTCACTGCACACTCAGGCTACAAAATCAACACCACTAAGTCTGAAATCTTTCCGCTGACACAGGCCACTATCTGTCCGACGCATACTTATGGCTTGAGATGGACCCCCAACCATATCAGATACTTAGGAATCCTGGTATCCAGAGACAAAACCACCTTATATATTGATAACTATGAATCCACAATACAGGCTATCTATACCAAACTCCAAATTTTGTCTAGACTCCCCATATTACTCGCAGGCCGAGTCGCGGTGCTCAAAATGGTAGTGCTCCCCAAACTCCTGTATATCTTCAGCAATGTCCCAATATGGCCAGGCAAACCCTTCTTTGAAAACCTACGCTCCATGGCGACCACCTTCATATGGAACGGCGGAGCCAATAGGCTGAAATGGGACAAACTAGTGGAACCCTATGAAATGGGGGGCTTCGCCGCACCTGACTTTGAACTGTATTATCAAGTGGCGCAGGCACAATATGCCAAATACTGGCAAGACCCTACTGAAAGGACAGCACATGTCCCCACTGAACGGCACTCGATCCGTCCATCAGACCTAAGAGCCTTAATTTTCACGGACTCTTATAGAGACGAATGTAAATTTGATCCCGCATCTTGCACAATCGCAGCATGGGCCGCAATCAGCAAACGGCTCCACATCGACACACCCTATGATTCACAAGCCCTGTTATGGAACTTTCCAGGCATTAAACCAACATACGACATTAGCATACAGAAGACCTGGCTCCCGGAATACAAGTTCAAAATGAAAGCCATGTTCCCAGACGGTAGATTCGTAACCCCACAGGATTTCGCAGACACAGTAGGGAGAAACCAACTTGTCACCCTGCAATACCACCGTATGAAGGCAGCATTCAAGAAACGATGGCCGACATTCCCACTAGAACCACCCGAACACCCATGCTATCAATCACTGTACTCACAAACAGGTACAGGGCTATCCATACTATACAACATAGTTCAAACACACACGAAATCGTCTAACAACATCAAGGCCTCATGGGAAAAAGACAGGTGCAACAATAGAAGAAGGGACATGGTCCAGGTACTGTCTCCTTACTAAGAAAGTATCACTTAATGCAGGCCTAACTCCTACAGTTCAAAATATTGAATAAACTCCATTACACCCCAATCAAAATGGCGAAATTCCATAAATCCGTATCCGGAAACAGCCCGAAATGTAACAACCCCTGTGCGGATGCATTCCACATGTACTAGGCCTGCCTCTAGATAGCCGGATTCTGGCGTGAAGTAGCGAGCATCTTAGAAGATATAACACAAATCCCAGCGCAGCTCAAACCTCAAAAATACCTCTTCAGCGATATAGGGAAAACCCCAGAAAAAAACAGGAGATTGTTTAATGTAGCCTGTGCAGCAGCCAAGAAGTGTATCCTTCAAAACTGGAAGAATAGCCATGCACCACGCGCAGAACAATACCTAAAAACCTTAAGATACATTAATGAATGCGAGGAAACTTATATAGGAATGGTATCCCCTCCTTGTAGACCGAAAGACATTTGGACTCTGTTTAGAATGTACCTGGGCGCCAGCCCACCGGACACGGAGAACTCTGAGAGCGAATTAACTCATAACAAAACCCATTAATCCGTAACCGCAGTATAACTAAAATGTTGTAAATATATGAATGTGTATGTTCCTGGATGCATTGGGGGAAGGAAAGGGGAGAACCTTCATTGAAAAGTATATGCATTTAGACATAAGAGTGTAACTGAAGCGTATGTGATGTGATATGCAAACCAAAAATATATATTTTTTTTTTAAAAGCGATACTGCAACACATGGCCACATACGTGCACACTGCGTACACAGGAAAGAAATTCAAGAAAAGGTTGGCAATTTTAGAACTGTGGAAGATGTATCAGGAGGAGGAGGAGGAGGACCCGCCACCAGAGGAGTGGATGCTTAATCAGCATGAAGGGGAGGACATTGATCCCTCAGCTCCTCTCACCTTGTTTGAGATTAAGAGCGCCACTGCAGAAGAAATAGGAGTCTATCCTTTAAAGAAACTAAAAGCAGCAGCAGGGTATAATAACCTGACATATGAACCCGCTGCTTACAGTAGTGACGACAGTCCAGAAGAGAGTAAAAGAAAAGAAGCCGCTTGTATGTTTATATCAGATAAGGAAGAAAGAGGTGATAGGTTGAATTTGTCGACAGATATAGGCCAAGACATTAAGCGATGGAAGGGAGAAAAGGACAGTGCTGACGATGTAACGCTCATGCAGAATGAATGGATGGGAGGACAGATATTAGTCAAGTTGGATGGGAAAAGCATTGAGGAGGTTAGGTAGAGAGACGATAAGGATGAGCAAGAAAAGAAGGACAGGGAACGAGAGAGGAAATTGAGGGAGGATGAACAAAGAAGGAAAAGCAGGGATTGTCATGAACAGATACATAGGGAGGAACAAGAGAAAGACGAAAAACGAGCAGAGGAACAAAGGAAGTATGACAATAGACAAAGGGTGATGGAAGAAAGGGACAGGGAGGAAACAAAGATAGAGAAGGAAGAAGCCCAAAGAGTAAAGGACAAGAGGCTACAGAGAAGGAGAGAAGAAGGAAGAAGAGGAACGAAGACAAGAAGCAAGGAGGGAAGAACAGAGGCAGGAGGAAGAAAAAGCTAGAATAGATGCGAGAAATCAAAGCGAAGTAGATTAAGAAATAGAACAGAATAGAAGGCTGCAAGGTCTGGATGCCAGTCTCATACTCAAGGAACAAATGAGGCCGAGCACAGAAATATGATGGGATAGAGTGAGAGAGATTCTCCCAACAAAGGAGGTAACGCCAGCAATACCTAGAGTAGTGCTAAAAGATGAAAGATATGATGTGGAAGGCATTGGAGAAAGGATCGATAAGGTATATCAACAGTTAAGATGAGATAGCGACTATGGAACTCGGGGGAGCGATAATCAATTCTGATATGGCAACCACGAATTGAGGAGGAAAACATGTTTAGTGATGAACGCTGAGCACTGTCGTTGAGTAGATTAAATCTAGATAAGGGCGAGGAGGATAATAGTCACACTAGTTGTCGTCTGGAAATGTCAGACGAGGAAAGAGAGTCAGGTCAAGAGGCAGAAGGAGAGGGTGTGTGGGAACCCCCGGGAAGCCAACAGATGGATAAAGAGGTAAGATGGTCGGCTCTGGAACATCCTAAGGAAAGAACACCAGATCCCATAGCATATCCTGAGCTTCCCCCAAGACGATCATATAGTGAGATGGGAGAGTCTCCACCATATGTAAGCAGGTTAAGGTCGTTACCAGCAAGCAGACGGATATGGAAGATAACCCCTGCCATCGATAGACTAATAGTGGGATCCGACTATGGGATGGCGTTCACACAGTTCTCCCTGCTAGAGAATGGGGGAGCCAGACAACACTACATTCCATGGCCACAGATGCATAAGGATAACTTAAAGTGCAAGCTCCCTAGTTTAACTTCAAGGACTGGTAAACGGACATATGAGTTGGATAAAATGACAGGAGGAAATACGTTGGCCATAGGAGACATAAAAGGTCTCCAAGCTGCCATTCTTGTAGAGAGGGCAGATGAGATATGGAGGAGAGCAGGGTATTCAAGTGTGACTGCACAAAACAGCGCATGACAGAGCGCCATTTAATAATTGTAGGGCAGATGTTTGGAGGGCTCTCAGGGTACAGTATCCTGACACATCGGATATCTGTCGAATTATGACACGAAAAATGAACGACGATGAAAACCCTATTGCTTACATTCAGGATATTCAGGGGAAATGGCAGCTTGAAACTCGCAAGCCGTGGGAAAAACTGTGGCCTTATTTGATCATATTCTGTGTCAGGGATTACCTACTAGTACAGAGACAGATGAAAAGACAAGTGGGGATGGAAGCGAAGCCATGGGCTGAGATACAATCACTGTTGATTGTTACAAGAGAAGAACAAAAAGAAGGATGAGAATAGAAAAATTGAGGAAGCCAAATTAGTTCTGAAAGAATTGTCAAAATGTGCCATAGAAGGGGCCGTATAGACAAGCAGAGAAAGAATGGGAATACATGAAGTAATAGGTACATCGCAGGCGAATAATTCACACCTGATGGATCGAGGTGGGTATGGGTTTGTGCCATGAGGCAGAGGTATAGTTTCAGGGGAACAGGAGGGGGATTTCAGAATAACCAAGGTGAATTGCAAAACACTCAGAATGTGCTAGAGCCAAAGGAGTGTACAAAATGGAATCGCAGCAAGCACCTTTGAAGACACAACAATCTACAAATACAGGGCACATACTCACACCAAGGATAGGGGGTGTCACTGTGGTGGGAGGAAATCATTTCACAGGGATGGGGATGAGCTTGTACCCTCAATAGGACATCTCACAGGGTGACTTGATGTGTTCAGTACTATCTGTGACACCAGACCCCCAAGAGGAACCAAGGGTCGATATGATAATAGGGAGCAAATCCTTTTCTTTTGTTGTAGACACTGGGGCAACCTGTTCGTGTATACAGGAGGGAAAATACCCAATGTCAGGTATTAACATAAATACTCAAGGGCTCTCTGGAGCTACGAATGTAGTTCCTTTTACTGATAAATGACCAGTCTCCATAGGGGAATGTGACATGTCTGTTCCTTTGTTATATCCATGACAGACACCAGTTAATATTTTGGGAAGAGATTTAATGACAAAACTTAACATGACAATTTAATTTACTGATCAAGGAATAGTGTTCTCCACTCCAGGAATACACTATTATATGTAGGAGAGTACATACTGGCGTTCACAGGGCAAGTGGATCTGCAAGGCATCCTGGTAGATCCGTAAGTCTTCCTATATGGAGTAAGCATTCTGTTGACATGGCTACTTGGGCTAGTAGGGAAGATTGTGAAAATACCAGACACATTTTTATTTAGACGACCAATACCTATGGATGAGGAAGATGGGCAGACTATTCCTATAGAGTTGGAAGCAGCTATAGTACGAGGTGAGATAGCTATGCTTGAAGGGGTAGATGACGAAGGTAGATCATGGAGAACGGTGGTAGCTCTTGAGGAAGGGTACAGATTGACAGACATAACAGATGAAGATATGTTAAGAGAAGAACGTATTGATGACAAAGTGGTGTTCTTTATGAGCATTACATACTGGATAACGATCAAGAAGAGAGAAATCCCACATCAAATGTCGATAATGCGGCAAGACCAGAATTTTTCCAGGAAGACCTTGAAAAAGTGCATAGTGACCTATGTACCACAGGCCCCTATGATGTAGGTTTACTGAAGGGAATAGGGGAGGTTGAAAGACAGTTTAAGGCAGGAGCAATTTTACCTGGGCAAAACACTATCCCATGTCCAGAGAGGCTTATGAAGGTATATTTCAAACTATTTCAGCACTGATGAAACAGGGGATCCTAGTGCAATCGGAGTCATCGTGTAATACCACAGTGCATCTGATTAAAAAATCTAAAGGGGGATTCCAAGATGGCCGCTGCCCCATTAAGGTGCACATTCCTGAGCTCTGTCCGGGCAGGAAAGTTTAAGGAGTCTTTAGCACGAATAAAGCAAAGAAAACGAATGGAGAATGTGATGAGCCATAGCGGTACAGCGGTGCTCTGGTGACAGGACATGGGCGGAACGGAGACTCAGAGGACCAGTACGCTGAAGCCGATGACCCCACGGCGAAGTGGCCAACATGGAAGCAATAGCAAGCCCCAAACTAGAGGCAAAGTAAATCAGAGGCAGGTTTGAGAACGGATCAACGACAGGAGGAGGAAGGAACTGGCAATAAATACGCAAGGCAGGTAAGAGGAGTGAAACCCGCACAGTGTGTGAGAACGGCATGAACTGCGACGCCGAGGGATCTGCCTGGCAAGGTCATGGTGGAGAGTGCTGACATTCAGACGCTGAGACACCCTGCACTGCAACAACGTGGCGCAAGCAACTCGGCCCCAAAGTTGAGTTGGCGTCCCACGCGAAGGCTACTCCAATGGGGCCAGGAAAAGGGAAACATGCGGAAGGCAAGAGCGGGAGAGCACAGAAGGTGCGGAGCATCAGAGGTGGACACAAGGGCTCAGAAGAAAGCAACTAAATGCTGTGGAATGTGTCTGGGGAGAAACCAGCAAACATTAGCCCCAAACTGCTCCTCCCTGCACAGAGCGATTCTCTGGGCCAGGCCTGGACGGGCAGAGAGCAAAGTGCCAGCAGGTGAGGGAGGAACCCAACAGAAACAATAGAACCGGGGCGAGTAAGATCCAGGGGGACACTCATCCTCTCCAGCTACCAAGCATCCAAGTGTGGGATGACAGGGGGAAACGCCGGGAGAGGCCGGGCCTGAAGGTCACATAACATCAAATAGCAGTGAGAGCGGCCAGACCACCTGGGAAGGGCCCCAACGGCTGGTAAGCAACTGATCTAGGTTAAAACAGCAGGGAGAGCCCGCTTCACACTCAACAGATGAAGAAGGAGACAGGGAATGTTAGGCAGAAACCTGTGCAGTTCCCTTAGGGACCACTGCAAAAGTTTAGGACTACAGGAGTTAGCAGTAAACCCAATTGGTAGCAGTCTGCACCACCCAGATTTACCTGGTAGCTGTGGCTGAGCAGTCAGACTTCTCTCAAGAAGAGTTAGGCAGTATACAGAGCATACACAATAGGGCAGGTAAACACAGTAGAACAAGCAAACACTGACCAGAGCTTTGGTGTAGAAGATATATAATTATTTATTTAAAAACACATCTAAGAAAACACACTGGCACGAATCTCAAGCACGTTCAAAATCACAGTCACTAAAGTATATACACTGCCTTACAAGAATTTTTAGACAAGCCTTAAGTAAAGCCCCACTTATTTTCAGACAGCGGTGAGCGCTTAACGCAGATGGCACTCTAATAATTCGGTTTCAAAGGGAGAGAAAGGCAGAGCATAAGTTGAAACAGATCCCAACACTTTCAAAAGAACACAGCAAGAGAGGAAGGCAGAATCAGACCGTGAAGTTAGAGTTCAGCAAGCCGGATCCACTTTAAGAGGATCAGAACAAATTGTGTCCAAGGTCACATGGTTGAAAAGTGCACAAAAGTCTCGAAAAAGGTTCAGAAAGAAGTTGGACCAAAAAGAAGGGACCAGTTAGATGGTCAAGAGGCCAGCCCAGTCTAGAAGGTTAAGGATTTACTGTCACCTGGTAGCAATCTATAGAATGGGAGGCCAAGCGGACACAGTACCTTGAAATGGTGATAACACTCCAGCAGGGACAGTTTTTCCTGGCAGCGGTTGTGAGTCGGTGCTTCATCCGGCAGAAAAGAAGATCTCGGCGGGGAGGAAAGCAGGAGGTTGTTGTGCTGCCAGGGAAGAAACCAGCCGTGGAGTTTCTCGGTTAAAAGGAGTGGTCCTTTCTTTCGCGGTTCAGTGGTAGGTGGCTATCCGGTTTCCGGGGTGCTTGGCACGGGCAATTCGACCACTAGACGTCCTGGTAGGCGAAAAATGAAAACAAACTGGTTGTCCCCACCAGCTCAAGGGGAAGAGACTCTCCGGCAAGAAGATCTCCTCTGTCATCGGGAAGTGGTGAGACGGTTCAGCAGGGCTCCACCGGTGGTGTCGTCGTTGCAGGTCAGCTCAGCTTCTCCCTCTTCGGATTCTCAGGTCCTGTGGCGACTTCTGAAGTTCCAGTCCCAAAAGCCATGCTTTTATGCAAGAAACCCCCATTCATTCAGCCTAGCTGTCAATCAAACATGCTAAGTGGTGAGCCGGCCGGCTCACCACTTGAGCCAATCACACAAGAGTGCGACTTGAGTTGCCAAGGCAACTCAGTCCAGGGTGCCTAAACCACCTCCCACATCCCCCGTGGTACCCAGACGGAGTGGCACCACTTTTGGAGGCTTCTGTGGAGAAGCCTGCCAAAAAGTGGAACAAAGGGCTTGACTTGGGTTGGAGTCACAGAAGAGAACACAAACACCATTTTAGAATCAAGTTCTGGCAAAAAATACCAACCGGTGAATTAATATTAATTAAATAACCCGGCGGTATGTGCGAGGCTATAAGAATTAAATAATTACAGTTGGTAGCCTCGAACAATGGGAAAATCCCATAGAGATATATTCGCGGTCGAATATAAAAAGTAGTATCCACTGCCACCAGCCAAAACTCAATCAGGGGGGACGGAGACGTGTAACAGACCCCGGGGCAATCGATTTGCCCCGACAAGTACATCCACAATATGATGGTTTGTACTGGTTTCTGTTCATAATTTGGGACTAGTAAAGCCAATGGTGACTTTACATGCCCTGGGAGACAGTAGTCAGTCCCAGAGTATGGAGTCTATGGTGGGGTGTCGCTATGACACCCCTGTGTCACTGCACTGAGGGTGCTGTGTAACAGACATCGTAAAAACACATGCGACCCTATGGAGTAAAAGACCCCGTAGCCCATAAAACACATTAACAGTCAAAGGAACCCCTCAAATCATGTCAAAGAGTGTGAGGAAAAGAGACTCACTCTTGGCAGGAGAAAAACAACAAACTCCAGAAATCCAGCAAAGCTGCTGGGGGACTCACTAGGTTAGGACATTCAGCCTAAACAGAGAATTAACAGGGAAGAGGCACCCCATGGCTGAAGCAACAGCAGAACGCCTCCAGTCACTGGTACTCCACAGGAACACTACACAATCAATACATAATTAAGAGGGAGCTGTAAAAGATCTCTGGGTTAGAACAAGAGGACCTGAGAAGCACTAACCCCCTGTCCTCCCACGGGAATCCATCCTCCTGCAACCTCTGGACACAAAGAGAGGGGACAAGAGCTGAGAGGAGCGACACAGTGTCCAAGAGCTGCCCGCAGACAGAAAATAGCTTGTGCACTAGAGAGACTAGATGCGGTGCACAAATACCAAGGTGTGCAAAACCGGAACAGCGTTAACAGCACAGAAAGATGTATAAACAGCGGACAGAAAAGGAAGAAAAGGGATTGTGGGAGGCTGTGAGCAGAGCCTGCACAACGGAAATACAATTAGCAAACAACAGGGGGGAACCATTGGGCCAGTAACCCCACAGCACACCACCGGGAACTGACCCTCCTCAGAGAAGCCACCGGAAGACAGCACCCACGGGTCCCGGTCAGAGAGCCTCCTGATGCCATGTGCAAAGTCAAGAAGCACCACAACAAGAGCCAAAGGTATAACAAAACACCAAGAGGGGTCAGCTGGAAAGGTGCTGGAGGCAGAGGCAGCCGCAGGGAATCCCAATAGCCACACCATTACAGGAGACAAGAGGGTTAGACACTAACAAAACACCCACCACTATGGCAATAGATAAAGAACTGATGAACTGTTTAAAAGGCATGGAAACTAGGATGACAAACACATTTCAAGATCAAATGGGGAAAATGAAGGAAGAGTTGAAGTCTGCCCTACAAGAGGTCAGAAAAGAGATGAATGAACAGGGAGAAAGAGTGAACCTGGTGGAGAACGGCCTCTCCAGCATGGCTGAAGAGGCGAAAGCGAAACAGTGCAGTGTCTTGCTTGAACAAATGGCCAGAGCAACAAACAACCTGGAAATACAGGCTGAAGACCTGGAATACAGATCCCGCAGGTCCAACATCCGGGTCAAAGTACTTGCTGTATCAGTGATGGACAATGACCTAAAGGAGGCCATGCAACAATGCTTTAGCATTCTGTTAAACGGTATCCAACCTGAATGAGTCCTGATAGATAGAATACACTGAGTGGTCCCCAAGAGGAAAGAACTGGGGGCAAGACCCAGAGACATGTTAGTAGCCCTATCATCGTACATCCTGAAGGAGGATATCTTAGGAGCCGCAAGAGCGCAAACAGACCTGATGGTCAATGGAAGCCGTATTTAGCTTTATCAAGACTTGGCACTCTCAACTCTACACAAGAGAAGACTAATGCAACCGGTTACGAAGGCTCTAATGGCAAAACACATATCCTACAAATGGGCATTCCCCTTCGGGCTAACCTTTACATGGGAAGGCAAAGTACAGCGTATGAACACGTGTGAAGACGGCCTATCGCTATTACATATGGAAGTGGACCAGAACCATGTGGAGTACAACCCAAAATAAGGCACCTCAAAAGAAACAGACAGTCCGTGGGGATGGACGACAGACAAGAGGAGGAAGAGCGGAAAGGAAATGAAACTGACCGGCCCCTACAAGAAATGCATTGGCCCGCGCAGAGGCTGATAACAAAACAAAGCACTCGAGAAACTAGACTGTTAAAGTGGTCAGTGAGGAGGAGGAGGGCCGTAAGAATTAAAGACTGAGAGCCCAGACAGAGGTAGGAGGGCGGCACAACTTGGAATCCAGTTCAGGGTATGGAAGTATCCTGGCATAAAAAAAAGCTCTGGGAGGGACTTTGGTCCAACGCCCTGGGGGGCTGCCAGGAGGGGTTCCAATGAGCCCCTGCCACAGTGGGTCAAACGGAAAGGGAGAAGTTGGGGTGAGGGAGGGGGGAGGTGATCTGGGGAGAGGGTGGACGGGTTGGGTAAGGGAAGGGAGGGCGAGACAGGAGATGGTTTAGAGTTCAAGGGTTGAGGGGTGGCTTCAAAGCTTTGAGGAATGGGAGTTTGAGAGAAGGAAGAGCGGCAAAGCTCGGAGGCAATCTGGCAACTTAACCACACCAAATGGCTGAAGTGACAATAGTAACCTTGAACGTACAGGGGCTCGTACAGGGGCTGAACACACCAATGAAATGCCTCTAAATTCTGGTAGAAATGCGAGCATCGGGATCCTGCAAGAAATACATCTCCTCCCTGGGGATGAACGGAGGATGGCCCATAAGGCTTTCCCCCACCAATTGTATGCCTTCAGCGGGAAAAAGACGAGGGGGTAGTTGTACTGCTCAATCACGACCTGGGATTTAAGAAGCATCATCTGCTCAAAGACACGGAAGGCAGATACCTGGGGCTCAAGGCACAATTAAATGTCAAACCTACACGATAATTGCGCTATACGTCCCCAATGAGAAAAAGGACATGCATATAACTGGGATATTGCAGAAATTGGGAGGCTGGTGCGAACGTCAGGTGGTGATAGACAGGGATTTTAATTGTCTAATGGACCCGGAAAGAGATAAAACACTCCCAGCAACAGCAGTGGATGGGAAGAATAGGCAGGCATTTGGAAAACCCTTTACAGACCTGTGGGTAATCGAAACATGGAGATTTTACCAGTCATAAAATAGAGAATATGCCCATTACTCAGCGGTACACAAGGGCTACTCTAGGATTGACATGATCTTGGTATCAGCGACTCTGATCCCCCAAGTGACAAAGGTAGAAATAGGGGTGAAATACCTCTCAGACCACGCACCTCTGTTGGTACGTATTGAGGTGGCCAAAGAGGAGGGGGCAAGACAGTCACACTGGAGATTAAAAGAGATGATACTAAGAGACATCTCGCTCAGAGCACATATGGAGGGAACAATAAGTAACTTCTTCAAAGATAATGATATTGGAGAAACGGACTGGAGGATAATGTGGGATGCGGGGAATGCGGTAGTCTGGGGAGAATTCATCTCACAAGCCGCGAGATACAATAGAGAGAGAGCCCTCATCACGCAGAAACTGAAAAGAGAGGTAAGCTAGCCGAGCGTCAGCATAAAACCCGACAAACAAAAAATTCACTACGAGCGCTAAGTAAAATTAGAGCCCAACCGGAAACACAAGTTGCAGACACACATGGCACAAAATCTCCTGAGCACAAAACAAATATACTAAACACAGGGAGGGAAAACGAACACATTCTTAGTAGCTAAACTAAAGAAACGAAGAGCATGCAACTACATAACTCAATTTAAAAACGGACAAGGGGAAGCATGTACTGCGGAGAAAGGGAAAAGGGAAATAATGGTGCAGTTTCATAAAGAGCTGTTAAAACGAGAATACTTGGCGCCAGATAGACAAAGAACCTACATGGCATCGACTCCCCTCCCCCAGATCACAGAAAACGACAGGGATACACTAGGCGGCCCGTTAACAGCCCAAAAGCTCAGTGATTCAATTTCAGCATTGCCAGCGAACAAAACACCGGGCCCAGACGGTTTGGGAAACGGGTACTACAAAACATTCCGTACACAACTACTGGAACCACTCACACGTCTCTTCAATGTAATTAGGAAGAATGGGTCAGTCACGGCGGATATGGGGACATCCACACGATTTTAATCCTGATACGAGGGAAAGACCCCACAGACTGTGCCAGCTATCTCCCCATTGCACTCCTAAACACTGACGCAAAGATTAAGGTATTAGCAGCCAGACTGATGAAGGCTCTTCCAGGAATCATACACGTAGACCAAGCAGGGTTTATAACAGGGCGACACACCGAAGACAATGTTAGATGGGCCATAGACATTATTAATCTGGGGACGAGCACGTGACAATGGTTTTTAGTGGCTGCGCTAGATGCAATACGGCCCTTTGGCAGCCTAGAATGGGGATATCTGAAGCTGGTGTTGGAGGGGTTTGGGTGCGGTCCTGACTTCACTAGGATGGTTCTGGTGAATTTTCAAATCCCATCTACAAGCTTCCTTGTTAACGGACAGTGTTCGGAACAGATTGAAATTGGGAGAGGCACACAACAGGGCTGCCCCCTCTCCACTTTGATTTTTGCAATGGCAATGGAGCCCTTTGCGGTGCGGATTAGACATGACCCGGAAATTAGGGGCATGACATGTGGGAAGGCAATACACAACATTGCACTATATACGGACGATATAATGCTATTTATGAAAGACACCAAAGACACACTGCCCAGAGTAAAGTTAAAACTTCAGGAGTTCACCAGGATATCAGGATTCTACATAAATTACTCCAAATCAAAAGTATTAAACATAACGGAAGAGGGAAACGCGATCACTACACTGGGTAAAACATACCCTTTAATCTGGGAAGAGGAGACCTTAGAATACCTGGGTATAAAATTAACAAGGGACACAGGAAACCTGTACGGAGCAAATATTAAACCACTCTGGAAGCAATTGCAAGGCGATATGCACAGATGGGAAACCCAAGAGTTCTCCTGGTTTGCAAGAATTGCAGCAGTAAAAATGACCCTGCTCCTCTGTATGCTTTACATGGTGGTCTTGCTACCCGTAGACATACCACCCAAATGATTAATGAATTAAAAACGACAATATTCACCTTCATATGGGAAGGCAAGAAACCAAGGTTACAAAAGAAAATCTTGACGCGCCCAACCCTCCTCGGGGGCCTAGGGGTTCCTGACATACGAAAGATACATACTGGTGGCGCACTTAGCACCTATGTTGAAATGGCGGGATAGGACAGAGTAAACGGATGGTGAGGGATAGAGCAATCAGTCACAAGCATCCCTCTGAAATCACTACACGCCCTCAACATTGGAGCTCGAGAAAGAGGGGGTCAATTATTAGATGCCACCAGGATGTCTTTCTTAGCTGGGACAAAGCACTTGGTAAGAAAAAAATATGGCTGGGACTGGGTCCCCTTTTTCCCTCTAGCACATAATTCTGACTTCACTCTGGGCCTACAACAGAAGTTTGGGGAGGGGTGGACAGGAGTGGGAATGCTGACCCTAAAATGACATGTACCAAGGGGGGGCTGCTATTCGAGGAATGTAAACACAAATTTAGCATTGGGGAGAAGGAAAGATACAAATACATGCAAGTTAGACATTGGATCTCCCAACTATTGGTGAAGAAAGTTGCCACTAGAACCCCAGTTGGGCTCGAACTGATCATGCAGGAGGGTACAACCGTGAGAGGGGTAGCTAAACTATATAGACTATTGGACAGCGTGCAAATGAGAGCCACATTTCCATATAAGGATAACTGGGAGAAAGACATGGGAGAAACAATCACGGAAGAGGAATGGGGTCAGATCTGGACGAGGGTGCATAGATTATCCAAATGCACAACGATTAAACAGTCAGCCTACAAACTGTGTTACAGATGGTATATGCCCCCTTATCACCTACATAAAATAAATGCAAAATACCCTGCAGAGTGCTGGAGACGATGTAGTGGGAGGGGGACCTCTATCATGTGTGGTGGACATGACAGAAAGCTGTAATGTACTGGAAAGAGGTCCTGTGGCACATGAAAGAGATAACAGGAGTGACCCTGCCCCTGGCACCAAAGGTGGTCCTACTAGGAGCGGTGTTAGAAGGCACAAACACAGCAACAGGGCACAAATCTACCCTCATCACACACTTACTTACTGCAGCGAGATTGACACTGGCACAAGGATGGAAAACGGAATTGAGCCCGATAATAGCCTGGTGGTGGATCAAGATATGGGGGGTCATGGCAATGGAATAAATATGCGCCCTAAAAGCAGGGCAATATTTGAAATTTCTGGCAATATGGAACCCGCTCCAGCAATAAAGCCTGTTTCCACAAACCGTTGTTACTGAAGAATGTTCATGATTAATGAGTCCCTGAAAACAGGCAAAAGACTACCCATATGGGTCGGACGAAAAGCTCCAACTAGGCAAAGGACACTGAAACCACTCAAGTTGGGAGATTGGGGTGGTAGGGTACTTGCTGGGGTAAAAGAACACTTGAAATAACGTAAAACTGTGGGAGCAAGCTAGCTGTCAAAGGTTTTCATGAAGGGTGAACAGTGTGTGACATGTTATGTATGCAAAATTCTCAAAATTGAATATAAGTGTTGTAACCTGAACAAGCTCCTGATGAATAAATAAAACTTGTTAACAAATCTAAAGGGGGGGTCGTGGAGATTTATCCAGGATTTGCAACCTCTTAACCAGATTGCAGAGGCAGAGTTTCCTTTAGTTCCTAATCCTGCAATGATATTGTGCAGCACCCCAGTCGAAGCTCAGCATTTCATGGTGATTGATTTGAAAAATATATTTTTCTCGAACCCCTTGCATAAAGATTCACACGACCTGACTTAATTTATGTTTAGACAAAAAATACTAAAACATACTCAGCTTCCTCAAGGGTACTGTGAGTCCCCATCAATCTTTAACAGGGTCCAAGAGATGGATCTAGGCAATATCGATCTTAAGAGTAAGAGTGTGGTGGCACAGTACGTATATGACATATTGATTCGCAGTAAAACAGAGGATGAATGTAGGCAATATTCTGTCTAATTGATGAATATTGTAGCAGGCAAAGGATATAAGGTGGACAAGGAGAAATTACAGTATTGTCAGGAGGAAGTGCTGTACATAGGTCAGTTAATCTTTCCATGAATGAACGAAAGTGACACCTGAAAAGGAAGAGGCAATAGTGAAAACGCCAAAACCAAACACAGTGAGACAAATGCACCAGTTACTGGGTTTGTGCTATCATATCAGAGCTTGGGTGTTTGATTACAGCACATACACAAATCCACTTCTGCAATCATTAAATCAAGCACAAGTTGGTAAAACAAAGATAGAATGGATGGAAGAAATGGAGGAAGGATTTGAGGAGTTAAAAAGAGCAATTTGTACGGCTCCAGTTTTAGGGATTCCCAACTACAGTGAAGAATTGTATTTATTTTCACACACAAATGGGTCAGTGATGACAGCAGTGCTCACACAAAGGACAACATTGGGGTACAAACCTATGGCATACTACAGCTGGATCTTAGACCGAGTTATGAAAGGACACTTCCCTTGTTAACAATCTTTGGCGGCTGCCATATTTGCAATTGAGAAGTCCACAAATATTGTCATAGGCTGTTCTATGACTCGTTACATGGAGCATGCCTTATTTGATATTTTAGAGAAACCCAAGGACACGTTAACACCCCAAAGAGCTTAAGTAATGATTTCCAAACCACCGATTAAATTTGTGAGATGAAAAATAGTGAATACAGCCACATTTGTAGTGAGCCAGTAGAAGAAGGTGATCATGTGCATGACTGTGCAAATGATGTTGAATTCTATGGTGATATACCCAGTGTAAAAGAGAATGCTTTGGTGGGAGGAGAGATTATTTTTATTGATGGTTCTTCAAAAATTGATCAGACTAGTGGGGAAAGGCATTCGGGTTCTGCATTAGTAAGACACAGATTAAATGGTAAATTTGAAGTAGTGGTGAGTGCAAGACTACCATCTCAGTTTTCAGCGCAAGCAGCAGAATTAGTAGCACTTATTGTCACACTTGAGAAACATGAAGGGCAGGAAGTGACGGTGTACAGTGACTCCGCCTATGTGACGTCAACCGTACATGCAGGGCTGTCACATTAGAAAAGGAGAGGTTACCTCTATGCAGACGGCTCCCCAGTACAACATGAGTCATTATTGGACAGGCTCATTAAGGCACTACAACTCCCAATAGACATAGCGTTCGTAAAATGTGCAGCCCATACTAAATGGACAGACTTTATCTCTCGCTGAAACGAAGCTGCAGACATGAAAGCCAAAAGGATTGCATATTTCCTTGATATTTCAAGTTTCGATACTGAAGATATTATAGAAAATTCCACTAGAAGCAAGTTAGTACGAGAGGGGTTTAATATGCTGTCAATCAAACAACTAATATAGATTCAGGGGAGAACGCCACAGGAAGAGCACGAGCTATGGAAGTTAAGGGGGTGTTCTTTATCCCCCATGGAAGCATTATGGTGACAGGAACACACAGGAAAGCCAGTAATGCCGACAGCAATATTGAAAGTTGCACTTGAGTAACTACGCTACCATAGAAAGTATTGCTGCCACTATTGCAGAAGACTGGTTTGTTCCCAATTTGTTGGAACACGTTGCACAATTCATGGTGAATTGTATTGTGTGTCAGACGTTTACAGCTGGGCATACACTGAGAACAATTAGAAGAGTAATACCTCGACCGAATGGTCTGTTTCAGCATCTACACACTGATGCCACAAAGTTTTCCTGAGGTTGGGTATGTGCGAAGTACTAAGATCCGATAATTGGCCACATTTTGTCAATTAGTTATTTGAACAGATAGGGCTTTTATTAAACATAAAACACACATTTTCTTCTGCTTATCACCCACATGCAAACAGACTATGTGAGCGACTCGATGGCCTCCTCAAGAAAAGGATTGCCAATATTAAATTGACTTTTGAGAAGGGATGGCTGTATTGCCTGCCGCTAGCCTTATATGCCCTTCAGAATCAGTTCTGACCACCACCTGACCCCTCACAAACTAGTAACAGGGCATCATATGAGAACGCCCCTTAGACCTCCATCTAGGGTCACGAGTGATGCCCAGAGTGTAGCGAAGACTCTAGGTGATGAAATGCACGATTATTTGACATGTATGACTACCAGTATTTCTTTAATTTCAGATCAAGTCAAGCATCAGGGGAGAGAAGATGGTGATCCAGCAACTAATCCAAGTGAACTATTGCTACCACCAAAGTTATATTTGGGGACCTGATACTTATAAAGAACTTCACTAGAAGTTGGCACAAACCTATGTTCAATTGCCCATTTATTGTGAGGAAGTCTCTCCTTCTGCACTTAAGGTATCAGGAAGAGGAGCTTGGCTGTATTTGAGTGATGTGAAGGTTTATAAAAGCGAGTCCCCCCTCCAACAGTTGCTGACCCAGAAGAAAGACAAGAAGAAGAATTTCTGCGTGTGCAGACCTGATCAATCACCAAGTAGAAGGACAATAAGGCAGCAAGTGATTAGCACATATTTTTTTTTTACTGGAATTCATTGGAAACTCCTTATATATTATAGCAGGAGGTGCGAAAAACTTGGAGAGGAATTCCAGAGGGTGAAACAAACTTTTAGAAATATTTGTGAAGAAATTAATGTTGCATCGATATCATGCCTGAACGTCAGTTCTTGATTAGAAATTGGAAAATAGATCAGCATCCAGGTTCATTTAGTGTAGAATAACTGTTCTAAAATTGCTTAAATACATGATACCTGCCGATAGGGACACACATCGGCATGTGGTTGATATTTTTGTGTTATTACTTCAGTCTACCCTGCTCTTGTCAGAAGGGATGTTAATATCCATACATTTATACGGGATCCCAAAAATGGCCCTTCTCGCTATAATTGAACAGATTGTGCAGTTACAAATATGAAGGAATCAGTTATTTGTATTAGAAATGATTCATGAGGAACAGAATGTGGTTATAGAGAGAACAGTAGCTCAGCAAGCATTAGGATGGCACAACGAATGGTTCTCCAGACTTCTATGCAAAATATACACATCTAAGAAGAATGAAGAATAATATGTGGTATCAACACATGAAAAAGGTGGGGCAAAGAGCATCTGATGAGAATTGCTATATAAGCTCTCTCATCCCCTATGCCATAAATACAGTAAAGTCTTTCATTTCAAAAGAGGTGTCGGCATCTGATATAAAATACCTCAGCCATCTTGCAGCATGTATTACATGAGGACTATTCCAAGGGAGTTCGGCAACCCTTCGATGGAGAACAAGACAGTTGTTCCCATATAAAGATGTCTATATTAAAACTACTCAGATGGAGAAGGAGCCTGGATGGACAGACAATATGCTTGTGTATCCTGCTGCAGGACGAGATAAGGTGATCATCGAAGAAATGAAGAGGATGAACTGTTCTGATATGACAGAAAAAGCTTGGATTGCTGGGAACGATCACAGCTGTTGATCTCTGGGTGACTTAGTACAAGCAAAGGATGGGAATATGGAATGATGTCCTGTGCAGCTCATCTGCTGAGTAAGGAAGCAGTATGAGGAATACAGAAGGTGAATGATGATTGCCTGAAGTCTTGCGACAAATACTCCCAATTATTCACATGGGTGGAAGACGAATCAGGCCCAGTGACTGTAGCTCCATTAGTTAATGCAACAATCTGTTTCCGGGGACATGGAAAGAATTACTTTGGACAGAATAAAAGGTTCAAAACTACAATTGATGTTCCAGGAATGAGAAAAGGGACAGCTGTTCTGATGGATTGATATTGGGCCTGTGGATCTAAAGCATATATGAAGTTGCCCAGGAATTGGGGCAGAGTGTGTTCTTTGGTGTTCGTCCACGTTCCAGCATTAGTGAGTCCTCAGAGCGATCTAAAAATTGATGATTTCCTGAAGGTGGATGACCATTTGAGAAACAAAAGAGCACTTGAACTCCAACAGATGAAAAGGGAGAAATATTTCTCATCCAAATCAATAAAGGCCAATGAAGCTATTCCTGATGAACACAAGTTGTTCAGCAAGACTGCTGTGATAAAGACATCTATATTTTAGGCCTGGACTTCAAACAGCAGTGAATGCCAAATGGCTACAGATCACCAGGTGGGAGCTTCTCCAGATAATCAATGCTACTTAAAAAAGGGTTTAACGCAATAAAAGAAGAACTAAGGGCCATGACTCTCCAAAACAGGTATGTCCCTGACATGATCACAGCTATTGAAGGAGGCGTTTGCGCCAGGATCGGGCCATTATGTTGCACATTCATACCTTCTCATGACAGCAAAAATGGGACCTTGATGGAGGCCATATCGATATTGACAGACTTGCACATAAAGATGGAGGAAGAAACAGATAGCATTGAAGATGATAGTTAGTTTGCATTCCTATTGTCATGGATTCCACATTGGATGGCAAATGTGCCCAAGTTCCTTGGAGCAATACTGGTGCTGATCATGTTTGGATTCTGTGTTTGAATGCCAAGGACGAACCAGAAGCCAAGGATCTGACTGATGACGCCGTCAGAGAATACATAAATGCCAGCATTGTAGCACCTGAAGGAACAAAGTTTTGGTACCCAAAGGATCATAAAAAATACATGGGATGTTGTGTCTATCATACTCCGATGGACAATGTAATTATATCAACTGGAGTGGGGATGAAACCATTAGAACGGCGGGCACCTTGAGGGGGTGATGAAAATATGGACACCTAAGAAACACTTCTTCAAGAGAAAATACAAGGACACAGAGAGACTTGAGAAGGTGGTTGAGGACTCGACCAGAGGGGGAATGTACAGGAGCAGCTGTATACCTCTGCAGGAGACCCCGCACCCTTCCTCCCCTAGATTGGAGACATGAGACCATGCTGTGTTTAACAGCAGCCGTTGTGCCAATCCCACAGCAAGTGTTTGGAAGAAGATACCCATTAAGAGAACCATATCGAATGTACCCCCGAACTGAAGATAACCTGCAGGAGAAACTCCCTGAAGGAATATTAAAAAGGAGCAAAGAAGAGCTATTGACATCATAAGAAGGTATGCAAGACCTCTCAAGACACTGGCTGAAGAATAATGTATGGATCCTAGAAGGCGAATAGTGAAGCAAGGATCGAGTGAACTCTCAAATATAAAAAAAGATTACATGTGCATGAAGTGCAGCAGAAAGCAACCATCTAATAAATGTAAAGACGCTGAAACGCAAGATATATTAAGTCATCATATAAGCTAGCTATAAGTACCGAATAGAAAGCAGGCAAGGCCGCCATGGCACAAAACCTGGACATTTATATCATGAATTAAGTGAGTCAGAACCCATGAAGCAGTAATGGAAAAGCTGTGTTGCAGCAAGAATAATAGGCTCATGGAACTGTGTGGTGAGGCTGCCTGGCCTGGAGCCAATATTCTAGAAATCGAGGTCAGCTATCTACTCTGAGGAAGAACGAGTATGCAGAGGATTAACCTTCTTATGTTAAGGTGCAAGAAAGAACACAAAGGATGCCAAACTTTAATTCATTTAGAGTATTTAAAAGCTGCAAAATTGACCACATCGTGGTCTCCTGTCACGTGAGTCAAGGATGGAAATAGACGTTGAACTTGGAGTTCCAGACAGGATAGGGAGTGCCTTCACTCCCGTGCATTTTCAAAGACAAGGATACTCTGCAAGGCCAAGTACAAAGACAATTTCATGGCAGAAGGCATGGGCAATGAGAGACGATGGGCTAATTGGGTGGTGGGGTAATTTCATGCCCTATGTCCTTGCACCTGGGTCTGGGCTTATGTGCTGCTAAATGAACCGAATGTTCCAGGCATAGCACAAGCATGCCAACCAATTGTATTAGTCCATATAATGAAGGACCTTGTAGTTTGAAGACCAATGAGAAACTGTGTATCTAATGTTTCTGAAATTACATGTTTTTTAGAGGTAGGCATAAGTTGTTCACCTGATAACGAACAACCAATAACAATCCTGGCTCCTATAGAAAAGTGTACTTAGATGTCTCTCTTAACCAATCCAGACCCTTCATCGGTTGTTTCACTATTGCCACTTAGTATGACATCACTCTGACGTATTCTTCTAATAAAAAACATATTTTGTGTAATCATCATTGAGAGACTGAGCATATGTCAATTGATGTTCATTGTAACCTCCCTGTTTTGGATGATTGTTAATTAAACAGTACTTTGCCATCTTCCTGCGTTGGTTCCATTATTTGGACTCAGAATTATTTTGGTGTGATCCCATCCATTACATATGCACGTTCCTAAAGGGCCTTATGCTCACTGTCTAAGCCTTGCGACTTCCCATGAGGTCTGAGGGATGATTCTAGTTCCTCTATTTCAAATTCTCAGGGTCCAGGGACTGCACTTCCTCTAACATAGTCATAGGCATGTCATCCAAGAGGTGCTGCATTTCTTCTACTGACACCCCAGATTCCTCTGTGTAGGTTTGTGGCAAGATGCTCCAAATTCCTTAATGATGTAATTTGCTATATTCGCCATCCTCCTATCGACCCTCCCAATTTTGGCTATCCGCCACATTTCTCAACCATCTTGCAAAAGGGGGTCCAATTTATTTCCATCCTTCCTCATCTTTCCCAATATTTTCATTCTTAATGACCATAACCTATGTACATACCGAGCTACTGCAAATACAGTATAATACTCATTTGAATCCCTACAAACTGTCAATGCTTCACTGGTGGAACATAGATTAACCTCCCTGAGTAACGATCTTAGGTATTGGCCTCTCAAGACTTTCAGATATACACAGATAAACAACTCTGTGCAAGGTCCAGATATTCATCATAATAAGAGGAATCTTTATTGTTAAATAATTCATATAAGAGTACTACTCAAACAGTTGTAAAGTGATTTTTCTTGATACGATGCAAAATATTTCTCCTGAACTAATCTTCTTGCATCCTTTGTAATAGTGCATGGGTTGTCCCACAGCATTTGCTTTGATTTCATATAAACATTTTCTTGTATGCTAAAACAAAGGGATTTGAGATGTCCCATTTTGATTGAGTAAATCACATCATGCACCTCTATATGCTGATAAACCTGGTTTTGTATGAAGTTTTATCCGGTATTAAACCAGCCTTATTTCTACAAGCGATTCCATGGGTAACCAGCCAAGCTCGTAAAGTACAGCAATGTTCGAGGTAGACAAGGAGAGTACTCCTAGTGGTTTGAGGACTTTATTTTTGTTTTGTGCCTACATTTTACTGGACAAATTGTCCCAAATCTTTCTACCATACAAACAAGCTTGTCTGGCATTGCCTTTATTTATTTATTTATTTATTGGGTATCTATAATGCGCCTATACACAATGTGTTTCAAGGTGCAACAAGACAAGATGGGGGAACAGAGATGACAAAAACAAAAACATTCCTACTAGGCCTTGTGACAATCGGATTGTGCAAGTACAGTAAAAAGAAGTGCAGGGGAGAGGGGAAGGGGGAAGTGAAAAGATGAATGCAAAGAGTGCAGGAAGAGCAAGGTCCAATGTCAAGTATGGGGCTGAAGGACTCAAGCGGTGAAAGCCTCTCCAGGTTAGTGCACAGGGGAGGGGACCCGGAAGGGCAAGTGCAGGTTGAGGGGGAGAGGGGACAGGGGAGACCAAGTGCAGGGGTTGACTGGACGAGGCGGGCCTGGTGCCCTATAAGAATCTGAATGAACCAGGCAGCCAGTCAAGAGGCAGACGGGGACATTAGCAGGCGAGGGGGAGAGGGAAAGAGGAAGAGAAAAGGAAGGTCTTGAGAAGCTTCCGGACCGGAAGGACAGTGGTGGCTTAATAAGCACAGTCGTATTTTCTACTGTCAATCTCATTATAGCCCCTATACTTTTAATTAGAGTAAACTGGCTTTGGTATGCTGTTCGCGCCATGTCCCTGAGCTACTGAATCTGATACCCAAATAATCCAAAAAGGGCACTTCCTCTATGAGGAAATTCTTAATACTCCATTTTAAACTTTTAACTTTCTTATTACCCTCCTAGCAAACCATAACTTTGGTTCTGCTATAATGCCATAACTTTTCTGGAGATGTGAATCGCATCATCCGTGAAGAGCAGAATTCCCATTCGCTGGCCATTCAGTGAGCATTTACCACACATTTTGGAAGCTCCATGCAAATATAATTTATGAGACGGTTTCATTAGCATCCTTGCTTTACTCCTTTTCAATCGGGAAAGCCTACATTTCATTACACTCCTAGTCCGTAATGGACTTGGTGTCAGTGTAGAGCTGCCTTATCGCCTTAATGAGATCGGGTGGCACCTTCAGTTTTTGACATTACTTGACACAGAACAACTCTTAGCACCGAATAAAGGGCTGTTTTAAGGTCGATAAAAATAAAGATTACATCTTTTTAAAATTACAATCTTAACAATAAGTAAAAACAGCCTGATGGTCTATTTGATTGTGCCCACCCCTTCTGAAAACCGGCCTGTAGTGTGGAAAGGATGGCATTTGACCCCATCCAATCCGCAAGATGCTTTAGGATGACTTTCGCAAAGGTTTTGCCCGAGGAGCCCGCAAGGGAGATAATTAGCAAGATCATTTCTCCCTCCTTTCTTACAAAGAAGACATTTTTTTGCATAGTGCAAAGAAAAGAGGGTATTATTAGTGGTGAGTATTATATTGAAAAGCTTTGCAAAAAATGATGAGAAAATATCGGCTTCATCTTTAAAGAAATTGATGGGTATGCCGTCTGGACCGTGTGCCTTTCCAGATTTTTGACCAATTATGGCTACTTTAACTTCCAGCATAAGAAACACCAGCGAAGAGTTACCACTGGGTTTTCCTACAGCAGACACTTTGTCCTGAATATTTTCTCTGTCTTCCTTATAAAGGTTGGCAAAATAGTCATAACATATGAATTTGTAAATATAACCTGATAACGAAGACATTGATCCCTATATTTACTTATTCCCCAAACCCTTTTGTGTTATTATTCTCTAGGGTTTCTTTGAGGTTTTTCCAAGTTGAGGTGTAATGAGCATTTTCTTTCTTTAATAAAAGGTCCTTGTCTTCTCGGCGTACTGTCGAAATCTCTTTTTTATTGTTCATGTCAGTTGCATTCATCAATGGCAGTAGCTTTTGCTTGCACATTTGACAGTCCTTATCATACAAGGATTGAATTTGTATCTCCTTTAGTGGTTTGGAGGAATGGTTAGAGACAATATTGGCTACTATAGCTAAAGAATGAATTGCTAATTCTGTACTGGCCTGTTCCTCAGACAATATCAATTCCAATGTTCGTAATAGTTTATCATAAACCCTTGAGAGAGTGATGCTAACGTTTGAATGTTCCCACCCAACTACCCAGTGATTTGTATTAAAACGTAGGGGAGTCGTTTTAGTTTGACCTACCATAGTGGAGGCCTGCATGTTAGGAATTTCCAAGGAAGTCAATTTGGGGGTAACGGTCACTTTCCACTCGATTTAAGATAGTAAATGACTTGACATAATGGCACGAGGAAATTTCGATTAGAACATAATGGACATAACTAGATTGTCCAAACACTATATTATCAGGCCTACCGTTTAGGGCTGCCAGCCCGGCTAATGGCCACAATTGGGTTACCTCTAGTGCTATACGATGCTCTTTGTCTGTTTTTTTGAGTTTTGATTTTTGGGATGTCTATAGCTAGTAATCTTAACTTTAAAAAATGTGTTTTTCACCAATCATGTGATTATGGGTGTATGATTTGAGGAAATGTAACATCTTGTATAGATCATTGCTATTTTTTTAAAATGGTTATTTTTGCATCCTTTAGAATGTATTGAATCATTGCTATATATGTAGTTTTGTTATTGGTGTACATTGTCGAGACATACTACCTACATACTAATATTACTTTTTAGTTGTCATTTGAGAGGGTGAGTTAACAAATTCAATAATGTTTGTTTTGATGTTAGTTTTATTTTATGTTTAATAATACATTAATACCATAGATACTTAAAGGATCTGTGTATCATAATATTTGTTGCAGCAAGCGAGTACTGCACTTTTAATAAAAGATATTTATTTTATTCATGAAATGTATTCATATGAAGAAAGAATTAAACTGTTTCTCCTATTGTAGAAGTAACCACTATACAAATACATACAAATTAATATGGGTTTACAACTTAAATAATCACCAAAATTATTTTCCTTACACCAGTGAACACCTACACCTTGCTACACAATTGCATCTCTAGTTAATAACACAGTTAAAAATGTTTTTATTCAACAACAGTTTCAATTAAATTAAAGGACCTCTAAGATAGCTTCCTGACATCATATGAAACATCACATGGTCCTTATCAGACAATAAGGTATTATACATGATCCTGATTTATTAAGCTTCAAGATGAGCCATTCGCCTAAATTCAGAAACAATATGGTACATTCTGTGTACTTTAACTCAGACACGTGTGTCAATATATGTATTCTGAACCCTCATTAAACCTTAAACTTGCCATTCCCAAGGTTTACAGATGTGAACTGTTTGTAGACAGAAATCTTAACTTTATCAAAAATGTATTTCTTCGTATTGATTTCTTTGTAATTTACAAGAAAGAAAATTATATGATTTGTGTGCAAGTTATTGAGACACATTTGGTTCAGGTACCCTTATGTTTGTCAGAGCTTGTTTTTCATCCTTGTGTTACGCTCTTACATAATAAGTTCTTCTACACCTTTTCCCATGTATGTAACTGTTCATAATGTTCCCATATGATTTTTGAAGAATGCATCTCCATTCCCCTCCCTTTCTTCTCAGAGGGTGCGATGGAAAACCTGAATAAAAAAATAGATTTTGGTTTCTCTCTCTGACCCAACTGTGCACGTACAGCAAATCCAACCGCATTTTGGGTGCACCAGATTGTGTGCATTTCACAGACTGTGGCTTTTTGTGTCTGCTGTGCAACATTTTTCCTTTCAAGGTCAATTTTCCATAAATGGTAGCCCTATTGCATGTTTAGTGTGACAAACACACAATAGGACATCCCAATTTGACAGAATATATTTAATTTAATTTTGCAGCATATTTTGTTTGATCCCTCCAACTCTGCTGCAGGTACTTGAATATAGTTGTGCGTGTGTGTTGAGGCCAGTGGATTATTGTTGCACATTTTGCACTATGTTTTTCATTCCATTTTGTCCCTCCGACCCTAAGTGTCAGGCCTGAATAGAGTTCTGTGTGTGGGTGTCTGTTTGTGTGTCTCTATTGTGTTCTGCACACGTTTTTGTGTGTTTTGCAGAATATTTACATTAAATTGTGACCCCCCCCCAACAGTCATGCACGTGACTGAATGGGCCAGGGGATGTGTGTGTGGTTGGGCTGCGGCTGTTTTAGTTCATTGTGGAAATAGTTTTTCATTTTGATGGATATTTACTGGTCGATTCATGGAATTAATGTGCGCCGAAAATTCCCGCGCAGAGGTGCCAAAACGTGCGATTCGCAGTAAAAGTGCGAAAATCGCAGTGCAACTGCGAAAATCTCAGGGAAACCAGTGCACATCGATTCATGGAAGTCTGTGCGCGAGAAAAACATTGGATGTGCACTGAAAAAGTGCGCAGCGCACGCCGGCGCACAGGTCATACAACAGCGTGCGCCACGCCCACTGCAAAATCGCACATAGCGCGGCGCACATCACAAAAGTAGGCGGAACACGGGGCGTAACACTCAGAATGGGGAACAACGCGTGAAAATATGGGCGTCACGGGGGAAGTACAGGAGGCAAGGGCGCGGAATGCCCACACGCTCGCCTACAACCCGTATTCATGGAATCGAATAGGGCAAACCAGCGCACGGTGAAAGACGCGCACAGGGCCAGCACAAGAAAGCAGGTGGTAGCGTCCCTGCGCCTGAAATAAATGTGCGCCAAAATGTGCGCTAACAAAAAGCACCCATGTACAGCTATGATGAATGGTCCATACAGTGGCCCTCTAGGACAAATGAGGTGCAAAGGGGTACCGACAAACATGGACACCCGCTGTGTGAAAAATAGCGTGTGCGTGTGTTTCTGGGTGCGCGGGAAGTTCCACACGCGATTGGCCTGGGTACGTGTGTTTCGGGGTGCGCGGGAAGTTCCACATGCGATTGGCCTGGGTATGTGTGTTTCGGGATGCGCGGGAAGTTCCACACGCGATTGGCCTGGGTACGTGTACTTCGGGGTGTGCGGGAAGTTCCACACACAATTGGCCTGGGTACGTGTACTTCGGGGTGCTTGGGAAGTTCCACATGCGATTTCAGCAGGATACGTGTATTCCGAGGTGCGCGGGAAGTTTCACATGCGATTTCAGCAGGGTACGTGTATTTCGGTGGTGCCGGGGAGTGCTACACGTGATTTGGCCGTGTGGGTCCTCCCAGGTGTTCCCTCTACACCCTCCACGGCCCCTGCAGGCAGCCCACACCACAGGGGACTACCCTGCACCCCTGCCCATGTCCCACAGGCAACCCATCCACCATGGCCATGCCCCCCAGCCAACCCACATGTCACCTTGCACTACTGATCAATAACACATGTCTGCCAGCACCCCCACCCCCCAGCACTGTGGGGCACCTGCCAGCAGGCCCCCACTCATGTCCCACTCATGTCTCCCAGCGCCCCCACTACCCAGCAGTGCAGGGCACCCTCCACCAGGCCCCCACTCATGTCCCCCTGTACCCCCACCCCCCAGCATCCAGGGGCAGCCTCCACCTGGCCCCCACTCATGTCTCCCAGCACCCCCACTGCCCTGCATCCAGGGGCACCCTCCACCAGGCCACCACTCATGTCTCCCAGCACCCCCACCCCCATGCATCCAGGGGCACCCTAACGTGTATTCTGCACCACAAACTTGATGTCAATATTAAGGCAACATGAGAGACACAAACACACCCCTCTAATGCCACTTATGTTTTATCATCCACTTCTCACCACACAGGAGCCGTGAAAAGAAATCAGCAGTCACTTTTCGAAACCGGTTCACCTAGCCAGAGTTTTGCACCTTGGAACAAGGATGAGGCCCCCACTCATGTCTCCCTGCACCCCCACCCCCCAGTACTTTGGTGCACCCTCCACCAGGCCACGACTCATGTCTCCCAACACCCCCACCCCCCAGCACTGTGGGGCACCTGCCAGCAGGCCCCCACTCATGTCCCACTCATGTCTCCCAGCACCCCCACCACCCAGCAGTGCAGGTCACCCTCCACCAGGCCCCCACTCATGTCCCCCTGCACCCCCACCCCCAGCATCCAGGGGCACCCTCCACCAGGCCCCCACTCATGTCTCCCAGCACCCCCACCCCCAGCACTGTGGGGCACCTGCCAGCAGGCCCCCACTCATGTCCCCACTCATGTCTCCCAGCACCCCCACCATCCAGCAGTGCAGGTCACCCTCCACCAGGCCCCCACTCATGTCTCCCAGCACCCCCACCCCCCAGCACTGTGGGGCACCTGCCAGCAGGCCCCCACTCATGTCCCACTCATGTCTCCCAGCACCCCCACCACCCAGCAGTGCAGGGCACCCTCCACCAGGCCCCCACTCATGTCTCCCAGCACCCCCACCCCCCTGCATCCAGGGGCACCCTCCATCAGGCCCCCACTCATGTTTCCCAGCACCCCCACCCCCCAGCACTGTGGAACACCTGCCAGCAGGCCCCCACTCATGTCTCCCAGCACCCCCACCCCCATGCATCCAGGGGACCCTCCACCAGGCCCCCACTCATGTCTCCCAGCACCCCAACCCCCCAGCACTTTGGTGCACCCTCCACCAGGCCCCCACTCATGTCTCCCAGCACCCCCCTGCCCCTGCATCCAGGGGCACCCTCCACCAGGCCCCCACTAAATTCTCCCAGCACTCCCACCCCCCAGCACTGTGGGTCACCTGCCACCAGGCCCCACTCATGTCTCCCAGCACCCCCACCCCCTGCATCCAGGGGCACCCTCCACCAGGCCCCCACTCATGTCTCCCTGCACCCCCACCCCCCAGCACTTTGGTGCACCCTCCACGAGGCCCCCACTCATGTCTCCCAGCACCCGCACCCCCCTGCATCCAGGGGCACCCTCCACCAGGCCCCCACTCATGTCCCCCTGCACCCACACCCCCCAGCACTGTGGGGCACCCTCCACCAGGCCCCCACTCATGTCCCCCTGCACCCCCACCCCCCAGCATCCAGGGGCACCCTCCACCACGCCCCCACTAATGTCTCCCAGCACCCCCACCCCCTGCATCCAGGGGCACCCTCCACCAGGCCCCCACTCATGTCTCCCAGCGCCCCCAACCCCCTGCATCCAGGGGCACCCTCCACCAGGCCCCCACTCATGTCTCCCTGCCCCCCACCCACCAGCATTTTGGTGCACCCTCCACCAGGCCCCCACTCATGTCTCCCAGCACCCCCACCCCCCTGCATCCAGGGGCACCCTCCACCAGGCCCCCACTCATGTCTCCTAGCACCCCCACCCCCAAGCACTGTGGGGCACCTGCCAGCAGGCCCCCACTCATGTCTCCCAGCACCCCCACCCCCCTGCATCCAGGGGTACCCTCCACCAGGCCCCCACTCATGTCTCCATGCACCCCCACCCCCCAGCACTTTGGTGCACCCTCCACCAGGCACCCACTCATGTCTCCCCGCACCCCCATCACCCAGCAGTGCAGGGCACCCTCCACCAGGCCCTCACTCATGTCCCCCTGCACCCCAACCCCCAGCATCCAGGGACACCCTCCACCAGGCTCCCACTCATGTCTCAGAGCACCCCCACCCCCCCAGCACTGTTGGGCACCTGCCAGCAGGCCCCCACTCATGTCCCACTCATGTCTCCCAGCACCCCCACCACCCAGCAGTGCAGGGCACCCTCCACCAGGCCCCCACTCATGTCTCCCAGCACCCCAGCACCCCCACCCCCCAACACTGTGGGGCACCTGCCAGCAGGCCCTCACTCATGTCCCACTCATGTCTCCCAGCACCCCTACCACCCAGCAGTGCAGGGCACCCTCCACCAGGCCCCCACTCATGTCTCCCAGCACCCCCACCCCCCTGCATCCAGGGGCACCCTCCACCAGGCCCCCACTCATATCTCCCAGCACCCCCACCCCCAGCACTGTGGGGCACCTGCCAGCAGGCCCCCACTCATGTCCCACTCATGTCTCCCAGCACCCCCACCACCCAGCAGTGCAGGGCACCCTCCACCAGTCCCCCATTCATGTCTCCCAGCACCCCCACCCCCCTGCATCCAGGGGCACCCTCCACCAGGCCCCCACTCATGTCTCCCAGCACCCCCACCCCCCAGCACAGTGGGGCATCTGCCAGCAGGCCCCCACTCATTTCTCCCAGCACCCCCAACCCCCTGCATCCAGGAGCACCCTCCACCAGGCCCCCACTCATGTCTCCCTGCACCCCCACCCCCCAGCACTTTGGTGCACCCTCCACCAGGCCCCCACTCACGTCTCCCAGCACCCCACCCCCCTGCATCCAGGGGCACCCTCCACCAGGCCCCCACTCATGTCCCCCTGCACCCCCACCCCCAGCACTGTGGGGCACCTGCCAGCAGGCCCCCACTCATGTCCCCACTCATGTCTCCCAGCACCCCCACCATCCAGCAGTGCAGGTCACCCTCCACCAGGCCCCCACTCATGTCTCCCAGCACCCCCACCCCCCAGCACTGTGGGGCACCTGCCAGCAGGCCCCCACTCATGTCCCACTCATGTCTCCCAGCACCCCCACCACCCAGCAGTGCAGGGCACCCTCCACCAGGCCCCCACTCATGTCTCCCAGCACCCCCACCCCCCTGCATCCAGGGGCACCCTCCATCAGGCCCCCACTCATATTTCCCAGCACCCCCACCCCCCAGCACTGTGGAGCACCTGCCAGCAGGCCCCCACTCATGTCTCCCAGCACCCCCACCCCCATGCATCCAGGGGACCCTCCACCAGTCCCCCACTCATGTCTCCCAGCACCCCCACCCCCCAGCACTTTGGTGCACCCTCCACCAGGCCCCCACTCATGTCTCCCAGCACCCCCCTGCCCCTTCATCCAGGGGCACCCTCCACCAGGCCCCCACTAAATTCTCCCAGCACTCCCACCCCCCAGCACTGTGGGTCACCTGCCACTAGGCCCCACTCATGTCTCCCAGCACCCCCACCCCCTGCATCCAGGGGCACCCTCCACCAGGCCCCCACTCATGTCTCCCTGCACCCCCACCCCCCAGCACTTTGGTGCACCCTCCACGAGGCCCCCACTCATGTCTCCCAGCACCCGCACCCCCCTGCATCCAGGGGCACCCTCCACCAGGCCCCCACTCATGTCCCCCTGCACCCCCACCCCCCAGCACTGTGGGGCACCCTCCACCAGGCCCCCACTCATGTCCCCCTGCACCCCCACCCCCCAGCATCCAGGGGCACCCTCCACCATGCCCCCACTAATGTCTCCCAGCACCCCCACCCCCATGCATCCAGGGGCACCCTCCACCAGGCCCCCACTCATGTCTCCCAGCACCCCCACCCCCTGCATCCAGGGGCACCCTCCACCAGGCCCCCACTCATGTCTCCCAGCGCCCCCAACCCCCTGCATCCAGGGGCACCCTCCACCAGGCCCCCACTCATGTCTCCCTGCCCCCCACCCACCAGCATTTTGGTGCACCCTCCACCAGGCCCCCACTCATGTCTCCCAGCACCCCCACCCCCCTGCATCCAGGGGCACCCTCCACCAGGCCCCCACTCATGTCTCCTAGCACCCCCACCCCCAAGCACTGTGGGACACCTGCCAGCAGGCCCCCACTCATGTCTCCCAGCACCCCCACCCCCCTGCATCCAGGGGTACCCTCCACCAGGCCCCCACTCATGTCCCCATGCACCCCCACCCCCCAGCACTTTGGTGCACCCTCCACCAGGCACCCACTCATGTCTCCCAGCACCCCCATCACCCAGCAGTGCAGGGCACCCTCCACCAGGCCCTCACTCATGTCCCCCTGCACCCCAACCCCCAGCATCCAGGGACACCCTCCACCAGGCTCCCACTCATGTCTCAGAGCACCCCCACCCCCCAGCACTGTTGGGCACCTGCCAGCAGGCCCCCACTCATGTCCCACTCATGTCTCCCAGCACCCCCACCACCCAGCAGTGCAGGGCACCCTCCACCAGGCCCCCACTCATGTCTCCCAGCACCCCCACCCCCCAGCACTGTGGGGCACCTGCCAGCAGGCCCTCACTCATGTCCCACTCATGTCTCCCAGCACCCCTACCACCCAGCAGTGCAGGGCACCCTCCACCAGGCCCCCACTCATGTCTCCCAGCACCCCCACCCCCCTGCATCCAGGGGCACCCTCCACCAGGCCCCCACTCATGTCTCCCAGCACCCCCACCCCCAGCACTGTGGGGCACCTGCCAGCAGGCCCCCACTCATGTCCCACTCATGTCTCCCAGCACCCCCACCACCCAGCAGTGCAGGGCACCCTCCACCAGTCCCCCATTCATGTCTCCCAGCACCCCCACCCCCCTGCATCCAGGGGCACCCTCCACCAGGCCCCCACTCATGTCTCCCAGCACCCCCACCCCCCAGCACAGTGGGGCATCTGCCAGCAGGCCCCCACTCATTTCTCCCAGCACCCCCAACCCCCTGCATCCAGGAGCACCCTCCACCAGGCCCCCACTCATGTCTCCCTGCACCCCCACCCCCCAGCACTTTGGTGCACCCTCCACCAGGCCCCCACTCACGTCTCCCAGCACCCCACCCCCCTGCATCCAGGGGCACCCTCCACCAGGCCCCCACTCATGTCCCCCTGCACCCCCACCCCCCAGCACTGTGGGGCACCCTCCACCAGGCCCCCACTCATGTCCCCCTGCACCCCAACCCCCCTGCATCCAGAGGTACCCTCCACCAGGCCCCACTCATGTCTCCCAGCACCCCCACCCCTCTGCATCCAGGGGCACCCTCCACCAGGCCCCCACTCATGTCTCCCAGCACCCCCACCCCCCTGCATCCAGGGGCACCCTCCACCAGGCCCCCACTCATGTCTCCCAGCCAACATGTCATCACAATCTAGATCCCTGGCCCCTATGGGCAGCCTCCAAATGCCAAACACCCACCCGAGTATTGCATCCACCCACTTAGAAATGGCAATTACATGACACAACCCCAATGGCAAGTTTGTAAATGAACACATGTCCCTCACATACACACAATGGGTGTCAGTGAATGTCAAAACCCATATCATGATATTCATGAAACCAATGAGATGATACTAGACATTGAAGTTTGAAGAAAAAAATATGTATTAAAAGCAACATAAATTGAATCAAAAATAAACAAACGAAAATGGGAATTGACAAAAAAAAGCAGCATGTCTGTGAAATAATGTAAAACCACAAATCATAATCCAAAGGAAAGGTGTCCAAAGTCACAGTTCACAAAAGAAAATCCAATGGAAAATTAAAATCGAAAACCATTGCTCCATGGGTAAATCATAAAAAAATTAGAAAATCCAACAGTCTACTATATACAGAAACAATCCAGTGTCCATGATCCCAACTGAAGAAATAATAACACTACCTAATAAAAAAAACTATATACAAAAATGTGGCCCATTGTCCAAAAGGTCCAAAAAAAATGCAAAACCAAAGGAAACCTAACACTAACTACAGAACTATTTACAAGGGCAGCGGGCTAGTCCGACGGCTCACTTCGAGATGTTCCGGGCCAGGGCATCATCAAACTCCTGCTCAATCTCCCAGAGGCGGTCCTCCTCCATGGCCCCGAGGGTCCGCAGGGCCGTCGACATGTTCACCTCCAACTCCCTGCGGATTGCCTCGAGGCACTCGGCCCGCCTCAGGGCCCTCCGCATGGAGTTCTCCACCCTGACCATCGTGAGCCGTGCCTCTTCCGCCCGCTGCCGCTCCGCATCTATGGCGTGGCCCAACCGCTGCCACATGGAAGACACTTCCCGTCCTCGGTCCTCCTGTTCTCCGGCCGATGCCTGTCCCTCCGATGTTGAAGGCCCCGAGCCATCATGGCTCCCACCTCGTTGCTGCTGCTGCTGTGCCTCTGCCCGTGCCCTGGCTCCTGCTGCCTGCACATCCTCCACCGGCTGGGGTGCAGTCGTTGATGTGGCCACCCCTGCTGGACGTCCGACTCCCGACTGTGGCAGGGACGCTTCCTCCACCAGCCTGGCCGCACCGTCAGAGGTAGCTCCACAGGGCACCCAGGTGACTAATGGGTGGGAAGATGGCACGGAGGACGACTGGCGCATAGGCGGTTCAGTTGAGGAGGGAGTCGGAGCAAGCCCCATCAAACGGAGGAATCCAGCCTGGGTGACCTGTCCCAGTAGGCCGACGCGGTCAACGAGCCATTCGAGATGACGTGCAGTCTCCTCATGAAAAGACTGCAGGTCACCTCGCATGGCCCGTTGACGCAACACCACACCAGTGAGGACAGGCTCAACCCGGACCCGGATAGCCACGTCCACAGGCAGAGAAAGGCCAGTTGTCGTGAGCTCATCCCCTGCCTGAAAACGGGTCTGGGCGTAGGCATCCCTGCTGGTGCAAGATGATGCAGTGACAGGATCAGGGACAGGATTGCACACAGGCACCTCTGCGGCGACCTGTGCTGCCTCCTGTCCCTGGTCCTGCACTGCACCACTAGCACCACCAAACCCCCCACCAATCTGGATGACCCCGTGCCATCTTCTCCCGTTGGGCCCTGTGGGGTCCTAGCTGCCCGTTCTGCTGCCGAGGAGTCCAACTCCGACCTCTGCCTCTTGGACCTCCCCCCGGGGGCTGCGGCCTGGGACGCGGCACCAGACTCCTCACTCCCCGACGAGATCACAACCTGGGAGGGGAGCCGGGCTTTCCGTCTCCGGCTGGTGGTGCGATCCCCGCCGCTGTGCTCCACAGCACCTTCTCCGCCCTCTTCATCAGTTGACGCTGCAGACAGGGAGAAATAAAACACAGGCATCAGGGCACTGTACAATGGACACATACACACATGACAGTTGTACATGAGTGGCATTGGCAAACCTCAGACATGGCATCACAATCGCCAACACACATGTAATTTCAACTTGCACACATGAGCCATACCACAGCCATATCGCAACTGCCAGCACCATCCATACACATACAACAGCATGAGCAGGCAAAGGTGAGCCAGACATCACATGCAACACAGGGAGTGCACTACACATGCACACACACAACCACACTTGCATGCATCTGTACACCTCTGCCAACTGTCGCAGTGTTCAGATCGGCATCCATGTCACATCTGCCAATCAGGCTTCCACATCCCGCTGTCACATGCATCCATGTTGCATCACTGTTGCACCCTTGTCAAATACACACACATGCACATGCACACAGTGCTGATACATGCAGCCGAAAACAACATCTATGTGTGACATCACAAACATGCCTACTTACATACACATTCATCCAAACATGTGTGCCCACACAACTGCATTTGGCATGCAAGCCTACACACACAAGCACCATCCATGTCTCACACATGAGAGCCCTTGCATGTGTTAGCCTCACGGCCCAGTACACCCCCACCCATACTTGGCCCCATAAAAACACATGTGCAACCTGCACACTACTGGCACATCACCACACACACAGCTTACAATCAGGATGCATGTACACTTATCGCTCGACTCCAGACGGGTCTGCCTCTCAAGGACCTGGACATGGAGCGCTGGGGATATGCGTTCCAGGACCCTCATCTGATCTTACCGACAAGTGGCCCCGGCGCCTCTTAGCATCCGCTGCCTTCAAGAGGCGCCGGGCCTTGTTGAGGGTCCTGGACCTGAAGTCCTCCCAGCGCTTCTTGACATGATGGAATAGTCGGACTGCCACTCCCTCCGCGTTGATGCAGTCACGATGTCCGTCCAGATCCGAGTCCATCCTTCCTTGTTGGCGCGGGAACTTCCGAAAAGGGCATCATACTGCCCCAGGACTTGCTCCACCAGGACACCAACTTCGGTGGCAGTGAAGCTGGTGTCCCTCTGTCTCTCTGGCCGGGGGTTGCCAGTGGTGCCAGATGTTGCAGTGCCCGACATGACAACCCCAGAGGCAGGAGTGGGTGGGCAACTGGGTCCTGGGTCTGGGCTGTGGAGCAATGGAATCCCAGTCGGGAGTCTTCGGCTCCTTCTGCACAGCGGCAAGTGAAGAAGAGGGTGGAGACAGTGCTGTGGACCAAAGCGGCGGGGATGCCCCCACGGCTACAGCGGAAGGGGTGGGTGAGCCCCCACAGAGGCTTGCAACGGCGGAGGATGGTGTGGAGCCATCCAGGTTGGTGGTTTCTACAGAGGAGGAGGAGGCCACTACTGAGCCGCACATGGGCCTGGTGGGGGCATCCCTGCTGGTGCAGGTGGTGCAGTCCAGAGCAGGGGCAGGAGGCAGCACAGGTCGCCGTGGAGGGGCCTGTGCATGTCACTATCCCTGACACTGTGACTGCACCACCATGCACCAGCAGGGATGCCCCATCCCAGGCCTGTCCGCAGGTAGGGGGGATGTCCATGTCATCTGACTCGCCTCCACCTGCGGACGAGGGGACCCCTGGCCATATGGAGAAGGTCCTGATTGGTGTCGCGTTGCGCACGGGTGTCATTCGTGATGACGTGCATGCTTCACGGGTGGAGCACGCACGTCATCACGAAGAGCACCGTGCCAACGTGGCCCAGTTGGGAATGGCCATGGTCAGGGGTTTCGTACATGTGTCGGCCACTCTGGCGGCCCTCTCCTCCTCTGTGGAGACCATGCGCCAGTCGTTCTCCATGCCGTCTTCCGGCCCAGATGCCACCAGGGCCCCCTGTGGACCTGCCCTGACCAACGCAGCCAGCTCAGTGGGGATCCCAGCCCTGCCACAGTCGGGAGTCGGAAGTCCAGCAGGGGTGGACACACCAGCAACTGGACACCAGCAGATGGAGGATGTGATGGCATCATCAGGCAGGGCACGTGCACGACAGCGTCAGTGGATTCCATCAGCCTGGATGCCGTTGTGCTGGCAGAGGCAGTTGCATCAGAGGCAGCGGCAGGCTCGACGTGGGAGGCATCATGGCTCGGGGACATCTACATCAGGGGGGCAGGCATCGACCGGAGGGCAGGAGGACCCTGGAATGGGAGTGTCTTCCGTGTGGCAGCGTTTGGGCCAGCAGATAGGTGCGGAGCGGCGGCAGGCGGAAGAGGCGCGGCTCACAATGGTCAGGGCGGAGAACTCCATGCGGAGGGCCCTGAGGCGGGCCGAGTGCCTCGAGGCAATCCGCAGGGATTTGGAGGAGAGCATGTCGTGGTCCCTGCGGACCCTCGGGGCCATGGAAGTGGTTCGCCCTTTGGGATATCGACCAGGAGTTCGATGATGCCCTGGCCCGGGACACCACAGAGTGAGCCGCTGGACTTGCCCGCCGCCATTGTATATAGTTAGTTAGTTAGTGTTAGGTTTCCTTTGTTATTTTTTTCTTTTGGTTGCGCTTGGACTATGCACCACATTTTTTTATATAGTTTTTTTCTTAGGTATTAGTTTTTGGTAGGATTCATTTAGTTAGTTGGGCTCATGGACCCTGGATTGTTCATTTGTACATAGTTCAACATTGGATTTATCTTTTCCTGATTATTTTTAGTTTCACCATGGAGCAATGGGTTTGTTTATGGTTTTTCCCTTGGATTACTTTTTTTTACTTTGATTTTGGACTACATTCATTTGGATTCTGATTTCTTGTTTTTGATTTCAAAAGGGACATGCAGGTTTCATTTTTTCATTCCCACTGTTGTTCTTTTCATTTTATTCCCATTCAATTTTTTTTAAATACCTTTTTTGGATTCATACTTTGATGTGTGGTATCGTCTCATTGGTTTCGTGCATGTCATGATATGGGTTTTCACATTCACTTGCAACCATTGTGTGTGTGTGACGGACATGTGTTCATTTACATACTTTAGATTGGGGGTGTATCATGTAATTGCCTTTTCTATGTGGGTGGATGGGATACTTGGTTGGGCCTGAGGCTGGCCATAACAGCCATGATTGAGGATTGTCAGGACCTGGGTGCAGGGGGTGATGAGTGGGGGCCTGGTGGAGGGTGCGCCACAGTGCTGGGGGGTGGGGGTGCAGGTGGACATGGTTGGGGGCCTGGTGGAGGGTGCCCCTGGATGCAGGGGGGTGGGGGTGCTGGGAGACATGAGTGGGGGCCTGGTGGAGGGTGCACCAAAGTGCTGGGGGGTGGGGGTGCTGGGAGACATGAGTGGGGGCCTGGTGGAGGGTGCCCCTGGATGCAGGGGGGTGGGTGTGCAGGGGGCCATGAGTGGGGGCCTGATGGAGGTTGCGCTGGATGCAGCGGGGTGGGGGTGCTGGGAGACATGAGTGGGGGCCTGCTGGCAGGTGCCCCACAGTGCTGGGGGGTGGGGTGCAGGGGGACATGAGTGGGACATGAGTGGGGGGCTGGTGGAGGGTGCCCCTGGATGCAGGGTGGTAGGGGTGCAGGGGAACATGAGTGGGGGCCTGGTGGAGGGTGCTCCACAGTGCTGGGGGGTGGGGGTCCAAGGGGACATGAGTGGGGGCCTGGTGGAGGGTGCCCCTGGTTGCAGGGGGATGTGTGTGCAGGGGGACATGAGTGGGGGCCTGGCGGAGGGTGCCCATGGATGCAGGGGGGTGGGTGTGCAGGGGGACATGAGTGGGGGTCTGGTGGAGGGTGCCCATGGATGCAGGGGGGTGGGTGTGCAGGGGTCATGAGTGGGGGCCTGGTGTAGGGTGCCCCTGGATGCAGGGGGGTGGGCGTGCATGGAGACATGAGTGGTGGCCTGGTCGAGGGTGCACCAAAGTTCTGGGGGGTGGGTGTGCAGGTGGACATGAGTGGGGGCCTGGTGGAGGGTGCTCCTGGATGCAGGGGGGTGGGGGTGCTGGGAGACATGAGTGGGGGCCTGCTGGCAGGTGCCCCACAGTGCTGGAGGGTGGGGGTGCAGGGGGACATCAGTGGGGGCCTGGTGGAGGGTGCACCAAAGTGCTGGGGGTGGGTGTGCAGGGGGACATGAGTGGGGGCCTGGTGGAGGGTGCCTTTGGATGCAGGGGGGGTGCTGGGAGACATGAGTGGGGGTCTGGTGGAGGGTGCCCCACAATGCTGGGGGGTGGGGGTGCTGGGGGACATGAGTTGGACATGAGTGGGGGCCTGCTGGCAGGTGCCCAATAGTGCTGGGGGGTGGGGGAGCAGGGGGACATGAGTGGGACATGAGTGGGGGCCTGGTGAAGGGTGCCCCACAGTGCTGTGGGTGGGGGTGCTGGGTGACATGAGTTGGACATGAGTGGGGGCCTGGTGGAGGGTGCCCCACAGTGCTGGGGGGTGGGGGTGCAGAGGGACATGAGCGGGGGCCTGGTGGAGGGTGCCCCTGACTGTTGGGGGGTGGGGGTGCAGGGGGACATGAGTGGGGGCCTGGTGGAGGGTGCCCCTGGATGCAGGGGGGTGGGTGTGCAGGGGGACATGAGTGGGGGCCTGGTGGAGGGTGTCCCTGGATGCAGGGGGTGGGGGTGCCTGGTTACATGAGTGGGGGCCTGGTGGAGGGTGCACCAAAGTGCTGGGGGTTGGGGGTGCAGGGGGACATGAGTGGGGGCCTGGTGGAGGGTGCCCCTGACTGTTGGGGGGTGGGGGTGCAGGGGGACATGAGTGGGGGCCTGGTGGAGGGTGTCCCTGGATGCAGGGGGGTGGGTGTGCAGGGGGACATGAGTGGGGGCCTGGTGTAGGGTGCCCCTGGATGCAGGGGGGTGGGCGTGCATGGAGACATGAGTGGTGGCCTGGTCGAGGGTGCACCAAAGTTCTGGGGGGTGGGTGTGCAGGGGAACATGAGTGGGGGCCTGGTGGAGGGTGCACCAAAGTGCTGGGGGGTGGGGGTGCTGGGAGACATGGTTGGGGGCCTGGTTGAGGGTGCCCCTGTATGCAGGGGGGTGGGTGTGCAGGTGGACATGAGTGGGGGCCTGGTGGAGGGTGCTCCTGGATGCAGGGGGGTGGGGGCGCTGGGAGACATGAGTGGGGGCCTGCTGGCAGGTGCCCCACAGTGCTGCAGGGTGGGGGTGCAGGGAGACATGAGTGGGGGCCTGGTGGAGGGTGCACCAAAGTGCTGGGGGGTGGGTGTGCAGGGGGACATGAGTGGGGGCCTGGTGGAGGCTGCCTTTGGATGCAGGGGGGGGTGCTGGGAGACATGAGTGGGGGTCTGGTGGAGGGTGCCCCACAGTGCTGGGGGGTGGGGGTGCTGGGGGACATGAGTTGGACATGAGTGGGGGCCTGCTGGCAGGTGCCCCATAGTGCTGGGGGGTGGGGGAGCAGGGGGACATGAGTGGGACATGAGTGGGGGCCTGGTGAAGGGTGCCCCACAGTGCTGTGGGTGGGGGTGCTGGGTGACATGAGTTGGACATGAGTGGGGGCCTGGTGGAGGGTGCCCCACAGTGCTGGGGGGTGGGGGTGCAGAGGGACATGAGCGGGGGCCTGGTGGAGGGTGCCCCTGACTGTTGGGGGGTGGGGGTGCAGGGGGACATGAGTGGGGGCCTGGTGGAGGGTGCCCCTGGATGCAGGGGGGTGGGTGTGCAGGGAGACATGAGTGGGGGCCTGGTGGAGGGTGCCCCTGGATGCAGGGGGTGTGGGTGCCTGGTTACATGAGTGGGGGCCTGGTGGAGGGTGCACCAAAGTGCTGGGGGTTGGGGGTGCAGGGGGACATGAGTGGGGGCCTGGTGGAGGGTACCCCTGGATGCAGGGGGGTGGGTGTGCAGGGGGACATGAGTGGGGGCCTGGTGGAGGGTGCCCCTGGATGCAGGGGGTGGGGGTGCTGGGAGAGATGAGTGGGGGCCTGGTGGAGGGTGCACCAAAGTGCTGGGTGGTGGGGGTGCTGGGAGACATGAGTGGGGGCCTGGTGGAGGGTGCCCCACAGTGCTGGGGGTGGGGGTGCAGGGAGACATGAGTGGGGGCCTGGTGGAAGGTGTCCCTGGATGCAGGGGGGTGGGGGTGCTAGGAGACATGAGTGGGGGCCTGGTGGAGGGTGCCCCTGGATGCAGGGGGGTGGGTGTGCGGGGGACATGAGTGGGGGCCTGGTGGAGGGTGCCCCTGGATGCAGGGGGGTGGGGGTGCTGGGAGACATGAGTGGGGGCCTGGTGGAGGGTGCACCAAAGTGTTGGGGGGTGGGGGTGCTGTGAGACATGAGTGGGGGCCTGGTGGAGGGTGCCCCTGGATGCAGGGGGGTGGGTGTGCAGGGGACATGAGTGGGGACCTGGTGGAGGGTGCTCCTGGATGCAGGGGGGTGGGGGTGCTGGAAGACATGAGTGGGGGCCTGGTGGAGGGTGCCCCTGGATGCAGGGGGGTGGGTGTGCAGGGGGCCATGAGTGGGGGCCTGATGGAGGTTGCGCTGGATGCAGCGGGGTGGGGGTGCTGGGAGACATGAGTGGGGGCCTGCTGGCAGGTGCCCCACAGTGCTGGGGGGTGGGGTGCAGGGGGACATGAGTGGGACATGAGTGGGGGGCTGGTGGAGGGTGCCCCTGGATGCAGGGTGGTAGGGGTGCAGGGGAACATGAGTGGGGGCCTGGTGGAGGGTGCTCCACAGTGCTGGGGGGTGGGGGTCCAAGGGGACATGAGTGGGGGCCTGGTGGAGGGTGCCCCTGGTTGCAGGGGGATGTGTGTGCAGGGGGACATGAGTGGGGGCCTGGCGGAGGGTGCCCATGGATGCAGGGGGGTGGGTGTGCAGGGGGACATGAGTGGGGGTCTGGTGGAGGGTGCCCATGGATGCAGGGGGGTGGGTGTGCAGGGGTCATGAGTGGGGGCCTGGTGTAGGGTGCCCCTGGATGCAGGGGGGTGGGCGTGCATGGAGACATGAGTGGTGGCCTGGTCGAGGGTGCACCAAAGTTCTGGGGGGTGGGTGTGCAGGGGAACATGAGTGGGGGCCTGGTGGAGGGTGCACCAAAGTGCTGGGGGGTGGGGGTGCTGGGAGACATGGTTGGGGGCCTGGTGGAGGGTGCCCCTGGATGCAGGGGGGTGGGTGTGCAGGTGGACATGAGTGGGGGCCTGGTGGAGGGTGCTCCTGGATGCAGGGGGGTGGGGGTGCTGGGAGACATGAGTGGGGGCCTGCTGGCAGGTGCCCCACAGTGCTGGAGGGTGGGGGTGCAGGGGGACATGAGTGGGGGCCTGGTGGAGGGTGCACCAAAGTGCTGGGGGTGGGTGTGCAGGGGGACATGAGTGGGGGCCTGGTGGAGGGTGCCTTTGGATGCAGGGGGGGTGCTGGGAGACATGAGTGGGGGTCTGGTGGAGGGTGCCCCACAATGCTGGGGGGTGGGGGTGCTGGGGGACATGAGTTGGACATGAGTGGGGGCCTGCTGGCAGGTGCCCAATAGTGCTGGGGGGTGGGGGAGCAGGGGAACATGAGTGGGACATGAGTGGGGGCCTGGTGAAGGGTGCCCCACAGTGCTGTGGGTGGGGGTGCTGGGTGACATGAGTTGGACATGAGTGGGGGCCTGGTGGAGGGTGCCCCACAGTGCTGGGGGGTGGGGGTGCAGAGGGACATGAGCGGGGGCCTGGTGGAGGGTGCCCCTGACTGTTGGGGGGTGGGGGTGCAGGGGGACATGAGTGGGGGCCTGGTGGAGGGTGCCCCTGGATGCAGGGGGGTGGGTGTGCAGGGGGACATGAGTGGGGGCCTGGTGGAGGGTGTCCCTGGATGCAGGGGGTGGGGGTGCCTGGTTACATGAGTGGGGGCCTGGTGGAGGGTGCACCAAAGTGCTGGGGGTTGGGGGTGCAGGGGGACATGAGTGGGGGCCTGGTGGAGGGTGCCCCTGACTGTTGGGGGGTGGGGGTGCAGGGGGACATGAGTGGGGGCCTGGTGGAGGGTGTCCCTGGATGCAGGGGGGTGGGTGTGCAGGGGGACATGAGTGGGGGCCTGGTGTAGGGTGCCCCTGGATGCAGGGGGGTGGGCGTGCATGGAGACATGAGTGGTGGCCTGGTCGAGGGTGCACCAAAGTTCTGGGGGGTGGGTGTGCAGGGGAACATGAGTGGGGGCCTGGTGGAGGGTGCACCAAAGTGCTGGGGGGTGGGGGTGCTGGGAGACATGGTTGGGGGCCTGGTGGAGGGTGCCCCTGTATGCAGGGGGGTGGGTGTGCAGGTGGACATGAGTGGGGGCCTGGTGGAGGGTGCTCCTGGATGCAGGGGGGTGGGGGCGCTGGGAGACATGAGTGGGGGCCTGCTGGCAGGTGCCCCACAGTGCTGCAGGGTGGGGGTGCAGGGAGACATGAGTGGGGGCCTGGTGGAGGGTGCACCAAAGTGCTGGGGGGTGGGTGTGCAGGGGGACATGAGTGGGGGCCTGGTGGAGGCTGCCTTTGGATGCAGGGGGGGGTGCTGGGAGACATGAGTGGGGGTCTGGTGGAGGGTGCCCCACAGTGCTGGGGGGTGGGGGTGCTGGGGGACATGAGTTGGACATGAGTGGGGGCCTGCTGGCAGGTGCCCCATAGTGCTGGGGGGTGGGGGAGCAGGGGGACATGAGTGGGACATGAGTGGGGGCCTGGTGAAGGGTGCCCCACAGTGCTGTGGGTGGGGGTGCTGGGTGACATGAGTTGGACATGAGTGGGGGCCTGGTGGAGGGTGCCCCACAGTGCTGGGGGGTGGGGGTGCAGAGGGACATGAGCGGGGGCCTGGTGGAGGGTGCCCCTGACTGTTGGGGGGTGGGGGTGCAGGGGGACATGAGTGGGGGCCTGGTGGAGGGTGCCCCTGGATGCAGGGGGGTGGGTGTGCAGGGGGACATGAGTGGGGGCCTGGTGGAGGGTGCCCCTGGATGCAGGGGGTGTGGGTGCCTGGTTACATGAGTGGGGGCCTGGTGGAGGGTGCACCAAAGTGCTGGGGGTTGGGGGTGCAGGGGGACATGAGTGGGCCCCTGGTGGAGGGTACCCCTGGATGCAGGGGGGTGGGTGTGCAGGGGGACATGAGTGGGGGCCTGGTGGAGGGTGCCCCTGGATGCAGGGGGTGGGGGTGCTGGGAGAGATGAGTGGGGGCCTGGTGGAGGGTGCACCAAAGTGCTGGGTGGTGGGGGTGCTGGGAGACATGAGTGGGGGCCTGGTGGAGGGTGCCCCACAGTGCTGGGGGTGGGGGTGCAGGGAGACATGAGTGGGGGCCTGGTGGAAGGTGTCCCTGGATGCAGGGGGGTGGGGGTGCTAGGAGACATGAGTGGGGGCCTGGTGGAGGGTGCCCCTGGATGCAGGGGGGTGGGTGTGCGGGGGACATGAGTGGGGGCCTGGTGGAGGGTGCCCCTGGATGCAGGGGGGTGGGGGTGCTGGGAGACATGAGTGGGGGCCTGGTGGAGGGTGCACCAAAGTGTTGGGGGGTGGGGGTGCTGTGAGACATGAGTGGGGGCCTGGTGGAGGGTGCCCCTGGATGCAGGGGGGTGGGTGTGCAGGGGACATGAGTGGGGACCTGGTGGAGGGTGCTCCTGGATGCAGGGGGGTGGGGGTGCTGGAAGACATGAGTGGGGGCCTGCTGGCAGGTGCCCACAGTGCTGGGGTGTGGGGGTGCAGGGGGACATGAGTGGGGGCCAGGTGGAGGGTGCACCAAAGTGCTGGGGGGTGGGTGTGCAGGGGGACATGAGTGGGGGCCTGGTGGAGGGTGCCCCTGGATGCAGGGGGTGGGGGTGCTGGGAGACATGAGTAGGGGCCTGGTGGAGGGTGCCCCACAGTGCTGAGGGGTGGGGGTGCTGGGGGACATGAGTGGGGGCCTGGTGGAGGGTGCCCCTGGATGCAGGGGGTGGGGGTGCTGGGAGAGATGAGTGGGGGCCTGGTGGAGTGTGCACCAAAGTGCTGGGGGGTGGGGGTTCTGGGAGACATGAGTGGGGGCCTGGTGGAGGGTGCCCCACAGTGCTGGGGGATGGGGGTGCAGGGAGACATGAGTGGGGGCCAGGTGGAGGGTGCCCCTGGATGCGGGGGGTGGGGGTGCTGGGAGACATGAGTGGGGGGCCTGGTGGAGGGTGCCCCTGGATGCAGGGGGGTGGGGGTGCTGGGAGACATGAGTGGGGGCCTGGTGGAGGGTGCCCCTGGATGCAGGGGGGCGGGTGTGCAGGGGGACATGAGTGGGGGCCTGGTGGAGGGTGCCCCTGGATGCAGGGGGGTGGGGTGCTGGGAGACATGAGTGGGGGCCTGGTGGAGGGTGCACCAAAGTGCTGGGGGTGGGGGTGCTGGGAGACATGAGTGGGGGTCTGATGGAGGGTGCCCCTGGATGCAGGGGGGTGGGTGTGCAGGGGGACATGATTGGGGGCCTGGTGGAGGGTGCCCCTGGATGCAGGGGGTGGGGGTGCTGGGAGACATGAGTGGGGGCCTGCTGGCAGGTGCCCCACAGTGCTGGGGGGTGGGGGTGCAGAGGGACATGAGTGGGACATGAGTGGGGGCCTGGTGGAGGGTGCACCAAAGTGCTGGGGGGTGGAGGTGCAGGGGGACATGAGTGGGGGCCTGGTGGAGGGTGCCCCTGGATGCAGGGGGTGGGTGTGCAGGGGGACATGAGTGGGGGCCTGCTGGAGGGTGCCCCTGGATGCAGGGGGCGGGGGTGCTGGGAGAGATGAGTGGGGGCCTGGTGGAGTGTGCATCAATGTGCTGGGGGGTGGTGGTTCTGGGAGACATGAGTGGGGGCATGGTGGAGAGTGCCCCACAGTGCTGGGGGATGCGGGTGCAGGGAGACATGAGTGGGGGCCAGGTGGAGGGTGCCCCTGGATGCAGGGGGGTGGGGGTTCTGGGAGACATGAGTGGGGGGCCTGGTGGAGGGTGCCCCTGGATGCAGGGGGTGGGGGTGCTGGGAGACATGAGTGGGGGCCTGGTGGAGGGTGCCCCTGGATGCAGGGGGTGGGTGTGCAGGGGGACATGAGTGGGGGCCTGGTGGAGGGTGCCCCTGGATGCAGGGGGGTGGGGGTGCTGGGAGACATGAGTGGGGGCCTGGTGGAGTGTGCACCAAAGTGCTGGGGGTGGGGGTGCTGGGAGACATGAGTGGGGGCCTGGTGGAGGGTGCCCCTGGATTCAGGGGGGTGGGTGTGCAGGGGGACATGAGTGGGGGCCTGGTGGAGGGTGCCCCTGGATGCAGGGGGTGGGGGTGCTGGGAGACATGAGTGGGGGCCTGCTGGCAGGTGCCCCACAGTGCTGGGGGGTGGGGGTGCAGGGGGACATGAGTGGGACATGAGTGGGGGCTTGGTGGAGGATGCCCCTGGATGCAGGGGGGTGGGGGTTCAGGGGGACATGAGTGGGGGCTTGGTGGAGGGTTCCCCTGGATGCAGGGGGGTGGGTGTGCAGGGGGACATGAGTGGGGCCCTGGTGGAGGGTGCCCCTGGATGCAGGGGGGTGGGGGTGCTGGGAGACATGAGTGGGGGACTGGTGGAGGGTGCACCAAAGTGCTGGGGGGTGGGGGTGCAGGGGGATATGAGTGGGGGCCTGATGGAGGGTACCCCTGGATGCAGGGGGGTGGGTGTGCAGAGGGACATGAGTGTGGGCCTGGTGGAGGGTGCCCCTGGATGTAGGGGGGTGGGTTTGCAGGGGGACATGAGTGGGGGCGTGGTGGTGGGTGCACCAAAGTGCTGGGGGGTGGGGGTGCTGGGAGACATGAGTGGGGGCCTGGTGGAGGGTGCCCCACAGTGCTGGGGGGTGGGGGTGCAGGGAGACATGAGTGGGGGCCTGGTAGAGGGTGCACCTGGATGCAGGGGGTGGGGTGCTGGGAGACATGAGTGGGGGGCCTGGTGGAGGGTGCCCCTGGATGCAGGGGGGTGGAGGTGCTGGGAGACATGAGTGGGGGCCTGGTGGAGGGTGCCCCACAGTGCTGGGGGGTGGGTGTGCAGGGGGACATGAGTGGGGGCCTGGTGGAGGGTGCCCCTGGATGCAGTGGGGTGGGGGTGCTGGGAGACATGAGTGGGGGCCTGGTGGAGGGTGCCCCTGGATGCTGGGGTGTGGGGGTGCAGGGGGACATGAGTGGGGGCCTGGTGGAGGGTGCACCAAAGTGCTGGGGGGTGGGGGTGCTGGGGGACATGCGTTGGTGGGCAGTAGTGCAAGGTGACATGTGGTTTGGCTGGGGGGCATGGGCATGGTGGACGTGGACATGGTGGACGCAATTCACGTGTAGTGCTCCCCACGCACCCCTGAAATACACGTGCCCTGATGGAATCGCGTGTGATACTTCCCACGCACCCCTGAAATACACGTGCCCTGATGGAATCGCGTGGGATACTTCCTGCGCACCACTGAAATACACGTGCCCTGATGGATTTGCGTGTGATACTTCCCGCGACCCCTGAAATACACGTACCCTGCTGCTTTTGCGTGTGATAGTTCCCACGCACCCCTGGAATACATGTGCCCTGATGGAATTGCGTGTGTTACTTCCCGCGCACCCCTGATGTACACATACCCAGGAAAATCGCGTGTGAAACTTCCCGCAAACCACAGAAATACACGTTCCCCGCTTGGCATTTGCTGTTTGGCAGCTCTGTGAACTGGTCCAGGGTTAGCGCAGCCCTTTGCGATGATTTGGGAATTTTGAAGGCTTTTCCTTGCACGAGGGCGTTCTTGTGGGCGTAACTGGTGCTGCTGCAGGGTCGCTGCGCCACTCTGCGCCACGGCTGGTTTTTGAGGCTAAAATCCATGAATACGCTGTGCGATGAAAAGGATTTTATCGCACGCGGCTGGCGCATTGTATTGCACGGGGACACTGTGCACCAGCCGCGTGCGCCACTTTTGTGCGAAATTCTATGAATTACCCTGTTAATCTTTCAGTTGTCCCTCTGACCCTACTGTGCATGTACAGTAAACCTACAATGTTTTTGTTGTAGCAGATCATACTGTGCATTTCGCAGAGCATATTTCATTTTGTTGGATATATTTTTCAATTTATTTTGTCCCTCCAAAGGTTTATAGTGATTTTTTCGACAGGAAAAGTTTCTAAATACAAAAGTTTCGACACAAAAGCATCGAAAAATAAAAGTTTCAAATGCATTTCTTTTTAATTTTCCCCTACCAACCCCCCGTTTTCTTTTTAAAACAAAAAGAAATGTTCTATACGAAACTAAAATAAACCTGTAACTAGGGGTGTACCGAATAGTAAATTTACTATCCGGCCGAATACCGAATAGTAAATTTACTATCCGGCCGGAGCCGAATAGTGAGCCGAATAGTCGTTTTGGCTTTTGTGTAGGCATGGGAAAGGCTCTTGCCCTGCACCGCCGTAGTGTTATAAACTGGCTATTGATGGTTGCAGGTGCAAAATGGTGCGAGTAACTAGGCATATAAAAGCTGTTGGATTTGCCAATGCTTGTTTTAACACGACTTCAGTGAAGGACATGCACAGTGTATACAAACACTTGTGTATGGGCGCGTTATAAATGCCATATCATATCATAGTGCTTATAAATTGTCCCAATGAGAACTTTCTTTCACAGGCCCATTGTTCCAAGGTACTTGCAACAAACAAACCTTTCATTAAACCTTTACAAGGGTGACTTGCCATTCTTTCCCTTTCAAAGATATTATCTTCTATGAAGAAATATCTTTTCACATCTAGTCATAATTCTGTTAGGACAATGGCAAGTCAACTCCCCTAGTCACTTGTGAAGACATGAGAAGTGTGCCTGCCCCCAGCTCTATAGTTATGTAAAGTGGACTTGATGGTTCCAGTTTTGTGTGCTGGGACCTGGAGGGGGCACGGGATTCCATTAGCTCCTTTTGTAATTGGGTTACACTCTTCTGTGTTTGCATTTGTGTAACTTCAACTTGGCGGAGCATTTTGTAGCCATGGTATCCATTTATAAAACTTTTCAAAACTGATGTGCATATCTCTGCAAGTGGCCAAACAATTAGGTGGCAGGCAAGGAGATTGCGCATATTCATGCCTTGCAAATAGCCACAGAGATGCAGCATTGTGCACATTTACTTTGCAGCCTTGTTAGCAGAGCAGGCCTGCATTCACTGAAGAACGTTCAGTAGGCTAACAATGCAGCCAGCAACACAGGCTTAAGGGGCCACTTCTTTGTACAGCCACACAAAGAGATGCCATTAATCATTGCCTGCCCAGCGCCATTGAGGCGGGGGCCGGCATTAGCTGTTAGTGGGTGCACCTGCAGGGGGGCGATAGTCACTGTGACCACCTCACCCCCCCCCCACCCCCACTCACAACAACCTCCTGAGGACTCTGATATCCTCCCAGCCCATTGAAATCCAAAGTGCCCCTCCCCTCCTTTACCATGCCCGTCCCGCCCCACTTAGCAAAGCAATGTGAACTGGTTGCGTGTGACTCCTCTTTAGAGTGAGAGAGATGTTCGTCAGCCCTCCGATCCGATTTCCCAGGCGCAGGAGGTGCTTTGCAGAAATCAATGGGGCCTTGCTCCGAGGCGCTTCCAAGCGAGTTGTGCATAAAATCCATATTTTAAAAGTGACTGGATTGGTGGCAACAGGAGGGACGCGATATAAACACTGTTCATGCTCATAGTCCTAGCAGCTCGGTTTTTCAAGCAATGCAAGTTCTTTTGTGTGCAACTCGACTGCCATCTAGTGGCTCATATGGTTTGTGCAGCAACTGCTGTGTTTAAGCTCTGCATCCAAGGCAAACACGTTGCTTTTATATGGGAGAATGTCTTTTCAGTGCAGGAATTTACGGTGTGTTAACTTCGGCTTCGAGTAAGGGTTCAAGTATACATTCGGCCGAAACCGAATAATTACTTTTTAGCCGAATTTCGGCCGAATACTTACTCGAAGCCGAAGTTCGGTACACCCCTACCTGTAACATGAAAAAAATGCTTTCGAAACAATGTTTTTCAAAACTTTGTATTCGAAACTTTTGTATGCAGAAACTATTTTTTCGAAAATATAACAGGATACCCCTCCAAAAGTAAGCATGGCTTTTTTTGCTGGTTATTTTGCATTTCATTTTGTCTCTCCAACTCTACGGCACATGTACAGTGACCCACTACATGTTCGGTGGGACGGATCATCTTGTGCCTTTTTTTAAATATTTAAAACTTTTTGGGACATTGTTAATTTCCTTTTGTTCCTGTGACCCTGCGGTGTATGACTGAATTAAGGTTTGTGTAAGTCTTATCGGGCCTTTGGATGTTGTGTATGGTATTTTTCTTTGTTTGGCCAATCCTATTTTAGAAAGCCTCTGTGTTTGCCAAACAGGCATTTGTTATCCTCTGGAAATCCTGATGGAAAACGCATGTATTTATTAGCAATCATTTTTAGCTTAAAACCTTTGATCAAACTTTGCAAAATGTTGTCATGATTCTTCCGATTTGGCTAGACAAGTTGCAAGTTGCATGGCAATTTTGATGACGTTTCATGTACGAAAACAAATGTTTTGCATTTTCCTATATACACCAACATTCCATACGCTTGGCTATAGTGTCTGTGTAATTTTTATATATATTGTGACGGGTTGGCCGCAACAAATAATCACTCCGACTCTGGATGTAAGTGCAAGGATGATAATTAAACTTCATACCGACTGGTAAATACATTTCTGGGTTTCTGGGGTCTTCCTGGGGATGGGGTTTTTGCACTAGGGTCGACCCTCTCTGCCTCGACTTTCCCAGTCGTTCCCTCCTCCTTAGCATAGCATCCATAATGGGGTGGTGGTAGCTATTGCCAGGTGAACCCATCTGTCTTTTCTTTCTAGAGCTTGTGATGTCCTCCCTAGCAGGATGGCTACCTGACTCCCTAGGCAGAGTATATGACAATGACCACTTTTTGAAACCATTCCCCGAGGCTCATCTTTAGTAATACCATCTTAGATATCCCCACTCAAGCTGATCTAACACCTTGTGTGGCAAGGACAGCTAGTGTATTTCTCTTATACGCTATATAAATTATATTGATTGTCCTATGGACATTATCTGCTGCCTGCCTAACCCCTGTGAAGCAACTCTGATCTTCTTCAAAAAGTCTTGGGAGAACAGGATCGAGTCTGAATGTCAATATGTTTGTGTAGATTTTGGCATCGATATTGAGCACTGCAATGGGTCTATGAGAAGGGCAGTTCCCTGGCCTTGGTCGGCTTGGCAGGAATTGAATCATGGCTTCACCCATTGTGAGGTAGATGTCTTCACTATGTTGTTGAAAATCTTTGCTAATGGTTGTACTAGATTTTTTGGGAATTGCTTATAAAATAGTGGTAGGAACCCACTGGTCCTGGAGCTTACCCTCATTTTAAGGATTGTATTTCCAGGAGGACCTCTTTTCTTATTGGGGGATTCAACATCTCTTTCTGGTCTTTGCCCAGTGTCAGGAGCACCACCCTCTCCAGAAAGCTAATAATATCGCTAAGTGGGCCTGGTTCACTTTTATATAGGTTTTCATAGAAGTCTCGCAGAACGGCCAGTTTACTGCTTTCTGTGTATACATCTTTGCCTGCCCTATCTTTGACTGTAACTATTCTGTGTTTTTTCTTTCATTCTCACTATTAATTTATACGCTAGGAGCCTATTAGATTTGTTCTCTGCCTCATTGTAGCGTTGCTTATTCATACAAAGCAAATGTTCTACATTGTTCATTTGCAGAGCCTCCATTTGGTTCCCGGCTGTGAGCAGGGACCTTTTGTTTATGCTCACTTTCTATCTTGCTGATTGTTTGTTTATGGGCTTCCTCTTCCCTACCCCTGAGTTTCTTGAGAAAGGCTGCCTTAGAGATCAGTGAATCCCTGATTGTGGCTTTCATGGCATCCCAAATTATTAGAGGGGAGACTCCTTTTGAGCAGTTCAGGAGGAAGAATTATTATTTCAGTTCTAACTATTGGATCTAGTACGATTTTGGGTTGGTCAGCCCCTGGGGGCTTCGTGGTGCCAGATTACCTCACACATTACTAGAGAGTGGTCCGAAATCGTAATTGAGTCAATGTGTAACCCTACTCCCTTCAGACTCAGCTCACTATTTATGAAGATATGATCAATTCGAGAGTATCATGAACATAAAAGTAATGGGAATACTCCTTATCACCCACATGCTGCTTCCTCCAAATGTCCTTGAGGCCCACCTCCTGAAACAATATCCAGATGTCTTGAGATACAACCACCCCACCGCAGTGATCGGCTCTGAATGTGTCTAACCCCTTGTTACTGGTCCCATAGCCATCTCCTGCATAGGTGGGAGGAAGTTCCCTTAGAACTCATTCTGCCCCTTGTTGACTACATATAACATATGTAGTGTGATTTCACTGCCCAGAACTGTTGCCCTCATTATCAGTTATCTCCTTTCCTTATCCTTTTGAGACTGTGTAACTGCAAATGGGAAGCTGTCAGCGATCAAAATACCCACTCTGCATTTTTACATTTTAGACGAAACATAGTTCTGAAGTGGGAATAGTTTCAAACACATCCTACTTACGTCTTTGGCCAACATGTGCGTTTCTTGTAGTGTTAGAATGTCCACTTTGTGATCTTTGACGAGCCATAGTTGCTTTATTCTACTATGTGGGGGTAAAGCACAACATTTGAAATGGTGTTGTCTTGTGGGGTGCTTCCAATGCCTTACCCCAGTGGGTCCCATCTGCATATGCATAAAATCTAAGAGGTTTGTAGCAGGTGCTAATATGGTCCTGGAGTAAGGTTTCCCATAAAAGTCACTCGTTCTCCCTCACCCCTTCCCCAACATCAATAACAAAACATTTTTGTGCAATAAGGTCGAAATGTGTTTTTTAATCCTGTGCGTACTGTAGATGCGCATTTGGCTTATGGCCATACCTAATTTTATGCATGTGGGTATTGTGGTGAAGTCCCATGCTTTAAGGTAAGAGGCTGGGGCAATGGTGACCCTGGGAAAAGAACTGCCACCCTTTCTGTGATGCAGACCCTGGAGAATGTGAATGGTGGATCCCCCATTTTCCCCTGTCAAACGCTAGTCTCCTATGCATAACCAATCCTGCTGTCCCAGAAACCCCTCGGCCGCAGAGGAAGATATCACATCATAGGTGTTGTGGGCGTTCACTGAAAGGCTACGTGGCTCCCCCAGCCACCACAGCAGGCGTTCACAAACGACTCCAAGATACCAGTAGGGAGTCCTGGTTCACTGCAAAGAAAACGTTAAGGAGCATCCCTCATCCAGCAGTCCATGGTCCTCAATTGCTCCCACCCCACAAATCCAAATATCTAAGAAGGCCTGAACAATTACATGAAGGTAGAAAACCTAAAACTCAGAACCCAAAATCAGAGCAATAGAAACCAGAGATAAAGAGACAAGATAGCCAAGAACCATATTCCAAATTCAGGAGTGAGTGACAAGCCCCCCAAGGATTCAAAGGATTCAAAGGTATCTGGGAAGTATAAAATAAAAAGATAGTTATACTAGTCGGAAACCATATTCCACATACAGGTGTGCAAGCCACACTAACTCAGTGAACCAACACTGAAATGTCTTAAGTGAATCAGAAATAACACAAAGCATAAGGATCCACCACCCACATGTTCCATGTATTACTTCTGCTCATCTTCAATATACATTTTTGTTGAGGAACACATTTTTACTAGGAAAATATAATTGTTTGTATAGACATTTCAATCTTGGAGACTTTCATACAAAACAGTTTCATATCGTCATGGTGTGCTTGAATACAAACAACATTGAATATATATACACATATATTCACTGAAAAAACTTTGTTAAAGGGACGTTATGGTTAAGTTGGATTCATAAAGTCCTATGAAATTCAATCAAAAAACTTTGTTAAAGGGACGTTATGCTTGAGTTGCACTAAAAAAAACCTATGAAATTCAGTAAAAAAACGTTAAAAGGACGTTATGGTTACAAGTAAAATCGAAAAACACCTGAAATTCGCCAGTTATGGTAAGGTAAGCAACCATAACTCGCGCCACCACCGTGCACTAAGACTAACACCCAGGACATCAAAGATGACATCACAAATATCATTGATGACATCACGGATTACCTCAACTCCCGTCCCGCTGTAAGAAGGAAGGAAAATCCTTTTCCAAGACAGCCAACATGGCAATAAAAGGCGGGGCTCCATACATAGCCCCTCTTCCCTTGCCATGGCAGCCTGCAAAACCCTATGAACATATTACCACAAGCACTTTTTTCCTTTCAAACCTATCCTACCTTCGAATAACTTTACCACATAGCCGGGGCCAGGTAGACATAGCCACTTTAACACCATTTTTCGTCCCTAGCGGTCATGGCCAGTAGCCAGATTGTCCACGTCATGACCTTATGCCATGACCCAGACAATCTGGCTACTGCCCACGGCCAAAAATAAAACACGGGCACATTTGCAAAACCATGCTTTAATGTCCTTGCCATACTCCTCACGAGTTTGCTCGAAATCTGCCCATATTTTTTTTTTTAAAGTGTTAAAATGTATTTACATACAATAGTCATATAACTTAGCCCCCACTTGACAAAATCCATTCAGTCTTTACACAAACATTGAAGGTTGGGTCTATAATCTTTCTCAAAACTTTTGTCCACATTCGTCAAATAGCAACAAAGTTATAAGCCATCAAAAATGTTAACACCCCCTTCTAATTTTGCCCCCTCTTGAGAAAATCCCACCAAACTTTAGAAAACCATTTATATCTAAATCCAAAATCGTTTTGCCAAATGTTGTGCAGATGCGTCAAATGACACCACATTAATATGGTTCCATGTAATAATGTCACCACAAAAATCTCGCCATGCAAAAATATCGGCGAAAAATGGCCGTTTTTTGTGGCGACATTATTGCATGGAACATGCGGGGGACACCCCCGCAAACCCCACATCTTTTTTTTTCTTTTTTTTTTTCTTTTTAATGTTTTTTTTTCCCCTGTCCCCATATATATGGTCACCCATATAATATCGCTGCAACCTTTTCCCGGCGATATTATTTACGGCGACCATATATATGGGGATAATATTACCTGATACCATTTATATGCCTTTACAATATTTTGGGACCTCCCCTCTAATTGTGCCCCCTCTTGACAGAATCCAACAAAACTTTGCAAAACCATTCAGGATTAGTTCTAGAATATAATTGCAAAATGACATGCAGTTTCATTGGATGGCGCAAAAGTTATAAGCCATCCAAAAACTATTTTTTCCCCAATCCTGTAATGCAGAAATAGGTACAGATGTCCTAGGACATCTGAAGTGTCCGCGAACACCACAGCACTGCCCCAGGACATCTGGAGTGGTCGCAGACTTTTTGTGGGGTGAAACAACCCATTTTTTGGCTCTGTATGGCCATTTCCAATCTAATCCTCATCCCCCCACACATCCCCAGATATTGTTTGAGTTTGACAAGTGAAATGCTGCTTTTTCAAAAGTGTTTTTACTGCGCTGTTCGCGGACCCCAAAACAGTCAGCAAATCCAAGATGGCCGGCGCTTCAGGAAAACCGACGCATTTCATGTTTTCCCACCAGCCAATCAATTTTCTTGCCAAGCAGAGGCCAGTCCGCGGACAGTACAGCCAATCAGAGGCCAGTCCGCGGACCGAACAGGGAAGTGAGTCTGCGGAGCGAACATAGATATCACTAATATTTTTGCCTCACGTTTTAGTCATTTAAAAAGAAACTACTGGACGGATTTACACTAAATTAACAAAAGCACGCATTCGGGACCAAGCCGCCGCTCCTGCCACAAATGTGATGAAAATCCGTCCAGTGGTTTGGGCTGTAGGCGTGAGCAAAGTTTTTTCCCATTATGTCTATGGATAAAAAAGGAATTTTGGGACCCCCCCATAACTTTGCCCCCCCTGTACCAAATCTCACCAAACTTTGCAAAAGAATTCGGAGTGGGCCATATACTTGTTTTGCAAAGTTTGGTGAGGATTCGTCCAGGGGGAGGGAGCGAAGTCATAAGCCGCCCAAAAAGTGCTCTTCCTATGGGATTAGCAACTTAACCATAACTACACAGCCACTATCATGGCTGTCTAATATATATATATATATATATATATATATATATATATATATATATATATATATATATATATATATATATATATATATATATATATATACACACATATCTAAATAAATCCCCTTGACAAACTCATACCAAAACCTGTTTTCTACAATAACAATACAATGGGCCTTATTATAATGTTGGCGGATACGGTATGAACGGTGGCGGTAAGGTCTGACCTGACGGGCTGTGCGTCACCCGCGAGCAGAACTCGTAATTGCACCGGCACTGTAGTGCCACCCGCGAATGGGCAATTACCGGCCCATTCAACTCGTAATGGGCCGGTTATGGCCAATCGCGGGCGGCGGTGCCAGTTGCGAGTTTGGCGTTAGCTGTGCCTGTAAAACAAACTCGTAATGAGGCACAATGTATTTACTAAAACCTGAATACACATAGACAACGTATATATAAGTGCAAGCATACAAAAATACAGAGAGGATTGCATGCCAATGTGATCCTCACATGTACCCTTTGGTCGTGGTTCACCCTGCTTAATCTACCGTGAATATCCTGCAAATGCACCTAAATCAAGTTACATTTTTATTTTATTTTCATATTTTACATCATTCGGTAAGCGATTTTTCACAAGAACGTCCACCATGTAATACACATTGAAACACAAATTATGATTCCAAACAATAGGTATTCACTAATTTGCAAAGGTAACGCCACTGGGACATCACACACATATCATTTCCATGCCATACTGGGTTTATTATTCCAGTACAGTATCACATAGACAGCAAAGTTCTGTTCTATGGAAGTACAGACATCTAAAATGGACGCCATGCATGCCCCATTGAATGTTATGCTACCAGGGATTTTTTTAGATGTATATATATATTCAATGTTGTTTGTATTCAAGAACACCAAAATGATATGAAACAGTTGTGTATGAACGTATCTAAGATTTAAATGTCTATACAAAAAAAAAATGTACCTAATAAAATGTGTTCCTCAACAAAAATATAGGTTGAATGTGAGCAGAGGTAATGCATGGCGCATATGGGGATCCCTATGTTTGGTGTGATTTCTTATAGAAACATATTTAGGGTTACATCTTTGCCTGTGTTATTTTGTTGTGAATCAGCGCCAGGGAGAAGGCTTGTGGTGATCCTGAGAGCATAACATTCCCACTGAAATAAAAACCTGAAAGGCTCATTGAGAACCTGATCCCATTGGACTCAGTGTAACCATCAGACCTGAGGGGAACCTCATCTGGGCTTCGGGGGCATCTAACCTAGCAATGATCCGGGAGGGACCAAAGCTGGTAACAGGTGCCACAGCAGAGAGAGAGCAACACAATGACCGCAGCCAGAATCGACATGTGGGGGAAACAAATCAAAAGCCGTCTGAAAGTCACATGACCACAGCCCAGCATGGCCGATGTGTGACAGAAGCAGTTACAAAGGTTTCAGGATCCATCAAACCCAGACAACTGCCAGTGACTTTTGCATCTGTCCTTCAGAGCTGCGTCATCCTGATTTTGAGACCAAATAGGCCAGGACATTTGGACTGAGGACCACGTCCTATTGTTGATTGGTGTTGGCTCTTAAAAACAGTCCTCTCATGTATTGTATTGTCCCAAAACCCTTAGACTTTGTCCAAGAGAATAATCTGTGTTTTATCCTTTCCTTTATCCAAACTCAGTTGATCCCGCGGTCTGTGACAGTCAGTAAATACTAAGCTTGTGTGTGTGTGTGTGTGTGTGTATTCATGTCTGTGAAACCATTGTAATGATTGTACATAGTGTATGTTGTCTCCACATATGCATATATTGTGGGGATTGAGGTGACCTCTTGTCAGAGCACCTTGTAAGTGCATACACCCGGGCACATTATGTTTTCATGTGTGGTGTAAGATGTATATTATATGCACGTGTTTCATGCTTTTGTGCATTTTTGATGCAACATACATGTGCATTGTGTGTGTGTGCACATTAGGTACTTATTGTATGTGGCTATCATATTTATGCGCGATGTTGGAATACATACTTCAAGTGCGTGTGTGTGTGTGTGTGTGCCTATGCAAGATGTTTGTCTGCATTACAAACATAATGGTTCCTTGTATTGGGTTTTGTATCAGCCTATGGAACTTATCTACATTTTGAATATGTAGGTTGAGGACACTTGAGCTTGGAGCATATTTATTTACGTACATATAGTCAGATGGGTTGTATATGTGTTGCGGCTATGTGTGTGTGGGCTTGTGTGTGTGTGTGTGTGTGTGTGTGTGCTTGCGGAGTAATCTGCATGTATTATCTGTTTGTTATCTGTGCCTATTGTGCTAACTTATATTTCACCTGTCTTGTGGGTCTATACGTTTCTATCCTGTGCATTGCATGGGGCTGTTATTCTCCACCATACTTTTAGGGATGTTAGGTGCATATGTTTATTCTACACGTGTTGTCGGTGGTGATTGTGTATGTTTATATTTGTGTGTCTTTCTGAAACTCGCATATTAGTTACTACTGTTATATGTATAGACATAGGTATCCGTCGGCTGGGAATATCCTCCAGCATGAGCTGACATAAGCCACTTGAGATATCAGACCCCTAAGAGCCAGCCTCTGCTATCTCAAGTTCTATACTTAAAGGCAGTGGGTCCTGGTAGAAATTCCACCTGGCTGTTTTGTTTCTGCTGGATCCATTAGCTGGCATTTTGTTGTTTCTGCATCTCCTGAACCACTTTGAAAAAAGTGTGAGTGCTGATTTGTCTATCTCCCTGTGCAGTGCACCATCCATCCGCATTCCCTCGGGCGGTGCCCTGTCAGCACCACTCTTTCCCTCCCTCCTCGCCCCTCTTGCACTTGCTCCTCACGCCCCATATTTCCCTTGCTCCTCATTTTGTATGGCCGATCACGAAATCAAGAAACACACATGGAATTTAGGAAAGGAACGTTTTTTTTTTTTAAAGCAGAACAAAAGTTGGTTTAATCAGAGGTTGAATGCAAGATACTGTCCGACAAAAATGCAACAGAAGACTTCCTGAGAAAAGGCACATGTCTGATTCACAGGGGGCACAGGGTTCCCAGCAGGAAGATGCATACATTGATATATTTGGACATTATGGATAGAAGTTATTCTGGCATTTGAGGCTGCAGATGGCATATGGTGGTGGCAGCTGCACGTGCTCGCGCCTGGGTGCCCCGCATGAAACTGTGTTGAAGGGGACTTTGATGAAAAACTGGCAGCGCGACTGCAGAGCTCCACCAGCAGCAGAGTTAGCGGATCAATTAAAACTTCAAGTGCAAATCAATCCAGGCAGCGCAAGTGGCTAAAAAACCTCAGGACAGCAGCTGGTGGATTGGAGGCACGCGTGCACAGGAGCCACTGTGGCAAAGCGATTGTCAGGCGATTATCCCCGAAGGGCATGATGGGGCAACCTCATTTTAAAATACTGTCCCAGCTTCTCCATGTGCGCTCTCAAGTGTGCCTTGTGGGCGATTGTCAAATGCTCTGCACACGCCTTTTATCTCATATGCATCCAGTATTAAACGCGTGCACGCTTCCTTGTGGTAGTGGGCTCGGGAGGCACTGAAAACAGATTTGCGATTTTCAATATGAGAAAAATGTGGAAATGCTTTCAACATCCTTAATTGCAACTACCTCTCTTTTGGCCTTATTCCGAGATTTGACGGATCAGTAAAAAAGTGGTGGTAATTCCGATACCGCCACCTTTTTTGGTGGTACTGGAATTACCGCCGATTTTACCACTCGACCAAATCCCGACGTTGGGCGTTGAAGTGGGGGATTTTCCTCCAGCATCATGCTGGAGGTAAAGTGCTGGAGGTAAATCAACCTCTTTAGCACCAAAAATTGGCTGAATTATTGATCCTGATAATTCTGCCAAACTCCCCATTGGCGTCCTGACTAACACCGCTTTACCGCCATTTATATTCCCCTGGTAATCCCACATGGCCAATTGGCAGTAACGGTAACCGATGTTGGCAGTAATTCAGCACAATTGCTGCCAAATTCGGATTGAGGTCCTCTGTCTTGTCAGCTCTGATGTTGGTAACCTCTAGTCAGATCCTACGCGCCATGAGGCCACTGCAGTGACAGTGTCTTCAATGAATGCACTCTAATTTAGCATAACAATTGGAAGTGGTCTGCCGCAATAATTAGAAAGGGTGATCATATCTTCCGCACAAAAAAACGGAATAGGCCACCAACATAAAAGTAGGACTAACATTTAACATCCTCTACTACGATTACTGATCAGTGCTGGGAAATGGGTCATGGGGGGACTCCAGACATTCACCTGGATATAAACTGTGTGATTTGGCTGTGACAGGAAGCACGTTAAATACAAATGAGCTTTTGCTCCGATTCCTGTCCTAGGACTTGCAATGTGCTCATTTAACACGCAGTCTCTGTGGCACAGTCAGTTAATGCCGGTGGCTGCTCGGGCTACGTGGAAGGCCCAAGAGCTGCGGATATTGAGATGCGGATACCTGAAGCCACATAAAAGATACTTATGTATCTTGACCCCTCACCACATAGGCTAACAGTTATACAGGGTACATTGAAATGTTACTTAACCCAATTTCCAATCCACTGATCCAATACCGGCCGAAATCAGACTCTCCCAATATCAAAATGCCGGTAGTCAACCCTTTAGACCGAGGAGCTCTTACTGATTCAAAGCTAGAATGAGTTTGCCATGTCTAACATCTTTTAGCAGGTAATGCATACAGACTGTAAAACACTTTGCAAGAGACCCAGGGTGCTTTTTCTGCAAAGCCAGAGGATATAATCCTAAAATAGAGACCCTGGAAAGCCATTAACTGTGAGGAATTACAATTTGGCACCCTTTTTCAGCATGGAAAACTAGGTTTCTTGTTACAGCTGGTCTTTTGACAGTATGTCCACACTAGCCCTGATTTGAGAAAGGCCTCATAGGGCCGAAACACGTGTTATCATCATAAGGGCGAATGCTACTATTGGTTGCTTCATGATTGCAAGATAATAAAATATATACATTCTTCAACTTTACAAGGCGCACTGTCCTGGATCTTTTTGTATGTCTCAGCATACTTGTATCACCTTTTTCAGCATGGGCTGCTTTCTCCTACTTAGATCAATTATAACTGAAGGGGACAAACAAGGGGGACGAGAATCTTTATCCTGAAAATACTGAGGCCGCCATTACCACTGGCGAAGCAAAATCATATCTTTTGTACTGACTATTAGCAAACAACTGCAAAATCACTAACATTTATTAGTGAAATGTCAGATAGATTTTTGCCTGAATCTGCAGCCAATTTGGCATCCAAAAGCGTGGCTTTTGTCACCGAAATGTTGGGCAAAACAGTCTAAAAAATGACAAATGCATTCAAGTGGCTAATTTCACATTGCATGTGAAATTGGCCAAACTGGCTGGTTTTGACCAGAATGTAATCAATTTAGGGAACCATAAATAACAAGCATTGTCCGCCAACACAATAAAACCCACTAATTGAATGTCTGTATCCTAAACCTTGGGTCAAGTCACCATGGGTCTCTGTTGACCATACTTTCACTACTGCTTGATACACTCAACACTGTGTGATCAGACCACCTCCACATCTTTCTGGTCGCAGATCAAAGACATTGACATAACTTTATTCCCCCTAGGCACACTGTGGTTACTGGTGTTTCTTGGAGAGTGGCTAATTTCTGGAATGAGACGTGATCATCATTCACAAATTCTGACAAAATAAGCAGTTGTTTGCTAATATTCAGTACAAAAGATATGCAAGACATGTGATGATTCGTCAGATCCCGACACTCTCCCCAGAGGGGAGCCCTTCTCGATGAGGCTACGGAGGTGAGGCTGCTACTCATTTCCCTAGGGGTAGTAAAAAGCGTGAGGACCTCACAGGGAGAGACTCCTGTCATGGGGATGGGAACTCCCGTCTGGTGAAAGCCCTTCCAAAATGCATGCTCCCAGAAGCCTTGCCATTGTTGACTCCTTCCCTTTCCTCATTAGAGAATAATACTGTGTGTTACTGTGAAGTTTCTATTGTCTCATCTGTAAATCCTAATAGTACTGAGAAGAAGAACCAAAGAAACATACAGATTAACCATGGGAGGACTCAACCAGGAACTGTGATGAGGTGGCCCCAAAGAGGCATGAAGATTACATCAAAGGCATTGGGTAACACCTCTGACGCATGGGCAGGCTCAGCTGTATAGCGTAGAATCTGAGAACGAAGTAGAGAGGAGAAGCAGGAAGAGCAGCGAGGGAAGCTGGCGTCCGTCCTGCATTGCCTGGGAAATTCAAACCCCAGCAACCCGAGCCCAGGGACAGAGCTGGTCTCTGGACAAGAAGAAGCTTGAAGAAGTTGTGCAAGCGGGTACGTGACTGACTCGCTGCTGGAAGGCAAGAAGCCCGGTGGTGGCGTGACAGCCAGGACATGGACCTTGTGGTCCGTTAACAGCACCAAGACTGCTGCAATGGCTCTGCGTAGCTACACCGACAAAGAAGAAGTGGCAGAGTCACGCGCAGAGGACCCATGCAGAAGAAATCCAGAACAACCCCGGGATGAACCAGTAACACTCCATCAACTAAACAAAGGTAACAGGAGCTGTGCAAGAGCCGTGTAAGTTCCGGGGAGGTGCACAAATCAAGTGCAACTTAGGAGTTATCTCCCTAGTCACTGTAGTGATACCCAGAGAACCAAGATTCAAATAGCACTCTGGAGTAATTTCCCTTGTCACAGTAGTGATACCCAGAGAACCAAGAGTCAAGAAGCACTCTGAAATAATCTCCCTCATCACAGTAGTGATGCCCAGAGAACCAAGAGTCAAGAAGCACTCTGAAATAATCTCCCTCATCACAGTAGCGATACCCAGAGAACAGTCAAGAAGCACTCAGGAGTAATCTCCTTCACCACAGTAGTGATAACCAGAGACCCAAGAGCCAAGTCTTCATTGGGGGTGATCTCCATCAGAGTAATGTGAAGATAAAAAGCTACAAAGTACAAGAGTGAGCTCCCTCGTCACATTGAGAACTGAGATACCAGAAGTATAAAGAACTGGCTGGAAGTAATGAAGTATTGACAACAGGAGAAGAGTGAATAAGTCCTTGGCACTATTGTTTAAACGTTCCTGGGAAAAACTAAAAGGGCTTTGCAAAACTTATGAGAAGAACCACCAAGAACCAGTTTACAGAACTTTTCCAGATGGACCGGGAGAAGGGAGTCATTCTCCTGGTCTAGTTGGTAAATCAGACCCTATTGCAAGAGACTGCTGTTGAGTCAACCTGAGACTGAAGTACTTCACCAGAAGAAGGGACTCATTCTCCAGGTGGTTGACCGGGAACTTTATTGAATGCTTTTTGGTTTACTTTTGTAGTGGCAGGGATAGAGTAGTTGGTTTGGACAGAGGATTGTATATACATTCTTTTGATTTACATTCTGACGAACACTCAAGTTATTCTAGGTTGAGGTAGGGAAATCCCCCCCTGTAGAAGTGGGGAGAGATAGGTTTCTTACCTCATTTAACTACAAATCTATAGCCAAAATGATAACACCTCGTCAGCCTCCTTACTTCATCCCACCGCAGACCACAATGGCAGAAGAAACATTGTGTCAAGGAGCGTAACTTCACTGCGCTTCGTAGCTGTTGTTATGATCATTTCTTTCCGAATTTCTCGCAACTCTGCCGTTCTGATTGTAATATTAGGAGGAGATCCAAAAGACTCCAGAGAAATGGCCACTCAGGGTTCCTCAGGGACGCCTCCCCGTACCACGGTTTGGCTTCCTAGGCAGCAGGCAAGTGACAGGCAAGGGATGAGGAACAGAATGACTAATGAAGGAGAGAAAGGGCAGAGGCAGAAGAAAAGGGAAGGACAAGAAAGAAATACCCCGAGAGAAAAGGTACCAGGCTGAGTCAAAATGGGATAGACACAAGATACAGAAAACAATGGGGCAAGGCAATGGCAAGTTAACGAGGGAAAAATGCAGGAACAACAAGGTTTGCAGCATTGAGAGCGTTAAGACACACCTGAATGAATGGGAAGCTTGTTTTTAAATGCTTTTGGCATGCAGCTGCAGGGACGTGCTTCCATGGCGACCAAAATCATCTTTCACATGGTGCATGTACGTTGCATGGGGATGGTGCTGACGTGTGACGTGCGCGGATGAACATGGCACGTGCCATGGTGTGGGCAGCTCCTCCTGGTGGACTGCCATTAGCATTATCGTTTGTTTCCCGGCCATGGGCAGCCCGCGTGAAAAAAAAAGAGAGAGTAGACGTGCCACCCTCCAGTAGGTAAGCAGCTTGCAAAGCACGTCAGGCCTGACACCTTGTCCCGACCCTACCAATCAAGGAGCAGTTCTGCGCTATATGCATAAAGATTTCTATATATGATGATTCTTCTTCCCACCATCCGTCAATCATTCCTCCTAGTTGCCCACTGTATGTTATTGCTCTACCAATGTCAGGTGTACAGAATTATCTAATACAACAATCAGCTTGTGGATTCTAATACTTCCGGTTTGAACTATTTTTCGCTCTCTATTAGCACCCTTAGAATTTCTGTGCACTAAGCAGAAAGCAGGAAACACAGGCATTATCTGCCCTGTCTATATAATTGTGGTTTTTCCCTATATAGTCAAATGCGGCTGCAGCCTCTGACCGTCAGTCGGATGAGCCCCTTCAACCGGTCTGATGTCCAGACAGCTCGGCAACATGAAGCCAGTACTGACTGAATTATCAGTCTTGGTTTTATACAAGCACTTTGTTTGATTATGCACTTTATTCACCAACAAAATGCTGCTGTTTAGATATGAGCTCGAAATAAGATTTAAAATGTATGTTTTAAACAAATGAAATTTAAATAAAATGTTCATGTTTTCTAATTATTTTCCTTTTTGCGTGGTTTGATCTGTGATTCTGAATCTAGGAGCCCCTCTCCCTGACTCTTTGCCAGTTCCCTCCTCAACTTGAGTTTTGATTCCGCTGACACACCTCGTGTTTACTACATTTGTTACTTCCTCTTTGTAGGCGAAGTAGAGGTCTACCCATCTTCCGTGTTGCTTATTATCTGCCATATAAGCATGTATTCCCTTGAAGTGAGGTCTCCACCTGCGCTGCTATTTCCCAACTTTCTTTGATTCATCTCTGCATCCACTCTGCCTGCTTCACGTCATCCTCCTTGTGTGCTTCCTCCTAATCTATTTGATCATTAATCACACCTTCACTACTGCTCTGAGTGCACTTCCCTTCCAGCACTAATGGCTCCGGTATCCCACTCCAGCCCACTTCCTTTTGTTTCTCTTCCCTCAGATTTGCCTCTTATTCTGTCAGTATTGCATGAACCAAGTAAGTGCTTATGGCAATAACGGTCACTGAGATGGGCCGTGCTGTCTGGTCATGGCGTGCCACCCCAATATTCCCTTGTTGTTTCACTTAACCCATTGCTTTGGGACAGTGGGCCATTGTCAGACAGCACAGCCACCTCAAACTCCAATATTGCCACCTTAGAACCCTGGTTGGAGGGTTCGGAGGGCCTCCGAGCCAATCAAGAAGCTCGGAACTTGTGCCTTACCTAATGGCAAAGCCCACATTCTGAGCCTTCGCCGAAGCGGGAGGACGCCATCTTCCCTGCCGGGCAGCAGTGATCCACAGTGCCCCATTCCTCACACCACTCACCTCCAATTTCTACCTCCAGCCTCCACTTCCCCCAACCCCACTTACCCGCAGCTTCCTCGTCCATCGCCAGCACCTGGAGTACTTGGGTTTTCTAGCGCTTCCCCACCACAGCAATGGGCCCCATCGCTTTGCTCGGCCTGGCACTCGACCCAGGGTATTGGTCTGATTATTTCTTAATTAGTGTGGATGGATTTCTATAGGGGAAAAACAAGAAGATTACCGACCCAACCCAAACAACCTTGCTGATTAAAAGTGCCCAACAAAGTGGTAGGAGATCATTAGTAATTGTGAGTGAGTGAATGATAATTAGGCTTCGAATAAAGCTATCTGTAGGTTTTCCTTGGTATTTGAGATGCCACATCTGTAAGGATATGCTGCTAATCGTCCTTTGTGATCAGTCACAATCTCTTGATATTGTGGTTCTAAGAGTTGTCCTATGTTTAAGGTGTAGGTGGATAAGGTATAGATATGCGGTTCTACATGTTTCTGCCAATAGAGTACTCCATCTTGATGTGTCTTGGTGTGTGGCAGTTTCTGGTCCAATTAAAAAAACTATTCTGGGCCATGGGCTGTTTGCTGGTGGCATGCTGTATGTTAGGGATCAATAGATTGATATTTGGATTCGTGCATGAGCATTTTATCATCCACTGGCCCAACACCATTCAGTCATTGGGCCTGATCACGAGTTGGGCGGAAGCCCTGAAATGCAGTGGTAACACTAATACCGCTGAATTTAAGGACTGTCCTGATCACGCTTTGGGCGCTAAATGGGCTATGTTACCTCCAGCTTTTTGAGGGAGGTGAAAATCCCATTTAGCACCCCTTTTTGGGTGCAATTACCACCGGCGGTATTAGCACAGTAATTGCGTCAAAAATGCCACATTGAGTCCAATGGACCCAATGGGGAATGGGGATTTCCCGTTATCGCCCACCCGTGATCCGGCACTAATAGCGCCGGACCAGGTGGCGCTATGGCAATTTACATTGGGTGGCATCCCGGTGGTATTACCGCCGGGATACCACCCAACTCGTGATCAGGCCCTTCGTTGTTTTGATGTGGCCCAGAAATCATCTCTGTTTCTTTGTTTTGGGGATATTTTGGCCGATTACAGTTTCCCTGGAGTTAGGGAGAATTCTCTGTTTAGGCTGAATTTCCTAACCTAGTGAGTCCCCCAGCAGCTTTGCTGGATTTCTGGAGTTTGTTTTTTCCATCCTGCCAAGAGTGAGACTCTTTTTCTCCCACTCTTGGACATGAATGTGTGTAATTCCTTTGATTGTCAATGTGTTCTATGTGCTATGGGGTCTTTTACTCCATAGGGTCTCATATGTTTTGCTATGTGTGTTACACCATACCCTACGTGCCGTAACACTGGGGTGTCCTAGCGGACCTCCATCATAGACTCCATACCCGGGGACTGACTACTGTCTCCCCGGGCATGTAAAGTCACCATTGGCTTTACTAGACCTAAATTTACTAACAGAACTAGTACAACCCATCCTATTGTGGACGTACTAGTAGGGGTAATTCGATTACTCCTAGGTCTGTTATTCGAGGGGGCACTGTCCCGTCCCCCCTCGTCGAGTTTTGGCTGGTGGCAGTGGAAACTACTTGTTATATTCGACCCCGAATATAACCCTATGGGATTGTTCCCATTGTTAGAGATTGATACTGTTTCTCGTTAATCTCTAACATACCACTGGTTTACTTATCTTAAATAAGTCTATCGGATGGTATTTTCTGCCAGAACTCGGTTTTTAAAAATGGCGTCTGTGTTCGTCTCTGTGACTCCTAAACCAAAGGTTGAGCCCTTTGTTCCACTTTTGGCGGGCCTCTGTACAGAGACCCTCCAAAGTGGTTCCATTCTGTCTGGGTTACCACAGGGGTGTGGGAGGGGGTTTAGGCACCCTGGACTGAGTTGCTTTGCCAACTCCGGTCGCACTCTGGAGTGATTGGCCCAAGTGGTGAGCCTCCCCGCTCACCACTTAGCATGTGTTGATTGACAGCTAGGCTGAATGAATGGGGGTTTTCTGCATAAAAGCAGGACTTTTGGGACTGGATCTTCAGAAGTCGCCACAGGACCTAAGAATCCGACGAGGGTAACGCTGAGCCGACCTGCACGACAACACCTCCGGTGGAGCCCTGCGGAACCGACTCACCACTTCCCGACGACAGAGGAGATCTCCCTGCCGGAGAGTCTCTTCCCCTGACTGGTGGGAACAACCAGTCCCCTTTGCTATTTATTCGCCTCAGGACGCAGTGGTCGAATTGCCCGTGCAGAGCACCTCGGCAACCGGATAGCCACTACCCCTGTACCGCGACCAAAAGGTGGTGCCTTGTGACGGAGCACTCCGCGGCTGGTCTCTTCCCTGGTGGTGCACCGACTTCACTTTTCTTCGACGACGAGATCATCTCTACTCTTGGCAAAGACCCGACGTGCATCCACCACCAGGAACAACTGCCCCCGCCGGAGCTGTCTCTCCACAAACAAGGTACCGTGTCCGCCTGGCTTCCCTTTTGATCGGTTCGAGTGAGGTGTCTTAATCCTCTCCTTTCCGTTGGGTCGCCTCCAAGCTTTCTCACGTATTGTTCTGAACTAGTTCAATCTGCCGATAACAATTTGCTACAAAGACTCGAACGCTTCTCCACAAGAGACTTTTGGGACATATCGCCTTGCCTCTCTCCGAGTGGGCCTGGCCTCTGAACTTTATGATCTATTGTGGTTCTTGCCTTCTTGCCTTGCATTTTTCCCGTGAAGTATTGAACTGTGTTGATTTTGTAACCTGCTTATTTTTCTCTCCCGTCCTAACTAATATTAGAGTGCCATCTAGGTTGAAGCATACACCTCTGTCTGCAAATAAGTGGTGCCGGTTGAACCTAGACTTGTCGAAATATTGTTAGGGGGATTGATTGTTTCTTCTTCGTAGAGTAATTGTATTTGATTTGTTTGCCGTGATAGTGCCATAGTGTTTTTAATAGATGTTTCGTTATAAATAAATACCTTAATATCTTTACACTGAGCCTCGTTGCGTGTTTGCTTGTCTTACTGTGAAGAATTGCCCTATATTGTATACTCCACATACTGCTTAACTCTTCTTGAGGGAAGTCTGACTGCTCAGCCACAGCTACAAAGTGAATCTGTGTGGTACAGACTGCTACCAAGTGGGTTTACTGCCAAACACCTGTAGTCCTAAATCTTTTGCAGTGGTCCCAGAGGGAACTGCACAGGTTTCTGCCTAACACTGGTGTACAGCGGTGGGATTTGTATCGAGTATACAGTTTAGAGTGCTTTTCGACTCTTTAGAATAACTAACCACAAAGCTTAGCACTAAAAAGCAACTTTCAAAAACATGTCTGCGATGGAAACTTACAGTCAAGAGTCCTTGTCAGGTGAAAATACTGAGAGTTTGCGAGCTCTCTGTAGGCAAGAGAATCTTTCTGTAAGAGGCAAGAAGTTAGAATTAATAGAGAGATTGCTGATGAACCAAAGTCTGGGTACTGGTTCAGAGGAACCAATTTCTCCAGCAAATGTAGATAACAGTGATGGTGTTGATCTAAATCGTAATCCTGATGATAGCGATGAAGAGGCTGACGAGGACGGAGAGGCTAACAAAACTGTCTCCCCTGCTCCTCTACCTGCCTTACCAGCTGTGCCTACGGGGCCCATACCAGGTCCCACAAGTAACCCTGCTTATTTTGAACTCGAAAAAATGAAGCTCGAATTAGAAAACAAATGGTTCTTGGCTCAATCTGAACGAAACCAAGAGCTCGAGTTCAGACGGATGAATGCCCAGGCTGAGCAGAAGCAAGCTGAGTTAAGACTCAGGGAAATAGAACTTAATCACGAGTTAGAGATGAAAAAGTTATCTATGGAAAATGCTTCTCTCTCCTCTGGTTCCTCTAGGAGCTCCAGTCCCAAAAGACCCCGGATGCCAAAGGAATTAGTGGGTATGTATGAACCGAGATTGGATGTGTTGGATTGGTTGAAACTGTTTGAGTACAATCATGGGCTCCAGGACATCACCGGGAATGATTTACTTCCCTGGTTGTTCTCTAGGCTCCCTCCTGTGGCGACTGATGTGGTAATGGAGTTGGGGGAGGCGAATAAGACGGATTACGAAAATGTGAAACTAGTTTTGATAGCTAAATTCGGGAAGACCCCTTCCCAGTATCTTAAGAGGTTTAGAACCCTCAAAAAGCATGATGGTACCCCTTGGGCTACCTGGATGAGTGAAGTGTTGAAAAACTTAGAGTAATGGATTAAGGGTTACAAAGTGAACACTTATGAGGGTATGAGGAATCTTTTTATGTTGGAGTCTATTTATGATGCCTGTTCTCCTGAGCTCAGACAGCACTTGGCTGATTCAAAGGAATTGGATTCCCGGAAGCTAGCTAAGGTTGCTGAGTTATGGGTGGCCAACAGGGCTACTCATAAGGATTCTGGGGCAACTCAGAAAAAGGATGAGGGAAAACAGCCTAAAAAAGACTCAAAAGAGAATTCTAATAACTCAAATTCCAAAGAGGGCCCCAAACAAAACCAGAAGGGTAAGCCACAAGGAAAACCACAGCAGAATAGTGTGTCTTCTGGTGCCAAACCGGAAGGAGGTCAGAACAAGCCACCATTCCAGAAAGCATTCGGTAAATGCTTTGTTTGTGGCTCGACTGACCACGTGAAAGGAGATCCCAGATGTAAGAGTAAACCTTCAGGGGTCCAGCTTGTCTCCTTAGCCTTCGCTCCAGAGGAGGAAGTCCAAATGGCAAGTGGAAACTTTCTACTGCTAGCTGACGAACCCATTGGAGTCTCAGCCAGCGTTTCTTTAGTATCTCTGGGGTTGTGGGAACAACAGAATTTAGATGTCTATAATTCTATCCCCGATAATACTAAAGAGTATTATAAGGACAGTGTCCAGGTGAATGGTCAGGAGACTCCTGCCATTAGGGACACTGGGGCCAGCATAACTGTGGTGGATAAATCATTTTTTCAGGCTGAGGATGTTGCTAAGGCACCCAAACGCCTCACCAAGTTAGCTGGAGGGCCTCTGCAGATGCTTGCCCAATTACCAGTTCTCATCCAGTGTAACGACATGACTGTGAAGATACCTGTCAGCATACAGAGTGAGGTACCAGGACGTGTACTGTTGGGTAACGATTTGAAAACTCTCGGAGTTGTATCGCTTACTCCCAGACCTCCTAGTAAACGGTTACAGGAGCTAACCAGACCCGCAAGAGAGAGGACCATGCGCGGTACTCTCCAGGAGATGATGAAGAAAGAAATCACTCCTGCTCCACTGGAATTGTCGGCCGCTGTCTCCAAGAAATCAGAAGCGAAAGGGCAACCTAAGACTTCTATCCCGAAACTAGCAGCCAGCATTCCAGTGCAGCCAACAAGGACTTCCCCACGGTTGTCCAAAAGTACACCCGTAACTCCACCTCCAGCCGAGGCTGAGAGGGAGGTACAACCCTGTGTGGTAGAATTAGACTCTGAGGAAGAGCTAATGGAAGGCCAGGAACTCATTGGACATCTGGATCCTGTTGACCATCCTGAGCTGCAGTCTTTACTGGGAGAAGGTGGACCCAGCAGGGCAGACTTCAGTAAGGGACAGAGGGAATGTCCAACTCTGGAAGGTCTTCGCCACCAGGCAGAAGCTCAGGCTGAAGGGCAAGAGCCTGGGAAATACAGGTTGCACTGGGAAGATGGCCTCTTCTACAGTGAACCGACCGAGTCTGCACCTGGAGACTACAAACGACTTGTAGTACCCCAAGAGAACAGACCACAGTTCATGCAGTTAGCCCACGAGATTCCTTTGGCTGGTCACTTGAGTTTCAAGAAGACTAAGGAAAGGCTCTCTCTCTACTTCTATTGGCCGAAGATGGGGGCCGAAGTGGAAAAACACTGCAGGAGCTGCCACACCTGCCAGACCTCTGGTAAGGTTGGGTCCAAGAATGTGGCACCTTTAGTGCCTCTCCCAGTTGTGGGAGTCCCATTTGAGAGAGTAGGGATTGACATTGTTGGTCCCCTTGATCCTCCAACCTCCTCAGGCAACAGGTTTATACTTGTTGTAGTAGACCATGCTACTAGGTATCCTGAGGCAATTCCTATGAGGACTGTTACAGCTCTGGCTGTGGCTAAGGCCCTCCTTGGTATTTTTACTAGGGTCGGGTTTCCTAAGGAAGTAATCTCTGACAGGGGGTCAAACTTTATGTCCCACTACATGAAAGCCATGTGGAAAACATGTGGAGTTACGTACAAGTTCTCAACAGCTTACCACCCACAAACCAATGTGTTGGTAGAACGGTTCAACCGAACCATGAAGAGCATGATAGGTGCTTTATAAGAACCCCTTAAACGTAAGTGGGACCTTCTACTGCCATGCCTTCTCTTCGCTTATAGAGAAGTCCCTCAGGAGGGAGTAGGTTACTCTCCCTTCGAGCTTCTCTATGGTCATCCCGTCAGAGGTCCATTGGCCCTGATTAAGGAGGGGTTGGAGAGTGCTCCTTCCCCCAAGCCAGTCAGAGTGACTGACTACGTGATAGGTCTCCGGAGGAGAATGTCGCACATGATGACGGAAGCAAGCGATAACTTGAAAGCTGGACAAGCATTGTTCAAGCACTGGCACGATCAAAAGGCTAACATGGTTGAGTTTGCTCCAGACCAGCTCGTTCTCGTTATGATCCCAACAAGGCAGAGGGCCTTGCAAGATAAGTGGATGGGACCCTTCAGAGTTGTGGGTAAACTCGGAGAGGTCAACTATCTGGTGGACTTGGGCAATCCCAAGGAGGCTCCGACAGTCTTCCACACCAACCAACTCAAAGCATATGTCTCAAGACCCGATGTAGGAGCGTTGCTTCTAGCATCATCCGAGGAAGAAGAAGAGAGTGAAGCTCTTCCGGATCTCCTCAGAGGCTTACCTTTAGATGAAAAAATTGAAGGAGTAAATCTCTCCTCCAATCTGACACCCGAGCAACAAGAAGAGTGCAAATCTATGTTGAATCAGTTTGCCTCTCTGTTTTCGCTTTCACCAGGCTTGACCCCATGGGGCCAGCACAACATACTCACTGGTGACTGTCTGCCGGTCAAAAGCAGAGGATACCGAATGTCAGAGAACGTACGAACCCACATCAAAGGTGAGGTCAGCAAGATGCTTGATCTCGGGGTAATAGAGCCCTCTACTAGTCCATGGTCTAGCCCAGTTGTGTTAGTACCAAAGGCCGGATCTAAAGAACTTAGATTCTGTGTGGATTATAGAGCTCTTAATGCAGTCACCAAGACTGATGCCCACCCTTTGCCAAGAACAGATGAGTTGGTGGATAAACTTGGCGCCGCCAAGTTCCTCAGCACATTTGACTTGACGTCAGGCTATTGACAAATAGCCCTGACAGACCATGCCAAGGAGAAAACTGCATTCTTTACCCCCGTTGGCTTATACCAGTTTAAAGTAATGCCTTTCGGATTGAAGAATGCACCTGCTACGTTTCAACGGATGGTAACCCAGGTTCTGAATGGGATGGAGGACTTCTGCATGGCATACTTGGATGACATCGCAGTGTTCAGCAATTCCTGGGAAGAACATGTAACCCACCTAAGAGATGTTTTGCAGGCTCTTGGACGAGCCAATCTGACCATAAAGGCAAGTAAATGCCAAATTGGACAGAGTAAGGTAGTCTATCTTGGACATGAGGTAGGAGGAGGAGAAATAAGGCCTTTGCTCAGCAAGATTGAAGCTGTGCAAAATTGGACAACACCTACTACTCAAACCCAAGTGAGAGCCTTCCTAGGCCTCACTGAGTATTACAGGAATTTCATAGAGAACTATGGGACCATAGCTTCTCCACTGAATGTCATCTCCTCGCCCAAATTTCCTAAAAAGGTTAGATGGAACGAGGAGTGCAATCAGGCTTTTGAAAACCTGAAAAAGGCTCTTTGCCAAGCCCCAGTACTCAGAGCTCCTGATTACCGCCAACACTTCATTGTGCAGACAGATGCTTCAAATGTAGGAATAGGTGCTGTACTCAGTCAACTGGATGGGAAAGGTAGGGAGCACCCCGTTTGCTTCATCAGCCGCAAGCTGAAGGATCCTGAAACAAGGAGGGCAACAATCGAAAGAGAGTGCTTTGCTATCGTGTGGGCTCTGAAGAAGTTTAGGCCGTACTTGTATGGTTCTACTTTTGTCATTCAGACTGACCACCAACCCTTGAGATGGTTAATGCAAATGAAAGGGGAAAACCCAAAACTATTGAGATGGTCGATCTGCCTGCAAGGGTTTGATTTCACCATTGAGCACATGTCAGGGTGTCACCACCAAAATGCTGATGTCTCTCTAGGATGTATGTCATCGACTAGAGGTATGAGATTCATCCAGGAGTGGATTAAATCCTCCGGTCCCTTAGTCTGGGGGGGGGGGGTGAGTGTTAGGGAGAATTCTCTGTTTATGCTGAATTTCCTAACCTAGTGAGTCCCCCAGCAGCTTTGCTGGATTTCTGGAGTTTGTTTTTTCCATCCTGCCAAGAGTGAGACTCTTTTTCTCCCACTCTTGGACATGAATGTGTGTAATTCCTTTGATTGTCAATATTTTCTATGGGCTATGGGGTCTTTTACTCCATAGGGTCTCATATGTTTTGCTATGTGTGTTAGACCGTACCCTACGTGCCGTAACACTGGGGCATCCTAGCGGACCTCCATCATAGACTCCATACCCGGGGACTGACTACTGTCTCCCCGGGCATGTAAAGTCACCATTGGCTTTACTAGACCTAAATTTACTAACAGAACTGGTACAAACCATCCTATTGTGGACGTACTAGTAGGGGTAATTCGATTACTCCTAGGTCTGTTATTCGAGGGAGCACTGTCCCGTCCCCCCTCATCGAGTTTTGGCTGGTGGCAGTGGAAACTACTTGTTATATTCGACCCCGAATATAACCCTATGGGATTCTTCCCATTGTTAGAGATTGATACTGTTTCTCGTTAATCTCTAACATACCACCGGTCTACTTATCTTAAATAAGTCTATCGGATGGTATTTTCTGCCAGAACTCGGTTTTTAAAAATGGCGTCTGTGTACGTCTCTGTGACTCCTAAACCAAAGGTTGAGCCCTTTGTTCCACTTTTGGCGGGCCTCTGTACAGAGACCCTCCAAAGTGGTAACATTCTGTCTGGGTTACCACAGGGGTTTTGGAGGGGGTTTAGGCACCCTGGACCGAGTTGCCTTGCCAACTCCGGTCGCACTCTGGAGGTATTGGCCCAAGTGGTGAGCCTCCCCGCTCACCACTTAGCATGTGTTGATTGACAGCTAGGCTGAATGAATGGGGGTTTTCTGCATAAAAGCAGGGCTTTTGGGACTGGATCTTCAGAAGTCGCCACAGGAAATAAGAATCCGACGAGGGTAACGCTGAGCCGACCTGCACGACGACACCTCCGGTGGAGCCCTGCGGAACCGACTCACCACTTCCCGACGACAGAGGAGATCTCCCTGCCGGAGAGTCTCTTCCCCTGACTGGTGGGAACAACCAGTCCCCTTTGCTTTTTATTCGCCTCAGGACGCAGTGGTCGAATTGCCCGTGCAGAGGACCTCGGCAACCGGATAGCCACTTCCCCTGTACCGCGACCAAAAGGTGGTGCCTTGTGACGGAGCACTCCGCGGCTGGTCTCTTCCCTGGTGGTGCACCGGACTTCACTTTTCTTCGACGACGAGATCATCTCTACTCTTGGCAAAGACCCGACGTGCATCCACCACCAGGAACAACTGCCCCCGCCGGAGCTGTCTCTCCACAAACAAGGTACCGTGTCCGCCTGGCTCCCCTTTCGATCGGTTCAAGTGAGGTGTCTTAATCCTCTCCTTTCCGTTGGGTCGCCTCCAAGCTTTCTCACGTATTGTTCTGAACTAGTTCAATCTGCCGATAACAATTTGCTACAAAGACTCAAACGCTTCTCCACAAGAGACTTTTGGGACATATCGCCTTGCCTCTCTCCGAGTGGACCTGGCCTCTGAACTTTATGATCTATTGTGGTTCTTGCCTTCTTGCCTTGCATTTTTCCCGTGAAGTATTGAACTGTGTTGATTTCGTAACCTGCTTATTTTTCTCTCCCGTCCTAACTAATATTAGAGTGCCATCTAGGTTGAGGCATACACCTCTATCTGCAAATAAGTGGTGCCGGTAGAACCTAGACTTGTCGAAATATTGTTAGGGGGATTGATCATTTCTTCTTCGTAGAGTAATTGTATTTGATTTGTTTGCCGTGATAGTGCCATAGTGTTTTTGATAGATGTTTCGTTATAAATAAATACCTTAATATCTTTACACTGAGCCTCGTTGCGTGTTTGCTTGTCTTACTGTGAAGAATTGCCCTATATTGTATACTCCACATACTGCTTAACTCTTCTTGAGGGAAGTCTGACTGCTCAGCCACAGCTACCAAGTGAATCTGTGTGGTACAGACTGCTACCAAGTGGGTTTACTGCCAAACACCTGTAGTCCTAAATCTTTTGCAGTGGTCCCAGAGGGAACTGCAGAGGTTTCTGTCTAACACCTGGTCCAGAATAAATGCTGGTAAGGTTGCTGGTAATTCCAGCATCAGCATTTTTACCAGATCGGGGAACACTCAAGTTTGCCGGTGAGGGCCACGGATCTACCTCCAGGCCTGACCTGCCGGTAGATCAGGCCCCATCCGGCAATAACATGCTGCAATTACCTCCATGGAGTCCTATGGGACTCCATGGAATGGGGAGTTACCAGCGTTCCCACCACCCGTAATATCCCGGTAATACTAGGATAGCAGGCCGCAGGAATGCTAATTCCATTTTGGTGGCATCCCGCTGGAATTACCGGTGGGATACCACCAAACTCGGAATGAGGGCCAATGTTCGGTTGAAGAATGGTGGTTGCTTTTTTTAAGTGATGAGTGGATGTTCGTTTGCTTTTGATGGCTGTTTGGGTACGTTTGATGGCAGGTTGTGTGTGTTTTAATTGGAGGTGTGTAGGACACTGTTGGAAAAAGGTAATAGGGATTTGGTTTTCTGGGAGACGGTGCACTTCTTTTGGAGAGAAACTGAGAATTGTAGAAATTGCAATGTCAGTGAACATGTGGGCGAAATGGCATTTTGGCCATCAACTGGCACTAATATACTAAATACCTATGTATGGACAGCTGTTACAATGCATTAACCTTTGTTCTGCTGGCTATGCTAGTGCCCACATTTTGGGTTGCATGTGGTCTATTTGTTTCTAGTATCACAGATTGTCACACCAGCTCAGGTAGTTCTGAAATGTCTTTTTAATATAGCCATGTAAGGAAATTGGGAAAGTACAAGGCTCTCTGTTGCACAAACATTAACAACAATGCTTCTTGCAACAACAGATCTAGGCTCAAATGCTTACGTTCATACATATGTTGTTAAATGATTGTGAATCTTGTCCACTGACAGCTCTATTTTTTACTTACAGTCGACCCACGCCCCAGTGATCCAGAGAATCATCTTCCTTTATCCTTGGTCTTGTCTGTGGTGACCTCTGCCCTTGTAGCTGCCCTTATTCTGGCATTCTCAGGAATTATGATTGGTGAGTGTCTTGTTATTGCCTCTGGTGACCTTTGCTGCTTGTCTTTGTTCCACCCCCTATTTCCTGCCCTTTCCGTCTGTCACGTCCTCCTCCATTCCCCACTTAAGCCGCCTTTCAACCTTTGCACTTTTGCAATTGTTTGGCTGTTGCAAGCAGAGCAAGGTCACATGATCTGCTGCACCACCCACCATGCAATGACTGCTTGCCAGAGTTTTGTTTTTTTCTCCACTTCCCATTCTCTTTGTTCCACCCACCTTGCATCTGCTCTAAACTCTTAGTACCCATGACATCTCTAACCTGGGCGTCCAAAGCAAAGGGCAGATGAAGACATGCAGATCTCCTGCTTGGCCCTGTTCAGGACAGAAGGTCCTAAACTCAGGTGTTGCAGTCCTCAGATACAACACTTCCATGTGTTTCACATCCGTCTCATGTTCCACCAACACCAACCCAACAGTAGCCATAGATGGCCTGACAGGCTAAATACAACTTTTGTCGGCATAAACTTAATTCTATCCCACGGATCACTACTCACTCACCACCTCTGGCCCAAACTCAGATTGTGATGCTCCTAAATGACCCTTATTTTGTCCTACAGATCGCTGACATTGCAGACCTTGCAATCCCCCATAACCTGGACGCGGCTTTCATAAAGAGTCAAGCTTTACTCCTAGATCATCACACATATTAAATTACCTCAACTTGTGAGGATAATGCTTCCATCCTACAGACAGAGTGGGGTTAGTGATGTTCTTGCACTCACCTACGAGATGAGATACCCATGCACCATTCAGGAAAATGCTGCTCTCAAATTCATGCAGCTCCTCACCTGCCAATTTCTCCTCACCATGCCCAAAGGCAGTGCCAGAGGGTCCAGGTGGTAGAAATGTGTTGAACTGTTCTTGAAACATGGCTTCACACAGTTCAATGGCAAAAAACACTAGGCTACTAGTTGTCTTGGCTCCCAGGGTACTGTGAGTCCCGGGCCAGAGGCTCATAAACAAGATACGCTTTTTTCACATGCTCCCAAACACAGGGGAGGCTGGCACACAACCACAGTGGTCCTTCAACAATGTGAGGTCCTGGGTACCGCTGTGGCTGGCTGAGAGGCAGGTCTTGCTCCAGCAGCAGCAGGTCACTCCTCAGGTTGCTTTGAGCCCCACTCCAGGAAGTCAGGGACAAGATGGGCCTTTGTTCTCGGGCTCCAAACACGGGGGAGGCTGGCATACAACTGCAGGAGTCCTTTGACAAGGTGGGGTTCTGGGTACCGCTGTGGCTGGCTGAGATGCAGGCCGTGCTCCAGTGGCTGGTCACTCCTCAGATTGTTGTGAGCATCACTCCAGGCCAGGAAGTCAGGGACAAGATGGGCCCTTGTTCTCGGGCTCCAAACGCGGGGGAGGCTGGCATACAACTGCAGGGGTCCTTTGACAAGGTGGGGTTCTGGGTACTGCTGTGGCTGGCAGAGATCCAGGTCTTGTTTCAGCAGCTGGTTCACTGCCAGTTGTCCTTGGGGATGATTAGGGGACAGAGCTTGCCTCTGCCTTGGACCACATGTCTTCACCTTACAATTGGTGGACTTTGGAAAGTACTGCTCTCCCAACAGGGTCCATTGAAATCTGCAATGGTTGAAGTCCAAAAGAAGATTCAAAGAAGTGATGTGAGGCACCTTCTTTTAAAGGTAAACATCCATAGGTGATTAGACTAAAGCTAGCCTGCTTTATGGGTCCCATCACTGTTCTTGAAAGACATGCCCTTCTGACATCATACCCATAGTGCTTTGTGATAGAGGAAATGGAGGAGACAGGAATGTGAGGCATAGGCAGACAGACACAAAATGGTGGAACCTTCTCCCAACTGTACAGAGCTCCCACTGTCTACACTAACCCTACCCCCGTCCCTCTCAATCGGATCAAAGGCCCCTTGGTGTGCAGCACCCTGGTGTGAGACTACTCCTTTTGAATTGGTGTGCTCCTTTGATTCCTAAGCCTAGGACATTTTCCTTTTGAGTGGCTGTCTCTGTGGGAGAGTCTTGCCTACCCTCACAAAGAGATCAAAGAAAAGGCATGGCCATTCAGGTTCCCGTTCTGTCTCTTGGCAGGACCAACTTGACTGGCCAGAATACACATCACCTTCCACAGTTTAGCTGACTCACAGGAGCTGACACATGTGAGATATCAAATCTGATGTGGCTCCAACGATTATGAGCAGTGCCATGCACCATGCCCTAACTCTGGCATGCGTTAAATTTAGAGTTTACCATGCACCAGGTTGGGCTACTCAGAATCATAATAATTTATAACAGGGGTGCATATCTTATATAGCACCACTGGGATGCACTGACTTTGGTTGTCACTTCACCGGTCGAGAGGGCACCTGTGACCTGAACCTGCTCTGGGCCACTGTAGGGCAGGTGCTGCAATCAGACAACTGATGCAGCAGTGCGCTGTTGTACACAATGCTTTTAACATGGAACGTACAAAACAGGAATCTGATCAGCAAATGAACCTTTCAGAGATAGAATCAAAAAAGCCAAGGCTTCAACACCCTTGTCAGATGGCAATTGATCACAGGAAAGGCAAAATGTGTAGAAATACTCCAAATACCTATAAAGAAACACTGGGTTAGATTAAATGCACAACACAAGTTCCTGTGCATCAGCAGTCTTACCTTTTGAAAAAAGGGGTAAACACATTGCACACTGCCCACTATGAACAGGTATTATAAGTTATTATAAGGCCAAAAGAGTATTTTAAAATATATATTTAGTCCTTAGAAAGAGCACTTCATAATGTGGCGTTCATCGCCCGTTCCAGCGGCTGCAATGGGGGATAATGGCCCGGTAGCCCAAGTTATTGGCCCGAGCGAAGCAAAGGCGGATAACAAGGGCTCCGCGCCGTTGGCCCCCATTCCAGGGGCTGCAACGGGGGACGAAGGCCATTAGCACCCCGGGTTACCAAAGCGGTAACCCAGGGTGCTAAAAAAAACGATGTTCCTTCCTACAACAGGAAGCGCGCGTTGTCCCGCTGTAGGAAGGACAATCCTTTACAAGATGGCCACCATGGAAAGGTGAAGCCGGGGCTTCTCTTTTCATGATGGCCGGGGGAAGCTGAGAGGAAGGTGCGGCAGCCAAAATAAGGTAAGTGGGGGAAGTCGGGGTTCGTAAAAGAAAAAGGTAAGGTAAGTGGGTGGAGGGTGGGGGACGATGGCATTGGTAAGATGCCAGCGGGGTGGTTCAAGCCCTCGTTCCTAGCCACCTGATTGGCTGGCTCCCCTGCTGAGTGTGCAATTTAATAAAGTCCTTACTTGGAAAGCAGCCTGGCCAGGGCTGCCTTAAGGTGCACTTGAATGCAAATGCACTCCTAGAGTGCTACTATGTTGAAGGTGTCCTCTCAGGACAGCAGCAGCATGGAGCGACCCCTCAAAATCCTTCATAGCCATGCCGTGTATGCCAGAGGCAGCCTGGCGTAATCAGCAGCACTGTGGGGTGCCCCTGAGGGAATTGTGATGAATCCAATGGAGTCTTCACAGATTCCCCGGCAGGAACCTCCTCCCATGTGGCCAGGGGATGGCATCCGCTACCTGATCCTGACCCTTTGGAGGCTATATGAGGGAGGAACACATGATCTGATATGATATGATATGATATGATATGATATGATATGGCATTTATAACGCGCCTACACACAAGTGTTTCAAAGCACGACATGGGAGGAGACAACCACTGGGTGGGGAGATGTCATAACTTCATTGGATGAGACACAGTATCCCCCTTTCCCAAGAGGTTGACCCTCTAATGCCCAAGTGCTTAATGGCTTATTGTCATTCTGGTCAGGTTCCCCCTTTTACCCAAACACACACAACACACACATAACACCTTTTGTTTTGGATGTGCCTTTATGTGAAATCTCGGGGAAAAACCATCCAAGAGTTAAAGGTCCAATGACATCCATGGACTCCAACTCCCATAACCATCTAGGTACTGAGACGAGGAGGATGAGGGAGTTCGTTCAAAGTGACAGGAGCTCGAAGTACAACATGCAGGGTAGTTGTTTTTCCGACTTCAGTGCACAGGACATTTGAAGATGGCAACTGCATCGGATCGAGTGCACATGAGGACGTTGAACCCCATGCTGAGGGTCGCGAATGCGAGGAACATGGACAGGTGTGGTGAAACGGAGAAGGCTGCCAGAACAGGAGGAGAAACGCAGCATGCAGGCAAGAAGGGCTGTGGAGACGATGTAAGCTGCGCAGGAGCTCCTGGATGTTGGGCAGCTCAAAGAGACGGCATTCTCCAGTCTGGCCCGAAAAGGAAAGCCAGCGTGTGACGGTAGAGCTGTGCAGGACGCTGGAAGAACGTCTGCATACTCCAAAGTGGAAAGCGGGTGAAGAAACCACACTGTAGATGGGCGAGCAGAATCAGAGATGCTGTTCGGAACTGGTGAGTCTTCCCAAAGCAGCTGGGGACCCCGATGGCATTCCGATAAGCGCGCCAACAAGTTTTGGATGGTATGAAATTTCAGATGCTGAAAATACCCAAACTTTGCTTGAATGCAGTCACGGCAAAGTACAAATTGAAAACGCAATAAAAAGAATGTTTGAATCCAGACAAGGCAAATTACAAAGGCAAACCCCAATCAAGTACAGATACAAGAGATGCCAGTGGGGGGGAAATGTTTGAGCAAATATGTTTGAGCAAATATTACCATAGACAGATATACCAAGCACCTCGTGGTATATGCTATTGTGGTATAGCCAAAGAACTGTGAAACAGATAAGAGATCTTAGCAGACGAGTACACCAGTCAGCTGAAATTGTATAAGGATTCCTGGAAGGGAGCATACCAGGTGATCTGGAAAAACAATGAGAGAAGTCTTGGCAGGCGAGTACATGAGGCAGCTAAAATTGTGTTAAGATTCCTGGCAGGGGAGTATACCAGGAGAACTGCAAAGTTACAAGAAAGTCTACCAAAAGACTGTTACAGACCCTATTGCTTAAACAAGAACTTTGTGAGTCCAGTGACAACAATAAGTAACTGTTAGCTAAAGAGACATTTTTGCCATCCTATTTAAATATCATGGGGAAGGGCACCAGCCTCTGGATCCTAAGGTCTTTACCTTGGAGAACATTTTTGTTCTTATACTTTTGGTTTTGAACACTTTTGCCAAAATCTCCTTGCACCCCTTTGTTGTTTTGTTTATCGTGTGAGTGTCATGATAGTATGTTTTGGACACAATGACAGCTTTTCAGTTACTGGCATCCTGACACAGACATATCCTTAGTTTTTGTTTCTAGGTAGGGAAGTTCCTATTTGGAATAGGGCAAGAGAGGCATTTCCCCAACCCATTTTTATTTAATAAATATCTTTAACCAAAAACATGACATCTTTGTGTCTGACTTTCATTTCTGACCCATCACTGAATGCTACCTTTGTTTTGTTTTGAAGGATCCCCAGTGTTGCACATGTGCAGGGGGACCATCCCATACATTGAAAAACACTTGCCTTATAGGGCAAATGGGTTGCACTTAGATGTGGAAGGATCAGTTCTATGCCAAATGTTGTGAAGTTTCACGGACAATAACAAACATTTGTGCCTTTTCCTCTACAATGTTTAATGCAACCTTAACTATACTGCTGCTCCAATATTCTATATATATTATAGATCGGCTATAAGGTGAACCCTGCGTCCATACAGCTTTCCAAAAATTCCATAATCACGTTTTGGCTCGCTGGATGGATCTTGATGAGAATTTCCCCAAAAAAGTTTGTCACAGACCCTTCCATACCAGAAATTTGGGGAAAAAGATGAAAAGGTTATTAAGAAAACCAGGGTTTCAAATTGAGGGGAACTTGGAGCAATTTAGCTCCTGTTTATAACCTAGAAGAACCTGGTTAGTTTAACTTCTAAGTTACTTTTGGCTCCCCAGGCCAACTGATGCCTAACAAAAACAACTATGTGAATTTATCTCTGTGCATTTGTGACAATCTATAAATAAACATTAGGACAAATCTATATTAACGCATAAGGGGTCATACATAGTAGATATAATAATATATTTGCATTTTATCTGGAAGTTAGATTTGTTTCACGCTGTGCACTAGCTCCTCGTTCCCCAGTGGTAGCTCCTGGTGACTAGTTACTGCTGACTACCCAGTAGCTGCTTGTAGCGCCTGCTTATCCAATCTTAATTTGGAGCCCTGAAAACAAAAAGTCTTTTCTCCTAGTCCCATTCACTTTCCCATAGTGAAAATGTTCACTGGTTGAACAGCAGTAGCATGAAAACTGCTGGACTTATTTGTACCAAATAAGAAATAATTTGGGCACTTGGGTTATTTCCTTTGCTGGTTTGGGGTAAATCCATAAAGTTGTTTTTAATATATTTGATGGAGAAGGGAGTGCCCCCTGCTTCAAAACAACGTTCAGATATCTCACATGGTACTTTGCAGCAAAGAGGCTTAAAGGTTTTTTTTAATGAAAAGCTGCCTTTTTTTGGCTTGATGTGAGCGTTTCCCGCGATAATACAAGGGAAAGCCGAAAATGAAGAATGCTCAAAATAATATTCAGAGGAGGAAAAAGATTGCAATCACATCAGCCTAGAGGTGGAGAGAGGGAACGAACACCATGTGAAGTTGTGGAGTTGCAAGTGGGCTGGGGAGCCAGTCACGGGTAGAATATTGGTGGCTTATCATGGGAATACTAGGGAATATCACGAGATTCCTGTGACAACATCGCAAGACATGATCTGAAAAGAAACTGCATCACACGAACCAAAGAGTGATAGGAAAAGGGAGAGAAAAAAAAGCCATTGAGGTATCAAGGTAAGAGGACGGGGACAAATGGTGAATGCCTGTGAGAACGGGGAAGACATTTTAATTCCCAACAGTTTTTTCCGATATCAGGGGGAATCGGCACTCTGCTACTCTACCATGGGAATCGGAAATGATTTCTGGAACATTACCGTTTGGAGATAAAAGTTATTTTATACCTGCAATTATCGCATCTACTAGGGAGGGGAAAATGGGTCTTTGGGCAAGAAATTATTGGTGTAAAATGTACATTGTCCACGACCGAAGACCATGGCTATGGGGCCCAAAGAAACCTATTGATGCAACATGTACAGTGGCCGAAGGCCTTAGATAGTGGGCCCTGAAGAAACGATAGAATAACAAAACCCTTGAAATTTAGTGAAAACAATTTAGCTATGAAAGAATAAGGTGATCAGATTTAATGCAACAAAACCATTGAAATTCAGCAGATCTGAAAAGTGATGACCATTGTGAGAGATCAGAAATATGAGTCGGACAGCTTTTAGAGGATTTCTCAAAATATTCCATTTTATTAAATCATAAGTTTCAATAAAGGCCTTACTATCCCTAACTGACGAGGATTTCCCTGCCTAAAATAAACTAAAGGAAACACTCTAACAAAGGATATCTGGCCCTCACACGTGTACATAAAATACACAAGAAAATATATGGCAATTTATAACAACAACAATTGCAAATGTAATGCATTCATAGTCTCTCTTGATAGCCTGGGTGATCTTCCCTTCCCCAGGTTTTAAGTTGGATTCAGTTCCAATGTTCAACAAAAAGAAACAAGGAAAATACGGGTTTACAACAAAGTTCCAACACAGTTCTTTGCACCTTAAAAAAGAAAATTCTGTTAATTCTATGTTCAACAAAGGAAATGTTATTCTTCTTTCTTGAAGAATGGTTTTCACTTCATCAGATAGTATCAATGATATTCTTGGTAAGGATGGTTTTGTCACAACTCATAAATGTCAAAGAAATACAACTTCTTTTGAGCTTTTCTCAACTCCTCTACCAAAACCATAAACCACAGTTTGGATAATTGTCAGAATAACTTCACAGCACTTCTACTTCCACCTGGTTTACTCTCAGACAGAGCAGGTCCACCTCTACAAGGATTCACCAGGCGGATCTACTCGCCAGCCTGATAGTTTTCCACAAAGAACAGTGCTTTTGAATTTCTAAATCTACTGACAACAAAAGTTTATCACAGCTTCAGTAGTTTGTAATTTTGTGACTTTCAACAACTTTTCAGAAAAGACGAGATTCACATTAGTGCTTCTCAACATCTTCATATAAGCAAGACACTCTTCTTATGAACATTCACCTTCTAGAAGGGCAGCCTCGTTGCCACTTTTGTCTTTCTGCAATGTAATCCTCCAACTCCTCCTTTTGGCTTTGGCAATGTGAAAATGTATAGCAGCTTCTATCTTATGGAACAATGCCCGTTAATAAGCTTCACCCCTTCAAGACATTGCATTTGCCCCTTCCCTTCCTGTTAGTCTCATAAGCTTAGTGGTAAGCCTTGTTGTTAGTCTCTTTTTAACTCTGAATAAACTGTGTACAATTTTCAGGACACTGCTTATACGCATCTTGACTGTGGGCAATACTTATACCACTCTTTACTATAGGCAATTCTTGTAACACTCTTTGCTCTGGGCAATGCGTGTACCACTCTTGGCTGTGGGCAATGCTTGTTCCTTGGAAATCACAATTATTAAAGTTTAGTCACTTAGATTTAGTGTTACAATGTTTTCTACTGCTTTACAAATGACTCTTCAGTTAGCCTTCACTTCCGAATCACTTTAGGCATGTGTGATTAGTATTTCATCTGTTTTCTTCAATCTAATATTCAATTAGTGCCATTCAGGTAATTTCACTCATACGTAAGTGCTACATTTGTTAAAGTCATTGTCAGACAATCAACAGTCGGGTTAACAGTGCTTTCACTCACATGCAAGTGATTCTTCTTTGCTACTGTTGCCATGGTTTGTTCACACAAGGGATTAGAACACTCAGTAACACTCGCCGGCTTCTGTCTTCAATCCCTCTGCATACTGTTAAACTTCCACAACTCTGGCTTCTTCCGAACTGACACACATCCTTGATTAAGTTGCCTTTGTTTCCCACTGAGTACAGAGATTGCCTTGCTCCTGAGACCTTTGGGTGCACACCAAACCTCGGCTACGGTCTCATGCATGCTTCCTGCTTTGCAGTCTCTGCTACTCAGTTCACATGGGGGACAGCATTCTTCCTTCATGCTTCCCACGCGCAATCTCTGCTCTTAATATTTAGGGGGAAAAGGACCCTCTCAGGACCGACAGTTGAAATCTGCTTTAAAATAGTCCCGGCCTCTCTGCCGCCCTCAGGCGACTACTTCTACAACATTGCTCTTGGGCCCTCTTCCTCATCCCAGTACTTATGGAATTATGGGAATTGAAATCCCTAACAACAGAATTAGGTCTTCTTGTCAGCTTTCTACTTTTAAATTCAGATTCACTTCTTCCAAGTATGTTTAAGATATCATTACAAGCATTTACCTGAAAAAGAGAAGGCAGTTATTTTAACCCATCATTAACAGATTTCCTTTCTCTATACCTCTGGGAGTTGGGATGTTTTTTAACTTTATAAGTCTCAGACGGGCTTTCCTTACATAAGATGTTTATTAAAGATTTTATCTCAACTTTAGCACATTAGGACGTTCAATTTGTGGTTTAGACAAATCAAACCGACAATAAGCCATTGCATACCTTTGTACTTGTAAAAGGTTCTCCCCTTTGAAAGACAAATACAGTGTCTCATCCCACGGGATCTCCTCACCACCCTGGGCCTTGTCTCCTCCCAGGTGATCCTCCCGCAGAGCACCAGCCCCAAGGTCAGGATCAGGAAGTGTCTGCCTTTCCCTGGCCACCTGGGAGGAGACTTTAGGCAGGGGTTCAGTGAGGGATTGGCAGGATTCATCGCACCATCCAAACCCACCCCCCACACCTCATTGTATGGTCAATGAGCAAATACATCATATTATAGAAAGGATATTCATACAAAATTACATCATTGGGACATTGTGAGGAATTTGCCATCTGGCAAGGGGGCAAAGCCCTGGATATTTTGATCTTTATTAAATGATAAAATGATGCGGGTAATTCCATCTCTGAAAGGGTAATCTGCTGATCAGATTCCCCTGTCATAAGTTCCATGCCAAACGTATAGTATGTATCTGTGTCTGTCTGCATCAGCATCCTGATCTGCAGCGCCTGTTCTACCTGTGGCACAGAGCAGGGTCAGAAGTTGCAAATACCCACATGACGGCAGCAGCATCAGAAGGTCTCTGCCTCACAGGGACTGCACTTAAGACATGAACCCTGTACCAAAACTACAATGATCATAGGTAACCCATGATGGGGATAAAATAATCTCTAACAAAGCTATACCTGAGTTTAGGCATAGAGCATGGTGAGACTTATGATCAAGACCACCACATCCCAATTGATATTGCCCATGTGTCAGCTCCTGTGAGACAGCTCTGCTGTGAACAGTGATGTGTATTCTGGTCAGCCAGGTGTAGCCTGCCAAATGGCAGGATAGGAACCTGGAGGGCCGGGCCTTTGTGAGGGCAGGTTGCACCCTCTGTCTGAAACAGCTGCACAGCAGGCAGCTATCCTGGGCATTAAAAGAGCACACCAATTCAAAAGGAGTAGTCTCACACAAGGGTGCTGCATCTCTAAGGGTATTTGTTCTCAGTGAGAAGTGAAGGGGGTGGGATTATGATAGGCAGGAGTGCTCTGTTCAATGTAAGGAAACTTCCATGCCACCATTTTGTTTCTCTCTGTCCCTTTCTCCCTTTCCTGTCCCCTCCACTTCCTCTAGAGCAAAGCACTGTAGGTGTGGTATCAAAGGGACAACATCATTTCCATCCCGGAGCAGGGATTGAACCACTAAAGCTCATTACCTTCTAGGCCTGAAGTAACTGCTGCCCCATCGACCTGCACACTCCAACGGGCGTGAACTAAGCTTGATCCTCTCACATCTACGTTTGACACTGGGTCTGACTTCGTCAGCCCACCAAGAACTGAATCCAGGTAATGTTGACTCTGAGCTGTCTCCTCTGTCCACTTGGATCTTAGAGACTGGTGAGGTCACAATCATGCCTGTTTTTATCCAAGATATTTTTGTGGCTTACTTACCACCCCTGGAACTATGTTCAGAGTGCTACCTTCTCCAGTCTTTTGTATCGTCTTTGTTCTTCCTTTGAGGCGGGTTTCTGTAGACTTTTCTCTATTCCTTCTACGTGCAGATGATGTGTTTAACTAAACTATATATATTATTATAAAATCTTGATTGAACATTACCTTTATTTTGGACTGTGTTACTGTGCTGTTTGGGTCACTACTGGTTCACCCTCACAACCCTCTTAAAAGCATAGAATTCCCTCGGCCCATGTTACCTCAAAAGACGAAGGACGTATATCTCTTAACTGTCCCAGCTTTACCTTTATGATTGCGTTGTGTTTTGGTTTGTAGAAGTGTGAGAGCTGAGTGGGCCATTTTATCCCTACTCTTCCCCTTGTACTCCGGCGAAGTTGAATCCAATTCGTCACAGACATCTACGGGTTAACACTGAGTTAAGATGGTCATCATTTCTCACATCCGCTGAATTTCAGGGTTTTGTTGCGTTAAATCAGATCACCTTAACTCTCTCTTAGCTAAGGTTTTTCTCTGAATAATATATATAATTATAGATATATATGTAAAGATAAATATAAATATAGAAACACTCCGAAGATAATGGAAAGGGCACTTCAGCAACACATTTAAAAGCTATACTCTTTATCTCTCACCCGTTATCTTCTTTTGTATTTCAGCTTCACCAACCTTTCAGTATCATGCGGGATAAGAGAAGAGGGCCTCGCAAATGTCTTCTTGTGAAAATATTTCGGTCTCCTGTAGTTTATTCTTTTCATAAACAAAAAATAAAACCGCCCACTAAGCAGCCACGGCGCACACGACTACGCCATTCTATAGGAGCCACAGCTTCCCTATACACAATAATTAATTTGTGCAGATGTTTGCAGGGACTTTGCCCCAGCACATATTTTTGAGGACTGGCATATATTTGAGGGGTAAGGTCCTTATCATGCTATTAAAGACAGAGTAAGCGTTTCTGAGGTGCCACCTTCATTCAAGACAAAACCGATGCGCTAAGCCTGTGTGGAGTACTTCATTTGTGGAAGTGTTTCCAGGGCCGAGCCCCGACACTTATTTCTGATCACTGGCACTTATTTTCTCAGACAGTCTGATTATGATGTGGTATTTTGACAACTTTATCATTTTAACTCTCATTCAGTAATAGTCACACAACAAGCAACAAGAGTGTGCACTGCCCACGGTCCCTTCATCCTGGGCTGGCTCATTGTTAATTACGAACGTGATGACCAAGGTGGTGGGAAGGGCCATGCGAGTTGTGATTTTCATGGCTAGCAATGAGCTGGAAGGTGACAATACTGGGTGCTTGTACCGGCCATGTTGCACACTGCTCCAGTCAACCCGCATATCATTGCTGCAGCTACGCTATAGTAATAAACAGCAACACTACCAGTGTAGTTTGAGAACAAGATGACAGTGACCAGCCTAAAGCAGCAACACATGGGCAAGGCCATTGCCTAAGAGGAGTGCCTGTCATGAATGCCAACCTATACACAAAGGTTTTGCAGTATTTGGCAATCAAGGTCAACAGTTCAAAAAACGATTTTTCCTGCATAATTCATATATATAATTTGCACGTCTGCAATAGTTAGGGCATCCTTCACCCACAAAAGGTCGTGTAAGTTGCTGCTTTAACCCTACATAAACCCACATTGTGGGGAACATCCATGGGTGGTGGCAGGAGTGGGCTCCCCTACCCTCAGATGCAAGTACCAAATAACCACACATTTTCTCGAAACTAGCCAGCGCCCAGTTTCAGAATTCTCATTTGATCTGAGTGCAGCTATCCAAGTATAAACAGGTTTAGCTAGTAGGCACTTTGCACTTTCCCACAGGCACACAGCACTTTCCTCAAGGGCCCCAGGAAAGGTCAGTGCCATGACTAGTACGTGTAGCTGCACATTTTAAAGAGCTAACGCAGTAGTACTCTTAGGACAGCGCAATAAGCAGCATAATCAACAGCAATGCTGGTTCGCGGAATGGATACCATACGGATAACATACGGCCCAAAGGGGCGATTACAGTGTCCAAGCACCCATGTGCTTTTACGTTTTTAGGAAATGTGAGCACTGAATTTTTCATGTACTGTTAGTATGATATGTATTCTAAAGAATGTATGTCCGTTTATTGTTATGAATGTTTGACATAACAGCACAGTTCGAGAGGTTATTAGGTCCTTAATTACTCTGGATTAAGTCAAGCCTTAACCAGGTCGATGATGAAATATTGGGCTTGCACTTCGATGAGAATAAAGTCACAAAAATGCATCTTGGACTTTTTCTCCTTGGGGAAACACATGCACTGTCTAGGCAGGCCCTATATAGGGTATCAGGTAATAATGGCCCCATACATAATGTCGCCGGGAAACGCCATTGGGGACATTATATATGGTGGCTTTATGTATGGGGACGGGTTGCGGGGATATGCCCTGCTCCCCTTGTAAAAAAAGAAAACAATTTAAGGGGTTCGGGGGTGTCCCCCGCATGTTCAATGTAATAATGTCTCCACAAAAAACAGCGACTTTTTTGTCAGGCGACATTTTTGCGGGGACATTATTACATGGAACCCTATAGAGGCCAACAGGCATAGGTAGTAGCAGTTCTTTGGGCACCTCATAGGTAAACATTGATCACTAGAATCCTTACTTCTACCCATACAGTTTTTTCTGGGGGTCTTTTACAGGTACCCCTGTCTTGTATGAGAATGTAGGGGTTCCTAGAGTTATACACAATTTCCCTTGTCCCCACTAAGAGTCTACTGAACCAGTGTCCGATCAGGAGAGAGAGGGCATGCAGTGTGGGTGCAGGATAGTAAGTGTACCTCTCAACCTGAACCTATTGAGTCTAGAAGTGTAGGGATAAAGCCAGAATCTGCTTTAGGTAATATGACTGGATCCCATTGAAAAATGCTTTTCTCTCCACCTATTGATTTTCAAAAAACGGGTGAAGGCAGATGTTTTCTGGAGAGTTTTCCCCTTGAATTCAATGGAAATGGAAAATGGTGGCAAGATGATGGTTTGTTTGCAGGTTGATCCCATTGAAGTCGCTGTCAATATTTGACGGGAAGCTTTTGGGGGTAGCTAAAGTGAACCTAAGGCACATTCCCATTATACCCTCATTTGGGTGTCAAGCACAATTCTCGATCATGCTCAGGAACCCTCTTACCATCCACTCACACCGCATCAGCCAAAAGGATTGGCGACTGCAGCATTGCACGTGGTACCGCTGTGCGGTGCATCAGTAGGGTGGCCGCGGGATATAGTGGAAGTGGTGCCATCAGTGCCTTGACCATTTCGGCTTTGGCACTTACTTTTGTATAAATCCAGGTGTACATACATGCGTATATCTATATCTGCGCACACTGAAGGTCTGCCCCGCGTGTACCCAGGCAATCCCCTCTCCATGACAAATCTCGAAGCAGTCAACACAAACCGGAAGCGTGCACGACGCCATTGCTGCCACACTGTGCATGAAGGACATTGCCTGCATCTCACCTGCCTAGTCCCTCCCTTTCGCACTAGGGAGCGCCAGGGCTGGCTTTGAAGGATTTATGCAACTTCTTCAAAGTCTAAGACCTAAATATGTAATATCTGCGTCTCATTATCCATTCCTCATCAGTGCAATCACTTGGCAAACGCATTTAAAGTAGAAAAGGAAATGCGATTCTGCTTTACGCGTGTATAATTTCTCCCAGCGCTAGCTGCCTGCAGGGCACTTGGCTGGCACTCTCTCGCCTCTGCTCCTCGGGAAAACTGCCTTTGTGTTCTGGCACTCCCTTGATGGGAACATTATTACCTTGTCAATGGCCTGTGTGTCCATCCGCACTTAGCTTCCTCTTTGCTCTTCACTGCTTGTATCAGTCTGCCACCTGGGAAGAAAGCCGAAACGGAGTCACAACATGGTGTTTATTAAGGAGATGGCACAATTCAAGGCACAATCTCCATTGCAAGCACCCTGTATCATCGGGGCGCTGAGACAGTTCACCTACCTGCACTGAGTGCTCGCAGCTCGTCAAAAGCTGGTTGCAATGGTCGAAGCAAAGCGTGTACAGGCTACACTTTGCTAACGGAGCTGGGTATAAGGGTCTCCTTAGCACTATAGTGTTCATTCCCATGGAATTACCATCAAAATCATTTTTGTTACTGCCACTCTGCCCCCTGCCCCCATATTTACCACTGCTTTGCAAGTGGTGCCAAGGCGGTGTTGATCCTCATGTTTTAAGTCCGTAGGATTCCGTGGGGAGGGGGGGTGGGGGTTTGCAAAGAGTAATTCTGCTGCTGTAAACATGCTGATTTGTGTAATTCAGTGGCAGTAAAATTGGCAGTAATTCCGTTGCCACCAGCAGGAATGGCGGTAGTGGAGTCACAGCCAACAGTGTACTCTCAATGAGGCCCTCTATTCCTAAAGTCTTTGTCAGTTACAGTTCCTTCTAGACACCCACTAGCTAACCCAATCACCTTTAGGTTCTGTATAAATCTAAACAGCACAAAAGAAACATATATATGTTAAGCCCATACGCATCTAACTGAGCCGTTTGGTTTATAGGTTATAAATCAGTGGAGGCATTCTCACCTTTGGATGTATCTATACCTCTTAAGCACTACCTGGACACCTCTTGTCACACCCGGCATGGCCTTGGGCATGCCCCAATGGTCACTTTGACGGTGAGGTGGACTGCGCCCACACCGCGGTCTCCCCCAAACCACCTGCTCTGGCTAACATGCCCCGGGAACCCCCAGTGGCCATGGCAGGTCAACAGGTTCCCACTAGCCCATCAGACCTGGCCAGCCACCCAAAGTATATATGATTATAATTGGTTATTTATAACGCACTTAATACCAAGAGGTTTCTAAGCGCAGACCCGGGGATCGAACCTGTGTTGTCCTTCCAAGGCGAGCACGTTGCCTCTGAGCTATCCTCCCGAGAAGAATTGCCTGTGGAGGTTGGCTAATGCCGAACACCCCCTTGCCACACAGTACCTTTAAGGCAACATTTTAAAGATGTGACATGCACACTGGTCTATTCAACCCTGACCAGCTAATGGTATGTCCACAACATATCTCTTAATCATTCAACACTTTTGCCCACTCTCGTTGACTGGCATGTCCAAGGTATGTCTCAGATAGAGCACCGGAACAGGCTGGGTAATATTCTGTCGTTCCCTATTAATGTGAAATTTTGGTTTCCTGAAGATTCCCAAATCTCTGTGCTTTTCTTTAATGCCTGTGTGATAATACTGATGGACCTTCCTGGGTATGGGACAATTAGTTATCATTCTTAAGCAGAAAATACACGTATTTATCTGAATGTAAGTGGGACCCAGGAAGTATTTGCCACAGGAAATGGTGGCTGCAAAGTTGGCAGCCACTGGTAAAAAAAAACGGATTTATTTTGCCACTGGAGCCACACGCCTATGAATACAACATCAGCACACCCACCGCTTCCAGCCTTTCTTGGTCTTGCCTATGTTAAGAAAGTTGACAACAGTCGTTTTTTGGGGGTGGTGAACCTGATATCCAGTCACGTTACCACAGTCAACTTGCAACTGCCAAACTTACCACGGCTATCCTGCCTCGCAGCGAGGAGACTCGCTGGATGGATTTGTGGGTTCAGCTTGGATAGAAGAGGAGAGGGGTAAGGATTAGATAGTGAAGAGTGGATAGTGGGAGAAAAGCGATGCAGGGGCGACTCCCCTGCAAGTAGAAAAAAAGGGGAGAGAAGAGGGTGGGAGAAAAACGGGGATCTGGATGTGTGGCGACCACACAGCCTGTGGTGCGGTGCACTACTAGGCATCAAGAAGCAATATTAAAAAGGGCTAAAGTGATACACATGAGAGCGGAGCAATGAGAACAAGTCGAGCAGTTGCATATGCTTCGGTAAACTAACCCCGAACCACAATCTGATCACATGGATTGGTGCCGTGAGATGGCACCCTCATTAGAATACATCATTGAGCAAGGGTTCTATCATATGTGCCCACTCAACAGCAGAAGATAGGATGGATAATGAGTATCACACTTGGTAATACCAATGAGCTATATGCTGGCGTTCCCTTCTATCATGCACAGAACACCATCGTTCTGCTGACTTTTGGTCTCCCCTGAAAAAAACAGATCTCGCAAAAAAAACAACAGATCTCTCAATTGCAGAGGTAATTGCACTGGCGGCCTCTACATGGGAGGGTGGTATTCAAGATGTTGTGTTTGACCCTTAACTTTATTTATGGACTGTTTCCACCCATTTGATATAGTAAAAGCAACGTTGCATCCCTATCCGAGTTGTGTGATCTGGGATCACAACAGCGAAGTGATTCCTTTGACCAGATCTAAATATTGGGAGATTTCAGTTTTGATACTTAAGCCCTTTCACAGCCAAGGGATCAAGAGACAACTCAACCCAAGAAGTGTAGATAAAGTGGTTTATTGGAAACAACAAAAATAGGGGATTAGGTTAGCTGAACCCTCGAGGTGGGACATGCACAACAAAGCATCAACCTATTAAGCTTTCTTAGACCAGTGATTCTTAGTCTGCCCTTCTAACTTCCTTCTCAGTGGGAAAACATTTCAAATGTGTGTGGTTTGTGCCCCTACACTTCTTTCTTGATCTACAGCACACATTTTAGTTGTCTTATTGAACTTGTCAGGGTTTTGTGGAGCTTCTCCTTTCCTTGTAGAACCCCTTGTACCACACAGCTAATGCCTGTATCTTATTTATTTATTTATTTATTTATTTATTTATTTATTTATTTGTTTGTTTGTTTGTTTGTATACAGTATTTTAACTTCTACAAACTTACAAATTCAAATTTCCATTTTAAAATCAGCAATCAATACAATCGCTATACCTGCCTATACCACAAAATCATATTAACAATATTTTACATAGGTAATAATTTCAAAATCATGCCCCACAGTCTGAACAGTGCAAAATGGACCCTTACGTTTTGAGTATTAAGGCAATGTGCCCAAAATTAATCTGATTTTATTGTATCGTAGCAATGCATGAAACTTCCAAGCACCCCAATTATAGCAGTCAATAGCCCCAAACGCTCCGTAAACAGGTGCTTGGTTGTCTCCAACATACATCCTCTTCCTTTACGAGGAATGTTGTGTCTTTCGCTAGTATTTGGTTAGTCCTTCATTTTAATAGGAACATTCTAATAGCCGGACTAGGGCAACACACAATATACCTTTGCGCCTTTAGTTATACATGTGTCACATTTCCCACTTCAACATGGGACCGGAGGCTAGTTCTCTGTACAGTCCCATAGACACAACTTCTTTTTATATATCTGCTTTAAAGTATTGTAACTGGTACCTCGTCTAAAGTCAGGCTTCGACTCGATTTTCCAGAAACATTTTGCCATAGAGCTATCAAAGTCATTACATTTAGCGTTCAACTTGGGACCCGATGACAAAGCCAGTAATTAAAGAAGTTCACATCTCGAATTAGTATTCTTTTTCAAGTACAATACACCCTGCATCATTAACGCCTGCCTTTTTAACGAGGTCAAGCCAAGCTCAAGCCTAATAAATTCAATTGGCATAGACTGTGGCAGACCGATGATCCTTTTCCAAAAGTATCCTTCGGTTTGGTCCAGCCATTGCAGGTCCTCCATAGATAATGCATCAAGGCCATAGAGCACCACAGGGCTGAAGCATTGTTTACATAGGGTCATTCTACCTTTTACAGAATAACCCAGCTGTCTGTACAGCAAATTTACTAATTGAATTTGCAAGTTGCTTTGCCTTTAACCTTTTTGTTTCCTTTATATGGATCTAGGCTCTAGACGAGCTAATTTCTAAGCCCAAATAAGGGTATCTGGCAACCCTACCCAGGACACCGAGACTAGTTCCGTAAACAGGACATTTAATAGGTTTAGCTCCCACAACCATATCCTTGGTTTTAATCCATGTTTATAAACAAATCATTCGCAACTCTATATTCAACATGTTTTTCAAACATGGCCTTAATTCCACAGTAGGTAAAATTAAACAAAACAAGATCATCGGCATACAGCATTCACGATAGTAGGCGGGCCCCCACTTTAGGGCAACAGCCTATAGTTTGATTAAATATTAGTGGTAGGTCCGCAGTGTAAATGCTGTACGGCAGGGGTGCCAGGGTGCATCCCTGCTTAACCCCCACACTTGTGAACACGGGAGACGACAATCCCCTGCGATCGTCCAACCTTACACGCACTGATGTCTTGAAATGTAATCCTTTCAGAATGCTTAACAACCATCCTGGGTATCCCCACAACTCCATCTTGGCCCAGAGCTTTTCTCTGCAAACCCCATCAGAGGCAGCCCTGAAATCCACAAATATGGAATAAAGGGCATCCCCGTCGCCTACCTATATAACGTGTGCATCACTCTGATTTTGTGGAAAGTACAACATCCCGGCCTGAACCCAGTCTGGGCAAAGTTCATGATGCTGGCATCATCAATCCATTTTTGTAGGGCATCTAAAACAAATGATTGTGGAATCTAGAAGAGATAGGAGCCTGTAATTCGCCAGAGAGCACTCTTCAGCCTTTTTGTAGACTGGTAGCAATAGCGCTTGTTGCCATGATCTCGGTATGATCTGTGTGGTGCACACTCTATCATAGAGAATCATAAGTAGCTCAGCCCATTTTCTAGGGTTAAGTTTAAGAATGGCATTGGCAAGTCCATTCGGTCCAGATGCTCTAGAGTTATTCGATTTGAGGATCTTCTTCTCAATACCATCCTGACTAATATTCAAATGCCAACTCTGCAACCAATAGGCAGGAGGCATAGGCGGTTCCCAAATGCCATTAGACATATTTATATGCTCTAACCATTCCATTTCTTGAATAGGGTTAAGAGTCTTCCCCTCAATGGCGACCTTGGCTTTATTCAGGTGTCTCCAAATCTGCTTGGTATTTCTCTTACTCAGAGCACCTATCATGTCTTGCCATTGCCTATTTTTGATAGAGAATTGCCATCCTCTATAGTTGTTCTTAATACGCTTACTCATTACTTTCCTCATTTCCTTGGAATAAGTTAGGCCATTAACCGTTCTAATTTCCCTAGGCATTGAGCACTTGGCATCCCTAATCACTTGATCATATTCATTATTACGTTTGGCACTTAACACAATCTGCCTATACTGACATTTACCAGTCGCTGTTGCCAAATTCTCCAACCAGTCTCCAATATCGTTACCACCCAATGCCCTAAGGTTTTCTATCACATCAATTTCAAAGGAATCGATTTTTCCCCCAATTTTACTCCGGTTCCTGTTATTCCAACGTATAGTATTTCTAGCCTGGTTAACCTGCAGGCCGGAGCCTCCCTGCTGGTCACCCCTCCGTCTGAAAGGGGTCAAACACTCTGAGTGTCAGGTCTATTAGGTTATGATCACTATAACCCAAGTTGTAGATTACGAACTCTCTGGTTGCCATCAAACAGGTGCTATTTCCAAATATATAATCCAGCGTAGCCCGGAGCTCTACACCTCCCAAGTATATTGACCAGGGACATCAGCCTTTGTACGACCGTTTAACATACTCATGTCCCATAGCCTGAGGAAATCGGCCAGTCGCTTGCCTCTATAATTGTCACCTTCCTGGAGCATGGTACTACTGGGGGCAACACTACTGTATTTAGTACACATCAAGGGGTCGATACAACGTGCGTTTACATCTCCACACAGAAAAACTAGACCGTCTTCTCCATTATCATTAAGGTTCACTGCCATACACTCCTCCAAATTGTTTAGAAATCCCTCAATACATTTTAAACTGGGTGGTAGATAAACGTTTATTATCAGCATCACTGGAGTAAAATGAATTCATTCATCCTCAGCTCCACACCTAGTGTGTATCCCTCATCACAAAATTGCCAGATTTCACGCAAGCGCAGCCTTTGACTTACTCCAATGATAAGTCCCCCTGTTGGTCTACCCTTAGGGCCCTTCTTGGCCAACATATGGTAAAGACGATAGCCCTCAATATAAACTAGGCTATCCAACCATGTTTCCCGTAACATAATTACATCATGACCAAATAGTAAATCCATAGAACCATGCTTATGGAGTAGGTGCTTGTGCCTGCGTGTATTCCAGCTAATCAACTTAATAGGTAATTTCCTTTCTGAGTGAGGATATTGTTTCAGTGCTTCAATACTCATTTCCACCATTCTTGGCCATAGGGCTCATAGTCCCTCGGCCTTGTTCCATACTCACCTTGGGCAATTGCAGCCCCATTTTGAGACAAATCATGAGACGCCACTATATTGTATATGCCTTGTATTCCCGGTATACCTCTAGCACCATACTTCATGGAATATCCACTAACAAATTGGCTTAAACCCATATCTTCAAGTGCCTTGACATTGGCAACTAGCAGGGCAGCCACCACAGGGCTAGCCACCTTTAAAAGTACCCAATAAGAGGGACAATTCCACTTAGGTAGTGCCAATTCCACAATGTCTACTGATCTAATTGTAGACAACCATTGCACTGTGGCCCGCTTTCGCAACAGAGTAGACCTATTCAAAAAGGGGCTCCCTCTAGTGGTATATTATTCCACCAACTTAATCATGCAACCTGGGATAATCGATCCCAGTACCTTATTCCCACATTTTTTCATTACAGTAGGGCCCGGCTCAGCCATTATTGCGGTATTCAAAACAGTAGGTGTATCAACCTCAGGTAGATCTTCAGTAAACGTAACTCGAGACATATACCTTGGTTTTGGGGTACTCCCCATACTGAGCTTCCCCTTACTAGTTCCAACATAGGACAATATGAAGGCTTAGAAACTTCATCAGCAATAACCCTAGGCAAGGTAGGCCTTAGTTCAACACCCGCCTTATCAATAGGTATCCCTCCTCCAAACTTAGGAAGAGTCCATCTATCCATGGGCCCTTGCAGTATTACACTTCTTCTAGTCCCATCAGTCAAGGTATGAGAAACCTTTTTTCCTTTCAATAGTTCCTTGACACTAAGGGTGTTGCTAGGTCTGGAAAAAATCTGGGGCAATGCTAATGTCGGGACTGTCAGGACTCGGGGCTAGCTGGCCTTTTGGTTGTAGTCCCTGAGCTTTTATCTGGGGCTACAACCAAAAGACCTGAGGCTACAGCCCCTTTACCCCTGCCCCCTAGCAATGCTTATGCTTGACACCTTTACTGTGTGACAGGGTCGTTTTCCTTTAGTTACCTCCATCCAACAGCAACATTTTTGGCAGAATGTTGGGTTTAACCTTATCATCCTTCATTATAATATCCAACGGCTTTTCAGTATATTGAGGCTCAGATCTTTTCATCAGGGATATTTCCACACATAATGCCTCTAAAGCATCATCTTCATTTGCTGCTGCAATATTAACAGAATCCTCAGACGTCCAAGTGACCCCAGTCTCATCAAGGCTAATATGGTTATTTTTCCCCTTCAATAAACTCATATGTCCTAAAGGTGTGCCATTTTCAGGTTCGCCATGCATTAATTTAGCTAACGGGTCCAAGTTGAAGTAGTCAGAATTTTTCTTAAACTCCCCCATTTACTCTGCTATGGATAATCTTGGTCCAAGTGCGTTAACTATCATAGCCAATGTTTGTTGGGTATTCATTGGATTGTTCACCAATTTATCATAAATCCTAAGAACAGCGTCCAATCTCACGGAGATGGCTTTAAAGGGATAGTTCACTCTAAGATTGTATTGGCTAAAAAGATGGCCCATAATCAAAAATATATATAAAAAATATATTTAAACAAAGTTCCTATGTAAAGTTTTGAGCAAATGAGGCTCAAACTCAAACATTTCAAGCACTAGGAGGCATCCATTTTGTGAAATGGATGAGCCTCCTCTGCTTACGTTAAGCTCTGCCCTCGCAGCACTAATGAAGCAAAAGCCAGCCAGCTGTAATAAACAAAAGCTACCAGTAGTAGGTTTTGCTTCATTATTGCCGGAGAGCAGAGAATGCAGGCAGGAAGGCTGCGTGCCAGTAAGTGTTTTCTAATTTGTTTTTCTTACAAAATCATTGCATTTATAAATACAACTGCATTGTATTTATGAATGCTGTGGTTTTCTTTCTAAGTTTCCCGGGCTCTGGGGAGCCTGGGAAATTTAGAAAGAAAACCACAGCAATTATAATTACAACCGTGTTGTATTTATGACTGCAGCAGCTTTCGCTTTGAGTCTCCTGGGCTCCCCAGGGTCAGGGGAGCCTGGGAGACTCAAAGTGAAAGTACCTGCATTTATAAATACAACGTTATTGTATTTATAAATACTGTGGTTTTCTTTTTAAGTTTCCCGGGCTCTTCCGGCCGGGGGATCGTGGGAAACTTAAAAAGAAAACCATAGCATTTATAGCTACAAATGCGTTGTATTTAGGATTGTGGTGGCTTCAGCGTAGAGTCTTTGTGTGGGGACAGTCCACTCAGGTAGTGCCCCTCCTTATCATTCACCCCTGTACCCCGGAGTGCTGTATTACCAAATAGGCAATCCAAATTTGGACTCAAAGAAAGGTTACCAAATGGACATACATCGTTTGTGTGGGAAACTGCCCCAATAGAGTTATGCTGCAGAGATCTACAGAGATTAAGTAAGGAACCGTTGTTATCTAATGAGTGTGTGGAAGCTGAGAAAATAACTAAAGGGTCATTATTCTTATCCAGGGCTTCTCTAGACCCAGACTCAGGTAGAGCTTTAAATTGGCTCTCGGCCAGTACAGTTATCGTAGTAGTCTCTGAGTGTGCCCCTGCGCAGAGGGCAGACCACATCTAGGCAGCCCAGCCACCAGCAGCAGACTAACCTTAGCCCGCTCCTTACTTATCCCGGAGAAAAAGCCTGAAATAGAAGCTTCTGTTGCTCTAATTACCCCTGCTACTCCTAGACCTGTCCTTGTAACCCCTGAGCCACTGGACAAATAGGCAGTGCCAAGAGCAGATATCTTGGTTGCACCTGAAAAAGGCGGTTGTAAATGCAGCTAAATGTGCCATAGCTTTTTTCACCTGGAATCTAGATCTCGTTAGCTAGAGAAATAACATGGATGCAGGAAAAACAATGAAGCCGCCATCACAAACAGGTTGGCAGTCCATTAGTGAAGAATGCCTGAATGGTTGGGTTCAGAGACAGGGCTGTCTCTGCAGCTCATACCCAGCACTGGAGCAACAGGAAGGATAAAGGGGGGGTCTGATTAAAATGTCTAAAACATTTGGTCGAGTTACAAAAATGTTGAAAAAATAATATCGACATTTTTTTTTCTTGAATACTTTCTTTTTTTATCTACATGTTGTTTTTGGGTTCAGCAAGTAAAAAAAAGGGTTAAAACAGAAAAAAAATTAAAAAGGAGGGTGGGGGACCCCCCCCATTTCGACCAAAAAACAAAGAAAAAAAGATATTTGAATTCTTTTTTTTGACATTATGTTTTCGACATTTTGACTTTCGACAAAATGTTTTTCGAAATTATCACTATAAACCATATAGGGGATATGTCTAGCTACCTGGGAATGTGTAAGAGCAGCCTGCAGTACTCGGTGACAGCACAGCATGAACACAAATCTCATCAGTGTTTCTCGCTGTCTGCTTTGCACATCCAGTTAGCCACTGGGCCTGCAATGAGAGGGGTGTGCCCCAGTGACTTCCACCACCAATCCTGCCTGGACACTGTTTGACCTAACCCAGATCTGCCAGCCCTGCATCACATGCACACTGTAGATAGACGCATGGTGAGATAATTAATGTACCCTCTGCCATTGAAGTAACCCATCTGTTGCTTCCTGAAGCATATACATTATACATTTGGAAGGATAGCTCAGGGGTAACACACTTGCTTTGGAAACGAGACGATGCAGTGCAACACAGGTTCAGTTCCTGTTCCAGTTCTTAGATAGCTGGAGGAGGCTAATACTAAGCAAGATATAAAGGACCAAAGAAAAAAAATAAATGAGCCTTTTCTGGGGGTGAAGTCATTAAATAAAACTGCAATTATTGTGACCTGCAACGCATCCTTCCCCTCTATCTCCCAACTAACAAAACAAGACCGTGGTTCACTTACCAAATAAGCAAAACAGAAAGGTGATGGCTGGAAAGTTTCAAATCCTTCATAACCACTGCCACAGCTCTGGTCAACCCTCCAGACCATCATTTTTCTTGTTGGACTTGTGTTGGTCAGTTGCTGTTTCTAGTCTATGGCCAGACACTTGTCAGAAACTGGATATCAGCGCTTTGGGGTTTAGGTCTCTTCGAGATGTTCTGTCTGTTTACAGTTTAGCCCGAGTGATGTACAATAGTCCAGGTTGTTGTGTTGGTTGTCTGCTTACATTCACAGAAATTTGGGATATGGGCCTATACACACTGATATTAACACTGCATATGGTGATCAATTCTTGTATGAAATGCATATCATATTACAGTGATATTGTAACCGTATTTTTCTCAGTGTACTGAGGAACAATACCATTTTATGCCATTTCCTGTTTTGTCAAGGGGTGAAAGGTTGTGTGCCATCACATCCTGTGATGTCAATTGGAGGCGAGGTCAAATTCCATCACTTACTGTGATATCATCAGAGGATAAGGGTTGTGTGATGTCACTTCCGCTGCCCCTGGCATTTTGGTGAAATGACATCCCTGCTATACTTGCTCCTCACAGTCCTGTGTCATTGTTTTCCTGCCTGTGTGAGTGATAGTTATCATGATGTGTTTGGAATCGGACATGCGATGGACTGGAGCAGGTCAGGTTATGTATCCAAAGTGCATGTGTCCAGCAGTGAATAATCCTCATTGATTTAACAACTCTGGCAAGGAGTCATGTTGGAGTCGTCTTCTCTGGTGCATCTGGACATCATAAGAGCATGTGTGTGAATGTGACAATAAGCCACGAGGTGGCGGGCCAATACCGCCCCAGGTAATGCCCCCGGGGCGAGTTATAGGCCCGAGCGAAATAAGGGCCTTAGCGGTGCCCCGGGGGCATTACCTCAGGCAGTATTGGCCCGCCACCGAGGGGCTTATTGCCATTAGTACCCCGGCCAGTTAGACCGGGGTACTAATTGCTTTTTCGGAACAGAAAAAAACAAAAAAAAACAGAAAAGAAAATGGCCGCCACCATGGAAAGGGAAAACGTAGTCTGTTTTCCCTTTCCATGGCGGCCATCGGGAGCGGACGCGCTGGGAAAAGAGCAGAAGAAAAAAGAAGGTAAGTGGGGTCGGGAGGGCGGAAGAGAGGGGATGGGGAGGAAGAAAAAAAAAATGTACCGCGGTCTCCGGCGGGGGACGATGGAAGCCTTCAGCCGTGTGGAGGCTTGGAGCGGGGATTGCCCTGTTCCGAGCCTCCTCATTGGCTGAGGGGCTGCCACGCCCTCCGCCGAGAACAGAGTAGCCGGCACGCATGGCGTGAACAGGAATACCATATGGTATAGCTCGCAAATGAACAACTTATATGGGGAGGAAGCCCGGTATACCTGGATTGTTACCAGAGTGACCAATTTGCTGACACATTTAACCCTAATTAACTTTGGGTGCGTAAAACTGTATATAAAACGTACCGCTTGGTGTTCGGTGTGTTTACTCTTGACACACTGGCAACTAGCTATTGAAAGCTTGTCACGTAACTGTTGTCCATGTCCTTTGTTTGTGGTGTAGATTTTCAAAATGTATGTACATATTGTGGACCGTATGATTTAATTTGTTTTTAAAAATCTGTGATTCATTAAATCTGATATTAATCATTTTTAATTATGACGGGTCCTTGTTGAGATACTCCAATATTATGAGTTCTGTGTACATGTGGCATCTATATTAACTAGCTCTGTCTCCTTTGTAAATAATAGCTCGCAAATGAGCCAATCACCACACGGTATTCCTGTTCAGCCGCGCGTGCCGGGTACTAATGTGTGTTAAAAGGACTTCTTGTAGAAGACATGCATCAACATTATTCAGTTTCATCCACTTGAACCCAGTAAATCCTTTGGCGTCTTGCAGCCCCTTTCTCCATTTGGCTTCCAGCTAATAACTTTAAGTGTTTCGGATATTTGTATTGATATAAAGGCATGAGGAAACCCCAATATAGGTATGCATGCTCAGGCACCCTCGCCCTTAATAGAATTCCTGTCTTCTGCACCTGCATACAATTTAACCATTTGGTTAATTGATGCGCAGCCACAACACCTGAGATATGCCCTCTGCTGTACACAGAGGCGCCAACAAGGGGGGGTATGCATGCATCTGTGTATGTACAAGCAGTTAGACAGGGCACTCTTTTACCTCATGGCACTGGGGGAGAGGAGTTGCCATTAACCTGCAAATATAGAAACTCCTCAATGACCATGGGGATCAACATCATAACGTTCTCATCCTCATTCCCAAAGGAGAAGTGAGGTACTGTTTCCCTGAGCCTTTACTTTCTTTCTGTTGCTGAACTGCTGTCTGCCAGTGAACTCAGACCCAGGACAAAGTGTTCATTATCTAAACGCAGAGGCCATTGCAACTCAGTGCCCTCTGACTGACAAAGGGCAGGACTTTGAAAAAAAGAGGTAAAGTGGATAGATTTGAAATCACCGGTCGGAACAAAAAATCAATTTTGGAGAAAGCACAGGCAAAAGTGATGCAAAGACAATAGCAACATGTTCGGGTTATAGTAGAAAGCTCAGATCTTGCAGCGAATGGGTGAATCAAGGATTATAGACATGGTGGTCAAATACATTTAGCAGTAGAACTTCAAGCGCTCGATAAATCGGAGGGAAAAGTGGCCTTGAGATTGTATATGCATAATACTGTAGCTCTGAATTAGATGAATTCTAAAATATATCTGCTCCTCATCAATGTCATGGATTGGAGTTTTCAGATATATAGAATTTTTCAGCAAAAGGACCGACATAGAATAAATTAGCCCGGGGTTCTTCAAGATCGACACGGACCCTTAATTCTGCAATTGTTGGGAGACAATGAATCCTTTATGTCCTTATGTCTGTCTCTTTCACTACACACAGTCTATCGCCGGAAGCACCAGGAGCTTCAAGCTATGCAGATGGAGCTACAGAGCCCAGATTACAAGCTCAGCAAGCTTCGGACTTCCACCATCATGACGGACTACAACCCCAATTACTGCTTCGCAGGGAAAGTCACCTCGATCGGCGATCTCAAAGAGGTTCCCAGGAAAAATATCTCCCTAAACAGGTACTTTGCCTCTCCACCCTTCCCGTTTAGAGGACTACAGGTGGGGACTGCAATGTATAATTGACAATGGTATACCTGCCTGATACTATCTACATATCTTTAATGTTCCTGCTTTTCTCAAACCAAGGAAAGCTGTCGGGCCTTTTTAATTGTGGGCCTTGGCTTATGGAATGACCTGCCTCTACCACTACACTGCCTTAAAAACATATCTGTAAAAACGTATCATGTCTTTTTCATGTCTACTTCTCATTACATTATTCTAATTACCACCCATAACCCTGAAATTGCAATTGAACCCCCCTCTAGGACTCACAGGGAATGTCAATTGAGGCATCTAAGTGTGTGTGTAAGCATTGTGTTTGGTTGCAGGGCCCTGTTCCATGTTGGCCCTTTATGGCACTATTGCGTTCACCACTTGAAATATTCAGTTTCTCTTCTTTCCTTTATTTTTGAAGACCGGTATGAGCAGTTCGGGGATCCCTCCATCCTTTGATGAAGAATATGTTAATGACAAAAAGGTGTGCCCCACTTGGTATATCACCTCAAGCGTTCTGGTGCCTAAAGAGGCAGGTGATGGGGTTGGTGCCAGGCACACCTTAGGCGGAGGATAAAGCACCAACAGTTAAGCTTATGCATCCCACCTGTGGCAGTGCCCGTAGATCAGGGTATGAAGTCAACTAACATGCACATGTGGTAACTTAGGCTAGACACATTGGTGTGCTGATTGGGGAAGTTCACAACGCTCAAGAAATAGTACAGCTCAGCATAATTACAATATCAAATAAACTATTCATAATCAAATTAAAAACTAGATCATCCTACCAACTGGGCATCTGTACACACTTACCCTAAAATGCTATTTGTCCTCCTGTGTGAATCGCACGGTTGGGGTGGAAAGGCAGCCTGTGCCAGTCAAAAATATATGTCCTCTTCTTTCTTCCCTACCCCCCTGCCAAGGTAAGCTCTTCCAAGGTACGACGTCCTTTCATCGCGGGATGTTGTTTCGCTTTTTTTTTTACCGCAAATTCTTTGCCGAAAAAACCCATCCAATTTTTTTGTGGGGGTTGGAAAAATATATAAATTGGGTGTGGGTGTTCGGGAATATATAAAAAATTAAAAATTATTTTATAAAAATAAATACATTTGACACAGGGGCTTCACATGCATGTTTCAACAACAATTTACAATAGCAGTCAAAGCATGCACTAGATGCTTTCAATGAAGCTGTTGCCCAGTGTCCAGTACACACAGCACAGTAGCTTGGCTTGACAAGCCCAACCCGCCACATGCAGGGAGGAGTCCTTCATACTGAAGCAGCAGGAGATTCACCAAGTCAACTCCCAGGCAAGGTCCTCTGTCCAGGCCTCTTTCAACTTCTCCATCCTCCAGCAGCACGGCATAGATTCACAATGCATAATGTGGTCTCCTTTGCAGCAGTTGTTATGTCCGCCTTGCGTTCTGCTACGGGGTGACGCAAGGTGTCCAATAAAAGCCCCACCCCCGCTCTGCGGAGGCAGTTCCAGGCATTACGACCAGCCAAGCGTGTCTGTGTGATCTGTGTTCCAGCCGGAGCAGCGCGAGCCAGGCCTCCATGCGTGGCCCTTCTTATCCCTACCTCCTGCCGACGCATCGGCTGAGGTAGAGCACAACACTGGCGATGAGGGACGAGACGCCAACCGCACGCGTGCCGATGAAAAACAGCTGATAGCTGCACCTCGCGACAGCAAAATTTTTGGAAACATGGTGGGGGGGCCCACAAGCCCCCACCCACCCAAAAAAACAAACAACATTTTTTTCTCCAAATATTTTTTTTCTTTCTTTCTGCTGCATGGCATCACAAGACCTCTCCTGAACCCCTGACAATGCTGGATCTGCACCAACACGCAGCTGCTCCACACCAGGCACCATCCACACTGTGCAACAGGACCCTGGCAGGGGAGAAGACACCCCACCCATGCCCCACTCGTGGACTAACAAGGAAGGCCACAGACCCTCATGGGGTACACCCAGGTGAGGCATCGGCCCCCGCACGTGACAAAGTGAGGCCCAGTCATGGCGACCGGCACATCTACCCCCAGGCCCGGCACGCCATCCAGACTGGCCGCAAACCTATCGATGTCCACGCCGCAAGCCCACACACAAAGTGGGTCGTCTATGATGATCCAGTCGTTTGACCCATACACTGACCCATCATCGGTCGGCCCAAGGTGGCAACTATGGATTCAAAAGTTTGAGATGACAATGGAGTGCAAGGACGTTACCACTGCAAGAAAAATGAGGTCGCACTTATTGTTAAATGTGGGGGATGAGGTGCTGCGTATCTTCAATTCTCTGACAATCGACGACGGACTGGATATCTACCAGCAAGCGAAGGACGCCCTAACGGCCCATTTTCTCCTGCAGCTCAATCCAGATTACGAGAAATTCATATTCTGTACAACAATTCAGCTGGAAGAGGAGACTTTGGACGCCTACCACACCAGGCTCCGGAAGCTGGCAATATCGTGTGAGTTCACAGACATTGAGAAGGAAATCAGGAGACAGCTCATCAACGAAATCCAATCAGAAAAACTGAGAAGGATGGTACTGAGCGAGAAGGGCAATTCGTTGACAAGAATCCTGGAGCTGGGCCGCCAGAGGGAATTAGCTCACGCTAGAGCGGCACACATGAGCACAACCCTTCAGAAGCTGCAGCCAGCGCTCACATCAGTCACGGTGGCGCAGATCAAAAATCACCAACCCACGAGGCATGAGACTGGCGGAAACTACTCCCACACCAGATGGCGGCCTCTGACCCCGGGACCCACGGAATGTGGATGGTGTGGAGGGCCTCACCACGGAAGACGCAACTGCCCGGCCCAAGGGACCACGTCTGGTGTGTAAGAGGATTCAATTCAACACTACAGCTAAGTCAATGCCTAGTCTGGGATACTGAATGGAAACCCTTATTGATATATCTTTATGTCCAGTTCATGAGTTCTGGATGACTACCCCTATATAACACCCCTCTCTTGGAATCCCCCTGACCCCACTGAGCCAAGAAGTAGTTCTGTTTTGCAAGTTTAAAAGGTTTATTTGAGAATTTAAACAATATATATATATATATCACACTTTTATAATGAATTAATAATTGAATATCACACTTCAGAACATGAGCAGTTAACAACAATGGGTAATGTTCTACTAACAAACGGATTGGGTTACTCAGAAGTAGTATAAAGGATGAGGTAGCACGCTTGGGAATAGGAACAGAAGAATAAGGTGGTAGAGAATGCTTTATCTAGTTTCAGATGGATGCAATGTTGAATGAAAATGCAATACAGAAAATACTCAATATGATTTCAACAAAACAATGTAATCACTTTTCTCTGGCAATCCACTCCCCCCCCCCTTATGCAATGTAAGGAAATGAAGAGGAGAGCACACAGTTCTTAGAAATGCAATCAAATGTAATTCAGTTCACCCCAGCAAGCTTAGACTACAGAAGTTTGAAACACAGGCCCAAAATGCTTTTATATGTGCTGGCAATGAAGTGAGGAATATGCTGAAAATGGTTTTAATTCCCTTCAGGAGGTTCAGGGTGAGTGGTATCTAGTTAATATGAGTTCAGGCTCACTCTAGCAATGATTCAGGGATGGTTCTTAAGAGGCAAACGAAATTTAGCAGTTCAGGCAAAAGCAGCTATCTTTTTACAAGTAAAGAAATTGGGCCAAATCGCAAATCGCGGCAAAATTCGCGAATGCGTGAATCGTGATCGCGGAGAAAGTATAAGGAGTAGGAAGTCGGTTCTAGGCTTGTTGGAAAGGTAACATTCTAAGCTTTCAGAGGAAAGTTAAACCAAGTTCCTAGCCCAAACGGTTACAGAGTTATGAACGGTTTTGTGAAGGTTGTTTTTCGGATTTGAAATTTTTAAAAGTTCAAAGCGACAGGTTACAGCTTGCAGCTAGAAAATGACAAGTGACAGTTCTACTTAGATTAAAATAGTTTGGATTAGATTATTTTAACTAAGAGATTGGTTCTGCACAGTTCTGCTAGGTACTCACAATATATTTTTTAAATAGGCCTCGCCACGGATCTGGTCAGGTTTTGGACTGGACTCCCGTTCTGGTCTTGGCACTTCACAGTGATCTGGGTCAGCTTTCTGGTTCTGCTAACAGCGGTCTGGGTCACTCTGGATCTCTGGCCTCTGGTTCTGGATACTGCTCTGCTTTCTCTGGGTACAGCACTGCTTCTGGATCTTTCTGGCACAGGGTTTTAGGCCAGAATCAACAGCTGGGTCCGGCTGTGAATAGTCTGCAAATGATTTTTGGGCCTGCTGACAAATACTTTTGCTTGCAGTGGGCCTTCTTGGTTCAAAGTTCTGTAGTCTCTGTTTAGCTTGGAAGTCTAAGTGTAGGATCTCTGGATGTGAAGTCGTCGGTCAGCATGCTCCGCAGCAAATGGAATTGAATGTCTCTACCTGTCCCAGCAGTCTCTTTTTATGTTTTTTGAAAGTGGGTGGAGAGGCTAGCTTTCTAGGCCCAACCCCTTCAGAGTTCTGATAGGTTGGAGAATTCTTTGCGTTCTCACTGGAGAGCAGGATTGTGTGTCAGAATGATGTCATTTAATGGCTTGCAGAAGGACACTCCCCTGTCAAATTACACACAAATCTATATTTGACCTAAAGACATATTTCATAGATACACAGTGGTTTGAAATTACATGCACCCATCACATATCGCATGAGGTATACTCTGTTCAAACTCTGCTCTTCCTGAGGGCTGGCATTCAAAAATGGCAACTTATTTTCGATTTTAGTGGGTTATGCAACCTTGGTTCTTCATTAAAAGTTATACACATATACACAGGCTGTCCATACCTACTCCAGTAAATTCCCATATCTCTATCTTAAACACAGAGTATGTGGTATCAATAAATAGCGGGGTTTTGCCCCAGAACATCACACAAATTGGAGTTTGGGCTTGAATAGAAGGTACATTTTTTAAATTAAGGCTCTCAAAGTTATACATTCCTGTCATTTGATTACAAAGAGTTATCAGTATTTTTAAAACTGTATTTTTTGCTTTCAATTCCGTTCTCACAGTGTTGGAGTCCGCCTCCAAGACTTGGGTGGGTCAGGGATCACATGTGTCTTCTGCTGGGAGCTCTTTTTGTACAGTCAACAGTCAACATCAGCATATTCTATTCAAGTGCAAGAGCCTATTGTGTGGTCTCCAGGAGGCTGCCAGCCAGTCTGCCTTCTATCAATCAAGAGGTCATGTGAGATTCTGACTCCTGGTGTGAATCTCTGGAGGTGAGAGGTTTCCCAGCCTTTGGCCTGTTAATTAAATCAGATTGTCTTCTGGGAACAGCATGTGGTTAAGATTTTAATTAACTCCCAGCCTTTGATGTAAAGGCCTCTCCTGCAACTCCTGACATGCAGTTTCCCTGTCAGAGTTTAGACCGCTAGCGCTGCCCTCAGTCAAAAGCGGGTACTGCATGCATTTTTTTGGATCAGTCTTGAATTCAAGCATTTCAAACAAGAGATATTACATGGAAGTATATTGTCCAGGTTCAACAAATGGCATTGGTGTAGTTCTGCAGTAAAATAATTTTGTGCCCATAAATTAGCCATGTTTGACCTGAAGAAAACGAATTGCCAACAGTTATGGGTTGCTTTTGGCAATCAGCATTGCCCCTTTTACAATGGTTTTAGGCTCTGTGCCCTTCTGTGCTCCCAACATAGGCAAAAATGGGTGGCACTTTGGGTGACCATCTTGGTGTGCGCACAAACTGCGTGGTTCTCCTGGATTCTGGCGCACATGTGGGTTTTTTGGCCATCTTGGATTTTCTAAGCCCACAGCACCAAATGTTGCAGCATGATAGCTCAAACGTCGGTCAGGACACCCAACAAAGCCCCCCCACCCGACTGCACTTTAAATCTGAGTCGATGGGGAGTCGGGTGCAAAGAGTGTTTTGACCCATGTACTGGTATGTCCGCATAATCTTCTCCCAATTCTGCAAATGGCACGGTTCAGCATCTTTTCCTCCATCCGGTACTAATCGATCGGTTCTCCTCGCCGGTCCTGATGGGAATATTGGGCACTACCCTAGGCCCCTTGCGTCTCTGCTCCCGGTCTCCGGATCGTCCTCCTTGGCCAGTCTCCAGGTTTTCTTTCTCCTAGGACGACAAAGGAAGAGCGGCAATACCTATTCATGGACATTTCTCCCCCACCATTGATATAGTGGGGTGGCATATATATTTTAGAACTCAACAGATATGAACATGCACATTTTTTTAAATTAAGCGACAGGAACACATAAACTTGACAAACACAGAATTTGATAGGTTATATGTAGGATATTTTAGGGTTGGAATTGAATTACTCTGGAGCGGTACCCTCTGGGATTGCAGAGGACTCCTCCAGTTGCTGCAAAGTGTGCCTGGGATGGCAACACTTCAACTGGTTTATGTGGACCCACTTGTCTTCCCCCTCTGCTAAACCGCCTTTGGGGATGCGGATCTTGTAGGCCACAGGGGAGATCTTGTCTATATTTTCAAACGGTCCCTTCCATGTAGGCAAGAATTGGCCTGGTTCCTTTGGAAATTGTATAGATAGACCCGGTCCCCCACCTGATATTCCTTCCTGGAAGTTTTCAGGTCATAGTGGGTCTTCATACTCTCAGCTGATCTTTCTAGATTCCGCTGAGCATAGGCAAAAGCATGTTGAAGGTGTTTCCTTAAATTCTCCATATACTCATGAGTAGTGGAGGCATTTATTAAGGTCTGCTCTTGGGTCCTGTAGAGCAAATGCTGAAGAAGCACCATCTTGCGTCCATTCATCAACTCAAATGGTGACATTTTGGTTGCAGATGAAGGGGTAGATCTGATGGCCATTAGGACCAGAGGTAATCGGATATCCCAACTTGGCCCAGAATCTGCCACAAACTTCTTTAATATGCTCACAATTGTCCGGTTGTAGCGTTCTACTGCTCCAGAAGAAGCTGGCCTGTAAGCAATATGTAACTTCCTTTTGACCCCCAGTATCTCCCACATCTTTGTCATTACTTCACTGGTGAAGTGGCTACCCCTGTCTGACTCAATCCTTTGAGGTAGACCAAAACGGGAAAAGATGTGGTTAATCATCAGGGCAGCTGCTGTTTCTGCCTTGCAGTTTGGGGCTGGGAGACATTCCACCCACTTGGTAAACAAGCATGTAACGGTCAACATGTACTTGTTTCCTCTAGACGAGCGGATTACAGGGCCTACAAAGTCGATTTGCAAATCTGACCATGGCAGTGTCATCCCCCTCTTTTGGAGGGGTGCACAGTGCGTGAGGGATGATGGCTGAAATTGTGCACACACAAGACAACCCTTCAAATATTGGTTGAGGTCCTGGCCCATGTGTGGCCAGTAGGCAACCTCTCTTAAGATCTCAAGTGTTGTATGAAACCCCCTATGACCGGCGGTAGCCGCATCATGGGCGTGACTTAACATCAGGCTTCGGAAGGAGGTAGGAACCACCCACTGATCATGGCCAGCTTGGGATTTCCTTACCAAAAAACCGTCTTGGATCCGGAACATTTTTGGACATTTCATCAACACTCTAAGGTCCTCTTTCCCGTTGTAATCGGTATCCGTCAGGGGAAAGTTTTCAGGGTCCTCAATGTGTTGGTAAAATTTACCAATTATTGGATCCCCCTTCTGAGCGGTAATCAAATCAGCATCAGGGGTCTCCTTACTCCATTGTGCAATTGAGAGATCATTGTGAGCATTTGTCTGGGACCTAGTGATAGCAGTGACCTGGATTTCCCCCAACTGGGACTCAATCTCAATTAGATCCCCTTGGATGGCCCTGGTTTTGGCCAGCTGATCAGCTAAGTCATTTCCAGTTTTGTCTGGTCCCTCTACTTTGGAATGACCCTTGATCTTTTTCCAGTAGATGGTCATCCCATTCGATGTGACCAGATCATCAATGTTTTGGATTAACTTCCCATGTTTCAGGGGTTTGTTATTAGCACATAACATGCCTCTGGTTTTCCAATTAACCAGGTGCTCCACGAACCCGTTCCGTACATAATCCGAATTGGTGATTATGACCAGTTCGTGGAGTTGATGTTGGACAGCAGTGAGGATGGCCTGATGCACAGCCATCAATTCTGCCACCTGACTACTTCAGGGACCAATTTTGTATCTGGCGGAGGGTTCTGGGAACTCCTTCACCCATGCATTCCCTACGCCAGCCACCAGTTCTTTCTCCCTGTCGTTGTCAACATGGTAAGAGCATCCATCCACATAGACAGTGGGCATTCCCTCACACTTGTCCTCTTCAAAGACTTTGTGTGGGGAATTAAGGTATGCCTCTGTGTTGTCCTTGATTTTTAGACTTTCGTCCTCGAGACAGTTTTCTCTGGCACAATCATGCAAGTCAGCCAGACCTTGCGCGAGGGGACTCTTCTTGTTTTGGCCATATCTGACCTCCACAGGAAAGCCTTGCATTGACAGAATCCAGGAAGTAATTCGGGAATTACTCACATTTCCGGCCCGGATTCTGTCACTTTGGAGATATTGCAGAGGCTGGTGTGGAGTCTCCACTATGATGTGTTCCCCCTGGATAAACGGGCGGTAACTCTTCAATGCCCACACCGTTGCCAGGAGTGCCTTCTCACAATCGTTGAATTTTTCCTCCACAGAGGATAAAGTTTTGCTCGCATAGGAGATTACTTTATTGACCTTGTCATGCTTTTGGTATAATACTGCCGTCAAGCACGTATTAGAGAACCCTGTCTCCAGGAAGAACTCCTTGTTTCTGACAGGGTAAGCTAGGCAGGGCACTTGTGAGAGGCTTCTTTTGAGTTGTCTTACTGCCTCGGCTTGTTCTGGACCCCATTCCCACTTGACCCCACCCTTCAGGAGATGAATCAGGGGTCTGGTAATCTCTGCGTAGCCCTCAATGAACTTTCTGCTGTAATTAGTCAGTCCAAGGAGGCTCCTTAGTTCCCGCAGAGTTGTGGGGTCTTTCAGTTTCTAAAGTGCTTCCACTTTCTTTTCCTGGGGACAGAGACCCTGAGGAGTAATCTCATGCCCCAAGAAATTAACTTGGGTTCTACACAATTGTGCTTTCTGAAAGGAAAGTTTTGCTCCGGCGGCCCTCAACTGGGTCAGAACATAACGGATCTCTGCTATGTGTTCCTCCACAGATGAACTTTTGATGAGGACATCCTCTACATAAGCCGGGTTACCCCTTGCACCCAGGTCGGGCATGGCCTTGTGTAGGAAAATGTTGAATTTATTGCCGGAGTTGAGGTATCCGAAGGGAGTCCGGGTCCATGTGTACTTCTGGCCCCCAAAGGTAAAAGCCAGCTTGTATTTGTCCTCCCTACTAACAGGCACAGTCCAGTATCCATTGGTCAGGTCTATTGCAGTGAATACCTGTGACCCCTGGATCTGGGCCAGCCCTTGGTCAATGTAGGGCAGAGGCCATCGGGAAGTATGGACCCGTTTGTTGAGCTCCCTAAGGTCAGCACAGAGTCTCCACTGGCCGTTTGGCTTCAATATTCCCAGCACCGGATCATTGAAAGTGCTGTGGACTGGACAGATTATTCCCCGGGACTCAAGGTTCTTAATTATTTCAGTAAGGGACTCCATGGATGCAAGAGGCAAGCGATATTGCTTCACAAACACTGGAGTCATTCCAGGGTCCGTGGGGATTGTTGTTGTGTGGATGTCGGTGCGACCACAGTCATATGAGTCTATCGCAAAGAGATCTTGGAAACCCAGGAAAAATTGTTTCAACTTTTGCTTCTGTTCCAGAGTCACACAGGCATCAGCTAGGTTGACTCTCTCTTCCACCATCTGCCTGAAGCCTGGAAAGACTTCTGGTTTGGCTATCTCAGCAGCCGCCTCCAGCTGGGTGGAGAAGTCCCTGGTCAGAGTGCTAATTTGGACTGGGGGCTTCAGGTGGGAAAGGCAGCCCTCATGGACTTGGAAAATCACCTCATCCCTCCTGAAGTCACAAGTCACATCTTCCTTACCATAAGGGCAAGAAGTGTACACCAGGAAGTTCCCCCCATGCCGTGTGAAAATCCTGTCTGGTGTTGTATTGTCCTCACTGTCACTGTCAAAACAGTCCTTGGGGATCGGTCCTAACAGTTCATTTCCTAAATCAAAGGAGAAATGTTGGTCATCAACCGCCATTCCAATAATGGTGCCTGCGGCTAGAGTAATACTCTTTAAGTCGCTGTTATCCACCTCTATTGGAATGGTGTCATGTTCTGTGTTGACTAATGGTGTTGGGTTTACCCCTAACCCTTGCTGTTGGAGAGAAGCGTTTAGATGTATGTAAGTGTCAGGGTTTTTCAAATGTTGTCCTCTTTTAACTTTCACTTCCAGGGAGAATTGTCGGGTCCTTTCTGGGATGGTGACTTCCTCTTTGATCTGAATTTCAACTGCATAAGGTAGCAATTGAGCTGACCTAAATGCTTTTTCTGGATCATCAAAGCCCATGGGATTATCGGCTAATCGGGACCAAGCTTTGAAGTTTATTAGGTCCAAACTAACGGCAAAGCGATTGAGAATGTCACTGCCTAAGTAAAAAGCGGCAGTGATGTCTCGCACGACCCAACAATTGTGGACTATGCTCTTGTTGCCAATGGAGATTTTGAGCATACACCTGCTTGGCAGGAGATGTTTGGAATTGGGTGCTTCCAGGTCCATTTCCCATTTGTCTATCAGTTTGAATGTGGGAATGGCTGGAGCTTTTGGGAGTTGGCGGAACATGGCTTCGCTGATGAAGCTCTTACCGTTGTTCACACACACTCGAGCGAGAACAGAGTCCTTCCCATCATTTAACTGAACAGGGATGAACAACTGCTCTCCAATTTGCTGAATATCAGCCAGGCTCTGAGCTGATTTCACATCTTTCTGGACTATAGGAGTGGGAGTTTCTGATTGTGGATTAGTAAAGAATTTCAGGGTGTTTCCTTCCAGTGTGGAATACCACCTTAAACTGGAAGGAAGGTTGATTTTCAGAAATAGAGAGGACCCCCCATCACCAGTCTGTTGTCCTACTGCTATTACTGTCACGTCTGGAATTCGGTTGTTCTGGAAGTGAAATTCTACTTGGTCAGATTTTTGTTCAACCATGTGGCAGGTGCCGTTTAAACTAACATGGTTGACACTCTGTTTTAATTTTATTGGTCGGCTAGTCTGGGTCCAGAGGACCTTGTTTACACAATCTATTAGGGGTGACAACCTTCTCAGGAGGTCATTCCCTAGTAAACAAGGGGTGCCCTCTGGAATCACTACTATGACCGGGTGTTTCACCTTGTGTCACCCAATTTTGATGTCCAAATCTGCAGTCCCCTCAACAGGAATCTCCTTCCCGTCAAAGTTCTGCAGTTGTCCAGGAAGAGAGGTGAGAGGAATACGGTAATTCTCCCCCCTTCCTGCATTTAGTTCCTCAAAGGCCTTCTTGGACAGAAGGGTGGCTTGGGATCCAGTGTCCACCAGTGCCAAAATTGTACCCTGCCCTTGTACTTGTACCGGGGCATAGTATCTTCCCTCCTTCTCCTCAAGGGGGCACAGATAATGCACATTTTTGGACAACTGGTGGGCTAACTTTCTGGTTTTGGACATTGCTAGCGAAGAGATTTGGGCAGAATTCTGTGGAGAGCCTTGGGAATCTGAAAGAAAAATTTGGCAACTGGAGATCAGAGCCATTGTGGGTTCCCCTGGTTCCGGTTCTGGGCCGCCCCCCCTTCTTGGAGGCAGTCCCCAGGATGGTTTGAACCAGGGGATTTCGGTATTGTGGGTTCTGGGATGAGATGTTGGGCGGCGGTAGCTCAGTCTCCATATCTGCCCAGTATGAATTGACATCCCTTGGGACCCATTTTTCCTTGGGAGGAGTTCCCCCATCTCTGAAGGAGAAGATCCTTTTCCCAGGATCTTCTGAGGAACCCTCTCCCTCAAATTGGAAGACCTGTACCTCCTCCACAAAGTAGGTCTGTTTGGGTCCTTTGTTTCTCCTACCCCCCCCTCTGCTCCTTGGGAGGCAGGCTTTCAGGGGCAGGAGATTTTGTTTCCGGTTCCTGGTTTTCCAGGGGCTGTTTACAAGTTGGGAAGGAAGCTTCCTCCAAGGCTTTACACCCCCCTTCCCCTTGTGCCTCCTCCCTGGGAACCAGTGTGTTATCGGGGTGCTGCCCCCGTCATTGTTCTGGAGCACCAGGTCCAGAGTTTGGGACATTCTGGGGTGGCATGCTCATCTGAGGGTTCTGTTGAGCCCTCAGTATGTGACCCAAATCCCGTGCCATATTTTGGACCTGGCGCTCTAACTGGGAAACCCGCTCAGGCTGATACGGGGCTCTATTTTCTCCCCTGGGCTGATCCCGGGAAGGGTAGCTATCCCTTCTCTGGTAGTATCTCTGGTTGGGAAGATTTTGGTACCCCTCCACCCTTGGCCTCCCCTCTCCCGGATTAGGTTGTCTGGGCTCAGGGAATTGGGGAAAGAAGGATGGATGATTTTGGGGCTGGAAATTGGGTGGATACCTGGGGAAAAAGTTCTGCCCAGGATTAGGAGAATTTCCGCCCTCCTGGGGGAAGTTAGGAGGGAAGTTCACCGGGTCAGGTGCTTGGCTGGATCCCCCCCCTTGGGCTGGAGGAGTCCACACATAACCCAGGATTGGTCGGTTTCCCTTGTAGCGGGGACTTACATAGTCAGGGGAGCGGGGGACCCCACTTGTGGGACTACCTCCTCGACTCCCTGTCTGTGACTGGCCCGAGGGCCTTCTGGGCTGTGAATTATTTGGTGCAGGCAGGTTTTTAGGCCCCCACATCTCCAAATCTAAAACGGGGGCAACCTTTACCTCTGCCACCTTGGCAGCAGCAGGGGTGCTGTTGGTTTTGGGGTTTTTGGGCGCATTATTTTTATTTTCTATGGGCTTCTGCACCTCATAGATACGGGTAGCCTGTTCAATGACCTAGTCTAAAGATCTTTTCTCATGAAAATCTCTCACGAGCTGGGTCATTATATATTTAGGGAGAGCATGGAAAAATGTATTGACAAACTCTCTGCTGTCTGTGCGCACTCTTCTGGTGGTCTGCGCAAAAGCACGTTTCAGTTCTTGCACAAACTCTTGTGGGGCCTGATCCTCCCCACATTGCAAATTGTAGGCTGCCTTGCGAGCCTCTTGGGGATTTCTGTGCACAGAAAAATGTTTCAAGATGGCCGCCCTATAGGTGGACCACCTTGAATGATTTTGGTCCTCCAGCCCCGCAAAGAAACTGGAGTATTCAGGGGAGAATGTCCACTTTACATATTGAATACAGCTTTGGCTGTCCTTCAAATGAAAAGTCTCCATCATTTGCTCATAGAGCTCCAAGTGCTCCCAAACGGAATACTTGGCGTTCTTGTGATAAGGCGTGATGACACTCCTTATTGCCTTTATTTGCTTCAATGGGTCCTTAAGCAAGGCCCTTTTTGCCTTATTGGCCTTTTTGGTTCGGGTAACCCTGGTCCATTCATCCTCTGACTCAGAGGCACTGCTCCCAGAGGTTCCTGTCTGATCTTCCAGGTTTTCCCGGATTCTGCGAGCCTGGGAATGGCTGGCAGAATGTGGGGACCTGGTCTCCTGTGTCCTGCGCCGTTCAGAGGAGTCTTCAGATTCCTCCTTGCTGCCAGGATTTGATGGGTACCCCCCCACCCACTGACCTAACTGGGCAGAAGTTTTCAGGATGCCCTTAATGGGCCTATTGTCCTGGGGTTCCCCACTAAATTGCACTGTGCTTGGGTGCCCATACCCGGATGCCCGCCCATCCATTCCTGGGAGGTACTGGCCTATGAGCCCCATGCTTCTGGCTGGATAGTAATCTGCCATCCCTGTGGCCCGGTGCTCATGTGCGCCAGGGGACATGGGGGTGGCAGAGTCCAGGGACTAAGAGAGATAAAGGCCTCTGGTACTAGGGCTCCTGAGGTTATGCTCAGGAGTTTCCCTTTCCCAGCGAACCTGGTCTCTATCCACCCCTGCTCCCTGTTGCAATGCAAGAGCCTGCGCCTTCAGTTCCTCAGTTAAGGCCTTACTAGACTCTATCAGTCTCTCCTGCATCGCTACCTGTTGTTGGAGCCTATCATTGTGCCGGCAGAGAGCCTCATTCTCTCTCTGCGTTTCCTGATTGGTCCTGGAGCACTGGGCCAGTCATTGCTGCAGGAGGGTTACTTCCTGAGTCCCATCCCTACTGGCCTGCTCCTGTCTTGCCAGAGCCTCCTCCACCCTCCTGGTGTGCTCTAGCAAGTCCTGGTGTTCTTTTTGGAGGTCACCCAGTCCCTGGTGGGCCAGGTGATTTTCTTCCATTATTCTTTTTAAGTGGCAGACTTCCTGGCCTAAGGTGTCCCTTTCCTGACTAAGAGTCTGCATCTGTGCTGTCAGGTCATCCCTTTGCCTTTGGAAGGCACCAGCTTTCTGGCGCTCCTGATCAAACTCTGCCTGGGTATCCAGGTCTTTCAGGATCAGTTTATTGCTCTCCTCTTTCTCTCTGTCTAGTTGGATTTGCAGGGCGGCTACCTGCTCTGTGCATGCCCTGTTGAAATTGATCTGTTGTTCCAGCTTTTTCTGGCTCTGCAGTAGGGAGTCCAAACTGTCTTGGCGTTCCTTCTGCAAGGCCAGAATTCTGGTATTCTGGTCTGTCTTTTCCTGTTGCAGTATATCCATGTCCTCTTTTATTTTAATGATATACTGCCTACTATCATTTTCTGACTCCTGGCTCCTCTGCAGCCTCTGCTCAGAAGAGTCCAGATCAGATTGGGCCTTCTGTAATGCCAGCAGTTGCCTACTCGCCAGATCTTGGCCTTCAGCACATTTGTCCTGCATGGCTCCCATATGTAAATATAAATATGCCGCTACCCTGGCAATCTTGTTGTGCTCATCCTTGGCCTTAGGGGACATATATAGTTCACTCAGGGCCACATGTAAGGGACCCTGGTCTCTCCATATATCTGACCCTGTTTCAGTGATCTGGGGTGCGATTGCCTGCAACCAGACCGTCTGGTCCTGATGAGTCCACTCACCTCTCACAAATAGCTTATGTAAGAAGTGCTCTCTGGCTATTTTCATATCTACCAAGGTCGTCATTCTGGAATTTGAGTTCCTTCCTGACTTACAGAAGTTTGTATTTTATTTTTGCAAAACAGACCTTTTCCTTAGAGCGTTCCTTTGAGGGGTGCTTTACAGCGTAACACAGCGTGGTGATCCGACCGGATATGTGTATCTGGTCAGCTGGCACACTGTATTAATCTGCACAAGTGATAGATCTAACCCAAACGTCCGGCTCGAGCCCCCAACTTGTAAGAGGATTCAATTCAACACTACAGCTAAGTCAATGCCTAGTCTGGGATACTGAATGGAAACCCTTATTGATATATCTTTATGTCCAGTTCATGAGTTCTGGATGACTACCCCTATATAACACCCCTCTCTTGGAATCCCCCTGACCCCACTGAGCCAAGAAGTAGTTCTGTTTTGCAAGTTTAAAAGGTTTATTTGAGAATTTAAACAATATATATATATATATCACACTTTTATAATGAATTAATAATTGAATATCACACTTCAGAACATGAGCAGTTAACAACAATGGGTAATGTTCTACTAACAAATGGATTGGGTTACTCAGAAGTAGTATAAAGGATGAGGTAGCACGCTTGGGAATAGGAACAGAAGAATAAGGTGGTAGAGAATGCTTTATCTAGTTTCAGATGGATGCAATGTTGAATGAAAATGCAATACAGAAAATACTCAATATGATTTCAACAAAACAATGTAATCACTTTTCTCTGGCAATCCACTCCCCCCCCCCTTATGCAATGTAAGGAAATGAAGAGGAGAGCACACAGTTCTTAGAAATGCAATCAAATGTAATTCAGTTCACCCCAGCAAGCTCAGACTACAGAAGTTTGAAACACAGGCCCAAAATGCTTTTATATGTGCTGGCAATGAAGTGAGGAATATGCTGAAAATGGTTTTAATTCCCTTCAGGAGGTTCAGGGTGAGTGGTATCTAGTTAATATGAGTTCAGGCTCACTCTAGCAATGATTCAGGGATGGTTCTTAAGAGGCAAACGAAATTTAGCAGTTCAGGCAAAAGCAGCTATCTTTTTACAAGTAAAGAAATTGGGCCAAATCGCAAATCGCAGCAAAATTCGCGAATGCGTGAATCGTGATCGCAGAGAAAGTATAAGGAGTAGGAAGTCGGTTCTAGGCTTGTCGGAAAGGTAAGATTCTAAGCTTTCAGAGGAAAGTTAAACCAGTTCGTAGCCCAAACGGTTACAGAGTTATGAACAGTTTTGTGAAGGTAGTTTTTCGGATTTGAAATTTTTAAAAGTTCAAAGCGACAGGTTACAGCTTGCAGCTAGAAAATGACAAGTGACAGCTATGCGGCTGCAGAATTGACAAGTGACAGTTAGGAGACAGTTCTACTTAGATTAAAATAGTTTGGATTAGATTATTTTAACTAAGAGATTGGTTCTGCACAGTTCTGCTAGGTACTCACAATATATTTTTGAAATAGGCCTCGCCACGGATCTGGTCAGGTTTTGGACTGGACTCCGGTTCTGGTCTCGGCACTTCACAGTGATCTGGGTCAGCTCTCTGGTTCTGCTAACAGCGGTCTGGGTCACTCTGGATCTATGGCCTCTGGTTCTGGATACTGCTCTGCTTTCTCTGGGTACAGCACTGCTTCTGGATCTTTCTGGCACAGGGTTTTAGGCCAGAATCAACAGCTGGGTCCAGCTGTGAATAGTCTGCAAATGATTTTTGGGCCTGCTGACAAATACTTTTGCTTGCAGTGGGCCTTCTTGGTTCAAAGTTCTGTAGTCTCTGTTTAGCTTGGAAGTCTAAGTGTAGGATCTCTGGATGTGAAGTCGTCGGTGAGCATGCTCCGCAGCAAATGGAATTGAATGTCTCTACCTGTCCCAGCAGTCTCTTTTTATGTGTTTTGAAAGTGGGTGGAGAGGCTAGCTTTCTAGGCCCAACCCCTTCAGAGTTCTGATAGGTTGGAGAATTCTTTGCGTTCTCACTGGAGAGCAGGAATGTGTGTCAGAATGATGTAATTTAATGGCTTGCAGAAAGGACACTCCCCTGTCAAATTACACACAAATCTATATTTGACCTAAAGACATATTTCATAGATACACAGTGGTTTGAAAGTACATGCACCCATCACATATCACATGAGGTATACTCTGTTCAAACTCTGCTCTTCCTGAGGGCTTGCATTCAAAAATGGCAACTTATTTTCGATTTTAGTGGGTTATGCAACCTTGGTTCTTCATTAAAAGTTATACACATATACACAGGCTTTCCATACCTACTCCAGTAAATTCCCATATCTCTAGCTTAAACACAGAGTATGTGGTGTCAATAAATAGCGGGGTTTTGCCCCAGAACATCACACAAATTGGAGTTTGGGCTTGAATCGAAGGTACATTTTTTAAATTAAGGCTCTCAAAGTTATACATTCCTGTCATTTGATTAAAAAGAGTTATCAGTATTTTTATAAACTGTATTTTTTGCTTTCAATTCAGTTCTCACAGTGTTGGAGTCCGCCTCCAAGACTTGGGTGGGTCAGTGATCACATGTGTCTTCTGCTGGGAGCTCTTTGTGTACAGTCAACAGTCAACATCAGCATATTCTATTCAAGTGCAAGAGCCTATTGTGTGGTCTCCAGGAGGCTGCCAGCCGGTCTGCCTTCTATCAATCAAGAGGTCATGTGAGATTCTGACTCCTGGTGTGAATCTCTGGAGGTGAGAGGTTTCCCAGCCTTTGGCCTGTTAATTAAATCAGATTGTCTTCTGGGAACAGCATGTGGTTAAGATTTTAATTAACTCCCAGCCTTTGATGTAAAGGCCTCTCCTGCAACTCCTGACATGCAGTTTGCCTGTCAGAGTTTAGACCGCTAGCGCCACCCTCAGTCAAAAGCGGGTACTGCATGCATTTATTTGGATCAGTCTTGAATTCAAGCATTTCAAACAAGAGATATTACATGGAAGTATATTGTCCAGGTTCAACAAATGGCATTGGTGTAGTTCTGCAGTAAAATAATTTTGTGCCCATAAATTAGCCATGTTTGACCTGAAGAAAACGAATTCCCAACAGTTATGGGTTGCTTTTGGCAATCAGCATTGCCCCTTTTACAATGGTTTTAGGCTCTGTGCCCTTCTGTGCTCACAACATAGGCAAAAATGGGTGGCACCTTGGATGACCATCTTGATGTGCGCACAAACTACGTGGTTCTCCTGGATTCTGGCGCACATGTGGGTTTTTTGGCCATCTTGGATTTTCTAAGCCCACAGCACCAAATGTTGCAGCATGATAGCTCAAACGTGGGTCAGGACACCCAACAGGTGCATGTGGGAGGAAAGACCACTATGCCAAGGTATGCAGGTCATCAGGCGCCCCGCAACAAACACCGCAAGCACCCCAAGAAAAGAGTGGGGGAAAGGAAAAGAAACAGGCCAGCGCCCGGCGAGTTGAAACCACAAACTCATCCACAGAAGAAGAAGGTGATGACGCAGCATGTGCCCAACAAGACGCTGTAAACGACCAGTGGACGAGAGGGAGAAAAGTCTACATGGTATCAGCCCCCAATCATGGAGACGCCAAGCCAAAAAAAAAACTATAAAGACGAAGATGCCAAGTAGTGATCCAGAACCAGCAGGTGCTGATGACGATAGATACCGGGGCCTCTGTGAAAGTAATGCCACTGACAACGTTCAGGACACTCCAGCCCCAACCTGACATGAAAACAACGGACAAGCTACTATTTGCATGCGGGTGAAAGACCCCACTACTCGTAATAGGCAGGTTCCGCACCATCATCAGCCACGGCGAAACAGCACTAAAGTCAAAAATCTACGTGGTGAATGCGGGCATCGAATGCCTCTTGAGCGGAGATGCCGCTGAGGACCTGGGGCTGGTGAGTTTCATCTGCGAAGTGACAGACTCACGTGAGGTCGAGAGCGTCCTGGGTAAATACCTCAACCTACTAAAGGGGATAGGATCCATGAAGGGGAAATAAATCAGATTACACATCGACGAATCAGTCCAACCAAGAGCAGTACGGCACAGACGGACACCGTTCCACATGCGTGACCAAGTAGAGAAGGAGCTAAGGGCACTGGAAAAAGTTGCGATAATGTAGGAAGTGACGGGGCCCACACCTTAGGTCCCCCCCATGGTAGTCACCAAAAAGCCTAAACAACCTGGCAAGGTCAGGATTTGCATAGACATGCGCCTACCAAATGCGGCCATCAAGCGGGAGCGCCACATCACCCCGACATTGGACGAGATAGTGGCCGACCTCACCGGGTCCAAGATATTCTCCAAAGTAGACCTGAATGCTGGCTATCACCAGTTGAAGTTACACAGGGACTCTCGATATATAACAACGTTCTCGACACACATTGGCCTCCGCAGGTACAAGCGCCTGAGCTTTGGAATCTCTTCGGCCGCCGAGGTCTTCCAGAAAACCATACAGGAGGTGATCCAAGGCATACCAGGGGTCCTGAACGTCAGCAACGATATTTTGATCCATGCCAGCAACAGAGAGGAACACCTGAATAGGCTTCATATGCTCCTTGGCAGGTTAGAAGGTGCTGTACTAACGATTCATAAAGAAAAATGTGAATTCTTAAAGAATGAGATATCCTTTTTTGGATACACGTTTAACAGCACAGGCATCTCAGAGGACCCACAGAAAGTGGCAGACATACAAGCCGCTACCCCCCCACCACGCCAACTGAGGTGCGCAGCTTCTTAGGAATGGCTACCTACTGCGGGAGGTTCATCCCAAATCTGGCCACGTTATCAGAGCCCCTTTGAGAGCTCACAAAAGCCAACACAAAGTGTGAGCCTACCAAGAGGCGTACGAGCACATAAAAGCATTGCTATCAGCCGAAACCACGATGGCCTATTACGACACTGCGCTCCCAACTGAGCTGTATGTGGACGCAAGCCCCGTGGGCCTAGGGGCCATCCTCACTCAAGTAACAAATACGGGTGAACAGAGGCCGATTGCCTACGCCTCCAGAGCGCTAACGCCAATGGAGCAATGATACTCCCACATCGAAAAAGAGGCGATAGCCGTGCTATGGGGGTGCAGACACTTCCACCTGTATCTGTATGGCCGGAAATTCACAACGTACTCGGACCACAAACCACTGCTCCCAATCTTCATGGGCACGTCCTCTCACCCTCTGCCTAGGATCGCCAAATGGCTATTGCACCTCCAACAATACAACTTCGAACTGGCATACCAGCCGGGCAGCGGAAACCCGGCAGACTTCCTGTCAAGGCACCCGAGAGCGCCAACACCCCAGGAAATCCATGTGGCAAAGGAGACGGAAGAGCATATCTGCCAGGTGGTACACACCATGATGCCTCGAGCGATCAGCCTGGATGACATTGTGGAGGTCACACAAAGAGACCCATGCTGCAACTTGATAAAGGACACGATTATCTCATGGGAGTGGAGGTCGTTCCTGAGGAACATACACAACAAGACGGCAGAGGCGAAGCAGTTCCTCACAGGGATCTTCACGATCCGGCAGGACCTATCCATCACGGAAGAAGGTCTGATACTCCGGGGGTTCCGAATCATCATTCCCCTGTGCTTCCAATACAAAATAGTGGCGCTGGCACACAAGGGCCACCAATGAATGGTATGAACAAAAGCCCGGATCAGGCACCGTGTATGGTTCCCCCAGATAGACGACAAAGTTGAACAGCTGATCAACACCTGCCTCCCATGCCAGATAACAGGGCCGCCACCAGATCCGGAACCCATCCAACCGGCAGTGCGAGGGTTGGGCAGATGGGATGCGATAAGCATTGACTTTCGCAAACTACAGGAAGGCATCCAGCTACTGGTGGCCATTGACGACCATTTTCAGTACCCAGAGGTCGAGATTGTCAACTCTACGGCAGCCGAGGCCGTCATTCCTGCGATCGAAAAGATGTTCGCGACACATGGTCTACCAACAAGGATCAGAAGCGACAATGGCCCACCATTCCAAGGGGAAGAGTTCAAACAATATCTCAAAGAGCTCAACATCCGCTATCACCACATCATGCATAGATGGCCGCAGGCAAACAGTGATTTGGAACGCTTCATGCGGACAATTAACAAAGTACTGCGTTTGTCACGAGTCAAAGCAAGCCCCTGGCAGGTTGACTTGTATCGGTTCCTGCGGAACTACAGGGTCACCCCGCAGAGCACAACAGGCGTCCCACCGGCAGACCTAATGTTTGGTACCATAATAAAATCCTCGATACCACATCACCCGAGCAGAAGCCCGGACACACTCGACAAGGAGCAAACAGAATCAAGAAGGACAGATGCAAATGCACACATGAGCGCCAAGAGGCAGGCAAAGCAATCTGAACACCGAGTGGGCGATCAAGTGGTCATGATGAGAAATCCAACAAAATCCAAACTGGACACCCACTATGAGGCAGTCCCGTGGACAGTCAGCAAACGGCAAGGCACCATGATAACGGTGCAAAGAGGAAGGAAACAGTTGACGAGAAATGCGTCAAGGTTTAAGGCAGTGCCGAGAAAATTGTGGACAGACGGCAAGTGCCCCCCGGAAGAAGAAGAAGATCTGCCGAGGGACCAGGAACCTGAGGACCCGCAGAGCGGAGACAGTTTTCCGGGAGGAGCCAAGGAACCACTGAACAAACCAGAACTGGGTGAGCCAGACATTGAAGGTGAGGCGCCCGAGGGAACACTGGGGGCCAGTTCCAGGAGTGGAAGATATGGGTTAAGAACCGCCACCCGGCCTCCGGCCAGGCTCAGAGACTATGAGTGGTGAACGAATCCACAAGTGACTCTAGAAAAGAGGGCAGCCTGGGTGTTTGGGTGAAGTATATGTTTTGTGTATTTTGGTTCAGTTTAAAATAAAGGAGGAATGTTATGTCCATCTTGCGTCCCGCTACGCGGTGATGCAAGGCGTCCAATAAAAGCCCCGCCCCCACTCCGCTGAGGCAGTTCCGGGCATTACGACCAGCCAAGCGTGTCTGTGTGATCTGTGCTCCAGCCGGAGCAGCGCGAGCAAGGCCTCCACGCGTGGGCCTTCTTATCCCTACCTCCTGCCGACGCATCGGCTGAGGTAGAACACAACAGCAGTCTCATGCCTTAAGGCTCCATGTATCCAGGGCCGGCCTTAAGACAGGGCCACCCAGGTGACCGCTCCACCATCTCGGGGGAGTCTTTGAAGGTCTCCCCCGAGCTGGCTTGTTGGGAGAAGGCACGGCAGGCACCCTATTCAAATCAAACCTGCCCTGCTTTCGGGAGTGGGCGGATTTTAATAACAATGGGGCGCTGATGCTTTGGCATCTGCGTCCATTGAAACATTTGCCTCCTCCCTGCGTGACCTGGGGCGTGCACTGGGAGAGGAGTGCCGCATTTTTATTTGTACCCAGGGGCGCTGCCGCCGCTAAGACCAGCCCTGCATGTGTCGACCCATCGGTTTGAATAGCCGAGCTTAGTGAGTCCAAAATTCCTCAAAGCTTGCGATAGCCCCCACAAGTGCAGCCAATCAGGCCATGTAGTTTCCTTAAATCGGCAAGTGTCCAACAGCGGCCATCATCATAGATGTCCCCGGTGAGTTTTTCCCCATTCAAGAACCATTTCCCCCAGAACAGCCTTTTTTACTCTTCAGTCTGAGTGCTGGGTTACACCAAAGCGAGGCCCCCGGCAAGAGGTGTACTCTAAATTGCTGGTACGGTGGTACTAGGATAGGGTCAGGTTGTCACTGCTCTCTGATGCTCTTCGTGTCATGTGTGGTTATGTTATTTGTATTTCTATGGAGTATGCAAGAACATGGTCCAGGAGTATGTGTGTGCGTTTCACGCAGTGATCATGTTTGCTATTTTTTTTATTTTATAAATAGGTTGCATTAGATTTAACGTCCGTTTAATAGTAAAGTTGGAAAATTGAAAGTGGAGCCTGAGTGCTGTTAATTATGGCAAACGCAGTACTTCCTAAATATAGTATTTTTCTCAAAATAGTTAATTTCTGAGAGGAAAGAATTGCTGCGTTTATTGGGTTCCATTTATAATAGACGGATAGAATCTTTTCAACGAACTGCTTGAATCCTGCGTTCCGGTCTTCGCCACTGGATGTCGCTGCTGCATCACTTTGTGTTTGCTTCTCATCACACAGCAAATAATAACGCTGAAAATAGTACGTACCACACAGATCGTTTAAAGGCGTAAATGGGCGCTCTCAAAATCGCCTTTTTTTGCGCGAATGCTCTGCAAAGTGAAAGAGAGATACGTATAGGATGGTTGAGATTAGTTGTGGTGATGACGTTACAGAACATCGATTGCGTGAGTGCTTGCACAGAGTGGGATAAGGCGTTTTAGCTACAGAAGAGAAAATGGAATTTAACGTAATACAGCAGAAGAGCCAAACACCGCTCCTTTGCATGCGTTTCAGTGTGACACCGCAGCCCTTTGCTATTAGTGGCTTGCGTTGATGGAAATACGCAGAGGGGGAGGGTCTGCACTGCTGTTATTTTGCACAAACAAAAGAAGCCTGATTTGTTTTAGAAAGTGTTCCCCTTTGTGCAACTGCCACTTGTATTTCCAAGCTCTGCGTGAAGGACTAGTCTCAAACATTGTCCTTGATCTTTTCTCATCCTGGATGGGGAGGGACCCGGCACACTTAAAGCCATCCTTCCACTATTTAGAGCCTCCATGATCATGTCCCTACTTACGCGCTTTGAGTTCCGGGTCATCGTTGTCTTTTTCTTTTGAAGAGCGTTCACTTAATCACTGATGCTATTGTTGTATTCATTTTCTACCGTAACCGTCTGCTTGTTTTCTGTGAAGGGGTTTGGGCCACGGAGCGTTTGGCGAAGTTTACGAAGGCCAGGTGCAGGCGAGCGCCAGCGACCCCAATCCTCTGAAGGTGGCTGTCAAAGTAAGTATCCTTACACCTACCACGGTGCCCCACCTCAGAGGAAGAACTCTGTGCACATGATACAGGTGCCTATTGATGTACTTTGCTTCCCAGCATGTGTCTTTTTAAACTGCAGAGGGAGTCTCAGCCTTGTCTGTATCCTGTTACCTTTACATGCATTTAGATGGCATCATACGAGGGGGCGGGGGGACTTGTCGACATCCCCAGAGGGGCATATTTCAAGCTGTTTGTGAATTATAGGCGTTAAATGAAGGTGGTCCAGTATTTTCCCAGGACGTCTTGCTGACATTTTGGCTGAGAAGAAGCCTGCAATGTGGAATATGGCTGTTAAAGAGTTCAGTTTCTGCAAGGCAAAGCATTACTCGATCAACAAAGAGAAGGGCGTTTAAAGGGCCTTTCTTGTGCGGGTGGGGGGTTGGATTGTGAATTACACATTTGCTGAATGGTATTACGGCGATGTCGAGACCCGCATTGGCCGCCCCCCCCCCCCCCCCCAGACCCCACATCACATCACCCCACGTCACATCAAAGGCAACTTTATGGTAGGACGTTTCCCTGAGCATGGGGGCCATGCGGCGATCTCAGGAAATCTGGAAAACGAGGCCTGTTCAGTTCACACGAGGAAGTACTCACCAATCGATCCACAAGCAGTCCAATCCAGTGGCAGAATGCCCAGCAGACATCAAGTCATCTGCACTGAAATGCATTCTCTGAGCCTGCGCGTCATACATATTTATTTATTTTAGATATCTTGAACATCGGGGCTGAATATTAATTGGATGGGAAATCAAATCCTGCATTGAATTTTATAGATCGATAGGAAACGTTTGGAGATGTATCGCCCCGTTTGGGGTTGTATTTGTCCCACTCTTTTTTTGGTTCTGCAAAATGCCTTGAATGGTGCATTTTGTGATTACACTGTTAAATCCCTAGAAATGTGTCTCTTCAGATGAAAACAGAGGCGTCAAAAGATCCTGAGGTTTTTTCATATTTTTTGCAGGGTTGATTTAGAGTAAAACCTAAAACCTAGTATTTTCATGGATTGAAGAATGACTCATGCTCATAATAGTGTTGGCTGTCACCAGGAACCAGTTGCTCTCATGGCCCCAATCTTTATCCCTTCAACATCCCAGTAACAAGGTCAAGTGAAGTCATGGTTGGATGCACATTTGTGTCAATTTCTTGCAGATTGTTTGCAGGTTCAGCAGACAAATGTTCTGTGTCACACAATTGCTTGTAGATTGTTTGCAGATTCAGCAGACGAATGCTCCGTGTCTGCCAATTGCTTGCAGATTGTTTGCAGGTTCAGCAGACAAATGTTCTGTATATAACCCAATTGCTTGCAGATTGTTTGCAGGTTCAGCAGACGAATGCTCTGTGTCTCCCAATTGCTTGCAGATTGTTTGCAGGTTCAGCAGACGAATGTTCCATATAACCCAATTGCTTGCAGATTGTTTGCAGGTTCAGCAGACGAATGCTCTGTGTCTCCCAATTGCTTGTAGATTGTTTGCAGGTTCAGCAGACAAATGTTCCGTATAACCCAGTTGCTTGCAGATTGTTTGCAGGTTCAGCAGACGAATGTCCAGTATCACCCAATTGCTTGCAGATTGTTTGCAAGTTCAGCAGACAAAGTTTTTCCCTATCACCCAATTGCTTGTAAATTGTTTGCAGGTTCAGCAGACGAATGTTCTGTGTCACCCAATTGCTTGTAGATTGTTTGCAGGTTCAGCAGACAAATGCTCCGTGTCTCCCAATTGCTTGCAGATTGTTTGCAGGTTCAGCAGACGAATGTTCTGTGTCACACAATTGCTTCTAGATTGTTTTCAGGTTCAGCAGACGAATGTTCCATGTCACACACTTGCTTGTAGATTGTTTGCAGGTTCAGCGGACGAATGCTCCGTGTCTCCCAATTGCTTGCAGATTGTTTGCAGGTTCAGCAGACAAATGTTCCGTGTCACACAATTGCTTGTAGATTGTTTGCAGGTTCAGCAGACAAATGTTCTGTATAACCCAATTGCTTGCAGATTGTTTGCAGGTTCAGCAGACGCATGTTCAGTATCACCCAATTGCTTGCAGATTGTTTGCAGGTTCAGCAGACGAAGTTTTACCTATCACCCAATTGCTTGTAGATTGTTTGCAGTTTCAGCAGACAAAGGTTCCGTATCACCCAGTCGCTTGTAGATTGCTTGCAGGTTTAGCAGACGAATGTTCCGTGTCACCTAATCACTTGTAGATTGTTTGCAGGCTCAGCAAACGAACGATCTGTATCACCAATTGCTTGCAGATTGTTTGCAGGTTCAGAAGACGAATGTTCCATATCAACCAGTTGCTTGTAGATTGCTTGCAGGTTCAGCAGACAAATGTTCTGTGTCACCTAATTGCTTGTAGATTGTTTGCCGTTATAGCAGATGAATGTTCTGTATCACCCAATAGCTTGCAGATTGTTTGCAGGTTCAGAAGACAAATGTTCAGTGTCACACAATTGCTGTTAGATTGCTTGCAGGTTCAGCAGAACCTTTTTCCTTGTGCGTTCTAATCACTGTCTATGCTCTTTTCCTAGACATTGCCTGAGGTTTGCTCGGAGCAGGACGAGCTGGACTTCCTCATGGAAGCCCTTATTATCAGGTAATTTGTTGTTTCTTTCAATTCTGACACTGTTCATTGAGTCACCGTAAACAGTTGACAGAGAGTTACCAGCTTAGGTGACTTCCTCTACGGTGCCTGGAAAATAGTTAAGAGTATGCATGTATATTACAACCCAATAAACCGTTATCATTGGGCCCTGTTACCTGACTGCGGCAACACCATTAGTACCCTATATTTAATCTATACGGCATCATTTCAAGTATAACCCAATCAGGTCTAATATATAGAACTTCATGCCTTGTGCCAAGTGTTTCGAAGTACTTTAATTATAACAGTTAATATCCAATGTAATCGTACACCGCCAAGAGACCACAGAAAAATGAAGGGCTGTGTCAGTTCTGTCAGGGTTCCAACTGGAGAAGTGCAGCCTTGCCCAATGGGAGAGGCAGGCAATTAACCAGTGAGCTATCAGACCGGCACATTAGCCCATTCTAGACATTCCTCTTTAAGGACAGAGCTAGTTCATGAATTCTTCTTAGCGTAGATGAAGAGGTATTGTGCCCAACTTCACTTACAGTGGTAGAATATTTCCTGCCTGTTGGGGTAATCGGGCACCCTGCTGGGGACGCTCCACGCCTCAGCCTAGTTTTTGACTTGCTCTTGAAGCAACCCTATTAGATGGCCAGACCCACATCACAGACAGTTTGTGTCGAGCAGATACAGGCCTCACTTTGAAGATGCATTCTAGGCAATCTAATGCACTCTTCCCGGGGTGGTTCTTGGCCAGGCAGTACCAGGCAGTCATACGGTGGGCCAACGGTTTTAGACCTAGATTCGATCTGCACGTAGGAAATGTTACTCAATAGACAGCGGCAGCGGCAACATGGCTGTTCCCCAGAGTGGAGAACATTCTAGTGATATCCTGGTGTAACAAAGATTGTTGGCATTTGGTTTGGGGTAATATTTTAGACAGATTGTGAAGATGCAGTATGTGAAACCAGAGGCTCAAGCAGTGCAAAATGCTGCACTCCTAGAGAGGTGGGAACTCTTGAAGGGTAAACAAGGTTGCCAATTGTTGCCACTAGTGTTTAACTTGGGAATTGAGGTTTTGATCCTCTCCCCCTGTCCCCTCCCGCCTCCCTGCCTGCCCACCCCTCCCCCCTCCGATTGGTTGTCCTTGTAGTCCCTCCGGGACTACGCGACGACCTCTTCTGAAACTCGCTTCTTTGTTGAGCTAGAGCTGGTGTGAGCGGTCGCCTGTAGCCCGGTGTGCGTGTTCTGAGGCTGCCTTCCAGGCCCCGCTGGGCCTTCAGTAAGAATCATTTTTTCAGGCACTGTTGTTGTTTTTGTTTAGCGCTCCATGCGCGTTTGTGCTGCCCCCTGCCACCTCCCTCCAACTCACTTCCTGGTCCTCCTATCCCCTGTCCCCTCCCTCCTCCCTGCCCGCCCACTCCCCCCCTCCCCTTCCTCTCCTCCTGCCTAAAAGCCCACCCCCCTAGGCAGCCCCCTGCCTGGCAGCCCTCATCGGCTATGGACCCCCTTAGGCAAAGGGCGGCTCCTACGGCTGCGGCTCCCTGTGTCTGCAGGTGTCCGCAGGGGACGCCAGTCGCCGGTCCGCCATTTTTCTGGTTACGCCACCTGCTCGCCCAGCCCAACTACCCACTCCTTCCCTTTCCTTTTCTTTCACATGGTTTCTACACTTCAGTGTGTACCGCCAATTGTGGTAAATTAGGTCTGCTTTTCTCCCCTCGCAGGACTCTCAAATTTAGGTGGCCTCTACACTGGGTACCTAATTCGTTTTTACTGTGTTACTGTTGCTCTGAAATTGTGGAAAACTAGGGCTTTTTCTCCCCTCGCAGGACTCTCAAATTTAGGTGGCCTCTACACTGGGTACCTAATTTGTTTTTTACTGTGTTACTGTTGCTCTGAAATTGTGGTCAACTAGGGCTTTTTCTCCCCTCGCAGGACTCTCAAATTTAGGTGGCCTCTACACTGGGTACCTAATTCGTTTTTACTGTGTTACTGTTGCTCTGAAATTGTGGTAAGCTAGGGCTTTTTCTCCCCTCGCAGGACTCTCAAATTTAGGTGGCCTCTACACTGGGTACCTAATTCGTTTTTTACTGTGTTACTGTTGCTCTGAAACTGTGGTAACTAGGGCTTGCCGCTTCATCACTTTCCGCTTGATCTTGTCTGTCTTCCCCCCACTCCCTCCTTATTCCATGGTGCTCTCTATCTCTCCTATCTTCTCTAACTGCTTCTCCATTGACTATCCTGCTCTCCTCACTAAATCTGGTAGGAAAAAGTTTAAAAAGGATATCCTGGTCTCCAACTCAGGCCTCCCTATCGCTGACACCTACACTAGCGCCGCCTGCAAGGAAACACTTTCTGACATCCTCTTTTTCGTGCCTTCCCCTGACCAATGGACCCTTCAGATTGGTCGCTGTGCTCTCTCCCTTCTCCTTTTCTCCCATTAATGGTGGCACCCGTTGGGATGTCCTCTTGGCCCCCTTCCGCTCCTCTAAGGCCATCATTAATGTCTACGCTAATGGGACCGTCCTGGTCCAAGGCCCTCAGGCCAACCTCCACCTCTTTGATAGACGCTTCCCGCGCCTCATCAACTTCCTTTCCTCTCCTGCTGTGCCCTCCTCTTTGATCTAGGCTACCTTGCCTCCACCCTCTCACCCTGCCCTCTCTCTGGCTTTTCTTCTTCACCTCCACAGGGCGTACCTCTGATCTGCACCCCTCCCTGAAAGTCCTTCAAGGATGGCAACCAACTCCACATTGCCACTCTTAACTCTCGCTCTGCAGTCAAACATTCCTCTGATATCTGTCGCCTTCTTATGGAACTGGACCTTGACATCCTCGGTCTCACTGAGACATGGTTCACGGCCAGCTCTGTTGCCAGCTTTGACACACTCCTACCTGACGGTTACAAGATCCTCTCCTTGCCCAGGCCCAACCGTGCTGGCCCTTATCTTCCCTGAGTGGATTCCTGCCACTGTCACTCCTACGCAGACCTACTCCTCCTTTGAATGCCTTGTCTGCCGACTCTCTCTCTCCTAGCCATTCCCTTACCGTGGCTACTATCTATCGGCCACCTGGTCAAATTTCCTCCTTCCTCTCTGAGTGGGCTGACCTCTCCTCCTCACTCCTGTCCTCAACCACTCAACTCCTCTTACTTGGCGACTTCAACATCCACCTTGATGCCTCCAGTCCCCCCACTGGTCTCTTTCGTGACCTCTGCGACTCTCTCCCACTCTCTATTCTCCCGTCTGGGCCTACTCACTCTGCTGGGCACACTCTTGATGCTCTGATCTCTTCTGGCCTTCCCCTCTCCGTCCCTCTCTCCACTCCTCTCTCCTGGAGTGATCACTTTCTCCTATCCTCCCACCTCACCCTCCCTACCCCACAGGCAAAGCCACCCTCATCACTACCACCCACCTTCGCGGTCATCCGACCCATGAAGCGTGTGTCAGTTGAGGGTTTCGCTACCACCTTCTCGCCCCCATCCCCCTTCGACTGACTCCCACCCTGACACAGCCCTCTCCACTCTCCACTCTGCTATATCTGATACCCTTGATATCCTTGCCCCTGTCATGAGAATCCGCCTGAAGCCCAAAGCCAAATGTAACTCCTGGTATGACTTAGATCTCGTTACCCTTAAACGCAAGTGCAGGGTGGCAGAGAGGAAATGGCGTGCTTCATGTTCATCCTCTGACAAACTAGCCTGCCGCCTGTTCCAAAGGCAATACCGGCTCTCAGTTCTCACTAAGGAGAGAGCCCTTATCCAAGCCCGCATCTCTGCGGCATCTAACAATTCGGCCGAACTCTTTAAAATCTGCAAGGAGCTGGCCAACCCTGCTGCAGTCTCCACCTCTCCTGTCCCCTCCCAGGCCCTCTGCACGGCACTGGCCTCTCACTTCATTTCAAAAACTCAAGACATCCTATCCTCACTCTCCTCCTATCACCTCCCCTCCCCTATTCCCTGCTCTCCCTCTGGCCTTTCGGCAGCCACCCCTCCTCCCTCCTTCTGTGCCTTTCCCCTATTTTCTGCTGACGAGGTTTCGAGACAGGTCCGATCTATGAAAGTCTCGTCAAAACAGGTCCACCCCTGTTCCTCCAAAACTATCAAGGACCACATCGACTCCCTGGCGCCTGCCCTGGCTGACTTCTGCAATCACTCCTTCGCCTCTGGAGTCTTCCCATCCCCCCTCAAGCACTCCCTTGTGCAACCCCTTCTTAAGAAACCCTCCTCCGACCCCTCCTGCCCAGCTAACTATCGCCCAATCTCTATCACTCCCTTCCTGGGCAAGCTCCTGGAGAAACTGGCCATCTCCCAGCTTAATCTCCATGCTGAATCTGTTGGTAGTCTTCATGACCATCAGTCTGGCTTCAGAACTGCCAGAAGCACGGAAACTGCTCTCCTGAACATCCGTGAAGACCTGCTCTCAAACCTTGACTCTAACACCCCTTGTGTTCTCCTCTTGCTCGACCTCTTTTCTGCCTTTGACACTGTTAACCACACCATCCTGCTCAACTGTCTCCGTGATAACCTGGTATCACTGGTCAAGCTCTGGCATGGCTGTCCTCCTTCCTCTCCAAACGACCCTCTCAGGTCTAACTGGGTTCCTTCCTCTCTGACATCTTTTTCTCTACCTGTGGTGTCCCCCAGGGATCTAACCTCTGCCCCTGGCTGTTCAACCAGTATCTGGCACTTCTTGCTCACCGCATAGCTGCTCTCTGTCCCAACTTTCAGTGCTACGCAGATGATACCCAGCTCATTTTCAGGCTACCCTCGGCCTTCTCTTCCACTTCCCTCATCTCCAACTGTCTTTCTGCTATCCAGGAATGGTGTGCCGCCAACGACCTCTGCCTTAATGCCAGTAAGACTGAGATTCTACTTATCGGCACACCCACTCCCTCCTTCCCTGCAGCTCTCTGGCCGGCCTCCTTGGCCCTCTTCCTGCTCCTACCTGCACGGCAAAAAACCTCGGGGTCATCTTCGACTCCACACTCTCCTTCTCTCCTCACATCTCTGACGTCTTTAAGAAGTCACACTACCAGCTACACCTCCTCAGAGGTATGGTTCCTTTTCTCTCCTTCCCCCAGAAGCTCACTGTCTCCAGAGCTCTGGTTCTCTCTAGGCTGGAATACTGTAACAGCCTCTATCTAAATCTTCCTGCCTCTACTCTCCGCCCTTTGCAACTCATCCAGAACAGGACTGCGAGACTTGTCCTTGGCCTCAAGCCCAGGGACCGTATCGCTCCAGGACTGAAATCACTACACTGGCTCCCAGTGGCTGCAAGGATAAGTTCAAAACCCTCTGCATTGTCCACAAGGCCTTCTGGGGCCTTGGGCCAAAATACCTTCAACTCTCTCTTCCTAAATATCTTCCTTCTCGAGCCCTTCGCTCATTCACCTCCAACTACCTCAGGTTCAGTCGCTTCTCCAAGCAACGAGCTGGTGGTAGATCTCTTGCCGCAGCAGGGGCCTCCCTCTGGAACAGCCTTCCTGCCTCCCTGAAACTTGAGGAGAACCATCTCCGGTTCCGGAAGCACCTCAAAACCTTCCTCTTTGCCTCCGCTTTCTCTCCCTCTCTCCCCTGTTAAAATCACTGAACCTGCACTAAATCTGCAACTGGGCCACTCACCGATCTCATGTCTTGGCCCAGCCACTCTTCCTTACACTACCTACATGCACTACAGACTGTCTCTGTATCCTACAGCCCCTTCTCCTGGCACTTACCTTTGCACTTGCCACCAGCTGGCCCTATTATTTATCTCGTATTCTATTAACCATGTACCGCACTTTCCTTGCACTTGCCACCAGCTGGCCCTATTATTTATCTTGTATTCTAACCATGTACTGCACTTCCCCTCTCCCCTTCCCCTGCACTTTTTCCCAGTCCCCCTACCCTTGCACTTGCACGATCTGAATGACACCTGGCCTAGTAGGATCGTTGTCTGTCTCCCTTTGTTCCCCCCCCCGCCTCGTCGAGCCTTGAAACACTTGTGTATAGGCGCGTTACAAATACCATATCATATCATATCATATCATAAATCAGATAAATCCGTAATTAGTTGAATGTTGAGGTACTCAACTAAACTGGAATTTACTTTTAGCTGATGAAGCACCTCTGCCTGTGAGCACCCAAGAAGTCTTGCTTCCTAAACTGTTCGAAATAATGAAGGATTTTGGGGTGCAGCCTGGATACAGAGTAATTTGGCAAAAGGAGTGCCACTATCTAGGGGCTAGTGAGGGATGACCTTGCCAGCTCGCCCATGAAATGGTGCGAGTCCCTATTTAAATACCTGCAAATTATCTTTCCCAGATATTGGGAGAAATTACTCCAGTCTGACTTGTACCCGGTGCCTGTTCGGCTCCAGGGAGATTTGGACCGGTGGTCACTGCTCGCGACGCCACTCAAGGGGAAGGTGAACACTGTGAACATGATGTGATAGCTGAGGTCAGAGCATCTCATTCAGTGCTTTCTCATGAAAATCCCAGACAGTTCAATGAATGGTTACAGGATGTTTGTGGGGAGACAGTAAAATGCCACTCTCAGCGAAAGTGGTGATGTCAATTTAAAGGGTCTACAGCTAGTTGGGGGCTGCCATTCATCATGCGAGGAAAGTAAATGGGGGATGACAGGCGAGGGGAACCTGCCTTTGCGGGTTGCGTTCCAGCGACTGCTCTGTTGTACACAAGAGAGAGAAGCCCTTAGGGCGGTCACTGCAGATTATACTGGTCCCCCCACAGAGAGTGCGTGAGGTTATGCAGTGCCTTGAAGGTGTAACCCATTCAGTGGAAGGGTCTCTTCTATATGACCCCTGGTTGGGTCTGCCCAGCATTCCCCCAGATGGCTTGTGGTGGGACGAGGTGAGAACATGAAATGTGGACACCAGATTGGAAGTGGGAGAATGAAAATTCTAGAAGAATTGAGAATGGGTCTGCATTTACATGACCTGACAGTGAAGAGGTCTGAAGACCCGTGAAAGGGAGCGGAGAAACCGGCAGGCGATGGTCTGATCCATGAATCCCAGTAAAGAGGGAACATGCTACACTTAAAATGGAAGGGGTTGTAGGAAAGGTTAGACGTCTTAATGGATCCTGCGGCACCAATCTGGAAGAGAAGACGGGAAGAAGACCTTGACGGGCCCTTTGAAAAAGAATTATGATAAATAATGTATGCACATATTAGTATATGTTTTCAGGCTACATTGGACACCGGCTAAAGCGTGTGAAAGAAGGCTCCTGTCAAGAGGTTGTGTTGGCGTTGTAGTTCGGGGTCGGTCATAAGGAACAGGACTATTGGGGAGATCATGTGAGAGAGAGTGGACATGATGCCCCAGAATGCGGGTTGTCTGGACAGGGGCTCCTGTTGCTGGGAAACTCAGCAAGCTTAGGGAAGTTGGGGAAAATCAGGAGATTGTGGATATTGAGGGAAGTGACAGGTGTGAAACATGACCTGCTGAGGACTTGGAAGTCTCTGCATAAGCCGAGGAGAAGTGGCTGGAAGACATGGTGACGTTTCAGAAGGTGGCGAGTGGCAATTTAGGCATCTCGCACGAAGTTTGGTGTGATTTTGTGGCAATGTTTGCCTAAAGGTCTCGGTGAGGATCTCTCTTGAGAGATCGCTTGATGCCTTCTCACCCATCCCGGCCTATCTTTCCTGGCATTTTCAGTGTCCCTGTTCCGTAGAGGTGGTGCAGAATCCTTAGTTTTTTAATACTTTCTAGTGGGAGTGGTGGAAGCAGGAGAGCTATGGCTATGACACAGCTTAGTTGTTGTGTGCATATCCTCCTGTGCCAGGTGGCGAATGATGAGATGCTATAGATTTGTTACTTATAACACGATAAATAATAAAAAAGAGAAACTTCTAGCACCTGCCCTCCTGGTCCACATTTTAGAGTATGCTGTGGAAGGTCTTTTCACGCCGCGTTACTGTCCTCTATGTCTGTCCCCTTCATGGCTAGTAGTAGTAATGATAGTCCGTCTAAATGAAGGCTCAGCATCCCCGGTGCATCAGGGAGCCGGGGGCTGCCCATAGCCATGAGGCCATGTCTGTGCGCAGGAGAGAACAGCAGTGCTTCAGGTAGGAATTTTAAATAGGAGGACTTCATTTCCTGTCCTTGGACTCCTGGAGATAGCACAGTGGGTCACTGCAGCTGCTGTCGCTTCTGTACTGACCTCAGGCTCCTCGTTATAAATCACAATAGGTCCGGTTTTGAACCTTGTCCTGCTGATGCTGATAAATTGCTATCCAACTTTGCGTTGCAATACCTGAATATTAAGCGTATTATGAAACAATACTGCGCCAAGTAAAAGTTCAGGTTATAATACATTTAAATGTATAACACAACAGAGTCGAATAAATGACACATTTTAAAAATGGTTATTTTTGATATTCTGCATTTGCTCTTTCTGGGCTTTGGGTAAACTATTTCTTTTACTGTACAGCCCCTTATCAAATATGTTAAAAGCTGCAACATTTCTTCCCTTATAATGCAGTGTGGATATCTATATGTATAGTGAAAAAACTTTAGTAAAGGGACAATTAAGGTGAATCGGTTCAGTGCAACAAAACCCTTGAAATTCAGTGAACAAACTTTAGTTGAAGTGATGTTAAGGTGCCGGTTTAATGTTACAAAACCCCTGAAATTTGGGAGGTGTGGAAAACTACCCCACCTTAACTATGAGGCCCCCATTGCACAGCCCCTAAGCACACTGATGACACCACAAATGACATCACCGATAACATCATATACGACATCACTTACGACATCATCAAGGATGTCACTGGTACAGCGGCTCGCGCATGCAAGTAAGAGAGATGCAGCCTTGGGTTCCTCGGTACTGAATGAGCATTTCAAATGAGGAGATGTTCTAGTCCTTTATCTTTCTGTTCTAAAACCAGTCCTTTGCGTAAACTAGACATTGGAATAGTACAATTATAACTTTGCTCCTAACCACCAAAGAATACAGCACATGAAAGAAGTAACAGGTTCCTGAATTATCATATCAGCATATCAGCCACTTACTGTCAGTATAGCAAGTCAAACGGTTGGCCTTGACCAGGTCAAATGGTAAAGGGTAGGGCAGGTGTGGTGCAAAGGTCAACCATGTGGGAAAACAGTTTCATGTTGCGAGGAAACAGGGCTATCAGGAGTAGTGTAGCTAATGTACGAAGCAGACTTTGGAGCATCAGTGCATGGGTTTGGAAGCATGACTCCTGTGATCCTTCACTGTGCTTATTCTCATTAGCGCTAGAGGAATTAGTAATGTAAAACCTCTGGAGATCCAAAGGTTGCACATCCCCGTTATATTGTATCTGAAATTGTAAATTACTACTGTGTCCACATCCACTTTCTGTAGATATCCCAGCATTATTTAGAAGGCTTGACAAATGTTTTTGGACCTTTGAAAAAGACAAGGCATATTGCATCTGTGCTAGTAGAATGCACTCGATATCTTCAAATACAGTCACAAATGTTTCACCATGACTGGTTTCTTACCAGTAAGGTCATTGAGGAGGTCATAGGTGGTGGCATATCTGATTTCTTATATGATGTCAACACGGATGTCATCTGAGATATCCTAAGGGATGTCATTTATGATATCGTCTGTGTGCTTAGTGCAACGCTATGGGGCCCCACAGTTAAGGTGGTGTACCTTTCAAAACCTGCCGAATATGAGGGGTTTTGTTGAATTAAAACGCCAACTTAATATCACTTTGACTAAAGTCCTTTCACTGAATGTCAAGGGTTTTGTTAGACTACACCTCTCACCACCTGTAATTCTATGTTTTTCTTCTGATAACATAACTGATGTCATAGTCTTTGTTTTCAGTCTGTTTTCTTAAGCTACACAACATGGGGTGTATCAAGTGTTTCAACTATTTATGCCCATTAGATAAGAATAGAGATCTTGGGCGGAGAAAAAAGGAGGTGGGGTGATGGAGTACTGGGGCAAGAAAGCGGGAAGTGGGGTAATGGAGTACTGGGGCGAGGAAGAGGGAAGTGGGGTAATGGAGTACTGGGGCGAGGAAGAGGGAAGTGGGGTAATGTAACAGATTACTTATGCGGTATTAGGATGAAGAAGAGGGGGTTGGTGGTAATGGAGTTGTCGAAGGGGGAAGAGAGAGGGAACTGAGAGTGGGGGGAAGTAATGTAATGAATGACTAATGGAATACATGGACAATGAAGAGAGAGGTAACATTAATGGAATGCTGGAATGAGGAAAATAGAGGCAAGCGTAATGTAGTACTGGGACGGGGAAGCGGGAGGTAGGGGTATTGTAATGGATTACTAATGGTATACTGGGATGAGGAAGAGAGAGGCAGGGCTAATAAAGTACTTACACATGGAAGAGGGAGATGGAGATAATGGATTACTAACGGGGTTCTAGGAAGAGGGAGGTTGGGCAATGGGCTACTGGGAGCACACATAATTGCATGTTGTAAGAGAGAACAGTAATTTTCTTAAGTTAATTGTCAGACTGTGAGTGAAGACAATCATAACCAGTCATATATTAAGAGTGAGAACAATTCTTGCAAAATGTATAACACTCCCAGAAATAGGAAACCCTATAAGTCCCAGGAAAATCATGCAGAGGTGTTCTTAAAAGTTACCAATTTAAATCTGGGAAAACATCCATTCTCTGTAAAACCCAAAATACCCTTTAATCATTTTAATTCTCCCTTGAGGAATATGCTTTAAAAGGGAGATGAACCTGGAGAGGAAAATATTATTGACGAAACTAACTTTTTTGTTGTGGATTTCGAGCCCCAGAATTCCCAGAGTACTGGGACGAAGAAGAGGGCTGCAGAGGCACAAGGTTGTGCAGTGCAGCACATTAAGGTGGCTGGCCCCCACCTGAGGGTGGCTGAGAGGCATAAAAGGCCCCCTCAGGTGCAGGCCATGAGACCAAGATGAAAGATACGCAGCCGAAGCAGCAGCAGGAGGGCAGTGGTAGTAGTGTTTGGAGGAGTTTTGAAGTCTCCAAGAAGCAGAAGAGGAAGAAATTACAGTAAAGCCAGGATGCCGGAGTGGTGAGAGAAGTTGATGCCGTTCCTGAGAGGGTCTTATGGGCGAGATTTCAGCTGCAGAGGTCACGCAGAGGAAAGCTTTCCTTTATATAACTTTCCCCACTGTAAAAGGCTCAGCAGTGGCAGGCGAGCAGCAGAGCGCTGGGGAAACCATGAACTCTATTGCAGAGGTTGCACAGTGGAAAGCGCACCTTATGGTGACTCTCCACACTGTGAAGGGTCAGCAGTGGCAGGCTGGTGCCAGATCTCTGGGGGAGCCACAAGGGCCCTGAAAGCAGCAAACGCGGGATGCGGGAAGCCGTGCAGTAGACGTTGCCGAACTGCGTAGGAGTATACCAAGCTGATAGAAACCAAAGCAGTTGGCCTCAAGAGATCCATCTGCAGGAGGTCACTGTTGCATAGTGGGTTATACAAAAAACAACCACACGCAATTGATAAACAATCAGGGTTGCCTAAGTCAAAAGAAAATAACTGAGCCTAATAGTGTGTATGTGGAAAATATTTCCCAGGTGTAGAGAATGCCTCATACCCACATTGCCAAAGCCAAAGAATTGTGAAGGAGAGAAAGAGTTATTATCAGTATTTGGTTAATAATACAAAGGTGGAACAAGATTGGCAGGAGGGCTGCCCTTCTGATACGAGATTGAAGAGGAAGGGAGCCTTGCCTGTCTTGCATGTGGCAAACACTTAGGTGTAGAAAATAACACCAGTGTGATGCTTGTTTTCCTTGAAGACATTCACACATCTAATTGTGTGAAGTAGAAGACAGTGTTAAAACCTTTGAAGTTCACCCTTACCACAGAAGTACTTAGAGCTGGTAGTTTGGACTGGCCAGAGAGTAAACCAGGTCATAGAACTTTGTACCAATTGGTTTTGTTTGTGCAGGAGCACATACCAAAACAGAGAATGGCAGTAGTTTGGCTTGGCTCGCAGGAGAGTATAGCAGAGCAAGAGCTTTGTGACCATTGGTTCTGTTCCGGTAAGAGTGCACTGGAGCAGAAGGTTGGAGTAGAAGTAAGCCTGGCATGGGAATCAAGCAGGTGGAAGTTCATGAAGTACTGTGGTGGGGTAAAACTCATGAAGAAATAGTTGAAGAATCACTGAAGTGTTGTGGTGAAGTAGTACTGAAACTAAAGTGGTGGCAAAACATTCGGAAAAATACACGTGTATTGAAACTAATGAAGTTCTGAAATATTCTTTGTTGATGACATGAAACCGTTCCTTTCCGGAATAATACATTGCCAATGACAAAAAGCTGTCTGAAGACTTTGGCTACAAGTGCCAAGAGAAAAGCTTTGTTGAACATTTGTGAATCATCTTAGGAATCCAAGCTGGAACTTTGTGTTGTCAAGTTGGATTAAAAGAGAACTGAAGTAAAGCTTTTTGTTATGATGCAGGATTTCCTCATCCTCTTTGAACAGTTAATGAAAAGCCTGCTTGAATCTGGGGTAGGGGAGTTCTCCCAGGTTATCAGAAGAAGCAGCGATTGTGGTGCGGATAACAATGTTAATTTAGTTTTTGTTAAAATTTCATATATTTCCTTGTTGATTTGTTGTGAATATAAGTGTGAGTGAAGGAGCCCCTGAGGGACCCTCGCGTATGGAAACAAGGCACAATCACCACACACGAACTGATACGCCAGACGCAAGGTTGTATTCCCAAAAGCTAGGGTTTATTACAAAGCAAATAGTCTCAGTTGGCCAACTGGGTCCCACGCCCCGCGACGTGTGCTTCCAGACCCCGGGGCACGCAAGAGAGTGAGAATCGTACAACAGTTACATATATACAAAGCAAGCATCTTACAATCAGCAGTGACACATCCAATACCGCCCTAATACATTTCCTTTGAATTGGGCACGATGATTGACAATGGTGACGAGTATGACACCTTCCAACATTCATTTAGCAACAGTTTGCAATTTCACAAGCCTACAGACATATGTCTTTGTTTTAAAGAACACAATGCTTCTGTTTTTGCAAGCAAGCTGTGTGCAGGGGAGAGACACATTCCAGGCCTTGCTATCTCCTAGTTCTATTTGTGTACTGGGGGTCAACTTGCTCTCCAGGGCTCTACAGGGCTCAGGAAAGGGGGGCCGCAAAGAAGAGCATAATTCAAGCCATTTAATGTTCGCTTCTAACATTTCTACTGTATTAACGAGACTAGCTGGCACCTGTGTACTGATTAGAATGCCTCGATGCTTACTCCCAAGGATTTGTGAGAGAGGAGACCGGGCATTTCTGTCTGGGTTGCTGCGTTATGTTTCAACATGTCTCTCGCGGCCTTGCGTTATGCACTAGTGGAGCAGAATAATTTTTCAGCAAAGCGGTTTTAACAGAAAGCAAAAGGCAAACGTTATAGAAAACAAAATGGTGATTTCAGTCACCTTAAAATGGCTGCACTTTAGTCAAGTTTATGGCTATATAATTCTAATACTAAACACATGAGGCGGTTGGTCTTCGGCCAACAAAGTACATTGCCTTATGATTGAGGGGTGTCTACTTTTTGTGGACTGACATGAGGGGCAGAAACCTTTTTATTAGAGTGTTTCCATTAGTTATTTTAGGCTTGCATCACTAATGAGCTACTAGGAGGAGAAAACAAGAGGCAGTGTTAATGGAATACAGCAACGAGGATAAGGTAGATGAGGTAATGTAATGGTATATTAATGGGATAGTCGGACAAGGATGTGAGTGGTGGGCTAGTGGGGTACTGGGAAGAGGAAGAGTGTGCTGGAGGTAATTCAAGACATTACTATTTGGTAATGAGATGAGGAAGAGGGAGGTATGGTAATGGAGTATTGGAACAAGGAGGAAGGAGGTGGGATAATGGAATACTGGACAAGGATCAGGAAAGATATATGTAATGTAACAGATTACTAATGCAGGACTTGGACGATGAACTGGGAGATGGGGTAATGTAACAGATTACCTTTGGAGTACTGGGACAAGGAAGAAGTAAATGGGGGCAATGCAAGTGATTATGAATAGACACTGGAAAGAGGAAGCGAGAGGTGGAGATAATGGAGTAAAGTGATGAGAAAGAGAGCAGTGTGGGTATTGCAGTACTAGAATGAGAAAGAGGGAGGCAGGGGTAATTTCACAAATTACTAAGAGGAGTACTGAGATGAGGAATAGGGAGGCAGAGTAATATAATGGATTACTAATGTGGTACTGGGATGAGGAAGAGTGAGTCGAGGTAATTGTGTACTGTGACGAGGAAGAGGCAGGTTGTGGTGGTAATGTGATAGATTACTAATAGGTTACTTGTATGAGGAAGAGGGAGGTGGGAGCAATGCATCATATTACTACAGGGAACTGGGACGAGGACGAGGAAGCTGGGGTTGATGCAATAGATAGGTTGGGGCATTGCATATTACGAATGGGTGCAGGGAAGAGGAAGAGGGAGGTGGGGGTTATGTACAGGTTACAAATGGGGTTTTGGGGTGAAGAAGTGACAGTAATATAACAGATTACCAATAGGGTGTGGGATGAGTAAGAGGGAGGTGGGGTAATGGAGTACTAGGACAAGAAAAGGAGAGGCAGGGTAATGGAGTACTGGGAACTGGGAGATGGTAGTAATGTAACAGATTACTAATGAGGTACTGGGACGAGGAAGATGGTGGCAAGACTAATGCAATGGCTACCTATTGGGGTAAATTGGAGGAGGAAGAGGGAGGTGTGCTATTGGAGTACTGAGATCAGGAAGGGACAGATGGAGATAATGTAACAGATGACTGATGCATTACTGGGACAAGGAAGATGGAGGTGAAGGTACCTCATCAGATTACTACTAGGCTACTGGGGCGACAGAGAGGGAAGTAGGGGTAATGGAGTACTGGGACGAGGAAGAAGAAGGTGTGGTAAATTGCAATCTTCATTTTTATAATCACGTGAAATGCTCATCCAATCAAAACAAAGACTATTGAAAAGATGCACCGGCACCACTTAAGCTTCTGTTGCACAATGTTTTCAATGTCACTAAACACATTAACACTATAAAAGCCATCTCATCATCCCCCAAACAATATCTGCCCATGAACACCACCTTCCCACACATTTTAGGTTGATTTTGGAATCCCTCCCTGGATTATTTTTTATAATAAAAAACAGGGATTGCTTTCTAAATTTACTTAAAATACTGCTCTTTCACCTGCTAGCATTTAATATACTTGGAACATCTCATTATATTTATGAAGTTTTAATCTTAACCACTCAGAAGGAATCTACATCAAAGATCTGTATCTCGGAAAAACACCCGAAAATAAAAAATATCTTCACTATTCTCAGACCCCAAACCTTATCAATCCTCCTCTTTTACCCTGCCCACATGTTCCCAGGCTTGAACACTACCATATTCACTCCCTTTACATCATTTGAGGTCCGTTCTTTTCAGAAAAGATTCTAGAATTTCAAGATCATGGATTTTCAGAAACGAAAAGTATTGGGTCCACCAGTGCATCATGGGAGATATAACCATTTGGCTACTGGGGGCACCCCGCTCTCTGCCAAATTAAGACAAAACTACTGGATGGATTTACACCAAACCAACAAAGTATTTCCTTTGATAGCTTTGTGCCCAACTTGTTTCTTATTTAGCGAAAACCCATACAGCAGTTTGGGCTGTGCAGGTGAGAACAAATTTGGCATTTTCCCTATGGGAAACCCAATGCAAAAGGACAAAAGCACACCCTTTCTTGATAATTTAAATCTTTTGAACCATAGTGGATTTGCAGGAAATGTTCCAATTTTTGAAGGCCTTAGCCAGACATGCGGTTTGCAAAATGTAATGCTTTGTCAGTTCAAATATCATTTTGCGTAGAATGTGTGTACTTCCTATCGATGACAGGTTGTACCTTAACTGTGGGGCGACTACCGTCACCCTTTAACATATCTGAATGTTTTGTTGTTAACATTTGCTGTGCCGAATTACCCATTGTTGTGGTCTTTATGTTTTGTATGTGTTCAGCGAGGCATGCTATGGTGTGCCAGTACACACTTACCAACAACAAACCGCCTTTGTCTCCATCATTATACATGGCCCTAAAATGTTGTCCAGTGTGTTGCTGCCTCTATGCAGATGGCTTGACTATTGGCTACAAAACCCGACAACAGAAGACTCCCACATGTTAGGGCTTCATAACCCCGAAATGTTTCTTTGTTAATTTTGACAATCGCGCCTACATGATCTATGGCGCAATATTAGATGTGATAAAACAAATTATCTATGGACTCACAAGTGTTTATTTGTCTTCTGTTTCTGCAGCAAGTTCAGCCACCAGAACATTGTGCATTGTGTCGGGGTGAGCCTGCAGGCCTTGCCCCGCTTCATTCTCCTGGAGCTTATGGCCGGCGGCGACCTGAAGTCTTTCCTGAGAGAGACGCGGCCTAGACTGGTAAGGAGGGTCCTCTCACATCTTGGGCTGCTGCTGGTCTATTCCATTGCCAACACTGTGTCACGGTTTATAGTGATTTTTTCGACAGCCATAGTTTCGAATGGCAACATTTTGACAACAAATGTGTCTAGAAAATGCATATTTCCCCGTAACCTCTGTTTTTAAAGCTTAACACCCATTTTAGTTTAAAAAAAAAACTTTAACCTAACAAAAAAATGCATTTTTTTTATGGATTTTTGTCGAAACTTTTGGCATTCGAAACTGTTTTTTCGAAACAATGCCTGGATACCCTGTGCCACATGCGAACATTACATTTCAGCGCATGCCATGATGTTAGCACATTATGCATTTTGTGCCAGGCTCCGCATGCACAATTTGTGATTCTGAGGGTCAAGGGGGCGCTCACTATAGACCAATCATTCAGCGAAAGTTGCAAACCACCGTAGAGCGCAATCTATGTAAGCCTCTCCCCATATTTCACATTTTGACTTCCCAGTAACTAGTCCTTCATTATGGATTCCAGCTTGTCTCGTTTACTTGGCTGTGGAAGACCTCGTTTTAAGACAACACAAGAGCTGGTGAAACCAAATGACCCTTGATTTAACAAAGTATCATGACTATTGGACAGCCACAATATAGGAACATCTATTGACGACAGCTCGGCATAGAACCTAAACAGTGGTGGAAATTGAAAAAATTTGAAGGGGGATCCCACAAAGGCCAGGGTGGGGTGGAGTTTGGAGGAGGGGCAGAGTTCTAAGGAGGCGGAGTACTAAGGGGGCAGGGCTGGCAGTTGAACTCCAATCAAAGGATGTTTGAAATAGTGTAAAAATTTTGCAATTTCTTTCATGGCTTGAAAAGAGCACAAACCATAGTAAGGTACGCAAACAAATGTATGTGTGCGTATCTGACTATGATTTGTGTACTTTCCAAGCCATCTTCTCAAGACTCCAAATAACAGAATCTGTTTGGGAAAGGCAGTGATCACCGAGCCCCCAGCTTTGCGAGCTAGATAATGTACTGCTCTGTGTGCACAGTGTCTCGCACAGAGCAGTTTACATTACCGAACCCCCAATGCTGGGGGCTTGGTGATCACTGTGTTTTCCAAATGAATTGTGCTCTGTAAGCACAGTGTGCTTTCTGCTCTATCATAGAGTCCTTGACCCTCTGTGAACCTGGGGGCTGTCCTCGGCAGGGGAGTATCCAGCATTGCAAGAGTGGGGGTGGGAGGGTGAGCCACAAAAAAAATCCTATTACTTTTCGCCCAAATGCAATGCGTGCAATTCCATAAAGTCTCATTCGCGCCCCAAACTGGCCAACCCCACCCCGATCTACTTTTTTGGTAGCATTAGTGACATTTTAACACATAAAACAAAAAACTGCATGGTCGTTACAGATGTAGGAAACTCATCTATTAGAGCCTGTCCAGGCGCTCTGGGGCAAAATACATGCAAACTTCCGAATTAGCATATGGTTTGCACCAACAGTAGTGACTTCAGAGAAAAGGAGATTGCAAGGAGCATCAGCATTGGTACTTGGAGGCGCCATGGAAATGACTTTAAAATAAGTTGCCATAAGTAAACCAAGTGGCAAATAGCTTTGTGGTGCAACATTTCTAAATTCCACTATTATTATATATGGAGCAACTGTATAGTTACTGGGCGTTTTTATAATAGCATGATATATTAACATAAGCATGAAGTGAATCCGAATAAATTACAGAGCTGCAGATAAGACACAGTGCGATTAAATGATTTTCCCAGGATCACACACTTTGTTTAAATGATGAAACCGTGATGTGGACAATTTAAGCAACTGAACACATCTTCCCAGGTTCATATGGTATACAGATTTATTAAGGTTTTGCTTTACATTTCATGTGCTTAAATAATACTTTATTTATAGCAGTGCCTTGGAAGCAAACCACATTACATAATAAACTAGCCTTTCATAGTAAACTAACTATACGCTACATACATTGTCATGGAAATAAGTTGAGCAATACGAGTATGGTTTTAGTTTTATTCCCCCCATCCTGCATTCAAAGTGAGCCTAACAAACCCCCCTTGGGTTTTTAAGCTATTTTATTTATTTCATATAAAGCATGCAGCATTATGAACCCTTCTCACTTCTGATCACTCCCTCCCATTCCCATTCCTAAAGAGACAAAAGGCCCTGCTAATAGTCCCTCCTCCCACCCATCAGTGACTAATGGCTCACATTCTAATGCTCTGTTGACACAGAGCAACGTGAGAGCCCCTCTGCTGCCCAGAGCTTCTTGGGGCATTATCCTGGCAGCGGGACAACGCTCCCGTTCAGAAAAGGTAAGGTGTCCTGCTGCCAGGACAATGAGCGTGCTGAGCAGGAATTGCTCGGCACACATTGTCCTGCCAGCGGGACACATTTCCTGCTGGGCACCCTCATTGAGGTGCCAAACGGGAGAGGTGTGCCACTGATAAATGTCCTGCAGCTGCCCCCCAACCCCATACGCCACTGGGGCTCTGTGATTTTATGCGCTCTATGCTCGCACTGTGCACTGTTTGACAGCTAGAGAACTGATGCCGGATCTCGGATCCGGCCCATTAGCCAGCGCTGAATCGAACCAATAATGATTCGCCACATAAGGTTGACATGCGTCTGCATCTCAAGTGACTTGTTTTGAGAGCAGTGGCATGCTCCTTTCCTCCCTGATCATAGGTGTCTCGCCGGCGACATGTGTCGCCAAAGTGTAGTGCTGTAAATATTAACTGGGGGAGGGGGGATATGTGTATCCGAGTTCTCTAGCTACGTATACAATCTCCCTGCACTCATAATGTGCAGGAATTGGTAGCACATATCACAACAGGAGATGGAGAGCATCTGCCATTGTCCCTTGCATTCTGCCATTTAGATATTGTAACTATGAGCTATTGAAGAAAGCTGTCTTGGTGAGATCCCCCCTTTTATAACTGGTTATTTATAACGCGCTTAATACCCAGAGGTTTGTAAGCGCAGACCCAGGAATGGAACCTGTGTTGCTCCGCGTTGTCTTGCTACCATAGCGAGTGCGTTGCCCCTGAGCTATCCTCCCGAGATGCCCCTCTCTTCTCTTATCTGATCCCATGAGTCATCATATTTATTTGTATCCAGCTACTGGGCTACAGAAATGTTACACGTTTTCTTTCAACAGGTGTCCGTAATGGCACTGTCTGCCCTTGACACACTTTAGTTGTTATGCCTGAACTGTGCACACACAATTAACCAGAGAAGCTCTGATAAGGATCAGACTTCAGTGCATTTCCTGAAACCCCTTTTGGCTTTTAATGATTTACAGAAGATTGTCGGAGGTGTCCTGGGTTTGAAAACGCCTTGGATCGCATGAAACAAGCATTGGCAAAGCCAAAGGGTGTGGCTTATGCATAGATATAAGGTAGGTCTTTGCCAAGCACTGACATGATATGCCCACATACACACATAATTTTACCAGCTGTTACCATCCTATGGTCAGGTAGTACCATTATGGCAGTGCCTGGAAAATGCCTATCCCATGTCTACACTAACGCCAAAAGGGTTGGCTTTGCCAATGTTAGTTTATATAGTGTTATAATGCATCATACAGCATAGATTTACAGCACTGCATCACAGTGACCATGTACAAAAGAGCGCATCACACTACCCAGATATTCAGCGTGATTTAAACTACGCTGCATCACTCTGCACAGGTGTTCAGTAAGACTTTGGTCACTTAACTATCCACCCCAGCTGTACCCATAGTGTGACACCCAGTACTGTTTGTGTGAGTGCAACATGTCTCTGAGGCGTAGGCTATGGCACTGCTGTCTCTTCCCCGCCTCATGTAAGCAGTAAAGTTCTGAGGTCACTCTGCATTGGGGAGTTTGGAGGTTGTGCAGCGCTTGAGGTGGTGTGCACTGGAATTTGCCGAATTTGCAGAGTGAAGCCTAGATCAGCCCAACTTTTTTGGTGTGTAGGGGCTATAGCATTCATTTAGCAGGAGGAGATAGAGGGGTTGGAGAAAGGCGAGTAACATACACTGGCGTAACAGGGACCCCCGCAGCCCCCGTGGTGCGGGGGGCCCCGCCAGCACATGTCCTGGGAGGGGGCCCCACTTGACATTTTTTTTTTCTCAACAAAAAAAAAAGTTTTGTTTTGAATTTACTCTGCATTAATAAAGAAATTATTTCTGTAACAGAAATCATTTCTTTATGAAGGCAGAGTGATTACTAAAAGAAACTTTATTTTTGAAGGCTGTGGGCTCCCCCCAAACCATCACATGGAAGACCCTAGGCTGGAGGGCTCCATGTCATGGGGTGGGTGAGAGCCCTATGACTTTCATTTTTGAAGTCACTCTGCCTTCATAAAGAAATGATTTCCGTTATGGTTCGGTCCTTAACTGAATAATTTCTTTATGAAGTTAGAGTGACTTCAAAAAGAAACAATGGGGTTCATTCTGACCATGCCAGTCAGAAAACAACGGTGCTGGTAATCTTACCGTCACCGGTATTTCTGGACACCAATATTACAGGTCTGCCTGCCGGGGCCGCTGTGCCCGACAGGTCTGACCTGGCCGGGCACAGCGGCCATGGTAGGCAGACCCGTCATGGAAGCACCGGCACCGTTAACAACAAGTCCTATGGAACTCCACAGGAATGGGGATTACCAAAATTACTCGTGCCTGACTTCCCGGCTGCTGGACTTGAAAGAGCCTGGTTGCACCGGAAAGTCAGGCATCAGTAATTTTTACAGGTCTGGAGGCAACTTGCCGGTAGCACCGGCACGGTTACCGCCAGACCCATAATGAGCCCTAATTTCTTTTTGAATTAATAGGGCTCCCCTCAACACCATGACATGTGAATGTGTGAGTGTATGGTGAAAGGGTGCACACAAATGTATGGGTCGCTGGGTGTGCGTGTATGCGTGTACGGTGAAAGGGTGCACACTTAAATGTATGGGTAGCTGCCTAAGTGTGCCTGCATGGTGAAAGGGTGCACACGTAAATGTATGGATGGCTGGGTGTGTACATGGTGAATGGTGTGTGTGCCTGTGTACAGGGGCACAACAATACATACATTTCGGGGGGCTAACCCTTCATATGTTGGGAGAGGCGCTAACTTCACGGGTGGTGGGGAGGGACAAACTTATTTGTGTGGGGGCATCTAACTTCTTTACGCGTTTTAATGAGACTATTCTAGTGCAGCCTCAATGTTACAAGCAGTTAACTCTCTCCTTTAAGTCTCCTATTTACTCTCTACCCTTCCAATCACGCCCCTGGCATGCAAGTACTAGACCCACATCGCGATTTCAATTGCCTAAAAAATGTGACATTTTAATGCAGGTACTAGCAGTGAAATGCTTAACGTTGGAAATTGCTGGGCCCTTATTAACAGCAAAACCCAGGTGCCGTTTAACATCTGTGTCCTGTTCTGTGCGGCAACTGCTCTAAAGGTCAGCCAGGTCGAGTCAACATAGCCCAAAATGTCAGGGGGGAGGGGCGTGCTGAAGCCCAGTCAACTCAATGGTGTGGCGCCACTACTTGTGTTTAATGCCTTGATTACTCCTAGCCCTATTCTTCCTCGTCCCAGTACTTATGTATGAGGCAGTACTTGTGTACTCTGCTTCATACACAAGTACTGGGATGAGGTAGAGGTAATGCCTGCCGTAGCTACCTGTAATCTTCATTACTCCTAGTCCCACTCTTCCTCATCCAGAGGTAATGCCTGCCGTAGCTACCTGTAATCTTCATTACTCCTAGTCCCACTCTTCCTCATCCCAGTACTTACCTATGATCAATGAGCCTCATACGTAAGCTTTAGTACAAGGAAGAGGGACGTGGATGTAACTCTTGGCCAAGGAGCAGATTTTGGAGGTTGGGGTAGGGGGTGGGAGGGAGAGGGGATGGGTTTGAGGGAGATGGGATGGGTTGGGGGGGCAGGATTGTGCGATAAATCATAATGGTTGTCCAGGATCTGGCTAAGCATGGATGATATGTGGTATTAGGGGCTAGAGAGGCATTTTAGTGCAGTCAGTCTAGTCATTCCTCAGTTTGGTCTGACTTTCTTTTAACTGGGAATTTCTGATAAAGCAGTCCTGCTAAGATAAAATTACCTGGCTAGATTGGCATTTGGGTTCTGCCAGTCTAGCCATTTCTTACTGCGGCATTGTATATTTTTCTGGGCATCTGTGATAAAATGATATGATAAAAGTAATTTATAACGCGCCTGTACACAAGTGTTTCTATGCGCGACAAGACAGGGAAGATAGAGGGAGGAGAAGACAAACGATCTCACAAGGCCTTGTGTCATTGTGAGAACGAGAGGTGCAAGAGGAAAGGGAGGGGGAAATGCAAGGGAGAGGGGAGGGGAAAACAGGGCTGCATTGCTCTGAATAAGTGCAGCCAGGGCAGCGCAGCTACGGGTAGTGCAAGGAGAACAAGGGCTGCAGGGTTACAGTTACAGTCCCTAAGTGCATGGTAGGGACAGAGACAGTGCAGGGGTGACCGATCAAGAAAGAGCCTGGACTCAGAGAGACTCTGAGGGTATCCAAGCAACCGGTCGGTACAGCAGACAGATAGGTCAGCAGGGGAGGGAGAGAGAGAAATGGAAAGTTTTGAGCTGCTTCCGAAAACCTCAGATGGTCCGGCTCAAGTTTGAAGGGACAGGGAGGACATTCCAGAGGGAGGCACCAGCAGAGGAGAGAGATCTACCCCCCACTCTCTGCCTGGAGAAGTGTCTAACCCTTAAAGAGTTGGAGGTAGCTGAGCAAAGGACTCAAGAAGGAAGGTATTTTGGAAGAGAGCGTTGGATGTAGTGCGGGCCCCAGCCCCAGAAAGCCTTGTGGACAATGCAAAGGGTCTTGAACTTGATCCTTGCATCCACCGGGAGCTAGTGGAGAGATTTCAGGGCTGAAGAGAGATGATCCCTGGGCTTGAGGTCAAGGATATGTCTTGCAGTCCTGTTCCGGATTAGTTCCAGATGACGGAGAGTAGAGGAAGGCAGAATGAGAAAGAGGCTGTTACAGTAATCCAGCCTAGAGAGATCCAGGGCTCTGGAGACAGTGAGCTTCTGGTGGAAAGTGAGAAAGGGAAGAGTCCCTTTGAGGAGGAGCAGCTGGTAGCGAAACCTCTTGGTGACATCTGAGATGTGAGGAGAGAAAGAGAGAGTGGCATAGAAGATGACACCAAGGTTTTTTGCCTCGCAGGAAGGTGAAGGAGGAGGGCCCAAGGCGGACGGCCAGAGTGAGAGAGGGAAACCTGGTGCCAGGGTCCCAATGAGAAGGATCTCTGTCTTACTGGCATTAAGGCAGAGATTGTTGGAGGCGCACCAATCCTGAATCACAGATAGACAGTCAGGAATGGGCGAGAGAGGAGAGGAGGCTGAGGGGAGCCTGAAGGAAAGCGGAGTCATCCACATAACACTGAAAGTTGGAGGAGAAGGTAGAGATCAGGTGGACCAAAGGGGCCAAGTAGAGGTTGAAAAACCAGGGTGAGAGTATAGAGCCCTGGGGAACGCCATAGATAGAGAGAGGTGGCAGAGAGATTAGGGCCAAGTTGGACCTGGGAGGGTGGACCTTCGAGGCGTTCCAAGAGGAAGGAGGTCAGTCACTCCAGGGTCTGATCCGTGATGCCCAGGTTCTCACTAAGTCGATTGATCAGAATGGCGTTGTTGACTGAGTCGAAAACAGAGGAAAGAAGGAGGCTGGGGACAGATGGAATGCTGGAATGAAGGTTAGAGAGCAGATCTTCATGGGTGTTCAGGAGAGCAGTTTGCATGCCTCTGACAGCTCCAAAGCCAGACTGATGGTCATGGAGACAACCAACAGATTCAGTGTGGAGAGTAAGCTGGGAGATGGCAAGCTTTTCCAAGAGTTTGCCCAAGAAAGGGCTGATGGAGATCGGGCAATAGTTTGCCGGGCAGGTAGGATCAGCAGACGACTTCTTGAGGAGTGGGTGCACAAGAGAGTGCTTAAGGGGAGAGGGAACGTTCCAGTGGCTAAAGAGTGATTACACAAATTGGCCAAGGCTGGAGCGAGGGTGTCAATATGGTCCTTGATGGTTCTGGAGGAGCAGAGGAGCACCTGTTTGGATGACACTTTCATAGATCAGACTTGTCTAGAAACCTTGTCAGGTGTTGTCAGAGAGAAAGAGGAAAAAGGAGAAGGAGAGGTTGAGATGGCCAAATGGGGCTGAGAGAGGAAGAGGGAGAGGAAGAGGAAATAGAGGACAGGGTGTCCTGAGATTTAGCAGAGAAGTGAGAGGCCAGAGCCGTACATTGGAGGGAACAGGAGAGATAGAGACCGCAACAAGAATTGACCAGTTCCTTGCAGATTTTAGAGAGTTCAGCCGTGTTGGTAGAGGCCACATAGATGCAGGCTTTAATGTGTGCTCTCTTCTTGATGAGTGTTATTGCTTTAACTGGCATTTTGGTGCAACCAGTCTAGGTATGTCTAAATGTGACCTGGCATGCTTTACTGTAATGTTATACGTGTCTACACTGGTCTACATTGTGCAGCCAGTTGGACATGTTTTCATTGCGGCATGGCATTTTTAATAGCAAAGCATTCATGTTCCTGTGCACTGTTGGTGACTTACATGTATTGGATTGGTGTTACCCTACAAAACAATTGCAAACACTGTGGCTTTATAGCCATTTTTCACAGAAAGTGTGCTGTATATTGCATTAAAATACATAGTTATATCTTTCTCCTCTTCTGTGAAAGGTACAGTGAGCAAAAAGCGTGTGCTGCAAACTCTCATCTCAGAACAGGTTATCATGCCAAGTTCTTTCTGGAGAGGAGCGCCAGCTACCTTTTTTTGAAGTATTTGCAAGGAACTTGGGGATGGTCACCCTAAGTTACCTGGGGGCACCCAGATGTGGACTCCCTGTTCACTGTGCTCAGAGAGGTGCAGCTTCACCTCACTGATGAGGCCCAACAAGGCTGAAACACGTGTATGGGGTTGCTGTTGGTACTCTTATTCAGAGAGGAATTGCCATAACATTTCGGTGCTGGACTGCCCATGTGTGTGGGACAAAGACTGATATGCAAATAGTTATTTCCCGTCTGTGAAAGGTACAGTGAGCAGCTTCACCTCACTGATGAGGCCCAACAAGGCTGAAACACGTGTATGGGGTTGCTGTTGGTACTCTTGTTCAGAGAGGAATTGCCATAGCATTTCGGTGCTGGACTGGCCATGTGGATGGGACAAAGACTGATATGCAAATGGATATTTACCATCTGTGAAAGGTACAGTGAGCAAAAAGCGTGTGCTGCAAACTCTCATCTCAGAACAGGTTATCATGCCATGTTCTTTCTGGAGAGGAGCGCCAGCTGCCTTTTTTTGAAGTCTTCTGAGGAGGGGCTCAAGTGTTTATCATGTACATAAACTGGCAGAGGGGGTGGTGAGGGATGTGTCAGGTACAGTCCTGGTGCTACATTACGGCGTTTAGCCCCTCTCTCGATGCTGGCAAGAATGGGGACTGGGTGTCAAGCAGTTAAAGCCTTTTGCAGAGGAGCACACAGTATGATCATGTGGGGGAGCCGGTAGTAACCTGCAATTTTCCATAGCCGCTTCACAACGTGAGATTCTGAAAGCCGTTCTCTCTCATTAGAGGGTGCATGGTCCAATGGAAGACCCCTGCCAGATGGTGAGCGTCACAAAAGGCATCCAGGGACCCTGGAGTAATGGAACAACCTTCAATTGGCAAAGCAGTGAATTGGTCCCAGAAATCGTGGGGAAGGCCGGTGAGCAGTAGTGTTAAGTAAGCAGTGGCAATACTGGACCTTTCCCACCAGTTTGAACAGCAGCAACATTGCATGTGAGGCTTCTGCAGATTCTGTAGGCAGGCCGTGCTGAACGCTTGTTGGAGAATGGGTTGTGAAGCAGGAGCAGGCGGCGTCCAGAAGAGTCGGCACGAATGCTAAGTCTTCTGAAAGCGGTCTGCTCGATGAGGCCCTTCAAGAGGGCCCCAGACACACTCTCGCATATCCAGGGCCGCCCTGGATATGCGAGAGTGTGTCTGGGGCCCTCTTGGTCTGGAGGAGGGGCTCTGGCAAGACATTATTTGCCAGAGCGCCACTCTCTCTGGTTCCGGCCCATTTCGTGCGCTGGCCCTGGCTAACATCACTCAAGTTATGCATCTTGCCGTGCATGGCCCACTAGTAGCTAGTGCCGGTGAGTGACTGTGAGGCCTATGCAGAAATCCCATCCAAGTCCTCCAGACTTGCAGACAGCTGGGAGGCAGTGGCCAAAATGGAGCCCACCCGTCCGCGGAGTCCGGCCCACTTCCTCTGGGAATATGTGACTACATACGGATGTTTTGAGCGACGTGGGCATCAGCGTAAGGGTACATGATTGAATAGTTCAAAGAGGGGCGGGATCTCGGTCGAGGGGACGGGTAGTGGGGGGGGAATGAGGATGGGCAAGTAATCTGTGGATAAGTAACCACCAAATATCACCTACAACGTGTGTGTGGTGTGCGTGCTTCCTCACACCTCTTCTCCCTCCTGGCTGCCCTCCAGTGTAATAGTTGTGGCCTATAGGTGCTGCTTTAGTGCCACATAACAGGTCAAACTAAAAAGAAGATTAAAAAAAGCAGCCCCCCCCCCCCTTAGTCTGACAACGAGACAAAATGAGAGCTTATCTTCACCCCGAGCTCTATCTATCTGTGTTAGGTGCACACCCTCTTCAGGCAGAAGATTCGGGGATTCATAGTATAGCAAATTGAAGCTTCCCAACAATTTTGGAGACTGGTGGCGCTGCTGCTTTTTATTGGATATGACATGGAGATAGGAATTACTTTATTAGAAATAATACTCCAATAAACAAGTGTTTTGAGGCTTTCTATGCAACACTGATCCGTGGATTTACTCTTCAAATGCCGTCACACCTACTACCCTTCCTACCTCTTCTTGTTCCTTCCTGGACACCCCCGCTCCGCTGGCCATGGTGGTGGGGTCGGCATACCTTTTCATTCTTCCTTTACTATTCCCCCCTGCCCTTTCCACTCTTCCTTTTTTCCTTCATTTGAATATAATTTTTCTTACTTTTTGAGACCCCATTCCTTAACTCTTCTTGTAATCTGTTGTCCTCCTGGCCCTGTTAGCTCCTTTTGCAGTGACCTTGACACTCTTTTCTCTACGCTTCTTCCGTCTCCTAACCCTTTAATCTTTTTGGGTGACTTTAGTCTTCATCTTTCTTCTATTCATTCTTCTTTACCCTTAATTCCCACTCTGGATTCCTATCACTTCTCCCCTATTTCTAACCCCCCTTCTCATATCTCTGGTTCTCATCTTGATCTTATCTTCTCCTCTACCTTATTCACTTCCTCCGTCTCAGCCTTTTCTTTTTATTCCTCTGATCACTCTTTTCTCTCCATGTCTATCATCCTCCCTCCCAGTACTCCTCTTTGTTCTTCCCCCAGACATACTATCGCTGTGACGGCTGATCTTGTAATACTTCTTCTTCTATTTCATCTTGCTCTTCCCTTCTACCCTCTTACTCCAGCTTTACCTCTCTCTCAGCCGACAATGCTGCTTCTTCTCTCTGTCGCTATCCTCTACTTCTGACTCACTCCACTCTGCCTCCCCTTTTTCTCCCACTCGCAAACCCCCCAAACCTTGGCTCACGCCTCAGCTTCCCTGCCAGCAGCACACTCTGTACCATGCTGAGTGTCGTTGGAGTAGGTCCCACTCAGACTCTGACTCTTCTACTCTTTCTTCCCTGCATGCTTTATTCAACACTGCACTCCTTTTTGCCAAGCGATCTTACTATTCTGACAATATCAACTGCTATTCTTCCGACCCCAGTCACCCCTTCAAACATGAACTCGTATTCTTTCTCCATCACCCCCTGATCCCATGCTTGCTTCGTCTCTTTCATCCACTGACCTGGCCTCTTAGTTCTCCTCTAATGTCGCTCTTCTGCGTTCTGCTATCACTCCCTCATCCCCTACTTTTGTCTCTTCTCCTTCCTATCAATCGGCATCTATGTCCTCATTTCATCCTATCTTTAATGCTTTAACTGCCTTGTCTCTTCCTAGAGCTCACACTACATCTGCCCCTTCTGGCCCTATTCCTTCTTCTCTCACCCCCCAAATCTATCCTTATTTATTGCCTACCTTACTGCCTTGATTATCACTTCTAACTTCATAGTTTCCATCCTTGTTTAAGCATGCCACCGTTCTCCCGATCCCCAAAAAACTCTCTATTGACCCTTCTGTTTCCACTAATGTCCGCCCTATATCACTTCGTTACTCTCTCTCTAAACTTCTCAAACACCTTATTTACTGACAGCGTTCTTTCTTTATTACTGCAAACTATATCCTTCCCTGTTTCCAATCTGGTTTCCGTGCCTGTGATTCCACAGAGACTACTCTCCTCCCTTTCTGCAACTCCCTCCTCTCTGCACGCTATGCGCGCCACTCTTGCCTTCTGATTCTTCTCGACTTGTCAGTCGCCTTCGACGCTGTAGATCATTGCCTTCTTCTCTCTCTACTCTTGGGTTTTCTGGGACTGTCCTGCGCTGGCATCATTCCTACCTCTCTGATCGTATTCATTCTGTCTCCTTTGCTGGTAAATCTTCTCCCACACTCCTCCTCCATCCTGGTGTCTGTCAACATCTGTCCCGCGCCTCTATAATTTCATCCTTTGGTTTGTGTCACCATCCCTATGCTGATGAGACCCAGCTTTTTCGATCCTTTTCTGCGTTCTCTTCCTCTATTCCTGTCTTCTGGCTATTCAGTTCTGGGTGTCTGGCCATTACCTCGTTCCTAATTCCTCCAAGACTGAGGCCCTCTTCTTTCCTGTCTCAATCACCCTCCTCCGTGGCCCCTTGCTTCAATCTCCTTTCCTCCTTCTTTGCTTCCCATCTCTCCCTCTGCCCGGAATGTAGGTGTCTACCTTGATTCCCCCTTCTCTTTCTCCACTCACATCTCATCTCTCTCTCTCGCTCTTGTAGGGTTCATCTGTTTAACCTCCGCAAAGCCCAGCCTTTTCTCACTTTCCATGAATCTAAATTGTTAATCCCCTTCCTTATTTTCTCTCATCGTTTCTATTGCCCCCCTCTCCTGTTGGGTCTTCATATCTCTCGTTTAAGCCTCCTAAAATCTGTCTATAATTCCTCGGTCCATCCTCTTTTCCCTCTTTCCCTGCCAAGATTCCATTTCTCCAGCTCTAATTTCACTTCGATGGCTACCTTCTCACTCTTGCCTCAAGTTCAATATCCTATGTCTTGTCTTTACATCTCTCCATAATCTTGCCCTCCATTATCTGTCTTTCTTGCTCTCATTTCATTCCCCTGCTTGATCTCTCTGTTCCCAATCCCAGTTCCTTCTGTCTGACCCCCGTCCTCCCTGTGCCCTATCTCGCTTTCGATCCTTCTCTCTCTTGGCCACTCTCAATTGGAATGCACTCCCTCTTTCCCTCCACTCTCCTTTCTCTTATCCTCTCTTCTGCTCTGACCTTAAGACTCATCTGCAAGTTTTTGTTTCTGTGTCATTTTATTATTTAAATTGTACCATCTTTGATATTATTTTTAAGCACTTTGGCGTAAAGCACTCTATAAATTCAAATCAAATACAACAAATAGATTATAATACCTAAGGAACTCCAGGTCAATACAAACTTCCTGCTAGAGGCCTGCACTTCCGTCACAGATCAATATACTGCCCATGGCGGGCAAAACCTCAACAAGTCGCTACAGGTGTGGCACAAGCTTAAACAGCGATCTCTCGCTCTGTGGCCCGATTCTGGCATGCTCAGAACTGTGTCTCCAACCAGTTGGGTTTTCATATCATCAGTGGCCGGCACCTGCCAGGGGATTCAGTGCTGAACAGTGCATTGCCATGCAGTGGAACCAGGTTAAAGCTTTGCGGCTGGAGGTGCTGTGGAGGCCTCCTCAATATACTCATAAGCAGGGATTTGAAGACCCACAAGGACTTCTTCGGGTCAAAGGAACACAGTTAATTTTTAGAGGCAAATAGCCTATCAAAAATCAGAATAATGTACTTGTTGCTTTCAAGGCTCTTGCCCCTCTTTTGGGTATTTCCATAGTCCTTGCTGGCCCTCTGACATACCCGCTTAGGAACAATATAGTGCTCAGTCTCTGGCATGAGAAGTTCCGTGTCCGGTTGACAAATCAGACCCACGGCTGTTGTTTCGTGCTTTTGCAGTATTTATACAACAATGTGACGTCATCCCCTTAGCTCCACATCCTATCGATTCCACTGATCAGAAGTATTTCTGCACCAGATAAAACAGATGTTATAGGTCCTCTGATATAGCAAATGGCTCAACCCACCACTGGAAAAGCTATCCCCTATTATTTGTGTCTCCCAAGATACCTGTATGATCTTTTAATTCTTTTAATTCTTGCCTTCCTGTTTTATGGTGTCCTACCTCCCCACATGTCCTATTCTTCCAATTAACCCGGTCCACTGAATGTTCCCTCTGGTCCTAGTACTGTACTGAATCCCCCTTTTGTACCCACCTAGTCATTAGTATTCTCTGGGAGTACATTTCATCAGAGCAGTATTTCTGCAGGATGAATACCTGAACTTTTCATGATGATGTCAGGAACCTGCTTTGAACTGAGAGCGGGCTTGGGTCTGATCTCAGCTTGTCCATTAGTCTGCAAGATGTGCTCTGAAGGGCAGGTCGCATGTTCTTCACATCACCTTTTTCCCCATATCCTTAGCCTTACAGGTGCTGTTTGAAAGGTATTTGCAAGCTACGACACAGTGAATACTCTTAGTGTGTCGTGTGTATGGTTTTCTTGAATGGGCTTCCCGTTTAAAAACAAATATGTATAAGAAGTCACATGAAGTCCTGGCATTATGTCTCTGGCTGCCAATGCTAACCTGGCATCATAAACTGTACTGTGTCCTTTAATACCATCATAGCATGTGACCCTCTAAGACAACCAGCTCTAATTTATGCTGCAAAGGTTGTATTGTACCTTGTGCAAAACCTCTCCATTATGTTGCAGCCTCTCCCAGTGCCTACTTAAGTGTTGCAGCGTTGTAAAGACTGGTACAGTGCTTCAGACTGTTTAAGATATGTTGCCATGGCACTAAGGGAGTGGCGCAGAACCTCTTGTGTACTATGTTATCATGGCGTGTACAAAAACACCTTTTCATAAAACACTCCCCATGTTTGACCGGTTTGACCAGGTCTCTTCGTTTTTAGCCACCGCCCAACGTGACTCCCCCCAGCGATTAGCCAACCTCTCCCTCCTACCTCCTCCTCTCCCCTTCCCTTTATTTAGCTTTTTTGCTTCTGGCAATTTCCTGTCCTCCCAATATATATATTTAGCTCAGCTTTATTCAGATCATTGTTTGTTTTTTTTTTTATACAATTTTATTTTTCAATAGACCATAACATATGACATTCAGAAGCAACGAGATGGTTTTTTGCAAGGCCATTTTTCAAACGCCATTTTACCCTGTTTATGTCCTTGGAGTGATGGTGCAAACCAGTGGCTTGATTTCTGTGTTTTCTTTCTTCAAACCTCGGACATCACACAATATGGAGGAGGCCAAATGTGGGAAGGTTCCTGCACCTTGGAGCATTTGTGGAATTAATGCAACCTTGAAATGCCCTAAATGCGTTGGCGCTATGTTGGTTTTCTCTTACATTCATGTGTATTTTCCTGCCTTCCCTATAGAGTCAGCCCTCCTCCCTCAGCATGCTGGACCTTCTGAACGTGGCTCGTGACATCGCCCAGGGGTGCCAGTATCTGGAAGAAAACCACTTTATTCACAGGTAAGTCGCATAAATGAAGAGGGACAATGGAACATGCTCCAGTGGCGACCTATATAGCTGTATTGGTTTCCGTAAGACTCAAAGATCTGCAGGAACCACACTGCTGTTCTTACCAGATACCCGCAGAAGGCCGCGCACCAACACTTGGAATCTGTCTTGGCGTGCGCCGCAGAAGTGTGCGGAATATGCTCTTGGGCACACTGGGTCAGGCTAGAATGCTAATGCAAATTTCATCCCACCACATGGGAGTTATTCATTGGCAGTTATCCTTTTTGACTTGTCAAATCTCTCTCCGTCAGAGTTTTGCGCGCTACATCTGAATTCGCACCATGTCACTTTCTTGACCTTAATCCTACATTCCGTAGTGACCTATCTTCAAACTAAAGAATATTTTCTTCCGTCTTTGTTTTATTGCATTTTACCCAGAGACAGCGCAAGGGGTGAATGACAGCGCAAGGGGTAAATGGCAGCGCAAGGGGTGAATGACAGCGCAAGGGGTGAATGGCAGCGCAAGGTGGTGAATCTCAGCGCAAGGGGTGAATGGCAGCGCAAGGGGTGAATGACAGCGCAAGGGGTGAATGACAGCGCAAGGGGTGAATGGCAGCGCAAGGGGTAAATGGCAGTACAATGGGGAAGGGATAGCAGCACAAGGTGGATGAAATGACAGCACAAGGAGGAAGGAATGACAACAGAAGAGGGGAAGGGATGACAGGTCAAGGGGAGGACCTACAGCGCACGTGGAGGAAGGAATGACACCGCAAGAGGGAGGGATGACAGCACAAGATGGAGAAATGAAAGTGCAAGGTGGACAGGGATGACAGTGCAAGGGGGCAGGAATGACAGCACAAGGGGAATGGCAGTGCAAGGGGGAGGAATACAGCACAAGTGGGAATGATAGCGCAAGCGGAGGGAATGACACTGCAAAGCAGGCAATGACAGTGCAAGGGGCAGAGGAATGGCAGTGCAAGGGGGAGGAATGACAGCATAAAGGGGGCGGAATGACAGCATGAGGGAAGAATGACAGCCCAAGGGGGATGAATAGCGCAAGGGGGAAGAATGCCAGCGAGAGGGAGGGAGGAATGAAAGCACAGCGGAAGGAATAACCGCACAAGGGGGGAAGGAATGACAGTGCAAGGAGGGGAAGGAATGACAGAGCAAGGGTTGAAGGAAATACAGTGCAAGAAGAAGAATGACAGCACATGGGGAAGAATGACAGCACAAGGTGGGAAGAATGACAGCACATGGGGAAGAATGACAGCACAAGGTGGGAAGAATGACAGCACAAGGGGGAAGAATGACAGCACAAGGGAGGAGGAATCACAGCTCAAGGTTGGGGACATGACAGTGCAAGTGGGGGCAATGACAGCACAAGGGGGAAGTAATGACAGCATAAGGCGGAAGGAATTGCAGTGAAAAGGGGAGGAATGACAGCTCAATGGGGTAGGAATGACATCACAGGGGAAGGAATGACCGCACAAAGGGGTTTGGGGGGAATTACCACACAAGAGTGGAAGGAATGACAGTGCAAGGAGGGGAAGGAATTACAGTGCGAGCAGGAAAAATAAATAACAGCACAAGGAGCGAAAGGAATGACATCACAAGGGGGAGGGATGACAGCAAAGAGGAGAAGAATTACAGCACAAGGGGGATGAATAACAGCACAAAGGGAAGAATGACAGTGAAAGGGGGGAGAAATGACAGTGTGGGAGAATGAAAGCGCAAGGGGGAGGAATGACAGTGCAAGGGGGTGGAATGGTAGTGCAAGGGGGAGAGGAATTACAGCACAAGGGGGAGAGACAGGGCAAGGGGGAAAGGAATGGCAGCGCAAGGGGGAAGAATGACAGTGCAAGGTGAAGGACTGACAGCGCAAGGGGGAAGAATGAAAGCGCAAGGGTGGGGAGAATGGCAGCACCAGGGTGGGTAGTATGACAGTGAAAGGGGAGGAATGCCAGCACAAGGGGGTAGAAATGACAGCACAGGGGAAGGAATGAACGCACATGGGCGAAGGAATAACCGCACAAGGGGGGAAGGAATAACTACACAAGAGGGATGGAATGACAATGCAAGGAGGGGAAGGAATGACAGCATAAGGAGGGGAAGGAATGAGAGCATAAGAAGGGGATGAAATAACAGTGCAAGGGGGAGTAATGACAGCACAGGGTGGATTAATGGCAGCACAAGGGGGAAGAATGACAGGCCTGGGGTGGGAAGAATGACAGTGAAAATGGGTAGGAATGAGAGCACAAGGGGATAGGAATGACAGCACAGGGGGAGGCATGACCGCACAAGGGGGGAAGGAATGACAGCATAAAGGAGGGGAAGGAATGACAGCACATGCGTTGAAGGAATGGCAGTGCAAGAAGGGTAAGAAATTACAGCAGAAGGGGAAGGAGTGACAGCTGTAGGGAAGGCATGGTATCACAAGTATCGACACTGACACAATGGATACAATTTCTAAAATCTTTATTGATAATGCTGGGGTTGGAGAAACTCCTTTTCAGCCCTATTACTAAGATGGGAGTATTCTCGACACTGTCCTAATGAAGTCTGTCAAATCAAAATAGCCTATACTAACAAAAACTTAATGCCTGCTCTATCTCTTGTAAAGAAAGTGTAAAAAGGAGAAAATGTATGCAAAAGGAAAAGTCAGTGTTCAAATGATAACGTGGCTGAACAAGCTCTCCTCCCCATGAAAGGCCTCATGAGGTAAAGCGATCCTTGTAGGCAGGATGACACACTCTGGCTCAGCTTCCAACACAATACACAGTTCACAACCGTGGATCGAGGCCCGCCTGGCCTTCCACGTTTAAAGTTCCTTTCTCTGGCTTTCAAAAATAATGTTTCAACCAAAACGTTCAAAAAAGTCCTCCTCTGCCGGATTCAGACCTCTCACGATACAGTTCTCGTACATCCCCATCTGCCGAGCTCAGACCTCTCACAATACAGTTCACAAAAAGTTGCAAGGGGGCTCCCTTCTCCAAGCTTAATTTATATATGGGGTCTCCCTCAATCGGGCTCGGACCACTTTTGGGTGTCGAAGTCTTTTGAATGTGGGTGGCTTTCTTTAAGGACCACTGCAAGACTATTTTGATTCAACGTTCACTATTTACTTTCACCCTTGCTGTATGTTCGCCCTTTAGCTGCAAACAATGCACCTTTCACAGAGACTTTTGAATCGGTTACTTCTTTCACCAGACCACTCCGTAACTTAATATCACTTATCTTGCAGCTGTATTTCACTTTAAAGTTCATTCACAGGTCTGCCGTTCTTTGTGTTTCATCCACACCCATGCAGCCTTCACTTGTGATATGATGTTGCTTCTTCATTCATTTTAACACACACCAGTCTTGCAGGTGGCTTGCCAACTCACCGGCTCTGTGTTCTTCTTTCTTGTTTGGCATTTTCCAATTTTCAAGTCAAGGTTAGTACCAGATGTTTGACATCGTCTCCCCATTCAATCTTTACTTGTGGGATTTTGCTTTCTCCAGGCATCTTTTGCGGCCTGTCGGAGGCAATCACATCCAGTAGGGAAGCCTTGGGGTTTACGGCCTGCTACTCTAGTCCCTCGGTCTGTTGCTCTGCTCCAGTAGGTGTGCTTTTCTCCTGGAAGTTCTGCTCGTTCTCGTGTTCCTCCTTCCTCAGAGTGTGTCTTTAGGTGTTGCCTTTTATTTGTGTGAAGAGAGCCAATTGGTATCAGGTGTATGCACTTAGGATGAAGTGCCTAACCTTGCCTGACCCAATTAACGGGACATGTCTAGTACGATGTCAGAGAGTTGGTCTGGTTACTCTCAGTCACCCTCTTCCTCGGCCCAGTGTTTGTGTAAAAAGGGGATGGGGGGATTTGGGACTTTGGTAGATCCTAAAATATAGGATGGGGTAGGTGAATAAAAGAGGGGGAAACCGGCGTCTCACCATCGGCTATCTCACCCCCACTCCCTGAATACCTCTCACCCAGTTGATCCTCCTGCACTAGTTCAAACCCAGGAACTGGATACAAAAGTGATGGCTTTGTCCTGGCCACCTGTTTCTACCCAAAGTGGACATGTTAGCTGACATCTGTCAGTCAGCGTGTCCATGTTGAGAAAGAGGGGGCCATTTGAAAACCAGATGGCACTCCTCTCCTCTACCCAACATGGACACACTAGCTGACAGCTGGACTCCTCTCCTGTCAATCAACGAGTCTATGCTGTATTAGCACATAAACACAGATCGCTTTGTGCTGCTGAAGCGGCAGGCACGTGATTTAAAACATTACTCCCCATAGGCCAAATGCCTCAAACAACCACAATCATTGGTTTAAATGGCAGAAGGCCATTTAAAAGTAACACATTGTGCATTGCCCATTGCATCCAAGCATTGCCAGTTGCCATGCCAACCAGACACTGTGTTCCAAAACCCCATCTCTTTCTCTTTACTCAATAGCCATGGTTTCGGCCTTATGGTTTTCCTTTGCACCACTAAAATGTCGAAAATCAAAAAGGAGGTGTGATATCACATAATGGTCTTTCCCAGCAGCTGTCTAATACTGGATTCCAACAATATCCCAGGATTAGTTCTCTTGATTACAGTCAAGAGATCTTTTTGCTCTATGCAGCCAAACCTCTTCACCAAATAATAACACGTGTACCACTTCTGGAACCAGCTCTTCTCTCCACTCACTGCCTGCTCTGTTCCTCAAGACGAATCAAAAATCTGTTTCTGATGGATTGGTGTCAGGAAAGGTATCTCAGTGGGCTGAGCATCTACAGCAGAGGTCCATGTGCAGCCACTCATTGCAATCCCAAATGTTGTGACTCAGGCATTCATGCTTCTGAAATGGATGTCACCATTTATATGGACAGCAATAGCATCAATTATTTTAGTGATATGTGTGATGTCAAAGGAATTCCCAATATACATTCAAAAAAAGGTTATCTAATGGGGAAAAACTGTGGGGTGATGCCAGAGGAAGTGAGGGAAGAACCCGCGGCCTGGCTTCCATTCATTGTGACAATTTGCTGTTGCTGGACATCCAAGCTCTCTCTGCATCTCGTTTCTGGCATACGTTCTCACACCTCACCATGAACGACCAGATCGGAATACAGATGACGTGGGAAACGGAACAAAACACGTGATTTTGATAGAGTTGAAAATGTCACTGTCCAGGCATTTTTAGAGACAACTTCACAGAACGTCAGTAGAGCACACCGAGTGTTGGGAATAATCAGATGCCAGAAGGGTCCCTAACATTGACATCATCAGGGCACACAGCATGCACGTTTCCATCAGTGTGCAGCTATCTGCAGATTATGGAATCTCTCATCCTTTACTGCTCTGGGTTTTTGTGTAGCCACTTCCTGCCCGCTTGGAGTCACTTTTAGAAGGGCGCATAGAGGAAACTCAGGGAACTGCTATGGTCTTGCCGTAGTCCTAAGAGTCGATTTTAGTAGTCGCTGAGGAAGCCTAAGATTGTCATAAGGGTAGGCAAAACCCGACCTATGATTAGCCATGTAGCACGGCAGGTCGGGATGTGGGGCCAGACACCAGCATCACAGTTAGAAGAGACCAGTCGAGGCCGAGAGGGGAGTAGTAAGTAAAAGTAAGCCATAGGCTTGTATGCCTCCTAAACTTTTCAAATGTCTGTAGAATGAAATAAGCTATGTTTAGTTATGAAAACCTAGGGGGAAGTAAAATGGCTTTCAAAGATCCATGGCTGATGGATTTCAATGTAGGGCTGATAATTGACATTACTGGAAAGGCAAAAAACTCTGGGGCGCCTGGCCCAAATGGCTTGGCCATGTCGATCCTAAAATCCGACCCAGAAAATTGGGCAGTATTATTATGTTTCTTATTTGAAAAGGTGTGCCAGTATGGGGTGATACTACATTTTGGACTCAGTCTATACTGGTCCCTATGTTTAAAGCTTGAGACCGATCACTCCCCGAGAATTATCGGTTGCCATCTCTTCTTGATTCTACAGGAAAGACGTTTTCCTCCATGTGTACCGAGACATTTGCAATCATGGGTAGATGATAATAAATGATTACATCCTTTACAAACAGGTTTCCGGGCAGGGGACAGTACGAATCTAAACATTAGAATTTTGGATAAGCTGATCTCCAATGCAAATAGAAAGCAGAGTCCATCATTGTATATCACCTATGTGGATTTTAAGTCAGCATTTGACCTGGTAAATAGATACCGTCTGTGGGCAAAACTGAAAAAAATTGGGCTGTCCGCCTTGGCTTCTTCATGTGATTATATCCCTGCATAACAACACAACAGCAAAAATACGCTTAGGCAAAGAGAGCTTGCTATCAAGGGAAATTAAGATAAACAGAGGGGTTAACCAGGTGTGGATGTTTGCCCCTCTGCTTTTCCATTTATATTTGGCCGATTTGATTCTGGTCACCTAGATTAAATCTGTAAAAGATTGCAGCAATACTTTATGCGGGCAATTTAATATTATTCAGTTACAAAGTTGCTGGAATTAAGGGACTATTTGTTATGCCAAGGGAAATCTAGAGAAAACTAATGTTATGCTGGCTTCTACTAGGGACATTAAAAGAGTAGCCATGGAAATCCTTCTGAGGCTAATTCAATATACCTCCTCATATAAATATTTTGGACTGGAGTTGATGCATTCGGCAAGTTACAAAAACATTATAAAGATCAAAACAGCAAAGGCGAGACAGTTAACATTTCTTGTAAAGAGATTTGCAAGAGAAAGGGTCGGTTTCTCTATGAAGGGGATGCTAATGTTGTACAAACAGTGGTTTTGTCCCTCAATACTGTATGGTGTGGAGGCCTTGGAAATGGCAAACCTGGATTGGTTAAACCGTATCGAGGGCCATTTTGGGCACAATATGTTGGGGTTAGAGCAGTCAACCCCGATGGAGTACTCACGGTTGGAGCTCGGGCCTCCAGTCCATGAAGGCAATGATATTAAGACAGAGAGGCGAATTGTTACTTCAAATGAATACCATTTATAAGGAAAAGCGGCTGGCCGGGATGGTGATATATAGATCTGTTGTGTCACAGGAGGAGGATAGATATTCACAAATGATAATGAATATGTTCCACTCTTCGGGTTGGCTACATGATTTTAGTTAACAAAAACACATTATTTAGTATTGAAGAGAATTTTTGCGAAGAAGGTAGAACAGTGGGACTGGATTTGTAATTATGAACATCTGTCTTTACTTCAGGGTTATCCAGCAATATCCAACGTAACTCACAAATGTATGAGACCTCAGCTTTATTTGATATTCTCCCCTGATCCTGAGGTCCATAGGCTCAGGCTGTTGATGCGTATTAAGCAGCTACCAGTCCTTGCTATTATAGGAACAAGATTGAAATTGCAAGAGGAGTCCAGATTCTGTAGAATTTGTCAGATCACTGGGAATAAAGAAACCATTGAACATCTCTTTACAGAATGTCCTAGGTTGGGCCCTCTGTATATGATTTATTTTGGTCATCTGGTACGTATGTATGAAGCAATATAGAAACAGGAATTTTTGACCCACTGCCTTAACACCTATTCTGTTTCTGTACATATTGCAATATATCAAGTATGGCTCCATATCCGGAAGTTTATTTGATGGATTTCAAAAGATGTGATTGTGATGAAAACTGAAAAAATAATTGAGAAATTTAAGAGGAACATTTTAGAAATGTAGTTTAAGTTTGAGAAATTCAAGTCTGAATTTAAATCTTAAAATTGAATATGAATTTAAAGGTGAATAATTTAAAATACTATCTAGAGTTTTATGAAGAATTTTTTTTAAATGTTAGATTGATTGAAAATGTTAGTAATTAATTATTTTTTTATGAGCTATTGAATACGTGTTTCCCTTTCATTCTACCACTGTACGTTTTCCAAGCTCTTGCTGGGTTACGTGGGAGAAGGTGAAGCAAAGAAACACACAGGATACAGCTTGCCTCGGCCTTATGTGTTGCCTTCTCTCCCATGCAGAGACATTGCTGCCAGGAACTGCCTCCTCACATGTAAAGGCCCTGGACGGGTAGCGAAGATAGGAGATTTCGGAATGGCCCGGGATATCTACAGGTAACTGCAAAAAAGATTTTGGCTTCAAAGCTGAGTGGATGCTGTCACTGCCTGAAAACAAATGCAATTTGCCACTTTTTACATGCTCTATAAGGTGCAAGACTCTGCTCTAAAGTCACACACCTCAAAGTATACCGTAACATCATACAGAGACCCTTGAATCCAGATTCATGGCAGCTTTTAGCTCAGTAAATGTTTCATAAAATATATACCTTGCCATTTCATTTATTTTGGGGGTGCATGCTCACTGACATCTGAAGTCAAGCTTCAAAGCTTGACCAAACTTGATATCAAGCCCATCAAAGACCTCAAATGTTAAATGAGCCGTGATGTCACGCATGCAGCTTTTAGGGCTATCGCATATGGACACGAGTAACTATACATGAAAATCCCTCAGGAACTTGTGCATGGGGATACTCTTGTAGATATTTGTAATGTATAAATAGCGGCAACAAAACTGGCAACATCTACACTTGATCAAGATGAAACATTAGGGTTGAGGCCACCTGATCTCACATGTTATATGAAGGCTCTTATGTGTACTCAAATAGTTTCCAATGTAGTTAGGAAACCCTTCACCCCCTACTTCATGCAACCTCAATGGGGACCCTGTTCTCATTATTTCCACTGGTCGTCTCCATGAATATATTCCAAGCAATGAGCAGACTGCCTGCAGTGGAACTAGACTGCAATATAGAGGGTGTATTATCTACACATACCCACGCAGGTTGACCCCCTCCATGTCCTACATCTCTTTCTCTCTCTATTTGCGCATGAGCCTCTTCAGTCTCAACTCTTGATTTGCTCATTTCCCTGTCCCCTGTTTTTCATGGGTCTGTTGTCACGTGGTAGTTGGAAATCACCCCAGCGGCCCATGTTGAAGGGAATGTTGGTCATACCTGCTATGTGAGAAGTCCAGTGTGAGCCGTATCGCTTGTTTTCAACCTCCCGCCTCGAGCCTTCACTCTCAACTCTCACTGAGCCCAGACCATAGATTATTGATAATGAGGATAGGAGAAAGGAAGAAACTAATGTCCCCCTCAAAATACTGGTGAAGGAGATTTAGTCATTAGAGACCTGCCGCATCATGCAGTGCACACATGTTTGTGACCATATGAACACTTGATTGCACATTCATCAATGAGACTTTCACAATGACACTGTCACATGGAAGGGAGGAGAAGCAGAACTCCTCACTGAGTCATCACCATGTTTTTACCCTCGAGCGCGGCAAGGAAGGAGCTGAAACCTATGCTTACAAATGTGGATACAAGCATTGACCTGCTGAGGATCATAACATGAATTACCTGTATCATTTAAAAATCTGTATTCAGCTCATGAGAAATCCAACAATAAATCACAAAATATACATTTGTTAAAACACCCACAGAATGTAAAAAATATAAAACAAAATCCCGCCTCCGACAAAGCTTGATGAGCTCTCCAAGTGCTATTGCATCTAACTCCTAGAGCAGCTCAGGAGCCACATCTCTGTCCACAGGAAAACTCGAGCGTTGTTTCCAAAACCTACTCCGATGTTGTGCAGTCACAAAAAAAGCCAGTACATACATGGTGGATCTTAGAAAGACTAGGGCTTTGTTAACTTGACTGACACTCTTTGACCAGAACAAGGGCATAGAGGCTAAAACAAAAGCTGAAGGCCTTTAGCCCCAGCAGGCATGAGTTCACTCAGATTTTGTCTGAAGCCATTGCTCCCCCTTGAATCAAGTGTAGCATGGAAAGCCGACTAGGGCAGCTTTACCAAGTATTCCATCTTAAAGCTCTAAACGGCTCTGGTATAAGATGTATTGTCTACTTTGTTATGGAAGAAGAGAGTTGTCTCAATCTATGCGAGCCAGGTCATGGAATAGAGCCTCTCCAACTTCAGGATGTCCAAGGAAGCCTCTTTGCGCTAATTAGCAATTGGGTTCCCTCATAACCTTCCCCAAAGGACATGGTCATTTATTTCTAACTGATCAGTAATTGGGGGCAGTGGTAGTTGTGAGTCACCTCATCAAAGGTGGAGGGACCTTTGGGACTCCCAGAAACTGCCAATGGATCTCTTTTCTCGCTACACTCACTAAATAACACACTCTTCAGCATAACTGCCACAGACCTCCGCAGTCTAAGACTCTGCCACCACCTTGGCCTGGTAAGCATCCAGGGACTCCCCTGCTCTATTGCACAATATGTCCAACAGAAATGCAACACCTCCCCGGAAGCTGCTGCAAAAACATCTGGGAGGGCCAGTACTGATGAGGTATGCATCCAAGTTGTCACATTTCAGTGGATCTTCCAATGTGTTCACCAAGTTGTGTATTTCATGGAACATCTGGACTCCATCCCATCACCCAATACCATAGAGAGATTTTGAAACGCCTCTAGTAATAACCCTCTCCAGGGCATACAACAGAGCTACCATCACGGTTCCCATTGTAGTCTGCACCACATGTAGCCCACAGAGAACAGGACCATTGATCTAGTCCAACTAACCATGTAGATCGAGAATAAATAACAATAGGGCAAAGGCATCACCCTTTATCACCCTTTATCCAGATCCAGAGTTCAGCTTGATAGCTAGGATCTGAGGCTTGCCATGTCAGGTGCCCCACCACCCTTGCCACTGACACCGAGTATATTTGGCTGACATGAGATTGAGGAAAAAGCAATGCTGCCCAATTCACTTTCTTGGAGTCAAGGAGGGCGCTGGACAGAATGTTGCCTAAATGTATAAACTACCAAAGCCTTACTAGAAGGACCTTTCCCTGGGTCTTGACTTTGTGCCGAGTAGTGAGATGATATGATAACTGGCAGGATGTCAAGACTTGAGGTTTGCCTTGAGTATGAATACCTCTGTCCCTAAACAACCAACAGAAAGACACAAAACACTTGCTGTTTGAGGATTAGGGCCACAGGTGGCAGGAACACTATGTCCTCCTAGGGCTGCTGTGGAAGAAGGAGCAGGTTAGGTAAGTATGGTGCAAGTTCGTGATCAAAGGCATTAATAGAAAGAAATAGGCAGGACACCTTAACTGGGAGGAGGACTGGAGAGTGGTAGAAAATTCAGGAGTAAACCCTGTTCCCTCAGTGGATTCAAGTGGCAGCTGGCGGGAAGAACAACACGATGGACAGACAAGAAATGCACCCACTGGAAACACCTGAACCAGTGTAGAGAGTGGGGAAGTGCTTGAGTCCAGAGGTTGAAGCAGAACGGGATACCAATACGTCTGATGCCAGAAGGTAAGTCCAAATGCAGTCCGTGATAGCAGCTCCAAGGTCAAGCCAGAAAAAGCAGCAAGGTAGAGCGTGGAGCCGTTACGGATGAGGCAAAAGGGAACCCAATAAGCAAGGTCCGAGGTCAACATCCAGATAACAAGAGTCGAAGAAATCAGGAAACACCAAATGCTGGTCGGAACAGCTGAGAAGCACAGACCAACAGGAACACAGCTGTTTTATGCACAGCGTTGTGGGACCCGAATCACGTGATCCTGATGGCGTGCATCACGTGTCGGGTCTCGCACTTCCTGGTTTGCTGCAGGGCCATGCCACGTGATCCAGACAAGAGTGTCACGTGTGGTGATCCGTGGAACAAGGAAGTGATCACGGCTACTGAGTCTGGGGATGAGCCTGGGGGTGTTCAGGACGCCTTGTCACGTGCTTGCTGGCATGCAGAGGATCAGGAGACCGTATCGCCTGTCAGGCGCTGCAGCAACCGTCCCTTTAAGGGAACGCGTGGTCCACCATGTCTCGACAAATGCCATGGCAGGCACCATCTATGGTACAAGAATAGACGTGCCAGCTGCTGTGAGGTAATAGAACATTATTATTATTATTATTATTATTATTATTATTATTATTATTATTATTATTATTATTATTATTATTATAACGTTTACTCCTGATTGTAGCTCTGCACCATGAGAGGTGTGAACTTTGGGTATTACCTATATATGTTGGGGCATGCATGACACAAGATCCATCTTGTCCCCATTCTTAAAAATGGTACCTATCACAACCTGACTGGGAAATGGTAAAGTGAGCCCTTCTTCACTAAGGCATTCAGAACGTTACATAAGAGAGAGGCTCCTGAATCTTACAAGTGCTTAAACAAAGCAACCCCTACAATATCATGCCCATTACCTTATCACACTTATAGCACTCGCTATCACTATTGTGGTGAATGAAGGCATTGGTCAGATGTTATCTCTTCAGGCAGGGAAAGATCACAAGCTGACCCTTCTCTATTCTCTGATACTTTGGGCCTGTCTTCCTAGACATGGCCTAAATAAGTCACCCATGTAGCCTCTGCTATCTTGCTCTTCTTGATAGCAAGAACGGTCATGCTCCCCGTGTGAACTAGCCACCAGGAATCTCTGCTGTCCTTTGCAGTCACTGTGGCCTTCATTGCCCCCAATCTTCCCAAGTCATGGGAAGCGAATGGGACAAGTATGGGTGGTACCATTGGCTTTGCAGGCCTACATTCCTTGCCAAACAACCCTTTAATCCTAACCCTTAAATTGTGAGGGGGGTGCCATCAGAAGATGTAAAGACGCATTGTTGCAACTTACACATAGCTCCTCTTTCTGGTTCTGACTTAATTCTTCATGCACCGCTCCATAGAAGTGTTCTTCTGGTCTCATTAGATCATTCAGCGGTTTTCGACACAGTGAATCATTCTAAGCTTTTACTCTCTCCTTAAACACTTGGTATTTCTGACTCTCCTGTATTACCTCCACGTCCACTCTTCCTCGTCCCAGTACTTACTTCATGAGGCACCTGCCTCCGACACAGGACCTTCTTCTATTTCTTTAAATCTCTATAACTCCTCCCCCACATCCATGTCACTCAGTTTTAATTTTTCCTGCCTCCGGCAGGTTGGACTTTTTCTTCCCGGTGCGGGGCACCAGGGAGCACCGATTGCTGGCCCCCTCGGGGGGGCTGTGTGGCGGGGCCCTCGGCTCCCTCAGGTGCGGCGCTGCTCCTGGGCCCCCTGCGGGGCTTGGGGTCACAGTTGAGCTGGATTGCCTCGCTCGGTTCTTTGCTGGGCTCCGGACCGCAGCGTGAGCATTGTGTCCCGGGTCCTGCACGGCCCCGGGAAGGTAAGGAGAGGGGAGGACTGGGCTTGATGTTTTTCCTCTCTCCTCCTGTTTTGGCCGTCTTGATTCGACTTGGCAGTATGGGCTAGCTTTCCCTTTTGTTGTGAGGCCTCTCTGCTTCTTGTCGTGGGGTGACAGTGGCAGAGAGTCTTTGGGAGTGCGGGGGCTCTGTTCTGTCGCAGGCATGTCACATACCACCCGCTCCTCAGACACACACAGCACAGGATGCACCGGATGTTAGCTGCATTATCTGGGGGAAGGTAAGGAGAGGGGAGGACTGTGCTTGATATTTTTCCCCTCTCCTGCTGGTACGGCCATCTTGACTCCTTCAACATGCCGTTTTCCTCGTGCCTTGTGTGCACATCTTTATTGGAAATGATGGCAAGCACTTGGCAGTATGGGCTAAGCCTTCCTTTTTGTTGTGAGGCCTCTCTGCTTCTTGTCGTGGGGTGACTATGACAGAGTATTTGAAAGTGCAGGGGCTCTGTTCTGTCGCAGGCATGTCACATACCACCCGCTCCTCAGAGACACACGGCCCAGGATGCACCGGATGTTAGCTGCATTATCTGGGGGAAGGTAAGGAGAGGGGAGGACTGTGCTTGATGTTTTCCCCTCTCTTGCTGGTATGGCCATCTTGACTCCTTCGAAAGCACGTTACCTCGTGCTCTGTGTACACATCTTTATTGGAAATGATGGCAAGCACTTGGCAGTATGGGATAGCCTTCCCTTTTTGTTGTGAGGCCTCTCTGCTTCTTGTCGTGGGGTGTCTGTGACAGAGTATTTGAAAGTGTGGGGGCTCTGTACTGTCACAGGCATGTCACATACCACCCGCTCCTCAGACACACACAGCCCAGGATGCACCGGATGTTGGCTGCATTCCTTGCGTGCTGCCTGTGAATACGGTGCAGATTTGGACACGTTTGCAAGCAGCCGGAAGGGTCCCGGCCTGGCATAGTCTACACTTCGGGTTCGAGTATCAGCGGTGCTGACTCGGTCCTTCAACCTTCCTAGACCGACGCATTGGAACGATCTAGAGCATGGGGCTACCAGCTACTGGATACAGGGCTCAAGCCACCTCTCAGTCATGTGGGGTGTTAGTGGTGTGTTTGGGTCTGTGCTAGCTATGGACGCAGACTCCTTGTCCTGTCCTCTTCCTCTAAACTGCGCGAGAGAAAGTCAAAGGAGTTGATTTGCTTTTCCCTTGTCCGGCATGGGATTATGGAAAATGCATCATGGAAGTAACGGCCATGCAGGGGGTTCCCAGTGTCTCTTCTTTTAGGGCCTAGGTCCTCCGGTGCCGACGTGTTGCTTTCACGCCTCCTCTCAGACTTGTGGGAAGTGATAGGGCACATGGTGGCACATGTCTGTGCTTAGAGGGGTTCTCAGAGCCCCTGGTGCCGGTGGAGGGGGATGTCACTTCAGTGGGTTTTCCAGTATAGGCATACCTCAGGTAGGGGGTTGCCTTTGATGTCGGCTATCCGGGATGGATTGCTTTGCCCCGCTTTGTGACAGTACTCTGCCTTTTTGACGCCAGCCTGGTGGCTCCTCTGTCAGCTGAGGGGGCCATAGTCTGCTGGACTTCTGGGCTGTCCAGTATCTTCCTTTTGATAGGTCAGATCTTTTTGTGGGCTGACAAGCATGCTGTTATATTGTGGCGCAGGCCTGTTTCAACGTCCTGTGATTTCCCTCTGGTGCAAGTGCAGTGACTGGCGGTTTTCCCTGGCTCCTCGTCTCTATCTTCTCGGAGGTGTATGGGACCGGTGGGGTTCGGCTTCCTGGGTAATGGGCTCCTTCTGGAGGGGGTATCAGTTGCCGTTCCTGTCTCCTCCTGTCCAGGTTTGCATGGTTAGGAGTTTGGTACCCAGCTCACGGTCCAAGTAGTTGGCCATGGGATCCGTTGTCTCCGAACGGTTGTTGTGGGTTACCGTCTTGCCCGTTCCTCTCCCTGTTCAGGGTCAAGTTTTCTACTTGCGGGTGTTCCTGGTCCCTATGCCTTCTAGGATGTGTCACCTGCTTATGGGTCTCAAGACCCTGCACTGCTTGTCCGGACGTCTGGGGAGAGCGCACTCTGGATGTTGTGCAGGGGGGGCGCTTGCTGGCTGTTCTGGGCTGGGTTCTCAGAAGGCAGTATGTCTCGGCTCGCCTGTTGCTGAAGTTACGGGGCACGTGGCGTCTTGCATGTTTTTCAGTTCCTTGAGCCTGTCTTCGGTTACGTCTCCTGGTGTCTTATACTCTCTCCCACTGGCTCCCGACATCTCAGCTTTCGTAGTTTTGTTTTCAGTGTCCCCAGAGCTGCGAGTGTCCCTGCTATGGTGGCGGGGGGTTTCAGGTCTACAGGCTGAGGTGTGCATGGTCCTTCCTCCTGTGGCCTCTCCTACTACCAACACCAGCAGAAAGGGTCTACATTGGGGGTCCTCTCAGCTCAAGGGTTGTGAGATCTGGGGAGAGCCGGCGATCATCCAATTGGCAAGAGTTGTGCCATTGTCCAAGCTCTGGTGTACTTCGAGGAGTTGCTGGACGGTCGGCGGTTTTTGGTCCGATCGGACAATACGACGGCCTTGGCATATGTCAACTGCAAAAGGGGTTCCGGCCACTCCTTGAATGCTCTGGCAGCGCTGATAGGCACCTGGGAGGACTCTCATCTGGTGGCCTCACGTATCAGAAGGGTGGACAATGTTCAAGCGGATCTTCTCAGACGCCGGTTTTCACTCCTCTGCGGAACTGGTCCTGTTGGCCCAGGTCTTTGCGGTGACCTGTGTCAGATTAGGGTCCCTGGTTCTAGACCTGTTTGCATCCCCGGCCTCAGCAGAAGTTCCCCTCTTCTGCTCTAGGTTTCAGGCTGAGGGCATTGGGGATGGACGCCCTCTCTGTACAGTGGCTTTGGGGTTTTCCTTTATGCCTTTCCGCCTATTCCCCTTCTGCCCCGGGTGGTTTGGCGCATCAGAGTGTCCAGGGTGACTGTGTTGTTGTTAGCTCCGTTCTGGTCCCGCCGGAGTTGGCTCCCCTCTCTGTTGGAGCTTCGGTCCTAGGAACCTTGGCTGGTTCCGAGGTGGCCGTGTCCCCTTCAAGGGGATCTGCGGTTGGAATTCCACCAGATGCAATGGGCGGTGTGGCTATTGCTCAGTCTAGGTTGATATCTCAGGGGTTCTCAGATCCTGTAGTTGGGTCCAAATGGATGCTCTTAGACCCTCCACTCTGAAGGTGTTAGGCAGACACTGGGGCCATTTCCGAGACTGGTATGGGCGGTCTGGGATCCCTCCCCTGCGTTCTGGCCTCTGCTATCCTTCAGTTCCTCCAGGAGGGGTTTTGACAGGGGCCTGGCAGTTTTTCCAGGCTTCGCTCTCAGTAGGCCTCCATGAAATTACTTTTGGGGGACTCTGACGGTCACTTGGATGGGGAGGTGTTGGTGGGGAAATTGATCCAGGGTTTTTCTTCTTCCCGTCCTTGTGCTGATAAAGGGCTTTCCTCTTGGGATCTCCCTCTTGTATTACGGTTCCTTCACGGGCCTCCTTTTGAGCCCATTTCCGAGATTGATATCAAACATCTTACACTGAAATCTGCTTTTCGTATTGCCCTCACTTCTGCCCGTAGGCTTGGGGAGATTGGGGCTCTCTTATGTCACGCTCCTTTCCTGAGGGTACTGCCAGACTCGGTGGTGCCGGGGTGTGGTCCGATGTTTCTCCCTTCAGTTGTCTCTCGGTTTTCACACCTCTCAGGGTCTGGTTCTCCCTGACTTCTTTCATGATCCAAGAACGCCTGAGGAGGTGGCTCGGCTTAACATTGATGTCCGACGGGACGCGTTGGAGTATTTGGCTTGGTTTGCTTTTTCCACCAATCTGATAGTCTTCTGATTGCTTGTGGTCCGGCTGGGGCTGGGCATAACGCATCTGTGGTTTCCATTTTCCGGTGGTTCCGGGTTGTGATCTCTAGGGCCTATGTGGCTTCTGGCCTGCCTGTGCCTGCGCACAATCGGGGGCGGTCTGCCAGGGGTTTGGCGGCTTCCTGGGCCGATGCAAGGAGGGTTTTTCTCTGCAAGAGATTTGTATGGCTGCCGCCTTGGCTGGTCTAGGCATTTTCATCAACCGCTATGGGTTGAGTTTTTCCCACTCGGGGGTTGGTTCCTTCGTGGTTGGAGTTTTGTCTGTGGGGATGTGATTTAAGAGTTACTGTGGGTGTGTTTTGCTGCACTGTTTTTGGCTCTGTGTCTCATTGGGACCTTTTCCCCGTTGCTGCTTTGGTATACCTCATTAAGTAAGTACTGGGACGAGGAAGAGTGGACGTGGAGGTAATGCTCTGATTACTTACCGGTAATCTTCATTACTCCTAGTCCTACTCTTCCTCGTCACAGTACTGACGACCCTCCTCACCCTCCCTCCGGGGAAGGTCCCATGCTCCGGCTTGGTAATATGAAACTGAGTGACATGGATGTGGGGGAGGAGTTATAGAGATTTAAAGAAATAGAAGAAGGTCCTGTGTCGGAGGCAGGTGCCTCATGAAGTAAGTACTGTGACGAGGAAGAGTAGGACTAGGAGTAATGAAGATTGCCGGTAAGTAATCAGAGCATTTCTGATTCTGACCTTTTAGTTTTCTTTTACCTACAAAATGGCTCTTTTCATGTTTATTGGAAAAATGTTCCTTCTCTGTCTTGTGGAGTTCTTCAGGGAACTGAATTTGGGTCCTTTTCTTCTTACTTTATATACTATTACTTTAGCATCTTTGATGCTTTCTATTGGGTTTCATGTGGCACATGACGGCTTTTCATTTCTTTTCCTTGTGTTAGTGACTCCTTGTAGCTGCCTCTGCTCCGTTCCAGCTTTTTATTTTATATTTATAAAGCGCTCACACAGCCCGCAGGCATCGAGGCGCTGTTACAGGAATTGTTTGTTTTACTTAGTTGCGTAATTGTGTTTTTTTTTTTTTGTCTTAGTTACGTATTTATAACGCGCTTAAACACCCAGAGGTTTCTAAGCGCGGACCCGGTATCGAACCTGTTGTTGCTTTGTGTCGTCTTGCTTCCAAGACACGTACAGTGCTGCTGAGCTATCCTCCCGATAGCTCATGAGCTCCGTTCCAGCTCATACACTGTGTTCCAGCTCATGGGCTCCATTCCAGTGCTCTGTTCCAGCTCACGCACTCCGTTCCAGCTCATGTGCTTCGTTCCAGCTCATATGCTGCGTTCCAGCTCATTCGCTGTGTTCGAGCTTATGCGCTCCGTTCCAGCGCTGCACTGCGTTCCAGCTCATGCACTGCATTCCAGCTCATGCACCTAACGCCATTTTCTCATAGGCTCCCTGGGCATATCACTACTCTTGGTGTTACAGCTGGTTCAGGCATTGATGAAATAGAATACCTTTTGCACTGGACAGCTCCCCTGCCCTTTAGCTTCCAACTTAGCAGTTCTTTTTTTGAAGGGTCGGGGCTCATGGCTTAAATGAATGGAAATGACGACAAGGTGTAGTTTGGGCGGTAGATGGTTGGGCTCATTGCTTTAATATCCTTACCAAAGGGCCCCTGGATTATTACAAATAGCACACTCTCTGAACCCACTATGATGTCCAAAGGTTGGCCATTCCAAACCCCAATGGCTTCTCTTCTCAGCCAGAAGTTGGTGTGATGGCAATAATTTCCTCCCCTGTGATTTTGTCAACCACAACACTACTTGATTGGCCAAGGCTTCTGTTGTTCCTGATGCCATGTCTTCTGCCCTAGGATGTTAAGCAGAAACAGACTGTGAGTCGTGTTGCGGGTTACGTTTGCCCCAGCACTTCTTATTCCTTTGTCACTCAAAGATAATGGGTGACTGTTCCCAGACACCACAGCATCACCTCTTTGTTGAACCCAGAAATATAAGAGCGGGCCAGGAGCAAGACATCTTTCTGGTGGTAGAAGCTCCTGGCACAGAAACACCTCCTAGTGGTAGATGATTTCAATATCAAAATTAAGAGACCAGACAAACATAGACCAAGAAACAAGGATATCAGTGACACTCATGAAAGTGAGACACAGCAATTGTTATGTGACATAATGGAAGTATGGGACCGCTGGACTGTTTGGAAACTCTATAGCCAGTACTTGACAGACAAGCAAAAGGTCAGGTAAGCTGGTAGACATCTTAGAAGAATCTATACAGACACCCACTGGTTAGCCGCCGCGCTTGCTGACCAAGTCACCAGGCATCCTGCTGCCATGTGGGAACCAAAGCATGTGATGCGACCGCAGGCTCAATACCCATACCCACTAACAAAGTGAAAAACATTGCCAGGCTGCCACTGAATCCCAAGTGCTATAATGATCCTGATGTATAACAGTTATTCACATGCAAACAAAATACTTGCATACCAGCTTGACCTGGGAATGTCTGGGTACACCACTCTTTGCCTCCTAAAGGGGCAACCACCAACATCGAAGCCCCAGTCTTCTCCAAATAATTACCCCAAGTGAAAGAACTCACCAGGGTAGCTAGTGAAGGTGTCTTTGAGGATGTCCTCAAACCTTTACCAGAGGTAGGTGCAATTACCGTAAGTGTGTTCCTAATAGAAGCTACTAAGAAGCACAGCAGAGAGGCTTGCTAGAGTGCAGTGTCCAGCAGAAGAAATAGGGCTTTTGTAATGCCCTCGATTGCACAGGCAGGGTAAAAGCACAATGTGCATAGGAGGCAGGGTCATAGCTAAGAATTGGAGGAGGAGGGTCATAGTTCTCTATGTAAATTGCACAGTCTCTTTAAACAGAGCCTGGCCTGTTGTAGCACACGCTTCTCCCCACTTCAAGCGCACCTGCTGGTTGGTCGACATGCCGCCATTGACTGTGATGGGATCTCTGAAAGGGACTTTCCCGAGGTGTCATTTTCCCAAGCAATGATTATTTCCATTGGATCCCTTCTCGCTTAGCAGCCACAGCCACCCTTGCCTCCATTCCAACCAGCGCGCCATGCAGCACCAGTGCAGTGCCTCTTCACATATCTATCACGTACACTGCATTCTGGGAAATGTAGTGCAAGTGAGTACCAAAGAGGATACTGTGAGACAAAGAGAGTTGTGACGCTGCATTTTCTGGGACACAGTGTAAGTACCTGAGCATCAGTCACTGTGAGCGACATTACATTCTGGGAAATTGAGTGAATTTCCCAAAGAAATACAAAGAAACGTTTTCTGAAAAGAAATAGCACTTTGTCTTTGACCATAGCATTAAGAAATTCCATTCTGACAACTTAAAATAAAACTTGTAAATAGAATCTACACACTTTGCATCCGCTTCTTTCATCGAGTCACTGCGCGGTCTAGAGATTTGGGGGTAGGGTGCATTGTTTCTGGGTGTGGATTTTCCAAAGGCCCTATTTTAGACGTATATCACGACCGGACACGTGGCCTCACTGTTAAATCTTTTGAAGGTTATAGCGCAACATATTGTACTAGGGTACTGCTAGTGTGTACTCCCAAAACAGACTGTGAACAAGTGACTGATAGGGTTGTTACTCACTTCTAATTCTTCGTTCGAGCTTTGTGTTATATATATCTGGATTTCATCGCACCCTACATCTTTCCTTCACTAGGTCAAGCGCAAGCATTCTACCATAGTAGGATTCAGCAAGTTGTGAGCGGGCCCATTCGCCTGATATTTAGCATAATGTATGGGTCATTTGCGTAGCTGCGAACAGTGAAGGGGTTTTATCAATATTTAAGAAATACCTTACGCTCAGACCAGAATTCTCCTGGAGCATGAAACATTCTACGAACAAAATGGGAAAACATGGCCTCGAAGGAGGAAAGGAAAGGCCTCTTTCACAACAGAAAATACTCCCTTTGCAGTCTCATGGCAGCTTAGGGATGGTGCAATTGAAGCGGGCAGAAAAGCAGAACAGGGGAGAATGTGATAACCAATGCCTACAGATTGAGCTTTTGTGTAGGAATGGGAAAGGCACTTGCCAGGTACTGCCGTAGTGGAAGCAGTAGATCTAAATGAAGAGATCTTGGCCCTAAATCCACTTAAAGTAAAAAAAAGACTCGAACAATGGGACTGGATTAAAACGGTAGAAAAAGTAAGAGAAGACCCAACACAAAACATCTTCTTGAAAGGAGAAAAGTAACTCGGGTGTCTCTCCCGATATCTCCCAATAGGAAATTGCGTTCAGACGTCCTTAGAATGAGACTGAACCTTGTCCATTGTGGTGCTGTTCTAGTGAAACGTAACCAAGGAGCCATGGCAAAAAAACTATGCTCAGTCTGTGAAAACCCTGCCAAACAAACACTAAGACATATACTTATGGATTGTGAAGGCACGTGGCCACTACGATTCAGACTTTTTAGAGATCTCGTGCGGAGGGAGGAAGACATAGTTACAGACTTCCTCTGGGATAGAATTATCTCGGGCACCAATGCTGCATTGATGTTTGCAGCAACCCAGGTCATAATAGAAAGTGGCCTGACAATCTAATATAAAGTAAAGTAGAAGTATTTGTAAATCTGGAACTAGCAAAAATTAGGAACATTTGACAGGGTTGGTGGATATCAATGAAATACACATGCAAATTTTATAATTTTATTATTTTGTAAAGGCTTGTGCCAAAACAAATAAAAAAAAAAAAAAAAAAAGTATTTACTGGCCATTGATGTTAGCAGGTAAAAAATGGTGCGAGTACCTGGACTGTAAAAGCAGTGCCTGGCAAATGCCTAATACGTAAACACAAGCCAAAACTCTTGGCTTTGCCAATGCTTTTTTTAACAGGACTTCAGTGAAGGAAACGCAGAGTGCTATACATTGAGTGGCTAAAGGCAGAAATGGTTAAGACTGTTTTATTACACCAGTAGCGCATTTATGATTCCATTTATGTCCTTAACTCTGAGAAGACAGCTTTGAGAAAACACTGGCAGGCACTTCAAGTGCAAAGGTTGATGGTAAGGCTTGCTTAAAGCAAGCTCAAGGAGTTCTCATGAGAAGATGTTTTGGGCCAAGAGGGGCAGGAACTGGGTGAGAATGGCCATAGGGGTTAGCAAGCCCATGGCCAGTCAATGGGTGGGCAAAAAAGCAAACAACACCTACAAGCTTTGTGTCCCTCCTCATGGGACATTTCTCCCTAGCTGTACTCGAATGCAATATTTTTGGCTTAAAGGTGGTGCTATAGCACCACCCAATATGCTATACTAAAAATTAGGGGAGCCAGAGGTGATAGGGGGATGCGGGCCATCAGGCCCCTCAAAACGCAGGCTGGTACCAGCATATGCAGCCTGAGTGCTGAGCAATATGACTAGCTGGCGCACGCGTGCGGTGTGGTGATATGTTTTATATATGTATTTATTTATTTATTTAATTGGTTATTTATAACGCAACTAATACCGCACCTGAGTTCGGTGTGTTCCTCCATTCACACGTTTTGATTAAAGCTGCTACTTATGAAAGTGGGGATTAATGTAAGAGCAACATAAAGCTCAGTGATGAAGAACTACATGTACTTAACCTATATTCGCTTACAGAAATCCCATTGCGAAGACCTCGTTCTTTCCCTGGACCACGGGAAGATGTATAGATCTGCATTAGATTTCATAGCCCTCACTCATTCAATCCCAGTCCACAACTTTCCACTGGGTGCCTCCTCCTAGTAAAAACTCGACAGTCATTTCCCATTTCCTCAGTCCTGCATATCCTGCCTAAATTCAATCTACCCTCCGCTATGCCGCAGCTGCCTGTTAAACACTCCTTTCCTCCTCCTACAATACCGTACCCACTCCTTCTCTTACCTTGTCCTCTCCGCCTTGAACGTCCTCTTGTTCCATGTTGACCAGGTTGCCTCGCACACCAGCCTTAAGTTCCTTCTTGTAGCCCATCTTGGGGGGAAACCTTGAACATTGGAAGCTGCACTCTCTAGCTCTAACACTTTCTTCCCTAGTAACTCTTCTAGGTGCCCTATGAACATGCAGTCATTTCCCATGGAAAGCAATCCTTCATTGTGTTAGTTCTCCTATTGCAGGGCCCTCATATGTTCTCCATCTAAATCTGGATTTTACTCTAAGAGCAACTGTCTAATTACCTTGAACTCGAATTGTTATTATTCTGACAGTTTAGTACAGGCTAAGAACATATAATAAGCAATGTTGATTTATGACAATGTACAAGGCTGCTAATTCCACAATCCTCTTGCACCAAGTGCACTAATGTGAGGATCCTTGGCTTTCAGGATGAACACGCTGACTTTGCTCTTGTGTTTTCTTGCAGGGCCAGCTATTACCGGAAGGGGGGCTGTGCCATGCTTCCGGTCAAGTGGATGCCCCCAGAAGCTTTCATGGAAGGGATATTCACGTCCAAAACGGATACCTGGTAGGACACACTCATGTCTCTTATTGTGTCAGCTTGATTAGAACAAGGTAACGAGTTCTTGATAGTCCATGTAGATGTGTTTAATCTGAACCTATCACACGGATAGATATGTTGGTAGTGGGCTGCATTCCACAGTACTGGGTTACTGTGGACAACCGCCTAGTGGAGAGGTGCATGGGGGCTCTAATGATACCTTTGATTTGGAACAAATATGCATCAACAAAAAAAATAGGCTGGGCAGAGAATATCAGCTAATGCCATAGAATAAGAATGTGTGTGCCTAACGTGTCAATCGTAGGGCAACCTTGGGTAGTATGATGTCCTGTGCGCGAGGAAACAGAATGAGCTTAAAATAAACTCTCAAGAGCAGGGGATAAACAAAGCCCTTAGGTTCTGAATACCATATTGGGAGGGAAGGAACAGAAGAAGGCTTGTTGGTGGTTTCCAGGGTAGTTCCTTTAACGTCTGCCGACTACTCGAGCCAATGAAGCAGAAAGAGATCTGAGGTCAGTGTGACGAAAGGACTTTTGCAAGAGTACAGGGTGAGTAGTGGCTAAAACACATACTTAGCCCCACACATCTACAAGCCAACAGTGATCCCAGAAATCATTAAGGTAGAACAGGCATAGCTAAACCGGGGTTGGACTAGGTATCAAAAAGGCCCTGGAAATAATGTTCAAAGTGGCCCCATATTACACATGTTCAGCAAGCCCAACCCTTTTTCTATGGAAACATTTGGAAATAAAATAGGTTTCCACACGAAAGAGGCCAAGAGTGCAGAGGCCTGCCGGGAAATCTCCAGAGTTCCCTATAGGCCAGTCCACTCCTGCAGCTAAGTGATATACCTCATTCATCTTTTCTCTCAGAAGGGGTGTGAATGTGAGACAGTAGCAACCCAAACACAGTCCAAAATAAAGTGAATGTCCAAGCATGGTTCAGTAAAAATATATACTTTACTTACACAAATCAATGTCAACTCTTTACTATCAAATGCACTATAAAAGCCCAGCCGTGTAAAATGAAGACAGCGAAATGCAGAATGTAATGATGCAGCCCTCTGGATACTTAGCAGGGAGGAGAAACATGCAAGAAGTGCAAAAAGGAATTTGAAAAAGGATATGTCTTGCCCGAAACAGGTGCACAAGGGACTTAACCAGTCTCTGGAGCCCCAAACGGCTATCCAGGACGACAAGGGGACAAGGTCACTTCAAACTACCTGCTACCTAATTCCAATGCTAGGCGGTTTGGCAGAGTTGAACCAAGCTTTGTGGTGTTGAGGTTGCGGGCCGAACCAGGTTCGGGCACGGCAAGTCATATTGGTCCAAGCGGCGAGCTGGCATCGAGTTGGTTCGAAGTGGGTGCTCAGTGAGGTTCAAAGGTGGCAATCAAGCGAAGCAGTTCGGATGGCACACCAGGATAGGTGTGACTGTGAGTCAGCTTCAGACATTGGTAAGCTGTTTCAGGTTGATGAGTGACGCAATCCTCCAGCAGTTCGAGTCCAGGATGCAGAGTTTCCAAGCTGTGACCCTGATGGTTCGATTTGATGGTTGGAGTGTTGGCACATCAAAGTCGTCCCCACTAGCGGGCTGGCTGTTTGAGCTGAGCAGGTGACATGCTCTATCATGTATGATGCAGTGGCAAACCAGTTTAAAAGTGCAGCAGCAGCGGTTCAGCGTTCAAGTGAGTGCCAAAGCCGTTTGACAGTGAAAACCAGGCCATCGGTCACATGGCCTCCTCAGACCCCGTGTCTCCAGCCAGGCCTCCCCTTGAAGCAGGCCGCCCCCCTGCAATCCACATAAGTGTGTCTCCATTCAGCAGTCTTCCTGTGCCTTATCTGCCCGCCCCAGGCCCCTCCATCCCACCCACCCTCTCTCAAAGGCGGTTTGCGCCAGTGGATGCGCGCTGTCAGGGGCGCGAAAGGCCAAGGTGCCAAACTACATGTACACTTCAAAAGGTATCCCACGCCAAGGGGCCATCGGTCAAATGGCCTCCTCAGACCCTGTGTCTCCAGCCAGGCCTCCCCTTGAAGCAGGCCGCCCCCCCTAATACCACGACATGCATACGTCATTCATTCACAAACACACCCCTGATTCTAATATTTTATAAACCACTTGATATGTCTCATGAGAACATCTTTGTGCTTTGCAAGTCAACTCCTGAACGTGCTACCTGGCAACCACTGAGATCTACGCTAATCTGCTCGTCGTCGTGCTATCCGTGAACTTCTGTGACCGCTTAGAGCAAACCCATCAGTGGCTACCTGTGGCCACCCACCTATTCTCCTGCAACATACTGCTCTGCTTGCTGAATCCAACTGTTTGTTGGTCAAGGTAAGGCCATGTATCCTAGTCATATTTCGCAGATTTTTAAATTTCTATCTATTTGCGAGTAGAGTACACAATAGTGCTATGTTCATTGGTCTCATTGCTATTGACTTGAGTTTCCATTGCTATGCTATCAATAGATCTATTTATTTTCATCTGTGTCTATTGTCAATGAATTGCATCCTTCAGGGGTCCAGTCTATAATGTAAGCATGTTTCCTTCTCGTGCAAGACAGAACATCCAAGGGACGAGTCACATGTTCAGATTTTAGTCACATCATTTATACATTTCTGGAACTTATGCAAATACTAAGCCGCACATAATGAACTGGTATAGTTCGTGCGACCAAAACAAACCTTGCATTGATCATTGTATGACTCATTTACTTATGTATCAAATCTTTATTCTTGAAGATTGTATAATAATGTCGATATTTGCTTTTCAGATTTATCAACAATGCCTGCCTGTTCGATTAGCGGTTGCCCTTCGAAGACCCATGCGAAATCTGAAGGCACTACAATGCATGTATTCCCGAAAACTGTTAATCGAATAAGAGAATGGGTCAGACATTGCAGATATCCACTGGATGAGATGGAAAGTAGAGTCCAACAAGTCCTACAGGACAACAGGGGTGATTGATACCGCATCTGCAGCCGGCACTTTTCCTTGGACATGTACACAACATCTTGGGTAACAAAGAAGAATAAACGGCGAACGACATGGAAATTGCTCGAAAACGCTATTCCCACTCTATTCGTCCACATTCCGCCACCGGTGAGTCAAGTGTCCGGATTTAGCTTTAGGCCTTGCAGTAGTGTGTAGGTAGCTGAATGGATTAATTGATATTGTAGGTGTTCTATCCCTTGTAATAATTTCGATATTGATATGAGTGTATAGTTTTTTGAGTAATAACATTTATCAATATATTCTTTTTCGATTTCATAACCCACAAACGCAATGTATATATATATGGGAACAGGGAACTGTGCTGTATTGAGCATTTTTCAAGTATTCTGTCGCCTTACATGGCTATTTTTAATATTGGCATTTCTTATCAATCATTAATTTACCTTTACAACTTCTTGACTATCCCTTGAATCTGAAGCAAGAACATTCTACATCCTTGACGTGGTCACAGTTATCAACCACTTCTAGCGCGTACCAGGTAATCTTACTAGGCTAATCCTCTACAGACTTGTTTTATGCATGTCAAGTAATAGTTTTATTCTATCGTGTAATTATTTTACCAAATGTTTGGTTAGTGCTTTCCAATTGATATACACCTTAGTTATCGTCCACTGGTGTTTGTTTTCAGTTATAATTAGTGTTATCCATACTAATGCAAGTACTGTCTTTCAGGGAGATGCTGAAGCGTCCGCCACATCTACAATGTTTCTAGATGTTCTTCACTAGCAGGAGGTATGGATACTGACAGCTCCATCGAGCGTCATCATCAGAGCTGGAATTTTTGTCGTTTGATTGTTCTACACAATGTTTCATTCGTGGTTAGCCGTTGATATGTACCTGTCCTGTCGACCCCAGGTGTGTGTTATGTTTTCACTATTGTAATCCTCACTAATGCAAGTACTATGTTTCAGGAAGTTGATGGAGCGTCAACCCCTGCACTTGATGCAGAGCCTGACATTCAAGTAATTCCAGGGGAAGTGGAAGCGGGACCATGCGTATACGAATCGGCGCAACAGCTTTCGGAAGTGCGCACTACATTTGCAACATCCATAGATATTCTTCAGCAGCACGAGGTATGGATACTGACAGCTCCATCATGCGTGATCATATAACGTGATTCCATTTGCTATACTTTCTTCCCTATTAACGCAAGTGCTGTGTTTCAGGGAGACGACGGAGCTTCCACTACAATCACAACATCCCATTTAGATGATGCAGATGTAAATAAATCGGAGAAATAAGTCGATGAAATGTGATCATATTTAGATTTTCCTTGATTCTTTTAGACAATGCATCATTTGTGGTTATCTCTTTATATGTACCTGTGTGTTCGACCCCAAGTGTGTGTTATGTTTCCAATATTGAAAACCATACTAATGCAAGTGCTGTGTTTCAGGGAGACGACGGAGCTTCCACTACAATCACAACATCCCATTTTGATGATGCAGGTGTAAAGGAATCAGAGAAATAAGTCGATGAAATGTGATCATATTTGTATTTTCCTTGATTGTTTTAGACAATGCATCATTTGTGGTTATCTCTTTATATGTACCTGTGCCGTCGACCCCAAGTGTGTGTTATGTTTCCAATATTGAAAACCATACTAATGCAAGTAAAGTGTTTCAGGGAGATGCTGATGCCTCCTCTCCAATACAACCATTCATGGCAGTCCATGCAGAGCCAGAGGTATTGATACTGACAGCTCCATCAAAATAGATCATCACTGGTCGAATACCTGTCGTTTGATTGTTGCACACACTGTTTAAATCGTGTTTGGCTATTGAGATGTACCTGTGTGTTCGTCCTCACGTGTTTTATGCTATCAATATTTTGATACATAGTAATGAAAGTACTATGTTTCAGGGAGACGATGGAGCCTCATTCCGTGCTGTCTATGCGGATACAGAAAATATAGTCGTTGCAGCGCAAGAGGAAGGGAGGACATGCGGAAACGAATCGGAGCTACAGCGTGCAGATGTTGAAGGTCGAGTCAAAAAAGTTGTAAAGAAAAAAAAACAAAAAAAGGTTAGTTACAAACAGTTCATAACTTTAAAAAAATGTTTGTGCTGGGGACTATTTTATGTTGTTTTCCACGCAATTGGACTACACTTTATCTTGTGTTTAAACTGATCATCCCTTTTCCAATCTCTCCTCTAGCTACCCTTGGGTGTCAGAACTATACATACACAGACAGTGAAGTGAATGAGAGATGTTGCTTGCCAGACCATGTACACTATGGAGGAACTATTAATTGAGGCGAGGCGTGTTCAGGCTCGAGATGCTCATGTCCAATGGCCAGAACATGAATCAACTGTGTTTGGAGAATACAGCAAAGTTGCATTGGACCATTGCTACAGTGCGACCGCACCACCACAAGAAGATGATATTGAATGTATTGCAGATAGCTCTGAAGTAGTTGCAGATCAATTCACACAATCTGCACCCGCCAAAAAATTGCCACCCAAAAACCTGTCGACATTGTTTTGTTCTCCCATCAATGTTGAAGTAACAGATGTCGAAATGACAGAGAATGAACCAGCCACAGCATCCATAGATGCATCAGAACTTGATATCAGCGATATTACTTTCCAATGTGTTGAAATCTCTGCAACGTCACAGGCCAAAACAACATTGACGCAGGATGACAGTCTAATGAAAGAGAGCAAATACATTGTATTCAACAGTTGTTTGATGGAAATTATAAGTATGCTGAAATGTGTGCATTCCGTTAGAGGGAAAGTATGTGGGAAGCCATTGATTAATGTGACTCGTCAAATAAAAGGCAGTAACGTCAAAATAAATGCCGCCTGTAGATTAAATCATAGGTTCTCATGGTCTGCACAAACGATGCTGGGGAAAATGCCAGCAGGCAATCTACTGTGTGCAGCTGCATCACTTTTTAGTGGCTCCAGTTTTAGAAAGTTAGAGGCTTTCTTTCAGTTTGTGGGACTCCATTTCATTTCTAAATCGCTGTACTACATATACCAACGTGATTATCTGTTTCCGGCCATTAGTGATGCATGGAAAATTGAACAATTGTCTCTAGCAAGTACATTCGAAGGCAGACGATTCAGGCTAGCTGGCGATGGACAGTGCGACAGCCCTGGATTTTCTGCCAAGTACTGCACCTACCACTTTCAGGACATGGATAGTAAGAAAATTGTGAGTTCGGTGGTCGTGCAGGTAACACAATGTACATCCTCAGTGGCCATGGAGAAACTAGGATTTATAAAATCAGTGGAATATCTACAATCGAGGGGAATGCACATCAACCTCATAGCCACGGACAGACACGTTTCAATTGCCAAGACAATGAGAGAGCAGTTCCCACATATTAAACATCAATTTGACGTATGGCATCTTGCTAAATCAATCAGTAAGAAAATCTTGGCTGCAGGAAAAAAAAAAGTTTTTGAAAATATTTTGCAGTGGTCCCAGTCTATCACCAACCATCTTTTATTGGAGCTCAAAAACTTGTGAAGGGTCAGTGGAAATACTACTTGAAAAATGGCGGTCACTGATGCACCACTGTACCAACGTTCACCGCTGGACAGAAAACCTACATTTCCACCAATGTGAACATGGCCATTTGTCCCCAGAGGAGGCACAGAAGAAGAAGTGGTTGATTCCATCTTCACCGACACACAAAGCCATTGAGAAGATTGTTTTCAACAAAACTCTATCAAGAGATTTGAGAGGACTGACAGAATTCTGTCACACAGGAGATTTGGAGGTGTTCCACAATATGTGCCTAAAGTACAGGCCAAAGCGCTTGCATTTTAGCTTTCGGGGCATGAAACATCACACTCTACTAGCGGTCTTGGCCCATAACAGCAATGTCGGATGTGAACAATCTAGGACTAGGGGTAAAGTAAGGATGCCTCGCTACACTAAGGTGTTTTCAAAACGAAGTAAGCAATGGGTGATCAAACCAGTCTATGATGAAATGCAGTTCGACTTTGTGAAAGGCCTTATTGTTGCTGTGTTAGAGATGCACAGATATGGAAATGTGGACGTTTCTGTGCAGAGCAGTGATCCATTGCCACCGAACATTGCAACTGTGCCATGTCCACCAGAAGCACAGCTGGTTGTGAAGTACAAATCCTGGTTTAAATAATTGCAATGCGATTGTCTTTTTGTAAATAAATGTTATTGTACAGTGTACCTGTAACCCTAACCCCTACCTTCACCATCATGGGTGGCAAACAAGCTGGGTGTTATCTTTGAATTCTCTCTATTCACCTCATATATGTGTATGTATATATTTTTCTCATGTCTCATCTCATGTAAATGTAAATGCTGCGCACTGTTGCGCACTGTTAACGGAGGGGAGGCTTGCGTATTGCAAATAATAAAACAAACAAACAAACAATAAATCTCACTTTTAACTCAACTCCTGTGGTACTTTATACTTTCCCTGACCTTCCGCCAAAAAATAAATGTCTCCATAGTTATGATTTTTTGGGGCTGCAAAGCTCGCAGACAACGGGGACAAAATTGGGGGCCTTAGAACGCGCCAAGCGGGCCGTGGCATTTGGGAGAGAAGCCAGTTCGCATTTGCACATTGAGGCGCACTACATAGAGGGATTCTAAACTTCAAGTTCTCACAGGTGTCTTTACTACGTGATGTTGCAAATAAAGAATGCGAAGGACAGCGGCTTTGATTTTCAGCTCGCGCCCAGAAGAGGCCCACAAGTCGCACTGGAAGTATAAGGGTCTATTGTTTTTTTACCTTGAGACAGGGACTATGCCGAAAGAACTTCATTTGAAGGGGGTGCGCAATAACGTAAGAGACGATAAGGCAGAAAATTCAGAAACTAGACTGAGTTTCATTTAGTTCAGTATACGAAAAATCGTTGCCAAGAGCATGGTCCGTTTTACAGACTGCATTACGAAGAGACACAATGGAAATTTCAAATATAATGTGAGTAAATCTTTAGACGCTTTTATACCGGAATGAAGAATTAATGAATGGATGCATGAATAAATGAATGAATGAAGAGCTAGGAAAAGCAAGGAAAACGTGTTCGTAGTGGGCACATGGGCATGCAGGTCCACTGGTCTCACCGATCTCGGTGCTTAGCCCAGCCACTTTTCCCTGCACTGCCTACCTACACTACGGGACTGTCTCTGTATCCTTTAGGCCCTTTCTCCCAGCATTTACCTTTCACGTGCCACCAGCTGGCCCTATTATTTATCTTGTATTCTACTAACCATGTACAGCACTTTTATCCCCCTCTCCCCTTCCCCATGCGCGATCTGAAAGACACCTGGCCTAGTAGGATCGTTGTCTGTCTGCCCTTGTTCCCCCCTGCCTCGTCGCGCCTTGAAACACTTGTGTATAGGCGCGTTACAAATGCCATTTCATATATCATATCATTCCACACGCATATAGACTAACTGTCGTTTCTCATTGTGTGTTGGCCTCGATTTATTTCGTTAGTTTTCGCATTGATTTTAGAGCCGAACATACTCCATTGAACTATCCTTGCAAGCAAATAGTTTCTGATCGGCCGTAATCAATAAAATGAGTAATATTAATGAAGATCGGCTGGCGAGACTAATTATAATTTTTTTGTTTTCATAACAGGTATTTGCTCCCCTTCTGCTACTGTCATCGGTTTGAGACACCAGCAGACGTTTTTTTCGTCAGACACCTGCAGCTTCGTGTGAACAACTGGAGCACACTGACAATTTTATGGGACGATCGCCAAGGGCCCACATGCCCTTACGCTGTACTAATGGCTAGAAGCAACATATCAACCTTTACGATGGACTAGTGCCTAGTTGATGGAACAGCTTTGCGGTTCACCGTGCTTCCAAAGTGCTTCTTTTAACGAAAAGCAACACCCTGTGTACCATTGCGGATACAGATAAAAGAAAGTAAATGGCTTTCGGAGTTCATATGGCAATTGCTGAATATTCTCTAAATGTACAGCAACACGGTACATTTGGTAAAGTACAAATAAATGTACTTTACCAAATGTACCGTGTTGCTGTTTGATTTTAAAGTACAGTTTCATATTCCGAATTGTGGCGCGCTGTGTTGTGAGATGGTCTGTGTTGGTTTCCGGGTTCTGTGTGGAGTCACGTAGAAGACGACTGGGCGCGTTTGCCTACGAGTACAGTAACGTCACGGAGAGAGGCGGGGAATATGAATGTTTTGATAATGTCAGGCTCAGGGGCGGGGGAATTGATTTAATGCCGCAGAAGCAGGTCAGCCAGGGCGATGCGGCAAGTGATAGGATTATCACAAAATGGCGGCTCCCTGGTGCCTGTTTTCGCGTGCGTTTAATGGATGAAAACTCGGGTAAGGTTCATAGGAAAGTTTTCTAAAATCGAGCCACTTAGGCTTAAAAAAACATGGCCGACCCGTAGGGACAATAACATTTTTTACTGGACTATGCCTTTAATCGCCAACATCTGTATTAATTAATAATAATTCAAACATGACTAAAACTATTTTCCTGGTGCCTTTTAGGGCAGGGTTCTGCAAATGTTGGCTCACTATATGTTTTGTACCATAGATCCCATTATTCCTATCCAGCAGACTCAATGGTGAGCGATAATGTGAGTCTCAGTGCAAATGTTCTGGAGAGCCACAGGTTACAAAGTCCTGTTTTATGGTCAAAAGTTGGTGCCAACATACCTGGGTTTGGATGTCACACTGTTTATTCTTCGATTTCACTGACTCTCATATATATCACCAGAATACAAATGCAGGCTTGGGCGAAATTACAACCTATCCCCTCCTCTGGATATTGACCTAGGTTGACCACTGGAGTTCTTCACACATCCCCTTTCAAAGCATCAAACTAAAAGAAAAATTCCCCTCTGACCAGTTCTTAGGGGCTCCCTGCAAAGTTCTCAATTTCTTAATAATCCAAATCAAACTAAGCCTTACCATAGAACTTTTCTTCCCACCCAGTTTATCCGTACAAAAGGACTCCTTTGAATGTTTTTATAAAAACTTCCACAGTTCTAATTAAGTACAAATATTAGCATGGTCTTTTTTCTCCAAGTGGTACCAGTGCAGAATGTCTCTTTGCAAATGTGTAAAAGCATTTGGGGTAATTCCCCAGCACTCAGTCTCTTCCTCGAAGATTTAAACGATATTGTACTCTGGTTTGCCTCACTTTGATGATGGGGTATGATCACCCAGGGCTTTGTGACGAGCCAGGAAAGAGACTCGGACACAATGATTTCATAGTTTTGGTCAATGACTTTTATCAAAATGAAAAGGGGGTTGGGGAAAGGCCTCTCTATCCCTGCTCTAGAGTTGTTTCCATACCTAAAACCAAAACTACGGATCTGTCAGTGGTCAGAATGTCCTAAATAAAACGTCCTGTATCCAAAGTACTATTCTGGCCCCCGTGTTCTAATAAAAACAACTCTAAGGTGAAAAAGAATAATGTCTTTGGCTTTTAGTGGTGAATACATGCTCAAAAAGGAAATGCGTAACTTGATCACAAAAAGTTCAAAAAGGATAGAGTTCCTGGTTCCACAACTAGAACAAAATAACTTAGTTTTAATCTTTGTCTTGTTAGCATCCCTGGTGTATTCTCCTGCCAGGTTTTTCTGGTCCTCTCTTGTATTTTCACAACCTTTTCCTGATGCACTTTTTTCAGGACGTCTTGACTTGTCTTTCTGTTATACACTGTTCATCTTGACCATACCTGGAATACCTTCCTGCCAGGGCTTTTACACATACACATGCTCATAACTTGTATCCACCTGGTGCACTCTCCTGCCAGGGTTTTCCTTTATGAACAAACTTGCAATTTGTTTTTTTCCTGGAATACTTTCCTGCCAGGGCTTTTCATTCATATATACTTCAGTGATTCACATTTGCCTGGTGTACTCCCCTGCCAGGTTTTTTCATTCAAACCAACACTTGCAATTTGTATTTACCTGGTATACTCTCCTGCCAGGGTTTTTCTGATGTGGGCTTTGCTCCCACCTCCAAGTTGGTAGTTCATGTTTACTACTCTTCCATCTGCCTGGTATATTATCTTGCTAGGGCTGTTCTTATCTGTATTACATATATATTCACACACTTGAAAGTTTCTTATTGTGGTTTTGTTTTTCCCTTTAAAGCTTATTCTTATCAGCTTGCTCGCTTTCATGTGTATCAACAAATGCTTGCATTCAGCATACCAGCCAATACGGACAGGTGTCCCCACTTCCCTTAGGAGGACTCAACGGTTATTCATGGCGCTTTCTGTGTTTCCTGCGGTAAGCCTGCAGCGTTGTTCGGTGTCTTCTTCTTGTTCGCCCCCTCGCCTTCATGGCTTTTCTCACAGTCCCCATTGGGCTTTTCGGCAGCGTCTCTAGCTTCGGCACAGTGGAGGTTTCCCCTTAAAACCTGCAAATGCCTAGAAGTATGCAGTTGGTTTCTGGCCTCCTGGCAGCATGTTCTTGCTTCTGGACAGCTCTCCTTCTTCTCCCAGATGAGCCGGTTGGCTCCACAGAGTCCTCATGTCTAACAGTCCCTCGATCGGTATTGAGAGAGACAGCCTTCTCTGGCAATGCACTGCAGTCAGCTGTTGCCTTCATTTAAATCTCCCAGCTGCAGGTGAACACTCACAACCACTAAAGCGTTGTTTGCGCTCATGGCCTTAATTGCTCCACATTACTCAATCAATTTTCCTCGTCTCAGTATTTTGGTGTTAATGGGAATGGAAGTCCATTCCTGACGATTTGTATATAGAGTCCTGGGTAATGTCTTCAATGATTTTTCATGGTAGGTCAATTCTGGAGGACTTGTAGGTAGAGTCTGAGAGGTTGTTTTCTTGAGTTTTAAAAGGCAGACTACATTTTGATGGTTTGCCTTCAGAGTTCATAAAGAGGTGTTCAGTACTCTTCCTAGGTGGATAAGGGGAAGCGTGGCAATATGACATAAAGGCACTGGGTCTGGACGGGGCATCTTCTAAATAAAAAGGGGATGCCATGTCTCATCCGATGATGCCATGACACTCTCCCAGAGTTTGTTTTCCCCATGTGATCCTCCCTCATATAGTCACCCCCAGTTTCAGGATCAGGCAGCAGCTGCTATCCCCTAGCCACACAGAGGCAGTTCACCACTGGGAAAGGAGTGATGACACCATCAAATTCATCACAGCTTCCTGTGTCGAATCTGCAGTTGTTGCTTGTTCTCAGCCACAAGCGTCAAAAGCATCTAGAGTTTTGCTGAGAAAGATGTGTGGATTCAGTAAGCTGTTCCACAGACACCACCTACAGAGGTGCTCTCGTGTTAACTTATCACCTTCTTCCTGTGGTTCCTGATTTCTACTCTCTGAAGCTAATTTCTAACTCTCAACTTTTCCTGGCCCTTCTTCACACCATGCCACCTGCTTGTTTATTCTCCCACCATGGTCTCGGCCTCTTCAGATCAGGGTCTTACCTCAGGTCCCTTCTTTGGTCAATGCTTGGCCCTGTCATACCTTCCTAAGCTTCCTGGTTCTGGACTTCCTAGTCCTCAACACATCTTCCTTCTCCCCAGCCTCCTCCTTCTAGTTTCCTCCAGGCCCACTTGATAGTTCTTCTGGCTACTGCCTGCTGTTACCCTCTTGTGGCTACTTTGGTCTCTCCCCCTGTCACCACCTTATGTTCTTCTCGTCCTCCTCACTGACTTATGTTCCTCTCACACCAATTCCTGGTGGTCTTGTCCTGTCACTACCTTGGTCTCCCAACTTGACGCCACCTGGTATTCCACCCCACCTGTCAGTACCTGTTGCTTTCTTCTCACCTCCTGCCACTTTTGTATGTTCCCCATCTACCACCACCTTATGTTTTTCTTCACCTACCATTGCCTTTTACTCTCCTCCTACCACCGCTATATGTGCATCGACTCCTTCCACGTTATGTGCTTCTCCTGCTAGCACCAGCATAGTCTCTGTTCTTCCTGCCACCACCTTATGTGTTTCTCCAACCACCATCTGTTCATCCTCCCTCTCACTATTTTGCCTCCTGTCTCCACTGCTTCTTTCCCTCTTTCTTCAATCTCGTTTTCCAAGCTCTCTCTCAAAACACCAACTTTCTTAAAATTCAGTTTTTAAAGTGCTTCAAACACCTATAATATGCTGTTTTGCTCATGGGTTTGTGTCCCACTATTCCCTCCTCGGGGTCGGGGATCTACCTGGTGTTATTTTGAATCTTTGTGGCTGATTTGTTCCCTCTTAACAGATTTCCAACCACAGATATTGTAGCATTTTTTTCTTTCGGATCTGCAGGGTGAGGGAGTGTGGCTTCAAGAGCTGAATCCACAGTCTTGGATTTGTACAGCATATGTCCTTGTGTGTACATGCATGCAAGTGCTTGTTTTGCGGGAGCAGAGCTACATTTTCTGTTTGCCCAGTAAGTGTTCACGTAGCCCACACGATATGGCAATGAGATGTCTTTGTTGGCCCTGGGCTGTGCTTTATAGGGCAACCTGTGGAGGGTCCTTGAGCCTTTCTGCATAAATGTCTTTCACCTAAAGGGCAAGTAGGAATACTTTGGAAGAGGTTGGATGAGGTGGAAAGAGGGAGGAGGAGAACTGCAGAGGCAGGGAAACGTTGAGACGGAGAGCAGAGAACAGAATCGACCACGCAATTGAAACTCAGAAGAACAGAAAGCTCTAAAATCAATAAGAATCATGTGCAAACCAAAAGGGCCAGCTCCAGGGCTGGCTCAGAGCCTGGTCGAAAAATTAGTGTGTCTGAGTTGGGCTGCAGCGAAGGAAGGAAGGAAGGAAGGAAGGAAGGAAGGAAGGAAGGAAGGAAGGAAGGAAGGAAGGAAGGAAGGAAGGAAGGAAGGAAGGAAGGAAGGAAGGAAGGAAGGAAGGAAGGAAGGAAGGAAGGAAGGAAGGATAGTTCGTTCTGGTGGCAATGGAAATCCCACAACTAAATAACACTTGCTGAATCAATCAATCCAGCCAGACAGTCTTCTTGAGAACCTGTTCCAGGAGAGCTCACCAGAGACAAGGGCAGTCCTTCGGGAGCTCCTGACAGGAGGGGAGCAAAGAACTTCCTAATATTGAGAACTGTAAGGTACTGACACATCAGTCATCACTTTGGAGAGGTTATCCTTACAAAAAACTGCTGCCTAAGAGAACTTTGAGATGTAGGACCTGTGACGAATTCACTTCTGCCCTGCAGGAGCACAACGATGAGTAGAAGCTAAAACGCCCACTCGGCCCTCTCACTTATAAAAACCAAGATCCAGCACAATCATAAAGGTAAATCAGGCAACATCAATAGATCTACCTCCTTTGCCTTTTGTGGAAACGTGGACTGAGGGAAGGCTATACTCTGAAGTGGGGTGTGAATGTGGTTCAGTAGCAACCCAAACAGTGAATAATAACAGTCCACAATAAAGGAATGTCCAATCAAGGTTCTATAAAAGCAAGGTTGTATAAAAGTGTATACACTTTAAATTAAACACACCATATACAATAATAACTGACTAGAAAAACACTACCCTAAGCACACCCATGTTGGAAAGAACACAGAGTGAACAAGGATAGTAGATGCAGCACTCTGGGTAATTAATCAGGGGTGAAAGGCAAGCAAAAACAACAATGTTTGTATAAAGGATATGTAATTTAGAGCAAAAAGGGTTCAAAGTGACCTAACCAGTCTCTAGGGCCCGATAATGGACCAAGGGGGCAGTTAGGAGTCAATAGTACCTTCCTAGCAGTTCTTGGTGGTTAAGCAGCACCAAACCAGACTTCTTGCTGCTGTGTCAGGATCAGGAGAGAGCAAAAGGCAGCAACAGGGGGTCCTGCTGGTTCAAATGTGCTGAACAGTTCTTGAAACATGCTGCAAGCAGTTCGATAGCGTAAAAGACTAGGATCCTGGCTGCCTTGGCTCTCATGGTGAGGTCCTGGGTACTGCTGTGGCTGGCACAGCGGTGGTCTTGCTCCAGCAGCAGGTCACTTCTTCGGTTGTTGTGAGTCCAACTACAGGGACTCAATGACAAGATGGGTCCTTATTCTCGGGCTTCCAAACACAGGGAAGGCTGCCACACAAGTTCAGGGGTCCTTCAACATGGTGAGGACCTGGGTACCGATGTGGCTGGCAGAGAGGCAGGTCCTGTTCCTGCAGGCAGCAGATCACCCCAAATGGTCACTGGGGATGGTTAGGGAACAGAGCTGGTCTCTGCCTTCAAGCACCTGCCTCCACCTCATAACTGGAGGACTTTAGAGAGCACTTCTCTCTCAGCAGGGTCCAACAAAACCTTCAGGATGGTTCAAGATGATTCCAGATGATTCCAAGAAGTGGTGAGAGACCCTCTGTTTATAGGCAAATGTCCCCAGGTAATTGGAATAAAGCTAGCCTGCTTTAGGGTTAGAATCCCTGCACTTGAAATTACGATGTCACAGCCAAAGTGCTTTACTCCAAAGGAAGTGTAGGAGACAGGAAAGAGAAACAGAGGCAGAGAGGATCAAGATAGCAGAAGACTCCAAAAACTGTGCAGACCCCTCTCTAGCTCATCCTAACTCCACCCCCTCCCCTCTCAATAGGCTCAAATGCCTTTTGAAATTCAGGCCCTGGTGTGAGGCCTAGCTCTCTGTCAATGGGTGTGCCTCTTGGTTTCTGTTCCCAGGCCAGCATCCTGTGGAGTGGCTCTATTGGGGGGATGGGTGTTACATTCCCTTTACAAAGGAACAAAGAGAAGCAGTCCCCTAAGGCTAGCCCTGTCAGTGGACAAGGGTGAGCCTTGTCTGGGAGGAATACAAATAATCCTTCCACACCTGAACTGTACCCCAGGGCTGTCACATGTGCAAAATCAATGCAATGTGGTGGGGATAACTCTGACAGATGCTGACCACCATACCCTAACTCAGGTAGTAACAGTTTTATGTGTCACAAGGACAACATCGTCATGGTTATGTCGTTTTTGGAACAGGGGTGCATGTTTAAATGCATCCCCAATACTGCAGTGACATGGGTGTCACTGCAGCTGTCAATAAGACACTTGTGGACTCTGAACCTACTCTGTGCCACTGGTAGAGCAGGCGCTGTGAGTCAGGATACTGATGCAGCAGGACACAAGTACACACTATGCTTTTGGCATGGAGCTTATGAAAGGGGAATCTGATTAGCAGATTTCCCTTTCAGAGATGGAATTACCCGGCCATTAAATTATTTAATACACATTAAAAAAGACAGGGTTTTCATACCGTTGCCAGATGGCATTTCCTCAGAGCTTAGTTCCAGGCTTCATGGCATGTCGTGCCTTGGTTTTCTCAGAACCTCCACACTTAAGGCAAATTTTCCACATTCGGTTACCCATACTACAATCGTCCCTGTGTTTGGAATCCAAATAAACCTTTTGTTAAAAAGGTATATGTGTCTCTGGTCTTTTGATGATCTCTCATTCTGTGAAAGCTGCCTGGTTTTAAACTCCACCAAGATGGACGCCAACATCCTCCCTCACTCCTTTCCTCCAGATTACCTCACCCCTTCACTTATCGAAGGCAACCTCGGGGTCCTCTAGGATAATGATCTTAAGTCAATCCTTTAATCAGGGTCACTGCAGCCAGAATGAACCTTCTAAACTTCAGGAATATGTCTGCCCACAACCCTCAGCAACCATTCATCAAAACATGAACTTCTACCCTGTTGAGTACTGTTCTAGCCAACTCCTTCTCATCTACCCCTTCGTACAAACCATCCAAATACTCAACTTTGCAACAACTTACCTAGATCCATTCCTATCTTGACATACCACTGTCCTGCTGCATGATGTACTGCGTTGAGCAGTACGAGAGTTATGGTGGAAATGTCTGAGTGGAGTGCATTCCCTCCCGCTGCCATCTAGGTGTGACAGTACAAGTGATTTGGAAGCAAACCTACAATCCGAGAGTGGAAAAGGGGTTTTATTTTGCACAGGAGTGTTAGTTGGCACCACACCGTGTGGGCATTTTTGAGGATATGATGATTAAAAGAGAGGGTGGAAGCGATGGCGAAGCCCAAAAATTAGCTTGACAAGGCCAGTGTGGTTGTGTACCCATAGACTTGCATCAAAATTCATATTGGAAAGTCATGATACAATGAGTGCTTGACCGAGGAGCAAAAACTCTGTTTGGGTGAGTTGAATATTTAATATGTGCATGACACCCAGGATTGAATGAGCACCAATACAGCTATTTGGTTGTGACATGTTTTTGACACAGCTAACCTTCCAGTATAGCTGTGTTTCATCAATGTATTGATCCACAGAAACCGGATTGGTGAGAAGAGCTTCAAAAGGCTCCTTGCATAGGCTAAAGATAGCCAGGGCAGGAGCCTTAAGGGATTCCTCATGACTGCATTGTAATTCTCTGTCTTGATAAGTTGGTACCTGTCGGATCGGTAGGAGGCCAACCAAGTGAGCATGGAGTCTGTGACACCTCTCTGAGAAACAAGTAGTGTGGGAAGAGTTGTGTGGTTGGTTATGTTGAATGCTGCAGAAAGGTCTAACAGGATAGGTGACTTGTCTCCACTTTATCAATGATATGCACTTCTTTGTCATAATCCGGTATGGTTGTTATTTTGGTTCTGAATCTAGATCTTAACCTTGATTGGTAGTCTTGAAGCAGGCCCTCTTGATTTACTTACTCATGTGGTTGTAAGGCTATGTTCTTTACAATTACATCACCAAGGAAGCAAGCCTGAAACCAATGTTAATGCTGCAATTAATTGACCTCACTTGCAAAACCTCCTCCAACACCCCACCTGCCTTCTCAACAACATGCTAGCCAAGACCACAGACACATGAGCACCCTCATGTTTGTGCCAACATGCATCCCTAACACATTTCAGTTTACTGTAGACATTATCTCTCTGTTGTTGTCATGGTTAAATCCTTTTCACAGGGTAAGGGTTTTGCAAAAAGAATGGAGAGAAATGGAAAGGAAAAGTTAAATATATTATAAGGCAATGGTGTGGTTAGGAGTTGTAAGTATAACATAAAAGTTAGGTTTAGGGAAAGTGAGTGAAGAAGAGGAATTGAGGTGGAAAAAAGAAAGGGGTACATTTTAGGGTTTTGTATGTTCAGCATATATCCTTATGGTTGCTTCAGTGTGCAGTGGTATTGATTTTGCCAAGACCCCCCGAGATTGGCATGTGATAAATACCCCACACTTTTCTATGCGGATGATGCTGTGCTGCTTGCTACTACCCCCACAGGCCTTAAGACATCTTTATCTATCTTCCAGAGCAAATGTAAGTCCCTTTGTTTAAATTGGAAATCTGACAAATCAAACGTGATGGTGTTTAGGCCTACTCTTTCCAAAAATAGATCTATAGCTATAGTTGCTAGTGACACTATTATCAAAAAAGTGGCCCAATTCGAATGCCTTGGCGTGCGTTTGCAAGACAATGGTGGGTAGGGAGTACAGTCTTCCGAATCAGTGGTCACATTGGAGAAGTATAGTGGTGGCATCCTGTCCTTTTTTTATTTCAAACATGGTAGTGAGTCCATTTCTGCAGCCCTGGATTTGCTTCACAAACACGCCTTGCCAGCCGCACTACACGGTGCTGAACTCTGGGGTTTTGCAAACTCTGATAAGCTAAACTCTTGTGAAAATATATATTTCTTTAAACTACTGCTTCTTGCAGCTAGTGCTCCCTCTACATTGCTCCACCTTTTATCATATTGGCTTAGAGCATGGAGTACCAAGGGTCTGGAAAAGTATTGTGAAGGCTTAGCTCATATCCTGGGTTCAAATGGAGAAAATAACTTGAAATGGTTTGCCCATGTTAAAGCAATCCTTCTGAATTTAGATAGGCCTGACCTTTGGGAAAAGCCATGGGCCACTCAGGAAATGAAGCAGCTTAAAGTAAGTATGAATCAGAGAGATCGCGAGAATCTATTAGTGGATGAGGCAAATCTATAATTGGGCCCAGAGTTTAGAACGGAGTATAGTTTGACGGCTTATCTGGACATTGTGGCCCCGCCTTCAGAGCGATCATTGTATATAGGTTTTAGACTTGGAATATTACCCCTGGCGGCTTTTACTTCATCTTGGAGAGTCAATGCCTCTGCAAGATGCCCACTGTGTGGACTTTGTAAAGAAACTTTGGTACATTTTATCCTGACATGCGAAAGAAACGATACGATGGAGACGAATTTACCTGTGACCAATATTTTTAGATTGTGGTCTTCGTCATGTGGTTTCTGCACTGTTGTTTTTAAGTCAGTGTTTATCTGTAAATGGTATTTACGCAGCAGCACGTTACATGTCTAGAGCATGGCAACATAGGAGCAAAGTGTTAACATAGGATAGTGCCCCTGTCAGGGTCCATAGCTGCGCACGATTTATATGGCTTGCATTTTATGTTATTTTATTGTATCTTTTATATTTCTATTTACGTGTTTTTGTCTTTTTCGTAATTTGTATTGGTTGTTGGGAAGCTTGATGGTTTTATTCCGAATAAAAGCTTATGATGATGATGATTTTACTGTGGTATGGGTTGTCCAGTTCATTAAGTCCCCCTTTTCCAGTTCCTTCGGTGGCTTCAATCATACCTTTTGTTGTAGTTAGTTTGTTGATTCTGTTCTTGTGTGATGACCTGGTCTCAGAAGATTCTGGTGGGCATTGTGTTTCGACGAGCTGGGCCGGGGAAGGTGGGGGAGTTATTTGGTTGTTACCCAAACAGCTAAAATATTGTTTAAATAGAAATCTCTTGTGGTCTTGTCTGGATGTTTGGCAGTTTTTTTTAATGATTTCAAGTAGCCAGTCCAGTCATTTTGTTCTTGGGCTGATCAGGTTTCATTGCAGAATTTGGGAGAGGGCGTACCCAGTTGGATATTCCCATTAAAGTATTATGCATTTTACTTAGGGGTTTAATTGAATGTTGTTATAGCCTAATTATAGCACCTCTTTTCAAACTATTTAATTTCAAGCAGCTTCATTTGTTGGTGGATGTTTGCGAATAATTAAAGATTGTTTTGCGTGACCAAACTGTGCCCCTCTCTAAGAGCTTTATCAGTCAGGCTCCAACTCTATAATACTGCACAACAGCTGATGCCAGGTTGCACTAACCCTCTCGCTTTCAAAATAGTGTCCAGAGATAATCAGGTGTGTCGGAAAGCCAAGTGGCTAGGGACCATCGGCAGCAGGTCAGGGGGGGACATCTTTCCTCAGGCGAATGTCTGCTTTAATAGAGAGGTGAAGACTCTCAGAGGCAGCTGTGCTGTGCAGTGGAGGCACGGAAAAACAAGCATTAGCGATGCCAACAGTTTGGGCCTTTTGTATAGGAATGTGAAAGGCACTTGCCAGGCACTGCTGTAGTAGCATTAACTGGCCATTGATGGTAGCAGGTGCAAAATGGTGTGCGTAACTGGGCATCTAATAGCAGTGCTCAGCAAATGCCAAATATTTAAACACATGCCAAAATTGTTGGCTTTGCCAGTGCTTGTTTTTAACAGGACTTCAGTGAAGGATGCGCATAGTGCTTATAAACCGAGAGGCTTAAGGCAGACCTGGTTAATACATCTTTATTACACCAGTAGCACCATCACAACACCAATTAAGTCATTGGCCCTCATTATAAGTTTCCTGCAAAGACACCAGTAATCCTGGCGTGCCAGTATTACACGCTCGGGCAGGCTGACTGCTGGAATTACCAGCACATTATAGGTCCTCAGGCAGGCGCACACGCTCTGCCAGAAACGGTAATACTGGCACGCTGGAATTACCGGCGTCCACAGCAATGCGCTGGTGTTTATGGCAGAAATGTGCCAGAAATACTGATGGCGGCATCCAAACTGCCAGAATCCCTGGTGCCGGAAATAGCATCACTGCAGGAACAGGAAGCTCACCAGCAGCCATCTTAAAACTTAATCCACTTAAAATCCCCCACTTTCTGCTACCATTTGCCCAACTGAAAGTGCAGATATGCCTGGGAGTGGCAAATCGAGAGTCCCAGAGATCCGGCTCCGCAAGCCAAAGTTTGCTTAGCCGGAGCAAGATGCACTCATGGACACTGTGGTGATGAATGCTGAGGCCCTATTCTGGGCGGACAACCGCAGGACAAGCCAGAGAAGGAAAACAACCATCTGGCAGGAGGTGGCCAACAAGGTCTCTGACATGGGGACTGTCCCACACAGACTACGGGACTGCCACAAGTGGTGGGACGACTGGCGGCTGAGGGTCCAAAGCGGTCGGGGCAGCCGAAGCTGGAGCTGGGACCCAATGCAATGGTGGTAAGTATAACAAAGACCATTTAAATGCAAATGTTGAGTTCAAATACATGCATTCCCAGGCAGATAAACACCAAACGGGCAAGGGAACAGGTCCTACACGTGTCAGTCAAAGCTAATGTCCCAATCACTCACACATGCCAGGGGTTGCAGGCAGATGTAGCCATGCATAAGCACCATAGACAAAATGTACTGTCCTATACATGGACACATGACGAGCGCCCATGTGTGCCAAGGGAGACAGGACAGGAATCGTAGGCCCACCACACACGCAACAAGAAGTCACCTTGGCAGACCAACAGTCAATGTGCACTCCCACCACTCACATATAGAAGCACACATTGGAGAAAACAGACCAAAGAAACAGCATGGCAATAACAGGGCACCCACAATGTAGCATGAGTGTAATGCAAGTCTGCAGATGTGACTCCCAGAAGACTAACAGCATGCTCATCTCACCCCAAAAGGCGCATCCTCTGACAGCAACACTTCTGGAGTGTCGTTGTCAGGCCCAGCACGTGCTGGCAGACCTGTGAAGGCTGCAAGTCCACCACCGGCACCGCCTGCCCAGCACCAACACCATCTCCTGCGCCAATGCCACTACCACTTTATGAGCCAGCACTACCACCACCACCAGCTGTGCCACCACCGCCGTGAGCTGCTGCCAGAAACACACCTGTGGTCAGTGGCCCCACCATCCCTCCTGTGCACTCCACACCACCATGGGCACACCAGCCACCAATTCATTGTGGGCAGTACAACCCGGAGGAGGAGGACGACCACACCCCCTACCTGACCCCATCTTTCAGCCCAGCAACACTGCACAGCCCCCCTCCTCTACTCTTGCCCAGCATCCAGGACATGGATGCGCAGCTATGTGCAATGGAGGACAGGCATGGGGCGATGATGACACTTGCCCAGCAGCAGCTAAATGAGCTGAGGCTGCTGCGTGAGTGCATCCAGGCCAGCAGTCGCAGGAGTGCACAGGCACAAGGCCGTACCACCACTGCCCAACTCATCCTGGCCCAAGGGGTCCGCAAGGAGAATGAGAGGATCTCAGCCATGTAAGAGTCCCTCTCACACAGCCTGCACGTCACTATTGAGCACTTGCCCAGGGGTCTGACCCGCCACCGACCATCACTACCCCTGGGCGCTCACACCAGAGCAGCCCAAGGCGACGCTCCCAGCGGATTTCTTCAGCCAGCCAAGAGCCCTGTGACAAAGAGGCAGCACAAATGACACTTGGCATAACACTTTGGTTTACTTTGTGACTATGGGGTGTTTGGGGAGTGGTGTGTGTAGGGAGGGGAAGGGGTCTGTGCATGAAGGGTTGTGTGGTGGTGCAGGGGTGTGTGTGGGGAGGTGGATGTGAGGAGAAGGGTGTGGGGGAGAGGTAGGGGGTGCTGAGGGGAGCTGTGGAGAGGGGGTGTGGGGAAGGGGGGCTCTGGGGTAAGGAGGGTGTGGTGGGGAGTGGGACACAGGATGTTGGATTTTGCATTTATTTTTCAATACACAGTTTTCACTTGAAGCAATGAGTGGACATTCCTTATTTTGGTGTAAGTATTTATTGTGTGTGTGTGCATCATATGCAGTAAGGTGCAAGGGAAGTGCAGAGTGAAAGGTGTACTCAGATGAGTTCTTGATGGGCCATGTGCCCATCCCTGGCCTCCATGCGCATGTGCATGGGCCTGGTTGGCGCTGCATCGACAGCATCATCCTCTGGTGGAGGAATTTTCAGATCTGCGGGGCAGGGTTATATTGCGTCGGATGCAGATATTATGCACCATTGCACAGGCCAAGACTATCTGCCCCACCTTCTCTGGCCTGTACATGAACGCACCCCCAGACCAGTGTAGGCATCTGAAACATGCCTTCAAGAGCCCGATGGTCTGTTCGATGGTCAACCTAGTCCTCACATACGCCCTGTTGTATCCCATCTCCTCCTGCATCTGGAGATTCCTCAGAGGGGTCATCAGCCATGGAAGCAGCGGGTATCCTGAGTCACCTCCAAGGGGTAAGGACACATGTGTGAGTAACGATGAACGGCAGTGGTGTTGCCTGTGACAGCGGAATTTCAACAGCCAGTCTGTGCATGCATGTCTCACTAGGACATACATCTCATAAACCTAGGTGGCCTAGTCTACAGATTATCTGGCATTCGAGGGGCAGAATGTTGCATTCTGGTACCTGTAGTGCATTAAATGTGGATGTCCTTTTGGGTTTGAAATGGTTTGGTCAGTGACTGCCAAATCTCCAATCATGTGCAACTCCTGTATGTTGGGGCCTGTCAATTTAGGCGTGGGCTGGTTGGTCCTGCATTTACTGGGTGTTTGCCGGACATGCATTTGTGACTAGTCCCTCCCCCCTTTGCCCGTCACCCACTATGCTACAATGTAGGTGTAAATGTTCATGTACTCACCCAACATCCAGGTCCTTTGTCCTCTGCAATGCACCCTGTAAGCTGGCAGGGTACTGTACCGCAGGACCATGGGGTCGTGGGTTGATCCTGGGAACTGGGCACAACAGTGCGTGATGGTCAGGTCGGTGTCACAGGTCATCTGGACATTGAGGGAATGGAACTGCTTCTCGTTCCTGTAGACCTACTCTGAGGCGGCAGGGGGCACCAGTTTTACGTGCATGCAGTCCAATACTGCCACCACATCGGGCATGCCCACAATGGCATAGAACCGGACCTTGGTGACATTGAGCTGTGCCAGGGTGGTGGGGAGGGAATTGTGCTGGCCCCTATAGCGCAGGAGGGCCTCCAGTACCTGCACCAACACTCTGGAGAAGGCAGGCTGTGAAATGCAATGCAGCTGAGCTATGTAGTGCTGGAATGTGCCACTGGCCGGGAAGTGCAGGACCAACACCAGCTTCAGCAGCGATGGTATGGCTGTCCTGATGCCAATGTCCTCCTGGATGTGGGTCAGGAGGTCATGAATGATCTCCCTATTTAGGTAGTACAGGGTAATAATCTGGCTGTCTGTGAGGGCCCAGGGTGCGTCCTTTGTGCGAGGGTACACAGCACGCTTCCGCCTCAACACCTGCATCGCCTGTATCGTCATCATCCTCCTCCTGCTTCTCTCCCTGGCCTCCTGCCACCACTGCCGGTGCTGGAGCAGCACCTGGTCCATGATAGCGGCAATGTGTGGCAGCGTTGTTCCTGCTTCTCTCCCTGGCCTCCTGCCACCACTGCTGGTGCTGGAGCAGCACCTGGTCCATGATAGCGGCAATGTGTGGCAGCATTGTTCCTGCTTCTCTCCCTGGCCTCCTGCCACCACTGCTGGTGCTGGAGCAGCACCTGGTCCATGATAGCAATGTGTGGCAGCATTGTTCCTGCTTCTCTCCCTGGCCTCCTGCCACCACTGCCGGTGCTGGAGCAGCACCTGGTCCATGATAGCGGCAATGTGTGGCAGCATTGTTCCTGCTTCTCTCCCTGGCCTCCTGCCACCACTGCTGGTGCTGGAGCAGCACCTGGTCCATGATAGCGGCAATGTGTGGCAGCATTGTTCCTGCTTCTCTCCCTGGCCTCCTGCCACCACTGCTGGTGCTGGAGCAGCACCTGGTCCATGATAGCGGCAATGTGTGGCAGCATTGTTCCTGCTTCTCTCCCTGGCCTCCTGCCACCACTGCTGGTGCTGGAGCAGCACCTGGTCCATGATAGCGGCAATGTGTGGCAGCATTGTTGTGTTGGAAAGTGTTCTTGGGGAAGGTGTGGGCCTTAAGTACTGTTCCTATGTACATTGGGTGCACCTGGGTGGAATGGGTGCACCTGTGGCCTTATTTCCCTCATCTGCATCCATTTACTGGCTGCTCTGAGGTGATGTTATCCCTGCCTTGGTTTTGTCGGTATTAACAGCAAAAATCTGCCAGTATTACTGGCAATCTGTGCTTGTAATGTGCCAGAGATACCATTGTGCTGGTATTACCGGCACAGATTTCCAGCGGTGCCGATATTTTCACTGCCGTTATTACCAGTAAGGTCATTTTGGATGGGGTGGGATTGGTGCCGCTAATTCCAGCAAGTGTGTTCCAGAAGAATCATACTTTGCCAGTCCGGTAAAAGTGCTGGTAAACAGTTACCCCCATTAACTCTCAGAAGACTGCATTAAAAAACACTGGCAGGCCCTTCAAGCACAAGGTTTATTGGTAAGTTCTGTTTAAAGAGAGCGCAATGAGTTCACATGGGGAGGTGTTTTGGGTGGGAAGGGGTGGGAACTGGGTGGGAATGGCCATAAGGATAAGCATGGCCATGGGCAGTCAATGGGTGGGCAAATAACCAAACAACACCTTCAAGCTTTGTGTCCTTCCTCATATGCCATTTCTCCCTATCTGTACTCTAATGCAATCGTTTGGGATGTTCTACTGATTGAGCAATTCAAAGCATTATTCTTTGCGTTCTGCCACTTTTAAAGTCACTTTTCGGACTGAGAAAAGTTGATCACTACCGCAAAAGGTGCCTTAAAAAAAAACACTGCATGAAATAAAGCGCAGGGTTCCATGAAAAACCAGGCCCTCGATACCGACCTGTAGTATTAAGGTGAAAAATTCAAAGTTGTTTTCTAAAGTAGAGAAATATCTATGAGTTGCCACGCCTTAACTCCTTGATCCTACCTTATTGGGGTTCTGGGGGTATTTATAGTTTTCTTAGCTTTCGAGGAAGCAGGCAGCTCTTTATATAACTGGCCTCTGGGGGTGACATGTCTTTATCCAGACCTATAGACCCGTACACAAATAGAAAAAGGTACTTAGAAGATACAGCATGCATATTTTGGCTAAAAGGCCAGGACAAAGGAAAAACTCTAGGACTATAATAACCCTTGCTAGCCCCGTGGGGTGGAGCACCAATCAGGTTGCCTGGAGCTGCAAGCATGAACAGTGTCAAACCTTTCAGCAGCTTTACTAGTTCAGATCTCTGCCTTTGCAATGTTGGAAACGGGGCCTGTACAGAAGCGTCTGTTGTTAATGCTCTATGACGTTTGACACGCCTCTGCTCTCTTTTCTAGGTCATTCGGGGTGCTGCTTTGGGAAATATTCTCTCTCGGGTACATGCCGTACCCCAGCAAAAGTAACCAGGAGGTTCTGGAATTCGTCACGAGTGGAGGAAGGATGGACCCACCCAAAAGCTGCCCTGGGCCTGTGTAGGAATTATTCACTTGAAAATAATTTAAAAATGCATACTGATAACTTTCACTGATTTATTAAGACAAGCACAGTAAATACAATCCGACTCAAACTAACATACAATTTGTTACACAATTAATAATAATCCATGAAGGTTTTTGTCAATTATTTCAAAACATTAGTCATCATGAACGTTTTTGAGAAAGGAAGAAAAATGATTGGTGGCGTCTATGTTTAGTGCACGTGGAAACAGGAGCACCATGTGAAGTGGTATATTACACCTTTAAATAATGCTTTGATCGAGATAAAATGCAGGCATGGTATGCATTTAGGGGCTTAACACAACATTTAAGCAATAGGCTCCGAGCCGGGGGGGGGGGGATTACTGCGTCAGGTAATGTCCCGGGGCCCTAGTTACAGGCCCGAGTGAAGCTGTTAGCGAAGTCTGCGGGGCATGACCTGACACAGTAATCCCCCTCCCCCATCAAGGGTACTAATAGTGTCTTTGTTTTAGTTGTGAAACTGCAGCATTTCACAATTCACATAAAGAAGGGGAAAAAAGATGGCCGCCATGGAACGGAGTAAAGGGACAATCCGTAGTCACTTTTCCCTTTCCATGGCGGCAATGCAAAAAGAAAAAAAATGGAAAAGAAAACAAAGAAGATGGCCGCCATGGAACACGTCCCTTTTCCCTTTCCATGGCGGACATTGAATTGGGAGTCCATTTACAAAAAAGATGGCTGCCAAGGAACAGGGCGAAGGGACTACATGTAGTCCGTTCTCCCTTTCCACGGTGGGCAGTTGCGAAAGGAACACTAGGGGATGCGGCGGAGACCGGCGCTTTGTCGGGCTGGTGATGACCCGGCGAGGGCCAATCAGATCGTTTGTAACAATCTAATTGTCCCTCGCTGGGTACTATTGATGTTACTCAATCATCACTCACCCATATAGACACCTCAAATCTCGGTTTACATTAGGTTAAATTGAACAAAATAAATCCCTTACATGTTGCCCTTCTCGACTCCTAATCACTTGATAGATTAATGGGTGATCATCCCATCATCCTGAGAGTCACAGCATTTCAACTAACTCAACTTTCCTGATGTACAGTTCGCTAAAATGAGTATCACTGAGTCCGGTAATATAATGTTAGCATCCAGCGATAAATGAGTTTGCAGTTTGTACTACAGAAATAGTCATCATTATTCGTATATATATTCATTTAAATCTATGGATTTTTTAGTCTGAAATCAGAGGATGGTTACGATTTTAGTTACTTTATAACAAGCATCATGCTTCTAGCAGGCAAGAGTGTGAGTACTGTATGAGCAAACACATGCAGCGTTGTTCCCGACATGAGCACATATTTCGGTTAATCCTAATGTACCTTTATACAGTAACTCCTCCTGACCCCCTCCCAATATAAACACAATAAATCACTTAAACTAGAAGTAATTGCACAACTATTTAAGTGACACATTGGGGAAACAAAAGACAAAGATGCACGACCATATTTGAAATGGTGACAGTGAACTTCATAGTGGACCTCCATTAGTCCTTTAAGGTAGCTCATTAAAGTTGGCCACGATGTTATCATAAAGTTACGGTTAGAATGTATTTGTACTTACGTTGAAAGTAAGGACATGTCAACAAGCCAGTCGTCTATTTGCGGGCATACCCTCCCCTTCTGAACCATTAATATGTGTTCAATGGCAACTATCAAAGTTCTACATATCCATCGTTTTTGATGATTTGAAAAATCTTTTTCATCAATTTGATAGTTTAAAAAAGCCGAAATAGGGGATTGTGCTCTTTGGGAACCCAAAACCAAATCTAGATGATCATATACACCCCACAAAAAAATTACAGACCTTAACGCAGTCCCAGAAAAGATGCGTCAGAATTCCAGGCACAAGTGAACTACTCCAATTAAGATCATACCCACCCGGATTCAATTTAGCCATTTTAATCGGTGCCAATCCAGCGAGAGTTTGTGAAACCATACCCCTGCCGGCTATACTTCCCATGGATAAAGAACATGGGGGAAAGAACATAATTGACCCTATCCCGCACATAAAAAGTACAGCAACGGACTTGAAAATAGTAGCCATCGTGCCTCGCGTACCAGGATGTATCCTTATGCGAAACCAGGCGATACAATTGGAAAATAGAAAACTCTGGAGTGGGAGTTGGATTAAATGATGGGTGGATTAATAATTGCCTACTTTACTTTGAGTTTTAGCAGTGTAAATAAAAGGAGGGAAGAAGCGAGATATCACAAACTAGCTTCCTCACTGGAGCACCTGTCTGTTATGGTTGACGGTGAGTTCCCAACTAGCTTAAACCTTTGCAGAGTAGTGTGTGAAAAAATGCATCGGCTTCTAGAAAGTAGACGTCATAATGTGGTATAAATCCTTGTTTTGGCGACTTGACAAAATGTAGGGCGCACTGGACAGCTGAGTTGGGATGACAATTTTGAAAATAGTAGGAAATTCGAGAGACATGACAAAATTAGACGTGGGCCTGAGGCTAATCCACAAAAACGGGTGTTCTGTGATTACTGGGCACATGTGATCTCACCTGACACACGCAGGTGCTGCCATCAGTGCAGTTAATGTCCTCATATAGCACAAAAGAGTGTCGAGTATTTGGTCTCCCAGGCACCCCTGGATTTCCCAAGCCTAGCGCAGGTCAAACAATGTGCCATTTGCAAAGAGGCTCAGCTCACACTCGGTAAGGCTCCCTGGTGTAAAACCCACAGAACTTCACACGCTGAAATCCCCAATCTGATGTACCCCACCCTGCCATGCATTTAAAATATTTGACTATGTGCGTTTGTAAATTGAAACATGGACTCTGAAATGGAGACACTGAAGAGGCAACTAGACTTGCCAGTAAGTCACAATGACCAGATGTATTTGATCCGCAAGATAAACCCCCAGCCTTTAGGAATCTGCATCACTTGGAGGCTATTTAAGATGAGGGTGGATGGTCTGCATTCCACCCCCTGATTAAGGTCCAAGAAGAACTTCAGTCAGCATGTTTGATGTTGAGGCTCAGTTGATGCTGCAGCGCTCACTGCTCTCATTATCTCCACCCCATCCCCATCTCAGGGGAAGGATGGCCTATCCCGCTCTCCAGTGCAATGGTCATTCGTTCATATTAGATCATATTTTACCTAACAAATAGAAAAGTGGGTTGGTACGGTTCCACTTGTCCTGCCCTCTGGTAACTACAGTTTATTGTCACACTGGGATTGTCTCCAAAACGAATTTATTGATGAATTGTAGGCAAATCTATATCTTGCTGAACTATTCATTTACCCATATTCAGATGCACATAATGTCACAAACAATCTGCGGGAACATCAGCCAGCACCCCACAACTCTTGAAAGTGTTTCATCTTCCTTCATATGGACTAAGAAGGTACTCTAAGTGTCTTCTCGATCTTTGATCCATGAAGCCACGTGCAAATAAATGGCAACGTATTAAACACTGCACCCAAAATAAAATAAATTCTAACACAATAATAAAACATTTGACCTTGTGCAGAACGCGTACAGCAGCTAAATGAAATAAATTGCAGGCCATCCTAAGAAAGCGCTTATAGGGAGCCAGTTTGGCAGGTGTGCCTTAAAATCTAAATTCTCAAAGGATCTCCTCTTCCATTAACTTTATGCAATAAGGGCTTTCGCCCAAGCCACCATTTCATAGTGACATTAGCAAGGTGACATATTGTTAGTCGGAATTTGGGGTATAGTAATTTCTTGACTCACCGTTCAATCAAGTCTAATTACAGATCTGTACCACAGATGGACTGCTTACTAAATAACTTTCAGCAGACGTGTGGCCATGGATTTTGCAGAGAATATCATGTATAAACCATTCAGAGTAGTCTTCTTTAATCATTTTCACAGGTTCTTCAGTGCAGGGGTCTACAACCTGTGGCTCTCCAGATGTTTTGGACTACAACTGCCATGATCCATCACCATAGACTATGTTGGTTGAGGTTGATGGGAGATGTAGTCCAAAACACCTTGAGAGCCAAAGGTTACACATCCATGCCTTAGTGATGGTTGTGGGGTTCTCAATTAGATGTAACAAATTAGTTTTCCGGAACACTTGTTTATGTGCCCATGAAGAAACTCCACCTCCCTGTTCCCTGTTTATGGACGAAACATACATTCAATCGTACTGTCCAAACAACTTAAAACAAACAACAAACCGCAACATATGCAATAATTGCACTTACCTATAATTACAAGCCATTCATCAAGCAATCTTCTGGGAACAATCAGCGTCTCCATAGAATCTACTGATTTTTGTTTGTGTTGGGAAATGTATGTTAACTGTGATTGCCTTACTATAACCATTTCATGTTTTAACACACACTGAAAATATACATAAACACCATTTTAGACGACACAGTGCAGACCGATTCAGGATTGACTGCAACATCCTTTGAGTACCTCTTGCTTGTCATTTACACATTTTGAGTTTAGATGAGATTTGTGGCATTTTCTGCTGACACTTTTTTGTGAGTGTAATAGAAGGTTGATGCCTCCCGCTGGTCTTCACAGAGTCACACATAGTAAACATAGTATAACGACGACGGAAACCTCAAACAAACGCCAAGAGATTCCATTGGAAACGCTGTTGGCTCCCATAAGATTGTTCTGTGAACGATAGGTTCTGCTAGGTGTGAGAATTGCAATGTGTTCATTTTGGTTAGTTGCTTGAAGGCAAGAGAATAGGGTTATTGAATTTTCTTTTCCTCCCAAAAAATAGCTTGCCTGAGGACGGATAAAATGCATGAAAGGTTGTGGGATTCGCGGTGAACTTTGATTGCCTGTGCATATAAAGATGTGTTAATGTAAGCTTATGCAGGATATGAAATTGCCTGCAAATCATTGATACATTAAACCCACCTTGTGTCAATACACTGTAGTTACAAAGGTGCAGGACGACTCAAAGACTATTGTGTTGAGTTCCTTCTGTTTGGATGGGCACTTGCTCATATGTCAGGTCATGCCTCCCTACACTTTCAGGAAGGGACTGAAGTCTCTCCCCTTCAACAAACAACGCAATCCCCATTGATCCCCGGAAAGCCCCTCTATCCCATCCCTCAGCTGTCCCGCTCTTTATCTCCCTGTATTATCCCTCTTGCTTTATTTCTCCCTCATCCCCTTCTCCCTCTACTTTTCCTCTGCTCCTTATTCAACTTTTCCTTCCCAGCCACCTCATCCAACTTACCATCATTCTCATATCTTTTCATCCACAGCTCAAATATTGGCCTCATTCTCTACTCCTTCCCCCAAGGAGGCTTTGCCTATTGGCTCCTTCACAGGCCCAGGTCTTTGCACCAGTCGGGATGGGACATTGAATCACGTCAGAAAGACCCCAGATATGAGACTAGCATTGGGGAACATGTTTTAGCCACTTCTCTACTCTGCCCCTTCTCCCAGGGAGGCTTGGCCTATTGGTTCCTTCACAGGCCAAGGTCTTTGCACCAGTGGGGATGGGAAATTTCCAGCCACGCCATGAAGAGCCAGACACAAGGCTGGTATGTGCCTGTTTCTACCCCAGCTGCGATGGACATTCAGAGGCATGGGCCATGATAAAGGATATATAGACCAGCATTCTGCTCCACTGGAACGGTGGCGCAACAGAAGCCAAACCGGTGGGATGAGGGTTCTTCAGAAAAGGTTAAAGCCTTGGTGTGTATGTTCCTCAAGGCTGGTCATGGGATTATACCATCACCAGCCTGACACTCTATAGTTCAAGCATCACACTAGTGACAGCCTATGGTGGAGGAATCATTATGAAGAAGGCAGCAATCGTGAAAACAACATGTGTCATTCCGAATACAGCATGTCTTCTCCAACTATACTCACTATTGAGGTATTGCCTTCAGCCATTAAATACCTCATGGTTATGGGTTTGAAATACCTCATAAAAAATCCAAGGTATTGCTCCATAAGTGTACGACCCCTCCATGATAAATATCTTGTGCCCCCTAAGTGAAGAGATGTGCTTGGTCATCCCCTTCACTTTCGGGACAAAAAGTTGCCAGGGAGCTGACAAAGGGAGTGGAACGTGAGCATTGGGGACGTTCTCATTCTCACCATTCGCACCAGTCTTAATCATGGAGAAGCACAAGGAGCCGAAGGGTCACTGCTAACCCATCTAAAATACGCTCAAAAGCATCCACCAAATACAGCAAAGTTAGGGAAAGAAACCAACATTGAGAGATTCTCACTTTGTATTAACACACCAAGCCCCTACTTTCTCAGTTTGAATGATATGGCAGATTTTGGCACATGACATCATCTGAAAGCGACTGGCATTGCTATATTTTAACAGCAGAAACTGTAAGTTGTGCCAGCGTTCAGAGGCCCTACTGTTTCAAGCTGACTTTGTTACAGCCATTTCCATGAACCATCCTTCTCACGGCCACTCACGCTGCCATTTTCTTTTGCAAACTTCCAATCTTGTGAACTCTGGGAACACACTTAGGCTTTCACCCTCTGACCCTACCACAGAAAAGACCATCACTGCAGTGGCACTGGTACCCTTGCACAGGCTGGCAGATATCTTCTGTTTAACCGCAGTGGCCTGTTGTATTTCACAATGCTCAGCACTAGGACTCCTATGTCGCCTTTCTCCCACCCCAGATATGTTGACCGAACCAGATATGTCCTTTGATGTGGTCGTTTGTTATGGAGAATACTTTGATTTAGAAGCAAAGTGTTTTATTTTTTTAGTCGACACCAAGAGGGCTCACGCTAAGTATGTCATTTTTCTGTAGTTGTAATAATCTTCCCCTAAAGCTATGCTTCTCTTTCCTTTCATTTTTGATTATGTGGGTTTTAGATATCGAATTATGACCCAGTGCTGGCAACATCAGCCAGAGGACAGGCCGAACTTTGCCATCATGCTGGAGAGAATTGACTACTGCACCCAGGTAAGATGTACAGCACATTGCATTTATGCTAATATTCAATGGATTCATTTTATTAATAAACATTACTAAACATTGCATGCTCCATGCTTGACCCTTTTTAGTTTGGTAGTCGAGCCTCTTTCACCCATTCAAATTCTGAACACTGAATTGGAAATGACTGTCTATCACATATGGTGTGAAATACTCTATATCTTCCAGCTGAAAAAAAAAGTCTTCTCGCCCAAGCAAAGAATTGTTTCCCGCCACTAAATGCCCTCATGGAATAGACAGTATGGGTTATATACTTTCAATTTAAATCAGCTGATAGCCTCTACGTGTGCAGGCTGATACACTGATATTCCTGTGTTGACAAAGGTTATTACCAGGCACACATGTTATAACCCTTTTTGGCCATCTGTAGTTTCTTTTGTAGGTCTCTGGGGATAGGTGCGACCGGAGGGAATTCACATATAGGAGCATATGATACAGAGCCTTATTAAGTTCTGGGGATCACACCTACCTTGCTCAGACACTTGATTCAAATTGTTCTAGAATAAGATAGGTAATAGTGGGCAACCTTATTGGATCCTTCTAGTGGTGAATAATGGGAATCTAGGCTGCCTCGCCCAATCTAATGGGCTATCCCTCTGTGCACTAATGGATTATGCCCAACACTGTCCTACACTGTCCCAATGCTAGCCAGTTTCCTCCAGTCCATCCTGTCAACCATGAGAAAACCTGCAAGCGGTCACAAGAGGCTGCCTACAGACGACGACCCCGAGCCCTCGAGTAATTAACAGTCATCCCCCCCAGTATGTTTACTGTTTGCTGCCATGCCATGCTGTAACCTGCAAACTTTATCACCATATTTCAATTTGTTTTTCTTTAATGTATATTGACTAAGAAACAGATTTTAACCTAAACAATATCACAAACAAAATATGTAACATTAATTTCATCGTTTAAAATTTCCATAATAAGAAGGGGAAGAAAAGAAAATATTATATACACTAAGAAGAAGTCAATAATTGATGAGTTAAAAACAAGAATTTCCATTATAGTACATTTCTTCCAAGTTCAAACAATTCATAAAACGCAAAACTGCCAAGGCAAGTGAGGTAGAACCATCACCCAAATAGGTGAGCTGATAATGTGCTCAAGAGTTTCCAATTCCTTTTAATTCCTGCAAAACCTACAGGAAGCTTCCTGTGGTAGGATTTTCTTATATCTCAAAAAAGTCTTCTTACTGGGTAATAGGTTCCATCTTAACCTAGAAAGGTTGGATCTGGATTTCGGACGGGGCAAGAGACGAAAGTGAGGTGCCAATACCCCTAGCTGTTTGTGTTCTTGAGAACGTTGTTTCACAGCAACATATTCATGGAAACAGTTCACTGTGACACACCAGTGCCATCCAAACAGGGCCACCTTTACCTTGTGTGGAGTGTCTCTTAGGTCTTCTATGGTCAATGAAATATCATCTAATGCTTTAACACAATAATCCTTAAAATCATTAATTTTCTTGCCCGACCAAATAAGACCATCCCATTAACCTTTTCAAACAGGGTTCTAGGGAAAGGGCTTAAAATCTTATTTAAAAAAAGGGCAAATATTTCCAAGTGGCCTTGACACGCAAGGAACTTAACCCAAGCTCGTAAAGGATAGCAGCTGCAGGGACCTCGTTTGGAATGTTCAGTACGCTCCACCAAATGAAGCTCTCAGGTTTACTCAAAATGTCCAACACCCATAACTGCAGGACTTCAATATCATATTTGAACTTCAGGACGACCGTCCCAATACATAACTTAATCAATGGTACATGCAAATATTTACAGTGTTTGTTTTTTATAAATCCATTCTGATAAACAAGTACGGCAGCTTTTTGACATAAATAAGCAATAATGTGTGCTTTCCCTGGGCTCCCAGTGATTGGAAAACCTAAGTAAAAAATGTTATCTGCTTTCTCCAGTTTAGAGCCTTCGTGCTTTCCTTTTGGTGAACAACACCCATGGTATACCCTTTGGGCACCCATGGGGTGGGGGTCCACCCTTCTACCCTTTATGTGTGTTTTTGGGCACTGGTGTGTTGCCCAAAAAGCAGGGTATTGGCTGGTGGCAGCTGCATGCTGACATGGCAGTGTCTCTGAGTGTCCTTCATTTTCGGGGCACCCAGGCCCTGCCATAATAATCAATGGATTCTTGAAGGAAGGCCCTCTTGGTTTCCATTGCCTTTTAACTTGTTTCCCCAAAGTCCTGGTGTGCCCTGTCTCTCTTTCCTTCTTCCTGAGGGGTTGTTGGGTGGAAATACCATAAATGGCTCAGCGGCTGCCTCCTGGCAGACTGACTGGAGCCTTCCCAGAGGATGTGTGTTGTGGGTACACCCTAGGGGTGAGACCTGTGTGAATGGAGTCTGGAGAGAACTCACTTTCTGTGTTATGGGTGTCTGGTTTCGCTGTGTGACACAATGACTGAGACAGCCCTGACTGAAACTGACATGAATGCAGTGGAGTGTGCTGAAAGGCTGGGTACTTACCCCAATCCACATTCTTTGTTATGGGTGTCTGGGTGGAGTGATTGGCCTTAATGCCTGTGCGCCTGATTGGCTGCCTGCCTGCATGAATGCCCTTCTGCGCGATTGGTTGACTGAGACTGGCTCAGACTGAGTGAATGGGAACCAATGTATATAACAGGGGAACTCTCACTCACCAATTTGTTCAGAAGCTGATGTCGAAGCTGAAGCAAGAAGAAGCTGTTCCTTGAAGCCCAGCTGGAGGAGATGTCTGCTGCTGCATTTTCTTCATGTAATCCAAAAGCTGCTGTTTTCTTCCAAGGGCTGATCAAGAGAGGGCATGCAAAGGTGACCTCTCCATGAGCTATGAAGGACTATTGTGCAACCTGCTACTCTTCATCAGAAGTACCCTGGAAGCCAATCCTGAGTGCCTGCTGTCCGGAGAAGGGGTCTTTGTGAGTCCTGAAGAGGAGTGCCCTGATATTTCGAGTCGAAGTAGTCTAATGGTGTCGCTCCGGTTCCGGAGGTGCGTTTCATGACCGCTGGAAGCCGTTGCTGTCACCTGGAGCTGCAAAAGTTCCAAACTGCCTAAGAACATTTCAAGGGACATACTTGCCATCATCACTGACCACTTTATCCTGCCGGAGAGAGTTCAGAGTCGCTGAGTACAGAGGACGTTCCGTCGGTGGGTTTCCCGCCACCAGAAGCTAACAAAGACGTCCCGAGGGTCCAGACTTGGTGATGGTCCGTTGTCCACTCCAGAGGTCGAGTCCAGGTCACCTGAAGCCATCCAGAGGTCTGTGGTGCGGCTGCTGCACCGAAGAACCGAAAGGTGGAAAAACACGATATTCCGAAACCCAACACCAAAAGTGACCTATGCACCTGTCAATGCCAGAAGTCATCGAAGAGTCCCAGGGGTCTTATTCTCATCTGCCAAGCGTTTAAGGAGCCCACAGCAAGTTTCATCTTCACAGGACTTTTACAGTCAGAGAAATCATTGACCAAAGTAGAGCACCGCAAAGAGTGAAACTGCTGCACTTCAGAAAGACTTTGGTTCCATTTTTCCCATGTTCTCAGCATCCCAGTGGCTCCTTCTTTCAAGGGGGCCCATCATCGGAGGGAATCGTCGAGTGAAACTGAGAAACTCTGCCACTTCGCCTGCCTGCCAAGGCACCAAAGGTACTGTGATGAGGAAGAGCATCTTCTAGCCTCAGGAGTCATCCAGGGGTCCCAGATTCGTCTTGGATCCTGTTTTCCTCTGGGCTCTCAGTCCCTTTGAGGTGGTAGAACCATTTAAAGAAAACAGAAGGTTATTGAACATTATTGGACTGGGCTGTAAACGACAAATTATTCCCTATCGTTTCCATTGCAGGTTGGGGGGATCTTCACATAGAATTGCATATCTGGTCTAAAGAAAGCACTCTGACACTGTTCACAACTAACCTCCACTTCTTCCTTATTCTATGCTGATACATCTCACTTAAGAATTCACATTCTGTCTGCAGTTTGTGCATCTATTACTGAATGTAAGTATTGTGTGGTTCCATATAGAGTGTATATATTTGCCATTTGTTCACTAAGTATTTCCAAGTACAAAGTGTTATTATTTAAATATATATATATATATATATATATATATATATATATATATATATATATATATATATATATATATATATATATATATATATATATTCGAAAAAAGGGGGGAAAACCAATTTCCCAGAAGCAGAATGGAACCGGGAAAAGCTTAACCAGTGGAGTGCACTCCCAAGAACAGCAGAGAAAGTCGTTGGTGACTCTCTGCACAGAGGCAAAACACAGTCCAAAGTTTTTACCAGACTAACAGTGCTTTATTAAATGTCAGCATGGCAAGGAAAGAATCTTATTTTATATAAAGAAGCTGTGTTATCCCCTAACATAGTGTGTGGACATTCTTTCGTAGGGGCTTGGGTCTCACTGTACTTAAGAACCTGCCTGCATGACTTCCTGAAAGCTTAAGCCTGCCTGCTCGCCCATTGCTACGAAATTGAGAGCCCTGGCTGGGGTGTCCTGTGCCTTTACCCTACCATGTAGAGGGCAGAGATACAGATACCCCCCATCCAGTCTTTACACCCAATCTTTGAAGTTTTTGCCATAATACATTTCTAGAGACTAGGTCATAGCTGATGTTAAGTCTTTTGTCGCAACGTGGATGTTAAGTGGGTTATTTGACCATGCATATTCCAGACAACATCTCAGGATGAATCCATTTTTGTAAGTGCCTTGCTGTTTTCTGAACCCTGTTTGAGAGGGCTTCAGGAGTCTAGTAGCAGATGCCCAATTCTCCAGATGAACTAAGAGTAGAGATGCAAATATCTTACTGCCTGCATCTAATATTGATATAGGTTGATAATGATTGGGCTCTGACCGTAAACCTTTTTTATTAATTGGAATAATATAGACTGTATTCCACATGGGAGGAAAGCACCCCTCCCACAATATGCCTTTAAATGACAAGTATAAGGTCCCTGCCCAAAAGTTTGGGTTCACCCTAATTTTCTGTTAGACAGATGCTTTGGTACCCGGGGCCTTAGAATTGCTGTCCCTTTTAATGGCATCATACACATTCTCTAAAGTAATTACAATCACTCCAGTATTAGGTTGAGTGGCTGACTGAACGGTACAGTGGCTACTGTTGGATTTTGCCAAAGCGTATACATTTTCTTATATGCGTTACCCAATCGTCCTCAGATACAGTGCATAATTGTGATTGGTGTTGACCATAATATGTGTTTTTTTTATCTGCCAAAAATTGACAACATCGTTTGACGTTGCTGTAACTTTGCACAGTGCCTTCTTATCCAGTTCTTGTACTTCAACCTCAGCTTTTGTATCTTAGTTACTAATACCCCAGTATCCAAATTCTGTCTCCTAAACCGCCAAATTTCAGCCATCATCTCTCTTTTTTGATAGCCAATTCTAAATCATACCGATGACTCTTATTATGATTTTTTCCAAGCAAACAAATCTAAAATATTTTTACTGATATAGCTCTCGACCCCTTCTAGCAGGCAGATGCATTATGCGATCTACCATTACGTCCCTATCATAGCACACTCTTACCCCGACCTGTTGACTAATTGCCACAGACCCTAGAGGAATGACCGCGTTTGCTTAAGATGAACGTTCCATCTTCTTGAAGTGTCCTTGGACACTTCCACGCCTCAAGCCAATGTGCTTTTCGGACCCGACCACATAGGATACTCCACTCCCAAGAAACTCTTGTCCTGTTGAAGTCCTACACCATTAGAGCTCACCTAGCTCATCACAAAATGGCTGAAACACTGTCGTGTTGACATGTTATATATGTTGTTTTTCAACTCTTGATTGTGCCCACACCGAATGGGTGATTTACCTGATTATGACTCCACTAAATTCTCTAGCTTCCTTCCCAAGGAACCTTTAGAGAATGTTCAAACACAAGAATTTGGTTTTTCAAATATTTACCATTTGAATTATTCAACTGAGGTACTATACTCTGTATGTCTTAAATGTTCCTAAAAATGTAAGTGTATTTTGACACTTACTGCACTCAAAATAAATTCGAACTGCAGTTTACAGATAGTTGATAATTCTGTGTCTACCAAAACATGTGGTGACATATCCAGGATTGAGTTGTTCGTTTTTCAGCAGGCAGATCTCCATGACCTTGCTCACTTGCATTGTTTGATATTACTGTTTCCTCATCCGACAGAACACGAGGAAAGAAACCAGGGCACAGCGCAATTTGAAAAAGAAAAAAAAATATTACAAGCTATTTTTAGCCCTCACCATTTAGGTCCTATGATCAAAACAATGGTCAACCAGTTGACAGAGCAGTGAACTGCACACTTGAGCACACTTTGGAGCGCACGCAGACGTGCCGCGTTCCCATTTGAAAATGTTCAGCTGGTTGCACAGTTGCTAGCTGAGCCCCTAGACTGCCAGTGAAGGTAAATTGAGCCCCAAAAGGGTTTGCCGCTTCTCCAGGGAATAATCCGTCAATCACCAACAATCCACGAGTGTTCCGCAGCGCTCTCCTGCAGACTGCACAGTTGAGCAACCGTGAATAACACTTCAAATTGTTCTTGCTTCCTTTTAATCTCCCTGTAGAATTGGGTCTAGGGTGTCTAATTGCTTAATAGGAATCAGCTGTAATTGTCATGCATGCGTGAAATAAGGCTACAATACATGTAGCTGCCATGTTGGAACTAGTGTGTGCGCACAGCGTCCATTCCTGCTGCTGCTTGTGACTGTTGGTGTCTCTGCTATTCTACCTCTCTGTAAAAATCTCGTGTTTGGAGATGTATGTTGCCCGGGCAGTGCCAGCAGGGCACACAGGTTATGCCGTAAGCATCACTTGAAAATCTCTACCTCTTAACAAACCAAACTTACCTAAGTGCATGCTCCCTAAGTGGATGCTCAGAGAGCATCTTGAACCACCTCCAGTTCTCTGTGTTTCCTTCATGGGAACCATATTTCTTAGGGTGCAAAAGGGTCGTATAGTGAACAGGGCTGGGATACGCACCAGGATAGGGATGGGCTTGGAAGAATGGTTGATCCTGAGTACACTGCATCTGGGGCCAACATCATGCAGTCCAATCCCTGGCCTCCAACATGGGACTTGTGTACATTGTGAATTGATAAGTTAAAAGGGTTTGTACAGTTTAGGAAGTAGCACATGTAATTTGGCCACATAAGGCCCAATGTCTAAATTGGTGGGGTGTACTCATTGTTTTCCTTCCAATTCAGCAAGAAAGAAAGTCTCCTTTTATTTTAATTTAATTGGTTTCAAAAGTCAACTCGCTGTAAGACGATGGCGTCAAATGTTTGTGTCGATACATTTTTCTTCTACACAGTAGCGTGGGCCCTTGCCCTTTCTTTAACATTACCACCAATGCAATCCCCATATTGCTCTTAATAAGAAGTGAGCCCGCACTTGTTAGGGCACTATGGTGAACCTGGTGAACCTCTTTACAAACCTAGTGATTAACATTGTGGCTGTCCAATGACAAAGTCATAGTTTAACTTCATTTGGAAACCACTTACAATCTGAGACGAGGTTAACATCACACATAATTATTGTGCTTTGGTTGACTCTTTGAATAAAGAGCATCAACAGTTTGGGTGCCTTTATGAAGACTTCTGCTTATACTTGGAGGGAGGGTATATGTAGGTCTGTATTACTATTTTCATGTAAAGTGTTTTTGTTTGCAAAGGTCTGATATATTATTATTGCCTTTGCAGGATCCAGATGTAATCAATACAGCTTTGCCTGTGGAATATGGTCCTGCGTTTGAGGAGGAAGAAAAGGTTCCAATTAGATCAGAGGATCCGGAAGGTACAGCACCACTTTTAGTCTCATCTGACCAAGAAGTCAATAACGAAGAACAGTCTCTGCCGTCCCCACCTGCTTTGCCTCCTGCAGACTCTAATGGGAACCCTCCGATGAAATTGCAAACCTGCGATCCTTTAAGCCAAGCAAGTAGTGGACAAGAACTTGAACAGGGCCACATTAACATGGCATATGCACAGTCAATCCACCCCTATGAGATTCACAAAAATACAGGATCCAGGAACAAACCCACCAATCTTTGGAATCCCACCTATGGATCGTGGTTTGCTGACAAAGGAACAGCAAAAAAGAATTCTCTCGAAAAACAGCCATCAACGAAGAAGACATCAGGAAATGAGGCAATATGTACTGTTGTTCCAGATGCTGTGACAACCAAGCCACCTATCGCCTCTCTACTATTGGAGCCATCGTCACTGACTTCAACTGTTCAGGAAGTACCGCTGTTTAGGCTCCGCCATTTTCCATGTGGGAATGTCAACTATGGCTACCAACAGCAAGGTCTACCATTGGAGGCGTCTTCTGCGCCTTGCCCTAGCAACTGTGAAGACACGAGTCATAGAAACAAAAGTGACACAGGTCAGCAGTAACTCTAAAGTTGCCACAACTGTTTGACAAGACGTTTGAGACTGAGGACGGATTTGCAGATAATATCTGTTGCCTTGCTACAAATGATAAGACAAACCAAATTTACCTTCTCAAATAGTGTGCCAACCTACTGTACACATACCTTTTAAAATGCACTTACCTTGGGGTTTCAAGCATCAGTTCTCCAGACAAAATGTCCTATAGATGGTCTAGAATTCAGCTGCATAAAGCACCTCTTGATAAAGGTCACCACCATGGTCAATTCCCTGTGAATACAGTGAAATTAGAGCTCAAATTGAGTATAAGACCAGAACTTGATGCTATTGTTTTCATTGTTTTAGGCAGTCCATGCTATCATTTATGAGATGAATCATTAAAAAAGTAAGTTATAATATATGTATAATATATCCAGGAAAAGTAACCTATAAATTGTTCAGTCCAGCATTTGACGCTTGAATGATGAGTGTTGTATTTGCACATCACCAGGTTCACATTAACTATATTTATTCCAAAGTTAGAATGCTCCCATGTCCAATATATTGCCTTCGCTGACCAGATGCTGTTGGAGCAGGCACACACAACAAGCACCGCTGTCTGTGCTCCAGAAGGTGTACTTGATGCTATTACGCAGCATTATAGATCCCTGCTGATGACAAGATGAAGCAAATACAACAAAGACAAGTTTGGTATCATTATGTCTTTGAATCCTGACCCTGCAGGAGCATCTTGGCATGTTGATGAATGTGTTGTACAGAACCTGCACCATTTGTCACTACAATGTACCTATGAACATGTATGTATACTCTATATACATATGTATACTTATATATGTAAATATGTTATGAAAACATAGTAATGTTCTGAATAAATATTTAACTCAGAATCCTGCATTTTCTCGCCAATAACTTGAACATTTCACAACAATTGAATTTCGTATGTCGATGAGCAAGAGGGGGTGTTTCTTTGCTTAAGAAATATGTGATTGCTGTTTTTGAGTTCCATGTAAAGAGAAAAAGGTTTTCAGTATTTTCTAAGGGGGTGGTTAGCTCGATTGCCATTAAATAATGGCTGCAACATTTACATTTCAGTTCAGTTATATGTCATTGTATTGCTGACAAAACGTCGAAATACATTTCCTCCACCCATTTACACTTTTTTTTAACTGAAGTCTATTTGTTTTTCCCCCCTCTTAAACACAAACCTGCAATACTATATTATTGCCAATATTTTGATATTTTTCCATCTTGGCAGTGTTTTTTACCCTCTTTATTTCTGTATTTAGTTATTTAGTTATTTTTGCCGCTTTATTTATTGTGTCTCTATTTTGTCCTCCAATGTAATCACTGGTTACCTTAATTTCGCCATGAGTTTCAGTGCTAGTGTTAATCAATTGTTGGTTTTAATTGCTGAAAAGGTAAGAATATTTTTTTCTGATTTACAGATTTGAAGATACAGTTTTTCACAGATGTACTTGCCGAATGTTCATAACGCAATTGTTGCTGCTTTGCACTAAGCCAAATAGCAGCAAACCAAAGTGAATCGGCATAGGTAGATAAAAGCTTTTTATATTGGTATGAAAGCAGCAGTACTTAAAAATTGGAGATTTCTCAGGGGAAAGCATCCCCGGCACTGCAGATAGGTGGTTTTGTTGCTCTATTCTAGTCTTTACACAAGCAAGTGCCAGACAAAGTAAGACTTCATTCCCCATCTGTTATTCTAGATCTTAAAAAGGATATCATTTGGTTTTTGGATACTCTCTTCAATCACAATCCTTGCCAACAAAGGTTTATTCAGTGGATGCAAAATTTGCTGGAGATCAGGAGAAGGCAGGCTGTAAAGAAGTGATTTAACTCAGTCATATGAACAAACCAAACCTACAGAATGACAAACAAACTATTGCGGTAAAGGAGGATGATGCGCTATTTAATTAAACAATGTGCTTTAATGGGGAATGTAGAAATAAATCAAGCAACACTTAATTGGGGTAGTTCAAAAACACACCCAAGCATAACACCATTGAATTGCATATTTTAATTAACTAGGTTTAAGCCTGGAAGACACTTAGTATCATGGCACATTCACAATACAATTATCTAAGACTTTGGAAATAAATAAGCTACATTTGTAAGTTACAATTTGACCTTAAATAGTGTAAGGAGATTTGCTTGTCCCTCCCACTATGTCATATTATATAGGACCTTCAACTAGGCAATGTCAGACTTAGCACTGTGTCATGGTAACATTCTTTGGATCTATGTGATTATTGCGACCCAGTTTACTGCGCCGGCCGAAAATGCCGACTTATTTTCTTTTTTTACCCCCTTTTCACAGACTATATATGAGGGGGGAAACCTCCCGCAAACCCCCATACTCCTCCCAAATTTATTTATTTACTTTACCCCATATATATTCTGAGAAATGGGGTAAAAAATAATAATAATAAAGTCGGCATTTTCGGCCGGCCCAGTAAACGTAGTAGTAATTGTATATTTCCACATTCTTTTAGTCACTGCATGACACAAAGACTCCCACACAGTCTCAGAATTGTGCATCTTTATGGTATAGTTATGAAATCTCACAAACTTGAAACAATTATCTTAGATAGACAATATGTTATAAACATTCAGTTATTTTGACAAACACATGTGATCCAACATTTAGTCTAGAAAGGAAATCACAATGTGAACGATATGTTATGTTTACTGCAGTCATTAGTCAACTTAGACAATCGATGAAAAATACTTTCTGCTTTCATAGTTCTGTGTCGTATTTCCCTCGCTCACAACCCCATCTATGATTGGTTGACTTTCAATCCTTTGCACTATAAGGAAAATCTTCCAACTAAATTTAGAGCAGACTATTCTTTGCCTTTCTGTACCATAAGGTCAACAAAACGTTCTTTGTCAAATTTAACACATTACCAATTAGCTGCGCAAGGCACTTTATTCATTTTTCATAACTCACTATTCAAAATAATTATTTGCCTACCTGTGTTGCATGTCCTTGGCCTCTTCTGAGACCACTTTCTACTGACCTCGACTATCCGTCGCTGAATTGTTTCTCTTCAGTCTGGGCTTTCATCTCCCACACTCTTGCTGCCAAATCATGTTTCTTTCAAAAATCATGTTTCTTTCAAAACTTCTTTCCCCAGGATAGACCTCAAACTTTCTTATCAATCCAATCCTCACAAGCTGGTCTCGGAGTTTCCCTGCCATGGCTGTAAGAGGGCCCCAAAACTCTCCCTCAAGCACCGCTGTCCTCTCATTTGCCTCTCTTTTTTTCTCGTCGTATTCCCATATTTCCCTCTGTTCCTATCCACCCCTCTCTACATTATTATTTACCTTTGACCAACCCAATCTATGTGATGTTACCTCTCAGGATGTTGCATGCTAATTTGTGTAGTTTTCCATTTCATCTTTGCTCTATGGTGAGCTTTGAACAGCATTCCATTTGGCAATAACATCACACTGCCTGATGAACTCTTGGGAAACATTTTCCTCTGCTTCCCCCTAATCCTATTCATATGAACAATTGAGCCTTCTCTTGGTACAGAACTGGTTTTCTTCTCTTTAAGATTCACCTTGCTCAGACCACATTCCCCCAACACGCTATGAATCTTTCTTCATGACGCGCTGCTGTTCATGTTACATTTTTATTGGATTTGCGTAAGCCCTGCTCTGTTTATGCACCAACGGTTATGCTGTGTGATGAATTGCAGGATTCAGTCACTTGTCTACAGGGGGGAGCCTTTCCCCATAAGGCTAGGGAAGTGAGCCCGCTGCACAATACCCTCCCTAGGGGTAGAGGCAAGCAGGACCTTACCGGGAGACACTCTCCTTTGGGGACAAGAATCCACATTCCGAAGAGGAACTCTTTAACCCACCCATCTGTAAACCATCACACACTCGCATTTGCTATTGTCATGTTGAATCCTTGAGTCAAGCCAAAGCAATATACTTTTGTAGTACCGAGACAGAGAAGGGGCTGGGATCAGTACAGGATACAATCATTGCAAAGAAGGATGACTTAGATGCTCCACCTGGGCAGCCCCACGGCAGCATCATAAAAGTAAGGGGAGGATACCAGGAAGAGTGTGAAGCCCAGGAGATTCGAAATAGCTGCAGAGGCACAACTGAATGAGAGAAGGACATGCAGCTTCTGATACGAGGACCGAGCTGGCGTGTGAGACCGAGCAACTCACTGATGAGACAACAAGACCAAGGGGAAGTCGAACACATGGTTAAAGCTTCCCGAAAAGAACTAGAGAAAGGTGGTGGCGTGACTGAAGCCCGGTGGAGTAGGAAGTCCATTGACAATGCCAGGACCACTAACCCAGAGGTCCCATGGAGCGTGACGACTGCAGAGAGGCGAAATAGCCAGCCTGACAAGTACCAGAGCACCAGGCGCATGCGGCAAACCTGGAGACGTGATCCTCAACAGAAGAAGTTAACGGGGAAAGTGGGAGATCCGGCAGGGGAGCTGAAAGTAACAAAGTCACTGTTCATTCTCAGCACAGTGATACTCAAAAGGAGAATTATAATCGGGACATTGTTACTCGTATCAGTAATATTCAAGTAAAGGAGAAGAGTGAATACCATTACTGGCATAATCATATTCATTCCACTAGGAAAGATGAATATAATGATTGGTCTACTCATGCTCCTTGCAGTGAGCAAAGCACATAGAACGATTGGCGTGCTCATATTCGTTTCCGTGAATGAAACAAGCATAATGAACAACCTACTCTTACTCGTCCCAGTGAGACACCAAGAAGAAGAAAAAAATACCAATCTGTATTGGGGAGACCTTCCTCATGATCCCAGTAGTCAAAAAGAGTGAAGAATATGTACAAGGACTAACCAATATTGATGAGAAGAAAGCAATCAACACTGACCAAGAGAAAGGTTGGGCATTGAAAGACAAAATCCTTTATGCAGTGTTTGACAAACCAAGAGCAGAAACATATCAAATCCATAACTTCTCAATGAGTCAAGACCCACCAGGGAAAGAGGAAAGGGGAAGAGTCCAATTGATGGAACTGTAGGAACTGATAAGAGACGTTACCAGGAACTATTTAAGAATATCTCATTGAAGAAGGTTGCTGAGAAAGCAGTCCACAGGAAAAGAGAGTCATTCTCCTGTAATTTAGTTGTTAGCATAAGTGGTACGGTCAGATTAGTTTAGCTTTTGGACAGTAGACTGACTTTATTTTTGACTCACAGATTACTGAAGGGTACCCTTGTTAGTTTGGTTAGGTAGGGAAGCCTGTAGCGTAGGGAAACATTGACATTTTCATCTTCTGTTTTACTAAACACCCTTTCAAATGGAAGTATCAAGTCTGTCTCCTTCTGACGAACCATAGCTGGCACATGTGGGCCTCTTTAAATCTAACCCTACGATACTAATTCTAATTTTGCTCATGTTAATGCACCTGTGGCACATATTCTGTATTTCACCATAACTACTCTAACAATAGTAAAATTATACTGCGCAAACAAGCACATGCTGTACTTAAGTGTAATACCTCATTTAAATGACAATTTGAAACATCTTTCACCATAATTGCAAATGTAGCTGCCTAAAACCCTATCACTAATAATAACATTTAGGGTACATGAAGGGGTGTCACAGTATTGATTTTATGGCGGTATGATAACCTTCTTGTCAAATGACGGTATATCATGGTTATCGCAGTATAGCAGGTGGAGTTCACTAATCTTAACAAATATTTTCTTAAAGGTCATAAATTGTCAGCATTTTGATACTTGTCTATGCACATTTTTAGCTGATCCTCCAGGAATCGAAGGTGGCTGCAGATTTGGTCTTTCATGGTGCTCACTCGTTGATTGCCTTGAATGAAAGAGGGACTAGTGCAAGTGTTAAAATGCACATTTTGAGCAATGAGCTTGCTGCTCAGTCACAGGTAATCGCTTTGAAAATCGGCCTCGACCTGCATTATTTTGGAACCACATGGCATGGGAATCATGACCCCTCACTGCAATCAGTCATAAAAGTTTGTTTTGATAATGTTTTATCCCATTAAAGGGGGAAAAGGCACTCATGTGAGGTCTGAAAGCCCATGTCATTGTGTTTCTTTTGTCAAAATGTCATAGCCAACACACACTCATCGAAAGGTTGCATATTGATCAAATCACTATAGCTTGTTTACCATCTGCCTGGTGTATTATAAAGGTCTGATGTTGGAGTCACCACTGACCATGTAATCCTAACAGGACAGGGTTCAGTGGGTGCTGTTGGTTTCTTTTTCTTTCTTGATTCTTGCAATACATGTTCATTTTCCTTCTTAAAGATAGTGGCAGAAAACAAAAACATTTTGAAAATTACAAAGTTAAAATACATATCGGCACAAGAGTATGGCCTAGACCACCACATTACCACAGCCCGATCATTACCATTTTCCCCAATGGTCAACCAGGTCTGAGCGTATTAGGGCCCTTGCCATGCGAGTTGAGACGGAGGAATGCTTTCATGGATGGTGTCACAAATCGAGGATGGACCTGAGAAATATCCCCCCCCCCATTCCTCTGGATACTTCAAATTGAATTTAGAATCATTCCTGCCTGCTAGAGTCCAGTGCCATATGCAGAAGGCAGGTGAAAGATCAAGCGAAGCAACAACTCTAGTGCCAATGTCTAAATCTACACGGGGACAGTGGGTGGGGGGGCAGTTTATATACTGGCACAAAGCACTGGTAGGCCCAGTGTTCATACAGTCTACAGAGCTAACGTTTTTTGTGGACATGCATCAGAAGGGCATCCAGTTCATTCCCCCTTTGAATTCTGGGATGTGTCGTTCCCCATCTTTCAAATTGGTGGAAAAACTACACATCGGCTGATCTTTAACCCGACTTTACTGATCACAGAGAAAGAGCGGTCACAGCATCGAAGCTGCATTTACTAATGTGGCCTCACTTTCCCTATGCTCTTGTCTGCCAAACGCCACATCCCACAGTGCAAGATCCAGAATGCGAAGCACTTGCTTACTGCAGCCTTTCCAAATCAGATTGAAAAGCTCACTGTAACGCTCACCTGACTCCCACGGAGGCGCTGGCCTAGTTTGCGCTGCTGTGACCTCTTCTAAGGTGATGCGCAGGGTTCGGAAGACGGACTGGACCGGGCCCCCAAATCTGGCTGCTGAACATGGAGGCGCCCTGTAAAGGTGAGTGGAATGCGGCGTTGCAGCGATCGACGCGATGAGCTTTTAAATAAAAGTCTTCCTTTTCAGGATTGTCAGCGAGATGTCTCCGGGATGCGGATTTAGCAGGTAAGGACTTTTCCTTCTTCTGTTCTCTTCTTCTCTTCCTTTGCAGGTGATCCAGGATGCTGGCAGGCGTGGCAGAAGTCAGGATGCAGGAGCAGACACGGTGAGCGTCCAGCTGCTAGATGCAGAACAACGCGAAGCACGTGTGGCTGTTCGGGTGGGGTTTAAATAGCCTTGGAAGAAGTTCCAGTTATGTATCCTTCCTCCAATCAGGTATGTATCCTTCCCCGACCACGCCCGGATGGTAAATTAGTCCCACAGGTAAAGTAGTTCCTTTCAGGCCTCCAGGAGGCCGGGATCCTGCAGCATGGACTGCATCAGGTAAGTGCACCCAACCACTCCCATAATGAGCCTGGCGCCTATGGCGCCAGGACTGATGTCTTTTATGAGCCTGGCGCCATAGGCGCCAGGACACTGTTCAAAGGGCCCCTATATGGGGTTGCTGGGTCTTTCCTTGGGGACTGGATGTCCGCTTTCGGGGACGCAGGGCTTGAACCGGCTCCCCGGGAGCGGGCATCATGACAGCACTCACCCCCAAGGCCCCTCCAAAGGTTGTTCCCTCCGGGGGTTTTGGTTTGTCTGGGAAGAGTCGATGGAATTTCCTGACTAATCGAGGTGCATGCACATGGTCGCTGGGTTCCCACGACCTCTCCTGAGGTCCGTACCCCTTCCTATCAATTAGGTAGAACAGTTTTGACCTAAACATTTTTGAGTCTAAAATGTTCTTCACTTCGAATTCGGGCTCCCCATCTATTAGAATAGGTTCTGGAGGTTTGAGTAGTCGGGTTCCGGATACCAGTGGTTTCAGAAGTGACACATGAAAAACAGGGTGAATTCGCATACTAGCTGGTAAATCAAGTTTAACAGCCACTGGGTTAATTATTGCCGTAATAGAATAAGGTCCCAGATATTTTGGGTTAAAAGTTCGAAGCCCTTTGAGTGGTAAATGTCTGGTAGCTAACCACACTTGATCCCCAATCTGATACTGAGGTGCTTCACTCCGATGTAGATCAGCATTCTCCTTGTATTTTCTCTTGGCTTGTTGTAAATGCGTAGTTGCCTCTTTGAAGGCTTGGGTAATTGTAGAATGCAGATGTTCTACTGCAGGCATTCCGAGGTTCTGAGGTGAGTCAAGGTTTGAGGTTCGAGGGTGATGCCCAAACAAAGTATAAAAAGGACTGTGGCCAGTTCCAGAGTGTACCGAATTATTATATGCGTATTCGGCTATCCAAAGAATGTCTTTCCAGTTGCTTTCAGATTGCTGTAACATACACCGTAAGTACTGCTCAAGGGTTTGATTTGTCCTCTCAGTCTGACCATCGGTCTGAGGGTGGTGACTGGTCGATAATCTTACGTCGATCTGCGCCATTTGACAACATTTGCGCCAGAAGTGGGAAATGAATTGGCTTCCCCGGTCAGAGATTAGTATAGATGGGAATCCATGTAGCCGAACAATATTTTGGAGGAATTCTTTGGCTAGGACAGAAGCTGAAGGTAAACCTTTCAAAGGAATAAAGTGGGCCATTTTGGAATACAAATCCACAATTACCAGAATAGTATTGTACCCCGAACAAGGAGGCAGGTCCGTAATAAAATCCATTGATAGGGTGTGCCAGGGTGCTGGCGGTATGTCTAGAGGTTGAAGGAGACCGGCTGGTCTTTTCTTTTGACTTTTATTTTGGGCGCAAACACCACAGGACATCACAAAAGATTTAACATCTTTTCGCCAAGAGGGCCACCAAAATTGTCGTTTCACCTTTTCCTCTGTCTTGGCAATACCGGGGTGTCCCTCTATTAATGTATCATGTTAACCGGAAATAACTAATTCGTGTAATTCCTTATGTGGCAGGAATAAGCGTCCTTGGAAATAAGGTAAACCATTATCTATGGTAAAGTCGGATCCCTTTTGTATCCAATCCTGTAAGGTTGTAGGGTCCAGGAGTTGTTTCACTCTGGCTTGATTGTCTTCTAGCGTCTGTAACGAAGTCATGCCTCTGTTCGGGAATTATTGGTACTGGTTCTGAGTTTGTATCAGATTCTCCCATTCCAATTCGGGATAAGGTGTCTGCTTTGCCATTCTTGCAGCCAGGTCGATAGGTAATCACAAAATCAAATTCAGCGAAAAACAAAGCCCATCGGAGCTGCCGTGATGACTGAGCCTTGGCGGTTTTCAAATACTGTAAATTCCGGTGATCAGTGATCACTGTGATGGTATGTCGAGCGCCAAGCAGATAATGCCGCCAGGCTTTAAAAGCGGACTTAATGGCTAACAGTTCTTTGTCAGTGATTGCATAATTAACCTCGGGTGCCGAGAATTTTCTGGACCAAAATGCTACGGGATGCAGTTGGTTGGTTTCGGGATCTCTTTGGGACAGGACAGCTCCCATGGCTAGGCTGGATGCGTCAGTCTCGACGACATAAGGGAGATCTGGACGCGGGTGTTTCAATATAGGTGCAGAGGTAAACTTAGCTTTTAAATCCTGAAAGGCCTGCTCGGCTTCTTCAGACCATTCAAAACGTTTATTTTTCCTCAAGAGTGCAGTAATGAGTTGTACCACGCGTGAAAATTCCGGGATAAACCTGCGATAGAAATTGGCAAAGCCGAGCATACTTTGAACCCCTTTTACAGAGCTAGGCGATGGCCATTTGAGGATGGCATCCACTTTTCTTGAGTCCATTCGGACTCCTTTGGGTGTCAGGATGAAACCTAGAAACTAGACTTCTGTGGTATGGAAAACACATTTCTCCAATTTAGCAAATAGTTTGTGTTGGCGCAGTTTTTCAAGTACTGCCCTGACGTGTTTTCTGTGATCAGATTCCGAAGAGGAGTACACCAGAATGTCATCGATATATACGACGACACAAACATCGATGAGTTCCCGAAGGACATCATTCATGAAGTATTGGAAGGCAGCCGGCGCGTTACACAATCCGAAAGGCATCACCTGGTACTCGAATAATCCGTATTTAGTACGGAAGGCAGTTTTCCATTCGTCGCCTTCTTTAACTCGTACCAGATGATAAGCCCCCCGGAGATCTAACTTGGTGTATATGCAAGCGTCCTTCACCTGGTCAAGGAGTTCAGGGATCAGAGGCAGAGGATAACGGTTTTTAACCGTTATCTGGTTCAATGCGCGGTAATCGATACAAGTTCTAAGGTCGCCTTCTTTTTTGGGCACGAAGAACAAAGCCGAGGATGCCGGGGACTTTGACGGGCGAATAAAACCATTAGCTAGGTATTGATCCAAATATTGTCTCAAATGAAGGTTCTCAGGTTCGGTAAGGGCATAAATCCTGCTACAAGGGGGTTGTGCACCGGGCACCAGATCGATTTGGCAATCATACGATCTGTGAGGAGGTAACGTGTTGGCCTGTTCCTTTTGGAAGACATCCTGAAAGTCTTGGTATTCCGGAGGTAGTTGCATGGAGGCAGAGGTTACAGATGCTAGATTTATCTTCAGGTTTTCTGGGTAGCAGGTTTGTGTACAATCCTGGAAGGTTATTCTCTTAGCTCGCCAATCAATTCGAGGATTATGTGTCTCTGATTCCAAGAATAACTTGAAACTCTGGAGCCTTGATTACAACAAACACAACACCCTCCCGATGGCCGTCAGGACCAATAAGAGTCACCTTAGTAGTGGAATGTGTTACCGGTCCAGAGGCAATTTCAGTTCCATCGACTGTGGTGATGACATCTTTGCTGGTTTTAGGACGGAGAGGGAGGTTAATCCTAGAGACCAATTCACGATCCACATAGTTTCCAATAGCCCCACTATCGATGTATGCCTTTATTGCATGCAACCGCTTAGGCTGTTCTTGATCTACGAGAACCATTGGCACAATGAAATGCGAGGTCTGAGAGTTAGTTTTCAAGCTCGGCAAGCGGACCCCTACGCTTGTCGGGCGGAGTCGTTTCCGGAAACAGAGTCTTCATGGTTTTTATCAGCGGCTCCTACCGCCTTTCGGGGCGGTTTTGCCGGGCAAACTCGTAGAAAGTGTCCAGAATTCCCACAATAAAGACATAATTTTAACTGCCGCCTCCTTTCACGTTCCTTTTGAGTTAAGGGTCCTTTAAGCCCTCCAATTTGCATAGGCTCAGAGACATCAACTCCCTTGGGATTAGCATGGGTCTTGACCAACACCCGGGTCTCAAACCTGGACCGATCTGCTTTTCTGTTTTGAAGTCTGTGATCCAATTGGACCACTAAGTCTATATACTCTGTGCATTCTTGGGGCGGATTTACAACTTGGACCAAGACATCTTTAAGTTCTCCGCGAAGGCCTCGATAAAACAACGTGACTCTTTTATCCTCTGGCCATCCCGTTTCCACAATTAGTCTATTAAAGGTTGCAATATAGGATAGGAGGTCCTGATTGCCCTGTGGCATGGATAGAAGTTCTTCATCCAGAGCCTGCCCCTGAGAGTGTCGAGCAAATAACCTTTCCATGCTTGCTTGAAACCCTTGAAAATCACAGAGAATCGGGTCATCTTGAGTAACTAGTGGAACTGACCAATCGGCAGCGCAGCCGCTGAGATATGACAATACAACGGCTACCTTGGTCTGATCATTAGGGAAGGCCCCAGGTCTGCATAGGAAGTGCAAACGACACTGATTCATGAATACGGTGAATCGTTTGGGGTCCCCAGCAAAGCGTTCGGGTGGGGCCAGCGGCATGTTTCCGGGTAGATCAATCTGCACAGGGTTACTGGAAACCACAGGAGCGGGGTTCCCTCCGGAACCGGGTAGAGGAGTTTGCCCAGCTTGACCTTGCAAAAGCTGTCTGACCAGGTCATCAGTTCTTTCCTTTGATATTATTAATTCCCTCCTGAGGGCATTAGTCTCTTGACGAGCGGCATGTACTTCGGCCCGTAATTCCCCCAGTAATTGGGCCAACTGGTCAGTCTCAGAACTTTCCATAGCGCCTGGGTGGGAATTTGTAGGAAGGCTTCGCGTTCTGTAACGCTCACCTGACTCCCACGGAGGCGCTGGCCTGGTTCGCGCTGCTGTGCCCTCTTCTAAGGTGATGCGCAGGGTTCGGAAGACGGACTGGACCGGGCCCCCAAATCTGGCTTGTCTGGCTCGCAGAAGTATCCTTCTGTAGGCGAAAATAGGGGATTAACTGTCTGCCGGGTAATGCAATCGGCCTCCCACTTTCCCCTCTCACCCTCCTTGAAACCCTTCTGTGATTTCTCGTAGCGTCTCACCTTAGGGTCTGGAAGGACGAGCTCTCCATCCTGCTTCTGATGCAGGGGCGCGTTGGTATCCAGTTACTTCACTGGATTTTCGGATTGGTGAGAACCAAACTTTCTTGGCTTCCAGGTAAGTTTTTTGATAAGAGGTTCCCCTTGTGTCCATGCATTAATGTACTAATGCAAGTGTCTTTTTCCCCATAGGGGCCGGGGTACGGAATGCCGGGGAACAGGCACCGACCCGAGATGAGAGGTGAAATCCTTGTAGAAATCAGGTAAGTCTTTAATGAAGGTTTTTTGGTAATGTCTTTTCATTCGCTCATTAACGCTGATGTCTCTTTTTCCCCTTAGGGGCCGGGGTCCGGAAATGCCAGGATGCGGCGCGGACCCGAAATAAAGAGGGAATGAATCAACAGGTAAGTCTTAACATGGAGATTTAGCTTTCCTTATTCCCTTCTCTCTCTCACCTTTTGTTCTGGTCTTTTTCTCCCTAGGTGCTGGGGCGTGACTGCGAATCCGGATGATCGCTGCTGAACATGGGGGCACCCTGTAAAGGTGAGTGGAATGCGGCGCTGCAGCGATCGACGCGATGAGCTTTTAAATTAAAGTATTCCTTTTCAGGATTGTCGGCGAGATGTCTCCGGGATGCGGATTTAGCAGGTAAGGACTTTTCCTTCTTCTGTTCTCTTCTTCTCTTCCTTTGCAGGAGATCCAGTTTGCTGGCAGGCGTGGCAGAAGTCAGGATGCAGGAGCAGACACGGTGAGCGTCCAGCTGCTAGGTGCAGAACAACGCGAAGCACGTGTGGCTGTTCGGGTGGGGTTTAAATAGCCTTGGAAGAAGTTCCAGGTATGTATCCTTCCTCCAATCAGGTATGTATCCTTCCCCGACCAAGCCCGGATGGTAAATTAGTCCCACAGGTAAAGTAGTTGCTTTCAGGCCTCAAGGAGGCCGGGATCCTGCAGCATGGTCTGCATCAGGTAAGTGCACCCAAGCATTCCCATAATGTGCCTGGCGCCTATGGCGCCAGGACTGATGTCTTTTATGAGCCTGGCGCAACAGGCGCCAGGACACTGACCAAAGGGCCCCTATATGGGGTTGCTGGGTCCTTCCTTGGGGACTGGATGTCCGCTTTCGGGGACGCAGGGCTTGAACCGGCTCCCTGAGAGCGGGCATCATGACAGGTTTAAATAGCCTTGGAAGAAGTCCCAGGTATGTATCCTTCCTCCAATGAGGTATGTATCCTTCCCCGACCACGCCCGGATGGTAAATTAGTCCCACAGGTAAAGTAGTTCCTTTCAGGCCTCAAGGAGGCCGGGATCCTGCAGCATGGTCTGCATCAGGTAAGTGCACCCAAGCACTCCCATAATGAGCCTGGCGCCTATGGCGCCAGGACTGATGTCTTTTATGAGCCTGGCGCCATAGGCGCCAGGACACTGTCCAAAGGACCCCTATATGAGGTTGCTGGGTCTTTCCTTGGGGACTGGATGTCCGCTTTCGGGGACGCAGGGCTTGAACCGGCTCCCCGGGAGCGGGCATCATGACACTCACTTAATAGCTGCAGGCCCTAAAACGGTATACCGGTATAAACAATGTGACGGTTATCATAGCTCAATTAAGCTGTTCACGGTATCTATAATGGTATACTGTTATACCGTTACACCCCTAATTCATATTCACTTGATTAGAACATATTACAGTACATTATTTGAAAGTCAATAATGCAAATAGTATCAATTAAGAAGAGCCCTTTTTCTAAACGACATGGCTTAATGTTTAAATCCCAATAACAATCACTGATGAACAGGTGTAGACTATCTTCCTTTCATTTTATGTGTCAGATTTAATCCCGGTGACAAACCCCAAGATGATGTCAATACGAAAATGATATGTCTAGTGTCAAGCTGATTAAGGCTGGTTGTTTAAAGAGAACATTCAAAGTGCGTGTGTGATTGCTGAGTTAGCGTAGTTTACCACTGAAAAATCTAAGCACTTGTTATATACCTTGATGTCTGATAGGATATGAAGATGTCGCTGCGTTGCCATATTATTTCTGGACTAATGCAAAATATTGATTGGAAAATATGGTTAAGGGGTGAGCCAGGCAGAATGCAAGAGAAAGATAAGATAAAACCAAATAGTGTGTGGGTGAGGGTGCAGAACTCAAAACCGTTCTTTAGATGTTTGTCCAGACAAATCCAAACATTATTAATTGTAAGCGGGCTGGATATTCAGAGACACCGGTTTTGACAGGATATTACATTTTAAACCAAAAATCTGTAATTATAAAAATACATTCAGCTCGTGTTCTTGATTTAAGCCAAGTTGCCAACAGCGTAATATACAAATCATGCAGGCTTCTTGTTGTCATAAGGTAAGTTGTATGTCACCTCTTCTGGCATGGGGTTTGATTTGTTTGAGACCGATGAATTTAATGTCTTAACGATGATCTGATTGGTGATGTGTTTGCTAGTGTAAAGCAAATGGGAGTTTGGCATCCTGATTGTTGAGATTGGCAAAATGTTCACGAATCCTGACTCGCAATTTGCGGATAGTACTGCCAATACATATTTTCTTGCAAACACATTGAATACCATAGATTATGAATTTGGATCAACAGTTGATGAAGTCCGTGATCTTGACTTGTAAACCTCCATGGCAGGTAAATGTTTTGGTTGGAGAGCGCAAATTGACAAAAATTACATGTTCCACATTTGTAAAAACCAGCTGGTTTAGTACTGTCTGATAACCAATTTTTCTGTCTAATGGGCCCAGATCTTAAAAAAGAGGGACTAAGTAAATTTCTCAAGGACAGTGTTTTAGTGAAAATGATATTAGGTTTTTCAGGAATATATTGTGCTAAGTCTGGATCTAACAATAAAAGATGCCAATGCTTGTCCAAAATTTGGAACAAACATTTGGAGTCTTGAGAGAATTCGGTTATAAAATTGACATGTGCCGGAAAGGCTTTAGTTTGGCTCTGTTCTGGCTTCTGAATTAGTAAATTGGAACCTTGAACTTGTGCCATATCTTCTGCAGCCTTATTCACAATATGATTGCGATACCCTCTTTCTTTAAATCTGGCTCCAATAGACTTACATTCTCGTAAGAATATAACATCCTGGCTACAATTTCTTCTTGATCTCAAAAATTCCTCTCTGGGGATGTTATTGATAACGCTTTATCTATGAATCGTATTTACAGCAGTTTCTTTCTGATAAGTGCGAGTCTGAATAGTATTGCATACAATTTTGATTTGTAAATCTAGAAACATGATCTCAGTGGCATCTATATGGCCTGTGAAACTGATACCGAACTTGTTTTCATTCAAATATTGCCTGAAAGAGTCAAAGTGATCTCCGTTCCCAGAGCAAATGACAAAAAAGTCATCTATATATCTTTTCCAAGTCGTAATAGAGTGACGGAATGGATTGTTTTGAAAGATGTGGAGATCTTCAAAAAAGGCCATAAAAAGATTAGCTAAAGGGGGGCATATTTGGCCCCCATCGCAATACCCTTTGTTTGGGAATAGTAGTTGCCATTAAACAATAAAACAATACCATGGTTATATAAGATAACCGCGGTAGAAAAGTTAGGGTAGTTACCACTGCCACCAGCCAAGTCTTGATGTAAAGGGAGCGAAACAAGGCCCCAAGAGACACAGACAAAAAGGGATAAGAAATAACCCTTTCCACTGCTCCATGTAAGATGGGGTGTACTGGGTCTGTGGTGTAAAGTGACTAAAATAAAGTTAATGGCAACTTTACCTTTTTTGGGGGACAGTAGTCAGCCCCAGAAAATTGAGACAGTGGAATTTCGTGGGAAGTCTCAAAGACAACCCTGTGTCACTGCACTGAAGGTGCTGTGTAACATGGTATCCAGTTAAATTTTCGAAAACACATTTTCGACATGCCAAAAATTTCCGAATGTATTATTTTTTATTATATAAGTTTTATGTTTGTTTCGTTATTAAAATAAAAGTGTCAATAAAAAAACAGGGGTTTGGAGGGGAATCCCCGCATTAAAAAAAATAAATAAAAAAGAACATTAAAAAAAAAAATGTTTGCCATTTTTGTGTCGAAAAAATGGCACTTCGAAAATGTGACGTTCGAAAATGTCACTATAAACCATGTAACACACATGGAAAATATGAGGCTATGGAGTAGGTGAGGCTCCAGTGCTCAAGATCACACAAAAAGTGGAAACACACACAGAAAAACACATGTAAGAGTGGTAGAAAAGACTCACACTCTTACCAGGTGAAAAAAATAAATCCTAGAAATCTAGCAAAGCTGCTGAGGGACTCATTAGGTAAGGGAAATCAGCCATTTATGAGAATTCTGCCTAACAGACCACTAGCAAGCCAGTCTAGGGCCACAAGTATGCCAGTCCAGGACCACCAGCATGCCAGTCCAGGGTACAGCCACAGTAGGACCACCAGCATGCCAGTCCATGGAGCAGCCACACCAGGACCACCGGAATGCCAGTCCAGGACCACCAGCATGACAGCCCAGCACCACCAGCATGCCAGTCCAGGGTACAGCCACACTAGGACCACCAGCATGCCAGGCCAGCACCACAAGCATGGCAGTCCAGGGTACAGCCACACTAGGACCACCAGCATGCCAGTCCACGACCACCAGCATGCCAGTCCAGGGTACAGCCACACCAGGACATCCTGCACGCCAGCCCAGGACAACCAGAATACCAGTCCAGGGTACAACCACACAAGGACCACCAGCATGCCAGCCCAGGACCACCAGCATGCCAGTCCAGGGTACAGCCACACCAGGACCACCAGAATGCCAGCCCAGCACCACCAGCATGCCAGTCCAGGGTACAGCCACACAAGAACCACCAGCATGCCAGTCCAGGGTACAGGCACACCAGGACCATCCGCATGCCAGCCCAGGACCACCAGCATGCCAATTCAGTGTACAGCCACACCAGGACCACCAGCATGCCAGCCCAACACCACCAGCATGCCAGTCCAGGGTACAGCCACACCAGGACCACCTGCATGCCAGCCCAGGACCACCAGAATACCAGTCCAGGGTACCCCACACCGGGCCCCCTAGCATGACAGCCCAGGACCACCAGAAAAGCAGTCCAGGGTACAGCCACAGCAGGACCACCAGCATGCCAACCCAGCACCACCAGCATACCAGTCCAAGGTACAGCGACACACAGACCACCAGCATGCCAGCACAGCACCACCAGCATACCAGTCCATGGTACAGCCACACCAGGACCACCAATATGCCAGGCCAGCACCTCCAGCATACCAGTCCAGGGTACAGCCACACACGGACCACCAGCATGCCAGCCCAGGGTACAGCGACACAAGGACCACCAGCATGCCAGTCCAGCACCACCAGCATTCCAGTCCAGGACCACCGGCATGCCAGTCCTGGGTACAGGCACACCAGGACCACCAGCATGCCAGCCCAGGACCACCAGCATGCCAGTCCAGGGTAAAGCCACACAAGGACCACCACCATGCAAGTCCAGGGTACAGCCACACCAGGACCACAAGCATGCCAGTCCAGGGTACAGCCACACCAGGACCACCAGCATGCCAGCCCAGGGTACAGCCACACCAGGGCCACCAGCATGCCAGTCCAGCGTACAGCCACACCAGGACCACCAGCATGCCAGTCCAGGGTAAAGCCACACAAGGACCACCAGCATGCCAGTCCAGGGCACAGCTACACCAGGACCACCAGCATGCCAGCCCAGCACAACCAGCATACCAGTCCACTTTACTGTCCAGATCCAACAATGGTGTGTGTTTTGTGATGTTTTAAAAAACTGCTACAGAGAATGCCGTCTACTACTGTTTAAATGACATGCGGATCCCCCATGTCACATTCTGCATTCTGTACAATGGATCAAACCACTCCTGCAACCTATACTGTTCTGCCTCCAGCCCCTCACCCACAGGCTTCTGATTCAGTACAGGGTTCCTGCAACCCATGCTGTTCTGCCTCCAGCCCCTCGCCCCCAGGCTTCTGGTTCAGTACAAGGTTTCGGCAACCTATGCTGTTCTGCCTCCAACCCCTCATACCCCAGCCTTCTGGTTCAGTACAAGGTTCCTGCAACCTATGCTGTTCTGCCTCCGGCCCCTCATCCCCCAGGTGTCTGGCTCACTACAAGGTTACTACAAACACCAGAGAGACTAGAGGAGATTTTTCTCTGGACCACATGTGAACAGCCCTCTTCAATTTGATACAATATACTATATTCACAGGGTCACTTGTTTTCCCATTCTTCCAAGATGTGTCTGTCTCCTATATGTGTTATACACCATTACATTTCCACATACTCATTCTTAAAATATCAATTTATTATTATTTTGTCATATAAACTCTCATGTAAAAAGCATCATATAAAAAAGCATACAGTTATATCTCATACATGTATACCTCAATATAAAAAACAAGTTAAACGAATTCCAACCAATTAGTACTGTACTCCAGCAATATATTGTGGTCTATTAGTTCGTCAAATTTTTTTCTTTTTTATCCTTAAATGAATTTTCAGTTTGGATCTATGGTCAGAGCCTTCTCAAATTGAGTCGGTCCACAAGTCCTTTTTTACTTACACCCAACAGTTTTTACTCACTCATTCAAACACTTTCATACTACATCCACATACACTCCCAACATGTTTCTTTCCTTCAACTATTGTCACTATTTTTAGGAAATTCATCAGGGGTAGAGCCACATTCAGTTGCAATGTACAATACAATGATATCTTCTCAGAATCATTAGGGGATCCACTTCTTATCCCTCCCTTAGTTCCTTTCTTCCAGCCCAGACACCGAGTGGAAATCTTACTTTTCCACTTTGTCTCCGTGACGAGCACTATTATTCCTTTTTTCACAGGCGTCTTAGAGATCTGCTTCTATTGTCCCAGGCAATTGCTCGATGGTTCTAGTCATTCAGATGCATCAGTACCGCATACATCTATATTATAACTTTGGAATTTTCATTATTTCTCTACTCGTTCTACAGGTTACTGCAGGATTAGCATTCCATCTGTTTGTTTCACATGGCCCCGTCTTCTTTTATCCTGTAGGACGGGTTCCTGTTCCTGTTTGTGAAAACAGTATGTCATGCTCAGATGTATGGTTCCCGGAATCTCCTGAGAAACAGCGTGTTTACCATCTACTGGTACACCACCCACCAACTGCACTTTAGCTCCGTTCACCAGCCTTCCTTCTCGCTTGGTGTGTCTCTGCCGATAGCGTGTCTACAAGGTTCCTGCAACCTATGCTGTTCTACCTCCAGCCCCTTAACCCCCCGCCCCCGGGCTTCTGGTTCGGTACAGGATTCCTACAACCTATGTTGTTCCACCTCCAGTCCCTCACGCCCCCCAGGCTTCTGGCTCAGTACAAGGTTCCTGCACCCTATGCTGTTCTGCCTCCAGACGCTCACCCCCAGGCTTGTGGATAACTACAAGGCTCCTGCAACCTATGCTTTTCTGCCTCCATCCACTCACCCCCCAAGTCTTCTGGCTCAGTACAAGGTTCCTGCAGCCTATGCTGTTCTGTCTCCTGCCCCTCACCGCCCAGGCTTCTGGTTCAGGACAAGGTTCCTGCAGCCTATGCTGTTCTGCCCCCAGCCCCTGGCCTCCCAGGAGCTTCTGGTTCAGTACAAGGTTACTGCAACCAATGCTGTTCTGCCCCCAGCCTCTTGGCCCCCAGGCTACTGGTTCAGTATAGGGTTCCTGCAACCTATGCTGTTCTTCCTCCAGCCCCTCACCCCGCAGGCTTCTGGTTCACTACAAGGTTCCTGCAACCTATGCTGTCCTGCCTCCTGCCCTCACCCCCACAATCTTCTGGTTCACTACAAGGTTCCTGCAACATATGCTGTTCTGTCTCCAGCCCCTTACTCCCCAGGTTTCTGGTTCAGTAAGGATCCCTGCAACCTACGCTGTTCTGCCTCTAGCCCCTAATCCCCCCAGGCTTCTGGTTCAGTACAGGGTTCCTGCAAACTATGCTGTTCTGCCTCCAGCCCCTCACCCCAGGCTTCTGGTTCAGTACAAGGTTCCTACAACCTATGCTGTTCTGCCTCCAGCCCCTCACCCCCAGGCTTCTGGTTCACTACAGGGTTCCTGCAACCTATGCTGTTCTGCCTCCAGCCCCTCACTCCCCATGCTTCTGGTTCAGTACAAGGTTCCTACAATCTATGCTGTTCTGCCTCCAACCCCTCACCCCCCAGGCTTCTGGTTCACTATACAAGGTTCTTGCAAACTATGCTGTTCTGCCCCCAGCCCCTGGCCTCCCAGGGACTTCTGGTTTAGTATAGGGCTCCTGCAACCTATGGAGCTTCTGGTTCAGTACAAGGTTCCTGCAACCAATGCTGTTCTGCCCCCATCCCCTCACTCCCCAGGTTTCTGGTTCAGTACAAGGTTCCTGCAACCTATGCTGTTCTGCCTCCAGCCCCTTACCCCCCAGGCTTCTGGATCACTACAAGGTTCTTGCAAACTATGCTGTTCTACCTCCAGCCCTTTACCGCCCAGGCTTCTGGATCAGTACAAGGTTCCTGCAACCTATGCTGTTCTGCCTCCAGCACCTCACCCACCAGGCTTCTGGTTCAGTACAGGATTCCTGCAACCTATGCTGTTCTGCCTCCAGCACCTCACCCCCCAGGCTTCTGGTTCAGTACAGGGTTCCTGTAACGTATGCTGTTCTGTCTCCATCCCCTCACCCCCCAGGCTTCTGGTTCACTACAGGGTTCCTGCAACCTATGCTGTCTGTCTCCAGACCCTCACCCTCCAGGCGTCTGGTTCAGCACAGGCTTCCTGCAACCTATGCTGTTCTGCCTCCAGCACCTCACCCCCCAGGCTTCTGGTTCAGAACAGGGTTCCTGCAATCTATGCGGTTCTGTCTCCAGCCCCTAGCTCCTCAGGCTTCTGGTTCAATACAAGGTTCCTGTAACCTATGCTGTTCTGCCTCCAGCCCCTAACCCCCCAGGCTTCAGGATCAGTACAGGGTTCCTGCAACCTATGCTCTTCTGCCTCCAGCCCCTCACCCCCCCGGCTTCTGGCTCAGTACACGTTTCCTGCAGCCTATGCTGTTCTGCCCCCAGCCCCTGGCCTCCCAGGCTTCTGGTTCAGTACAAGGTTCCTGCAACCGTTGCTGTTCTGTTGCCAGCCACTCACCCCCCAGTCTTCTGGCTCAGTACAAGGTTCCTGCAGTTTATGCTGTTCTGCCCCCAGCCCCTGGCCTCCCAGGCATCTGGTTCAGTACAAGGTTCCTGCAGCTTATGCTGTTCTGCCAACGGCCTCTTGCCCCCCAGGCTACTGGTTCAGTATAGGGTTCCTGCAACCTATGCTGTTCTTCCTCCAGCCCCTCACCCCGCAGGCTTCTGGTTCACTACAGGGTTCCTGCAACCTATGCTGTTCTGCCTCCAGCACCTCACCCCCCAGGCTTCTGGTTCAGTACAAGGTTCTTGCAAACTATGCTGTTCCACCTCCAGCCCCTCACTCCCCATGCTTCTGGTTCAGTACAAGGTTCCTGCAACCTATGCTGTTCTGCCTCCAGCCCCTTACCCCCCAGGCTTCTGGTTCACTACAAGGTTCTTGCAAACTATGCTGTTCTACCTCCAGCCCCTCACCGCCCAGGCTTCTGGTTCAGTACAAGGTTCCTGCAACCTATGCTGTTCTGCCTCCAGCACCTCACCCCCCAGGCTTCTGGTTCAGTACAGGGTTCCTGCAACCTATGCTGTTCTGTCTCCATCCCCTCACCCCCACAATCTTCTGGTTCACTACAAGGTTCCTGCAACATATGCTGTTCTGTCTCCAGCCCCTTACTCCCCAGGTTTCTGGTTCAGTAAGGATCCCTGCAACCTACGCTGTTCTGCCTCTAGCCCCTAATCCCCCCAGGCTTCTGGTTCAGTACAGGGTTCCTGCAAACTATGCTGTTCTGCCTCCAGCCCCTCACCCCAGGCTTCTGGTTCAGTACAAGGTTCCTACAACCTATGCTGTTCTGCCTCCAGCCCCTCACCCCCAGGCTTCTGGTTCACTACAGGGTTCCTGCAACCTATGCTGTTCTGCCTCCAGCACCTCACCCCCCAGGCTTCTTGTTCAGTACAAGGTTCTTGCAAACTATGCTGTTCCACCTCCAGCCCCTCACTCCCCATGCTTCTGGTTCAGTACAAGGTTCCTACAATCTATGCTGTTCTGCCTCCAACCCCTCACCCCCCAGGCTTCTGGTTCACTATACAAGGTTCTTGCAAACTATGCTGTTCTGCCCCCAGCCCCTGGCCTCCCAGGGACTTCTGGTTTAGTATAGGGCTCCTGCAACCTATGGAGCTTCTGGTTCAGTACAAGGTTCCTGCAACCAATGCTGTTCTGCCCCCATCCCCTCACTCCCCAGGTTTCTGGTTCAGTACAAGGTTCCTGCAACCTATGCTGTTCTGCCTCCAGCCCCTTACCCCCCAGGCTTCTGGATCACTACAAGGTTCTTGCAAACTATGCTGTTCTACCTCCAGCCCCTCACCGCCCAGGCTTCTGGATCAGTACAAGGTTCCTGCAACCTATGCTGTTCTGCCTCCAGCACCTCACCCACCAGGCTTCTGGTTCAGTACAGGATTCCTGCAACCTATGCTGTTCTGCCTCCAGCACCTCACCCCCCAGGCTTCTGGTTCAGTACAGGGTTCCTGTAACGTATGCTGTTCTGTCTCCATCCCCTCACCCCCCAGGCTTCTGGTTCACTACAGGGTTCCTGCAACCTATGCTGTCTGTCTCCAGACCCTCACCCTCCAGGCGTCTGGTTCAGCACAGGCTTCCTGCAACCTATGCTGTTCTGCCTCCAGCACCTCACCCCCCAGGCTTCTGGTTCAGAACAGGGTTCCTGCAATCTATGCGGTTCTGTCTCCAGCCCCTAGCTCCTCAGGCTTCTGGTTCAATACAAGGTTCCTGTAACCTATGCTGTTCTGCCTCCAGCCCCTAACCCCCCAGGCTTCAGGATCAGTACAGGGTTCCTGCAACCTATGCTCTTCTGCCTCCAGCCCCTCACCCCCCCGGCTTCTGGCTCAGTACACGTTTCCTGCAGCCTATGCTGTTCTGCCCCCAGCCCCTGGCCTCCCAGGCTTCTGGTTCAGTACAAGGTTCCTGCAACCGTTGCTGTTCTGTTGCCAGCCACTCACCCCCCAGTCTTCTGGCTCAGTACAAGGTTCCTGCAGTTTATGCTGTTCTGCCCCCAGCCCCTGGCCTCCCAGGCATCTGGTTCAGTACAAGGTTCCTGCAGCTTATGCTGTTCTGCCAACGGCCTCTTGCCCCCCAGGCTACTGGTTCAGTATAGGGTTCCTGCAACCTATGCTGTTCTTCCTCCAGCCCCTCACCCCGCAGGCTTCTGGTTCACTACAGGGTTCCTGCAACCTATGCTGTTCTGCTTCCAGCACCTCACCCCCCAGGCTTCTGGTTCAGTACAAGGTTCTTGCAAACTATGCTGTTCCACCTCCAGCCCCTCACTCCCCATGCTTCTGGTTCAGTACAAGGTTCCTGCAACCTATGCTGTTCTGCCTCCAGCCCCTTACCCACCAGGCTTCTGGTTCACTACAAGGTTCTTGCAAACTATGCTGTTCTACCTCCAGCCCCTCACCGCCCAGGCTTCTGGTTCAGTACAAGTTTCCTGCAACCTATGCTGTTCTGCCTCCAGCACCTCACCCCCCAGGCTTCTGGTTCAGTACAGGGTTCCTGCAACCTATGCTGTTCTGTCTCCATCCCCTCACCCCCCAGGCTTCTGGTTCACTACAGGGTTCCTGCAACCTATGCTGTCTGTCTCCAGACCCTCACCCTCCAGGCGTTTGGTTCAGCACAGGCTTCCTGCAACCTTTGCTGTTCTGCCTCCAGCACCTCACCCCCCAGGCTTCTGGTTCAGTACAGGGTTCCTGCAATCTATGCGGTTCTGTCTCCAGCCCCTAGCTCCTCAGGCTTCTGGTTCAATACAAGGTTCCTGTAACCTATGCTGTTCTGCCTCCAGCCCCTAACCCCCCCAGGCTTCAGGATCAGTACAGGGTTCCTGCAACCTATGCTGTTCTGCCTCCAGCCCCTCACCCCCCAGACTTCTGGCTAAGTACACGTTTCCTGCAGCCTATGCTGTTCTGCCCCCAGCCCCTGGCCTCCCAGGCTTCTGGTTCAGTACAAGGTTTCTGCAACCGTTGCTATTCTGTTGCCAGCCACTCACCCCTCAGTCTTCTGGCTCAGTACAAGGTTCCTGCAGCCTATGTTGTTCTGCCCCCAGCCCCTCACCCCCCAGGCTTCTGGCTCATTACAAGGTTCCTGCAGCTTATGCTGTTCTGCCCCCAGCCCCTGGCCTCCCAGGCTTCTGGTTCAGTACAAGGTTCCTGCAGCTTATGCTGTTCTGCCAACGGCCCCTTGCCCCCCAGGCTACTGGTTCAGTATAGGGTTCCTGCAACCTATGCTGTTATTCCTCAAGCCCCTCACCCCACAGGCTTCTGGTTCACTACAGGGTTCCTGCAACCTAGGCTGTTCTGCCTCCAGCACCTCACCCCCCAGGCTTCTGGTTCAGTACAAGGTTCTTGCAAACTATGCTGTTCCACCTCCAGCCCCTCACTCCCCATGCTTCTGGTTCAGTACAAGGTTCCTGCAACCTATGCTGTTCTGCCTCCAGCCCCTTACCCCCCGGGCTTCTGGTTCACTACAAGGTTCTTGCAAACTATGCTGTTCTACCTCCAGCCCCTCACCACCCAGGCTTCTGGTTCAGTACAAGGTTCCTGCAACCTATGCTGTTCTGCCTCCAGCGCCTCACCCTCCAGGCTTCTGGTTCAGTACAGGGTTCCTGCAATCTATGCTGTTCTGCCTCCAGCACCTCACCCGCCATGCTTCTGGTTCAGTACAGGGTTCCTGCAACCTATGCTGTTCTGTCTCCATCCCCTCACCCCCCAGGCTTCTGGTTCACTACAGGGTTCCTGCAACCTATGCTGTCTGTCTCCAGACCCTCACCCTCCAGGTGTCTGGTTCAGCACAGGCTTCCTGCAACCTATGTTGTTCTGCCTCCAGCACCTCACCCCCCAGGCTTCTGGTTCAGTACAGGGTTTGTGCAATCTATGCGGTTCTGTCTCCAGCCCCTCGCTCCTCAGGCTTCTGGTTCAATACAAGGTTCCTGTAACCTATGCTGTTCTGCCTCCAGCCCCTAACCCCCCCAGGCTTCAGGATCAGTAAAGGGTTCCTGCAACCTATGCTGTTCTGCCTCCAGCCCCTCACCCCCTAAGCTTCTGGCTCAGTACACGTTTCCTGCAGCCTATGCTGTTCTGCCCCCAGCCACTGGCCTCCCAGGCTTCTGGTTCAGTACAAGGTTCCTGCAACGGTTGCTGTTCTGTTGCCAGCCACTCACCCCCCAGTCTTCTGGCTCAGTACAAGGTTCCTGCAGCCTATGTTGTTCTGCCTCCAGCCCCTCACCCCCCTGGCTTCTGGCTCAGTACAAGGTTCCTGCAGCTTATGCAGTTCTGCCCCCAGCCCCTGGCCTCCCAGGCTTCTGGTTCAGTACAAGGTTCCTGCAGCTTATGCTGTTCTGCCAACGGCCCCTTGCCCCCCAGGCAACTGGTTCAGTATAGGGTTCCTGCAACCTATGCTGTTCTTCCTCCAGCCCCTCACCCCGCAGGCTTCTGGTTCACTACAAGGTTCCTGCAACCTATGCTGTTCTGCCTCCAGCCCCTTACCCCACAGGCTTCTGGTTCACTACAAGGTTCTTGCAAACTATGCTGTTCTACCTCCAGCCCCTCACCGCCCAGGCTTCTGGTTCAGTACAAGGTTCCTGCAACCTGTGCTGTTCTGCCTCCAGCGCCTCACCCTCCAGGCTTCTGGTTCAGTACAGGCTTCCTGCAACCTATGCTTTTCTGCCTCCAGCACCTCACCCCCCAGGCTTCTGGTTCAGTAGAGGGTTCCTGCAACCTATGCTGTTCTGTCTCCATCCCCTCACCCCCCAGGCTTCTGGTTCACTACAGGGTTCCTGCAACCTATGCTGTTCTGTCTCCAGACCTTCACCCTCCAGGCGTCTGGTTCAGCACAGGCTTCCTGCAACCTATGCTGTTATGCCTCAAGCACCTCACCCCCAGGCTTCTGGTTCAGTACAGGGTTCCTGCAATCTATGCTGTTCTGTCTCCATCCCCTCAGCCCCCAGGCTTCTGGTTCACTACAGGGTTCCTGCAACCTATGCTGTTCTGTCTCCAGACCTTCACCCTCCAGGCGTCTGGTTCAGCACAGGCTTCCTGCAACCTATGCTGTTCTGCCTCAAGCACCTCACCCCCCAGGCTTCTGGTTCAGTACAGAGTTCCTGCAATCTATGCTGTTCTGCCTCCAGCCCCTCGCTCCCGAGGCTTCTGGTTCAATACAAGGTTCTTGCAAACTATGGTGTTCTACCTCCAGCCCCTCACCCCCAGGCTTCTGGTTCAGTACAAGGTTCTTGCAAACTATGCTGTTCCACCTCCAGCCCCGCACTCCCCAGGCTTCTGGTTCAGTACAAGGTTCCTGCAACCTATGCTGTTCTACCTCCAGCCCCTTAACCCACCCCGCCCCCCAGGTTTCTGGTTCGGTACAGGGTTCCTGCAACCTATTTTGTTCTGCCTCCAGCCCCTCACGCCCCCCAGGCTTCTGGTTCGGTACAGGGTTCCTGCAACCTATGCTCTTCTGCCTCCAGCCCCTCACCCCCCCGGCTTCTGGCTCAGTACACGTTTCCTGCAGCCTATACTGTTCTGCCCCCAGCCCCTGGCCTCCCAGGCTTCTGGTTCAGTACAAGGTTCCTGCAACCGTTGCTGTTCTGTTGCCAGCCACTCACCCCCCAGTCTTCTGGCTCAGTACAAGGTTCCTGCAGTTTATGCTGTTCTGCCCCCAGCCCCTGGCCTCCCAGGCATCTGGTTCAGTACAAGGTTCCTGCAGCTTATGCTGTTCTGCCAACGGCCTCTTGCCCCCCAGGCTACTGGTTCAGTATAGGGTTCCTGCAACCTATGCTGTTCTTCCTCCAGCCCCTCACTCCGCAGGCTTCTTGTTCACTACAGGGTTCCTGCAACCTATGCTGTTCTGCCTCCAGCACCTCACCCCCCAGGCTTCTGGTTCAGTACAAGGTTCTTGCAAACTATGCTGTTCCACCTCCAGCCCCTCACTCCCCATGCTTCTGGTTCAGTACAAGGTTCCTGCAACCTATGCTGTTCTGCCTCCAGCCCCTTACCCCCCAGGCTTCTGGTTCACTACAAGGTTCTTGCAAACTATGCTGTTCTACCTCCAGCCCCTCACCGCCCAGGCTTCTGGTTCAGTACAAGTTTCCTGCAACCTATGCTGTTCTGCCTCCAGCACCTCACCCCCCAGGCTTCTGGTTCAGTACAGGGTTCCTGCAACCTATGCTGTTCTGTCTCCATCCCCTCACCCCCCAGGCTTCTGGTTCACTACAGGGTTCCTGCAACCTATGCTGTCTGTCTCCAGACCCTCACCCTCCAGGCGTTTGGTTCAGCACAGGCTTCCTGCAACCTTTACTGTTCTGCCTCCAGCACCTCACCCCCCAGGCTTCTGGTTCAGTACAGGGTTCCTGCAATCTATGCGGTTCTGTCTCCAGCCCCTCGCTCCTCAGGCTTCTGGTTCAATACAAGGTTCCTGTAACCTATGCTGTTCTGCCTCCAGCCCCTAACCCCCCCAGGCTTCAGGATCAGTACAGGGTTCCTGCAACCTATGCTGTTCTGCCTCCAGCCCCTCACCCCCCAGGCTTCTGGCTAAGTACACGTTTCCTGCAGCCTATGCTGTTCTGCCCCCAGCCCCTGGCCTCCCAGGCTTCTGGTTCAGTACAAGGTTTCTGCAACCGTTGCTGTTCTGTTGCCAGCCACTCACCCCTCAGTCTTCTGGCTCAGTACAAGGTTCCTGCAGCCTATGTTGTTCTGCCCCCAGCCCCTCACCCCCCAGGCTTCTGGCTCATTACAAGGTTCCTGCAGCTTATGCTGTTCTGCCCCCAGCCCCTGGCCTCCCAGGCTTCTGGTTCAGTACAAGGTTCCTGCAGCTTATGCTGTTCTGCCAACGGCCCCTTGCCCCCCAGGCTACTGGTTCAGTATAGGGTTCCTGCAACCTATGCTGTTATTCCTCAAGCCCCTCACCCCACAGGCTTCTGGTTCACTACAGGGTTCCTGCAACCTATGCTGTTCTGCCTCCAGCACCTCACCCCCCAGGCTTCTGGTTCAGTACAAGGTTCTTGCAAACTATGCTGTTCCACCTCCAGCCCCTCACTCCCCATGCTTCTGGTTCAGTACAAGGTTCCTGCAACCTATGCTGTTCTGCCTCCAGCCCCTTACCCCCCGGGCTTCTGGTTCACTACAAGGTTCTTGCAAACTATGCTGTTCTACCTCCAGCCCCTCACCACCCAGGCTTCTGGTTCAGTACAAGGTTCCTGCAACCTATGCTGTTCTGCCTCCAGCGCCTCACCCTCCAGGCTTCTGGTTCAGTACAGGGTTCCTGCAACCTATGCTGTTCTGCCTCCAGCACCTCACCCCCCATGCTTCTGGTTCAGTACAGGGTTCCTGCAACCTATGCTGTTCTGTCTCCATCCCCTCACCCCCCAGGCTTCTGGTTCACTACAGGGTTCCTGCAACCTATGCTGTCTGTCTCCAGACCCTCACCCTCCAGGTGTCTGGTTCAGCACAGGCTTCCTGCAACCTATGCTGTTCTGCCTCCAGCACCTCACCCCCCAGGCTTCTGGTTCAGTACAGGGTTCGTGCAATCTATGCGGTTCTGTCTCCAGCCCCTCGCTCCTCAGGCTTCTGGTTCAATACAAGGTTCCTGTAACCTATGCTGTTCTGCCTCCAGCCCCTAACCCCCCCAGGCTTCAGGATCAGTAAAGGGTTCCTGCAACCTATGCTGTTCTGCCTCCAGCCCCTCACCCCCTAAGCTTCTGGCTCAGTACACGTTTCCTGCAGCCTATGCTGTTCTGCCCCCAGCCACTGGCCTCCCAGGCTTCTGGTTCAGTACAAGGTTCCTGCAACGGTTGCTGTTCTGTTGCCAGCCACTCACCCCCCAGTCTTCTGGCTCAGTACAAGGTTCCTGCAGCCTATGTTGTTCTGCCTCCAGCCCCTCACCCCCCTAGCTTCTGGCTCAGTACAAGGTTCCTGCAGCTTATGCAGTTCTGCCCCCAGCCCCTGGCCTCCCAGGCTTCTGGTTCAGTACAAGGTTCCTGCAGCTTATGCTGTTCTGCCAACGGCCCCTTGCCCCCCAGGCAACTGGTTCAGTATAGGGTTCCTGCAACCTATGCTGTTCTTCCTCCAGCCCCTCACCCCGCAGGCTTCTGGTTCACTACAAGGTTCCTGCAACCTATGCTGTTCTGCCTCCAGCCCCTTACCCCACAGGCTTCTGGTTCACTACAAGGTTCTTGCAAACTATGCTGTTCTACCTCCAGCCCCTCACCGCCCAGGCTTCTGGTTCAGTACAAGGTTCCTGCAACCTGTGCTGTTCTGCCTCCAGCGCCTCACCCTCCAGGCTTCTGGTTCAGTACAGGCTTCCTGCAACCTATGCTTTTCTGCCTCCAGCACCTCACCCCCCAGGCTTCTGGTTCAGTAGAGGGTTCCTGCAACCTATGCTGTTCTGTCTCCATCCCCTCACCCCCCAGGCTTCTGGTTCACTACAGGGTTCCTGCAACCTATGCTGTTCTGTCTCCAGACCTTCACCCTCCAGGCGTCTGGTTCAGCACAGGCTTCCTGCAACCTATGCTGTTATGCCTCAAGCACCTCACCCCCCAGGCTTCTGGTTCAGTACAGGGTTCCTGCAATCTATGCTGTTCTGTCTCCATCCCCTCAGCCCCCAGGCTTCTGGTTCACTACAGGGTTCCTGCAACCTATGCTGTTCTGTCTCCAGACCTTCACCCTCCAGGCGTCTGGTTCAGCACAGGCTTCCTGCAACCTATGCTGTTCTGCCTCAAGCACCTCACCCCCCAGGCTTCTGGTTCAGTACAGAGTTCCTGCAATCTATGCTGTTCTGCCTCCAGCCCCTCGCTCCCGAGGCTTCTGGTTCAATACAAGGTTCTTGCAAACTATGGTGTTCTACCTCCAGCCCCTCACCCCCAGGCTTCTGGTTCAGTACAAGGTTCTTGCAAACTATGCTGTTCCACCTCCAGCCCCGCACTCCCCAGGCTTCTGGTTCAGTACAAGGTTCCTGCAACCTATGCTGTTCTACCTCCAGCCCCTTAACCCACCCCGCCCCCCAGGTTTCTGGTTCGGTACAGGGTTCCTGCAACCTTTTTTGTTCTGCCTCCAGCCCCTCACGCCCCCCAGGCTTCTGGTTCGGTACAAGGTTCCTGTAATCTATGCTGTTCTGCCCCCAGCCCCTAACCCTCCCAGGCTTCAGGATCAGTACAGGGTTCCTGCAACCTATGCTGTTCTGCCTCCAGCCCCTCACCCCCCAGGCTTCTGGCTCAGTACACGTTTCCTGCAGCCTATGCTGTTCTGCCCCCAGCCCCTGGCCTCCAAGGCTTCTGGTTCAGTACAAGGTTCCTGCAACCGTTGCTGTTCTGTCACCAGCCACTCACCCCCCAGTCTTCTGGCTCAGTACAAGGTTCCTGCAGCCTATGCTGTTCTGCCTCCAGCCCCTCACCCCCCAGGCTTCTGGCTCAGTACAAGGTTCCTGCAGCTTATGCTGTTCTGCCCCCAGCCCCTGGCCTCCCAGGCTTCTGGTTCAGTACAAGGTTCCTGCAGCCTATGCTGTTCTGCCTACGGCCCCTTGCCCCCCAGGCTACTGGTTCAATATAGGGTTCCTGCAACCTATGCTGTTCTTCCTCAAGCCCCTCACCGCGCAGGCTTCTGGTTCACTACAAGGTTCCTGCAACCTATGCTGTCCTGCCTCCAGCCCCTCACCCCACAGGCTTCTGGTTCACTACAGGGTTCCTGCAACCTATGCTGTTCTGCCTCCAACCCCTAATCCCCCCAGGCTTCTGGTTCAGTACAGGGTTCCTGCACCCTATGCTGTTTTTAATCCAGACACTCACCCCAGGCTTCTGGTTCAGTACAAGGTTCCGGCAACCTATGCTGTTCTGCCTCCAGCTCCTCACCGCCCAGGCTTCTGGTTCAGTAGAGGGTTTCTGCAACCTATGCTGTTCTACCTCCAGCCCATCAAACCCAAGGCTTCTCGTTTAGCACAAGGTTCCTGCAACCCATGATGTTCTGCCTCTGGCCCTTTGCCTTCCCCCCAGGCTTCTGGTTCAGTACAAGGTTCTTGCAAACTATGCTGTTCCACCTCCAGCCCCTCACTCCCCAGGCTTCTGGTTCAGTACAAGGTTCCTGCAACCTATGCTGTTCTGCCTCCAGCCCCTCACCCCCCAGGCTTCTGGTTCACTACAAGGTTCTTGCAAACTATGCTGTTCTACCTCCAGCCCCTCACCCCCAGGCTTCTGGTTCAGTACAAGGTTCCTGCAACCAATGCTGTTCTGCCTCCAGTGCCTCACCCGCAGGCATCTGGTTCAGTACAGGCTTCCTGCAACCTATGCTGCTCTGTCTCCAGCCCCTCGCCCCCCCAGGCTTCTGGTTCACTACACGGTTCTTGCAAACTATGAGGTTCTACCTCCAGCTCTCACCCCCAGGCTTCTGGTTCAGTACAAGGTTCTTGCAAACTATGCTGTTCCACCTCCAGCCCCTCACTCCCTAGGCTTCTGGTTCAGTACAGGGTTCCTGCAACCTATGCTGTTCTGCCTCCAGCCCCTCATCCCCCAGGCTTCTGGCTCTCTTCTTGGTTCCTGTAACCTAAGCTGTTCTGCCTCAAGCTCCTCACCCCCACAGGCTTCTGACTCACTTCAAGGTTCCTGCAAGCTATGCTGTTCTGTCTCCAGACCCTCACCCCTCAGGCTTCTGGTTCAGTACATCTTTACTGCAACCTATGCTGTTCTGCCTCCAGCTCCTCACTGAACAGGCTTCTGGCTCAATACAAAGTTCCTGCAACCTATGCTGTTCTGCCTCCAGCCCCCCACCCCCAGGCTTCTGGTTCAGTACAGGGTTCCTGCAAACTATGCTGTTCTGCCTCCAGCCACTCGCCCCCCAGCCCCCAGTCTTCTGGTTCACTACAAGGTTCTTGCAACCAATGCTGTTCTGCCTCCAGCATCTCACCCCACTCCCAGGCTTCTGGTTCAGTACAGGGTTCCTGCAACCTATGCAGTTCTGCCTCCAGCGCCTCACCCCCGGCTTCTGGTTCAGTACAGGGTTCCTGCAACCTATGCTATTCTGTATCCAGCCCCTCACCCCCCAGGCTTCTGGTTCCCTACATGGTTCCTGCAACCTATGCTGTTCTGTCTCCAGCCCCTCACCCCCAGGCTTCCTGTTCACTACAGGGTTCCTGCAACCTATGCTGTTCTGCCTCCAGCCCTTCATCCCCCAGGCTTCTGGTTCACTACAAGGTTGATGCAAACTATGCTGTTCTACCTCCATCCCCTCAGACCCCCAGGCTTCTGGTTCAGTACAAGATTCTTGCAAACTATGCTGTTCCACCTCCAGCTCCTCACTCCCCAGGCTTCTGGTTCAACACAAGGTTCCTGCTACCTATGCTGTTCTGCTCCAGCACCTCACCCCCCAGGCTTCTGGCTCTCTTCGGGGGTTCCTGCAACCTATGCTGTTCTGTCTCCAGCCCCTCACCCCCCAGGCTTTTGGCTCTGTACAAGGCTCCTGCAACCTATGCTGTTCTGCCTCCAGCCCCTCACCCCCAGGCTTCTGGCTCACTACAAAGTTCCTGCAACCTATGCTGTTCTGCCTCCAGCCCCTCACCGCCCAGGCTTCTGGTTCAGTACAGGGTTCCTGCAACCTATGCTGTTCTGCCTCCAGCCCCTGGCCTCCCAGGCTTCTGGTTCACTACAGGGTCTCTGCAACCTATGCTGTTCTGCCTCCAGCCATTCTCCCCCCCAGTCTTCTGGTTCAGTACAAGGCTTCTGCAACCTATGCTGTTCTGTATTCAGCCCCTCACCCCCAGGCTTCTCGTTCAGTACAGGGTTCCTGAAAACTATGCTGTTCTGCCTCCAGCCCCTCACCCCCCCAGGCTTCTTGTTCAGAACAGGGTTTGTGCAACCTGCGCTGTTCTGCGTCCAGCTCCTCACCCCCAGGCTTCTGGTTCAGAACAGGGTTCCTGCAACCTATGCTGTTCAGCCTCCAGCCCCTCACCCCCCAGGCATCTGGTTCAATACAAGGTCCTGGAAACGATGCTGTTCTGCCTCCAGCCTCACACCCCAGGCTTCTGGTTCATTTCAGGGTTCCTGCAACCTATGTTGTTCTGCCTCAAGCACCTCACCCCCAGGCTTATGGTTCAGTACAGTGTTACTGCAGCCTATGCTGTTCTGCCCCCCCTATTCTATACTGTCTTATATATGTCCTTTACTTGCCGTTACCTTCACTGCAGTTGCTATCTGCTGTGAGCCCCACTTGTGGTCGAACTGGGTGGGAGTGGTTGGGAGCGGAGCTCCTCTACTTTTTTTTTAAGTTTAACTGTTCCGGAGGGTTTTCGTTTTGAAACAGCAGTGAGGGAAGGAGTTGAAACTTGCACTTCATTGCACTGCACTGAACATTCCCTTCAGCAGCAGGTGTGTTTGTTTGGGTGTATGAACTGCGCGTGGGGGGCATGGCAATGAGGTTTGTGAAGCACCGGGGCAGGCCAGCAGAGAACATAGTTCCACTACTTCTTTTTGTACACGTTGACCACTGAGCCCCACCCTATCCTATACTGCCTTCTATATGTCCTTTACCAGCTGCTACCTTCACAACACCTCTTTTATCTGCTGTGCATCCCACCCTATTCCATACTACCTTATATATGCCCTTAACCTGCCATTACCTTCACTACACCTGTTATCTGCTGTGAGCCCTCTATTCCATATTGCTTTCGATGTCGTCGAGTCGATGGTCCCTTGAAGGCCTCTGTCGAGGGTGATGTCATTGAGTGTATAAGTAGCACGCGTGGCGCCCGTTGGCCTCAGTTCTGTTTTTCCCCCCTTCATTATTGATTTCTCATTGTGTAGACTGTGCCGGCAGACAGGTATTTGCCTTGCGAGAGTTAGAGTGGCAATAACCCAGAAAAATCTACAGCCCATCGCCCCCCAGGCTTCTGGCTCACTACAAGGTTCTGGTTCAGTACAGGGTTCCTGCAACCTATGCTGTTCTGCCTCCAGCCACTCACCCACTCACCCCACCAACCAGGATTGTCTAACAAGTAGGGCCTGAAGCAAATGTAGTTGGGCCCAACGCAGTGACTTTAACATCTGTAAATGCCCACATAGTGCTGCTGAGTGTGCATTTACAGATTTTAGGTGGGCCTTGCCGACTCAGGCCCTACCCTGTCTACGCCTTGGCACCCTATTCTATACTGCCTTCGATATGTCTGTTACCTGCCGTGAACTTCACTGCACCTGTTATCTGCTGTGGGCCACCCTAATCTATACTGTCTTCTATATTTTATTTTATTTATTTATTTTATTTTTTCATTTATGTAACGCCCAGACCCACATGTATCACAGCGTTTGTACGGGGTAATAACAGAGTAAAAACTTTACAGATCATTGTGTTATTAGGAAGCAGTGTAGGAGACAGTTCACGCTTAGGTGTGTTAGTCAAACTTATTGAACATCCAGGTTTTTCAACTGTCGCTTGAATGCTGGGTAGTAGGAAGGCTAATTTCTTAAGTGTGGAGGTAAGGAGTTCCACAGGACAGGGGCTGTGTTGCCAAAACATATTCCTCCTGGTCTGGCTAGTTTAAAACGTGGAACCGCTAAGGTGAGCTGGTCAGAGGAGCAGAGTAAGCGATAGTGCTGTTTCTTTTTGATGTAATGGTTCAAGTACATGGATGCTTCATTGTAGATACATTGGTGCGCTATAGTCGAGGCTTTGAAATCAATCTGTGCTTTTATTGGTAACCAATGGACTTCTCATCGAGTTGCTGAAATGTGGTCCGATATGCGGAGGCCCAGAGCTGCCTGGATGGCTTTTTTTTAAGCAGCTGTAGCTTAGCTAGACTGGACGCGGATGTGCCCTTGAATAGCGCTTTGTAATAGTCTAGTTTGCTCAGGATAGGGGCTCTGGAGAGCGTGAGGCAGTTGTTGGGGCTTATCATATGTCCTTTACCTGCTGTTACCTTCACTACACCTGTTATCTGCTGTGATCCCACCCTATTCTATATTGCCTTCTATATATATAATCCACTCTATCCGACAGCAGTCATTGGCCTAGTTCTTCCTCTACCGACTCTCTCAATCCTACCTTTGCTTAACATCTGCACCTATGAGTCCCCCTGTCCCCTTTCGTTACTCCACTGTCATTAACGTCATGTTACCTTACTGCTAGCAGGTGCACTGTAACCACGAACCACAGTCAGGCTCTCCCTTTGTGTCTCCCCTGTTCTCCCCCCACTGTTGTTTTTCATGTATCTAAGTAAGCCTTCTTGTAACAGCGCCACAATGCCCCTGGGCTGCTTGTGCGCTATATAAATGTAAAAAATAAATAAATATATATATATAATTTACTTGTCATTACCTTCATTACACCTGTTATCTGCTGTGAGCCCACCCTATTCTATACTGCCTTCTATATGTCCTTTACCTGCCCTTACCTTCACCACACCTGTTATCTGCTGTGAGGCCCCACCCTATTCAATAATGCCTTATATGTGCCCTTAACCTGCCATTACCTTCACTACACCTGGTATCTGCTGTGAGCCCCACCCTATCCTATACTGCATTCTATATGTCCTTTACCTGATGTTACCTTCACTACACCTGTTATCTGCTGTGAGGCCCCACCCTATTCCATACTGCCGTGTATATGCCCTTAACCTGCCATTACCTTCACTACACCTGTTATCTGCTGTGAGCCCCCTTTCCATACTGCATTCTATATGTCCTTTACCTGATGTTACCTTCACTGCAACTGTTATCTGCTGTGAGCCCACCCTATTCCATACTGCCTTCTATATGTCCTTTACCTGCCCTTACCTTCACTGCAACAGTTATCTGCTGTGAGACCCACCCTATCCCATACTGCCTTCTATATAGCCTTTACCTGGTGTTACTTTCACTAAACCTGTCAACTGCTGTGAGGCACTGCCCTATTCCATATTGCCTTATATATGCCCTTTTCCTGCCATTACCTTCACACACTGTCCAGCTTTCTTTCCTTCTTTCTTCCCTTCTCTTTCTTTTTCATTTTCTTCAATCTCTCATTCTTTCCTTCTCTTTTGTATTGCATGCTATCTTTCTTCACTCTCTCTTTTTTGACTTCACTCATTTATCTTTTTTTGTTGTTGTTGTGTTTTGTTTTTGTTTTATTGTATTTTAGCCAAAAAACAAAATTATTACTTTTATCACATACATCTAGAAAACTCTACAAAATACACATCTACAAAATAAAACAAGTTTCGAAATAATACAATGAAAAGATAGAAACATAAAATATATAAAACTCTCTACATTCATACATTTTAGAGTCATAAAACATTAAGATGTCATCTGCTAATAAGCAAATAAGAGACATCACATATTAAAAACGTGCCAGAGAAAGAAAGAAAAACATGGAGGGCAAGAGACTAGGAAATGAAAAAAGAAAGAAAAGAGAAAAAAGAAAGAAAGAAAAGAGTAGTATCCAGAAGAAGAGGTCATAGTCATGGAGCGAAGTATAGAATCCGAAGAATAATCCTCTTTTCAGCTTTGTCTCTGCTAGTTTACTTTCTCTCCAGCATACTTTAATTCTTTTTAAAAACTGACCTCTTCAGCCGTAAGAAAGGATTCATTTCCTGATGCAAATCTTTTACAAAACATAACATAAACCAAATATCTCACATCATGTACAAATCTTTGAAATATTTGCACTCTTTGATTCCATATCCCTGTACATTTCGACAAATGATGTTGAGTTGTTTGTCTTTCTGATACATCACATTTATCACATATATCTGTAGGATATTTTTCATTATCTCTGATATTTAGGATTTCCAAGGTTAATAAAAGATTCAATCTGAATCTTAGAAACTACATTCTCATTCCTGGATCCAAGGATTTCTTTAAATACGATGGTAGGAAGGAGCTAGGTTTATCTGTTAGTGTGAGATACAATGATATTTTTGCTAATCTACTTTTTTCTATAGTCCTTATCTGTTACTGAGAATTCTCATAAATGGTTGATTTCCCTTACCTAATCAGTCCCTCGGCAGCTTTGCTGGATTTCTAGGATTTATTTTTTTCACCTGGTAAGAATATGAGCCTTTTTCCCATTCTTACATGTGTTTTGCCATTTGTTTTTTTACCATTTCGTGTGTTCTTGGGCTCTGGAGCCTCACCTACTCCATGAGAACCACTTTTGTGTGTGTTACACAGCACCTTCAGTGCAGTGACACAGGGTTGTCTTGTAGACTTACCACCAACTCCATTTTCTGGGGCTGACTACTGTCCCCCAGAAAAGGGTAAAGTTGCCATTAACTTTACTTTAGTCACTTTTAAACCACAGACCCCATTTTACATGGAGTATTGGAAAGGATTAACTCTTATCCATTTTTGTCTGTTTCTTTTGGAGCCTTGTTTCGCTCCCTTTACATTAAGACTTGGCTGGTGGCAGTGGTAACTACCCTAACTTTTCTACCACGATTATCTCATATAAACGTGGTAATGTTTTAGGCTATTATATTAGCCTCAAACATAAACCCGCTTGACCAAATACATTTTATTTTGGTTCCAGCTGGGTTTATTCGCCGTTTCTTTTTGTTAAAGTCTTTCTTGTGTTTTTCTCTGTATGCCAAACCGGGGATGATTCCTTTGTTCGCTGTCTTTTTGCGGGCTTTTGCACAGAAGCCCTCCTTAAGCCGCCTGAAAGTCTAGGTAGACAGGATGTGAGGGAGGGGTCTTTGGACCCCTGCCATGGGTTCCCTTGGTAACCCATGGCAGGGTAACCCATGGCAATCCAACTCCTGTTGGATTGGCTAAGGAGGCTGTCCTTAGCAGGACAGCCACCCTTCTGTGTGATTGACAGCCAGGCTGAATGAATGGGGGGAAACTGCATAAAACGCAGGTCTCTGGGACTGGAAAGGCAGAGTCGCCACTGCAACAAAAGAACCAACAAGGAACTGGAAGAAGAGGACCCCTACAACAACTGAACTGCCAGGTGAAGCCCTGCTGCAAGTCCGAATCTTCAGAATCCAACGGCAGAGAATATCCACCAGGAAACTTCTTCCCTTGAGCTGGTGGGACCAACCAGTTTGCCCAAACTGCAAGCCAGGACCCCTCCTCTGGTCGAATTCGCTGTACAGAGCTACAGTGGGCCGGATAGCCAGGAAGGTCGGACCATGCTTGGGTTTTAAGGAGCGCACCTTTTATTTGTTGTTTTGCTCTGCTTCTGGTTTCTTCCCTGGGTGGCGCAGGACCCTCCAGTCTTCCTAATACACGTCAGTCCGACAGTCGCTTCAGGAACCGTGAGCCTGCAGGAACCACCAGGAACGTCCGACTCAGCTACAGCTGCCTCTCCGTTTTAAGGTACTATGCAAATCTGGTTTCCCGTTTAGTTCAAACGCGGTAAAAGTGTTTTAAATCTTTTGCCAATACGAGGGCTTGTCTTACTCTTCTCTTTGAACTAACAGTTCTAACAACCAACCTCATCCAGAATCTGTGACATGAACTTTTCCGCGAACTACCCTGACTGTGTGATCTTGAGCAAAAGACTTTTTGACCCATTGACTTTGGACATAAGCCTTTTCTAGCTGATCTCTTCACTGATGTTCCTCTTGTTCAAATGCCCTGAGTACTTACCTGTTGGTTTTCCTAGACTTCTAACAACTTTGTCTTTCCCTTGTCTGGAATTTAAGGGAAGTGGTGTGGTGTATTTATGATTGTGATTCTTTAACTTTCTTATAATAGTGAAATGTTATACAACTGTTGAGTAAATAAATATATAATTTTTTACTTGGAAACCTTGAGTCAGTGTGTACCTGAATCATAGTAATTGCTGTCCTTTGTGTAACTATTTGATACTGCTCACTTACTCTTGAGATAAGTCTGGCTGCTCTGCTACTGCTACCACTTTAACTGTGTAGTACAGGCTTGTACCAAAGGTGAAATTGTACTGTCACTTGTAGTCTTAATTGTTTGTGGTGTTCCCAAAGGGTACTGCATATAATTCTGCCTAACATTATCCAATCCATTCTTTTCATGGATTCTTTTATTTCTAAAGGATTTTGGACATGGATTTCAATAGAGCAATCCGATAGGGTTAGCATTTCATTGCATTTGGATCGTAGTTTGTTCTTGAACAAGTTATCTTTTTTATGAATTAACAATGCCACATCCTCATATAGGGAGGATTTTGGAGGACCAAGGATTAGCCTATACTTCGAGACCCATTTCCATTCCAACCATGCCAACAAAGAGGTAAGACCCAATTCGTATCTTATGCAAGCTATAGGTGCACAATTGGGAAGTGCACGAGTTCTCTTCCAAATTTTAGTTTAATTTTTATCCCAGTCTATATCAAATGATTGCAGGTTAGAATCTAAGCCAAATAAGGTAGTCGGCACTACTTTTCCAATGTAAAATTTTATTCCGGGAAGAATAGCAAATTTACAGTATTGTGAACAGAGCTTCTTCGTTTGTGTCCCTACATTTATTGTCTTTAAATTTAAGGTTGAGAGTAGATGGTTTTTTTCTCAGGAAAGCTCTAATCTGTGAACCCAGATAAGTAACCTCCTTGGCAATTGGAATTGGCAATTTGTCCATTTGCCAAGTAAAAGGTTTTGTGGCCCTCATTGGGTGTTTGAATATAATTATTTTAGATTTGTTAGGATTTATTTTCAGATCATTTTGTGAAGCATAATCAGATAGGGCAGTCAATAGGCATTGAAGTCCAACTTGTGTATAATCTAAAACCACAATATTGTCGGCGTATGCCAACCTATTTATTTTGATGTTACCAATTTTAGGACTAATCAAACCAATCTCTCTCAGCCACTGGAACAGATCTGACTCTTTTATCTTCTCTCTCCCTTTCTATCCCATCTTTTTCCTTTCCTCTCTTTCTCTATACATTTTTTGCTTATCTTCTCTTTCGTTCCTTCTTGCTCCATCCCTTTCGTGTTCCTTCCCTCTCTTTCTTTCCCTCTCACTCTCTTATTCTCTCTCTCATATTTCATACTATCTTTCCTTCACTCTCACTTTTTTTACTTCACCCTTTCCCTCTCGCCTCTCTTTCTTTCCCTCTCTTTCTTTCCTTTAATTGCTTTCCTTCTCTTTCTTACCCACTGTTTTATTGGCACCTCTCCCTGTTCCTGCCTGGAGGGCTTGGGGCGGCCAGTCCCTGCTGCTCACCCTCTATCTCCAGCTCCAGGGATCTTTCCCTGTTTCTTGTCTGGATGAGGGCTTTCTGGAACAGCTGAGTGGGAGCCTGGAGCCGGACGGAGGCATTTAATAAAAAGTGTGTATGCAGTAAAAAGGACACCGTCCAGAGCCTACAAACCATATGTTTTCATCCCAAAAGCAGGATGCTAGGAGAAGGCGAGGAATTTTATTTATGTATTTCTTTATTTATTTATTATAAAATAATAGATGAAACTTGAATGCTAGCAGGTGCCACACTTAGAATTGTGAACGGCAGCCTGAGTAGCATCCAGATTAAGTTATGAATGTTCGCATGCCCACACCGAGACAGATTTCTAAACACTAGCCTGCGCCGCACCTAGAAAAGTCTGTGAATGTTGGCATGCCCACATGTGAAGGCCAACAAGTGCCACACCTAGACAAAACTGTGAATGTTAGCAGGCTAAAGGTCTTGTAACCCACTAACCAATATAAGCTCAAACTCTGCATACTTATCTCACTCAAAAAACTCACACAACCATCTCTCGCACAACAAGCCGCACGCACTTCACAACACTGCAACAACACATAAGCCGGAGCAACAGCACACGCGGACTGACACCAACCCAATACCCGCACCAAACCTCAGCACCCGGTGTACACCGAGTTGAAGCTGCCAACAGAACACCACTCCTCTCACTATCCTTCTCCCTCTTCACCCTACTAACCAATCCCCCCCTTATCACTTACAGATCCGCCAGAGCGCCTGGGGACCAATTCCGTTGGTGACAGTGCGCGGTACAAATACCTTTAACATTTATTTATTTAGACATAAGTAATGCCCACCAAACCTAGGGGCATCTGGGTGATACATTTTAAATACAGATAATTTGAACGGGAGAAACCTTCAAGTCCTGGGTGGCTCCCTCAGGTAATGCAGCCGACGCTGGAGCTGCTGTGCAGCAAGAGTGTAGAAATAGAGAGGAGAGAGTAACTCTTTCAGGCAATGCTGTCCATCTACCTTACTGGCAATATTAAAATGTACAAAGACTTTCACTGTGCTATCTGGCCTGCCTGTTGATATGGTAGGCTGTCAATCTAGCCACGTAATATCACTTATCATGCTTGCTTTATCATCATGGCCCAGTAAGAAAATGCTGCACACAGGAAAGAGAGGGAAAGAAAGAAATAGGGGGAAAGAGGAAAAGAAAAGAGAAAGGGAGTGATGGATAGAGAGAAGTCAAAAAGTAACGACAGAGTGAAGGAAAGATAGTATGCAATACAATGGGGGGAAGGAAAGAAAGACACTGAGAGGGAAAGAAAGAGAGAATGAAACAGTAGGAAAGGAAGATAGAGGGAAACAGAGCGAAGTAAAGAAAGAGGGAGTAAAGGAAAGTTAGTATGCAATACGAGAGACAGAAGGAGAGAAAGAGAGCGAGAGGGAAAGAGAGAAGGAGAGAGCGGGAAAGAAAGGGAAAGAGTGAAGGAAAGATAGTATGCAACGAGAAGGAGAGAGTGACAGGGAAAGTAAGAGACAAGGAAATAGAGAGGGAGGGGAAGGAGTAAAGTAAAGCAAGAAAGAGTGAGTGAAGGAAATATAGCATGCCATGCAAGAGAGAAAAAGGGAGCAAGAGAGAAAGAAAGAAAGAAAGAAAGAAGGGAAGAGAGGGAAAGAAAAAGAAAGGGAGCGTGAGGGAACGAGAGTAACGTATAAAAATAGAGCCAAGGAAAGATAGTATGCAATATTTGGAGAGGAGAGAAAGAGAGCGAGAGTGAAAGAAAGATAAGGAGAGAGAGGGATTAAAAGAAAAAGGGAGAGAACGGTAAAGGCTCAAAAGAAAGAGTGAGTGAAGGTCACTTGGACTGCAATATGAGAGAGAGAAGGAAAGAGAGCTAGAGGGAAAGAAAGCAAAAAGGAAAAAGAGAGAAAGAGGGAAAGCGAGGGAGCAGGAAAGAGTGAAGTAAAAGAAGAAAGAGAGTGAAGGAAAGATAGTCTGAAATGTAGGAGAGAAAAGGAACGAATGAGAGAAGACAAAAGAGAAAAAAGAGAAGGAAGGAAAGGTGAGGAAAACAAGGTGGGGATTGGAACAAACTAGAAGGAAAGCAGTAGAAGCAATGAAGGAGAGAGAGAAAGAGCGAGATGGAAAGGCTGAGAGAAGAAAATAAGAGAATACATGAAAGTAAGAGAAGCGAAGAGAGAGAAGGAAAGAAAGGTAGAGAGTGGGAACGAAAGAGAACAAAAGCTATGAAAGGAAAGAAAGAGAGAGAAGGAGAGAAAAACAAGGAAAAATAGGGAAAGAAAGAGAGGAGAGAGGGAAAGAGTGAAGTAAAAAAGAAAGTGAGAGTGAAGGAAAGAGTATGAAATACGAGAGATAGAATGTGAGAGTGAGAGGGAAAGAGAAAGAGAGAAGGAAAGCAAAAGGGATATAGAGAGGAGGAAGGAAAGAGAAGGAAAACAATAAATGGTTAGAAACAGAGAGGGGAGGGGAGAAGGAGAAAGAGAAGGAAAGAAAGAGATGAGAAGAGACGGGGCTAGAGAAGATAAAAGTATGAAGTAAAAAAGAGTGAGCGAAGAAAGGTAATATGCAATACGAGCGAGAAGGAAAGAATGAGAGAAGAAAGAGAATGACAAAGAGTGAGAAGGAAGAAAGAAGGAAAGAAAGGTAGCAAGCCTGTGGGAAAGAGAAGGAAAGAGAGAGAAGGAAAGAAATAGAAGGAAAGAAAGAACGAGAAAAGAGAAGGAAGTAATGAAAAGAATAAAAAGGAAATAAACAGAGGGGGAGCAAGAGAAGAAAAGAAAGAAAGAAAGAAAGAAAGAAAGAAAGAAAGAAAGAAAGAAAGAAAGAAAGAAAGAAAGAAAGAAAGAAAGAAAGAAAGAAAGAAAAAAGGAAGGAAAAGAGAAAGAAGAAAGCAAGGGGAGAAAAAGAACAAATGGGAAAGAAAGGGAGAAGGGGTCGAAAGAAGGAACGAATGGGAAAAAACAAATAAAGGTAAAGAAGAGTAGACTGAAAGAGAAAAAGGGAAAGAAGGAAAGGGCAAGAAAGAAGGGAAGAAAGAGAAAGATGGACAGGAAGAGAAAGAAGGACAGGAAGAGAGGAAACACTGTTATGCATCTGCACAGTTGCATACCTCAGTAAAGCACTCAGTTGCTTCCCTGAGCTAGGTCCGCACTCAATAAACACCATAAGAACATCGTAAGAAGAAAAGAGAGGAAGAAAGAGAGAAAGAAAGAACTGAGAGAAGAAAGAAAGAGAAAAGGGTAGAAAAAAGAAGCAAAAAATTGAGAGGAAAGAGAGGGAAAGAAAGTGAGAGAAAGGTAAACACCTCTCCTTGCTTCATGGTTCTGGTGAGCGAGGGTGAGCAGCAGGGACGGCTGCCCCAGGCCCTCCAGGCAGGAAACAGGGAGAAGTGCCAATGAAACACCTCTCCTTGCTTCCTTGTGCTGGAGATTGATGGTGAGCAGCAAGGCATGGCCGCCCCAGGCCCTCCAGGCAGGAAGCAGGGAGAGGTGCCAATGACACACCTCTCCTTGCTTCCTGGGGATGGAGAGCGAGGGTGAGCAGCAGGCACTGGCCGCCCCAGTTCGGCCGCCAATATGTTCGGTCTTACTAAAGATAATCATACCCGCGGGAAGAAATGTTACCAGAGTTAAAACACACTTAGCACATGAATCAACACAAGAGAGTTGGGGATAAAAATCATAGGCAATACTTTTGTCAAGGCAGATAGAATCAGGGGACACTTTCCTACAAGTGAATAAAAGTCAATAGGCTTGCGCCAGTGTCAAGTGGGACAGGGTTCCTGTTGCCGAAGATCACACAATTAGTACAGTTCACGCTTCGAGATTGCCAGGAGTACTTAGATATTGTCAAAAGGGAGGCAAAAGTTATAAGAGGGAAGGAAGATAAGGGCAAGCCTTGGGCGAGGAAAAAGGGTTCACCCCAATTCCTCGAAGCTGGACACAGTACCATATTCGACTGAAGAAGAGCTGGTGCTATGGCAGTTGTTCCTGGTAGTTCCAGCAGACTCACGGTTCCTGGAGCTTCAGTCATGGGGACAGGAAGGAGGACATCTGGAGTGATCTGCACTACCCAGGGATGAAGCCAGCAGCAGCAAAAGCAACAGTGAATAAAAGGTGCGCTCCTTTGAAACAGGAGAGACTCTTCAGGTGGCTATCCGGACCACTACAGCTGTGTGCAGCGATTTCAACCAAGAAGAGGATCCTTTGCCTGTGGAAGCTGAGCTGGTTGATCCCACCAGGCTCAAGGGAAGAAGACCCTGGACTGGATCTTCTCTTATCGTTGAAGGGTAGATAGGTCAGGACTGCAGCAGCACTTCACCGGGACTCGGTAGTTGCAGAAGCCGCATTGTTCTACGCTTCTCTTCGGTTCCTTGCAGTTCCAGTGGCGACTCTCAGCCCAAGAGTCCTGCCTTTTATGCGAAAATCCCACATTCACAGAGCCTGGCTGTCAATCACACAGCAGGGGTTTGTCCAGCCCGGACAACCCCTCCAGCCAATGGACGCAAAGTGCGACTTGGGTTTCCAAGGAAACCCTGTGCAGGGGTGACTACACCCCTCCCTCACATTCAGCCCACGTAGACACCCAGGCGCCAAAAGGAGGGCTTCTTCGGAGAAGCCCAGCAAAAGAGGGTGAACAAAGAAGGCAAACCGGGTAAAACACAAGAAGGACTTTAACAAAAAGAAATGGTAAATAAACCCGACCGGAGCCAAAAGAAAGAGTATTTGGTCAAGCGGGTTTATGTTCAAGGCTAATATAATAGCCTGGAACAGTACCACGTTTATATAGTATAATCACGGTAGGAAAGCTAGGGTAGATAGCACTGCCACCAGCCAAGTCTAAATGTTAAAAGAGCAAAACAAAGCTCAGAGAGGCACAGACAAAAAGGGATAGGAATTAACCCTTTCCAGTACTCCATGTAAGATGGGGTGTACTGGGTCGCAGTTTTAAATGACTATGTAAAGTAAATGGCAACTTTACCTGTTTCTGGGGGACAGTAGTCAGCCCCAGAAAAATTGAGTCAGTGGGAAGTCTCAAAGACAACCCTGTGTCACTGCACTGAAGGTGCTGTGTAATACACACAAAAAGTGGGGCTCATGGAGTGGTGTGCTCCAGAGCCCAAGATCACACAAATAGTAGAAATACACATGGCAAAACACATGTAAGAGTGGGAAAAAGGCTCACACTCTTACTAGGTGGAAAAAATAAACTCCAGAAATCCAGCAAAGCTGCTGGGGGACTCACTAGCTGAGGAAAATTAGCCATAGAATGAGAATTCTCCCTAACAGCCCTTCAGGCTGGAAGCAGGGAGAGGTGCCAATGAAAAACCTCTCCTTCCTTTCTGGGGCTTGAGAGTGAGGGTGAGCAGCAGAGACTGGCCGCCCCAGGCCCTTCAGGCAGGAAGCATGGGGAGGTGCCAGCAGCTGGGACTGGCCGCCCCAAGCCCTCCAGGCAGGAAGCAGGGAGAGGTGTCAATGAAACACCTCTCCTTGCTTCTTGGGGCTGGAGAGCTAGGGTGAGCAGCAGGGACTGGCCGCCCCAGGCCCTCCAGGCAGGAAGCAGTGGAAGGTGCCAGCAGCAGGGAATGGCCGCCCCAGGCCCTCCAGGCAGGAAGCAGGGAGAGGTGCCAATGACACACCTCTCCTTGCTTTCTGGAGATGGAGAGCAAGGGTGAGCAACAGGGACTGGCCACCTCAGGCCCTCCAGGCAGGAAGCAGGGAGAGGTCCCAATGACACACCTCTCCTTGCCTCCTGGGGCTGGAGAGCGAAGGTGAGCAGCAGGGACTGGCCACCACAGACCCTCCAGGCAGAAAACAGGGAGAGGTCCCAATGACACACCTCTCGATGTTTCCTGGGGCTGGAGAGCGAGAGAGAGCAGCAGCGACTGAACGTCACGGGCCCTCCAGACAGGAAGCAGGGAGAGGTATCAATGACACACCTCTCAATGCTTCCTGGGGCTGCAGAGCGAGAGAGAGCAGCAGGGACTTGTCGCCCCAGGCCCTCCAAGCAGAAAGCAGGGAGAGGTGTCAATGAAACATATCTTCTTGCTTCCTGGAGCTGCAGAGTGAGGATGAGCAGCAGGGAGTGGCCGCCCCAGTCCCTCCAGTCAGGATGCAGGGAGAGGTTCCCACAAAACACCTCTCCCTACTTCCTGGAGCTGGAGAGCGAGGGAGAGCAGCAGGGACTGGCCGCCCCAGGCCCTCCAGGCTGGAAGCAGGGAGAGGTACCAATGACACACCTCTCCTTGCTTCTTGGAGCTAGATTGTGAGGGTCAGCAGCAGGGACTGGCCGCCTCAGGCCCCCCAGGCAGGAAGAAGGGAGAGGTGTCAAAGAAACACCTCTCCTTGCTTCCTGGTGCTGGAGATTGAGGGTTAGCAGCAGGGACTAGCTGCACCAGGCCCTCCAGGCAGGAAGCAGGGAGAGGTCCCAATGACACACCTCTCCTTGCTTTCTGGAGCTGGAGAGCGAAGGTGAGCAGCAGGGACTGGCCACCTCAGGCCCTCCAGGCAGGAAGCAGGGAGAGGTCCCAATGACACACCTCTCCTTGCTTCCTGGGGCTGGAGAGCAGGGTGAGCAGCAGGGACTGGCTGCCCCAGGCCCTCCAGGCAGGAAGCAGGGAGAGGTGTCAATGAAACACCTCTCCTTGCTTCCTGGTGCTGGAGAGCGAGGGTGAGCAGCAGGGACTGGACGCCCCAGGCCCACCAGGCAGGAAGCAGTGAGAGGTGCCAAAGAAACACCTCTCCTTGCTTCCTGGAGCTGGAGAGCGAGGGTGAGTAGCAGGGATTGGACGCCCCAGGCTCTCCAGGCAGGAAGAAGGGAGATGTGTCAATGAAACACCTCTGCTTGCTTCCTGGTGCTGGAGAGCGAAGGTGAGCAGCAGAGATTGGCCGCCCCAGGCCCTCCAGGCAGGAAGCAGGTAGAGGTGCCAATAAAACACCTCTCTTTGCTTACTGGAGCTGGAGAGCGAGGGTGAGCAGCAGGGACTGGCCGCCCCAGACCCTCCAGGCAGGAAGCAGGGAGAGGTGTCAATGAAACACCTCTCCCTGCTTCCTGTGGCTAGAGAACGAGGTTGAGCAGCAGGGCAGGGACTGGCCACCCCTGGCCCTCAAGGCAAGAACAGGAGAGGTGTCAAAACATTTCTCCTTGTTCCTGGAACTAGAGAGCGAAGGTGAGCAGCAGGGACTGGCCGCCCCAGGCCCTCCAGGCAGGAAGCAGGGAGAGGTGTCAATGAAACACCTCTCCTTGCTTCCTGGTGCTGGAGAGCGAGGGTGAGCAGCAGGGACTGGACGCCCCAGGCCCACCAGGCAGGAAGCAGTGAGAGGTGCCAAAGAAACACCTCTCCTTGCTTCCTGGAGCTGGAGAGCGAGGGTGAGTAGCAGGGATTGGACGCCCCAGGCTCTCCAGGCAGGAAGAAGGGAGATGTGTCAATGAAACACCTCTGCTTGCTTCCTGGTGCTGGAGAGCGAAGGTGAGCAGCAGAGATTGGCCGCCCCAGGCCCTCCAGGCAGGAAGCAGGTAGAGGTGCCAATAAAACACCTCTCTTTGCTTACTGGAGCTGGAGAGCGAGGGTGAGCAGCAGGGACTGGCCGCCCCAGACCCTCCAGGCAGGAAGCAGGGAGAGGTGTCAATGAAACAATGAAACACCTCTCCCTGCTTCCTGTGGCTAGAGAACGAGGGTGAGCAGCAGGGCAGGGACTGGCCACCCCTGGCCCTCAAGGCAAGAACAGGAGAGGTGTCAAAACATTTCTCCTTGTTCCTGGAACTAGAGAGCGAAGGTGAGCAGCAGGGACTGGCCGCCCCAGGCCCTCCAGGAAGGAAGCAGTGAGAGGTGCCAATGATACACCTCTCCTTGCTTACTGGGGCTGGAGGGCGAGAGTGAGCAGCAGGGACTGGACGCCCCAGGCCCTCCAGGCAGGAAGCAGTGAGAGGTGCCAATGTTACACCTCTCCTTGCTTCCTGGGGCTGGAGAACGAGGGTGAGCAATAGGGACTGGCCAAAGGTGCCAAAGCTTTCCTTCACTCTCTCTTTCTTTTTTACCTCACTCTCTTCCCCCTCTCTCTTCCCTACTCTTTATTTTCCCTCTCGCTCTCTTTCTCTCTCCCTTTCTCTCTTACTCTCTTTATCGTATTCCACCTCCCCCTTGTATTGTTCTTTTCCTCTCTCTCCATTTCTGTTTCCTTCCCTCTTTCCCTCTCTCTTACTTTCCCTCTATTTCCCCCTCTCTCCATTTCTCTTTCTTTCCCTCTTCCCCCCTCCTCACAGAACCTGATGCTCCTTATTCTGTCTAACAGCCTTTAAATAGTGGAACTTTCTCTCTCCCTAATTCCCTTGGGAGCCAATGGATGCAGATATGTCAATCCGGGTCACCTGTCACCATGTGTGAAGACTACCTGCCTTCCAACCCGTGGACAAAATGTAGCGAATAAAGGTCTATTATTTGACAGCACAAGCAATGGGACCACTACAATTTGGGGGCCCAGTGCAGAAAGAAAGTGCATAGCCCCTCCTATTTGCACATGTGGGGACATCATAGAGAGTGATTGCACATAAAGTTGCATCAATTTATACTCCAGGGCATCATGGTAAATTATATCAGAAGAAGTTGCCAGGAATAGGTCACAAGACCAATGGCTTTGTGATGTGCACTATATGAACAGCTGCTGTTATTACTTTGTAAAGAGCTACTGTCTGTATCACCATAATTCCGTTTTCTTCAAGCGTGTACACTATGAAAATGATCAACTTTTAGGTCCTCCTTATGATTCAGATAAGGCAGTAGCATGAGTTGTCCAGGATCACACTCTTTAGGTAATTGGCAAATCCGAGATTTTACTTTGTTTGCCATAATACTGCTTTGTAATTGTGACTTGAAAAGTATACAAATCACTTAGTAAACCAAACTTATAGATAAACAAATCCTTGCATTTTTCCGTTCAGGATGAAGAAAGCAATGTAAACCTTAAAATTGCCCTGGCTAACCATGCTTCTAAGAATTCGACACCACTTAAAAAAGCAGTGTGATAGGATTAGATGCATTTAGTAACCTTTTGGCACAGACGTCATTGTTTTGTGTGTGCCAACAAGCATGCACCCTTGAAAGAAGTAGGTGGTTTGAAAAATGGTGTAATTTTTTGTGAAGGGTTTAATATTCTTGAGAAATGGCACACGTATGGGAAGTAAATTTGAGCTGTATGAGACAGTCAATTACAAATTGTACTATTGCTGGTCTTATCGCACTTAACTTGGGCTACACATAAACTCCTTCTGTGGTGCACTTCAGTGTCATATATCTTATAATGGGTATTTACATGTACCTGCAGAGCCTCACAGAGTGCTGATATGGTGCCAGATGGGCCTCACAAGTTGTTGATATGGTGCAAGCAGAGCCTTGCAGGTTATTGATGTGCCAGCAGGGCCTCACAGGTTGCTCATATGGTGGGCATTTACATATCCCTGCAGAGCCTCACAGGGTGCTGATCTGGCGGGCATTTACATGTACCTGCAGAGCCTCACAAGGTGCTGATCTGGCGGGCATTTAAATGTATCTTCAGAGCCTCACAGGGTGCTGATGGCAGGCACTTACATGTACCTGCAGACCCTTACAGCAAGTTGATCTGGTGGGCATTTACATGTACCTGCAGAGCCTCGCAGCATGCTGATATGGTGCCAAGAGGGCCTCACAGGTTGCTGATATGGTGCCAGCAGAGCCTCACAGGTTGCTGTTAGGCAGAATCCCGTGCACTTCCCGTAGGGAGCAATACAGAAGATTAAGACTACAGGTATATGAAATAAATTCCCTTTGGTATCAGTCTGTACCACAAAGATTTAGTTGGTAGCTGTGGCTAAGCAGTCAGACTTATCTGAAGAGGGAGATGAGCAGTATTCAGGGTTTACACCTTAGGGCTTCAGTACTATGGAATAAGGAAACACTGACCAAAGCTTTGTATCAAAAAATATATATATATTTATTTTACACACTCTGATGTTCACACACAAATCACTATTATTAAAGCAAGTTAAATCAGTCGAGAAAAGTATACACAACTCCCTATCTAAATTGTAGACTAGTTTGAGCAAGAGTGAAAACTGAGCAAAACGGCACAGTGTAAACCTAGCAGAAATGGCACTCTAACAATTTCTCAGAAAGGAGGGAGGGAAAGGACAAGTTATACAGGTATAGACCCTTTAACCCACCAGCAACACTTCCAAAGTAGATTATTAACAAGTTAGGCAAGGCAATACTTTAGCATATGCAATACTGAGGTGAAAACCGAGCAAAATGGCACTTCACAAGTTTAAAAAGGGGAAGGAAAAAGGTGGTTATAAGAGTTAGGTGCACCAACACATTTCTAGGTGAGAAGCAATCTAGAGAAGGCAGTTGTAACAGCTTTAGCCGGTGTTGGTTACTAGGGTTTTCTTTGGTAGGCATCCTTTTCTTCTGAAACATTTATAAGAATTGTTGTTTCTTGTTCTACAGACTTACAGTTTGTCTTCGTCTCCCAGACACAACACCCTGTACGTTCATCCCTTCTGAACCGCAGTCACTCATCAAGCTTGAAGGGGTCTCCGTTTATTCAGGGTAACTATTGTTCTCTACTCCCCTCTTGGAGGGTAGGTTGTTTCCAATTACTCTTGAGTGTTTTGTTCATCATTTTCCCTTGTTCTACACCTTCCAGTTTATCCAGTCTTTCAGATCATACTGGATGGTCGGTTACTCTCATTTCTAAGTCTTACTACAATCAGATCCCTTGGTAAGGGTAAGGGTCACTAGCAGCTCCACAGGGTTTTATTCCCCAGGAGGGTTTCCCTGGGAACCTCCCCTTGCCCTGGCCTTCGTGCCGGGTCTTTGGGTGTTTCTCGAGGGGAATTCTAATTGTCATCAGAAGCTAGAACATCTCCATCTGGGTACCTTTGTTTCCTACATTCGTAGCTGCTATTCTGCTCCAAATCCCCAGGTGAGAGAACTTCGGTTCTATGTTTTCCTTACACGGGACACTTATGATTGTTAAACAGTAAAGTATTGTGTACATTCATAACAGTTAGCAACGCCCAAAAAAGAGAGTTTATTTTTCTGTTTCAATTTTCAGTTGTCCCTAGTAAGGAATTCATTTTTCTGACCATAAGCTAGGATGGATCCACAGCAGCAACAGATTCAACAATTAATTGCTGCAGTTCAATCCCTTACAAGTGAAGTTCAGCAACTAAAACAGGAGAACACCTCCTTGAGACAGCAGCAGCAGCATGCTTCTCAACAGATTGCCCAACAGGCTGCGGTATCGCGTATTCCCCATTGTTCTAAGGTACCTCCTGGACCTCTCCTGGGTGGGCAATTCCATGGGAACCCACATAGGGTGAAGGAATTTCTTGATGCCTGTGCGGTGCAATTCGCATTCAAAGCCAATTTTTGTCATACGGACCGAGACCGGGTTGGCTACATGGTATCCCAGATGGTAGGACCTGCATTAGCCTGGGCTACTCCTTTATTTACTAACAACAACCCAATATTAGACTCCCACGTAGCTTTCTGTAATAGTATCCGTACTATGTTTGGGCGACAGGAGATTAAAGTTGCTTCACAAGAACATCTCCTGGACCTCAAGCAGGGGAATTTGGACATAATGGCATATATTACAAAATGTAAACAAATGGCCAGTGAGACCACATGGTCAGATGATGCGCAGGTCACGATATTCAGGAGGGGATTATCTGAAGATCTCAAAGACGAGGTCTCTCGAGTTCCACGGCCCACCACTCTCACGGAGTTCATAGCTCTGGTGATGCAAATTGACTACAGGATGAAGGAAAGGATGGCTGAAAGAAGGAAGGGAAGGATCACAAGAACATCCTTTGTTCCGTCAACCTCTAAACCTCTGCAAACAGATGAACCTATCCAACTGGGGTCTACATCTCGAGGACCTTTGAGCCCTGAGGAAAGAAGTCGCAGACGAAGTCTGGGCTTGTGCATGTATTGTGGCGCCAAGACCCACTCTGTCCAGGAATGCCCAATTGCTCCGGTTCGGCGGTCGGGAAACGCCAATGCCCGGTCGTAAGAGGAACCACGATCCAGGAACCGAAATCTGGACAAGGTTCCTCACAAGCTTCATATTCTTCATATTGCACCAACCACTCAACCACCCGCATGATGGTATTAAAGGTATCCTTCACCGTATGAAACCTTATCTTACAAGATGTTCCAGCTCTAATTGACTGTGGGGCAGCAGGAAATTTTGGGGACGATCACTGGCCCGCTTCGCAAAAGATTCCACGGTCCTCCAAAGAGGAACCTATTCCTGTTGAAAGCGTAGTTGGTAGCCCTCTGATCTCGGGTCCCATCAAAGATCAGACCGAAGCAATCCTAATGTCCATTTTGACCCATCAGGAGATCCTGACCTTGGATATAATCCGAGCAGCTCACCATCCGGTAATCTTAGGGCTACCCTGGCTTAAGAAGCATAACCCGTTTATCAATTGGACTGCTGGGTCATTCTTTCTTGGTTCAGAGTTTTGTTTGACACACTGCATAGGAATCCATCAGAGGGTAGGCATAGAAGCTTCTTCGGCCTCAAATAATACTCAGGGTGTATATTCTCTCAATCAGATCGCAGGTCTTCCTGAAGTCTACGAGAAATTTCAGGACGTATTCTCGACTTCTGAGTATAACCAGTTGCCTCCCCACAGGAGAGACGATTGTGCTATCAAACTGATACCTGATCAACCCCTGCCCTTTGGACGTATGTATATTCTGTCCAACAATGAAAAAGAGGTTTTGCGGGAATACCTTTGCTCCAATTTGATGAACGGTTTGATCACAGAATCTACATCCCCGGCAGCCGCTTCATTGTTCTTTGTAGCCAAGAACAATTCTAAAGAACTACGTCCCTGTATCGACTTCCGTGGCTTGAACAAGATCACCGTTCCCGACAAGTACCCCATGCAGCTTATCCCTGACATTCTGGAGGCAGAAAAGGGGGCTACTATTTACAATAAATTGGACTTAAAGGGAGCATACCACCTGATACGGATAAGGCCCGGCAATGAACGGAAGACGGCATTTAGCACACCTTTTGGGCATTATCAGTACAGGGTCATGCCATTTGGGCTATCTAACGCCTCTGCGATTTTCCAACGCTTTATGGATCATCTTTTTCCAAACCTTCTCCTACACAGTATGGTGGTTTACTTAGATGACATTTTGGTATTTTCTTCCTCTATGCAAGAACATATTCAACATGTACAAGAGGTGCTTCGTCGCCTGCAACAAAATCATTTGTTCTGTAACCCCGAAAAGTGTACTTTTCATCAATCTAAAGTAACTTACTTGGGATACGTCCTTTCCGCCAAGGGGATAGCAATGGACCCGGAGAAGGTATCGGCTATACGAGACTGGCCTACACCTATGTCAGGAAAAGATATCCAACGCGTTATAGGGTTTGCAAACTTTTATAGGAGATTCATACCTGAATTCTCAAGACTTACGCAGCCACTTACCCATCTTCTAAAGAAAGGAGTCATGTTTGTTTGGTCGTCGGTCACTGATCAAGCCTTTCTCAAGCTTAAAGAGCTATTCACTTCAGCACTGATTCTCCTAACTCCAAACCAGAACCGAAGATTCATCGTGGAGACTGATGCCTCCCAACATGCCTTAGGCGCCGTCCTACTACAACCGGATAAATTAGATCAAGAGAGGCCAGTAGCATTGCTCTCCAAAACTCTCTTGCCCTCTGAGATCAACTACACGGTTTTGGAAAAGGAACTTCTCGCTATTAAGCGTGCCTTTGAGGATTGGCAACACTTACTTTTAGGAGCCAAATTCCCGGTTGAAGTACGGACCGACCACCATAATCTTCCGATACTTCAATATGCCCAGACCTGTAATAGCCGTCAAGCTAGATGGGCTCATTTTTTCTCTCCTTTCAAGATCACATTTTCATTTATTCCCGGAAGGGAGAATTTAAGAGCAGATGCTTTGTCTCGCAAGGACCACCCTGTTAACCATCCTTTCAGATCTGAACCTATATTTCCACTACTAACCATGGGACTGGTGTCAACCCCTGACTTTCTGTCTCGCCTTAAAGCTCACTCTAATTCCATGGCAAAGAGATCACTTTCCTTATCCAACCGTTCAGATCTGGTTAAAGAGGATGGATGTTATTTCATGGGACAAAGGCTTATATCGCGACTCGTCTTCTTCAGAGGGAGGTTTTGGATATGTGCCACAAATCCAAGATAGGAGGGCATCGAGGCTTCACCTCCACTTTGGACCTAGTTTCACGTTTCTTTTGGTGGCCTACTTTTCGAAGAGACTCCAAGGAATACTCCAAGGAATACGTGACTTCTTGTCCAACCTGCTTACAAAATAAAATACCTAAACAAGCACCATTGGGAGAACTAGTCAGAATGCCTTTACCATCCCGTCCATGGCAAATAATATCCACAGATTTCATTGTTGATCTTCCCCAATCTCAAGGCTATTCTACTATTATAGTTACAATTGACACATTGACAAAGCTGGCACATTTTGTTCCTTTGATTGGGATACCCTCTGCTTCTCAAATGGCACCTATTTTTGTCAAACCTATCTTTTCCCTTCATGGATTACCTGAGACTATCATATCGGACAGAGGCCCACAGTACACTTCTCAATATTGGAAATTAGTTTGCTGATTTCTCGGGATATCCAGGGCTCTTAGTTCTGGACACCACCCCCAATCCAATGGGCAAACTGAAAGGCTAAATCAGACTTTAGAAGGATATCTCAGGAGTTACATCTCTGCAGCACAGGACGACTGGAAGGGTCTCCTGCCACTGGCTGAGTTCACTTATAATAACTCGTATCACGACTATTCAAACATCCCCTTTTCAGTGCACCTTTGGGTTCAATCTTACTTCTTTTCCCACTTTGAAAAGATCTGACACTAAATTTCCAGACCTAAACCAACTGACAGAACAGATTCGTCAAGGACGCCGCTCCGCAGTTATCACTCTACGTCATTCCCAGGACAAGAGAAAGCATTTCGCTGATCGCCATCGAACACCAGCTCCTATCATCAGACCCGGATTTTGGGTGCGGCTTTCGTCAAGATTTCTACCTAGACATTTAGTTCCATCTAAACTCTCTCTTCGGTACTTTGGTCCTTTCCGAGTTCTCGCTGCCATAGGTACTGCAGCTTTCAGACTCTGCTTACCTAGTTCCTGGACAAGAATACACCCATTTTTTCATGTATCACAATTGAAGCCCGATAATCGGAGTACATTTCATCCCACAGTTTCTGATCGCCATGCACCCATCAGTTTGGACTCTGGACCAGAATTTGAAGTCAAGGAAATTTGCGACTCTCGATATCATCGGGGTCGTCTTCAGTACTTAGTCGACTGGAAGGGGTACTCTCCTGCTGACTGTACCTGGGAACCAGTATCTGCTATCCATGCTCCTCAGTTGATTAAAAGATTTCATTTGAGACATCCTGGCAGACCGGGAGGTGTCGAACCTAAGGGGGGGGCATACTGTCACGACTATCGGCGTTAATCCTAACGTGATGCCTAAACCCAACATGGCGGCTCCTGCAATCCACTGCAGTATGTGCAGCAGTCTAGTTGCCGCACCCCTGAATGCCTTGCAACGTTTCCAGGCCAACGCGCCGACAGCTTATCTGTCTGCTTCTCCCAGACAAGGACGCGTTGCTGCTCTCCAAGGAGCTTGCGAACGCTACATGAGACTTACCTTTGGGGCATATATTCTTATTGCCACTTTTCTATTGAAACAAATTAATCTTTGTTGTGTTTATATGTGTTTACTTTAGGACGCTTCGTTGCCTTCCCGTTCTGGGGTTCTTTTAGAGCCGCCCAAGCCACTCGCCTTGAGAGAATTTGTTCCCAACATCCGCCTTTGACCGGTGTTGGTTACTAGGCTTTTCTTTGGTAGGCATCCTTTTTTTCTGAAACATTTATAAGAATTGTTGTTTCTTGTTCTGCGGACTTACAGTTTGTCTTCGTCTCCCAGACACAACACCCTGTACGTTCATCCCTTCTGAACCGCAGTCACTCATCAAGCTTGAAGGGGTCTCTGTTTTTTCAGGGTAACTATTGTTCTCTACTCCCCTCTTGGAGGTTAGGTTGTTTCCAATTACTCTTGAGTGTTTTGTTCATCATTTTCCCTTGTTCTACACCTTCCAGTTTATCCAGTCTTTCAGATCATACCGGATGGTCGGTTACTCTCATTTCTAAGTCTTACTACAATCAGATCCCTTGGTAAGGGTTCCGTTTCTAGAAGTGTCTTTTCCAGTACTAGGCAGAATCATTTCTAATCACTTTGTTTCACTATTTCCCTTTAGCTAATCTGATTCTTCTGCCCTGGATCCAATCCTTTAAAGACACGCCTATTCATCACCATATCCCGGGATAGTGTAATCTACCTCCACGGGACGTTTTCAGGAGTCTACGCTCACTAGCAGCTCCACAGGGTTTTATTCCCCAGGAGGGTTTCCATGGGAACCTCCCCTTGCCCTGGCCTTCTTGCCGGGTCTTTGGGTGTTTCTCGAGGGGAATTCTAATTGTCATCAGAAGCTAGAACATCTCCATCTGGGTACCTTTGTTTCCTACATCCGTAGCTGCTATTCTGCTCCAAATCCCCAGGTGAGAGAACTTTGTTTCTATGCTTTCCTTACACGGGACACTTATGATTGTTAAACAGTAAAGTATTGTGTACATTCATAACACCTAGCAGAAATGGCACTCTAACAATTTCTCAGAAGGGAGGGAGGGAAAGGACAAGTTATACAGGTATAGACTCTTTAACACACCAGCAACACTTCCAAAGTAGATTATTAACAAGTTAGGCAAGGCAATACTTTAGCATATGCAATACTGAGGTGAAAACCGAGCAAAATGGCACTTCACAAGTTTAAAAAGGCGAAGGAAAAAGGTGGTTATAAGAGTTAGGTGCAACAACACATTTCTAGGTGAGAAGCAATCTAGAGAAGGCAGTTGTAACAGCTTTAGCCAGAGTCAATAGGCCTGTGCCAGAGGCAATGGTACAAGGCAAGGTGCCCAGGATCAAACTGTTCTAGTAGCTGCAGTCAAGTCTTTGTTTAACAATTTGAAAAGGTGGTTGTAGAGGTGAAAGACAATGTTAGATGATAGGGGGGGCCAACCCAGTTGGCAAGTAAAGGATTTAAAACACCATTAGCGATACCCAGCGAAACAGGAAGCCTGGCGGAACAATGTACGTTTAAAGTGGAAGTGGCTCCTGCGGTGGCAGTAGTTCCTGGCAGTTCCTGCAGTTTGGGAGATCCAGTCGAGGAAGAGAGACTCTCGTCGTGGAGAAAGGTTCGAGTTACTGCACTGCCCAGGGATGAAACCCGACGTGGTGCTGCCAAAACGAATAAAAGGTACGCTCCTTTAAATCGCGGTCGTGGTAGACGGGTGTCTGGCTATCCGGTCTCCGAGTACAGGGCACTGGCGATTCGACCAAGGCAGGTCCTGTAAGGCGATTGGCGAACTGGTTGGCCCCACCAGCTCAAGGGAAGAAGACTCTTGCAGGGGAAGATCTTCTCAAGTCGTTGGAGAAAAGTGGTGAGGATCTGCAGCAGGGCTTCACCGGTAGTTCAGTCATTGCAGATGTCTTCAGCTTCTCTCCTCTTCGGTTTCTTAGTTCCAGTGGTGACGTCTTGTCCTCCAGTCCTCAGGACCCTGCTTTTATGCAGCAAGACCCCCATTCATACAGCCTAGCTGTCACTCACACAGTGGGGTGGCTCTCCTGGAGGAGAAACCCCCAGCCTATCAGGGCAGAGTGTGCCTTCGGTAGCATAGGCAACCCTGTCCAGGGTGCCTATTCCCCCTCCCACACATGCTGTCTACCTCAGACTCAGTGGCGCCGAGAGGAGGGCTTCTGTGCAGAAGCCCGCCAAATGGACGAACAAAGGCTCCTCAACCTGGGTTAGGATTTCAGAGAAAAATACGAGAAAGAAATATTATTAAAGTTCTGGCAATAAAAACCTAATGGAGTAAAGTTAGTATTAAAATAAACCGGCGGTATGTTAGAGGCTGTCAGTAAAAGTGGTAGCCTCGAACAATGGGAAAATCCCATAGTAAAATATTTGCGGTTGAATATTTACGGTAGTAACCACTGCTACCAGCCAGAAACTTTTTGAGAGGGACTATACGGTACCCCCTCGAAAATGAACACTAGGGAAAAACTATTAACCCTTTCCGGTACTTCCATAGAAAGATGGGTTGTACTGGTTTAGTTCATAATAATTGACTAGTAAAGTCAATGGGGACTTTACATGCCCTGGGAGACAGTAGTCAGTCCAACGGTATGGAGTCTATGTTTGGGGGTCGCTACAACACCCCTGTGGTACGGCACGGAGGGTGCTGTGTACCACACATGTTAAAAAGATGATTCCTATGAGGGTGAAAAAACCCCATAGACCATAAGCACACAAGATAGCCTAAAATAGACACTAGCAATCTGCCTAAGAGTGGGAAAAAAGGGTCTCACTCTTAGCAGGAGAAAAAAAGAAACCCTTCAAATCCAGCAAAGCTGCTGGGGGACTCTATAGGTAAGGGAAATTAGCCTTAGAAGATAATTTTCCCTAACAGTTTCTGATATGGTGGGCATTTTCATGCACCTGCAGAGCCTCACGGGATGCTGATATGGTGCCAGCAGAGCCTCACAGGGTGCTGATATGGTGCCAGATGGGCCTCACAAGTTGCCGATATGGGGCAAGCAGAGCCTTGCTGGTTACTGATATGGTGCCAGCAGGGCCTCACAAGTTGTTTATCTGGTGGGCATTTGCATGTACCTGCAGAGCCTCACAGGGTCCTGATATGGTACCAGCAGAGCCTCACAGGGTACTGATACGGTGCCAGCAGAGCCTTGCAGGTTGCTCATATAGTGGGTATTTACATATACCTGCATAACCTCACAGGATGCTGATATGGTGCCAGCAGAGCCTCACAGGGTGCTGATATGGTGCCAACAGGGCCTCACAAGTTGTTGATATGGTGCAAGCAGAGCCTTGAAGGGTACTGATATGGTGCCAGCAGGGCCTCACAGGTTGCTTATCTGGTGGGCATTTACATATACCTGCAGAGCCTCACAGGATGCTGATATGGTGCCAGCAGGGCCTCACAAGTTGTTTATCTGGTGGGCATTTGCATGTACCTGCAGAGCCTCACAGGGTCCGTGCCAGCAGAGCCTCACAGGGTGCTGATACGGTGCCAGCAGAGCCTTGCAGGTTGCTCATATAGTGGGTATTTACATATACCTGCAGAACCTCACAGGATGCTGATATGGTGCCAGCAGAGCCTCACAGGGTGCTGATATGGTGCCAGCAGGGCCTCACAGGTTGTTAACATGGTGCAAGCAGAGCCTTGCAGGTTACTGATATGGTGCCAGCAGGGCGTCACAGTTTGCTTATCTGGTGGGCATTTACATATACCTGCAGAGCCTCACAGGATGCTGATATGGTGCCAGCAGAGCCTCACAGGGTGCTGATATGGTGCCAGCAGGGCCTCACAGGTTGTTAACATGGTGCAAGCAGAGCCTTGCAGGTTACGTATATGGTGCCAGCAGGGCGTCACAGGTTGCTTATCTGGTGGGCATTTACATATACCTGCAGAGCCTCACAGGATGCTGATATGGTGCCAGCAGAGCCTCACAGGGTGCCAATATGGTGCCAGCAAGGCCTCACAAGTTCCTGATATGGTGCCAGCAGGACCTCAAGAGTTGCTGATATCGTACCAGCAGAGCCTCACAGGTTGCTGATATGCACCTGCAGAGCCTTACATGTTGCTGATATGGTGCCAGCAGAGCCTTGTAGGGCACCTGCAGTACCTCACAGGTTGCTGATGTAGTGCCCGCAGGACCTCACAGGGTGACAGTGGAAGGATGAACGCCATCCCCTGTGTATCTAGTTCTTGAGGCCAGCAAAGGTAGGTTTGCAGGGGTAGCTGGTTCTTTCAGGGCCCCCCCCCAACATTGCATGGCACTGGTTGACCACAGAGCCTGCCCATGCCTAGGACCTGGCATACAAGAGCATCAATGGCTGATATCTCTGATCGATCCACTACATATGAGTTTGTGTTAATAAATAGTTTCCGGCTGCAGTGGCGTTACCCCAAGATGTTGACGGGTAATGCATATAGGGATTAAAGTTGACCACAGATGGAGGGTAAATATATCTACATTTGAGGATAAAAAGGGGGGGAGCTATGGGTGAGGATTTGAGTTGCCCAGAAAGAGAGGGAAATGGTTGCAGCAAATTACTTTACATTACAGAACATTGCATTAATGTATATATACCCCATAACCCGGAAAGGCCCAGAGGCATAAGGGCGCTAAAGGAAAAAAAACACTTCAAGTTTGTAGTAAGACATACGACATAAAACAAACAATCTCCCACAGAGCAATGGCAGAGGAAGAGGCCAGGCAGAGCTAAGACTCGAGATTATTTCAAGAGAAAGGTCTTCAGTTTCTAGGATACCTGGTGATTTTATACTTCTGATATCTGGCAGAAAGGAGTTCCAAAGTCTGGGCGCTGCTATAAAAAACACACTTATATTGACCTGGGATAACTCAGCTCTTGGCACAGCAAGAATGTTGGTGTTGTCTGATCTCAGATGTTTGGCAGTGGGCTTCTTGATTAACTTTCTGCCAGGTAGTGTGGATCAGAGCCCTCAATGCATTTATGCACTATTGTTAACAGTCAGAAGTGTACTATGGCATCCATTGGGAGCCAATGTAGGCCCTGCTGTACTTCTGAGACATGTTTGTGTTGTTTTAACCCTACTATAGCTCTAATGGCACTGTTGTGTATGTCTTGGAGTCTAGCAATTTCTCCTTTGTTGACTCCTGTCAAGAGGCTACTACAATAATCTTTCTTGGAGCCTATGAAGGCTCTCGCGACCGTCTCACAGCTCTTTCCGGAAAGATATGGGTGAATGTGGGAGATTAGGATGATATAATGCGTAGATGTTGCTACAAAACTGTTAATTTGCACTTTCATATTCAAGTTTTGATCTACGAATACTGCCAGGGTTTTGATTTTTTGTTTCGTAGCACTTTGAAACTCGAGGTAGTCACCCCTCAATTTTGATATTCTGGGGCTAGTCCCAATGATCATGAGTTCAGTTTTCTCGTTATTTAGCGCAAGCCCACTTTCCCTCATCCATTGCTGAATGAGATCATACATCTCATTAATTGTCTGCGTATCATCCCTAAAGTGCCCAGTTAAAGGTAGGATATGAATTTCACGCAACTAGTGACAGCACCTACACATGATTTGGGTAGACCGCTAGACTAGATACTTACCTTATACGCATGCCTATCCATTGATTTAATTTCACCAATCAACTGGTCCAACCACCATCTAATCTGTTTCCAAGTCATAACACACGATACAGTACCCATGACCAATACATCACTTAGTCCCATAGAACTAAGAAATACAAAGAACCTTAAACTGCAGAAAATATTACCCCTGTACTGCTAGAGACATTTGCTGGCCAGACCAGTACCGACTCCAAACCTAGCTGCTTGGCGACCACAACCACACTTGCCTCAAAGCCACCATCAACGCCCTAGCGCCACTCAAAACCAAAATACTACGATTAGCTAAACGTTCCAATTTCTGGTTCAATTTGGAACTTGTAGCGATACAGCACAACAAAATATCTCTAAATCACATCCATAAACAAACTCTATCAGCAGATTCGGCAAAGTCATTACTGATGCCAACAAACTATACAAATCCACCATTATAGCACATAAAGCCAATGCATTAAACACACTACTAAACAATGCAGCCTTCAACTCCAAAGAGCTCTTTGCCATTCTGAAAGAATTGGAAAATCTCATACCGGTGGCCAACCCTATAAACACCAGTAAAGCCTGGTGCATCACCACACAAAGCGCTGTGTCCTCAAAAATTGATACGCTCCAAAACAAAATCCTAGCCAAAAGAAAAGAACTAGATAGCAAAAACTCTCATCCCTCACTGCAGGACATAGAACATGAAAACATAGAAACACTATTTAAATTCTCACATGTTAGCAAAGAACAGGTTTTAGACACCATTTCTAAACTTAAAGCATCGAATTGCAAAGGAGATTGCTTTCCGACTAAACTGGTCAAACTATGCGCACCCACACTAACTCCTATCATCACTAAATTTGTCAATGCTTCCTTCTGCTCCAATATGGTACCAGCCAGTATCAAAGAATCATGGGTCACCCCACTGCTCAAAAAACCATCAATAGACCCCTCGGTACCCACAAATTACCGCTCTATAACCACTGTTCCTTTTTTGCTTAAAACAATCGACAAAATTGCCTACTCCCAAATACAAAGATATCTGGAGCATAACCATCTCTTGGGCGCTTGACAATCCGGATTCCAGCCAAGTCACAGTACCGAAACATCACTGTTAGATTTAAAAATCCAAATGGATTCCATAGGAGACTCTGGGAACCTATGCATCCTACTACTATTAGATTTGTCAGCCTCTTTCAAGTTGGTAGACCATGATGAACTATGTAATACACTGCAAACCAATTTCAAATTCTCACAGGAAGACACACTCTGGGTCAAATTGTTTCTCTCACAATGCACCTCAAGAGTTGCCATCGGCAAGGATGCTGCAGACCCCATTCCAGTCCCTATATAAGTGGCACAAGGCTCTTGCCTCTCGCCCACTCTCTATAATGCTTACACAAAGTTACTCTTTGCAGCCTTAGATGCAATGGGTGTGATTTATACACATTTCGCTGACGACAACTCATCTCCATTACTGGCAACCATGAGCAAGACACAATCACAGTAAACAAAATCTATGCCATTATTCAAAGCTGGATGGCAAATAATAGCCTTTGCTTCAACGATGAAAAGACAGAGATCCTCATCGTTGGCACACCAGCCAAAATCAAATCTTTCTCCTCTGACTACTCCTCAATCACAATTGACGGCACACCCATTCCGATACTCAATCAGGAAAAAACTCTAGGTGTCCACCTAGTTACCAACCTCACTCTGACCAAACATGTGAATGCACTGTCATCAGCCACGTCCTATGCTTCTAAGCTTATTGCACTCAGTCGTCAATTCGTGACTCCACAAAGCTGCATAACTCTAGCTCGGGCCCTCATTCTGTCTGACTATTGCAATGTACTATTGTTAGGTGCCTCAAACACTGACCTGGCTAAACTACAACCTTTGCTAAACAAGCCTCTGCGAGCTGCTCTGAGCATAAAGAAATCCGACCATATCACTAAGATTAGAAGGGAAGCACACTGGCTCCTAATCAAAGCCCGAATCATCTTTAAAACACGTTGCATTACCCATAAGTGTCTTAACAAAATAGCTGCCTTATACCTCAACAACGCTATTGCCTGCAAGAAGAATACAAGACCCCTTAGATCTAGCACTAACACACAGCTCTTCATCCCACAATACCAACTCTCTAGGGTGGGGGGTGGGTAACAGCTTCCCTGTACTGGCCCCTAAAATATGGAACTCACTTCCCTGCGAATACCTGAAACAAACCCACCCACCAGAAATTCAAGAAAATGCTAAAAACCTGGCTTTTCAACAAATACTAAGCTACCCTAGTCACTCGACTGTACACCATACGTGCAATGCAAATAAGCATTATCCATGTATGTAAAATGTGTATTCTCCCCTGTGACCAGGGAATCTCTATTATAACTATATATTATTTTCATTGTCTACTGTATGACTGTTTAGACTTCTTCCCTGTGACCAGATACCTAAGCATTCTGTAACCTAGGCCGTGATACCCCTGGGTTTGGGCGTATAAGAAATGAAATAAATAAATAAAATAAATAAAATGATACACTGTGTATCGTCTGCATAGTTGGAGAAACATATGTCCTTACTTTCTAGTATTTGGAACAAAGGGGCCGTAAAAATGTTGTACAGAGTTGGGGACAGGCATGCTCCCTGAGGCACACCATAGGGCAGTGGGGCAGGACAAGCCTCGGCCATGCCACTACAGACCCTATTGGATCTATTCCCCAAAAAGGAGCGTACCCAGTCTACAGCATCCTTACTGAAATGTGCCACTTCCTCCAATCACTGTAACAGTAGTGGGTGTTCCACCAAATCAAAAGCAGCTGATAGGTCCTCTACCATCGGCAGCATCGTTTGCCATTGTTCATGTTACGCACCATGTTTGAATTTAGTGCCAAGATGGCAAATTCGGTACCAAAACCCGGTCTGAAGCCTTACTGCCATTTATTGAGGACATTATGCTTAGTCAAGTGGTCTTATATTTGTTGATCAGTAGCCCTATCCAAGATCTTTAACAAAAAAGGGGAGTTGGCAATTGTTCTATAATTGCCTGGAATTCCTGGATCTAGTCAAGTTTCTTTTTCAGTAACAGCGTTATGCACTTTTTAGATCCAATGGTACTTGGCATTCCATCAGTGAGGTGAGCGTGCTGATGAGTGATTCGGGACCTGCTTTGATCATCATGGCTGGCCAAATATCTCCTTTACAATTAATTGGTTTGAGCAAGCTTAAGAAAACACAGTTCTGCTTTAGCAACCGTTCTGAAGTTAAAAATGGGTATTGTCTGCCTGTGGGGAGAAGCTGTCATCGATTTCCGCCTATCGCAGTGCGGTAAGTCTCTAGAATCTTTCACCAACCTAGCCTTGTTTATGTTCCGTTTTTCTAAATCCAGTATTTTATCATGGTATCTTGGATTGAGGTGCACCAGGCAACTGCTTTCACTAGACCCTCCTGTGTGTTATCCAGGAGCTTCTCTAATTCCATTAACATTTTAAATAACTCCTTGAAGTCATGCTGTGCGTTTTCTATTCTTGATTCGAAGGTGTCTTTTGTACTGATGAACTTCAACTCTGCTGGTAGTTGTAGTTCGAGAAGCAGCCAATCAATAATCCTCCTCCCGGAAGTGCTTTTAAGCTAACGAACGTTACTGGCAGAAACTAAATAAAGTACTGTGCAATAAATGCAGATTTAGCTCAACAGTTTAAAATTGCAGCCTACCCAATTTAAAAAGATAAAAAAGAGCCTAAAAATGCAGAATTGCAGTGGGTCAGTTAGATAAAATAATAACTCAGATCAAATCTCCCCATGATAAAGACAGGCACACAATGCAATTCAGTATGCCTAATGGAAGTTAAATATAGTTCCAGTTAGAGATGAAAGAGAAGGTTAGGCACAGCAGCATTTGCAGGTTCAAGGCGCCAGTTGGGGGATAACATTGATCATGGATGTAGAGTCAAGGTAATTGCCATATGCATCTAAAGATTGCAATGGTTGGAGGATAAGGTTTGACGCAGTTGGAAGATAAGGATGGCTTTCAGTTTGGAGGCGGTCACAATGGGAAGGCAGAGGTGGTGGAATATATAGAGTAAAGAGGAAAGAACTGGTCGTTTAAATAGAATTGGAGTTGTATATTAAACACAGACTCAGTTGGGTGATGACAGCAAGTTAAACGGTTACACAAATGGAAGTTTTAGTGAGATATAGTTGTTGGGTAAATGTAGCCACACTTTCAGGTCAACGGTGACCATGACTGAAGATCAAATATGGCCACATTTGAAAGCTAATTGCGGCCAATGTTGAAAGTAGAGATTTGGGACATCATGGTAAGAACATATGTGGATGATCATAAGCACAGGCAGAGGTCAATGAGATCAAGGTTGAGGGTCAAAGCAGACCACAGTTGCATTGGCTACCGCCTTCCACCAAAACATTCTTCAAAGGCAGATGAACCAATGGAAACCTGCCTGTCCGGCAGTGGATATTATTGCCGCGCAAATATTGAAATTTAGTTCTGAGGTGAATTTATGCATCCCACATTTTTTGTTTTGTTTTTTAATGGTATGCCTTACTGGGTTCCCAGGCCTCCAAATTCCTCTGCACAGGAATGGTTGTACTCCTGCCACGTGAGTGGATTGCACTGGTTCAATATGGCTACACTGGCACTTAATCTGCATTGGGGCAGTCAATGTATGAATTGAAATAGATTCCGATATGAAAGGTACCCAATTGTAAGGATGGTGGGGTGGTCACTTTGGAGGTGTTTTAAAAGGCAATATTTATTTTATTTAGCATTTGTAGAACGCGCCAAACCCGAGGGTATCTGGGCACTGGAAAGAAACACAGTAAGACAATTTACATGAGTTGCATAATAAAGGTAGATAAATTTATACAATTTTTACAATATTAAAAGTTTGCAGTATGAGCATCAGTACTTTTTTCAGGTAGTTTGCGGTGAAAATGCACAAGATAATAGTGCCTGGTACGTTGCTGACGTTTGTGTGATAGGAGCCAGGTTTTGAGTTTTCTGCGGAAAGATGAGTGGGAAGGGTCAGATCTGATGGCTAGGGGGAGGGTATTTCAATCTTTAGCTGCTACTACTGGGAAGCTGGGCCCCCCAGATTTAGTTCTTTTGAATTTGGGCACAGTGAGGAGATGAGTCGTGGAGGCACGTGTGGGTTTGGTGGTTTGGGTCGGTGTGAGTAGGTTGGAGAGATATTTAGGGGTAGTGTTGGTCAGGCATTTGTGCGTGATCGACATGGTTTTGAATCTAATCCTGTCCTGGACCGGTAGCCAGTGAGCTTTGCGTCTTGTATCAAAGATGTGCTCTCTCTTGGGAATATTTAGGGCAGCTTGTAAGGCGTTATTTTGAGTGACCTGGAGTTTTTTGATGTTACTGGCCGATGCGCCCGCGAGGAGTGCATTACATAGCCGAGTTTGGATAGAATGAGGGCTCTAGCTAGAGTCATGCAGCTGTCAGGTGAGAGGTAGGGTCTACATGCGTTAATAAGCTTGGCAGTGTAAGCCGATGATGAGACTGTTGCATTGACTTGTCTCACAAGTGTAAGTGAGGAATCAAGGTATACACCCAGGGTCTTTACCTCTTTCAGGACGTTTGAGTACCAACCAGTAGCAACTCTGTTTTGTCGTCGTTTAGACAGAGTTCATGTTGAGTTATCCACATTTGGATGATCTGATAGATGTTGTTGAGTGTTATGGAATCCTTTCGTAATTGCCTGTGAGGTACAGAATGATCTGCGTTTCATCTGCGTAGTTAGTATTAGACACTCTGAGTTTGTCTATGTTATCGAATAGGGGCTTGGTAAAATTATTGTATAGAGTAGGTGAAACGCAAGATTCTTGGGGTTCGCCACAGAGGGCTGGGGTGGCATTTGCTATGTTGGAGAAAACTCTCATTGTGTGTTCTGAGAGGAATGATTCTATCCATGTAATGGCTTTCTGAGAGAATTGGGCGGCGCTAGATAGAAGGCGGCACAAGATTTTGTGGTTCACTGAATCAAAGGCCGCAGAGAGGTCGAGAAGGAGTAAGATAGCTAGGTTTCCACTGTCAACGATAGAATCCATTGGTTTTTGAGGTCGAGGAGCGACATTTCCGTGCCATGTCTAGGTCGGAAGCCTGATTGGCGAAGGCCCATGTAACGTTCACCTGGTATCCATGGGGACGTCACTCAGCCTGTTCTGACCTCCTATGACCTTGAACCTTCCCTGGAGTGTACGCGACTGGAGACTGGGCCTGAAACACAGGATTGGTAGAGTTTAACTCCCTATTGTCTCTGCGTGCTTGAACCCCTTCTTCCCCGGGGTCCAACCCTTCCCTTTGGTCCACAGCTCACCTTGTTTTCTTGGATAGTGTGCTCTCCATCCTGCTTTCAGCGCAGGGGCGCGTTGATTGATGCAGGCTCGTTGCTGCCTAGTTACTTCACTGGCAAGGGTCCGACCGGTAAGTATAATGAGTCTTTTAAACAGTTCTCTAACCTTCGTTCCTTTCCTTCCTTAGATGAAGGCTGGCGTCCGGGGATGGCGGCGTGCTGCTGAGATGGGTAACGCTGAAGGTGAGTGAGAGCGCAATGCGACCCTTTCGTATTTGTATAGAGCTGAGTTCCTTTTCTGTGTCTTTTAGGTGCTGCAACGTTTTCAGCATGGCTGCCGGTTATGAAGAAAAAAATGTGGTTAGTAAGCGCAGTATGTGGCGCCTCTAGATGTTTCCACGCTAACTTGGTGTGTCTTTTCCCTCTTGCAGATGGATGAGAAGTTCCGGAGACAAAGTTCCCCCGGAGCGGCTGGGATTCAGGTAAGCGTTTGAATCTCGTACAGTCTTTAAAGTAGGCGAAGATTTGCTGAATGCTTACTGATGCTTTTTTTCTGTTCTTTTCGCTTTTGCAGATGGAAGCGGCGTACCGGGATGGGAATGACACCGCCGAAGATGCCCGCAGAACAGAAGGAGCGATGGATGATGGGCAGAAGCTCCGCAAGGTAAGGCTGTTCCTAAAAGTTTCTTGTTCTTGCAGGAGCTGGGCGCAGAAGAAAGATGCAGGCCTACTGGAGACTGATCCGAACACAGTGAGTGTCACGCTGCAGGTGCAGAAAACGCAAAGCGTGTTTCTCAGCCTGGGCGTGGCTTAAATAGTCTCTGGGTATCCCAGGTGTCTCTGGGCTCAACCACACCCAAAAGGCTAGACTGCACATGCAGTTCTGAGAACCGAAATATGTGGGGGCATCCATCCTGTCCCCATCAATGCACTACAAATCCAATCCCCAATGTTATCTTATGGGAGTGGGTGAGTCTGGTGCCACAAGGGCCAAGTCTGACTCCAAGTGGGTCTTTGGAGGGATGGAGAGGCCCTTGAGGGCCATGTAGGTGATCGTGGCCTTTCTGCAGCCTGACATCTTGGAGGGCTGGGACATGAGGGGCAGGAATCATGACAGAACTCCCCCTAATGCCCCCCTCAAGGTGGATCTTCTGTCTGGTCCTGGTTTGGTCGGATGGTTTTGATGAAATTGTCTAAGCAAGCGGGGTGCATGGATGTACTCACAAGGCTCCCATGTCCTTTCTTGTGGACCATACCCCTTCCAGTCTACTAAGTAGTATAATCTGGATCTGACGTACTTTGAATCCAGGATGTCCTTGACTTTAAATTCTGGCTCCCCGGCGACTACTACTGGCTGCGGTGGCGTTGCTACCTGGGTCCCAGGTTGAACAGGTTTTAGGAGAGACACGTGGAACACAGGATGAATCTGCATGTTTGATGGCAAAGCTAGTTTGACCGCCACATGATTTATCACAGAGGTGACGGTGAATGGACCCAGGTATCTTGGACGGAAAGTTCTGGTTCCTTTAATGGACACGTGTTTAGACGCCAGCCAAACTTTGTCTCCCACTTGGTAGTTGGGGGCCTTTGCTCGGTGTTGATCAGCAAACTTCTTTTGGCGATTCTTAGCTTGAAGTAGGTGTTCATCTGCCCTTTTAAAGGTTTGAGAAATGGACATGTGCAGGGTTTTGATGCTGGCATTTCCAAGGTTGTAGGAACGTCCAACTCAGAAATACATGGATGTCTGCCATACATGGTATAAAAGGGTGTCTGCCCAGTGCTGGTATGTAGAGAATTATTATAAGCATATTCAGCAATCCATAATAGGTCGAACCAGCTACCTTCAGCTTGGTGTAACATGCAACGCAGATACTGCTCGAGCGTTTGATTTGTCCTCTCAGTTTGACCATCCGTTTGGGGCTGGTGACTGGTGGATAGCCGGATGTCGATCTGGGCCACAGAGCAGCATTTTTTCCAGAAGTTAGATACGAATTGAGTACCTCGGTCTGAGACCAACATTGAAGGAAACCCATGCAGCCGTACGATGCCTTCAAGAAATATCTTTGCCAGAGTGGAAGCATTTGGGATCCCCTTAAGAGGAATGAAATGTACCATTTTTGAAAATAGGTCCACGACCACAAGAATAGTGTTAAACCCTTGACTGGGTGGTAAATCAGTAATAAAATCGAGGAACAACGTGTGCCAGGGTGCTGGTGGGATTTCCAATGGTTGTAATAGCCCAGCCGGTTTCTGCTTGGATGACTTGTTTTGAGCACACACTCCACAAGATAGGATGAATTGGATAATATCTTTACGCCACGTGGGCCACCAATAATGTCGTTTTACCTTGGCTAGGGTTTTAGCGATTCCGGGGTGGCCCTCGATCAAGGAATCATGATAACCGGACATGACTTGTTCTTGTAGTTCTTGGTTTGGTAAGAATAAACGATTCCTGAAGTAGGGCAACTGGTCTTTTATCATGTAATGTTCTCCTTGTGCACTCCACGCTTGTAATTGCTCTGGACTCATCAGGTTTTGGATTTCTTCATGTAATTCTTTCTGAGTTATGGTTGCCGTGATTCCTAGAAGCTTGTCACTCGGGATGATTGCTATTGGGTCAGGGGTCTGATACCCTTGCTCTTCCACCCCCATTCGGGAAAGGGCACCGGCCTTCCCGTTTTTTACCCCTGGTCGAAATGTAATCATGTAGTCATATTCAGCAAAAAAAAAGAGCCCAACGTAGTTGTCGTGAGGATTGAGCCTTTGCTGTTTTTAGGTACTGGCGATTCCGGTGGTCAGTTATTACAGTGATTTTGTGTCTAGCGCCCAAAAGGTAGTGCCGCCATGCCTTAAAGGCTGACTTAATGGCCAGGAGTTCTTTGTCTGTGATAGCGTAATTGAGTTCGGGCGGTGTAAATTTACGCGACCAGAAGGCAACAGGGTGTAACTGGCCCGTTTCGGGGTCCTTTTGTGAGAGGACGGCTCCCGTAGCCATGCTCGAGGCGTCCGTTTCCACCAGGTATGGGAGATCAGGGCGAGGGTGGCGTAAGATTGGGGCAGGTGTGAATCTTGCCTCCTCGGCTTTTGTTGTCCACTGGAACTTTTTGTTGCTTTTCCTTAGCAATGACGTGATGGGATGCACGATTTGCGAGAATCCTGGGATGAACCAGCAGTAGAAGTTTGCAAAACCCAACATACTTTGAACCCCCTTGAATGAATTTGGGGATGGCCAGTTCAGGATAGCATCTACCTTGTGTACATCAATTCGGATTGCATTCGGGCTGAGGATAAAGCCTAGGAATTCCACCTCAGAGACGTGAAATGGGCACTTTTCGAGCTTGGTGGAGAGCTGGTGTTGACGGAGTTTCTCCAATACGGATCGGACGTGTTTAACGTGGTGCTGCTTTGATGCGGAATATACTAGGATATCGTCAATGTACACTAGACCACAGACATCAATCAATTCCCACAGGACATCGTTCATGAAGTATTGAAATGCAGCAGGCGCATTGCAAAGGCCAAAGGGCATCACTTGATATTCGTACAAGCCATATTTGGTGCGAAAAGCGGTTTTCCATTCGTCACCCTGTTTTACGCGAACAAGGTGATATGCCCCCCCTCAGGTCTAGTTTTGTGTAGATTTGGGCATCTTTGACTTGATTGAGCAATTCACGGATCAGTGGCAGAGGGTAGCTTTTTTTACGGTAATCTGGTTCAGTGCGCGATAGTCGATGCACGTTCTGAAGTCCCCCTCCTTCTTCGGTACGAAGAATAGAGGACTGGCTGCTGGAGACTTCGAGGGACGGATGAACCCGTTGGCCAGGTATAGGTCAAGATAGGCCTTCAGGTGCTGGTTTTCTGGTTCCGTGAGTGCGCAGATTCGCCCACAAGGGATTTGTGCGCCGGGTATCAGGTCGATATGGCAATCGTATGGTCTGTGCGGTGACAGGGTATTAGCCTGTTCCTTCTGAAAGACATCTTGAAAGTCCTAGTATTCACTTGGTAGGGTGCCGATTGCCACAGTCGCAAGCGTGGAGATTCTGGTGTCTATTGGCTGTTTGTTGGCGATAACAAGTATGGGCACAATTCTCGGAAAAGGTCAATTCTTTTGCTCGCCAATCGATTTGAGGATTGTGAGCTACCAACCATGGCATTCGTAAAATCAACCGGAACTGTGGTGTCTTAATGAGGTCGAAAATAATAGATTCTTGGTGTCCATCCTGGCACAGAAGGGTTAAAGCTGCAGTGCATTGGGATACTGGACCAGAAGCTATCTCCTTGCCATCAACAGTGGTAACAGTGTCGGTGGTTGATTTAGGGCATAATGGAAGCCCCATTTTTGCCGCAAGATCCTGGTCGATGTAATTCCCAACGGCTCCACTGTCTGTGTACGCTCCAACTGCGTGCATCCAAGATGGTTGTTGGTGGTTGATCAAGACCACAGATAGTGCAAAATGGGTGGTCTGTAGTTCACTTTCTTCGCGCGACAAGTGGACCCCTAAACTTGCCGGGCTGGTGAGTTTTCCTATTCCTTGATGGTATTTTCATTGTCCGTGGCTACTACCGTCCTCCTCGGTGGCTTCACAGGACACTCTTTAAGGAAATGACCTGACCTTCCACAGTACAGACATAACTGCTGCTCTCTCCTTTTATCCCTTTCCGCTTTAGTCAGGGGGGATCTGACCCCCCGATTTGCATTCTTTCTCCTGAGCCTTCCGTTGTTCAGGCAACATTATCCTTTGAATGCACATACATAGGGTGAGGGTCCAGTCTGGTTCGATCTGCTCTTCGGTCCTACAACCTATGATCCAGTTGAACAACAAGGTCAATGAATTCTGAGCAGTCTTTCGGGGTGTTCACTACTTGTGCAAAAACATCCTTGAGCTCCCACCGCAACCCCTGATGAAATAACGTGGTTCTCTTCTCCACTGGCCATTCTGCTTCAACTACAAGTCTATTGAACGTGGCTATGTATGTTAATAGGTCTTGATTCCCTTGGCGTAGGGACAGAAGTTTGTTGTCTAATGCCTGCCCATGAGTACGACGGGCGAATACCTTTTCCATCTCCTGCTGAAAGCCCCTGAAGTCATGCAGCAAAGGATCGTCTTGGGCCACAAAGGGTACATACCAGTCCGCGGCGCTACCACTCAAGTAGGACAGCACAAAAGCGACCCGTGATTGGTCATTCGGAAAGGCCCCTGGTCTACAAAGGAAGTGCAGGCGGCATTGGTTCATGAATGTTGCAAACCTCTTGGGATCCCCCGTAAATCGTTCGGGCGGGGCCAAGGGAACTACCCCAGGAAGGGTTATCTGAACGGGATTGGCTGATGGTGCTGGCATTTGGGGAATGCTTCCCGGCAATGGTGCATGCCCTGCTTGTAACTGGAGAAGTTGCCGGCTTAAATCATCAGTGTGTTCTTTGGCTACTATCAGCTCTCTCCTCAGGGTGTTGGTCTCCTGACTTGGCTGCATGTGCCTCGGAACGTAGCTGCCCCAACATGTGGGCTAACTGGTCGGTTTCTGATGTTTCCATGACGCCCAGTTGGATTTTGATGTGAGGCTTTGCGTTCTGTAACGCTCACCTGGTATCCACGGGGACGTCACTCAGCCTGTTCTGACCTCATACTACCTCAAACCCTTCCCTGGAGTCTACTCGACTGGAGACTGGGCCTGAAACACAGGATTGGTAGAGTTTAACTCCCTATTGTCTCTGCGTGCTTGAACCCCTTCTTCCCCGGGGTCCAACCCTTCCCTTTGGTCCACAGCTCACCTTGTTTTCTTGGATAGTGTGCTCTCCGTCCTGCTTTCAGTGCAGGTGCGCGTTGATTGATGCAGGATCGTTGCTGCCTAGTTACTTAACTGCAAGGGTCCGACCGGTAAGTATAATGAGTCCTTTAAACAGTTCTCTAACCTTCGTTCCTTTCATTCCTTTGATGAAGGCTGGCATCTGGGGATGGCGGCGTGCTGCTGAGATGGGTAACGCTGAAGGTGAGTGAGAGCGCAATGCGTGATGCGACCCTTTCATATTTGTATAGAACTGAGTTCCTTTTCTGTGTCTTTTAGGTGCCGCGACGTTTTCAGCATGGATGCCGGTTATGAAGAAAAAAATGCGGTTAGTAAGCGCGGTATGCGGCGCCTCTAGATGTTTCCACACTAACTTGGTGTGTCTTTTCCCTCTTGCAGATGGATGAGAAATTCCGGAGACAAAGTTCCCCCGGAGTGGCTGGGATTCAGGTAAGCATTTGAATCTCGTACAGTCTTTAAAGTAAGCGAAGATTTGCTGAATGCTTACTAATGCCTTTTTTCTGTTCTTTTCCCTTTTGCAGATGGAAACGGCGTGCAATGACACTGCCGAAGATACCCGCAGAACAGAAGGAGCGATGGATGATGGGCAGAAGCTGTTCCTAACGGTGTTCTTGTTCTTGCAGGAGCTGGGCGCAGAAGAAAGATGCAGGCCTATTGGAGACCAATCCGAACACAGTGAGTGTCACGCTGCAGGTTCAGAAAACGCAAAGCGTGTTTCTCAGCCTGGGGGTGGCTTAAATAGTCTCTGGGTATCCCAGGTGTCTGTGGGCTGAACCACACCCAAAAGGCTAGACTGCACATGCAGTTCTGAGAACCGAAATATGTGGGGGCATCCATCTTGTCCCCATCAATGCACTACAAATCCAATCCCCAATGTTATCCTATGGGAGTGAGTGAGTCAGGTGCCACAAGTGCCAAGTCTGACTCCAAGTGGGTCTTTGGAGGGATGGAGAGGCCCTTGAGGGCCATGTAGGTGATCGTGGCCTGGCTCCAGCCTGACATCTTGGAGGGCTGGGGACATGAGGTGCAGGAATTATGACAGCCCAGTAGGTTATTTGTTTCAAGGTGCTCTTGTTTTTGAAGGTAGGCAGTTCGGTCCAGGATTTTCAGAGGAAGGGGATGGTAGTGATAGGGCGGTAGTTGTTCGGGATGTTGGGGTCAAGCAATGGTTTGTTTTAGGAGTGGGAGGACCCAGGCATCATTTAGGTTGTTGGGAACAGAGCTTTGTGCAAAGGAGTTGTTAATAAGAGAGGTGATAAATGGGGCAAGTTCTGTGACACACTCTTTGATGAATGGCGCAGGGCAGATGTCGCCTTGGCATCTGGAAGGTTTAAGACCAGAGATGATATTGATGACCTCTGCAGTGGAGACTGGCCTGAATTCGAATAGTGAGAGGTGTTTGTCTAGGTGGTGGGTGTTGGTGAAGGAATCTGCGGCGATTACCTTGTCTTTTTTATTAACAATTTTAGTTTGGAGCATTGAGATTTTATCCAAGAGAGCTTTTGGGATGTTAGTACACCAAGTTTCGTCTTTGTGGCAGGTTTCAGGTGGATTGATTGAGGACTCAAGTTCCCTCAGGATGGTAAATAGTTCTCTGTTCCCTAATTTGGCACTGGCGATTTGTTCGTTGTACATAAGGCTCTTTGCGTGGAGTATAGCTTAGTTGTATTTTTTTGCAGAGGTGAGCAAGCACTCTCTGTTGGTTCTAGTTGTGGAGACTTTCCATGAGGACTCCACGGCTCGTTTGTCGGACCTTAGGCTTTTAAGGTGAGGTGTAAACCAGGAATTGAGATGGGCCGTAGGTTTGGGTTTGAGTAGTTTGAGTGGCGCTATATTTATTATTTATTTATTTGCATTTATATGAGCGCTCACACAGCCCAGGGGCATCGAGGCGCTGTTACATGAATATGTCTTAGTTGCAGAATCGAGGTGGGCGATAAGTTACATTAGCCTGCATACATGCGGTAGTACATTTTTGGTACACAGCCAAGTTACAGTAACCTTTCAAAATAAAAGGTGGTTAACTCTTTACAGTGTGGGTTTGAGTGCCTATAAGGCATCAGGTAGCAAAGGCAGCAGCATACATTGGTAGTGCGTAATATACATTATCATCATACAGAATATGCTATTTAGTTGAATAGTCTGGTTTTGACAGCCTTGCGGAATGCAAGGTGAGAAGGTTCATTTCTGATGGATTGAGGCAACGAGTTGCATTGTCTGGATGCAATGAAGGGGAAGCTTGCGCCCCCTTCTCTCGCCCTTTTAATTCTGGGGAATGGCAGCAGGTTGGTGAAAAGATGTAACGTTCAGCCTTCATATGGATTACTTGTAGAGTTTATTACAGCTTCTTAAGTTCATTTACAAGTAGTTGCATAGGTTACCAGCAAGTTAAGTATAGGACAATAACACCGACTCCATCACCCAGGTAGGGAGGCTTCCTGACTGCCCGGCTTAGAACCCTCACCCATGCATTCTTACATTCCGGCATCAACACTCACATGACATCACACCATTCCATCTTGCCCAGGCAAGCCATACACAACACATCTCCCCCCTTTACAATAACACAACCCCACACAACGAAACACTTCACAACACACAGACCTCCTCTCACACCCACACAACCCATTCACACTCAGATCACCATGGCGTGCACCACAACCTGTACACTGGCACTCCTCCACTCACAGGACCCCCGATGCACTGGCTAGGCACACCGGAGCCAACAACCAATAACACTGGAACCACTATGAACCTTTGTGAAGATGGATAGAGTCATAGAAGCACACACAGTACAGCGAAACTCAGCTGCATGTGCACAGAGAAGAAAAAAAATATATTTGTGGTATATAAACCACAAAGTCAGGGTTATGTGACCATGCAAATACCTAATACCACATACACGACCATACCAAAACCAGGGGCGCTACCACCCGTACACACATACGCCTAACCGTGCGTGACCTATGCTGCAGTCACACCCCTACACCTCCTGGGGGTGCTATCACCCAGATACCAAACCATTCACCTCGTATGACTAACATCAGTCACGTCCCGACAATTGGTGGCGCTACCACCTCACGCAGCCATACGTGGGATAACCATGCATAACCTCATTATGGTCACGTCCTGACATAACTGGTGGTGCTACGACCAGAAACACACATGCACTGTTTAAGAGTCCTAAGTAACTCTCACATCAATAATCCAGATCCACACTGAAAATTGAACTGGAGGCGCTACCCCCAGAAATCACACTTTGAGGCACTACCTTCCGAATACCCTGTGACATACTCATCCACACTGAAAACTGAACTAGAGGCGCTACCCCCAGAAACCACACATTTTTACACACCACCTCCCAAATATCCGGTGACATACTCATCCACATCCATTTTGGATAGTAAACCCAAGGTGCTACTCCCAGCTTACCCTATCTCCTCACCAAACAGTAGGAGGAGACCTACACACTAACACATGACATCACAGACCTACAGACTCTGTACATGTTAGATACCAGTTGCAGCGAACTATACCATTAGAGCTGCCCATACCTAAAACTCAAGGTGATGACATTACCAAACTTTAATTATCAAACCTAATAGTCCATGTCGCATTGGCGCAACCTAGAAAGCTGAAAATCCTCAAATAGCTTAGGACTATTATACACATGCACCTTCTCTCACACACACTCCTGCATTAGTGCATAACTAAAAGTCCATGGGTGGAAACCACACCCTTAACCTGCAAATCCTCAAAACATTATTAACAAGATGATAATGCACATTAAACATCACCACACCATACACCTTATATATACACTCTTGTATATTCCTCAATGCATTCCTAACCTGCAAATCCTCACAGAATATGGTAGGAAACACCCTTATCCCCACCAACAACAAAAGGATACATTCATTTAGTCTTTGCTCCGCACCGCTGGATACTTGCTATTATCATCCATTGCAGCCTTTGGATGTGAAACCCTGTGCTATCCGAGTCCCACTTTCCACACCATTCCCGCTTCGATCTGCATTTAACCTCGTGCGAGCAGAGCCATTGATGCAGCTGACCGTACCAATCCAGCAGCTACCTGATTTTAGCTCACCGCGACAACTACCATACGCTTGGGTAAACACCCATGACATCCTGAACTCCATTTGCCCAACGTAACCCTCTTCCTACAAAGCAGGAGCCTGGTAGCCACGCAGTCCATCCGCCTCACATGAGCGCACTTGAATAAGGAAACAACCTCCTCGGTTAAACCCTTCGTGGTCACGATCTCTGACGCATTCGGGTCCTTTCCTTGAACCCTTCCACTCGTCAGACTTCCTCACAGCATCGAACAGCATCGATGCTGCAGCAGAAATGTGGCACAAGCGGCGTTCGGGGCATTCACCAAATCCACTCGCTGACACCCATATGTCATCATTCCCTTGCTATATCAATAAACGAATGAGCAAGGTCAGGTCAATCTCTGCTGAAGAGTAACCACTGCTACACCCTGAGTGGGTGACCCCTTGTGTGGGTGGTCACAGAATTCTTATGAAACTGTTCTTCTGCACAAAAGGGTTTTATTTTGAAGTGCAGCTGTGTAGTAATACACTGGTATTTTTCAAAAATTCCCTTGCTGCCTGCCGCTCCTCTCTGAAATGTGCATAATCAACTGCCACCCCACGTGAACGCTATCACGCCCACACGGATAATAGGTGCCTGCTTGTTTCAGCTGTAATTAATAAAAGAAACGCATCTTCCAAAGCACACATGTGAACCATCAGAACATGGCACACATCAGTTTTCAGTGTCTCCCGCTGAAGGCCATCCATATGGAGCTAGTCGGAACAGTTTAAATGCCCTTTCCTTCTTCTGATGACACCTCATCCCCTCCTTTGCTCAGGACGCCACGTTTATATGCCACAACCTCGCAATCAGGCTTATTTAACTTCTTTCTTCAGGTTGAAACCTTCCGTCCTACTCGATCCCCAGGACCCAGCACTCCCACCCTTGTATGGGCTGATGGAGATCACGCCTGTAATGGGGTCCCTTTCCCCCCCCTGCCGGTGCCCTGGGTGATGGATCTTACTTTGTTTGATTTGGGGGCAGTGTGCCCTCTTCCTTCTCCGTCTGCACCCCCTGCAGCAGATTGTCCAGGCCAGTTCCTTCAGCATAAGTGCAGGTCCTTGTCAACTAAGACCTCCTCGTCGCCAATGAAAAGATGTAACCTTCAGCCTTCATATGGATTACTTGTAGAGTTTATTACAGCTTCTTAAGTTCATTTACAAGTAGTTACTTAGGTTACCAACAAGTTAAGTATAGGACAATAACACTGGCTCCATCACCCAGGCAGGGAGGCTTACTAACTGCCTGGCTTAGAACCCTCACCCATGCATTCTCACATTCAGGCATCAACACTCCACATGACATCACACCATTCCATCTTGCCCAGGCAAGCCATACACAACAGTTGGTGTAAGGGGTTCAAGTGGGTCTCGCTGCCGGAAGTAGAGGTGGCTGGAGTGGTGTGGTGAATGCATCTGTGCGTGCATGATAGGCTCTTGAACTGAATTCGCTGTTGAACAGGTAGCCAGTGCGCATTGTTTCTGGGTGTAGATATGTGTTCCTTTTTGGCAATGCCCAGTGCAGCGCGTAGGGCATTATTCTGGATGGTCTGTAGTTTGTCCAGGTTTTTTGAAGAGGTCCCTGTAAAGAGTGCATTACAGTAGTCTAGCCTCGAGGCGATGATGGCTATCGTGATTGAAAGGGAGTTGGTGCTGGATAGGGGCGGCGTGGTGGCATTGGTGAGTTTGGAGTAGTAGGCTGAAGAGGTTGCTGTAAGGCGTACTTGTTTGGACAGGGTGAGGTTATTGTCTAGGTAGACCCCTAGAGTTTTGACTGACTGTGAGACAGGGATGGTGATGTTGTCGATGGTGAAGGGTTGGTATTTGTCATCAAGGATGATGCGTGCATCTCTGGGGGCTAGCAGAAGTAGTTCTGTCTTGTCCCCATTCAAACCTAGTCAGTTCTCAGCCATCCAGGTGTGGATGGTGACATAAATGTCATTAAGGGTTCTGGAATCATTGTCATAGTTGCCTGAGAGAGGGATGAGGACTTGAGTGTCGACGGCATAATTGGTGTACATGATGCTGAGCGAATCAAGTAGTTTGAAGAGGGAGATAGTAAAGATGTTGTATAGCGTGGGTGATAGGCAAGAGCCTTGCGGTACACCAAAAAGGACGGTGTTTGGTGTAGCAGCTGCAAGGTCTGAGAAGACACGCGTAGCTCTACCTTCGAGGAAGGAGGCGATCCATGTGATTGCGTTAGGGGAGAAGAAAGCCGATGAGGAGAGATGTTGGCATAGCCGATTGTGGTCCACAAGGTCAAAGGCTGCCGATAATTCTAAGAGGAGGAGACAGGTTTACCGGAGTCCCTGATGTCGTCTATTTGTTTTTTCCAGTCCAATATGGCCATGTCAGTGCCATGACCAGGGCGGAAACCTGATTGCCGAGTGCCTAGGATTTTATTGGATTCAAGGAATTCTTGGACTTGCAGGTAGGCTGCTTTGTCTAGAATCCTGAGCGGAAAGGGTACAGTGGTTATGGGTTTGTAGTTGTTGGGACTGGAGGGATCAAGTGAGAGTGTTTTCAGAAGGGAGACAAAAGAGGCGTTGATAAAAGTCATGATGAAGGGTATGAGCAGGTTGGCGCATTCCTTGAGGAGGGGCACCGGGCAGATGTCCCCTTTGCAGGTGGAAGGTTTTATGTTTTTGAGGATGTTCCTGACTTCCGTCTCATTGACGTCTCTGAATAAGAAGAGAGTGCTGTCAGGAGACCGCTGTTGAGCTTTGGGTGGTTGAGATGTGTTTTGGCGAGGACAGGTTTGAGTTGATTGGCTCTGATTTTGTTCTGCAAGGTTTAGAGTTTGTGGAACATGGCTGCTTGTATGTCAGTGCACCAAGCTTGATTCTTTAGTATGGAAGGAGGAGGGGCAGCAGGGGTTTCTAACTCCCTGAAGATGGAGATTTCTTTGGATTTGGATATAGCATTAGTACCCAGCGAGGGCGCAATCAGAATGAAAGAGCCATTCTGATTGGCCCTCGCCGAGTCATTACCAGGCCAGGAATCCCTCTGTTGGGATTCCACGGCCTTTTTCCCAGGCGGGCAGCGTGGCAGCCCCTCAGCCAATGTCCCCTGAAGTCTGAGAGGCTACATTCGCCCCCCGCCGGGGACTCGGGTAAGTCTTTTTTTTTTATTCCCTTCCCTCCCTCCCACCCGCCCCCCTAACTTACCATCTTGTTCCTGCGTCCCCAGTGGGGGACGAGGGAAGCCTCCAGCCGTGTGGAGACTTGGAGCGGGGCCATCCCCGCTCTGCGCCTCCACACGGCTGGGGGCTTCCCTCATCCCCCGCCGGGGACTCAGGTACGTTTTTTTTTTCTCTCTCTTCCCCCATCCCACTCCCGCCCTCCCAACCCCACTTACCTTCTTTTTGATCCTTTTTCGGGAGCGGACTCCGTTTTCCTTTTCATGGCGGCCATTTTCTTGGTCGTTTATTTTTTATTTTTTTCTGTCCCGAAATGCTGCAGCGTTTCGGGACAGAAAAAAATGCTTTTAGTGCCCAGGTCGCGCACATAATGCGGGCCGGGGTACTAATAGCAATATGACCCTCGCGGCGGGGGCATTACCGACTCAGGCCTATACCTATGGGCCCTGGGGCATTACCTGAGTCGGTAATACCCCTGCCGCTCGGGTCATATTGCTTAATTGTCTATTCTGTTACTGAAGGAGTTAGCTTTGGTGGTGATAATGGCTTTTTTATATTCATTAGAGAGTCTGTTGAATTCAAGTCTGTCAGATACAAATTGGCTGGCTTGCCATTTGGCTAGGGCTGCATGCTTTTTGGTTCGGAGGGCTAGGCGTTCAGGGGTGAACCAATTGTTTGAGTTTCTTGTGTGTTTGGTTTTGCTGACTTGTAGAGGGACAATGGCATCAATGGCTTCCGTTAGGATGGTGTTGAGTGATATGGCCAGGGCCTCAGGGTCATCGGAGAGCGGCGCCAGAAGGGCTGGGACCATGAGATATGATTTCAGCCTTTCTCTCGTGAGGAGTTGTGCGCTTCTAGTTGAAGCCATAGGGAGTGGCGAGGTGGTGGCTTTGGTAGCCTTAGGCGTGGATAGTGTGAAGAGAATGAGGTGGTGGTTGGTCCAAGGAAGGGGGAGATTGTCAGTGACATCCGGTATGCAGTTGTGGTGGGCTAGCCTATCGATGGTGCAGCCCTTGTTGTGGGTGGTGCTGGTTATGGATTGAGAAAAACCAAGTGTGTCTAGAGCTTTGGCAAGATTTTTGGCTGGAATGTCCTTACGATTGTGAAGCCCTAAATTGAAGTCACCGGTTAGGATGACTCTAGAGGATGTCAGGTTTTTAGGTTGTCAGCGATGGCTAGTCAGTGATATTGTCGATGGCTTGTAGGAATGTGGCGTTGTAAAGCTCTACCAAGGCAGTCGGATTAACCGTCGAGTGGGTATACTCTGTGATTGGACATAGCAGAGGAAGCATAGTGTTACGCTTAATATTGCGTGTGTTTTTAGCAATTGATGCAGGGGCAATGTGCGGTGCGGTTTTGGGCATGGTTTTTGGAGGATGGGGAAAGTAATGACATTATGGTCGGACCATGGATATGCGGTGTTAGCTATGATATTGGTCGACCCATTCATGTCGGCGAGGCAGTCTAGTGTTCGCCCTTTGTCATGAGTGGCTAAGTCAAGGCACTAGGTAAATCCTAGAGAAGCAATTGTGTTTTATATGACAGTCGCGTTGATGTCATAGCAGTCATAGAGGCCTAGGTTAAAGTCACCTAGGATGATAATTCTAGATGTGGGTTTAGTGTTACTAGATAGGAGGAGGGCAATGCCCTCATCAAAAAATTGGAGTGGGCACGGGGGTCTGTATAGGATGTGGAGGGTGAGTGAGGCAGTGTTTGGGAAGGAGAGTTTGAGTGAGAGTAGTTCCCCTAATAGGAAAGGTTGGTTACATGGTTCTCTAATGGACAGTGAGGATTTTGCGATAAGGTCAAACCCCCCCTCCCCTCTTTTAGCCGGGGATCTGTCTTTCCTATAGATTGTGAATCCTTCCGAGATGGCAAGCAATAGGGATGGGTTTCTGTTACAGCCAGTATGTCGAGTTGGTTAGTGGTAATGAGGTTGGCGTGGGCTAACAAGGATCTGGCGTTGATGAGTCCGCCCTTGGTAAAGGCTGAATTAAGGGTGCTCGATGGCATGGGTGTGGAGAGGTTAGGATGATCTGGATTATTGTTGTGGGAGTGATTAGTTTCACTTATAGCATTAGGACTGTAAGTTTTGCTTATGTGTGAGGGGTCGCTTACTCAGGTGCTAATGGTGTCAGGGGCAGTGACTGCAAGAAGGTGCGATTGGTGAGGTGCTGCAGTCATGGGTGCACATGGTGTAGGTGAGTGGGCGGTGGTTTGGAAGGTTTCGGTTCACTCCTGAGTGGTGAAGGCCGAGGCACCTGGACTGGAGGGGGAGATGATTAGTTAGTGGCAGAATCGTCTGGCACTGTAATGTAACCCTGTGTGGGTTTTGTAGTGTCATAGGGGCACCAGGAATCTGGGCAATTGGGGTGGACTGCAAATGGCTTTTTTGGGGTGGCCTCTGCATATCTGGCCGCTTTAAAAACCTGGTCACGGGGTAGGGTGGCATCATTGGGACAGTGTGGTTTGTGACGCTTAAGGCGATTGGGTGGCTTATTCGAGGTGTCATACAGTGTGGCGTGGACATTGTGAGTGTAATGGTAGGAGTGTTGCTAAGGCTGCAGGGAGTTGTCATCGCATTTGAGCTATGAAGGCCAAGGCACCTGGTGCAGGGCTCAACCCGGATCGCATGCAGTAAATCAACAATAGCATTGTTGCCAGGCACATAAGATACATTTAGGCTGTGGGAGTCATGGCACATAGTTTGGGGCTCAATCGGAGCTGTATGCAGTAAATCAACAGTAACGTTAGTGCAAGGCACATACAATACAATTTAGGTTGTGGGAGTCAAGGCACATGGTGCGGGACTCAATCGGAGCTGTATGCAACAAGTCAGCAGCAGCATTGAAACAGGGCGCATACGATACAGTTAGGCTGTGGGGGTCAAGGCACATGGTGCGGGGCTGAACTGAGGTTGCATGCAGTAAATCAACCGTAGCATTGGTGCAAGGTACATACGATACATTTAGGCTGTGGGAGTCAAGGCACATTTCGCGGGGCTCAATCAGAGCCGTAAGTAGTAAATCAACAGTAGCATTAGTTTGTTTGTTTGTTTATTTATTTATAGTGCGCACCAGACCCTGGGGCATCAGGGCGCAAGACATAAGAATACATTCAGCTTAGTTACATAGGTAAGTGAAGTACATCAGGGACAGTGTAGTTTACATGAGAGATTAAATACAGAGTAATAAGGGTAAAATACAGAGTTGGTGTCCAATGTGGACTAAAACACAGTAAAACAAATCAATATACAGAAGAATGTACAGTGAGGAAGAGTATTAACAGTCAAGTAAATGGTTAGCAAATACTAGGGCTAGCATCTACGTAGTAGAGGCATCTGTGGTATGGCTATGGCATGGCAATTTACTTGTCATTTTCTTTCAGCCAGACAGTCATGTTCTGTCTAAATTTCGCGAAGGATTGATATTCTCTTAGGCAAGGAGGCAGGGAGTTCCACAGTTGGGCTGCCTTAACTGGGAAACTGTGTCCCCCAATGGTAGATAGATTGAAGCGTGGTACTAGGAGGCAGTTGGAGTTGGCTGATCTGGTCGGTCTGTGGGATGTTTTTCTGATAATCCCATCAGTTAGATATGGCGGTGCCTTATTATTTAGACATTTATAGGTAAGGGTGGCAATTTTGAGTCAAATTTTGTCTAAGGTAGATAGCCATTTGTATTTTCTCCTGGTGGAGGAAATGTGTTCCTTTCTATTAATCTTGAGTGCTGCCCTCAAGGCATTATTCTGGAATACCTGTATTTTTTGGATGATATGTTTACTCGCACCATTCTAAAGGGCATTACAATAGTCCAATTTAGAGAATATGAGGTCTCTAGAGAGGATAAGGCAACTGTTAGTGCAAAGAATTTGTTAGCTTGCTCTGATTAATTTACACGTATATGCAGTAGCAGATGCCAAGGAGTTGACTTGCTTAGTAAAGTTAAGGGTGGCATCTAGGTAGAAACCTAGGGTCTTCACCTCCTTAGCTCCTTTGATGTCATTACCATCAATGGTGAATTGGGCATAATCCAGACTTAATTTAGCTAGGTGAGGCGTAGTGCCTAGGATCAGAGGTCGAAGTGGATGGGAGCAGTCGGGAGCGGTGCTCCTATACCTTTTCTTTTTCAGTTTCACTGTTCCTATACTTTTATTTTAAAAAGAAACCATTCCGGAACGGTTTAGTTTTAAAATAAAAGTGTAGGAAGAAGTTGAAGCTTGCACTTCAGTGCACTGCACTGAACATTCCCTTAAATAGCAGGTGTGTTTGTTTGGGAGTTTGGACTGTGTGTGGAAGGGGGGGCAGCGATGGGGTTTGTGGAGAGTAGAGCAGACCGGCAAGGAACATAACTCCACTACTTCTTTTCGTACAATTCGACCACTGCCCAGGATGATCAGCTCAGTTTTATCATCGTTCATGCATAGTCCATGGGTGGCCATCGATGCCTGAACGATGCCATACAGTTTATTCACCAACGCCAGGTCCAAGGAGTACTCTCCAGCAAGAGGTAGGAGGATTTGGGTATTGGCTGCATAATTTGTGTAGGTGATACCCAAATGGTCCATTTCATCAAAGAGGAGCTTGGTGAATACATTATAGAGAGTCGGTGACACACAGGATCCCTGGGGTACACCACAGGTTATAGCAGTGGTCTTCAAACTTTTTTGGCCGGGGTCCCCCTGAGCAAAATTTGGGCAGGTCGGGACCCCCCAGAAATGCCAAATGGACAGTATATATTGCGCGCCGTCACCTGCTCCCATCACAGTCGCTGGGCACCCTCATCCCACTCCCACCCAGTCCCTGGTCTCTCCCCACCTCATCGCACACCCTGGGCTCTACCCAATCTGCTCCCACCACTATCCCATGGTTCCTGCCCATTGTCCTCCCACCATAGTCCCTGGGTTCCCCCATCCCGTTCCCAACACAGTCTGAGGGCCAGTGGCGGCTGGTGATTTTTTTAAGTGGAGGGGCATAACTATTTGCCCCAAAAATGCCATAGCGACCGAGCATAGTGAGGGAGCCGAACCAATAAAGGAGGGCTCGGGGGGGTTTCCCCCTGTGAATTTTTTTAATAACGGGTTAAAATGTTGCATTGTAGAGCATACTTTTAACAAAAAAAATGGTAAATAGCCAAACATTTTGCAATTGAGCTGGGGGGCCAAGGGGGCAGGCATTACATTTTTTACTGGACATCTATGATAGATGTCCAGTAAAAAGATACCATCCCTGTCCCCTGGGCCCCACTGGGCCTAACACAATCAACATGATTATGTGTGCATGCAAAGCGCTGCACATTCATTCAGCAATCACTCATTCACACGAGCATCCATCACCATACACTCACTCATAACATAAGCATACACGCATCCATACACAACTTTAAATAAAAACAATGAACATAAACGTACCTTCTGCATTGGCCTGCGTGTGGGTGCTGGAACGCCCTGCTCCAGGCTACTCTGTCCATATGTGCGAGGAGGCGCAGGAGCTCCCCCCCGGACATATAGACATGCAGTGCCCCAGCCAGCATTTCCAATGAGCTATGCAATGCTGGCGAAGCAAACCGTCCCAGCACTTGCATGGCTCAGTGAGCATGTGCGGCTGGGGAACTAAATTGAACTGTCAAAGGGAAACAGTGTTTCCCTTTGACAGTTCAGCCAGACCAGGAGCACTCCACCAGCTGGAAAAAGCAGCTGAGGGAGTGCTCACTGTTTCACTGGGTTGGCTCCTTAGCTCCTCCATATTGGTGAGGGGCCACTGGGTGGGCGCCCACCTCGCCATTATGGATGAGCCGCCATTTGTCACAATTTACTTACATTTTAACACAAAGCACCCCCTTGGGTACTATTGAAACAGTGGGCCTCATTGCAACCCTGGCGGTAGCTGTGCCGGTAAAACCGGCATGGCTGCCGCCGGAGTTGCATCTGGGTCCGGCACCCGCGAATGGGAAATTACCGGGTCATGGCGAGTTAGGCGGACCTGATAATTCCCCTTTCGCGAGTGCCGGCACCAGTAGATCCCCATTCCCATTGAGCCCCACATGGGCTCAATGGGAATGGGGAGCTCTGATGCACCGGCACCGTTAATAATGGTGCCGGCACATCCGATGAGCTGTGCTCGCGGGTGCCGCACGGCCTGCCTGGTCAGACCTGGTGGGCTGTCAGGCACCCGCAAGCACAACTCTTACTATGGCTGTACGGTAGCAACGGTGCCGGTAGTTTACCGGCACCGTTGTTACCGTACCGCCATAGTTGTAATGAGGCCCAGTCTGTGACTAAAGGAATGAATATCCATTTACAACTGCGGGCCACTTTTTCATTGTTGCTTGAGACAGTTTCATGCTTCAGCCCGCCTGACCATGTGAGCCACCCCAGCCCATTTCTTCCAATCTAAAAAAAAAATGTTTTTTATATTTCTTGCTGAGCTCTCAGGGCCCCCCAGGGATGCACCCGCAGACCCCTGGGGGGTCGCAACCCACAGTTTGAATACCGCTGGGTTTTAGGGATAGGGTCTGCTGATGCCGAAGGTGAGAAGACTCTCATAGCCCTATTGCTCAGGAATGACTCGATCCATATTATAGCTTCCTTAGAGAAGTGTGCTGCAGAGTCTAGGTGGCTGCATGGGACTTTATGGTCAACCAATTCGAATGCAGCGACAGGTCTAGGAGGAGGAGAAGGGCTGATTGGCCCTTGTCTCTAAGTTCATCTATTTGGGCCCTAAGATCAATTAGGGCTGTTTCCGTACCATGTTGGGGACGGAAACCAGATTGGAGAGATCCTAGTAAGAGGTTAGATTCCAGGAAGTTCTGGATTCGAATGTAAGCCACTTTATCTAGAATTCTTAAGAGAAATGGCACAGTCGTGATAGGTATGTAATTTGTGGGAATGGTTGGGTCAAGGATTTGCTTTTTGAGGAGTGGTAGTACCCAAGATTCTTTCAGATTATTGGGGACGGTACCAGATGTGAATGAGGAATTGATAAGTTTAGATATGAAGGGCGCAAGTTCTCTAGCAGCGTCCTTGATACGTTGTGCAGGGCATTGGTCACCCTTACAATTGGATGGTTTAAGACCAAGTATGACCTTTTCCACCTCAATAACCGAGACTTTTGAGAAACTGAAACGTGTTTCTTGTTTGTGGTGTGGCAGCAGTGTTATGCTAGGAGTAGTTCGAGGTGCTAGTGAGGCTTTCTTATGGGTAATAGCGCATGCTGAATGCTGGAGCCCCACATTTTGTCTTTAGTACAGTTTTCTTGCGGGGAGATGGGTGTTTCTAGTTCTTTTAGAATAGAGAACAGTTCTTCGGTACTAGATTTAGACTGTGATATTCTGTTATTGTATGTCTCATGTTTGGCTAGGAGGATGCCTTTCTTATATTGGGTTGAGATATGGGAAAGGTTTATTTTATTTTTTGCTGAGGGTGACAATCTCCAGGCAGTTTCGCATTTTCCTTTGATTAATCTTAGATTCTTTAAGTGAGGGGTGAACCATGTGTTGAAGTGTTTTTTAGGTTTACTCTTCCTTAGTTTGAGAGGTGCAATGTCATTGAGGGCAGTATTCATGACTTTGTTGAACTAGAGAGTTAGGGTCCAAGTTATCAGGTAGGGAGTTAAGGTTAGGTAGTATGTAAGGAAGTAGTTTGTCAGCTGTCATATTTTTTGTATTCCTCGTAAGAGTTGGTGGAAGTGGGGTAGTCTGAGCTGTGGCCGATTTAGTTGCTAACGTAAATGACAGAAGATAATGGTCAGTCCAAATTGGAGGAGCAATGGTCGTGATAGTGACATTGCAGTTGTACTCTGCGATGCAGTCATGGGTGGGTAGGTTAACTTTCTGGGTAAAGCCTAGTGCTTTGAAGGTATTAGCGATGTCAGTAGATTGGATATCCTTTGTGTCATTATAGCCTAAATTAAAATCGCCTAGCACTAAGGTTTGAGAGGTGTTTTTTAAGTTGTTGGACGAGGCCATGGAGATATCTTCAGGGGAGGTTCCAATAGGACCTGGTGGTCTACAGATAAGATGAATATTCAACGTTTGTGAATTGGCAATGGGTATTTTGACAGTTAGGTATTCATAGGAATTCAGAGTGGGTGTAGTAACTAATCTCATGGAGAGGTTATTTTTAGCAATAATTGCTATTCCTCCTCCTCGAGAGATATGTCTGTCCGCTCTCAGGATAGTGTAATTATCAGGGACTGCCAGAGAAAGGGCAGGGCCTGCGGCATCATGTAACCAAGATTCTGAGATGGCCAGGAAGTCAAGGTTATCTGTTAGGATGATGTCAGATATTTCAGTTGTGTGTGCAACTAAAGGCCTAGCATTTATTAGAGCTCCTTTGAGATTAGGTAGAAGGCTTTCAGATGCTTGTGGTGCGATGGAACTAGGTTTGTCTATAATAGTATGCCTAGGAGCGTTGGGTTTAGGTCTTTTATAATTGGCCAGGCCTGTATAGGGTTCTGTAGCTACTTTGTGGGGTAGGCTTTTTTTAAGTGGTTTAGTTGCTCTACTTTTTTAGCTGGTAGTTCGTGCAATTTAGATATGCGTGCTCGCAATCTTAGAATTCTATCCGCAGTACTACATGGTGCCTGTGTGATAGAAGGTTCATGCTGTAAGCTAAATTTATGTGCAGATGTATCAGACATGATGGGGCGAGTAGGAGTGGTCGGGGTGTTAGTGATCGAGGTGCTAGTCTAGGATGATGTAAAGGGCAGTGTGTAACATAGGCCACTCTGTCTTAGATAAGTACCTAGTAGGAGTCTAGTGGGACATTTAAGGTACATAATGACAGTAGGTTGTAGGCAGTTCAATATAGGCACGAAAGGGCTGATGGTGGGCTAATTCAGGAGAAGGCACAGTGAAGTGCAGGATAAACGTCCAGCTGCAAATATACACAGTAGGCTAAGCTATTTTCAGTCACTATATGGCACAGTGTATGAGGCTAGCAGGGTTAAAATATTGACACAGTAGACTTCAAAAAATGCTCCTAATCAGGCAATACTGCATGGTAGACTAAAGTGACATAGATCAGGAGTAAACACAGTGGGTATCAAGAGCACTAATGCGCAATGGCCTAAAGTTAGGGCATTTAAGATAGCGTAGGGCCCGGCTAGTGCAGTAGGGCACAACAACTAACAGAGGGCAAGGCTGGTACAGTGGGCACAACAACTAACACAGGGCTAGGCTAGTACAGTAGGGCACATCAGATAGTGTAGGGCCAGGCTAGTGCAATAGGGCACAACAACTGGTACAGGGCTAGGCTGGTACAGTAGGCATAACAACTAACACAGGGCTAGGCTGGTACAGTAGTCACAACAACTAACAGAGGGCTAGGCTGGTACAGTAGGCACAACAACTAACACAGGGCTAGGCTAGTACTGTAGGCACAACAACTAACACAGGGCTAGGCTGGTACAGTAGGCACAACAACTAACACAGGGCTAGGCTAGTGCAGTAGGGCACATCAGATAGCATAGTGCCAGGCTAGTGCAATAGGGCACAACAGCTAACACAGGGCTAGGCTAGTGCAATAGGGCACAACAGCTAACACAGGGCTAGGCTAGTACAGTAGGGCAACAGGGTGTGCAGTCATAAAATCGAAAGGAGAGAGATAGGAATGACATAGTAGCAATAGCAGGGGTTGCAGGTAATGCACAGTTTATGGCAGGTTAGAATGTTTACAGATATGCAGGTATGTATCAAGTACCGGAAGGTAGGATCGACCTGCACTAATAAAAGCACTTAAGAGTTCAATGTCTCGGATGTGGTCTACAGTGGTGCTTACCAGTTCGGCATATTCAAAATGATGACGTTGGCAGCATGAGAATGTTTATCAGCATGACTGGAGATCCTGTGGGTTGGAGGGTCTAGCAGAGGGACAGAGGCGTAGTGGAGAAGGTGTAGGGCTCGTGGCTCTTGGCTCGAAAGGCACCAGACAGGTGCACGACAAGCTTTGTGCCTTAGAAGGTTAGCCTTTGCTGGTGGGACGGCGTTCGCCTGCCGGCTCAGGATAGGCTCCCAAGAAGGGCAAATTGCCCAATCACGTCGCTTTGCTGGGCAAGGATAGGAAGTTAGGCAGATGATTGAATTGTGTTGCAGGGATCGGTCATTTTAGAGTACCATGTCCTCATGGCAGGCAATGGCTGCAGTATGCAGAAATGCACTTTAAATGAAGAAATCTTGATTTTGGAACCAAGTGGATGCTCTTTGGGGCTATGGGAGCGCATAAGGATATTTGCGCAGTGGAATTTTAATTTTGGCGGGGTCCGTGGAAAAAAGCTGCAATTGTGAAATAAGCAGCTGGGTAAGCCTCAAGGCCTACCTTAGTGCAAAACACATAGGATACATTTAGGCTGTGGGAGTCAAGGCACATGGTGCAGGGCTCAATCAGAGCCGCATGCAGTAAATCAACAGTAGTATTAGTGCAAGGTACATAAGATACATTTAGGCTGTGGGAGTCATGGCACATGGTGTGGGGCTCAATTGGAGCAGTGTGCAATATATCAGCTTTAGTGAAGGTCCAAGGAGCAATCATTGCATTTGGGATATGCAAGTTTGGGCATATGGTGCAGGGCTCAGCCAGAGTGGGGTTCAGGGAGTTCAGAGCAATAAGGATGTTAGACTCGCCGGAAGAGTTAAAGCTGCTCAGATCAGGTTATGTTAAGCTGCTCGAATGGCGTGGAGGTGAGGTCGAGCAAGGTTGTGATATGCCATGTGTGCTCAGTGGTAAGAGAGTGACAGACTGAAAGGTGGTTACATTGAGTGTGGCTGTAGAGCGATTGCATCGGCCTCTGATGCGATGTGAGCCTGCAGGGTACGGATTGGATTTGGGAGGCAAGGCACTTACTGTTCTTAGTCATGGTTACGTTGTCTCGTAGAACGCGGCGGCAGGGGGAGCGGCATGTAGCAGGCGTAAGCGGTAGATTTTTCTGGACGTCGTGTTGCTGTGTGGTAGTGATGAGGTGTGGTTTTCAGGCTGTTGTTGGTTGGGTAACGGTGGTGCATGCTTCAGGCCACACATGGCCTGACAGGGCCAGACACGACACAGCCTTGTGAGTGGGCCGGCTTCGCCTGCCGGCGCTCCTCCATAGGTCAATTTGCAGGTTGTTGGGGCCAATGGCACACGATAAAGGTGGCGCCATGTTAGCACATATTACCTTCCTAGGTACCTTTCTATGTAGCGTGATGATTTCCTTCTCAATGGTGTTGCATTCCTCCATTTCGGCAGTGGCAGTCGACCAATTGATTAAAGCTGATGTATTCCGCTCACGTTATGGTCCAGTTTCAGTTTTGGGATTCTTGGCAGTTTCAGCACGGCATTCTGATAGCCAAAACCTACTGGCTTTGCTAACGTTTGTTTTACTGAGCATTGATAATAAAGCAAGCATAATAAGTGTTATTATGTAACTAGACTGGCCCTTTGGTGCAGCCGGGCTAGCCATTTCTAACCGTAGCTTGCCATTTTTTTACTGGGTATCTATGATAAAGCAAGCATGAGAAGTCTACATTGCTGCAGGCAGTTTGAACATGTTTTCATATTGTGGCGTGGAATTTATAATGAAAAAATAGCCAACACTAGCAGGTTCTTATGTGGGGATACTGGTATGCTTGGACATATTTTTTTATTCTATCAGTACTGGCATTATGCGCAAAGCAACAGGAGAGAACAGCTCAGTGGCACATCCACTGAGCTTTGGAGACGCCTATTTTTGTAGTAAAAACGACTTCAAATGTACTACTATTCAGAGTTCAAATTTAGTGATACTTCCTGTGTAGTCAATCATCCATAGATCGACTCCTATTATTTTCTCGAATTTCAATCACTTTTACACCTTTATTGTCAAGTATTTCTTTATTGTAATCAATATGGCAGAAGCCCTCGCCAATGCATTTCGGACTGTGTCCTTCCTCAGGGCGGGTTTCAAAAAAACATTAACAGCTTGGGGTTAACTTCATCCCAAATACAATCAACTCAAGATAAACAATACAATTTACATTTATCAACATTCATAACCTTTCTTTTTAAGTTGTTCATGCCATAAGAATAACACATACCTGCCAACTTTTTGTATGCTTTCCTTATTGCTCAATTTCTTCAATTCAAACACTGTTTGGCTGCAAACTATTTTTGTTTTAAACTCCTATGCTGCATCCCATGAGAGTAAACCAGGATTTATTTAAGCAATAGAATCAGAGTCTGGTAATAAATTACCAGAGTCGGTAATGCCCCCGCCGCAAGGGTTCTATTGATGTTAGTATCCCAGCCTACAAAATTTGCGTGACCGGGGTACTAAAAGCAATTTTTTTCTGTCCCGAAACGCTGCAGCGTTTCAACGCTGCAGCGGTTTGGGACCGAAAAAAAAATGACCAAGAAAATGGCCGCCGCCATGGAAAGGGAAAACGGAGTCCGTTTTCCCTTTCCATGGTGGCCATCGGGAGCGGACGAGCGCGTCCGCTCCCGAAAAAGGATAAAAAAAAGGTAAGTGTGGTTGGGAGGGCGCGAGTGGGATGGGGGAAAAAAAAAGAAAAGTACCTGCGTCCCCGGCGTGGGACGAGGGAAGCCCCCAGCGTGTGGAGGTGCAGAGCAGGGATGGCCCCGCTCTGGGTCTCCACGCGGCTGGAGGCTTTCCTCGTCCCCCGCCAGGGATGCAGGATCAAGAAGGTTAGTTGGGGGGGGCGGATGGGAGGGAGGGGAGGGAAGGGAAGGGAAAAAAAAAAAAGACCAGAGTCCCCAGCGGGGGGCGAAGGCAGCCTCTCAGCTGCGGGGAGGCTCGTAGCGGGGATGGCCCTGCTTCGAGCCTCCTCATTGGCTGAGGGGCTGCCGCGCCCTCCGCTGGGGACAAAGGCCGTGGAATCCCGACAGAGGGATTCCCGGCCGGGTAGGTACCTGGCGAGAGCCAATCAGAATGCGTGTTGCATTCTGATTGTCTCTCGCCGGGGTACTAATTAGCTTTAGAGCTGCTTGTGATGATACTCGTGGTTATTTGTACATGCAGAGATATTCTGGAAATGCTCAAAGCAAGCATGAGTTTGTTCTTATATGGGAATACCAGCACATATTGGTACATGTATGGGCACAGCCAGTGTGAAAATGGTTTTATACTGGCATATACTGTAGGTAAAGGAATCATTATAATTATAGTTATAATTGTTTTTTTTATAACACGCTTAAAACCGAAGAGGTTTCTAAGCGCGGACCTGGGATTCCAACCTGTGTTGCTCTGCGTCGTCTTGCTTCCAAGACGAGCACGTTGCCACTGAGCTATACTACCCATGCCATCATAAAATGTGTTGGGAAACGCTGCTGCGCACTGTTGGTGACTTGCATCTACTTTCTTCTTGACTATGGCCCTATTGAAAATAGAAGGAAAGCAAGCAGAGTTGAAGCACAGGTTGAAGAGTTCAGGCATGTCAGAGGCAACTACAGCGTCAATATGTTTAACTAGCTGAGCAGCAATAGAGTCTGATGGGGCAAGAGAGGGTTTAGCCTTCATCGGAAGAGATAATACTTCTTTAGTATTAGTGTGACTAAAGTGGGAGATGGAGGCAGAGGATGATGGTAGAGTATAGAAGTGTGGAGGAGTGTGAGGAAGGTCAAGCGAGAGCCTTTCATTTTTTTTATTTTTTCAGCGAGGTCATTAGCAGTGAGAGTGGAGTTAATAGTCATATGTTCAGGAGGAGTGAGTTTAAAGTGCCCTGTAGGTGGCAAGGATGATTGAAGTGAGTCTATGAGTGTGAGGTAGAATTCCCTTTTCACTCTATCAAGAGAGGACTTGAGAGAGTTCAGGGCAGAGAGATAGAGTTGCAGGCCCTCATGCGCGTGGATGCGTCTCCATTTGCATATCAGCCGAGGCATGTCTGTGCAGAGACAGCGAATTAATGGGGTGAGCCATGGTTGAGGATGCTGAGAATTAGGGGTGAAAGTTATCAGTCGGACGTGAGAGGAGATTCAGGGAAGTAGTAGGAATTGGGAGCTGGAGAAGGCAGTGATAGTGGAAGAGGCATCAGGTGTAAAGGAGGAGAGTGAACTGGGAGCAATGGCAGAAGGTTTACATTTCTTTTTTAGTAATAGGTGAGGCAAGTGGTAAGGAGGGTTCAGATGGTGGAAAGGAAATGTTTTTTGGAAACAATGGAGTGATCAGATATGGATGGTGTGACTGTAGTAGTGGTGACAGAGAAAGGTGGAGATGAATAAGAGATCCAAAGAGTTACCATTGGAGTAGCTTGATAAGTTGTGGAAAGAGTGGAGAGCATGGTCACTAAGAAAGGACTGAAGTTCAGATTTCTGAGAAGTGGTTGAAGAGGTTAAAGTCACCTAAGAGAATGAGATGATGCAATGGAGTCACCCTACAAAACAATTTGCAACTGTCTGCATTTATTTCAAATTTTTCACAGAAATTTTTTAACCCATTATTCAAAAACATTTCTTGAAGGGAGCACCCCCTGAACACCCCTTGTGTGGTTCAGGCTCCTTCGCTATGCTCGGTCACTCTTGCATATTTTGGGGTAAATGTACACCATCAATTAAAATATTCACCAGCCGCCAATGGGTGGAAGATTGTTCCATTGTGTAGCTAGGATACTACCACCATATTGAGGGTTAGTTGGCCAGGTGGGCGTGAACATTGTTCCAGTGTGTAGCACCTACGGCTGCCAGGGCTCTCCCACCATATTGAGGGTTAGTCAGGCGGGAGGGAAAATTGTTCAAGTGTGTTGCACCTACAGCTGCCAAGGCTCTCCCACCATATTGAGGGTTAGTTGGCCAGGTGGGAGGGGAGATTGTTCCAGTGTGTAGCACCTACTGTTGCTGCAATACCCCTCTGCATTGAGGGATATTAAGTTGGGTCGAAAATCATTCCAGTGTGCATCAACTACTGCTGATAGGGATAGCAAGTCAGCTGGGTGGAAGATTGATCAAATGAACAGCAGCTGCTGCTGCTACGGGGTCCCCCCTGTATTGAGCCATTGTTAGTTGTGTTGGGTGGAATATTGAGCAAGTGTGTAGCACCCATTGCTGCTTGGGATTCGCCTACATATTGAGGGATAGTTAGTTATGTTGGGTGGAAGATTGAGCCAGTGTGTAGCACCTATTGCTGCTAGGGATCCGCCTCCATATTGAGGGATAGCAAGTCAGGCTGGGTGGATGATTGATCCAATGTGCAGCACCTATTGCTGCTAGGGTTCCGCCTCCATATTGAGGGATAGCTAGTCAGGTTGGGTGGAAGATTGATCCAATGTGCAGCAGCTGCTGCTGCCAGGGGGTCCCCTCTGTATTGAGGCATTATTAGTTGTGTTGGTGGAAGATTGAGCCAATGTGTAGCACCTACTTCTGCTAGGGATCCACCTCCATATTGAGGGATATCAAGTCAGGTTGGGTGGAAGATTGATCCAATGTGCAGCGGCTGCTGCTGCTAGGGGGTCCCCTCTGTATTGAGGCATTGTTAGTTGTGTTGGGTGGGAGATTGAGCCATTGCTGCTAGGGATCCGCCTACATATGGAGGGATAGTTAGTTGTGTAGGGTGGAAGATTGAGCTTGTGTGTAGCACCTGTTGCTGCTAGGGATCCGCCTCCATATTGAGGGATAGCTAGTCAGGTTGGGTGGAAGATTGATCTAATGTGCAGCAACTGCTGCTGTTACGGTTTCCCCTCTGCATTAAAGCATTGTTAGTTGTGTTGGGTGGAAGATTGAGCCAGTGTGTAGCACCTATTGCTGCTAGGCATTACCCTCCATATTGAGGAATAGTTAGTTGTGTTGGGTGGATGATTGATCCAATGTACAGCAGCTGCTGCTGCTAGAGATCTCCCTCCATATTGTGGATTAGTTATTCAGGTTGGGCGGCACATTGTTCCAAGTGTGTATGACCTACTGCTGCTGGAGATCTCCCTCCACATTGAGGGTTAGTTAATCATTCTGTTGGAAGATTGATCCAATGTGTAGCATCTACTGCTGTTGTGGTCTCCCTCTGGATTGCGACCTAATGAAAAGGCAAGGAGCCACCTAGTGGTGAAATTATGAACAACATCTCGACAACCTAAATAAAATAAATGTGTGCCGAATGGGGGTTTAAATTAGCCAAATGGGGGGTTCCGGAAGACCTTCTGCACTTAATCATCTGTCTATACTCTAATACAGCCATCTGCATAAGATTAAAATAGGACTGGCATCTTTCACACAGTATTCCAATAAATCATGGCCTTAGACAAGGATGCATGTTAGCCGCTTAACTTTTCAATCTTTATGTTTCCGATGTCGGCAAATTTCTTAAACCTGCTGCACTAATTCCCCCCAAGTTTGGCACCTTAAAAACATCATGGATTGCCTACACTGACGGTTTTTTGCTTTTTGACCAGGCCAAGATCGGCATGCGTAGGCTACTCCTAGCATTTACCAACTATGCAAAGGAGAATGCCTTTGTGATAATCCACAAAAGACAACAATGATGGTGCTGTTGAGGGCTAGAAAACACAACTATGGTAAATGGTTACTGCAGTCGAAGGACATGTAAGTGGTCACAAACCTGACATACCTAGGTTTCCATTTCTCAGCAATTCCCAGCTTTGCTGCAATACAGGCTTCAGTAACCTGTAAGACCAAAAATATCACTAATCAGCTGTCTTTCATTGACAGAAAATACGCAACCTACTTTATTAAGTCAACCGTAAAATTCTATAAGGAGAATTTAATTCCAAAGTTGACCTATGGGATCAAATTATTTCCCAACAAACCTCAATTCTGGTTAGACACCGTAGAAAGAAAAATTTTGAGACAGACTTTAGTAGATCCCAATGCGGTACCAATAGCGGCCAAAAGATTTGGACTAGGCCTGGTTTTGCTAAAAGCCCATGTACAGTGGCAGATGCTTCTCCTATATCATAACATTCTTACACCTGTCCCAGGTTCCTTACATTCAGAAGCGTATGATGTCTGTCACTGTCTCACAGACCATCTTCCACTGGCTTTCTCTTGAAATTGAAATCTCATTGTGAGATGATACTTTCCGTCTTCGGTCTAGACACCGCATTGTTGAAATGTACACTGGCAAAGGTTAAAACTGCGCTATATGATCAAAATTGGTGTGAAACAATTGACGCATTTCATGGTTTTACCTCTTTGCAACATCTGTCACACGAATATAAGTGCAGAAGTTCGGTTACCCCCTTCCTTGTGATGTTTCCAGACGGATACTATCGCTCTGCGATACTTCATCTACGGTGGAACCTACTCCACACCAAGGAGATCCTGATCAGGAGGGGGGCCATCAACCCTTCAGCCTTCACATGTAGACACTGTAATGATACTGAGATTATATAAAATATCAAACACTTGTTTTTGGACTGTCCAGGCTTGCATTTCGAAATAACCTCCTACTTTAGTAAAATTGCATGTGCCAGCAAATTTTTCGACCTGACTGAATTGTGGAAAAGATTCACCAGTTGCCGCGGTTGCCGTTGCCGCATTTGTAAAATCATGGCAAATTCCAATGTTCAAAGAGCGGTATTACATGTTCAAAAAGCTTATCTTGTTTAATGTCATTTGTATAGTTTTTATTAGGATGCTTTGTTACGAAGTGTAGTTGCCATGGAGTCTGCCAGCGGGCCTGTGAAAAGAGTGGAGAACTGTTTGTGGAGATGCAGTGACCAGACCACTAGGATTCAATACATCTAATCATTTGCACTTTCTGAAAAAGAAAAGAAAGGCATTGGATATCGATTTTACTCTGAACCCTATTTGATCCCTTGACAAATTATCCAGTAGAACGAACCCCTGGTACTTCCAAGCCACAGGGTTAACTTCCTCCCCAAGCGTACATGATTGCACATAATCTTCAAGCTCATAGTTCCTACAACAGTTATGATTTGTTTGATTTATCAAAGAGTAAACAAAAGCAACAAAATAAAATAAAACACAAGACCAATCGAAATGGCATTGGAGGAGGTGGTATTGAAACCCAGCTCTCACAACCTTTAATTCGGAGGCGAGTGCCCTCACCACATCACATCGAGTGCTTACGCATTATGACGTAGAAGCCTGGATGAGTGTTAATACATTCCCATATGTCGCCAAGCGTTAGACTTGCACAAAAGAGATTAGGAGGAGGCTGCTAATTTCACTTTCAGGCTATCAATGGTTTAATAAAAGAAAAAAATTAAGCAAAGGTCTCTCATCGATATAACGGGTCTCGCACTGGGCCAAAGTGGGTCTCATATGTCTGCCAATATTCCAAATGTCGATGACAAGTACTGTAAGCGGACAGGATTCAACATACAGAATCGGGATGTGACTCATGCACTTGCTACAGTCAGTAATAACTACACTTGCAGCATAGGGTAAAGAAGAAGCAGACCCAGATGTAGGCTTAAGTCTCCTGGTTTTTCTACTCAGATGTGTGTGCCGCATGCCTAATAAGAGCTCCAAAAGAAAGATTTAAAAACGCCTTCTTGATCTCAGTGGGATGAGAGATGAAGGAATAGACACAATAATAGCTGTACCTCAACAGAGTAAAAAGGGCCTGCATACGGCGATGTCGGACGCGCCATTCGGCCACCGTTTCATGTTTTGTCATTTCAAAGATCACTGATCAGCATCCACATATGTCCAGTTTCAAAACAAAGGGGGGAATGTTGGGACACACGTAGTGCGACCCAACCTGGCAAAAAGGTTCAGGTTGTAAAAAACCCTATTAGTTAATATTGGTGCATGTGCAGTGCTAGTTATCTGCGGCAGGGGGGATATGTAACCATTGCAGTAAGCTTTGACACATATTAGATGCAATACACAGCAACACAGAAAGAGCAACACATGTATAAATGCTGCGGTTACCGAGGTTATAGATAGGGTAGTGCATTAGAGCTTTTATATATAATAGTGGTTCATGAAGTTATGTTGTGTGTAAGGTGGGAACTCAGAACTTAAGTTGCCACAAAGGGAAGACAGAGTTAGGATGGCAAGGCAGTGTGTTGATATGGCAAGAGTGCCGCCATGTTGGATCTCGAGTAAGAATGCACCATAAACAGAATCAAGGTCCTGCTGTAGAGTGTAAGTGATTTCAATCCAGCACTCCAACTAAGTCAATGCCTAGTATGGGATGCCCAATGAAAACCCTTATTATATATTTTTATGTCAAAAGTTCTTTTAATTCTGGATGATGTGCCCCTTATATAACGCCCTCTCTTTGAATCCCCCCGGTCTCACTGAACCAAGAAGAAGGTTTGTTGGTGAGGAAATCCCTAGCTGGCCATGATCAGTGGGTGGTTCCTATCTCATTCCGAAGCCTGATGTTAAGTCACGCCCATGATGCAGCCACAGCCGGTCATAGGGGGTTTCATACAACACTTGAAATCTAAAGAGAGGTTGCATACTGGCCACACATGGGGCAGGACCTCGACCAATACTTGAAGGAGTGTCTTGTGTGTGCACAATTTCAGCCAACATCCCTCATACACCGTGCACCTCTCCAAAAGAACGGGATGACACTGCCATGGTCAGATTTGCAAGTCGATTTTATCGGGCCCTTGATTCGCTCCTCTCGGGGAAACAAGTACATGTTGACCGTGACATGCTTGTTTACTAAATGGGTGGAATGTCTGCCGGCCCCAAACTGCAAGGCAGAAACAGCAGCTGCCCTGATGATCAACCACATCTTTTCACGTTTTGGACTACCCCAAAGGATCGAGTCAGACAGAGGTAGCCATTTCACCAGCGAAGTAATGACAAAGATGTGGGAGATACTTGGGGTTAAAAGGTAGCTACACATTGCTTACCAACCAGCCTCTAGTGGTGCAGTCGAGAGATACAACAGAACAATTGTGAGCATATTTAAAAAGTTTGTGGCAGATTCTGGGCGCAGTTGGGATATTCGATTACCTCTTGTCCTAATGGCCATCAGATCTACCCCTTTATCTGCAACTAAAATGTCACCGTTTGAGCTGGTGACTGGATGCAGGATGGTGCTTCCCCAGCATCTGCTCTATAGAACCCAAGAGCAGACATTGATCAATGCCTCCACAACTCATGAGTATGTTGAAAATCTGAGAAAACACCTTAAACATGCTTTTGCCTATGCTCAGCGAAATCTAGAAAGATCAGCCGACAGCATGAAGACCCACTATGACTTGAAGATGACCAGGAAAGAGTACAATGTAGGAGACCGGGACTACTTATACAATTTCCAAAGGAACCAGGCCAAACAGCGCACATTTTTGCTTACCTGGAGGGGTCCTTTTGAAATTGTAGACAAAATCTCACCAGTCGCCTACAAAATCCGCAACCCCAAAGGCAGTTTGGCAGGGGGGGAAGATAAGTGGGTCCATATTAACCAACTAAAGTGCTGCCATCCTAGGCACACTGTGCAGCAACTGGAGGAGTCTTCTGGAACCCCAGAGGGGGCCACTCCAGATCCATAAAATTCCAACTCTAAAATATTCCATATATAGCCTATAAAATACAATAATAAAAATGTGTCCTGATTATCAAATGCATGTGTCCACCCCACTACATTAATAGTGGTGGGGAAATGTCTACGAATATGTTTTTGCTTTGTCATCCTAGGATTGATAAACCATGGAGACTAACCAAGGAGGACTACCCGGGGAACGGGAGGAAAGATCCGAGGGGCCCGGAGTATCGCTCAATACTCACAGCAGGACTGGCGAGGAGAACCCATCGATCCACCCCTGATGGATGAAAAAAGACGATGAACTTTGCCATTCGTGGAATCAGAAGAGATGAAACTGACATCCCAGTCTTGCGAATTCCCATTGACGGTCGATCGACGCCAAATCGCAAGAGGGGGGGCTTGTGAGATATTTTACCCACTAGTCCAGGCCCTGCAACATTACTGTGCATTGCAATCACCCACAAGTGTGCAGTAAAAATATGAAAAATAGGCTGCCATCCACTTTTGCCTATGTCAGTGGTAACACAGGAGACCACTGGAAAAACACATCATTTGGCTGCCCAAAAAGCAAAGCTGATTGCAAAAGAAACACAGATCTGTTTGGAAATCCTTTTTTCTTGGTTGTCAAATTTGCAAAAATCATGGCTCACAAACCACCCAAAAGACCCAACCTCCTTGTTGGGTGTTAAACATCATACTACTTCAAGAATCCACATAAATAAAATGTCCACAGAAGTACACTTATCAGAAGAAAATCCACATTGAAGATTGCTTGCTTGGAAATCTGTCAAAAATGGGTGCAATACCGTTACTCGCCTCTGTCAGACGCTGGCGATCTCTAAATCTGACAGTAGAAACTTGTGTCTCAAAAGCTAAATATGCCAAAGAAGAGACGTCCATCAAATGCAATATAGGGTGCCACATATTGATTTTCATGTTGAAAAAGACTGAAATTGAAGATGTGTTTGCTTATTTCAAATTTGTAGCTGTCATTTTGCAAAAGAAACAATGTTACAATTGACCTTAAAGCAACCTGATTCAGCTAAACTTCCAAGAGGTTTCCCACACTGAGCTTCAAAGACATTCCACACCTTCTACCCAACAAAATAATCTTCCCCCCTGCTCTGCTAAGAAACCGGCAGGCCAGTGTGAAAGAACCTGGGAGGGGCACTCTGGCATGTTGTTCTGGGAAAGAGACAATGGGTTCCTTGAACTGAATAGAAAATGATAATTTGGGTGTGACTGACACCAACTGCCCTGGCAGGAAGAAGGCCATGTGACCCTCCAGCCCCGCCAGACCTTGGAGATGAAGACAAACCGTTGTGTGGATTCAGAAAGCATAGGAAATATCTTTTTTTTAAAAAGACGTATAGCAAATTGTACTGAACTGATACAAATATGAAATTTATAGGTTGTTAAAATGAAAAATTTGCTCACAGTTTAAAACTAATCTGGAATCTGTGCGAAATTCAGTGACTGAACCACGAAATTGTTCATATTCTAGCTATTGTGATTATGTAAGGAACATGAAAAATTACAGGAATATGCCTAGATGGTATATGCATGCATGTGTAAAAATTGGTACAGAATGACACTGAGTGACCGCCCAAAAGCACCAAAAACTTTCACTTGTGAACCAAAACTCGTAGGAAGATAAGATTTGGACAGAAATGTACCTTAGTCAATCTGTCATGTAATTATGTATTATTAACAAGTTGTGCATATTGGAAATATTTTTTGGGGGAAAATAGATTTTCTGGTTAAAAGCAAAGGCGAGGGATTTTTTCTGCACCCTAAACACCATGTCACTCTGACACATGATGACACCTCATGACACACTGTTCCCTTCTCAAATCAGGAGAGGGGGAATTCTCTGACCTATCAGATCCTTAGAGGGTTGGGCATTGTTTAATCAGCCTCCTCACCCCTTGGAAAATGGATAAATAGGGACTGTTGAGGACCCAAAAAGACACACACTTTCACTCAGCAACTGATCCACTGGCGAAGCACCCTGCAGGAAGATCAAGACTCTAGAACCTAGATCCAGACTCCAGAACTCTGAAGCAGAAAGGCCAATCCAAAAAGCTGAACCCTTCTCAGCTGGCCTTTAAAATCTTGCAATCTGATTTAACCCCTAGACTTCCACGGGGCCTAACCTAACTCATTCAACAGCCTGGCTGAGCTGTTTTGCTGCTTCTGCCCAAAACCCGTGCTAGAACCCAAGATCCAGATCAGCCCAGCAGAGCTATAACCCAGAACCCGTCAGATCCAGTCCAAGAGGCCGTTGTCATGACCACTGCTTCAAAGGAGTCAGGACCAACCCAACACCCTTGGAAGCAGGCTCATAACATACACCATCGGCGCCAGCCAGTCCCAATGGGGACCTTTTGGACCCTGTCCTGGCACCGGTGGTGCCAGGCTCATAAAATGGACCAGTCCCGGCACAGGATGCGCCGGGCTCATAACAAGTGTGAAAGTGCTTGGGTGGACCTACCTGCAGCAGACCATGCTGCTTACTTACCAGCAGAATGATGTTTCATTCTCTTCTGGCAGGGACTACTTTTTCTTCTGGGTGGGGCAGGCACCACTCCCTGGATCATTGATGCTGGAACCCTTCTGGAAGCAGGAACTCTTTTTTCCTGGGCGAGGCTGTGGAAGGAGAGACCTAAGCACTCCTGTGGGCTATTTAAACCACACCCGATTGGTGCAACGTGCTTCGCGTTATTCTGCATCTGCAGCAGGACGCTCACCGTGTCAGCTCCAGGGAATCTTCAGCTCCGGATCCTGTGAATAAGAAAATTACCTGCTGGAACCAATCTGCAGTCTTCAGCAACTCCTGCAAAAAACAAAAGGCACAGGTTAGGCAAAAGCAAGGTTGGCGCTTCAACTTACCCGATCCATCGGCAGCATCCAAGGCGTTTTTTCTGCATTTCTCGTCCGGCATCGGGCCTGCAAAGACAAAGAACATTGGTTACTAACGCTTAGTAGCAAAACGACTTACCTGCGTTACGCTCGCCCCAACGCTGCTCGCGCCGCATTCCATCACCTGTAAAGACAAAAAGAGACATTAAGGTGCATTCTACAGCCCTAGAGCATCCTTTCTTCTTACGTGCCATCCTATTCTCCATCTTCTTGCTTCGTTCATTGCCACGAACCGAGAGGGCATCTTCTTTGGCACCGGCAGCAACTGAAAAGGAAAAAGACATAGGCCCTCATTACGACCCTGGCGGAAAGTGACTGACCGGAGCGCCACAGCGTAAATAGCGTTTCCGCCATTGCACGAAGGAGCAAAGTGCGGCCCATTCCGACCCATCGGGCACGAGCACCACGCCACGGCGGAAGTGCAAAGTCCGCGATGGCGGAAATGACCCCAAAACGGCCCACACCGCCGCCGTACGGCGCCCTAGGTGCTATACCGCCACCCCTCTTAGCGGTCACCGCAGTGTGCGCCTACCGGAAAGTACGGTGACCGGAAATATACGGAAACGGAAGTAAAAACATGGGCCCGGAACGGGAAACATCCCGCCGTACACCTATAAAACCACTAAAACCACACAACCACTAAAATCACTACCCTGAAACACACCCCAACCCGTCACCCACCCTAGCGAAACCAAGAAAAATGGGAAAAGTAGCGAAGAAAGCGTGCGACCGCAAGCGGCAGGTCCACTTCTCCCGTGAGGAACTCACCGTGCTAACAGAGACCCTCCAGGAGAATGCTGCCGTCGTCTTCTCCACGCAAATGACCAGAACGGCACTTGCAAACAAGAAGACCATATGGGCTCTGGTGGCACAGCGGGTAAGTGCGGTGGGGACCGCACCCCGCACCCCACAGCAATGCCGCAAGCGATGGGACGACCTGCGGATACGCGTCCGCAGCATACTCTCTGCCAACCGCAACATTGCCACAGCCACCGGGGGAGGTCCTGAATCACCCATCAAGTTGACCCCCTGGGAAGAAATCTGTGCCTCCACCATCGGAATAGAGAGCATAGAGGGAGTCGGAGGGATGGAGAAAGGAGTGCAGACATCCGAAGATTCAGGTAGGTGGGCCCGATAAAACAATGCCAAATCCACACAGTCCATCCATGTGAAGTACCATGCGTCCACATAGTGCAACAGAAACACATGTCCAGGAGAACGTCCACACACATCGGCCTGATAGCGCACGTTAAAACCCACAATAAATACATAAATAATTAAAAACCCCTAATACACGCACTACACGTGCAGCAGGCACACCCTAACTGCAGGCTGCCAAACAACTGCACCCTCACTCCACACACAAATTAAAGCACCTCCAAGGCCCCGACCCAAATCACCCTCAGGTACCACCCCAAAGCATGTGATACAATGCCATTCCAATTCCCACAGACCCATCAATAACCCTCGCCCTCCTTTACTCCACCACAGGGTCCGATCCAAACGACAAGCTACAGGACACCCCTACCAGCACACCTGCAAAGAGGGCCAAGACCAACGGCCAGAGACCCTCCACCTCAGCTGCACGCATCAAGACACGGCAGCAGCACAAATCAGGTGGCAGCACAGAGGAGGGAACATCAACAGGCACCCCAGCAGCCAGCATGCCCACAACACCACCACCACAGGTCCCCCCAATGGATGCCACAGAAGGCACTGCCTCTGGTGGCAGCAGCACCATAGGTGACACCCCATTGATGGCAGCATGCTCGGACACAGAAAATGGGGATGTCGAAGTCAGATCCATCCATGACCTGTCCCAATCCCCCTGTCTGTCCCATCCCGTACAACATGAGGATACCACGCAGGGGCACCCACAAGACGACGACTGGCCATCCCCCACAAGCCCTGTGGCAAGGCAACATGAGGACAACAGCCCCTCTGTGGCACCCCCGCAAATGGCCATGGCCCAGCAGAGGCAACAGTCCCTCGACCAGTTAATCGTACAACAGCAGCAACTGGCCACACTCCTCAAGGACCATGCCGATGAATGTGGGGGCACTAAGGCAGACATAGAAACATCAACTGAGACACTTAGGGCAGAAATGGAGAGAGGTACAGAGACGCTAAGGGCACAAATGGAGAGTAGCACCGAGAGCCTGAGAGTCCAAATGGAGAGTAGCACCGAGAGCCTGAGAGTCCAAATGGAGAGTAGCACCGAGAGCCTGAGAGTCCAAATGGAGAGAAGCACCGAGAGCCTGAGGGGGGAACTGCATGCGACGTCCAAAGACGTATGTGCCGAACTTGCCGCAGTGCGCCGTGTGCTCACTGAGCTCTCGCAAACCCTTAGGGACATGCATGGACGTGAGCAGGCAGACACATCATCCGTTGCAAGTTCCGTCCAGGGCAGCCCCCAACGTAGATCTGGAAGGAACCTGCGCTCCACAGGCAGGGGTGCCCCTGATACCCGCAGAGGGGGCTTGCAATAGCGACAGCCCACTGACAATGAGCATCTTTGGACACTGGTGTTCGGGGGGGAGGTAGGAGGGTGGAGGGGGTGTGTTGGGCTCACTTGGGTGGCGGGTCGATAGGGTGTTCAACATGACATCACATATGCCATAAAAAGTGCACGATCAACCAATGAGATGTGTGGACATTGATCTTTGTGTACTAGGCCATCATAGGCGTACAGTCCATATTGTGCATGTCCCAGACACACGCAGTGCCACGAGTCCCGTGTCCATGTATCAGCCACCAGGCGTGAGTGCTAGAAGCATACATCAATGAGATGCTGACGAATGTCACGGGCCTCCGGTGCCTCGCAGACTCCATGAGGTGCTGCCACATCCCCACCCTCATCATGACCATCATCAGGTGCTTGCAGTTCTGCGTCAGGGGGCATGGGCACATTTCTACGTACGCACATGTTGTGGAGCATGACACATGCCATGACCATCTTTGCAACCTTCTCATGGCGGTACAGGAGTGCCCCGCCAGACCTGCTGAGGCAGCGGAAACGAGTCTTCAGTAGGCCGAATGCCTGTTCAATGACTACACGGGTACGTGAGTGGGCATGGTTGTAGTCCTCCTCATGCTGGTCCCGTGGGTTCCGGACTGGTGTGAGGAGCCATCTCTTCAGTGGATATCCAGCATCACCTGTATGTGGACGAGAAACGTATGATGTGGAATGCCATTGATACGTACGCAAACCCCCCCCCCCTTCCTGCCAGGTCATTGCCAATTCACATACCCCACATAATCATGCATGTAATGAAACTCACCGAGTAGCCAGGATCTGTTCCCTGCGTGTCGCTCCATGTAGCGTGGTATTGTAGAGTTCCTCAAGACCATAGAATCATGGGTTGATCCAGGGAATCGGGCACAACAATGTGTAATGATCCTGTTGGAGTCACACACCATTTGTACATTCAGGGAATTAAATTGTTTTCGGTTGCGGTACTGGGCCTCCATGGCATGTGGGACGACCAATTCCACATGGGTGCAGTCGATGGCACCAATGCAACCCGGTATGCCGGCAAGTGCATGGAATCCCACTTTTGTGTTGGTAATTTCCTGCTCCGAGCGTGGTAGAGAGATGTAGTCGTCTGCGTGCTGCAGGAGGGCATCGAGCACTTGAAATAGTGTCCGTGAGAACAGTGGCTGAGAAATGCCATGCAACTGTCCGACTGTGTGCTGGTAGGTGCCTGTGGCCAGGAAGTGGAGTACAGACACCACCTTCAGTAGGGGTGGGATGGCGGTTGGGCTATCTATCATGCTGACAAGGTCAGCCTGTGTCATGTCCACAATGGCGGCTATGGTGTCCCGGTCCAGACGGTAGAGGGTGTGGATCTGCTCATCAGTGAGGTTGAACGGATGTGCTCGGAGGCGTGGGATTGCGGGCTGCCTGCGTGGTGGTAGTGGCTGTGCTGGTGGGCCTTGCTGGCCCTGCCTTGGCCTCCTCCTCCTCCTGCGTCTCCTCCGTGCGGCTGGTTGTAGTTGGTGTTCGTCTTCTTCTTGGAGTTGGAGCACTTGCAGTGCTATCAGGTCCCCCAGGGCCAACATCGCGAGTCCTGCCGGTAGCATTTCGGTGTGGTTGTGGGAGGAGACTGGCTGTGCAATTTATGTGTTTTCAGGCTGTATGGCCTCCACCTGTGGTGATTAATTCCACCTGTGCAAACTGCTCTCCCCTTTGGCCGAGCACGTCCCGCGCACAACGCTGCAATTCGGGGAATGGAATCTTGCTATTGCAATCATGTATTTGTACCCGATGGCCGTGTAAGATTGGTTGATATGTTCATTCTGCTGTGGTCCCATTGTTTCACATACTATCTGTGCAGTCGCGAACAGACTTGTGAAGGGTCAGTGGAACGTAGTACTCGAGTAACGGTGGGCCCTCATGCATCACTGTACCGAGTTGCAACGACGGGCGGGGCGTCCCATTTGTGGGTGAAGGCAGTTGCCATTTTCACACACAGCCGCACTCGATGGAATAATTAGTGATTTCAAACGGCCACAGATGCCTTTTCGACGTGATGTTGCAAATGAGGAATTCGAAGGGCGGCGCTTTCGGTTTCCAGCTAGCGGCGAGGAGATGCCCACAGGTCTGACTGCAAATATAACGTTCTATTGTTCAATGTCCTTGAGACAGGGCCCATGGCGAGGAAGCAATGATTGATATGAATAGTTTGGGATGCGCAATAGCTACGTGGGCGATGAGGCCGGCCGTTCCCAAATACATGTTACTTCACAACACTGGAATTACGGGCTGGGGCACTGTGGATTTTGCAGGCTGCATAACGCACAGACTCAATGGATGTTTCTAATGTTATGTGAGTAATTATTCAGGCGTTTTGATCCCGGGATGAGGGAATGATGAATGGATGCATGGGCAGGTGATTTGATACAGAGTTTGCCATGTACAGGGCTTCTTGGGATCTATCCGCCTCCCCTACGCTATGTGATGCAGGGCTGCCATAGTGGGACCATCGTCTATCTGGCCTTGTTGAGCCCTCCCTGTCTCGACGCGCCCTCAGACACTTGTGTCCATGCACGTTAACATTCCCATCTGATGGATTCTGTTTTGACAGACGCATGCACAGGTACACTCGTTTGTGATGGTGTTTGCACCTCGATATAGATGGTTATGAGTCGCAAGTGGTTTTGGGGTGGTGATGATCCTTTGGAGTGGGCTAGCATGCATATGGCTGTGGATTTCGTGTGATCATTGAAGTGAGTTGTTGGAATGTAGTTCTGATGGCCATTCTGTTCTTTTTCTTTTCTTTTGGTTGACAGGTATCTCCTCCCCTTTTGCCACTGCCATCTGTATGCCACTCCTGCAGATGGGTTTTACTCCCGACACCTGCTGCTTCGTGTTAATCAGTGGAGCAGCATTACGATCTTATGGGACGATCGCCAATGGCCCACATGCCCTTACGCAGTACTGGTGGCTCGGAGCAACATTTCGGCCTTTCAGCTGGACTAGTGCCTCCCCATTGGGACGGCCCTGCGGTTCTGTGCGCTTCCATGTTGCCTTTTCGTACGTGAATGTGGCTCTGTGTACCATGGGGGAACAGGGCGACACACAAGTAGTGGCTGGTCATTTCTTGCGGATGCAGCCCACAATGGTGATTGGTGTTTTGGAGTTCATGGCCTGATGGCTGTATGGGCTTGGTGACTTTGATGTGCATAAAATTTCTATTCTGATTTGGCCCGTGTAGCGTTTTTCTTTGCAAGTGATGTGGCATATGCCTATTTGGGGGGCGATGTATTGTGAGGAGATCTGCATTGGGTTCCAGCTTCGGAGTTTAGTTGCGTGGTACTGTACTGGGCGCGTTTGCCTACTAAGCCCGTGAGGTCAGGGATGGGGGCTGCCAATATGACAGTTTGAATGTTGTCATGCTCAGGGGCGGGGGATTGGGTTTTGTGTAACAGATGCCGGTCAGCCAGGTGGACTGGTGGAATGATGTGATTCTCGGAATATTGCTGGTCACAGGTGCCTGTGTTTGCGTGCGTTTCTTGGTAGGGGACTGTGGTCATGTCCATTGGGATGGCTTCTGTATTCGTGCCATCTGTGCCCTGCAGCTCCCATTGGCCCCTCTTGTGTTTCTTTTGTTCGTTGCCATGCATGGGTGACTTGTACATTTCAATGGTTGCATTGTGACTTCATTGCACCTACGGGGAGTTGTACTTTGTGGGCAGGGAGCGGTGTACAGGCACTCAGTGGGGCCGTTTACGGTTGATTCGCGATGCCGTACTTCTCACCATGGCGGAATGGTACATTACGCCATGCCTGATGGCGTTAGGTACATGTCCGCTAGGGTCGGAATTGGCGTACCCTTGCGCCATGGTGGTGTTTGCGGTTTCGCATGGCGCGCGCGCGCGTGCTTGGTGCAGTTAGCGTTGGCGTTCACTACGGTGTCGCTAATGGCTTCGTACTTTGCGGTGACGGGTCATAGTCGCACCGAGCGCTATTCGATGGCGGTATTGCATTTCCGCCATCGTTTTCCGATTTCCGCAAGGGTCGTAATGAGGGCCATAGACATTAAAAGAGAGCAATCTAAAAAGAACTTTAATACTTACAAGTCACGCTCGTGCAGCAAACGGCGGCATCGCTCTCAAATCACCCTCTGCAATCAAGAGGCTGAACTCAAATCCAGTGAAGTAACTGGACCCAGCGCCCCTGCACAAGACGCAGGATGGAGATCCCGGCATTCACCTATTTAAGGTGAGCGCGACTACAACCCAGTACCACGGGGAGAGAGGGAGAGAGGGGCTTGGAACTTCTCCCAACCTTCCAGCCACTAATACCTAGATTTTCTACTTGCAGACACCTCACCCTTCGGGTCAAATTTTCAGTGAAGAAGGGGCCTAATCCGGGAGCCAAACGAATCCTACGCCTAACGCTGAAGACGGTTTCACCGCCCAGTCAAGACCCGCGCCTCCGAGGGAATCAGGTGAGCGTTACAGAACGCAAAGCCTTACCACATATTTCTCGCCCAGGCGCAATGGAAACTTCAGACACAGACCAATTGGCCCAGTTACTTGGGGAGTTGAGGGCAGAAGTACACGCAGCACGCCAGGAAACAAATGCCTTAAGGAGGGAGTTAGTGGTCTCTAAGGAACGAACAGACGACTTGGCTAGACAATTGCTGCAAGCCCAAGCGGGACAAACTCCTCTGCCTACTCCTAGTGGGAGTCATGCTCCAACGACTTCTACCAATCCGGTGCACATTAACCTACCAGGAAATGTACCTTTGGCTCCGCCCGAGCGCTTTTCAGGTGATCCGAAAAGATTTGCTGTGTTCATCAATCAGTGTCGCTTGCATTTTTTATGCAGACCCGCCGCTTTCCCAACGGACCAGGCTAAGGTGGCCTTCGTGCTCTCATATCTTAGTGGCAGCGCCGCAGATTGGTCTATTCCTTTAGAGACTCGAGATGACCCTGTTCTTCATAACTTCCAGGATTTCCAAGCTAGTATGGAAAAATTGTTTGCAAGACACTCGCAGGGACAGTCCCTGGACAATGAACTTCTTTCACTACGACAGGGCAATCAAGATCTTCTGGCCTACATTGCATCGTTCAACAGATTAGTGGTTGAAACCGGATGGCCTGAGGACAAGAGAATCACCCTTTTCTACAGAGGACTGCGTGGAGAACTTAAAGACGTTCTGGCTCAGGTGGTGAACCCTCCACAAGACTGTTCCGAATACATCGACCTGGTGGTTCAATTGGATCATAGAATACAGAATCGGAAGGCCGATCGTTCCAGATTTGAAACTCGAGTTTTTTCTAGACCACAGAGTTCAGCTAAAGGAAATGATACCGTGGAACCCATGCAGATTGGGGTTGTGAAAGGACCTCTAACCCAAAAGGAAAGGGAAAGAAGAAGACAATTGCAATTGTGCCTTTATTGCGGAAACTCGGGACACTTCCTTCGAGATTGCCCAGTGAAACCAAGGAAGAAGATAGTAGGAGCTTCTGATAAAGGTGCCGAAGGTTCTGAGTCGGAAAACGACCTCGCCCGACAAGTGTAGAGGTCCGCTTGCCGAACGTTAAAACCAGTTCTTTGACCTCGCATTTCATCATGCCCATGGTCCTCGTGAGTCCAGAACAACCTAATCGTATGCATGCCCTTAAAGCATACATTGATAGTGGCGCAATCGGCAATTACGTGGACTGTGAATTGGCCGCCAGGATGAATCTATCTCTTTGTCCTAAGACGGTGAAAGACGTCATCACCACCGTGGATGGTACGGAAATAGCTTCCGGACCAGTAACTCACACCACCATGGAAGTGACCTTGATAAGCCAAGATGGACATCAAGAGAAGATCGTGTTTGACGTGATCAAGGCTCCGCAGTTTCAAGTTATCCTGGGAATCCCTTGGTTGGAGAAGCACAATCCTCAAATTGATTGGCGAGCAAAGACAATCCGGTTTCCAGAATGCGCTCCTACCTGTTATCCTCAGCCCCTTACTAAGCTGGCAGCAACTACTTTTGAGAACTCTCAACTGCCTCCAGAATACCGGGAATTTCAAGATGTCTTTCAGAAAGATCAAGCTAATTCTCTGCCTCCTCACAGATCCTACGACTGCCAGATAGACTTGATTCCGGGATCCACTCCTCCGTGCAGTCGAATTTATGCCCTCACAGAACCTGAAAATCTTCACCTGAGGCAGTATTTGGACCAGTACCTGGCTAATGGATTTATCCGTCCTTCGAAGTCCCCAGCCTCCTCAGCTCTGTTCTTCGTTCCAAAAATAGAGGGAGACCTAAGAACATGTATAGATTATCATGCCCTAAACCAGATTACGATTAAGAACAGGTATCCGTTACCATTGATCCCTGAACTTCTTGACCAAGTTAAAAGTGCCTGTATCTACACAAAGCTGGACCTCAGAGGAGCTTACCATTTGGTGCGAATAAAAGAGGGCGATGAATGGAAGACGGCCTTTCGTACTAAATATGGACTGTTCGAGTATCAAGTAATGCCCTTTGGATTATGCAACGCACCGGCTGCCTTTCAGTATTTTATGAATGACGTCCTCAGAGAGCTCATTGACGTGTGTGTAGTTGTCTATATAGATGACATTCTGGTCTACTCGTCCTCTGAGGCGGAACATCGAAAACATGTCACAGCAGGACTGGAGAGGCTCCGTAAATACAGACTTTTTGCAAAGCTGGAGAAATGCGTTTTTCATGTCACTGAGGTCGAATTTTTAGGATTTATTTTGTCACCTAATGGAGTCCACATGGACTCAAGGAAAGTGGACGCTATCATTAAGTGGCCCTCACCAACGTCTGTGAAAGGTGTTCAAAGCATATTGGGCTTCGCCAACTTTTATCGTAGGTTCATTCCAGATTTCTCTTGAGTAGTCCAACCCATTACAGCCCTCCTTAGTAAAAATAAATGTTTCGAGTGGTCGACAGAGGCTGAACAAGCTTTTCAAGAACTAAAAACAAAATTTACCTCGGCTCCGGTTTTAAAACATCCTCGTCCGGAACTCCCCTATATCGTTGAGACCGATGCTTCCAGTCTCGCAATGGGAGCAGTGCTTTCGCAAAGGGACCCAGAGACAAACCAGTTACACCCAGTGGCATTTTGGTCCCGCAAATTTTCGGCTCCCGAAATCAACTATACCATTACAGATAAGGAACTTTTGGCTATTAAGTCCGCCTTTAAAGCCTGGCGGCATTATCTCCTGGGAGCCCGACACACAGTCACCGTCATTACGGATCATCGTAATTTACAGTACCTTAAATCAGCCAAAGCTCAATCCTCTAGACAACTTCGCTGGGCACTATTTTTCACCGAATTCGACTTTGTGATAACCTACCGACCTGGCAACAAGAATGGTAAAGCTGATGCCCTCTCCCGAATTGGAGTAGATGAACTCACGACCAATCCTGAACCCGTGCCCATAATTCCGGAACAGAGAATCCTGGGTTTGGTTAATGCACAATCCATTGAAGACATTGAAGTTACAGTTAAAAAACTTCTGACTCCAGCAGAGGTGCAAGACTGGCAACTCAAGGGAAAAGACTTCACTACGGATAAGAACTTACTATACTTTCGAGGAAGGTTATATCTACCTTGTATCGATTTACAAAAACAGGTGATCTCATGTTACCATGACTCCTTAATGGAAGGACATCCAGGTATTGCCAAAACGTCAGAAAAGATAAAAAGGCATTTTTGGTGGCCGTCTTGGAGAAAGGACATTAAGGATTTCATAAATTCCTGTGGTGTGTGCGCCCAACGCAAACGCCAGAAGGAGAAACCAGCAGGCCTTTTACAACCCCTAGACATTCCTCCACACCCGTGGCATTCTCTCTCCATGGACTTCATCACGGATTTACCACCATGCTCCGGATTTAATACAATTTTAGTAATTGTGGACCTATTCTCGAAAATGGCTCATTTTATCCCATTGAAAGGGTTACCCACAGCTTCAATTCTGGCCCGAGAGTTCCTCGAAAACATCGTTCGGTCGCACGGCTTTCCTTCAGTTTTAATCTCAGACAGAGGAAGTCAATTTATTTCCCACTTCTGGCGGAGTTGTTGTCGCCTAGCCCAAATTGATGTAAGGCTTTCAACCAGCCATCATCCCCAGACCGACGGGCAGACCGAGAGGACCAACCAAACCCTGGAACAATATTTGCGCTGCATGTTACAACAATCGGAGAGTACTTGGAAAGACATTCTCTGGATTGCGGAGTACGCTTATAATAATTCAGTCCATGCTGGAACCGGAAAGACTCCTTTTTTTCTTTTATATGGAAGCCACCCCCGCACCTCAAATCTTGATCCACCTCAGACTCTTGGGACCCCAGCTGTAGATCATCTGCATTCTACAATCACTCAAGCCTTTAAAGAGGCCACGTCTCACCTTAAGCGAGCCAAGGAACAATACAAGAAGTGTGCAGACCTACGTCGAAAGGAGGCCCCTCAATATCTTGTGGGAGATCAAGTCTGGCTATCAACCAAACATTTACCTCTCAAAGGACCACGTACTTTCAATCCACGATACCTGGGACCTTACCCAATCACTGCCATAATAAATCCAGTGGCAGTTAAATTGGGTCTACCTGCCCATATGAAAATACATCCAGTTTTCCACGTTTCCCTACTGAAGCCCATGCAACCTGGAACCCGTTTGACGAAATCTCCAGACCCTATTCTTGTGGACGGAGAACTGGAATTCGAAATACAAGACATCCTAGACTCCAAGATTTCCAAATCAAAACTATACTATCTGATTGACTGGAAAGGTTATGGCCCTCAAGAAAGATCTTGGGAACCGTCGGAACATGTTCATGCACCCCGTCTGGTTAAGAAGTTTCATCAAACTTTTCCTGATAAACCGAAACCCCCGGGGAAGACGAATTTGGGAGGGGCCTTGAGGGCGGGGTGCTGTCATGACCACTGCTTCCAAGGAGTCAGGACCAACCCAACACCCTTGGAAGCAGGCTCATAACATATACCATCAGCGCCAGCCAGTCCCATTGGGGACCTTTTGGACCCTGTCCTGGCACCGGTGGTGCCAGGCTCATAAAATGGACCATTCCCGGCACAGGAAGCGCCGGGCTCATAACAAGTGTGAAAGTGCTTGGGTGGACCTACCTGCAGCAGACCATGCTGCTTACTTACCAGCAGAATGATGTTTCATACTCTTCTGGCAGGGACTACTTTTTCTTCTGGGTGGGGCAGGCACCACTCCCTGGATCATTGATGCTGGAACCCTTCTGGAAGCAGGAACTCTTTTTTCCTGGGCGAGGCTGTGGAAGGAGACACCTAAGCACTCCTGTGGGCTATTTAAACCACACCCGATTGGTGCAACGTGCTTCGCGTTATTCTGCATCTGCAGCAGGACGCTCACCGTGTCAGCTCCAGGGAATCTTCAGCTCCGGATCCTGTGAATAAGAAAATTACCTGCTGGAACCAATCTGCAGTCTTCAGCAACTCCTGCAAAAAACAAAAGGCACAGGTTAGGCAAAAGCAAGGTTGGCGCTTCAACTTACCCGATCCATCGGCAGCATCCAAGGCGTTTTTTCTGCATTTCTCGTCCGGCATCGGGCCTGCAAAGACAAAGAACATTGGTTACTAACGCTTAGTAGCAAAACGACTTACCTGCGTTACGCTCGCCCCAACGCTGCTCGCGCTGCATTCCATCACCTGTAAAGACAAAAAGAGACATTAAGGTGCATTCTACAGCCCTAGAGCATCCTTTCTTCTTACGTGCCATCCTATTCTCCATCTTCTTGCTTCGTTCATTGCCACTAACCGGGAGGGCATCTTCTTTGGCACCGGCAGCAACTGAAAAGGAAAAAGACATAGGGCCTCATTACGACCCTGGCGGTAAGGGGTTTACGCCAGCGTTAGCTGCGCCGACCCCTTACCGCCAATTACGAGGTCCCCTAGCGCCATGGTGCTTTTAACACCTGCTTTTAGCAGGTGTTAAAATCCATGGCGCTAAGGGACCATGGAGTTAATTACGCCACCGTAATTTACGGTGGCGTAATTAACGCCTTCCCCACTCCCATTATGCCCTATGGGGCAAAAATGGGAATGGGGAAGGGTAAATGGGGATTGGGGACTTACCGCCCCGCCAAGGTCGGAATGGGGCGGTAAGTCCGCCAACCACCATGGCGTAAACATAGTTTACGCCATGGTGGTAAAGTCACGGCCCAGGCGGTAACTTACCGCCTGGGTCGTAATGAGGCCCAGAGACATTAAAAGAGAGCAATCTAAAAAGAACTTTAATACTTACAAGTCACGCTTGTGCAGCAAACGGCGGCATCGCTCTCAAATCGCCCTCTGCAATCAAGAGGCTGAACTCGAATCCAGTGAAGTAACTGGACCCAGCGCCCCTGCACAAGATGCAGGATGGAGAGCCTGGCATTCACCTATTTAAGGTGAGCATGACTACAACCCAGTACCACAGGGAGAGAGGGAGAGAGGGGCTTGGAACTTCTCCCAACCTTCCAGCCACTAATACCTAGATTTTCTACTTGCAGACACCTCACCCTTCGGGTCAAATTTTCAGTGAAGAAGGGGCCTAATCCGGGAGCCAAACGAATCCTACGCCTAACGCTGAAGACGGTTTCACCGCCCAGTCAAGACCCGCGCCTCCGTGGGAATCAGGTGAGCGTTACAGCCGTGCAGACATGAGTGCCTTGCTGAGAGCAGAACCAAGTGCCTGAGACGTGTCCGGTGGCGAATCCCAACAAAACCCTTGACCATATCTTTGATGGGTCCATTTTAAACCAAAGTTGTGAGTATTTAGCGTATAACTGTCCATAGTCATCTCTTAGTTTAAAGTAATCCATCCAACCCATTCCAACATATCCAGACTGCATTGTAGAATCTCTTTTGTCCATTCTGAATCCTTTCTCATCTATCTAATCCTGTGAGAATTGTTAGTATAAGCCAACCTGTTTGTAATTCAAAGCGCAATTTCATTTGAAATCTTGACTCCTTGCTAAGAAAAATCTACCTTTACTAAAACCTCTGTAACTTTTGAACCATACGTCCTAGAAACGGAATCCAAATGTCATTTTGAAGCTAACAGCCGTAGCTTTCAAACGCCTTTCGAATTCCTTATAGCTTTTCCGTAATCATGTTTCTCACGCACGGAAAAGTGGCCACGAATTCGCATTTGGCTCAATTTCATTCCATGTAAAACAGCTATTTCTTGATTTCAACTTCTGAATTTCGTTTTCCATCTGCTAATCATTCTACAATCATTGCTAGTGTTGACCTGAACCAATCCAAAGCAACTCTCACTTGTTCTGTACCCTATTCAGCAAATTAAAGTCAACTTTAGCATTTTTCCCATTCAATTCAAACCACATTTAAAAGCAATTGACCTGTTTTAAAATCATACCTGTTCTCTCTAAGTTTGCTGGGGGAATTGGGATTGAACTGCATTGTTGATTGTTATCCCTGAAACCTGTGTGCCCTCATTCCATCTCTTCATATTGCATAATAGGGGGGGATTGAGTAATATCAGGGGGAAAGAGTGATCACATTGTCTTTGATTGAGTTCATATCAAGTTTTATTTCTGTGTTGCATTCTTTCCTATCATTGCATTTCTTGAACCCATACAAAGTTATTCTCTGCTACATTATTCTTCCTATTCCTACTCCTAATTGATTAAAGAGATTGTTGATTATTGTAATACTACCCATTGCTGATCATTGTTCATATTCATAAGTGTGATATTCAGATATTATTCATATCCATAACAGTGTAATCTATATATTGTTCAATTCTTCAAATAAATCTTTTAATTTGCAAAACAAACCTATTTCTTGGTTCATTGAGACCGGGGGGATTCAAAGAGAGGGGCGTTATATAAGGGTACATCATCCAGAATTAAAAGGACTTTTGACATAAAAATATATAAATAAGGGTTTCCATTGGGCATCCCATACCAGGCATTGACTTAGTAGGAGTGCTGGATTGAAATCGCTTACAGATTGGGGGCTCGTAGCGGGATTTCTGGATTAGACATACCACTTGTTCAGTTTAATACAGTGTGCTAACTGACAGGGTACATAAATCCTGTTGGGCTACCACGCTGCGTTACACTGTAAAAGCACCCCTCAAAAGGGAACACTCTAAGGAAACGGTCTGTTTTGCAAAGATGAAATAATAAACTTCTGTAAGTAAGGAAGGAAATTAATATTTCCAAAATGGCGACATTGGTAGACATCAAGATGGCTAGAGAACACCTTTTGCATAAGTTATTTGTGGGAGGTGAATGGACTGAGCAGGACCAGAATGTGTGGTTGCAGGCAATCACACAACAGATCACTGAAATAGGGTTAGATATCTGGGAAGACTAGGGTCCCTTACATGTGGCACTGAGTGAACTATATATGGCCCCTAAGGCCAAGGATGAGCAAAATAAGATTGCCAAGATAGCGGCATATCTATATTTATCTATTGGAGCCATACAGGATAAATATGCTGAAGGCCAAGATCTGGCAAGTAGGCAACTGATGGCATTAGAAAAGGCCCAATCTGATCTGACTCTTCTGAGCAGAGGCTGCAGAAGAGCCAGGAGTCCGAAAATGAAAGCAGGCAGTATATAGTTAAAATAAAAGAGGACATGGGTATCCTACAGCAGGAAAAGGCAGACCAGGAAACCAGAAGTCTGGCATTGCCGAAGGAGTAACAAGAAGGTTTGGACTCCCTACTGCAGAGCCAGAAAAAGCTGGAGCAACAGATAGATTTCAACAGTGCATGCACAAAGCAGGTAGCCATCCTGCAAAGCCAATTAGATAGAGAGAAGGCAGAGAGCAACACATTAATTCTGAAAGACCTGGATACACAGGCAGAGTTTGAGGAAGAGCGCCAGAAAGCTGGTGCCCTTCAAAGACAGAGGGATGACCTGGCGGCACAGAGGCAGGCTCTTGCACAGGAAAGGGACATCTTAGGCCAGGTAGTCTGTCACTTAAAAGGGAAACTGGAAGAAAATCACCTGGCCCTCCAGGACTGGGTGACCTCCAAAAAGAGCATGATAGATTGTTAGAGCACACCAGGAAGGTGGAAGATGTTCTGGCAAGGAAGGAGCATGCTAGTATGGACAGGACTCAGGAGGTAACCCTCCTGCAGCAAAGACTGGCCCAGTACTCAAAGACAAACCAGGAAGCACAGAGAGAAAATGAGGCTCTCTGTCAGAACAATGATAGGCTCCACAGGTATGTAGACATGCAAGAGAAACTGATAGAGACTAGTAAGGCCTTGATTGAGGAACAGAAAGCTCAGGTTCTTGCATGGCAACTGGGAGAAGGGGCTGATAGAGATGAGGTTCACTGGGGAAGGGAAACACCTGAGCATAACCTCAGGAACCCTCGTACCAGAGGCCTTCATCTCTCCCAGTCCCTGGACTCTGCCACCCCCACGTCCACTGGCGCACATGAGCCCAGGGCCACAGGGATGGCAGATTACTATCCAGACAAATGTATGGGGTTTACAGGCCAGTACCACCCAGGAATGGATGGGCGGGCATCTGGGTATGGGTTCCCAAGTACTGTAAGATTTAGTGGGGAACTCCAGGAGGTTAGTCCCACTAAGGGCATCCTAAAAACCTCTGCCCAGCTAGGACAGTGGGGGGGTACCCATCAAATCCTGAGGGCAAGGAGGAATCAGAAGACTCCTCTGAGCGCCCAAGGACACACGAGACTAGGTCCCCACATTCTGCCAGCCATTCCCAGGCTCACAGAATCCGGGAGAACCTAGAAGACCAGTCGGGCACCTCTGGAAGCAGTGCCTCTGAGTCAGAGGATGATTGGACCAGGGTTACCCGAACCAAGAAGGCCAATAAGGCGAAAAGGGCCTTGCTTGAGGACCCCTTAAAACAAATCAAGGCAATAAGGAGTGTCATCACGCCTTATCATAAGAACGCTAAGTATTCTGTTTGGGAGCACTTAGAGCTCTTTGAGCAGATGATGGAAACTTTCCATTTGAAAGACAGCAGCAGCTGCATTCAGTATGTGAAATGGACATTCTCACCAGAATACTCCAGTTTCTTTACGGGGCTGGAGAACCAAAATCATTCAAGATGGTCCACATATAGGGCGGTCATCCTGAAGCATTTTTCTGTTCATAGAAATCCCCAAGAGGCTCGCAAGGCAGCCTACAACTTGCAATGTGGGGAGGATCAGGCCCCACAAGAATTTGTGCAGGAGTTAAAGTGTGCCTTTGCGCAGACTACCAGAAGGGTGCGCACGGACAGCAAAGAATTTGTCAATACTTTTTTCCATGCTCTACCAAAATGCATCATGACCCAGCTAGTGAGATATTTTCATGAGAAAAGATCACTAGACTGGGTCATTGAACAGGCCACCCGAATCTATGAGGTGCAAAAGCCCATAGAAAACAAGAATGCTCAAAAAAGCCCCAAACCAACCAACACCCCTGCTGCTGCTAAGGTGGCAGAGGTAAAGGTTGCCCCCATTTTGGATTTGGAGATGGGGGGCCTATAAACCCACCTGCAGAGCAGAATAATCCCAAGCCCAGAAGGCCCTCGGGCCAGTCACAGACAGGCAGCCAAGGAGGTAGTCCCACAAACGGGATCCCTCACTCCCCTGACTATGTAAGTCCCCGCTACAAGGGGAACCGACCCATCCTGGGCTATGTTTGGACTCCTCCAGCCCAAGGGGGGGATCCAACCAAGCACCTAACCCAGGGAACTTCCCTCCTCGCTTCCCCGAGGAGGGCAGAAATTCCCCAAATCCTGGGCAGAACTTTTGCCCCAGGTATCCACAAAATGTTCAACCCCAGAACAATCCATCGTTCTTTCCCCAATTTCCTGAGCCCAGACAGCCTAATCCAGGAGAGGGGATGCCAAGGGTGGAGGGGTACCCAAATCTTCCCAACCCGGGGTACTACCAGAGAAAGGATAGCTACCCTTCCTGGGACTAGCCCAGGGGAGAAACGAGAACCCTGTATCAGCCTGAGCGGGTTTCACAGCTAGAGCGCCAGGTTCAAAACATGGCGCAGGATCTGGGTTGCATGCTGAGGGCTCAGAAGAACCCTTAGATGAGCATGCCGGCACAGAATAGCTCAAAATCTGGACCCGGTGCTCCAGAACAATGATAGGAGCAGCACCCCGACTACCCACCGGTTCCCAGGGAGGAGGCACAAGGGGAAGGGGGTGTAAAGCCTTGGAGGAAGCTTCCTTCCCCACTTGTAAAAAGCTCCTGGAAACCCAGGAAACGGAACAAAAATCTGCTGCCCCTGAAAGTCTGCCACCCAAGGAGCAGAGAGAGGGTAGGAGAAATAAAGGACCCAAACAGACCCATTTTGAGGAGGAGGTACAGATCTTCCAATATGAAGGAGAGGGATCCTCAGAGGATCCTGGGAAAAGGATCTTCTCCTTCAGAGATGGGGGAACTCCTCCCAAAGAAAAATGGGTCCCAAAGGATTCAAATCCAGACTGGGTAGATGTGGGGACTGAGCTAGTGCCGCCCATCATCCAACCCCAAACCAACCATATGAAAATCCCCTGGTTCAAACCCATCCTGGTGACTGCCTCCAAAAAGGGAGGGTGGATGGGGCGGCCCAGAACCGGAACCAAGGGAACTCAAATCTTCTCCCATTTCTAGTTGCGACCTTCTTCTTTCAGATTCCCAAGACTCCCCACAGAATTCTGCCCAAATCTCTTCTCTCTCTATGTCCAAAACTAGAAAATTAACCCACCAGTTGTCCAAAAATGTGCATTATCTGTGCCCCCTTGCAGAGAAGGAGGGAAGATACTATGCCCGGTTCAAGTACAGGGGCAGGGTACAATTTTGGCACTGGTGGACACTGGATCCCAAGCTACCCTTCTGTCCAAAAAGGACTTTGATGAACTGAATTCAGGAAGGGGGGAGAAATACCAAATTCCTCTCACCTCTCTTCCTGGACAACTTCAGAACTTTGACAGGAAGGAAATTCCCATCGAGGGAACTGCAGAGTTGAACACTAAAATTGGGCGACACAAGGTGAAGCACCCGGTCATAGTTGTGACTCCAGAGGGAACCCCTTGTTTACTAGGGAACGACCTCCTGCAAAGGTTTTCACCCTTAACAGATTGCGTAAACAAGGTCCTCTGGACCCAGACTAGCCGACCAATAAAACTGAAACAGAGTAACAACCATGTTAGTTTAAACGGCACATGCCACATGGTTGAACAAAAATCTGACCAAGTTGAATTTAACTTCCAGAACAATCAAATTCCAGACGTGACAGTAATAGCAGTAGGACAACAGACTGGTGATGGGGGGGTCCTCTCCATTTCAGAAAATAAACCTTCCTTCCAGTTTAAGGTGGCATTCCACACTGGAAGAAACACTCGGAAATTCTTTACCAATCCACAATCAGACATTCCCACTCCTATAGTCCAAGAAGATGAGAAATCAGCTCAGAGCCTGGCTGATATTCAGCAAATTGGAGAGCAGTTGTTCATCCCTGTTCAGTTAAATGAAGGGAAGGACTCTGTTGTCGCCCGAGTGTGTGTGAACAACGGTAAGAACTTCATCAGCGAAGCCATGTTACACCAACTCCCAAAAGATCCAGCCATTCCCACATTTAAACTGATAGACAAATGGGAAATGGATCTGGAAGCACCCAATTCCAAACATCTCCTGCCAAGCAGGTGTATGCTCAAAATCTCCATAGGCAACAAGAGCATAGTCCATAATTGTTGGGTCGTGCGAGACGTCACTGGCGCCTTTTACTTAGGCAGTGACATTCTCAATCGCTTTGCCATTAGTTTGGACTTAATAAACTTCAAAGCTTGGTCCCAATTAGCGGATAATCCCATGGGCTTTGATGACCCGAGAAAGCATTTTGGTCAGCTTAACTGCTGCCTTATGCAGTTGAAATTCAGATTGGAGAGGAAGTCACCATCCCAGAAAAGACCCGGCAATTCTCCCTGGAGGTGAAAGTTAAAAGAGGACAGCAATTGAAAAACCCTGATGCCTATATTCATCTAAATGCTTCTCTCCAACAGCAAGGTTTGGGGGTAAACCCAACACTATTAGTCAACATAGAAAATGACACCATTCCAATAGAAGTGGATAACAGCGACTTAAAGAGTATCACTCTAGCCGCAGGCACCATTATTGAAATGGCGGTTGTTGACCGACATTTTTCCATTGATTTAGGCAATGAACTGTTAGGACCAATCCCCAAGGACTGTTTTGACAGTGACAGTGATGACAACACCACACCAGATAGGATCTTTACCCGCCATGGGGGGAATTTCCTGGTGTACACTTTCTGCCCTTATGGTAAGGAAGATGTGACCTGTGACTTCAGGAGGGATGAGGTGATTTTCCAGGTCCATGAGGACTGCCTTCCCCTCCTGAAGCCACAAGTCCAAATCGGCACTCTGACCAGGGACTTCTCCACCCAGCTGGAGGAGGCCGCTGAGATAGCAAAACCAGAAGTCTTTCCAGGCTTCAGGCAGATGTTTGAAGAGAGAGTCAACCTAGCTGATGCCTGTGAGACTCTGGAGCAGAAGCAAAAGTTGAAACAGGTTTTCTTGGATTTTCAAGATCTCTTTGCGGTGGACTCGTATGACTGCGGTCGCACCGACATGCACACAACAACAATTCCCACGGACCCTAGCATGACTCCAGTGTTTGTGAAGCAATATCGCTTTCCTCTTGCATCAATGGAGTCCCTAACTGAAATAATTAAGAACCTTGAGTCCCGTGGGATAATCCGTCCAGTCCACAGCACCTTCAATAATACGGTGCCGGGGATATTGAAGCCAAACGGCCAGTGGAGACTCTGCGCTGACCTTAGGGAGCTCAACAAACGGGTCCATACTTCCCGATGGCCTCTTCCCTACATTGACCAAGGGCTGGCCCAGATCCAGGGGTCACAGGTTTTCACTGCAATAGACATGACCAATGGATACTGGACTGTGCCTGTCAGTAGGGAGGACCAATAGAAGCTGGCCTTGACCTTTGGGGGGCAGCAGTACACCTGGACCCGGACTCCCTTCTGATACATCAACTCCGGCAATGAATTCAACATTTTGTACATAAGGCCATGCCCGACCTGGGTAAAAGGGGTAACCTGGCGTATGTAGATGATGTACTCATCAAAAGCTCAACTGTGGAGGAACACATAGTGGAGATCTGTATTTGTTCTGACACAGTTGAGGGCTTTCCTTTCAAAAGGTACAGCGGTGTAGAACCTGTGTAAATTTCTTGGGGCATGAGATTACTCCTCAGGGTCTCTGTCCCCAGGAAACAGAAAGTGGAAGCCCTCCAGAAATTAAAAGACCCTACAACTCTGTGGGAACTAAGGAGCCTCCTTGGACTGACTAATTACAGCAGAAAGTTCATTGAGGGCTAGGCAGAGATCACCAGACCCCTGATTCATCTCCTGAAGGGGGGGGTCATGTGGGAATGGGGTCCAGAACAAGCCGAGGCAGTAAGACAACTCAAAAGAAGCCTCTCACAAGCGCCTTGCCTAGCTTACCCTGACAGAAACAAGGAGTTCTTCTTGGAGACAGGGTTCTCTAATACATGCTTGACTGCAGTATTATACCAAAAGCATGACAAGGTCAATAAAGTAATCTCCTATGCGAGTAAAACTTTATCCTCTGTGGAGGAAAAATTCAACGATTGTGAGAAGGCACTCCTGGCAACAGTGTGAGCATTGAAGAATTACCGCCCGTTTATCCAGGGGGAACACATCATAGTGGAGACTCCACACCAGCCTCTGCAATATCTCCAAAGTGACAGAATCCGGGCCGGAAATGTGAGTAATTCCCGAATTACTTCCTGGATTCTGTCAATGCAAGGCTTTCCTGTGGAGGTCAGATATGGCCAAAACAAGAAGAGTCCCCTCACGCAAGGTCTGGCTGACTCGCATGATTGTGCCAGAGAAAACTGTCTCGAGGACGAGAGTCTAAAAATCAAGGACAACATGGAGGCATACCTTAATTCCCCACACAAAGTTTTTGAAGAAGACAAGTGTGAGGGAATGCCCACTGTCTATGTAGATGGATGCTCTTACCATGTTGACAACCACGGGGAAAAAGAACTTGTGGCCAGCGTAGGGAATGCATGGGTGAATGAGATCCCAGAATCCTCGGCTGGGTACAAGATTGGTTCCCGAAGTAGTCAAGTGGCAGAGTTGATGGCTGTGCATCAAGCCATCCTCACTGCTGTCCAACATCAACTCCACGAACTGGTCATAATCACAGATTCGGATTATGTATGGAACGGATTTGTGGAGCATCTGGTTAACTGGAAAACCAGAGGCATGTTATGTGCTAATAACAAACCCTTGAAAAATGGGAAATGAATTCAAAATACTGATGATCTGGTCACCTCAAATGGGATGACCATCTACTGGAAAAAGATCAAAGGTCATTCTAAAGTAGAAGGACCTGTTACGCTCACCTGGCTCCCACAGAGGCGTCGATCTGAACTGGACAGCTGCGGTCGCAACCAATGTGACGCATAGGGCCGAGATGACGTACTGGACTGGCCCACCTAGCTTCGTTTGCTTGGCCCGTAGGAATATTCTTCTGCAAATGGAGAAAGGGAATTAACCACCCGTGGAGTTGAGCGTAAATCCCCCTACCCACCCGCAGTTCTCCCCACAGATCACCTTTGATGTGCCCTCTTATAGTCTCACCTGATGGTTTGAAAAGATGAGCTCTCCATCCTGCATTCAGCGCAGGGGCGCGTTGATAACCAGTTGCTTCACTGGCTCGAAGGAATTGGTGAGTTCCAGAACAATATTGACTCCGAAAAGTATGTAGTTCGTAAGAGTTCACATGTCTGACTTTCACTCTTGTCCGATTCCTTGCAGTTTGCAGCTTGACCCCAGCGAAGAGTTCCTCGTGGTAGCTGACGAAGTTCAGGTAAGGATTTGGCTTATCCTACACAGTTCAATAAAAGTATTTTCTTCGCGTGTCGGAGGCGGCCTCTGTGAGAAGCTGTGTTTGTGCTGGTGCTGAAGCAGGAGGTGCGGCTTGACACGCAAACCCACGCAAACCCACGTTAGTGGGTCCTTTCCTCGAATCTCGTGTCTCGCGTCTCCAGAGCGGACGGTGGAAAACCTCGCGGGTGAAGGAGAGGAGGAACAAAGGAGAAAGAGAGGCCCAGGCAGTAGGCAGGTGCAGGCAAAAAGCAGGTGAGAACCCTGAGGAACGGAATAACGTGGATGCTTGCCGCTGAGCCGTGCCGCACCGAGATACAAAATTTACTCGGCTGATATAAATATTGCGCAGCACGGCGCGGCGGCTTCCTGTGGCTCCCTGCGGCACCTCCTCCCAACAGGCTACATCACGGCACGCAGTTAGCTGCGGAGGTACCGGGGGGCGATTGGCTTCATTTCTGCAAGGAGCCCCCCGGAAAGAAGTGGGCACGGTCTGGATTGGCTCAGCAGTGCCCACTTCATAAATCAGTGTGAGAGTACATACTCACTGGGTGCCTCCGCCCTGGTGGGCTTCTCTCCTTGATAGGAAGAGGGGGGCTGGGACCAGAAGAGGCAGCGAGTCCCCAATAAGTGCTGGTTGCAGTGTCGGGAACCGGTACACCCTCCACCGACCTGGCCACCTGAGCTGGTGGCAGTCCCGCTTGGATAGCGCAACCCCCTACTTTGGAAGTAAGCTGGAGCTGATTTGAAAAGAAGGGGAATCTACTAGCATCTCCCGGAGACTGCGGGCTTCGGCCTTTGATCCGGGCTAACAACGCTCCCTGGTACACCATATCGGTAAGGGAGGGTCTCAGGGAAAGAGGGGAAAGGTTGGAAATCCATTCATCTCACCTGTGCAGAATAAGGGGAATTATCCCTGCATATTAAGACCAGCCCACTTTACCACCCCTGTCTGAATTGACCTATACTCTCTGGACTCTGAATCGAAGTGAGTTATAATGCAGACATGCAGCGGGGTAGAAGAGCTTCCCACTCGATATATAACTTACGCAAAAACAAGTCTCAACCCATAAAGGAACCTAAAGAGCCCCATAAGAAAGGGGGTAAAGCTAAAAAGAATGCCAAATATGTTTTGCCAGTGGCGCAAGGGGTCATAACTGAGTTTTTTTCTGTGAATCCTCCCCTGGCCACCAATTCCACTGTGATCGAGGAAACGGCAGCACTGATACATAAAGATGGCATTTCTCTAAATACCACCAATTTCGATGACATAGACAACAACTCCCTTCTAGATCTCTGCCTGACTATACAGAGAGGGATGCGGGGACAAACTCCCCTGAGGCTATCTAGTGGAATAACATCCCTGAAAGAAAACAGCATGAATAGCATTGCGGGGGAGCATAATGCTGTGGGAAGCAGCGGACGTTTGTCTGCTTCTCCTAATCTAGTAATGGCATCGATGGAGGATGAACCTGATAATGAGATTGAAGATAATACCGAACAACACCCTAGCTCAGCAAAGATTACTGAGCTTCAATCATCGGTGGCTGCTTTGCAATTTGCCCTTAAGATACTCCTACAGATGTCGGGACGCATCCTGGCCAATACTAACTCCATCACCACGGCATTAGGTTCAATGGGTCTCCCTCGTGAAGAGGCAGAAACTAATCTATCAGCTGCATTGCATATAGCTGATGAGATTGACGAGCAGGAAGTGGTGATGGAAGAGGGCGAGGCGCAATATGTACCTAGCAGCAATAGTATAATGGAGATAATCCCCGAGGAGGCTGACGATCAAGAGCGGGAGCATAGTCCCCTGTCCCCTCCCACACGGAAACAGCGTAGATTGGCAAAAAAGGCACTGAAAAACAAGTCAGCTGCAAAATGTGCCCAACCGCCTATAGTAGGATCTAACCCAGCACCTGAGACCCGATCAAAAAAGGCCAGGAAAAGAATGGTGAGAGCAGCCCAAAGGGCAGCCAAGGCAAAGGGCCCTCTATCAGACTGGTTGATACCCGAAGAGAAGCCCTTGGGAGCGGATGTAGATGAAGTATCTGTGATGTTCTCTGAGCCTGATATGGAATCCAGTATGCATACACAGCTGGAGTATATCCCTGAGCCACGGGCACTAGAAGAAGTGGTTGAGCCACCATCATTGCCCCAGAAGAGGTCAGTGAATGATATAAACACGAATCGGATTTGCTTCATCAAGAACCTGTATCCCAGTGGCAAAAATCCCTGGTTAACACGCTCAGAGTTGCTAGCAAGACTTTACCATATACCTCAACTCCGTGTCCTAAAATCTGAGGATTTCCTATTCATTGAACCTCTGGAGGGCCCAAATCCCAACGTCTCTGCTATACATTGTACCTTTCTGACTACGGCGGCTTTAATTAGAAAATACAAAGAAGATTTGTTAGCTGTGGACATAGATATTGATGTGGACCCACTGGAGAAGGTTATTTTGCCCGAACCAGTAGATTCTATGACTACGGCCCCTGCGGCTAATCCGCTCAAAGCTGGAGAAGGGGAAAACCCTGCTCTGGCTGAAATACAGCAAGTGCTGAAGTCGCTCCTAGAGTCCATTCCGCAACTGTTAAAGAACCATTGATGCTTGTCACTTCTCTCATTTAACTGCAGAGGTTTCTCACATCTTTTGAGGTCGGAGGGCTCTGTGACCTACTGTCACAATACAGCTGCATTTGTCTCCAAGAGACATGGTCTCTGGACCCATTATTACTAGATGGTTTTGTCATGCATCAATCAGTGGCTAAACGGGGCAGTAAGGGTCGCCCATATGGTGGCTTATTAACTGGGGTAGTGAATACGATCACGTCCCGCAAGATTCAGTGTAAAGCTGAAGAGCAGCTTTTGGCAGTAGAAGCAGAATTTTATGACGAAAATGGTCTGGGAAGGTTCCTGCTAATCAATCTTTACAACCCTCCAGGAGAGCTGGTCCGTGACTCACTTCAAGAGGCAATACAGGATTTATTGTCCTCTTAGTGGCTGAGAACGGGTAATGTCGCCGTGGTGGTCATGGGGGATTTCAATTGTCAGATGATAGATGAAACACTTATATCCTCTAATCCTGATCTCAGTGAAAGGTGTTCAATGACTCATGGAAAGAGGGAGGTTGAAGGATTAGGCTGGCTGCAATTGCTTGGAGCTTGGGATATGGCTATGATTAATGGCCGTACTTTGGGAGATAGGCCGGGAAAACACACCTGGTCTAATGGATCATCGAGCTGCAGTCTAGAGTGGTCGATATGGCTGTGAAGCCTAATGTATGGAGCGACCACGCGTCGCTACAATGCACATTCCGGATCCCCCGCCCTAGTTCTACCTCTGCGCCTTTGAACATGGGTAGCATGCAAGCCAACTGTGCAGGATCCAGAATAGTGTGGTCCGAGAGAAACATAAGATTGGCCACTGAAGCTCTTGAACCTATTTCAGCTCTAGGCTTCTGTGACTTCAAACTTATGACGATAAATGAGATTGAAGATTGGATCACCAGGTTCTCCGGTCAGCATGCCACGGTTAATAAGAGATAAATGCCAAAAACAGGGGGGCTATACTCCCGTTCAATAGAGAAATCAGGGATGCCAAGAGAGGACTAAGAGCGGATATTCGAGGTATGAAGTTTATGAACTTATCTAGGGCCCTGTACCGCGAGAAATTAAGAAAAATTAAAAATCGATACAGAGCAGAGATTAAGACCATTAAGTTAACAGAGAAAAACCTTAAACACCAGCAGTTGGTACAAACTATCTGCTCTAGAAATTCTCGCGCCATTTGGTCACTCCAAAACGAGAACAGAGAGAAGGCCAAAGGCCCCTTAATCAATCCAATAAGTAAAGAGACATGGGAAAAATTCTTATTAGGCCGAAATTTAGGAGGAGTGGAAACCTTGAATAGATCTTCGGAAAAGGCTCCCATTTAGCTGCCTTTTGATGTCTCAGCTGAGGCAATACGGAATAAAATAGCGGCTCTTAAGTCCTCTAGAGCCCCTGGACCCAACAGGCTAGCTAACGCAGTGATCAAGAGTCATCCTTTATTTTGGGCTGACTTGTTTTCCCTACTCTTCAACAAGATCTTAGAGCAGGGGATTATCCCCCAGTCCTGGCAAACAGCCATTCTAATTCCTGTATTTAAAAAAGGAAGTCGTACTGACCCTAATAACTATAGGCTGCTATCCATGCTTGATATCTCAGGCAAATTGTTTGCCTCACTTTTGCTTGGCGAGATGCAGAAATGGGTAGAAAACTATAAAATACTCAGCAGATTTCAATGCGGCTTTAGGCGGGATTTCTCTACCTCACATAACCTTTTGGTCATGGACATACGTCGTACACGGGCACTTAGTAAGGGGCAGCCCCCGTTGTACGCCCTGTATATTGATTTTAAGGCCGCATTTGACTCCATCCCCCGAGAGAGGCTTTGGGCCAAGTTAGAAAAATTGGGATGCCCGTCAAGTATATTATATTATCTGAGATTACTCCATCACAATACTACGGCGTGCCTTAGATTGAATCAGGAAGGAAACATGACCCGAAATGTGATCCAAGACAGTGGGGTAAAACAGGGATGCGTCACTGCACCCCTGATTTACAATCTCTATGTGTACGACATCCCTGCAGCATTAGCCGAGGTTGATAATTTCCCGCCTAAAGTAGGTGCAGTATCGTGCGCGGTATTAGGGTATGCGGACGATCTGGTTGTCTTTGATAATACCATAGGTGGCTTAAGACGTTCTGCTTGTGCCCTATGGGATTATGCCAAGATTAATGGCTTGACCATTAATCTGGATAAGACAAATGTGCTAAGATTTACTAGGAGAAGAGTATCACACGTGAATCTGATAGTACATGGAAATCTCATACCCTATGCTCCATCATATCGTTATTTAGGAGTTGAAATTGAGCCCATTGGCGATTACTCACTCTGTAGACAGGGTCGAATCACTAGGGCCATGCAAGTCACCTCACTTATTTCCTCTTTTACAAATAAGCAGGGTGGTTTTACCCTTTGGGGGACGCGTCATCTTTACATCCAAGTGTTTGCCCCCATGATCATCTATGACCTTGAGTCGCTACACACAATGGATCTTGCGTGGCTGCAAGTGCTGGAGGGCAAGTTCTGGAGACGGATATTAGGACTACCCCCCGGGGTACCAATGGCCCTGATAAGACTAGAATTGGGCCTCCCCTCTTTGAAAGCAATGGTACTGAGGAAAAGAGCAGGGTTTTACCTTAAGATGATAGGTGGTACCATTAACCCCTTATTAACTGTGATCCATCAGGAGGTGACCAAAAAATATACTACTTCGCCCCTACATAAAGATATGACTGAATTTTTCTTAGACATTGGATGGATACATCGAGGGGCAACTGTCACCAAGGAAACCCTATATGCACTAGGGAAAAAAGTAGACCGCTGGGATTGGCTTGAGAATTTCGCACACATAAGTAGCCTTAAGACCTATCATTTTGTGAAATATAGATTGTATAATTTCATGAAACCTCAAGCCTACCTATACCTCTGCCCCTCCAGAAGACTCAGAAGCTTCATCATCCTGTTTAGATTAGAGCAATTGCCTACTTTGTACATTAGAGGTGCATGGGAGAATATCCCGGTGGATAAGCGTACTTGCTGTCTCTGTAAATCCTCTGAATGCCTAGAGACAGCAAGACACCTCCTCACTGAATGCCAGGTACTGAAGGACACAATTTTACGTTATTTGGGAGAATTCGTACATGATGCTGTAACCATACGCAAAACGTCTTTCTGGCGCTATTGCACTAATACCAGCAATATGCATCTATTCATAGCACTTTACAATATCTGGCAACAGGTTGAACTTGCTTTGGAGTGTGGACTGGAATCACCCCAATATTGAGGAGACCAAGGAATGTATAGAGTACCCTATCTGAGACAGAAATTGATCATTATTTCTAAATATACTCATTCCAACTCCAACTTAGCCATTAGTCATTACCCCGATATGATCATTTGTAAATCCTATAAGGAAAGGTAATGCGTAACTGTTCCTTTTAATTGCTGTTTTTATATTTGAGATTTACTTATGTTCTTTCATATATCTGTATATATTTATGATCCAAGTTTAATGCTTTGTAATTTTGTAAATTGTAATATGTGTAAAGTTTGAATTTATTTTCATTCTATACCACATTAAAGTATTATTAATAAAAGAAGGCCAGAATGTAACCTGTGGCTTGCTCCCTTATTCAGGTGTGGAGAGAAAATATGAAGTTCAGGGAATAATGCCTCCGGCGGTAAAATTAGGTGAGTCTATTGTGGTGAGAAGAGTTCCCCTTGTTTGTCCTTTCGTCTCACCTTGTTGTCCTTTTGTTACCCTTAGGGGCCGGGGTACGGCGAGGATGCAATGGAGACTGCGCCGACCCATGAAGAGGAATAGTACCCCCGGCGGTAATCAGGTAAGTCTATGGGGGTATTTACTATTGCCTCTGTTTATTCCATTGGCTCACCTTTGCTGTTCTTGTGTTCCCCTTAGGTGCCAGAGTGCGGCGGGAACGTGCAGAAGGATGCGGTGGATCGTGAGGATGCTGCGAAGGCCGGTGAGTTCAGCGCTGCAGCAGGCGAGGCGGCGCGCGTAAAAGGCTTCTTTCTTCCATCTCGAAGGTGCGGTGGATCCGGAATTCAGGTAAGGATCAAAGGTTTTGCTCTTATTCTAACCTCTTCTTCTTCTGTTCCTCCCTTTTTCTAGGAGCTGCAGACTCGAGGCGGGCGTGGCAGAAGACTGGATGCAGGCTTACAGACACAGTGAGCATTACGCTGCTGGATGCATAATAACGCGAAGCGTGTGCTGCTCTTCGGGCGTGGTTTAAATAGCCTCCAAAGTAGTCCCAGGTAAGTATTCCTCCCCAGCCCCACCCGAGTAAAAAATAGTCCCTAGGTAAAATAGTCCCTTCCAAGCCTCCTTTGGCTTGGAGCTCTGCAGCATAGTCTGCATCAGGTAAGTTCTACTCTATGAGCCTGGCGCCTATGGCGCCAGGACTGACTCTCCATATGAGCCTGGTGCCATAGGCACCAGGACTGCACCCAAACAGCCCCTAGCAGGGGTTTTTGGGCTTGCTCAAAATAACTTGATGCCTGCTTCCGGGGTTGCTGGACCTGGTCTGGTTCCCCGGGGGTAGGCATCATGAAAGGACCAGACAAAACTGGAAATGACTTGGCTGATCAGCTGGCCAAAACCGGGGCCATCCAAGGGGATCTAATAGGATCGAGTCCCTGTTGGGGGAAATCCAGGTCACTGCTATCACTAGGTCCCAGACAAATGCTCACAAGGAGCACAATGGAGTAAGGAGACCCCAGATGCTGATTTGATTACAGCTCAAAAAGGGGATACAATAATTGGTAAGTTTTATCAACACATTGAGGACCCTGAGAACTTTCCCCTGACGGATACCCATTACATAGGGAAAGAGGACCTCAGAGTGTTGATGAAATGTCCAAAAATGTTGCGATACCAAGACGGTTTGTTGGCGAGGAAATCCCTAGCTGGCCATGATCAGTGGGTGGTTCCTACCTCATTCCGAAGCCTGATGTTAAGTCACGCCCATGATGCGGCCACAGCTGGTCATGGGTGGTTTCATACAACACTTGAAATCTTAAGAAAGGTTGCATACTGGCCACACATGGGGCAGGACCTCGACCAATATTTGAAGGGGTGTCTAGTGTGTGCACAATTTCAGCCAACATCCCTCGCACACCGTGCCCCTCTCAAAAAGAGGGAGATGACACTGCCTTGGTCAGATTTGCAAGTCGACTTTGGCGGGCCCGTGATTCGCTCCTCTCGTGGAAACAAGTACATCTTGACTGTGACATGCTTGTTTACTAAATGGGTGGAATGTCTCCCGGCCCCAAACCGCAAGGCGAAACAGCAGCTGCTCCAATGATCAATCACATCTTTTCACGTTTTGGACTACCCCAAAGGATCGAGTCAGACAGAGGTAGCCATTTCACTAGCAAAGTAATGACAAAGATATGGGAGATACTTGGGGTTAAAAGGAAGCTACACATTGCTTACCGACTAGCCTCTAGCGGCGCAGTTGAGAGCTACAACAGAACAATTGTGAGCATATTAAAAAAGTTTGTGGCAGATTCTGGGCCAAGTTGGGATATTCGATTACCTCTTGTCCTAATGGCCATCAGATCTACCCCTTCATCTGCAACTAAAATGTCACCATTTGAGCAGATGACTGGACGCAGGATGGTGCTTCCCCAGCATCTGCTCTATAGAACCCAAGAGCAGACATTGATCAATGCCTCCACAACTCATGAGTATGTTGAAAATCTGAGAAAACACCTTCAACATGCTTTTGCCTATGCTCAGTGAAATCTAGAAAGATCAGCCGACAGCATGACTTGAAGACGACGAGAAAAGAGTACAATGTAGGAGACCGGGTCTACTTATACAATTTCCAAAGGAACCAGGACAAACAGCGCACATTTCTGCCTACCTGGAGGGGGGTCCTTTTGAAATTGTAGACAAAATCTCACCAGTCGCCTACAAAATCTGCATCCCCAAAGTCAGTTTGGCAGGGGGGAAAGATAAGTGGGTCCATATTAACCAACTAAAGTGCTGCCATCCTAGGCACACTCTGCAGCAACTGGAGGAGTCTTCTGGAACCCCAGGGGGGGCCACTCCAGATCCATAAAATTCCAACTCTAAAATATTCCATATATAGCCTATAAAATACAATAATAAAAATGTGTCCTGATTATCAAATGCATGTGTCCGCCCCACTACATTAATAGTGGTGCGGAAATGTCTACGAATATATTTTGGCTTTGTCATCCTAGGATTGATAAACCATGGAGACTAACCAAGGAGGACTACCCGGGAACCAGGAGCAAAGATCCGAGGGGCCCGGAGTATCGCTCAATACTCACAGCAGAACTGGCGAGGAGAACCGATCCTCCACCCCTGATGGAGGAAAAAAAGACGATGAACTTTGCCATTCGTGGAATCAGAAGAGATGAAACTGACATCCCAGTCTTGCGAATTCGCATTGATGGTCGATCAACGCCAAATCGCAGAGGGGGGGTTTGTGGGATGTTTTACCCACTAGTCCAGGCCCTGCAACATTACTGTGCATTGCAGGCAGCAGAAACATCAGAAATGGCCGCTGGAAAGCATGCTGCTCGCTAAAACCACCCAGAAGTGCGCAGTAGAAATCTGAAAAAAAGGGCGCCATCCACTTTTGCCTATGTCAGTGGTAACACAGGAGACCACTGCCAAAACCCATCATTTGGCTGCACAAAAAGCAAGGCTGATTGCAAAAGAAACACAGAGCTGTTTGGAAATCCGTTTTTCTTGGTTGTCAAATTTGCAAAAATCATGGCTCACAAACCACCCAAAAAACCCAATCTCCTTGTTTGGTGATAAACATCATACTACTTCAAGAATCCACATAAATACAATGTCCACAGAAGTACACTTATCAGAAGAAAATCCACATTGAAGATTGATTGCTTGGAAATCTGTCAAAAATGGGTGCAATACCATTACTCGCCTCTGTCAGACACTGGCGATCTCTAAATCTGACAGGAGAAACTTGTGTCTCAAAAGCTAAATATGCCAAAGAAGGGAATTCCATCAAATGCAATATAGGGTGCCACACATTGATTTTCATGTTGAAAAAGACTGGAATTGAAGATATGTTTGCTTATTTCAAATTTGTAACTGTAATTTTGCACAAGAAACAATGTTACAATTGCCCTTACGGTAACCTGATTCAGCTAAACGTCCAAGAGGTTTCCCACACAGAGCTTCAAAGACATTCCACACCTTCTACCCAACAAAACAATCTTCCCCCCTGCTCTGCTAAGAAACCGGCAGGCTGGTGTGAAAGGAACTGGGAGGGGCACTCTGGCATGTTGCTCTGGGAAAGAGACAATGGGTTCCTTGAACTGAATAGAAAATGCTAATTCTGGTGTGACTGACACCGACTGCCCTGGCAGGTTTTAAGACCATGTGACCCTCCAGCCCAGCCAGTCCTTGGAGGCGGAGACAAACCGTTGTGTGGATTCAGAAAGCATAGGAGGAAATATCTTTTAAAAAAAAGACTTATAGTAAATTGTACTGAACTGATACAAATATGAAATTTATAGGTTGTTAAAATGAAAAATTCGCTCACAGTTTAAAACTAATCTGGAATCTGTGTGACATTCAGAGACTGAACCTAAAATTGTTCATATTCTAGCTATTGTGATTATGTAAGGAACATGAAAAATTACAGGAATATGCCCAGATGGTATGTGCATGCATGTGTAAAGATTGGTAAAGAACTGACACTGAGTAACTGCCCAAAAGCATGAAAAACTGCCACTTGTGAACCAAAACCCGTAGGAAGATAAGATTTGAACAGAAACGTACCTTAGTCAATCTGTCATGTAATTATGTATTATTAACAAGTTGTGCATATTGGAAACACGATGACACCTCATGACACACTGTTCCCTTCTCAAATCAGGAGAGGGGGAATTATCTGACCTATCAGATCCTTAGAGGGTTGGGCATTGTTTAATCAGCCTCCCCACCCCTTGGAAAATGGATAAATAGGGACTGTTGAGGACCCAGAAAGACACACACTTTCACTCATCAACTGATCCACTGGCGAAGCACCCTGCAGGATGATCCACACTCTAGAACCTAGATCCAGACTCCAGAACTCTGAAGCAGAAAGGCCATTCCAAAAAGCTGAACCCTTCGCAGCTGGCCTTTAAAATCCAGCAACCTGATTTAACCCCTAGACTTCCACGGGGCATAACCTAACTCATTCAACAGCCTGGTTGAGCTGTTTTGCTGCTTCTGCCCAAAACCCGTGCTAGAACCCAAGATCCAGATCAGTCCAGCAGAGCTGTAACCCAGAACCCATCAGATCCAGTCCAAGAGGCCGTGCAGACCCGAGTGCCTTGCTGAGAGCAGAACCAAGCATCTGAGCCCTGTCCGGTGGTGAGTGAATCCCAGCCAAACCCTTGACCAGATCTTTGACGGGTCCATTTTAAACCAGAGTTGTGAGTATTTCACGTAGAACTGTCCATAGTCATCTCTTAGTTTAAAGTAACCCATCCAACCCATTGCAACATATCCAGACTGCATTGTAGAATCTCTTTTGTCCATTCTGAATCCTTTCTCATCCATCTAATCCTTTGAGAATTGTTAGTGTAAGCCACCTGTTTGTAATTCAAAGCGCAATTTTATTTGAAATCTTGACTCTTTGCTAAGAAAAATCTGCCTTTACTAAAACCTCTGTAACTTTTGAACCATACGTCCTAGAAACAAAATTTAAATGTCATTTTGAAGCTAACATCCTCAGCTTTCATTCAACCCAAAACATTATGGCTTCTCCGTAATCTCGTTTCTCGCACACAGAAAAGTGGCCGCGAATTTGCATTTGGCTCAATTTCATTCCATGTAAAACAGCTATTTCTTGATTTCAACTTCTGAATTCCGTTTTTCCATCTGCTAATCATTCTACAATCATTGCTAGTGTTGACCTGAACCAATCCAAAGCAGCTGTCACTTGTTTTGAATCCTATTTAGCAAACTAAAGTCAACTTTAGCATTATTCCCATTCAATTCAAACCACATTTAAAAGCAATTGACCTGTTTTAAAATCATACCTGTTCTTGCTTGCTGGGGGAATTGGGATTGAACTGCATTGTTGATTGTCATTCCTCAAACCTGTGTGCCCTCATTCCATCTCTTCATAGTACATAATAGGGGGGGATTGAGTAATATCAGGGGGAAAGAGTGATCACATTGTCTTTGATTGAGTTCATATTAAGTTTTATTTCTGTGTTGCATTCTTTCCTACCATTGCATTTCTTGAACCCATACAAAGTTATTCTCTGCTACATTATTCTTCCTATTCCTACTCCTAATTGATTAAAGAGATCATTGATTATTGTAATACTACCCATTGCTGATCATTGTTCATATTCATAAGTGTGATATTCCGATATTATTCATATTCATAAAAGTGTAATCTATATATTGTTCAATTCTTCAAATAAATCTTTTAATTTGCAAAAGAAACCTATTTCTTGGTTCAGCGAGACCGGGGGGATTCAAAGAGAGGGGCGTTATATAAGGGTACATCATCCAGAATAAACGAACTTTGACATAAAAATATATAAATAAGGGTTTCCATTGTGCATCGCATACTAGGCATTGACTTAGTTGGAGTGCTGGATTGAAATCGCTTACAAGACCTGCATCTCTTTGTAGCTCGAATCCAAAGACAGATCCTGTGGCCATCCCCCAGAGAGAAGCGAGGTCAGAGGCACCCACATTACACAGATAAACACTAATTGTATCCAGCTGCAGGGTCTGAACTTGGTGGGGAAGGAATGTTAGCTGATGGGAGAGGAGGAAGGGATTTGGCCTCTGATGAACAAAGTTATGAGAAAAGGGTAGGAGGTTACGTGATGCCAACTAGGTCATCAAAGTTTGAGAGCACTACTGCCCTCCCAAACTAGCAGGCACACAAACTGAATACATAAATCCCTGAAATTCAAACTCAAGAGTGGTACCCTGATTACATCATTATCGGGCCCCTGGATTGAAAGAACATAAGGGAGGAGCAGTGCCTGGAACGTTGTGATGTGAGACAGGAGGAGCAAGAGGTGATGCCAGTAAATGGAGTCCAAGACCCGTGGTGCAGATTGTGTGCGCCCATGTGTCTGAGATACTGAGAAAGCCTATTGTCTCATCAATACAAACTTGGCCACGCCCGTTCACTTTGAACGTGTTTGGTCGGAGGGATGCACATCACCTGATGATTATAATGTATTACTAGATCAAAATATTAATTAGCCAATCCCGTACCTGGATTTAGTGGTGCTGCTGTAGTCAGCCACATGTACAGAGGAGTGGGCTTCGATAGGATGTAGCCAATTGGTCAAGGGACTATAAGTGGGGAATTCGCATGTATATACTTGCTAGCCAATGAGAGTGGTGGGATGACCTATGTAACCTATGTATTCAAATGTGCGGATTTCCCGCTATTATTGGGATACATGTCCAGCTCCCAGCCCCATGTAAGGTAAGATTTTCATATTTGTGATAAATCTTCCTGAACTGTGTCAACTCCAAATGTTTTTCTTGGATTTGGTCATTATTTTTCCTTGTCCCTAGGTCAATGGGAATCTTTACCCCCTCTCATCTAGTCTTTTACTCTTTTTATGGGTGACTTTTATAAGTCTCTTCATAGTGTGTGATTGGAGTTATAGTTTCCTATAACTTTGGGATGACTGTAAAGTACTATGGCAGCACATCATTTTAAATGCAGTGGCTTCTTGTTAGCTTTTTTTATGTACTTGGGTGAACTACTGTTCCCAAGGGGCAAACTGTTTCTCCTTGTGAGAGAGGGCATGCCCAGACGTGGGTCCCTTGCTCGCTGCGCCACAGGGAACCAGGCTGCACCTCACTGAGGAGGTCCAACAAGGCCGAAACATGTCTGGGGTTGCTTGGTTTTCTGTGCAGAGGGGACCTGGCCTAGCAGTTCGGGCTGGGCTGCTACCTTCGGTGGCGGCAGCTGTTGACTGATTTGCACATGGGTGGTCCCCTTTTGCAATGGCGCAGACGGGCTAAAAAACGGTGGTGTGGAAGGTTGCCCAGAGCAATTGCCAGTGGTTTAGATTCATTCGAAACCTTCCACCCATCACTTTTGTGGTCAGTTTGTTTATCCTTGTGAGAGAGGGTATGCCCAGACGTGGGTCCCTTGCTCGCTGCGCCACAGGGAACCAGGCTGCACCTCACTGAGGAGGTCCAAAAAGGCCGGAACATGTCTGGGGTTGCTTGGTTTTCTGTGCAGAGGGGACCTGGCATAGCAGTTCGGGCTGGGCTGCTACCTTCGGTGGCGGCAGCTGCTGACTGATTTGCACATGGCTGGTCCCCTTTTGCAATGGCGCAGACGGGCTAAAAAACAGTGGTGTGGAAGGTTGCCCAGAGTAATTGCCAGTGGTTTAGATTCATTCGAAACCTTCCACTCATCACTTTTGTGGTCAGTTTGTTTCTCCTTGTGAGAGAGGGTATGCCCAGACGTGGGTCCCCTGCTCGCTGCGCCACAGGGAACCAGGCGGCATCTCACTGAGGAGGTCCAACAAGGCCGAAACATGTCTGGGGTTGCTTGGTTTTCTGTGCAGAGGGGACCTGGCCTAGCAGTTCGGGCTGGGCTGCTACCTTCGGTGGTGGCAGCTGCTGACTGATTTGCACATGGCTGGTCCCCTTTTGCAATGGCGCAGACGGGCTAAAAAACGGTGGTGTGGAAGGTTGCCCAGAGCAATTGCCAGTGGTTTAGATTCAATCGAAACCTTCCACCCATCACTTTTGTGGTCAGTTTGTTTGTCCTTGTGAGAGAGGGTATTCCCAGATGTGGGTCCCTTGCTCGCTGCACCACAGGGAACCAGGCTGCACCTCACTGAGGAGGTCCAACAAGGCCAAAACATGTCTGGGGTTGCTTGGTTTTCTGTGCAGAGGGGACCTGGCCTAGCAGTTCGGGCTGGGCTGCTAACTTCGATGGCGGCCGCTGCTGACTGATTTGCACATGGTCCCCTTTTACAATGGCGCAGACGGGCTAAAAAACGGTGGTGTGGAAGGTTGCCCAGAGCAATTGCCAGTGGTTTAGATTCACTCGAAACCTTCCACCCATCACTTTTGTGGTCAGTTTGTTTCTCCTTGTGAGAGAGGGTATGCCCAGACGTGGGTCCCTTGCTCGCTGCGCCACAGGGAACCAGGCTGCACCTCACTGAGGAGGTCCAACAAGGCCGAAACATGTCTGGGGTTGCTTGGTTTTCTGTGCAGAGGGGACCTGGCCTAGCAGTTCGGGCTGGGCTGCTACCTTCGGTGGCGGCAGCTGCTGACTGATTTGCACATGGCTGGTCCCCTTTTGCAATGGCGCAGACGGGCTAAAAAACGGTGGTGTGGAAGGTTGCCCAGAGCAATTGCCAGTGGTTTAGATTCATTCGAAAGCTTCCACCCATCACTTTTGTGGTCAGTTTGTTTCTCCTTGTGAGAGAGGGTATGCCCAGATGTGGGTCCCTTGCTCGCTGCACCACAGGGAACCAGGCTGCACCTCACTGAGGAGGTCCAACAAGGCCGAAACATGTCTGGGGTTGCTTGGTTTTCTGTGCAGAGGGGACCTGGCCTAGCAGTTCGGGCTGGGCTGCTACCTTCAGTGGTGGCAGCTGCTGACTGATTTGCACATGGCTGGTCCCCTTTTGCAATGGCGCAGACGGGCTAAAAACGGTGGTGTGGAAGGTTGCCCAGAGCAATTGCCAGTGGTTTAGATTCATTCGAAACCTTCCACCCATCACTTTTGTAGTCAGTTCGATAGGATGTAGCCAATTGCTCAACGGACTATAAGTGGGGAATTCGCATGCATATACTTGCTAGCCAATGAGAGTGGTGGGATGACCTATGTAACCTATGTATTCAAATGTGCAGATTTCCCACTATTATTGGGATACATGTCCAGCTCCCAGCCCCATGTAAGGTAAGATTTTCATATTTGTGATCAATCTTCCTGACCTGTGTCAACTCCAAATGTTTTGCTTGGATTTGGTCATTATTTTTCCTTGTCCCTAGGTCAGTGGGAATCTATACCCCCTCTCATCTAGTCTTTTACTCTTTTTATGGGTGACTTTTATAAGTCTCTTCATAGTGTGTGATTGGATTTATAGTTTCCTATAACTTTGGGATGACTGTAAAGTACTATGGCAGCACATCATTTTAAATGCAGTGGCTTCCTGTTAGCTTTGTTTTATGTACTTGGGTGAACTACTGTTCCCAAGGGGCAAAGTGTGATTTCCATCCCCTTTGCATTTTATAAAGTGATCCAGCACACCCCACCTTATGTGGGGTACTGGAGAGTTACACTGTATCCCCTCAGTATATGTGATCACCACTGTATATTCAAGCTGATCGGGTGCCAAAGGAGAGGGTTTAGAAAATGAAATAGCATGCCCTGCAGCATGCAGCCCTGTTAGAGATTTTAAGGTATGCTTCCTCCCAGCAAGCACTAGTAGCAGTGGTTAAGTGCACTGTCCACACTCAAAATACAGACCCATGTCACTTGATAATGACACAGAGGACAAAGCCGCTAAAGAAGAAACATATTTACAGGGCCCGGATGTCACAGCATATTCAGAGGTGGCTAATCAACAGCTCCAGTTGGCCATCCATTATACTGCAGTTCCAATCACCCAAATAATTGAGTTGGAAGGTAGGCATACCTGCACGAGAAGGAGTTGTAGGTTAGATGGGGGTGTTCCAGTCACGGACTAACTTGATTTGGAGACAAAATATTACAGGTAAGTTAGTAATGTCTTGGGCATTGCTCATGGTTGCTTTTGGGCAACTGCATTACCCAGCGCATGTTTCAAAACAGCATATTGCATCTGATATCCATGAGGAATGATTTGTCTCCAATTAGCAGGAATATGTTAATTGGTTTGTAGAAAATTGCAAACCATGTCATCTTTGCAGCACTGGACAGACTCTGAGGACATTTCGTGGAATATTGCCCCATCCAAGTGGTCCCTTCTGGCAACACTACATTGATGATGTGGACATGCTTAATATGTGCAGTAATTACGATTACCTTATTATTGTAGTGTCCCCGTCTCCCGTTGGGTTGAGTCTGGTTTTTGTGCACAACCAGATGCTAAAAGTGCGGCCAAATTCTTGGTACATGACGTATTTCCTTGCTGGGGGATATGTGAGGTCCTAAAATCTGATAGCAGAACTCACTTTATAAATGAATTGTTTAAGGAGGTTGCATCCCTATTGGGGATTAAGCATACACTGTGCTCAATATAACAGCGTTATTAACAAATTTAACGGGTTGTTCAAACATAAACTGTCTAAGATTTGTACCATGTTAGGGGGAACTGGTGGCATTGTCTCCATCTGCCCTTGTTTAGCCTGAGGACCCAGTCAAGTAAAGACCATCACTTGCCCTACACAAGATAGTGATGGGGAGAAGGATGGACACACCTGTCACATCAACACGCACAGCATCAGTTGCTCACAAGGCAGCAATCATTTTGGCGGAGGACTTTAAGGGGCACTTTTTTAAATTTTATTTATTTTTTACATTTGTATAGTGCACATGCAGCCCTTGGGCATCGAGGCACTGTTACTTGTGGGGAGCTTAGTTACAGGGGAGGTACAGGTGGGAAATGCATTTACACATTGGACATTAATACATTAGGTACAGAATAGATTTGTAAATACATTTTGTAGTTAATCAGAAGATGCAGGTGGAAGTGGCGTACATCAGGCGAAAAGCGCAGTTTTCATGGCCTTGCAGAATGCAATGAAAGATAACCTCGCCTCGGAGAGTAGGAGGTAGAGCATTCCAGTGTGAGGGTTCAAGGTAGGGGAAGCTAGAGCCACCTGCCCCAGCTCTTTTTACCATGGGCATGCTGAGCATGCTGGCGTAAGGTGTTCTAGTTGGCCTTGTGGAGGTGGAGGGGTGGATCCTTTGCGATAGGTAGTCGGGAGTGGAGAGGTGGATACACTTATGGGTCAGTGTCAGTGCTTTGAATATGATCCTTTCTTTTATTGGGAGCCAGTGGACTGATTTTCTGGCAGCCGGGATTTGTTTTCTTTTGTCTTTTGGAGATACCTTGAGCTGCACGGAGTGCATTATTCTGTATGACTTGCAGTCTTACCAGGTTTTTAGTGGATGTCCCTAAGAAGAGAACATTACAGTAGTCTAGCCTTGAACCAGTGATGGCTCTGGCAATGTTAGTGCAGTTCTCCTTGGAGAGGAAAGACCTAGCTGCATTAATGAGTTTAGCATGGTATGCCGCTGAGGAGGTGATTGCATCGACTTGTCTATTCATGGAAAGTTTAGAATCCAAATAGACTCCAAGGGTTTTGACTGTGTCAGATACTGGGATGTTTATAGAGTCAATGGTGAAATGGCTAAACGGTGTGTCAAGGTTTTTATGTGTGTCAGGGGATCCTACCAGAAGGAGTTCTGTCTTGTCAGAGTTGAGGCATAGTCCATTGACGGCCATCCATGCCTGGATAGTGTTGTAGATGCTGTTGAGCGTAGTGGAGTCTGTGTCAAAGTTATCTGTGAGAGTGAGGAGGATCTGGGTATTGTCTGTGTAATTGGTGTAGGAGATACCCAGTGCATCAACGATGAGGAAGAGAGGGCGTGTAAATATAAAGATGTTGTAGAGAGTGGGAGAGAGGTAGGATACTTGAGGTACCCCACATAGCATGATGGTGGGTGAGGTGGTCCTTCCTTGCAAGAAAGAGGTGATCCAGGCAGTGGCGTCGGGGGAGAATTTAGACATGGAAGAGAGGTGGTGGCATAGGATGTTGTGGTCTATGAGGTCGAATGCCGCAGAGAGGTCAAGAAGTATGAGTAGGGCTGGTTTACCTAGGTCTATGGCATCGTCCATCTGGTTTTTTAATGCCAGTAGGGCGGCTTCCGTCCCGTGCCTTGGCCGAAAGCCAGATTGACGTAGCCCTAGGAGCTTTTTTCTTCGATGAAGTGTTGCAACTGCAGGTAGGCTGCTTTGTCCAATATCTTAAGTAAGAATGGGAAAGTGGTGATTTACTATGCGACAGTGCACAATGTGAATGGATTGGCTTGATAAAATAACTTCATTAAGGCCTAGGGTGACGTCACTGAGTAGGAATACTTTGGAGGGTTTCTTAAGGTTGTCTGTCAGGATGTGAATGAGGGAGGCCTGAAAGTCACCCAAGGGGCCTGGTGGGCCGTAGACGAGGTGTATGGCGATGGTGCAGTGATGAGAGAGGCTGAGTTTGAGTTGGAGGTAGTCGCTGTTATTGTTCATGGATTTCTCAATCGTTCTAACGGATTGGCAGTCTTTGGCTATTAGCGCTACACCTCCACATTTAGATGTGGGATCTTGTCTGGTGATAGAATAGCCTGGCGGGAGTGCCGGGGAGAATGAAGGGCCTGAGTCTTCGTGCAGCCATGTTTCGGTGACCATCAGAAGCTCTAGGTTGCAGGTGGTGATGAGGTGGTGTATGTCTAAGGCGTCTGCGTTAATGGACCGGGCATTAACCATGGCACACTAGAGATGTGGTTCTGAGGTGACTGGGAGGGATGTATAGGCGGGATGGACATGGTGAGGGTAGCTACATCAGTGGTTCTGGCCTTAGCAGTATTAGTCGTCACATTTATGGGGGAAGGAGACACAGGTACAGTTGCCTTCAATACAGTGCGATTTAAATAGTGGGTGGTAAAATGTGGCATCCCAGTATTAGCATTGGGGGTCCCATTTTCAGGGGTAGGAGACACTGGTACAATTGCATTCAATACAGTGTGATTTAAAATGGGGGTGGTAAAATGTGGCATCACAGTATTTGCATTGGGGGTCCCATTTTCAGGGGTAGGAGACACAGATACAGTGGCAGTCAATACAGTGTAAAATATTGTCTTGTGCCAGTAGAGGGAGTGCATTCAGGAGTTCACAAGTGCAGTGATGGCGTAGTTGCCGTTCATGTCTGACCGAGTAGTGGCCTTAGAGGTGCGATTGAGGTATGTGTAGGCTTTGGAGGGGCGCAGTTGGGAGATGCTATAGTGGCTGCCCTGGTAGCTAGCGTGGGGCTGGTAGTGGTAGCCTTGGAGGTCGATGACTCACGGAATCGTGTTTGCAGGCGTTTATTTCTAATTGCCGTTGGCAGTGGGTAGGCGATGAGTGAGGCAGTAAAGAGGAGCGCCTAGCCGTGTTAGCCTGTTGGCTAGGGCAGTATGAGTGGCAGATTGCGGAGCAGCGTACTGCTTACCTTGTGTTGCTTGCATGGAGGGTAGGCAGACGGCAGCTGACGAGCAATGAAGAGCTGCAAAGAGGAGCGCAGGCCTTATCCTTGAGGGAGTTAACCAAAAGTATTAAAGTTCTATGTTGCCCCAAGAAGAGAGGGCGCAGCAGAAGAAGCGTCAGCAGATACATCAGACTTACCGCCACCGCAACTGTACTCGTGCAACCAAGTGTACATGCAGCACCTTTTCTGGTGCTGGAACGAGAGAGGAGGTTCCAGGGCTCTTTCACTGTGATCTTCACAATCCCATTTGCTGTCCGTGTTAGGAGTTGAGATATTGGGTGCATTTGTCTGATGTACAGAAGGCACTCCATGTTTCTCCACCTTAAAACATGAATGAAAATGCTTTGAAATAAAGCACAATTTGATGCCACGTCTTATATCTCAGCACCGTGCACCTGGCCACCCTCTGTCCTTCGGGCCCAGCTACCTGCTCACCCTGTCTCCCTCCTGCACTGCCTCCGGGCCTCCCCTGGCACTGGGATCTGTATCTGTACCCATACAGTTCCGCACTGTTCTTCTGCACTTATCAGATATACCCTATTCACTAATCATGCACTTGCCACTTGCCTGGCTACACTACTATTTTCACTGCACTTATTTATTTATTTATGTATTCCACTTATTATTTATTCTGTTTTCTGCTCTGTTCTGCACTTTCCACTTCTCCCATTCCACGCACTTTCCCCCTTTTTCCCTTTTCCATGCACTTATGTGTTCTTAATGTTACTGGGCCTAGTAAGATCGTATTCTTTTTCTCCCCTGTTCCCCTCCCTTTGCTTGGTCGTGCTCTGAAACACTAGTGTATGAGCGCCATATAAATGAAATATCATATCATATCATAAAGTTTCATAATTACTTTTCTGCATGCTTTTCTTTCTATTCCTCTGCAGGTCCAGCAACACAGGTTTTGTATTTAGCATGTTGGTTGTGTATAGTTGTTGTCATTTTATATGGTGGGGCATATAAATAGGGTGTGTGGAAATGACACAGATGCAAATGTCTCAAATGACACAAATGAATGTTTTAGGGTGGCAGGAACTAAGAGAGAAACTGAGGCAGACATACAGTATAATGAGTGTAAGGATGTGACATAAGATACCGTGGCGGATGTGCACCACCCTGAATCGGACAACATGTGGTATAATCACATGCTCGAAGTGGGTAGAGAGAGGTCAAACGAGAGCTGCTATGTATGCTATTTGATACCTCATGCGACGGGGGTGCCTAAGCTTTGTACACTTCAAGAAATGCCTGCTCCGACAGCCCAGTGTTTGGTACGTTTGGCCTTGTGCAGACTACAGAATCTTTTCCAGGGTGTGACACAGGCCTTGTATCAAGAGAGACATAGGGCCTCATTACGAGTATGGAGGTAGTCATGCCACTTTTAGAGGCATGGCTACCCCCATACTGGGTACCGGGTCCAGGTTCCGGGAATGAGGAATTACTGGGCTATTCCGATCTTGGAGGGCCTGGTAATTCCCTTTCCCGGAACCCAGACCTGGTACATCCCCATTCCCATTTGAGCCTCTATAGGGCTCAATGGGAATGGGGAGGATGCTAACAACGGGCCCGTTAATGACGGGCCCGTTGTTAGCATCCTGGTCTGCTAGCGGGTCCCGATAAGGACGCCTGGTTTTACCAGGCGTCCATAGCAGGACCCGCAAGCAGACCTCGTAATGGGACGGTAGGGGTTTAACGGCGCCGGCAGCTCTTCCGGCGCCGTCAACCCCCTACCGATTTCCTGGTAATGAGGCCCATAGACTCAAAGGTAATAGTTTGAAAACCATTATTTATAAGCTTTTCTGGTGTATTAAGGAGGGACCATCATGGGGATTATATTTATAACATAAGGATATTTATAATACCATATAAAGGGAATTATGTGGGTACGGATATTGCCAGCCCCGCTCTCTCCACCACTCCAACTGTCCTCTCAGCTCTCTCTGTTCCATCGCTCGTGCCAGTTCGGAGCCCAGCATTCTGCATTGCGTCACGGGATTCTCTGACGCGATGTGGCACCATACTAAACATCCCCCTTCTTTCATGTTAGGCATAATCATATGCAGTAACCTTTGGGAACACCACACACAATTAAGACTACACGTGTAAATCACCTTTGGTACAAGCCTGTACTACACAGTAAAGTGGTAGCGATGGCTGAGCAGCCAGACTTATCTCAAGAGTAAAGTGAGCAGTATCAATAGTTACACAAAGGACAGCAATTACTATGGTTCAAACAAACACTGACTCAAGGTTTCTGAGTAAAAGAATGTACATTTATTTACACATCAGTTATAAAACATTTCACTATTCTCAAGCAGTTAAAACAAATCAAAATCTTAATACACTTCACCACAGCCAATAGATTCTGGACAAGTGGAGCTCAAAATGAAGTGTGAGCAAAATGGCACTCCAGCAATTAAAAAGGGAGGGAAAGACAAAGATAGACAAAAGTTGAGCAGCACCAGCAAGTAAGTAGTCAGGCAATCTAGTAAAGGCTCTACAAAGAGGATTCAAATCAATGGGCCAGGGCCAATGTTAATGGGTCACAGTCTTTGCTCAGGATCACACAGTTCAGAGTAGTTCACAGTTAAGTCTTTGCCAAGAGTTCAAAATGAAGTTGATCGGAAGAAAAGTTATTGCAAAGAGTAGAGAAGGACAAGGCTGCGGATTGGAGAAAGATTTCAAACACTTTCACCGCGGTCGGACGGAACGAAGGACCGGATTTAAACAGTACCTTAAATGAAGAAGGAGGCTGTAGCTGAGGCAGAGGTTCCTGGCAGATCCTGCAGGCTCACGGTTCCTGAAGCGGCTGTCGGACTGACACGAAGGAGGAAGACTGGAGGTTCCTGCACTGCCCAGGGAAGAAACCAGCAGCAGAGCACAGCAACAAATAAAAGGTGTGTTCCTTAAAACCCAAGTAGGGTCCGAGCCTCCTGGCTTTCCGAGTTCACTGCAGCTGTGCACAGCAAATCCGACCAGAAGAGGGAGGTCTGGCTTGGAGTTTGGGCGAACTGGTTGGTCCCACCAGCTCAGGGGAAGAAGATTCCTTGCAGATCTTCTCTGTCATCGAAGTTTGGCGATTCGGACCCGCAGCAGGGCTTCACTGGGAGGTTCAGTCATGGTAGAGGTCTTCTTTCCTTAGCTTCTCTTCGGTTCTCTTGATCCAGTGGTGACTCTGCCTTCTCAGTCCTAGAGACCTGCTTTTTATGCAGTTTTCCCCCATTCACACAGCCTGGCTCTCATTCACACAGCAGGTGACTGTCCTGGCCAGACAGTCACCTAGCCAATCACACAGGAGTGAGACTTGAGTTACCAAGGGACCATGCTCAGGTGGGAAATGTGCAAGGCCATTAGACAAATGGGTTGAGTCATTTGTTGAAAAACAGATTCCACTCGATTGATATATTTAAACCATCCCCACAACATCCTTGAATAGCAGACACGTTATATCCCATAGTTCTGAACCCCCCTTGACATATTGCTGTAAATTAAGCCTATCATGTATTTTCTTCACGTCTGGGAATATCCTTGAGACTGTTCTACTGGTTGTCCGTCTGCCACAAAAATGACTTGCAAATGTATGTTTATAACAATACGTCTTGATCATTCATGTTTCAAAATGTCGCTTTCAACAAAAATGTATGCACATTTGTTCTTCCTGTCGTATTATTACCTTTCAGTATTTGGCGAATCTGTTGATTATATATATATATTTTTTCGCTATGTTTAGTGATGCCATGGAGTCCAGTTCCCTTCACTACTCAATACATGCAGACGCAGTGACACTACTCACTTCACACGCGCGTCATTCCATATTCAAACGCGTGCGCATGTCTAAGAACACTCACATTGGATAAGCATACGCAATCATGAACACTACTCTTTCCACGCATGTCATCTAGATCACTGCTCGATCTATATACGCATGCGAGAGCCACTAAACTCCTCCGGCAGCCACCAACAAAGCTCGACTACAGAGGTAAGCCCTTCCCCGTCAACCTTTTCTTACTAGTTACAAGGCCCACCAGCTTTGGTGATCTTTAAAGCAAGCTACCACCGCTCACTGCGCCAATACCACATGAGACAGACCACAACGGCACTGACCTCTGCTCTAAGTCATATTCTGCCATATTTACAGCAACGAGTCGACTACAGCCACTCGATCCACAAAAAGAGACCGCCCCTATCCGGCACCTCCTGAATTTATCATTGTCACTGTACTTCCATTTAGGCACTGCCAGTACGTTATTAAGCACGACATCTCGATGCGTGCTAAATTCACGCTAACAGCAACCTTCCTCTTTGTCTACTACAGACCGCGGTTACCCCGCATCCCAGATAGAAATCTGTTCTCATCTTTCATAACCTGGGACTCAATCTGCTAACCAGACCAGGTAAATGTTTATTAAACCGTTTTTTGTACATTGTAATCTATTTCATTAACTACAACTTGGTCTTTTCACTTGTTTCAGAGACCTCCTGTCCTAATATCGGACAAAACCACCTGCCAGTGACTCACCCAGATTCTGGCCTCATACAAAATAACCACGTTAGCCATGACGCTTCAACTACCCTAGGTAGGTCCCCCTTTTCTCACAGTGTTTCCAAAACACTCCCCATTTTTTCCCGGATTTTTAACTTCTCCATCCTTTGTCTCACCTATTTCAGGTGCCTGGCACTTCACCAACCTCTTCGTGTTTTCTTTCAAAAATCCCCCAGTCCTGAAGACAGTCCGGTGCAATCACCAGCAGGTCCCACAACCTTTATCCGCTGGTTTTTCCATCTACTCACCGTACCAGAAACACCTGAACTCTGTGTGTGTCGACAAGTTTTTCGTACTGCCATAACATTAGCAGTACATGTAATCATAATCACTATTGTTGTACTAACCCACCTATGCGTACAATTACTGCATAACTTTATACAAACAAATTGTTTTTCTTGTGCCAAGGATGGCATACTTTACCTTTCGACTCTTGTAAAGGTTTTTTACTTGTGTAAATTTAATAAATCTCATTCTTCAATGTTTGAAAAAGATATCTTTATCCTTTCATGTTTATGTTATGAGCTAACTGATATGTGCTAAATTAGCTCCACTGTGACCTCTTAAAAATCATCCTACCGAAAGCGTCAATGACTAGGGTAGCTGTTGACTCCAATTTCTTTCATAACTGTATTGGTTGATGCTCCAAATAACCTTCTCCTCTTATCTTGCAGATGCTGCAGGCAGTGAGCGGATACTGGAGGTAATGTTCAAAAAGGTAAGGATGAATGCGCAATGCGGCGCTGAGAGCATCCTTGCAGTTGGCTAACCTGTGCTTTTGTTTCTTACAGGTCTTGGATGAATCCGGCGAGATGGACCAACCGGAACCCCAAGCCAACGGACGATGTGTAGATAGCGAAGGCCTTCCAGATGGGCTGGGTAAGTAGGCTACACGATATCACTTCCACGCCCTCCTTTTCAGGAATGATGTTGGAGGAAGATGATGAAGACTAGGAGACTTCGGTTGGATGGAGGCTGCAGCTGGGCATGTAAGGATGACTGTGGTTCTTGTCTTCTCTCGCCCGTGCAGGCCAGGATGCTGAACAAGACCCGGTGAACGTCACGCTGCTAGAGCAGAATAAAGCAAAGCGCGTGCCTCGTGTCGGGCGTGTTTTAAATACCCAGCAGGTATCCTAGGTGCCTTCGGGGCGGGCCCCGCCCTGGCTGCTAGACTGCTGGTTGCAGTTCCCCATTGGTCCCCATGGGGGCAGCCATGTTTGTCCATTGCCCATTGAAACCCCATCCTGGCGTGTGAGTCCAGCGCCAACGGCGCCAGGACAGACTCCAAGGGATCCGAGAGGGGCCAAATAAGGTCTTTTGGGTTCCGTTGCTATACGATGGAAATAAGGTCGTGACAGCATTCCCCCTAAGGCCCCTCTCAAGGTGGTTCTCCGGTCCGGCCCCGGTTTAGAGGGGTACTCTCGATGGAAACACTGAAGTAGACATGGAGCATGGATGTACTTGCTGGGCTCCCATGTCCTGTTCTATGGTCCGTACCCTTTCCAGTCCACCAGATAGTAGAGTTTTGCCCTCACATACCTGGAGTCCAGGATATCCTTTACTTCGTATTCGGGTTCTCCCTGAACGATGACAGGCCCAGGTGGAGTGGTTATTCGGGTACCCGGCTTCATTGGTTTCAGGAGAGATACATGGAATACTGGGTGTATTCGCATGTGGGCTGGTAGTGTCAGCTTTACAGCTGCTGGATTAATTATGCCTTCCACAGGGTAGGGTCCTAAAAACAGTGGGCAAAACATTTGCGTCCCTTTTAAAGGTATATGCTTGGAAGCTAGCCACAACATATCTCCCACTTGGTAGTCAGGGGCCTTGGTGCGAAGTTAGTCCGCATACGTTTTCTGGCGCACCTTAGCTTGTTGCAAGTGTTCTTTAGCTTTTGTGAAGGCCTGTAAGATGGTCCTGTGAAGGGTCTTGACGGCCGGCATTTCCAGGGTTGTGGGGACATCTAGTTCAGAAGTGCGTGGATGTCTCCATACACCGTAAAGAACGGTGTTTGCCCAGTACTGCTGTGCAGAGTTATTATAGGCGATCCATAGAAGTTCCTTCTAATCCCCTTCCACCTGGTGAGCATGCAGCGCAGGTACTTCTCGAGAGTCTGATTCGTTCTCTCCGTTTGACCGTCAGTTTGAGGGTGATGACTAATGGACAGTCGGATGTCTATTTGGGCCAATGACCAACATTTCTTCCAGAAGCTGGATACAAATTGGGTTCCCCGGTCTGATATTAAAACTGAAGGGAATCCATGCAGGCGTACTACATGTTCAAGGAAGGTTCTGGCGAGGCCAGATGCATTAGGCAGACCCTTGAACGGGAAGAAGTGTGCCATTTTGGAAAACAGGTCCATGATTACTTGGATGGTGTTGTAACCTTGACATGGGGGGAGATCGGTAATAAAGTCTAATGATAGTGTCTGCCACGGGGCCGGCGGAATATCCAAAGGCTGTAGGAGCCCTGCTGGTTTTTGCTTGGAGGACTTGTTTTGGGCACAGATACCACAAGAAGAAATTAACTCAATCACATCCTTACACCATGTTGGCCGCCAGTAACTTCTTTTCACCTTAGCCAAGGTCTTAGCGATTCCCGGGTGGCCTTCAATGAGATAGTCATGGTACTCGGAGATGACCTGTTCTTGCAGTTCCTTCACCGGCACGAACAGCCGATTCCTGTAATACGGCAAGTGATTCTTGACACAGTAGTGTTCCCATCTGGAACCCCATTCTTGTAGTTGCTCCTGAGTTAACAATTGCCGGACTTCATATAGGAGCTCGTCCTGGGTCATGGTGGTTGTGATACCTAGGATTCTATTTTCCAGAATGATGGCCACGGGATCCGGAGGTATGAACATAACATTTTATGTGGGGTCCCACAAGGAGCTAGCTTGTCACCTCTGCTCTTTAACTTAGACATACGCTTCCTGTGTGAGCTACTAGAACAACTCCAGGTGTCTTATACCAACTACGTTGATGACACTCAGCTGGTTCTGGAACTGAGTGGGGATTACGCAAAAGACAGTATGACACTGAACACCCTCTACAAGAATATTGAAGAGTGGATGAACAACAATTGGATGTGCCTTAACAGCAATAAGACTGAGTTAATGGTCTTTGGATCCACACAGGCGCGCGCTAAACTCTCTTCCGACTACCAGGCATTTCAAATCAACGAATCCTGTATTGAAGTAGTGGGTAAGGTCAAAACACTCAGCATGACCCTGGAAGCATCTCTCAATACAGATGCTCATGCCATGTATGTTAGTAAAAAATTGTAATTACTATATTAGACTTCTTAAAGCAATCAGACCCCTACTCAGTGAAGAGAATTGCGCCATTTTTGCCAGAGCCATCATCTTATCGCGCCTAGATTATGGAAATGCACTCCTTGCAGGTGCTAGCAAGCAAAGCATGCACAAGTTCCAACTGATCCAAAATAATGCGATCAGAGTAATTAAACAAAAAACAAGAAAAGAACATTTCAGTGAAGCCAAACGGGACCTCCACTGGTTGAAAATGGAGGACTGCGTTCAATTCAAGTCCTTATGCCTAACACATAAGTGTCTATATGGCAAAGCACCTGCCTACCTAAAGGCTAAACTCACACCCTACAATCCCACCAGGACATTAAGATCAGAAGCAAAGGGCTTGATAACAACACTAAAACATAAAAAAGAACTGGGACTGGGGAGAGCCTTCCCCAACCGGGCGGCAGCCAGCTGGAACAAACTGCCAACATGTCTCAGGCTAGAAACAAACCTCTACACCTTTCGCAAAAAACTTAAAACTATGCTCTTTAAATAAGCCCTGGTAAGATTCCATGACCGCTATATGTCCTTACTCCTACCGTAATTGATCTGACCTGTCTCTCGTTTTCGTCATCTTTCGTCTGTCCTTGTCTCTACATCTGCACCCTGATGCTTGCGAGTAGTCGGCGCAATACAAATAAACAAATAAATAAAATGTGCGCCATCTCATCGGTGCCCATGTGGGAGAGGGCGTCAGCCTTGCCATTTTTAATGCCTGGTCGGTACGTGATTACAAAGTCATACTCCGCAAAAAAAAAGAGCCCAGCGCAGCTGCTGCGGTGATTTAGCCTTTGCATCCTTTAGATATTGGAGCTTTTGGTGGTCCGTTATCACGGTGACGGTGTGTCTGGCTCCCAACAGGTAGTGTCGCCAGGCCTTGAAGGTGGCTTTAATGGCCAGTAACTCTTTGTCCGTGATGGCGTAATTGTGCTCCGCTGGCATGAATTTCCGTGACCAAAAGGCCACCGGATGTAGTTGACCTGTTTGTGGATCCCTTTGAGACAGGACTGCACCCATTGCCAAACTAGATGCATCTGTTTCTACAACATATGGGAGGTCGGGGTGTGGGTGTCGCAAGATGGGAGTGGTGGTAGACTCGTCTTGAGTTCCTGGAAAGCCTTCTCAGCTTCCTCTGTCCAATGAAATGGCTTGTTGCATTTCCTTAACAATGAAGTAATTGGGTGCACTATTTGGGAGAATCCGGGAATAAACCGGCAGTAGAAGTTCGCAAAACCCAACATACTCTGGACCCCCTTGATTGAATTTGGCGCTGGCCAATTGAGGACGGCTTCGACCTTGTGAGCATCCATTTGTATGGCCTTAGGTGAGAGGACGAAGCCCAGGAATTCTACTTCCGTAACATGGAATGAACACTTTTCCAGCTTGGCGTAGAGGTGGTGTTCTCGGAGCTGGGTCAGGATTGCCCGTACATGCCTAACGTGTTCTTGCTCAGATGTTGAATACACCAGGATGTCGTCGATGTACACTAGAGCGCAGACATCAATGAGTTCTCTAAGGACATTGTTCATGAAATATTGGAATGCAGCTAGGGGGTTGCATAGGCCGAATGGCATCACTTGATATTCGTATAGGCCATACTTGGTACGCAATGCCGTTTTCCACTCGTCCCCTGCTTTAATGCACACTAGATGGTAGGCACCTCTCAGATCCAATTTGGTGTAAATCTGGGCTTCCTTGACCTGGTACAATAATTCAGGGACCAATGGCAGAGGGTAACTGTTTTTGATGGTCACTTGGTTCAATGCACGATAGCCTGCACGTTGTCAAATCACCTTCCTTTTTCGGTACGAAGAATAACGGCGCTGCGGCCGATGACTTGGACGGGTGGATGAAACCGTTGGCAAGGTATTGTTTCAGGTAAGTCTTCAGGTGTTGTTTTTCAGGCTCAGTGAGTGCGTAAAGGCACCCACATGGAATCCGGGCTCCGGGTAGCAGATCGATTTGACAACCAAACGGCCTGTGGGGTGGTAGCGTGTTTGCTTACTCCTTTTGGAAAACATCTTGGAAGTCTTGGTAATGCATCGGCAGAGTAGCGACCCCTCCAAGGACATTTACCATTCCCTCACGAACAGGAGAGCTTGCGTGTTTCCCCTTCCGTCCTTTTGGGTAGCAAGCGTGCATGCAGCTGTGGGCAAAAACCAATTCACGAGCTTGCCAGTTAATCTGTGGATTATGTGCGACTAGCCATGGCATCCCCAAGATCAGCCAGAACTGCGGCACCTTGATCAGATCGAAGACGCAATGATTTCGCGGTGACCATCTTCACACAGGTGGGTGAGTTCAGTGGTTCATTCAGACACAGGACCCGAGGCAATCTCGGTACCATCAACAGTGGTTATAGTCTCAGTGGTTGGCTTAGGGCAAAGAGCTAGCCCTATCTTTGCTGCAAGGTCCTGATCTATGTAATTTCCCACCGCTCCGCTGTCGATATAGGCCTCCAGAGAGTGAATGTTAGATGGCTGCTGGTGGGTGATTAAGATCACAGGTAGAGCAAAATGGGAGGTCTGTAGTTGAATTTCCTCGCTTGACAATTGGACCCCTACAATTGCCGGGCTTGGTCGTTTCCCGACTCCTCACCGGAGGTCTCCTTATCTGTAGCTCTGACGGTTCTTCTTGGTGGCTTGACACGACATTCCTTTAGGAAGTGGCCGGCTCTTCCACAATACAGGCACAGCTGCAACTCCCTCCTCTTTTCTCGTTCGGCTTTGGTTAGAGGAGGCCTGACTCCACCTATCTGCATGTGTTCACTGGTTCCATCGGATCAACGCGGGGCTTGGTCTTTGGGTCGCAGGAATAAAGGACGTGAGTCCGACTTACTACGGTCGTTCTTCCTATCTTGCAGATGCCGATCCAACTGCACCACCAAACTGATGAACTCGCCGCAATCCCGGGGTGGGTCCACCACTTGGGCCAAAACGTCTTTTAGCTCCCCTCGCAGACCCCGGTGGAACAAGGTAGTCCGTTTGTCTTCTGGCCAATTTGCCTCGAGCACCAGTCTATTGAAAGCGGCAATGTACGCCAGCAGGTCCTGGCTCCCTTGACGAAGGGACAAGAGTTCATTATTTAAAGCCTGTCCATGGTGACGTTGAGCGAAGAGTTTTTCCAGCTCCTGCTGAAACCCGTCAAAGTCCTGTAACAGGGGATCATTCCGGCTGATAAACGGCACCAACCAATCTGCTGCACTCCCACTCAGGTAGGATAACATGAAGGCCACACATGATTGGTCAGTGGGGAATGCCCCAGGTCTGCACAAAAAATGGAGGCGACATGGGTTCATGAAGGTCGCATATCGTCGGGGGTCTCCCGAGAATCGTTCCGGAGGAGCTAGTGGTACTGTTCCTGGTAGATTGATCTGGACCAGATTGCTTGGTGGGGTTGGCATTGACGGACTGATTCCAGGCAACAGGGTTTGTCCTCCTTGTGATTGAAGGAGCTGCCTGCCAAGGTCATCAGTCCTTTCCTTGGCCACAATTAGTTCTCTCCGCAAGGTGTTAGTTTCCTGCCACACCGAGTGGACCTCTGCGCGCAACTGCCCCAACAACTGGGCCAACTGGTCTGTTTCCGAAGTTTCCATAATAGGCGCCCCAGTGGATTATTAAGTTTACGGCTTTGCGTTCTGTAATGCTCATTTTGTATCCACAGGGACGCCCCTCGACTGGCCAGGAATGCCTTCTGAGACCCTGCACCTTCTCTGGGTTCGTGCCGCCGAGGATCAGTTCTAGAAGACAGGAGGTGAAGTTTAGCTGCTATTCCTTCTCTCGCGACCCACCTGCCGGTGTTCCCCTTACGGTTCCCCTAGGGACTTCTCTCACCTTGAATTCTGTAAAGATGCGCTCTCCGTCCTGCCGCGCTAGGCAGGGGCACATTGTCAGTGGCACCATTCTGCCGCGTTTCTTCACTGGTGTGGGCCTGGAGTCCAGACCAGCTGTGACTCCACTTTTCGGGTGAGTCTTTAAAATTAAAAAAATAATGTCTGTATTGCTTGATGCTCCAAATAACCTTCTCCTCTTATCTTGCAGATGCTGCAGGCAGTGAGCGGATACTGGAGGCAATGTTCAAAAAGGCAAGGATGAATGCGCAACGTGGCGCTGAGAGCGTCCTTGCAGTTGGCTAACCTGTGCTTTTGTTCCTCACAGGTCTTGGATGAATCCGGGGAGATGGACCAACCGGAACCCCATGCCGACGGACGATGTGTAGATAACGAAGGCCTTCCAGATGGGCTGGGTAAGTAGGCTACACGATATCACTTCCACGCCCTCCTTTCCAGGAATGTTGTTGGAGGAAGATGATGAAGACTAGGAGACTTCGGTTGAATGGAGGCTGCAGCTGGGCAGGTAAGGATGACTGTGGTTCTTGTCTTCTCTCGCCCGTGCTGGCCAGGATGCTGAGCAGGACCCGGTGAACGTCACGCTGCTGGAGCAGAATAACATGAAGAGCGTGCCTCGAGTCAGGTGTGGTTTAAATACTCAGCAGGTATCCCAGGTGCCATCGGGGCGGGCCCCGCCCTGGATGCTAGACTGCTGGTTGCAGTTCCCCATTGGTCCTCGTGGGGGCAGCCATGTTTGTCCATTGCCCATTGGAACCCCATCCTGGTGTGTGCGTCCGACGCCAACGGCGCCAGGACAGACTCCAAGGGATCCGAGAGGGGCCATATAGGGTCTTTCGGGTCCCGTTACTATACGATGGAGATATGGTTGTGACATCTGTTTCCTTCGACCACCATCTTCCAGGATTCCTCCCGTGACCTGTAAGGAACAACAGCACAGGTTAGCCAACTTTCAAGGATGCTCATAGCGCCGCGCCTTGCGCGCCTTTGCCTTCTCGAGCTCAGCCACCTGCATCAGCTCATCATCACCATCATTCCTTCGGCATCTGCAATAAAGAAGGTGAAGGTTATTCAGGGCATCTACAATTACAGACATTCATTCTTAATACGAAAGACTTACCTCAAAAGTGGAGTCGCAGCCGGTCTGGACTCCAGGCACATGCCAGTGAAGTAACTCGGCGGTACTGTGCCCAGCGACAATGCGCCCCTGCCCAGCACGGCAGGACGGAGAGTGCACCTTAACGAAGACCAAGATGAGAAAAGTCCCAAGGGGAACCGCAAGGGGAGCACTGGGAGGTGGGCCCCGAGGGAAAGGGTAGTAGCTAAAACCCACCTCCTGTCTTCCAGAACTGGCCCCTGGAAGCACGAATCCAGAGAAGGTGCAGTGTTCCCAGAAGCGTCCAGACCTGTCACGCGGCGTCCCTGTGGATACAAGGTGAGCGTTACATATTTCACATGTCTAAATAAAGGTTTTTATATCAGCATGGATACCTGGCCAGTAAAACTTCCCACTGATGTGTGCCTGACTCTTGGATTGTCATAGGTGTCCCCCTGTCAGATGGGAATGCGCAATTTCTAGTACGATCTTCCGGTGGGTTTTGGGGATTACTGTTTTTTTAGGTTTTTTTATATAGTTGAAAAACATCAACTTTTCAATAATAGCATAATTAATGTTTCAGCATGTCATAAACCTATAAAAACAGATTTCTGGAACTTAAAAATTAAGACATCCGGTTTGAAGAACACATAATTCATTCCTGCTTTATGAATTTGCAAGTCAGTTTGAAATGCTCACTCCAGCCGCAAAGACTCAAGAAATGTCATAGCTGCAAGGGTAACAGAAACACAATGGGCCTCATTACGACCCAGGCGGTAAGTTACCGCCAGGGCCGTGACTTTACCACCATGGCGTAAACTATGTTTACGCCATGGTTGTTGGCGGACTTACCGCCCCATTCCGACCTTGGCGGGGCGGTAAGTCCCCAATCCCCATTTACCCTTCCCCATTCCCATTTTTGCCCCATAGGGCATAATGGGAGTGGGGAAGGCGTTAATTACGCCACCGTAAATTACGGTGGCGTAATTAACTCCATGGTTCCTTAGCGCCATGGATTTTAACACCTGCTAAAAGCAGGTGTTAAATCCGCCATGGCGCTAAGGGACCTCGTACTCAGGCGGTAAGGGTCGGCGCTGTTTACGCCGTCGTAAAACCCTTACCGCCTGAGTCGTAATGAGGCCCAATGTCCCCCAAGATCATTAACCACATTGATTCAGGTGTTAATGTACAACAGTCTTTGAACAAATGAAACAAGAAGCATTTTATTTTCAGCAACAAGGTGTGGCAACTAACCACCAAGTGCTTTAAGGTTTCAGGTTGTAGGCTATCATGGCAAAATCTGCATGCTCGTTCCCTGGTGCTAAGTTTAGATTTGGTTGCACACACATCCATTGTCTGCCACAAGTTTAGACAAAAACGTAGAAATAGATTTCTGTATCGAGGTGCTGGAAATTGAATTACATACCTTTCTGGTTCGTTTTTGTAATGACCAGTTTTCACATGTTTATAGTTACTGCAGATGTCCCAGGTCAGACGCCAGTCATAGAGCCATAGTTTCTTTTTTGCCCAGATGGGATTGTTGATTAGTAGGTATGATGAGATGTCAGCCTCCACCATCAGAGTCATGGCTTTTGCTTTCCAGTCGGAGATGGTTAGCCAGAAGCAGATTCTATAAGCATGGCTATTGCAGAAAGTAAAGTGTTTGGACCAGTGGGTATACGACATTCCCTATACAGGGTGAGTATTTTCCACATCAACATGCATATAGTGATAACAGGCCTAGTTCATAGCGTATGATTGCTATAGGTTCACTTGCTGAAAGGGAGAGCACTCTTTTCCAGAACAGACCATCTATTCTGCCCCAGAAAAGCACAGATTTCCTTGGTGCCTGCTCCATATATAACGGTGGGGAGAACTTTTTGTTTATAGAACATTAATAAAGGTCCACACGAGAACTTGCCATATTTTTTATGGATCAAACAGGCTTGACTCACTGCAGTAGTAATTTTATTCCTTAGTTCCAATCCGTAGGAAAGGTCTCAGAGAGCGTTGTTTGTGTTAATTCAGAGATATCGATATTCAGTATTTACATGGAGTGGAATACCACACAGGAGCTACATTTAAGAGCGTGTTTGCAATGATTGTTTTGGAGAAACTATAAGTACATTAGTCTTGTTCAAATTTATCATAGCTGGTTTTGAGTTGCGGATAGTTCGAGAGCAGCTAATAATTTTTATAATCCTTTAGGAGTTTTAGACATAAGCACTACGTCGTCAGCATATAAAAGCGAAGGGACAACAACAGTGTCTATCTTTGGAGGCTCAGATGTCACTTTTGTTCAATTTTTTTCCAATGTCAGCAATGATAACATTGAACAAGGTAGAAGCCAAAATGCATCCTTGCTTTAATCCTCTTGAAGTGGGGATGGATTGGGATAGTAATGCTTCTTGTGTAAACTGTATTTGATTGGAGGTGTTCGAGTAGTACTGAGAGACCAAGGCAAGAATGTGCGCTGCGCATGCTGCCCCTTCCAGTTTTGCAAACAATAGGTCACATGGCACAGAATCGAAAGCAGTTTTGAAATCAATAAAGGCTAAATAGACAGGTTGGCCTGTTTGGATGGTACGCTGTTTGATGAATGAAAGGGCTAATAGATTTACTGAGATGCCCAACCCAGGACGAACCCGGTTTGAAATCCGTCAGCCAACATATGTAATGTAATCCACCGGTTCAAATCTCTTAGCACAAGTCGTTCAAAGATTTTACCCGGGAAATCTAAGAGTGCAATGGGTCGATCATTTTCAGGATTTCCCGATCATTTTCAGGATTTTCCTGATTACCCTTCTTATAGATGGGAATTATTACAGATATTTTCAACGATGAAGGGATTTGTCTAGACTGGAGAATTAGTGTGAATAATATTGTGAGTACATTTGGCCATTCTTCAGGATATTCTTTTAGCATGCAGTTAGTCAGTTCCTCAGGACCTGGTGCTTTCAACTTGCTCAAGCATTTATCATCAAAATGTCATGTTTATCAAAAAATAATAGTGTCCGGGGTATCCCATAAGCATTCCTTGCTAACTTTGAGTATGGGGTGCATTCCATATAAGGTTTTATAATACTTATACTAGTTGTTTTCAAGCATAAGAAGATGTTTATAGCCCCTGGTATTCCAAGAGGCCCAGCTGAAAGAGACAACTTAATTCGGAATACATAGCTAATTGTGATTTATATGTGCAGGACCACTCAGGGCTCTGGCGTGTTATCTTGGCCTCAGAGGCTATTGTTGTGAACATTGGCCTCTTTAATAGATCTTTGCTCATTTTCATCACAGGGGATTGTCATAGAAGACGTTTTCATTGGTTTCAGGATGTGTCGTGAATTTGAGCCTATTGAGTCATTTCTAGGATGCAGGTTGTTTCCTTGTTTGTTTAGAACAATACACAGGGTGTACAGGTCCGCTCTGGCCTTCCACAACAGGTCAAGCACCAGACCAGACTGAACCCATATTCTAATCATGCCTAGGTTTTCTTCATTGGTGAACTCAATCCAGGTTATGTCTGATGATTATAAGTCTTCTAACTGAGGGATATCTCCTAGAAGATTGATAACACCAGTTCTGTTGAGTAGTATGTAGGATACAGCTCTCCTCTACACAGCAATGTAGGACTAAACTGATTTTGGAGAGAGTGATCTTGCTTGGCTGCTGTGTCACAATAGCTAATTGGCTTTAGATTGGAATTAAGGTTAGATGTTATCCCAGTGCCTAGTTTGGTGTTTGAATTGTGATTAGTTATGTTACCTAAATGGGTAGCCTTTCCCGTGTCCCCAGTAGGTGTGAACCTGGGCTTTGAGGATGAGGATCGCCCCCAAAAAATTCAACAGTTTTAGTGTTTCAGCAATTTCATGCTGTCGTTGCTTTAGCGTGAGGAAATTGTTTCCTTGGCGATGAGTGATTGAGCAGGATGCTTTGATACTCTCACCACTCTGAGTAGGATTACGACTACTATCAGGGCATGAAGGAGTGCGATACTGGTCCATGGAAATGGTCTGATCGGGTATTTGATCAGTTGGAATGTTTAGAAGATTTGCTGCTTGGATAAGATCATCCAGAAGTTCTCGGTTAGGTGAGGCAGACTCTTCAGAGTCAGATGGCCTCATTATAACCCCGGCGGTAGCCGTGCCGGTAAAAACGGCAGGCTACCGCCAGAGTCGCTTTTTTTCCGGTGCCTGGTTTTGGGGAATTACCGGGCCCGATGGTCCCTCCGGCCAGGCGCTGGAAAATGTAACTCCCCATTCCCATTCGAGTCCCATAGGATTCAATGGGAAGGGGGAGGTCTGAAGCATCAACACCGTTAATAACGGTTCTGGTGCTACCATGAAATTCAGAGCCTTGGTTCCGTTCCGCCCGCTAGGCAGACCTGGCGGGCGGGTGAGCACCCACCCCACCCACCCGCAGAACTCAGAGTGTGCCGGTCCGGTAACAACGGTGCGGGTAACAACAGTGCCGGTAGCTTACCGGCACCATTGTTACCGGTCCGGCACACTCATAATGAGGCCCAGAGTCTACAATCCTAATGATCCAAGATCTTCGCTTATTAACAGGGGGAGAACACTTTTTCTTGCTCCTTTTAGTAGCTAGGTGACCAGAGTTGACAGAGTTCACCGTTTCTTTCAAGGGTGTACCTCAAGGGTGTAGTTAAAAGATGTGCAAACCTCTTTGGCCCAGTATAGGAGGCACTTTGGATGTTATGGTTTGCTTCTTAGTTTTCTTGAGTGTCTTAGTGTGAGTAGTTGTCTTTTTTATTTTGGCAAAAATGTCGAATGTAAGTTTAGTTGAAAGGTGGGTGTCTTATTTGGTTCTAAAATCAAGGTCAGTAGCGTTGGTTCCGAGGATCTCGATTCCGCCTAGATGGAAGGGCGGGGCAAGGGATCTAGTAAAGGGGTTTAGGGATTGTGGTCAGAAATCGAAGGAGTAGGGTCCTGCACTTCAAAGAGGGGGTTCAAAGACTAGCAAAGGGGGCTTTTTTGGATCACATTCTCGGACACGCAGTGATTTGGCCACTAAAGTAGTTGATAATTCAGTTTGCAGAGCCATTCTGCAGTCAAGAGTCTCATAAAGCTTGGCTAGCGACAACAGAGTGGTGTTCATGGCCGTCAGTGTGAGATCAATAGAAGTATGTTCTTGCAGCTTTTGTGTTTTCCTGTGTGGTGTTGGGTGAATATATGAGACCGATGTGCATGGGGAAGATGAATCTGAGATAGGGTATATGATTGGAGAGTGCGAGAGATTTAGAGTGGGTGTTATGTTTGTATTTGGAGATTGGGTGTCAGTGACCCACGGTACATGACTTATGGTGCACGAGGTCGGCAAGGCAGGGCCTCGGAAATGGTCCGCTCCAGCTGGTATTTCACAGGAGAAGGTGTGCGATCAACGATGTTTGTGTCTTTGGGTGGAATGTGTAGAGGAAGTATGCTCGTCACATCGCAAATCATTTTAGATGAAAAGGCCACGCCACCTAAAGGTTCAATTGCAAGTTGACTGGCGGCAGTATGCTGAGTTCTAGGTGTGCGCAAAATGGAACCAATATTTAAATGAAGTTGGGCTTCACAAGTCTGCAAAGGTGGCGTGACCTTAAGGCATATACAACAGGATCATCATTCACAACAGCTTTGATTGATAGATTACTCTCAGACACCCTCGCCTGAACGAGAGAAGTATCCGAGGTTTCAGGGACGATTGCAATCATTTGAGAGTCTGTGACTTCCATATGCTTTAGCATGCGAACCTTGTGATTATTAGGTTTGATTATAATGCAATCTTGAACGGATGAAGCTGTGTGTCATGGTGTTGCCTCGTGCGATGTTCCTGTATTGATTTTAGAATTATAGAGCATCCTGATGTCAGCAGTTACATGGTAAGCTTTGATATGCTATGATATGATATGATATGATATGGCATTTATAACGCGCCTATACACAAGTGTTTCAAGGCACAATGAGGCATGGGAGGGGAAATTGGGAAGACAAAGACAGCGATCCTACTAAGCCAGGTGACATTGAGATCGCCCAAAGTGCAGGGGAGTTCTTACGGTTCCGCAGTTCAGTAACTGCTATTTTTAGTGGGGTAACATTGGGTGTGCAAAGTAAATTCACTAGCTTCAGAGTTTGGGGCATCGCTGATTTCAGCGTATATAGATGTGACATGAAAAAGTGAACACAAATACTATGAACAAGAAACACAGGATTAATAATGTGCTGAATGGGCAATTCAGTGGTAGACATTAATAACAAGTAAAATAAACAAAAATGCATGTTCATTTTTAAGTTAAAATATAAAAAAGAAATACTATGCTGCATAACTGCACTCATGAGGCACTCCTTGATGCCCACAGCATATGCGCATGGCCCACTGGTTTATGGGTGTTATTCAGTCAAGTGAGCGGAGCTAGCCAAGGCCTGGAAAAAAAATGAAAATAGAAGAAATCTTCACAATGCAACATGAATAGTGTCAATCCAAGATAAAATGCTATAAGAAAACAGATAAATGAAACATGCAATGAGGTTCAGAATTGAAGGTAGGCTGTGATGTTAAAGTCTCATAAAGGCATTTTTCCTTCAGTGCCTAAGTCCCTCCATCATACCGTAGGAGTGTTCAAGTGTTCAAGTCAGAGTCTGCTGCACATAACTGCACTCGTGGTGCACTGCTTGATGCTAACTGAGTTTTACTTAGGCCTTCTGTGGAGGTGTCTTTTCTATACAGCAATCCTTGCTATAAGAAGAAAAAAGGACTTCCCTTCTCTATTCCCTCTCCTATGGGAATTGCTTGTAAGAAAGCCTTAGCAAGGGCTGAGTCATTTCGCTGGGTGAAGGCCAGGTCGGGAAAGATTGTAAGCTCTTCTTCCCTTTCCTCTTCAGTGGTAGATGGTTAATCAGCTTCCTCAAAGCCATTATCTCCATTTCTTCTGGTTCACTCTCTTTAAAATGAGGAAATAGAGCCTTTTCAAGAATTCCTTGTGCAATTTTGTCCCACGATGTACTTCAAATGAGATTTCACCATGGTTCTATAAGAGAACCTGTATGTCTCCCCGGAAATTGGGATCAATGACACCTGCTAGAATATCTACACCAAACTTCCAGGCCAGGCCATATTTTTGGACCAATTTTATATAACTCCTAGGAGGGAGTATCAAAACTAAGTCTGTGGGAATCATTCCCCTTTTCCCAGGAGCGATAGTAGCCTTTCTGTTGCTACAGATATCAAAGCCTATTGATTGTTTCGTGGCAATAAAGGGTTCTGAGGTGAAAGACCAAAAAGAGGCTTAATACCACATAATAGAAATTTGCCAGTCACAATGACAATGTTACAAATGCATTTAGTAAAGACAAGTAGCTACTTGGTTCTCAACACCCCACGACGTGTACATGCAGACACGGTGTGGAGAGAGAGAGTGAACATTTCACAAGTCGATATATTTATATGGTTTCTTCACAGCCCCGGACGACATTGTCCAACCCCCTTCATGTAATGTAAAGCCTAGGGTTCGTGACCTACATAAGTGACAGATTTATACTTAAACATCATTACTGCATATTTTGCTGTTTTCCATTAGACAATTTACTGTCTGGAAATGGGGTGGATTAGTATGTGGGGCCGGCATATAATGTTTTTCTAGTACAAGGTAACATTCCTTGTTTTACTCGCATATGTTATCTACTGTTGTTCTTAGACTTAAGGTCAGTCAGTTCTTGAAGGAGAGATAATGAGGATTTCTGCAGAGGAGCCCATTCAGCTGCTCATTATTCTATTTGACTGCTTGCATGGGGAGAATGCACTGTGGGACAAGATGGCACCTAAATTACTGATTAGCAGAGCTCTTGCCTAGCTTCAAGGTCCTTCAGTATTGGATAAACAATTCACATTAGCAGCTCCAGCATTCCTGTCTATGTAAGCATCATAAAGTTCATACAGCAGCCTCTTGCCGCATTCAAGCCGAAAACACAGAACTTGCACATGTAGCAAAAAGCAAAAGGCAACTAAAATGACGGGTAGAACAAAATGGCAGTGTAGTCAGCTTGTTCAGATTCATTCATTGCGATATTTACAGTGCGATGCGAATGTGCTTAGGCCAATATACATTATCATGCGGTATTATAGCAATTATGTTTTCACAAAACCTCCTTTTGGCCTAAGCCAAGACCTTTATCCAAACATAGCATCATCAGAAGACCATGTATCGTCATTAGAGCATCCCGAATTGCTATCATCATAAACATTGATTGCAATGAATTCCTTTATAGTGACATCCTGCATGACTAAAGCATTAGTGACAGTTTTTGGCAGATTTGTATTCGGTTTCAGTTTACCAATGGCTTGTGCCCAGCTACCCCCTATCATGGAGCAAATGGCAGGTAGACACTGAACACAGCAACAACAGAACAGTATTATGCTGAGAATTACAGCTAGGGCTGTGAATATCTTCCATCCCCAGGTTCCTAGCAAATCCCAGAACCATGCACTAATATTCCAGTTTCCTTCAGGAACATGTATTTCAGTACTCAAGATGTGCAATCTCTTTATTGCTTTAAATATGGTGGGGGAGGAATCGGGTATGAAAACGCAACATGTGGATCCCACCATTTTGCATGCACCACCACGTTCAGCCAGGGTGATGTCTAGCACCAGCCTGTTCCGGAGAGCCACTAACCTAATAGCCTTCTGTTCTAGTGTCATATTGTAAAGGATGTCGGTAGTTTCACAGATTGTCTTCTCTAACACCCTAGCCAGTTTCCTGATATCTTGGGAGTTTATTATTTGCCCCAGAATGGCACAAAGGATTTAGCTACATCACCCAGAATCTGTAGGAGAGTGCCACCGTCCTCATCCCGCCTGGGACGAGTTTTAGACACTTCAGCAGTAGTCGCAGTAGATACACCTGGTAAGAGTATCCCTAAATAACATGTACCCTTCCAGTCTCTTGGCAGCCATGGGTATGCTTTGTTACCGTTACCACAAACAAAATAAACGGGACCCCCTTTGTACAGCGGCCTATCCTCACTTATCAGTACAGCAGTGTTCAGGCATCCATTAAATGTCCCCATTGACCTGGAACCCTCTTTTTGTATATAGAATGGGACAGAGTGCGGACTATGGTTGATCGTGTATGATGGAGGCATGGCATCCTTATTACCTGTGGGAGCCATCTTAAAGGTGATCATGGATTAGTAAGGTCTAGAGAGCCTATCAGAAGGTCTAGTAAAAGCAACATTTAGTTTACTTGTATGTGCAAACACGGAGCACCCAAGGAGTGCTAAAACCAGTCTTTCAAACTTATTGAGATTTGTACCATCAAAATTCCCAGTGACACTATCATTCCATCTGCCAAAGAATAATGTCCTGAGTGAAGTATAACACGCAGTAGTTAGAGGGAGTGGATGTATGTAACAACCCAACCGCCTTTCTCCATGTTGTGGCAGATGTGAGCAAATCCAACAATTGGTCTTATACAAAATGGCATGTGTTGCATTCATTATCATCAAGCGGGTGTTGTTATGATAACCCCCCTCTATGTATGAGGTCTCGAGGAAGAAGAGTATGTGAATGCACATATGGTGGAGACTCAGTGGTAATACTTACAGTTGGCAACAGACTATCAAGTGGATGCATACTCTCCAAGTACCATAACACAGGTATCAATGCAATTACAATACAAGGTGTTCTTTTGATCAGTATCCATTTGTTCCTAGAGGACCACGGCCTTTGATAGGCACGCCCATTTCCAGCAAAACAGTCAATGTTGTCATTAGTGCGAGCGGCCCCAAACATGGGCATAATTTCTCAGCGTCCGTTAAGAAGCCTCACTGTTAGACTTTTTTAGTTCATCCGTAGGCGGCACTTCACCACATGGCCAATCTTGCTTGAAGGTAGCTTTGCTGGTCCATGCCTCTTGTCACACACAGTAGAGGATTGACGATGGACTAGCTCAATGTTGGTTTCTTGTGGGTGCCGATCAAACAGATACCAAAGCACTTTCCTCAACTTTCCCTCAATCCAAAAACTTTCCCTAAACTATTTCCAAAATGTAATGTCAGGCACTAAAACTGGTTTCGTGGTTGCAAGTCATACCTCAAAGCTCCAGGTACAGAATGATCAATAAACAGAGTGTTTTTGCTCCCCGAAGATGAAGAAACAAGATTGGTCGATGGTGAAGAAAGCAATGAAGAAGCAGCAGTCACTCCAGGCCTCACGGGCTCAGGAAGTGAATTTGTAGAACACTTGGTATTGATCAAAGCAGGCTCATTCTTAGCGTCATGATCATCAATTTCCTTCTCCTCCCATTTGGCATAGGGCAGATGTAAAGGAATCCTCTTCACATGTGTCGTGTGGATCTAGTGTCTTTTCACGGTCACTCGTCAGCAGTTTGCATGGCCAAAAGGATCTGGTAGGGCCCCTTCCAACGAGGTGCAAGGCAGGTGCCCCTCTCAAAATTCTTTAACAGGTCCCAATCACCAGTTCGATGTCGATGACCTGGACCCTCGTATTTAATGGGGAGGGCCTCTCGAACCTGTTGGTGAATCTAATGCAAGTTTTGAGTCAGCTGATCACAATAATCAGACAAAAGCGGATATTCAATATCTCCTAATCACTTAGGTCTCGGTGCATTCCATACATTGGCTGGTGTCCCCATGACAATCTCATAGGGGGAGAGCCCTGTTTTCTCCTTTGCGGTCGTTCTCATTGAAAGTAAGGCTATTAGTAAAGCATCTGGGCCATTTTACTTTTGGCATGTTCACACACCGTGGCTAATTTATTCTTCAAAATACCGTTCTGGCGTTCCACAAAACCGGCACTCTGAGGATGCCTAGCCAAGTGGAAACCTTCATCGATCTGTAATCCTGACAGCAGCAATAAAGTGTGGGCCATTGTCGGACAAAATTACTCTCAGCAAGCCAAATCTAGGAAAATATTCCTTAAGCATGGTTTTTGCTGTTGACATAGCTGTACAGTCTTTTAGTGGAAAAGCCTCAACCCATTTGCTAAAGGCACAAACTACAATTAAGAAATACTTATAGTTTTGGCAACGTTCCATCGTGATGAAGTCAAAATTGATCACTTCGAATGGCATAGAGGGAGGACCAAAACTGCCCAGTGTTGGTGTTCCCTTCTCAATGTTGTGCTGTAAACATATCATGCAACTTTGAACCAATCGTTCTGCAACGTTTTGGATATTAGCATTATGCCAGATGGGGTCTAACTGTTGAAAAATCTTTCTGGCACATATGTGTGTTGGGCCATGAGCCATGGTAACTACCACAGTGACATAGGCGTTGGGCAGCATCCATCTCTGTTTCTCATTGCCCACTCAACAACCCTCTTTGTCTAAACGTGCTGTACCCTCAGCCCACTGTTTGATTTCTTCTGGAGTGGCTTCAGCCTGAATCTCTTTCACACTGCTAATCCCTTCTTCCATCATGCAAGTGTCAGTAACCCATCTCGCTGAATCGAGTATATACACCTTTGAGTGCAGATCAGTGGCAGTCTGTTTGGCTATTCTATCAGCAAAAGCGTTTCCTTTGCCTACATCGTCTGTCACTTTTTGATGTGTAGCGCATTTCTTTATTGCTAGTCGTGTAGGAAGTGCAAGAGCTGATAACAATTGTACTATCAGAGTACCATGTTGAATTTTCGTCCCATGTGATGTCAAGAATCCCCTCTCAGCCCATAGGCAACCAAAATTGTGAACCACCCCAAAGGCGTACTGGCTATCCGTATAGATGTTTACACTAAGCCCTTCAGAAATCTCACAAACTCTAGTCAATGCAACAATCTCTGCAGCTTGTGCAGAATTGTGAGGAATTCGTTTGCTCTCAATAATGATGCTCAATGTGGTAATTGCATAGGCAGCGGTGGATGTACCATCTGGTAGCTTAAAACAAGAGCCATCACAAAATAGCTCCCCTTCTGGATTACTCAAGGTTGTGTCAGTTAAATCAATCCTGCCCTTGGTTTCTTGTTCTGTAACAGAGAGGCAATCATGTGATGTCTTGTCACTGCAGTCTGTCTCTTGTGGAGAAGGTAATAATTCAGCCAGATTCAAAGAATAACATCTCTTAATTTTGATATGTGTCACACAGAATCAGGTAGTATCTTGTGAGCCGAGCTGATGTGAGATGTTGAGTCTGCGTTCTGTTCAATAGAACGTCCATGGAGTGGGGTACCATCACGGTTAAAGAGTGACCTAAAACCATACCCTCACTTTGCTTTAGTGATGCAGCAGCAGCAGCTGCAGCTCTCAAACATCTTGGCAAAGCGCATGCAACAGGATCTACCGTGGAGGAAAAATAGCCACACGGCCGGTTCCTGCTCCCATGTTCCTGTGTCAAAACAGCCAAAGTGTAACTGTCACTCTTATGCACATACAAAACCAAGCCCTTTTCGTAATTTGGTGTGCCCAAAACTGGCGCTGAACACAACACAGCCTTAAGCAAATCAAAAGTGTTCTGGCAATCCATGTCCTATGGCAGAGGCAAAGAAATGTCCTTATTTGTCAATGCCAACATAGGTTTAATCAACAGTGAAAAAGGTGGGATCCTTTGTCTACAATATGAAGCCATGCCATTTAAAGCCCTGACCTTTTCCTGCTTATTTGGAACAGACATATCAGAGATGCTTTGTATCCATTCAGGTATCAACCTTCTCCCCTCTTTCGACAGGAGATAGCCCAAATATGCGACATCTTGTCGACAATACTGACATTTCTTCAAAGAACCCTTATGCCCATGTTCTGCTAGATGTATAAGCAACAAAACAGTACCCTTGTTGCAGGCAGCCCCGGAGTCAGCAGCTATAAGTAGATCGTCTATGTACTGCAACAGCGTGCATGTGGAAGGCAATTCAAGCATGTCAAGCTGTTCTTTCAAAGCTCTACAGTAAATACTTGGACTTTCAGTGTACCCCTATCGGATACGAGTGAACTTGAACGAGCATCCCCATAGGGTGAACTCAAACAAATATCTGCTGTCAACATGCACAGGAATACTAAAGAAGGCATTCTTCAAATCTATGACGCTAAAATGTGTAGCCGTAGATGGAATCATAGTCAGAATAGTGGTGACATCCAGCCCAGTAGGAAACTGTGGAGCAACTACTTTGTTGATTGCGCGCAAATCAATAATGAAACGGAAAGGAATCACATTATCCCCTTTTTTGTATACTAGTAAAATTAGGCTGTTACACACACTCCCAGCAATCTCCTCAATCACACCTCGGTGTATCAAATCTGAAACAATACTTTTCAAAGCACGCTCTCCTTCAACTGAAATCTTATGCTGTGGGATACGTGGTAATGTAAGACCTGGTTTCAAAATGATTCTAACTGGCCTTACCTTCAGGATTCCAACATCATTGTCATTTCCTGCCCATAAACATGTGGGAACCTTATTCAATTCCGTTGGCAAAGGCATAGACACAAATTGTGCAACAGGGACCTTTTGGGCGAAATCGTCAACTACACTCCATCTGGAGAACAATAAATCACAGCATTCAATTACTTCAATCCCAACAAGTTCTCGCCACAATTTGTCATCAGCAAGAATGGACAGGAATCAGTAAATGGTCCCAGTGTGATAGGTACTGGCCGAGAGACCTGACGAACCACTGGTGTACCAGAAAAACCTACAGAAATATAACTCTGCCCTGACAGTAGAATATCTGGAACCCGCAGATGGTCAATGGAACACTTTGGTGCCCCTGTATATACTAGAAGGATATTCTCCCTAGTCCCTAGTCCCCACCTTCATCTCAACGTAGGGCCCTTTCTGATCAAAAGGAATAGGTATTGGTTCCAGACCCTGCTTCGGTCTGTCCTAGCGGAACAGTACATCATCAGATGTGAAGTCTTCAGTAAAATAATCATTGGAAGGATTATCAAAAACATTCCCACTATTTGCATTCTCTTGCTGCCCCCCCTTGACTATCTTGTGGCAGTGCATGTTGGTTCTGTGCAAATTTGTTTCTACCAGCACCCCCTATCCCGGGACAACCTCTAGATCAGCTGCTCATGGTGCCATGTGCACCATTGACCTCTGCTGGAGGAGTGGGAACTGTGCTCGCCAATGGCCTTCGTATCTACAATATGCACATTGGTTTATGTGTACAGGACCCATCTGAGTGGTCCCCTGTGGTGTGAATTGACCCCTACTATGGGTGTAACCACCTCTCGAACCTCTTTCTATCTGTTGTAACAACACTCTGGTCTTCAAATCTACCTTCTTCTGTTCTACTTTCTCTTTCTCAGCATTAACCCTATTCTCATAATACTGAGCCATGTGTAACACTTCGGACTGTGATTTCACTTCCATGCACTTTCAGAAGTCATAATCTGTGAGTGTATTTCAGGCAACGATCTATGCACAAACTTATCAAGACTCTGTGCTTAAATCTTGTCCACTAAAATCTGAAAACACTTGCTCAAATCTGTTAAAATATTCTGTGGCACTCTCTGATTTCCCTTGCATACAAGCCGTAAGCTTGTCCCATAAAATTCTCCTCTCTGGAACCAAAGTCTTCAGTTTAGTCACTATGTTGCTGGGTAACATCAGTATAACCTGTGGCACTTTCTCGCCGGCTTTGCTGTCCCCATCTGCTCGTACTAAGGCATCCCATGTATCTCCCATTCCTGTCTGATCATCTACAGTCCTAATCTGCTTCCATAAATCAGCAGGAAGGATCACGGGAAACAACAAATCAATATCACCCAGTCTGAATACAGATAAATTTAAAACAGACTCGATTTCTTTGTAAAATCCTGCTCGATTATTCCTACTATCTGGAATTGACTCTATTCACTTCCTGTCTAGAAAATGCAACGTGAACAAATTGTGAAATATAGTGTGCCAGAATCGTGTAAGCGGGTGTCGCTCCTTCGGCAGGAATCTCTACTTCCGGAACAAGTGCCGGAGGAACTTCCCTCATTGGTAATTGCAAAGAAGACAGGTCAGAGTGTCTATTAAGCAATATGGCCAAATCGAGTGACAAAGAAGTTAATGCAGTATCAGGTGAAAATGCCCTCTTATAAATAACCATCAAATCAGCGGGACAGCATAACTTTCTCTTCATACATTCATCTTGTAAATATTCAACCATCACCTGTAACACTTTCCTTTGCATTGCCGGAGTATGCTGACTAAACGTGTCATGCACTTCAATGGGAGAAATCAAAACATCCAAAATCCATTTAAGAGCGTCTCTTGTACAAATACGCATTTCTTCACTAATGGGTTTCAATGAAGGGAGGAATCGCTTCTGTACATACGAAGCCTGCCCCATTCCTTTATCCATTTCATTCTTATGTAAATGATCAAGTTCTCTTTTGAACACAAATACTCTTGCAACATGCTTGCATACTTTTGCCACAGTGTCCCTTGAGCAGGCAAAGAAATTAAAATCCTGCAACTCCTGTGGGACATTCGTGTTTGTCAAATCCCTCCATATTTCAGCTAGATACGTTCCCATGCGCTCTATCAATACTTTCTGTTCAGGAATACCCCATGGTCGGACATCGCAATCAAAACAGCTGATTCATCCCCCCACCCTCTATGTACGTCTCAGCCCATTTATGCTACTCTTTCTTTCTGTCTTTAATTATCGTTCTACGGTTCACTATTCTCGAGTCGGCATCCACTCCATCAACCACTACAAGCGGAGCCACCTGGCAAAGAGAGTACATCCAAATCGTGTTCGCTAGGTGGCGGAGGAGATAACGCTGTCGGCGCAGACGGAACTATGGGAATGGCAGCTGTAATTATCAGCATAGGTGCAGGTGCAGGTGCAGGAGGAGGAACAAGAACGGGAGGAAGAACGGGAGGAGGCACATAAGGTGGCGGTGCAGTTGGGTCAGTACCTGAATCAGTCCTATGGTCATTCAACAGCTTATTAATTAACTCATCTGATGCATGTGAATCTTGGTACGGGTCTATTTTTTGCACATTTAGTTGGAACGCCCTGTCCATACCTCTAATGTATTCTGAATGTTTCTGCTGATCATGCAACAATGCTTCTTTGGCATTCGTCATATGTCATATGTCTACGTGCATGCTTCTCTCTACTTTTAAGTCGCTGCATAGCTTCCTTCCTCCAGTCTCTAACAGCGTCAACTGCTGCAGGCCTTGCTTCCTTACGCAATAATACAGATGCCAAATGCTCCAAGCGAGCAATCTCAAAACTACCATAGTCCGGCCACTGAAGTTCGGGTATAGGTCTGGTCTGACTGTGTCAAATAGTATTGAAAACAATAGCTCCTAGTCTGTACTTAAAGTACATGTCATAAACGGCAACCCTTCGGGTGGTGCCGGCTGTCCATGTTTCAAAGATTGTCTACCGTGGCGACAAAACATCGCAAAACAGGATGACAATTTCCCAGGCATACTCAAAATCACTGTCTTTACCTAGCTACATTTGTATTTGCAAAAACAACGCTTACAACTAAATATCAGGATCAAATGATAGCCCTGGTCACGACTCACCTGTTTTCAACCAACAAAGTCCAGTGGACATCCATCATCGTGTCTGGCAGTTTCATCAAACAAGCCTCGATACTGGGACCCTGTCATGATGCCCGACAAACCGCTGCTCATCGTCCATGGATCGGATGTGGCATTACTGCGGAGGAGTCACATCCCCCTTTGCAGGGGCGCCCCGTGACTCTCCGATCCCGATACAACGGCCTCGTCCTCCTCCAAACGATGTGGCATCAACATGAGGGTCCCTATTCAGGCACCATCTGAGAGACCAAAAAGAGGCTTACTACCACATATTAGAAATACGCCAGTCACGAGGACAAACTTCCAAATGCATTTATAAAAGAAAAGTAGCTACTTGGTTCTCAACACCCCACGACGTGTACATGCAGACACTGTGAGGGGAGAGAGGTCGAACATTTCACAAGTCCATATATTTATATGGTTTCTTCACAGCCCCGGAAGACATTGTCCAACCCCCTTCATGTACTGTAAAGCCTAGGGGTTGTGACATACCTATGTGACAGATTTATACTTAAACGTCATTACTGCATAGTTTGCTGTTTTCCATCAGACAATTTACTGTCTGAGAATGGAGTGGATTAGTATGTGGGGCCAGCATATCATGTTTTTCTAGTACAAGGTACAAGGTAACATTCCTTGTTTTACTTGCATATTTTATCTACTGTTGTTCTTGGGCTTAAGGTCAGTCATTTCTTAAAGGAGAGAAATTAAGGATTTCTGCGGAGGAGCACGTTCAGCTGCTCATTATTCTATTTTACTGCTTGCAAGGGGAGAAGGCACTGTTGGGACAGAATGGCACCTAAATTACTAATTGGCAGAGTTCTTGCCTAGCTTCAAGGTCCTTCAGTCTAGGATAAACAATTCACATTAGCAGCTCGAGCATTCCTGTCTATGTAAGCATCATAAAGCATCATAAAGTTCATACAGAGGCCTCTTGCCGCATTCAAGCTGATAACACAGAATCTGCACATGTAGCAAAAAGCACAAGGCAACTAAAATGGCAGATAGAACAAAATGTCAGTGTAATCAGCTTGTTCAGCTTCATTCATTGCGATATTTACGGTGCAATGCGAATGTACTTGGGCCAACAGACATTATCAGGCGGTATTATAGCAATTATGTTTTCACAGAAGCTTTAGAACTAAACTTCTGGAATTGTAGGGTTACCCAATTTGTATTTGTTTCATTTGAGTCACATCCTACTCTTACACCACATGTAAGGAAGGCATGGTATCAACAGAAAGACAGGAACAAGTGACCACAGTTCAAGGGTGTTATTGAACTTCAAAAAGGGTGTGATACACGCCTATCTAATCCTAAATCTACAGATAGGAGCAAGCTACAACCATCAAATAATAATAATGCTGTCCTAGTGGTGTCTTGTCAAAATGAAAAGGGCCTATACTAAAAAAACATATTGCCAATCCTTACCTCTAAATAAAAATAGGGTGGTATAGTGTTTATGAAAAATAAAGAAGCGTTCAATGTGATATGTCAGGATGTTCAGGCCAATGGCCTCACTTCCCCACGTTTTTCAGCATGGGACAAGGTGGTTCACTCGAGCGTAGCACAATCTCTGGCTTCTTTGACACGAGGATACAGTTTAATCACTAGCATCAGGCCGTCTGTGCCCAAGTCTCTTTACCAATCAAAGTCACTTGATTCCGAGGGCCTGATGCAGCAAAACAAATGAAGTTATTTTCCTCTTACAAGTACTCAATTCAGGTGATTCACTATTCACCCTGGATCCCCTCAGCCCGAGCTCAGATCCCTTTAATACAATGATCATCACTTTGGATCCCCCTCTTCCAGGCTAAGACCCCCTTTCACAATTTTCATAGAATATTATTATTACACAATTAGTCTCCATCAGCCTGGTTCGGACCAATTTCAGTTAACATCAACTATCGAAGACTTCTGAATGTGCACAGGATTTGTCTTGACCCGTTGCAGGACCACTTCAATGTCACGATTCCTTTTTACATTTGCCACCTCTCAGTTAGATACCTACAGAGACCTTCGAAATGAGCACCCACATGCCACCGGACCACTCTGTTTATGGTTTCTGTCTTGGCTTCAAAAGTTCAGTCACTCATCTGCTGTTTAATTATTTGCATCGCTCATCACATACACATCACACACTGTTTTCTTCAGATTTCCCTATACAATGTTGTGGTTTGCAACCTTGGCTCTAACACAGACTGGTCTAGTATCAGTCTCTCCGACGCACGGCTGTGCTGACTTTACTGGTGCTGCTTTGGTGTAGGAGCCAAGGACAGTATCATGCCAACAAATGATCCTCGCCTTGGCAATCGACACAGGCGAGCCCGGGTACCTCCGATACGCAATGCAGGTTTCTTCAGCTTTAATTCCAGGTCTTATGTTTATTATTCTTGAAGGCTCATGAAAGTAACAGTCTTTCTCTGAAAAGGTCATGGGCACGTCCCTCCTTCCAACCGTCTCTGGTCTTGCAGACTTTCTCCTCATATTAAACTGCCATCTTGGAACTGCTGCTTCCTCGCGTGCTTTGCCTTGCTTGTTCAATGCCTTCTCCCTCATCCTTTGCAGCCCCCTATCTTTATGTACATGGGTCATGTTAAAAAGCTGCAGTTATGTGTAATGATCAGTAATTGCCTGACTCTGCCTGACCATTGTGTTGAGACATGTCAGGAATATGGCTCAGGTATTAGTCTGCTTTCTCTCACAGTGAGCTGTCTGTGAGGAAGTGTTTGTGTCAGGAAAGGGGTTGGGGTTGAGTTCTTAAGTATCCTACCTGGTAGGATGGGAAAAGTCCTACCTGGTAGGATGGGAAAAGGGCGTTACAGGGAAGTGGATACCGCGTCTCTCCATCCGGTGTCCCACATCCACTTCCCACAGACCCCTTATCTAGGTGATCCTCCCACACTGGTCCACCCCCAGGAACTGGATCCAAAAGCGATTACTGTGTCCTGGCCACCTGGATGACTGATCCCCGGGGACACGCGGGTGAGACACCTGCAGGTCTCTCACACTCACTTCACAGGTCCACACAGTTGTGTACTTTCCTCTAACTGCGGTCAAGGTTGCTGACTGCAGAACATGGATCCACCATTCCGATGTTTACAGAGACAACACCGCTGGCTCACACAAAGAAGAGGAGAGGCCAACCACTTGAGGTGTATTTCTCAATTATCATTAAATTTATCTCTGTATTAGACTATTCAGGAGGCTGTCACGACCCGTGACCAGAACCCCACTGGCATGGTCACATGCCAGGTAGGGTTAGGGCTCGGGGTTCATTTGGGTCCCCAAGGGCCTTGCATTGTCATCGGAGACTCTCCTGGAGTCAGTCCTGGCGCCATTTGGAATGGGACTTGAAGGGAATACTTTTCATATGGAGGCCTGCAGCCAACATGGAGGCACCCACACAGTCTAGTCCCTAAGAACCAGACTGTGCGGTGCAGTGTTTTAGGGTGTGGTAGCCCGGACTACTTTACCTGGACTACTTTACTGGGTAAAAGTACCAAGCCCATCCGCCCCGGAAGCAGGCATCCGGACATCTGTTTAAACCTCAGAAGCCCCGGCTAGGGGCTATCTGGGTTCAGTCCTGGTGCCTTAGGCGCCAGGCTCATAGTAGAAATCAGTCCTGGTGCCTAAGGCGCCAGGCTCATAGTCATCACTTACCTCAGGCAGACCATGCTGCACATGCATCCAGGCCAACGTGAGACCTGGAGGGACTATTTTTCCACAAGGACTACTTTTCACTCGGGTGTGGTTCTTGGAACTTCTTACCTGGGACTACTTTCAAAGCTATTTAAAACACGCCCGATCTTCATCACACGCTTCGCGTTATTCTGCATTTAGCAGCGTAACGCTCACCGTGTCTGCAAACCTGCATTCAGCCTTCTGCCACGCCCGCCTCGAATACGGAGCCCCTAGGAGAGAATGGTAAATAGAAGAAGGGGTTACATTACAGACTTTAATCTGATTCCTCACCTGATTTCGGATCCTGCATCACTCCGAGCCTGAAGGCACATTCTTCCGGCACGCGTCACATCCCAGCTGCAGCGCCGCTCCATTTTCCCCAGCCCACAGCATCTCCGACTCGGCGCTGCCTCCGTCACTTTTTCAGTGATTTTCAACACCTGGGGAAAAGACAAGAAAAAGCAAGGTGAGCCTAAAGAGACTAAAAAGACAATCACTTATATTTCAAGACTTACCTGACTATCACGGGAGGCTTCATCCTTCAATACGCCGCGTCTAGGAAAAAAGGAAAAGACAGTGAGCTAATCTCACGCACCTTTACAGGATAGTTTGGGTAATACAGACTCTTACCTGAACGCCGCCAGCAACCTCCAGACAGAATTTGCCACCGCAAATCAACAGGGGAATGCAAGAGTGAACTTTGGACATTTTGAACTCTTTAAAAACTTGGCAAACTCCAGACTCAATAACCGTCCAGTACCCAACACCTAAAACCAGTGAAGTAACTGGTATCTACGCGTCCCTGCATGCCACGCAGGATGGAGAGCTCACCAATCAAAAACATAAGGTGAGGATACTGACCGGGAATATCGGAGGTGGCAAGTGGGAAGAACGGGAGCAGGGAGGGAGGGCTGCATTCACATCCACGGGGCTAAATACCTTTCTCCATCTACAGGAGACTACTTCTACGAGTCAAGCTTACAAGACTGAGGGGTCCGTCCAGACGGTCATCTTTGCCCTACGCTTCACGCTGGTGGAGGCCGCAGCTGTCCGGGTTCGATCTACGCTCCTGTGGGAACCAGGTGAGTGTAACAGAACGCGAAGCCTACCTAAAAAGTCCCACCCGGGCATTATGGAGACCTCTGAGACTGACCAACTAGCCCAACTGTTAGGGGAACTTAGGGCAGAGGTGCACTCTGCACGTCAAGAGACTAATGCCCTCAGGAGGGAACTTATTTTGTCAAAGGAACGCACTGATGATCTTGCTGGACAACTGCTGCAAAGCTAAGCCGGCCAAACACCACTACCTGGACTCGGAGGGATTCCAACTCCTGTCTCTTCGAGCAATCCTGTGCAAGTGATTCTCCCAGGGAGCATTCCTTTAGCTCCACCTGAACGTTTTGCTCGGGACCCGAAAAGGTTTGCTGTGTTCATGAACCAGTGTCGCTTGCACTTCCTATGCAGACCAGGAGCCTTCCCAAACGACCAAGCCAAAGTAGCCTTTGTACTGTCGTACCTTAGTGGCAGTGCAGCAGATTGGTCAATCCCGCTGGTCAACCAGAATTACCCTCTTCTTCAGGATTTTCAAGGTTTTCAACTGAGTATGGAAAAGCTATTTGCCAGGCATTCGCAGGGTCAGGCCCTGGATAACAAACTTTTATCCCTACGACAAGGCACTCAGGATCTGTTAACCTATATCGCAACCTTCAACAGGTTAGTGGTAGAAACCGGCTGGCCTGAGGAGAAAATAATTACTTTATTTCATCGTGGGCTTCGGGGTGAACTCAAAGATGTTTTGGCCCAAGTGGTGAACCCACCCCAGGATTGCACTGAATATATAGACTTAGTAGTCCAGTTAGACCACTGACTCCAGAATCGAAAGGCTGATTGAGCTAAATTCGAGAATTGAGTTCTGGTCAAACCACATGTTACCTCCAAAGGAACTGACACATCAGAACCCATAAAGATCGGGGGTGTTAAGGGACCCTTAACGCAAAAGGAGAGAGAAAGAAGACGACAAATGCAATTGTGCCTTTATTGTGGGGCTTCAGGACATTTTCTAAGAGATTGCCCAATTAAACCATCCAAGAGAGTAGCCGGAGTAGCTGTTAGAAATCAAACAGAGCCTGAATCGGGAAACGACCACGCCCGACAAGCGTAGAGGTCCGCTTGCCGAGCTTGAAGAAGGACACTCAGACCTTGCATCTAATCATACCAATGGTCCTCATTGATCCTAAACTCCCATCACGTATGCATGCTGCAAGGGCATACATTGATAGCGGGGCCGTAGGAAACTATATGGACCATAAATTGGCTTCTAGGATGAATCTATCTCTTTGTAAAAAGACTGCTCCGCATGTCGTCACCACAGTCGATGGAACTGAAATTGCCTCTGGGCCTGTAACTCATTCCACTACAGAGATGACATTGCTGGGTCAGGACGGGCATCGAGAGACTATTGTGTTTGACTTAATCAAAGCCCCACAGTTCCAAATAATACTGGGGATACCTTGGTTAGAAACACATAATCCTTGTATTGATTGGCGAGAGAAGAGAATAACCTTCCCGGATTGTGCACACACCTGCTACCCGGAAAAACCCTTGAACAAAGGCCTGGCCACAGTCACTAGTCCAGTCGTGCAGTTACCTCAGGAATACCAAGAATTCCAGGATGTTTTCCAAAAAGAACAGGCAAATACCTTACCGCCACACAGATCATACGATTGTCAAATCAACCTCATCCCCGGTGCACAACCCCCATGCAGCAGAATCTACGCCCTCACAGAACCCGAAAATCTGCACCTACGAAAATATCTAGACCAATACCTTGCTAATGGTTTCATTCGTCCATCCAAGTCCCCTGTTTCCTCAGTTTTGTTCTTCGTACCGAAAAAGGAAGGTGACCTTAGAAAATGTATAGACTACCGCGCATTAAACCAGATTACTGTAAAGAACCGATACCCATTACCTTTGATCCCCGAGTTACTAGACCAGGTAAAGGATGCTTGCATTTACACTAAATTAGATCTCAGAGGGGCATATCATTTGGTACGTGTAAAGAAGGGTGGCAAATGGAAAACTGCCTTCCGCACCAATACGGATTGTTCGTATATCAGGTGATGCCCTTCGGGTTGTGCAATGCACCAGCAGCCTTGCAGTATTTTATGAACAATGTCCTTCGTGAACTCATCGACGTTTGTGTTGTCGTTTACATTGACGACATTCTAGTGTACTCTTCCTCAGAATCAGATCATGTTGAGCACGTTCGAGCAGTCCTTCAGAAACTACGTCAGCACAAGTTATTTGCAAAACTGGAAAAATGCCTTTTTCATACCACGGAAGTAGAATTCCTAGGATTTATCTTGACACCAAAAGGAGTCTGAATGGACTCTCGAAAAGTGGATGCAATCCTCAAATGGCCATCTCCCAATTCAGTTAAAGGAGTGCAAAGCATGCTCTGATTTGTTAATTTCTACCGCAGATTTATTCCAGACTTCTCACAGGTTGTACACCCCATCACAGCACTTTTGCGAAAAAAAGAAATGCTTCTTGTGGACCGAAGAGGCTGAAAGAGCCTTCCAAGAGTTGAAGTCGAAATTCACATCAGCACCTGTCTTGAAGCATCCACGTCCCGAACATCCATACATAGTCGAAACAGATGCGTCCACTTTAGCCATGGGGGCTGTCCTGTCCCAGAAGGATCCCGAAACCGGTCAACTTCATCCTGTAGCCTTTTGGTCCAGAAAGTTTTCGGCCCCCGAATTAAACTATGTGGTTACCGATAAAGAATTGTTAGCCATCAAATCCTCCTTCAAAGCTTGGAGACATTACCTTCTCGGTGCTAGACACACCATCACAGTAATCACTGACCAAAGGAACCTGCAGTATTTAAAAACAGCCAAGGCCCAATCATCCCGTCAACTCCGATGGGCGCTATTCTTCGCCGAATTCGATTTTGTGATTACTTATCGACCTGGCTGCAAGAATGGTAAGGCAGATGCCTTATCCCGAATAGGAATGGGAGAAGCATTTTCGAACCCAGAACCATTACCCATAATTCCAGGACAAAGAATCCTCGGTGTAACTACTTTACAGACTTTGGAAGACATTCATTTAAAGATTCAACAACTTTTCGATTCAACAGCCCTGCAGGACTGGAACAAAAGAGGCCCAGATTATTCAGTCATTAATGAGTTACCCTACTATCAAGGGCGTCTGTTTTTACCACACAAGGAACTGCAAGAACTGGAAATCTCCAATTACCATGATGCTTTGATGGAAGGACACCCAGGTATTGCCAAGACTGAAGCTAAAATTAAAACACAATTCTGGTGGCCCACCTGGCGAAAGGACATAAAGTCATTTGTGTTGTCTTGTGGGATCTGCGCCCAAAACAAAAGCCAGAAGAAGAAACCAGCCGGTCTTTTACAGCCTTTGGATATTCCACCTACACCGTGGCACACTTTATCCCTAGACTTTATTACAGATCTACCTCCATGTAATGGGTTTAACACCATTCTAGTAGTTGTTGACCTTTTTTCCAAGATGTCTCACTTTATTCCTTTAAAAGGATTACCTTCCGCTTCAGTTTTGGCCAAGGAATTCATTGAAAACATCGTTCGAGTACATGGATTTCCTTCTGTATTGGTGTCAGATTGAGGTAGTCAATTCATTTTGCAATTCTGGAAGAAATGTTGGCAACTAGCGCAAATCGACGTGAGGTTATCTACTAGTCACCATCACCAGACCGATGGTCAGACGGAAAGGACCAACCAGACTCTGGAACAATACATACGTTGCATGTTACATCCGACCGAGGGCAATTGAAAGGATATATTATGGATTGCCGAATACGCATACAATAACTCAGTACACTCAGGAACCGGACAAAGCCCCTTTTATACCATTTATGGTCATCATCCTCGAACCTCAGAACTGGATTCACCCCAACACTTGGAAATGCCGGCAGTGACCCATCTGCATTCTACTATTACTCAAGCCTTTAAGGAAGCAACAGAACATTTGAAAAAGCAAAGGAGAAATACAAGAAGAATGCCGATCAGCATAGGAGTGACACTCCCCATTATCAAATTGGAGATTAAGTTTGGCTGGCAACCAGGCACATACCCATAATAGGGACTCAAACTTTTAATCCTAGATATTTGGGGCCTTACACCATTAAAAAAATTATCAACCCGGTAGCAGTTAAATTAGAATTGCCCGCTAGTATGCGGATCCATCCCGTCTTCCATGTTTCACTTCTAAAACCAGTTCAACCCGGAACAAGATTAGCCAAGCCACCTGACCCCATCCTAATAGATGGAAAACCTGAAAGATATCCTGGACTCTAAGATGGTTGAATCTAAACTTTTTTATTTAATCAATTGGAAAGGTTACGGACCACAGGAAAGGTCATGGGAACCCAGTGACCACGTCCATGCACCTCGATTAGTGAAGAAATTCCATCGGAACTTCTCAGACAAACCAGGGCCCAGAGGAAGAACAAGCTTAGAGGGGGCTTTAGGGGGAGTGCTGTCATGATGCCTACCCCCGGGCAGCTGGACCAAGCCCATCCGCCCCGGAAGCAGGCATCCGGACATCTGTTTAAACCTCAGAAGCCCCGGCTTCTCTTCTCTTCCTTCTCTTCCAGGTTCGAGGCGGGCGTGGCTGGAGTCCAGGAGCAGGAGCAGACACGGTGAGCGTTAAGCTGCAGGAAGCAGAACAACGCGAAGCATGAGCTGCTGTCTGGGCATGGCTTAAATAGCCTCCAAAGAAGTCCCAGGTATGTATCCTTCCCCAACTAGGTATGTATCCTTCCCTGGCCACGCCCAAGTGAAAAAATAGTCCCTATGAAAAAATAGTCCCTTTCAGGTCTCAGGGAGGCCTGAAGCGTGCAGCATGGTCTGCATCAGGTAAGTGCACAAAACACCTCCCTTTATGAGCCTGGCGCCTATGGCACCAGGACTGATGTCCAACATGAGCCTGGCGCCAAAGGCGCCAGGACTGAGTCCAAAGAGCCCCTATAAGGGGCCGCTGGGCTTTTACCCGAGGGCATGATGCCTGCTTCCGGGGGTGCTGGGCCTGGCCTGGTGCTCCGGGGGTAGTTATCATGACAGCACTCCCCCCCAAGGCCCCTCCCAAGGTCGTTCCTTCTGGAGGTTTCGGTTTGTTTGGGAAATTCCGATGGAACATTTTTACCAGCCGAGGTGCATGTACGTGATCACTGGGTTCCCAAGACCTTTCCTGAGGCCCGTACCCTTTCCAATCAATTAGATAGAAAAGTTTTGATATTGAGATCTTAGAATCCAAAATGTTCTTCACCTCGAATTCAGGCTCCCCATCTATCTGAATCGGTTCTGGTGGCTTTGTTAATCTGGTTCCTGGGTGCACTGGTTTCAAAAGTGACACATGAAAAACGGGGTGAATCCGCATGTTAGTTGGTAGATCGAGCTTGACTGCCACTGGGTTGATTATAGCTTTGATCGAGTAAGGACCTAAATACCTTGGATTAAAAGTTCGAGGCCCCTTGAGTGATAGGTGTTTGGTAGCCAACCATACTTGATCCCCTATTTGGTATGGAGGCGCCTCTCTTCGATGCAGATCCGCATTCTTTTTGTATTTCCCTTTCGCATGTTGCAAATGTGCAGTTGCATCCTTGAAGGCTTGAGTAATCGTAGAATGCAAATGGTCCACTGCGGGCATTTCAAGGCTCAGAGGTGAGTCCAAGTCTGAAGTACGAGGGTGATGTCCATATAGGGTATAAAAGGGGCTCTGACCAGTTCCAGAGTGTATTGAGTTATTGTATGCATATTCTGCCACCCATAAAATGTCCTTCCAATTACCCTCCCAATGGTGCAACATACATCGTAGATATTGTTCAAGGGTCTGGTTCGTTCTCTCCGTCTGACCATCGGTCTGTGGGTGGTGGCTGGTCGAGAGTCTTACGTCGATTTGTGCCAGTTGACAACACTTTTTCCAAAAATGAGAAATAAACTGGCTTCCCCGATCGGAGACTAGTATGGACGGGAATCCATGCCAACGGATGATATTTTCGAGGAATTCTTTGGCAAGAACAAAGGCTGAAGGTAATCCTTTCAACGGAATAAAGTGGGCCGTTTTGGAAAATAAATCCACCACGACCAGAATAGTATTGTAACCATTACAAGAGGGCAGGTCCGTGATAAAATCTAGTGACAGGGTGTGCCAAGGTGCTGGTGGAATGTCTAAGGGCTGAAGAAGACCGGTGGGTCTTGTCTTTTGACCTTTGTTTTGGGCATAAACTCCACAGGACATCACAAAAGATTTAATATCCTTTCGCCAGGAAGGCCACCAGAATTGTCGTTTAACCTTTTCCTCTGTTTTGGCAATGCCAGGATGTCCTTCCAGCAGGGTATCATGATGACAGGAAATAACCTGTTCTTGCAATTCCTTTTCTGGCAAAAATAAGCGTCCTTGGAAGTAAGGTAAGCCATCCTTGACTGAAAAGTTAGACCCCCTTTTGATCCAATCCTGCAAGGCTGAAGAGTCCAGGAATTGTTTCACTCGTGCTTGAATGTCTTCAAGGGTTTGTAAAGTGGTTATCCCCAAAATTCTTTGTTCGGGAATTATCGGCACAGGTTCTGAGTTTGTGTCTATTTCTTCCATTCCAATTTGGGATAGAGCGTCCGCCTTACCATTCTTATAGCTGGGGCGGTAGGTGATTACAAAATCGAACTCAGCAAAGAACAAAGCCCATCGGAGCTGTCGAGACGATTGAGCCTTGGCAGTTTTTAAATATTGTAAATTTCGGTGATCAGTGATCACGGTGATGGTATGCCGGGTGCCGAGGAGATAATGCCGCCAAGCCTTGAAGGCGGACTTAATGGCTAATAGTTCCTTATCGGTGATCGCATAATTTATCTCCGGCGGCGAGAACTTTCTGGACCAAAATGCTACGGGGTGCAGTTGGTTGGTTTCAGGGTCTCTCTGAGACAGGACAGCTCCCATGGCTAAGCTGGACGCGTCGGTTTCGACTATATATGGGAGATCGGGACGCGGGTGCTTCAAAATAGGTGCGGACGTGAACTTAGCTTTGAACTCCTGAAAGGCCTGTTCGGCTTCCTCGGTCCATTCAAAAAGTTTATTTTTTCGCAAGAGTGCAGTGATGGGTTGCACCACACGTGAAAACTCCGGGATAAACCTGCGATAAAAGTTGGCAAAACCAAGCATGCTTTGGACACCTTTCACCGAACTAGGTGATGGCCATTTGAGGATGGCATCCACTTTCCCTGAATCCATTCGGACCCCTTTAGGTGTCAGGATGAATCCGTGGAAACTCAACCTCGGTGGTATGGAAAACACATTTTTCCAGCTTGGCAAACAGTTTGTGCTGGCGCAGTTTCTCTAGGACGGCCCAGACATGCTTTCTGTGATCAGATTCCGAAGAGGAGTACACAAGAATGTCATCGATATACACGACAACACAGACATCGATGAGTTCCCGAAGGACATCGTTCATGAAGAATTGGAAGGCTGCAGGCGCATTGCACAACCCGAAAGGCATCACCTGGTATTCGAATAGTCCATATTTTGTACGGAAGGCCGTTTTCCATTCGTCGCCTTCTTTTACTCGTACCAGATGATAAGCCCCCCGGAGATCTAACTTGGTGTATACGCAAGCGTCCTTCACCTGGTCAAGGAGTTCAGGGATCAGAGGCAGAGGGTAACGATTTTTAACAGTTATCTGGTTCAATGCGCGGTAATCGATACAAGTTCTAAGGTCGCCTTCTTTTTTAGGCACGAAGAACAAAGCTGAGGATGCCAGGGACTTTGACGGGCAAATGAAACCATTGGCGAGGTATTGATCTAAATATTGTCTCAAATGCACATTCTCTGGTTCAGTAAGGGCGTAAATCCTGCTACAAGGGGGTTGTGCACCGGGCACCAGATCGATTTGGCAATCGTACGATCTGTGGGGAGGTAAGGTGTTGGCCTGTTCCTTTTGGAAGACGTCCTGAAAGTCTTGGTACTCTGGAGGTAGTTGCACGGGGACAGAGGTTACTGATGCTAGATTAATCTTTGGATTTTCTGGGTAGCAGGTTTGTGCACAATCCGGGAAGGTTATTCTCTTCGCTCGCCAATCAATTCGAGGATTATGTGTCTCTAACCAAGGGATTCCGAGAATAAGGTGAAACTGTGGAGCCTTGATTACATCAAACACAACTGCCTCCTGATGGCCATCCAGACCTACAAGTGTCACCTCAGCTGTGGAATGTGTTACCGGTCCAGAGGCAATTTCGGTTCCATCTACTGTGGTGATGACATCTTTGTTGGTTTTAGGACGCAGAGGGAGGTTTATCCTAGAGACCAATTCTCGATCCACATAGTTTCCTATAGCCCCGCTATCGATGTATGCCTTTATAGCATGGAACCGTTTAGGCTGTTCCGGATCTACGAGGACCATTGGCACAATGAAATGCGAGGTCTGAGAGTTCGTTTTCAAGCTCGGCAAGCGGACCCCTACGCTTGCCGGGCGTGGTCGTTTCCCGATACAGAGTTTCCATGGATTTTATCAGCGGCTCCTACCACCTTCTTGGGCGGCTTAACCGGGCAATCTCGTAGAAAGTGTCCAGAGGACCCACAATAAAGGCATAATTGCATCTGTCGTCTTCTTTCCCGTTCTTTTTGAGTTAGGGGTCCTTTAACACCTCCGATTTGCATAGGCTCCAAGGCATCAGCCCCCTTGGGGTTAGCGTGGGTCTTGGCCAACACCCGGCTTTCAAACTTGTACCGATCTGCTTTTCTGTTTTGCAGCCTGTGATCCAATTGGACCACTAAGTCTATATATTCAGTGCATTCTTGGGGCGGATTTACAACTTGTGCCAGGACATCTTTAAGTTCTCCGCGTAGACCTCGATAGAATAACGTGATTCTTTTATCCTATGGCCAACCAGTTTCCACAATTAGTCTATTGAAGGTTGCAATGTAGGATAGAAGGTCTTGATTGCCCTGTCGCAGAGAAAGAAGTTCGTCATCCAGAGCCTGTCCCTGGGAGTGTTGAGCAAATAACCTGTCCATGCTTGTTTGAAATCCTTGAAAATCACGAAGAATCGTGTCATCTTGAGTTACCAGTGGGACTGACCAATCGGCAGCACAGCCGCTGAGATATGACAACACAAAGGCTACCTTGGTCTGATCATTGGGGAAGGCCCCAGGTCTGCATAGGAAGTGCAAACAACACTGATTCATGAATACGGCGAATCGTTTGGGGTCCACAGCAAAGCGTTCAGGTGGGGCCAGCGGCATGTTTCCAGGTAGATTAATCTGCACGGGGTTACTGGAAACCACAGGAGCGGGGTTCCCCCCGGAACCGGGTAAAGGAGTTTGTCCAGCTTGACCCTGCAAAAGCTGTCTAGCCAGGTCATCAGCTCTATCCTTTATTACAATCACTTCCCTCCTGAGGGCACTAGTCTCTTGATGAGCAGCGTGTACTTCGGCCCGTAATTCCCCCAGTAATTGGGCCAACTGGTCAGTTTCGGAAGTTTCCATAGCGCCTGGGTGGGAATTTGTAGGAAGGCTTCGCGTTCTGTAACGCTCACCCGGTTCCCACGGGGGCGCTGGTCTAGTCTGGATTGCTGTGGCCTCTTCTAGCGTGATGCGCAGGACCCGGAACACCGATTGGACAGGACCTCCAAATCGTGCTGCCTGGCCCGTAGGAATATCCTTCGGCAGATGAGAAAGGGGGTTAACAGTCTGCAGAATACTGTGCTAGCTCCCCCCTTTCCACCTTCCCCCTTCGTTCCTCTCTAACTTCCTCCAAACCCCGGTTTAAGCTCACCTTATGGTTTGGAAGGATGAACTCTCCATCCTGCTTCTGGTGCAGGGGCGCGTGTTCGTCCAGTTACTTCACTGGTTTTCAGAATGGCGCTGGCAAAATCCACTTGACTTTCCTGAGCGATGCGCCGTAAGTATGAAAGTTCAATGTTCAAGTGAGGCCCCCTTTATGTTGTCTTTCTAACCTGCGATCTTTCCTTTATTTCAGGTGCAGAATGAAGGCGATGCGTCGAGGGGTTAAACTGCCGAGGTGAGTAGTGATGAGGGCGATCCCTCTAAATGTCCTTATCATTCCCCAGAAATGTCTCTTGTCCTTTCCCAATAGGGGCCGGGGTACGGTACCTGCCAACGGGGCGGCGCCAACCTGAAATGTGGAAGAAAAGCCGGTAAGTATTATGGCTGTTTATCAGGCTTTCCTTCTGTGTTCCTTCTGCTCACCTTCTGTTTCTTCCTCTCTCCCCTAGGTGCAGAGATGTGGCGTCCGATGCTGACAGCCGCGATGGAGCCGGGAGATGTCTCGAGGACAGGTGAGTGAAGCGTGGCGCTGCAGCGAGCAACGCGATGCTTTTAAATGGAAGTCTTTCTTCAGGGATGCTGGCGAGAACATTCCGGATGCAGGTAAGAAGTTTGAAATAGTCCTTGGTTTTCACCTTTCTCTTCTCGTCCTTCCTTGCAGGTCTTCCAGGTTCGAGGCGGGCGTGGCTGGAGTCCAGGAGCAGGAGCAGACACGGTGAGCGTTAAGCTGCAGGAAGCAGAACAACGCGAAGCATGAGCTGCTGTCTGGGCGTGGCTTAAATAGCCTCCAAAGAAGTCCCAGGTATGTATCCTTCCCCAACTAGGTATGTATCCTTCCCTGGCCACGCCCGAGTGAAAAAATAGTCCCTATGAAAAAATAGTCCCTTTCAGGTCTCAGGGAGGCCTGAAGCGTGCAGCATGGTCTGCATCAGGTTAGTGCACAAAACACCTCCCTTTATGAGCCTGGCGCCTATGGCGCCAGGACTGATGTCCAACATGAGCAGGGCACCAAAGGCGCCAGGACTGAGTCCAAAGAGCCCCTATAAGGGGCCGCTGGGCTTTTACCCGAGGGCATGATGCCTGCTTCCGGGGGTGCTGGGCCTGGCCTGGTGCTCCGGGGGTAGGCATCATGACAATACCTAAAGGGGAAACAATAAGGGAAAGACATTAATAGCCCGCAAGAAAGCAAAGGCCCTCAAAGACTACTATAATCGAACTTACCTCTTTAAAAACACTTGAATGGGTTGGCATCAGTGAAGTTAACTCGGTCGCTTCAACCCACAGAAACTACGCACCCCTGCGCAGAAAGCAGGACGGAGAGCACGCCAGACATCATAACAAGGTGAGGAGGGGGGCCTTCAGGTCGAGCCCAAGGGGCTGGTGGGAGGAAACAAAATCTGAACTTAAGCCCAGTCCTCCTGTGTTTTCAGGCCCACCTGCCATAGAAGACATCATCCCGAATTGAGTACATCTGGGGGAAATCCGGCAACCAGGGCATACAGGCGTCCCCGTGGATAACAGGTGAGTGTAACAGAACGCGAAGCCTCATAACAAAATCCACCTGGGCGCCATGGAGACCTCAGAAATTGACCAACTTGCCCAGTTATAAGGGCAAGTACGTGCCGAAGTGCATTCGGCCGGGCAAGAGACTAATGCCCTGCGAAGGGATCTTGTTGTCACCAAGGATCGCACTGAAGAACTCAGCAGGCAACTACTGTAATCACAAGCCGGGCAAGCTTCATTACCAGAAACAACTACACCGGCACAGGCAACCACGTCGTCTACCGCTCCAGTGCAAATAAATGTACCCGGAACAATATCCTTAGCACCGCCAGCAAGGTTTTCAGGAGATCCAAGAAAATATGCAGCTTTCATGAATCAATGTCGCCTCATTTCCTCTGCAGACCGGCTGCATTCCCTAACGATCAAGCACGTGTAGCATTTATTTTATCATATCTAAGTGGTAGTGCAGCAGACTGGTCAATGCCGCTTGTGAGCTATGATGATCCGTTACTACGTGACTTTCGGGGCTTCCAAAGGGAAATGGAAAAACTCTTTGGCCGACACACCCATGAACAAGCTGTAGACAATGAACTCTTGTCACTCCGGCAGGGGAATCAGGACTTGCTAACATACATAGCAACTTTCAATAGGTTGGTGGCCGAAACCAGGTGGCCTGAAGACAAGAAAACCACATTGTTTCACAGAGGCCTTCGAGGGGAATTAAAGGAAGTCTTGGCTCAGGTAGTTGATCCACGTAGAGACTGTGGTGAATTCCTCAATCTGGTGGTGCAATTAGATCATCGATTACAAGATCGAAAAGCGCTGTGTATCTACGAACCAAAGATGCTTCTCCGCGCACATCAGAGAATACCACAGAGCCAATGCAAATTGGAGGCATACGACCACCGTTAACAAAAGCCGAAAGAGACAAGAGAAGGCAACAGCAGTTATGTTTGTACTGCGGACAATCGGGGCACTTCTTAAAAGACTGTCGAATAAAACCTCCCAAGCGAATTGTGGGAGGTACAGAAAAGGATGAGAGTAAGGAGTCAGAAAACTGCCTAGCTCGACAAAAGTAGAGGTCAGTTTGTCAAGTGAGAAGAATGAGCAACCAAACTCACATTTTTCAATGCCAGTAATCCTAATCAATCACCAACAACCTTCAAGGATGCATTCCGTTGAAGCTTACATAGGCAGCGGGGCAGTTGGGAATTATATTTATCAATATCTGGCCGCACGGATGGGGCTTCCCTTAAGTTTTAAGCCAAACACAAAAAAGGTGACTAAAAGATAGGACTGAAATTGCTTCTGGACCAGTAACCCGATGTACGGCAGGAATAACCCTGCTGTGCCAGGATTCACACCGGGAATCGATTTCCTTCGATCTCATCAAGGCGCCTCAGTTTCAGCTCATTTTAGGGATGCCATGGTTAGTTGCTCATAACCCTCAGATAGATTGGCGTGTAAGAAAACGGACTTTTCCTCACGATTGTGCCTCCACCTGCTATCTCCAAGAAAACAAGTCTGGTTTCAAGGTTTCTATGAGTCCAAGAGTCGGTATAGTTACACTTGGCGCAACCAGTACTCTCCCTGAAGAATATCAAGATTTCCAGCATGTGTTCCATAAGGAACAAGCTAATACGCTACCACCACACAGGTCCTACGACTGTCAGATTGACCTCATACCTGGTGCACAGATCCCTTGCGGTAGAATCTACGCGCTCACCGAATCAGAAAACAAGCATCTAAAGTCCTATCTTGACCAGTACTTGGCAAATGCGTTAATTCGCCCATCCAAATCTCCGGCAGCCAGTCCCCTGTTCTTCGTACCAAAAAAGGAAGGGCACTTAAGAACCTGCATTGACTATCGCGTCCTGAACCAGATCACTGTGAAAAACAGTTACCCACTGCCCCTAATTCCTGAAATGCTTGATCAAAAAATCTCCTCACCTGGCTGGGCATATCTTGGCGGGTTCAGTTCCAGAAAACACTGCACGCCCAGAAAGACCATCATAGCCTGAAAAGGAATAAAGAATACAGGTTAACCCAAAAGACAATAGCGCGCCGCACTTCACGCTGAACCTACCTTTCTTCATACGCTCCACATCGATAAATCCCGGCAGGAGCTGAACCCAAGCAGTGCACCCAGCGAACCTCCGCATACCTAATGGGGAAACAATCAGGGAATGACATTAATAGCCCGCAAGAAAGCAAAGGCCCCCAAAAACGACTATAATCGAACTTACCTCTTTAAAGACACTTGAATGGGTTGGCATCAGTGAAGTTAACTCGGTCTTTTCAACCCGCAGAAACTATGCGCCCCTGCGCAGAAAGCAGGATGGAGAGCACGCCAGACATCATAACAAGGTGAGGAGGGGGGGCCTTCAGGTCGAGTCCAAGGGGCTGGTGGGAGGAAAAGAAATCTGAACCTAAACCCAGTCCTCCTTTGTTTTCAGGCCCATCTGCCATAGAAGACATCATCCCGAATTGAGTACATCTGGGGGAAATCCGGCAACCAGGGCATACAGGCGTCCCCATGGATATCAGGTGAGCGGAACAAGGCCTGTGGATATGCCGACAATTAGAGGCAGCTGGGGATAATGGCAAAAAATTCAATTACCAAACATATAATATTGAAAAAATATGTTACAGAGGGTGTGCGTGGGGGGAGCAGTTATTCACCACGCACATTAGACTGAAGTGCCTTTATGAAACAGGACATATTTCATGTTGTCACACAAGCTCATTAATGAGGATGGAGGGATCTGTCTTTCATGACGTGCAATGGTGGGGGAATGGTACAGGGTTCAGTAGAAGGGTTGGTGGGGTTTAAAGAGGATGTAGTGGCAAAAATGAAGGCAAAAATGAATGCTAGCTGTAAGGCAATGTGGAACAATATGCACATGTATTAACTTGGATAGATGAGAGACACCAACCAGTACATATAAAGCCTTGCATACAATATTCCTTATGTTTTAGGTTCACAGGGTCAACACACCTGGGGTCCAATTCTGGCTACACCAAGGTGATGAGCATTCCAACACTGGGGAGTGGGACAGCAGCACTTATGGACCAATGGTAGACTTGTGGGACTCAGGCGTACTCCCAGCTCCTTCCTGATTTGGAAGGACTATGCTCCCTCTTCACCCTGTACAGGCCTGCCCTGGTGGTGCCTCGTTCGGAATCAGTGCCCTCTTTCAGTGACCATACTGCAGTGCTCAAGAGGAAGATGGCAGGGGAAGAATTAATACAAGAGGCCCAAGCACACTCATTGAAGAGAAACAGTCTCAGCGCCAACTATTGGTCCAGCAAATCCTCAGAAATCTTGATTGCAATCCAACATTTTCACTTGTTTTCAAAAGCATAAACCTTTTTTGTGTCCCTTCTGCTTCCATGAGTCCAAGCAGCAGCTAATGCCAAATGGCTGCAAGTGACCCGTTATGAGCTATTGCAATTGGCCAACTCAACTGAGAAAGGGCTGAATGTGAGAAGAGAAGAGCTTTGGGCCATCAGACTGCGGGCACTACAACACAGATATGTGTTGGATATGATTACTGCAATGGAGGGTGGCATTTTCCACATAATTGATAGTAGTTGCTTTACTATAATCTCAGCTAATGATTCAGCCAATTGAACACTAACAGAAGCCATAGAGGAAATTCATACACTCATGACACTATGACAAAGGAACAGATGCAGTATCATTAGACAGCTGGTTTGACTCCCTATTTGCTTGGGTCCCAACGTGGTTGGTGAACATTTTCAAAGTAACTGTCCCAGTGTTTGTGCTGGTTCTCATCACCTTCCTTGTAGGTTAGCTAATACTAAGACACTGCACAAAGAAAGAGGGAGGCAACGATATATAATGTCCCTGAATGTTGACGGGACGGGGTTAAGCCTCACAGTATACACTTGGGTTGAACACAGTCCAGAGCAGATGAGCATGATGCACAAGGGATGGTCACAAGGGCGACTGCAAACAGGGATGAGTATGATGCCTTTTGGGTGACATACTCGAAGGATGCACAAGAGTGCGTGACAGTAGGGTCCTCATTAAAAGAATATGAGGAAGCAGGGGGAAGCATGGACAGGGTAACTAGGGTATAGATTCCCAAGACAGTAAGTGAAAACTGGACAGGGCAGGAGGTGTTGATCGATTAATTGATCAAAGAGGGGAACGCAATAAAAGTGCATATTCAGCGATGCCAGGGGGGGGCGCACTCATCAATGACATGCCTGATGGAGGGATGCAACAGGCAGAGAGAGGGGGGCATCCTAGAGGTGAGAACGTCAATGATCAATGCACTGAGTAATGTATGCACAGGTGCAGCCGGAGAAGTCCATAGGTAAATGTAGGAGTGGGGCCATGAGAGACAGGGGCAGGCAGGGGATATGGATATGGAGCAAGGGTATTTGGTAGGAAATGTATTTTAGCATTCTGGGCACAGCACAATAGCCATTTTGGGGTATAGGCCTCAGGTAAGTAAATTCGTTTTTTTTCGCTGTCACACGCCTTATGACCTGGGTAACTATGAATTTCTGAAGGATTCAGCTACAGCAGGATGCTGGAGACATGTTACAATTTGACTGTTCCCAGGTGAACGTTGCTCCAGGGGAATGGGATCCGTTGATACTTTCAAGGTCAGCATGCCAGGCTTCTGGGTGCTTACAGGGAACTTGTAGGAAATTAGAAATTAAATTCAGTTAAATAAAATCCAACCACTGGGCATATGGAAATTATGTTGTTTCTGTATAAAAGGTTTGCCTGCTGTGGCGGCGTTCATAGCTACTTCACTCAGTTTAGTTCCACAGGTTTGTTTGAATCTTGCTTTCCCAGTTGCATATTGATAAATTGAGTGCCACAATGGTTCAGAAGTTAGCTCAGTGTGTGAAGCACCCATTGCAGAGATATGTGTTCATATGCAAAATTAGAATATCACATTCCAGCAAGGCTGGCTGAGCCTTTCCTATGTCTGAAGTTTATAAACCTGCCTGCATATGTACTTGGTTTTGCAGAACAACATCTGCTATTATCAGCAATGTACCTGCACCAGATAGGGGTTGCTATAAAAACGAATGTATCATCTGTATGGTGAAGGTCTAGAAATTGTTATGTTCAGATGGGGTGTTGTAAAATCCAGTCAATCGCCTCCAACGATGGCATAAACTGTTAGTGCAAGAGGTGAATAAGTTTCCAAATTTAAGACTATGGAATGGAAACGTTCATGCTTGTATCCTGGATTTGCCAGCAGACGATACTGTGATCCTGGTCAAATCATCGAATATATCTTGCATTACTGTGCTGTCTTATGTGAGGTTTGCCATCATTTAGCCCATTACTTGATCTTTCTTCTTATGTAGGCTGTTTAGGTGGAGGGTTGGTAGACAGAATAGAGCGGACCAAATGTTGCAGGCCTCTGGCAAGAATATTTTAAGGTCTGCTTGTATGACACAAAAAAACGGTTTGCTTTTTGGTAAAAGTCAAAGGTTTTTAAGCACGTTTATAAATGAAAATGACACAAGTCATTGGCTTGGAAGTATTTAAATCTTTAAAATACAAACCCAGATGAAATTTGTTAAATCACATCGATTGGTATGATGGTACTTATATACTTCCATTGATGATGGAGAGAGAATCATTCCCATTTTGCATTACACCCTTCTATAATATTTCATTTAAAAATGGTCATGTTTGGTAATGTGATTTGTATACTTTCCAAGTCTGTTTTTATAAAATGAGATTGTTTTAGTTCATGGTAAGAACTGTAAAAGAAAGTGTTCAAATGCAGAAATTGCAGAGTTGGCAAAAATCCCAGCTTCACCCCTTAACCAATGCATGATCCTGGATCGCATTTAATCTTGCATTGCCTAACCTCTCAATATTGCCAGTCCCCAAACCTTTCAAAATTGACAGCTCTTCAGATTGATTTCCTTCTCATGGTGTGATCTTCATAAAAGCCTTATTCATAGTTTCACTGGCTGTAGGGTTGCTTCCACTTTAATAGTGAGCATATTTATATCACACACCTCAGGCATTTGTTCCATTTGAAAACCACATCCCACTTCTAATCTAAGTCTGTCTGGATAAAGACACCTTCCTGGTAGCTTCTAATCTGCATCCACTATCCATGCTACGTCATGTGTAGCTTTCTCCTACCTTCCAATTGGTCTCCTCAATCCATGCTTGAGACCTTTTGCATTCTGTGAGGCGGCTAATGTGAGTTCTCTGTCTATTATGGGTTACATGTACCTTTTACATACCGTCCTGCATTAATGCTACAGGCTGCATACCTTCCTGTATGCTATTGATAAAAAGTATCCTGTATGTACTAGAACAGTAACCTCTTCGTAGACAGCTAATGTTGGTCTTCAAATGCTACTTGTTTATCATTCTGATTAGAGCAAGAATGAAGAGTGTAAGGGGATTTAAAGGGAGTAAACGTGCTTATTATGCTGCGAGACAGCATATCAACCTATAGGTTGTAAGCGCCACAGGTGGGGGGATGCGACCCGTATTTTTGATCCCTTAATTCCTTTGGTTTGGTTTTTCCTCTGTAAAGCTCTTTATGAAAGATAGTCTCTCTAGGGCTTTCGATGTAATGTAGGGATGAATTCTTGTTTTAACGTTATTATTGGTGCCCAAAACACCAAGGTATTTTATTCTATGAACTTACTGAATTGTGGTGTTACCTAGTAAGCATGTTCTGGGGCTGATCTTATAGAGTTTCTACCTCCAAACATCATAACTTTGCATTTGTCAAAATTGATAAGATACATAACATTGATTTGTAAACCATTAATTATTAATTAAATGTAAGACAACGCGTTTGAGTGTCGGTAACCTGTTATTTTATTTCCTTATTTAGTACTATAGTGCGGACAGCCTGCAGACATCGGAGTGCAGCGCGGGGGAAGAAAAACACACAATACGACGAACAGAAAGACAGGACAGCTCAGCAGAGATTACCAGAAGTGGAAACAGAGTTACTCAAATAGGAACTTTTTCAGTTGTGGATGAAAGTTGACCAAGTTTGTTTCCTCTCTCAAGTTTAAAGGTAGTGAGTTCTAAAGCCGGGCTGAGGTGACTGGGAAAGATTTCCCAAAAACATTGACTAGCTTGAAAGTAGGTTGAGTCACTAAGGCCTGGTTGGAGGAGAGAAGAGCTCTTACAGGAAGATGAGGAGTCACCCTGTGCTTAAGGTATACTGGGGCATGTCCATAGAGGCATCTGTGGACGAGCAGGGTCGCCAGAAATCCTGTACGTGCGTAGACAGGCAGCCAGTGAAGAGACTTCCGCCTACTAGAGAGGTGATCTTATCCAAGGGTTTCCTTTAATAATTTGCACAGCATCGTTCTGGCAAATCTGCAATTTAGCCAGATTTTTCTTACATGTGCCAAGCAGCAGGTCATTGCAGTAATCCAAATGTGAAAGAATAGTAGCACGTGCAATGGATGCGCAGTTGCTCTCTGAAAGAAACAAGCTAATATTCCTAAGCGAAGATGGTATGATCAGGATCTGGAGATCTGGCTAACACAGGTATCTGCACTATAAGAGGAGTTCAGATGGGACCCTAAGGTTTTTACTTTTGCCACGACTGGGATGATACAGTCGTGGATATCGAAGGACTGGTAATCACGTTGCAACCTGCCTCTAGCGTGAGGGAGACCAAAGATCAAGAGCGCGGTCTTGAGGCCATTTAGGCACATCCAATGATGGTTCATCCAAGACTCAATCTGGACATAGATAAGTCTGAGGCGTGTTGAGTCTGACTCGTAGACTCCAGATAACTCCAGAGCTAGCTGGGTGTCATTAGCATAGTTCGTAAAAAGTAATAGCGCCTTCACAGCATTGGCAGATGTTTCTAAGAGTGGAGAAAAGGTGTTCATGATCCAAGAGATCAAAAGCGGCCAACAGGTCCAAAAGGACCAAAAGCCCTGCATTTCCTTGATCAGTGATGTCAAGCATGTGGGACTGTAAATCAATAAGGGTCATTTCGGTACTGTGGAAAGGTCTGAAACCAGACTGTCTAGGGTGTAAAATCCCTGGGTTTTCCACAAAACAAAAGCTTGCTATTGGATAGTCATAGTCTTGGCCAGAATTCTTAACAGAAAGTTACAGTTCGTAATAGGTCTTAAGTTGTTGGAGTCATTAGGATTTAGACCGGGTTTCTTCACAAGAGGAGTGACTGTAACAGCCTTGATGGAGGGAGGATCCAGCTTACAATTAAAGGAAGAGTTGACAAAGCAAGCAAGGAAAGGAGCAAATATTACCTTGTTTGCAGGTACACTATTAGGGTGGATAGTGTTTCCTGGGCACGAAGATGGCAGTATATTGGCCAGCATTTTAACCATCTCTGAGGTGTAACAGCAGAGTGTGAGAAGCTGAATTGATCTTCCATAACAGGCTGAGGCACAGGAGGTAAATCAGGGAATTCCTGTTAAGCAACTTCAATTCAGCACTCCAACTGAGTCAATGCCTAGTCTGGGATGCCGAAGGGAAGCCCTTATTTATATATTTCTATGACAAGTTCATATATCTGGATGATAAACCCTTGTATAACGCCCTTCTCTTTGAATCCCCCTGACCTCACTGAGCCAAGAAGTAGGTTTGTTTTGCAAATTAAAAGATTTATTGAAAAACTAAACAAGATATATATATCACACTTTTATAAATAAATTAATATTTGATAGCACACTTATGAATATGACAGTGATCAACAATGGATAATATTACCCTAGCACACTTCTTTAATTACTTAGGAGTTGGTATAGAGAGGATAAGGTAGCTGAGAATGCTGGTATGGGTTCAAGGAAATGCAATGATGGAAAAGAATGCAGCACAGAAATAACTGAGATGGTTTCCACAAGAGATAATATGATCACTTTTTCTTTTGACAATTCACTCCTCCCCCCCCCCTATGCAATATAAGGAGATGGAAGAGGAGCACACAACTTTCAGGAATACAATCAAATGCAATACCAATTCAGTTCCCCCCTAGCAAGCTTAGAGCAACAGGGATGATTTTAAAACACAGGCAAACATACTTAAATGTGATTTGCAAAGAAGTGAAAAATATGCTAAAAATGATTTTAATTCCCTATAGGAGATTCAGGGTAGGTGATAGCTACTTAAGATTGGTTCAGGTCAACACTATCAGTGATTCATGAGGGATTATCAGGTTGAAAACGGATTTCAGCAATGCAAGCAAGAGGCAGCTATTTTTTAACGTGTGGTGAGATTGAGCTAATTTTCAATTCGCAGCACTTTTTCCGAGTGCTTGTTGGAAATCTCAGGATCTTAGCTTTAAAATGAAAGTTAAATCTCGTTCCTAGCACACGCGGTTCAAGAGATACGGACAATTTAGTGGAGGTAGATTTTCAGAAATAAAGTAAGATTCAAATGGCAAATGACACTTTCACAGGTTTGAAATTACAGAATGGACACATGATTTCTATGCAGTTCTAAATAGGTTGAAATGGTTTAAATTACATTATTTTAAACTAAGAGATTGGTTTTGCACAGCTATGGCTGGATACTCACTCCTAATTTTGGAAGGAATGGGCCTCGTCACAGATCTGTTCACAGATCTGGTCAACAGGTTCAGCTGCGGTTCTCTCTGCTCTGCTGGTCTGGATCTCTGGTTCTGGCAAAAGTTCTGGCACTGCACAGCGGTCTGGTCTCTGGTTTTGGCAAAAGTTCTTGCCACTGCACAGCGGTCTGGTCTGTCTCTGATCTTCTATCGGCACTGCACTGCGGTCTGGATACAGCTCTGCTTTCTGGGTTCTGGCACAGGGTTCTAGCCAGAATCAAACAGCTCGCCCGGCTGTTGAATAGTTTGGTTAGGTTGCTGGATTCTGAGGCCTCTGAAGGATTCAGCTTGTGGACTAGGGCTCTCTGCAAGAAGTTCTGAAGTCTGGATTCTAAGTTCTGGTTCTGGAGTCTGGTTTTCTAAGTTCTGGTCTCTGAATATTGTCTGGATTTGAAGTCGTCCAGCCAAGTGCTTTGCAAGAAAGTGGAAAGATCACTGCCTACCTGGGTTTCAGTGGGTCTTTTTATGTCTTTTGAAAGTGGGTGGGAAGGCTGACTTTCTATGCCCAACCCTCTGAGGATCCTAATAGGCTATAGGATTCTCTGTCGCCTGACTGGGGAACTGAATTGTAAGTCATCCGGCATCCTTTTTATGGCATACAGAAAGAACACTCCCCTTGTCACTTTGCACACAAATCTATTTTTGACTTAAATGCATATTTATCTATGTACAATTGTTCTGATATTATATGTCCAGTTAACATATTTTCTGTAGCGCCAAACCATTGATCCCTGTCTTTGTAAGATGTTGTGTTCACTTCTAACAGAATTCTGCCCTTTTCATCCAGAACACAACCATTAAACTTTTACAGAATTTACACAGATGTGCGCAAGGAATATGGGCATCAGATGATGAAGTGTCAGATTTTTGACATACATACATTTGGAGTAATACACTATTTTCCGCTAGTACCCCCCAGAACATACCACAGAGTCCTAACACCTCTTAAAATGTGCACAGAAAAATCACAGGAATCATGATATTATTGATATAATTTTGACAATTATGTACTATGAATTATCCATCTTTCTAAAATTATGCTCTGGCCCAGAGGGGTGTGGTTTCCCAAAGCACATGGGGGAATTTCTGGTTTGTCCACTTCGTCCAAGCTCAGCTGGCTCACAGAGGCAGTGCCCCTCCCATTTCCTTCCAAGAGGAAGCCATTTATGACCCCCTGATTTAGCATTTGCCTGAGCCAAGGAAAGTTCATTGTTCTGTTTCCTGCAGTCCCAGGTATTCCTCCCCTGATTCAATCAGAGAGGTGTGATCTCCTTTTGGTGGGGGCAGCAGAATGCAGCCAGGCCTGTGAATGCAGTTGCTGGGCAAGTTTCAACTCCTGTCGTGGGTAGTTGCCGGGTAGAATTCAATCCCTTTAAGCCAGGCTTCAGCCAAATGTCACTTTTGTTCCCATTTTTCTTCATTCAAATCAAACTTACAATTTTGACACATGCAGCTAGAACGCTGATTCTAAGTTCAAAACTATGACATTTAAAGAGTCGCAGCCTATGTGACACTCCAAAGTAAATCACTCATTTATTTTAAACATTTAAATTTTAGTGGCTTTAAGTCCAATTTTACTTAAACTGCTGACATCCACAGCTCAGCCAGTTTTGTTATGAACATTATTTTAGGTTCTTCATCTTTCCAGATTTTGTATGCACACAAGACTTCATTCTACCAGACGTCTGCTGGTGTTCAGTAAGATTTTGGAATATCTTGCAATGCTTGAAATAGGCATTTTGAGCTTACATTCAGAGAAACAAATGTGATTTCAAAGTGCTTTTTGAGCTAACAGGCACTGCTGTTTTTCCTTTGGCACCACGTTTCACTCATGGCGCTTCTGGCCCATCATGCTCGCACTGGTGGGTGGCAGGTCAGGCGACCATTTTGGTGTGCGTAAAAACTGCGTGATTTTCCTGGATTCTGGCGCAAATGTGGGCTTTTCGGCCATCTTGGATTTTCTAAGCCCACAGCACCAAATGTTGCAGCACAATAACTTGAACGTGGGTCGATGCACCTTACAAGCCCCCCCGCCCAACTGCACTTTGATTTCGAGTCGAGGGGGAGTCGGGTGCAAAGGATGTTTTGATCCATGCGCTGGGATGTCCGCATCATCTTCTTCCGATTCCGCAGATGGCACAGTTCAGCATCTTTTCCTCCATCAGGGTGGATCGATCGGTTCTCCTCGCCGGTCCTGATGGGAGTTTCGGGCGGTACCTCGGGCCCCTCAGATCTTTGCTCCCGGTCCCTGGGTCATCCTTCTTGGGCAGTCTCCATGGTTTATCGCTCTCTCTTCTCACCTAGGATGACAAAGCGAAAGCGGCAGAAACATATTCGTAGACATTTCCCCACCACTATTAATGGTGGGGCGAACATATACATTTTATACATCAGGAGACATTTGCATTCAAGAATCAAAGAATTTTATAGGCTATATGTGGAATATTTTAGGGTTGGACTTGTATTAATCTGGAGCTGCCCCCTCTGGGTTTGCAGAGGACTCCTCCAGTTGCTGCAGAGTGTGCTTGGGATGGCAACACTTTAGCTGATTTATATGGACCCACTTGTCTTCCCCTTCCGCCAAACTACCCTTGGGTATGCAGATCTTGTAGGCGACTGGGGAGATCTTGTCTACAATTTCAAAAGATCCCTTCCATGTAGGCAGAAATTTCTGCTGTTTGGCCTGGTTCCTTTGGAAATTGTATAGATAAACCCGGTCCCCTACATTGTATTCTTTCCTAGTAGTCTTCAAATCATAGTGAGTCATCATGCTATCGGCTGATCTTTCTAGGTTCCGCTGAGCATAGGCAAAAGCATGTTGGAGGTGTTTCCTTCAATTTTCAGCATACTCATGCGTTGTGGAGGCATTGATCAAGGTTTGCTCTTGGGTCCTATAGAGAGTGACATTTTAGTTGCAGATGAAGGGGTAGATCTGATGGCCATTAGGACAAGAGGTAATCGAATATCCCAACTTGGCCCAGAATCTGCCAAAAACTTTTTTAATATGCTCACTATGGTTCGGTTGTAACGTTCTACTGCACTAGAAGAGGCTGGCCGGTAAGCAATATGTAGCTTCCTGTTACGCTCACCTGGCTCCCACAGGGACGTCGGTCGGACCCGGACATCTGCGGTCACCACCTGTGTTTTGCGTAGTGCAGAGATGACTGACTGGACTGGCCCTCGTAATCTTGTCTGCTTGACCCGTAGAAGTATTCTCCTGCAAGTGGAGAGATGGATTTAGCCACCCGTGGATGCAAGTGATGCCCCCCCACAGTCCTCCCCACTTATCACTCCGAAGTGCCCTTTCAGCAATCTCACCTTATATTCTTGAAAGATGAACTCTCCATCCTGCATGGATTGCAGGGGCGCATTGATGCCAGTTACTTCACTGGTTTGAAGGCGTGGGAGAGTTCCGGAGAGTATTGACTCTGAGGTTCCTGGCTAGGACCAGTAAGTATCAAGTTCATAGAGTTCAATATGTCCGATGTTCACTCTTGTTCCCCCCTTCCTTCCTTGTCTTGCAGCTGAGTTTGTGAGAAGATGCTCTCGTGGTAGCTGGTGGCGTTCAGGTAAGAGTCTGTATTACCTGACACTGTCCGGTAAATGTTGCACGTGTTTAACGTGTTGTTTTCTCTCTCTTTGCAGGTGCGGCACATGAAGATGTGGAGAGTTATAGAATTATGCCTCCGGTGGTAAATCAGGTAAGTCTATGGTGATAAGAGTTATATTTGTTGGTTTTCTCGGCTCACCTTGTTGTTTTCTTTTGTCCCCCAGTTGCCGGAGTTCGGCGAAGAAATGATAGAGGCAGCGCTGAATCTGAAGATGCTGCGAGGACTGGTGAGTATGGCGCGGCGCTGCAGCTGGAGATGCGACGCGTACTGAAATGATGTTCTTTCCAGGTCCAGAGGCGAGATGGATCCGGGATCAGGTGAGGAATTCAAAAATAGTTCATTTTCTAACCTTGTCCTTTTCTTTCCTCTTGTTTTTAGGAGTTCCAGATTCGAGGCGGCGTGGCAGAAGACTGGATGCTGGCTGCAGGCACGGTGAGCGTTACGCTGCTGGATGCAGAATAACGCGAAGCGTGTGCTGCTGTTCGGGCATGTTTTAAAAAGCCTCCAAAGTAGTTCCAGGTAAGAAGATCCCCAGAACCACATCCGAGTAAAAAATAGTCCCTGTAATAAAATAGTCCCATCCAGGCCTCAGGTTGGCTTGGACTCACTTGCAGCATGGTCTGCATCAGGTAAGTAAAGTCTATGAGCCTGGCGCCTAAGGCGCCAGGACTGATTCGTATGATGAGCCTGGCACCTAAGGCCCAGGACTGAACCCAAACAGCCCCCAGCCGGGGCTGTTGGGGTTTTAATAAGCGTCTGGATGCCTGCTCCCGGAGCTGATGGGCTTGGTCCTGATGCCCGGGGGTCGGCATCATGACACTTCCTTTTAACCCCCAGTATCTACCACATCTTTGTCATTACTTTGCTGGTGAAATGGCTGCCTCTGTGTGACTCAATCCTTTGGGGTAGACCAAAATGTGAAAAGATGTGGTTGATCATCAGGGCAGCTGCTGTCTCTGCCTTGCAGTTTGGGGCCGGGAGACATTCCACCCATTTAGTAAATAAGCATGTCACCTTCAACATGTACTTATTTCCCCTAGAGGAGCGAATCACGGGCCCTATGAAGTCGACTTGCAAATCTGACCATGGCAGTATCATCCCCCTCTTTTGGAGAGGTGCACGGTGTGTGAGGGATGTTGGCTGAAATTGTGTACACACAAGGCACCCCTTCAAGTATTGGTCGAGGTCCTGCCCCATGTGTGGCCAGTATGCAACCTCTCTTAAGATCTCAAGTGTTGTATGAAACCCCCTATGACCGGCGGTGTCCGCATCATAGGCGTGACTTAACATCAGGCTTCAGAATGAGGTAGGAACCACCCACTTGTCTTGGCCAGCTTGGGATTTCCTTACCAACAAACCGTCTTGGATTTGGAACATTTTTGGACATTTCATCAATTCGTCCTCTTTCCCAATGTAATCGGTATCCGTCAGGGGAAAGTTCTCAGGGTCCTCAATGTGTTGGTAAAACTTACCAATTATTGGATCCCCCTTCTGAGCCGTAATCAAATCAGCATCTGGGGTCTCCTTACTCCATTGTGCAGTTGAAAGATCATTGTGAGCATTTGTCTGGGACCTAGTGATAGCAGTGACCTGGATTTTCCCCAACAGGGACTCAATCTCTATAAGATTCCCTTGGATGGCCCCGGTTTTGGCCAGCTGATCAGCTAAGTCATTTCCAGTTTTGTCCGGTCCCTCTACTTTGGAATGACCCTTGATCTTTTTCCAGTAGATGGTCATCCCATTCACGGTGACCAGATCATCAATGCTTTGGATTAACTTCCCATGTTTCAAGGGTTTGTTATTAGCACAGAACATGCCTCTGGTTTTCCAATTAACCAGGTGCTCCACGCACCCGTTCCGTACATAATCTGAATCTGTGATTATGACCAGTTCGTGGAGTTGGTGTTGGACAGCAGTGAGGATGGCTTGATGCACAGCCATCAACTCTGCCACCTGACTACTTCGGGGACCAATGTTGTACCCAGCGGAGGGTTCTGGGGACTAATTCACCCATGCATTCCCTAAGCCGGCCACAAGTTCCTTTTCCCCGTTGTTGCCAACATGGTAAGAGCATCCATCCATATAGACAGTGGGCATTCCCTCACACTTGTCTTCTTCAAAGATTTTGTGTGGGGAATTAAGGTATGCCTCCATGTTGTCCTTGATTTTTAGACTTTCGTCCTCGAGACAGTTTTCTCTGGCACAATCATGCACGTCAGCCAGACCTTGCGCGAGGGGACTCTTCTTGTTATGGCCATATCTGACCTCCACAGGAAAGCCTTGCATTGACAGAATCCAGGAAGTAATTCGGGAATTACTCACATTTCCGGCCCGGATTCTGTCACTTTGGAGATATTGCAGAAGCTGGTGTGGAGTCTCAACTATGATGTGTTCCCCCTGGATAAACGGGCGGTAATTCTTCAATGCCCACACTGTTGCCAGGAGTGCCTTCTCACAATCGTTGAATTTTTCCTCCACAGAGGATAAAGTTTTGCTCGCATAGGAGATTACTTTATTGACCTTGTCATGCTTTTGACATAATACTGCAGTCAAGCATGTATTAGAGAACCCTGTCTCCAAGAAAAACTCCTTGTTTCTGACAGGGTAATCTAGGCAAGGCGCTTGTGAGAGGCTTCTTTTGAGCTGTCTTACTGCCTCGGATTGTTCTGGACCCCATTCCCACTTGACCCCTCCCCTTCACCAGTCTGTTGTCCTACTGCTTTTACTGTCACGTCTGGAATTTTGTTGTTCTGGAAGTGAAATTCTACTTGGTCAGATTTTTGTTCAACCATGTGGCAGGTGCCGTTTAAACTAACATGGTTGACACTCTGTTTTAATTTCATTGGTCGGCTAGACTGGGTCCAGAGGACCTTGTTTACGCAATATATTAGGGGTGACAACCTTCTCAGGAGGTCATTCCCTAGTAAACAAGGGGTGCCCTCTGGAGTCACTACTATGACCGGATGTTTCATCTTGTGTCACCCAATTTTAATGTCCAAATCTGCAGTCCCCTCAATGGGAATTTCCTTCCCGTCAAAGTTCTGAAGTTGTCCAGGAAGAGAGGTGAGAGGAATACGGTAATTCTCCCCCCTTCCTGCATTTAGTTCATCAAAGGCCCTTTTGGACAGAAGGGTAGCTTGGGATCCAGTGTCCACCAGAGCCAAAATTGTACCCTGCCCCTGTACTCGTACCGGGGCATAGTATCTTCCCTCCTTCTCCTCAAGGGGGCACAGATAATGCACATTTTTGGGCAACTGGTGGGCTAATTTTTTAGTTTTGGACATTGCGAGAGAAGAGATTTGGGCCGAATTCTGTGGAGAGTCATGGGAATCTGCAAGAAAAAGTTGGCAACTGGAAATCAGAGCCATTGTGGGTTCCCCTGGTTCTGGTTCTGGGCCGCGCCCGCCCCCTTTTTGGAGGCAGTCACCAGGATGGGTTTGAACCAGGGGATTTTGATGCTGTTGGTTCTGGGATGAGATGATGGGCGGCGCTAGCTCAGTCCCCACATCTACCCAGTCTGGATTTGGATCCCTTGGGACCCATTTTTCTTTGGGAGGAGTTCCCCCATCTCTGAAGGAGAAGATCCTTTTCCCCGGATCCTCTGAGGATCCCTCTCCCTCATATTGGAAGATCTGTACCTCCTCCACAAAATGGGTCTGTTTGGGTCCTTTGTTTCTCCTACCTCCTCTCTGCTCCTTGGGTGGCAGACTTTCAAGGGTAGGAGATTTTGTTTCCGGTTCCTGGGTTTCCAGGGGCTGTTTACAAGTGGGGAAGGAAGCTTCCTCCAAGGCTTCACACCCCCTTCCCCTTGTGCCTCCTCCCTGGGAACCGGTGGGTTATCGGGGTGCTGCCCCCGTCATTGTTCTGGAGCACCAGGCCCAGAGTTTGGGGCATTCTGCGCCAGCATGCTCATCTGAGGGTTCTGTTGAGCTCTCAGCATGTGACCCAGATCCCGTGCCATATTTTGGACCTGGCGCTCTAACTGTGAAACCCGCTCAGGCTGATACAGGGTTCGGTTTTCTCCCCTGGGCTGATCCCGGGAAGGGTAGCTATCCCTTCTCTGGTAGTACCCCGAGTTGGGAAGATTTGGGTACCCCTCCACCCTTGGCCTCCCCTCTCCCGGATTAAGTGGTCTGGGCTCAGGGAATTGGGGAAAGAAGGGTGGATGATTTTGGGGTTGGAAATTGGTGTCATGATCTCTGCTTCCAAAAGGTCAGGGTTTTCCCAACTCCCTTGGAAGCAGATCCATAACCCAGGTTCCGAGTGCCAACCAGTCCCAATTGGGACCTTTTGGACCCAGTCCTGGCGCCAGTGGCACCAGGCTCATAAATATGCCCAGTCCCAGCGCTGGAAGCGCCAGGCTCATAATGCTTGGGTGGACTTACCTGCAGCAGACCATGCTGCTTACTTGCCTGCCAGTTGAGCCTCTGATCCTCTTCTGTTTGGAACTACTTTTCCTGTTGGGTGGGGCAGGAGCCACTCCCTAGATTCAGAACACTGGAACTCTTCTGGAAAGCAGGAACTCTTTTCTTACCTAGGCGTGGCTGTGGAAGGAGGCACCTAAGCACTACAGGAGGCTATTTAAACCACACCCGATGGATGAATCTTGCTTTGCGTTATTCTGCATCCTCTGCAGCAGAACGCTCATCGTGTCTTCTGCATCTGATCTTGGGCCTAAGGAAAAAGGCTTACCATCCTGAATCCAGTCTTCAGCAACACCTATAAAGACAAGAAAGAACAGGTTAGCATTACGGTCTTCAGTGACAGCTCTTCACTTACCTGGTCCATCGGCTGTCACCAACGCCTCACGCTGCATTCCGGCATCTGAAAGACAAAGGCTTACCTACTCTTCGTGCGCTCCGGAGGTCTTCACACTGCATTCCGGCATCTGAAAGACAAAAGCTTACCAACTCTTCGCACGCTCCGGAGGCCTTCGGCGCTGCATCCCGCATCTGAAAGACAAAACAAGGTGCGTTTAAAGACATTGGGGAACTTTAATACTCACGTGCCATTACTCCTTTCCACATCTAACCCAGTGGGTATTCCGGCACCCTGCAGCTGCTCCGAACTTGTACCTGCAAAATAAAAAGACAGTTAGAGCGCATCGTGAAGCAGGCAACAAGCGCTTACTTACGTGCTTCCAGGCGCTTCTATTCATCGCACGGGCTCCATCTTCAACTCACTTCAGCCCGGCATCCGCCATCACCGGAACCCTGCAAAACAAGAAACATCATTACTAAAGACTTTAAAGACATTAGAATTACTCGAAACTTACCGTTCGTGCAGTAAACGACGGACAGCAGTCCTCTGAAGTCAAGAGGCCTGCTCCCCTTATCCAGTGAAGAAACTAGTTACAGCACCCTGCCCCGAGGCAGATGGAGAGCACGGCGTTCACTTACCTAAGGTGAGAGCGTTAACCTTTGGGGTTCTACAGGAGAAGAGAAAGGGAAGAAGAGAGAGACATTCAATAACCCAGTTCCTTAATCCCATATTTTCTATCTGCAGACATCTTACCCTTCAAGTCAGACATACAGTGCACAGAGGTCCAGCCCAAAGAGCCAGCCGTGTGTTATACATCACCTTTGCAGATACGGTATACGCCCAGTCAAGACCGGCGCCTCTACGGGAATCAGGTGAGCGTTACAGAACGCAAAGCCTACCACAAAACTCCCGTCCAGGCGCTATGGAAACCTCGGATACCGACCAGCTAGCCCAGTTACTTGGGGAACTAAGGGCAGAAGTGCATGCAGCCCGTCAGGAAACGAACGCTCTAAGAAGGGAACTGATTATTTCCAAGGAGCGAACAGATGATCTCGCTAGACAATTGCTACAGTCACAAGCCGGACAGACCCCGTTACCCGCATCTGGGGGAAATCTTACTTCTACATCCTCTATGAATCCAGTGCAGATCAACCTACCTGGGAATGTACCTCTGGCTCCGCCCGAACGATTTTCTGGTGACCCAAAGAGGTTTGCAGTATTTATCAATCAGTGCCGGTTGCATTTCTTATGCCGGCCAGCAGCCTTTCCAACTGATCAAGCTAAAGTAGCTTTTGTGCTTTCGTACCTTAGTGGTAATGCGGCAGACTGGTCGATCCCTCTAGTAAATCAAGATGATCCGGTCCTCCATGATTTTCAAGCTTTTCAGCTCAGTATGGAAAAACTGTTCGCAAGACATTCACAGGGGCAGGCCTTGGACAATGAGCTTCTTTCGTTGCGACAAGGTAATCAAGACCTTTTGGCTTATATTGCGTCTTTCAACAGATTGATAGTGGAAACTCAATGGCCTGAGGACAAAAGGATTACGCTGTTTTATAGAGGTCTACGTGGAGAGCTCAAAGATGTGTTAGCCCAAGTAGTGAATCCCCCACAAAATTGTTCGGACTATATAGACTTAGTCGTTCAAATAGATCACAGACTGCAGAACAGGAAGGCCGATCGTTCCAAGTTTGATGCTCGAGTATTTTCCAAACCGCCAACTCCTTCCAAAGGAGTAGACTCCGGGGAACCCATGCAAATAGGGGGTCTGAAAGGTCCTCTAACACAAAAGGAGCGGGAAAGGAGAAAACAGTTGCAATTATGCCTTTATTGCGGAAACTCAGGGCACTTTCTTCGAGACTGTCCGGTGAAACCTGCCAAGAAGGCAGTAGGAGCTGCAGTTACCAAAGTTACAAACTCTGAGCAGGGAAACGACCTCGCCCGACAAGAATAGAGGTCCTCTTGCCGAGCGTGAAAACCAGTTCCGTGACCTCGCATTTCGTGATACCTATGGTCCTCATTAGCCCTGATAATCCGGATCGATTACATGCAATTGAAGCTTACGTCGACAGCGGTGCCATCGGCAATTATGTGGATCATGAAATGGTTTTGAGGATGAATCTAACTCTTTGTCCCAAGGCTGTAAAGGACGTCATTACTACGGTGGATGGTACGGAGATCGCCTCCGGGCCAGTAACGCATACCACTCAAGAGGTGACGCTAGTAAGTCAAGATGGACACCATGAGAAGATCGTGTTCGATGTGATCAAGGCCCCTCAGTTTCAGATTATTCTAGGAATACCTTGGTTAGAGAAACACAATCCTCTGATCGATTGGCGAGCAAGAACGGTCCAGTTTCCAGAATGTGTCTCTACTTGTCACCCTCCCCTGGTGTTGCACTGGCAGCAATTTCTTCAGAGACTCCCCAGTTACCTCCCGAATACCTAGAATACCAAGATGTTTTCCGGAAGGATCAGGCTAACTCTCTACCTCCTCACAGGTCTTATGACTGCCAGATAGACCTGATACCTGGATCTACTCCTCCTTGTAGTAGAATTTATGCCCTCACCGAGCCTGAGAACCTTCACCTTCGACAATACCTGGATCAATACCTGGCAAATGGGTTTATTCGTCCTTCCAAGTCCCCTGCTTCTTCAGCTTTGTTCTTCGTTCCAAAAAAGGAAGGAGACCTTAGAACTTGTATAGATTATCGCTCCCTGAACCAGATCACCGTTAAGAATAGATATCCGTTACCTTTGATCCCTGAACTCCTGGACCAAGTCAGAAAAGCATACATATATACAAAGCTGGATCTTACAGGAGCTTACCACTTGGTACGAGTAAAAGAGGGCGATGAATGGAAGACGGCCTTCCGCACCAAGTATGGGCTATTTGAATATCAGGTCATGCCCTTCGGACTTTGCAATGCCCCGGCCGCCTTTCAATATTTTATGAACGATGTTCTCAGAGAGCTCATAGATGTATGTGTTGTTGTTTACATTGACGACATCCTCGTTTATTCTTCATCGGAATCTGAACATCGTAAACACGTGAAAATGGTCCTCGAAAGATTGCGTCAACACAAACTTTTCGCTAAGTTGGAAAAATGTGTTTTCAACGTGACTGAAGTTGAATTCTTGGGATTCATATTATCACCTGGCGGAGTGCGTATGGATTCAAAGAAGGTCGATGCAGTTTTCAAATGGCCATCACCATCCTCCGTAAAAGGTGTGCAAAGCATGTTAGGCTTCGCTAACTTTTACCGCAGGTTTATCCCCGAATTCTCTCGAATAGTCCAGCCCATCACTGCCTTGTTAAAGAAAAACAAACGTTTTGAATGGTCTACCGAGGCGGAACAAGCTTTCCAGGATTTGAAGACTAAATTTATCTCTGCACCAATCTTAAAACACCCTCACCCCGAACTCCCCTACATCGTGGAAACTGATGCTTCAAGCCTTGCCATGGGGGCAGTTCTATCACAAAAGGACCCGGTAACCAATCAGTTGCATCCCGTGGCATTTTGGTCCCGCAAATTCTCGCCTCCTGAAATCAATTACACGATTACTGACAAGGAACTTCTGGCTATCAAGTCTGCCTTTAAGGCTTGGCGGCATTATCTGCTGGGGGCCCGACACACCGTTACTGTGATTACGGATCACCGAAACCTGCAATATTTGAAAACCGCAAAAGCCCAATCCTCTAGACAACTCCGTTGGGCATTGTTCTTTGTCGAGTTTGACTTCATAATTATCTATCGACCTGGTACAAAGAACGGTAAAGCTGATGCCCTTTCTCGGATGGGAGTGGAAGAACACTTGATCAACCCTAAACCTGTACCAATCATTCCCGAACAAAGAATTCTGGGTGTAATCGCCACAGAATCCATAGAGGAAGTTAAGGATAAGGCCAGGCAACTTGTAACTCCAGCAGACATACAGAATTGGCATCTGCAGGGAAAGGACAACTTATTGTATTTCCAAGAACGATTATACCTACCCAGCACAGATTTACAGAAAAAAGTAATCTCTTGTTATCACGATTCTTTAATGGAAGGACATCCCGGTATGGCCAAGACCTCAGAAAAGATCAAGCGCTACTTCTGGTGGCCGTCTTGGAAAAAAGATATCAGAGACTTTATAATGTCCTGTGGAGTATGCGCCCAAAACAAGAGTCAAAAGGAAAGACCAGCAGGCCTCTTACGCCCTATTGACATCCCACCTCGCCCTTGGCATACGCTTTCTATGGACTTCATCACCGATCTACCTCCATGCTCCGGATACAATACGATTCTAGTAATCGTGGACTTATTCTCCAAGATGGCGCATTTCATTCCGCTCAAAGGCTTGCCAACAGCAGCAACTCTGGCCCGAGAATTCCTCGAAAACATCGTCCGACTGCACGGTTTTCCTTCGGTTCTAATTTCGGATCGAGGTAGTCAATTTATTTCTCATTTTTGGCGAAGTTGCTGTCGGTCGGCTCAAATTGATGTGAGACTATCGACCAGTCACCACCCTCAGACCGACGGACAAACCGAGAGGACCAATCAAACTCTGGAACAGTATTTACGCTGCATGCTGCAACAAACTGAAAAAACTTGGAAAGACATCCTTTGGATAGCCGAATATGCCTACAATAACTCTGTCCATTCGGGAACTGGGAAAACCCAGTTTTTTCTTTTGTACGGCAGTCACCCTCGAACCTCGGAGTTGGATCCCCTCCAAGATCTTGAAACACCAGCAGTAGACTACCTGCATTCTACAATCACCCAAGCCTTTAAGGAAGCTGTTTCTCACCTTCAAAGGGCTAAAGAACAATACAAGAAAGGAGCAGATCAACATCGGAAGGAAGCCCCTCAATATCAAGTAGGGGATCAAGTCTGGTTATCCACCAAATATCTAACTCTAAAAGGGCCACGCACATTCAACCCAAGATACCTTGGTCCCTATTCCATCACTACCATAGTAAACCCAGTAGCGGTCAAGTTGGACTTGCCCTCGCACATGAAGATACATCCGATCTTCCACGTCTCTCTATTAAAACCCGTGCAACCTCAAACCCGACTAACTAAATCTCCAAAACCTATCCTAGTTGATGGAGAATTCGAGTTTGAAGTCAAAAGCATTCTGGACTCCAAGATCTCCAAATCTAAACTATTTTACCTAATTGACTGGAAAGGCTACGGCCCCCAAGAGAGATCCTGGGAACCTGCTGAATATGTCCACGCTCCTCGCCTAATCAAAAGATTTCACCGAACATTTCCTGACAAGCCAAAACCCCCGGAGAAGCCCGGTTTGGGAGGGGCCTTAAGGGGGGGTACTGTCATGATCTATGCTTCCAAAAGGTCAGGGTTTTCCCAACTCCCTTGGAAGCAGATCCATAACCCAGGTTCCGAGTGCCAACCAGTCCCAATTGGGACCTTTTGGACCCAGTCCTGGCGCCAGTGGCACCAGGCTCATAAATATGCCCAGTCCCAGCGCTGGAAGCGCCGGGCTCATAATGCTTGGGTGGACTTACCTGCAGCAGACCATGCTGCTTACTTGCCTGCCAGTTGAGCCTCTGATCCTCTTCTGTTTGGAACTACTTTTCCTGTTGGGTGGGGCAGGAGCCACTCCCTAGATTCAGAACACTGGAACTCTTCTGGAAAGCAGGAACTCTTTTCTTACCTAGGCGTGGCTGTGGAAGGAGACACCTAAGCACTACAGGAGGCTATTTAAACCACACCCGATGGATGAATCTTGCTTTGCGTTATTCTGCATCCTCTGCAGCAGAACGCTCATCGTGTCTTCTGCATCTGATCCTGGGCCTAAGGAAAAAGGCTTACCATCCTGAATCCAGTCTTCAGCAACACCTATAAAGACAAGAAAGAACAGGTTAGCATTACGGTCTTCAGTGACAGCTCTTCACTTACCTGGTCCATCGGCTGTCACCAACGCCTCACGCTGCATTCCGGCATCTGAAAGACAAAGGCTTACCTACTCTTCGTGCGCTCCGGAGGTCTTCACACTGCATTCCGGCATCTGAAAGACAAAAGCTTACCAACTCTTCGCACGATCCGGAGGCCTTCGGCGCTGCATCCCGCATCTGAAAGACAAAACAAGGTGCGTTTAAAGACATTGGGGAACTTTAATACTCACGTGCCATTACTCCTTTCCACATCTAACCCAGTGGGTATTCCGGCACCCTGCAGCTGCTCCGAACTTGTACCTGCAAAATAAAAAGACAGTTAGAGCGCATCGTGAAGCAGGCAACAAGCGCTTACTTACGTGCTTCCAGGCGCTTCTATTCATCACACGGGCTCCATCTTCAACTCACTTCAGCCCGGCATCCGCCATCGCCGGAACCCTGCAAAACAAGAAACATCATTACTAAAGACTTTAAAGACATTAGAATTACTCGAAACTTACCGTTCGTGCAGTAAACGACGGACAGCAGTCCTCTGAAGTCAAGAGGCCTGCTCCCCTTATCCAGTGAAGAAACTGGTTACAGCACCCTGCCCCGAGGCAGATGGAGAGCACTGCGTTCACTTACCTAAGGTGAGAGCGTTAACCTTTAGGGTTCTACAGGAGAAGAGAAAGGGAAGAAGAGAGAGACATTCAATAACCCAGTTCCTTAATCCCATATTTTCTATCTGCAGACATCTTACCCTTCAAGTCAGACATACAGTGCACAGAGGTCCAGCCCAAAGAGCCAGCCGTGTGTTATACATCACCTTTGCAGATACGGTATACACCCAGTCAAGACCGGCGCCTCTACGGGAATCAGGTGAGCGTTACAATTGGGTGGATACCTGGGAAAAAAGTTCTGCCCAGTATTTGGTGAATTTCTGCCCTCCTGGGGGAAGTTAGGAGGGAAGTTCCCTGGGTTGGGTGCCTGGTTGGATCCCCCCCTTGGGCTGGAGGAGTCCCGAGCAATGCCAGTGGTTAAGATTCAGTCTAAACCTTCCAGCCATCACCCCTTTGTTTTTGCGGAGTCCACACATAACCCAGGATGGGTCGGTTTCCCTTGTAGCGGGGACTTACATAGTCAGGGGAGCGAGGGACCCCATTTGTGGGACTACCTCCTTGACTACCTGTCTGTGACTGGCCCGAGGGCCTTCTGGGCTGAGAATTATTCAGTGCACGCAGGGTTTTAGGCCCCCCCCATCTCCAAATCTAAAATGGGTCCAACCTTTACCTCTGCCACCTTGGCAGCAGCAGGGGTGCTGGTCAATTTGGGGCTTTTCTGGGCGTTATTTTTGTTTTCTGTGGGCTTCTGCGCCTCATAGATCCGGGTAGCCTGTCCAATGACCCAGTCTAGTGACCTTTTCTCATGAAAATCTCTCAATAGCTGGGTCATTATGTATTTGGGTAAGGCATGGAAAAACGTATTTACAAACTCTTTACTGTCCGTGCGCACCCTTTTGGTAGTCTGCGCAAAGGCACGCTTCAATTCCTGCACACATTCTTGTGGGGCCTGATCCTCCCCACATTGCAAATTGTAGGCTGCCTTGCGAGCCACTTGGGGATTTCTGTGAACAGAAAAATGTTTCAAGATGGCCGCCCTATATGTGGACCATCTTGAATGGTTTTGGTCCTCTAGCCCCGCAAAGAAACTGGAGTATTCTGGGGAGAATGTCCATTTGACATACTGAATGCAGCTACTGCTGTCCTTCAAATGGAAAGTCTCCATCATTTGCTCATAAAGCTCCAAGTGTTCCCAAACAGAATACTTGGCGTTCTTGTGATAAGGGGTGATGACACTCCTTATTGCCTTAATCTGTTTTAAGGGGTCCTTAAGCAAGGCCCTTTTTGCCTTATTGGCCTTTTTGGTTTGGGTAAACCTAGTCCATTCATCCTCTGACTCAGAAGCACTGCTCCCAGAGGTGCCCGTCTGATCTTCCAGGTCTTCCCAGATTCTGCGAGCCTGGGAAAGGCTGGCAGAAAGTGGGGACCTGGTCTCCTGTGTCCTGTGACGCTCAGAGGAGTCTTCAGATCCCTCCTTGCTGCCAGGATTTGATGGGTACTCCCCCCACTGACCTAACTGGTTTTCAGGATGCCCTTAGTGGGCCTACTCTCCTGGGGTTCCCCACTAAATTGCACTGTACTTAGGTGCCCATACCCGGATGCCCGCCCATCCATTCCTGGGTGTTACTGGCCTGTAAACCCCATACTTTTGGCTGGATAGTAATCTGCCATCCCTGTGGCCCTGTGCTCATGTGTGCCAGGGGACATGGGTGTGGCAGAGTCCAGGGACTGGGAGAGATGAAGGCCTCTGGTACTAGGGCTCCTGAGGTTATGCTCAGGTGTTTCCCTTTCCCAGCGAACCTCATCTCTATCAGCCCCTGCTCCCTGTTGCAATGCAAGAGCCTGTGCTTTCAGTTCCTCTGTCAAGGCCTTACTAGACTTTATCAGTCTCTCCTGCATGGCTACCTGTTGCTGAAGCCTATCATTGTCCTGGCAGAGAGCCTCATTCTCTCTCTGTGCTTCCTGGTTGGTCCTGGAGTACTGGGCCAGTCTTTGCTGCAGGTGGGTTACCTCCTGAGTCCCATCCCTACTGACCTGTTCCTTTCTTGTCAGAGCATCTTCCACCCTCCTGGTGTGCTCTAACAAGTTCTGATGCTCTTTTTGGAGGTCACCCAGTCCCTGGAGAGCCAAGTGATTTTCTTCAATATTTTCTTTTAATTGGCAGACTTCCTGGCCTAAGGTGTCCCTTTCCTGACTAAGAGCCTGTATCTGTGCCGCCAGGTCGTCCCTCTGCCTTTTAAGGGCACCAGCTTTCTGGTGCTCTTCCTCAAATTCTGTCTGGGTATCCAGGTCTTTCAGAATCAGTTTGTTGCTCTCTGCCTTCTCCCTATCTAGGTGGTTTTGCAGGGTGACTACCTGCTCTGCGCATGCCCTATTGAAGTCCAGTTGTTGCTCCAGCTTTTTCTGGCTCTGCAGTAGGGCGTCCAAACCTTCTTGGTACTCCTTCTGCAAAGCCAGAAATCTGGTATCCTGGTCAGACTTTTCCTGTTGCAGGATACCCATATCCTCTTTTATTTTAATGATATACTGCCTATTATCATTTTCTGACTCCTGGCTCCTCTGCAGCCTCTGCTCGGAAGAGACCAGGTCAGATTGGGCCTTCTCTAATGCCATCTGTTGCCTATTCACCAGATCTTGGCCTTCAGCACATTTGTCCTGTATGGCTCCCATATATAAATACAAATATGCCACTATCCTAACAATCTTGTTGTGCTCATCTTTGGCCTTAGGGGCTATGTCTAATTCGCTCAGGGCCACGTGTAAGGGACCCTGATCTTTCCAACTGTCTAACCCAGTCGCATTGACCTGTTGTGTGATCGCCTGCAGCCACACATTCTGGGCCTGTTCAGACCATTCACCTCTCACAAACAGTTTATGTAAGAGGAGCTCTCTAGCTATCTTCATATCTACCAATGTCGTCATTCTGGAAATTGGTTTCCTTCCTGACTTACAGAAGTTTGTATTTTATTTTGCAAAACAGACCGTCTCTTTAGAGCGTCCTTCTTTTGAGGGGTGATTTTACAGTGTAACACAGCGTGGTGATCCAACAGGATTTATGTATCCTGTCAGTTAGCACACTGTATTAAGCTGCACAAGTGGTAGTTCTAATCCAGACGTCCCGGCTCGAGCCCCCACTCTGTTAAGCGACTTCAATTCAGCACTCCAACTGAGTCAATGCCTAGTCTGGGATGCCCAAGGGAAGCCCTTATTTATATATTTCTATGACAAGTTCATAGATCTGGATGATAAACTCTTGTATAACGCCCGTCTCTTTGAATCCCCCTGATCTCACTGAGCCAAGAAGTAGGTTTGTTTTGCAAATGAAAAGATTTATTGAAAAATTAAACAAGATATATATATCACACTTTTATAAATAATTTATTATTTGATAGCACACTTATGAATATGACAGTGATCAACAATGGATAATATTACCCTAGCACACTTCTTTAATTACTTAGGAGTTGGTATAGAGAGGATAAGGTAGCTCAGAATGCTTGTATGGGTTCAAGGAAATGCAATGATGGAAAAGAATGCAGCACAGAAATAACTGAGATGGTTTCCACAAGAGATAATATGATCACTTTTTCTTTTGACAATTCACTCCCCCCTATGCAATATAAGGAGGTGGAAGGAGAGCACACAATTTTCAGGAATACAATCAAATGCAATACCAATTCAGTTCCCCCCTAGCAAGCTTAGAGCAACAGGGATGATTTTAAAACACAGGCAAAAATACTTAAATGTGATTTGCAAAGAAGTGAAAATTTGCTAAAAATGATTTTAATTCCCTATAGGAGATTCAGGGTAGGAGATAGCTACTTAAGATTGGTTCAGGTCAACACTATCAGTGATTCATGAGGGATTATCAGGTTGAAAACGGATTTCAGCAATGCAAGCAAGAGGCAGCTATTTTTTAAAGTGTGGTGAGATTGAGCTAGTTTTCAATTCGCCGCACTTTTTCCGAGTGTGTAAAGAGCGATTACGGAAACACTATAAGGTTTTAGGCTTGTTGGAAAGCTGAGGATCTTAGCTTTAAAATCTCGTTCCTAGCACACTCGGTTCAAAAGATACGGACAATTTAGTGGAGGTAGATTTTCAGAAATAAAGTAAGATTCAAATGGCAAATGACACTTTCATAGGTTTTAAATCACAGAATGGACACACGATTTCAATGCAGTTCTAAATAGATTGAAACGGCTGAAATTAGATTATTTTAAACTAAGAGATTGGTTTTGTACAGCTCTGGCTGGATACTCACTCCTAATTTTGGAAGGAATGGGCCTAGTCACAGATCTGGTCAACAGGTTTAGCTGCAGTTCTCTCTGCTCTGCTGGTCTGGATCTCTGGTTCTGGCAAAAGTTCTGGCACTGCACAGCGGTCTGGTCTGGTCTCTGGTTTTGGCAAAAGTGCTTGGCACTGCAAAGCGGTCTGGTCTCTGGTCTTCTATCGGCATCGCACAGCGGTCTAGATACAGCTCTGCTTTCTGGGTTCTGGCACAGGGTTCTAGCCAGAATCAAACAGCTCGCCCGGCTGTTGAATAGTTTGGTTAGGTTGCTGGATTCTGAGGCCTCTGACGGATTCAGCTTGTGGACTAGGCCTCTCTGCAACAAGTTCTGAAGTCTGGATTCTAAGTTCTAGTTCTGGAGTCTGGTTTTCTAAGTTCTGGTCTCTGAATATTGTCTGGATTTGAAGTCGTCCAGCAAAGTGTTTTGCAAGAAAGTGGAAAGAGCACTCCCTACCTGGGTTTCAGTGGGTCTTTTTATGTCTTTTGAAAGTGGGTGGGAAGGCTGACTTTCTATGCCCAACCCTCTGAGGATCCTGATAGGCTATAGGATTCTCTGTCGCCTGACTGGGGAACTGAATTGTGAGTCATCCGGCATCCTTTTTATGGCATACAGAAAGAACACTCCCCTTGTCACTTTGTACACAAATCTATTTTTGACTTAAATGCATATTTATCTATGTACAATTTTTCTGATATTATATGTCCAGTTAACATATTTTCTGTAGCGCCAAACCATCCGATCCCTGTCTTTGTAAGATGTTGTGTTCACTTCTGACAGAATTCTACCCTTTTCATCCAGAACACAACCTCTAAACTTTTCCAGAATTTACACAAATGTGCGCAAGGAATATGGGCATCAGATGATGAAGTGTCAGATTTTTGACATACATACATTTGGAGTAATACCCTATTTTCCGCTACTACCCCCAGAACATACCACAGAGTCCTAACACCTCTTAAAATGTGCACAGAAAAATCACAGGAATCATGATATTATTGATATAATTTTGACATTTATGTACTATGAATTATCCATCTTTCTAAAATTATGCTCTGGCCCAGAGGGGTGTGGTTTCCCAAAGCACATGGGGGAATTTCTGGTTTGTCCACTTCCTCCAAGCTCAGCTGGCTCACAGAGGCAGTGCCCCTCCCATTTCCTTCCAAGAGGAAGCCATTTACGACCCACTGATTTAGCATTTGCCTGAGCCAAGGAAAGTCATTGTTCTGTTTCCCGCAGTCCCAGGTATTCCTCCCCTGATTCAATCAGAGAGGTGTGATCGCCTTTTGGTGGGGGCAGCAGAATGCACCAGGCCTGTGAATGCAGTTGCTGGGCAAGTTTCAACTCCTGTCGGGGGTAGTTGCTGGGCAGAATTCAATCCTTTAAGCCAGGCTTCAGCCAAATGTCACTTTTGTTCCCATTTTTCTTCATTCAAATCAAACTTACAATTTTGACACATGCAGCTGAACGCTGATTCTAAGTTCAAAACTATGACATTTAAACAGTTGCAACCTATGTGACACTCCAAAGTAAATCACTCATTTATTTTAAACATTTCGATTTTAGTGGCTTTAAGTCCAATTTCACTTAAGCTGCTGACATCCACAGCTCAGCCAGTTTTGTCATGAACATTATTTTAAGTTCTTCATCTTTCCAAATTTGTATGCACACAAGACTTCATTCTACCAGACATCTGCTGGTGTTCAGTAAGATTTTGGAATATCTTGCAATGTTTGAAATAGGCATTTTGAGCCTGCATTCAGAGAAACAAATGTGATTTCAAAGCGCTTTTTGAGCTAACAGGCACTGCTGTTTTTTCTTTGGCACTACATTTCACTCATGGCGCTTCTGGACCATCATGCTCGCACTGGTGGGTGGCAGGTCAGGCGACCATTTTGGTGTGCGCAAAAACTGCGCAGTTTTCCTGGATTTTGGCGAAAATGTGGGCTTTTCGGCCATCTTGGATTTTCTAAGCCCACAGCACCAAATGTTGCAGCATAATAACTTGAACGTGGGTCGATAAACCTGACATTCCTTAGTGAGGTCGTTCTATATCCTTTCCCGGGCTGTTGACACTTTTGCTTCGAAAGCCAGTTGGGCCCTTATGCAATCTTGGTTAGAGGGCATAAAGTCGGGTAGTCAAGCTTCTGGATTATGCAGGGGTTTAAGAATTTCAAATCATTTTTTGGGGTTATTATTTGCCTCAGATATCTGCCAATTAAAAAAAATCGTTTTGGCATCAATGATTGAGGATTTACAGATCTTTTCCAGGTCTTTCCATTTATTCTTGTTTATTACGGTTGCATAAGCCATATAGGCTCAGCTTTTCTTTTCCTTTTTTTCAATAAATTGAGGTCTGCAGTAAACCATTTATGCTGCTTTGTATTATCTCTAATGGTTTTGGTGCATATAGCAGCGAGTCTGTTTATCAGCACTTGTTCTCTTCCTGTTTACCTTACTTTTATTGTAATAAGCTTGTGTGACACTGAACTTTATTATTTTCTATGTAGATATGGAAAACTGCAAAACGTGCCCACAAGACCAGTGGTTCAATGAGAGTCGAGATGCCTGCATTCCACGGATCATAGAGTTCCTGTACTATGAGGATCCTCTGGGTGTGGCCTTATCTTTCATTGCAAGTTTCTTCTTCATCCTCACTGCTGGTGTGCTGAGAATCTTTATTAAATACTGCAATACCCCCCCAGTTAAAGCCGATACCGGGAACTCACCTACGCCCTCCCCGTCTCCTTCATGCTGTGCTTCCTCTGATCGCTTCTGTTTATTGGACGTCCTTCAAAGGCATCCTGCTTCCTCCGACAAACCTCCTTCAGCATCATCTTCACAATTGTTGTATCTTCTGTTCTGGGAAAAACCATCACCCTCATCATCGCCTTTAAAGCCACAAAGCCCGGCAGCATGTTCAGGAAGTGGGTGTGCAGCCGAGAATCGAGATGTCTGCTGCTTCTCTGCACGCTGGTGCAGGTGTTCATCTGCACCATGTGGCCCATTCGCTCTGCTCCGTTCTCAGACATTGACACAAAATCAGAGTCTGGAAAGATGATCTTACAGTGCAACGAAGGCTCGGTCATTGGGTTGTATTCTGTGTTTGGTTACATGGGATTTTTGGCTCTTCTGAGCCTTATTGTTGCCTCTATAGCTAGAAAGTTACCAGATAGATTTAACGAGGCCCAGCTTATCACCTTCAGCATGCTAGTGTTCTGCAGTGTCTGGATTGCCTTCCTCCCAGCCTACCTGAGCACCAAGGGTAGGTACTTGGTGGCCGTGGAGATCTTCGCCATTCTGACTTCTAGTGCTGGACTCCTGGGATGTATCTTCTTCCCCAAATGCTACCTCATTATCCTGCCGCCTGAGCGGAACACCAAACAGTACCTAATGGAGAAATACACAAAGGCTTGAGACCTCTGGGAGTTCTTTATGATATGGCCCAGCTAATTAATGACCAAGAACCCTATTTAGAACAGAGCATCATTCAACAAGGCTACTTTATCATTACAAATTTGATGTCTTTTGTTATTTTTGAACAGCCAACGTAGCAACATATGAACAGGGTTATTTTAAATGACAGCTTAATTAGCTGGATCAACAGCAGATACTAACACTTGCATGAACTTTGGACTCTCCATTTTGTTTTGATTGTTTTGTGCATGTGTTTAGCCAGATTTTTCTTACATATGCCAAGCAGCAAGTCATTGCAGTAGTCCAAATCTAAAAGAATACTAGCATGTGCAATGGATACGCAGTTGGTCTCTGAAAGAAACAAGCTAATATTCCTAAGCGAAGATGGTATGAGCAGGATCTGGAGATCTGGCTAACATAGGTATCTGCACTATAAGAGCAGTTCCGATGGGACCCTAAGGTTTTTACTTTTGCCACGACTGGGATGATACAGTCGTGGATCACGAAGGACTGGTAATCACGTTGCAACCTGCCTCTAGCGTGAGGGAGACCAAAGATCAAGAGCGCAGTCTTGCTGCCATTTCGGCACATCCAATGATGGTTCATCCAAGACTCAATCTGGGCATAAATCAGTCTGAGGGGTGTTGAGTCTGACTCGTAGACTCCAGATAATTCCCGAACTAGCTGTGTGTCATTAGCATAGTTCGTAAAAAGTAATAGAGCCTTCACAGCATTGGCAGATGTTTCTTAGAGTGGAGAAGAGGTGTTCATGATCCAAGAGATCGAAAGCGGCCAACAGGTCCAAAAGGACCAAAAGGCCTGCATTTCCTTTGTCAGCGATGTCAAGCATGTGGGACTGTAAATCAATAAGGGTCATTTCGGTACTGTGGAAAGGTCTGAAACCAGACTGTCTAGGGTGTAAAATCCCTGGGTTTTCCACAAAAGCTTGCTATTGGATAGTCACAGTCTTGGCCAGAATTCTTAACAGAAAGTTACAGTTTGCAATATGTCTTAAATTGTTGGAGTCATTAGGATTTAGACCGGGTTTCTTCACAAGAGGAGTGACTGTAACGGCCTTGATGGAGGGAGGATCTAGCTTACAATTAAAGGAAGAGTTGACAAAGCGAGCAAGGAAAGGAGCAAATATTACCTTGTTTGCAGGTACACTATTAGAGTGGATAGTGTTTCCTGGGCACGAAGACGGCAGTATATTGGCCAGCATTTTAACCATCTCTGAGGTGTAACAGCAGAGTGTGAGAAGCTGGATTGATCTTCCATAACAGGCTGAGGCATAGGAGGTAAATCAGGGAGTTCCTTAGTGAGGTCGTTCTTAATCCTTTCCCGGGCTGTTGACACTTTTGTTTCGAAAGCCAGTTGGGCCCTTATGCAATCTTGGTTAGAGGGCATAAAGTCGGGTAGTCAAGCTTCTGGATTATGCAGGGGTTTAAGAATTTCAAATCATTTGTTGGGGTTATTATTTGCCTCAGATATCTGGCAATTAAAAAAAATCGTTTTGGCATCAGTGATTGAGGATTTATAGATCTTTTCCAGCTCTTTCCATTTATTCTTGTTTATTACGGTTGCATAAGCCATATAGGCTCAGCTTTTCTTTTCTTTTTTTTCAATAAATTGAGGTCTGCAGTAAACCATTTATGTTGGTTAATATTATCCCTAATGGTTTTGGTGCTTATAGCTGCGAGTCTATTTATCAGCACTTTTCTCTTCCTGTTTACCTTACTTTTTATTGTAATAAGCTTGTGTGACACTGGACTGTATTATTTTGTATGTAGATATGGAAAACTGCATAACTTGCCCACAAGACCAGTGGTCCATTGAGAGACGAGATGCCTGCATTCCACGGATCATAGAGTTCCTGTCCTATGAGGATCCTCTGGGTGTGGCCTTATCTTTCATTGCAAGTTTCTTCTTCATCCTCACTGCTGGTGTGCTGGCAATCTTTATTAAATACCGCAACACCCCCCCTAGTTAAAGCCAATAACCAGGATCTCAGCTACGCCCTCCTCCTCTCCCTCATGCTGTGCTTCCTCTGTTCTCTTCTGTTTATTGGACGTCCTTCAAAGGCATCCTGCCTCCTCCGACAAACCTCCTTCAGCATCATCTTCACAATTGCTGTATCTTCTGTTCTTGGAAAAACCATCACCCTCATCATCGCCTTTAAAGCCACAAAGCCCGGCAGCATGTTCAGGAAGTAGGTGGGCACCCGAGTATCGAGATGTCTGCTGCTTCTCTGCACGCTGGTGCAGGTGTTGATCTGCACCATGTGGTTCATTCGCTCTGCTCCGTTCCCAGACATTGACACAAAATCAGAGTCTGGAAAGATGATCTTACAGTGCAACGAAGGCTCCGTCATTGTGTTGTATTCTGTGGTTGGTAACATGGGATTTTTGGCTCTTCTGAGCTTTATTGTTTCCTCCACAGCTAGAAAGTTACCAGATAGTTTTAACGAGGCCCAGCTTATCACCTTCAGCATGCTAGTGCTCTGCTGTGTCTGGATCGCCTTCCTCCCAACCTACCTGAGCACCAAGGGTAGGTATTTGGTGGCCGTGGAAATCTTCGCCATTCTGACTTCCAGTGCTGGACTCCTGGGATGTATCTTCTTCCCCAAATGCTACCTCATTATCCTGCGGCCTGAGCAGAACACCAAACAGTACCTAATGGAGAAACACACAAAGACTTGACACCTCTGGGAGTTCTTTATGATATCACCCAGCTAATTAGCGACCAAGAACCCTATTTAGAACAGAGCATCATTCAACAAGGCCACTTTTTCATTACAAATGTGATTTCTTTTGTTATTTTTGAACAGCCAACGTAGCAACATATGAACAGGGTTATTTTTAATGACAGCTTAAATAGCTGGATCAACAGCAGATGCTAACACTTGCATGGACTTTGGACTCTCCATTTTGTTTTGATTGTTTTGTGCATGTGTTAAGAAAAAGGCTCAGGAATTTGCACCATCCCAAGTTCTAGTACCTTTTTACACTCCTAATGCAAGAGAACAGGTAATGCTGGCTGCCATGTACATGCACAGCATTGGGCATTACCACAAATCGCTATCAATCAATTGCACATGGTTCTTACAGGTGGAAAAAACAGGTGGAATCCATAGGGATTCAAGACGTGCTATTGTCATCAATGTTATGGGCTTGCATATTTTCTAGACGGAGCGGAGCAGACTTTTCAGTCCGTGCAGGAAGTGGTTTGCAAAATGACCCACATCTCAATAAAGAGGCAGAGACAAAATACACTCCTGATCACTCATAACTCACTTTAAAATGAGGCCAAAAGCATTTATCTTCCTCCTCACAGTGAACATTTATTAACCAAAAATAAAATAGTACATGAGCCGATTCCCAGTTATTACCTCCAGTTTCAAGTGCCCCGTCACACATGACTCTTGAAATCCAAGATCATATCCCTGAATCCTCCAGGTAATCGTGGCGGTGTCATGTGGGTCATACATGCTCCACACAACTTGCAATTGTTCTTTTGAGACTCAAAATGATCCTTGTGACCTTGAAGTCACCACTTAATCTTTCTGAGATTTGGCAATGCTACTAGAAGCTTTACCACTGTTCTGCACTCATTGCAATGGCCCTCACATCCAATGAGAATCCAATCATTAACTATTTACAAAGAGATGGCCCAGGGCCCACACATTGGCCCATTGCCCCTCAAAGGTTCCTTAGAATCTCTGAAATGCCCTACCTAAGAAATGAAGTTGCAACTACTAATCCAATCTGAAAATAATAATGCAATTCCTTTCCTTCCCTTCTTTCTTGATCCACCCTGCTTCTAAGCACTTTATTAATAGGAGTTATGGGTTTATACAGTACTCAATGTATTGACTACAAAAGGTCGAAAGCCCTACTTGACCCTGTCTGGATCTGTGTCCTGTAGGCTGAACATTTTTAACAAAAATACTCTTTCTACATTGTCCATATACTCCCTTTGCAGATGACAAGGGAATTAGAAGCCCTCTCCAAAAAACAGATTATATGTGAAGCTTGTCCCACACTCCATATATTCCATGAGACCTTGGCTCTGGCACCCATATAACATTCTGTAACTATCATCTATGCAGAGAGAGACAGGTCCATCAATGGTCAAAGTCCACCATTCCCTAATGTTCTCCATCCATCCCAGAGCCTCCAAACAAAGTACTCACTCTTCAAAAAGCACCTGGAAAATAGACGCTTTAGAAAGGTCTTCAACTAGAAACAGATGTCACTGGAACACAAGAGATCTTTCTGTAACTCTGGCCAAGTTTGTAAATCGAGGTTTGATCAACTGAATTGTGTAGCTCAAATATGTCACAGATGATGTCATGAGGATGAGCCTAGAGAAATTGTTTGTTTTTGTTGTGAATTTGTTTTGTTCCTCCCTGTTCCCCCACTCTCTTGCCTTATTGTGCCTTGAAACACTTGTGCATGGGCACATTATAAATACCCAATAAATAAATAAATAAATAAATACAATGAAACTAGCTTCTCAGATGGTGGAGCAAACTACTTACATCTGTTGAAAGGGAACCTCTTAGGTGGGGCTACCAATTATGATATCATCAAGGTACTGATTGTGTATTCTTCTCAGAGAGTGGAGTAACTAGCTGCAACTGTTGTAAGAGATCCTCCCATGTGGGGCTACCAATGATCATATCATCAAGGTATGTGCTTGTGTATTCTTCTCAGAGGATGGAGTAAACTATGTGCAACTGTTGTAAGAGATCCTCTCGTGTGGTTCTACCAATGATTATATCATCAAAGTATCTGCTTGTGCATCTGTTGGGAAGGGGTCTACCCTTACCCACCCTAGGCACTTTAGAGTACGGCGAGATGCATTCAAAGCACTATGATGGGTTAGGGAGGAGGGAGGACAGTGAGAAGACCACCTCCAAGCATAAAAGACCCCACTCCAATATAACCAAATATAGTCCATCCACACAGTACAGCATAGGGCGTGAGCAGCATTGCCATTTTTGCATAGATATTAGTAACTATAAGGTAAGGCCTGTGCGGCAAATGCAGTATTGTATGTACTAGGCCCCAATCGAGAGACAAGGTAAATCTCCAGCCATGCCCGAGCTCCCATGAGGACAGCCCACACCCTCAACCGCCATAACACCTATTCATTGTTCTAATTGTGTTGCAAAGATGTTCGAGAGGAATGTTCCCTTCAAAGCCGTGATCACAGACCGGCACCTGGTGAGCATGTTATCTCACACTGTCCAAAGCATGACCCACCCATCCCCAGGCGGCCACGAGTTATAGCCCATATAACGACTAAATCTTAAGGTGCCCCTTGACCACCAGCCCCAAAGTAAGAAGTCTTGAAATGTTCAAAGAGGATAGACAGGGCACGTAGTTGAAGTGACAATCATGTAATTTGTATTGCGAGGTGCTGGGAGGGAGTAATTATAATTCAAAATGATGTGGAGAACTTGGAGCCAGATGGCACGGAATGGAGTGAATGAAATGTGTGTGTGAAGGTTAGAGTTCCCTAGTACCTCCTTTGTGCTCGTCTTAAGGCCTGTCAAGTGCACAGTACGAGTGATAAAGTAGTCTTATGGTAGGAGTATAATTAATTTGTTCTTTGACCTTCAACGTGAGAAGATGATCACTACAGCACCCATGTGAGGTAAGACAGATGGATTGGGCTGGAACGAATGGCATGGCATCCTTTATGGGGCAGGCGGATCCTGTATATGCACACACCAACCAGCTGCGTGGATTTTACTCTATGTATTGTGTCATGTATGACAATGGGGGTCATTATAAGTTTGCTGGTCCGGGAACTACGGTACTGGTAAGTTCGGTTGGTGGGCGCCCTCCCGCCCGCCAGGTCTAACCTGGCAGACAAAACGGCACCCGCACGCAGAGCATGCCTCTAGCACCGGCACCATTTTGAATGGTGCCGGTGCTAGAGGCATCCCCATTCCAATTGAGCCCTATGAGGCTCAAATATGAATGGGAAGCATTTTTTACCAGCGCCCGGGAATGGGCAAGTACCGGGTAAGGCAAAGTCGTAATGACCCGGTAATTGCCCATTCACGTGTGCCGGTAATATTCCGAGTTTGGCGAAAGCTGTGCCGGTTATGCCGGCACAGCTGCTGCCGAACTCATAATGAGTCCCAGTGTTTTTCTTTACAAGATTCTGCTTGTACTACTTTTTGTAAGAACGTTCTTAGCAGCAGAGCTCTTTGCTGTTGCTCTCATCTGTGTGTGAGATTAAAACTTGTTGTCCTTACAAGATCGACTTGGGCCTTTCTTCCCTAGCAGGTTGTATTCTCTCTGGTTTGAGCGTTCAGGGACTTGTCTTCAATTGGTGATCCTGATGTGAACCCAGTGCCCCTCGTATTTGTGGAGGCTTCCATGTTGCTTCTCCAGAAGGAGCCGCGCCCACCTACCGCGACCAGTCCCGAAAAAACATATCTTCTGAGTGGTTTAGCAGAAGCCATTTTAAGAGAAGTCCTCTCTGCTCTTTGAATCGGGACGCAGCTCTGAGGAGAGTGCACACCGCTGTTGGAAACCCATGACAGACGAGTTCAGATGAGCACGCACATGTCAGTAGACCCCGGTAAGCGATAACATGTAGGGGACAGATTTATGGGGTTGTGAGAGATGTGTGAGCATGTGGAGAGTGAGGTTGATGATGTGACGTAGGTGAGTTTAGGGTTATTTGTTGTTTGTAAAATTTGTACTAGGAAGAGAGTATTTCGGTAAGGCATTATAAGGTAAGGCAAAGATAAAGCAGGGAGCCCCTCCTCAAAAGGGGAGGGATGGTGGTACCACAAGACAATATATTATTTGAAGGAGGAATATAGAAATAAAACTAGTGCTCTCATAATAGGCCGGAATAACTAGTGGTTGTTATTTTAGCTTGTTATTTTATTGCACTATAGCCATGTTTTATTGGATAAAGAACAGTCCCTAGAAGGGGCGGTAATTGTGTGCATCGCAGTGTGGTGTGGCACTGGATTGTTTCCTGGAGTGGTGTATGTTTGCAAGGAAGGGGGACAGAAAAGGGTAGGGGTTGATTTTCTTTTCCTGTTACAAGCAAGTGGCAGCGTGCGCGGCGCGTTAGCAGGACTTTGCGGGGTCAGTAAGAGATAGATATCACTAGCATGGGGGGTGGAACACCAATAGAACATATGTATAAGGTCCTGCCACAGTATCATGACAGAGTGAAAAAATATCATAAGCAGTAGGTTGCGGAGACAGGAGGAGGTGGGATACCCTGCCCATGTGTGATGCTTGAGCTAAAACATGGCGCTGGTGCGCAGTGCATTCTGAGGGCACTCAGAGCCATAATGGATATTTATTCCATGCCTCAGTGAAAGCTGCACTTGCTTTGCTGAAAAAACATGTTTTCAACATTAATCGTTGCTGAGCCTGGTATGCAGGTCTCAGCCAAGGACACTGCACTGGGAAAGCTAGGATCCACAGGTGCCAGCTGGTACCAGATAAAAAAAGGTTTGTTATGGCTTGCTACGCTTGCGCCAAGGTCTCAAGATGAGTTATGGAATTGTTTTCTGTGGTGCTTTAGGAGAGGGAAGCACTTTGCTCCTTGGGGTTACTGTCAGTTGGCCCGGGCCGCAGCCAACGGTCACTCATCAATGCGCAAGCGCTAATGCCAGAAGGTTCGAGAAATTGCCACCCATTTTGAGGAGGGCATATATGCAGAGCTCTGGAAAGGTCAGGCGGAAAAAGTACAAAGACCTCAGTCGGAGAGGGGACGCCTTGTTCCGACATACCTGTGGGCTGTTGGGCTCTTGGCCTGGCTGTTACCGGGGTCTTCCAGCCGCTTCTGGCGAGATGAGGGATTCAGTTACGCCCATGGTGATGTATTCTTGCTAACTTTAATATCTTTTCTGTGATTTATTTCTGTGTTATCACTTATTGCTTATGCATGTTTAACTATGAATAAATAGCTGTATAAGTGCCAATTATCCTCTAATTGCGTGTGTGGTTGTAAATCATTGCTTTGTCTACCTGCGTTCAAATTATTTGCTCTGTAAATGTACTGGTGATAAATAACTGTCAGTGCACTCTTGGTGAGCAATACATTTTTGGCGACGAGGATATTTGTGATGAATTGCTCCAAATATTAAAGAATCTGTTTGAACGCAGATAGGCTTTGCTTACATTGCAAGCAAAAGTTTGTTTTAATTTGGCAGTGAGTGGCAGACTTTATTAATCTTTTTTTTGTGTTTGTGCGTGCTTGCACGAGTGACTGCAGAGTGGAAAGAAAAAAAAAAGAGGTTTTGCAAATTACTGTAATGATAAATAGTTGGTTCAGGAAAAAGGGCATTCCCGCTGGCGGTGAATGTCCCGATTTTATGATCCCAGGGTGGGCTAAAGGCCCATGTGATAAGTTGGCCCAGGTGTGGGCTTGTGGCGCTGGGCTGAGTGAAACATGGTATGATGGTTTGGGGGAAGCTGCTCCGTCAGAAGTAATGTTTTGTTTACAACAGATTTCAGTAGAGAGAGGAAAGGAATGCGCCGCGCTAGGCAGGGGGGGTTGGGTTCTCTTGCATGAAAAAAACTACAGAAAACAGCGTTTCCCTGTACTGACTGTCTTAAGTGCATGTCAGTTTCCCCGTAAGAATGGAGCGAAAGCCCAGAGGAGTACGGCAGAAGGCTGCACTTCTCTGGCAAAGTCTAGATCATGGTGAAAACAACAGCAAAAAGTTTAGGGGTTGCCACATGGAAGGAAAATTACCCACAATTAAGAAATCTTTCCTAACACTCGCCCCTCCCAGACTATGGACAGGGGGAACTAATCCACCCCTGGATGAGTCTCTTGTTCAGATCGGTTAAACATTCTGGACAACCCATCAGCATTGCTATGTTGGACACCTGGCCTATGCTCAATAGTGAAGTCGAAGCCTTGTAGACTTATGGACCGCCTAAGCAACTTTGGATTCTCTCCCTTCATGTTCATTAGCCACTTTAAGGGCTTATGGTCAGTTTGCACAGTGAAGTGGGTCCCATAGAGGTAGAGCCTCAGCTTCCGTAGGGCCCACACAACAGAGAAACATTCTTTCTCCACTGTGGACCATCTGAGCTCTCTGTCCTGCTGGCGACTAATAAAACCAATAGGGTGTTCCTTACCCTTCTCATCTACTTGCGATAGTACAGCTCCTATCCCAGTGTCAGAGGCGGCTGTCTGCACAATAAAAGGTCTTTGACAATCAGGGGCCCTGAGGACAGGGGCCTGGCACAAGGAGTCTTTTAAGCCATTGAAGGCCTTCTCACACTCGTCGGTCCAAGTTACCTTCTTGGGTTTCTTCGGAGTGGTGAAGGCAGTCAGAGGGGCAGCTATGGTGCCATAGTCTGCCACAAAGTTGTGGTAATACCCCGTGATTCCTAAGAAGGCTCCCACTTGGGTCTGTGTAGTGGGGGTAGGCCAGTCTTGTACTGCTTGTACTTTACTGGGAAGAGGCTGTATCCTCCCTCCACCTACTTCATGTCCAAGGTAAACCACTGAGCCTTGTCCAATCCGGCATTTACTAGCCTTTATGGTCAAGTGTGCTTTCTGAAGAGCCTGGAGCACAATCCCGAGGTGTTTCACATGGTCTTCCCAGATGGCACTGAAAACTGCTATATCGTCCAGAAATGCAAGACAGAATTCGTCCAACCCATTCAACACATGATTCACAAGCCTCTGGAAAGTGGCAGGTGCATTTTTCAACCCGAACGGCATTACCCTAAATTGGTAAAGGCCGTCTGGAGTAGAAAAACGCTGTCTTCTCCTTAGCATGTTCTGCTAACGCTATTTGCCAATAGCCAGCAGTGAGGTCAAACGTGCTAAGATACATGGAGGCACCCAAAGTATCCACCAGCTCATCTGTTCGAGGCAAGGGGTGTGCATCTGTCTTGGTGACAGCATTCAGAGCCCTGTAATCCACGCAGAACATCAATTCAGAAGTGCCTGCCTTTGGAACCAAAACCAAAGGGCTGGACCAAGGACTACTAGAGGGTTCAATCACCCCAAGGTCTAACATCTTGTTGACCTCGGTCTTAATATAAGACCGTACTTTGTCTGACATCCTGTATCCCCTACTTTTGGTAGGTACACTGTCTCCTGTGTCTATGTTATGTTTGCACCAAGGTGTCAAACCAGGCGACTGTGAAAACAGGGCGGAAAACTGCCTAAGCAAACTTTTCACCTCAGCCTACTGATTAGAAGTCAGGTGAGGGGCCACTCGGACACCCTCAAAGGAGCTATCTGAAGGACCGCTTTGGAACAGGTCGGGGAGAGGTTCAGACTCCTCTTCCTCAACATCTGAAGCCAGTAGCAGTGCTGCGATTTCGACTCTTGGGACGAAAGCCTTCAGCCTATTTATGTGAAACACTTTTGGAGCCTGTCCAGGCCTTCCAAGGTCCACTAAATAGTTAACCTCACCCAGGGGCTCCACCACAGTGTAAGGGCCTGACGATTTTTCCTGTAAAGCTCGAGGCCTTATGGGATTCATGATCAGGACTTGCTGACCAGGTTTAAAGTTGATGAGGGAAGCTTTCTGGTCGTACCAATGTTTCACCAGCGCTTGTCCTGCCTTCAATTTATCACTAGCCAAGCCCATCAGAAGTACCATCCGTTTTCTGAGCCCCAGCACATAACTACTACGTTGGTAGTAACAGGGGGAGTGGGCATCTCCCGTCCCTCTTTGACTATGGCTAAGGGTCCCCGTACAGGATGACCGAACAGAAGTTCGAAGGGGCTGAAGCCAACACCCTCCTGTGGTACCTCTCGGTAGGCAAACAGTAAGCATGGTAAAAGAAGATCCCATTTTCTTCTCTGAGGTTCTTCCAGTGCCCCAATCATGCTCTTTAACGTTCTGTTGAAACGTTCCACCAGACCATTGGTCTGGGGTGGTATGCAGAAGAGAACTTGTAGGTGACCCCACATTCTTTCCACATAGCCTGCATATACTTCGACATAAAGTTGCTGCCACGATCCGACACAACTTCTTTAGGGGAGCCAACCCTAGTAAATATGCCAAGTAACGCTTTTGCAACTGACTTGGCAGTTACAGTTTTCAATGGGATGGCCTCAGGATATCTGGTTGCATGGTCGACCAGCACCAGGATAAACCTATTGCCTGAGGATGTTTGCGGGTCAAGGGGACCAACAATGTCGATCCCTACCCTTTCGAATGGTATTCCCACAACTGGGGGTGGTACCAATGGAGCTTGGATTGTCGAGCCAACCTTACCAGATAACTGGCAGGAGGCACAACTCCTGCAGTGACTTTCTACTTGCACCCCCATCTTGGGCCAGTAGAAGTGCATGGATAACCTTTGCTTGGTCCTCTTAATACCAAGGTGACCAGCAAGGGGCACTTCATGCGCCAACTGCAGGAGGAAGGGTCTTACAGCAAGGGGAACCACCAACCTCCTATGGTCTCCTTCTGTAGAGTCTGTGGGCTCACTATACAGGAGTCCACCTTCCCAATAAATCCGATGCGTCCCAGGCGGTTCACCCTCAAGCTGGGAGCAGGCCTGTCTCCTTAGGCCTTCCAGAGATGGGCACTCATGTTGGCCTTTACTGAATTCTTCCCTATCAGGACCACTTTCTACTAACAAGTCTTTTAGTTCAGGATGGTCGTTGGGATCAAATACTTCAGGCATCGTCACCTCCTCGTCAGGCCCAGGCGATTGATCAACTTCCTCCACCGCAGTGGTAGGCGAGCTCGGGGGAATGTTCTCTTTCCCTCGTCTTGACTTGTTTACTCCTTTCGCCTTGGGTTTCCCCTTCGGCTGGGGCGGCGTATTGGTCTTGGCCAATGCTTCCCGTGCTTGAGACCGTGTGTAGGGTCTGTCGGCAGTGTCTCCTACGAGCCCTAAAGCTCTGAGATCATTGCCTAACAAGACCTTTCATGGGACGTTTCTCTGAATGCTCACTGGAATCCTGACTGCTGCACTATTTAAAGTAAGATTTACAGGTATTACTGGAAACATGAGAGGGAGGCCGTCAGCCAACTTAGTGGGCATCAGAGTAGCTCTGGCAACTTCCTCTGAGTCTACCAAGGTAGAATCCACTACAGTTCGACTGCACCCACTATCCCTAAGAGCTGGAGTATCTACTCCATTGATCAGCACACTGTCTTTAAAGTAGTGCTTGGTATTATCTGGAATCCTAGCATAAGCCTCTGCGACTTTAGGCTCCCAGGAACCCAGGGAAACTAAAACTACCTCAGCTTCTATCCCACTGGGGAAGGAGTCTGAGGAGAAGGATGCTCCTGTAATCTCTTCTTCCTCGTAGGAGGAGAAGGACAGATTAGCGGAGTGGACCCCCAAAGGTTTAACCTTACACCGGGGATCCCCCTTCACGTGGTCAGTTGCTCCACAAGCAAAACAAGATCCATTGGGTCTGTTTACATAGGGAGGCTTATTGTAACCAGAGTTCTATTTCGGAGGCTGACCTCCACTACCCTGTGAGTTCTCTTGTGTCTTACCCTTATTTTTCTTTTTGTGGCCCTTTTGCGAAGAAGATTTATCAGATTCTCCACCCTCCTTATCTTTGGACTTTTTCCCTTCCTCCTGCTTACCAGGATGAGTTTTGTCCTTATGGGACACTCGATGTGACACCCATAAGTCTGCTGCAATGGCCAGCTTCTTAGGATCTATCTCCTTCGAATCGGCCAAATGCTGCTTAAACTCCGTGGAAGAAGATGCAAAAATGTGTTCCAGCATGACAAGATTTATCATGCCTTCAAAGGTAGAAACCTTATAACCTTCGACCCAGCCAGTCAAGTTTTTTAAGGATTCGGTTACATAAGATACCCAAGTACCACCTTCTTTTTTCTTGTACTCTCGGAATCGTTTTAAATATTGGGCAGGAGTCTTTCCAAACTTTAAAATGAGAGTTTGCTTTAACATTGCGAAATCAGCTCGCTCAGCCTTCGACATTTCCATAATGGCACTACAGCCAGAATGGGGCAGTCTGCTGAGTAACCAGGCAATCTTATCAGCATTGTCAACTTCTTGAACTTCACATGCATACTCAAACGTATTCAGCCAGTCCATAATGTCATTCCTTTCCTCGTACACACTGAGCAGATCTTTCGGAAACCGTGGATGAGAGGAGGTCCCAGACCCATGTCCAGGACCCTTGGATCCATTTGCAACCTGAAGCTTGGCCAGTTCCAACTGGTGATCCCTGTCTTTCTGTTTTTCAGCCTGTTCGATTTGTAGTTTGGCTATGCTGAACTCAAGCTCCTTCTGCCTAAACCGCAGCTCTTGCTTCTTGAATTCAAGCATAGCCTCCCCATCAACACTGGCAGAGGAAACATTAGACATCTCATCCTCCCTGTGCTCGTGGTCGCGGTGGATCAGTGCAGCGGCAGAACCGTCGGTTCTACCAGTGAGAGCAGCCCCACCTCCTTCCGCACTGTCCTCAGAAGTTATAGCGTCAAGCTGCGCTTCTTGCCACGCCACAATTCTTTGGATCATATCCAATTTGGTGCCTTGAGAGGAGACACCTCTCTCCGCACACATCTTTTTCAATGTTTCGGATTTGGAAGCATTTAAAGTTAACAAGGTATTTGTTTCCATACTATTAGATAGGACTATGGCCTTTTTAAAGTTATACTACGGCAATTCACTACGTGTCCTGGTAGGAATAACTTTAAATACCTTAGTTCGTGCGCAACACTGGATACCTTCAGTAGTATCCCACCGCTGTACACCAATTTGTTAAGACGGATTTCTGAACTCTGTCCTGGCGGCGCAGAAGTTCAGAAGGCCAACCTAATTACTTGGAACAGGGTAACCTCTGGACAAGCCAGACCAATCAGGGTAGCGATCGCGGCGGTCAAGACTAGGTCTCAAGAGGGGTGAGGGTGACTGAAAGCCCGCAATGAGCACACAAAGCAAGGACACTTACAAATTACTCCAAACAGGTGTTATATTAAAAATATATACACATTTATTCCAAGGCCTTTGCAACAATGACTGTAGCGAGAAATCACAATACAACTCTAGTAAACCAACACATACCAAACCAATACAATATATATACAAATACAAACGAGTCTAAAGCGTTAGATGCACAAAATGTGTAGTCCACCTAGAAGGGGAGGAAAACAGGCAGTGCGAAATAATGATTAGACCCAGTCCGCCTTCAGAGGCACCTAACTAAAAGGAAGTCCAAGCCCTAGGAAGAGTGGAGCCTTGTGCTCAAAAGTGCCTGCACTCGCTGGTGCCAACGGGCAAAAAGGGGAGTCTCTTCGAGGGAATCAGGCAGTTCAGTTTGGTGCACAAATGAAGAAGAACAGAGTTCCGCGACTCAAGTGCACCCTCCACTGTGGGCAGAAGCAGAGCGCGAGTACGGAAAGGCGTGCTGTTTGACACAGCGGGGAAAAGCTATGGGCTCCTGCAGGAGTGCGACCAGTTCCTAGCTATGCTACTCACCGGTCCCCGATGCAAGCAGACCCAGGCTTCTCCGCGTCAGTTTCAGTGCTGGCAGGTTCAGGGGAGCAGGGGACGTCTCGTCGTCATGTAGATTCTGCAGCAGCAGAGTTGAGTTTAAAGATGTCCCAAACGAAGTGAACCCGCATAGTTTATTACCACACTAGGGCAACCGAGCGGCCGTGTGTATCTCAGCCAAATGTACACTACTCACTTCAGACCTGGGAATGCCAAGTGTACGAATAGTGTGAGAGTGACAAGGACCCGAAATACAACACAACCTGACGGCGGTTACAGAGCAAGACTCCTGGGTAGGCTGGTCAGACTGCTGGATGGCCCAGAGACACTTCCGAAGGCTTACGTGCAGTAGATGTTGAAGATGCCGAGAATAGCTGTCCCCGCTATTCCAAGGGTCGAAGTACCAGTACAGGCCTTCTGGTTCGATCAGAGGTAGAAAGGGTTTCACAAGGCGACAGCAGTGCAGAGGAGCAGTCCTTCAGCGGGTCACCAGCGATTCCTCGGTTCAGCCTCGTGGTTGCAGGATACTTGGCGCCTGTATTCCTTTGTTCGTGAGAACTCAGGAGATCGACATGGTAGTGGCGTTTCCAGCCCCCTCTTATCCACGGTTCCCTTCGCGCCAAAACGGAGGGGACCCAATGGGAGATCCGCTCATCAAACACTCACACCATACCTGGACCTATCACGGACCACGGTGGTCCCAGGCATTCATACCACACTAGACTCTCTGGCACCCAGGATGTGTATTGGGACCAGACATCCCAGCCCACATGCTGGAGGTACACACAAGGCCTGTAGAAGCCCGCGAAAGCATCTATCTTTCGCGGGAAAGTACATGCCCAAATAAGGAAGGCCCCGGGTCGACTCGACCTGGGGAAGGTGAAGGGGGCAAGACGGTCAGCGGACAGGACAAAGGAGCCTCGTGGTCTGGCCATTTTGGGAGCCAGGCCACCATTTTGGGCTAAGCGCGAGAAACGCGCTTAAAACACCAAAAGGAGCTCAAAAACACAAGAAACGATCGCCACCATTCCCGTCCGTGATTCACTTGCACCGATCAATTACAATCCAAAAAGAGTATATAGGGCCTGTAGAAGGCTAGAGACCCAAGAGAGCAGTAATTTAGCTTACAGTGCCCTCTTGTGTCATGTTGCACGAAAGCTGCAACATGATAAAGAAACTACGGAAAACAGCGTTTCCCGGTACTGACTGTCTTAAGGGCATGTCAGTTTCCCCGTAAGAATGGAGCGAAAGCCCAGAGGAGTACGGCAGAAGGCTGCACTTCTCTGGCAAAGTCTAGATCATGGTGAAAACAACAGCAAAAAGTTTAGGGGTTGCCACATGGAAGGAAAATTACCCACAATTAAGAAATCTTTCCTAACAACTGGCACAGGGTGAGGCATAAGATGATGCTGACCCACACATTCTTCACACAATCTGTAATGGTTTATTGAGAAGCCACCCTCACCACAGGGAGTTCCTTCCCTCCCCACTCAAGGTAAAATGCAGCAAACTGTTTAACGTGTTCTTTGATTCAGTCCTACTTCAGACACATATCATGCCCCTTGGATCCATCCCCCAGAACTACCAATCGGCCAAGAACCAGGCTGGTGTACAGGAAATATGTTTGTATTTATTTAAATTAAATGTAATAGAAATCACACAACTACACACACCATCTTATATGTGGCTGACCATTAACTTCTTGTTACTCAAATCAATTTCACAAATGAGTTTAAAAAACACAAATCACAATTCTTTACTTGTCGGCATTGGGTGCATTCCTCTTGTCTCTGTGATCTCCAAGCAGCGGAGTAGAGCAGCTCGTAACGAGCCGAGACAGAGAAGTGAAAGGCCATGCAGACAGCAGTGCGAGTGGCAGAACCTTGAAGCCTGTGCCCAGCTTGGCTAGGGCAGCAGGGTCGGGCACTACGTTTCAGTCCGACCTTGACTAGCTGAGTGCGCTCTGCGGTGGTCAGCGCGGGATCGGGAGGATCCTGGGAGTCCGCGAGCTGCATATGCGAAAAAGAAGGCTGACTGGGCTTTGAAAAATTGAAAACCGAAAACTCCTGCATATAACATAGTATGGTTTCTCCACTTGGAGCTGTGAAGAGGTGAACAAATCTGAAGTCCTGCAGGTTTCTATTCCATCACTGATCTGGGAAATCATGGAGGAGTTGTCACGTTTGTCCTAAGAAGTGACTGCCACATTGAGATTGTAGCACATGATCTTCACAGTGCTAGAACGCTGAAAAGCCAAACTAGTCCAGGGCAGAGCAAACTGCAGTCCTTGCAGTGTATACTGTTGGTGGTCTTTCTACCCTTGCTGTCCCGAGTGCAGTGAGAGAGGCTGAGCTCTCTCTTTTATTTTAGTTTTTAAAAAAATACTCTCCCGAGTCTGTGGGGCGGAGTGGGGTAGAGTAAACTGCAGTTCTTGCAGTCCAAGCAGGAGAACAGGGAACAGAATCCTGCTGCCGTCTGGACTCCTGCTACTATCTGACTAAGCAAGGACAAGAAACTGTGAGTGTTTCCAGTAGGCTTACCTTCCTCTTTCCACCGGCCGCACTATTTACTTTTGCACATACCTCTCAGCACAGTGAAATCTCTGGCTGTTGTCCTGAAAATTAACAGTGTCAATAGGGCTAGACACAACACACACTCAAGTACGTTGAACTTTTCCTACATACTTTTAGTAAACTCGAAGGAGACTGCGGGGCTAGTCCTTTGATCCTTCGTTCTCATTGTAGGCACATTGAGAGGGCGAACCAAAGGTTATGCGCTTAGGAGTGCAAACCCTTGGTTGAAGGGGGACGCTACATCAAGCTTTGACACAAATGTGACAGAGCTGCAGGCGACAAAAGAATCAGGAATTATTTCTGCCTTCTTTCCCACAAAGTCCTTAAAATCATTCAGCAAAATAGTAAAAGTGGGAGGGGTTGTTACTGTTAACACAGTAACACCAATAATTGTATCACAACCAACCACTATAAGTTCAGCAACTCCGAAATAGATATGTCTGGACAAGTACTGAGTGAAATTGAGCATCAGGCAAGCAATACTTTCTTGGATGCCTGCGCTAGCCTGAAAGAAGCGATAGAGGCAACTGAGGACCTTCAGAAAAGATTGAGTATGACGCCCAAACTGTTTTAAAACCAGGAAAATCAAATGGCTGATTCAGAAGTCTAATTTCATCCAGCAAACAATGAAATTGACGACTCCACAATTTTACGAGACCACTCGTCATTACCCTTTCAGGGTACCAACTCTACTAATAATGGCTCAACTGAAGGAGGAACTTCTTCTTTGGCAGCTCTGAACATCATGCTACAGTCGTTAATTCGTCTTTATGACAGAGTGGGGTATGAGGTGCAATTTAACACTCAATCTCTGAATGACATAACAACTTTACTTGCGCAAGTACCACTGTCATGCATAACACAACAAAGCAAGAAGTGTATCGACACTTATCCAACCAGCCCACAATTCAAATGATTACAGCGACCAGACACACAAGTAAACAAGATCAGAGGTTCTGAATCACCAAAGTACAATCTAAATTCCTTAGTGATAACAGTCCCAGAGTCCAACGGAAAAGAAGTTGCCAAGCGAGACAAAGTGGAAATCAAAAACATGAGGGGAGCCCATGAAATCTCTAATAAGCGATCCTGAAAGTTCTTACGTCACATGTTCCAGGGTGGAATACACGTTTTTCAAAATAAGAGAGACGCTGACATTTCGAGTGACACTTTTTGTACTAATGACAATGATTCGAGACCTCCAAGCACAACTGGCAAAGTGTTACACAAAAAGAAAACAGGTTCTTTAGCTACCTCAAAGAAATCCACACCAGAGTTTTCAACCAGCTAACTCAACCAACACCGAAACGTCAAAGGTGTACCGAGCCCAAACGTGTAAGTTAACCATGTACCGCCTGGAACCAAGAACTAAGGAAACAAATCACGACAGGAGGATCGGAAACCTTATCTGATTCAATTCAACTAAACAACCAAACTCTGTTGATTGACGTGACGAAAAATAAGTTCCATTTGACCAAGCTGAGGAGGTACCAGGATTTTTGCATAAAAAGAATTCTACAGGAATGCAAGAAGCAGGCAATATCACTAAGTGAAAACCTGAGAAAAACTCAGAGAGTCATTTTCGAATTGGAAACGAATTTTTTATTCAATACGTGAAATTTCCACTTAACAGAGGCAGACTGTTATCGCTCTTGTGGTTAATCCAGCAGCTTAAGTCCATTGCGTCAGCTGACATAAAGTTTGTTCACTTGTTTGATCCAAACCATCTTGGAAAATATGCCATACATATCTACTCGAAAAAATTGTATAAAAATCCATCATTGAGCAACAGGAGTCAATCATATTAGCAGGCTTCGAATGGTACTATGGACATGGGCAAGCAGCCCACAGTAGACTTGATGATAAACTCAGTATTACGGTCACACGTCACTTTGACTCGGACTACAAGTATGACTACACCTCCAACTACAAAGATCGGAATTGGGGTTGGCTCCCCTCCGCCTTACCCACCACAGGGCGAGTCTGACCCGGCTTTTCATAAAACATGGAACATTCTATCCTGGAATTTAAGGGGTCATAACTCTTTTCTAAAAAGGGAAACAAATGTTAAATGGGCAGAGTTTAATTTAATTCTCCTATTAGAGACATCGTTACTGTCAATGGGCCTCATTACGACCCTGGCGCTAAGGGGTCTGCGCCAGCGTTAGCTGCGCGGACCCCTTACCGCCAACTACGAGTTCCTGGAGCGCCATGGTCATTTTTCCGCCCGCTTTTTGCGGGCGGAAAAATCCATGGCGCTCTGGGACCTTGGTGTTAATTACGCCACCGTATTTTACGGTGGCGTAATTAACTCCTTCCCCACTCCCATTGAGCCCTATGGGGCCGAAATGGGAATGGGGAAGGGTAAATGGGTCAATGGGGACTTACCGCCCCGCCGACCTCGGAATGGGGCGGTAAGTCCGCCATCCGCCATGGCGTAAAGGGACTTTGCGCCATGGCCGGAAAGTCCGTCGATGGCGGAAAAAATCCGCCAGGGTCGTAATGAGGGCCAATACCTGTATGGGATGGTTTCACAGTTATATCAAAGTTGGCAATTAAGGGATTTAAGGGTAGGCCGAAAGGCAGCCTTATTACAGTTGTTTGTTTGTTTGTTTGTTTATTGAATTTCTAATGCGTACCAGACCCTGGGGTAACAGGGCGCAGCAAAGGATATGCATGGCTTACAAAGTTACAAATGGCAAAAAGTATGAATTGAGACGTGAAATGCAGTATAGGTAGTGCTCAGAGTGTGCAGGTAATACGTTTCAAGAAAAAAAGTTATTTACAGCCGAAGTATGCAATAGTTTTCATATATAGTAGATTGCAAAGAAAGAAAGTTATTTACATCATAATATACAGTATTTTACAGTCATGGACGGTAAAGTGTGCTGTAGTGCAGTAGTTAGAGTTGGGACTAGTCTTCGGTCAGATTGAGCTGGGTGATGAGGTTCTTTCTGAAATGTGGGTAGGGTTGATCAATTCTTAGCCCGTATGGCAATGAGTTCCAAAGTTTAGCCGCCTTCACCGAGAAGCTGTTGTAGCCAATCTTGGAGGACTTGAATCTTGGTACCACCAGGCAATTTGTATTGACAGCTCTGGTGGGCCTGCTCGAGGTTTTTCTAGTCAATTTGTTGATTAGGTAGCTGGGGGCAGTATTGTGTAATGCTTTGTGTGTTAGGGAGTGAATTTTAGCTGTATTTTGTTTTGGGTAGATAGCCAATTATATTGGCGTCTGATTGCAGTCATGTGCATTCTTTTGTTAGTGCCTAGTGCGGCTCTAAGAGCGTTGTTCTGTAATATTTGTAGTTTTTGGATACTGGCTTTGTTAGCACTACTGTAGAGAGCATTGCAGTAGTCTAATCTGGAGAGAATTAATGCTCTGGCCAGTATAATGCAGTTATCGTTGGAAGGAAGGGTTTGCCAGCTCTGATAAGCTTGCACGTGTAGGCTGTAGTGGAGGCCAGGGATTTTAGTTGCTTATTAAAGGACATGGTAGCGTCCAGTTAGAAACCTAGGGTTTTTACCTCCTTAGAGAGTGTGATATTGTTGCCATCAATGATGAAAGAAGCGTATTCGTGGCCTAGTTTGGAGATTTTAGAAGGGGTGCCAAGAATGATCAGCTCTGTCTTGTCATCATTCAGGCATAGGCCGTGTGTGGCCATCCATGCCTGAATGATGAGGTAGATCCTATTTACCAATGCCAAGTCCTTGCCATGATCCCCGGAAAGTGGGAGAAGAATCTGAGTATCATCTGCATAGTTAGTGTAGGTGATACTGAGAAGGTCCAAATCATTGAACAAAGGCTTGGTGAATATGTTGTACAGAGTTGGGGACATGCATGAGCCCTGAGGGACACCGCACCTGATTGGGGTGGGATCAGCCGCCGCTGATGAGGGAAATACTCTGATGGTTCTGTCGCTCAGGAATGATTCTATCCACTTGACAGCATCTGTAGAGAAGTGGGCTGCTGAGTCAAGGTGTCTGCAGAGAACCTTATGACCCACCAGATCGAATGCAGCTGAGAGATCAAGTAACAGCAGTAGTGCTGTCTTCCATTTGTCTCTCAGCTCATCGATCTGTGTTTTCAGGTCTATCAATGCAGTCTCCGTCCCATGTAGCAGACGGAATCCTGATTGTCTGACCCCTGGGAGTTTATGTAGCTCAAGGTATTTTTGGATCTGCGAATAAGCAACTTTGTCCAGGATTTTGAGTAGAAATGGTACCTAACAGAATAGGTGCAACAGAAAAGGCCACAAATAGTAATTCCATCCAAATTACGACAATCATAGATAGAAGAAAGAATCCACCCCCGCCCCTGATGCTAGTGTCAATGTATACTTCAACCGGTTCCATGTGTTAAAATCGTGGCAAAAATCGCAGTGGACACAAAATATTGCAGCAAAAAGGCAGTGGTTTTGCCGCCGCAATCAATGTAAAGGATGCGGGGGCGGGGGACACCCCTGCAACCCCCGGACCCATTATACCATTTAAGGGAAGCGGAGGACACCCCTGCAACTCCCGCTCCCCTTAAATGGTGTAATGGGGTACACCTTTAACGGGTCAAACCACAGCATTTTTGGCATAATTTTATTACTGCGTACCCTTCAACCCACTAGACACCTTCCTCGACGGCACTTTAAACGAGATTGAGGATATTTTGACTGATTGGTCAACAATAAACCCTAATGTAGGAGTTATAGTAGCGGGCGATTTCAACTGTCAGTGTACTGTGGGAGCATTCGATTGGGATCAGTTGGAAGTCACGAGGAAGGTTTTGCCCACCTTGTATAAAGAAGGAAAATTAAACAATGGTAGGGTATGGTCACAATTTCTCTCCCGATGGGACTTTTTACAAACCAACTTATTAAATGGAGCGCTCCTAATAAATACACTGACAGAGCACAGTGCTTTAGCGTCATCAAGTATCGACTATATTTTCATCAGAAATGTTGACTCCCAATTCATAGGTCCCCTTCAAATAATTAAAACACAGTCCAGTGACCAGTCAATCCTTCAGATAGCACTGAGGGTCAAGGGCTTTGATAAAATCAAAAAACGAAAGCATAATGGCAAGATGATGGTATCTAATGCTGATAATAGAGTACTCCAGCATCTTAAAATTCCTGTAACAGTCTGAGTTACAGTGATAAGTATGTACAAACCTAACAGGAAAACGTTCCCTAAATACTGGACAGGCTAAAAAAAAAACTAAGAGCCGAATGACGCAAAAGCCAACACAACCGTTTTCTCTAAAAACACATAGGGCCTCATTACGACCCAGGCGGTAAGGGGTTTACGGCAGCGTTAACAGCGCCGACCCTTACCGCCTGAGTACGAGGTCCCTTAGCGCCATGGCGCTTTTAACACCTGCTTTTAGCAGGTGTTAAAATCCATGGCGCTAAGGGACCATGGAGTTAATTACGCCACCGTAATTTACGGTGGCGTAATTAACGCCTTCCCCACTCCCATTATGCCCTATGGGGCAAAAATGGGAATGGGGAAGGGTAAATGGGGATTGGGGACTTACCGCCCCGCCTAGGTCGGAATGGGGCGGTAAGTCCGCCAACCACCATGGCGTAAACATAGTTTACGCCATGGTGGTAAAGTCACGGCCCAGGCGGTAACTTACCGCCTGGGTCGTAATGAGGCCCATAGTATGATAATATTGTAACCACTCGTAAATATCAGCTATGTAAAGATGTTAGGAAAATATCTAGATCCTTTATTTTGAAGAATGAAAAAAAAGGAACAAGTTACTTACCTGTAACTGTTGTTCTCCAGCATGGGTCTGGCATGGCCACATAGAACTTCACCGCTCGAGCCACATCCAGCGAGTGCAAAGTCCTCTCAGCTGGCGACAAAGTTGTCGGAAAAAACCCGGGCAACACAAAGGGTTCAATGAGATGAAAGTCCGATGGAACCTTGGCCATAAAAGAGGGATGCGTCTGCAGCACCACCCTCGTCTCGTGGAAAGTCAAATAAGGTGGCTTGAAGGATAGGGCCTGGATCTCACCCACTCAACATGCAGAAGTGATGGCCATGAGGCAAGCTGTCTTCCACGACACTTAAGCAGAGCTGTATGCATAGGTTCGAATGGGGCCCCCATGAGCCTATTCAGCACCACGTTGAGTTCCCACGCCAGGGCCGTAGCCTTCACCGGCAGGAATAAGCAACAAAGTCCCTTGATGAATTCCTTGACCAGATGGTATGACCACAAGGAGGATCGTCCTGGGGATCTGGTGTAGCGGAAGGTAGCCGCTAGATGCACTTTGATGGAGGCATGAGCCAGCCCCGATTTAGTCAAAGTTAGTAAGCACGGAAGCACCTGAGGGGCCGCAACCCTCAAAGGGTCGATCTTCTGCGAATGCCACCAGGTCGCAAAGCGTTTCCACTTGTGTACGTAACACTTCAATGTCGGTGGGGAGCTCGAAACCACCAAACTCTAATGCTGCAGGAGCCAGGCCTTCAGGTTCAGTGATCCCGGATCGTGGTGCATAATTGCGCCTCCTTCCCTGGCGAGAAGAACCGCTACCACTAGCAGCTTGACTGGGGATGTTGACATGCTGAGAAGGTCCGGGTACCAGATCTGCCTCGGCCACGCTGGTGCGACGAGGATAATCCTGCACTGCTACCGTCTGAGTTGACTATTGACTCGTAGTAGCAACGGCAATGGAGGGAACGCATACAAGAACAGGCCTTCCCAAGGGATGGAGAATGCGTCCCACATGCTTCCCGGCTGGGGAACCGGCTGGCGAACCTCTCGCACTTGGTGTTCGTTGCCATCGTGAAGAGATCGTTCTGGAGATTGCCCCACTTGAGGAACAGGCTGTCCACTTAATCCTGCCGATGTTCCCACTTGTGGCAAGAAAGTAGCTCCCCGCTGAGAGAATCGGCGATGGTGTTCTGTACTCCCACCAGATGGAACGGAACAAGGAACATCCCCTGGGCGACAGCCCAGTGCCACAAGTGATGTGCCTCCTTGGAGAGCACTGGGGATCTGGTGCCCCCCTGCTTCCAGATGTACAACATTGTGGTGGTATTGTCTGTGAAGACCCTCACCACCTTACCCTTGAGGGACGGTAGAAATGACCAGAGGGCCTAAACAAATGCTCGTAGCTCCGGAACGTTGATATGCAGCGTCTTCTCTTCCAGCCGCCACAGGCATCTGGCGTGAAAACCCCCGATGTGGGCTCCCCAGCCTTCCAGAGAAGCGTCCGTCGTGACCATCTCCTGGTATGGGGGGCTCTGAAAGGCTGTGTCTCCGGCAATGTTGGAGCGCACGCCCCACCACCTTATTGCTCAACGAAACTCCTCATCGAGCGTGATCCTGTCCTGAAAACTTCCGACACCTGAACCCAAAGTGCGTCGATGAACTCCTGGAGTGGACGCATCCGCAGCCTGCAGAGCTGGATCAGGTATATGGACAAGGACATCATGCCGAGCAGCGACTTGATAGTCCGCACCGTGGCGATCTTCAGTGCCAACAGCCTCTGAACCTTTCCCAGGATGGCCGATATCCTTTCCTCCGACGGAGCTGCTAAGCAAGCCACTGTGTCGAGCCTGGATCCCAGTAACAGGGCTTTTAGGGAGAATTCTCATTTATGGCTAATTTCCCTCACCTAGTGAGTCCCCCAGCAGCTTTGCTGGACTTCTGGAGTTTAAATTTTTCCACTTGGTAAGAGTGAGAGCTTTTCCCCCACTCTTACCTGTGTTTTGCTATGTGTTTCCATCTGTTTTTGTGAGTGTGTACACTTCAGTAGCCCCCTTATTTGTGTGTGTCACACAGCACCTTCAGTGCCGTGGCACAGGGTTGTCTTTGAGACTTCCCTCGACTCCATTTCTTAGGCACCTACTGTCCACCAGAAAAGGGTAAAGTTACCATTAACTTTACTTAGTCAATCTACCACAGATCCAGTACACCCCACCTTCCATGGAGTACTCGAAAGGGTTAACTCGTATCCCTTTTTATCTGTACCTCCTAGAGCATTGTTTCGCTCTAACATTTAGACTTGGCTGGTGGCAGTGGTATCTACCCTAACTTTTCTACCGCGATTATATTAGATAAACGTGGTACTGTCTTAGCCATTATATTAGCCTCGAACATAAACCCGCTTGACCAAATCGTCTTTCTTTTTGCTCCGGTTGGGTTTATTCGCCATTTCTTTTTGTTAAAGTCCTTCTTGTGTTTTACTTTGCGCGGCAAACCAGGTTTGCCTTCTCTGTTCACTGTCTTTTGGCAGGCTTCTGCTCAGAAGCCCTCCTCAAGGAGCCTTTTATGTTATGTTATGTTATTTTGCATTTATATAGCGCCTTATATACCATTGGTATGGTCTGAAGGCGCTGGTAGGTTGAACGCCCTTGGGAACCGAAGTTCGGGTCGGTAGAGAGAGTAGAGAGAGTTCAAAGGTGCGTGTGCGCACCAGGTATGTGTGCAGCTGGTGCGGAATTCGTGTGGTAGCTGCTTCTTAGCGGTAGGTGTGGTGGTTGAGAGATCAGGAGTATGTGTTCGATCTGGCAGGATTTATCCAGACCGAGTGTGGCTGCGTTAGGCCTGAGGAGAACGCCTGGCTGGGGTGTGTGAAACCAGCAGTGTTTACTTAGAGTGATGGGGAGTGAGCGGAAGTTGTTGATATGAGAACAGTTATACCAAATGGTGTCATAGTATCTCTGTGTTCTAGTTGAGTGGTGGTGTAAAGAAGAGAGTAAGCATGGGGTGTGGTATGATATATGCCCTTTCAAATGTTCCCTGCATTCCAAAGCATATTATGTACGTCACGCAATTCTATGCAATCAGGTCAGTTCTATGCATTTTTATTCATTTCAGGCGTTCAGGATTGCCCTACACACTCCTGTCTGCTCGACACACTCAGGCACTCTAGTCCGCCTTGCGTGCTCTAGTCAATCGCTCATTCTCCAGTGTGTCCCACGCATGCTCTCATGTATTCCATACGCATGCACTCCTTCCTTCCCCATGCATGCACTCCAGTCTACCCCGCGCATGTACTCCTGTCTGCCTGCGCACTCATCCGCTCTGGGTGTCTAGGTGGTCTAAATGTGAAAGAGTGGTGTAGTCACCCCCTGCACAGGGTATCCTAGGAAACCCAAGTCACACTTTGTCATGATTGGCCAGGGTAGTTGTCCGGGATGGACCACCCCCCTGCTGGGTGATTGACAGCCAGGCTGCATGAATGGGGGTTTTTCGCATAAAAGGCAGGTCTCTTGGGCTAGAAGTCAGAGAGTCGCCACTGGAACTACAAGGAACCGGAGAGAAGTGGAGAGAACAACGCTGCTGCAAATACCCCGTCCCAGTGATGCCCTGTTGCAGTCCTGAGCTATCTGCCCTTCAACGACTCAGAGAAGATCCAGTCCGGAGTCTTCTTCCCTTGAGCTTGGTGGGGATAACCAGCTCATCTTCTTCAGCCAGAGGATCCTCTTTCGTGGTCGAAATCGCTGCACACTGCTGTAGTGGTCCGCATAGCCACCTGAAGAGCCTCTCCTGTTTTTAAGGAGCGCACTTTTTATTCCATGTCGCTGCTGCCGGCCTCATCCCTGTGTGGTGCAGACCCCCTTCAGACGTCCTTCCTTCTCGACGAAGCTCCAGGAATTGTGGGTCTGCGGGAAACCAACAGGAACAACTGCCAGGGCACCAGCTGCACCATTGGAACAAGGTACTGTGTTCTGTTGAGGAAACTGGGTGAATCCCATTTCTTCATTTTCAAGGCTTGCCATTGTCTTCCCTCCATCTTATAACTTTTGCTTCCGAACATTGACAATATCGAAGTACTTTTGGCTACGTTGAATCGTGAACTGTCTGACTGTGTGATCTTGGGCAACTGGCCCCGGTGTCTTTCGACCTTGGCTCCGGCCCTTTGACTTTTGAACTCCTGTCCCTGAGTGTTTCTTGGTTCTGCCTGCTTAACCAAAATATTGCCTGTGATTTTTCCTCCAACTCCCTCTGGGTATCTCAGGTGCTAAGTGTGTTTTTGCCCCGGTAGCATTTTCATGTCACGGATGTGCGTTTGTTTAGTAGACCGAACTGTCAAAAAGTGATTGCAATCGTATTCACGGTAACCTGTTTTGTGACTAACACCGGTTCATTCCAACAAAGGGTACTTACCGTGAGATTTACTGTACAAAGTGAATTGGTTAGTTGTAGTATATTTAACGTGTGGTTTTTATTGAAGTTTCATAGAAGTGTTGTGTTTATAACAAATGGTTTAAAAAAAATGTACTTATATTTTTCTACCTGAAACCTTGAGTCAGTGTTTGCTTGAGTCAAAGTAATTGTGGTCCCTTTGTGTAATCTCTGCTACTGCTCATATACTCTTGAGGTAAGCCTAGCTGCTCCGCCACTGCTACCACTATGACATAGTAGTACAGGCTTGTACCAAAGGTAAAACTTGTATCACCGCCTGTAGTCTTAATTGTGTGTAGTGGTCCCTAAGGGCACTGCACAGGATTCTGCCTAACACTGGTGTACAGCGGTGAGGATTTGGAAGTAGAGTGATTACACTTAGAGTCCTGCTGTTACTTGGGTTCAACTAACCACAAGGCTAATACCACTAATTCTATTTAACTAAGAAATCATGTCAAATATGGAAAACTACACTGAGGAGAGTCTTTTACTCTATACTGCTGAGGTTCTGAGACCCATGTGTAGGGATAAGAATATCTCTGGTAAAGGAAAGAAATCTGAGCTGGTTGCAAAGTTAATGGGGAAAAGTCTGGAGAGTGGGTCAGAAGAACCTACCACTCCAGCAAATGTGGATTTTGATGTTTCTGATTCTGAGAGTGTTAATTGTGAAGAAGTAGATGAGTGCTTGCTAGGAAACTCTGCAACTCCCTTGCCTGCTCAGAATGCACAACCTCTGTCCACAGGGACCCCCACAGGTCCTACACTTACTCCTGAATTTATTGCACTTGAGAGAATGAGACTTGAATTAGAAGTGAAACGTATTGATGCAAAAACTGCCATGAAACATCAAGAGTTAAGGCTCAGAGAAATGGAGCTGAACCATGAACTAGAAATGAAGAAACTGTCTCTAGAAAATGCTTCTCTCCCAGAGTCCTCTAGGTCTTCAAGCCCTAAGAGACTGCGTATGCCAAAGGAAATGATTGGTATGCATGACACTAAACTTGATATTTTGGATTGGTTAGCAATGTTTGAGTACAATCATGGGATTCAAGGTATCTCAGGGAATCAATTGATTCCTTGGCTTTTCTATAGGCTCCACCCTGTTGCAAGTGATGCTGTAATGGAGTTGGGGGAGGAGGATGAGCAGGTTTGTGAGTGTGTGAAACTAGCCTTAATAGCTAGGTTTGGGAAGACCCCTTCCCAGTATCTTAAGAGGTTTAGAACCCTCAAAAAGCATGATGGTACCCCTTGGGCTACCTGTGTGTGTGAATGTTTGAAAAACTTAGATTGTTGGGTTAAGGGTTACTGTTACTCACCGCTCCGTAAATAGGTCAGGAAGATAGATAGATGACCTTGGAGACGATATGTACACAGGAATCGATATTCAGCCTCCAATTCCAGCTCCCCTGAGTACAAGACTCAGGCTTCCTCAAGAGAGAGGCTCTTCTTTACAACGTACCTCTCTGCTGTTTCTATTGGAACAGGCAGAGATGTCAGTTGAATAAAAGAGCGGGGAGAACACACGCCGCCAATACCAAAGCTGCAAAGGAATACAAAGATATTAGACAGTGCTGAGAAAACAAGTAAGCAATCAAGCACAATATGGGACAGGAAATACCTAGGCAGGGATTGGAGTGGATCTTCCCCCGGAATGGACCTACAAGTAAAGAAGTAAACCCAAATGAGTGAATTAATCTAATGGATTCTTCCTTTAGAGAGTTTTAGCCAAAACTACAGACCTGAATTGTGGGACTCTCAAGGGTTAATGATTTCCTGGATTGGAGAAAACGACGGGAAAAAATAATAAACAAGGAAATTAGTACAGGGAAGTAAACCCGGGCGGTACGAGGGTCGCGCTAGAGCCGGGTTGGTGCAGGATCAGGAGAGCGTCAATATGCACTTTGAAAATAAGTTCGTTGAGTGTTGTAGTTCAATGAATGTCCCAAATCCAGTAGAGAGCAATACCAACAGAGCAGTAGGTAAATAAGGTACAATAGTCAAAGATGGCACTGGCAGAAATAGAAGACAATAAACACAGTTGGTTACCTGAAACACAGGCTTCCCAAACGAGGGTTGGAGCAACTGAAGTGTTCCGAGTAACTGCTGACAAATGGATTGCAAAGACAGCAGGAGCAGGGAAGGACAATCCAAGTAACGTTCCGTGTCAAATACCAGAAGATCACGACAATGATAAGGGCATAGAGAAGGCAGTCCAGGGGCAGTCCGGGTCGATAGCGTAGCGGTCTAAGAAGTGCCAATGGAATAGGAGACGTAACAATCCAAAACTTCGGGCGAGGGTCGGAACCAGGAGATCAAGTTGGGATTTCGTGACAAGATTTCACGAAGGAAAACGGACGTAACCTTAAATAGTAAGAAACACTAATTAGCAGCAACAAGCCCACTGGAAGATGCTAGTTTTAAACCCGTAAGGGGGGCGTGCCTTGTTGTACATCCTTCACGTATGAGACGTGTCAGCTGACACGGGTTCTGCCGTAGCTTGTACAGACGCCATGGCAACCTGGATCTGCTCCACAAAGGAGCCTGTGAATGGGACATACACCGCAGGGAAGTTTTTCTCTGCCGAAGTGTAACAGTTACAAAGTGAACACTTATGAAGGTTTGAGGAATCTTGTAATGTTGGAGTCTATTTTTGATGTCTGCTCTCTTGAGCTTAGACAACACTTGGCTGATTCAAAGGAGATAGATCCTAAGAAGCTAGCTAAGGCTGCTGACTTGTGGGTTGCCAACAGGGCTACTTGCAAGAAGGATGAGGGGAAGCAGCCAAAGAAAGACAACAAAGAGAATTCCAATAATTCCAATCCAAAAGAGGGCCCCAAACATAACCAGGGTAAGCCACAAGGCAAACCAAATCAGGCTAGTGTACCACCTGGTTCCACACCAGATGGAGGGCAGAGCAAACCCCCATTCCAGAGAGCATTTGGGAAATGCTTTGTTTGTGGGTTGCCTGGCCATATGAAAGGAGATCCCAAGTATAAGAGTAAAACTTCAGGGATCAACACTGTCTCCTCAGCCTTCTCCCGGGTGGATGAAGTACCTATGACCAGTGGAAACTTTCAGCTACTAGCTGATGAGCCCATGAGAGTCTCAGCTAGTGTTTCTTTAGTGTCCTTGAGTCTTTGGGAACAACAGAACTAAGATGTCTATGACTCAATCCCAGATAATACTAAAGAGTATTATAAAGATAGTGTTCTTGTGAATGATCAGGAGACCGCTGCCATTAGAGACACTGGAGCCAGCATAACTGTGGTTGATGAATTTGTTTTCAAAGTGGAGGATGTTGTTAGGCACCCAAACACTTAGCCAAGTTAGCTGGAGGCCCTGTGCAAATGGTTCCCCAGTTACTAGCTCTCATCCAGTGTAGTGACATGACTGTCAGAATACCTGTAAATGTGCAAAATAATGTACCTGGGAGGGTCCTCTTGAGTAATGACTTTAAAACTCTTGGAGTTGTGTCTAGCACCCCCAGCCACCCCCACCAGAAGGAAGCAGGAGCTCACAAGGTCTGCAAGGGAGAGAGCCTTAAGAGGCTCTCCTGGGGACATGATAGAGGAAGCTATCACCCCAAGTCCACAGGAGTTACTTACTGCTATTGCAGGACAAGAAAAGGGAAACCTAAGTCTGCCAGCAAGAAACCAGCAAGCACTCCTGTGCCCAGAAGGACATCTCCAAGACTGTCCACAGTCACACCTGTGACTCCCACACCAGCTGAGGCTGAGTGTGAGGTTCAACCCTGTATGGTCAAACTAGATACTGAGGAATCAGATCTAGAAGAGGATCTTACCTTGGTGGGAGATCTTGACCCTGTTGACCATCCTGAGCTGCAGTCTTTACTGGCAGAAGGTGGACCCAACAGAGAAGATTTCAGTAAGGGACAAAGAGAGTGTCCTACCTTGGAGGGCCTTCGCCAACAGGCAGCTTCTCAGCTCAATGGGACTGAGCCTGGGAAGTATAGGTTGCACTGGGAAGATGGCCTCTTCTACAGTGAACCAACTGAGTCAACCCCTGGAGACTACAGAAGACTTGTAGTACCTCTAGTGAACCGACTCCAGTTTCTGCAGTTAGCCCATGAGGTACCTTTGGCTGGTCACTTAAGTTTTAAGAAGACCAAAGAAAGGCTATCTCTGCACTTATATTGGCCTAAGATGGGTACAGAAGTAGACAAGTTCTGCAGAAGCTGCCACACTTGCCAAAACTCTGGCAAGAGTAGATCCAAGAATGTGGCACCCTTAGTGCCTCGCCCAGTGGTGGGAATTCCTTTTGAGAGGGTAGGGATTGACATTGTTGGTCCTCTTGACCCTCCCACAACTTCAGTCAACAGCTTTTTGCTGGTTGTAGTGGACCATGCCACTAGATTTCCTGAAGCTGTACCTATGAGGACTGTTACGGCTCCGGCTGTAGCTAAGGCCCTACTTGGTATTTTTACCAGAGTAGGTTTTCCTAAGGAAGTGATATCTGACAGGGGATCACACTTTATATCCCACTACATGCAAACCATGTGGAAAACCTGTGGAGTTACCTACAAGTTCTCAACTGCCTACCACCCCCAAACCAATGGGATGGTAGAGAGGTTTAACCGAACTATGAAGAGCATGATAGGTGCTTTAGAAGAACCCCTTAGAAGAAAGTGGGACCTTCTACTGCCATGCCTTCTCTTTGCATATAGAGAAGTCCCTCAGGAGGGAGTAGGATTTAGTCCCTTCAAACTTCTGTATGGCCATCCAGTCAGAGGTCCATTGGCCCTGATTAAGGAGGGGTTGGAGAGTACTCCTTCCCCCAAGCCAGTCAGAGTGACTGACTATGTGATAGGTCTCCGGAGGAGAATGTCACACATGATGGCAGAAGCAAGTGATAACTTGAAGGCTGGTCAAGCTCTGGTCAAGCATTGGCATGACCAGAAGGCTAACATGGTTGAGTTTACTCAAGACCAGCTTGTTCTTGTTATGGTCCCCACAAGGAAGAGGGCCTTGCAGGACAAATGGATAGGACCCTTCAAGGTTGTGGGTAAACTTGGAGAGGTGAACTATCTAGTGGACTTAGGCAATCCTAAGAAGGCTCCCAGAGTCTTTCACACCAACCGTTTAAAGGCTTATGTCTCCAGACCTGACATAGGAGCTCTGCTTCTAGCTTCAGCTCAGGAGGAGGAGGAGAGTGAACCTCTACCTGACCTCCTCAGAGGCTTACCTTTAGATGAGCAAGTGGAAGGAGTTAATCTCTCTTCCAGTCTCACATCTGACCAGCAGGATGAGTGCAAGTTACTGTTAAATCAGTTTTCCTCCCTGTTCTCAATTTGGGGCCAGCATGACATACACACTGGTGACTGTTTGCCTGTCAAAGGCAGGGGGTAAAGAATGTCAGAAAATGTCAGATCCCACATAAGGAATGAGGTCAAAAAGATGCTTGAACTCGGGCTAATAGAACCCTCTACTAGCCCATAGTCTAGCCCAGTTGTGCTTGTATCAAAGGCAGGATCCAAGGACTTGAGATTCTGTGTGGACTATAGAGCTCTAAATGCAGTCACCACGACTGATGCCCATCCTTTGCCTAGGACAGATGAGCTGGTGGACAAACTTGGTGCAGCCAAGTACCTCAGCACATTTGACCTAACGGCAGGCTATTGGCAAATAGCCCTGTCAGACGATGCCAAGGAGAAAACTGCATTCTCCACCCCAGCTGGCCTCTACCAATTCAAGGTAATGCCTTTTGGATTAAAGAATGCACCTGCTACATTTCAGAGGATGGTCAATCAAGTTCTGAATGAGATGGATGACTTCTGCATGGCACACTTGGATGACATTGCAGTGTTTAGCCCTACATGGAAAGAACATGTTGAACACCTAGGTTATGTATTGCAGGCTCTTGAACAGACCCATCTGACCATAAAGGCAAGCAAAAGTCAAATTGGTCAGAGTTCAGTGGCCTACCTTGGACATGAGCTAGGAGGAGGTGAAATAAGGCCATTGCCTAGCAAAGTACAAGCTGTACAAAACTGGGCCACCCCTACTACTCAAACCCAAGTGAGAGCCTTCCTAGGTCTCACTGGGTATTATTGGAACTTCATAGAGAACTATGGGACCATACCTTCTCCCTTGAATGTCATCTCCTCTCCCAAATTTCCTAAAAAGGTCAGGTGGAATGAGGAGTGCAATCAAGCCTTTGAAGGCCTAAAGAAATCCCTTTGTCAAGCTCCAGTCCTAAGAGCTCCTGACTATCACCAACCCTTCATTGTACAAACTGATGCTTCTAATGTAGGTATAGGTGCAGTCCTTAGTCAACTGGATGGGAAAGGTAGAGAACACCCCATTTGTTTCATCAGCAGGAAGTTAAAGGATCCTGAGACAAGGTGGGCAACAATAGAAAGAGAATGCTTTGCTATTGTTTGGGCACTGAAGAGGTTTAGACCATACTTGTATGGATCTACCTTCACTATTCAGACTGACCACCAACCCTTGAGATGGCTGATGCAAATGAAAGGGGAAAACCCAAAGTTACTCAGATGGTCAATCTGCCTGCAAGGATTTGATTTTTCCATTGAGCACATAGTAGGAAGTCACCACCAAAATGCTGATGGTCTCTCTAGGATGTTTGTAACCGACTAGGGGTATGAGGTCCATCCAGGAGTGCATTAAATCCTCCTGTCCCTTAGTCTGGGGGGGGGCAAGTGTTAGGGAGAATTCTCATTTATGGCTAATTTCCCTCACCTAGTGAGTCCCCCAGCAGCTTTGCTGGACTTCTGGAGTTTATTGTTTTCCACTTGGTAAGAGTGAGAGCTTTTCCCACACTCTTAACTGTGTTTTGCAATGTGTTTCCATCTGTTTTTGTGAGTGTGGCCTCTGAAGTACACCACTTCAGCAGCCCCCTTCTTTGTGTGTGTCACACAGCACCTTCAGTGCCGTGGCACAGGGTTGTCTTTGAGACTTCTCTCGACTCCATTTCTGAGGCGACTACTGTCCCCCAGAAAAGGGTAAAGTTACCATTAACTTTACTTAGTCAATCTACCACAGATCCAGTACACCCCACCTTCCATGGAGTACTGGAAAGGGTTAACTTGTATCCCTTTTTATCTGTACCTCCTATAGCATTGTTTCGCTCTTTTAACATTTAGACTTGGCTGGTGGCAGTGGTATCTACCCTAACCTTTCTATCGCGATTATATTAGATAAACGTGGTACTGTCTTGGCTATTATATTAGCCTCGAACATAAACCTGCTTGACCAAATCGTCTTTGTTTTTGCTCTGGTTGGGTTTATTAGCCATTTCTTTTTGTTAAAGTCCTTCTTGTTTTTTACTCCTTCTTTGTTCACTGTCTTTTGGCGGGCTTCTGCTCAGAAGCCCTCCTCGAGGCGCCTGGGTGTCTAGGTGGGCTGAATGTGAGGGAGGGGTGTAGTCACCCCCTGCATAGGGTATTCTAGGAAACCCAAGTCGCACTTTGTCATGATTGGCCAGGGTAATTGTCCGGGCTGGACCATCCCCCCTGCTGGGTGATTGACAGCCAGGCTGCGTGATTGGGGGTTTTTCACATAAAAGGCAGGTCTCTTGGGCTAGAAGTCAGAGAGTCGCCATTGGAACTACAAGGAACCGAACAGAAGCGGAGAGAACGACGGCTGCTGCAACTACCCCGTCACGGTGAAGCCCTGCTGCAGTCCTGAGCTATCTGCCCTTCAACGACTCAGAGAAGATCCAGTCCAGAGTCTCCTTCCCTTGAGCTTGGTGGGGATAACCAACTCATATTCTTCAGCCAGAGGATCCTCTTCCGTGGTCAAAATCGCTGCACACTGCTGTAGTGGTCCGGATAGCCACCTGAAGAGCCTCTCCTGTTTTTAAGGAGCGCACCTTTTATTCCGTGTCACTGCTGCCGGCCTCATCCCTGTGTGGTGCAGACCCCCTTCAGACGTCATTCCTTCTCGATGAAGCTCCAGGAATCGTGGGTCTGCGGGAAACCAACAGGAACAACTGCCAGGGCACCAGCTGCACCATTGGAACAAGGTACTGTGTTCTGTTGAGGAAACTGGGTGAATCCCTTTTCTTCATTTTCAAGGCTTGCCCTTGTCTTCCCTCCTTCTTATAACTTTTGCTTCCGAACATTGACAATATCGAAGTACTTTTGGCTACGTTGAATCGTGAACTGTCTGACTGTGTGATCTTCGGCAAATGGCCCCGGTGTCTTTCAACCCTGGCTCCGGCCCTTTGACTTTTGAACTCCTGTCTCTGAGTGTTTCTTGATTCTGCCTGCCTAAACAAAATATTGCCTGTGATTTTTGCCTCCAACTCCCTCTGGGTATCTCAGGTGCTAAGTGTGTTTTTGCCCCGGTAGCATTTTCATGTCACGGATACGCGTTTGGTTAGTAGACCAAACTGTCAAAAAGTGATCGCAATCGTATTCACGGTAACGTGTTTTGTGCCTAACACCGGTTCCTTCCAACACAGGGTACTTACCTTGAGACTTACTGTACAAAGTGAATTGGTTAGTTGTAGTATATTTAACATGTGGTTTTTATTGAAGTTTCATAGAAGTGTTGTGTTTATAACGAATGGTTTAAAAATAAATGTACTTATATTTTTCTACCTGAAACCTTGAGTCAGTGTTTGCTTGAGTCACAGTAATTGTTGGCCCTTTGTGTAATCTCTGCTACTGCTCATGTACTCTTGAGATAAGCCTGGCTGCTCCGCCACTGCTACCACTAAGACATAGTAGTACAGGCCTGTACCAAAGGTAAAACTTGTATCACCACCTGTAGTCTTAATTGTGTGTAGTGGTCCCTAAGGGCACTGCACAGGATTCTGCCTAACAAGGGCGTCCTGTGATGGAGTCAAGCAGGGCTTTGCATAATTCACAGAGAACCCCAGGTTGATCAGCAGTCGGACGGCATGTGCCGTGTGATCGACGGCGATGTCTTTCACTTGGCACGGATGAGTCAGTTGTCCAGATAAGCATACACGTGGATCACATGCCATCGCAGATGGGCCTCCATCGGAGCCAGGCATTTGGTGAAGACTCTGGGTGCCGACCTCAGTCCGAAGGGAAGGGCCTTGAACTGGCACTGCTGCCACTGGACGAAAAAGCGCAGGAACTTGCAATGTTTTGCGTGTATGGGGACGTGGAAGTATGTTTCCTCCAGATCCAACAACGATAGTCTCCCTGCTCCAGTTGGCCGAAAACGTGTTACAGAGTGACCATCCGGAATTTCTGGGACTTGATGTACTTGTTGAGTCGTCGCAGGTCGAGAATGGGCCTCCAGCCCCTGGTTTTCTTTCTTACGAGAAAGTACCTTGAGTAAACCCCAGAGCCTCAGAGTCACTGTGGGACCAGCTCTATTGCCCCTTTCTTTAACATGGCCTGGACCTCCAACAGCAGTTGAGGGACGTATAGTTCCTGCCGGGCCACCAGTGGTATACAAGGACACTTTGGTTGAAATTCCAGAGTGTGTCCGTGGGCGAGAGCATCCAGCACCCACCGGGCGGTTATGATGGTCTCCCATACGCTGACAAAGTTCACCAGCATGCCTCCCATCTGGGTTTTGTCTTGTTTGGAGGTTGAGGACCCGCCTTGCAGACTTTGACGACGATGGCTTCCGCCCCCGAAGGCCTTGGATCGATCCCTGTTGGCTTCCTGGGTCGAAGAGCGGGAGGGCTGGCAGTAAGAGGAAGAGCCTTCGTCGAAACCCTTTGAAGACTTTCCTCCTGAGGAACGAAAGGACTGTCGACGTTGCTGCAGGGTGACTAGAGCACGTGCCATCTCTGTGTCCGTCTTGATGGCCTGGAGTGATTCATCCACTGCTTTTTCGAATAGGTTGTCCCCATCAAAGGGAATGTCCAGGACCCTCATCTGGACCTCCTGTCTAAAGTTTGTGGCCTTGAGCCAGCCACGTCGGTGAAGGCAGACTATGTTCCCAAGCTGGCGGAGGCCTGTGTCCTTCAATGTCCAGGGCCACTGTGATGGCATGGTCCGATGCCACCTCTCCTTGTAGGATCTTCAACGCCTCTACCCACTTGCCATCGGGGGAGGAAGTCCAGTAGCAGAGCCAATTTATACCAAAGCTCTCGGTTGCACCTGGCCACGATCAGGAGGGCGTTGGCAGCTTTGACCATCGTCGCTGCTGAGTAGATAACCTTTCTACCCATGGAATCCAATTTCTTCCCCTTGTTGTCCGGAGGGGAGGCAGAAGAAGATGCCGAGCCAAACGATTTCTTCCTGGCAGCCACCGAGACCACTGAGTCTAGCGACTGTTGAGACCGTAGCCACTTAGGTGCAGAGTTCGGCACCCTGTACTTGTTCTGTCTTTGCTGGGGCTGTTGAGGGGTTCCTCAGAAGAGCCAGTACTTCATCCCAAATATCATCTAGGAGCGTGACCGAAAGGATGGTCTTCATCTTCGCCTCCCGGCACTGATATAAGAAGCCTTACTTCTTCTTTTCCTCTGGTGTTAGCTGGAAAAGTTCCGACGCTTCGGCGATCATCGAATGGAAGGATCCAACTTCGTCTGGCGGAGAAGCTGTGGGCGGAGCTGACGGGGGGTCTCCCATCCCACCATCTATATCCAAGCCTGTCGTCGCTGTGTCCGACTCTGTCTCCCTCGGGGGTGAGGGTGGGGACGGATGGCATGGAGGCGTGAGATGCCTCCTCCTCTTCTTGGCCAGCGGTTCCCCCGGTGTCAACGGGGTGGCTGGAGCCAGTGCAGCGGGTGGAGCGGGCAGACGGCCCATCGGCATCCTCCTCTGCATCTCCGACACCAGCGTGTGGAGGGTGGAAAGGATATCCAACGAAGGATCCTTCGGTGGCACCTGGGGTGCAGGCGCGATGGGCCCAGGGGCCTCGTTGTCTCGGGGAACAGGAACATCGGGATCGGGGCCTTTGTTGTCGTCTCCATGGACGGTATCCCCATTGTCGTCGCTGTCGTTGCTGCCTCCGCCTCCGGAGGGCGATTTCCCGACGTTCCCCTCGTCCCAACAGATGGTGTGGATGGAAAGGATCTCATCCTCATCTGATGAAGAAATGTCTGTTCCTTGGAGGCTTTCACCACCCCCCTTCTTCGGGTCCTGAGGGGTCGGTCTGGGGCTGAGGTCCGTCATCCTCTTCTCTGGAGTCATCTCAACTGGCCTGCTCGAAGCATCCCTCCTGGGATGAAGAGACACCCTGGTCGTCGTTGGGGTACCCTGGGCCGGGTTTGCCCCTATGGCCTTCGAGAGTGACACCATCACCAACTCGATGGAGGATGATGACTTGGCCTAGTTTACCTTCAAGGAAAGGCCGGGGTAGCTGACTTCCTTTTGGACGACGAACCAGAGTGGTGGCTGGAGACCGATAATGATGTTAACAGTTAACTTCGGTAGTGTTAACTTCAATTGACTGTTATCAATAACTATTGATTCCCAGAAAACACTAAACTGGTCAGATAGCAAATCCAGTGGAGGCATCCAATGCAGAAGAGAAAGATCTCCCGGGTAATCCTGCCTCCCCCTCACCGGGAAGGAAATGAACAGTGAGGGAAAGAGCACAACCCCCAGGGAAACCTTGTGTGGACGCCGGCAGCAAGGCTTCAGGAACGGGTCTTGAGGTAGATCGCAGTCGTCTGGGTTATGGAAGGGAGGATGGCTGTGGTGAGTATTCTACGGATGAGAGACAGAACAGGTAAGTTTTCTGCAAGGAGAAGGTAAAGTAAAAGGAATAGGAAACGAAGGCAAGCTAACACTTACTTACAGACCCTAAATACGGTAGGTTAAAGTTCGTAAACAGAATCAAATTGTTGTATGTCAAAGCACTAAGTCCAGAAATTCTGGGCGCAAAAAAACCCTATGGAGAGAGAGAGGGTTACTTTCAGAGGATAGAGGATGAAGACCTAATATAGAACTATTGGCAGAAAAGGAAGACTCACTTTCTTGAGAAGGGCAGGAACTTTACTATTCACTATTTGGTTGCAGGATGGATATGAATCACCTGGGAGAATGCAAGTAGAGAATGGAAGCCGCTTTCGGAGCACGACAGAAAAAAGGCGCTGTTGGGAATGTCTAGAAATAGAAATAATCAGATGGGAAAGATTAGAAGGTAGAATGGGCACACAACGGTGGACGTAAGCTGAAACCTAGGAACGAACTTACTGAGCGACGAAAAACACAGTAGTGACGCATCAGAGTGCGGTTCTTCTGCCTGTATATGGAATCATGTGACCAGCTTGTAGCGTCCCTTGTGAACGTGAAGTGACTGTACCGCTGCCGGCCATATAGCACAAGAAATCGGCGGCCATATTGGACGTACCCATTCGTAATGATCCACATAACCGTTTGCGCTGCCAAAGAGACCAGCGCCGGAATGGTGTAACAACAGACGTTGATGACTATCGCACCCTGACCAGCGTGGGACCTGCACCAGCGGCGACCCTGACAGAAGCTAACTCGCAGCGCTTGGCCTTGTGTTGGACCCCCATGGGTGCAGCGCCCTCAAAGGACTAAGAAGCCCTCTCAGGTTTGCCGGATCCGGGAGAGGCATGCTCCTGGGAACCACCCGGGGTAGAGGCATTCGCTGCAGCCAGAATTCCAACCATTGGAGCCAATCCTTCATCGTGCGCTTAGTGAAGCCACGGCAAATCGTACAATCTTCTTCTTTGTGCATCGGGTGCAGACAATGCAGACACTGGGAATGTTTGTCATCCATGTAAACATTCCGCAAACCGCAGCCGGAGCAAAGCTTGAAGAGGAAAGCGCTGTCTTTCTTCTCATCTGACATGATCCACGCGGTGTAGGCCTGAAGGAACTTCTGGAACATTCCAAGAAGAACACTTGATGAAAATTAGCCCTTGAGGGGCGCTGAAAGAGCCGAAAAATCTGAAGGATAATCGATGGAGCACACGGCCTCCGCCTGACTGAAAAATAGAGTTTACCTATCCAAAAGTTGAAAAAATGCAGAAAAGCTTGAAGAGCGATGCGCAAGGACTCCCAACACTTGAATGTGCAGTAAAAGTCTGAAGATGGCTGCCAGAGGAGGGGCTTAGGTAGAGGGCAGTCATTGGCTGGGGCAATATGACCCAGAGCTCGGTTTATGGGAGAAAGACAGTTCAGAAACTAAACTGAAACAGATTTTTCTTTTACCGAGGATTAGCAGCCTGACGACAGGGAATATTCATGAGCATGTGAATCCATGACAGACCCCATGCTGGAGAAAGAAAACAAAAAACGATTTTAATCCGAAGACGTCAACGATGGTGTAAACAGCATAAAATACATAAATATATTACATCTAATCAAGCTTTGTTGGAGAAAATAATTAAGAAGGACACAAGAGCCATCTGGTGGGAATTAGATAATAAAAACCAGAAGGCAGTTCTACAATCGAGCAGCATAAATGAGGGACATTGGCTTGACTTCTTTAAAAATAAATATGATGCAGATTCATCAGCAGTCGAAGAAGCGTCTGCTCACAATTATAAACCTGCAGACCTCAACTTTGACCATCTTGATATTGAAATGATCATCAGTAAGTTAAAAACACTAACGCTAGTGGCCCTGATGGAATCATAAACAGATGTTTAAGGACAGTCCCACTCTCTGGGCAGACATCTTAGTCCATCTGTTTAAACATATAACATCTGAGATAAAATGCCCAGTGTCATGGACAAAATCAATATTGGTCCCCATTTTCAAGAAGGGAAATCGAGCTGAACCTTCTTGTTAACGTACGATTTCACTTCTTGATAACTCATCAAAAATGTTTTCCAACTTGGTACTCAGAAACCTAAGAGCATGGGAAAAGAAGAACCAACTATTAAGTCCTTTGCAGGCTAGGTACAGGCAGGGCGTGGGCACAATAATAAGTGGTCTGACACTGAAAGCATGCCTGTCAGTGTATGTGCACCGAATCGGGGTGCACTTTATATGCGGCAGCCATCGACCTAACGTCTTCATTTGATAGTGTAGACATTTCTAAACTCTGGTCCAAACTTATGAAATGGGACATAGATCCTTCCTTGTTGGCATTGACTCGCCAGCTGTATTCGAACAACTCAACAAGAGTTAGACACAACGCTGCAGGAGAATTATCTAGAGAGATCGCACTAAACAAAGGTATACGGCAAGGATGCGTGTTGGCACCCACTCTCTTTAACTTCTATTTGGCTGACCTGTGGGAGTCTAGCAAGGAGTGGGGTGGTTACGTACCCAATTTGTCTGGCCTGAAATTAAGATGCATAGCTTTCACAGACAACATCCTTTTAATGGATTAAACCCCATTGGGTCTTCAGCGTCAGCTAAATGGGCTTAATAAATACCTGGAAGAAAACTCCCTACAAATAAACACAACTAAATCGTACCTAATGGTTAGCTCCAATAAAAAGCAAAGGACGAAATACACATGAGAATTGAACAATGGTGTAATAAAACAAGTAGATTCAATACGATATTTAGGATACAATATAGCAGTAAAGAAACAGAAATAGACATGGCTCGAATTGACGATAAGATTGCCTCGTGCCTGTCACTGCTAAAAAGGGTAAAAAGTAAACTATGTGCCTACTCTGCTACACCGATAGTAGAGTTTTATAGAGCAAATATCTCGCCCATTGTACTCTATGGGTGCAAACGCATGAATATTTCTAATAGACAGTTTTTTGATGCCTTAGAAGGTAAAATCCTAAAACAAATACTGAGGCTTCCAATTTCTCTGCCGATAAGAGCAATAAGATTGGAACTGGGTCTGATGTCTTGGTATGCTGAGTACATTTCTAGAAGTCTGTCAGTGTTTAACAACCTAGCCAAATCAGATGAGAATTCGTTGGGGTTCTACCTAAATATTCAAATAAATCAAAAGACCAACCCGTTCCTAAAGAAATAATAGAAGTGAACACTTTGCCATAATGATAGACCTGGACGGTTCGGAGTCAGAAATAGTCATCAAAAGCAAAATTAAATCTACGGATCTGCTGAATCTAAGCCAGCTAAAACTTTATGAGGGTAAGGAATTAATATATCTTCCTCCTACACATTAAAGATCCTACCTAGCCAAATGTCCTAGCTCCAATTATCGCAAATGGCACCTAAAATTCAGACTACATTGTTTGCAAACACTAGATGTGCTGGGTCCAAACCTTGAAGTAGCTCCCGAACTACAGAAATGTAGAATGTGCAACTCTAACACCATTGAGTCATTGTTCCATCTAGTAATGGAGGGTCCAACGTTTATAAGTCACAGGATAAGGTATTTGAAACGGTTTATCCATTCAATCGCTACTGTCTTAACAAACGACTTATGGTATGGTTTAATGACATCCTCTCAATTGTCATTACAGATAGCACTGGTAAAGTTGTTATTTGAATTTATTTCTAGAATTGACAAAGTTACGGTGCAAAGAATAGCGGACTTGGCGAGGGTAATCTAATGTTAGAATGATACTCAAAAAGTAAAAACGCATGAGTGATTGTATATTCACCTATTTCAATTGAGTTATGTGAATAAGGAAAGTTTAACTTTAAGAAGTTGGGATTTCGGTATGAGAAAACATTTTCTTTTCTCTTTTTTTCTTTTGTTTTTATTTGTTTTCCCTTGAGAGGAGTTGTCACTAAGAAATGTTGTGGGATACATTTGTTTTATTTTAGTTGTGTAAAATGGACAATTTGTATAAAAAATACACAATAAAAAAATCTTTACTTTATTACAGATTTCACTTCAATAAATAATTAAACTGATCAATAACCAAAACACTTACAAATGTAGTGCTGTGGAATTTTGATTTTCCTGTGGGCTTAAAAGGCTAACAGTGGGATTTCAACATTGGTACAAATACATATGGCAAAGATGATTTCACCCAAACCTTTGGTTTAAAATAAAAACAGGGTGATTTTGCGGATTGTTTTTCAGACCCCTACTTTGGCCTGTGTTGGGGAAGTCAGACAGAAAGATGGGAATGAGTTGATGAATTTTGGATTTCAGACCCCCTCCACTGAAAGTCCTCTGTTAGGGGAAAGTTGGACAAAAAGATTGGACTTATTTAAGAACAAAGACACTGCTCGTCCTTAAAGAAGTCGGGGTCAACAGGACAAAAAGGATTACACAATTAAATTATAGGCTATAGTTTTTCAGCGCACACTGGGAATTGAGCTTTGTTAATTTTAGATTTTAACAAAAATCACACCCTAGTGTTCCACTAAATGGGGAATTAATTACATTAATCTTTTTAGTTAAATAGGCTTAGGATCCACACAGTTTTGCCCCCTGCCCACTATAAGGGAAAGACAAGCAGACTCCTTGCCTTTTGGTTTCCCATGGCTCAGCTCTACCTCCATAAAGGGGCTCTGTTTAAAGTTCAGGACAGCCAGCTCAGGACCCTCTAAAGATAGGTCAGGGGTATGGTAACTTCACTCTCAAGGATGGCCTCCCGCTCATAGGACCCAGTCAGCTCTTAGGCCATCCTAGAAATAGACAGCTCCACCCAGATGCACTCTCAGCAATCTCCTCTGGTGTTTCCTTGCAGCGGTCAAATATTAAGTTTCATCAGCGCTCTTCGATTTTACATTTCAGCAGCTTTGTCTCTTCCTCATAGTACAGTCCTCCTTATATAGCAGCAATGACCCCACCAACTTTATAATCTTGGGGGAGTACCCTGCAAGAGGTCAGACAATTAGGATTGGACAGTTACCCTTCTCTCTCCTCCCAAACCCAGCTTCCCAGTCAGGATTGGTGTAAGGGTCTGGAGCAGACATATGGCAGCTTAGATTACAAGCCCCATTTGTTCTGATGTCAAATTTTAGCAAAAATCTAGTTATGTGGTAAAACTGTATCATTGGTAAAACTGTATCATTTTATTAATAACTGCCATAATATTCATATTTTCTGATTCCGCTAATCATGGGGAATTAAATAAGATGCAAACCAGGTCCACAACATTTTGTACGGCCATGTGGTACTTTCATGTCTTTTTCACAAAAAGTATAACAGTTATGAATAGGTACCATACTACACATATTCCTAATTTTATCCTCCACCGGTTCACCAACTCACACATTTGGATGTATCTGCTGGCCCTCCCCGGAGCTTCTCCTAGGCCTCCTGAGGAACACACTAATCAGCCAGATTTTGGAGGATGTAGGTGTTCAGTTTGTGGAAATCTGGGAGTTAAAACAGGATGACTATTATTCGAGAGGGGAGCGCTAGCACCTGTTGGGGTGGTCAGGAAAGATCACAATGAGAAAGAAGCGGTTCACATCTTGGTGACTGGGGGAGTGGCAACGTTGGTGCAATGTTGCAATTTTATATGTATCCTGCATAGTTAATGTGAATGGGATTGTTACTTTGTGTTTAAGTTGATACATTTAAGATTTGCACGCGTGCAGCAAGATACATTTCAAAATCACCAATAAAATATCAAAACAATGACCCTCATTCCGAGTTTGGAGGTAACGACGCTGCTATTTTCCAAAATCGTTCCGACTCTGTGTCAAGGAGTTCCCCCCTTCTCACCTGGGTCCGGTGTTTGCCGGTGTCTTCGATCGCTGCCTTCTTGCGAATGCTCCTGGTCTTGAACAGCGCTGCTCGAGTCTCGTCTGGTTCCAGGTTGAGTTTAGTTCCGGGAGGGCGGAGTTCAGGAATCCGGGAGTCTGGGAAAAGCTAGTAATGCTCGGGATCAGGAAGGGGGAAAGAGGGTAAGGGTCAGGAGCGGGTAATAGCACTGGGACAAAGGAAACAATGTTGCAAGCTACGAACACATGTCTGAGGCAACTCTGCAACAGCATTGAGACGTGCGGAGCCGCGGAAGGAGTGGTCTATAAATAGATCACGTCGCATTCAGCGCATGGAGCGAGCAAGGGCTTAGTCTCTGGACGGCCATGTTGGAAGTAGTACGTAATGTAAGCCCCGTTGAGACAAGGACCAGGAGGTCCAAAAGGGGCGTGATCTGAAGTTCATGACAGCATGCCTCCTCCGAAGGCCTTTTTCTCCAGGTTTGCCCGGGTGTATTAGGTGAAATCTTCTGAGCAACCGAGGAGGCTTGATATTTGAAACAGGTTCCCAGGTCCTTTCGCTAGGAGGATATCCTTTCCACTCCACTAGGTATTGAAGATGGCCCCGCTTATACCTGGAGTCACAAATCCGGACACCTCATATTCCAGTTGGTTGTCGAGAGGATTGGATGTAGGGCTTCAATAGGGATGTGTGAAAAACTGGATGAATTATTTTCCAGGAGTCAGGTAGCTTGATTCGATATGAGACAGGATTGATAATCTCCTTGATGGGAAATGGACCATAGTAGCGGGGAGCCAGCTTGTTTGGTCGCAAGTGTTGGGGGAGTAGTTTTTGATGACAACCACACTCGGTCACCGACCGTATAGGAAGGACCTGGTCTTCTCTTGGAATCTCCATACCTCTTGGTCTGTAATCTGGCTTTCTAAATGTGTTCTTTAGCCTCCCGGTGAATGTTGATAAGAGTTTCGATCCAGGAGTCAACAGTAGGTACTGGTGTAGGGTAAGGAAGAACCGAGGGTAAAACCGATGGATGGAACCCCTGACTACAATAAAAAGCGCTGGTCTGTAGTGCTGAGTGTTCGGAGTTGTTGTAAGCGAATTCCGCAACGGTATCAGGAGAGACCAGTCATCCTGGACCTTGGTGGCGAAACATCGGAGATATTGTTCCAGGGTCTGATTTGCACGTTCTGTGGCTCTGTTGGTTTGGGGGTGATATCCTGACGAGAGGGCACATTGGACTCCTAGTACCTGACAAAGGTGTCTCCAGAATTGTGAAATGTATTGAGGACCCCGGTCAGATATAATCTTGGAAGGAAGCCCATGTAGTCGGAATATGTGTTCCAGAAATATTCCAGCTAGCTCTGAAGAGGAGGGTAGTTTCATCAGTGGCATAAAATGGGCCATATGGGTAAACAAATCTATGGTGACCATGATGGTAGTATATCCTCGGGAAGGTGGTAACTCCACTATGAAGTCTGTAGCGATGATTTCCTGTGGTTTAGAGGGTAGATTGGGCTGCAGAAGAAGACCCGCCAGTCTTTTGTTATCATGTTTATTTTGGGCACAGGTTATACAAGCCTGGATGTATTGCTGTACGTCAGATTTCATTTTAGGCCACCAGAACTGTCTCTGGATAAGACGGAGGGTGTTGGTGATACCTCGGTGCCCGGAATGGAGTGTGTCATGACAAAGGTTTATTATTTTTTGCTGTAACTTCCGTGTAGGAATGAGTAGTGCACTGTCCTTGAATAAGTAGCCTTCCTTGGCTCTTAATTTCCAGTGATTTCTTGTTGAAATGTCCTTCCATATTTCCGAGGATTGGGTTTGCGATCGGACTTCTTCCAGGAGATCAACTGCTTGGGCTACGAAGATCGTGGGAGAAAACATTTTAGGAAGTGCCTTATCTTCAGTGGTCATGTAGTCAGGACGGTGAGACAAGGCGTCAGCGATAAGGTTCTGTGATCCAGGGACATGAGTAATGTGGAACTGATACTGGGCAAATAAGTAGGCCCAACGTGCCTGATGACTGTTCCTGCACTCCAGTGACTGTAGTATCTGAAGGTTTCGATGATCAGTACGGACTTGGACAGGATGTCTGGCTCACAGAAGTAGGTGTCGCCATTCAGTGAAGGCTTGGCGAATGGCTAAGAGTTCCTTTTCCAGGATGGAGTAGTCTGTTTCACTCAGAGTTAAGGTTCTTGAAAGATAAGCAACGGGGTGTTCCAAATCGTCCTCCATTTTCTGCTTCAACACTGCTCCTATAGCGTAATTAGAGGCATCCGTTTCCACTAAAAAGGGTCGACTTGTATCGGGTTGAGCCAAAATGGGAGCTTGTGTGAACTCGGTCTTCAAACACTGGAAGGCAGTTTCTTGTAATGTTGACCAGACAAATGGGGGATCCTTCTTTAGCAGAGCCACTATAGGTTGTACAATCTCGGAAAAGGTGGCTATGAACTTTCGGTAGAAATTGGCTAGTCCTAGGAAGGATTGGATTTGTTTCACGGACGTGGGAGTAGGCCAGACGAGAATGGCCTTTACTTTTGAAGGGTCCATGCCAATCCCCTCTGGACTAAGGATAAATCCCAGATAGTGCACAGAGGTAACGTGAAACAAACATTTTTCAGGCTTGGCTAAGAAGTGATGTTCCCGGAGTCTTCGTAGAACTGCCTTAACATGTCCTTCATGCTTCAGAGGGTCCTTGGAAAAAATCAATATGTCATCCTCCAGATAGACAATGACGAAGAGAAACAACATATCAGAGAACACCCTATCCATAAAACGTTGGAATACTGCTGGGGCATTGGCTAGTCCAAAGGTTATGACCAGGTACTCGTAGTGGCCAAAGGGTGTTCTAAAGGCGGTCTTCCACTCGTCTCCTTCCCGGATACGGATCAAATGGTAGGCACCCCTGAGATCCAATTTGGTGAATATTACTGCACCCCTCACTGCCTCCAGGATATCCGATATCAAGGTTAGTGGGTATCGGTCCTTAAGAGTGCATTGATTTAGGCCACGATAATCGAGGCAAGGTCTAAGTTCCTGGGTGTCTTTCTTAGGAACAAAGAACAAAGATGCGCCTGTTGGTGACTTTGAAGGTCTGAGGGTACCGTTTTCAAGGTTTGTATCCAGATATTCTTTGAGGGCCTTTTTCTCAGGTTCGGAAAGGATAAACATCCTACCGAAAGGGATCACTGCCGAGGGTTCCATTTCAATTGCGCAGTCTTCAGGTCTGTGTGGAGGTAAAGCCTGGACTATGGCAGTGGAAAAGACATCGGCAAATCCTTGATAGGTCCTCCGGGACCTGTACTATATTGGAAACCATGAGTGGAGTTTCTTGCTCCTTAGTTGGTTCCTTAGGGGGTGTTAAAGGAAGTTCCAGGGATAGACAATGAGACATACAAAACTCTGAGACTAGGAATAATGATCCTGCTGCCCAGTGTATATACGGATTGTGTTTTTGTAACCACGGCATACCCAATACCATGGGGTAGTGGGCGGACTTAATGATATCGAATCTGATTAGCTCTTGATGGTGGATTATTGAGAGCTGGATTTCCTTGGTCTGTAGGCTTATGGGCCCTGAACTGAGGGGTCTTCCATCGATGGCTTCCACAGGCTGCATGGTGCTTTGTGCCTCATATGGGATTTGATGACTGACAACCCATTCCTGATCTATGAAGGTTCCCATAGCTCCACAGTCAACCAAGGCCAGAATGGGGCAGATCTTACTCTTCGGGGGTGAAAGAAATGCCTGGAGAACGACCAGTCTGTTTTGTCCAGGAGAGTTCAAGGATGGAATTGATGTGGAGCAAACATCTCTCTCCCGAATCTCTGCTCCACTCCATTTAAGATCGGGAGCTGGCGTTTCCCGAACGCCGAGGAGGTGCCAGAGGACATTCCCTGACCAAATGTTTGTCTGAAGCACAATACATACACACACCCATATGGATCCTCCTCAACCTTTCTTGAGATTATATGGGTCCACGAAAAGCTCTAATTTACATGGGTTCAGGTTCTGGGGCTGGACTAGGGTTTGCGTCCGTTCTGGCTGTGCTCTCAAAGGACGTCTTGGGTGGGTTTCCCTTGGATTTCTTCCTTTCAGCCTTCCTTTCCTGGATGCGAAAGTCTATTTGCAAGGCCAGGTCCATTAGTGCTTGGAATGAATTTGGTTGGGCCACCCTGACCAGTTCATCCTTGATCTCATCGTTCAGGCCTCTCCTGAACAGGGTAAAACTAGCCTCAGAGGACTAGTCTGCTTCCTTAGCCAATTGTTTAAATCTGGTCACATAAGTGAGCATATCTTGGGAGCCCTGTTGAAAGTCCAGCAAGCGTTCTTGGGCAGTATAGACCTGCTCTGGACGGTCAAACATGCCTTTAAGGGCCTGTATGAACCCATCATAGTCGTCTAGGAGGGCATCGCCGGAGTTAACACGGGATGTTGCACAAGTTAAGGCGTTGCTGGAAAGGTGGGATATGATGAAACCCACCTTAGCCCTTGGAGTCGAGAAATAATAGGGCTTAAAGTTAAAGTGGACCAGGCATGAATCTAGGAATCCGCGAAGTGTTTTTACCGAATCATCATACTTGTCAACAATACCGCCCAATAGGGCACCCTCCTTTGTAGCAGAATCCCGGGATAAGACCAATTGTTTGAGCGCAGCGTTTTCCGCCTTAAGATTTTGGACCTCTGTTGGTAATTCTTGCATGCGTCGCATTAAGTCCTGCACGGCGCTTCCATCTCGTTTTTAGGTTCGATCGCGGGGCGTCTCAAACTGTCAAGGAGTTCCCCCCTTCTCACCTGGGTCCGGTGTTTGCCGGTGTCTTCGATCGCTGCCTTCTTGCGAACGCTCCTGGTCTTGAACAGCGCTGCTCGAGTCTTGTCTGGTTCCAGGTTGCGTTTAGTTCCGGGAGCGCAGAGTCCAGGAATCCGGGAGTCTGGGAAAAGCTAGTAATCAGGAAGGGGGAAAGGGTCACGAGCGGGTAATAGCAATGGGACAAAGGAAACAATACCGCGAGCTACGAACACACGTCTGAGGCTACTCTGCAATAGCATTGAGACGCACTGAGCCGCGGAAGGCGTGGTCTATAAATAGATCACGCCGCATTCAGCACATGGAGCAAGCAAGGGCTTCAGCTCTGGACGGCCATGTTGGAAGTAGTACGGAATGTAAGCCCTGTTGAGACAAGGACCAGGAGGTCCAAAAGGGGCGTGATCTGAAGTTCATGACACTCCGGCCTGGTGAATGGAGTAATTACCGGTACATTCCGAGGTCGGCAGGACCCGTAATTCCCCATTCACCAGGGCCATTCCCCATTCCCATTTGAGCCCCTATAGGGCTCAAATGGGAAGGGGGAAGGAGGCAATAGCGGTACCGTAAATTACGGTACCGTTATTGACCCTGGTGTCCCTTTGCGGGTCCCGTCCTTAACGCCTGCTAAAAGCAGGCGTTAAGGAAGGACCCGCAAAGGGAACTCGTAGTAGGGCGCAAAGGAATTACCGCTACCGGTGTCATTACTGGTACCCGGTATCCCTGTGCGCCCTACTTGTAATGAGGCCCAGTATGTATATCGTGTGCTGCAAAGCACCTAGTAGCTTGGCAATGAAGAGTTTCATAATGTGCTTGCAAGTAAGGGGGTTTGCCACAAAGAACCTACTGTTAAGAAAACATTGTAGTTATTAAACACTGCATGCACTGACATATATACATGGGGAATTTACAAATCTATATGCCGTGTGTTTGGTTTATGAACTGGTCAAATTCTGCCGTTAGAATTTGCAAGGTGAATTCTGAGTGACTAGCGGAAACTGATTTTGCAGGGTTTCAGCAGCTGGAGGAAAAGTAATGAGTAACTACGACCTAAGCAGATGGTCAAGCCAACAAGCGGACCTGGGGTATTTATCATGCCCTGGCAGTATTGTGGATGGAAGATGCAATCTTTTTGAGTGCATGGGAGTTTGTTATTCATTGTTCAGGGAGATACAGCCATTTGGTTTTGACCAACAATAAACTTGGAGTGAAGTGAGGCACGAGGCCAGAGGGACTAATACTCATGTGTTTCGATTGTTTTTCCAGGATGTGACCAGAGTCCATGCATGTTGAATTGGTAGTCATTTAGATTAGAGTGTTCAGGGACGCCAGCAAGTCGGGGTGGGTGAGATGGTCATAACTAGTTTAAAGGGAACCTGTTCATTCATTGCTGCCTCATATTGTTTGAAGTACTCTTGCAAACCATGTGCAATTACGTCCGAGTTAGGGGGTCTCAGGCCAGCTGGCACTGGTAATAAAGTATGGTTGTATATGAATGTGTAACTGTATGATGATGTCATGGCATACCACAGACAAATCCTAAAAGAGAGTGTGTGGAACACATGAGCTAAAGATGGTAGTTAATTAAACTGCAACCAATGGGAATGGGGGAATTTTAGAAAGATTGGATTTCTTTTGTATAGGTTTTAATCAACCATATGTGGGGGGTGGTTTGTAATAAAATATATGGCAGTGTTTTAACTTTGGCAACAATGTATATAATGTGTCTACTTGTGTGGTTCAGAGAGACTTGGGTTAGTGTAACTCTACAGCATCGTCTAGCCCCTCCTCAGGCAATAAACTTGCTTTACGTACAAATGTGCAATCGCTTCTTAAGTGGTGGGCCTGCTTTGGGTTAAGGTGATCAAAGGCCCATCCACACATGCCCTAAATCTGGACAAGGCCTTTGGCAGCTTGAGATCTCTGACCCGGCTCCCATTATTTGGCCATTCACATTCCTTTCTGATTTTGCAGGCCTGCAACACTATATGATATGATATGATATGGCATTTGTAACGGGCCTATACACAAGTGTTTCAAGGCGCGACGAGGCAGGGATGGGGGAACAGAGGGAAGACAGACAGTGATCCTACTAGGCCAGCTATCATTCAGCTCGCGCAAGTGCATGGGTAGGGGGAAGGGAAAAATGCAAGGAGAAGGGAGGGGGGAAAAGTGCAGTACAGGGTAGAAAAAAAGATAAATAATAGGGCCAGTTAGTGGCAAGTGCAAGGTAAGTGCAGACAAGTGCTGGGAAGGGGGCTTTAGGGATACAGAGACAGTCCCGCAGTGCAGGGGTTGCCAAGGAGGCAGTGTAAGTGGAGAGTGGCAGGGCCAAGGACCGAGATCAGTGAGAATGGCCCAGTTGCAGATTCGGTGCAGTTTCAGTCAAGAATTAGCAGCGGAGAGGGGGAGAGAAAGCAGAAGCAAAGAGGAAGGTTTTGAGGTGCTTCCGGAACCGGAGATGGTTCTCCTCAAGTTTCAGGGAGGCAGGAATGCTGTTCCAGAGGGAGGCCCCTGCCGCAGAGAGAGATCTACCCCCAACTCGTTGCTTGGAGAAGCGGCTGACCCTGAGGGAGTTGGAGGAGGATGAGCGAAGAGCTCGAGAAGGAAGATATTTAGGAAGAGAGAGTTGAAGGTATTTAGGCCCCAGGCCCCAGAAGGCCTTGTGGACAATGCAGAGGGTTTTGAACTTAATCCTCACAGCCACTGCGAGCCAGTGTTGAGATTTCAGTCCTGGAGAGATACAGTCCCTGGGCTTGAGGCCAAGGACAAGTCTCTGAGTCCTGTTCTGGATAGGTTGTAGAGGGCGGAGTGTAGAGGCAGGTAGATTTAGATAGAGGCTGTTACAGTAGTCCAGTTTCGAGAGAACCAGGGCTCGGGAGACGGTGAGCTTCTGGGGGAAGGAGAGGAAAGGAAGAATACCTCTGAGGAGGTGCAGCTGGTAGTGTGACTTCTTAGAGACGTCAGATATGTGAGGAGAGAAGGAGAGTGTGGAGTCGAAGATGACCCAGAGGTTTCTTGCCTTGCAGGTAGGAGCAGGAAGAGGGCCAAGAGAGGCCGGCCAGAGAGCTGCAGGGAAGGAGGGAGTAGGTGTGCTGATGAGTAGAATCTCAGTCTATACACTTGTATTTTATCTATCAGGCCTGAAGACCTCCATGTTCAATTTCCCTGCTGGGGAATGGGATGGGAAAATGATTCAGAACTCAATGCCACACTGTGCTGCTACTTTCACCATACCCTTCGCCACACTAGGCCTCACTTTAAATACAGAGGTGCTTCATTATATCTTGCTGTGGGGCCCAGGGACTACGTTTATATTATTATTCACTTTTCAACTATTGTATCATAAAATCACACATGCCCTATACCGGGACCTACCTACGTTTCAACAACTGCTACAAAACGCTACCTTGCCTTTTTCACCACCGTTCATTTTCTTGTGCGCTAATATTGTTTCTTCAGCCTGAATCAGTTGGGTGGGCATGGCAGCTGAGCATGCATCCCAACATAGATGTGATGCTATTGAAGCCCATAGTAAATCTCAGATGCAAGAGTAAGAGGTGAGTACTCAACTTGTAATGCCAATATGAGTTGAGTGTAGAAGCAGGAGGTAGAGCTGAGCACTCTACTCTTAATGATAACGTGAGTGGAGTTTAGTGTGGGTGTTAAGCCATGGATGAAGCAAGTACATCTGTGAAGCAATAGGTATAGTGGAGCTTGCAACTCTAACTGCCAGTGTGAGTGCAGAGTAGAGTGGGTGTTATGCCATTGATGCACCAAGTACATCTGGGAAGCTGGAAGTAGAGTGCATTTCTCAACTCTGACTGCCAGTGTGAGTGGAGTGTACAGTGGGTGTTATGCCATAGATGCAGCAAGTACATCCCAGAAACAAGAGGAATCTTTTACTGACAATATGGGTGGAATGTACAAAGGGCAGTGTGCCACTGATGTCCCAAGTTCATCTCACAAGCAAGAGGTAGAGTTCAGCACTCGCCTCTTACTACTAGTATGTGTGGAGTGTAGACTTGGTTTGATCCCATTAAAGCCCTAAGTATATCTCAGAAGCAAGAGGTAGAGTTGAGCACTCAACCATTACGGCCAAGGCGAGTGAAGTGTAGATTGGGTGTTATATCAATGCCCCAAATACATCTCAGAAGCAAGAGGCACAGTTGAATACTGAACTCTTACTGCCAATGTGAATGGAGGGTAGATAGGACAGAGTACCATTGATACCACAAGTTCATCTGGCAAGCAGGAGGTAGAGTTGAGCACTCAAGTTTTACTGCCAGCGTGAGTGGAGTGTAGAGTGGGTGTGATGCCATTGATGCCCTAAATTGTAGAGTTGAGCGCTCAACCTTTACTGTCAAGGGTGGGTCCACGTAGAATGCCTAGTCTGGGATATTCTAGCATGTAGGATTTTATTCGATGGCCCAGTGGCATCACTGCTTTCTACAGTGTGGGGAACCTTTTAGTCGTGCATCATGGTGTGCATCACATAACCCCTTCCAGTGCTAGAAACGGCCCAGTCCAGGATTCAGCCACACCAGGACCACCAGCATGCCACTCCAGGATAAAGGCATCCAAGGACCACCAGCATGCCAGTCCAGGATACAGGCATTCAAGGACCACCAGCATGCCAGTCCAAGATACAGCCACCCAAGTGCGACCAGCATGCTAGTCAAGGATGCAGCCACCCAAGGACCACCAGCATGCCAGTCCAGGTTATCAATAGACAAGGACCACCAGCATGCTAGTTCAGGATACAGGCACCCATGGAGCACCAGCATGGCAGTGCAGGAGCCAGGCACCCAAGGACCACTAGCATGTCAGTCAAGGGTACAACCACACAAGGACCACCAGCATACCAGACCAGGCTACAGCCATACACGGAACACCAGCATGCCAGACCAGGACAACCAGCATGCCAGTCCAAGACCACCAGCATGCCAGCCCAGCACCACCAGCATACCAGTCCAGGGTACAGCCACACAAGGACCACCAGCATACCAGCTCAGGACCACCAGCATGCCAGCCCAAGACCACCAGCATGCCAGCCCAGCACCACCAGAATGCCAGTCCAGGGTTCAGCCACACTTTGGCCACCAGCATGCCAGCCCAGGATCATCGGCATAACAGTCCATAGTACAGCCACACCAGGACCACAAGCATACCAGTCCAGGACCACCAGCATGCCAGTCCAGGGTACAGCCATACAAGGACCACCAGCATACCAGTCCAGGCTACAACCCCACAAGGAACACCAGCATGCCAGCCCAGCACCACCTGCATACCAGTCCAGGGTACAGCCACACAAGGACCACCAGCATACCAGCTCAGGACCACCAGCATAACAGTCCAGGACCACCAGCATGCCAGCCCAGCACCACCAGAATGCCAGTCCAGGGTTCAACCACACTAGGACCACCAGCATGCCAGCCCAGGACCACCAGCATACCAGTCCATAGTACAGCCACACAAGGACCACCAGCATAACAGCCCAGGACAACCAGCAGCCAGTCCAGGGTACAGCCACATTAGGACCACCAGCATACCAGCCCAGGACCACCAGCATACCAGTCCAGGGTACAGCTACACAATGACCACCAGCATACCAGCCCAGGACCACCAGAATACCTGTCCAGTGTACAACCACACAAGGACCACCAGAATACCAGCCCAGGACCACCAGCATGCCAGTCCAGGGTACAGCCACGCAAGGACAACCTGCATGCCAGTCCAGGACCACCAGCATACCAGTCCAGGCTACAGCCACACAAGGACCACCAGCATACCAGTTCAGGCTACAGCCACACAAGGAACACAAGCATGCCAGCCCAGCACCACCTACATACCAGTCCAGGGTACAGCCACACAAGGACCACCAGCATACCAGGTCAGGACCACCAGCATACCAGACCAGGACGACCAGCATGCCAGCCCAGCACCACCAGAATGCCAGTCCAGGGTTCAGCCACACTAGCACCACCAGCATGCCAGCCCAAAACCACCGGCATACCAGTCCATAGTACAGCCACACAAGGACCACCAGCATGCCAGTCCAGGTTATCAATAGACAAGGACCACCAGCATGCTAGTTCAGGATACAGGCACCCATGGAGCACCAGCATGGCAGTGCAGGAGCCAGGCACCCAAGGACCACTAGCATGTCAGTCCAGGGTACAGCCACACAAGGACCACCAGCATACCAGTCCAGGCTACAGCCATACACGGAACACCAGCATGCCAGTCCAGGACAACCAGCATGCCAGTCCAGGTTACAGCCACACAAATACCACCAGCATACCAGTCCAGGCTACAGCCACACAAGGAACACCAGCATGCCAGCCCAGCACCACCAGCATACCAGTCCAGGGTACGGCCACACAAGGACCACCAGCATACCAGCTCAGGACAACCAGTATGCCAGCCCAAGACCACCAGCATGCCAGCCCAGCACCACCAGAATGCCAGTCCAGGGTTCAGCCACACTAGGGCCACGAGCATGCCAGCCCAGGATCATCGGCATACCAGTCCATAGTACAGCCACACCAGGACCACGAGCATACCAGTCGAGGACCACCAGCATGCCAGTCCAGGGTACAGCCACACAAGGACCACCAGCATACCAGTCCAGGCTACAACCCCACAAGGAACACCAGCATGCCAGCCCAGCACCACCTGCATACCAGTCCAGGGTACAGCCACACAAGGACCACCAGCATACCAGCTCAGGACCACCAGCAGAACAGTCCAGGACCACCAGCATGCCAGCCCAGCACCACCAGAATGCCAGCCAGGGTTCAGCCACACTAGGACCACCAGCATGCCAGCCCAGGACCACCAGCATACCAGTCCATAGTACAGCCACACAAGGACCACCAGCATACCAGCCCAGGACAACCAGCAGCCAGTCCAGGGTACAGCCATACTAGGACCACCAGCATACCAGCCCAGGACCACCAGCATACCAGTCCAGGATACAGCTACACAAGGACCACCAGCATACCAGCCCAGGACCACCAGAATACCTGGCCAGGGTACAACCACACAAGGACCACCAGAATACCAGCCCAGGACCACCAGCATGCCAGTCCAGGGTACAGCCATGCAAGGACAACCTGCATGCCAGTCCAGGACCACCAGCATACCAGTCCAGGCTACAGCCACACAAGGACCACCAGCATACCAGTTCAGGCTACAGCCACACAAGGAACACAAGCATGCCAGCCCAGCACCACCAGAATGCCAGTCCAGGGTTCAGCCACACTAGCACCACCAGCATGCCAGCCCAAAACCACCGGCATACCAGTCCATAGTACAGCCACACAAGGACCACCAGCATACCAGTCCAGGACCACCAGCATGCCAGACCAGGGTACAGCCACACAAGGACCACCAGCATACCAGTCCAGGCAACAACCACACAAGGAATACCAGCATGCCAGCCCAGCACCACCAGCATACCAGTCCAGGGTACACCCATACAAGAACCAAGGCATACCAGCTCAGGACCACCAGCATACCAGCCAGGACCACCAGCATGCCAGCCCAGCACCACCAGAATGCCAGTCCAGGGTATAGCCACACTAGGACCACCAGCATACCAGCCCAGGACCACCAGCATACCAGTCCAGAGTACAGCTACACAAGGATCACTAGCATACCAGCCCAGGAGCACCAGCATGCCAGTACAGGGTATAGCCACACTAGGACCACCAGCATACCAGCCCAGGACGACCAGCATGCCAGTACAGGGGATAGCCACACTATGACCACCAGCATAAGAGCCCAGGACCACCAGCATACCAGTCCAGGGTACAGCTACACAAGGATCACCAGCATACCAGCCCAGGACCACCGGAATACCAGTCCAGGGTACACCCACACAAGGACCACCAGAATACCAGCCCAGGACCACCAGCATGCCAGTCCAGCATACAGCCACGCAAAGACAATCTGCAAGTCAGTCCAGGACCACCAGCATGCCAGTCCAGGGTACAGCCACACAAAGACCACCAGCATACCAGCCCAGGACCACCAGCATGTCAGTACAGGGTATAGCCACACTAGGACCACCAGCATACCAGCCCAGGACCACCAGCATACCAGTCCAGGGTACAGCTACACAAGGACCACCAGCATGCCAGCCCAGGACCACCGGCATACCAGTCCATAGTACAGCCACACAAGGACCACCAGCATACCAGTCCAGGACATGTCAGTCCAGGGTACAGCCACACAAGAACCACCAGCATACCAGTCTAGGCTACAACCACACAAGGAATACCAGCATGCCAGCCCAGCACCACCAGCATACCAGTCCAGGGTACAGCTACACAAGGACCACCAGCATACCAGCCCAGGACCACCAAAATACCTGTCCAGGGTACAACCACACAAGGACCACCAGAATACCAGCCCAGGATTATCAGCATGCCAGTCCAGGGTACAGCCACGCAAGGACAACCTGCATACCAGTCCAGGACCACCAGCATACCAGTCCAGGCTACAGCCACACAAGGACCACCAGCATACCAGTTCAGGCTACAGCCACACAAGGAATACCAGCATGCCAGCCCAGCACCACCAGCATACCAGTCCAGGGTACAGCTACACAAGGACCACCAGCATACCAGCCCAGGACCACCAAAATACCTGTCCAGGGTACAACCACACAAGGACCACCAGAATACCAGCCCAGGATTATCAGCATGCCAGTCCAGGGTACAGCCACGCAAGGACAACCTGCATACCAGTCCAGGACCACCAGCATACCAGTCCAGAGTACAGCCACACAAGGACCACCAGCATACCAGCTCAGGAACACCAGAATGCCAGTCCAGGGTTCAGCCACACTAGCACCACCAGCATGCCAGCCCAAAACCACTGGCATACCAGTCCATAGTACAGCCACACAAGGACCACCAGCATACCAGTCCAGGACCACCAGCATACCAGTCCAGGCAACAACCACACAAGGAATATCAGCATGCCAGCCCAGCACCACCAGCATACCAGTCCAGGGTACACCCATACAAGGACCAAGGCATACCAGCTCAGGACCACCAGCATACCAGCCAGGACCATCAGCATGCCAGCCCAGCACCACCAGAATGCCAGTCCAGGGTATAGCCACACTAGGACCACCAGCATACCAGCCCAGGACCACCAGCATACCAGTCCAGAGTACAGCTACACAAGGATCACCAGCATACCAGCCCAGGAGCACCAGCGTGCCAGTACAGGGTATAGCCACACTAGGACCACCAGCATACCAGCCCAGGACCACCAGCATGCCAGTACAGGGTATCGCCACACTATGACCACCAGCATAAGAGCACAGGACCACCAGCATACCAGTCCAGGGTACAGCTACACAAGGATCACCAGCATACCAGCCCAGGACCACCGGAATACCAGTCCAGGGTACAGCCACACAAGGACCACCAGAATACCAGCCCAGGACCACCAGCATGCCAGTCCAGCATACAGCCACGCAAAGACAATCTGCAAGTCAGCCCAGGACCACCAGAATGCCAGTCCAGGGTACAGCCACACAAAGACCACCAGCATACCAGCCCAGGACCACCAGCATGTCAGTACAAGGTATAGCCACACTAGGACCACTAGCATACCAGCCCAGGACCAACAGCATACCAGTCCAGGGTACAGCTACACAAGGACCACCAGCATGCCAGCCCAGGACCACCGGCATACCATTCCATAGTACAGCCACACAAGGTCCACCAGCATACCAGTCCAGGACCACCAGCATGTCAGTCCAGGGTACAGCCACACAAGAACCACCAGCATACCAGCCCAGCACCACCAGCATGCCAGTCCAAGATACAGCCACACGGAGCGCCATCATACCAGCCCAGGACCACCAGCATGCCAGTCCAGGGTACAGCCACACTAGGACCCCAGCATACCAGCCCAGGACCACCAGCATGCCAATCCAGGGTACAACCACACAAGGAACACCAGCATGCCAGCCCAGCACCACCAGCATGCCAGTACAGGGTACAGCCATACAAGGACCACCAGCATACCAGCTCAGGACCACCAGCATGCCAGCCTAGGACCACCAGCATGCCAGCCCAGGACCACCAGCATGCCAGTCCAGGGTACAGCCACACTAGGACCACCAGCATACCAGCCCAGGACCACCAGAATGCCAGTCCAGGGTTCAGCCACACTAGGACCACCAGCATGCCAGCCCAGGATCACCGGCATACCAGTCCATAGTACAGCCACACCAGGGCCACGAGCATACCAGTCCAGGACCACCAGCATACCAGCCCAGGACCACCAGAATGCCAGTCCAGGGTTCAGCCACACTAGGACCACCAGCATGCCAGCCCAGGATCACCGGCATACCAGTCCATAGTACAGCCACACCAGGGCCACCAGCATACCAGCCCAGGATCACCAGCGTGCCAGTACAGGCTATAGCCACACTATGACCACCAGCATAAGAGCCCAGGAACACCAGCATGCCAGCCCAGCACCACCAGAATGCCTGTCCAGGGTTCAGCCACACTAGGACCACCAGCATGCCAGCCCAGGACCACCAGAATACCAGTCCATAGTACAGCCACACAAGGACCACCAGCATACCAGCCCAGGACAACCAGCAGCCAGTCCAGTGTACAGCCACACTAGGACCACCAGCATACCAGCCCAGGACCACCAGCATACCAGTCCAGGGTACAGCTACACAAGGACCACCAGCATACCAGCCCAGGACCACCAGAATACCTGTCCAGGGTACAACCACACAAGGACCACCAGAATACCAGCCCAGGACCACCAGCATGCCAGTCCAGGGTACAGCCACGCAAGGACAACCTGCATGCCAGTCCAGGACCACCAGCTTACCAGTCCAGGCTACAGCCACACAAAGGCCACCAGCATACCATTTCAGGCTACAGCCACACAAGGACCACCAGCATGCCAGCCCAGCACCACCGGCATACCAGTCCAGGGTACAGCCACACAAGGACCACCAGCAGGCCAGCCCAGCACCACCAGAATGCCAGTCCAGGGTTCAGCCACACTAGCACCACCAGCATTCCAGCCCAAAACCACCGGCATACCAGTCCATAGTACAGCCACACAAGGACCACCAGCATACCAGTCCAGGACCAGCAGCATGCCAGACCAGGGTACAGCCACACAAGGACCACCAGCATACCAGTCCAGGCAACAACCACACAAGGAATACCAGCATGCCAGCTCAGCACCACCAGCATACCAGTCCACAGTACAGCCATACAAGGACCAAGGCATACCAGCTCAGGACCAGCAGCATACCAGCCAGGACCACCAACATGCCAGCCCAGCACCACCAGAATGCCAGTCCAGGGTATAGCCACACTAGGACCACCAGCATACCAGCCCAGGACCACCAGCATACCAGTCCAGAGTACAGCTACACAAAGATCACCAGCATACAAGCCCAGGATCACCAGTGTGCCAGTACAGGGTATAGCCACACTATGACCACCAGCATAAGAGCCCAGGACCACCAGCATACCAGTCCAGGGAACAGCTACACAAGGATCACCAGCATACCAGCCCAGGACCACCGGAATACCAGTCCAGGGTACAGCCACACAAGGACCACGAGAATACCAACACCAGGACAACCAGCATGCCAGTCCAGGGTACAGCCACGCAAAGACATCCTGCAAGTCAGTCCAGGACCACCAGCATGCCAGTCCAGGGTACAGCCACACAAGGACCACCAGCATACCAGCCCAGGACCACCAGCATGTCAGTACAGGGTATAGCCACACTAGGACCAACAGCATACCAGCCCAGGACCACCAGCATACCAGTCCAGGGTACAGCTACACAAGGACCACCAGCATGCCAGCCCAGGACCACCGGCTTACCAGTCCATAGTACAGCCACACAAGGACCACCAGCATACCAGTCCAGGACCACCAGCATGTCAGTCCAGGGTACAGCCACACAAGGACCACCAGCATACCAGTCTAGGCTACAACCACACAAGCAATACCAGCATGCCAGCCCAGCACCACCAGCACCACCAGCATACCAGTTCAGGGTACACCCATACAAGGACCACGGAATACCAGCTCAGGACCACCAGCATACCAGCCCAGGACCACCAGCATGCCAGCCCAGCACCACAAGAATGCCAGTCCAGAGTTCAGCCACACTAGGACCACCAGCATGCCAGCCCAGGACCACCAGCATACCAGTCCATACTGCAGCCACACAAGGACCACCAGCATACCAGCCCAGGACCACCAGCATGCCAGTCCAGGGTACAGCTACACAAGGATCACCAGCATACCAGCCCAGGACCACCAGAATATCATTCCAGGGTACAGCCACACAAGGACCACCAGAATACCAGCCCAGCACCACCAGCATGCCAGTCCAGGGTACAGCCACGCAAGGACAACCTGCAAGGCAGCCCAGGACCACCAGCATGCCAATCCAGGGTACAGCCACACAAGGATCACCAGCATGCCAGCCCAGCACCACCAGCATGCCAGTCCAGGATACAGCCACACAGAGCACCATCATACCAGCCCAGGACCACCAGCATGCGAGTCCAGGGTACAGCCACACTAGGAATCCAGCATACCAGCCCAGGATCACCAGCTTGCCAATCCAGGGTACAACCATACAAGGAACACCAGCATGCCAGCCCAGCACCACCAGCATACCAGTACAGGGTACAGCCATACAAGGACCACCAGCATACCAGCTCAGGACCAGCAGCATGCCAGCCTAGGACCACCAGCATGCCAGCCCAGGACCACCAGCATGCCAGTCCAGGGTACAGTCACACTAGGACCACCAGCATACCAGCCCAGGACCACCAGAATGCCAGTCCAGGGTTCAGCCACACTAGGACCACCAGCATGCCAGCCCAGGATCACCGGCATACCAGTCCATAGTACAGCCACACCAGGACCACGAGCATACCAGTCCAGGACCACCAGCATGCCTGTCCAGGGTACAGCCGCACAAGGACCACCAGCATACCAGTCCAGGCTACAACCCCACAAGGAACACCAGCATGCCAGCCCAGCACCACCTGCATACCAGTCCAGGGTACAGCCACACAAGGACCACCAGCATACCAGTTCAGGACCACCAGCATACCAGTCCAGGCTACAGCCATACAAAGGCCACCAGCATACCATTTCAGGCTACAGCCACACAAGGAACACCAGCATGCCAGCCCAGCACCACCGGCATACCAGTCCAGGGTACAGCCACACAAGGACCACCAGCATACCAGCTCAGGACCACCAGCATACCAGACCAGTACGACCAGCATGCCAGCCCAGCACCACCAGAATGCCAGTCCAGGGTTCAGCCACACTAGCACCACCAGCATTCCAGCCCAAAACCACCGGCATACCAGTCCATAGTACAGCCACACAAGGACCACCAGCATACCAGTCCAGGACCACCAGCATGTCAGACCAGGGTGCAGCCACACAAGGACCACCAGCATACCAGTCCAGGCAACAACCACACAAGGAATACCAGCATGCCAGCCCAGCACCACCAGCATACCAGTCCACGGTACAGCCATACAAGGACCAAGGCATACCAGCTCAGGACCACCAGCATACCAGCCAGGACTACCAGCATGCCAGCCCAGGACCACCAGAATGCCAGTCCAGGGTATAGCCACACTAGGACCACCAGCATACCAGCCCAGGACCACCAGCATACCAGTCCAGAGTACAGCTACACAAAGATCACCAGCATACCAGCTCAGGATCACCAGCGTGCCAGTACAGGGTATAGCCACACTATGACCACCAGCATAAGAGCCCAGGACCACCAGCATACCAGTCCAGGGAACAGCTACACAAGGATCACCAGCATACCAGCCCAGGACCACCGGAATACCAGTCCAGGGTACAGCCACACAAGGACCACCAGAATACCAACACCAGGACCACCAGCATGCCAGTCCACAGTCCAGGGTACAGCCACGCAAAGACATCCTGCAAGTCAGTCCAGGACCACCAGCATGCCAGTCCAGGGTACAGCCACACAAGGACCACCAGCATACCAGCCCAGGACCACCAGCATGTAAGCACAGGGTATAGCCACACTAGGACCAACAGCATACCAGCCCAGGACCACCAGCATACCAGTCCAGGGTACAGCTACACAAGGACCACCAGCATGCCAGCCCAGGACCACCGGCTTACCAGTCCATAGTACAGCCACACAAGGGCCACCAGCATACCAGTCCAGGACCACCAGCATGTTAGTCCAGGGTACAGCCACACAAGGACCACCAGCATACCAGTCTAGGCTACAACCACATAAGGAATACCAGCATGCCAGCCCAGCACCACCAGCATACCAGTCCAGGGTACAGCCATACAAGGACCACAGAATACCAGCTCAGGACCGCCAGCATACCAGCCCAGGACCACCAGCATGCCAGCCCAGCACCACCAGAATGCCAGTCCAGAGTTCAGCCACACTAGGACCACCAGCATGCCAGCCCAGGACCACCAGCATACCAATCCATACTGCAGCCACACAAGGACCACCAGCATACCAGCCCAGGACCACCAGCATGCCAGTACAGAGTATAGCCACACTAGGACCACCAGCATACCAGCCCAGGACCACCAGCATACCAGTCCAGGGTACAGCTACACAAGGATCACCAGCACACCAGCCTAGGACCACCAGAATACCATTCCAGGGTACAGCCACACAAGGACCACCAGAATACCAGCCCAGGACCACCAGCATGCCAGTCCAGGGTACAGCCACGCAAGGATCACTAGCAAGCCAGTCCAGCACCACCAGCATGCCAGTCCAGGGTACAGCCACACAAGGATCACCAGCAAGCCAGTCCAGCACCACCAGCATGCCAGTCCAAGATACAGCCACACGGAGCACCATCATACCAGCCCAGGACCACCAGCATGCCAGTCCAGGGTACAGCCACACTAGGATCCCAGCATACCAGCCCAGGATCACCAGCATGCCAATCCAGGGTACAACCACGCAAGGAAAACTAGCATGCCAGCTCAGCACCACCAGCATACCAGTACAGGGTACAGCCATACAAGGACCACCAGCATACCAGCTCAGGACCACCAGCATGCCAGCATAGGACCACCAGCATGCCAGCCCAGGACCACCAGCATACCAGCCCAGGACCACCAGCATACCAGTCCAGAGTACAGCTACACAAAGATCACCAGCATACCAGCTCAGGATCACCAGCGTGCCAGTACAGGGTATAGCCACACTATGACCACCAGCATAAGAGCCCAGGACCACCAGCATACCAGTCCAGGGAACAGCTACACAAGGATCACCAGCATACCAGCCCAGGACCACCGGAATACCAGTCCAGGGTACAGCCACACAAGGACCACCAGAATACCAACACCAGGACCACCAGCATGCCAGTCCACAGTCCAGGGTACAGCCACGCAAAGACATCCTGCAAGTCAGTCCAGGACCACCAGCATGCCAGTCCAGGGTACAGCCACACAAGGACCACCAGCATACCAGCCCAGGACCACCAGCATGTAAGCACAGGGTATAGCCACACTAGGACCAACAGCATACCAGCCCAGGACCACCAGCATACCAGTCCAGGGTACAGCTACACAAGGACCACCAGCATGCCAGCCCAGGACCACCGGCTTACCAGTCCATAGTACAGCCACACAAGGGCCACCAGCATACCAGTCCAGGACCACCAGCATGTTAGTCCAGGGTACAGCCACACAAGGACCACCAGCATACCAGTCTAGGCTACAACCACATAAGGAATACCAGCATGCCAGCCCAGCACCACCAGCATACCAGTCCAGGGTACAGCCATACAAGGACCACAGAATACCAGCTCAGGACCGCCAGCATACCAGCCCAGGACCACCAGCATGCCAGCCCAGCACCACCAGAATGCCAGTCCAGAGTTCAGCCACACTAGGACGACCAGCATGCCAGCCCAGGACCACCAGCATACCAGTCCATACTGCAGCCACACAAGGACCACCAGCATACCAGCCCAGGACCACCAGCATGCCAGTACAGAGTATAGCCACACTAGGACCACCAGCATACCAGCCCAGGACCACCAGCATACCAGTCCAGGGTACAGCTACACAAGGATCACCAGCACACCAGCCTAGGACCACCAGAATACCATTCCAGGGTACAGCCACACAAGGACCACCAGAATACCAGCCCAGGACCACCAGCATGCCAGTCCAGGGTACAGCCACGCAAGGATCACTAGCAAGCCAGTCCAGCACCACCAGCATGCCAGTCCAGGGTACAGCCACACAAGGATCACCAGCAAGCCAGTCCAGCACCACCAGCATGCCAGTCCAAGATACAGCCACACGGAGCACCATCATACCAGCCCAGGACCACCAGCATGCCAGTCCAGGGTACAGCCACACTAGGATCCCAGCATACCAGCCCAGGATCACCAGCATGCCAATCCAGGGTACAACCACGCAAGGAAAACTAGCATGCCAGCTCAGCACCACCAGCATACCAGTACAGGGTACAGCCATACACGGAACACCAGCATGCTAGTCCAGGACAACCAGCATGCCAGTCCAGGTTACAGCCACACAAATACCACCAGCATACCAGTCCAGGCTACAGCCACACAAGGAACACCAGCATGCCAGCCCAGCACCACCAGCATACCAGTCCAGGGTACGGCCACACAAGGACCACCAGCATACCAGCTCAGGACAACCAGTATGCCAGCCCAAGACCACCAGCATGCCAGCCCAGCACCACCAGAATGCCAGTCCAGGGTTCAGCCACACTAGGGCCACGAGCATGCCAGCCCAGGATCATCGGCATACCAGTCCATAGTACAGCCACACCAGGACCACGAGCATACCAGTCGAGGACCACCAGCATGCCAGTCCAGGGTACAGCCACACAAGGACCACCAGCATACCAGTCCAGGCTACAACCCCACAAGGAACACCAGCATGCCAGCCCAGCACCACCTGCATACCAGTCCAGGGTACAGCCACACAAGGACCACCAGCATACCAGCTCAGGACCACCAGCAGAACAGTCCAGGACCACCAGCATGCCAGCCCAGCACCACCAGAATGCCAGCCAGGGTTCAGCCACACTAGGACCACCAGCATGCCAGCCCAGGACCACCAGCATACCAGTCCATAGTACAGCCACACAAGGACCACCAGCATACCAGCCCAGGACAACGAGCAGCCAGTCAAGGGTACAGCCATACTAGGACCACCAGCATACCAGCCCAGGACCACCAGCATACCAGTCCAGGATACAGCTACACAAGGACCACCAGCATACCAGCCCAGGACCACCAGAATACCTGGCCAGGGTACAACCACACAAGGACCACCAGAATACCAGCCCAGGACCACCAGCATGCCAGTCCAGGGTACAGCCATGCAAGGACAACCTGCATGCCAGTCCAGGACCACCAGCATACCAGTCCAGGCTACAGCCACACAAGGACCACCAGCATACCAGTTCAGGCTACAGCCACACAAGGAACACAAGCATGCCAGCCCAGCACCACCAGAATGCCAGTCCAGGGTTCAGCCACACTAGCACCACCAGCATGCCAGCCCAAAACCACCGGCATACCAGTCCATAGTACAGCCACACAAGGACCACCAGCATACCAGTCCAGGACCACCAGCATGCCAGACCAGGGTACAGCCACACAAGGACCACCAGCATACCAGTCCAGGCAACAACCACACAAGGAATACCAGCATGCCAGCCCAGCACCACCAGCATACCAGTCCAGGGTACACCCATACAAGAACCAAGGCATACCAGCTCAGGACCACCAGCATACCAGCCAGGACCACCAGCATGCCAGCCCAGCACCACCAGAATGCCAGTCCAGGGTATAGCCACACTAGGACCACCAGCATACCAGCCCAGGACCACCAGCATACCAGTCCAGAGTACAGCTACACAAGGATCACTAGCATACCAGCCCAGGAGCACCAGCATGCCAGTACAGGGTATAGCCACACTAGGACCACCAGCATACCAGCCCAGGACGACCAGCATGCCAGTACAGGGGATAGCCACACTATGACCACCAGCATAAGAGCCCAGGACCACCAGCATACCAGTCCAGGGTACAGCTACACAAGGATCACCAGCATACCAGCCCAGGACCACAGGAATACCAGTCCAGGGTACACCCACACAAGGACCACCAGAATACCAGCCCAGGACCACCAGCATGCCAGTCCAGCATACAGCCACGCAAAGACAATCTGCAAGTCAGTCCAGGACCACCAGCATGCCAGTCCAGGGTACAGCCACACAAAGACCACCAGCATACCAGCCCAGGACCACCAGCATGTCAGTACAGGGTATAGCCACACTAGGACCACCAGCATACCAGCCCAGGACCACCAGCATACCAGTCCAGGGTACAGCTACACAAGGACCACCAGCATGCCAGCCCAGGACCACCGGCATACCAGTCCATAGTACAGCCACACAAGGACCACCAGCATACCAGTCCAGGACATGTCAGTCCAGGGTACAGCCACACAAGAACCACCAGCATACCAGTCTAGGCTACAACCACACAAGGAATACCAGCATGCCAGCCCAGCACCACCAGCATACCAGTCCAGGGTACAGCTACACAAGGACCACCAGCATACCAGCCCAGGACCACCAAAATACCTGTCCAGGGTACAACCACACAAGGACCACCAGAATACCAGCCCAGGATTATCAGCATGCCAGTCCAGGGTACAGCCACGCAAGGACAACCTGCATACCAGTCCAGGACCACCAGCATACCAGTCCAGGCTACAGCCACACAAGGACCACCAGCATACCAGTTCAGGCTACAGCCACACAAGGAATACCAGCATGCCAGCCCAGCACCACCAGCATACCAGTCCAGGGTACAGCTACACAAGGACCACCAGCATACCAGCCCAGGACCACCAAAATACCTGTCCAGGGTACAACCACACAAGGACCACCAGAATACCAGCCCAGGATTATCAGCATGCCAGTCCAGGGTACAGCCACGCAAGGACAACCTGCATACCAGTCCAGGACCACCAGCATACCAGTCCAGAGTACAGCCACACAAGGACCACCAGCATACCAGCTCAGGAACACCAGAATGCCAGTCCAGGGTTCAGCCACACTAGCACCACCAGCATGCCAGCCCAAAACCACTGGCATACCAGTCCATAGTACAGCCACACAAGGACCACCAGCATACCAGTCCAGGACCACCAGCATACCAGTCCAGGCAACAACCACACAAGGAATATCAGCATGCCAGCCCAGCACCACCAGCATACCAGTCCAGGGTACACCCATACAAGGACCAAGGCATACCAGCTCAGGACCACCAGCATACCAGCCAGGACCATCAGCATGCCAGCCCAGCACCACCAGAATGCCAGTCCAGGGTATAGCCACACTAGGACCACCAGCATACCAGCCCAGGACCACCAGCATACCAGTCCAGAGTACAGCTACACAAGGATCACCAGCATACCAGCCCAGGAGCACCAGCGTGCCAGTACAGGGTATAGCCACACTAGGACCACCAGCATACCAGCCCAGGACCACCAGCATGCCAGTACAGGGTATCGCCACACTATGACCACCAGCATAAGAGCACAGGACCACCAGCATACCAGTCCAGGGTACAGCTACACAAGGATCACCAGCATACCAGCCCAGGACCACCGGAATACCAGTCCAGGGTACAGCCACACAAGGACCACCAGAATACCAGCCCAGGACCACCAGCATGCCAGTCCAGCATACAGCCACGCAAAGACAATCTGCAAGTCAGCCCAGGACCACCAGAATGCCGGTCCAGGGTACAGCCACACAAAGACCACCAGCATACCAGCCCAGGACCACCAGCATGTCAGTACAAGGTATAGCCACACTAGGACCACTAGCATACCAGCCCAGGACCAACAGCATACCAGTCCAGGGTACAGCTACACAAGGACCACCAGCATGCCAGCCCAGGACCACCGGCATACCATTCCATAGTACAGCCACACAAGGTCCACCAGCATACCAGTCCAGGACCACCAGCATGTCAGTCCAGGGTACAGCCACACAAGAACCACCAGCATACCAGCCCAGCACCACCAGCATGCCAGTCCAAGATACAGCCACACGGAGCGCCATCATACCAGCCCAGGACCACCAGCATGCCAGTCCAGGGTACAGCCACACTAGGACCCCAGCATACCAGCCCAGGACCACCAGCATGCCAATCCAGGGTACAACCACACAAGGAACACCAGCATGCCAGCCCAGCACCACCAGCATGCCAGTACAGGGTACAGCCATACAAGGACCACCAGCATACCAGCTCAGGACCACCAGCATGCCAGCCTAGGACCACCAGCATGCCAGCCCAGGACCACCAGCATGCCAGTCCAGGGTACAGCCACACTAGGACCACCAGCATACCAGCCCAGGACCACCAGAATGCCAGTCCAGGGTTCAGCCACACTAGGACCACCAGCATGCCAGCCCAGGATCACCGGCATACCAGTCCATAGTACAGCCACACCAGGGCCACGAGCATACCAGTCCAGGACCACCAGCATACCAGCCCAGGACCACCAGAATGCCAGTCCAGGGTTCAGCCACACTAGGACCACCAGCATGCCAGCCCAGGATCACCGGCATACCAGTCCATAGTACAGCCACACCAGGGCCACCAGCATACCAGCCCAGGATCACCAGCGTGCCAGTACAGGCTATAGCCACACTATGACCACCAGCATAAGAGCCCAGGACCACCAGCATGCCAGCCCAGCACCACCAGAATGCCTGTCCAGGGTTCAGCCACACTAGGACCACCAGCATGCCAGCCCAGGACCACCAGAATACCAGTCCATAGTACAGCCACACAAGGACCACCAGCATACCAGCCCAGGACAACCAGCAGCCAGTCCAGTGTACAGCCACACTAGGACCACCAGCATACCAGCCCAGGACCACCAGCATACCAGTCCAGGGTACAGCTACACAAGGACCACCAGCATACCAGCCCAGGACCACCAGAATACCTGTCCAGGGTACAACCACACAAGGACCACCAGAATACCAGCCCAGGACCACCAGCATGCCAGTCCAGGGTACAGCCACGCAAGGACAACCTGCATGCCAGTCCAGGACCACCAGCATACCAGTCCAGGCTACAGCCACACAAAGGCCACCAGCATACCATTTCAGGCTACAGCCACACAAGGACCACCAGCATGCCAGCCCAGCACCACCGGCATACCAGTCCAGGGTACAGCCACACAAGGACCACCAGCAGGCCAGCCCAGCACCACCAGAATGCCAGTCCAGGGTTCAGCCACACTAGCACCACCAGCATTCCAGCCCAAAACCACCGGCATACCAGTCCATAGTACAGCCACACAAGGACCACCAGCATACCAGTCCAGGACCAGCAGCATGCCAGACCAGGGTACAGCCACACAAGGACCACCAGCATACCAGTCCAGGCAACAACCACACAAGGAATACCAGCATGCCAGCTCAGCACCACCAGCATACCAGTCCACAGTACAGCCATACAAGGACCAAGGCATACCAGCTCAGGACCAGCAGCATACCAGCCAGGACCACCAACATGCCAGCCCAGCACCACCAGAATGCCAGTCCAGGGTATAGCCACACTAGGACCACCAGCATACCAGCCCAGGACCACCAGCATACCAGTCCAGAGTACAGCTACACAAAGATCACCAGCATACAAGCCCAGGATCACCAGTGTGCCAGTACAGGGTATAGCCACACTATGACCACCAGCATAAGAGCCCAGGACCACCAGCATACCAGTCCAGGGAACAGCTACACAAGGATCACCAGCATACCAGCCCAGGACCACCGGAATACCAGTCCAGGGTACAGCCACACAAGGACCACGAGAATACCAACACCAGGACAACCAGCATGCCAGTCCAGGGTACAGCCACGCAAAGACATCCTGCAAGTCAGTCCAGGACCACCAGCATGCCAGTCCAGGGTACAGCCACACAAGGACCACCAGCATACCAGCCCAGGACCACCAGCATGTCAGTACAGGGTATAGCCACACTAGGACCAACAGCATACCAGCCCAGGACCACCAGCATACCAGTCCAGGGTACAGCTACACAAGGACCACCAGCATGCCAGCCCAGGACCACCGGCTTACCAGTCCATAGTACAGCCACACAAGGACCACCAGCATACCAGTCCAGGACCACCAGCATGTCAGTCCAGGGTACAGCCACACAAGGACCACCAGCATACCAGTCTAGGCTACAACCACACAAGCAATACCAGCATGCCAGCCCAGCACCACCAGCACCACCAGCATACCAGTTCAGGGTACACCCATACAAGGACCACGGAATACCAGCTCAGGACCACCAGCATACCAGCCCAGGACCACCAGCATGCCAGCCCAGCACCACCAGAATGCCAGTCCAGAGTTCAGTCACACTAGGACCACCAGCATGCCAGCCCAGGACCACCAGCATACCAGTCCATACTGCAGCCACACAAGGACCACCAGCATACCAGCCCAGGACCACCAGCATGCCAGTCCAGGGTACAGCTACACAAGGATCACCAGCATACCAGCCCAGGACCACCAGAATATCATTCCAGGGTACAGCCACACAAGGACCACCAGAATACCAGCCCAGCACCACCAGCATGCCAGTCCAGGGTACAGCCACGCAAGGACAACCTGCAAGGCAGCCCAGGACCACCAGCATGCCAATCCAGGGTACAGCCACACAAGGATCACCAGCATGCCAGCCCAGCACCACCAGCATGCCAGTCCAGGATACAGCCACACAGAGCACCATCATACCAGCCCAGGACCACCAGCATGCGAGTCCAGGGTACAGCCACACTAGGAATCCAGCATACCAGCCCAGGATCACCAGCTTGCCAATCCAGGGTACAACCATACAAGGAACACCAGCATGCCAGCCCAGCACCACCAGCATACCAGTACAGGGTACAGCCATACAAGGACCACCAGCATACCAGCTCAGGACCAGCAGCATGCCAGCCTAGGACCACCAGCATGCCAGCCCAGGACCACCAGCATGCCAGTCCAGGGTACAGTCACACTAGGACCACCAGCATACCAGCCCAGGACCACCAGAATGCCAGTCCAGGGTTCAGCCACACTAGGACCACCAGCATGCCAGCCCAGGATCACCGGCATACCAGTCCATAGTACAGCCACACCAGGACCACGAGCACACCAGTCCAGGACCACCAGCATGCCTGTCCAGGGTACAGCCGCACAAGGACCACCAGCATACCAGTCCAGGCTACAACCCCACAAGGAACACCAGCATGCCAGCCCAGCACCACCTGCATACCAGTCCAGGGTACAGCCACACAAGGACCACCAGCATACCAGTTCAGGACCACCAGCATACCAGTCCAGGCTACAGCCATACAAAGGCCACCAGCATACCATTTCAGGCTACAGCCACACAAGGAACACCAGCATGCCAGCCCAGCACCACCGGCATACCAGTCCAGGGTACAGCCACACAAGGACCACCAGCATACCAGCTCAGGACCACCAGCATACCAGACCAGTACGACCAGCATGCCAGCCCAGCACCACCAGAATGCCAGTCCAGGGTTCAGCCACACTAGCACCACCAGCATTCCAGCCCAAAACCACCGGCATACCAGTCCATAGTACAGCCACACAAGGACCACCAGCATACCAGTCCAGGACCACCAGCATGTCAGACCAGGGTGCAGCCACACAAGGACCACCAGCATACCAGTCCAGGCAACAACCACACAAGGAATACCAGCATGCCAGCCCAGCACCACCAGCATACCAGTCCACGGTACAGCCATACAAGGACCAAGGCATACCAGCTCAGGACCACCAGCATACCAGCCAGGACCACCAGCATGCCAGCCCAGGACCACCAGAATGCCAGTCCAGGGTATAGCCACACTAGGACCACCAGCATACCAGCCCAGGACCACCAGCATACCAGTCCAGAGTACAGCTACACAAAGATCACCAGCATACCAGCTCAGGATCACCAGCGTGCCAGTACAGGGTATAGCCACACTATGACCACCAGCATAAGAGCCCAGGACCACCAGCATACCAGTCCAGGGAACAGCTACACAAGGATCACCAGCATACCAGCCCAGGACCACCGGAATACCAGTCCAGGGTACAGCCACACAAGGACCACCAGAATACCAACACCAGGACCACCAGCATGCCAGTCCACAGTCCAGGGTACAGCCACGCAAAGACATCCTGCAAGTCAGTCCAGGACCACCAGCATGCCAGTCCAGGGTACAGCCACACAAGGACCACCAGCATACCAGCCCAGGACCACCAGCATGTAAGCACAGGGTATAGCCACACTAGGACCAACAGCATACCAGCCCAGGACCACCAGCATACCAGTCCAGGGTACAGCTACACAAGGACCACCAGCATGCCAGCCCAGGACCACCGGCTTACCAGTCCATAGTACAGCCACACAAGGGCCACCAGCATACCAGTCCAGGACCACCAGCATGTTAGTCCAGGGTACAGCCACACAAGGACCACCAGCATACCAGTCTAGGCTACAACCACATAAGGAATACCAGCATGCCAGCCCAGCACCACCAGCATACCAGTCCAGGGTACAGCCATACAAGGACCACAGAATACCAGCTCAGGACCGCCAGCATACCAGCCCAGGACCACCAGCATGCCAGCCCAGCACCACCAGAATGCCAGTCCAGAGTTCAGCCACACTAGGACCACCAGCATGCCAGCCCAGGACCACCAGCATACCAGTCCATACTGCAGCCACACAAGGACCACCAGCATACCAGCCCAGGACCACCAGCATGCCAGTACAGAGTATAGCCACACTAGGACCACCAGCATACCAGCCCAGGACCACCAGCATACCAGTCCAGGGTACAGCTACACAAGGATCACCAGCACACCAGCCTAGGACCACCAGAATACCATTCCAGGGTACAGCCACACAAGGACCACCAGAATACCAGCCCAGGACCACCAGCATGCCAGTCCAGGGTACAGCCACGCAAGGATCACTAGCAAGCCAGTCCAGCACCACCAGCATGCCAGTCCAGGGTACAGCCACACAAGGATCACCAGCAAGCCAGTCCAGCACCACCAGCATGCCAGTCCAAGATACAGCCACACGGAGCACCATCATACCAGCCCAGGACCACCAGCATGCCAGTCCAGGGTACAGCCACACTAGGATCCCAGCATACCAGCCCAGGATCACCAGCATGCCAATCCAGGGTACAACCACGCAAGGAAAACTAGCATGCCACGCTCAGCACCACCAGCATACCAGTATAGGGTACAGCCATACAAGGACCACCAGCATACCAGCTCAGGACCACCAGCATGCCAGCCTAGGACCACCAGCATGCCAGCCCAGGACCACCAGCATGCCAGTCCAGGGTTCAGCCACACTAGGACCACCAGCATGCCAGCCCAGGATCGCTGGAATACCAGTCCACAGTACAGCCACACCAGGACCACAAGCATAACAGTCCAGGACCACCAGCATGCCAGTCCAGGGTACAGCCGCACAAGGACCACCAGCATACCAGTCCAGGCTACAACCCCACAAGGAACACCAGCATGCCAGCCCAGCACCACCTGTATACCAGTCCAGGGTACAGCCACACAAGGACCACCAGCATACCAGCTCAGGACCACCAGCATAACAATCCAGGACCACCAGCATGCCAGCCCAGCACCACCAGAATGCCAGCCAGGGTTCAGCCACACTAGGACCACCAGCATGCCAGCCCAGGACCACCAGCATACCAGTCCATAGTACAGCCACACAAGGACCACCAGCATACCAGCCCAGGACAACCAGCAGCCAGTCCAGGGTACAGCCATACTAGGACCACCAGCATACCAGCCCAGGACCACCAGCATACCAGTCCAGGATACAGCAACACAAGGACCACCAGCATACCAGCCCAGGACCACCAGAATACCTGTCCAGGGTACAACCACACAAGGACCACCAGAATACCAGCCCAGGACCACCAGCATGCCAGTCCAGGGTACAGCCATGCAAGGACAACCTGCATGCCAGTCCAGGACCACCAGCATACCAGTCCAGGCTACAGCCACACAAGGACCACCAGCATACCAGTTCAGGCTACAGCCACACAAGGAACACAAGCATGCCAGCCCAGCACCACCGGCATGCCAGTCCAGGGTAAAGCCACACAAGGACCACCAGCATACCAGCTCAGGACAACCAGCATGCCAGCCCAATACCACCAGCATGCCAGCCCAGCACCACCAGAATGCCAGTCCAGGGTTCAGCCACACTAGGGCCACCAGCATACCAGCCCAGGATCATCGGCATACCAGTCCACAGTACAGCCACACCAGGACCACGAGCATACCAGTCCAGGACCACCAGCATGCCAGTCCAGGGTACAGCCACACAATGACCACCAGCACACCAGTCCAGGCTACAACCCCACAAGGAACACCAGCATGCCAGCCCAGCACCACCTGCATACCAGTCCAGGGTACAGCCACACAAGGACCACCAGCATACCAGCTCAGGACCACCAGCATAACAGTCCAGGACCACCAGCATGCCAGCCCAGCACCACCAGAATGCCAGCCAGGGTTTAGCCACACTAGGACCACCAGCATGCCAGCCCAGGACCACCAGCATACCAGTCCATAGTACAGCCACACAAGGACCACAAGCGTAACAGCCCAGGACAACCAGCAGCCAGTCCAGGGTACAGCCATACTAGGACCACCAGCATACCAGCCCAGGACCACCAACATACCAGTCCAGGATACAGCTACACAAGGACCACCAGCATACCAGCCCAGGACCACCAGAATACCTGTCCAGGGTACAACCACACAAGGACCACCAGAATACCAGTTCAGGCTACAGCCACACAAGGAACACAAGCATGCCAGCCCAGCACCACCGGCATGCCAGTCCAGGGTAAAGCCACACAAGGACCACCAGCATACCAGCTCAGGACAACCAGCATGCCAGCCCAATACCACCAGCATGCCAGCCCAGCACCACCAGAATGCCAGTCCAGGGTTCAGCCACACTAGGGCCACCAGCATACCAGCCCAGGATCATCGGCATACCAGTCCACAGTACAGCCACACCAGGACCACGAGCATACCAGTCCAGGACCACCAGCATGCCAGTCCAGGGTACAGCCACACAATGACCACCAGCACACCAGTCCAGGCTACAACCCCACAAGGAACACCAGCATGCCAGCCCAGCACCACCTGCATACCAGTCCAGGGTACAGCCACACAAGGACCACCAGCATACCAGCTCAGGACCACCAGCATAACAGTCCAGGACCACCAGCATGCCAGCCCAGCACCACCAGAATGCCAGCCAGGGTTTAGCCACACTAGGACCACCAGCATGCCAGCCCAGGACCACCAGCATACCAGTCCATAGTACAGCCACACAAGGACCACAAGCGTAACAGCCCAGGACAACCAGCAGCCAGTCCAGGGTACAGCCATACTAGGACCACCAGCATACCAGCCCAGGACCACCAACATACCAGTCCAGGATACAGCTACACAAGGACCACCAGCATACCAGCCCAGGACCACCAGAATACCTGTCCAGGGTACAACCACACAAGGACCACCAGAATACCAGCCCAGGACCACCAGCATGCCAGTCCAGGGTACGGCCATGCAAGGACAACCTGCATGCCAGTCCAGGACCACCAGCATACCAGTCCAGGCTACAGCCACACAAGGACCACCAGCATACCAGTTCAGGCTACAGCCACACAAGGAACACAAGCATGCCAGCCCAGCACCACCGGCATACCAGTACAGGGTACAGCCACACAAGGACCACCAGCATACCAGCTCAGGACCACCAGCATACCAGACCAGGACAACCAGCATGCCAGCCCAGCACCACCAGAATGCCAGTCCAGGGTTCAGCCACACTAGCACCACCAGCATGCCAGCCCAAAACCACCGGCATACCAGTCCATAGTACAGCCACACAAGGACCACCAGCATACCAGTCCAGGACCACCAGCATGCCAGACCAGGGTACAGCCACACAGGGACCACCAGCATACCAGTCCAGGCAACAACCACACAAGGAATACCAGCATGCCAGCCCAGCACCACCAGCATACCAGTCCAGGATACACCCATACAAGGACCAAGGCATACCAGCTCAGGACCACCAGCACACCAGCCAGGACCACCAGCATGCCAGCCCAGCACCACCAGAATGCCAGTCCAGGGTATAGCCACACTAGGACCACCAGCATACCAGCCCAGGACCACCAGCATACCAGTCCAGAGTACAACTACACAAGGATCACCAGCATACCAGCCCAGGAGCACCAGCGTGCCAGTACAGGGTATATCCACACTAGGACCACCAGCATACCAGCCCAGGACCACCAGCATGCCAGTACAGGGTATAGCCACACTATGACCACCAGCATAAGAGCCCAGGACCACCAGCATACCAGTCCAGGGTACAGCTACACAAGGATCACCAGCATACCAGCCCAGGACCACCGGAATACCAGTCCAGGGTACACCCACACAAGGACCAGCAGAATACCAGCCCAGGACCACCAGCATGCCAGTCCAGCATACAGCCACGCAAAGACAATCTGCAAGTCAGTCCAGGACCACCAGCATGCCAGTCCAGGGTACAGCCACACAAAGACCACCAGCATACCAGCCCAGGACCACCAGCATGTCAGTACAGGGTATAGCCACACTAGGACCACCAGCATACCAGCCCAGGACCACCAGCATACCAGTCCAGGGTACAGCTACACAAGGACCACCAGCATGCCAGCCCAGGACCACCGGCATACCAGTCCATAGTACAGCCACACAAGGACCACCAGAATACCAGTCCAGGACCACCAGCATGTCAGTCCAGGGTACAGCCACACAAGAACCACCAGCATACCAGTCTAGGCTACAACCACACAAGGAATACCAGCATGCCAGCCCAGCACCACCAGCATACCTGTCCAGGGTACAGCTACACAAGGACCACCAGCATACCAGCCCAGGACCACCAAAATACCTGTCCAGGGTACAACCACACAAGGACCACCAGAATACCAGCCCAGGACCACCAGCATGCCAGTCCAGGGTACAGCCACACAAGGACAACCTGCATACCAGTCCAGGACAACCTGCATACCAGTCCAGGACCACCAGCATACCAGTCCAGGCTACCGCCACACAAGGACCACCAGCATACCAGTTCAGGCTACAGCCACACAAGGAACACAAGCATGGCAGCCCAGCACCACCGGCATACCAGTCCAGAGTACAGCCACACAAGGACCATCAGCATACCAGCTCAGGACCACCAGAATGCCAGACCAGGGTTCAGTCACACTAGCACCACCAGCATGCCAGCCCAAAACCACTGGCATACCAGTCCATAGTACAGCCACAAAAGGACCACCAGCATACCAGTCCAGGACCACCAGCATGTCAGACCAGGGTGCAGCCACACAAGGACCACCAGCATACCAGTCCAGGCAACAACCACACAAGGAATACCAGCATGCCAGCCCAGCACCACCAGCATACCAGTCCAGGATACACCCATACAAGGACCAAGGCATACCAGCTCAGGACCACCAGCACACCAGCCAGGACCACCAGCATGCCAGCCCAGCACCACCAGAATGCCAGTCCAAGGTATAGCCACACTAGGACCACCAGCATACCAGCCCAGGACCACCAGCATACCAGTCCAGAGTACAGCCACACAAGGACCACCAGCATACCAGTCCAGGACCACCAGCATTCCAGACCAGGGTACAGCCACACAAGGACCACCAGCATACCAGTCCAGGCAACAACCACACAAGGAATACCAGCATGCCAGCCCAGCACCACCAGCACACCAGTCCAGGATACACCCATACAAGGACCAAGGCATACCAGCTCAAGACCACCAGCACACCAGCCAGGACCACCAGCATGCCAGCCCAGCACCACCAGAATGCCAGTCCAGGGTATAGCCACACTAGGACCACCAGCATACCAGCCCAGGACCACCAGCATACCAGTCCAGAGTACAGCTACACAAGGATCACCAGCATACCAGCCCAGGAGCACCAGCGTGCCAGTACAGGGTATAGCCACACTAGGACCACCAGCATACCAGCCCAGGACCACCAGCATGCCAGTACAGGGTATAGCCACACTATGACCACCAGCATAAGAGCCCAGGACCACCAGCATACCAGTCCAGGGTACAGCTACACAAGGATCACCAGCATACCACCCCAGGACCACCGGAATACCAGTCCAGGGTACACCCACACAAGGACCAGCAGAATACCAGCCCAGGACCACCAGCATGCCAGTCCAGCATACAGCCACGCAAAGACAATCTGCAAGTCAGTCCAGGACCACCAGCATGCCAGTCCAGGGTACAGCCACACAAAGACCACCAGCATACCAGCCCAGGACCACCAGCATGTCAGTACAGGGTATAGCCACACTAGGACCACCAGCATACCAGCCCAGGACCACCAGCATACCAGTCCAGGGTACAGCTACACAAGGACCACCAGCATGCCAGCCCAGGACCACCGGCATACCAGTCCATAGTACAGCCACACAAGGACCACCAGCATTCCAGTCCAGGACCACCAGCATGTCAGTCCCGGGTACAGCCACACAAGAACCACCAGCATACCAGTCTAGGCTACAACCACACAAGGAATACCAGCATGCCAGCCCAGCACCACCAGCATACCTGTCCAGGGTACAGCTACACAAGGACCACCAGCATACCAGCCTAGGACCACCAAAATACCTGTCCAGGGTACAACCACACAAGGACCACCAGAATACCAGCCCAGGACCACCAGCATGCCAGTCCAGGGTACAGCCACGCAAGGACAACCTGCATTCCAGTCCAGGACCACCAGCATACCAGTCCAGGCTACAGCCACACAAGGACCACCAGCATACCAGTTCAGGCTACAGCCACACAAGGAACACAAGCATGGTAGCCCAGCACCACCGGCATACCAGTCCAGAGTACAGCCACACAAGGACCACCAGCATACCAGCTCAGTACCACCAGAATGCCAGACCAGGGTTCAGCCACACTAGCACCACCAGCATGCCAGCCCAAAACCACTGGCATACCAGTCCATAGTGCAGCCACACAAGGACCACCAGCATACCAGTCCAGGACCACCAGCATGTCAGACCAGGGTGCAGCCACACAAGGACCACCAGCATACCAGTCCAGGCAACAACCACACAAGGAATACTAGCATGCCAGCCCAGCACCACCAGCATACCAGTCCACGGTACAGCCATACAAGGACCAAAGCATACCAGCTCAGGACCACCAGCATACCAGCCATGACCACCAGCATGCCAGCCCAGCACCACCAGAATGCCAGTCCAGGGTATAGCCACACTAGGACCACCAGCATACCAGCCCAGGACCACCAGCATACCAGTCCAGAGTACAGCTACACAAAGATCACCAGCATACCAGCTCAGGATCACCAACGTGCCAGTACAGGGTATAGCCACACTATGACCACCAGCATAAGAGCCCAGGACCACCAGCATACCAGTCCAGGGAACAGCTACACAAGGATCACCAGCATACCAGCCCAGGACCACCGGAATACCAGTCCAGGGTACAGCCACACAAGGACCACCAGAATACCAACACCAGGACCACCAGCATGCCAGTCCACAGTCCAGGGCACAGCCACGCAAAGACATCCTGCAAGTCAGTCCAGGACCACCAGCATGCCAGTCCAGGGTACAGCCACACAAGGACCACCAGCATACAAGCCCAGGACCACCAGCATGTCAGTACAGGGTATAGCCACACTAGGACCAACAGCATACCAGCCCAGGACCACCAGCATACCAGTCCAGGGTACAGCTACACAAGGACCACCAGCATGCCAGCCCAGGACCACCGGCTTACCAGTCCATAGTACAGCCACACAAGGACCACCAGCATACCAGTCCAGGACCACCAGCATGTCAGTCCAGGGTACAGCCACACAAGGGCCACCAGCATACCAGTCTAGGCTACAACCACATAAGGAATACCAGCATGCCAGCCCAGCACCACCAGCATACCAGTCCAGGGTACAGCCATACAAGGACCACAGAATACCAGCTCAGGACCACCAGCATACCAGCCCAGGACCACCAGCATGCCAGCCCAGCACCACCAGAATGCCAGTCCAGAGTTCAGCCATACTAGGACCACCAGCATGCCAGCCCAGGACCACCAGCATACCAGTCCATACTGCAGCCACACAAGGACCACCAGCATACCAGCCCAGGACCACCAGCATGCCAGTACAGAGTATAGCCACACTAGGACCACCAGCATACCAGCCCAGGACCACCAGCATACCAGTCCAGGGTACAGCTACACAAGGATCACCAGCATACCTGCCCAGGACCACCAGAATACCAGTCCAGAGTACAGCCACACAAGGACCACCAGCATACCAGCTCAGTACCACCAGAATGCCAGACCAGGGTTCAGCCACACTAGCACCACCAGCATGCCAGCCCAAAACCACTGGCATACCAGTCCATAGTGCAGCCACACAAGGACCAGCAGCATACCAGTCCAGGACCACCAGCATGTCAGACCAGGGTGCAGCCACACAAGGACCACCAGCATACCAGTCCAGGCAACAACCACACAAGGAATACTAGCATGCCAGCCCAGCACAGCCAGCATACCAGTCCACGGTACAGCCATACAAGGACCAAAGCATACCAGCTCAGGACCACCAGCATACCAGCCAGGACCACCAGCATGCCAGCCCAGCACCACCAGAATGCCAGTCCAGGACCACCGGCTTACCAGTCCATAGTACAGCCACACAAGGACCACCAGCATACCAGTCCAGGACCACCAGCATGTCAGTCCAGGGTACAGCCACACAAGGGCCACCAGCATACCAGTCTAGGCTACAACCACATAAGGAATACCAGCATGCCAGCCCAGCACCACCAGCATACCAGTCCAGGGTACAGCCATACAAGGACCACAGAATACCAGCTCAGGACCACCAGCATACCAGCCCAGGACCACCAGCATGCCAGCCCAGCACCACCGGAATGCCAGTCCAGAGTTCAGCCACACTAGGACCACCAGCATGCCAGCCCAGGACCACCAGCATACCAGTCCATACTGCAGCCACACAAGGACCACCAGCATACCAGCCCAGGACCACCAGCATGCCAGTACAGAGTATAGCCACACTAGGACCACCAGCATACCAGCCCAGGACCACCAGCATACCAGTCCAGGGTACAGCTACACAAGGATCACCAGCATACCAGCCCAGGACCACCAGAATACCATTCCAGGGTACAGCCACACAAGGACCACCAGAATACTAGCCCAGGACCACCAGCATGCCAGTCCAGGGTACAGCCACACAAGGACAACCTGCAAGGCAGCCCAGGACCACCAGCATGCCAATCCAGGGTACAGCCACACAAGGACAACCAGGATACCAGCCCAGTACCAAAAGCATGCCAGTCCAGGGTACAGCCACACAAGGATCACCAGCAAGCCAGCCCAGCACCACCAGCATGCCAGTCCAAGATACAGCCACACGGAGCACCATCATACCAGCCCAGGACCACCAGCATGCCAGTCCAGGGTACAGCCACACTAGGACCCCAGCATACCAGCCCAGGACCACCAGCATGCCAATCCAGGGTAAAACCACGCAAGGAACACCAGCATGCCAGTTCAGCACCACCAGCATACCAGTACAGGGTACAGCCATACAAGGACCACCAGCATACCAGCTCAGGACCACCAGCATGCCAGCCTAGGACCACCAGCATGCCAGCCCAGGACCACCAGCATGCCAGTCCAGGGTACAGCCACACTAGGACCACCAGCATACCAGCCCAGGACCACCAGAATGCCAGTCCAGGGTTCAGCCACACTAGGACCACCAGCATGCCAGCCCAGGATCACCGGAATACCAGTCCATAGTACAGCCACACCAGGACCACGAGCATACCAATTCAGGACCACCAGCATGCAAGTCCAGGGTACAGCCGCACAAGGACCACCAGCATACCAGTCCAGGCTACAACCCCACAAGGAACACCAGCATGCCAGCCCAGCACCAACTGTATACTAGTCCAGGGTACAGCCACACAAGGACCACCAGCATACCAGCTCAGGACCACCAGCATAACAATCCAGGACCATCAGCATGCCAGCCCAGCACCACCAGAATGCCAGCCAGGGTTCAGCCACACTATGCCCACCAGCATGCCAGCCCAGGACCACCAGCATACCAGTCCATAGTACAGCCACACAAGGACCACAGAATACCAGCTCAGGACCACCAGCATACCAGCCCAGGACCACCAGCATGCCAGCCCAGCTCCACCAGAATGCCAGTCCAGAGTTCAGCCACACTAGGACCACCAGCATGCCAGCCCAGGACCACCAGCATACCAGCCCAGGACCACCAGCATGCCAGTACATAGTATAGCCACACTAGGACCACCAGCATACCAGCCCAGGACCACCAGCATACCAGTCCAGGGTACAGCTACACAAGGATCACCAGCATACCAGCCCAGGACCACCAGAATACCATTCCAGGGTACAGCCACACAAGGACCACCAGAATACCAGCCCAGGACCACCAGCATGCCAGTCCAGGGTACAGCCACACAAGGACAACCTGCAAGGCAGCCCAGGACCACCAGCATGCCAATCCAGGGTACAGCCACACAAGGACCACCAGCATACCAGCCCAGTACCAAAAGCATGCCAGTCCAGGGTACAGCCACACAAGGATCACCAGCAAGCCAGCCCAGCACCACCAGCATGCCAGTCCAAGATACAGCCACACGGAGCACCATCATACCAGCCCAGGACCACCAGCATGCCAGTCCAGGGTACAGCCACACTAGGACCCCAGCATACCAGCCCAGGACCACCAGCATGCCAATCCAGGGTAAAACCACGCAAGGAACACCAGCATGCCAGTTCAGCACCACCAGCATACCAGTACAGGGTACAGCCATACAAGGACCACCAGCATACCAGCTCAGGACCACCAGCATGCCAGCCTAGGACCACCAGCATGCCAGCCCAGGACCACCAGCATGCCAGTCCAGGGTACAGTCACACTAGGACCACCAGCATACCAGCCCAGGACCACCAGAATGCCAGTCCAGGGTTCAGCCACACTAGGACCACCAGCATGCCAGCCCAGGATCACCGGAATACCAGTCCATAGTACAGCCACACCAGGACCACGAGCATACCAGTCCAGGACCACCAGCATGCCAGTCCAGGGTACAGCCGCACAAGGACCACCAGCATACCAGTCCAGGCTACAACCCCACAAGGAACACCAGCATGCCAGCCCAGCACCACCTGTATACCAGTCCAGGGTACAGCCACACAAGGACCACCAGCATACCAGCTCAGGACCACCAGCATAACAATCCAGAACCATCAGCATGCCAGCCCAGCACCACCAGAATGCCAGCCAGAGTTCAGCCACACTAGGACCACCAGCATGCCAGCCCAGGACCACCAGCATACCAGTCCATAGTACAGCCACACAAGGACCACCAGCATACCAGCCCAGGACAACCAGCAGCCAGTCCAGGGTACAGCCATACTAGGACCACCAGCATACCAGCCCAGGACCACGAGCATACCAGTCCAGGATACAGCAACACAAGGACCACCAGTATATCAGCCCAGGACCACCAGAATACCTGTCCAGGGTACAACCACACAAGGACCACCAGAATACCAGCCCAGGACCACCAGCATGCCAGTCCAGGGTACAGCCATGCAAGGACAACCTGCATGCCAGTCCAGGACCACCAGCATACCAGTCCAGGCTACAGCCACACAAGGACCACCAGCATACCAGTTCAGGCTACAGCCACACAAGGAACACAAGCATGCCAGCCCAGCACCACCGGCATACCAGTCCAGGGTACAGCCACACAAGGACCACCAGCATACCAGCTCAGGACCACCAGCATAACAATCCAGGACCATCAGCATGCCAGCCCAGCACCACCAGAATGCCAGCCAGGGTTCAGCCACACTAGGACCACCAGCATGCCAGCCCAGGACCACCAGCATACCAGTCCATAGTACAGCCACACAAGGACCACAGAATACCAGCTGAGGACCACCAGCATACCAGCCCAGGACCACCAGCATGCCAGCCCAGCTCCACCAGAATGCCAGTCCAGAGTTCAGCCACACTAGGACCACCAGCATGCCAGCCCAGGACCACCAGCATACCAGCCCAGGACCACCAGCATGTAAGTACATAGTATAGCCACACTAGGACCACCAGCATACCACCCCAGGACCACCAGCATACCAGTCCAGGGTACAGCTACACAAGGATCACCAGCATACCAGCCCAGGACCACCAGAATACCATTCCAGGGTACAGCCACACAAGGACCACCAGAATACCAGCCCAGGACCACCAGCATGCCAGTCCAGGGTACAGCCACACAAGGACAACCTGCAAGGCAGCCCAGGACCACCAGCATGCCAATCCAGGGTACAGCCACACAAGGACCACCAGCATACCAGCCCAGTACCAAAAGCATGCCAGTCCAGGGTACAGCCACACAAGGATCACCAGCAAGCCAGCCCAGCACCACCAGCATGCCAGTCCAAGATACAGCCACACGGAGCACCATCATACCAGCCCAGGACCACCAGCATGCCACTCCAGGGTACAGCCACACTAGGACCCCAGCATACCAGCCCAGGACCACCAGCATGCCAATCCAGGGTAAAACCACGCAAGGAACACCAGCATGCCAGTTCAGCACCACCAGCATACCAGTACAGGGTACAGCCATACAAGGACCACCAGCATACCAGCTCAGGACCACCAGCATGCCAGCCTAGGACCACCAGCATGCCAGCCCAGGACCACCAGCATGCCAGTCCAGGGTACAGTCACACTAGGACCACCAGCATACCAGCCCAGGACCACCAGAATGCCAGTCCAGGGTTCAGCCACACTAGGACCACCAGCATGCCAGCCCAGGATCACCGGAATACCAGTCCATAGTACAGCCACACCAGGACCACGAGCATACCAGTCCAGGACCACCAGCATGCCAGTCCAGGGTACAGCCGCACAAGGACCACCAGCATACCAGTCCAGGCTACAACCCCACAAGGAACACCAGCATGCCAGCCCAGCACCACCTGTATACCAGTCCAGGGTACAGCCACACAAGGACCACCAGCATACCAGCTCAGGACCACCAGCATAACAATCCAGAACCATCAGCATGCCAGCCCAGCACCACCAGAATGCCAGCCAGAGTTCAGCCACACTAGGACCACCAGCATGCCAGCCCAGGACCACCAGCATACCAGTCCATAGTACAGCCACACAAGGACCACCAGCATACCAGCCCAGGACAACCAGCAGCCAGTCCAGGGTACAGCCATACTAGGACCACCAGCATACCAGCCCAGGACCACGAGCATACCAGTCCAGGATACAGCAACACAAGGACCACCAGTATACCAGCCCAGGACCACCAGAATACCTGTCCAGGGTACAACCACACAAGGACCACCAGAATACCAGCCCAGGACCACCAGCATGCCAGTCCAGGGTACAGCCATGCAAGGACAACCTGCATGCCAGTCCAGGACCACCAGCATACCAGTCCAGGCTACAGCCACACAAGGACCACCAGCATACCAGTTCAGGCTACAGCCACACAAGGAACACAAGCATGCCAGCCCAGCACCACCGGCATACCAGTCCAGGGTACAGCCACACAAGGACCACCAGCATACCAGCTCAGGACCACCAGCATAACAATCCAGGACCATCAGCATGCCAGCCCAGCACCACCAGAATGCCAGCCAGGGTTCAGCCACACTAGGACCACCAGCATGCCAGCCCAGGACCACCAGCATACCAGTCCATAGTACAGCCACACAAGGACCACAGAATACCAGCTCAGGACCACCAGCATACCAGCCCAGGACCACCAGCATGCCAGCCCAGCTCCACCAGAATGCCAGTCCAGAGTTCAGCCACACTAGGACCACCAGCATGCCAGCCCAGGACCACCAGCATACCAGCCCAGGACCACCAGCATGCCAGTACATAGTATAGCCACACTAGGACCACCAGCATACCAGCCCAGGACCACCAGCATACCAGTCCAGGGTACAGCTACACAAGGATCACCAGCATACCAGCCCAGGACCACCAGAATACCATTCCAGGGTACAGCCACACAAGGACCACCAGAATACCAGCCCAGGACCACCAGCATGCCAGTCCAGGGTACAGCCACACAAGGACAACCTGCAAGGCAGCCCAGGACCACCAGCATGCCAATCCAGGGTACAGCCACACAAGGACCACCAGCATACCAGCCCAGTACCAAAAGCATGCCAGTCCAGGGTACAGCCACACAAGGATCACCAGCAAGCCAGCCCAGCACCACCAGCATGCCAGTCCAAGATACAGCCACACGGAGCACCATCATACCAGCCCAGGACCACCAGCATGCCAGTCCAGGGTACAGCCACACTAGGACCCCAGCATACCAGCCCAGGACCACCAGCATGCCAATCCAGGGTAAAACCACGCAAGGAACACCAGCATGCCAGTTCAGCACCACCAGCATACCAGTACAGGGTACAGCCATACAAGGACCACCAGCATACCAGCTCAGGACCACCAGCATGCCAGCCTAGGACCACCAGCATGCCAGCCCAGGACCACCAGCATGCCAGTCCAGGGTACAGTCACACTAGGACCACCAGCATACCAGCCCAGGACCACCAGAATGCCAGTCCAGGGTTCATCCACACTAGGACCACCAGCATGCCAGCCCAGGATCACCGGAATACCAGTCCATAGTACAGCCACACCAGGACCACGAGCATACCAGTCCAGGACCACCAGCATGCCAGTCCAGGGTACAGCCGCACAAGGACCACCAGCATACCAGTCCAGGCTACAACCCCACAAGGAACACCAGCATGCCAGCCCAGCACCACCTGTATACCAGTCCAGGGTACAGCCACACAAGGACCACCAGCATACCAGCTCAGGACCACCAGCATAACAATCCAGAACCATCAGCATGCCAGCCCAGCACCACCAGAATGCCAGCCAGAGTTCAGCCACACTAGGACCACCAGCATGCCAGCCCAGGACCACCAGCATACCAGTCCATAGTACAGCCACACAAGGACCACCAGCATACCAGCCCAGGACAACCAGCAGCCAGTCCAGGGTACAGCCATACTAGGACCACCAGCATACCAGCCCAGGACCACGAGCATACCAGTCCAGGATACAGCAACACAAGGACCACCAGTATACCAGCCCAGGACCACCAGAATACCTGTCCAGGGTACAACCACACAAGGACCACCAGAATACCAGCCCAGGACCACCAGCATGCCAGTCCAGGGTACAGCCATGCAAGGACAACCTGCATGCCAGTCCAGGACCACCAGCATACCAGTCCAGGCTACAGCCACACAAGGACCACCAGCATACCAGTTCAGGCTACAGCCACACAAGGAACACAAGCATGCCAGCCCAGCACCACCGGCATACCAGTCCAGGGTACAGCCACACAAGGACCACCAGCATACCAGCTCAGGACAACCAGCATGCCAGCCCAAGACCACCAGCAAGCCAGCCCAGCACCACCAGCATGCCAGTCCAAGATACAGCCACACGGAGCACCATCATACCAGCCCAGGACCACCAGCATGCCAGTCCAGGGTACAGCCACACTAGGACCCCAGCATACCAGCTCAGGACCACCAGCATGCCAATCCAGGGTAAAACCACGCAAGGAACACCAGCATGCCAGTTCAGCACCACCAGCATACCAGTACAGGGTACAGCCATACAAGGACCACCAGCATACCAGCTCAGGACCACCAGCATGCCAGCCTAGGACCACCAGCATGCCAGCCCAGGACCACCAGCATGCCAGTCCAGGGTACAGTCACACTAGGACCACCAGCATACCAGCCCAGGACCACCAGAATGCCAGTCCAGGGTTCAGCCACACTAGGACCACCAGCATGCCAGCCCAGGATCACCGGAATACCAGTCCATAGTACAGCCACACCAGGACCACGAGCATACCAGTCCAGGACCACCAGCATGCCAGTCCAGGGTACAGCCGCACAAGGACCACCAGCATACCAGTCCAGGCTACAACCCCACAAGGAACACCAGCATGCCAGCCCAGCACCACCTGTATACCAGTCCAGGGTACAGCCACACAAGGACCACCAGCATACCAGCTCAGGACCACCAGCATAACAATCCAGGACCATCAGCATGCCAGCCCAGCACCACCAGAATGCCAGCCAGGGTTCAGCCACACTAGGACCACCAGCATGCCAGCCCAGGACCACCAGCATACCAGTCCATAGTACAGCCACACAAGGACCACCAGCATACCAGCCCAGGACAACCAGCAGCCAGTCCAGGGTACAGCCATACTAGGACCACCAGCATACCAGCCCAGGACCACGAGCATACCAGTCCAGGATATAGCAACACAAGGACCACCAGCATACCAGCCCAGGACCACCAGAATACCTGTCCAGGGTACAACCACACAAGGACCACCAGAATACCAGCCCAGGACCACCAGCATGCCAGTCCAGGGTACAGCCATGCAAGGACAACCTGCATGCCAGTCCAAGACCACCAGCATACCAGTCCAGGCTACAGCCACACAAGGACCACCAGCATACCAGTTCAGGCTACAGCCACACAAGGAACACAAGCATGCCAGCCCAGCACCACCGGCATACCAGTCCAGGGTACAGCCACACAAGGACCACCAGCATACCAGCTCAGGACAACCAGCATGCCAGCCCAAGACCACCAGCATGCCAGCCCAGCACCACCAGAATGTCAGTCCAGGGTTCAGCCACACTAGGGCCACCAGCATGCCAGCCCAGGATCATCGGCATACCAGTCCACAGTACAGCCACACAAGGACCACAAGCGTACCAGCCCAGGACAACCAGCAGCCAGTCCAGGGTACAGCCATACTAGGACCACCAGCATACCAGCCCAGGACCACCAACATACCAGTCCAGGATACAGCTACACAAGGACCACCAGCATACCAGCCCAGGACCACCAGAATACCTGTCCAGGGTACAACCACACAAGGACCACCAGAATACCAGCCCAGGACCACCAGCATGCCAGTCCAGGGTACAGCCATGCAAGGACAACCTGCATGCCAGTCCAGGACCACCAGCATACCAGTCCAGGCTACAGCCACACAAGGACCACCAGCATACCAGTTCAGGCTACAGCCATACAAGGAACACAAGCATGCCAGCCCAGCACCACCGGCATACCAGTACAGGGTACAGCCACACAAGGACCACCAGCATACCAGCTCAGGACCACCAGCATAACAGTCCAGGACCACCAGCATGCCAGCCCGGCACCACCAGAATGCCAGCCAGGGTTTAGCCACACTAGGACCACCAGCATGCCAGCCCAGGACCACCAGCATACCAGTCCATAGTACAGCCACACAAGGACCACAAGCGTACCAGCCCAGGACAACCAGCAGCCAGTCCAGGGTACAGCCATACTAGGACCACCAGCATACCAGCCCAGGACCACCAACATACCAGTCCAGGATACAGCTACACAAGGACCACCAGTATACCAGCCCAGGACCACCAGAATACCTGTCCAGGGTACAACCACACAAGGACCACCAGAATACCAGTCCAGGACCACCAGCATGCCAGTCCAGGGTACAGCCATGCAAGGACAACCTGCATGCCAGTCCAGGACCACCAGCATACCAGTCCAGGCTACAGCCACACAAGGACCACCAGCATACCAGTTCAGGCTACAGCCATACAAGGAACACAAGCATGCCAGCCCAGCACCACCGGCATACCAGTACAGGGTACAGCCACACAAGGACCACCAGCATACCAGCTCAGGACCACCAGCATACCAGACCAGGACAACCAGCATGCCAGCCCAGCACCACCAGAATGCCAGTCCAGGGTTCAGCCACACTAGCACCACCAGCATGCCAGCCCAAAACCACCGGCATACCAGTCCATAGTACAGCCACACAAGGACCACCAGCATACCAGTCCAGGACCACCAGCATGCCAGACCAGGGTACAGCCACACAAGGACCACCAGCATACCAGTCCAGGCAACAACCACACAAGGAATACCAGCATGCCAGCCCAGCACCACCAGCATACCAGTCCAGGATACACCCATACAAGGACCAAGGCATACCAGCTCAGGACCACCAGCACACCAGCCAGGACCACCAGCATGCCAGCCCAGCACCACCAGAATGCCAATCCAGGGTATAGCCACACTAGGACCACCAGCATACCAGCCCAGGACCACCAGCCTACCAGTCCAGAGTACAGCTACACAAGGATCACCAGCATACCAGCCCAGGAGTACCAGCGTGCCAGTACAGGGTATAGCCACACTAGGACCACCAGCATACCAGCCCAGGACCACCAGCATGCCAGTACAGGGTATAGCCACACTATGACCACCAGCATAAGAGCCCAGGACCACCAGCATACCAGTCCAGGGTACAGCTACACAAGGATCACCAGAATACCAGCCCAGGACCACCGGAATACCAGTCCAGGGTACACCCACACAAGGACCAGCAGAATACCAGCCCAGGACCACCAGCATGCCAGTCCAGCATACAGCCACGCAAAGACAATCTGCAAGTCAGTCCAGGACCACCAGCATGCCAGTCCAGGGTACAGCCACACAAAGACCACCAGCATACCAGCCCAGGACCACCAGCATGTCAGTACAGGGTATAGCCACACTAGGACAACCAGCATACCAGCCCAGGACCACCAGCATACCAGTCCAGGGTACAGCTACACAAGGACCACCAGCATGCCAGCCCAGGACCACCGGCATACCAGTCCATAGTACAGCCACACAAGGACCACCAGCATACCAGTCCAGGACCACCAGCATGTCAGTCCAGGCTACAGCCACACAAGAACCACCAGCATACCAGTCTAGGCTACAACCACACAAGGAATACCAGCATGCCAGCCCAGCACCACCAGCATACCTGTCCAGGGTACAGCTACACAAGGACCACCAGCATACCAGCCCAGGACTACCAAAATACCTGTCCAGGGTACAACCACACAAGGACCACCAGAATACCAGCCCAGGACGACCAGCATGCCAGTCCAGGGTACAGCCACGCAAGGACAACCTGCATACCAGTCCAGGACCACCAGCATACCAGTCCAGGCTACAGCCACACAAGGACCACCAGCATACCAGTTCAGGCTACAGCCACACAAGGAACACAAGCATGGCAGCCCAGCACCACCGGCATACCAGTCCAGAGTACAGCCACACAAGGACCACCAGCATACCAGCTCAGGACCACCAGAATGCCAGTCCAGGGTTCAGCCACACTAGCACCACCAGCATGCCAGCCCAAAACCACTGGCATACCAGTCCATAATACAGCCACACAAGGACCACCAGCATACCAGTCCAGGACCACCAGCATACCAGTCCAGAGTACAGCTACACAAGGATCACCAGCATACCAGCCCAGGAGCACCAGTGTGCCAGTACACAGTACAGCCACACAAGGACCACCAGAATACCAGCCCAGGACCACCAGCATGCCAGTCCAGCATACAGCCACGCAAAGACAATCTGCAAGTCAGTCGAGGACCACCAGAATGCCAGTCCAGGGTACAGCCACACAAAGACCACCAGCATACCAGCCCAGGACCACCAGCATGTCAGTACAAGGTATAGCCACACTAGGACCACCAGCATACCAGCCCAGGACCACCAGCATACCAGTCCAGGGTACAGCTACACAAGGACCACCAGCATGCCAGCCCAGGACCGCCGGCATACCATTCCATAGTACAGCCACACAAGGTCCACCAGCATACCAGTCCAGGACCACCAGCATGTCAGTCCAGGGTACAGCCACACAAGAACCACCAGCATACCAGTCTAGGCTACAACCACACAAGGAATACCAGCATGCCAGCCCAGCACCACCAGCATACCAGTCCAGGGTCCAATTACACAAGGACCACCAGCATACCAGCCCAGCACCACCAGAATGCCAGTCCAGGGTATAGCCACACTAGGACCACCAGCATACCAGCCCAGGACCACCAGCATACCAGTCCAGAGTACAGCTACACAAGGATCACCAGCATACCATCCCAGGAGCACCAGTGTGCCAGTACACAGTATAGCCACACTAGGACCACCAGCATACCAGCCCAGGACCACCAGCATGCCAGTACAGGGTATCGCCACACTATGACCACCAGCATAAGAGCACAGGACCACCAGCATACCAGTCCAGGGTACAGCTACACAAGGATCACCAGCATACCAGCCTAGGACCACTGGAATACCAGTCCAGGGTACAACCACACAAGGACCACCAGAATACCAGCCCAGGACCACCAGCATGCTAGTCCAGGGTACAGCCACGCAAGGACAACCTGCATGCCAGTCCAGGACCACCAGCATACCAGTCCAGGGTACAGCCACACAAGGACCACCAGAATACCAACACCAGGACCACCAGCATGCCAGTCCACAGTCCAGGGTACAGCCACGCAAAGACATCCTGCAAGTCAGTCCAGGAACACCAGCATGCCAGTCCAGGGTACAGCCACACAAGGACCACCAGCATACCAGCCCAGGACCACCAGCATGTCAGTACAGGGTATAGCCGCACTAGGACCAACAGCATACCAGCCCAGGACCACCAGCATACCAGTCCAGGGTACAGCTACACAAGGACCACCAGCATGCCAGCCCAGGACCACCGGCTTACCAGTCCATAGTACAGCCACACAAGGACCACCAGCATACCAATCCAGGACCACCAGCATGTCAGTCCAGGGTACAGCCACACAAGGACCACCAGCATACCAGTCTAGGCTACAACCACATAAGGAATACCAACATGCCAGCCCAGCACCACCAGCATACCAGTCCAGGGTACAGCCATACAAGGACCACAGAATACCAGCTCAGGACCACCAGCATACCAGCCCAGGACCACCAGCATGCCAGCCCAGCACCACCAGAATGCCAGTCCAGAGTTCAGCCACACTAGGACCACCAGCATGCCAGCCCAGGACCACCAGCATACAAGTCCATACTGCAGCCACACAAGGACCACCAGCATACCAGCCCAGGACCACCAGCATGCCAGTACAGAGTATAGCCACACTAGGACCACCAGCATACCAGCCCAGGACCACCAGCATACCAGTCCAGGGTACAGCTACACAAGGATCACCAGCATACCAGCCTAGGACCACCAGAATACCATTCCAGGGTACAGCCATACAAGGACCACCAGAATACCAGCCCAGGACCACCAGCATGCCAGTCCAGGGTACAGCCACGCAAGGACAACCTGCAAGGCAGCCCAGGACCACCAGCATGCCAATCCAGGGTACAGCCACACAAGGACCACCAGCATACCAGCCCAGTACCAAAAGCATGCCAGTCCAGGGTACAGCCACACAAGGATCACCAGCAAGCCAGTCCAGCACCACCAGCATGCCAGTCCAAGATACAGCCACACAGAGCACCATCATACCAGCCCAGGACCACCAGCATGCCAGTCCAGGGTACAGCCACACTAGGACCCCAGCATACCAGCCCAGGACCACCAGCATGCCAATCCAGGGTACAACCACGCAAGGAACACCAGCATGCCAGCTCAGCACCACCAGCATACCAGTACAGGGTACAGCCATACAAGGACCACCAGCATACCAGCTCAGGACCACCAGCATGCCAGCCTAGGACCACCAGCATGCCAGCCCAGGACCACCAGCATGCCAGTCCAGGGTACAGCCACACTAGGACCACCAGCATACCAGCCCAGGACCACCAGAATGCCAGTCCAGTGTTCAGCCACACTAGGACCACCAGCATGCCAGCCCAGGATCACCGGAATACCAGTCCATAGTACAGCCACAGCAGGACCACGAGCATACCAGTCCAGGACCACCAGCATGCCAGTCCAGGGTACAGCCGCACAAGGACCACCAGCATACCAGTCCAGGCTACAACCCCACAAGGAACACCAGCATGCCAGCCCAGCACCACCTGTATACCAGTCCAGGGTACAGCCACACAAGGACCACCAGCATACCAGCTCAGGACCACCAGCATAATAATCCAGGACCACCAGCATGCCAGCCCATCACCACCAGAATGCAAGCCAGGGTTCAGCCACACTAGGACCACCAGCATGCCAGCCCAGGACCACCAGCATACCAGTCCATAGTACAGCCACACAAGGACCACCAGCATACCAGCCCAGGACAACCAGCAGCCAGTCCAGGGTACAGCCATACTAGGACCACCAGCATACCAGCCCAGGACCACCAGCATACCAGTCCAGGATACAGCAACACAAGGACCACCAGCATACCAGCCCAGGACCACCAGAATACCTGTCCAGGGTACAACCACACAAGGACCACCAGAATACCAGCCCAGGACCACCAGCATGCCAGTCCAGGGTACAGCCATGCAAGGACAACCTGCATGCCAGTCCAGGACCACCAGCATACCAGTCCAGGCTACAGCCACACAAGGACCACCAGCATACCAGTTCAGGCTACAGCCACACAAGGAACACAAGCATGCCAGCCCAGCACCACCGGCATACCAGTCCAGGGTACAGCCCAGCCACACAAGGACCACCAGCATACCAGTTCAGGCTACAGCCACACAAGGAACACAAGCATGCCAGCCCAGCACCACCGGCATACCAGTCCAGGGTACAGCCACACAAGGACCACCAGCATACCAGCTCAGGACAACCAGCATGCCAGCCCAAGACCACCAGCATGCCAGCCCAGCACCATCAGAATGCCAGTCCAGGGTTCAGCCACACTAGGGCCACCAGCATGCCAGCCCAGTATCATCGGCATACCAGTCCACAGTACAGCCACACCAGGACCACGAGCATACCAGTCCAGGACCACCAGCATGCCAGTCCAGGGTACAGCCACACAAGGACCATCAGCATACCAGTCCAGGCTACAACCCCACAAGGAACACCAGCATGCCAGCCCAGCACCACCTGCATACCAGTCCAGGGTACAGCCACACAAGGACCACCAGCATACCAGCTCAGGACCACCAGCATAACAGTCCAGGACCACCAGCATGCCAGCCCAGCACCACCAGAATGCCAGCCAGGGTGTAGCCACACTAGGACCACCTGCATGCCAGCCCAGGACCACCAGCATACCAGTCCATAGTACAGCCACACAAGGACCACAAGCGTACCAGCCCAGGACAACCAGCAGCCAGTCCAGGGTACAGCCATACTAGGACCACCAGCATACCAGCCCAGGACCACCAACATACCAGTCCAGGATACAGCTACACAAGGACCACCAGCATACCAGCCCAGGACCACCAGAATACCTGTCCAGGGTACATCCACACAAGGACCACCAGAATACCAGCCCAGGACCACCAGCATGCCAGTCCAGGGTACAGCCATGCAAGGACAACCTGCATGCCAGTCCAGGACCACCAGCATACCAGTCCAGGCTACAGCCACACAAGGACCACCAGCATACCAGTTCAGGCTACAGCCACACAAGGACCACCAGCATGCCAGCCCAAGACCACCAGAATGCCAGTCCAGGGTTCAGCCACACTAGCACCACCAGCATGCCAGCCCAAAACCACCGGCATACCAGTCCATAGTACAGCCACACAAGGACCACCAGCATACCAGTCCAGGACCACCAGCATGTCAGACCAGGGTACAACCACACAAGGACCTCCAGCATACCAGTCCAGGCAACAACCACACAAGGAATACCAGCATGCCAGCCCAGCACCACCAGCATACCAGTCCAGGATACACCCATACAAGGACCAAGGCATACCAGCTCAGGACCACCAGCACACCTGCCAGGACCACCAGCATGCCAGCCCAGCACCACCAGAATGCCAGTCCAGGGTATAGCCACACTAGGACCACCAGCATACCAGTCCAGGACCACCAGAATACCAGTCCAGAGTACAGCTACACAAGGATCACCAGCATACCAGCCCAGGAGCACCAGCGTGCCAGTACAGGGTATAGCCACACTAGGACCACCAGCATACCAGCCCAGGACCACCAGCATGCCAGTACAGGGTATAGCCACACTATGACCACCAGCATAAGAGCCCAGGACCACCAGCATACCAGTCCAGGGTACAGCTACACAAGGATCACCAGCATACCAGCCCAGGACCACCGGAATACCAGTCCAGGGTACACCCATACAAGGACCAGCAGAATACCAGCCCAGGACCACCAGCATGCCAGTCCAGCATACAGCCACGCAAAGACAATCTGCAAGTCAGTCCAGGACCACCAGCATGCCAGTCCAGGGTACAGCCACACAAAGACCACCAGCATACCAGCCCAGGACCACCAGCATGTCAGTACAGGGTATAGCCACACTAGGACCACCAGCATACCAGCCCAGGACCACCAGCATACCAGTCCAGGGTACAGCTACACAAGGACCACCAGCATGCCAGCCCAGGACCACCGGCATACCAGTCCATAGTACAGCCACACAAGGACCACCAGCATACCAGTCTAGGCTACAACCACACAAGGAATACCAGCATGCCAGCCCAGCACCACCAGCATACCTGTCCAGGGTACAGCTACACAAGGACCACCAGCATACCAGCCCAGGACCACCAAAATACCTGTCCAGGGTACAACCACACAAGGACCACCAGAATACCAGCCCAGGACCACCAGCATGCCAGTCCAGGGTACAGCCACGCAAGGACAACCTGCATACCAGTCCAGGACCACCAGCATACCAGTCCAGGCTACAGCCACACAAGGACCACCAGCATACCAGTTCAGGCTACAGCCACACGAGGAACACAAGCATGGCAGCCCAGCACCACCGGCATACCCGTCCAGAGTACAGCCACACAAGGACCACCAGCATACCAGCTCAGGACCACCAGAATGCCAGTCCAGGGTTCAGCCACACTAGCACCACCAGCATGCCAGCCCAAAACCACTGGCATACCAGTCCATAGTACAGCCCCACAAGGACCACCAGCCTACCAGTCCAGGACCACCAGCATGTCAGACCAGGGTGCAGCCACACAAGGACCACCAGCATACCAGTCCAGGCAACAACCACACAAGGAATACCAGCATGCCAGCCCAGCACCACCAGCATACCAGTCCACGGTACAGCCATACAAGGACCAAGGCATACCAGCTCAAGACCACCAGCATACCAGCCAGGACCACCAGCATGCCAGCCAAGCACCACCAGAATGCCAGTCCAGAGTATAGCCACACTAGGACCACCAGCATACCAGCTAAGGACCACCAGCATACCAGTCCAGAGTACAGCTACACAAAGATCACCAGCATACCAGCTCAGGATCACCAGCGTGCCAGTACAGGGTATAGCCACACTATGACCACCAGCATAAGAGCCCAGGACCACCAGCATACCAGTCCAGGGAACAGCTACACAAGGATCACCAGCATACCAGCCCAGGACCACCAGAATACCAGTCCAGGGTACAGCCACACAAGGACCACCAGAATACCAACACCAGGACCACCAGCATGCCAGTCCACAGTCCAGGGTACAGCCACGCAAAGACATCCTGCAAGTCAGTCCAGGACCACCAGCATGCCAGTCCAGGGTACAGCCACACAAGGACCACCAGCATACCAGCCCAGGACCACAAGCATGTCAGTACAGGGTATAGCCACACTTGGACCAACAGCATACCAGCCCAGGACCACCAGCATACCAGTCCAGGGTACAGCTTCACAAGGACCACCAGCATGCCAGCCCAGGACCACCGGCTTACTAGCCCATAGTACAGCCACACAAGGACCACCAGCATACCAGTCCAGGACCACCAGCATGTCAGTCCAGGGTACAGCCACACAAGGACCACCAGCATACCAGTCTAGGCTACAACCACATAAGGAATACCAGCATGCCAGCCCAGCACCACCAGCATACCAGTCCAGGGTACAGCCATACATGGACCACAGAATACCAGCCCAGGACCACCAGCATACCAGTCCATACTGCAGCCATACAAGGACCACCAGCATACCAGCCCAGGACCACCAGCATGCCAGTATAGAGTATAGCCACACTAGGACCACCAGCATACCAGCCCAGGACCACCAGCATACCAGTCCAGGGTACAGCTACACAAGGATCACCAGCATACCAGCCCAGGACCACCAGAATACCATTCCAGGGTACAGCCACACAAGGACCACCAGAATACCAGCCCAGGACCACCAGCATGCCAGTCCAGGGTACAGCCACGCAAGGACAACCTGCAAGGCAGCCCAGTACCACCAGCATGCCAATCCAGGGTACAGCCACACAAGGACCACCAGCATACCAGCCCAGTGCCAAATGCATGCCAGTCCAGGGTACAGCCACACAAGGATCACCAGCAAGCCAGCCCAGCACCACCAGCATGCCAGTCCAAGATACAGCCACACGGAGCACCATCATACCAGCCCAGGACCACCAGCATGCCAGTCCCCGGTACAGCCACACTAGGACCAATAGCATACCAGCCCAGGACCACCAGCATGCCAATCCAGGGTACAACCACGCAAGGAACACCAGCATGCCAGCTCAGCACCACCAGCATACCAGTACAGGGTACAGCCATACAAGGACCACCAGCATACCAGCTCAGGACCACCAGCATGCCAGCCTAGGACCAGCAGCATGCCAGCCCAGGACCACCAGCATGCCAGTCCAGGGTACAGCCACACTAGGACCACCAGCATACCAGCCCAGGACCACCAGAATGCCAGTCCAGGGTTCAGCCACACTAGGACCACCAGCATGCCAGCCCAGGATCACCGGAATACCAGTCCATAGTACAGCCACACCAGGTCCACGAGCATACCAGTCCAGGACCACCAGCATGCCAGTCCAGGGTACAGCCGATCAAGGACCACCAGCATACCAGTCCAGGCTACAACCCCACAAGGAACACCAGCATGCCAGCCCAGCATCACCTGTATACCAGTCCAGGGTACAGCCACACAAGGACCACCAGCATACCAGCTCAGGACCACCAGCATAACAATCCAGGACCACCAGCATGCCAGCCCAGCACCACCAGAATGCCAGCCAGGGTTCAGCCACACTAGGACCACCAGCATGCCAGCCCAGGACCACCAACATACCAGTCCATAGTACAGCCACACAAGGACCACCAGCATACCAGCCCAGGACAACCAGAATACATGTCCAGGGTACAACCACACAAGGACCACCAGAATACCAGCCCAGGACCACCAGCATACCAGTCCATGATACAGCAACACAAGGACCACCAGCATACCAGCCCAGGACCACCAGAATACCTGTCCAGGGTACAACCACACAAGGACCACCAGAATACCAGCCCAGGACCACCAGCCAGCATGCCAGTCCAGGGTACAGCCATGCAATGGCAACCTGCATGCCAGTCCAGGACTACCAGCATACCAGTCCAGGCTACAGCCACACAAGGACCACCAGCATACCAGTTCAGGCTACAGCCACACAAGGAACACAAGCATGCCAGCCCAGCACCACCGGCATACCAGTCCAGGGTACAGCCACACAAGGACCACCAGCATACCAGCTCAGGACAACCAGCATGCCAGCCCAAGACCACCAGCATGCCAGCCCAGCACCACCAGAATGCCAGTCCAAGGTTCAGCCACACTAGGGCCACCAGCATGCCAGCCCAGGATCATCGGCATACCAGTCCACAGTACAGCCACACCAGGACCACGAGCATACCAGTCCAGGACCACCAGCATGCCAGTCCAGGGTATAGCCACACAAGGACCACCAGCATACCAGTCCAGACTACAACCCCACAAGGAACACCAGCATGCCAGCCCAGCACCACCTGCATTCCAATCCAGGGTACAGCCACACAAGGACCACCAGCATACCAGCTCAGGACCACCAACATAACAGTCCAGGACCACCAGCATGCCAGCCCAGCACCACCAGAATGCCAGCCAGGGTTTAGCCACACTAGGACCACCAGCATGCCAGCCCAGGACCACCAGCATACCAGTCCATAGTACAGCCACACAAGGACCACAAGCGTACCAGCCCAGGACAACCAGCAGCCAGTCCAGGGTACAGCCATACTAGGACCACCAGCATACCAGCCCAGGACCACCAACATACCAGTCCAGGATACAGCTACACAAGGACCACCAGCATACCAGCCCAAGACCACCAGAATACCTGTCCAGGGTACAACCACACAAGGACCACCAGAATACCAGCCCAGGACCACCAGCATGCCAGTCCAGGGTACAGCCATGCAAGGACAACCTGCATGCCAGTCCAGGACCACCAGCATACCAGTCCAGGCTACAGCCACACAAGGACCACCAGCATACCAGTTCAGGCTACAGCCACACAAGGAACACAAGCATGCCAGCCCAGCACCACCGGCATACCAGTACAGGGTGCAGCCACACAAGGACCACCAGCATACCAGCTCAGGACCAACAGCATACCAGACCAGGAAAACCAGCATGCCAGCCCAGCACCACCAGAATGCCAGTCCAGGGTTCAGCCACACTAGCACCACCAGCATGCCAGCCCAAAACCACCGGCATACCAGTCCATAGTACAGCCACACAAGGACCACCAGCATTCCAGTCCAGGACCACCAGCATGCCAGACCAGGGTACAGCCACACAAGGACCACCAGCATACCAGACCAGGCAACAACCACACAAGGAATACCAGCATGCCAGCCCAGCACCACCAGCATACCAGTCCAGGATACACCCATACAAGGACCAAGGCATACCAGCTCAGGACCACCAGCACACCAGCCAGGACCACCAGCATGCCAGCCCAGCACCACCAGAATGCCAGTCCAGGGTATAGCCACACTAGGACCACCAGCATACCAGCCCAGGACCACCAGCATACCAGTCCAGAGTACAGCTACAAAAGGATCACCAGCATACCAGCCCAGGAGCACCAGCGTGCCAGTACGGGGTATAGCCACACTAGGACCACCAGCATACCAGCCCAGGACCACCAGCATGCCAGTACAGGGTATAGCCACACTATGACCACCAGCATAAGAGCCCAGGACCACCAGCATACCAGTCCAGGGTACAGCTACACAAGGATCACCACCATACCAGCCCAGGACCACCGGAATACCAGTCCAGGGTACACCCACACAAGGACCAGCAGAATACCAGCCCAGGACCACCAGCATGCCAGTCCAGCATACAGCCACGCAAAGACAATCTGCAAGTCAGTCCAGGACCACCAGCATGCCAGTCCAGGGTACAGCCACACAAAGACCACCAGCATACCAGCCCAGGACCACCAGCATGTCAGTACAGGGTATAGCCACACTAGGACCACCAGCATACCAGCCCATGACCACCAGCATACCAGTCCAGGGTACAGCTACACAAGGACCACCAGCATGCCAGCCCAGGACCACCGGCATAGCAGTCCATAGTACAGCCACACAAGGACCACCAGCATACCAGTCCAGGAAAACCAGCATGTCAGTGCAGGGTACAGCCACACAAGAACCACCAGCATACCAGTCTAGGCTACAACCACACAAGGAATACCAGCATGCCAGCCCAGCACCACCAGCATACCTGTCCGGGGTACAGCTACACAAGGACCACCAGCATACCAGCCCAGGACCACCAAAATACCTGTCCAGGGTACAACCACACAAGGACCACCAGAATACCAGCCCAGGACCACCAGCATGCCAGTCCAGGGTACAGCCATGCAAGGACAACCTGCATGCCAGTCCAGGACCACCAGCATACCAGTCCAGGCTACAGCCACACAAGGACCACCAGCATACCAGTTCAGGCTACAGCCACACAAGGAACACAAGCATGCCAGCCCAGCACCACCGGCATACCAGTCCAGGGTACAGCCACACAAGGACCACCAGCATACCAGCTCAGGACAACCAGCATGCCAGCCCAAGACCACCAGCATGCCAGCCCAGCACCATCAGAATGCCAGTCCAGGGTTCAGCCACACTAGGGCCACCAGCATGCCAGCCCAGGATCATCGGCATACCAGTCCACAGTACAGCCACACCAGGACCACGAGCATACCAGTCCAGGACCACCAGCATGCCAGTCCAGGGTACAGCCACACAAGGACCATCAGCATACCAGTCCAGGCTACAACCCCACAAGGAACACCAGCATGCCAGCCCAGCACCACCTGCATACCAGTCCAGGGTACAGCCACACAAGGACCACCAGCATACCAGCTCAGGACCACCAGCATAACAGTCCAGGACCACCAGCATGCCAGCCCAGCACCACCAGAATGCCAGCCAGGGTTTAGCCACACTAGGACCACCAGCATGCCAGCCCAGGACCACCAGCATACCAGTCCATAGTACAGCCACACAAGGACCACAAGCGTACCAGCCCAGGACAACCAGCAGCCAGTCCAGGGTACAGCCATACTAGGACCACCAGCATACCAGCCCAGGACCACCAACATACCAGTCCAGGATACAGCTACAAAAGGACCACCAGCATACCAGCCCAGGACCACCAGAATACCTGTCCAGGGTACAACCACACAAGGACCACCAGAATACCAGCCCAGGACCACCAGCATGCCAGTCCAGGGTACAGCCATGCAAGGACAACCTGCATGCCAGTCCAGGACCACCAGCATACCAGTCCAGGCTACAGCCACACAAGGACCACCAGCATACCAGTTCAGGCTACAGCCACACAAGGAACACAAGCATGCCAGCCCAGCACCACCAGCATACCAGTAAAAGGTACAGCCACACAAGGACCACCAGCATACCAGCTCAGGACCACCAGCATACCAGACCAGGACAACCAGCATGCCAGCCCAAGACCACCAGAATGCCAGACCAGGGTTCAGCCACACTAGCACCACCAGCATGCCAGCCCAAAACCACCGGCATACCAGTCCATAGTACAGCCACACAAGGACCACCAGCATACCAGTCCAGGACCATCAGCATGCCAGACCAGGGTACAACCACACAAGGACCTCCAGCATACCAGTCCAGGCAACAACCACACAAGGAATACCAGCATGCCAGCCCAGCACCACCAGCATACCAGTCCAGGATACACCCATACAAGGACCAAGGCATACCAGCTCAGGACCACCAGCACACCAGCCAGGACCACCAGCATGCCAGCCCAGCACCACCAGAATGCCAGTCCAGGGTATAGCCACACAAGGACCACCAGCATACCAGCCCAGGACCACCAGCATACCAGTCCAGAGTACAGCTACACAAGGATCACCAGCATACCAGCCCAGGAGCACCAGCGTGCCAGTACAGGGTATAGCCACACTAGGACCACCAGCATACCAGCCCAGGACCACCAGCATGCCAGTACAGGGTATAGCCACACTATGACCACCAGCATAAGAGCCCAGGACCACCAGCATACCAGTCCAGGGTACAGCTACACTGTCATGATCTCTGCTTCCAAAAGGTCAGGACTTACCCAACTCCCTTGGAAGCAGACCCATAACCCAGGTTCCGAGTGCCAACCAGTCCCAATTGGGACCTTTTGGACCCTGTCCTGGCGCCAGTGGCACCAGGCTCATAAATATGCCCAGTCCCAGCGCTGGAAGCGCCGGGCTCATAATGCTTGGGTGGACTTACCTGCAGCAGACCATGCTGCTTACTTACCTGCCAGTTGATTCTCTAATCCTCTTCTGTTTGGGACTACTTTTCCTGTTGGGTGGGGCAGGAGCCACTCCCTAGGTTCAGAACACTGGAACTCTTCTGGAAAGCAGGAACTCTTTTCTTACCTAGGCGAGGCTGTGGAAGGAGACACCTAAGCACTACAGGAGGCTATTTAAACCACACCCGATGGATGAATCTTGCTTTGCGTTATTCTGCATCCTCTGCAGCAGAACGCTCATCGTGTCTTCTGCATCTGATCCTGGGCCTAAGGGAAAAAGGCTTACCATCCTGAATCCCATCTTCAGCAACACCTATAAAGACAAGAAAGAACAGGTTAGCACTACGGTCTTCAGTGACAGCGCTTCTCTTACCTGGTCCATCGGCTGTCACCAACGCCTCGCGCTGCATTCCGGCATCTGAAAGACAAAGGCTTACCTCTCTTCACGTGCTCCGGAGGTCTTCGCACTGCATTCCGGCATCTGAAAGACAAAAGCTTACCAACTCTTCGCACGCTCCGGAGGCCTTCGGCGCTGCATCCCGCATCTGAAAGACAAAAGAAGGTGCGTTTAAAGACATTGGGTAACTTTATTACTCACGTGCCATTACTCCTTCCCACGCCGAATCCAGTGGGTATTCCGGCACCCTTCAGCAGCTCCGAACTTGTACCTGCAAGATAAAAGGACAGTTAATGCGCATCGTGAAGCAGGCAACAAGCGCTTACTTACGTGCTTCCAGGCGCTTCTATTCCTCACACGGGTTCCATCCTCAACTCACTTCAGCCCGTCATCCGCCATCGCCGGAACCCTGCAAAACAAGAGACATCATTACAAAAGACTTTTAAAGACATTTGAAATACTCGGAACTTACCGTTCGTGCAGTAAACGACGGACAGCAGTCCTCTGAGGTCAAGAGGCCTGCACCCTTATCCAGTGAAGAAACTGGTTACGGCACCCTGCCCCGAGGCAGATGGAGAGCTCGGCGTTCACTTACCTAAGGTGAGAGCGTTAACCTTTGGGGTTCTACAGGAGAAGAGAAAGGGAAGAAGAGAGAGACACCCAATAACCCCAGTTCATTAATCCCATATTTTCTATCTGCAGACATCTTACTCTTCGAGTCAGACATACAGTGCACAGAGGTCCAGCCCAAAGAGCCAACCGTGTGTTACACATCACCTTTGAAGATACGGTATTCGCCCATTCAAGACCGGCGCCTCTGCGGGAATCAGGTGAGCGTTACAGAACGCAAAGCCTACCGCAAAACTCCCGCCCAGGCGCTATGGAAACCTCGGATACCGACCAGCTAGCCCAGTTACTTGGGGAACTAAGAGCAGAAGTGCATGCAGCCCGTCAGGAAACCAACGCTCTAAGAAGGGAACTGATTATTTCCAAGGAGCGAACAGACGATCTCGCTAGACAATTGCTACAGTCACAAGCCGGACAGACCCCATTACCCGCATCAGGGGCAAATCTTCCTTCAACATCCTCTATGAATCCAGTGCAAATCAACCTACCTGGGAATGTACCTCTGGCTCCGCCCGAACGATTTTCTGGTGACCCAAAGAGGTTTGCAGTATTTATTAATCAGTGCCGGTTGCATTTCTTATGCCGGCCAGCAGCCTTTCCAACTGATCAAGCTAAAGTAGCTTTCGTGCTTTCGTACCTTAGTGGCAATGCGGCAGACTGGTCGATCCCTCTAGTTAATCAAGATGATCCGGTTCTCCATGATTTTCAAGCTTTTCAGCTCAGTATGGAAAAACTGTTCGCAAGACATTCACAGGGGCAGGCCTTGGACAATGAGCTTCTTTCGTTGCGACAGGGTAATCAAGACCTTTTGGCTTATATTGCGTCTTTCAACAGACTGATAGTGGAAACTCAATGGCCTGAGGACAAAAGGATTACGCTGTTTTATAGAGGTCTACGTGGAGAGCTCAAAGATGTGTTAGCCCAAGTAGTGAATCCCCCGCAAGACTGTTCGGACTATATAGACTTAGTCGTTCAAATAGATCACAGACTGCAGAACAGGAAGGCCGATCGTTCCAAGTTTGATGCTCGAGTATTTTCCAAACCACCAACTCCTTCCAAAGGAGTAGACTCCGGGGAACCCATGCAAATAGGGGGCCTGAAAGGACCACTAACACAAAAGGAGCGGGAAAGGAGAAAACAGTTGCAACTATGCCTCTATTGCGGAAACTCAGGGCACTTTCTTCGAGACTGTCCGGTGAAACCAGCCAAGAAGGCAGTAGGAGCTGCAGTTACCAAGGTCACAAACTCTGAGCAGGGAAACAACCTCGCCCGACAAGAATAGAGGTCCTCTTGCCGAGCGTTAAAACCAGTTCCGTGACCTCGCATTTCGTGATACCTATGGTCCTCATTAGCCCTGATCATCCGGATCGATTACATGCGATTGAAGCTTACGTCGACAGCGGTGCCATCGGCAATTATGTGGATCATGAAATGGTTTTGAGGATGAATCTAACTCTTTGTCCCAAGGCTGTAAAGGACGTCATTACTACGGTGGATGGTACGGAGATAGCCTCCGGACCAGTAACGCATACCACTCAAGAAGTGACGCTAGTAAGTCAAGATGGACACCATGAGAAGATCGTGTTCGATGTGATCAAGGCCCCTCAGTTCCAGATTATTCTAGGAATACCTTGGTTAGAGAAACACAATCCTCAGATCGATTGGCGAGCAAGAACGGTTCAGTTTCCAGAATGTGTCTCTACTTGTCACCCTCCACCTGGTGTTGCACTGGCAGCAATTTCTTCGGAGACTCCCCAGTTACCTCCCGAATACCTAGAATTCCAAGATGTTTTCCGGAAGGATCAGGCTAACTCTCTACCTCCTCATAGGTCTTATGACTGCCAGATAGACCTGATACCTGGATCTACTCCTCCTTGTAGTAGAATTTATGCCCTCACTGAGCCTGAGAACCTTCACCTCCGACAATACCTGGATCAATACCTAGCGAATGGGTTTATTCGTCCTTCCAAGTCCCCTGCTTCTTCAGCTTTGTTCTTCGTTCCAAAAAAAGAAGGGGACCTTAGAACTTGTATAGATTATCGCGCCCTGAACCAGATCACCGTTAAGAATAGATATCCGTTACCTTTGATCCCTGAACTCCTGGACCAAGTCAGAAAAGCATGCATATATACAAAGCTGGATCTTAGAGGAGCCTACCACTTGGTACGAGTAAAAGAGGGCGATGAATGGAAGACGGCCTTCCGCACCAAGTATGGGATATTTGAATATCAGGTCATGCCCTTCGGACTTTGCAATGCCCCGGCCGCCTTTCAATATTTTATGAACGATGTCCTCAGAGAGCTCATAGGTGTGTGTGTTGTTGTTTACATTGACGCCATCCTCGTTTATTCTTCATCGGAATCTGAACATTGGAAACACGTGAAAATGGTCCTCGAGAGATTGCGTCAACACAAACTTTTCGCCAAGTTGGAAAAATGTGTTTTCAACGTGACTGAAGTTGAGTTCTTGGGATTCATATTATCACCTAGCGGAGTGCGTATGGATTCAAAGAAGGTCGATGCAATTCTCAAATGGCCATCACCATCCTCCGTAAAAGGTGTCCAAAGCATGTTAGGCTTCGCTAACTTTTACCGCAGGTTTATCCCCGAATTCTCTCGAATAGTCCAGCCCATCACTGCCTTGTTAAAGAAAAACAAACGTTTTGAATGGTCTACCGAGGCGGAGCAAGCTTTCCAGAATTTGAAGACTAAATTTATCTCTGCACCAATTTTAAAACATCCTCGCCCCGAACTCCCCTACATCGTTGAAACTGATGCTTCGAGCCTTGCCATGGGGGCAGTTCTATCACAAAAGGACCCAGTAACCAATCAGTTGCATCCCGTGGCATTTTGGTCCCGCAAATTCTCGCCTCCTGAAATCAATTACACTATTACTGATAAGGAACTTCTGGCTATCAAGCCTGCCTTTAAGGCTTGGGGGCATTATCTTATGGGGGCCCGACACACCGTTACTGTGATTACGGATCACCGAAACCTGCAATATTTGAAAACCGCAAAAGCCCAATCCTCTAGACAACTCCGTTGGGCACTATTCTTTGCCGAGTTTGACTTCATAATTACCTATCGACCTGGTACAAAAAACGGTAAAGCTGATGCCCTTTCTCGGATGGGAGTGGAAGAACAGTTGATCAACCCTAAACCTGTACCTATCATTCCCGAACAAAGAATTCTGGGTGTAATCGCCACACAATCCATAGAGGAAGTTAAGGATAAAGCCAGGCAACTTGTAACTCCAGCAGACATACAGAATTGGCATCTGCAGGGAAAGGACTTTGCAGTGAAGGACAACTTATTGTATTTCCAAGAACGATTATACCTGCCCAGCACAGATTTACAGAAAAAGGTAATCTCTTGTTATCACGATTCCTTAATGGAAGGACATCCCGGTATGGCCAAAACCTCAGAAAAGATCAAGCGCTACTTCTGGTGGCCGTCTTGGAAAAAAGATATCAGAGACTTTATAATGTCCTGTGGAGTATGCGCCCAAAACAAGAGTCAAAAGGAAAAACCAGCCGGCCTCTTACGCCCTATTGACATCCCACCTCGCCCTTGGCATACGCTTTCTATGGACTTCATCACCGATCTACCTCCATGCTCCGGATACAATACGATCCTAGTAATCGTGGACTTATTCTCCAAGATGGCGCATTTCATTCCACTCAAAGGCTTGCCAACAGCAACAACTCTGGCCTGAGAATTTCTCGAAAACATCGTCCGACTGCACGGTTTTCCTTCAGTTCCAATTTCGGATCGAGGTAGTCAATTTATTTCTCATTTTTGGCGAAGTTGCTGTCGGTCGGCTCAAATTGATGTGAGACTATCGACCAGTCACCACCCTCAAACCGACGGACAAACCGAGAGGACCAATCAAACTCTGGAACAGTATTTACACTGCATGCTGCAACAAACTGAAAAAACTTGGAAAGATATCCTTTGGATAGCCGAATATGCCTACAATAACTCTGTCCACTCGGGAACTGGGAAAACCCCGTTTTTTCTTCTATACGGCAGTCACCCTCGAACCTCAGAGTTGGATCCACTCCAAGATCTTGGAACACCAGCAGTAGACTACCTGCATTCTACAATCACCCAAGCCTTTAAGGAAGCCGTTTCTCACCTTCAAAGGGCTAAGGAACAATACAAGAAAGGGGCAGATCAACATCGGAAGGAAGCCCCCCAATATCAAGTAGGAGATCAAGTCTGGTTATCCACCAAATATCTAACTCTAAAAGGACCACGCACATTCAACCCAAGATACCTTGGTCCCTATTCCATCACTACCATAGTAAACCCAGTAGCGGTCAAGTTGGACTTGCCCCCTCACATGAAGATACATCCGGTCTTCCACGTCTCACTATTAAAACCCGTGCAACCTCAAACCCGACTAACTAAATCTCCAAAACCTATCCTAGTTGATGGAGAACTCGAGTTTGAAGTCAAAAGCATCCTGGACTCCAAGATCTCCAAATCTAAACTATTTTACCTAATTGACTGGAAAGGCTACGACCCCCAAGAAAGATCCTGGGAACCTGCAGAATATGTCCACGCTCCTCGTCTAATCAAAAGATTTCATCGAACATTTCCTGACAAGCCCAAACCCCCGGAGAAGCCCAGTTTGGGAGGGGCCTTGAGGGGGGGTGCTGTCATGATCTCTGCTTCCAAAATGTCAGGACTTACCCAACTCCCTTGGAAGCAGACCCATAACCCAGGTTCCGAGTGCCAACCAGTCCCAATTGGGACCTTTTGGAACCTGTCCTGGCGCCAGTGGCACCAGGCTCATAAATATGCCCAGTCCCAGCGCTGGAAGCGCCTGGCTCATAATGCTTGGGTGGACTTACCTGCAGCAGACCATGCTGCTTACTTACCTGCCAGTTGAGCCTCTAATCCTCTTCTGTTTGGGACTACTTTTCCTGTTGGGTGGGGCAGGAGCCACTCCCTAGGTTCAGAACACTGGAACTCTTCTGGAAAGCAGGAACTCTTTTCTTACCTAGGCGAGGCTGTGGAAGGAGACACCTAAGCACTACAGGAGGCTATTTAAACCACACCCGATGGATGAATCTTGCTTTGCGTTATTCTGCATCCTCTGCAGCAGAACGCTCATCGTGTCTTCTGCATCTGATCCTGGGCCTAAGGGAAAAAGGCTTACCATCCTGAATCCCGTCTTCAGCAACACCTATAAAGACAAGAAAGAACAGGTTAGCACTACGGTCTTCAGTGACAGCGCTTCTCTTACCTGGTCCATCGGCTGTCACCAACGCCTCGCGCTGCATTCCGGCATCTGAAAGACAAAGGCTTACCTACTCTTCGCGTGCTCCGGAGGTCTTCGCACTGCATTCCGGCATCTGAAAGACAAAAGCTTACCAACTCTTTGCACGCTCCGGAGGCCTTCGGCGCTGCATCCCGCATCTGAAAGACAAAAGAAGGTGCGTTTAAAGACATTGGGTAACTTTATTACTCACGTGCCATTACTCCTTCCCACGCCGAACCCAGTGGGTATTCCGGCACCCTTCAGCAGCTCCGAACTTGTACCTGCAAGATAAAAGGACAGTTAATGCGCATCGTGAAGCAGGCAACAAGCGCTTACTTACGTGCTTCCAGGCGCTTCTATTCCTCACACGGGTTCCATCCTCAACTCACTTCAGCCCGTCATCAGCCATCGCCGGAACCCTGCAAAACAAGAGACATCATTACAAAAGACGTTTAAAGACATTTGAAATACTCGGAACTTACCGTTCGTGCAGTAAACGACAGACAGCAGTCCTCTAAGGTCAAGAGGCCTGCACCCTTATCCAGTGAAGAAACTGGTTACGGCACCCTGCCCCGAGGCAGATGGAGAGCTCGGCGTTCACTTACCTAAGGTGAGAGCGTTAACCTTTGGGGTTCTACAGGAGAAGAGAAAGGGAAGAAGAGAGAGACACCCAATAACCCCAGTTCATTAATCCCATATTTTCTATCTGCAGACATCTTACTCTTCGAGTCAGACATACAGTGCACAGAGGTCCAGCCCAAAGAGCCAACCGTGTGTTACACATCACCTTTGAAGATACGGTATTCGCCCAGTCAAGACCGGCGCCTCTGCGGGAATCAGGTGAGCGTTACATACACAAGGATCACCAACATACCAGCCCAGGACCACCGGAATACCAGTCCAGGGTACACCCACACAAGGACCAGCAGAATACCAGCCCAGGACCACCAGCATGCCAGTCCAGCATACAGCCACGCAAAGACAATCTGCAAGTCAGTCCAGGACCACCAGCATGCCAGTCCAGGGTACAGCCACACAAAGACCACCAGCATACCAGCCCAGGACCACCAGCATGTCAGTACAGGGTATAGTCACACTAGGACCACCAGCATGCCAGCCCAGGACCACCGGCATACCAGTCCATAGTACAGCCACACAAGGACCACCAGCATACCAGTCCAGGACCACCAGCATGTCAGTCCAGGGTACAGCCACACAAGAACCACCAGCATACCAGTCTAGGCTACAACCACACAAGGAATACCAGCATGCCAGCCCAGCACCACCAGCATACCTGTCCAGGGTACAGCTACACAAGGACCACCAGCATACCAGCCCAGGACCACCAAAATACCTGTCCAGGGTACAACCACACAAGGACCACCGAATACCAGCCCAGGAACCCAGCATGCCAGTCCAGGGTACAGCCACACAAGAACCACCAGCATACCAGTCTAGGCTACAACCACAAAAGGAATACCAGCATGCCAGCCCAGCACCACCAGCATACCTGTCCAGGGTACAGCTACACAAGGACCACCAGCATACCAGCCCAGGACCACCAAAATACCTGTCCAGGGTACAACCACACAAGGACCACCGAATACCAGCCCAGGAACCCAGCATGCCAGTCCAGGCTACAGCCACACAAGGACCACCAGCATACCAGTTCAGGCTACAGCCACACGAGGAACACAAGCATGGCAGCCCAGCACCACCGGCATACCAGTCCAGAGTACAGCCACACAAGGACCACCAGCATACCAGCTCAGGAACACCAGAATGCCAGTCCAGGGTTCAGCCACACTAGCACCACCAGCATGCCAGCCCAAAACCACTGGCATACCAGTCCATAGTACAGCCACACAAAGACCACCAGCATACCAGTCCAGGACCACCAGCATGTCAGACCAGGGTGCAGCCACACAAGGACCACCAGCATACCAGTCCAGGCAACAACCACACAAGGAATACCAGCATGCCAGCCCAGCACCACCAGCATACCAGTCCACGGTACAGCCATACAAGGACCAAGGCATACCAGCTCAGGACCACCAGCATACCAGCCAGGACCACCAGCATGCCAGCCCAGCACCACCAGAATGCCAGTCCAGGGTATAGCCACACTAGGACCACCAGCATACCAGCCCAGGACCACCAGCATACCAGTCCAGAGTACAGCTACACAAAGATCACCAGCATACCAGCTCAGGATCACCAGTGTGCCAGTACAGGGTATAGCCACACTATGACCACCAGCATAAGAGCCCAGGACCACCAGCATACCAGTCCAGGGAACAGCTACACAAGGATCACCAGCATACCAGCCCAGGACCACCAGAATACCAGTCAGTCCAGGGTACAGCCACACAAGGACCACCAGAATACCAACACCAGGACCACCAGCATGCCAGTCCACAGTCCAGGGTACAGCCACGCAAAGACATGCTGCAAGTCAGTCCAGGACCACCAGCATGCCAGTCCAGGGTACAGCCACACAAGGACCACCAGCATACCAGCCCAGGACCACCAGCATGTCAGTACAGGGTATAGCCACACTTGGACCAACAGCATACCAGCCCAGGATCACCAGCATACCAGTCCAGGGTACAGCTACACAAGGACCACCAGCATGCCAGCCCAGGACCACCGGCTTACTAGCCCATAGTACAGCCACACAAGGACCACCAGCATACTAGTCCAGGACCACCAGCATGTCAGTCCAGGGTACAGCCACACAAGGACCACCAGCATACCAGTCTAGGCTACAACCACATAAGGAATACCAGCATGCCAGCCCAGCACCACCAGCATACCAGTCCAGGGTACAGCCATACAAGGACCACAGAATACCAGCCCTGGACCACCAGCATACCAGTCCATACTGCAGCCACACAAGGACCACCAGCATACCAGCCCAGGACCACCAGCATGCCAGTACAGAGTATAGCCACACTAGGACCACCAGCATACCAGCCCAGGACCACCAGCATACCAGTCCAGGGTACAGCTACACAAGGATCACCAGCATACCAGCCCAGGACCACCAGAATACCATTCCAGGGTACAGCCACACAAGGACCACCAGAATACCAGCCCAGGACCACCAGCATGCCAGTCCAGGGTACAGCCACGCAAGGACAACCTGCAAGGCAGCCCAGTACCACCAGCATGCCAATCCAGGGTACAGCCACACAAGGACCACCAGCATACCAGCCCAGTGCCAAAAGCATGCCAGTCCAGGGTACAGCCACACAAGGATCACCAGCAAGCCAGCCCAGCACCACCAGCATGCCAGTCCAAGATACAGCCACACGGAGCACCATCATACCAGCCCAGGACCACCAGCATGCCAGTCCCGGGTACAGCCACACTAGGACCCCAGCATACCAGCCCAGGACCACCAGCATGCCAATCCAGGGTACAACCACGCAAGGAACACCAGCATGCCAGCTCAGCACCACCAGCATACGAGTACAGGGTACAGCCATACAAGGACCACCAGCATACCAGCTCAGGACCACCAGCATGCCAGCCTAGGACCACCAGCATGCCAGCCCAGGACCAGCAGCATGCCAGTCCAGGGTACAGCCACACTAGGACCACCAGCATACCAGCCCAGCACCACCGGCATACCAGTCCAGGGTACAGCCACACAAGGACCACCAGCATACCAGCTCAGGACAACCAGCATGCCAGCCCAAGACCACCAGCATGCCAGCCCAGCACCATCAGAATGCCAGTCCAGGGTTCAGCCACACTAGGGCCACCAGCATGCCAGCCCAGGATCATCGGCATACCAGTCCACAGTACAGCCACACCAGGACCTCGAGCATACCAGTCCAGGACCACCAGCATGCCAGTCCAGGGTACAGCCACACAAGGACCATCAGCATACCAGTCCAGGCTACAACCCCACAAGGAACACCAGCATGCCAGCCCAGCACCACCTGCATACCAGTCCAGGGTACAGCCACACAAGGACCACCAGCATACCAGCTCAGGACCACCAGCATAACAGTCCAGGACCACCAGCATGCCAGCCCAGCACCACCAGAATGCCAGCAAGGGTTTAGCCACACTAGGACCACCAGCATGCCAGCCCAGGACCACCAGCATACCAGTCCATAGTACAGCCACACAAGGACCACAAGCGTACCAGCCCAGGACAACCAGCAGCCAGTCCAGGGTACAGCCATACTAGGACCACCAGCATACCAGCCCAGGACCACCAACATACCAGTCCAGGATACAGCTACACAGGGACCACCAGCATACCAGCCCAGGACCACCAGAATACCTGTCCAGGGTACAACCACACAAGGGCCCTCATTACGACCCTGGCGGAAAGTGACTGACCGGACCGCCACAGCGTAAATAGCGTTTCCGCCATTGCACGATGGAGCAAAGTGCGGCCCATTCCGACCCATCGGGCACGAGCACCACGGCATGGCGGAAGTGCAAAGTCCGCGATGGCGGAAATGACCCCAAAACGGCCCACACCGCCGCCGTACGGCGCCCTAGGTGCAATACCGCCACCCATCCTAGCGGACACCGCAGTGAGCGCCAACCGGAAAGTACGGTGACCGGAAATATACGGAAACGGAAGTAAAAACATGGGCCCGGAACGGGAAACAACACGCCGTACACCTATAAAACCACAAAATCCACACAACCACTAAAAACACTACCCTGAGACACATCCCAACCCGTCATCCACCCTAGCGAAACCAAGAAAAATGGGAAAAGTAGCGAAGAAAGCGTGCGACCGCAAGCGGCAGGTCCACTTCTCCCGTGAGGAACTCACGGTGCTCACGGAGACCCTCCAGGAGAATGCCGCCGCCGTCTTCTCCACGCAAATGACCAGGACGGCACTTGCGAACAAGAAGGCCATATGGGCCCTGGTGGCACAGCGGGTAAGTGCGGTGGGGACCGCACCCCGCAACCCACAGCAATGCAGAAAGCGATGGGACGACCTGCGGATACGCGTCCGTAGCATACTTTCTGCCAACCGCAACATTGCCACAGCCACCGGGGGAGGATCGGAATCACCCATCAAGTTGACCCCCTGGGAAGAAATCTGTGCCTCCACCATTGGAATGGAGAGCATAGAGGGAGTCGGAGGGATGGAGAAAGGAGTGCAGACATCCGAAGAATCAGGTAGGTGGCCCAAATGAAACAATGTTAAATCCACAATGTCCAATCATGTGAAGTACCATGTGTCCACATAGTGCAACAGAAACACATGTCCAGGAGAACGTCCACACACATTGGCCTGATAGCGCACTTTAAAACTCACAATAAATACATAAATAATTAAAAACACCAAAAACACCCACTACACGTGCAGCAGGCACACCCTAACTGCAGGCTGCCAAACAACTGCACCCTCACTCCACACACAAATGAAAGCACCTCCAAGGCCCCGACCCAAATCACCCTCAGGTACCACCCCAATGCATGTGATACATTGCCATTCCAATTCCCACAGACCCATTAATAACGCTCGCCCTCCTTTACTCCACCACAGGGTCCGATCCAAACGACGAGCTTCAGGACACCCCTACCAGCACACCTGCAAAGAGGGCCAAGACCAACGGCCAAAGACCCTCCACCTCAGCTGCACGCATCAAGACACGGCAGCAGCACAAATCAGGTGGCAGCACAGAGGAGGGAACATCAACAGGCACCCCAGCAGCCAGCATGCCCACAACAGCAGCACCACAGGTCCCCCCAATGGATGCCACAGAAGGCACTGCCTCTGGTGGCAGCAGCACCATAGGTGACACCCCATTAATGGCAGCATGCTCCGACACAGAAGACGGGGATGTCGAAGTCAGATCCATCCATGACCTGTCCCAATCCCCCTGTCTGTCCCATCCCGTACACCATGAGGATACCACGCAGGGGCACCCACAAGACGACGACTGGCCATCCCCCACAAGCCCTGTGGCAGGGCAACATGAGGCGAACAGCCACTCTGTGACACCACCGCAAATGGCCATGGCCCAGCAGAGGCAACAGTCCCTCGACCAGTTAATCGTGCAACAGCAGCAACTGGCCACGCTCCTCAAGGACCATGCCGATGAATGTGGGGGCACTAAGGCAGACATAGAAACATCAACTGAGACACTTAGGGCAGAAATGGAGAGAAGTACAGAGACACTAAGGGCACAAATGGAGAGTAGCACCGAGTGCCTGAGAGTCCAAATGGAGAGTAGCACCGAGAGCCTGAGAGTCCAAATGGAGAGTAGCACGGAGAGCCTGAGAGTCCAAATGGAGAGAAGCACCGAGAGCCTGAGGGGGGAACTGCATGCGACGTCCAAAGACGTATGTGCCGAACTTGCCGCAGTGCGCCGTGTGCTCACTGAGCTCTCACAAACCCTTAGGGACATGCATGGACGTGAGCAGGCAGAGACATCATCCGTTGCAAGTTCCGTCCAGGGCAGCCCCCAACGTAGATCTGGGAGGAACCTGCGCTCCACAGGCAGGGGTGCCCCTGATACCCGCAGAGGGGGCTTGCAATAGCGACTGCCCACTGACAATGAGCATCTTTGGACACTGGTGTTCGGGGGGGAGGTAGGAGGGTGGAGGGGGTGTGTTGGGCTCACTTGGGTGGCGGGTCGATAGGGTGTTCAACATGATATCACATGTGCCATAAACAATGCACGATCAACCAATGAGATGTGTGGACAATGATCTTTGTGTACTAGGCCATCATAGGCGTACAGTCCATATTGTGCATGTACCAGACACACACAGTGCCACGAGTCCCGTGTCCATGTATCAGCCACCAGGCGTGAGTGCTAGAAGCATGCATCAATGAGATGCTGACGAATGTCACGGCCCTCCTGTGCCTCGCGGACTCCTTGAGGTGCTGCCACATCCCCACCCTCATCATGACCATCTTCAGGTGCTTGCAGTTCTGCGTCAGGGGGCATGGGCACATTTCTACGTACGCACATGTTGTGTAGCATGACACATGCCATCACCATCTTTGCAACCTTCTCATGGCGGTACAGGAGTGCCCCGCCAGACCTGCTGAGGCACCGGAAACGAGTCTTCAGTAGGCCGAATGCCTGTTCAATGACTACACGGGTACGTGAGTGGGCATGGTTGTAGTCCTCCTCATGCTGGTCCCGTGGGTTCCGGACTGGTGTGAGGAGCCATCTCTTCAGTAGATATCCGGCATCACCTGTATGTGGACGATAAACGAATTATGTGGAATGCCATTGCTACGTACGCACCCCCCCCCTTCCTGCCAGGTCATTGCCGCATCACATACCCCACATCATCATGCATGAAATGAGACTCACCGAGTAGCCAGGATCTGTTCCCTGCATGTCGCTCCATGTAGCGTGGTATTGTAGAGTTCCTCAAGACCATAGAATCATGGGTTGATCCAGGGAATCGGGCACAACAATGTGTAATGATCCTGTTGGAGTCACACACCATTTGTACATTCAGAGAATGAAATTGTTTTCGGTTGCGGTACTGGGCCTCCATGGCATGTGGGACGACCAATTCCACATGGGTGCAGTCGATGGCACCAAGGCAACCCGGTATGCCGGCAAGTGCATGGAATCCCACTTTTGTGTTGGTAATTTCCTGCTCCGAGCGTGGTAGAGAGATGTAGTCGTCTGCGTGCTGCAGGAGGGCATCGAGCACTTGCAATAGTGTCCGTGAGAACAGTGGCTGAGAGATGCCATGCAACTGTCCGACTGTGTGCTGGTAGGTGCCTGTGGCCAGGAAGTGGAGTACAGACACCACCTTCAGTAGGGGTGGGATGGCGGTTGGGCTATCTATCATGCTGACAAGGTCAGCCTGTGTCATGTCCACAATGGCGGCTATGGTGTCCCGGTCCAAACGGTAGAGGGTGTGGATCTGCTCATCAGTGAGGTTGAACGGATGTGCTCGGAGGCGTGGGATTGCGGGCTGCCTGCGTGGTGGTAGTGGCTGTGCTGGCGGCCCTTGCTGGCCCTGCCTTGCCCTCCTCCTCCTCCTGCGTCTCCTCCGTGCGGCCGGTTGTAGTTGGTTTTCGTCTTCTTCTTGGAGTTGGAGTACTTGCAGTGCTATCAGGTCCCCCAGGGCCAACATCGCGAGTCCTGCCGGTAGCATTTCGGAGTGGGTGTGGTTGTGGGAGGAGACTGGGTGTGCAATTTATGTGTTTTCAGGCTGTATGGCCTCCACCTGTGGTGATTCATTCCACCTGTGCAAGCTGCTCTCCCCTTTGGCCGAGCACGTCCCGCACACAACGCTGCAATTCGAGAAATGGCATCTTGCTATTGCAATCATGTATTTGTACCCGATGGCCGTGTAACATTGGTTGATATGTTCATTCGGCTATGGTCCCATTGTTTCACATACAATCTTTGCAGTCGCGAACAGACTTGTGAAGGGTCAGTGGAACGTAGTACTCGAGTAACGGTGGACCCTCATGCATCACTGTACCGAGTTGCAACGACGGCCGGGGCGTCCCATTTGTGAGTGAAGGCAGTTGCCATTTTCACACACAGCCGCACTAGATGGATTAATTTGTGATTTCAAGCGGCCACAGATGCCTTTTCGACGTGATGTTGCAAATGAGGAATTCGAAGGGCGGCGCTTTCGGTTATCAGCTAGCGGTGAGGAGATGCCCACAGGTCTGACTGCAAATATAACGTTCTATTGTTCAATGTCCTTGGGACAGGGGCCATGGCGAGGATGCATGATTGATTTGAATAGTTTGGGATGCGCAATAGCGAAGTGGACGATGAGGCCGGACGTTCCCAAATACATGTTACTTCACAACACTGGAATTACGGGCTGGGGCACAGTGGATTTTGCAGGCTGCATAACGCACAGACTCAATGGAATTCGCACATGTTATGTGAGTATGGAAACAGGCGTTTTCATTACGGGATGAGGGAATGATGAATGGATGCATGGGCAGATGATTTGATACAGTGTTTGCCATGTACAGGGCTTCTTGGAATCTGTCCGCCTCCCCTGCGCTATGTGATGCAGGGCTGCCATAGTGGGACCATCGTCTATCTGGCCTTGTTGAGCCCTCCCTGTCTCGACGCGCCCTCAGACACTTGTGTCCATGCACGTTACCAATCCCATCTGATGGATTCTGTTTTCACAGACGCATGCACAGGTACACTCGTTTGTGATGGTGTTTACACCTCGATATAGATAGTTATGAGTCGCAAGTGGTTTTGGGGTGGTGATGATCCTTTGGAGTGGCCTAGCATGCATATGGCTGTGGATTTAGTGTGATCATTGAAGTGAGTTGTTCGAATGTAGTTCTGATGGCCATTCTGTTCTTTTTCTTTTCTTTTGGTTGACAGGTATCTCCTCCCCTTTTGCCACTGCCATCTGTATGCCACTCCTGCAGATGGCTTTTACTCCCGACACCTGCTGCTTCGTGTTAATCAGTGGAGCAGCATTACGATCTTATGGGACGATCGCCAATGGGCCACATGCCCTTACGCAGTACTAGTGGCTCGGAGCAACATTTCGGCCTTTCAGCTGGACTAGTGCCTCCCCATTGGGACGGCCCTGCGGTTCTGTGCGCTTCCATGTTGCCTTTTCGTACGAGAATGTGGCTCTGTGTACCATGAAGGAACAGGGCGTCACACAAGAAGTAGCTGGTCATTTCTTGCGGATGCAGCCCACAATGGTGAAATGTGTTTTGGAGTTCATGGCCTAATGGCTGTATGGGCTTGGTGAATTTGTTGTGCATTAAATTTCCATTCTGATATGGGCCGTGTAGCGTTCTTCTTTCCAAGTGATGTGGCATATTCCTATTTGGGGAGCGATGTGTTGTGAGGAGATCTGCATTGGGTTCCAGCTTCGGAGTATAGTTGCGTGGTACTGTGCTGGGCGCGTTTGCCTACGAAGCCCAGTGAGGTCAGGGATGAGGGCTGCCAATATGACTGTTTGAATGATGTCATGCTCAGGGGCGGGGGATTAGGTTTTGTGTAACAGATGCCGGTCAGCCAGGTGGACTGGTGGAATGATGTGATTTTCGGAATATTGCTGGTCACAGGTGCCTGTGTTTGCGTGCGTTTCATGGTGGGGGACTGTGGTCATGTCCATTGGAATGGCTTCTGTATTCGTGCCATCTGTGCCCTGCGGCTCCCATTGGCCCCTCTTGAGATTCTTTTGTTCGTTGGCATGCATGGGTGACTTGTACATTTCACTGGTTGCATTGTGACTTCATTGCACCTACGGGGAGTTGTACTATGTGGCCAGGGAGCGGTGTACAGGCACTCAGTGGGGCCGTTTACGGTTGATTCGCGATGCCGTACTTCTCACCATGGCGGAATGGTACTTTCCGCCGTGCTTGATGGCGTTAGGTACATGTCCGCTAGGGTCGGAATTCGCGTACCCTTGCGCCATGGTGGTATTTACGGTTTGGCATGGCGCGCGCGTGCGTACTTGGTGCAGTTAGCGTTGGCGTTCACTACGGTGTCGCTAATGGCATCGTACTTTGCGGTGACGGGTCATAGTCGCACCGAGCGCTATTCGATGGCGGTATTGCATTTCCGCCATCGTTTTTCGATTTCCGCCAGGGTCGTAATGAGGCCCAAGGACCACCAGAATACCAGCCCAGGACCACCAGCATGCCAGTCCAGGGTACAGCCATGCAAGGACAACCTGCATGCCAGTCCAGGACCACCAGCATACCAGTCCAGGCTACAGCCACACAAGGACCACCAGCATACCAGTTCAGGCTACAGGCATCCAAGGAACACAAGCATGCCAGCCCAGCACCACAAGCATACCAGTACAGGGTACAGCCACACAAGGACCACCAGCATGCCAGCCCAAGACCACCAGAATGCCAGTCCAGGGTTCAGCCACACTAGCACCACCAGCATGCCAGCCCAAAACCACCTGCATACTAGTCCATAGTACAGCCACACAAGGACCACCAGCATGCCAGACCAGGGTACAACCACACAAGGACCTCCAGCATACCAGTCCAGGCAACAACCACACAAGGAATACCAGCATGCCAGCCCAGCACCACCAGCATACCAGTCCAGGATACACCCATACAAGGACCAAGGCATACCAGCTCAGGACCACCAGCACACCTGCCAGGACCACCAGCATGCCAGCCCAGCACCACCAGAATGCCAGTCCAGGGTATAGCCACACTAGGACCACCAGCATACCAGCCCAGGACCACCAGCATACCAGTCCAGAGTACAGCTACACAAGGATCACCAGCATACCAGCCCAGGAGCACCAGCGTGCCAGTACAGGGTATAGCCACACTAGGACCACCAGCATACCAGCCCAGGACCACCAGCATGCCAGTACAGGGTATAGCCACACTATGACCACCAGCATAAGAGCCCAGGACCACCAGCATACCAGTCCAGGGTACACCCACACAAGGACCAGCAGAATACCAGCCCAGGACCACCAGCATGCCAGTCCAGCATACAGCCACGCAAAGACAATCTGCAAGTCAGTCCAGGACCACCAGCATGCCAGTCCAGGGTACAGCCACACAAAGACCACCAGCATACCAGCCCAGGACCACCAGCATGTCAGTACAGGGTATAGCCACACTAGGACCACCAGCATACCAGCCCAGGACCACCAGCATACCAGTCCAGGGTACAGCTACACAAGGACCACCAGCATGCCAGCCCAGGACCACCGGCATACCAGTCCATAGTACAGCCACACAAGGACCACCAGCATACCAGTCTAGGCTACAACCACACAAGGAATACCAGCATGCCAGCCCAGCACCACCAGCATACCTGTCCAGGGTACAGCTACACAAGGACCACCAGCATACCAGCCCAGGACCACCAAAATACCTGTCCAGGGTACAACCACACAAGGACCACCAGAATACCAGCCCAGGACCACCAGCATGCCAGTCCAGGGTACAGCCACGCAAGGACAACCTGCATACCAGTCCAGGACCACCAGCATACCAGTCCAGGCTACAGCCACACAAGGACCACCAGCATACCAGTTCAGGCTACAGCTACACGAGGAACACAAGCATGGCAGCCCAGCACCACCGGCATACCCGTCCAGAGTACAGCCACACAAGGACCACCAGCATACCAGCTCAGGACCACCACAATGCCAGTCCAGGGTTCAGCCACACTAGTACCACCAGCATGCCAGCCCAAAACCACTGGCATACCAGTCCATAGTACAGCCACACAAGGACCACCAGCATACCAGTCCAGGACCACCAGCATGTCAGACCAGGGTGCAGCCACACAAGGACCACCAGCATACCAGTCCAGGCAACAACCACACAAGGAATACCAGCATGCCAGCCCAGCACCACCAGCATACCAGTCCACGGTACAGCCATACAAGGACCAAGGCATACCAGCTCAGGACCACCAGCATACCAGCCAGGACCACCAGCATGCCAGCCCAGCACCACCAGAATGCCAGTCCAGTGTATAGCCACACTAGGACCACCAGCATACCAGCTAAGGACCACCAGCATACCAGTCCAGAGTACAGCTACACAAAGATCACCAGCATACCAGCTCAGGATCACCAGCGTGCCAGTACAGGGTATAGCCACACTATGACCACCAGCATAAGAGCCCAGGACCACCAGCATACCAGTCCAGGGAACAGCTACACAAGGATCACCAGCATACCAGCCCAGGACCACCAGCATGCCAGCCCAAGACCACCAGCATGCCAGCCCAGCACCACCAGAATGCCAGTCCAGGGTTCAGCCACACTAGGGCCACCAGAAAGCCAGCCCAGGATCATCGGCATACCAGTCCACAGTACAGCCACACCAGGACCACGAGCATACCAGTCCAGGACCACCAGCATGCCAGTCCAGGGTACAGCCACACAAGGACCACCAGCATACCAGTCCAGGCTACAACCCCACAAGGAACACCAGCATGCCAGCCCAGCACCACCTGCATACCAATCCAGGGTACAGCCACACAAGGACCACCAGCATACCAGCTCAGGACCACCAACATAACAGTCCAGGACCACCAGCATGCCAGCCCAGCACCACCAGAATGCCAGCCAGGGTTTAGCCACACTAGGACCACCAGCATGCCAGCCCAGGACCACCAGCATACCAGTCCATAGTACAGCCACACAAGGACCACAAGCGTACCAGCCCAGGACAACCAGCAGCCAGTCCAGGGTACAGCCATACTAGGACCACCAGCATACCAGCCCAGGACCACCAACATACCAGTCCAGGATACAGCTACACAAGGACCACCAGCATACCAGCCCAAGACCACCAGAATACCTGTCCAGGGTACAACCACACAAGGACCACCAGAATACCAGCCCAGGACCACCAGCATGCCAGTCCAGGGTACAGCCATGCAAGGACAACCTGCATGCCAGTCCAGGACCACCAGCATACCAGTCCAGGCTACAGCCACACAAGGACCACCAGCATACCAGTTCAGGCTACAGCCACACAAGGAACACAAGCATGCCAGCCCAGCACCACCGGCATACCAGTACATGGTACAGCCACACAAGGACCACCAGCATACCAGCTCAGGACCACCAGCATACCAGACCAGGACAACCAGCATGCCAGCCCAGCACCACCAGAATGCCAGTCCAGGGTTCAGCCACACTAGCAGCACCAGCATGCCAGCCCAAAACCACCGGCATACCAGTCCATAGTACAGCCACACAAGGACAACCAGCATTCCAGTCCAGGACCACCAGCATGCCAGACCAGGGTACAGCCACACAAGGACCACCAGCATACCAGTCCAGACAACAACCACACAAGGAATACCAGCATGCCAGCCCAGCACCACCAGCATACCAGTCCAGGATACACCCATACAAGGACCAAGGCATACCAGCTCAGGACCACCAGCACACCAGCCAGGACCACCAGCATGCCAGCCCAGCACCACCAGAATGCCAGTCCAGGGTATAGCCACACTAGGACCACCAGCATACCAGCCCAGGAACACCAGCATACCAGTCCAGAGTACAGCTACACAAGGATCACCAGCATACCAGCCCAGGAGCACCAGCGTGCCAGTACAGGGTATAGCCACAGTAGGACCACCAGCATACCAGCCCAGGACCACCAGCATGCCAGTACAGGGTATAGCCACACTATGACCACCAGCATAAGAGCCCAGGACCACCAGCATACCAGTCCAGGGTACAGCTACACAAGGATCACCAGCATACCAGCCCAGGACCACCGGAATACAAGTCCAGGGTACACCCACACAAGGACCAGCAGAATACCAGCCCAGGACCACCAGCATGCCAGTCCAGCATACAGCCACGCAAAGACAATCTGCAAGTCAGTCCAGGACCACCAGCATGCCAGTCCAGGGTACAGCCACACAAAGACCACCAGCATACCAGCCCAGGACCACCAGCATGTCAGTACAGGGTATAGCCACACTAGGACCACCAGCATACCAGCCCATGACCACCAGCATACCAGTCCAGGGTACAGCTACACAAGGACCACCAGCATGCCAGCCCAGGACCACCGGCATACCAGTCCATAGTACAGCCACACAAGGACCACCAGCATACCAGTCCAGGACCACCAGCATGTCAGTGCAGGGTACAGCCACACAAGAACCACCAGCATACCAGTCTAGGCTACAACCACACAAGGAATACCAGCATGCCAGCCCAGCACCACCAGCATACCTGTCCAGGGTACAGCTACACAAGGACCACCAGCATACCAGCCCAGGACCACCAAAATACCTGTCCAGGGTACAACCACACAAGGACCACCAGAATACCAGCCCAGGACCCCCAGCATGCTAGTCCAGGGTACAGCCACGCAAGGACAACCTGCATACCAGTCCAGGACCACCAGCATACCAGTCCAGGCTACAGCCACACAAGGACCACCAGCATACCAGTTCAGGCTACAGCCACACAAGGAACACAAGCATGGCATCCCAGCACCACCGGCATACCAGTCCAGAGTACAGCCACACAAGGACCACCAGCATACCAGCTCAGGACCACCAGAATGGGTTCATCCACACTAGCACCACCAGCATGCCAGCCCAAAACCACTGGCATACCAGTCCATAGTACAGCCACACAAGGACCACCAGCATACCAGTCCAGGACCACCAGCATGCCAGACCAGGGTACAGCCACACAAGGACCACCAGCATACCAGTCCAGGCAACAACCACACAAGGAATATCAGCATGCCAGCCCAGCACCACCAGCATACCAGTCCAGGGTACACCCATACAAGGACCAAGGCATACCAGCTCAGGACCACCAGCATACCAGCCAGGACCATCAGCATGCCAGCCCAGCACCACCAGAATGCCAGTCCAGGGTATAGCCACACTAGGACCACCAGCATACCAGCCCAGGACCACCAGCATACCAGTCCAGAGTACAGCTACACAAGGATCACCAGCATACCAGCCCAGGAGCACCAGTGTGCCAGTACAGGGTATAGCCACACTAGGACCACGAGCATACCAGCCCAGGACCACCAGCATGCCAGTACAGGGTATCGCCACACTATGACCACCAGCATAAGAGCACAGGACCACCAGCATACCAGTCCAGGGTACAGCTACACAAGGATCACCAGCATACCAGCCCAGGACCACCGGAATACCAGTCCAGGGTACAGCCACACAAGGACCACCAGAATACCAGCCCAGGACAACCAGCATGCCAGTCCAGCATACAGCCACGCAAAGACAATCTGCAAGTCAGTCCAGGACCATCAGAATGCCAGTCCAGGGTACAGCCACACAAAGACCACCAGCATACCAGCCCAAGACCACCAGCATGTCAGTACAAGGTATAGCCACACTAGGACCACCAGCATACCAGCCCAGGACCACCAGCATACCAGTCCAGGGTACAGCTACACAAGGACCACCAGCATGTCAGCCCAGGACCGCCGGCATACCATTCCATAGTACAGCCACACAAGGTCCACCAGCATACCAGTCCATGACCACCAGCATGTCAGTCCAGGGTACAGCCACACAAGAACCACCAGCATACCAGTCTAGGCTACAACCACACAAGGAATACCAGCATGCCAGCCCAGCACCACCAGCATACCAGTCCAGGGTACAGCTACACAAGGACTACCAGCATACCAGCCCAGGACCACCAGCATGCCAGTACAGAGTATAGCCACACTAGGACCACCAGCATACCAGCCCAGGACCACCAGCATACCAGTCCAGGGTACAGCTACACAAGTATCACCAGCATACCAGCCTAGGACCACCAGAATACCATTCCAGGGTACAGCCACACAAGGACCACCAGAATACCAGCCCAGGACCACCAGCATGCCAGTCCAGGGTACAGCCACGCAAGGACAACCTGCAAGGCAGCCCAGGACCACCATCATGCCAATCCAGGGTACAGCCACACAAGGACCACCAGCATACCAGCCAAGTACCAAAAGCATGCCAGTCCAGGGTACAGCCACACAAGGATCACCAGCAAGCCAGTCCAGCACCACCAGCATGCCAGTCCAAGATACAGCCACACGGAGCACCATCATACCAGCCCAGGACCACCAGCATGCCAGTCCAGGGTACAGCCACACTAGGATCCCAGCATACCAGCCCAGGACCACCAGCATGCCAATCCAGCGTACAACCACGCAAGGAACACCAGCATGCCAGCTCAGCACCACCAGCATACCAGTACAGGGTACAGCCATACAAGGACCACCAGCATTCCAGCTCAGGACCACCAGCATGCCAGCCTAGGACCACCAGCATGCCAGCCCAGGACCACCAGCATGCCAGTCCAGGGTACAGCCACACTAGGACCACCAGCATACCAGCACAGGACCACCAGAATGTCAGTCCAGGGTTCAGCCACACTAGGTCCACCAGCATGCCAGCCCAGGATCACTGGAATACCAGTCCATAGTACAGCCACACCAGGACCACGAGCATACCAGTCCAGGACCACCACCATGCCAGTCCAGGGTACAGCCGCACAAGGACCACCAGCATACCAGTCCAGGCTACAACCCCACAAGGAACACCAGCATGCCAGCCCGGCACCACCTGTATACCAGTCCAGGGTACAGCCACACAAGGACCACCATCATACCAGCTCAGGACCACCAGCATAACAATCCAGGACCACCAGCATGCCAGCCCAGCACCACCAGAATGCCAGCCAGGGTTCAGCCACACTAGGACCACCAGCATGCCAGCCCAGGACCACCAGCATACCAGTCCATAGTACAGCCACACAAGGACCACCAGCATACCAGCCCAGGACAACCAGCAGCCAGTCCAGGGTACAGCCATACTAGGACCACCAGCATACCAGCCCAGGACCACCAGCATACCAGTCCAGGATACAGCAACACAAGGACCACCAGCATACCAGCCCAGGACCACCAGAATACCTGTCCAGGGTACAACCACACAATGACCACCAGCATGCCAGCCCAGGACCACCAGCATGCCAGTCCAGGGTACAGCCACACTAGGACCACCAGCATACCAGCCCAGGACCACCAGAATGTCAGTCCAGGGTTCAGCCACACTAGGACCACCAGCATGCCAGCCCAGGATCACTGGAATACCAGTCCATAGTACAGCCACACCAGGACCACGAGCATACCAGTCCAGGACCACCACCATGCCAGTCCAGGGTACAGCCGCACAAGGACCACCAGCATACCAGTCCAGGCTACAACCCCACAAGGAACACCAGCATGCCAGCCCGGCACCACCTGTATACCAGTCCAGGGTACAGCCACACAAGGACCACCAGCATACCAGCTCAGGACCACCAGCATAACAATCCAGGACCACCAGCATGCCAGCCCAGCACCACCAGAATGCCAGCCAGGGTTCAGCCACACTAGGACCACCAGCATGCCAGCCCAGGACCACCAGCATACCAGTCCATAGTACAGCCACACAAGGACCACCAGCATACCAGCCCAGGACAACCAGCAGCCAGTCCAGGGTACAGCCATACTAGGACCACCAGCATACCAGCCCAGGACCACCAGCATACCAGTCCAGGATACAGCAACACAAGGACCACCAGCATACCAGCCCAGGACCACCAGAATACCTGTCCAGGGTACAACCACACAATGACCACCAGAATACCAGCCCAGGACCACCAGCATGCCAGTCCAGGGTACAGCTACACAAAGATCACCAGCATACCAGCTCAGGATCACCAGCGTGCCAGTACAGGGTATAGCCACACTATGACCACCAGCATAAGAGCCCAGGACCACCAGCATACCAGTCCAGGGAACAGCTACACAAGGATCACCAGCATACCAGCCCAGGACCACCAGCATGCCAGCCCAAGACCACCAGCATGCCAGCCCAGCACCACCAGAATGCCAGTCCAGGGTTCAGCCACACTAGGGCCACCAGAAAGCCAGCCCAGGATCATCGGCATACCAGTCCACAGTACAGCCACACCAGGACCACGAGCATACCAGTCCAGGACCACCAGCATGCCAGTCCAGGGTACAGCCACACAAGGACCACCAGCATACCAGTCCAGGCTACAACCCCACAAGGAACACCAGCATGCCAGCCCAGCACCACCTGCATACCAATCCAGGGTACAGCCACACAAGGACCACCAGCATACCAGCTCAGGACCACCAACATAACAGTCCAGGACCACCAGCATGCCAGCCCAGCACCACCAGAATGCCAGCCAGGGTTTAGCCACACTAGGACCACCAGCATGCCAGCCCAGGACCACCAGCATACCAGTCCATAGTACAGCCACACAAGGACCACAAGCGTACCAGCCCAGGACAACCAGCAGCCAGTCCAGGGTACAGCCATACTAGGACCACCAGCATACCAGCCCAGGACCACCAACATACCAGTCCAGGATACAGCTACACAAGGACCACCAGCATACCAGCCCAAGACCACCAGAATACCTGTCCAGGGTACAACCACACAAGGACCACCAGAATACCAGCCCAGGACCACCAGCATGCCAGTCCAGGGTACAGCCATGCAAGGACAACCTGCATGCCAGTCCAGGACCACCAGCATACCAGTCCAGGCTACAGCCACACAAGGACCACCAGCATACCAGTTCAGGCTACAGCCACACAAGGAACACAAGCATGCCAGCCCAGCAACACCGGCATACCAGTACATGGTACAGCCACACAAGGACCACCAGCATACCAGCTCAGGACCACCAGCATACCAGACCAGGACAACCAGCATGCCAGCCCAGCACCACCAGAATGCCAGTCCAGGGTTCAGCCACACTAGCACCACCAGCATGCCAGCCCAAAACCACCGGCATACCAGTCCATAGTACAGCCACACAAGGACAACCAGCATTCCAGTCCAGGACCACCAGCATGCCAGACCAGGGTACAGCCACACAAGGACCACCAGCATACCAGTCCAGACAACAACCACACAAGGAATACCAGCATGCCAGCCCAGCACCACCAGCATACCAGTCCAGGATACACCCATACAAGGACCAAGGCATACCAGCTCAGGACCACCAGCACACCAGCCAGGACCACCAGCATGCCAGCCCAGCACCACCAGAATGCCAGTCCAGGGTATAGCCACACTAGGACCACCAGCATACCAGCCCAGGATCACCAGCATACCAGTCCAGAGTACAGCTACACAAGGATCACCAGCATACCAGCCCAGGAGCACCAGCGTGCCAGTACAGGGTATAGCCACAGTAGTACCACCAGCATACCAGCCCAGGACCACCAGCATGCCAGTACAGGGTATAGCCACACTATGACCACCAGCATAAGAGCCCAGGACCACCAGCATACCAGTCCAGGGTACAGCTACACAAGGATCACCAGCATACCAGCCCAGGACCACCGGAATACAAGTCCAGGGTACACTCACACAAGGACCAGCAGAATACCAGCCCAGGACCACCAGCATGCCAGTCCAGCATACAGCCACGCAAAGACAATCTGCAAGTCAGTCCAGGACCACCAGCATGCCAGTCCAGGGTACAGCCACACAAAGACCACCAGCATACCAGCCCAGGACCACCAGCATGTCAGTACAGGGTATAGCCACACTAGGACCACCAGCATACCAGCCCATGACCACCAGCATACCAGTCCAGGGTACAGCTACACAAGGACCACCAGCATGCCAGCCCAGGACCACCGGCATACCAGTCCATAGTACAGCCACACAAGGACCACCAGCATACCAGTCCAGGACCACCAGCATGTCAGTGCAGGGTACAGCCACACACGAACCACCAGCATACCAGTCTAGGCTACAACCACACAAGGAATACCAGCATGCCAGCCCAGCACCACCAGCATACCTGTCCAGGGTACAGCTACACAAGGACCACCAGCATACCAGCCCAGGACCACCAAAATACCTGTCCAGGGTACAACCACACAAGGACCACCAGAATACCAGCCCAGGACCCCCAGCATGCTAGTCCAGGGTACAGCCACGCAAGGACAACCTGCATACCAGTCCAGGACCACCAGCATACCAGTCCAGGCTACAGCCACACAAGGACCACCAGCATACCAGTTCAGGCTACAGCCACACAAGGAACACAAGCATGGCATCCCAGCACCACCGGCATACCAGTCCAGAGTACAGCCACACAAGGACCACCAGCATACCAGCTCAGGACCACCAGAATGGGTTCATCCACACTAGCACCACCAGCATGCCAGCCCAAAACCACTGGCATACCAGTCCATAGTACAGCCACACAAGGACCACCAGCATACCAGTCCAGGACCACCAGCATGCCAGACCAGGGTACAGCCACACAAGGACCACCAGCATACCAGTCCAGGCAACAACCACACAAGGAATATCAGCATGCCAGCCCAGCACCACCAGCATACCAGTCCAGGGTACACCCATACAAGGACCAAGGCATACCAGCTCAGGACCACCAGCATACCAGCCAGGACCATCAGCATGCCAGCCCAGCACCACCAGAATGCCAGTCCAGGGTATAGCCACACTAGGACCACCAGCATACCAGCCCAGGACCACCAGCATACCAGTCCAGAGTACAGCTACACAAGGATCACCAGCATACCAGCCCAGGAGCACCAGTGTGCCAGTACAGGGTATAGCCACACTATGACCACCAGCATAAGAGCCCAGGACCACCAGCATACCAGTCCAGGGTACAGCTACACAAGGATCACCAGCATACCAGCCCAGGACCACCGGAATACAAGTCCAGGGTACACTCACACAAGGACCAGCAGAATACCAGCCCAGGACCACCAGCATGCCAGTCCAGCATACAGCCACGCAAAGACAATCTGCAAGTCAGTCCAGGACCACCAGCATGCCAGTCCAGGGTACAGCCACACAAAGACCACCAGCATACCAGCCCAGGACCACCAGCATGTCAGTACAGGGTATAGCCACACTAGGACCACCAGCATACCAGCCCATGACCACCAGCATACCAGTCCAGGGTACAGCTACACAAGGACCACCAGCATGCCAGCCCAGGACCACCGGCATACCAGTCCATAGTACAGCCACACAAGGACCACCAGCATACCAGTCCAGGACCACCAGCATGTCAGTGCAGGGTACAGCCACACACGAACCACCAGCATACCAGTCTAGGCTACAACCACACAAGGAATACCAGCATGCCAGCCCAGCACCACCAGCATACCTGTCCAGGGTACAGCTACACAAGGACCACCAGCATACCAGCCCAGGACCACCAAAATACCTGTCCAGGGTACAACCACACAAGGACCACCAGAATACCAGCCCAGGACCCCCAGCATGCTAGTCCAGGGTACAGCCACGCAAGGACAACCTGCATACCAGTCCAGGACCACCAGCATACCAGTCCAGGCTACAGCCACACAAGGACCACCAGCATACCAGTTCAGGCTACAGCCACACAAGGAACACAAGCATGGCATCCCAGCACCACCGGCATACCAGTCCAGAGTACAGCCACACAAGGACCACCAGCATACCAGCTCAGGACCACCAGAATGGGTTCATCCACACTAGCACCACCAGCATGCCAGCCCAAAACCACTGGCATACCAGTCCATAGTACAGCCACACAAGGACCACCAGCATACCAGTCCAGGACCACCAGCATGCCAGACCAGGGTACAGCCACACAAGGACCACCAGCATACCAGTCCAGGCAACAACCACACAAGGAATATCAGCATGCCAGCCCAGCACCACCAGCATACCAGTCCAGGGTACACCCATACAAGGACCAAGGCATACCAGCTCAGGACCACCAGCATACCAGCCAGGACCATCAGCATGCCAGCCCAGCACCACCAGAATGCCAGTCCAGGGTATAGCCACACTAGGACCACCAGCATACCAGCCCAGGACCACCAGCATACCAGTCCAGAGTACAGCTACACAAGGATCACCAGCATACCAGCCCAGGAGCACCAGTGTGCCAGTACAGGGTATAGCCACACTAGGACCACGAGCATACCAGCCCAGGACCACCAGCATGCCAGTACAGGGTATCGCCACACTATGACCACCAGCATAAGAGCACAGGACCACCAGCATACCAGTCCAGGGTACAGCTACACAAGGATCACCAGCATACCAGCCCAGGACCACCGGAATACCAGTCCAGGGTACAGCCACACAAGGACCACCAGAATACCAGCCCAGGACAACCAGCATGCCAGTCCAGCATACAGCCACGCAAAGACAATCTGCAAGTCAGTCCAGGACCATCAGAATGCCAGTCCAGGGTACAGCCACACAAAGACCACCAGCATACCAGCCCAAGACCACCAGCATGTCAGTACAAGGTATAGCCACACTAGGACCACCAGCATACCAGCCCAGGACCACCAGCATACCAGTCCAGGGTACAGCTACACAAGGACCACCAGCATGTCAGCCCAGGACCGCCGGCATACCATTCCATAGTACAGCCACACAAGGTCCACCAGCATACCAGTCCATGACCACCAGCATGTCAGTCCAGGGTACAGCCACACAAGAACCACCAGCATACCAGTCTAGGCTACAACCACACAAGGAATACCAGCATGCCAGCCCAGCACCACCAGCATACCAGTCCAGGGTACAGCTACACAAGGACTACCAGCATACCAGCCCAGGACCACCAGCATGCCAGTACAGAGTATAGCCACACTAGGACCACCAGCATACCAGCCCAGGACCACCAGCATACCAGTCCAGGGTACAGCTACACAAGTATCACCAGCATACCAGCCTAGGACCACCAGAATACCATTCCAGGGTACAGCCACACAAGGACCACCAGAATACCAGCCCAGGACCACCAGCATGCCAGTCCAGGGTACAGCCACGCAAGGACAACCAGCAAGGCAGCCCAGGACCACCATCATGCCAATCCAGGGTACAGCCACACAAGGACCACCAGCATACCAGCCAAGTACCAAAAGCATGCCAGTCCAGGGTACAGCCACACAAGGATCACCAGCAAGCCAGTCCAGCACCACCAGCATGCCAGTCCAAGATACAGCCACACGGAGCACCATCATACCAGCCCAGGACCACCAGCATGCCAGTCCAGGGTACAGCCACACTAGGATCCCAGCATACCAGCCCAGGACCACCAGCATGCCAATCCAGCGTACAACCACGCAAGGAACACCAGCATGCCAGCTCAGCACCACCAGCATACCAGTACAGGGTACAGCCATACAAGGACCACCAGCATTCCAGCTCAGGACCACCAGCATGCCAGCCTAGGACCACAAGCATGCCAGCCCAGGACCACCAGCATGCCAGTCCAGGGTACAGCCACACTAGGACCACCAGCATACCAGCACAGGACCACCAGAATGTCAGTCCAGGGTTCAGCCACACTAGGTCCACCAGCATGCCAGCCCAGGATCACTGGAATACCAGTCCATAGTACAGCCACACCAGGACCACGAGCATACCAGTCCAGGACCACCACCATGCCAGTCCAGGGTACAGCCGCACAAGGACCACCAGCATACCAGTCCAGGCTACAACCCCACAAGGAACACCAGCATGCCAGCCCGGCACCACCTGTATACCAGTCCAGGGTACAGCCACACAAGGACCACCAGCATACCAGCTCAGGACCACCAGCATAACAATCCAGGACCACCAGCATGCCAGCCCAGCACCACCAGAATGCCAGCCAGGGTTCAGCCACACTAGGACCACCAGCATGCCAGCCCAGGACCACCAGCATACCAGTCCATAGTACAGCCACACAAGGACCACCAGCATACCAGCCCAGGACAACCAGCAGCCAGTCCAGGGTACAGCCATACTAGGACCACCAGCATACCAGCCCAGGACCACCAGCATACCAGTCCAGGATACAGCAACACAAGGACCACCAGCATACCAGCCCAGGACCACCAGAATACCTGTCCAGGGTACAACCACACAATGACCACCAGCATGCCAGCCCAGGACCACCAGCATGCCAGTCCAGGGTACAGCCACACTAGGACCACCAGCATACCAGCCCAGGACCACCAGAATGTCAGTCCAGGGTTCAGCCACACTAGGACCACCAGCATGCCAGCCCAGGATCACTGGAATACCAGTCCATAGTACAGCCACACCAGGACCACGAGCATACCAGTCCAGGACCACCACCATGCCAGTCCAGGGTACAGCCGCACAAGGACCACCAGCATACCAGTCCAGGCTACAACCCCACAAAGAACACCAGCATGCCAGCCCGGCACCACCTGTATACCAGTCCAGGGTACAGCCACACAAGGACCACCAGCATACCAGCTCAGGACCACCAGCATAACAATCCAGGACCACCAGCATGCCAGCCCAGCACCACCAGAATGCCAGCCAGGGTTCAGCCACACTAGCACCACCAGCATGCCAGCCCAGGACCACCAGCATACCAGTCCATAGTACAGCCACACAAGGACCACCAGCATACCAGCCCAGGACAACCAGCAGCCAGTCCAGGGTACAGCCATACTAGGACCACCAGCATACCAGCCCAGGACCACCAGCATACCAGTCCAGGATACAGCAACACAAGGACCACCAGCATACCAGCCCAGGACCACCAGAATACCTGTCCAGGGTACAACCACACAATGACCACCAGAATACCAGCCCAGGACCACCAGCATGCCAGTCCAGGGTACAGCCATGTAAGGACAACCTGCATGCCAGTCCAGGACCACCAGCATACCAGTCCAGGCTACAGCCACACAAGGACCACCAGCATACCAGTTCAGGCTACAGCCACACAAGGAACACAAGCATGCCAGCCCAGCACCACCGGCATACCAGTCCAGGGTAAAGCCACACAAGGACCACCAGCATACCAGCTCAGGACAACCAGCATGCCAGCCCAAGACCACCAGCATGCCAACCCAGCACCATCAGAATGCCAGTCCAGGGTTCAGCCACACTAGGGCCACCAGCATGCCAGCCCAGGATCATCGGCATACCAGTCCACAGTACAGCCACACAAGGACCACGAGCATACCAGTCCAGGACCACCAGCATGCCAGTCCAGGGTACAGCCACACAAGGACCACCAGCATACCAGTCCAGGCTACAACCCCACAAGGAACACGAGCATGCCAGCCCAGCACCACCTGCATACCAGTCCAGGGTACAGCCACACAAGGACCACCAGCATACCAGCTCAGGACCACCAGCATAACAGTCCAGGACCACCAGCATGCCAGCCCAGCACCACCAGAATGCCAGCCAGGGTTTAGCCACACTAGGACCACCAGCATGCCAGCCCAGGACCACCAGCATACCAGTCCATAGTACAGCCACACAAGGACCACAAGCTTACCAGCCCAGGACAACCAGCAGCCAGTCCAGGGTACAGCCATACTAGGACCACCAGCATACCAGCCCAGGACCACCAAAATATCTGTCCAGGGTACAACCACACAAGGACCACCAGAATACCAGCCCAGGACGACCAGCATGCCAGTCCAGGGTACAGCCACGCAAGGACAACCTGCATACCAGTCTAGGACCACCAGCATACCAGTCCAGGCTACAGCCACACAAGGACCACCAGCATACCAGTTCAGGCTACAGCCACACAAGGAACACAAGCATGGCAGCCCAGCACCACCGGCATACCAGTCCAGAGTACAGCCACACAAGGACCACCAGCATACCAGCTCAGGACCACCAGAATGCCAGTCCAGGGTTCAGCCACACTAGCACCACCAGCATGCCAGCCCAAAACCACTGGCATACCAGTCCATAGTACAGCCACACAAGGACCACCAGCATACCAGTCCAGGACCACCAGCATGCCAGACCAGGGTACAGCCACACAAGGACCACCAGCATACCAGTCCAGGCAACAACCACACAAGGAATATCAGCATGCCAGCCCAGCACCACCAGCATACCAGTCCAGGGTACACCCATACAAGGACCAAGGCATACCAGCTCAGGACCACCAGCATACCAGCCAGGACCATCAGCAGGCCAGCCCAGCACCACCAGAATGCCAGTCCAGGGTATAGCCACACTAGGACCACCAGCATACCAGCCCAGGACCACCAGCATACCAGTCCAGAGTACAGCTACACAAGGATCACCAGCATACCAGCCCAGGAGCACCAGCGTGCCAGTACAGGGTATAGCCACACTAGGACCACCAGCATACCAGCCCAGGACCACCAGCATGCCAGTACAGGGTATCGCCACACTATGACCACCAGCATAAGAGCACAGGACCACCAGCATACCAGTCCAGGGAACAGCTACACAAGGATCACCAGCATACCAGCCCAGGACCACCGGAATACCAGTCCAGGGTACAGCCACACAAGGACCACCAGAATACCAGCCCAGGACCACCAGCATGCCAGTCCAGCATACAGCCACGCAAAGACAATCTGCAAGTCAGTCCAGGACCACCAGAATGCCAGTCCAGGGTACAGCCACACAAAGACCACCAGCATACCAGCCCAGGACCCAGGTCAGTACAAGGTATAGCCACACTAGGACCACCAGCATACCAGCCCAGGACCACCAGCATACCATTCCAGGGTACAGCTACACAAGGACCACCAGCATGCCAGCCCAGGACCGCCGGCATACCATTCCATAGTACAGCCACACAAGGTCCACCAGCATACCAGTCCAGGACCACCAGCATGTCAGTCCAGGGTACAGCCACACAAGAACCACCAGCATACCAGTCTAGGCTACAACCACACAAGGAATACCAGCATGCCAGCCCAGCACCACCAGCATACCAGTCCAGGGTCCAGCTACACAAGGACCACCAGAATACCAACACCAGGACCACCAGCATGCCAGTCCACACTCCAGGGTACAGCAACGCAAAGACATCCTGCAAGTCAGTCCAGGAACACCAGCATGCTAGTCCAGGGTACAGCCACACAAGGACCACCAGCATACCAGCCCAGGACCACCAGCATGTCAGTACAGGGTATAGCCACACTAGGACCAACAGCATACCAGCCCAGGACCACTAGCATACCAGTCCAGGGTACAGCTACACAAGGACCACCAGCATGCCAGCCCAGTACCACCGGCTTACCAGTCCATAGTACAGCCACACAAGGACCACCAGCATACCAGTCCAGGACCACCAGCATGTCAGTCCAGGGTACAGCCACACAAGGACCACCAGCATACCAGTCTAGGCTACAACCACATAAGGAATACCAGCATGCCAGCCCAGCACCACCAGCATACCAGTCCAGGGTACAGCCATACAAGGACCACAGAATACCAGCTCAGGACCACCAGCATACCAGCCCAGGACCACCAGCATGCCAGCCCAGGACCACCAGCATACCAGTCCATACTGCAGCCACACAAGGACCACCAGCATACCAGCCCAGGACCACCAGCATGCCAGTACAGAGTATAGCCACACTAGGACCACCAGCATACCAGCCCAGGACCACCAGCATACCAGTCCAGGGTACAGCTACACAAAGATCACCAGCATACCAGCCTAGGACCACCAGAATACCATTCCAGGGTACAGCCACACAAGGACCACCAGAATACCAGCCCAGGACCACCAGCATGCCAGTCCAGGGTACAGCCACGCAAGGACAACCTGCAAGGCAGCCCGGGACCACCAGCATGCCAATCCAGGGTACAGCCACACAAGGACCACCAGCATACCAGCCCAGTACCAAAAGCATGCCAGTCCAGGGTACAGCCACACAAGGATCACCAGCAAGCCAGTCCAGCACCACCAGCATGCCAGTCCAAGATACAGCCACACAGAGCACCATCATACCAGCCCAGGACCACCAGCATGCCAGTCCAGGGTACAGCCACACTAGGACCCCAGCATACCAGCCCAGGACCACCAGCATGCCAATCCAAAGTACAACCACGCAAGGAACACCAGCATGCCAGCTCAGCACCACCAGCATACCAGTACAGGGTACAGCCATACAAGGACCACCAGCATACCAGCTCAGGACCACCAGCATGCCAGCCTAGGACCACCAGCATGCCAGCCCAGGACCACCAGCATGCCAGTCCAGGGTACAGCCACACTAGGACCACCAGCATACCAGCCCAGGACCACCAGAATGACAGTCCAGGGTTCAGCCACACTAGGACCACCAGTATGCCAGCCCAGGATCACCGGAATACCAGTCCATAGTACAGCCACACCAGGACCACAAGCATACCAGTCGAGGACCACCAGCATGCCAGTCCAGGGTACAGCCGCACAAGGACCACCAGCATACCAGTCCCGGCTACAACCCCACAAGGAACACCAGCATGCCAGCCCAGCACCACCTGTATACCAGTCCAGGGTACAGCCACACAAGGACCACCAGCATACCAGCTCAGGACCACCAGCATAACAATCCAGGACCACCAGCATGCCAGCCCAGCACCACCAGAATGCCAGCCAGGGTTCAGCCACACTAGGACCACCAGCATGCCAGCCCAGGACCACCAGCATACCAGTCCATAGTACAGCCACACAAGGACCACAAGCGTACCAGCCCAGGACCACCAGAATACCTGTCCAGGGTACAACCACACAAGGACCACCAGAATACCAGCCCAGGACCACCAGCATGCCAGTCCAGTGTACAGCCACACAAGGACCACCAGAATACCAGCCCAGGACCACCAGCATACCAGTCCAGGCTACAGCCACACAAAGACCACCAGCATACCAGCCCAGGACCACCAGAATACCTGTCCAGGGTACAACCACACAAGGACCACCAGAATACCAGCCCAGGACCACCAGAATACCTGTCCAGGGTAAAACCACACAAGGACCACCAGAATACCAGCCCAGGACCACCAGAATACCTGTCCAGGGTAAAACCACACAAGGACCACCAGAATACCAGCCCAGGACCACCAGCATACCAGTCCAGGCTACAGCCACACAAAGACCACCAGCATACCAGCCAAGGACCACCAGAATACCTGTCCAGGGTACAACCACACAAGGACCACCAGAATACCAGCCCAGGACCACCAGCATGCCAGTCCAGGGTGCAGCCATGCAAGGACAACCTGCATGCCAGTCCAGGACCACCAGCATACCAGTCCAGGGTAAAACCACACAAGGACCACCAGAATACCAGCCCAGGACCACCAGCATACCAGTCCAGGCTACAGCCACACAAAGACCACCAGCATACCAGCCAAGGACCACCAGAATACCTGTCCAGGGTACAACCACACAAGGACCACCAGAATACCAGCCCAGGACCACCAGCATGCCAGTCCAGGGTGCAGCCATGCAAGGACAACCTGCATGCCAGTCCAGGACCACCAGCATACCAGTCCAGGCTACAGCACACAAGGACCACCAGCATACCAGTTCAGGCTACAGCCACACAAGGAACACAAGCATGCCAGCCCAGCACCACCGGCATACCAGTCCAGGGTACAGCCACACAAGGACCACCAGCATACCAGCTCAGGACAACCAGCATGCCAGCCCAAGACCACCAGCATGCCAGCCCAGCACCATCAGAATGCCAGTCCAGGGTTCAGCCACACTAGGGCCACCAGCATGCCAGCCCAGGATCATCGGCATACCAGTCCACAGTACAGCCACACCAGGACCACGAGCATACCAGTCCATGACCACCAGCATGTCAGTCCAGGGTACAGCCACACAAGGACCATCAGCATACCAGTCCAGGCTACAACCCCACAAGGAACACCAGCATGCCAGCCCAGCACCACCTGCATACCAGTCCAGGGTACAGCCACACAAGGACCACCAGCATACCAGCTCAGGACCACCAGCATAACAGTCCAGGACCACCAGCATGCCAGCCCAGCACCACCAGAATGCCAGCCAGGGTTTAGCCACACTAGGACCACCAGCATGCCAGCCCTGGACCACCAGCATACCAGTCCATAGTACAGCCACACAAGGACCACAAGCATACCAGCCCAGGACAACCAGCAGCCAGTCCAGGGTACAGCCATACTAGGACCACCAGCATACCAGCCCAGGACCACCAACATACCAGTCAAGGATACAGCTACACAAGGACCACCAGCATACCAGCCCAGGACCACCAGAATACCTGTCCAGGGTACAACCACACAAGGACCACCAGAATACCAGCCCAGGACCACCAGCATGCCAGTCCAGGGTACAGCCATGCAAGGACAACCTGCATGCCAGTGCAGGACCACCAGCATACCAGTCCAGGCTACAGCCACACAAGGACCACCAGCATACCAGTTCAGGCTACAGCCACACAAGGAACACAAGCATGCCAGCCCAGCACCACCAGCATACCAGTACAGGGTACAGCCACACAAGGACCACCAGCATACCAGCTCAGGACCACCAGCATACCAGACCAGGACAACCAGCATGCCAGCCCAAGACCACCAGAATGCCAGTCCAGGGTTCAGCCACACTCTCACCACCAGCATGCCACCCCAAAACCACCGGCATACCAGTCCATAGTACAGCCACACAAGGACCACCAGCATACCAGTCCAGGACCACCAGCATGCCAGACCAGGGTACAGCCACACAAGGACCACCAGCATACCAGTCCAGGCAACAACCACACAAGAAATACCAGCATGCCAGCCCAGCACCACCAGCATACCAGTCCAGGATACACCCATACAAGGACCAAGGCATACCAGCTCAGGACCACCAGCACACCAGCCAGGACCACCAGCATGCCAGCCCAGCACCACCAGAATGCCAGTCCAGGGTATAGCCACACTAGGACCACCAGCATACCAGCCCAGGACCACCAGCATACCAGTCCAGAGTACAGCTACACAAGGATCACCAGCATACCAGCCCAGGAGCACCAGCGTGCCAGTACAGGGTATAGCCACACTAGGACCACCAGCATACCAGCCCAGGACCACCAGCATGCCAGTACAGGGTATAGCCACACTATGACCACCAGCATAAGAGCCCAGGACCACCAGCATACCAGTCCAGGGTACAGCTACACACGGATCACCAGCATACCAGCCCAGGACCACCGGAATACCAGTCCAGGGTACACCCACACAAGCACCAGCAGAATACCAGCCCAGGACCACCAGCATGCCAGTCCAGCATACAGCCACGCAAAGACAATCTGCAAGTCAGTCCAGGACCACCAGCATGCCAGTCCAGGGTACAGCCACACAAGGACCACCAGAATACCAGCCCAGGACAACCAGCATGCCAGTCCAGCATACAGCCACGCAAAGACAATCTGCAAGTCAGTCCAGGACCATCAGAATGCCAGTCCAGGGTACAGCCACACAAAGACCACCAGCATACCAGCCCAAGACCACCAGCATGTCAGTACAAGGTATAGCCACACTAGGACCACCAGCATACCAGCCCAGGACCACCAGCATACCAGTCCAGGGTACAGCTACACAAGGACCACCAGCATGTCAGCCCAGGACCGCCGGCATACCATTCCATAGTACAGCCACACAAGGTCCACCAGCATACCAGTCCATGACCACCAGCATGTCAGTCCAGGGTACAGCCACACAAGAACCACCAGCATACCAGTCTAGGCTACAACCACACAAGGAATACCAGCATGCCAGCCCAGCACCACCAGCATACCAGTCCAGGGTACAGCTACACAAGGACTACCAGCATACCAGCCCAGGACCACCAGCATGCCAGTACAGAGTATAGCCACACTAGGACCACCAGCATACCAGCCCAGGACCACCAGCATACCAGTCCAGGGTACAGCTACACAAGTATCACCAGCATACCAGCCTAGGACCACCAGAATACCATTCCAGGGTACAGCCACACAAGGACCACCAGAATACCAGCCCAGGACCACCAGCATGCCAGTCCAGGGTACAGCCACGCAAGGACAACCTGCAAGGCAGCCCAGGACCACCATCATGCCAATCCAGGGTACAGCCACACAAGGACCACCAGCATACCAGCCAAGTACCAAAAGCATGCCAGTCCAGGGTACAGCCACACAAGGATCACCAGCAAGCCAGTCCAGCACCACCAGCATGCCAGTCCAAGATACAGCCACACGGAGCACCATCATACCAGCCCAGGACCACCAGCATGCCAGTCCAGGGTACAGCCACACTAGGATCCCAGCATACCAGCCCAGGACCACCAGCATGCCAATCCAGCGTACAACCACGCAAGGAACACCAGCATGCCAGCTCAGCACCACCAGCATACCAGTACAGGGTACAGCCATACAAGGACCACCAGCATTCCAGCTCAGGACCACCAGCATGCCAGCCTAGGACCACCAGCATGCCAGCCCAGGACCACCAGCATGCCAGTCCAGGGTACAGCCACACTAGGACCACCAGCATACCAGCACAGGACCACCAGAATGTCAGTCCAGGGTTCAGCCACACTAGGACCACCAGCATGCCAGCCCAGGATCACTGGAATACCAGTCCATAGTACAGCCACACCAGGACCACGAGCATACCAGTCCAGGACCACCACCATGCCAGTCCAGGGTACAGCCGCACAAGGACCACCAGCATACCAGTCCAGGCTACAACCCCACAAGGAACACCAGCATGCCAGCCCGGCACCACCTGTATACCAGTCCAGGGTACAGCCACACAAGGACCACCAGCATACCAGCTCAGGACCACCAGCATAACAATCCAGGACCACCAGCATGCCAGCCCAGCACCACCAGAATGCCAGCCAGGGTTCAGCCACACTAGGACCACCAGCATGCCAGCCCAGGACCACCAGCATACCAGTCCATAGTACAGCCACACAAGGACCACCAGCATACCAGCCCAGGACAACCAGCAGCCAGTCCAGGGTACAGCCATACTAGGACCACCAGCATACCAGCCCAGGACCACCAGCATACCAGTCCAGGATACAGCAACACAAGGACCACCAGCATACCAGCCCAGGACCACCAGAATACCTGTCCAGGGTACAACCACACAATGACCACCAGCATGCCAGCCCAGGACCACCAGCATGCCAGTCCAGGGTACAGCCACACTAGGACCACCAGCATACCAGCCCAGGACCACCAGAATGTCAGTCCAGGGTTCAGCCACACTAGGACCACCAGCATGCCAGCCCAGGATCACTGGAATACCAGTCCATAGTACAGCCACACCAGGACCACGAGCATACCAGTCCAGGACCACCACCATGCCAGTCCAGGGTACAGCCGCACAAGGACCACCAGCATACCAGTCCAGGCTACAACCCCACAAGGAACACCAGCATGCCAGCCCGGCACCACCTGTATACCAGTCCAGGGTACAGCCACACAAGGACCACCAGCATACCAGCTCAGGACCACCAGCATAACAATCCAGGACCACCAGCATGCCAGCCCAGCACCACCAGAATGCCAGCCAGGGTTCAGCCACACTAGGACCACCAGCATGCCAGCCCAGGACCACCAGCATACCAGTCCATAGTACAGCCACACCAGGACCACGAGCATACCAGTCCAGGACCACCACCATGCCAGTCCAGGGTACAGCCGCACAAGGACCACCAGCATACCAGTCCAGGCTACAACCCCACAAGGAACACCAGCATGCCAGCCCGGCACCACCTGTATACCAGTCCAAGATACAGCCACACGGAGCACCATCATACCAGCCCAGGACCACCAGCATGCCAGTCCAGGGTACAGCCACACTAGGATCCCAGCATACCAGCCCAGGACCACCAGCATGCCAATCCAGCGTACAACCACGCAAGGAACACCAGCATGCCAGCTCAGCACCACCAGCATACCAGTACAGGGTACAGCCATACAAGGACCACCAGCATTCCAGCTCAGGACCACCAGCATGCCAGCCTAGGACCACCAGCATGCCAGCCCAGGACCACCAGCATGCCAGTCCAGGGTACAGCCACACTAGGACCACCAGCATACCAGCACAGGACCACCAGAATGTCAGTCCAGGGTTCAGCCACACTAGGACCACCAGCATGCCAGCCCAGGATCACTGGAATACCAGTCCATAGTACAGCCACACCAGGACCACGAGCATACCAGTCCAGGACCACCACCATGCCAGTCCAGGGTACAGCCGCACAAGGACCACCAGCATACCAGTCCAGGCTACAACCCCACAAGGAACACCAGCATGCCAGCCCGGCACCACCTGTATACCAGTCCAGGGTACAGCCACACAAGGACCACCAGCATACCAGCTCAGGACCACCAGCATAACAATCCAGGACCACCAGCATGCCAGCCCAGCACCACCAGAATGCCAGCCAGGGTTCAGCCACACTAGGACCACCAGCATGCCAGCCCAGGACCACCAGCATACCAGTCCATAGTACAGCCACACAAGGACCACCAGCATACCAGCCCAGGACAACCAGCAGCCAGTCCAGGGTACAGCCATACTAGGACCACCAGCATACCAGCCCAGGACCACCAGCATACCAGTCCAGGATACAGCAACACAAGGACCACCAGCATACCAGCCCAGGACCACCAGAATACCTGTCCAGGGTACAACCACACAATGACCACCAGAATACCAGCCCAGGACCACCAGCATGCCAGTCCAGGGTACAGCCATGTAAGGACAACCTGCATGCCAGTCCAGGACCACCAGCATACCAGTCCAGGCTACAGCCACACAAGGACCACCAGCATACCAGTTCAGGCTACAGCCACACAAGGAACACAAGCATGCCAGCCCAGCACCACCGGCATACCAGTCCAGGGTAAAGCCACACAAGGACCACCAGCATACCAGCTCAGGACAACCAGCATGCCAGCCCAAGACCAACAGCATGCCAACCCAGCACCATCAGAATGCCAGTCCAGGGTTCAGCCACACTAGGGCCACCAGCATGCCAGCCCAGGATCATCGGCATACCAGTCCACAGTACAGCCACACAAGGACCACGAGCATACCAGTCCAGGACCACCAGCATGCCAGTCCAGGGTACAGCCACACAAGGACCACCAGCATACCAGTCCAGGCTACAACCCCACAAGGAACACGAGCATGCCAGCCCAGCACCACCTGCATACCAGTCCAGGGTACAGCCACACAAGGACCACCAGCATACCAGCTCAGGACCACCAGCATAACAGTCCAGGACCACCAGCATGCCAGCCCAGCACCACCAGAATGCCAGCCAGGGTTTAGCCACACTAGGACCACCAGCATGCCAGCCCAGGACCACCAGCATACCAGTCCATAGTACAGCCACACAAGGACCACAAGCGTACCAGCCCAGGACAACCAGCAGCCAGTCCAGGGTACAGCCATACTAGGACCACCAGCATACCAGCCCAGGACCACCAAAATATCTGTCCAGGGTACAACCACACAAGGACCACCAGAATACCAGCCCAGGACGACCAGCATGCCAGTCCAGGGTACAGCCACGCAAGGACAACCTGCATACCAGTCTAGGACCACCAGCATACCAGTCCAGGCTACAGCCACACAAGGACCACCAGCATACCAGTTCAGGCTACAGCCACACAAGGAACACAAGCATGGCAGCCCAGCACCACCGGCATACCAGTCCAGAGTACAGCCACACAAGGACCACCAGCATACCAGCTCAGGACCACCAGAATGCCAGTCCAGGGTTCAGCCACACTAGCACCACCAGCATGCCAGCCCAAAACCACTGGCATACCAGTCCATAGTACAGCCACACAAGGACCACCAGCATACCAGTCCAGGACCACCAGCATGCCAGACCAGGGTACAGCCACACAAGGACCACCAGCATACCAGTCCAGGCAACAACCACACAAGGAATATCAGCATGCCAGCCCAGCACCACCAGCATACCAGTCCAGGGTACACCCATACAAGGACCAAGGCATACCAGCTCAGGACCACCAGCATACCAGCCAGGACCATCAGCAGGCCAGCCCAGCACCACCAGAATGCCAGTCCAGGGTATAGCCACACTAGGACCACCAGCATACCAGCCCAGGACCACCAGCATACCAGTCCAGAGTACAGCTACACAAGGATCACCAGCATACCAGCCCAGGAGCACCAGCGTGCCAGTACAGGGTATAGCCACACTAGGACCACCAGCATACCAGCCCAGGACCACCAGCATGCCAGTACAGGGTATCGCCACACTATGACCACCAGCATAAGAGCACAGGACCACCAGCATACCAGTCCAGGGAACAGCTACACAAGGATCACCAGCATACCAGCCCAGGACCACCGGAATACCAGTCCAGGGTACAGCCACACAAGGACCACCAGAATACCAGCCCAGGACCACCAGCATGCCAGTCCAGCATACAGCCACGCAAAGACAATCTGCAAGTCAGTCCAGGACCACCAGCATGCCAATCCAGGGTACAGCCACACAAGGACCACCAGCATACCAGCCCAGTACCAAAAGCATGCCAGTCCAGGGTACAGCCACACAAGGATCACCAGCAAGCCAGTCCAGCACCACCAGCATGCCAGTCCAAGATACAGCCACACAGAGCACCATCATACCAGCCCAGGACCACCAGCATGCCAGTCCAGGGTACAGCCACACTAGGACCCCAGCATACCAGCCCAGGACCACCAGCATGCCAATCCAAAGTACAACCACGCAAGGAACACCAGCATGCCAGCTCAGCACCACCAGCATACCAGTACAGGGTACAGCCATACAAGGACCACCAGCATACCAGCTCAGGACCACCAGCATGCCAGCCTAGGACCACCAGCATGCCAGCCCAGGACCACCAGCATGCCAGTCCAGGGTACAGCCACACTAGGACCACCAGCATACCAGCCCAGGACCACCAGAATGACAGTCCAGGGTTCAGCCACACTAGGACCACCAGTATGCCAGCCCAGGATCACCGGAATACCAGTCCATAGTACAGCCACACCAGGACCACAAGCATACCAGTCGAGGACCACCAGCATGCCAGTCCAGGGTACAGCCGCACAAGGACCACCAGCATACCAGTCCCGGCTACAACCCCACAAGGAACACCAGCATGCCAGCCCAGCACCACCTGTATACCAGTCCAGGGTACAGCCACACAAGGACCACCAGCATACCAGCTCAGGACCACCAGCATAACAATCCAGGACCACCAGCATGCCAGCCCAGCACCACCAGAATGCCAGCCAGGGTTCAGCCACACTAGGACCACCAGCATGCCAGCCCAGGACCACCAGCATACCAGTCCATAGTACAGCCACACAAGGACCACAAGCGTACCAGCCCAGGACCACCAGAATACCTGTCCAGGGTACAACCACACAAGGACCACCAGAATACCAGCCCAGGACCACCAGCATGCCAGTCCAGTGTACAGCCACACAAGGACCACCAGAATACCAGCCCAGGACCACCAGCATACCAGTCCAGGCTACAGCCACACAAAGACCACCAGCATACCAGCCCAGGACCACCAGAATACCTGTCCAGGGTACAACCACACAAGGACCACCAGAATACCAGCCCAGGACCACCAGCATGCCAGTCCAGGGTGCAGCCATGCAAGGACAACCTGCATGCCAGCCCAGGACCACCAGAATACCTGTCCAGGGTACAACCACACAAGGACCACCAGAATACCAGCCCAGGACCACCAGAATACCTGTCCAGGGTAAAACCACACAAGGACCACCAGAATACCAGCCCAGGACCACCAGCATACCAGTCCAGGCTACAGCCACACAAAGACCACCAGCATACCAGCCAAGGACCACCAGAATACCTGTCCAGGGTACAACCACACAAGGACCACCAGAATACCAGCCCAGGACCACCAGCATGCCAGTCCAGGGTGCAGCCATGCAAGGACAACCTGCATGCCAGTCCAGGACCACCAGCATACCAGTCCAGGCTACAGCACACAAGGACCACCAGCATACCAGTTCAGGCTACAGCCACACAAGGAACACAAGCATGCCAGCCCAGCACCACCGGCATACCAGTCCAGGGTACAGCCACACAAGGACCACCAGCATACCAGCTCAGGACAACCAGCATGCCAGCCCAAGACCACCAGCATGCCAGCCCAGCACCATCAGAATGCCAGTCCAGGGTTCAGCCACACTAGGGCCACCAGCATGCCAGCCCAGGATCATCGGCATACCAGTCCACAGTACAGCCACACCAGGACCACGAGCATACCAGTCCATGACCACCAGCATGTCAGTCCAGGGTACAGCCACACAAGGACCATCAGCATACCAGTCCAGGCTACAACCCCACAAGGAACACCAGCATGCCAGCCCAGCACCACCTGCATACCAGTCCAGGGTACAGCCACACAAGGACCACCAGCATACCAGCTCAGGACCACCAGCATAACAGTCCAGGACCACCAGCATGCCAGCCCAGCACCACCAGAATGCCAGCCAGGGTTTAGCCACACTAGGACCACCAGCATGCCAGCCCTGGACCACCAGCATACCAGTCCATAGTACAGCCACACAAGGACCACAAGCATACCAGCCCAGGACAACCAGCAGCCAGTCCAGGGTACAGCCATACTAGGACCACCAGCATACCAGCCCAGGACCACCAACATACCAGTCAAGGATACAGCTACACAAGGACCACCAGCATACCAGCCCAGGACCACCAGAATACCTGTCCAGGGTACAACCACACAAGGACCACCAGAATACCAGCCCAGGACCACCAGCATGCCAGTCCAGGGTACAGCCATGCAAGGACAACCTGCATGCCAGTGCAGGACCACCAGCATACCAGTCCAGGCTACAGCCACACAAGGACCACCAGCATACCAGTTCAGGCTACAGCCACACAAGGAACACAAGCATGCCAGCCCAGCACCACCAGCATACCAGTACAGGGTACAGCCACACAAGGACCACCAGCATACCAGCTCAGGACCACCAGCATACCAGACCAGGACAACCAGCATGCCAGCCCAAGACCACCAGAATGCCAGTCCAGGGTTCAGCCACACTCTCACCACCAGCATGCCACCCCAAAACCACCGGCATACCAGTCCATAGTACAGCCACACAAGGACCACCAGCATACCAGTCCAGGACCACCAGCATGCCAGACCAGGGTACAGCCACACAAGGACCACCAGCATACCAGTCCAGGCAACAACCACACAAGAAATACCAGCATGCCAGCCCAGCACCACCAGCATACCAGTCCAGGATACACCCATACAAGGACCAAGGCATACCAGCTCAGGACCACCAGCACACCAGCCAGGACCACCAGCATGCCAGCCCAGCACCACCAGAATGCCAGTCCAGGGTATAGCCACACTAGGACCACCAGCATACCAGCCCAGGACCACCAGCATACCAGTCCAGAGTACAGCTACACAAGGATCACCAGCATACCAGCCCAGGAGCACCAGCGTGCCAGTACAGGGTATAGCCACACTAGGACCACCAGCATACCAGCCCAGGACCACCAGCATGCCAGTACAGGGTATAGCCACACTATGACCACCAGCATAAGAGCCCAGGACCACCAGCATACCAGTCCAGGGTACAGCTACACACGGATCACCAGCATACCAGCCCAGGACCACCGGAATACCAGTCCAGGGTACACCCACACAAGCACCAGCAGAATACCAGCCCAGGACCACCAGCATGCCAGTCCAGCATACAGCCACGCAAAGACAATCTGCAAGTCAGTCCAGGACCACCAGCATGCCAGTCCAGGGTACAGCCACACAAGGACCACCAGAATACCAGCCCAGGACAACCAGCATGCCAGTCCAGCATACAGCCACGCAAAGACAATCTGCAAGTCAGTCCAGGACCATCAGAATGCCAGTCCAGGGTACAGCCACACAAAGACCACCAGCATACCAGCCCAAGACCACCAGCATGTCAGTACAAGGTATAGCCACACTAGGACCACCAGCATACCAGCCCAGGACCACCAGCATACCAGTCCAGGGTACAGCTACACAAGGACCACCAGCATGTCAGCCCAGGACCGCCGGCATACCATTCCATAGTACAGCCACACAAGGTCCACCAGCATACCAGTCCATGACCACCAGCATGTCAGTCCAGGGTACAGCCACACAAGAACCACCAGCATACCAGTCTAGGCTACAACCACACAAGGAATACCAGCATGCCAGCCCAGCACCACCAGCATACCAGTCCAGGGTACAGCTACACAAGGACTACCAGCATACCAGCCCAGGACCACCAGCATGCCAGTACAGAGTATAGCCACACTAGGACCACCAGCATACCAGCCCAGGACCACCAGCATACCAGTCCAGGGTACAGCTACACAAGTATCACCAGCATACCAGCCTAGGACCACCAGAATACCATTCCAGGGTACAGCCACACAAGGACCACCAGAATACCAGCCCAGGACCACCAGCATGCCAGTCCAGGGTACAGCCACGCAAGGACAACCTGCAAGGCAGCCCAGGACCACCATCATGCCAATCCAGGGTACAGCCACACAAGGACCACCAGCATACCAGCCAAGTACCAAAAGCATGCCAGTCCAGGGTACAGCCACACAAGGATCACCAGCAAGCCAGTCCAGCACCACCAGCATGCCAGTCCAAGATACAGCCACACGGAGCACCATCATACCAGCCCAGGACCACCAGCATGCCAGTCCAGGGTACAGCCACACTAGGATCCCAGCATACCAGCCCAGGACCACCAGCATGCCAATCCAGCGTACAACCACGCAAGGAACACCAGCATGCCAGCTCAGCACCACCAGCATACCAGTACAGGGTACAGCCATACAAGGACCACCAGCATTCCAGCTCAGGACCACCAGCATGCCAGCCTAGGACCACCAGCATGCCAGCCCAGGACCACCAGCATGCCAGTCCAGGGTACAGCCACACTAGGACCACCAGCATACCAGCACAGGACCACCAGAATGTCAGTCCAGGGTTCAGCCACACTAGGACCACCAGCATGCCAGCCCAGGATCACTGGAATACCAGTCCATAGTACAGCCACACCAGGACCACGAGCATACCAGTCCAGGACCACCACCATGCCAGTCCAGGGTACAGCCGCACAAGGACCACCAGCATACCAGTCCAGGCTACAACCCCACAAGGAACACCAGCATGCCAGCCCGGCACCACCTGTATACCAGTCCAGGGTACAGCCACACAAGGACCACCAGCATACCAGCTCAGGACCACCAGCATAACAATCCAGGACCACCAGCATGCCAGCCCAGCACCACCAGAATGCCAGCCAGGGTTCAGCCACACTAGGACCACCAGCATGCCAGCCCAGGACCACCAGCATACCAGTCCATAGTACAGCCACACAAGGACCACCAGCATACCAGCCCAGGACAACCAGCAGCCAGTCCAGGGTACAGCCATACTAGGACCACCAGCATACCAGCCCAGGACCACCAGCATACCAGTCCAGGATACAGCAACACAAGGACCACCAGCATACCAGCCCAGGACCACCAGAATACCTGTCCAGGGTACAACCACACAATGACCACCAGCATGCCAGCCCAGGACCACCAGCATGCCAGTCCAGGGTACAGCCACACTAGGACCACCAGCATACCAGCCCAGGACCACCAGAATGTCAGTCCAGGGTTCAGCCACACTAGGACCACCAGCATGCCAGCCCAGGATCACTGGAATACCAGTCCATAGTACAGCCACACCAGGACCACGAGCATACCAGTCCAGGACCACCACCATGCCAGTCCAGGGTACAGCCGCACAAGGACCACCAGCATACCAGTCCAGGCTACAACCCCACAAGGAACACCAGCATGCCAGCCCGGCACCACCTGTATACCAGTCCAGGGTACAGCCACACAAGGACCACCAGCATACCAGCTCAGGACCACCAGCATAACAATCCAGGACCACCAGCATGCCAGCCCAGCACCACCAGAATGCCAGCCAGGGTTCAGCCACACTAGGACCACCAGCATGCCAGCCCAGGACCACCAGCATACCAGTCCATAGTACAGCCACACCAGGACCACGAGCATACCAGTCCAGGACCACCACCATGCCAGTCCAGGGTACAGCCGCACAAGGACCACCAGCATACCAGTCCAGGCTACAACCCCACAAGGAACACCAGCATGCCAGCCCGGCACCACCTGTATACCAGTCCAAGATACAGCCACACGGAGCACCATCATACCAGCCCAGGACCACCAGCATGCCAGTCCAGGGTACAGCCACACTAGGATCCCAGCATACCAGCCCAGGACCACCAGCATGCCAATCCAGCGTACAACCACGCAAGGAACACCAGCATGCCAGCTCAGCACCACCAGCATACCAGTACAGGGTACAGCCATACAAGGACCACCAGCATTCCAGCTCAGGACCACCAGCATGCCAGCCTAGGACCACCAGCATGCCAGCCCAGGACCACCAGCATGCCAGTCCAGGGTACAGCCACACTAGGACCACCAGCATACCAGCACAGGACCACCAGAATGTCAGTCCAGGGTTCAGCCACACTAGGACCACCAGCATGCCAGCCCAGGATCACTGGAATACCAGTCCATAGTACAGCCACACCAGGACCACGAGCATACCAGTCCAGGACCACCACCATGCCAGTCCAGGGTGCAGCCGCACAAGGACCACCAGCATACCAGTCCAGGCTACAACCCCACAAGGAACACCAGCATGCCAGCCCGGCACCACCTGTATACCAGTCCAGGGTACAGCCACACAAGGACCACCAGCATACCAGCTCAGGACCACCAGCATAACAATCCAGGACCACCAGCATGCCAGCCCAGCACCACCAGAATGCCAGCCAGGGTTCAGCCACACTAGGACCACCAGCATGCCAGCCCAGGACCACCAGCATACCAGTCCATAGTACAGCCACACAAGGACCACCAGCATACCAGCCCAGGACAACCAGCAGCCAGTCCAGGGTACAGCCATACTAGGACCACCAGCATACCAGCCCAGGACCACCAGCATACCAGTCCAGGATACAGCAACACAAGGACCACCAGCATACCAGCCCAGGACCACCAGAATACCTGTCCAGGGTACAACCACACAATGACCACCAGAATACCAGCCCAGGACCACCAGCATGCCAGTCCAGGGTACAGCCATGTAAGGACAACCTGCATGCCAGTCCAGGACCACCAGCATACCAGTCCAGGCTACAGCCACACAAGGACCACCAGCATACCAGTTCAGGCTACAGCCACACAAGGAACACAAGCATGCCAGCCCAGCACCACCGGCATACCAGTCCAGGGTAAAGCCACACAAGGACCACCAGCATACCAGCTCAGGACAACCAGCATGCCAGCCCAAGACCAACAGCATGCCAACCCAGCACCATCAGAATGCCAGTCCAGGGTTCAGCCACACTAGGGCCACCAGCATGCCAGCCCAGGATCATCGGCATACCAGTCCACAGTACAGCCACACAAGGACCACGAGCATACCAGTCCAGGACCACCAGCATGCCAGTCCAGGGTACAGCCACACAAGGACCACCAGCATACCAGTCCAGGCTACAACCCCACAAGGAACACGAGCATGCCAGCCCAGCACCACCTGCATACCAGTCCAGGGTACAGCCACACAAGGACCACCAGCATACCAGCTCAGGACCACCAGCATAACAGTCCAGGACCACCAGCATGCCAGCCCAGCACCACCAGAATGCCAGCCAGGGTTTAGCCACACTAGGACCACCAGCATGCCAGCCCAGGACCACCAGCATACCAGTCCATAGTACAGCCACACAAGGACCACAAGCGTACCAGCCCAGGACAACCAGCAGCCAGTCCAGGGTACAGCCATACTAGGACCACCAGCATACCAGCCCAGGACCACCAAAATATCTGTCCAGGGTACAACCACACAAGGACCACCAGAATACCAGCCCAGGACGACCAGCATGCCAGTCCAGGGTACAGCCACGCAAGGACAACCTGCATACCAGTCTAGGACCACCAGCATACCAGTCCAGGCTACAGCCACACAAGGACCACCAGCATACCAGTTCAGGCTACAGCCACACAAGGAACACAAGCATGGCAGCCCAGCACCACCGGCATACCAGTCCAGAGTACAGCCACACAAGGACCACCAGCATACCAGCTCAGGACCACCAGAATGCCAGTCCAGGGTTCAGCCACACTAGCACCACCAGCATGCCAGCCCAAAACCACTGGCATACCTGTCCATAGTACAGCCACACAAGGACCACCAGCATACCAGTCCAGGACCACCAGCATGCCAGACCAGGGTACAGCCACACAAGGACCACCAGCATACCAGTCCAGGCAACAACCACACAAGGAATATCAGCATGCCAGCCCAGCACCACCAGCATACCAGTCGAGGGTACACCCATACAAGGACCAAGGCATACCAGCTCAGGACCACCAGCATACCAGCCAGGACCATCAGCAGGCCAGCCCAGCACCACCAGAATGCCAGTCCAGGGTATAGCCACACTAGGACCACCAGCATACCAGCCCAGGACCACCAGCATACCAGTCCAGAGTACAGCTACACAAGGATCACCAGCATACCAGCCCAGGAGCACCAGCGTGCCAGTACAGGGTATAGCCACACTAGGACCACCAGCATACCAGCCCAGGACCACCAGCATGCCAGTACAGGGTATCGCCACACTATGACCACCAGCATAAGAGCACAGGACCACCAGCATACCAGTCCAGGGAACAGCTACACAAGGATCACCAGCATACCAGCCCAGGACCACCGGAATACCAGTCCAGGGTACAGCCACACAAGGACCACCAGAATACCAGCCCAGGACCACCAGCATGCCAGTCCAGCATACAGCCACGCAAAGACAATCTGCAAGTCAGTCCAGGACCACCAGAATGCCAGTCCAGGGTACAGCCACACAAAGACCACCAGCATACCAGCCCAGGACCCAGGTCAGTACAAGGTATAGCCACACTAGGACCACCAGCATACCAGCCCAGGACCACCAGCATACCATTCCAGGGTACAGCTACACAAGGACCACCAGCATGCCAGCCCAGGACCGCCGGCATACCATTCCATAGTACAGCCACACAAGGTCCACCAGCATACCAGTCCAGGACCACCAGCATGTCAGTCCAGGGTACAGCCACACAAGAACCACCAGCATACCAGTCTAGGCTACAACCACACAAGGAATACCAGCATGCCAGCCCAGCACCACCAGCATACCAGTCCAGGGTCCAGCTACACAAGGACCACCAGAATACCAACACCAGGACCACCAGCATGCCAGTCCACACTCCAGGGTACAGCCACGCAAAGACATCCTGCAAGTCAGTCCAGGAACACCAGCATGCTAGTCCAGGGTACAGCCACACAAGGACCACCAGCATACCAGCCCAGGACCACCAGCATGTCAGTACAGGGTATAGCCACACTAGGACCAACAGCATACCAGCCCAGGACCACTAGCATACCAGTCCAGGGTACAGCTACACAAGGACCACCAGCATGCCAGCCCAGTACCACCGGCTTACCAGTCCATAGTACAGCCACACAAGGACCACCAGCATACCAGTCCAGGACCACCAGCATGTCAGTCCAGGGTACAGCCACACAAGGACCACCAGCATACCAGTCTAGGCTACAACCACATAAGGAATACCAGCATGCCAGCCCAGCACCACCAGCATACCAGTCCAGGGTACAGCCATACAAGGACCACAGAATACCAGCTCAGGACCACCAGCATACCAGCCCAGGACCACCAGCATGCCAGCCCAGGACCACCAGCATACCAGTCCATACTGCAGCCACACAAGGACCACCAGCATACCAGCCCAGGACCACCAGCATGCCAGTACAGAGTATAGCCACACTAGGACCACCAGCATACCAGCCCAGGACCACCAGCATACCAGTCCAGGGTACAGCTACACAAAGATCACCAGCATACCAGCCTAGGACCACCAGAATACCATTCCAGGGTACAGCCACACAAGGACCACCAGAATACCAGCCCAGGACCACCAGCATGCCAGTCCAGGGTACAGCCACGCAAGGACAACCTGCAAGGCAGCCCAGGACCACCAGCATGCCAATCCAGGGTACAGCCACACAAGGACCACCAGCATACCAGCCCAGTACCAAAAGCATGCCAGTCCAGGGTACAGCCACACAAGGATCACCAGCAAGCCAGTCCAGCACCACCAGCATGCCAGTCCAAGATACAGCCACACAGAGCACCATCATACCAGCCCAGGACCACCAGCATGCCAGTCCAGGGTACAGCCACACTAGGACCCCAGCATACCAGCCCAGGACCACCAGCATGCCAATCCAGGGTACAACCACGCAAGGAACACCAGCATGCCAGCTCAGCACCACCAGCATACCAGTACAGGGTACAGCCATACAAGGACCACCAGCATACGAGCTCAGGACCACCAGCATGCCAGCCTAGGACCACCAGCATGCCAGCCCAGGACCACCAGCATGCCAGTCCAGGGTACAGCCACACTAGGACCACCAGCATACCAGCCCAGGACCACCAGAATGACAGTCCAGGGTTCAGCCACACTAGGACCACCAGTATGCCAGCCCAGGATCACCGGAATACCAGTCCATAGTACAGCCACACCAGGACCACAAGCATACCAGTCGAGGACCACCAGCATGCCAGTCCAGGGTACAGCCGCACAAGGACCACCAGCATACCAGTCCCGGCTACAACCCCACAAGGAACACCAGCATGCCAGCCCAGCACCACCTGTATACCAGTCCAGGGTACAGCCACACAAGGACCACCAGCATACCAGCTCAGGACCACCAGCATAACAATCCAGGACCACCAGCATGCCAGCCCAGCACCACCAGAATGCCAGCCAGGGTTCAGCCACACTAGGACCACCAGCATGCCAGCCCAGGACCACCAGCATACCAGTCCATAGTACAGCCACACAAGGACCACAAGCGTACCAGCCCAGGACCACCAGAATACCTGTCCAGGGTACAACCACACAAGGACCACCAGAATACCAGCCCAGGACCACCAGCATGCCAGTCCAGTGTACAGCCACACAAGGACCACCAGAATACCAGCCCAGGACCACCAGCATACCAGTCCAGGCTACAGCCACACAAAGACCACCAGCATACCAGCCCAGGACCACCAGAATACCTGTCCAGGGTACAACCACACAAGGACCACCAGAATACCAGCCCAGGACCACCAGCATGCCAGTCCAGGGTGCAGCCATGCAAGGACAACCTGCATGCCAGCCCAGGACCACCAGAATACCTGTCCAGGGTACAACCACACAAGGACCACCAGAATACCAGCCCAGGACCACCAGAATACCTGTCCAGGGTAAAACCACACAAGGACCACCAGAATACCAGCCCAGGACCACCAGCATACCAGTCCAGGCTACAGCCACACAAAGACCACCAGCATACCAGCCCAGGACCACCAGAATACCTGTCCAGGGTACAACCACACAAGGACCACCAGAATACCAGCCCAGGACCACCAGCATGCCAGTCCAGGGTGCAGCCATGCAAGGACAACCTGCATGCCAGTCCAGGACCACCAGCATACCAGTCCAGGCTACAGCACACAAGGACCACCAGCATACCAGTTCAGGCTACAGCCACACAAGGAACACAAGCATGCCAGCCCAGCACCACCGGCATACCAGTCCAGGGTACAGCCACACAAGGACCACCAGCATACCAGCTCAGGACAACCAGCATGCCAGCCCAAGACCACCAGCATGCCAGCCCAGCACCATCAGAATGCCAGTCCAGGGTTCAGCCACACTAGGGCCACCAGCATGCCAGCCCAGGATCATCGGCATACCAGTCCACAGTACAGCCACACCAGGACCACGAGCATACCAGTCCATGACCACCAGCATGTCAGTCCAGGGTACAGCCACACAAGGACCATCAGCATACCAGTCCAGGCTACAACCCCACAAGGAACACCAGCATGCCAGCCCAGCACCACCTGCATACCAGTCCAGGGTACAGCCACACAAGGACCACCAGCATACCAGCTCAGGACCACCAGCATAACAGTCCAGGACCACCAGCATGCCAGCCCAGCACCACCAGAATGCCAGCCAGGGTTTAGCCACACTAGGACCACCAGCATGCCAGCCCTGGACCACCAGCATACCAGTCCATAGTACAGCCACACAAGGACCACAAGCATACCAGCCCAGGACAACCAGCAGCCAGTCCAGGGTACAGCCATACTAGGACCACCAGCATACCAGCCCAGGACCACCAACATACCAGTCCAGGATACAGCTACACAAGGACCACCAGCATACCAGCCCAGGACCACCAGAATACCTGTCCAGGGTACAACCACACAAGGACCACCAGAATACCAGCCCAGGACCACCAGCATGCCAGTCCAGGGTACAGCCATGCAAGGACAACCTGCATGCCAGTCCAGGACCACCAGCATACCAGTCCAGGCTACAGCCACACAAGGACCACCAGCATACCAGTTCAGGCTACAGCCACACAAGGAACACAAGCATGCCAGCCCAGCACCACCAGCATACCAGTACAGGGTACAGCCACACAAGGACCACCAGCATACCAGCTCAGGACCACCAGCATACCAGACCAGGACAACCAGCATGCCAGCCCAAGACCACCAGAATGCCAGTCCAGGGTTCAGCCACACTCTCACCACCAGCATGCCAGCCCAAAACCACCGGCATACCAGTCCATAGTACAGCCACACAAGGACCACCAGCATACCAGTCCAGGACCACCAGCATGCCAGACCAGGGTACAGCCACACAAGGACCACCAGCATACCAGTCCAGGCAACAACCACACAAGAAATACCAGCATGCCAGCCCAGCACCACCAGCATACCAGTCCAGGATACACCCATACAAGGACCAAGGCATACCAGCTCAGGACCACCAGCACACCAGCCAGGACCACCAGCATGCCAGCCCAGCACCACCAGAATGCCAGTCCAGGGTATAGCCACACTAGGACCACCAGCATACCAGCCCAGGACCACCCGCATACCAGTCCAGAGTACAGCTACACAAGGATCACCAGCATACCAGCCCAGGAGCACCAGCGTGCCAGTACAGGGTATAGCCACACTAGGACCACCAGCATACCAGCCCAGGACCACCAGCATGCCAGTACAGGGTATAGCCACACTATGACCACCAGCATAAGAGCCCAGGACCACCAGCATACCAGTCCAGGGTACAGCTACACACGGATCACCAGCATACCAGCCCAGGACCACCGGAATACCAGTCCAGGGTACACCCACACAAGCACCAGCAGAATACCAGCCCAGGACCACCAGCATGCCAGTCCAGCATACAGCCACGCAAAGACAATCTGCAAGTCAGTCCAGGACCACCAGCATGCCAGTCCAGGGTACAGCCACACAAAAACCACCAGCATAACAGCCCAGGACCACCAGCATGTCAGTACAGGGTATATCCACACTAGGACCACCAGCATACCAGCCCAGGACCACCAGCATACCAGTCCAGGGTACAGCTACACAAGGACCACCAGCATGCCAGCCCAGGACCACCGGCATACCAGTCCATAGTACAGCCACACAAGGACCACCAGCATACCAGTCCAGGACCACCAGCATGTCAGTCCAGGGTACAGCCACACAAGAACCACCAGCATACCAGTCTAGGCTACAACCACACAAGGAATACCAGAATGCCAGCCCAGCACCACCAGCATACCTGTCCAGGGTACAGCTACACAAGGACCACCAGCATACCCGCCCAGGACCACCAAAATACCTGTCCAGGGTACAACCACACAAGGACCACCAGAATACCAGCCCAGGACTACCAGCATGCCAGTCCAGGGTACAGCCACGCAAGGACAACCTGCATACCAGTCCAGGACCACCAGCATACCAGTCCAGGCTACAGCCACACAAGGACCACCAGCATACCAGTTCAGGCTACAGCCACACAAGGAACACAAGCATGGCAGCCCAGCATCACCGGCATACCAGTCCAGAGTACAGCCACACAAGGACCACAAGCATACAAGCTCAGGACCACCAGAATGCCAGTCCAGGGTTCAGCCACACTAGCACCACCAGCATGCCAGCCCAAAACCACTGGCATACCAGTCCATAGTACAGCCACACAAGGACCACCAGCATACCAGTCCAGGACGACCAGCATGTCAGACCAGGGTGCAGCCACACAAGGACCACCAGAATACCAGTCCAGGCAACAACCACACAAGGAATACCAGCATGCCAGCCCAGCACCACCAGCATACCAGTCCACGGTACAGCCATACAAGGACCAAGGCATACCAGCTCAGGACCACCAGCATACCAGCCAGGACCACCAGCATGCCAGCCCAGCACCACCAGAATGCCAGTCCAGGGTATAGCCACACTAGGACCACCAGCATACCAGCCCAGGACCACCAGCATACCAGTCCAGAGTACAGCTACACAAAGATCACCAGCATACCAGCTCAGGATCACCAGCGTGCCAGTACAGGGTATAGCCACACTATGACCACCAGCATAAGAGCCCAGGATCACCAGCATACCAGCCCAGGACCACCAGAATACCAGTCCAGGGTACAGCCACACAAGGACCACCAGAATACCAACACAAGGACCACCAGCATGTCAGTACAGGGTATAGCCACACTTGGACCAACAGCATACCAGCCCAGGACCACCAGCATACCAGTCCAGGGTACAGCTACACAAGGACCACCAGCATGCCAGGCCAGGACCGCCAGCATGTCAGTACAGGGTATAGCCACACTTGGACCAACAGCATACCAGCCCAGGACCACCAGCATACCAGTCCAGGGTACAGCTACACAAGGACCACCAGCATGCCAGGCCAGGACCGCCGGCTCACCAGTCCATAGTACAGCCACACAAGGACCACCAGCATACCAGTCCAGGACCACCAGCATGTCAGTCCAGGGTACAGCCACACAAGGACCACCAGCATACCAGTCTAGGCTACAACCACATAAGGAATACCAGCATGCCAGCCCAGCACCACCAGCATACCAGTCCAGGGTACAGCCATACAAGGACCACAGAATACCAGCCCAGGACCACCAGCATACCAGTCCATACTGCAGCCACACAAGGACCACCAGCATACCAGCCCAGGACCACCAGCATGCCAGTACAGAGTAAAGCCACACTAGGACCACCAGCATACCAGCCCAGGACCACCAGCATACCAGTCCAGGGTACAGCTACACAAGGATCACCAGCATACCAGCGCAGGACCACCAGAATACCATTCCAGGGTACAGTCACACAAGGACCACCAGAATACCAGCCCAGGACCACCAGCATGCCAGTCCAGGGTACAGCCACGCAAGGACAACCTGCAAGGCAGCCCAGTACCACCAGCATGCCAATCCAGGGTACAGCCACACAAGGACCACCAGCATACCAGCCCAGTGCCAAAAGCATGCCAGTCCAGGGTACAGCCACACAAGGATCACCAGCAAGCCAGCCCAGCACCACCAGCATGCCAGTCCAAGATACAGCCACACGGAGCACCATCATACCAGCCCAGGACCACCAGCATGCCAGTCCCGGGTAATGCCACACTAGGACCCCAGCATACCAGCCCAGGACCACCAGCATGCCAATCCAGGGTACAACCACGCAAGGAACACCAGCATGCCAGCTCAGCACCACCAGCATACCAGTACAGGGTACAGCCATACAAGGACCACCAGCATACCAGCTCAGGACCACCAGCATGCCAGCCTAGGACCACCAGCATGCCAGCCCAGGACCACCAGCATGCCAGTCCAGGGTACAGCCACACTAGGACCACCAGCATACCAGCCCAGGACCACCAGAATGCCAGTCCAGGGTTCAGCCACACTAGGACCACCAGCATGCCAGCCCAGGATCACCGGAATACCAGTCCATAGTACAGCCACACCAGGTCCACGAGCATACCAGTCCAGGACCACCAGCATGCCAGTCCAGTGTACAGCCACACAAGGACCACCAGCATACCAGTCCAGGCTACAACCCCACAAGGAACACCAGCATGCCAACCCAGCACCACCTGTATACCAGTCCAGGGTACAGCCACACAAGGACCACCAGCATACCAGCTCAGGACCACCAGCATAACAATCCAGGACCACCAGAATGCCAGCCAGGGTTCAGCCACACTAGGACCACCAGCATGCCAGCCCAGGACCACCAGCATACCAGTCCATAGTACAGCCACACAAGGACCACCAGCATACCAGCCCAGGACAACCAGAATACCTGTCCAGGGTACAACCACACAAGGACCACCAGCATACCAGCCCAGGACCACCAGAATACCTGTCCAGGGTACAACCACACAAGGACCACCAGAATACCAGCCCAGGACCACCAGCATGCAAGTCCAGGGTACAGCCATGCAAGGGCAACCTGCATGCCAGTCTAGGACTACCAGCATACCAGTCCAGGCTACAGCCACACAAGGACCACCAGCATACCAGTTCAGGCTACAGCCACACAAGGAACACATGCATGCCAGCCCAGCACCACCGGCATACCAGTCCAGGGTACAGCCACACAAGTACCACCAGCATACCAGCTCAGGACAACCAGCATGCCAGCCCAAGACCACCAGCATGCCAGCCCAGCACCACCAGAATGCCAGTCCAGGGTTCAGCCACACTAGGGCCACCAGCATGCCAGCCCAGGATCATCGGCATACCAGTCCACAGTACAGCCACACCAGGACCACGAGCATACCAATCCAGGACCACCAGCATGCCAGTCCAGGGTACAGCCACACAAGGACCACCAGCATACCAGTCCAGGCTACAACCCCACAAGGAACACCAGCATGCCAGCCCAGCACCACCTGCATACCAATCCAGGGTACAGCCACACAAGGACCACCAGCATACCAGCTCAGGACCACCAACATAACAGTCCAGGACCACCAGCATGCCAGCCCAGCACCACCAGAATGCCAGCCAGGGTTTAGCCACACTAGGACCACCAGCATGCCAGCCCAGGACCACCAGCATACCAGTCCATAGTACAGCCACACAAGGACCACAAGCGTACCAGCCCAGGACAACCAGCAGCCAGTCCAGGGTACAGCCATACTAGGACCACCAGCATACCAGCCCAGGACCACCAACATACCAGTCCAGGATACAGCTACACAAGGACCACCAGCATACCAGCCCCGGACCACCAGAATACCTGTCCAGGGTACAACCACACAAGGACCACCAGAATACCAGCCCAGGACCACCAGCATGCCAGTCCAGGGTACAGCCATGCAAGGACAACCTGCATGCCAGTCCAGGACCACCAGCATACCAGTCCAGGCTACAGCCACACAATGACCACCAGCATACCAGTTCAGGCTACAGCCACACAAGGAACACAAGCATGCCAGCCCAGCACCACCGGCATACCAGTACAGGGTACAGCCACACAAGGACCACCAGCATACCAGCTCAGGACCACCAGCATACCAGACCAGGACAACCAGCATGCCAGCCCAGCACCACCAGAATGCCAGTCCAGGGTTCAGCCACACTAGCACCACCAGCATGCCAGCCCAAAACCACCGGCATACCAGTCCATAGTACAGCCACACAAGGACCACCACCGTTCCAGTCCAGGACCACCAGCATGCCAGACCAGGGTACAGCCACACAAGGACCACCAGCATACCAGTCCAGGCAACAACCACACAAGGAATACCAGCATGCCAGCCCAGCACTACCAGCATACCAGTCCAGGATACACCCATACAAGGACCAAGGCATACCAGCTCAGGACCACCAGCACACCAGCCAGGACCACCAGCATGCCAGCCCAGCACCACCAGAATGCCAGTCCAGGGTATAGCCACACTAGGACCACCAGCATACCAGCCCAGGACCACCAGCATACCAGTCCAGAGTACAGCTACACAAGGATCACCAGCATGCCAGCCCAGGAGCACCAGCGTGCCAGTACAGGGTATAGCCACACTAGGACCACCAGCATACCAGCCCAGGACCACCAGCATGCTAGTACAGGGTATAGCCACACTATGACCACCAGCATAAGAGCCCAGGACCACCAGCATACCAGTCCAGGGTACAGCTACACAAGGATCACCAGCATACCAGCCCAGGACCACCAGAATACCAGTCCAGGGTACACCCACACAAGGACCATCAGAATACCAGCCCAGGACCACCAGCATGCCAGTCCAGCATACAGCCACGCAAAGACAATCTGCAAGTCCGTCCAGGACCACCAGCATGCCAGTCCAGGGTACAGCCACACAAAGACCACCAGCATACCAGCCCAGGACCACCAGCATGTCAGTACAGGGTATAGCCACACTAGGACCACCAGCATACCAGCCCATGACCACCAGCATACCAGTCCAGGGTACAGCTACACAAGGACCACCAGCATGTCAGCCCAGGACCACCGGCATACCAGTCCATAGTACAGCCACACAAGGACCACCAGCATACCAGTCCAGGACCACCAGCATGTCAGTCCAGGGTACAGCCACACAAGAACCACCAGCATACCAGTCTAGGCTACAACCACACAAGGAATACCAGCATGCCAGCCCAGCACCACCACCATACCTGTCCAGGGTACAGCTACACAAGGACCACCAGCATACCAGCTGAGGACCACCAAAATACCTGTCCAGGGTACAACCACACAAGGACCACCAGAATACCAGCCCAGGACCACCAGCATGCCAGTCCAGGGTACAGCCACGCAAGGACAACCTGCATACCAGTCCAGGACCACCAGCATACCAGTCCAGGCTACAGCCACACAAGGACCACCAGCATACCAGTTCAGGCTACAGCCACACAAGGAACACAAGCATGGCAGCCCAGCACCACCGGCATACCAGTCCAGAGTACAGCCACACAAGGACCACCAGCATACCAGCTCAGGACCACCAGAATGCCAGTCCAGGGTTCAGCCACACTAGCACCACCAGCATGCCAGCCCAAAACCACTGGCATACTAGTCCATAGTACAGCCACACAAGGACCACCAGCATACCAGTCCAGGACCACCAGCATGCCAGACCAGGGTACAGCCACACAAGGACCACCAGCATACCAGTCCAGGCAACAACCACACAAGGAATATCAGCATGCCAGCCCAGCACCACCAGCATACCAGTCCAGGGTACACCCATACAAGGACCAAGGCATACCAGCTCAGGACCACCAGCATACCAGCCAGGACCATCAGCATGCCAGCCCAGCACCACCAGAATGCCAGTCCAGGGTATAGCCACACTAGGACCACCAGCATACCAGCCCAGGACCACCAGCATACCAGTCCAGAGTACAGCTACACAAGGATCACCAGCATACCAGCCCAGGAGCACCAGCGTGCCAGTACAGGGTATAGCCACACTAGGACCACGAGCATACCAGCCCAGGACCACCAGCATGCCAGTACAGGGTATCGCCACACTATGACCACAAGCATAAGAGCACAGGACCACCAGTATACCAGTCCAGGGTACAGCTACACAAGGATCACCAGCATACCAGCCCAGGACCACCGGAATACCAGTCCAGGGTACAGCCACACAAGGACCACCAGAATACCAGCCCAGGACCACCAGCATGCCAGTCCAGCATACAGCCACGCAAAGACAATCTGCAAGTCAGTCCAGGACCACCAGAATGCCAGTCCAGGGTACAGCCACACAAAGACCACCAGCATACCAGCCCAAGACCACCAGCATGTCAGTACAAGGTATAGCCACACTAGGACCACCAGCATACCAGCCCAGGACCACCAGCATACCAGTCCAGGGTACAGCTACACAAGGACCACCAGCATGCCAGCCCAGGACCGCCGGCATACCATTCCATAGTACAGCCACACAAGGTCCACCAGCATACCAGCCCAGGAGCACCAGCGTGCCAGAACAGGGTATAGCCACACTAGGACCACCAGCATACCAGCCCAGGACCACCAGCATGCCAGTACAGGGTATAGCCACACTATGACCACCAGCATAAGAGTCCAGGACCACCAGCATACTAGTCCAGGGTACAGCTACACAAGGATCATCAGCATACCAGCCCAGGACCCCCGGAATACCAGTCCAGGGTACAGCCACACAAGGACCACCGGAATACTAGCCCAGGACCACCAGCATGCCATTCCAGCATACAGCCACGCAAAGACAACCTGCAAGTCAGTCTAGGACCACCAGCATGCCAGTCCAGGGTACAGCCACACAAGGACCACCAGCATTCCAGCCCAGGACCACCAGCATGTGAGTACAGGGTATAGCCACACTAGGACCACCAGCATACCAGCCCACGACCACCAGCATACCAGTCCAGGGTACAGCTACACAAGGACCACCAGCATGCCAGCCCAGGACCACCGGCATACCAGTCCATAGTACAGCCACACAAGGACCACCAGCATACCAGTCCAGGACCACCAGCATGTCAGTCCAGGGTACAGCCACACAAGGACAACCAGCATACCAGCCTAGGCTACAACCACACAAGGAATACCAGCATGCCAGCCCAGCACCACCAGCATACCAGTCCAGGGTACAGCCATACAAGGACCACGGAATACCAGCTGAGGACCACCAGCATGCCAGCCCAGCACCACCAGAATGCCAATCCAGAGTTCAGCCAAACTAGGACCACTAGCATGCCAGCCCAGGACCACCAGCATACCAGTCCATACTGCAGCCACACAAGGACCACCAGCATACCAGCCCAGGACCACCAGCATGCCAGTACAGAGTATAGGCACACTAGGACCACCAGCATACCAGCCCAGGATCACCAGCATACCAGTCCAGGGAACAGCTACACAAGGATCACCAGCATACCAGCCCAGGACCACCAGAATACCATTCCACTGTACAGCCACACAAGGACCACCAGAATACCAGCCCAGGACCACCAGCATGCCAGTCCAGGGTACAGCCACGCAAGGACAACCTGCAAGGCAGCCCAGGACCACCAGCATGCCAATCCAGGGTACAGCCACACAAGGACCACCAGCATACCAGCCCAGTGCCAGAAGCATGCCAGTCCAGGGTACAGCCACACAAGGATCACCAGCATGCCAGCCCAGCACCACCAGCATGCCAGTCCAAGATACAGCCACACGGAGCGCCATCATACCAGCCCAGGACCACCAGCATGCCAGTCCAGGGTACAGCCACACTAGGACCCCAGCATACCAGCCCAGGACCACCAGCATGCCAATCCAGGGTACAACCACACAAGGAACACCAGCATGCCAGCCCAGCACCACCAGCATACCAGTACAGGGTACAGCCATACAAGGACCACCAGCATACCAGCTCAGGACCACCAGCATGCCAGCCTAGGACCACCAGCATGCCAGCCCAGGACCACCAGCATGCCAGTACAGAGTACAGCCACACTAGGACCACCAGCATACCATCCCAGAACCACCAGAATGCCAGTCCAGGGTTCAGCCACACTAGGACCACCAGCATGCCAGCCCAGGATCACCGGCATACCAGTCCATAGTACAGCCACACCAGGGCCACGAGCATACCAGTCCAGGACCACCAGCATGCCAGTCCAGGGTACAGCCGCCCAAGGAACACCAGCATGCCAGCCCAGCACCACCTGCATACCAGTCCAGGGTACAGCCACACAAGGACCACCAGCATACCAGCTCAGGACCACCAGCATAACAGGTCAGGACCACCAGCATGCCAGCCCAGCACCACCAGAATGCCAGTCCAGGGTTCAGCCACACTAGGACCACCAGCATGCCAGCCCAGGACCACCAGCATACCAGTCCATAGTCCAGCCACACCAGGACCACGAGCATACCAGTCCTGGACCACCAGCATGCCATTCCAGGGTCCAGCCGCCCAAGGAACACCAGCATGCCAGCCCAGCACCACCTGCATACCAGTCCAGGGTACAGCCACACAAGGACCACCAGCATACCAGCTCAGGACCACCAGCATAACAGTCCAGGACCACCAGCATGCCAGCCCAGCACCACCAGAATGCCAGTCCAGGGTTCAGCCACACTAGGACCACCAGCATGCCAGCCCAGGACCACCAGCATACCAGTCCATAGTACAGCCACACAAGGAACACCAGCATACCAGCCCAGGACAACCAGCAGCCAGTCCAGTGTACAGCCACACTAGGACCACCAGCATACCAGCCCAGGACCACCAGCATACCAGTCCAGGGTACAGCTGCACAAGGACCACCAGAATACCAGCCCAGGACCACCAGAATACCTGTCCAGGGTACAACCACACAAGGACCACCAGAATACCAGCCCAGGACCACCAGCATGCCAGTCCAGGCTACAGCCACACAAGGAACACCAGCATGCCAGCCCAGCACCACCGGCATACCAGTCCAGCGTTCAGCCACACTAGCACCACCAGCATTCCAGCCCAAAACCACCAGCATACCAGTCCATAGTACATCCACACAAGGACCACCAGCATACGAGTCCAGGACCACCAGCATGCCAGACCAGGGTACAGCCACACAAGGACCACCAGCATACCAGTCCAGGCAACAATCACACAAGGAATACCAGCATGCCAGCCCAGCACCACCAGCATACCAGTCCATGGTACAGCCATACAAGGACCAAGGCATACCAGCTCAGGACCACCAGCATACCAGCCAGGACCACCAGCATGCCAGCCCAGCACCACCAGAATGCCAGTCCACGGTATAGCCACACTAGGACCACCAGCATACCAGCCCAGGACCACCAGCATACCAGTCGAGAGTACAGCTACACAAAGATCACCAGCATACCAGCCCAGGATCACCAGCGTGCCAGTACAGGCTATAGCCACACTATGACCACCAGCATAAGAGCCGAGGACCACCAGCATGCCAGCCCAGCACCACCAGAATGCCTGTCCAGGGTTCAGCCACACTAGGACCACCAGCATGCCAGCCCAGGACCACCAGCATACCAGTCCATAGTACAGCCACACAAGGACCACCAGCATACCAGCCCAGGACAACCAGCAGCCAGTCCAGTGTACAGCCACACTAGGACCACCAGCATACCAGCCCAGGACCACCAGCATACCAGTCCAGGGTACAGCTACACAAGGACCACCAGCATACCAGCACAGCACCACCAGAATACCTGTCCAGGGTACAACCACACAAGGACCACCAGAATACCAGCCCAGGACCACCAGCATGCCAGTCCAGGGTACAGCCACGCAAGGACAACCTGCATGCCAGTCCAGGACCACCAGCATACCAGTCCAGGCTATAGCCACACAAAGGCCACCAGCATACCATTTCAGGCTACAGCCATACAAGGAACACCAGCATGCCAGCCCAGCACCACCGGCATACCAGTCCAGGGTACAGCCACACAAGGACCACCAGCATACCAGCTCTGGACCACTAGCATACCAGACCAGGACGACCAGCATGTCAGCCCAGCACCACCAGAATGCCAGTCCAGGGTTCAGCTACACTAGCACCACCAGCATTCCAGCCCAAAACCACCAGCATACCAGTCCATAGTACAGCCACACAAGGACCACCAGCATACCAGACCAGGGTACAGCCACACAAGGACCACCAGCATACCAGTCCAGGCAACAACCACACAAGGAATACCAGCATGCCAGCCCAGCACCACCAGCATACCAGTCCACAGTACAGCCATACAAGGACCAAGGCATACCAGCTCAGGACCACCAGCATAAAAGCCAGGACCACCAGCATGCCAGCCCAGCACCACCAGAATGCCAGTCCAGGGTATAGCCACACTAGGACCACCAGCATACCAGCCCAGGACCACCAGAATACCATTCCACGGTACAGCCACACAAGGACCACGCGAATACCAACACCAGGACCACCAGCATGCCAGTCCAGGGTACAGCCACACAAAGACATCCTGCAAGTCAGTCCAGGACCACCAGCATGCCAGTCCAGGGTACAGCCACACAAGGACCACCAGCATACCAGCCCAGGACCACCAGCATGTCAGTACAGGGTATAGCCACACTAGGACCAACAGCATACCAGCCCAGGACCACCAGCATACCAGTCCAGGGTACAGCTACACAAGGACCACCAGCATGCCAGCCCAGGACCACCGGCTTACCAGTCCATAGTACAGCCACACAAGGACCACCAGCATACCAGTCCAGGACCATCAGCATGTCAGTCCAGGGTACAGCCACACAAGGACCACCAGCATACCAGTCTAGGCTACAACCACACAAGGAATACCAGCATGCCAGCCCAGCACCACCAGTATACCAGTTCAGGGTACACCCATACAAGGACCACGGAATCCCAGCTCAGGACCACCAGCATACCAGTCCAGGACCACCAGCATGCCAGCCCAGCACCACCAGAATGCCAGTCCAGAGTTCAGCCACACTAGGACCACCAGCATGCCAGCCCAGGACCACCAGCATACCAGTCCATACTGCAGCCACACAAGGACCAGCAGCATACCAGCCCAGGACCACCAGCATGCCAGTACAGAGTATAGCCACACTAGGACCACCAGCATACCAGCCCAGGACCACCAGCATACCAGTCCAGGGTACAGCTACACAAGGATCACCAGCATACCAGCCCAGGACCACCAGAACATCATTCCAGGGTACAGCCACACAAGGACCACCAGAATACCAGCCCAGGACCACCAGCATCCCAGTCCAGGGTACAGCCACGCAAGGACAACCTGCAAGGCAGCCCAGGACCACCAGCATGCCAATCCAGGGTACAGCCACACAAGGATCACCAGCATGCCAGCCCAGCACCACCAGCATGCCAGTCCAGGATACAGCCACACTAGGACCCCAGCATACCAGCCCAGGATCACCAGCTTGCCAATCCAGGGTACAACCACACAAGGAACACCAGCATGCCAGCCCAGCACCACCAGCATACCAGTACAGGGTACAGCCATACAAGGACCACCAGCATACCAGCTCAGGACCACCAGCATGCCAGCCTAGGACCACCAGCATGCCAGCCCAGGACCACCAGCATGCCAGTCCAGGGTACAGCCACACTAGGACCACCAGCATACCAGCCCAGGACCACCAGAATGCCAGTCCAGGGTTCAGCCACACTAGGACCACCAGCATGCCAGCCCAGGATCACCGGCATACCAGTCCATAGTACAGCCACACCAGGACCACGAGCATACCAGTCCAGGACCACCAGCATGCCAGTCCAGGGTACAGCCACACAAGGACCACAGGCATACCAGTCCAGGCTACAACCCCACAAGGAACACCAGAATGCCAGCCCAGCACCACCTGCATACCAGTCCAGGGTACAGCCACACAAGGACCACCAGCATACCAGTTCAGGACCACCAGCATAACAGTCCAGGACCACCAGCATACCAGTCCAGGCTACAGCCACACAAAGGCCACCAGCATACCATTTCAGGCTACAGCCACACAAGGAACACCAGCATGCCAGCCCAGCACCACCGGCATACCAGTCCAGGGTACAGCCACACAAGGACCACCAGCATACCAGCTCAGGACCACCAGCATACCAGACCAGGACGACCAGCATGCCAGCCCAGCACCACCAGAATGCCAGTCCAGGGTTCAGCCACACTAGCACCACCAGCATTCCAGCCCAAAACCACTGGCATACCAGTCCATAGTACAGCCACACAAGGACCACCAGCATACCAGTCCAGGACCACCAGCATGCCAGACCAGGGTGCAGTCACACAAGGACCACCAGCATGCCAGCCCAGCACCACCAGAATGCCAGTCCAGGGTATAGCCACACTAGGACCACCAGCATACCAGCCCAGGACCACCAGCATACCAGTCCAGAGCACAGCTACACAAAGATCACCAGCATACCAGCCCAGGATCACCAGCGTGCCAGTACAGGGTATAGCCACACTATGACCACCAGCATAAGAGCCCAGGACCACCAGCATACCAGTCCAGGGAACAGCTACACAAGGATCACCAGCATACCAGCCCAGGACCACCGGAATACCAGTCCAGGGTACAGCCACACAAGGACCACCAGAATACCAACACCAGCACCACCAGCATGCCAGTCCACAGTCCAGGGTACAGCGACGCAAAGACATCCTGCAAGTCAGTCCAGGACCACCAGCATGCCAGTCCAGGGTACAGCCACACAAGGACCACCAGCATACCAGCTCAGGACCACCGGCATGTCAGTACAGGGTATAGCCAAACTAGGACCAACAGCATACCAGCCCAGGACCACCAGCATACCGGTCCAGGGTACAGCTACACAAGGACCACCAGCATGCCAGCCCAGGACCACCGGCTTACCAGTCCATAGTACAGCCACACAAGGACCACCAGCATACCAGTCCAGGACCACCAGCATGTCAGTCCAGGGTACAGCCACACAAGGACCACCAGCATACCAGTCTAGGCTACAACCACATAAGAAATACCAGCATGCCAGCCCAGCACCACCAGCATACCAGTCCAGGGTACAGCCATACAAGGACCACAGAATACCAGCTCAGGACCACCAGCATACCAGCCCAGGACCACCAGCATGCCAGCCCAGCACCACCAGAATGCCAGTCCAGAGTTCAGCCACACTAGGACCACCAGCATGCCAGCCCAGGACCACCAGCATACCAGTCCATACTGCAGCCACACAAGGACCACCAGCATACCAGCCCAGGACCACCAGCATGCTAGTACAGAGTATAGCCACACTAGGACCACCAGCATACCAGCCCAGGACCACCAGCATACCAGTCCAGGGTACAGCTACACAAGGATCACCAGCATACCAGCCCCGGACCACCAGAATACCATTCCAGGGTACAGCCACACAAGGACCACCAGAATACCAGCCCAGGACCACCAGCATGCCAGTCCAGGGTACAGCCACGCAAGGACAACCTGCAAGGCAGCCCAGGACCACCAGCATGCCAATCCAGGGTACAGCCACACAAGGACCACCAGCATACCAGCCCAGTACCAAAAGCATGCCAGTCCAGGGTACAGCCACACAAGGATCACCAGCATGCCAGCCCAGCACCACCAGCATGCCAGTCCAAGATACAGCCACACGGAGCACCATCATACCAGCCCAGGACCACCAGCATGCCAGTCCAGGGTACAGCCACACTAGGACCCCAGCATACCAGCACAGGACCACCAGCATGCCAATCCAGGGTACAACCACGCAAGGAACACCAGCATGCCAGCCCAGCACCACCAGCATACCAGTACAGGGTACAGCCATACAAGGACCACCAGCATACCAGCTCAGGACCACCCGCATGCCAGCCTAGGACCACCAGCATGCCAGCCCAGGACCACCAGCATGCCAGTCCAGGGTACAGCCACACTAGGACCACCAGCATACCAGCCCAGGACCACCAGAATGCCAGTCCAGAGTTCAGCCACACTAGGACCACCAGCATGCCAGCCCAGGATCACCGGAATCCCAGTCCATAGTACAGCCACACCAGGACCAAGAGCATACCAGTCCAGGACAACCAGCATGCCAGTCCAGGGTACAGCTGCACAAGGACCACCAGCATACCAGTCCAGGCTACAACCCCACAATGAACACCAGCATACCAGCCCAGCACCACCTGCATACCAGTCCAGGCTACAGCCACACAAGGACCACCAGCATACCAGCTCAGGACCACCAGCATAACAGTCCAGGACCACCAGCATGCCAGCCCAGCACCACCAGAATGCCAGTCCAGGGTATAGCCACACTAGGACCACCAGCATACCAGCCCAGGACCACCAGCATACCATTCCAGAGTACAGCTACACAAGGACCACCAGCATACCAGCCCAGGACAACCAGCAGCCAGTCCAGTGTACAGCCACACTAGGACCACCAGCATACCAGCCCAGCACCACCGGCATACCAGTCCAGAGTACAGCCACACAAGGACCACCAGCATACCAGCTCAGGACCACCAGAATGCCAGTCCAGGGTTCAGCCACACTAGCACCACCAGCATGCCAGCCCAAAACCACTGGCATACTAGTCCATAGTACAGCCACACAAGGACCACCAGCATACCAGTCCAGGACCACCAGCATGCCAGACCAGGGTACAGCCACACAAGGACCACCAGCATACCAGTCCAGGCAACAACCACACAAGGAATATCAGCATGCCAGCCCAGCACCACCAGCATACCAGTCCAGGGTACACCCATACAAGGACCAAGGCATACCAGCTCAGGACCACCAGCATACCAGCCAGGACCATCAGCATGCCAGCCCAGCACCACCAGAATGCCAGTCCAGGGTATAGCCACACTAGGACCACCAGCATACCAGCCCAGGACCACCAGCATACCAGTCCAGAGTACAGCTACACAAGGATCACCAGCATACCAGCCCAGGAGCACCAGCGTGCCAGTACAGGGTATAGCCACACTAGGACCACGAGCATACCAGCCCAGGACCACCAGCATGCCAGTACAGGGTATCGCCACACTATGACCACAAGCATAAGAGCACAGGACCACCAGTATACCAGTCCAGGGTACAGCTACACAAGGATCACCAGCATACCAGCCCAGGACCACCGGAATACCAGTCCAGGGTACAGCCACACAAGGACCACCAGAATACCAGCCCAGGACCACCAGCATGCCAGTCCAGCATACAGCCACGCAAAGACAATCTGCAAGTCAGTCCAGGACCACCAGAATGCCAGTCCAGGGTACAGCCACACAAAGACCACCAGCATACCAGCCCAAGACCACCAGCATGTCAGTACAAGGTATAGCCACACTAGGACCACCAGCATACCAGCCCAGGACCACCAGCATACCAGTCCAGGGTACAGCTACACAAGGACCACCAGCATGCCAGCCCAGGACCGCCGGCATACCATTCCATAGTACAGCCACACAAGGTCCACCAGCATACCAGCCCAGGAGCACCAGCGTGCCAGAACAGGGTATAGCCACACTAGGACCACCAGCATACCAGCCCAGGACCACCAGCATGCCAGTACAGGGTATAGCCACACTATGACCACCAGCATAAGAGTCCAGGACCACCAGCATACTAGTCCAGGGTACAGCTACACAAGGATCATCAGCATACCAGCCCAGGACCCCCGGAATACCAGTCCAGGGTACAGCCACACAAGGACCACCGGAATACTAGCCCAGGACCACCAGCATGCCATTCCAGCATACAGCCACGCAAAGACAACCTGCAAGTCAGTCTAGGACCACCAGCATGCCAGTCCAGGGTACAGCCACACAAGGACCACCAGCATTCCAGCCCAGGACCACCAGCATGTGAGTACAGGGTATAGCCACACTAGGACCACCAGCATACCAGCCCACGACCACCAGCATACCAGTCCAGGGTACAGCTACACAAGGACCACCAGCATGCCAGCCCAGGACCACCGGCATACCAGTCCATAGTACAGCCACACAAGGACCACCAGCATACCAGTCCAGGACCACCAGCATGTCAGTCCAGGGTACAGCCACACAAGGACAACCAGCATACCAGCCTAGGCTACAACCACACAAGGAATACCAGCATGCCAGCCCAGCACCACCAGCATACCAGTCCAGGGTACAGCCATACAAGGACCACGGAATACCAGCTGAGGACCACCAGCATGCCAGCCCAGCACCACCAGAATGCCAATCCAGAGTTCAGCCAAACTAGGACCACTAGCATGCCAGCCCAGGACCACCAGCATACCAGTCCATACTGCAGCCACACAAGGACCACCAGCATACCAGCCCAGGACCACCAGCATGCCAGTACAGAGTATAGGCACACTAGGACCACCAGCATACCAGCCCAGGATCACCAGCATACCAGTCCAGGGAACAGCTACACAAGGATCACCAGCATACCAGCCCAGGACCACCAGAATACCATTCCACTGTACAGCCACACAAGGACCACCAGAATACCAGCCCAGGACCACCAGCATGCCAGTCCAGGGTACAGCCACGCAAGGACCACCAGCATACCAGCCCAGTGCCAGAAGCATGCCAGTCCAGGGTACAGCCACACAAGGATCACCAGCATGCCAGCCCAGCACCACCAGCATGCCAGTCCAAGATACAGCCACACGGAGCGCCATCATACCAGCCCAGGACCACCAGCATGCCAGTCCAGGGTACAGCCACACTAGGACCCCAGCATACCAGCCCAGGACCACCAGCATGCCAATCCAGGGTACAACCACACAAGGAACACCAGCATGCCAGCCCAGCACCACCAGCATACCAGTACAGGGTACAGCCATACAAGGACCACCAGCATACCAGCTCAGGACCACCAGCATGCCAGCCTAGGACCACCAGCATGCCAGCCCAGGACCACCAGCATGCCAGTACAGAGTACAGCCACACTAGGACCACCAGCATACCATCCCAGAACCACCAGAATGCCAGTCCAGGGTTCAGCCACACTAGGACCACCAGCATGCCAGCCCAGGATCACCGGCATACCAGTCCATAGTACAGCCACACCAGGGCCACGAGCATACCAGTCCAGGACCACCAGCATGCCAGTCCAGGGTACAGCCGCCCAAGGAACACCAGCATGCCAGCCCAGCACCACCTGCATACCAGTCCAGGGTACAGCCACACAAGGACCACCAGCATACCAGCTCAGGACCACCAGCATAACAGGTCAGGACCACCAGCATGCCAGCCCAGCACCACCAGAATGCCAGTCCAGGGTTCAGCCACACTAGGACCACCAGCATGCCAGCCCAGGACCACCAGCATACCAGTCCATAGTCCAGCCACACCAGGACCACGAGCATACCAGTCCTGGACCACCAGCATGCCATTCCAGGGTCCAGCCGCCCAAGGAACACCAGCATGCCAGCCCAGCACCACCTGCATACCAGTCCAGGGTACAGCCACACAAGGACCACCAGCATACCAGCTCAGGACCACCAGCATAACAGTCCAGGACCACCAGCATGCCAGCCCAGCACCACCAGAATGCCAGTCCAGGGTTCAGCCACACTAGGACCACCAGCATGCCAGCCCAGGACCACCAGCATACCAGTCCATAGTACAGCCACACAAGGAACACCAGCATACCAGCCCAGGACAACCAGCAGCCAGTCCAGTGTACAGCCACACTAGGACCACCAGCATACCAGCCCAGGACCACCAGCATACCAGTCCAGGGTACAGCTGCACAAGGACCACCAGAATACCAGCCCAGGACCACCAGAATACCTGTCCAGGGTACAACCACACAAGGACCACCAGAATACCAGCCCAGGACCACCAGCATGCCAGTCCAGGCTACAGCCACACAAGGAACACCAGCATGCCAGCCCAGCACCACCGGCATACCAGTCCAGCGTTCAGCCACACTAGCACCACCAGCATTCCAGCCCAAAACCACCAGCATACCAGTCCATAGTACATCCACACAAGGACCACCAGCATACGAGTCCAGGACCACCAGCATGCCAGACCAGGGTACAGCCACACAAGGACCACCAGCATACCAGTCCAGGCAACAATCACACAAGGAATACCAGCATGCCAGCCCAGCACCACCAGCATACCAGTCCATGGTACAGCCATACAAGGACCAAGGCATACCAGCTCAGGACCACCAGCATACCAGCCAGGACCACCAGCATGCCAGCCCAGCACCACCAGAATGCCAGTCCACGGTATAGCCACACTAGGACCACCAGCATACCAGCCCAGGACCACCAGCATACCAGTCGAGAGTACAGCTACACAAAGATCACCAGCATACCAGCCCAGGATCACCAGCGTGCCAGTACAGGCTATAGCCACACTATGACCACCAGCATAAGAGCCGAGGACCACCAGCATGCCAGCCCAGCACCACCAGAATGCCTGTCCAGGGTTCAGCCACACTAGGACCACCAGCATGCCAGCCCAGGACCACCAGCATACCAGTCCATAGTACAGCCACACAAGGACCACCAGCATACCAGCCCAGGACAACCAGCAGCCAGTCCAGTGTACAGCCACACTAGGACCACCAGCATACCAGCCCAGGACCACCAGCATACCAGTCCAGGGTACAGCTACACAAGGACCACCAGCATACCAGCACAGCACCACCAGAATACCTGTCCAGGGTACAACCACACAAGGACCACCAGAATACCAGCCCAGGACCACCAGCATGCCAGTCCAGGGTACAGCCACGCAAGGACAACCTGCATGCCAGTCCAGGACCACCAGCATACCAGTCCAGGCTATAGCCACACAAAGGCCACCAGCATACCATTTCAGGCTACAGCCATACAAGGAACACCAGCATGCCAGCCCAGAACCACCGGCATACCAGTCCAGGGTACAGCCACACAAGGACCACCAGCATACCAGCTCTGGACCACTAGCATACCAGACCAGGACGACCAGCATGTCAGCCCAGCACCACCAGAATGCCAGTCCAGGGTTCAGCTACACTAGCACCACCAGCATTCCAGCCCAAAACCACCAGCATACCAGTCCATAGTACAGCCACACAAGGACCACCAGCATACCAGTCCAGGGTACAGCCACACAAGGACCACCAGCATACCAGTCCAGGCAACAACCACACAAGGAATACCAGCATGCCAGCCCAGCACCACCAGCATACCAGTCCACAGTACAGCCATACAAGGACCAAGGCATACCAGCTCAGGACCACCAGCATAAAAGCCAGGACCACCAGCATTCCAGCCCAGCACCACCAGAATGCCAGTCCAGGGTATAGCCACACTAGGACCACCAGCATACCAGCCCAGGACCACCAGAATACCATTCCACGGTACAGCCACACAAGGACCACGCGAATACCAACACCAGGACCACCAGCATGCCAGTCCAGGGTACAGCCACACAAAGACATCCTGCAAGTCAGTCCAGGACCACCAGCATGCCAGTCCAGGGTACAGCCACACAAGGACCACCAGCATACCAGCCCAGGACCACCAGCATGTCAGTACAGGGTATAGCCACACTAGGACCAACAGCATACCAGCCCAGGACCACCAGCATACCAGTCCAGGGTACAGCTACACAAGGACCACCAGCATGCCAGCCCAGGACCACCGGCTTACCAGTCCATAGTACAGCCACACAAGGACCACCAGCATACCAGTCCAGGACCATCAGCATGTCAGTCCAGGGTACAGCCACACAAGGACCACCAGCATACCAGTCTAGGCTACAACCACACAAGGAATACCAGCATGCCAGCCCAGCACCACCAGTATACCAGTTCAGGGTACACCCATACAAGGACCACGGAATCCCAGCTCAGGACCACCAGCATACCAGTCCAGGACCACCAGCATGCCAGCCCAGCACCACCAGAATGCCAGTCCAGAGTTCAGCCACACTAGGACCACCAGCATGCCAGCCCAGGACCACCAGCATACCAGTCCATACTGCAGCCACACAAGGACCAGCAGCATACCAGCCCAGGACCACCAGCATGCCAGTACAGAGTATAGCCACACTAGGACCACCAGCATACCAGCCCAGGACCACCAGCATACCAGTCCAGGGTACAGCTACACAAGGATCACCAGCATACCAGCCCAGGACCACCAGAACATCATTCCAGGGTACAGCCACACAAGGACCACCAGAATACCAGCCCAGGACCACCAGCATCCCAGTCCAGGGTACAGCCACGCAAGGACAACCTGCAAGGCAGCCCAGGACCACCAGCATGCCAATCCAGGGTACAGCCACACAAGGATCACCAGCATGCCAGCCCAGCACCACCAGCATGCCAGTCCAGGATACAGCCACACTAGGACCCCAGCATACCAGCCCAGGATCACCAGCTTGCCAATCCAGGGTACAACCACACAAGGAACACCAGCATGCCAGCCCAGCACCACCAGCATACCAGTACAGGGTACAGCCATACAAGGACCACCAGCATACCAGCTCAGGACCACCAGCATGCCAGCCTAGGACCACCAGCATGCCAGCCCAGGACCACCAGCATGCCAGTCCAGGGTACAGCCACACTAGGACCACCAGCATACCAGCCCAGGACCACCAGAATGCCAGTCCAGGGTTCAGCCACACTAGGACCACCAGCATGCCAGCCCAGGATCACCGGCATACCAGTCCATAGTACAGCCACACCAGGACCACGAGCATACCAGTCCAGGACCACCAGCATGCCAGTCCAGGGTACAGCCACACAAGGACCACCAGCATACCAGTCCAGGCTACAACCCCACAAGGAACACCAGAATGCCAGCCCAGCACCACCTGCATACCAGTCCAGGGTACAGCCACACAAATACCACCAGCATACCAGTTCAGGACCACCAGCATAACAGTCCAGGACCACCAGCATACCAGTCCAGGCTACAGCCACACAAAGGCCACCAGCATACCATTTCAGGCTACAGCCACACAAGGAACACCAGCATGCCAGCCCAGCACCACCGGCATACCAGTCCAGGGTACAGCCACACAAGGACCACCAGCATACCAGCTCAGGACCACCAGCATACCAGACCAGGACGACCAGCATGCCAGCCCAGCACCACCAGAATGCCAGTCCAGGGTTCAGCCACACTAGCACCACCAGCATTCCAGCCCAAAACCACTGGCATACCAGTCCATAGTACAGCCACACAAGGACCACCAGCATACCAGTCCAGGACCACCAGCATGCCAGACCAGGGTACAGTCACACAAGGACCACCAGCATGCCAGCCCAGCACCACCAGAATGCCAGTCCAGGGTATAGCCACACTAGGACCACCAGCATACCAGCCCAGGACCACCAGCATACCAGTCCAGAGCACAGCTACACAAAGATCACCAGCATACCAGCCCAGGATCACCAGCGTGCCAGTACAGGGTATAGCCACACTATGACCACCAGCATAAGAGCCCAGGACCACCAGCATACCAGTCCAGGGAACAGCTACACAAGGATCACCAGCATACCAGCCCAGGACCACCGGAATACCAGTCCAGGGTACAGCCACACAAGGACCACCAGAATACCAACACCAGCACCACCAGCATGCCAGTCCACAGTCCAGGGTACAGCGACGCAAAGACATCCTGCAAGTCAGTCCAGGACCACCAGCATGCCAGTCCAGGGTACAGCCACACAAGGACCACCAGCATACCACTCAGGACCACCGGCATGTCAGTACAGGGTATAGCCAAACTAGGACCAACAGCATACCAGCCCAGGACCACCAGCATACCGGTCCAGGGTACAGCTACACAAGGACCACCAGCATGCCAGCCCAGGACCACCGGCTTACCAGTCCATAGTACAGCCACACAAGGACCACCAGCATACCAGTCCAGGACCACCAGCATGTCAGTCCAGGGTACAGCCACACAAGGACCACCAGCATACCAGTCTAGGCTACAACCACATAAGAAATACCAGCATGCCAGCCCAGCACCACCAGCATACCAGTCCAGGGTACAGCCATACAAGGACCACAGAATACCAGCTCAGGACCACCAGCATACCAGCCCAGGACCACCAGCATGCCAGCCCAGCACCACCAGAATGCCAGTCCAGAGTTCAGCCACACTAGGACCACCAGCATGCCAGCCCAGGACCACCAGCATACCAGTCCATACTGCAGCCACACAAGGACCACCAGCATACCAGCCCAGGACCACCAGCATGCTAGTACAGAGTATATCCACACTAGGACCACCAGCATACCAGCCCAGGACCACCAGCATACCAGTCCAGGGTACAGCTACACAAGGATCACCAGCATACCAGCCCCGGACCACCAGAATACCATTCCAGGGTACAGCCACACAAGGACCACCAGAATACCAGCCCAGGACCACCAGCATGCCAGTCCAGGGTACAGCCACGCAAGTACAACCTGCAAGGCAGCCCAGGACCACCAGCATGCCAATCCAGGGTACAGCCACACAAGGACCACCAGCATACCAGCCCAGTACCAAAAGCATGCCAGTCCAGGGTACAGCCACACAAGGATCACCAGCATGCCAGCCCAGCACCACCAGCATGCCAGTCCAAGATACAGCCACACGGAGCACCATCATACCAGCCCAGGACCACCAGCATGCCAGTCCAGGGTACAGCCACACTAGGACCCCAGCATACCAGCACAGGACCACCAGCATGCCAATCCAGGGTACAACCACGCAAGGAACACCAGCATGCCAGCCCAGCACCACCAGCATACCAGTACAGGGTACAAGGACCACCAGCATACCAGCTCAGGACCACCCGCATGCCAGCCTAGGACCACCAGCATGCCAGCCCAGGACCACCAGCATGCCAGTCCAGGGTACAGCCACACTAGGACCACCAGCATACCAGCCCAGGACCACCAGAATGCCAGTCCAGAGTTCAGCCACACTAGGACCACCAGCATGCCAGCCCAGGATCACCGGAATCCCAGTCCATAGTACAGCCACACCAGGACCAAGAGCATACCAGTCCAGGACAACCAGCATGCCAGTCCAGGGTACAGCTGCACAAGGACCACCAGCATACCAGTCCAGGCTACAACCCCACAATGAACACCAGCATACCAGCCCAGCACCACCTGCATACCAGTCCAGGCTACAGCCACACAAGGACCACCAGCATACCAGCTCAGGACCACCAGCATAACAGTCCAGGACCACCAGCATGCCAGCCCAGCACCACCAGAATGCCAGTCCAGGGTATAGCCACACTAGGACCACCAGCATACCAGCCCAGGACCACCAGCATACCATTCCAGAGTACAGCTACACAAAGATCACCAGCATACCATCCCAGGATCACCAACGTGCCAGTACAGGCTAAAGCCACACTATGACCACCAGCATAAGAGCCCAGGACCACCAGCATGCCAGCCCAGCACCACCAGAATGCCTGTCCAGGGTTCAGCCACACTAGGACCACCAGCATGCCAGCCCAGGACCACCAGCATACCAGTCCATAGTACAGCCACACAAGGACCACCAGCATACCAGCCCAGGACAACCAGCAGCCAGTCCAGTGTACAGCCACACTAGGACCACCAGCATACCTGCCCAGGACCACCAGCATACCAGTCCAGGGTACAGCTACACAAGGACCACCAGAATAACTGTCCAGGATACAACCACACAAGGACCACCAGAATACCAGCCCAGGACCACCAGCATGCCAGTCCAGGGTACAGCCACGCAAGGACAACCTGCATGCCAGTCCAGGACCACCAGCATACCAGTCCAGGCTACAGCCACACAAAGGCCACCAGCATACCATTTCAGGCTACAGCCACACAAGGAACACCAGCATGCCGGCCCAGCACCACCGGCATACCAGTCCAGGGTACAGCCACACAAGGATCACCAGCATACCAGCTCAGGACCACCAGCATACCAGACCAGGACGACCAGCATGCCAGCCCAGCACCACGAGAATGGCAGTCCAGGGTTCAGCCACACTAGCACCACCAGCATGCCAGCCCAAAACCACCGGCATACCAGTCCATAGTACACCCACACAAGGACCAACAGCATACCAATCCAGGACCACCAGCATGCCAGACCAGGGTGCAGCCACACAAGGACTACCAGCATACCAGTCCAGGCAACAACCACACAAGGAATACCAGCATGCCAGCCCAGCACCACCAGAATGCCAGTCCAGGGTATAGCCACACTAGGACCACCAGCATACCAGCCCAGGACCACCAGCATACCAGTCCAGAGTACAGCTACACAAAGATCACAAGCATACCAGCCCAGGATCACCAGTGTGCCAGTACAGGGTATAGCCACACTATGACCACCAGCATAAGAGCCCAGGACCACCAGCATACCAGTCCAGGGAACAGCTACACAAGGATCACCAGCATACCAGCCCAGGACCACCGGAATACCAGTCCAGGGTACAGCCACACAAGCACCACCAGAATACCAACACCAGGACCACCAGCATGCCAGTCCAGGGTACAGCCACGCAAAGACATCCTGCAAGTCAGTCCATGACCACCAGCATGCCAGTCCAGGGTACATCCACACAAGGACCATCAGCATACCAGCCCAGGACCACCAGCATGTCAGTACAGGGTATAGCCACACTAGGACCAACAGCATACCAGCCCAGGACCACCGGCATACCAGTCCAGGGTACAGCTACACAAGGACCACCAGCATGCCAGCCCAGGACCACCGGCTTACCAGTCCATAGTACAGCCACACAAGGACCACCAGCATACCAGTCCAGGACCACCAGCATGTCAGTCTAGGCTACAACCACACAAGGAATACCAGCATGCCAGCCCAGCACCACCAGCATACCAGCTCAGTACCATCAGCATACCACCCCAGGACACCAGCATGTCAGCCCAGCACCACCAGAATGCTAGTCCAGGGTTCAGCCACACTAGGACCACCAGCATGCCAGCCCAGGACCACCAGCATACCAGTCCATACTGCAGCCACACAAGGACCACCAGTATACCAGCCCAGGACCACCAGCATGCCAGTACAGAGTATAGCCACTCTAGGACCACCAGCATGCCAGCCCAGCACCACCAGAATACCAGTCCAGTGTACAGCCACACAGGGAGCACCAGTATACCCGCCCAGGACCACCAGCATGCCAGTCCAGGGTACAGCCACACTAGGACCACCAGCATGACAGTCCAGGATACAGACACCCAAGAACCACTAGCATGCCAGTCCAGGGTACAGTCACTCCAGGGCCTCTGCATACCAGTCCAGGGTGCAGCCACACCAGGACTACCAGCATGCTAGTCCAGGATACAGCCACTCAAGGGCGACCAGCATGCTAGTCCTGGGTGCAGCCACCCAAGGACCACCAGCATGCCAGTCCAGGTTATCACTGGACAAGGACCACCAGCATGCTAGTTCAGGATACAGGCACCCATGGAACACCAGCATGGCAGTGCAGGAGTCAGGCACCCAAGGACCACCAGCATGTCAGTCCAGGACCACCAGCATGCCAGTCCAGGGTACAGCCACACAAGGACCACCAGCATACCAGTCAAGGCTACAGCCACACAAGGACCACCAGCATGCCAGCCCAGAACAACCAGCATACCAGTACAGGGTACAGCGACACAAGGACCACCAGCATACCAGCCTAGAACAACCAGCAAGCCAGCGCAGCACCACCAGAATGCCAGTCCAGGGTTCAGCCACACTAGGACCACCAGCATGCCAGCCCAGAACCACCGGCATACCAGTCCATAGTACAGCCACACAAGGACCACCAGCATACCAGTCCAGGATCACCAGCATGACAGTCTAGGGTACAGCCACACAAGGACCACCAGCATTCCAGTCCAGGTTCCAACCACACAAGGAACACCAGCATGCCAGCCCAGCACCATCAGCATACCAGTCGAGGGTACAGCCACACAAGGACAACCAGCATACCAGCCCAGGACCACCAGCATGCCAGCCCAGGATCACCAGCATACCAGTCCACAGTACAGCCACACAAGGACCACCAGCATACCAGCCCAGGACCACCAGCATGCCAGTCCAGGGTACAGCCACACTAGCACCACCAGCATACCAGCCCAGGACCACCCGAATACCAGTCCAGGCTACAGCCACACAAGGACCATCAGCATACCAGCCCAGGACCATCAGCATGCCAGTCCAGGGTACAGCCATGCAAGCACAACCTGCATGCCAGTCCAGGACCACCAGCATGCCAGTCCAGGCTACAGCCACACAAGGAACACCAGCATGCCAGCCCAGCACCGCCAGTATACCAGTCCAGGGTAGAGCCACACAAGGACCACCAGCATACCAGCTCAGGGCTACCAGCATACCAGCCCAGGACCACCAGCATGCCAGCCCAGCACCACCAGAATGCCAGTCCAGGGTTCCGCCACACTAGGATCACGAGCATGCCAGTCAAGGACCACCAGCATACCAGTCCGTAGTACAGCCACACAAGGACCACCAGCATACCAGTCCAGGACTACCAGCATGCCAGTCCATGGTACAGCCACACAAGGACCACTAGCATACCAGTCCAGGCTACAACCACACAGGGAACACCAGCATGCCAGCCCAGCACCACCAGCATACCTTTACAAGGTACAGCCATACAAGGACCACCAGCATACTAGCTCAGGACCACCAGCATACCAGCCCAGAACCACCAGCATGCCAGCCCAGCACCACCAGAATGCCAGTCCAGGGTTCAGCCACACTAGGACCACCAGCATGCCAGCCCAGGACCACCAGCATACAGGTCCAGGGTACAGCCACACTAGGACCACCAGCATACCAGCCCAGGACCACCAGAATACCAGTCCAGGGTACAGCCACACTAGGATCACGAGCATGCCAGCCCAGGACCACCAGCATACCAGTCCGTACTACAGCCACGCAAGGACCACCAGCATACCAGTCCAGGACTACCAGCATGCCAGTCCATGGTACAGCCACACAAGGACCACTAGCATACCAGTCCAGGCTACAACCACACAAGGAACACCAGCATGCCAGCCCAGCAGCACCAGCATACCTGTACAAGGTACAGCCATACAAGGACCACCAGCATACTAGCTCAGGACCACCAGCATACCAGCCCAGAACCACCAGCATGCCAGCCCAGCACCACCAGAATGCCAGTCCAGGGTTCAGCCACACTAGGACCACCAGCATGCTAGCCCAGGACCACCAGCATACAGGTCCAGGGTACAGCCACACTAGGACCACCAGCATACCAGCCCAGGACCACCAGAATACCAGTCCAGGGTACAGCCACACAAGGAGCACCAGAATCCCAGCACAGGACCACCAGCATGTCAGTCCAGGGTACAGCCATGCAAGGACAACCTGCAAGTCAGCCCAGGACCACCAGCATGCCAATCCAGGGGACAGCCAAACAAGGACCACTAGCATGCCAGCTCAGTACCACCAGCATGCCAGTCCAGGGTACAGCCACACAAGGACCACCAGCATGCCAGCCCAGCACCACCAGCATGACAGTCCAGTATACAGCCACACAGGGAGCACCAGAATACCAGCCCAGGACCACCAGCATGCCAGTCTAGGGTACAGCCACACTAGGACCCCAGCATACCAGCCCAGGACCACCAGCATGCCCGTCCAGGGTACAGCCACAAAAGGACCACCAGCATACCAGCCCAGGACCATCAGCATGCCAGTCCAGGGTACAGCCACACAAGGACCACCCACATACCAGCCCAGGACCACCAGCATGCCAGTCCAGGGTACAGCCACACATGGACCACCAGCATACCAGTTAGGGACCAGGAGCATACCAGCCCAGCACCACAGTGTTAGGGAGAATTCTCATTATATGGCTAATTTCCCCCACCTAGTGAGTCCCCCAGCAGCTTTGCTGGATTTCTGGAGTTTATTTTTTTCAACTTTGTAAGAGTGTGAGCCTTTTCCCCCCTCTTACATGTGTTTTGCCATGTGTATTTTTACTGTTTGTGTGATAGTGGGCTGTTAGGGAGAATTCTCATTTTATGGCTAATTTCCCTTACCTATAGAGTTCGCCAGCAGCTTTGCTGGATTTGAAGGGTTTGTTTCTTTTTACCTGCTAAGAGTGAGACTCTTTTTCCAACTCTTAGACATTTATGCTATGTGTGTTCTAGGCTATATTTGTGTTTAATGCCTGTGGGATCTTTCTCAACCCCATAGGAACCATCTTTATTCACATGTGTTACACAGCGCCCTCAGTGCAGTGACACAGGGGTGCCGTAGCGACCCCCAAACATAGACTCCATACCCTGGGACTGACACTGGCCCTCATTACGACCCTGGCGGAAATCGAAAAACGATGGCGGAAATGCAATACCGCCATCGAATAGCGCTCGGTGCGACTATGACCCGTCACCGCAAAGTACGAAGCCATTAGCGACACCGTAGTGAACGCCAACGCTAACTGCACCAAGCACGCGCGCGCGCGCCATGCCAAACCGCAAACACCACCATGGCGCAAGGGTACGCCAATTCCGACCCTAGCGGACATGTACCTAACGCCATCAGGCATGGCGTAATGTACCATTCCGCCATGGCGAGAAGTACGGCATCGCGAATCAACCGTAAACGGCCCCACTGAGTGCCTGTACACCGCTCCCTGCCCACAAAGTACAACTCCCCGTAGGTGCAATGAAGTCACAATGCAACCATTGAAATGTACAAGTCACCCATGCATGCCAACGAACAAAAGAAACACAAGAGGGGCCAATGGGAGCTGCAGGGCACAGATGGCACGAATACAGAAGCCATCCCAATGGACATGACCACAGTCCCCCACCAAGAAACGCACGCAAACACAGGCACCTGTGACCAGCAATATTCCGAAAATCACATCATTCCACCAGTCCACCTGGCTGACCGGCATCTGTTACACAAAACCCAATCCCCCGCCCCTGAGCATGACAACATTCAAACTGTCATATAGGCAGCCCCCATCCCTGACCTCACGGGCTCAGTAGGCAAACGCGCCCAGTACAGTACCACGCAACTAAACCCCGAAGCTGGAACCCAATGCAGATCTCCTCACAATACATCGCCCCCCAAATAGGCATATGCCACATCACTTGCAAAGAAAAACGCTACACGGGCCAAATCAGAACAGAAATTTATGCACATCAAAGTCACCAAGCCCATACAGCCATCAGGCCATGAACTCCAAAACACTAATCACCATTGTGGGCTGCATCCGCAAGAAATGACCAGCCACTACTTGTGTGTCGCCCTGTTCCCCCATGGTACACAGAGCCACATTCACGTACGAAAAGGCAACATGGAAGCGCACAGAACCGCAGGGCCGTCCCAATGGGGAGGCACTAGTCCAGCTGAAAGGCCGAAATGTTGCTCCGAGCCACCAGTACTGCGTAAGGGCATGTGGGCCATTGGCGATCGTCCCATAAGATCGTAATGCTGCTCCACTGATTAACACGAAGCAGCAGGTGTCGGGAGTAAAATCCATCTGCAGGAGTGGCATACAGATGGCAGTGGCAAAAGGGGAGGAGATACCTGTCAACCAAAAGAAAAGAAAAAGAACAGAATGGCCATCAGAACTACATTCGAACAACTCACTTCAATGATCACACGAAATCCACAGCCATATGCATGCTAGCCCACTCAAAAGGATCATCACCACCCCAAAACCACTTGCGACTCATAACCATCTATATCGAGGTGCAAACACCATCACAAACGAGTGTACCTGTGCATGCGTCTGTCAAAACAGAATCCATCAGATGGGAATGTTAACGTGCATGGACACAAGTGTCTGAGGGCGCCTCGAGACAGGGAGGGCTCAACAAGGCCAGATAGACGATGGTCCCACTATGGCAGCCCTGCATCACATAGCGTAGGGGAGGCGGATAGATCCCAAGAAGCCCTGTACATGGCAAACTCTGTATCAAATCACCTGCCCATGCATCCATTCATCATTCCCTCATCCCGGGATCAAAACGCCTGAATAATTACTCACATAACATTAGAAACATCCATTGAGTCTGTGCGTTATGCAGCCTGCAAAATCCACAGTGCCCCAGCCCGTAATTCCAGTGTTGTGAAGTAACATGTATTTGGGAACGGCCGGCCTCATCGCCCACGTAGCTATTGCGCATCCCAAACTATTCATATCAATCATTGCTCCCTCGCCATGGGCCCTGTCTCAAGGACATTGAACAATAGAACGTTATATTTGCAGTCAGACCTGTGGGCATCTCCTCGCCGCTAGCTGGAAACCGAAAGCGCTGCCCTTCGAATTCCTCATTTGCAACACCACGTCGGAAAGGCATCTGTGGCCGTTTGAAATCACTAATTATTCCATCGAGTGCGGCTGTGTGTGAAAATGGCAACTGCCTTCACCCACGAATGGGACGCCCCGCCCGTCGTTGCAACTCGGTACAGTGATGCATGAGGGCCCACCGTTACTCGAGTACTACGTTCCACTGACCCTTCACAAGTCTGTTCGCGACTGCACAGATAGTATGGGAAACAATGGGACCACAGCAGAATGAACATATCAACCAATCTTACACGGCCATCGGGTACAAATACATGATAGCAATAGCAAGATACCATTCCCCGAATTGCAGCGTTGTGCGCGTGACGTGCTCGGCCAAAGGGGAGAGCAGTTTGCACAGGTGGAATGAATCACCACAGGTGGAGGCCATACAGCCTGAAAACACATAAATTGCACAGCCAGTCTCCTCCCACAACCACACCGAAATGCTACCGGCAGGACTCGCGATGTTGGGCCTGGGGGACCTGATAGCACTGCAAGTGCTCCAACTCCAAGAAGAAGACGAACACCAACTACAACCAGCAGCACGGAGGAGACGCAGGAGGAGGAGGAGGCCAAGGCAGGGCCAGCAAGGCCCACCAGCACAGCCACTACCACCACGCAGGCAGCCCGCAATCCCACGCCTCCGAGCACATCCGTTCAACCTCACTGATGAGCAGATCCACACCCTCTACCGTCTGGACCGGGACACCATAGCCGCCATTGTGGACATGACACAGGCTGACCTTGTCAGCATGATAGATAGCCCAACCGCCATCCCACCCCTACTGAAGGTGGTGTCTGTACTCCACTTCCTGGCCACAGGCACCTACCAGCACACAGTCGGACAGTTGCATGGCATTTCTCAGCCACTGTTCTCACGGACACTATTGCAAGTGCTCGATGCCCTCCTGCAGCACGCAGACGACTACATCTCCCTACCACGCTCGGAGCAGGAAATTACAAACACGAAAGTGGGATTCCATGCACTTGCCGGCATACCGGGTTGCATTGGTGCCATCGACTGCACCCATGTTGAATTGGTCGTCCCACATGCCATGGAGGCCCAGTACCGCAACCGAAAACAATTTCATTCCCTGAATGTACAAATGGTGTGTGACTCCAACAGGATCATTACACATTGTTGTGCCCGATTCCCTGGATCAACCCATGATTCTATGGTCTTGAGGAACTCTACAATACCACGCTACATGGAGCGACACGCAGGGAACAGATCCTGGCTACTCGGTGAGTCTCATTACATGCATGATGATGTGGGGTATGTGAATTGGCAATGACCTGGCAGGAAGGGGGGGGGGTGTGCGTACGTATCAATGGCATTCCACATCATACGTTTCTCGTCCACATACAGGTGATGCTGGATATCCACTGAAGAGATGGCTCCTCACACCAGTCCGGAACCCACGGGACCAGCATGAGGAGGACTACAACCATGCCCACTCACGTACCCGTGTAGTCATAGAACAGGCATTCGGCCTACTGAAGGGCCGTTTCCGCTGCCTCAGCAGGTCTGGCGGGGCACTCCTGTACCGCCATGAGAAGGTTGCAAAGATGGTGATGGCATGTGTCATGCTCCACAACATGTGCGTACGTAGAAATGTGCCCATGCCCCCTGACGCAGAACTGCAAGCACCTGAAGATGGTCATGATGAGGGTGGGGATGTGGCAGCACCTCATGGAGTCTGCGAGGCACCGGAGGCCCGTGACATTCGTCAGCATCTCATTGATGTATGCTTCTAGCACTCACGCCTGGTGGCTGATACATGGACACGGGACTCGTGGCACTGCGTGTGTCTGGGACATGCACAATATGGACTGTACGCCTATGATGGCCTAGTACACAAAGATCAATGTCCACACATCTCATTGGTTGATCGTGCACTTTTTATGGCATATGTGATGTCATGTTGAACACCCTATCGACCCGCCACCCAAGTGAGCCCAACACACCCCCTCCACCCTCCTACCTCCCCCCCGAACACCAGTGTCAGAAGATGCTCATTGTCAGTGGGCTGTCGCTATTGCATGCCCCCTCTGCGGGTATCAGGGGCACCCCTGCCTGTGGAGCGCAGGTTCCTTCCAGATCTACGTTGGGGGCTTGCAACGGATGATGTGTCTGCCTGCTCACGTCCATGCATGTCCCTAAGGGTTTGCGAGAGCTCAGTGAGCACACGGCGCACTGCGGCAAGTTCGGCACATACGTCCTTGGCCGTCGCATGCAGTTCCCCCCTGAGGCTCTCGGTGCTTCTCTCCATTTGGACTCTCAGGCTCTCGGTGCTACTCTCCATTTGGACTCTCAGGCTCTCGGTGCTACTCTCGATTTGTGCCCTAAGTGTCTCAGTTGATGTTTCTATGTCTGCCTTAGTGCCCCCACATTCATCAGCATGGTCCTTGAGGAGCGTGGCCAGTTGCTGCTGTTGTTCGATCAACTGGTCGAGGGACTGTTGCCTCTGCTGGGCCATGGCCATTTGCGGGGGTGTCACAGAGGGGCTGTTGTCCTCATGTTGCCTTGCCACAGGGCTTGTGGGGGATGGCCAGTCGTCGTCTTGTGGGTGCCCCTGCGTGGTATCCTCATGTTGTACGGGATGGGACAGACAGGGGGATTGGGACAGGTCATGGATGGATCTGACTTCGGCATCCCCGTTTTCTGTGTCCGAGCATGCTGCCATCAATGGGGTGTCACCTATGGTGCTGCTGCCACCAGAGGCAGTGCCTTCTGTGGCATCCATTGGGGGGACCTGTGGTGGTGGTGTTGTGGGCATGCTGGCTGCTGGGGTGCCTGTTGATGTTCCCTCCTCTGTGCTGCCACCTGATTTGTGCTGCTGCCGTGTCTTGATGCGTGCAGCTGAGGTGGAGGGTCTCTGGCCGTTGGTCTTGGCCCTCTTTGCAGGTGTGCTGGTAGGGGTGTCCTGTAGCTCGTCGTTTGGATCGGACCCTGTGGTGGAGTAAAGGAGGGCGAGGGTTATTGATGGGTCTGTGGGAATTGGAATGGCATTGTATCACATGCATTGGGGTGGTACCTGAGGGTGATTTGGGTCGGGGCCTTGGAGGTGCTTTGATTTGTGTGTGGAGTGAGGGTGCAGTTGTTTGGCAGCCTGCAGTTAGGGTGTGCCTGCTGCACGTGTAGTGCGTGTATTAGGGGTTTTTGATTATTTATGTATTTATTGTGGGTTTTAACGTGCGCTATCAGGCCGATGTGTGTGGACGTTCTCCTGGACATGTGTTTCTGTTGCACTATGTGGACGCATGGTACTTCACATGGATGGACTGTGTGGATTTGGCATTGTTTTATCTGGCCCACCTACCTGAATCTTCGGATGTCTGCACTCCTTTCTCCATCCCTCCGACTCCCTCTATGCTCTCCATTCCGATGGTGGAGGCACAGATTTCTTCCCAGGGGGTCAACTTGATGGGTGATTCAGGACCTCCCCCGGTGGCTGTGGCAATGTTGCGGTTGGCAGAGAGTATGCTGCGGACGCGTATCCGCAGGTCGTCCCATCGCTTGCGGCATTGCTGTGGGGTGCGGGGTGCGGTCCCCACCGCACTTACCCGCTGTGCCACCAGAGCCCATATGGCCTTCTTGTTTGCAAGTGCCGTCCTGGTCATTTGCGTGCAGAAGACGACGGCAGCATTCTCCTGGAGGGTCTCTGTTAGCACGGTGAGTTCCTCACGGGAGAAGTGGACCTGCCGCTTGCGGTCGCACGCTTTCTTCGCTACTTTTCCCATTTTTCTTGGTTTCGCTAGGGTGGTTGACGGGTTGGGGTGTGTTCAGGGTAGTGATTTTAGTGGTTGTGTGGTTTTAGTGTATTTATAGGTGTACGCCGGGATGTTTCCCGTTCCGGGCCCATGTTTTAACTTCCGTTTCCGTATATTTCCGGGCACCGTACTTTCCGGTAGGCGCACACTGCGGTGACCGCTAAGAGGGGTGGCGGTATTGCACCTAGGGCGCCGTACGGCGGCGGTGTGGGCCGTTTTGGGGTCATTTCCGCCATCGCGGACTTTGCACTTCCGCCATGCCGTGGTGCTCGTGCCCGATGGGTCGGAATGGGCCGCACTTTGCTCCTTCGTGCAATGGCGGAAACGCTATTTACGCTGTGGCGCTCCGGTCAGTCGCTTTCCGCCAGGGTCGTAATGAGGGCCACTGTCTCCCAGGGCATGTAAAGTCCCCATTGACTTTACTAGTCATATCCTATGAACTAAACCAGTACAACCCATTTTACTATGTAGGTACTGGAAGGGGTTAATAGTTTTTCCCCTATGTTCATTTTCGAGAGGGTACCCTACAGCCCCTCTCTCAAAATTTTCTGGCTGGTGGCAGTGGTACTACCATAAATATTCGACCGTGAATATTTCCCTATGGGATTTTCCCATTGTTCGAGGCTATGACATTTTCTGACAGCCTCTAACATACCGCCGGTGCATTTTAATATTAACTTTGCTCCGGTAGGTTTTATTTGCCAGAACTTTAATATAATTTCTTTCTCGTCTCTTTCTCTAAACTCCTAATCCAGGTTGGGGATCATTCGTTCATCCTTTTGGCGAGCTTCTACCGTGAAGCCCTCCTTTCGGAGACTGAGTCTGGGGTGGGTCCATTGTGTGGGAGGGGGAGTAGGACCCCTGGACAGGGTTGCCTCAGCAACCCATGTCACACTCAATCCTGATAGGGTGGAGGGTCTCCTGCCAAGATGACCACTCCACTGTGTGAGTGACAGCTAGGCTGTATGAATGGGGATCTTTTTGCATAAAAGCAGGGTCCTGAGGACTGGAAGAGCAAGACGTCGCCACTGGAACTAAGAAGCCGAAGAGGAGAGAAGCCAAAGACATCTGCAACACTGAACCACCGATGAAGTCCTGCTGCAGTGTCTCACCACTTTTATCCATACAACGAGAGAAGATCTTCACCTGCAAGAGCCTTCTTCCCTTGAGCTGGTGGGGCCAACCAGTTTGCCAATCGCCTTCCCGGACCTGCCTTGGTCGAATCTCCCGGACCCTGTACTCGGAGGCCGGATAGCCAGGCACCAGTCGAACCGGACCGCGATTTAAAGTAGCGTACCTTCTATCCGTCGGGCAGCATCGCGGCTGGTTTCATCCCTGGGTAGTGCAGTAACTCGAACCTTCCTCCACGACGAGAGCCTCTCTTCCTCTGCTGGATCACCCGAACCGGAGGAGCTACCAGGAACAACCGCCACCGCAGGAGGCACCTCTTCATTTTAAGGTACATTGGTCCGCGATGGCCGCCCTTTCTTCGCGGTAGTGCTAAAGGTGTTTTAAATCTTTTACCTACCTGTTGGGTTGGCTGCCCCCCTCTCTTAACATTGTCTTTTCAACTTCTGCAACCACCTTTTCAAATTTGTTAACCAAAGACTTGACTGCAGCTACAAGAACATTTTGCTCCTGGGCCCGTTGCCTGTACCACTGACTCTGGCACAGGCCTACTGACTCTGGTCACATTTGTTAGATCTGCTTTCTTTAGATTGATTCTCACTGAGGACTGTGTTGGTGGACCTATTTCTCTTAACTACCCTTTCTTTCCCAAGCTTAAACATTGTGAAATGCCATTTTGCTCAGTTTTCATTTTAAGTATTGCCTATACTGATGCACTGTCTTGCTGAACTGGTTCACAAACTGATGGGAAGTGTTGCTAGGGTGTATGAGAAACTATTTCTAGATAACTTGTGTTTTCCCTCCCTTGTAAGGAATTGTTAGAGGGTCCCTTGTGTGTAGTTTTCACTGTGTCGTTTTGCTCAGTTTTCCCTCTGGTTCACTTGGTCTACAATTCAACTTGGGAGTGTGTATATTTTTCCTTTGACTTAATTTAACTTGCTTGGTGACTGTGATACCTGTGTTTTATTAGAAGTGTATAAAATAAATAAATAACTACTTTTTAATACCAAGCTTTGGTCAGTGTTTCCTTGTACCATGGTACAGTAGACCTATTGTGTAAACCCTGAATACTGCTCATCTCCCTCTTGAGATAAGTCTGACTGCTCAGCCACATCTACCAACTAAAGCTTTGTGGTACAGACTGATACCAAAAGGGATTTATTGCTCTCACCTGTAGTCCTAATCTGGTGTAGTGCTCCCTAAAGGAACTGCACTGGATTCTGCCTAACATGGGCTCTGGAGGACCCCACTCCATGAACCCCACTTTTCATGTGTGTTACACAGCACCTTCCGTGCAGTAACACAGGGTTGTCTTTGAGACTTCTCCCTGACTCAATTTTCTGGGGCTGACTACTGTCCCCCAGAAAACAGGTAAAGTTGCCATGTACTTTACATAGGCCCTCATTACGACCCCGGCGGTCAGTGAAAAACGATGCCGGTAAATGATTACCGGCATCGTTTACCGCTAGGTCCGATCATGACCCGTGAAAGTGCTATTAGTGGCATCGTAGTTAACGGTGCCGCTAACAGCACCAAGCTCGCGCGCACGCGACCTTCCACGCAGTAAGTACCGGCATTGCGCAAAGGTAGGCAAATCACGAATCAAGCGGACATGCTCTTAACGCCATCGCGAAGGCCGTAAAGTACCTTACCGCCATGGTGCTAATTCTGCCATCACGAACCAACCGTAAATGGCCATGTGCAGTGTTCCCAGCTGCCACAGGTGCACAGAATCAGCACAGGTGGAGGCAATACAGACTCACCAAGTACAAAAAGAGCACACCCCACCCCTTCCCACACCCAGTCACACTCCACAATGATTCCAATACGACTAGCAATTTTGGGGCTGGAGGACCTGATTGCAATGCAAGTGCTACAACTACAACAACAACAACAACAACAACAACAGGCAGCACAGAGGAGACGCAGGAGGAGAAGGAGGGCAAGGCAGGGCCAGCAAGCCCCAACACCACAGCCAGTGCCACCACGCAGGCATCCCCCAATCCCACGCATCCGAGCCAGTCCATTCAACCTCACCGCTGAGCAGATCCATACCTTGTACCGTTTGGACCGGGACTTCATCACCACCATCGTTGACATGATACACAACGACATTGTCAGCATGATAGAAACACCCACCGCCATCCCCCCCCCTACTGAAGGTAGTGTCCGTGCTCCACTTCCTGGCCACAGGCACCTACCAGCACACAGTGGGGCACTTGCATGGCATTTCACAATCATTATTCTCACATACACTGATCCAAGTGCTCGATGGCCTCCTCAAGCACACAGACAACCACATTTCCTTGCCACCGTCTGCCCAGGAGATTGCAAACACCAAAGTGGGTTTCCATGCACTAGCCGGCATACCTGGTTGCATTGGTGCCATCGACTGCACCCATGTGGAATTGGTGGTCCCACATGCCATGGCGGTAGTGTACTGCAACCGTAAACTATTTCACTCAATCAAGGTGCAAATGGTTTGTGACTCCAACAGGATCATCACACATTGTTGTGCCCGATTCCCCGGATCAACGCATGATTCAATGGTCCTGCGTAACTCCACAATACCACGCTACATGGAGCGATATGCAGGGCCAAGATCCTGGCTACTCGGTGAGTCTCATGTCATGGCCATGGAAATGTGAAGTGGGTAGTTGATTGACGTACCAATGCATACTTTACCTGGCTGAAAGGGGGGCGGGGGGTGATGCATACTTCACCTGGCTGAAAGGGGGGGGGATGATGCATACTTCACCTGGCTGAAAGGGGGGGGGGAATGATGCATACTTTAACTGGCTGCGAGTAGCAGAGGCAATGGAGCCAGCTCATACCCTAAAGCAGCCCAAACGTCAACTGACACCTGTACACATAATGCCCTATGTAAGCACCCCTACCATGTGAATGAAGGTGTGTCCCAACCATGACACAACCATCTGCAAGTGCATTGTACCGTTTCGGACCACATTGATCTCAACGAAATGCACCTACATGCAATGACTTTAGCCAATACATGGCACCAAACACCATCAACTGAAAGGCCAGTCCCCCATAACTGCGCGCAAAGGAGGCACATGACGGACAAAAACATCAATACACCACTACACAGACACTGAGGCCCCAAAAATGTGCCTATCAACATTAGTAGTGCTCAGTGGGGTCATCATGAGGCTGACAGCAATGTTGCCATGATGAGAGCGTTGATATCACAGGACACCTGCCAGGTCACCAAAACAAACGCCATGAACGGACACAGTGGATGGGCACTCACAAGGCACTTGACCCCCCTACATACATTGGTTGATGGCATGCAAAACAGTCCATGAGAGGAATACACATATACCGGTCACATAGTGTGAATCCATTTGTGCATGTAAAAGTGGTACAAAGTAACAGTTGAATGCATGCCATGGTGGCACGTCATGATTTGAGATTTGATGTCATGACTGACACATACATTGTTGCCCACATACAGGTGATGCAGGCTATCCCTGAAGAGGTGGCTCCTTACACCAGTCCGGAACCCACAGAACCAGCACGAGGAGGACTTCAATCGTGCACATACACGAACCCGTGTGGTGATTGAGCAGGCATTTGGCCTATTGAAGGCACGGTTTCGCTGCCTCAGCAGGTCTGGTGGGGCCCTCCTGTACCGCCATGAGAAGGTGGCAAAGATCGTCATGGAATGTGTCATGCTATACAATATGTGCATCAGACGGAATGTGTCCCTGCCCCCTGACGCTGAACTGCAACCACCTGACGATGAGGATGAGGAGGGTGGGGATGGGGCAGCACCTCAGGGAGGCAGCGATGCACAGGAGGGGCGTGACATGCGTCGGACTCTGATCAACCAATGTTTCTAGCACACACGGATGGGGGGTGTCACATGGAGATGGCAATTGGGGCACTGTGCGTGTCTGGGATATGCACACTGTGGACTGTTCACCAATAAATCACACATACGCAATGAGAAATGTCCACACATGTGATTTGTAATCAAGCAAAAATTGTATTGTAAATGTGAATTCAATTAACACACCCACTCCCCCCTCCCCCTCAACTCCCCAACACACCCTCTCCCCCCTCCCCCCCTCAACTCCCCAACACACCCACTCCCCCCTCCCCCCTCAACTCCCCAACACACCCACTCCCCGCCGCCCCCTCAACTCCCCAACACACCCACTCCCCCCTCCCCCTCAACTCCCCGCAAAAGTGCGTGGATGCCTGTGTTGAAGTGCCTAATGTGGAATTGATCCACTGGGTGGCCTCTATTGGCAGCCTCCTCTGTCGGCCCCCAGTGCACCCTGCCTGTACTCCGCAGGTTCCTGGCCGACCTGTGGATGGGGCTGCTTGGGGCAGAACTGGCAGCGGAGGAGGTACTCGGCTGCTCACTAGGACGTATGTCCCTCATTGTCTGTACAAACTCCGCACCGCGGGAAGTTCGGCACAGATGTCCTTGGTGGAGGATTGTATAGCTGCCTTCACAGTCTCGGCACATTTTTGCATTTCAGCACTTGCACCTCCACAATCGGCCACATGCTGAGTGAGGACAGTTGGTGTTGCCTTGTTAATATTTGGTCCAGCGACTGTTGGTATTTTTGGGCATTGGATGATGCCATTGGCGCGTTCATTGGGCTACTCCCCTCTCCACACCTTCCACTGGGCATGGAGTGGCTGGCCATGAGTGATAGCCCCTGTGTGTTATCAGCATGCAGGCTACATGGGAACAGGTAGGGGGAATGAAGGTGGGCAGTGGGGGAACATTCTATGACATCCTCATCATTCCCCACATCACTATCAGAGCAAGCTGCAATGGCAGCAGTCTCCCCAATCGTACTGCTTCCTGCAGACACAGTCCCTTCAGTGGCCACCAGTTGTTGAATGTCTGTTGCTGGTGGTTCCAAGCTGCTTGCCTTGGTGCTTATCGTTGCCCTGGCCTGTGTTGTGGCAGTCGACTTTGGCTGCTGTGGGTTTTTTTCCGGTCCAGCAGAGGTGGAGGGTTGGTGTGGTGTTGCCTCGGGCCTGGCCTTCTTGGCAGGTGTGGTGCCAGTCTCGTCCTTGTCTGGGTCCGAATGGGAGCCTCTGCTGGAGCAAAGGAGGGAAAGTGTTATTGATGGGTCTGCAGACATTGAGCAGGCATTGTGATGACTGCCATGATTTTGATGACTAGATGGCGCACTTTGGAGGCAGTGACATACAGGTTGTCTCCCTTTTGGGTGTGAGAAGCAAGCAGGAATGTGGGTGCCTACAGTGAGAGTGTGCATACTGCATGTGTACAGGGTGTAGGTCAATGATGTCTTCTGGCAGTCTTCTGCTGATGTGTTGCGTTAACCCTATTACGCAAAATTGTGCTTCCCATGAAACTGGACTTCAGGAAGTTTAGCATGGCTTAATTTGAGGCACCTACCTGATGTCGGGGCTCCTCTCTCCATTTCACCGACCCCCTCGATGGTCTCGATGCCAATGGTTGAGGCACATATCTCCTCCCACGGCTCCATTTTAATTGGTGAGTCTGCTCCTCCACCAGTTGCCATGCCCAGGTTTCTGTTGGCAGACAGTATGTTCCTTACACGGAGCCAGAGGTCGTCCCACCTTTTCCGGAACTGTTTTGTGGTGCGGGGTGTTGTTCCTACAGCACTGACCCACTGTGCGACTACGTCCCATATGGCCTTCTTCCGTGCTATTGCCGGTCTGGTCATTTCAGTGGAGAATACCATGTCCGAGTTTTCCTGTAGGGTGTCCGCCAACATGGTGAGCTCTTCCCTACTGAAGCGCTCCTGCCGCAGCCGATCGCAAGATTTTTTGACAACTTTCGGCATTATGACGATGGGTGGATGTGGGTGAAGGTTTGTGGCGGGTCTCGGGGTCAGATGTGCACTGGTTGTGGAGGATTACAATGGATTGTGTTTTTAAAGATGGCCGCCGTGCTCTTTCCCGTTCCGGTGCGATGGCGTAACTTCCGGATCTGCTTCTTTACGTTCACCGCTAATAGCGGTCACCGCTATTTGCGGTGATCGCTAATATCGGTGGGTAGGGGGGCGGTAGTGCAGCTTGCACGGCATACGATGCCGGTAGGTGACGTTTTTGGGACGTTAACGGCATGGCGCAGATTACATTACCGGCATAGCGCAATGCTCATGCCCGAGAGGTCGTAATTTACTGCTTTTAACGGTTTCAGGCCAGCACGGACACGTTAGTTGCGCCATGCCGGTAATGTCCATTACTTACCGCTGGGGTCGTAATGAGGGTCATTTAAAACTACAGACCCAGTACATCCCATCTTTCATGGAGTACTGGAAAGGGTTAACTCCTATCCCTTTTTGTCTGTGACTCTCTGAGCTTTGTTTTGCTCTTTTAACATTTAGGCCCTCATTACGACCCCGGCGGTAAGTGAAAAACGATGCCGGTAAATGATTACCGGCATCGTTTACCGCTAGGTCCGATCATGACCCGTGAAAGTGCTATTAGCGGCATCGTAGTTAACGGTGCCGCTCACAGCACCAAGCTCGCGCACATGCGACCTTCCACGCCATAAGTACCGGCATCACGCAAAGGTAGGCAAATCACGAACCAAGCGGACATGCTCTCAACGCCATTGCGAAGGCCGTAAAGTACCTTACCGCCCTGGTGCTAATTCTGCCATCGCGAACCAACCGTAAATGGCCATGTGCAGTGTTCCCAGCTGCCACAGGTGCACAGAATCAGCACAGGTGGAGGCAATACAGACTCACCAAGTACAAAAAGAGCACACCCCACCCCTTCCCACACCCAGTCACACTCCACAATGATTCCAATACGACTAGCAATGTTGGGGCTGGAGGACCTGATTGCAATGCAAGTGCTACAACTACAACAACAACAACAACAGGCAGCACAGAGGAGACGCAGGAGGAGAAGGAGGGCAAGGCAGGGCCAGCAAGCCCCACCATCACAGCCAGTGCCACCACGCAGGCAGCCCCCAATCCCACGCATCCGAGCCAGTCCATTCAACCTCACCGCTGAGCAGATCCATACCTTGTACCGTTTGGACCGGGACTCCATCACCACCATCGTTGACATGATACACAACGACATCGTCAGCATGATAGAAACACCCACCGCCATCACCCCCTACTGAAGGTAGTGTCTGTGCTCCACTTCCTGGCCACAGGCACCTACCAGCACACAGTGGGGCACTTGCATGGCATTTCACAACCATAATTCTCACGTACACTGATCCAAGTGCTTGATGCCCTCCTCAAGCACACAGACAACCACATTTCCTTACCACGGTCTGCCCAGGAGGTTGCAAACACCAAAGTGGGTTTCCATGAACTAGCCGGCATACATGGTTGCATTGGTGCCATCGAATGCACCCATGTGGAATTGGTGGTCCCACATGCCATGGAGGTAGCATACCGCAACCGTAAACTATTTCACTCAATCAACGTGCAAATGGTTTGTGACTCCAACAGGATCATCACACATTGTTGTGCCCGATTCCCTGGATCAACCCATGATTCAATGGTCCTGCGTAACTCCACAATACCACGCTACATGGAGCGACATGCAGGGCCAAGATCCTGGCTACTCGGTGAGTCTCATGTCATGGCCATGGAAATGTGAAGTGGGTAGGTGATTGACGTACCAATGCATATTTTACCTGGCTGAAAGGGGGGGGATGATGCATACTTCACTTGGCTGAAGGGGGGGGGATGATGCATACTTTACCTGGCTGAAAGGGGGGGGGGATGATGCATACTTTACCTGGCTGCGAGTAGCAGAGGCAATGGAGCCAGTTCGTACCCTAAAGCAGCCCAAACGTCAACTGACACCTGTACACATAACGCCCGATGAAAGCAGCCCTACCATGTGAATGAAGGTGTGTCCCAACCATGACACAACCATCTGCAAGTGCATTGTACCGATTCAGACCACATTGACCTCAACGAAATGCACCTACATGCAATGACTTTAGCCAATACACGGCACCAAACACCATCAACTGAAAGGCCAGTCCCCCCTCCTCTCTCCATTTCACCAACCCCCTCGATGGTCTCAATGCCAATGGTTGAGGCACATATCTCCTCCCACGGCTCCATTTTAATGGGTGAGTCTGCTCCTCCACCAGTTGCCATGCCCAGGTTTCTGTTGGCAGACAGTATGCTCCTTACACGGAGCCGGAGGTCGTCCCACCTTTTCCGGCACTGTTTTGTGGTGCGGGGTGTTGTTCCTACTGCAATGACCCGCTGTGCGACTAGGTCCCATAAGGCCTTCTTCCATGCTATTGACGGTCTGGTCATTTCAGTGGAGAATACGATGTCCGCGTTTTCCTGTAGGGTTTCTGCCAACATGGTGAGCTCTTCCCTACTGAAGCGCTCCTGCCGCAGCCGATCGCAAGATTTTTTGACAACTTTCGGCATTATGACGATGGGTGGATGGGGGTGAAGGTTTGTGGCGGGTCTCGGGGTCAGATGTGCACTGGTTGTGGAGGATTGCAATGGATTGTGTTTTTAAAGATGGCCGCCGTGCTCTTTCCCGTTCCGGTGCGATGGCGTAACTTCCGGATCCGCTTCTTTACGGTCACCGCTAATAGCGGTCACCGCTATTTGCAGTGATCACTAATATCGGTGGGTAGGGTGGCGGTGGTGCAGCTTGCACGCCATACGATGCCGGTAGGTGACGTTTTTGGGACGTTAACGGCATGACGCAGATTACATTACCGGCATGGCGCAATACTCCTGCCCGAGAGGTCGTAATTTACCGCTTTTAACGGTTTCAGGCCAGCATGGTCACGTTAGTTGCACCATGCCGGTAATGTCCCCGCCGGGGTCGTAATGAGGGCCTTAGACTTGGCTGGTGGCAGTGGTATCTACCCTAACCTTTCTACCGCGATTATATTATATATACATGGTAATGTTCCAGGCTATCATAGTAACCTCGAACATAAAGCTGCTTGACCAAATACTCTTTTTTTGGCTCCGGTCGGGTTTATTCACTATTTCTTTTTGTTAAAGTCCTTCTTGTGTTTTACTTTGTCTGGGTTTGCCTTCTTTGTTCACCGTCTTTAGGCGGGTTTCTCTCAAGAAGCCCTCCTTTGGGCGCCTGGGTGTCTAGGTGGGCTGAATGTGAGGGAGGGGTGTAGTCACCCCCTGCACAGGGTATCCTTGGAAACCCAAGTTGCACTTTGTCATGATTGGCTAAGGTGGTTGTCTGGGTGATTGACAGCCAGGCTGTGTGAATGGGGTATTTAACCATAAAAGGCAGGACTCTTGGGCTGGAAGTCAGAGTCGCCACTGGAACTGCAAGGAACTGAAGAGAAGCAGAGAAGAAGATGGCTGCTTCAACTACCAAGTCCCGGTGGAGTCCTGCTGCAGTCCTGAGCTATCTACACTTCGAGGACAAGAGAAGATCCAGTCCGGAGTCTTCTTCCCTTGAGCTTGGTGGGATTAACCAGCTCATCTTCCACAGGCAGAGGATCCTCTTCTTGGTCGAAATCGCTGCACACAGCTGTAGTGGTCCGGATAGCCATCTGAAGAGCCTCTCCTGTTTTAAAGGCACGCACCTTTTATTCACCGTTGCTTTTGCTGCTGTTGGCCTCATCCCTGGGTAGTGCAGATCGCTCCAGACGGCCTCCTTCTTGTCCCATGACTGAAGTCACAGGAACCGTGAGTCTGAAGGAACTACCAGGAACAACTGCCGTGGCACCAGCTCTTCTTCACTTGAATAAGGTACTGTTTCGGACCTCGAGGAACTAGGGTGAATCCTTTTCTCCTCACCAAAGACTTGTCCTTTTCTTCCTTCCCTCTTTTAACTTTTGCTTCCTCTTGTGACAATATCCAAGTACTCCTGGCAATCTGGAATTGTGAACTGTGCTAACCGTGTGATCCTTGACAACAGGAGCCCTGTCCCACTTGACACTGGCGCAGGCCTATTGACTTTTATTCACTTGTAGGGAACTGTCCTGTGATTCTATCTGCCTTGACAAAAGTATTGCCTATGATTTTTATCCCCAACTCTCTTGTGTTGATTCATGTCCTAAGTGTGTTTTAACTCCGGTGACATTTCTTTCCGTGGGTATGCGTATCTTTAGTAAGACCGAACTGTCATTACTGTCAAAAAGTGATCGCATCTGTCCCTCCGGTAACGTCATGTTTTCACAACACCGGTCTGTCAAAACCAAAGGTACTTACCTTGAATTGTGCTGCACAAAGTGAAATGGTTATGTATAGTGGATTTTATGTGTGGTTTTAATTTAATAGAAGTGAAGTGTTTTGCAAAATGACAGTCTAGAAATAAATGTACTTTTACTTTTCACCCAAAAACATTGAGTCAATGTTTGCTTGAGTCAAAGTAATTGTGGTCCTTTGTGTAATCTCTACTACTGCTCATTTGCTCTTGAGATAAGTCTGGCTGCTCCGCTACTGCTACCACTTTGACAGTGTAGTACAGGCTTGTACCAAAGGTGAACTTGTATTACCACCTGTAGTCTTAATTGTGTGTAGTGGTCCCTAAGGGCACTGCACAGGATTCTGCCTAACACTGGTGTACAGCAGTGAGGATTTTTAAGTATAGTGATTACACTTAGAGTGCTGCTATTACCTTGGGTGAACTAACCACAAGGCTAAACACCACTTATTCTGTTAACTGAAAAATCATGTAAAATATGGAAAACTACAGTGAAGAGAGTCTCTTAAACTATGCTGCTGGGGTTATGAGAACCATGTGTAGAGAGAGGAGCGTCTCTGGTAAAGGAAAGAAATCTGAACTAGTTGCCAAATTTTTGGGATAACAAAGTCTGGAGAGTGGGTCAGAAGGACTTGCCCTTCCAGCAAATGTGGATACTGATGTTTCTGATTCTGAGAGTGTTGGATTAGAAGAAGTAGATGAGTCCTTGTTAGGAAACCCTACAACTCCCTTGCCTGCTCAGAAAGCACAACCTCTGTCCACAAGGACCCCTACAGGTCTTACCCTCACTCCCGAGTTTATTGCACTAGAGAAAATGAGACTTGAATTAGAAGTGAAATGTATTGATGCACAAACTGCCATGAAACATCAAGAATTAAGGCTCAGAGAAATGGAGATGGCTCATGCTCTAGAAATGAGGAAATTGTCTTTGGGAAATGCTTCTCTCCCAGAGTCTTCTAGGTCTTCCAGCCCTAAGAGACCCGTATGCCAAAGGAAATGATTGGTATGTATGAGACTAAACTTGATGTTTGGGATTGGTTAGAAATGTTTGAATATAATCATGGGATTCAGGGTATCTCAGGGAATCAGTTGATTCCTTGGCTTTTCTCTAGGCTTCCCCCTGTTGCAAGTGATGCTGTAATGGAGTTGGGGGAGGAGGATAAGCAGGATTATGAGTGTGTGAAGCTAGCTCTGATAGCTAGATTTGGGAAGACCCCTTCCCAGTACCTTAAGAAGTTTAGGACCCTCAAAAAACATGATGGTACCCAGTGGGCTACTTGGGGGGTGTGTGAATATTTGAAAAACTTAGATGGTTGGGTTAAGGGTTACAAAGTGAACACTTATGAAGGTTTGAGGAATCTTGTGATGTTGGAGTCAATCTATGATGCCTGCTCTCCTGAGCTTAGACAGCACTTGGCTGATTCAAAGGAGATAAATCCTAAGAAGTTGGCTAAGGCTGCTGACTTGTGCGTTGCCAACAGGGCTACCCAGAAGGATTCTGGGGCAACTCAGAAGAAGGATGAGGGAAAGCAGTCAAAGAAAGACACCAAAGAGAATTCCAATAATTCCAATCCAAAAGAGGGCCCTAAACATAACCAGGGTAAGCCACAAGGGAAACCGAATCAGGCTAATGTACCATCTGGTCCCAAACCAGATGGAGGTCAGAACAAACCCCCATTCATTAAAGCATTTGGAAAATGTTTTGCTTGTGGGTCAACTGACCATGTGAAAGGGGATCCCAGATGTAAGGGTAAACCTTCAGGGGTCCACACTGTCTCCTTAGCCTTCTATGAGGTCGATGAAGTACCGATAGCCAGTGGAAACTTTCAGTTACTAGCTGATGAGCCCATGAGAGTCTCAGCTAGTGTTTCTTTGGGGTCCTTGGGTCTTTGGGAACAACATAACTTAGATGTCTATAACTCAATCCCAGATAATACTAAAGAGTATTATAAAGATAGTGTTCATGTGGATGGTCAGGAGACCCCTGCCATCAAGACACAGGAGCCAGCATAACTGTGGTTGATGGATGTTTTTGCAAGGTGGAGGATGTTGCTAAGGCACCCAAACACCTAACCAAGTTAGCTGGAGGGCCTGTGCAAATGGTTCCCCAGTTATCAGTGGAATGACATGACTGTCAGAATACCTGTAAGTGTGCAAAATAACGTACCTGAGAGAGTCCTGTTGGGTAATGACCTTAGAACTCTTGGAGTTGTCTCTAGTACCCCCAGGCCTCCCAGCAAAAGGAAGCAGGAGCTCACAAGGTCTGCTAGGGAGAGAACCTTGAGAAGCTCTTCTGGGGACTTGATAAAGGAAGCTATCACCCCAAGTCCACAGGACTTACTTACTGCTATTGCAGGACAGAAAGAGACAAAGGGGAAACCCAAGTCTGCCAGCAAGAAACCAGCAAGCACCCCTGTGCCCAGAAGGAGGACATTTCCAAGACTGTCCAAAGTCACTTCTCCACCAGCTAAGCCTGAACGTGAGGTTCAACCCTGTATGGTTCAACTAGATACTGAAAAATCAGATCTAGAAAAAGACCTTACTCTGGTTGGAGACCTTGACCCTGTTGAACATACTGAGCTGCAGTCTTTACTGGCAGAAGGTGGACCCAACAAGGCAGACTTCAGCAGAGGACAAAGGGAGTGTCTTACTCTTGAAGGTCTTCACCTACAGGCAGCTTCTCAGCTCAATGGGACCGAGCCTGAAAAGTATAGATTGCACTGGGAAGATGACCTCTTCTACAGTGAAGCGACTGAGTCAACCCCTGGAGACTGCAAAAGACTTGTAGTACCTCTCGTGAACTGACTCCACTTCCTACAGTTAGCCCACGAGATACCTTTGGCTGGTCAATTAAGTTTTAAGAAGACCAAGGAAAGGCTCTCTCTCTACTTCTACTGGCCTAAAATGGGTTTAGAAGTAGACAAATTATGTAGGAGCTGCAACACTTGCCAAACCTCTGGCATGAGTGGAGCCAAGAATGTGGCACGCTTGGTGCCTCTTCCAGTGGTGGGAGTTCCTTTTGAGAGGGTCAGGTTCAACATTGTTGGTCCTCTTGATCCTCCCACATCTTCAGGTAACAGGTTTATCCTGGTTGTAATAGACCATGCTACTAGGTATCCTAAAGCAATACCTATGAGGACAGTTACGGCAGAGGCTGTGGCTAAGGCCCTACTTGGTATTTTTACCAGAGTGGGTTTTCCTAAGGAGGTGATATCTGACAGGGGATCGAATTGTATATCCCACTACATGCAAGCCATGGGGAAAACCTATGAAGTCACCTACAAGTACTCTACTGACTACCATCCCCAAACCAATGGGTTGGTAGAGAGGTTTAACAGAACTATGAAGAGCATGATAGGTGCTTTAGAAGAACCCCTTTAAAAAAAAGTGGGACCCTCTACTGCCATGACTTCTCTTTACATATAGAGAAGTAGAGAAGTCCCTCAGGAGGGAGTAGGTTACAGTCCCTTTGAACTTCTCTATGGCCATCCAGTCAGAGATCCATTGGCCATGATTAAGGAGGGGTTGGAGAGTGCTCCTTCCCCCAAGCCAGTCAGAGTGACTGACTATGTTATAGGTCTCCGGAGGAGAATGTCGCACATGATGGCAGAAGCAAGTGATAACTTGAAAGCTGGTCAAGCTCTGGTCAAGCATTGGCATGATCAGAAGGCTAACATGGTTGAGTTTACTCAAGACCATCTTGTTCTTGTATTGGTACCTACAAGGCAGAGGGGCTTACAGGACATATGGATAGGACCCTTCAAAGTTGTAGGTAAACTTGGAGGAATGAGCTATCTGGTGGATTTAGGCAATCCTAAGGAGGCTCCTAGATTCTTTCACACCAACCGTTTAAAGGCTTATGTCTCTAGTCCTGACATGGGAGCATTGCTCCTAGCTTCAGCTCAGGAGGAGGAGGAGAGTGAACCCCTGCCTGACCTCCTCAGAGGCTTACCTTTAGATGAGCAAGTGGAAGGAGTTAATCTCTCTTCCAGTCTCACATCTGACCAACAGGAAGAGTGCAAATTACTGTTAAATCAGTTTGCCTCCCTGTTCTCACTTTCACCAGGCTTGACCCCTTTGGGCCAGCATGATATCCTCACTGATGACTGTTTGCCTGTGAAAAGCAGGGGGTACATAATGTCAGACAATATAAGAATCCAAATAAGGAATGAGGTCAACAAGATGCTTGATCTCTGGGTTATAGAGCCCTCCACTAGTCCATGGTCTACCCCTGTTGTGCTTGTACCAAAGGCATCTCACTCCAAGGAGTTGAGATTCTGCGTGGACTATAGAGCACTTAATGCAGTCACTAAGACTGATGCCCATCCTTTACCTAGGACAGATGAGCTGGTGGACAAACTTGGTGCAGCCAAGTACCTCAGCACATTTGACCTAACGTCAGGCTATTGGCAAATAGCCCTTACAGACCATGCCAAGGAGAAAACTGCATTCTCCACCCCAGCTGTCCTCTACCAATTTAAGGTAATGCCTTTTGGATTAAAGAATGCACCTGCTACATTTCAGAGGATGGTCAATCAAGTTCTGAATGGGATGGAGGACTTCTGCATGCCATACTTGGATGACATTGCAGTGTTCAGCCCTACATGGAAAGAACATATTGATCACCTAGGATATGTTCTGCAGGCTCTTGAACAGGCCCATCTGACCATAAAGGCAAGCAAAAGTCAAATTGGTCAGAGTTCAGTGGTCTACCTTGGACATGAGGTAAGAGGAGGTGAAATAAGGCCATTGCCTAGCAAAGTACAAGCTGTACAAAACTGGGCCACCCCCTACTACTCAAACCCAAGTGAGAGCCTTCCTAGACCTCACTGGGTATTACAGGAACTTCATAGACAACTATGGGACCATAGCATCTCCTTTGAATGTCATCTACTCTCCCAAATTCCCTAAAAAGGTCAGGTGGAATGAGGAGTGCAATCAAGCTTTTGAAGGCCTGAAGAAAGCCCTTTGTCAAGCACCAGTCCTAAGAGCTCCTGACTATCACCAACCATTCATTGTACACACTGTTGCTTCTAATGTAGGTATAGGTGCAGTCCTTAGTCAACTGGATGAGAAAGGTAGGGAACACCCCATTTGTTGCATCAGAAGGAAGTTAAAGGATCCTGAGACAAGGTGGGCAACATGTTTTGCTATTGTGCGGTCACTGAAGAGGATTAGACCATACTTGTATGGTTCTACCTTCATTAGTCAGACTGACCACCAACCCTTGAGATGGCTGATGCAAATGAAAGGGGAAAACCCCAAACTACTCAGATGGTCAATCTGCCTGCAAGGGTTTGATTTTTCCATTGAGCACAGAGCAGTAAATCACCATCAAAATGCTCATGGTCTCTCTAGGATGTTTATAACCGACTAGAGGTATGAGATCCATCCAGGAGTGGATGGAGTGGATTAAATCTTCCTGTCTCTTAGTCTGCGGCAGCGAGTGTTAGGGAGAATTCTCATTCTATGGTTAATTTCCCTCACCTAGTGAGTCCCCCAGCAGCTTTGCTGGATTTCTGGAGTTTATTTTTTCCACTTAGTAAGAGTGAGAGCCTTTCCCCCCCTCTTACATGTGTTTTGCAATGTGTATTTTTACTGTTTGTGTGATAGTGGGTTCTGGAGGACCCCGCTCCATAAACCCCACTTTTCATGTGTGTTACACAGCAGCTTCCGTGCAGTAACAAAGGGTTGTCTTTTTACGACTTCCCCCTGACTCCATTTTCTGGGGCTGACTACTGTCCCCCAGAAAACAGGTAAAGTTGCCATTTACTTTACATAGTCATTTAAAACTACAGACTGCGTACACCCCAATTTACATGGAGTACTGGAAAGGGTTAACTCCTATCCCTTTTTGTCTGTGCCTCTCTGAGCTTTGTTTTGCTCTTTTAACATTTGGACTTGGCTGGTGGCAGTGGTATCTACCCTAACTTTTCTAACGCGATTATATTATATAACCATGGTACTGTTCCAGGCTATCATAGTAGCCTCGAACATAAACCCGCTTTAACAAATACTTTTTCTTTTGGCTCCGGTAGGGTTTATTCGGCATTTCTTTTTGTTAAAGTCCTTCTTGTGTTTTACATTGCGCGCAAAACCAGGTTTGCCTTCTTTGTTCACCGTCTTTTGGTGGGCTTCTCTCAAGAAGCCCTCCTTTGGGCGCCTGGGAATCTAGGTGGGCTGAATGTGAGGAAGGGGTGTAGTCACCCCTGCACAGGTTATCCTTGGAAACCCAAGTCGCACTTTGTCATGATTGGCTAAGGTGGTTGTCTGGACAGGACAAACACCCTGCTGGGTGATTGCAGCCAGGCTGTGTGAATGGGGGATTTTCGCATAAAAGGCAGGACTCTTGGGCTGGAAATCAGAGTCGCCACTGGAACTGCAAGGAACCGAAGAGAAGCGGAGAAGAAGACAGCTGCTGCAACTACCAAGTCTGGATGGAGCCCTGCTGTAGTCCTGAGCTATCTACCCTTCGACGACAAGAGAAGATCCAGTCCGGAGTCTTCTTACCTTGAGCTTGGTGGGATTAACGGTGTCCAGTCAAAATGTCGAAAACATTTGGTGGAATGACAAAAATGTCAAAAAAATGATGTCTAAAAAAGAAATTTCGAATGCTTTATTTTTTTATTTACATGGTTTTTTTTTTGGTTCCGCAGGTTAAAAAAAGGGTTAAAACAGAAAAAACAATTAAAAAAGTGGGTTTGGGGGGGAACCCCCCCATTTCGAACAAAAAACAAACTAAAAAGGAAATTCGAAAACAAACATTTCAACATTATTTTTTCAACATTTTGATTTCGACCAAATGTTATTCGAAATAGTGACTATAAACCAGGATTAACCGGCTCATCTTCCACAGGCAGAGGATCCTCTTCTTGGTCGAAATCACTGCACACAGCTGTAGTGGTCCGGATAGCCATCTGAAGAGCCTCTCCTGTTTTAAAGAAGCGCACCTTTATTCACTGCTGCTTTTACTGCTGCTGGCCTCATCCCTGGGTAGTTCAGATCGCTCCAGACGGCCTCCTTCTTGTCCTCACGACTGAAGTCACAGGAACCGTGAGTCTGAAGGAACTACCAGGAACAACTGCCGTGGCACCAGCTCTTCTTCACTTGAATAAGGTACTGTTTCCGACCTCGAGGAACTAGGGTGAATCCCTTTTCTCCTCACCAAAGGCTTGTCCTTATCTTCCTTCCCTCTTATAACCTTTGCTTCCTCTTGTGACAATATCCAAGTACTCCTGGCAATCTCGAATCGTGAACTGTGCTAACCGTGTGATCCTCGACAACAGGAATCCTGTCCCACTTGACACTGGCGCAGGCCTATTGACTTTTATTCACTTGTAGGGAAGTGTCCTCTGATTCTATCTGCTTTGACAAAAGTATTGCCTATGATTTTTATCCCCAACTCTCTTGTGTTGATTCATGTGCTAAGTGTGTTTTAACTCCGTGGGTAGGCGTATCTTTAGTAAGACCGAACTGTCATTACTGTCAAAAAGTGATCTCATCTGTCCCTCCGGTAACGTCATTGTTTCACAACACCGGTCTGTCAAAACCAAAGGTACTTACCTTGAATTGTGCTGCACAAAGTGAATTGGTTATGTGTAGTGTATTTTACATGTGGTTTTAATTTAATAGAAGTGAAGTGTTTTGCAAACAGATGGTCTAGAAATAAATGTACTTTTACTTTTCAACCAAAAACTTTGAGTCAGTGTTTGCTTGAGTCACAGTAATTGTGGTCCTTTGTGTAATCTCTACTACTGCTCATTTGCTCTTGAGATAATTCTGGCTGCTCCGCTACTGCTACCACTTTAACAGTGTAGTACAGGCTTGTACCAAAGGTGAACTTGTATTACCACTTGTAGTCTTAATTGTGTGTAGTGGTCCCTAAGGGCACTGCACAGGATTCTGCCTAACACACCAGAATGCCAGTCCAGGGTTCATTCACACTAGGACCACCAGCATACCAGCCCAGGACCACAAGCATACCAGTCCATAGTACAGCCACACAAGGACCACCAGCATACCAGTCCAGGACTACCAGCATGCCAGTCCAAGGTACAGTCACACATGGACCACCAGCATACCAGTCCAGGTTCCAACCACACAAGGAACACCAGCATGCCAGCCCAGGACCACAAGCATACCAGTCCATAGTACAGCCACACAAGGACCACCAGCATACCAGTCCAGGACTACCAGCATACCAATCCAGGGTACAGCCACACAAGGACCACCAGCATACCAGCTCAGGACCACCAGCATACCAGCCCAGGACCACTAGCATGCCAGCCCAGCACCACCAGAATGCCAGTCCAGGGTTCAGCCACACTAGGACCACCAGCAGGCCAGCCCAGGACCACCAGCATACCAGTCCATAGTACAGCGACACAAGGACCACCAGCATTCCAGCCCAGGACAACCAGCATACCAGTCCAGGGTACAGCTACACAAGGACCACCAGCATATCAGCCCAGGACCACAGAATACCAGTCCAGGGTACAGCCACACAAGGACCACACCAGAATACCAGCCCAGGACCACCAGCATGCCAGTCCAGGTACAGCCACGCAAGGACAACCTGCATGCCAGTCCAGGACCAACAGCATGCCAGTCCAGGGTACAGCCACACAAGGACCACCAGCATACGAGTCCAGGCTACAGCCACACAAGGAACACCAGCATGCCAGCCCAGCACCACCAGCATACCAGTCCTGGGTACAGCCACACAAGGACCACCAGCATACCAGCTCAGGACCACCAGCATACCAGCCCAGGACCACCAGCATGCCAGCCCAGCACCACCAGAATGCCAGTCCAGGGTTCAGCCACACTAGGACCACCAGTATGCCAGCCCAGCACCACCGGCATACCTGTACATAGTACAGCCACACAAGGACCACCAGCATACCAGTCCAGGACCACTAGCATTCCAGTCCAGGGTTCAGCCACACTAGGACCACTGGCATTCCAGTCCAGGACCACCAGCATGCCAGTCCAGGGTACAGTCACACAAGGACCACCAGCATATCAGCCCAAGACCACCAGCATTCCAGTCCAGGGTACAGCCATACTAGGACCACCAGCATGCCAGCCCAGGACCACCAGCATACCTGTCCAGGGTACAGCCACACAATGACCACCCGCATACCAGCCCAGGACCATCAGCATGTTAGTCCAGGGTACAGCCACACTAGGACCACCCGCATGCCAGCCCAGGACCACCAGCATGCCAGTCCAGGGTACAGCCACACCAGGACCACCAGCATGCAAGCCAAGGACCACCAGCATGCTAGTCCGGGGTACAGCCACACCAGGACCACTGGCATTCCAGTCCAGGACCACCAGCATGCCAGTCCAGGGTACAGCCACACCAGGAACACCAGCATGCCAGCCAAGGACCACCAGCATGCCAGTCCATAGTACAGCCACACCAGGACCACCAGCATGCCAGTCCAGGGTTCAGCCACACCAGGACCAGCAGCAAGGCCAGTTGTTAGGGAGAATTCTCAAGAATGTGCTAATTACCCTTACCTTTTGGGACCCCCAGGAACTTTGCTGGATTTCTAGGATTTTATTTTTTACCTGGGAAGAGTGTGAGCCTTTTTTCCCCACACGTCCATGTATTTAGATATGTGTTTTACTTTTGTGTTATTTGGTTATGGAGTTTTAAAACAACTCCATAGGCATCGTCTTTTTCTGTGTGTCACACAGCACCTTCAGTGCAGTGACAAAGGGTTGTCTTTCAGACTTTCCAAGGTTTAAATACCTTCTCTGGGACTGACTACTGTCTCTCAGAGCATGTAAAGTTAAATTGACTTTACTAGTCTCTTTAAATGTACAGACCCAGCACACACTATCTTCCAAAAGAGTGCTGGAGGGGTTGCCTAGCTTACTCTGAGTCAAAACACTCATTTAACAGTCAAACGTTACCCTTTCCTACTTCAAATGGCTGGTGGCAGTGGTTTAGATCAAACTACCATGATGTTTCCCGACTGCGAACAACGGTAGCTAAAAATTGGGTCAGCCATGTTTTTCAATATGGCGCATCTGACCTATCTGTAAAAACAGACTCCGGTCAACTTCATCACCATTTGTTTTAGGAAAGGTCCTTCTTGTGTTTGTCTCTGCGCGCCAAACCAGGTTTGGTCCCATTGTTCGTTGGCGGGCTTCAGTGCTGAAGCCCTCCTCTGGCGTGGGGGTGTCTGTGGTGGACAGGATGTGAGGGAGGTGCCCGAAACTCCCTATGCTTAGTCTCCTAGGAGACCTGAATGCACTCTGGCGTGATTGGCCGGCTGGCTGTCTGGCAAGGACAGCCACACTTCTGTGTGAGTGACAGCCAGGCTGGAATGAATGGCGGAAAACTGTTTAAAAGCAGGTCTCTGGGACTTGGAAAGCAGAGTCGACCACTGGAACGAAAGAACAGAAGACGAGTTGAAGGAAGAGGACTGCTGCAACTCCTGGACAACAGGCGAATCCCTGCTGCAGGTCCGAATTGCCTGAAACTCCATCGACAGAGAAGCCCTTCAAGGTTAACTTCTTCCCTTGAGTTTGGTGGGAACAACCAACTTGCAGGCCACTTGGACACCGTCCCCGTCTGGTCGAATTTTCTACAGAGTGCTGTTGAAAACCGGACAGCCATAGGGAAGGAAACCAGCTCGTGGACTTTAAGGCACTCACACCTTAAACCAACGTCTTGCTAAGCTTTTGGCCTCATCCCTGTGCAGTGCAGGAACCTCCCAACATCCTCTTTCTTGCCGCCACGACTGAAGCTCAGGAACAGCGAGATCTGCTCAAACTGCCAGGAACAACTGCCTCAGCTACAGCTCTTCTTCCCTTATAAGGTACTGTGCAAACGCTGCCCGGAAATCTTGTCGGCCACTGCGAAAGTACGTGGAACTTTCTCAACTTTGAAGGCTTGTCCTTCCGTAAACATTTGTCTAACTTTTCGTCTAGCCAAATTCTTCTAAACTCTGTGGCAAAGACTTAACCGGTTACTACCAGAACTGTGCTATCCTATACAAAGACTTTGAACCATTGACTTTGTACCAGGCCTATGAACTGAATTGCTGGTTGTAGTTCACTGAAACCCTTTGCCCTGCATATGCAAGTATTTGTGCTATTGATTTTTATAACCTTGTCTTTTTACCCCTTTTGAACGTATTTGCCATTTTGCTCCCACTTCAGGGGAGCTGAACTTGTTCAGTAACTTATTGGTTGTGTATTTGTAATATATTAGTATCTGATATTGAGCTGCTCTTGCTAGTGTCATGTTTTCAAACTGACTGTGTAAAGAAATGTATATTCTTTTACAAAGAAACCTTGAGTAAATGTATATTGGAATCGCTGTATTTGTTGGTCCTTTGTGTAACTTGTTCTACTGCTCACTCAACTCTTGAGATAAGTCTGGCTGCTCAGCCACTGCTACCACATAATTGTGTAGTACAGGCTTGTACCAAAGGTGAAATTGTACTGACACTTGTAGTCTTAATCGCATGTAGTGTTCCCAAACGGTACTGCATGTGATTCTGCCTAACACCAGTCCAGGGTACAGTCACACCAGGACCACTGGCGTGCCAGCCCAGGACCACCAGCATGTTCAGGGTACAGCCAACCAAGAACCACTAGCATGCCAGTCCAGGGTACAGCCACTCCAGGGCCTCTGCATGCCAGTCCAGGGTACAGCCACACCAGGACCATCAGCATGCCAGTACAGGGTACAGCCACTCCAGGGCCTCTGCATGCCAGTCCAGGGTACAGCCACACCAGGACCACCAGCATGCCAGTCCAGGGTACAGTCACCCAAAGACCACCTGCATGGCTCTGTCCTAGTTCCGATGGGCTCAGGTTGACCTGTGGTCACTGAAAGTCTCTAAAGGGATCATTATTGTTTACTCAGCTCTCACGTATCTTTATTAATTCATTCTCTCTGGTTGAAAAGTGCAGCCTTGAAAAAACAACTGTAAAAGGCATCTTGAATCTGTGTCCACACCAAGGTCCCTGGGGGATTCCATTTTTAGATGTAATGAGGCCTGCATCCCTCGGTGTTCCACCTCTGAGCTCCAGCGATCAGGCAGAGGGGAGCAGCTGTCAGACAATTCCAAAAGGTCACATGTGTGTATCCCTTTGGAGGCCAGAGCTGTGATAAGGTAAAGATTCCTCTGAGAATTAAGTTTTAAAATGGACCAAGTCTGAAACATGTTCATCTACTCATGATTCTCCGAAGAATGGGTCCACTGTGAAATTAACTTGTTATTCCTTTATGAGGCCTGCAATGGTTATGCATTAAGATGGCACATAATAATATTTGCTTTATCTCGTTCATTATGGGGGAGTGGACAGGGAGATGTCGGACAGCACACGACCCTTTTATAAATAGGCGCACAAGTTACTGTGTACCGAGTCCTAACAATGCATGTTAGCTAAAGAGCCACAGAAGACTTCTTCAGCGCGATAGACATGCATGTTGAAAGGAGGAGCAGCGGTCAGAGCTGCCTACAGACACCCTGACCCTTCCTCCCGATGTTTCCTGGTTGATTCCTCTGATGCAAGCTTGGTCTCAGAATCTCAGACCCCATTTCATGATTGGGGTCGCAGTGGGCGTGCACTTGATGGCTGCCTGGCTTCTGCTGGGTCACAGGAAACCCCACTGCACTCTGGTGCTGCTGGTCCTGTGTGTAATCCCAGGGCACGTTCACAAGGCTCCTGTCAACAGCTGCACTTTAGAAACGAGTGATCAGTTTGGGTACAAACGAGAAGGGGACCTAATCCTGGGCGCAGTGATGCGGTTTGGGAACGAAGGGACCGGCACAATTGCTAACTTCACCCAGAGACCTGTCTTCATCGAGTGGCCCAGGTAAGTGTTTCTTCCCAAAAGTGACTGGGCTGCCCAGCTGCAGCAGTGTCCACCACTACATACTAAGGCGCAACAAATTCAAGCCCCACTATTACACAGATAGTATACATGCCAGGCCCGGTTCCAGGAATTTTCATCTGGGTGTTCCAAGGTTGTGATCAGGGGGGCCCACATTCCATTAGGTGTGGGTTTAGGAGCACCCTAAACAAAGTGCTGGCGTTGATCCAGATTTCCCAGATCCGTAATCCAGCAAAACATTTATTCCCAGATCTGCAAAAATACAGTTGCACCCATCTATAAAAACAGTACAGAGCAAAAGAGAAGCAAAGAAAATAGTGTTGCAACATCAATCTACCCATCTTCCCTTCCCATCTGCTCTCCCCTTTCTGTTATATCTGATCCTCCTTCACCTTTCACCGTCCAGTCACCTTCCTTCAGCTGCCCTAACCACCATTCCCATTTACCTCCCCTGCCACCTATTCACCCCAGCACCCAGCATGTCTTTCCTGGACTGGCTTGGGAGAATTGAGGGTGATGCCTCCTCCTCTTCCTCGCCCCCCGTCTTTGTACCATCTCAGATGGTGTCTGCCCAACAATACCTTCCTAAGCACTGTGGCTACTCCCAGCAGGCCCCGGAGGAGATGGTTGTGGTCATCCATCTTATTGTGAAAGATAGAACCCCCCCCCAGAATACTGAAGCAAGGAATAGATTTTTTTTTGCTAAAAAATTACATTTTTTTTAAACTTCTTTAAATTTCAAGAACAGAACATACCATGTCCAATCAATATAGGTAGTCTTTTGATCTTAACAACATTTCGATCACAGCAACATATCGACCAATAACATACACATGTATACAATCCTCCCTCCACCCACCCATTCGACAACCTCCTCCCCTCCTTTCCAACTGAACCCCATACAGTAGTCCCATTCTGAATGTCTCCCATCAATGGTTCATGTCCAAAATTACATTTTAAAAACAAAATATTATTTTGTGTTGCATTTCTGCAGCACATTTTAATTGAGTTGAGATTGCAAGGGAGTGGTAGGGTTGTAAGGGCTGCATCATGAGGCAGACAGTGCTGGTTGAGGGGTTTGTGGTCTCCTGGTATCGCTCCTGGTTGGGCGTGCCCCTGTACATCATTGCCTGGTACATACTGGTTATAATATGCAATTGTCCATGATGACTCTTTGTTTGATGTGTTTAGTCTGATTTGCTATTGAATGACACAATTGTGTTCAATAAATGTGGCCCGGATATTTTCAAAGTTAGATGAGTGTGTGTCCTAATCCCTCTGCTGCCCATCTATTAAACCATGAGTGAGGCTTTTTGGAATAGCTTATAATGCGAGCTGAATCACTTCTAGGGGCACCTAATTTTAACAGGTATGACATAGTGAAATTAAAATATATGCCCAGGATCACACACTTTGGTCAAGTGGTAAAGCCGTAATTTGAACCTAGCCTGGAATTGAGATACTTGACCACACATCTTCTGAACTCAAGTTGATACACATATGTGTTCAAGTTTGGCTTTGAATACCTAAAATAATACTAAATTGTATTCAGATTACTTTAAAAATGCACAAGTCACATGATAAACCTACCTGACAATGTTTTCATCATTGTAGAAACATGTTGATGAAAAGATCGGAATTCTCCTATTTGCACTTTTTTGCAAAAGGGGCCATTCATTAATTTTAATTGTTTCACCAAGTACTGGAAAAGTAAAGAGTAAACTACAGGCAAAAATCGCCTTTGCTGTTTACCACTACGTGTCTGGAAAAGTGTAAATTACTTACACAATTAACGATTGTGGGAGCCATCCACAATGGATTCCTTTGGGCTCTGCCCGCTTTTTGCAGGTGTAAAAGTCAGGCAGGTCCCATAGGAATCTATTGGTTTTCCACCAACGTAAAAATAGATGCTGGTGGAATACCAATCAGATTTGGCAGGGGGACCTTGTTAAGTCTGATCTGTTCTCAAAGTTCACCTGTCAAATCATACAAAACCCTGCAGCTCATAAAAAATGGTGCTACATGCATTTAGTGCCAGTTCTTCCACTCCACTTGACCTGGAAAATAATCCCCTATGACTGTAGCTTTATTTTCTCCATCCTGAATGGAAGCCTTCCAGCTTAGCAATTAATGAGAATTTACAATCAATCTCATACAGACACAAAGTGAAATGAAATGTGTGACAAGGTTATTTTTTCACACAGCTTTTTCTGCATCCCCTTACTTACTAATCACCCAACAATCACACTTAAATAGCTTCTCAAAACCGTATATATTTTCTTTTTAAGTGCCACAGCAATGGGCACTGTCTTTTTACCTTTTCTCATCTCTAATCACTTCCTTCTGTAAATAACTACCTCTGAGACACGTTAAAAAGATAAGACCTCACTGGGAGTTCCTGTACAGCCCTGCTGTTTTTATGTGAGGGGAGAAAGTAGAGCAGGGGTTGGGGGGGCTTTGGCATTTGTCCCTTGTCCAAATGTTAAATCCAACTCTGATTGCACTCTTTAGAAAATATTGAAATACTGCTTTTTAGTTATAAAAGATGTACACATTTTATACTTTGCCCGCAACATTATATAAAACGCTCATCTTTTTTGTTATTTTACGAGTGTTCATGTTTCATTTCCGGCACTGCCTAAACACCCAGCACCCCGGATATACATCATACTTTGCAAACAAATCCCACAACACACATGACAAATTCTGTTTGCATGCAAACTCTGTAAATTTACTCAAACAGAATGAGGTTATCAAGACAGTACTTATCAGTTTGAATCATGAAACATTCTGGCAGAGTAGACTAGGCTTCCAAACAAAGGTACATTCTATTTAGGTCCGAGCCCCACTGGTAAGTATGGATGAGAAGATCTGAAACTGGTCAAAACTTGCCAACCTAGACTTATCATTTTCACATAGGCCTTGTTGGACCAGCTCATTGAGGTGCAGCTTGATTCCCTAGGCGGAGCTAGCAAGACACCCACATCTGGGCCTATACACGTTCACTTAGGGCGACAAATGGAAGCCAACATGCATTGACAAAGCCAACAGCTTGGGCTTTTGATTAGGCATGGATAGACATTTGCCAGGCACTGCATTAAGGGTACTACCTGGCCATAAAATGAGAACAGCTGGAAAATGGTGCCAGTAATTTGGCAAATTATGGCATTGCCTGGCAAATGTCTGCTAATACCTATACACAAGCCAAAACTGTTGGCTTTGTGATTGCTTGTTTAAGACAGGACCTCAGTGCAAGTCACAGAGGCATTAACAGATATATCGCTTATACAAATCAACTGGATGAAGACACACATTAAGAGAATTGTACTGCACCAGGAGCTCATTTACAGAGTCAATTAAGTAATTAAACACTCAAAATAAGGCTTAGATATAACACTGGCAGGCTCTATAGAGCAACACGTTTGGTGTTACATTGTAATGGAGCTTGCTCAAAGAGTTCTAGAAAGGTTAGCTTTTGGTGGTGAGGCATTGACATGGCCATGGCTAGTCGTTAGGTGGGTAAATGTCCAGACACACCTATAGGATGTGTTTTTCTCCTCACATTTTATTGCCATCCTATCTGTGTTCCATTGCATGCGTTCTGGTTGTACCTAGTAGGTAAAAAGTATCTGAATCAATTAGAACCACTGTCATTGCTCTGGCCAGCCTTCCATACCATTGTTTGCATCAGCTTTGGCCCTCTCACTAATGCCAGAAGCCCTTCCTAAACTGCTAGACCACAGGGCCTAAAAATTCATGTGGTTGCTTGTATTCCAGTGCAGATGGAACACAGCCTAGCATTTGAGATTGAACTGCACCTTTTGGTGGCAGCACCAAAAGTAATTTGCTAATGGCTTGTCCCCTTTTATAATTGCACAGACATACTACAGTAGTATGGCATGGAATGTTCCGCAGAGCAACGGTAGTGGTAATGTTTAATGTAAAGCCTTGCATTTACCACTTTGTGATTTTACTACACTCTCCCATTCAGAATTACATTTTTGTTGCTACCAACCTTATATTTTCACTTATACTCAAGTAGTTAATGCAGCAGAATATATACTTTTAATGTAATGTGTAAGGGCCCCCAGTCAGTTGACACAGGTTCTGCAGAAATCTGTGTTCAAGCAACTTTACCTGTCATTTATTGTTTGATATAGTTAACCATTTTCTTAAGCATGATGTGAAAAACTACAAATTCCCACAAAAAATAAACATACTTTAAATTACAGAAGCCAAAATTGTGATTTTAGCTTTCAGAAAATAGTTGTAGGCAACCTGCTTGAATAAGTGTGCTACCTCCCTTAGAAGTGTGAATGGTCCTCCATCTCCCTGTCATTTGTACTTTTATAGCTGTGGGGCATAAATCATTGTCTAGGGCAAGAGAACAAATCCTGGTCAGGCCTCCTGCAATTCAGCCTCATAGAATTATGTCTCCGAGGTGGCTGCTGAATGTATAGCGTGAAAACCACCCCCCCCACTCCCTTGGTTACCAGTGGTGTATAATGCCCCCATTATAAAGAAAGGCCCGTTTAGCTGCACACGCCCATACACCCCGCTGAGCTAGGAGTATGTGCGTGCAATGGATTCAGAGGGGAGGTTTTAACCCTAAAGAATGACAATGCCAGACCTGATCAATACACCATGTGTAAGCAGAGCATTCATTGCTGCGCTGTGAGGAGGGCTTCAAGCCGCACCGCACTGACGATGCCCAGCAAGGCTGAGACATGTCTGGTGTTGCTGCGCTGTGAGGAGGGCTTCAAGCCGCACCGTACTGACGTGGCCCAGCAAGGCTGAGACATGTCTGGTGTTGCTGTGCTCTGAGGAAGCCTTCAAGCCGCACTGCACCGACGAGGCCCAGCAAGGCTGAGACATGTCTGATGCTGCTGTGCTGTGAGGAGGGCTTCAAGCCGCACCGCACTGATGAGCCACAGCAAGGCTGAGACATGTCTGATGTTGCTGCGCTGTGAGGAGGGCTTCAAGCCGCACCACACTGATGAGTCCCAGCAAGCCTGAGACATGTCTGGTGTTGCTGCGCTGTGAGGAGGGCTTCAAGCTGCACCACGGCCATGAGGCCCAGCAAGGCTGCGACATGTCTGGTGTTGCTGCGCTATGAGGAGGGCTTGAAGCCGCACCGCACTGACAGGCCCAGCAGAGCTGAGACATGCCTGGTGCTGCTGCAATGCGAGCAGGGGTGTAGGAGACACATAAAAACTGGCGGGGGCAGGGAACACCTTGGGGACTTTGCTACAGATGCCAAGCCTTCGTCGCTCTACAAAAAAAAGATTTTACTGTGCCTAATTCACTGGTACTTAGTTCTGGCACTTGATCATTATTTTTTTTCCATGAACACGCACTGTGTGGTCACTACACAACCATACAATCTACATGCACCATATGCATGCCATATTTACCACTCTTCACACATTGTGCCTGCACCATTCCAAAATGTCTGCACACACAATGTGTGCACCATACCAACTGCTTTTCACACACATGTTCATAAAGCTTATCGCTCTGCACACACGGGTACAACATATCAACTGATGTACACCCCTTCTTTATGCACCACAACTACAGTTCTACACACACGGTATCATCTGCACTATTTAAATCGGGTGCACATACCTATTTCACAGCACAAACCATAATACCCACTGCTCTGAAAACACCAGTGCTCACTGTTGGGGGCTGCTCCGGGTCACCGGGCAGCCCCATACTCAGGTCGGGGAGCACCCGACAGTGCACACACTGGTGCAGCGATCACGCCGCGGACTCAGGGGTGGGGGTCACCTCACCCGCTCCGGACCACCGGAGCTCCACACGTGGCTGGGGACACCCAGCGAACCGCAGCCCGGCTCTGGGGGCACCCAGGCCGGGGTCGCCTCCCCAACCCGCCTCACAGGGTTAGGGGGACCCACAGGGACGGCATTGCCCGGCAGGGGCACCTTCCGGACGTCGTTGCCCTGCAGGGACAACGTCCTCCAGCTGGGCCCTGTCCTTGGGCCCAGCACACACAGCGCAACACCAGTATGGTGCTCCAAGGAACGACGCTGGAGCCAGTTGGTGGTCAGACTGACGAGCCGGAAGCGGCCCGTTACCTTTATTATGTTGGTCATGTGGCTACTGCCACGTGACCCATGACAACATCCTGGGAGCTAGCATGCTCCCAGGGGTTTACATTGCAACACCACTCCATTTTTTAATAAACAAAACAAAACATATACCACTAACTACTGTAACCGCTCTACTAGATATTCACCACTTTATTAACCTGGGTGAGTTTTCTACTATCACCAAATAACTCACGGAACCACTAGCACCATGTTCCACATCCCGCCAACAGTGTAAATTTGAGCATGTGCAGGTCTGCCGACTCCGAGTCTTCCTTCCTGAGGCGTTGGTGACACCGTCCTCCTTCCTCCTTCTTGACGATGTCGGAGACCGGGCTGAGTCCTCACTGGTGTTTGCCTTGGACCGACACACCAGTCACACAACGAGAGACCGGCAACGCCGCACCTGGGAGAACCCAGGGGCCACATCGGTGAAGTCCACAAGTCTGGAGTGCCGCTGGAATGCAGATGTCATGGCAGGATGTGTGGACAAACGGCTAAGGGGCGCACAAGCACTCACAAGAGCTGCCACCCGCCCCGTGGAATCACCACAGTCACCACCACCATTCCCGGGTAGTACATGGGGCCCTTGCTTTTCCTTGTTGCTCGGGAGGGGGCACAGGGCAGTCAGCCACTCCGGTTGAGGGCGCCTTGGGCCTGCATGCCCACATGTTTATTTCAATGGCCTCCCCCCACGGGGCGAGCAGCAGCTCTCCTCCTTTTTTCCATACCGCGGCAGGCCCAGGGTGTTTGGGGGCTGCCGGGTGCTTCCTTCTCTGTCATGGGCTCGGATTGGGATGGGCCCGGCTTCTGTTGGGGGCGGGGGCAGGCAGCTCCCCTCCGTGCCGCGGTTGAAAGAGGGGCAGCGCCTCCGTTGTTCCATTTGCAAGCCCCATTTGGTTTGGGCCTGCATCATCGCATTAGTTTTTTTTGTTTTTTTTCCAGAGCAACACCATGCTCGAGCTCATCTTTGTGGGCCCAGTTGATGTTGGGCCTGCCACAATTGTCCATTTTCAGGGCCTTTGCAGGCCACGCTTCCTCTGATTTTTCCTTTTTTTTTCTTCTCAAGCGGCGATGTTTGCCGCTCCTCGCTGTGGGGGCCGAGGCCACCTTCATGGTGGGGGAGGGGCAGAGAACCCTGCCGCGTGGTTCTTGATAGGGGGAGAGGCAGCTCCTCTTCTTCGCTGCAGCCTCTCTATGTTGCGCTGGCGTTGCGCCGGTCTTTCCCCACTCTGCATGGGGTGTGCTGGGGGCTTGGATCTCCTACCCCATATCACGGCCAACGCCTCATTCACATCTGTTGCGGCCCGGCCGCCTCCACGCCATCGCGGCTAAGGCCGCCAGGCAGTCTCCCCGTCAGATGGGGGAGGGGCAGCTCACGTGGCCACCGCCGCCCCCCACAGTGCGGCCGCGACACCGCAGATCACCTCTTCTCCACACGGGTGGGGGGCGGCTCTCCCCTTGTTGCCTTTCCATGCGGCGATGATGGCTGCTCTTTGTTTGTGCAGCATGCTGGTGGGGAGGGGCAGTGTCTCCCCCTCTTGCGGCCGACGCCGCGGGCCAATCTCCTCTCCTGAGACAGTCCTCCCCCCAGATGGGAGGGGGGCAGCCCACGCGGCCACCGCCGCACATTCTCCTCCCCACGGGGAAAGAACCGCAGCTCCTCCTCCTCCTGGGGCCATGGCCAAGGATGTCTTCCGTCTCCCTCAGGGGACGGGTAAGCAGCTCGCCAAGTTGTTCTCCTTCTCGCGGGCCCTCTTGGAGTCGGGCCCGCCACACCTCTACTTCTTTTGGGCTCGCGGGCCTGTTCTTCGTCGCCATTGTTGGGGGCTTCTCCGGGTCACCGGGCAGCCCCATACTCAGGTCGGGGATCACGCCACACTGGTGCGGCGATCACGCCGCGGTCTCAGGGGTGGGGGTCACCTCACCCGCTCCGGACCACCAGAGCTCCAAACGTGGCTGGGGACACCCAGCGCACCACGGCCCCGGCTCTGGGGGCACCCAGGCCGGGGTCGCCTCCCCAACCCGCCTCACAGGGTTAGGGGGACCCACAGGGACGGCGTTGCCCGGCAGGGGCACCGTCCGGACGGCGTTGCCCTGCAGGGACACCGTCCTTCAGCTGGGCCCCATCCTTGGGCCCAGCACACATAGCGCAGCACCAGCATGGGGCTCCAAGGAACGACGCTGGAGCCAGTTGGTGGTCAGACTGACGAGCCGGAAGCGGCCCGTTACCTTTATTATTTTGGTCACGAGGCTACTGCCACGTGACCCATGACAACATCCTGGGAGCTACCATGCTCCCAGGGGTTTACATTGCAACACTCACCTCTGCCGGATACTATGTGATTGGTGCAGAGAGATCTCTGAACAATCATCATGTGCACCATACCTACCATTCCCCACACACAATGTGCACCACACCAACCAGTCTGTACATACACTATGTGGGCAGCACACCAACTGCTCTGCAAGCAGCGTGCATGCAACATACTCCTCTCTCTGCACACATTATATGCAGCACATCAGCTGCTCTGCAATCAAAGTGTGAACCATGTCTACCCCTTTGTGCATACCTTATCTGCCTTAATATCTAACTACCACTCTGCGCACACAAAGTGCACCATATTGATATTTGTGCACTCGCCATGTGTGCATCATACTTACCTCGATGCATAAATCAAATGCCCCATCCCTACTCTGCTTGCAATATGATATATGATATTTTATTTTATTTGTATCACGCTCTTACACAACTGTTCCAGAGCGCGACGAGGCAAGGGAGGGGAACAAGGGAGGACAAAAACAACGATCTTACTAGGCCCAGTGACATTGAGAACGCGCAAGTGCAGGGGAAAAGGAAGGGGGAAAGTGTAAGGGAGAGGGGAGGAGTGGAAAGTGCTGAGCAATGATTAAAACAACAACTGGTAGTGCAGTCAGCAATGTGGCAAGTGCAAGGTTAAAGCGCATACAAGGGGTGTCTGAAAAGTGCAGGTAAGGGGACTGATACAGACCCAGGTGCAAGGGTTGCCAGGAGGCAGTGCGGGTGTGTGGCTGGGTGGGCAGGGCCTTGGGCCCGAAATTCAGAGGGTGACCAGGTGCCCGGTGCTGAAGCAGAAGATCAGCAGGGGAGAGGAAGAGCAAAGGCAGAAGCAAAGAGGAAGGTGTTGAGGTGCTTCCAGAACCGAAGATGGTTCTCCCCAAGTTTCAGAGAGGCAGGGAGGCTGTTCCAGAGGGATGCCCCAGCAGAGGAAAGAGATCTTCCCCCAACTCGTTGCTTGGAGAAGAGACTGACCATAAGGGAGTTGGAGGTGGAGGAGCGAAGAGCTTGAGTAGGAAGGTATTTACGGAGGGAGAGTTGAAGGTATTGTGGACTCAGGCCCCAGAAAGCCTTGTGGACAATGCAAAGTGTCTTGAATTTAATCCTTGCAGCCACTGGGAGCCAATGAAGATATTTCAGGGCTGGAGAGATATGATCCCAGGGCATGAGGCCAAGGACAAGTATCGCAGTCCTGTTCTGCATGAGTGGCAGAGGGCAGAGAGTAGAAGCAAGCAGATTTAGAAAGAGGCTGTTGCAGTAGTCCAGCTTAGAGAGAACCAGAGCTCTGGAGACAGTGAGCTTCTGGAAGAATATCTCTGAGGAGGTGCAGTTAGTAGTTTGACTTCTTAGAGACGTTGGAGATGAGAGAAGAAAAGGAGAGTGTGGAGTCGAAGATGACCTCGGGGTTCTTAGCCTCACAGGTTAGAGCAAGAAGAGGGCCAAGAGAGGACGGCCAGAGAGTGATGGGAAAGAAGGGTGCAGGTGTGCCGATGAGAGGAATCTCTGTCTTACTGGCATTCAGGCAGAGATCATTGATGGCACACCACTCCTGGATAGCAGACAGACAGTCAGAGATTAGAGAAGAAGAGGTGACAGAGAGAAGCCTGAAAACCAGCTGAGTGTCATCCGCATAGCACTGAAAGTTGGAGCAGAGAGCGGCAATGCGGTGGGCAAGGGTGCCAGGTATTGGTTGAAAAGCCAGGGAGAGCGGTTAGACCCCTGGGGATCGTCACATGTAGAGAGAGAGATAGAGGAGACGAAGGACACAAGTTGGACCTGGGAGGGCAGCCAGGCCAGAGCATGATCGGTGATACCCAGGTTATCTCAGAGACGGTTGAGCAGGATGGCATGGTTGACCGTGTCAAAGTTACAAGAGGGATTGAGTAGGATTAGGACAGAAGGGATGTTAGAGTCGAGGTTGGAGAGCAGGTTTTCACTGATGTTCAGGAGAGGAGTTTCCATGCTTATGGCAGCTCTGAAGCCAGACTGATGATCATGAAGATAACCAACGGAATGGGTGTGGAGATTAAGCTGGGAGATAGCCAGCTTTTCCAGGAGTTTGCCCAGGAAAGGAGTGATGGAGATTGGGTGATAGTTATCTGGGCATGAGGGGTCAGCTGTGTGTTTCTTGACAAGAGGGTGCAAAAGACAGTGCTTCAGAGGGGAGGGGAAGGCTCTCAAGGTGAAGGAGAGGTTACAGAAGTTGGCCAGAGCAGGAGCAAGGGTGTCAATGTGGTCCTTGATGGTTTTGGACGAACAGGGAAGAACCTGTTTTGATGAGACTTTCATAGATCAGACTTGTCTGGAAATCTCATCAGGGGAGAACAGAGGAAAGTAAGAGAGAGAGGGGGGGCAGGTGAGGGAGGGCCAGAGGTAGCGGGTAGAGAAGGGGAAGAGGAGAAGAGGACGAGAGGGTGGACGGGATGTCCTGGGTTTTTTAGATGAAATGAGAGGCAAGGGCCATGCAAAGGGCCTGGGAGGTGACAGGAGACGTAGAGACTGCAGCAGGGTTGGCCAGCTCCTTGCAGATTTTAAAGAGTACCCCTGAGTTGTTAGATGCCGCAGAGACGCTGGCTTGAATGTGGGCTCTCTTCTTAGTTCGGACAAGGATACGGTATTGCCCTTGGAGCAGGCGGCAGACCAGTTTGTAAGAGGATGTACAAGAAGCCCGCCCTTTCCTCTCAGCCATCCTACACTTGCGTTTAAGGGTCGCTAGGTTGGAGTCGTACCAGGAGTTGCACTTGGCTTTGGGCTTCAAGCGGATCCTCATGACAAGGGCAAGAACATCAAGAGTATCAGAGATAGAAGAGTAGAGCATGGAGAGGGCTGGGTCAGGATGTGAGTCAGCCAGAGGAGGAGGAGGGGGAGAGAAAGTGGTGGCGAAAGCCTCAACTGACACACGCTTCATGGGTCGGATGACCGAGAAGGTAGGTGGCAGTGTTGGAGTTCACTTGGCCTTAGGGGTAGAGAGGGAGAGATGGGAGGAAAGGAGGGATTGATCACTCCAGGAGAGAGGAGTGGTCAGAGAGATGGTGAGGGCGAGGTCAGAGGAGATCAAACCATCCAGTGGGTGCCCTGCAGAGTGAGTCGGACTAGAGGTTAGAATAGAAAGCGAGAGAGATTTGCATAGGTCGCGAAAGAGTCCAGAGGAGGAACAAAGAGCATCCAGATGGATGTTGAGGTCACCAAGGAGGAGGAGCTGAGTGGTTGAGGCCAGGCGATAGAAGGAGAGGTCTGCCCACTCAGAGAGGAAGGAGGTGATCTGACCAGGTGGCTGATAGATAGTAGCGATGGTAAGACAGTGGCTAAGAGAGAGAGAAGGCCTGCAGACAAGGCATTTGAATGAGGGGTAAGTCTGCATAGGAATGACTGAGGTAGGAATCCACCCCTGGAAGATCAGGGCTATACCCCCTCTGGACTGGGTGGATCTGGGTGCAGAGAGGATCTTGTAGCCATCAGGGAGGAGAGTGTCACAGCTCATGACAGAGCTGGCCGTGAACCATGTCTCGGTGAGACCGAGGACATCGAGGTCAAGTTCTTCCCGGAGGCGGCAGATGTCAGAGGAGTGTTTGACGGCTGAGAGAGAGTTGAGAGTGGCAATATGGAGAAAGCTGCCATCCTTGAAGGATTTCTGGGTAGGGGTACAGATCAGAGGTATGCCCTGTGGAGGTGTAGAAGGAGTTATAGACGAGCACAAGTGGGGCAGGAGAGGAAGGAGCGGAGGGCAAGGTAGCCAAGGAGGTGGCGGAGGGGGGAGGCAAGTAAGCCAAGGAAGGGAGACAGGGTACAGCGGGAGAAGAAAGGAAATTGCTGATGTGTGGGAAGTGTCTATCAAAAAGGAGAAGGTTGGCCTGCGGGCCTTGGACCAAGACAGTGTCATTCAAGTCGACATTAATGATGAACTTCGAGGAGTGGAAGGAGGTCAGGAGGGCCTCCCAGGGATTGCCACCATTAATGGGAGAAAAGAGAGAGCACAGAGACCATATGAAGAGTCCATAGGTCATGCGAGGGAACAACAAAGAGGATGTTGGTGAGGGTCTGTCTGGAGGCTTCGTTGGTATAGGTGTCAGCAATAGGGAGGCCAGGGTTGGAGACCAAGATATCCTTTTTGAACTTCTTCCTGCCAGACTTACTAAGAAGGAAAGGATAGTTGATGGAGAAACAGAGAAGATAGGAGAAACAGAGGGGTGAAGTAGAGAGAGGGGGGAAGCAGAGGGGGAGGCTCAGGATAGGAACAGAAGGGCAGAAAAGCACAATGCAGTCTCTGGGCCAACCAAGTTCAAGAGAAAAAGCACCATACAGCCACAAGGGCACAGCTAAATTTAAATTGGTAGCAGTAGGTTAAAACATAGGTAAATTCAAATTGTTAGCAGTAGGTTAAACACAGCTAATTTCAAAATTGGCAGCAGTAGGTGAGCACAGCTAAATTCAAATTGGTAGCAGTAGGTGAAAACACAGCTAAATTCAAATTGTTAGCAGTAGGTGAAGACACAATGCAATCACAGGCTGTAAGCGTGGGAGACAAGGTGAGATGGAGAGAAGGAGGGAAAGTCAGAGGGGCAGGAGTGTGACCAGTGGGAGGGGACTAACTCATTGGTATGGAGGTGAGGAAGACATGGTAGTTCAGGCTCCACTGAAGAGTTGGATACAAAGATAATATTTTTTTATTTATATAGCGTGTTTTCCAAAGCGCTGCACATAGATCATTTACATGCAATTACTATAACCCAACCAAAGTTGGTACTCTTCAATCCATCTCAGAAAGGATGAAAGACCTGCAGATCCCACACAGATTTCAGCAGCAAGTGTGCAACCCGATGAGCTATCGACCGGCCATATACCTACATTTATGCAGACACCAAATATATTCAATACCTGCCACAATGTACCTTCACCTTACCTACCATTCTATACAGACATTATGCATCAGACCTACCTCTCTAGCTATGCAGATGCCTTGTGTGCACCACCCATGCCACCCTGCTGCTCACACAGTGTGCATCATTCCCCACCATAAACAAAACAAGCACCACCCACACACCATGCGTGCACCCTCCCTACCCCTTTGTACACCTCCTTGTGTGGACCATTGATGCCACTTTACACAATATATGTGTGCATCGTCCCTCAAATGTGAATGTGTGTTTACCCGGGGAGATAAGAATTATGCGCTGTGAACCAGGCAGCCAGCTGCGACGTGCCTGGTGCTGCTGCGCTGCGAGGAGGGCTTCAAACCGCACCGGCGGGGCCCAGCAATGCTGAGACGTACCTGGTGCTGCTGCGCTGCAAGGAGGGCTTCAAGCCGCACCGCACCGCACCGACGAGGCCCAGCAAGGCTGAGACGTTCCTAGTGCTGCTGCACTGCGAGGAGGGCTTCAAGCCGGACCACACCGATGAGACCCTGCAAGGCTGAGTGGTGTCTGGTGTTGCTGCGCTGCGAGGAGGGCTTCAAGCCGCACCACACCGACAAGGCCCTGCAAGGCTGAGACGTGTCTGGTGTTGCTGCGCTGTGAGGAGGGCTTCAACGGCCCAGCAAGGCTGAGACATGTCTGGTGCTGCTGCTCTGTGAGGAGGGCTTCAAGCTGCAACACAATGACGAGGCCCAGGAATGCTGATACATGTCTGGTGCTGCTGCGCTGTGAGGAGGGCTTCAAGCGGCACCGCGCTGACGAGGCCCAGTTCATCCCATCAGTGCCAAGAGTGAGAGTGATGTTCAGATGGCCCGTCCACTACTGTAATGGTGCAGACGAGATAGAAATGGACTGGAAGCTGCTCACAGGAATTGAAGTGGTTATGAATAATGCCAGAGAGCAGTTTTGAATTTTTCCTAAATATATTCTCTCTCGTCCTCTCCCCCTCCTCCCTCTACTCCTGCTCTTCCTCTGGCCCTTCTTCGCCCACCTCTCATCCCTCCTTCTCTGCCTTTCCCCTATTCTCCCCAGACAAGGTTTCTAGACAAGTCCGATGTATGAAAGTCTCATCAAAACAGATTCTTCCCTGTTCCTCCAAAACCATCAAGGACCACATTGACTTCCTGGCTCGTGCTCTGGCTGACTTCTGCAACCACTCCTTCGCCACTGAGTCTTCCCATCCCCCCTGAAGCACTCCCTTGTGCACCCTCTTCTCAAGAAACCCTCCGCCGACGCGTGCTGCCCAGATAACTATTTCCCAATCTCTATCACTCCTTTCCTGGACAAACTCCTGCAAAAGGTGCCCATCTCCCAGCTTAATCTTCACACTGAATCTGTTGGTTGTCTCCATCATCATCAGTCTGGCTTCAGAGCTGCCAGAAGCACAGAAACTGCTCTCCTGAACATTTGTGAAGACCTGCTCTCCAACCTTGATTCCAACACCCCCTGTGTCCTCATCTTTCTTGATATCTCTTCTGCCTTTGACACAGTCAACCATGCCATCCTGCTCAACCGTCTCCGTGATACCTGGGTATCACCTGTCAGGCCCTGACGTGGCTGACTTCTTTCCTCTCGAATCGAACCTCCCAGGTCCAACTTGGGTCCTTCCTCTCCTCTATATCTATCTCTACCTGTGGTGTGCCCCTGGGGTCTAACCTCTCTCCCTGGCTGTTCAAGCAATAACTGGCACTTCTTGCCTACCACATTGCCTCTCTCTACCCCAACATTCAGTCCTATGCGGATGACACTCAGCTCATTTTCAGGCTACACTCTGCCACCTCTTCTCCTTCACTCATCTCTGACTTTCTGTCTGCTACCCAGGAGGGGTGTGCCGCCAATGATCTCTGCCTTAATGCCAGTAAGAAAGAGATTCTCCTCATCAGCACACCCGCTACCTCCATTCCTGTCACTCTCTGGCCGGCCTCTCCTGGCCCTCTTCCTGCTCCCACCTGCAAGACTGAAAACCTTGGGGTCATCTTCGACTCCACACTCTCTTTCTTCCTCCACATCTCTGACGTCTCTAAGAAGTGGCACTACCAAATGCACTTCCTCAGAAGTATTCTGCCTTTCCTCTCCTTCCCCCAGAAGCTCACTGTCTCCAGAGATCTGGTTCTCTCTAGGCTGGATTACTGCAACAGCCTCTTTCTAAATCTGCTTGCTTCTACTCTCTGCCTTCTGCAACTCGTCCAAAACAGGACTGCGAGACTTGTCCTTGGCCTCAAGCCCAGGGGTCGGATCCCTCCAGGACTGAAATCTCGGCACTGGCTCCCAGTTGCTGCGAGGATTAAGTTCAAAACCCTCTGTATTGTCCACAAGGCCTTCTGGGGCCTGGGCCTCAATACCTTTAACTCTCTCTTCCTAAATATCTTCTTTCTCTAGCTCTTCGCTCATCTGCCTCCAACCCCCTCAGGGTCAGTCGCTTCTCCAAGCAATGAGTTGGGGGTTAATCTCATTTTTCGGCTGGGACCTCCCTCTGGAACAGCCTCCCTGCCTCCCTGAAACTTGAGGAGAACAATCTCCAGTTCCGGAAGCACCTCAAAACCTTCCTCTTTGCTTCTGCTTTCTCTCCCCCTCTCCCCTGCTGAATTCCTGACTGAAACTGGTTACCTGGCCACCCTTCTGATCTCGGGCCCAGGTCACCTCTCCCGCCTGTTGCACACATGCACTGCCTTCCTGACAACCCCCGCACTTGGGGACTGTTTTCTGTATCCCTACAGTCCCCCTACCAGCACTTGACACCCAATATCTGCACTCACCTTTGCCCTTGCCACCAGCTGGCCGTATTTTTTATTTATTGTTTATTTATTCTATTATCCCATGTACTGCACTGACCCCCATTTCCCCTTCGCCCTTCCCATGCATTTGCATGATCTGAATGGCACATGGCCTAGTAAAATTGTTGTCTCTGTCTTCCCTCTGTTCCCCCTCCCTTGCCTCATCGCGCCTTGAAACACTTGTGTATAGGCACGTTATAAATGCCATATCATATCATATCATATCATCATAACTCATAAAATGATATCCGAAGGCAGTCACGCAGTCTCTTCAAAGGGATAATCAAAGCAACAGGCCTTGCAGCTCTGGCAACTGAATAAAGTGATGTGCTCATGGATGACATGCAGAATAGTTGTGTTTCATATTTTGCACAATTCTTTTTGACCATGCCTTGGTGAAGTCCACTGGATGGTCCAGGAACACTTCCGAAGACTCCCAAAGGCAGGGCACTGAGCAGACGTCAGGAATGGTTGGTCTCGCCACTCCAAGGGTTAAAGCTCCAACAAAGGGCTTCTGTAGATCACTAGCCAGAGAGGGCTCCACCAGGACTGCAGCAAAAGTTGGTCGCAAATCCTTCTTAGGGCAGGTACACAGGTCTTCAGATGTCTTCACAGGTATTCAGGATACTTGGTCCTCATTGGATCTCTTATTCAAAGTCCAGGTGAGTACAGAAACTCAGCCCCACCAATGAAGGATATACCCCACACACACACCCCAGCAGTGGTCCAATCAGGGATCACTGTTGGAAAACTCATGCATACACTCCACATATACTGAGAACAGTTTGTGAATTGTGACCAGACAGTCCCAGCCCACTTCCTGGGTTTCTACACACCCAGGAAGTGGGCTGGGACTGTCTGGTCACATGGCCCAGCACTAGACTGTGAAAAGCTTGGTTTTCCTGGGCAATGCATGTCCATAAAAGGAATTTCCTGACCTGGCAAGGCAGAAGACAAGATGGCCAAGGAACAAACGAAAAACCCCTTGGCACGGTCATGTTATGACACTAGCCACTATTAGTAGCCAAGCGTGGTAAATGCAGTAAGGCTAACAAAAAGTACAGCAAAAAGTATGAAAAAGTAACTGCTGCCATCTGTTTGTCCTTGGACACATCTAAAAGTAACCAAAACTCTTGAGTGTAGTCTAGGGTCATCCAAAAGAAGCCTCATTGCACTGCGCTGGAAGATGCATTGTGCAATGTTAAAAAGTTGTCCAAAATAGAAAACATGTAAAACGAAAGAGGAAACGTAGTTTCCCAGCACTGGCAGTCTGAAGGGCTAGTCAGTTTCCCCATAACAAGTCACCAAAAGGCCAGTGACGTGGAGCTGGAGGATTAACTTCACTGCAAAAAGTCAGGATAGAGTGTGAAAAAAAAGTTGGGTGTCCATAGAAATGGCCATAGAAATGGAGGGTAAATTGCCTAAAGAGAAATCCTTCCTAACAATCACTTCCACCTGCATAATCTGAGGAAGTGGGCAGGGTTATAAGGGTCACTGTGGCCATTGATGGGTCAGTTTGGGCTTCTAGAATAGAGCAAAGAGGATGGTAATAATTGGGATGGTGAGTGCATTTCTCAAGGTGTGAATTTCAACATGTGGCCATTTCTTAAATGTGTCTCTGTGCCAGCCGCCAGTGGCTTTGAATGATGCTGCCTGTTTTGGGAAAGCTTTGTTTTTGAGTCTGCATGTGTGTGTTTGTTAGTGTGCTATGCGCGGCGTTGCACTTCGATGTGCACTTTTCAGAATTCCATGTGTGCATCCACAATGTGTTGTTATTCTCTACACCGGGGACTCCCGATATGGGGTAAGAGGTAAGTACGATTTGAAAATGTCCAAATATAGAAGGACAGCAGTTGTGTTGCTAATTTTCTGTCACGTGCTCAGTTGGGGGTCACTGCAAAAACCGGTGCACCCCGTATCAGAGCTGGAACCTGAACGACGGCACATTTGCTGAATGGCAACCCTTATAATGTTCTCTTTGATTTTTTTCAGCATCTCAATACGTTATTTCCGTAATTACTTTGCCTTCATTTATGCCATTGAGGAGATAAACAAAAATCCAGAACTGTTACCCAACGTCACCCTGGGCTACAATATCCAAGACTCGCAGGTGAATGAGGCGAAAGCTATGAAAAGCACCCTGGGATTAATATCAGGAAGAGATGTACCGGTCCCTAACTATGGATGTCTCACCCGAGGTGCCCTGGCTGCTATCATTGGGGATATGTCATCAGATACATCCATCGCTATGGCAACCCTCAGCGGGCTCTACAGGTTCCTGCAGGTGAGAGAATCATGTTCTGTTATAGACTTTAGTGGTTTATATCTAATCAGAATTATATTTTATTTATTTATTTTATTTATTTTATTTATTTATTTATTTATTTGGATTTGTATAGCGCACATCTGCCCAGGGGCATCGTGGCGCTGAAAGCATTCTTACTTGTTACAGGCAAACATGGTATAGATATAGATACAGTGCTGAACATATATGCATGTTTATATACAGTTGTGCTTATTTACATACAGTTGTGAAAAAACAGGAAGGTGGGGTGAAGTTAGTTAAACAGCGTGGTTTTGAGTAGTCTGCGGAAGACATGGTAAGAGTTTTCGTTCCTAAGCGCTGCGGGGAGTGTGTTCCAGTTTTTGGGTGCTAGGTGTTGGAAGCTAGACCCCCCGGCTTTGCTTCCTTTGAATGTGGGTACGTAGGTCTGGTTGGTCATGTGTGTCCTTGTGGGTCTAGTGGATGTGTTAAGGGTGATTCTTTCAGAAAGATAGGGCGGAGCCTTGGCTGAAAGGCATCTGTGGGTGATGGCCATGGATTTAAATAGTATCCGTTCTTTTATTGGTAGCCAGTGGGCTTCTTTCCTGGCTTGGGAGATGTGCTCCCTTTTAGGGATGCTTAGGGCTGCTCTTAGAGCATTGTTTTGTGTGACTAGCATTTTTTTTAGGTTTATTGCAGATATTGCAGATCATCTTCCATTTGATCAGTATTATTAGTAGAACAAATTATTTATTAAGAGCACCATATTGCTAAAAACTAGATTCAATGCGCTAGCATACCAATGTACATAACATTTCCAATCAATAGGACAGAGACTGGAATGCGATACAGAACGTCAATAAGATTCTCCATGTAGACATCACAAGCCCTAAAGCTTAAGGCACATATAAAGGGGACAAGTATTGTTTAAGGTGAAACTTAAAGACCTTCATCCACAGACAACATCCTTAAGTAGGAAGCAATTTACCCCCATACAGGGTGGTGGTTTGTTTGGCCATCTGTAACACATCCTTGCCAGGATAGATCTAAGCAACCGTGTAGGGTCTTACCTTTGCGCCTCGATGGAAAGATATTTAGGCGCAAGAACATTCATTATTTTCCACATCTGCATAAGGGCACAAGCTGAATTTGATCTTCAATAGGCAGCCAACCTAGTGTCAGCCTAGCCTGTGAGATATACTCAAATGTTTGCAGCCCAGGAATTACACAGACTGCACAAATTTGGACTACTTGAAGTTTGGAAAATACTTTCTTGGAGACACAGAAGGAAAGAGATAAACATTACTGTATCCTGGATTGGACCGCTGCCTGAACTAGTATTTTATGATGACCCTTCTCCAGCAGCTGATTACACTGATTGATGTTGTACAGATGGAATGTGCCCTTTCACGACTGCATCCACCTGTGGGCAGAAGACAATTGGTTGACGAATAGAACACCTAGGTTTCTAACTTTCACTACTGAGGCAGGAGATACACAAAGACTACCAGGCAATAGGAAAGGAAGAAGAGCCCCACCCGAGCTACTGAGAAGTAATGCTTGAGTCTTATCATCGTTTAAGCACAGGCGGTTTATCTTCCACCCATCACTGTATCACCCCCTGGCATCCCTCCACTATTCTGCCTCCATCATGCCTTCGCTGGAAATCCACCAGGATCTGAGTATCATCTGTGTATAGCCATCAGTCAAAACCCAATGTTTGTATGATCTGCTCTAGAAGACAAATAAAGAGATTAAAAAGGAGAGGAGGCTTAGCGGAGCCTTGTGGATGACTACATTATCGACAACTACTGAATGAAAGAAAACCTACCATCTATACCCTCTGCTCCTTGTTTTACAAAGAGGATCCCCATCAGGAGAGCGCCGTTTCAGTGATGTGCATCAGAGTCTGTGATCCGCTGTGTCAAAAGCGAGCAACGGGTCCAAAAGGATAAGTGCAGCTGGATAGCTTTGGTCTTTTATCGCCCAGGTGTGGGAACATTCCAGACAAGGCTTAGAATTAATGTGTGCATTTGGCCAAGATTAGGAATAATGTGGGCTGGCTAGACCCAAGAAGTCAGGCATGTGGATGGGTGCTAAGGGAGGTCACTCCAGTGCGCTAGTGCAAGAGACTAGATATGTGACCATATAGACCAAATAAGGTTGCAGGTTGTCAGTGTTTTCTAATGGCAGAGGTGTTGAGGCAAGTCTGGTGTAAGGAGACACAGCAGTTATTTGCCCAGCTGGACTGAATTTGTCATAATCGTAACTGCATCCTAAAGTGTGTGGATGGAGAGCTGCGCCTGCGGCAGATGTCCACCGGAGTGGTGTGCTACACGTACCTTAAGCTCAGGTGGAGCTTATATTTTATCTCACTAGATCGTCTCTGTGAAAAGACAAGCTACCCTCATAGGCTATTCTAGGTGCCATAGACAGGCTACCCAGAAACTCTTCTAAGTGCAAATAGACAGACTATCTTTGTACCTCTTCTAGGCATGGCAGACATGCTTCCTTAGATGTAGGGATCATTGGATTCTCTAAATGCAATACACAGACTACCCTTATAGATTTACTATATATGTTCTACGTTCCATAATAGGCTACCATCAGACATCTTTTAAGTGCAATATCAAATATACCTGCATGTATCATTATGTAACATATGGCTCTTCTAAGTGTGATGTATAGGATACCATCATAAATCTTTGAGCACAATGGACAGGCTAACATCATAAGATGCTGTCCCAAGTGTCCACTCCCAAATCCATCTAAGTGCAGCACCGAGCCCACCCCCCAATCCATCTAATCTTCACAGATGATCTAATTGAATTACATGTGCTAACATTCACAATGTCTTCTACAGCAGCACACGGGCCCCCCTTCACAATGTCTTCTACAGCAGTACACGTGCCCCCCTTCACGGTTCTTCATGTGCTTTTGTCTTTGAAGTAGTTGGCTGCTTGGGTCATCTGTAGAGGCTGCGTTATCACTATCTTGGATCCGGACATGCTGGCTTAATATACCTGCTAATCGTAATAGACAGGTTGTCGTCATTGAGCGTATGACTCCCATTTCAAGTACGTTCTAAGTGTTTTACCAGAAATCCATAGATCTTTGACTGCTGAGAGGCTGCTTGTATGGATTCTCAAGGTGTGTAGCCACGGTGGGGGTGTAATGGACCGGAACACAGTACTTAATGTTGTGCCCTGGTAATGTACCGGCAATCTATTAAAATGTTAGGGCGAGTCAGTCTGAGAGGAGGCGGTCAGGTGGGATGTTGTGTGTTCGTGTACACTGAGTGGTGTGCGGATTGAGTGTGTGGGGTGGGTCACCGTGACAACAGCTGGCATACGCCTGTTGGTGTATGTACACGTGGCTTGTTGGTGTTTAAATGCGAGTGACTGTGATGCATCCGAATGATGCTGTGATGGTACAGATAGGGGTGGGGAAGAGGATTTCATGTTGTTGTGGGGAATAGCCAGGTTTTGAGGGCCTTTCTGAAGTAGAGATAGTTGTCAATGCAGCGGATGTGGTGTGGAAGGGAGTTCCAGATGGTGGGGGCTTTAATGGAGAATGAGGATCCACCTAATCTGGTGGAGTTGTAATGGGGATAACGAGGAGAAGAGCAGTGCCTGATCTGAGGTTCCTGGAGGGTTGATAGCGTGTGAGCTTATCCTGGAGGAATTTAAGTCCATTGGTATCGAGGGCTCAGAGAGTGATCTACATGCCATTAAAGGTAGTCCGTTGGCCGATAGGGAGCCCGTGTAGCACTCTGAGTGCAGGACTAATATGTTCTCTTGGTTAAAAGAAAAGGAGGAGACGGGCAGCAGAGTTTTGGATTGTTTGGAGTTTCATGAGCTGGTATGCCAGACCGCCTACGTAAAGGGAGCTTGCATAGTCTATGCGGGAGAAGATGATAGCCGAGATTTGGTGGGCGTAGGAAAGGTACAGGAAGAGTACCCTGAGGATGTGTACGTGGAAGAGGCATTTTCTGGACAGAGTTGATGTGGTGGGAGAGAGACAGCGTTGAGGAGGAAGTGGTTGACTGTCATCCAGTGGTTGATTTCAGAAAGGCAGGAGGAGAGGTCAGGACGGGCGGAGGCTGATGACTTGGGGATCATGAGGATGATCTTGGTGTCGTCTGCATAGCTGTAGCAGATAAGGTTATGAAATCGGATGAGTGCAGGGAGTGGGCTAAGGTAGATATTGAAGAGGTGGGGAGACAGGGAGGCTCCCTGCAGGACCCCTTTCGGAACAGGGTGAGAGAGGGAGGACAAAAGAGGGAGGAGCATAATTAATGTAATATTTGCAATAGCGCTGAGTAGTAGCTCCATTGGAAATAAAAGACTTAGAGGGGCCTGACTTAAATCCATTTATACCTAGTGTTTTTCTTCTAAATATTGCAATATTTGGAATGTTTATGTGTAGCTGTATTTAAACACTGATTTAATTTATGGTGCATATTTCTACCCCGGGAAATGCTGTTCTTGATTTTGTTTTTTATTATGAATTATGTGACTCGATGGCCCTCATTACAGTAATTCCGGTGGGATACGGAAAAACTGCCTTATCGTTTCTGCCACCCAATATCCTGGTACTACCGGGATATTACAGGCGGCAGAGATGCAGGTAAGGACCCATTAATGGGCTCCATGGATGGCATTGCCAGCATTACCTGCACTGGTGATTGCAGCATTTATTTGCCGGTCTAGAAGAAATGTTGGTGCCAGAAGTACCTGCATTTTCTCCAGCAGTATTTCCGGTCTGGGGAACTCATAATGGGCCCCAATGTGTTTTTCTGCTTTTATGGGAGCTATTGCAGTCCTGAAATAAATATATGTCAGACAGTCTAAGGCAATCTTCTGGGGGCAATGTCAAAGAGTGTGGGGCAATGGTCTGGGGGAAATGAAAGAGGCATAGAGCATTTCCCTGTTAGGGCAGTGTCAAAGGGCCATGGGCAATCTGCTGGGTGATGCAAAAGCGGCATATGGCAAGTGCCTGGCTGGGAGGCAATGTGAACTGTCATGGATCAGTCTTTTGGGGCAATGTGTGTGGGTTTGGTTCTTCTAGGGCATTGTGTAAAGGCCACGTGACAATCGTGTGGGGGTTACATTCTGATTGTAATGTTATAGTGACAATTAGCAAGTAGCAGTTTCAGGTGACATGGGAAAATAGTGAATAAGAAATGGCATACGTGTACCTGTATAGGATATAAACATGTCAGAATGATGAGGATAGTGGAAAGACATGTACACACTTCTGGCAGTGAGTGAGCAAACTCCTAAGCAGTGGAGGGATTAAACCTCTTCCCACCTCATGCAGTGGAGCATTTCCCTGCATGTTCTACTGCACTTAAGCACATAATTTAGCAGAGCATGCAAGCATATAATGCTGTACTTTACTTCAGTACTGTGTATAAACTCATGCATGTGTCTTCTTCAGGTCAGCTATGGTGCCATGGATCCACGCTTCAGCGACAGGGTTAAGTTCCCATCCTTTTACCGGACAGTCCCAAATATGATCCACGAGCCCCGCGGCATCGCCCGGCTGCTTAAGCACTTTGGATGGACCTGGGTTGGGATCCTCACATCAGACGATGACATTGGCGCAAGAGCTGCTGAGGAGCTGGTAAGAGAGGGCACCAGGCGTGGGGTCTGCGTGGCCTTCAATGAAAGACTCCGCATGCCCCCTCACTACAATAATGAAGAGCTGGAGCGGACTGTAAATGTTGTTTCTCAATCTACTGCCAATGTGGTGATAGTTTACTGCACAAAAGCAGACTGGATTAAATTTCTTGTTTTTTACTGGGAAAGAAAGAATGTCAAGGTCTGGCTTGCCTCAGCATCCACATCATACTTAAAAGAGAATGTGTTTTTGCCAAGGCCAGAGCTACTTAATGGCTCTCTGGCCTTCTCCATTCCCAGGGGAGAGATCCCAGGCCTGAAGGAGTATATGTACAGTGTGACGCCTTTCAATTTAGAACATTGTTACCTACTTCTGGACACGTGGGCTCTGCGTAGCAACTGTGCTGCACCTTATCCGCATGGCACCTTCCCCTATGAGTTCATGTTCCCTCGTTGTAGAGAGAATCAGACACTGGGACAGATCTTGGATGTAGATCGTTTACTGGATGTTTCCAGTTTCCATTTCACGTACAGTGTTTACACCGCCGTCTACGCTGTGGCACATGCTTTGCATCACATGATCACATCAAGCAGCGTAAATGCACGTTCTCCAGAGGGTCAGAATCTCAGTAAACACTTCAATCCAAGGCAGGTAATATAATCACTTTCTGACTTCTAAATATATACCTGCCTATAACCAAAATAAAGTATATTGTTGCAACTCAGTCACTTGCTCATCCACTCACGCAATGGCTCCCCTCCTTGCACCCTCACTGACTCATTGTCATTGGTTGGAACTGCTAGCTCAATAAGTTAATGTCATTGCTGTTAAGATCTGTGTGTGACCATGAGGAGGGACTACATCCATGAATGGGTATTAATAATTGGTGCTAATAAGAGGCAAAGGGACATCATATAATTAGTTCATTATAAACCGAGGGGATCCTGATTCATGATCAACACAATACCGGTTTCCAAGGAGATCACAGTGGTGGGGAGGCTCCCGGCCCTGCAGAGGGTGACATTGGGCGAGTGGTGCACATGGTGGGATGTGATGATGTTTGATACCAACTCAAAATAAATGGTGGCACAGGGCCGGCATGGCAGGGAAATGTAGCACGAAGGTGCAGCTTCCTCCTATTGCAGCTGAAACACTGTAGCGATGGAGGCTCAGAATCCTGAGCAAAGGACGTGTAAGAGTTCGGTGGGAGAAGCAAGTGTTACCAGTGAAGGAACATTGAAGTTTTGTTAACATGAGAATGAAAAAATCAATAAAAGAGGGCAGAATGGCTGCACCATTTGCTGACATACCTTTGACAGAACTGATCATATCACTAATGGGGATTGTACCTGTCGGGGAAAACTAAGTCTAGACACTGAATATGGAAGTGTGACAGGAGACAGAGTCAGTTTACTGCATTGCAATAATAGAGCAAAAACGGGCAGCCTGTCCACTTTTAAGCTTCTGAAATAATGCTTCAATCCAATGTCTTCTATTAGCTTTAAGGTGGTAATGTTTGTCCTTTGTGAGACAGGCATGGTATCAAGAGAGATATTAGACTCAAAAGCATTCGTTTTAAAACCTTTATTTACTAAGGTTCCTGAGGTAATAGATAGAACGCCTGACTGGCCCTAACTCTAAAAGGAGAGTTCCCGTAAATGATGCTTCTAATGGCCGTCGTTGTCTAATAGTCCAAATAAAAATCAGTATGTGACTAAACCTATGCTTGCCCTCACCCGATAATAAATGTGATACGGTGTCTTTTGCAAAGGAAAAATTGTTCAATGCACATTGTTCAAAAGCTGCATGAAACAATGTTATGTTTCCACAAGTCGCCCCTTTTGCTCTGTTTGAGCAACCATCATTATTACAATGAAGAGAGGCAGATGAATGTGGCCTTCATTGCATCGGTCCCTAACATGTTTTGACATGATAGTAATGAAAGGTGTACATCTTTCCTGGCACCCACCTCCTCATCACCATTATACTGCAGATGCGAGAGAAACTATTCACTAAGCCAACCCTACAGACCCTACCCTGACAAAGTTGCAGTGGATATAAATTTGCAGATGATGGAGAAATTAAACGAACTGTGATCATGCTAGAAAGCCAATGATGGCACGGCTGAGGCCGACACATGTAGGAACATTAGACATGAGGCACATATAAATCCATCACGAAGATACACAAACACTAGGTCAAACTGCACTTAGATGCGAAGAACATGCTCACACCCACTACGCTAGAAAACATACACTCTCTTTGCTACGCTGAAATGCAAGACACACGAGAATACATATAATGCAGCTAACATGAGTAGCCATATAACTCAAGATGGGAGGCGCAGCCTCATTCAAGTGAATGGAAGACACTAAGAAGGTTCGAGGCAGTAGGGAGAGGCATGACTCGCTGAATTAGCAGGAAAGCCAAACCGACCAGCTCTGGCAGTCAGTGTACATATTTTGCCAAGGTTACCAGGGAAGGAAAAAGGTTTCAAATCAACACCCAAAGGTACAGACAATAGCAGGTCCAAGGCATGAGAAGAAACAAATGTTGCTGGAAGGTCAGATTCCCATCAACTTGAATTTAACATGGAAAAAAGTAGCTTGAACAAGTCTAGAGGCCAGGGATGATAGGACACCCCCATTAATAAGGGCTAGAAATCCTCAAATACTGAGCAGCAAAATAGAAACTGTGAATCTGAACACGTGACCCACAACTGAAGGACAATGCCTATTTATTAGAGTCAGACAGGGACTTTCGTTCCCATCCAGTCTTGTGACAAAGGATACAAGACAATGCTAAGTTGAAAGCTAAATGTCCTGACTTAAGACCTAGGGAATCAGAAATGGTAACCTCATTGGGACAAGCTGCACCTTGGGGCCGTTTTCACCACCGTCAATTGTTGCTCATGTGCTGCTAACCTTCCTAGACACCAAGACTGAGAAAGCCCCCTGCCCAATCCATGGCCACCTTCAACGCTCACTCACACTTGGTTGCAGCAGCCACCCACAATGCACTATCAGAACATGCTTTCATTTGCAACATTTTAGAGGTGGTCTCAAGTCGAGTCACCAGATAGTGTGGCCAATTAGAGCACTGACCCCATATAGATGCTATTTGTAGATGATCCAACTAACCAATTGCATTGCCCCTTTGGATTTTTGGAGTAACTCGTCATTTTTGATGTTATAGCCCTTTTTAAACCCCTGACAAGCTTTTGGAAATCCTGTGGTGTCCATTATTGTCCCTGTTTTATGCGACTTTGCTAATAAAACAGTACTGTGTAACATTTCTGGACTTTTCCTTTTCTTGGGCTGTGGGATTTCCCCCTTGCCCCGGCCTCTTGCGTGTCCATGGGGGGATTACCAGGCCCTCCTTTACAACATACAATGCTTATTCATGCATTTCATGCCATGTTGACAATAATGTCTTTATTTTTGGGAATCGGGTAAAGGTGGACTGGCCTTTATTAATCCATTAATACAGTGATTAGAAACAGTGTATTCTCATCATGGCATCAATTTCCTTTTGAACATTGCCATACCTCTCACCATGAAATAGAAGCCTTTATTTGTCGGTGTGTCACATTGTTTTGCAGTGGTATATATGTGAATGGATCCTTTATTAATACACTCTCTGCAGCACCAGCAAAGCACAATTACTATGAGTGCTATTAACATGAGAACCTCTAGGGAGTGAATGTGGCAATCACTATTAACCTGATAACCCTTAGGGAGTGAATATGGCAATCACTATTAACCTGAGAACCCCTAGGGAGTGAATATGGCAATCAATATTAACCTGAGAACTCCTAGGGAGTGAATATGGCAATCACTATTAACCTGAGAACCCCTAGGGAGTGAATATGACAATCACTATTATCCTGAGAACCCTTAGGGAGTGAGTATGGCAATCACTATTAATCTGAGAACCCCTAGGGAGTGAATATGACAATCACTATTAACCTGAGAACCCTTAGGGAGTGAATGTGGCAATCACTATTAACCTGAGAACCCCTAGGGAGTGAATATGGCAATCACCCCCGTGTCTGGCGGGGATATGGCTGGTAACGGCCCACCAGCCCAAGTCTAGGCAGGCCCAGGTGAAGAGAGGGGCTCAGCACGGTCTGTGGGCATTTACAGGCCATGTTTGCCCCCCCCAACAAGGGGGTGATGCAATTCGCACCCCAGTGTTCCTCTCAGGTGTAAATGTAAATCAGAAAGTGATGTTGCATGACAGAGGTCCAATTAAACAGTATTTCATACTCAAGAATTACCATTCTTTTCCTATCACCTAAACAGTGGGTGTCCTTGTGTGTGTTTACAGTGTGTGTCTCTGGAGGGTGTGTGTTTACAGTGTGTGTCTCTGGAGGGTGTGTGTTTACAGTGTGTGTCTCTGGAGAGTGTGTGTTTACAGTGTGTGTGTTAGGGAGAATTCTCCAAAATGGCTACTTTCCCTTACCTACTGAGTCCCTCAGCAGCTTTGCTGGATTTCTAGGATTTATTGTTTTCACCTGGTAAGAGTGTGAGCCTTTTTTCTCACTCTTACATGTGTTTTGCTGTGTGTGTTTATCATTTTTGTGTTCATAGACAGTACAGCCTCACCTACTCCATAGGCATCATCTTTTTACTGTGTGTTACACAGCACCTTCAGTGCAGTGACACAGGGTTGTCTTTTTAGACTTCCCAACTCAGACTCCATTTTCTGGGACTGACTACTGTCTCCCAGAACATGTAAAGTTGCCATTGACTTTATTAGTCTTTTTAAAACCACAGACCCAGTACAAACTATTTTACATAGAGTACTGGAAAGGGTTAATAGTTATCCCTTTTTGTCTGTCTCTCATGGAACATTGTTTCGTTCCCTTTTCATTAAGACTTGGCTGATGACAGTGGTATCTACCCTATTTTTTCTACCGCGGTTATTTCATATAGCCTTGGTATTGTTTTGGGCTATTTTAGTAGCCTCGAACTTAAACCTGCTGGACCATATATGTTTTTATTTGGTTCCAGCTGGGTTTATTCACCATTTCTTTTTGTAAAAGCCTTTTGCGTGTATTACTCTGCACGCCAAACCAGGTTTGGTCCCTTTGTTCGCCAACCTTTGGCGGGCTTCTGCACAGAAGCCCTCCTTAGGCGCCTGAAAGTCTGGGTAGGCAGGATGTGAGGGAGGGGTTTTAGGACCCCTGCCATGGGTTCCCTTGGTAACCCAAGTCGCACTCCTGTTTGATTGGCTAGGTGACTGTCCCACCAGGACAGCCACCCTGCTGTGTGATTGACAGCCAGGCTGTGTGAATGGGGGAAAACTGCATAAAAAGCAGGTCTCTGGGACTGAGAAGGCAGAGTCGCCACTGGATCGAGAAAACCAAAGAGAAGCTGACAGAAGAGGACCTCTACCACAACGGAACCTCCCAGTGAAGCCCTGCTGCAGGTCCGAATCTCTAAACTTTGATGACAGGGAAGACCTGCAAGGAATCTTCTCCCCTTGAGCTGGTGGGAACAACCAGTTCACCAAACTGCAAGCCAAGCCTCCCTCCTCTGGTCGAATTTGCTGTGCACAGCTATAGTGAACCGGATAGCCAGGAAGGGCGGACCCTGCTTGCTTTTTAAGGAGCGTACCTTTTATTCATCGCTTTGCTCCGTTGCTGGGTTCTTCCCTGGGCAGTGCAGGAGCCTCAATTCTTCCTCCTTCTGGTCAGTCCGACCGTCACTTCAGGAATTGTGAGCCTGCAGGACCTGCCAGGAACGTCTGCCGCAGCTACAGCATTCTTCTGCTTTAAAGGTACTGTAATAACCCGGTTGTTCGTTTCGTCCAGCCGCAGTGAAAGTGTGTGAAATCTTTCGCCAGTCCGAGGGCTTGTCCTTCTCTATTCTTTAAAGTAACTTTTCATCCGACCAACTTCGTTCTGAACTCTTGGCAAAGACTTAACCGCAAACTACCATGAACTGTGTGATCCTCTGCAAAGACTTTGGTCCATTGACTTTGGCCCTGGCCTCTTGATTTGATTTCCTCACTGTAGTTCCTTTTTCTAGATTGCCCTGCTTACTTACTTGTTGGTGCTGCTCAATTTCTGTCTAACTTTGTCTTTCCCTCCCTTTTGAATTACTGGAGTGCCATTTTGTTCACACTTCATTTTGAGCCTAACTTGTCCAGAATCTATTGGGTGCGGTGTAGTGTATTAGACTCATGATTTTGCAACTGCTTAATAATAATGAAATGTTTAACAACTGATGTGTAGATAAATGTATATTCTTTTACTCAGAAACCTTGAGTCAGTGTTTAATTGAATCATAGTAATTGCTGTCCTTTGTGTAACTATTGATACTGCTCGCTTTACTCTTGAAATAAGTCTGGATGCTCAGCCATCGCTACCCCTTTACTGTGTAGTACAAGCTTGTACCAAAGGTGAATTTGAACTGTCACTTGTAGTCCTAATTGTGTGTGGTGTTCCCAAAGGGTACTGCATATAATTCTGCCTAACAGTGTGCACTTGTGTATGTTTAAAGTTTTTTTTCTCTGAAGGGTGTGTGTTTACAGTGTATGTCTCTGGAGGGTGTGCATTTACAGTGTGTGTCCTTGTGTGTGTTTACAGTGTGTGTCTCTGAAGGGTGTGTGTTTACAGTGTGTGTCTCTGGAGGGTGTGTGTTTACAGTGTATGTCTCTGGAGGGTGTGCATTTACAGTGTGTGTCCTTGTGTGTGTTTACAGTGTGTGTCTCTGAAGGGTGTGTGTTTACAGTGTGTGTCTCTGGAGGGTGTGTGTTTACAGTGTATGCCTCTGGAGGGTGTGTGTTTACAGTGTGTGTCCTTGCGTGTATTTACAGTGTATGTCTCTGGAAGGTGTGTGTTTACAGTGTGTGTCCTTGTGCGTATTTACAGTGTATGTCTCTGGAGGGTGTGTGTTTACAGTGTCTCTCTGGAGGGAGTGTGTTTACAGTGTGTGTTTGCAGTGTACGTCTCAGGAGGGTGTGTGTTTACAGTGTATGTCTCTGGAGGGGGTTTGTTTACAGTGTGTCTCTGGAGGGAGTGTGTTTACAGTGTGTGTTTGTAGTGTACGTCTCTGGAGGGTGTGCGTTTATAGTGTACATCTCAAGAGGGTGTGTGTTTACAGGTATGTCTCTGGAGGGGGTTGTTTACAGTGTGTGCCCTTGTGTATGTTTACAGTGTATGTCTCTGGAGGGGGTGTGTTCACAGTGTACATCTCAGGAGGGTGTGCGTTTACAGTGTGTGTCCTTGCATGTATTTACAGTGTATGTATCTGGAGGGTGTGTGTTTACAGTGTATGTTTCTGGGGGTGGGGTGAGCTTACAGTGTGTGTCCTTCTGTGTGTTTACAGTTTGTGTCTCTTGAGGGTGTGTTTTACAGTGTATGTCTCTGGAGGGTGCGGGTTTACAGTGTATGCCTCTGGAGGGTGTGCATATACAGTGTGTGTCCTTGCGTGTATTTACAGTGTATGCCTCTGGAGGGGGTTTGTTTACAGTGTGTCTCTGGAGGGCGTGTGTGTGTGTTTGTAGTGTACATCTCGTGGGGTGAGCTTACAGTGTGTGTGTCTCTGGAGGGTGTGCGTTTACAGTGTATGTCTCAGGAGGGTGTGTTTTTACAGTGTGTGTCCGTGTGCATATTTAAAGTGTTTGTCTCTGGAGGGTGTGTGTTTACAGTGTGTGCCCTTGTGTATGTTTACAGTGTATGTCTCTGGAGGGTGTGCGTTTACAGTGTATGTCTTAGTGTGTCCTTGAGTGTCTCTTGAGGGTGTGTGTTTGTAGTGTATGTCTCTGGAGGGTGCGTGTTTACAGCATGTCTCTGGAGGGTGTGTGTTTACAGTGTACATCTCAGGAGGGTGTGCGTTTACATTGTGTGTCCTTGCGTGTATTTACAGTGTATGTCTCTGGAGGGTGTGCATTTACAGTGTGTGTCTCTGGAGGGTGTGTGTTTACAGTGTGTGTCCTTGTGTGTGTTTACAGTGTGTGTCTCTTGAGGGTGTGCGTTTACAGTGTATGTCTCTGGAGGGTGTGGGTTTACAGTGTATGCCTCTGGAGGGTGTGCAGATACAGTGTGTGTCCTTGCGTATATTTACAGTGTATGTCTCTGGAGGGTGTGTGTTTACAGTGTGTGTCCTTGAGCATATTACAGTGTACGTCTCTGGAGGGGGTTTGTTTACAGTGTGTCTCTGGAGGGAGTGTGTTTACAGTGTGTGTGTTTGTAGTGTACGTCTCTGGAGGGTGTGCGTTTACAGTGTATGTCTCTGGAGGGTGTGCGTTTACAGTGTGTCTCTGGAGGGAGTGTGTTTACAGTGTATGTCTCTGGAGGGTGTGTTTTTACAGTGTGTGTCCTTGTGCATATTTACAGTGTATGTCTCTGGAGGGTGTGTGTTTGTAGTGCATGTCTCTGGAGGGTGTGTGTTTACAGTGTACATCTCAGGAGGGTGTGCGTTTACAGTGTGTGTCCTTGCGTGTATTTACAGTGTATGTCTCTGGAGGGTGTGCATTTACAGTGTGTGTCTCTGGAGGGTGTGTGTTTACAGTGTGTGTCCTTGTGTGTGTTTACAGTGTGTGTCTCTTGAGGGTGTGCATTTACAGTGTATGTCTCTGGAGGGTGTGGGTTTACAGTGTATGCCTCTGGAGGGTGTGCAGATACAGTGTGTGTCCTTGCGTATATTTACAGTGTATGTCTCTGGAGGGTGTGTGTTTACAGTGTGTGTCCTTGAGCATATTACAGTGTACGTCTCTGGAGGGGGTTTGTTTACAGTGTGTCTCTGGAGGGAGTGTGTTTACAGTGTGTGTGTTTGTAGTGTACGTCTCTGGAGGGTGTGCGTTTACAGTGTATGTCTCTGGAGGGTGTGCGTTTACAGTGTGTCTCTGGAGGGAGTGTGTTTACAGTGTATGTCTCTGGAGGGTGTGTTTTTACAGTGTGTGTCCTTGTGCATATTTACAGTGTATGTCTCTGGAGGGTGTGTGTTTGTAGTGTATGTCTCTGGAGGGTGTGTGTTTACAGTGTGTGCCCTTGCGTGTATTTACAGTGTATGTCTCTGGAGGGTGTGCATTTACAGTGTGTGTCTCTGGAGGGTGTGTATTTACAGTGTGTGTCCTTGTGTGTGTTTACAGTGTGTGTCTCTTGAGGGTGTGTTTTACAGTGTATGTCTCTGGAGGGTGTGTGTTTACACTGTGTGTCATTGTGCATATGACAGTGTATGTCTCTGGAGGGGGTTAGTTTACAGTGCGTCTCTGGAGGGAGTGTGTTTACAGTTTGTGTGTTTGTAGTGTACGTCTCTGGAGGGTGTGCGTTTACAGTGTGTCTCTGGAGGGAGTGTGTTTACAGTGTATGTCTCAGGAGGGTGTGTTTTTACAGTGTGTGTCCTTGTGCATATTTACAGTGTATGTCTCTGGAGGGTGTGTGTTTACAGTGTATGTCTCTGGAGGGTGTGCGTTTACAGTGTGTGTGATTGTGTGTGCTTGTGTGTGTTTACAGTGTGTTTCATTGGAGGGTGTGTTTTACAGTGTATGCCTCTGGAGGGTGTGTGTTTACAGTATGTGTCATTGTGCATATGACAGTGTATGTCTCTGGAGGGGGTTAGTTTACAGTGCGTCTCTGGAGGGAGTGTGTTTACAGTGTGTGTGTTTGTAGTGTACGTCTCTGGAGGGTGTGCGTTTACAGTGTGTCTCTGGAGGGAGTGTGTTTACAGTGTATGTCTCAGGAGGGTGTGTTTTTACAGTGTGTGTCCTTGTGCATATTTACAGTGTATGTCTCTGGAGGGTGTGTGTTTACAGTGTATGTCTCTGGAGGGTGTGCGTTTACAGTGTGTGTGATTGTGTGTGCTTGTGTGTGTTTACAGTGTGTTTCTCTGGAGGGTGTGGGTTTACAGTGTATGCCTCTGGAGGGTGTGTGTTTACAGTATGTCTCCGGAGGGAGTGCATTTACAGTGTATGTCTCTGGAGGGGGTGTGTTTACAGTGTATGTCTCTGGAGGGTGTGCGTTTACAGTGTATGTCTCTGGAGGGTGTGGGTTTACAGTGTATGCCTCTGGAGGGTGTGTGTTTACAGTGTGTCTCTGGAGGGAGTGTGTTTACAGTGTGTGTATTTGCAGTGTACGTCTCTGGAGGGTGTGTGTTTACAGTGTGCCTCTGGCGGGTGTATGTTTACAGTGTGTGTCTCTGGATGGTGTGTGTTTACAGTGTATGCCTCTGGAGGGTGTGTGTTTACAGTGTGTGTCTCTGGGGGGGTGTGTTTATAGTGTGTGTCTCTGGAGGGTGTGCTACTTACAGAAATGAAACTGTCCTTGAAGCTAAATAACTGCCTCAACCAAGGATAAAGCATGACCTAACTAACCCCTCCCAACATTTCCTGTTGCCTACTACTACTCCTCTCTAACCTCTCTGATGGCGTAAAAAAGGGTTGGCTGCACAACATGTGCGTAGTTGATGCTGTTGTTAGGCCAAATTATATGCAGTGCCTTTTGGGAACACCACACACAATTACGTCTATGAGTGACAGCGCAAATTCACCTTTGGTACAAGCCTGTACTACACTGTTAAAGTGGTAGCAGTAGCGGAGCAGCCAGACTTATCTCTAGAGTAAGTGAGCAGTACAAGATAGTTACACAAAGGACAGCAATTACTATGATTCCGGCAAACACTGACTCAACGTTTTCAAGTAAAAACATATACATTTATTTCACTCTTCAGTTGTATAACATTACACTATTATAAGCCAGTCAAAAATCACACTCTTAATACACCATACCACTTCCCTTAAATTCCAGAAAAGTTAAGCTCACAAAATGAAGTGGGAGCAAAATGGCACTCCAGCAATTTAAAAGGGAGAGAAAGACAAAAGTTATTAGAAATGAGATCAAACCAACAGGTAAGTACTCAGGTGTCACACTCACCTGTGTCTCTGCAGGAGCGATGGACGAGCCTCCCTTGACCCCGAGTCTTCACTTCCCCTGTTTCACCAGGAGGAATACCTTGATCTTTAGTAGGGTGTGCACTCCATCCTGCATTCGCAGGGGCACGCATCACTCATGTGATTGCTGCCAATGTCTGTAGGCTCATTTCAGATGCCAAACGCTGTTTTATGCCTTCACAGCAAGGCCGAGATTTCACGGCGCCAGTTTCTGGATAGACAGTCCTTCCTACAAGTGAACGTTGCGCAGAGAATGTTGAGTGACCAAAATTGTCCTTATTGTCTTTGTTTGCCGGTATTTTTGTGGGTGAGTAGCGCTGCGTGTAGAAGCTAGTTGCTGGTTGGTTTGCGCATCGCCTTCAATTTGAGCGCGCCTGGTAATGTCTGTCCCTTTCCCTTGCAGGAGAAATTATGTGGTATTAGCGCCTCGAGTCCGGGTTCAGCGCTACTGGAGACTTGGTGGTTGGGTACGTTTGCACGGAGGCGTTTGGTAAGTATGCACCGCGTAAAGAGAGAGAGCGCAGTGAAATAAGTGTCCACGTTATTGGGGCGAGCGCAATGAATAATGTCTCCTCTTTCTTTTACAGGGGTTTGTGCGCTCGTCGCGGGAAGATTCGGTGAGTATGCGCAGCATTACTGATGTGCGCATGTTAAATCAGTTCTTCTTTGTTCATACAGGTGCCGGTGTAGAAGTCCCCTCTTGATTGGAGATAGCTGCGGCGTGGCGTAAGAACCAGGTAAGCTGAAGCAGAATGATCCGGAGCGGGTAAGCAGAAGTAGGATGATCCGGAGCAGGTAAGCAGAAGCAGGATGATCCGGAGCAGGTAAGCAAAAGCAGGATGATCAAGTGTAGATAAGCATCAACAGGATGATCCGGAGCAGGTAAGCAGATGCTGGCTGATCCTGAGCACGGCAAGTGTGTTGCTGATACAGCTCACAGTAAGCAACACGAAGCACTGGAAGAATCTTGGGTGTGGCTTATATAGCCAGCCACACCCAAACACTAGAGAGCTCATGAATTATCATGCACTTCCTGTTTGGAAACAGGAAGTGGTAACCAGGAAGTTACTACAAACACTAGAAAGGAATGAAAGGAGGGATTTGTTATGGGTTCTTTGTGTGCCTATGCCAGGCCTGCCAAGCCTCCACCCAGCTTGCCCCAACTACCTGCCTGATACCAATGACAGTCTTCCCCCTCAAGACCCCCCCCAATGGTGTGTATGAGGGCTTTTGTTTCTCAGGATGGTCCCTATGGAATTTACGCACCAATCGGGGGGCATGCACGTGCGTGCTGGGTTCCCATGATCTTTCCTGGGGTCCGTACCCCTTCCAGTCAATCAAATAATACAGGGTCTTTCGTACTTGTTTGGAATCTAATATGTTCTTTACTTCATATTCTGGTGCTTCTTCACCCACTTGTATGGGTGCGGGAGGTGTGGAAGTTTGGGTTCCTGGGTGTGCTGGTTTTAATAGTGACACATGAAATACAGGATGTATACGCATATGTTGAGGTAACGCCAGTCTCATGGCTGCTGGATTAATTACTTTTTCTATTGTATACGGGCCAATGTATCTAGGCTGAAATGTTTTGGGACCCTTTAAAGTAGTGTGTCTAGTTGCCAGCCAGACCTTGTCTCCCACTTGATAATCTGGGGCTTTTCGTCGATGGCGATAAGCGTTTCTTTTCTGTGTTTCTTTGGCTTGCTGTAGGTTCCTGCTGGCTTCTCTGGCTGCTTTCATGATGCTGGCATGTAGATTCTTTACTGCAGGCATTTCAATCTTTTCTGGCGGATAGTAGACCGATGTTCTGGGGTTTCGACCATATATAGTAAAGAAGGGTGTTGCTTGGGTTGTTGAATGTGTTGAGTTGTTGTAGGCATACTCTGCCATCATGCGCTCGGTTTGGCCGTCTGTTTGAGGGTGGTGACTAGAAGACAGACGGACTTCTAGTCTTGCCAGGGCACATTTTTTCCAAAAACGAGATACAAATTGGCTGCCTCTGTCAGAAACTATTATGGTAGGGAAGACATGTAACTTGACGATTCGGTCTAGAAAAACCCGTCCCAGGTTCTGAGCTGAGGGAATACCTTTTAGAGCTATGAAATGGGCCATTTTGCAGAAGAGGTCCACTACTAGGAGGATGGTATTATAACGTGAGTTAGGAGTTAGATCAGTGACGAAATCCATTGATACTGTGTGCCAGGGTGCTGGTGGAATGGTGATTGGCTGAAGGAGGCCGGTTGTTTTTTGCCTGGATGTTTTGTATTGTATTGTGCACACACCTCACAGGTGCCTATGTAGTTGGCAATATCCTCTCGCTAAGTTGGCCACCAATAAGATTTGCTTACTTTCTTCATGGTTTTGGCTATACCCGGATGGACTTCTAACAGCGAGTCGAGGTAGTCTGATATGATTGCTTGTTGCAGATCCTTAGTTGGAACGTAGAAGCGTTTTTGGTAGTATGGTAGTTTGTCTTCAATGGTGAACTGATCTCCCTACATGTCCCAAGCCAGTAGGTCTTCTTCACACATATTTTCTTTTCTTGCTTCCTGCAGAGTATTTAACGGAGATGGGCCGATGCAGAGGCCGAGAATTTTATGGCTGGGTATGAGCTCCACCGGGTTAGGGGCATTGTAGACTTCCTCTCCTGTGCCAATGCGGGATAACCATCCGCTTTCCTGTTCTTAACTCCGGGACGGTAGGTTATTAAAAAGTCGTATTCCATTAAGGATAGGGCCCAACGGAGCTGCCTAGAAGACTGAGCTTTTGCAGAGCGTAAATATTGCAAGTTCCGATGATCTGTTATTATTGTGATGGTGTGTTTTACCACCTCCCTTGGCCTCAACTCCTTCCTCCCTCTTGGGCCTTCTGCTCACCTTAATGTTGTAAAAGGTGGATTCTCCATCCTGCTCCTCGTGGAAGGGGCGCGTAGATGTGGGGGGTGAGCAGCGACCAAGTTACTTCACTGGTGCAAGCCCCCTGTGGGAATCCAGGCCTGCTGCGACTCCGTAGGTTTGCTGCTTTACAGTCTTTATATGCAGTTCTTATGTTCCTCTTAGTTCGGATAATAATGTCTTGCTTCTTTCCTTTTAGGTATGGAAAGGTATTTTGGTGTTGTGATGCAGTTTGAAGATGAGCATGGGCCGGTAGGCGAAAGCGCGGTGTGCGCGATGCTGTCCGGTGAGTAATGCGCGATGCGCGGCGCCGTTTCGCCTTTCATATTGCTAACCTGTGTCTTTTCTCCCCTTGCAGGTCGCGATGTTCCTCGTCGAGCGCTGTGATGTTCCAGCAATGATACTGACCAGGAGATGACTACCCAGGTAAGAATTGTGTGGCTTTCTTCGTTCGGGAGGAAACGTGAGTAAACGCTTATTAATATTGTCTTTCTTCCTCCTCTTTCCAGGTTATGGTATTCCAGGATGCATGAGGTGCCGGATGATGGAGTTCGTACCTTCAGGTGAGTGGAACTGAAGTCAGCGATGAATTGAAGACATGATACTATTCCAGGTAAGTTTGCTAGTGTTCTTTATCTCTCTGCAGGTCCTTGGTTACAGGTAAACTGGCATCAAAGAACTGGACACAATGAGCGTTATGCTTCCCACAGTAGAATAACACGAAGCGTGTTCTGCTGTTTGGGTGTGGTTTAAATAGTCTCAGGTAAAGTAGTCCAGGTAAAATAGTCCCAGGCCTGCCACATCCAAAGTAGTACAGGTAAAGTAGTCCCAGGCCTGCCACACCCAAAAGACTAGACCGCATAGCTCAGTTCCTTGTAACTGAGCTATGTGTGTGCCTCCATGTTGGCTGAACCCCCCAAGTTAAATAGTCCCAAGTAAATAGTCCCATTCTTATCTTGGTCTTCATGATGGTCATGAGCCTGGTGCCAAAGGCGCCAGGACTGACTCCAAGAGAGTCTTGGATAAGGTTTTAAGGCCTTTCACCTGGTCCTAACTGGAAGGCTGACTTGCCGGTGAGGGCCAGGGTTAAGGGTCATGACAGCTTCTTCCGCCGCTGGTGTCCATTCTAACTTTTGGTGTTTGCGTAGCAAGGACGTTATTGGATGTACAATATGTGAGAATCCTGGTATGAAGCGTCGATAAAAGTTTGCAAACCCTAGGAAACTCTGTACTCCCTTTACAGACGTGGATGTGGACCAAGTGAGGATTGCCTCAACTTTTCTATTGTCCATCTTGATCCCCTGCGGTGTCAGTACATATCCAAGAAACTCCACCTCAGTGACGTGGAAGGAGCATTTTTCTAGTTTTGCGTACAGTGGTTTTCATGCAGTTTGCGGAGTACAGCTCGCACGTGGATTACGTGCTCTTGGGGAGTGGTGGAGTAGGTCAGAATGTCATCGATGTGACGACTGCGCAGACATCGAGGAGTTCCCGTAACACATCATTCATAAAATACTGGAACGCAGCCGGGGCATTGCAAAGCCCAAAGGGCATGACCTGGTATTCGTACAAGCCATAGCGGGTACGGAACGCAGTCTTCCACTCGTCCCCTTTCTTCATGCATACCAGGTGATATGCGCCGCGTTAGTCTAGCTTGGTGAAAATCTTTGCTTGTCTCACCTGGTCTATGAGTACTGGTATCAGAGGTAACGGGTACTTATTTTTTATGGTGACTTGATTTAGGGCCCGGTAATCAATACACATTCTTAAGTCCTCCTCCTTTTTCGGTACGAAGAAGAGTGGGGAGGCGGCTGGTGACTTAGATGGTCTAATGAAGCCATTGGCCAGGTATTGATCCAAGTAGTTCCGTAGATGAGTGTTTTCTTCCTCGGTTAATGCATAAATGCGGGTGCACGGTACTTGTGCCCCTGGTTGCAGGTGGATCTGGTAGTGGTAAACTCGATGGGGTGGTAATATATTAGCTTGCTGCTTCGCGAACATATCCTGGAACTCCTGGTATTCCTCTAGTAAAGTGCCCACCAAGCCTACACCTGCTATCCTTTCCTGTGAAGCTAACAATGGGCTTCCTTTGATCCCTTTGTTGTTGTGACAAGAGGCACATTCCGTGGAAAAGAGTAAGGTTCGAGCTCGCCAATCTATCTTTGGGTTGTGCGTCTCTAGCCACGGTATCCCAAGAATCAGCTGGAATTGGGGTGCAGCGATAAGGTTGAATCTAATACTTTCTCTGTGGCCATCTTGGTAGATTAATGTGATGGTGGAAGTACACTGTGTTACTGGTTCCGAAAGGAGTTGTGTGCCATCTACAGCTGTCACGTTTTCTGCCAAGGTCTTTGCAGTGTTTATTTCCAGGTAGTTCCCAATAGCCCCACTGTCTATGAAAGCCTTAAGGGCATGCATTTGGGTGGGCTGTGAAGGGTCTACCAAAACCACAGGAACACTGAAATGTGAGATCTGAGTGCTCCGTTCTTGGCTCGACAGACAGACCTCTACATCTGCCGGGTGTTGGAGTTTTCCGCTACCGCACCTGTGTGTTATCTAGTACCCCCATTGTCTTTCGTGGAGGTTTAATCATGCAGTTCCAGAGGAAGTAACCAGATTGGCCGCAATATGAGCAAAGTTTTTCCTGACGTCTCCATTCTCTCTCCGCCTTGGTGAGTGGTCCCCTGAGAACACCCAATTGCATGGGCTCTGAGTGTGTTTCTGAGGCCTATCGATGGGACGCTTCCTTTGGTCGGACATACACTGATCTATGCTCTGATCTGGTTCGGTCGGCCTTGCGATCCTGTAACCGGTGGTCTAGTTACATAGTTAGGTCAATGTATTCACTGCAATCTTCGGGAGGATTAACTACTTGCGCCAAGACATCTTTTAATTCTCCTCTCAGTCCTCGATAAAATAACGTTATTCGTTTCTCCTCTCGCCAACCTGATTCGGCTATTAAACGATTGAATGTGGCGACATATGATATAAGATCCTGTCCCCCCTGTCGCAGAGAGAGTAGCTCATCATCCAGGGCCTGACCTCGAGTCCGATGGGCAAATAGTTTTTCCAGTTCACGCTGAAAACCTGGGTAATTTCTCAGTAAAGGGTCGTCCCTAAGCACTAACGGGACAGACCAGTCCGCCGCGTGCCCTCCTAAATAGGAGAGGACAAAAGCTACTTTAGCTTGATCATTCAGAAAAGTGTCTGGTTTGCATATGAAAAGTAGCTGGTATTGATTCATGAACACTCCAAATTTCTTGGGATCCCCAGAGAAGCGTTCCGGGGGTGCTAAAGGGATGTTGCCTGGAAGCAATACCTGAACGGGTGTGGCTACAGGTGCCACGGTAGGCTGCCCCTGTGCAACTCCACCTGGTAGGGGTGCTAGACTAGCTTGGGTCTGTAGGAGCTGTCTTGCCAAATCGTCTGTTTTGTCCCTGTTGACTACCAGTTCGCGCCTTGTCTGTAGGCTGAGTTCAGATGCCAAACGCTGTTTTATGCCTTCACAGCAAGGCCGAGAGTTCAAGGCACCAGTTTCTTCACTGGCTAGAAAGTCTTTCCCACAAGTGAACATTGCGCAGAGAATGTTGAGTGTTCAAAATTGTCCGTGTTGTCTTTGCTTGCCGGTATTTTTGTGGGTGAGTAGCGCTGCGTGTAGAAGCTAGCTGCTGGTAGGTTTGCGCAGCGCCTTCAATTCGAGCGCGCCTGGTAATGTCTCTCCCTTTCCCTTGCAGGAGAAATTATGTGGTATTAGCGCCTCGAGTCCGGGTTCAGCGCTACTGGAGACTTGGTGGTTAGGTAAGTTTTCACGGAGGCTTTTGGTAAGTATGCACCGTGTAGAGAGAGAGAGAGCCCAGTGAAATAAGTGTCCGCGTTATTGGGGCGAGCGCAATGAATAATGTCTTCTCTTTCTTTTACAGGGGTTAGTGCGCTCGTACAACTAACCTGGATTCCAGCGTTGCAGGAAGATACGGTGAGTATGCGCAGAGTTACTGATGTGCGTGTGTTAATGCAGTTCTTCTTTGTTCTTACAGGTGCCGGTGTAGAAGTCCCCTCTTGACTGGAGATAGCTGTGGCGTGGAGTAAGAACCAGGTAAGCTGAAGCATAATGATCTGGAGCGTGTAAGCAGATGTAGGATGATCCGGAGCAGGTAAGCAGAAACAGGATGATCCAGAGCAGGTAAGCAGAAGCAGGATGATCAGAAGCAGGTAAGCAGAAACAGGATGATCCGGAGCAGGTAAGTAGATGCTGGCTGATCCAGAGCACGGGAAGTGTGTTACTGATACAGCTCACAGTAAGCAACACGAAGCACTGGAAGAATCTTGGGTGTGGCTTATATAGCCAGCCACACCCAAACACTAGAGAGCTCATGAATTATCATGCACTTCCTGTTTGGCAATAGGCAGTGGTAACCAGGAAGTTACTACAAACACTAGGAAGTAATGAAAGGAGGGATTTGTTATGGGTTCTTTGTGTGCCTATGCCAGGCCTGCCAAGCCTCCACCCAGCTTGCGCCAAATACCTGCCTGATACCCATGACATCAGGGCAGTTGAACAAGAGGAACTTCAGTGCAGAGATCAGATAGAAAAGGCTTAGGGCCAAAGTCAATAGGACAAAAGTCTTTTGCTCAAGATCACACATTTCAGGGTAGTTTGCGGTAAAGTTCGTGGCACGGTTTCCAGACGAGGTTGGTTGATACAAAAGTTAGTTCAAAGAGAAGAGAAGGACAAGCCCACGGATTGGAGAAAGATTTCAAACACTTTCACCGTAGCTGAATGAAATGGGCTACGAATTTGCTCAGTACCGTAAAACGGAGAGGAAGCTGTAGCTGAGGCGGACGTTCCTGGTAGTTCCTGCAGGCTCACAGTTCCTGAAGCGACTATCGGACTGACAAGAAGTAGGAAGACTGGAGGGTCCTGCACTACCCAGGGAAGAAACCAGCAGCAGAGCAAAACAATGGATAAAAGGTGCGCTCCTTAAAACCCAAGCAGGGTCCGACCTTCCTGGCTATCTGGCCCACTGTAGCTCTGTACAGCCAATTCGTCCAGAGGAGGGGTCCTGGCTTGCAGTTTGGGTGAATTGTTTGGTCCCACCAGCTCAAGAGAAGACGTTTCCTGGAGGATCTTCTCTGTCGGCGGATTCTGATGATTCGGAGCTGCTGCAGGGCTTCACCGGGCGGTTCAGTCGTTGTAGGGGTCCTCTTCTGCCAGTTCCTCGTTGGTTCTTTCGTTCCAGTGGCGACTATGCCTTTCCAGTCCCAGAGACCTGCCTTTTTATGCAGTTTTCCCCATTCATACAGCCTGGCTGTCAATCACACTGCAGGGTGGCTGTCCTGACAAGGACAGTCCCCTTAGCCAATCAAACAGGAGTGCGACTTGGGTTACCAAGGAAACCCATGGCAGGGGTCCGAATACCCCTCCCTCAAATCCTGCCTACCTAGATTTTCAGGCACCTTAAGGAGGGCTTCTGTGCAGAAGCCTGCGAAAAGACGGCGAACAAAGGAATCATACCCGGTTTGGCGCGCAGAGAAAAACACGAGAAAGACTTTAACAAAAAGAAATGGTGAATATACCCAGCCGGAGCCAAAATAAAATGTATTTGGTCAAGCGGGTTTATGTTTAAGGCTAATATAATAGTCTAAAACATTACCACGTTTATATAAGTTAATCGCGGTATAAAAGTCTTAATGTAAAGGGAGTGAAACAATGCTCCAAGAGGCACAGACAAAAAGGGATAAGAGTTTACCCTTTCCAATACTCCATGTTCAATAGGGTGTACGGGGTCTGTGGTTTAAAGTGACTAAAGTAAAGTTAATGGCAACTTTACCCTCTTCTGGGGGACATTAGTCAGCCCCAAAAAATGGAGTCGGTGGGAAGTCTCAAAGACAACCCTGTGTCACTGCACTGAAGGTGCTGTGTAACACACATGAAAATATGAGGCCATGGAGTAGGTGAGGCTCCAGTGCTCAAGATCACACACAAAGTGAAAACACACACAGTAAAACACATGTAAGAGTGAGAAAAAAGGCTCACACTCTTACCAGGTGGAAAAAATAAATCCTAGGAATCCAGCAAAGCTGCTGAGGGACTCAGTAGGTAAGGTAAATTAGCCATTTATGAGAATTCTCCGTAACAGCTGCCATAGACATGCAACGTAGTTTACCCAAATTAGTGGCGAGCGGTCATCCAGAGATGGGGCGCCACAGATATAGTTCCATGAAAGTTCAATTTTCATGTTACAGTTCAAGATGGCAGAACAGGAGCGTACTCCATATATGCAAGACACCCACATTGGTGGTTTCCTCTGAGTGTGGATGTCATCCAAGTCTTCACCTACCCCCTTATGACAACAGCTAGAGAGTTGGCAGTACCTCAAGAATTCACCCTGTGGGAGTCTGTATTTTTTCCCAGAGTTGAAGGTGAGAATACAAGAGGCAGACCAAACCTAAGTCAAATATAGTATAACACGCTCCCTCTACATGAGCCAATTCAGTAGCTTGAAGGCCATCCACAATTTGCAATTAAACCAGAGAGTGGTCCCCCTTGTACATGAGATAATATCACCCATGGCTTTTCACCAATATTGCAGAGCTTTTGATGTGGGCTAAACAGGGCATAATCCCTGAAAGGAAGGCTTGGCCAGCAGGTGTTGAATTTCTGCAGCTGCATATGGGTACGCCCCCCCACCTCTAAATCACAACAAACTGGCTGCAAGACGAAATCTGCCAACGAGTACCAACCAGCCCCTTGATTGGTTACACATGCATTCCAGTGTCTTTTAAAGTTGGAACCCTCCAAACCCCCCATGAATGCATTTGCAGTCTATTGATGGAGGGTTCTGTCTATATTTCCAAAGATGGATGAAGGCCAGTCAAGAGGTAGTATTGCTAGCGCAAATAATATCAATGGTGAGATGCACACTTTTATCGTCTCTAACCGCCCCCCAGGAGAGGAGCATCGGGGACTTCTTATCTAACAAAGGCTCAGTTATGGAGTTGATCATTTCCACGTTGTAATGGGTGCTTTGTTTGGGTAGCAGACCTAATCCCCAGGTATTTAATATATCTCTGTTTCCAAATTAGTCTATAACCCCCAATATGCACTTAATGACAGTAGGCATTTAGGGGCATAACTTCCGTTTTGTTCAGGTTTAGTTCATAACCTGATATCGCAGAGTAATGATCTATTTCATCTAGAAATCTAGAAGGGGGTGGGGGGTTCTATATATGCTAATATATCACCTGCATACATTTTAATTCTAAATCCCTGAGCTTCTACCCCTATTATTGAGTCATTTAAGCGGATGCGTTGCAGTAATAATTCTAAAGACAAATATAGGTTTAGGCACTAGACTTAGGCCCTCATTACGACCCTGGCGGAAATCGTGGTGCAATATGCACCATGGAGCACGGCGGAAAGCTGCCAATAGCGCCATGGGGGTTGGCGGATTTACCGCCCCATGCCGACCTTGGCGGGGCGGTAAATCCCCATTCCCCATTTTACCCTTCCCCATTCCCATTTTTGCCCCATAGGGTATAATGGGAGTGGGGAAGGCGTTAATTACGCCACCGTAAAATACGGTGGCGTAATTAACATCAAGGTCCCGTAGCGCCATGGATTTCTCCGCCCGGAAAAACCAGGCGGAAAACGGCTCCATGGCGCTACGGGAACTCGTAGTAGGGCGGACGGGTCCGCCGCGAATACCGCTGGCGTAAACCCACTCCGCCAGGGTCGTAATGAGGGCCTTAGACTCAACTTGCGCTTTACTCTTGCTTGTTTTGGCGATTGCAATTTTACTTGAGCTGCTAGGTTGGTAGTGGTTGAGGTGTTGCCCACCTCGTGTGGTATAGGGAATGTGTATTTGCCCGATTACCTTGCGCTTGAGATCATTAAAACTCATGATATTATGGTTTATAATGCAAAGTTTTAATCTTTAATATCGTTGTTATTATTGTGGTCAGCTGACACGTGTTTCAACCCCTCCGGGTCTTTATCAAGACTGAAAGATTCACATTTACATGTGCACAATACAAAAATGAAAAAAAGATGTGACATTGATGATGATTATGATAGTACATAGTATTTACAGGCATAGCAGTCAAGTGTTATTTGAGCAACATAGAAAGTACATCAGTGAGTTACATAACACATGTTCATGCGGGCGGAGGAATAAAAGTGGGGAGAGAGGAAACAGATGTCATGTGTTAGTATACATGTTTGGAGTTGAATTTGAGAATCTGACTTACTGGTTGGCTCCAAAAAGCATGGGCCCAGGCCGTTGCATTACCTAATATTCTTGGAGTATTTCTGCTGTTTTTGCCCACGGGTTGCCCTTGGTAGGGTCTGTCTGCGGAGGGGATAACCAAGGTAGGTTAAGTAGATGGTTAAGTTGAAGGTCGGTTGGTTGGTGCTGGAGGCTGGGCATTCAATAGGGGCCCAAGGGTTTGCATGCAGTGGCTTGGATAACCCAGGTTGGGGTTAGTTGAGTTTTTATTATTTAGGTGATGTGTGCTGGACATGGATGCCATTCAATGGTGGCCCATGGATTGCGTGTGCAGTGGCTTGTGATCCCCACGGTATGATTTAAGAAGGTTTGAGTCGATGTTAGGTTCTGGGCATATGGAGGGCATTCTATGGTGTCCCCAGGGTTTTGCATATGGTGGTATGTAGTAGGGGTGTCACAGTATTGGTTTTATGACGGTATGCTAACCTTCTTGCCAAATGACGGTATATCATCGTTATTGCGGTATAGCACGTGGAGTTAACTAATCTCAACAAATATTTTCTTAAAGGTCATACATTGTCAGCATTTTGAAACTTGTCTCTGCACAGTTTTAGCTGATCCTCCAGGAATCTAAGGCAGCTGCAGGTTGGTCTTTCATGGCGCTCACTCGATCGCCTTGAATGAAAGAGTGACTAGTGCAAGTGTTAAAATGTACATTTCGAGCAATGAGCTTGCTGCTCAGTCACAGGTCATCGATTTGAAAATCAGCCTCGACCTGCTTTATTTTGGAACCACATGGCATGGGCATCATGACCCCTCGCTGCTATCAGTCATAAAAGTGTGTTTTGATAACGCTTTATCCCATTAAAGGGAGAAAAGTCACTCATGTGGGGTCTGAAAGCCCATGTCGATGTGTTTCTTTTGTCAAAATGTCATAGCCAACACACACTCACCGAAAGGTTGCATATTGATCAAATCACTATAGCTTCTTTACCATCTGCCTGGTGTATTATAAAGGTCTGATGTTGGAGTCACCACTGACCATGTAATACTAACAGGACAGCATTTCCATGGGTGCTGCTGATTTCTTTCTTGATTCTTGCAATACATGTTCATTTACCTTCTTAAAGGTAGTGCCACAAAAACTTTTTGAAAATGACAAAGTTAAAATACATATTGGCACAAATATGGCCGAGACCACCACATCACCACAGCCCCATCATTACCCTTTTCCCCAGATCTTGTCATGCGAGTTGAGACGGAGGAATGCTTTCATGGGTGGTGTCACAAATCGAGGATAGACCTGACAAATATCTCACCCCCATTGCTCTGGATACTTCAAATTGAATGTAGAATCTGTCCTGCCTGCTTGAGTTCAGTGCCATATGCAGAAGGCAGGTGAAGGATCAAGCAAAGCAACAACTCTAGTGCCAATGTGTAAATCTACATGGAGTACCGGAGGGGGGGCAGTTTATATACTAGCTCAAAGCACTGATAGTTCCAGTGTTCATACAGTCTACAGAGCTAATGTTTTTTGTGGACATGCATCAGAAGGGCATCCAGTTCATTCCTCCTTTGAATTCTGGGATGTGTAGCTCCCCATCTTTCAAATTGGTAGGAAAACTACAAATCGTCTGATCTTTAACCCGACTCTACTGATCACAGAGAAAGAGCGGTCAGAGCATCAAAGCTGCATTTACTAATGTGGCCTCACTTTCACTATGCTCTTGTCTGCCAAACGCTGCTTCCCACAGTGCAAGATCCAGAATGCGCAGCACTTGCTTACTGCAGCTTTTCCAAATCAAGATTGAAAAGCTCACTTAATAGCTGCAGGCCCTAAAACGGTATACCGGTATAAACAACGTGACCGTTATTATAGTTCAATTAAGCTGTTCACGGTATCTATAACGGTATACCGTTATACTGTTAGACCCCTAGTATGTAGCAGGGTGTATTCTTGGCTGCTTGGTGCATAGTCTGAGGTGCTCATATCCGGGATTTTGGCCAGGTGTATTCTTGTATGCATGGTGCATATTCTCAGCTGCTTAATTCTAGGTTGGTTGGAAGGGGCGTGGATAGAGAATGCAGCGTGATGTTGTGTCTTGCACATCACGGTGGTGGAGTGGGCAGGGCTTGTAGGGTTCTAGTGTGTCAAGTATGCATCATGTAAGATGAGGTTTCCAACAAGTCCGGGTTGATTAGTATGGGCGTGAAGGGAGGGGGCAGTGTGTTATGTGTCCATTGTGCCCCGTGCTCCTGGGGTATCCAATGAACCGTGCGCGCCGGGATACCACCCAACGCTATTAATATTACCGCAACTCAGTCCTGCACAATTTGCGCCGGATTCTGAGTTGCGTTGGCGAGGTAAATCTCCATTCCTATAGGGTCCATTGGACTCAATGGGGGATTCTTGGCGCTATTAGTGCCGGTTCAGTTGGTGCTGCACTAATAGCGCCAAAAAAGGGTGGAAAGGGGTCAAAGAGGTAAAACTCCTACTTTCTGCCCAACTAGAGATTGGACAGAGCGGTAAATGCAGCGGTAATTGCGTTACTGCCGGATTTTACTGCCCCGCCCAACTCATGATGAGGCCATCTATTCTGGAGAATGAAGTATGCATTTGTGAGTAAAATGTGAATTCTCTATCAGCTGGCTCACATAATCTCCACACATCCACTAAATTATTCCTATGAAAGAACCTGTCGAAGGCCTTATGCGTCTTAGAGGGTAGAAAATTGAACTGCGACTAACTGTCCAAGGTGTGATCCGGTGGTAAATTACTATCCCCTCCATTATCATATATGGCTAATTAGTGCGATGGGCCAACTAATATGCCAGAATTCCAAGGTAGGCTGATTTTACCCATAGATATGTGGGATTGCTAATGGGGTATTTGTTGTCAGACCTTCTACCCACACCCATCTACCATTTTCATCTGATTTGGAGTAACTATTTGTAACAGGAGGTTCTTATGAAACAAGATGGCAACCCTGCCTCTGGAGCTGATAGCACCAGAGCAGCACAACTTCCCCACTCATTGTTCTTTAAACCTCATACAATCTTCCTCGAGAAGTGGGTATCTTGCATCATAGCAATGTGCTTGTCTAGTTCCCTTAGGTGGGAGATAACCCTCGACCTTTTGATGGCATCCTTCAGTGCCTTTACATTCCAGGTTGCAAGGTTAACCATCTTGCAGCGACAGTCCTAGTGAAACCCCAGTGTATAGGGAGAATTCTCCAAAATGGCTAATTTCCCTTACCTACTGAGTTCCTTAGCAGCTTTGCTGGATTTCTAGGATTTATTGTTCTCACCTGGTAAGAGTGTGAGCCTTTTTCCCACTCTTACATGTATTTGCTGTATGGATTTTACCTTCTTGTGTGATCTTGGGCTATGGAGCCTCACCTACTCCATAGGCATCATATTTTTAATGTGTGATACACAGCACCTTCAGTGCAGTGACACAGGGTTGTCTTTCAGACTTCCCACTGACTCAATTTTTTTGGGACTGACTACTGTCTCCCATAAACATGTAAAGTTACCATTAACTTTATTTAGTTCCTTTAAACCACAGACCCAGTACACCCCATCTTACATGGAGTATTGGAAAGGGTTAATACTTATCGCTTTTTGTCTGTTTCTCTTAGAGAATTGTTTTGCTCCCTTTTCATCAAGACTTGGCTGGTGGCAGTTGTAACTACCCTATTTTTCATACCGCGGTTATCTTAAATAACCATGGTATTGTTTTAGGCTATCTTGGTAGCCTCAAACTTAAACCTGATTGACCATATACGTTTTTATACGGCTTCGGGTGGGTTTAGTCACCATTTCTTTTCGTAAAAGCCTTTCTCGTGTTTTACTCTGTGCTCCAAACCAGGTTTGGTCCCTCTGTTCGCCGTCTTTTCGCTGGCTTCTGCACGGAAGCCCTCCTTAAGGCACCTGAAAGTCTGGGTAGGCAGGATGTGAGGGAGGGATCTTGGGACCACTGCCAGGGGTTCCCTTGGTTACCCAAGTCGCACTCCTGTTTGATTGGCTAGGTGACTGTCCGGCCAGGACAGCCACCCTGCTGTGTGATTGACAGCCAGGCCGTGAGAATGGGGGAAAACTGCATAAAAATCAGGTCTTTGGGATTGGAAAGGCAGAGTCGCCACTGGGACGAAAGAACCAACGAGGAGCTGACAGAAGAGGACCCCTACAATGACTGAACCACCCGGTGAAGCCCTGCTACAGGTCTGAATCTTCAGAATCCAACGACAGAGTAGATCCTCCAGGAATCTTCTTCCCCTGAGCTGGTGGGACCAACCAGTTTTCCCAAACTGCAAGCCAGGACTCCCTCATCTGGTCCAATTTGCTGTACAGAGCAACACTGGGCCAGATAGCCAGGAAGATCGGACCCTGCTTGGGTTTTAAGGAGCACACTTTTTATTTGTTGCTTTGCTCTGCTGCTGGTTTCTTCCCAGGGTAGTGCAGGACCCTCCAGTCTTCCTACTTTGTGTCAGTCCGACAGTCGCTTCAGGAACTGGGAGCCTGCAGGAACTACCAGGAAAGTCTGCCTCAGCTACAGCTTCTTCTCCATACAAAGGTACTGTTCAAATCCGGCTGCTCGTTTCGTTCAACCGCGGTGAAGGTGCTTGAAACCTTTCGCCAATCCGAGGGCTTGTCCTTCTCTTCTCATTAAACTAACTTTTCTGCCGACCAACTTCATCCAGAACTCTGGGCAAAGACTTAACCGCAAACTCCCCTGAACCGTGTGGTCTTGAGCAAAAGACTTTTGTCCTATTGACTTTGGCCCTAAGCCTATTTGATTTGATCCTGTCACTGGAGTTCCGCTTTCTAGATTGCCCTGCTTACTTACCTGTTGGTGCTGCTCAATTTCTGCCTAACCTTGTCTTTCCCTCCCTTTTAAATTTCTGGAGTGCCATTTTGCTCCCACTTCAATTGTGAGCTTAACTTGTCTGGAACATATTGGGAGTGGTGTGGTGTATTAAGTATGTGATTTTTGAACTGCTTTACTTTAGTGAAATGTTATACAACTGATGTGGAAATAAATGTATATTATTTTACTCAGAAACCTTGAGTCAGTGTTTGTTTGAATCACAGTAATTTCTGTCCTTTGTGTAACTATTTGATACTGCTCACTTACTCTTGAGATAAGTCTGGCTGCTCAGCCATCGCTAACACTTTACTGGGTAGTACAGGCTTGTACCAAAGGTGAATTTGTACTGTCACTTTTAGTCTTAATTGTGTGTGGTGTTCCCAAAGTGTACTGCATATAATCCTGCCTAACACTGGTGGCAGCGGTGGGATCAAGTATAGTAATTACACTTAGAGTGCTGCTGTTACCTTGGATCAACTAACCACAAGGCTAACATCACTAAAAAGCAATATTAATCATGTCTGATATGGAAAGCTACAGTCAGGAGACCCTCCTTAGTTACACTGTGGATTATTTAAAAAATCTGTGTAGAGAAAGGAACCTCTCTGCCAAAGGCAAAAAGTCTGAATTGATTGAAAAATTGTTAAAGAACCAAAGTCTGGGGAGTGGGTCTGAAACACCTACCTCTCCAGCAAATGTGGAAAGTATTGAGGATGATGATGTGTCTGTTAATGATGAGTTGGAAGAGGCAGATGTGTCTCCTAAAGTAGGCCTCACTGCTGTCATAATGCATACCCCGGGGCATCCAGACCACGTCCATCAGCCCCGGGAGCAGGCATCATGTTGCCTTGAGAAAACCCAGCAACCCCTGCTAGGGGCTGTCTGGGTTCAGTCCTGGCACCTATGGCGCCAGGCTCAAATTGGACATCAGTCCTGGCGCCACATGCGCCAGGCTCATAGGTGCACACTTACCTGATGCAGACCATGCTGCAAGAAGATCCAAGCCCATGTGAGGGCTGGAATGGACTACTTTACCTTAGGGACTATTTTGTTACTCGGGTGTGGTTGAGGAGGAATACCTACCTGGGACTACTTTGGAGGCTATTTAAACCATCCCCGAAGAGCAGCACATGCTTCGCGTTATTCTGCATCCAGCAGCGTAACATTCACCGTGCCAGCAGCAGCATCCAGCCTTCTGCCACGCCCACCTCGAACCTGGAGCACTTAGAAAGAAGGAAAGAAGCAAAGGTCAGAACAAGAAGATTACCTGATTTCTTACCTGATCCCGGTTTCATCGCATCTTCAAACCAGAGGAAAGACTTTGTTTTAAACGCGTCGCATCGCCAGCAGCAGCGCTGCGCCATACTCACAGTTCCACGCAGCATCTCTTCGATCCGGCGCTGTCTCCATCTTTACATCGCCGGATCCCGGCACCTAAGGGGGACAAGAAACAACAAGGTGAGCAGAGAGAACAGATAGAGACAATCTATTTAGCCGCCATATGCTTACCTGATTTTACCGCCGGAGGTATTATTCATCAGCACGCCACATCTTCTTATGCCACACCTGTAAGAAAAGGAGAAAGCAGCAAGTTTAACCCTTGGCATTATTTACCAGACAGTGTTGGGTAACACAGACTTTTACCGGAGCGCTTTCAGCTGTCAATCTTCTTATTGGGTCAAAGCTGCAAGATAAAAAGAGGAATTGGACAGGAGTGAATTCCAAACATTTTGAACTCTTACGAACTATATACTTACGGCTCTTCGCCAGGACCTTTTTGAGTCAGGATTCATCTAGAATTCTTCCAATATATTCAGGCAAGTGAAGTAACTGGTCATCAATGTGCCCCTGTGTACTTCGCAGGATGGAGGGCTCATCCTTCAAGAATATAAGGTGAGATTGCTGAGAGGGCACTTCAGAGGTGATTAGTGGGGAGGACAGTGGGGGTGCTATTACTTGAATCCACAAGTGGCTAAATCCATCTCTCCACTTGTAGGAGAATAGTTCTACGGGTCAAGCAGACAAGATTAGGAGGGCAGATCCAGTCAGTCATCGCTGCACTACGCATCACGTGGGTGGAGGCCGCAGTAGTCCGGGTCCGAGCGACGCCCCTGTGGGAGCCAGGTGAGCGTAACAATTGCTCCCTTGCCTGCTCAGCAACCTCAACCCTTGTCCACTGCGACCCCCACAGGTCCTACACTCAGACCTGAATTCATTGCTCTAGAGAAAAGGAGGCTTGAATTGGAATTCAAACTGAACAAAAGCTTCAAGAACTGAAGCTCAGAGAAATGATGTTGAATCATGAACTAGAAATGAAAAGGTTATCTCTTAAAAATGCTTTTCACCCAGAGTCTTCTAGGTCTTCCAGTCCTAAGGGGCCCTGTATGCCTAAAGAAATTGTGGGTATGTATGAGGTTAAGCTTGATGTTTTTTGGATTGGTTGGCAATGTTTGAATTTAACCATGGTATTCAAGGTCTTGCAGGGAATCAGTTGCTTCCCTGGCTCTTCTCTAGGCTACCCACTGTTGCATCTGATGTTGTGATGGAGTTGGGGGAGGTGGATAGGATGGGTTATGAATGTGTGAAGCTAGCTTTAATTGCTAGATTTGGGAAGACCCCTTCCCAGTACCTTAAGAGGTTTAGGACCCTCAAAAAGCATGATGGTACCCCTTGGGCTACTTGGGTATGTGAATGTTTGAAAAACGTAGATGGTTGGATTAAGGGTTACAGAGTAAACACTTACGAAGGTATGAAAAATCTTGTTATGTTGGAGTCTATTTATGATGCCTGCTCTCCTGAGCTCAGACAGCACTTGGCTGATTCTAAGGAGAACGATCCAAATAAGTTAGCTAAGCCTGCTGACTTGTGGGTTGCCAACAGGGCTACTCACAAAGATTCTGGGGCTACTCAGAAGAAGGATGAGGGAAAGCAGCCAAAGAAAGATAACAAGGAGAATTCTAATACCTCCAATCCAAAAGTGGGCCACAAACAGCAAAATAAGGGTAAACCACAGGGAAAACCGAATCGGACTAGTGCACCATCTGGACCCAAAACACATGGAGGTCAAAACAAACCCCCACTCATCAAGACATTTGGGAAATGTTATGTTTGTGGGTCAACTGATCATGTGAAAGGGGATCCCAGATGTAAGGGTAAACCTTCAGGTGTCCACACTGTCTCCTTAGCCTTCTCCCCAGAGGAAGAAGTACCTATGGCAAGTGGAAACTTTCACCTACTGGCTGATGAACCCATGAGAGTCTCAGATAGTGTTTCTTTAGTGTCCCTTGGCTTGTGGGAACAACATCATTTAGATGTCTATAATTCCATCCCAGATAATACTAAAGAGTATTATAAAGATAGTGTTCTTGTGAATGGTCAGGTGACCCCTGCCATCCGAGACACTGGAGCCAGCATAACTGTGGTGGATTAATCATTTTTCAAGGTGGAGGATGTTGCTAAGGCACCCAAATGCCTCACCAAGTTAGCTGGAGGCCCTGTGAAAATGCTTCCCCAGTTACCAACTCTCATCCAGTGTAATGATATGGCTGTCAAAATACCTGTTAGTGTGCAGAGTGAAGTGCCTGGGAGAGCCCTGCTGGGTAATGACCTGAAAACTCTTGGAGTTGTGTCAAGCACCCCCAGGCCTCCCAGTAAGGTGAGACAGGAACTCACTAGGCCTGCAAGCGAGAGGACCTTGAGAGGCTCTCTGGAGGAGTTGATAGAGGAAACTATCACTCCACAGGAGTTGCTCACTCCTATTTTTAAGAAGACAGAGGCAAAGGGGAAACCCAAGACCTCAAGGAAAAAGTCAGTCAGCACCCCTGTGCTAACAACAAGGACATCCCCAAGATTGTCCAAGATCACACCTGTGATCTCTCCACCTGCAGAGGCAGAGTGTGAGGTGCAACATTGTATGATTGGGCCAGTTTCTGAAGAATCAGATCTGGAAGAAGACACTGTCTTAGTTGGAGATCTTGACCCTGTTGACCATCCTGAGCTGCAGTCTTTACTGGCAGAGGGTGGACCCAACAGGGCAGACTTCAGCAGAGGACAAAGAGAGTGTCCTACTCTCGAGGGTCTTTGACAACAGGCTGCTAACCAACTTGATGGGCAAGAAGTTGGAAAGCACAGGGTAAGCTGGGAAGATGGCCTCTTCTAAAGTGAACCGACTGAGTCTATCCCTGGGGACTGAACACGTATTGTAGTGCCCCTTGCTAACAGACTCCAGTTCTTACAGTTAGCCCATGAGATACCTTTGGCTGGTCATTCGAGTTTCAAAAAGACCAAGGAAAGGCTCTCCTTATACTTCTACTTGCCTAACCTGGGTTCAAAAGTTGACAAATTTGTAGGAGCTGTCACACTTACCAAACCTCTGGCAAGAGTGGAGCCAAGAATGTGGCACCCCTTGTGCCTCTCCCATTAGTGGGAGTTCCTTTTGAGAGGGTGGGCATCGACATTGTTGGTCCCCTTGACCCTCCCACATCTTCAGGGAACAGGTTTATGCTGGTTGTAGTAGACCATGCTACAAGATACCCAGAAGCTATACCTATGAGAACTGTTAAGGCTCAGGCTGTGGCTAAGGCTCTACTTGGTATTTCTACCAGAGTAAGGTTTCCTAAGGAAGTGATATCCGATAGGGGATCCAATTGTATGTCCCACTACACGCAAGCCATGTGGAAAAACTGTGGTGTCACTTACAAGTTCTCTACAGCCTACCATCCACAGACAAATGGACTGGTAGAGAGGTTTAATTGTACTATGAAGAGCATGATTTGTGCTTTAGAGAAACCCTGGGACCTTCTACTGCCATGCCTTCTCTTTGCTTATAGGGAAGTCCCTCAGGAGGGAGTTGGTTACAGTCCCTTTGAACTTCTCTATGGCCACCCAGTCAGAGGTCCATTGGCCCTGATTAAGGAGGGGTTGGAGAGGGCTCCTTCCCCCGAGCCAGTCAGACAGTCAGAGTGACTGACTATGTGATAGGTCTCCAGAGAAGAATGTCACACATGATGCCAGAACAAAGTGATAACTTAAAAGCAGGTCAGGCTCTGGTCAAACATTGGCATGACCAGAAGGCCAGCATGGTTGAGTTTACTCAACACCAGCTTGTATTAGTTGTGGTGCCAACAAGGCAGAGGGCCTTGCAGGACAAATGGATAGGACCCTTCAAGGTTGTGGGCAAACTTGAAGAGGTGAACTATTTGGGGGACTTAGGCAGACCTAAGGAGGCTACCAGAGTCTTTCACACCAACCGTTTAAAGACATATGTCTTGAGACCAGAAGTAGGAGCTTTGCTTCAAGCTTCAGCGCAAGAGGAGGAGGAGAGTGCACATCTACCTGACCTCCTCAGAGGCCAACCTTTGGATGAGAAAATAGAAGGTGTTAATCTCTCTTCTCAACTGACTTCTGAACAACAGGAGGGGTGCAAAGTTCTGCTAAACCAGTTTGGCTCCCTGTTTTCACTATCACCAGGCTTGACCCCTTGGGGCCAGCATGATATTCTCACTGGTGACTGTTTACCTGTGAAAAGCAGAGGTTACAGAATGTCAGAACATGTGAGAACCCACATCAAATGAGAGGTCAGCAAGATGCTTGATCTCAGGGGTAAAGAGTCATCTACAAGTCCATGGTCTAGTCCAGTTGTTCTAGTACCAAAGGCAGGATCCAAGGAGGTGAGATTATGCGCGGACTATAGAGCTCTATATGCAGTCACTAAGACTGATGCCCATCCTTTGCCAAGGACAGATGAACTGGTGGATAGACTTGGTTCAGCCAAGTACCTCAGTATATTTGATCTAACCTCAGGCTATTGGCAAATAGCACTGACAGACCATGCCAAGGAGAAACTTGCATTCTCCACCCCAGCAGGCCTCTACCAGTTTACGGTTATGCCTTTTGGACTAAAGAATGCACCTGTTACATTTCAAAGGACGGTTGATCAAGTTCTGAATGTGATGGAGGACTTCTGCATGGCATACTTGGATGGCATTGCAGTTTTCAGCCCTACATAGAAAGAACATATTGACCACCTAGGATATGTTTTGCAGGCTCTTGAGCAGGCCCATCTGACCATGAAGGCAAGCAAATGTCAAATTGGTCAGAGCAAAGTGGTCTACCTTGTCATGAGGTAGGAGGAGGAATTTCAAAGAGAACTATGGGACCATAGCTTCTCCCTTGAATGTGATCTCCTCTCCAAATTTCCCTAAAAATGTTAGATGGAATGAGGAGTGCACTCAAGCCTTTGAAAACCTGAAGAAAGATCTTTGTCAAGCTCCAGTCCTAAGAGCTCCTGATTATCACCAACCCCTCATTGTGCAGACAGATGCATCCAATACAGGTATAGGTGCAGTCCTTAGTCAACTGGGTGAGAAAGGTAGGGAGCACCCCATTTGCTTCATCAGTAGGAAACTGAAGGAACCAGAAACAAGGTGGGCAACCATAGAGCGTGAATGTTTTGCCATTTTGTGGTCTTTGAAGAAGTTTAGACCATATTTGTATGGATCTACTTTTGTGATTCAAACTGACCAGCAACACTTGAGATGGTTAATGCAAATGAAAGGGGAGAACCCAAAACATCTATGATGGTCACTCTGCCTGCAAGGGTTTGATTTCACCATTGAGCACAGAGCAGGATGTCACCACCAAAATACTGATGGTCTCTCTAGGATGTTTTTAACCGGCTAGAGGTAGAGAGTCATCCAGGAGTGGATCAAATCCTCCTGTCCCTTAGTCTGGGGGGGGCGAGTGTTAGGGAGAATTCTCCAAAATGGCTAATTTCCCTTACCTACTGACTCCCTCAGCAGCTTTGCTGGATTTCTAGGATTTATTTTTCTCACCTGGTAAGAGTGTCAGCCTTTTTCCCACTCTTACATGTCTTTTACTGTGTGTTTTACCAATTTGTGTGATCTAGGGCTATGGAGCCTCACCTACTCCATAGGCATCATCTTTTTAATGTGTGTTACACAGCACCTTCAGTGCAGTGACACAGGATTGTCTTTCAGACTTTCCACTGACTCGATTTTTTTGGGACTGACTACTCTCTCCCAGAAACATGTAAAGTTACCATTAACTTTATTTAGTCCCTTTTAACCACAGACCCAGTACACCCCATCTTACATGGAGTATTGGAAAGGGTTAATACTTATCCCTTTTTGTCTGTTTCTCTTGGAGCATTGTTTTGCTCCCTTTTCATCAACACTTGGCTGGTGGTAGTGGTAACTACCCTATTTTTCGTACCGCAGTTATCTTAAATAACCATGGTATTGTTTTAGGCTATGTTGGTAGCCTCAAACTTAAACCCGCTTGACCATATACGTTTTTATACAGCTCCAGCTGGGTTTAGTCACCATTTCTTTTTGTAAAAGTCTTTCACGTGTTTTACTCTGCACGCCAAACCAGGTTTGGTCTGTTTGTTCACCGTCTTTTTTCGGGCTTCTGCACAGAAGCCCTTCTTAAGGCGTCTGAAAGTCTGGGTAGGCAGGGTGTGAGGGAGGGGTCTTAGGACCCCTGCCATGGGTTCACTTGGTAACCCAAGTCACACTCCTGTTTGATTGGGTAGGTGACTGACCAGCCAGGACTGCCACCCTGAAGTGTGATTGACAGCCAGGCTGTATGAATGGGGGAAAACTGCATAAAAAGCAGGTCTCTGGGATTGGAAAGGCAGAGTCGCCACTGGAACGAAAGAACCAACGAGGAGCTGACAGAAGACGACCTCTCCAACAACTGAACCGCCCGGTGAAGCCCTTCTGAAGATCTGAATCTTCAGAATCCAACGATAGAGAAGATCCTCGAGGAATCTTCTTCCCCTGAGCTGGTGGGACCAACCAGTTCGCCCAAACTGCAAGCCAGGACTCCCTGGTCGAATTCGCTGTATAGAGCTGCAGTGGGCCGGATAGCCAGGAAGGTGGACCTTGCTTGGGTTTTAAGGAGCGCACCTTTTATTTGTTGCTTTGCTCTGCCGCTAGTTTCTTCCCTCGGTAGTGCAGGACCCTCAGGTCTTCCTACTTCGTGTCAGTCCGACAGTCGCTTCAGGAACCGTGATCCTGAGGAACTACCAGGAACGTCCGCCTTAGCTACAGCTTCTTCTCCATACAAAGGTACTGTGCAAATCCGAGGGCTTGTCCTTCTCTTCTCTTTAAAATAACATTTCTGCCGACCAACTTCATCTGGAACTCTTGGCAAAGACTGAACCGCAAACTCACCTGAACTGTGTGATCTTGAGCAAAAGACTTTTGTCCTATTGACTTTGGCCCTAAGCCTATTTGATTTGATCCTGTCACTGGAGTTCCTCTTTCTAGATTGCCCTGCCTAACTTTGTCTTTCCCTCCCTTTTAAATTTCTTGAGTGCTATTTTGCTCCCACTTCAATTGTGAGCTTAACTTGTCTGGAACATATTGGGAGTGGTGGGGTGTATTAAGAGTGTGATCTTTGAACTGCTTTACTTTAGAGAAATGTTATACAACTGATGTGTAAATAAATGTATATTCTTTTACTCAGAAAACTTCAGTCAGTGTTTGTTTGAATCATAGTAATTGCTGTCCTTTGTGTAACTATTTGATACTGCTCACTTACTCTTAAGATAAGTCTGGCTGCTCACTCATTATGTTATTGCACCTGGAAGAAATTCAACTCCCTTGAGTGGATTTCCCTGATATGTGATGTCATAGCTCCTGCACGCCATTGTGGAACCCATTTCATCATTTCAGAATGCATGAAACACTTCGAGAATCTTGGGAAATAGAAGAAAACAGTCTAAAGAGATGGGAAGAAAAAGGTAAGGAACATAGAAGAGCAAATATAAACCAGTGAATATTAACAAGCATAAACAGGGTCGCCCCAATGTGGATGCCCCAGGGTAGAACTCACGATGCAAATCATAGTAGCCACTAAAATATAACTCCAGAACATACTGGGACCAAAGCCGGAACCTGCAGGGATGGAGTGCCATGGGGGAAAAGACACTGCAAGGCCTGACTCTGCACCAACTCTTTCTCTTGAGTCAGCATGTTACAGTTTTCAGGAAATTCAGATCATGTTCAATATAGAGAACATTCCTCAGCTTCTTCTTCCAGGAGTGTGCTCCAGTCATGTACTTTTGGTTATTTCGGTGGCATGTGAGATTTGATCAGAGATCCTGATTTGTCATGCGCATCTTGCTCGTGGAGGTATGCTGATGCCGTATCCAACGAGCCTGATCTAGTGCACCCAGCCATCGCCTTTTAAAATCTGTACCAATATAGTCTTTCCTCTACTTCCTTATAAAGTCCTCTTCTGGTCTGATTTTGATAGCCTGTTGGCACCTGCAGTCTTTTCACCTGGGAAGGAGGAGGGGACGGATCCATGTAGCGTTCCACAGAAGCCTGCAGGAAGGTCCATAGGTCTCAGGGATCTTCAAAACATTTAGAAAGAACAGATAATGTGGTGATTGGCATTTCTGCTGGAGCCAAGAGCCCATTGAGTATACCCATGCGGTGGAGTTCCAGGTGCATCGAGAGAAATTGCTTTCTCTTGGTCATGGAATGTTTAAAACATTCTGTTAAATATGAATTTGATTTCATATTGCAGCTGATCTGCTCTCTTCTTTGCCACCTTCAGAAGCTGATGATGGGAGTAAACCGGTGTAGACATGCAATCATTGGCCTGGGCTTTCTATTATGATCCATCCCCTGTGTGCCCACTCTGTGCATCTTTTGAAATTTGAGGCAGGGGAATAAGGTAATCTGGATTGCCTCTGGGATCCATTTCTCCAGCCATGCAGCCATTCCTTCTATTCCTATCTTCTAGCTACACAACTGCCTCCTCCATTTCACATAGCCTGCCTCAGAGATGTTCCAGCCCTTCCACACCATCCTCATGTACCTTCCACACCATCCTCTAAAATAAAAATTCTCTCCTCCATGCTCCAAACGTCCAGCGAATTTGGCAATGTCTCCTCGGTTTAACTTAATTTTGTCCTGAACATCTTGTGTTCTTCTGTCAATTGAAGACATTGGGCCTCATTACGAGTCCGGTGGGATCCTACCAGTACTACCGGCGGATTGCCGTCGGACTTGTAACACTGTTCCGGCACATGATATCCAGGTGCCACCTGGAAGTCACGCGGTGGAAAATGTTGTTCCCTATCCCCGTGGAGCCCCATAGGACTTCACGGGAATGCGTTCATGGAAGCACTGGCGCCGATGTCAACTGTGCCGCTGCGTCCGTGAAAGCTCTGCGGGCAGGTGCCGTTACGCCCGGCAGTTTGACCTGCCGAGCGTAACGGCCCCCTATCACAGAGTTGTAGTGTATTGGTCTGGAAAGGGTGCCGGTACGGTGCGACCTGCACCCTTATTTCCGGACGGCCCATTGTCTTCTGGATCATAGAAAGCTCTTCCATAATTTAAGAAAAGTCAGTTTGTGATGGTTATGTCACTCAGGTAGGTCTAATTGGGTAAGATTGAGTGCCCATGTCCAACTTTTTACAGTCACTATGCTTTAAGGACTTCTTTGCAGTTATACGGACACCAGGCTTTTTCAACACTGTTTGTCCCCCTGTACTTCCAACTTGCTTATAGGAGGAGAGTATGTCAAGTGAATATGACGATAAAGGTAAGTTGCTTGGCCACAACCTCATTGCCTTCTATTCATTTTTCCATTAATGCACTTCCATACAAGAAGGCCACTAGGTTGTGAGATAAGGAGCAAGGATCCTGCATCGAGGAGTCCTGATGTACGCAAGGCCTCCTCATCTTCCATACAGGTCCCAAGAAGCAAGGCTATTTCTTCACACCTCCTCGCAGAGCAGCTTGGCTCTCTGTGGCCATCACCGTGCCAGTGCCGGCCAGCCTCTCTGCAGCAATGTCCTCAGGAGATCAGAGAGTGCGTAGCCAGGACCCAGTCACTGTGGATGCCCATCTACGGACGTGCCCCCAGGAGGTCGGGGAGCACATAGCCAGGATTTGGTCGCTCAGGCGTACCGTGCTCCAATGCCAAACAGCCACCTCGGGTGCTGCTCGATCCCACCATCCATCACCACAGGGGGAGCAATGCCTACTGCTTTCTGGAATAGAAGCCGGAGCACAAAGTAATTGTAGGATGTTTGAATCTGCATCTTTAAGGGAGATTAAAGAGGCTGTGGCATGTATGAGCGGGCTCAGGAAGCCATCTTGCGTGTGATCGGCTATGTCCCCCCTTTTTTAATATTTTGCCTGTCAAGAGTTTTTGAGGTGAGGCAGTGACAGTTATGGCTGTCGTTCTGGAAGGGGAAAACACTGCAAAAACAAATATTATTTAGACTTGAATTTTTTTTTTAACTCCTTATTTAGCAGACTTGAATTTTTAAGCTAAAGGCTTTGCAGATTTAAGTTATGGGAGCTGGTTAACTGGGAGACAATGGAAAACTAATTTTCCTCTCTTACTGCTTGCACCTGAAGACCAATATGTTACCTCAACCTCGCTCTTAAACTGCAGAATACAGCCTTCTTTTCTAGAATGATCTTCAAGGGGGCAGATCAAGGAACAGAGGAACAGGTCATTCATAAAGGGGTTTTGTAGCCACCTGCCCAACGAAGGAGCTTGCACCAGAGTCAGTGGCAGCGTGACTTCCTCCAGTGGGGGGATGCCCCAAACCAAGTGATAGGGGGCCTTCATCCGGTGGGGAGATGCCCCAGACCAAGTGACAGGGACCTTCATCCAGTGGGGGGGATGCCCCAGACCAAGTGACAGGGACCTTCATCCAGTGGGGGGATGCCCTGAACCAAGTGATAGGGGGCTTTCATCCGGTGGGGGGAGGCCCCAAACCAAGTCATAGGGAGCCTCCATTCAGTAGGAGGATGCCCCAGACCAAGTGACAGGGACCTTCATCCAGTGGGGAGATGCTCTTGACCAAGTGACAGGGGACTTTCCTCCAGTGGGAGGTTTCCCTAGGCCAAGCGAGAGGGCGCCATCTTCGAGTGGGAGGATGGTCCCAGACCCGGTGACCGAGAACTTCTTCCAGTCGGTGAATGCCCCAGGCCAACTGACAGGGAATCTTCTTCTGGTGAGGAGATGCACCAGACCAAGTGACAGGGGGCCTTCCTCTAGTGAGGGGGGGGATGCTCCCAACCAAGTTACAGGGGGCCTTCTTCCAGTGGGGGGAGGCCCCAGACCAGGTGACAGGGGACCTTCCTCCAGTGGGGAGATGCCCTAGACCAAGTGATAGGGGGCCTTCTTCCAGTGGGGAGATGCCCCAGACCAAGTGACAGGGAAATTTCATCCATTGAGGAGAAGCCCCAAAGCCCCAACCCAAGTGACAGGAGACCTTCCTCCAGTGGGAGGTTGCCCCAGACCAAGTGACAGATAGCCTTCCTCCAGTGGGGAGATGCCCTAGACCAAGTGACAGGGGACTATTCTCCAGTGGGGAGATGCCCCAGACCAAGTGACAGGGGACCTTCCTCCAGTGGGGGATGTCCTAGACCAAGTGGCAGGGGGCCTTCATTCATTTGGGGGATGCCCTGGACCAAGGCCATGGTCCTTCTTCCAGTCAGTGAATGCCCCAGGCCAAATGACAGGGAATCCTCTTCTGGTGAGGATATGTGCCAGACCAAGTAACAGGGGACCTTCCTCCAGTGGGAGATGCCCTAAACCAAGTGATAGGGGGCCTTCTTGCAGTGGGGAGATGCCTTAGACCAAGTGACAGGGGACCTTCCTCCAGTGGGGAGGTGCCCTAGACCAAGTGACAGAGGACCTTCCTCCAGTGGGGAGATGCCCTAGACCAAGCGATAGGGGACCTTCTTCCAGTGGGGAAATGCCCCAGACCAAATGACAGGGGCATTTTATCCATTGAGGAGATGCCCCAGACCAAGTGACAGAGACCTTCCTCCAGTGGGAGGTTGCCCCAGACCAAGTGACAGGGAGCCTTCCTGCAGTGGGGAGATGCCCTAGACCAAGTGACAGGGGACCTTCCTCCAGTTGGGAGATGCCCTAGACCAAGTGACAGTGGACTTTCCTCTAGTGGGAGTATGCCCCAGTCCAAGTGACGGGGGACCTTTCTCCAGTGGGGGGTTGCCCCAGACCAAGTGAAAGGGGACCTTCCTCCGGTGGGAGGTTGCCCAGCCCAAGTGACAGGGAGCCTTCCTCCAGTGGGGAGATGCCCCAGACCAAGTAATATAGAACCTTCCTCCAGTGGGGAGATGCCCCAGACCAAGTAACAGAGAACCTTCCTCCAGTAGGGAAATGCCCTAGAACAAGTGACAGGGGACTATTCTCCAGCGGGGAGATGTCCCAGACCAAGTGACAGGGGACCTTCCTCCAGTTGGGAGATGCCCTAGACCAAGTGACAGTGGACGTTCCTCTGACAGTGGACGTTCCTCTAGTGGGAGTATGCCCTAGACCAAGTGACAGTGGACTTTCCTCTAGTGGGAGGATGCCCCAGTCCGAGTGACGGGGGACCTTCCTCCAGTGGGGGGTTGTCCTAGACCAAGTGATAGGGGGCCTTCCCCCAGTGGGGGGAAGCCCCAGACCAAGTGACAGAGGAGCTTCCTCCAGTGGGGGGATGCCCCAGACCAAGTGACAGAGGAGCTTCCTCCAGTGGGGGGTTACCCTAGACCAAGTAGAAGGGGCCCTCTTCCAGTGTGGGGATGCCCGAGACCAAGTGACAGAGACCTTCCTCCAGTGGGGGATGTCCTAGACCAAGTGACAGGGGGCCTTCATCCATTGGGGGGATGCCCTGGACCAAGTGGGCATGGTCCTTCATCCAGTCAGTGAATGCCCCAGGCCAAATGACAGGGAATCTTCTTCTGGTGAGGAGATGCGCCAGACCAAGTGACAGGGGGCCTTCCTCCAGTGAGGGGGGATACTCCTGAGCAAGTTACAGGGGGCCTTCTTTCAGTGGGGGGGAGGCCCAGACCAAGTGACAGGGGACCTTCCTCCAGTGGGAGATGCCCTAGACCAAGTGATAGGGGGCCTTCTTGCAGTGGGGAGATGCCCTAGACCAAGTGACAGGGGACCTTCCTCCAGTGGGGAGATGCCCTAGACTAAGTGATAGGGGGCCTTCCTCCAGTTGGGGGGATGCCCTAGACCAAGGGATAGGGGACCTTCTTCCAGTGGGGAGATGCCCCAGACCAAGTGACAGGGGAATTTTATCCACTGAGGAGATGCCCCAGACCAAGTGACAGGGGACCTTCCTCCAGTTGGGAGATGCCCTAGACCAGGTGACAGTGGACTTTCCTCTAGTGGGAGTATGCCCCAGTCCAAGTGACGGGGGACCTTCCTCCAGTGGGGGGTTGCTCCAGACCAAGTGAAAGGGGACCTTCCTCCAGTGGGAGGTTGCCCAGCCCAAGTGACAGGGAGCCTTCCTCCAGTGGGGAGATGCCCCAGACCAAGTAATATAGAACCTTCTTCCAGTGGGGAGATGCCCCAGACCAAGTAACAGAGAACCTTCCTCCAGTAGGGAAATGCCCTAGGCCAAGTGACAGGGGACTATTCTCCAGCGGGGAGATGTCCCAGACCAAGTGACAGGGGACCTTCCTCCAGTTGGGAGATGCCCTAGACCAAGTGACAGTGGACGTTCCTCTGACAGTGGACGTTCCTCTAGTGGGAGTATGCCCTAGACCAAGTGACAGTGGACTTTCCTCTAGTGGGAGGATGCCCCAGTCCGAGTGACGGGGGACCTTCCTCCAGTGGGGGGTTTTCCTAGACCAAGTGATAGGGGGCCTTCCCCCAGTGGGGGGAAGCCCCAGACCAAGTGACAGAGGAGCTTCCTCCAGTGGGGGGATGCCCCAGACCAAGTGACAGAGGAGCTTCCTCCAGTGGGGGGTTACCCTAGACCAAGTAGAAGGGGCCCTCTTCCAGTGTGGGGATGCCCGAGACCAAGTGACAGAGACCTTCCTCCAGTGGGGGATGTCCTAGACCAAGTGACAGGGGGCCTTCATCCATTGGGGGGATGCCCTGGACCAAGTGGGCATGGTCCTTCATCCAGTCAGTGAATGCCCCAGGCCAAATGACAGGGAATCTTCTTCTGGTGAGGAGATGCGCCAGACCAAGTGACAGGGGGCCTTCCTCCAGTGAGGGGGGATACTCCCGAGCAAGTTACAGGGGGCCTTCTTTCAGTGGGGGGGAGGCCCAGACCAAGTGACAGGGGACCTTCCTCCAGTGGGAGATGCCCTAGACCAAGTGATAGGGGGCCTTCTTGCAGTGGGGAGATGCCCTAGACCAAGTGACAGGGGACCTTCCTCCAGTGGGGAGATGCCCTAGACCAAGTGATAGGGGGCCTTCCTCCAGTTGGGGGGATGCCCTAGACCTTAGGGATAGGGGACCTTCTTCCAGTGGGGAGATGCCCCAGACCAAGTGACAGGGGAATTTTATCCACTGAGGAGATGCCCCAGACCAAGTGACGTAGACCTTCCTCCAGTGGGAGGTTGCCCCAGACCAAGTGACAGGGAGCCTTCCTGCAGTGGGGAGATGCCCTAGACCAAGTGACAGGGGACCTTCCTCCAGTTGGGAGATGCACTAGACCAAGTGACAGTGGACTTTCCTCTAAGTGGGAGTATGCCCCAGTCCAAGTGACGGGGGACCTTCCTCCAGTGGGGGGTTGCCCCAGACCAAGTGACAGGGGACCTTCCTCCAGTAGGAGGTTGCCCCAGACCAAGTGACAGGGAGCCTTCCTCCAGTGGGGAGATGCCCCAGACCAAGTAACAGAGAACCTTCCTCCAGTGGGGAGATGCCCCAGACCAAGTAACAGAGAATCTTCCTCCAGTGGGGAGATGCCCTAGTCCAAGTGACAGGGGATTATTATCCAGTGGGGAGATGCCCCAGACCAAGTGACAGGGGACCTTCCTCCAGTTGGGATATGCCCTACACCAAGTGACAGTGGACTTTCCTCTAGTGGGAGGATGCCCCGGTCCAAGTGATGGGGGACCTTCCTCCAGTGGGAGGATTCCCCAGACCAAGTGAGACGGGACCGTCTTCCAGTAGGGGGATGCCCCAGACCAAGGGGCAGGGGGCCTTCCTCCAGTCAGGGATGCCCCAGATCAAGTGATAGGGGCCTTCATCCATTGGGGGATGCCCCCAGATCAAGTGACAGGGGACCTTCCTCTAGTGGGGGGATGCCCTAGACCAAGTGAGAAGGGGCATTCTTCCAGTAGAGAGATGTCCTAGACCAAGTGTTAGGGGGTCTTTCTCCAGTGGGGGATGCCCTATACCAAGTGACAGGTGGCCTTCTTCCATTGGGTGGATGCCCCAGACTAAATGATAAGGAACCTTCTTCCGCTGAGGAGATGCACCAGACCAATTGAGAGGGGGCCTTCCTCCAGTTGCTGGAAGCCCCAGACTAAGTGAGAGGGGGCTTTCTTCCAGTGGGGGGATGCCATAGACCAAGTGATAGGAGGCCTTCTTCCAGTGGGGTGATGCCACAGACCAAGGAGATGCAACCTTCCTCCATTGGGGGACACTACTTCCCTCTAATTACCTCATACTCAGGGTAATCTACAACATCTGAGTAAGCCACAGCAAGATGATTGTCCCTCCTTGCCTGATAGCCAATTGCGGGGCACCGGCAGGCGAAAGCCGGCCCTCGACAAAGGCAAACAAAAAAGGTTCTGCCTGACTGAGCCTGACCAAGCTTGGCGATTGCAGCGTGCACCCCCTTTCATATACTGCTGCGACCAATAACCTAATTCTGCCACCCATCATCATCTCGAGACCCTCATTCGGACGGACGACTGAGCAAATCCAGCCCAGCTTCACATTCCAACGTGTTTAATTTAACTTAACTTTACATGCTGTGTTATACCTGCAGCCGTCTGTTTGCAAATTGCTAAATGGCAAGCCCTAATCTGACGTTTGATAATCTATCCTGACTCTCATGTGTATCCCGAAGTTTTGTAGATTTGTGCTTCACTTAGCCGTTACTGCCTGTCGCTTTACTATCAAAATGTGCCCTCCCATTCAGTATGCCACGTTTATTCGCTACCGTTCCCAGCTAGCGATATTCTGACTATACGTGTATCCACTACTTGATCACCCTTGCAATATTTATGCCTTTGCCTAGCTGAACGGCACTTGTATTATCACATCTGCAATACCTTTTATCGCAAATTCGCTTGTACTACCTATGCCCAACTTTACTATTTGGACAGAATTCAGCCTACATACCACCCTATAATGCCTAGCGGAACTACATGCGCGTAGTCATATAACTGGCCTCAATGCTCTTCGGAGCCATTATTTATTGATGCTCTATAATGCTATAATGATAAACTTTACCACTAACTCACCCCAACTACATGACCTCTGTATTTACCTCGGTGTAAATAGCTACTAAGTCACTTTAAGGGCACATCATGTACACTCTATTTCCAACACTGCTATTAGTGTCAGGCCTCATTGGGACTGGCGACTGGCATCCTTCACCACCATAGCCCTCGAATGAGAACCTCCTGGGCCTAAATATGTTCACTAACAATGTCCCGGCCTCGAGGATCAAAGCCACCTCCTTCCTTCCCTCACTCGCTTCACATACTCAATGGGCCTCATTACAACCCAGGCGCTAATGGGTTAACGGCGCTGTAAAAGGCTGCGGCGCCGTTAACCTATTAGCGCCTAATTACGAAGTCCCTTTGCGGGACCCGACCTTAAGGGCTGGTGTAGACCAGCTGTTAAAGTAGGGACCCGCAAAGGACCTTGGTGCTAATTACGGTGCCGCAATTTGCGGCACCGTACTTGGCGCCTTCCCCATTCCCATTGCGCCCTATGGGGCAAAAATGGGAATGGGGAAGGGCCATGGAGGAAGGGGGAATTACCGCCCCGCCAACCTTGTAATGGGCTGGTAATTCCCCCTTTCTCCATGGCGGAGTCAGTAACTTACCGGCATGGACCATGGTGCTAATAGCACCATGGTCCTCCGCCTGGGTCGTAATGAGGCCCAATGCCTCAATCAAACCTACCACATTCCTACCTAGACTACATCTTAATTCACTAGGCCTTAATAAGACTACTGCATCCAACAATACAGTGTTAAAACCACCTACTATTAAGTGTACTTCCATAGCAGAATCACTTACTAACCGACCATGCCACCTCAAGGATAGAAACTATAGACTCTGTTCGGGACTACCATCACCTAACCAGTGTTAGGCAGAATCACAGTACCCTTTCGGAACACTACATGCAATTAGGACTACAAATGTAAGCACAATTTCACCTTTGGTACAAACCTGTACTACAAAGTAAAGTGGTAGCGATGGCTGAGCAGCCAGACTTATCTCAAGAGTTTAAGTGAGCAGTAGAACAAGTTACACAAAGGACTAAAACATACATTCAAATATACGCTTACTCACGGTTTCTTGGTAAAAGAATATACATTTATTTATACAGTCAGCTTGAAAACATTACACTAGCAAGAGCAGCTCAATATCACACACTGATAAACCACAAATACACAACCGATATGTAAATGAACAAGTTTAGCTCTCATGTGAAGTGGGAGCAAAATGGCACTTCAGATACTTAATAATGGGGTAAAAAGACAAGGTTATAAGAATCAACAGCACACATGCATTCATAGGCAGGGCAAAGGGTTTCAGTATACTACAACCAGCAATTCATCTCATAAGCCTGGGCCAAAGTCAATGGTTCAGAGTCTTTGTATTGGATAGCACAGTTCTGGTAGTAACGGTTAAGTATTAGCCACAGAGTTTAGAAGAATTTGGCTAGGCGAAAGTTTTGATGAATGTTTAGGGAAGGACAAGCCTTCGAAGTTGAGCAAAGTTCCACGAATTTTAGCAATGGCCGAAAAGATTTCCAGACCGCGTTTGCACAGTACTTTTTTAGTGAAGAAGAGCTATAGCTGAGGCAGTTGTTCCTGGCAGTTTGAGCAGATCTCGCTGTTCCTGAGCTTCAGTCGTGGGGACAAGAAGGAGGACATCGGGAGGTTCCTGCACTGCCCAGGGATGAGGCCAAAAGCTAAGCAAGACGTTGCTTTAAGGTGTGAGTGCCTTAAAGACCGCAAACTGGTTTCCTTCCCTTTGGTGATCCAGTTTTCAACAGCACTCTGCTGAAAATTCAACCAAATGGGGATGGTGTCCAGGTGGCTTACGAGTTGGTTGCTCCCACCAAACTCAAGGGAAGAAGTTAACCTTGAAGGGCTTCTCTGTCGATTGGAGTTACAGGCAATTTGGACCTGCAGCAGGGCTTCACCGGTCGTCCAGGAGTTGCAGCAGTCCTCTTCCTTCAGCTCATCTTCGGTTCTTTTGTTCCAGTGGTCGACTCTGCTTTCCAAGTCCCAGAGACCTGCTTTGGAACAGTTTTCCCCCATTCATTCCAGCCTAGCAGTCACTCACACAGCAAGGTGGCTATCCTTGCTGGACAGTCAGCCAGCCAATCACACCAGAGTGCATTCAGGTCTCCTAGGAGACTAAGCACGGGGAGTTTCGGGCACCTCCCTCACATCCTGTCCACCCCAGACACTCAGGCACCAGATGAGGGCTTTAGCACTGAAGCCCGCCAAAAGACAATGAACAAAGGGACCAAACCTGGTTTGGCGTGCAGAGACAAACACAAGAAGGACTTTTCCTAAAAGAAATGGCGAAAAAAGATGACTGGAGTCTGTTTTTACAGATAGGTCTTGGGCGCCATATTGAAAAACATGGCTGACCCGATTTTTAGCTACCATTGTTAGTGGTCGGGAAAAATCATGATAGTTGATCTAAACCACTGCCACCAGCCATTTAAAGTAGGAAAAGGTAAGCTAGGCATCCCATCCAGCACTCTACAGGAAGATAGTGTGTGCTGGGTCAGTAAATTTAAAAATGCTAGTAAAGCCAATTTAACTTTACATGCTCTGGGATATGGTAGTCAGTCTCAGAGAAGATATTTAAACTTTGGGAAGTCTGAAAGACATCCTTGTGCCACAGCACTGAAGGTGCTGTGTGACACACAGAAAAAGATGATGCCTATGGAGTTGTTTTAAAACTCCATAACCACAGAACACAAAAGAAAAAACACACAAAATACATGGAAGAGTGGAAAAACAAGGCACACACTCTTCCCAGGTAGAAAAATAAAACCCTAGAAATCCAGCAAAGTTGCTGGGGGTCTCAAGAGGTAAGGGAAATTAGCACATTTAGAGAATTCTCCCTAACACTCGTCTCCCCCAGACTAAGGGACAGGAGGATTTAACCCACTCCTGGATGAATCTCCTTACTCCAGTCGGTCAAACATCCTGGAGAGACCATCAGCATTTTGGTGGTGACACCCTGACCTGTGTGCAATGGTAAAATCAAACCCTTGCAGGCTGATTTACCATCTCAGTAGTTTTGTGTTTTCGCCTTTCATTTGCATCAACCATCTCAAGGGTTGGTGGTCAGTCTGAATCACAAAAGTAGATCCATACAAGTATGGTCTAAACTTATTCAGTGACCACACAATAGCAAAGTACTCAGGCTCAGTGGTTGCCCACCTTGTTTCTGGTTACTTCAGCTTCCTGCTGATGAAGCAAATGGGGTGCTCCCTGCCTTTCTCATCCAGTTGTCTAAGGACTGCACCTATACCTGTATATACCTGTATTTGAAGCATCTGTCTGCACAATGAAGTTTTGGTTATAGTCAGGAGCTCTTAGGACTGGAGCTTGGCAAAGGGCTTTCTTTAGGCCTTCAAATGCTTGAGTGCACTCCTCATTCCACCTGGCCTTTTTAGGGAACTTGGGAGAAAAGACCACATTCAAGAGAGAAGCTATGTTCCCATAGTTCTCTATGAAGTTCCTATAAACACAGTGAGACCTAGGAAGGCTCTCACCTGGGTTTGAGTAGCAAGGGTGGCCCAGTTTTGCACAGCTGATTTCACCTCTTCCTACCTCATGTTCAAGGTCGACCACTTTACTCTGACCAATTTGACATTTACTAGCCTTTATGGTCAGATGGGCCTGCTCAAGAGCCGGCAAAACATATCCTAAGTGGTCAACATGTTCTTTCCAAGTGGGGCTGAACACTGCAATGTCATCCAAGTATGCTATGCAGAAGTCCTCCATCCTATTCAGAACTTGATTAACCATCCTTTGGAATGTAGCAGGTGCATTTTTTAGTCCAAAAGGCATTACCTTAAACTGGTAGAGGCCTGTTGCGGTCAAAAATGCAGTTTTCTCCTTGGCATGGTCTGTCAGTGCTATTTGGCAATAGCCTGAAGTGAGATCAAATGTACTGAGGCACTTGGCTGAACCAAGTTTATCTACCAGTTCATCTGTCCTTAGTAAAGGGTGGGCGTCGGTCTTGGTGACTGTATTAAGAGATCTATAGTCCACACAGAATTCCAACTCCTTGGATCCTGCCTTTGGTACTAGAACAAGTGAACTAGACCATGGACTGGTAGAGGGCTCTATTACTCCGAGATCAAGCATCTTGTTGACCTCCTCCTTTATGTGGGATCTTACATGATATGACATCCTGTAACCTCTGTTTTAACAGGTAAACAGTCACCAGTGAGAATGTCATGCTGGCCCCAAGGGGTCAAGCCTGGTGAAAGTGAAAACAGGGAGGCCCACTGATTTAACAGAAACCTGCACTCATCCTGTTGTTCAGGTGTCAAAATAGAACAGAAATTAACTCCTTCTATTTTCTCATCTAAAGGCTGGCCTCTGAGTAGGTCAGGTAGAGGTTCATTCATCTCCTCCTCTTGGACTGAAGCTAGAAGCAAAGCTCCCACTTCTGGTCTTCCGACATAAGCCTTTAAGCGGTTGGTGTGAAAGGCTCTGGGAGCCTCCTTAGGATTGCCTAAATCCACCAGATAGTTGACCTCTCTAGGTTTACCCAGAACCTTGAAGGGTCCTAACCATAACTAAAACTAGCTGGTCTTGAGAAAACTCAACCATGTTGGTCTTCTGGTCATGCCAATGCTTCACCAGAGTCTGACCGGCTTTTAAGTTATCAGATGCTTCTGCCATCATGTGTGACATTCTCCTCTGGAGACCTATCACATAGTCAGTGACACTTACTGGCTTGGGGGAAGGAGCACTCTCCAACCCATCCTTAATTAGGGCCAAGGGGCCTATAACTGGATGGCCATAAAAAAGTTCAAAGGGACTAAATCCACTGCCCCCTGAGGGGCTACTCTATATGCAAACAGAAGGCATGGCAGTAGAAGGTCCCACGTTCTTATAAGGTGTTCCTACAAAGCACCTATCATGCTCTTCATTGTACGGTTCACCCTCTCTACCAATCCATTTGTCTAAGGATGGTAGGCAGTTGAGAACTTATAAGTTACTCCACAGTTTTTCCACATGGCTTGCATGCAGTGGGACATAAAATTGTATCCCCTGTCAGAGATAACCTCCTTAGGAAAACCTACTCTGGTAAGTAGAGCCTTAGCAACAATCTGAGCTGTAACAGTCCTCGAGGTATTGCTTCAGGATACCTAATAGCATGGTCTACTACAACCAGGATAAACCTGTTACCTGAAGATGTTTGAGGGTCTAAGGGACCAACAATGTCAATTCCTACCCTCTCAAAAGTAACTCCCACCACTGGGAGAGGCACCATTGGTGCCACATTTTGACTCCACTCTTGCCAGAGGTTTGGCAAGTGTGGCAACTCCTACAATACTTGTCTACATCAGACCCTAACTTAGGCCAGTAGAAGTATAAAGAGAGCCTTTCCTTGGTCTTCGTAAAGCTTAAGTGACCAGCCAAAGGTATCTCCTGGGCTAATTGTAGGAACTGGAGTCTGCTTTCAAGAGGCACTACACGCCTTCTGTAGTCCCCTGGGATAGACTAAGTCGGTTCACTGTAGAAGAGGCCATCTCCCCACTACAACCTATGCTTCCCTGGCTCTTGCCCATCCAGCTGGGATGCTGCCTTTTGGCAAAGACCTCCAAGAGTAGGACACTCTCTCTGACCTCTGCTGAAGTCTGCCCTACAGGGTCCACCTTCTGCCAGTAAAGACAGCAGCTGAGGATGGTCTGCACAATCCATATTTCCAAAAGGAGCAAGGTCCTCTTCCAGCTCTGATTCCTGAGCAGCTGATTCAACCTCACAAGTTTGTTCCACACACTCAGCCTCAGCTGGTGGAGGAGTCACAGGTGTGACTTTGGACAGTCCTCTCGGGGATGTCCTTGTTGGTAACACAGGAGTGCTGGCTGGTTTCTTCCTAGAGGTTTTAGGTTTCCCCTTTTCCTCTTTTTTTTCTCGAAATTGCAGTCAGTAGGTCCTGTGGACTGGTTTCCTCTATAATCTCCTCTTGAGAGCCCCTTAAGGTACTCTTTCTGGCCTTACTAGTCTGCTCCTGTTTCATTTTGATGGGAGGCCTGGGGATGCTTGATACAACTCCAAGAGTTTTTAAGTCATTCCCCAACAGGACTCTCCCAGGTACTTCACGCTGCACACTTACAGGTATCTTGACAGTTATGTCATTGCACTGGATGAGAGCTGGTAACTGTGGAAGCATTTGGACAGCGCCTCCGGCAAGCTTAGTTAGGAATATGGGTGCCTTAGCAACATCCTCAACCTTGAAAAATGTTTCATCAACTACAGTTATGCTGGCCCCAGTGTCTCTGATGGCAGGGGTCCCCTGACCATTCACAAGAACACTGTCTTTGTAATACTCTTTAGTATTGTCTGGAATAGAGTTATAAACCTCTAAGTTCAGTTGTTCCCACAAACCCATGGATACTAAAGATACACTGGCTGTGACTTTCATGGGTTCCTCAGCCACTCAGTGAACGTTTCCACTGTCCATTGGTACTTAATCCTCAGGGGAGAAGGCATGGTCAGTTGACCCACAAGCATACCATTTCCAAATGTCTTTATGAATGGGGATTTGGTCTGACCTCCTTCTGGTTTGGCACCAGGAGGTACTTTCCTGATTCGGTTTCCCAGAGGGCTTACCCTTGTTACGTTTGTGGACCTCTTTTGGAATGGAAGTAATGCCGAGTGAACTGCAGTCTGCGGCAGTCACTCATTGCGGGACCAGAGTCTGTTTACAGTGGTTGCCTGAGTGGGAGGACCCAAAAGCACCTTCAAAGACTGTTTTTCCTGCGGAGCGGAACGTGTTGTGAATTGCTGTCTGTGGCAGTCACTCATTGCAGGACCAGAGTCTGTTTACAGTGGTTTCCTGAGTGGGAGGACCCACATTCACCTTCAAAGACTGTTTTTCCTGCGGAGTGGACCATGGATTGAATTGCCGAGTGAATTGCAGTCTGCAGTTACTCATTGCAGGACCAGAGTCTGTTTACACTGGTTGCCTGAGTGGGAGAACCCACAAGCACCTTCAAAGACTGTTTTTCCCACGGAGCGGACCGCGGAGTGAAATGCAGAGTGAATTTCAGTCTGAGGCAGTCACTCATTGCAGGACAAGAGTCTGTTTGCAGTGGTTGCCTGAGTGGGAGGACCCACAAGCACCTTCAAAGACTGTTTTTCCCATAGAGCGGCCCGCGGAGTGAATTACAGAGTGAATTGCAGTCTGCGGCAGTCACTCATTGCAGGACCAGAGTCTGTTTACAGTGGTTGCCTGAGTGGGAGGACCCACAAGCACCTTCAAAGACTGTTTTTCCCACAGAGCAGACGCAGAGTGAATTGCCGCATCAATTGCAGTCTGCGGCAGTCTGCAGTCTCAGGGGTTGAGGCTCCGTGATGGAGGCAGATCCTCGAGTTCTGAGAAACGGCCGTCACTGGATAACAGAGATGAGTGGAAACACAGGACACGAGAATGAACCAGTGGCACCCAGAGCCCCCCCTTCCCTTCAGCCGCAGCTGCTTTCCAGTACAAGGAGTCCGGTAATAGTAATTGTGGAATGAAGGGCTTGAAAGAAGGTGGCGAGGGGGAGCAGCCGAGTTGGACTTGCGCACTTTGGGCACCTGGTGCGCCCCAAGTGCCACCTCGAGCTGCCACCCCCCGACTGAAAATGTCTTATCCACACATTTACTTACTGCGAAGGAACAATTTATAACAACGCCTTCTAATACTCTGGCACGGTTAAACCCATCGACAACAGAGCCCCATGAATATCAATCACGCCCCTTGATGGCCGTCGACTCATTGATGGGTTCAGTGGCCGAGAAGGAGAGCGAGGGGCGGGGAGGACGGAGCCCCTGTCAGTGTTTCTGGCTGCGCATGAGGGCAGGCGGGGCTTGCACCCGGGATCGGACGCTGACTCTGGGCAACTGACAACACCCACTCTGCTGAGACCCTCGCTCGGAGCAACACTCCTCCTGAGCGTTCCGATGATGAACCTGGTGGTGGATGTGGAGATCCATCAAGGGAGGGAGGCAGTCAATCTCGCCTCCCCAATGGTGCTATGCCCGGGTGGGAGTTTGCATGAGAAGGAGGGAGAATCACCTAAGGGTAAGGGTGGTGATACGTCCACAAGTCACAGGGGAAAAAAGAAAAGGGAAAACTAGTAAAAGCACAGACATGAGTTCGCCTGCGCAGGTCGAAAGTCCCAAAATAACGCACCTGGACACAACGGACGCCGCCGCAGAAAGGCAAGGAGTGCCTGAGAAACCCCCAAGTGAAAACGATTTAGGAAAACCTAACAAAAAGAAAAACTCCCCAAATGGTCGTAATGCTTGCAATGCACAGCAGAGAAAGGGGAAGCAAACGAAAAAACAGAAGGCAGGAGTAAAACTAAAACAGACCAAAACTTATAAGAACAAACCCAAGGTCGTTATCACAGAACAGCAAAAACTACTATCAAGCTTGCTTAAACTCTTCTTTAAAAAAAAACACCTGGCAGAGAAAACAGTAGTTGGAAATGAGAACAAACTCACTGATGCTGAATTAATTGCAGGAACTGAAATCCTCAATCCAGCTACACAACATTTGTCAACAAAAATCAGTGGATCCCTTGTAATTTTAGAAACTACTCAAAAACCTCAGGCAAATGAAAAGTCGACTGTCGACAAAGAGAAAGTCAGAACCCAAGACAGCATAACCTCAGACCCTCCTCTACAGAGATAGCACTGTGGGAAACCACGAACCTCGATGACAAAGGAGGGGGCACCTCGAGCGTGTATAACAACTGATTGGCAAGAGTCCTCTATCCCTCAAAAACATAAGGACAGTGCACATGATCAGTGGGCTGGGGCCACTAAACAGCAGATTGATATCTGCAACAGTAGAAACCTTGTAGTGGGGGAGGTGCCTCTGGCCAGCCCAAGGCCGAAGAGCAGAGAAAGTGCACTGTTGAGTGACTCCATCTGTGAAAAAGAGAATGAATGCCTGATGGAAAATGGAGACCTGCGGATCACAGGGGCCTTAGAAAAATCAAAGAGGGATGAAAGAAAAAAGGAAAAGGAAAAAGAAAAAATATGGGGAACTAAGTCTCCCACTTGAGAGAACACCTTCTACCCCGATTGGGAGACGAATGAGTGAAATTTCATCCCAAGCTCAGAAAGAAACGCCATCCAAGAAGCCAGATCTAATTACCATAATGTCTACCATAACAATTTGCACTGGCACCATTCTGCAAATTATATGAGATGCTAAGTGACGCATTGAAAGATCACACATCACTGATTGCAGTAATGCATACTAAACTATCCCTCTTAGAAGGTTACATGAAGGCAAAGACCAGTGATAAGCCTCAGACCAATGCGAATTTAAGGACGATGACCACGGCATCCCAAACGGACAAATCTTTTGGCATATTTAAAAAACCATCGGCTCCATCGGTGTTAACCCAAACAGATCCTCCCTTAAAGATAACTTCCTCTAAGGAGAGAGGTTCGGGAACTGAAACACTTCTGTGGGAGGAATTATCCCAACAGAAAATTGGAGTAAAAGAAAATCCACAGGAGGATGGAACCCTCATTGGCAATAAAACTAGCCAGAAGAGAAATGAACAGGGGATGGGAGCATGTCTGGCCAATCCCAGAGGAAACGGCTCGATTGTAAGCAACTCTACTCTAGACTAAAAGATTGTCGTTTTGTCACCTAAAGGTCACAATGGAAAGTCCAGAGAGGGACCACATATGGGCAAGCAACCATCATATGGCATCTTCTCACACAAGCTCGGTGGTAGTTTAAGGGAAGTGCTGGGTAAGGTTGAAAACTTAGACTTTAGAGGGAGAGGCGAACAAAGTAAAAGTAAAATTGGAAAGAAGGAAGCATAAGTAGTCCTGTTTAAATCAGCGGGGACAGAAATATGCGACTCAAAAAACAGTACTCAGATCCTCAAATGAATGGAAACGGCGAATTCCATTAACATAGATGAAAATGATTCATTCGTGGACTTAATGGAGCTTAGTCAATACACAATTGAAGACTCCGAGTCAGACGTGCCTCCCCCGACCCAGCTGAAAAGGAAAGCCTTATCCCCATTGGATAAGGGTTGAGTATGTGAACCAGAAAAAAAGATCATAAGACACGATGTAAGGACTTTGCGCACACAGCAACAAGTCAAATATAGATCACCATCCCCTATTGACAGTGTCGAAAGGGGACAGGGAGAGTACAGAGCCAAAATCAAAGATGGACTTCATAATTCTAAAGAAAACATCCTAGAGGGTAAGTGAAGAAGGGAAGCGAGAAGACTTTGAAGAACCCCCTCAAGGTCAAACCTGAAAGAACAGAAGAAGCTATTAAGGGACTATCTGGACCAAAATGTAAAGGCCTAAAAGAAAGAGATAGGGAAGTAAAAGACGATTACAATTGGAAAGAAAATGTTTCATATCTTAAAAGAAAAAGGGAAATATCACAAACACCCTATCAAGAAAAAAGGACAGACGACAAGGCCAAACCGCAGGTCTCTCGATCATTCACATGAATGAGAATTGAAAACAAAAATGACAATTTGATACTGAATCGACGCACCGTAATGAAACTGTGTGCCCGAATTCTGAGTCTAAGTTGCCTCCGCTCAGAAGATCTAACGATCGTGGAACCGATGCACGAAAGAAGGAATGCATGTTCATACCTGCATATAACAGCAACAAGAGTAAAATACTTGATCAGAAACTCTAGTCGACATTTTTCAAAATTACGATTTGACTTAATTGACCTGTCAACAGAGACCTTAAGAATACAAGATGGAGGCATTGGTGGTCGAAAAAAGACCATGGATCCCCCTAGGAACCTCCCAACATCTTATTTAACAAAGTATTGTTCAAAATTCCCAAGAAAAGACCACACTAGGGAAGCAAGTCCATCAGAACATGCTAAAAAAGAAAGAAATTATGTAAAGGAAATTGCGGAGAGACGCCAGAGAAGAAGGGAGATTGAGAAGTGGGAGCGGGAGCAACATAGAAGATCCCCAAGAAAGAGACAGAAGCAACACCGATTTCAATAGATACCTGAAAGGTCCCCACTCAAGTAGAGCGATGGGCCAGGACCGAGTTTAACAAGGAAGAGAAAAGGCTCCCATAACAATCAAGGGATGCGAAACCAGGGCAAAAATCAAATGCCCGATCCGAGAACTTGGACCTGGGTCTCTGAGGTCCACCAGAAGAACTCAACTTGGCCATTAGTACAGGAACCTGAGGGTCAAAATCAGAGTGGGAAGAACGCAACAGTAATCCCCGGAGATGGAAAGATCAAATAGTGATGGGTTCATGGAACACTCGTGGCTTCGGACACCTCAGAGGACCCTCGGATGTGAACCTGGGAGACCACGACATCTTGTGTCTCCAAGAGACCTGGCTGAGGACAAAACCTAGCATTGATGGTTATGAAATAAAGTTCTCCCCAGCCGTAAAAGGACCTAAAAGCAGACCTTCAGCAGGCCTATTGATTGCAATTCGTTCTGGGAGTGGTTTATCTTTAAAAGCAATACTAGTGACAACAGTTTGGATCCAAGCAGTGTTGATTCAATGGTCAAAATGGAATGAGACAGGGGAGCAGGGAACGCTGTCAACAATCCTACTAATCAACACCTATTGGAACCCTGCCGCAATCAAGGACGTCGCATATATACAATTAATGTAAAATATCCTGGAAATATCCTGGAAGATACAAACGTAACTCAAAAGATCGATTATACTATAATTACCGGTGACTTGAATGCATTATGCGAAGACAGTGAGCAGCGGGTGAAATTAAGGCTTAAAACCCTACCTTCGTATAAAAGAGGAAAGAAATGAACAAGATTAATGTAGATAAACAATCTACACAATCTCCATAGTTCCAACTTGGGAAAGGAAAGGTAGAGGCATGACGATAGACCACACGTTCGTATCAAGAGAACTATTGGTACTCATGGAAAAGATTGAAGTTGTAAGAACGCTAAATAGCGACCACAACTTGTTGTTAACGACGTGGAAAACTATTCGGAAACTCCATGAAAAAATGTCATTGAATTAGGAGTTTCTCAAAAGAAATACTCGGCTGCGTCTAAACGAAAAAGCCATTCAATTGTTAACAGAAAAATATCAGACCCAGCTGGAGAGGAGCACAAAGCTATGGAAAATAGAGCTGTATTATCAGCCTCTGCTAGAAGTTTTCAAATCTAATAAGAAAAAAAGGAGCTGGGATTCAAAAACCAAATGCACATGTGTATAACGCACCATTAGTGGCCAAAACACAAAAACTGAAAAAGCTTAAGAGGAAAGCAAAAAAGGGAGTGACCCAGCAGTGATGAGGAGTGAAGCTTCAGAGCATGGGTACGAAACCACAGACACACACTGTACCAAAAGGACTCTGAAGACATGCTTCATGCCCTGAGTGGGGAAAAAAGCAAGAGACTTTTGGTCAATGATTCGAGCTATTGGAGGTGAGTCTAGCGCGATGCGTCAAAACGGAGTCGGAGAGGAAAGGTGGGTAACCCAGTTTAAGAAATTGTATAAATCTGAAACCACCTCAACCCACACCAACGCACAAAAAGGAGGGAAATGGAAGCTTACATGTGATATAGAGGAAATTGAAATACAAATAAAAAAACTGAACAACTCACAGGCAGCGGGCCCGGATGGAATCACAAATCTTGAACTGAAGCGCCATTCTGAAACCTGGGCATCCTTCATTCGCACAATTTTTGAGGAAGCAGTTAAGGTGAAAGACATCCCACCATCATGGAGAAAGGCTCACATTGTGCCAATTTTTAAAACAGGAGACAAAGAGGACCCACGCCAGTATCGACCTATTGCATTGCTCGATACGATAGGAAAAATCTTTGGCTTAATAGCTTTGGAAAATCTACAACCAACCTGAAACCTTTGATCCGTTACACAAAGGTTTTGTCAGAGATCTGGGCACAACAGTTAACATCTTGTTATTGAGTGCACTCAAAGCAAAAGTAAAAGAAGGGATACCACGGCTGCACTTAATATTCATCGATTTGGTCCAGGCCTTCGACCGGGTGGACTGGGAAATCCTTTGGAAAAAGCTGGAAAAACGCAATTGCCCCAATACAATCTTGGGTCCTATTAGAGCACTGTACTCCCAAACATCGGTAAGGGTGACACTCAATAGATTGGGTGAGCTATCAAGAGAAATTCCTACGGCCCGGGGGGTAAAACAAGGCTACCCCCTGGCCTCTGCCCTTTACATCTTATACCCATCAGATTTCATGGATACCCAGACCTCGATCAGAGCCTTTCCTCCCTCTCTAGGAAATGAGAAAATACTCAGAGTAATCTATGCAGATTACATTATCCTAATAGATCAGACGCAAGTGGGCCTGCAGAGGCAGTTGGACAACCTATTGGCCTATCTGGAAAAGAACAAGCTAGAACTAAGCAAATCAAAAACAAAGAAAATTGACATTTGAAAAAGACAGAAAGGCCAAAAATGACTAGCTGTCGCAGAAGGAATACAACTGGGGAAAGTGAACAAGTTTAAATACTTAGGAATTATACTGAATAACAGAAGAGTGTAAACTCCAATGCAGGAACATATGCATGACAAACTCAAATCTCTGATAAGCCAATCGAAAATAGTCAACCGAAAGTTTCACCGTTTCTCAATACTTCCCATGGTGGATTTTTACAAGGCCAAAGTCCTCCCGACAGTGATCTACGGTGTAGAAGCAATGCCAGCATTGCCGCTAAACCTATGGTTACAACTCGAAGGACGCTTTTGGCGAGCAGTTTTAAACTTGCCAAAATCCACTCCCATGATGGCAATAAGGAGAGCACTAAGTTTAAACTCAAGGAAAGCACTTGTGGAACGAAACACCATGATGCAGTATAGGAAGGTTATTGAGCCATCTGCAAAACCCATTCTTCAAATTATTAAAAAAGAAATGGAGAACGAACAAAATGGGATGTTACTCTCCTGGAGAACACGCAACCGACAGTTGCTTGAAAAAATTGGAAGCACTGAGGAGGAATTGCTATCCAATCCAACAAAGACAAATACAAAATTACTAGAAATGGATTGGATAGAGACAGGGGAATTAGCAAACCAGTATAAACTTTTTGAAGAACTTCCATGGAACCCTACAATACTAAATGAGGGCCTACCGTATCTAGTCAAATGTCCTGATCAACGAACTCTGCAATCTTTCCTACGAATCAGACTGGAATTTGGTTAATACAAATGAAATCTTAGCCATACGCGGGAATGTCGCTTCAAATAAATGTGGATTCTGCACTGGCTCCAGCCAAGTCGAGACGAGAAGGCATCTACTTCTCAAATGTATGGGCCTGGAGAAGACAAGGCACACATGGCTAGGCCATTTCTTTAAGGACCTCCGTGTTTTCAGCAAGGATGATTGGTGGGCACACCTACTGAGTGGGGAAAAGACATGCTGGGTCATAGCTGTGGTGGGTTTCTTTGGACAGCTTAGTTTGGACGAGTTAATTAGGGGGACCTCGGACAACACATGAGAAGCAAAAACGATCGTAGTGGTCACTCAGTAAACTCAAACCTATTTCAGGAGGATGGACTTTGAGACTTTTCTTCTTTTTGTTTGTAAAAATAGTTTTGCACAATAAAAAATAAATAAAACAAAATTAGATTTCTCTTTGTTGTCCTTTTTGTTCTGCTTTCCTTCATCCAGAATCCTTGTGAATAGCCCTGTGGCAACCCACAAGTCAGCAACTCTTGCTAACTTCTTCGGATCAATCTCCTTAGAGTAAGCCAAGTGCTGTCTCAGCTCAGGAGAGCAGGCATCATCAATAGACTCCAACATAAACAGATTTCTCATACCTTCATAAGTGTTCACTCTGTAACCCTTAACAAATCCATCTAAGTTTTTCAAACATTCAGTCACCCAGGTTGCCCAAGGGGTACCATCGTGCTTTTTGAGGGTCCTAGACTTCTTAAGATAAGATACTGAGAAGGGGTCTTCCCAAATCTAGCTATCAAAGCTAGCTTCACAGTTTCATACTCCTTTCTGTCTATATCCCCCAACTCCATTACAACATAAGTTGCAATAGGAGGTAGCCTAGAAAAAAGCCAAGGAATCAGCTGATTCCCTGTAATGTCTTGAATCCGATGATTATATTCAAAAGCAGCCAACCAATCCAAAATATCAAGCTTAACCTCATACATACTTCCTGCATCTTTGGACATGCGAGGCCTCTTAGGACTGAAAGACCTAGAAGACTCTGTGAGAGAACCAGTGTCAACAGACAACTTTTTCATCTCTAGTGCATGGTTCAATTCCTTCTCTCTGAGTTTAGGTTCTTGATGTTTGCATTCAGTTTGAGCTTGGATTCTTTTAAACTCTAACTCAAGTCTTATTCTTTCTAATGAGACACATTCAGGACTTATTGTTGGACCTGGTGTGGTCCCTGTGGTCAGAGGTTGAGGCCTATGAGTAGGTAGAGGAAAAACAAGGCCAACATTTGGAGACTCTTCTTCCTCATCTAACTCATCCATAACATTTGAGTTACTCTAAGAAACATTATCATCCTCATCAACATTTTCCACATTTGCTGCAGGCGTGGGGGATTCAGACCCACTCCTCAGACTTTGGTATTCTAACAACTTTTCTATCAATTCAACCTGTTTGCCTTTTACAGTGAGACTCCTAGCTTTACACAAATCTCTTAATTGATCAACTGTTAAAGTGGCTAGGGTCTCCTGTCCGTAGCTTTCCATATCAGTCATGATAAAACAATTGCTTTACTAGTGTTGCTTACCCTTCGGAGGATTATTTGAACAAAGGTATAAGTAGCACTCTAAGTGTAACAAGTATACTTTATCCTCACCGTTGTACACCAGTGTTAGGCAGAATCACATGCAGTAACCTTTGGGAACACTACATGCAATTAGGACTACAAGTGTAAGCACAATTTCACCTTTGGTACAAGCCTGTACTACACAGTAAAGTGGTAGTGATGGCTGAGCAGCCAGACTTATCTCAAGAGTTGAAGTGAGCAGTAGAACAAGTTACACAAAGGACTAACAAATACAGTGATTCAAATATACACTTACTGAAGGTTTCTTGGTAAAAGAAAGTACATTTATTTACACAGTCAGTTTGAAAACATTACACTAGCAAGAGCAGCTAAATATCACACACTAATAAACCACAAATACACAACCGATAAGTATATGAACAAGTTTAGCTCTCCTGTGAAGTGGGAGAAAAATGACACTTCAGATACTTAATAAAGGGGCAAAAAGACAAGGTTATAAGAATCAACAGCACAAATGCATTCATAGGCAGGGCAAAGGGTTTCAGTATACTACAACAGGCAATTCATCCCATAGGCCTGGGCCAAAGTCAATGGTTCTGAGTCTGTGTATTGGATAGCACAGTTCTGGTACTAATGGTTAAGTATTTGCCACAGAGTTTAGAAGAATTTGGCTAGGCGAAAGGTTTGACGAATGTTTAGGGAAGGTTAAGCCTTCGAAGTTGAGCAAAGTTCCACGAACTTTAGCAAAGGCCGAAAAGATTTCCAGACCGCGTTTGCACAGTACCTTTTTAGTGAAGAAGAGCTGTACCTGAGGCAGTTGTTCCTGGCAGTTCGAGCAGATCTTGCTGTTCCTGAGCTTCAGTCGTGGGGACAAGAAGGAGGATGTCGAGAGGTTCATGCACTGCCCAGGGATGAGGCCAAAAGCTTAGCAAGACGTTGCTTTAAGGTGTGAGTGCCTTAAAGACCACAAACTGGTTTCCTTCCCTTTGGCTATCCGGTTTTCAACAGCACTCTGCTGAAAATTCGACCAAATGGGGACAGTGTTCAGGTGGCTTACGAGTTGGCTGTTCCCACCAAACTCAAGGGAAGAAGTTAACCTTGAAGGTCTTCTCTGTCAATTGGAGTTTCATGCAATTCGGACCTGCAGCAGGGCTTCACTGGTCGTCCAGTAGTTGCAGCAGTCCTCTTCCTTCAGCTCGTCTTCGGTTCTTTCGTTCCAGTGGTGGACTCTTCTTTCCAAGTCCCAGAGACCTGCTTTTAAACAGTTTTCCCCCATTCATTCCAGTCACTCACACAGCAGGGTGGCTGTCCGTGCCAAACAGTCAGCCAAACAATCACGCCAGAGTGCATTCAGGTCTCCTAGGGAGTTTCAGGCACCTCCCTCACATCCTGTCCACCCCAGACACTCAGGCACCAGAGGAGGGCTTCAGCACTGAAGACCGCCAAAGGCCAATGAACAAAGGGACCAAACCTGGTTTGGCGCGCAGAGACAAGAAATGCGAAAAAAGATGACCGGAGTCTGTTTTTACAGATAGGTCTGGGGCGCCATATTGAAAAACATGGCTGACCCGATTTTTAGCTACTGTTGTTAGCGGTCGGGAATAATCATGGTAATTCATGAGTGTTTTGACTCAGGGGAAGCTGGGCAACCCCTCCAGCACTCTATAGGAAGATAGTGTGTGCTGGGTCAGTAAATGTAAAAGGACTAGCAAAGTCACTTTAACTTTACATGCTCTGGGAAACGGTAGTCAGTCCCAGAGAAGGAATTTAAACCTTGGGAAGTCTGAAAGACATCCCTGTGCCACTGCACTGAAGGTGATGTGTGACACTCAGAAAAAGATGATGCCTATGGAGTTGTTTTAAAACTCCATAACCACAGAAGACAAAAGGAAAACACACACAAAATACATGGAATAGAGGGAAAAAAGGCTCACACTCTTCCCAGGTAGAACCTTCCTCCATTGGAGGGACACTACTTCCCTCTAATTACTCCCTAACTCCTGCTCTACTTGAGCAGCTCTCTCTCAGGTTGGCTACTCTGACGTGAACTGTTTACCTCCATCCAGACCTATGTCTAGCCCTTGATTTGTCTGAGAGCAAGTGACCTTCAAGCTTGGGGTTGGGTGCTCTGTCCTTCCTCCATGGCATCTGTTTGCTTTTGCCCTCATCCACTTGACCTCATACGCAGCGTGATGCTGAGGAAAGGATATTGAGTGCAGGAATAATGATTGTGACAAGGAAGAGCAGGTCTCAGTGTAATGATAGTGTAATTAGATCAGATGTAATGTAGTGTAATTGTCACCTAACATCACAGTGCTAAATAACGTACTACTAGCACTGCTCATATTTGCTTGACACCCTACCCAAACGTGACAATATCCCCTGAACCAGGCCTTATGTACTCCAGCATTGTTTATTCAACTACCATCTAACTGCCCCATTGTCAAGTGTATCTCATCCACTACACATGCCCTCAACCAATGTGCTTGAATTATACTACACAGCACTTCCGGCAGCCCACCACAGCACCTGCCCAAATGCAAAAACACGCACCACCCCACGCAAATGTATACCAATCTCAGATCCTAGAACCACCTACTACCAGGCTCAAGCCCCTACTCCCTACAGCCCTCACCATATGCTACTTAACACTTCCCACCATCAGTCACCTCATCCTATTACTTTGCACCCCACTTCACCTAATCCACAACATCACTAACTACAACAGTAGTCATTGTAACACTATTTCTGATTACCCTAGTATCATGCCCATTAACAACACTGCATGCACCCATGGCGCCTTCATCTCGCATCTCACAGGCCTGGCCAGATTACACTTCCCCAGACACCATCCTCTGCCCTGCCCCACACCTTTCTTCCCCAACACCCCAGCCTTCCCCACCACACCACACCAACACGCCCAAACCCTCCCACTACTAGGCAGAACACGTCGTCTACGCCTCTCCAATAGAACTGCACACAGACTCGTTCTAACTAGACCCGTCACTGTAGCTAAGAGAAACACTAGACTCTCAACACGTACACACCACCAACACTCACTATCCAAAAATCAATGCACCACTCCTGTCCCAACGCTTCAACTACATCTAAACTACACCGGACACAGGAGAATACCATCACCTACCCCCAGTGGACCACCACCACTAATGAAACCCACAAAGCTCACTCAACATCATAGTGGCACACACTAAGACCAACTTGACCCCTGCTCTGAGCTCTCCCACAACCATACAACCCTTACTGGGAGCTCTACTCAATGTTAGATCCCTTGGGGCACATGCCATTGATATACACAATAACATACTAGAATCCAAAGTTAACTTCTTAGTACTCACCGAAATATGGCTACACTCAGCCTCAGGCCCCCAAATTACCTTAGCAATCCCCACCGATTATACCCTTCTAAGGGCAGACCGCGTAGAAGCCATAGGTGGCAGAGTAGCAATCATTCACAAAACCACTCTGCAATTCAGAGAATGCTAAATTGAACAACTCATAGGCTACAAACTCCTCTCACTTAAGCTAGCCATCAACCCCAAAACCACCATAAATTTCCTAATTACTTAGAGAGCACCAAATTCCCTGAGCAGTCCAGACATAGACCTACCTCTCCTAATTACACCTCTACTCAAACCCAAAACCAAATACATCCTCTTAGGAGACCTCAACTTAGGCTACAACGACCCCACGGACAGCAAAGCAACAGCCTGCTACAATGCCTTCCAAGAGATGCAATTTTCTAAAATTGTGAATGCCCCCACCCATTCCAAAGGTAGAATCCTCGATTGGATTCTCACGCTTAACACCACAGTCACCATAGATGACATCCTCAACATGAAATGGTCAGACCATTACCTTATTAAATTTACCATTAATTTGGACACTGATCCAATAGCCAAAATTTGCAATCCAGCACCCATACAGATCAGGAACTCTCGCAACCTCACCCCTGAAAATCTCAACCCCTTACTACACAACTTGATAAACACCACTCCACTACAAAGCACAAATACAGCTAGCATCGCAGATCACTACCATCAAGGTCTGAAAACCGCTATAGATGAAGTGGCCCCACTTAAATCCAAAAAACCCAATCCCAAACGCAACTCACCCTGGTTTAATGATGAACTCATAGAACGCATAAGAAAAAAAAGAGCATTAGAAACTTCTACAGAAAAAAACTACAATCCAAACTCCATCAACTATCAACAGATTACAAAAACAGCGTACTCTCCCACAAAGCTGATTCGCTTAACAAACGCATCTCCAATGCAGCCTCCAACACCAAAGAACTATTCATGATTATCAGAGAACTAGAATCCCCCCTATTACCCCCTGCCCCCATCAATACGAGCAAAATCTGGTGCACCACCATTCAGGATGCATTTTCCGCTAAAGTAAATACACTGCAACGCAAAATTGCCTCGCAAAAAAAGCTCCTAGAACTCATAGCCAACCCGTCTCACCCTCTAGGTACCCCAACTACCTGACCGGATGTACCCGAGTTCCATTTTGCCAAAGTTACTAACGACCAGGTCTTTAAAACAATAGCATTCCTAAAGCCCTATAATTGCAAAGCTGATGGCTTCCCAGCTAAAATTGTGAAAGATTGTGCAGCCACACTAGCACCCATGATTACTGATTTTGTGAACATGTCTTTCAACACCAGCAAAATACCAGCCTCCATCAAAACAGCATGGGACACCCCACCGCTCAAAAAACCTACTTTAGACCGGGAAATACCCTTTCTCCTTAAAATCATCGACAAAATTGCATACACCCAAGTACAAACCCACCTTCAACAAAACCACCTGTTAGGAGCCAGACAATCAGGCTTCCGACCTAGACACAGTACTGAGACTGCCCTGCTAGACCTCAAAAACCAGACGGACTCCATCAGAGACTCAGGTAAACTGTGCATCTTACTACTACTGGACCTTTCGGCGGCCTTTGACTTGGTTGACCATGACAAACTATGCCAAACCCTATCCACCAATTTCCACTTTTCAACCAAAGCCACCACATGGATAAAATCCTTCCTTTCTGACTGCACCTCAAGAGTCTTCATAGGAGAAGAAGCAGCTGAGCCCATCCCTGTACCAATAGGAGTATCGCAAGGATCCTGCCTTTCCCCCACCCTTTGCAACGCCTATACAAAAGTACTCTTCACTGCACTTGACGCCATGGGACTCATTTATACAAACTTCGCCGACGACACTCAAATACTCATACCCATCACAGGCAACCTCGACCAGGACACAGCTACCATTAACAAAAATTACTCTCTCATCCAAAACTGGATGGCCAACAATAGTCTCTGTCTTAACTGAGAAAAAAAGAGAGATTCTCATAGTTGGTTCCCCAGTCAGATTCAGCAAACTACATTCTGACTACTCGTCTATAATGATAGATGCCAACCCCATCCCCATCTCCCGTGAAGTCAAAACCTTAGGGGTTCACATTGACTCCAGCCTCACCATGAATAATCACATCAGCATGTCCCGCAAAACCTCCACCAGAACACTCAGATCCAGCGCCAACACACATCTCTGCATCCTTCGCTTCACAACCTGCAGAGCAGGTAACACCAGCTTCCCCAAAGCAGCTCCCCGCATCTGGAACTCACTCCCCGGCCACCTTAGCAACAAAACCCCCTAAGGTTAAGAAATTACAAAAAACCTGGCTACTTAACAAATACTAACCATCCTATCCTACCCCACTTGCCCCCTCCCCACCTACCCCCCGTTCCTCAACTCATGTAACTCAGGTAACTGCACGTAAGGTAAATGATTTTTGTATTTTGTGCTCATATGTTATGACCATACCCTAGAAGCAACCAACCAAGACACCCTAGAATTGTGTAACTGTATAACCTAACAACGATATCATGTAACTATAAGTTAGGTAAATAATATTTGTATTGTGTGCTCATATGTTATGCACATACCCTAGAAGCAACCAACTAAGACACCCTAGAATTTTGTAACTGTATAAGCTCTGTAACTGTATAAACTCACAATGATACATATAACCTACGCCGTGACACCCCAGGGTTTGTGCGTAAAACAAATGCGATGAATAAAAAATAAATAAATAAACAAAGTTTAGAGGTAAGTAGTGAGGACTATCGCCATGGCTATCGCGGATGTACACATGATGATTAGCTTGCATTCCTTATCATATTCAACCTAATTCTATGTCTATTTTCTTCTTGGCAGTTACATCATCACATGCGCAGCATCCATTTCAAAACCACCAGTGGTGACATGTCCTTCAATGCTCAGGGGGACCCACCCACGCATTTTGACATTGTGAACTGGCTTTACTTCTCTAAAGTAAACGTTACATTTACCAAGGTGGGAAACTTCATTATCAACTCTGCAGGTCAAATGCAGTTTAACTTCAGTGACCGTGACATCCATTGGCACCCCAACTTTAAACAGGTAAGACTCCCAGACCAAATGCGTTCCTTAATAGACAGCTTAAAAAAAATGGTTTCCAAAGCAACAGAGCGGGTCAATGCAATAATCAATTAATGGGAATGTGCATCAGGCTTACTCTCCAGGCAAAATCTGGGAGCAATCAACCCTTTTATTTTAATCCAGGACTTGTGTCATCAACTTCACTATCCAGGTAAAATCTGGGAACAGTCAAACCTTTTATTTCAATCCAGGATTTCTGTCACCAGCGGCACTATTCAGGATTTCAGTAATAAGCTACACTCTCTGGGCAACTCTTATGTTTAGAAGGAGGGTCTCAGTCATCAGATTGCCTATCCAGTCAACTCATATTTTAACGCATGATCTCTGACGTCAGGTTTCCTCTACAAGTACAATCTGGGAAACATTAATCCTTTTATTTTTAACTAGGTTCTCTTCCATCGGATTTACTCTCCAGGAACACTTTGGGAATGATTAACCCTTATTTTTTAACACAGGTTCTCTAACTTCAGCTTTACTTTCAAGGTACAATCTGGAAATAATTCAGACTTGTTTTTTAACCCAGATTTATATAATCATTTTTGGCTTTGGTGCATATGGTGATACTTGCACCGCATGTGCCAAAGCATTGAACCCGTGTATCCAACACTAGGCCCTTTAAAACGGGGTAGCAATAATCTGAGATAGATGGGGATGCAGAATATACTCAAACATCAAAAATCAGACCGACTCAGGAAGTTGGCAAGGTAAATTTGTTTTATTTTCAATTGTCTAAAACAGGGAGTACAATGAACATCAACGAAACCGCTCGACTTCCTCACTCAGCGAGTTTCATAAAAAACATATACTATATAGTAAAAATTCATCATCATTGACGTCAATCGACGTGGCAAACTACTAAAACCTATGAGAAACAGTGGCTGGCTTTCAGGAAACATCTAGGTATATGTTCTATATAGCCAAGGATGGTAATTGGGTTTCTAACATCAGGTGAGCAACTGAGCCCTCCTCTAGTGCAAGTTACTATGAACGTCATCAAATACACGACGTGCCATTGGGTATGTAAACTATAGGGCTCTTTATTATGTGGTCCTCTATAATTGGTTGGCACTCTCTTACCCTCTGTAATATTCCACACACGCTAGCAGCACGCAGGCTGGCACCCAGGTGCTGGTGGGCTGGTCATAACCATAGCTTCCCACCTCATTAGCCTGCAATCTATCATCACTCTGCTGTCTGCCAGTCAATTAGTACTTTGAACATTGGCCTTGTGAATGTTCTCTGTGCCTGAGAGTAAGAGGGAGTATAGGCACACTTGTTTCTTGGTTTCAATAAAGCTCAACTGAGAGTCTATTTCCATCCGACCATGTGACTGGAGACCATGTTTCAGAGCCCTTTGCTGTATTAAACTCTATTAAATGATTTACCTCTGACGTCTTCAATGTTCTTGCTCCTCACGTACCTCTGACATCTTCAATGTTCTTGCTCCTCACCTCAAACAGCAGTTTGTTCTTTTCACACGTTCATTGTAGCATCTCCATGCACATCCAAGCTCTCATTTGCCTTGACTGTCTGGTGCAGGCCTTTCTTGGATTCACCTTCATTCATTAGCTTTTTTCAAACTGCACCACATTGAAAAAGCCTTTCTGCTCACAGGGCCCAGAATCTGCTAACGTGCGTTGTGGAATATCCATAGTTAGTTTGTTCCTATGCATATACATTGATGCATCGCTGCAATATATTTTACTACGTAGCCATCCTTTAAGAATTCTTTGCCCTACTTGCGTTACTTTATCTGTACAAGTGTAAAATTACTTGGTATCTTCTTATTATTTCTGTAACATAAGCCTCTTCATCGAGCCCGAAATGTTGCCCATCTTTAACACCTTCTTCTTTGCTTCTATGGAATGTCTACACATGTCGATTTCTTCTGGGTTTGTCAGCTCCGTTCTGCATGACATCACCAGCCTTCTTCCATGCTCCCTTTTCCCACTTCCTCTGGGATTTTATTCAAATGAGCAAAAAAATGGGGTGGTGGATGAACACCAATATTTGAGATAATATGAACTAATTCAGAGTCCAGCAAAGCTGGAGTCAGGACTTTAAAGGTGCAGGGGAGAAACTAAGGCCTTGACACAAGGCCCTACTATATATAAGAAACAAGAAGAGGATCGAGATTGGAATCCTCCCGTCCCCTGCACACTATCTACAACCGCCTCAAATGGCGGTAATTGGTTCAATCAGAACAGTACAGTCGTACACAATGATGCACATTTACAATGTGTTAGTTAAATCAGCAGTACACATGAGCAAATGTTATAAAACAAAGTCATTTAATAATAGTGAAATATAAAAGCAAGGTGCAGCAAAAAGTCCAATATCAACGGCTGACGCGTTTCGAGGCAATTCCTCTTCTTCAAAAGCCAGTTAGGACTGTTCAAATGGCCATCGTATATTCGCAAATGCATATATGGTTTTCTCAATAGGAACCTTGCTTCCATGATTCTTTGCGGCATTGGTATTCTTACTGGCACTGCACCTGTCTCACACCCTAGCTCCCAACAGAAGCAGAATATTGGGTTGGCATGGCAACTGGTAACACTCAGTATGAAACTCCAAACTTCTATTTGTTCATTTGTGTGGGCTATCACCATATCAAAAAATGATGGGTTGTTATGCAAGGCACTGGCCAATGAAGTGCTTAGCTGATGGATGTGCTCCTTTTCAGCAGCCAGCTGGCCTCTAGGGGATGTTTCCTTCTTCTTACCACCTGTTTTTCTGTTTACTGTATAGACCCCATGTGCAACGTGACGGGCTGCTGGGCAGCTGTACTTCAGTCCTTTATCTGTTTCTTGGATCCTACTCCCAGGATGGGCAGAGCATAGTGATGGGCCGCACAGTATGCATCCTCCTGACCAAGGTAGCCTAGCTCAGGCCTTCTGTGAAATGTAACCTGGAAGTTGCCTTGGGTAATTGGGAGCCATTTATACATCTGGGTGCTGCTACAGCAATGTAGTAAAGGCTGCAAAGGATTCGGCAGTAGGGGTGCATTTCACTGTGTGCACACACAAGGAAGTACCCCGCATTGTGCTAACAGCAACAGAGAGCCCTGCCACTAACATGTGTTGAGCCACCTAGGAAGCAAGTTTATCAGTCACGTCCAGAGGTGTGCTAGAATCTGTCAGCTGCCCCCCCTTTAGGTTCTATCTAGAGTGTAGCCTAGTGGGTCAGTGCTGTGGTGTTTGCAAGTCTTGTGGGCTCAGTGGAGGGCTGTTATTTCTTGTCCCTTCTCCTAAACATTTGTGTACTTTTCTGGTTCCATGCATCCATTGCTCTCTATGTTAAGAGGTGGCTTTCTCTTCTGCGCCGTTCACCAAGTGTTAGAGAAAAGGTTTTCAAATATGCATACATGCCAACATTTTTCGAAGCACCTGGAAGGGATGTTTCATCACAGAAATCCCAAGACATAAACTTTTCCATAGGAATACATTGCGGTTACAATTATTTTAGGCAAGAGAATGTGAAAAATAGCAATATATTTCACCGAAAAATCATGAGTCTCCTACCTAAATAGGGAGGGTTGACATGTATGAATATGTGAAGTGCCCATTACAGCACTCAACCAATTCCTTCAGACCACCAGTCAACTAAGCTAGTTCGTTAATGCATCTGTTGCAAACACCATGTGTGCGATAAAGTGGATTCTACCACAAACCAAGAGCCAACACAGACATAAAGGTAAAACAGGCACAGTTAAGAGAAATGCCTCCTTCGCCTTGTGTGGTAACATGGTCCGAGGGAAGGCTATATCCTCGAGAGGGGGGTGAATGTGATTCAGAGGTGACCCAAACAGCAAGGTATAACAGTACAAATAAAGGGACTATCCAATCAAGGTTCTAGATACAAATAGATATACTTTAATAAAACACAAACTGCAAACATAACTAAATAGAGAAACAGTACACCAATTCCAGCTCAGCTAACTCAGTATTTGTCCTTCTGACGTCTACTAAGTTGGTTAAAAGCAGCACCTCTTCTTTTCAGCAAGAGAATGTGGTGGAATGGTGAAAGCAAGCACTTTATTAAAACTATGTCATTCGGAGTGGAAAAAGTGCTGTAAGATTCCATAGAATGTTTTGCAAATGCCACTTCACTGGGATCTGTTTTGCGGGAATCTAGTTGACTCGAACATTGCCCAGAGGGTACATTGCTTACATCAGCAACAGGAACTCCTTCAGGCCAGCCCAATGTAAGCTGTGAAGAGTGATCGAAGTGCACGGCCCCTTTGGGCCCTTTGGCTAGTTGCTAGTGTCGCCCTGTGACCCACGATGTACACATGTAATAGATCTGAAAGGGGGCACCATGGCATTGGCTCTTCAGGCAGTTCCATCAGCCATCTGTAAAGAAAAAAGGAAAATGCCTGTATTTATAGAAAAATGCTGTGATACTTGAAGCAGGCCGCATCAGATGGATGCCAAAAGGCAACAGGCCATTCTCAGCACCTCTTCCACTTTCCATCCCCAAACATCATCACATAGGAGGTTCACCCTCCACAGATGTGAAGAAGGGGGTGAGGGAAGGAAGCTGGGGGTTAAAGCTCCCATGTAAAATAGTAAAACTGTGTTTCTTGAGAGATGGAAAGATGTTATTGGACCTGGGGGAGTTCTCTAGCTGTAGTTGTAGTTCTCTTGGAGGTTTGAGAAGGATGAGGCTCTATTTCCCACTTCTGCAGAAGCACAGTTTGCAAGACCCATGTTGTGCAGTGAGACTTCTAGGCGCTTTGAAGGACATTACAAACTCATGACCTTAAACTCCCCTATTTGGTTTCTCTCTATGGAGACGTTTCAAAGCCTGGACTCACTAATTATAAGAAAAGCATTGTTATCTTAATTAAAATAATATAAACTCAACTTTTCAAAAGGATCTATGGAGCCCAGGACTTTGGGTTGTGGGACACTGAATCATGAGCCTCCTGTGGACATCCCATACCTGCATTCGCACTCCTTATCCATCAATAAACCTGTAATAGAGTGTTTTAAATACCACCAGACTGCATGCAATCTACATCAGATTATCAAGTCATGCCATGCTCAGAAGACCAAAAGGGTTAACTCTGCTCGATAGCAGGTGTCTTGAAAAATGGAGATCAAACTGGTGCCACACATTTAAATCCACTAAGTTCTACAAAGGCATCTGTCTCTGCAGGCATCAAAACCAGCATAAATCAGCCATTCTATAACAAGACTGGAGGCGAGCATTATGCTTCATCTTCATTTATTTCTACTCTTCAGCAGTTCAACAAAACATATATAAAACCTTTGAAAAGTGTCCCATAAACCTTTCTCATTTTCAAACTACAAAATCCATGAGTCTCTGTAGTCCAATCCTTCTCAGCCAGTCACAACCCACTTCCTGTGCTTGGACTCCTCCTCCTCTTTTACTGCTCTTCAAGCAGATAAGTGCCCTTTTGTTCTCTCTCCGTATGTATGTAGCATACTGACTGAGTGTGAGTGAAAATAGGGGTATCAGAGACCTCTTGCACCCTGCAGAGGGTAACCATAGAGGTGTGAAAAGGAAGATTGACTTTAGCAGTCATAGTCTCATAATTTTTTGAAGCTGACAGGCGAGCGTGTACGCACAAGATTAGGCGTTTTTTCGTCTTAATCCGTCGCGAGAGTTATTCGTGTAAACTCTTAGAATTTTTCCTGTTCGAGCAGGAAATACCCCGAGAGGTGTACAACCCTGTGTCATATGCCCGGCACACCTGGGGTTTTAGCCAAAGTCGCGGTCAGTATACTATCGGCTGCACTCACAAGCTCCGGCCCCCTCCCTGGAGTGGGAGGAGCCGGCGCCCGCAAGATTCGCAGCGCGCCAGAGGAGCACTCACGCTGGCAGCCCCCACCCGCGGGTGGGCGGAGCTACCGCATGTGAAGTATGGAGCTCAACACGCTCCAAGGTGCTAGCCCCCACCCGCGGATTGGAGGAGTTCGAGCGCGTACTTTGTGCTTCGGGCGACGTCGCGTTAGTGCGACGATCGGCTACATTACACACACAACTGCAAATAGTTTGAGCGAGCGAACGTTACCAATTCCCATATCAACAGAAGGGAGTATAACAATCTCAGCGGTCAGAATGATCGCGTGCGCCGTGCATTTCAGCACATAAAGATCAGCAGTACACGAGTGCTGGGTCAATAAAGCCAAGAGACTGGGCATATTTCTTTACTCTGCTAACAAGCAGCAGATTGGCGCAGTGAGAGCGAGGACACTCGCATAAGCCAGAAGGCAGAATAAATACAGAGGAGCAGCCACATAAAAAAAAAAAAAAGATTTTGTTAATTGAGAATCATCAAGAAGGAGCAGTGGGCGTGCTAAGACACCTGATTCAGGTATTTAGGCACACAGCACAGCAGAGGAAGTCCGAATATGAGTGGAGCGAGGAGGAGCAGTCACAGGACATCGCTGCCAGTTTCAAGTAAGTGCTGGGAAGCTCCCTTATTGATGCAGTGGCAGAGGGGGTTAGACCCCTCCATGAGAGGCTGGAGTCATTGGAAGCTATGCTTTCCCAGCCCAGTAATTGCACCAAAGACCTTAAGCGCACAGCCACAGATCCCGCGAAAGAGGGACACAAGGGGAGTAAGATAGCCCTCAAGAGGAAAGCCACTGACGACCCCCGGGGCTCTTTGGAAGAGGCAGTGGAGAAGGCCTTGGAGGTGTCTGATGCTTTTTCTAAGCTGAAAGAAGCTTACCTACAAAGGCAGTCAGTGCCGAACCTCATGACCCCCACTCCTGGGGATGACAATTTTGGAGAAGACCCAGGCTCGGAAGAAGAGCTGATAGAGGACCAGGCCTCGCAGGAAGAGGAGGAGGCAGAGGAAGAAGACTGGGCGCGTCCCAATGGGGGTAAGAGTGTAACGCTCACCTGATTCCCGTAGAGGCGCCGGTCTTGACTGGGCGTATACCGTATCTTCAAAGGTGATGTGTAACACACGGCTGGCTCTTTGGGCTGGACCTCTGTGCACTGTATGTCTGACTCGAAGGGTAAGATGTCTGCAGATAGAAAATATGGGATTAAGGAACTGGGTTATTGAATGTCTCTCTCTTCTTCCCTTTCTCTTCTCCTGTAGAACCCCAAAGGTTAACGCTCTCACCTTAGGTAAGTGAACACCGTGCTCTCCATCTGCCTCGGGGCAGGGTGCTGTAACCAGTTTCTTCACTGGATAAGGGGAGCAGGCCTCTTGACTTCAGAGGACTGCTGTCCGTCGTTTACTGCACGAACGGTAAGTTTCGAGTAATTCTAATGTCTTTAAAGTCTTTAGTAATGATGTTTCTTGTTTTGCAGGGTTCCGGCGATGGCGGATGACGGGCTGAAGTGAGTTGAATATGGAGCCCGTGTGATGAATAGAAGCGCCTGGAAGCACGTAAGTAAGCGCTTGTTGCCTGCTTCACGATGCGCTCTAACTGTCTTTTTATTTTGCAGGTACAAGTTCGGAGCGGCTGCAGGGTGCCGGAATACCCACTGGGTTAGATGTGGAAAGGAGTAATGGCAACGTGAGTATTAAAGTTCCCCAATGTCTTTAAACGCACCTTGTTTTGTCTTTCAGATGTGGGATGCAGCGCCAAAGGCCTCCGGAGCGTGCGAAGAGTTGGTAAGCTTTTGTCTTTCAGATGCCGGAATGCAGTGTGAAGACCTCCGGAGCGCACGAAGAGTAGGTAAGCCTTTGTCTTTCAGATGCCGGAATGCAGCGCGAGGCGTTGGTGACAGCTGATGGACCAGGTAAGTGAAGAGCTGTCACTGAAGACCGTAATGCTAACCTGTTCTTTCTTGTCTTTATAGGTGTTGCTGAAGACTGGATTCAGGATGGTAAGCCTTTTTCCTTAGGCCCAGGATCAGATGCAGAAGACACGATGAGCGTTCTGCTGCAGAGGATGCAGAATAACGCAAAGCAAGATTCATCCATCGGTTGTGGTTTAAATAGCCTCCTGTAGTGCTTAGGTGTCTCCTTCCACAGCCACGCCTAGGTAAGAAAAGAGTTCCTGCTTTCCAGAAGAGTTCCAGTGTTCTGAATCTAGGGAGTGGCTCCTGCCCCACCCAACAGGAAAAGTAGTTCCAAACAGAAGAGGATCAGAGGCTCAACTGGCAGGCAAGTAAGCAGCATGGTCTGCTGCAGGTAAGTCCACCCAAGCATTATGAGCCCGGCGCTTCCAGCGCTGGGACTGGGCATATTTATGAGCCTGGTGACACTGGCGCCAGGACTGGGTCCAAAAGGTCCCAATTGGGACTGGTTGGCACTCGGAACCTGGGTTATGGATCTGCTTCCAAGGGAGTTGGGAAAACCCTGACCTTTTGGAAGCAGAGATCATGACAGTACCCTCCCTCAAGGCCCCTCCCAAACCAGGCTTCTCCGGGGGTTTTGGCTTGTCAGGAAATGTTCGGTGAAATCTTTTGATTAGGCGAGGAGCGTGGACATATTCAGCAGGTTCCCAGGATCTCTCTTGAGGGCCGTAGCCTTTCCAGTCAATTAGGTAAAATAGTTTAGATTTGGAGATCTTGGAGTCCAGAATGCTTTTGACTTCAAACTCGAGTTCTCCATCAACTAGGATAGGTTTTGGAGATTTAGTTAGTCGGGTTTGAGGTTGCACGGGTTTTAATAGAGAGACGTGGAAGACCGGATGTATCTTCATGTGCGGGGGCAAGTCCAACTTGACTGCTACTGGGTTTACTATGGTAGTGATGGAATAGGGACCAAGGTATCTTGGGTTGAATGTGCGTGGCCCTTTTAGAGGTAGATATTTGGTGGATAACCAGACTTGATCCCCTACTTGATATTGAGAGGCTTCCTTCCGATGTTGATCTGCTCCTTTCTTGTATTGTTCTTTAGCCCTTTGAAGGTGAGAAACAGCTTCCTTAAAGGCTTGGGTGATTGTAGAATGCAGGTAGTCTACTGCTGGTGTTTCAAGATCTTGGAGGGGATCCAACTCCGAGGTTCGAGGGTGACTGCCGTACAAAAGAAAAAACGGGGTTTTCCCAGTTCCCGAATGGACAGAGTTATTGTAGGCATATTCGGCTATCCAAAGGATGTCTTTCCAAGTTTTTTCAGTTTGTTGCAGCATGCAGCGTAAATACTGTTCCAGAGTTTGATTGGTCCTCTCGGTTTGTCCGTCGGTCTGAGGGTGGTGACTGGTCGATAGTCTCACATCAATTTGAGCCGACCGACAGCAACTTCGCCAAAAATGAGAAAAAAATTGACCACCTCGATCCGAAATTAGAACCGAAGGAAAACCGTGCAGTCGGACGATGTTTTCGAGAAATTCTCGGGCCAGAGTTGCTGCTGTTGGAAAGCCTTTGAGCGGAATGAAATGCGCCGTCTTGGAGAATAAGTCCACGATTACTAGAATCGTATTGTATCCGGAGCATGGAGGTAGATCGGTGATGAAGTCCATAGAAAGCGTATGCCAAGGGCGAGGTGGGATGTCAATAGGGCGTAAGAGGCCTGCTGGTCTTTCCTTTTGACTCTTGTTTTGGGCGCATACTCCACAGGACATTATAAAGTCTCTGATATCTTTTTTCCAAGACGGCCACCAGAAGTAGCGCTTGATCTTTTCTGAGGTCTTGGCCATACCGGGATGTCCTTCCATTAAAGAATCGTGATAACAAGAGATTACTTTTTTCTGTAAATCTGTGCTGGGTAGGTATAATCGTTCTTGGAAATACAATAAGTTGTCCTTTACTGCAAAGTCCTTTCCCTGCAGATGCCAATTCTGTATGTCTGCTGGAGTTACAAGTTGCCTGGCTTTATCCTTAACTTCCTCTATGGATTCTGTGGTGATTACACCCAGAATTCTTTGTTCGGGAATGATTGGTACAGGTTTAGGGTTGATCAAGTGTTCTTCCACTCCCATCCGAGAAAGGGCATCAGCTTTACCGTTCTTTGTACCAGGTCGATAGGTAATTATGAAGTCAAACTCGGCAAAGAATAATGCCCAACGGAGTTGTCTAGAGGATTGGGCTTTTGCGGTTTTCAAATATTGCAGGTTTCGGTGATCCGTAATCACAGTAACGGTGTGTCGGGCCCCCAGCAGATAATGCCGCCAAGCCTTAAAGGCAGACTTGATAGCCAGAAGTTCCTTGTCAGTAATCGTGTAATTGATTTCAGGAGGCGAGAATTTGCGGGTCCAAAATGCCACGGGATGCAACTGATTGGTTACCGGGTCCTTTTGTGATAGAACTGCCCCCATGGCAAGGCTTGAAGCATCAGTTTCCACAATGTAGGGGAGTTCGGGGCGAGGGTGTTTTAAGATTGGTGCAGAGATAAATTTAGTCTTCAAATCCTGGAAAGCTTGTTCCGCCTCGGTAGACCATTCAAAACGTTTGTTTTTCTTTAACAAGGCAGCGATGGGCTGGACTATTCGAGAGAATTCGGGGATAAACCTGCGGTAAAAGTTAGCGAAGCCTAACATGCTTTGCACACCTTTTACGGAGGATGGTGATGGCCATTTGAGAACTGCATCGACCTTCTTTGAATCCATACGCACTCCGCCAGGTGATAATATGAATCCCAAGAATTCAACTTCAGTCACGTTGAAAACACATTTTTCCAACTTAGCGAAAAGTTTGTGTTGACGCAATCTTTTGAGGACCATTTTCACGTGTTTCCGATGTTCAGATTCCGATGAAGAATAAACGAGGATGTCGTCAATGTAAACAACAACACACACATCTATGAGCTCTCTGAGGACATCGTTCATAAAATATTGAAAGGCGACCGGGGCATTGCAAAGTCCGAAGGGCATGACCTGATATTCAAATAGCCCATACTTGGTGCGGAAGGCCGTCTTCCATTCATCGCCCTCTTTTACTCGTACCAAGTGGTAAGCTCCTCTAAGATCCAGCTTTGTATATATGCATGCTTTTCTGACTTGGTCCAGGAGTTCAGGGATCAAAGGTAACGGATATCTATTCTTAACGGTGATCTGGTTCAGGGAGCGATAATCTATACAAGTTCTAAGGTCTCCTTCCTTTTTTGGAACGAAGAACAAAGCTGAAGAAGCAGGGGACTTGGAAGGACGAATAAACCCATTTGCCAGGTATTGATCCAGGTATTGTCGAAGGTGAAGGTTCTCAGGCTCGGTGAGGGCATAAATTCTACTACAAGGAGGAGTAAATCCAGGTATCAGGTCTATCTGGCAGTCATAAGACCTATGAGGAGGTAGAGAGTTAGCCTGATCCTTCCGGAAAACATCTTGGTATTCTAGGTATTCGGGAGGTAACTGGGGAGTCTCTGAAGAAATTGCTGCCAGTGCAACACCAGGTGGAGGGTGACAAGTAGAGACACATTCTGGAAACTGGACCGTTCTTGCTCGCCAATCGATCAGAGGATTGTGTTTCTCTAACCAAGGTATTCCTAGAATAATCTGAAACTGAGGGGCCTTGATCACATCGAACACGATCTTCTCATGGTGTCCATCTTGACTTACTAGCGTCACCTCTTGAGTGGTATGCGTTACTGGCCCGGAGACTATCTCCGTACCATCCACCATAGTAATGACGTCCTTTACAGCCTTGGGACAAAGAGTTAGATTCATCCTCAAAACCATTTCATGATCCACATAATTGCCGATGGCACCGCTGTCGACGTAAGCTTCAATTGCATGTAATCGATCCGGATTATCAGGGCTAATGAGGACCATAGGTATCACGAAATGCGAGGTCACGGAACTGGTTTTCACGCTCGGCAAGAGGACCTCTATTCTTGTCGGGCGAGGTCGTTTCCCTGCTCAGAGTTTGTAACTTTGGTAATTGCAGCTCCTACTGCCTTCTTGGCAGGTTTCACCGGACAGTCTCGAAGAAAGTGCCCTGAGTTTCCGCAATAGAGGCATAATTGCAACTGTTTTCTCCTTTCCCGCTCCTTTTGTGTTAGAGGACCTTTCAGACCCCCTATTTGCATGGGTTCCCCGGAGTCTACTCCTTTGGAAGGAGTTGGCGGTTTGGAAAATACTCGAGCATCAAACTTGGAACAATCGGCCTTCCTGTTCTGCAGTCTGTGATCTATTTGAACGACTAAGTCTATATAGTCCGAACAATCTTGTGGGGGATTCACTACTTGGGCTAACACATCTTTGAGCTCTCCACGTAGACCTCTATAAAACAGCGTAATCCTTTTGTCCTCAGGCCATTGAGTTTCCACTATCAGTCTGTTGAAAGACGCAATGTAAGCCAAAAGGTCTTGATTACCTTGTCGCAACGAAAGAAGCTCATTGTCCAAGGCCTGCCCCTGTGAATGTCTTGCGAACAGTTTTTCCATACTGAGCTAAAAAGCTTGAAAATCATGGAGGACCGGATCATCTTGATTTACTAGAGGGATCGACCAGTCTGCCGCATTGCCACTAAGGTACGAAAGCACGAAAGCTACTTTAGCTTGATCAGTTGGAAAGGCTGCTGGCCGGCATAAGAAATGCAACCGGCACTGATTGATAAATACTGCAAACCTCTTTGGGTCACCTGAAAATCGTTCGGGCGGAGCCAGAGGTACATTCCCAGGTAGGTGGATCTGCACTGGATTCATAGAGGATGTAGAAGGAAGATTTCCCCCAGATGCGGGTAACGGGGTCTGTCCGGCTTGTGACTGTAGCAATTGTCTAGCGAGATCATCTGTTCGCTCCTTGGAAATAATCAGTTCCCTTCTTAGAGCGTTTGTTTCCTGACGGGCTGCATGCACTTCTGCCCTTAGTTCCCCAAGTAAGTGGGCTAGCTGGTCGGTATCCGAGGTTTCCATAGCGCCTGGACGGGAGTTTTGTGGTAGGCTTTGCGTTCTGTAACGCTCACCTGATTCCCGTAGAGGCGCCGGTCTTGACTGGGCGTATACCGTATCTTCAAAGGTGATGTGTAACACACGGCTGGCTCTTTGGGCTGGACCTCTGTGCACTGTATGTCTGACTCGAAGGGTAAGATGTCTGCAGATAGAAAATATGGGATTAAGGAACTGGGTTATTGAATGTCTCTCTCTTCTTCCCTTTCTCTTCTCCTGTAGAACCCCAAAGGTTAACGCTCTCACCTTAGGTAAGTGAACGCCGTGCTCTCCATCTGCCTCGGGGCAGGGTGCTGTAACCAGTTTCTTCACTGGATAAGGGGAGCAGGCCTCTTGACTTCAGAGGACTGCTGTCCGTCGTTTACTGCACGAACGGTAAGTTTCGAGTAATTCTAATGTCTTTAAAGTCTTTAGTAATGATGTTTCTTGTTTTGCAGGGTTCCGGCGATGGCGGATGACGGGCTGAAGTGAGTTGAAGATGGAGCCCGTGTGATGAATAGAAGCGCCTGGAAGCACGTAAGTAAGCGCTTTTTGCCTGCTTCACGATGCGCTCTAACTGTCTTTTTATTTTGCAGGTACAAGTTCGGAGCGGCTGCAGGGTCCCGGAATACCCACTGGGTTAGATGTGGAAAGGAGTAATGGCACTTGAGTATTAAAGTTCCCCAATGTCTTTAAACGCACCTTGTTTTGTCTTTCAGATGCGGGATGCAGCGCCGAAGGCCTCCGGAGCGTGCAAAGAGTTGGTAAGCTTTTGTCTTTCAGATGCCGGAATGCAGTGTGAAGACCTCTGGAGCGCACGAAGAGTAGGTAAGCTTTTGTCTTTCAGATGCCGGAATGCAGCGCGAGGCGTTGGTGACAGCCGATGGACCAGGTAAGTGAAGAGCTGTCACTGAAGACCGTAATGCTAACCTGTTCTTTCTTGTCTTTATAGGTGTTGCTGAAGACTGGATTCAGGATGGTAAGCCTTTTTCCTTAGGCCCAGGATCAGATGCAGAAGACACGATGAGCGTTCTGCTGCAGAGGATGCAGAATAACGCAAAGCAAGATTCATCCATCGGGTGTGGTTTAAATAGCCTCCTGTAGTGCTTAGATGTCTCCTTCCACAGCCACGCCTAGGTAAGAAAAGAGTTCCTGCTTTCCAGAAGAGTTCCAGTGTTCTGAATCTAGGGAGTGGCTCCTGCCCCACCCAACAGGAAAAGTAGTTCCAAACAGAAGAGGATCAGAGGCTCAACTGGCAGGCAAGTAAGCAGCATGGTCTGCTGCAGGTAAGTCCACCCAAGCATTATGAGCCCGGCGCTTCCAGCGCTGGGACTGGGCATATTTATGAGCCTGGTGCCACTGGCGCCAGGACTGGGTCCAAAAGGTCCCAATTGGGACTGGTTGGCACTCGGAACCTGGGTTATGGATCTGCTTCCAAGGGAGTTGGGAAAACCCTGACCTTTTGGAAGCAGAGATCATGACAAAGAGAGCACGGAAGGAGAAGCACATCCTGGAAGCTCAAGACGACATGTTCAACCCAGACAACATCCGCAATCCGAGGTCCACCAAGTGGCAACCATCCCCCTGAGTAGCGCAATATATGGCAGCAAGGCTGCGCAAACCTCTAGACAAAGAGGTGAGACAACGCCTGCGAGCGGAGTGTCCACGACCGGACCTGCCAGGGAAAGTCACGGAAGCCCCCGAGCTCGACCCAAAGATGCTGACGTTGTTGTCAAAAACGAGCAAAGACCCTGCAAGGGTATTGATAGGTCCTGGAAAAGCTGCCCTGAAAAAGTATTAGATTTAGCAGGACCCCTTGCCAAGATCATGGACCTCGCAGAGAGAGCAAAGGACACAGGAGAAGTAGACCCTGAAGCTCTCGCAGGGTGGGCTCAGAGGGCAGTCTGTCTCCTCGGTAATGCGAATTGCACCATCGCATCAGAAAGAAGAAAGGGTCTATTGCTCAAGATAGATTCGAAGCTGAGTGATCTGTCATCGTATGAAGCGGGGGAAGGAGCCCAAGGCCTCCTGTTCGGAGAGACTTTTGGGAAGGAAATGGGACGAATTGTCTGAACATACGCTTCATTAGAGAAGGCAGAAGCATCGATCTGCAAAATATTCCCATGTCGAGTTTTTGGAGGGACCGGCCGCTTCAGGGGTCGTGCAGCCGGTCGTAATCAAGGAGGGAGAAGACCCCAGAACCCCAGAGCGCAATACTGGGAAAACAGGGGTCAAGACACTTTCTTCCCGTCCAAAGGGAGATTCCCGAGGGGCCGTAGGTCGAGAGGATCAGGACGAGGTCAAGGCTTTACACCAGGTGAGAGCGACTCAATAGCCTCCTGTAGGGGGGAGGACGCGCATGTTTTTAGGAAATTGGCGCAAGCTTTCAAGCGACTCCTGGATATTGCAGACTGTCAGAGGTCATCAGCTAGATTTCATAGAGGCCCCAGTACAGGTGAGCAGGCCTGTAGAATCAGAGGTTAGCACAAGCAGAACAGGCGTGCCTGGACAGCGAGATAGCGCAGTTAGCTCGCAAACAAGCCATAGAGAAATGCGAGTCGACCCCCGAAGTTTGTCAGCAATATGTTCCTGGTGCACAGGAAGGAGAAGGTGCGCCCAGTTATTAATCTGAAAGAGCTGAATTATTGGATCGTATATTGGCACTTCAAGATGGAAGGCATACACCAGCTCAGAGACTCCCTGACAGTGGGGGACTGACTGATGTGTTTGGATCTGAAGGACGCTTACCTTACAGTTCCAGTACTCAAGGAGTACAGGCCATTCCTAGCTTTCCGCTGGCAGAAACAGTTCTGGCAATTCAGGACAATGCCATTTGGACTTGCCTCAGCGCCCTGGGCGTTCAGGAAGCTGATGAAGCCAGTGGCAGCAGCGATCAGGGAGAAAGGCATCAGGCTGATCATTTACCTGGACGATCTCTTACTCCTAGCAGAAGATCGAGAGGTACTAGTGTAACAGACGAGATGGATGCAAGAGCTGCTAGGCTCACTAGGATTTCTAGTGAATACCGAAAAGTCCGATGCCACACCAGCGCAGAGATTAGATTTCCTAGGATGTGTGTTAGATACCAAGAAGGCGATATTAGAGCTCCCAGCTCGCAAGATAAAGGACATCAAGAGAGAAATAAGACAGTGTTTAGAGAAACAGCAGGTATCTCTCAGGACATTAGCGAGAATAGTAGGAATTTTAGCGGCATCTATTCAAGCCATATTCCCAGGCCCCCTGCACTACCGAGCACTGCAGAGGTTGAAGATAAAGCATCTTCAACAGGACCTGAAGTACCACCAGCACGTACCCCTAGATCAAGACTCCATTACAGATCTAGAGAGGTGGTTAAAGAATATGGACGCCTGGAATGGGTGAGCCATAATCGGAGACAGGCCGGATCTGGTGATAGAATCAGACGCCAGCAGGAAGGGCTGGGGCGCCAGGTGTGGAACTCTACAGACCGGGGGCAAGTGGAGCGAAGAGGAGCTTCGCCTTCACATAAACTGCCTAGAGCTCCTAGCAGGATCGTTCGCGATCAAGGCTTTCACCAGAGGAAGGGAGAGATCTTGTGTGCTGCTGAAGATGGACAACATCTCAGCAGTGCGCTATATCAATCACCTAGGCGGTACCAGGTCCAAGATGCTAGCAGAACTAGCGAAGGACCTTTGGCACTTCTGTCTACGAACGGAGACATCAGTGACTGCAGAGTACCTGCCAGGCACACTGAACGCAGTAGCAGATTGGACTCCCGGTATCTGACGGACTCCAGCGATTGGAGACTGGATCCAGCAGTGTTTCAGAAGCTGAACACGATATGGGGACCATTACAGATGGACCTTTTTGCCTCCCGACTCAACGCACAGAGGAGCCGCTACTACAGCTGGAGGCTGGATCCGGGAGCGCAAGGGACCAATGCTTTCCTGCAAGAGTGGACAGGAGGCCCGCACTACGCCTTTCCCCCTTCATGATGCTGAGCAGAGTGCTAGCGAAAGCGGAGTTGGTATTAATGGTACCTTTATGGAAGTCACAGGTGTGGTTTCCAACGTTAATGGAACTGGTAACGGACATACCCAGAGTCCTTCCAGAAGGAGAGCGACTGCTCACGGACCCAGCTGGGTCGTATCATCCTCTGAGAGTGCGAGTGACTCTCCCGCTAGCCGCGTGCAAGATATGAGGAGACGTTGGGCACTGCCGGGAATTTCGGCGCATGCTGGCCACTTGCCGATAGAAGGAGTGCCGGCAGGAGAACACCCCGCAGTGGTGAGACTTATCAGAGGTGCGAGATTCAGAGTCTCTCCAGAGCCCAGATATAACACAACGTGGGACGTGTCAGCAGTACTAACATTATTGGCGGATTGGCCAACAGATAAGTACCTTTCCCTTAAACAGTTATCAGGGAAGCTGGCCATGTTGCTGTGTTTAACCTCATGCAAATGAGTGTGCGATGTTAGGGCCCAGGAGATTAACAGAAGATCCTTTGGGCCGGACGGAGTGTCTTTTTCTATAGTTAAAAGGACCAAGACAGGTACTACTACAGTCCATTACCTGTACTTTCTGAGCAATACAAAATGGTGCGTAGCACGATGTATTAAAGAGTATGAGAGTAGGACGGCAGAGAATAGGGCAGTAAGCACCACACCGCTATTAATAGCGCGCAGGAAGCCCTACCATGCGGTTACTACCAACGCAAGATGGGTCAAAGAAATTATGCAAGCAGCAGGTGTGAATGAGAGCATGTATGGGTGCGCAGTCAGTGAGAGGAGCAATGGCTTTGACTGTCGCGAGAGCGGGTGTACCATTAAGTGAAATTATGTTAGCAGCAGACTGGTCCAGTGATCGGACATTTAAAGAGTTTTATTTTAAGGCAGCTGAAAGCCTAGCTGGAATGGTGCTGGGGAAGCTTTGAACAAGCATAATGCTCGCCTCCAGTCTTGTCATAGAATGAATATTACCCCTGCTAGCTGCGCAGGGAGTATTAATTCTATTAAAGACTAGGAGGCGAGCATTACATTCCCACCCGAGTATTGTACTGACTATAATTGCATTGTGTCATGTTTATAAGTACACTACTCAGACTCCACTCTGATATTCTTCTATTGTATTGCTTCTTAGGGGAAGATCAGAAGAATAACTGAAGACAGACAAATAGCCGAATGACTCAGGAAGCCGGAGGTTCGCCAGCAGTTGAATTCTCAAGTTAAAGAAATCTACGCGACGTTAGCGAAGATCAGTTTTGGAAGTTATGCAAGTTATGGAAGTAGGATGTTTTCAGACCAAGTAAAAGCAGAGGAGGAGTCCAAGCACAGGAAGTGGGTTGTGACTGGCTGAGAGGGATTGGACTACAGAGACTCATGGATTTTGTGGTTGAAAATGAGAAAAGTTTATGGGACACTTTGCAAAGGTTTTATATATGTTTTGTTGAACTGCTGAAGAGTAGAAATAAATGAAGATGAAGCATAATGATCGCCTCCTAGTCTTTAATAGAATGAATACTCCCTGCGCAGCTAGCAGGGGTAATCTTCATTGACGATTAAGCTGTGATACTAAGCATTTTTCAAAGTGAGTTAAACGAGAGGGGCTGCACTATACGAGTGAAAGGAACTTGTTAACGTATTGTCACAGAGAGACTCAAATACACACAAAGTCTCAAGGGGTTTATTAGGTCTTTAAAAGGGGTCCAATTAATCTCCATCCCTCTCTCCCTCATCATCCTGTGGGCTCCATCCACCCTAGCCCAGGATAGCAGTCACTAGTGATGGGTGAGCCCCCACTATCTAAAGGCTGGCTGCCTATGGATGGAGGCCTATAGGCCGAGCCTTAGCTTTCTCCCTAAGCCACTTCCTAATGGTACCCTAATTTAATACCAGAAGACATATGATGTTGTTAGGGGTGTGCCAGACTCAGACACCTTGCTTCTTACACTCTCCCCTCCACTCAATCCCTCTCTTTCTCATTCCTTCTCCCATCCTCTGGTCTTTCCGTTCTTTTCTCCTCCATTGCCTGGGTCTTCACATCCTCTCTTTCTTGTTCTCTCCTCCTTTCACCTTACTCCTCTCTTTACCTTTCACTACAATTGGTCATCTCTCCTTTTACTGCACTCCTCTCCTCACATCTTACGACACCCCTCTTCTCACTTCTCACTACAAACCTCTTTTCACCTCTCACATCACGAGCTCCTGCTATCTTGGGAGAAGGAACACATTTTCATTCGGCCCCCTCACCCCACAGATTGGCATAGAAGGGGGTTTAGGAATATGTGGAGGTGGTTGGAGTTGAATATCAGGAGGAGGAGGTAGGCACATCTGGAAGAGGATTGAGGCTGGTGTTTGAAGGCGGTTGGAGAATATCAGATGGGTGTGATAGTAGAACGGCAGGAAGAGGTTAGTCATATGGAGGAGGTTGGAGAATATCATATGTGTGTGATAGTAGAATGGCAGGAGAAGGTTGGTCATATGCAGGAGGTTGGAGAATATCAGATAGGTGTGATAGTAGAACAACAGGAAGAGATTGGTCATATGCAGGAGGTTGGAGAATATCAGATGGATGTGATAGTAGAACGGCAGGAAGAGGTTAGTCATATGGAGGAGGTTGGAGAATTTCAGATGTGTGTGATAGTAGAATGGCAGGAGGGGGTTGATCATATTGGGAAAGGGGGTTGGAAAATATGAGATGAGTGTGATAGTAGAACAGCAGGAGGAGATTGGTCATATGGAGGAGGTTGGAGAATATGAAATGGGTGCGATAGTAGAATGGCAGGAGAAGGTTGGTTATATGGAGGAGGTTGGAGAATATCAGATGGGTGTTATAGTAGAACGGCAGGAGGAGGTTTGTCATATGCAGGGGGTTGGAGAATATCAGATGGGTGGGATAGCAGAACGGCAGTAGGAGGTTGGTCCTTTGTAGGAAGTTGGAGAATATCAGATGGGTGTGATAGTAGAAAGGCAGGAGGAGGTTGGTCTTTTGCAGAAAGGTTGGAGAATATCAGATGGGTGTGACAGCAGAACGGCAGGAGGAGGTTGGTCCTTTTTAGGAGGTTGGAGAATATCAGATGGGTGTGACAGTAGAATGGCAGGAGGAGGTTAGCCATATGGAGGAGTTTAGACAACATCAGATGGGTGTGATAGTATAACAGGAGGAGGAGGTTGGTTGTATGGAAGAGGTTGGAGAATATCAGATGGGTGTGATAGTATGACGGGAGGAGAAGGTTGGTCATATGGAGGAGGTTGGAGAATATCATATGTGTGTGATAGTAGAATGGCAGGAGAAGGTTGGTCATATGCAGGAGGTTGGAGAATATCAGATAGGTGTGATAGTAGAACAACAGGAAGAGATTGGTCATATGCAGGAGGTTGGAGAATATCAGATGGATGTGATAGTAGAACGGCAGGAAGAGGTTAGTCATATGGAGGAGGTTGGAGAATTTCAGATGTGTGTGATAGTAGAATGGCAGGAGGGGGTTGATCATATTGGGAAAGGGGGTTGGAAAATATGAGATGAGTGTGATAGTAGAACAGCAGGAGGAGATTGGTCATATGGAGGAGGTTGGAGAATATGAAATGGGTGCGATAGTAGAATGGCAGGAGAAGGTTGGTTATATGGAGGAGGTTGGAGAATATCAGATGGGTGTTATAGTAGAACGGCAGGAGGAGGTTTGTCATATGCAGGGGGTTGGAGAATATCAGATGGGTGGGATAGCAGAACGGCAGTAGGAGGTTGGTCCTTTGTAGGAAGTTGGAGAATATCAGATGGGTGTGATAGTAGAAAGGCAGGAGGAGGTTGGTCTTTTGCAGAAAGGTTGGAGAATATCAGATGGGTGTGACAGCAGAACGGCAGGAGGAGGTTGGTCCTTTTTAGGAGGTTGGAGAATATCAGATGGGTGTGACAGTAGAATGGCAGGAGGAGGTTAGCCATATGGAGGAGTTTAGACAACATCAGATGGGTGTGATAGTATAACAGGAGGAGGAGGTTGGTTGTATGGAAGAGGTTGGAGAATATCAGATGGGTGTGATAGTATGACGGGAGGAGAAGGTTGGTCATATGGAGGAGGTTGGAGAATATCATATGTGTGTGATAGTAGAATGGCAGGAGAAGGTTGGTCATATGCAGGAGGTTGGAGAATATCAGATAGGTGTGATAGTAGAACAACAGGAAGAGATTGGTCATATGCAGGAGGTTGGAGAATATCAGATGAATGTGATAGTAGAACGGCAGGAAGAGGTTAGTCATATGGAGGAGGTTGGAGAATTTCAGATGTGTGTGATAGTAGAATGGCAGGAGGGGGTTGATCATATTGGGAAAGGGGGCTGGAAAATATGAGATGAGTGTGATAGTAGAACAGCAGGAGAAGATTGGTCATATGGAGGAGGTTGGAGAATATGAAATGGGTGCGATAGTAGAATGGCAGGAGAAGGTTGGTTATATGGAGGAGGTTGGAGAATATCAGATGGGTGTTATAGTAGAACGGCAGGAGGAGGTTGGTCATATGCAGGAGGTTGGAGAATATCAGATGGGTGGGATAGTGGAACGGCAGGAGGAGGTTTGTCATATGCAGGGGGTTGGAGAATATCAGATGGGTGTCATAGCAGAACGGCAGTAGGAGGTTGGTCCTTTGTAGGAAGTTGGAGAATATCAGATGGGTGTGATAGTAGAAAGGCAGGAGGAGGTTGGTCTTTTGCAGAAAGGTTGGAGAATATCAGATGGGTGTGATAGCATAACGGCAGGAGGAGGTTGGTCCTTTTTAGGAGGTTGGAGAATATCAGATGGGTGTGACAGTAGAATGGCAGGAGGAGGTTAGGCATATGGAGGAATTTAGACAACATCAGATGGGTGTGATAGTATAACAGGAGGAGGAGGTTGGTCGTATGGAGGAGATTGGAGAGTATCAGATGGGTGTGATAGTATGACGGGAAGAGAAGTTTGGTCATATGGAGGAGGTTGGAGAATATCATATGTGTGTGATAGTAGAATGGCAGGAGAAGGTTGGTCATATGCAGGAGGTTGGAGAATATTAGATAGGTGTGATAGTAGAACAACAGGAAGAGATTGGTCATATGCGGGAGGTTGGAGAAAATCAGATGGGTGTGATAGCAGAATGGCAGGAGGAGGTTGGTCCTTGTAGGAGGTTGGAGTGGATCACCAGGAGAAGGAACATGGTGCTAGAAAGGTGGTGGCTGGCAGGAGAAGTCAGGTTTAAGAGGCAATGCATATCCAAAGAAAGGAACCCCAATTTGAAGGTGTTGCGCCCACAGTGGGAGGAGGAACATGCATGTGGTCTAGTGTGGAGGACTAGCAGAAGAAGTGCAGTTGTAGAGAGGCATTGAAGTGACGGCATGCCAGGACACTAAGGCTGGGAGCAACCTCATGAGCCTGATCAGATAAACCTAGAGGGGAAAACTTGTTTGGAGCCACTGTGGAATATGAAGGAAACTCCAGTGGTCCCTCTGCTCGCTATAAGAGACCCATTGCTGACTCATCTACATACAGTTGCACATGAGGTGGCTGTACCCCACTTAAGCAGAACAAATTATACGCAAGGATAGAAGAGACAGTTGTCATCAAGAGTATGAGTGTTTTTGAAGGGTATTGGTCTGGAATTTAAGAACCTGGAGAAAAAGGACACTTGTGCTTACACTTGTTTGTTGTGGAGAATCTCTCTTTTGTTTTCTTGGGTCATTGTTTGTTGGATTCCAACAGGATAGAAATCCTGGCCATTTCAAGAAGGGCATCATCTTTGGGCACTGTTAATTTTTCAGAAAGGAGGCGTTAAAAAGTCTCTGCTATATCCACGCATCCTGGGAGTGGGCGGAGGGTGGAAGGAAGTGACAAGACCTAACAGCCTTTCCCGAGGGATATACAGTGGGAGATCTTTTAATTCCAGTGTTTCCTTTTTTTAGTCAACTGCAGGACACCATTAAAAAGAGAAATGAAGAGTAGAGAAAATAAAACCCAACTTGCTCTTGTCCATTGGTCCATATCCTTGCTGTGACAGTTATGTCCTGTGTCTTCCCCCTCACTGTATCATGACCTGTGTCACCCACGTCAAACCCCCTCATTGTGTTATCACCTGTGTCTTGACACTTTGTCAGGCACTCACCACTGTGCTATCAAATGGGTCCTCCCCCTGTTCAGATTCCTAGGCCTGTTATCATAAACCTTTCCTCCATCTTCTCCTGGTAAGACACCACACTATGTGGTATTATAAGCTTCATCCTCAATGCCCCAGGCCCATACCACTAAGACTTTGTTATTATTACTTGGGTCCCCTCTTCTCCTCCTCATACCTGTCCATCTGCATTATTTGCATCTGTGTACTCCATCACTTCCTCCTCAGGCCACACACTCTTTGGTATCATCACTTTTGTCCTCCATCTTATCATCCTCAGTACCTTCACTGTATGTTTTTGTCATCTGTGTTCTCAATCTTCTCTGCAGATGCCTCACTCCATGTTATCACCTGAGTCCCCCATATTTTCCACACATATGTTTTGCTGTGTGTTACCATCAACTGATTATCTCATTACTTGCTCTGCAGATCGATGCTCTGTTACTATCACCTTTGTCCTCTATCTTTCCCTCCTCATAGCCCTTGCTCTGTTCTTATCACCTATATCTCCATCAGCCCCTCCACTGATTCCTTGCACAGTGTCATTATCAGATGTATCCCAATCTACCCTCCACTGATTCAATGCTGTGTTTTATCACGTTCCCCCATCCTCTCCTCCGTTACACTCCTCACATTCATATTATCACCTGTTTTCTCCATCCTCTTCTCTTCAGACCACTCACTATGTGTTTATGATCACTTGTGTCTTTCATCTTCTCTCCTCAGATTCCTTGCTCTGTGTCATTATCTGATGTATCCCCATCTCTCCTTCCACTGATACCTTGCTCTGTGTTATTATCACATGTTCTCTATCTTCTCCTCCCCAGGCCCCTCATTTTATTATTATCAGCTGTGTTCATCATCATCTTCTACTAAGACCACTCACTCTGTGTTTATCATCACGTGTGTTCTTCATCTTCTCTCCTCAGATTCCTCGCTCTGTGTGTAGTGAGAGCTGTCCTCCTGGATTCCGGAAGGTCCTTCACAAGGATCGGCTAATCTGCTGCTACGAATGTGCCCCATGCCCTCATGGAGAAATTACCCACTTAAGTGGTAGGTCATAACATTTGATACACTGACTAATATTTTTTTTTAAATTGGAAAATATAGCTCCTTTATCCTGGAGAATATGTTTTTGGGGGGAACTCAAAAATTAGAACATGATTAAATGTTTGAGAAAGTATTTGCCCAGGTACTGATATTTCCCACTTGTTCCACTCCATGCTGATCCATGTCCTCTAATCAATGTGGCCAATATATCAAAACATGGCTCTTTCAACAACACTTGACCAAGGACTAATTCCAACAGATGCACATATGACGCACAGACCTCAACTCCCTGTACTATGCTACTGTTAAAAGATGAAAGCCCAAATGATAGCAGCCCACACTCTGTACAGTGTTCCACTGCTCTTGAGCTAAGTCCACACTATAAACAATAGAATATAAAATTAAAATAAAAAAAATATCCAAACTCCTCTTTATTTATAAAAATGCCAAAGTTGTATCAATTGCAAATGAGGCCCATTGTCTCACACGGCTCTACCGGTCACGTATGGGGGATATTTTGGGGCCAAGATAATGAAGAGGGCTGCATTGTTACAGGAAATAAAAAAAGAGTAGTATGTCCAAATCTTGCTTGCAGGGACGTTACTTGCTTTCATATCTTTAATGGTCAATAAAGAGTCAAAAAATATGTTCTGAGCTCCTGGTTGCCTGTTTGGGATTCTCATCAAAACCCAGAAGTCATTTGTTAGGCAGAATCATGTGCAGAACCCTTTGGGAACACTACACACAATTACGCTTACAATTTCTCTTTTGGTAAAGCCTGTACTACACAGTAAAGTGGTAGTGATGGCTGAGCAGCCAGACTTATCTCAAGAGTAAAGTGAGCAGTAAAACAAGTTATACAAAGAGCCAATAATTACAGTGATTCAAACCAACACTTACTCAAGGTTTCTTGGTAAAAGAATATACATTAATTTACACAGTTTGAAAACATTACACTAGCAAGAGCAGCTCAATATCACACACTAATAAACCCCAAATACACAACCGGTAAGTAAATGAACAAGTTCAGCTCCCCTGAAGTGGGAGCAAAATGGCACTTCAGATACTTTTAAAAGGGGTAAAAAGACAAGGTTATAAGAAAAGACAGCACAAATACCTGCATAGGCAGGGCAAAGGGTTTCAGTTAACTACAACCAGCAATTCTTCTCAATAGGCCTGGGCTAAAGTCAATGGTTCAGAGTCTTTGTATATGATAGCACAGTTCTGGTAGATAACGGTTAAGTCTTTGCCACGGAGTTTAGAAGAATTTGGCTAGGCAAAAAATTTGATGAATGTTTAGGGCAGGACAAGCCTTTGAAGTTGAGAAAGTTTCCACAAACTTTCGTGATGGCCGAAAAGATTTCCGGACCGCGTTTGCACAGTACCTTTGTATTGAAGAAGCGATGTAGCTGAGGCAGTTGTTCCTGGCAATTCGAGCAGATCTTGCTGTTCCTGAGCTTCAGTCGGGAGGAAAAGAAGGAAGATGTCGGGAGGTTCCTGCACTGTCCAGGGATGAGGCCAAAAGCTTAGCAAGACGTCGGTTTAAGGTGTGAGTGCCTTAAAGTCCACAAGCTGTTTCCCTTCCCTCTGGCTGTCCGTTTCCAACAGCACTCTGATGAAAATTGGGACGGTATCCAGGTGGCTTGCGAGTTGGTTGTTCCCACAAAACTCAAGGGAAGAAGTTAACCTTGAAGGGCTTCTCTGTCGATGGAGTTTCAGGCAATTCTGACCTGCAGCAGGGCGTCACCGGTCATCCAGGAGTTGCAGCAGTCCTCTTCCTTCAGCTCGTCTTCAGTTCTTTCGTTCCAGTGGTCTACTCTGTTTTCCAAGTCCCAGAGACCTGATTTTAAACAGTTTTCCAGCATTCATTCCAGCCTGGCTGTCACACAGCAGGGTGGCTGTCCTTGCCGGACAGCCAGCCGGCCAATCATGCCAGAGTGCATTCCGGTCTCCTAGGAGACTAAGCACAGGGAGTTTCGGGCACCTCCCTCAAATCCTGTCCACCCAGACACTCAGGCGCCAGAGGAGGGCTTCAGCACCGAAGCCTGCCAAAGGCCAACAAAGAAAGGTACCAAACCTGGATTGGCGCGCAGAGACAAACACAAGAAGGACCTTTCCTAAAATGGCGAATAAAGTCGACCGGAGTCTGTTTTTACAAATAGGTCTTGGGCTCCATATTGAAAAACATGGCTGACCTAATTTTTAGCTACCGTTGTTAGTGGTCGGGAAAAATCATGGTAGTTTGATCTAAACCACTGCCACCAACCATTTTAAATAGGAAAGGGTAACATTTGACTGTTACATTAGTGTTTTGACTCAGGGGAAGCTAGGCAGCCCCTCCAGCACTCTATAGTAAGATAGTGTGTGCTGGGTCAGTAAATTTAAAGAGACTAGTAAAGTCATTTTAACTTGACATGTTCTGGGAGACAGTAGTCAGTCCCAGAGAAGGTATTTAAACCTTGGGAAGTCTGAGAGAACATCCCTGTGTCACTGCACTGAAGGTGCTTAGTGACACACAGAAAAAGATAATGCCTATGGAGTTATTTTAAAACTCCATAACCAAAGAACACAAAAGTAAAACACACATCAAAATACATGGAAGAGTGTGAAAAAAGGCTCACACTCTTCCCAGGTAACAAAATCAAATTCTAGAAATACAGCAAAGTTTCTGGGGGTCTCAAAAGGTAAGGGAAATTAGCACATATTGAGAATTCTCCCTAACACTCGCCCCCCCCAGACTAAGGGACTGGAGGATTTAATCCACTCCTGGATGAATCTCCTTACTCCAGTTGGTCAAACATCCTGGAGAGACCATCAGCAATTTGGTGGTGACACCCAGACCTGTGTTCAATGGTAAAATCAAACCCTTGCAGGCCGATTGACCATCTCAGTAGTTTAGGGTTTTCCCCTTTCATTTACATCAACCATCTCAAGTGTTGGTGGTCAGTCTGAATCACAAAAGTAGATCCATACAAGTATGGTTTAAACTTCGTCAGTGACCACACAATAGCAAAACATTCTCTTTCAATGGCTGCCCACCTTGTCTCAGGTTCCTTCAGTGTCCTGCTGATGAAGCAAATGGGGTGCTCCCTACCTTTCTCATCCAGCTGACTCCAAACTGCACCTATACCTGTATTTGAAGCCTCTGTCTACACAATAAAGGTTTGGTTAAAGTCAAGAGCTCTTAGGACTGGAGCTTGACAAAGGGCTTTCTTTAGGCCTTCAAAAGCTTGAGTGCACTCCTCATTCCATCTGACCTTTTCAGGGAATTTGGGAGAGGAGATCACATTTAAGGGAGAAGCTATGGTCCCATAGTTCTCAATGAAGTTCCTATACTACTCAGTGAGGCCTCAGAAGGCTCTCACTTGGGTTTGAGTAGTAGGGGTGGCCCAGTTTTGTACAGCTTGTACTTTGCTAGTCAATGGCCTGATTTCACGTCCTTCTACCTCATGTCCAAGGTAGACCCCTTTACTCTGACCAATTTGAAATTTACTAGCCTTTATGGTCAGATGGGCCTGCTCAAGAGCCTGCAAAACATATCCTAAGTGGTCAACATGTTCTTTCCAAGTAGGGCTGAACACTGCAATGTCATCCACGTATGCCATGCAGAAGTCCTCCAGCCTATTCAGTACTTGGTTAACCATCCTTTGAAACGTAGCAGGTGCATTCTTTAGTCCAAAAGAAATGAATTAAACTGGTAGATGCCTGCTGGGGTTGAGAGTGCAGTTTTCTCCTTGGCATGGTATGTCAGTGCTATTTGCAAATAGCCTGAAGTGAGATCAAATGTACTGCGCTACTTGGATGAACCAAGTTTGTCCACAGTTCATCTGTTCTTGGTAAAGGGTGGGCATCAGTCTTGGTGACTGCATTAAGTGCTCTATAGTCCACACAGAATCTCAACTCCTTGGATCCTGCCTTTGGTACTAGAACAACTAGACCAGACCATGGATTGGTAGAGGGCTCTATTACCCCGAGATCAAGCATCTTGTTGACCTCCTCCTTTATGTAGGATCTTACATGATCTGACATCCTGTAACCTCTGCTTTTAACAGGTAAATAGTCACCAGTTTGAATATCATACTGGCCCCAAAGGGTCAAGCCTGGTGATAGTGAAAACAGTGAGGCAAACTGATGGAACAGAAACTTGTACTCCTCCTGTTGTCAGGTGTCAAATTAGAAGAGAGATTAACTCCTTCTATTTTCTCATCTAAAGGCTGGCCTCTGAGTAGGTCAGGTAGAGGTTCACTCTCCTCCTCCTCCTGAGCTGAAGCTAGAAGCAAAGCTCCTACTTCTGGTCTTGAGACATAAGCTTTTAGACGGTTGCTGTGAAAGACTCTGGGAGCCTCCTTAGGATTGCCTAAGTCTACCAGATGGTTGACCTCTCCAAGTTTACCCACAACCTTGAAGGGTCCTATCCACTTGTCCTGTAAGGCCCTCTGCCTTGTAGGTACCATAACTATAACTAGCTGGTCTTGAGAAAACTCAACCATGTTGGCCTTCTGGTCATACCAATGCTTCACCAGAGCCTGACCTGCTTTCAAGTTATCTGATACTTCTGCCATCAAGTGTCACATTCTCCTGCGGAGACCTATCCCATAGTCAGTGACTCTCACTGGCTTGGGGGAAGGAGCACTCTCCAGCCCCTCCTTAATTAGGGCCAAGGGGCCTCTAACTGGATGGCCATAAAGAATTGCAAAGGGACTACATCCAACTCCCTCCTGAGGGACTTCTCTATAAGCAAAGAGAAGGCATGGCAGTAGAAGGTCCCACTTTCTTCTAAGGGGTTCCTCTAAAGCACCTATCATGCTCTTCATGGTACGGTTGAACCTCTCTACCAAACCATTTGTCTGAGGATGGTAGGCAGTTGAGAAATAAACATTTTTTTTAAACAAAATTAAATATACATGCACTCCAGATTCAAAGTTAAAGAAAATACTTTCCCACCCAAAACAGGAGAAGACAAGGGATCCCCTGTCAGAGATAACTTCCTTAGGAAAGCCTACCCTGGTAAAAAAAATACCAAGTAAGGCCTTAGCAACAGCCTGAGCTGTAACAGTCCTTGTAGGTATTGCGTCAGGATAACTAGTAGCATGGTCTACTACAACCAGGAAAAACCTGCTTCCTGAAGATGTTGGTGGGACGGCCACCACGGGGAGATGCACCAAGGTTGCCACATTCTTGGCTCCACTCTTGCCAGTGGTTTGGCAAGTGTGACAGCTCCTACAGTACTTATCTATATCAGATTATCTGACCCAATTTAGGCCAGTAGAAATACAAAGAGAGCCTTTCCTTGGTCTTTTTAAAACTTAAATGACCAGCCAAAGGTATCTCATGGGGTAACTGTAGGAACTTGAGTCTGCTTTCAAGAGGCACTCCAAGTCTTTGGTAGTATCCTGGGATAGACTCAGTCGGTTCACTATAGAAGAGGCCATCATCTCAGTACAACCTATGCTTCCCTGCTTCTTGCCCATCCAGCTGGGAAGCTGCTTGTCGGCAAAGACCATCAAGAGTAGGACACTCTCTTTGACCTCTGCTGAAGTCCGCCCCACAGGTTCCATCTTCTGCCAGTAAAGACTGCAGCTCAGGATGGTCTGCAGGATTCAGATCTCCAACAGGAGCAAGGTCCTCTTCCAGCTCTGATTCCTCAGCAGCCGATACAACCACACAAGGTTGTTCCACACACTCAGCCTTAGCTGGTGGAGGGATCACAGGTGTGATCTTGGACAGTCCCCTAGGGGATATCCTTGTTGGTAGCAGAGGAGTGCTGGCTGGTTTCTTCCTGGAGGTTTTCGGCTTCCCCTTTTCCTCCTTCTTCCTTGAAATTGCAGTCAGTAAGTCCTGTGGATTGGGGGTTATATTTTCTTCTATAATCTCGTCTTGAGAGCCCCTTAAGGCACTCTCTCTGGCCTTCCTTGTCTGCACCTGTTTCCTTTTGCTGGGAGGCCTGGGGGTGCTTGATATAACTCCAAGAGTTTTTAAGTCATTCCCCAACAGGACTCTCCCAGGTACTTCACTCTGCACACTTACAGGTATCTTGACAGTGTTATGCTCACCTGGCTCCCACAGGGGCGTCGGTCGGACCCGGACTGCTGCGGTCTCCACCAACGTGATGCGTAGTGCAGAGATGACAGACTGGACTGGCCCTCCTAATCTCGTCTGCTTGAGCCGTAGAAGATTCTCCTGCAAGTGGAGAGAGGAATTTAGCCACCCGTGGATTCTAGTGATGGCACCTCCCTGCTCTCCCCACTAATCACCTCCGAAATCCCCTTCCAGTACTCTCACCTTATATTCTTGAAAGATGAGCTCTCCATCCTGCGTGGATTGCAGGGGCGCGTAGATACCAGTTGCTTCACTGGTTAGATGGCGTGGGGGAGTTCCGGACGAGAGTTGACTCTGAGGTTCTTGGCGAAGACCAGTAAGTATAGAGTTCATAGAGTTCAAAATGTCCGATTTTCACTCTTGTCCCATTCTTTTCTTATCTTGCAGTGGAGTTCGAGAAAAGATGGTCTCGTGGTGGTAGATGGCATTCAGGTAAGAGTCTGTATTACCCAATGCTGTCTGGTAAATAATGCATGTATTTAACGTGTTGTTTTCTCTCCGTTTTCAGAGGCGGCGTTTGAAGAAGTGGAGAGTTAATCTTATAAGTCTGTGGTGGTAAGAGAGATTGTATTTGTTGGTTTTCTCGGCACACTTGGTTATTTCTTTTGTCCCCAGATGCCGGAGCCCGGCGAAGAAATGATGGAGGCAGCGCCTGGTGAGTATGGTGCGGCGCTGCAGCTGGCGATACGACGTGTGTAGAAAGAATGTCCTTTCCAGGTGCTAAGACGTGATGGTTCCCGAATCAGGTGAGAAACTGGAATAAAGTTTGTTTTCTAACCTTGCCTTCTGCTTTCCTTCTTCTCTAGGAGCTCCGGATTCAGGACGGGCGTGGCAGAGGTCTGGATGCTGACTTGCAGGCACGGTGAGCGTTACGCTGCTGGATGCAGAATAACGCAAAGCGTGTGTTGCTGGTCGGGCGTGGTTTAAATAGCTTCAAAAGAAGTCCCAGGTAAGAAGTCCCTAGAACCACACCCGAGTAAAAAATAGCCCCTGTAGTAAAATAGTCCCTTCCAGGCTTCACGTTGGATTGGAGTCATTTGCAGCATGGTCTGCCTGAGGTAAGTAATGACTATGAGCCTGGCGCCTTAGGCGCCAGGCCTGATTTCTACTGTGAGCCTGGCGCCTAAGGCACCACGACTGAACCCAGATACCCCCTACCCGGGGCTGCTGAATTTTTAATAAATGTCTTGATGCCTGCTCCCGGGGCAGTTGGGCTTGGTCCAGATGCCTGGGGGTAGGCATCATGACAGCACTCCCCCCCAAGGCCCCTCCTAAAGTAGTTCTTCCCCTGGGCCCTGGTTTGTCTGGGAAGTTCCGATGGAATCTTTTCACCAACCGAGGTGCATGAACGTGGTCACTGGGCTCCCATGACCTTTCTTGTGGTCCGTAACCTTTCCAATCGATTAAATAAAAGAGTTTTGATTTAACCATCTTAGAGCCCAGGATATTTTTTACCTCGAATTCAGGTTCTCCATCTATCAGTATGGGGTCAAGTGGTTTGGTTAATCTTGTTCCGGGTTGAACTGGTTTTAGAAGTCAAACATGAAAGACAGGATGGATCCGCATATTAGAGGGTAGTTCTAATTTGATGGCCACCGGGTTGATAATGGCCTTAATGGTGTGAGGTCCCAAATATCTAGGATTAAAAGTTCGAGTTCCTTTTAGAGGTATGTGTTCCGTAGCCAGCCAAACTTGATCTCCAATCTGGTATTGTGGAGTGTCACTTCTATGTTGATCAGCATTTGTCTTGTATTTCTCTTTTGCTTGTTTCAAATGTTCAGTAGCCACCTTAAAGGCCTGCGTAATAGTAGAGTGCAGATGGGTCACTGCCGGCATTTCTAAGTGCTGGGGCGAATCGAGTTCTGAGGTTCGAGGATGATGTCCATACATGGTATAAAAGGGGCTTTGTCCGGTTCCTGAATGTACTGAGTTATTGTATGCGTATTCAGCAATCCATAAAATTTCCTTCCAATTGTTTTCGGTCTGGTGTAGCATGCAACGTAGGTATTGTTCAAGAGTCTGGTTGCTCCTCTCCGTTTGATCATCGGTCTCGGGATGGTGACTGGTTGATAACCTCACGTCTATTTGCGCCAATTGGCAACATTTCTTCCAAAATTGCAAAATGAATTGACTACCTTGGTCAGAGACCAATACGGAAGGAAATCCAACAATTCGAACAATGTTTTCAAAAAATTCTTTGGCCAAAATTGAAGCGGAAGGTAATCCCTTTAAAGGAATGAAGTGGGCCATCTTGGAAAAAAGATCAACAATAACCAGAATGGTGTTAAACCCATTACACGGAGGTAGATCTGTAATAAAGTCTAATGACAAGGTGTGCCAGGGTGCGGGTGGAATATCCAAAGGTTGTAAAAGACCGGCTGGTTTTTTGTTTTTGACTTTTGTTTTGGGCGTATATACCACAAGACAGCACAAATGATTTTACGTCTTTTCGCCAAGTGGGCCACCAGAATTGTCTTTTAATTTTAGCTTCAGTCTTTGCAATACCTGGGTGTCCTTCCATCAGAGCATCATGGTAATTGGAGATGACTAGTTCTTGTAGTTCCTTGAGTGGTAGAGATAGACGCCCTTGATAGTAAGGTAAGTCATTGCTGACTGAATAATCATGGCTCTTTTTCACCCAATCTTGCAGGGCTGCTGCATCGAAAAGTTGTTGGATTTTTAAATGAATATCTTCTAGAGTCTGTTGAGTAGTTATACCAAGAATTCTTTGTTCTGGAATTATAGGCACCGGCTCTGGGTTCGAATATGCTTCTCCCATCCCTATCCGGGACAAAGCATCTGCCTTACCATTCTTGCATCCTGGTCGATAAGTGATCACGAAATCGAATTCGGCAAGGAATAATGCCCATCGAAGTTGACGCGATGATTGGGCCTTGGCTGTCTTTAAATACTGCAGGTTCCTGTGATCGGTGATTAAGGTAATGGTGTGCCTTGCACCGAGAAGATAATGCCGCCAAGCCTTGAAGGCGGATTTGATGGCTAACAATTCTTTATCGGTAACCGCATAGTTTAACTCGGGGGGCTGAAAACTTCCTGGACCAAAATGCTACTGAATGAAGTTGACCGGTTTCCGGATACTTCTGGGACAGGACAGCCCCCATGGCTAAACTGGATGCATCGGTTTCAACTATGTATGGGAGCTCGGGGCGTGGATGCTTCAAGACAGGTGCCGACGTGAATTTCATTTTCAGCTCTTGGAAGGCCTTTTCAGCCTCCTCGGTCCACAAGAAGCGTTTGTTTTTTCGCAAAAGTGCTGTGATGGGGTGTACGACATGTGAGAAGTCAGGAATAAATCTGCGGTAGAAATTAGCAAATCCAAGCATGCTTTGTACCCCTTTAACTGAACTGGGTAATGGCCATTTGAGAATTGCATCCACCTTTCGAGAGTCCATTCGGACTCCTTTTGGAGTCAGGATAAATCCAAGGAATTCAACTTCTGTAGCATGAAAAACACATGTTTCCAATTTTGCATGTAACTTGTGCTGACGTATTTTCTCGAGGACTGCACGAACGTGCTTAACATGGTGTGATTCCGAGGAGGAGTATACTAGAATGTCGTCGATGTATACTACAACACAGACGTCAATGAGTTCACGAAGTACATCGTTCATAAAATACTGGAAGGCTGCTGTTGCATTGCACAACCCGAAGGGCATCACCTGATATTCGAATAATCCGTACTTGGTACGAAAGGCAGTTTTCCATTTGTCCCCCTTTTTTACACGTACCAGATGATATGCCCCTCGGAGATCTAATTTAGTGTAGATGCAAGCATCCTTTACTTGGTCTAGTAATTCGGGAATCAGAGGTAATGGGTATCGGTTCTTCACCGTAATCTGATTTATTGCGCAGTAGTCTATACACGTTCTGAGGTCACCTTCCTTTTTAGGTACGAAGAATAAAGCTGAGGATGCAGGGGACTTGGATGGACGAATGAAGCCGTTAGCGAGGTATTGATCCAAGTATGTAGGTTTTCAGGTTCCGTAAGGGCGTAGATCCTACTGCATGGAGGTTGCGCACCGGGTATGAGGTCGATTTGACAATCGTATGATCTGTGAGGCGGTAAGGTGTTTGCCTGTTCTTTTTGGAAAACGTCCTGGAATTCTAGGTATTCCTGAGGTAACGGCACGACTGGGTTAGTGACTGTGGCCAGACCTTTGTTCAAGGTTTTTTCCGAGTAACAGTTGTGCGCACAATCCGGGAAAGTTATTCTCTTCTCTCGCCAATCAATACAAGGAGTATGTGTTTCCAACCAAGGTATCCCGAGTATTATTTGGAACTGTGGGGCTTTGATTAAATCAAACACAATAGTCTCTCAATGCCCATCTTGACCCAGCAATGTCATCTCTGTAGTGGAATGAGTTACAGGCCCAGAAGCAATTTCAGTTCCGTCGACTGTGGTGATGACATCCGAAGTGGTCTTTTTGCAGAGAGGTAGATTCATCCTAGAAGCCAATTTGTGGTCCATATCATTTCCTACAGCCCCGCTATCGATGTATGCCCTTACTGCGTGTATACGTGATAGCTGCCTTGGGTAAATAAGAACCATTGGTATGATTAGGTGCGAGGTCTGAGTGTCCTTCTTCAAGCTCGGCAAGCGGACCTCTATGCTTGTCGGGCGTGGTCGTTTCCCGAGTCAGGCTCTGTTTGATTTTTAACAGCCACTCCAACTGCTTTCTTGGATGTTTTTATAGGGCAATCCCATAGAAAATGTCCTGAGGCCCCACAGTACAGACACCATTGCATCTGCCGTCTCCTTTCTCTTTCCTTTTGAGTTAGGGGTCCCTTAACCCCTCCGTCTGCATAGGTTCTGATGCATCAGTTCCTTTGGGGTTAACATTAGGTTTAACCAATACTCGATTCTCGAACTTAGCTCGATCAGCCTTTCTATTCTGAAGTCGGTGGTCTAACTGGACCACTAAGTGTATATATTCTGCGCAATCCTGAGGTGGGTTCACAACTTGGGCCAAAACATCTTTGAGTTCACCCCGAAGTCCACGATGAAATAATGTGACTCGTTTTTCTTCTGGCCACCCGGTTTCCACCACTAACCTATTGAAGGTTGCGATATAGGTTAGCAGATCCTGATTACCTTGTCATAGGGATAAAAGTTTGTTATCCAGGGCCTGTCCTTGTAAATGTCTGGCGAATAGTTTTTTCATGCTCAATTGACAACCCTGAAAATCCCGAAGAAGAGGGTCATCCTGGTTGACTAGTGGAACTGACCAATCCGCTGCGCTACCATTAAGGTATGATAGTACAAAGGCTACTTTAGCTTGATCGTTTGGGAAAGCCCCAGGTCTGCATAAAAAGTGCAAGCGGCATTGGTTCATGAACACGGCGAACCTTTTCGGGTCCCCAGCAAAACGTTCGGGTGGAGCTAAAGGAATGCTCCCTGGTAGAACCACTTGCACAGGATTGCTCGATGAAACAGGAGTTGGATTCCCCCCGAGTCCAGGTAGCGGTGTTTGCCCAGCTTGGTTTTGTAGCAGTTGTCTAGCAAGATCATCAGTGCGCTCCTTTGACATGATCAGTTCCCTCCTGAGGGCATTAGTTTCTTGGCGCGCGGAGTGCACTTCAGCCCTAAGTTCCCCTAACAATTCGGCTAGTTGGTCGGTTTCTGAGGTTTCCATGGCGCCCGGGTGGGTGTTTGTAAAGAGGCTTTGCGTCCTGTTACGCTCACCTGGCTCCCACAGGGGCGTCGGTCGAACCTGGACTGCTGCGGTCTCCACCAACATGATGCGAAGTGCAGAGATGACAGACTGGAGTGGCCCTCCTAATCTCGTCTGCTTAACCCTTAGAAGGATTCTCCTGCAAGTGGAGAGAGGAATTTAGCCACCCGTGGATTCTAGTGATGGCACCTCCCTGCTCCCCCCACTAATCACCTCTGAAATCCCCTTCCAGTACTCTCACCTTATATTCTTGAAAGATGAGCTCTCCATCCTGCGTGGATTGCAGGAGCATGTAGATACCAGTTGCTTCACTGGTTAGAAGGCATTGGGGAGTTCCGGACGAGAGTTGACTCTGTGGTTCTTGGCGAAGACCAGTAAGTATAGAGTTCATACAGTTCAATAGGTCAGATGTTCACTCTTGTCCCATTCCTTTCTTATCTTGCAGTTGAGTTTGAGAAAAGATGGTCTTGTGGCGGTAGATGGCATTCAGGTAAGAGTCTGTATTACCCGATGCTGTCCGGTAAATAATGCATGTATTTAATGTGTTGTTTTCTCTCCGTTTTCAGATGCGGCGTTTGAAGAAGTGGAGAGTTAAAGAATAATGCCTCCAGTGGTAAATCAGGTAAGTCTATGGTGGTAAGCGAGATTGTATTTGTTGGCTCTCTCGGCTCACCTGGTTATTTCTTTTGTCCCCAGATGCCGGAGCCCAGCGAAGAAATGATGGAGGCATCTCCGGATCGTAAGGTGCTGTGAGGACTGGCGAGTATGGCGCGGCGCTGCAGCTGGCGATGCGACGCATGTAGAAAGAATGTCCTTTCCAGGTGCTGAGACGTGATGGTTCCGGAATGAGGTGAGAAACTGGAATAAAGTTTGTTTTCTAACCTTGCCTTCTGCTTTCCTTCTTCTCTAGAAGCTCCGGATTCAGGACGGGCGTGGCAGAGGTCTGGATGCTGACTTACAGGCACGCTGAGCATTATGCTGCTGGATGCAGAATAACGCGAAGTGTGTGTTGCTGGTCGGGCGTGGTTTAAATAGCTTCAAAAGTAGTCCCAGGTAAGAAGTTCCTAGAACCACACCCGAGTAAAAAATAGTCCCTGTAGGAAAATAGTCCCTTCCAGGCTTCACGTTGATTGGAGTCATTTGCAGCATGGTCTGCCTGAGGTAAGTAATGACTATGAGCCTGGCGCCTTAGGTGCCATGACTGAACCCAGATAGCCCCTACCCGGGGCTACTGAGGTTTTAATAAATGTCTTGATGCCTGCTCCCGGGGCTGATGGGCTTGGTCCAGATGCCTGGGGGTAGGCATCATGACAGGCAGTCATGTCATTGCACTAGATGAGAGCTGCTAACTGTGGAAGCATTTGGACAGGGCCTCCAGCAAGCTTAGTTAGGTATTTGGGTGCCTTAGAAACATCCTCAACCTTGATAAATTATTCATCAGCTACAGTTATGCTAGCCCCAGTGTCTCTGATGGCAGGGGTCTCCTGACCAGTCACAAGAACACTGACTTTGTAATACTATTTAGTATTGTCTGGAATAGAATTGTAGACATCTAAGTTCTGTTGTTCCCACAGACCCATGGATACTAAAGAAACACTAGCTGAGACTTGCATGGGTTCCTCAGCCAGTAAGTGAAAGTTTCCACTTGCCATTGGTACTTCATCCACTGGGGAGAAGGCTAAGGAGACAGTGTGGACCCCTGAATGTTTACCCTTACATCTGGGATCCCCTTTCACATGGTCAGTTGACCCACAAGCATAACATTTACCAAATGTCGTTATGAATGGGGGTTTGTTCTGACCTCCTTCTGGTTTGTCACCAAGAGGTACACTAGCCTGATTTGGTTTCCCTTGAAGCTTACCCTTGTTATGTTTGGGTCCCTCTTTTGGATTGGAAGTATTAGAATTCTCTTAGGTATCTTTCTTTTGCTGCTTTCCCTCATCCTTCTTCTGAGTTGCCCCAGAATCCTTGTGAGTAGCCCTCTTGCCAACCCACAAGTCAGCACCCCTTGCTAACTTCTTTGGATCAATTTCCTTAGAGTCAGCCAAGTGCTTTCTCAGCTCAGGGGAGTAGGCATCATAAATAGATTCCAACATAAACCGATTTCTCATACCTGTATAAGTGTTAACTCTGTAACCATTAACCCATCCATCTAAGTTTTTCAAACATTCAGTCACCCAGTTAGCCCAAGGGGTACCATCATGCTTTTTGAGGGTTCTAAACCTCTTAAGATACTGAGGAGGGGTCTTCCCAAATCTAGCTATCAAAGCTAGCTTCACAGTTTCATACTCCTTTCTGTCTATATCCCCCAACTCCATTACCACATCAGTTGCAACAGGGGGTAGCCTAGAAAAAAGCCAAGGAATCAACTGATTCCCTGTAATGATTTGAATCCCATGGTTATATTCAAAAGCAACCTACCAATCCAAAATGTCAAGCTTAACCTCATAAATACTTACTGCATCTTTGGCCATGCGAGGCCTCTTAGGACTGGAAGACCTAGTGGACTGTTACGCTCACCTGGTTCCCACAGGGGTGTCGATCAGACCCGGACAGCTACCGTCTCCACCAACATGATGCGTAGTGAAGAGATGACAGTCTGGACTGGCCCGCCTAATCTTGTCTGTTGGACGCGTAGAAGTATTCTCCTGCAAGTGGAGATAGGGATTTAGCCACCCGTGGACTTTAGTGATGGCCCCCCAATAGTTCTCGTTTTCCCCACTAATCACCTCCGATATTCCCTTTTGGTAACCTCACCTTTTGTTTTTAAATGATGAGCTCTCCATCCTGCATGGCATGCAGGGGCGCGTAGATACCAGTTACTTCACTGGGTTGAAGGTACTGGAGGAGTTCCGGAGGAATATTGACTCCAGTGTCTATAAAGTTCAAAAAGTTCAATATGTCCGATGTTCACTCTTGTTCCATTCCCTCGTTAGGTTGCAGCTGGGTCCAAAAGAATGTTGCCTGGAGGCAGCTGATGGCGTTCAGGTAAGAGTCTGTATTACCAAACACTGTCTGGTAAAAGTTGCAAGAGTTTAACTTGCTGTTTTCTCTCCCTTTATAGGTGCGGCATAGGAAGATGCGGCGAATTAAAGAATAATACCTCCGGTGGTAAAGCAGGTAAGCCTATGGTGGCAAAGAGATTGTCCTTGTTGGTTTTCTCGGCTCACCTTGTTATTCCTTTTGTTTTCCCCCAGGTGCTGGGTTTCGACAAAGAAAATGATGGAGGCAGCACCGAGTCGAAAGATGCGGTGGACTGGTGAGTATAACGTGGCGCTGCTGCTGGCGTAGCGTGCTGAAATAATGTCCTTTCCAGGCTCGGAGATGTGCTGGGTCCGGAATCAGGTAAGGAATCAAAAATTGTCTGTGATCTAACCTCTTCTCCTTTCTTTGCCTTTTGTCTAGGAGCTCCGGATTCAAGGCGGGCGTGGTAGAAGACTGGATGCTGACTTGCAGACACAGTGAGCGTCACGCTGCTGGATGCAGAATAACGCAAAGCATGGACTGCTGTTCGGGCGTGGTTTAAATAGCCTGCAAAGTAGTCCCAGGTAAGAAGTTCCCCAGAACCACACCCGAGAGAAAAATAGTCCCTGTAATAAAATAGTCCCATCCAGGCCTCACGTTGGCTTGGACTCATTTGCAACATGGTCTGCATAAGGTAAGTAAAGTATATGAGCCTGGCGCCTATGGCGCCAGGACTGATTTCTATGATGAGCCTGGTGCCTAAGGCGCCAGGACTGAATCCAAACAGCTCCCAGCCGGGGCTGTTGGGGTTTTAATGAGTATCTGGATGCCTGCTCCCGGGGCTGATGGACTCGATCCGGATGCCCGGGGGTAGGCATCATGACAAGGGCTCCAGGGGAGAACCAGTTTCAAGAGACAACTTTTTCATTTCAAGTACATGATTGAATTCCATTTCTCTGAGCTTAAGTTCTTGATGTTTGCTTTCAGTTTGTGTCATGATCTCTGCTTCCAAAAGATCAGGACTTGCCCGACTCCCTTGGAAGCAGACCCATAACCCCGGTTCCAAGTGCCAGCCAGTCCCAATTGGGACCTTTTGGACCCTGTCCTGGCGCCAGTGGCACCAGGCTCATAAAGATGCCCAGTCCCAGCGCTGGAAGCGCCGGGCTTATAATGCTTGGGTGGACTTACCTGCAGCAGACCATGCTGCTTACTTACCTGCCAGTTGAACCCCTGATCCTCTTCTGTTTGGGACTACTTTTCCTGTTGGGTGGGGCAGGAGCCACTCCCTAGGTTCAGAACACTGGAACTCTTCTGGAAAGCAGGAACTCTTTTCTTACCTAGGCATGGCTGTGGAAGGAGACACCTAAGCACTACAGGAGGCTATTTAAACCACACCCGATGGATGAATCTTGCTTTGCGTTATTCTGCATTCTGTGCAGCAGAACGCTCATCGTGTCTTCTGCTTCTGATCCTGGGCCTAAGGGAACAAAGGCTTACCATCCTGGAATCCAGTCTTCAGCAGCACCTGTAAAGACAAAGAAAGAACAGGTTAGCACTACGGTCTTCAGTGGCAGCGCATCTCTTACCTGGTCCATCGGCTGTCACCAACGCCTCGCGCTGCATTCCGGCATCTGAAAGACAAAGGCTTACCTACTCTTCGCAGGCTCCGGAGGTCTTCGCACTGCATTCCGGCATCTGAAAGACAAAAGCTTACCAGCTCTTTGCACGCTCCGGAGGCCTTCGGCGCTGCATCCCGCATCTGAAAGACAAAAGAAGGTGCGTTTAAAGACATTGGGCAACTTTATTACTCACGTGCCATTACTCCTTCCCACGCCGAATCCAGTGTGTATTCCAGCACCCTTCAGCTTCTCTAAAGCTCCGAACTTGTACCTGCAAGATAAAAGGGACAGTTAGTGCGCATCGTGAAGCAGGCTACAAGCGCTTACTTACGTGCTTCCAGGCGCTTCTATTCCTCACGCGGGTTCGATCCTCAACTCTCATCAGCCCGCCATCCGCCATCGCCGGAACCCTGCAAAACAAGGGATATCATTACAAAAGACTTTTAAGACTTGAAGTGCCCAGAACTTACCGTTCGTGCAGTTAACGCCGGACAGCAGTCCTCTGAGGTCAAGAGGCCTGCACCCTTATCCAGTGAAGAAACTGGTTACGGCACCCTGCCCCGAGGCAGATGGAGAGTTCGGCGTTCACTTACCTAAGGTGAGGGCGTTAACCTTTGGGGTTCTACAGGAGAAGAGAAAGGGAAGAGGAGAGAGGCACCCAATAACCCCAGTTCATTAATCCCATATTTTCTATCTGCAGACATCTTACTCTTCGAGTCAGACATACAGCGCACAGAGGTCCAGCCCAAAGAGCCAACCGTGTGTTACACATCACCTTTGAAGATACGGCATTCACCCAGTCAAGACCGGCGCCTCTGCGGGAATCAGGTGAGCGTTACAGAACGCAAAGCCTACCGCAAAACTCCCACCCAGGCGCTATGGAAACCTCGGATACCGACCAGCTAGCCCAGTTACTTGGGGAACTAAGAGCAGAAGTGCATGCAGCCCCTCAGGAAACGAATGCTCTAAGAAGGGAACTGATTATTTCCAAGGAGCGAACAGACGATCTCGCTAGACAATTGCTACAGTCACAAGCCGGACAAACTCTGTTACCCGCATCAGGGGCAAATCTTTCTTCAACATCCTTTACGAACCCAGTGCAGATCAACCTACCTGGGAATGTACCTCTGGCTCCGCCCGAACGATTTTCTGGTGACCCAAAGAGGTTTGCAGTATTTATTAATCAGTGCCGGTTGCACTTCTTATGCCGGCCAGCAGCCTTTCCAACTGATCAAGCTAAGGTAGCTTTCGTGCTTTCGTACCTTAGTGGCAATGCGGCAGACTGGTCGATCCCTCTAGTTGATCAAGATGATCTGGTTCTCCATGATTTTCAAGCTTTTCAGCTCAGTATGGAAAAACTGTTTGCAAGACATTCACAGGGGCAGGCCTTGGACAATGAGCTCCTTTCATTGCGACAGGGTAATCAAGACCTTTTGGCTTATATTGCGTCTTTCAACAGACTGATAGTGGAAACTCGAGGGCCTGAGGACAAAAGGATTACGCTGTTTTATAGAGGTCTACGTGGAGAGCTCAAAGATGTGTTAGCCCAAGTAGTGAATCCCCCGCAAGACTGTTCGGACTATATTGACTTAGTCGTTCAAATTGACCACAGACTGCAGAACAGGAAGGCCGATCGTTGCAAGTTTGATGCTCGAGTATTTTCCAAACCACCAACTCCTACCAAAGGAGTAGACTCCGGGGAACCCATGCAAATAGGGTGCCTGAAAGGACCACTAACACAAAAGGAGCGGGAAAGGAGAAAACAGCTGCAATTATGCCTCTATTGCGGAAACTCTGGGCACTTTCTTCGAGACTGTCCGGTGAAACCAGCCAAGAAGGCAGTAGGAGCTGCAGTTACCAGGGTCACAAACTCTGAGCAGGGAAACGACCTCGCCCGACAAGAATAGAGGTCTTCTTGCCGAGCGTTAAAACCAGTTCCGTGACCTCGCATTTCGTGATACCTATGGTCCTCATTAGCCCTGAACATCCGGATCGATTACATGCGATTGAAGCTTACGTCGACAGCGGTGCCATCGGCAATTATGTGGATCATGAAATGGTTTTGAGGATGAATCTGACTCTTTGTCCAAAGGCTGTAAAGGACGTCATTACTACGGTGGATGGTACGGAGATAGCCTCCGGACCAGTAACGCATACCACCCAAGAAGTGACGCTAGTAAGTCAAGATGGACACCATGAGAAGATCGTGTTCGATGTGATCAAGGCCCCTCAGTTCCAGATTATTCTAGGAATTCCTTGGTTAGAGAAGCACAATCCTCAGATCGATTGGCGAGCAAGAACGGTTCAGTTTCCAGAATGTGTCTGTACTTGTCACCCTCGACCTGGTGTTGCACTGGCAGCAATTTCCTCGGAGGCTCCCCAGTTACCTCCTGAATACCTAGAATTCCAAGATGTTTTCCGGAAGGATCAGGCTAACTCTCTACCTCCTCATAGGTCTTATGACTGCCAGATAGACCTGATACCTGGATCTACTCCTCCTTGTAGTAGAATTTATGCCCTCACCGAGCCTGAGAATCTTCACCTCCGACAATACCTGGATCAATACCTAGCGAATGGGTTTATTCGTCCTTCCAAGTCCCCTGCTTCCTCAGCTTTGTTCTTCGTTCCAAAAAAAGAAGGGGACCTTAGAACTTGTATAGGTTATCGCGCCCTGAACCAGATCACCGTTAAGAATAGATATCCGTTACCTTTGATCCCTGAACTCCTGGACCAAGTCAGAAAAGCATGCATATATACAAAGCTGGATCTTAGAGGAGCCTACCACTTGGTACGAGTAAAAGAGGGCGATGAATGGAAGACGGCCTTCCGCACCAAGTATGGGCTATTTGAATATCAGGTCATGCCCTTCGGACTTTGCAATGCCCCGGCCGCCTTTCAATATTTTATGAACAATGTCCTCAGAGAGCTCATAGATGTGTGTGTTGTTGTTTACATTGACGACATCCTCGTTTATTCTTCATCGGAAACTGAACATCGGAAACACGTGAAAATGGTCCTCGAGAGATTGCGTCAACACAAACTTCTCGCTAAGTTGGAAAAATGTGTTTTCAACGTGACTGAAGTTGAATTCTTGGGATTCATATTATCACCTAGCGGAGTGCGTATGGATTCAAAGAAGGTCGATGCAATTCTCAAATGGCCATCGCCATCCTCCGTAAAAGGTGTTCAAAGCATGTTAGGCTTCGCTAACTTTTACCGCAGGTTTATCCCCGAATTCTCTCGAATAGTCCAGCCCATCACCGCCTTGTTAAAGAAAAACAAACGTTTTGAACGGTCTACCGAGGCGGAACAAGCTTTCCAGAATTTGAAGACTAGATTTATCTCTGCACCGATCTTAAAACATCCTCGCCCAGAACTCCCCTACATCATTGAAACTGATGCTTCGAGCCTTGCCATGGGGGCAGTTCTATCACAAAAGGACCCAGTAACCAATCAGTTGCATCCCGTGGCATTTTGGCCCCGCAAATTCACACCTCCTGAAATCAATTACACTATTACTGATAAGGAACTTCTAGCTATCAAGTCCGCCTTTAAGGCTTGGCAGCATTATCTTCTGGGGGCCCGACACACCGTTACTGTGATTACAGATCACCGAAACCTGCAATATTTGAAAACCGCAAAAGCTCAATCCTCTAGGCAACTCCGTTGGGCACTATTCTTTGCCGAGTTTGACTTCATAATTACCTATCGACCTGGTACAAAAAACGGTAAAGCTGATGCCCTTTCTCGGATGGGAGTGGAAGAACATTTGATCAATCCTAAACCTGTACCTATCATTCCCGAACAAAGAATTCTAGGTGTAATCGCCACACAATCCATAGAGGAAGTTAAGGATAAAGCCAGGCTACTGGTAACTCCAGCAGACATACAGAATTGGCATCTGCAGGGAAAGGACTTTACGGTGAAGGACAACCTATTATATTTCCAAGAACGGTTATACCTGCCCAGCACAGATTTACAGAAAAAGGTAATCTCTTGTTATCACGATTCTTTAATGGAAGGACATCCCGGTATGACCAAGACCTCGGAAAAGATCAAGCGCTACTTCTGGTGGCCGTCTTGGAAAAAAGATATCAGAGACTTTATAATGTCCTGTGGAGTATGCGCCCAAAACAAGAGTCAAAAGGAAAAACCAGCCGGCCTCTTACGCCCTATTGACATCCCGCCTCGCCCTTGGCATACGCTTTCTATGGACTTCATCACCGATCTACCTCCATGCTCCGGATACAATACGATCCTAGTAATCGTGGACCTATTCTCCAAGATGGCGCATTTCATTCCACTCAAAGGCTTACCAACAGCAGCAACTCTGGCCCGAGAATTTCTCGAAAACAACGTCCGACTGCACGGTTTTCCTTCAGTTCTAATTTCGGATCGAGGTAGTCAATTTATTTCTCATTTTTGGCGAAGTTGCTGTCGGTCGGCTCAAATTGATGTGAGACTTTCGACCAGCCACCACCCTCAAACCGACGGACAAACCGAGAGGACCAATCAAACTCTGGAACAGTATTTGCGCTGCATGCTACAACAAACTGAAAAAACATGGAAAGATATCCTTTGGATAGCCGAATATGCCTACAATAACTCTGTCCACTCGGGAACTGGTAAGACCCCGTTTTTTCTTTTATACGGTAGTCACCCTCGAACCTCGGAGTTAGATCCACTCCAAGATCGTGGAACACCAGCAGTAGACCACCTGCATTCTACAATCACCCAAGCCTTTAAGGAAGCCGTTTCTCACCTTCAAAGGGCTAAAGAACAATACAAGAAAGGAGCAGACCAACACCGGAAGGAAGCCCCCCAATATCAAGTAGGAGATCAAGTCTGGTTATCCACCAAATATCTACCTCTAAAAGGACCACGCACATTCAACCCAAGATACCTTGGTCCCTATTCCATCACTACCATAGTAAATCCAGTAGCGGTCAAGTTGGACTTGCCCCCTCACATGAAGATGCATCCGGTCTTCCACGTCTCTCTATTAAAACCCGTGCAACCTCAAACCCGACTAACTACATCTCCAAAACCTATTCTAGTTGATGGAGAACTCGAGTTTGAAGTCAAAAGCATCCTGGATTCCAAGATCTCCAAATCTAAACTATTTTACCTGATTGACTGGAAAGGCTACGGTCCCCAAGAAAGATCCTGGGAACCTGCAGAATATGTCCACGCGCCTCGTCTAATCAAAAGATTTCATCGAACATTTCCTAACAAGCCCAAACCCCCGGAGAAGCCCGGTTTGGGAGGGGCCTTGAGGGGGGGTGCTGTCATGATCTCTGCTTCCAAAAGATCAGGACTTGCCCGACTCCCTTGGAAGCAGACCCATAATCCCGGTTCCGAGTGCCAGCCAGTCCCAATTGGGACCTTTTGGACCCTGTCCTGGCGCCAGTGGCACCAGGCTCATAAAGATGCCCAGTCCCAGCGCTGGAAGCGCCGGGCTCATAATGCTTGGGTGGACTTACCTGCAGCAGACCATGCTGCTTACTTACCTGCCAGTTGAACCCCTGATCCTCTTCTGTTTGGGACTACTTTTCCTGTTGGGTGGGGCAGGAGCCACTCCCTAGGTTCAGAACACTGGAACTCTTCTGGAAAGCAGGAACTCTTTTCTTACCTAGGCGTGGCTGTGGAAGGAGACACCTAAGCACTACAGGAGGCTATTTAAACCACACCCGATGGATGAATCTTGCTTTGCGTTATTCTGCATTCTGTGCAGCAGAACGCTCATCGTGTCTTCTGCTTCTGATCCTGGGCCTAAGGGAACAAAGGCTTACCATCCTGGAATCCAGTCTTCAGCAGCACCTGTAAAGACAAAGAAAGAACAGGTTAGCACTACGGTCTTCAGTGGCAGCGCATCTCTTACCTGGTCCATCGGCTGTCACCAACGCCTCGCGCTGCATTCCGGCATCTGAAAGACAAAGGCTTACCTACTCTTCGCAGGCTCCGGAGGTCTTCGCACTGCATTCCGGCATCTGAAAGACAAAAGCTTACCAGCTCTTCGCACGCTCCGGAGGCCTTCGGCGCTGCATCCCGCATCTGAAAGACAAAAGAAGGTGCGTTTAAAGACATTGGGCAACTTTATTACTCACGTGCCATTACTCCTTCCCACGCCGAATCCAGTGGGTATTCCAGCACCCTTCAGCTTCTCTAAAGCTCCGAACTTGTACCTGCAAGATAAAAGGGACAGTTAGTGCGCATCGTGAAGCAGGCTACAAGCGCTTACTTACGTGCTTCCAGGCGCTTCTATTCCTCACGCGGGTTCGATCCTCAACTCTCATCAGCCCGCCATCCGCCATCGCCGGAACCCTGCAAAACAAGGGATATCATTACAAAAGACTTTTAAGACATTTGAAGTGCCCAGAACTTACCGTTCGTGCAGTTAACGCCAGACAGCAGTCCTCTGAGGTCAAGAGGCCTGCACCCTTATCCAGTGAAGAAACTGGTTACGGCACCCTGCCCCGAGGCAGATGGAGAGTTCGGCGTTCACTTACCTAAGGTGAGGGCGTTAACCTTTGGGGTTCTACAGGAGAAGAGAAAGGGAAGAGGAGAGAGGCACCCAATAACCCCAGTTCATTAATCCCATATTTTCTATCTGCAGAGATCTTACTCTTCGAGTCAGACATACAGCGCACAGAGGTCCAGCCCAAAGAGCCAACCGTGTGTTACACATCACCTTTGAAGATACGGCATTCACCCAGTCAAGACCGGCGCCTCTGCGGGAATCAGGTGAGCGTTACAGTTTGAGCTTGAATTCTTTTAAATTCTAACTCAAGTCTCATCCTTTCAAGTGAGACAAATCCAGGAAATAGGTTTGGACCTGATGGGGTCCCTGTGGTCAAAGGTTCAGGCCTATGAGCAGGTAGAGGTAAGACAGGGCCTACATTTGGAGACTCTTCTGCCTCATCTAACTCATCCACAATATTAAAGTTGAGCTCTGACATATCATCATCCTCATCAACATTTTCCACATTTACTGCATGGGTGGGGGTTTCAGTCCCACTCCTCAGACTTTGGTATTCTAACAACTTTTCTATCAATTCAACCTTCTTGCCTTTCACAGCGAGATTCCTAGCTTTACACATATCTCTCAATTGATCAACTGTTAAAGTGACTAGGGTCTCCTGTCTGTAACTTTCCATATCAGTCATGATAAAACAATTGCTTCTCTAGTGTTGCTTAGCCTTGTGAGGGTTATTTGAACAAAGGTAAGAGCAGTACTTTAAAGGATAGTTCCGGGACTTTTTTTTTATTGTCCCTACGGTTCGGCCATGTGTTTTTAAGCATAAATCGGTAGATCGTAGAAAACTTTCAATGGACCTTACCCGACTTTTCGTCCATTAACGTACTCGAAATCAGCCACCATTTTCTGATAATCCTATCATTTCCCCCGATCGACCTGGCTCACCAGCTTTTGCGGCACTAAATCAAATCCCCCGCCCCTGAGCCTGACATCAGCAGACGCGTACCGCCCATTTCCCAACGCCAAAGCACGTTTCGTGTCAACAATCGCTGCGCCTCAGCTAATGAAGTGTCGCCATGGAAATGGCAGGACGCCTCTTTCCTCAATAAGTATAAACACACCGTTTCACAACACACAGCAGCAGATTTTCGATTCCATTACTCTCTCTGTGTTACTTTGAGTATTCTGTGACTCGTTTCTGTGCTCTGGTCAGCTACCTTCGCCGCTTCTAGGCCTTGTGAACACCTGTACCATCTCTGTAAATTATTTTACTTTCTTTACCACACAATGGCTACAATAATGCCGTATATGTACGAGCCCGAGCACACCGAGGAAGAACTACTGGAAAGGCAAGCACGCGAAAACGATGGGGATTCGGACGGCAGTTGGGAGGACCAGTCAACGGATGAAGAGCCTGGACCATGTCGCATGGACGGCGTCTCCACCTGGTGCACGTGCAATCGGTGCGAGCTAATGCCAACTGAGGAGGAGAACTGCTGCTGCCGTGAAAATTCTGGGTGCTTGGCCTACATTTCGGAAGGCGAGCCAAGTCCGCAATGCATCACCGAGCTGCCAGAGTTCAGGGAAGCCTGCCTCTCACGGACCGTGTTGAGGATGATGATGGTGCTTATGCACGAACTTCGCAGCACTGTTCGTCCGCGTAATCCGAGTAACGAGTAAGTATACTCTGGTTGTGATGTCAGTGATGCCACTACTATTTCATGGTCGTCTCCCACATATAAAATTACATCTACATATCATTCGAATGCATGTAAATTGGTTCCATATTGTGCATTTTCTAGATAGAATTTTTTTCAAAGCAGAATGACATTTTTTACCTGAATCGACAGTGATAAGAAAGTTTTGTCATTTTAATACAGTTTGCATCTTTCATTTTCACAGGTGGTACAGGCTGGTGGCCTATCGTTGCTTCACTTGGTGGCTTCACGGGAGGCTCGGACACCGCGTTCGGAGAGTAATACCTGCCTGTGCGGTACTTGCCATTAGACAACATTTCCCCAGCGACAGTGGACAATACCGCGGATTTTCCCTGGATGTGCTGCAACCGGAACTTTACAATGAGTAATGTTTATTATTTATGTTCAATTGAAATTAAGATCTAAAATAAAACCCAACATATATTTTAACAATGGTTGTTTTGATTTTTTAAATGAATCTAGTGTGTCTCCATTGAATAGTCTTCCTGTGCCTTGTCTTTTCACACCACATGTCTCCGGCCAGCATCCTCCCTCACGCTGGCCGCCCACCTTCAATCCACATAACCGTTGAACCCATATGCAGCAGACATACATATGTTATTTTGCGGGTTGGCATCAAGCCTCCCGGCCTTGCCTCCTCCCCCAAAAATACTTACCACACCACTTTGTTGAAGCGTTGGCAATAAAAGGCCGTTGGATTTTATTGATACAAAACATGGTTATAGGTAAATAATCAATATGGTTGATCATAATAAATCATCCTTTTGGGCACCGGGTACAGAGATGACCCCCTCTGGCCCGTGCCGCCTTGCCACCACAGGCCAGCCTGCTGCTGACTAACTGCCTAGGCATCCAGGGTCTCCAGGGTGAACTGCACCCATATATTCTCCTGGGAGGGTGAGGTATTTATAAACTCACCCCCCTGCCTTCCATGTACTAGATCCTGCAGCCTGCCTCTTACATGCAGTTAGATGGCCTCTCCTTGGTGAGGCCCTGCGGCAAACGAGTCTTGTCTGCACGACCACCGCCCCAATCCACCCCCCGCCCTATCAAAGGCAGTTCGCACCGGGGTACTTGCGCTGGCAAGTGGAGCTGTCAGGGAGCGATAAAGGCCAAGAGGTGCCAAAGACCATGTACACTTCAAAGTGGTCTATAGAGCATGGGTTGTTGTTCCCATGTCTACCTCCAGACCCCGTGTCTCCTGCCAAGCATCCCCCCTCACGCTGGACGGCCCCCTGCAATCCACATAAGTGTGTCTCCATTCACGAGTCTTCCTGTGTCTTATCTGCACGACCACCGCCCCAATCCACCCCCCGCCCTATCAAAGGCAGTTCGCACCGGGGTACTTGTGCTGGCAAGTGGAGCTGTCAGGGAGCGATAAAGGCCAAGAGGTGCCAAAGACCATGTACACTTCAAAGTGGTCTATAGAGCATGGGTTGTTGTTCCCATGTCTACCTCCAGACCCCGTGTCTCCTGCCAAGCATCCCCCCTCACGCTGGACGGCCCCCTGCAAACCGCATAATGCCACGACATATACACGTCATTCATTCACAAGCACACCCCTGTTTCGAATTCTTTATAACCCACTTCATATTTCTAATGAGAACTTCTTTGCGCTTTGCTAGTCAACCCGTGAAGGTGCTGGTTATCTGCTCTTCGTCTCTGTGAACTTCCGTGACCACTTCGAGGAAACTCGTCAGTTTGCAACCTGTGAACTGCTCCTTGTTCTACGACAAGAAACTACTCTGATCCCTGCATCTAACTGTTTGTTCGTCAAGGTAAGGCCATGTACCATAATCATTTTGCGTCCAATTTCTTTTCGTTCAAGACAGTACATGCAAGGAACTAGTCACATGTTCTGAGTTTAGTCAAATTATTTTTCTATTTTTTTAAAGTTATTCAAATACTTATCCGCATGTGAATAACGTGTATAGTTCCAAGAACCAAAACGAACCTTGCATTGAACCTTTTATGTGTCATTTAATTTTTTAACACATTGGTATTCATAGAGAATTGTTGATCTTTACTTTTCAGAACTTTCCACAATGCCTGCCTGTTCCATTGGCGGTTGCCCTTCGAAGACCCATAATAAATCTGAGGGTACTATAATGCATGTTTTCCCTAAAACAATAGATCAGATAAGAGAATGGGTCCGATATTGCGGATATCCACCGTCTGAGCTTGAAAGTAGAGTTCTAGAAGTCTTTGCGGACAAGAGGGGTGATCGATACCGCATCTGCAGCAGGCACTTAAGCTCAGACATGTACTCCACATCATTGCTAATAAAGAAGAACACACCGCGAGCGAGGCGAAAATTGCTCTCAACCGCTATTCCCACTCTATTCGTCCACATCCCTCCACTGGTGAGTCAAGTTTACGTATTTATCTCTCGGCCTTGCGGTAGTGTGTAGCATTAGCTAACAATAATTTCCCCATTTATGTATCCACTCAATATGAAGGCGGAAGATTCTCCATCCGTGTCGTTATTGCAGTCATCAGCCACTTCAAGCGCCTATCGGGTAATCTTACTTGGCTATTCTGCCACTGACTTGTTTTAGGCATGTAAATCAATAGTTTTAATTTATCGTGTAATTATTTTACCTAATGGTACACCCTTGTACTCGTCCTCTAGTCTTTGTTTTCAGTTATAATTATTGTTATCCAAAATAATGCAAGTACTGTCTTTCAGGGAGATGCTGAGGAGTCCAACGTATTGACGACAACCGTTGATGTCACTCAGATGCTCGAGGTACGTTTCCGAACAGTTCCATCGATGGAGATCATCAGATCTTGCATTCTTGTAGCGTGATTGTTACACACAATGTTTCTTTTGTTTTTAGCCATTGATATGTCCTTCTGTCGGCGCCCTCCTATGTGTCTTCTTTTTTCAATATTGTGTTCATTACAAATGAAAGTCCTATGTTTCAGGGAGTCGATGGAGCATTAGTCCAAGAAGAAGGGGGAGCATGCAGTTACGGGTCGGCGCAACAGCTTGCAGAAGTGTGCACCGCAGTTACATCGTCCCTTGATGTTCTTATGCATTTCGAGGTATGGATACTGACAGTTCGATCAAGCGAGATCATATGACGTGATTACATCCGCTATACTTCCTTCTTTATTAACGCAAGTACTATGTTTCAGGGAGATGACGGAGCTTCTTCTACAAGAACATCACCCCTAGTAGTTGATGCAGATCTCTGGGTGGTGACACTTCCAACGATCGAGCAAATCGAATCATATTTAGATATCCATTATTTATTTTAGACAACTGATCATTTGTGCAGGTCTATTTAGATGAGCCGTTGACGCCTGCACAAAGTTTATGTTCTTTTTAACAAAATAGAAAACCATACTAATGCAAATACTGTGTTTCAGGGAGTTGCTGAAGCGTCATCTTCAATAATATCATCAATAGAAGTCTATGCGGAGCCCGAGGTATGGATCTTGACAGTTCCATCTAACTAGATCAACAATGCGTGAATAATTGTCGTTTGAATGTTCTACACAATGCGTTCATTCGTGTTTTGCTATTGAGATGTACGTGGGTATTGGTCCCCAAGTACATTTTGTGTTTTCAATATTATTATACATACTAATGAAAGTTCTATGTTTCAGGGAGTCGATGGAGCGTCAGTGCGTGATGGATGTGCTTATCATGAAAATATAGTCGTTGCAGCGCAAGAGGAAGTGGAGACATGCATACACGAGTCGGAGCAACAGCGCCCTAATGTTGAAGTTCGAGGCAAGAAAGTTTCAAAGAAAAGAAAGCAAAAGAAGGTTAGTGTCCTGGTCACTATATTATGTTGTTTTTCACTGTTAATAGTTCAATACTGTAAGTTGTGTTTAAACTGAACATCCCTTTTCCAATCTGTCCTCTAGTTGCGAGTGGGTGTACGAACTAGATCTACACAGACAGTGAAGCGAACGAGAGATGTTGCTTGTCAAACCTTTTGGCAGGGACTTGAGAATGAAGATGCATCGTGCCAATGGGAAGAATATGAAGTGATTGACAACGGAGCTATACCACCACCAGCCATTGATAGTGAATGTCCTCCTGGTAGTTCGGATGCAGTCGGAGATCAATTCACAGAATCCACACCCGCAAAAACTAAGACCGCGAGAAAGTTGAAGAAATTGTTTTACTCACCCATCGCCGGAGAAGGAACAGATGTTGCAATGGAAGAGAATGAAGTGGACGACAATGAAACACCATCAATATCACTAAACATAGCGGAAGACGATATCAGAGATTCTACCTTTCATGTGAGTGACATGTCCTCAACGTTACAGGCCGAACCAGCTGGGATGCAGAGTGACAGTATAAGGAAAGAGGCCAAATTCATTGTATTCGATAGTTGTTTGATTGATATTATTATTCGGATGAAATGTGGGCATTCGGTTGGTGGGGAAGAATGTGGGGAGCCATTGATTAATGTGACTCGTGCAATTCGAGGCACTAACCTTAAAATACATGCCACCTGTACAAAATATCATCCTTTCTCATGGTCTGCACAACCCATGCTGGGGCAACTGCCAGCAGGCAATCTACTTTGTGCAGCGGCTGCACTTTTTAGTGGTTCAAGTTTTAAAAAGTTAGAGTCTTTCTTTCAGTTTGTGGGAATCCATTTCATTGCGAAAACTCAGTTCTACAAATACCAAACCGATTATCTATTTCCAGCAATTAGCGAAGCTTGGAGAATGGAAAAAATGTCTATTGATAGTACATTCGCGGGCAAGCGGTTCAGGCTAGCCGGTGATGGACAGTGCGACAGCCCAGGATTTTCAGCCAAGTACTGCACCTACCACTTTCAGGACATGGAAAGTAAGAAAATTGTGAGTTTGGTGGTCGTGCAGGTGTCACAAAGTACATCCTCAGTGGCCATGGAGAAAGTTGGCTTTGTAGCATCATTGCAAGAACTACAATCGCGGGGAATGGTGATCGACCTGATAGCCACGGACAGACACGTTTCAATTACCAAGACAATGAGAGAAGAGTACAAAAATATAAATCACCAATTTGACGTTTGGCATCTTGCAAAAACAATCAATAAAAAAATGTCGGCTGCAGGTAAAAAAAAAGATATGCAAGGTATTTCACAGTGGTCCAAGTCAATCAGCAACCATCTTTGGTGGAGCTCAAAAACATGTGGAGGGTCGTTGGAAATTCTACTGGAAAAATGGCGGTCAGTAATGCTACACTGTAGCAACGTTCACCGCTGGACCACAAACCAACATTTCCACCATTGTGAACATGGCCATTTGTCCACAGAGGAGGCACGGAAGAAGAAGTGGTTGATTCCTTCATCACCCACTCACAAAGCCATTGAAAAGATTGTATTTGATAAAACTATAACAAGAGATTTGAGGGGACTCACGGAATTCTGCCACACAGGAGATTTGGAGGTGTTCCACAATATGTGCCTAAAGTACAGGCCAAAACGATTGCATTTTGGCATGGAGGGCATGATAAATCGGACTCTTCTAGCGGTCTTGGCACATAACCATAATGTTGGCCGTCAACAAAGTAGGACGACCGGAACTTTAGGGACGCTTCGCTACAATAAGGCCTTCACTAAAAGAAGTAAACAATGGGTGATCAAACCAGTGTTTGAGGATATGCAATATGAGTTTATTGAGAGACTTATTGTTGATGTCCTAGATAGGCACATACATGGAGTTGTGAACGAACCTGTGCAGGGGACAACTGCATTGCCACCCAACATTGCCTCTGTTCCATGTCCACCTAAAGCAGAGCTCATTGAGAAATACACATCACGGTTTAAATGATTGTAATTTGATTGTCTGTTCTCTCGAGTCTCCTCATGTCGCAGGCCCATTGAATATGTGTAGCTATGTATTGTGTAAATAAAAGTGATTGCTCAGTGTACATGCAATGTGTCTCTCCACCCTTGTTCATTTGCGCATTAAATTAAACCAAACAGTAATATAAATAATTTTTCAAAAAATATAGAATGTCTCTGTATTTATGGTTCGCTGGGGCTGCAATTGCACGCAGACAAAATGCAAAGATGGAGTGTAAATTTCAAGTCCTGTGAGATGGTCTTACACTGAATGTAGCTAACTAGGAATGTGTGCTCGTTCAAAGTGAAGGTCAGCTGCTTTGATTTTTTGCTCGGGTGCCGGAATGGCCCACGACTCAGTATAAGGTTCTATTGTTATTTGACCTTGACAGGCCGGGACCATCCCGAAAGACTTCTTTTTGGGGGTGTGGGGCAATAACGTAAGAAACGATAATGAATATAATTTCAGAAACGAAAGCCATTTAATGTTCGTTCATTAGAAGAAATAACGTCGGCATAGAAGGAGTGGTATTTCGGGGCTGCCCTACGCACAGACACAATGGAAAATGCAAATATAATGTAAGTAACTCTTTAGATGAGTTTATACCGCAATTTAATTACTATACAGTAGCTTTAAAGACGGGTTAAATTGTACTTGTTCGTTCTATGTGGCATATTGTTTTGTACCGCGCACTATCTTGAGGAGAACCATCTCCTTTTACGGAAGCACCTCAAAACCTTCCTCTTTGCTTCTGCTTTCTCTCTCCCTCTCCCCTGCTACAACTGGTCCACTGTCTGCGACCTCGGTCCTGGGCCCTTCCACTCTCCACCTGCACTGCCTCCCTGTCAACCCCTGCACTGGGGGACTGTCTCAGTATCCTACAGCCCCCCCTTGACGTATAATACCCAGTTGCACTGTCCTAGCTATGAAATCATTTCCCGACCTAATATATAAAATGAATAATTTTAATAAAGACCTGATGGTGAGACTAATTTCATTTTTTATGTTTTTAAAACAGGTACATCCTTCGTTATTGTATGTGTCACAAGTACCAGACACTGGCGGATGGCTTTTTCAACCGCCAGTTGCTTCTCCGCGTGAACAACGTTACCACCCTGACCATTTTATGGGACGATCGCCAAGTACAAGTATGCCCTTACGCGGTACTAACGGCTAGATGCAACATACAGACCGTTGTGGTGGCCTAGTGCCTCGTTGTTGGAACAGCCATGCGATTATCAGTGCGACCGAAGAGCTTATTTTATCGTAAACCAACACCCTGTGTACTGCACACGAACATCGCTTGCCTCAAGACGAACTATTTTGGATCGAGAGCAAAGAAAAATGCAAATCGCTGAATATTCTCTAAACATTTGATGTCCAATAAATGTACTTTGCCAAATGTACAATCTTGCCGTTTGCTTTTAAACCACAGTTTCATATTCCGAATTGTGGCGCTGTATTGTGAGATGATCTAAGACCCTGTGTACAGCAAAGGAACATCGCTTGCCTCAAGACGAACTATTTTGGATCGAAAGCAAAGAAAAATGCAAATCGCTGAATATTCTCTAAACATTTGATGTCAAATAAATGTACTTTACCAAATTTACAATCTTGCGGTTTGATTTAAAAGTACAGTTTCATATTCCGAATTGTGGCACGCTGTGTTGTGAGCTGATCTGTGTTGGTTTCCGGGTTCTGTGTGGAGTCGCGTAGAAGACGCCTGGGCGCGTTTGCCTACGCAGCACAGTCACGTCACGGATAGAAGCGGGGAATATGAATGTTTTGATAAAGTCTGTTTCAGGGGCGGGGGATTTGATTTAGTGCCGCAAAAGCAGGTGAGCCAGGTCGATGGGGGGAAATGATAGGATTATCAGAAAATGGCGGCTGATTTCGAGTGCGTTAATGGACGAAAAGTCGGGTAAGGTCCATAGGAAAGTTTTCTACGATCTACCGATTTATGCTTAAAAACACATGGCCGAACCGTAGGGACAATTAAAAAAACGTCCCGGAACTATCCTTTAAATGTATACTTTATCCTCACCACTGTACACCAGTGTTAGGCAGAAGCATGTGCAGAACCCTTTGGGAATACTACACAGAATTAAGACTACAAGTTTAAGTACAATTTCACCTTTGGTACATGCCTGTACTACACAGTAAAGTGGTAGCTATGGCTGAGCAGCCAGCCTTATCTCAAGAGTAAAGTGAGCAGTAGAACAAGTAACACAAAGGGCCAACAAATTACAGTGATTCAAACAAGCACTTACTCAAGGTAAAAGAATATAAATTTATTTACACAGTCAGTTTGAAAACATTACACTAGCAAGAGCAGCTCAATATCACAGAGTAATAAACCCCAAATACATAACCGGTAAGTAAATGAACAAGTTCAGCTCCCCTGAAGTGGGGAGAAAATGGCACTTCAGGTACTTTTAAAAGGGGTAAAAAGACAAGGTTATAAGAAAACACAGCACAAATACTTGCATAGGTAGGGCAATGGGCTTTAGTTAACTACAACCAGCATTTCTTCTCAATAGGCCTGGGCCAAGTCAATGGTTCAGAGTCTTTGGGGGTTATTACTTTTTTATTTTATTTTTTATTTTTTTATTTGCTTGGTTGTAAAACAACCTTTCAAATAATTCATAGAAAAGAAAACAATACAATCACATAATATACATAATATATACATTGTTCACATGAAGGATAACAAAATTTAAAAGAGAAATAAACAAAAATCAAAATACATATTAAATACATGAGTGTGGTTAGGGTAATTCTTTGTCAGAGCATAACTGAAACCAGAAATTCATGGAAAATCTTTCACACAAAACGAATAACAAATGTTCTGTAATCATACTTGCCATTGCAGTTACTTGCTTAATTACTGATTAGTGTCAATATTGACCAATGACAAAATCGTTTCTAAATATTGTACTAACGCAATTCTAATTGCCAGTTCACTGCTAGTAAAAATTGCAAACCAAATTTCATCTTCAGTCATTGGAGTGTACACACATAATAGACCCTGAAAGTAAGTTTTTCTCATTGAGGTTAGCTCTGGACAGATTACAACCAGATGTTGTACTGTTTCTGGACATTTCTCATTGAGACAGAATCGACAATGACTTGAATGTTTTGGAAGGTGACCCCTTCTACCAATATTTCTGCTGTTGGTAATAAGTTCAGTCTAAATCGTATATATTGTTGTTTAATATGGGAAGATGGAAATTTTAACACATAGTCAGCCATAACTCAGAAGTTTTTTGATCTAAATAGATAGGCGTTAAATTCTTTGTAGGTGCAACATTTGGCTCTGTTAGAGATCCAATCGTGTTGTAACAATTTTGTTTTTGCACGATTAGGATTCGTTAGCAACACCTCAATTGATATGCACGCGTCTGACAGTGCGTTTAGTATATAGCTTCGCCACTGAAAAGGAAAGACATGATCCAAGCTAATAAGATGGTAAGCAAGAGCACACAAGATGTTCTTTGTTCTGAGACCCAGCAGACATTTGCGAAAAAGGTTGGCCATTTTCCATAACAGTTGAGCAGATAGTGATATTAGACCTAGTTCAAAGCGGATTATGGGTAGTGGAGTGCACTTTGGTAGTTTTAACAACGAATTCCAGAACCTACCCTTACATACATCCCAAAGTTTGCATTTTAAAGGTAATTTTGTTTCAGCTCCATATAACAAAATCGGTACCACCTTACTTTGATAAAACATCATGATATTTTTGCATGAAAATCTCCCAAATTTAGATGTTAGAATATTTGCTTGAGATTTCAAGTTTTGCAATTTTGAATTCAACGTTGAGATATAAAAAGCATCTGAGAGAACATTGTACACCATTGAACCCAGGTACTTATATTCGGAAACGTTCATTAATGGCATAGTCTGCAGGTGCCAACTATAACTTTTTTGAGGGATGGACTTGTTGCGATGACAGGCAACTACTTGTTTTTTTTTTTAGATTGATTATAAGATTGTTATCTGTAGAATACCTTGATAGTTAATTCAGTACATTTTGCAATCCACTGGGTGTTTGAGATAACAAAATCAAATCATATGCATATGACATCCATGCAATTTGTTGTCCACCCATTTTTGGCGCATCATTTATAGAGTTCATTAGTTGTTCACCCAGATCAAGAATAAACAGGTTAAATAAAAAGGAGGCCAGGATGCAGCCCTGTTTAAGCCCTCGTTCGGTCAAAATAAATGCAGACAATAGACCTTCTATCGTGAGTCTGATTGTAGTGTTGTATTAGCATGCAACTGCTTAATGATGGATATTAGAGAGGAGGGACAGCCATACTGAGCCAGTTTGTCATATAGCATTTTGCGATCAACAGAATCAAATGCCACCCGGAAATCAACAAACGCAAGATATAGTGTTTGTTTCCGGGTGGCAAATTGGGATCTCAGAATATTTAGAGTCATGATGTTTGAAGATGTTCCCAGTCCTGAGATGAAACCTGTTTGGAATGGGTCTCTTTTCTCTCGGTCTGTTGCCCACCTATTTAAGTCCCTGAGAACAATTTGGTTAAATATTTTCCCCGGCCCATCCAACAAGGCAATATGCCTGTAATTTGCCGGATTTGATCTATTCCCCTTTTTGTAAATCGGGAGTATAATCGAATGTTTCCATGACTTTGGGATGTTTTGTGTTTGGGTGATGTTAGAAAACATGGTATACAATATTTCTGAGCATAATTTCAGGGTGTAATTTGATAAACCATCTGGTCCTGGGGCACGTGATTGACTCGCTTCATTTATGTAGTATTCAATGTCTTCCCTATCATAGCTCAGTGTGAATTTATCAGCAGAACACTCTAAATGACTGTTGTTTTTGCATATTGGATGTTTGAATAGGTCTGTATAATATTTGACCCAGACTTGCTCAGAAACATTGTTAGATTGATATTTGAGTTGGTGTCCAGCAGTGGATTGATTAGGAATGGCCCAAATTTGTGCTGTGTTCTTCCAAGCTAAAGCCCTTAACATGGAAACACTGTTGTTCTGGTATATGGAAGCTTTGTAGCGTTGCAACCAGTGTTTATGCCATGTTTTAATATTGGTTAATAATGGACCTCTAATGTTGGGTGATAATTTCATGGCCTGTCGCTTATTAGAGCGATAGATGGTTTTGGCTGTTTGTACTTGTTTGTTATATGCATGTAACGTTTGTGACTTGGGCATTGTAAATTTTTTCATCTTGGGTTGGAATAATTGCATTAGATCATGGTATACAATTTCATCATGCTGCACCTTTGCTGCTTTGGTTATCTCCAAAGCATAGAAATGATTAAACCTTTTGAAGGAGGTTTCAGACCAACGTAGTCTGTTGCCTCCACTATTTACTGTGACGATGCTTACTGGACAACTGTCTCTTAGATTTGGCAGAGATTCATTTCTCTGCCAATTCATGAGTAGACAATTGTGATCACTAAGAGTTGTCGGTTGAATGGAGAATTTAGTTACATCAGCAATAATTTCTTGACTTACATAAATGTAGTCGATGATTACTGTTGACTTTCCTCTATGCCATGTTGGTCTTGGAGGTATATCATCTGCAAATGTTCCATTCAGCATTTGGAGATTCCGTGATTTGATGAAATGATTCCATGCCTTGAGTCTAGAGTTATGTGCAGATTTCCCCAAGCAATGCAAGTTCAAATCTCCTGCTAGAATGACGGAGGAGACAGTGCTATCAATTGATATTGATATTGATATTTTATTTCTATCGCGCTCGTACAACAGTGTTTCAGAGCGCGACAAGGCAAGGGAAGGGGAACAGGGGAGAACAAAAACAACGATCTTACTAGGCCCAGTGACATTGAGAACGCGCATGTGCAGGGTAGAGGGGGAAGGGGAGAAGTGCATGGAAGGGGGAACAAAAGGAGAGTGCGGAGCGAGAAGGAAAAAAAAATAATAATAATAAAATAATAAATAAAAAGGCAACAAACAATGGGAGTACAGCCAGCAAGTGGCAAGTGCTGGGTTTATGGCAGCAGGCCGGGTAGGTCTGAAAGTGCAGGAAGAAAAGGGGAGGGCTGTATGGGTACAGATACAGACCCCAGTGCAAGGGGTGGCCCAGAGGCAGTGCGTGAGGGTGGCAAGATGAGCAGGTACCTGGGCCCTGATGACAGAGGGTGGCCAGGTGCATGGGGCCGAGGGAGAGTAGAATCAGCAGGGGAGAGGAGAGGAGAAGGCAGAAGCAAAGAGGAAGGTTTTGAGGTGCTTCCGGAACCGGAGATGGTTCTCCTCAAGTTTTAGAGTGGCAGGGAGTCTGTACCAGAGGGAGGCCCCAGCCGAAGACAGAGATCTACCCCCAGATCGTTTCTTTCAGAAACGACTGACCCTGAGGGAGTTAGAGGGAGAGGAGCGGAGTGCTCGAGATGGGAGGTATTTGCAGAGGGATAGCTGAAGGTATGTTGGACCCAGGCCCCAGAAAGCCTTTTGGACAATGCAGAGGGTTTTGAATTTAATCCTTGCATTCACTGGGAGCCAATGAAGAGATTTCAGAGCTGGAAAGATACGATCCCAGGGCTTGAGGCCAAGGAAAGGTCTTGCAGTTCTGTTCTGGATAAGTTGTAAAGGGCGGAGAGTAGAGGCAGGTAGATTAAGAAAGAGGCTGTTGCAATATCAAGACATGCTAAATCCAGAAGACGAGCCACATCTCTCATGAAGATGGTTTCAGAGATACCAAGGGGATTCCAGTAAGCATTGATCAAAGCATAGGTTACAGTGCCTAATTTTAATTTTACCATTTGTAGAAAACGATTTGGAGATATCCAGTTCTCAGATTTGAATGATGAGTGTTGTCTTATGGCTATCAGTAGCCCAGAGGTGGGCCTACCAAAACTCGATTTTTGGGCCACATTTAAATATACATAGTATTTATCCCAGATCGGGAGTGTTGTAAACCATGTTTCTTGAAACATTACGACGTCAATATTGTCCAAGTTTGTATTTCGACTATTTATTAAATGCTGGAATCCCCTCGTAATCCAACTGAAAAGAGAGATGTTGGCTCTTCCTGTGGAAGGGCCTAGTTAATGCATAGTTTGACAATTACATGCTGTCTTCCCTTTGTGTTCCCAGATGGTTTGTTTGGCACTATTTAAACCATTCTTCTCCAGGGAAGGTGCACACACTGAAGTACATGATGGATGAGTTGGTACTATGACTTGAGGTGTTATATTATTCACATTTATGATGAATCCCAAGTCATACAGTTGTTTTTTTGCAAGCCAGATAGTATTGAGAACAACCCTCAAATTTATCCATAATTTAACCGATGACAAGGACTGTGGGTTCTCAAATTCAGTTGAATGTCAACAGAGTTTATATCTTCCAACTCAGGTATCTCAGAGAAAATTGTTAGTATAGATTTCTGATTTAAATCATACTGGACACATGGAGGTGGCTGACACAAGATGACTAATGAGTACAGGGCAGGTCGTTTAACAATCACATTTGCAGTTCTTTTTGTTAGTTGAGGTCCAGAAGATGCAATGATGTTGGTTGAAGAGGTTTCTTGGATTTTGAGTCAGTGGATTTTGCAATAGCTGTTTCTATTAAACGATACATTTCAAGGGCTAGTGTTGAGATTATACTCAAGGTAAATTTTTCAGAAGTAGAATTTGTTACGTTCTGTGCTCTAATTGATGGTTCGGGCACTACATCAGATGGTTGCTCCATTTCATCTACCGGAATTGTTGATGCTTGGGGTAAATTGCAACTTCCAGAAGGGTCCGGTTTCCTGAGTGGTACATGCGCGCAGGCTGTTTCCGTCAGTTGCACGTAAGATTCTTGTTGTTGAGAGCTTCGCCTAGGTTCACAATGAGTAAGATATTTTTGCGATGGTTGCGCTGACATGTAAGCATCAACAGCGTGCCTGATCTCTTTTATGTGTAGTTCCAGCATGTGTAAAGAGGAGCCCAATGGATTAACGAGCGTGTCATTTTTATGTTTGCATGTCGAATCAAGAGAAGTCTTGACAGATAGTGTTTCGGATCCATTCAATTTGGTGATAATTTCAATCGATTCACTAAACAGTTCTTGGGTGGATGAGTTGGAAACACAACTGTTCTGGACATTATTTTTGCGTGCTTGTACTTGCAACTGATATTTCTTAGAGATCGCCTTAGAAGCTAATGTGCTAGCTTTTTTTGACGATCCTGTTTTCTTGTTTGATCACTGAGAGCAAGTGGCATAGACAGTACTTGGCAACCTAACATTTTTTAAATTCATAGACTGACCAACTTCTCTTATCCCACTTTGAATGGTTCTTATCCCACTTAGAGTGGCCTACGTTTTTTTTCTCTTCCAAAGTGGTGTACTTTCCTTTCCCTAGTTTTATTTCTATATCATAATTGGGAATATTATCTCGTTGGGGTGTCTGTGGTTTTTTTAGGAAGATAGAAGCAATCTTTGGAATTTTAATTGGTATCTCTCTAGTATTTTCCGTGACTGAAACTAGTGTTCAACATTTCTCAGACTTTGATTTGAGGAATATCGGTGCTATCTTAAGATTGCTTGTGGAAGATCTATTGATTTGGTAAGAGTTGACTTAGCCATATGTCTTTCGATTTGTGAGCCTTTTGACTTTGTCATGTGATCATGTTCTTTCTGATTAATTACTCCTTCACCCACCTTATCTACGGCTCTATTCATAGCTGTTCCTTGACTGTTCGTATTCATCTTGCTTGATGTATAATCACACTGGATATTGGTTGTGTTTGATTCAACCATTGCCAAATCCATCTTCACCACAGCTGGTTCTGTGTTATTAATTCTTTTCACAGCCATTCGAGAGTTGATATTAATTTGCTTTAGTTTCCTTTGTTTTTTCAATTTTTGTCTCTCTTCTTTTTGTAAACTGATTCTGTCTTTTTGTCGTTGTTGCCTCCTCGCTTCTCTCTTTCGCTCTTTGTTCCTAGTTGGAATAACAGTTTGCAGGAATTTCTCTTGTGCTAGATCCTCTTGATTCTGAATTTGGTCAGAGGGACTGGTTGGCTCTAATTTATCCTGCATGTGTCCATCTCAGAAATCCTCCTCCAAATTGGCCAAATGCCTAAACTCCTCCAGAATAGATTCAGATAGAGGAGTATCATCAATTGGTAGGGAGTGGCTCTCATTTTGAGGATGATCTAATTCCCTCTGATTTAGGAGGTGTAGTTGTGCCAATATCTCTTGGTGTATTTTTCTGTCCATTGCTTCAAGCTCACCTTTTGTGATTAAGGATCTCTGAATGGCTAAAAGATCTAAACTTTGTTTCGTAATTTCCAGCTTTAGGTCCTGTAATGTCTGCTTAAGATCTGTATTGATAGCATGACAGCAGCTGACCACGGCCCCATCCAGTGTGGTTACGTCTCTTATTAGTTCAAGTAAGGATCCAGTTTGGGACTGAACTTCTCCCTTGAACAATTCAAAGACAGAGACTGAAGAGCTTAAAACATAATTTAGTAGACTCAAGGTATTATTAGTGGGGTGCACCACGTCTTCCATAGGTTCTGCTGGTTGCTTTGGAATGATCACATCAAAGTTTGTTGGTCTTGCATTCTCTTCATCAGTGATTAGACAAGACTCTCAACGTAATTCCGAGAGATGCAGTTGTTCCAACACATGATCACCTGTTTCCAAATCAAATTGAGTTGTGGATTTAATATCCCCAAAATGTTGATCTATTTTTTTCTGTATTTTCGAGGTGGTGACAGTGAATTCAAGCCCCTTTTTCCAATTGCTCACTGCAATTGAATCAGCTCCTGAAGTGCCAACAGATCTTGTAGGAGTAGAGTGATTATTCTGCATATGAACTAGAGCCAATGTCTGCTGATTCTCAACAGGTAGTGTGTTGTTAGTTCTTATGTTTGTGTGAGCACTTTCAGATCCATCAACATGGTTCCTATTTGAAATTTCACTGTCAAACCATTCAGGCGCCTTCAGATCATCCATTAAAGGGTTACTGCATAGTTTCATGATTCAGTATTTTGGTGGAAGTTGTTTTTTTACTATTGCTTCTTGAGCAAGAATGGAGCTGGTTTCCTAATTATCCAACACTCCAATTCTCTAAGCACAATAATTTAACACACGGGAGAATCACAGGAAAGCCAAAGTCGGCAATCTTCTGTTGCGTAAGTGACTGATAGATGAAGTTCACAATGCAAATGGCAAATGATCAGCACAAGACAATTTGATGCCTTTTGTTCATATTATTTAAAGGGGAGGATCCCACAATCACCACCTAAAAAGAAAGCAATTTGGGTGGCACAAAAGCTAAATTCAACAGTCGCTGCTTGTGTTCACTAGGTAAGCAATTAGACATTGAAAAGATGAAGAATTGTACTCAGGCGGTACAAAGGCGATATGCCAGCAGTCACAGTGCGAGCACAACAGGTGATCAATGAGGTCAGTTTACTGTTAGTGCAACTGAGAGATTAAGAAGGTGGGCTCAGACGGCTCAAAGGCAAAATACCAGCAGTCACTGCACGAGTAACAAGATAAACAGTTTGAAGTTGGTGTAGTTGTCAGCATTAAGGGTGCACTCGGGCGGCTCAAAGGCAAAATGCCAACAGTCACCGTGCGAGCACAACAGCAGTCACCTGCTTATAATTTGTAGATCCAAATAGTTGAAAGGTAGAATACCAACAGACACTATGAGCACAGCAGGCAAACAGTTCAAAGCCGGCTCAGCTGCCACCATGGACCAGGGTCTGGGGCGGCTCAAAGGCGAAACGTCGGCAGTCACCGCACGAGCACAGCAGGCAAAACACGACACCTGCAATTGATTGTATAGTAAGAATTGCTGAGGATTACCAAAGAGCAAGAGGGCGCGTGAGATGTCCAATGCAGATCGAATCCCTGCAGACGGCAGCTCGGACTGCTCAGACTGCCTTCACTCGCCTCCGCTCCGCTCCGTGGTAGAAATTCGTTTTATGTAGCTGTTGCTGCAGCTCCTCCTGGTTTTGGAAAACACTGTGGAAAGACTATTCCAAATGGTAAAGTAGAAGGACAGACTGCTCAGACTGCCTTCACTCACCTCCACTCCGCTCCGCGGTAGAAATGGGTTTTTTGTAGCTGTTGCTGCAGCTCCTCCTGATTTTGGAAAACACTGTGGAAAGACTATTCCAAATGGTAAAGTAGAAGGACAGACTGCTCAGACTGCCTTCACTTGCCTCCACTCCGCTCCACTCCGTGGTAGAAATTAGTTTTTTGTAGCTGTTGCTGCAGCTCCACCTGATTTTGGAAAACACTGTGGAAAGACTATTCCAAATGGTAAAGTAGAAGGACAGACTGCTCAGACTGCCTTCACTCGCCTCCACTTATTACGAATTAGGAGGTAACCATGCCGCTATTAGCGGTATGGCTACCCCCTTACCGGGTATCGGATCCGGGTTCCTTGAATGAGGAATTACCGGGCCATTCCGACCTTGGAGGGCCCGGTATTTCCTCATTCAAGGAACCCATCCTCATTCAAGGAACCCAGCCCCAATAGGGCTCAATGGGAATGGGGAGGGTGCTAACAATGGGCTCGTTATTAGCATCCTGGTCTGCTCACGGGACCCGCTAAGGGTACCTGGTAAAAACAGGGTTCCCACAAGCAGACTCGTAATGCGACGGTAAGGGGTTGACGGCCGTTAACCCCTTACCACCACACTCGTAATGACCCGCTTTGTATAGGATAGCACAGTTCTGGTAGATAGCGGTTCAGTCTTTGCCACGGAGTTTAGAAGAATTTGGCTAGGCGAAAAGTTTGATGAATGTTTATGGAAGGACAAGCCTTCGAAGTTCAGAAAGTTTCCACGAACTTTCGTGATGGCTGAAAAGATTTCCGGACCGCGTTTGCACAGTACATTTGTATTGAAGAAGAGCTGTAGCTGAGGCAGTTGTTCCTGGCAGTTTGAGCAGCAGATCTCGCTGTTCCTGAGATTCAGTCGTGGGGACAAGAAGGAGGACGTCGGGAGGTTCCTGCACTGCCCAGGGATGAGGCCAAAAGCTTAGCAAGATGTGGGTTTAAGGTGTAAGTGCTTTAAAGTCCACAAGCTGGTCTCCTTCCCTCTGGCTATCCGGTTTTCAACAGCACTCTGATGAAAATTCGACCAGATTGGGACGGTGTCCAGGTGGCTTGCGAGTTGGTTGTTCCCATAAACTCAAGGGAAGAAGTTAACCTTGAAGGGCTTCTCTGTCGATGGAGTTTCAGGCAATTCATATCTGCAGCAGGCTTCACCGGTCGTCCAGGAGTTGCAGCAGTCCTCTTCCTTCAGCTCGTCTTCGGTTCTTTCGTTCCAGTGGTCGACTCTGCTTTCTAAGTCCCAAAGACCTGCTTTTAAACAGTTTTCCCCCATTCATTCCAGCCTGGCTGTCACTCACACAGCAGGGTGGCTGTCCTTGCCGGACAGCCAGCTTGCCAATCACACCAGAGTGCATTCAGGTCTCCTAGGAGACTAACAACAGGGAGTTTCGTGCACCGCCATCACATCCTGTCCACCCTAGACACTCAGGCGCCAGAGGGCTTCAGCACTGAAGCCCGCCAAAGGCCAACGGTCAAAGGGACCAAACCTGGTTTGGCGCGCAGAGACAAACACAAGAAGGACCTTTCCTAAAAGAAATGGCGAGTCTGTTTTTACAGATAGGTCTGGGGCGCCATATTGAAAAACATGGCTGACCCGATTTTTAGCTACCGTTGTTAGCGGTCGTGAAAAATCATGGTAGTTTGATCTAAACCTCTGCTACTAGCCATTTAAAGTAGGAAAGGGTAACATTTGACTGTTACATGAGTGTTTTGACTCAGGGGAAGCTAGGCAACCCCTCCAGCACTCTATAGTAAGATAGTGTGTGCTGGGTCAGTACATTTAAAGAGACTAGTAAAGTCAATTTAACTTTACATGTTCTGGGAGACAGTAGTCAGTCCCAGAGAAGGTATTTAAACCTTAGGAAGTCTGAAGGTGCTGTGTGACACACAGAAAAAGATGATGCCTATGGAGTTGTTTTAAAACTCCATAACCAAAGAACACAAAAGTAAAACACACGTCAAAATACATGGAGGAGTGGGAAAAAAGGCTCACACTCTTCCCAGTTAACAAAACCAAATCCTAGAAATCCAGCAAAGTTGCTGGGGGTCTCAAAAGGTAAGGGAAATTAGCACATATTGAGAATTCTCCCTAACATCATTCGATCAAAGCAAACCTTGTAGTAGCTTCGAGCTTCCCAAAGAATCCACATTGCTTTGTGTCCAAATGTAAATACAAATCCGCGAATGGGAGTCTTAGTACAGTGCAGAATATAGCAGTGACTTCTACTTCTCCAATGGGAGTCTCGGTTAGTACCATGCAGGATCTAGTGGTCACTTCTACTTCTCTAATGGGAGTCTCGGTTAGTACCATGCAGGATATAGCAGTGACTTCCACTTCTCTAATGGTAGTCTCGGTTCATACTGTGCAGGATCTAGCAGCCACTTCTACTTCTCTAATGGGAGTTTCGGTTAGTACCGTGCAGGATCTAGCAGCCACTTCTACTTCTCTAATGGGAGTCTTGGTTAGTACCATTCAGGATCCAGCAGTCACTTCTACTTCTCCAATGGGAATCTCGGTAAGAACTTTGCAAGGTCTAGCAGGCACTTCTACTTCTCCAATGGGAGTCTCATTTAGTACCATTCAGGATCCAGCGGTCACTTCTACTTCTCCAATGGGTGTCTGTCTCAGTTAGAACCCTGCAGAATCTAGCAGGAACTTCTACTTCTCCAATGACAGTCTCATTTAGTACCGTGCAGGATCTAGCAGTCACTTCTCCTTATCCAATGGGAGTCTCAGTTAGTACCATGCAGGATCTAGCAGTCATTTCTACTTCTCCAATGGGTGTCTTGGTTAGTAGCATGCAGGATCTAAAGGGCACTTCTATATCTCCAATGGGAGCCTCGGTTAGTACTGTGCAGGATTGACCAGAGACTTCTACTTCTCCAATGGGAGTCTCGGTTAGTACTATGCAGGATCTAGCAGTCATTTCTACTTCTCCAATGGGAGTCTTGGTTAGTACCATGCAGGATCTAGCAGTCATTTTTACTTCTCCATTGGGTGTCTTGGTTAGTAGCATGCAGGATCTAGATGGCACTTCTATATCTCCAATCGGAGCCTCGGTTAGTACTGTGCCGGATTGAGCAGAGACTTCTACTTCTCCAATGGGAGTCTCAGTTAGTACCATGCAGGATCTAGCGGTCATTTCTACTTCTCCAATGGGTGTCTTGGTTAGCACCATGCAGGATCTAGCGGTCATTTCTACTTCTCCAATGGATGTCTTGGTTAGTAGCATGCAGGATCTAGCAAGGACTTCTATATTTCCAATGGGAGCCTTGGTTAGTACTGTGCAGGATATAACAGAGACTTCTACTTCTCCAATGGGAACATCAGTTAGTACACTGCAGGATCTAGAGGTCACTTCCACTTCTCCAATGGGAGTCTCGGTTCGTACCATGCAGGATCTGGGGGTCACTTCTACCTCTCCACTGGGAGTCTTGATTAGTACCATACAGGATCTAGCGGTCACTTCTACTTCTCCAATAGGAGTCTTGGTTAGTACGTTTCAACACCTTTATTAAGTTTGACTGGGGTTGGAGACTTAATAAATTACCCTAATTCTATGATGGGAGTAGTCTCGACCATCAAAATAACATGAAATAGTCCAAGTCAGTCAGTCAAACAAAGTAAAGTCTGTGTCAGAAACCGATGCAAGCCCTCACGCGTTAAAATAACTAAGTGTGTGAAAATGCATGAAAATAAAAGAGAGTCAAAAAGAATGTCAGAATCATAATAAAAGTGGCTCACCACTGCCTTCCCCAAGGTCAGTTCACTGGGGTCCTTACAAGGTTCAATTAAGGTGGGTAGCATGCACAGTTCAAAGATTTACCATAGATCTGTTAGGCTTCCCTCACCTATTTCAATGTCAGTTCAACATACATCACAGTTCTCTTGAATAGATTCTCTCTGGCTTCCCTCACCTGTCTTTATATTGCTTCAACACACAGATATTCACAAAGTTCCTTCTTTCACAAAAGCATATTCCTTGCGCAGGCTGCCCATGCCTGTCTTCAAACACTTAAACATGGCTGAAATACTTTCCAGCTAAACAGCTCTGCTTCACAGAGCTTGGGTAGAACCCCCCTTCCCCAATCTTTGTAGTTCTCTTTACAATGTTCACCTGTCAGAGACCTTCGCAACCGTATATTATTATCACCCCATGCCTGACCACTCCATCAGCAGGGTCCTTATCCATTTTGCTTTGTAGGAGACCTTCTCAACTGCACAGTATTCTCACCCCTATGCCTGACCACTCCATCAGCAGGGTCCTTATCCATTTTGCTTTGTAGGAGACCTTCTCAACTGCACAGTATTCTCACCCCTATGCGTGACCACTCTGATAATAGGGTTGCCGTCTTAATGTCCGTGCCTCTTGCACTTGGTTTCGCAGAACAGGCCCTCGGCTACTCTGTCCCATATTTCACAAAAATATCAGTTCACTTTCACACTAGCCTTTCGGGATCTCTGCACGCTCTCTTCCTTTCGTGCCCTTTTCCTTCACTGGCTTTCAACACATTTCGCTTTCATTATTCATTGCTCTGTTATATTTCAAGGAGCGCTCAACAATGTGCCTTCTCATACAGCACTGCACTGTTACTTTGTTTCAGTTCAATGTCCTTATCCTTCAACGCGTAGCCTTGCGTGCAACACTGTAGCTTCATTCACAATTGTGCCTCTCCCAAACCGGGCTCTCGCTTTCTTTGAACTCACCGGCTGTGGTTGCTTTCATGCTTCCTTCAATTTTCAACTCGTTGAGGTCAGGGTCTTAACCACCTACCCCTCAGATGCTCCTGGGTGAATTTGCAGCCTCGGGTTGGAACAAGCAATCGTCTGAAATATGGAGGGAAGGGTTCAGCAGGCCCCTCGGCTCCCTTCTCTTTGCTTTACAGGCTCCTTAGAGACACGGCTCCCTCGCCATGCTTTCTCCTGCCTCAAATCACAGCCTGTCAGCATTTCGGCGTCCCGTTCTCCCTGGCCTATTTCTACGCAACTCTTACTCAGCTGCTCCTCCATCTCGCCATCCAGCTTGCTTTCCTTCTTGTCCCCGGCCTCGCTCACTGGGTCGTTCTGTGCTCCACCTTTTATAGTTTGGATAATTGTCCATGAGTTTAAGGTGTGTGTGATTGTGACTGGGTGCCTGACCCTGTCTGGCCTTATTAGCAGGACAAGGCCATTGCATATTACTAGCGATAGTCTTCCTAGTCTCAGTCATCCTCTTCCTCGTCTCAGCAGTTGTGCTGATTGGAAAAGTAGGGGAATTATTGGAGTTGTAGTATCCCATAAAAGTAGAGGGAATAAGGGGTAAATAACTGTCAGGAAATGGGGGATACCATGTCTCACCTTCTGGTGTTACCTCCCCACTCCAGGTCCAACATAGGTCTCAACCGGCAACCTACATATGGGATTTCTTGGGACATTTCCTTATTTGGGACTACTTAAAGATCAAGTGCAATGTAGCACGAACCAGGGAAGTTGTGGGTGCATGGCCCTCGATGCCAACAATGCTTAGGGATTGTCGGTTGTGTGGGGAGGGCGACATGGATACAGCTAGACATTTGTTGCATCACTGTGTTGCTTTGATAGATCTGAGAATGGAGGCATCCTGGCCATTGGATGGGAAAGGGACTTATCAGTTTTATGATGCGGAATGACCACGCATGCATAGTGTTCTTTTGTGTACTATGGAGAAACATTGGGAACATGTGGAACTTTTAACATGATGTGGAACTTCACAAGTGTATTTGGATATTTTAGTTGGGATCTAAGGATTAGATTCTTTGTCTTTTTAATCGTGCTGATGTGAATGAATCTTTGTGAATAAACTGTAACATAGTAAAAAAAAATAGAAATACAAAGAAAACAAGAGTGCTTAAGAGATGCTTGGCGGTTTGAAAGGAAGGAGGTGCCTGATTTTCTTAATATTTAGGAAGTTGAGGTGAGCTGCGGTTCCAGTTTTGTAGATGGAAGCAGAGAAGGGGTGAGAAGGGTCATAGATGATGTAGAGTTCAGTAGCTGTACAAGAGGTCGGGAGAGAAATACGTTGAGACCCTGGGACTACCCTTCAACACTGCATGCTAGGACTTGATGGTAAAGTATCTAAATATATTGAGTCCCTGTAACTACCTGTCAACACTGAATGCCGAGACTTGAGAGCAAAGTGTCTAAATACAATGAGACCCTGTCAGTACGCTTCAACACTGCATGCCTGGACTTGATGACAAAAGACCTAAATACATTAAGTCCCCAAGAGTGCCCATCAATACTGCAGGATTAGAGCAGAGGGAAAAGCCCCTAAGTACACTGGGATCATGAGAGTATTAATGAATGCTGCTTCCCAGGACTTGGAGGCAAAGCCTTTAAATACATTGAGACCCCGAGAGTGCCCATTAATCTTGCTTCCCATGACTTGGAGGCAAAGCCTTTAAATACATTGAGACCCTAAGAGTACTCATTAACCCTGCTTCCCAGGAGTTGGAGGCAACGCCTTTAAATACATTGAGACCCTGAGAGTACCCACTAATCCTGCTTCCCAGGACTAGGAGGCAAATCCTTTAAATACATTGAGACCCTGAGAGTACGCATTAACCATGGATGCCAGGACTTGGAGGCAAAGCCTTTAAATACATTGAGACCCTTAGAGTATTCATTAACCCTGCACACCAGGACTTGGAGGCAAAGCCTTTAAATATATTGAGACCCTGAGAGTACCCATTAATCCTGCTTCCCAGGACTTGGAGGCAAATCCTTTAAATACATTGAGACCCCGAGAGTGCCCATTAATCTTGCTTCCCATGACTTGGAGGCAAAGCCTTTAAATACATTGAGACCCTAAGAGTACTCATTAACCCTGCTTCCCAGGAGTTGGAGGCAACGCCTTTAAATACATTGAGACCCTGAGAGTACCCACTAATCCTGCTTCCCAGGACTAGGAGGCAAATCCTTTAAATACATTGAGACCCTGAGAGTACGCATTAACCATGGATGCCAGGACTTGGAGGCAAAGCCTTTAAATACATTGAGACCCTTAGAGTATTCATTAACCCTGCACACCAGGACTTGGAGGCAAAGCCTTTAAATATATTGAGACCCTGAGAGTACCCATTAATCCTGCTTCCCAGGACTTGGAGGCAAATCCTTTAAATACATTGAGACCCTGAGAGTACTCATTAACCCTGCATACCAGGACTTGGAGGCAAAGCCTTTAAATACATTGAGACCCTGAGAGTACCCATTAATCCTGCTTCCCATGACTTGGAGGCAAAGCCTTTAAATACATTGAGACCCTGAGAGTACCCATTAATCCTGCTTCCCATGACTTGGAGGCAAAGCCTTTAATTACATTGAGACACTGAGAGTACCCATTAATCCTGCTTCACATGACTTGGAGGCAAAGTACAAATGTATATTGAGACCCTGAGAGTACACATCAAACCTGCATGCCAGGCCCTGAGGGCAGAGTCTCTAGAAACATTGGAACACAATAGACTGGGAAATAGTGTGGCAATATACCAGAAAGAATTACAGTGCCCGACCACATGACACAATCTTTTTCATTTAAATAAACATTTTTTTTATTTAGTGTGTTTCAGTTTTAATAGCTTTTCACACATTCAAGAAAACACACAAAGCACATTTATCAATGAAATACACATAACATATTCATTATTTAAAAACATCATTCCTTGTCAATTAAAATCACATAGTTACAGACAAACTACACATACTTAAAAATATTTTAAAAAACTAGAGTCTAAGACTAATCATACAGCTCTCAGTTTGATACTGGACACAGCAACTTCCACTCACAGTAGGCAAGGGAACACATGTAGTAACCAGTATCCCATGTACTATTTACAATCACAATTTGGGAGTCACTTCCCAATTTGAAGGAACCTGCACACACATGGATATATGGCAAATTTTGCCTATAGAACTTGCCACACTCGAGGAATAGCCAAGACCATACACAGGTTGTGGCCAGATACAAATCACAACCAAAAGGACTCATGAATGGTTTGTCTTAGATCCTCAATGTGCTTCTGGTAGTAGAAAACATAAGAACTTTCATTGCCGTGCAGCAGGTTAATACACGTCTAGCCGTCTCGGGTGCACACATAACCTACGCACCCGCTTTTGCAGCTCAGCTTAGTTGGGTGCCCACATAACCTACGCACCCGCGTTTGCAGCTCAGCTTAGTTGGGTGCCCACATAACCTACTCACCCGCGTTTGCAGCTCAGCTTAGTTGGGTGCCCACATAACCTACGCACCCGCTTTTGCAGCTCAGCTTAGTTGGGTGCCCACATAACTACGCACCCGCGTTTGCAGCTCAGCTTAGTTGGGTGCCCACATAACCTACTCACCCGCGTTTGCAGCTCAGCTTAGTTGGGTGCCCACATAACCTACGCACCCGCTTTTGCAGCTCAGCTTAGTTGGGTGCCCACATAACCTACGCACCCGCTTTTGCAGCTCAGCTTAGTTAGGTGACGACATAACCTACGCACCCGCATTTGCAGCTCAGCTTAGTTGGGTGCCCACATAACCTACGCACCCGCGTTTGCAGCTCAGCTTAGTTGGGTGCCCACATAACCTACGCACCCGCTTTTGCAGCTCAGCTTAGTTGGGTGCCCACATAACCTACGCACCCGCTTTTGCAGCTCAGCTTAGTTGGGTGCCCACATAACCTATGCACCCGCTTTTGCAGCTCAGCTTAGTTGGGTGCCCACATAACCTACGCACCCGCTTTTGCAGGGGCATTCTTATCAATGATGCACCTCTGACTGCCAACACATTCAGTTTATTGAGTCTCATTAACATGAACCTTCTCTCAGCACCGGCGACTGATATATGTATTGCGGTGGCTTCCTGTACGGGAAGAACATCCTAGCAAATGTGCTTAGGGATTTCATTCATCCACGTAGCCACGACTAGCCGTCCAATCCCATTTCTCTGCACACCTTTAAAGGAGATCATCAGTTCCCCACTCCACACAATGCCACTTGGGGGACCAGGCAATCAAATCAAAAAACCTTTGTTAGAGGCCACAGAATCCTGCAGGGAGCGATTTTCTGAGCACAGATAGCATTGAGTTGGGCTCTGCAGTCATTATCTTAATATACAGATTTGCTCTGCTGATCTTAATCCTGACCCCAGAGATAACAACCCCAACTCAAGCCGTATCGATTCTATTGGGTGGCATTAGTTAGCCCCAATATTTTTCGCCACAGCAGGCCCTCAAGCTTGTTTGCCCATGAATCAAGGTTGGTGTTGTATCCTAGCCTTACTTAATGTACCGGACCTAATGTACAAGGAGGTAAGTAAAAAAGTTGACTACTTCAACCACCCGGCCATCCTGCCACATACTGCACCTCACTCAGGACCCACCCAGCCATCCTGTCACACACCACCACACTCAGGACCCACCCGGCCATCCTGTCACATACTGCATCTCACTCAGGACCCACCCGGCCATCCTGTCACATACTGCACCTCACTCAGGACCCACCCAGCCATCCTGTCACACACCACCACACTCAGGACCCACCCGGCCATCCTGCCACATACTGCACCTCACTCAGGACCCACCCGGCCATCCTGCCACATACTGCACCTCACTCAGGACCCACCCAGCCATCCTGTCACACACCACCACACTCAGGACCCACCCGGCCATCCTGTCACATACTGCACCTCACTCAGGACCCACCCGGCCATCCTGTCACATACTGCACCTCACTCAGGACCCACCCGGCCATCCTGTCACATACTGCACCTCACTCAGGACCCACCCAGCCATCCTGTCACACACCACCACACTCAGGACCCACCCGGCCATCCTGTCACATACTGCACCTCACTCAGGACCCACCCGGCCATCCTGTCACACACCACCACACTCAGGACCCACCCGGCCATCCTGAACTTCACTGCAGTCTCCATTCTGCAGCACCTACTACTTCATCAGAGATGTCAGAGTCTTGGCAGGGACCCAACCTAACAGTTGGCATATGATGCTTCAAAGGCATATAGCATTCCTGCTTCCGGTGCATCCTAATAATGCCAACAGGGATATAGTCCCTCTGAGCAAATTGCTTAATAGTGTGCAGTGTTGCTAATGCCTTTAACCTTCGCTTTCGCAGCAGTTCAGTTTCGCCCTTTGCGGTGCCTACGCCATAGCCCTCATTATCAGCCTTTTAAATAATGCCTTCAGAGGTATTAATAAAAATCCTCTCTACATTAACTTTCCTGAATCTCATGTACTTAGTCTTGTTCATGTTAACAACCAGACCATTGTCTGTGGCGTGTTAATCCATGATTGCTTGTGCACTCCTACAAATGCCTACACGGGTAAAAAGATAGCGACATCATGCGCATAGGCTGACCATTCTATTTTTGAATGAGCACGCCTCGGCGGGAAGGTGTTCTTACCAGCAAAGGCACTTCCCAAATCAGATACATACAGGTTGAAGAGGGTGGGGGCCAGCACACGCCCCTTCCTGACCCCATTTCTAATAGCCACATGGCCTGACAGTTCCCCCAGGCGTTCAACCTTATTTGTGGCTTCTTATTGTAGTGCAGCAGTCTACACGGCAGCAGTACTCCTCCAGGGAGGCCCATCTCTGACAACGTTCCCCACATTTCTCATCTATCAATTGAATCAAAGGCTGCTGAGACGTCAACAAAGGACGCATATAACGGAGGTGCCCCTATAGTTCTGGTCTGACTTATTGAAGTATTCAATATCAAAATATTATACAATGTTGACAGGCCTTTTTTAAACCCTGTCTGCAGTGTACTTGACGTATGATTACTCTGACTCCAATATGAAGACCAACAAATGTTACTCATGCCATCCAGTAAAGATATTAATCTTTAATTCTCTGGCTCTCCTCTCTCACCATTCTTAAATACAGGGATGAGGTGAGCCATTCTCCAGGTGTCAGGAATGAGCCCCAATCTCACCACGTTTTCAAACAGGGGAAATGTGATATGACCTGCCAGGGTGCCCTTTCATTACTGCGTGGGAGACCCCATCAAAATTGAAATCTATTCTGGTGTCTAAGCCCCCATTCCCAGAAATCACCAGCTACCATATGGTAAAGTATAACCCCGCATGTGCAGCTAGCTGCTGCCATAGTATGCCAAGTGCAGTATCGCATCTCTAATAATATCACCATATCTTTGGCACAGACACCACATGCTAGATGCTGCCATGCTATGCCAAGTGCAGTATCCCATCTCTAATAATTTCACAATATCTCTAGCACAGTCACCATATGCTAGGTGCTGTCATCCTATGCCAAGTGCAGAATCACTTCTCTAATAACCTGATCATATCTCTGGCACAGTGACCATTTGCTAGTTGCTGCCATCCTATGCCAAGTGCAGTATCCCATCTCTAATAATCTCATCAAATCTCTGGCACAGTCACCATATGCTAGGTGCAGCCATGCTATGCCAAGGGCAGTATCCCATCTCTAATAATCTCCTCATATCTCTGGCACAATCAATATATGGTTGGTGCTGCCATCCTATGCCAAGTGCAGAATCCCATCTCTAATCTCATCAAACATCTGGCACAGTCACCATATGCTAGGTGCAACCATGCTATGCCAAGGGCAGTATCCCATCTCTAATAATCTCCTCATATCTCTGGCACAGTCACCATATGCTAGGTGCTGTCATCAAATGGCAATTCCAGTAGCCCTTCTCTAATAATCTCATTATATCTCTGGCACAGTCACCATATGCTAGGTGCTACCATCATATGCCAAGTGCAGTATCCCATCTCTAATAATCTCATCATATCTCTGGCACAGTCACCATATGCTAGGTGCTGCAATATAATCATATATCTGGGACAGTCACCATATGCTAGGTGCTGCCATCCAATGCCAAGTGCAGTATCCCATCTCTAATAATCTCATCATATCTCTGGCACAGTCACCATGAACTGGGTGCTGCTATCCTATGTCAAGTGCAGTATCCCATCTCTAATAACCTCATCATATCTCTGGCACAGTCACCATATGCTAGGTGATGCCATCCTATGCCAAGTGCAGTATCACATCTCTAACAATCTCATCATATCTCTAGCACTTTCACGATATGCTAGGTGCTGCCATCCAATGCCAAGAGCAGTATCCCATCTCTAATAATCTCATCATATCTCTGGCACAGTCACAATAAACTGGGTGCTTCCATCCTATGACAAGTGCAGTATCCCATCTCTAATAATCTCATCATATCTCTGGCACAGTCATCATATGCTAGGTGCTGCCATCCTAGGTCCAGTGCAGTATCACATCTCTGATAGTCTCATCATATCACTGGCACAGTCACCATATGCTACATGCTGCCATCCTATGCCAAGTGCAATATCCCATCTCGAATAATCTCATCATAACTCTGGCACAATCACCATATGCTAGGAGATGCCACGCTATGCCAAGTGCAGTATCCCATCACTAATAATATCATATGTCTAGCACCGTCACCATATGCTATGTGCTGCCATCCTATGCCAAGTGCAGTAGCCCATCTCCAATAATCTCATCATACCTTTGTCACAGTCACCATATGCTAGGTGCTTCCATCCTATGCCAAGTGCAGTATCCCATCTCTAATAATCTCATCATATCTCTGCACAGTCACCATATGCTAGGTGCAGCCATCCTATTCCGGGTGCGGTATCCCATCTCTAATAATTTCTTCATATCTCTGGCACACTCACCATATGCTAGCTAGGTGCTGCCATCCTATGCCAACTGCAGTATCACATCTCAAATAATCTCATCATATCTATGGCACAGTCACCATATGGTAGGAGATGCCATGCTATGCCAAGTGCAGTATCCCATCACTAATAATATCATATGTCTGGCACAGTCAAGATATGCTAGGTGCTGCCATCCTATGCCAAGTGCAGTATCCCGTCTCTAATAATCTCATCATATCTCTGGCACAGTCATCATATGCTAGGTGCTGCCATCCTATGTCAAGTGCAGTATCCCATCTCTAATAACCTCATCATATATCTGGCACAGTCACCATATGATAGGTGCTGCTATCCTATGCCAAGTGCAGTATCATATCTCTAATAATCTCATCATATCTCTAGCACCGTCTCCATATGCTAGGTGCTGCCATCCTTTGCCAAATGCAGTATCCCATCTCTAATAATCTCACCATATCTCTGGCACAGTCACCATGAACTGGATGCTCCCATCTTTTGCCAAGTGCAGTATCCCATCTCTAATAATATCATATCTCTCGCACAGTCACCATATGCTAGGTGCTGCCATCCGATGTCCAGTGCAGTATCACATCTCTGATCATCTCATCATATCTCTGGCACAGTCACCATATGTTAGGTGCTGCCATCCAATGCCAAGTGCAGTATCCCATCTCTAATATTATCATCATATCTCTGGCACAATCACCATAAACAAGGTGCTGACATCCTATGCCAAGTGCAGTATCCCATCTCTAATAATCTCATCATATCTCTGGCACAGTCATCATATGTTAAGTGCTGCCATCCTTTGCCAAGTGCAATATCCCAAATCTAATAATCTCATCATATTTCTGGCACAGTCACCATATGCTAGGTGCTGCCATCCTATGCCAAGTGCAGTATCCCATCTCTACTAATCTCACATCTCTTGCACAATCACCATATGCTAGGTGCTGATATCCTATGCCAGGTGAAGTATCCCATCTCTAATAATCTCATCATATCTCTGGCACAGTCATCATATCCTGGTGCTGCCATCCTATGCCAGGTGTAGTATGCCATCTCTAATAATCTAATATCTCTTGCACAATCACATATGCTAGGTGATGACATCCTATGCCAGGTGCAATATCCCTTCTCTAATAATCTCATCATATCTCTGGCACAGTCATCATATGCTAGGTGCTGCCATCCTAGGTCCAGTGCAGTATCACATCTCTGATAGTCTCATCATATCACTGGCACAGTCACCATATGCTACATGCTGCCATCCTATGCCAAGTGCAATATCCCATCTCGAATAATCTCATCATAACTCTGGCACAGTCACCATATGCTAGGAGATGCCACGCTATGCCAAGTGCAGTATCCCATCACGAATAATATCATATGTCTAGCACCGTCACCATATGCTAGGTGCTTCCATCCTATGCCAAATGCAGTATCCTACCTCTAATAATCTCATCATGTCTCTGCCACAGGCATCATATGTTAGGTGATGCCATCCTATGCCAAATGCAATATCCCATCTCTAATAATCTCATCATATCTCTGGCACAGTCATCAAACGCTAGGTGCTGCCATCCTATGCCAAGTGAGTGTCCCATCTGTAATCTCATCATATATCTGGCATAGTCATCATATGCTAGGGTCTGCCATCCTATAACAATTGGACTATCACATCCCTAGTAATCTCATCACATCTCTGGCACAGCCACCATATTCTAGGTGCTGCCATCCTATGCCAGGTGCAGTATCACATCTCTAATAATCTCATTGTATCTCTGGCACAGTCACCATATTCTAGGTGCTGCCATTCTATGCCAAGTGCAATATCACATCTCTAATAATCTCATCATGTCTCTGATACAGTCACCATATGTTAGGTGCTGTCATCCTATGCCAAGTGCAGTATCCCATCTCTAATAATCTCATTATATCTCTGGCACAGTCACCATATGCTATGCTGCCATCCAATGCCAAGTGCAGTATCCCATCTCTAATTATCTCATCATATCTCTGGCAGAGTCACCATATGCTAGGAGCTGCCACGCTATGCCAAGTGCAGTATCCTATCACTAATAATATCATATGTCTATTAAAGTCACCATATGCTAGGTGATGCCATCATATGACAAGTGCAGTGCCACATCTCTAATAATCTCATCATATCTCTGGCACAGTCACCATACGGTAGGTCCTGCCATTCTATGCCAAGTGCAGTATCACATCTCAAATAATCTCATCATATCTCTGGCACAGTCACCATATGGTAGGAGATGCCATGCTATGCCAAGTGCAGTATCCCATCACTAATACTATCATATGTCTGGCACAGTCACCATATGCTAGGTGCTGCCATCCTATGCCAAGTGCAGTATCCTGTCTCTAATAATCTCATCATGTCTCTGGCACAGTCAGCATATGATAGGTGCTGCCATCCTATGCCAAGTGCAGTATCCCATCTCTAATAATATCATATCTCTGGCACAGTCACCATATGCTAGGTGCTGCCATCCTGTGTCAAGTGCAGTATCCCATCTCTAATAACCTCATCATATATCTGGCACAGTCGCCATATGCTAGGTGCTGCCATACTATGCCAAGTGCAGTATCACATCTCTAATAATCTCATCATATCTCTGGCACAGTCTCCATATGCTAGGTGCTGTCATCCAATGCCAAGTGCAGTATCCCATCTCTAATAATCTCATCATATCTCTGGCACGGTCACCATAAACTGGGTGCTGCCATCCTTTGCCAAGTGCAGTATCCCATCTCTAATTGTCATGATGCCCGCTCCCGGGGAGCCGGTTCAAGCCCTGCGTCCCCGAAAGCGGACATCCAGTCCCCAAGGAAGGACCCAGCAACCCCATATAGGGGCCCTTTGGACAGTGTCCTGGCGCCTATGGCGCCAGGCTCATAAAAGACATCAGTCCTGGCGCCATAGGTGCCAGGCTCATTATGGAAGTGCTTGGGTGCACTTACCTGATGCAGACCATACTGCAGGATCCCGGCCTCCTTGAGGCCTGAAAGGAACTACTTTACCTGTGGGACTAATTTACCATCCTGGCATGGTCGGGGAAGGATAGATACCTGATTGGAGGAAGGATACATACCTGGAACTTCTTCCAAGGCTATTTAAACCCCACCCGAACAGCCACACGTGCTTCGCGTTGTTCTGCATCTAGCAGCTGGACGCTCACTGTGTCTGCTCCTGCATCCTGACTTCTGCCACGCCTGCCAGCATCCTGGATCACCTGCAAAGGAAGAGAAGAAGAGAACAGAAGAAGGAAAAGTCCTTACCTGCTAAATCCGCATCCCGGAGACATCTTGCCGACAATCCTGAAAAGGAAGACTTTTATTTAAAAGCTCATCGCGTCGATCGCTGCAGCGCCGCATTCCACTCACCTTTACAGGGCGCCTCCATGTTCAGCAGCGATCATCCGGATTTGCAGTCACGCCCCAGCGCCTAGGGAGAAAGACCAGAACAAAAGGTGAGAGAGAGAAGGGAATAAGGAAAGCTAAATCTCCATGTTAAGACTTACCTGTTGATTCATTCCCTCTTCATTTCGGGTCCGCGCCGCATCCAGGCATTTCCGGACCCCGGCCCCTAAGGGGAAAAAGAGACATCAGCGTTATTGAGCGAATGAAAAGACATTACCAAAAAACGCTCATTAAAGACTTACCTGATTTCTACAAGGATTTCACCTCTCATCTCGGGTCGGTGCCTGTTCCCCGGCATTCCGTACCCCGGCCCCTATGGGGAAAAAGACACTAGCATTAGTACATGAATGCATGGACACAAGGGGAACCTCTTATCAAAAAACTTACCTGGAAGCCAAGCAAGTTTGGTTCTCACCAATCCGAAAATCCAGTGAAGTAACTGGATACCAACGCGCCCCTGCATCAGAAGCAGGATGGAGATCTCGTCCTTCCAGACCCTAAGGTGAGACGCTACAAGGAATCACAGAAGGGTTTCGAGGAGGGTGAGAGGGGAAAGTGGGAGGCTGATTGCATTACCCCGCAGACAGTTAATCCCCTATTTTCGCCTACAGAAGGATACTTCTGAGAGCCAGACAAGCCAGATTTGGGGGCCCGTTCCAGTCCGTCTTCTGAACCCTGCGCATCACCTTAGAAGAGGTCAAAGCAGCGCGAACCAGGCCAGCGCCTCCGTGGGAGTCAGGTGAGCGTTACACTAATAATATCATACCTCTGGCACAGTCACCATATGCTAGGTGCTACCATCCTATGTCCAGTGCAGTATCACATCTCTGATCATCTCATCATATCTCTGGCACAGTCACCATATGTTAGGTGCTGCCATCCAATGCCATGTGCAGTATCCCATCTCTAATATTATCATCATCTCTCTGGCACAATCACCATAAACAAGGTGCTGACATCCTATGCCAAGTGCAGTATCCCATCTATAATAATCTCATCATATCTCTGGCACAGTCATCATATGTTAAGTGCTGCCATCCTTTGCCAAGTACAATATCCTATCTCTAATAATCTCATCATATCTCTGGCACAGTCACCATATGCTAGGTGCTGCCATCCTATGCCAAGGGCAGTATCCCATCTCTACTAATCTCACATCTCTTGCACAATCACCATATGCTAGGTGCTGATATCCTATGCCAGGTGAAGTATCCCATGTCTAATAATCTCATCATATCTCTGGCACAGTCATCATATCCTAGGTGCTGCCATCCTATGCCAGGTGTAGTATGCCATCTCTAATAATCTCATATCTCTTGCACAATCACCATATGCTAGGTGATGGCATCCTATGCCAGGTGCAGTATCCCATCTCCAATAATCTCATCATATCTCTGGCACAGTCATTTTATGCTAGGTACTGCCATCCTATGCCAGGAGCAGTATGGCATCTCTAATAAACTCATCATATCTCTGGCACAGTCACCATAAACTGGGTGCTGCCATCCTTTGCCAAGTGCAGTATCCCATCTCTAATAATATCATATCTCTGACACAGTCACCATATGCTAGGTGCTGCCATCATATGTCCAGTGCAGTATCACATCTCTGATCATCTCATCAAATCTCTGGCACAGTCAGCATATGTTAGGTGCTGCCATCCAATGCCAAATGCAGTATCCCATCTCTAATAATCTCATCATATCTCTGGCACAGGCATCATATGTTAAGTGCCGCCATCCTTTGCCAAGTGCAGTATCCAATCTCTAATAATCTCATCATATCTCTGGCACAGTCACCATATGCTAGGTACTGCCATCCTATGCCAAGTGCAGTATTCCATCTCTAATAATCTCACATCTCTTGCACAATCACCATATGCTAGGTGCTGACATCCTACGACAGGTGAAGTATCCCTTCTCTAATAATTTTATCATATCTCTGGCACAGTCATCATATCCTAGGTGCTGCCATCCTATGCCAGGTGTAGTATGCCATCTCTAATAATCTCATATCTCTTGCACAATCACCATATGCTAGGTGATGACATCCTATGCCAGGTGCAGTATCCCATCTCTAATAATCTCATCATATCTATGGCACAGTCATTGTATGCTAGTTACTGCCATCCTATGCCAGGAGCACTATGGCATCTCTGATAATCTCATCATATCTCTGGGATAGTCACTCTATGCTTGGCGCTGCCATCCTATGCCAAGTGCAGTATCCTACCTCTAATAATCTCATCATGTCTCTGCCACAGGCACCATATGTTAGGTGATGCCATCCTATGCCAAATGCAATATCCCATCTCTTATAATCTCATCATATCTCTGGCACAGTGATCATATGCTAGGCGCTGCCATCCTATGCCAAGTGCAGTGTCCCATCTGTTTTCTCATCATATATCTGGCATAGACATCATATGCTAGGGTCTGCCATCCTATAACAATTGGACTATCACATCCCTAGTAATCTCATCACATCTCTGGCACAGCCACCATATGCTAGGTGCTGCCATCCTATGCCAGGTGCAGTATTACATCTCTAATAATCTAATCATGTCTCTGGCAAAGTCAGGACATGCTAGTTTCTGCCATCCTATGCCAAGTGTGGTATCATATCGCTAATATTCTCATCATATCTCTGGCACAGTCACCATATTCTAGGTGCTACGTTCCTATGCTACATGTACTACCCCATCTCTAATAATCTCATCATATTTCAGGCACAGTCACCATATGCTAACTGCTGACCCCCTATGCCAGGTGCGTCTCCCATCTCTAATAACATCATCATATCTCTGGCAAAGTCATCATGTACTAAGTGCTGCCATCCTATGCCATGTGCAGTATCCCATCTCTAATAATCTCATCATATCTCTGGCACAGTCACCATATGTTAGGTGCTGCCATCCTATGCCAAGTGCAGTATCCCATCTCTAATGATCTCATCATATCTTTGGCACAGTCACCATATGCTACGTGCTACCATCCTATGCCAAGTGCAGTATCACATCTCTAATAATCTCATCATACCTCTGGCACAGTCACCATATGGTAGGAGTGCCACGCTATGCCAAGTGCAGTATCCCATCACTAATAATATCATATGTCTGGCACAGTCACCATATGCTAGGTGCTGCCATCCTATGCCAAGTGCAGTATCCCATCTCCAATAATCTCATCATACCTTTGTCACAGTGACTACATGCTAGGTGCGTCCATCCTATGCCAAGTGCAGTATCCCATCTCTAATAATCTCATCATAACTCTGGCACAGCCACCATATACTATATGCTGCGATCCTATGCCAATTGCAGTATCACATCTCTAATAATTTCTTCATATCTCTGGCACAGTCACCATATGCTAGCTAGGTGCTTCCATCCTATGCCAAGTGCAAAATCCCATCTCTAATAATATCCTATCTCTGGCACAGTCACCATATCCTAGGTGCTGACCATCCTATGTCAAGTGCAGTATCCCATCTCTAATAACCTCATCATATCTCTGGCACAGTCACCATATGCTAGGTGCTGTCATCCTATGCCAAGTGCAGTATCACATCTCTAATAATCTCATCATATCTCTAGCACTGTCTCCATATGCTAGGTGCTGTCATCCAATGCCAAGTGCAGTATCCCATCCCTAATAATCTTATATCTCTGGCACAGTCACCACAAACTGGGTGCTGCAATCCTTTGCCAAGTGCAGTATCCCATCTCTAATAATCTCATCATATCTCTGGCACAGTCACCATATGCTAGGTGCTGCCATCCTATGTCCACTGCAGTATCACATCTCTGATCATCTCATCATATCTCTGGCACAGTAACCATATGTTAGGTGCTGCCATCCTATGCCAAGTGCAGTATCCCACCTCTAATATTCTCATCATATCTCTGGCACAGTCATCATATCTTAGGTGCCGCCATCCGATGCCAAGTGCAGTATCCCATCTCTAATAATCTCATATCTCTGGCACAGTCACCATATGCTAGGTGTTGCCATCCTATGCCAGGTGCAGTATCACATGTCTAATAATTTCATCATGTCTCTGGCACAGGCACCACATGCTAGTTTCTGCCATCCTATGCCAAGTGCAGTATCCCATCTCTAATAATTTCTTCATATCTCTGGCACAGTCACCATATGCTAGCTAGGTGCTGCCATCCTATGCCAAGTGCAATATCACATCTCTAATAATCTCATCATGTCTCTGGCACAGTCACCATATGGTAGGTGCTGCCATCCTATGTCAAGTGCAGTATCCCATCTCTAATAACCGCATCATATCTCTGGCACAGTCACCATATGCTAGGTGCTGCCATCCTATGCCAAGTGCAGTATCACATCTCTAATAATCTCATCATATCTCTAGCACAGTCTACATATGCTAGGTGCTGCCATCCTTTGCCAAGTGCAGTATCCCATCTCTAATAATCTCATCATATCTCTGGCACAGTCACCATATGGTAGGAGTGCCACGCTATGCCAAGTGCAGTATCCCATCACTAGTAATTTTATATGTCTGGCACAGTCACCATATGCTAGGTGCTGCCATCCTATGCCAGGTGCAGTATGCCATCTCTAATAATCTCATCATATCTCTGGCACAGTCATCATATGCTACGTGCTGCATCCTATGGCATGTGCAGTATCCCATCTCTAATAATCTCATCATATCTCTGGCACAGTCACGATACGGTAGGTCCTACCATTCTATGCCAAGTGCAGTATCACACCTCAAATAATCTCATCATATCTCTGGCACAGTCACCATATGGTAGGAGATGCCACGCTATGCCAAGTGCAGTATCCCATCACTAGTAATTTTATATGTCTGGCACAGTCACCATATGCTAAGTGCTGCCCTCCTATGCCAGGTGCAGTATGCCATCTCTAATAATCTCATCATATCTCTGGCACAGTCATCATATGCTACGTGCTGCATCCTATGGCATGTGCAGTATCCCATCTCTAATAATCTCATCATATCTCTGGCACAGTCACCATATGTTAGGTGCTGCGATCCTATGCCAAGTGCAGTATCACATCTCTAATAATCTCTTCATATCTCTGGCAAAGTTACCATATGCTATGCGCTACCATCCTATGCCAAGTGCAGTATCACATCTCTAATAATCTCATCATATCTCTAGCAGAGTCACCATATGGTAGGAGTGCCACGCTATGCCAAGTGCAGTATCCCATCACTAGTAATATCATATGTCTGGCACAGTCACCATATGATAGGTGCTGCCATCCTATGCCAAGTGTAGTATCCCATCTCGAATAATCTCATCATATCTCTGGCACAGTCACCAGATGCTAGGTGCTGCCATCCAATGCCAAGTGCAGTATCCCATTTCTAATAATCTCATCATATCTCTAGCACAGTCACCATAAACTGGGTGCTGCCATCCTTTGCCAAGTGCAGTATCCCATCTCTAATAATCTCATCATGTCTCTGGCGCAGACACCACATGGTACGTTCTGCCATCCTATGCTAAGTGTGGTATCATATCTCTAATATTCTCATCATATCTCTGGATCAGTCACCATATGCTAGGAGCTGCCACGCTGTGCCAAGTGCAGTAGCCCATCTCCAATAATCTCATCATACCTTTGTCACAGTCAATATATGCTAGGTGCTTCCATCCTATGCCAAGTGCAGTATACCATCTCTAATAATCTCATCATATCTCTGCACAGTCACCATATGCTAGGTGCAGCCATCCTATTCTGGGTGCAGTATCCCATCTCTAGTAATTTCTTCATATCTCTGGCACACTCACCATATGCTAGCTAGGTGCTGCCATCCTATGCCAAGTGCAATATCACATCTCTAATAATCTCATCATGTCTCTGGCACAGTCACCATATGTTAGGTGCTGCCATCCTATGCCAAGTGCAGTATCCCATCTCTAATAATCTCATTATATCTCTGGCACAGTCACCATATGCTACGTGCTGCCATCCTATGCCAAGTGCAGTATCCCATCTCTAATAATTTCATCATATCTCTGGCAGAGTCACCATATGCTAGGAGCTGCCAGGGTATGCCAAGAGCAGTATCCTATCACTAATAATATCATATGTCTAGCAAAGTCACCATATGCTAGGTGATGCCATCATATGCCAAATGCAGTATCACATCTCTAATGATCTCTTGTATCTCTGGCACAGTCACCATACGGTAAATCCTGCCATTCTATGCCAAGTGCAGTATCACATCTCAAATAATCTCATCATATCTCTGGCACAGTCACCATATGCTAGGTGCTGTCATCCTATGCCAAGTGCAGTATCACATCTCTAATAATCTCATTCTATCTCTGGCACAGTCACGTTACGGTAGGTCCTACCATTCTATGCCAAGTGCAGTATCACACCTCAAATAATCTCATCATATCTCTGGCACAGTCACCATATGGTAGGAGATGCCATGCTATGCCAAGTGCAGTATCCCATCACTAATAATATCATATGTCTGGCACAGTCACCATATGCTAGGTCCTGCCATCCTATGCCAAGTGCAGTATCCCGTCTCTATTAATCTCATCATATCTCTGGCGCAGTCACCATATACTATGTGCTGCCATCCTATGCCAAGTGCAGTATCCCATCTCTAATCATTTCTTCATATCTCTGGCACAGTCACTATATGCTAGCTAGTTGCTGCCATCCTATGCCAAGTGCAATATCACATCTCTAATAATCTCATCATGTCTCTAGCACAGTCAGCATATGCTAGGTGCTGCCATCCTATGCCAAGTGCAGTATCCCATCTCTAATAATATCATATCTCTGGCACAGTCACCATATGCTAGGTGCTGCCATCCTATGTCAAGTGCAGTATCCAATCTCTAATAACCTCATCATATATCTGGCACAGTCACCATATGCTAGGTACTGCCATCCTATGCTATGTGCAGTATCATATCTCTAATAATATCATTATATCTCTAGCACAGTCTCCATATGCTAGGTGCTGCCATCCAATGCCAAATGCAGTATCCCATCTCTGATAATCTCATCATATCTCTGGCACAGTCACCATAAACTGGGTGCTGCCATCCTTTGCCAAGTGCAGCATCCCATCTGTAATAATATCATATCTCTGGTACAGTCACCATATGCTAGGTGCTGCATTCTATGTCCAGTGCAGTATCCCATCTCTAATATTATCATCATATCCCTGGCACAGTCACCAAATGCCGGAGCTGCAACGCTGTGCCAAGTGCAGTATCCCATCACTAATAATATCATATGTCTGGCACAGTCACCATATGCTAGGTGCTGCCATCCTATGCCAAGTGCAGTAGCCCATCTCCAATAATCTCATCATACCTTTGTCACAGTCAAGATATGCTAGGTGCTTCCATCCTATGCCAAGTGCAGTATCCCATCTCTAATAATCTCATCATATCTCTGCACAGTCACCATATGCTAGGTGCAGCCATCCTATTCTGGGTGCAGTATCCCATCTCTGATAATTTCTTCATATCTCTGGCACATTCACCATATGCTAGCTAGGTGCTGCCATCCTATGCCAAGTGCAATATCACATCTCTAAGAATCTCATCATGTCTCTGGCACAGTCACCATATGTTAGGTGCTGCCATCCTATGCCAAGTGCAGTATCCCATCTCTAATAATCTCATTATATCTCTGGCACAGTCACCATATGCTACGTGCTGCCATCCTATGCCAAGTGCAGTATCCCAGCTCTAATAATTTCATCATATCTCTGGCAGAGTCACCATATGCTAGGAGCTGCCAGGGTATGCCAAGTGCAGTATCCTATCACTAATAATATCATATGTCTAGCAAAGTCACCATATGCTAGGTGATGCCATCATATGCTAAATGCAGTATCACATCTCTAATAATCTCACTGTACCTCTGGCACAGTCACCATATGTTAGGTCCTGCCATTCTATGCCAAGTGCAGTATCACATCTCAAATAATCTCATCATATCTCTGGCACAGTAACCATATAGTAGGAGATGCCATGCTATGCCAAGTGCAGTATCCCATCACTAATAATATCATATGTCTGGCACAGTCACCATATGCTAGGTGCTGCCATCCTATGCCAAGTGCAGTATCCCATCTCCAATAATCTTATCATACCTTTGTCACAGTGACTACATGTTAGGTGCATCCATCCTATGCCAAGTGCAGTATCCCATCTCTAATAATCTCATCATAACTCTGGCACAGTCACTATATACTATATGCTGCGATTCTATGCCAAGTGCAGTATCACATCTCTAATAATTTCTTCATATCTCTGGCACAGTCACCATATGGTAGCTAGGTGCTTCCATCCTATGCCAAGTGCAAAATCCCATCTCTAATAACCTCATCATATCTCTGGCACAGTCACCATATGCTAGGTGCTGTCATCCTATGCCAAGTGCAGTATCACATCTCTAATAATCTCATTCTATCTCTGGCACAGTCACCATACGGTAGGTCCTGCCATCCTATGTCAAGTGCAGTATCACATCTCTAATCATTTCTTCATATCTCTGGCACAGTCACTATATGCAAGCTAGTTGCTGCCATCCTATGCCAAATGCAATATCACATCTCTAATAATCTCATCATGTCTCTGGCACAGTCAGCATATGCTAGGTACTGCCATCCTATGCCAAGTGCAGTATCCCATCTCTAATAATATCATATCTCTGGCACAGTCACCATATGATAGGTGCTGCCATCCTATGTCAAGTGCTGTATCCAATCTCTAATAACCTCATCATATATCTGGCACAGTCACCATATGCTAGGTGCTGCCATCCTATGCCAAGTGCAGTATCATATCTCTAATAACCTCATCATGTCTCTAGCACAATCTCCATATTCTAGGTGCTGCCATCCAATGCCAAATGCAGTATCCTATCTCTAATAATCTCATCATATCTCTGGCACAGTCACCATAAACTGGGCGCTGCCATCCTTTGCCAAGTGCAGTATCCCATCACTAATAATATCATATGTCTGGCACAGTCACCATATGCTACGTGCTACCATCCTATGCCAAGTGCAGTATCACATCTCTAATAATCTCATCATACCTCTGGCACAGTCACCATATGGTAGGAGTGCCACGCTATGCCAAGTGCAGTATCCCATCACTAATAATATCATATGTCTGGCACAGTCACCATATGCTAGGTGCTGCCATCCTATGCCAAGTGCAGTATCCCATCTCTAATAATCTCATCATAACTCTGGCACAGCCACCATATACTATATGCTGCGATCCTATGCCAATTGCAGTATCACATCTCTAATAATTTCTTCATATCTCTGGCACAGTCACCATATCCTAGGTGCTGCCATCCTATGTCAAGTGCAGTATCCCATCTCTAATAACCTCATCATATCTCTGGCACAGTCACCATATGCTAGGTGCTGTCATCCTATGCCAAGTGCAGTATCACATCTCTTATAATCTCATCATATCTCTAGCACTGTCTCCATATGCTAGGTGCTGTCATCCAATGCCAAGTGCAGTATCCCATCTCTAATAATCTTATATCTCTGGCACAGTCACCACAAACTGGGTGCTGCAATCCTTTGCCAAGTGCAGTATCCCATCTCTAATAATCTCATCATATCTCTGGCACAGTCACCATATGCTAGGTGCTGCCATCCTATGTCCACTGCAGTATCACATCTCTGATCATCTCATCATATCTCTGGCACAGTAACCATATGTTAGGTGCTGCCATCCTATGCCAAGTGCAGTATCCCACCTCTAATATTCTCATCATATCTCTGGCACAGTCATCATATCTTAGGTGCCGCCATCCTATGCCAAGTGCAGTATCCCATCTCTAATAATCTCATATCTCTGGCACAGTCACCATATGCTAGGTGTTGCCATCCTATGCCAGGTGCAATATCACATCTCTAATAATTTCATCATGTCTCTGCCACAGGCACCACATGCTAGTTTCTGCCATCCTATGCCAAGTGCAGTATCCCATCTCTAATAATTTCTTCATATCTCTGGCACAGTCACCATATGCTAGCTAGGTGCTGCCATCCTATGCCAAGTGCAATATCACATCTCTAATAATCTCATCATGTCTCTGGCACAGTCACCATATGATAGGTGCTGCCATCCTATGTCAAGTGCAGTATCCCATCTCTAATAACCGCATCATATCTCTGGCACAGTCACCATATGCTAGGTGCTGCCATCCTATGCCAAGTGCAGTATCACATCTCTAATAATCTCATCATATCTCTGGCACAGTCACCATATGGTAGGAGTGCCACGCTATGCCAAGTGCAGTATCCCATCACTAGTAATTTTATATGTCTGGCACAGTCACCATATGCTAGGTGCTGCCATCCTATGCCAGGTGCAGTATGCCATCTCTAATAATCTCATCATATCTCTGGCACAGTCATCATATGCTACGTGCTGCATCCTATGGCATGTGCAGTATCCCATCTCTAATAATCTCATCATATCTCTGGCACAGTCACGATACGGTAGGTCCTACCATTCTATGCCAAGTGCAGTATCACACCTCAAATAATCTCATCATATCTCTGGCACAGTCACCATATGGTAGGAGATGCCACGCTATGCCAAGTGCAGTATCCCATCACTAGTAATTTTATATGTCTGGCACAGTCACCATATGCTAGGTGCTGCCATCCTATGCCAGGTGCAGTATGCCATCTCTAATAATCTCATCATATCTCTGGCACAGTCATCATATGCTACGTGCTGCATCCTATGGCATGTGCAGTATCCCATCTCTAATAATCTCATCATATCTCTGGCACAGTCACCATATGTTAGGTGCTGTCATCCAATGCCAAGTGCAGTATCCCATCTCTAATAATCTTATATCTCTGGCACAGTCACCACAAACTGGGTGCTGCAATCCTTTGCCAAGTGCAGTATCCCATCTCTAATAATCTCATCATATCTCTGGCACAGTCACCATATTCTAGGTGCTGCCATCCAATGCCAAATGCAGTATCCTATCTCTAATAATCTCATCATATCTCTGGCACAGTCACCATAAACTGGGCGCTGCCATCCTTTGCCAAGTGCAGTATCCCATCACTAATAATATCATATGTCTGGCACAGTCACCATATGCTACGTGCTACCATCCTATGCCAAGTGCAGTATCACATCTCTAATAATCTCATCATACCTCTGGCACAGTCACCATATGGTAGGAGTGCCACGCTATGCCAAGTGCAGTATCCCATCACTAATAATATCATATGTCTGGCACAGTCACCATATGCTAGGTGCTGCCATCCTATGCCAAGTGCAGTATCCCATCTCTAATAATCTCATCATAACTCTGGCACAGCCACCATATACTATATGCTGCGATCCTATGCCAATTGCAGTATCACATCTCTAATAATTTCTTCATATCTCTGGCACAGTCACCATATCCTAGGTGCTGCCATCCTATGTCAAGTGCAGTATCCCATCTCTAATAACCTCATCATATCTCTGGCACAGTCACCATATGCTAGGTGCTGTCATCCTATGCCAAGTGCAGTATCACATCTCTTATAATCTCATCATATCTCTAGCACTGTCTCCATATGCTAGGTGCTGTCATCCAATGCCAAGTGCAGTATCCCATCTCTAATAATCTTATATCTCTGGCACAGTCACCACAAACTGGGTGCTGCAATCCTTTGCCAAGTGCAGTATCCCATCTCTAATAATCTCATCATATCTCTGGCACAGTCACCATATGCTAGGTGCTGCCATCCTATGTCCACTGCAGTATCACATCTCTGATCATCTCATCATATCTCTGGCACAGTAACCATATGTTAGGTGCTGCCATCCTATGCCAAGTGCAGTATCCCACCTCTAATATTCTCATCATATCTCTGGCACAGTCATCATATCTTAGGTGCCGCCATCCTATGCCAAGTGCAGTATCCCATCTCTAATAATCTCATATCTCTGGCACAGTCACCATATGCTAGGTGTTGCCATCCTATGCCAGGTGCAATATCACATCTCTAATAATTTCATCATGTCTCTGCCACAGGCACCACATGCTAGTTTCTGCCATCCTATGCCAAGTGCAGTATCCCATCTCTAATAATTTCTTCATATCTCTGGCACAGTCACCATATGCTAGCTAGGTGCTGCCATCCTATGCCAAGTGCAATATCACATCTCTAATAATCTCATCATGTCTCTGGCACAGTCACCATATGATAGGTGCTGCCATCCTATGTCAAGTGCAGTATCCCATCTCTAATAACCGCATCATATCTCTGGCACAGTCACCATATGCTAGGTGCTGCCATCCTATGCCAAGTGCAGTATCACATCTCTAATAATCTCATCATATCTCTGGCACAGTCACCATATGGTAGGAGTGCCACGCTATGCCAAGTGCAGTATCCCATCACTAGTAATTTTATATGTCTGGCACAGTCACCATATGCTAGGTGCTGCCATCCTATGCCAGGTGCAGTATGCCATCTCTAATAATCTCATCATATCTCTGGCACAGTCATCATATGCTACGTGCTGCATCCTATGGCATGTGCAGTATCCCATCTCTAATAATCTCATCATATCTCTGGCACAGTCACGATACGGTAGGTCCTACCATTCTATGCCAAGTGCAGTATCACACCTCAAATAATCTCATCATATCTCTGGCACAGTCACCATATGGTAGGAGATGCCACGCTATGCCAAGTGCAGTATCCCATCACTAGTAATTTTATATGTCTGGCACAGTCACCATATGCTAGGTGCTGCCATCCTATGCCAGGTGCAGTATGCCATCTCTAATAATCTCATCATATCTCTGGCACAGTCATCATATGCTACGTGCTGCATCCTATGGCATGTGCAGTATCCCATCTCTAATAATCTCATCATATCTCTGGCACAGTCACCATATGTTAGGTGCTGTCATCCAATGCCAAGTGCAGTATCCCATCTCTAATAATCTTATATCTCTGGCACAGTCACCACAAACTGGGTGCTGCAATCCTTTGCCAAGTGCAGTATCCCATCTCTAATAATCTCATCATATCTCTGGCACAGTCACCATATGCTAGGTGCTGCCATCCTATGTCCACTGCAGTATCACATCTCTGATCATCTCATCATATCTCTGGCACAGTAACCATATGTTAGGTGCTGCCATCCTATGCCAAGTGCAGTATCCCACCTCTAATATTCTCATCATATCCCTGGCACAGTCATCATATCTTAGGTGCCGCCATCCTATGCCAAGTGCAGTATCCCATCTCTAATAATCTCATATCTCTGGCACAGTCACCATATGCTAGGTGTTGCCATCCTATGCCAGGTGCAGTATCACATGTCTAATAATTTCATCATGTCTCTGGCACAGGCACCACATGCTAGTTTCTGCCATCCTATGCCAAGGGCAGTATCCCATCTCTAATAATTTCTTCATATCTCTGGCACAGTCACCATATGCTAGCTAGGTGCTGCCATCCTATGCCAAGTGCAATATCACATCTCTAATAATCTCATCATGTCTCTGGCACAGTCACCATATGATGGGTGCTGCCATCCTATGTCAAGTGCAGTATCCCATCTCTAATAACCGCATCATATCTCTGGCACAGTCACCATATGCTAGGTGCTGCCATCCTATGCCAAGTGCAGTATCACATCTCTAATAATCTCATCATATCTCTAGCACAGTCTACATATGCTAGGTGCTGCCATCCTTTGCCAAGTGCAGTATCCCATCTCTAATAATCTCATCATATCTCTGGCACAGTCACCATATGGTAGGAGTGCCACGCTATGCCAAGTGCAGTATCCCATCACTAGTAATTTTATATGTCTGGCACAGTCACCATATGCTAGGTGCTGCCATCCTATGCCAGGTGCAGTATGCCATCTCTAATAATCTCATCATATCTCTGGCACAGTCATCATATGCTACGTGCTGCATCCTATGGCATGTGCAGTATCCCATCTCTAATAATCTCATCATATCTCTGGCACAGTCACGATACGGTAGGTCCTACCATTCTATGCCAAGTGCAGTATCACACCTCAAATAATCTCATCATATCTCTGGCACAGTCACCATATGGTAGGAGATGCCACGCTATGCCAAGTGCAGTATCCCATCACTAGTAATTTTATATGTCTGGCACAGTCACCATATGCTAGGTGCTGCCATCCTATGCCAGGTGCAGTATGCCATCTCTAATAATCTCATCATATCTCTGGCACAGTCATCATATGCTACGTGCTGCATCCTATGGCATGTGCAGTATCCCATCTCTAATAATCTCATCATATCTCTGGCACAGTCACCATATGTTAGGTGCTGCGATCCTATGCCAAGTGCAGTATCACATCTCTAATAATCTCTTCATATCTCTGGCAAAGTTACCATATGCTATGCGCTACCATCCTATGCCAAGTGCAGTATCACATCTCTAATAATCTCATCATATCTCTAGCAGAGTCACCATATGGTAGGAGTGCCACGCTATGCCAAGTGCAGTATCCCATCACTAGTAATATCATATGTCTGGCACAGTCACCATATGATAGGTGCTGCCATCCTATGCCAAGTGTAGTATCCCATCTCGAATAATCTCATCATATCTCTGGCACAGTCACCAGATGCTAGGTGCTGTATCCCATTTCTAATAATCTCATCATATCTCTAGCACAGTCACCATAAACTGGGTGCTGCCATCCTTTGCCAAGTGCAGTATCCCATCTCTAATAATCTCATCATGTCTCTGGCGCAGACACCACATGGTACGTTCTGCCATCCTATTCTAAGTGTGGTATCATATCTCTAATATTCTCATCATATCTCTGGATCAGTCACCATATGCTAGGAGCTGCCACGCTATGCCAAGTGCAGTATCCCATCACTAATAATATCATATGTCTGCCACAGTCACCATATGCTAGGTGCTGCCATCCTATGCCAAGTGCAGTAGCCCATCTCCAATAATCTCATCATACCTTTGTCACAGTCAATATATGCTAGGTGCTTCCATCCTATGCCAAGTGCAGTATCCCATCTCTAATAATCTCATCATATCTCTGCACAGTCACCATATGCTAGGTGCAGCCATCCTATTCTGGGTGCAGTATCCCATCTCTAGTAATTTCTTCATATCTCTGGCACACTCACCATATGCTAGCTAGGTGCTGCCATCCTATGCCAAGTGCAATATCACATCTCTAATAATCTCATCATGTCTCTGGCACAGTCACCATATGTTAGGTGCTGCCATCCTATGCCAAGTGCAGTATCCCATCTCTAATAATCTCATTATATCTCTGGCACAGTCACCATATGCTACGTGCTGCCATCCTATGCCAAGTGCAGTATCCCATCTCTAATAATTTCATCATATCTCTGGCAGAGTCACCATATGCTAGGAGCTGCCAGGGTATGCCAAGTGCAGTATCCTATCACTAATAATATCATATGTCTAGCAAAGTCACCCTATGCTAGGTGATGCCATCATATGCCAAATGCAGTATCACATCTCTAATGATCTCTTGTATCTCTGGCACAGTCACCATACGGTAAGTCCTGCCATTCTATGCCAAGTGCAGTATCACATCTCAAATAATCTCATCATATCTCTGGCACAGTCACCATATGCTAGGTGCTGTCATCCTATGCCAAGTGCAGTATCAGATCTCTAATAATCTCATTCTATCTCTGGCACAGTCACGATACGGTAGGTCCTACCATTCTATGCCAAGTGCAGTATCACACCTCAAATAATCTCATCATATCTCTGGCACAGTCACCATATGGTAGGAGATGCCATGCTATGCCAAGTGCAGTATCCCATCACTAATAATATCATATGTCTGGCACAGTCACCATATGCTAGGTCCTGCCATCCTATGCCAAGTGCAGTATCCCGTCTCTATTAATCTCATCATATCTCTGGCGCAGTCACCATATACTATGTGCTGCCATCCTATGCCAAGTGCAGTATCCCATCTCTAATCATTTCTTCATATCTCTGGCACAGTCACTATATGCTAGGTACTGCCATCCTATGCCAAGTGCAATATCACATCTCTAATAATCTCATCATGTCTCTAGCACAGTCAGCATATGCTAGGTGCTGCCATCCTTTGCCAAGTGCAGTATCCCATCTCTAATAATATCATATCTCTGGCACAGTTACCATATGCTAGGTGCTGCCATCCTATGTCAAGTGCAGTATCCCATCTCTAATAACCTCATCATATATCTGGCACAGTCACCATATGCTAGGTACTGCCATCCTATGCTATGTGCAGTATCATATCTCTAATAATCTCATTATATCTCTAGCACAGTCTCCATATGCTAGGTGCTGCCATCCAATGCCAAATGCAGTATCCCATCTCTGATAATCTCATCATATCTCTGGCACAGTCACCATAAACTGGGTGCTGCCATCCTTTGCCAAGTGCAGCATCCCATCTGTAATAATATCATATCTCTGGCACAGTCACCATATGCTAGGTGCTGCCATCCTATGTCCAGTGCAGTATCCCATCTCTAATATTATCATCATATCCCTGGCACAGTCACCAAATGCCGGAGCTGCAACGCTGTGCCAAGTGCAGTATCCCATCACTAATAATATCATATGTCTGGCACAGTCACCATATGCTAGGTGCTGCCATCCTATGCCAAGTGCAGTAGCCCATCTCCAATAATCTCATCATACCTTTGTCACAGTCAAGATATGCTAGGTGCTTCCATCCTATGCCAAGTGCAGTATCCCATCTCTAAAAATCTCATCATATATCTGCACAGTCACCATATGCTAGGTGCAGCCATCCTATTCTGGGTGCAGTATCCCATCTCTGATAATTTCTTCATATCTCTGGCACACTCACCATATGCTAGTTAGGTGCTGCCATCCTATGCCAAGTGCAATATCACATCTCTAAGAATCTCATCATGTCTCTGGCACAGTCACCATATGTTAGGTGCTGCCATCCTATGCCAAGTGCAGTATCCCATCTCTAATAATCTCATTATATCTCTGGCACAGTCACCATATGCTACGTGCTGCCATCCTATGCCAAGTGCAGTATCCCATCTCTAATAATTTCATCATATCTCTGGCAGAGTCATCATATGCTAGGAGCTGCCAGGGTATGCCAAGTGCAGTATCCTATCACTAATAATATCATATGTCTAGCAAAGTCACCATATGCTAGGTGATGCCATCATATGCCAAATGCAGTATCACATCTCTAATAATCTCACTGTACCTCTGGCACAGTCACCATATGGTAGGTCCTGCCATTCTATGCCAAGTGCAGTATCACATCTCAAATAATCTCATCATATCTCTGGCACAGTAACCATATAGTAGGAGATGCCATGCTATGCCAAGTGCAGTATCCCATCACTAATAATATCATATGTCTGGCACAGTCACCATATGCTAGGTACTGCCATCCTATGCCAAGTGCAGTATCCCATCTCCAATAATCTCATCATAACTTTGTCACAGTGACTACATGTTAGGTGCATCCATCCTATGCCAAGTGCAGTATCCCATCTCTAATAATCTCATCATAACTCTGGCACAGTCACTATATACTATATGCTGCGATCCTATGCCAAGTGCAGTATCACATCTCTAATAATTTCTTCATATCTCTGGCACAGTCACCATATGGTAGCTAGGTGCTTCCATCCTATGCCAAGTGCAAAATCCCATCTCTAATAACCTCATCATATCTCTGGCACAGTCACCATATGCTAGGTGCTGTCATCCTATGCCAAGTGCAGTATCAGATCTCTAATAATCTCATTCTATCTCTGGCACAGTCACGATACGGTAGGTCCTACCATTCTATGCCAAGTGCAGTATCACACCTCAAATAATCTCATCATATCTCTGGCACAGTCACCATATGGTAGGAGATGCCATGCTATGCCAGGTGCAGTATCCCATCACTAATAATATCATATGTCTGGCACAGTCACCATATGCTAGGTCCTGCCATCCTATGCCAAGTGCAGTATCCCGTCTCTATTAATCTCATCATATCTCTGGCGCAGTCACCATATACTATGTGCTGCCATCCTATGCCAAGTGCAGTATCCCATCTCTAATCATTTCTTCATATCTCTGGCACAGTCACCATATGCTAGGTGCTGTCATCCTATGCCAAGTGCAGTATCAGATCTCTAATAATCTCATTCTATCTCTGGCACAGTCACGATACGGTAGGTCCTACCATTCTATGCCAAGTGCAGTATCACATCTCTAATAATCTCATCATGTCTCTAGCACAGTCAGCATATGCTAGGTGCTGCCATCCTTTGCCAAGTGCAGTATCCCATCTCTAATAATATCATATCTCTGGCACAGTCACCATATGCTAGGTGCTGCCATCCTATGTCAAGTGCAGTATCCCATCTCTAATAACCTCATCATATATCTGGCACAGTCACCATATGCTAGGTACTGCCATCCTATGCTATGTGCAGTATCATATCTCTAATAATCTCATTATATCTCTAGCACAGTCTCCATATGCTAGGTGCTGCCATCCAATGCCAAATGCAGTATCCCATCTCTGATAATCTCATCATATCTCTGGCACAGTCACCATAAACTGGGTGCTGCCATCCTTTGCCAAGTGCAGCATCCCATCTGTAATAATATCATATCTCTGGCACAGTCACCATATGCTAGGTGCTGCCATCCTATGTCCAGTGCAGTATCCCATCTCTAATATTATCATCATATCCCTGGCACAGTCACCAAATGCCGGAGCTGCAACGCTGTGCCAAGTGCAGTATCCCATCACTAATAATATCATATGTCTGGCACAGTCACCATATGCTAGGTGCTGCCATCCTATGCCAAGTGCAGTAGCCCATCTCCAATAATCTCATCATACCTTTGTCACAGTCAAGATATGCTAGGGGCTTCCATCCTATGCCAAGTGCAGTATCCCATCTCTAAAAATCTCATCATATATCTGCACAGTCACCATATGCTAGGTGCAGCCATCCTATTCTGGGTGCAGTATCCCATCTCTGATAATTTCTTCATATCTCTGGCACACTCACCATATGCTAGCTAGGTGCTGCCATCCTATGCCAAGTGCAATATCACATCTCTAAGAATCTCATCATGTCTCTGGCACAGTCACCATATGTTAGGTGCTGCCATCCTATGCCAAGTGCAGTATCCCATCTCTAATAATCTCATTATATCTCTGGCACAGTCACCATATGGTAGGAGATGCCACGCTATGCCAAGTGCAGTATCCCATCACTAGTAATTTTATATGTCTGGCACAGTCACCATATGCTAGGTGCTGCCATCCTATGCCAGGTGCAGTATGCCATCTCTAATAATCTCATCATATCTCTGGCACAGTCATCATATGCTACGTGCTGCATCCTATGGCATGTGCAGTATCCCATTTCTAATAATCTCATCATATCTCTGGCACAGTCACCATATGTTAGGTGCTGCGATCCTATGCCAAGTGCAGTATCACATCTCTAATAATCTTTTCATATCTCTGGCAAAGTTACCATATGCTATGCGCTACCATCCTATGCCAAGTGCAGTATCACATCTCTAATAATCTCATCATATCTCTAGCAGAGTCACCATATGGTAGGAGTGCCACGCTATGCCAAGTGCAGTATCCCATCACTAGTAATATCATATGTCTGGCACAGTCACCATATGTTAGGTGCTGCCATCCTATGCCAAGTGTAGTATCCCATCTCGAATAATCTCATCATATCTCTGGCACAGTCACCAGATGCTAGGTGCTGTATCCCATTTCTAATAATCTCATCATATCTCTAGCACAGTCACCATAAACTGGGTGCTGCCATCCTTTGCCAAGTGCAGTATCCCATCTCTAATAATCTCATCATGTCTCTGGCGCAGACACCACATGGTACGTTCTGCCATCCTATTCTAAGTGTGGTATCATATCTCTAATATTCTCATCATATCTCTGGATCAGTCACCATATGCTAGGAGCTGCCACGCTATGCCAAGTGCAGTATCCCATCACTAATAATATCATATGTCTGCCACAGTCACCATATGCTAGGTGCTGCCATCCTATGCCAAGTGCAGTAGCCCATCTCCAATAATCTCATCATACCTTTGCCACAGTCAATATATGCTAGGTGCTTCCATCCTATGCCAAGTGCAGTATCCCATCTCTAATAATCTCATCATATCTCTGCACAGTCACCATATGCTAGGTGCAGCCATCCTATTCTGGGTGCAGTATCCCATCTCTAGTAATTTCTTCATATCTCTGGCACACTCACCATATGCTAGCTAGGTGCTGCCATCCTATGCCAAGTGCAATATCACATCTCTAATAATCTCATCATGTCTCTGGCACAGTCACCATATGTTAGGTGCTGCCATCCTATGCCAAGTGCAGTATCCCATCTCTAATAATCTCATTATATCTCTGGCACAGTCACCATATGCTACGTGCTGCCATCCTATGCCAAGTGCAGTATCCCATCTCTAATAATTTCATCATATCTCTGGCAGAGTCACCATATGCTAGGAGCTGCCAGGGTATGCCAAGTGCAGTATCCTATCACTAATAATATCATATGTCTAGCAAAGTCACCCTATGCTAGGTGATGCCATCATATGCCAAATGCAGTATCACATCTCTAATGATCTCTTGTATCTCTGGCACAGTCACCATACGGTACGTCCTGCCATTCTATGCCAAGTGCAGTATCACATCTCAAATAATCTCATCATATCTCTGGCACAGTCACCATATGCAAGGTGCTGTCATCCTATGCCAAGTGCAGTATCAGATCTCTAATAATCTCATTCTATCTCTGGCACAGTCACGATACGGTAGGTCCTACCATTCTATGCCAAGTGCAGTATCACACCTCAAATAATCTCATCATATCTCTGGCACAGTCACCATATGGTAGGAGATGCCATGCTATGCCAAGTGCAGTATCCCATCACTAATAATATCATATGTCTGGCACAGTCACCATATGCTAGGTCCTGCCATCCTATGCCAAGTGCAGTATCCCGTCTCTATTAATCTCATCATATCTCTGGCGCAGTCACCATATACTATGTGCTGCCATCCTATGCCAAGTGCAGTATCCCATCTCTAATCATTTCTTCATATCTCTGGCACAGTCACTATATGCTAGCTAGTTGCTGCCATCCTATGCCAAGTGCAATATCACATCTCTAATAATCTCATCATGTCTCTAGCACAGTCAGCATATGCTAGGTGCTGCCATCCTTTGCCAAGTGCAGTATCCCATCTCTAATAATATCATATCTCTGGCACAGTCACCATATGCTAGGTGCTGCCATCCTATGTCAAGTGCAGTATCATATCTCTAATAATCTCATTATATCTCTAGCACAGTCTCCATATGCTAGGTGCTGCCATCCAATGCCAAATGCAGTATCCCATCTCTGATAATCTCATCATATCTCTGGCACAGTCACCATAAACTGGGTGCTGCCATCCTTTGCCAAGTGCAGCATCCCATCTGTAATAATATCATATCTCTGGCACAGTCACCATATGCTAGGTGCTGCCATCCTATGTCCAGTGCAGTATCCAATCTCTAATATTATCATCATATCCCTGGCACAGTCACCAAATGCCGGAGCTGCAACGCTGTGCCAAGTGCAGTATCCCATCACTAATAATATCATATGTCTGGCACAGTCACCATATGCTAGGTGCTGCCATCCTATGCCAAGTGCAGTAGCCCATCTCCAATAATCTCATCATACCTTTGTCACAGTCAAGATATGCTAGGTGCTTCCATCCTATGCCAAGTGCAGTATCCCATCTCTAAAAATCTCATCATATATCTGCACAGTCACCATATGCTAGGTGCAGCCATCCTATTCTGGGTGCAGTATCCCATCTCTGATAATTTCTTCATATCTCTGGCACACTCACCATATGCTAGCTAGGTGCTGCCATCCTATGCCAAGTGCAATATCACATCTCTAAGAATCTCATCATGTCTCTGGCACAGTCACCATATGTTAGGTGCTGCCATCCTATGCCAAGTGCAGTATCCCATCTCTAATAATCTCATTATATCTCTGGCACAGTCACCATATGCTACGTGCTGCCATCCTATGCCAAGTGCAGTATCCCATCTCTAATAATTTCATCATATCTCTGGCAGAGTCACCATATGCTAGGAGCTGCCAGGGTATGCCAAGTGCAGTATCCTATCACTAATAATATCATATGTCTAGCAAAGTCACCATATGCTAGGTGATGCCATCATATGCCAAATGCAGTATCACATCTCTAATAATCTCACTGTACCTCTGGCACAGTCACCATATGGTAGGTCCTGCCATTCTATGCCAAGTGCAGTATCACATCTCAAATAATCTCATCATATCTCTGGCACAGTAACCATATAGTAGGAGATGCCATGCTATGCCAAGTGCAGTATCCCATCACTAATAATATCATATGTCTGGCACAGTCACCATATGCTAGGTGCTGCCATCCTATGCCAAGTGCAGTATCCCATCTCCAATAATCTCATCATAACTTTGTCACAGTGACTACATGTTAGGTGCATCCATCCTATGCCAAGTGCAGTATCCCATCTCTAATAATCTACTCATAACTCTGGCACAGTCACTATATACTATATGCTGCGATCCTATGCCAAGTGCAGTATCACATCTCTAATAATTTCTTCATATCTCTGGCACAGTCACCATATGGTAGCTAGGTGCTTCCATCCTATGCCAAGTGCAAAATCCCATCTCTAATAACCTCATCATATCTCTGGCACAGTCACCATATGCTAGGTGCTGTCATCCTATGCCAAGTGCAGTATCAGATCTCTAATAATCTCATTCTATCTCTGGCACAGTCACGATACGGTAGGTCCTACCATTCTATGCCAAGTGCAGTATCACACCTCAAATAATCTCATCATATCTCTGGCACAGTCACCATATGGTAGGAGATGCCATGCTATGCCAAGTGCAGTATCCCATCACTAATAATATCATATGTCTGGCACAGTCACCATATGCTAGGTCCTGCCATCCTATGCCAAGTGCAGTATCCCGTCTCTATTAATCTCATCATATCTCTGGCGCAGTCACCATATACTATGTGCTGCCATCCTATGCCAAGTGCAGTATCCCATCTCTAATCATTTCTTCATATCTCTGGCACAGTCACTATATGCTAGCTAGTTGCTGCCATCCTATGCCAAGTGCAATATCACATCTCTAATAATCTCATCATGTCTCTAGCACAGTCAGCATATGCTAGGTGCTGCCATCCTTTGCCAAGTGCAGTATCCCATCTCTAATAATATCATATCTCTGGCACAGTCACCATATGCTAGGTGCTGCCATCCTATGTCAAGTGCAGTATCCCATCTCTAATAACCTCATCATATATCTGGCACAGTCACCATATGCTAGGTACTGCCATCCTATGCTATGTGCAGTATCATATCTCTAATAATCTCATTATATCTCTAGCACAGTCTCCATATGCTAGGTGCTGCCATCCAATGCCAAATGCAGTATCCCATCTCTGATAATCTCATCATATCTCTGGCACAGTCACCATAAACTGGGTGCTGCCATCCTTTGCCAAGTGCAGCATCCCATCTGTAATAATATCATATCTCTGGCACAGTTACCATATGCTAGGTGCTGCCATCCTATGTCCAGTGCAGTATCCCATCTCTAATATTATCATCATATCCCTGGCACAGTCACCAAATGCCGGAGCTGCAACGCTGTGCCAATTGCAGTATCCCATCACTAATAATATCATATGTCTGGCACAGTCACCATATGCTAGGTGCTGCCATCCTATGCCAAGTGCAGTAGCCCATCTCCAATAATCTCATCATACCTTTGTCACAGTCAAGATATGCTAGGTGCTTCCATCCTATGCCAAGTGCACTATCCCATCTCTAAAAATCTCATCATATATCTGCACAGTCACCATATGCTAGGTGCAGCCATCCTATTCTGGGTGCAGTATCCCATCTCTGATAATTTCTTCATATCTCTGGCACACTCACCATATGCTAGCTAGGTGCTGCCATCCTATGCCAAGTGCAATATCACATCTCTAAGAATCTCATCATGTCTCTGGCACAGTCACCATATGTTAGGTGCTGCCATCCTATGCCAAGTGCAGTATCCCATCTCTAATAATCTCATTATATCTCTGGCACAGTCACCATATGCTACGTGCTGCCATCCTATGCCAAGTGCAGTATCCCATCTCTAATAATTTCATCATATCTCTGGCAGAGTCACCATATGCTAGGAGCTGCCAGGGTATGCCAAGTGCAGTATCCTATCACTAATAATATCATATGTCTAGCAAAGTCACCATATGCTAGGTGATGCCATCATATGCCAAATGCAGTATCACATCTCTAATAATCTCACTGTACCTCTGGCACAGTCACCATATGGTAGGTCCTGCCATTCTATGCCAAGTGCAGTATCACATCTCAAATAATCTCATCATATCTCTGGCACAGTAACCATATAGTAGGAGATGCCATGCTATGCCAAGTGCAGTATCCCATCACTAATAATATCATATGTCTGGCACAGTCACCATATGCTAGGTGCTGCCATCCTATGCCAAGTGCAGTATCCCATCTCCAATAATCTCATCATACCTTTGTCACAGTGACTACATGTTAGGTGCATCCATCCTATGCCAAGTGCAGTATCCCATCTCTAATAATCTCATCATAACTCTGGCACAGTCACTATATACTATATGCTGCGATCCTATGCCAAGTGCAGTATCACATCTCTAATAATTTCTTCATATCTCTGGCACAGTCACCATATGGTAGCTAGGTGCTTCCATCCTATGCCAAGTGCAAAATCCCATCTCTAATAACCTCATCATATCTCTGGCACAGTCACCATATGCTAGGTCCTGCCATCCTATGTCAAGTGCAGTATCACATCTCTAATCATTTCTTCATATCTCTGGCACAGTCACTATATGCAAGCTAGTTGCTGCCATCCTATGCCAAATGCAATATCACATCTCTAATAATCTCATCATGTCTCTGGCACAGTCAGCATATGCTAGGTACTGCCATCCTATGCCAAGTGCAGTATCCCATCTCTAATAATATCATATCTCTGGCACAGTCACCATATGATAGGTGCTTCCATCCTATGTCAAGTGCTGTATCCAATCTCTAATAACCTCATCATATATCTGGCACAGTCACCATATGCTAGGTGCTGCCATCCTATGCCAAGTGCAGTATCATATCTCTAATAACCTCATCATATCTCTGGCACAGTCACCATAAACTGGGTGCTGCCATCCTTTGCCAAGTGCAGCATCCCATCTCTAATAATATCATATCTCTCGCACAGTCACCATATGCTAGGTGCTGCCATCCTATGTCCAGTGCAGTATCCCATCTCTAATATTATCATCATATCTCTGGCACAATCACCATAAACTAGGTGCTGACATCCTATGCCAAGTGCAGTATCCCATCTCTAATAATCTCATCATATCTCTGGCACAATCACCATAAACTAGGTTCTGCCATCCAATGCCAAGTGCAGTATCCCATCTCTAATAATCTCATCATATCTCTGGCACAGTCACCATATGTTAGGTGCTGCCATCCTATGCCAAGTTCAGTATCCCATCTCTAATAATCTCATCATATCTCTGGCACAGTCACCATATGCTACATGCTGCCATACTATGCCAACTGCAATATCCCATCTCGAATAATCTCATCATAACTCTGGCACAGTCACCATATGCTAGGAGATGCCACGCTATGCCAAGTGCAGAATCCCATCACAAATAATATCATATGTCTGGCAAAGTCACCATATGCTAGGTGATGCCATCATATGCCAAGTGCAGTATCATCACCATATGCTAGGTGATGACATCATATGCCAAGTGCAGTATCACATCTCTAATAATCTCATGATATCTCTGGCACAGTCACCATATGCTAGGAGCTGCCACGCTATGCCAAGTGCAGTATCCCATCACTAATAATATCATATGTCTGGCACAGTCACCATATGCTAGGTGCTGCCATCCTATGCCAAGTGCAGTAGCCCATCAACAATAATCTCATCATATCTCTGCACAGTCACCATATGCTAGGTGCAGCCATCTTATTCCGGGTGCAGTATCCCATCTCTAATAATGTCTTCATATCTCTGGCACACTCACCATATGCTAGTTAGCTGCTGCCATCCTATGCCAACTGCAATATCACATCTCTAATAATCTCATCATGTCTCTGGCAGAAGTCACCATATGTTAGGTGCTGCCATCCTATGCCAAGTGCAGTATCCCATCTCTAATATTCTCATTATATCTCTGGCACAGTCACCATATGCTACGTGCTGCCATCCTATGCCAAGTGCAGTATCCCATCTCTAATAACCTCATCATATATCTGGCACAGTCACCATATGCTAGGAGCTGCCGGGCTATGCCAAGTGCAGTATCATATCTCTAATAATCTCATCATATCTCTAGCACAGTCTCCTTATGCTAGGTGCTGCCATCCAATGCCAAATGCAGTATCCCATCTCTAACAATCTCATCATATCTCTGGCACAGTCACCATAAACTGGGTGCTGCCATCCTTTGCCAAGTGCAGTATCCCATCTCTAATAATATATCTCTGGCACAGTCACCATATGCTAGGTGCTGCCATCCTATGTCCTGTGCAGTATCCCATCTCTAATAATCTCATCATATCTCTGGCACAGGCATCATATGTTAAGTGCCGCCATCCTTTGCCAAGTGCAGTATCCCATCTCTACTATTATCATCATATCTCTGGCACAGTCACCATATGCAAGGTGCTGCCATCCTATGCCAGGTGTAGTATGCCATCTCTAATAATCTCACATCTCTTGCACAATCACCATATGCTAGGTGCTGACATCCTATGACAGGTGAAGTATCCCATCTCTAATAATTTCATCATATCTCTGGCACAGTCATCATATCCTAGGTGCTGCCATCCTATGCCAAGTGCAGTATCCCGTCTCTATTAATCTCATCATATCTCTGGCGCAGTCACCATATACTATGTGCTGCCATCCTATGCCAAGTGCAGTATCCCATCTCTAATCATTTCTTCATATCTCTGGCACAGTCACTATATGCTAGCTAGTTGCTGCCATCCTATGCCAAGTGCAATATCACATCTCTAATAATCTCATCATGTCTCTAGCACAGTCAGCATATGCTAGGTGCTGCCATCCTTTGCCAAGTGCAGTATCCCATCTCTAATAATATCATATCTCTGGCACAGTCACCATATGCTAGGTGCTGCCATCCTATGTCAAGTGCAGTATCATATCTCTAATAATCTCATTATATCTCTAGCACAGTCTCCATATGCTAGGTGCTGCCATCCAATGCCAAATGCAGTATCCCATCTCTGATAATCTCATCATATCTCTGGCACAGTCACCATAAACTGGGTGCTGCCATCCTTTGCCAAGTGCAGCATCCCATCTGTAATAATATCATATCTCTGGCACAGTCACCATATGCTAGGTGCTGCCATCCTATGTCCAGTGCAGTATCCAATCTCTAATATTATCATCATATCCCTGGCACAGTCACCAAATGCCGGAGCTGCAACGCTGTGCCAAGTGCAGTATCCCATCACTAATAATATCATATGTCTGGCACAGTCACCATATGCTAGGTGCTGCCATCCTATGCCAAGTGCAGTAGCCCATCTCCAATAATCTCATCATACCTTTGTCACAGTCAAGATATGCTAGGTGCTTCCATCCTATGCCAAGTGCAGTATCCCATCTCTAAAAATCTCATCATATATCTGCACAGTCACCATATGCTAGGTGCAGCCATCCTATTCTGGGTGCAGTATCCCATCTCTGATAATTTCTTCATATCTCTGGCACACTCACCATATGCTAGCTAGGTGCTGCCATCCTATGCCAAGTGCAATATCACATCTCTAAGAATCTCATCATGTCTCTGGCACAGTCACCATATGTTAGGTGCTGCCATCCTATGCCAAGTGCAGTATCCCATCTCTAATAATCTCATTATATCTCTGGCACAGTCACCATATGCTACGTGCTGCCATCCTATGCCAAGTGCAGTATCCCATCTCTAATAATTTCATCATATCTCTGGCAGAGTCACCATATGCTAGGAGCTGCCAGGGTATGCCAAGTGCAGTATCCTATCACTAATAATATCATATGTCTAGCAAAGTCACCATATGCTAGGTGATGCCATCATATGCCAAATGCAGTATCACATCTCTAATAATCTCACTGTACCTCTGGCACAGTCACCATATGCTAGGTGCTGCCATCCTTTGCCAAGTGCAGTATCCCATCTCTAATAATATCATATCTCTGGCACAGTCACCATATGCTAGGTGCTGCCATCCTATGTCAAGTGCAGTATCATATCTCTAATAATCTCATTATATCTCTAGCACAGTCTCCATATGCTAGGTGCTGCCATCCAATGCCAAATGCAGTATCCCATCTCTGATAATCTCATCATATCTCTGGCACAGTCACCATAAACTGGGTGCTGCCATCCTTTGCCAAGTGCAGCATCCCATCTGTAATAATATCATATCTCTGGCACAGTCACCATATGCTAGGTGCTGCCATCCTATGTCCAGTGCAGTATCCAATCTCTAATATTATCATCATATCCCTGGCACAGTCACCAAATGCCGGAGCTGCAACGCTGTGCCAAGTGCAGTATCCCATCACTAATAATATCATATGTCTGGCACAGTCACCATATGCTAGGTGCTGCCATCCTATGCCAAGTGCAGTAGCCCATCTCCAATAATCTCATCATACCTTTGTCACAGTCAAGATATGCTAGGTGCTTCCATCCTATGCCAAGTGCAGTATCCCATCTCTAAAAATCTCATCATATATCTGCACAGTCACCATATGCTAGGTGCAGCCATCCTATTCTGGGTGCAGTATCCCATCTCTGATAATTTCTTCATATCTCTGGCACACTCACCATATGCTAGCTAGGTGCTGCCATCCTATGCCAAGTGCAATATCACATCTCTAAGAATCTCATCATGTCTCTGGCACAGTCACCATATGTTAGGTGCTGCCATCCTATGCCAAGTGCAGTATCCCATCTCTAATAATCTCATTATATCTCTGGCACAGTCACCATATGCTACGTGCTGCCATCCTATGCCAAGTGCAGTATCCCATCTCTAATAATTTCATCATATCTCTGGCAGAGTCACCATATGCTAGGAGCTGCCAGGGTATGCCAAGTGCAGTATCCTATCACTAATAATATCATATGTCTAGCAAAGTCACCATATGCTAGGTGATGCCATCATATGCCAAATGCAGTATCACATCTCTAATAATCTCACTGTACCTCTGGCACAGTCACCATATGGTAGGTCCTGCCATTCTATGCCAAGTGCAGTATCACATCTCAAATAATCTCATCATATCTCTGGCACAGTAACCATATAGTAGGAGATGCCATGCTATGCCAAGTGCAGTATCCCATCACTAATAATATCATATGTCTGGCACAGTCACCATATGCTAGGTGCTGCCATCCTATGCCAAGTGCAGTATCCCATCTCCAATAATCTCATCATAACTTTGTCACAGTGACTACATGTTAGGTGCATCCATCCTATGCCAAGTGCAGTATCCCATCTCTAATAATCTCATCATAACTCTGGCACAGTCACTATATACTATATGCTGCGATCCTATGCCAAGTGCAGTATCACATCTCTAATAATTTCTTCATATCTCTGGCACAGTCACCATATGGTAGCTAGGTGCTTCCATCCTATGCCAAGTGCAAAATCCCATCTCTAATAACCTCATCATATCTCTGGCACAGTCACCATATGCTAGGTGCTGTCATCCTATGCCAAGTGCAGTATCAGATCTCTAATAATCTCATTCTATCTCTGGCACAGTCACGATACGGTAGGTCCTACCATTCTATGCCAAGTGCAGTATCACACCTCAAATAATCTCATCATATCTCTGGCACAGTCACCATATGGTAGGAGATGCCATGCTATGCCAAGTGCAGTATCCCATCACTAATAATATCATATGTCTGGCACAGTCACCATATGCTAGGTCCTGCCATCCTATGCCAAGTGCAGTATCCCGTCTCTATTAATCTCATCATATCTCTGGCGCAGTCACCATATACTATGTGCTGCCATCCTATGCCAAGTGCAGTATCCCATCTCTAATCATTTCTTCATATCTCTGGCACAGTCACTATATGCTAGCTAGTTGCTGCCATCCTATGCCAAGTGCAATATCACATCTCTAATAATCTCATCATGTCTCTAGCACAGTCAGCATATGCTAGGTGCTGCCATCCTTTGCCAAGTGCAGTATCCCATCTCTAATAATATCATATCTCTGGCACAGTCACCATATGCTAGGTGCTGCCATCCTATGTCAAGTGCAGTATCCCATCTCTAATAACCTCATCATATATCTGGCACAGTCACCATATGCTAGGTACTGCCATCCTATGCTATGTGCAGTATCATATCTCTAATAATCTCATTATATCTCTAGCACAGTCTCCATATGCTAGGTGCTGCCATCCAATGCCAAATGCAGTATCCCATCTCTGATAATCTCATCATATCTCTGGCACAGTCACCATAAACTGGGTGCTGCCATCCTTTGCCAAGTGCAGCATCCCATCTGTAATAATATCATATCTCTGGCACAGTTACCATATGCTAGGTGCTGCCATCCTATGTCCAGTGCAGTATCCCATCTCTAATATTATCATCATATCCCTGGCACAGTCACCAAATGCCGGAGCTGCAACGCTGTGCCAATTGCAGTATCCCATCACTAATAATATCATATGTCTGGCACAGTCACCATATGCTAGGTGCTGCCATCCTATGCCAAGTGCAGTAGCCCATCTCCAATAATCTCATCATACCTTTGTCACAGTCAAGATATGCTAGGTGCTTCCATCCTATGCCAAGTGCAGTATCCCATCTCTAAAAATCTCATCATATATCTGCACAGTCACCATATGCTAGGTGCAGCCATCCTATTCTGGGTGCAGTATCCCATCTCTGATAATTTCTTCATATCTCTGGCACACTCACCATATGCTAGCTAGGTGCTGCCATCCTATGCCAAGTGCAATATCACATCTCTAAGAATCTCATCATGTCTCTGGCACAGTCACCATATGTTAGGTGCTGCCATCCTATGCCAAGTGCAGTATCCCATCTCTAATAATCTCATTATATCTCTGGCACAGTCACCATATGCTACGTGCTGCCATCCTATGCCAAGTGCAGTATCCCATCTCTAATAATTTCATCATATCTCTGGCAGAGTCACCATATGCTAGGAGCTGCCAGGGTATGCCAAGTGCAGTATCCTATCACTAATAATATCATATGTCTAGCAAAGTCACCATATGCTAGGTGATGCCATCATATGCCAAATGCAGTATCACATCTCTAATAATCTCACTGTACCTCTGGCACAGTCACCATATGGTAGGTCCTGCCATTCTATGCCAAGTGCAGTATCACATCTCAAATAATCTCATCATATCTCTGGCACAGTAACCATATAGTAGGAGATGCCATGCTATGCCAAGTGCAGTATCCCATCACTAATAATATCATATGTCTGGCACAGTCACCATATGCTAGGTGCTGCCATCCTATGCCAAGTGCAGTATCCCATCTCCAATAATCTCATCATACCTTTGTCACAGTGACTACATGTTAGGTGCATCCATCCTATGCCAAGTGCAGTATCCCATCTCTAATAATCTCATCATAACTCTGGCACAGTCACTATATACTATATGCTGCGATCCTATGCCAAGTGCAGTATCACATCTCTAATAATTTCTTCATATCTCTGGCACAGTCACCATATGGTAGCTAGGTGCTTCCATCCTATGCCAAGTGCAAAATCCCATCTCTAATAACCTCATCATATCTCTGGCACAGTCACCATATGCTAGGTCCTGCCATCCTATGTCAAGTGCAGTATCACATCTCTAATCATTTCTTCATATCTCTGGCACAGTCACTATATGCAAGCTAGTTGCTGCCATCCTATGCCAAATGCAATATCACATCTCTAATAATCTCATCATGTCTCTGGCACAGTCAGCATATGCTAGGTACTGCCATCCTATGCCAAGTGCAGTATCCCATCTCTAATAATATCATATCTCTGGCACAGTCACCATATGATAGGTGCTTCCATCCTATGTCAAGTGCTGTATCCAATCTCTAATAACCTCATCATATATCTGGCACAGTCACCATATGCTAGGTGCTGCCATCCTATGCCAAGTGCAGTATCATATCTCTAATAACCTCATCATATCTCTGGCACAGTCACCATAAACTGGGTGCTGCCATCCTTTGCCAAGTGCAGCATCCCATCTCTAATAATATCATATCTCTCGCACAGTCACCATATGCTAGGTGCTGCCATCCTATGTCCAGTGCAGTATCCCATCTCTAATATTATCATCATATCTCTGGCACAATCACCATAAACTAGGTGCTGACATCCTATGCCAAGTGCAGTATCCCATCTCTAATAATCTCATCATATCTCTGGCACAATCACCATAAACTAGGTTCTGCCATCCAATGCCAAGTGCAGTATCCCATCTCTAATAATCTCATCATATCTCTGGCACAGTCACCATATGTTAGGTGCTGCCATCCTATGCCAAGTTCAGTATCCCATCTCTAATAATCTCATCATATCTCTGGCACAGTCACCATATGCTACATGCTGCCATACTATGCCAACTGCAATATCCCATCTCGAATAATCTCATCATAACTCTGGCACAGTCACCATATGCTAGGAGATGCCACGCTATGCCAAGTGCAGAATCCCATCACAAATAATATCATATGTCTGGCAAAGTCACCATATGCTAGGTGATGCCATCATATGCCAAGTGCAGTATCATCACCATATGCTAGGTGATGACATCATATGCCAAGTGCAGTATCACATCTCTAATAATCTCATGATATCTCTGGCACAGTCACCATATGCTAGGAGCTGCCACGCTATGCCAAGTGCAGTATCCCATCACTAATAATATCATATGTCTGGCACAGTCACCATATGCTAGGTGCTGCCATCCTATGCCAAGTGCAGTAGCCCATCAACAATAATCTCATCATATCTCTGCACAGTCACCATATGCTAGGTGCAGCCATCTTATTCCGGGTGCAGTATCCCATCTCTAATAATGTCTTCATATCTCTGGCACACTCACCATATGCTAGTTAGCTGCTGCCATCCTATGCCAACTGCAATATCACATCTCTAATAATCTCATCATGTCTCTGGCAGAAGTCACCATATGTTAGGTGCTGCCATCCTATGCCAAGTGCAGTATCCCATCTCTAATATTCTCATTATATCTCTGGCACAGTCACCATATGCTACGTGCTGCCATCCTATGCCAAGTGCAGTATCCCATCTCTAATAACCTCATCATATATCTGGCACAGTCACCATATGCTAGGAGCTGCCGGGCTATGCCAAGTGCAGTATCATATCTCTAATAATCTCATCATATCTCTAGCACAGTCTCCTTATGCTAGGTGCTGCCATCCAATGCCAAATGCAGTATCCCATCTCTAACAATCTCATCATATCTCTGGCACAGTCACCATAAACTGGGTGCTGCCATCCTTTGCCAAGTGCAGTATCCCATCTCTAATAATATATCTCTGGCACAGTCACCATATGCTAGGTGCTGCCATCCTATGTCCTGTGCAGTATCCCATCTCTAATAATCTCATCATATCTCTGGCACAGGCATCATATGTTAAGTGCCGCCATCCTTTGCCAAGTGCAGTATCCCATCTCTACTATTATCATCATATCTCTGGCACAGTCACCATATGCAAGGTGCTGCCATCCTATGCCAGGTGTAGTATGCCATCTCTAATAATCTCACATCTCTTGCACAATCACCATATGCTAGGTGCTGACATCCTATGACAGGTGAAGTATCCCATCTCTAATAATTTCATCATATCTCTGGCACAGTCATCATATCCTAGGTGCTGCCATCCTATGCCAGGTGTAGTATGCCATCTCTAATAATCTCATATCTCTTGCACAATCACCATATGCTAGGTGATGACATCCTATGCCAGGTGCAGTATCCCATCTCTAATAATATCATCATATCTATGGCACAGTCACCATATGCTAGGTGCTGCCATCCTATGCCAAGTGCAGTATCCCATCTCCAATAATCTCATCATACCTTTGTCACAGTGACTACATGTTAGGTGCATCCATCCTATGCCAAGTGCAGTATCCCATCTCTAATAATCTCATCATAACTCTGGCACAGTCACTATATACTATATGCTGCGATCCTATGCCAAGTGCAGTATCACATCTCTAATAATTTCTTCATATCTCTGGCACAGTCACCATATGGTAGGTAGGTGCTTCTATCCTATGCCAAGTGCAAAATCCCATCTCTAATAATATTCTATCTCTGGCACAGTCACCATATGCTAGGTGCAGCCATCCTATGTCAAGTGCAGTATCCCATCTCTAATAACCTCATCATATCTCTGGCACAGTCACCATATGCTAGGTGCTGTCATCCTATGCCAAGTGCAGTATCACATCTCTAATAATCTCATTCTATCTCTGGCACAGTCACGATACGGTAGGTCCTACCATTCTATGCCAAGTGCAGTATCACACCTCAAATAATCTCATCATATCTCTGGCACAGTCACCATATGGTAGGAGATGCCATGCTATGCCAAGTGCAGTATCCCATCACTAATAATATCATATGTCTGGCACAGTCACCATATGCTAGGTCCTGCCATCCTATGCCAAGTGCAGTATCCCGTCTCTAATAATCTCATCATATATCTGGCGCAGTCACCATATACTATGTGCTGCCATCCTATGCCAAGAGCAGTATCCCATCTCTAATCATTTCTTCATATCTCTGGCACAGTCACTATATGCTAGCTAGTTGCTGCCATCCTATGCCAAGTGCAATATCACATCTCTAATAATCTCATCATGTCTCTAGCACAGTCAGCATATGCTAGGTGCTGCCATCCTATGCCAAGTGCAGTATCCCATCTCTAATAATATCATATCTCTGGCACAGTCACCATATGCTAGGTGCTGCCATCCTATGCCAAGTGCAGTATCCCATCTCTAATAACCTCATCATATCTCTGGCACAGTCACCATATGCTAGGTGCTGTCATCCTATGCCAAGTGCAGTATCACATCTCTAACAATCTCATCATATCTCTAGCACTGTCTCCATATGCTAGGTGCTGTCATCCAATGCCAAGTGCAGTATCCCATCTCTAATAATCTTATATCTCTGGCACAGTCACCACAAACTGGGTGCTGCAATCATTTGCCAAGTGCAGTATCCCATCTCTAATAATCTCATCATATCTCTGGCACAGTCACCATATGCTAGGTGCTGCCATCCTATGTCCAGTGCAGTATCACATCTCTGATCATCTCATCATATCTCTGGCACAGTAACCATATAGTAGGAGATGCCATGCTATGCCAAGTGCAGTATCCCATCACTAATAATATCATATGTCTGGCACAGTCACCATATGCTAGGTGCTGCCATCCTATGCCAAGTGCAGTATCCCATCTCCAATAATCTTATCATACCTTTGTCACAGTGACTACATGTTAGGTGCATCCATCCTATGCCAAGTGCAGTATCCCATCTCTAATAATCTCATCATAACTCTGGCACAGTCACTATATACTATATGCTGCGATTCTATGCCAAGTGCAGTATCACATCTCTAATAATTTCTTCATATCTCTGGCACAGTCACCATATGGTAGCTAGGTGCTTCCATCCTATGCCAAGTGCAAAATCCCATCTCTAATAACCTCATCATATCTCTGGCACAGTCACCATATGCTAGGTGCTGTCATCCTATGCCAAGTGCAGTATCACATCTCTAATAATCTCATTCTATCTCTGGCACAGTCACCATACGGTAGGTCCTGCCATCCTATGTCAAGTGCAGTATCACATCTCTAATCATTTCTTCATATCTCTGGCACAGTCACTATATGCAAGCTAGTTGCTGCCATCCTATGCCAAATGCAATATCACATCTCTAATAATCTCATCATGTCTCTGGCACAGTCAGCATATGCTAGGTACTGCCATCCTATGCCAAGTGCAGTATCCCATCTCTAATAATATCATATCTCTGGCACAGTCACCATATGATAGGTGCTGCCATCCTATGTCAAGTGCTGTATCCAATCTCTAATAACCTCATCATATATCTGGCACAGTCACCATATGCTAGGTGCTGCCATCCTATGCCAAGTGCAGTATCATATCTCTAATAACCTCATCATGTCTCTAGCACAATCTCCATATTCTAGGTGCTGCCATCCAATGCCAAATGCAGTATCCTATCTCTAATAATCTCATCATATCTCTGGCACAGTCACCATAAACTGGGCGCTGCCATCCTTTGCCAAGTGCAGTATCCCATCACTAATAATATCATATGTCTGGCACAGTCACCATATGCTACGTGCTACCATCCTATGCCAAGTGCAGTATCACATCTCTAATAATCTCATCATACCTCTGGCACAGTCACCATATGGTAGGAGTGCCACGCTATGCCAAGTGCAGTATCCCATCACTAATAATATCATATGTCTGGCACAGTCACCATATGCTAGGTGCTGCCATCCTATGCCAAGTGCAGTATCCCATCTCTAATAATCTCATCATAACTCTGGCACAGCCACCATATACTATATGCTGCGATCCTATGCCAATTGCAGTATCACATCTCTAATAATTTCTTCATATCTCTGGCACAGTCACCATATCCTAGGTGCTGCCATCCTATGTCAAGTGCAGTATCCCATCTCTAATAACCTCATCATATCTCTGGCACAGTCACCATATGCTAGGTGCTGTCATCCTATGCCAAGTGCAGTATCACATCTCTTATAATCTCATCATATCTCTAGCACTGTCTCCATATGCTAGGTGCTGTCATCCAATGCCAAGTGCAGTATCCCATCTCTAATAATCTTATATCTCTGGCACAGTCACCACAAACTGGGTGCTGCAATCCTTTGCCAAGTGCAGTATCCCATCTCTAATAATCTCATCATATCTCTGGCACAGTCACCATATGCTAGGTGCTGCCATCCTATGTCCACTGCAGTATCACATCTCTGATCATCTCATCATATCTCTGGCACAGTAACCATATGTTAGGTGCTGCCATCCTATGCCAAGTGCAGTATCCCACCTCTAATATTCTCATCATATCTCTGGCACAGTCATCATATCTTAGGTGCCGCCATCCTATGCCAAGTGCAGTATCCCATCTCTAATAATCTCATATCTCTGGCACAGTCACCATATGCTAGGTGTTGCCATCCTATGCCAGGTGCAATATCACATCTCTAATAATTTCATCATGTCTCTGCCACAGGCACCACATGCTAGTTTCTGCCATCCTATGCCAAGTGCAGTATCCCATCTCTAATAATTTCTTCATATCTCTGGCACAGTCACCATATGCTAGCTAGGTGCTGCCATCCTATGCCAAGTGCAATATCACATCTCTAATAATCTCATCATGTCTCTGGCACAGTCACCATATGATAGGTGCTGCCATCCTATGTCAAGTGCAGTATCCCATCTCTAATAACCGCATCATATCTCTGGCACAGTCACCATATGCTAGGTGCTGCCATCCTATGCCAAGTGCAGTATCACATCTCTAATAATCTCATCATATCTCTGGCACAGTCACCATATGGTAGGAGTGCCACGCTATGCCAAGTGCAGTATCCCATAACTAGTAATTTTATATGTCTGGCACAGTCACCATATGCTAGGTGCTGCCATCCTATGCCAGGTGCAGTATGCCATCTCTAATAATCTCATCATATCTCTGGCACAGTCATCATATGCTACGTGCTGCATCCTATGGCATGTGCAGTATCCCATCTCTAATAATCTCATCATATCTCTGGCACAGTCACGATACGGTAGGTCCTACCATTCTATGCCAAGTGCAGTATCACACCTCAAATAATCTCATCATATCTCTGGCACAGTCACCATATGGTAGGAGATGCCACGCTATGCCAAGTGCAGTATCCCATCACTAGTAATTTTATATGTCTGGCACAGTCACCATATGCTAGGTGCTGCCATCCTATGCCAGGTGCAGTATGCCATCTCTAATAATCTCATCATATCTCTGGCACAGTCATCATATGCTACGTGCTGCATCCTATGGCATGTGCAGTATCCCATCTCTAATAATCTCATCATATCTCTGGCACAGTCACCATATGTTAGGTGCTGTCATCCAATGCCAAGTGCAGTATCCCATCTCTAATAATCTTATATCTCTGGCACAGTCACCACAAACTGGGTGCTGCAATCCTTTGCCAAGTGCAGTATCCCATCTCTAATAATCTCATCATATCTCTGGCACAGTCACCATATTCTAGGTGCTGCCATCCAATGCCAAATGCAGTATCCTATCTCTAATAATCTCATCATATCTCTGGCACAGTCACCATAAACTGGGCGCTGCCATCCTTTGCCAAGTGCAGTATCCCATCACTAATAATATCATATGTCTGGCACAGTCACCATATGCTACGTGCTACCATCCTATGCCAAGTGCAGTATCACATCTCTAATAATCTCATCATACCTCTGGCACAGTCACCATATGGTAGGAGTGCCACGCTATGCCAAGTGCAGTATCCCATCACTAATAATATCATATGTCTGGCACAGTCACCATATGCTAGGTGCTGCCATCCTATGCCAAGTGCAGTATCCCATCTCTAATAATCTCATCATAACTCTGGCACAGCCACCATATACTATATGCTGCGATCCTATGCCAATTGCAGTATCACATCTCTAATAATTTCTTCATATCTCTGGCACAGTCACCATATCCTAGGTGCTGCCATCCTATGTCAAGTGCAGTATCCCATCTCTAATAACCTCATCATATCTCTGGCACAGTCACCATATGCTAGGTGCTGTCATCCTATGCCAAGTGCAGTATCACATCTCTTATAATCTCATCATATCTCTAGCACTGTCTCCATATGCTAGGTGCTGTCATCCAATGCCAAGTGCAGTATCCCATCTCTAATAATCTTATATCTCTGGCACAGTCACCACAAACTGGGTGCTGCAATCCTTTGCCAAGTGCAGTATCCCATCTCTAATAATCTCATCATATCTCTGGCACAGTCACCATATGCTAGGTGCTGCCATCCTATGTCCACTGCAGTATCACATCTCTGATCATCTCATCATATCTCTGGCACAGTAACCATATGTTAGGTGCTGCCATCCTATGCCAAGTGCAGTATCCCACCTCTAATATTCTCATCATATCTCTGGCACAGTCATCATATCTTAGGTGCCGCCATCCTATGCCAAGTGCAGTATCCCATCTCTAATAATCTCATATCTCTGGCACAGTCACCATATGCTAGGTGTTGCCATCCTATGCCAGGTGCAATATCACATCTCTAATAATTTCATCATGTCTCTGCCACAGGCACCACATGCTAGTTTCTGCCATCCTATGCCAAGTGCAGTATCCCATCTCTAATAATTTCTTCATATCTCTGGCACAGTCACCATATGCTAGCTAGGTGCTGCCATCCTATGCCAAGTGCAATATCACATCTCTAATAATCTCATCATGTCTCTGGCACAGTCACCATATGATAGGTGCTGCCATCCTATGTCAAGTGCAGTATCCCATCTCTAATAACCGCATCATATCTCTGGCACAGTCACCATATGCTAGGTGCTGCCATCCTATGCCAAGTGCAGTATCACATCTCTAATAATCTCATCATATCTCTGGCACAGTCACCATATGGTAGGAGTGCCACGCTATGCCAAGTGCAGTATCCCATCACTAGTAATTTTATATGTCTGGCACAGTCACCATATGCTAGGTGCTGCCATCCTATGCCAGGTGCAGTATGCCATCTCTAATAATCTCATCATATCTCTGGCACAGTCATCATATGCTACGTGCTGCATCCTATGGCATGTGCAGTATCCCATCTCTAATAATCTCATCATATCTCTGGCACAGTCACGATACGGTAGGTCCTACCATTCTATGCCAAGTGCAGTATCACACCTCAAATAATCTCATCATATCTCTGGCACAGTCACCATATGGTAGGAGATGCCACGCTATGCCAAGTGCAGTATCCCATCACTAGTAATTTTATATGTCTGGCACAGTCACCATATGCTAGGTGCTGCCATCCTATGCCAGGTGCAGTATGCCATCTCTAATAATCTCATCATATCTCTGGCACAGTCATCATATGCTACGTGCTGCATCCTATGGCATGTGCAGTATCCCATCTCTAATAATCTCATCATATCTCTGGCACAGTCACCATATGTTAGGTGCTGTCATCCAATGCCAAGTGCAGTATCCCATCTCTAATAATCTTATATCTCTGGCACAGTCACCACAAACTGGGTGCTGCAATCCTTTGCCAAGTGCAGTATCCCATCTCTAATAATCTCATCATATCTCTGGCACAGTCACCATATGCTAGGTGCTGCCATCCTATGTCCACTGCAGTATCACATCTCTGATCATCTCATCATATCTCTGGCACAGTAACCATATGTTAGGTGCTGCCATCCTATGCCAAGTGCAGTATCCCACCTCTAATATTCTCATCATATCCCTGGCACAGTCATCATATCTTAGGTGCCGCCATCCTATGCCAAGTGCAGTATCCCATCTCTAATAATCTCATATCTCTGGCACAGTCACCATATGCTAGGTGTTGCCATCCTATGCCAGGTGCAGTATCACATGTCTAATAATTTCATCATGTCTCTGGCACAGGCACCACATGCTAGTTTCTGCCATCCTATGCCAAGGGCAGTATCCCATCTCTAATAATTTCTTCATATCTCTGGCACAGTCACCATATGCTAGCTAGGTGCTGCCATCCTATGCCAAGTGCAATATCACATCTCTAATAATCTCATCATGTCTCTGGCACAGTCACCATATGATGGGTGCTGCCATCCTATGTCAAGTGCAGTATCCCATCTCTAATAACCGCATCATATCTCTGGCACAGTCACCATATGCTAGGTGCTGCCATCCTATGCCAAGTGCAGTATCACATCTCTAATAATCTCATCATATCTCTAGCACAGTCTACATATGCTAGGTGCTGCCATCCTTTGCCAAGTGCAGTATCCCATCTCTAATAATCTCATCATATCTCTGGCACAGTCACCATATGGTAGGAGTGCCACGCTATGCCAAGTGCAGTATCCCATCACTAGTAATTTTATATGTCTGGCACAGTCACCATATGCTAGGTGCTGCCATCCTATGCCAGGTGCAGTATGCCATCTCTAATAATCTCATCATATCTCTGGCACAGTCATCATATGCTACGTGCTGCATCCTATGGCATGTGCAGTATCCCATCTCTAATAATCTCATCATATCTCTGGCACAGTCACGATACGGTAGGTCCTACCATTCTATGCCAAGTGCAGTATCACACCTCAAATAATCTCATCATATCTCTGGCACAGTCACCATATGGTAGGAGATGCCACGCTATGCCAAGTGCAGTATCCCATCACTAGTAATTTTATATGTCTGGCACAGTCACCATATGCTAGGTGCTGCCATCCTATGCCAGGTGCAGTATGCCATCTCTAATAATCTCATCATATCTCTGGCACAGTCATCATATGCTACGTGCTGCATCCTATGGCATGTGCAGTATCCCATCTCTAATAATCTCATCATATCTCTGGCACAGTCACCATATGTTAGGTGCTGCGATCCTATGCCAAGTGCAGTATCACATCTCTAATAATCTCTTCATATCTCTGGCAAAGTTACCATATGCTATGCGCTACCATCCTATGCCAAGTGCAGTATCACATCTCTAATAATCTCATCATATCTCTAGCAGAGTCACCATATGGTAGGAGTGCCACGCTATGCCAAGTGCAGTATCCCATCACTAGTAATATCATATGTCTGGCACAGTCACCATATGATAGGTGCTGCCATCCTATGCCAAGTGTAGTATCCCATCTCGAATAATCTCATCATATCTCTGGCACAGTCACCAGATGCTAGGTGCTGTATCCCATTTCTAATAATCTCATCATATCTCTAGCACAGTCACCATAAACTGGGTGCTGCCATCCTTTGCCAAGTGCAGTATCCCATCTCTAATAATCTCATCATGTCTCTGGCGCAGACACCACATGGTACGTTCTGCCATCCTATTCTAAGTGTGGTATCATATCTCTAATATTCTCATCATATCTCTGGATCAGTCACCATATGCTAGGAGCTGCCACGCTATGCCAAGTGCAGTATCCCATCACTAATAATATCATATGTCTGCCACAGTCACCATATGCTAGGTGCTGCCATCCTATGCCAAGTGCAGTAGCCCATCTCCAATAATCTCATCATACCTTTGTCACAGTCAATATATGCTAGGTGCTTCCATCCTATGCCAAGTGCAGTATCCCATCTCTAATAATCTCATCATATCTCTGCACAGTCACCATATGCTAGGTGCAGCCATCCTATTCTGGGTGCAGTATCCCATCTCTAGTAATTTCTTCATATCTCTGGCACACTCACCATATGCTAGCTAGGTGCTGCCATCCTATGCCAAGTGCAATATCACATCTCTAATAATCTCATCATGTCTCTGGCACAGTCACCATATGTTAGGTGCTGCCATCCTATGCCAAGTGCAGTATCCCATCTCTAATAATCTCATTATATCTCTGGCACAGTCACCATATGCTACGTGCTGCCATCCTATGCCAAGTGCAGTATCCCATCTCTAATAATTTCATCATATCTCTGGCAGAGTCACCATATGCTAGGAGCTGCCAGGGTATGCCAAGTGCAGTATCCTATCACTAATAATATCATATGTCTAGCAAAGTCACCCTATGCTAGGTGATGCCATCATATGCCAAATGCAGTATCACATCTCTAATGATCTCTTGTATCTCTGGCACAGTCACCATACGGTAAGTCCTGCCATTCTATGCCAAGTGCAGTATCACATCTCAAATAATCTCATCATATCTCTGGCACAGTCACCATATGCTAGGTGCTGTCATCCTATGCCAAGTGCAGTATCAGATCTCTAATAATCTCATTCTATCTCTGGCACAGTCACGATACGGTAGGTCCTACCATTCTATGCCAAGTGCAGTATCACACCTCAAATAATCTCATCATATCTCTGGCACAGTCACCATATGGTAGGAGATGCCATGCTATGCCAAGTGCAGTATCCCATCACTAATAATATCATATGTCTGGCACAGTCACCATATGCTAGGTCCTGCCATCCTATGCCAAGTGCAGTATCCCGTCTCTATTAATCTCATCATATCTCTGGCGCAGTCACCATATACTATGTGCTGCCATCCTATGCCAAGTGCAGTATCCCATCTCTAATCATTTCTTCATATCTCTGGCACAGTCACTATATGCTAGGTACTGCCATCCTATGCCAAGTGCAATATCACATCTCTAATAATCTCATCATGTCTCTAGCACAGTCAGCATATGCTAGGTGCTGCCATCCTTTGCCAAGTGCAGTATCCCATCTCTAATAATATCATATCTCTGGCACAGTTACCATATGCTAGGTGCTGCCATATCTATGTCAAGTGCAGTATCCCATCTCTAATAACCTCATCATATATCTGGCACAGTCACCATATGCTAGGTACTGCCATCCTATGCTATGTGCAGTATCATATCTCTAATAATCTCATTATATCTCTAGCACAGTCTCCATATGCTAGGTGCTGCCATCCAATGCCAAATGCAGTATCCCATCTCTGATAATCTCATCATATCTCTGGCACAGTCACCATAAACTGGGTGCTGCCATCCTTTGCCAAGTGCAGCATCCCATCTGTAATAATATCATATCTCTGGCACAGTCACCATATGCTAGGTGCTGCCATCCTATGTCCAGTGCAGTATCCCATCTCTAATATTATCATCATATCCCTGGCACAGTCACCAAATGCCGGAGCTGCAACGCTGTGCCAAGTGCAGTATCCCATCACTAATAATATCATATGTCTGGCACAGTCACCATATGCTAGGTGCTGCCATCCTATGCCAAGTGCAGTAGCCCATCTCCAATAATCTCATCATACCTTTGTCACAGTCAAGATATGCTAGGTGCTTCCATCCTATGCCAAGTGCAGTATCCCATCTCTAAAAATCTCATCATATATCTGCACAGTCACCATATGCTAGGTGCAGCCATCCTATTCTGGGTGCAGTATCCCATCTCTGATAATTTCTTCATATCTCTGGCACACTCACCATATGCTAGTTAGGTGCTGCCATCCTATGCCAAGTGCAATATCACATCTCTAAGAATCTCATCATGTCTCTGGCACAGTCACCATATGTTAGGTGCTGCCATCCTATGCCAAGTGCAGTATCCCATCTCTAATAATCTCATTATATCTCTGGCACAGTCACCATATGCTACGTGCTGCCATCCTATGCCAAGTGCAGTATCCCATCTCTAATAATTTCATCATATCTCTGGCAGAGTCATCATATGCTAGGAGCTGCCAGGGTATGCCAAGTGCAGTATCCTATCACTAATAATATCATATGTCTAGCAAAGTCACCATATGCTAGGTGATGCCATCATATGCCAAATGCAGTATCACATCTCTAATAATCTCACTGTACCTCTGGCACAGTCACCATATGGTAGGTCCTGCCATTCTATGCCAAGTGCAGTATCACATCTCAAATAATCTCATCATATCTCTGGCACAGTAACCATATAGTAGGAGATGCCATGCTATGCCAAGTGCAGTATCCCATCACTAATAATATCATATGTCTGGCACAGTCACCATATGCTAGGTACTGCCATCCTATGCCAAGTGCAGTATCCCATCTCCAATAATCTCATCATAACTTTGTCACAGTGACTACATGTTAGGTGCATCCATCCTATGCCAAGTGCAGTATCCCATCTCTAATAATCTCATCATAACTCTGGCACAGTCACTATATACTATATGCTGCGATCCTATGCCAAGTGCAGTATCACATCTCTAATAATTTCTTCATATCTCTGGCACAGTCACCATATGGTAGCTAGGTGCTTCCATCCTATGCCAAGTGCAAAATCCCATCTCTAATAACCTCATCATATCTCTGGCACAGTCACCATATGCTAGGTGCTGTCATCCTATGCCAAGTGCAGTATCAGATCTCTAATAATCTCATTCTATCTCTGGCACAGTCACGATACGGTAGGTCCTACCATTCTATGCCAAGTGCAGTATCACACCTCAAATAATCTCATCATATCTCTGGCACAGTCACCATATGGTAGGAGATGCCATGCTATGCCAGGTGCAGTATCCCATCACTAATAATATCATATGTCTGGCACAGTCACCATATGCTAGGTCCTGCCATCCTATGCCAAGTGCAGTATCCCGTCTCTATTAATCTCATCATATCTCTGGCGCAGTCACCATATACTATGTGCTGCCATCCTATGCCAAGTGCAGTATCCCATCTCTAATCATTTCTTCATATCTCTGGCACAGTCACTATATGCTAGCTAGTTGCTGCCATCCTATGCCAAGTGCAATATCACATCTCTAATAATCTCATCATGTCTCTAGCACAGTCAGCATATGCTAGGTGCTGCCATCCTTTGCCAAGTGCAGTATCCCATCTCTAATAATATCATATCTCTGGCACAGTCACCATATGCTAGGTGCTGCCATCCTATGTCAAGTGCAGTATCCCATCTCTAATAACCTCATCATATATCTGGCACAGTCACCATATGCTAGGTACTGCCATCCTATGCTATGTGCAGTATCATATCTCTAATAATCTCATTATATCTCTAGCACAGTCTCCATATGCTAGGTGCTGCCATCCAATGCCAAATGCAGTATCCCATCTCTGATAATCTCATCATATCTCTGGCACAGTCACCATAAACTGGGTGCTGCCATCCTTTGCCAAGTGCAGCATCCCATCTGTAATAATATCATATCTCTGGCACAGTCACCATATGCTAGGTGCTGCCATCCTATGTCCAGTGCAGTATCCCATCTCTAATATTATCATCATATCCCTGGCACAGTCACCAAATGCCGGAGCTGCAACGCTGTGCCAAGTGCAGTATCCCATCACTAATAATATCATATGTCTGGCACAGTCACCATATGCTAGGTGCTGCCATCCTATGCCAAGTGCAGTAGCCCATCTCCAATAATCTCATCATACCTTTGTCACAGTCAAGATATGCTAGGGGCTTCCATCCTATGCCAAGTGCAGTATCCCATCTCTAAAAATCTCATCATATATCTGCACAGTCACCATATGCTAGGTGCAGCCATCCTATTCTGGGTGCAGTATCCCATCTCTGATAATTTCTTCATATCTCTGGCACACTCACCATATGCTAGCTAGGTGCTGCCATCCTATGCCAAGTGCAATATCACATCTCTAAGAATCTCATCATGTCTCTGGCACAGTCACCATATGTTAGGTGCTGCCATCCTATGCCAAGTGCAGTATCCCATCTCTAATAATCTCATTATATCTCTGGCACAGTCACCATATGGTAGGAGATGCCACGCTATGCCAAGTGCAGTATCCCATCACTAGTAATTTTATATGTCTGGCACAGTCACCATATGCTAGGTGCTGCCATCCTATGCCAGGTGCAGTATGCCATCTCTAATAATCTCATCATATCTCTGGCACAGTCATCATATGCTACGTGCTGCATCCTATGGCATGTGCAGTATCCCATTTCTAATAATCTCATCATATCTCTGGCACAGTCACCATATGTTAGGTGCTGCGATCCTATGCCAAGTGCAGTATCACATCTCTAATAATCTTTTCATATCTCTGGCAAAGTTACCATATGCTATGCGCTACCATCCTATGCCAAGTGCAGTATCACATCTCTAATAATCTCATCATATCTCTAGCAGAGTCACCATATGGTAGGAGTGCCACGCTATGCCAAGTGCAGTATCCCATCACTAGTAATATCATATGTCTGGCACAGTCACCATATGTTAGGTGCTGCCATCCTATGCCAAGTGTAGTATCCCATCTCGAATAATCTCATCATATCTCTGGCACAGTCACCAGATGCTAGGTGCTGTATCCCATTTCTAATAATCTCATCATATCTCTAGCACAGTCACCATAAACTGGGTGCTGCCATCCTTTGCCAAGTGCAGTATCCCATCTCTAATAATCTCATCATGTCTCTGGCGCAGACACCACATGGTACGTTCTGCCATCCTATTCTAAGTGTGGTATCATATCTCTAATATTCTCATCATATCTCTGGATCAGTCACCATATGCTAGGAGCTGCCACGCTATGCCAAGTGCAGTATCCCATCACTAATAATATCATATGTCTGCCACAGTCACCATATGCTAGGTGCTGCCATCCTATGCCAAGTGCAGTAGCCCATCTCCAATAATCTCATCATACCTTTGCCACAGTCAATATATGCTAGGTGCTTCCATCCTATGCCAAGTGCAGTATCCCATCTCTAATAATCTCATCATATCTCTGCACAGTCACCATATGCTAGGTGCAGCCATCCTATTCTGGGTGCAGTATCCCATCTCTAGTAATTTCTTCATATCTCTGGCACACTCACCATATGCTAGCTAGGTGCTGCCATCCTATGCCAAGTGCAATATCACATCTCTAATAATCTCATCATGTCTCTGGCACAGTCACCATATGTTAGGTGCTGCCATCCTATGCCAAGTGCAGTATCCCATCTCTAATAATCTCATTATATCTCTGGCACAGTCACCATATGCTACGTGCTGCCATCCTATGCCAAGTGCAGTATCCCATCTCTAATAATTTCATCATATCTCTGGCAGAGTCACCATATGCTAGGAGCTGCCAGGGTATGCCAAGTGCAGTATCCTATCACTAATAATATCATATGTCTAGCAAAGTCACCCTATGCTAGGTGATGCCATCATATGCCAAATGCAGTATCACATCTCTAATAATCTCACTGTACCTCTGGCACAGTCACCATATGGTAGGTCCTGCCATTCTATGCCAAGTGCAGTATCACATCTCAAATAATCTCATCATATCTCTGGCACAGTCACCATATGCTAGGTGCTGTCATCCTATGCCAAGTGCAGTATCAGATCTCTAATAATCTCATTCTATCTCTGGCACAGTCACGATACGGTAGGTCCTACCATTCTATGCCAAGTGCAGTATCACACCTCAAATAATCTCATCATATCTCTGGCACAGTCACCATATGGTAGGAGATGCCATGCTATGCCAAGTGCAGTATCCCATCACTAATAATATCATATGTCTGGCACAGTCACCATATGCTAGGTCCTGCCATCCTATGCCAAGTGCAGTATCCCGTCTCTATTAATCTCATCATATCTCTGGCGCAGTCACCATATACTATGTGCTGCCATCCTATGCCAAGTGCAGTATCCCATCTCTAATCATTTCTTCATATCTCTGGCACAGTCACTATATGCTAGCTAGTTGCTGCCATCCTATGCCAAGTGCAATATCACATCTCTAATAATCTCATCATGTCTCTAGCACAGTCAGCATATGCTAGGTGCTGCCATCCTTTGCCAAGTGCAGTATCCCATCTCTAATAATATCATATCTCTGGCACAGTCACCATATGCTAGGTGCTGCCATCCTATGTCAAGTGCAGTATCATATCTCTAATAATCTCATTATATCTCTAGCACAGTCTCCATATGCTAGGTGCTGCCATCCAATGCCAAATGCAGTATCCCATCTCTGATAATCTCATCATATCTCTGGCACAGTCACCATAAACTGGGTGCTGCCATCCTTTGCCAAGTGCAGCATCCCATCTGTAATAATATCATATCTCTGGCACAGTCACCATATGCTAGGTGCTGCCATCCTATGTCCAGTGCAGTATCCAATCTCTAATATTATCATCATATCCCTGGCACAGTCACCAAATGCCGGAGCTGCAACGCTGTGCCAAGTGCAGTATCCCATCACTAATAATATCATATGTCTGGCACAGTCACCATATGCTAGGTGCTGCCATCCTATGCCAAGTGCAGTAGCCCATCTCCAATAATCTCATCATACCTTTGTCACAGTCAAGATATGCTAGGTGCTTCCATCCTATGCCAAGTGCAGTATCCCATCTCTAAAAATCTCATCATATATCTGCACAGTCACCATATGCTAGGTGCTGCCATCCTATTCTGGGTGCAGTATCCCATCTCTGATAATTTCTTCATATCTCTGGCACACTCACCATATGCTAGCTAGGTGCTGCCATCCTATGCCAAGTGCAATATCACATCTCTAAGAATCTCATCATGTCTCTGGCACAGTCACCATATGTTAGGTGCTGCCATCCTATGCCAAGTGCAGTATCCCATCTCTAATAATCTCATTATATCTCTGGCACAGTCACCATATGCTACGTGCTGCCATCCTATGCCAAGTGCAGTATCCCATCTCTAATAATTTCATCATATCTCTGGCAGAGTCACCATATGCTAGGAGCTGCCAGGGTATGCCAAGTGCAGTATCCTATCACTAATAATATCATATGTCTAGCAAAGTCACCATATGCTAGGTGATGCCATCATATGCCAAATGCAGTATCACATCTCTAATAATCTCACTGTACCTCTGGCACAGTCACCATATGGTAGGTCCTGCCATTCTATGCCAAGTGCAGTATCACATCTCAAATAATCTCATCATATCTCTGGCACAGTAACCATATAGTAGGAGATGCCATGCTATGCCAAGTGCAGTATCCCATCACTAATAATATCATATGTCTGGCACAGTCACCATATGCTAGGTGCTGCCATCCTATGCCAAGTGCAGTATCCCATCTCCAATAATCTCATCATAACTTTGTCACAGTGACTACATGTTAGGTGCATCCATCCTATGCCAAGTGCAGTATCCCATCTCTAATAATCTCATCATAACTCTGGCACAGTCACTATATACTATATGCTGCGATCCTATGCCAAGTGCAGTATCACATCTCTAATAATTTCTTCATATCTCTGGCACAGTCACCATATGGTAGCTAGGTGCTTCCATCCTATGCCAAGTGCAAAATCCCATCTCTAATAACCTCATCATATCTCTGGCACAGTCACCATATGCTAGGTGCTGTCATCCTATGCCAAGTGCAGTATCAGATCTCTAATAATCTCATTCTATCTCTGGCACAGTCACGATACGGTAGGTCCTACCATTCTATGCCAAGTGCAGTATCACACCTCAAATAATCTCATCATATCTCTGGCACAGTCACCATATGGTAGGAGATGCCATGCTATGCCAAGTGCAGTATCCCATCACTAATAATATCATATGTCTGGCACAGTCACCATATGCTAGGTCCTGCCATCCTATGCCAAGTGCAGTATCCCGTCTCTATTAATCTCATCATATCTCTGGCGCAGTCACCATATACTATGTGCTGCCATCCTATGCCAAGTGCAGTATCCCATCTCTAATCATTTCTTCATATCTCTGGCACAGTCACTATATGCTAGCTAGTTGCTGCCATCCTATGCCAAGTGCAATATCACATCTCTAATAATCTCATCATGTCTCTAGCACAGTCAGCATATGCTAGGTGCTGCCATCCTTTGCCAAGTGCAGTATCCCATCTCTAATAATATCATATCTCTGGCACAGTCACCATATGCTAGGTGCTGCCATCCTATGTCAAGTGCAGTATCCCATCTCTAATAACCTCATCATATATCTGGCACAGTCACCATATGCTAGGTACTGCCATCCTATGCTATGTGCAGTATCATATCTCTAATAATCTCATTATATCTCTAGCACAGTCTCCATATGCTAGGTGCTGCCATCCAATGCCAAATGCAGTATCCCATCTCTGATAATCTCATCATATCTCTGGCACAGTCACCATAAACTGGGTGCTGCCATCCTTTGCCAAGTGCAGCATCCCATCTGTAATAATATCATATCTCTGGCACAGTTACCATATGCTAGGTGCTGCCATCCTATGTCCAGTGCAGTATCCCATCTCTAATATTATCATCATATCCCTGGCACAGTCACCAAATGCCGGAGCTGCAACGCTGTGCCAATTGCAGTATCCCATCACTAATAATATCATATGTCTGGCACAGTCACCATATGCTAGGTGCTGCCATCCTATGCCAAGTGCAGTAGCCCATCTCCAATAATCTCATCATACCTTTGTCACAGTCAAGGTATGCTAGGTGCTTCCATCCTATGCCAAGTGCAGTATCCCATCTCTAAAAATCTCATCATATATCTGCACAGTCACCATATGCTAGGTGCAGCCATCCTATTCTGGGTGCAGTATCCCATCTCTGATAATTTCTTCATATCTCTGGCACACTCACCATATGCTAGCTAGGTGCTGCCATCCTATGCCAAGTGCAATATCACATCTCTAAGAATCTCATCATGTCTCTGGCACAGTCACCATATGTTAGGTGCTGCCATCCTATGCCAAGTGCAGTATCCCATCTCTAATAATCTCATTATATCTCTGGCACAGTCACCATATGCTACGTGCTGCCATCCTATGCCAAGTGCAGTATCCCATCTCTAATAATTTCATCATATCTCTGGCAGAGTCACCATATGCTAGGAGCTGCCAGGGTATGCCAAGTGCAGTATCCTATCACTAATAATATCATATGTCTAGCAAAGTCACCATATGCTAGGTGATGCCATCATATGCCAAATGCAGTATCACATCTCTAATAATCTCACTGTACCTCTGGCACAGTCACCATATGGTAGGTCCTGCCATTCTATGCCAAGTGCAGTATCACATCTCAAATAATCTCATCATATCTCTGGCACAGTAACCATATAGTAGGAGATGCCATGCTATGCCAAGTGCAGTATCCCATCACTAATAATATCATATGTCTGGCACAGTCACCATATGCTAGGTGCTGCCATCCTATGCCAAGTGCAGTATCCCATCTCCAATAATCTCATCATACCTTTGTCACAGTGACTACATGTTAGGTGCATCCATCCTATGCCAAGTGCAGTATCCCATCTCTAATAATCTCATCATAACTCTGGCACAGTCACTATATACTATATGCTGCGATCCTATGCCAAGTGCAGTATCACATCTCTAATAATTTCTTCATATCTCTGGCACAGTCACCATATGGTAGCTAGGTGCTTCCATCCTATGCCAAGTGCAAAATCCCATCTCTAATAACCTCATCATATCTCTGGCACAGTCACCATATGCTAGGTCCTGCCATCCTATGTCAAGTGCAGTATCACATCTCTAATCATTTCTTCATATCTCTGGCACAGTCACTATATGCAAGCTAGTTGCTGCCATCCTATGCCAAATGCAATATCACATCTCTAATAATCTCATCATGTCTCTGGCACAGTCAGCATATGCTAGGTACTGCCATCCTATGCCAAGTGCAGTATCCCATCTCTAATAATATCATATCTCTGGCACAGTCACCATATGATAGGTGCTTCCATCCTATGTCAAGTGCTGTATCCAATCTCTAATAACCTCATCATATATCTGGCACAGTCACCATATGCTAGGTGCTGCCATCCTATGCCAAGTGCAGTATCATATCTCTAATAACCTCATCATATCTCTGGCACAGTCACCATAAACTGGGTGCTGCCATCCTTTGCCAAGTGCAGCATCCCATCTCTAATAATATCATATCTCTCGCACAGTCACCATATGCTAGGTGCTGCCATCCTATGTCCAGTGCAGTATCCCATCTCTAATATTATCATCATATCTCTGGCACAATCACCATAAACTAGGTGCTGACATCCTATGCCAAGTGCAGTATCCCATCTCTAATAATCTCATCATATCTCTGGCACAATCACCATAAACTAGGTTCTGCCATCCAATGCCAAGTGCAGTATCCCATCTCTAATAATCTCATCATATCTCTGGCACAGTCACCATATGTTAGGTGCTGCCATCCTATGCCAAGTTCAGTATCCCATCTCTAATAATCTCATCATATCTCTGGCACAGTCACCATATGCTACATGCTGCCATACTATGCCAACTGCAATATCCCATCTCGAATAATCTCATCATAACTCTGGCACAGTCACCATATGCTAGGAGATGCCACGCTATGCCAAGTGCAGAATCCCATCACAAATAATATCATATGTCTGGCAAAGTCACCATATGCTAGGTGATGCCATCATATGCCAAGTGCAGTATCATCACCATATGCTAGGTGATGACATCATATGCCAAGTGCAGTATCACATCTCTAATAATCTCATGATATCTCTGGCACAGTCACCATATGCTAGGAGCTGCCACGCTATGCCAAGTGCAGTATCCCATCACTAATAATATCATATGTCTGGCACAGTCACCATATGCTAGGTGCTGCCATCCTATGCCAAGTGCAGTAGCCCATCAACAATAATCTCATCATATCTCTGCACAGTCACCATATGCTAGGTGCAGCCATCTTATTCCGGGTGCAGTATCCCATCTCTAATAATGTCTTCATATCTCTGGCACACTCACCATATGCTAGTTAGCTGCTGCCATCCTATGCCAACTGCAATATCACATCTCTAATAATCTCATCATGTCTCTGGCAGAAGTCACCATATGTTAGGTGCTGCCATCCTATGCCAAGTGCAGTATCCCATCTCTAATATTCTCATTATATCTCTGGCACAGTCACCATATGCTACGTGCTGCCATCCTATGCCAAGTGCAGTATCCCATCTCTAATAACCTCATCATATATCTGGCACAGTCACCATATGCTAGGAGCTGCCGGGCTATGCCAAGTGCAGTATCATATCTCTAATAATCTCATCATATCTCTAGCACAGTCTCCTTATGCTAGGTGCTGCCATCCAATGCCAAATGCAGTATCCCATCTCTAACAATCTCATCATATCTCTGGCACAGTCACCATAAACTGGGTGCTGCCATCCTTTGCCAAGTGCAGTATCCCATCTCTAATAATATATCTCTGGCACAGTCACCATATGCTAGGTGCTGCCATCCTATGTCCTGTGCAGTATCCCATCTCTAATAATCTCATCATATCTCTGGCACAGGCATCATATGTTAAGTGCCGCCATCCTTTGCCAAGTGCAGTATCCCATCTCTACTATTATCATCATATCTCTGGCACAGTCACCATATGCAAGGTGCTGCCATCCTATGCCAGGTGTAGTATGCCATCTCTAATAATCTCACATCTCTTGCACAATCACCATATGCTAGGTGCTGACATCCTATGACAGGTGAAGTATCCCATCTCTAATAATTTCATCATATCTCTGGCACAGTCATCATATCCTAGGTGCTGCCATCCTATGCCAGGTGTAGTATGCCATCTCTAATAATCTCATATCTCTTGCACAATCACCATATGCTAGGTGATGACATCCTATGCCAGGTGCAGTATCCCATCTCTAATAATATCATCATATCTATGGCACAGTCACCATATGCTAGGTGCTGCCATCCTATGCCAAGTGCAGTATCCCATCTCCAATAATCTCATCATACCTTTGTCACAGTGACTACATGTTAGGTGCATCCATCCTATGCCAAGTGCAGTATCCCATCTCTAATAATCTCATCATAACTCTGGCACAGTCACTATATACTATATGCTGCGATCCTATGCCAAGTGCAGTATCACATCTCTAATAATTTCTTCATATCTCTGGCACAGTCACCATATGGTAGGTAGGTGCTTCTATCCTATGCCAAGTGCAAAATCCCATCTCTAATAATATTCTATCTCTGGCACAGTCACCATATGCTAGGTGCAGCCATCCTATGTCAAGTGCAGTATCCCATCTCTAATAACCTCATCATATCTCTGGCACAGTCACCATATGCTAGGTGCTGTCATCCTATGCCAAGTGCAGTATCACATCTCTAATAATCTCATTCTATCTCTGGCACAGTCACGATACGGTAGGTCCTACCATTCTATGCCAAGTGCAGTATCACACCTCAAATAATCTCATCATATCTCTGGCACAGTCACCATATGGTAGGAGATGCCATGCTATGCCAAGTGCAGTATCCCATCACTAATAATATCATATGTCTGGCACAGTCACCATATGCTAGGTCCTGCCATCCTATGCCAAGTGCAGTATCCCGTCTCTAATAATCTCATCATATATCTGGCGCAGTCACCATATACTATGTGCTGCCATCCTATGCCAAGAGCAGTATCCCATCTCTAATCATTTCTTCATATCTCTGGCACAGTCACTATATGCTAGCTAGTTGCTGCCATCCTATGCCAAGTGCAATATCACATCTCTAATAATCTCATCATGTCTCTAGCACAGTCAGCATATGCTAGGTGCTGCCATCCTATGCCAAGTGCAGTATCCCATCTCTAATAATATCATATCTCTGGCACAGTCACCATATGCTAGGTGCTGCCATCCTATGCCAAGTGCAGTATCCCATCTCTAATAACCTCATCATATCTCTGGCACAGTCACCATATGCTAGGTGCTGTCATCCTATGCCAAGTGCAGTATCACATCTCTAACAATCTCATCATATCTCTAGCACTGTCTCCATATGCTAGGTGCTGTCATCCAATGCCAAGTGCAGTATCCCATCTCTAATAATCTTATATCTCTGGCACAGTCACCACAAACTGGGTGCTGCAATCATTTGCCAAGTGCAGTATCCCATCTCTAATAATCTCATCATATCTCTGGCACAGTCACCATATGCTAGGTGCTGCCATCCTATGTCCAGTGCAGTATCACATCTCTGATCATCTCATCATATCTCTGGCACAGTAAACATATGTTAGGTGCTGCCATCCTATGCCAAGTGCAGTATCCCATCTCTAATATTCTCATCATATCTCTGGCACAGTCATCATATCTTAGATGCCGCCATCCTATGCCAAGTGCAGTATCCCATCTCTAATAATCTCATATCTCTGGCACAGTCACCATATGCTAGGTGTTGCCATCCTATGCCAGGTGCAGTATCACATGTCTAATAATTTCATCATGTCTCTGGCACAGGCACCACATGCTAGTTTCTGCCATCCTATACCAAGTGCAGTATCCCATCTCTAATAATTTCTTCATATCTCTGGCACAGTCACCATATGCTAGCTAGGTGCTTCCATCCTATGCCAAGTGCAAAATCCCATCTCTAATAATATCCTATCTCTGGCACAGTCACCATATTCTAGGTACTGCCATCCTATGTCAAGTGCAGTATCCCATCTCTAATAACCTCATCATATCTCTGGCACAGTCACCATATGCTAGGTGCTGTCATCCTATGCCAAGTGCAGTATCACATCTCTAATAATCTCATCATATCTCTAGCACTGTCTCCATATGCTAGGTGCTGTCATCCGATGCCAAGTGCAGTATCCCATCTCTAATAATCTTATATCTCTGGCACAGTCACCACAAACTGGGTGCTGCAATCCTTTGCCAAGTGCAGTATCCCATCTCTAATAATCTCATCATATCTCTGGCACAGTCACCATATGCTATGTGCTGCCATCCTATGTCCAGTGCAGTATCAGATTTCTGATCATCTCATCATATCTCTGGCACAGTAACCATATGTTAGGTGCTGCCATCCTATGCCAAGTGCAGTATCCCATCTCTAATAATCTCATATCTCTGGCACAGTCACCATATGCTAGGTGTTGCCATCCTATGCCAGGTGCAGTATCACATGTCTAATAATTTCATCATGTCTCTGGCACAGGCACCACATGCTAGTTTCTGCCATCCTATGCCAAGTGCAGTATCCCATCTCTAATAATTTCTTCATATCTCTGGCACAGTCACCATATGCTAGCTAGGTGCTGCCATCCTATGCCAAGTGCAATATCACATCTCTAATAATCTCATCATGTCTCTGGCACAGTCACCATATGATAGGTGCTGCCATCCTATGTCAAGTGCAGTATCCCATCTCTAATAACCGCATCATATCTCTGGCACAGTCACCATATGCTAGGTGCTGCCATCCTATGCCAAGTGCAGTATCACATCTCTAATAATCTCATCATATCTCTGGCACAGTCATCATATGCTACGTGCTGCATCCTATGGCATGTGCAGTATCCCATCTCTAATAATCTCATCATATCTCTGGCACAGTCACCATATGGTAGGAGTGCCACGCTATGCCAAGTGCAGTATCCCATCAATACTAATTTTATATGTCTGGCACAGTCACCATATGCTAGGTGCTGCCATCCTATGCCAGGTGCAGTATGCCATCTCTAATAATCTCATCATATCTCTGGCACAGTCATCATATGCTACGTGCTGCATCCTATGGCATGTGCAGTATCCCATCTCTAATAATCTCATCATATCTCTGGCACAGTCACCATATGTTAGGTGCTGCCATCCTATGCCAAGTGCAGTATCACATCTCTAATAATCTCTTCATATCTCTGGCAAAGTTACCATATGCTACGCGCTACCATCCTATGCCAAGTGCAGTATCACATCTCTAATAATCTCATCATATCTCTGGCAGAGTCACCATATGGTAGGAGTGCCACGCTATGCCAAGTGCAGTATCCCATCACTAGTAATATCATATGTCTGGCACAGTCACCATATGCTAGGTGATGACATCCTATGCCAGGTGCAGTATCCCATCTCTAATAATCTCATCATATCTCTGGCACAGTCACCATATGCTAGGTGCTGCAATATAATCATATATCTGGGACAGTCACCATATGCTAGGTGCTGCCATCCAATGCCAAGTGCAGTATCCCATCTCTAATAATCTCATCATATCTCTGGCACAGTCACCATATGCTATGTGCTGCCATCCTATGTCCAGTGCAGTATCACATTTCTGATCATCTCATCATATCTCTGGCACAGTAACCATATGTTAGGTGCTGCCATCCTATGCCAAGTGCAGTATCCCATCTCTAATAATCTCATATCTCTGGCACAGTCACCATATGCTAGGTGTTGCCATCCTATGCCAGGTGCAGTATCACACCTCAAATAATCTCATCATATCTCTGGCACAGTCACCATATGGTAGGAGATGCCATGCTATGCCAAGTGCAGTATCCCATCACTAATAATATCATATGTCTGGCACAGTCACCATATGCTAGGTCCTGCCATCCTATGCCAAGTGCAGTATCCCGTCTCTAATAATCTCATCATATATCTGGCGCAGTCACCATATACTATGTGCTGCCATCCTATGCCAAGAGCAGTATCCCATCTCTAATCATTTCTTCATATCTCTGGCACAGTCACTATATGCTAGCTAGTTGCTGCCATCCTATGCCAAGTGCAATATCACATCTCTAATAATCTCATCATGTCTCTAGCACAGTCAGCATATGCTAGGTGCTGCCATCCTATGCCAAGTGCAGTATCCCATCTCTAATAATATCATATCTCTGGCACAGTCACCATATGCTAGGTGCTGCCATCCTATGCCAAGTGCAGTATCCCATCTCTAATAACCTCATCATATCTCTGGCACAGTCACCATATGCTAGGTGCTGTCATCCTATGCCAAGTGCAGTATCACATCTCTAACAATCTCATCATATCTCTAGCACTGTCTCCATATGCTAGGTGCTGTCATCCAATGCCAAGTGCACTATCCCATCTCTAATAATATTATATCTCTGGCACAGTCACCACAAACTGGGTGCTGCAATCCTTTGCCAAGTGCAGTATCCCATCTCTAATAATCTCATCATATCTCTGGCACAGTCACCATATGCTAGGTGCTGCCATCCTATGTCCAGTGCAGTATCACATCTCTGATCATCTCATCATATCTCTGGCACAGTAACCGTATGTTAGGTGCTGCCATCCTATGCCAAGTGCAGTATCCCATCTCTAATATTCTCATCATATCTCTGGCACAGTCATCATATCTTAGATGCCGCCATCCTATGCCAAGTGCAGTATCCCATCTCTAATAATCTCATATCTCTGGCACAGTCACCATATGCTAGGTGTTGCCATCCTATGCCAGGTGCAGTATCACATGTCTAATAATTTCATCATGTCTCTGGCACAGGCACCACATGCTAGTTTCTGCCATCCTATGCCAAGTGCAGTATCCCATCTCTAATAATTTCTTCATATCTCTGGCGCAGTCACCATATGCTAGCTAGGTGCTTCCATCCTATGCCAAGTGCAAAATCCCATCTCTAATAATATCCTATCTCTGGCACAGTCACCATATTCTAGGTACTGCCATCCTATGTCAAGTGCAGTATCCCATCTCTAATAACCTCATCATATCTCTGGCACAGTCACCATATGCTAGGTGCTGTCATCCTATGCCAAGTGCAGTATCACATCTCTAATAATCTCATCATATCTCTAGCACTGTCTCCATATGCTAGGTGCTGTCATCCAATGCCAAGTGCAGTATCCCATCTCTAATAATCTTATATCTCTGGCACAGTCACCACAAACTGGGTGCTGCAATCCTTTGCCAAGTGCAGTATCCCATCTCTAATAATCTCATCATATCTCTGGCACAGTCACCATATGCTATGTGCTGCCATCCTATGTCCAGTGCAGTATCAGATTTCTGATCATCTCATCATATCTCTGGCACAGTAACCATATGTTAGGTGCTGCCATCCTATGCCAAGTGCAGTATCCCATCTCTAATAATCTCATATCTCTGGCACAGTCACCATATGCTAGGTGTTGCCATCCTATGCCAGGTGCAGTATCACATGTCTAATAATTTCATCATGTCTCTGGCACAGTCACCATATGCTAGGTGCTGTCATCCAATGCCAAGTGCAGTATCCCATCTCTAATAATCTTATATCTCTGGCACAGTCACCACAAACTGGGTGCTGCAATCCTTTGCCAAGTGCAGTATCCCATCTCTAATAATCTCATCATATCTCTGGCACAGTCACCATATGCTAGGTGCTGCCATCCTATGTCCAGTGCAGTATCACATCTCTGATCATCTCATCATATCTCTGGCACAGTAACCGTATGTTAGGTGCTGCCATCCTATGCCAAGTGCAGTATCCCATCTCTAATATTCTCATCATATCTCTGGCACAGTCATCATATCTTAGATGCCGCCATCCTATGCCAAGTGCAGTATCCCATCTCTAATAATCTCATATCTCTGGCACAGTCACCATATGCTAGGTGTTGCCATCCTATGCCAGGTGCAGTATCACATGTCTAATAATTTCATCATGTCTCTGGCACAGGCACCACATGCTAGTTTCTGCCATCCTATGCCAAGTGCAGTATCCCATCTCTAATAATTTCTTCATATCTCTGGCGCAGTCACCATATGCTAGCTAGGTGCTTCCATCCTATGCCAAGTGCAAAATCCCATCTCTAATAATATCCTATCTCTGGCACAGTCACCATATTCTAGGTACTGCCATCCTATGTCAAGTGCAGTATCCCATCTCTAATAACCTCATCATATCTCTGGCACAGTCACCATATGCTAGGTGCTGTCATCCTATGCCAAGTGCAGTATCACATCTCTAATAATCTCATCATATCTCTAGCACTGTCTCCATATGCTAGGTGCTGTCATCCAATGCCAAGTGCAGTATCCCATCTCTAATAATCTTATATCTCTGGCACAGTCACCACAAACTGGGTGCTGCAATCCTTTGCCAAGTGCAGTATCCCATCTCTAATAATCTCATCATATCTCTGGCACAGTCACCATATGCTATGTGCTGCCATCCTATGTCCAGTGCAGTATCAGATTTCTGATCATCTCATCATATCTCTGGCACAGTAACCATATGTTAGGTGCTGCCATCCTATGCCAAGTGCAGTATCCCATCTCTAATAATCTCATATCTCTGGCACAGTCACCATATGCTAGGTGTTGCCATCCTATGCCAGGTGCAGTATCACATGTCTAATAATTTCATCATGTCTCTGGCACAGGCACCACATGCTAGTTTCTGCCATCCTATGCCAAGTGCAGTATCCCATCTCTAATAATTTCTTCATATCTCTGGCACAGTCACCATATGCTAGCTAGGTGCTGCCATCCTATGCCAAGTGCAATATCACATCTCTAATAATCTCATCATGTATCTGGCACAGTCACCATATGATAGGTGCTGCCATCCTATGTCAAGTGCAGTATCCCATCTCTAATAACCGCATCATATCTCTGGCACAGTCACCATATGCTAGGTGCTGCCATCCTATGCCAAGTGCAGTATCACATCTCTAATAATCTCATCATATCTCTGGCACAGTCATCATATGCTACGTGCTGCATCCTATGGCATGTGCAGTATCCCATCTCTAATAATCTCATCATATCTCTGGCACAGTCACCATATGGTAGGAGTGCCACGCTATGCCAAGTGCAGTATCCCATCAATACTAATTTTATATGTCTGGCACAGTCACCATATGCTAGGTGCTGCCATCCTATGCCAGGTGCAGTATGCCATCTCTAATAATCTCATCATATCTCTGGCACAGTCATCATATGCTACGTGCTGCATCCTATGGCATGTGCAGTATCCCATCTCTAATAATCTCATCATATCTCTGGCACAGTCACCATATGTTAGGTGCTGCCATCCTATGCCAAGTGCAGTATCACATCTCTAATAATCTCTTCATATCTCTGGCAAAGTTACCATATGCTACGCGCTACCATCCTATGCCAAGTGCAGTATCACATCTCTAATAATCTCATCATATCTCTGGCAGAGTCACCATATGGTAGGAGTGCCACGCTATGCCAAGTGCAGTATCCCATCACTAGTAATATCATATGTCTGGCACAGTCACCATATGCTAGGTGATGACATCCTATGCCAGGTGCAGTATCCCATCTCTAATAATCTCATCATATCTCTGGCACAGTCACCATATGCTATGTGCTGCCATCCTATGTCCAGTGCAGTATCACATTTCTGATCATCTCATCATATCTCTGGCACAGTAACCATATGTTAGGTGCTGCCATCCTATGTCCAGTGCAGTATCACATTTCTGATCATCTCATCATATCTCTGGCACAGTCACCATATGCTAGGTGCTGCAATATAATCATATATCTGGGACAGTCACCATATGCTAGGTGCTGCCATCCAATGCCAAGTGCAGTATCCCATCTCTAATAATCTCATCATATCTCTGGCACAGTCACCATATGCTATGTGCTGCCATCCTATGTCCAGTGCAGTATCACATTTTTGATCATCTCATCATATCTCTGGCACAGTAACCATATGTTAGGTGCTGCCATCCTATGCCAAGTGCAGTATCCCATCTCTAATAATCTCATATCTCTGGCACAGTCACCATATGCTAGGTGTTGCCATCCTATGCCAGGTGCAGTATCACATGTCTAATAATTTCATCATGTCTCTGGCACAGGCACCACATGCTAGTTTCTGCCATCCTATGCCAAGTGCAGTATCCCATCTCTAATAATTTCTTCATATCTCTGGCACAGTCACCATATGCTAGCTAGGTGCTGCCATCCTATGCCAAGTGCAATATCACATCTCTAATAATCTCATCATGTCTCTGGCACAGTCACCATATGATAGGTGCTGCCATCCTATGTCAAGTGCAGTATCCCATCTCTAATAACCGCATCATATCTCTGGCACAGTCACCATATGCTAGGTGCTGCCATCCTATGCCAAGTGCAGTATCACATCTCTAATAATCTCATCATATCTCTGGCACAGTCATCATATGCTACGTGCTGCATCCTATGGCATGTGCAGTATCCCATCTCTAATAATCTCATCATATCTCTGGCACAGTCACCATATTGTAGGAGTGCCACGCTATGCCAAGTGCAATATCCCATCACTAGTAATATCATATGTCTGGCACAGTCACCATATGATAGGTGCTGCCATCCTATGCCAAGTGTAGTATCCCATCTCAAATAATCTCATCATATCTCTGGCACAGTCACCATATGCTAGGTGCTGCCATCCTATGCCAAGTGCAGTATCATATCTTTAATAATCTCATCATATCTCTAGCACAGTCTCCATATGCGAGGTGCTGCCATCCAATGCCAAGTGCAGTATCCCATTTCTAATAATCTCATCATATCTCTGGCACAGACACCACATGGTACGTTCTGCCATCCTATGCTAAGTGTGGTATCATATCTCTAATATTCTCATCATATCTCTGGCACAGTCACCATAAACTGCGTGCTGCCATCCTTTGCCAAGTGCAGCATCCCATCTCTAATAATCTCATCATGTCTCTGGCGCAGACACCACATGGTACGTTCTGCCATCCTATGCTAAGTGTGGTATCATATCTCTAATATTCTCATCATATCTCTGGCACAGTCACCATATGCTACATGCTGCCATCCTATGCCAAGTGCAGTAGCCCATCTCCAATAATCTCATCATACCTTTGTCACAGTCAATATATGCTAGGTGCTTCCATCCTATGCCAAGTGCAGTATCCCATCTCTAATAATCTCATCATATCTCTGCAAAGTCACCATATGCTAGGTGCAGCCATCCTATTCTGGGTGCAGTATCCCATCTCTAGTAATTTCTTCATATCTCTGGCACACTCACCATATGCTAGCTAGGTGCTGCCATCCTATGCCAAGTGCAATATCACATCTCTAATAATCTCATCATGTCTCTGGCACAGTCACCATATGTTAGGTGCTGCCATCCTATGCCAAGTGCAGTATCCCATCTCTAATAATCTCATTATATCTCTGGCACAGTTACCATATGCTACGTGCTGCCATCCTATGCCAAGTGCAGTATCCCATCTCTAATAATTTCATCATATCTCTGGCAGAGTCACCATATGCTAGGAGCTGCCAGGGTATGCCAAGTGCAGTATCCTATCACTAATAATATCATATGTCTAGCAAAGTCACCATATGCTAGGTGATGCCATCATATGCCAAATGCAGTATCACATCTCTAATGATCTCTTGTATCTCTGGCAAAGTCACCATACGGTAAGTCCTGCCATTCTATGCCAAGTGCAGTATCACATCTCAAATAATCTCATCATATCTCTGGCACAGTCACCATATGCTAGGTGCTGTCATCCTATGACAAGTGCAGTATCACATCTCTAATAATCTCATTCTATCTCTGGCACAGTCACGATACGGTAGGTCCCACCATTCTATGCCAAGTGCAGTATCACACCTCAAATAATCTCATCATATCTCTGGCACAGTCACCATATGGTAGGAGATGCCATGCTATGCCAAGCGCAGTATCCCATCACTAATAATATCATATGTCTGGCACAGTCACCATATGCTAGGTCCTGCCAACCTATGCCAAGTGCAGTATCCCGTCTCTAATAATCTCATCATATCTCTGGCGCAGTCACCATATACTATGTGCTGCCATCCTATGCCAAGTGCAGTATCCCATCTCTAATCATTTCTTCATATCTCTGGCACAGTCACTATATGCTAGCTAGTTGCTGCCATCCTATGCCAAGTGCAATATCACATCTCTAATAATCTCATCATGTCTCTAGCACAGTCAGCATATGCTAGGTGCTGCCATCCTATGCCAAGTGCAGTATCCCATCTCTAATAATATCTTATCTCTGGCACAGTAACCATATGCTAGGTGCTGCCGTCCTATGTCAAGTGAAGTATCCCATCTCTAATAACCTCATCATATATCTGGCACAGTCATCATATGGTAGGTAATGCCATCCTATGCTATGTGCAGTATCATATCTCTAATAATCTCATTATATTTCTAGCACAGTCTCCATATGCTAGATGCTGCCATCCAATGCCAAATGCAGTATCCCATCTCTGAACGCTGTGCCAAGTGCAGTATCCCATCACTAATAATATCATATGTCTGGCACAGTCACCATATGCTAGCTAGGTGCTGCCATCCTATGCCAAGTGCAATATCACATCTCTAAGAATCTCATCATGTTTCTGGCACAGTCACCATATGTTAGGTGCTGCCATCCTATGCCAAGTGCAGTATCCCATCTATAATAATCTCATTATATCTCTGGCACAGTCACCATATGCTACGTGCTGCCATCCTATGCCAAGTGCAGTATCCCATCTCTAATAATCTCACTGTATCTCTGGCACAGTCACCATATGGTAGGTCCTGCCATTCTATGCCAAGTGCAGTATCACATCTCAAATAATCTCATCATATCTCTGGGATTCTGGGTGCAGTATCCCATCTGATAATTTCTTCATATCTCTGGCACACTCACCATATGCTAGCTAGGTGCTGCCATCCTATGCCAAGTGCAATATCACATCTCTAATAATCTCATTATATCTCTGGCACAGTCACCATATGCTACGTGCTGCCATCCTATGCCAAGTGCAGTATCCCATCTCTAATAATTTCATCATATCTCTGGCAGAGTCACCATATGCTAGGAGCTGCCAGGGTATGCCAAGTGCAGTATCCTATCACTAATAATATCATATGTCTAGCAAAGTCACCATATGCCAGGTGATGCCATCATATGCCAAATGCAGTATCACATCTCTAATAATCTCACTGTATCTCTGGCACAGTCACCATATGGTAGGTCCTGCCATTCTATGCCAAGTGCAGTATCACATCTCAAATAATCTCATCATAACTCTGGCACAGTCACTATATACTATATGCTGCGATCCTATGCCAAGTGCAGTATCACATCTCTAATAATTTCTTCATATCTCTGGCACAGTCACCATATGGTAGCTAGGGGCTTCCATCCTATGCCAAGTGCAAAATCCCATCTCTAATAATATTCTATCTCTGGCATAGTCACCATATGCTAGGTGCAGCCATCCTATCTCAAGTGCAGTATCCCATCTCTAATAACCTCATCATATCTCTGGCACAGTCACCATGTGCTAGGTGCTGTCATCCTATGCCAAGTGCAGTATCACATCTCTAATAATCTCATTCTATCTCTGGCACAGTCACCATACGGTAGGTCCTGCCATCCTATGCCAAGTGCAGTATCACATCTCTAATCATTTCTTCATATCTCTGGCACAGTCACTATATACAAGCTAGTTGCTGCCATCCTATGCCAAGGGCAATATCACATCTCTAATAATCTCATCATGTCTCTGGCACAGTCAGCATATGCTAGGTACTGCCATCCTATGCCAAGTGCAGTATTCCATCTCTAATAATATCATATCTCTGGCACAGTCACCGTATGCTAGGTGCTGCCATCCTATGTCAAGTGCTGTATCCAATCTCTAATAACCTCATCATGTCTCTAGCACAGTCTCCATATGCTAGGTGCTGCCATCCAATGCCAAATGCAGTATCCTATCTCTAATAATCTCATCATATCTTTGGCACAGTCACCATAAACTGGGTGCTGCCATCCTTTGCCAAGTGCAGCATCCCATCTCTAATAATATCATATCTCTCGCACAGTCACCATATGCTAGGTGCTGCCATCCTATGTCCAGTGCAGTATCCCATCTCTAATATTATCATCATATCTCTGGCACAATCACCATAAACTAGGTGCTGACATCCTATGCCAAGTGCAGTATCCCATCTCTAATAATCTCATCATATCTCTGGCACAATCACCATAAACTAGGTGATGCCATCCAATGCCAAGTGCAGTATCCCATCTCTAATAATCTCATCATATCTCTGGCACAGTCACCATGTGTTAGGTGCTGCCATCCTATGCCAAGTTCAGTATCCCATCTCTAATAATCTCATCATATCTATGGCACAGTCACCATATGCTACATGCTGCCATCCTATGCCAAGTGCAATATCCCATCTCGAATAATCTCATCATAACTCTGGCACAGTCACCATATGCTAGGAGATGCCACGCTATGCCAAGTGCAGTATCCCATCACAAATAATATCATATGTCTGGCAAAGTCACCATATGCTAGGTGATGCCATCATATGCCAAGTGCAGTATCATCACCATATGCTAGGTGATGACATCATATGCCAAGTGCAGTATCACATCTCTAATAATCTCATGATATCTCTGGCACAGTCACCATATGCTAGGAGCTGCCACGCTATGCCAAGTGCAGTAGCCCATCAACAATAATCTCATCATACTTTGTCACAGTCAACATATGCTAGGTGCTTCCATCCTATGCCAAGTGTAGTATCCCATCTCTAATAATCTCATCATATCTCTGCACAGTCACCATATGCTAGGTGCAGCCATTTTATTCCGGGTGCAGTATCCCATCTCTAATAATTTCTTCATATCTCTGGCACACTCACCATATGCTAGCTAGCTGCTGCCATCCTATGCCAAGTGCAATATCACATCTCTAATAATCTCATCATGTCTCTGGCAGAAGTCACCATATGTTAGGTGCTGCCATCCTATGCCAAGTGCAGTATCCCATCTCTAATATTCTCATTATATCTCTGGCACAGTCACCATATGCTACGTGCTGCCATCCTATGCCAAGTGCAGTATCCCATCTCTAATAACCTCATCATATATCTGGCTCAGTCACCATATGCTAGGAGCTGCCGGGCTATGCCAAGTGCAGTATCATATCTCTAATAATCTCATCATATCTCTGGCACAGTCACCATAAACTGGGTGCTGCCATCCTTTGCCAAGTGCAGTATCCCATCTCTAATAATATCATATCTCTGGCACAGTCACCATATGCTAGGTGCCGCCATCCTATGTCCAGTGCAGTATCACATGTCTGATAATCTCATCAAATCTCTGGCACAGTCACCATATGTTAGGTGCTGCCATCCAATGCCAAGTGCAGTATCCCATCTCTACTATTATCATTATATCTCTGGCACAAACACCATAAACTAGGTGCTGACATCCTATGCCAAGTGCAGTATCCCATCTCTAATAATCTCATCATATCTCTGGCACAGGCATCATATGTTAAGTGCCGCCATCCTTTGCCAAGTGCAGTATCCCATCTCTAATAATCTCATCATATCTCTGGCACAGTCACCATATGCTAGGTACTGCCATCCTATGCCAAGTGCAGTATTCCATCTCTAATAATCTCACATCTCTTGCACAATCACCATATGCTAGGTGCTGACATCCTATGACAGGTGAAGTATCCCATCTCTAATAATTTCATCATATCTCTGGCACAGTCATCATATCCTAGGTGCTGCCATCCTATGCCAGGTGTAGTATGCCATCTCTAATAATCTCATATCTCTTGCACAATCACCATATGCTAGGTGCTGACATCCTATGACAGGTGAAGTATCCCATCTCTAATAATTTCATCATATCTCTGGCACAGTCATCATATCCTAGGTGCTGCCATCCTATGCCAGGTGTAGTATCCCATCTCTAATAATCTCATCATATCTCTGGCACAGTCACCATATGCTATGTGCTGCCATCCTATGTCCAGTGCAGTATCACATTTTTGATCATCTCATCATATCTCTGGCACAGTAACCATATGTTAGGTGCTGCCATCCTATGCCAAGTGCAGTATCCCATCTCTAATAATCTCATATCTCTGGCACAGTCACCATATGCTAGGTGTTGCCATCCTATGCCAGGTGCAGTATCACATGTCTAATAATTTCATCATGTCTCTGGCACAGGCACCACATGCTAGTTTCTGCCATCCTATGCCAAGTGCAGTATCCCATCTCTAATAATTTCTTCATATCTCTGGCACAGTCACCATATGCTAGCTAGGTGCTGCCATCCTATGCCAAGTGCAATATCACATCTCTAATAATCTCATCATGTCTCTGGCACAGTCACCATATGATAGGTGCTGCCATCCTATGTCAAGTGCAGTATCCCATCTCTAATAACCGCATCATATCTCTGGCACAGTCACCATATGCTAGGTGCTGCCATCCTATGCCAAGTGCAGTATCACATCTCTAATAATCTCATCATATCTCTGGCACAGTCATCATATGCTACGTGCTGCATCCTATGGCATGTGCAGTATCCCATCTCTAATAATCTCATCATATCTCTGGCACAGTCACCATATTGTAGGAGTGCCACGCTATGCCAAGTGCAATATCCCATCACTAGTAATATCATATGTCTGGCACAGTCACCATATGATAGGTGCTGCCATCCTATGCCAAGTGTAGTATCCCATCTCGAATAATCTCATCATATCTCTGGCACAGTCACCATATGCTAGGTGCTGCCATCCTATGCCAAGTGCAGTATCATATCTTTAATAATCTCATCATATCTCTAGCACAGTCTCCATATGCGAGGTGCTGCCATCCAATGCCAAGTGCAGTATCCCATTTCTAATAATCTCATCATATCTCTGGCACAGACACCACATGGTACGTTCTGCCATCCTATGCTAAGTGTGGTATCATATCTCTAATATTCTCATCATATCTCTGGCACAGTCACCATAAACTGCGTGCTGCCATCCTTTGCCAAGTGCAGCATCCCATCTCTAATAATCTCATCATGTCTCTGGCGCAGACACCACATGGTACGTTCTGCCATCCTATGCTAAGTGTGGTATCATATCTCTAATATTCTCATCATATCTCTGGCACAGTCACCATATGCTACATGCTGCCATCCTATGCCAAGTGCAGTAGCCCATCTCCAATAATCTCATCATACCTTTGTCACAGTCAATATATGCTAGGTGCTTCCATCCTATGCCAAGTGCAGTATCCCATCTCTAATAATCTCATCATATCTCTGCAAAGTCACCATATGCTAGGTGCAGCCATCCTATTCTGGGTGCAGTATCCCATCTCTAGTAATTTCTTCATATCTCTGGCACACTCACCATATGCTAGCTAGGTGCTGCCATCCTATGCCAAGTGCAATATCACATCTCTAATAATCTCATCATGTCTCTGGCACAGTCACCATATGTTAGGTGCTGCCATCCTATGCCAAGTGCAGTATCCCATCTCTAATAATCTCATTATATCTCTGGCACAGTTACCATATGCTACGTGCTGCCATCCTATGCCAAGTGCAGTATCCCATCTCTAATAATTTCATCATATCTCTGGCAGAGTCACCATATGCTAGGAGCTGCCAGGGTATGCCAAGTGCAGTATCCTATCACTAATAATATCATATGTCTAGCAAAGTCACCATATGCTAGGTGATGCCATCATATGCCAAATGCAGTATCACATCTCTAATGATCTCTTGTATCTCTGGCAAAGTCACCATACGGTAAGTCCTGCCATTCTATGCCAAGTGCAGTATCACATCTCAAATAATCTCATCATATCTCTGGCACAGTCACCATATGCTAGGTGCTGTCATCCTATGACAAGTGCAGTATCACATCTCTAATAATCTCATTCTATCTCTGGCACAGTCACGATACGGTAGGTCCCACCATTCTATGCCAAGTGCAGTATCACACCTCAAATAATCTCATCATATCTCTGGCACAGTCACCATATGGTAGGAGATGCCATGCTATGCCAAGCGCAGTATCCCATCACTAATAATATCATATGTCTGGCACAGTCACCATATGCTAGGTCCTGCCAACCTATGCCAAGTGCAGTATCCCGTCTCTAATAATCTCATCATATCTCTGGCGCAGTCACCATATACTATGTGCTGCCATCCTATGCCAAGTGCAGTATCCCATCTCTAATCATTTCTTCATATCTCTGGCACAGTCACTATATGCTAGCTAGTTGCTGCCATCCTATGCCAAGTGCAATATCACATCTCTAATAATCTCATCATGTCTCTAGCACAGTCAGCATATGCTAGGTGCTGCCATCCTATGCCAAGTGCAGTATCCCATCTCTAATAATATCTTATCTCTGGCACAGTAACCATATGCTAGGTGCTGCCGTCCTATGTCAAGTGAAGTATCCCATCTCTAATAACCTCATCATATATCTGGCACAGTCATCATATGGTAGGTAATGCCATCCTATGCTATGTGCAGTATCATATCTCTAATAATCTCATTATATTTCTAGCACAGTCTCCATATGCTAGATGCTGCCATCCAATGCCAAATGCAGTATCCCATCTCTGAACGCTGTGCCAAGTGCAGTATCCCATCACTAATAATATCATATGTCTGGCACAGTCACCATATGCTAGCTAGGTGCTGCCATCCTATGCCAAGTGCAATATCACATCTCTAAGAATCTCATCATGTTTCTGGCACAGTCACCATATGTTAGGTGCTGCCATCCTATGCCAAGTGCAGTATCCCATCTATAATAATCTCATTATATCTCTGGCACAGTCACCATATGCTACGTGCTGCCATCCTATGCCAAGTGCAGTATCCCATCTCTAATAATCTCACTGTATCTCTGGCACAGTCACCATATGGTAGGTCCTGCCATTCTATGCCAAGTGCAGTATCACATCTCAAATAATCTCATCATATCTCTGGCATTCTGGGTGCAGTATCCCATCTGATAATTTCTTCATATCTCTGGCACACTCACCATATGCTAGCTAGGTGCTGCCATCCTATGCCAAGTGCAATATCACATCTCTAATAATCTCATTATATCTCTGGCACAGTCACCATATGCTACGTGCTGCCATCCTATGCCAAGTGCAGTATCCCATCTCTAATAATTTCATCATATCTCTGGCAGAGTCACCATATGCTAGGAGCTGCCAGGGTATGCCAAGTGCAGTATCCTATCACTAATAATATCATATGTCTAGCAAAGTCACCATATGCCAGGTGATGCCATCATATGCCAAATGCAGTATCACATCTCTAATAATCTCACTGTATCTCTGGCACAGTCACCATATGGTAGGTCCTGCCATTCTATGCCAAGTGCAGTATCACATCTCAAATAATCTCATCATAACTCTGGCACAGTCACTATATACTATATGCTGCGATCCTATGCCAAGTGCAGTATCACATCTCTAATAATTTCTTCATATCTCTGGCACAGTCACCATATGGTAGCTAGGGGCTTCCATCCTATGCCAAGTGCAAAATCCCATCTCTAATAATATTCTATCTCTGGCATAGTCACCATATGCTAGGTGCAGCCATCCTATCTCAAGTGCAGTATCCCATCTCTAATAACCTCATCATATCTCTGGCACAGTCACCATGTGCTAGGTGCTGTCATCCTATGCCAAGTGCAGTATCACATCTCTAATAATCTCATTCTATCTCTGGCACAGTCACCATACGGTAGGTCCTGCCATCCTATGCCAAGTGCAGTATCACATCTCTAATCATTTCTTCATATCTCTGGCACAGTCACTATATACAAGCTAGTTGCTGCCATCCTATGCCAAGGGCAATATCACATCTCTAATAATCTCATCATGTCTCTGGCACAGTCAGCATATGCTAGGTACTGCCATCCTATGCCAAGTGCAGTATTCCATCTCTAATAATATCATATCTCTGGCACAGTCACCGTATGCTAGGTGCTGCCATCCTATGTCAAGTGCTGTATCCAATCTCTAATAACCTCATCATGTCTCTAGCACAGTCTCCATATGCTAGGTGCTGCCATCCAATGCCAAATGCAGTATCCTATCTCTAATAATCTCATCATATCTTTGGCACAGTCACCATAAACTGGGTGCTGCCATCCTTTGCCAAGTGCAGCATCCCATCTCTAATAATATCATATCTCTCGCACAGTCACCATATGCTAGGTGCTGCCATCCTATGTCCAGTGCAGTATCCCATCTCTAATATTATCATCATATCTCTGGCACAATCACCATAAACTAGGTGCTGACATCCTATGCCAAGTGCAGTATCCCATCTCTAATAATCTCATCATATCTCTGGCACAATCACCATAAACTAGGTGATGCCATCCAATGCCAAGTGCAGTATCCCATCTCTAATAATCTCATCATATCTCTGGCACAGTCACCATGTGTTAGGTGCTGCCATCCTATGCCAAGTTCAGTATCCCATCTCTAATAATCTCATCATATCTATGGCACAGTCACCATATGCTACATGCTGCCATCCTATGCCAAGTGCAATATCCCATCTCGAATAATCTCATCATAACTCTGGCACAGTCACCATATGCTAGGAGATGCCACGCTATGCCAAGTGCAGTATCCCATCACAAATAATATCATATGTCTGGCAAAGTCACCATATGCTAGGTGATGCCATCATATGCCAAGTGCAGTATCATCACCATATGCTAGGTGATGACATCATATGCCAAGTGCAGTATCACATCTCTAATAATCTCATGATATCTCTGGCACAGTCACCATATGCTAGGAGCTGCCACGCTATGCCAAGTGCAGTAGCCCATCAACAATAATCTCATCATACTTTGTCACAGTCAACATATGCTAGGTGCTTCCATCCTATGCCAAGTGTAGTATCCCATCTCTAATAATCTCATCATATCTCTGCACAGTCACCATATGCTAGGTGCAGCCATTTTATTCCGGGTGCAGTATCCCATCTCTAATAATTTCTTCATATCTCTGGCACACTCACCATATGCTAGCTAGCTGCTGCCATCCTATGCCAAGTGCAATATCACATCTCTAATAATCTCATCATGTCTCTGGCAGAAGTCACCATATGTTAGGTGCTGCCATCCTATGCCAAGTGCAGTATCCCATCTCTAATATTCTCATTATATCTCTGGCACAGTCACCATATGCTACGTGCTGCCATCCTATGCCAAGTGCAGTATCCCATCTCTAATAACCTCATCATATATCTGGCACAGTCACCATATGCTAGGAGCTGCCGGGCTATGCCAAGTGCAGTATCATATCTCTAATAATCTCATCATATCTCTGGCACAGTCACCATAAACTGGGTGCTGCCATCCTTTGCCAAGTGCAGTATCCCATCTCTAATAATATCATATCTCTGGCACAGTCACCATATGCTAGGTGCCGCCATCCTATGTCCAGTGCAGTATCACATGTCTGATAATCTCATCAAATCTCTGGCACAGTCACCATATGTTAGGTGCTGCCATCCAATGCCAAGTGCAGTATCCCATCTCTACTATTATCATTATATCTCTGGCACAAACACCATAAACTAGGTGCTGACATCCTATGCCAAGTGCAGTATCCCATCTCTAATAATCTCATCATATCTCTGGCACAGGCATCATATGTTAAGTGCCGCCATCCTTTGCCAAGTGCAGTATCCCATCTCTAATAATCTCATCATATCTCTGGCACAGTCACCATATGCTAGGTACTGCCATCCTATGCCAAGTGCAGTATTCCATCTCTAATAATCTCACATCTCTTGCACAATCACCATATGCTAGGTGCTGACATCCTATGACAGGTGAAGTATCCCATCTCTAATAATTTCATCATATCTCTGGCACAGTCATCATATCCTAGGTGCTGCCATCCTATGCCAGGTGTAGTATGCCATCTCTAATAATCTCATATCTCTTGCACAATCACCATATGCTAGGTGATGACATCCTATGCCAGGTGCAGTATCCCATCTCTAATAATCTCATCATATCTATGGCACAGTCACCATATGCTAGGTGCTGCCATCCTATGCCAAGTGCAGTATCCAATCTCCAATAATCTCATCATACCTTTGTCACAGTGACTACATGTTAGGTGCATCCATCCAATGCCAAGTGCAGTATCCCATCTCTAATAATCTCATCATAACTCTGGCACAGTCACTATATACTATATGCTGCGATCCTATGCCAAGTGCAGTATCACATCTCTAATAATTTCTTCATATCTCTGGCACAGTCACCATATGGTAGCTAGGTGCTTCCATCCTATGCCAAGTGCAAAATCCCATCTCTAATAATATTCTATCTCTGGCACAGTCACCATATGCTAGGTGCAGCCATCCTATGTCAAGTGCAGTATCCCATCTCTAATAACCTCATCATATCTCTGGCACAGTCACAATAAGCTAGGTGCTGTCATCCTATGCCAAGTGCAGTATCACATCTCTAATAATCTCATTCTATCTCTGGCACAGTCACGATACGGTAGGTCCTACCATTCTATGCCAAGTGCAGTATCACACCTCAAATAATCTCATCATATCTATGGCACAGTCACCATATGGTAGGAGATGCCAAGCTATGCCAAGTGCAGTATCCCATCACTAATAATATCATATGTCTGGCACAGTCACCATATGCTAGGTCCTGCCATCCTATGCCAAGTGCAGTATCCTGTCTCTAATAATCTCATCATATCTCTGGCGCAGTCACCATATACTATGTGCTGCCATCCTATGCCAAGTGCAGTATCCCATCTCTAATCATTTCTTCATATCTCTGGCACAGTCACTATATGCTAGCTAGTTGCTGCCATCCTATGCCAAGTGCACTATCACATCACTAATAATCTCATCATGTCTCTAGCACAGTCAGCATATGCTAGGTGCTGCCATCCTATGCCAAGTGCAGTATCCCATCTCTAATAATATCATATCTCTGGCACAGTCACCATATGCTAGGTGCTGCCATCCTATGTCAAGTGCAGTATCCCATCTCTGATAATCTCATCATATCTCTGGCACAGTCACCATAAACTGGGTGCTGCCATCCTTTGCCAAGTGCAGCATCCCATCTGTAATAATATCATATCTCTGGCACAGTCACCATATGCTAGGTGCTGCCATCCTATGTCCAGTGCAGTATCCCATCTCTAATATTATCATCATATCCCTGGCACAGTCACCAAATGCCGGAGCTGCAACGCTGTGCCAAGTGCAGTATCCCATCACTAATAATATCATATGTCTGGCACAGTCACCATATGCTAGGTGCTGCCATCCTATGCCAAGTGCAGTAGCCCATCTCCAATAATCTCATCATACCTTTGTCACAGTCAAGATATGCTAGGTGCTTCCATCCTATGCCAAGTGCAGTATCCCATCTCTAATAATCTCATCATATCTCTGCACAGTCACCATATGCTAGGTGCAGCCATCCTATTTTGGGTGCAGTATCCCATCTCTGATAATTTCTTCATATCTCTAGCACACTCACCATATGCTAGCTAGGTGCTGCCATCCTATGCCAAGTGCAATATCACATCTCTAAAAATCTCATCATGTCTCTGGCACAGTCACCATATGTTAGGTGCTGCCATCCTATGCCAAGTGCAGTATCCCATCTCTAATAATCTCATTATATCTCCGGCACAGTCACCATATGCTACGTGCTGCCATCCTATGCCAAGTGCAGTATCCCATCTCTAATAATTTCATCATATCTCTGGCAGAGTCACCATATGCTAGGAGCTGCCAGGGTATGCCAAGTGCAGTATCCTATCACTAATAATATCATATGTCTAGCAAAGTCACCATATGCTAGGTGATGCCATCATATGCCAAATGCAGTATCACATCTCTAATAATCTCATTGTATCTCTGGCACAGTCACCATACGGTAGGTCCTGCCATTCTATGCCAAGTGCAGTATCACATCTCAAATAATCTCATCATATCTCTGGCACAGTCACCATATAGTAGGAGATGCCATGCTATGCCAAGTGCAGTATCCCATCACTAATAATATCATATGTCTGGCACAGTCACCATATGCTAGGTGCTGCCATCCTATGCCAAGTGCAGTATCCCATCTCCAATAATCTCATCATACCTTTGTCACAGTGACTACATGTTAGGTGCATCCATCCTATGCCAAGTGCAGTATCCCATCTCTAATAATCTCATCAAAACTCTGGCACAGTCACTATATACTATATGCTGCGATCCTATGCCAAGTGCAGTATCACATCTCTAATAATTTCTTCATATCTCTGGCACAGTCACCATATGGTAGGTAGGTGCTTCCATCCTATGCCAAGTGCAAAATCCCATCTCTAATAATATTCTATCTCTGGCATAGTCACCATATGCTAGGTGCAGCTATCCTATCTCAAGTGCAGTATCCCATCTCTAATAACCTCATCATATCTCTGGCACAGTCACCATATGCTAGGTGCTGTCATCCTATGCCAAGTGCAGTATCACATCTCTAATAATCTCATTCTATCTCTGGCACAGTCACCATACGGTAGGTCCTGCCATCCTATGCCAAGTGCAGTATCACATCTCTAATCATTTCTTCATATCTCTGGCACAGTCATCATATGCTACGTGGTGCCATCCTATGGCATGTGCAGTATCCCATCTCTAAAAATCTCATCATATCTCTGGCACAGTCACCATATGTTAGGTGCTGCCATCCTATGCCAAGTGCAGTATCACATCTCTAATAATCTCTTCATATCTATGGCAAAGTTACCATATGCTACGCGCTACCATCCTATGCCAAGTGCAGTATCCCATCTCTAATAATCTCATATCTCTGGCACAGTCACCATAAATTGGGTGCTGCCATCCTTTGCCAAGTGCAGAATGCCATCTCTAATAATCTACTCATATCTCTGGCACCGTCACCATATGCTAGGTGCTGCCATCCTATGCCAAGTGCAGTATCATATCTCTAATAATCTCATCATATCTCTAGCACAGTCTCCATATGCGAGGTGCTGCCATCGAATGCCAAGTGCAGTATCATATCTCTAATAATCTCATCATGTCTCTGGCACAGACACCACATGGTATGTTCTGCCATCCTATGCTAAGTGTGGTATCATATCTCTAATATTCTCATCATATCTCTGCACAGTCACCATATGCTAGGGGCTGCGTTCCTATGCTACGTGTAGTATCTCATCTCTAATAATCTACTCATATCTCTGGCACAGTCACCATAAACTGGGTGCTGCCATCCTTTGCCAAGTGTAGTATCCCATCTCTAATAATTTACTCATATCTCTGGCACCGTCAGCATATGCTAGGAGCTGCCATCCTATGCCAAGTGCAGTATCATATCTCTAATAATCTCATCATATCTCTAGCACAGTCTCCATATGCTAGGTGCTGCCATCCAATGCCAAATGCAGTATCCCATCTCTGATAATCTCATCATATCTCTGGCACAGTCACCATAAACTGGGTGCTGCCATCCTTTGCCAAGTGCAGCATCCCATCTGTAATAATATCATATCTCTGGCACAGTTACCATATGCTAGGTGCTGCCATCCTATGTCCAGTGCAGTATCCCATCTCTAATATTATCATCATATCCCTGGCACAGTCACCAAATGCCGGAGCTGCAACGCTGTGCCAATTGCAGTATCCCATCACTAATAATATCATATGTCTGGCACAGTCACCATATGCTAGGTGCTGCCATCCTATGCCAAGTGCAGTAGCCCATCTCCAATAATCTCATCATACCTTTGTCACAGTCAAGATATGCTAGGTGCTTCCATCCTATGCCAAGTGCAGTATCCCATCTCTAAAAATCTCATCATATATCTGCACAGTCACCATATGCTAGGTGCAGCCATCCTATTCTGGGTGCAGTATCCCATCTCTGATAATTTCTTCATATCTCTGGCACACTCACCATATGCTAGCTAGGTGCTGCCATCCTATGCCAAGTGCAATATCACATCTCTAAGAATCTCATCATGTCTCTGGCACAGTCACCATATGTTAGGTGCTGCCATCCTATGCCAAGTGCAGTATCCCATCTCTAATAATCTCATTATATCTCTGGCACAGTCACCATATGCTACGTGCTGCCATCCTATGCCAAGTGCAGTATCCCATCTCTAATAATTTCATCATATCTCTGGCAGAGTCACCATATGCTAGGAGCTGCCAGGGTATGCCAAGTGCAGTATCCTATCACTAATAATATCATATGTCTAGCAAAGTCACCATATGCTAGGTGATGCCATCATATGCCAAATGCAGTATCACATCTCTAATAATCTCACTGTACCTCTGGCACAGTCACCATATGGTAGGTCCTGCCATTCTATGCCAAGTGCAGTATCACATCTCAAATAATCTCATCATATCTCTGGCACAGTAACCATATAGTAGGAGATGCCATGCTATGCCAAGTGCAGTATCCCATCACTAATAATATCATATGTCTGGCACAGTCACCATATGCTAGGTGCTGCCATCCTATGCCAAGTGCAGTATCCCATCTCCAATAATCTCATCATACCTTTGTCACAGTGACTACATGTTAGGTGCATCCATCCTATGCCAAGTGCAGTATCCCATCTCTAATAATCTCATCATAACTCTGGCACAGTCACTATATACTATATGCTGCGATCCTATGCCAAGTGCAGTATCACATCTCTAATAATTTCTTCATATCTCTGGCACAGTCACCATATGGTAGCTAGGTGCTTCCATCCTATGCCAAGTGCAAAATCCCATCTCTAATAACCTCATCATATCTCTGGCACAGTCACCATATGCTAGGTCCTGCCATCCTATGTCAAGTGCAGTATCACATCTCTAATCATTTCTTCATATCTCTGGCACAGTCACTATATGCAAGCTAGTTGCTGCCATCCTATGCCAAATGCAATATCACATCTCTAATAATCTCATCATGTCTCTGGCACAGTCAGCATATGCTAGGTACTGCCATCCTATGCCAAGTGCAGTATCCCATCTCTAATAATATCATATCTCTGGCACAGTCACCATATGATAGGTGCTTCCATCCTATGTCAAGTGCTGTATCCAATCTCTAATAACCTCATCATATATCTGGCACAGTCACCATATGCTAGGTGCTGCCATCCTATGCCAAGTGCAGTATCATATCTCTAATAACCTCATCATATCTCTGGCACAGTCACCATAAACTGGGTGCTGCCATCCTTTGCCAAGTGCAGCATCCCATCTCTAATAATATCATATCTCTCGCACAGTCACCATATGCTAGGTGCTGCCATCCTATGTCCAGTGCAGTATCCCATCTCTAATATTATCATCATATCTCTGGCACAATCACCATAAACTAGGTGCTGACATCCTATGCCAAGTGCAGTATCCCATCTCTAATAATCTCATCATATCTCTGGCACAATCACCATAAACTAGGTTCTGCCATCCAATGCCAAGTGCAGTATCCCATCTCTAATAATCTCATCATATCTCTGGCACAGTCACCATATGTTAGGTGCTGCCATCCTATGCCAAGTTCAGTATCCCATCTCTAATAATCTCATCATATCTCTGGCACAGTCACCATATGCTACATGCTGCCATACTATGCCAACTGCAATATCCCATCTCGAATAATCTCATCATAACTCTGGCACAGTCACCATATGCTAGGAGATGCCACGCTATGCCAAGTGCAGAATCCCATCACAAATAATATCATATGTCTGGCAAAGTCACCATATGCTAGGTGATGCCATCATATGCCAAGTGCAGTATCATCACCATATGCTAGGTGATGACATCATATGCCAAGTGCAGTATCACATCTCTAATAATCTCATGATATCTCTGGCACAGTCACCATATGCTAGGAGCTGCCACGCTATGCCAAGTGCAGTATCCCATCACTAATAATATCATATGTCTGGCACAGTCACCATATGCTAGGTGCTGCCATCCTATGCCAAGTGCAGTAGCCCATCAACAATAATCTCATCATATCTCTGCACAGTCACCATATGCTAGGTGCAGCCATCTTATTCCGGGTGCAGTATCCCATCTCTAATAATGTCTTCATATCTCTGGCACACTCACCATATGCTAGTTAGCTGCTGCCATCCTATGCCAACTGCAATATCACATCTCTAATAATCTCATCATGTCTCTGGCAGAAGTCACCATATGTTAGGTGCTGCCATCCTATGCCAAGTGCAGTATCCCATCTCTAATATTCTCATTATATCTCTGGCACAGTCACCATATGCTACGTGCTGCCATCCTATGCCAAGTGCAGTATCCCATCTCTAATAACCTCATCATATATCTGGCACAGTCACCATATGCTAGGAGCTGCCGGGCTATGCCAAGTGCAGTATCATATCTCTAATAATCTCATCATATCTCTAGCACAGTCTCCTTATGCTAGGTGCTGCCATCCAATGCCAAATGCAGTATCCCATCTCTAACAATCTCATCATATCTCTGGCACAGTCACCATAAACTGGGTGCTGCCATCCTTTGCCAAGTGCAGTATCCCATCTCTAATAATATATCTCTGGCACAGTCACCATATGCTAGGTGCTGCCATCCTATGTCCTGTGCAGTATCCCATCTCTAATAATCTCATCATATCTCTGGCACAGGCATCATATGTTAAGTGCCGCCATCCTTTGCCAAGTGCAGTATCCCATCTCTACTATTATCATCATATCTCTGGCACAGTCACCATATGCAAGGTGCTGCCATCCTATGCCAGGTGTAGTATGCCATCTCTAATAATCTCACATCTCTTGCACAATCACCATATGCTAGGTGCTGACATCCTATGACAGGTGAAGTATCCCATCTCTAATAATTTCATCATATCTCTGGCACAGTCATCATATCCTAGGTGCTGCCATCCTATGCCAGGTGTAGTATGCCATCTCTAATAATCTCATATCTCTTGCACAATCACCATATGCTAGGTGATGACATCCTATGCCAGGTGCAGTATCCCATCTCTAATAATATCATCATATCTATGGCACAGTCACCATATGCTAGGTGCTGCCATCCTATGCCAAGTGCAGTATCCCATCTCCAATAATCTCATCATACCTTTGTCACAGTGACTACATGTTAGGTGCATCCATCCTATGCCAAGTGCAGTATCCCATCTCTAATAATCTCATCATAACTCTGGCACAGTCACTATATACTATATGCTGCGATCCTATGCCAAGTGCAGTATCACATCTCTAATAATTTCTTCATATCTCTGGCACAGTCACCATATGGTAGGTAGGTGCTTCTATCCTATGCCAAGTGCAAAATCCCATCTCTAATAATATTCTATCTCTGGCACAGTCACCATATGCTAGGTGCAGCCATCCTATGTCAAGTGCAGTATCCCATCTCTAATAACCTCATCATATCTCTGGCACAGTCACCATATGCTAGGTGCTGTCATCCTATGCCAAGTGCAGTATCACATCTCTAATAATCTCATTCTATCTCTGGCACAGTCACGATACGGTAGGTCCTACCATTCTATGCCAAGTGCAGTATCACACCTCAAATAATCTCATCATATCTCTGGCACAGTCACCATATGGTAGGAGATGCCATGCTATGCCAAGTGCAGTATCCCATCACTAATAATATCATATGTCTGGCACAGTCACCATATGCTAGGTCCTGCCATCCTATGCCAAGTGCAGTATCCCGTCTCTAATAATCTCATCATATATCTGGCGCAGTCACCATATACTATGTGCTGCCATCCTATGCCAAGAGCAGTATCCCATCTCTAATCATTTCTTCATATCTCTGGCACAGTCACTATATGCTAGCTAGTTGCTGCCATCCTATGCCAAGTGCAATATCACATCTCTAATAATCTCATCATGTCTCTAGCACAGTCAGCATATGCTAGGTGCTGCCATCCTATGCCAAGTGCAGTATCCCATCTCTAATAATATCATATCTCTGGCACAGTCACCATATGCTAGGTGCTGCCATCCTATGCCAAGTGCAGTATCCCATCTCTAATAACCTCATCATATCTCTGGCACAGTCACCATATGCTAGGTGCTGTCATCCTATGCCAAGTGCAGTATCACATCTCTAACAATCTCATCATATCTCTAGCACTGTCTCCATATGCTAGGTGCTGTCATCCAATGCCAAGTGCAGTATCCCATCTCTAATAATCTTATATCTCTGGCACAGTCACCACAAACTGGGTGCTGCAATCATTTGCCAAGTGCAGTATCCCATCTCTAATAATCTCATCATATCTCTGGCACAGTCACCATATGCTAGGTGCTGCCATCCTATGTCCAGTGCAGTATCACATCTCTGATCATCTCATCATATCTCTGGCACAGTAAACATATGTTAGGTGCTGCCATCCTATGCCAAGTGCAGTATCCCATCTCTAATATTCTCATCATATCTCTGGCACAGTCATCATATCTTAGATGCCGCCATCCTATGCCAAGTGCAGTATCCCATCTCTAATAATCTCATATCTCTGGCACAGTCACCATATGCTAGGTGTTGCCATCCTATGCCAGGTGCAGTATCACATGTCTAATAATTTCATCATGTCTCTGGCACAGGCACCACATGCTAGTTTCTGCCATCCTATACCAAGTGCAGTATCCCATCTCTAATAATTTCTTCATATCTCTGGCACAGTCACCATATGCTAGCTAGGTGCTTCCATCCTATGCCAAGTGCAAAATCCCATCTCTAATAATATCCTATCTCTGGCACAGTCACCATATTCTAGGTACTGCCATCCTATGTCAAGTGCAGTATCCCATCTCTAATAACCTCATCATATCTCTGGCACAGTCACCATATGCTAGGTGCTGTCATCCTATGCCAAGTGCAGTATCACATCTCTAATAATCTCATCATATCTCTAGCACTGTCTCCATATGCTAGGTGCTGTCATCCAATGCCAAGTGCAGTATCCCATCTCTAATAATCTTATATCTCTGGCACAGTCACCACAAACTGGGTGCTGCAATCCTTTGCCAAGTGCAGTATCCCATCTCTAATAATCTCATCATATCTCTGGCACAGTCACCATATGCTATGTGCTGCCATCCTATGTCCAGTGCAGTATCAGATTTCTGATCATCTCATCATATCTCTGGCACAGTAACCATATGTTAGGTGCTGCCATCCTATGCCAAGTGCAGTATCCCATCTCTAATAATCTCATATCTCTGGCACAGTCACCATATGCTAGGTGTTGCCATCCTATGCCAGGTGCAGTATCACATGTCTAATAATTTCATCATGTCTCTGGCACAGGCACCACATGCTAGTTTCTGCCATCCTATGCCAAGTGCAGTATCCCATCTCTAATAATTTCTTCATATCTCTGGCACAGTCACCATATGCTAGCTAGGTGCTGCCATCCTATGCCAAGTGCAATATCACATCTCTAATAATCTCATCATGTCTCTGGCACAGTCACCATATGATAGGTGCTGCCATCCTATGTCAAGTGCAGTATCCCATCTCTAATAACCGCATCATATCTCTGGCACAGTCACCATATGCTAGGTGCTGCCATCCTATGCCAAGTGCAGTATCACATCTCTAATAATCTCATCATATCTCTGGCACAGTCATCATATGCTACGTGCTGCATCCTATGGCATGTGCAGTATCCCATCTCTAATAATCTCATCATATCTCTGGCACAGTCACCATATGGTAGGAGTGCCACGCTATGCCAAGTGCAGTATCCCATCAATACTAATTTTATATGTCTGGCACAGTCACCATATGCTAGGTGCTGCCATCCTATGCCAGGTGCAGTATGCCATCTCTAATAATCTCATCATATCTCTGGCACAGTCATCATATGCTACGTGCTGCATCCTATGGCATGTGCAGTATCCCATCTCTAATAATCTCATCATATCTCTGGCACAGTCACCATATGTTAGGTGCTGCCATCCTATGCCAAGTGCAGTATCACATCTCTAATAATCTCTTCATATCTCTGGCAAAGTTACCATATGCTACGCGCTACCATCCTATGCCAAGTGCAGTATCACATCTCTAATAATCTCATCATATCTCTGGCAGAGTCACCATATGGTAGGAGTGCCACGCTATGCCAAGTGCAGTATCCCATCACTAGTAATATCATATGTCTGGCACAGTCACCATATGCTAGGTGATGACATCCTATGCCAGGTGCAGTATCCCATCTCTAATAATCTCATCATATCTCTGGCACAGTCACCATATGCTAGGTGCTGCAATATAATCATATATCTGGGACAGTCACCATATGCTAGGTGCTGCCATCCAATGCCAAGTGCAGTATCCCATCTCTAATAATCTCATCATATCTCTGGCACAGTCACCATATGCTATGTGCTGCCATCCTATGTCCAGTGCAGTATCACATTTCTGATCATCTCATCATATCTCTGGCACAGTAACCATATGTTAGGTGCTGCCATCCTATGCCAAGTGCAGTATCCCATCTCTAATAATCTCATATCTCTGGCACAGTCACCATATGCTAGGTGTTGCCATCCTATGCCAGGTGCAGTATCACACCTCAAATAATCTCATCATATCTCTGGCACAGTCACCATATGGTAGGAGATGCCATGCTATGCCAAGTGCAGTATCCCATCACTAATAATATCATATGGCTGGCACAGTCACCATATGCTAGGTCCTGCCATCCTATGCCAAGTGCAGTATCCCGTCTCTAATAATCTCATCATATATCTGGCGCAGTCACCATATACTATGTGCTGCCATCCTATGCCAAGAGCAGTATCCCATCTCTAATCATTTCTTCATATCTCTGGCACAGTCACTATATGCTAGCTAGTTGCTGCCATCCTATGCCAAGTGCAATATCACATCTCTAATAATCTCATCATGTCTCTAGCACAGTCAGCATATGCTAGGTGCTGCCATCCTATGCCAAGTGCAGTATCCCATCTCTAATAATATCATATCTCTGGCACAGTCACCATATGCTAGGTGCTGCCATCCTATGCCAAGTGCAGTATCCCATCTCTAATAACCTCATCATATCTCTGGCACAGTCACCATATGCTAGGTGCTGTCATCCTATGCCAAGTGCAGTATCACATCTCTAACAATCTCATCATATCTCTAGCACTGTCTCCATATGCTAGGTGCTGTCATCCAATGCCAAGTGCACTATCCCATCTCTAATAATCTTATATCTCTGGCACAGTCACCACAAACTGGGTGCTGCAATCCTTTGCCAAGTGCAGTATCCCATCTCTAATAATCTCATCATATCTCTGGCACAGTCACCATATGCTAGGTGCTGCCATCCTATGTCCAGTGCAGTATCACATCTCTGATCATCTCATCATATCTCTGGCACAGTAACCGTATGTTAGGTGCTGCCATCCTATGCCAAGTGCAGTATCCCATCTCTAATATTCTCATCATATCTCTGGCACAGTCATCATATCTTAGATGCCGCCATCCTATGCCAAGTGCAGTATCCCATCTCTAATAATCTCATATCTCTGGCACAGTCACCATATGCTAGGTGTTGCCATCCTATGCCAGGTGCAGTATCACATGTCTAATAATTTCATCATGTCTCTGGCACAGGCACCACATGCTAGTTTCTGCCATCCTATGCCAAGTGCAGTATCCCATCTCTAATAATTTCTTCATATCTCTGGCGCAGTCACCATATGCTAGCTAGGTGCTTCCATCCTATGCCAAGTGCAAAATCCCATCTCTAATAATATCCTATCTCTGGCACAGTCACCATATTCTAGGTACTGCCATCCTATGTCAAGTGCAGTATCCCATCTCTAATAACCTCATCATATCTCTGGCACAGTCACCATATGCTAGGTGCTGTCATCCTATGCCAAGTGCAGTATCACATCTCTAATAATCTCATCATATCTCTAGCACTGTCTCCATATGCTAGGTGCTGTCATCCAATGCCAAGTGCAGTATCCCATCTCTAATAATCTTATATCTCTGGCACAGTCACCACAAACTGGGTGCTGCAATCCTTTGCCAAGTGCAGTATCCCATCTCTAATAATCTCATCATATCTCTGGCACAGTCACCATATGCTATGTGCTGCCATCCTATGTCCAGTGCATTATCAGATTTCTGATCATCTCATCATATCTCTGGCACAGTAACCATATGTTAGGTGCTGCCATCCTATGCCAAGTGCAGTATCCCATCTCTAATAATCTCATATCTCTGGCACAGTCACCATATGCTAGGTGTTGCCATCCTATGCCAGGTGCAGTATCACATGTCTAATAATTTCATCATGTCTCTGGCACAGGCACCACATGCTAGTTTCTGCCATCCTATGCCAAGTGCAGTATCCCATCTCTAATAATTTCTTCATATCTCTGGCACAGTCACCATATGCTAGCTAGGTGCTGCCATCCTATGCCAAGTGCAATATCACATCTCTAATAATCTCATCATGTATCTGGCACAGTCACCATATGATAGGTGCTGCCATCCTATGTCAAGTGCAGTATCCCATCTCTAATAACCGCATCATATCTCTGGCACAGTCACCATATGCTAGGTGCTGCCATCCTATGCCAAGTGCAGTATCACATCTCTAATAATCTCATCATATCTCTGGCACAGTCATCATATGCTACGTGCTGCATCCTATGGCATGTGCAGTATCCCATCTCTAATAATCTCATCATATCTCTGGCACAGTCACCATATGGTAGGAGTGCCACGCTATGCCAAGTGCAGTATCCCATCAATACTAATTTTATATGTCTGGCACAGTCACCATATGCTAGGTGCTGCCATCCTATGCCAGGTGCAGTATGCCATCTCTAATAATCTCATCATATCTCTGGCACAGTCATCATATGCTACGTGCTGCATCCTATGGCATGTGCAGTATCCCATCTCTAATAATCTCATCATATCTCTGGCACAGTCACCATATGTTAGGTGCTGCCATCCTATGCCAAGTGCAGTATCACATCTCTAATAATCTCTTCATATCTCTGGCAAAGTTACCATATGCTACGCGCTACCATCCTATGCCAAGTGCAGTATCACATCTCTAATAATCTCATCATATCTCTGGCAGAGTCACCATATGGTAGGAGTGCCACGCTATGCCAAGTGCAGTATCCCATCACTAGTAATATCATATGTCTGGCACAGTCACCATATGCTAGGTGATGACATCCTATGCCAGGTGCAGTATCCCATCTCTAATAATCTCATCATATCTCTGGCACAGTCACCATATGCTAGGTGCTGCAATATAATCATATATCTGGGACAGTCACCATATGCTAGGTGCTGCCATCCAATGCCAAGTGCAGTATCCCATCTCTAATAATCTCATCATATCTCTGGCACAGTCACCATATGCTATGTGCTGCCATCCTATGTCCAGTGCAGTATCACATTTCTGATCATCTCATCATATCTCTGGCACAGTAACCATATGTTAGGTGCTGCCATCCTATGCCAAGTGCAGTATCCCATCTCTAATAATCTCATATCTCTGGCACAGTCACCATATGCTAGGTGTTGCCATCCTATGCCAGGTGCAGTATCACACCTCAAATAATCTCATCATATCTCTGGCACAGTCACCATATGGTAGGAGATGCCATGCTATGCCAAGTGCAGTATCCCATCACTAATAATATCATATGTCTGGCACAGTCACCATATGCTAGGTCCTGCCATCCTATGCCAAGTGCAGTATCCCGTCTCTAATAATCTCATCATATATCTGGCGCAGTCACCATATACTATGTGCTGCCATCCTATGCCAAGAGCAGTATCCCATCTCTAATCATTTCTTCATATCTCTGGCACAGTCACTATATGCTAGCTAGTTGCTGCCATCCTATGCCAAGTGCAATATCACATCTCTAATAATCTCATCATGTCTCTAGCACAGTCAGCATATGCTAGGTGCTGCCATCCTATGCCAAGTGCAGTATCCCATCTCTAATAATATCATATCTCTGGCACAGTCACCATATGCTAGGTGCTGCCATCCTATGCCAAGTGCAGTATCCCATCTCTAATAACCTCATCATATCTCTGGCACAGTCACCATATGCTAGGTGCTGTCATCCTATGCCAAGTGCAGTATCACATCTCTAACAATCTCATCATATCTCTAGCACTGTCTCCATATGCTAGGTGCTGTCATCCAATGCCAAGTGCACTATCCCATCTCTAATAATCTTATATCTCTGGCACAGTCACCACAAACTGGGTGCTGCAATCCTTTGCCAAGTGCAGTATCCCATCTCTAATAATCTCATCATATCTCTGGCACAGTCACCATATGCTAGGTGCTGCCATCCTATGTCCAGTGCAGTATCACATCTCTGATCATCTCATCATATCTCTGGCACAGTAACCGTATGTTAGGTGCTGCCATCCTATGCCAAGTGCAGTATCCCATCTCTAATATTCTCATCATATCTCTGGCACAATCACCATAAACTAGGTGATGCCATCCAATGCCAAGTGCAGTATCCCATCTCTAATAATCTCATCATATCTCTGGCACAGTCACCATGTGTTAGGTGCTGCCATCCTATGCCAAGTTCAGTATCCCATCTCTAATAATCTCATCATATCTATGGCACAGTCACCATATGCTACATGCTGCCATCCTATGCCAAGTGCAATATCCCATCTCGAATAATCTCATCATAACTCTGGCACAGTCACCATATGCTAGGAGATGCCACGCTATGCCAAGTGCAGTATCCCATCACAAATAATATCATATGTCTGGCAAAGTCACCATATGCTAGGTGATGCCATCATATGCCAAGTGCAGTATCATCACCATATGCTAGGTGATGACATCATATGCCAAGTGCAGTATCACATCTCTAATAATCTCATGATATCTCTGGCACAGTCACCATATGCTAGGAGCTGCCACGCTATGCCAAGTGCAGTAGCCCATCAACAATAATCTCATCATACTTTGTCACAGTCAACATATGCTAGGTGCTTCCATCCTATGCCAAGTGTAGTATCCCATCTCTAATAATCTCATCATATCTCTGCACAGTCACCATATGCTAGGTGCAGCCATTTTATTCCGGGTGCAGTATCCCATCTCTAATAATTTCTTCATATCTCTGGCACACTCACCATATGCTAGCTAGCTGCTGCCATCCTATGCCAAGTGCAATATCACATCTCTAATAATCTCATCATGTCTCTGGCAGAAGTCACCATATGTTAGGTGCTGCCATCCTATGCCAAGTGCAGTATCCCATCTCTAATATTCTCATTATATCTCTGGCACAGTCACCATATGCTACGTGCTGCCATCCTATGCCAAGTGCAGTATCCCATCTCTAATAACCTCATCATATATCTGGCACAGTCACCATATGCTAGGAGCTGCCGGGCTATGCCAAGTGCAGTATCATATCTCTAATAATCTCATCATATCTCTGGCACAGTCACCATAAACTGGGTGCTGCCATCCTTTGCCAAGTGCAGTATCCCATCTCTAATAATATCATATCTCTGGCACAGTCACCATATGCTAGGTGCCGCCATCCTATGTCCAGTGCAGTATCACATGTCTGATAATCTCATCAAATCTCTGGCACAGTCACCATATGTTAGGTGCTGCCATCCAATGCCAAGTGCAGTATCCCATCTCTACTATTATCATTATATCTCTGGCACAAACACCATAAACTAGGTGCTGACATCCTATGCCAAGTGCAGTATCCCATCTCTAATAATCTCATCATATCTCTGGCACAGGCATCATATGTTAAGTGCCGCCATCCTTTGCCAAGTGCAGTATCCCATCTCTAATAATCTCATCATATCTCTGGCACAGTCACCATATGCTAGGTACTGCCATCCTATGCCAAGTGCAGTATTCCATCTCTAATAATCTCACATCTCTTGCACAATCACCATATGCTAGGTGCTGACATCCTATGACAGGTGAAGTATCCCATCTCTAATAATTTCATCATATCTCTGGCACAGTCATCATATCCTAGGTGCTGCCATCCTATGCCAGGTGTAGTATGCCATCTCTAATAATCTCATATCTCTTGCACAATCACCATATGCTAGGTGATGACATCCTATGCCAGGTGCAGTATCCCATCTCTAATAATCTCATCATATCTATGGCACAGTCACCATATGCTAGGTGCTGCCATCCTATGCCAAGTGCAGTATCCAATCTCCAATAATCTCATCATACCTTTGTCACAGTGACTACATGTTAGGTGCATCCATCCAATGCCAAGTGCAGTATCCCATCTCTAATAATCTCATCATAACTCTGGCACAGTCACTATATACTATATGCTGCGATCCTATGCCAAGTGCAGTATCACATCTCTAATAATTTCTTCATATCTCTGGCACAGTCACCATATGGTAGCTAGGTGCTTCCATCCTATGCCAAGTGCAAAATCCCATCTCTAATAATATTCTATCTCTGGCACAGTCACCATATGCTAGGTGCAGCCATCCTATGTCAAGTGCAGTATCCCATCTCTAATAACCTCATCATATCTCTGGCACAGTCACAATAAGCTAGGTGCTGTCATCCTATGCCAAGTGCAGTATCACATCTCTAATAATCTCATTCTATCTCTGGCACAGTCACGATACGGTAGGTCCTACCATTCTATGCCAAGTGCAGTATCACACCTCAAATAATCTCATCATATCTATGGCACAGTCACCATATGGTAGGAGATGCCAAGCTATGCCAAGTGCAGTATCCCATCACTAATAATATCATATGTCTGGCACAGTCACCATATGCTAGGTCCTGCCATCCTATGCCAAGTGCAGTATCCTGTCTCTAATAATCTCATCATATCTCTGGCGCAGTCACCATATACTATGTGCTGCCATCCTATGCCAAGTGCAGTATCCCATCTCTAATCATTTCTTCATATCTCTGGCACAGTCACTATATGCTAGCTAGTTGCTGCCATCCTATGCCAAGTGCACTATCACATCACTAATAATCTCATCATGTCTCTAGCACAGTCAGCATATGCTAGGTGCTGCCATCCTATGCCAAGTGCAGTATCCCATCTCTAATAATATCATATCTCTGGCACAGTCACCATATGCTAGGTGCTGCCATCCTATGTCAAGTGCAGTATCCCATCTCTGATAATCTCATCATATCTCTGGCACAGTCACCATAAACTGGGTGCTGCCATCCTTTGCCAAGTGCAGCATCCCATCTGTAATAATATCATATCTCTGGCACAGTCACCATATGCTAGGTGCTGCCATCCTATGTCCAGTGCAGTATCCCATCTCTAATATTATCATCATATCCCTGGCACAGTCACCAAATGCCGGAGCTGCAACGCTGTGCCAAGTGCAGTATCCCATCACTAATAATATCATATGTCTGGCACAGTCACCATATGCTAGGTGCTGCCATCCTATGCCAAGTGCAGTAGCCCATCTCCAATAATCTCATCATACCTTTGTCACAGTCAAGATATGCTAGGTGCTTCCATCCTATGCCAAGTGCAGTATCCCATCTCTAATAATCTCATCATATCTCTGCACAGTCACCATATGCTAGGTGCAGCCATCCTATTTTGGGTGCAGTATCCCATCTCTGATAATTTCTTCATATCTCTAGCACACTCACCATATGCTAGCTAGGTGCTGCCATCCTATGCCAAGTGCAATATCACATCTCTAAAAATCTCATCATGTCTCTGGCACAGTCACCATATGTTAGGTGCTGCCATCCTATGCCAAGTGCAGTATCCCATCTCTAATAATCTCATTATATCTCCGGCACAGTCACCATATGCTACGTGCTGCCATCCTATGCCAAGTGCAGTATCCCATCTCTAATAATTTCATCATATCTCTGGCAGAGTCACCATATGCTAGGAGCTGCCAGGGTATGCCAAGTGCAGTATCCTATCACTAATAATATCATATGTCTAGCAAAGTCACCATATGCTAGGTGATGCCATCATATGCCAAATGCAGTATCACATCTCTAATAATCTCATTGTATCTCTGGCACAGTCACCATACGGTAGGTCCTGCCATTCTATGCCAAGTGCAGTATCACATCTCAAATAATCTCATCATATCTCTGGCACAGTCACCATATAGTAGGAGATGCCATGCTATGCCAAGTGCAGTATCCCATCACTAATAATATCATATGTCTGGCACAGTCACCATATGCTAGGTGCTGCCATCCTATGCCAAGTGCAGTATCCCATCTCCAATAATCTCATCATACCTTTGTCACAGTGACTACATGTTAGGTGCATCCATCCTATGCCAAGTGCAGTATCCCATCTCTAATAATCTCATCAAAACTCTGGCACAGTCACTATATACTATATGCTGCGATCCTATGCCAAGTGCAGTATCACATCTCTAATAATTTCTTCATATCTCTGGCACAGTCACCATATGGTAGGTAGGTGCTTCCATCCTATGCCAAGTGCAAAATCCCATCTCTAATAATATTCTATCTCTGGCATAGTCACCATATGCTAGGTGCAGCTATCCTATCTCAAGTGCAGTATCCCATCTCTAATAACCTCATCATATCTCTGGCACAGTCACCATATGCTAGGTGCTGTCATCCTATGCCAAGTGCAGTATCACATCTCTAATAATCTCATTCTATCTCTGGCACAGTCACCATACGGTAGGTCCTGCCATCCTATGCCAAGTGCAGTATCACATCTCTAATCATTTCTTCATATCTCTGGCACAGTCATCATATGCTACGTGGTGCCATCCTATGGCATGTGCAGTATCCCATCTCTAAAAATCTCATCATATCTCTGGCACAGTCACCATATGTTAGGTGCTGCCATCCTATGCCAAGTGCAGTATCACATCTCTAATAATCTCTTCATATCTATGGCAAAGTTACCATATGCTACGCGCTACCATCCTATGCCAAGTGCAGTATCCCATCTCTAATAATCTCATATCTCTGGCACAGTCACCATAAATTGGGTGCTGCCATCCTTTGCCAAGTGCAGAATGCCATCTCTAATAATCTACTCATATCTCTGGCACCGTCACCATATGCTAGGTGCTGCCATCCTATGCCAAGTGCAGTATCATATCTCTAATAATCTCATCATATCTCTAGCACAGTCTCCATATGCGAGGTGCTGCCATCGAATGCCAAGTGCAGTATCATATCTCTAATAATCTCATCATGTCTCTGGCACAGACACCACATGGTATGTTCTGCCATCCTATGCTAAGTGTGGTATCATATCTCTAATATTCTCATCATATCTCTGCACAGTCACCATATGCTAGGGGCTGCGTTCCTATGCTACGTGTAGTATCTCATCTCTAATAATCTACTCATATCTCTGGCACAGTCACCATAAACTGGGTGCTGCCATCCTTTGCCAAGTGTAGTATCCCATCTCTAATAATTTACTCATATCTCTGGCACCGTCAGCATATGCTAGGAGCTGCCATCCTATGCCAAGTGCAGTATCATATCTCTAATAATCTCATCATATCTCTAGCACAGTCTCCATATGCTAGGTGCTGCCATCCAATGCCAAATGCAGTATCCCATCTCTGATAATCTCATCATATCTCTGGCACAGTCACCATAAACTGGGTGCTGCCATCCTTTGCCAAGTGCAGCATCCCATCTGTAATAATATCATATCTCTGGCACAGTTACCATATGCTAGGTGCTGCCATCCTATGTCCAGTGCAGTATCCCATCTCTAATATTATCATCATATCCCTGGCACAGTCACCAAATGCCGGAGCTGCAACGCTGTGCCAATTGCAGTATCCCATCACTAATAATATCATATGTCTGGCACAGTCACCATATGCTAGGTGCTGCCATCCTATGCCAAGTGCAGTAGCCCATCTCCAATAATCTCATCATACCTTTGTCACAGTCAAGATATGCTAGGTGCTTCCATCCTATGCCAAGTGCAGTATCCCATCTCTAAAAATCTCATCATATATCTGCACAGTCACCATATGCTAGGTGCAGCCATCCTATTCTGGGTGCAGTATCCCATCTCTGATAATTTCTTCATATCTCTGGCACACTCACCATATGCTAGCTAGGTGCTGCCATCCTATGCCAAGTGCAATATCACATCTCTAAGAATCTCATCATGTCTCTGGCACAGTCACCATATGTTAGGTGCTGCCATCCTATGCCAAGTGCAGTATCCCATCTCTAATAATCTCATTATATCTCTGGCACAGTCACCATATGCTACGTGCTGCCATCCTATGCCAAGTGCAGTATCCCATCTCTAATAATTTCATCATATCTCTGGCAGAGTCACCATATGCTAGGAGCTGCCAGGGTATGCCAAGTGCAGTATCCTATCACTAATAATATCATATGTCTAGCAAAGTCACCATATGCTAGGTGATGCCATCATATGCCAAATGCAGTATCACATCTCTAATAATCTCACTGTACCTCTGGCACAGTCACCATATGGTAGGTCCTGCCATTCTATGCCAAGTGCAGTATCACATCTCAAATAATCTCATCATATCTCTGGCACAGTAACCATATAGTAGGAGATGCCATGCTATGCCAAGTGCAGTATCCCATCACTAATAATATCATATGTCTGGCACAGTCACCATATGCTAGGTGCTGCCATCCTATGCCAAGTGCAGTATCCCATCTCCAATAATCTCATCATACCTTTGTCACAGTGACTACATGTTAGGTGCATCCATCCTATGCCAAGTGCAGTATCCCATCTCTAATAATCTCATCATAACTCTGGCACAGTCACTATATACTATATGCTGCGATCCTATGCCAAGTGCAGTATCACATCTCTAATAATTTCTTCATATCTCTGGCACAGTCACCATATGGTAGCTAGGTGCTTCCATCCTATGCCAAGTGCAAAATCCCATCTCTAATAACCTCATCATATCTCTGGCACAGTCACCATATGCTAGGTCCTGCCATCCTATGTCAAGTGCAGTATCACATCTCTAATCATTTCTTCATATCTCTGGCACAGTCACTATATGCAAGCTAGTTGCTGCCATCCTATGCCAAATGCAATATCACATCTCTAATAATCTCATCATGTCTCTGGCACAGTCAGCATATGCTAGGTACTGCCATCCTATGCCAAGTGCAGTATCCCATCTCTAATAATATCATATCTCTGGCACAGTCACCATATGATAGGTGCTTCCATCCTATGTCAAGTGCTGTATCCAATCTCTAATAACCTCATCATATATCTGGCACAGTCACCATATGCTAGGTGCTGCCATCCTATGCCAAGTGCAGTATCATATCTCTAATAACCTCATCATATCTCTGGCACAGTCACCATAAACTGGGTGCTGCCATCCTTTGCCAAGTGCAGCATCCCATCTCTAATAATATCATATCTCTCGCACAGTCACCATATGCTAGGTGCTGCCATCCTATGTCCAGTGCAGTATCCCATCTCTAATATTATCATCATATCTCTGGCACAATCACCATAAACTAGGTGCTGACATCCTATGCCAAGTGCAGTATCCCATCTCTAATAATCTCATCATATCTCTGGCACAATCACCATAAACTAGGTTCTGCCATCCAATGCCAAGTGCAGTATCCCATCTCTAATAATCTCATCATATCTCTGGCACAGTCACCATATGTTAGGTGCTGCCATCCTATGCCAAGTTCAGTATCCCATCTCTAATAATCTCATCATATCTCTGGCACAGTCACCATATGCTACATGCTGCCATACTATGCCAACTGCAATATCCCATCTCGAATAATCTCATCATAACTCTGGCACAGTCACCATATGCTAGGAGATGCCACGCTATGCCAAGTGCAGAATCCCATCACAAATAATATCATATGTCTGGCAAAGTCACCATATGCTAGGTGATGCCATCATATGCCAAGTGCAGTATCATCACCATATGCTAGGTGATGACATCATATGCCAAGTGCAGTATCACATCTCTAATAATCTCATGATATCTCTGGCACAGTCACCATATGCTAGGAGCTGCCACGCTATGCCAAGTGCAGTATCCCATCACTAATAATATCATATGTCTGGCACAGTCACCATATGCTAGGTGCTGCCATCCTATGCCAAGTGCAGTAGCCCATCAACAATAATCTCATCATATCTCTGCACAGTCACCATATGCTAGGTGCAGCCATCTTATTCCGGGTGCAGTATCCCATCTCTAATAATGTCTTCATATCTCTGGCACACTCACCATATGCTAGTTAGCTGCTGCCATCCTATGCCAACTGCAATATCACATCTCTAATAATCTCATCATGTCTCTGGCAGAAGTCACCATATGTTAGGTGCTGCCATCCTATGCCAAGTGCAGTATCCCATCTCTAATATTCTCATTATATCTCTGGCACAGTCACCATATGCTACGTGCTGCCATCCTATGCCAAGTGCAGTATCCCATCTCTAATAACCTCATCATATATCTGGCACAGTCACCATATGCTAGGAGCTGCCGGGCTATGCCAAGTGCAGTATCATATCTCTAATAATCTCATCATATCTCTAGCACAGTCTCCTTATGCTAGGTGCTGCCATCCAATGCCAAATGCAGTATCCCATCTCTAACAATCTCATCATATCTCTGGCACAGTCACCATAAACTGGGTGCTGCCATCCTTTGCCAAGTGCAGTATCCCATCTCTAATAATATATCTCTGGCACAGTCACCATATGCTAGGTGCTGCCATCCTATGTCCTGTGCAGTATCCCATCTCTAATAATCTCATCATATCTCTGGCACAGGCATCATATGTTAAGTGCCGCCATCCTTTGCCAAGTGCAGTATCCCATCTCTACTATTATCATCATATCTCTGGCACAGTCACCATATGCAAGGTGCTGCCATCCTATGCCAGGTGTAGTATGCCATCTCTAATAATCTCACATCTCTTGCACAATCACCATATGCTAGGTGCTGACATCCTATGACAGGTGAAGTATCCCATCTCTAATAATTTCATCATATCTCTGGCACAGTCATCATATCCTAGGTGCTGCCATCCTATGCCAGGTGTAGTATGCCATCTCTAATAATCTCATATCTCTTGCACAATCACCATATGCTAGGTGATGACATCCTATGCCAGGTGCAGTATCCCATCTCTAATAATATCATCATATCTATGGCACAGTCACCATATGCTAGGTGCTGCCATCCTATGCCAAGTGCAGTATCCCATCTCCAATAATCTCATCATACCTTTGTCACAGTGACTACATGTTAGGTGCATCCATCCTATGCCAAGTGCAGTATCCCATCTCTAATAATCTCATCATAACTCTGGCACAGTCACTATATACTATATGCTGCGATCCTATGCCAAGTGCAGTATCACATCTCTAATAATTTCTTCATATCTCTGGCACAGTCACCATATGGTAGGTAGGTGCTTCTATCCTATGCCAAGTGCAAAATCCCATCTCTAATAATATTCTATCTCTGGCACAGTCACCATATGCTAGGTGCAGCCATCCTATGTCAAGTGCAGTATCCCATCTCTAATAACCTCATCATATCTCTGGCACAGTCACCATATGCTAGGTGCTGTCATCCTATGCCAAGTGCAGTATCACATCTCTAATAATCTCATTCTATCTCTGGCACAGTCACGATACGGTAGGTCCTACCATTCTATGCCAAGTGCAGTATCACACCTCAAATAATCTCATCATATCTCTGGCACAGTCACCATATGGTAGGAGATGCCATGCTATGCCAAGTGCAGTATCCCATCACTAATAATATCATATGTCTGGCACAGTCACCATATGCTAGGTCCTGCCATCCTATGCCAAGTGCAGTATCCCGTCTCTAATAATCTCATCATATATCTGGCGCAGTCACCATATACTATGTGCTGCCATCCTATGCCAAGAGCAGTATCCCATCTCTAATCATTTCTTCATATCTCTGGCACAGTCACTATATGCTAGCTAGTTGCTGCCATCCTATGCCAAGTGCAATATCACATCTCTAATAATCTCATCATGTCTCTAGCACAGTCAGCATATGCTAGGTGCTGCCATCCTATGCCAAGTGCAGTATCCCATCTCTAATAATATCATATCTCTGGCACAGTCACCATATGCTAGGTGCTGCCATCCTATGCCAAGTGCAGTATCCCATCTCTAATAACCTCATCATATCTCTGGCACAGTCACCATATGCTAGGTGCTGTCATCCTATGCCAAGTGCAGTATCACATCTCTAACAATCTCATCATATCTCTAGCACTGTCTCCATATGCTAGGTGCTGTCATCCAATGCCAAGTGCAGTATCCCATCTCTAATAATCTTATATCTCTGGCACAGTCACCACAAACTGGGTGCTGCAATCATTTGCCAAGTGCAGTATCCCATCTCTAATAATCTCATCATATCTCTGGCACAGTCACCATATGCTAGGTGCTGCCATCCTATGTCCAGTGCAGTATCACATCTCTGATCATCTCATCATATCTCTGGCACAGTAAACATATGTTAGGTGCTGCCATCCTATGCCAAGTGCAGTATCCCATCTCTAATATTCTCATCATATCTCTGGCACAGTCATCATATCTTAGATGCCGCCATCCTATGCCAAGTGCAGTATCCCATCTCTAATAATCTCATATCTCTGGCACAGTCACCATATGCTAGGTGTTGCCATCCTATGCCAGGTGCAGTATCACATGTCTAATAATTTCATCATGTCTCTGGCACAGGCACCACATGCTAGTTTCTGCCATCCTATACCAAGTGCAGTATCCCATCTCTAATAATTTCTTCATATCTCTGGCACAGTCACCATATGCTAGCTAGGTGCTTCCATCCTATGCCAAGTGCAAAATCCCATCTCTAATAATATCCTATCTCTGGCACAGTCACCATATTCTAGGTACTGCCATCCTATGTCAAGTGCAGTATCCCATCTCTAATAACCTCATCATATCTCTGGCACAGTCACCATATGCTAGGTGCTGTCATCCTATGCCAAGTGCAGTATCACATCTCTAATAATCTCATCATATCTCTAGCACTGTCTCCATATGCTAGGTGCTGTCATCCAATGCCAAGTGCAGTATCCCATCTCTAATAATCTTATATCTCTGGCACAGTCACCACAAACTGGGTGCTGCAATCCTTTGCCAAGTGCAGTATCCCATCTCTAATAATCTCATCATATCTCTGGCACAGTCACCATATGCTATGTGCTGCCATCCTATGTCCAGTGCAGTATCAGATTTCTGATCATCTCATCATATCTCTGGCACAGTAACCATATGTTAGGTGCTGCCATCCTATGCCAAGTGCAGTATCCCATCTCTAATAATCTCATATCTCTGGCACAGTCACCATATGCTAGGTGTTGCCATCCTATGCCAGGTGCAGTATCACATGTCTAATAATTTCATCATGTCTCTGGCACAGGCACCACATGCTAGTTTCTGCCATCCTATGCCAAGTGCAGTATCCCATCTCTAATAATTTCTTCATATCTCTGGCACAGTCACCATATGCTAGCTAGGTGCTGCCATCCTATGCCAAGTGCAATATCACATCTCTAATAATCTCATCATGTCTCTGGCACAGTCACCATATGATAGGTGCTGCCATCCTATGTCAAGTGCAGTATCCCATCTCTAATAACCGCATCATATCTCTGGCACAGTCACCATATGCTAGGTGCTGCCATCCTATGCCAAGTGCAGTATCACATCTCTAATAATCTCATCATATCTCTGGCACAGTCATCATATGCTACGTGCTGCATCCTATGGCATGTGCAGTATCCCATCTCTAATAATCTCATCATATCTCTGGCACAGTCACCATATGGTAGAAGTGCCACGCTATGCCAAGTGCAGTATCCCATCAATACTAATTTTATATGTCTGGCACAGTCACCATATGCTAGGTGCTGCCATCCTATGCCAGGTGCAGTATGCCATCTCTAATAATCTCATCATATCTCTGGCACAGTCATCATATGCTACGTGCTGCATCCTATGGCATGTGCAGTATCCCATCTCTAATAATCTCATCATATCTCTGGCACAGTCACCATATGTTAGGTGCTGCCATCCTATGCCAAGTGCAGTATCACATCTCTAATAATCTCTTCATATCTCTGGCAAAGTTACCATATGCTACGCGCTACCATCCTATGCCAAGTGCAGTATCACATCTCTAATAATCTCATCATATCTCTGGCAGAGTCACCATATGGTAGGAGTGCCACGCTATGCCAAGTGCAGTATCCCATCACTAGTAATATCATATGTCTGGCACAGTCACCATATGCTAGGTGATGACATCCTATGCCAGGTGCAGTATCCCATCTCTAATAATCTCATCATATCTCTGGCACAGTCACCATATGCTAGGTGCTGCAATATAATCATATATCTGGGACAGTCACCATATGCTAGGTGCTGCCATCCAATGCCAAGTGCAGTATCCCATCTCTAATAATCTCATCATATCTCTGGCACAGTCACCATATGCTATGTGCTGCCATCCTATGTCCAGTGCAGTATCACATTTCTGATCATCTCATCATATCTCTGGCACAGTAACCATATGTTAGGTGCTGCCATCCTATGCCAAGTGCAGTATCCCATCTCTAATAATCTCATATCTCTGGCACAGTCACCATATGCTAGGTGTTGCCATCCTATGCCAGGTGCAGTATCACACCTCAAATAATCTCATCATATCTCTGGCACAGTCACCATATGGTAGGAGATGCCATGCTATGCCAAGTGCAGTATCCCATCACTAATAATATCATATGGCTGGCACAGTCACCATATGCTAGGTCCTGCCATCCTATGCCAAGTGCAGTATCCCGTCTCTAATAATCTCATCATATATCTGGCGCAGTCACCATATACTATGTGCTGCCATCCTATGCCAAGAGCAGTATCCCATCTCTAATCATTTCTTCATATCTCTGGCACAGTCACTATATGCTAGCTAGTTGCTGCCATCCTATGCCAAGTGCAATATCACATCTCTAATAATCTCATCATGTCTCTAGCACAGTCAGCATATGCTAGGTGCTGCCATCCTATGCCAAGTGCAGTATCCCATCTCTAATAATATCATATCTCTGGCACAGTCACCATATGCTAGGTGCTGCCATCCTATGCCAAGTGCAGTATCCCATCTCTAATAACCTCATCATATCTCTGGCACAGTCACCATATGCTAGGTGCTGTCATCCTATGCCAAGTGCAGTATCACATCTCTAACAATCTCATCATATCTCTAGCACTGTCTCCATATGCTAGGTGCTGTCATCCAATGCCAAGTGCACTATCCCATCTCTAATAATCTTATATCTCTGGCACAGTCACCACAAACTGGGTGCTGCAATCCTTTGCCAAGTGCAGTATCCCATCTCTAATAATCTCATCATATCTCTGGCACAGTCACCATATGCTAGGTGCTGCCATCCTATGTCCAGTGCAGTATCACATCTCTGATCATCTCATCATATCTCTGGCACAGTAACCGTATGTTAGGTGCTGCCATCCTATGCCAAGTGCAGTATCCCATCTCTAATATTCTCATCATATCTCTGGCACAGTCATCATATCTTAGATGCCGCCATCCTATGCCAAGTGCAGTATCCCATCTCTAATAATCTCATATCTCTGGCACAGTCACCATATGCTAGGTGTTGCCATCCTATGCCAGGTGCAGTATCACATGTCTAATAATTTCATCATGTCTCTGGCACAGGCACCACATGCTAGTTTCTGCCATCCTATGCCAAGTGCAGTATCCCATCTCTAATAATTTCTTCATATCTCTGGCGCAGTCACCATATGCTAGCTAGGTGCTTCCATCCTATGCCAAGTGCAAAATCCCATCTCTAATAATATCCTATCTCTGGCACAGTCACCATATTCTAGGTACTGCCATCCTATGTCAAGTGCAGTATCCCATCTCTAATAACCTCATCATATCTCTGGCACAGTCACCATATGCTAGGTGCTGTCATCCTATGCCAAGTGCAGTATCACATCTCTAATAATCTCATCATATCTCTAGCACTGTCTCCATATGCTAGGTGCTGTCATCCAATGCCAAGTGCAGTATCCCATCTCTAATAATCTTATATCTCTGGCACAGTCACCACAAACTGGGTGCTGCAATCCTTTGCCAAGTGCAGTATCCCATCTCTAATAATCTCATCATATCTCTGGCACAGTCACCATATGCTATGTGCTGCCATCCTATGTCCAGTGCATTATCAGATTTCTGATCATCTCATCATATCTCTGGCACAGTAACCATATGTTAGGTGCTGCCATCCTATGCCAAGTGCAGTATCCCATCTCTAATAATCTCATATCTCTGGCACAGTCACCATATGCTAGGTGTTGCCATCCTATGCCAGGTGCAGTATCACATGTCTAATAATTTCATCATGTCTCTGGCACAGGCACCACATGCTAGTTTCTGCCATCCTATGCCAAGTGCAGTATCCCATCTCTAATAATTTCTTCATATCTCTGGCACAGTCACCATATGCTAGCTAGGTGCTGCCATCCTATGCCAAGTGCAATATCACATCTCTAATAATCTCATCATGTATCTGGCACAGTCACCATATGATAGGTGCTGCCATCCTATGTCAAGTGCAGTATCCCATCTCTAATAACCGCATCATATCTCTGGCACAGTCACCATATGCTAGGTGCTGCCATCCTATGCCAAGTGCAGTATCACATCTCTAATAATCTCATCATATCTCTGGCACAGTCATCATATGCTACGTGCTGCATCCTATGGCATGTGCAGTATCCCATCTCTAATAATCTCATCATATCTCTGGCACAGTCACCATATGGTAGGAGTGCCACGCTATGCCAAGTGCAGTATCCCATCAATACTAATTTTATATGTCTGGCACAGTCACCATATGCTAGGTGCTGCCATCCTATGCCAGGTGCAGTATGCCATCTCTAATAATCTCATCATATCTCTGGCACAGTCATCATATGCTACGTGCTGCATCCTATGGCATGTGCAGTATCCCATCTCTAATAATCTCATCATATCTCTGGCACAGTCACCATATGTTAGGTGCTGCCATCCTATGCCAAGTGCAGTATCACATCTCTAATAATCTCTTCATATCTCTGGCAAAGTTACCATATGCTACGCGCTACCATCCTATGCCAAGTGCAGTATCACATCTCTAATAATCTCATCATATCTCTGGCAGAGTCACCATATGGTAGGAGTGCCACGCTATGCCAAGTGCAGTATCCCATCACTAGTAATATCATATGTCTGGCACAGTCACCATATGCTAGGTGATGACATCCTATGCCAGGTGCAGTATCCCATCTCTAATAATCTCATCATATCTCTGGCACAGTCACCATATGCTAGGTGCTGCAATATAATCATATATCTGGGACAGTCACCATATGCTAGGTGCTGCCATCCAATGCCAAGTGCAGTATCCCATCTCTAATAATCTCATCATATCTCTGGCACAGTCACCATATGCTATGTGCTGCCATCCTATGTCCAGTGCAGTATCACATTTCTGATCATCTCATCATATCTCTGGCACAGTAACCATATGTTAGGTGCTGCCATCCTATGCCAAGTGCAGTATCCCATCTCTAATAATCTCATATCTCTGGCACAGTCACCATATGCTAGGTGTTGCCATCCTATGCCAGGTGCAGTATCACACCTCAAATAATCTCATCATATCTCTGGCACAGTCACCATATGGTAGGAGATGCCATGCTATGCCAAGTGCAGTATCCCATCACTAATAATATCATATGTCTGGCACAGTCACCATATGCTAGGTCCTGCCATCCTATGCCAAGTGCAGTATCCCGTCTCTAATAATCTCATCATATATCTGGCGCAGTCACCATATACTATGTGCTGCCATCCTATGCCAAGAGCAGTATCCCATCTCTAATCATTTCTTCATATCTCTGGCACAGTCACTATATGCTAGCTAGTTGCTGCCATCCTATGCCAAGTGCAATATCACATCTCTAATAATCTCATCATGTCTCTAGCACAGTCAGCATATGCTAGGTGCTGCCATCCTATGCCAAGTGCAGTATCCCATCTCTAATAATATCATATCTCTGGCACAGTCACCATATGCTAGGTGCTGCCATCCTATGCCAAGTGCAGTATCCCATCTCTAATAACCTCATCATATCTCTGGCACAGTCACCATATGCTAGGTGCTGTCATCCTATGCCAAGTGCAGTATCACATCTCTAACAATCTCATCATATCTCTAGCACTGTCTCCATATGCTAGGTGCTGTCATCCAATGCCAAGTGCACTATCCCATCTCTAATAATCTTATATCTCTGGCACAGTCACCACAAACTGGGTGCTGCAATCCTTTGCCAAGTGCAGTATCCCATCTCTAATAATCTCATCATATCTCTGGCACAGTCACCATATGCTAGGTGCTGCCATCCTATGTCCAGTGCAGTATCACATCTCTGATCATCTCATCATATCTCTGGCACAGTAACCGTATGTTAGGTGCTGCCATCCTATGCCAAGTGCAGTATCCCATCTCTAATATTCTCATCATATCTCTGGCACAGTCATCATATCTTAGATGCCGCCATCCTATGCCAAGTGCAGTATCCCATCTCTAATAATCTCATATCTCTGGCACAGTCACCATATGCTAGGTGTTGCCATCCTATGCCAGGTGCAGTATCACATGTCTAATAATTTCATCATGTCTCTGGCACAGGCACCACATGCTAGTTTCTGCCATCCTATGCCAAGTGCAGTATCCCATCTCTAATAATTTCTTCATATCTCTGTCGCAGTCACCATATGCTAGCTAGGTGCTTCCATCCTATGCCAAGTGCAAAATCCCATCTCTAATAATATCCTATCTCTGGCACAGTCACCATATTCTAGGTACTGCCATCCTATGTCAAGTGCAGTATCCCATCTCTAATAACCTCATCATATCTCTGGCACAGTCACCATATGCTAGGTGCTGTCATCCTATGCCAAGTGCAGTATCACATCTCTAATAATCTCATCATATCTCTAGCACTGTCTCCATATGCTAGGTGCTGTCATCCAATGCCAAGTGCAGTATCCCATCTCTAATAATCTTATATCTCTGGCACAGTCACCACAAACTGGGTGCTGCAATCCTTTGCCAAGTGCAGTATCCCATCTCTAATAATCTCATCATATCTCTGGCACAGTCACCATATGCTATGTGCTGCCATCCTATGTCCAGTGCAGTATCAGATTTCTGATCATCTCATCATATCTCTGGCACAGTAACCATATGTTAGGTGCTGCCATCCTATGCCAAGTGCAGTATCCCATCTCTAATAATCTCATATCTCTGGCACAGTCACCATATGCTAGGTGTTGCCATCCTATGCCAGGTGCAGTATCACATGTCTAATAATTTCATCATGTCTCTGGCACAGGCACCACATGCTAGTTTCTGCCATCCTATGCCAAGTGCAGTATCCCATCTCTAATAATTTCTTCATATCTCTGGCACAGTCACCATATGCTAGCTAGGTGCTGCCATCCTATGCCAAGTGCAATATCACATCTCTAATAATCTCATCATGTATCTGGCACAGTCACCATATGATAGGTGCTGCCATCCTATGTCAAGTGCAGTATCCCATCTCTAATAACCGCATCATATCTCTGGCACAGTCACCATATGCTAGGTGCTGCCATCCTATGCCAAGTGCAGTATCACATCTCTAATAATCTCATCATATCTCTGGCACAGTCATCATATGCTACGTGTTGCATCCTATGGCATGTGCAGTATCCCATCTCTAATAATCTCATCATATCTCTGGCACAGTCACCATATGGTAGGAGTGCCACGCTATGCCAAGTGCAGTATCCCATCAATACTAATTTTATATGTCTGGCACAGTCACCATATGCTAGGTGCTGCCATCCTATGCCAGGTGCAGTATGCCATCTCTAATAATCTCATCATATCTCTGGCACAGTCATCATATGCTACGTGCTGCATCCTATGGCATGTGCAGTATCCCATCTCTAATAATCTCATCATATCTCTGGCACAGTCACCATATGTTAGGTGCTGCCATCCTATGCCAAGTGCAGTATCACATCTCTAATAATCTCTTCATATCTCTGGCAAAGTTACCATATGCTACGCGCTACCATCCTATGCCAAGTGCAGTATCACATCTCTAATAATCTCATCATATCTCTGGCAGAGTCACCATATGGTAGGAGTGCCACGCTATGCCAAGTGCAGTATCCCATCACTAGTAATATCATATGTCTGGCACAGTCACCATATGCTAGGTGATGACATCCTATGCCAGGTGCAGTATCCCATCTCTAATAATCTCATCATATCTCTGGCACAGTCACCATATGCTATGTGCTGCCATCCTATGTCCAGTGCAGTATCACATTTCTGATCATCTCATCATATCTCTGGCACAGTAACCATATGTTAGGTGCTGCCATCCTATGTCCAGTGCAGTATCACATTTCTGATCATCTCATCATATCTCTGGCACAGTCACCATATGCTAGGTGCTGCAATATAATCATATATCTGGGACAGTCACCATATGCTAGGTGCTGCCATCCAATGCCAAGTGCAGTATCCCATCTCTAATAATCTCATCATATCTCTGGCACAGTCACCATATGCTATGTGCTGCCATCCTATGTCCAGTGCAGTATCACATTTCTGATCATCTCATCATATCTCTGGCACAGTAACCATATGTTAGGTGCTGCCATCCTATGCCAAGTGCAGTATCCCATCTCTAATAATCTCATATCTCTGGCACAGTCACCATATGCTAGGTGTTGCCATCCTATGCCAGGTGCAGTATCACATGTCTAATAATTTCATCATGTCTCTGGCACAGGCACCACATGCTAGTTTCTGCCATCCTATGCCAAGTGCAGTATCCCATCTCTAATAATTTCTTCATATCTCTGGCACAGTCACCATATGCTAGCTAGGTGCTGCCATCCTATGCCAAGTGCAATATCACATCTCTAATAATCTCATCATGTCTCTGGCACAGTCACCATATGATAGGTGCTGCCATCCTATGTCAAGTGCAGTATCCCATCTCTAATAACCGCATCATATCTCTGGCACAGTCACCATATGCTAGGTGCTGCCATCCTATGCCAAGTGCAGTATCACATCTCTAATAATCTCATCATATCTCTGGCACAGTCATCATATGCTACGTGCTGCATCCTATGGCATGTGCAGTATCCCATCTCTAATAATCTCATCATATCTCTGGCACAGTCACCATATTGTAGGAGTGCCACGCTATGCCAAGTGCAATATCCCATCACTAGTAATATCATATGTCTGGCACAGTCACCATATGATAGGTGCTGCCATCCTATGCCAAGTGTAGTATCCCATCTCGAATAATCTCATCATATCTCTGGCACAGTCACCATATGCTAGGTGCTGCCATCCTATGCCAAGTGCAGTATCATATCTTTAATAATCTCATCATATCTCTAGCACAGTCTCCATATGCGAGGTGCTGCCATCCAATGCCAAGTGCAGTATCCCATTTCTAATAATCTCATCATATCTCTGGCACAGACACCACATGGTACGTTCTGCCATCCTATGCTAAGTGTGGTATCATATCTCTAATATTCTCATCATATCTCTGGCACAGTCACCATAAACTGCGTGCTGCCATCCTTTGCCAAGTGCAGCATCCCATCTCTAATAATCTCATCATGTCTCTGGCGCAGACACCACATGGTACGTTCTGCCATCCTATGCTAAGTGTGGTATCATATCTCTAATATTCTCATCATATCTCTGGCACAGTCACCATATGCTACATGCTGCCATCCTATGCCAAGTGCAGTAGCCCATCTCCAATAATCTCATCATACCTTTGTCACAGTCAATATATGCTAGGTGCTTCCATCCTATGCCAAGTGCAGTATCCCATCTCTAATAATCTCATCATATCTCTGCAAAGTCACCATATGCTAGGTGCAGCCATCCTATTCTGGGTGCAGTATCCCATCTCTAGTAATTTCTTCATATCTCTGGCACACTCACCATATGCTAGCTAGGTGCTGCCATCCTATGCTAAGTGCAATATCACATCTCTAATAATCTCATCATGTCTCTGGCACAGTCACCATATGTTAGGTGCTGCCATCCTATGCCAAGTGCAGTATCCCATCTCTAATAATCTCATTATATCTCTGGCACAGTTACCATATGCTACGTGCTGCCATCCTATGCCAAGTGCAGTATCCCATCTCTAATAATTTCATCATATCTCTGGCAGAGTCACCATATGCTAGGAGCTGCCAGGGTATGCCAAGTGCAGTATCCTATCACTAATAATATCATATGTCTAGCAAAGTCACCATATGCTAGGTGATGCCATCATATGCCAAATGCAGTATCACATCTCTAATGATCTCTTGTATCTCTGGCAAAGTCACCATACGGTAAGTCCTGCCATTCTATGCCAAGTGCAGTATCACATCTCAAATAATCTCATCATATCTCTGGCACAGTCACCATATGCTAGGTGCTGTCATCCTATGACAAGTGCAGTATCACATCTCTAATAATCTCATTCTATCTCTGGCACAGTCACGATACGGTAGGTCCCACCATTCTATGCCAAGTGCAGTATCACACCTCAAATAATCTCATCATATCTCTGGCACAGTCACCATATGGTAGGAGATGCCATGCTATGCCAAGCGCAGTATCCCATCACTAATAATATCATATGTCTGGCACAGTCACCATATGCTAGGTCCTGCCAACCTATGCCAAGTGCAGTATCCCGTCTCTAATAATCTCATCATATCTCTGGCGCAGTCACCATATACTATGTGCTGCCATCCTATGCCAAGTGCAGTATCCCATCTCTAATCATTTCTTCATATCTCTGGCACAGTCACTATATGCTAGCTAGTTGCTGCCATCCTATGCCAAGTGCAATATCACATCTCTAATAATCTCATCATGTCTCTAGCACAGTCAGCATATGCTAGGTGCTGCCATCCTATGCCAAGTGCAGTATCCCATCTCTAATAATATCTTATCTCTGGCACAGTAACCATATGCTAGGTGCTGCCGTCCTATGTCAAGTGAAGTATCCCATCTCTAATAACCTCATCATATATCTGGCACAGTCATCATATGGTAGGTAATGCCATCCTATGCTATGTGCAGTATCATATCTCTAATAATCTCATTATATTTCTAGCACAGTCTCCATATGCTAGATGCTGCCATCCAATGCCAAATGCAGTATCCCATCTCTGAACGCTGTGCCAAGTGCAGTATCCCATCACTAATAATATCATATGTCTGGCACAGTCACCATATGCTAGCTAGGTGCTGCCATCCTATGCCAAGTGCAATATCACATCTCTAAGAATCTCATCATGTTTCTGGCACAGTCACCATATGTTAGGTGCTGCCATCCTATGCCAAGTGCAGTATCCCATCTATAATAATCTCATTATATCTCTGGCACAGTCACCATATGCTACGTGCTGCCATCCTATGCCAAGTGCAGTATCCCATCTCTAATAATCTCACTGTATCTCTGGCACAGTCACCATATGGTAGGTCCTGCCATTCTATGCCAAGTGCAGTATCACATCTCAAATAATCTCATCATATCTCTGGCATTCTGGGTGCAGTATCCCATCTGATAATTTCTTCATATCTCTGGCACACTCACCATATGCTAGCTAGGTGCTGCCATCCTATGCCAAGTGCAATATCACATCTCTAATAATCTCATTATATCTCTGGCACAGTCACCATATGCTACGTGCTGCCATCCTATGCCAAGTGCAGTATCCCATCTCTAATAATTTCATCATATCTCTGGCAGAGTCACCATATGCTAGGAGCTGCCAGGGTATGCCAAGTGCAGTATCCTATCACTAATAATATCATATGTCTAGCAAAGTCACCATATGCCAGGTGATGCCATCATATGCCAAATGCAGTATCACATCTCTAATAATCTCACTGTATCTCTGGCACAGTCACCATATGGTAGGTCCTGCCATTCTATGCCAAGTGCAGTATCACATCTCAAATAATCTCATCATAACTCTGGCACAGTCACTATATACTATATGCTGCGATCCTATGCCAAGTGCAGTATCACATCTCTAATAATTTCTTCATATCTCTGGCACAGTCACCATATGGTAGCTAGGGGCTTCCATCCTATGCCAAGTGCAAAATCCCATCTCTAATAATATTCTATCTCTGGCATAGTCACCATATGCTAGGTGCAGCCATCCTATCTCAAGTGCAGTATCCCATCTCTAATAACCTCATCATATCTCTGGCACAGTCACCATGTGCTAGGTGCTGTCATCCTATGCCAAGTGCAGTATCACATCTCTAATAATCTCATTCTATCTCTGGCACAGTCACCATACGGTAGGTCCTGCCATCCTATGCCAAGTGCAGTATCACATCTCTAATCATTTCTTCATATCTCTGGCACAGTCACTATATACAAGCTAGTTGCTGCCATCCTATGCCAAGGGCAATATCACATCTCTAATAATCTCATCATGTCTCTGGCACAGTCAGCATATGCTAGGTACTGCCATCCTATGCCAAGTGCAGTATTCCATCTCTAATAATATCATATCTCTGGCACAGTCACCGTATGCTAGGTGCTGCCATCCTATGTCAAGTGCTGTATCCAATCTCTAATAACCTCATCATGTCTCTAGCACAGTCTCCATATGCTAGGTGCTGCCATCCAATGCCAAATGCAGTATCCTATCTCTAATAATCTCATCATATCTTTGGCACAGTCACCATAAACTGGGTGCTGCCATCCTTTGCCAAGTGCAGCATCCCATCTCTAATAATATCATATCTCTCGCACAGTCACCATATGCTAGGTGCTGCCATCCTATGTCCAGTGCAGTATCCCATCTCTAATATTATCATCATATCTCTGGCACAATCACCATAAACTAGGTGCTGACATCCTATGCCAAGTGCAGTATCCCATCTCTAATAATCTCATCATATCTCTGGCACAATCACCATAAACTAGGTGCTGCCATCCAATGCCAAGTGCAGTATCCCATCTCTAATAATCTCATCATATCTCTGGCACAGTCACCATGGGTTAGGTGCTGCCATCCTATGCCAAGTTCAGTATCCCATCTCTAATAATCTCATCATATCTATGGCACAGTCACCATATGCTACATGCTGCCATCCTATGCCAAGTGCAATATCCCATCTCGAATAATCTCATCATAACTCTGGCACAGTCACCATATGCTAGGAGATGCCACGCTATGCCAAGTGCAGTATCCCATCACAAATAATATCATATGTCTGGCAAAGTCACCATATGCTAGGTGATGCCATCATATGCCAAGTGCAGTATCATCACCATATGCTAGGTGATGACATCATATGCCAAGTGCAGTATCACATCTCTAATAATCTCATGATATCTCTGGCACAGTCACCATATGCTAGGAGCTGCCACGCTATGCCAAGTGCAGTAGCCCATCAACAATAATCTCATCATACTTTGTCACAGTCAACATATGCTAGGTGCTTCCATCCTATGCCAAGTGTAGTATCCCATCTCTAATAATCTCATCATATCTCTGCACAGTCACCATATGCTAGGTGCAGCCATTTTATTCCGGGTGCAGTATCCCATCTCTAATAATTTCTTCATATCTCTGGCACACTCACCATATGCTAGCTAGCTGCTGCCATCCTATGCCAAGTGCAATATCACATCTCTAATAATCTCATCATGTCTCTGGCAGAAGTCACCATATGTTAGGTGCTGCCATCCTATGCCAAGTGCAGTATCCCATCTCTAATATTCTCATTATATCTCTGGCACAGTCACCATATGCTACGTGCTGCCATCCTATGCCAAGTGCAGTATCCCATCTCTAATAACCTCATCATATATCTGGCACAGTCACCATATGCTAGGAGCTGCCGGGCTATGCCAAGTGCAGTATCATATCTCTAATAATCTCATCATATCTCTGGCACAGTCACCATAAACTGGGTGCTGCCATCCTTTGCCAAGTGCAGTATCCCATCTCTAATAATATCATATCTCTGGCACAGTCACCATATGCTAGGTGCCGCCATCCTATGTCCAGTGCAGTATCACATGTCTGATCATCTCATCAAATCTCTGGCACAGTCACCATATGTTAGGTGCTGCCATCCAATGCCAAGTGCAGTATCCCATCTCTACTATTATCATTATATCTCTGGCACAAACACCATAAACTAGGTGCTGACATCCTATGCCAAGTGCAGTATCCCATCTCTAATAATCTCATCATATCTCTGGCACAGGCATCATATGTTAAGTGCCGCCATCCTTTGCCAAGTGCAGTATCCCATCTCTAATAATCTCATCATATCTCTGGCACAGTCACCATATGCTAGGTACTGCCATCCTATGCCAAGTGCAGTATTCCATCTCTAATAATCTCACATCTCTTGCACAATCACCATATGCTAGGTGCTGACATCCTATGACAGGTGAAGTATCCCATCTCTAATAATTTCATCATATCTCTGGCACAGTCATCATATCCTAGGTGCTGCCATCCTATGCCAGGTGTAGTATGCCATCTCTAATAATCTCATATCTCTTGCACAATCACCATATGCTAGGTGATGACATCCTATGCCAGGTGCAGTATCCCATCTCTAATAATCTCATCATATCTATGGCACAGTCACCATATGCTAGGTGCTGCCATCCTATGCCAAGTGCAGTATCCAATCTCCAATAATCTCATCATACCTTTGTCACAGTGACTACATGTTAGGTGCATCCATCCAATGCCAAGTGCAGTATCCCATCTCTAATAATCTCATCATAACTCTGGCACAGTCACTATATACTATATGCTGCGATCCTATGCCAAGTGCAGTATCACATCTCTAATAATTTCTTCATATCTCTGGCACAGTCACCATATGGTAGCTAGGTGCTTCCATCCTATGCCAAGTGCAAAATCCCATCTCTAATAATATTCTATCTCTGGCACAGTCACCATATGCTAGGTGCAGCCATCCTATGTCAAGTGCAGTATCCCATCTCTAATAACCTCATCATATCTCTGGCACAGTCACAATAAGCTAGGTGCTGTCATCCTATGCCAAGTGCAGTATCACATCTCTAATAATCTCATTCTATCTCTGGCACAGTCACGATACGGTAGGCCCTACCATTCTATGCCAAGTGCAGTATCACACCTCAAATAATCTCATCATATCTATGGCACAGTCACCATATGGTAGGAGATGCCAAGCTATGCCAAGTGCAGTATCCCATCACTAATAATATCATATGTCTGGCACAGTCACCATATGCTAGGTCCTGCCATCCTATGCCAAGTGCAGTATCCTGTCTCTAATAATCTCATCATATCTCTGGCGCAGTCACCATATACTATGTGCTGCCATCCTATGCCAAGTGCAGTATCCCATCTCTAATCATTTCTTCATATCTCTGGCACAGTCACTATATGCTAGCTAGTTGCTGCCATCCTATGCCAAGTGCACTATCACATCACTAATAATCTCATCATGTCTCTAGCACAGTCAGCATATGCTAGGTGCTGCCATCCTATGCCAAGTGCAGTATCCCATCTCTAATAATATCATATCTCTGGCACAGTCACCATATGCTAGGTGCTGCCATCCTATGTCAAGTGCAGTATCCCATCTCTGATAATCTCATCATATCTCTGGCACAGTCACCATAAACTGGGTGCTGCCATCCTTTGCCAAGTGCAGCATCCCATCTGTAATAATATCATATCTCTGGCACAGTCACCATATGCTAGGTGCTGCCATCCTATGTCCAGTGCAGTATCCCATCTCTAATATTATCATCATATCCCTGGCACAGTCACCAAATGCCGGAGCTGCAACGCTGTGCCAAGTGCAGTATCCCATCACTAATAATATCATATGTCTGGCACAGTCACCATATGCTAGGTGCTGCCATCCTATGCCAAGTGCAGTAGCCCATCTCCAATAATCTCATCATACCTTTGTCACAGTCAAGATATGCTAGGTGCTTCCATCCTATGCCAAGTGCAGTATCCCATCTCTAATAATCTCATCATATCTCTGCACAGTCACCATATGCTAGGTGCAGCCATCCTATTTTGGGTGCAGTATCCCATCTCTGATAATTTCTTCATATCTCTAGCACACTCACCATATGCTAGCTAGGTGCTGCCATCCTATGCCAAGTGCAATATCACATCTCTAAAAATCTCATCATGTCTCTGGCACAGTCACCATATGTTAGGTGCTGCCATCCTATGCCAAGTGCAGTATCCCATCTCTAATAATCTCATTATATCTCCGGCACAGTCACCATATGCTACGTGCTGCCATCCTATGCCAAGTGCAGTATCCCATCTCTAATAATTTCATCATATCTCTGGCAGAGTCACCATATGCTAGGAGCTGCCAGGGTATGCCAAGTGCAGTATCCTATCACTAATAATATCATATGTCTAGCAAAGTCACCATATGCTAGGTGATGCCATCATATGCCAAATGCAGTATCACATCTCTAATAATCTCATTGTATCTCTGGCACAGTCACCATACGGTAGGTCCTGCCATTCTATGCCAAGTGCAGTATCACATCTCAAATAATCTCATCATATCTCTGGCACAGTCACCATATAGTAGGAGATGCCATGCTATGCCAAGTGCAGTATCCCATCACTAATAATATCATATGTCTGGCACAGTCACCATATGCTAGGTGCTGCCATCCTATGCCAAGTGCAGTATCCCATCTCCAATAATCTCATCATACCTTTGTCACAGTGACTACATGTTAGGTGCATCCATCCTATGCCAAGTGCAGTATCCCATCTCTAATAATCTCATCAAAACTCTGGCACAGTCACTATATACTATATGCTGCGATCCTATGCCAAGTGCAGTATCACATCTCTAATAATTTCTTCATATCTCTGGCACAGTCACCATATGGTAGGTAGGTGCTTCCATCCTATGCCAAGTGCAAAATCCCATCTCTAATAATATTCTATCTCTGGCATAGTCACCATATGCTAGGTGCAGCCATCCTATCTCAAGTGCAGTATCCCATCTCTAATAACCTCATCATATCTCTGGCACAGTCACCATATGCTAGGTGCTGTCATCCTATGCCAAGTGCAGTATCACATCTCTAATAATCTCATTCTATCTCTGGCACAGTCACCATACGGTAGGTCCTGCCATCCTATGCCAAGTGCAGTATCACATCTCTAATCATTTCTTCATATCTCTGGCACAGTCATCATATGCTACGTGGTGCCATCCTATGGCATGTGCAGTATCCCATCTCTAAAAATCTCATCATATCTCTGGCACAGTCACCATATGTTAGGCGCTGCCATCCTATGCCAAGTGCAGTATCACATCTCTAATAATCTCATCATATCTCTAGCACAGTCTACATATGCTAGGTGCTGCCATCCTTTGCCAAGTGCAGTATCCCATCTCTAATAATCTCATCATGTCTCTGGCACAGTCACCATATGCTAGGGGCTGCGTTCCTATGCTACGTGTAGTATCTCATCTCTAATAATCTCATCATATCTCTGGCACAGTCACCATAAACTGGGTGCTGCCATCCTTTGCCAAGTGTAGTATCCCATCTCTAATAATCTACTCATATCTCTGGCACCGTCACCATATGCTAGGTGCTGCCATCCTATGCCAAGTGCAGTATCATATCTCTACTAATCTCGTCATATCTCTAGCACAGTCTCCATATGCGAGGTGCTGCCATCCAATGCCAAGTGCAGTTTGCCATCTCTAATAATCTCATCATGTCTCTGGCACAGACACCACATGGTATGTTCTGCCATCCTATGCTAAGTGTGGTATCATATCTCTAATATTCTCATCATATCTCTGGAACAGTCACCATATGCTAGGGGCTGCATTCCTATGCTACGTGTAGTATCCCATCTCTAATAATCTACTCATATCTCTGGCACAGTCACCATATGCTAGGTGCTGACCTCCTATGCCAGGTGTGTATCCCATCTCTAATAATCTCATCATATCTCTGGCACAGTCATCATATGCTAGGTGCTGCCATCCTATGCCAGGTGCAGTATGCCATCTCTAATAATCTCATCATATCTCTGGCACAGTCATCATATGCTAAGTGCTGCCATGCTATGCCATGTGCAATATCCCCTCTCTAATAATCTCATCATATCTCTGGCACAGTCACCATATGTTAGGTGCTGCCAACCTATGCCAAGTGCAGTATCCCATCTCTAATAATCTTATCATATCTCTGGCACAGTCACCATATGCTACGTGCTACCATCCTATGCCAAGTGCAGTATCACATCTCTAATAATCTCATCATATCTCTGGCACAGTCACCATATGGTAGGAGTGCCACGTTATGCCAAGTGCAGTATCCAATCACTAATAATATCATATGTCTGGCACAGTCACCATATGCTAGGTGCTGCCATCCTATGCCAAGTGCAGTATCCCATCTCCAATCATCTCATTTTACCTTTGTCACAGTGACTACATGCTAGGTGCTTCCATCCTATGCCAAGTGCAGTATCCCATCTCTAATCATCTCATCATATCTCTGGCACAGTCACCAGATACTATGTGCTGCCATCCTATGCCAAGTGCAGTATCACATCTCTAATAATGTCTTCATATCTCTGGCACAGTCTCCATATGCTAGCTAGGTCCTGCCATCCTATGCCAAGTGCAATATCCCATCTCTAATAATATCCTACCTCTGGCACAGTCACCATATGCTAGGTGCTGCCATCCTATGTCAAGTGCAGTATCCCATCTCCCATAACATCATCATATCTCTGGCACAGTCATCATATGTTAGGTGCCGCCATCCTTTGCCAAGTGCAGTATCCCATCTCTAATAATCTCATCATATCTTTGCCACAGTCACCATAAAATGGGTGCTGCCATCCTTTGCCAAGTGCAGTATCCCATCTCTAATAATCTCATCATATCTCTGGCACAGTCAGCATATGCTATGTGCTACCATCCTATGCCAAGTGCAGTATCCCATCTCTAATAATATCCTATATCTGGCACAGTCACCATATGCTAGGTGCTGCCATCATATGCCAAGTGCAGTATCACATCTCTAATAATCTCATCATATCTCTAGCACAGTCTACATATTCTAGGTGCTGCCATCCAATGCCAAGTGCAGTATCCTATTTCTAATAATCTCATCATATCTCTGGCACAGTCACTGCATGCTAGTTTCTGCCATCCTATGCCAAGTGTGGTATCATATCTCTAATATTCTCATCATATCTCTGGCACAGTCACCATATGCTAGGGGCTGCGTTCCTATGCTACGTGTAGTATCCCATCTCTAATAATCTCATCATATCTCTGACACAGTCAGCATTTGCTAGGTGCTGTCCTCCTATTCCAGGTGCGTATCCCACCTGTAATAATCTCATCATATCTCTGGCACAGTCATCATATGATATGTGCTGCCATCCTATGCCATGTGCAGTATCCCATCTCTAATAATCTCATCATATCTCTGGCACAGTAAGCATATTGTAGGTGCTGCCATCGTATGCCAAATGCAATATCCCATCTCTAATAATATCCTATCCCTGCACAGTCACCATATACTAGGTGCTGCCATCCTATGCCAAGTGCAGTATCCCATCTCTAATAATCTCATCATATCTCTAGCACAGTCTCCATATGCTAGGTGCTGCCATCCAATGCCAAGTCAAGTCTCCCATTTCTAATAATCTCATCATATCTCTGGCACAGTCACCATAAAATGGGTGCTGCCATCCTTTGCCAAGTGCAGTATCCCATCTCTAATCATCTCATCATATCTCTGGCACAGTCACCAGATACTATGTGCTGCCATCCTATGCCAAGTGCAGTATCACATCTCTAATAATGTCTTCATATCTCTGGCACAGTCTCCATATGCTAGCTAGGTCCTGCCATCCTATGCCAAGTGCAATATCCCATCTCTAATAATATCCTACCTCTGGCACAGTCACCATAAACTAGGTGCTGCCAACCTATGCCAAGTGCAGTATCCCATCGCTAATAATCTAAGCATATCTCTGGCACAGTCATCATATGTTAGGTGCCGCCATCCTTTGCCAAGTGCAGTATCCCATCTCTAATAATCTCATCATATCTTTGCCACAGTCACCATAAAATGGGTGCTGCCATCCTTTGCCAAGTGCAGTATCCCATCTCTAATAATCTCATCATATCTCTGGCACAGTCAGCATATGCTATGTGCTACCATCCTATGCCAAGTGCAGTATCCCATCTCTAATAATATCCTATATCTGGCACAGTCACCATATGCTAGGTGCTGCCATCATATGCCAAGTGCAGTATCACATCTCTAATAATCTCATCATATCTCTAGCACAGTCTACATATTCTAGGTGCTGCCATCCAATGCCAAGTGCAGTATCCTATTTCTAATAATCTCATCATATCTCTGGCACAGTCACCATAAAATGGGTGCTGCCATCCTTTGCCAAGTGCAGTATCCCATCTCTAATAATCTCATCATGTCTCTGGCACAGTCACCGCATGCTAGTTTCTGCCATCCTATGCCAAGTGTGGTATCATATCTCTAATATTCTCATCATATCTCTGGCACAGTCACCATATGCTAGGGGCTGCGTTCCTATGCTACGTGTAGTATCCCATCTCTAATAATCTCATCATATCTCTGACACAGTCAGCATTTGCTAGGTGCTGTCCTCCTATTCCAGGTGCGTATCCCACCTGTAATAATCTCATCATATCTCTGGCACAGTCATCATATGATATGTGCTGCCATCCTATGCCATGTGCAGTATCCCATCTCTAATAATCTCATCATATCTCTGGCACAGTAAGCATATTGTAGGTGCTGCCATCGTATGCCAAATGCAATATCCCATCTCTAATAATATCCTATCCCTGCACAGTCACCATATACTAGGTGCTGCCATCCTATGCCAAGTGCAGTATCCCATCTCTAATAATCTCATCATATCTCTAGCACAGTCTCCATATGCTAGGTGCTGCCATCCAATGCCAAGTCAAGTCTCCCATTTCTAATAATCTCATCATATCTCTGGCACAGTCACCATAAAATGGGTGCTGCCATCCTTTGCCAAGTGCAGTATCCCATCTCTAATAATCTCATCATATTTCTGGCACAGTCACCAGATACTATGTGCTGCCATCCTATGCCAGGTTCAGTATGCCATCTCTAATAATCTCATCATATCTCTGGCACAGTCCTCATATGCTACGTTCTGCCATCCTATGCCAAGTGCAGTATCCCATCTCTAATAATCTCATCATATCTCTCGCACAGTCACCACATGCTACGTGCTACCATCCTATGCCAAGTGCAGTATCACATCTCTAATAATCTCATCATATCTCTGGCACAGTCACCATATGGTAGGAGTGCCACGCTATGCCAAGTGCAGTATCCCATCACAAGTAATATCATATTTCTGGCACAGTCACCATATTCTAGGTGCTGCCATCCTATGCCAAGTGCAGTATCCCGTCTCCAATAATCTCATCATACCTTTGTCACAGTGACTAGATGCTAGGTGCTTCCATCCTATGCCAAGTGCAGTATCCCATCTGTAATAATCTCATATCTCTGGCACAGTCACCATATACTGTGTGCTGCCAGCCAATGCCAAGTGCAGTATCCCAAATCTAATAATCTCATCATATCTCTGGCACAGTCACCATAAATTGGGTGCTGCCATCCTTTGCCAAGTGCAGTATGCCATCTCTAATAATCTCATCATGTCTCTGGCACAGTCAACACATGGTAGGTTCTGCCATCCTATGCCAAGTGTGGTATCATATCTCTAATATTCACATCATATCTCTGGCACAGTCACAATATGCTAGGGGCTACATTCCTATGCTACGTGTAGTATCCCATCTCTAATAATCTCATCATATCTCTGGCTCAGTCACCATATGCTAGGTGCTGACCTCCTATGCCAGGTGCGTATCCCATCTCTAATAATCTCATCATATCTCTCGCACAGTCATCATATGCTAGGTGCTGCCATCCTATGCCAGGTTCAGTATACCATCGCTAATAATCTCATCATATCTCTGGCACAGTCATCATGTGCTAAGTGCTGCCATCCTATGCCATGTGCAGTATCCCATCTCTAATAATCTCATCATATCTCTGGCACAGTCACCATATGTTAGGTGCTGCCATCCTATGCCAAGTGCAGTATCCCATCTCTAATAATCTCATCATATCTCTGGCACAGTCACCATATGATACGTGCTTCCATCCTATGCCAAGTGCAGTATCATATCTCTAATAATCTCATCATATCTCTGGCACAGTCACCATATGGTAGGAGTGCCACGCTATGCCAAGTGCAGTATCCCATCACTAATAATATCATATGTCTGGCACAGTCACCATATGCTAGGTGCTGCCAGCCTATGCCAAGTGCAGTATTCCGTCTCCAATAATCTCATCATACCTTTGTCACAGTGACTAGATGCTAGGTGCTTCCATCCTATGCCAAGTGCAGTATCCCATCTCTAATAATCTCATATCTCTGGCAGAGTCACCATATACTGTGTGCTGCCAGCCAATGCCAAGTGCAGTATCCCATCTCTAATAATCTCATCATATCTCTGGCACAGTCACCATAAATTGGGTGCTGCCATCCTTTGCCAAGTGCAGTATCCCATCTCCAATAATCTCATCATACCTTTGTCACAGTGACTACATGCTAGGTGCTTCCATCCTATGCCAAGTGTGGTATCATATCTCTAATATTCTCATCATATCTCTGGCACAGTCACCATATGCTAGGGGCTGCGTTCTTATGCTACGTGTAGTATCTCATCTCTAATAATCTACTCATATCTCTGTCACAGTCACCATATGCTAGGAGCTGACCTCCTATGCGAGGTGCTGTAGGGTATTTTGTATAGATTTGGGGCCTAGCGGTATTTTCCACCACCAAAATGAAAATATTTCAGTAATAATCACTCTTTGCATTCAGATTAGATTTGGTATATAGTACTACAGTATACATACATTATTTCAGCACACTGATACATTTAGTGGTATACATTATGTTGGTATGCGTTATTGGTGATATATCTGGTGAGCATAATTCCTTTGTTTTATATGTGGCCCCAATAACCAGAACCCCTTATTTTTGCTTAGTTTGTTCGTGTGATCACTAGAGAGGCCTCAGGTTTACATTTCAGGAACACCACATTTTCAATTGGAGTGCCACCATGGGCTGTCCTCGCTGTCTTATCTACGGCGCTGTCTTATCTACGGCAGCGAGCTAACATGCAGTATTTATCACCAACTTATCTCCATCGGTGAACTATGTCCAGGGCCTCTCTTTCTGCTGACTCATGTACCTCCAGCAGTAGTCTATTTCATTATATTATTATTATGTTCCGTTCAGAAAACATACACTTATATACTGAATGGAATCATGCACACAGCTACCGCTAAGTTTTATTTTTAGCTAGCTTAAAAATGACAATTGCACTGTCTAAACCTCCCCCCATATTATCAGTACTGTAATGGTAGATGCACAAATAAAAGAGAAAAATAAAACACACTATCCGTCTGCTTTCAGTTATTTTTTGTGTATTATAAAAAATTGCATTTCAACACGATCTTAATCTTTTTAGAGAAATAAATGGAAATTGCACAGTAACAACCTTATCTGTAACAAAATTAAAAGAGAGCAGCAAGAACATTTTCAATTTGCAACATTAAACCTGTTGATAAAACACTGGAGTTCCCTCTTCCACGCTGACTGAATAGTTTCGCACACATACACACTGCCCCCACACTCTGTAATATAATTACCAGGCCTGTCCAGCATGTGAAGTTCGTCGGCTGGTCGCCTTCTGGAAGTGGTTCAATGAATTCTTCTTAAATCACCCCAGCAAGAACGAGCATCTGCCGTCACTCAAACCGGGGCTTATTGACTGGAATTCCCAGTCTCTGGAGCAGTGCACTGGGATCTGCTTTTTCAATCAGGAAAATACCCAGCCATCAGCCAGGTCTTTCTCCCAGCTGTGTAAAAAGTCTTCTCCTCTCCTTTTTCCCGAGATTCATTAGCAAAGCTCTGTTACAGCCTGCCAAACGAGTTCAACCAATGAAATTCTATCATGTCCTACCCTCCTTCTCATTAACAGTGGCTTGGCTTATACAGTTGCAACTGTAACCAAACTGATTTCCTGCTTATTCGAGTCTTTGCTTCCCGCAAATACTGTGGACAGAGCACAGATAGAAGCAAAGAAACAAAAATCTGGATGCGCGTTTAAAATGACTTTCAGAGCCTGTCATTTTCCATTTCATTTTGCACTGGAGAACACATTATATTATTAATGAGTTAGAATCATTAGTATTGTTAATAAGGTTAGTTCATTAATCCTCAAATGTGTCTCCTGCAACAGAGGAATTGCAGTTGGAGAAAAAAATTATATGCTTTTAACTGTGAAAAAAAATGATTTGCATTTTAAATGTAGAAATTGTTTTTGACTTAATAGCCTGTTTTTCATTTACATGTCCATGTCACACTGGCAACACATGCCTTGCAGTACCGCATTATAGCAATGCACCAAACCCATGCAATGGTGCTGCATAAAAAATAATGCTAAATACTCTTACAGTGCGTATCCCATCTCTAATAATCTCATCATATCTCTGGAACAGTCACCATAAACTGGGTGCTGCCATCCTTTGCCAAGTGCAGTCTCATATCTCTAATAATCTCATAATATCTCTAGCACAGTCTCCATATGCGAGGTGCTGCCATCCAATGCCAAGTGCAGTATCCCATTTCTAATAATCTCATCATATCTCTGGCACAGTCACCATAAATTGGGTGCTGCCATCCTTTGGCAAGTGCACTATCCCATCTCTAACAATCTCATCATGTCTCTGGCACAGACACCACACGGTATGTTCTGCCATCCTATGCTAAGTGTGGTATCATATCTCTAATATTCTCATCATATCTCTGGGACAGTCACCATATGCTAAGGGCTGTGTTCCTATGCTACGTGTAGTATCCCATCTCTAATAATCTACTCATATCTCTGGCACAGTCACCATATGCTAGGTGCTGACCTCCTATGCCAGGTGTGTATCCCATCTCTAATAATCTCATCATATCTCTGGCACAGTCATCATATGCTAGGTGCTGCCATCATATGCCAGGTACAGTATGCCATCTCTAATAATCTCATCATATCTCTGGCACAGTCATCATATGCTAAGTGCTGCCATCCTATGCCATGTGCAATATCCCCTCTCTAATAATCTCATCATATCTCTGGCACAGTCACCATATGTTAGGTGCTGCCAACCTATGGCAAGTGCAGTATCCCATCTCTAATAATCTCATCATATCTCTGGCACAGTCACCATATGCTACGTGCTACCATCCTATGCCAAGTGCAGTATCACATCTCTAATAATCTCATCATATCTCTGGCACAGTCACCATATGGTAGGAGTGCCACGCTATGCCAAGTGCAGTATCCAATCACTAATAATATCATATGTTTGGCACAGTCACCATATGCTAGGTGCTGCCATCCTATGCCAAGTGCAGTATCCCATCTCCAATAATCTCATTATACCTTTGTCACAGTGACTACATGCTAGGTGCTTCCATCCTATGCCAAGTGCAGTATCCCCTCTCTAATCATCTCATCATATCTCTGGCGCAGTCACCATATACTATGTGCTGCCATCCCATGCCAAGTGCAGTATCACATCTCTAATAATATCATCATATCTCTGGCACAGTCACCATAAACTAGGTGCTGCCATCCTATGCCAAGTGCAGTATCCCATTGCTAATAATTTCATCATATCTGTGGCACAGTCATCATATGTTAGGTGCCGCCATCCTATGCCAAGTGCAGTATCCCATATCTAATAATCTCATCATATCCCTGCCACAGTCACCATAAACTGGGTGCTGCCATCCTTTGCCAAGTGCAATATCACATCTCTAATAATCTCATCATATCTCTGGCACAGTCAGCATATGCTATGTGCTGCCATCCTATGCCAAGTGCAGTATCCCATCTCTAATAATATCCTATCTCTGGCACAGTCACCATATGCTACGTGCTGCCATCCTATGTCAAGTGCAGTATCCCATCTCTAATAACCTCATCATATCTCTGGCACAATCACCATATGCTAGGTGCTGCCATCCTATGCCAAGTGCAGTATCACATCTCTAATAATATCATCATATCTGTAGCACAGTCTACATATGATAGGTGCTGCGATCCAATGCCAAGTGCAGTATCCCATCTCTAATAATCTCATCACATCTCTGGCACAGTCACCATAAACTGGGTGCTGCCATCCTTTGCCAAGTGCAGTATCCCATCTCTAATAATCCCATCATATCTCTGGAACAGTCACCATACGCTAGGTGCTGCCATCATATGTCCAGTGCAGTATCACATCTTTGATCATCTCATCATATCTCTGGCACAGTCCCCATATGTTAGGTGCTGCCATCCAATGCCAAGTGCAGTATCCCATCTCTAATATTCTCATCATATCTCTGGCACAGTCACCATAAAATAGGTGCTGACATCCTATGCCAAGTGCAGTATCCCATCTCTAATAATCTCCTCATATCTCTGGCACAGTCATCATATGTTAGGTGCCGCCATCCTATGCCAAGTGCAGTACACCATCTCTAATAATCCCATCATATCTCTGGCACACTCACCAAATGCTAGGTGCTGCGATCCTATGCCAGGTGCAGTATCACGTCTCTAATCATCTCATCATGTCTCTGGCACAGTCACCATATGTTAGGTGCTGCCATCCTATGCCAAGTGCAGTATCCCATCTATAATAATCTCATCATATCTCTGGCACACTCACCATATGCTACATGCTACCATCCTATGCCAAGTACAGTATCACATCTCTAATCTCATCATATCCCTGGCACAGACACCATATGCTAGGCACTGCAATCCTATGCCAAGTGCAGTACTCCATCTCTAATCTCATCATATCCTTGGCACAGTCACCCTTTGCTAGGTTCTGCCAAGCTATGGCAAGTGCAGTAGCACATCACTAATAATCTCATCATATCTATGGCCCAGTCTGCATATGCTAGGTGCTACCATCCTATGCCATGCACATTTTCCCATCTCTAATAATCTCATCACACATCTTGCACAGTCACCACATTCTAGGTGCTGCCATCCTATGGCAGCTGCAGTATCACATCTCTAATAATCTCATCATATCTCTGGCACAGTCACCACAAAAATAGTTGCTGACATCCTATGCCAAGTGCAGTATCCCATCTCTAATAATCTCATCATATCTCTGGCACAGTCATATGTTAGGTGCTGCCATCCTATGCCAAGTGCAGTATCCCATCTCTAATAATCTCACTATATCTCTGGAACAGTCAACATAAAATGGGAGCTGCCATCCTTTGCCAAGTGCAGTATACCATCTCTAATAATCTCATCATATCTCTGGCACAGTCACCATATGCTAGGTGCTGCCATCCTATGTCCAGTGCAGTATCACATCTCTGATCATCTCATCATATCTCTGGCACAGTCACCACATGTTAGGTGCTGCCATTAAATGCCAAGTGCAGTGTCCCATCTCTAATATTCTCATCATATCTCTGGCACAGTCACCATATACTATGTGCTGCCATCCTATGCCAAGTGCAGTATCCCATCTCTAATAATTTCTTCATATCTCTGGCACAGTCACCATATGCTAGGTAGGTGCTGCCATCCTATGCCAAGTGCAGTATCCCATCTCTAATAATATCATATCTCTGGCACAGTCACCACATGCTTGGTGCTGCCATCCTATGTCAAGTGCAGTATCCCATCTCTAATAACCTCATCATATCTCTGGCACAGTCACCATAAACTAGTTGCTGACATCCTATGCCAAGTGCAGTATCACATCTCTAATAATCGAATCATATCTCTGGCACAGTCACCATGTGGTAGGAGCTGCCACGCTATGCCAAGTGCAGTATCCCTTCACTAATAATATCATATGTCTGGCACAGTCACCATATGCTAGGTGCTGCCATCCTATGCCAGGTGTAGTATCCCATCTCTAATAATCTAATCATATCTCTGGCACAGTTACCATAAACTAGTTGCTGACATCCTATGTCAAGTGCAGTATCACATCTCTAATAATCTCATCATATCTCTGGCACAGTCACCATGTGGTAGGAGCTGCCACGTTATGCCAAGTGCAGTATCCCTTCACTAATAATATCATATGTCTGGCACAGTCACCATATGCTAGGTGCTGCCATCCTATGCCAGGTGCAGTATCCCATCTCCAATAATCTCATCATACCTTTGTAACAGACACTACAAGCTAGGTGCTTCCATCCTATGCCAAGTGCAGTATTCCATCTCCAATAATCTCATCATATCTCTGGCACAGTCACGATATACTATGTGCTGCCTTCCTATGCCAAGAGCAGTATCCCATCTCTAATAATTTCTTCATATCTCTGGCACAGTCACCATATGCTAGGTAGGTGCTCACATCCTATGCCAAGTGCAGTATCCCGTCTCTAATAATCTCATCATATCTCTGGGACAGTCGGCATATGCTAGGTGCTGCCATCCTATGCCAGGTGCAGTATCACATCTCTAATTTCATCATATCCCTAGCAAAGTCACCATATGCTAGGCACTGCCATCCTATGCCAAGCGCAGTACCCCATCTCTAATCTCATCATATCCTTGGCACAGTCACCCTATGCTAGGTGCTGCCAAGCTATGGCAAGTGCAGTATCCCATCTCTAATAATCTCATCATATCTCTGGCACAGTTACCATATGCTAGTTTCTGCCATCATATGCCAAGTGCAGTATCCCATCTCTAATCTCATCATATCGCTGGCACAGTCACCATATGCTAGGCACTGCAATCCTATGCCATGTGCAGTATCCCATCTTTAATAATCTCATCATATCTCTGGCAAAGTCACCAAATGCTAGGCACTGTCATCCTATGCCAAGTACAGTATCCCATCTCTACTAATATCTTCATATCTCTGTCACAGTCACCATATGCTAAGTGCTGCCATCCTATGCCAAGTACAGTATCCCATCTCTACTAATCTCATCATATCTCTGTCACAGTCACCATATGCTAGGTGCTGCCATCCTATGCCAAGTACAGTATCCCACTTCGACTAATATCATCATATCTATGGTACAGTCACCATATGCTAGGTGCTGCCATCCTATGCCAAGTACAGTATCCCACTTCTACTAATATCATCATATCTCAGTCACAGTCACCATATGCTAAGTGCTGCCATCCTATGCCAAGTGCAGTATCCCATCTCTAATAATCTCATCATGTCTCTGGCACAGTCACCACATGCTAGTTTCTGCCATCCTCTGCCAAGTGTGGTATCACATCTCTAATATTCTCATCATATCTCTGCACAGTCACCATATGCTAGGGGCTGCGTTCCTATGCTACGTGTAGTATCTCATCTCTAATAATCTACTCATATCTCTGGCATAGTCACCATATGCCAGGAGCTGACCTCCTATGCCAGGTGCGTATCCCATCTCTAATAATCTCATCATATCTCTAGCACAGTCACCATAAACTGGGTGCTGCCATCCTATGCCAAGTGTAGTATCCCATCTCTAATAATCTACTCATATCTCTGGCACCGTCACCATATGCTAGGTGCTGCCATCCTATGCCAAGTGCAGTATCCCATTTCTAATAATCTCATCATATCTCTGGCACAGTCACGATAAACTGGGTGCTGCCATCCTTTGCCAAGTGCAGTTTCCCATCTCTAATAATCTCATCATGTCTCTGGCACAGACACCACATGGTATGTTCTGCCATCCTATGCTAAGTGTGGTATCATATCTCTAATATTCTCATCATATCTCTGGCACAGTCACCATAAAATGGGTGCTGCCATCCTTTGCCAAGTGCAGTATCCCATCTCTAATAATCTCATCATGTCTCTGGCACAGTCACCACATGCTAGTTTCTGCCATCCTCTGCCAAGTGTGGTATCACATCTCTAATATTCTCATCATATCTCTGCACAGTCACCATATGCTAGGGGCTGCGTTCCTATGCTACGTGTAGTATCTCATCTCTAATAATCTACTCATATCTCTGGCATAGTCACCATATGCCAGGAGCTGACCTCCTATGCCAGGTGCGTATCCCATCTCTAATAATCTCATCATATCTCTAGCACAGTCACCATAAACTGGGTGCTGCCATCCTTTGCCAAGTGCAGTTTCCCATCTCTAATAATCTCATCATGTCTCTGGCACAGACATCACATGGTATGTTCTGCCATCCTATGCTAAGTGTGGTATCAAATCTCTAATATTCTCATCATATCTCTGGAACAGTCACCATATGCTAGGGGCTGCGTTCCTATGCTACGTGTAGTATCCCATCTCTAATAATCTACTCATATCTCTGGCACAGTCACCATATGCTAGGTGCTGACCTCCTATGCCAGGTGTGTATCCCATCTCTAAAATTCTCATCATATCTCTGGCACAGTCATCATATGCTAGGTGCTGCCATCCTATGCCAGGTGCAGTATGCCATCTCTAATAATTTCATCATATCTCTGGCACAGTCATCATATGCTAAGTGCTGCCATCCTATGCCATGTGCAATATCCCCTCTCTAATAATCTCATCATATCTCTGGCACAATCACCATATGTTAGGTGCTGCCAACCTATGCCAAGTGCAGTATCCCATCTCTAATAATCTCATCATATCTCTGCCACAGTCACCATATGGTAGGAGTGCCACGCTATGCCAAGTGCAGTATCCAATCACTAATAATATCATATGTCTAGCACAGTCTCCAGATGCTAGGTGCTGCCATCCAATACCAAGTGCAGTATCCCATCTCTAATCATCTCATCATATCTCTGGCACAGTCACCATATGCTAGGTGCTGCCATCCTATGCCAAGTGCAGTATCATATCTCTAATAATCTCATCATATCTCTAGCACAGTCTCCATATGCGAGGTGCTGCCATCCAATGCCAAGTGCAGTATCCCATTTCTAATATTCTCATCATATCTCTGGCACGGTCACCATAAACTGGGTGCTGCCATCCTTTGCCAAGTGTAGTATCCCATCTCTAATAATTTACTCATATCTCTGGCACGGTCACCATATGCTAGGTGCTGCCATCCTATGCCAAGTGCAGTATCATATCTCTAATAATCTCATCATATCTCTAGCACAGTCTCCATATGCGAGGTGCTGCCATCCAATGCCAAGTGCAGTATCCCATTTTTAATAATCTCATCATATTTCTGGCACAGTCACCATAAACTGGGTGCTGCCATCCTTTGCCAAGTGCAGTTTCCCATCTCTAATAATCTCATCATGTCTCTGGCACAGACATCACATGGTATGTTCTGCCATCCTATGCTAAGTGTGGTATCAAATCTCTAATATTCTCATCATATCTCTGGAACAGTCACCATATGCTAGGGGCTGCGTTCCTATGCTACGTGTAGTATCCCATCTCTAATAATCTACTCATATCTCTGGCACAGACACCATATGCTAGGTGCTGACCTCCTATGCCAGGTGTGTATCCCATCTCTAATAATCTCATCATATCTCTGGCACAGTCATCATATGCTAGGTGCTGCCATCCTATGCCAGGTGCAGTATGCCATCTCTAATAATCTCCTCATATCTCTGGCACAGTCATCATATGCTAAGTGCTGCCATCCTATGCCATGTGCAATATCCCTACTCTAATAATCTCATCATATCTCTGGCACAGTCACCATATGTTAGGTGCTGCCAACCTATGCCAAGTGCAGTATCCCATCTCTAATAATCTCATCATATCTCTGGCACAGTCACCATATGCTACGTGCTACCATCCTATTCCAAGTGCAGTATCACATCTCTAAGAATCTCATCATATCTCTGGCACAGTCACCATATGGTAGGAGTGCCACGCTATGCCAAGTGCAGTATCCAATCACTAATAATATCATATGCCTGGCACAGTCACCATATGCTAGGTGCTGCCATCCTGTGCCAAGTGCAGTATCTCATCTCCAATAATCTCATTATACCTTTGTCACAGTGACTACATGCTTGGTGCTTCCATCCTATGCCAAGTGCAGTATCCCATCTAATCATCTCATCATATCTCTGGCACAGTCACCATATACTATGTGCTGCCATCCTATGCCAAGTGCAGTATCACATCTCTAATAATGTCTTCATATCTCTGGCACAGTCTCCATTTGCTAGCTAGGTGCTGCCATCCTATGCCAAGTGCAATATCCCATCTCTAATAATATCCTACCTCTGGCACAGTCACCATATGCTAGGTGCTGCCATCCTATGTCAAGTGCAGTATCCCATCTCCGATAACATCATCATATCTCTGGCACAGTCACCATAAACTAGGTGCTGCCAACCTATGCCAAGTGCAGTATCCCATCGCTAATAATCTCATCATATCTCTGGCACAGTCATCATATGTTAGGTGCCGCCATCCTATGCCAAGTGCAGTATCCCATCTCTAATAATCTCATCATATCTTTGCCACAGTCACCATAAAATGGGTGCTGCCATCCTTTGCCAAGTGCAGTATCCCATCTCTAATAATCTCATCATATCTCTGGCACAGTCAGCATATGCTATGTGCTGCCATCCTATGCCAAGTGCAGTATCCCATCTCTAATAATATCCTATCTCTGGCACAGTCACCATATGCTAGGCGCTGCCATCCTATGCCAAGTGCAGTATCACATCTCTAATAATCTCATCATATCTCTAGCACAGTCTACATATGCTAGGTGCTGCCATCCTTTGCCAAGTGCAGTATCCCATCTCTAATAATCTCATCATGTCTCTGGCACAGTCACCATATGCTAGGGGCTGCGTTCCTATGCTACGTGTAGTATCTCAAATCTAATAATCTCATCATATCTCTGGCACAGTCACCATAAACTGGGTGCTGCCATCCTTTGCCAAGTGTAGTATCCCATCTCTAATAATCTACTCATATCTCTGGCACCGTCACCATATGCTAGGTGCTGCCATCCTATGCCAAGTGCAGTATCATATCTCTACTAATCTCATCATATCTCTAGCACAGTCTCCATATGCGAGGTGCTGCCATCCAATGCCAAGTGCAGTTTGCCATCTCTAATAATCTCATCATGTCTCTGGCACAGACACCACATGGTATGTTCTGCCATCCTATGCTAAGTGTGGTATCATATCTCTAATATTCTCATCATATCTCTGGAACAGTCACCATATGCTAGGGGCTGCATTCCTATGCTACGTGTAGTATCCCATCTCTAATAATCTACTCATATCTCTGGCACAGTCACCATATGCTAGGTGCTGACCTCCTATGCCAGGTGTGTATCCCATCTCTAATAATCTCATCATATCTCTTGCACAGTCATCATATGCTAGGTGCTGCCATCCTATGCCAGGTGCAGTATGCCATCTCTAATAATCTCATCATATCTCTGGCACAGTCATCATATGCTAAGTGCTGCCATGCTATGCCATGTGCAATATCCCCTCTCTAATAATCTCATCATATCTCTGGCACAGTCACCATATGTTAGGTGCTGCCAACCTATGCCAAGTGCAGTATCCCATCTCTAATAATCTTATCATATCTCTGGCACAGTCACCATATGCTACGTGCTACCATCCTATGCCAAGTGCAGTATCACATCTCTAATAATCTCATCATATCTCTGGCACAGTCACCATATGGTAGGAGTGCCACGCTATGCCAAGTGCAGTATCCAATCACTAATAATATCATATGTCTGGCACAGTCACCATATGCTAGGTGCTGCCATCCTATGCCAAGTGCAGTATCCCATCTCCAATCATCTCATTTTACCTTTGTCACAGTGACTACATGCTAGGTGCTTCCATCCTATGCCAAGTGCAGTATCCCATCTCTAATCATCTCATCATATCTCTGGCACAGTCACCAGATACTATGTGCTGCCATCCTATGCCAAGTGCAGTATCACATCTCTAATAATGTCTTCATATCTCTGGCACAGTCTCCATATGCTAGCTAGGTCCTGCCATCCTATGCCAAGTGCAATATCCCATCTCTAATAATATCCTACCTCTGGCACAGTCACCATATGCTAGGTGCTGCCATCCTATGTCAAGTGCAGTATCCCATCTCCCATAACATCATCATATCTTTGGCACAGTCACCATAAACTAGGTGCTGCCAACCTATGCCAAGTGCAGTATCCCATCGCTAATAATCTAAGCATATCTCTGGCACAGTCATCATATGTTAGGTGCCGCCATCCTTTGCCAAGTGCAGTATCCCATCTCTAATAATCTCATCATATCTTTGCCACAGTCACCATAAAATGGGTGCTGCCATCCTTTGCCAAGTGCAGTATCCCATCTCTAATAATCTCATCATATCTCTGGCACAGTCAGCATATGCTATGTGCTACCATCCTATGCCAAGTGCAGTATCCCATCTCTAATAATATCCTATATCTGGCACAGTCACCATATGCTAGGTGCTGCCATCATATGCCAAGTGCAGTATCCTATTTCTAATAATCTCATCATATCTCTGGCACAGTCACCATAAAATGGGTGCTGCCATCCTTTGCCAAGTGCAGTATCCCATCTCTAATAATCTCATCATGTCTCTGGCACAGTCACCATATGCTAGGGGCTGCGTTCCTATGCTACGTGTAGTATCCCATCTCTAATAATCTCATCATATCTCTGACACAGTCAGCATTTGCTAGGTGCTGTCCTCCTATTCCAGGTGCGTATCCCACCTGTAATAATCTCATCATATCTCTGGCACAGTCATCATATGATATGTGCTGCCATCCTATGCCATGTGCAGTATCCCATCTCTAATAATCTCATCATATCTCTGGCACAGTAAGCATATTGTAGGTGCTGCCATCGTATGCCAAATGCAATATCCCATCTCTAATAATATCCTATCCCTGCACAGTCACCATATACTAGGTGCTGCCATCCTATGCCAAGTGCAGTATCCCGTCTCTAATAATCTCATCATATCTCTAGCACAGTCTCCATATGCTAGGTGCTGCCATCCAATGCCAAGTCAAGTCTCCCATTTCTAATAATCTCATCATATCTCTGGCACAGTCACCATAAAATGGGTGCTGCCATCCTTTGCCAAGTGCAGTATCCCATCTCTAATAATTCCATCATATTTCTGGCACAGTCATCATATGCTAGGTGCTGCCATCCTATGCCAGGTTCAGTATGCCATCTCTAATAATCTCATCATATCTCTGGCACAGTCCTCATATGCTACGTTCTGCCATCCTATGCCAAGTGCAGTATCCCATCTCTAATAATCTCATCATATCTCTCGCACAGTCACCACATGCTACGTGCTACCATCCTATGCCAAGTGCAGTATCACATCTCTAATAATCTCATCATATCTCTGGCACAGTCACCATATGGTAGGAGTGCCACGCTATGCCAAGTGCAGTATCCCATCACAAGTAATATCATATTTCTGGCACAGTCACCATATTCTAGGTGCTGCCATCCTATGCCAAGTGCAGTATCCCGTCTCCAATAATCTCATCATACCTTTGTCACAGTGACTAGATGCTAGGTGCTTCCATCCTATGCCAAGTGCAGTATCCCATCTGTAATAATCTCATATCTCTGGCACAGTCACCATATACTGTGTGCTGCCAGCCAATGCCAAGTGCAGTATCCCAAATCTAATAATCTCATCATATCTCTGGCACAGTCACCATAAATTGGGTGCTGCCATCCTTTGCCAAGTGCAGTATGCCATCTCTAATAATCTCATCATGTCTCTGGCACAGTCACCACATGGTAGGTTCTGCCATCCTATGCCAAGTGTGGTATCATATCTCTAATATTCACATCATATCTCTGGCACAGTCACAATATGCTAGGGGCTACATTCCTATGCTACGTGTAGTATCCCATCTCTAATAATCTCATCATATCTCTGGCTCAGTCACCATATGCTAGGTGCTGACCTCCTATGCCAGGTGCGTATCCCATCTCTAATAATCTCATCATATCTCTCGCACAGTCATCATATGCTAGGTGCTGCCATCCTATGCCAGGTTCAGTATACCATCTCTAATAATCTCATCATATCTCTGGCACAGTCATCATGTGCTAAGTGCTGCCATCCTATGCCATGTGCAGTATCCCATCTCTAATAATCTCATCATATCTCTGGCACAGTCACCATATGTTAGGTGCTGCCATCCTATGCCAAGTGCAGTATCCCATCTCTAATAATCTCATCATATCTCTGGCACAGTCACCATATGATACGTGCTTCCATCCTATGCCAAGTGCAGTATCATATCTCTAATAATCTCATCATATCTCTGGCACAGTCACCATATGGTAGGAGTGCCACGCTATGCCAAGTGCAGTATCCCATCACTAATAATATCATATGTCTGGCACAGTCACCATATGCTAGGTGCTGCCAGCCTATGCCAAGTGCAGTATCCCGTCTCCAATAATCTCATCATACCTTTGTCACAGTGACTAGATGCTAGGTGCTTCCATCCTATGCCAAGTGCAGTATCCCATCTCTAATAATCTCATATCTCTGGCAGAGTCACCATATACTGTGTGCTGCCAGCCAATGCCAAGTGCAGTATCCCAAATCTAATAATCTCATCATATCTCTGGCACAGTCACCATAAATTGGGTGCTGCCATCCTTTGCCAAGTGCAGTATCCCATCTCCAATAATCTCATCATACCTTTGTCACAGTGACTACATGCCAGGTGCTTCCATCCTATGCCAAGTGTGGTATCATATCTCTAATATTCTCATCATATCTCTGGCACAGTCACCATATGCTAAGGGCTGCGTTCTTATGCTACGTGTAGTATCTCATCTCTAATAATCTACTCATATCTCTGTCACAGTCACCATATGCTAGGAGCTGACCTCCTATGCGAGGTGCTGTAGGGTATTTTGTATAGATTTGGGGCCTAGCGGTATTTTCCACCACCAAAATGAAAATATTTCAGTAATAATCACTCTTTGCATTCAGATTAGATTTGGTATATAGTACTACAGTATACATACATTATTTCAGCACACTGATACATTTAGTGGTATACATTATGTTGGTATGCGTTATTGGTGATATTTCTGGTGAGCATAATTCCTTTGTTTTATATGTGGCCCCAATAACCAGAACCCCTTATTTTTGCTTAGTTTGTTCGTGTGATCACTAGAGAGGCCTCAGGTTTACATTTCAGGAACACCACATTTTCAATTGGAGTGCCACCATGGGCTGTCCTCGCTGTCTTATCTACGGCGCTGTCTTATCTACGGCAGCGAGCTAACATGCAGTATTTATCACCAACTTATCTCCATCGGTGAACTATGTCCAGGGCCTCTCTTTCTGCTGACTCATGTACCTCCAGCAGTAGTCTATTTCATTATATTATTATTATGTTCCGTTCAGAAAACATACACTTATATACTGAATGGAATCATGCACACAGCTACCGCTAAGTTTTATTTTTAGCTAGCTTAAAAATGACAATTGCACTGTCTAAACCTCCCCCCATATTATCAGTACTGTAATGGTAGATGCACAAATAAAAGAGAAAAATAAAACACACTATCCGTCTGCTTTCAGTTATTTTTTGTGTATTATAAAAAATTGCATTTCAACACGATCTTAATCTTTTTACAGAAATAAATGGAAATTGCACAGTAACAACCTTATCTGTAACAAAATTAAAAGAGAGCAGCAAGAACATTTTCAATTTGCAACATTAAACCTGTTGATAAAACACTGGAGTTCCCTCTTCCACGCTGACTGAATAGTTTCGCACACATACACACTGCCCCCACACTCTGTAATATAATTACCAGGCCTGTCCAGCATGTGAAGTTCGTCGGCTGGTCGCCTTCTGGAAGTGGTTCAATGAATTCTTCTTAAATCACCCCAGCAAGAACGAGCATCTGCCGTCACTCAAACCGGGGCTTATTGACTGGAATTCCCAGTCTCTGGAGCAGTGCACTGGGATCTGCTTTTTCAATCAGGAAAATACCCAGCCATCAGCCAGGTCTTTCTCCCAGCTGTGTAAAAAGTCTTCTCCTCTCCTTTTTCCCGAGATTCATTAGCAAAGCTCTGTTACAGCCTGCCAAACGAGTTCAACCAATGAAATTCTATCATGTCCTACCCTCCTTCTCATTAACAGTGGCTTGGCTTATACAGTTGCAACTGTAACCAAACTGATTTCCTGCTTATTCGAGTCTTTGCTTCCCGCAAATACTGTGGACAGAGCACAGATAGAAGCAAAGAAACAAAAATCTGGATGCGCGTTTAAAATGACTTTCAGAGCCTGTCATTTTCCATTTCATTTTGCACTGGAGAACACATTATATTATTAATGAGTTAGAATCATTAGTATTGTTAATAAGGTTAGTTCATTAATCCTCAAATGTGTCTCCTGCAACAGAGGAATTGCAGTTGGAGAAAAAAATTATATGCTTTTAACTGTGAAAAAAAATGATTTGCATTTTAAATGTAGAAATTGTTTTTGACTTAATAGCCTGTTTTTCATTTACATGTCCATGTCACACTGGCAACACATGCCTTGCAGTACCGCATTATAGCAATGCACCAAACCCATGCAATGGTGCTGCATAAAAAATAATGCTAAATACTCTTACAGTGCGTATCCCATCTCTAATAATCTCATCATATCTCTGGAACAGTCACCATAAACTGGGTGCTGCCATCCTTTGCCAAGTGCAGTCTCATATCTCTAATAATCTCATAATATCTCTAGCACAGTCTCCATATGCGAGGTGCTGCCATCCAATGCCAAGTGAAGTATCCCATTTCTAATAATCTCATCATATCTCTGGCACAGTCACCATAAATTGGGTGCTGCCATCCTTTGGCAAGTGCACTATCCCATCTCTAACAATCTCATCATGTCTCTGGCACAGACACCACACGGTATGTTCTGCCATCCTATGCTAAGTGTGGTATCATATCTCTAATATTCTCATCATATCTCTGGAACAGTCACCATATGCTAAGGGCTGTGTTCCTATGCTACGTGTAGTATCCCATCTCTAATAATCTACTCATATCTCTGGCACAGTCACCATATGCTAGGTGCTGACCTCCTATGCCAGGTGTGTATCCCATCTCTAATAATCTCATCATATCTCTGGCACAGTCATCATATGCTAGGTGCTGCCATCATATGCCAGGTACAGTATGCCATCTCTAATAATCTCATCATATCTCTGGCACAGTCATCATATGCTAAGTGCTGCCATCCTATGCCATGTGCAATATCCCCTCTCTAATAATCTCATCATATCTCTGGCACAGTCACCATATGTTAGGTGCTGCCAACCTATGGCAAGTGCAGTATCCCATCTCTAATAATCTCATCATATCTCTGGCACAGTCACCATATGCTACGTGCTACCATCCTATGCCAAGTGCAGTATCACATCTCTAATAATCTCATCATATCTCTGGCACAGTCACCATATGGTAGGAGTGCCACGCTATGCCAAGTGCAGTATCCAATCACTAATAATATCATATGTTTGGCACAGTCACCATATGCTAGGTGCTGCCATCCTATGCCAAGTGCAGTATCCCATCTCCAATAATCTCATTATACCTTTGTCACAGTGACTACATGCTAGGTGCTTCCATCCTATGCCAAGTGCAGTATCCCATCTCTAATCATCTCATCATATCTCTGGCGCAGTCACCATATACTATGTGCTGCCATCCCATGCCAAGTGCAGTATCACATCTCTAATAATATCATCATATCTCTGGCACAGTCACCATAAACTAGGTGCTGCCATCCTATGCCAAGTGCAGTATCCCGTTGCTAATAATTTCATCATATCTGTGGCACAGTCATCATATGTTAGGTGCCGCCATCCTATGCCAAGTGCAGTATCCCATATCTAATAATCTCATCATATCCCTGCCACAGTCACCATAAACTGGGTGCTGCCATCCTTTGCCAAGTGCAATATCCCATCTCTAATAATCTCATCATATCTCTGCCACAGTCAGCATATGCTATGTGCTGCCATCCTATGCCAAGTGCAGTATCCCATCTCTAATAATATCCTATCTCTGGCACAGTCACCATATGCTACGTGCTGCCATCCTATGTCAAGTGCAGTATCCCATCTCTAATAACCTCATCATATCTCTGGCACAATCACCATATGCTAGGTGCTGCCATCCTATGCCAAGTGCAGTATCACATCTCTAATAATATCATCATATCTGTAGCACAGTCTACATATGCTAGGTGCTGCGATCCAATGCCAAGTGCAGTATCCCATCTCTAATAATCTCATCACATCTCTGTCACAGTCACCATAAACTGGGTGCTGCCATCCTTTGCCAAGTGCAGTATCCCATCTCTAATAATCCCATCATATCTCTGGCACAGTCACCATACGCTAGGTGCTGCCATCATATGTCCAGTGCAGTATCACATCTTTGATCATCTCATCATATCTCTGGCACAGTCCCCATATGTTAGGTGCTGCCATCCAATGCCAAGTGCAGTATCCCATCTCTAATATTCTCATCATATCTCTGGCACAGTCACCATAAAATAGGTGCTGACATCCTATGCCAAGTGCAGTATCCCATCTCTAATAATCTCCTCATATCTCTGGCACAGTCATCATATGTTAGGTGCCGCCATCCTATGCCAAGTGCAGTACACCATCTCTAATAATCCCATCATATCTCTGGCACACTCACCAAATGCTAGGTGCTGCGATCCTATGCCAGGTGCAGTATCACGTCTCTAATCATCTCATCATGTTTCTGGCACAGTCACCATATGTTAGGTGCTGCCATCCTATGCCAAGTGCAGTATCCCATCTATAATAATCTCATCATATCTCTGGCACAATCACCATATGCTACATGCTACCATCCTATGCCAAGTACAGTATCACATCTCTAATCTCATCATATCCCTGGCACAGACACCATATGCTAGGCACTGCAATCCTATGCCAAGTGCAGTACTCCATCTCTAATCTCATCATATCCTTGGCACAGTCACCCTTTGCTAGGTTCTGCCAAGCTATGGCAAGTGCAGTAGCACATCACTAATAATCTCATCATATCTATGGCCCAGGCTGCATATGCTAGGTGCTACCATCCTATGCCATGCACATTTTCCCATCTCTAATAATCTCATCACACATCTTGCACAGTCACCACATTCTAGGTGCTGCCATCCTATGGCAGCTGCAGTATCACATCTCTAATAATCTCATCATATCTCTGGCACAGTCACCACAAAAATAGTTGCTGACATCCTATGCCAAGTGCAGTATCCCATCTCTAATAATCTCATCATATCTCTGGCACAGTCATATGTTAGGTGCTGCCATCCTATGCCAAGTGCAGTATCCCATCTCTAATAATCTCACTATATCTCTGGAACAGTCAACATAAAATGGGAGCTGCCATCCTTTGCCAAGTGCAGTATCCCATCTCTAATAATCTCATCATATCTCTGGCACAGTCACCATATGCTAGGTGCTGCCATCCTATGTCCAGTGCAGTATCACATCTCTGATCATCTCATCATATCTCTGGCACAGTCACCACATGTTAGGTGCTGCCATTAAATGCCAAGTGCAGTGTCCCATCTCTAATATTCTCATCATATCTCTGGCACAGTCACCATATACTATGTGCTGCCATCCTATGCCAAGTGCAGTATCCCATCTCTAATAATTTCTTCATATCTCTGGCACAGTCACCATATGCTAGGTAGGTGCTGCCATCCTATGCCAAGTGCAGTATCCCATCTCTAATAATATCATATCTCTGGCACAGTCACCACATGCTTGGTGCTGCCATCCTATGTCAAGTGCAGTATCCCATCTCTAATAACCTCATCATATCTCTGGCACAGTCACCATAAACTAGTTGCTGACATCCTATGCCAAGTGCAGTATCACATCTCTAATAATCTAATCATATCTCTGGCACAGTCACCATGTGGTAGGAGCTGCCACGCTATGCCAAGTGCAGTATCCCTTCACTAATAATATCATATGTCTGGCACAGTCACCATATGCTAGGTGCTGCCATCCTATGCCAGGTGTAGTATCCCATCTCTAATAATCTAATCATATCTCTGGCACAGTTACCATAAACTAGTTGCTGACATCCTATGCCAAGTGCAGTATCACATCTCTAATAATCTCATCATATCTCTGGCACAGTCACCATGTGGTAGGAGCTGCCACGTTATGCCAAGTGCAGTATCCCTTCACTAATAATATCATATGTCTGGCACAGTCACCATATGCTAGGTGCTGCCATCCTATGCCAGGTGCAGTATCCCATCTCCAATAATCTCATCATACCTTTGTAACAGACACTACAAGCTAGGTGCTTCCATCCTATGCCAAGTGCAGTATTCCATCTCCAATAATCTCATCATATCTCTGGCACAGTCACGATATACTATGTGCTGCCTTCCTATGCCAAGTGCAGTATCCCATCTCTAATAATTTCTTCATATCTCTGGCACAGTCACCATATGCTAGGTAGGTGCTCACATCCTATGCCAAGTGCAGTATCCCGTCTCTAATAATCTCATCATATCTCTGGCACAGTCGGCATATGCTAGGTGCTGCCATCCTATGCCAGGTGCAGTATCACATCTCTAATTTCATCATATCCCTAGCAAAGTCACCATATGCTAGGCACTGCCATCCTATGCCAAGCGCAGTACCCCATCTCTAATCTCATCATATCCTTGGCACAGTCACCCTATGCTAGGTGCTGCCAAGCTATGGCAAGTGCAGTATCCTATCTCTAATAATCTCATCATATCTCTGGCACAGTTACCATATGCTAGTTTCTGCCATCATATGCCAAGTGCAGTATCCCATCTCTAATCTCATCATATCGCTGGCACAGTCACCATATGCTAGGCACTGCAATCCTATGCCATGTGGAGTATCCCATCTTTAATAATCTCATCATATCTCTGGCAAAGTCACCAAATGCTAGGCACTGTCATCCTATGCCAAGTACAGTATCCCATCTCTACTAATATCTTCATATCTCTGTCACAGTCACCATATGCTAAGTGCTGCCATCCTATGCCAAGTACAGTATCCCATCTCTACTAATCTCATCATATCTCTGTCACAGTCACCATATGCTAGGTGCTGCCATCCTATGCCAAGTACAGTATCCCACTTCGACTAATATCATCATATCTATGGTACAGTCACCATATGCTAGGTGCTGCCATCCTATGCCAAGTACAGTATCCCACTTCTACTAATATCATCATATCTCAGTCACAGTCACCATATGCTAAGTGCTGCCATCCTATGCCAAGTGCAGTATCCCATCTCTAATATTCTCATCATGTCTCTGGCACAGTCACCACATGCTAGTTTCTGCCATCCTCTGCCAAGTGTGGTATCACATCTCTAATATTCTCATCATATCTCTGCACAGTCACCATATGCTAGGGGCTGCGTTCCTATGCTACGTGTAGTATCTCATCTCTAATAATCTACTCATATCTCTGGCATAGTCACCATATGCCAGGAGCTGACCTCCTATGCCAGGTGCGTATCCCATCTCTAATAATCTCATCATATCTCTAGCACAGTCACCATAAACTGGGTGCTGCCATCCTATGCCAAGTGTAGTATCCCATCTCTAATAATCTACTCATATCTCTGGCACCGTCACCATATGCTAGGTGCTGCCATCCTATGCCAAGTGCAGTATCCCATTTCTAATAATCTCATCATATCTCTGGCACAGTCACGATAAACTGGGTGCTGCCATCCTTTGCCAAGTGCAGTTTCCCATCTCTAATAATCTCATCATGTCTCTGGCACAGACACCACATGGTATGTTCTGCCATCCTATGCTAAGTGTGGTATCATATCTCTAATATTCTCATCATATCTCTGGCACAGTCACCATAAAATGGGTGCTGCCATCCTTTGCCAAGTGCAGTATCCCATCTCTAATAATCTCATCATGTCTCTGGCACAGTCACCACATGCTAGTTTCTGCCATCCTCTGCCAAGTGTGGTATCACATCTCTAATATTCTCATCATATCTCTGCACAGTCACCATATGCTAGGGGCTGCGTTCCTATGCTACGTGTAGTATCTCATCTCTAATAATCTACTCATATCTCTGGCATAGTCACCATATGCCAGGAGCTGACCTCCTATGCCAGGTGCGTATCCCATCTCTAATAATCTCATCATATCTCTAGCACAGTCACCATAAACTGGGTGCTGCCATCCTATGCCAAGTGTAGTATCCCATCTCTAATAATCTACTCATATCTCTGGCACCGTCACCATATGCTAGGTGCTGCCATCCTATGCCAAGTGCAGTATCCCATTTCTAATAATCTCATCATATCTCTGGCACAGTCACGATAAACTGGGTGCTGCCATCCTTTGCCAAGTGCAGTTTCCCATCTCTAATAATCTCATCATGTCTCTGGCACAGACACCACATGGTATGTTATGCCATCCTATGCTAAGTGTGGTATCATATCTCTAATATTCTCATCATATCTCTGGAACAGTCACCATATGCTAGGGGCTGCGTTCCTATGCTACGTGTAGTATCCCATCTCTAATAATCTACTCATATCTCTGGCACAGTCACCATATGCTAGGTGCTGACCTCCTATGCCAGGTGTGTATCCCATCTCTAATAATCTCATCATATCTCTGGCACAGTCATCATATGCTAGGTGCTGCCATCCTATGCCAGGTGCAGTATGCCATCTCTAATAATCTCATCATATCTCTGGCACAGTCATCATATGCTAAGTGCTGCCATCCTATGCCATGTGCAATATTCCCTCTCTAATAATCTCATCATATCTCTGGCACAGTCACCATATGTTAGGTGCTGCCAACCTATGCCAAGTGCAGTATCCCATCTCTAATAATCTTATCAGATCTCTGGCACAGTCACCATATGCTACGTGCTACCATCCTATGCCAAGTGCAGTATCACATCTCTAATAATCTCATCATATCTCTGGCAGAGTCACCATATGGTAGGAGTGCCACGCTATGCCAAGTGCAGTATCCAATCACTAATAATATCATATGTCTGGCACAGTCACCATATGCTAGGTGCTGCCATTCTATGCCAAGTGCAGTATCCCATCTCCAATAATCTCATTATACCTTTGTCACAGTGACTACATGCTAGGTGCTTCCATCCTATGCCAAGTGCAGTATCCCATCTCTAATCATCTCATCATATCTCTGGCACAGTCACCATATACTATGTGCTGCCATCCTATGCCAAGTGCAGTATCACATCTCTAAGAATGTCTTCATATCTCTGGCACAGTCTCCATATGCTAGCTAGGTGCTGCCATCCTATGCCAAGTGCAATATCCCATCTCTAATAATATCCTACCTCTGGCACAGTCACCATATGCTAGGTGCTGCCATCCTATGTCAAGTGCAGTATCCCATCGCCGATAACATCATCATATCTCTGGCATAGTCACCATAAACTAGGTGCTGCCAACCTATGCCAAGTGCAGTATCCCATCGCTAATAATCTCATCATATCTCTGGCACAGTCTTCATATGTTAGGTGCCGCCATCCTTTGCCAAGTGCAGTATCCCATCTCTAATAATCTCATCATATCTCTGCCACAGTCAGCATATGCTATGTGCTACCGTCCTATGCCAAGTGCAGTATCCCATCTCTAATAATATCCTATATCTGGCACAGTCACCATATGCTAGGTGCCGCCATCCTATGCCAAGTGCAGTATCACATCTCTAATAATCTCATCATATCTCTAGCACAGTCTACATATGCGAGGTGCTGCCATCCAATGCCAAGTGCAGTATCCTATTTCTAATAATCTCATCATATCTCTGGCACAGTCACCATAAAATGGGTGCTGCCATCCTTTGCCAAATGCAGTATCCCATCTCTAATAATCTCATCATATCTCTGGCACAGTCACCATATGCTAGGGCTGCGTTCCTATGCTACGTGTAGTATCCCATCTCTAATAATCTCATCATATCTCTGACACAGTCAGCATATGCTAGGTGCTGACCTCCTATTCCAGGTGCGTATCCCACCTGTAATAATCTCATCATATCTCTGGCACAGTCATCATATGATATGTGCTGACATCCTATGCCATGTGCAGTATCCCATCTCTAATAATCTCATCATATCTCTGGCACAGTCACCATAAACTGGGTGCTGCCATCCTTTGCCAAGTGTAGTATCCCATCTCTAATAATTTAATCATATCTCTGGCACCGTCACCATATGCTAGGTGCTGCCATCCTATGCCAAGTGCAGTATCATATCTCTAATAATCTCATCATATCTCTAGCACAGTCTCCATATGCGAGGTGCTGCCATCCTATGCCAAGTGCAGTATCATATCTCTAATAATCTCATCATATCTCTGGCACAGTCACCATAAAGTGGGTGCTGCCATCCTTTGCCAAGTGCAGTTTCCCATCTCTAATAATCTCATCATGTCTCTGGCACAGACATCACATGGTATGTTCTGCCATCCTATGCTAAGTGTGGTATCAAATCTCTAATATTCTCATCATATCTCTGGAACAGTCACCATATGCTAGGGGCTGCGTTCCTATGCTACGTGTAGTATCCCATCTCTAATAATCTACTCATATCTCTGGCACAGTCACCATATGCTAGGTGCTGACCTCCTATGCCAGGTGTGTATCCCATCTCTAAAATTCTCATCATATCTCTGGCACAGTCATCATATGCTAGGTGCTGCCATCCTATGCCAGGTGCAGTATGCCATCTCTAATAATTTCATCATATCTCTGGCACAGTCATCATATGCTAAGTGCTGCCATCCTATGCCATGTGCAATATCCCCTCTCTAATAATCTCATCATATCTCTGGCACAATCACCATATGTTAGGTGCTGCCAACCTATGCCAAGTGCAGTATCCCATCTCTAATAATCTCATCATATCTCTGCCACAGTCACCATATGGTAGGAGTGCCACGCTATGCCAAGTGCAGTATCCAATCACTAATAATATCATATGTCTAGCACAGTCTCCAGATGCTAGGTGCTGCCATCCAATACCAAGTGCAGTATCCCATCTCTAATCATCTCATCATATCTCTGGCACAGTCACCATATGCTAGGTGCTGCCATCCTATGCCAAGTGCAGTATCATATCTCTAAAAATCTCATCATATCTCTAGCACAGTCTCCATATGCGAGGTGCTGCCATCCAATGCCAAGTGCAGTATCCCATTTCTAATATTCTCATCATATCTCTGGCACGGTCACCATAAACTGGGTGCTGCCATCCTTTGCCAAGTGTAGTATCCCATCTCTAAAAAATTTTCTCATATCTCTGGCACGGTCACCATATGCTAGGTGCTGCCATCCTATGCCAAGTGCAGTATCATATCTCTAATAATCTCATCATATCTCTAGCACAGTCTCCATATGCGAGGTGCTGCCATCCAATGCCAAGTGCAGTATCCCATTTTTAATAATATCATCATATTTCTGGCACAGTCACCATAAACTGGGTGCTGCCATCCTTTGCCAAGTGCAGTTTCCCATCTCTAATAATCTCATCATGTCTCTGGCACAGACATCACATGGTATGTTCTGCCATCCTATGCTAAGTGTGGTATCAAATCTCTAATATTCTCATCATATCTCTGGAACAGTCACCATATGCTAGGGGCTGCGTTCCTATGCTACGTGTAGTATCCCATCTCTAATAATCTACTCATATCTCTGGCACAGTCACCATATGCTAGGTGCTGACCTCCTATGCCAGGTGTGTATCCCATCTCTAATAATCTCATCATATCTCTGGCACAGTCATCATATGCTAGGTGCTGCCATCCTATGCCAGGTGCAGTATGCCATCTCTAATAATCTCCTCATATCTCTGGCACAGTCATCATATGCTAAGTGCTGCCATCCTATGCCATGTGCAATATCCCCTCTCTAATAATCTCATCATATCTCTGGCACAGTCACCATATGTTAGGTGCTGCCAACCTATGCCAAGTGCAGTATCCCATCTCTAATAATCTCATCATATCTCTGGCACAATCACCATATGCTACGTGCTACCATCCTATGCCAAGTTCAGTATCACATCTCTAAGAATCTCATCATATCTCTGGCACAGTCACCATATGGTAGGAGTGCCACGCTATGCCAAGTGCAGTATCCAAACACTAATAATATCATATGCCTGGCACAGTCACCATATGCTAGGTGCTGCCATCCTGTGCCAAGTGCAGTATCCCATCTCCAATAATCTCATTATACCTTTGTCACAGTGACTACATGCTTGGTGCTTCCATCCTATGCCAAGTGCAGTATCCCATCTAATCATCTCATCATATCTCTGGCACAGTCACCATATACTATGTGCTGCCATCCTATGCCAAGTGCAGTATCACATCTCTAATAATGTCTTCATATCTCTGGCACAGTCTCCATTTGCTAGCTAGGTGCTGCCATCCTATGCCAAGTGCAATATCCCATCTCTAATAATATCCTACCTCTGGCACAGTCACCATATGCTAGGTGCTGCCATCCTATGTCAAGTGCAGTATCCCATCTCCGATAACATCATCATATCTCTGGCACAGTCACCATAAACTAGGTGCTGCCAACCTATGCCAAGTGCAGTATCCCATCGCTAATAATCTCATCATATCTCTGGCACAGTCATCATATGTTAGGTGCCGCCATCCTATGCCAAGTGCAGTATCCCATCTCTAATAATCTCATCATATCTTTGCCACAGTCACCATAAAATGGGTGCTGCCATCCTTTGCCAAGTGCAGTATCCCATCTCTAATAATCTCATCATATCTCTGGCACAGTCAGCATATGCTATGTGCTGCCATCCTATGCCAAGTGCAGTATCCCATCTCTAATAATATCCTATCTCTGGCACAGTCACCATATGCTAGGCGCTGCCATCCTATGCCAAGTGCAGTATCACATCTCTAATAATCTCATCATATCTCTAGCACAGTCTACATATGCTAGGTGCTGCCATCCTTTGCCAAGTGCAGTATCCCATCTCTAATAATCTCATCATGTCTCTGGCACAGTCACCATATGCTAGGGGCTGCGTTCCTATGCTACGTGTAGTATCTCATCTCTAATAATCTCATCATATCTCTGGCACAGTCACCATAAACTGGGTGCTGCCATCCTTTGCCAAGTGTAGTATCCCATCTCTAATAATCTACTCATATCTCTGGCACCGTCACCATATGCTAGGTGCTGCCATCCTATGCCAAGTGCAGTATCATATCTCTACTAATCTCATCATATCTCTAGCACAGTCTCCATATGCGAGGTGCTGCCATCCAATGCCAAGTGCAGTTTCCCATCTCTAATAATCTCATCATGTCTCTGGCACAGACACCACATGGTATGTTCTGCCATCCTATGCTAAGTGTGGTATCATATCTCTAATATTCTCATCATATCTCTGGAACAGTCACCATATGCTAGGGCCTGCATTCCTATGCTACGTGTAGTATCCCATCTCTAATAATCTACTCATATCTCTGGCACAGTCACCATATGCTAGGTGCTGACCTCCTATGCCAGGTGTGTATCCCATCTCTAATAATCTCATCATATCTCTGGCACAGTCATCATATGCTAGGTGCTGCCATCCTATGCCAGGTGCAGTATGCCATCTCTAATAATCTCATCATATCTCTGGCACAGTCATCATATGCTAAGTGCTGCCATGCTATGCCATGTGCAATATCCCCTCTCTAATAATCTCATCATATCTCTGGCACAGTCACCATATGTTAGGTGCTGCCAACCTATGCCAAGTGCAGTATCCCATCTCTAATAATCTTATCATATCTCTGGCACAGTCACCATATGCTACGTGCTACCATCCTATGCCAAGTGCAGTATCACATCTCTAATAATCTCATCATATCTCTGGCACAGTCACCATATGGTAGGAGTGCCACGCTATGCCAAGTGCAGTATCCAATCACTAATAATATCATATGTCTGGCACAGTCACCATATGCTAGGTGCTGCCATCCTATGCCAAGTGCAGTATCCCATCTCCAATCATCTAATTTTACCTTTGTCACAGTGACTACATGCTAGGTGCTTCCATCCTATGCCAAGTGCAGTATCCCATCTCTAATCATCTCATCATATCTCTGGCACAGTCACCAGATACTATGTGCTGCCATCCTATGCCAAGTGCAGTATCACATCTCTAATAATGTCTTCATATCTCTGTCACAGTCTCCATATGCTAGCTAGGTCCTGCCATCCTATGCCAAGTGCAATATCCCATCTCTAATAATATCCTACCTCTGGCACAGTCACCATATGCTAGGTGCTGCCATCCTATGTCAAGTGCAGTATCCCATCTCCCATAACATCATCATATCTCTGGCACAGTCACCATAAACTAGGTGCTGCCAACCTATGCCAAGTGCAGTATCCCATCGCTAATAATCTAAGCATATCTCTGGCACAGTCATCATATGTTAGGTGCCGCCATCCTTTGCCAAGTGCAGTACCCCATCTCTAATAATCTCATCATATCTTTGCCACAGTCACCATAAAATGGGTGCTGCCATCCTTTGCCAAGTGCAGTATCCCATCTCTAATAATCTCATCATATCTCTGGCACAGTCAGCATATGCTATGTGCTACCATCCTATGCCAAGTGCAGTATCCCATCTCTAATAATATCCTATATCTGGCACAGTCACCATATGCTAGGTGCTGCCATCATATGCCAAGTGCAGTATCACATCTCTAATAATCTCATCATATCTCTAGCACAGTCTACATATGCTACGTGCTGCCATCCAATGCCAAGTGCAGTATCCTATTTCTAATAATCTCATCATATCTCTGGCACAGTCACCATAAAATGGGTGCTGCCATCCTTTGCCAAGTGCAGTATCCCATCTCTAATAATCTCATCATGTCTCTGGCACAGTCACCGCATGCTAGTTTCTGCCATCCTATGCCAAGTGTGGTATCATATCTCTAATATTCTCATCATATCTCTGGCACAGTCACCATATGCTAGGGGCTGCGTTCCTATGCTACGTGTAGTATCCCATCTCTAATAATCTCATCATATCTCTGACACAGTCAGCATTTGCTAGGTGCTGTCCTCCTATTCCAGGTGCGTATCCCACCTGTAATAATCTCATCATATCTCTGGCACAGTCATCATATGATATGTGCTGCCATCCTATGCCATGTGCAGTATCCCATCTCTAATAATCTCATCATATCTCTGGCACAGTAAGCATATTGTAGGTGCTGCCATCGTATGCCAAATGCAATATCCCATCTCTAATAATATCCTATCCCTGCACAGTCACCATATACTAGGTGCTGCCATCCTATGCCAAGTGCAGTATCCCATCTCTACTAATCTCATCATATCTCTAGCACAGTCTCCATATGCTAGGTGCTGCCATCCAATGCCAAGTCAAGTCTCCCATTTCTAATAATCTCATCATATCTCTGGCACAGTCACCATAAAATGGGTGCTGCCATCCTTTGCCAAGTGCAGTATCCCATCTCTAATAATCTCATCATATTTCTGGCACAGTCATCATATGCTAGGTGCTGCCATCCTATGCCAGGTTCAGTATGCCATCTCTAATAATCTCATCATATCTCTGGCACAGTCCTCATATGCTACGTTCTGCCATCCTATGCCAAGTGCAGTATCCCATCTCTAATAATCTCATCATATCTCTCGCACAGTCACCACATGCTACGTGCTACCATCCTATGCCAAGTGCAGTATCACATCTCTAATAATCTCATCATATCTCTGGCACAGTCACCATATGGTAGGAGTGCCACGCTATGCCAAGTGCAGTATCCCATCACAAGTAATATCATATTTCTGGCACAGTCACCATATTCTAGGTGCTGCCATCCTATGCCAAGTGCAGTATCCCGTCTCCAATAATCTCATCATACCTTTGTCACAGTGACTAGATGCTAGGTGCTTCCATCCTATGCCAAGTGCAGTATCCCATCTGTAATAATCTCATATCTCTGGCACAGTCACCATATACTGTGTGCTGCCAGCCAATGCCAAGTGCAGTATCCCAAATCTAATAATCTCATCATGTCTCTGGCACAGTCACCACATGGTAGGTTCTGCCATCCTATGCCAAGTGTGGTATCATATCTCTAATATTCACATCATATCTCTGGCACAGTCACAATATGCTAGGGGCTACATTCCTATGCTACGTGTAGTATCCCATCTCTAATAATCTCATCATATCTCTGGATCAGTCACCATATGCTAGGTGCTGACCTCCTATGCCAGGTGCGTATCCCATCTCTAATAATCTCATCATATCTCTCGCACAGTCATCATATGCTAGGTGCTGCCATCCTATGCCAGGTTCAGTATACCATCTCTAATAATCTCATCATATCTCTGGCACAGTCATCATGTGCTAAGTGCTGCCATCCTATGCCATGTGCAGTATCCCATCTCTAATAATCTCATCATATCTCTGGCACAGTCACCATATGTTAGGTGCTGCCATCCTATGCCAAGTGCAGTATCCCATCTCTAATAATCTCATCATATCTCTGGCACAGTCACCATATGATACGTGCTTCCATCCTATGCCAAGTGCAGTATCATATCTCTAATAATCTCATCATATCTCTGGCACAGTCACCATATGGTAGGAGTGCCACGCTATGCCAAGTGCAGTATCCCATCACTAATAATATCATATGTCTGGCACAGTCACCATATGCTAGGTGCTGCCAGCCTATGCCAAGTGCAGTATCCCGTCTCCAATAATCTCATCATACCTTTGTCACAGTGACTAGATGCTAGGTGCTTCCATCCTATGCCAAGTGCAGTATCCCATCTCTAATAATCTCATATCTCTGGCAGAGTCACCATATACTGTGTGCTGCCAGCCAATGCCAAGTGCAGTATCCCAAATCTAATAATCTCATCATATCTCTGGCACAGTCACCATAAATTGGGTGCTGCCATCCTTTGCCAAGTGCAGTATCCCATCTCCAATAATCTCATCATACCTTTGTCACAGTGACTACATGCTAGGTGCTTCCATCCTATGCCAAGTGTGGTATCATATCTCTAATATTCTCATCATATCTCTGGCACAGTCACCATATGCTAGGGGCTGCGTTCTTATGCTACGTGTAGTATCTCATCTCTAATAATCTACTCATATCTCTGTCACAGTCACCATATGCTAGGAGCTGACCTCCTATGCGAGGTGCTGTAGGGTATTTTGTATAGATTTGGGGCCTAGCGGTATTTTCCACCACCAAAATGAAAATATTTCAGTAATAATCACTCTTTGCATTCAGATTAGATTTGGTATATAGTACTACAGTATACATACATTATTTCAGCACACTGATACATTTAGTGGTATACATTATGTTGGTATGCGTTATTGGTGATATTTCTGGTGAGCATAATTCCTTTGTTTTATATGTGGCCCCAATAACCAGAACCCCTTATTTTTGCTTAGTTTGTTCGTGTGATCACTAGAGAGGCCTCAGGTTTACATTTCAGGAACACCACATTTTCAATTGGAGTGCCACCATGGGCTGTCCTCGCTGTCTTATCTACGGCGCTGTCTTATCTACGGCAGCGAGCTAACATGCAGTATTTATCACCAACTTATCTCCATCGGTGAACTATGTCCAGGGCCTCTCTTTCTGCTGACTCATGTACCTCCAGCAGTAGTCTATTTCATTATATTATTATTATGTTCCGTTCAGAAAACATACACTTATATACTGAATGGAATCATGCACACAGCTACCGCTAAGTTTTATTTTTAGCTAGCTTAAAAATGACAATTGCACTGTCTAAACCTCCCCCCATATTATCAGTACTGTAATGGTAGATGCACAAATAAAAGAGAAAAATAAAACACACTATCCGTCTGCTTTCAGTTATTTTTTGTGTATTATAAAAAATTGCATTTCAACACGATCTTAATCTTTTTACAGAAATAAATGGAAATTGCACAGTAACAACCTTATCTGTAACAAAATTAAAAGAGAGCAGCAAGAACATTTTCAATTTGCAACATTAAACCTGTTGATAAAACACTGGAGTTCCCTCTTCCACGCTGACTGAATAGTTTCGCACACATACACACTGCCCCCACACTCTGTAATATAATTACCAGGCCTGTCCAGCATGTGAAGTTCGTCGGCTGGTCGCCTTCTGGAAGTGGTTCAATGAATTCTTCTTAAATCACCCCAGCAAGAACGAGCATCTGCCGTCACTCAAACCGGGGCTTATTGACTGGAATTCCCAGTCTCTGGAGCAGTGCACTGGGATCTGCTTTTTCAATCAGGAAAATACCCAGCCATCAGCCAGGTCTTTCTCCCAGCTGTGTAAAAAGTCTTCTCCTCTCCTTTTTCCCCGAGATTCATTAGCAAAGCTCTGTTACAGCCTGCCAAACGAGTTCAACCAATGAAATTCTATCATGTCCTACCCTCCTTCTCATTAACAGTGGCTTGGCTTATACAGTTGCAACTGTAACCAAACTGATTTCCTGCTTATTCGAGTCTTTGCTTCCCGCAAATACTGTGGACAGAGCACAGATAGAAGCAAAGAAACAAAAATCTGGATGCGCGTTTAAAATGACTTTCAGAGCCTGTCATTTTCCATTTCATTTTGCACTGGAGAACACATTATATTATTAATGAGTTAGAATCATTAGTATTGTTAATAAGGTTAGTTCATTAATCCTCAAATGTGTCTCCTGCAACAGAGGAATTGCAGTTGGAGAAAAAAATTATATGCTTTTAACTGTGAAAAAAAATGATTTGCATTTTAAATGTAGAAATTGTTTTTGACTTAATAGCCTGTTTTTCATTTACATGTCCATGTCACACTGGCAACACATGCCTTGCAGTACCGCATTATAGCAATGCACCAAACCCATGCAATGGTGCTGCATAAAAAATAATGCTAAATACTCTTACAGTGCGTATCCCATCTCTAATAATCTCATCATATCTCTGGAACAGTCACCATAAACTGGGTGCTGCCATCCTTTGCCAAGTGCAGTCTCATATCTCTAATAATCTCATAATATCTCTAGCACAGTCTCCATATGCGAGGTGCTGCCATCCAATGCCAAGTGCAGTATCCCATTTCTAATAATCTCATCATATCTCTGGCACAGTCACCATAAATTGGGTGCTGCCATCCTTTGGCAAGTGCACTATCCCATCTCTAACAATCTCATCATGTCTCTGGCACAGACACCACACGGTATGTTCTGCCATCCTATGCTAAGTGTGGTATCATATCTCTAATATTCTCATCATATCTCTGGAACAGTCACCATATGCTAAGGGCTGTGTTCCTATGCTACGTGTAGTATCCCATCTCTAATAATCTACTCATATCTCTGGCACAGTCACCATATGCTAGGTGCTGACCTCCTATGCCAGGTGTGTATCCCATCTCTAATAATCTCATCATATCTCTGGCACAGTCATCATATGCTAGGTGCTGCCATCATATGCCAGGTACAGTATGCCATCTCTAATAATCTCATCATATCTCTGGCACAGTCATCATATGCTAAGTGCTGCCATCCTATGCCATGTGCAATATCCCCTCTCTAATAATCTCATCATATCTCTGGCACAGTCACCATATGTTAGGTGCTGCCAACCTATGGCAAGTGCAGTATCCCATCTCTAATAATCTCATCATATCTCTGGCACAGTCACCATATGCTACGTGCTACCATCCTATGCCAAGTGCAGTATCACATCTCTAATAATCTCATCATATCTCTGGCACAGTCACCATATGGTAGGAGTGCCACGCTATGCCAAGTGCAGTATCCAATCACTAATAATATCATATGTTTGGCACAGTCACCATATGCTAGGTGCTGCCATCCTATGCCAAGTGCAGTATCCCATCTCCAATAATCTCATTATACCTTTGTCACAGTGACTACATGCTAGGTGCTTCCATCCTATGCCAAGTGCAGTATCCCATCTCTAATCATCTCATCATATCTCTGGCACAGTCACCATATACTATGTGCTGCCATCCCATGCCAAGTGCAGTATCACATCTCTAATAATATCATCATATCTCTGGCACAGTCTCCATATGCTAGGTGCTGCCATCCTATGCCAAGTGCAGTATCCCATTGCTAATAATTTCATCATATCTGTGGCACAGTCATCATATGTTAGGTGCCGCCATCCTATGCCAAGTGCAGTATCCCATATCTAATAATCTCATCATATCCCTGCCACAGTCACCATAAACTGGGTGCTGCCATCCTTTGCCAAGTGCAATATCCCATCTCTAATAATCTCATCATATCTCTGGCACAGTCAGCATATGCTATGTGCTGCCATCCTATGCCAAGTGCAGTATCCCATCTCTAATAATATCCTATCTCTGGCACAGTCACCATATGCTACGTGCTGCCATCCTATGTCAAGTGCAGTATCCCATCTCTAATAACCTCATCATATCTTTGGCACAATCACCATATGCTAGGTGCTGCCATCCTATGCCAAGTGCAGTATCACATCTCTAATAATATCATCATATCTGTAGCACAGTCACCATAAACTGGATGCTGCCATCCTTTGCCAAGTGCAGTATCCCATCTCTAATAATCCCATCATATCTCTGGCACAGTCACCATACGCTAGGTGCTGCCATCATATGTCCAGTGCAGTATCACATCTTTGATCATCTCATCATATCTCTGGCACAGTCCCCATATGTTAGGTGCTGCCATCCAATGCCAAGTGCAGTATCCCATCTCTAATATTCTCATCATATCTCTGGCACAGTCACCATAAAATAGGTGCTGACATCCTATGCCAAGTGCAGTATCCCATCTCTAATAATCTCCTCATATCTCTGGCACAGTCATCATATGTTAGGTGCCGCCATCCTATGCCAAGTGCAGTACACCATCTCTAATAATCCCATCATATCTCTGGCACACTCACCAAATGCTAGGTGCTGCGATCCTATGCCAGGTGCAGTATCACGTCTGTAATCATCTCATCATGTCTCTGGCACAGTCACCATATGTTAGGTGCTGCCATCCTATGCCAAGTGCAGTATCCCATCTATAATAATCTCATCATATCTCTTGCACAGTCACCATATGCTACATGCTACCATCCTATGCCAAGTACAGTATCACATCTCTAATCTCATCATATCCCTGGCACAGACACCATATGCTAGGCACTGCAATCCTATGCCAAGTGCAGTACTCCATCTCTAATCTCATCATATCCTTGGCACAGTCACCCTTTGCTAGGTTCTGCCAAGCTATGGCAAGTGCAGTAGCACATCACTAATAATCTCATCATATCTCTGGCCCAGTCTGCATATGCTAGGTGCTACCATCCTATGCCATGCACATTTTCCCATCTCTAATAATCTCATCACACATCTTGCACAGTCACCACATTCTAGGTGCTGCCATCCTATGGCAGCTGCAGTATCACATCTCTAATAATCTCATCATATCTCTGGCACAGTCACCACAAAAATAGTTGCTGACATCCTATGCCAAGTGCAGTGTCCCATCTCTAATAATCTCATCATATCTCTGGCACAGTCATATGTTAGGTGCTGCCATCCTATGCCAAGTGCAGTATCCCACCTCTAATAATCTCACTATATCTCTGGAACAGTCAACATAAAATGGGAGCTGCCATCCTTTGCCAAGTGCAGTATCCCATCTCTAATAATCTCATCATATCTCTGGCACAGTCACCATATGCTAGGTGCTGCCATCCTATGTCCAGTGCAGTATCACATCTCTGATCATCTCATCATATCTCTGGCACAGTCACCACATGTTAGGTGCTGCCATTAAATGCCAAGTGCAGTGTCCCATCTCTAATATTCTCATCATATCTCTGGCACAGTCACCATATACTATGTGCTGCCATCCTATGCCAAGTGCAGTATCCCATCTCTAATAATTTCTTCATATCTCTGGCACAGTCACCATATGCTAGGTAGGTGCTGCCATCCTATGCCAAGTGCAGTATCCCATCTCTAATAATATCATATCTCTGGCACAGTCACCACATGCTTGGTGCTGCCATCCTATGTCAAGTGCAGTATCCCATCTCTAATAACCTCATCATATCTCTGGCACAGTCACCATAAACTAGTTGCTGACATCCTATGCCAAGTGTAGTATCACATCTCTAATAATCTCATCATATCTCTGGCACAGTCACCATGTGGTAGGAGCTGCCACACTATGCCAAGTGCAGTATCCCTTCACTAATAATATCATATGTCTGGCACAGTCACCATATGCTAGGTGCTGCCATCCTATGCCAGGTGTAGTATCCCATCTCTAATAATCTAATCATATCTCTGGCACAGTTACCATAAACTAGTTGCTGACATCCTATGCCAAGTGCAGTATCACATCTCTAATAATCTCATCATATCTCTGGCACAGTCACCATGTGGTAGGAGCTGCCACGTTATGCCAAGTGCAGTATCCCTTCACTAATAATATCATATGTCTGGCACAGTCACCATATGCTAGGTGCTGCCATCCTATGCCAGGTGCAGTATCCCATCTCCAATAATCTCATCATACCTTTGTAACAGACACTACAAGCTAGGTGCTTCCATCCTATGCCAAGTGCAGTATTCCATCTCCAATAATCTCATCATATCTCTGGCACAGTCACCATATGCTAGGTAGGTGCTCACATCCTATGCCAAGTGCAGTATCCGTCTCTAATAATCTCATCATTTCTCTGGCACAGTCGGCATATGCTAGGTGCTGCCATCCTATGCCAGGTGCAGTATCACATCTCTAATTTCATCATATCCCTAGCAGGGTCACCATATGCTAGGCGCTGCCATCCTATGCCAAGCGCAGTACCCCATCTCTAATCTCATCATATCCTTGGCACAGTCACCCTATGCTAGGTGCTGCCAAGCTATGGCAAGTGCAGTATCCCATCTCTAATAATCTCATCATATCTCTGGCACAGTTACCATATGCTAGTTTCTGCCATCATATGCCAAGTGCAGTATCCCATCTCTAATCTCATCATATCGCTGGCACAGTCACCAGATGCTAGGCACTGCAATCCTATGCCATGTGCAGTATCCCATCTTTAATAATCTCATCATATCTCTGGCAAAGTCACCAAATGCTAGGCACTGTCATCCTATGCCAAGTACAGTATCCCATCTCTACTAATATCTTCATATCTCTGTCACAGTCACCAGATGCTAAGTGCTGCCATCCTATGCCAAGTACAGTATCCCATCTCTACTAATCTCATCATATCTCTGTCACAGTCACCATATGCTAGGTGCTGCCATCCTATGCCAAGTACAGTATCCCACTTCGACTAATATCATCATATCTATGGTACAGTCACCATATGCTAGGTGCTGCCATCCTATGCCAAGTACAGTATCCCACTTCTACTAATATCATCATATCTCAGTCACAGTCACCATATGCTAAGTGCTGCCATCCTATGCCAAGTGCAGTATCCCATCTCTAATAATCTCATCATATCTCTGAAACAGTCACCATATGCTAGGTGCTGCCATCCTATGCCAAGTACAGTATCCCATCTCTACTAATATCATCATATTTCTGTCAGAGTCACCACACGTTAGGTGCTGCCATCCTATGCCAAGTGCAGTATTCCACCTCTAATAAGCTCATCATATCTCTGGCACACTCATCATATGCTACGTGCTACCATCCTATGCCAAGTGCCGTATCCCATCCCTAATAATCTCATATCCCTGGCATAGTCACCATTGCTAGGAGCTGCCACGCTATGCAAAGTGCAGTATCCCATCACTAATAATATCATATGTCTTGCACAGTCACCATGTGCTAGGGGCTGCCATTGTATGCCAAGTGCAGTATCACATCTCTAATGATCTCATCATATCTGTGCCACAGTCACCATAAGGTAGGTCCTGCCATTCTATGCCAAGTGCAGTATCACATCTCTAATAATCTCATCATATCTCTGGCACAGTCACCATATGGTAGGAGCTGCCACGCTATGCCAAGTGCAGTATCCCTTCACTAATAATGTCATATGTCTGACACAGTCACCATGTGCTAGGTGCTGCCATCCTATGCCAAGGGCAGTATCCCATCTCTAATAATCTCATCATATCTCTGGCACAGTCACCATATACTATGTGCTGCCTTCCTATGCCAAGTGCAGTATCCCATCTCTAATAATTTCTTCATATCTCTGGCACAGTCACCATATCCTAGGTAGGTGCTCGCAACATATGCCAAGTGCAGGTATCCCATCTCTAATAATCTCATCATGTCTCTTGCACAATCATCATATATTAGGTTCCGCCATCCTGTGCCAAGTGCAGTATCCCATCTCTAATAATCTCATCATATCTCTGGCACAGTCACCATATGCTAGGTGCTGCCATCCTATGCCAGATGCAGTATCACATCTCAATTTTCATCATATCCCTGGCACAGTCATCATATGCTAGGCACTGCCATCCTATGCCAAGCGCAGTACCCCACCTCTAATCTCATCATATCCTTGGCACAGTCACGCTATGCTAGGTGCTGCCAAGCTATGGCAAGTGCAGTATCCCATCTCTAATAATCTCATCATATCTCTGGCACAGTCACCATATGCTAGTTTACGCCATCCTATGCCAAGTGCAGTATCCCGTCTCTAATCTCATCATATCCCTGGCACAGTCACCATTTGCTAGGCACTGCCATCATATGCCGAGTGCAGTACCCCATCTCTAATCTCATCATATCCTTGGCACAGTCACCCTATGCTAGGTGCTGCCAAGCTATGGCAAGTGCAGTATCACATCTCTAATAATCTCATATCTCTGGCACAGCCACCATGTGCTAGGCGCTGCAATCCTATGCCAAGTGCAGTATCACATCACTAATAATCTCATGATATCTCTGGCCAGTCCGCATATGCTAGGTGTTACCATCCTATGCCAAGCGCAGTGTCCCATCTCTAATAATCTCATCAAATCTCTTGCACAGTCACCACATGCAAGGTGCTGCCATCCTATGGCAAGTGCAGTGTCACATCTCTAATAATCTCATATCTCTGACACAGCCACCTTGTGCTAGGTGCTGCCGTCCTATGCCAAGTGCAGTATCATATCTCTAATAAGATCATGCTATCTCTGGCACAGTCACTATTTGCTATGTGCAGCCATCCTATCTCTAATAATCACATCATATCTCTGGCACAGTCACCATATGCTAGGCGCTGTCATCCTATGCCAAGTATAGTATCCCATCTCTACTAATATCATCATATCTCTGTCACAGTCACCATATGCTAAGTGCTGCCATCCCATGCCTTGTGCAGTATCCCATCTCTTATAATCTCATCATATCTCTGGCACAGTCACCATATGTTAGGTGCTGCCATCCAATGCCAAGTGCAGTAACCCATCTCTAATATTCTCATCATATCTCTGGCACAGTCACCATAAACTAGTTGCTGACACCCTATGCCAAGTGCAGTATCCCATCTCTAATAATATCATCATATCTCTGGCACAGTCACCATAAAATGGGTGCTGCCATCCTTTGCCAAGTGCAGTAGCCCATCTCTAATAATCTCATCATATCTCTGGCACAGTCACCATATGCTAGGTGCTGACCTCCTATGCCAGGTGTGTATCCCATCTCTAATAATCTCATCATATCTCTGGCACAGTCATCATATGCTAGGTGCTGCCATCCTATGCCAGGTACAGTATGCCATCTCTAATAATCTCATCATATCTCTGGCACAGTCATCATATGCTAAGTGCTGCCATCCTATGCCATGTGCAATATCCCCTCTCTAATAATCTCATCATATCTCTGGCACAGTCACCATATGTTAGGTGCTGCCAACCTATGGCAAGTGCAGTATCCCATCTCTAATAATCTCATCATATCTCTGGCACAGTCACCATATGCTACGTGCTACCATCCTATGCCAAGTGCAGTATCACATCTCTAATAATCTCATCATATCTCTGGCACAGTCACCATATGGTAGGAGTGCCACGCTATGCCAAGTGCAGTATCCAATCACTAATAATATCATATGTTTGGCACAGTCACCATATGCTAGGTGCTGCCATCCTATGCCAAGTGCAGTATCCCATCTCCAATAATCTCATTATACCTTTGTCACAGTGACTACATGCTAGGTGCTTCCATCCTATGCCAAGTGCAGTATCCCATCTCTAATCATCTCATCATATCTCTGGCACAGTCACCATATACTATGTGCTGCCATCCCATGCCAAGTGCAGTATCACATCTCTAATAATTTCTTCATATCTCTGGCACAGTCTCCATATGATAGCTAGGTGCTGCCATCCTATGCCAAGTGCAATATCCCATCTCTAATAATATCCTACCTCTTGCACAGTCACCATATGCTAGGTGCTGCCATCCTATGTCAAGTGCAGTATCCCATCTCCAATAACATCATCATATCTCTGGCACAGTCACCATAAACTAGGTGCTGCCATCCTATGCCAAGTGCAGTATCCCATTGCTAATAATTTCATCATATCTGTGGCACAGTCATCATATGTTAGGTGCTGCCATCCTATGCCAAGTGCAGTATCCCATTTCTAATAATCTCATCATATCTCTGCCACAGTCACCATAAACTGGGTGCTGCCATCCTTTGCCAAGTGCAATATCCCATCTCTAATAATCTCATCATATCTCTGGCACAGTCAGCATATGCTATGTGCTGCCATCCTATGCCAAGTGCAGTATCCCATCTCTAATAATATCCTATCTCTGGCACAGTCACCATATGCTACGTGCTGCCATCCTATGTCAAGTGCAGTATCCCATCTCTAATAACCTCATCATATCTCTGGCACAATCACCATATGCTAGGTGCTGCCATCCTATGCCAAGTGCAGTATCACATGTCTAATAATATCATCATATCTGTAGCACAGTCTACATATGCTAGGTGCTGCGATCCAATGCCAAGTGCAGTATCCCATCTCTAATAATCTCATCACATCTCTGGCACAGTCACCATAAACTGGGTGCTGCCATCCTTTGCCAAGTGCAGTATCCCATCTCTAATAATCCCATCATATCTCTGGCACAGTCACCATACGCTAGGTGCTGCCATCCTATGTCCAGTGCAGTATCACATCTTTGATCATCTCATCATATCTCTGGCACAGTCCCCATATGTTAGGTGCTGCCATCCAATGCCAAGTGCAGTATCCCATCTCTAATATTCTCATCATATCTCTGGCACAGTCACCATAAAATAGGTGCTGACATACTATGCCAAGTGCAGTATCCCATCTCTAATAATCTCCTCATATCTCTGGCACAGTCATCATATGTTAGGTGCCGCCATCCTATGCCAAGTGCAGTACACTATCTCTAATAATCCCATCATATCTCTGGCACATTCACCAAATGCTAGGTGCTGCCATCCTATGCCAGGTGCAGTATCACGTCTCTAATCATCTCATCATGTCTCTGGCACAGTCACCATATGTTAGGTGCTGCCATCCTATGCCAAGTGCAGTATCCCATCTATAATAATCTCATCATATCTCTGGCACAGTCACCATATGCTACATGCTACCATCCTATGCCAAGTACAGTATCACATATCTAATCTCATCATATCCCTGGCACAGACACCATATGCTAGGCACTGCAATCCTATGCCAAGTGCAGTACTCCATCTCTAATCTCATCATATCCTTGGCACAGTCACCCTTTGCTAGGTTCTGGAAAGCTATGGCAAGTGCAGTAGCACATCACTAATAATCTCATCATATCTCTGGCCCAGTCTGCATATTCTAGGTGCTACCATCCTATGCCATGCACATTTTCCCATCTCTAATAATCTCATCACACATCTTGCACAGTCACCACATTCTAGGTGCTGCCATCCTATGGCAGCTGCAGTATCACATCTCTAATAATCTCATCATATCTCTGGCACAGTCACCACAAAAATAGTTGCTGACATCCTATGCCAAGTGCAGTATCCCATCTCTAATAATCTCATCATATCTCTGGCACAGTCATATGTTAGGTGCTGCCATCCTATGCCAAGTGCAGTATCCCATCTCTAATAATCTCACTATATCTCTGGCACAGTCAACATAAAATGGGAGCTGCCATCCTTTGCCAAGTGCAGTATCCCATCTCTAATAATCTCATCATATCTCTGGCACAGTCACCATATGCTAGGTGCTGCCATCCTATGTCCAGTGCAGTATCACATCTCTGATCATCTCATCATATCTCTGGCACAGTCACCACATGTTAGGTGCTGCCATGAAATGCCAAGTGCAGTGTCCCATCTCTAATATTCTCATCATATCTCTGGCACAGTCACCATATACTATGTGCTGCCATCCTATGCCAAGTGCAGTGTCCCATCTCTAATAATTTCTTCATATCTCTGGCACAGTCACCATATGCTAGGTAGGTGCTGCCATCCTATGCCAAGTGCAGTATCCCATCTCTAATAATATCATATCTCTGGCACAGTCACCACATGCTTGGTGCTGCCATCCTATGTCAAGTGCAGTATCCCATCTCTAATAACCTCATCATATCTCTGGCACAGTCACCATAAACTAGTTGCTGACATCCTATGCCAAGTGCAGTATCACATCTCTAATAATCTCATCATATCTCTGGCACAGTCACCATGTGGTAGGAGCTGCCACGCTATGCCAAGTGCAGTATCCCTTCACTAGTAATATCATATGTCTGGCACAGTCACCATATGCTAGGTGCTGCCATCCTATGCCAGGTGTAGTATCCCATCTCTAATAATCTCATCATATCTGTGGCACAGTTACCATAAACTAGTTGCTGACATCCTATGCCAAGTGCAGTATCACATCTCTAATAATCTCATCATATCTCTGGCACAGTCACCATGTGGTAGGAGCTGCCACGTTATGCCAAGTGCAGTATCCCTTCACTAATAATATCATATGTCTGGCACAGTCACCATATGCTAGGTGCTGCCATCCTATGCCAGGTGCAGTATCCCATCTCCAATAATCTCATCATACCTTTGTAACAGACACTACAAGCTAGGTGCTTCCATCCTATGCCAAGTGCAGTATTCCATCTCCAATAATCTCATCATATCTCTGGCACAGTCACGATATACTATGTGCTGCCTTCCAATGCCAAGTGCAATATCCCATCTCTAATAATTTCTTCATATCTCTGGCACAGTCACCATATGCTAGGTAGGTGCTCACATCCTATGCCAAGTGCAGTATCCCGTCTCTAATAATCTCATCATATCTCTAGCACAGTCGGCATATGCTAGGTGTTGCCATCCTATGCCAGGTGCAGTATCACATCTCTAATTTCATCATATCCCTAGCAAAGTCACCATATGCTAGGCACTGCCATCCTATGCCAAGAGCAGTACCCCATCTCTAATCTCATCATATCCTTGGCACAGTCACCCTATGCTAGGTGCTGCCAAGCTATGGCAAGTGCAGTATCCCATCTCTAATAATCTCATCATATCTCTGGCACAGTTACCATATGCTAGTTTCTGCCATCATATGCCAAGTGCAGTATCCCATCTCTAATCTCATCATATCGCTGGCACAGTCACCATATGCTAGGCACTGCAATCCTATGCCATGTGCAATATCCCATCTTTAATAATCTCATCATATCTCTGGCAAAGTCACCAAATGCTAGGCACTGTCATCCTATGCCAAGTACAGTATCCCATCTCTACTAATATCTTCATATCTCTGTCACAGTCACCATATGCTAAGTGCTGCCATCCTATGCCAAGTACAGTATCCCATCTCTACTAATCTCATCATATCTCTGTCACAGTCACCATATGCTAGGTGCTGCCATCCTATGCCAAGTACAGTATCCCACTTCGACTAATATCATCATATCTCTGGTACAGTCACCATATGCTAGGTGCTGCCATCCTATGCCAAGTACAGTATCCCACTTCTACTAATATCATCATATCTCAGTCACAGTCACCATATGCTAGGCACTGCAATCCTATGCCATGTGCAATATCCCATCTTTAATAATCTCATCATATCTCTGGCAAAGTCACCAAATGCTAGGCACTGTCATCCTATGCCAAGTGCAGTATCCCATCTCTAATAATCTCATCATATCTCTGAAACAGTCACCATATGCTAGGTGCTCCATCCTATGCCAAGTACAGTATCCCATCTCTACTAATATCATCATATTTCTGTCAGAGTCACCACACGTTAGGTGCTGCCATCCTATGCCAAGTGCAGTATTCCACCTCTAATAAGCTCATCATATCTCTGGCACACTCATCATATGCTACGTGCTACCATCCTATGCCAAGTGCCGTATCCCATCCCTAATAATCTCATATCCCTGGCATAGTCACCATTGCTAGGAGCTGCCACGCTATGCAAAGTGCAGTATCCCATCACTAATAATATCATATGTCTTGCACAGTCACCATGTGCTAGGGGCTGCCATTGTATGCCAAGTGCAGTATCACATCTCTAATGATCTCATCATATCTGTGCCACAGTCACCATAAGGTAGGTCCTGCCATTCTATGCCAAGTGCAGTATCACATCTCTAATAATCTCATCATATCTCTGGCACAGTCACGATATGGTAGGAGCTGCCACGCTATGCCAAGTGCAGTATCCCTTCACTAATAATGTCATATGTCTGACACAGTCACCATGTGCTAGGTGCTGCCATCCTATGCCAAGGGCAGTATCCCATCTCCAATAATCTCATCATACCTTTATCACAGTCACTACAAACTAGGTTCTTCCATCCTATGCCAAGTGCAGTATCCCATCTCTAATAATCTCATCATATCTCTGGCACAGTCACCATATACTATGTGCTGCCTTCCTATGCCAAGTGCAGTATCCCATCTCTAATAATTTCTTCATATCTCTGGCACAGTCACCATATCCTAGGTAGGTGCTCGAAACATATGCCAAGTGCAGGTATCCCATCTCTAATAATCTCATCATGTCTCTTGCACAATCATCATATATTAGGTTCCGCCATCCTGTGCCAAGTGCAGTATCCCATCTCTAATAATCTCATCATATCCCTGGCACAGTCATCATATGCTAGGCACTGCCATCCTATGCCAAGCGCAGTACCCCACCTCTAATCTCATCATATCCTTGGCACAGTCACGCTATGCTAGGTGCTGCCAAACTATGGCAAGTGCAGTATCCCATCTCTAATAATCTCATCATATCTCTGGCACAGTCACCATATGCTAGTTTACGCCATCCTATGCCAAGTGCAGTACCCCATCTCTAATCTCATCATATCCTTGGCACAGTCACCCTATGCTAGGTGCTGCCAAGCTATGGCAAGTGCAGTATCACATCTCTAATAATCTCATATCTCTGGCACAGCCACCATGTGCTAGGCGCTGCAATCCAATGCCAAGTGCAGTATCACATCACTAATAATCTCATGATATCTCTGGCCAGTCCGCATATGCTAGGTGTTACCATCCTATGCCAAGCGCAGTGTCCCATCTCTAATAATCTCATCACATCTCTTGCACAGTCACCACATGCTAGGTGCTGCCATCCTATGGCAAGTGCAGTGTCACATCTCTAATAATCTCATATCTCTGACACAGCCACCTTGTGCTAGGTGCTGCCGTCCTATGCCAAGTGCAGTATCCTATCTCTAATAAGATCATGCTATCTCTGGCACAGTCACTATTTGCTAGGTGCAGCCATCCTATCTCTAATAATCACATCATATCTCTGGCACAGTCACCATATGCTAGGCGCTGTCATCCTATGCCAAGTATAGTATCCCATCTCTACTAATATCATCATATCTCTGTCACAGTCACCATATGCTAAGTGCTGCCATCCTATGCCCTGTGCAGTATCCCATCTCTAATAATCTCATCATATCTCTGGTACAGTCACCATATGTTAGGTGCTGCCATCCTATGCCAAGTACAGTATCCCATCTCTACTAATATCATCATATCTCTGTCACAGTCACCATATGCTAAGTGCTGCCATCCCATGCCTTGTGCAGTATCCCATCTCTTATAATCTCATCATATCTCTGGCACAGTCACCATATGTTAGGTGCTGCCATCCAATGCCAAGTGCAGTAACCCATCTCTAATATTCTCATCATATCTCTGGCACAGTCACCATAAACTAGTTGCTGACATCCTATGCCAAGTGCAGTATCCCATCTCTAATAATATCATCATATCTCTGGCACAGTCACCATAAAATGGGTGCTGCCATCCTTTGCCAAGTGCAGTAGCCCATCTCTAATAATCTCATCATATCTCTGGCACAGTCACCATATGCTAGGTGCTGCCATCCTATGTCCAGTGCAGTATCACATCTCTGATCATCTCATCATATCTCTGGCACAGTCAACATATGTTAGGTGATGCCATTAAATGCCAAGTGCAGTATCCCATCTCTAATATTCTCATCATATCTCTGGCACAGTCACCAGAAACTAGGTGCTGACATCCTATGCCAAGTGCAGTATCCCATCTGCAATAATCTCATCATACCTTTGTCACAGTCACTACATGCTAGGTGGTTCCATCCTATGCCAAGCGCAGTATCCCATCTCTAATAATCTCATCATATCTCTGGCACAGTCACCATATACTATGTGCTGCCATCCTATGCCATGTGCAGTATGCCATCTCTAATAATTTCTTCATATCTCTAGCACAGTCACCATATGCTAGGTAGGTGCTGCCATCCTATGCCAAGTGCAGTATCCCATCTCTAATAATATCATATCTCTGGCACAGTCACCATAAACTAGTTGCTGACATCCTATGCCAAGTGCAGTATCACATCTCTAATAATCTCATCATATCTCTGGCACAGTCACCATATGGTAGGAGCTGCCACGCTATGCCAAGTGCAGTATCCCTTCACTAATAATATCAAATGTCTGGAACAGTCACCATATGCTAGGTGCTGCCATCCTATGCCAAGTGCAGTATCCCATCTCCAATAATCTCATCATACCTTTGTCACAGTCACTACAAGCTAGGTGCTTCCATCCTATGCCAAGTACAGTATCCCATCTCTAATAATCCCATCATATGGGACAGTCACCATATACTATGTGCTGCCTTCCTATGCCAAGTGCAGTACCCCATCTCTAATAATCTCATCATGTCTCTTGCACAGTCATCATATGTTAGGTGCTGGCATCCTATGCCAAGTGCAGTATCCCATCTCTAATTATCTCATCATATCTCTGGCACATACACCATATGCTAGGCTCTGCCATCCTGTGCCAGGTGCAGTATCACATCTCTAATTTCATCATATCACTGGCACAGTCACCATATGCTAGGCACTGCCATCCTATGCCAAGCGCAGTACCCCATCTCTAATCTCATCATATCCTTGGCACAGTCACCCAATGCTAGGTCCTGCCAAGCTATGGCAAGTGCAGTATCCCATCTCTAATAATCTCATCATATATCTGGCACAGTCACCATATGCTAGTTTCTGCCATCCTATGCCAAGTGCAGTATCCCATCTCTAATCTCATCATATCCCTGGCACAGTCTCCATATGCTAGGCACCGCCATCCTATGCCATGTGCAGTACCCCATCTCTAATCTCATCATATCCTTGGCACAGTCACCCTATGCTAGGTGCTGCCAAGCTATGGCAAGTGCAGTATCACATCTCTAATAATCTCATATCTCTGGCCAGTCCGCATATGCTAGGTGTTACCATCCTATGCCAAGCGCAGTGTCCCATCTCTAATACTCTCATCACATCTCTTGCACAGTCACCACATGTTAGGTGCTGCCATCCTATGGCAAGTGCAGTATCACATATCTAATAATCTCATATCTCTGACACAGCCACCATGTGCTAAGTGCTGCCATCCTATGCCGAGTGCAGTAACCTATCTCTAATAAGATCATGTTATCTCTGGCACAGTCACCATATGCTAAGTGCTGTCAATCTATGCCATGTGCAGTATCCCATCTCTAATAATCTCATCATATCTCTGGTACAGTCACCATATGCTAGGAGCTGCCATCCTATGCCAATTACAGTATCCCATCTCTACTAATATCGTCATATCTCTGTCACAGTCACCATATGGTAAGTGCTGCCATCCCATGCCATGTGCAGTATCCCATCTCTAATATTCTCATCATATCTCTGGCACAGTCACCATAAGCTAGTTGCTGAAATCCTATGACAAGTGCAGTATCCCATCTCTAATAATCTTATCATATCTCTGGCACAGTCATCATATGTTAGGTGCTGCCATCCTATGCCAAGTGCAGTATGCCATCTCTAATAATCTCATCATATCTCTGGCACAGTCACCATAAAATGGGTGCTGCCAACCTTTGCCAAGTGCAGTATCCCATCTCTAATAATCTCATCATATCTCTGGCACAGTCACCATATGCTAGGTGCTGCCATCCTATGTCCAGTGCAGTATCACATCTCTGATCATCTCATCATATCTCTGGCACAGTCACCATATGTTAGGTGCTGCCATTAAATGCCAAGTGCAGTATCCTATCTCTAATATTCTCATCATATCTCTGGCACAGTCACCATAAACTAGGTGCTGACATCCTATGCCAAGTGCAGTATCCCATCTCCAATAATCTCATCATACCTTTGTCACAGTCACTACATGCTACATGCCAAGTGCAGTATCCCTTCTCTAATAATCTCATCATATCTCTGGCACAGTCACAATATACTATGTGCTGCCATCCTATGCCAAGTGCAGTATCCCATCTCTAATAATGTCTTCATATCTCTGGCACAGTCACCAAATACTAGGTAGGTACTGCGATCCTATGCTAAATTCAGTATCCCATCTCTAATAATATCATATCTCTGGCACAGTCACCATATGCTTGGTGCTGCCATCCTATGTCAAGTGCAGTATCCCATCTCTAATAACCTCATCATATCTCTGGCACAGTCACCATAAACTGGGTGCTGCCATCCTTTGCCAAGTGCAGTATCCCATCTCTAATAATCTCATCATATCTCTAGCACAGTCACCATATGCTAGGTGCTGCCATCCTATGTCCAGTGCAGTATCACATCTCTGATCATCTCATCATATATCTGGCTCAGTCACCATATGCTAGGTGCTGCCATCATATGCCAGGTGCAGTATCACATCTCTAAAAAAATCATCATGTCTCTGGCACAGTCACCACATGCTAGTTTCTGCCATCCTATGCCAAGTGCAGCATCCCATCTCCTATCTCATCATATCCCTGGCACAGTCACCATATGCTAGGCACTGCCATCCTATGCCAAGTGCAGTACCCCATCTCTAATCTCATATCCCCCGCACAGTCACCCTATGCTAGGTGCTGACAAGCTATGGCAAGTGCAGTATCACATCTCTAATAATCTCATATCTCTGGCACAGCCACAATATGCTAGGCGCTGCAATCCTATGCCAAGTGCAGTACTTCATCTCTAATAATCTCATCATATCTCTGGCCCAGTCCGCATATGCTAGGTGCTGCCATCCTATGCCAAGCACAGAGTCCCATCTCTAATAATCTCATCACATCTCTTGCACAGTCACCACATGCTAGGTGCTGCCCTCATATGGCAAGTGCAGTATTTCATCTCTACTAATATCATCATATCTCTGTCACAGTCGCCATCTGTTAGGTGCTGCCATCCAATGCCAAGTGCAGTGTCACATCTCTAATATTCTCATCATATCTCTGGCCAGTCACCATAAACTAGGTGCTGACATCCTATGCCAAGTGCAGTACCAGTGTTTTATGTACAAGCACCCTGATGCCCGCGGGCTACCGGCGCTATACAAAAATTAAATACATACATACATCTCTAATAATTTCTTCATATATCTGGAACAGTCACCATATGCTAGGTAGGTGCTGCCATCCTATGCCAAGGGCAGTATCACATCTCTGATAATCTCATCATGTCTCTGGCACAGTCAGCATATGCTAGGTGCTGCCATCCCATGCCAAGTGCAGTATCCCATCTCTAATAATGTCATATCTCTGGCCCAGTCCGCATATACTAGGTGCTGCCATCCTATGCTAAGCACAGTATCCCATTTCTAATAATCTCTTCACATCTCTTGCACAGTCACCACATGCTAGGTGCTGCCATCCTATGGCAAGTGCAGTATCCCATCTCTACTAATATCATAATATCTCTGGCACAATCACCACATGCTAGTTTCTGCCATCCTATGCCAAGTGCAGTATCCCATCTCTAATAATTTCTTCATATCTCTGGCACAGTCACCATAAACTAGGTGCTGACATCCTATGCCAAGTGCAGTACCAGTGTTTTATGTACAAGCGCCCTGATGCCCGCGGGCTACCAGCGCTATACAAAAATTAAATACATACATACATCTCTAATAATTTCTTCATATATCTGGAACAGTCACCATATGCTAGGTAGGTGCTGCCATCCTATGCCAAGTGCAGTATCACATCTCTAATAATCTCTTCACATCTCTTGCACAGTCACCACATGCTAGGTGCTGCCATCCTATGGCAAGTGCAGTATCCCATCTCTAATAATATCATCATATCTCTGGCACAATCACCACATGCTAGTTTCTGCCATCCTATGCCAAGTGCAGTATCCCATCTCTAATAATTTCTTCATATCTCTGGCACAGTCACCATATGCTAGGTAGGTGCTGCCATCCTATGCCAAGTGCAATATCACATCTCCAATAATCTCATCATGTCTCTGGCACAGTCAGCATATGCTAGGAGCTGCCATCCTATGTCAAGTGCAGTATCCCATCTCTAATAATATCATATCTCTGGCACAGTCACCATATGCTAGATGCTGCCATCCTATTTCAAGTGTAGTATTCCATCTCTAATAACCTCATCATAACTCTGGCACAGCCACCATAAACTGGGTCTTGCCATCCTTTGCCAAGTGCAGTATCGCATCTCTTATAATCTCACCATATCTCTGGCTCAGTCACCACATGCTAGGTGCTGCCATCCCATGCCATGTGCAGTATCCCATCTCTTATAATCTCACCATATCTCTGGCTCAGTCACCACATGCTAGGTGCTGCCATCCCATGCCATGTGCAGTATCCCATCTCTTATAATCTTACCATATCTCTGGCACAGTCACCATATGTTAGGTGCTGCCATCCAATGCCAAGTGCAGTATCCCATCTCTAATAATCTCATCATATCTCTGGCACAGTCACCATAAAATAGTTGCTGCCATCCAATGCCAAGTGCAGTATCATATCTCTAATAATCTCACCATATCTCTGGCACAGTCAACATAAAATGGGTGCTGCCATCCTTTGCCAAGTGCAGTATCCCATCTCTAATAATCTCATCATATCTCTGGCACAGTCACCATAAACTAGGTGCTGCCATCCTATGTCCAGTGCAGTATCACATCTCTGATCATCTCATCATATCTCTGGCACAGTCACCATATGCATTAAATGCCAAGTGCAGCATCCCATCTCTAATATTCTCATCATATCTCTGGCACAGTCACCATATACTATGTGCCGCCATCCTATGCCAAGTGCAGTATCCCATCTCTAATAATTTCTTCATATCTCTGGCACAGTCACCATAAAGTGGGTGCTGCCATCCTTTGCCAAGTGCAGTATCCCATTTCTAATAATCTCATCATATCTCTGGCACAGTCACCGCATGCCAGGTGCTGCCATCCTATGGCAAGTGCAGTATCCCATCTCTACTAATATCATCATATCTCTGTCACAGTCACCATATGCTAAGTGCTGCCATCCCATGCCATGTGCAGTATCCCATCTCTTATAATGTCACCATATCTCTGGCAAAGTCACCATAAAATAGTTGCTGACATCCTATGCCAAGTGCAGTATCCCATCTCTAATAATCTCACCATATCTCTGGCACAGTCACCATAAATTGGGTGCTGCCATCCTTTGCCAAGTGCAGTATCCCATCTCTAATAATCTCATCATATCTCTGGCACAGTCACCACATGCTAGGTGCTGCCATCCTATGGCAAGTGCAGTATCCCATCTCTACTAATATCATCATATCTCTGTCACAGTCACCATATGCTAAGTGCTGCCATCCCATGCCATGTGCAGTATCCCATCTCTTATAATCTTACCATATCTCTGGCACAGTCACCATATGTTAGGTGCTGCCATCCAATGCCAAGTGCAGTATCCCATCTCTAATTATCTCATCATATCTCTGGCACATTCACCATAAAATAGTTGCTGCCATCCAATGCCAAGTGCAGTATCCTATCTCTAATAATCTCACCATATCTCTGGCACAGTCAACATAAAATGGGTGCTGCCATCCTTTGCCAAGTGCAGTATCCCATCTCTAATAATCTCATCATATCTCTGGCACAGTCACCATAAACTAGGTGCTGCCATCCTATGTCCAGTGCAGTATCACATCTCTGATCATCTCATCATATCTCTGGCACAGTCACCATATGCATTAAATGCCAAGTGCAGCATCCCATCTCTAATATTCTCATCATATCTCTGGCACAGTCACCATATACTATGTGCCGCCATCCTATGCCAAGTGCAGTATCCCATCTCTAATAATTTCTTCATATCTCTGGCACAGTCACCATATGCTAGGTAGGTGCTGCCATCCTATGCCAAGTGCAGTATCCCATCTCTAATAATATCATATCTCTGGCACAGTCACCATAAAGTGGGTGCTGCCATCCTTTGCCAAGTGCAGTATCCCATCTCTAATAATCTCATCATATCTCTGGCACAGTCACCATAAACTAGTTGCTGACATCCTATGCCAAGTGCAGTATCACATCTCTAATAATTTCTTCAAATCTCTGGCACAGTCACCATATGCTTGGTGCTGCCATCCTATGTCAAGTGCAGTATCGCATTCTAATAATCTCATCATATCTCTGGCACAATCACCACATGCTAGGTGCTGCCATCCTATGGCAAGTGCAGTATCCCATCTTTACTAATATCATCATATCTCTGTCACAGTCACCATATGCTAAGTGCTGCCATCCCATGCCATGTGCAGTATCCCATCTCTTATAATCTCACCATATCTCTGGCACAGTCACCATATGTTAGGTGCTGCCATCCAATGCCAAGTGCAGTATCCCATCTCTAATATTCTCATCATATCTCTGGCAAAGTCACCATAAAATAGTTGCTGACATCCTATGCCAAGTGCAGTATCCCATTTCTAATAATCTCATCATATATCTGGCACAGTCACCATAAAATAGTTGCTGACATCCTCTGCCAAGTGCAATATCCAATATCTAATAATCTCACCATATCTCTGGCACAGTCACCATAAATTGGGTGCTGCCATCCTTTGCCAAGTGCAGTATCCCATCTCTAATAATCTCATCATATCTCTGGCACAGTCACCACATGCTAGGTGCTGCCATCCTATGGCAAGTGCAGTATCCCATCTCTACTAATATCATCATATCTCTGTCACAGTCACCATATGCTAAGTGCTGCCATCCCATGCCATGTGCAGTATCCCATCTCTTATAATCTTACCATATCTCTGGCACAGTCACCATATGTTAGGTGCTGCCATCCAATGCCAAGTGCAGTATCCTATCTCTAATAATCTCACCATATCTCTGGCACAGTCAACATAAAATGGGTGCTGCCATCCTTTGCCAAGTGCAGTATCCCATCTCTAATAATCTCATCATATCTCTGGCACAGTCACCATAAACTAGGTGCTGCCATCCTATGTCCAGTGCAGTATCACATCTCTGATCATCTCATCATATCTCTGGCACAGTCACCATATGCATTAAATGCCAAGTGCAGCATCCCATCTCTAATATTCTCATCATATCTCTGGCACAGTCACCATATACTATGTGCCGCCATCCTATGCCAAGTGCAGTATCCCATCTCTAATAATTTCTTCATATCTCTGGCACAGTCACCATATGCTAGGTAGGTGCTGCCATCCTATGCCAAGTGCAGTATCCCATCTCTAATAATATCATATCTCTGGCACAGTCACCATAAAGTGGGTGCTGCCATCCTTTGCCAAGTGCAGTATCCCATTTCTAATAATCTCATCATATCTCTGGCACAGTCACCGCATACCAGGTGCTGCCATGCTATGGCAAGTGCAGTATCCCATCTCTACTAATATCATCATATCTCTGTCACAGTCACCATATGCTAAGTGCTGCCATCCCATGCCATGTGCAGTATCCCATCTCTTATAATGTCACCATATCTCTGGCAAAGTCACCATAAAATAGTTGCTGACATCCTATGCCAAGTGCAGTATCCCATCTCTAATAATCTCACCATATCTCTGGCACAGTCACCATAAATTGGGTGCTGCCATCCTTTGCCAAGTGCAGTATCCCATCTCTAATAATCTCATCATATCTCTGGCACAGTCACCACATGCTAGGTGCTGCCATCCTATGGCAAGTGCAGTATCCCATCTCTACTAATATCATCATATCTCTGTCACAGTCACCATATGCTAAGTGCTGCCATCCCATGCCATGTGCAGTATCCCATCTCTTATAATCTTACCATATCTCTGGCACAGTCACCATATGTTAGGTGCTGCCATCCAATGCCAAGTGCAGTATCCCATCTCTAATTATCTCATCATATCTCTGGCACATTCACCATAAAATAGTTGCTGCCATCCAATGCCAAGTGCAGTATCCTATCTCTAATAATCTCACCATATCTCTGGCACAGTCAACATAAAATGGGTGCTGCCATCCTTTGCCAAGTGCAGTATCCCATCTCTAATAATCTCATCATATCTCTGGCACAGTCACCATAAACTAGGTGCTGCCATCCTATGTCCAGTGCAGTATCACATCTCTGATCATCTCATCATATCTCTGGCACAGTCACCATATGCATTAAATGCCAAGTGCAGCATCCCATCTCTAATATTCTCATCATATCTCTGGCACAGTCACCATATACTATGTGCCGCCATCCTATGCCAAGTGCAGTATCCCATCTCTAATAATTTCTTCATATCTCTGGCACAGTCACCATATGCTAGGTAGGTGCTGCCATCCTATGCCAAGTGCAGTATCCCATCTCTAATAATATCATATCTCTGGCACAGTCACCATAAAGTGGGTGCTGCCATCCTTTGCCAAGTGCAGTATCCCATCTCTAATAATCTCATCATATCTCTGGCACAGTCACCATAAACTAGTTGCTGACATCCTATGCCAAGTGCAGTATCACATCTCTAATAATTTCTTCAAATCTCTGGCACAGTCACCATATGCTTGGTGCTGCCATCCTATGTCAAGTGCAGTATCGCATTCTAATAATCTCATCATATCTCTGGCACAATCACCACATGCTAGGTGCTGCCATCCTATGGCAAGTGCAGTATCCCATCTTTACTAATATCATCATATCTCTGTCACAGTCACCATATGCTAAGTGCTGCCATCCCATGCCATGTGCAGTATCCCATCTCTTATAATCTCACCATATCTCTGGCACAGTCACCATATGTTAGGTGCTGCCATCCAATGCCAAGTGCAGTATCCCATCTCTAATATTCTCATCATATCTCTGGCAAAGTCACCATAAAATAGTTGCTGACATCCTATGCCAAGTGCAGTATCCCATTTCTAATAATCTCATCATATCTCTGGCACAGTCACCATAAAATAGTTGCTGACATCCTCTGCCAAGTGCAATATCCAATATCTAATAATCTCACCATATCTCTGGCACAGTCACCATAAATTGGGTGCTGCCATCCTTTGCCAAGTGCAGTATCCCATCTCTAATAATCTCATCATATCTCTGGCACAGTCACCACATGCTAGGTGCTGCCATCCTATGGCAAGTGCAGTATCCCATCTCTACTAATATCATCATATCTCTGTCACAGTCACCATATGCTAAGTGCTGCCATCCCATGCCATGTGCAGTATCCCATCTCTTATAATCTTACCATATCTCTGGCACAGTCACCATATGTTAGGTGCTGCCATCCAATGCCAAGTGCAGTATCCTATCTCTAATAATCTCACCATATCTCTGGCACAGTCAACATAAAATGGGTGCTGCCATCCTTTGCCAAGTGCAGTATCCCATCTCTAATAATCTCATCATATCTCTGGCACAGTCACCATAAACTAGGTGCTGCCATCCTATGTCCAGTGCAGTATCACATCTCTGATCATCTCATCATATCTCTGGCACAGTCACCATATGCATTAAATGCCAAGTGCAGCATCCCATCTCTAATATTCTCATCATATCTCTGGCACAGTCACCATATACTATGTGCCGCCATCCTATGCCAAGTGCAGTATCCCATCTCTAATAATTTCTTCATATCTCTGGCACAGTCACCATATGCTAGGTAGGTGCTGCCATCCTATGCCATGTGCAGTATCCCATCTCTAATAATATCATATCTCTGGCACAGTCACCATAAAGTGGGTGCTGCCATCCTTTGCCACGTGCAGTATCCCATCTCTAATAATCTCATCATATCTCTGGCACAGTCACCATAAACTAGTTGCTGACATCCTATGCCAAGTGCAGTATCACATCTCTAATAATTTCTTCATATCTCTGGCACAGTCACCATATGCTTGGTGCTGCCATCCTATGTCAAGTGCAGTATCCCATCTCTAATAACCTCATCATATCTCTGGCACAGTCACCATAAAGTGGGTGCTGCCATCCTTTGCCAAGTGCAGTATCCCATCTCTAATAATCTCATCATATCTCTGGCACAGTCACCATAAACTAGTTGCTGACATCCTATGCCAAGTGCAGTATCACATCTCTAATAATCTCATCATATCTCTGGCACAGTTGCCATATGGTAGGAGCTGCCACGCTATGCCAAGTGCAGTATCCCTTCACTAATAATATCATATGTCTGGCACAGTCACCACATGCTAGGTGCTGCCATCCTATGCCAAGTGCAGTATCCCATCTCCAATAATCTCATCATATCTCTGGCACAGTTGCCATATGGTAGGAGCTGCCACGCTATGCCAAGTGCAGTATCCCTTCACTAATAATATCATATGTCTGGCACAGAAACTACAAGATAGGTGCTTCCATCCTATGCCAAGTGCAGTATCCCATCTCTAATAATCTCAATTTATCTCTGGCACAGTCACCATATACTATGTGCTGCCTTCCTATGCCAAGTGCAGTATCCCATCTCTAATAATTTCTTCATATCTCGAGCACAGTCACCATATGCTAGGTAGGTGCTCACATCCTATGCCAAGTGCAGTATCCCGTCTCTAATAATATAATCATGTCTCTTGCACAGTCATCATATGTTAGGTGCCGCCATCCTATGCCAGGTGCAGTATCACATCTCTAATCTCATCATATCCCTGGCACAGTCACCATATGCTAGGCACTGCCATCCTATGCCAAGCGCAGTACCCCATCTCTAATCTCATCATATCCTTGGCACAGTCACCATATGCTAGGTGCTGCCAAGCTATGGCAAGTGCAGTATCCCAACTCTAATAATCTCATCATATCTCTGGCACAGTTACCATATGTTAGTTTCTGCCATCCTATGCCAAAAGCAGTATCCCATCTCTAATCTCATCATATCCCTGGCACAGTCACCATATGCTAGGCAATGCCATCCTATGCCATGTGCAGTACCCCATCTCTAATCTCATCATATCCTTGGCACAGTCACCACATGCCAGGTGCTGCCATCCCATGGCAAGTGCAGTATCCCATCTCTACTAATATCATCATATCTCTGTCACAGTCACCATATGCTAAGTGCTGCCATCCCATGCCATGTGCAGTATCCCATCTCTTATAATCTCACCATATCTCTGGCACAGTCACCATATGTTAGGTGCTGCCATCCAATGCCAAGTGCAGTATCCCATCTCTAATATTCTCATCATATCTCTGGCACAGTCACCATAAAATAGTTGTTGATATCCTATGCCAAGTGCAGAATCCCATCTCTAATAATCTCATCATATCTCTGGCACAGTCACCATAAAATAGTTGCTGACATCCTCTGCCAAGTGCAATATCCAATCTCTAATAATCTCACCATATCTCTGGCACAGTCACCATAAATTGGGTGCTGCCATCCTTTGCCAAGTGCAGTATCCCATCTCTTATAATCTCATCATATCTCTGGCACAGTCACCACATGCTAGGTGCTGCCATCCTATGGCAAGTGCAGTATCCCATCTCTACTAATATCATCATATCTCTGTCACAGTCACCATATGCTAAGTGCTGCCATCCCATGCCATGTGCAGTATCCCATCTCTTATAATCTCACCATATCTCTGGCACAGTCACCATATGTTAGGTGCTGCCATCCAATGCCACGTGCAGTATCCCATCTCTAATATTCTCATCATATCTCTGGCACAGTCACCATAAAATAGTTGCTGACATCCTATGCCAAGTGCAGTATCCCATCTCTAATAATCTCATCATATCTCTGGCACAGTCACCATAAAATAGTTGCTGACATCCTCTGCCAAGTGCAATATCACATCTCCAATAATCTCATCATGTCTCTGGCACAGTCAGCATATGCTAGGAGCTGCCATCCTATGTCAAGTGCAGTATCCCATCGCTAATAATATCATATCTCTGGCACAGTCACCATATGCTAGGTGCTGCCATCCTATTTCAAGTGCAGTATTCCATCTCTAATAACCTCATCATATCTCTGGCACAGTCACCATAAACTGGGTCTTGCCATCCTTTGCCAAGTACAGTATCGCATTCTAATAATCTCATCATATCTCTGGCACAATCACCACATGCTAGGTGCTGCCATCCTATGGCAAGTGCAGTATCCCATCTTTACTAATATCATCATATCTCTGTCACAGTCACCATATGCTAAGTGCTGCCATCCCATGCCATGTGCAGTATCCCATCTCTTATAATCTCACCATATCTCTGGCACAGTCACCATATGTTAGGTGCTGCCATCCAATGCCAAGTGCAGTATCCCATCTCTAATATTCTCATCATATCTCTGGCAAAGTCACCATAAAATAGTTGCTGACATCCTATGCCAAGTGCAGTATCCCATCTCTAATAATCTCATCATATCTCTGGCACAGTCACCATAAAATAGTTGCTGACATCCTCTGCCAAGTGCAATATCAAATATCTAATAATCTCACCATATCTCTGGCACAGTCACCATAAATTGGGTGCTGCCATCCTTTGCCAAGTGCAGTATCCCATCTCTAATAATCTCATCATATCTCTGGCACAGTCACCACATGCTAGGTGCTGCCATCCTATGGCAAGTGCAGTATCCCATCTCTACTAATATCATCATATCTCTGTCACAGTCACCATATGCTAAGTGCTGCCATCCCATGCCATGTGCAGTATCCCATCTCTTATAATCTTACCATATCTCTGGCACAGTCACCATATGTTAGGTGCTGCCATCCAATGCCAAGTGCAGTATCCCATCTCTAATTATCTCATCATATCTCTGGCACAGTCACCATAAAATAGTTGCTGCCATCCAATGCCAAGTGCAGTATCCTATCTCTAATAATCTCACCATATCTCTGGCACAGTCAACATAAAATGGGTGCTGCCATCCTTTGCCAAGTGCAGTATCGCATCTCCAATAATCTCATCATATCTCTGGCACAGTCACCATAAACTAGGTGCTGCCATCCTATGTCCAGTGCAGTATCACATCTCTGATCATCTCATCATATCTCTGGCACAGTCACCATATGCATTAAATGCCAAGTGCAGCATCCCATCTCTAATATTCTCATCATATCTCTGGCACAGTCACCATATACTATGTGCCGCCATCCTATGCCAAGTGCAGTATCCCATCTCTAATAATTTCTTCATATCTCTGGCACAGTCACCATATGCTAGGTAGGTGCTGCCATCCTATGCCAAGTGCAGTATCCCATCTCTAATAATATCATATCTCTGGCACAGTCACCATAAAGTGGGTGCTGCCATCCTTTGCCAAGTGCAGTATCCCATCTCTAATAATCTCATCATATCTCTGGCACAGTCACCATAAACTAGTTGCTGACATCCTATGCCAAGTGCAGTATCACATCTCTAATAATTTCTTCATATCTCTGGCACAGTCACCATATGCTTGGTGCTGCCATCCTATGTCAAGTGCAGTATCGCATTCTAATAATCTCATCATATCTCTGGCACAATCACCACATGCTAGGTGCTACCATCCTATGGCAAGTGCAGTATCCCATCTTTACTAATATCATCATATCTCTGTCACAGTCACCATATGCTAAGTGCTGCCATCCCATGCCATGTGCAGTATCCCATCTCTTATAATCTCACCATATCTCTGGCACAGTCACCATATGTTAGGTGCTGCCATCCAATGCCAAGTGCAGTATCCCATCTCTAATATTCTCATCATATCTCTGGCAAAGTCACCATAAAATAGTGGCTGACATCCTATGCCAAGTGCAGTATCCCATCTCTAATAATCTCATCATATCTCTGGCACAGTCACCATAAAATAGTTGCTGACATCCTCTGCCAAGTGCAATATCCAATATCTAATAATCTCACCATATCTCTGGTACAGTCACCATAAATTGGGTGCTGCCATCCTTTGCCAAGTGCAGTATCCCATATCTAATAATCTCATCATATCTCTGGCACAGTCACCACATGCTAGGTGCTGCCATCCTATGGCAAGTGCAGTATCCCATCTCTACTAATATCATCATATCTCTGTCACAGTCACCATATGCTAAGTGCTGCCATCCCATGCCATGTGCAGTATCCCATCTCTTATAATCTTACCATATCTCTGGCACAGTCACCATATGTTAGGTGCTGCCATCCAATGCCAAGTGCAGTATCCCATCTCTAATTATCTCATCATATCTCTGGCACAGTCACCATAAAATAGTTGCTGCCATCCAATGCCAAGTGCAGTATCCTATCTCTAATAATCTCACCATATCTCTGGCACAGTCAACATAAAATGGGTGCTGCCATCCTTTGCCAAGTGCAGTATCCCATCTCTAATAATCTCATCATATCTCTGGCACGGTCACCATAAACTAGGTGCTGCCATCCTATGTCCAGTGCAGTATCACATCTCTGATCATCTCATCATATCTCTGGCACAGTCACCATATGCATTAAATGCCAAGTGCAGCATCCCATCTCTAATATTCTCATCATATCTCTGGCACAGTCACCATATACTATGTGCCGCCATCCTATGCCAAGTGCAGTATCCCATCTCTAATAATTTCTTCATATCTCTGGCACAGTCACCATATGCTAGGTAGGTGCTGCCATCCTATGCCAAGTGCAGTATCCCATCTCTAATAATATCATATCTCTGGCACAGTCACCATAAAGTGGGTGCTGCCATCCTTTGCCAAGTGCAGTATCCCATCTCTAATAATCTCATCATATCTCTGGCAAAGTCACCATAAACTAGTTGCTGACATCCTATGCCAAGTGCAGTATCACATCTCTAATAATTTCTTCATATCTCTGGCACAGTCACCATATGCTTGGTGCTGCCATCCTATGTCAAGTGCAGTATCCCATCTCTAATAACCTCATCATATCTCTGGCACAGTCACCATAAAGTGGGTGCTGCCATCCTTTGCCAAGTGCAGTTTCCCATCTCTAATAATCTCATCATATCTCTGGCACAGTCACCATAAACTAGTTGCTGACATCCTATGCCAAGTGCAGTATCACATCTCTAATAATCTCATCATATCTCTGGCACAGTTGCCATATGGTAGGAGCTGCCACGCTATGCCAAGTGCAGTATCCCTTCACTAATAATATCATATGTCTGGCACAGTCACCACATGCTAGGTGCTGCCATCCTATGCCAAGTGCAGTATCCCATCTCCAATAATCTCATCATATCTCTGGCACAGTTGCCATATGGTAGGAGCTGCCACGCTATGCCAAGTGCAGTATCCCTTCACTAATAATATCATATGTCTGGCACAGACACTACAAGCTAGGTGCTTCCATCCTATGCCAAGTGCAGTATCCCATCTCTAATAATCTCAATTTATCTTTGGCACAGTCACCATATACTATGTGCTGCCTTCCTATGCCAAGTGCAGTATCCCATCTCTAATAATTTCTTCATATCTCGAGCACAGTCACCATATGCTAGGTAGGTGCTCACATCCTATGCCAAGTGCAGTATCCCGTCTCTAATAATATAATCATGTCTCTTGCACAGTCATCATATGTTAGGTGCCGCCATCCTATGCCAGGTGCAGTATCACATCTCTAATCTCATCATATCCCTGGCACAGTCACCATATGCTAGGCACTGCCATCCTATGCCAAGCGCAGTACCCCATCTCTAATCTCATCATATCCTTGGCACAGTCACCATATGCTAGGTGCTGCCAAGCTATGGCAAGTGCAGTATCCCAACTCTAATAATCTCATCATATCTCTGGCACAGTTACCATATGCTAGTTTCTGCCATCCTATGCCAAAAGCAGTATCCCATCTCTAATCTCATCATATCCCTGGCACAGTCACCATATGCTAGGCACTGCCATCCTATGACATGTGCATTACCCCATCTCTAATCTCATCATATCCTTGGCACAGTCACCCTATGCTAGGTGCTGCAAAGCTATGGCAAGTGCAGTATCACATCTCTATTAATCTCATATCTCTGGCACAGCCATCATATGCTAGGTGCTGCCATCCTATGCCAAGTGCAGTATCACATCCCGAATAATCTCATCATATCTCTGGCCATTCCGCATATGCTAGGTGTTACCATCCAATGCCAAGCGCAGTGTCCCATCTCTAATAATCTCACCACATCTCTTGCACAGTCACCACATGCTAGGTGCTGCCATCCTATTGCAGGTGCAGCATCCCTTCTCTAATAATCAAATCATATCTCTGGCACAGTCACCATATGCTAGGTGCTGCCATCCTATGCCAATTACAGTATCCCATCTCTACTAATATCGCCATATCTCTGTCACAGTCACCATATGCTAAGTGCTGCCATCCCATGCCATGTGCAGTATCCCATCTTTTATAATCTCATCATATCTCTGGCACAATCACCATATGTTAGGTGCTGCCATCCAATGCCAAGTGCAGTATCCCGTCTCTAATGTTTCCATCATATCTCTGGCACAGTCACCATAAACTAGTTGCTGACATCCTATGCCAAGTGCAGTATCCCATCTCTAATAGTCTCATCATATCTCTGGGACAGTCACCATATGCTAGGTGCTGCCATCCTATGGCAAGTGCAGTATCCCATCTTTACTAATATCATCATATCTCTGTCACAGTCACCATATGCTAAGTGCTGCCATCCCATGCCATGTGCAGTATCCCATCTCTTATAATCTCACCATATCTCTGGCAAAGTCACCATATGTTAGGTGCTGCCATCCAATGCCAAGTGCAGTATCCCATCTCTAATATTATCATCATATCTCTGGCAAAGTCACCATAAAATAGTTGCTGACATCCTATGCCAAGTGCAGTATCCCATCTCTAATAATCTCATCGTATCTCTGGCACAGTCACCATAAAATAGTTGCTGACATCCTCTGCCAAATGGAATATCCAATATCTAATAATCTCACCATATCTCTGGCACAGTCACCATAAAATAGTTGCTGACATCCTATGCCAAGTGCAGTATCCTATCTCTAATAATCTCACCATATCTCTGGCTCAGTCAACATAAAATGGATGCTGCCATCCTTTGCCAAGTGCAGTATCCCATCTCTAATAATCTCATCATATCTCTGGCACAGTCAGCATATGTTAGGTGCTGCCATTAAATGCCAAGTGCAGTATCCCATCTCTAATATTCTCATCATATCTCTGGCACAGTCACCATATACTATGTGCCGCCATACTATGCCAAGTGCAGTATCCCATCTCTAATAATTTCTTCATATCTCTGGCACAGTCACCATATGCTTGGTGCTGCCATCCTATGTCAAGTGCAGTATCCCATGTCTAAAAACCTCATCATATCTCTGGCACAGTCACCATAAAGTGGGTGCTGCCATCCTTTGCCAAGTGCAGTATCCCATCTCTAATAATCTCATCATATCTCTGGCACAGTCACCATAAACTAGTTGCTGACATCCTATGCCAAGTGCAGTATCACATCTCTAATAATCTCATTATATCTCTGGCACAGTTGCCATATGGTAGGAGCTGCCACGCTATGCCAAGTGCAGTATCCCTTCACTAATAATATCATATGTCTGGCACAGTCACCACATGCTAGGTGCTGCCATCCTATGCCAAGTGCAGTATCCCATTTCCAATAATCTCATCATACCTTTGTCAAACACACTACAAGCTAGGTGCTTCCATCCTATGCCAAGTGCAGTATCCCAACTCTAATAATCTCAATTTATCTCTGGCACAGTCACCATATACTATGATGTGCTGCCTTCCTATGCCAAGTGCAGTATCCCATCTTTAATAATTTCTTCATATCTCTGGCACAGTCACCATATGCTAGGTAGGTGCTCACATCCTATGCCAAGTGCAGTATCCCGTCTCTAATAATATCATCATGTCTCTTGCACAGTCATCATATGTTAGGTGCTGCAATCCTATGCCAGGTGCAGTATCACATCTCTAATCTCATCATATCCCTGGCACAGTCACCATATGCTAGGCACTGCCATCCTATGCCAAGCGCAGTACCCCATCTCTAATCTCATCATATCCTTGGCACAGTCACCATATGCTAGGTTCTGCCAAGCTATGGCAAGTGCAGTATCCCAACTCTAATAATCTCATCATATCTCTGGCACAGTTACCATATGCTAGTTTCTGCCATCCTATGCCAAAAGCAGTATCCCATCTCTAATCTCATCATATCCCTGGCACAGTCACCATATGCTAGGCACTGCCATCCTATGCCAAGTGCAGTATCACATCTCTAATAATCTCATATCTCTGGCACAGCCACCATATGCTAGGCGCTGCAATCCTATGCCAAGTGCAGTATCACTTCTCTAATAATCTCATCACATCTCTTGCACAGTCACCACATGCTAGGTGCTGCCATCCTATGGCAAGTGCAGTATCCTATCTCTAATAAGATCATGCTACATCTGGCACAGTCACTATTTGCTAGGTGCAGCCATCCTATTGCAGGTGCAGCATCCCTTCTCTAATAATCAAATCATATCTCTGGCACAGTCACCATATGCTAGGTGCTGCCATCCTATGCCAATTACAGTATCGCATCTCTACTAATATCGCCATATCTCTGTCACAGTCACCATATGCTAAGTGCTGCCATCCCATGCCATGTGCAGTATTCAATCTTTTATAATCTCATCATATCTCTGGCACAATCACCATATCTTAGGTGCTGCCATCCAATGCCAAGTGCAGTATCCCATCTCTAATGTTCTCATCATATCTCTGGCACAGTCACCATAAACTAGTTGCTGACATCCTATGCCAAGTGCAGTATCCCATCTCTAATAGTCTCATCATATCTCTGGCACAGTCACCATATGCTAGGTGCTGCCATCCTATGCCAAGTGCAGTATCCCATCTCTAATAATCTCATCATATCTCTGGCACAGTCACCATAAAATAGTTGCTGACATCCTCTGCCAAGTGCAATATCACATCTCCAATAATCTCATCATGTCTCTGGCACAGTCAGCATATGCTAGGAGCTGCCATCCTATGTCAAGTGCAGTATCCCATCTCTAATAATATCATATCTCTGGCACAGTCACCATATGCTAGGTACTGCCATCCTATTTCAAGTGCAGTATTCCATCTCTTATAATCTCACCATATCTCTGGCACAGTCACCATATGTTAGGTGCTGCCATCCAATGCCAAGTGCAGTATCCCATCTATAATAATCTCATCATATCTCTGGCACAGTCACCATAAAATAGTTGCTAACATCCTATGCCAAGTGCAGTATTCCATCTCTAATATTCTCATCATATCTCTGGCACAGTCACCATAAAATAGTTGCTAACATCCTATGCCAAGTGCAGTATCCCATCTATAATAATCTCATCATATCTCTGGCACAGTCACCATAAAATAGTTGCTGACATCCTCTGCCAAGTGCAATATCCAATCTCTAATAATCTCACCATATCTCTGGCACAGTCACCATAAATTGGGTGCTGCCATCCTCTGCCAAGTGCAATATCACATCTCCAATAATCTCATCATGTCTCTGGCACAGTCACCATAAACTGGGTCTTGCCATCCTTTGCCAAGTGCAGTATCTCATCTCTAATAATCTCATCATATCTCTGGCACAGTCACCACATGCTAGGTGCTGCCATCCTATGGCAAGTGCAGTATCCCATCTCTTATAATCTCACCATATCTCTGGCACAGTCACCATATGTTAGGTGCTCCCATCCAATGCCAAGTGCAGTATCCCATCTCTAATATTCTCATCATATCTCTGGCACAGTCACCATAAAATAGTTGCTGACATCCTATGCCAAGTGCAGTATCCCATCTCTAATAATCTCATCATATCTCTGGCACAGTCACCATAACATAGTTGCTGACATCCTCTGCCAAGTGCAATATCCAATCTCTAATAATCTCACCATATCTCTGGCACAGTCACCATAAATTGGGTGCTGCCATCCTTTGCCAAGTGCATTATCCCATCTCTAATAATCTCACCATATCTCTGGCACAGTCAACATAAAATGGGTGCTGCCATCCTTTGCCAAGTGCAGTATCCCATCTCTAATAATCTCATCATATCTCTGGCACAGTCACCATAAACTAGGTGCTGCCATCCTATGCCAAGTGCAGTATCCCATCTCTAATAATTTCTTCATATCTCTGGCACAGTCACCATATTCTAGGTAGGTGCTGCCATCCTATGCCAAGTGCATTATCCCATCTCTAATAATATCATATCTCTGGCACAGTCACCATAAAGTGGGTGCTGCCATCCTTTGCCAAGTGCAGTATCCCATTTCTAATAATCTCATCATATCTCTGGCACAGTCACCACATCCCAGGTGCTGCCATCCTATGGCAAGTGCAGTATCCCATCTCTACTAATATCATCATATCTCTGTCACAGTCACCATATGCTAAGTGCTGCCATCCCATGCCATGTGCAGTATCCCATCTCTTATAATCTCACCATATCTCTGGCACAGTCACCATATGTTAGGTGCTGCCATCCAATGCCAAGTGCAGTATCCCATCTCTAATATTCTCATCATATCTCTGGCACAGTCACCATAAAATAGTTGTTGACATCCTATGCCAAGTGCAGAATCCCATCTCTAATAATCTCATCATATCTCTGGCACAGTCACCATAAAATAGTTGCTGACATCCTCTGCCAAGTGCAATATCCAATCTCTAATAATCTCACCATATCTCTGGCACAGTCACCATAAATTGGGTGCTGCCATCCTTTGCCAAGTGCAGTATCCCATCTCTTATAATGTCATCATATCTCTGGCACAGTCACCACATGCTAGGTGCTGACATCCTATGGCAAGTGCAGTATCCCATCTCTACTAATATCATCATATCTCTGTCACAGTCACCATATGCTAAGTGCTGCCATCCCATGCCATGTGCAGTATCCCATCTCTTATAATCTCACCATATCTCTGGCACAGTCACCATATGTTAGGTGCTGCCATCCAATGCCACGTGCAGTATCCCATTTCTAATATTCTCATCATATCTCTGGCACAGTCACCATAAAATAGTTGCTGACATCCTATGCCAAGTGCAGTATCCCATCTCTAATAATCTCATCATATCTCTGGCACAGTCACCATAAAATAGTTGCTGACATCCTCTGCCAAGTGCAATATCCAATCTCTAATAATCTCACCATATCTCTGGCACAGTCACCATAAATTGGGTGCTGCCATCCTTTGCCAAGTGCAGTATCCCATCTCTTATAATCTCATCATATCTCTGGCACAGTCACCACATGCTAGGTGCTGCCATCCTATGGCAAGTGCAGTATCCCATCTCTACTAATATCATCATATCTCTGTCACAGTCACCATATGCTAAGTGCTGCCATCCCATGCCATGTGCAGTATCCCATCTCTTATAATCTCACCATATCTCTGGCACAGTCACCATATGTTAGGTGCTGCCATCCAATGCCACGTGCAGTATCCCATTTCTAATATTCTCATCATATCTCTGGCACAGTCACCATAAAATAGTTGCTGACATCCTATGCCAAGTGCAGTATCCCATCTCTAATAATCTCATCATATCTCTGGCACAGTCACCATAAAATAGTTGCTGACATCCTCTGCCAAGTGCAATATCACATCTCCAATAATCTCATCATGTCTCTGGCACAGTCAGCATATGCTAGGAGCTGCCATCCTATGTCAAGTGCAGTATCCCATCTCTAATAATATCATATCTCTGGCACAGTCACCATATGCTAGGTGCTGCCATCCTATTTCAAGTGCAGTATTCCATCTCTAATAACCTCATCATATCTCTGGCACAGTCACCATAAACTGGGTCTTGCCATCCTTTGCCAAGTACAGTATCGCATTCTAATAATCTCATCATATCTCTGGCACAATCACCACATGCTAGGTGCTGCCATCCTATGGCAAGTGCAGTATCCCATCTTTACTAATATCATCATATCTCTGTCACAGTCACCATATGCTAAGTGCTGCCATCCCATGCCATGTGCAGTATCCCATCTCTTATAATATCACCATATCTCTGGCACAGTCACCACATGTTAGGTGCTGCCATCCAATGCCAAGTGCAGTATCCCATCTCTAATATTCTCATCATATCTCTGGCAAAGTCACCATAAAATAGTTGCTGACATCCTATGCCAAGTGCAGTATCCCATCTCTAATAATCTCATCATATCTCTGGCACAGTCACCACATGCTAGGTGCTGCCATCCTATGGCAAGTGCAGTATCCCATCTCTACTAATATCATCATATCTCTGTCACAGTCACCATATGCTAAGTGCTGCCATCCCAAGCCATGTGCAGTATCCCATCTCTTATAATCTTACCATATCTCTGGCACAGTCACCATATGTTAGGTGCTGCCATCCAATGCCAAGTGCAGTATCCCATCTCTAATTATCTCATCATATCTCTGGCACAGTCACCATAAAATAGTTGCTGCCATCCAATGCCAAGTGCAGTATCCTATCTCTAATAATCTCACCATATCTCTGGCACAGTCAACATAAAATGGGTGCTGCCATCCTTTGCCAAGTGCAGTATCCCATCTCTAATAATCTCATCATATCTCTGGCACAGTCACCATAAACTAGATGCTGCCATCCTATGTCCAGTGTAGTATCGCATCTCTGATCATCTCATCATATCTCTGGCACAGTCACCATATGCATTAAATGCCAAGTGCAGCATCCCATCTCTAATATTCTCATCATATCTCTGGCACAGTCACCATATACTATGTGCCGCCATCCTATGCCAAGTGCAGTATCCCATCTCTAATAATTTCTTCATATCTCTGGCACAGTCACCATATGCTAGGTAGGTGCTGCCATCCTATGCCAAGTGCAGTATCCCATCTCTAATAATATCATATCTCTGGCACAGTCACCATAAAGTGGGTGCTGCCATCCTTTGCCAAGTGCAGTATCCCATCTCTAATAATCTCATCATATCTCTGGCACAGTCACCATAAACTAGTTGCTGACATCCTATGCCAAGTGCAGTATCACATCTCTAATAATTTCTTCATATCTCTGGCACAGTCACCATATGCTTGGTGCTGCCATCCTATGTCAAGTGCAGTATCCCATCTCTAATAACCTCATCATATCTCTGGCACAGTCACCATAAAGTGGGTGCTGCCATCCTTTGCCAAGTGCAGTATCCCATCTCTAATAATCTCATCATATCTCTGGCACAGTCACCATAAACTAGTTGCTGACATCCTATGCCAAGTGCAGTATCACATCTCTAATAATCTCATCATATCTCTGGCACAGTTGCCATATGGTAGGAGCTGCCACGCTATGCCAAGTGCAGTATCCCTTCACTAATAATATCATATGTCTGGCACAGTCACCACATGCTAGGTGCTGCCATCCTATGCCAAGTGCAGTATCCCATCTCTAATAATCTCAATTTATCTCTGGCACAGTCACCATATACTATGTGCTGCCTTCCTATGCCAAGTGCAGTATCCCATCTCTAATAATTTCTTCATATCTCGAGCACAGTCACCATATGCTAGGTAGGTGCTCACATCCTATGCCAAGTGCAGCATCCCGTCTCTAATAATCTCATCATATCCCTGGCACAGTCACCATATGCTAGGCACTGCCATCCTATGCCAAGCGCAGTACCCCATCTCTAATCTCATCATATCCCTGGCACAGTCACCATATGCTAGGCACTGCCATCCTATGCCATGTGCAGTACCCCATCTCTAATCTCATCATATCCTTGGCACAGTCACCCTATGCTAGGTGCTGCCAAGCTATGGCAAGTGCAGTATCCCAACTCTAATAATCTCATCATATCTCTGGCACAGTTACCATATGCTAGTTTCTGCCATCCTATGCCAAAAGCAGTATCCCATCTCTAATCTCATCATATCCCTGGCACAGTCACCATATGCTAGGCACTGCCATCCTATGCCATGTGCAGTACCCCATCTCTAATCTCATCATATCCTTGGCACAGTCACCCTATGCTAGGTGCTGCAAAGCTATGGCAAGTGCAGTATCACATCTCTAATAATCTCATATCTCTGGCACAGCCACCATATGCTAGCTGCTGCAATCCTATGCCAAGTGCAGTATCCCATCACTAATAATCTCATGATATCTCTGGCCAGTCCGCATATGCTAGGTGTTACCATCCTATGCCAAGCGCAGTGTCCCATCTCTAATAATCTCATCACATCTCTTGCACAGTCACCACATGCTAGGTGCTGCCATCCTATGGCAAGTGCAGTATCCTATCTCTAATAAGATCATGCTATCTCTGGCACAGTCACTATTTGCTAGGTGCAGCCATCCTATTGCAGGTGCAGCATCCCTTCTCTAATAATCAAATCATATCTCTGGCACAGTCACCATATGCTAGGTGCTGCCATCCTATGCCAATTACAGTATTCCATCTCTACTAATATCGCCATATCTCTGTCACAGTCACCATATGCTAAGTGCTGCCATCCCATTCCATGTGCAGTATCCCATCTTTTATAATCTCATCATATCTCTGGCACAATCACCATATGTTAGGTGCTGCCATCCAATGCCAAGTGCAGTATCCCGTCTCTAATGTTCTCATCATATCTCTGGCACAGTCACCATAAACTAGTTGCTGACATCCTATGCCAAGTGCAGTATCCCATCCTAATAGTCTCATCATATCTCTGGGACAGTCACCATATGCCAGGTGCTGCCATCCTATGGCAAGTGCAGTATCCCATCTTTACTAATATCATCATATCTCTGTCACAGTCACCATATGCTAAGTGCTGCCATCCCATGCCATGTGCAGTATCCCATCTCTTATAATCTCACCATATCTCTGGCAAAGTCACCATATGTTAGGTGCTGCCATCCAATGCCAAGTGCAGTATCCCATCTCTAATATTATCATCATATCTCTGGCAAAGTCACCATAAAATAGTTGCTGACATCCTCTGCCAAATGGAATATCCAATATCTAATAATCTCACCATATCTCTGGCACAGTCACCATAAATTGGGTGCTGCCATCCTTTGCCAAGTGCAGTATCCCATCTCTAATAATCTCATCATATCTCTGGCACAGTCACCACATGCTAGGTGCTGCCATCCTATGGCAAGTGCAGTATCCCATCTCTACTAATATCATCATATCTCTGTCACAGTCACCATATGCTAAGTGCTGCCATCCCATGCCATGTGCAGTATCCCATCTCTTATAATCTCACCATATCTCTGGCACAGTCACCATATGTTAGGTGCTGCCATCCAATGCCAAGTGCAGTATCCTATCTCTAATATTCTCATCATATCTCTGGCACAGTCACCATAAAATAGTTGCTGACATCCTATGCCAAGTGCAGTATTCCATCTCTAATAATCTCATCGTATCTCTGGCACAGTCACCATAAAATAGTTGCTGACATCCTCTGCCAAATGGAATATCCAATATCTAATAATCTCACCATATCTCTGGCACAGTCACCATAAATTGGGTGCTGCCATCCTTTGCCAAGTGCAGTATCCCATCTCTAATAATCTCATCATATCTCTGGCACAGTCACCACATGCTAGGTGCTGCCATCCTATGGCAAGTGCAGTATCCCATCTCTACTAATATCATCATATCTCTGTCACAGTCACCATATGCTAAGTGCTGCCATCCCATGCCATGTGCAGTATCCCATCTCTTATAATCTCACCATATCTCTGGCACAGTCACCATATGTTAGGTGCTGCCATCCAATGCCAAGTGCAGTATCCTATCTCTAATATTCTCATCATATCTCTGGCACAGTCACCATAAAATAGTTGCTGACATCCTATGCCAAGTGCAGTATTCCATTTCTAATAATCTCATCATATCTCTGGCACAGTCACCATAAAATAGTTGCTGCCATCCAATGCCAAGTGCAGTATCCTATCTCTAATAATCTCACCATATCTCTGTCACAGTCACCATATGCTAAGTGCTGCCATCCCATGCCATGTGCAGTATCCCATCTCTTATAATCTCACCATATCTCTGGCACAGTCACCATATGTTAGGTGCTGCCATCCAATGCCAAGTGCAGTATCCCATCTCTAATATTCTCATCATATCTCTGGCACAGTCACCATAAAATAGTTGTTGACATCCTATGCCAAGTGCAGAATCCCATCTCTAATAATCTCATCATATCTCTGGCACAGTCACCATAAAATAGTTGCTGACATCCTCTGCCAAGTGCAATATCCAATCTCTAATAATCTCACCATATCTCTGGCCCAGTCACCATAAATTGGGTGCTGCCATCCTTTGCCAAGTGCAGTATCCCATCTCTTATAATGTCATCATATCTCTGGCACAGTCACCACATGCTAGGTGCTGACATCCTATGGCAAGTGCAGTATCCCATCTCTACTAATATCATCATATCTCTGTCACAGTCACCATATGCTAAGTGCTGCCATCCCATGCCATGTGCAGTATCCCATCTCTTATAATCTCACCATATCTCTGGCACAGTCACCATATGTTAGGTGCTGCCATCCAATGCCACGTGCAGTATCCCATTTCTAATATTCTCATCATATCTCTGGCACAGTCACCATAAAATAGTTGCTGACATCCTATGCCAAGTGCAGTATCCCATCTCTAATAATCTCATCATATCTCTGGCACAGTCACCATAAAATAGTTGCTGACATCCTCTGCCAAGTGCAATATCCAATCTCTAATAATCTCACCATATCTCTGGCACAGTCACCATAAATTGGGTGCTGCCATCCTTTGCCAAGTGCAGTATCCCATCTCTTATAATCTCATCATATCTCTGGCACAGTCACCACATGCTAGGTGCTGCCATCCTATGGCAAGTGCAGTATCCCATCTCTACTAATATCATCATATCTCTGTCACAGTCACCATATGCTAAGTGCTGCCATCCCATGCCATGTGCAGTATCCCATCTCTTATAATCTCACCATATCTCTGGCACAGTCACCATATGTTAGGTGCTGCCATCCAATGCCACGTGCAGTATCCCATTTCTAATATTCTCATCATATCTCTGGCACAGTCACCATAAAATAGTTGCTGACATCCTATGCCAAGTGCAGTATCCCATCTCTAATAATCTCATCATATCTCTGGCACAGTCACCATAAAATAGTTGCTGACATCCTCTGCCAAGTGCAATATCACATCTCCAATAATCTCATCATGTCTCTGGCACAGTCAGCATATGCTAGGAGCTGCCATCCTATGTCAAGTGCAGTATCCCATCTCTAATAATATCATATCTCTGGCACAGTCACCATATGCTAGGTGCTGCCATCCTATTTCAAGTGCAGTATTCCATCTCTAATAACCTCATCATATCTCTGGCAAAGTCACCATAAACTGGGTCTTGCCATCCTTTGCCAAGTACAGTATCGCATTCTAATAATCTCATCATATCTCTGGCACAATCACCACATGCTAGGTGCTGCCATCCTATGGCAAGTGCAGTATCCCATCTTTACTAATATCATCATATCTCTGTCACAGTCACCATATGCTAAGTGCTGCCATCCCATGCCATGTGCAGTATCCCATCTCTTATAATATCACCATATCTCTGGCACAGTCACCACATGTTAGGTGCTGCCATCCAATGCCAAGTGCAGTATCCCATCTCTAATATTCTCATCATATCTCTGGCAAAGTCACCATAAAATAGTTGCTGACATCCTATGCCAAGTGCAGTATCCCATCTCTAATAATCTCATCATATCTCTGGCACAGTCACCACATGCTAGGTGCTGCCATCCTATGGCAAGTGCAGTATCCCATCTCTACTAATATCATCATATCTCTGTCACAGTCACCATATGCTAAGTGCTGCCATCCCAAGCCATGTGCAGTATCCCATCTCTTATAATCTTACCATATCTCTGGCACAGTCACCATATGTTAGGTGCTGCCATCCAATGCCAAGTGCAGTATCCCATCTCTAATTATCTCATCATATCTCTGGCACAGTCACCATAAAATGGGTGCTGCCATCCTTTGCCAAGTGCAGTATCCCATCTCTAATAATCTCATCATATCTCTGGCACAGTCACCATAAACTAGATGCTGCCATCCTATGTCCAGTGCAGTATCACATCTCTGATCATCTCATCATATCTCTGGCACAGTCACCATATGCATTAAATGCCAAGTGCAGCATCCCATTTCTAATATTCTCATCATATCTCTGGCACAGTCACCATATACTATGTGCCGCCATCCTATGCCAAGTGCAGTATCCCATCTCTAATAATTTCTTCATATCTCTGGCACAGTCACCATATGCTAGGTAGGTGCTGCCATCCTATGCCAAGTGCAGTATCCCATCTCTAATAATATCATATCTCTGGCACAGTCACCATAAAGTGGGTGCTGCCATCCTTTGCCAAGTGCAGTATCCCATCTCTAATAATCTCATCATATCTCTGGCACAGTCACCATAAACTAGTTGCTGACATCCTATGCCAAGTGCAGTATCACATCTCTAATAATTTCTTCATATCTCTGGCACAGTCACCATATGCTTGGTGCTGCCATCCTATGTCAAGTGCAGTATCCCATCTCTAATAACCTCATCATATCTCTGGCACAGTCACCATAAAGTGGGTGCTGCCATCCTTTGCCAAGTGCAGTATCCCATCTCTAATAATCTCATCATATCTCTGGCACAGTCACCATAAACTAGTTGCTGACATCCTATGCCAAGTGCAGTATCACATCTCTAATAATCTCATCATATCTCTGGCACAGTTGCCATATGGTAGGAGCTGCCACGCTATGCCAAGTGCAGTATCCCTTCACTAATAATATCATATGTCTGGCACAGTCACCACATGCTAGGTGCTGCCATCCTATGCCAAGTGCAGTATCCCATCTCTAATAATCTCAATTTATCTCTGGCACAGTCACCATATACTATGTGCTGCCTTCCTATGCCAAGTGCAGTATCCCATCTCTAATAATTTCTTCATATCTCGAGCACAGTCACCATATGCTAGGTAGGTGCTCACATCCTATGCCAAGTGCAGCATCCCGTCTCTAATAATCTCATCATATCCCTGGCACAGTCACCATATGCTAGGCACTGCCATCCTATGCCAAGCGCAGTACCCCATCTCTAATCTCATCATATCCCTGGCACAGTCACCATATGCTAGGCACTGCCATCCTATGCCATGTGCAGTACCCCATCTCTAATCTCATCATATCCTTGGCACAGTCACCCTATGCTAGGTGCTGCCAAGCTATGGCAAGTGCAGTATCCCAACTCTAATAATCTCATCATATCTCTGGCACAGTTACCATATGCTAGTTTCTGCCATCCTATGCCAAAAGCAGTATCCCATCTCTAATCTCATCATATCCCTGGCACAGTCACCATATGCTAGGCACTGCCATCCTATGCCATGTGCAGTACCCCATCTCTAATCTCATCATATCCTTGGCACAGTCACCCTATGCTAGGTGCTGCAAAGCTATGGCAAGTGCAGTATCACATCTCTAATAATCTCATATCTCTGGCACAGCCACCATATGCTAGCTGCTGCAATCCTATGCCAAGTTCAGTATCACATCCCGAATAATCTCATCATATCTCTGGCCATTCCGCATATGCTAGGTGTTACCATCCTATGCCAAGCGCAGTGTCCCATCTCTAATAATCTCATCACATCTCTTGCACAGTCACCACATGCTAGGTGCTGCCATCCTATGGCAAGTGCAGTATCCTATCTCTAATAAGATCATGCTATCTCTGGCACAGTCACTATTTGCTAGGTGCAGCCATCCTATTGCAGGTGCAGCATCCCTTCTCTAATAATCAAATCATATCTCTGGCACAGTCACCATATGCTAGGTGCTGCCATCCTATGCCAATTACAGTATTCCATCTCTACTAATATCGCCATATCTCTGTCACAGTCACCATATGCTAAGTGCTGCCATCCCATTCCATGTGCAGTATCCCATCTTTTATAATCTCATCATATCTCTGGCACAATCACCATATGTTAGGTGCTGCCATCCAATGCCAAGTGCAGTATCCCGTCTCTAATGTTCTCATCATATCTCTGGCACAGTCACCATAAACTAGTTGCTGACATCCTATGCCAAGTGCAGTATCCCATCCTAATAGTCTCATCATATCTCTGGGACAGTCACCATATGCCAGGTGCTGCCATCCTATGGCAAGTGCAGTATCCCATCTTTACTAATATCATCATATCTCTGTCACAGTCACCATATGCTAAGTGCTGCCATCCCATGCCATGTGCAGTATCCCATCTCTTATAATCTCACCATATCTCTGGCAAAGTCACCATATGTTAGGTGCTGCCATCCAATGCCAAGTGCAGTATCCCATCTCTAATATTATCATCATATCTCTGGCAAAGTCACCATAAAATAGTTGCTGACATCCTCTGCCAAATGGAATATCCAATATCTAATAATCTCACCATATCTCTGGCACAGTCACCATAAATTGGGTGCTGCCATCCTTTGCCAAGTGCAGTATCCCATCTCTAATAATCTCATCATATCTCTGGCACAGTCACCACATGCTAGGTGCTGCCATCCTATGGCAAGTGCAGTATCCCATCTCTACTAATATCATCATATCTCTGTCACAGTCACCATATGCTAAGTGCTGCCATCCCATGCCATGTGCAGTATCCCATCTCTTATAATCTCACCATATCTCTGGCACAGTCACCATATGTTAGGTGCTGCCATCCAATGCCAAGTGCAGTATCCTATCTCTAATATTCTCATCATATCTCTGGCACAGTCACCATAAAATAGTTGCTGACATCCTATGCCAAGTGCAGTATTCCATCGCTAATAATCTCATCGTATCTCTGGCACAGTCACCATAAAATAGTTGCTGACATCCTCTGCCAAATGGAATATCCAATATCTAATAATCTCACCATATCTCTGGCACAGTCACCATAAATTGGGTGCTGCCATCCTTTGCCAAGTGCAGTATCCCATCTCTAATAATCTCATCATATCTCTGGCACAGTCACCACATGCTAGGTGCTGCCATCCTATGGCAAGTGCAGTATCCCATCTCTACTAATATCATCATATCTCTGTCACAGTCACCATATGCTAAGTGCTGCAATCCCATGCCATGTGCAGTATCCCATCTCTTATAATCTCACCATATCTCTGGCACAGTCACCATATGTTAGGTGCTGCCATCCAATGCCAAGTGCAGTATCCTATCTCTAATATTCTCATCATATCTCTGGCACAGTCACCATAAAATAGTTGCTGACATCCTATGCCAAGTGCAGTATTCCATCTCTAATAATCTCATCATATCTCTGGCACAGTCACCATAAAATAGTTGCTGCCATCCAATGCCAAGTGCAGTATCCTATCTCTAATAATCTCACCATATCTCTGGCTCAGTCAACATAAAATGGATGCTGCCATCCTTTGCCAAGTGCAGTATCCCATCTCTAATAATCTCATCATATCTCTGGCACAGTCACCATATGTTAGGTGCTGCCATTAAATGCCAAGTGCAGTATCCCATCTCTAATATTCTCATCATATCTCTGGCACAGTCACCATGTACTATGTGCCGCCATACTATGCCAAGTGCAGTATCCCATCTCTAATAATTTCTTCATATCTCTGGCACAGTCACCATATGCTTGGTGCTGCCATCCTATGTCAAGTGCAGTATCCCATGTCTAAAAACCTCATCATATCTCTGGCACAGTCACCATAAAGTGGGTGCTGCCATCCTTTGCCAAGTGCAGTATCCCATCTCTAATAATCTCATCATATCTCTGGCACAGTCACCATAAACTAGTTGCTGACATCCTATGCCAAGTGCAGTATCACATCTCTAATAATCTCATCATATCTCTGGCACAGTTGCCATATGGTAGGAGCTGCCACGCTATGCCAAGTGCAGTATCCCTTCACTAATAATATCATATGTCTGGCACAGTCACCACATGCTAGGTGCTGCCATCCTATGCCAAGTGCAGTATCCCATTTCCAATAATCTCATCATACCTTTGTCAAACACACTACAAGCTAGGTGCTTCCATCCTATGCCAAGTGCAGTATCCCATCTCTAATAATCTCAATTTATCTCTGGCACAGTCACCATATACTATGTGCTGCCTTCCTATGCCAAGTGCAGTATCCCATCTTTAATAATTTCTTCATATCTCTGGCACAGTCACCATATGCTAGGTAGGTGCTCACATCCTATGCCAAGTGCAGTATCCCGTCTCTAATAATATCATCATGTCTCTTGCACAGTCATCATATGTTAGGTGCTGCCATCCTATGCCAGGTGCAGTATCACATCTCTAATCTCATCATATCCCTGGCACAGTCACCATATGCTAGGCACTGCCATCCTATGCCAAGCGCAGTACCCCATCTCTAATCTCATCATATCCTTGGCACAGTCACCATATGCTAGGTTCTGCCAAGCTATGGCAAGTGCAGTATCCCAACTCTAATAATCTCATCATATCTCTGGCACAGTTACCATATGCTAGTTTCTGCCATCCTATGCCAAAAGCAGTATCCCATCTCTAATCTCATCATATCCCAGGCACAGTCACCATATGCTAGGCACTGCCATCCTATGCCAAGTGCAGTATCACATCTCTAATAATCTCATATCTCTGGCACAGCCACCATATGCTAGGCGCTGCAATCCTATGCCAAGTGCAGTATCACTTCTCTAATAATCTCATCACATCTCTTGCACAGTCACCACATGCTAGGTGCTGCCATCCTATGGCAAGTGCAGTATCCTATCTCTAATAAGATCATGCTATCTCTGGCACAGTCACTATTTGCTAGGTGCAGCCATCCTATTGCAGGTGCAGCATCCCTTCTCTAATAATCAAATCATATCTCTGGCACAGTCACCATATGCTAGGTGCTGCCATCCTATGCCAATTACAGTATCGCATCTCTACTAATATCGCCATATCTCTGTCACAGTCACCATATGCTAAGTGCTGCCATCCCATGCCATGTGCAGTATTCAATCTTTTATAATCTCATCATATCTCTGGCACAATCACCATATCTTAGGTGCTGCCATCCAATGCCAAGTGCAGTATCCCATCTCTAATGTTCTCATCATATCTCTGGCACAGTCACCATAAACTAGTTGCTGACATCCTATGCCAAGTGCAGTATCCCATCTCTAATAGTCTCATCATATCTCTGGCACAGTCACCATATGCTAGGTGCTGCCATCCTATGTCCAGTGCAGTATCCCATCTCTAATATTCTCATCATATCTCTGGCACAGCCACCATAAAATAGTTGCTGACATCCTATGCCAAGTGCAGTATCCCATCTCTAATAATCTCATCATTTCTCTGGCACAGTCACCATAAAATAGTTGCTGACATCCTCTGCCAAGTGCAATATCACATCTCCAATAATCTCATCATGTCTCTGGCACAGTCAGCATATGCTAGGAGCTGCCATCCTATGTCAAGTGCAGTATCCCATCTCTAATAATATCATATCTCTGGCACAGTCACCATATGCTAGGTGCTGCCATCCTATTTCAAGTGCAGTATTCCATCTCTTATAATCTCACCATATCTCTGGCACAGTCACCATATGTTAGGTGCTGCCATCCAATGCCAAGTGCAGTATCCCATCTCTAATATTCTCATCATATCTCTGGCACAGTCACCATAAAATAGTTGCTAACATCCTATGCCAAGTGCAGTATCCCATCTCTAATAATCTCATCATATCTCTGGCACAGTCACCATAAAATAGTTGCTGACATCCTCTGCCAAGTGCAATATCCAATCTCTAATAATCTCACCATATCTCTGGCACAGTCACCATACATTGGGTGCTGCCATCCTCTGCCAAGTGCAATATCACATCTCCAATAATCTCATCATGTCTCTGGCACAGTCACCATAAACTGGGTCTTGCCATCCTTTGCCAAGTGCAGTATCACATCTCTAAAAATCTCATCATATCTCTGACACAGTCACCACATGCTAGGTGCTGCCATCCTATGGCAAGTGCAGTATCCCATCTCTTATAATCTCACCATATCTCTGGCACAGTCACCATATGTTAGGTGCTGCCATCCAATGCCAAGTGCAGTATCCCATCTCTAATATTCTCATCATATCTCTGGCACAGTCACCATAAATTGGGTGCTGCCATCCTTTGCCAAGTGCAGTATCCCATCTCTTATAATCTCATCATATCTCTGGCACAGTCACCACATGCTAGGTGCTGCCATCCTATGGCAAGTGCAGTATCCCATCTCTACTAATATCATCATATCTCTGTCACAGTCACCATATGCTAAGTGCTGCCATCCCAAGCCATGTGCAGTATCCCATCTCTTATAATCTTACCATATCTCTGGCACAGTCACCATATGTTAGGTGCTGCCATCCAATGCCAAGTGCAGTATCCCATCTCTAATTATCTCATCATATCTCTGGCACAGTCACCATAAAATAGTTGCTGCCATCCAATGCCAAGTGCAGTATCCTATCTCTAATAATCTCACCATATCTCTGGCACAGTCAACATAAAATGGGTGCTGCCATCCTTTGCCAAGTGCAGTATCCCATCTCTAATAATCTCATCATATCTCTGGCACAGTCACCATAAACTAGATGCTGCCATCCTATGTCCAGTGCAGTATCACATCTCTGATCATCTCATCATATCTCTGGCACAGTCACCATATGCATTAAATGCCAAGTGCAGCATCCCATCTCTAATATTCTCATCATATCTCTGGCACAGTCACCATATACTATGTGCCGCCATCCTATGCCAAGTGCAGTATCCCATCTCTAATAATTTCTTCATATCTCTGGCACAGTCACCATATGCTAGGTAGGTGCTGCCATCCTATGCCAAGTGCAGTATCCCATCTCTAATAATATCATATCTCTGGCACAGTCACCATAAAGTGGGTGCTGCCATCCTTTGCCAAGTGCAGTATCCCATCTCTAATAATCTCATCATATCTCTGGTACAGTCACCATAAACTAGTTGCTGACATCCTATGCCAAGTGCAGTATCACATCTCTAATAATTTCTTCATATCTCTGGCACAGTCACCATATGCTTGGTGCTGCCATCCTATGTCAAGTGCAGTATCCCATCTCTAATAACCTCATCATATCTCTGGCACAGTCACCATAAAGTGGTTGCTGCCATCCTTTGCCAAGTGCAGTATCCCATCTCTAATAATCTCATCATATCTCTGGCACAGTCACCATAAACTAGTTGCTGACATCCTATGCCAAGTGCAGTATCACATCTCTAATAATCTCATCATATCTCTGGCACAGTTGCCATATGGTAGGAGCTGCCACGCTATGCCAAGTGCAGTATCCCTTCACTAATAATATCATATGTCTGGCACAGTCACCACATGCTAGGTGCTGCCATCCTATGCCAAGTGCAGTATCCCATCTCTAATAATCTCAATTTATCTCTGGCACAGTCACCATATACTATGTGCTGCCTTCCTATGCCAAGTGCAGTATCCCATCTCTAATAATTTCTTCATATCTCGAGCACAGTCACCATATGCTAGGTAGGTGCTCACATCCTATGCCAAGTGCAGTATCCCGTCTCTAATAATCTCATCATATCCCTGGCACAGTCACCATATGCTAGGCACTGCCATCCTATGCCAAGCGCAGTACCCCATCTCTAATCTCATCATATCCTTGGCACAGTCACCATATGCTAGGTGCTGCCAAGCTATGGCAAGTGCAGTATCCCAACTCTAATAATCTCATCATATCTCTGGCACAGTTACCATATGCTAGTTTCTGCCATCCTATGCCAAAAGCAGTATCCCATCTCTAATCTCATCATATCCCTGGCATAGTCACCATATGCTAGGCACTGCCATCCTATGCCATGTGCAGTACCCCATCTCTAATCTCATCATATCCTTGGCACAGTCACCCTATGCTAGCTGCTGCAATCCTATGCCAAGTTCAGTATCACATCCCGAATAATCTCATCATATCTCTGGCACAGTCACCATATGCTTGGTGCTGCCATCCTATGTCAAGTGCAGTATCCCATCTCTAATAACCTCATCATATCTCTGGCACAGTCACCATAAAGTGGTTGCTGCCATCCTTTGCCAAGTGCAGTATCCCATCTCTAATAATCTCATCATATCTCTGGCACAGTCACCATAAACTAGTTGCTGACATCCTATGCCAAGTGCAGTATCACATCTCTAATAATCTCATCATATCTCTGGCACAGTTGCCATATGGTAGGTGCTGCCATCCTATGCCAATTACAGTATTCCATCTCTACTAATATCGCCATATCTCTGTCACAGTCACCATATGCTAAGTGCTGCCATCCCATTCCATGTGCAGTATCCCATCTTTTATAATCTCATCATATCTCTGGCACAATCACCATATGTTAGGTGCTGCCATCCAATGCCAAGTGCAGTATCCCGTCTCTAATGTTCTCATCATATCTCTGGCACAGTCACCATAAACTAGTTGCTGACATCCTATGCCAAGTGCAGTATCCCATCTCTAATAGTCTCATCATATCTCTGGGACAGTCACCATATGCCAGGTGCTGCCATCCTATGGCAAGTGCAGTATCCCATCTTTACTAATATCATCATATCTCTGTCACAGTCACCATATGCTAAGTGCTGCCATCCCATGCCATGTGCAGTATCCCATCTCTTATAATCTCACCATATCTCTGGCAAAGTCACCATATGTTAGGTGCTGCCATCCAATGCCAAGTGCAGTATCCCATCTCTAATATTATCATCATATCTCTGGCAAAGTCACCATAAAATAGTTGCTGACATCCTATGCCAAGTGCAGTATCCCATCTCTAATAATCTCATCGTATCTCTGGCACAGTCACCATAAAATAGTTGCTGACATCCTCTGCCAAATGGAATATCCAATATCTAATAATCTCACCATATCTCTGGCACAGTCACCATAAATTGGGTGCTGCCATCCTTTGCCAAGTGCAGTATCCCATCTCTAATAATCTCATCATATCTCTGGCACAGTCACCACATGCTAGGTGCTGCCATCCTATGGCAAGTGCAGTATCCCATCTCTACTAATATCATCATATCTCTGTCACAGTCACCATATGCTAAGTGCTGCCATCCCATGCCATGTGCAGTATCCCATCTCTTATAATCTCACCATATCTCTGGCACAGTCACCATATGTTAGGTGCTGCCATCCAATGCCAAGTGCAGTATCCTATCTCTAATAATCTCACCATATCTCTGGCACAGTCACCATAAAATAGTTGCTGACATCCTATGCCAAGTGCAGTATTCCATCTCTAATAATCTCATCGTATCTCTGGCACAGTCACCATAAAATAGTTGCTGACATCCTCTGCCAAATGGAATATCCAATATCTAATAACCTCATCATATCTCTGGCACAGTCACCATAAATTGGGTGCTGCCATCCTTTGCCAAGTGCAGTATCCCATCTCTAATAATCTCATCATATCTCTGGCACAGTCACCACATGCTAGGTGCTGCCATCCTATGGCAAGTGCAGTATCCCATCTCTACTAATATCATCATATCTCTGTCACAGTCACCATATGCTAAGTGCGGCCATCCCATGCCATGTGCAGTATCCCATCTCTTATAATCTCACCATATCTCTGGCACAGTCACCATATGTTAGGTGCTGCCATCCAATGCCAAGTGCAGTATCCTATCTCTAATATTCTCATCATATCTCTGGCACAGTCACCATAAAATAGTTGCTGACATCCTATGCCAAGTGCAGTATTCCATCTCTAATAATCTCATCATATCTCTGGCACAGTCACCATAAAATAGTTGCTGCCATCCAATGCCAAGTGCAGTATCCTATCTCTAATAATCTCACCATATCTCTGGCTCAGTCAACATAAAATGGATGCTGCCATCCTTTGCCAAGTGCAGTATCCCATCTCTAATAATCTCATCATATCTCTGGCACAGTCACCATATGTTAGGTGCTGCCATTAAATGCCAAGTGCAGTATCCCATCTCTAATATTCTCATCATATCTCTGGCACAGTCACCATGTACTATGTGCCGCCATACTATGCCAAGTGCAGTATCCCATCTCTAATAATTTCTTCATATCTCTGGCACAGTCACCATATGCTTGGTGCTGCCATCCTATGTCAAGTGCTGTATCCCATGTCTAAAAACCTCATCATATCTCTGGCACAGTCACCATAAAGTGGGTGCTGCCATCCTTTGCCAAGTGCAGTATCCCATCTCTAATAATCTCATCATATCTCTGGCACAGTCACCATAAACTAGTTGCTGACATCCTATGCCAAGTGCAGTATCACATCTCTAATAATCTCATCATATCTCTGGCACAGTTGCCATATGGTAGGAGCTGCCACGCTATGCCAAGTGCAGTATCCCTTCACTAATAATATCATATGTCTGGCACAGTCACCACATGCTAGGTGCTGCCATCCTATGCCAAGTGCAGTATCCCATTTCCAATAATCTCATCATACCTTTGTCAAACACACTACAAGCTAGGTGCTTCCATCCTATGCCAAGTGCAGTATCCCATCTCTAATAATCTCAATTTATCTCTGGCACAGTCACCATATACTATGTGCTGCCTTCCTATGCCAAGTGCAGTATCCCATCTTTAATAATTTCTTCATATCTCTGGCACAGTCACCATATGCTAGGTAGGTGCTCACATCCTATGCCAAGTGCAGTATCCCGTCTCTAATAATATCATCATGTCTCTTGCACAGTCATCATATGTTAGGTGCTGCCATCCTATGCCAGGTGCAGTATCACATCTCTAATCTCATCATATCCCTGGCACAGTCACCATATGCTAGGCACTGCCATCCTATGCCAAGCGCAGTACCCCATCTCTAATCTCATCATATCCTTGGCACAGTCACCATATGCTAGGTTCTGCCAAGCTATGGCAAGTGCAGTATCCCAACTCTAATAATCTCATCATATCTCTGGCACAGTTACCATATGCTAGTTTCTGCCATCCTATGCCAAAAGCAGTATCCCATCTCTAATCTCATCATATCCCAGGCACAGTCACCATATGCTAGGCACTGCCATCCTATGCCAAGTGCAGTATCACATCTCTAATAATCTCATATCTCTGGCACAGCCACCATATGCTAGGCGCTGCAATCCTATGCCAAGTGCAGTATCACTTCTCTAATAATCTCATCACATCTCTTGCACAGTCACCACATGCTAGGTGCTGCCATCCTATGGCAAGTGCAGTATCCTATCTCTAATAAGATCATGCTATCTCTGGCACAGTCACTATTTGCTAGGTGCAGCCATCCTATTGCAGGTGCAGCATCCCTTCTCTAATAATCAAATCATATCTCTGGCACAGTCACCATATGCTAGGTGCTGCCATCCTATGCCAATTACAGTATCGCATCTCTACTAATATCGCCATATCTCTGTCACAGTCACCATATGCTAAGTGCTGCCATCCCATGCCATGTGCAGTATTCAATCTTTTATAATCTCATCATATCTCTGGCACAATCACCATATCTTAGGTGCTGCCATCCAATGCCAAGTGCAGTATCCCATCTCTAATGTTCTCATCATATCTCTGGCACAGTCACCATAAACTAGTTGCTGACATCCTATGCCAAGTGCAGTATCCCATCTCTAATAGTCTCATCATATCTCTGGCACAGTCACCATATGCTAGGTGCTGCCATCCTATGTCCAGTGCAGTATCCCATCTCTAATATTCTCATCATATCTCTGGCACAGCCACCATAAAATAGTTGCTGACATCCTATGCCAAGTGCAGTATCCCATCTCTAATAATCTCATCATTTCTCTGGCACAGTCACCATAAAATAGTTGCTGACATCCTCTGCCAAGTGCAATATCACATCTCCAATAATCTCATCATGTCTCTGGCACAGTCAGCATATGCTAGGAGCTGCCATCCTATGTCAAGTGCAGTATCCCATCTCTAATAATATCATATCTCTGGCACAGTCACCATATGCTAGGTGCTGCCATCCTATTTCAAGTGCAGTATTCCATCTCTTATAATCTCACCATATCTCTGGCACAGTCACCATATGTTAGGTGCTGCCATCCAATGCCAAGTGCAGTATCCCATCTCTAATATTCTCATCATATCTCTGGCACAGTCACCATAAAATAGTTGCTAACATCCTATGCCAAGTGCAGTATCCCATCTCTAATAATCTCATCATATCTCTGGCACAGTCACCATAAAATAGTTGCTGACATCCTCTGCCAAGTGCAATATCCAATCTCTAATAATCTCACCATATCTCTGGCACAGTCACCATACATTGGGTGCTGCCATCCTCTGCCAAGTGCAATATCACATCTCCAATAATCTCATCATGTCTCTGGCACAGTCACCATAAACTGGGTCTTGCCATCCTTTGCCAAGTGCAGTATCACATCTCTAAAAATCTCATCATATCTCTGACACAGTCACCACATGCTAGGTGCTGCCATCCTATGGCAAGTGCAGTATCCCATCTCTTATAATCTCACCATATCTCTGGCACAGTCACCATATGTTAGGTGCTGCCATCCAATGCCAAGTGCAGTATCCCATCTCTAATATTCTCATCATATCTCTGGCACAGTCACCATAAATTGGGTGCTGCCATCCTTTGCCAAGTGCAGTATCCCATCTCTTATAATCTCATCATATCTCTGGCACAGTCACCACATGCTAGGTGCTGCCATCCTATGGCAAGTGCAGTATCCCATCTCTACTAATATCATCATATCTCTGTCACAGTCACCATATGCTAAGTGCTGCCATCCCAAGCCATGTGCAGTATCCCATCTCTTATAATCTTACCATATCTCTGGCACAGTCACCATATGTTAGGTGCTGCCATCCAATGCCAAGTGCAGTATCCCATCTCTAATTATCTCATCATATCTCTGGCACAGTCACCATAAAATAGTTGCTGCCATCCAATGCCAAGTGCAGTATCCTATCTCTAATAATCTCACCATATCTCTGGCACAGTCAACATAAAATGGGTGCTGCCATCCTTTGCCAAGTGCAGTATCCCATCTCTAATAATCTCATCATATCTCTGGCACAGTCACCATAAACTAGATGCTGCCATCCTATGTCCAGTGCAGTATCACATCTCTGATCATCTCATCATATCTCTGGCACAGTCACCATATGCATTAAATGCCAAGTGCAGCATCCCATCTCTAATATTCTCATCATATCTCTGGCACAGTCACCATATACTATGTGCCGCCATCCTATGCCAAGTGCAGTATCCCATCTCTAATAATTTCTTCATATCTCTGGCACAGTCACCATATGCTAGGTAGGTGCTGCCATCCTATGCCAAGTGCAGTATCCCATCTCTAATAATATCATATCTCTGGCACAGTCACCATAAAGTGGGTGCTGCCATCCTTTGCCAAGTGCAGTATCCCATCTCTAATAATCTCATCATATCTCTGGCACAGTCACCATAAACTAGTTGCTGACATCCTATGCCAAGTGCAGTATCACATCTCTAATAATTTCTTCATATCTCTGGCACAGTCACCATATGCTTGGTGCTGCCATCCTATGTCAAGTGCAGTATCCCATCTCTAATAACCTCATCATATCTCTGGCACAGTCACCATAAAGTGGTTGCTGCCATCCTTTGCCAAGTGCAGTATCCCATCTCTAATAATCTCATCATATCTCTGGCACAGTCACCATAAACTAGTTGCTGACATCCTATGCCAAGTGCAGTATCACATCTCTAATAATCTCATCATATCTCTGGCACAGTTGCCATATGGTAGGAGCTGCCACGCTATGCCAAGTGCAGTATCCCTTCACTAATAATATCATATGTCTGGCACAGTCACCACATGCTAGGTGCTGCCATCCTATGCCAAGTGCAGTATCCCATCTCTAATAATCTCAATTTATCTCTGGCACAGTCACCATATACTATGTGCTGCCTTCCTATGCCAAGTGCAGTATCCCATCTCTAATAATTTCTTCATATCTCGAGCACAGTCACCATATGCTAGGTAGGTGCTCACATCCTATGCCAAGTGCAGTATCCCGTCTCTAATAATCTCATCATATCCCTGGCACAGTCACCATATGCTAGGCACTGCCATCCTATGCCAAGCGCAGTACCCCATCTCTAATCTCATCATATCCTTGGCACAGTCACCATATGCTAGGTGCTGCCAAGCTATGGCAAGTGCAGTATCCCAACTCTAATAATCTCATCATATCTCTGGCACAGTTACCATATGCTAGTTTCTGCCATCCTATGCCAAAAGCAGTATCCCATCTCTAATCTCATCATATCCCTGGCATAGTCACCATATGCTAGGCACTGCCATCCTATGCCATGTGCAGTACCCCATCTCTAATCTCATCATATCCTTGGCACAGTCACCCTATGCTAGCTGCTGCAATCCTATGCCAAATTCAGTATCACATCCCGAATAATCTCATCATATCTCTGGCACAGTCACCATATGCTTGGTGCTGCCATCCTATGTCAAGTGCAGTATCCCATCTCTAATAACCTCATCATATCTCTGGCACAGTCACCATAAAGTGGTTGCTGCCATCCTTTGCCAAGTGCAGTATCCCATCTCTAATAATCTCATCATATCTCTGGCACAGTCACCATAAACTAGTTGCTGACATCCTATGCCAAGTGCAGTATCACATCTCTAATAATCTCATCATATCTCTGGCACAGTTGCCATATGGTAGGTGCTGCCATCCTATGCCAATTACAGTATTCCATCTCTACTAATATCGCCATATCTCTGTCACAGTCACCATATGCTAAGTGCTGCCATCCCATTCCATGTGCAGTATCCCATCTTTTATAATCTCATCATATCTCTGGCACAATCACCATATGTTAGGTGCTGCCATCCAATGCCAAGTGCAGTATCCCGTCTCTAATGTTCTCATCATATCTCTGGCACAGTCACCATAAACTAGTTGCTGACATCCTATGCCAAGTGCAGTATCCCATCTCTAATAGTCTCATCATATCTCTGGGACAGTCACCATATGCCAGGTGCTGCCATCCTATGGCAAGTGCAGTATCCCATCTTTACTAATATCATCATATCTCTGTCACAGTCACCATATGCTAAGTGCTGCCATCCCATGCCATGTGCAGTATCCCATCTCTTATAATCTCACCATATCTCTGGCAAAGTCACCATATGTTAGGTGCTGCCATCCAATGCCAAGTGCAGTATCCCATCTCTAATATTATCATCATATCTCTGGCAAAGTCACCATAAAATAGTTGCTGACATCCTATGCCAAGTGCAGTATCCCATCTCTAATAATCTCATCGTATCTCTGGCACAGTCACCATAAAATAGTTGCTGACATCCTCTGCCAAATGGAATATCCAATATCTAATAATCTCACCATATCTCTGGCACAGTCACCATAAATTGGGTGCTGCCATCCTTTGCCAAGTGCAGTATCCCATCTCTAATAATCTCATCATATCTCTGGCACAGTCACCACATGCTAGGTGCTGCCATCCTATGGCAAGTGCAGTATCCCATCTCTACTAATATCATCATATCTCTGTCACAGTCACCATATGCTAAGTGCTGCCATCCCATGCCATGTGCAGTATCCCATCTCTTATAATCTCACCATATCTCTGGCACAGTCACCATATGTTAGGTGCTGCCATCCAATGCCAAGTGCAGTATCCTATCTCTAATAATCTCACCGTATCTCTGGCACAGTCACCATAAAATAGTTGCTGACATCCTATGCCAAGTGCAGTATTCCATCTCTAATAATCTCATCGTATCTCTGGCACAGTCACCATAAAATAGTTGCTGACATCCTCTGCCAAATGGAATATCCAATATCTAATAACCTCATCATATCTCTGGCACAGTCACCATAAATTGGGTGCTGCCATCCTTTGCCAAGTGCAGTATCCCATCTCTAATAATCTCATCATATCTCTGGCACAGTCACCACATGCTAGGTGCTGCCATCCTATGGCAAGTGCAGTATCCCATCTCTACTAATATCATCATATCTCTGTCACAGTCACCATATGCTAAGTGCGGCCATCCCATGCCATGTGCAGTATCCCATCTCTTATAATCTCACCATATCTCTGGCACAGTCACCATATGTTAGGTGCTGCCATCCAATGCCAAGTGCAGTATCCTATCTCTAATATTCTCATCATATCTCTGGCACAGTCACCATAAAATAGTTGCTGACATCCTATGCCAAGTGCAGTATTCCATCTCTAATAATCTCATCATATCTCTGGCACAGTCACCATAAAATAGTTGCTGCCATCCAATGCCAAGTGCAGTATCCTATCTCTAATAATCTCACCATATCTCTGGCTCAGTCAACATAAAATGGATGCTGCCATCCTTTGCCAAGTGCAGTATCCCATCTCTAATAATCTCATCATATCTCTGGCACAGTCACCATATGTTAGGTGCTGCCATTAAATGCCAAGTGCAGTATCCCATCACTAATATTCTCATCATATCTCTGGCACAGTCACCATGTACTATGTGCCGCCATACTATGCCAAGTGCAGTATCCCATCTCTAATAATTTCTTCATATCTCTGGCACAGTCACCATATGCTTGGTGCTGCCATCCTATGTCAAGTGCTGTATCCCATGTCTAAAAACCTCATCATATCTCTGGCACAGTCACCATAAAGTGGGTGCTGCCATCCTTTGCCAAGTGCAGTATCCCATCTCTAATAATCTCATCATATCTCTGGCACAGTCACCATAAACTAGTTGCTGACATCCTATGCCAAGTGCAGTATCACATCTCTAATAATCTCATCATATCTCTGGCACAGTTGCCATATGGTAGGAGCTGCCACGCTATGCCAAGTGCAGTATCCCTTCACTAATAATATCATATGTCTTGCACAGTCACCACATGCTAGGTGCTGCCATCCTATGCCAAGTGCAGTATCCCATTTCCAATAATCTCATCATACCTTTGTCAAACACACTACAAGCTGGGTGCTTCCATCCTATGCCAAGTGCAGTATCCCATCTCTAATAATCTCAATTTATCTCTGGCACAGTCACCATATACTATGTGCTGCCTTCCTATGCCAAGTGCAGTATCCCATCTTTAATAATTTCTTCATATCTCTGGCACAGTCACCATATGCTAGGTAGGTGCTCACATCCTATGCCAAGTGCAGTATCCCTTCTCTAATAATATCATCATGTCTCTTGCACAGTCATCATATGTTAGGTGCTGCCATCCTATGCCAGGTGCAGTATCACATCTCTAATCTCATCATATCCCTGGCACAGTCACCATATGCTAGGCACTGCCATCCTATGCCAAGCGCAGCACCCCATCTCTAATCTCATCATATCCTTGGCACAGTCACCATATGCTAGGTTCTGCCAAGCTATGGCAAGTGCAGTATCCCAACTCTAATAATCTCATCATATCTCTGGCACAGTTACCATATGCTAGTTTCTGCCATCCTATGCCAAAAGCAGTATCCCATCTCTAATCTCATCATATCCCTGGCACAGTCACCATATGCTAGGCACTGCCATCCTATGCCAAGTGCAGTATCACATCTCTAATAATCTCATATCTCTGGCACAGCCACCATATGCTAGGCGCTGCAATCCTATGCCAAGTGCAGTATCACTTCTCTAATAATCTCATCACATCTCTTGCACAGTCACCACATGCTAGGTGCTGCCATCCTATGGCAAGTGCAGTATCCTATCTCTAATAAGATCATGCTATCTCTGGCACAGTCACTATTTGCTAGGTGCAGCCATCCTATTGCAGGTGCAGCATCCCTTCTCTAATAATCAAATCATATCTCTGGCACAGTCACCATATGCTAGGTGCTGCCATCCTATGCCAATTACAGTATCGCATCTCTACTAATATCACCATATCTCTGTCACAGTCACCATATGCTAAGTGCTGCCATCCCATGCCATGTGCAGTATTCAATCTTTTATAATCTCATCATATCTCTGGCACAATAACCATATCTTAGGTGCTGCCATCCAATGCCAAGTGCAGTATCTCATCTCTAAAAATCTCATCATATCTCTGGCACAGTCACCACATGCTAGGTGCTGCCATCCTATGGCAAGTGCAGTATCCCATCTCTTATAATCTCACCATATCTCTGGCACAGTCACCATATGTTAGGTGCTGCCATCCAATGCCAAGTGCAGTATCCCATCTCTAATATTCTCATCATATCTCTGGCACAGTCACCATAAAATAGTTGCTGACATCCTATGCCAAGTGAGTATCCCATCTCTAATAATCTCATCATATCTCTGGCACAGTCACCATAAAATAGTTGCTGACATCCTCTGCCAAGTGCAATATCCAATCTCTAATAATCTCACCATATCTCTGGCACAGTCACCATAAATTGGGTGCTGCCATCCTTTGCCAAGTGCAGTATCCCATCTCTAATAATCTCATCATATCTCTGGCACAGTCACCACATGCTAGGTGCTGCCATCCTATGGCAAGTGCAGTATCCCATCTCTACTAATATCATCATATCTCTGTCACAGTCACCATATGCTAAGTGCTGCCATCCCATGCCATGTGCAGTATCCCATCTCTTATAATCTCACCATATCTCTGGCACAGTCACCATATGTTCGGTGCTGCCATCCAATGCCAAGTGCAGTATCCTATCTCTAATATTCTCATCATATCTCTGGCACAGTCACCATAAACTAGTTGCTGACATCCTATGCCAAGTGCAGTATCCCATCTCTAATAGTCTCATCATATCTCTGGCACAGTCACCATATGCTAGGTGCTGCCATCCTATGTCCAGTGCAGTATCCCATCTCTAATATTCTCATCATATCTCTGGCACAGCCACCATAAAATAGTTGCTGACATCCTATGCCAAGTGCAGTATCCCATCTCTAATAATCTCATCATATCTCTGGCACAGTCACCATAAAATAGTTGCTGATATCCTCTGCCAAGTGCAATATCACATCTCCAATAATCTCATCATGTCTCTGGCACAGTCAGCATATGCTAGGAGCTGCCATCCTATGTCAAGTGCAGTATCCCATCTCTAATAATATCATATCTCTGGCACAGTCACCATATGCTAGGTGCTGCCATCCTATTTAAAGTGCAGTATTTCATCTCTTATAATCTCACCATATCTCTGGCACAGTCACCATATGTTAGGTGCTGCCATCCAATGCCAAGTGCAGTATCCCATCTCTAATATTCTCATCATATCTCTGGCACAGTCACCATAAAATAGTTGCTGACATCCTATGCCAAGTGCAGTATCCCATCTCGAATAATCTCATCATATCTCTGGCACAGTCACCATAAAATAGTTGCTGACATCCTCTGCCAAGTGCAATATCCAATCTCTAATAATCTCACCATATCTCTGGCACAGTCACCATAAATTGGGTGCTGCCATCCTCTGCCAAGTGCAATATCACATCTCCAATAATCTCATCATGTCTCTGGCACAGTCACCATAAACTGGGTCTTGCCATCCTTTGCCAAGTGCAGTATCTCATCTCTAATAATCTCATCATATCTCTGGCACAGTCACCACATGCTAGGTGCTGCCATCCTATGGCAAGTGCAGTATCCCATCTCTTATAATCTCACCATATCTCTGGCACAGTCACCATATGTTAGGTGCTGCCATCCAATGCCAAGTGCAGTATCCCATCTCTAATATTCTCATCATATCTCTGGCACAGTCACCATAAAATAGTTGCTGACATCCTATGCCAAGTGCAGTATCCCATCTCTAATAATCTCATCATATCTCTGGCACAGTCACCATAAAATAGTTGCTGACATCCTCTGCCAAGTGCAATATCCAATCTCTAATAATCTCACCATATCTCTGGCACAGTCACCATAAATTGGGTGCTGCCATCCTTTGCAAAGTGCAGTATCCCATCTCTAATAATCTCATCATATCTCTGGCACAGTCACCACATGTTAGGTGCTGCCATCCTATGGCAAGTGCAGTATCCCATCTCTACTAATATCATCATATCTCTGTCACAGTCACCATATGCTAAGTGCTGCCATCCCATGCCATGTGCAGTATCCCATCTCTTATAATCTCACCATATCTCTGGCACAGTCACCATATGTTACGTGCTGCCATCCAATGCCAAGTGCACTATCCTATCTCTAATATTCTCATCATATCTCTGGCACAGTCACCATAAAATAGTTGCTGACATCCTATGCCAAGTGCAGTATCCCATCTCTAATAATCTCATCATATCTCTGGCACAGTCACCATAAAAAAGTTGCTGCCATCCAATGCCAAGTGCAGTATCCTATCTCTAATAATCTCACCATATCTCTGGCACAGTCAACATAAAATGGGTGCTGCCATCCTTTGCCAAGTGCAGTATCCCATCTCTAATAATCTCATCATATCTCTGGCACAGTCACCATATGCTAGGTGCTGCCATCCTATGTCCAGTGCAGTATCACATCTCTGATCATCACATCATATCTCTGGCACAGTCACCATATGTTAGGTGCTGCCATTAAATGCCAAGTGCAGTATCCCATCCCTAATATTCTCATCATATCTCTGGCACAGTCACCATATACTATGTGCCGCCATCCTATGCCAAGTGCAGTATCCCATCTCTAATAATTTCTTCATATCTCTGGCACAGTCACCATATGCTAGGAAGGTGCTGCCATCCTATGCCAAGTGCAGTATCCCATCTCTAATAATATCATATCTCTGGCACAGTCACCATATGCTTGGTGATGCCATCCTATGTCAAATGCAGTATCCCATCTCTAATAATCTCATCATATCTCTGGCACAGTCACCATAAGCTAGGTGCTGCCATTAAATGCCAAGTGCAGTATCCCATCTCTAATAATCTCATCATATCTCTGGCACAGTCACCATAAAGTGGGTGCTGCCATCCTTTGCCAAGTGCAGTATCACATCTCTAATAATCTCATCATATCTCTGGCACAGTTGCCATATGGTAGGAGCTGCCAGCTATGCCAAGTGCAGTATCCCTTCACTAATAATATCATATGTCTGGCACAGTCACCACATGCTAGGTGCTGCCATCCTATGCCAAGTGCAGTATCCCATCTCCAATAATCTCATCATACCTTTGTCACAGACACTACAAGCTAGGTGCTTCCATCCTATGCCAAGTGCAGTATCCCATCTCTAATAATCTCAATTTATCTCTGGCACAGTCACCATATACTATGTGCTGCCTTCCTATGCCAAGTGCAGTATCCCATCTCTAATAATTTCTTCATATCTCTGGCACAGTCACCATATGCTAGGTAGGTGCTCACATCCTATGCCAAGTGCAGTATCCCGTCTCTAATAATATCATCATGTCTCTTGCACAGTCATCATATGTTAGGTGCCGCCATCCTATGCCAGGTGCAGTACCCCATCTCTAATCTCATCATATCCTTGGCACAGTTACCATATGCTAGGTGCTGCCAAGCTATGGCAAGTGCAGTATCCCATCTCTAATAATCTCATCATATCTCTGGCACAGTTACCATATGCTAGTTTCTGCCATCCTATGCCAAAAGCAGTATCCCATCTCTAATCTCATCATATCCCTGGCACTGTCACCATATGCTAGGCACTGCCATCCTATGCCAAGTGCAGTACCCCATCTCTAATCTCATCATATCCTTGGCACAGTCACCCTCTGCTAGCTGCTGCAATTCTATGCTAAGTGCAGTATCACATCACGAATAATCTCATCATATCTCTGGCCATTCCGCATATGCTAGGTGTTACCATCCTATGCCAAGCGCAGTGTCCCATCTCTAATAATCTCATCACATCTCTTGCACAGTCACCACATGCTCGGTGCTGCCATCCTATGGCAAGTGCAGTATCCTATCTCTAATACGATCATGCTATCTCTGGCACAGTCACTATTTGCTAGGTGCAGCCATCCTATTGCAGGTGCAGCATCCCTTATCTAATAATCAAATCATATCTCTGGCACAGTCACCATATGCTAGGTGCTGCCATCCTATGCCAATTACAGTATCCCATCTCTACTAATATCGCCATATCTCTGTCACAGTCACCATATGCTAAGTGCTGCCATCCCATGCCATGTGCAGTATCCCATCTTTTATAATCTCATCATATCTCTGGCACAATCACCATATGTTAGGTGCTGCCATCCAATGCCAAGTGCAGTATCCCATCTCTAATGTTCTCATCATATCTCTGGCACAGTCACCATAAACTAGTTGCTGACATCCTATGCCAAGTGCAGTATCCCATCTCTAATAATCACATCATATCTCTGACACAGTCACCATAAACTGGGTGCTGCCATCCTTTGCCAAGTGCAGTATCCCATCTCTAATAGTCTCATCATATCTCTGGCACAGTCACCATATGCTAGGTGCTGCCATCCTATGTCCAGTGCAGTATCCCATCTCTAATATTCTCATCATATCTCTGGCACAGTCACCATAAAATAGTTGCTGACATCCTATGCCAAGTGCAGTGTCCCATCTCTAATAATCTCATCATATCTCTGGCACAGTCACCATAAAATAGTTGCTGACATCCTCTGCCAAGTGCAATATCACATCTCCAATAATCTCATCATATCTCTGGCACAGTCAGCATATGCTAGGAGCTGCCATCCTATTTCAAGTGCAGTATTCCATCTCTAATAACCTCATCATATCTCTGGCACAGTCACCATAAACTGGGTCTTGCCATCCTTTGCCAAGTGCAGTATCCCATCTCTAATAATATCATATCTCTGGCACAGTCACCATATGCTAGGTGCTGCCATCCTATTTCAAGTGCAGTATTCCATCTCTAATAACCTCATCATATCTCTGGCACAGTCACCATAAACTGGGTCTTGCCATCCTTTGCCAAGTGCAGTATCGCATCTCTAATAATCTCATCATATCTCTGGCACAGTCACCACATGCTAGGTGCTGCCATCCTATGGCAAGTGCAGTATCCCATCTCTTATAATCTCACCATATCTCTGGCACAGTCACCATATGTTAGGTGCTGCCATCCAATGCCAAGTGCAGTATCCCATCTCTAATATTCACATCATATCTCTGGCACAGTCACCATAAAATAGTTGCTGACATCGTATGCCAAGTGCAGTATCCCATCTCTAATAATCGTATCATATCTCTGGCACAGTCACCATAAAATAGTTGCTGACATCCTCTGCCAAGTGCAATATCCAATCTCTAATAATCTCACCATATCTCTGGCACAGTCACCATAAATTGGGTGCTGCCATCCTTTGCCAAGTGCAGTATCCCATCTCTAATAATCTCATCATATCTCTGGCACAGTCACCACTTGCCAGGTGCTGCCATCCTATGGCAAGTGCAGTATCCCATCTCTACTAATATCATCATATCTCTGTCACAGTCACCATATGCTAAGTGCTGCCATCCCATGCCATGTGCAGTATCCCATCTCTTATAATCTCACCATATCTCTGGCACAGTCACCATATGTTAGGTGCTGCCATCCAATGCCAAGTGCAGTATCCTATCTCTAATATTCTCATCATATCTCTGGCACAGTCACCATAAAATAGTTGCTGACATCCTATGCCAAGTGCATTATTCCATCTCTAATAATCTCATCATATCTCTGGCACAGTCACCATAAAATAGTTGCTGCCATCCAATGCCAAGTGCAGTATCCTATCTCTAATAATCTCACCATATCTTTGGCTCAGTCAACATAAAATGGATGCTGCCATCCTTTGCCAAGTGCAGTATCCCATCTCTAATAATCTCATCATATCTCTGGCACAGTCACCATAAACTAGGTGCTGCCATCCTATGTCCAGTGCAGTATCACATCTCTGATCATCTCATCATATCTCTGGCACGGTCACCATATGTTAGGTGCTGCCATTAAATGCCAAGTGCAGTATCCCATCTCTAATATTCTCATCATATCTCTGGCACAGTCACCATATACTATGTGCCGCCATACTATGCCAAGTGCAGTATCCCATCTGTAATAATTTCTTCATATCTCTGGCACAGTCACCATGTGCTAGGTAGGTGCTGCCATCCTATGCCAAGTGAATATCATATCTCTGGCACAGTCACCATATGCTTGGTGCAGCCATCCTATGTCAAGTGCAGTATCCCATCTCTAATTACCTCATCATATCTCTGGCACAGTCACCATAAAGTGGGTGCTGCCATCCTTTGCCAAGTGCAGTATCCCATCTCTAATAATCTCATCATATCTCTGGCACAGTCACCATAAACTAGTTGCTGACATCCTATGCCAAGTGCAGTATCACATCTCTAATAATCTCATCATATCTCTGGCACAGTTGCCATATGGTAGGAGCTGCCACGCTATGCCAAGTGCAGTATCCCTTCACTAATAATATCATATGTCTGGCACAGTCACCACATGCTAGGTGCTTCCATCCTATGCCAAGTGCAGTATCCCATCTCTAATAATCTCAATTTATCTCTGGCACAGTCACCATATACTATGTGCTGCCTTCCTATGCCAAGTGCAGTATCCCATCTCTAATAATTTCTTCATATCTCTGGCACAGTCACCATATGCTAGGTAGGTGCTCACATCCTATGCCAAGTGCAGTATCCCGTCTCTAATAATATCATCATGTCTCTTGCACAGTCATCATACGTTAGGTGCTGCCATCCTATGCCAGGAGCAGTATCACATCTCTAATCTCATCATATCCCTGGCACAGTCACCATATGCTAGGCACTGCCATCCTATGCCAAGCGCAGTATCCCATCTCTAATGTTCTCATCATATCTCTGGCACAGTCACCATAAACTAGTTGCTGACATCCTATGCCAAGTGCAATATCCCATCTATAATAATCTCATAATATCTCTGGCACAGTCATCATATGTTAGGTGCTGCCATCCTATGCCAAGTGCAGTATCCCATCTCTAATAATCACATCATATCTCTGACACAGTCACCATAAACTGGGTGCTGCCATCCTTTGCCAAGTGCAGTATCCCATCTCTAATAGTCTCATCATATCTCTGGCACAGTCACCATATGCTAGGTGCTGCCATCCTATGTCCAGTGCAGTATCCCATCTCTAATATTCTCATCATATCTCTGGCACAGTCACCATAAAATAGTTGCTGACATCCTATGCCAAGTGCAGTGTCCCATCTCTAATAATCTCATCATATCTCTGGCACAGTCACCATAAAATAGTTGCTGACATCCTCTGCCAAGTGCAATATCACATCTCCAATAATCTCATCATATCTCTGGCACAGTCAGCATATGCTAGGAGCTGCCATCCTATTTCAAGTGCAGTATTCCATCTCTAATAACCTCATCATATCTCTGGCACAGTCACCATAAACTGGGTCTTGCCATCCTTTGCCAAGTGCAGTATCCCATCTCTAAAAATATCATATCTCTGGCAAAGTCACCATATGCTAGGTGCTGCCATCCTATTTCAAGTGCAGTATTCCATCTCTAATAACCTCATCATATCTCTGGCACAGTCACCATAAACTGGGTCTTGCCATCCTTTGCCAAGTGCAGTATCGCATCTCTAATAATCTCATCATATCTCTGGCACAGTCACCACATGCTAGGTGCTGCCATCCTATGGCAAGTGCAGTATCCCATCTCTTATAATCTCACCATATCTCTGGCACAGTCACCATATGTTAGGTGCTGCCATCCAATGCCAAGTGCAGTATCCCATCTCTAATATTCACATCATATCTCTGGCACAGTCACCATAAAATAGTTGCTGACATCCTATGCCAAGTGCAGTATCCCATCTCTAATAATCTTATCATATCTCTGGCACAGTCACCATAAAATAGTTGCTAACATCCTCTGCCAAGTGCAATATCCAATCTCTAATAATCTCACCATATCTCTGGCACAGTCACCATAAATTGGGTGCTGCCATCCTTTGCCAAGTGCAGTATCCCATCTCTAATAATCTCATCATATCTCTGGCACAGTCACCACTTGCCAGGTGCTGCCATCCCATGCCATGTGCAGTATCCCATCTCTTATAATCTCACCATATCTCTGGCACAGTCACCATATGTTAGGTGCTGCCATCCAATGCCAAGTGCAGTATCCTATCTCTAATATTCTCATCATATCTCTGGCACAGTCACCATAAAATAGTTGCTGACATCCTATGCCAAGTGCATTATTCCATCTCTAATAATCTCATCATATCTCTGGCACAGTCACCATAAAATAGTTGCTGCCATCCAATGCCAAGTGCAGTGTCCTATCTCTAATAATCTCACCATATCTCTGGCTCAGTCAACATAAAATGGATGCTGCCATCCTTTGCCAAGTGCAGTATCCCATCTCTAATAATCTCATCATATCTCTGGCACAGTCACCATAAACTAGGTGCTGCCATCCTATGTCCAGTGCAGTATCACATCTCTGATCATCTCATCATATCTCTGGCACAGTCACCATATGTTAGGTGCTGCCATTAAATGCCAAGTGCAGTATCCCATCTCTAATATTCTCATCATATCTCTGGCACAGTCACCATATACTATGTGCCGCCATACTATGCCAAGTGCAGTATCCCATCTGTAATAATTTCTTCATATCTCTGGCACAGTCACCATATGCTAGGTAGGTGCTGCCATCCTATGCCAAGTGAATATCATATCTCTGGCACAGTCACCATATGCTTGGTGCTGCCATCCTATGTCAAGTGCAGTATCCCATATCTAATAACCTCATCATATCTCTGGCACAGTCACCATAAAGTGGGTGCTGCCATCCTTTGCCAAGTGCAGTATCCCATCTCTAATAATCTCATCATATCTCTGGCACAGTCACCATAAACTAGTTGCTGACATCCTATGCCAAGTGCAGTATCCTATCTCTAATAATCTCACCATATCTCTGGCACAGTTGCCATATGGTAGGAGCTGCCACGCTATGCCAAGTGCAGTATCCCTTCACTAATAATATCATATGTCTGGCACAGTCACCACATGCTAGGTGCTTCCATCCTATGCCAAGTGCAGTATCCCATCTCTAATAATCTCAATTTATCTCTGGCACAGTCACCATATACTATGTGCTGCCTTCCTATGCCAAGTGCAGTATCCCATCTCTAATAATTTCTTCATGTCTCTGGCACAGTCACCATATGCTAGGTAGGTGCTCACATCCTATGCCAAGTGCAGTATCCCGTCTCTAATAATATCATCATGTCTCTTGCACAGTCATCATACGTTAGGTGCTGCCATCCTATGCCAGGAGCAGTATCACATCTCTAATCTCATCATATCCCTGGCACAGTCACCATATGCTAGGCACTGCCATCCTATGCCAAGCGCAGTACCCCATCTCTAATCTCATCATATCCTTGGCACAGTCACCATATGCTAGGTGCTGCCAAACTATGGCAAGTGCAGTATCCCAACTCTAATAATCTCATCATATCTCTGGCACAGTTACCATATGCTAGTTTCTGCCATCCTATGCCAAAAGCAGTATCCCATCTCTAATCTCATCATATCCCTGGCACAGTCACCATATGCTAGGCACTGCCATCCTATGCCAAGTGCAGTACCCCATCTCTAATCTCATCATATCCTTGGCACAGTCACCCTATGCTAGGTGCTGCCAAGCTATGACAAGTGCAGTATCACATCTCTAATAATCTCATATCTCTGGCACAGCCACCATATGCTAGGCGCTGCAATCCTATGCCAAGTGCAGTATCACATCTCTAATAATCTCATCACATCTCTTGCACAGTCACCACATGCTAGGTGCTGCGATCCTATGGCAAGTGCAGTATCCTATCTCTAATATGATCATGCTATCTCTGGCACAGTCACTATTTGCTAGGTGCAGCCATCCTATTGCAGGTGCAGCATCCCTTCTCTAATAATCAAATCATATCTCTGGCACGGTCACCATATGCTAGGTGCTGCCATCCTATGCCAATTACAGTATCGCATCTCTACTAATATCGCCATATCTCTGTCACAGTCACCATATGCTAAGTGCTGCCATCCCATGCCATGTGCAGTATCCCATCTTTTATAATCTCATCATATCTCTGGCACAATAACCATATGTTAGGTGCTGCCATCCAATGCCAAGTGCAGTATCCCATCTCTAATGTTCTCATCATATCTCTGGCACAGTCACCATAAACTAGTTGCTGACATCCTATGCCAAGTGCAGTATCCCATCTCTAATAGTCTCATCATATCTCTGGCACAGTCACCATATGCTAGGTGCTGCCAACCTATGTCCAGTGCAGTATCCCATCTCTAATATTCTCATCATATCTCTGGCACAGCCACCATAAAATAGTTGCTGACATCCTATGCCAAGTGCAGTATCCCATCTCTAATAATCTCATCATATCTCTGGCACAGTCACCATAAAATAGTTGCTGACATCCTATGCCAAGTGCAATATCACATCTCCAATAATCTCATCATGTCTCTGGCACAGTCAGCATATGCTAGGAGCTGCCATCCTATGTCAAGTGCAGTATCCCATCTCTAATAATGTCATATCTCTGGCACAGTCACCATATGCTAGGTGCTGCCATCCTATTTCAAGTGCAGTATTCCATCTCTTATAATCTCACCATATCTCTGGCACAGTCACCATAAATTGGGTGCTGCCATCCTCTGCCAAGTGCAATATCACATCTCCAATAATCTCATCATGTCTCTGGCACAGTCACCATAAACTGGGTCTTGCCACCCTTTGCCAAGTGCAGTATCTCATCTCTAATAATCTCATCATATCTCTGGCACAGTCACCACATGCTAGGTGCTGCCATCCTATGGCAAGTGCAGTATCCCATCTCTTATAATCTCACCATATCTCTGGCACAGTCGCCATATGTTAGGTGCTGCCATCCAATGCCAAGTGCAGTATCCCATCTCTAATATTCTCATCATATCTCTGGCACAGTCACCATAAAATAGTTGCTGACATCCTATGCCAAGTGCAGTATCCCATCTCTAATAATCTCATCATATCTCTGGCACAGTCACCATAAAATAGTTGCTGACATCCTCTGCCAAGTGCAATATCTAATCTCTAATAATCTCACCATATCTCTGGCACAGTCACCATAAATTGGGTGCTGCCATCCTTTGCCAAGTGCAGTATCCCATCTCTAATAATCTCATCATATCTCTGGCACAGTCAACACATGCTAGGTGCTGCCATCCGATGGCAAGTGCAGTATCCCATCTCTACTAATATCATCATATCTCTGTCACAGTCACCATATGCTAAGTGCCGCCATCCCATGCCATGTGCAGTATCCCATCTCTTATAATCTCACCATATCTCTGGCACTGTCACCATATGTTAGGTGCTGCCATCCAATGCCAAGTGCAGTATCCTATCTCTAATATTCTCATCATATCTCTGGCACAGTCACCATAAAATAGTTGCTGACATCCTATGCCAAGTGCAGTATCCCATCTCTAATAATCTCATCATATCTCTGGCAGAGTCAACATAAAATGGGTGCTGCCATCCTTTGCCAAGTGCAGTATCCCATCTCTAATAATCTCATCATATCTCTGGCACAGTCACCATATGCTAGGTGCTGCCATCCTATATCCAGTGCAGTATCACATCTCTGATCATCTCATCATATCTCTGGCACAGTCACCATATACTATGTGCCGCCACCCTATGCCAAGTGCAGTATCCCATCTCTAATAATTTCTTCATATCTCTGGCACAGTCACCATATGCTAGGTAGGTGCTGCCATCCTATGCCAAGTGCAGTATCCCATCTCTAATAATATCATATCTCTGGCACAGTCACCATATGCTTGGTGATGCCATCCTATGTCAAATGCAGTATACCATCTCTAATAATCTCATCATATCTCTGGCACAGTCACCATAAACTAGGTGCTGCCATCCTATGTCCAGTGCAGTATCACATCTCTGATCATCTCATGATATCTCTGGCACAGTCACCATATGTTAGGTGCTGCCATTAAATGCCAAGTGCAGTATCCCATCTCTAATATTCTCATCATATCTCTGGCACAGTCACCATATACTATGTGCCGCCATCCTATGCCAAGTGCAGTATCCCATCTCTAATAATTTCTTCATATCTCTGGCACATTCACCATATGCTAGGTAGGTGCTGCCATCCTATGCCAAGTGCAGTATCCCATCTCTAATAATATCATATCTCTGGCACAGTCACCATGTGCCTGGTGATGCCATCCTATGTCAAATGCAGTATCCCATCTCTAATAATCTCATCATATCTCTGGCACAGTCACCATAAACTAGGTGCTGCCATCCTATATCCAGTGCAGTAACACATCTCTGATCATCTCATCATATCTCTGGCACAGTCACCATATGTTAGGTGCTGCCATTAAATGCCAAGTGCAGTATCCCATCTCTAATATTCTCATCATATCTCTGGCACAGTTACCATATGCTATGTGCCGCCATCCTATGCCAAGTGCAGTATCCCATCTCTAATAATGTCTTCATATCTCTGGCACAGTCACCATATGCTAGGTAGGTGCTGCCATCCTATGCCAAGTGCAGTATCCCATCTCTAATAATATCATATCTCTGGCACAGTCACCATATGCTTGGTGCTGCCATCCTATGTCAAGTGCAGTATCCCATCTCTAATAACCTCATCATATCTCTGGCACAGTCACCATAAAGTGGGTGCTGCCATCCTTTGCCAAGTGCAGTATCACATCTCTAATAATCTCATCATATCTCTGGCACAGTTGCCATATGGTAGGAGCTGCCACGCTATGCCAAGTGCAGTATCCCTTCACTAATAATATCATATGTCTGGCACAGTCACCACATGCTAGGTGCTGCCATCCTATGCCAAGTGCAGTATCCCATCTCCAATAATCTCATCATACCTTTGTCACAGACACTACAAGCTAGGTGCTTCCATCCTATGCCAAGTGCAGTATCCCATCTCTAATAATCTCAATTTATCTCTGGCACAGTGACCATATACTATGTGCTGCCTTCCTATGCCAAGTGCAGTATCCCATCTCTAATAATTTCTTCATATCTCTGGCACAGTCACCATATGCTAGGTAGGTGCTCACATCCTATGCCAAGTGCAGTATCCCGTCTCTAATAATATCATCATGTCTCTTGAACAGTCATGATATGTTAGGTGCCGCCATCCTATGCCAGGTGCAGTACCCCATCTCTAATCTCATCATATCCTTGGCACAGTCACCATATGCTAGGTGCTGCCAAGCTATGTCAAGTGCAGTATCCCATCTCTAATAATCTCATCATATCTCTGGCACAGTTACCATATGCTAGTTTCTGCCATCCTATGCCAAAAGCAGTATCCCATCTCTAATCTCATCATATCCCTGGCACAGTCACCATATGATAGGCACTGCCATCCTATGCCAAGTGCAGTACCCCATCTCTAATCTCATCATATCCTTGGCACAGTCACCCTATGCTAGGTGCTGCCAAGCTATGGCAAGTGCAGTATCACATCTCTAATAATCTCATATCTCTGGCACAGCCACCATATGCTAGCTGCTGCAATCCTATGCTAAGTGCAGTATCACATCACGAATAATCTCATCATATCTCTGGCACAGTCAGCATATGCTAGGAGCTGCCATCCTATGTCAAGTGCAGTATCCCATCTCCAATAATATCATATCTCTGGCACAGTCACCATATGCTAGGTGCTGCCATCCTATTTCAAGTGCAGTATTCCATCTCTAATAACCTCATCATATCTCTGGCACAGTCACCATAAACTGGGTCTTGCCATCCTTTGCCAAGTGCAGTATCGCATCTCTAATAATCTCATCATATCTCTGGCACAGTCACCACATGCTAGGTGCTGCCATCCTATGGCAAGTGCAGTATCCCATCTCTTATAATCTCACCATATCTCTAGCACAGTCACCATATGTTAGGTGCTGCCATCCAATGCCAAGTGCAGTATCCCATCTCTAATATTCTCATCATATCTCTGGCACAGTCACCATAAAATAGTTGCTGACATCCCATGCCAAGTGCAGTATCCCATCTCTAATAATCTTATCATATCTCTGGCACAGTCACCATAAAATAGTTGCTGACATCCTCTGCCAAGTGCTATATCCAATCTCTAATAATCTCACCATATCTCTGGCACAGTCACCATAAATTGGGTGCTGCCATCCTTTGCCAAGTGCAGTATCCCATCTCTAATAATCTCATCATATCTCTGGCACAGTCACCACATGCCAGGTGCTGCCATCCTATGGCAAGTGCAGTATCCCATCTCTACTAATATCATCATATCTCTGTCACAGTCACCATATGCTAAGTGCTGCCATCCCATGCCATGTGCAGTATCCCATCTCTTATAATCTCATCATATCTCTGGCACAGTCACCATAAAATAGTTGCTGCCATCCAATGCCAAGTGCAGTATCCTATCTCTAATAATCTCACCATTTCTCTGGCACAGTCAACATAAAATGGGTGCTGCCATCCTTTGCCAAGTGCAGTATCCCATCTCTAATAATCTCATCATATCTCTGGCACAGTCACCATATGCTAGGTGCTGCCATCCTATGTCCAGTGCAGTATCACATCTCTGATCATCTCATCATATCTCTGACACAGTCACCATATGTTAGGTGCTGCCATTAAATGCCAAGTGCAGTATCCCATCTCTAATATTCTCATCATATCTCTGGCACAGTCACCATATACTATGTGCCGCCATCCTATGCCAAGTGCAGTATCCCATCTCTAATAATTTCTTCATATCTCTGGCACAGTCACCATAAAGTGGGTGCTGCCATCCTTTGCCAAGTGCAGTATCCCATCTCTAATAATCTCATCATATCTCTGGCACAGTCACCATAAACTAGTTGCTGACATCCTATGCCAAGTGAAGTATCACATCTCTAATAATCTCATCATATCTCTGGCACAGTCACCATATGGTAGGAGCTGCCACGCTATGCCAAGTGCAGTATCCCTTCACTAATAATATCATATGTCTGGCACAGTCACCACATGCTAGGTGCTGCCATCCTATGCCAAGTGCAGTATCCCATCTCCAATAATCTCATCATACCTTTGTCACAGACACTACAAGCTAGGTGCTTCCATCCTATGCCAAGTGCAGTATCCCATCTCTAATAATCTCAATTTATCTCTGGCACAGTCACCATATACTATGTGCTGCCTTCCTATGCCAAGTGCAGTATCCCATCTCTAATAATTTCTTCATATCTCTGGCACAGTCACCATATGCTAGGTAGGTGCTCACATCCTATGCCAAGTGCAGTATCCCGTCTCTAATAATATCATCATGTCTCTTGCACAGTCATCATATGTTAGGTGCTGCCATCCTTTGCCAGGTGCAGTATCACATCTCTAATCTCATCATATCCCTGGCACAGTCACCATATGCTAGGCACTGCCATCATATGCCAAGCGCAGTACCCCATCTCTAATCTCATCATATCCTTGGCATAGTCACCATATGCTAGGTGCTGCCAAGCTATGGCAAGTGCAGTATCCCAACTCTAATAATCTCATCATATCTCTGGCACAGTTACCATATGCTAGTTTCTGCCATCCTATGCCAAAAGCAGTATCCCATCTCTAATCTCATCATATCCCTGGCACAGTCACCATATGCTAGGCACTGCCATCCTATGCCAAGTGCAGTACCCCATCTCTAATCTCATCATATCCTTGGCACAGTCACCCTATGCTAGGTGCTGCCAAGCTATGGCAAGTGCAGTATCACATCTCTAATAATCTCATATCTCTGGCACAGCCACCATATGCTAGGCGCTGCAATCCTATGCCAAGTGCAGTATCACATCTCTAATAATCTCATCACATCTCTTGCACAGTCACCACATGCTAGGTGCTGCCATCCTATGGCAAGTGCAGTATCCTATCTCTAATAAGATCATGCTATCTCTGGCACAGTCACTATTTGCTAGGTGCAGCCATCCTATTGCAGGTGCAGCATCCCTTCTCTAATAATCAAATCATATCTCTGGCACAGTCACCATATGCTAGGTGCTGCCATCCTATGCCAATTACAGTATCGCATCTCTACTAATATCGCCATATCTCTGTCACAGTCACCATATGCTAAGTGCTGCCATCCCATGCGCAGTATCCCATCTTTTATAATCTCATATCTCTGGCACAATCACCATATGTTATGTGCTGCCATCCAATGCCAAGTGCAGTATCCCATCTCTAATGTTCTCATCATATCTCTGGCACAGTCACCATAAACTAGTTGCTGACATCCTATGCCAAGTGCAGTATCCCATCTCTAATAGTCTCATCATATCTCTGGCACAGTCACCATATGCTAGGTGCTGCCATCCTATGTCCAGTGCAGTATCCCATCTCTAATATTCTCATCATATCTCTGGCACAGCCACCATAAAATAGTTGCTGACATCCTATGCCAAGTGCAGTATCCCATCTCTAATAATCTCATCATATCTCTGGCACAGTCACCATAAAATAGTTGCTGACATCCTCTGCCAAGTGCAATATCACATCTCCAATAATCTCATCATGTCTCTGGCACAGTCAGCATATGCTAGGAGCTGCCATCCTATGTCAAGTGCAGTATCCCATCTCTAATAATATCATATCTCTGGCACAGTCACCATATGCTAGGTGCTGCCATCCTATTTCAAGTGCAGTATTCCATCTCCTATAATCTCACCATATCTCTGGCACAGTCACCATATGCTTGGTGCAGCCATCCTATGTCAAGTGCAGTATCCCATCTCTAATTACCTCATCATATCTCTGGCACAGTCACCATAAAGTGGGTGCTGCCATCCTTTGCCAAGTGCAGTATCCCATCTCTAATAATCTCATCATATCTCTGGCACAGTCACCATAAACTAGTTGCTGACATCCTATGCCAAGTGCAGTATCACATCTCTAATAATCTCATCATATCTCTGGCACAGTTGCCATATGGTAGGAGCTGCCACGCTATGCCAAGTGCAGTATCCCTTCACTAATAATATCATATGTCTGGCACAGTCACCACATGCTAGGTGCTTCCATCCTATGCCAAGTGCAGTATCCCATCTCTAATAATCTCAATTTATCTCTGGCACAGTCACCATATACTATGTGCTGCCTTCCTATGCCAAGTGCAGTATCCCATCTCTAATAATTTCTTCATATCTCTGGCACAGTCACCATATGCTAGGTAGGTGCTCACATCCTATGCCAAGTGCAGTATCCCGTCTCTAATAATATCATCATGTCTCTTGCACAGTCATCATACGTTAGGTGCTGCCATCCTATGCCAGGAGCAGTATCACATCTCTAATCTCATCATATCCCTGGCACAGTCACCATATGCTAGGCACTGCCATCCTATGCCAAGCGCAGTATCCCATCTCTAATGTTCTCATCATATCTCTGGCACAGTCACCATAAACTAGTTGCTGACATCCTATGCCAAGTGCAATATCCCATCTATAATAATCTCATAATATCTCTGGCACAGTCATCATATGTTAGGTGCTGCCATCCTATGCCAAGTGCAGTATCCCATCTCTAATAATCACATCATATCTCTGACACAGTCACCATAAACTGGGTGCTGCCATCCTTTGCCAAGTGCAGTATCCCATCTCTAATAGTCTCATCATATCTCTGGCACAGTCACCATATGCTAGGTGCTGCCATCCTATGTCCAGTGCAGTATCCCATCTCTAATATTCTCATCATATCTCTGGCACAGTCACCATAAAATAGTTGCTGACATCCTATGCCAAGTGCAGTGTCCCATCTCTAATAATCTCATCATATCTCTGGCACAGTCACCATAAAATAGTTGCTGACATCCTCTGCCAAGTGCAATATCACATCTCCAATAATCTCATCATATCTCTGGCACAGTCAGCATATGCTAGGAGCTGCCATCCTATTTCAAGTGCAGTATTCCATCTCTAATAACCTCATCATATCTCTGGCACAGTCACCATAAACTGGGTCTTGCCATCCTTTGCCAAGTGCAGTATCCCATCTCTAAAAATATCATATCTCTGGCAAAGTCACCATATGCTAGGTGCTGCCATCCTATTTCAAGTGCAGTATTCCATCTCTAATAACCTCATCATATCTCTGGCACAGTCACCATAAACTGGGTCTTGCCATCCTTTGCCAAGTGCAGTATCGCATCTCTAATAATCTCATCATATCTCTGGCACAGTCACCACATGCTAGGTGCTGCCATCCTATGGCAAGTGCAGTATCCCATCTCTTATAATCTCACCATATCTCTGGCACAGTCACCATATGTTAGGTGCTGCCATCCAATGCCAAGTGCAGTATCCCATCTCTAATATTCACATCATATCTCTGGCACAGTCACCATAAAATAGTTGCTGACATCCTATGCCAAGTGCAGTATCCCATCTCTAATAATCTTATCATATCTCTGGCACAGTCACCATAAAATAGTTGCTGACATCCTCTGCCAAGTGCAATATCCAATCTCTAATAATCTCACCATATCTCTGGCACAGTCACCATAAATTGGGTGCTGCCATCCTTTGCCAAGTGCAGTATCCCATCTCTAATAATCTCATCATATCTCTGGCACAGTCACCACTTGCCAGGTGCTGCCATCCCATGCCATGTGCAGTATCCCATCTCTTATAATCTCACCATATCTCTGGCACAGTCACCATATGTTAGGTGCTGCCATCCAATGCCAAGTGCAGTATCCTATCTCTAATATTCTCATCATATCTCTGGCACAGTCACCATAAAATAGTTGCTGACATCCTATGCCAAGTGCATTATTCCATCTCTAATAATCTCATCATATCTCTGGCACAGTCACCATAAAATAGTTGCTGCCATCCAATGCCAAGTGCAGTGTCCTATCTCTAATAATCTCACCATATCTCTGGCTCAGTCAACATAAAATGGATGCTGCCATCCTTTGCCAAGTGCAGTATCCCATCTCTAATAATCTCATCATATCTCTGGCACAGTCACCATAAACTAGGTGCTGCCATCCTATGTCCAGTGCAGTATCACATCTCTGATCATCTCATCATATCTCTGGCACAGTCACCATATGTTAGGTGCTGCCATTAAATGCCAAGTGCAGTATCCCATCTCTAATATTCTCATCATATCTCTGGCACAGTCACCATATACTATGTGCCGCCATACTATGCCAAGTGCAGTATCCCATCTGTAATAATTTCTTCATATCTCTGGCACAGTCACCATATGCTAGGTAGGTGCTGCCATCCTATGCCAAGTGAATATCATATCTCTGGCACAGTCACCATATGCTTGGTGCTGCCATCCTATGTCAAGTGCAGTATCCCATATCTAATAACCTCATCATATCTCTGGCACAGTCACCATAAAGTGGGTGCTGCCATCCTTTGCCAAGTGCAGTATCCCATCTCTAATAATCTCATCATATCTCTGGCACAGTCACCATAAACTAGTTGCTGACATCCTATGCCAAGTGCAGTATCCTATCTCTAATAATCTCACCATATCTCTGGCACAGTTGCCATATGGTAGGAGCTGCCACGCTATGCCAAGTGCAGTATCCCTTCACTAATAATATCATATGTCTGGCACAGTCACCACATGCTAGGTGCTTCCATCCTATGCCAAGTGCAGTATCCCATCTCTAATAATCTCAATTTATCTCTGGCACAGTCACCATATACTATGTGCTGCCTTCCTATGCCAAGTGCAGTATCCCATCTCTAATAATTTCTTCATGTCTCTGGCACAGTCACCATATGCTAGGTAGGTGCTCACATCCTATGCCAAGTGCAGTATCCCGTCTCTAATAATATCATCATGTCTCTTGCACAGTCATCATACGTTAGGTGCTGCCATCCTATGCCAGGAGCAGTATCACATCTCTAATCTCATCATATCCCTGGCACAGTCACCATATGCTAGGCACTGCCATCCTATGCCAAGCGCAGTACCCCATCTCTAATCTCATCATATCCTTGGCACAGTCACCATATGCTAGGTGCTGCCAAACTATGGCAAGTGCAGTATCCCAACTCTAATAATCTCATCATATCTCTGGCACAGTTACCATATGCTAGTTTCTGCCATCCTATGCCAAAAGCAGTATCCCATCTCTAATCTCATCATATCCCTGGCACAGTCACCATATGCTAGGCACTGCCATCCTATGCCAAGTGCAGTACCCCATCTCTAATCTCATCATATCCTTGGCACAGTCACCCTATGCTAGGTGCTGCCAAGCTATGACAAGTGCAGTATCACATCTCTAATAATCTCATATCTCTGGCACAGCCACCATATGCTAGGCGCTGCAATCCTATGCCAAGTGCAGTATCACATCTCTAATAATCTCATCACATCTCTTGCACAGTCACCACATGCTAGGTGCTGCGATCCTATGGCAAGTGCAGTATCCTATCTCTAATATGATCATGCTATCTCTGGCACAGTCACTATTTGCTAGGTGCAGCCATCCTATTGCAGGTGCAGCATCCCTTCTCTAATAATCAAATCATATCTCTGGCACGGTCACCATATGCTAGGTGCTGCCATCCTATGCCAATTACAGTATCGCATCTCTACTAATATCGCCATATCTCTGTCACAGTCACCATATGCTAAGTGCTGCCATCCCATGCCATGTGCAGTATCCCATCTTTTATAATCTCATCATATCTCTGGCACAATAACCATATGTTAGGTGCTGCCATCCAATGCCAAGTGCAGTATCCCATCTCTAATGTTCTCATCATATCTCTGGCACAGTCACCATAAACTAGTTGCTGACATCCTATGCCAAGTGCAGTATCCCATCTCTAATAGTCTCATCATATCTCTGGCACAGTCACCATATGCTAGGTGCTGCCAACCTATGTCCAGTGCAGTATCCCATCTCTAATATTCTCATCATATCTCTGGCACAGCCACCATAAAATAGTTGCTGACATCCTATGCCAAGTGCAGTATCCCATCTCTAATAATCTCATCATATCTCTGGCACAGTCACCATAAAATAGTTGCTGACATCCTATGCCAAGTGCAATATCACATCTCCAATAATCTCATCATGTCTCTGGCACAGTCAGCATATGCTAGGAGCTGCCATCCTATGTCAAGTGCAGTATCCCATCTCTAATAATGTCATATCTCTGGCACAGTCACCATATGCTAGGTGCTGCCATCCTATTTCAAGTGCAGTATTCCATCTCTTATAATCTCACCATATCTCTGGCACAGTCACCATAAATTGGGTGCTGCCATCCTCTGCCAAGTGCAATATCACATCTCCAATAATCTCATCATGTCTCTGGCACAGTCACCATAAACTGGGTCTTGCCACCCTTTGCCAAGTGCAGTATCTCATCTCTAATAATCTCATCATATCTCTGGCACAGTCACCACATGCTAGGTGCTGCCATCCTATGGCAAGTGCAGTATCCCATCTCTTATAATCTCACCATATCTCTGGCACAGTCGCCATATGTTAGGTGCTGCCATCCAATGCCAAGTGCAGTATCCCATCTCTAATATTCTCATCATATCTCTGGCACAGTCACCATAAAATAGTTGCTGACATCCTATGCCAAGTGCAGTATCCCATCTCTAATAATCTCATCATATCTCTGGCACAGTCACCATAAAATAGTTGCTGACATCCTCTGCCAAGTGCAATATCTAATCTCTAATAATCTCACCATATCTCTGGCACAGTCACCATAAATTGGGTGCTGCCATCCTTTGCCAAGTGCAGTATCCCATCTCTAATAATCTCATCATATCTCTGGCACAGTCAACACATGCTAGGTGCTGCCATCCGATGGCAAGTGCAGTATCCCATCTCTACTAATATCATCATATCTCTGTCACAGTCACCATATGCTAAGTGCCGCCATCCCATGCCATGTGCAGTATCCCATCTCTTATAATCTCACCATATCTCTGGCACTGTCACCATATGTTAGGTGCTGCCATCCAATGCCAAGTGCAGTATCCTATCTCTAATATTCTCATCATATCTCTGGCACAGTCACCATAAAATAGTTGCTGACATCCTATGCCAAGTGCAGTATCCCATCTCTAATAATCTCATCATATCTCTGGCAGAGTCAACATAAAATGGGTGCTGCCATCCTTTGCCAAGTGCAGTATCCCATCTCTAATAATCTCATCATATCTCTGGCACAGTCACCATATGCTAGGTGCTGCCATCCTATATCCAGTGCAGTATCACATCTCTGATCATCTCATCATATCTCTGGCACAGTCACCATATACTATGTGCCGCCACCCTATGCCAAGTGCAGTATCCCATCTCTAATAATTTCTTCATATCTCTGGCACAGTCACCATATGCTAGGTAGGTGCTGCCATCCTATGCCAAGTGCAGTATCCCATCTCTAATAATATCATATCTCTGGCACAGTCACCATATGCTTGGTGATGCCATCCTATGTCAAATGCAGTATACCATCTCTAATAATCTCATCATATCTCTGGCACAGTCACCATAAACTAGGTGCTGCCATCCTATGTCCAGTGCAGTATCACATCTCTGATCATCTCATGATATCTCTGGCACAGTCACCATATGTTAGGTGCTGCCATTAAATGCCAAGTGCAGTATCCCATCTCTAATATTCTCATCATATCTCTGGCACAGTCACCATATACTATGTGCCGCCATCCTATGCCAAGTGCAGTATCCCATCTCTAATAATTTCTTCATATCTCTGGCACATTCACCATATGCTAGGTAGGTGCTGCCATCCTATGCCAAGTGCAGTATCCCATCTCTAATAATATCATATCTCTGGCACAGTCACCATGTGCCTGGTGATGCCATCCTATGTCAAATGCAGTATCCCATCTCTAATAATCTCATCATATCTCTGGCACAGTCACCATAAACTAGGTGCTGCCATCCTATATCCAGTGCAGTAACACATCTCTGATCATCTCATCATATCTCTGGCACAGTCACCATATGTTAGGTGCTGCCATTAAATGCCAAGTGCAGTATCCCATCTCTAATATTCTCATCATATCTCTGGCACAGTTACCATATGCTATGTGCCGCCATCCTATGCCAAGTGCAGTATCCCATCTCTAATAATGTCTTCATATCTCTGGCACAGTCACCATATGCTAGGTAGGTGCTGCCATCCTATGCCAAGTGCAGTATCCCATCTCTAATAATATCATATCTCTGGCACAGTCACCATATGCTTGGTGCTGCCATCCTATGTCAAGTGCAGTATCCCATCTCTAATAACCTCATCATATCTCTGGCACAGTCACCATAAAGTGGGTGCTGCCATCCTTTGCCAAGTGCAGTATCACATCTCTAATAATCTCATCATATCTCTGGCACAGTTGCCATATGGTAGGAGCTGCCACGCTATGCCAAGTGCAGTATCCCTTCACTAATAATATCATATGTCTGGCACAGTCACCACATGCTAGGTGCTGCCATCCTATGCCAAGTGCAGTATCCCATCTCCAATAATCTCATCATACCTTTGTCACAGACACTACAAGCTAGGTGCTTCCATCCTATGCCAAGTGCAGTATCCCATCTCTAATAATCTCAATTTATCTCTGGCACAGTGACCATATACTATGTGCTGCCTTCCTATGCCAAGTGCAGTATCCCATCTCTAATAATTTCTTCATATCTCTGGCACAGTCACCATATGCTAGGTAGGTGCTCACATCCTATGCCAAGTGCAGTATCCCGTCTCTAATAATATCATCATGTCTCTTGAACAGTCATGATATGTTAGGTGCCGCCATCCTATGCCAGGTGCAGTACCCCATCTCTAATCTCATCATATCCTTGGCACAGTCACCATATGCTAGGTGCTGCCAAGCTATGTCAAGTGCAGTATCCCATCTCTAATAATCTCATCATATCTCTGGCACAGTTACCATATGCTAGTTTCTGCCATCCTATGCCAAAAGCAGTATCCCATCTCTAATCTCATCATATCCCTGGCACAGTCACCATATGATAGGCACTGCCATCCTATGCCAAGTGCAGTACCCCATCTCTAATCTCATCATATCCTTGGCACAGTCACCCTATGCTAGGTGCTGCCAAGCTATGGCAAGTGCAGTATCACATCTCTAATAATCTCATATCTCTGGCACAGCCACCATATGCTAGCTGCTGCAATCCTATGCTAAGTGCAGTATCACATCACGAATAATCTCATCATATCTCTGGCACAGTCAGCATATGCTAGGAGCTGCCATCCTATGTCAAGTGCAGTATCCCATCTCCAATAATATCATATCTCTGGCACAGTCACCATATGCTAGGTGCTGCCATCCTATTTCAAGTGCAGTATTCCATCTCTAATAACCTCATCATATCTCTGGCACAGTCACCATAAACTGGGTCTTGCCATCCTTTGCCAAGTGCAGTATCGCATCTCTAATAATCTCATCATATCTCTGGCACAGTCACCACATGCTAGGTGCTGCCATCCTATGGCAAGTGCAGTATCCCATCTCTTATAATCTCACCATATCTCTAGCACAGTCACCATATGTTAGGTGCTGCCATCCAATGCCAAGTGCAGTATCCCATCTCTAATATTCTCATCATATCTCTGGCACAGTCACCATAAAATAGTTGCTGACATCCCATGCCAAGTGCAGTATCCCATCTCTAATAATCTTATCATATCTCTGGCACAGTCACCATAAAATAGTTGCTGACATCCTCTGCCAAGTGCTATATCCAATCTCTAATAATCTCACCATATCTCTGGCACAGTCACCATAAATTGGGTGCTGCCATCCTTTGCCAAGTGCAGTATCCCATCTCTAATAATCTCATCATATCTCTGGCACAGTCACCACATGCCAGGTGCTGCCATCCTATGGCAAGTGCAGTATCCCATCTCTACTAATATCATCATATCTCTGTCACAGTCACCATATGCTAAGTGCTGCCATCCCATGCCATGTGCAGTATCCCATCTCTTATAATCTCATCATATCTCTGGCACAGTCACCATAAAATAGTTGCTGCCATCCAATGCCAAGTGCAGTATCCTATCTCTAATAATCTCACCATTTCTCTGGCACAGTCAACATAAAATGGGTGCTGCCATCCTTTGCCAAGTGCAGTATCCCATCTCTAATAATCTCATCATATCTCTGGCACAGTCACCATATGCTAGGTGCTGCCATCCTATGTCCAGTGCAGTATCACATCTCTGATCATCTCATCATATCTCTGACACAGTCACCATATGTTAGGTGCTGCCATTAAATGCCAAGTGCAGTATCCCATCTCTAATATTCTCATCATATCTCTGGCACAGTCACCATATACTATGTGCCGCCATCCTATGCCAAGTGCAGTATCCCATCTCTAATAATTTCTTCATATCTCTGGCACAGTCACCATAAAGTGGGTGCTGCCATCCTTTGCCAAGTGCAGTATCCCATCTCTAATAATCTCATCATATCTCTGGCACAGTCACCATAAACTAGTTGCTGACATCCTATGCCAAGTGAAGTATCACATCTCTAATAATCTCATCATATCTCTGGCACAGTCACCATATGGTAGGAGCTGCCACGCTATGCCAACTGCAGTATCCCTTCACTAATAATATCATATGTCTGGCACAGTCACCACATGCTAGGTGCTGCCATCCTATGCCAAGTGCAGTATCCCATCTCCAATAATCTCATCATACCTTTGTCACAGACACTACAAGCTAGGTGCTTCCATCCTATGCCAAGTGCAGTATCCCATCTCTAATAATCTCAATTTATCTCTGGCACAGTCACCATATACTATGTGCTGCCTTCCTATGCCAAGTGCAGTATCCCATCTCTAATAATTTCTTCATATCTCTGGCACAGTCACCATATGCTAGGTAGGTGCTCACATCCTATGCCAAGTGCAGTATCCCGTCTCTAATAATATCATCATGTCTCTTGCACAGTCATCATATGTTAGGTGCTGCCATCCTTTGCCAGGTGCAGTATCACATCTCTAATCTCATCATATCCCTGGCACAGTCACCATATGCTAGGCACTGCCATCATATGCCAAGCGCAGTACCCCATCTCTAATCTCATCATATCCTTGGCATAGTCACCATATGCTAGGTGCTGCCAAGCTATGGCAAGTGCAGTATCCCAACTCTAATAATCTCATCATATCTCTGGCACAGTTACCATATGCTAGTTTCTGCCATCCTATGCCAAAAGCAGTATCCCATCTCTAATCTCATCATATCCCTGGCACAGTCACCATATGCTAGGCACTGCCATCCTATGCCAAGTGCAGTACCCCATCTCTAATCTCATCATATCCTTGGCACAGTCACCCTATGCTAGGTGCTGCCAAGCTATGGCAAGTGCAGTATCACATCTCTAATAATCTCATATCTCTGGCACAGCCACCATATGCTAGGCGCTGCAATCCTATGCCAAGTGCAGTATCACATCTCTAATAATCTCATCACATCTCTTGCACAGTCACCACATGCTAGGTGCTGCCATCCTATGGCAAGTGCAGTATCCTATCTCTAATAAGATCATGCTATCTCTGGCACAGTCACTATTTGCTAGGTGCAGCCATCCTATTGCAGGTGCAGCATCCCTTCTATAATAATCAAATCATATCTCTGGCACAGTCACCATATGCTAGGTGCTGCCATCCTATGCCAATTACAGTATCGCATCTCTACTAATATCGCCATATCTCTGTCACAGTCACCATATGCTAAGTGCTGCCATCCCATGCGCAGTATCCCATCTTTTATAATCTCATATCTCTGGCACAATCACCATATGTTATGTGCTGCCATCCAATGCCAAGTGCAGTATCCCATCTCTAATGTTCTCATCATATCTCTGGCACAGTCACCATAAACTAGTTGCTGACATCCTATGCCAAGTGCAGTATCCCATCTCTAATAGTCTCATCATATCTCTGGCACAGTCACCATATGCTAGGTGCTGCCATCCTATGTCCAGTGCAGTATCCCATCTCTAATATTCTCATCATATCTCTGGCACAGCCACCATAAAATAGTTGCTGACATCCTATGCCAAGTGCAGTATCCCATCTCTAATAATCTCATCATATCTCTGGCACAGTCACCATAAAATAGTTGCTGACATCCTCTGCCAAGTGCAATATCACATCTCCAATAATCTCATCATGTCTCTGGCACAGTCAGCATATGCTAGGAGCTGCCATCCTATGTCAAGTGCAGTATCCCATCTCTAATAATATCATATCTCTGGCACAGTCACCATATGCTAGGTGCTGCCATCCTATTTCAAGTGCAGTATTCCATCTCCTATAATCTCACCATATCTCTGGCACAGTCACCATATGTTAGGTCCTGCCATCCAATGCCAAGTGCAGTATCCCATCTCTAATATTCTAATCATATCTCTGGCACAGTCACCATAAAATAGTTGCTGACATCCTATTCCAAGTGCAGTATCCCATCTCTTATAATCTCATCATATCTCTGGCACAGTCACCATAAAATAGTTGCTGACATCCTCTGCCAAGTGCAATATCCAATCTCTAATAATCTCACCATATCTCTGGCACAGTCACCATAAATTGGGTGCTGCCATCCTCTGCCAAGTGCAATATCACATCTCCAATAATCTCATCATGTCTCTGGCACAGTCACCATAAACTGGGTCTTGCCATCCTTTGCCAAGTGCAGTATCTCATCTCTAATAATCTCATCATATCTCTGGCACAGTCACCACATGCTAGGTGCTGCCATCCTATGGCAAGTGCAGTATCCCATCTCTTATAATCTCACCATATCTCTGGCACAGTCACCATATGTTAGGTGCTGCCATCCAATGCCAAGTTGTGGGATGTATTTACCCATGCATCCGAGCCATACCTCAAAACTGTGCAGTACTGACATGGAAAACATCATGATGGCCAGAGCTTCCCAGAAAATGCACAGGGAAATGCATGAAGAATAGGCTGCCACTCATTTTTGCCGATGTTATGGGCACAGAAGGACACTGCCTAAAACCACCATTGGACTACCCACACAGTAGTCTGAAACCATTGGGAATGGCAATGCTGACTGCCAAAAGCAAACCCATAACTGTGGAGAATTCATTTTCTTAAATCCCAAAAAGGGGTGCAGTACCAGTACTCACCACTATCCAAAAGCCGGCGTTTTAAAACCACCAGATTTTACTTTTTTGTAGAAAACTGAATAAATGAACCCAAAACAGGCCAAAGAAAGACTTACTGAGAGGTGGATCCAATGTAAAGTTATATTCTGAAGTGACTTGAAGGTTTATAACAAGACTGGCTGAGCTGGGGATTTCAGCAGTTTAAGTAAATTTGGACTGAAAGACATTAAAAATCTCAAGGTTTAAGAGAAATGAGTGACCTACTTTGAGTGTCACATAGGTTGCAATTGTTTAAATGTCATAGTTTTGAACTTAGAATCAGCATTCTAGCTGCATATGTAAAAAAATTGTCTTGACTTAAACTGGGAAACAAAAAGTGACATTTTATCTGAAACCTGGCTTAAGGAACTGAATTCTGCCTGGCAACTACCCCCATCAGGAGTGAAACTTGAGTCACAGCTGTGTTCCCAGGCCTAGCTGCCCTTTTGCTGCTCACACCAAAAGGGATATGACACTTCCCTGATTGAATTACCTGGGCTCTGCAGGAAATTGAACAAAGCCCTGTCCTGACTCAGGCAAATGTTTTATTGGCGGGAGTCGTAAATGGAGCTTCCTCTTGGCAGAAGCTGGGAGGGGCAGGGTCTCTGAGCTTGCCAGAAACTGGAAAGACTGGTTTCTGTACCATGTGACATGAAAAGACACACCTCTATAGCCAGAATATGGTTTTAGAAAAAGATGAATAACTCATAGAGCGGACTTGTGAAAATTATTTAAATGACACCATAATTCTTGTGATTTTTCTGCCCACATTTTAAGAGGTTTTTAGAACCGGTGGCATGTTCAGGGGGGTTTTAGCGGAAAAGAGGATATTACTCAAAATGTGTGCATGTGAAAAATCTGACACTTCATCAACTAATGTCCATACTCCTTGCGCACATGTGTGTAAATTTGGGGTAATGTACGGTATTGCAAACCAGTTAAAAAGTGCAAAATATTGCCATTTCTGAATGCAAGCTCCCAGGAAGAGCAGAGTTTGAACAGGAGATACCTCCTGTGATATGTGAGGGGTGCGTGTAATTTTAAAACAATATGTACCTCTGCAAATATGTATTTGGTTCAAATCTAGATTTGTGTGTAAGTTGACAGGAGGAGTGGACTCTCTGCAAGCCATAAAATGACATCACGCTGACACACACTTCCTTCCCCAATCAAGGGAGAAATGGAAGCTTGGCCAATGATAAGTGGAGAGGGGCTGGCTAGTGATGCTGCTCACACACACCCATTTTAAAAACACATAAAAACAGAGAGACAGGACAGATAGGGACTTTCAAATCCATTTGCAGCTGGAAGCTCTGCCGCGAAAATCCATACTTTACCTCCATCAATCTCCAGAGAAAGCTGTGCAGAAAGATCCAGACTTTAAATCCCTCAATCTTCAGAATCCAGAGAGAGAGCAGACCCAGATCACTGTGAAGTGCAGAGACCAGAGTCCCGTCTAAAACCTGACCAGATCCATGGCGAGGCCCATTTCACTCAAGAATATAGTGTGAGTACCTAGAAAACTGTGCAGAACCAATCTCCTAGTTAAAATAATATAATTCAATCTAGCTTAATCTAAGTAGAACTGTCTCCTAACTGTCACCTGTCATTTGCATAGCTGTCACCTGTCATTTTCTAGTTGCAAGCTGCACTTGTCTTTTTGAACTTTAAAATTTCAAATCTGAAAAACGACCTTTATTTAATCGCTCATATCTCCGTGACCGTTTGTGCTAGAGACTTGCATCCGCGAATTTTGCCGCGATTTGAAAATTTCTCCACTTGCAAAAAGATAGCTGCTTTTGCTTTCCTCTGAAAAAAAATCGTTTGCCTCATAAAAACTATCCCTGCATCACTGCTAGAGTGAGCCTGAGCTAATATTAACTTGATTTCACTCACCCTGAACCTCTAAAGGGAATTAAAAGCATTTTAGCATATTTTTTTCTTCATTTCCAGCACATTTAAAAGCATTTTGCCTGTGTTTTCAACTTCTGTAGTCTAAGTTGCTGGGTGAACTGAATTACATTTGAATTGCATTTCTGAGAACTGTGTGCTTCCTTCCATTTCCTTGCATTGCATAAAAGGGGGGGTGAATTGCCAGAGAAAAGTGATTACATTGTTTTGTTGAAATCATATTGAGTATTTTCTATACTGCATTTCATTCATTCAACCTTGCATTTCCTTGAACCCTATAAAACATTCTCTTCCACATTATTCTTCTGTCCCTATTTACCAGTGTGCTATCTTATCCATTTCATGTCAACTCCTTAGTGATTATAAAGAAGTGTGCTAGTGCCAGATTCTCCGTTGTTAATCTTTATCATATCAGATTAAGTGTGATATTCAATTATTAATTTATTATAAAGTGTGATAGATATATATTGCTTTACTTCTCAAATAAACCTTTTAATTTGCAAAACAGAACTACTTCTTGGCTCAGTGGGGTCAGGAGGATTCCAAGAGAGGGGTGTTATATAGGGGTAGTCATCCAGAACGCATGAACTGGACATAAAGATATATCAATAAGAGTTTTCATTCAGTATTCTAGACTAGGCGTTGACTTGGCTGTAGTGCTGAATTGAATTCTCTTACAAAGTGCAGTATCCCATCTCTAATAATCTCATCATATCTCTGGCACAGTCACCACATGCTAGGTGCTGCCATCCTATGGCAAGTGCAGTATCCCATCTCTACTAATATCATCATATCTCTGTCACAGTCACCATATGCTAAGTGCTGCCATCCCATGCCATGTGCAGTATCCCATCTCTTATAATCTCACCATATCTCTGGCACAGTCACCATATGTTAGGTACTGCCATCCAATGCCAAGTGCAGTATCCTATCTCTAATATTCTCATCATATCTCTGGCACAGTCACCATAAAATAGTTGCTGACATCCTATGCCAAGTGCAGTATCCCATCTCTAATAATCTCATCATATCTCTGGCACAGTCACCATAAAATAGTTGCTGCCATCCAATGCCAAGTGCAGTATCCTATCTCTAACAATCTCACCATATCTCTGGCACAGTCAACATAAAATGGGTGCTGCCATCCTTTGCCAAGTGCAGTATCCCATCTCTAATAATCTCATCATATCTCTGGCACAGTCCCCATATGCTAGGTGCTGCCATCCTATGTCCAGTACAGTATCACATCTCTGATCATCTCATCATATCTCTGGCACAGTCACCATATGTTAGGTGCTGCCATTAAATGCCAAGTGCAGTATCCCATCTCTAATATTCTCATCATATCTCTGGCACAGTCACCATATACTATGTGCCGCCATCCTATGCCAAGTGCAGTATCCCATCTCTAATAATTTCTTCATATCTCTGGCATAGTCACCATATGCTAGGTAGGTGCTGCCATCCTATGCCAAGTGCAGTATCCCATCTCTAATAATATCATATCTCTGGCACAGTCACCATATGCTTGGTGATGCCATCCTATGTCAAATGCAGTATCCCATCTCTAATAATCTCATCATATCTATGGCACAGTCACCATAAACTAGGTGCTGCCATCCTATGTCCAGTGCAGTATCACATCTCTGATCATCTCATCATATCTCTGGCACAGTCACCATATGTTAGGTGCTGCCATTAAATGCCAAGTGCAGTATCCCATCTCTAATATTCTCATCATATCTCTGGCACAGTCACCATATACTATGTGCCGCCATCCTATGCCAAGTGCAGTATCCCATCTCTAATAATTTCTTCATATCTCTGGCACAGTCACCATATGCTAGGTAGGTGCTGCCATCCTATGCCAAGTGCAGTATCCCATCTCTAATAATATCATATCTCTGGCACAGTCACCATATGCTTGGTGATGCCATCCTATGTCAAATGCAGTATCCCATCTCTAATAATCTCATCATATCTCTGGCACAGTCACCATAAGCTAGGTGCTGCCATCCTATGTCCAGTGCAGTATCACATCTCTGATCATCTCATCATATCTCTGGCACAGTCACCATATGTTAGGTGCTGCCATTAAATGCCAAGTGCAGTATCCCATCTCTAATATTCTCATCATATCTCTGGCACAGTTACCATATACTATGTGCCTCCATCCTATGCCAAGTGCAGTATCCCATCTCTAATAATGTCTTCATATCTCTGGCACAGTCACCATATGCTAGGTAGGTGCTGCCAACCTATGGCAAGTGCAGTATCCCATCTCTAATAATATCATATCTCTGGCACAGTCACCATATGCTTGGTGCTGCCATCCTATGTCAAGTGCAGTATCCCATCTCTAATAACCTCATCATATCTCTGGCACAGTCACCATAAAGTGGGTGCTGCCATCCTTTGCCAAGTGCAGTATCACATCTCTAATAATCTCATCATATCTCTGGCACAGTCACCATAAACTAGGTGCTGCCATCCTATGTCCAGTGCAGTATCACATCTCTGATCATCTCATCATATCTCTGGCACAGTCACCATATGTTAGGTGCTGCCATTAAATGCCAAGTGCAGTATCCCATCTCTAATATTCTCATCATATCTCTGGCACAGTTACCATATACTATGTGCCGCCATCCTATGCCAAGTGCAGTATCCCATCTCTAATAATGTCTTCATATCTCTGGCACAGTCACCATATGCTAGGTAGGTGCTGCCAACCTATGCCAAGTGCAGTATCCCATCTCTAATAATATCATATCTCTGGCACAGTCACCATATGCTTGGTGCTGCCATCCTATGTCAAGTGCAGTATCCCATCTCTAATAACCTCATCATATCTCTGGCACAGTCACCATAAAGTGGGTGTTGCCATCCTTTGCCAAGTGCAGTATCACATCTTTAATAATCTCATCATATCTCTGGCACAGTCACCATAAAATAGTTGCTGCCATCCAATGCCAAGTGCAGTATCCTATCTCTAATAATCTCACGATATCTCTGGCACAGTCAACATAAAATGGGTGCTGCCATCCTTTGCCAAGTGCATTATCCCATCTCTAATAATCTCATCATATCTCTGGCACAGTCACCATATGCTAGGTGCTGCCATCCTATGTCCAGTGCAGTATCACATCTCTGATCATCTCATCATATCTCAGGCACAGTCACCATATGTTAGGTGCTGCCATTAAATGCCAAGTGCAGTATCCCATCTCTAATATTCTCATCATATCTCTGGCACAGTCACCATATACTATGTGCCGCCATCCTATGCCAAGTGCAGTATCCCATCTCTAATAATTTCTTCATATCTCTGGCACAGTCATCATATGCTAGGTAGGTGCTGCCATCCTATGCCAAGTGCAGTATCGCATCTCTAATAATATCATATCTCTGGCACAGTCACCATATGCTTGGTGCTGCCATCCTATGTCAAGTGCAGTATCCCATCTCTAATAACCTCATCATATCTCTGGCACAGTCACCATAAAGTGGGTGCTGCCATCCTTTGCCAAGTGCAGTATCCCATCTCTAATAATCTCATCATATCTCTGGCACAGTCACCATAAACTAGTTGCTGACATCCTATGCCAAGTGAAGTATCACATCTCTAATAATCTCATCATATCTCAGGCACAGTCACCATATGGTAGGAGCTGCCACTCTATGCCAAGTGCAGTATCCCTTCACTAATAATATCATATGTCTGGCACAGTCACCACATGCTAGGTGCTGCCATCCTATGCCAAGTGCAGTATCCCATCTCTAATAATTTCTTCATATCTCTGGCACAGTCACCATATGCTAGGTAGGTGCTCACATCCTATGCCAAGTGCAGTATCCCGTCTCTAATAATATCATCATGTCTCTTGCACAGTCATCATATGTTAGGTGCTGCCATCCTATGCCAGGTGCAGTATCACATCTCTAATCTCATCATATCCTTGGCACAGTCACCATATGCTAGGTGCTGCCAAGCTATGGCAAGTGCAGTATCCCAACTCTAATAATCTCATCATATCTCTGGCACAGTTACCATATGCTAGTTTCTGCCATCCTATGCCAAAAGCAGTATCCCATCTCTAATCTCATCATATCTCTGGCACAGTTACCATATGCTAGTTTCTGCCATCCTATGCCAAAAGCAGTATCCCATCTCTAATCTCATCATATCCTTGGCACAGTCACCCTATGCTAGGTGCTGCCAAGCTATGGCAAGTGCAGTATCACATCTTAATAATCTCATATCTCTGGCACAGCCACCATATGCTAGGCGCTGCAATCCTATGCCAAGTGCAGTATTACATCTCTTATAATCTCATCACATCTCTTGCACAGTCACCACATGCTAGGTGCTGCCATCCTATGGCAAGTGCAGTATCCTATCTCTAATAAGATCATGCTATCTCTGGCACAGTCACTATTTGCTAGGTGCAGCCATCCTATTGCAGGTGCAGCATCCCTTCTCTAATAATCAAATCATATCTCTGGCACAGTCACCATATGCTAGGTGCTGCCATCCTATGCCAATTACAGTATCGCATCTCTACTAATATCGCCATATCTCTGTCACAGTCACCATATGCTAAGTGCTGCCATCCCATGCCATGTGCAGTATCCCATCTTTTATAATCTCATCATATCTCTGGCACAATCACCATATGTTAGGTGCTGCCATCCAATGCCAAGTGCAGTATCCCATCTCTAATGTTCTCATCATATCTCTGGCACAGTCACCATAAACTAGTTGCTGACATCCTATGCCAAGTGCAGTATCCCATCTCTAATAGTCTCATCATATCTCTGGCACAGTCACCATATGCTAGGTGCTGCCATCCTATGTCCAGTGCAGGATCCCATCTCTAATATTCTCATCATATCTCTGGCACAGCCACCATAAAATAGTTGCTGACATCCTATGCCAAGTGCAGTATCCCATCTCTAATAATCTCATCATATCTCTGGCACAGTCACCATAAAATAGTTGCTGACATCCTCTGCCAAGTGCAATATCACATCTCCAATATTCTCATCATGTCTCTGGCACAGTCAGCATATGCTAGGAGCTGCCATCCTATGTCAAGTGCAGTATCCCATCTCTAATAATATCATATCTCTGGCACTGTCACCATATGCTAGGCGCTGCCATCCTATTTCAAGTGCAGTATTCCATCTCTTATAATCTCACCATATCTCTGGCACAGTCACCATATGCTAGGTAGGTGCTGCCATCCTATGCTAAGTGCAGTATCCCATCTCTCATAATATCATATCTCTGGCACAGTCACCATATGCTTGGTGATGCCATCCTATGTCAAATGCAGTATCCCATCTCTAATAATCTCATCATATCTCTGGCACAGTCACCATAAGCTAGGTGCTGCCATCCTATGTCCAGTGCAGTATCACATCTCTGATCATCTCATCATATCTCTGGCACAGTCACCATATGTTAGGTGCTGCCATTAAATGCCAAGTGCAGTATCCCATCTCTAATATTCTCATCATATCTCTGGCACAGTTACCATATACTATGCGCCGCCATCCTATGCCAAGTGCAGTATCCCATCTCTAATAATGTCTTCATATCTCTGGCACAGTCACCATATGCTAGGTAGGTGCTGCCATCCTATGCCAAGTGCAGTATCCCATCTCTAATAATATCATAGCTCTGGCACAGACACCATATGCTTGGTGCTGCCATCCTATGTCAAGTGCAGTATCCCATCTCTAATAACCTCATCATATCTCTGGCACAGTCACCATAAAGTGGGTGCCGCCATCCTTTGCCAAGTGCAGTATCACATCTCTAATAATCTCATCATATCTCTGGCACAGTCACCATAAAATAGTTGCTGCCATCCAATGCCAAGTGCAGTATCCTATCTCTAATAATCTCACCATATCTCTGGCACAGTCAACATAAAATGGGTGCTGCCATCCTTTGCCAAGTGCAGTATCCCATCTCTAATAATCTCATCATATCTCTGGCACAGTCACCATATACTATGTGCCGCCATCCTATGCCAAGTGCAGTATCCCATCTCTAATAATGTCTTCATATCTCTGGCACAGTCACCATATGCTAGGTAGGTGCTGCCATCCTATGCCAAGTGCAGTATCCCATCTCTAATAATATCATATCTCTGGCACAGTCACCATATGCTTGGTGCTGCCATCCTATGTCAAGTGCAGTATCCCATCTCTAATAACCTCATCATATCTCTGGCACAGTCACCATAAAGTGGGTGCTGCCATCCTTTGCCAAGTGCAGTATCACATCTCTAATAATCTCATCATATCTCTGGCACAGTCACCATAAAATAGTTGCTGCCATCCAATGCCAAGTGCAGTATCCTATCTCTAATAATCTCACCATATCTCTGGCACAGTCAACATAAAATGGGTGCTGCCATCCTTTGCCAAGTGCAGTATCCCATCTCTAATAATCTCATCATATCTCTGGCACAGTCACCATATGCTAGGCGCTGCCATCCTATGTCCAGTGCAATATCACATCTCCAATAATCTCATCATGTCTCTGGCACAGTCAGCATATGCTAGGAGCTGCCATCCTATGTCAAGTGCAGTATCCCATCTCTAATAATATCATATCTCTGGCACTGTCACCATATGCTAGGCGCTGCCATCCTATTTCAAGTGCAGTATTCCATCTCTTATAATCTCACCATATCTCTGGCACAGTCACCATATGCTAGGTAGGTGCTGCCATCCTATGCCAAGTGCAGTATCCCATCTCTAATAATATCATATCTCTGGCACAGTCACCATATGCTTGGTGATGCCATCCTATGTCAAATGCAGTATCCCATCTCTAATAATCTCATCATATCTCTGGCACAGTCACCATAAGCTAGGTGCTGCCATCCTATGTCCAGTGCAGTATCACATCTCTGATCATCTCATCATATCTCTGGCACAGTCACCATATGTTAGGTGCTGCCATTAAATGCCAAGTGCAGTATCCCATCTCTAATATTCTCATCATATCTCTGGCACAGTTACCTTATACTATGTGCCGCCATCCTATGCCAAGTGCAGTATCCCATCTCTAATAATGTCTTCATATCTCTGGCACAGTCAACATATGCTAGGTAGGTGCTGCCATCCTATGCCAAGTGCAGTATCCCATCTCTAATAATATCATATCTCTGGCACAGTCACCATATGCTTGGTGCTGCCATCCTATGTCAAGTGCAGTATCCCATCTCTAATAACCTCATCATATCTCTGGCACAGTCACCATAAAGTGGGTGCTGCCATCCTTTGTCAAGTGCAGTATCACATCTCTAATAATCTCATCATATCTCTGGCACAGTCACCATAAAGTAGTTGCTGCCATCCAATGCCAAGTGCAGTATCCTATCTCTAATAATCTCAGCATATCTCTGGCACAGTCAACATAAAATGGGTGCTGCCATCCTTTGCCAAGTGCAGTATCCCATCTCTAATAATCTCATCATATCTCTGGCACAGTCACCATATGCTAGGTGCTGCCATCCTATGTCCAGTGCAGTATCACATCTCTGATCATCTCATCATATCTCTGGCACAGTCACCAGATGTTAGGTGCTGCCATTAAATGCCAAGTGCAGTATCCCATCTCTAATATTCTCATCATATCTCTGGCACAGTCACCATATACTATGTGCCGCCATCCTATGCCAAGTGCAGTATCCCATCTCTAATAATTTCTTCATATCTCTGGCACAGTCACCATATGCTAGGTAGGTGCTGCCATCCTATGCCAAGTGCAGTATCGCATCTCTAATAATATCATATCTCTGGCACAGTCACCATATGCTTGGTGCTGCCATCCTATGTCAAGTGCAGTATCCCATCTCTAATAACCTCATCATATCTCTGGCACAGTCACCATAAAGTGGGTGCTGCCATCCTTTGCCAAGTGCAGTATCCCATCTCTAATAATCTCATCATATCTCTGGCACAATCACCATAAACTAGTTGCTGACATCCTATGCCAAGTGAAGTATCACATCTCTAATAATCTCATCATATCTCTGGCACAGTCACCATATAGTAGGAGCTGCCACTCTATGCCAAGTGCAGTATCCCTTCACTAATAATATCATATGTCTGGCACAGTCACCACATGCTAGGTGCTGCCATCCTATGCCAAGTGCAGTATCCCATCTCCAATAATCTCATCATACCTTTGTCACAGACACTACAAGCTAGGTGCTTCCATCCTATGCCAAGTGCAGTATCCCATCTCTAATAATCTCAATTTATCTCTGGCACAGTCACCATATACTATGTGCTGCCTTCCTATGCCAAGTGCAGTATCCCATCTCTAATAATTTCTTCATATCTCTGGCACAGTCACCATATGCTAGGTATGTGCTCACATCCTATGCCAAGTGCAGTATCCCGTCTCTAATAATATCATCATGTCTCTTGCACAGTCATCATATGTTAGGTGCTGCCATCCTATGCCAGGTGCAGTATCACATCTCTAATCTCATCATATCCTTGGCACAGTCACCATATGCTAGGTCCTGCCAAGCTATGGCAAGTGCAGTATCCCAACTCTAATAATCTCATCATATCTCTGGCACAGTTACCATATGCTAGTTTCTGCCATCCTATGCCAAAAGCAGTATCCCATCTCTAATCTCATCATATCCCTGGCACAGTCACCATATGCTAGGCACTGCCATCCTATGCCAAGTGCAGTACCCCATCTCTAATCTCATCATATCCTTGGCACAGTCACCCTATGCTAGGTGCTGCCAGGCTATGGCAAGTGCAGTATCACATCTCTAATAATCTCATATCTCTGGCACAGCCACCATATGCTAGGCGCTGCAATCCTATGCCAAGTGCAGTATCACATCTCTAATAATCTCATCACATCTCTTGCACAGTCACCACATGCTAGGTGCTGCCATCCCATGCCATGTGCAGTATCCCATCTTTTATAATCTCATCATATCTCTGGCACAATCACCATATGTTAGGTGCTGCCATCCAATGCCAAGTGCAGTATCCCATCTCTAATGTTCTCATCATATCTCTGGGCCAGTCACCATAAACTAGTTGCTGACATCCTATGCCAAGTGCAGTATCCCATCTCTAATAACCTCATCATATCTCTGGCACAGTCACCATAAAGTGGGTGCTGCCATCCTTTGCCAAGTGCAGTATCACATCTCTAATAATCTCATCATATCTCTGGCACAGTCACCATAAAATAGTTGCTGCCATCCAATGCCAAGTGCAGTATCCTATCTCTAATAATCTCACCATATCTCTGGCACAGTCAACATAAAATGGGTGCTGCCATCCTTTGCCAAGTGCAGTATCCCATCTCTAATAATCTCATCATATCTCTGGCACAGTCACCATATGCTAGGTGCTGCCATCCTATGTCCAGTGCAATATCACATCTCCAATAATCTCATCATGTCTCTGGCACAGTCAGCATATGCTAGGAGCTGCCATCCTATTTCAAGTGCAGTATTCCATCTCTTATAATCTCACCATATCTCTGGCACAGTCACCATATGCTAGGTAGGTGCTGCCATCCTATGCCAAGTGCAGTATCCCATCTCTAATAATATCATATCTCTGGCACAGTCACCATATGCTAGGCGCTGCCATCCTATTTCAAGTGCAGTATTCCATCTCTTATAATCTCACCATATCTCTGGCACAGTCACCATATGCTAGGTAGGTGCTGCCATCCTATGCCAAGTGCAGTATCCCATCTCTAATAATATCATATCTCTGGCACAGTCACCATATGCTTGGTGATGCCATCCTATGTCAAATGCAGTATCCCATCTCTAATAATCTCATCATATCTCTGGCACAGTCACCATAAACTAGGTGCTGCCATCCTATGTCCAGTGCAGTATCACATCTCTGATCATCTCATCATATCTCTGGCACAGTCACCATATGTTAGGTGCTGCCATTAAATGCCAAGTGCAGTATCCCATCTCTAATATTCTCATCATATCTCTGGCACAGTTACCATATACTATGTGCCGCCATCCTATGCCAAGTGCAGTATCCCATCTCTAATAATGTCTTCATATCTCTGGCACAGTCAACATATGCTAGGTAGGTGCTGCCATCCTATGCCAAGTGCAGTATCCCATCTCTAATAATATCATATCTCTGGCACAGTCACCATATGCTTGGTGCTGCCATCCTATGTCAAGTGCAGTATCCCATCTCTAATAACCTCATCATATCTCTGGCACAGTCACCATAAAGTGGGTGCTGCCATCCTTTGTCAAGTGCAGTATCACATCTCTAATAATCTCATCATATCTCTGGCACAGTCACCATAAAGTAGTTGCTGCCATCCAATGCCAAGTGCAGTATCCTATCTCTAATAATCTCAGCATATCTCTGGCACAGTCAACATAAAATGGGTGCTGCCATCCTTTGCCAAGTGCAGTATCCCATCTCTAATAATCTCATCATATCTCTGGCACAGTCACCATATGCTAGGTGCTGCCATCCTATGTCCAGTGCAGTATCACATCTCTGATCATCTCATCATATCTCTGGCACAGTCACCAGATGTTAGGTGCTGCCATTAAATGCCAAGTGCAGTATCCCATCTCTAATATTCTCATCATATCTCTGGCACAGTCACCATATACTATGTGCCGCCATCCTATGCCAAGTGCAGTATCCCATCTCTAATAATTTCTTCATATCTCTGGCACAGTCACCATATGCTAGGTAGGTGCTGCCATCCTATGCCAAGTGCAGTATCGCATCTCTAATAATATCATATCTCTGGCACAGTCACCATATGCTTGGTACTGCCATCCTATGTCAAGTGCAGTATCCCATCTCTAATAACCTCATCATATCTCTGGCACAGTCACCATAAAGTGGGTGCTGCCATCCTTTGCCAAGTACAGTATCCCATCTCTAATAATCTCATCATATCTCTGGCACAATCACCATAAACTAGTTGCTGACATCCTATGCCAAGTGAAGTATCACATCTCTAATAATCTCATCATATCTCTGGCACAGTCACCATATAGTAGGAGCTGCCACTCTATGCCAAGTGCAGTATCCCTTCACTAATAATATCATATGTCTGGCACAGTCACCACATGCTAGGTGCTGCCATCCTATGCCAAGTGCAGTATCCCATCTCCAATAATCTCATCATACCTTTGTCACAGACACTACAAGCTAGGTGCTTCCATCCTATGCCAAGTGCAGTATCCCATCTCTAATAATCTCAATTTATCTCTGGCACAGTCACCATATACTATGTGCTGCCTTCCTATGCCAAGTGCAGTATCCCATCTCTAATAATTTCTTCATATCTCTGGCACAGTCACCATATGCTAGGTATGTGCTCACATCCTATGCCAAGTGCAGTATCCCGTCTCTAATAATATCATCATGTCTCTTGCACAGTCATCATATGTTAGGTGCTGCCATCCTATGCCAGGTGCAGTATCACATCTCTAATCTCATCATATCCTTGGCACAGTCACCATATGCTAGGTGCTGCCAAGCTATGGCAAGTGCAGTATCCCAACTCTAATAATCTCATCATATCTCTGGCACAGTTACCATATGCTAGTTTCTGCCATCCTATGCCAAAAGCAGTATCCCATCTCTAATCTCATCATATCCCTGGCACAGTCACCATATGCTAGGCACTGCCATCCTATGCCAAGTGCAGTACCCCATCTCTAATCTCATCATATCCTTGGCACAGTCACCCTATGCTAGGTGCTGCCAGGCTATGGCAAGTGCAGTATCACATCTCTAATAATCTCATATCTCTGGCACAGCCACCATATGCTAGGCGCTGCAATCCTATGCCAAGTGCAGTATCACATCTCTAATAATCTCATCACATCTCTTGCACAGTCACCACATGCTAGGTGCTGCCATCCCATGCCATGTGCAGTATCCCATCTTTTATAATCTCATCATATCTCTGGCACAATCACCATATGTTAGGTGCTGCCATCCAATGCCAAGTGCAGTATCCCATCTCTAATGTTCTCATCATATCTCTGGCCCAGTCACCATAAACTAGTTGCTGACATCCTATGCCAAGTGCAGTATCCCATCTCTAATAGTCTCATCATATCTCTGGCACAGTCACCATATGCTAGGTGCTGCCATCCTATGTCCAGTGCAGTATCCCATCTCTAATATTCTCATCATATCTCTGGCAGAGCCACCATAAAATAGTTGCTGACATCCTATGCCAAGTGCAGTATCCCATCTCTAATAATCTCATCATATCTCTGGCACAGTCACCATAAAATAGTTGCTGACATCCTCTGCCAAGTGCAATATCACATCTCCAATAATCTCATCATGTCTCTGGCACAGTCAGCATATGCTATGAGCTGCCATCCTATGTCAAGTGCAGTATCCCATCTCTAATAATATCATATCTCTGGCACTGTCACCATATGCTAGGTGCTGCCATCCTATTTCAAGTGCAGTATTCCATCTCTTATAATCTCACCATATCTCTGGCACAGTCACCATATGTTAGGTGCTGCCATCCAATACCAAGTGCAGTATCCCATCTCTAATATTCTCATCATATCTCTGGCACAGTCACCATAAAATAGTTGCTGACATCCTATTCCAAGTGCAGTATCCCATCTCTAATAATCTCATCATATCTCTGGCACAGTTACCATAAAATAGTTGCTGACATCCTCTGCCAAGTGCAATATCCAATCTCTAATAATCTCACCATATCTCTGGCACAGTCACCATAAATTGGGTGCTGCCATCCTCTGCCAAGTGCAATATCACATCTCCAATAATCTCATCATGTCTCTGGCACAGCCACCATAAACTGGGTCTTGCCATCCTTTGCCAAGTGCAGTATCTCATCTCTAATAATCTCATCATATCTCTGTCACAGTCACCACATGCTAGGTGCTGCCATCCTATGGCAAGTGCAGTATCCCATCTCTACTAATATCATCATATCTCTGTCACAGTCACCATATGCTAAGTGCTGCCATCCCATGCCATGTGCAGTATCCCATCTCTAATAATCTCATCATATCTCTGTCACAGTCACCACATGCTAGGTGCTGCCATCCTATGGCAAGTGCAGTATCCCATCTCTACTAATATCATCATATCTCTGTCACAGTCACCATATGCTAAGTGCTGCCATCCCATGCCATGTGCAGTATCCCATCTCTTATAATCTCACCATATCTCTGGCACAGTCACCATATGTTAGGTGCTGCCATCCAATGCCAAGTGCAGTATCCTATCTCTAATATTCTCATCATATCTCTGGCACAGTCACCATAAAATAGTTGCTGACATCCTATGCCAAGTGCAGTATCACATCTCTAATAATCTCATCACATCTCTTGCACAGTCGCCACATGCTAGGTGCTGCCATCCTATGGCAAGTGCAGTATCCTATCTCTAATAAGATCATCCTATCTCTGGCACAGTCACTATTTGCTAGGTGCAGCCATCCTATTGCAGGTGCAGCATCCCTTCTCTAATAATCAAATCATATCTCTGGCACAGTCACCATATGCTAGGTGCTGCCATCCTATGCCAATTACAGTATCGCATCTCTACTAATATCGCCATATCTCTGTCACAGTCACCATATGCTAAGTGCTGCCATCCCATGCCATGTGCAGTATCCCATCTTTTATAATCTCATCATATCTCTGGCACAATCACCATATGTTAGGTGCTGCCATCCAATGCCAAGTGCAGTATCCCATCTCTAATGTTCTCATCATATCTCTGGCACAGTCACCATAAACTAGTTGCTGACATCCTATGCCAAGTGCAGTATCCCATCTCTAATAGTCTCATCATATCTCTGGTACAGTCACCATATGCTAGGTGCTGCCATCCTATGTCCAGTGCAGTATCCCATCTCTAATATTCTCATCATATCTCTGGCACAGCCACCATAAAATAGTTGCTGACATCCTATGCCAAGTGCAGTATCCCATCTCTAATAATCTCATCATATCTCTGGCACAGTCACCATAAAATAGTTGCTGACATCCTCTGCCAAGTGCAATATCACATCTCCAATAATCTCATCATGTCTCTGGCACAGTCAGCATATGCTATGAGCTGCCATCCTATGTCAAGTGCAGTATCCCATCTCTAATAATATCATATCTCTGGCACTGTCACCATATGCTAGGTGCTGCCATCCTATTTCAAGTGCAGTATCCCATCTCTAATAATCTCACCATATCTCTGGCACAGTCACCATATGTTAGGTGCTGCCATCCAATACCAAGTGCAGTATCCCATCTCTAATATTCTCATCATATCTCTGGCACAGTCACCATAAAATAGTTGCTGACATCCTATTCCAAGTGCAGTATCCCATTTCTAATAATCTCATCATATCTCTGGCATAGTCACCATAAAATAGTTGCTGACATCCTCTGCCAAGTGCAATATCCAATCTCTAATAATCTCACCATATCTCTGGCACAGTCACCATAAATTGGGTGCTGCCATCCTCTGCCAAGTGCAATATCACATCTCCAATAATCTCATCATGTCTCTGGCACAGTCACCATAAACTGGGTCTTGCCATCCTTTGCCAAGTGCAGTATCTCATATCTAATAATCTCATCATATCTCTGTCACAGTCACCACATGCTAGGTGCTGCCATCCTATGGCACGTGCAGTATCCCATCTCTACTAATATCATCATATCTCTGTCACAGTCACCATATGCTAAGTGCTGCCATCCCATGCCATGTGCAGTATCCCATCTCTTATAATCTCACCATATCTCTGGCACAGTCACCATATGTTAGGTGCTGCCATCCAATGCCAAGTGCAGTATCCTATCTCTAATATTCTCATCATATCTCTGGCACAGTCACCATAAAATAGTTGCTGACATCCTATGCCAAGTGCAGTATCCCATCTCTAATAATGTCATCATATCTCTGGCACAGTCACCATAAAATAGTTGCTGCCATCCAATGCCAAGTGCAGTATCCTATCTCTAATAATCTCACCATATCTCTGGCACAGTCAACATAAAATGGGTGCTGCCATCCTTTGCCAAGTGCAGTATCCCATCTCTAATAATCTCATCATATCTCTGGCACAGTCACCATATGCTAGGTGCTGCCATCCTATGTCCAGTGCAGTATCACATCTCTGATCATCTCATCATATCTCTGGCACAGTCACCATATGTTAGGTGCTGCCATTAAATGCCAAGTGCAGTATCCCATCTCTAATATTCTCATCATATCTCTGGCACAGTCACCATATACTATGTGCCGCCATCCTATGCCAAGTGCAGTATCCCATCTCTAATAATTTCTTCATATCTCTGGCACAGTCACCATATGCTAGGTAGGTGCTGCCATCCTATACCAAGTGCAGTATCCCATCTCTAATAATATCATATTACTGGCACAGTCACCATATGCTTGGTGATGCCATCCTATGTCAAATGCAGTATCCCATCTCTAATAATCTCATCATATCTCTGGCACAGTCACCATAAGCTAGGTGCTGCCATCCTATGTCCAGTGCAGTATCACATCTCTGATCATCTCATCATATCTCTGGCACAGTCACCATATGTTAGGTGCTGCCATTAAATGCCAAGTGCAGTATCCCATCTCTAATATTCTCATCATATCTCTGGCACAGTTACCATATACTATGTGCCGCCATCCTATGCCAAGTGCAGTATCCCATCTCTAATAATGCCTTCATATCTCTGGCACAGTCACCATATGCTAGGTAGGTGCTGCCATCCTATGACAAGTGCAGTATCCCATCTCTAATAATATCATATCTCTGGCACAGTCACCATATGCTTGGTGCTGCCATCCTATGTCAAGTGCAGTATCCCATCTCTAATAACCTCATCATATCTCTGGCACAGTCACCATAAAGTGGGTGCTGCCATCCTTTGCCAAGTGCAGTATCACATCTCTAATAATCTCATCATATCTCTGGCACAGTTGCCATATGGTAGGAGCTGCCACGCTATGCCAAGTGCAGTATCCCTTCCCTAATAATATCATATGTCTGGCACAGTCACCACATGCTAGGTGCTGCCATCCTATGCCAAGTGCAGTAAGTGCAGTATCCCATCTCCAATAATCTCATCATACCTTTGTCACAGACACTACAAGCTAGGTGCTTCCATCCTATGCCAAGTGCAGTATCCCATCTCTAATAATTTCTTCATATCTCTGGCACAGTCACCATATGCTAGGTAGGTGCTGCCATCCTATGCAAAGTGCAGTATCCCATCTCTGATAATATCATATTACTGGCACAGTCACCATATGCTTGGTGATGCCATCCTATGTCAAATGCAGTATCCCATCTCTAATAATCTCATCATATCTCTGGCACAGTCACCATAAACTAGGTGCTGCCATCCTATGTCCAGTGCAGTATCACATCTCTGATCATCTCATCATATCTCTGGCACAGTCACCATATGTTAGGTGCTGCCATTAAATGCCAAGTGCAGTATCCCATCTCTAATATTCTCATCATATCTCTGGCACAGTTACCATATACTATGTGCCGCCATCCTATGCCAAGTGCAGTATCCCATCTCTAATAATGTCTTCATATCTCTGGCACAGTCACCATATGCTAGGTAGGTGCTGCCATCCTATGCCAAGTGCAGTATCCCATCTCTAATAATATCATATCTCTGGCACAGTCACCATATGCTTGGTGCTGCCATCCTATGTCAAGTGCAGTATCCCATCTCTAATAACCTCATCATATCTCTGGCACAGTCACCATAAAGTGGGTGCTGCCATCCTTTGCCAAGTGCAGTATCACATCTCTAAAAATCTCATCATATCTCTGGCACAGTTGCCATATGGTAGGAGCTGCCACGCTATGCCAAGTGCAGTATCCCTTCACTAATAATATCATATGTCTGGCACAGTCACCATATGCTTGGTGCTGCCATCCTATGTCAAGTGCAGTATCCCATCTCTAATAACCTCATCATATCTCTGGCACAGTCACCATAAAGTGGGTGTTGCCATCCTTTGCCAAGTGCAGTATCATATCTCTAATAATCTCATCATATCTCTGGCACAGTCACCATAAAATAGTTGCTGCCATCCAATGCCAAGTGCAGTATCCTATCTCTAATAATCTCACGATATCTCTGGCACAGTCAACATAAAATGGGTGCTGCCATCCTTTGCCAAGTGCATTATCCCATCTCTAATAATCTCATCATATCTCTGGCACAGTCACCATATGCTAGGTGCTGCCATCCTATGTCCAGTGCAGTATCACATCTCTGATCATCTCATCATATCTCAGGCACAGTCACCATATGTTAGGTGCTGCCATTAAATGCCAAGTGCAGTATCCCATCTCTAATATTCTCATCATATCTCTGGCACAGTCATCATATGCTAGGTAGGTGCTGCCATCCTATGCCAAGTGCAGTATCGCATCTCTAATAATATCATATCTCTGGCACAGTCACCATATGCTTGGTGCTGCCATCCTATGTCAAGTGCAGTATCCCATCTCTAATAATCTCATCATGGGCGTGGCTTGGCGGCCATGCGAGCGTGAGCGAACTCCGAGAAGCTCCCACTAGATCCGACCAAAGATCCTGAGAAAGGCGCATATCTGGACGGAAAAACCTGAACAAACGCTAGGAAAAGACGTCGGAAGACCCAAAGCACACACGGGAGAAGACCCGAGGGAAAACGGAGCCCGGAAAACCGAAAACGAGAAGAGGGCGAGACGCGTAGTACCACCAACAAAATGGCGGGCGCGCGACGCTGAGACCTGCACTTCGGCACACGAAGAAGGCCGAAGGGAAGGAGAGGAGCCGGGCAAGACAGCTGATCAGGCAAGATCGAAGCACCTCCAGAGAGGCAGAAGTCCGGGACGCCAACCGCAGAGATAGCCGCGCGACACCGACCCAGAGAAGGCGAAGACGGCGCGGCTCAAGGATAGGAAGCGGCCCACGGACCGGGGCCGAAGAACAGCGTTCCCCAGCCGAGGCGGAGACGAGCAGCAGCAGCGGAGGCCCAGCGGAACAACGGAAGAACCTGAGCGGTGAAGCAGCGGAGACGAGGGGCGACCTACAAACCGAGCTCAGAAGAACGGAGGCGAGCGGCAACGGCGGAGAGCCAACAGAGCAACGCGGGACCCCGAGAGACGGGACGGTAGAGACCGGGAGACGATTCGTAGACCAGATCGAGAGAGCCCCCTCGACGCTGAGGAGTGTGGAAGCAGCGGAGGCCCAGCAGAACAACCGAAGAACCCGGGAGGCGAGGCAGAACGGATTGAAAGCGGCCCACAGACCGAACCGAGGCAGATTCCTTCACGACGAGGCGGAGGAGAGCAGCAGCAGAACAACGAGGGATCCCACAACGAGAGGCAACGGAGAACGGACTAGATCCAGAAGAACCTGGCCAACGCGGAGATGAGAAGCAGCGGCGGCGGAACCCGATAGGAGAAACAGCGACGAATACGAAATACGAGAAGACCCACAGACCGGTTAGCCGGCGAAGAGCCCTTACCTGCCAGTCCGGAGTGGAACCGAGGGGGATAGCAGACCAACGCCCAGGCCAAGCAGGGCCGGAGCATCACCCGACTGGCAGCGAGACAAGGCACCGGCAGCAGCAACAGGAAGAGAAGCCTGAGACAACCACAGAAGCAGCGCGACACCAAACCGGGAAGGAAGAAGGCGTCGAGACCCACGGACGGGAAGCGGCCAACAGATCGAACCGAAGAAGAGCCCTTCCCTGCCGACGCAGAGGTGACCAGCAGAAGCAAAGAGCCAGCAAGCAACGGGTGATCCCGAGAAGGGAGGCGACGCAGCGGCACAGGAACCAGGACCAGGGAACAGAAAACAGACCGTGAGGAAGGCCAGGAGAGCCGAGACCTAACGGAGACGAGACGAGAGAAGAAAGGTAGCCGCCGTCATAACGAGGAGGACAAGAAATCACACGCAGACCCGGACACCACCCCAACCAGCTGCCTCACAGATAACCAGTAAACGGAGGTGAGAACCACATAGTCACCACGAACTGGCCCCCTCCCACACAGGCAGAAACCGGGGAACGAGCCGCCCTACGCAAGGCACAGACTCCAATCGCCTGGAAGCGAAAGAGAAGTGAACACCGGAGAGAGACGGCAGACGGACAACGAGGGCGAAGACACAGAGAGAAATCGCCATGATAAGGCAACACAAGTAAGAAAGAGCGGAAGCGAGCGGGAGAATTGAGCAGGGACCCACAGAAGCACAAACAAAACCAGAGTGAACAGAGCCCAACTATAGGCTAAGAGCAGTGGGCACTAACATGCCAGACAAGCCTAAAGGCGGCAGAGGGAGACAAACAGTCATGGAGACATTCACCCGAAAGAGCGACGACCAACAGCCAGAGACTGGGGAGAAAGACATGCCGGAGCCATACGCCACGCAAGGAGAGATCAGGCAAGTGGAAAGTAGCATACTGGAAGCCATAGGGGCGTTAAAGACGTCGATAGAAGGCAAGTTGGACGCAGTGATGGTAGACGTGGGACTCCTTAGACAAGATACGAGAAACCTGGCAGAAAGGATGACAACAGTGGAACAGCAAGCGCAGAGCAACACAGAGGAAGTGTCCGCCTCGCGAACACAAATGACGGAAGCACTGGAAAGAATTAATACACTAGAACGCAGAGCTGAAGACGCAGAAGGCAGGGCCCGGCGCAATAACGTACGAATAGTGGGGCTGCCAGAGGGGGAGGAAGGAAGGGACCCCACGAACTACATAGAGAATCTACTGATCCAAGAAGTGGGAGCAGAGACCCTATCCCAAGGCTTCGCGGTCGAAAGGGCACACCGAGCGCTGACTAGAAGACCGCGCCCAGGAGCACCACCAAGACCAATGATTGCAAAAATCATGAACTTTAAAGACAGGGAGAAAATCCTGACCTTCTCGAGAGAAGGAGGGAACATCACAAGGAACGGAGCCAGGATAACGATATATCCAGACTACACAGCACTCGTGCAAAAGCAGAGAGCCCAGTTCTGGCAGACCAAAGAGCGCCTTCGAGCGGCAGGGGTGAAATTCATGCTGCTGTACCCAGCCAAACTAAAAATACTGCACGATGGGAAAACACAGATCTTCGAGACAACGACCGACGCCCAGGAGTGGATGGACCAACGTGGGATTCCACAACCGGCGGAGAGGAACGAGCGAAACAGAAACCACCCCCGACAAAATAGAGACTAGAACCGGGCACGACAAGTACACTCAACGCTACAGGAACAAGATGGTAGAGGTGCCCTACCAGGAGGAAACGAAAAGGAGCAACCGACAGCCTCCAAACTGAAAAGCCTACAGTAAAAAGACTTACAAAGGGAGCATAAGACTCGGGGAAGGAGAACCGCCAAGACCCGCGGAGAAGCCCCAGTAAAAACAATGTTTATAGTGTCAGTTTCAAGACACTACGCCGCGACGGGCAAGGCCGAGGAGGAAAAAGCGGCACCTGGAAAGCGGTGGAGCCCGAGCGGAAGAGGGGAGGCTGGGCGTTTGTTGACGTTATTTGGGTTAACAGTTACAACAGTTGGGGAGTTAAGGCAAAGCCCGCAAAGAAAGAAAGAGAGCGGAAGAGGATCCAACGGCCGTCACACACAAAGAACCGACAAGGAAAGCAAACTCAGGGGACAGCACCCACGAACAAAAAGCTGGCGGAAAGCACGAGGCAAGACCACCCACAATACAAAGCGGCCAACTGAGAGAGAGATGGCCCGAGGGAGAAAACGGACGGATGATTCAAAACTCAACAGCCGGAAGAAGAAACTCGGGCCCCCGGCTGGGACACACCGAGAGAATGAGACACTGAGCGAGCCCATGGGAAAGAACAGGCCGCAACCGCTAGCCCCCACAAGGACCGAGATGTCCTAAGAATTGTCACGTGGAATGTCAGGGGGATGAACGCATATGTCAAGAGGCTAAGGATCTATACTTGGCTGAACAAAACAAAGACCCACATTGCACTATTGCAAGAGACGCACCTGACGGCGGAAAAACAGGCCAAAATAAAGGAAAAATGGGGAGGCCAGATGTATAGTGCAACATACTCCAACTACGCCAGAGGAGTCATAACCTGGGTCGCCCCGGGCGTCCCATTCCAGCTCATCAACCAGGAGAATGACGCGGAAGGAAGAATCCTGGTAGTCCATGGGATGCTAGAAAACCGGGAGATATGCCTCGTGAACACCTATGCCCCAAACCACGACGCTACGGCCTTCTTCAGGACGCTCCCGCCCAGGCTGGCCCCGTACAGGAACGCAACGATGATCTGGGCAGGCGACCACAATTGCACACTAGACCCCCGGCTGGACAGGTCGGACAATAAGCACAAGAGAGCAGCGCCACCAGCGAGGGCACTACAACAGATACTGGACCAGCTCGAGCTCGAAGACATTTGGAGGAAGGTACACGGGGAAGAGAGGGGATACACACATTATAGCGCCCCACACAAGACATTCACGCGAATAGACTACCTGTTTACGGGCAAGGAGACACTGGGGGAATTCACTGAGGCACACATACACGCGCGAACCCTATCCGACCACGCCCCCCAGACGACCACATGGGCACACACACACAGGAGAGCCCCAATACCAACATGGAGATTGAGAGCAGAGGCATTACTAGATGCGGGATTCCAAGAGCACATCCAAAGCGTAATAGAAGACTATTTTGAACATAATGAGGGTAGTGTAGAAAGCACAGGAACGGTCTGGGAAGCCTTCAAGGTGGTAGTCAGAGGGGAGGCGATGGGGAAAATGGGAGGTCTCAGGCGAGAAACCCTAGCACGATTAGATGAGTTAGAAAGGAGAATCGAGAAGGCAGAGAGACAAGCGGGGGAGAAAGGAGCGGAACAAGAGAACCTCACCGCCCTGCGACAGCAGTGCGTAGAGATCTGGGAAAGACTGGGACGGCTAGACTATGGAAAATATATACAGAAACTACACGCCGAGGGAGACAAGCCTAGCAGACTCCTGGCCTGGTTAACCAAGCAGGAGACTAAGCGGGAGCCAATTAATGAAATTCAGAACAGAAAGGGAGAGGTGATAAGATCCCAAGAGGGAATAAACGAGGTGTTCTCGCAGTTCTACGAGAACCTATATTCCAAGGTCCAGGAGGCAGAGGAGGGAGACCTGAGAGAAGCCCTCGCGGAAATCAAACTCCCACAATTGACGGAGGAGCAGGCCCAAATATTAGACGCCCCTCTCACTGCAGAGGAACTAACGGAAGTAATCGCCCAGCTCCCGACAGGGAAATCCCCGGGGCCGGACGGACTCCCAGGGGAATTTTACAAACAATACAAAAATGACATAGTCCCGAGACTGCTAGAAACACTAGAAGAAGCATACGAGAAAGGAAGACTCCCGAATAGCATGTCAGAATCCATAATAATCCCGATCCTTAAACCAGACAAGCCCCCCCTTGAATGCGGTTCCTACAGACCGATTTCCCTAATAAACCAGGACTCCAAGATCCTGACGGCGGCACTAGCCAACCGCCTGAAAAGAGTGCTACCCACCTTGATCCACACAGACCAGACAGGGTACGTGCCAGAACGAAACACGTCCTGGAACCTGCGCAGACTCCACTACGTTATAGAAAGGACTAACCAGGAGGGAGGGGAGTGTGCAGTAGCCTCACTGGATGCAATCAAAGCATTCGATTCGGTGGGATGGGACTGGCTCCTGGGAACGCTCACCCACTACGGAATTGGCCAAGGGTTCATAAGATGGATAGAACTACTATACAAAGACCCGAGGGCGAGAGTCAAGACGGGTAGACAAGTCTCTGGGGAATGGGGCATAGAGCGAGGCACAAAACAGGGATGCCCCCTGTCCCCAATGTTATATATCCTGGCCCTGGAACCGTTCGCAGTATTCCTAAGAACGGATTACAAGGACACAGGCATAGAGATAGACGGGGAGACACACCAGATATCCATATACGCAGACGATATACTCCTTTACATACAGAACCCACGTACCCACCTGCAGGACCTACTAGAGGCGCTACGCGCGTTCGGAAGGTTGTCGGGAATAGTGGTTAATAGAGAAAAATCCGTGCTCTTCCCCCTGGCAGGCCTACGCGCAGTACCGTTAGATCAATTACCGCCCCTGGGCATCACATGGGCCCCGAACACCTTCAAATACCTAGGAGTGAACATCCATCACGACACCATGGAAACACACGCAGGTAACACACAAGTAGCCTTAGACAAAATAGAAAAGGCTATGAAATTCTGGCAGACCCTACCGTTGGGCATGATAGGCCGGGCGGCACTACTAAAAATGACAGTCCTACCCCGACTCTTATATTACTTTACGAACATCCCATACAACATACCGAGGCACTTTTTCAAGAACCTACACACAATGGCGAGAACCTTCATATGGGGAGGGGGACGAAACAGGGTGGCACTGAGCACACTACAGAGAAGCTATGAGTGGGGGGGCATCAAACTCCCAGATTTTGAATATTACTACTTGGCAGCACAACTCCAATTTGTAGTGAGATGGCTGGGTGAGGAGACCTCAATAGACACGATAATCATAGGGCCAACACTCCGGAGGTACCACCTGAGAGAATTACTATGGATCAATGCTGCCCAAGCCAAAGACCTACCCAAAATAGCCCAACTAGGCCGAACACTATGGAAAAGAGCCTGGAAGACACAAGGCATACGAGACCCCTGCTCAAGACACATCCCGCTGGCGGGGCTGGTGGACACCCGAGTGGCCAGCCTGACCACGTACAGAGCACAATGGGAAGACAAAGGTGTGGCCCAAATTGGGGACCTGTGGCGTGACGGACAGTGGGTAGAATTCCAGACCCTGATGGAAGAACAAGATGTACACAGGGGCCAATTCATCCTGCACAACAGCCTAGTTCAAACAATAAAGAAGAGGTGGAGCACTATGCCAGAGCCCGAGGACGATGAAGGAGAACTAGAGGCATGGTACGACATATCTGAAGGAGGACACACGGTGTCCAGACTCTATGAGCGAATACTGGGACATACCAACAGAAAGGCACTAACAGCACGGATGAGGTGGGAAGAGGAACTACAACAACCTTTCGAAGACGAGGAATGGAACAAAGTCCTCATGTACACAAAAAAGGTGTCCAGAAACGCCAGGTTTAGACAACTGCAGATATACATAGTACACAGAGCATATCTAACTCCCAAGAGAATGACGAAGATGGGAGAAGGGCAAATCCGGAGCTGCCCGCGGTGCGGAGACGAACAGGCCGACATGGTGCACATGTTCTGGTCGTGCCCGCAAATAGCAGACTTCTGGAACACGGTGAGAGAAAAGGCGTTAACAGCAGACATACAGATGCCAGCAAGAACACCAGCAACATACCTACTGGGCCTGTTCCCAAGGGGGCACCGGCAGATGATACACATAGCAAAAATGAAGGACCTAATGACAATACTAGCGAAACGCCGCATAGCAATGGCATGGAACAAGAGCGAAGGCCCCTCGAAGGAAGGATGGTGGGCTGACCTACAGAAATGGGCAATAGCAGAGACAGCAGTCTGGGCGAGAGCTACACAAAGGGGAGAGAGCGACAGCGGAGCCAAACTACAAGCATGGAACTCCCTGGTGCAAAACCTGTTTGGCAGAGGGGGCGAGGAAGATACGACTGACAACAGCGATCCAGACGACTCAGGAAACGAAGAAATCGAACCGCCCACGTCAGGAGACACTACACAATTCAGAGAGAGAGATCCAACGGGAAAAAAGGGGCGAGGTCGAGACCAGCGCGGACTCTGAATGGTGCAAATCCAATTGGGAAAGACCAGCAAACACATACAAGGACAAGACGGAAGGAAACTCCCAGAGAAGGGAGGGAGGCCACCAGGAGACCGGCCCCTCCGCTACGAACTTGACAACGGCCGGCGCCGGCCCCGAGGCGGCAACGGACCACGAACACACTGCGGCAGCCTTTGGGGAGAGGGAGGGGGGGAGGATGGGGGAAAGGAAAATGGGAGGGTGACTTTTGTTTCGGTTCTGTTCGGTTCTGTTTTGTCTGTTCGCTCCCATTCCTTTTATGTTGTAAACCAATAAAAAGAAGTTAAAAAAAAAAAAAAAAAAAAATAATCTCATCATATCTCTGGCACAGTCACCATAAAGTGGGTGCTGCCATCCTTTGCCAAGTGCAGTATCCCATCTCTAATAATCTCATCATATCTCTGGCACAGTCACCATAAACTAGTTGCTGACATCCTATGCCAAGTGAAGTATCACATCTCTAATAATCTCATCATATCTCTGGCACAGTCACCATATGGTAGGAGCTGCCACTCTATGCCAAGTGCAGTATCCCTTCACTAATAATATCATATGTCTGGCACAGTCACCACATGCTAGGTGCTGCCATCCTATGCCAAGTGCAGTATCCCATCTCTAATAATTTCTTCATATCTCTGGCACAGTCACCATATGCTAGGTAGGTGCTCACATCCTATGCCAAGTGCAGTATCCCGTCTCTAATAATATCATCATGTCTCTTGCACAGTCATCATATGTTAGGTGCTGCCATCCTATGCCAGGTGCAGTATCACATCTCTAATCTCATCATATCCTTGGCACAGTCACCATATGCTAGGTGCTGCCAAGCTATGGCAAGTGCAGTATCCCAACTCTAATAATCTCATCATATCTCTGGCACAGTTACCATATGCTAGTTTCTGCCATCCTATGCCAAAAGCAGTATCCCATCTCTAATCTCATCATATCCCTGGCACAGTCACCATATGCTAGGCACTGCCATCCTATGCCAAGTGCAGTACCCCATCTCTAATCTCATCATATCCTTGGCACAGTCACCCTATGCTAGGTGCTGCCAAGCTATGGCAAGTGCAGTATCACATTTTAATAATCTCATATCTCTGGCACAGCCACCATATGCTAGGCGCTGCAATCCTATGCCAAGTGCAGTATTACATCTCTTATAATCTCATCACATCTCTTGCACAGTCACCACATGCTAGGTGCTGCCATCCTATGGCAAGTGCAGTATCCTATCTCTAATAAGATCATGCTATCTCTGGCACAGTCACTATTTGCTAGGTGCAGCCATCCTATTGCAGGTGCAGCATCCCTTCTCTAATAATCAAATCATATCTCTGGCACAGTCACCATATGCTAGGTGCTGCCATCCTATGCCAATTACAGTATCGCATCTCTACTAATATCGCCATATCTCTGTCACAGTCACCATATGCTAAGTGCTGCCATCCCATGCCATGTGCAGTATCCCATCTTTTATAATCTCATCATATCTCTGGCACAATCACCATATGTTAGGTGCTGCCATCCAATGCCAAGTGCAGTATCCCATCTCTAATGTTCTCATCATATCTCTGGCACAGTCACCATAAACTAGTTGCTGACATCCTATGCCAAGTGCAGTATCCCATCTCTAATAGTCTCATCATATCTCTGGCACAGTCACCATATGCTAGGTGCTGCCATCCTATCACCAGTGCAGTATCCCATCTCTAATATTCTCATCATATCTCTGGCACAGCCACCATAAAATAGTTGCTGACATCCTATGCCAAGTGCAGTATCCCATCTCTAATAATCTCATCATATCTCTGGCACAGTCACCATAAAATAGTTGCTGACATCCTCTGCCAAGTGCAATATCACATCTCCAATATTCTCATCATGTCTCTGGCACAGTCAGCATATGCTAGGAGCTGCCATCCTATGTCAAGTGCAGTATCCCATCTCTAATAATATCATATCTCTGGCACTGTCACCATATGCTAGGCGCTGCCATCCTATTTCAAGTGCAGTATTCCATCTCTTATAATCTCACCATATCTCTGGCACAGTCACCATATGCTAGGTAGGTGCTGCCATCCTATGCTAAGTGCAGTATCCCATCTCTAATAATATCATATCTCTGGCACAGTCACCATATGCTTGGTGATGCCATCCTATGTCAAATGCAGTATCCCATCTCTAATAATCTCATCATATCTCTGGCACAGTCACCATAAGCTAGGTGCTGCCATCCTATGTCCAGTGCAGTATCACATCTCTGATCATCTCATCATATCTCTGGCACAGTCACCATATCTTAGGTGCTGCCATTAAATGCCAAGTGCAGTATCCCATCTCTAATATTCTCATCATATCTCTGGCACAGTTACCATATACTATGCGCCGCCATCCTATGCCAAGTGCAGTATCCCATCTCTAATAATGTCTTCATATCTCTGGCACAGTCACCATATGCTAGGTAGGTGCTGCCATCCTATGCCAAGTGCAGTATCCCATCTCTAATAATATCATATCTCTGGCACAGTCACCATATGCTTGGTGCTGCCATCCTATGTCAAGTGCAGTATCCCATCTCTAATAACCTCATCATATCTCTGGCACAGTCACCATAAAGTGGGTGCCGCCATCCTATGTCAAGTGCAGTATCCCATCTCTAATAATATCATATCTCTGGCACAGTCACCATATGCTAGGTGCTGCCATCCTATTTCAAGTTCAGTATTCCATCTCTAATAACCTCATCATATCTCTGGCACAGTCACCATAAACTGGGTCTTGCCATCCTTTGCCAAGTGCAGTATCGCATCTCTAATAATCTCATCATATCTCTGGCACAGTCACCACATGCTAGGTGCTGCCATCCTATGGCAAGTGCAGTATCCCATCTCTTATAATCTCACCATATCTCTAGCACAGTCACCATATGTTAGGTGCTGCCATCCAATGCCAAGTGCAGTATCCCATCTCTAATATTCTCATCATATCTCTGGCACAGTCACCATAAAATAGTTGCTGCCATCCAATGCCAAGTGCAGTATCCTATCTCTAATAATCTCACCATATCTCTGGCACAGTCAACATAAAATGGGTGCTGCCATCCTTTGCCAAGTGCAGTATCCCATCTCTAATAATCTCATCATATCTCTGGCACAGTCACCATATACTATGTGCCGCCATCCTATGCCAAGTGCAGTATCCCATCTCTAATAATGTCTTCATATCTCTGGCACAGTCACCATATGCTAGGTAGGTGCTGCCATCCTATGCCAAGTGCAGTATCCCATCTCTAATAATATCATATCTCTGGCACAGTCACCATATGCTTGGTGCTGCCATCCTATGTCAAGTGCAGTATCCCATCTCTAATAACCTCATCATATCTCTGGCACAGTCACCATAAAGTGGGTGCTGCCATCCTTTGCCAAGTGCAGTATCACATCTCTAATAATCTCATCATATCTCTGGCACAGTCACCATAAAATAGTTGCTGCCATCCAATGCCAAGTGCAGTATCCTATCTCTAATAATCTCACCATATCTCTGGCACAGTCAACATAAAATGGGTGCTGCCATCCTTTGCCAAGTGCAGTATCCCATCTCTAATAATCTCATCATATCTCTGGCACAGTCACCATATGCTAGGTGCTGCCATCCTATGTCCAGTGCAATATCACATCTCCAATAATCTCATCATGTCTCTGGCACAGTCAGCATATGCTAGGAGCTGCCATCCTATGTCAAGTGCAGTATCCCATCTCTAATAATATCATATCTCTGGCACTGTCACCATATGCTAGGCGCTGCCATCCTATTTCAAGTGCAGTATTCCATCTCTTATAATCTCACCATATCTCTGGCACAGTCACCATATGCTAGGTAGGTGCTGCCATCCTATGCCAAGTGCAATATCCCATCTCTAATAATATCATATCTCTGGCACAGTCACCATATGCTTGGTGATGCCATCCTATGTCAAATGCAGTATCCCATCTCTAATAATCTCATCATATCTCTGGCACAGTCACCATAAGCTAGGTGCTGCCATCCTATGTCCAGTGCAGTATCACATCTCTGATCATCTCATCATTTCTCTGGCACAGTCACCATATGTTAGGTGCTGCCATTAAATGCCAAGTGCAGTATCCCATCTCTAATATTCTCATCATATCTCTGGCACAGTTACCATATACTATGTGCCGCCATCCTATGCCAAGTGCAGTATCCCATCTCTAATAATGTCTTCATATCTCTGGCACAGTCAACATATGCTAGGTAGGTGCTGCCATCCTATGCCAAGTGCAGTATCCCATCTCTAATAATATCATATCTCTGGCACAGTCACCATATGCTTGGTGCTGCCATCCTATGTCAAGTGCAGTATCCCATCTCTAATAACCTCATCATATCTCTGGCACAGTCACCATAAAGTGGGTGCTGCCATCCTTTGTCAAGTGCAGTATCACATCTCTAATAATCTCATCATATCTCTGGCACAGTCACCATAAAGTAGTTGCTGCCATCCAATGCTAAGTGCAGTATCCTATCTCTAATAATCTCACCATATCTCTGGCACAGTCAACATAAAATGGGTGCTGCCATCCTTTGCCAAGTGCAGTATCCCATCTCTAATAATCTCATCATATCTCTGGCACAGTCACCATATGCTAGGTGCTGCCATCCTATGTCCAGTGCAGTATCACATCTCTGATCATCTCATCATATCTCTGGCACAGTCACCAGATGTTAGGTGCTGCCATTAAATGCCAAGTGCAGTATCCCATCTCTAATATTCTCATCATATCTCTGGCACAGTCACCATATACTATGTGCCGCCATCCTATGCCAAGTGCAGTATCCCATCTCTAATAATTTCTTCATATCTCTGGCACAGTCACCATATGCTAGGTAGGTGCTGCCATCCTATGCCAAGTGCAGTATCGCATCTCTAATAATATCATATCTCTGGCACAGTCACCATATGCTTGGTGCTGCCATCCTATGTCAAGTGCAGTATCCCATCTCTAATAACCTCATCATATTTCTGGCACAGTCACCATAAAGTGGGTGCTGCCATCCTTTGCCAAGTGCAGTATCCCATCTCTAATAATCTCATCATATCTCTGGCACAATCACCATAAACTAGTTGCTGACATCCTATGCCAAGTGAAGTATCACATCTCTAATAATCTCATCATATCTCTGGCACAGTCACCATATAGTAGGAGCTGCCACTCTATGCCAAGTGCAGTATCCCTTCACTAATAATATCATATGTCTGGCACAGTCACCACATGCTAGGTGCTGCCATCCTATGCCAAGTGCAGTATCCCATCTCCAATAATCTCATCATACCTTTGTCACAGACACTACAAGCTAGGTGCTTCCATCCTATGCCAAGTGCAGTATCCCATCTCTAATAATCTCAATTTATCTCTGGCACAGTCACCATATACTATGTGCTGCCTTCCTATGCCAAGTGCAGTATCCCATCTCTAATAATTTCTTCATATCTCTGGCACAGTCACCATATGCTAGGTATGTGCTCACATCCTATGCCAAGTGCAGTATCCCGTCTCTAATAATATCATCATGTCTCTTGCACAGTCATCATATGTTAGGTGCTGCCATCCTATGCCAGGTGCAGTATCACATCTCTAATCTCATCATATCCTTGGCACAGTCACCATATGCTAGGTGCTGCCAAGCTATGGCAAGTGCAGTATCCCAACTCTAATAATCTCATCATATCTCTGGCACAGTTACCATATGCTAGTTTCTGCCATCCTATGCCAAAAGCAGTATCCCATCTCTAATCTCATCATATCCCTGGTACAGTCACCATATGCTAGGCACTGCCATCCTATGCCAAGTGCAGTACCCCATCTCTAATCTCATCATATCCTTGGCACAGTCACCCTATGCTAGGTGCTGCCAGGCTATGGCAAGTGCAGTATCACATCTCTAATAATCTCATATCTCTGGCACAGCCACCATATGCTAGGCGCTGCAATCCTATGCCAAGTGCAGTATCACATCTCTAATAATCTCATCACATCTCTTGCACAGTCACCACATGCTAGGTGCTGCCATCCCATGCCATGTGCAGTATCCCATCTTTTATAATCTCATCATATCTCTGGCACAATCACCATATGTTAGGTGCTGCCATCCAATGCCAAGTGCAGTATCCCATCTCTAATGTTCTCATCATATCTCTGGCCCAGTCACCATAAACTAGTTGCTGACATCCTATGCCAAGTGCAGTATCCCATCTCTAATAGTCTCATCATATCTCTGGCACAGTCACCATATGCTAGGTGCTGCCATCCTATGTCCAGTGCAGTATCCCATCTCTAATATTCTCATCATATCTCTGGCAGAGCCACCATAAAATAGTTGCTGACATCCTATGCCAAGTGCAGTATCCCATCTCTAATAATCTCATCATATCTCTGGCACAGTCACCATAAAATAGTTGCTGACATCCTCTGCCAAGTGCAATATCACATCTCCAATAATCTCATCATGTCTCTGGCACAGTCAGCATATGCTATGAGCTGCCATCCTATGTCAAGTGCAGTATCCCATCTCTAATAATATCATATCTCTGGCACTGTCACCATATGCTAGGTGCTGCCATCCTATTTCAAGTGCAGTATTCCATCTCTTATAATCTCACCATATCTCTGGCACAGTCACCATATGTTAGGTGCTGCCATCCAATACCAAGTGCAGTATCCCATCTCTAATATTCTCATCATATCTCTGGCACAGTCACCATAAAATAGTTGCTGACATCCTATTCCAAGTGCAGTATCCCATCTCTAATAATCTCATCATATCTCTGGCACAGTTACCATAAAATAGTTGCTGACATCCTCTGCCAAGTGCAATATCCAATCTCTAATAATCTCACCATATCTCTGGCACAGTCACCATAAATTGGGTGCTGCCATCCTCTGCCAAGTGCAATATCACATCTCCAATAATCTCATCATGTCTCTGGCACAGCCACCATAAACTGGGTCTTGCCATCCTTTGCCAAGTGCAGTATCTCATCTCTAATAATCTCATCATATCTCTGTCACAGTCACCACATGCTAGGTGCTGCCATCCTATGGCAAGTGCAGTATCCCATCTCTACTAATATCATCATATCTCTGTCACAGTCACCATATGCTAAGTGCTGCCATCCCATGCCATGTGCAGTATCCCATCTCTAATAATCTCATCATATCTCTGTCACAGTCACCACATGCTAGGTGCTGCCATCCTATGGCAAGTGCAGTATCCCATCTCTACTAATATCATCATATCTCTGTCACAGTCACCATATGCTAAGTGCTGCCATCCCATGCCATGTGCAGTATCCCATCTCTTATAATCTCACCATATCTCTGGCACAGTCACCATATGTTAGGTGCTGCCATCCAATGCCAAGTGCAGTATCCTATCTCTAATATTCTCATCATATCTCTGGCACAGTCACCATAAAATAGTTGCTGACATCCTATGCCAAGTGCAGTATCACATCTCTAATAATCTCATCACATCTCTTGCACAGTCGCCACATGCTAGGTGCTGCCATCCTATGGCAAGTGCAGTATCCTATCTCTAATAAGATCATCCTATCTCTGGCACAGTCACTATTTGCTAGGTGCAGCCATCCTATTGCAGGTGCAGCATCCCTTCTCTAATAATCAAATCATATCTCTGGCACAGTCACCATATGCTAGGTGCTGCCATCCTATGCCAATTACAGTATCGCATCTCTACTAATATCGCCATATCTCTGTCACAGTCACCATATGCTAAGTGCTGCCATCCCATGCCATGTGCAGTATCCCATCTTTTATAATCTCATCATATCTCTGGCACAATCACCATATGTTAGGTGCTGCCATCCAATGCCAAGTGCAGTATCCCATCTCTAATGTTCTCATCATATCTCTGGCACAGTCACCATAAACTAGTTGCTGACATCCTATGCCAAGTGCAGTATCCCATCTCTAATAGTCTCATCATATCTCTGGTACAGTCACCATATGCTAGGTGCTGCCATCCTATGTCCAGTGCAGTATCCCATCTCTAATATTCTCATCATATCTCTGGCACAGCCACCATAAAATAGTTGCTGACATCCTATGCCAAGTGCAGTATCCCATCTCTAATAATCTCATCATATCTCTGGCACAGTCACCATAAAATAGTTGCTGACATCCTCTGCCAAGTGCAATATCACATCTCCAATAATCTCATCATGTCTCTGGCACAGTCAGCATATGCTATGAGCTGCCATCCTATGTCAAGTGCAGTATCCCATCTCTAATAATATCATATCTCTGGCACTGTCACCATATGCTAGGTGCTGCCATCCTATTTCAAGTGCAGTATCCCATCTCTAATAATCTCACCATATCTCTGGCACAGTCACCATATGTTAGGTGCTGCCATCCAATACCAAGTGCAGTATCCCATCTCTAATATTCTCATCATATCTCTGGCACAGTCACCATAAAATAGTTGCTGACATCCTATTCCAAGTGCAGTATCCCATTTCTAATAATCTCATCATATCTCTGGCATAGTCACCATAAAATAGTTGCTGACATCCTCTGCCAAGTGCAATATCCAATCTCTAATAATCTCACCATATCTCTGGCACAGTCACCATAAATTGGGTGCTGCCATCCTCTGCCAAGTGCAATATCACATCTCCAATAATCTCATCATGTCTCTGGCACAGTCACCATAAACTGGGTCTTGCCATCCTTTGCCAAGTGCAGTATCTCATATCTAATAATCTCATCATATCTCTGTCACAGTCACCACATGCTAGGTGCTGCCATCCTATGGCACGTGCAGTATCCCATCTCTACTAATATCATCATATCTCTGTCACAGTCACCATATGCTAAGTGCTGCCATCCCATGCCATGTGCAGTATCCCATCTCTTATAATCTCACCATATCTCTGGCACAGTCACCATATGTTAGGTGCTGCCATCCAATGCCAAGTGCAGTATCCTATCTCTAATATTCTCATCATATCTCTGGCACAGTCACCATAAAATAGTTGCTGACATCCTATGCCAAGTGCAGTATCCCATCTCTAATAATGTCATCATATCTCTGGCACAGTCACCATAAAATAGTTGCTGCCATCCAATGCCAAGTGCAGTATCCTATCTCTAATAATCTCACCATATCTCTGGCACAGTCAACATAAAATGGGTGCTGTCATCCTTTGCCAAGTGCAGTATCCCATCTCTAATAATCTCATCATATCTCTGGCACAGTCACCATATGCTAGGTGCTGCCATCCTATGTCCAGTGCAGTATCACATCTCTGATCATCTCATCATATCTCTGGCACAGTCACCATATGTTAGGTGCTGCCATTAAATGCCAAGTGCAGTATCCCATCTCTAATATTCTCATCATATCTCTGGCACAGTCACCATATACTATGTGCCGCCATCCTATGCCAAGTGCAGTATCCCATCTCTAATAATTTCTTCATATCTCTGGCACAGTCACCATATGCTAGGTAGGTGCTGCCATCCTATACCAAGTGCAGTATCCCATCTCTAATAATATCATATTACTGGCACAGTCACCATATGCTTGGTGATGCCATCCTATGTCAAATGCAGTATCCCATCTCTAATAATCTCATCATATCTCTGGCACAGTCACCATAAACTAGGTGCTGCCATCCTATGTCCAGTGCAGTATCACATCTCTGATCATCTCATCATATCTCTGGCACAGTCACCATATGTTAGGTGCTGCCATTAAATGCCAAGTGCAGTATCCCATCTCTAATATTCTCATCATATCTCTGGCACAGTTACCATATACTATGTGCCGCCATCCTATGCCAAGTGCAGTATCCCATCTCTAATAATGCCTTCATATCTCTGGCACAGTCACCATATGCTAGGTAGGTGCTGCCATCCTATGCCAAGTGCAGTATCCCATCTCTAATAATATCATATCTCTGGCACAGTCACCATATGCTTGGTGCTGCCATCCTATGTCAAGTGCAGTATCCCATCTCTAATAACCTCATCATATCTCTGGCACAGTCACCATAAAGTGGGTGCTGCCATCCTTTGCCAAGTGCAGTATCACATCTCTAATAATCTCATCATATCTCTGGCACAGTTGCCATATGGTAGGAGCTGCCACGCTATGCCAAGTGCAGTATCCCTTCCCTAATAATATCATATGTCTGGCACAGTCACCACATGCTAGGTGCTGCCATCCTATGCCAAGTGCAGTAAGTGCAGTATCCCATCTCCAATAATCTCATCATACCTTTGTCACAGACACTACAAGCTAGGTGCTTCCATCCTATGCCAAGTGCAGTATCCCATCTCTAATAATTTCTTCATATCTCTGGCACAGTCACCATATGCTAGGTAGGTGCTGCCATCCTATGCAAAGTGCAGTATCCCATCTCTGATAATATCATATTACTGGCACAGTCACCATATGCTTGGTGATGCCATCCTATGTCAAATGCAGTATCCCATCTCTAATAATCTCATCATATCTCTGGCACAGTCACCATAAACTAGGTGCTGCCATCCTATGTCCAGTGCAGTATCACATCTCTGATCATCTCATCATATCTCTGGCACAGTCACCATATGTTAGGTGCTGCCATTAAATGCCAAGTGCAGTATCCCATCTCTAATATTCTCATCATATCTCTGGCACAGTTACCATATACTATGTGCCGCCATCCTATGCCAAGTGCAGTATCCCATCTCTAATAATGTCTTCATATCTCTGGCACAGTCACCATATGCTAGGTAGGTGCTGCCATCCTATGCCAAGTGCAGTATCCCATCTCTAATAATATCATATCTCTGGCACAGTCACCATATGCTTGGTGCTGCCATCCTATGTCAAGTGCAGTATCCCATCTCTAATAACCTCATCATATCTCTGGCACAGTCACCATAAAGTGGGTGCTGCCATCCTTTGCCAAGTGCAGTATCACATCTCTAAAAATCTCATCATATCTCTGGCACAGTTGCCATATGGTAGGAGCTGCCACGCTATGCCAAGTGCAGTATCCCTTCACTAATAATATCATATGTCTGGCACAGTCACCACATGCTAGGTGCTGCCATCCTATGCCAAGTGCAGTATCCCATCTCCAATAATCTCATCATACCTTTGTCACAGACACTACAAGCTAGGTGCTTCCATCCTATGCCAAGTGCAGTATCCCATCTCTAATAATCTCAATTTATCTCTGGCACAGTCACCATATACTATGTGCTGCCTTCCTATGCCAAGTGCAGTATCCCATCTCTAATAATTTCTTCATATCTCTGGCACAGTCACCATATGCTAGGTAGGCGCTCACATCCTATGCCAAGTGCAGTATCCCGTCTCTAATAATATCATCATGTCTCTTGCACAGTCATCATATGTTAGGTGCCGCCATCCTATGCCAGGTGCAGTACCCCATCTCTAATCTCATCATATCCTTGGCACAGTCACCATATGCTAGGTGCTGCCAAGCTATGGCAAGTGCAGTATCCCATCTCTAATAATCTCATCATATCTCTGGCACAGTTACCATATGCTAGTTTCTGCCATCCTATGCCAAAAGCAGTATCCCATCTCTAATCTCATCATATCCCTGGCACAGTCACCATATGCTAGGCACTGGCATCCTATGCCAAGTGCAGTACCCCATCTCTAATCTCATCATATCCTTGGCACAGTCACCCTATGCTAGGTGCTGCCAAGCTATGGCAAGTGCAGTATCCCTTCACTAATAATGTCATATGTCTGGCACAGTCACCATATGCTAGGTAGGTGCTCACATCCTATGCCAAGTGCAGTATCCCATCTCTAATAATCTCATCATGTCTCTTGCACAGTCATCATATGTTAGATGCCGCCATCCTATGCTAAGTGCAGTATCCCATCTCTAATAGTATCATCATATCTCTGTCACAGTCACCACATGCTAGGTGCTGCCATCCTATGGCAAGTGCAGTATCCCATCTCTACTAATATCATCATATCTCTGTCACAGTCACCATATGCTAAGTGCTGCCATCCCATGCCATGTGCAGTATCCCATCTCTTATAATCTCACCATATCTCTGGCACAGTCACCATATGTTAGGTGCTGCCATCCTATGCCAAGTGCAGTACCCCATCTCTAATCTCATCATATCCTTGGCACAGTCACCCTATGCTAGGTGCTGCCAGGCTATGGCAAGTGCAGTATCACATCTCTAATAATCTCATATCTCTGGCACAGCCACCATATGCTAGGCGCTGCAATCCTATGCCAAGTGCAGTATCACATCTCTAATAATCTCATCACATCTCTTGCACAGTCACCACATGCTAGGTGCTGCCATCCCATGCCATGTGCAGTATCCCATCTTTTATAATCTCATCATATCTCTGGCACAATCACCATATGTTAGGTGCTGCCATCCAATGCCAAGTGCAGTATCCCATCTCTAATGTTCTCATCATATCTCTGGCCCAGTCACCATAAACTAGTTGCTGACATCCTATGCCAAGTGCAGTATCCCATCTCTAATAATCTCATCATATCTCTGGCACAGTCACCATAAAATAGTTGCTGACATCCTCTGCCAAGTGCAATATCACATCTCCAATAATCTCATCATGTCTCTGGCACAGTCAGCATATGCTATGAGCTGCCATCCTATGTCAAGTGCAGTATCCCATCTCTAATAATCTCATCATATCTCTGTCACAGTCACCACATGCTAGGTGCTGCCATCCTATGGCAAGTGCAGTATCCCATCTCTACTAATATCATCATATCTCTGTCACAGTCACCATATGCTAAGTGCTGCCATCCCATGCCATGTGCAGTATCCCATCTCTAATAATCTCATCATATCTCTGTCACAGTCACCACATGCTAGGTGCTGCCATCCTATGGCAAGTGCAGTATCCCATCTCTACTAATATCATCATATCTCTGTCACAGTCACCATATGCTAAGTGCTGCCATCCCATGCCATGTGCAGTATCCCATCTCTTATAATCTCACCATATCTCTGGCACAGTCACCATATGTTAGGTGCTGCCATCCAATGCCAAGTGCAGTATCCTATCTCTAATATTCTCATCATATCTCTGGCACAGTCACCATAAAATACTTGCTGACATCCTATGCCAAGTGCAGTATCACATCTCTAATAATCTCATCACATCTCTTGCACAGTCACCACATGCTAGGTGCTGCCATCCTATGGCAAGTGCAGTATCCTATCTCTAATAAGATCATGCTATCTCTGGCACAGTCACTATTTGCTAGGTGCAGCCATCCTATTGCAGGTGCAGCATCCCTTCTCTAATAATCAAATCATATCTCTGGCACAGTCACCATATGCTAGGTGCTGCCATCCTATGCCAATTACAGTATCGCATCTCTACTAATATCGCCATATCTCTGTCACAGTCACCATATGCTAAGTGCTGCCATCCCATGCCATGTGCAGTATCCCATCTTTTATAATCTCATCATATCTCTGGCACAATCACCATATGTTAGGTGCTGCCATCCAATGCCAAGTGCAGTATCCCATCTCTAATGTTCTCATCATATCTCTGGCACAGTCACCATAAACTAGTTGCTGACATCCTATGCCAAGTGCAGTATCCCATCTCTAATAGTCTCATCATATCTCTGGCACAGTCACCATATGCTAGGTGCTGCCATCCTATGTCCAGTGCAGTATCCCATCTCTAATATTCTCATCATATCTCTGGCACAGCCACCATAAAATAGTTGCTGACATCCTATGCCAAGTGCAGTATCCCATCTCTAATAATCTCATCATATCTCTGGCACAGTCACCATAAAATAGTTGCTGACATCCTCTGCCAAGTGCAATATCACATCTCCAATAATCTCATCATGTCTCTGGCACAGTCAGCATATGCTATGAGCTGCCATCCTATGTCAAGTGCAGTATCCCATCTCTAATAATATCATATCTCTGGCACTGTCACCATATGCTATGAGCTGCCATCCTATGTCAAGTGCAGTATCCCATCTCTAATAATATCATATCTCTGGCACTGTCACCATATGCTAGGTGCTGCCATCCTATTTCAAGTGCAGTATTCCATCTCTTATAATCTCACCATATCTCTGGCACAGTCACCATATGTTAGGTGCTGACATCCAATACCAAGTGCAGTATCCCATCTCTAATATTCTCATCATATCTCTGGCACAGTCACCATAAAATAGTTGCTGACATCCTATTCCAAGTGCAGTATCCCATCTCTAATAATCTCATCATATCTCTGGCACAGTCACCATAAAATAGTTGCTGACATCCTCTGCCAAGTGCAATATCCAATCTCTAATAATCTCACCATATCTCTGGCACAATCACCATAAATTGGGTGCTGCCATCCTCTGCCAAGTGCAATATCACATCTCCAATAATCTCATCATGTCTCTGGCACAGTCACCATAAACTGGGTCTTGCCATCCTTTGCCAAGTGCAGTATCTCATCTCTAATAATCTCATCATATCTCTGTCACAGTCACCACATGCTAGGTGCTGCCATCCTATGGCAAGTGCAGTATCCCATCTCTACTAATATCATCATATCTCTGTCACAGTCACCATATGCTAAGTGCTGCCATCCCATGCCATGTGCAGTATCCCATCTCTTATAATCTCACCATATCTCTGGCACAGTCACCATATGTTAGGTGCTGCCATCCAATGCCAAGTGCAGTATCCTATCTCTAATATTCTCATCATATCTCTGGCACAGTCACCATAAAATAGTTGCTGACATCCTATGCCAAGTGCAGTATCCCATCTCTAATAATCTCATCATATCTCTGGCACAGTCACCATAAAATAGTTGCTGCCATCCAATGCCAAGTGCAGTATCCTATCTCTAATAATCTCACCATATCTCTGGCACAGTCAACATAAAATGGGTGCTGCCATCCTTTGCCAAGTGCAGTATCCCATCTCTAATAATCTCATCATATCTCTGGCACAGTCACCATATGCTAGGTGCTGCCATCCTATGCCAGTGCAGTATCACATCTCTGATCATCTCATCATATCTCTGGCACAGTCACCATATGTTAGGTGCTGCCATTAAATGCCAAGTGCAGTATCCCATCTCTAATATTCTCATCATATCTCTGGCACAGTTACCATATACTATGTGCCGCCATCCTATGCCAAGTGCAGTATCCCATCTCTAATAATGTCTTCATATCTCTGGCACAGTCACCATATGCTAGGTAGGTGCTGCCATCCTATGCCAAGTGCAGTATCCCATCTCTAATAATATCATATTACTGGCACAGTCACCATATGCTTGGTGATGCCATCCTATGTCAAATGCAGTATCCCATCTCTAATAATCTCATCATATCTCTGGCACAGTCACCATAAGCTAGGTGCTGCCATCCTATGTCCAGTGCAGTATCACATCTCTGATCATCTCATCATATCTCTGGCACAGTCACCATATGTTAGGTGCTGCCATTAAATGCCAAGTGCAGTATCCCATCTCTAATATTCTCATCATATCTCTGGCACAGTTACCATATACTATGTGCCGCCATCCTATGCCAAGTGCAGTATCCCATCTCTAATAATGTCTTCATATCTCTGGCACAGTCACCATATGCTAGGTAGGTGCTGCCATTCTATGCCAAGTGCAGTATCCCATCTCTAATAATATCATATCTCTGGCACAGTCACCATATGCTTGGTGCTGCCATCCTATGTCAAGTGCAGTATCCCATCTCTAATAACCTCATCATATCTCTGGCACAGTCACCATAAAGTGGGTGCTGCCATCCTTCGCCAAGTGCAGTATCACATCTCTAATAATCTCATCATATCTCTGGCACAGTTGCCATATGGTAGGAGCTGCCACGCTATGCCAAGTGCAGTATCCCTTCACTAATAATATCATATGTCTGGCACAGTCACCACATGCTAGGTGCTGCCATCCTATGCCAAGTGCAGTATCCCATCTCCAATAATCTCATCATACCTTTGTCACAGACACTACAAGCTAGGTGCTTCCATCCTATGCCAAGTGCAGTATCCCATCTCTAATAATCTCAATTTATCTCTGGCACAGTCACCATATACTATGTGCTGCCTTCCTATGCCAAGTGCAGTATCCCATCTCTAATAATTTCTTCATATCTCTGGCACAGTCACCATATGCTAGGTAGGCGCTCACATCCTATGCCAAGTGCAGTATCCCGTCTCTAATAATATCATCATGTCTCTTGCACAGTCATCATATGTTAGGTGCCGCCATCCTATGCCAGGTGCAGTACCCCATCTCTAATCTCATCATATCCTTGGCACAGTCACCATATGCTAGGTGCTGCCAAGCTATGGCAAGTGCAGTATCCCATCTCTAATAATCTCATCATATCTCTGGCACAGTTACCATATGCTAGTTTCTGCCATCCTATGCCAAAAGCAGTATCCCATCTCTAATCTCATCATATCCCTGGCACAGTCACCATATGCTAGGCACTGGCATCCTATGCCAAATGCAGTACCCCATCTCTAATCTCATCATATCCTTGGCACAGTCACCCTATGCTAGGTGCTGCCAAGCTATGGCAAGTGCAGTATCCCTTCACTAATAATGTCATATGTCTGGCACAGTCACCATATGCTAGGTAGGTGCTCACATCCTATGCCAAGTGCAGTATCCCATCTCTAATAATCTCATCATGTCTCTTGCACAGTCATCATATGTTAGATGCCGCCATCCTATGCTAAGTGCAGTATCCCATCTCTAATAGTATCATCATATCTCTGTCACAGTCACCACATGCTAGGTGCTGCCATCCTATGGCAAGTGCAGTATCCCATCTCTACTAATATCATCATATCTCTGTCACAGTCACCATATGCTAAGTGCTGCCATCCCATGCCATGTGCAGTATCCCATCTCTTATAATCTCACCATATCTCTGGCACAGTCACCATATGTTAGGTGCTGCCATCCAATGCCAAGTGCAGTATCCTATCTCTAATATTCTCATCATATCTCTGGCACAGTCACCATAAAATAGTTGCTGACATCCTATGCCAAGTGCAGTATCCCATCTCTAATAATCTCATCATATCTCTGGCACAGTCACCCTAAAATAGTTGCTGCCATCCAATGCCAAGTGCAGTATCCTATCTCTAATAATCTCACCATATCTCTGGCACAGTCAACATAAAATGGGTGCTGCCATCCTTTGCCAAGTGCAGTATCCCATCTCTAATAATCTCATCATATCTCTGGCACAGTCACCATATGCTAGGTGCTGCCATCCTATGTCCAGTGCAGTATCACATCTCTGATCATCTCATCATATCTCTGGCACAGTCACCATATGTTAGGTGCTGCCATTAAATGCCAAGTGCAGTATCCCATCTCTAATATTCTCATCACATCTCTGGCACAGTCACCATATACTATGTGCCGCCATCCTATGCCAAGTGCAGTATCCCATCTCTAATAATTTCTTCATATCTCTGGCACAGTCACCGTATGCTAGGTAGGTGCTGCCATCCTATGCCAAGTGCAGTATCCCATCTCTAATAATATCATATTACTGGCACAGTCACCATATGCTTGGTGATGCCATCCTATGTCAAATGCAGTATCCCATCTCTAATAATCTCATCATATCTCTGGCACAGTCACCATAAGCTAGGTGCTGCCATCCTATGTCCAGTGCAGTATCACATCTCTGATCATCTCATCATATCTCTGGCACAGTCACCATATGTTAGGTGCTGCCATTAAATGCCAAGTGCAGTATCCCATCTCTAATATTCTCATCATATCTCTGGCACAGTTACCATATACTATGTGCCGCCATCCTATGCCAAGTGCAGTATCCCATCTCTAATAATGTCTTCATATCTCTGGCACAGTCACCATATGCTAGGTAGGTGCTGCCATCCTATGCCAAGTGCAGTATCCCATCTCTAATAATATCATATCTCTGGCACAGTCACCATATGCTTGGTGCTGCCATCCTATGTCAAGTGCAGTATCCCATCTCTAATAACCTCATCATATCTCTGGCACAGTCACCATAAAGTGGGTGCTGCCATCCTTTGCCAAGTGCAGTATCACATCTCTAATAATCTCATCATATCTCTGGCACAGTTGCCATATGGTAGGAGCTGCCACGCTATGCCAAGTGCAGTATCCCTTCACTAATAATATCATATGTCTGGCACAGTCACCACATGCTAGGTGCTGCCATCCTATGCCAAGTGCAGTATCCCATCTCCAATAATCTCATCATACCTTTGTCACAGACACTACAAGCTAGGTGCTTCCATCCTATGCCAAGTGCAGTATCCCATCTCTAATAATCTCAATTTATCTCTGGCACAGTCACCATATACTATGTGCTGCCTTCCTATGCCAAGTGCAGTATCCCATCTCTAATAATTTCTTCATATCTCTGGCACAGTCACCATATGCTAGGTAGGCGCTCACATCCTATGCCAAGTGCAGTATCCCGTCTCTAATAATATCATCATGTCTCTTGCACAGTCATCATATGTTAGGTGCCGCCATCCTATGCCAGGTGCAGTACCCCATCTCTAATCTCATCATATCCTTGGCACAGTCACCATATGCTAGGTGCTGCCAAGCTATGGCAAGTGCAGTATCCCATCTCTAATAATCTCATCATATCTCTGGCACAGTTACCATATGCTAGTTTCTGCCATCCTATGCCAAAAGCAGTATCCCATCTCTAATCTCATCATATCCCTGGCACAGTCACCATATGCTAGGCACTGGCATCCTATGCCAAGTGCAGTACCCCATCTCTAATCTCATCATATCCTTGGCACAGTCACCCTATGCTAGGTGATGCCAAGCTATGGCAAGTGCAGTATCCCTTCACTAATAATGTCATATGTCTGGCACAGTCACCATATGCTAGGTAGGTGCTCACATCCTATGCCAAGTGCAGTATCCCATCTCTAATAATCTCATCATGTCTCTTGCACAGTCATCATATGTTAGATGCCGCCATCCTATGCTAAGTGCAGTATCCCATCTCTAATAGTATCATCATATCTCTGGCAGAGTCACCATATGCTAGGTGCTGCCATCCTATGCCAAGCACAGTACCCCATCTCAAATCTCATCATATCCTTGGTACAGTCACCATATGCTAGGTGCTGCCAAGCTATGGCAAGTGCATTATCCCATCTCTAATAATCTCATCATATCTCTGGCACAGTCACCATATGCTAGTTTCTGCCATCCTATGCCAAGTGCAGTATCCCATCTCTAATCTCATCATATCCCTGGCAGAGTCACCATATGCTAGATGCTGCCATCCTATGCCAAGCACAGTACCCCATCTCTAATCTCATCATATCCTTGGCACAGTCCCCATAGGCTAGGTGCTGCCAAGCTATGGCAAGTGCATTATCCCATCTCTAATAATCTCATCATATCTCTGGCACAGTCACCATATGCTAGTTTCTGCCATCCTATGCCAAGTGCAGTATCCCATCTCTAATCTCATCATATCCCTGGCACAGTCACCATATGGTAGGAGCTGCCACGCTATGCCAAGTGCAGTATCCCTTCACTAATAATATCATATGTCTGGCACAGTCACCATATGCTAGGTGCTGCCATCCTATGCCAAGTGCAGTATGCCATCAACAATAATCTCATCATATCTCTGGCACAGTCACCATATACTATGTGATGCCTTTCTATGCCAAGTGCAGTATCCCATCTCTAATAATTTCTTCATATCTCGGGTGCAGTCACCATATGCTAGGTAGGTGCTCACATCCTATACCAAGTGCAGTATCCCATCTCTAATAATCTCATCATTTCTCTTGCACAGTCATCATATGTTAGGTGCCGCCATCCTATGCCAAGTGCAGTATCCCATCTCTAATAGTATCATCATATCTCTGGCAGAGTCACCATATGCTAGGTGCCGCCATCCTATGCCAAGCACAGTACCCCATCTCTAATCTCATCATATCCCTGGCACAGTCACCATATGCTAGGTGCTGCCAAGCTATGGCAAGTGCATTATCCCATCTCTAATAATCTCATCATATCTCTGGCACAGTCACCATATGCTAGTTTCTGCCATCCTATGCCAAGTGCAGTATCCCATCTCTAATCTCATCATATCCTTGGCACAGTCACCATATGCTAGGTGCTGCCAAGCTATGGCAAGTGCATTATCCCATCTCTAATAATCTCATCATATCTCTGGCACAGTCACCATATGCTAGTTTCTGCCATCCTATGCCAAGTGCAGTATCCCATCTCTAATCTCATCATATCCCTGGCACAGTCACCATATGCTAACCACTGCAATCCAATGCCAAGTGCAGTACCGCATCTCTAATCTCATCATATCCTTGGCACAGCCACCCTATGCTAGGTGCTGCCAAGCTCTGGCAAATGCAGTATCACATCTCTAATAATCGCATATCTGTGGCACAGCCACCATATGCTAGGCGCTGCAATCCTATGCCAAGTGCAGTATCACATCACTAATAATCTCATCATATCTCTGGCCAGTCCGCATATGCTAGGTGTTACCATCCTATGCCAAACGCAGTGTTCCATCTCTAATAATCTCATCACATCTCTTCCACAGTCACCACATCCTAGGTGCTGCCATCCTATGGCAAGTGCAGTATCACATCTCTAATAATCTCATATCTCTGACACAGCCACCATGTGCTAGGTGCTGCCATCCTATGCCGAGTGCAGTATCCTATCTCTAATAAAATCATGCTATCTCTGGCACAGTCACTATTTGCAAGGTGCAGCCATCCTATGCCAAGTGCAGTACCCCATCTCTAATAATCTCATCATATCTCTGGCACACTCACCATATGCTATGTGCTACCATCCTATGACAAGTGCCGTATTCCATCTCTAATAATCTCATATCCCTGGCACAGTCACCATATGCTAGGAGCTGCCACGCTATGCCAAGTGCAGTATCCCATCACTAATAATATCATATGTCTTGCACAGTCACCATATGCTAGGGGCTGCCATCGTATACCAAGTGCAGTATCACATCTCTAATAATCTCATCATATCTCTGGCACAGTCACCATATGGTAGGAGCTGCCACGCTATGCCAAGTGAAGTATCCCTTCACTAATAATATCATATGTCTGGCACAATCACCATATGCTAGGTAGGTGCTGCCATCCTATGCGAAGTGTAATATCACATCTCTCATAATCTCATCATGTTTATGGCACAGTCAGCATATGCTAGGTGCTGCCATTCTATGCCAACTGCAGTATCCCATCTCTAAAAATATCATATCTCTGGTACAGTCACCATATGCTAGTTGCTGCCATCCTATGTCAAGTGCAGTATCCCATCTCTAATAACCTCATCATATCTCTGGCACAGTCACCATATGATAGGTGCTGCCATACTATGCCAAGTGCAGTAGCACATCTCTAACAATCTCATCATATCTCTGGCACAGTCTCCATATGCTAGGTGCTGCCATCCTGTGGCAAGTGATGTATCACATCTCTAATAATCTCATATCTCTGACACAGCCACCATGTGCTAGGTGCAGCCATCCTATGCCGAGTGCAGTATCCTATCTCTAATAAGATCATGCTATCTCTGGCACAGTCACTATTTGCTAGGTGCAGCCATCCTATGCCAAGTGCAGTATCCCATCTCTAATAATCTCATCATATCTCTGGCACACTCACCATATGCTATGTGCTACCATCCTATGCCAAGTGCTGTATCCCATCTCTAATAATCTCATATCCCTGGCACAGTCACCATATGCTAGGAGCTGCCATCCTATGCCAAGTGCAGTATCCCATCTCTAATCTGATCATATCCCTGGCACAGTCACCATATGCTAGGCACTGCCATCCTATGCCAAGTGCAGTATCCCATCTGTAATCTCATCATATCCTTGGCACAGTCACCCTATGCTAGATGCTGCCAAGCTATGGCAAATGCAATATCACATCTCTAATAATCTCATATCTCTGGCACAGCCACCATATGCTAGGCGCTGCAATCCTATGCCAAGTGCAGTATCACATCACTAATAATCTCACCATATCTCTGGCCAGTCCGCATATGCTAGGTGTTACCATCCTATGCCAAACGCAGTGTCCCATCTCTAATAATCTCATCACATCTCTTGCACAGTCACCACATGCTAGGTGCTGTCATGCTATGCCAAGTGCAGTATCCCTTCACTAATAATATCATATGTCTGGCACAGTCACCATATGCTAGGGGCTGCCATCGTATACCAAGTGCAATATCCCATCTCTAATAATCTCATCATATCTCTGGCACAGTCACCATATACTATGTGCTGCCTTCCTATGCCAAGTGCAGTATCCCGTCTCTAATAATTTCTTCATATCTCTGGCACAGTCACCATATGCTAGGTAGGTGCTCACATCCTATGCCAAGTACAGTATCCCATCTCTACTAATATCATCATATCTCTGTCACAGTCACCATATGCTAAGTGCTGACATCCTGTGCCATGTGCAGTATCCCATCTCTAATAATCTCATCATATCTCTGGCACACTCACCATATGCTATGTGCTACCATCCTATGCCAAGTGCCGTATCCCATCTCTAATAATCTCATAGCCCTGACACAGTCACCATATGCTAGGAGCTGCCACGCCATGCCAAGTGCAGTATCCCATCTCTAATAATCTCATCATGTCTCTTGCACAGTCATTATATGTTAGGTGCCGCCATCCTATGCCAAGTGCAGTATCCCATCTCTAATAATCTCATCATATCTCTGGCAGAGTCACCATATGCTAGGTGCTGCCATCCTATGCCAGGTGCAGTATCACATCTCTAATCTCCTCATATCCCTGGCACAGTCCCCATATGCTAGGCACTGCCATCCTGTGCCAAGCGCAGTACCCCATCTCTAATCTCATCATATCCTTGGCACAGTCACCATATGCTAGGTGCTGCCCAGCTATGGCAGGTGCATTATCCCATCTCTAATAATCTCATCATATCTCTAGCACAGTCACCATATGCTAGTTTCTGCCATCCTATGCCAGGTGCAGTATCCCATCTCTAATCTCATCATATCCCTGGTACAGTCACCATATGCTAGGCACTGCCATCCTATGCCAAGTGCAGTACCCCATTTCTAATCTCATCATATCCTTGGCACAGTCACCCTATGCTAGGTGCTGCCAAGCTATGGCAAATGCAGTATCACATCTCTAATAATCTCATATCTCTGGCACAGCCACCATATGCTAGGCGCTGCAATCCTATGCCAAGTGCAGTATCCCATCACTAATAATCTCATCATATCTCTGGCCAGTCCGCATATGCTAGATGTTACCATCCTATGCCAAACGCAGTGTCCCATCTCTAATAATATCATCACATCTCTTGCACAGTCACCACATGCTAGGTGCTGCCATCCTATGGCAAGTGCAGTATCACATCTCTAATAATCTCATATCTCTGACATAGCCACCATGTGCTAGGTGCTGCCATCCTATGCCGAGTGCAGTATCCTATCTCTAATAAGATCATGATATCTCTGGCACAGTCACCATATGCTAGGCGCTGTCATCATATGCCAAGTACAATATCCCATCTCTAATAATATCTTCATATCTCTGGCACAGTCACCATATGCTAGGTAGGTGCTCACATCCTATGCCAAGTGCAGTATCCCATCTCTAATAATCTCATCATGTCTCTTGCACAGTCATCATATGTTAGGTGCCGCCATCCTATGCCAAGTGCAGTATCCCATCTCTAATAATCTCATCATATCTCTGGCAGAGTCACCATATGCTAGGTGCTGCCATCCTATGCCAGGTGCAGTATCACATCTCTAATCTCATCATATCCCTGGCACACTCACCATATGCTAGGCACTGTCATCCTATGCCAAGTACAGTATCCCATCTCTACTATTATCATTATATCTCTGTCACAGCACCATATGCTAAGTGCTTCCATCCTATGATATGTGCAGTATCCCATCTCTACTAATCTCATCATATCTCTGGTACAGTCACCATACGCTAGGTGCTGCCATCCTATGCCAAATACAGTATCCCATCTCTACTAATATCATCATATTTCTGTCAAACTCACCATATGCTAAATGCTGCCATTTTATCTCATGTGCAGTATCCCATCTCTAATAATCTCCTCATATCTCTGGTACAGTCGCCATATGCTAGGTGCTGCCATCGTATGCCAAGTACAATATCCCATCTCTACTAATATCATCTTATTTCTGACACAGTCACCATATGCTAAATGCTGCCATCCTATGCCATGTGCAGTATCCCATCTCTAATAATCTCATCATATCTCTGGCACACTCACCATATGCTATGTGCTACCATCCTATGCCAAGTGCTGTATCCCATCTCTAATAATCTCATATCCCTGGCACAGTCACCATATGCTAGGAGCTGCCACGCTATGCCATGTGCAGTATCCCATCACTAATAATAGCATATGTCTTGCACAGTCACCATATGCTAGGGGCTGCCATCGTATGCCAAATGCAGTATCACATCTCTAATAATCTCATCATATCTTTGGCACAGTCACCATAAAGTAGGTCCTGCCATTCTATGCCAAGTGCAGTATCACATCTCTAAAAATCTCATCATATCTCTGGCACAGTCACAATATGCTAGGTGCTGCCATTCTATGCAAGCTGCAGTATCACATCTCTAATCTCATCATATCCCTGTCACAGTCACCATTTGCTAGGCACTACCATCCTATGCCAAGCGCAGTACCCCATCTCTAATCTCATCATATCCTTGGCACAGTCACCATATTCTAGGTGCTGCCAAGCTATGGCAAGTGCAGTACCCCATCTCTAATAATCTCATCATATCTCTGGCACAGTCACCATATGATAGACACTGCCATCCTATGCCAAGTGCAGTACCCCATCTCGAATCTCATCATATCCTTGGCACAGTCACACTACTCTAGGTGCTGCCATGCTATAGCAAGTGCAGTTTCACGTCTCTATTAATCTCATATCTCTGGCACAGCCACCATATGCTAGGCGCTGCAATCCTATGCCAAGTGTAGTATCACATCACTAATAATCTCATCATATCTCTGGCCAGTCCGCATATGCTAAATGCTGCCATCCTATGCCATGTGCAGTATCCCATCTCTAATAATCTCATTATATCTCTGGCACAGTCACCATAAACTATGTGCTACCATCCTATGCCAAGTGCCGTATCCCATCTCTCATAATCTGATATCCCTGGCACAGTCACCATATGCTAGGCACTGCCATCCTATGCCAAGCACAGTACCCCATCTCTAATCTCATCATATCCTTGGCACAGTCACCATCTGCTAGGTGCTGCCAGGCTATGGCAAGTGCAGTATCCCATCTCTAATAATCTCATCATATCTCTGGAACAGTTACCATATGTAAGTTTCTGCCATCCTATGCCAAGTGCAGTATTCCATCTCTAATCTTATATCCCTGTCACAGTCACCATATGCTAGGAACTGCCATCTTATGCCAAGTGCAGTACCCCATCTCTAATCTCATCATATCCTTGGCACAGTCACACTTTTCTAGGTGCTGCCAAGCTATGGCAAGTGCAGTATCACATCTCTATTAATCTCATATCTCTGGCACAGCCATCATATGCTAGGCGCTGCAAACCTATGCCAAGTGCAGTATCACATCACTAATAATCTCATCATATCTCTGGCCAATCCGCATATGCTAGGTGTTACCATCCAATGCCAAGCGCAGTGTCCCATCTTTAATAATCTCATCACATCTCTTGCACAGTCACCACATGCTAGGTGCTGCCATCCTATGGCAAGTGCAGTATCACATCTCTAATAATCGCATATCTCTGACACAGCCACCATGTGCTAGGTACTGCCATCCTATGCAGAGTGCAGTATGCTATCTCTAATAAGATCATGCTATCTCTGGCACAGTCACTATTTGCTAGGTGCAGCCTTCCTATTCCAGGTGCAGCATCCCATCTCTAATAATCACATCATATCTCTGGCACAGTCACCATATGCTAGGCGCTGTCATCCTATGCCAAGTACAGTATCCCATCTCTACTAATATCATCATATCTCTGTCACAGTCACCATATGCTAAGTGCTGCCATCCTATGCCATGCGCAGTATCCCATCTCTAATAATCTCATCATATATCTGGTACAGTCACCATATGCTAGGTGCTGCCATCCTATGCCAAGTACAGTATCCCATCTCTACTAATATCCTCATATCTTTGTCACAGTCACCGTATCCTAAGTGCTGCCATCCTATGCCATGTGCAGTATCCCATCTCTTATAATCTCATCATGTCTCTGGCACAGTCACCATATGCTAGGTGCTGCCATCCTATGCCAAGTACAGTATCCCATCTCTATTAATATCATCATATTTCTGTCACAGTCACCATATGCTAAATGCTGCCATCCTATGCCATGTGCAGTATCCCATCTCTAATAATCTCATCATATCTCTGGCACAGTTACCATAAGCTATGTGCTACCATCCTATGCCAAGTGCCGTATCCCATCTCTCATAATCTCATATCCCTGGCACAGTCACCATATGCTAGGCACTGCCATCCTATGCCAAGCACAGTACCCCATCTCTAATCTCATCATATCCTTGGCACAGTCACCATATGCTAGGTGCTGCCAAGCTATGGCAAGTGCAGTATCCCATCTCTAATAATCTCATCATATCTCTGGCACAGTTACCATATACTAGTTTCTGCCATCCTATGCCAAGTGCAGTATCCCATCTCTAATCTAATATCCCTGTCACAGTCACCATATGCTAGGAACTGCCATCCTATGCCAAGTGCAGTACCCCATCTCTAATCTCATCATATCCTTGGCACAGTCACACTATTCTAGGTGCTGCCAAGCTATGGCAAGTGCAGTATCACATCTCTATTAATCTCATATCTCTGGCACAGCCATCATATGCTAGGCACTGCAAACCTATGCCAAGTGCAGTATCACATCACTAATAATCTCATCATATCTCTGGCCAATCCGCATATGCTAGGTGTTACCATCCAATGCCAAGCGCAGTGTCCCATCTCTAATAATCTCATCACATCTCTTGCACAGTCACCACATGCTAGGTGCTGCCATCCTATGGCAAGTGCAGTATCACATCTCTAATAATCGCATATCTCTGACACAGCCACCATGTGCTAGGTGCTGCCATCCTATGCCGAGGGCAGTATGCTATCTCTAATAAGATCATGCTATCTCTGGCACAGTCACTATTTGATAGGTGCAGCCATCCTATTCCAGGTGCAGCATCCCTTCTCTAATAATCACATCATATCTCTGGCACAGTCACCATATGCTAGGCGCTGTCATCCTATGCCAAGTACAGTATCCCATCTCTACTAATATCATCATATCTCTGTCACAATCACCATATGCTAAGTGCTGCCATCCTATGCCATGTGCAGTATCCCATCTCTAATAATCTCATCATATATCTGGTACAGTCACCATATGCTAGGTGCTGCCATCCTATGCCAAGTACAGTATCCCATCTCTACTAATATCGTCAAATCTTTGTCACAGTCACCATATCCTAATGCTGCCATCCTATGCCATGTGCAGTATCCCATCTCTTATAATCTCATCATGTCTGTGGCACAGTCACCATATGCTAGGTGCTGCGATCCTATGCCAAGTACAGTATCCCATCTCTACTAATATCATCATATCTCTGTCACAGTCACCATATGCTAAGTGCTGCCATCCTATACCATATGCAATATCCCATCTCTAATAATCTCATCATATCTCTGGTACAGTACCCATATGCTAGGTGCTGCCATCCTATGCCAATTACAGTATCCCATCTATACTAATATCGTCATATCTCTGTCACAGTCACAATATCCTAAGTGCTGCCATCCTATGCCATGTGTAGTATCCCATCTCTTATAATCTCATCATGTCTCTGGCACAGTCACCATATGCTGGGTGCTGTCATCCTATGCCAAGTACAGTATCCCATCTCTACTAATATCATCATATTTCTGTCACACTCACCATATGCTAAATGCTGCCATCCTATGCCATGTGCAGTATCCCATCTCTAATAATCTCATCATATCTCTGGCACAGTCACCACATGTTAGGTGCTGCCATCCTATGCCAAGTGCAGTATCCCATCTCTAATAATCTCATCATATCTCTGGCACACTCACCATATGCTATGTGCTACCATCCTATGCCAAGTGCTGTATCCCATCTCTAATAATCTCATATCCCTGGCACAGTCACCATATGCTAGGAGCTGCCACGCTATGCCAAGTGCAGTATCCCTTCACTAATAATATCATATGTCTTGCACAGTCACCATATGCTAGGGGCTGCCATCGTATACCAAGTGCAGTATCACATCTCTAATAAACTCATCATATCTCTGGCACAGTCACCATATGGTAGGAGCTGCCACGCTATGCCAAGTGCAGTATCCCTTCACTAATAATATCATATGTCTGGCACAGTCACCATATGCTAGGTGCTACCATCCTATGCCAAGTGCAGTATCCCATCTCCAATAATCTCATCATACCGTTTTCACAGTCACTACAAGCTAGGTGCTTTCATCCTATGCCAGGTGCAGTATCCCATCTCTAATAATCTCATCATATCTCTGGCACAGTCACCATATACTATGTGCTGCCTTTCTATGCCAAGTGCAGTATCCCATATCTAATAATTTCTTCATATCTCTGGCACAGTCACCATACGCTAGGTAGGTGCTCACATCCTATGCCAAGTGCAGTATCCCATCTCTAATAATCTCATCATATCTCTGGTAGAGTCACCATATGCTAGGTGCTGCCATCCTATGCCAGGTGCAGTATCACATCTCTAATCTCATCATATCCCTGGCACAGTCACCATATGCTAGGCACTGCCATCCTATGCCAAGCGCAGTACCCCATCTCTAATCTCATCATATCCTTGGCACAGTCACCATATGCTAGGTGCTGCCAAGCTTTGGCAAGTGCATTATTCCATCTCTAATAATCTCATAATATCTCTGGCACAGTCACCATATGCTAGTTTCTGCCATCCTATGCCAAGTGCAGTATCCCATCTCTAATCTCATCATATCCCTGGCACAGTCACCATATGCTAGGCACTGCCATCCTATGCCAAGTGCAGTACCCCATCTCTAATCTCATCATATCCTTGGCACAGTCACCCTATGCTAGATGCTGCCAAGCTATGGCAAATGCAGTATCACATCTCTAATAATCTCATATCTCTGGCACAGCCACCATATGCTAGGCGCTGCAATCCTATGCCAAGTGCAGTATCACATCACTAATAATCTCACCATATCCCTGGCCAGTCCGCATATGCTAGGTGTTACCATCCTATGCCAAACGCAGTGTCCCATCTCTAATAATCTCATCACATCTCTTGCACAGTCACCACATGCTAGGTGCTGCCATGCTAGGCCAAGTGCAGTATCCCTTCATTAATAATATCATATGTCTGGCACAGTCACCATATGCTAGGGGCTGCCATTGTATACCAAGTGCAATATCCCATCTCTAATAATCTCATCATATCTCTGGCACAGTCACCATATACTATGTGCTGCCTTCCTATGCCAAGTGCAGTATCCCGTCTCTAATAATTTCTTCATATCTCTGGCACAGTCACCATATGCTAGGTAGGTGCTCACATCCTATGCCAAGTACAGTATCCCATCTCTACTAACATCATCATATCTCTTTCACAGTCACCATATGCTAGGTGCTGACATCCTATGCCATGTGCAGTATCCCATCTCTAATAATCTCATCATATCTCTGGCACACTCACCATATGCTATGTGCTACCATCCTATGCCAAGTGCGTATCCCATCTCTAATAATCCCATAGCCCTGACACAGTCACCATATGCTAGGAGCTGCCACGCCATGCCAAGTGCAGTATCCCATCTCTAATCATCTCATCATGTCTCTTGCACAGTCATTATATGTTAGGTGCCGCCATCCTATGCCAAGTGCAGTATCCCATCTCTAATAATCTCATCATATCTCTGGCAGAGTCACCATATGCTAGGTGCTGTCATCCTATGCCAGGTGCAGTATCACATCTCTAATCTCCCCATATCTCTGGCACAGCCACCATATGCTAGGCGCTGCAATCCTATGCCAAGTGCAGTATCACATCACTAATAATCTCACCATATCCCTGGCCAGTCCGCATATGCTAGGTGTTACCACCCTATGCCAAACGCAGTGTCCCATCTCTAATAATCTCATCACATCTCTTGCACAGTCACCACATGCTAGGTGCTGCCATGCTATGCCAAGTGCAGTATCCCTTCAATAATAATATCATATGTCTGGTACAGTCACCATATGCTAGGGGCTGCCATCGTATACCAAGTGCAATATCCCATCTCTAATAATCTCATCATATCTCTGGCACAGTCACCATATACTATGTGCTGCCTTCCTATGCCAAGTGCAGTATCCCGTCTCTAATAATTTCTTCATATCTCTGGCACAGTCACCATATGCTAGGTAGGTGCTCACATCCTATGCCAAGTACAGTATCCCATCTCTACTAATATCATCATATCTCTGTCACAGTCACCATATGCTAAGTGCTGACATCCTATGCCATGTGCAGTATCCCATCTCTAATAATCTCATCATATCTCTGGCACACTCACCATATGCTATGTGCTACCATCCTTTGCCAAGTGCCGTATCCCATCTCCAATAATCCCATAGCCCTGACACAGTCACCATATGCTAGGAGCTGCCACGCCATGCCAAGTGCAGTATCCCATCTCTAATAATCTCATCATGTCTCTTGCACAGTCATTATATGTTAGGTGCCGCCATCCTATGCCAAGTGCAGTATCCCATCTCTAATAATCTCATCATATCTCTGGCAGAGTCACCATATGCTAGGTGCTGCCATCCTATGCCAGGTGCAGTATCACATCTCTAATCTCCTCATAAACCTGGCACAGTCCCCATATGCTAGGGACTGCCATCCTGTGCCAAGCGCAGTACCCCATGTCTAATCTCATCATATCCTTGGCACAGTCACCATATGCTAGGTGCTGCCCAGCTATGGCAGGTGCATTATCCCATCTCTAATAATCTCATCATACCTCTGGCACAGTCACCATATGCTAGTTTCTGCCATCCTATGCCAGGTGCAGAATCCCATCTATAATCTCATCATATCCCGGGTACAGTCACCATATGCTAGGCACTGCCATCCTATGCCAAGTGCAGTACCCCAACTCTAATCTCATCATATCCTTGGCACAGTCACCCTATGCTAGGTGCTGCCAAGCTATGGCAAATGCAATATCACATCTCTAATAATCTCATATCTCTGGCACAGCCACCATATGCTAGGCACTGCAATCCTATGCCAAGTGCAGTATCCCATCACTAATAATCTCATGATATCTCTGGCCAGTCCGCATATGCTAGATGTTACCATCCTATGCCAAACACAGTGTCCCATCTCTAATAATCTCATCACATCTCTTGCACAGTCACCACATGCTAGGTGCTGCCATCCTATGGCAAGTGCAGTATCACATCTCTAATAATCTCATATCTCTGACACAGCCACCATGTGCTAGGTGCTGCCATCCTATGCTGAGTGCAGTATCCTATCTCTAATAAGATCATGATATCTCTGGCACAGTCACTATTTGCTAGGTGCAGCCATCCTATTCCAGGTGCAGCATCCCATCTCTAATAATCACATCATATCTCTGGCACAGTCACCATATGCTAGGCGCTGTCATCATATGCCAAGTACAATATCCCATCTCTACTAATATCATCATATCTCTGTCACAGTCACCATATGCTAAGTGCTGCCATCCTATGCCATTTGCAGTATCCCATCTCTAATAATATCTTCATATCTCTGGCACAGTCACCATATGCTAGGTAGGTGCTCACATCCTATGCCAAGTGCAGTATCCCATCTCTAATAATCTCATCATGTCTCTTGCACAGTCATCATATGTTAGGTGCCGCCATCCTATGCCAAGTGCAGTATCCCATCTCTAATAATCTCATCATATCTCTGGCAGAGTCACCATATGCTAGGTGCTGCCATCCTATGCCAGGTGCAGTATCACATCTCTAATCTCATCATATCCCTGGCACACTCACCATATGCTAGGCACTGTCATCCTATGCCAAGTACAGTATCCCATCTCTACTAATATCATATCTCTGTCACAGTCACCATATGCTAAGTGCTGCCATCCTATGCCATGCGCAGTATCCCATCTCCAATAATCGCATCATATCTCTGGTACAGTCACCATATACTAGGTGCTGATATCCTATGCCAAGTACAGTATCCCACTTCTACTAATATCATCATATCTCTGTCACAGTCACCATATGCTAAGTGCTGCCATCCTATGATATGTGCAGTATCCCATCTCTACTAATCTCATCATATCTCTGGTACAGTCACCATACGCTAGGTGCTGCCATCCTATGCCAAGTACAATATCCCATCTCTACTAATATCATCATATTTCTGTCACAGTCACCATATGCTAAATGCTGCCATCCTATGCCATGTGCAGTATCCCATCTCTAACAATCTCATCATATCTTTGGCACAGTCACCACACGTTAGGTGCTGCCATCCTATGCCAAGTGCAGTATCCGATCTCTAATAATCTCATCATATCTCTCGCACACTCACCATATGCTATGTGCTACCATCCTATGCCAAGTGCCGTATCCCATCTCTAATAATCTCATATCCCTGGCACAGTCACCATATGCTAGGAGCTGCCACGCTATGCCATGTGCAGTATCCCATCACTAATAATATCATATGTCTTGCACAGTCACCATATGCTAGGGGCTGCCATCGTATGCCAAATGCAGTATCACATCTCTAATAATCTCATCATATCTCTGGCACAGTCACCATAAAGTAGGTCCTGCCATTCTATGCCAAGTGCAGTATCACATCTCTAATAATCTCATCATATCTCTGGCACAGTGACCATATGGTAGGAGCTGCCACGCTATGCCAAGTGCAGTATCCCTTCACTAATAATATCATATGTGTGGCACAGTCACCATATGCTAGGTGCTTCCATCCTATACCAAGTGCAGTATCCCATCTCTAATAATCTCATCATATCTCTGGCACAGTCACCATATACTATGTGCTGCCTTCCTATGCCAAGAGCAGTATCCCATCTCTAATAATGTATTCATATCTCTGGCACAGTCACCATATGCTAGGTAGGTGCTCACATCCTATGCCAAGTGCAGTATCCCATCTCTAATAATCTCATCATGTCTCTTGCACAGTCATCATATGTTAGGTGCCGCCATCCTATGCCAAGTGCAGTATCCCAACTCTAATAATCTCATCATATCTCTGGCACAGTCACAATATGCTAGGTGCTGCCATTCTATGCAAGGTGCAGTATCACATCTCTAATCTCATCATATCCCTGGCACAGTCACCATATGCTAGGCACTGCCATCCTATGCCAAGCGCAGTACCCCATCTCTAATCTCATCATATCCTTGGCACAGTCACTTTATGCTAGGTGCTGCCAAGCTATGGCAAGTGCAGTATCCCATCTCTAATAATCTCATCATATCTCTGGCACAGTCACCATATGCTAGTTTCTGCCATCCTATGCCAAGTGCAGTATCCCATCTCTAATCTCATATCCCTGGCACAGTCACCATATGCTAGGGACTACCATCCTATGCCAAGTGCAGTACCCCATCTCTAATCTCATCATATCCTTGGCACAGTCACACTATTCTAGGTGCTGCCATGCTATGGCAAGTGCAGTATCACATCACTAATAATCTCATCATATCTCTGGCCAGTCCGCATATGCTAGGTGTTACCATCCTATGCCAAGCGCAGTGTCCCATCTCTAATAATCTCATCACATCTCTTGCACAGTCACCACATGCTAGGTGCTGCCATCCTATGGCAAGTGCAGTATCACATCTCTAATAATCGCATATCTCTGACACAGCCACCATGTGCTAGGTACTGCCATCCTATGCCGAGTGCAGTATACTATCTCTAATAAGGACATGCTATCTCTGGCACAGTCAATATTTGCTAGGTGCAGACATTTTACTCCAGGTGCAGCATCCCATCTCTAATAATCACATCATATCTCTGGCACAGTCACCATATGCTAGGCGCTGTCATCCTATGCCAAGTACAGTATCCCATCTCTACTAATATCATCATATCTCTGTCACAGTCACCATATGCTAAGTGCTGCCATCCTATGCCATGTGCCGTATCCCATCTCTATTAATCTCATCATATCTCTGGCACAGTCACCATAAGATATGTGCTACCATCCTATGCCAAGTGCCGTATCCCATCTCTAATAATCTCATATCCCTGGCACAGTCACCATATGCTAGGCACTGCCATCCTATGCCAAGCACAGTACCCCATCTCTAATCTCATCATATCCTTGGCACAGTCACCATATGCTAGGTGCTGCCAAGCTATGGCAAGTGCAGTATCCCATCTCTAATAATCTCATCATATCTCTGGCACAGTCACCATATGCTAGTTTCTGCCATCCTATGCCAAGTGCAGTATCCCATCTCTAATCTCATATCCCTGGCACAGTCACCATATGCTAGGCACTGCCATCCTATGCCAAGTACAGTACCCCATCTCTAATATCATCATATCCTTGGCACAGTCACACTATTCTAGGTGCTGCCAAGCTATGGCAAGTGCAGTATCACATCTCTATTAATCTCATATCTCTGGCACAGCCATCATATGCTAGGCGCTGCAAACCTATGCCAAGTACAGTATCCCATCTTTACTAATATCATCATATTTCTGTCACATCACCATATGCTAAGTGCTGCCATCCTATGCCAAGTGCAGTATCCCATCTCTTATAATCTCATCATGTCTCTGGCACAGTCACCATATGCTAGATGCTGCCATCCTATGCCAAGTACAGTATCCCATCTCTATTAATATCATCATATTTCTGTCACAGTCACCATATGCTAAATGCTGCCATCCTATGCCATGTGCAGTATCCCATCACTAATAATCTCATCATATCTCTGGCCAATCTGCATATGCTAGGTGTTACCATCCAATGCCAAGCGCAGTGTCCCATCTCTAATAATCTCACCACATCTCTTGCACAGTCACCACATGCTAGGTGCTGCCATCCTATGGCAAGTGCAGTATCACATCTCTAATAATCGCATATCTCTGACACAGCCACCATGTGCTAGGTGCTGCCATCCTATGCCGAGTGCAGTATGCTATCTCTAATAAGATCATGCTATCTCTGGCACAGTCACTATTTGATAGGTGCAGCCATCCTATTCCAGGTGCAGCATCCCATCTCTAATAATCACATCATATCTCTGGCACAGTCACCATATGCTAGGCGCTGTCATCCTATGCCAAGTACAGTATCCCATCTCTACTAATATCATCATATCTCTGTCACAATCACCATATGCTAAGTGCTGCCATCCTATGCCATGTGCAGTATCCCATCTCTAATAATCTCATCATATATCTGGTACAGTCACCATATGCTAGGTGCTGCCATCCTATGCCAAGTACAGTATCCCATCTCTACTAATATTGTCATATCTCTGTCACAGTGCCCATATGTTAAATGCTGCCATCCTATGCCATGTGCAGTATCCCATCTCTTATAATCTCATCATGTCTGTGGCACAGTCACCATATGCTAGGTGCTGCCATCCTATGCCAAGTACAGTATCCCATCTCTACTAATATCATCATATCTCTGTCACAGTCACCATATTCTAAGTGCTGCCATCCTATACCATATGCAGTATCCCATCTCTAATAATCTCATCATATCTCTGGTACAGTCACCATATGCTAGGTGCTGCCATCCTATGCCAATTACAGTATCCCATCTCTACTAATATTGTCATATCTCTGTCACAGTCACCATATCCTAAGTGCTGCCATCCTATGCCAAGTGCAGTATCCCATCTCTAATAATCTCATCATATCTCTGGCACACTCACCATATACTATGTGCTACGATCCTATGCCAAGTGCCGTATCCCATCTCTAATAATGTCATATCCCTGGCACAGTCACCATATGCTAGGAGCTGCCCCGCTATGCCAAGTGCAGTATCCCTTCACTAATAATATCATATGTCTTGCACAGTCACCATATGCTAGGGGCTGCCATCGTATACCAAGTGCAGTATCACATCTCTAACAATCTCATCATATCTCTGGCACAGTCACCATATGGTAGGAGCTGCCACGCTATGCCAAGTGCAGTATCCCTTCACTAATAATATCATATGTCTGGCACAGTCACCATATGCTAGGTGCTACCATCCTATGCCAAGTGCAGTATCCCATCTCCAATAATCTCATCATACCTTTTTCACAGTCACTACAAGCTCGGTGCTTCCATCCTATGCCAGGTGCAGTATCCCATCTCTAATAATCTCATCATATCTCTGCCACAGTCACCATGTACTATGTGCTGCCTTCCTATGCCAAGTGCAGTACCCCATCTCTAATAATTTCATCATATCTCTGGCAGAGTCATCATATGCTAGGCACTGCCATCCTATGCCAAGCGCAGTACCCCATCTCTAATCTCATCATATCCTTGGCACAGTCACCATATGCTAGGTGCTGCCAAGCTTTGGCAAGTGCATTATTCCATCTCTAATAATCTCATAATATCTCTGGCACAGTCACCATATGCTAGCTCTGCCATCCTATGCCAAGTGCAGTATCCCATCTCTAATCTCATCATATCCCTCGCACAGTCACCATATGCTAGGCACTGCCATCCTATGCCAAGTGCAGTACCCCATCTCTAATCTCATCATATCCTTGGCACAGTCACCCTATGCTAGATGCTGCCAAGCTATGGCAAATGCCGTATCACATCTCTAATAATCTCATATCTCTGGCACAGCCACCATATGCTAGGCGCTGCAATCCTATGCCAAGTGCAGTATCACATCACTAATAATCTCACCATATCTCTGGCCAGTCCGCATATGTTAGGTGTTACCATCCTATGCCAAACGCAGTGTCCCATCTCTAATAATCTCATCACATCTCTTGCACAGTCACCACATGCTAGGTGCTGCCATGCTATGCCAAGTGCAGTATCCCTTCACTAATAATATCATATGTCTGGCACAGTCACCATATGCTAGGGGCTGCCATCGTATACCAAGTGCAATATCCCATCTCTAATAATCTCATCATATCTCTGGCACAGTCACCATATACTATGTGCTGCCTTCCTATGCCAAGTGCAGTATCCCGTCTCTAATAATTTCTTCATATCTCTGGCACAGTCACCATATGCTAGGTAGGTGCTCACATCCTATGCCAAGTACAGTATCCCATCTCTAATATTCTCATCATATCTCTAGCACAGTCACCATAAACCAGGTGCTGACATCCTATGCCAAGTGCAGTATCGCATCTCCAATAATCTCATCATACCTTTGTCACAGTCACTACATGCTAGGTGCTTCCATCCTATGCAAGTGCAGTATCCCATCTAATAATCTCATCATATCTCTGGCACAGTCACCATATACTATTTGCTGCCATCCTATGCCAAGTGCAGTATCCCATCTCTAATAATATCATATCTCTGGCACAGTCACCATATGCTAGTTGCTGCCATCCTATGTCAAGTGCAGTATCCCATCTCTAATAACCTCATCATATCTCTGGCACAGTCACCATATGATAGGTGCTGCCATACTATGCCAAGTGCAGTATCACATCTCTAACAATCTCATCATATCTCTGGAACAGTCTCCATATGCTATGTGCTGTCATCCAATGCCAAGTGCAGTATCCCATCTCTAATAGTTTAATCATATCTCTGGCACAGTCACCATATGCTAGGTGCTGCCATCCTATGTCCAGTGCAGTATCACATATCTGATCATCTCATCATAACTCTGGCACAGTCACCATATGTTAGGTGCTGCCATCCCAGTATCCCATCTCTAATAATCTCATCATATCTCTGGCACAGTCACCATATGCTAGTTTCTGCCATCCTATGCCAAGTGCAGTATCCCATCTCTAATCTCATATCCCTGGCACAGTCACCATATGCTAGGCACTGCCATCCTATGCCAAGTACAGTACCCCATCTCTAATATCATCATATCCTTGGCACAGTCACACTATTCTAGGTGCTGCCAAGCTATGGCAAGTGCAGTATCACATCTCTATTAATCTCATATCTCTGGCACAGCCATCATATGCTAGGCGCTGCAAACCTATGCCAAGTACAGTATCCCATCTCTACTAATATCATCATATTTCTGTCACAGTCACCATATGCTAAATGCTGCCATCCTATGCCATGTGCAGTATCCCATCTCTAATAATCTCATCATATCTTTGGCACAGTCACCACACGTTAGGTGCTGCCATCCTATGCCAAGTGCAGTATCCCATCTCTTATAATCTCATCATGTCTCTGGCACAGTCACCATATGCTAGGTGCTGCCATCCTATGCCAAGTACAGTATCCCATCTCTATTAATATCATCATATTTCTGTCACAGTTACCATATGCTAAATGCTGCCATCCTATGCCATGTGCAGTATCCTATCTCTAATAATCTCATCATATCTCTGGCACAGTCACCATAAGCTAGGTGCTACCATCCTATGCCAAGTGCCGTATCCCATCTCTCATAATCTCATATCCCTGGCACAGTCACCATATGCTAGGCACTGCCATCCTATGCCAAGCACAGTACCCCATCTCTAATCTCATCATATCCTTGGAACAGTCACCATATGCTAGGTGCTGCCAAGCTATGGCAAGTGCAGTATCCCATCTCTAATAATCTCATCATATCTCTGGCACAGTTACCATATGCTAGTTTCTGCCATCCTATGCCAAGTGCAGTATCCCATCTCTAATCTCATATCCCTGTCACAGTCACCATATGCTAGGCACTGCCATCCTTTGCCAAGTGCAGTACCCCATCTCTAATCTCATCATATCCTTGGCACAGTCACACTATTCTAGGTGCTGCCAAGCTATGGCAAGTGCAGTATCACATCTCTATTAATCTCATATCTCTGGAACAGCCATCATATGCTAGGCGCTGCAAACCTATGCCAAGTGCAGTATCACATCACTAATAATCTCATCATATCTCTGGCCAATCCGCATATGCTAGGTGTTACCATCCAATGCCAAGCGCAGTGTCCCATCTCTAATAATCTCATCACATCTCTTGCACAGTCACCACATGCTAGGTGCTGCCATCCTATGGCAAGTGCAGTATGCTATCTCTAATAAGATCATGCTATCTCTGGCACAGTCACTATTTGATAGGTGCAGCCATCCTATTCCAGGTGCAGCATCCCATCTCTAATAATCACATCATATCTCTGGCACAGTCACCATATGCTAGGCGCTGTCATCCTATGCCAAGTACAGTATCCCATCTCTACTAATATCATCATATCTCTGTCACAATCACCATATGCTAAGTGCTGCCATCCTATGCCATGTGCAGTATCCCATCTCTAATAATCTAATCATATATCTGGTATAGTCACCATATGTTAGGTGCTGCCATCCTATGCCAATTACAGTATCCCATCTCTACTAATATCGTCATATCTCTGTCACAGTGCCCATATGTTAAATGCTGCCATCCTATGCCATGTGCAGTATCCCATCTCTTATAATCTCATCTTGTCTGTGGCACAGTCACCATATGCTAGGTGCTGCCATCCTATGCCAAGTACAGTATCCCATCTCTACTAATATCATCATATCTCTGTCACAGTCACCATATTCTAAGTGCTGCCATCCTATACCATATGCAGTATCCCATCTCTAATAATCTCATCATATCTCTGGTACAGTCACCATATGCTAGGTGCTGCCATCCTATGCCAATTACAGTATCCCATCTCTACTAATATTGTCATATCTCTGTCACAGTCACCATATCCTAAGTGCTGCCATCCTATGCCAAGTGCAGTATCCCATCTCTAATAATCTCATCATATCTCTGGCACACTCACCATATGCTATGTGCTACCATCCTATGCCAAGTGCCGTATCCCATCTCTAATAATCTCATATCCCTGGCACAGTCACCATATGCTAGGAGCTGCCACGCTATGCCAAGTGCAGTATCCCTTCACTAATAATATCATATGTCTTGCACAGTCACCATATGCTAGGGGCTGCCATCGTATACCAAGTGCAGTATCACATCTCTAATAATCTCATCATATCTCTGGCACAATCACCATATGGTAGGAGCTGCCACGCTATGCCAAGTGCAGTATCCCTTCACTAATAATATCATATGTCTGGCACAGTCACCATATGCTAGGTGCTACCATCCTATGCCAAGTGCAGTATCCCATCTCCAATAATCTCATCATACCTTTTTCACAGTCACTACAAGCTAGGTGCTTCCATCCTATGCCAGGTGCAGTATCCCATCTCTAATAATCTCATCATATCTCTGGCACAGTCACCATGTACTATGTGCTGCCTTTCTATGCCAAGTGCAGTACCCCATCTCTAATAATTTCATCATATCTCTGGCAGAGTCACCATATGCTAGGCACTGCCATCCTATGCCAAGCGCAGTACCCCATCTCTAATCTCATCATATCCTTCGCACAGTCACCATATGCTAGGTGCTGCCAAGCTTTGGCAAGTGCATTATTCCATCTCTAATAATCTCATAATATCTCTGGCACAGTCACCATATGCTAGCTCTGCCATCCTATGCCAAGTGCAGTATCCCATCTCTAATCTCATCATATCCCTGGCACAGTCACCATATGCTAGCCACTGCCATCCAATGCCAAGTGCAGTACCGCATCTCTAATCTCATCATATCCTTGGCACAGCCACCCTATGCTAGGTGCTGCCAAGCTCTGGCAAATGCAGTATCACATCTCTAATAATCGCATATCTGTGGCACAGCCACCATATGCTAGGCGCTGCAATCCTATGCCAAGTGCAGTATCACATCACTAATAATCTCATCATATCTCTGGCCAGTCCGCATATGCTAGGTGTTACCATCCTATGCCAAACGCAGTGTTCCATCTCTAATAATCTCATCACATCTCTTCCACAGTCACCACATCCTAGGTGCTGCCATCCTATGGCAAGTGCAGTATCACATCTCTAATAATCTCATATCTCTGACACAGCCACCATGTGCTAGGTGCTGCCATCCTATGCCGAGTGCAGTATCCTATCTCTAATAAGATCATGCTATCTCTGGCACAGTCACTATTTGCAAGGTGCAGCCATCCTATGCCAAGTGCAGTACCCCATCTCTAATAATCTCATCATATCTCTGGCACACTCACCATATGCTATGTGCTACCATCCTATGCCAAGTGCCGTATTCCATCTCTAATAATCTCATATCCCTGGCACAGTCACCATATGCTAGGAGCTGCCACGCTATGCCAAGTGCAGTATCCCATCACTAATAATATCATATGTCTTGCACAGTCACCATATGCTAGGGGCTGCCATCGTATACCAAGTGCAGTATCACATCTCTAATAATCTCATCATATCTCTGGCACAGTCACCATATGGTAGGAGCTGCCACGCTATGCCAAGTGAAGTATCCCTTCACTAATAATATCATATGTCTGGCACAATCACCATATGCTAGGTAGGTGCTGCCATCCTATGCGAAGTGTAATATCACATCTCTCATAATCTCATCATGTTTATGGCACAGTCAGCATATGCTAGGTGCTGCCATTCTATGCCAACTGCAGTATCCCATCTCTAAAAATATCATATCTCTGGTACAGTCACCATATGCTAGTTGCTGCCATCCTATGTCAAGTGCAGTATCCCATCTCTAATAACCTCATCATATCTCTGGCACAGTCACCATATGATAGGTGCTGCCATACTATGCCAAGTGCAGTAGCACATCTCTAACAATCTCATCATATCTCTGGCACAGTCTCCATATGCTAGGTGCTGCCATCCTGTGGCAAGTGATGTATCACATCTCTAATAATCTCATATCTCTGACACAGCCACCATGTGCTAGGTGCAGCCATCCTATGCCGAGTGCAGTATCCTATCTCTAATAAGATCATGCTATCTCTGGCACAGTCACTATTTGCTAGGTGCAGCCATCCTATGCCAAGTGCAGTATCCCATCTCTAATAATCTCATCATATCTCTGGCACACTCACCATATGCTATGTGCTACCATCCTATGCCAAGTGCCGTATCCCATCTCTAATAATCTCATATCCCTGGCACAGTCACCATATGCTAGGAGCTGCCATCCTATGCCAAGTGCAGTATCCCATCTCTAATCTGATCATATCCCTGGCACAGTCACCATATGCTAGGCACTGCCATCCTATGCCAAGTGCAGTATCCCATCTGTAATCTCATCATATCCTTGGCACAGTCACCCTATGCTAGATGCTGCCAAGCTATGGCAAATGCAATATCACATCTCTAATAATCTCATATCTCTGGCACAGCCACCATATGCTAGGCGCTGCAATCCTATGCCAAGTGCAGTATCACATCACTAATAATCTCACCATATCTCTGGCCAGTCCGCATATGCTAGGTGTTACCATCCTATGCCAAACGCAGTGTCCCATCTCTAATAATCTCATCACATCTCTTGCACAGTCACCACATGCTAGGTGCTGTCATGCTATGCCAAGTGCAGTATCCCTTCACTAATAATATCATATGTCTGGCACAGTCACCATATGCTAGGGGCTGCCATCGTATACCAAGTGCAATATCCCATCTCTAATAATCTCATCATATCTCTGGCACAGTCACCATATACTATGTGCTGCCTTCCTATGCCAAGTGCAGTATCCCGTCTCTAATAATTTCTTCATATCTCTGGCACAGTCACCATATGCTAGGTAGGTGCTCACATCCTATGCCAAGTACAGTATCCCATCTCTACTAATATCATCATATCTCTGTCACAGTCACCATATGCTAAGTGCTGACATCCTATGCCATGTGCAGTATCCCATCTCTAATAATCTCATCATATCTCTGGCACACTCACCATATGCTATGTGCTACCATCCTATGCCAAGTGCCGTATCCCATCTCTAATAATCTCATAGCCCTGACACAGTCACCATATGCTAGGAGCTGCCACGCCATGCCAAGTGCAGTATCCCATCTCTAATAATCTCATCATGTCTCTTGCACAGTCATTATATGTTAGGTGCCGCCATCCTATGCCAAGTGCAGTATCCCATCTCTAATAATCTCATCATATCTCTGGCAGAGTCACCATATGCTAGGTGCTGCCATCCTATGCCAGGTGCAGTATCACATCTCTAATCTCCTCATATCCCTGGCACAGTCCCCATATGCTAGGCACTGCCATCCTGTGCCAAGCGCAGTACCCCATCTCTAATCTCATCATATCCTTGGCACAGTCACCATATGCTAGGTGCTGCCCAGCTATGGCAGGTGCATTATCCCATCTCTAATAATCTCATCATATCTCTGGCACAGTCACCATATGCTAGTTTCTGCCATCCTATGCCAGGTGCAGTATCCCATCTCTAATCTCATCATATCCTTGGCACAGTCACCCTATGCTAGGTGCTGCCAAGCTATGGCAAATGCAGTATCACATCTCTAATAATCTCATATCTCTGGCACAGCCACCATATGCTAGGCGCTGCAATCCTATGCCAAGTGCAGTATCCCATCACTAATAATCTCATCATATCTCTGGCCAGTCCGCATATGCTAGATGTTACCATCCTATGCCAAACGCAGTGTCCCATCTCTAATAATATCATCACATCTCTTGCACAGTCACCACATGCTAGGTGCTGCCATCCTATGGCAAGTGCAGTATCACATCTCTAATAATCTCATATCTCTGACATAGCCACCATGTGCTAGGTGCTGCCATCCTATGCCGAGTGCAGTATCCTATCTCTAATAAGATCATGATATCTCTGGCACAGTCACCATATGCTAGGCGCTGTCATCATATGCCAAGTACAATATCCCATCTCTAATAATATCTTCATATCTCTGGCACAGTCACCATATGCTAGGTAGGTGCTCACATCCTATGCCAAGTGCAGTATCCCATCTCTAATAATCTCATCATGTCTCTTGCACAGTCATCATATGTTAGGTGCCGCCATCCTATGCCAAGTGCAGTATCCCATCTCTAATAATCTCATCATATCTCTGGCAGAGTCACCATATGCTAGGTGCTGCCATCCTATGCCAGGTGCAGTATCACATCTCTAATCTCATCATATCCCTGGCACACTCACCATATGCTAGGCACTGTCATCCTATGCCAAGTACAGTATCCCATCTCTACTATTATCATTATATCTCTGTCACAGCACCATATGCTAAGTGCTTCCATCCTATGATATGTGCAGTATCCCATCTCTACTAATCTCATCATATCTCTGGTACAGTCACCATACGCTAGGTGCTGCCATCCTATGCCAAATACAGTATCCCATCTCTACTAATATCATCATATTTCTGTCAAACTCACCATATGCTAAATGCTGCCATTTTATCTCATGTGCAGTATCCCATCTCTAATAATCTCCTCATATCTCTGGTACAGTCGCCATATGCTAGGTGCTGCCATCCTATGCCAAGTACAATATCCCATCTCTACTAATATCATCTTATTTCTGACACAGTCACCATATGCTAAATGCTGCCATCCTATGCCATGTGCAGTATCCCATCTCTAATAATCTCATCATATCTCTGGCACACTCACCATATGCTATGTGCTACCATCCTATGCCAAGTGCTGTATCCCATCTCTAATAATCTCATATCCCTGGCACAGTCACCATATGCTAGGAGCTGCCACGCTATGCCATGTGCAGTATCCCATCACTAATAATATCATATGTCTTGCACAGTCACCATATGCTAGGGGCTGCCATCGTATGCCAAATGCAGTATCACATCTCTAATAATCTCATCATATCTTTGGCACAGTCACCACACGTTAGGTGCTGCCATCCTATGCCAAGTGCAGTATCCCATCTCTAATAATCTCATCATATCTCTGGCACACTCACCATATGCTATGTGCTACCATCCTATGCCAAGTGCTGTATCCCATCTCTAATAATCTCATATCCCTGGCACAGTCACCATATGCTAAGAGCTGCCACGCTATGCCATGTGCAGTATCCCATCACTAATAATAGCATATGTCTTGCACAGTCACCATATGCTAGGGGCTGCCATCGTATGCCAAATGCAGTATCACATCTCTAATAATCTCATCATATCTTTGGCACAGTCACCATAAAGTAGGTCCTGCCATTCTATGCCAAGTGCAGTATCACATCTCTAAAAATCTCATCATATCTCTGGCACAGTCACAATATGCTAGGTGCTGCCATTCTATGCAAGCTGCAGTATCACATCTCTAATCTCATCATATCCCTGTCACAGTCACCATTTGCTAGGCACTACCATCCTATGCCAAGCGCAGTACCCCATCTCTAATCTCATCATATCCTTGGCACAGTCACCATATTCTAGGTGCTGCCAAGCTATGGCAAGTGCAGTATCCCATCTCTAATAATCTCATCATATCTCTGGCACAGTCACCATATGATAGGCACTGCCATCCTATGCCAAGTGCAGTACCCCATCTCGAATCTCATCATATCCTTGGCACAGTCACACTACTCTAGGTGCTGCCATGCTATAGCAAGTGCAGTTTCACGTCTCTATTAATCTCATATCTCTGGCACAGCCACCATATGCTAGGCGCTGCAATCCTATGCCAAGTGTAGTATCACATCACTAATAATCTCATCATATCTCTGGCCAGTCCGCATATGCTAAATGCTGCCATCCTATGCCATGTGCAGTATCCCATCTCTAATAATCTCATTATATCTCTGGCACAGTCACCATAAACTATGTGCTACCATCCTATGCCAAGTGCCGTATCCCATCTCTCATAATCTGATATCCCTGGCACAGTCACCATATGCTAGGCACTGCCATCCTATGCCAAGCACAGTACCCCATCTCTAATCTCATCATATCCTTGGCACAGTCACCATATGCTAGGTGCTGCCAGGCTATGGCAAGTGCAGTATCCCATCTCTAATAATCTCATCATATCTCTGGCACAGTTACCATATGCTAGTTTCTGCCATCCTATGCCAAGTGCATTATCCCATCTCTAATCTTATATCCCTGTCACAGTCACCATATGCTAGGAACTGCCATCTTATGCCAAGTGCAGTACCCCATCTCTAATCTCATCATATCCTTGGCACAGTCACACTTTTCTAGGTGCTGCCAAGCTATGGCAAGTGCAGTATCACATCTCTATTAATCTCATATCTCTGGCACAGCCATCATATGCTAGGCGCTGCAAACCTATGCCAAGTGCAGTATCACATCACTAATAATCTCATCATATCTCTGGCCAATCCGCATATGCTAGGTGTTACCATCCAATGCCAAGCGCAGTGTCCCATCTCTAATAATCTCATCACATCTCTTGCACAGTCACCACATGCTAGGTGCTGCCATCCTATGGCAAGTGCAGTATCACATCTCTAATAATCGCATATCTCTGACACAGCCACCATGTGCTAGGTACTGCCATCCTATGCAGAGTGCAGTATGCTATCTCTAATAAGATCATGCTATCTCTGGCACAGTCACTATTTGCTAGGTGCAGCCTTCCTATTCCAGGTGCAGCATCCCATCTCTAATAATCACATCATATCTCTGGCACAGTCACCATATGCTAGGCGCTGTCATCCTATGCCAAGTACAGTATCCCATCTCTACTAATATCATCATATCTCTGTCACAATCACCATATGCTAAGTGCTGCCATCCTATGCCATGCGCAGTATCCCATCTCTAATAATCTCATCATATATCTGGTACAGTCACCATATGCTAGGTGCTGCCATCCTATGCCAAGTACAGTATCCCATCTCTACTAATATCATCATATCTCTGTCACAGTCACCATATGCTAAGTGCTGCCATCCTATGCCATGCGCAGTATCCCATCTCTAATAATCTCATCATATATCTGGTACAGTCACCATATGCTAGGTGCTGCCATCCTATGCCAAGTACAGTATCCCATCTCTACTAATATCCTCATATCTTTGTCACAGTCACCGTATCCTAAGTGCTGCCATCCTATGCCATGTGCAGTATCCCATCTCTTATAATCTCATCATGTCTCTGGCACAGTCACCATATGCTAGGTGCTGCCATCCTATGCCAAGTACAGTATCCCATCTCTATTAATATCATCATATTTCTGTCACAGTCACCATATGCTAAATGCTGCCATCCTATGCCATGTGCAGTATCCCATCTCTAATAATCTCATCATATCTCTGGCACAGTCACCATAAGCTATGTGCTACCATCCTATGCCAAGTGCCGTATCCCATCTCTCATAATCTCATATCCCTGGCACAGTCACCATATGCTAGGCACTGCCATCCTATGCCAAGCACAGTACCCCATCTCTAATCTCATCATATCCTTGGCACAGTCACCATATGCTAGGTGCTGCCAAGCTATGGCAAGTGCAGTATCCCATCTCTAATAATCTCATCATATCTCTGGCACAGTTACCATATACTAGTTTCTGCCATCCTATGCCAAGTGCAGTATCCCATCTCTAATCTTATATCCCTGTCACAGTCACCATATGCTAGGAACTGCCATCCTATGCCAAGTGCAGTACCCCATCTCTAATCTCATCATATCCTTGGCACAGTCACACTATTCTAGGTGCTGCCAAGCTATGGCAAGTGCAGTATCACATCTCTATTAATCTCATATCTCTGGCACAGCCATCATATGCTAGGCACTGCAAACCTATGCCAAGTGCAGTATCACATCACTAATAATCTCATCATATCTCTGGCCAATCCGCATATGCTAGGTGTTACCATCCAATGCCAAGCGCAGTGTCCCATCTCTAATAATCTCATCACATCTCTTGCACAGTCACCACATGCTAGGTGCTGCCATCCTATGGCAAGTGCAGTATCACATCTCTAATAATCGCATATCTCTGACACAGCCACCATGTGCTAGGTGCTGCCATCCTATGCCGAGGGCAGTATGCTATCTCTAATAAGATCATGCTATCTCTGGCACAGTCACTATTTGATAGGTGCAGCCATCCTATTCCAGGTGCAGCATCCCATCTCTAATAATCACATTATATCTCTGGCACAGTCACCATATGCTAGGCGCTGTCATCCTATGCCAAGTACAGTATCCCATCTCTACTAATATCATCATATCTCTGTCACAATCACCATATGCTAAGTGCTGCCATCCTATGCCATGTGCAGTATCCCATCTCTAATAATCTCATCATATATCTGGTACAGTCACCATATGCTAGGTGCTGCCATCCTATGCCAAGTACAGTATCCCATCTCTACTAATATCGTCAAATCTTTGTCACAGTCACCATATCCTAATGCTGCCATCCTATGCCATGTGCAGTATCCCATCTCTTATAATCTCATCATGTCTGTGGCACAGTCACCATATGCTAGGTGATGCGATCCTATGCCAAGTACAGTATCCCATCTCTACTAATATCATCATATCTCTGTCACAGTCACCATATGCTAATTGCTGCCATCCTATACCATATGCAGTATCCCATCTCTAATAATCTCATCATATCTCTGGTACAGTACCCATATGCTAGGTGCTGCCATCCTATGCCAATTACAGTATCCCATCTATACTAATATCGTCATATCTCTGTCACAGTCACAATATCCTAAGTGCTGCCATCCTATGCCATGTGCAGTATCCCATCTCTAATAATCTCATCATATCTCTGGCACAGTCACCACATGTTAGGTGCTGCCATCCTATGCCAAGTGCAGTATCCCATCTCTAATAATCTCATCATATCTCTGGCACACTCACCATATGCTATGTGCTACCATCCTATGCCAAGTGCCGTATCCCATCTCTAATAATCTCATATCCCTGGCACAGTCACCATATGCTAGGAGCTGCCACGCTATGCCAAGTGCAGTATCCCTTCACTAATAATATCATATGTCTTGCACAGTCACCATATGCTAGGGGCTGCCATCGTATACCAAGTGCAGTATCACATCTCTAATAAACTCATCATATCTCTGGCACAGTCACCATATGGTAGGAGCTGCCACGCTATGCCAAGTGCAGTATCCCTTCACTAATAATATCATATGTCTGGCACAGTCACCATATGCTAGGTGCTACCATCCTATGCCAAGTGCAGTATCCCATCTCCAATAATCTCATCATACCGTTTTCACAGTCACTACAAGCTAGGTGCTTTCATCCTATGCCAGGTGCAGTATCCCATCTCTAATAATCTCATCATATCTCTGGCACAGTCACCATATACTATGTGCTGCCTATCTATGCCAAGTGCAGTATCCCATATCTAATAATTTCTTCATATCTCTGGCACAGTCACCATACGCTAGGTAGGTGCTCACATCCTATGCCAAGTGCAGTATCCCATCTCTAATAATCTCATCATATCTCTGGCAGAGTCACCATATGCTAGGTGCTGCCATCCTATGCCAGGTGCAGTATCACATCTCTAATCTCATCATATCCCTGGCACAGTCACCATATGCTAGGCACTGCCATCCTATGCCAAGCGCAGTACCCCATCTCTAATCTCATCAGATCCTTGGCACAGTCACCATATGCTAGGTGCTGCCAAGCTTTGGCAAGTGCATTATTCCATCTCTAATAATCTCATAATATCTCTGTACAGTCACCATATGCTAGTTTCTGCCATCCTATGCCAAGTGCAGTATCCCATCTCTAATCTCATCATATCCCTGGCACAGTCACCATATGCTAGGCACTGCCATCCTATGCCAAGTGCAGTACCCCATCTCTAATCTCATCATATCCTTGGCACAGTCACCCTATGCTAGATGCTGCCAAGCTATGGCAAATGCAGTATCACATCTCTAATAATCTCATATCTCTGGCACAGCCACCATATGCTAGGCGCTGCAATCCTATGCCAAGTGCAGTATCACATCACTAATAATCTCACCATATCCCTGGCCAGTCCGCATATGCTAGGTGTTACCATCCTATGCCAAACGCAGTGTCCCATCTCTAATAATCTCATCACATCTCTTGCACAGTCACCACATGCTAGGTGCTGCCATGCTATGCCAAGTGCAGTATCCCTTCACTAATAATATCATATGTCTGGCACAGTCACCATATGCTAGGGGCTGCCATCGTATACCAAGTGCAATATCCCATCTCTAATAATCTCATCATATCTCTGGCACAGTCACCATATACTATGTGCTGCCTTCCTATGCCAAGTGCAGTATCCCGTCTCTAATAATTTCTTCATATCTCTGGCACAGTCACCATATGCTAGGTAGGTGCTCACATCCTATGCCAAGTACAGTATCCCATCTCTACTAACATCATCATATCTCTTTCACAGTCACCATATGCTAGGTGCTGACATCCTATGCCATGTGCAGTATCCCATCTCTAATAATCTCATCATATCTCTGGCACACTCACCATATGCTATGTGCTACCATCCTATGCCAAGTGCCGTATCCCATCTCTAATAATCCCATAGCCCTGACACAGTCACCATATGCTAGGAGCTGCCACGCCATGCCAAGTGCAGTATCCCATCTCTAATTATCTCATCATGTCTCTTGCACAGTCATTATATGTTAGGTGCCGCCATCCTATGCCAAGTGCAGTATCCCATCTCTAATAATCTCATCATATCTCTGGCAGAGTCACCATATGCTAGGTGCTGCCATCCTATGCCAGGTGCAGTATCACATCTCTAATCTCCCCATATCTCTGGCACAGCCACCATATGCTAGGCGCTGCAATCCTATGCCAAGTGCAGTATCACATCACTAATAATCTCACCATATCCCTGGCCAGTCCGCATATGCTAGGTGTTACCACCCTATGCCAAACGCAGTTTCCCATCTCTAATAATCTCATCACATCTCTTGCACAGTCACCACATGCTAGGTGCTGCCATGCTATGCCAAGTGCAGTATCCCTTCAATAATAATATCATATGTCTGGTACAGTCACCATATGCTAGGGGCTGCCATCGTATACCAAGTGCAATATCCCATCTCTAATAATCTCATCATATCTCTGGCACAGTCACCATATACTATGTGCTGCCTTCCTATGCCAAGTGCAGTATCCCGTCTCTAATAATTTCTTCATATCTCTGGCACAGTCACCATATGCTAGGTAGGTGCTCACATCCTATGCCAAGTACAGTATCCCATCTCTACTAATATCATCATATCTCTGTCACAGTCACCATATGCTAAGTGCTGACATCCTATGCCATGTGCAGTATCCCATCTCTAATAATCTCATCATATCTCTGGCACACTCACCATATGCTATGTGCTACCATCCTTTGCCAAGTGCCGTATCCCATCTCTAATAATCCCATAGCCCTGACACAGTCACCATATGCTAGGAGCTGCCACGCCATGCCAAGTGCAGTATCCCATCTCTAATAATCTCATCATGTCTCTTGCACAGTCATTATATGTTAGGTGCCGCCATCCTATGCCAAGTGCAGTATCCCATCTCTAATAATCTCATCATATCTCTGGCAGAGTCACCATATGCTAGGTGCTGCCATCCTATGCCCGGTGCAGTATCACATCTCTAATCTCCTCATAAACCTGGCACAGTCCCCATATGCTAGGGACTGCCATCCTGTGCCAAGCGCAGTACCCCATGTCTAATCTCATCATATCCTTGGCACAGTCACCATATGCTAGGTGCTGCCCAGCTATGGCAGGTGCATTATCCCATCTCTAATAATCTCATCGTATCTCTGGCACAGTCACCATATGCTAGTTTCTGCCATCCTATGCCAGGTGCAGAATCCCATCTATAATCTCATCATATCCCGGGTACAGTCACCATATGCTAGGCACTGCCATCCTATGCCAAGTGCAGTACCCCAACTCTAATCTCATCATATCCTTGGCACAGTCACCCTATGCTAGGTGCTGCCAAGCTATGGCAAATGCAGTATCACATCTCTAATAATCTCATATCTCTGGCACAGCCACCATATGCTAGGCACTGCAATCCTATGCCAAGTGCAGTATCCCATCACTAATAATCTCATGATATCTCTGGCCAGTCCGCATATGCTAGATGTTACCATCCTATGCCAAACACAGTGTCCCATCTCTAATAATCTCATCACATCTCTTGCACAGTCACCACATGCTAGGTGCTGCCATCCTATGGCAAGTGCAGTATCACATCTCTAATAATCTCATATCTCTGACACAGCCACCATGTGCTAGGTGCTGCCATCCTATGCCGAGTGCAGTATCCTATCTCTAATAAGATCATGATATCTCTGGCACAGTCACTATTTGCTAGGTGCAGCCATCCTATTCCAGGTGCAGCATCCTATCTCTAATAATCACATCATATCTCTGGCACAGTCACCATATGCTAGGCGCTGTCATCATATGCCAAGTACAATATCCCATCTCTACTAATATCATCATATCTCTGTCACAGTCACCATATGCTAAGTGCTGCCATCCTATGCCATTTGCAGTATCCCATCTCTAATAATATCTTCATATCTCTGGCACAGTCACCATATGCTAGGTAGGTGCTCACATCCTATGCCAAGTGCAGTATCCCATCTCTAATAATCTCATCATGTCTCTTGCACAGTCATCATATGTTAGGTGCCGCCATCCTATGCCAAGTGCAGTATCCCATCTCTAATAATCTCATCATATCTCTGGCAGAGTCACCATATGCTAGGTGCTGCCATCCTATGCCAGGTGCAGTATCACATCTCTAATCTCATCATATCCCTGGCACACTCACCATATGCTAGGCACTGTCATCCTATGCCAAGTACAGTATCCCATCTCTACTAATATCATATCTCTGTCACAGTCACCATATGCTAAGTGCTGCCATCCTATGCCATGCGCAGTATCCCATCTCCAATAATCTCATCATATCTCTGGTACAGTCACCATATACTAGGTGCTGATATCCTATGCCAAGTACAGTATCCCACTTCTACTAATATCATCATATCTCTGTCACAGTCACCATATGCTAAGTGCTGCCATCCTATGATATGTGCAGTATCCCATCTCTACTAATCTCATCATATCTCTGGTACAGTCACCATACGCTAGGTGCTGCCATCCTATGCCAAGTACAATATCCCATCTCTACTAATATCATCATATTTCTGTCACAGTCACCATATGCTAAATGCTGCCATCCTATGCCATGTGCAGTATCCCATCTCTAACAATCTCATCATATCTTTGGCACAGTCACCACACGTTAGGTGCTGCCATCCTATGCCAAGTGCAGTATCCCATCTCTAATAATCTCATCATATCTCTCGCACACTCACCATATGCTATGTGCTACCATCCTATGCCAAGTGCCGTATCCCATCTCTAATAATCTCATATCCCTGGCACAGTCACCATATGCTAGGAGCTGCCACGCTATGCCATGTGCAGTATCCCATCACTAATAATATCATATGTCTTGCACAGTCACCATATGCTAGGGGCTGCCATCGTATGCCAAATGCAGTATCACATCTCTAATAATCTCATCATATCTCTGGCACAGTCACCATAAAGTAGGTCCTGCCATTCTATGCCAAGTGCAGTATCACATCTCTAATAATCTCATCATATCTCTGGCACAGTGACCATATGGTAGGAGCTGCCACGCTATGCCAAGTGCAGTATCCCTTCACTAATATCATCATATGTCTGGCACATTCACCATATGCTAGGTGCTTCCATCCTATACCAAGTGCAGTATCCCATCTCTAATAATCTCATCATATCTCTGGCACAGTCACCATATACTATGTGCTGCCTTCCTATGCCAAGAGCAGTATCCCATCTCTAATAATGTATTCATATCTCTGGCACAGTCACCATATGCTAGGTAGGTGCTCACATCCTATGCCAAGTGCAGTATCCCATCTCTAATAATCTCATCATGTCTCTTGCACAGTCATCATATGTTAGGTGCCGCCATCCTATGCCAAGTGCAGTATCCCAACTCTAATAATCTCATCATATCTCTGGCACAGTCACAATATGCTAGGTGCTGCCATTCTATGCAAGGTGCAGTATCACATCTCTAATCTCATCATATCCCTGGCACAGTCACCATATGCTAGGCACTGCCATCCTATGCCAAGCGCAGTACCCCATCTCTAATCTCATCATATCCTTGGCACAGTCACTTTATGCTAGGTGCTGCCAAGCTATGGCAAGTGCAGTATCCCATCTCTAATAATCTCATCATATCTCTGGCACAGTCACCATATGCTAGTTTCTGCCATCCCATGCCAAGTGCAGTATCCCATCTCTAATCTCATATCCCTGGCAGAGTCACCATATGCTAGGGACTACCATCCTATGCCAAGTGCAGTACCCCATCTCTAATCTCATCATATCCTTGGCACAGTCACACTATTCTAGGTGCTGCCATGCTATGGCAAGTGCAGTATCACATCACTAATAATCTCATCATATCTCTGGCCAGTCCGCATATGCTAGGTGTTACCATCCTATGCCAAGCGCAGTGTCCCATCTCTAATAATCTCATCACATCTCTTGCACAGTCACCACATGCTAGGTGCTGCCATCCTATGGCAAGTGCAGTATCACATCTCTAATAATTGCATATCTCTGACACAGCCACCATGTGCTAGGTACTACCATCCTATGCCAAATGCCGTATCCCATCTCTAATAATCTCATATCCCTGGCACAGTCACCATATGCTAGGCACTGCCATCCTATGCCAAGCACAGTACCCCATCTCTAATCTCATCATATCCTTGGCACAGTCACCATATGCTAGGTGCTGCCAAGCTATGGCAAGTGCAGTATCCCATCTCTAATAATCTCATCATATCTCTGGCACAGTCACCATATGCTAGTTTCTGCCATCCTATGCCAAGTGCAGTATCCCATCTCTAATCTCATATCCCTGGCACAGTCACCATATGCTAGGCACTGCCATCCTATGCCAAGTACAGTACCCCATCTCTAATATCATCATATCCTTGGCACAGTCACACTATTCTAGGTGCTGCCAAGCTATGGCAAGTGCAGTATCACATCTCTATTAATCTCATATCTCTGGCACAGCCATCATATGCTAGGCGCTGCAAACCTATGCCAAGTACAGTATCCCATCTTTACTAATATCATCATATTTCTGTCACAGTCACCATATGCTAAGTGCTGCCATCCTATGCCAAGTGCAGTATCCCATCTCTTATAATCTCATCATGTCTCTGGCACAGTCACCATATGCTAGATGCTGCCATCCTATGCCAAGTACAGTATCCCATCTCTATTAATATCATCATATTTCTGTCACAGTCACCATATGCTAAATGCTGCCATCCTATGCCATGTGCAGTATCCCATCACTAATAATCTCATCATATCTCTGGCACAGTCACCATAAGATATGTGCTACCATCCTATGCCAAGTGCCGTATCCCATCTCTCATAATCTCATATCCCTGGCACAGTCACCATATGCTAGGCACTACCATCCTATGCCAAGCACAGTACCCCATCTCTAATCTCATCATATCCTTGGAACAGTCACCATATGCTAGGTGCTGCCAAGCTATGGCAAGTGCAGTATCCCATCTCTAATAATCTCATCATATCTCTGGCACAGTTACCATATGCTAGTTTCTGCCATCCTATGCCAAGTGCAGTATCCCATCTCTAATCTCATATCCCTGTCACAGTCACCATATGCTAGGCACTGCCATCCTTTGCCAAGTGCAGTACCCCATCTCTAATCTCATCATATCCTTGGCACAGTCACACTATTCTAGGTGCTGCCAAGCTATGGAAAGTGCAGTATCACATCTCTATTAATCTCATATCTCTGGCACAGCCATCATATGCTAGGCGCTGCAAACCTATGCCAAGTGCAGTATCACATCACTAATAATCTCATCATATCTCTGGCCAATCTGCATATGCTAGGTGTTACCATCCAATGCCAAGCGCAGTGTCCCATCTCTAATAATCTCACCACATCTCTTGCACAGTCACCACATGCTAGGTGCTGCCATCCTATGGCAAGTGCAGTATCACATCTCTAATAATCGCATATCTCTGACACAGCCACCATGTGCTAGGTGCTGCCATCCTATGCCGAGTGCAGTATGCTATCTCTAATAAGATCATGCTATCTCTGGCACAGTCACTATTTGATAGGTGCAGCCATCCTATTCCAGGTGCTGTATCACATCTCTAATAATCACATCATATCTCTGGCACAGTCACCATATGCTAGGCGCTGTCATCCTATGCCAAGTACAGTATCCCATCTCTACTAATATCATCATATCTCTGTCACAATCACCATATGCTAAGTGCTGCCATCCTATGCCATGTGCAGTATCCCATCTCTAATAATCTCATCATATATCTGGTACAGTCACCATATGCTAGGTGCTGCCATCTTATGCCAAGTACAGTATCCCATCTCTACTAATATTGTCATATCTCTGTCACAGTCACCATATCCTAAGTTCTGCCATCCTATGCCAAGTGCAGTATCCCATCTCTAATAATCTCATCATATCTCTGGCACAGTCACCATGTACTATGTGCTGCCTTTCTATGCCAAGTGCAGTACCCCATCTCTAATAATTTCATCATATCTCTGGCAGAGTCATCATATGCTAGGCACTGCCATCCTATGACAAGCGCAGTACCCCATCTCTAATCTCATCATATCCTTGGCACAGTCACCATATGCTAGGTGCTGCCAAGCTTTGGCAAGTGCATTATTCCATCTCTAATAATCTCATAATATCTCTGGCACAGTCACCATATGCTAGCTCTGCCATCCTATGCCAAGTGCAGTATCCCATCTCTAATCTCATCATATCCCTCGCACAGTCACCATATGCTAGGCACTGCCATCCTATGCCAAGTGCAGTACCCCATCTCTAATCTCATCATATCCTTGGCACAGTCACCCTATGCTAGATGCTGCCAAGCTATGGCAAATGCCGTATCACATCTCTAATAATCTCATATCTCTGGCACAGCCACCATATGCTAGGCGCTGCAATCCTATGCCAAGTGCAGTATCACATCACTAATAATCTCACCATATCTCTGGCCAGTCCGCATATGTTAGGTGTTACCATCCTATGCCAAACGCAGTGTCCCATCTCTAATAATCTCATCACATCTCTTGCACAGTCACCACATGCTAGGTGCTGCCATGCTATGCCAAGTGCAGTATCCCTTCACTAATAATATCATATGTCTGGCACAGTCACCATATGCTAGGGGCTGCCATCGTATACCAAGTGCAATATCCCATCTCTAATAATCTCATCATATCTCTGGCACAGTCACCATATACTATGTGCTGCCTTCCTATGCCAAGTGCAGTATCCCGTCTCTAATAATTTCTTCATATCTCTGGCACAGTCACCATATGCTAGGTAGGTGCTCACATCCTATGCCAAGTACAGTATCCCATCTCTAATATTCTCATCATATCTCTAGCACAGTCACCATAAACCAGGTGCTGACATCCTATGCCAAGTGCAGTATCCCATCTCCAATAATCTCATCATACCTTTGTCACAGTCACTACATGCTAGGTGCTTCCATCCTATGCAAGTGCAGTATCCCATCTAATAATCTCATCATATCTCTGGCACAGTCACCATATACTATTTGCTGCCATCCTATGCCAAGTGCAGTATCCCATCTCTAATAATATCATATCTCTGGCACAGTCACCATATGCTAGTTGCTGCCATCCTATGTCAAGTGCAGTATCCCATCTCTAATAACCTCATCATATCTCTGGCACAGTCACCATATGATAGGTGCTGCCATACTATGCCAAGTGCAGTATCACATCTCTAACAATCTCATCATATCTCTGGCACAGTCTCCATATGCTATGTGCTGTCATCCAATGCCAAGTGCAGTATCCCATCTCTAATAGTTTAATCATATCTCTGGCACAGTCACCATATGCTAGGTGCTGCCATCCTATGTCCAGTGCAGTATCACATATCTGATCATCTCATCATAACTCTGGCACAGTCACCATATGTTAGGTGCTGCCATCCAATGCCAAGTGCAGTATCCCATCTCTAATATTCTCATCATATCTCTGGCACAGTCACCATAAACTAGGTGCTGACATCCTATGCCAAGTGCAGTATTCCATCTCTAAAAAGCTCATCATATCTCTGGCACAGTCATCATATGTTAGGTGCTTCCATCCTATGCCAAGTGCAGTATCCCATCTCTAATAATCTCATCATATCTCTGGCACAGTCACCATATGCTAGGTGCTGCCATCCTATGCCAGGTGCTGTATCACATCTCTAATAATCTCATCCTGTCTCTGGCACAGTCACCACATGCTAGTTTCTACCATCCTATGCCAAGTTCAGTATCCCATCTCTAATCTCATCATATCCCTGGCACAGTCACCATATTCTAGGCACTGCCATCCTATGCCAAGTGCAGTACCCCATCCCTAATCTCATATCCCTGGCACAGTCACCCTATGCTAGGTGCTGCCAAGCTATGGCAAGTGCAGTATCACATCTCTAATAATCTCATATCTCTGGCACAGCCACCATATGCTAGGCACAGCAATCCTATGTCAAGTGCAGTATCACATCACTAATAATCTCATCATATCTCTGGCCCAGTCTGCATATACTAGGTGCTGCCATCCTATGCCAAGTGCAGTATCCCATCTCTAATAATCTCATCATATCTCTGGCACAGTCACCATATGCTAGGTGCTGCCATCCTATGTCCAGTGCAGTATCACATCTCTGATCATCTCATCATATCTCTGGCACAGTCACCATATGTTAGGTGCTGCCATTAAATGCCATCTCTAATATTCTCATCATATCTCTGGCACAGTCACCATAAACTAGGTGCTGACATCGTATGCCAAGTGCAGTATCCCATCTCCAATAATCTCATCAAACCTTTGTCACAGTCACTACATGATAGGTACTTCCATCCTATGCAAGTGCAGTATCCCATCTAATAATCTCATCATATCTCTGGCACAGTCACCATATACTATTTGCTGCCATCCTATGCCAAGTGCAGTATCCCATCTCTAATAATTTCTTCATATCTCTCGCACAGTCACCATATGCTAGGTGCTGCCATACTATGTGAAGTGTAATATCACATCTCTCATAATCTCATCATGCCTTTGGCACAGTCATCATATGCTATGTGCTGCCATTCTATGCCATGTGCAGTATCCCATCTCTGATAATATCATATCTCTGGCACAGTCACCATGTGCTAGGTGCTGCCATCCTATGTCAAGTGCAGTATCCCATCTATAATAACCTCATCATATCTCTGGCACAGTCATCATATGCTAGGTGCTGCCATACTATGCCAAGTGCAGTATCACATCTCTAATAATCTCATCATATCCCTGGCACAGTCTCCATATGCTAGGTGCTTTCATCCAATGCCAAGTGCAGTATCCCATCTCTAATAATCTCATTATATCTCTGGCACAGTCACCATAAACTGGGTGCTACCATCCTTTGCCAAGTGCAGTATCACATCTCTGATCATCTCATCATAACTCTGCAACAGTCACCATATGTTAGGTGCTGCCATCCAATGCCAAGTGCAGTATCCCATCTCTAATATTCTCATCATATCTCTGGCACAGTCACCATATGGTAGGAGCTGCCACGCTATGCCAAGTGCAGTATCCCTTCACTAATAATGTCATATGTCTGGCACAGTCACCATATGCTAGGTAGGTGCTCACATCCTATGCCAAGTGCAGTATCCCATCTCTAATAATCTCATCATGTCTCTTGCACAGTCATCATATGTTAGGTGCCGCCATCCTATGCCAAGTGCAGTATGCCATCACCAATAATCTCATCATATCTCTGGCACAGTCACCATATACTATGTGATGCCTTTCTATGCCAAATGCAGTATCCCATCTCTAATAATTTCTTCATATCTCTGGTGCAGTCATCATATGCTAGGTAGGTGCTCACATCCTATGCCAAGTGCAGTATCCCATCTCTAATAATCTCATCATTTCTCTTGCACAGTCATCATATGTTAGGTGCCGCCATCCTATGCCAAGTGCAGTATCCCATCTCTAATAGTATCATCATATCTCTGGCAGAGTCACCATATGCTAGGTGCTGCCATCCTATGCCAAGCACAGTACCCCATCTCTAATCTCATCATATCCTTGGCACAGTCACCATATGCTAGGTGTTGCCAAGCTATGGCAAGTGCATTATCCCATCTCTAATAATCTCATCATATCTCTGGCACAGTCACCATATGCTAGTTTCTGCCATCCTATGCCAAGTGCAGTATCCCATCTCTAATCTCATCATATCCCTGGCAGAGTCACCATATGCTAGGTGCTGCCATCCTATGCCAAGCACAGTACCCCATCTCTAATCTCATCATATCCTTGGCACAGTCACTATATGCTAGGTGCTGCCAAGCTATGGCAAGTGCATTATCCCACCTCTAATAATCTCATCATATCTCTGGCACAGTCACCATATGGTAGTTTCTGCCATCCTATGCCAAGTGCAGTATCCCATCTCTAATCTCATCATATCCCTGGCACAGTCACCATATACTAGGCACTGCCATCCTATGCCAAGTACAGTATCCCATCTCTATTAATATCATCATATTTCTGTCGCAGTCACCATATGCTAAATGCTGCCATCCTATGCCCTATGCAGTATCCCATCTCTAATAATCTCATCATATCTCTGGCACAGTCACCATAAGATATGTGCTACCATCCTATGCCAAGTGCCGTATCCCATCTCTAATAATCTCATATCCCTGGCACAGTCATCATATGCTAGGCACTGCCATCCTATGCCAAGCACAGTACCCCATCTCTAATCTCATCATATCCTTGGCACAGTCACCATATGCTAGGTGCTGCCAAGCTATGGCAAGTGCAGTATCCCATCTCTAATAATCTCATCATATCTCTGGCACAGTCACCATATGCTAGTTTCTGCCATCCTATGCCAAGTGCAGTATCCCATCTCTAATCTCATATCCCTGGCACAGTCACCATATGCTAGGCACTGCCATCCTATGCCAAGTACAGTACCCCATCTCTAATATCATCATATCCTTGGCACAGTCACACTATTCTAGGTGCTGCCAAGCTATGGCAAGTGCAGTATCACATCTCTATTAATCTCATATCTCTGGCACAGCCATCATATGCTAGGCGCTGCAAACCTATGCCAAGTACAGTATCCCATCTCTACTAATATCATCATATTTCTGTCACAGTCACCATATGCTAAATGCTGCCATCCTATGCCATGTGCAGTATCCCATCTCTAATAATCTCATCATATCTTTGGCACAGTCACCACACGTTAGGTGCTGCCATCCTATGCCAAGTGCAGTATCCCATCTCTTATAATCTCATCATGTCTCTGGCACAGTCACCATATGCTAGGTGCTGCCATCCTATGCCAAGTACAGTATCCCATCTCTATTAATATCATCATATTTCTGTCACAGTCACCATATGCTAAATGCTGCCATCCTATGCCATGTGCAGTATCCCATCTCTAATAATCTCATCATATCTCTGGCACAGTCACCATAAGCTAGGTGCTACCATCCTATGCCAAGTGCCGTATCCCATCTCTCATAATCTCATATCCCTGGCACAGTCACCATATGCTAGGCACTGCCATCCTATGCCAAGCACAGTACCCCATCTCGAATCTCATCATATCCTTGGAACAGTCACCATATGCTAGGTGCTGCCAAGCTATGGCAAGTGCAGTATCCCATCTCTAATAATCTCATCATATCTCTGGCACAGTTACCATATGCTAGTTTCTGCCATCCTATGCCAAGTGCAGTATCCCATCTCTAATCTCATATCCCTGTCACAGTCACCATATGCTAGGCACTGCCATCCTTTGCCAAGTGCAGTACCCCATCTCTAATCTCATCATATCCTTGGCACAGTCACACTCTTCTAGGTGCTGCCAAGCTATGGCAAGTGCAGTATCACATCTCTATTAATCTCATATCTCTGGAACAGCCATCATATGCTAGGCGCTGCAAAACTATGCCAAGTGCAGTATCACATCACTAATAATCTCATCATATCTCTGGCCAATCCGCATATGCTAGGTGTTACCATCCAATGCCAAGCGCAGTGTCCCATCTCTAATAATCTCATCACATCTCTTGCACAGTCACCACATGCTAGGTGCTGCCATCCTATGGCAAGTGCAGTATCACATCTCTAATAATCGCATATCTCTGACACAGCCACCATGTGCTAGGTGCTGCCATCCTATGCCGAGTGCAGTATGCTATCTCTAATAAGATCATGCTATCTCTGGCACAGTCACTATTTGATAGGTGCAGCCATCCTATTCCAGGTGCAGCATCCCATCTCTAATAATCACATTATATCTCTGGCACAGTCACCATATGCTAGGCGCTGTCATCCTATGCCAAGTACAGTATCCCATCTCTACTAATATCATCATATCTCTGTCACAATCACCATATGCTAAGTGCTGCCATCCTATGCCATGTGCAGTATCCCATCTCTAATAATCTAATCATATATCTGGTATAGTCACCATATGCTAGGTGCTGCCATCCTATGCCAATTACAGTATCCCATCTCTACTAATATCGTCATATCTCTGTCACAGTGCCCATATGTTAAATGCTGCCATCCTATGCCATGTGCAGTATCCCATCTCTTATAATCTCATCATGTCTGTGGCACAGTCACCATATGCTAGGTGCTGCCATCCTATGCCAAGTACAGTATCCCATCTCTACTAATATCATCATATCTCTGTCACAGTCACCATATTCTAAGTGCTGCCATCCTATACCATATGCAGTATCCCATCTCTAATAATCTCATCATATCTCTGGTACAGTCACCATATGCTAGGTGCTGCCATCCTATGCCAATTACAGTATCCCATCTCTACTAATATTGTCATATCTCTGTCACAGTCACCATATCCTAAGTGCTGCCATCCTATGCCAAGTGCAGTATCCCATCTCTAATAATCTCATCATATCTCTGGCACACTCACCATATGCTATGTGCTACCATCCTATGCCAAGTGCCGTATCCCATCTCTAATAATCTCATATCTCTGGCACAATCACCATATGGTAGGAGCTGCCACGCTATGCCAAGTGCAGTATCCCTTCACTAATAATATCATATGTCTGGCACAGTCACCATATGCTAGGTGCTACCATCCTATGCCAAGTGCAGTATCCCATCTCCAATAATCTCATCATACCTTTTTCACAGTCACTACAAGCTAGGTGCTTCCATCCTATGCCAGGTGCAGTATCCCATCTCTAATAATCTCATCATATCTCTGGCACAGTCACCATGTACTATGTGCTGCCTTTCTATGCCAAGTGCAGTACCCCATCTCTAATAATTTCATCATATCTCTGGCAGAGTCACCATATGCTAGGCACTGCCATCCTATGCCAAGCGCAGTACCCCATCTCTAATCTCATCATATCCTTGGCACAGTCACCATATGCTAGGTGCTGCCAAGCTTTGGCAAGTGCATTATTCCATCTCTAATAATCTCATAATATCTCTGGCACAGTCACCATATGCTAGCTCTGCCATCCTATGCCAAGTGCAGTATCCCATCTCTAATCTCATCATATCCCTCGCACAGTCACCATATGCTAGGCACTGCCATCCTATGCCAAGTGCAGTACCCCATCTCTAATCTCATCATATCCTTGGCACAGTCACCCTATGCTAGATGCTGCCAAGCTATGGCAAATGCCGTATCACATCTCTAATAATCTCATATCTCTGGCACAGCCACCATATGCTAGGCGCTGCAATCCTATGCCAAGTGCAGTATCACATCACTAATAATCTCACCATATCTCTGGCCAGTCCGCATATGTTAGGTGTTACCATCCTATGCCAAACGCAGTGTCCCATCTCTAATAATCTCATCACATCTCTTGCACAGTCACCACATGCTAGGTGCTGCCATGCTATGCCAAGTGCAGTATCCCTTCACTAATAATATCATATGTCTGGCACAGTCACCATATACTATGTGCTGCCTTCCTATGCCAAGTGCAGTATCCCGTCTCAAATAATTTCTTCATATCTCTGGCACAGTCACCATATGCTAGGTAGGTGCTCACATCCTATGCCAAGTACAGTATCCCATCTCTACTAATATCATCATATCTCTGTCACAGTCACCATATGCTAAGTGCTGACATCCTATGCCATGTGCAGTATCCCATCTCTAATAATCTCATCATATCTCTGGCACAGTCACCACACGTTAGGTGCTGCCATCCTATGCCAAGTGCAGTATACCATCTCTAATAATCTCATCATATCTCTGGCACACTCACCATATGCTATGTGCTACCATCCTATGCCAAGTGCTGTATCCCATCTCTAATAATCTCATAGCCCTGACACAGTCACCATATGCTAGGAGCTGCCACGCCATGCCAAGTGCAGTATCCCATCACTATATAATATCATATGTCTTGCACAGTCACCATATGCTAGGGGCTGCCATCGTATACCAAGTGCAGTATCACATCTCTAATAATCTCATCATATCTCTGGCACAGTCACCATATGGGAGGAGCTGCCACGCTATGCCAAGTGCAGTATCCCTTCACTAATAATATCATATGTCTGGCACAGTCACCATATGCTAGGTGCTGCCACCCTATGCCAAGTGCAGTATCCCATCTCCAATAATCTCATCATACAGTTGTCACAGTCACTACAAGCTAAGTGCTTCCATCCTATTCCAAGTGCAGTATCCCATCTCTAATAATCTCATCATATCTTTGGCACAATCACCATATACTATGTGCTGCCTTTCTATGCCAAGTGCAGTATCCCATCTCTAATAATTTCTTCATATCTCTGGCACAGTCACCATATGCTAGGTAGGTGCTCACATCCTATGCCAAGTGCAGTATCCCATCTCTAATAATCTCATCATGTCTCTTGCGCAGTCATCATATGTTGGGTGTCGCCATTTTATGCCAAGTGCAGTACCCCATCTCTAATGATCTCATCATATCTCTGGCACAGTCACCATATGCTAGTTTCTGCCATCCTATGCCAAGTGCAGTATCCCATCTCTAATCTCATCATATCCCTGGCACAGTCTCCATATGCTAGGCACTGCCATCCTATGCCAAGTGCAGTACCCCATCTCTAATCTCATCATATCCTTGGCACAGTCACCCTATGCTAGATGCTGCCAAGCTATGGCAAATGCAGTATCACATCTCTAATAATCTCATATCTCTGGCACAGCCACCATATGCTAGGCACTGTAATCCTATGCCAAGTGCAGTATCACATCTCTAATAATCTCATCATATCTTTGGCCAGTCCGCATATGCTAGGTGTTACCATCCTATGCCAAACGCAGTGTCCCATCTCTAATAATCTCATCACATCTCTTGCACAGTCACCACATGCTAGGTGCTGCCATCCTATGGCAAGTGCTGTATCACATCTCTAATAATCACATCATATCTCTGGCACAGTCACCATATGCTAGGCGCTGTCATCCTATGACACGTACAGTATCCCATCTCTACTAATATCATATCTCTGTCACAGTCACCATATGCTAAGTGCTGCCATCCTATGCCATGTGCAGTATCCCATCTCTAATAATCTCATCATATCTCTGGTACAGTCACCATATGCTAGGTGCTGCCATACTATGCCAAGTACAGTATCCCATCTCTACTAATATCGTCATATCTCTGTCACAGTGCCCATATGTTAAATGCTGCCATCCTATGCCATGTGCAGTATCCCATCTCTTATAATCTCATCATGTCTCTGGCACAGTCACCATATGTTAGGTGCTGCCATCCAATGCCAAGTGCAGTATCCCATCTCTATTATTGTCATCATATGTCTGGCACAGTCATCATAAACTAGTTGCTGACATCCTATGCCAAGTGCAGTGTCCCATCTCTAATAATCTCATCATATCTCTGGCACAGTCATCATATGTTAGGTGCTGCCATCCTATGCCAAGCGCAGTATCCCATCTCTAATAATCTCATCATATCTCTGGCACAGTCACCATAAAATGGGTGCTGCCATCCTTTGCCAAGTGCAGTATCCCATCTCTAATAATCTCATCATATCTCTGGCACAGTCACCATATGCTCGGTGCTGCCATCCTATGTCCAGTGCAGTATCACATCTCTGATCATCTCATCATATCTCTGGCACAGTCACCATATGTTAGGTGCTGCCATTAAATGCCAAGTGCAGTATCCCATCTCTAATATTCTTATCATATCTCTAGCACAGTCACCATAAACCAGGTGCTGACATCCTATGCCAAGTGCAGTATCCCATCTCCAATAATCTCATCATACCTTTGTCACAGTCACTACATGCTAGGTGCTTCCATCCTATGCAAGTGCAGTATCCCATCTAATAATCTCATCATATCTCTGGCACAGTCACCATATACTATTTGCTGCCATCCTATGCCAAGTGCAGTATCCCATCTCTAATAATATCATATCTCTGGCACAGTCACCATATGCTAGTTGCTGCCATCCTATGTCAAGTGCAATATCCCATCTCTAATAACCTCATCATATCTCTGGCACAGTCACCATATGATAGGTGCTGCCATACTATGCCAAGTGCAGTATCACATCTCTAACAATCTCATCATATCTCTGGCACAGTCTCCATATGCTAGGTGCTGTCATCCAATGCCAAGTGCAGTATCCCATCTCTAATAGTTTAATCATATCTCTGGCACAGTCACCATATGCTAGGTGCTGCCATCCTATGTCCAGTGCAGTATCACATATCTGATCATCTCATCATAACTCTGGCACAGTCACCATAAACTAGGTGCTGACATCCTATGCCAAGTGCAGTATTCCATCTCTAAAAATCTCATCATATCTCTGGCACAGTAATCATATGTTAGGTGCTTCCATCCTATGCCAAGTGCAGTATCCCATCTCTAATAATCTCATCATATCTCTGGCACAGTCACCATATGCTAGGTGCTGCCATCCTATGCCAGGTGCTGTATCACATCTCTAATAATCTCATCATGTCTCTGGCACAGTCACCACATGCTAGTTTCTACCATCCTATGCCAAGTTCAGTATCCCATCTCTAATCTCATCATATCCCTGGCACAGTCACCATATTCTAGGCACTGCTATCCTATGCCAAGTGCAGTACCCCATTCCTAATCTCATATCCCTGGCACAGTCACCCTATGCTAGGTGCTGCCAAGCTATGGCAAGTGCAGTATCACATCTCTAATAATCTCATATCTCTGGCACAGCCACCATATGCTAGGCACAGCAATCCTATGCCAAGTGCAGTATCACATCACTAATAATCTCATCATATCTCTGGCCCAGTCTGCATATACTAGGTGCTGCCATCCTATGCCAAGTGCAGTATCCCATCTCTAATAATCTCATCATATCTCTGGCACAGTCACCATATGCTAGGTGCTGCCATCCTATGTCCAGTGCAGTATCACATCTCTGATCATCTCATCATATCTCTGGCACAGTCACCATATGTTAGGTGCTGCCATTAAATGCCATCTCTAATATTCTCATCATATCTCTGGCACAGTCACCATAAACTAGGTGCTGACATCGTATGCCAAGTGCAGTATCCCATCTCCAATAATCTCATCATACCTTTGTCACAGTCACTACATGATAGGTGCTTCCATCCTATGCAAGTGCAGTATCCCATCTAATAATCTCATCATATCTCTGGCACAGTCACCATATACTATTTGCTGCCATCCTATGCCAAGTGCAGTATCCCATCTCTAATAATTTCTTCATATCTCTGGCACAGTCACCATATGCTAGGTGCTGCCATACTATGTGAAGTGTAATATCACATCTCTCATAATCTCATCATGCCTTTGGCACAGTCAGCATATGCTATGTGCTGCCATTCTATGCTATGTGCAGTATCCCATCTCTGATAATATCATATCTCTGGCACAGTCACCATGTGCTAGGTGCTGCCATCCTATGTCAAGTGCAGTATCCCATCTATAATAACCTCATCATATCTCTGGCACAGTCATCATATGCTAGGTGCTGCCATCCTATGCCAAATCAGTATCACATCTCTAATAATCTCATCATATCCCTGGCACAGTTTCCATATGCTAGGTGCTTTCATCCAATGCCAAGTGCAGTATGCCATCTCTAATAATCTCATTATATCTCTGGCACAGTCACCATAAACTGGGTGCTACCATCCCTTGCCAAGTGCAGTATCACATCTCTGATCATCTCATCATAACTCTGCAACAGTCACCATATGTTAGGTGCTGCCATCCAATGCCAAGTGCAGTATCCCATCTCTAATATTCTCATCATATCTCTGGCACAGTCACCATATGCTAGGTGCTGCCATCCTATGCCAAGTGCAGTATGCCATCACCAATAATCTCATCATATCTCTGGCACAGTCACCATATACTATGTGATGCCTTTCTATGCCAAATGCAGTATCCCATCTCTAATAATCTCTTCATATCTCTGGTGCAGTCATCATATGCTAGGTAGGTGCTCACATCCTATGCCAAGTGCAGTATCCCGTCTCTGATAATCTCATCATTTCTCTTGCACAGTCATCATATGTTAGGTGCCGCCATCCTATGCCAAGTGCAGTATCCCATCTCTAATAGTATCATCATATCTCTGGCAGAGTCACCATATGCTAGGTGCTGCCATCCTATGCCAAGCACAGTACCCCATCTCTAATCTCATCATATCCTTGGCACAGTCACCATATGATAGGTGCTGCCAAGCTATGGCAAGTGCATTATCCCATCTCTAATAATCTCATCATATCTCTGGCACAGTCACCATATGCTAGTTTCTGCCATCCTATGCCAAGTGCATTATCCCATCTCTAATCTCATCATATCCCTGGCACAGTCACCATATGCTAGGCACTGCCATCCTATGCCAAGTGCAGTATCCCATCTCTAATCTCATCATATCCCTGGCAGAGTCACCATATGCTAGGTGCTGCCATCCTATGCCAAGCACAGTACCCCATCTCTAATCTCATCATATCCTTGGCACAGTCACCATATGCTAGGTGCTGCCAAGCTATGGCAAGTGCATTATCCCATCTCTAATAATCTCATCATATCTCTGGCACAGTCACCATATGCTAGTTTCTGCCATCCTATGCCAAGTGCATTATCCCATCTCTAATCTCATCATATCCCTGGCACAGTCACCATATGCTAGGCACTGCCATCCTATGCCAAGTGCAGTATCACATCAGTAATAACCTCATCATATCTCCTGCCAGTCCGCATATGCTAGGTGTTACCATCCTATGCCAAACGCAGTGTCCCATCTCTAATAATCTCATCACATCTCTTCCACAGTCACCACATCCTAGGTGCTGCCATCCTATGGCAAGTGCAGTATCACATCTCTAATAATCTCATATCTCTGACACAGCCACCATGTGCTAGGTGCTGCCATCCTATGCCGAGTGCAGTATCCTATCTCTAATAAGATCATGCTATCTCTGGCACAGTCACTATTTGCAAGGTGCAGCCATACTATGCCAAGTGCAGTATCCCATCTCTAATAATCTCATCATATCTCTGGCACGCTCACCATATGCTATGTGCTACCATCCTATGCCAAGTGCCGTATCCCATCTCTAATAATCTCATATCCCTGGCACAGTCACCATATGCTAGGAGCTGCCACGCTATGCCAAGTGCAGTATCCCATCACTAATAATATCATATGTCTTGCACAGTCACCATATGCTAGGGGCTGCCATCGTATACCAAGTGCAGTATCACATCTCTAATAATCTCATCATATCTCTGGCACAGTCACCATATGGTAGGAGCTGCCACGCTATGCCAAGTGAAGTATCCCTTCACTAATAATATCATATGTCTGGCACAATCACCATATGGTAGGTAGGTGCTGCCATCCTATGCGAAGTGTAATATCACATCTCTCATAATCTCATCATGTTTCTGGCACAGTCAGCATATGCTAGGTACTGCCATTCTATGCCAACTGCAGTATCCCATCTCTAATAATATCATATCTCTGGTACAGTCACCATATGCTAGTTGCTGCCATCCTATGTCAAGTGCAGTATCCCATCTCTAATATCCTCATCATATCTCTGGCACAGTCACCATATGATAGGTGCTGCCATCCTATGGCAAGTGATGTATCACATCTCTAATAATCTCATATCACTGACACAGCCACCATGTGCTAGGTGCTGCCATCCTATGCCGAATGCAGTATCCTATCTCTAATAAGATCATGCTATCTCTGGCACAGTCACTATTTGCTAGGTGCAGCCATCCTATGCCAAGTGCCGTATCCCATCTCTAATAATCTCATATCCCTGGCACAGTCACCATATGCTAGGAGCTGCCATCCTATGCCAAGTGCAGTATCCCATCTCTAATCTCATCATATCCCTGGCACAGTCACCATATGCTAGGCACTGCCATCCTATGCCAAGTGCAGTACCCCATCTCTAATCTCATCATATCCTTGGCACAGTCACCCTATGCTAGATGCTGCCAAGCTATGGCAAATGCAGTATCACATCTCTAATAATCTCAAATCTCTGGCACAGCCACCATATGCTAGGCGCTGCAATCCTATGCCAAGTGCAGTATCACATCACTAATAATCTCACCATATCTCTGGCCAGTCCGCATATGCTAGGTGTTACCATCCTATGCCAAACGCAGTGTCCCATCTCTAATAATCTCATCACATCTCTTGCACAGTCACCACATGCTAGGTGCTGCCATGCTATGCCAAGTGCAGTATCCCTTCACCAATAATATCATATGTCTGGCACAGTCACCATATGCTAGGGGCTGCCATCGTATACCAAGTGCAATATCCCATCTCTAATAATCTCATCATATCTCTGGCACAGTCACCATATACTATGTGCTGCCTTCCTATGCCAAGTGCAGTATCCCGTCTCTAATAATTTCTTCATATCTCTGGCACAGTCACCATATGCTAGGTAGGTGCTCACATCCTATGCCAAGTACAGTATCCCATCTCTAATAATCTCATCATATCTCTGGCACACTCACCATATGCTATGTGCTACCATCCTATGCCAAGTGCCGTATCCCATCTCTAATAATCTCATATCCCTGGCACAGTCACCATATGCTAGGAGCTGCCACGCTATGCCAAGTGCAGTATCCCATCACTCATAATATCATATGTCTTGCACAGTCACCATATGCTAGGGGCTGCCATCGTATACCAAGTGCAGTATCACATCTCTAATAATCTCATCATATCTCTGGCACAGTCACCATATGGTAGGAGCTGCCACGCTATGCCAAGTGCAGTATCCCTTCACTAATAATATCATATGTCTGGCACAGTCACCATATGCTAGGTGCTGCCATCCTATGCCAAGTGCAGTATCCCATCTCCAATAATCTCATCATACCTTTGTCACAGTCACTACAAGCTAAGTGCTTCCATCCTATGCCAAGTGCAGTATCCCATCTCTAATAATCTCATCATATCTTTGGCACAGTCACCATATACTATGTGCTGCCTTTCTATGCCAAGTGCAGTATCACATCTCTAATAATTTCTTCATATCTCTGGCACAGTCACCATTTGCTAGGTTGGTGCTCACATCCTATGCCAAGTGCAGTATCCCATCTCTAATAATCTCATCATGTCTCTTGCGCAGTCATCATATGTTAGGTGCCGCCATTTTATGCCAAGTGCAGTATCCCATCTCTAATAATCTCATCATATCTCTGGCACAGTCACCATATGCTAGTTTCTGCCATCCTATGCCAAGTGCAGTATCCCATCTCTAATCTCATCATATCCCTGGCACAGTCTCCATATGCTAGGCACTGCCATCCTATGCCAAGTGCAGTACCCCATCTCTAATCTCATCATATCCTTGGCACAGTCACCCTATGCTAGATGCTGCCAAGCTATGGCAAATGCAGTATCACATCTCTAATAATCTCATATCTCTGGCACAGCCACCATATGCTAGGCGCTGTAATCCTATGCCAAGTGCAGTATCACATCACTAATAATCTCATCATATCTCTGGCCAGTCCGCATATGCTAGGTGTTACCATCCTATGCCAAACGCAGTGTCCCATCTCTAATAATCTCATCACATCTCTTGCACAGTCACCACATGCTAGGTGCTGCCATCCTATGGCAAGTGCTGTATCACATCTCTAATAAGATCAGTTTATCTCTGGCACAGACACTATTTACTAGTTGCAGCCATCCTATTCCAGGTCCAGCATCCCTTCTCTAATAATCACATCATATCTCTGGCACAGTCACCATATGCTAGGCGCTGTCATCCTATGCCAAGTACAGTATCCCATCTCTACTAATATCATCATATCTCTGTCACAGTCACCATATGCTAAGTGCTGCCATCCTATGCCAAGTACAGTATCCCATATCTACTAATGTCGTCATATCTCTGTCACAGTGCCCATATGTTAAATGCTGCCATCCTATGCCATGTGCAGTATCCCATCTCTTATAATCTCATCATGTCTCTGGCACAGTCACCATATGTTAGGTGCTGCCATCCAATGCCAAGTGCAGTATCCCATCTCTATTATTGTCATCATATGTCTGGCACAGTCACCATAAACTAGTTGCTGACATCCTATGCCAAGTGCAGTGTCCCATCTCTAATAATCTCATCATATCTCTGGCACAGTCATCATATGTTAGGTGCTGCCATCCTTTGCCAAGTGCAGTATCCCATCTCTAATAATCTCATCATATCTCTGGCACAGTCACCATATGCTAGGTGCTGCCATCCTATGTCCAGTGCAGTATCACATCTCTGATCTAGTACCCCATCCCTAATCTCATATCCCTGGCACAGTCACCCTATGCTAGGTGCTGCCAAGCTATGGCAAGTGCAGTATCACATCTCTAATAATCTCATATCTCTGGCACAGCCACCATATGCTAGGCACAGCAATCCTATGCCAAGTGCAGTACCTCATCTCTAATAATCTCATCATATCTCTGGCCCAGTCTGCATATGCTAGGTGCTGCCATCCTATGCCAAGTGCAGTATCCCATCTCTAATAATCTCATCATATCTCTGGCACAGTCACCATATGCTAGGTGCTGCCATCCTATATCCAGTGCAGTATCACATCTCTGATCATCTCATCATATCTCTGGCACAGTCACCATATGTTAGGTGCTGCCATTAAATGCTATCTCTAATATTCTCAACATATCTCTGGCACAGTCACCATAAACTAGGTGCTGACATCGTATGCCAAGTGCAGTATCCCATCTCCAATAATCTCATCAAACCTTTGTCACAGTCACTACATGCTAGGTGCGTCCATCCTATGCAAGTGCAGTATCCCATCTAATAATCTCATCATATCTCTGGCACAGTCACCATATACTATTTTCTGCCATCTTATGTGAAGTGTAATATCACATCTCTCATAATCTCATCATGTCTTTGACACAGTCAGCATATGCTATGTGCTGCCATTCTATGCCATTTGCAGTATCCCATCTCTGATAATATCATATCTCTGGCACAGTCACCATATGCTAGGTGCTGCCATCCTATGTCAAGTGCAGTATCCCATCTATAATAACCTCATCATATCTCTGGCACAGTCATCATATGCTACGTGCTGCCATACTATGCCAAGTGCAGTATCACATCTCTAATAATCTCATCATATCTCTGGCACAGTCTCCATATGCTAGGTGCTTTCATCCAATGCCAAGTGCAGTATCCCATCTCTAATAATATCATTATATCTCTGGCACAGTCACCATAAACTGGGTGCTACCATCCTTTGCCAAGTGCAGTATCACATCTCTGATCATCTCATCATAACTCTGCAACAGTCACCATATGTTAGGTGCTGCCATCCAATGCCAAGTGCAGTATCCCATCTCTAATATTCTCATCATATCTCTGGCACAGTCACCATATGCTAGGTAGGTGCTCACATCCTATGCCAAGTGCAGTATCCCATCTCTAATAATCTCATCATGTCTCTTGCACAGTCATCATATGTTAGGTGACGCCATCCTATGCTAAGTGCAGTATCCCATCTCTAATAGTATCATCATATCTCTGGCAGAGTCACCATATGCTAGGTGCTGCCATCCTATGCCAAGCACAGTACCCCATCTCTAATCTCATCATATCCTTGGCACAGTCACCATATGCTAGGTGCTGCCAAGCTATGGCAAGTGCATTATCCCATCTCTAATAATCTCATCATATCTCTGGCACAGTCACCATATGCTAGTTTCTGCCATCCTATGCCAAGTGCAGTATCCCATCTCTAATCTCATCATATCCCTGGCAGAGTCACCATATGCTAGGTGCTGCCATCCTATGCCAAGCACAGTACCCCATCTCTAATCTCATCATATCCTTGGCACAGTCACCATATGCTAGGTGCTGCCAAGCTATGGCAAGTGCATTATCCCATCTCTAATAATCTCATCATATCTCTGGCACAGTCACCATATGCTAGTTTCAGCCATCCTATGCCAAGTGCAGTATCCCATCTCTAATCTCATCATATCCCTGGCACAGTCACCATATGGTAGGAGCTGCCACGCTATGCCTAGTGCAGTATCCCTTCACTAATAATATCATATGTCTGGCACAGTCACCATATGCTAGGTGCTGCCATCCTATGCCAAGTGCAGTATCACATCTCTAATAATTTCTTCATATCTCTGGTGCAGTCACCATATGCTAGGTAGGTGCTCACATCCTATGCCAAGTGCAGTATCCCATCTCTAATAATCTCATCATTTCTCTTGCACAGTCATCATATGTTAGGTGCCGCCATCCTATGCCAAGTGCAGTATCCCATCTCTTATAGTATCATCATATCTCTGGCAGAGTCACCATATGCTAGGTGCTGCAATCCTATGCCAAGCACAGTACCCCATCTCTAATCTCATCATATCCTTGGCACAGTCACCATATGCTAGGTGCTGCCAAGCTATGGCAAGTGCATTATCCCATCTCTAATAATCTCATCATATCTCTGGCACAGTCACCATAGGCTAGTTTCTGCCATCCTATGCCAAGTGCAGTATCCCATCTCTAATCTCATCATATCCCTGGCAGAGTCACCATATGCTAGGTGCTGCCATCCTATGCAAAGCACAGTACCCCATCTCTAATCTCATCATATCCTTGGCACAGTCACCATATGCTAGGTGCTGGCAAGCTATGGCAAGTGCATTATCCCATCTCTAATAATCTCATCATATCTCTGGCACAGTCACCATATGCTAGTTTCTGCCATCCTATGCCAAGTGCAGTATCCCATCTCTAATCTCATCATATCCCTGGCACAGTCATCATATGCTAGGCACTGCCATCCTATGCCAAGTGCAGTACCACATCTCTAATCTCATCATATCCTTGGCACAGTCACCCTATGCTAGGTGCTGCCAAGCTCTGGCAAATGCAGTATCACATCTCTAATAATTGCATATCTGTGGCACAGCCACCATATGCTAGGCGCTGCAATCCTATGCCAAGTGCAGTATCACATCACTAATAATCTCATCATATCTCTGGCCAGTCTGCATATGCTAGGTGTTACCATCCTATGCCAAACGCAGTGTCCCATCTCTAATAATCTCATCACATCTCTTCCGCAGTCACCACATGCTAGGTGCTGCCATCCTATGGCAAGTGCAGTATTACATCTCTAATAATCTCATATCTCTGACACAGCCACCATGTGCTAGGTGCTGCCATCCTATGCCGAGTGCAGTATCATATCTCTGATAAGATCATGCTATCTCTGGCACAGTCACTATTTGCAAGGTGCAGCCATCCTATGCCAAGTGCAGTATCCCATCTCTAATAATCTCATCATATCTTTGGCACACTCATCATATGCTATGTGCTACCATCCTATGCCAAGTGCCGTATCCCATCTCTAATAATCTCATATCCCTGGCACAGTGACCATATGCTAGGAGCTGCCACGCTATGCCAAGTGCAGTATCCCATCACTAATAATATCATATGTCTTGCACAGTCACCATATGCTAGGGGCTGCCATCGTATACCAAGTGCAGTATCACATCTCTAATAATCTCATCATATCTCTGGCACAGTCACCATATGGTAGGAGCTGCCACGCTATGCCAAGTGCAGTATCCTTTCACTAATAATATCATATGTCTGTCACAATCGCCATATGCTAGGTAGATGCTGCCATCCTATGCGAAGTGTAATATCACATCTCTCATAATCTCATCATGTTTCTGGCACAGTCAGCATATGCTAGGTGCTGCCATTCTATACAAACTGCAGTATCCCATCTCTAATAATATCATCTCTCTGGTACAGTCACCATATGCTAGTTGCTGCCATCCTATGTCAAGTGCAGTATCCCATCTCTAATAACCTCATCATATCTCTGGCACAGTCACCATATGATAGGTGCTGCCATACTATGCCAAGTGCAGTATCACATCTCTAACAATCTCATCATATCTCTGGCACAGTCTCCATATGCTAGGTGCTGCCATCCTATGGCAAGTGATGTATCACATCTCTAATAATCTCATATCTCTGACACAGCCACCATGTGCTAGGTGCTGCCATCCTATGCCGAGTGCAGTATCCTATCTCTAATAAGATCATGCTATCTCTGGCACAGTCACTATTTGCTAGGTGCAGCCATCCTATGCCAAGTGCAGTATCCCATCTCTAATAATCTCATCATATCTCTGGCACACTCACCATATGCTATGTGCTACCATCCTATGCCAAGTGCCGTATCCCATCTCTAATAATCTCATATCCCTGGCACAGTCACCATATGCTAGGAGCTGTCACGCTATGCCAAGTGCAGTATCCCATCACTAATAATATCATATGTCTTGCACAGTCACCATATGCTAGGGGCTGCCATCGTATACCAAGTGCAGTATCACATCTCTAATAATCTCATCATATCTCTGGCACAGTCACCATATGGTAGGAGCTGCCACGCTAGGCCAAGTGCAGTATCCCTTCACTAATAATATCATATGTCTGGCACAATCACCATATGCTAGGTAGGTGCTGCCATCCTATGCGAAGTGTAATATCACATCTCTCATAATCTCATCATGTTTCTGGCGCAGTCAGCATATGCTAGGTGCTTCCATTCTATGCCAACTGCAGTATCCTATCTCTAATAATATCATATCTCTGGTACAGTCACCATATGCTAGTTGCTGCCATCCTATGTCAAGTGCAGTATCCCATCTCTAATAACCTCATCATATCTCTGGCACAGTCACCATATGATAGGTGCTGCCATACTATGCCAAGTGCAGTATCACATCTCTAACAATCTCATCATATCTCTGGCACAGTCTCCATATGCTACGTGCTGCCATCCTATTGCAAGTGATGTATCACATCTCTAATAATCATATATCTCTGACACAGCCACCATGTGCTAGGTGCTGCCATCCTATGCCGAGGGCAGTATCCCATCTCTAATAGTATCATCATATCTCTGGCAGAGTCACCATATGCTAGGTGCTGCCATCCTATGCCAAGCACAGTACCCCATCTCTAATCTCATCATATCCTTGGCACAGTCACCATATGCTAGGTGCTGCCAAGCTATGGCAAGTGCATTATCCCATCTCTAATAATCTCATCATATCTCTGGCACAGTCACCATATGCTAGTTTCTGCCATCCTATGCCAAGTGCAGTATCCCATCTCTAATCCCATCATATCCCTGGCACAGTCACCATATGGTAGGAGCTGCCACGCTATGCCAAGTGCAGTATCCCTTCACTAATAATATCATATGTCTGGCACAGTCACCCTATGCTAGGTGCTGCCATCCTATGCCAAGTACAGTATCCCATCTCTACTAATATCGTCATATCTCTGTCACAGTGCCCATATGCTAAATGCTGCCATCCTATGCCATGTGCAGTATCCCATCTCTGATAATATCATATCTCTGGCACAGTCACCATATGCTAGGTGCTGCCATCCTATGCCAAGTGCAGTATCCCATCTATAATAACCTCATCATATCTCTGGCACAGTCGTCATATGCTAGGTGCTGCCATACTATGCCAAGTGCAGTATCACATCTCTAATAATCTCATCATATCTCTGGCACAGTCTCCGTATGCTAGGTGCTTTCATCCAATGCCAAGTGCAGTATCCCATCTGTAATAATCTCATTATATCTCTGGCACAGTCACCATAAACTGGGTGCTGCCATCCTTTGCCAAGTGCAGTATCACATCTCTGATCATCTCATCATAACTCTGAAACAGTCACCATATGTTAGGTGCTGCCATCCAATGCCAAGTGCAGTATCCCATCTCTAATATTCTCATCATATCTCTGGCACAGTCACCATACGGTAGGAGCTGCCACACTATGCCAAGTGCAGTATCCCTTCACTAATAATGTCATATGTCTGGCACAGTCACCATATGCTAGGTGCTGCCATCCTATGCCAAGTGCAGTATGCCATCACCAATAATCTCATCATATCTCTGGCACAGTCACCATATACTATGTGATGCCTTTCTATGCCAAGTGCAGTATCCCATCTCTAATAATTTCTTCATATCTCTGGTGCAGTCACCATATGCTAGGTAGGTGCTCACATCCTATGCCAAGTGCAGTATCCCATCTCTAATAATCTCATCATGTCTCTTGCACAGTCATCATATGTTAGGTGCCGCCATCCTATGCTAAGTGCAGTATCCCATCTCTAATAGTATCATCATATCTCTGGCAGAGTCACCATATGCTAGGTGCTGCCATCCTATGCCAAGCACAGTACCCCATCTCTAATCTCATCATATCCTTGGCACAGTCACCATATGCTAGGTGCTGCCAAGCTATGGCAAATGCATTATCCCATCTCTAATAATCTCATCATATCTCTGGCACAGTCACCATATGCTAGTTTCTGCCATTCTATGCCAAGTGCAGTATCCCATCTCTAATCTCATCATATCCCTGGCAGAGTCACCATATGCTAGGTGCTGCCATCCTATGCCAAGCACAGTACCCCATCTCTAATCTCATCATATCCTTGGCACAGTCACCATATGCTAGGTGCTGCCAAGCTATGGCAAGTGCATTATCCCATCTCTAATAATCTCATCATATCTCTGGCACAGTCACCATATGCTAGTTTCTGCCATCCTATGCCAAGTGCAGTATCCCATCTCTAATCCCATCATATCCCTGGCACAGTCACCATATGGTAGGAGCTGCCACGCTATGCCAAGTGCAGTATCCCTTCACTAATAATATCATATGTCTGGCACAGTCACCCTATGCTAGGTGCTGCCATCCTATGCCAAGTACAGTATCCCATCTCTACTAATATCGTCATATCTCTGTCACAGTGCCCATATGCTAAATGCTGCCATCCTATGCCATGTGCAGTATCCCATCTCTTATAATCTCATCATGTCTCTGGCACAGTCACCATATGTTAGGTGCTGCCATCCAATGCCAAGTGCAGTATCCCATCTCTATTATTGTCATCATATGTCTGGCACAGTCACCATAAACTAGTTGCTGACATCCTATGCCAAGTGCAGTGTCCCATCTCTAATAATCTCATCATACCTCTGGCACAGTCATCATATGTTAGGTGCTGCCATCCTATGCCAAGTGCAGTATCCCATCTCTAATAATCTCATCATATCTCTGGCACAGTCACCATAAAATGGGTGCTGCCATCCTTTGCCAAGTGCAGTATCCCATCTCTAATAATCTCATCATATCTCTGGCACAGTCACCATATGCTAGGTGCTGCCATCCTATGTCCAGTGCAGTATCACATCTCTGATCATCTCATCATATCTCTGGCACAGTCACCATATGTTAGGTGCTGCCATTAAATGACAAGTGCAGTATCCCATCTCTAATATTCTCATCATATCTCTGGCACAGTCACCATAAACCAGGTGCTGACATCCTATGCCAAGTGCAGTACCACATCTCCAATAATCCCTTCATACCTTTGTCACAGTCACTACATGCTAGGTGCTTCCATCCTATGCAAGAGCAGTATCCCATCTAATAATCTCATCATATCTCTGGCACAGCCACCATATACTATTTGCTGCCATCCTATGCCAAGTGCAGTATCCCATCTCTAATAATATCATATCTCTGGCACAGTCACCATATGCTAGTACTGCGATCCTATGTCAAGTGCAGTATCCCATCTCTAATAACCTCATCATATCTCTGGCACAGTCACCATATGATAGGTGCTGCCATAATATGCCAAGTGCAGTATCACATCTCTAACAATCTCATCATATCTCTGGCACAGTCTCCATATGATAGGTGCTGTCATCCAATGCCAAGTGCAGTATCCCATCTCTAATAGTTTCATCATATCTCTGACACAGTCACCATATGCTAGGTGCTGCCATCCTATGTCCAGTGCAGTATCACATATCTGATCATCTCATCATAACTCTGGCACAGTCACCATATGTTAGGTGCTGCCATCCAATGCCAAGTGCAGTATCCCATCTCTAATATTCTCATCATATCTCTGGCACAGTCACCATAAACTAGGTGCTGACATCCTATGCCAAGTGCAGTATCCCATCTCTAAAAATCTCATCATATCTCTGGCACAGTCATCATATGTTAGGTGCTTCCATCCTATGCCAAGTGCAGTATCCCATCTCTAATAATCTCATCATATCTCTGGCACAGTCACCATATGCTTGGTGCTGCGATCCTATGCCAGGTGCTGTATCACATCTCTAATAATCTCATCATGTCTCTGGCACAGTCACCACATGCTAGTTTCTGCCATCCTATGCCAAGTTCAGTATCCCATCTCTAATCTCATCATATCCCTGGCACAGTCACCATATTCTAGGCACTGCCATCCTATGCCAAGTGCAGTACCCCATCCCTAATCTCATATCCCTGGCACAGTCACCCAATGCTTGATGCTGCCAAGCTACGGCAAGTGCAGTATCACATCTCTAATAATCTCATATCTCTGGCACAGCCACCATATGCTAGGCACAGCAATCCTATGCCAAGTGCAGTACCTAATCTCTAATAATCTCATCATATCTCTGGCCCAGTATGCATATGCTAGGTGCTGCCATCCTATGCCAAGTGCAGTATCCCATCTCTGATAATCTCATCATATCTCTGGCACAGTCACCATATGCTAGGGTCTGCCATCCTATGTCCAGTGCAGTATTCCATCTCTAATAATCTCATCACATCTCTGGCACACTCACCATATGCTATATGCTACCATCCTATGCCAAGTGCCGTATCCCATCTCTAATAATCTCATATCTCTGGCACAGTCACTATTTGCTAGGTGCAGCCATCCTATGCCAAGTGCAGTATCCCATCTCTAATAATCTCATCATATCTCTGGCACACTCACCATATGCTATGTGCTACCATCCTATGCCAAGTGCCGTATCCCATCTCTAATAATCTCATATCCCTGGCACAGTCACCATATGCTGGGAGCTGCCACGCTATGCCAAGTGCAGTATCCCATCTCTAATAATATCATATCTCTGGTACAGTCACCATATGCTAGTTGCTGCCATCCTATGTCAAGTGCAGTATCCCATCTCTAATAACCTCATCATATCTCTGGCACAGTCACCATATGATAGGTGCTGCCATACTATGCCAAGTGCAGTATCACATCTCTAATAATCTCATATCTCTGACACAGCCACCATGTGCTAGGTGCTGCCATCCTATGCCGAGTGCATTATCCTATCTCTAATAAGATCATGCTATCTCTGGCACAGTTACTATTTGCTAGGTGCAGCCATCCTATGCCAAGTGCAGTATCCCATCTCTAATAATCTCATCATCTCTCTGGCACACTCACCATATGCTATGTGCTACCATCCTATGCCAAGTGCCGTATCCCATCTCTAATAATCTCATATCCCTGGCACAGTCACCATATGCTAGGAGCTGCCACGCTATGCCAAGTTCAGTATCCCATCACTAATAATATCATATGTCTTGCACAGTCACCATATGCTAGGGGCTGCCATCGTATACCAAGTGCAGTATCACATCTCTAATAATCTCATCATATCTCTGGCACAGTCACCATATGGTAGGTGCTGCCACGCTATGCCAAGTGCAGTATCCCTTCACTAATAATATCATATGTCTGGCACAATCACCATATGCTAGGTAGGTGCTGCCATCCTATGCGAAGTGTAATATCACATCTCTCATAATCTCATCATGTTTCTGGGACAGTCAGCATATGCTAGGTGCTGCCATTCTATGCCAACTGCAGTATCCCATCTCTAATAATATCATATCTCTGGTACAGTCACCATATGCTAGTTGCTGCCATCCTATGTCAAGTGCAGTATCCCATCTGTAATAACCTCGTCATATCTCTGGCACAGTCACCATATGATAGGTGCTGCCATACTATGCCAAGTGCAGTATCACATCTATAACAATCTCATCATATCTCTGGCACAGTCTCCATATGCTAGGTGCTGGCATCCTATGGCAAGTGATGTATCACATCTCTAATAATCTCATATCTCTGACACAGCCACCATGTGCTAGGTGCTGCCATCCTATGCCGAGGGCAGTATCCTATCTCTAATAAGATCATGTTATCTCTGGCACAGACACTATTTGCTAGGTGCAGCCATCCTATTCCAGGTCCAGCATCCCTTCTCTAATAATCACATCATATCTCTGGCACAGTGACCATATGCTATGCGCTGTCATCCTATGCCAAGTACAGTATCCCATCTCTACTAATATCATCATATCTCTGTCACAGTCACCATATGCTAAGTGCTGCCATCCTATGCCATGTGCAGTATCCCATCTCTAATAATCTCATCATATCTCTGGTACAGTCACCATATGCTAGGTGCTGCCATCCTATGCCAAGTACAGTATCCCATCTCTACTAATATCGTCATATCTCTGTCACAATGCCCATATGCTAAATGCTGCCATCCTATGCCATGTGCAGTATCCCATCTCTGATAATATCATATCTCTGGCACAGTCACCATATGCTAGGTGCTGCCATCCTATGTCAAGTGCAGTATCCCATCTATAATAACCTCATCGTATCTCTGGCACAGTCATCATATGCTAGGTTCTGCCATACTATGCCAAGTGCAGTATCACATCTCTAATAATCTCATCATATCTCTGGCACAGTCTCCATATGCTAGGTGCTTTCATCCAATGCCAAGTACAGTATCCCATCTGTAATAATCTCATTATATCTCTGGCACAGTCACCATAAACTGGGTGCTACCATCCTTTGCCAAGTGCAGTATCACATCTCTGATCTCATCATATCCTTGGCACAGTCACCCTATGCTAGGTGCTGCCAAGCTCTGGTAAATGCAGTATCACATCTCTAATAATCGCATATCTGTGGCACAGCCACCATATGCTAGGCGCTGCAATCCTATGCCAAGTCCAGTATCACATCACTAATAATCTCATCATATCTCTGGCCAGTCTGCATATGCTAGGTGTTACCATCCTATGCCAAACGCAGTGTCCCATCTCTAATAATCTCATCACATCTCTTCCACAGTCACCACATGCTAGGTGCTGCCATCCTATGGCAAGTGCAGTATCACATCTCTAATAATCTCATATCTCTGACACAGCCACCATGTGCTAGGTGCTGCCATCCTATGCCGAGTGCAGTATCCTATCTCTAATAAAATCATGCTATCTCTGGCACAGTCACTATTTGCTAGGTGCAGCCATCCTATGCCAAGTGCAGTATCCCATCTCTAATAATCTCATCATATCTCTGGCACACTCACCATATGCTATGTGCTACCATCCTATGCCAAGTGCCATATCCCATCTCTAATAATCTCATATCCCTGGCACAGTCACCATATGCTAGAAGCTGCCACGCTATGCCAAGTGCAGTATCCCATCACTAACAATATCATATGTCTTGCACAGTCACCATATGCTAGGGGCTGCCATCGTATACCAAGTGCAGTATCACATCTCTAATAATCTCATCATATCTCTGGCACAGTCACCATATGGTAGGAGCTGCCACGCTATGCCAAGTGCAGTATCCCTTCACTAATAATATCATATGTCTGGCACAATCACCATATGCTAGGTAGGTGCTGCCATCCTATGCGAAGTGTAATATCACATCTCTCATAATTTCATCATGTTTCTGGCACAGTCAGCATATGCTAGGTGCTGCCATTCTATGCCAACTGCAGTATCCCATCTCTAATAATATCATATCTCTGGTACAGTCACCATATGCTAGTTGCTGCCATCCTATGTCAAGTGCAGTATCCCATCTCTAATAACCTCATCATATCTCTGGCACAGTCACCATATGATAGGTGCTGCCATACTATGCCAAGTGCAGTATCACATCTATAACAATCTCATCATATCTCTGGCACAGTCTCCATATGATGGGTGCTGCCATCCTATGGCAAGTGATGTATCACATCTCTAATAATCTCATATCTCTGACACAGCCACCATGTGCTAGGTGCTGCCATCCTATGCCGAGGGCAGTATCCTATCTCTAATAAGATCATGTTATCTCTGGAACAGACATTATTTGCTAGGTGCAGCCATCCTATTCCAGGTCCAGCATCCCTTCTCTAATAATCGCATCATATCTCTGGCACAGTCACCATATGCTAGGCGCTGTCATCCTATGCCAAGTACAGTATCCCATCTCTACTAATATCATCATATCTCTGTCACAGTCACCATATGCTAAGTGCTGCCATCCTATGCCATGTGCAGTATCCCATCTCTAATAATCTCATCATATCTCTGGTACAGTCACCATATGTTAGGTGCTGCCATCCAATGCCAAGTGCAGTATCCCATCTCTATTATTGTCATCATATGTCTGGCACAGTCACCATAAACTAGTTGCTGACATCCTATGCCAAGTGCAGTGTCCCATCTCTAATAATCTCATCATATCTCTGGCAGAGTCATCATATGTTAGGTGCTGCCATCCTATGCCAAGTGCAGTATCCCATCTCTAATAATCTCATCATATCTCTGGCACAGTCACCATAAAATGGGTGCTGCCATCCTTTGCCAAGTGCAGTATCCCATCTCTAATAATCTCATCATATCTCTGGCACAGTCACCATATGCTAGGTGCTGCCATCCTATGTCCAGTGCAGTATCACATCTCTGATCATCTCATCATATCTCTGGCACAGTCACCATATGTTAGTTGCTGCCATTAAATGCCAAGTGCAGTATCCCATCTCTAATATTCTCATCATATCTCTGGCACAGTCACCATAAACCAGGTGCTGACATCCTATGCCAAGTGCAGTATCCCATTTCCAATAATCTCATCATACCTTTGTCACAGTCACTACATGCTAGGTGCTTCCATCCTATGCAAGTGCAGTATCCCATCTAATAATCTCATCATATCTCTGGCACAGTCACCATATACTATTTTCTGCCATCCTATGCCAAGTGCAGTATCCCATCTCTAATAATATCATATCTCTGGCACTGTCACCATATGCTAGTTGCTGCCATAAAATGTCAAGTGCAGTATCCCATCTCTAATAACCTCATCATATCTCTGGCACAGTCACTATATGATAGGTGCTGCCATACTATGCCAAGTGCAGTATCCCATCTCTAATAGTATCATCATATCTCTGGCAGAGTCACCATATGCTAGGTGGTGCCATCCTATGCCAAGCACAGTACCCAATCTCTAATCTCATCATATCCTTGGCACAGTCACCATATGCTAGGTGCTGCCAAGCTATGGCAAGTGCATAATCCCATCTCTAATAATCTCATCATATCTCTGGCACAGTCACCATATGCTAGTTTCTGCCATCCTATGCCAAGTGCAGTATCCCATCTCTAATCTCAACATATCCCTGGCAGAGTCACCATATGCTAGGTGCTGCCATCCTATGCCAAGCACAGTACCCCATCTCTAATCTCATCATATCCTTGGCACAGTCAACATATGCTAGGTGCTGCCAAGCTAGGGCAAGTGCATTATCCCATCTCTAATAATCTAATCATATCTCTGGCACAGTCACCATATGCTAATTTCTGCTATCCGATGCCAAGTGCAGTATCCCATCTCTAATCTCATCATATCCCTGGCACAGTCACCATATGGTAGGAGCTTCCACGCTATGCCAAGTGCAGTATCCCTTCACTAATAATATCATATGTCTGGCACAGTCGCCATATGCTAGGTGCTGCCATCCTATGCCAAGTGCAGTATGCCATCACCAATAATCTCATCATATATTTGGCACAGTCACCATATACTATGTGATGCCTTTCTATGCCAAGTGCAGTATCCCATCTCTAATAATTTCTTCATATCCCTGGTGCAGTCACCATATGCTAGGTAGGTGCTCACATCCTATGCCAAGTGCAGTATCCCATCTCTAATAATCTCATCATGTCTCTTGCACAGTCATCATATGTTAGGTGCCACCATCCTATGCCAAGTGCAGTATCCCATCTCTAATAGTATCATCATATCTCTGGCAAAGTCACCATATGCTAGGTGCTGCCATCCTATGCCAAGCACAGTACCCCATCTCTAATCTCATCATATCCTTGGCACAGTCACCATATGCTAGGTGCTGCCAAGCTATGGCAAGTGCATTATCCCATCTCTAATAATCTCATCATATCTCTGGCACAGTCACCATATGCTAGATTCTGCCATCCTATGCCAAGTGCAGTATCCCATCTCTAATCTCATCATATCCCTGGCAGAGTCACCATATGCTAGGTGCTGCCATCCTATGCCAAGCACAGTACCCCATCTCTAATCTCATCATATCCTTGGCACAGTCACCATATGCTAGGTGCTGCCAAGCTATGGCAAGTGCATTATCCCATCTCTAATAATCTCATCATATCTCTGGCACAGTGACCATATGCTAGTTTCTGCCATTATATGCCAAGTGCAGTACCGCATCTCTAATCTCATCATATCCTTGGCACAGTCACCCTATGCTAGGTGCTGCCAAGCTCTGGCAAATGCAGTATCACATCTCTAATAATCGCATATCTCTGGCACAGCCACCAGATGCTAGGCGCTGCAATCCTATGCCAAGTGCAGTATCACATCACTAATAATCTCATCATATCTCTGGCCAGTCCGCATATGCTAGTTGTTACCATCCTATGCCAAACGCAGTGTCCCATCTCTAATAATCTCATCACATCTCTTACACAGTCACCACATGCTAGGTGCTGCCATCCTATGGCAAGTGCAGTATCACATCTCTAACAATCTCATATCTCTGACACAGCCACCATGTGCTAGGTGCTGCCATCCTATGCCGAGTGCAGTATCCTATCTCTAATAATCTCATCATATCTCTGGCACACTCACCATATGCTATATGCTACCATCCTATGCCAAGTGCCGTATCCCATCTCTAATAATCTCATATCTCTGGCACAGTCACTATTTGCTAGGTGCAGCCATCCTATGCCAAGTGCAGTATCCCATCTCTAATAATCTCATCATATCTCTGGCACACTCACCATGTGCTATGTGCTACCATCCTATGCCAAGTGCCGTATCCCATCTCTAATAATCTCATATCCCTGGCACAGTCACCATATGCTAGGAGCTGCCACGCTATGCCAAGTGCAGTATCCCATCACTAATAATATCATGTGTCTTGCACAGTCACCATATGCTAGGAGCTGCCATCGTATACCAAGTGCAGTATCACATCTCTAATAATCTCATCATATCTCTGGCACAGTCACCATATGGTAGGAGCTGCCACGCTATTCCAAGTGTAGTATCCCTTCAGTAATAATATCATATGTCTGGCACAATCACCATATGCTAGGTAGGTGCTGCCATCCTATGCGAAGTGTAATATCACATCTCTCATAATCTCATCATGTTTCTGGCACAGTCACCATATGCTAGGAGCTGCCACGCTATGCCAAGTGCAGTATCCCATCACTAATAATATCATATGACTTGCACAGTCACCATATGCTAGGGGCTGCCATCGTATACCAAGTGCAGTATCACATCTCTAATAATCTCATCATTTCTCTGGCACAGTCACCATATGGTAGGAGCTGCCACACTATTCCAAGTGTAGTATCCCTTCACTAATAATATCATATGTCTGGCACAATCACCATATGCTAGGTAGGTGCTGCCATCCTATGCGAAGTGTAATATCACATCTCTCATAATCTCATCATGTTTCTGGCACAGTCAGCATATGCTAGGTGCTGCCATTCTATGCCAACTGCAGTATCCCATCTCTAATAATATCATATCTCTGGCACAGTCATCATATGCTAGTTGCTGCCATCCTATGTCAAGTGCAGTATCCCATCTCTAATAACCTCATCATATCTCTGGCACAGTCACCATATGATAAGTGCTGCCATACTATGCCAAGTGCAGTATCACATCTCTAACAATCTCATCATATCTCTGGCACAGTCACCATATGCTAGGTGCTGCCATCCTATGTCCAGTGCAGTATCACATATCTGATCATCTCATCATAACTCTGGCACAGTCACCATATGTTAGGTGCTGCCATCCAATGCCAAGTGCAGTATCCCATCTCTAATATTCTCATCATATCTCTGGCACAGTCACCATAAACTAGGTGCTGACATCCTATGCCAAGTGCAGTATCCCATCTCTAAAAATATCATCATATCTCTGGCACAGTCATCAGATGTTAGGTGCTTCCATCCTATGCCAAGTGCAGTATCCCATCTCTAATAATCTCATCATATCTCTGGCACAGTCACCATATGCTAGGTGCTGCCATCCTATGCCAGGTGCTGTATCACATCTCTAATAATCTCATCATATCCCTGGCACAGTCACCATATTCTAGGCACTGCCATCCTATGCCAAGTGCAGTACCCCATCCCTAATCTCATACCTCTGGCACAGCCACCATATGCTAGGCGCTGCAATCCTATGTCCAGTGCAGTATCACATCTCTGATCATCTCATCATATCTCTGGCACAGTCACCATATGTTAGGTGCTGCCATTAAATGCCATCTCTAATATTCTCATCATATCTCTGGCACAGTCACCATAAACTAGGTGCTGACATCGTATGCCAAGTGCAGTATCCCATCTCCAATAATCTCATCAAACCATTGTCACAGTCACTACATGCTAGGTGATTCCATCCTATGCAAGTGCAGTATCCCATCTAATAATCTCATCATATCTCTGGCACAGTCACAATATACTATTTGCTGTCATCCTATGCCAAGTGCAGTATCCCATCTCTAATAAGTTCTTCATATCTCTGGCACAGTCAGCATATGCTAGGTAGGTGCTGCCATCCTATGCGAAGTGTAATATCACATCTCTCATAATCTCATCATGTCTCTGGCACAGTCAGCATATGCTATGTGCTGCCATTCTATGCCACGTGCAGTATCCCATCTCTAATAATATCATATCTCTGGCACAGTCACCATATGCTAGGTGCTGCCATCCTATGTCAAGTGCAGTATCCGATCTATAATAACCTCATAATATCTCTGGCACAGTCACCATATGCTAGGTGCTGCCATACTATGCCAAGTGCAGTATCACATCTCTAATAATCTCATAATATCTCTGGCACAGTCTCCATATGCTAGGTGCTTTCATCCAATGCCAAGTGCAGTATCCCATCTCTAATAATCTCATTATATCTCTGGCACAGTCACCATAAACTGGGTGCTCCCATCCTTTGCCAACTGCAGTATCCCATCTCTAATAGTTTCATCATATCTCTGGCACATTCACCATATGCTAGGTGCTGCCATCCTATGTCCAGTGCAGTATCCCATGTCTGATCATCTCATCATAACTCTGGCACAGTCACCATATGTTAAGTGCTGCCATCCAATGCCAAGTGCAGTACCTCATCTCTAATAATCTCATCATATCTCTGACCCAGTCTGCATATGCTAGGTGCTGCCATCCTATGCCAAGTGCAGTATCCCATCTCTAATAATCTCATCATATCTCTGGCACAGTAACCATATGCTAGGTGCTGCCATCCTATGTCCAGTGCAGTATCACATCTCTGATCATCTCATCATATCTCTGGCACAGTCACCATATGTTAGGTGCTGCCATTAAATGCCATCTCTAATATTCTCATCATATCTCTGGCACAGTCACCATAAACTAGGTGCTGACATTGTATGCCAAGTGCAGTATCCCATCTCCAATAATCTCATCAAATCTTTGTCACAGTCACTACATGCTAGGTGCTTCAATCCTATGCAAGTGCAGTATCCCATCTAATAATCTCTTCATATCTCTGGCACAGTCACCATATGGTAGGAGCTGCCATGCTATGCCAAGTGTAGTATCCCTTCACTAATAATATCATATGTCTGGCACAATCACCATATGCTAGGTAGGTGCTGCCATCCTATGCGAAGTGTAATATCACATCTCTCATAATCTCATCATGTTTCTGGCACAGTCAGCATATGCTAGGTGCTGCCATTCTATGCCAACTGCAGTATCCCATCTCTAATAATATCATATCTCTGGCACAGTCACCATATGCTAGTTGCTGCCATCCTATGTCAAGTGCAGTATCCCATCTCTAATAACCTCATCATATCTCTGGCACAGTCACCATATGATAGGTGCTGCCATACTATGCCAAGTGCAGTATCACATCTCTAACAATCTCATCATATCTCTGGCACAGTCACCATATGCTAGGTGCTGACATCCTATGTCCAGTGCAGTATCACATATCTGATCATCTCATCATAACTCTGGCACAGTCACCATATGTTAGATGCTGCCATCCAATGCCAAGTGCAGTATCCCATCTCTAAAAATCTCATCATATCTCTGGCACAGTCACCATAAACTAAAATAATTTCTTCATATCTCTGTCACAGTCACCATATGCTAGGTAGGTGCTGCCATCCTATGCGAAGTGTAATATCACATCTCTCATAATCTCATCATGTCTCTGGCACAGTCAGCATATGCTATGTGCTGCCATTCTATGCCATGTGCAGTATCCCATCTCTAATAATATATCTCTGGCACAGTCACCATATGCTAGGTGCTGCCATCCAATGCCAAGTGCAGTATCCCATCTCTAATATTCTCATCATATCTCTGGCACAGTCACCATATGGTAGGAGCTGCCACGCTATGCCAAGTGCAGTATCCCTTCACTAATAATATCATATGTCTGGCACAGTCACCATATGCCAAGTGCAGTATGCCATCACCAATAATCTCATCATATCTCTGGCACAGTCTCCCTATACTACGTGATGCCTTTCTATGCCAAGTGCAGTATCCCATCTCTAATAATTTCTTCATATCTCTGGTGCAGTCGCCATATGCTAGGTAGGTGCTCACATCCTATGCCAAGTGCAGTATCCCATCTCCAATAATCTCATCATGTCTCTTGCACAGTCATCATATGTTAGGTGCCGCCATCCTATGCCAAGTGCAGTATCCCATCTCTAATAGTATCATCATATCTCTGGCAGAGTCACCATATGCTTGGTGCTGCCATCCTATGCCAAGCACAGTACCCCATCTCTAATCTCATCATATCCTTGGCACAGTCACCATATGCTAGGTGCTGCCAAACTATGGCAAGTGCATTATCCCATCTCTAATAATCTCATCATATCTCTGGCACAGTCACCATATGCTAGTTTCTGCCATCCTATGCCAAGTGCAGTATCCCATCTCTAATCTCATCATATCCCTGGCAGAGTCACCATATGCTAGGTGCTGCAATCCTATGCCAAGCACAGTACCCCATCTCTAATCTCATCATATCCTTGGCACAATCACCATATGCTAGGTGCTGCCAAGCTATGGCAAGTGCATTATCCCATCTCTAATAATCTCATCATATCTCTGGCACAGTCACCATATGCTAGTTTCTGCCATCCTATGCCAAGTGCAGTATCCCATCTCTAATCTCATCATATCCCTGGCACAGTCACCATATGCTAGGCACTGCCATCCTAGGCCAAGTGCAGTACCCCATCTCTAATCTCATCATATCCTTGGCACAGTCACCCTATGCTAGGTGCTGCCAAGCTCTGGCAAATGCAGTATCACATCTCTAATAATCGCATATCTCTGGCACAGCCACCATATGCTAGGCGCTGCAATCCTATGCCAAGAGCAGTATCACATCACTAATTATCTCATCATATCTCTGGCCAGTCCGCATATGCTAGGTGTTACCATCCTATGCCAAACGCAGTGTCCCAACTCTAATAATGTCATCACATCTCTTCCACAGTCACCACATGCTAGGTGCTGCCATCCTATGGCAAGTGCAGTATCACATCTCTAATAATCTCATATCTCTTGCACAGTCACTATTTGCTAGGTGAAGCCATCCTATGCCGAGTGCAGTATCCTATCTCTAATAATCTCATCATATCTCTGGCACACTCAACATATGCTATGTGCTACCATCCTATGCCAAGTGCCGTATCCCATCTCTAATAATCTCATATTCCTGGCACAATCACCATATGCTAGGAGCTGCCACGCTATGCCAAGTGCAGTATCCCATCACTAATAATATCATATGTCTTGCACAGTCACCATATGCTAGGGGCTGCCATCGTATACCAAGTGCAGTATCACATCTCTAATAATCTCATCATATCCCTGGCACAGTCACCATATGGTAGGAGCTGCCACGCTATGCCAAGTGCAGTATCTCTTCACTAATAATATCATATGTCTGGTACAGTCACCATATGCTAGGTGCTGCCATCCTATGCCAAGTGCAGTATCCCATCTCCAATAATCTCATCATACCTTTGTCACAGTCACTACAAGCTAGGTGCTTCCATCCTATGCCAAGTGCAGTATCCCATCTCTAATAATCTCATCAGATCTCTGGCACAGTCACCATATACTATGTGCTGCCTTTCTATGCCAAGTGCAGTATCCCATCTCTAATCATTTCTTCATATCTCTGACACAGTCACCAAATGCTAGGTAGGTGCCCACATCCTATGCCAAGTGCAGTATCCCATCTCTAATAATCTCATCATGTCTCTTGCACAGTCATCATATGTTAGGTGCCGCCATCCTATGCCAAGTGCAGTATCCCATCTCTAATAATCTCATCATATCTCTGGAAGAGTCACCATATGCTAGGTGCTGCCATCCTATGCCAGGTGCAGTATCACATCTCTAATGTCATCATATCCCTGGCACAGTCACCATATGCTAGGCACTGCCATCCTATGCCAAGCGCAGTACCCCATCTCTAATAACCTCATCATATCTCTGGCACAGTCACCATATGATAGGTGCTGCCATACTATGCCAAGTGCAGTATCACATCTCTAACAATCTCATCATATCTCTGGCACAGTCTCCATATGCTAGGTGCTGTCATCCAATGCCAAGTGCAGTATCCCATCTCTAATAGTTTCATCATATCTCTGGCACAGTCACCATATGCTAGGTGCTGCCATCCTATGTCCAGTGCAGTATCACATATCTGATCATCTCATCATAACTCTGGCACAGTCACCATATGTTAGGTGCTGCCATCCAATGCCAAGTGCAGTATCCCATCTCTAATATTCTCATCATATCTCTGGCACAGTCACCATAAACTAGGTGCTGACATCCTCTGCCAAGTGCAGTATCCCATCTCTAAAAATCTCATCATATCTCTGGCACAGTCATCATATGTTAGGTGCTTCCATCCTATGCCAAGTGCAGTATTCCATCTCTAATAATCTCATCATATCTCTGGCACAGTCACCATATGCTAGGTGCTGCCATCCTATGCCAGGTGCTGTATCACATCTCTAATAATCTCATCATGTCTCTGGCACAGTCACCACATGCTAGTTTCTGCCATCCTATGCCAAGTTCAGTATCCCATCTCTAATCTCATCATATCCCTGGCACAGTCACCATATTCTAGGCACTGCCATCCTATGCCAAGTGCAGTACCCCATCCCTAATCTCATATCCCTGTATCCCTGGCACAGTCACCCTATGCTAGGTGCTGCCAAGCTATGGCAAGTGCAGTATCACATCTCTAATAATCTCATATCTCTGGCACAGCCACCATATGCTAGGCACAGCAATCCTATGCCAAGTGCAGTACCTCATCTCTAATAATCTCATCATATCTCTGGCCCAGTATGCATATGCTAGGTGCTGCCATCCTATGCCAAGTGCAGTATCCCATCTCTAATAATCTCATCATATCTCTGGCACAGTCACCATATGCTAGGTGCTGCCATCCTATGTCCAGTGCAGTATCACATCTCTGATCATCTCATCATATCTCTGGCACAGTCACCATATGTTAGGTGCTGCCATTAAATGCCATCTCTAATATTCTCATCATATCTCTGGCACAGTCACCATAAACTAGGTGCTGACATCGTATGCCAAGTGCAGTATCCCATCTCCAATAATCTCATCAAACCTTTGTCACAGTCACTAAATGCTAGGTGCTTCCATCCCATGCAAGTTCAGTATCCCATCTAATAATCTCATCATATCTCTGGCACAGTCACCATATACTATTTGCTGCCATCCTATGCCAAGAGCAGTATCCCATCTCTAATTATCTCATCATGTCTCTGGCACAGTCACCATATGCTAGGTGCTGCCAAGCTATGGCAAGTGCATTATCCCATCTCTAATAATCTCATCATATCTCTGGCACAGTCACCATATGCTAGTTTCTGCCATCCTATGCCAAGTGCAGTATCCCATCTCTAATCTCATCATATCCCTGGCAGAGTCACCATATGCTAGGTGCTGCCATCCTATGCCAAGCACAGTACCCCATCTCTAATCTCATCATATCCTTGGCACAGTCACCATATGCTAGGTGCTGCCATCCTATGCCAAGTGCAGTATCCCATCTCTAATAATCTCATCATATCTCTGGCACAGTAACCATATGCTAGGTGCTGCCATCCTATGTCCAGTGCAGTATCACATCTCTGATCATCTCATCATATCTCTGGCACAGTCACCATATGTTAGGTGCTGCCATTAAATGCCATCTCTAATATTCTCATCATATCTCTGGCACAGTCACCATAAACTAGGTGCTGACATTGTATGCCAAGTGCAGTATCCCATCTCCAATAATCTCATCAAACCTTTGTCACAGTCACTACATGCTAGGTGCTTCCATCCTATGCAAATGCAGTATCCCATCTCTAATAATTTCTTCATATCTCTGGCACAGTCACCATATGCTAGGTAGGTGCTGCCATCCTATGCGAAGCGTAATATCACATCTCTCATAATCTCATCATGTCTCTGGCACAGTCAGCATATGCTATGTGCTGCCATTCTATGCCATGTGCAGTATCCCATCTCTAATAATATATCTCTGGCACAGTCACCATATGCTAGGTGCTGCCATCCTATGTAACGTGCAGTATCCCATCTATAATAACCTCATAATATCTCTGGCACAGTCACCATATGCTAGGTGCTGCCATACTATGCCAAGTGCTGTATCACATCTCTAATAATCTCATAATATCTCTGGCACAGTCTCCATATGCTAGGTGTTTTCATCCAATGCCAAGTGCAGTATCCCATCTCTAATAATCTCATTATATCTCTGGCACAGTCACCATAAACTGGGTGCTACGATCCTTTGCCAAGTGCAGTATCCCATCTCTAATAGTTTCATCATATCTCTGGCACATTCACCATATGCTAGGTCCTGCCATCCAATGCCAAGTGCAATATCCCATCTCTAATATTCTCATCATATCTCTGGCACAGTCACCATATGGTAGGAGCTGCCACACTATGCCAAGTGCAGTATCCCTTCACTAATAATATCATATGTCTGGCACAGTCACCATATGCCAAGTGCAGTATGCCATTACCAATAATCTCATCATATCTCTGGCACAGTCTCCATATACTACGTGATGCCTTTCTATGCCAAGTGCAGTATCCCATCTCTAATAATTTCTTCATATCTCTGGTGCAGTCGCCATATGCTAGGTAGGTGCTCACATCCTATGCCAAGTGCAGTATCCCATCTCCAATAATCTCATCATGTCTCTTGCACAGTCATCATATGTTAGGTGCCGCCATCCTATGCCAAGTGCAGTACCCCATCTCTAATAGTATCATCATATCTCTGGCAGAGTCACCATGTGCTAGGTGCTGCCATCCTATGCCAAGCACAGTACCCCATCTCCAATCTCATCATATCCTTGGCACAGTCACCATATGCTAGGTGCTGCCAAGCTATGGCAAGTGCATTATCCCATCTCTAATAATCTCATCATATCTCTGGCACAGTCACCATATGCTAGTTTCTGCCATCCTATGCCAAGTGCAGTATCCCATCTCTAATCTCATCATATCCCTGGCAGAGTCCCCATATGCTAGGTGCTGCCATCCTATGCCAAGCACAGTACCCCATCTCTAATCTCATCATATCCTTGGCACAATCACCATATGCTAGGTGCTGCCAAGCTATGGCAAGTGCATTATCCCATCTCTAATAATCTCATCATATCTCTGGCACAGTCACCATATGCTAGTTTCTGCCATCCTATGCCAAGTGCAGTATCCCATCTCTAATCTCATCATATCCCTGGCACAGTCACCATATGCTAGGCACTGCCATCCTAGGCCCCATCTCTAATCTCATCATATCCTTGGCAAAGTCACCCCATGCTAGGTGCTGCCAAGCTCTGGCAAATGCAGTATCACATCTCTAATAATCGCATATCTCTGGCACAGCCACCATATGCTAGGCGCTGCAATCCTATGCCAAGAGCAGTATCACATCACTAATTATCTCATCATATCTCTGGCCAGTCCGCATATGCTAGGTGTTACCATCCTATGCCAAACGCAGTGTCCCAACTCTAATAATCTCATCACATCTCTTCCACAGTCACCACATGCTAGGTGCTGCCATCCTATGGCAAGTGCAGTATCACATCTCTAATAATCTCATATCTCTTGCACAGTCACTATTTGCTAGGTGCAGCCATCCTATGCCGAGTGCAGTATCCTATCTCTAATAATCTCATCATATCACTGGCACACTCAACATATGCTATGTGCTACCATCCTATGCCAAGTGCCGTATCCCATCTCTAATAATCTCATATTCCTGGCACAGTCACCATATGCTAGGAGCTGCCACGCTATGCCAAGTGCAGTATCCCATCACTAATAATATCATATGTCTTGCACAGTCACCATATGCTAGGGGCTGCCACTGTATACCAAGTGCAGTATCACATCTCTAATAATCTCATCATATCCCTGGCACAGTCACCATACGGTAGGAGCTGCCACGCTATGCCAAGTGCAGTATCCCTTCACTAATAATATCATATGTCTGGTACAGTCACCATATGCTAGGTGCTGCCATCCTATGCCAAGTGCAGTATCCCATCTCCAATAATCTCATCATACCTTTGTCACAGTCACTACAAGCTAGGTGCTTCCATCCTATGCCAAGTGCAGTATCCCATCTCTAATAATCTCATCAGATCTCTGGCACAGTCACCATATACTATGTGCTGCCTTTCTATGCCAAGTGCAGTATCCCATCTCTAATAATTTCTTCATATCTCTGACACAGTCACCAAATGCTAGGTAGGTGCTCACATCCTATGCCAAGTGCAGTATCCCATCTCTAATAATCTCATCATGTCTCTTGCACAGTCATCATATGTTAGGTGCCGCCATCCTATGCCAAGTGCAGTATTCTCTAATAATCTCATCATATCTCTGGAAGAGTCACCATATGCTAGGTGCTGCCATCCTATGCCAGGTGCAGTATCACATCTCTAATGTCATCATATCCCTGGCACAGTCACCATATGCTAGGCACTGCCATCCTATGCCAAGCGCAGTACCCCATCTCTAATAACCTCATCATATCTCTGGCACAGTCACCATATGATAGGTGCTGCCATACTATGCCAAGTGCAGTATCACATCTCTAACAATCTCATCATATCTCTGGCACAGTCTCCATATGCTAGGTGCTGTCATCCAATGCCAAGTGCAGTATCCCATCTCTAATAGTTCCATCATATCTCTGGCACAGTCACCATATGCTAGGTGCTGCCATCCTATGTCCAGTGCAGTATCACATATCTGATCATCTCATCATAACTCTGGCACAGTCACCATATGTTAGGTGCTGCCATCCAATGCCAAGTGCAGTATCCCATCTCTAATATTGTCATCATATCTCTGGCACAGTCACCATATACTATGTGCTGCCTTTCTATGCCATGTGCAGTATCCCATCTCTAATCATTTCTTCATATCTCTGACACAGTCACCAAATGCTAGGTAGGTGCTCACATCCTATGTCAAGTGCAGTATCCCATCTCTAATAATCTCATCATGTCTCTTGCACAGTCATCATATGTTAGGTGCCGCCATCCTATGCCAAGTGCAGTATCCCATCTCTAATAATTTCATCATATCTCTGGAAGAGTCACCATATGCTAGGCACTGCCATCCTAGGCCCCATCTCTAATCTCATCATATCCTTGGCAAAGTCACCCTATGCTATGTGCTGCCAAGCTCTGGCAAATGCAGTATCACATCTCTAATAATCGCATATCCCTGGCACAGTCACCATATGCTAGGCACTGCCATCCTATGCCAAGCGCAGTACCCCATCTCTAATAACCTCATCATATCTCTGGCACAGTCACCATATGATAGGTGCTGCCATACTATGCCAAGTGCAGTATCACATCTCTAACAATCTCATCATATCTCTGGCACAGTCTCCATATGCTAGGTGCTGTCATCCAATGCCAAGTGCAGTATCCCATCTCTAATAGTTCCATCATATCTCTGGCACAGTCACCATATGCTAGGTGCTGCCATCCTATGTCCAGTGCAGTATCACATATCTGATCATCTCATCATAACTCTGGCACAGTCACCATATGTTAGGTGCTGCCATCCAATGCCAAGTGCAGTATCCCATCTCTAATATTCTCATCATATCTCTGGCACAGTCACCATATACTATGTGCTGCCTTTCTATGCCAAGTGCAGTATCCCATCTCTAATCATTTCTTCATATCTCTGACACAGTCACCAAATGCTAGGTAGGTGCTCACATCCTATGTCAAGTGCAGTATCCCATCTCTAATAATCTCATCATGTCTCTTGCACAGTCATCATATGTTAGGTGCCGCCATCCTATGCCAAGTGCAGTATCCCATCTCTAATAATCTCATCATATCTCTGGAAGAGTCACCATATGCTAGGCACTGCCATCCTAGGCCCCATCTCTAATCTCATCATATCCTTGGCAAAGTCACCCTATGCTAGGTGCTGCCAAGCTCTGGCAAATGCAGTATCACATCTCTAATAATCGCATATCTCTGGCACAGCCACCATATGCTAGGCGCTGTAATCCTATGCCAAGAGCAGTATCACATCACTAATTATCTCATCATATCTCTGGCCAGTCCGCATATGCTAGGTGTTACCATCCTATGCCAAACGCAGTGTCCCAACTCTAATAATCTCATCACATCTCTTCCACAGTCACCACATGCTAGGTGCTGCTATCCTATGGCAAGTGCAGTATCACATCTCTAATAATCTCATATCTCTTGCACAGTCACTATTTGCTAGGTGCAGCCATCCTATGCCGAGTGCAGTATCCTATCTCTAATAATCTCATCATATCTCTGGCACTCTCAACATATGCTATGTGCTACCATCCTATGCCAAGTGCCGTATCCCATCTCTAATAATCTCATATTCCTGGCACAGTCACCATATGCTAGGAGCTGCCACGCTATGCCAAGTGCAGTATCCCATCACTAATAATATCATATGTCTTGCACAGTCACCATATGCTAGGGGCTGCCATCGTATACCAAGTGCAGTATCACATCTCTAATAATCTCATCATATCCCTGGCACAGTCACCATACGGTAGGAGCTGCCACGCTATGCCAAGTGCAGTATCCCTTCACTAATAATATCATATGTCTGGTAAAGTCACCATATGCTAGGTGCTGCCATCCTATGCCAAGTGCAGTATCCCATCTCCAATAATCTCATCATACCTTTGTCACAGTCACTACAAGCTAGGTGCTTCCATCCTATGCCAAGTGCAGTATCCCATCTCTAATAATCTCATCAGATCTCTGGCACAGTCACCATATACTATGTGCTGCCTTTCTATGCCAAGTGCAGTATCCCATCTCTAATCATTTCTTCATATCTCTGACACAGTCACCAAATGCTAGGTAGGTGCTCACATCCTATGCCAAGTGCAGTATCCCATCTCTAATAATCTCATCATATCTCTGGAAGAGTCACCATATGCTAGGTGCTGCCATCCTATGCCAGGTGCAGTATCACATCTCTAATGTCATCATATCCCTGGCACAGTCACCATATGCTAGGCACTGCCATCCTATGCCAAGCGCAGTACCCCATCTCTAATAACCTCATCATATCTCTGGCACAGTCACCATATGATAGGTGCTGCCATACTATGCCAAGTGCAGTATCACATCTCTAACAATCTCATCATATCTCTGGCACAGTCTCCATATGCTAGGTGCTGTCATCCAATGCCAAGTGCAGTATCCCATCTCTAATAGTTCCATCATATCTCTGGCACAGTCACCATATGCTAGGTGCTGCCATCCTATGTCCAGTGCAGTATCACATATCTGATCATCTCATCATAACTCTGGCACCGTCACCATATGTTAGGTGCTGCCATCCAATGCCAAGTGCAGTATCCCATCTCTAATATTCTCATCATATCTCTGGCACAGTCACCATAAACTAGGTGCTGACATCCTATGCCAAGTGCAGTATCCCATCTCTAAAAATCTCATCATATCTCTGGCACAGTCATCATATGTTAGGTGCTTCCATCCTATGCCAAGTGCAGTATCCCATCTCTAATAATCTCATCATATCTCTGGCACAGTCACCATATGCTAGGTGCTGCCATCCTATGCCAGGTTCTGTATCACATCTCTAATAATCTCATCATGTCTCTGGCACAGTCACCACATGCTAGTTTCTGCCATCCTATGCCAAGTTCAGTATCCCATCTCTAATCTCATCATATCCCTGGCACAGTCACCATATTCTAGGCACTGCCATCCTATGCCAAGTGCAGTACCCCATCCCTAATCTCATATCCCTGTATCCCTGGTACAGTCACCCTATGCTAGGTGCTGCCAAACTATGGCAAGTGCAGTATCACATCTCTAATAATCTCATATCTCTGGCACAGCCACCATATGCTAGGCACAGCAATCCTATGCCAAGTGCAGTACATCATCTCTAATAATCACATCATATCTCTGGCCCAGTATGCATATGCTAGGTGCTGCCATCCTATGCCAAGTGCAGTATCCCATCTCTAATAATCTCATCATATCTCTGGGACAGTCACCATATGCTAGGTGCTGCCATCCTATGTCCAGTGCAGTATCACATCTCTGATCATCTCATCATATCTCTGGCACAGTCCCCATATGTTAGGTGCTGCCATTAAATGCCATCTCTAATATTCTCATCATATCTCTGGCACAGTCACCATAAACTAGGTGCTGACATCGTATGCCAAGTGCAGTATCCCATCTCCAATAATCTCATCAAACCTTTGTCACAGTCACTAAATGCTAGGTGCTTCCATCCCATGCAAGTTCAGTATCCCATCTAATAATCTCATCATATCTCTGGCACAGTCACCATATACTATTTGCTGCCATCCTATGCCAAGAGCAGTATCCCATCTCTAATTATCTCATCATGTCTCTGGCACAGTCACCACATGCTAGTTTCTGCCATCCTATGCCAAGTTCAGTATCCCATCTCTAATCTCATCATATCCCTGGCACAGTCACCATATTCTAGGCACTGCCATCCTATGCCAAGTGCAGTACCCCATCCCTAATCTCATATCCCTGGCACAGTCACCCTATGCTAGGTGCTGCCAAGCTATGGCAAGTGCAGTATCACATCTCTAATAATCTCATATCTCTGGCACAGCCACCATATGCTAGGCACAGCAATCCTATGCCAAGTGCAGTACCTCATCTCGAATAATTTCTTCATATCTCTGGCACAGTCACCATATGCTAGGTAGGTGCTGCTATCCTATGCGAAGTGTAATATCACATCTCTCATAATCTCATCATGTCTTTGGCACAGTCAGCATATGCTATGTGCTGCCATTCTATGCCATGTGCAGTATCCCATCTCTGATAATATCATATCTCTGGCACAGTCACCATATGCTAGGTGCTGCCATCCTATGTCAAGTGCAGTATCCCATCTATAATAACCTCATCATATCTCTGCCACAGTCATCATATGCTAGGTGCCGCCATACTATGCCAAGTGCAGTATCACATCTCTAATAATCTCATCATATCTCTGGCACAGTCTCCATATGCTAGGTGCTTTCATCCAATGCCAAGTGCAGTATCCCATCTCTAATAATCTCATTATATCTCTGGCACAGTCACCATAAACTGGGTGCTACCATCCTTTGCCAAGTGCAGTATCACATCTCTGATCATCTCATCATAACTCTGCAACAGTCACCATATGTTAGGTTCTGCCATCCAATGCCAAGTGCAGTATCCCATGTCTAATATTCTCATCATATCTCTGGCACAGTCACCATATGGTAGGAGCTGCCACGCTATGCCAAGTGCAGTATCCCTTCACTAATAATGTCATATGTCTGGCACAGTCACCATATGCTAGGTGCTGCCATCCTATGCCAAGTGCAGTATGCCATCACCAATAATCTCATCATATCTCTGGCACAGTCACCATATACTATGTGATGCCTTTCTATGCCAAGTGCAGTATCCCATCTCTAATAATTTCTTCATATCTCTGGTGCAGTCACCATATGCTAGGTAGGTGCTCACATCCTATGCCAAGTGCAGTATCCCATCTCTAATAATCTCATCATGTCTCTTGCACAGTCATCATATGTTAGGTGCAGCCATCCTATGCTAAGTGCAGTATCCCATCTCTAAAAGTATCATCATATCTCTGGCAGAGTCACCATATGCTAGGTGCTGCCATCCTATGCCAAGCACAGTACCCCATCTCTAATCTCATCATATCCTTGGCACAGTCACCATATGCTAGGTGCTGCCAAGCTATGGCAAGTGCATTATCCCATCTCTAGTAATCTCATCATATCTCTGGCACAGTCACCATATGCTAGTTTCTGCCATCATATGCCAAGTGCAGTATCCCATCTCTAATCTCATCATATCCCTGGCAGAATCACCATATGCTAGGTGCTGCCATCCTATGCCAAGCACAGTACCCCATCTCTAATCTCACCATATCCTTGGCACAGTCACCATATGCTAGGTGCTGCCAAGCTAGGGCAAGTGCATTATCCCATCTCTAATAATCTCATCATATCTCTGGCAAAGTCACCATATGCTAGTTTCTGCTATCCTATGCCAAGTGCAGTATCCCATCTCTAATCTCATCATATCCCTGGCACAGTCACCATATGGTAGGAGCTGCCACGCTATGCCAAGTGCAGTATCCCTTCACTAATAATGTCATATGTCTGGCACAGTCACCATATGCTAGGTGCTGCCATCCTATGCCAAGTGCAGTATGCCCTCACCAATAATCTCATCATATCTCTGGCACAGTCACCATATACTATGTGATGCCTTTCTATGCCAAGTGCAGTCTCCCATCTCTAATAATTTCTTCATATCTCTGGTGCAGTCACCATATGTTAGGTAGGTGCTCACATCCTATGCCAAGTGCAGTATCCCATCTCTAAAAGTATCATCATATCTCTGGCAGAGTCACCATATGCTAGGTGCTGCCATCCTATGCCAAACACAGTACCCCATCTCTAATCTCATCATATCCTTGGCACAGTCACCATATGCTAGGTGCTGCCAAGCTATGGCAAGTGCATTATCCCATCTCTAGTAATCTCATCATATCTCTGGCACAGTCACCATATGCTAGTTTCTGCCATCCTATGCCAAGTGCAGTATCCCATCTCTAATCTCATCATATCCCTGGCAGAGTCACCATATGCTAGGTGCTGCCATCCTATGCCAAGCACAGTACCCCATCTCTAATCTCACCATATCCTTGGCACAGTCACCATATGCTAGGTGCTGCCAAGCTAGGGCAAGTGCATTATCCCATCTCTAATAATCTCATCATATCTCTGGCACAGTCACCATATGCTAGTTTCTGCTATCCTATGCCAAGTGCAGTATCCCATCTCTAATCTCATCATATCCCTGGCACAGTCACCATATGGTAGGAGCTGCCACGCTATGCCAAGTGCAGTATCCCTTCACTAATAATATCATATGTCTGGCACAGTCACCATATGCTAGGTGCTGCCATCCTATGCCAAGTGCAGTATGCCATCACCAATAATCTCATCATATCTCTGGCACAGTTCCCATATACTATGTGATGCCTTTCTATGCCAAGTGCAGTATCCCATCTCTAATAATTTCTTCATATCTCTGGTGCAGTCACCATATGCTAGGTAGGTGCTCACATCCTATGCCAAGTGCAGTATCCCATCTCTAATAATCTCATCATGTCTCTTGCACAGTCATCATATGTTAGGTGCCACCATCCTATGCTAAGTGCAGTACCCCATCTCTAATCTCATCATATCCTTGGCACAGTCACCATATGCTAGGTGCTACCAAGCTATGGCAAGTGCAGTATCCCATCTCTAATAATCTCATCATGTCTCTTGCACAGTCATCATATGTTAGGTGCCACCATCCTATGCTAAGTGCAGTACCCCATCTCTAATCTCATCATATCTCTGGCACAGTCACCATATGCTAGTTTCTGCCATCCTATGCCAAGTGCAGTATCCCATCTCTAATCTCATCATATCCCTGGCACAGTCACCATATGCTAGGCACTGCCATCCTATGCCAAGTGCAGTACCGCATCTCTAATCTCATCATATCCTTGGCACAGTCACCCTATGCTAGGTGCTGCCAAGCCCTGGCAAATGCAGTATCACATCTCTAATAATCGCATATCTCTGGCACAGCCACCTTATGCTAGGCGCTGCAATCCTATGCCAAGTGCAGTATCACATCACTAATAATCTCATCATATCTCTGGCCAGTCTGCATATGCTAGGTGTTACCATCCTATGCCAAACGCAGTGACCCGTCTCTAATAATCTCATCACATCTCTTCCACAGTCACCACATGCTAGGTGCTGCCATCCTATCGCAAGTGCAGTATCACATCTCTAATAATCTCATATCTCTGGCACAGACACTATTTGCTAGGTGCAGGTATCCTATGCCAAGTGCAGTATCCCATCTCTAATAATCTCATCATATCTCTGGCACACTCACCATATGCTATGTGCTACCATCCTATGCCAAGTGCCATATCCCATCTCTAATAATCTCATTTCCCTGGCACAGTCACCACATGCTAGGAGCTGCCACGCTATGCCAAGTGCAGTATCCCATCACTAATAATATCATATGTCTTGCACAGTCACCATATGCTAGGGGCTGCCATCGTATACCAAGTGCAGTATCACATCTCTAATAATCTCATCATATCTCTGGCACAGTCACCATATGGTAGGAGCTGCCACGCTATGCCAAGTGTAGTATCCCTTCACTAATAATATCATATGTCTGGCACAATCACCATATGCTAGGTAGGTGCTGCCATCCTATGCGAAGTGTAATATCACATCTCTCATAATCTCATCATGTTTCTGGCACAATCAGCATATGCTAGGTGCTGCCATTCTATGCCAACTGCAGTATCCCATCTCTAATAATATCATATCTCTGGCACAGTCACCATATGCTAGTTGCTGCCATCCTATGTCAAGTGCAGTATCCCATCTCTAATAACCTCATCATATCTCTGGCACAGTCACCATATGATAGGTGCTGCCATACTATGCCAAGTGCAGTATCACATCTCTAACAACCTCATCGTATCTCTGGCACAGTCTCCATATGCTAGGTGCTGTCATTAAATGCCAAGTGCAGTATCCCATCTCTAATAGTTTCATCATATCTCTGGCACAGTCACCATATGCTAGGTGCTGCCATCCTATGTCCAGTGCAGTATCACATATCTGATCATCTCATCATAACTCTGGCACAGTCACCATATGTTAGGTGCTGCCATCCAATGCCAAGTGCAGTACCCCATCCCTAATCTCATATCCCTGGCACAGTCACCCTATGCTAGGTGCTGCCAAGCTATGGCATGTGCAGTATCACATCTCTAATAATCTCACATCTCTGGCACAGCCACCATATGCTAGGCGCTGCAATCCTATGCCAAGTGCAGTACCTCATCTCTAATAATCTCATCATATCTCTGGCCCAGTCTGCATATGCTAGGTGCTGCCATCCTATGCCAAGTGCAGTATCCCATCTCTAATAATCTCATCATATCTCTGGCACAGTAACCGTATGCTAGGTGCTGCCATCCTATGTCCAGTGCAGTATCACATCTCTGATCATCTCATCATATCTCTGGCACAGTCACCATATGTTAGGTGCTGCCATTAAATGCCATCTCTAATATTCTCATCATATCTCTGGCACAGTCACCATAAACTAGGTGCTGACATCGTATGCCAAGTGCAGTATCCCATCTCCAATAATCTCATCAAACCTTTGTCACAGTCACTACATGCTCGGTGGTTCCATCCTACGCAAGTGCAGTATCCCATCTAATAATCTCATCATATCTCTGGCACAGTCACCATATACTAATTGCTGCCATCCTATGCCAAGTGCAGTATCCCATCTCTAATAATTTCTTCATATCTCTGGCACAGTCACCATATGCTAGGTAGGTGCTGCCATCCTATGCGAAGTGTAATATCTTTTTTTTTTTTTTTTTTTAAAGTGCATATTGGTTAATTAAAACCTTATACACTAACAAAATTAATTACATCAGTAACAAAGAACATACATTAATTTCATATTATCCATACATAAGAAGGGAATATCGCACATCAAATCATGTAAATCATACAAACAGGATATCACATTTAAGAAAAGATATCACAAGTTTAAAAAGAAATTGCTCGCTTCCAAATATAAAATGCTGCCCCAATAAAAACCTTAATTTCACCGTCATAAATTACAGACCAAAATTGATTAGATTCAATCATTTGGAGGTCACCAACTAAATTTGAGTACCCTTTATAATACCATTCCTTTAATTTAGTACACATAGTTAGAATGTGTCTTACTGTCTCCACCTCTAATTTACAGTGCCTGCACAATCTTTCAGCACGGGGTATATTTGCCAAAACCCCAGTAGTTTCATTACATGGGAGAGTATTCATACGCAGCTGTAAAATAAATCTCCTCAAAGTCCTATTTCCCGTATTTAACAAATATTGTTTCGGAGTGGCTGGTTTAAGACCTTGAAGAGCATACATTGTGTATCGGGGGGATATTATATAAATAGGACTGATTTTCACACAAATCCCAAATACATGCTTTTTCTTTGAGATTTTTCAAGATACGTACAATATTGTCCTTCCCCGGGAGCTCATTAAAACCTAAAATTTCAAGAAAGACTAGTACTGTATTTTGTAAACTAACCATGTAGGAATTGTTAAACCTGCCTTCGCTCTTATTTCTTCCTATGAGACCAAGAAGGCTTTCTTTCCCCTCTTTCCCCAATATTATTTTAAAATAAAGTTTACAACATCCTATTTTCCACCACGTGGAGAGGGAAATTATCCCCAACTCGCATCTTATTGCTTGTATAGGCACAGCTTTGGGCAACCCAAGAACTGGTCTCCAAAGCTTCCCTTCGAGTTGGTCTAATTTACCCAGATATTTACTTTCCACTGTTTCTATAGCGTACATAATTCCTGGAATAATACAACTCTTATATATTTCTAAAAAACCTTCAATGGACTGGCCACCCTTACTAGCCATGTATTTCCTTATCACATTCCATTTCTTTAAAATTTTTAAATTAACTGCCTCTTGGAAAAAAATAATACATGGTTTACTCAGGATGGGCATCCCCAAATAGGGATAGGCATCAACAACTTCTAATTTAATATTATTAATATGCCATCTGGAAATAAGCCTTTTCTTTTCCTGTTTAGTAACTCCAAATGCCATAATTTTTGTTTTATTTATATTAATATTGAGGTTGTTGGCCTCCGAGTAAGCAGATAAACCATTCAACATTCTTTGCAGTCCTATCAGAGTTTTATCCATAAGGATAGTATCATCTGCATACATAAGTCCACATATTGGTTTCCCAGCCACAATAGGTGGAAAGATGTTTAAGGTCTTAAAACTCTCCCACATATCTAATACATATAGATTATACAGTATAGGAGAGGTAACACAACCCTGCTTAAAACCGGTGCTAGTTCTAATCTCAGATGACAACATCCTTCCTTTACCCAAGCAGATAGTAACCGTAGTATCCCTATACATTTCCTCCAAAAAATGAAGGATTTTTGGGCAAATCTTTTTCACTCTCAATTTCTCCCACAAAAGTCCCCTATTAACACAGTCAAAAGCTTTCGAATAATCTATAAAACATACATATAATTTTTCCCCCTTGTCCTTTGAGTTGGCTATGATGTAGTTCAGCATGGTCAGGCTATCTAGGGTGCTATATCCCTTTCGAAATCCCGTTTGTTGAATAGAGAGTAAACTATTTTCCTCTATCCAATTATTCAAGATGTTTACTAACAAGGAGCAAAAGATCTTGCAACTACTATCCGCCATTGCTAAAAGTCTGTAATTATCCGACAGTTTTCAGTCCCCTTTTTTAAAAATAGGGACGACAATAGCTTTCCTCCAACTTTCCGGTATAATACCTGTTCCCCATATACTTGTGAATAGTTGGAGAAAGATACCTGCCCATTTCTTAGGGTTTTGTTTTATAGCAATGTTAGCCAACCCATCCGGCTTGACATCACAAGAGGAATTCATTTTTGAGATCACTTTAAGAATATCAATAATATCAAAGGGGATATTAGCCATACCCCATGGATTTAGGCTATTATTAGCTGATATGTGACTAGTCTTGAAAAAGAGGTTAGTAATATATTGTTTCCAAACCTCCTGACCAACATCATTAATTTCCCTGTTATCTTCATCCATTAAAAATTGGCGATATAGATACCAACATTTTTTTGAGTCATGAGTTTTACATAACTTATATATACATCTCCAATTTGCGTTGTTGGTATTGTATTTATAATCCTTTATCCAATTTTTATAATGTGTCTTTATATTACTTATTCTTTTACTTCTCTCTTTATCATCTAAGTCACATATCTGTTTAAGTTCCAGAATATCGCGTTTCATCTCTTTTTTCCTATCATAGATTGCTTGATCAAACTTATGTGTGTGATTTTTCCCCTTTGTACTTTTCAGAATGACATTACTGTTTGTACGACGTATCATACCCAACAGATTGGTAATAGAGTTAAGTCCATTACAAGCTATGTCGTGACCATCAATGACTAAACGATCAAACAGACCATTAAAGGAGGCTAGGTTTCTATCAGACCAAGTAATCCTATTTCCACTAGCTGAAAATTGCATATTCATCTCTTCGCCCACTCCCCATCTTTGGGTTCCTGGGTCACAGTTAAATTTACCCCGGAGAGGTACATGATCACTAAGCAGGATATCTACATGTTCGAACGAGATGTTTGTGCGTCTTTGATTTTTATTAACGAACATGTAGTCAAGCCTATAAGAAACCTTTCCATTAGACCAGGTGTTCCCATCCCCTGTACCTATATTTGTTTCCAAGTATGTAAGCCCCCAGTCAAACATCAAGCTCATCCATCGACAGCCTAATAGGGTCTGCTGATTTTTTCCCCCAACCCCTAGACAATCGTGTAATTCTATAGATGCAAATATAGCAGTTTCCTCCCACAATTCTTTACACCTATTTATATCCTTTGCGGCTATATTACAATGGGCATTAAAATCTCCCACTATACAAATATCAGAATCAGGAGATTCCAGAGTCCAACTATCAAGGGTTAGGTTGAGATACTACCCAATCTCCGGAAAGTTGACCCCATTAGGTTGAGAATAGATATTTATAAGTAAAAGTTTCCTTGTATGGCTTCCTCTATTTATAGATGCACACATGACATTCCGGAGACTCCCATGTTTCTCATATGGTTTACAATTAAAATTATTTTTTATCCCTATACAGAGCTCTCCATATGGGCGACCCTTCTCACCCTTATCGGCAGGTTTTTGCCATATATTATATCCATCCAATAAGATTTCCCCAGTAATCCAAGTTTCTTGGAGGGCAAAAATGTCACTCTCCAAGAGTAGTTTTATACCATCCTTGTGTAAAAGAGAGTTAAAACTCCTACAGTTCCAAGAGAGAAGGGTATATTCATTAGTGCATACCTCATCTCAATTTGAGCATGGGGTATTTCCTTCCAAAATGTTTGTGTCCTTTAAATTACTTCCAGATTCAATACATGTTTGAGGATACCCCTCCAAACCCCTATTTGCTGTACTGATATTTTTATATGGGGGAGAGTTACATATCACAATTTCATATTCATTCCCCCATATTCCATTGGAGTTTTTCACGTATAAGGTCAACAAACACAGCAGATCTAAATCGGGCAATAACCCAGTTTTCCCAACTGCCAGTTTCTGGTAGTATAATAGATTCAATGTCCCCTGTATCAATATTTTGTAACTGCGGTATAGATGACAATTTATTCAATAACCATGCCCGGTTTAGAAAGGGGCTTTTATCTGTGGTATCCCTTTCTATAATCTTTATGGTTTTTCCCACTGGAAACAGAGGCTCTTCATTCATTCCAACTAAGTTAGCCATGCCAATTTTATAATTACCATGCATGACCAGACGCTCCATCTCCCTAATATATGTTTCCTGTTCTGTTTTAGTAAGAGTCATATCATTACTATTCCGAGGTATTGTAACATATTTAAAATTATTTCCCATAAGTGCCCTATCCTTGGGTCCGAATTCCTCCAGCTCCTGCTTATTTCCTTTTAACCAGTCCTGTAAACCCCCGTTTTTTGTTTTCGTTTTTTTGCCTAAGTCCAATTTCTGCTGATGTTCAATAATTTCAAAGTGGTTCCCCACCTCTACACATTCAGAGTCTGGAAAAGCTGTATCTGCTAGGGCCATCGTGTTCTTTTTAATCTTTTTTGTCGTTATGACTTTAGCCATCGCCACCCTTTTCCGAGTGGGCCTTCTATTTTTCTTTTTACGCCTAGTGCGTCTCTTCAAACCTTGAGATACTGTTACTACAACAACACTCTCATTCAGGGTTATTTCTTCTGGTGTGTTATCCCTAGGATTGGGCAACTCCTGTGGGGGTAGATTAGACAGGGCTTGTTCTTTCTTACTTTCATTTTCAGCCGCTAAGACCAATTTGCTCAAATCTCCAAGATCATCACTTATTTCCATTGGATACTTCCCCCCCCAATATTCTTTTACCCCAATCTCAAGGGATCTAGTATTATCTATATTCTGTTGTACCATTACCTTAATATCCCTTTGTTCTTTAAGCAACTTAGTACAAATGGTCATTAAAAAATCCATCATGGTGGTGAGTGCATCAAATTTTTCTCCAACCTCAAGGGGGTTTTCATTAATCCCACTCATATCTCTCAAGGGGGTTTTCATTAATCCCACTCATATCTCTATTAAGAGAATTATTAAATGAGTTCTCTGTAGGATTCCATGACACCTCTTCCTCATTACCGATATCTTCTTCTTGTGCAAATTTAGTCAAATCTGGAGTGTCAGATAGATTAGATCCAATAATATTATTCATTTCAATATCCTCCACTGCAGAAATGTTATGGTCCTTATATATTCCCATGGATTGGCGCCTCAGATTATGCACTAATGTCAATAAAGAATTATTATCAATCATTGAACTGTTAGAGGGGAGAAGGAGGGGTTGTTCAGTGTCAGGTACCAATACTTTTTCTTTAATAGTTAAAAAACTAAGTATTTTGGGTTGACCAGGTACATCTTTAATCTCACCAATGAGCTCTTTCTTTTCTCCCTTCCTATTATTTTTTCCTTTCCCGCCTTTCTTAGTTACTATTGTTATATTAGTTGTTGGTGTACTTTGTTTGCCTTTTTTTGACCTAAGATTATGAGTACATGGGCTTGGGGCCATGATAATAGAGGGTACAGAATGTCTATACGGCACCGCCTTCTAACCTAGCAAACAGTAGGTCAATTTAAAGTTTCACTGGTCTATAAAATCAAACGTCAATTCCAGAGGTAAAATAGTGCTCACAATACACACCTTTCAATATAAATAGAAATGTATAACATAATCTCAATAGATTAAAACCAATAAAAGATCAGTAAAACAAGGTGCCTCAAGCAATATTACCCAAAAACAAAATCAAAATATAAAAATTATTTGTTAAAAGCGAGCAATTCGAGACTCGTATTATATAACAAGATCACTTCTTAGATGGAGTTTAAAACAAGGGTAGCTATCTACCACAACTGCCAAGCAGATATAACACCAATCTCACATCAGTAAGGAGATACAGATGCAATGTTCCACAAAACCACCTTGTATGGGAGCGCCCGGCAGTGTAAGGAGCAAGCTTTAAACCGACTCTCCCCCCACCAGGTGGTTATCTTACAGTATGTTTACAAATTTGGTTACATGCACCAAGTTCAAGCCGCCTGGGTGAGAAGAAGACTATTACTAACTATCTCAACCTTTATACTTGCGTCCCCAGAGCGCCGAACAGCCGCAGAACAGTCGGCGTCCTTTACAACTATCGGGCTTAACGCCGCGAGGGTGGCTGTCTCGTAGTTAAGAGGCGATCAGGGAGTCACGTGATCGTGACGTGCGTGTCCCCAGCCCCGCCTCCTCCAGGAAGCAACGGGCTCTTAGGCACCAGCAAGAGCGTTTACCAGCTCGCAGTGCTGGCAGAGGTAATGAGGAACCGCCGTTATGGTAAGAGCATATGATTATGTGCAGCAAAGGTTCGCTGCTCGGGCGGCTGTCTCGTAGTTAAGAGGCGATCAGGGAGTCACGTGATCGTGACATGCGTGTCCCCAGCCCCGCCTCCTCCAGGAAGCAACGGGCTCTTAGGCACCAGCAAGAGCGTTTACCAGCTCGCAGTGCTGGCAGAGGTAATCAGGAACCGCCGTTATGGTAAGAGCATATGATTATGTGCAGCAAAGGTTTGCTGCTCGGGCGGCTGTCTCGTAGTTAAGAGGCGATCAGGGAGTCATGTGATCGTGACGTGCGTGGCCCCAGCCCCGCCTCCTCCAGGAAGCAACGGGCTCTTAGGCACCAGCATGAGCGTTTACCAGCTTGCAGTGCTGGCAGAGGTAATCAGGAACCGCCGTTATGGTAAGAGCATATGATTATGTGCAGCAAAGTGTAATATCACATCTCTCATAATCTCATCATGTCTCTGGCACAGTCAGCATATGCTATGTGCTGCCATTCTATGCCATGTGCAGTATCCCATCTCTAATAATATCATATCTCTGGCACAGTCACCATATGCTAGGTGCTGCCATCCTATGTCAAGTGCAGTATCCCACCTATAATAACCTCATATCATCTCTGGCACAGTCACCATATGCTAGGTGCTGCCATACTATGCCAAGTGCAGTATCACATCTCTAATAATCTCATAATATCTCTGGCACAGTCTCCATATGCTAGGTGCTTTCATCCAATGCCAAGTGCAGTATCCCGTCTCTAATAATCTCATTATATCTCTGGCACAGTCACCATAAACTGGGTGCTACCATCCTTTGCCAAATGCAGTATCCCATCTCTAATAGTTTCATCATATCTCTGGCACATTCACCATATGCTAGGTGCTGCCATCCTATGTCCAGTGCAGTATCCCATCTCTGATCATCTCATCATAACTCTGGCACAGTCACCATATGTTAGGTGCTGCCATCCAATGCCAAGTGCAGTATGCCATCACCAATAATCTCATCATATCTCTGGCACAGTCACCATATACTACGTGATGCCTTTCTATGCCAAGTGCAGTATCCCATCTCTAATAATTTCTTCATATCTCTGCTGCAGTCGCCATATGCTAGGTAGGTGCTCACATCCTATGCCAAGTGCAGTATCCCATCTCCAATAATCTCATCATGTCTCTTGCACAGTCATCATATGTTAGGTGCCGCCATCCTATGCCAAGTGCAGTATCCCATCTCTAATAGTATCATCATATCTCTGGCAGAGTCACCATATGCTAGGTGCTGCCAAGCTATGGCAAGTGCATTATCCCATCTCCAATAATCTCATCATGTCTCTTGCACAGTCATCATATGTTAGGTGCCGCCATCCTATGCCAAGCACAGTACCCCATCTCTAATCTCATCATATCTTTGGCACAGTCACTATATGCTAGGTGCTGCCAAGCTATGGCAAGTGCATTATCCCATCTCTAATAATCTCATCATATCTCTGGCACAGTCACCATATGCTAGTTTCTGCCATCCTATGCCAAGTGCAGTATCCCATCTCTAATCTCATCATATCCCTGGCAGAGTCACCATATGCTAGGTGCTGCCATCCTATGCCAAGCACAGTACCCCATCTCTAATCTCATCATATCCTTGGCACAGTCACCATATGCTAGTTTCTGCCATCCTATGCCAAGTGCAGTATCCCATCTCTAATAATCTCATCATATCTCTGGCACAGTCACCATATGTTAGGTGCTGCCATCCAATGCCAAGTGCAGTATCCCATCTCTATTATTCTCAGCATATCTCTGGCACAGTCACCATAAACTAGTTGCTGACATCCTATGCCAAGTGCAGTGTCCCATCTCTTAATAATCTCATCATATCTCTGGCACAGTCATCATATGTTAGGTGCTGCCATCCTATGCCAAGTGCAGTATCCCATCTCTAATAATCTCATCATATCTCTGGCATTGTCACTGTCATGATGCCTACCCCTGGAGCACCAGGCCAGGCCCAGCACCCCCGGAAGCAGGCATCATGCCCTCGGGTAAAAGCCCAGCGGCCCCTTATAGGGGCTCTTTGGACTCAGTCCTGGCGCCTTTGGCGCCAGGCTCATGTTGGACATCAGTCCTGGCGCCATAGGCGCCAGGCTCATAAAGGGAGGTGTTTTGTGCACTTACCTGATGCAGACCATGCTGCACGCGTCAGGTCTCCCTGAGACCTGAAAGGGACTATTTTTTCATAGGGACTATTTTTTCACTCGGGCGTGGCCAGGAAAGGATACATACCTAGTTGAGGAAGGATACATACCTGGAACTTCTTTGGAGGCTATTTAAGCCACGCCCAGACATCAGCTCATGCTTCGCGTTGTTCTGCTTCCTGCAGCTTAACGCTCACCGTGTCTGCTCCTGCTCCTGGACTCCAGCCACGCCCGCCTCGAACCTGGAAGACTTGCAAGGAAGGAAGAGAAGAGAAAGGTGAAAACCAAGGACTATTTCAAACTTCTTACCTGCATCCGGACTCTTCTCGCCAGCATCCCTGAAGAAAGACTTCCATTTAAAAGCATCGCGTTGCTCGCTGCAGCGCCACGCTTCACTCACCTGCCCTCGAGACATCTCCCGGCTCCATCGCGGCTGTCAGCATCGGATGCCACATCTCTGCACCTAGGGGAGAGAGGAAGAAACAAAAGGTGAGCAGAAGGAACACAGAAGGAAAGCCTGATTAACAGCCATAATACTTACCGGCTTTTCTTCCACATTTCGGGTCGGCGCCGCCCCGTTGGCAGGTACCGTACCCCGGCCCCTATGGGGAAAGGACAAGAGACATTTCTGGGTAATGATAAGGACATTTAGAGGGATCGCCCTCATCACTACTCACCTCGGCAGTTTAACCCCTTGACGCATCGCCTTCATTCTGCACCTGAAATAAAGGACAGATCACAGGTTAGAAAGACAACATAAAGGGGGCCTCACTTGAACTTTGAACTTTCATACTTACGGCGCATCGCTCAGGAAAGTCAAGTGGATTTTGCCAGCGCCATTCTGAAAACCAGTGAAGTAACTGGACGAACACGCGCCCCTGCACCAGAAGCAGGATGGAGAGTTCATCCTTCCAAACCATAAGGTGAGCTTAAACCGGGGTTTGGAGGAAGTTAGAGAGGAACGAAGGGGGAAAGGGGAAAAGGGGGAGATAGCACACGTTTCTGCATACTGTTAATCCCCTTTCTCATCTGCAGAAGGATATTCCTACGGGCCAGGCAAGCACGATTTGGAGGTCCTGTCCAATCAGTGTTCCGGGTCCTGCGCATCACGCTAGAAGAGGCCATAGCAATCCAGACTAGACCAGCGCCCCCGTGGGAACCAGGTGAGCGTTACAGAATGCGAAGCCTTCCTACAAATTCCCACCCAGGCGCTATGGAAACTTCCGAAACTGACCAGTTGGCCCAATTACTGGAGGAATTACGGGCCGAAGTACATACCGCTCATCAAGAGACTAGTGCCCTCAGGAGGTAAGTGATTGTAATAAAGGATAGAGCTGATGACCTGGCTAGACAGCTTTTGCAAGGTCAAGCTGGACAAACTCCTTTACCTGGTTCCGGGGGGAACCCCGCTCCTGTGGTTTCCAGTAACCCGGTGCAGATTAATCTACCTGGAAACATGCCCCTGGCCCCACCTGAACGCTTTGCTGGGGACCCCAAACGATTCGCCGTATTCATGAATCAGTGTCGTTTGCACTTCCTATGCAGACCTGGGGCCTTCCCTAATGATCAGACCAAGGTAGCCTTTGTGTTGTCATATCTCAGCGGCTGTGCTGCCGATTGGTCAGTCCCACTGGTAACTCAAGATGACCCGATTCTTCGTGATTTTCAAGGATTTCAAACAAGCATGGAAAGGTTATTTGCTCAACACTCCCAGGGACAGGCTCTGGATGACGAACTTCTATCTCTGCGACAGGGCAATCAAGACCTTCTATCCTACATTGCAACCTTCAATAGACTAATTGTGGAAACTGGTTGGCCAGAGGATAAAAGAATCACGTTATTCTATCGAGGTCTACGCAGAGAACTTAAACATGTCCTGGCACAAGTTGTAAATCCGCCCCAAGAATGCACTGAATATATAGACTTAGTGGTCCAATTGGATCACAGGCTGCAAAACAGAAAAGCAGATCAGTCCAAGTTTGAAACCCGGGTGTTGGCCAAGCCCCACGCTAACCCCAAGGGGGCTGATGCCTCAGAGCCTATGCAAATCGGAGGTGTTAAAGGACCCCTAACTCAAAAAGAACGGGAAAGAAGACGACAGATGCAATTATGCCTTTATTGTGGGTCCTCTGGACACTTTCTACGAGATTGCCCGGTTAAGCCGCCCAAGAAGGTGGTAGGAGCCGCTGATAAAATCCATGGAAACTCTGTATCGGGAAACGACCACGCCCGGCAAGCGTAGGGGTCCGCTTGCCGAGCTTGAAAACTAACTTTCAGACCTCGCATTTCATTGTGCCAATGGTCCTCGTAGATCCGGAACAGCCTAAACGGTTGCATGCTATAAAGGCATACATCGATAGTGGGGCTATAGGAAACTATGTGGATCGAGAATTGGTCTCTAGGATAAACCTCCCTCTGCGTCCTAAAACCAACAAAGATGTCATCACCACAGTAGATGGAACCGAAATTTCCTCTGGACCGGTAACACATTCCACAGCTGAGGTGACACTTGTAGGTCCAGATGGCCATCGGGAGGCAGTTGTGTTTGATGTAATCAAGGCTCCACAGTTTCAGCTTATTCTCGGAATCCCCTGGTTAGAGACACATAATCCTCAAATTGATTGGCGAGCGAAGAGAATAACCTTCCCGGATTGTGCACAAACCTGCTACCCAGAAAATCCAAAGATTAATCTAGCATCAGTAACCTCTTTCCCCGTGCAACTACCTCCAGAGTACCAAGACTTTCAGGACGTCTTCCAAAAGGAACAGGCCAACACGTTACCTCCCCACAGATCGTACGATTGCCAAATCGATCTGGTGCCCGGTGCACAACCCCCTTGTAGCAGGATTTACGCCCTTACTGAACCAGAGAATCTGCATTTGAGACAATATTTAGATCAATACCTCGCCAATGGTTTCATTCGCCCGTCAAAGTCCCCAGCATCCTCAGCTTTGTTCTTCGTGCCTAAAAAAGAAGGCAACCTTAGAACTTTTATCGATTACCGCGCATTGAACCAGATAACTGTTAAAAATCGTTACCCTCTGCCTCTGATCCCTGAACTCCTTGACCAGGTGAAGGACGCTTGCGTATACACCAAGTTAGATCTCCGGGGGGCTTATCATCTGGTACGAGTAAAAGAAGGCGACGAATGGAAAATGGCCTTCCGTACAAAATATGGACTATTCGAATACCAGGTGATGCCTTTCGGGTTGTGCAACGTGCCTGCAGCCTTCCAATTCTTCATGAACGATGTCCTTCGGAAACTCATCGATGTCTGTGTTGTCGTGTATATCGATGACATTCTTGTGTACTCCTCTTCGGAATCTGATCACAGAAAGCATGTCAGGGCCGTCCTAGAGAAACTGCGCCAGCACAAACTGTTTGCCAAGCTGGATAAATGTGTTTTCCATACCACCAAGGTTGAGTTTCTCGGATTCATCCTGACACCTAAAGGGGTCCGAATGGATTCACGGAAAGTGGATGCCATCCTCAAATGGCCATCACCTAGTTCGGTGAAAGGTGTCCAAAGCATGCTTGGTTTTGCCAAATTTTATCGCCGGTTTATCCCGGAGTTTTCACGTGTGGTGCAACCCATCACTGCACTCTTGCGAAAAAATAAACATTTTGAATGGACCGAGGAAGCCGAACAGGCCTTTCAGGAGTTGAAAGCTAAGTTCACGTCCGCACCTATTTTGAAGCACCCGCGTCCTGATCTCCCATATATAGTCGAAACTGACGTGTCCAGCTTAGCCATGGGAGCTGTCCTGTCTCAGAGAGGCCCTGAAACCAACCAACTGCACCCCGTAGCATTTTGGTCCAGAAAGTTCTCGCCGCCAGAGATAAATTATGCGATCACCGATAAGGAACTATTAGCCATTAAGTCCGCCTTCAAGGCTTGGCGGCATTATCTCCTCGGCGCCCGGCATACCATCACCGTGATCACTGATCACCGAAATTTACAATATTTAAAAACTGCCAAGGCTCAATCGTCTCGACAGCTCCGATGGGCTTTGTTCTTTGCTGAGTTCGATTTTGTAATCACCTACCACCCCGGCTATAAGAATGGTAAGGCGGACGCTCTATCCCGAATTGGAATGGAAGAAATAGACACAAACTCAGAACCTGTGCCGATAATTCCCGAACAAAGAATTTTGGGGATAACCACTTTACAAACCCTTGAAGACATTCAAGCACGAGTGAAACAATTCCTGGACTCTTCAGCCTTGCAGGATTGGATCAAAAGGGGGTCTAACTTTTCAGTCAAGGATGGCTTACCTTACTTCCAAGGACGCTTATTTTTGCCAGAAAAGGAATTGCAAGAACTGGTTATTTCCCGTCATCATGATACCCTGATGGAAGGACATCCTGGCATTGCCAAAACAGAGGAAAAGGTTAAACGACAATTCTGGTGGCCTTCCTGGCGAAAGGATATTAAATCTTTCGTGATGTCCTGTGGAGTTTGGGCCCAAAACAAAGGTCAAAAGACAAGACCCGCCGGTCTTCTTCAGCCCTTAGACATTCCACCAGCACCTTGGCACACCCTGTCACTAGATTTTATCACTGACCTGCCCTCTTGTAATGGTTACAATACTATTCTGGTCGTGGTGGATTTATTTTCCAAAATGGCCCACTTTATTCCGTTGAAAGGATTACCTTCAGCCTTTGTTCTTGCCAAAGAATTCCTCGAAAATATCATCCGTTTGCATGGATTCCCATCCATACTAGTCTCTGATCGGGGAAGCCAGTTTATTTCTCATTTTTGGAGAAAGTGTTGTCAACTGGCACAAATCGACGTAAGACTCTCGACCAGCCACCACCCACAGACCGATGGTCAGACGGAGAGAACGAACCAGACCCTTAAACAATATCTACGATGTATGTTGCACCAATCAGAGGGTAATTGGAAGGACATTTTATGGGTGGCAGAATATGCATACAAAAACTCGATACACTCTGGAACTGGTCAGAGCCCCTTTTATACCCTATATGGACATCACCCTCGTACTTCAGACTTGGACTCACCTCTGAGCCTTGAAATGCCCGCAGTGGACCATTTGCATTCTACGATTACTCAAGCCTTCAAGGATGCAACTGCACATTTGCAACATGCGAAAGGGAAATACAAAAAGAATGTGGATCTGCATCAAAGAGAGACGCCTCCATACCAAATAAGGGACCAAGTATGGTTGGCTACCAAACACCTATCACTCAAGGGGCCTCGAACTTTTAATCCAAGGTATTTAGGCCCTTACTCGATCAAAGCTATAATCAACCCAGTAGCAGTCAAGCTCGATATACCAGCTAACATGCGGATTCACCCCGTTTTTCATGTGTCACTTTTGAAACCAGTGCACCCAGGAACCAGATTAACAAAGCCATCAGAACCGATTCAGATAGATGGGGAGCCTGAATTTGAGGTGAAGAACATTTTGGATTCTAAGATCTCAAAATCAAAACTTTTCTATCTAAATGATTGGAAAGGCTACGGGCCTCAGGAAAGGTCTTGGGAACCCAGTGATCACGTACATGCACCTCGGCTGGTAAAAAGGTTCCATCGGAATTTCCCAAACAAACCGAAACCTCCAGAAGGAACGACCTTGGGAGGGGCCTTGGGGGGGAGTGCTGTCATGATGCCTATCCCCGGAGCACCAGACCAGGCCCAGCACCCCCGGAAGCAGGCATCATGCCCTTGGGTAAAAGCCCAGCGGCCCCTTATAGGGGCTCTTTGGACTCAGTCCTGGCGCCTTTGGCGCCAGGCTCATGTTGGACATCAGTCCTGGCGCCATAGGCGCCAGGCTCATAAAGGGAGGTGTTTTGTGCACTTACCTGATGCAGACCATGCTGCACGCGTCAGGCCTCCCTGAGACCTGAAAGGGACTATTTTTTCATAGGGACTATTGTTTCACTCGGGCGTGGCCAGGGAATGATACATACCTAGTTGGGGAAGGATACATACCTGGGACTTCTTTGGAGGCTATTTAAGCCACGCCCAGACAGCAGCTCATGCTTCGCGTTGTTCTGCTTCCTGCAGCTTAACGCTCACCGTGTCTGCTCTTGCTCCTGGACTCCAGCCACGCCCGCCTCGAACCTGGAAGACCTGCAAGGAAGGAAGAGAAGAGAAAGGTGAAAACCAAGGACTATTTCAAACTTCTTACCTGCAACCGGAATCTTCTCGCCAGCATCCCTGAAGAAAGACTTCCATTTAAAAGCATCGCGTTGCTCGCTGCAGCGCCACGCTTCACTCACCTGCCCTCGAGACATCTCCCGGCTCCATCGCGGCTGTCAGCATCGGACGCCACATCTCTGCACCTAGGGGAGGGAGGAAGAAACAAAAGGTGAGCAGAAGGGACACAGAAGGAAAGCCTGATTAACAGCCATAATACTTACCGGCTTTTCTTCCACATTTCGGGTCGGCGCCGCCCCGTTGGCAGGTACCGTACCCCGGCCCCTATGGGGAAAGGACAAGAGACATTTCTGGGTAATGATAAGGACATTTAGAGGGATCGCCCTCATCACTACTCACCTTGGCAGTTTAACCCCTCGACGCATCGCCTTCATTCTGCACCTGAAATAAAGGACAGATCACAGGTTAGAAAGACAACATAAAGGGGGCCTCACTTGAACTTTGAACTTTCATACTTACGGCGCATCGCTCAGGAAAGTCAAGTGGATTTTGCCAGCGCCATTCTGAAAACCAGTGAAGTAACTGGACGAACACGCGCCCCTGCACCAGAAGCAGGATGGAGAGTTCATCCTTCCAAACCATAAGGTGAGCTTAAACCGGGGTTTGGAGGAAGTTAGAGAGGAACGAAGGGGGAAGGGGAGAAGGGGGGAGCTAGCACACTATTCTGCAGACTGTTAATCCCCTTTCTCATCTGCAGAAGGATATTCCTACGGGCCAGGCAAGCACGATTTGGAGGTCCTGTCCAATCGGTGTTCCGGGTCCTGCGCATCACGCTAGAAGAGGCCACAGCAATCCAGACTAGACCAGCGCTCCTGTGGGAACCAGGTGAGCGTTACAGTCACCATAAGATGGGTGCTGCCATCCTTTGCCAAGTGCAGTATCCCATCTCTAATACTCTCATCATATCTCTGGCACAGTCACCATATGCTAGGTGCTGCCATCCTATGTCCAGTGCAGTATCACATCTCTGATCATCTCATCATATCTCTGGCACAGTCACCATATGTTAGGTGCTGCCATTAAATGCCAAGTGCAGTATCCCATCTCTAATATTCTCATCATATCTCTGGCACAGTAACCATAAACTAGGTGCTGACATCCTATGCCAAGTGCTTTATCCCATCTCCAATAATCTCATCATACCTTTGTCACAGTCACTACATGCTAGGTGCTTCCATCCTATGCAAGTGCAGTATCCCATCTAATAATCTCATCATATCTCTGGCACAGTCACCATATACTATTTGCTGCCATCCTATGCCAAGTGCAGTATCTCATCTCTAATAATTTCTTCATATCTCTGGCACAGTCACCGTATGCAAGGTAGGTGCTGCCATCCTATGCGAAGTGTAATATCACATCTCTCATAATCTCATCAGGTCTCTGGCACAGTCAGCATATGCTAGGTGCTGCCATTCTATGCCAAGTGCAGTATCCCATCTCTAATAATATCAGATCTCTGGCACAGTCACCATATGCTTGGTGCTGCCATCCTATGTCAAGTGCAGTATCCCATCTCTAATAACCTCATCATATCTCTGGCACAGTAACCATATGCTAGGTGCTGTCATCCAATGCCAAGTGCAGTATCCCATCGCTAATAGTTTCATTATATCTCTGGCACAGTCATCATATACTAGGTGTTGCCATCCTGTGTCCAGTGCAGTATCACATATATGATCATCTCATCATAACTCTGGCACAGTCACCATATGTTAGGTGCTGCCATCCAATGCCAAGTGCAGTATCCCATCTCTAATATTCTCATCATATCTTTGGCACAGTTACCATAAACTAGGTGCTGACATCCTATGCCAAGTGCAGTATCCCATCTCTAAAAATCTCATCATATCTCTGGCACAGTCATCATATGTTAGGTGCTGCCATCCTATGCCAAGTGCAGTATCCCATCTCTAATAATCTCATCATATCTCTGGCACAGTCATCATATGTTAGGTGCTGCCATCCTATGCCAAGTGCAGTATCCCATCTCTAATAATCTCATCATATCTCTGGCACAGTCACCATATACTATTTGCTGCCATTCTATGCCAAGTGCAGTATCCCATCTCGAATAATATCATATCTCTGGCACAGTCTACATATGCTAGGTGCTGTCATCCAATGCCAAGTGCAGTATCCCATCTCTAATAATCTCATTATATCTCTGGCACAGTCACCATAAACTGGGTGCTGCTATCCTTTGCCAAGTGCAGTATCCCATCTCTAATAGTTTCATCATATCTCTGGCACAGTCACCATATGCTAGGTGCTGCCATCCTATGTCCTGTGCAGTATCCCATCTCTAATAATCTCATCATATCTCTGGCACAGTCATCATATGCTAGGTGCTGCCATCCTATGCCAATTGCAGTATCCCATCTCTAATAATCTCATCATATCTCTGGCACAGTCACCATATGCTAGGTGCTGCCTTTCTATGCCAGGTGCTGTATCACAGCTCTAATAATCTCATCATGTCTCTGGCACTGTCGCCACATGCTAGTTTCTGCCATCCTATGCCAAATTCAGTATCCCATCTCTAATCTCATCATATCCCTGGCACAGTCACGATATGCTAGGCACTGCCATCCTATGCCAAGTGCAGTACCCCATCCGTAATCTCATATCCCTGGCACAGTCACCCTATGCTAGGTGCTGCCAGGCTATGGCAAGTGCAGTATCACATCTCTAAAAATCTCACATCTCTGGCACAGCCACCATATGCTAGGCGCTGCAATCCTATGCCAAGTGCAGTATCACATCTCTAATAATCTCATATCTCTGACACAGCCACCATGTGCTAGGTGCTGCCATCCTATGCCATGTGCAGTATCCCATCTCTAATAATCTCATCATATCTCTGGTACAGTCACCATGTGCTAGGTGCGGCCATCCCATGCAAAGTACAGTATCCCATCTCTACTAATATCATGATATCTCTGACACAGTCACCATATGCTAAGTGCTGCCATCCTATGCCTTGTGCAGTATCTCATCTCTAATAATCTCATCATATCTCTGGCACAGTCACCATATGCTTCATGCTGCCATCCTATGCCAAGTGCAGTATCCCATCTCTAATAATCTCATCATATCTCTGGCACAGTCACCATATGCTAGGAGCTGCCACGCTATGCCAAGTGCATTATCCCATCACTAATAATATCATATGTCTGGGACAGTCACCATATGCTAGGTGCTGACATCGTATGCCAAGTGCAGTATCACATCTCTAATAATCTCATCATATCTCTGGCACAGTCACCATATGCTACGAGCTGCCACGCTACGGCAAGTGCAGTATCCCATCACTAATAATATCATATGTCTGGCACAGTCACCATATGCTAGGTGCTGCCATCCTATGCAAAGTGCAGTATCCCATATACAATAATCTCATCATACCTTTGTCACAGTCACCATATGCTAGGTGCTTCCATCCTATGCCAAGTGAAGTATCCCATCTCTAATAATCTCATCATATCTCTGGCACAGTTGCCATATTCAAGGTGCAGCCATCCATTTCCAGGTGCAGTATCCCATCTGTAATAATTTCTTCATATCTCTGGCACAGTCACCATATGATAGCTAGGTGCTACCATCCTATGCCAAGTGCAATATCACATCTCTAATAATCTCATCATGTCTCTGGCACAGTCAGCATAAGCTAGGTGTTGCCATCCTATGTCAAGTGCAGTATCCCATCTCTAATACCCTCATCATATCTCTAGCACAGTAACCATATGCAAGGTGCTGCCATCCTATGCCAAGTGCAGTATCACATCTCTAATAATCTCATCATATCTCTAGCACAGTCTCCATTTCTAGGTGCTGCCATCCACTGCCAAGTGCAGTATCCCATATCTTATAATATCATATCTATTGTGCAGTCACCATATGCTAGCTAGATGCTGCCATTCTATGGTAAGTGGAACATCAAATGTCTCAGTAATGGCATTGAATGAGTGGTGTGCTCACCATATGTATTCAATACTCTCACTGTTGCAGGTGCACCTATGCCAGGTTAAGTGCAGTCCCGGAGTCCCCAATAATATCATCAACAATCCCGCGCTTAGGGGGAGGAAGGATAGCTCAGGGGCAATGCGTTGGTCTTGGAAGCAAGACAACAGAGCGCAACAAATTTTCAAATCCCAATCCCGTGCTTAGAAACCACTCATTGGTATTAAGCGTGTTATAAAAGAATAATTATAATTAATCATCATATCTCTTGTCAATCACCGTATTTAAGGTGTAGCCTCCCACATCCCCAATAATGCCATCATCTCCTTGAGATAGTTACCATATGCCTTTGCATAGTGCAATATCGTGTGTGCCAATATTGATATTGACCACCCTGTGATTTGACTATATAGAAGCTAAACTCTCACACTTACAAGAGCTGGTATCACGTGACAAGTGGATTTGCAGATTCCCCAATAATACAATTATATAATGGGTCAGACATAATATATGCAATGGCCTAAAATCTGCAAGGAATCCAAGTGCAGCTATAAAAGTGCCCATTCAATTTAATGCATGGTATGGGTACCATATTCTAAGGGATACACTCACATGGACAGTTCCCATCATCATATGCTATCCTCGAAAATGTCATTATATTCCTACGATAGTCTTCATATGTTAAGGTGGAGCCTCCCAGGTGATGCCATCCGATACTAAGTGCATCATCACATGTCCATTAATAGCCTTGAATATGCCTTCTGTAGTCACAATATTTTAGGGTATACCCTCACATGGGAAGTTCCTACCATCATATGCCACGTGCAGCCTCACATCCCCAATATTGCGATTATACCCCTAGTTTAGTCTCCACATGCTAAATCATAACCATCATATACTAAGTGCAACATCACATGACCCATTAATGAATCTAATGCCTGGCATATGCACCAAATATCATCTGTTGATGTGGTCAGGAAAGGTCCCAATGAGAAAGAGGGGTTCACATTTCATGCGCCAAATTGGTGAATGGTAAAGCAGCGAACTTGGCAATGTTGTTATTTTATATTTATCCAGCGTAGTTAATGTGAATGGGATTGTTGTTTTAAGTGTTGCTTTGTGTTTAAGTTGATACATTTATGATTGCATGCGCGCAGCAAGATAAATGTCAACATCACAAATAAAATATAAATACAACATGTATATGGTGACAAATGCCATGCAAAAAAGGGCAGGCTCAGGTCCTCAGACCCAACTACTGCTGTTGCTGAAGTGAAAAGGAGACGGGCATTATGTACCCTGGCAGACTATGGACAGAGACAATCTACTATACAGCTGCCCTCCCTTATGGCAGTAGCGAGCAAGTGGATATATACACGCTCGAGAAGGAGACTGCAGGAGTTAATCTAGCGGTTGGGGCTTGTTCGTAGCAATATCGGGGGAGAGGAGACAATATATGGGAACAAGCGGGATACAACGGGGTAAAGCTTAGTGGTATTATACATGATGGGGTGCCCTTTAATAACTGTTGTGCACATGTACGTAAAGCGCTAAGTAGTTTGTACCCAGATACTACAGACATGGGGACCATATTGGCCCTTAAGATGAAATCAGACGAGGACCCTGTGGAATACATACAACAAATACAGGAGATGTGAACACCAGAGACCCAACAGTCGTGGGATGAGAACATACCCATATTTTACCATATATTGGTCCCTGGGCTCCCCCTGGGTGGGCAGGTCTCCCTAGATAAAACAGTAGGGATAGAATCAAAGGGGTGGCCAGAGGTACTATCGACTATCGTGCACTTTTGCAAACGAAAGCAAGAAAGGGAGAAGGATGCGGCAGACAATGCGGCAAAGGCCGAGACAAAACTGGTACAGAAGAAGCTAGCCAAGCTCTCAATGGAAGGGGCTGTGCTCACCATGGGCCCCGTTGAAGTGGCATGCACCAAACAAGGGGGATTCCAATGGAGGAAGGGGGCCACAGCAACGGGGATACCTACAGCCACAGTACACCCAGTTGTGGCGAGTCCAACAGCCTGGCATCTATCCACAAGAGGGGAACAACCCATCCATGGGATACTACCAGCAAGGCAGAGGGTAATCACAGAGGGGCTGGGGATTTGGGTATGAAAGGGCGGGCCCAGTTTTTCAGGGCCATGTTTTCTTTGTGACAACAAGGGCAAATTTGCACGAATTTGCCCAAATTGACAACAGCTGTATGATAATTCCAGGGAATCACACGCAGGGGCTCAGCAACTGCAGTATCAGTGGCAGCCCACACATCCGCAGGAATACCCACAGCCCCAGCATCCCCCACCACGGCAACCACGATCGCCCACTCAAGCAAGTCCCATGGCAAACACACCCACAAGGGGACAGTTCACTGCTGGGACATGACATAGCACCCAACTAGACTAGAGTAACAGTTCTTGGAGGGCACCCTTTCCCGTTCCCGCAGAGCACTACCCCCAATATGAGTGCCCACAGAAAGTGCATGTGTGTCCAGTCCTTGCAGTAACTGAATATCCTGAAGAGGAACCCGAGGTAGCAGTCAGAAAGATTTCTCCTTCATGATAGGTACGGGGCCACCAAATCTTGTATAAGGGAGGGTGGTTTCCCGCTGTCAAACAAAGTTATGGACACACAGGGCTTCTCTAGGGCTATCATCACAGTTCCAGTAACACAGGATTTACCATTAACAATAGGCACACAACACCTCGAGGCGCCACTATTGTACTAAAAAGATACTCCCATAAACATACTGGGGAGGGACTTGCTGAGTAAACTGAATGCAACAATTTCGATCTCAGAAAAAGGTATGGTGTGCTCCACACCTGGCATGTACCCAGAAAGGATGACAGTTCTCATATAGGCCTACTGTGAGCACAGCAGCTTATGAGAGCAGCCAACACACCCAAGGTTTTTCATGTACTGGGTCCAAGTACTATTAGCTTGGGTGCCCCGGATGAAAGGTAAAACATTCTGACTGGCCACAGAATTTCTGTTCAGGCCCTCGGTGCACAAGGAAGTTGCTCCAGGCACATGGATACTGTTGTAGTTAGAGAGGGCAGTAACACAAAAGAACATGGTGATATGGGGACCGATAAGGACGAAATAGAGTGGTGCACAATTCTCTGTATATCTGTATAGGAGGAGGGAGAGCTGGTAATCCAACTCGCATCCTTGCCCAATCTGAGTGGTAGAGAGGCTAGTACTGCAACTGACACAGGTAGTGAAGAAGCATGTCGCCCACACTCAGGAAGACTTGAAGAAGGTCCCCAAAACTTATGGACAAAGGGGCCCCATGATGTAGGAGTCCTCAAAGGAGCAGGGGCGGTTTGCATCAAACTGAAGGAAGGGACGTTGCTGCCCTGGGTGAAGCTATGCATGCTCTCCTGTGAAGTGGAAGAGGGCATATATGGCAGACGGGCATAATACAGGCATCAACATCTCAATGCAACACAGCCATATATCCAAACAAAAAGGCGAAGGGAGGGAACAATGTGGTAGAGGCTGAGTTTCCACTTGTGCAGAACCCAGTTCCAATATTGTGCAATATCGCAGCAAATACGAAATATTTCACAGTGATCGATCTGAAAAATGCCTTTCTCCATCCCATTATACCCTGACTACCCGTACCTCACAGCGTTTACGTATCGCGGTACCAGATTCAAGCACACAAGGTTACCACAAGGGTATTCTGAATCCCCTATTGTATTCAACAGAGTGATCCAGAGGATTTAAGGAATTTACAGGTACCCAGCATGGTGAATCAGTATTTAGACGACCTCCTTGTGTATAGTGTGACGGAGAAACAGTGCAAGAAAGATTCAATAACTCTTTTGACCCCGCTGGCAGAGAAGGGGTACAAAGTAGACAAGGAAAAGCTACTGCACTGTCAGATAGAGGTGGTGCATCTGGCAGAAATAATATCAGCAGATGGGCGGAAGATCACACCAGAGAGGGTGGAAGCAATACACAGAACAGTACACGCACAGTAAACAAGATGAAGGAATTTTTGGGTCTGTGCAATTACTGTAGGACCTGGGTGTTCGACTGTTCAACATATACAAGGCCCCTACTTCATGCACTTAATGAAGCACAAAAGGTTAAGAGCCCCATCAAATGGACCTCAGTGATGAACAAATATTTTTCCGACCTTAATGAGGCACTGACTCATACCTCAGTGTTGGCAACCGCAAACTATAAAGAGAAATTTTACTCGTTTTCACATTCAGATGGCAAGGTGATGACGCTGTCCTCACCCGAAAGAAACCACAGGGGCACATGTCCCTGGCATATTACAGTGGTCTGCTTGACCCAGTGATGCAGGGTCATTTTCCATGCAAACAAGCACTTGCAGTGCAGTGTTTGCCATAGAGAAGGCAGCCACCATAACTATGGGATGCCCAGTGAGTTTGTACTTGGAGCATTCCCTTTTTGCCATCCTTGAAAAATCCAAATCCACATTGATGACTCAGAGGGCCTCGGAATATGAGGGGATAATGACAAACCCATCAATTAAGATTGTTGGGTGGTGTGTAGTGAACCCAGCAACCTTTATAGTGCAGCCAACTGAGCAGGGAGAGTATGTTCACGATTGGGCCTCCTACATGGACAGGATGGATGGGAACCCCCAGGTAAAAGTGTTACCCATAGAAAGGGAGACATTCTCTTCATTGTAGGGTCTTCGAAGATAGATTCGAGCACAGGGCACTGACACACGGGTGCTACAGTAGTGTACCATCATGCGGGAGAATTCGGCATTTGGTCTCAAATGTGACTGCCAGCTCATTATTTGGCATAGGTGGTGGAATTTGTGATTTTAATATCATCACTGAACATCTCAGAAGGGCATGTGGTTAAAATGTTTTCAGACTCTGCATATGTCACCTCCACGATGCACTCAGGGCTGGCCCGATGGGAGAGAAGGGTGTTTAAGAGGAGTGATGGCTCCCAGGTCCAGCATGCAGAATTATTGGCATGACTAATTGAGGTGTTACCCCTCCCAGTAGAGGTGGCATAATAAAATGCACCACCCATGCCAGTGGCCTGGATTTTAGTTCACAGGGCAATTATATGGCTGATATAGCAATGAAAGAAGCAGCCTATCTGCCAGAAGGAACTACCATATGACTTCCTGGTACAGAAGAAAAGATAGCCATGATGACACTCCGACACTCCTGTCCAAACGCCCTAAGAGCCCCAATACTACTGAGCCCTTTAAAGCACTGCCCATTGTTCAGGTAATAGAATTGCAAGGTGAAGTGTACGAAGAGGAAAAAGTTATGGAAGAAGAGAGGGTGTTGCCTCTCCCCTACAGGCTTAGTGTGGAAGCAGAAAAGCATGGCAAGCCCATAGTGCCCAAAAAATTACTTATTGGAGCAGCCCGATTATCCGATGCACCTGTCAAAAGAACATGTAGAAGCATAAATGAATGAAAGTTTCTTCATGCCCACCATTATGAGTTAGTTGCAGAATTCCTGAGTAATTGTATGATATGCCGGAAATTTCTGGCAGGACAAACATTGAAAACTTTTAAAGCAACATAACCATGCCTAGAGGGTTCCTTCCGACATTTACATATTGACTATGTCGAGATGCAAGATAGATGTGCTTCTTATAGGTACATGATAGTTGTAGCATGTCCGTTTTCACATTGGCTTGAGGCGGGACCCTGTGCTCATAATGATGCAAAATCAGCAGCTAAATTCTTGGTTCGAGAGGTATTCCCGAGGTGGGCCATGTAGGATAAGTTGAGATCAGACAATGGGAAACACTTTGCCAATCACTTGTTTATGGAGGTTACCACCCTCCTACGGATCAAACACTGACTATACTCAGTGTACCACACACAAGCCAATGGATTAGTGGACTGTTTGAAAGACTTGCTTAATGAAAGCTTGACCAAATTGTCAGCAACACTTGGCAAAAACTGTCTGTATTGCTTACCCATTGCTTCATGTGCCTTAAGCAGTTCTCCTCCCATAGATCACCACTTGACTCTGCAAGAAATTGTTACTGGCAGCATAATGCATGCGCCCATCACTCCTGCATGTACTATTTCGGATGCTATTTCCGTCTGTTTGGGGATGGTAAATTGAGGTTCGTAAGGTGGTAATATGGAGCAGCTTTGTGACTTCACCCATGAGCTTGTTCATGAAATTGGATCCTTGATCCATCAGGATTTCCTTAGGAAAGCCAACCCTGAAAAAATATGGTAGAAGGTGCTTTATAATCTGGTGCGTGGTGTTCTTCCACATAGGGATGCCTCGGGGTAGCTGGTTGTGTAGTCTACAATCACGAGGACATATTTGTTACCCAGTCTAGACGTTTCTAAAGGTCCAATGATGCCCATCCCAATCCTTGGGAAAGGGACTTCTATTATTGGTAAAGGATTCAAAGGGGCAGGGAATGGGATGTGAGTACTGGTTTTCTGACATATTTCACATGTCTGAATAAAGGTTTTTATATCAGCATGGATACCTGGCCAGTAAAACTTCCCACTGATGTGTGCCTGACTCTTGGATTGTCATAGGTGTCCCCCTGTCAGATGGGAATGCGCAATTTCTAGTACGATCTTCCGGTGGGTTTTGGGGATTACTGTTTTTTTAGTTTTTTTTATATAGTTGAAAAACATCAACTTTTCAATAATAGCATAATTAATGTTTCAGCATGTCCTAAACTTATGAAAACAGATTTCTGGAACTTAAAAATTAAGACATCCGGTTTGAAGAACACATAATTCATGCCTGCTTTATGAACTTGCAAGTCAGTCTGAAATACTCACTCCAGTCACAAAGACTCAAGCAATGTCATAGCTGCAAGGGTAACAGAAACACGATGTCCCCCACAATCATTAACCACATTGATTCAGGTGTTAATGTACAACAGTCTTTGAACAAATGAAACAAGAAGCATTTTCTTTTCGGCAACAAGGTGTGGTAACTAACCATCAAGTGCTTTAAGGTTTCAGGTTGTAGGCTATCATGGCAGAACCTGCATGCTCGTTCCCTGGTGCTAAGTTTAGCTTTGGTTGCACACAAATCCATTGTTTGCCACAAGTTTAGACAAAAACGTAGAAATAGATTTCTGTATCGAGGTGCTGGAAATTGAATTACATACCTTTCTGGTTCGTTTAAGGACTTCATTTTGTAATTACCAGTTTTGCATGTTTATAGTTACTGCAGATGTCCCAGGTCGGACGCCAGTCATAGAGCCATAGTTTCTTTTTTGCCCAGGTGGGATTGTTGATTAGTAGGTCTGATGAGATGTCAGCCTCCACCATCAGAGTCATGGCTTTTGCTTTCCAGTCAGAGACGGTTTGTCAGAAGCAGATTCTATAAGCATGGCTATTGCAGAAAGTAAAGTGTTTGGACAAGTGGGTATACGACATTGCCTATACAGGGTGAGTTATTTCCACATCAACACGCATATAGTGATAACAAGCCTAGTTCATAGCGTATGATTGCTATAGGTTCACTTGCTGGAAGGGAGAGCACTCTTTTCCAGAACAGACCTTCTAGTCTACCCCAGAAAAGCGCAGATTAAATTTCCTTGGTGCCTGCTCCGTATATAACGGTGGGGACAACTTTTTGTTTATAGAACATTAATAAAGTTCAACACGAGAACTTGCCATATTTTCTATGGAACATTCGGGCTTGACTCACTGAAGTAGTAATTTTATTCCTTAGTTCCAATCGATAGGGAAGGTCTCAGAGACTGTTGTTTGTGCTAAATCAAAGATATCGATATTCAGTATTTACATGGAGTGGAATACCACACAGGAGCCACATATAAGAGCGTTTTTGCAATTATGGTTTTGGAGAAAATATAAGTACATTAGTCTTCTTCAAATTTATCATAAGCTGGTTTTGAGTTGCGGATAGTTCGAGATCAGCTAACCATTTTTGTAATCCTTTAGGAGTTTTAGATATAAGCACTACGTCGCCGGCATATAAAAGCCAAGGGACAACAACAGTGTATATCTTTGGAGGCTCAGATGTCACTTTTGTTCAATTGCTTTCCAATGTCAGCAATGAAAAAACTGAACAAGGTAGAAGCCAAAATGCATCCTTGCTTTAATCCTCTTGAAGTGGGGGTGGATTGGGATAGTAATTCTTCTTGTGTAAGCTGTATTTGATTGCAGGTGTTCGAGTAGAACTGAGAGACCAAGGCAAGAATGTGCGCTGCGCATGCTGCCCCTTCCAGTTTTGCAAACAATAGGTCACGTGGCACAGAATCGAAAGCAGTTTTGAAATCGATAAAGGCTAAATAGACAGGTTGGCCTGTTTGGATGGTACGCTGTTTGATGAATGAAAGGGCTAGTAGATTTACCGAGGTGCCCAACCCAGGGACGAACCCGGTTTGAAATCCGTCAGCCAACATGTGTAATGTTATCTACCGGTTCAAATCTCTTAGCACAAGTCGTGCAAAGATTTTACCCGGGAAATTTAAGAGGGCAATGGGTTGATAATTTTCAGGATTTTCCCCGATTACCCTTGTTATATATGGGAATTATTCCAGATATTTTCCACGATGAAGGGATTTGTCTAGACTGGAGAATTAGTGTGAATAATATTGTGAGTACAGTTGGCCATGCTTCAGGATGTTCTTTTAGCATGCAATTAGTCAGTCCATCAGGGCCTGGTGCTCTCGACTTGCTCAAGCGTTTATCATCAAAATGTCATGTTTATCAAAAATAATAATGCCTGGGGTATCCCATAAGCATTCCTTGCTAACTTTGAGTATGGGGTGCATTCCATATAAGGTCTTATAAAACGTATATTAGTCCTTTTCGGGAAGTGCATTTATTTGATAGGGGTGATGAGATTCTTGAAAGGCTAAATTCAATATACTCTATATTTGAGCGCTGTTTTTGTTCCTAAGGGAGGCTAACATCAGCTCTCCATCTTGCTGCATTATATGCACTCGATACGTCTTCAGCCAATTTCTATAATGCATTTTAATTATGCAAGACTCAGCCAGCATGTTAGCCAGATTTGCGGAGGGTAGTATTCATGCTTGTGGCTGTGGTATGGTCTTTGACCACCGGGGATGTTTTGCTTGAACACATCAATTGCTGATATATACTGGTCTTCTGGACCAGAAGAGTTTGAATGAGTGTGGAAGGATGGATTGTTAAGGGACGTGGCTAGATTGAATACCATATTCTCACACCATATAAATCGGTTTCTTCCCTCAGTTAGAATTAGTTTACCTCGGTAGGAGGAAGTGTTAGGTTTTAAATCAGGCCAGGTCATAATGAAATGCAATAAACTATGATCACTATGTGCCTGCGGAAGAAGCGAAAAGCTTTCTGCATTTATAAAAGCTGTTTGATGCATGAAAACATAATCAATAGTAGATGAGAGATTGTCTCTATGCCAAGTCGGCTTCGCCGGAGTATCACCTTGTACAGCGCCATTTAACATGCGGAAATGTCTCTCAAGAAACGTCAGAGGCTTTTTGGAAGTAGGTAGACAAGAAATGTTTAAGTCTCCACATATGATGGTCGAGAGAACGGTGCTGTCATTTGATATCAGATCTAGCATGAGAGTAACAGCCACCATGAAGACTTGTCAGAGATTCCCAGGTGATTCCACCAGGCGAAGTGAGCCTAACAAGCTGAACGAATCTGTTTGAGGTAGCTCATGTTTCTATTCTGTAGCAAAGATTCTTTTTGAGACCAGCCGAGGGCCGCCCGTAGGTTTATTTCACTGCCGGGAAAGGATTACAAAATGAGTTTCCCAGAGGGTGGTGGGGGTTCAGTGAGCCACGTCTCTTGGAGAAATGCAATATCCATATGTACCGCAGGGTTGTTTTCAAGCATAAGAAGATGTTTATAGCCCCTGGTATTCCAAGAGGCCCAGCTGAAAGAGACAACTTAATTCGGAATACATAGCTAATTGTGATTTATATGGGCAGGACCACTCAGGGCTCTGGCGTGTTATCTTGGCCTCAGAGTCTATTGTTTTGAACATTGGCATGTTTAATAGATCTTTGCTCATTTTCATCACAGGGGATTGTTATAGAAGACGTTTGCATTGGCTCCGGGATGAGTCTGAATTTGGGGCTATCGAGTCATTTCTAGGATGCAGGTTGTTTTCTTGTTTGTTTAGAACAATACCCAGGGTGTACAGGTCCGCTCTGGCCTTCCACAAAACATTAAGCACCAGACCAGACTGAACCCATATTCTAATCATGCCTAGGTTTTCTTCATTGATTAACTCAATCCAGGTTATGTCTGATGATTATAAGTCTTCTAACTGAGGGATATCTCCTAGAAGATTGATAACACCAGTTCTGTTGAGTACATATGTAGGATACAGCTCTCCTCTACACAGCAACGCAGGACTAAACTGATTTTGGAGAGAGTGATCTTGCTTGGCTGCTGTGTCACAATAGCTAATTGGCTTTAGATTGGAATTAAGGTTAGATGTTATCCCAGTGCCTAGTTTGGTGTTTGAATTGTGATTAGTTATGTTACCTAAATGGGTAGCCTTTCCCGTGTCCCAAGTAGGTGTGAACCTGGGCTTTGAGGATGAGGATCGCCCCCCAAAAAATTCAACAGTTTTAGTGTTTCAGCAATTTCATGCTGTCGTTGCTTTGGCGTGAGGAAATTGTTTCCTTGAGGATGAGTGATTGAGCAGGATGCTTTGATCCTTTTACCACTCTGAGTAGGATTACGACTGCTATCAGGGCATGAAGCAGTGTGATACTGATCCATGAAAATGGTCTGATCAGTTGGGGTGTTTAGTAGATGTGCTGCTTGGATAAGATCATCCAGATGTTCTCGGTTAGGTGAGGCAGACTCTTCACAGTCAGATGGCCTCATTACAACCCTGTCAGTGGCTGTGCCAGTAAAAACGTCAGGCTACTGCCCGAGTTGTATTTTTTTTCCAGAAAAATTAACTCCCCATTCCTATTCGAGTTCCATAGGACTCAATGGGAAGAGGGAGGACGGTAGGATCGGCACCATTAATAAAGGTGCTGGTGATACCGTGAAAGTCTGAGGGCGGGTGCCGTACCTTCCGCTAGGCAGACCTGGTGGGCACCCACCCACAGCACTCAGAGTGTGCCGGTCCGGTAACAATGGTGCTGGTAGCTTACCGGCACCGTTGTTACCGGTTCGGCACAGTCATAATGATGCCCAAAGTCTACAATCCTAATGATCCGAGATCTCCGCTTATTAACAGGGGGACAAAACTTTTTCTTGCGCCTTTTAGTAGCTAGATGACCAGAGTTGACAGAGTTCACCGTTTCTTTCAAGGGTGTACTTCAAGGGTGTAGTTAAAAGGTGTGCAAACCTCTTTGCCCCAGTATAGAAGGTGCTTTGGTTGTTAGGGTTTGCTTCTTCGTTTTCTTGAGTGTCTTAGTGTGAGTAGTTGTCTTTTTTATTTTGGCAAAAATGTCAAATGTAAGTTTAGTTGAAATGTGGGTGTCTTAATTGGTTCTAAAATCAAGGTCGGTAGCGTTGGTTGCGAGGATCTCGATTCCGCCGAGATGGAAGGGTGGGGCAAGGGACATAGTAAAGGGGTTTAGGGATTGTGGTCAGAAATCGAAGGAGTAGGGTCCTGCACTTCAAAAAGGGGTCATTCAAAGACCAGCAAAGGGCTTTTTTTGGATCACATTCACGGACATGCAGTTATTTGGCGGCTAAGGTAGTTGATAATTCAGTTTGCACAGCCATTCTGCAGTCAAGAGTCTCATAAAGCTTGGCTAGCGACAACAGAGTGGTGTTCATGGCCGTCAGTGTGAGATCAATAGAAGTATGTTCTTGCAGCTTTTGCGTTTTCCTGTGTGGTGTTGGGTGGATAAATGAGACCGATGTGCATGGGGAAGATGAATCTGAGATAGGGTATATGATTGGAGAGTGCGAGAGAGTTAGAGTGGGTGTTATGTTTGTATTTGGAGATTGGGTGTCAGTGACCCACGGTACATGACTTATGGTGCACGAGGTCGGCAAGGCAGGGCCTCGGAGATGGTGACTTTGCTGGGTGGTAAGTTCAGATGTCCTCTCCAGCTGGTATTTCCCAGGAGAAGGTGTGCGAGCAACGATGTTTGTGTCTTTGGGTGGAATGTGTAGAGGAAGTATGCTCGTCACATCGCAAATCATTTTAGATGAAAAGGCCACGCCACCTAAAGGTTCAATTGCAAGTTGACTGGCGGCAGTAAGCTGAGTTCTAGGTGTGCGCAAAATGGAACCAATATTTAAATGAAGTTGGGATTCACAAGTCTGCAAAGGTGGCGTGGCCTTAAAGGCATATACAACAAGGATCATCATTCACAACAGCTTTGATTGATAGATTACTCTCAGACACCCTCGCCTGAACTAGAGAAGTATCCGAGGTTTCAGGGACGATTGCAATCATTTGAGAGTCTGTGACTTCCATATGCTTTAGCATGCGAACCTTGTGATTATTAGGTTTGATTACAATACAATCTTGAACGGATGAAACTGTTTGTTAAGGTGTTGCCTCATGCGATGTCCCTGGATTGAATTTAGAATTATAGAACACCCTCAGGTCAGCAGTTGCATGGTAAGCTTTCTTATGATATGATATGATATGATATGATATGGCATTTATAACACATCTATACACAAGTGTTTCAAGGCGCGACGAGGCATGGGAGGGGAAATTGGGAAGACAAAGACAGCGATCCCACTAAGCCAGGTGACATTGAGATTGCACAAGTGCAGGGGAGTTCGTATGGTTGAGCGGTTCAGTAACTGCTTTTCTTGGGGTGACATTGGGTGTGCAAAGTAAATTCACTAGCTTGAGAGTTTGGGGCATCGCTGATTTCAGCGTATATAGATGTGACATGAAAAAGTGAACACAAATACTATGAACAAGAAACACAGGATTAATAATGTGCTAAATGGGCAATTCAGTGGTAGACACTTAGAGCAAGTAAATTAACAGGATGCGTGTTTGTTAAAACATAAAAAAAGAAATACTCAGCTGCATAACTGCACTCATGAGGCACTCCTTGATGCCCATGCGCAGATGGGCATGCCCCAGTGTTTTATGGGTGTGCCACAGTCAAGTGGGCGGAGCCAGCCAAGGCCTGGAAAGAAAATTAATATAGAAGAAATCTTCACAATGCAACACGAATAGTGTCAATCCAAGATAAAATGCTATGACAACAGATAAATGAAACATGCAATGAGGTTCAGAATTGAAGGTAGGTTGTGATGTAAAGTCTCATAAAGGCATCTTGCCTTCTGTGCATAAGTCCCTCCATCATACCGCACTCCATCATACCGCAGGAGTGTTCAAGAGTTCAAGTCAGAGTCTGCTGCACGTAACTGCACTCATGGTGCACTCCTTGATTACGTGTGCGTAGATGCAAGTGGCCCAGTGTTTTATGGGTGTTACGCAGTCAAGTGGATGGAGCCAGCCAAGGTCCGGAAAAAAATGAAAATAGAAGAAATCTTCACACTGACACGAATAGTTTCAATCCAAGATAAAATGCATAGGAGTGTTCAAGTGTTCAAGCCAGAGTCTGCTGCACAGAACTGCACTCGTGGTGCACTCCTTGATGCTAACTGAGTTTTACTTAGGCCTTCTGTGGAGGTGTCTTTTCTATACAGCAATCCTTGCTTTAAGAAGAAAAAAGGACTTCCCTGGTCTACTCCCTCTCTTATGGGAATTGCTTGTAAGAAAGCTTCAGCAAGGGCTGGGTCATTTGCTGGGCGAAAGCCAGATCGGGATATATGATAGGCTCTTCTTCCCTTTTCTCTTCAGTGGTACATGGTTAATCAGCTTCCTCAAAGCATAAGGTACCTCTCTCCATTTCTTCTGGTTCACTCTCTTTAAAACGAGATAATAGAGCCTTTTCAAGAATTCCTTGTGCAATTTTGTCCCACAATGTACTTCAAATGAGATTTCACTATGGTTCTGTTAGAGAACCTTTATGTCTCCCCAGAAGTTGGGATCGATGACGCCTGCTAGAACATCTACACCAAACTTCCAGGCCAGGACATATTTTGGGACCAATCTTATATAACTCCGAGGAGGGAGTATCAAAACAAAGTCTGTGGGAATCATTCCCCTTTTCCCAGGAGGGATAGTAGCCCCTCTGATGCTACAGATATCAAAGCCTATCGATTATTTCGTGGCAATAAAGGGTTCTGAGGTGAAAGACCAAACAGAGGCTTACTACCACATAATAGAAATATGCCAGTCAAAAGTACAAAGTTACAAATGCATTTATTAAAGACAAGTAGCTACTTGGCTCTCAACACCCCACTACGTGTACATGCAGACACAGTTGCGGGAGAGAGAGCAAACATTTTACAAGTTCATATATTTATATGGTTTCTTCACAGCCCAGGACAACATTGTCCAACCCCCTTAATGTAATGTAAAGCCTAGGGTTTGTGACCTACCTACGTGACAGATTTATACTTAAACATCATTACTGCATTGTTTGCTGTTTTCCATTAGACCATTTACTGTCTAGGTATGGGGTGGATTAGTACGTGGGGCAGGCATATCATGTTTTTCTAGTACAAGGTAACATTCCTTGTTTTACTCGCATATGTTATCGACTGTTGTTCTTGGGCTTAAGGTCAGTCAGTTCTTAAAGGATAGAAAATAAGGATTTCTGCGGAGGAGCACGTTCAGCTGCTCATTATTCTATTTTACTGCTTGCATGGAGAAGGCACTGTTGGGACAGGATGGCATAGAAATTACTGATTAGCAGAGCTCTTGACTAGCTTCAAGGTCCTTCAGTGTAGGGTAAACAATTCACATTAGCAGCTCCAGCATTCCTGTCTATGTAAGCATCATAAAGCACCTTAAAGTTCATACAGCAGCCTCTTGCCGTGTTCAAGGCGAAAACACAGAATCTGCAAAAAGCAAAAGGCAACTAAAATGGTGGGTAGAACAAAATGGCAATGTAGTCAACTTGTTCAGATTCATTCATTGCGATATTTACGGTGCAATGCGAATGTGCTCAGGGCAACATACATTATCAGGCGGTATTATAACAATTACATTTTCACAAACCCTCCTTTTGGCCTAAACCAAGAGCTTTCTCCAAACATAGCATCATCAGAAAACCATGTATCATCATCAGAACATCCCAAATCGCTATCATCATAAATATTGATTGCCATGAATTCCTTTATAGTGATATCCTGCATGACCAAAGCATTAGTGACAGTTTTTGGCAGGTGTGTATTCGGTTTCAGTTTACCAATGGCTTGTGCACAGCTACCCCCTATCATGGAGCAAATGGCAGGTAGACTGAACACAGCAACAACAGAACAGTACTATGCTGAGAATTATAGCTAGGGCTGTGAATATCTTCCATTCCCATGTTCGTAGCAAATCCCAGAACCATGCACTAATATTCTAGTTTCCTTCAGGAACATGTATTTCAGTACTCAATACGTGCAATCTCTTTACTGCTTCAAATGTGGTGGGGGAGGAATCGGGTATGAAAACGTAACACGCGGATCACAACATTTTGCATACACCACCACGCTCAGCCAGGATGATGTCTAGCACCATCCTGTTCTAATAGCCTTCTGTTCTAGTGTCATATTGTATAGGATAGCAAAAACAAAGAGGTGATGGCTGGAAGGTTTAGACTTAATCTTAACCACTGGCAATGCTCTGGGCAACCCTCCAGACCACCGTTCTTCGCCTGCCAAGCCATTACAGAAGGGAAAGACCATATGCAAATCAGGCTTGGCCCCACCCCAAAAGGGGCAGTCCAGCCCGAACTGCTAGGCCACACCCCTTCTGCACGAGACCACAAGCATCCCCAAACATGTTTCGCCCTTGTTGGGGCTCATCAGTGAGGAGTAGCTTGGGACACGTGTCTGGGGATGCTGTTGGTACTCTTGTTCAGAGGAGAATTGCCTAGCATTTCGGTGCTGGACTGCCCCAGGGCAGGACAAAGACTGATATGTTTGGGATATTTCTTCTCTGTGAAAGATAGTGAGCTAAAGACTCTGGGTAAGTCTCTCGTAACCAGGACTAATGTCTGGCAGAGAGGCTCCCAGGACCCCCCTTGTCAATTTGCATATTCAAGTAACTTTGGGTCTCACCCTAAGTTACATGGGGAATCCAGACGTGGACCCCTTGCTCACTATTCTTAGAGAGGCACAGCTCCTCCCTACTGATGAGGTCCAACCAGACCGAAACACGTGTCTGGGGATGCTGTTGGTACTCTTGTTCAGAGGAGAATTGCCTAGCATTTCGGTGCTGGACTGCCCCAGGGCAGGACAAAGACTGATATGTTTGGGATATTTCTTCTCTGTGAAAGATAGTGAGCTAAAGACTCTGGGTAAGTCTCTCGTAACCAGGACTAATGTCTGGCAGAGAGGCTCCCAGGACCCCCCTTGTCAATTTGCATATTCAAGTAACTTTGGGTCTCACCCTAAGTTACTAGGGGAATCCAGACGTGGACCCCTTGCTCACTATTCTTAGAGAGGCACAGCTCCTCCCTACTGATGAGGTCCAACCAGACCGAAACACGTGTCTGGGGATGCTGTTGGTACTCTTGTTCAGAGGAGAATTGCCTAGCATTTCGGTGCTGGACTGCCCCAGGGCAGGACAAAGACTGATATGTTTGGGATATTTCTTCTCTGTGAAAGATAGTGAGCTAAAGACTCTGGGTAAGTCTCTCGTAACCAGGACTAATGTCTGGCAGAGAGGCTCCCAGGACCCCCCTTGTCAATTTGCATATTCAAGTAACTTTGGGTCTCACCCTAAGTTACTAGGGGAATCCAGACGTGGACCCCTTGCTCACTATTCTTAGAGAGGCACAGCTCCTCCCTACTGATGAGGTCCAACCAGACCGAAACACGTGTCTGGGGATGCTGTTGGTACTCTTGTTCAGAGGAGAATTGCCTAGCATTTCGGTGCTGGACTGCCCCAGGGCAGGACAAAGACTGATATGTTTGGGATATTTCTTCTCTGTGAAAGATAGTGAGCTAAAGACTCTGGGTAAGTCTCTCGTAACCAGGACTAATGTCTGGCAGAGAGGCTCCCAGGACCCCCCTTGTCAATTTGCATATTCAAGTAACTTTGGGTCTCACCCTAAGTTACTAGGGGAATCCAGACGTGGACCCCTTGCTCACTATTCTTAGAGAGGCACAGCTCCTCCCTACTGATGAGGTCCAACCAGACCGAAACACGTGTCTGGGGATGCTGTTGGTACTCTTGTTCAGAGGAGAATTGCCTAGCATTTCGGTGCTGGACTGCCCCAGGGCAGGACAAAGACTGATATGTTTGGGATATTTCTTCTCTGTGAAAGATAGTGAGCTAAAGACTCTGGGTAAGTCTCTCGTAACCAGGACTAATGTCTGGCAGAGAGGCTCCCAGGACCCCCCTTGTCAATTTGCATATTCAAGTAACTTTGGGTCTCACCCTAAGTTACTAGGGGAATCCAGACGTGGACCCTTTGCTCACTATTCTTAGAGAGGCACAGCTCCTCCCTACTGATGAGGTCCAACCAGACCGAAACACGTGTCTGGGGATGCTGTTGGTACTCTTGTTCAGAGGAGAATTGCCTAGCATTTCGGTGCTGGACTGCCCCAGGGCAGGACAAAGACTGATATGTTTGGGATATTTCTTCTCTGTGAAAGATAGTGAGCTAAAGACTCTGGGTAAGTCTCTCGTAACCAGGACTAATGTCTGGCAGAGAGGCTCCCAGGACCCCCCTTGTCAATTTGCATATTCAAGTAACTTTGGGTCTCACCCTAAGTTACTAGGGGAATCCAGACGTGGACCCCTTGCTCACTATTCTTAGAGAGGCACAGCTCCTCCCTACTGATGAGGTCCAACCAGACCGAAACACGTGTCTGGGGATGCTGTTGGTACTCTTGTTCAGAGGAGAATTGCCTAGCATTTCGGTGCTGGACTGCCCCAGGGCAGGACAAAGACTGATATGTTTGGGATATTTCTTCTCTGTGAAAGATAGTGAGCTAAAGACTCTGGGTAAGTCTCTCGTAACCAGGACTAATGTCTGGCAGAGAGGCTCCCAGGACCCCCCTTGTCAATTTGCATATTCAAGTAACTTTGGGTCTCACCCTAAGTTACTAGGGGAATCCAGACGTGGACCCCTTGCTCACTATTCTTAGAGAGGCACAGCTCCTCCCTACTGATGAGGTCCAACCAGACCGAAACACGTGTCTGGGGATGCTGTTGGTACTCTTGTTCAGAGGAGAATTGCCTAGCATTTCGGTGCTGGACTGCCCCAGGGCAGGACAAAGACTGATATGTTTGGGATATTTCTTCTCTGTGAAAGATAGTGAGCTAAAGACTCTGGGTAAGTCTCTCGTAACCAGGACTAATGTCTGGCAGAGAGGCTCCCAGGACCCCCCTTGTCAATTTGCATATTCAAGTAACTTTGGGTCTCACCCTAAGTTACTAGGGGAATCCAGACGTGGACCCCTTGCTCACTATTCTTAGAGAGGCACAGCTCCTCCCTACTGATGAGGTCCAACCAGACCGAAACACGTGTCTGGGGATGCTGTTGGTACTCTTGTTCAGAGGAGAATTGCCTAGCATTTCGGTGCTGGACTGCCCCAGGGCAGGACAAAGACTGATATGTTTGGGATATTTCTTCTCTGTGAAAGATAGTGAGCTAAAGACTCTGGGTAAGTCTCTCGTAACCAGGACTAATGTCTGGCAGAGAGGCTCCCAGGACCCCCCTTGTCAATTTGCATATTCAAGTAACTTTGGGTCTCACCCTAAGTTACTAGGGGAATCCAGACGTGGACCCCTTGCTCACTATTCTTAGAGAGGCACAGCTCCTCCCTACTGATGAGGTCCAACCAGACCGAAACACGTGTCTGGGGATGCTGTTGGTACTCTTGTTCAGAGGAGAATTGCCTAGCATTTCGGTGCTGGACTGCCCCAGGGCAGGACAAAGACTGATATGTTTGGGATATTTCTTCTCTGTGAAAGATAGTGAGCTAAAGACTCTGGGTAAGTCTCTCGTAACCAGGACTAATGTCTGGCAGAGAGGCTCCCAGGACCCCCCTTGTCAATTTGCATATTCAAGTAACTTTGGGTCTCACCCTAAGTTACTAGGGGAATCCAGACGTGGACCCCTTGCTCACTATTCTTAGAGAGGCACAGCTCCTCCCTACTGATGAGGTCCAACCAGACCGAAACACGTGTCTGGGGATGCTGTTGGTACTCTTGTTCAGAGGAGAATTGCCTAGCATTTCGGTGCTGGACTGCCCCAGGGCAGGACAAAGACTGATATGTTTGGGATATTTCTTCTCTGTGAAAGATAGTGAGCTAAAGACTCTGGGTAAGTCTCTCGTAACCAGGACTAATGTCTGGCAGAGAGGCTCCCAGGACCCCCCTTGTCAATTTGCATATTCAAGTAACTTTGGGTCTCACCCTAAGTTACTAGGGGAATCCAGACGTGGACCCCTTGCTCACTATTCTTAGAGAGGCACAGCTCCTCCCTACTGATGAGGTCCAACCAGACCGAAACACGTGTCTGGGGATGCTGTTGGTACTCTTGTTCAGAGGAGAATTGCCTAGCATTTCGGTGCTGGACTGCCCCAGGGCAGGACAAAGACTGATATGTTTGGGATATTTCTTCTCTGTGAAAGATAGTGAGCTAAAGACTGTGGGTAAGTCTCTCGTAACCAGGACTAATGTCTGGCAGAGAGGCTCCCAGGACCCCCCTTGTCAATTTGCATATTCAAGTAACTTTGGGTCTCACCCTAAGTTACTAGGGGAATCCAGACGTGGACCCCTTGCTCACTATTCTTAGAGAGGCACAGCTCCTCCCTACTGATGAGGTCCAACCAGACCGAAACACGTGTCTGGGGATGCTGTTGGTACTCTTGTTCAGAGGAGAATTGCCTAGCATTTCGGTGCTGGACTGCCCCAGGGCAGGACAAAGACTGATATGTTTGGGATATTTCTTCTCTGTGAAAGATAGTGAGCTAAAGACTCTGGGTAAGTCTCTCGTAACCAGGACTAATGTCTGGCAGAGAGGCTCCCAGGACCCCCCTTGTCAATTTGCATATTCAAGTAACTTTGGGTCTCACCCTAAGTTACTAGGGGAATCCAGACGTGGACCCCTTGCTCACTATTCTTAGAGAGGCACAGCTCCTCCCTACTGATGAGGTCCAACCAGACCGAAACACGTGTCTGGGGATGCTGTTGGTACTCTTGTTCAGAGGAGAATTGCCTAGCATTTCGGTGCTGGACTGCCCCAGGGCAGGACAAAGACTGATATGTTTGGGATATTTCTTCTCTGTGAAAGATAGTGAGCTAAAGACTCTGGGTAAGTCTCTCGTAACCAGGACTAATGTCTGGCAGAGAGGCTCCCAGGACCCCCCTTGTCAATTTGCATATTGTATAGGATGTCAGTAGTTTCACTGATGGTCTTCTCTAAGACTTTAGCCAGTTTCCTGATATCTTGAGAGTTTATTATCTATTTGTATTTGTATTTTTTTTTTATATAGCGCTTTACTCCTAAACTCTGCACATTTTAACAACTGGATACATATAACATTAACAATATAACAGTATAACAGTAGAAGCAATTTAGAAATTAAGAATCAGGCCAACAAAACAGTCAGTAGAGCAATTAAACGGAAGGGAAGAGGGAGAGTAGTGCAGTAGAACTGAGAGGGACAGGGAGGGGTGGGGAGGAGAAGGAGGATGGAAACAGATGGGGTAAAAGGGTGAGAATGGGGTGGGGCGAGGGGAGGGAGATGATTATAGTGAAAAGAAAATGAGGAAGGGGGAAGGGTTTCATGGCGGGGAATGGAGAAGGAGAGATTTAAGGGATGCGCGGAATGAAGAGAAGGTAGGAATAGTGCGGATTGAGAGAGGTAAGGCGTTCCAGTGCATGGGGGCTAGGTACTGGAAGGAGCAGAAATGGGAGGGGGCACAAGGGGATGGAGGAACAGTGAGAAGGAAGTGGTCAGCAGAACGAAGGGAGCAGAAGGGAGTGTAGAAAGAGAGGAGGGAGGAGCGATAAGGGGGAGCAAGACCATGGAGAGATTTGAAGACTAAGCAGAGAAAATGAAATTTAAGTTGGGAGTGAAAGTGAAGCAGAGATGGAGTCACAGGAGTGATTTCGTAGCACACTTGGTTTCGATCAAAGCAGGCTCATCTGAGCGTCAGGATCATCAATTTCCTTCTCCTCCCATTTGTCATAGGGCAGATGTAAAGGAATCCTATTCACATGTGTCGCATGGATCCAGTGTCTTTTGTCAGTCACTCGTACAGCAGTTTGCGTGGCCAAAAGTATCTGGTAAGGCCGCTTCCAACGAGGTGCAAAGCAGGTGCCCCTCTCGAAATTCTTTAACAGGGCCCAATCACCAGGTCGAAGTCGATGACCTGGACCCTCGTATTTAATGGGAGGGCTTCTCGGACCTGTTGGTGAATCAAATGCAGGTTTTGAGTCAGCTGATCACAATAATCAGACAAAAACAGACATTCAATATCTCCTAATCGCTTAGGGCTCGGTGCATCCCATACATTGGCTGGTCTCCCCATGACAATCTCATTTGGGCAGAGCCCTGTTTTCACCTGTGTGGTCGTTCTCATTGAAAGTAAGGCTATTGGTAAAACGTCAGGCCATTTTAGTTTTATAGGTGCACACACCATGGCTAGTTTATTCTTCAAAATACTGTTCTGGTGTTGCACCAAACCAGCACTCTGAGGATGCCTAGCTGAGTGGAAACCTTCATCGATCTGTAATCACACATATACTTGCAGTATGACAGCAGAGATAAAGTGTGGGCCATTGTCGAATCAAATTACTCTCGGCAAGCCAAACCTAGGAAAATGTTCCTTAAGCATGGTCTTTGCCGTTGACATAGCCGTACAGTCTTTTAGTGGAAAGGCGTCAACCCATTTGCTAAAGGCACAAACTACAAATTAGACATATTTATAGTTTTGGCAATGTTACATCTCGATTAAGTCAAAATGGATCACTTTGAATGGCATAGAGGGAGGACCAAAAATGCCCTTCAGTGTTGGTGTTCCCTTCCCAATGTGGTGCTGTAAACATTTAATGCAAATTTTAACCAATCATTCTGCAACTTTTTTGGATATTGACATTATGCCAGATGTGATCTACTGTTGACAAATCTTTCTGGCACATATGTGTGTTGGGCCATGAGCCATGGTAACTACAGCAGTGACATAGGCGCTGGGCAGCATCGATCTTTGTTTCTCATTCTTCACCCAACAACCCTCTTTGTCTAAACCTGCTGGACCCTCAGCCCACTGTTTGATTTCTTCTGGAGTGGCTTCAGCCTGAATCGCTTTCACACTGCTAATCCCTTCTTCCATCATGCAAGTGTCAGTAACCCATCTCGCTGAATGGAGTACATACATCTTCGAGTGCAGATCAGAGGTGGTCTGTTTGGCAATTCTATCAGCAAAAGTGTTTCCTTTGCCTACATCGTCTGTCACTTTTTGATGTGCGGCACATTTCATTAGTGCTAGTCATGTAGGAAGCGCAAGTGCTGATAACAATTGCACTATCAGAGTACAATGTTGAATATTCGTCCCATGTGATGTCAAGAATCCCCTCTCAGCCCATAGGTGACCAAAATTGTGAACCACCCCAAAGGCGTACTGGCTATCTGTGTATATGTTTACATTAAACCCTTGAGAAATCTCACAAGCTCTAGTCAATGCAACAATCTCTGCAGCTTGCGCAGAATTGTGCGGAATTCGTTTGCTCTCTACAATGGTGCTCAATGTGGTAATTGCATAGGCAGCGGTGGATGTACCATCTGGTAGCTTAAAACAAGAGCTATCACAAAATAGCTCCCCTTCTGGATTAGGCAAGGGTGTGTCAGTTAAATCAATCCTGCCCTTGGTTTCTTGTTGTGTAACATAGAGGCAATCATGTGACATCTTGTCACTGCAGTCTGTCTCTCGTGGAGAAGATAATAATTCAGCCGGATTCAAAGAACAACATCTATTAAATTGGATATGTGGTGCAAACAGAATCAGATAGTATATTGTGAGCCGAGCTGACGTGAGATGTTGAGTCTGCGTTCTGTACAATAGAACGTCCATGGAGTGGGATACCATCACGGTTAAAGAGTGACCTAAAACCATACCCTACATCTCTCAAACATCTTGGCAAAGCACATGCAACAGGATCTAACGTGGAGGAAAAATAGTTGCACGGCCGGTTCCTGCCCCCATGTTCCTGTGTCAAAATAGCCAAATCACAACCATCTCTCTTATGCACATACGAAACAAAGCCCTTTTCGTAATTTGATGTGCCCAAAACTGGTGCTGAACACAATGCAGCCTTAAGCAAATCAAAAACGTTCTGGCAATCCATGTCCCTGGGCAGAGGCAAAAAATGTCATTTTTTGTCAATGCCAACATAGGTTTAATCAACAGTGAAAAATTCAGGATTCTTTGTCTACAATATGAAGCCATGCCAATTAAAGCCCTAACCTCTTTCTGCGTACTTGGAACAGACATATCTGAGATGCTTTGTATCCATTCAGGTGTCAGCCTTCTCCCCTCTTTCGACAGGAGATAGCCCAAATATGGGACATCCTGTCGACAATACTGACATTTCTTCAAAGAACCCTTATGCCCATGATCTGCAAGATGTATAAGCAACAAAACAGTGCCCTCCTTGTAAGCAGCCTCGGAGTCAGCAGCTATAAGTAGATCATGTATGTACTGCATTAGCGTGCCCGTGGAAGGCAATTAAAGCATATCAAGCTGTTCTTTCAAAGCTCTACTGTAAATACTTGGACTTTCAGTGTACCCCTGTGGGACACGAGTGAACGTGAACGAGCATCCCCCTAGGGTGAATGCAAACAAATATCTGCTGTCAACATGCACAGGAATACTAAAGAAGGTGTTCTTCAAATCTATGACACTAAAATGTGTAGCCATAGCTGGAATCATAGTCAGGATAGTGGTGACATCAGGCCCAATAGGAAACTGTGGAGCAACTACTTTGTTGATTGCGTTCAAATCACTAATGAAACAGAAAGGAATCGCATTATCCCCTTTTTTGTATACTGGTAAAATCGGGCTGTTACTCACACTCCCAGCAATCTCCTCAATCACACCTTGTGTATCAATTCTGAAACAATACTTTTCAAAGCACGCTCTCCTTCAACTGAAATCTTATACTGTGGGATACTTGGTAATGTAACACCTGGTTTCAAAATGATTCTAAATGGCCTTACCTTCAGGATTCCAACATCATTATCATTCCTTGCCCATAAACATGTGGGAACCTTACACAATTCAGATGGCAAAGGCATAGACACAAATTGTGCAACGGGACCTTGTTGGGGTGAAATCGTCAAATACACGCCATCTGGAGAACAATAAATCACAGCATTCAATATCTTCAATAAATTCAATCCCAACAAGTTCTCGCCACAATTTGTCATCAGCAAGAATGGACAGGAATCAGTAAATAGTCCCAGTGCGATATGTACCGGCCGAGAGACCGGACAAACAGCTGGTGTACCAGCAAAACCTAACAGAAATATAACTCTGCCCTGACAGTGGAATATCTGGAACCCGCAGATGGTCAATGGAACACCTCTGTGCCCCTGTATATACTTGAAAGATATGCTCCTATTCCCTATCTTCATCTCAACGTAGGGCCCTTTCTGATCAACGGGAATAGGTATTCGTTCCAGACCCTGCTTCGGGCTGCCCTAGCGGAACAGTACATCATCAGATGTGAAGTCTACAGTAAAATAAGCATTAGAAGGATTATCAAAAACATTGCTACTATTTGCATTCTCTTGCTGCCCCCCCTTGTGGCAGTGCATGTTGGTTCTGTGCAAATTGGTTTCTAACAGCACCCCCTATCCCGGGAATAACTCTAGATCAGCTGCTCATGGTGCCATATGCACCATTGACCTCTGCTAGAGGAGCGGGCACTGTGCTCGCCAATGGCCTTCCTGTCTATAATATGCACATTGGTTTATATGTACAGGACCCATCTGGGTGGTCCCCTGTGGTGTGAATTGACGCTCTTGCTATCTGTTGTAACAACACTCTGGTCTTCAAATCTCCCTTCATCTTTTCTACTTTCTCTTTCTCAACATTAACCCTATTCTCATAATAGTGAGCCATGTATAACACTTCGGACTGTGATTTCACTTGCCATGCACTTTCAGAAGTCATAATCTGTGAGTGTATTTCAGGCAACAATCCATACACAATTTTGTCAACAGTCACTTTCCAGGCTCTGTGCTTAAATCTTGCCTGCTAAAATCTGAAAACACTTTCTCAAATCTGTTAAAATATTCTGTGGCACCCTCTTATTTCACTTGCATAAAAGCTGTAAAGTTGTCCCATATAATTCTCTTCTCGGGAACCAAACTCTTCAGTTTAGTCACTATATTGCTGGGTAACATCAGTATAACCTGTGGCGGTTTTGCACCGGCTTTCCTGTCTCCATCTGCTTGTACTAAGGCATCCCATGGATCGCCCATCCCTGCCTGATCATCTGCAGTCCTAATCTGCTTGCATAAATCAGCAGGAAGGATCACGGGAAACAACAAATCAATATCAGCCAGTGTGAATACAGACAAATTTAAAACAGACTCTATTTCTTTGTAGAATCCTGCTGGATTCTTCCTAATATCTGGAATTGACTGTTTAATAGTATTCACTTCCTGTCTAGAAAATGGACATGAACAAATTGTGAAATATAGTGTGCTGGAATTGTGGAAGTGGGTGTCGTTCCTTCGGCAGGAATCTTTACTTTCGGGACAAGTGTCGGAGGAAATTCCCTCATTGGTAATTGCAAAGAAAACAGTTCGGAACGTCTATTAAGCAATATGGCCAAATCGAGTGACAAAGAAGTCAATGCAGTATCGGGTGAAAATGCCCTCTTATAAATAACCATCAAATCAGCGGGACATCATACCTTTCTCTTCATACATTCATCTTTTAAACATTCAACCTTCACCTGTAACACTTTCCTTTGCATTGCCGGAGTATACTGACTAAACGCGTCATGCACTTCAATGGGAGAAATCGAAACATCCGAAATCCATCTAAGAGCGTCTCTTGTACAAATATGCATTTCTTCACTAATGGGTTTCAATGGAGGGAGGAATAGCTTCTGTACTTACAAGCCTGCCCCTCTCCTTTATCCAATTCATCCTTATGTAAACAATCAAGTTCTCTTTGGAACATGAATACTCTTGCAACATGCTCGTATACTTTTGCTGTAGTGTCCTTTGAGCAGGCAAATAAATGTAAATCCTGCAACATCCTGTGGGACATTCATGTCTGTCAAATTATTCCATATTTCAGCTTGATAGGTTCCCATGCGCTCTATCAATATTTCTGTTCAGGAATACCCCCATGCTCGGTCATCGCACTCAAAACAGCTGATTCATCCCCCCCTCTATGTACGTATCAGCCCATTTACGCAACTCTTTCTTTCTGTCTTTAGTTATCGTACTACGGTTCACTATTCGCGAGTCGGCATCCACTCCATCAACCACTATAGGTGGAGCAGAACCACCTGGCAAAGAGAGTACATACAAATCGTGTTCGCTAGGCGGCGGATGAAAGAACGCTGTCGGCGCAGAGGGAACTATGGGAATGGCAGCTGTAATAATCGGCATAGGTGCAGGAGGAGGAACAAGAATGGGAGGAAGAACGGGAGGAGGCACATAAGGAGACGGTGCAGTTGGGTCATCACCTGAATCAGTCCTGTGCTCATTCAACAGCTTATTAATTAACTCATCTGATGCATGCAAATCTTTGGACGGGTATATCTTTTGCACATCTAGTTGGAACGCCCTGCCCATACCTCTAATGGATTCTGACTGTTTCTGCTGATCATACAACAATGCGTTTTCGGCATTGGTCATATGTCTATGTGCATGCTTCTCTCTACTTTTGACTTCCTCCAGTCTCTAACAGCGTCAAATGCTGCAGGCCTTGCCTTATTACGCAACAATACAGACTCCAAATGCTCCAAGCGAGCAATCTCAAAACTACCATAGTCTGGCCACTGAAGTTCGGGTACATGTCTGGTCTGTCTGTGCCAAATAGTATTGAAAACAAAAGCTCCTAGTCCGTATTTACAGTACATATCATAAGCAGCGATTCTTTGGGTGGCGCTGGTTGTCCATGTTCCAAAGATTATCTACCGTGGCGACCAAACCTCGCAAAATAGGATGACAATTTCCCAGGCATACTCAAATCACTGTCTTTACCTGGCTACGTTTATATTTGCAAAAACAACGCTTACAACTAAATATCAGGATCAAATTACAGCCCTGAACATGACTCACCTGATTTCAACTAACAAAGTCCAGTGGACATCAATTGTCGTGGCTGGCGCTTTCATCAAACAAGCCTCGATACTGGGACCCCCGTTGTGATGCCCACTAAACGCTGCTCATCGTCCAGAGATCGGATGTGGCAGTACTGCAGAGGAGTCGCATCTCACTTTGTAGGGGCGCCCCGTCACTCTCTGATCCCGATCCGATGGCCTCGTGCTCATCCAAGCGATGTGGCATCAACATGAGGGTACCTATTCGGGTGCTATCTGAAAGACCAAAAAGAGGCTTACGGCAGTCACAAGGTCAAAGTTACAAATGCATTTATTAAAGAAGAGGAGCTACTTGGTTCTCAACACCCCAAGACGTGTACATGCAGACACTACGAGGGGAGAGAGACTGAATATTTCACAAGTCCACATATTTATATGGTTTCTTCACAGCCCCGGACAACATTGTCCAACCCCCTTCATTTAATGTAAAGCCTAGGGTTCGTGACCTACCTACGTGACAGATTCATACTTAAACGCCATTACTGCATAATTTGCTGTTTTCCATCAGACAATTTACTGTCTGGGAATGGGGTGGATTAGTACGTGGGGCCGGCATATCATGTTCTTCTAGTAGAAGGTAACATTCCTTGTTTTACTTCATATGTTATCTACTGTTGTTCTTGCGCTTAAGGTCAGTCATTTCTTAAAGGAGAGAAATTAAGGATTTCTGCGGAGGAGCACGTTCAGCTGCTCATTATTCTATTTTACTGCTTGCACAGATAAGGCACTGTTGGGACAGGATGCCACCTAAATTACTAATTAGCCGAGCCCTTGCCTAGCTTCAAGGTCCTTCAGTCTAGGATAAACAATTCACATTACCAGCTCCAGCATTCCTGTCTATGTAAGCATCATAAAGCATCATCAAGTTCATATAGCGGCCTCTTGCCACGTTCAAGCCGAAAACACAGAATCTGCACATGTAGCAAAAAGCAAAAGGCAACTAAAATGGCAGATAGAACAAAATGGCAGTGTGATACGCTTGTTCAGGTTCATTCATTGTGATATTTACGGTGCAATGTGAATGTGCTTAGGCCAACATACATTACCAGGCGGTATTATAGCAATTATGTTTTCACAGAGACTCTATGACTAAGCTTCTGGAACTCTGACACCACATGTAAGGAAGGCATTGTATTAACAGCAAGACAGGCACAAGTGACCACAGTTCAAGGGTGTTTATTGAATTTCAACAAGTTTATGATAAACACCTATCTAATCCTAAATCTACAGATAGGTGAAAGCTACAACCATCAAATAATAATAATGCTGTCCTAGTTGTGTCTTGTCAAAATTAAAAGGGCCTATACTAAAAAAACATATTGCCAATCCTTACCTCTAAATACAAATAGGGTGGGATAGTGTTTAAGAAAATGAAAGAAGCTTTCATTGTGATATGTCAGGATGTTCAGTCCGATGGCCTTCCTTCCTCAGTTATCATTTAATTATTCTCGGCTATTAGACTATTCAGGAGGCCTGTGGACATGCCGACAATTACATGCAGCTGGGGATAATGGCAAAAATATTGGTATATGTTACAGAAGGGGCAAGGTGGGGGGAGCAGTTATTCACGACGCACAGTAGACTGAAGTTCTGATATGAAACAGGACATATTTCATGGTCTCACACAGGGCTTTAAGTGGGCCGGGGCCTGCCGGGGCTGGGCCCCGGCAGGCTCCGAAATTTCGTTTTGAGGCGGGGCCCTGCCGGGGCCCACTAATCTCCCCGGGCAGCCCCGGCCACTACACGAAAGGGCATTTTTTTCTACAGCCTGAAGCTCTCGCTCGTGTGCGAGAGCTTCAGGCTTCAGAAAAAAATGCCTTTCAGCTATAATGGTGGCGCCGCACCTGCGAGGCATCCATTTAATCAAGGGATCCACGTGGGCCGGCGCCACCATTATGGAGAAACGTGAGGCCGCTAGAAGCAGAGGCCTTGCTTTCTAAATACTGAAGCTCCCGCGGATTCGCGAGAGTTTCAGTCTTTAGGAAAAAGGCCTCTGCTTCGAGTGGCCTCACCCTTTCAGCCTTAATGGTGACGCTGCCCCTCCCCAGCTGGCGAGGGGCAGCACCAACATTAAGGCTGAATAGGCGAGGCGCTGTCCCCTGCCAGGCAAGCCTATACAAAATAAATGCAGAGATCAGCACCCTCTCCCCCATAGGGGAGAGGGTGCTAATCTCTACAAAAGGCTGCCTGGCAGGGGTGCCAGTAGCCCATTGAGCCGGGGCTCGTCAAGGGGGCGTGGCCTAACGGCCCATCAAGACCCCGTTGTTAGGCCACGCCCCCTCGATGGGCCCCGGCTCGATTTGTAGTGCCACTTAAGGCACTGGTCTCACACAAGGTCATTAATAAGGATAGAGAGATCTGTCTTTCATGACGTGCAATGGTGGGGGGAATGGTACAGGGTTGAGCAGAAGGGTTGGTGGGGTTTAAAGAGGATGTAGTGGCAAAAATGAAGGCAAAAATAAATGCCAGCTGTAGGGCAATGTGGAACAATATGTGCATGCATTAACTTGGATAGATGAGAGACACCAACCAGTACATATAAAGCCTTGCATACAATATTCCTTATGTTTTAGGTTCACAGGGTCAACACACCTGGGGTCCAATGCTGGCTACACCAAGGTGATGAGCATTCCAACACTAGGGAGTGGGACAGCAGCACCTATGGACCAATGGTAGACTTGAGGGACTCAGGCGTACTCCCAGCTCCTTCCAGATTGGGAAGGACTATGCTCCCTCTTCACCCTGTACATCCCTGCCCTAGTGGTGCCTCGATCGGAATCAGTGCCCTCTTTCAGTGACCATACTGCAGTGCCCAAGAGGAAGATGGCAGGGGAAGAATTAATACAAGAGGCCCAAGCACACTCATTGAAGAGAAACAGTCTCAGCGGCAACTATTGGTCCAGCAAATCCTCATAAATCTTGATTGCAATCCAACATTTTCACTTGTTTTCAAAAGCCTTTTTTGTGTCCCTTCTGCTTCCATGTGTCCAAGCTGCAGCTAATGCCAAATGGCTGCAAGTGACCCATTATGAGTTGTTGTAATTGGCAAACTCAACTTAGAAAGGGCTGAATGTGGGAAGAGAAGAGTTTCGGGCCGTCAGACTGAGGGCACTACAACACAGATATGTGTTGGATATGAGTACTGCAATGGAGGGTGGCATTGCCCACATAATAGGTAGTAGTTGCTTTACTATAATCTCAGCTAATGATGCAGTCAATGGAACACTAACAGAAGCCATAGGGGAAATTCCTAGACTCATGAGTCTATGACAAAGGAAACAGATGCAGTATCATCAGACAGCTGGTTTGACTACCTTTTTGCTTGGGTCCCAACTTGGTTGGTAAACATTTTCAAAGTAACTGTCCGAGTGTTTGTGCTGGTGCTCATCACCTTCTGTGTAGGTCAGCTAATACTAAGACACTGCACAAGGAAAGAGGGAGGCAGCGATATATGATGTCCCTGAATGTTGACAGGACGGGGATAAGCCTCACAGTATACACATGGTTTGAACACAGTCCAGAGCAGATGAGCATAATGCACAAGGGATGGTCACAAGGTCGACTGCAAACAGGGATGAGTATGATGCCTTTTGGGTGACATGCTCGAAGGATGCGCAAGAGTGCGTGACAGTAGGGTCCTCATTAGGAGAACATGAGGAAGCAGGGGGAAGCACGGACAGGGTAACTAGGGTATAGATTTCCAAGACGGTAAGTGAAAACTGGACAGGGCAGGAGGTGTAGATCGATAAATCGATCAAAGAGGGGAACGCAATAAAAGTGCATATCCAGCGATGGGGGGCGCACTTATCAATTACATGCCTGATGGAGGGATGCAACGGCGGGGGGGAATCCTTGAGGTGAGGACTTCAATGATCGATGCACTGTGTAATGTATGCACAGCTGCAGCCGGAGAAGTCCATAGGTAAATGTAGGAGTGGGGCCATGAGAGACAGGGGCAGGCAGGGGATATGGATATGGAGCAAGGGTAGTTGGTAGGAAATGTATTTTAGCATTCTGGGCACAGAACAATAGCCATTTTAGGTATAGGCCTCAGGTTAGTAAATTAGTTGTTTTTTCACAGTCACACGCCTTATGACCTGGGTAACTATGAGTTTCTGAAGGATTCAGCTACAGCAGGATGCTGGAGACATGTTACAATTTGACTGTTCCCAGGTGAACGTTGCTCCAGGGGAATGGGATCAGTTGATACTTTCAAGGTCAGCGTGCCAGGCTTCTGGATGCTTACAGGGAACTTGTAGGGAATTAGAAATTAAATGCAGTTAAATAAAATCCAACCACAGTGCATATGAAAATTATGTTGTTTGTGTATAAAAGGTTTGCCTGCTGTGGTGGCGTTGACAGCTACTTAACTCAGTTCAGTTCCACAGGGCTGTTTGAATCTTGCTTTCCCAGCTGCGTTCTGGGCCTAGTAATTGAGTTACTTCTTTCGTGGTGTACGCTCCATTTTGCATTACTTTGGTGTTCTCGACGTTACTTGCAATGGACGACCCCTTATACAAGCGTACAATGAAACTATTCTTACAAAGATAGAAAACAATTATTTTGTAAGAAAAGGAAAGTGACCAATCTAAACAGCAATAATGTGTTCAAATTATGATAATTCAACCTAACATCAACACATGTATTTGTTTGTGTAGTTTTATATTAAAAAAATAGCAAACTGTAAAAACCTAATTAATTATTTTTGGAACCGGGGAAAGGCATTTCCAGCACAGTATGAGAAAATTAAGCTTTCTTTTCTTTGTTGTCTTTATTCTTTACTGTGGAAAAGCTCTGAATATCGTCCCTGAATATCATGTGTGTTAGCTAAGCAAAGAAACATAATTTAGATTATAAAATGTGTGCTATAATAAAAATTGAGTAACCAGAGACTGGGCAAAAAAAATGAATGTGTACAAAGTTTCATTTAAAAAGGACAATTATACACGCTAAAATACAGAATTCAGTAGCTGTTCCTGGCATAACATACATCGTTCATAAGGTCACTTCTGTCCCCCTTCTTAAATATCAGAATTACCACTAATTGCTTCCAGGAAGGGGACATAGATCCCTGTAACTTATTAATGGTCATTGAAAAGGTTAAAAGTATAGGAAACTGTGTTCTTTTGAATTTGAAAGGCATATTTGTATCAGATGAAATTAGTGGTGTGCGCGCTAAAAGAACAGTATCTTAGTTTAATTAATCGATTACATGGGTCTCTATGATGTGTCTTGTTAGATGCTCAATTGCCAACCTTGTTCCATTGCAGAATCCCTGTGATGGCATAAGATTGCGTAGCAGCATAATTACAGCACCTACTTTCAGTCTTAGCTTGTGAGGAGGCATTCGTTCTTCAGTGTTTTGCCCTTTAGAGACTGCAATGTTGAGTGAGTTATTAACTGTTCATTGGCACTGGATCCTCCGTGCCCTGTGTGAAGAGAAGTGGGGGTGGAAAGAAGTAACTTGAAATTATTACGAATGTCTGTGATAGTGGAAGGTGACGGCGCAGAACCATTCTCATTCTGTTTGTTAAACTGGTAGCTGTTGTTGAAGTGGAAGGGCACACAGAGGTGCACTTTGCCATTTGGACAGCAGGGCACACAGAGGTGCACTTTGTCAGTTGGACAGCAGATGGAAACCTAACACTGATAAATTGCATCAGCTGTTTGTTCAAATGATTGCTGTTGTTGAAGTGAAAGGGCACACAGAGGTGCACTTTGCCATTTGCACAGCAGAGGCCAACCGAACACTGATAAATTGCATCAACTGAGTACCTAAGCGTCTTATATATATATAAAGATTCAGTAAAAGAAACTTTGTTAAAGGGACGTTATGGTTAAGTTGCGCTACTAAAAACCTATGAAATTCAGTTAAACAAAACTTGGTTAAAGGGACGTTACAGTTCTAAGCTAAGCAGCCATAACTCGCGTCACCACCGTGCATCGCTAAGACTAACACCCAGGACATCAAAGATGACATCACAAATGCTCTCTTTTCCTTTAGTGATATATCTTGGCCAGTAATAGTTAGGAACAAAAAAATCCAAAAGTACTATATTTGTAGACTTATACTTCAAATATGAAACATATACATAAGGAAAATACACACTTGAAAGACAGCAATGCTTTCTGTGTATGAAGACAATCAGTAAGGTTATCAACACATTCTTATTGTTCTGCTGTTTTTTTTATTACTGTACTTTCTCTGCTTTTTTCCGTACTTCACTTTCCCTTTATATACTCATATTTGTATGTGTTGTTTTGTCTTTGTGTTTTGTATGTAATAATAAAATTATGTAGTAAGTGGGTTTTATTAGCTACTTATTACATGTTGCACAGTACGCAAAACTCGAATAAGAAAGCATTTATCATTTCACTATTCAACATGGGAAGATTATGATTATTGCACCTCCATCATGTATGCTGCACAAAATGCTTATGTTTATACATGAGTAGCTTACTATACTGTAAAGAACTTCATAAGAGAATGCTATTTATATCAATGCATTGCTTAATGCACTACATAGCTCATGATATTTATTCCAATGATCCTTTACACTTTTTTGTCAACATTATAATAAGAATCCCTTGTACAGACTTTTCATGAAAAATAAATGCACATGTGATGTCATCAGTGATGTCATCAATGACATTTGTGATGTCACCTTTGATATCCTGGGTGTTAGTCTTAGCAATGCACGGTGGTTGCGCGAGTTATGGTTGCTTAGCTTACCATAACTAGCGAATTTCAGGGGGTTTTCGGTTTTACTTTGAACCATAACGTCCCTTTAACAAAGTTTTTTTACTGAATTTCGTAGGTTTTTAGTAGCACAATTTAACCATAATGTCCCTTTAACAAAGGTTTTTTACTGAATTTCATAGGTTTTTAATAGCACAACTTAACCATAACATCCCTTTATCAAATTTAATTTTACAGAATATTCATATTCATAGTGTGAATTTGATAGATGATTACTAGGATTCCCTTACTTTATATACATTTAACATAGAACATACTGAACCCCCAGCTAGTGATTTTGATGTCCGCGGACTTGTGCGTATGTTCGCGGACAGACGCGGACAATGGCAACACTATCCAAAAACTTAGGGGGTATCTTACATTGTTCTATCATGCTATATAAACACTGAACAAGTTAAAAAAGCAGCATATAAACATATTATATGTGATAATAAATAAGAAGTGAAACCTATATATGTAACACATCAACCATCCATTTAAATACTGCATGTACTAAAATGGAATATACCAAAACAAGAAAGATATGCTTCCAACATAATTACCTCACAGAAACTGCACAGCTAGGAGCAACAGCAGACCTACACAACAGTAAGAACACAATTTACCAGAAACTAGTAAGTAAACTTCATTTTTCTTAAATATTTCAAAACTTTCTGTATTAGGTACACTAAAAGTAAGATATTTTTTTTTTACACAGAAATGTCCAGTACTTTGGAATGGCTTGAAGAAAATGTCCCACGTGAGGAAATGTCACTCCGTGTCCAGGATGTCCGTAAGTGAACAAAATGGAGATGTCCTAAGGACACTATACCTGTCTGTACCGTCCGCAGGCAAGTTGAAACTGTCCTAAGAACACGCACGGTGTCTGGGATGTCCGTAATTAAACAAAATGGAGGTGTCCTAAGGACACTATACCTGTCCCTTCAGTCTGTAGAACATCTACGCACATGCGCACCACAACCATAAGTCCTGCGAACATCGCGCCAGTCCTTAACTGTCTGTCTCACTTGTGTCACACTTTTAATTTGTTTGAGGACCCGAACACTGTCCATAGAACACCTGCACGCATGCGCACAACCGTTCCTGTGCATTTGGTGTCCCCGACGTCATCATGTGACCGCACCCATGCTGAGCGTGTGTCCTGATTTGTGGACACTATCCAGGTCCCCAAACATTTTTAAATACTTTTTCAGACAATCCAAAGTATTTTACAGTAAAAATTCACCATTGCACATGTCCCAGACAATGACCCTGGTTTTCCACATAATTTTGGGAACTTTTTTAACCTTTTTGGGGTGTTCGATCTGTTTGCGAAGCGCACCCCTCCACCCCTATAAAAGGCCACACCCCGGAGATGATCTTCATTGTGCATCTGGCTATTACAAATTGACTTTTGCTGCCTTTGCTGAGATTATCCCATCAACCCTAATGGCATCCTTGGCTGCTGCTGCTCCATTTCGTGCTACATCTGCCTCAGAACCACCGTCAACGCCTCCACCACCTCCCCAAGGGCCTGCAGAGGTGAATAGGCGTGAGGATGTAGAGGAGGAGTATGAAGAGGATGAAGAGGATGAGGTAGTGGAAGTCCCTACTAGCAGCACTCGTTAGGAGTCTTGTGTGTGGCGGTTGTTTACCATTCATGGTGACGTACCAAAAGCACGTGCGAACAAGGTCACCTGCAACCAGTGCAAAATGATGATGAGTCATGGGAGGCATGGTTCGTACAGCTTTGGTACAACATCCATGAAGTGACACCCAACGTCGTTCCACAGTGGGGCCATTCGCAAGGTTGTACCTTGTGATGAACGTAGTAGGTTGAGTTCCTCTACCACATCCTCTGTTTCTGCTGCTCTCACCACAAGAGACACTCTGGAGAGTGCATCCCTCCAGCTGCCTCACAGCCCATTCACGATGCTGTTGACCCTTACCTTTTGAGGGTCACAATATTGTGTATGTACTGCAACGCAGTACTCTGCAGGGGGGAGAGTCTACGAAGTGCTTTCAAGACTGCGGTCACACAGCATGACAAGGTCTGCTACCTACCTAAATAAAGCCCACCCTACATCTTCCTCTCTCCACCTGCCCTTTCTTATCCCCGTGGTTGGTGTCCCTTCCTTACCCTCCTTTCCCCTCCTCTCCTAGTGTGTCCTGTGTAAAAAAACAAGAAAAATATAAAAGAACAAAAATCACAAAAAAAGGCTCTTTTCAGAGCTGCCTTTCACAGTTTAAAAATAGAAGTTGCAAATAAATAGTGCAGGGCCCTGTGCAATTTTTAGAAGTCCGCGAACATTTCGAGGACATTTAAAGTTTTGGGGTGCTGCCCTAGCAAAACCAATGCACTTTTCTCTGGGAGGAAGTGGTGGCTCTGAATAGAGCCTTTTGGTGGTGTTTTGTGTGTTTGAAAACTTGAAATCATCAACATCTACTGCAAAATAGTTGACTGCAATTCCAAAAAAGGTCGCAATGCATTTTGTAAATTTCTCAGAAAAATCTGATTGCCAGCATAAGTAAGATGGTCTCCATCGCTGCGAAAAATGTATGTGCTACGAAACATAATATTTTCATTGTAAAAAGAGGACATGCCAACATCTTTTAGAAAGGCACAAACAGCCTTATTGACATTGCGCAACGCTTTCTCCATTTGTGGACCAAATGAAGAAGAACGCAGCCATATTTGTCTTTGCGCAATACGAGGAAAAATTACTTGGCAATTTGGAAACATGTCCATGACCTTCCCAAGTCCTTCTTTCATTGCAAATTGCAATGAAATTCCAGACACATGCCCTAAACTGTTCTCTCCACAATGAATTATAATTATGTCTGGATAATGCTCTGTCTCTAAAGTAGCACAGAGAGGTACCAAGTCCAGCCACTTCATTCCACGCACTGCATGCCAGTGCACTTCCAAATGAGGGAATCCATGATCTACAGCTACTCCACACCGTTCTGCATGCACCTCCAATCAATATATCCATGAGTCTCCCAAAATCCAGATAATCTGTTTTCTGAAACACACAGCCATAGCTATCTGTTCTTCTCTCAGGAAAAATAATTTCTGACAAACTCTCTCCGTACACAAAACACCCATTAAACGTTACTGACCAATCCCTTGCTCTGCCCATTCTCATTTCGTTGCCTCTCCTCCTGAAAATCCCTGTATGTAATACGTGCTGTCCGCGGACTACCGCCATGTCCGCGGACATATCGAAAATCTGAGTGTGGTGAATGTAAATTTAAATAGTGTGCCCCATTTCCCCTTTGAGGTTGGCTCTGAAAAGAGCAGTTTTTTTTTTGGGGGGTTTTGGCAGATGCTTGACAGACACCTGTTATTTTGTATTTTTTGGGGGGGTTTTCTTCTTACTTTACTACTAAAATCTTCACATAACCTTCTCCAAAGCAACCCTTACATTCCAAAACAGCATGGCATTTCCTAAAAAAGATAAGGAAATGCCATCTTCTTTAAAATAAACAGCATTACTGGAATCAATATTCTCATTATTAAAGAAAAACATACCAGCTCCAAGCATGAAAGCAGACATGCCTCGGTTGATTGCACACCTACAAATGTTTTGCTGAGGACAAAAAACAGAACTAATGTCCCATATTGCCCTAGGTAGTAATCCAGAAAAAAAACTTTGGCATTTAGAAGGATGTTCATTACTGCTTGAACCAAGTGTTCCAAATCTGCCAACAAAGTAGGGGCACTGACATAGCCCAAATGGAAAGCACCATAATGCAAAACTACCACATGGGGACTGTTCATCCTGCCCATATCTTCACAAACTTGTATTATTCCCTGTACATTGCAATCAGGCACAGTGTTCCACACCACCTCCACTCCTTTAATATCAGAATCGTTTACCATATGCCTGCATTGAGCATACTGCTGTAAACCATGCACAAACATATCTCCAAGCACCAACACCCTGACTTTCTCCACCTCTGCCATCTTCACTACACACAGCCTCTTTCAAAACAAATCCACAACCTCAACATCTGATTGGCTGATCCCTACAGTTCCCTTTCCATGCTGGATTTGCTGGAAAACCATGTGGCACGCCCTGCCCGCGGACAGCCGTGGTGTCTGCGGAGCACGTAACTCTTAGACAGCCCTTCTACCCTTTCCACATCACTCTCTGTGCCATTCCCTCATTGGATACAGCTAAGCAGTCACACAACTATCCACCAATCACATCCAAGACCTCTACATCTAACGCCATCATCAGAGTTCTGCACTTCAAATGTACTGTTGATCACTCTGAGTACAAGTCTCATATCATTGGAAAGCACCTACTACAAAAACTACTCTGCAAGTCTCAAAGATTCCTTTTTGCTGCTGCATGCATATCCACATGCATGAATACAAACTACAGGTATGCATATTTTCTGCACAGTACATGTCCAACTCTTATGAATGCATATAAACAGAGTAACTGCCACTTAACCTGTATAACCTATAAAACAAACTTACTGTCATTTTTCCCATCTGCTGTAATCAACGGTCACTTCCAAACCTGTCTGCTATCTACAACACAGTTTTAAAAAACCAAGTGAATTCCATACACTTAATATTCTACTCATTTGCAAAGCATGTTGAACTAACATATTGTAAATAAAATATAAAGGCTGCACATAGTCAAATGAAATGCATGCATACACTATGTTCAGATATCAAACAAGAATACTACTACAAAAACATAAAAATCAACGTCTAAATTAACATCAGTGCTATAAAGACACAAAATTACTAACCTCTTACTTTCACAATTGCAGTGAAGACTACTCTCCTGAAAAGCAGCAGCATCTGAACTACAAACAACATCTCCGAAGGAACCTGCTCATTCCACAAAAAAAGAGTAAGTAAAATACTACCTTAATATTCTTACTGTTACTCAACACACTGTGTGGTTCATTCATGTAATTTGTGCACCACAAACACAGAGATTTCTGAACCATTCTGCCCACAAATCCCCATTTATTAAACAGGTATTAGCAGACAGAATGTCACACAAATCCCCGTTTTTTGGAACACAAATAACATAACTCAAACACTAGAAGGTCAGTATTACAAAACAAAGAACTGTTTTAATTTGAAAGGTTGTGGAGTTGTAGGTTTGGGACTAGTGGTCCCCTGTGCACCTTATGTTTGTGGTTGGCCTTATGCCTGCTGCCTAGTACATGGTTTGTCCTGGAACCAACTCCAAGGTTCCTGAGTAATTGATGCTTGGTGGGGTGACAAACCTTGGTTAGCTGTGACGCGGGCAGGATTAGCGTGTCCAAAAATAGCAGTAATGCTATCTTTTGTCATCTAATAATGGTCCAGTCTTTAGGTTTGTAGACATAGTGTTTATTTGGTGTATGCTACAAAAACTTAATAATACCATAATGCAACAAGAAATACTGCTTACAAAAATATTCCCAGAAAACTCAATATTACCTCTCCATTCGACTGAACTAGAATGTCCAGTATACAAATGGCCATGCATGTCAATGTGTAACATTGCCAAAAAATCGTTCAAATCTTTACGCCAGTTCCTCAATCAGTATGTGAAAAGCAAAGACAAAATCAAAATTAAACTGCTGAAAAATATGGCTACCTGTCCAGTGCGCAAATACACAGGACTACAAGGACATTCATTAGCCTGCATTTCAGGAACTATTTGCAAAAGCACCTTCCATCATATCAAAATGATATCAACACATCATTCAACTATAAGAAATCTACAGGCCGATTCATGGAATAATTAGCGCGGCGCAAGTGGGCAAAAACGTGCGAATCGCAGTGGAATAGCGAAAATCGCAGTGCAAGTGCGAAAATCGCACGAAAAGCAGCGCACGTCGATTCATGGAAGGCCGTGCGCGAGAAAACCAGCGGATGTGCGATAAAAAAGTGCGCCGCGCACGTTGGCGCACAGGCCATCTAACAGCGTGCGCCAGGTCACAGTGAAAATCGCACAGGCCACAGCGAAATTCGCACATAGCGCGGCGCACGCAACAAAAGTAGGCGGAACACGGGCGTAACACTCGGAATGGGGAACAACTTGCAAAAACGTGGGCGTCACGGGGGAAGTACAGGGCACAAGTGCGCGGAACGCCCACACGCTCGCCTACAACACGTATTCATGGAATAGAATAGGGCAAAAAAGCGCACGCTCAAACCAGCGCACAGGCACAAACACGACCGCCACAAGAAAGCAGGCGGTAGCGTCTCTGCGGCTGTAAGAAATGTGCGCCAAAAGGTGCGCCAACAAATAGCACCTATATACTGCCATGATGAATGTCCTATACTGTGGCCCTCCAGGACAAATGACGTGCAAAGGGGTACCCACAAACACGGACACCCGCTGACAAAAAATACGTGTGCGTGTATACCGGGGTGCACGGGAAGTCTCACACGCGATTTCAGCAGGGTACAACTTCACGCGATCAGGGGTTCGCGTGAAGTTTTTCACGCGATCGGGCCTGGGGGAGCGGGCTACGTGTATTACAGGGGTTCGCGTGAAGTTTTTCACACGATCGGGCCTGGGGGAGCGGGCTACGTGTATTACAGGGGTTCGCGTGAATTTTCTCACGCGATCGGGCCTGGGGGAGCGAGCTACGTGTATTACAGGGGTTCGCGTGAAGTTTCTCACGCGATCGGGCCTGGGGGAGCGGGCTACGTGTATTACAGGGGTTCGCGTGAAGTTTTTCACGCGATCGGGCCTGGGGGAGCGGGCTACGTGTATTACAGGGGTTCGCGTGAAGTTTCTCACGCGATCGGGCCTGGGGGAGCGGGCTACGTGTATTTCAGGGGTTCGCGTGAAGTTTTTCACGCGATTAGCCAGGGTACGTGTATTTCAGGGGTGCGCCGGAAGTTCCACACGCGAATATACTGGGCGCGTGTATTTCAGGGGTGCGCGGGAAGTTCCACACGCGATTCCATCAGGGTAGGTGTATTTCAGGGGTGCGCGGGAAGTTCCACACGCGATTCCATCAGGGTACGTGTATTTCAGGGGTGCGCGGGAAGTCCCACACGCGATTACAGCAGGGTACGTGTATTTCAGGGGTGTGCGGGAAGTTCCACACGCGAATAGCCTGGGCGCGTGTATTTCAGGGGTGCGCGGGAAGTTCCACACGCGAATAGCCTGGGCGCATGTATTTCAGGGGTGCGCGGGAAGTTCCACACGCGAATAGCCTGGGCGCGTGTATTTCAGGGGTGCGCGGGAAGTTCCACACACGAATAGCCTGGGCGCGTGTATTTCAGGGGTGCGCGGGAAGTTCCACACGCGAATAGCCTGGGCGCGTGTATTTCAGGGGTGCGCGGGAAGTCCCACACGCGATTACAGCAGGGTACGTGTATTTCAGGGGTGCGCGGGAATTTCCACACGCGAATAGCCTGGGCGCGTGTATTTCAGGGGTGCGCAGGAAGTCCCACACGCGATTACAGCAGGGTACGTGTATTTCAGGGGTGCGCGGGAATTTCCACACGCGAATAGCCTGGGCGCGTGTATTTCAGGGGTGCGCGGGAATTATCACACGCGATTTGGCTTGGTACGTGTATTACAGGGGTGCGTGGGAAGTTACACACGCGATTAGGCTGGGTGGGTCCTCACAGGTGTTCCCTGTACACCCTCCACGGCCCCTGCAGGCAGCCCACAAAACAGGGGACTACCCTGCACACCTGCTCATGTCTCCCACCACCCCCACCCCCCACCATCCAGGGGTACCCTCCACCAGGCCCCCACTCATGTCTCCCACCACCCCCACCCCCCCAGTCACCAGGGGCAGCCTCCACCAGGCCCCCACTCATGTCTCCCACCACCCCCACCCCCCAGCAGTGCAGGGGCAGCCTCCACCAGGCCCCCACCCATGTCTCCCACCACCCCCACCCCCCAGCAGTGCCGGGGCAGCCTCCACCAGGCACCCACTCATGTCCCCTATCACCCCCACCCCCCGCCACCAGGGGCACCCTCCACCAGGCCCCCACTCATGTCTCCCACCCCCCCCCACCACCCCAGTCACCAGGGGCACCCTCCACCAGGCCCCCACTCATGTCTCCCACCACCCCCACCCCCCAGCAGTGCAGGGGCAGCCTCCACCAGGCCCCCACCCATGTCTCCCACCACCCCACCCCCCAGCAGTGCAGGGGCACCCTCCACCAGGCCCCCACCCATGTCCCCTATCACCCCCACCCCCCAGCAGTGCAGGGGCACCCTCCACCAGGCCCCCACCCATGTCCCCTACCACCCCCACCCCCCCGCCACCAGGGGCACCCTCCACCAGGCCCCCACCCATGTCTCCCACCACCCCCACCCCCCAGCAGTGCAGGGGCAGCCTCCACCAGGCACCCACTCATGTCCCCTATCACCCCCACCCCCCGCCACCAGGGGCACCCTCCACCAGGCCCCCACTCATGTCTCCCACCACCCCCACCCCCCAGCAGTGCAGGGGCACCCTCCACCAGGCCCCCACTCATGTCCCCTATCACCCCCACCTCCCCAGTCACCAGGGGCACCCTCCACCAGGCCCCCACCCATGTCCCCTATCACCCCCACCCCCCAGCAGTGCAGGGGCACCCTCCACCAGGCCCCCACTCATGTCTCCCACCACCCCCACCCCCCAGCCACCAGGGGCACCCTCCACCAGGCCCCCACCCATGTCCCCTATCACCCCCACCCCCCAGCAGTGCAGGGGCACCCTCTACCAGGCCCCCACTCATGTCCCCTATCACCCCCACCCCCCCAGTCACCAGGGGCACCCTCCACCAGGCCCCCACCCATGTCCCCTATCACCCCCACCCCCCAGCAGTGCAGGGGCACCCTCCACCAGGCCCCCACCCATGTCCCCTATCACCCCCACCCCCCCGCCACCAGGGGCACCCTCCACCAGGCCCCCACTCATGTCTCCCACCACCCCCACCCCCCCAGTCACCAGGGGCAGCCTCCACCAGGCCCCCACTCATGTCTCCCACCACCCCCACCCCCCAGCAGTGCAGGGGCAGCCTCCACCAGGCCCCCACCCATGTCTCCCACCACCCCCACCCGCCAGCAGTGCAGGGGCACCCTCCACCAGGCCCCCACCCATGTCCCCTATCACCCCCACCCCCCAGCAGTGCAGGGGCACCCTCCACCAGGCCCCCACCCATGTCCCCTATCACCCCCACCCCCCCGCCACCAGGGGCACCCTCCACCAGGCCCCCACCCATGTCCCCTATCACCTCCACCCCCCAGCAGTGCAGGGGCACTCTCCACCAGGCCCCCACCCATGTCCCCTATCACCCCCACCCCCCCGCCACCAGGGGCACCCTCCACCAGGCCCCCACTCATGTCTCCCACCACCCCCACCCCCCCAGTCACCAGGGGCAGCCTCCACCAGGCCCCCACTCATGTCTCCCACCACCCCCACCCCCCAGCAGTGCAGGGGCAGCCTCCACCAGGCCCCCACCCATGTCTCCCACCACCCCCACCCCCCAGCAGTGCAGGGGCACCCTCCACCAGGCCCCCACCCATGTCCCCTATCACCCCCACCCCCCAGCAGTGCAGGGGCACCCTCCACCAGGCCCTCACCCATGTCCCCTATCACCCCCACGCCACCAGGGGCACCCTCCACCAGACCCCCACCCATGTCCCCTATCACCCTCACCCCCCAGCAGTGCAGGGGCACCCTCCACCAGGCCCCCACCCATGTCCCCTATCACCCCCACCCCCCCGCCACCAGGGGCACCCTCCACCAGGCCCCCACTCATGTCTCCCACCACCCCCACCCCCCCAGTCACCAGGGGCAGCCTCCACCAGGCCCCCACTCATGTCTCCCACCACCCCCACCCCCCAGCAGTGCAGGGGCAGCCTCCACCAGGCCCCCACCCATGTCTCCCACCACCCCCACCCCCCAGCAGTGCAGGGGCAGCCTCCACCAGGCACCCACTCATGTCCCCTATCACCCCCACCCCCCAGTCACCAGGGGCACCCTCCACCAGGCCCCCACTCATGTCTCCCACCACCCCCACCCCCCCAGTCACCAGGGGCAGCCTCCACCAGGCCCCCACTCATGTCTCCCACCACCCCCACCCCCCAGCAGTGCAGGGGCAGCCTCCACCAGGCCCCCACCCATGTCTCCCACCACCCCCACCCCCCAGCAGTGCAGGGGCACCCTCCACCAGGCCCCCACCCATGTCCCCTATCACCCCCACCCCCCAGCAGTGCAGGGGCACCCTCCACCAGGCCCCCACCCATGTCCCCTATCACCCCCACCCCCCCGCCACCAGGGGCACCCTCCACCAGGCCCCCACCCATGTCCCCTATCACCCCCACCCCCCAGCAGTGCAGGGGCACCCTCCACCAGGCCCCCACCCATGTCCCCTATCACCCCCACCCCCCCCGCCACCAGGGGCACCCTTCACCAGGCCCCCACTCATGTCTCCCACCACCCCCACCCCCCCAGTCACCAGGGGCAGCCTCCACCAGGCCCCCACTCATGTCTCCCACCACCCCCACCCCCCAGCAGTGCAGGGGCAGCCTCCACCAGGCCCCCACCCATGTCTCCCACCACCCCCACCCCCCAGCAGTGCAGGGGCAGCCTCCACCAGGCACCCACTCATGTCCCCTATCACCCCCACCCCCCAGTCACCAGGGGCACCCTCCACCAGGCCCCCACTCATGTCTCCCACCACCCCCACCCCCCCCAGTCACCAGGGGCAGCCTCCACCAGGCCCCCACACATGTCTCCCACCACCCCCACCCCCCAGCAGTGCAGGGACAGCCTCCACCAGGCCCCCACCCATGTCTCCCACCACCCCCACCCCCCAGCAGTGCAGGGGCACCCTCCACCAGGCCCCCACCCATGTCCCCTATCACCCCCACCCCCCAGCAGTGCAGGGGCACCCTCCACCAGGCCCCCACCCATGTCCCCTATCACCCCCACCCCCCCGCCACCAGGGGCACCCTCCACCAGGCCCCCACCCATGTCCCCTATCACCCCCACCCCCCAGCAGTGCAGGGGCACCCTCCACCAGGCCCCCACCCATGTCCCCTATCACCCCCACCCCCCCGCCACCAGGGGCACCTTCCACCAGGCCCCCACTCATGTCTCCCACCACCCCCACCCCCCCAGTCACCAGGGGCAGCCTCCACCAGGCCCCCACTCATGTCTCCCACCACCCCCACCCCCCAGCAGTGCAGGGGCAGCCTCCACCAGGCCCCCACCCATGTCTCCCACCACCCCCACCCCCCAGCAGTGCAGGGGCAGCCTCCACCACGCACCCACTCATGTCCCCTATCACCCCCACCCCCCAGTCACCAGGGGCACCCTCCACCAGGCCCCCACTCATGTCTCCCACCACCCCCACCCCCCCAGTCACCAGGGGCAGCCTCCACCAGGCCCCCACTCATGTCTCCCACCACCCCCACCCCCCAGCAGTGCAGGGGCAGCCTCCACCAGGCCCCCACCCATGTCTCCCACCACCCCCACCCCCCAGCAGTGCAGGGGCAGCCTCCACCAGGCACCCACTCATGTCCCCTATCAACCCCACCCCCCCAGTCACCAGGGGCACCCTCCACCAGGCCCCCACTCATGTCTCCCACCACCCCCACCCCCCCTGTCACCAGTGGCAGCCTCCACCAGGCCCCCACCCATGTCCCCCTGCCCCCAGGTCCTGACGATACACAATCATGGCAGTAATGGGCAGCATACCCAGCACAAACACCCAGGCAAGGATTGCATCCACCCACATAGTGAATGCAATTACATGACACAACCCCAATGGCAAGTATGTAAATGAACACATGTCCGTCACACACACATACACAATGGCTGCAAGTGAATGTCAAAACCCATATCATGACATGTATGAAACCAAAGACAAAATAACACAAGTGGAAGTAAAAATAAAAAATGTATTAAAGATTAAAAATAAGTAAACAAATCAAACATACAACTATGTGGATAACAAAATAAATGGTCCATGTTGGAGAACAAAAGTAAAAATCAAAAAACGAAAAAGGAATACAAAAACAAATGTTGACCAAAGCAATATCAAGTAGAAGCAAAAGAATGAAAAACCATTTCCACATGGTGAACACAATAATGAAAAAAATAAAATGTTCCTTCAAAAAACAAACTAAATACAGGAATGTACCAGGGTCCATGAGCCCAACACCATAAAGGAAACCTACTACTACCTAATGAAAAAAATATATACAAAAAAGTGGCCATTGTCCGAGCGGTCCAAAATAATAAAAACAAATAAAGGAAACCTAACACTAACTAACTATATAACTATATACAAAGGCAGCGGGCAAGTCCTGCGGCTCACTTGTTGATGTTGCTGGCCAGGGCATCATCGAACTCCATGTCGATGTCCTGGAGGCGGGACTCTGTCCTGGCCCCGAGGTCTCGCAGGGATAACCCCATGTTCAGCTCAAACTCCCTGCGAGCTTCCTCGAGGCACTCAGCCCGCCTCAACGCCCGACGCATGGAGAACTCCGCCCTGACCATGGCGAGCCGCTCCTCTTCCGCCCGCTGCCGCTCCGCACCTATCCGCTGGACCAACTGCTCCCACACGGAAGACACCACCATCCCAGGGTTGCCCTGCCCTCCGGCCGATGCCTGCCCCTCTGATCTTGATGGCCCCGAGCCATGATGCCTCCCACGTCGAGCCCGCTGCTGCCTCCGACGCCACTGCCTCTGCCAGCACGATGGCATCCAGGCTGATGGAAACCACCGACGCCGTCGTGCACGTGCCCTGCCTGATGATGCTGTCACATCTTCCATCTGCTGGGGTCCAGTTGCTGTGTTGTCCACCCCTGCTGGACCTCCGACTCCCAACTGTGGCAGGGATGGGATCCCCACCGAGCTGGCTGCATTGGTCGGGGCAGGTCCACAGGGGGCCCTGGTGGCATCTTGGCTGGAAGACGGCAAGGAGAACGACTGGTGGATAGCCTGCACAGAGGAGGAGAGGGCCGCCACATTGGCCAACACATGCAGGAAACCCCCGAACATGGCTGATCCCAATTGGGCCACGTCGGCACGGTGCACTTCGTGATGACGTGCGTGCTCCTCCCGGGAAGCACGCACGGCATCACGAATCACAGCCGTGCGCATCGCGACCCCAATCAGGACCTTCTCTGCACGGCCAGGGGTTCCCACGTCCGCAGGTGGAGGGGTGTCAGGTGACATGGACATCCCCTCTACCTGCGGACGGGCCTGGGATGGGGCATCCCTGCTGGTGCATGGTGGTGCACTCACAGGGTCAGGGACAGCGACATGCACAGGCCCCTCCACGGTGACCTGTGCTGCCTCCTGCCCCTGGCCCTGGACTGCACCACTTGCACCAGCAGGGATGCCCCCACCAGGCCCCATGTGTGCCCCAGTGGCGGCCTCCTCCTCCTCTGTGCAAACCACCAACCTGGATGGCTCCTCACCGTCTCCCACCGTAGCAGGCCCCTGTGGGGGCTCACCCACCCCTTCCGCTGCAGCCGTGGGGGCATCCCCGCCGCCTTGCTCCACAGCGCCGTCTCCGCCCTCTTCTTCACTAGCCGCTGCGTAGAGGGAGACAAAGAACACAAGCATCAGGGCACTGTACAATGGTCCCCTAGACAGGAAGCAATAGCAGATGAGCACCACTGTCAAATTACACTTCCATCATGTCCCTCCACAACACATGGGTCAGTCCAGGCAAAACACACACAGTAACAGGCATGGTGCATGCCATGGACATTTCCATGCATGTCCAATGGACTCTTGAAACATTCAATGATATGTAACTCACATGCATCATGGCTCATGCCTATCACATGCACACACTTCACCTCAGTCACATCCATCTGGCCCCAAACACACCAAACACAGCGGATACAAGGGTAATTTGGCTGCTTCACTGAATCTGTGCATTGTCACACACATGTGTCATGCATCCATGGCATGCACAAGTCACAGACACGCAGGTCAGGCACACAGACATGGCTACCATATATGTACCTGGCATCAGCACCCATCCCTCACCCCCACCCATGTCCAGGTACAGAGACTGGCATGCTCTCATGTTCAAAATCTGCATAGGGCTCCCCATGCGGCATTTGAACACATGCAACAACCATGTGGGTCACACACCACTGGTCGCACATGCATTACCATGATGTCCGTGCACACATACATGCATAAATGGCCTATGGCACACATACAGGCAAGTATCATAGAACCAGCACACCACAACATGCCCTGTCTCACACAGTAATGCTTGGACACTTACCGCTCAACTCCAGACGGGCCTCCCTCTCAAGGATCTGGGCGTGGAGCGCTGGGCGTACGCGTTCCAGGACCCTCATCTGGATGGAACTCATGTGGCCCCGGCCCCCCTCCATGAGGCGCCGGGCCTTCACAAGGGTCCTGGACCTCAAGTCCTCCCAGCGCTTCTTGATCTTCAGGACGTCGCGGGTTGCCACCCTCTCCGCGTTGATGGCAACCACACAGTCGGCCCAGATCCTCTGCCGTCCTTCCTTGCTGGCGCGGGACGATCCAAAGAGGGCATCATACTGCCCCAGGACATGCTCCACCAGGACACCAACTTCGGTGGCAGTGAAGCTGGTGCCCCTCTGCCCCTCTGGCCTGGGGTTGCCACTGGTGCCAGATGTGGAAGTGCCCGACATGGCAACCCCAGAGGCAGGTGTGGGTGGGCAACTGGGTCCTGGGGCTGGGCTGTGGAGCGATGTAATCCCAGTCGGGAGTCTTCAGTTCCAGCAGGGGTGGACACAGCAACTGGACCCCTGCAGATGGCTGATGTGCAGGCACCAAATGGCAGGGCACGGTGGCAGCAGGCAGGCAGGCAGCAGCAGATGGCACGTGGGAGGCTGCTCGGGGCACTGGGGGGCAGTAACTCGGCCTTCTGGGCAGGAGCGTGGTCTTCCGTGTGTTTTCGCGTGGCCAGCTTGATACGGAGTGATTTGGCACGTGAAAATCCTGCACGTCAGCGTGAAATCCGAGGAAAGGCCCTTAGCGCGTAAGCGCGTCAGCACGCATACGCGATTCTATTGGACCAGAGTCCCTCAGCGCGTAAGCGCGTCTGTGACGTGACCCGCACGGGTGTTCCCCACTCAGCACGTGATGACGGGGCACACGTGGAAATACTGCACGTCAGAGTGTCATCGCGTGTAATTGGACAAAAGTGCGCGTACACGCGATTGGCCTATGTACGTGTATTTAATGGGTGTGCGGGCACTTACACACGCAAGTACATCAGCGAACCTGTATCCCGTGGTGCGTGTGAATTTCCACACGCTATTGGACTGGGAACTGGATTCCAGGGGTGCGCGGGTCACACGCTGTATCCCGTGGTGCGTGTGAATTTCCACACGCTATTGGACTGGGAACTGGATTCCAGGGGTGCGCGGGTCACACGCTGTATCCCGTGGTGCGTGTGAATTTCCACACGCTATTGGACTGGGAACTGGATTCCAGGGGTGCGCGGGTCACACGCTCGCCTAGAACACGCGCAAAGCATAAATTTGCGCACTTTAACAATAACAAGCTCAGACGCCAGGATGAACATACCGTTCCTAGCAGCAGTGGCAGTGGGCTACCAAAGGAGGAGGAGGATAGTCAGGGCCAGAATATTCACACCCAGAACCAGCCTTTTCGGGATGCCTGATGACCAGGTGTATGGGAGGTACAGGTTTCCACCACACATTATACTGGACCTGGTGAGTGAGTGGGAGGATGACCTCACATCACCCACCCTGTGCTCCCAAGCACTCAGCCCCCTGGAGAAGGTCCTCAATGTACTGCACTTCTTAGCCACTGGATCATTTCAGCGGGCAAGTGCCATAGTGGGTGGGGTGTCACAGGCCACCCAGTCACGCTGCCTACACCAGGTCTTGAACATCATGACTGCACGCCCATCAGTCCGCAGGCACATATGCCTGCCCAGAACACCTGCAGAAAGGCATGCTGCCGCCCTGGATTTTTACGGTGTGGCACGATTCCCCAAAGTGCTAGGTGCCATCGACTGCACCCATGTGGCTCTACGTCCCCCCAGGGCATCTGAGCACATCTATAGGAACCGCAAGCACTGGCATTCCATCAACGTGCAGGTAGCATGTAATGCCAAGGGAATCATCACCTCAGTATATGCCAACTATCCCGAATGTCCACCCTAAGCCGGGACCTAGAAGCTGGGCGGCATGGCGATACATGGCTGCTTGGTGAGTATGTATGCCACTGCACATGCATGCATGTTGGATACTGAGCAAGGTCACAACCCCACCAATGATACCAATCACCACCTCCACAGGGGACAGTGCCTACCCTCTCAGCCCCCACATGATGACGCCAATTCGGAACCCCACCACGCCACCCGAGGTAAGATATAACACAGCCCACATTACGACCCGGGGCATAGTGGAGCACACATTCGGAGTGCTAAAGTCACGCTTTCGCTCCCTTGACCGTTCTGGCGGGCAGCTGTTATACGCTCCCCCAGTAGTGTGCAGGATCATAGTGGCAGCATGTGTCCTGCACAACGTTGCAACACGCCGGGGCCTGGCCGTGGACATGGTGGTGGCCCCACATCCCCAACCACATGCACAGCCACTGCGCATGGGAGGGGAAAGGGCACGGGGGGAGGCAGCCCGTACACAGCTAGTGGCTAATTACTTCACATAGAAATCACACCCCTGTGGAGTGCACACTGCCCTGGCACATTCCATCTGACGATCAATGATGACTCAACCTGACACTGATCCTGAATGTCTGGAGAATGAACCGTGAATACCATATCAGCCTGAGATTGTTCACCTGGAAGTGTCACAATGTGTGCATCCCTACCCACACAGACACCACCAATGCAGTTTTGTGAAGTTACACATTCAAGCAGCTAAAATGATTACCCACCCGTGCCATGTCATGCTAATTGCAGGTAAACAAAGTAATCCCCACAACATGACACTAGTCTCACTATGTACAGTGTCCCTATTAGAAACCTGCAACACCTGAAATGCTCACAGCAATGCCGGACAACATACTTGAGCACGTAGTACCATTAACATGACATCACAAATGTTACATATTAGTAGTCTCACCACCTGGAAATGCCTGCACTCCCACCACTACCAACTGTGCAGTGTTGGCGCCATGTAGAGTTGTAGGTGCACTGCTGCCAACATGGACCCCATCTCCAGACTAGAGGTCCTTGTGTAGACATGAGGAAGGGACCTGCAAATTGGGAGGTAGACACAGAAGATGAGTTACACATCAATGCAACATGCAGTGTACAACACAACAGCAATATGCACTAGGAATGTATACACAGTATTGACTACAGACTGCCCACACAGCTCATGGGAGTCCAACGTCACTGTGTAATTCACTGTCACTTGGGCACACCCTTTGCAAGCCCATGGAAATGGGAAGCAGGAGGGGTGTGTGTGACTCAAACCCAAGCATCTGAACCAAATACATTACAAGCCTGCATGTGCCCAGCCACAATGCAGCGTATGCCCACAGGAACCACAGAAGCCAACAAATCGTCCCAAAAAAATAGGGAATAAAAGAAATAACAATAAAAATAAAAATAAGAAACAATCAAAAATGGCCATTGATGGGCCCGGGGGGGTTGGGGAGGCCACCCAGGAGGTCCGAGGACAGGATGCACACCAGAACCCACCTGCGTGGATCCTGGGAAAATAAAACACCTCCATGGGCTCATGGCCCACACGGCTACCCTGTTGTGGGAGTATCACTGCTGTCGCTATTATCACCCTGTGCAGCTGCATCCGGAGGTGGTTGCAGTATGGGAGGCAGCCCACGCAAGGCCCTAGTCTGCTCCTCCATGGCTGCAAGCATGCGGGTGTGGTAGGTCTGGTTCTGGAGGATGAGTGTGCGGAGGTCCCCATGCAACAACTCACGGGATGCCCGGACCTCCGCCCTCGTTGCCTGCATCTCAGCTGAGAGCGTACGGGTGAGACGCTCCAGCTGCTGTTCTGTCCTTTGGTGTGTTGAAGCCTCAAGCTCAACAAGAGTCGTCCTGAGGTGAAGGAGCTCCTGCCTCAGGGCTTCCCTGTGGCCCTGGGACTCAATGGAGATGGCCTCCTGCAGAGTCGCCAGTGCCGCCCGCCTGTCCCTGTTGGACCCCAACATGTCCTCCCTGTGTGACTGGCAGATGGAGTCGGTTGCCTGTTCTAGTCGCTCCATCAGCCTTTCTGGGGGGACAATGGAAGTGGCCACCCTATCCATGGCCTGAGCCATCATCTCGGATGATGCAGCCTGTTGGGTTGCCATACCGTAAATGGATTGCTCCCATGCGGTATTGCCGGGTGGCGTACGGCCACCACGTCGGCGGGCACCACACCTGTCTGGGGCAAGGCGAACTGCGCCTTGCTGTGCCGGCACTGCCTGAGGCTGCAGGACTGCATTCCCCCTCTGATCTGCTGGCCCAGGAACAGGATCAGATGTCGCGGAGTGTGACCCTGCATCCGTAACCACCGAAGGCGTAGCTGCCAACACTGACATCCCCATGGAGGGTTCTGACCCTGGTGCAGGTGGGTGAGACAGAACAGAATCCCTCCCTGGAACACTCACCTGCGACGGCACGTAGGTCTCATCCGAATCAACACCTGAGTACAGCTCGGGGGAGGTGCAGCCAGAGACACCCCTTGAGAGCACGACCTGCAGCACTTGTGGGTTCTCCCCCACCACCACACCACGTCCCTCACTGGTGGTTGGTCGGCCCTCGGACCCCTCCTGGGTCTGCACCATCTCCACAACCCCAGCAGTATCAGGTGCGTCTTCCCCTGCAAAGACATGAAAACAAAGAAATGGAAACAGGCATTAGCACCATGGCACACAATGAGGGCTGAGAAGCAAGAGAACCAGTACTTGATTGACACATGTCCCACATGACTAAAACCCTCCCATGCATGCACCCTCACTGCGTATGAAGTGCAGGCAAATGGCACACACTGATGACACCAAGATGGAAAATGAACACATTTTCTGCATGCTGCCTGGCAGTGGCATCACACATTGGCCTGTGATTGCCAGGTGAAACACACATGCCATCACACAGATGGCATGTACCATTGCTATTGAGTGAAGATGGAGAGGAGGGCAGCACCTATTCATTCAGTCCAGTTCCCGCATGTAATTGCTTTTCTAATTCTAACAGGTCAGATTTTTCACCTGGAGCTGCCAGTCTGAAATGGTCCAATTGCACAGGGACATGTGTGTACAAATGATATCCAGGTAACAAAGTCACTCCACTTCACCATTGCCATGTCAGACATGTGACTAGTGGACAGCGACATGGCTAGTAAAAGTGGGGGAATGCAAACAATCTGACTGAATGAACAGTGAAAAATAAGCAACAATGTTGTGGCAAGGTGACACTTCAAGGGCAACTGGCGTGCAGTTGGGCTAGATGTCTACTGTTGGCAGAAGGGATACTGCTATGGCCAAATGCAGCTGCGCAGGAAGTATTGCATGAAGCACATGGCTGACCCATACGACTCAGGCGCACACACTCTCACCTGGCACACAAACAGAAGCCCTCACACACACACCATGCACATGGATGACACACACATGCATGTGCACTCACCGGACAATGCCTCGTAATCAGCCAGATCTCCCACGCCTTGGATCTGTTCCTCCGTGACGTAGGTCCCAGCGACTGACTCATGTGGAGTGAGTTCCATGTCTACTACTGGAGACCCACCTCCAGTCACTAGAGTTGCGGCATGACTTGAGGCCAGCTTACTCTTTGCCCTGCGCTTTAGGTCATTCCAGCGCTTATAGCAATCATTGGCTGTGCGCCTCACGATTCCAAGGGCACTTACGATGTCCGCAATGGTCTGCCAGTATGCCTGGCGTTGTGCAGGTGTGGTCTTGGATCCTGCAACAATGACCATCTCGTTGTCATGTCCGGACACATACTCGACAAGTGCATTCAGTTCGTCATCCGTGAAGCTGGGCTTCCTGGACGGGCCGGACTGTGTAGCCGTGTCTGGGGCATCTTCCTGTGCCGGACGAGCACTCTTCCTCTTCCGCTTGGAAGGTGGTGGTGATCCTGAGTGTCCTGCGCCGCTCTGGACACTAGGGGCAGGAGCCCTGGTGGACTCTGTATCAGGAGTGTGGGATTGCACACTCAGCATGGGAGTTGGTGCAGGCATTGGCTCTAGTGTGATGGTGTCAGGGGGAATGTCAGCAGCATGGACTAGGACCGACACTGTCCTGGCTGGGTGTGTGAGGGCTGGGGTGGATGGAGCCGCAGCTGCCCCTGCAGCCTCTCCGCCCTGCCTCCTTGGTGCAGCAGATGACCTTGCTGCCCCAGATCCACGTGGCATGATGGCATCAACGTGCACCAGCGCACGTGTCGTAGCCCTGCTGACCTGGAAGTCAGCCATGGAGTCAGCCAGGTCTGGTGCCACAATGGGCTGGTCCAACAAGGGCTGAGCATGGATGGTGTCAGCCACATCAGCCTCAACGGGAGGAGGGGATGGGGGGGGGGATTATGGGTGCCCGTGACTGGTCCTCCACACATGGGGGGACAGGCTCACCCTGCAAGTTACGACCACGTCCCCTACCGGATCCACCACGGCCACCACTTGTGGCTCTTCCACCTTTGCCACCCTTACGGAATCCTCGCCTCCCAGCCATGGCACTGATGTTAATGTGCGTATGGGAGTGGATGTAGACTATTGTCCTGGGCAATTGGGGGTCAAAGGGGTTGGGTACCAGATGGTAATTGTACCCTAGTGCTCTAGCAAGGCTGATTGTAACCCCTGGGGAAAGATGACGGGTCACGCAACGCACAGGAGGCCCAAAAAAGGGAGATGACGTGCACGCAACCCCTCCTAGACCACGTGTGCAGAAAGAAAAACCTGCACTACGCTGTGGCACCCAGTAACACAAGAATGAACGTATGCGTGTCACACGTAGCCTAGAATGACCTCTGAAGGGGTAGGCTACACACGGGGCAAGCACAGATGTTAGATACGTGCGTGACTCACCGTCTGCCTGGTAAACGAGCGTGTAAAAGGAGCACGTTTGGTTGGCAACACCCCCGCCAAAAGAAGATTTGTACGCTGTCTGAGGAGACAGGACAACAGTAGAAGGGAACACTGTTTGAGGGAACAGGCCCAGGTAAACCAGTAAAAGAGAAAAAAGAGAAAAAGCTGTCAGAGGTAACAGGGAATACGAACTTGAAACGCCGTGAAGTAAATCGCGTGTGAAACGACAAGAAGTACAGAATTCACCCACTCGCTCTCCACGAAAAGCACGTACAAGGAAAACGTGTTCTACACGTACCTTTTATACAGGCCCACACGTTCAGCGTCACTTACGCGGCGTGTACGCGCTAGGGCCATTTCCACCAATTACATGCTTTGTCACTTCTGCGTGTAGGGCCATTTCCACCAATCACACGCGATTACACTCTGACGTGCAGTCTTTCCACGTGTGCTCTGTCATCACGTGCTGTGTGGGAAACACCTGTGCGGGTCACGTCACAGACGCGCTTACGCGCTGAGGGCCTTTCCTCAGTTTTCACGCTGACATGCAGGATTTTCACGTGCCAAATCACTCCGTACCAAGCTGGCCACGCGTACGCACACGGAATACCACGCTCCTGCCCGGAAGGCCGAACTACTGCCCCCCAGAGCCCGAGCACGCTCCCACCTGCTGCTGCCTGACTGCCAGCTGCCCCTGCACTGCTGGGGGGTGGGGGTGGTGGGTGACATGGGTGGGTGCCTGGTGGAGGCTGCCCCTGCACTGCTGGGGGGTGGGGGTGGTGGGAGACATGGGTGGGGGCCTGGTGGAGGGTGCCCCTGGTGACTGGGGGGGTGGGGGTGGTGGGAGACATGAGTGGGGGCCTGGTGGAGGGTGCCCCTGGTGACTGGGGGGGTGGGGGTGATAGGGGACATGAGTGGGGGCCTGGTGGAGGGTGCCCCTGCACTGCTGGGGGGTGGGGGTGGTGGGAGACATGAGTGGGGGCCTGGTGGAGGGTGCCCCTGGTGGCGGGGGGGTGGGGGTGATAGGGGAAATGAGTGGGTGCCTGGTGGAGGCTGCCCCTGTACTGCTGGGGGGTGGGGGTGGTGGGAGACATGAATGGGGGCCTGGTGGAGGGTGCCCCTGGTGACTGGGGGGGTGGGGGTGGTGGGAGACATGGGTGGGGGCCTGGTGGAGGGTGCCCCTGGTGACTGGGGGGGTGGGGGTGGTGGGAGACATGAGTGGGGGCCTGGTGGAGGGTGCCCCTGGTGACTGGGGGGGTGGGGGTGGTGGGAGACATGGGTGGGGGCCTGGTGGAGGGTGCCCCTGGTGACTGGGGGGGTGGGGGTGGTGGGAGACATGAGTGGGGGCCTGGTGGAGGGTGCCCCTGGTGACTGCGGGGGTGGGGGTGATAGGGGACATGAGTGGGGGCCTGGTGGAGGGTGCCCCTGCACTGCTGGGGGGTGGGGGTGGTGGGAGACATGAGTGGGGGCCTGGTGGAGGGTGCCCCTGGTGACTGGGGGGGTGGGGGTGATAGGGGACATGAGTGGGGGCCTGGTGGAGGGTGCCCCTGCACTGCTGGGGGGTGGGGGTGGTGGGAGACATGAGTGGGGGCCTGGTGGAGGGTGCCCCTGGTGACTGGGGGGGGGGTGGGTGGGGGGGTGGGAGACATGGGTGGGGGCCTGGTGGAGGGTGCCCCTGGTGACTGGGGGGGTGGGGGCGGTGGGAGACATGAGTGGGGGCCTGGTGGAGGGTGCCCCTGGTGACTGGGGGGGTGGGGGTGGTGGGAGACATGGGTGGGGGCCTGGTGGAGGGTGCCCCTGGTGACTGGGGGGGTGGGGGTGGTGGGAGACATGAGTGGGGGCCTGGTGGAGGGTGCCCCTGGTGACTGGGGGGGTGGGGGTGATAGGGGACATGAGTGGGGGCCTGGTGGGGGCTGCCCCTGCACTGCTGGGGGGTGGGGGTGGTGGGAGACATGAGTGGGGGCCTGGTGGAGGGTGCCCCTGGTGACTGGGGGGGTGGGGGTGATAGGGGACATGAGTGGGGGCCTGGTGGGGGCTGCCCCTGCACTGCTGGGGGGTGGGGGTGGTGGGAGACATGAGTAGGTGTGCAGGGTAGTCCCCTGTTTTGTGGGCTGCCTGCAGGGGCCGTGGAGGGTGTACAGGGAACACCTGTGAGGACCCACCCAGCCTAATCGCGTGTGTAACTTCCCACGCACCCCTGTAATACACGTACCAAGCCAAATCGCGTGTGAGAATTCCCGCGCACCCCTGAAATACACGTACCCTGCTGAAATCGCGTGTAAAACTTCCCGCGCACCCCTGAAATGCATGCGCCCAGGCTATTCGCGTGTGGAACTTCCCGCGCACCCCTGAAATACACGCGCCCAGGCTATTCGCGTGTGGAACTTCCCGCGCACCCCTGAAATACACGCGCCCAGGCTATTCGCGTGTGGAACTTCCCGCGCACCCCTGAAATACACGCGCCCAGGCTATTCGCGTGTGGAACTTCCCGCGCACCCCTGAAATACACACGCCCAGGCTATTCGCGAGTGGAACTTCCCGTGCACCCCTGGAATACACGTAGCACGCTGGGAGACATGAGTGGGGGCCTGGTGGAGGCTGCCCCTGCACTGCTGGGGGGTGGGGGTGATAGGGGACATGAGTGTGGGCCTGGTGGAGGATGCCCCTGCACTGCTGGGGGGTGGGGGTGGTGGGTGACATGGGTTGGGGCCTGCTGGCAGGTGCCCCACAGTGCTGGGGGGTGGGGGTGGTGGGAGACATGAGTCGGGCATGAGTGGGGGCCTGGTGGAGGCTGCCCCTGGTGGCTGGGGGGTGGGGGTGGTGGGAGACATGAGTGGGGGCCTGGTGGAGGCTGCCCCTGCACTGCTGGGGGGTGGGGGTGGTAGGAGACATGGGTGGGGGCCTGGTGGTGGGTGCCCCTGGTGGCTGGGGGGTGGGGGTGCAGGGGGACATGAGCAGGTGTGCAGGGTAGTCCCCTGTTTTGTGGGCTGCCTGCAGGGGCCGTGGAGGGTGTACAGGGAACACCTGTGAGGACCCACCCAGCCTAATCGCGTGTGATAATTCCCACGCACCCCTGTAATACACGTACCCAGCAAAATGGCGTGTGATAATTCCCACGCAACCCTGTAATTCACGTACCCTGCCAAATCGCGTGTGATAATTCCCGCGTACCCCTGTATTACACGTGCCCTGGCTAATCGCATGTAAGACTTCCCGCGTACCCCTGTAATACACGTTCCCTGGACAATCGCGTGTTGAACTTCCCGCGTACCCCTGTAATACACGTTCCCTGGACAATCGCGTGTTGAACTTCCCGCGTACCCCTGTAATACACGTTCCCTGGACTATCGCGTGTTGAACTTCCCGCGCACCCCTGAAATACACGTACCCTGGCACCCTGGCTAATCGCGTGTATAACTTCACGTGTACCCCTGATATGCACGTTACCCGCTTTGCGTTCCTTGTTTGGCAGCCCTGTAAACTGGTCCAGGGTTAGCGCAGCCCTTTGCGATGATTTAGCGATTTTGATGGCTTTTCCTTGCGCGAGGGCTTTCTTGGGGGCGTTACTGGCGCTGCTGCAGGGTCGCTGCGATACTCTGCGCCACGGCTGGTTTGGGAGCCTAAAATCCATGAATACGCTGTGCGCGGAAATCGGTTTTAGCGCACGTGCCTGGCGCAGACAATCGCACGCGGACACTCTGCGCCAGCCGCTTGCGACACTTTTCTGCGAAATTCTATGAATTACCCTTCTAGTCTATAAACTGTAGTATGCTAAAAGTCCTGCTTTAGCACTAGCCAATTTAAATAACAATCTTCTACATGGTACAGCCAAAGACCTGCTCGAAGAAATCAACCATATCCAGAAAAATTATTTTGTAAATGAAAGCCACTTACAAAATGCAATAGCTTTACAACAGACTAACAACAATTGTACAGATGGCAACCTTCTACTACACACATACAAAAAGAAATACTAATATTTAAAAGTACATCCGCTGAAGTACCAAACCATGTGCGTGTGTGTAGCTGCAGAACTTTTTATAAAAGTAACACAAAAACTGTAGATGTAACATACAAAATAGAAGACAATGAAGATTCCAAATGGTTTGAATTAGCTCTCCACCTTATAGCAGAAAACAAATACGAAATAACTGACCCCTTAATAATTAGCAGTTACTGCACTACAAAACTTGACAACAACCAAACTCCTTCACGTGCTATCACAAATAACTTGGAATTCTTCCCACTACCAAAACCCCTGCAACAACTCAGTTTATATGAGAGCATCATAATTCAAACAGTGCACCCATTTCAAGCAATAATACGCCTTCAACCAAAAACAGCAAAATTACCTCCCTCTGATTTGGTGAAAGGCATTCATGGCAAAGTAGTTTATTTACCATTAGATCAGAAAGAAAATGTGCACACTCTGGGAGTGCAACGTCCAATAGAGCAATCTTTAATTATCTTAGTAAATGGTGTACCTACAAAAGACAAAAAAAATTGGCAACAACTCGTACACTTATATAAAGTTAGACAAGCCTTGCAATATCTAAAAGATAATAATGAATACTACAAAGAAATAAATATTGAAGAAAACTTAAGGGAAACAACTGAAATAATTCAAGAGTCACCAGAAACTGGTCAATTTGAACTTCTAGATCCTGCTACAGTATCCAATATTTTAGACCATTATACAATTCATCCATTACACTCTAATGACACAATAGATGATGCAATAGAAACGTACCAAATGCAGCAAACCAAAGGATCACCAATCAGCATATGGGAAAAAAGTATAGAAGCACATGCTTTTCCTCTACTTTCCTACTGGCAAAGGAGGAAGGTACGATGATAGACCTATTCAGATAACAGCATCAGAATACCGCTCATTACGAATGTATTCTGAAGATCCCAGATTTAGACGAAATGTGGAATACACATTCCACCTACTCTTTGAAAGTGCACTAGCAACTCTATGTTATGGAGTTGCACATAGATTGAAATCAGGAAGCCACTTTCAAAGTATGTCAGCTATGCAATTAATACAAAAAGTGCAAGAACAAGATGAGGTTTTACAATCAAGCATTACAAATCTGTTAGCAAACATGCGTGGTACTAAACAGTACTGGTTCCGATGTCACAGAGAAGTATGTTGTGTGATAAGAAACCTTGAGCCACCCACTTGGTTTGTTACATTAAGTTGTGCAGAATATGCATGGGAAGATTTACATGATTTCCTACGCATATCAAACAAAAACAAAACAAACATAGATATACTAACACCTGGAGAACTTTGCTTTTTAGATTCTGTTAATGTTTCAAGATATCTCCATCATCGTTTCATTGCTATGCTACACTATATTTGTAATAAAACTGTTCCTCCCTTCGGAGAAGTGCAACACTTCTTTTGGAGAAAAGAATACCAAGCCAGAGGAGCACCACATATCCACATGCTTTTATGGATTAAAGATGTTCCTAAATTTGGTCAAGACAGTGATGCCACTGTTTTACAGTTTATCGAAAAATATGTCACTTGTGAAATTCCATCAGAAGCAGCAAATAGTGATCTTCATGCACAAATTGTACAATTTCAAAAGACACAAATGTGGCAAATATTGTCATCGCAAATACAAAAACAAAGGGTAATACTACACCAAATGCCGCGTTGGTTTCCCTAGACCAGTTACAGAAACAGGTGATGTGAACAACTTCATGTCTTCAGTTAGACATAGTGTTAAAGGTAAATCACCTAAGAACACATATTACATAAAAAGAACAGAAGAAGCAAAATATATCAATCATTACAATACAATCATTGCCCTCTTATGGAATGCAAACATAAATGTGCAGTACATTGCAGACAATTCCACTGCAGTTGCACGATATGTTACAGCCTACTTAACAAAAGCAGAAAAAAAAAGCTTCAAGACCTCTGGAATGACCTATCATCGGACAAAACACTATCTCAGAAATTGTACAGCTTAGGCATAAAAATGCTCTCTCATAGAGAATGTGGCTGCTATGAAGCTGCAGATCGTTTACCCGGTACTGCTTTGTATGGAAAATCTGAAAATATAGTATGGCTAAGTCTTGATCCTGCTAAATCTAGAAAAAGACTTCTGAAATCATACGACGACATAGAACCAATAGCCAAAAATGATCCCAACAGCCAAGACATTTTGAAAAACAATTTACTAGACACATACTACCCAAAAAGGAGTACCACTTTGGAAACCATGTGTCTATACCACATAGCCCAAAACTTCACATACAAAAATAATATAAAACCCTATGAAAAAGGTAGATACAGAGTGACAAATTGTGAAGGCAGCTTAGTGAAACTTACCAAACCAAGCGTAATTAATCATATCAAATTGTCATTAAAAACTCCTCAACATAAATAACTATATTACATGTCCTTGCTACAACTTTTTAAACCATTGAGAAAAGAAGAACAAATACTAGAAAACTATGACTCGTATGAAGACGCTTTCAAAGCAAATGTAAGCACTATAACCGATGCAAACTTTACACAGTACAAAACAATGTTGCACAATGAACAGCAACACGAAGAAGAACTCCAGGCCCAACTAGATAAGGACACTCCCGACAGTGGTCAACGTTCTGTAACAGGAAGCCAAGAACCACTGGGACAGCCACTAATAGCAAATGAGGCAGAATTAGCTATGACAGAAGTCAGACCATACAAACTAACTCAGTCTCTTCCGCAGCGGCATATACCTGCAAGCTTATTACAGCCTGTCGCCCTTTCCTCTCCGCAACCAATTGTGTCACCCTGGCTAGAACTCTTGTATTATCCAAGATTGATTACTGCAATGCACTGTACCTAGGCACCAATTGCTGCAACCTAAACAAGTTACAAATTTTCCAAAACAATGCGATTAGAGCTGCCCTCAACATTCCCAGGCGCCAACACATATCCGACACCAGACACAATATTCGCTGGCTCTCAGTCCCACACCGTATCTCCCTGAAAACCCTGGCTCTTACCCACAAATGCCTTCATAACCAAGCTCCCTGCTACCTGGCCAACCGATTTGCCCTCCACAACTCCATTAGACCCTGCAGAATGTCTCATTTAAACTGCCATGAGGTTCCACGTTTCAATCTCCAAATATCAGGTGGAATTAGCTTCCCTATCTTGGCAGCTAAACTCTGGAACACGCTTCCTAATGAGCTTAGAGCAGAACCATCATTCCCGAGATTAAAACACCTTACGAAAACCTGGCTGGCCGCCCAGGACATTTAGCTCTGGGTTCTCTGCTTAATTTGTACATGTATATATAATCTGCTTGTCCTCTCATTGCTATTAGTCTACCTGTAAATTCTGTATTATACTTGTAAACTTTGTAATTATGGTTCTGTCTGTTTTTCTTATGTTGTAACTAAGTGATGCGCCCGGTTGCCTCTGGGCCTGGTGCGCTATACAAATAAATAAAATACAAATACAAATACAAGTAGAAAACACCATGTGTCACTATGAAGAAGATACAGAAGACTTAACTGTACTACAATCAAAATTGAACAAAGAGCAGCGTACCATTTTTCAAGAAGTAACAAAACAAATTGCACATGTGTACAACATGAAAATAAAGAATGTACCTGCCAAAATTACAAACCTATACTACTATACGTCAGTGGTGAAGCTGGTTCAGGCAAAACATTCTTAATCAAAATCATCAATAAGTTCCTGCAACAATTGACAAACAACAAACTGTCAGTTGTTGTAACTGCCCCACAGGTTTAGCTGCTTACAACATAGGCGGTGTCACTTTACACCGATAACTACTCCTTCCAGTAGAACACCAAAACAAATGAAAATATTACAAACTTTCTACAGAAGCTGCAATGGAACTACGCACAGTGTTAAAACAAATGAAAATGCTACTAATAGATGAAGTGAGCATGGTCTCCAACCTAATGTTGGCTTTGATTCACCTCAGATTACAAGAAGTACTGAAAACAAACTACGAAGAGCTCTTTGGAGGAAAACACATTATTGTTTTCAGATATCTTCTTCAATTGACACCAGTCAAAGGTGAACCTATTTTTAAAACCTTAGGACACAAACTCTGCCGTAAAACTGTTGGCAGCATAGGAAATGTCAACCTTTGGCAACATTTCCAATCCAGAGAATTAACAGAAAACATGCGCCAATCTGCAGACCTCACTTACGCCAACATTTTAAAAAGTATTAGAGTTGGTGTACTATCTCAAGAAGCACAAGCAATGATGAAAACCCGGTGCAGCCACGCACTTTATGGCCATAACTCATGTGCTACTGATGTCATTTAACAATTAGCACACAAAAACGTCAATTGTATGTCCTTAATGCCAACTCTTGCAAGCTGTTCCAAATTCAATGAAACAATGATAAAAAAAGAAATGCAACCAATAATTGAAATTTGCTCCACAGACAAACTGGACGTACATGGTATGACACTACCCATTTGTCAACAAGCTACAACAAGATTAAATACCTTAGAAAATTCTATCTCCAATACAGCTGGTTTGGAGAAAATATTAAAATTATCCTTAAACTGTAGAGTAATGCTTAAATGTAACCTTGACTTGGAGCAAGGACTAGTTAATGGAGCACTGGGTACAGTGGTTGGCTTTCAAACATACACACGTGACAACAACATTCAGTTTGTCAATATTCTCTTTGACAAACTTTCAGAAGTAAAAAGGATAGGGCGCTCAACAGCTTGATTCCTTCTTTTCAAAGACATGTATGTACACAGAGAACAATTTCCTCTTACTCTAGCATACGCAGTCACCATTCACAAATCACAAGGTCTTACCCTAGATAAAGCATTGATAGATATTGGGAACATAGTCTTTAAAGAAGGCATGTGCTACATAGCACTATCACGCTTACGTACACTTGACGGTCTATTTCTAATCAACTTTGATGTAAACACTGATATTCCTTGCATTTTAGAATACAATAGACTACGTTCACTATACACCCACCCTAAAAAACATATCCTGTTCCACAAAAAGGAAAACGTTATAAAAGAAAACTACTTCAAACAGAAATGCAACAGGATCTCACTGCAAATACTCCAAAGAGAGTCAAAGAAGCTAATACTTCATCAATTACCACAACCAAAGAAGAATCTATTACTCAAAGTAACTCAGGTACTCTCTCGTGGCTCTGAGCATGCTGGAGTTAGGTATAATAGTAACAGATTCTCTCTCATGGCTCCGAGCATGCTGGAGTTAGGTATAATAGTAACAGGTTCTCTCTCATGTCTCTGAGCATGCTGGAGTTAGGTATAATAGTAACATGCTTCTCTCTTGCACCTCTGAGCATGCTGGAGTCAGGTATAATAGTAACAGATTCTCTCTCATGGCTCTGAACATGCTGGTATCAGGTATAATAGTAACGTGGTTCTCTCTTGCAACTCTTAGCATGCTTGAGTCAGGTATAATAGTAACAGATTCTCTCTCATGGCTCAGAGCATGCTGGAGTTAGGTATAATAGTAACAGGTTCTCTCTCGTGGCTCTGAGCATGGTGGAGTCAAGTATAATCGTAACGTGGTTCTCTCTTGCACCTCTGAGCATGCCGGAGTCAGGTATCATTGTAATGTGGTTCTCTCTTGTGGCCCTGAGCATGCTGAATTCAGGTATACTAGTAACATGGTTCTCTCTTGTGGCTCTGAGCATGCTGGGGTTAGGCATAATGGTAACATGGTTCTCTCTCGTGGCACCGAGCATGCTGGAGTCAGGTATAATAGTAACATGATTCTCTCTTGTGGCTCTGAGCATGCTGGAGTCAGGTATAATTATACAAATCTTCTCTCTCGTGCCTCTGAGCATGATGGAGTCAGGTTCATTAGTAACGTGGTTCTCTCTTGCACCTCTGAGCATGCTGGAGTCAGGTTTAATAGTAACAGATTATCTCTCATGGCTCCGAGCATGCTGGACTTAGGTATAATAGTAACAGGTTCTCTCTCATGTCTCTGAGCATGCTGGTATCAGGTATAATAGTAACGTGGTTCTCTCTTGCAACTCTGAGCCTGCTGGAGTCAGGTATAATAGAAACAGGTTCTCTCTCATGGCTCTGAGCATGCTGGAGTCAGTTATAATAGTAACAGGTTCTCTCTCGTGGCTTTGAGCATACATGCTGGGGTCAGGAATAATAATAGCGTGGTTCTCCCTCGTGGCTCTGAGCAGGCTGGAGTCATGTATAATGGTAACAGATTCTCTCTCGTGGCTCTGAGCATGCTGGAGTCAGGTATAATAATAGCGTGGTTTCTCAAGTGCTCTGAGCAGGCTGAAGTCCTGTATAATAGTAAAGTGGTTTGGTCTCGTGGCTCTGACCATGATGGAATCAGACACTTTCTATGTACACATATTTACAGTCAGTGAGTAGACTCCAAGTCTAAACGTTTCAGAGAAGTCAAGATTGACAGACTGTCACAGAACATCTTCATTTTTTCTATTTCAGCACTTGTTCTCTTCCTGTTTACCTTACCTTTTATTCTAATAAGCTTGTGTGACACTGAACTGTATTATTTTCTATGTAGATATGGAAAACTGCATAACGTGCCCACAAGACCAGTGGTCCAATGAAAGACGAGATGCCTGCATTCCACGGATCATAGAGTTCCTGTCCTATGAGGATCCTCTGGGTGTGGCCTTATCTTTCATTGCAAGTTTCTTCTTCATCCTCACTGCTGGTGTGCTGGGAATCTTTATTAAATACCGCAACACCCCCCTAGTTAAAGCCAATAACCGGGATCTCAGCTACGCCCTCCTCCTCTCCCTCATGCTGTGCTTCCTCTGTTCTCTTCTGTTTATTGGACGTCCTTCAAAGGCATCCTGCCTCCTCCGACAAACCTCCTTCAGCATCATCTTCACAACTGCTGTATCTTCTGTTCTTGGAAAAACCATCACCCTCATCATCGCCTTTAAAGCCACAAAGCCTGGCAGCATGTTCAGGAGGTGGGTGGGCACCCGAGTATCGAGATGTCTGCTGCTTCTCTGCACGCTGGTGCAGGTGTTGATCTGCACCGTGTGGCTCATTCGCTCTGCCCCGTTCCCAGACATTGACACAAAATCAGAGTCTGGAAAGATGATCTTACAGTGCAACGAAGGCTCCGTCATTGGGTTGTATTCTGTGGTTGGTTACATGGGATTTTTGGCTCTTCTGAGCTTTATTGTTGCCTCCATAGCTAGAAAGTTACCAGATAGTTTTAACGAGGCCCAGCTTATCACCTTCAGCATGCTACTGTTCTGCAGTGTCTGGATCGGCTTCATCCCAGCCTACCTGAGCACCAAGGGTAGGTACATGGTGGCCGTGGAGATCTTCGCCATTCTGACTTCCAGTGCTGGACTCCTGGGATGTATCTTCTTCCCCAAATGCTACATTATTTTTCTGAGGCCTGAGCGGAACACCAAACAGTACCTAATGGAGAAACACACAAAGACTTGAGACCTCTGGGAGTTCTTTATGATATGACCCAGCTAATTAATGACCAAGAACCTTATTTAGAACAGAGCATCATTCAACAAGGCTACTTTTTCATTACAAATTTGATTTCTTTTGTTATTTTTGAACAGCCAACCTAGCAACATATGAACAGGGTTATTTTAAATGTCAGCTTAATTAGCTGGATCAACAGCAGATGCTAACACTTGCATGAACGTTGGACTCTCCATTTTGTTTTGATTGTTTTGTGCATGTGTTAAGAAAAAGGCTCAGGAATTTGCACCATCCCAAGTTCCAGTACCTTTTTACACTCCTAATGCAAGAGAAGAGGTAATGCTGGCTGTCATGTACATGCACAGCATTGGGCATTACCACAAATCGCTATCAATCAATTGCACATGGTTCTTACAGGTGGAAAAACAGGTGGAATCCATAGGGATTCAAGACGTGCCATTGTCATCAATGTTATGGGCTTGCATATTTTCTGGACGGAGCGGAGCAGACTTTTCAGTCCGTGCAGAAAGTGGTGTGCAAAATGGCCTACATCTCAATAAAGAGGCAGAGAGAAAATACACTCCTGATCACTCATAACTCACTTTAAAATGAGGCCAAAAGCATTTATCTTCCTCCTCACAGTGAACATTTATTAACCAAAAATGAAATAGTACATGAGCCGATTCCCAGTTATTACCACCAGTTTCAAGTGCCCCGTCACCTATTACTCTTGAATTCCAATATCACATCTCAGAATTTTCCAGATAATCGTGGCATTGTCATGTGGATCATAAGTGCTCCACACAACTTGCAATTGTTCTTTTGAGGCTCAAAATGATCCTTGTGACCTTGAAGTCACCACTTAATCTTTCTGAGATTTGGGAATGCTACTACAAGCCTTACCACTGTTCTAGACTCATTGCAATGGCCCTCACATCCAATGAGAATCCACTCATGATCTATTTACAAAGAGATTGCGCAGGGCCTACGCATCAGCCCACTGTCCCTCAAAGGTTCCTTAGAATCTCTGAAATGCCCTTCCTAAGAAATTAAGTTGCAACTACTAATCCAATCTGAAAATAATAATGCAATTCTTTTCCATCACTTCTTTCTTGATGCACCTTGCTTCTAAGCACTTTATTAATAGGAGTTATGGGTTTTTCCAGTACTCAATGTATTGACTACAAAAGGACGAAAGCCTTACTTGACCCTGTCTGGATCTGTGTCCTGTAGGCTGAACATAGATATCTAGGGCAAGCACTTAATATAGAGATACCTTACCAGCAAATCATTGATAACAAAAATACTCTTTATATGTTGTCAGTGTCCAGTCAAAGGATCGATTATAAAAGGCTCGAATGCAAAAGGTGAGAGTCAATAGGGTCGAAAAGCAAAGGTTCGAATTTTTATTTTTGATTTATATATTTATTTTTGGTTTTCTGTGTGGTAAAAAAAGTGGTTTTTAGCACAAAAACAGGGCTTGGGGGGACCCCCCACCAAAAAAAAAAAAATATTAAAAAAAATAATACATTTTTTTGAACCTTTTGTTTTCGAGACTATTGTCTCGAACCTTTTGTAATTCGACCCTTTGCAGTCGATCCTTTGTCCTATAACCATGTTGTCCATATGCTCCTTGTGCAGATGAGAAGTGAATTAGAAGCCCTCTCTAAGAAACAGATTATATGTGAAGCTTGTCCCACACTCCATATATTTCATGTGACCTTGGCTCTGGCACCCATATAACATTCTATAACTATCGTCCATGCAGAGAGACAGGTCCATCAAAGGTCAAAGCCCACCATTCCCTAATGCTCTCCATCCATCCCACAGCCTCCAAACAAAGTACTCACTCTTCAAAAAACACCTAGAAAATAGACTCTTTAGAAAGGTCTTCAACTAGAAACAGATGTCATTGGAACACAAGAGATCTTTCTGTAGCTCTGGCCAAGTTTGTAAATCAAGGTTTGATCAACTGAATTGTGTAGCTCAAATATGTCACAGATGATGTCATAAGGATCAACCTGGTGAAATTGTTTGTTTTTGTTTTGAATTTGTTTTGTTCCTCCCTGTTCCCCCACCCTCTTGTCTTATTGTGCCTTGAAACACTTGTGCATAGGCACATTATAAATACCCAATAAATAAATAAATACAATGAAACTAGCTTTTCAGATGGTGGAGAAAACTACTTACATCTGTTGAAAGGGAACCTCCTAGGTGGGGCTACCAATTATTATATCATCAATGCACTGATTGCGTATTCTTCTCAGAGAGTGGAGTAACTTGCTGCAGCTGTTGTAAGAGATCCTCCCAGGTGGTATACCAATGATTATATCATCAAGGTATGTGCTTGAGTATTCTTCACAGAGGATGGAGTAAACTATGTGTAACTGTTGTAAGAGATCCTCTTGTGTCAGGCTACCAATGATTATATCATCAAGGTATGTGCTTGTGCATCTGTTGGAAACTTTAGAGTAAGGTGAGATGCATTCAAAGCGCTATGATGGTCCAGGGAGGAGGGGGACGTGAGAAGACCACCTCCAAGCATAAAATACCCCACTCCAATATAACCATATATAGTCTTTCCACACATTACAGCATAGGGCATGAGAAGTATTGCCATTTTTGCGTAGATATTAGTAACCATAGGTAGAAGGTAAGGCATGTGTGGCAAATGCACTATGCCCAAATTGCGAGACAAGGCAAATCTCCAGCCAGGCACGAGCTCCCATGAGGATAGGCCACACCGTCAACCGCTACAACATCTATTAATTGTTCTAACAGTGTAGCAAAGATGCCTGAGAGTAATGTTCCCTACAAGGCTGTGATCACAGACCGGCACCTGGTGTGCATGTTACCTCACACTGGCAAAAGCATGACCCACCCATCCCCAGGCAACCACGAGTTATAGCCCATACAACTGACTAACCTTAAGATCCCTGAGTTCCATGGCAACAGATGCCCCTTGACCACCAGCCCCATAAAAAGTCTTAATATGTTGAAAGAGGATGAACAGGGCACGTTGTTGAAGCGACAATCATGTGATTTGTATTGTGAGGTGCTGGGGGGGATACATTATAATTCAAAATGAGTGCGAAGAACTTGGAGCCAGATGGCACGGAAGGGAGTGAGTGAAATGTGTGTGTGAAGGTTAGAGTGCCCCAGTACCTCCTTTGTGCTCGTTTTAAGGCCTGTCAAGTGCACAGTATGAGTGATAAAGTAGTCGTATAGTAGGAGTATAATTAATTTGCTCTTTGACCTTCAACGTGAGAAGATGATCACTACAGCACCCACGTGACGGAAGACGGACGGATTGGGCTGGAACCAATGGCATGGCATCCTTTATGGCGCAGGCGGTTCCTGGATAGGCACACATCAACCAGCCGCGTGGATTTTATTTTATTGCGTCATGTATGACAATGGCGGTCATTACAAGTTAGCGGGGCAGGGAACTACGGTACCGGTAAGTTCTGTGGGTGGGCGCTCTCCCGTCCGCCAGGTCTAACCTGGTGGACGAAACGGCACCAGCCCGCAGAGCATGCCTGTAGCACTGGCACCATTACAAATGGTGCTGGTGCTACAGGCATCCCCATTACAATTGAGCCCTATAAGGCTCAAATGTGAATGGGAAGCATTTTTTACCAGCACCCGCGAATGGGCAAGTACCGGGGCCGGCAAAGCCGTAATGACCCGGTAATTGCCCATTCACAGGTTCCAGTAATATTACGAGTTTGGCTTCAGCTGTGCCGGTTTCACCAGCATGGCTACCGACAAACTCGTAATGATGCCCAATGTTTTTCTTTACAAGATTCTGCTTGTACTACTTTTTGGAAGAACGTTCTTAGCAGCAGAGTTCTTTGCTGTTGCTCCCATCTGCATGTGAGATTAAAACTTGTTGTCCTTACAAGATTGACTTGGGCCTTTCTTCCCTAGCAGGCTGTATTCTCTCTGGTGTGGTGAGCGTTCAGGAACTTGCCTTCAGTTGGTGATCCTGATGTGATCCCAGTGCCCCTCGTATTTGTGGAGGCTTCCATGTTGCTTCTCCAGAAGGATCCACGGCCACCTAAAGCGACCGGTCCCGAAAAAACATGTGTTCCGAGCGGTTTAGCAGAAGCCATTTTAAGAGAAGTCCTCTCTGCTCTTTGAAGCGGGCGCCACTCCGAGGAGAGTGCACACCAGTGTTGGAAACCCATGACAGATGAGTTCGGGTGAGCATGCACATGTGAGTAGACTCTTGTAAGAGATAACACATAGGGCACAGATGTATGGGGAAGTGTGAGATGTGTGAGCACGTGGAGAGTGAGATTGTTGATGTGACGTAGGTGAGTTTAGGATTATTTGTTGTTAAAATTTGTACTAGGAAGAGAGTATTTCGGTAAGGCATAATAAGTTAATGCAAAGGTAAGGCAGGGAGCCCCTCCTCAAAAGGGGAGGGATGGTGGTACCACAAGACAATATATTATTTGATGGAGGAATATAGAAATAAAACTAGTGGTCTCATAATAGGCCTGGAATAACTAGTGGTTGTTATTTTATTGCATTATAGTCATGTTTTATTGGACAAAGAAAAGGCCCTAGAAGGGGCGGTAACTGTGTGCATCACAGTGTGGTGTGGCATTGGATTGTTTCGTGGAGTGGTGTATGTTTGCAAGGAAGGGGGGCAGAAAAGGGTAGGGGTTGATTTTCTTTTCCTGTTACAAGCAAGCGGCAGCGTGTACGGCGCATCAGCAGGACTTTGTGGGTCAGTAAGAGATAGATATCACTAGCATGGGGGGTGGAACACCAATAGAACATATGTATAAGGCCCTGTAACAGTATCATGACAGGGTGGAGAAATATCATAAGCAGTGGATTGCAGAGACAGGAGTAGGGGGGTGCCCTGCCCATGGCCAGTGCAGGGCTCACACAACAAGAGCATCTTGGAACACATGTCCACATTTTTAGCAACTAAGTATAAGCTACAGAAGAGAAAGGACATTTTAGATCTCTGGCGTATTTTTGAAGACACAGAAGATCCAGGGAATGTAGTAGAGGCTCAGATAAAGAAAGATAGAAAGTGCAGGAAGGGAGAAGGAGAGAGCGTGGCACCAGTGGAGTGCTGGGGATTATATGCCTTGACAGCATATCCCTCAGAAAGGTACACAAATCCAATATATGTACCTGTTGCAACAGGGACCCCTCCTGCTATGGTAAGGACCCCTTCAGCACCGGTAACGCCAAAGGCTACTGCTCTCCCACCCGCATATGCAAACCTGCCTGAAGTATCAGCATCCACGGGTGTAAGGTCAAGAGAGTTTGAAAACAGGTTGGCGGGGTTGTTAATAGAATTGAACAAGATACAAGAATCCTCAAGAGAGGTGAGGGATGCAGGGGGGCTGGAAGGTGGAGCAGGAGAATGGAAAGCAGGATATTAGTTGTTTAGAATGAATCAGGGAGGAATACAAAAAGTATGTGTTGAAAAGGAAGGATGCGGGGCTAAGTGGACACATTTCAGATCAGATACACTGGTGGGAAATGAAGAGGGGGAGGATGGTAGTGACCTGTTCACTGAGGACCAGGGCGAAGAAGAAAACAGGGGTGAAGTGTTGGCTAATAGTACCCCCCAAGCAGTAGGGACAGGGGTTAGGGGCAGGTTGAGGAATAGGACCGGCCGGATGGCGACAGTAAGAAAAAGGGGAGGTATGAAGAAGGGTATGAGAAGTAGGGTAAAGATGCAGATGCCCCTGATACATAAGGGGGCAGGGAGAACACATTGTGTGCCCTGGCCCCAGATGGATAAGAATCATTTAATTAAGGCCCTCTCACTGCTCACTGCAGGGGCGAGTAAGTGTATATATACATATGAAAAGCAAACAGCAGGGTTGCTATAATTGAGGACCAGGCTGGGGATGTGTGGGTTAAAGCTGGATATAGGGGTATAACCCTGGGGAATGATCAGCATGATGGAGCACCATTTACTGGAATCAGAGCACAAGTCTGGGATGTGTTACGGAGGGCTTATCCGGATACCCCTGATTTACAGTCCCTGATGCAGTGTACAAAGGGGGATGATAAGGATCCAGCTAAATTCATTCTTACATTGCAAGAGATGTGGAAGGCTGAGATGGGAGGACTGTTGGATCGTTCAATCTCATTCTTAAATTTTATTGTAAAGAGAGGATTGCCAAAGGAAGTGCAGAAGGCCTTAGATTAAATTGTAGGTATTGAGGCAAAGGGGTGGCAGGAAATACAGAGCATAATAGTGCATCATTTTAAAGGGATTAAAGAATGGGTGATGGAAACAGCTCAGAGACGTCAGGCGGAGGAAGCAAAATGGATAGCAAAGAAATTGGCAAAGGTTGCCATTGAGGTGCCTGTGTCTATGCCTGTACAGGTAGAGGGGACAGAAAGTACTCAATAAGTTGTGAGCGCCACTATTGCTGTGCTCTGGGCTGAAGCAGGAAAAGGACAGTGGGATGGGGACAACAGTATCCCGGTCCACAGTGCCAACAAGAAGGGCTGCAGTGAGGAAGAGAGGGATTTCGAGGAGTAAGAGGAGGATGTTTTAGACCATCCCAATGTTGGAATTATTTAAGGTGGGAGCATTTCACAAGGGAATGCAGGAGCAGGTCTGCAGTGGGGTTTAATTACAGATCACAGCAACAGGGCCAAGTGCCCCAATGGCTAGGGTATCCATAACAGGGCCAAGGATATCAGAACCAAGGGTACCCACAAGGGCAGCACCAAACATATAATCAGCAGCCTCAAGCAGCTGATATGCAAGTGCTGCATTTGCTACAGCAACAGCAGGGGAGTGCTGCCCTGGTAAGCAGGGTAACAAGTGGGACTACTTCTCCCTTTTGGAGGAGCAGCTGTGATGGGGGCCAACCCCTTCTTGTTTCCTGGAACAAACACATAACCTGATTAGGGCAGCCCACAGAGAGCACTCGTGTGTCCGGTCTTGTCAACAACCATCTACCATGAAGAGGAACCTTCTCAGGTGGTGGCAGAGATAGGAGATAAACAGTTCCTATTTATGGTGGACTCAGGTGCAACAAAATCATGTATCAAGGAGTGAAACTTTCCCGTATCAGGAAAATATCTTGGCACACAGGGATTCTCTGGGGCTATTTCCAAGGTTCCATACACTGAGGAGCTGGACGTAAAGGTGGGAGGGAGGTAGTGTGGGTGCCCTTACTACATTCTGAAAGTGTCCCTGTTAATTTGCTAGGCAGAGACCTGCTCAGCAAATTGACAATATATTTACAGATAGTGGTATAGTTTGCTCCACGCCTGGGATGTGTGCTATAAGAGCGATGTTGATAATATACACAATGACAAGGGAAGTGGTGGTCCGTGGGATTAATTTATGGTATTGCTGGGCTTGTGGTGCCCCAGATTGCCAAACATTGTTGGCGAGTTCCCACTGATTTTATCTTCCGTCCAGCAGTGTCACCTGAGGTGGTGGCAGGAACAATATTGTCGCTGGATTTGCAGGGGTTGTTGGTTTGCGACAGAGGGTTGTCGTGTTCGGAACTGACAGCGATGGGTGTGAGGGGCTTTCGACCAGTATGCAACCGTAAGTGTTGCACTAGCTGTTTCTCATTTGCCAGCTTCTCGTCATTAGACTCACCTATAAGGCAAACAATTATCACGTACAACATTGTTGTTTAAACAGTTACAGTTTAAAATATCTTCAAAATATAACTATGTATATTGGCATCTTACTCCTCTTATTTTACTCACTGGTAGGTGGTTATATTTAGGTGTACTTGAGCTGATTGCTCCCCCAGATCACGATGACACAGTCCAATTCAAATGGATATTTCTCGTTGGAAAATCCCAATGCCTTGGAGCTACAAGTGAATATCAACGTACTCGATTATAAAGGCAATTTGCCTCAAAGTATCAAAAAAAAAGCTGTATCAGTTTACAAATGGTACATAGGTCTCCCACGAGCTTGCTTTGACAGGGTCTTAATTCGTTTGCCCCACCGCTATGCTGTCCGTGTTAAATCTGAAACAAGCCACAAGGTGAAAATTAGGCACCTGAATGTTTTTTTCAATAGGCCTGCAGTGTCTTAGTCAACAATGTAATAGGGGAAATCCCTTACCAGATTTGCACCTGCAGAGTTTCTTTCTAGTGCAACGCGGTAAACAAAGTGTTTCGTGATATCCGCATTATACAAAAAGCCTGTTGTGATGTGATCACGCTACATGCCGATGTAATTATCGTCATGCGTCCGCAATGTTTAATGACACTATTCGGCTGCAATGAGGACCACTCCATACACGCCATGAGTGTAGTACCGTGTGCAGGATGCCCAAATGACCATTGATTAATCCATGTAAGCCTCAATACGTACAAGGAAGCTAATTAACGTGCATCCTCAAATTATCTGTGTTACCAGGCCTTGCAATAGGGTTGGCTGTTAGGCATATGGCACGATCATGTGCCATCATAGGGCCTAAAATGAGTTTTAATACACCCATAAGCATTAAGAATGCAATGGTATAAACACCTTAATGTTTATCATAGTGACTTTCATCATGGCTATGCCCATAGGTTTGTGTAATGTGCAAAAGACCTATTAATAGAGCCGTCAGTGGGTAGATATAAATCTGACTGGTCACATACAACACAAAGCAAAACAAGTAGTACATTACAAATATGAAAAGAGGACCCAGGTCCAATCCTCAACATCCCTGTATCCAATAAATACATTTGACTGAAGTTGCATCCGATAAAAGTATGTATCATATTATCTTAAATGACAATGTAGTAAGGCTTTGCAGAATCCATCACATATTCTATGTATTACATGCTCTCAAATGCCAATGTTTCAACACTTTACAAAATCCATCACTTCTTATATGCAGTTGTTATATGCCCTTCTAGAGAGTGCAAGACTCGAATGATGAAACACCATAGCTTTAGTTGACATTGTGCCACCCAATGTTCTCATTGAGTCCTGATATATGGCTTTTTGTCAGAAAAAAAGAGTTTCTTTTAAAAAAACTCTGTTTATTAGCATTTGTTTTTCAAACTGAACCAATGTGCCAACTTAACACAAATCCCTAAACAGTGGTTCAGGTATGTCACATTGAGTCGAAGTGCAGATCCAAACATCCTGCATAGACCATGGGAAGTAGAGCGGCCAGGTATAAACCCAGATTGGTCAGCCTTTCCCAGGTTCTGCATCAGGAGAGCCAACATGGACGCTAATATTTTGGCTAACATTTTATTATCCAAGTTGATAAGAGATATGGATTGATAAGAGGAGCAGTCATTCAGAGACGTTTCTGGTTTGAGTAGCACCACCACCACTGCATCTCTCAGAGACTCTGCCAAATGATCATCCCTCAGGCTGTGATGATACATCTACAGTAGGTAGGGGGCAAGCTTCCCTGCGTAGCTGTACTTCCTTACAGCTCCAAACCTTATGCATGAAGTCAGCATTGAACTAAACTCTCCAATCATATTCCACCGGAATGAGGAGACCTCCTTACGGCTCCATGCCTTGTGTATGAACTCAGCATTGAACCTATTAACATACATAGCCACATTCAATAGACTCGTAGTTGAAGCAGAATGGCCAGTGGAGAAGAGAACCACGTTATTTCATTGGGGTTGCGGGGAGAGCTCAAGGATGTTCTCGCACAAGTAGTGAACCCCCCGAAAGACTGCTCAGAATTCATTGACCTTGTTGTTCAACTGGATCATAGGTTGCAGGACCGAAGAGCAGATCGAACCAGACCGGACCCTCGCCCCATGTATGTGCGTTCAAAGGACAATATTGCCCGCACAGCGGAAGGTTCAGGAGAACCAATGCAAATCGGGGGGGTCAGATCCCCCTTGGCTAAAGCGGAAAGGAATAAAAGGAGACAGCAGCAGTTATGTCTGTACTGTGGAAGGTCAGGTCATTTCCTTAAAGAGTGCCCTGTGAAGCCACTGAGGAGGATGGTAGGGGCCACAGACAAGGAATATACCATCAAGGAATCGGAAAACTACCCAGCCCGGCAAGTGTAGGGGTCCACTTGTCGAGCAAAGAAAGTGAACTACAGACCTCCCATTTTGCACTATCTGTGGTCTTGATCAATCACCAACAACCATCTCGGATACACACAGTAAGAGCGTACATTGACAGTGGAGCCATTGGGAATTACATCAACCAGGATCTTGCAGCAAAGATGGGGCTTGCGTTACGCCCTAAATCAACCACCGACACTATTACCACTGTCAACGGCACGGAAATAGCTTCTGATCCAGTATCCCAATGCACTGCAGCTTTAACCCTTCTGTGCCAGGATGGACACCAAGAATCTATCGTTTTCGACCTCATTAAGGCACCACAGTTCCGGTTGATTTTGGGAATGCCATGGTTGGTAGCTCATAATCCTTGAATCGATTGGCGAGCAAAAGAATTGGCCTTTCCCGAGACCTGCGCCCACACATGTTATGGCCAAGAGAAACAACCAATAGACACCAGAACCTCCACGCTTGTGACTGTGGCAATCGGCACCCTACCAAGTGAATACCAGGACTTTCAAGATGTCTTTCAGAAAGAACAGGCTAATATCCTGCCACCGCATAGACCATACGATTGCCAAATCGACCTGATACCCGGCACACAAATCCCTTGTGGGCGAATTTACGCACTCACGGAACCAGAAAACCAGCACCTGAAGGCCTATCTTGACCACTACCTGGCCAACGGGTTCATCCATCCCTCAAGGCCTGCAGCAGCCAGTCCTCTATTCTTCGTACCGAAAAAGGAGGGGGATTTGAGAACGTGCATCGACTATTGCGCACTGAATGAGATTACTGTAAAAAAACGCTACCCCCTGCCACTGATCGTGAATTGCTTGATCAAGTCAAAGATGCCCAAATCTACACAAAACTAGACCTGAGGGGGGCATATCACCTTGTTTGCGTAAAACAGGGGGACGAATTGAAAACTGCTTTTCGCACCAAATACGGCTTGTACGAATATCAAGTAATGCCCTTTGGCCTTTGCAATGCGCCTGCAGCATTTCAATACTTCATGAACGATGTCCTACGGGAATTGATTGATGTCTGTTTTCTAGTGTACATCGACAATATTCTAGTATATTCCGCATCAAAGCAGGACCACGTTAAACACGTCCGATCCGTATTGGAGAAACTCTGTCAACACCAGCTCTACACCAAGCTCGAAAAGTGCTCATTCCACGTCTCTGAGGTGGAATTCCTGGGCTTTATTCTGAGCCAGAATGTAATCTGAATGGATGTACACAAGGTAGATGCTATCCTGAACTGGCCATCCCCAAATTCATTCAAGGGGGTTCAAAGTATGCTGGGTTTTGGCTTTTGCAAACTTCTACCGCCGGTTCATCCCAGGATTTTCGCAAATCGTGCATCCCATCACGTCATTGGTAAGGAAAAGCAACAAAAAGTTCCAGTGGACAACAGAAGCCAAGGAAGCTTTCCAGGAACTCAAAGCAAGATTCACATCTGCCCCAATCTTACACCACCCTCGCCCTGATCTCCCATACCTGGTGGAAACGGATGCCTCAAGCATGGCTATGGGAGCCGTCCTCTCACAAATGGACCCCGAAACAGGCCAGTTACACCCTGTTGCCTTCTGGTCACGAAAATTCACACCCCCTGAACTCAATTACGCTATCACAGACAAAGAACTCCTGGCCATTAAGTCAGCCTTTAAGGCATGGCGGCACTACCTCTTGAGCGCCAGACACACAATCACCGTAATAACTGACCACCGGAACCTCCAGTACCTAAAATCGGCAAAGGCCCAATCCTCACGACAAATACGTTGGGCTCTTTTTTTTGCTGAATATGACTACGTGATTACAATTTGACCAGGGGTGAAAAACGGGAAGGCCGATGTCCTTTCCCGTATGGGGGTGGAAGAGCAAGGGTATCAGACCCCTGACCCAATAGCAATCATCCCGAGTGACAAACTCCTAGGAATCACAGCAACATTAACTCAGAAAGAATGACATGAAGAAATCCAAAATCTGATGAGTCTGGAGCAATTACAAGCGTGGAGTGCACAAGGAGAACATTACATGATAAAAGATCAGTTGCCCTACTTCAGGAATCGTGAAGTACCAAACCAAGAACTACGAGAACAAGTCATGTCCGGTTATCATGATTCCTTGATCAAGGGCCACCCCGGAATCGCTAAAACCCTAGCCAAGGTAAAATGAAATTATTGGTGGCCAACGTGGCGTAAAGACATTATCCGATTCATCCTATCTTGTGGAGTGTGTGCTAAAAACAAGTCATCCAAGCAGAAACCGGCTGGGCTATTACAACCATTGGAAATCCCACCAGCACCCTGGCACACGTTATCCCTCGATTTTATTACTGACTTACCACCCAGTCAAGGGTTTAACATTATTCTTGTGGTCGTGGACCTATTTTCAAAAATGGCACATTTCATTCCTCTTAAGGGGCTCCCAAATGCTTCCACTCTGACAAAGGTATTTCTTGAAGGCATCGTACGGCTCCATGGGTTTCCTTCAGTTTTGGTCTTTGATCTGATCGTGAATTGCTTGATCAAGTCAAAGATGCCCAAATCTACACAAAACTAGACCTGAGGGGGGCATATCACCTTGTTCGCGTAAAAAAGGGGGACGAATGGAAAACTGCTTTTCGCACCAAATACGGCTTGTACGAATATCAAGTAATGCCCTTTGGCCTTTGCAATGCGCCTGCAGCATTTCAATACTTCATGAACGATGTCCTACGGGAATTGATTGATGACTGTTTTCTAGTGTACATCGACAATATTCTAGTATATTCCGCATCAAAGCAGGACCACGTTAAACACGTCCGATCCGTATTGGAGAAACTCCGTCAACACCAGCTCTACAGCAAGCTCGAAAAGAGCTCATTCCACGTCTCTGAGGTGGAATTCCTGGGCTTTATTCTCAGCCCGAATGGAATCTGAATGGATGTACACAAGGTAGATGCTATCCTGAACTGATCATCCCCAAATTCATTCAAGGGGGTTCAAAGTATGCTGGGTTTTGGGTTTTGCAAACTTCTACCGCCGGTTCATCCCAGGATTTTCGCAAATCGTGCATCCCATCACGTCATTGGTAAGGAAAATCAACAAAAAGTTCCAGTGGACAACAGAAGCCAAGGAAGCTTTCCAGGAACTCAAAGCAAGATTCACATCTGCCCCAATCTTACACCACCTCGCCCTGATCTCCCATACCTGGTGGAAACGGATGCCTCAAGCATGGCTATGGGAGCCGTCCTCTCACAAATGGACCCCAAAACAGGCCAGATACACCCTGTTGCCTTCTGGTCACGAAAATTCACACCCCCTGAACTCAATTACGCTATCACAGACAAAGAACTCCTGGCCATTAAGTCAGCCTTTAAGGCATGGCGGCACTACCTCTTGGGCGCCAGACACACAATCACCGTAATAACTGACCACCGGAACCTCCAGTACCTAAAAACGGCAAAGGCCCAATCCTCACGACAAATACGTTGGGCTCTTTTTTTGCTGAATATGACTACGTGATTACAATTCGACCAGGGGTGAAAAACGGGAAGGCCGATGTCCTTTCCCGTATGGGGGTGGAAGAGCAAGGGTATCAGACCCCTGACCCAATAGCAATCATCCCGAGTGACAAACTCCTAGGAATCACAGCAACCTTAACTCAGAAAGAATTACATGAAGAAATCCAAAACCTGATGAGTCTGGAGCAATTGCAAGCGTGGAGTGCACAAGGAGAACATTACATGATAAAAGATCAGTTGCCCTACTTCAGGAATCATGAAGTACCAAACCAAGAACTACTAGAACAAGTCATGTCCGGTTATCATGATTCCTTGATCAAGGGCCACCCCGGAATCGCTAAAACCCTAGCCAAGGTAAAACAAAATTATTGGTGGCCCACGTGGCGTAAAGACATTATCCAATTCATCCTATCTTGTGGAGTGTGTGCTAAAAACAAGTCATCCAAGCAGAAACCGGCTGGGCTATTACAACCATTGGAAATCCCACCAGCACCCTGGCACACGTTATCCCTCGATTTTATTACTGACTTACCACCCAGTCAAGGGTTTAACATTATTCTTGTGGTCGTGGACCTATTTTCAAAAATGGCACATTTCATTCCTCTTAAGGGGCTCCCAAATGCTTCCACTCTGACAAAGGTATTTCTTGAAGGCATCGTACGGCTCCATGGGTTTCCTTCAGTTTTGATCTCAGACCGAGGTACTCAATTCGTATCTGACTTCTGGAGAAAATGCTGCTCTATGGCCCAGATCGACATCAGGCTATCCACCAGTCACCATCCCCAAACGGAGGGTCAAACTGAGAGGACAAATCAGACGCTCGAGCAATATCTGTGTTGCATGTTACACCAAGCTGAAGGAAGCTGGTTCGACCTATTATGGATAGCTGAATATGCTTATAATAATTCAATAATTCCCTACACACCAGCACTGGGCAGACACCCTTTTATACCATGTATGGCAGGCACCCAGGTACTTCTGAGTTGGACGTTCCTACAACCCTGGAAATGCCAGCAGTCAAAACCTTGCACACGACCATTTCCCAAACCTTTAAAAGGGCAGCTGAACACCTACTTCAAGCTAAGAACCGCCAAAAGGAGTTTGCTAATCAACACCGAACAAAGGCCCCCAACTACCAAGTCGGAGACAAAGTCAGGCTGGCGTCTAAACACGTGTCAATTAATGGAACCCGAACTTTCCGTCCAAGATACCTGGGTCCATTCACCGTCACCTCCGTGATAAATCCTGTGGTGGTCAGACTAGCTTTGCCGTCAAACATGCATATTCATCCTGTGTTCCACGTGTTTCTCCTTAAACCTGTTCAACCTGGGACCCGGGTAGCAACGCCACCGCAGCCAGTAGTAGTCGCCGGGGAGCCAGAATTCAAAGTCAAGGACATCCTGGATTCAAAGTACGTCAGATCCAAATTATACTAATCAGTAGACTGGAAGGGGTATGGTCCACAAGACAGGACAAGGGAGCCTTGTGAGTTCATCCATGCGCCTCGCTTGCTTAGACGATTTAATCAAAACCATCCAAACAAACCAGGACCAGACAGAAGAGCCACCTTGAGAGGGGCCTTGGGGGGGAGTGCTGTCATGATTCCTGCCCCTCATGTCCCCAGCCCTCCAAGATGTCAGGCTGGAGCCAGGTCACGATCACCTACATGGCCCTCAAGGTCCTCTCCATCCCTCCAAAGACCTACTTAGAGTCAGACTTAGTGCTTGTGGTACCAGACTCACTCACTCCCACAGGATAACATTGGGGATTGGGCTTGTAGTGCATTGATGGGGACAAGATGGATGCCCCCACATATTTTGGTTCCCAGAACTGCATGTGCAGTCTAGTCTTTTGGATGTGGTTCAGCCCAGAGATACCTGGGATAACCAGAGACTATTTAAGCCACACCCAGGCTGAGAAACATGCTTTGAGTTTTCTGCACCTGCAGCGTGACACTCACCGTGTTGGTATCGGTCTCCAGTAGGCCTGCATCTTTATTCTGTGCTCAGCTCCTGCAAGAACAAGAACACTGTTAAGAACAGCCTTACCTTGCGGCGCTTCTGCCCATCATTCATCGCTCCTTCTGTTCTGCGGGCATCTTCGGCGGTGTCATTCCCATCCCGGCACGCCGCTTCCTAAGGAAAAGGGAAAAGAACAGAAAAAAAGGCATTAGTAACCATTCAGCAAATCTTCACTTATTTTTAAAGACTGTACGAGCTTCAAACGCTTACCTGAATCCCAGCCACTCTGGGGGAACTCTGTCTCCGGAACTTCTCATCCATCTACAAGAGGGAAAAGACACTCCAGGTTAGCGTGGAAACATCTAGAGGCGCTGTATACCGCACTTACTCACCGCATTTCTTCTTCATAACCGGCATCCACGCTGAAACTGTTGCGGCACCTAAAAGACACAGAAAAAGAACTCAATTCAATACAAATACGAAAGGGTTGCATCGTGCATTGTACTCTCACTCACCTTCAGAGCTACTCATCTCAGCAACACATCGCCATCCCCGGATCCGGCCATCATCTAAGGAAGGAAAGGAACGAAGTTAGAGAACTGTTCAAAAGTCTCATACTTACCTGTCGGACTCTTGCCAGTGTCAAGTAACTAGGCAGCAACAAGCCTGCATCAATCAACGTGCCCCTGCGCTGAAAGCAGGATAGAGAGCACACTTTCCAAGAAAACAAGGTGAGTTGTGGATCAAAGGGAAGGGTTGGACTCCGGGGAAGAAGGCATTAAAGCACACAGAGACAATAGGGAGTTAAACTCCACTAATCCTGTGTTTCAGGCCCAGTCTCCAGTCGAGTAGACTCCAGGGAAGGGTTTGAGGTCGTAAGAGGTCAGAACAGGCTGAGTGATGTCCCCGTGGATACCAGGTGAGCGTTACAGGTAGTCACATGGATATGTTTGAAAGCAAACAAATGAACCAAATGCTCCATTAACTAGTCCTTGGTCCACGTCAAGGTTACGTTTAAGCATTACTCTACAGCTTAAAGATGATTTTTAATATTTTCTCCAAACCAGCTGTGTTAGAGATAGAGTTTTGTAAGGGTTTTAGCTTTGTTCTGGCTTGTTAACACATGGGTAGTGTCATACCATGTACATCCAGTTTTTCTGTGGAGCAAATTTCAAGTGTTGGTTGCATTTCTTTTTTTAACATTGTTTCATTAAATTTTGAACAGGTTGCAAGAGTTGGCATCAATGACATACAGTTTACATTTTTGTGTGCTAATTGTTCCATGACATCAGTAGCACATGAATTACGGCCATAGAGAGCATGGAGGTGCCTGGTTTTTAATATAGATTGTGCTTCTTGAGATAGTACACCAACTCTAATACAAAGATGTTGGCGTTTGTGAGGTCTGCAGACTGACGGATGTTTTCAGTTAATTCTCTGTATTGGAAATGTTGCCAAAGGTTGACATTTCCGATGCTGCCAAGAGTTTTATGGCATAGTTTGTGCCCTAAGGTTTTAAAAACAGGTTCACCTTTAACTGGTGTTAATTGAAGAAGATCTCTGAAAACTATAATGTGTTTTTCTCCAAATAGTTCATCATAGTCTGTTAAGGCTAACATTAGATTGGAAACCATGCTTACTTCATCTATTAGCAGCATTTTAATTTGTTTGAAAACTCTGCGTAGTTCCATCACAGCTTCTGGAGAAAGTGTTTAATAGTCTAATTCTGCCTCATTTGCTAGTAGTGGCTAGCCAAGTGGTTCTTGGCTTCCTGATACAGAAGGTTGACTACTGTCATGAGTGTCCATATCTAGTTGCACCTGGAGTTCTTCTTCTTGTTGCTGTTCATTGTGCAACATTGTTTTGTACTCTGTAAAGTTTACGTCTGTTATAGTGCTTTCATTTGCTTTGAAAGCGTCTTCATAGGAGTCATAGGTATCTGATAAATCTTCTTCTTTTCTCCATGGTTTAAAAAGCTGTGGCAGGGATATGTAATAGTTATTTATGTTGAGGAGTTTTTAATAACAATTTGATATGATTAATTAAGCTTTGTTTGGTAAGTTTCACTAAGCTTCCATCCCAATTTTCCACTCTGTATCTACCTTTCTTCTCATCTGGTTTAATATTATTTTTGTATGTGAATTTTTGGGCTATGTGGTATAGACACATGGTTTCCAAAGTGGTACTCCTGTTTGGGAAGTATGTGTCTAGTAAATTGTTTTTCAAAATGTCTTGGCTGTTGGGATCATTTTTGGCTATTATTTCTATGTCTTCATATGATTTCAGAACTCTTTTTCTAGATTTAGCAGGACCAAGGCTTAGCCATACTATATTTGCAGATTTTCCGTACAAGGCAGTACCAGTTAAACTGTCTGCTGCTTCATAGCAGCCACATTCTCTATGAGAGAGCATTTTTATGCCTAAGCTGTACAATTTCTGTGATAGTGTTTTGACAGATGATATGTCATCCCAGAGCTCTTGGAGCTCTGTTTTTTCTGCTTTGGTTAAATAGGCTGTGGCATATCGTGCAACTGCCGTGGAATTGTCTGCAATGTACTGCACATCTATATTTGCATTCCATAGGAGAGCAATGATTGCATTGTAATCATTGATGTATTTTGAGCCTTCTGTTCTTTTTATGTTATATGTGTGTTTAGGTGATTTACCTTTGACACTATGTCTAACTGAAGACATGAAGTTGTTTACTTGACCTGTTGCTGAAACTGGTCTAGGGAATCCAAAGTGGCGTTCAGTGTAGTATTTCCCATTGTTTTTACATTTGCAACGACAATACTTCCCACATTTGTGTCTTTGAAATTGTAAAATTTTCGTATGAAGATCACCATGTGTCGTTTGTGAAGAGATTTCATGAGTGACATATTTTTGGATGAACTGCAAAACAGTGCCATCACTGTCCTCACCAAATTTAGGAGCATCTTTAATCCACAAAAGCATGTGGATGTGTGGTGCTCCTCTGGCTTGGTATTCTTTTCTCCAAAAGAAGTGTTGCACTTCTCCGAGGGGAGGAACAGTTTTATTGCAAATCAAGTATAGCATAGCAATGAAGCTATGAGGGACACATCTTGATACATTTGCAGTATCTAGATATCACAGTTCTCCTGGTGTTTTTATATCTATATTTATTTTGTTTTTGTTTGCTATGCATAGGAAATCGTGTAAATCTTCCCATGCATATTCTGCACAACTTAATGTCACAAACCAAGTGTGTGTGCCAAGGTTTCTTATCATACAGCGTACATCTCCGTGACGCCGGAAGCAGTAGTCTTTTGTACCATGCATGTTTGGTAAAAGATTTATAATGTTTGACTGTAAAACCTGATCTTTTTCTTGCACTTTTTGTAGTAATTGCATAGCTGCCATATTTTGAAAATTGGTACCTGATTTCAATGTGTGTGCAACTCCGTAGCATAGAGTTGCTCGTTCACTTTCAAAAAGAAGGTGCAATATATTCCACGTTTTGTCTGAATCCGGGGTCTTCAGAATACATTTGTAAAGAGCGGTATTCTTATAATGTTATTTGTGTGGGTCTATCATCGTACCATCCTCCTTTTGCAGTAGGAAAGAGTAGAGTAAAGGCATTTGCTTCTATACATTTTCCCCCATGTGCTGATTGGAGATCGTTTGGCTTGTCGCATTTGGTACGTTTCCATTGCATCATCTATGGTGTCTTTAGAGTGTAATGGGTGAATTGTATAATGGTCTAAAGTATTGGATTCTGTAGCTGGATCTAGAAGTTGAAATTGACCAGTTTCTGCGGAGTCTTGAATTATTTCAGTGGTTTCCCTCAGCTTTTGTTAAATATTTATTTCTTTGTGGTATTCATTGCTGTCTTTTAGGTATTGTAGGGCTTGTCTAACTTTATGTAAGTCCAAATGCCAAATTGTTTTGTCTTTTGTAGGTACGCCATTAACTAAGATAATTAAAGATTGATCTATTGGACGTTGCACTCCCAGATTGTGTACATTTCCTTTGATATCTAATGGCAAATAAACTACTTTGCCACAAAAGTCTTTCAGTAATTCAGTGGGAGGTAGTTTTGCTGGTTTTGGGTGAAGGTGGATTATTGCTTGAAATGGGTATACTGTTTGAATTATGATGCTCTCATACAAGTTAAGTTGTTGCAGGCATTTTGATAGTGGGAATAATTCCATGTTATTTGTGATAGCACGGGAAGGTGTTTGGTTGTTGTCAAGTTTTGCAGTGCAGTAACTGCAAAGTATTAAGGGATCAGTAATTTCGTATTTGTTTTCTGCTATAAAATAGAGAGCTAATTGGAACCACTTGGAATCTTCATTGTCTTCTATTTTGTAAATTATGTCTACAGTTTTTGTGCTATTCTTATAAAAAGTCCTGCGGCAACACACACACACACACACACACAGGGTGTGGTACTTCAGCAGATGTACTTTTAAACTTTAGTATTTCTTTTTTGTATGTGTGTAGTAGAAGGTTGCCATTTGCTAAATTGCTGCTAGTCTGTTTTAAAGCAATTGTATTTTGTAAGTGGCTTTCACTTGCAAAATATTTTCTCTGGATATGCTCTATTTCTTCGAGTAGTTCTTTGGCTGTATGCAGAAGATTGTTATTTAAATTGGCTAGTGCTAAAGCAGGGCTTTTGGCATAGTACAGTTTATGAACCAGATTTCTTATAGTTGTATGGTGTGTTGATATCATTTTGATATGGTGGAAGGTGCTTTTGCAAGTAGGTCCCGAAATGCGGGCTAATGAATGTCCTTGTAGTCCTCTGTATTTGTGCACTGGACAGGAGTCCATACTTTGTAATAGTTTTATTTTCAATTTGTCTTTGCCTTTCACACACTGATTGAGGAACTGACAAAGATTTGAAAGATTTTTTGGTTATGTTACACATTGATGTGCACAGCCATTTGTATACTGGATTCATTGGTTCAGTGGAAGAGTTGATACTAACAGCCTGATTCATGGAATTATTTGCGTGAAAAACGCAAATTTGCGCGCCTATCTGCCCGAAAATCCCTGTTTGAAGTATGGGGATTTTCGGGCAGGAAGGCGCGCAAATCTGCGTTTGTCAAACAAATAATTCTATGAATCAGGCTATAAATCTTCTGGGGATATTTTTTTAGCAGCGTTTCTTGTTCCATGATGGTATTCTTAAGTTTTTCATACCCTTGTCCACTGCTATGTATGGCAATTGGGTTTATTTGCTTTTGTTTGTATGCTTCTTCATTGAAATATGGTTCTGTGCTGGTGGTGTGAGTCCATTCACCTCCACAGATGTTTACAAAGTTATGTTTGTTGATATTCCGTTTATTGAGAAGTCTTTTTTGTAGTTTAGTACTTAGTTTTGTTAGTGGTTTCATTCTGTTTAAAACTAAAATAAATAATTTCCTTTTGAGAAGGACTGCACTGACTATGAGAGGTTCTAGGATTCATTTCCTATGGTAGGTTTTAAGGGTTGTGAGTGATTTCTCTCCTGTTTTTATGAGGTTCAGAAGGACTCTGGCGGAATATTTTTTATAAAATATTTTTTTTGGTATGCTTGTGGCTACATTGAGATTTATAGGAACAGTGTTAGCACTAGTGGTAGCTGCAGTCTTGTTAATAACTTTCTGTTTTGTTTTAAACATTTTGAAAGAGGAGGCAAAGTTTCTTTACTGGAAGCTGTTTTTGTTTCGGTTAGTGACTGTATTAGCTGTTTTGTTTGAACTTTTTGTACAAATTCTGCTAAAGGTGGATGCTTACTTTGGACACTTTTATTTTGATTTTGTCTACTTTTGCTTTGCTTTCTACGGTGTTGCTATTTTTGTAGGCATTCTTTGGGGTCTGTTGGAGAAAAAAAGAAAGTGTGTGTTGGGATGTTGTGCAATGTATGTGTGCTTTGTGCATGAGTGTCTTGAGTATGATGGTAAGCATGTATGTAGAGGTGTGTGATTGTACAATGGGCTGTTACTTCAGGTTGGGAAGGCTTTTCTCATATGTGTGTGTTTGTGTGTTACTATACTGGTTTTCAGATGACAATACAAAGTATGCAGCAGCTGAGGGGCAAGCAGTAATACTGAATCTAATGCTGCAGGGTTAATACAATTGTGTCTTCTACAATACTAGAATTACATAGTGTTTGAGTAACAGGCAGAACATTATGGCCATATTTACTTACTTTTTAGGATGGAAAGGGTAGGTTTTTTCTGAGTTCTGGTCCATACTTTAGACGTGGCTGGTTTTCAGGAGCGTGGTCTTTACTGCAATTGTGAAAGAAAGAATTTAGTAAATATATCTGTTATTAGCACTGTTGTTAATGTAGACATGATTTTTATTTGCAGTAGCAGTACTTTCTGATAACTGTGCATAGCATGTAGATGCACTTTCCTTTGTCTATGTGCATTCTGTATATTTTACTTATAATTTGTCAGTTGAACGTGCTTTAGAAATGATTACAATAGTAAGCACACAGAGCACACTTAGCTTTTTAAGGCGGTATTATTGGATGTTAGAAGATAGGAAAAATAACCGCATGCTTTTCTTGCTATTTATACAGGGTAAATGGCAGGAACTGTAGGGAAAAGCATTCAATGTATGCATTTGTGAAGGTGTGGGAAATAAAGTAGCAGGATTTGATGGATTCAGCAGCTTATTACTCTCTAGGATAGTTGTAGAGGAGAAGGTTGAAATGAGAAAACCTGGAAAAGTGGCAATGTGACAAAGCATGTTTACTTGACTGCAGGTGATTAGCAAACTACTGGGTGATCCGGTGGTGTTTGGAGATGGGAGAGTCTGAAATAAAGTAAGGATTGCAATGAAGGGTGTGGTGCTTGCGTTGCAGACTGAAGGGAAGGGGGCAGATGTTGTATGTGTTGGTTTAGTACATTGTTCGTACATAGTTGTACATGATGTGATAGACATGACTGCACCTGTGTATAGTTGAATGCTCTCGTAAATTCTAAAACGGAATGGGCAACCAGCTGGAATGAGAGAGCTGTGAAGATTGGAAGAATAGTTGTAGGTGCAGTGGTGTTGTTTCAGCTGGGAGCCTTTCAAATTATATTGGCTATCTGTGTGCATGTATAAAGATGCATGTACTCATCCTGGCTGAGTGTCATTTTCTAACACACTACAAAGCCTTCTCCAACAATTATACTGTTATAGCTTTTTTACAGGTTATAAATAGCTATCAACTCGCCCGCTTTTGGCGGGTGTTACCCGCCTTGCAAGCAGCTGAATCACCCAACAAGTCCCTCGTACACTCATTCACTTCTATGGCCTCTCACCCACCAAAAAGAAAATCGGGTGTTTTCACCAACCTTGGTGACACAAATGGTTGCGAGCTATGGGTTATACAGGGTAAGTGGCAGTTACCCCTTTTATGTGCATTTATACAATAGCTGTACTTTACTGTACTGTACTGTGCAGAAAATATTTTTACCTGTAGTTTGTGTTCATTCATGTGGGTGTGGATGAATCTGGAAGCAGAAATTTAGGAGAGTTTTGCAGTACTTGTTGATGTACCTGCTTTGCAATCACAGCCCAATTTTATTCAGAGTGATCAACAGTACATATAAAGTGCTGAACTGTGATGACGGAGTTAGATGTAGAGTTCTTGGATGTGATTGGTAGATGGTTGTGTGACTGCTTAACAGTAGCCAATGAGGGAATGGTTCAGAGAGTGAAGCGGAAAGGGCAGAAGGGCTGCCTCAGTGTTACTGTCACAACCCGTGACCCAGAATCCCACTGGCATGGTCACATGACAGGTAGGGTTAGGGGTCGGGGCTCATATTTGGAATGGGACTTGAAGGGACTACTTTTTATGTGGGGGCCTGCGACCAATATGGAGGCACCCACACAGTCTAGTCCCTAAGAACCAGATTGTGCGGTGCAGTGTTTTAGGGTGTGGTAGCCTGGACTACTTACAGGTTAGGCTATATAAACCACACCCAAGCTAAAGAACGTGCTTTGTGTTATTCTGCAGCCAGCAGCGTAACGCTCACCGTGTTCAGAGACCAGCACCCGGCGTTCCTGGACTCACGGACCTGCAGAGGAGACAAAAGAACATCATTAGCAGTTCCAGCTTACCTGCAGTCTTCCATCCTTCGATCCCAGCTGCTCGCGGTCTTCCATCCCGTTGGCAGCATCTTTAGGACATTGCGCTCGCACCGGAACGAAGCACCTGGGGAGGAGAGAAAAAGGGACAACGTTAAACAGGTTACTCAGGGCAATCACAGCAGCAACCAAAATCTCCTCACCTGGCTGGGCATATCTTGGCCGGTTCTGCTTCGGAAATCACTGCACGCCCAGAAAGACCATCGTAACCTGAAAAGGAATAAAGAATACAGGTTAGCCCAAAAAGACATTATCGTGCCGCACTTCACGCTGAACCTACCTTTCTTCATACGCACCGCGTCCATAATCCCGGCAGGAGCAGATCCCAAACAGCGCACCCAGCGAACCTCTGCATACCTAAGGGGGAAACAATCAGGGAAAGACATTAATAGCCCGAAAGAAAGCAAAGGCCCTCAAAGACTACTATAATCGAACTTACCTCTTTAAAGACACTTGAATGGGTTTGCATCAGTGCAGTTAACTCGGTCGCTTCAACCCGCAGAAACTACGCGCCCCTGTGCAGAAAGGAGAACGGAGAGCATGCCAGACATCATAACAATGTGAGGAGGGGGGCCTTCAGGTCGAGTGCAAGGGGCTGGTGGAAGGAAACGAAATCTGAGCCTAAGCACAGTCCTCCTGTGTTTTCAGGCCCACCTGCCATAGAAGACATCATCCCGAATTGAGTACATCTGGGGGGAATCCGGCAACCACGGCATACAGGCGTCCCCGTGGATATCAGGTGAGCGTAACAGAATGCAAAGCCTCATAACAAAATCCAACTGGGCGCCATGGAGACTTCAGAAATGGACCAACTTGCCCAGTTAGTAGGGCAATTACGCGCTGAAGTGCATTCGGCTAGGCAAGAGACTTATACCCTGCGAAGGGATCTTGTCGTCACCAAGGATCGCACTGAAGAACTCAGCAGGCAACTACTGCAATCACAGGCCGGGCAAGCTCCATTACCAGGAACAACTACACCGGCACAGGCAACCACGTCATCTACCGCTCCAGTGCAAATAAATTTACCCGGAACAATACCCTTAGCACCGCCAGAAAGGTTTTCAGGAGATCCAAGAAAATATGCAGCTTTCATGAATCAATGTCGCCTTCATTTCCTCTGCAGACCGGCTGCATTCCCTAACGATCAAGCACGTGTAGTATTTATTTTATCATATCTAAGTGGTAGTGCAGCAGACTGGTCAGTGCCGCTTGTGAGCTATGATGATCCGTTACTACGTTACTTTGGGGGCTTCCAAAGGGAAATGGAAAAACTCTTTGCCCGACACACCCATGAACAAGCTGTAGACAATGAACTCTTGTCACTCCGGCAGGGGGATCAGGACTTGCTAACATACATAGCAACCTTGAATAGGTTAGTGGCTGAAACCAGGTGGCCTGAAGACAAGAGAACCACATTGTTTCACCGAGGCCTTCGAGGGGAATTAAAGGACGTCTTGGCTCAGGTAGTTGACCCACCTAGAGACTGTGGTGAATTCATCAATCTGGTGGTGCAATTAGATCATCGATTACAAGATCGGAAAGCGGATCGGTCCAAATCTGACACACAGGCCGTGTATCTACGAACCAAAGATTCTACTCCGCGCACATCAGAGAATACCACAGAGCCAATGCAAATTGGAGGCATACGACCACCGTTAACAAAAGCTGAAAGAGACAAGAGAAGGCAACAGCAGTTATGTTTGTACTGCGGACAATCAGGGCACTTCTTAAAAGACTGTCCAATAAAACCTCCCAAGCGAATTTTAGGAGCTACAGAAAAGGATGACAGTAAGGAGTCGGAAAACTGCCTAGCTCGACCAAAGTAGAGGTCAGTTTGTCGAGTGAGAAGAATGAGCCACCGACCTCACATTTTGCAATACCAGTAATCCTAATCAATCACCAACAACCTTCAAGGATGCATTCCGTTGAAGCTTACATAGACAGCGGGGCAGTTGGGAATTATATTGATCAAGATCTGGCCGCACGGATGGGGCTTCCCTTAAGTTTTAAGCCAAACACAGAAAAGGTGACCATAGTAGATGGGACTGAAATTGCTTCTGGACCAGTAACCCGATGTATGGCACGAATAACCCTGCTGTACCAGGATGGACACCGGGAATCGATTTCCTTCGATCTCATCAAGGCACCTCCGTTTCAGCTAATTTTAGGGATGCCATGGTTAGTTGCTCATAACCCTCAGATAGATTGGCGTGCAAGAAAACTGACTTTTCCTCATGATTGCGCCTCCACCTGCTATCTCCAAGAAAACGAGTCCAGTTTCAAGGCTTCTATGAGTCCAAGAGTCGGTATATCTACACTTGGCGCAATCAGTACTCTCCCTGAAGAATATCAAGATTTCCAGGGTGTGTTCCAGAAGGAACAAGCTAATATGCTACCACCGCACAGGTCCTATGACTGTCAGATTGACCTCATACCTGGTGCACAGATCCCTTGCGGTAGAATCTACGCGCTCACCGAATCAGAAAACCAGCATCTAAAGTCCTATCTGGACCAGTACTTGGCAAATGGGTTCATTCGCCCATCCAAATCTCCTGCAGCCAGTCCCCTGTTCTTCGTACCAAAAAAGGAAGGGGATTTAAGAACCTGTATTGACTATCGCGCCCTGAACCAGATCACCGTGAAAAACCGTTACTCACTGCCCCTTATTCCCGAGATGCTAGATCAAGTCAAAGATGCCCAGATTTATACGAAGTTAGACCTCAGAGGAGCGTACCACCTGGTCCGAGTCAAAAAGGGAGATGAATGGAAAACGGCCTTTCGTACTAAATATGGGTTGTTTGAGTAGCAGGTAATGCCTTTCGGGCTTGAGTAGCAGGTAATGCCTTTCGGGCTGTGCAATGCCCCACCGGCGTTCCAATATTTTATGAACGACATCCTAAGGGAGCTGATCGATGTTTGCGCCCTGTCTACATAGATGACATCCTAGTGTATTCAACCTCAGAACAAGACCATGTTAAGCATGTCCGTGCTGTCCTTGCCAAACTGGGCCAACATTGACTATACGCAAAACTTGAAAAATGTTCTTTCCATGTAACCGAAGTTGAATTTCTTGGTTTCGTTCTTACTTTGAAGGGCATTCTAAAATGGCCCTCCCCGACCTCAGTAAAAGGGATCCAGAGTATGCTGGTTTTGCACATTTCTACCGTCGATTCATCCCAGACTTTTCTCAGATTGTGGATCCAATCACGTTACTTCTACGAAAAAACTATAAAAAATTCATATGGTCAGAAGATGCTGAAAAGGTCTTCCAAAAACTAAAGGAAAAATTCACCTCAGCCCCGATCCTATGACATCCTCGTTAAGATTTACCTTACATCGTGGAAACAGATGCTTCCAGTATGGTGATGGGGGCGGTTATTTCTCAAAAAGACCCTGAAACTGGCCAATTGCACCCTGTGGTCTTCTGGTCACAAAAATGTACACCTCCTGAACTCAATTATGCCATTACCGATGAGGAACTGGTTGCTATAAAATCCGCCTTCAAGGCATGGCAGCATTATCTCTTAGGGGCCAGGCATACGGTCACTGTAATTACGGACCAACTTACAATATTTAAAAACAGCAAAGGCGCAATCCTCGCGCCAATTACGATGGGCTCTTTTTTTCGCCGAATATGACTATATAATCACTTATCGGCCAGGTGTAAGAAATGGGAAAGCTGACGCACTATCTCGCATGGGCATCGATGAAAGAGAATAACGAACTCCAGATCCAGTGGTCTTTATACCTGAGGACAAGCTTTTAGGCCTCACCACAGCTTTAACACAAACTGAACTTAGAAATGCGATCCAACAGGAAATAACCCCAAGCAAGTTACTGGAATGGCATACCAAAGGAAAACAATACGTTGTCAAAAATCAACTGCCATATTTTGCCGAACGCCTATATGTGCCTAAGACCGAGCTACAACAACAAATCATTTCAGAATATCACGACTCTTTGATGGAAGGTCATCTCGGAATCGCCAAAACCTTACCCAAACTAAAATGCAAGTATTTGTGGCCCACTTGGCGTCAAGACGTCATCCGATACGTTCAGTCATGTGGAGTGTGTGCACAAAACAAGTCATTGAAGCAAAGACCATATGGCCTCCTGCAACCATTAGAAATACCTCTGGCACCAGGGCACACACTCACTCTCGATTTCATTACTGATTTACCTCCCAGCCAAGGGTTCAATACCATTTTAGTTGTAGTGGACCTATTTTCTAAAATGGCACACTTTATCCCTTTCAAAGGCATTCCAGATGCTTCCCAGCTAGCAAAGGTGTTTCTAGAAAACATTATCAAACTGCGTGGATTCTCTTCAGTCCTGGTCTCTGATCGAGGGAGCCAATTTGTATCAAACTTCTGGAAAAAGTGCTGTGCTATAGCTCACATCAACATACGGCTATCCACCAGCCATCACCCCCAAACGGATGGTCAAACAGAGAGGACCAACCAGACTCTCGAACAATACCTGCGATGCATGCTGCATAAAGTTGAGGGAACCTGGAGAGATCTATTATGGATAGCTGAATATGCTTATAACAATTCTGTACATTCCAGTACTGGACAAACACCCTTTTTCACCCTCTAGGGCAGACATCCGCATACTTCCGAACTTGACAGCCCTCCCAGCCTCAAAATGCCGGCTATAAAGACGCGTCATGCAAACATCACTCAGGCCTTTAAAAGGGCAACAGAACAATTAATCCAAGCCAAAAGTAACCAAAAAAGGCTTGCAGACCAACATCACAAAAAGGCTCCTGACTATCAGATAGGAGAAAAGGTTTGGCTAGCAACAAAATACATACCACTAAAGGGAACCCAAACTTTTCGTCCTCGCTATTTGGGGCCTTATCCTGTTCAAGCCATCATCAACCTGGCAGCAGTTAAACTAACATTGCCAGCTAACATGCAAATTCATCAGGTGTTCCACGTCTCACTGTCAAACCACCACCTGAACCCATCATGACCGATGGAGAACCCGAATACGAAGTGAAAGAAATCCTAGATTCCAAATATACCAGATCCAAACTATACTATCTAGTTGATTGGAAGGGTTATGGCCCTCAAGACAGATCATGGGAACCTAGTGAGGACATTCATGCACCACGTCTAATTAGAACGTTTCATCAAAACTTTCCAGACAAGCCTGGACCAGGCAGGAGAATCACCTTGGGAGTGGCCTTGGGGGAGGGAGGGAGTGCTGTCATGACCCGTGACCCAGAACCCCACTGGCATGGTCACATGCCAGGTAGGGTTAGGGTTTAGGGCTTGGTGTTCATTTGGGGCCCCAAGGGTCTTGCATTTTCACCAGGGACTCTCCTGGAGTCAGTCCTGGCACCTTTGGTGCCAGGCTCATATTTGGAATGGGACTTGAAGGGACTACTTTTTATGTGGAGGCCTTCAGCCAACATGGAGGCACCCACACAGTCTATTCCCTAAGATCCAGACTGTGCGGTGCTGTGTTTTAGGGTGTGGTAGCCCGGACTACTTTACCCGGACTACTTTACAGGGTAGGCTATATAAACCACACCCAAGCTAAAGAACGTGCTTTGCGTTATTCTGCAGCCAGCAGCGTAACGCTCACCGTGTTCAGAGACCAGCACCCGGCGTTCCTGGAATCGCGGACCTGCAGAGGAGACAAAAGAACATCATTAGCAGTTCCAGCTTACCTGCAGTCTTCCATCCTTCGATCCCAGCTGCTTGCGGTCTTCCATCCCGTTGGCAGCATCCTTAGGACATCGCGCTCGCACTGGAACGAAGCACCTGGTGAGGAGAGAAAAAGGGACAACGTTAAAAAGGTTACTCACGGCAATCACAGCAGCAACCAAAATCTCCTCACCTGGCTGGATATATCTTGGCCGGTTCCACTCCGGAAATCACTGCACGCCCAGAAAGACCATCGTAACCTGAAAAGGAATAAAGAATACAGGTTAGCCCAAAAAGACATTAGCGCGCCGCACTTCACGCTGAACCTACCTTTCTTTATACTCTCTGCATCCATAAATCCCGGCAGGAGCCGAACCCAAGCAGCGCACCCAGCGAACCTCTGCATACCTAAAGCGGAAACAATCAGGGAAAGACATTAATAGACCGAAAGAAAGCAAAGGCCCTCAAAGACTACTATAATCGAACTTACCTCTTTAAAGACACTTGAATGGGTTGGCATCAGTGCAGTTAACTCGGTCGCTTCAACCCGCAGAAAAATCGTGCCCCTGCGCAGAGAGCATGACGGAGAGCATGCCAGACATCATAACAAGGTGAGGAGGGGGGCCTTCAGGTCGAGTCCAAGGGGCTGGTGGGAGGAAACGAAATCTGAGCCTAGGCCCAGTCTTCCTGTGTTTTCAGGCCCACCTGCCATAGAAGACATCATCCCGAATTGAGTACATCTGGGGGGAATCCGGAAACCAGGGCATACAGGCATCCCCATGGATATCAGGTGAGTGTAACAGTTACCTATGCACTCCGCGGACACCACGGTTGTTCGTGGACAGGCCGGGCCACATCCAGGGCTTCTGAGCATGAAATCGCATTGTATTTTGGGGATTAGCCAATCAGGTGTTGAGGTTCTGATTCGTATTGAGAGAGGCTGTGTGTAATGAAGATGGCAGAGGGTGAGAAAGTCAGGGTGTTGGTGGTTGGATATATGTTTGTGAATGGTTTGGAGCAGTATGCTAAATCTAGGAATGTCGCTAACAATTTTGACGTAAAAGGAGTGGAGGTGGTGTGGAACACTGTGCCTGGTTTCAATTTGCAGGCAATGCTAGAGGTTTGTCAGGATATGGCTAGGTTTAGTAGTCCACATGTAGTTGTCCTACACTGTGGTGCTTTGCATTTGGACTATGTCAGTGCCCCTACTTTGTTGCAAGTTCTGGGAGGCTTGCTTCAGTCAGTCATGAAAGTACTTCCAAATGCCAAGGTTATTGTTTTTGCTTTGGTACCTGGAGCAGTATGGGACAATAGTTCTGTTTTTTGTCCTCAGAAAAATGTTGCTAGGTGTTTAATAAGGCATGTTCACTTTATGATTAGAGCTGGCATGTTCTTTTGTAATAATGACAGCATTGATTCTGGTAATGTTGTTTATTTTAAAGCAAATGGCATGCTGTTTTGGAACATAAGGATTGCTTTGGAGAAGCTAATGTGAAATTATTTGGAGGAAAATAAGAAGAAAAAAAAGAAATATACAAAATGAAAGGTGTTTCTGAAGCATCTTCAAAAAAAGGCTCTTTTCACAGCCAACCTAAAAGGGGAAATGGGGCACACGATTTAAATTTTCATCCCCCACTCTCAGATTGTACGATTTGTCTGCAGACACTGCGGTTGTCCCCGGACAGCGCGTATTACATACAGGTATTTTGAGGCTGAGACGCATGCAAATGAGACTTAGCAGGGCAAGGGATTGGTCAATAACATTTACTGGGTGTTATGTGTAAGGAGAGACTTTGTCTGAAAGTCTTTTTTCCTGAGAGGAGAGCAGATAGCTATGGCTGTGTCTTTCAGAAGGCAGATTGTCTTGATTTTGGGAGACTCATGGATAAATTGGTTGGAGGTGAATGCAGATCGCTGTGGGGTGGCTGCACATCTTGGATTCCCTCATGTAGAAGTGCACTGGCATGGAGTGCGTGGAATGAAGTGGCTGGATTTGGTACCTCTTTGTGCTACTTTGGTGACACAGCGTCATCCAGACATTATTATTATTCATTGAAACAGTTTAGGACAAATCTCTGGAATCTCTTTGCAATTTGCAATGAAAGAAGGACTTGGGAAAGTCATGGATATGTTTCCAAAGTCCTAAGTAATTTTTTCTCGTATTGCGTAGAGACAAATGTGGCTGCGTTCTTCTTCATTTGGTCCACAAATGGAGAATGCGAGGCGCAATGTCAACAAGGCTGTGTGTGCCTTTTTGAGAGATGTTGGCATGTCCTCTTTTCACAATGAAAATAATATGTTTCGTAGTACACACATTTTTCGCATAGATGGAGTACAACGTACTTATGGTGGCAATCAGATTTTTATGCAAAATATACAAAATGCATTGCGACCCTTTTTGGATTTATAGTGATCCTTCTTATTGTAGATGTTGACCATTTCAAGTTTTGAAACACAAAAAAACACCAGCAAAAGGCTCTTTTCAGAGCCACCACTTCCTCCCGGAGAAGAGTGCAATGGTTTTGATAGGGCAGCCACCCAAAAATGTCAATGTCTGCGAACTGTCCGCAGACTTCTAAAAAAAATGCACAGGTCCCTTCAACATTTCATTGGCACTTCTATTTTTGAACTGTGAAAGTCGGCTCTGAAAAGAGCCTTTTTTTTGTTTTTTGTTGTTTTGTATTTTTCAGACATGACACATAAGGAAAGGAAGGGAAGGGAGGGTAAGGAAGGGGGATAAGAAAGGGCAGGTGGAGAGAGCAAGATTTGGGATGGGCCTTAATCAGGTAGTTGGCAGTCCTTCTCATGCTCCCGGACCGGAGCCTCAAAAGCACTTCGAAGGGTCTCCCCCCTGCAGAGTACTGCATCGCAGTACATACTTATTACTGTGACCCTCGAAAGGTAAGGGTCTACAGAATCACGTATGGCCTGCGAGGCAGCTGGAGGGATGCGCTTCCCCACAGAAGTGTCTCTTGTGGTGGCAGGAGCAGACACTGAGGATGCTGCAGAGGAACTCGTATATATATATTCAGTAAAAACACTTTGTTAAAGGACTGTTATGGTTAAGTTGCGCTACTAAAAACCTATGAAATTCATTGAAAAAACTTAGTTAAAGGGCGTTATGGTTACACGTAATCCAAAAAAAAAAAGTCGACAGTTATGGTAAGCTAAGCACCCATAACTCGCACCACCATCGTGCACTGCTAAGACTAACACCCAGGATATCAAAGATGGCATCACAAATGTCATTGATGACATCACTGATGATTTCTTTTTTCCCATAGACATAATGGGAAAAACTTTGCGCACGCCTACAACTCAAACCAGTGGATGGATTTCCACCAAATTTTAAAATGGCCAAAACGTAGGGCAAAAAAATATGCGATATCTATGTCCGCTCTGCGGGCACACTGCTCTGTTCGCTCCGTGGACAGGACACTGACTTGCGTTGTGTCCGCGGACACGCAACATATTCCCTGATTGGCTGAGGGAGGCATGAGGTGTGTCACATTGTTTCGATGCGCCCGCCATCTTGGATCCGCCGGCAGCACGGCAGTGAACAGAGGCAAAATGCAAAATGCAATTTTGGGGAGTGTGTTGTGTGCAGAAGTTCTTGAGGAGGGTTGGGGAGGGGTTGGGGAGAAGTTGGGGAGTAAGAGATGGGTCAAATACTGTATTTGTTTAGGTGGCAGGTGCCCCTGATGTGTCTGCCATGTCCGCGGTCTTCGCGGCTGTCCGAGGACATAATATATGCACCTCTGGCTATTTTACTTTAGTATGATGTTGGTTTTGTGTTGTTAGTAGAGGATTGATTGTAATTAATATCCCCTATAAGCAGCCCATATACCACAGTCAAAATGTTTGGTAGCATAGGTATGTTATGCTGCGGGGGTTGAGGCCAGGGCCTAGAGTCTTGGGTGTATGGCTAGGCTATGCAGTTAAGATTGTAGAGTTTGTAATAGGACTGCGTTATAAGATACATTGGAAGTAAATATTTTGGATTGTGGTGTAGGAGTGTGTACATTTTCTTTGCGGTCTAATGGTAAATGAACAACTTTGCCACAAATGCCTTTCACTAATTTAGCGGGAGGTAATTTTGTTGTTTTTGTTGAAGGCATATTATTGCTTGAAGTGGGTGCACTATTTGAATTATGATGCTCTCATATACATTTTGTTGTTGCAGGGGTTTTGGTAGTGGGAATAATTCCAAGTTATTTGTGATAGCACGTGAAGGTGTTTGGTTGTTGACAAGTTTTGCAGTTCAGTAACTGCAAAATATAAGGGGTCAGCAATTTCGTATTTGTTTCTGCTATAAGATAGAGAGCTAATTGGAACCACTGGGAATCTTCATTGTCTTCTATTTTGTACATTATGTCTACAGGATTTGTGCTTTTCTTATAAAAAAAGTCCTGCGGCAACACACACACACATGGTTTGGTAGTTCGGCAGATGTACTTTTAAACTTTAGTATTTCTTTTTTGTATGTGTGTAAAGTTTTTGGTAGTCTGTTCTAAAGCAATTGCATTTTGTAAGTGGCTTTCACTTGCAAAATATTTTCTCTGGATATGCTCTATTTCTTCGAGTACTTGTTTGGCTGTACCATTTAGAAGATTGTTATTTAAATTGACTAGTGCTAAAGCAGGACATTTAGCATAGTAGAGTTTATGGACCAGATTTTTATAGTTGAATGATGTGTTGATATCATTTTGATATGATAGAAGGTGCTTTTGCAAATAGGTCCTGAAATGCAGGCTAATGAATGTCCTTGTAGTCCTGTGTATTTGTGCAGTGGACAGGCATATTTTGTAGTAATTTATTTTGATTTTGTCTTTGCTTTTTACATACTGATTGAGTAAGTGGCGTAAAGATTTGAAAGATTTTTTGCCAATGTTACACATTGATGTGCACGGCCATTTGTAGCCTGTCCATTTGGTTTATTAGAATGGAGAGGTGATACTAAGTTTTCTGGGGATATTTTTGTGAGCAGAGTTTCTTGTTTCATAATGGTGTTATTAAGTTGTTCATACCCTCGTCCACTGCTATGGATGGCAATTGAGTTTGTTTGCTTTTGTTTATATGCGTCTTCATTAAAGTATGGTTCTGTGCTCGTGGTGTGATTCAATTCACCTCTACAGATGTTTAAGGAGCTATTTTTGTTGATATTCAGTTTACTGAAAAGTGTTCTTTGTAATTTAGTAGTTAGTTTTGTTAGTGCTTTCATTCTGTTAAAAATTAAATAAATAACTTCTTTTTGATACGGATTGCACTGTCTATGAGAGCTTTTAGGATTACTTTTCTATGGTAGGTTTTAAGGTTGTCCATGATTTCTCTCTTGTTTTCATAAGGTTCTGAAGGACTCTGTGGTGGAATATTTTTTGTAAAATATTTTTTTTGGTATGGTTAGTTGCTACTATATCAAGATTTATAGGTGAAGCGTTAGCCGTAGTGGTAGCTGAAGTCTTGTTAATCACTTTTTGTTTTGTTTTACATTTTGATAGAGGAGGCAACGTTTCTGTTTTGGAAGATTGTTTTGTTACGCGTAATGACTGTATTAGCTGTTTTGTTTGAACTTTTTGTACAAAATCTGGTAGAGATGGATGATTATTTTGGACACTTTTATTTTGATTTGCTGTACTTCTGTGTTGTTTTTTACATAGTTGCTTTTTGGTAGGCATTCTTTGGGGCTTGTTGGAGAAAAAAAGAAAGTGTGGGTTGGGCTGTTGTGCAGTGTATGCATGCTTTGTGCATGAGTGCCTGAGTATGATGGTAAGGATGATTGTGGAGAAGTGTGATTGTGCAATGGGCAGCTATATCAAGTTGGGAAGGTTATTCTTGTATTTGTGTGTTACTATACTGGGCTTGAGATGACAATATAAAGTATGCAACTGGTAAGGGGAAGCACTAATAATACACCTAATGGGAAAGGGTTAATACAATTCTTTGCTGAACAACAGTAAAATGCTAGTGTGTTTGAGTAACAGTGAGAACATTATGTTAGTATTGTACTTACTTTTTTGTATGGAAAGAGTAGGTTTCTTCTAAGTCATTCTTCGTACTTTAGACGCTGATGCTTTTCAGGAGAGTGGTCTTCACTGCAATTGTACAAGAAAGAAGTTAGTGAATATCTCTGTTTATAGCACTTTTGGTAATGTAGACATTGTTTTTTTTGTTTTTCTAGTAGTAGTGTTTTCTTACAACTGAGCATAGTATGCATATGCACTTTCCTTTGCCTATGTGCATCCTGTATATTTTATTTAGAATCTGTTAGTTGAATATGTTTTACAAATGAGTATAATAGTAAACGAATAGAGCACACTTGTTTTTTTTAATGTTATGTTATTGGATGGTAAAAGATAGAAGAAATAATCACATGCATTTTTTGTTATTTTTACAGGGTAAATGGCAGAGATTGTACAGGAAAGCATGCAATGTATGCATTTGTGAAGGTGTGGGAAATAAAGGAGTAGGATTTCATATAGAGGCAATGGTGTTGTGTAATTGTATAGCACACTGGACAGTCCTTTTCATAATTATACTGTTATTTCTCCCATCTTTTTATATGAAATAAAGCATTTTAGATAGCTGTGTGAGTAAAGAAAAATTTGGAGAGGAGATAGGTTTGCAATTGACACTTCATCATAGCAGATGGGATAGATGACAGTAAGGTCATTTTACAGTTTATACTGGGTAAGTGGCAGTTACTCTGTTTATATGTATTCTTAGAAGAGCTGTACATGTACTGTGTAGAAAATATTCATACCTGTAGTCTGTGTTCATGCATGTGGATGTGCATGAATCTGCAAGTAGAAATATTGACTAGTTTTATAGCAGTTGTTGCTGTAGGTCTGTTGCAGTGACAGCCGATTTGTACTGGGAGTGATCAATAGTACATTTAAAGTGCTGTTGTGTGATGATAGAGTTAGATGTAGAGTTCTTGGATGTGATTGGTGGATGATTGTATGACTGTTTAAGAGTAGCCAATGAGGAAATGGTGCAGAGAGTGAAGTGGAAAGGGTAAAAGGGCTGCCCTAGTGTTGCGTGCTCCTCGGAAATTTTGGGTGTTGGCAGGCAGGGCGTGCCACATCCTGTGTTTCTCAGCAAATTTAGCATGTAAAGGGGACTGTAGGGATCAGCCAATCATATGTTGAGGTTGTGGTTTGTGTTGAAAGAGGCTGTGTGTAGTGAAGATGGTAGCGGTGGAGAAAATCAGGGTGTTGATGGTTGGAGATATGTTTGTACATGGTTTGGAGTAGTATGCTAAATGTAGGAATGTGGCAAACAATTTTGATGCTAAAGAAGTGGAGGTGGTGTGGAGCACTGTGCCTGGTTTTAATGTGCAGGGAATTGTTCAAGTTTGTGGAGATATGGGCAGGGTAAACATTGCACATGTCGTTGTTTTGCACTGTGGTGGTTTGTATTTGGGATATGTCAGTGCCCCTACTTTGTTGGCAGATTTGGAATATTTGGTTCAAGCAGTATTGAAAATACTTCCAAATGTCAAGGTTATTTTTTCTGGTTTAGTACCTAGGGCAATATGGGACAATAGTTTTGTTTTTTGTCCTCAACAGGTGGAAAGAAGATGTAGGGTGTGGTTTATTGAGGTAGGTCGCAGACCTTCTCATTCTCTGTTTTACAGTAATGTTGGTATCATTATATTTGACCCATCCACACTTCTTGTCTTTATATACAGTGTAGTATGGGTTGTGGCTGCTGCGTGGTAGTTTATACCTACTGTTATGAAGGTTTTTTTTTACCAAGTGATAGTTTACCATGTGTAAATCCAGTTAGCTTTCAGTTGTTTTTGGTACCATTTCCATTCTAACGTGAAAGCATTACTATTATGTATTTACTATGTGTCTGTATTTGTAAGGTGGCAAGACGCCCACACCGTTCATCTCGCTAGTGACCGAAAGTGGGATAGTACAAACGCACATGTGCAAATTATAGGCAACTAATATATAACTGCGGTCATTGGGGTCAGGGTCCAGAAGAGGTAGTAGCACGGTTTGCTCGGACAATCTCATATGACCACTTTTTGTCAGGGCTCGAGACTTGCTCCTTTCAAAAATGTTTACGTGTTTTGCCGTGTGAAGAGGAGATGGGATGAGGTGACAGGTGGTGTGGCCTACCTGTCGGAGTCGCTGGGAGAGTGCAACGTTCTCCAGAGGAACAAAATACATCCATAGAAATGGAGCCCGCATTGGTGAAGGGTAGCAAACGATTCATATGTTTTTCAAAATTATTTGTAATGCCACTGTGGTCGGAAGGCCTATCGGCTCCCATTCTGAGTGAAGGTCAGCGCTATTGAATTTTTGTTTCCTAGGTGAGCAAACTCACGCATGCTACACAGTATAAGGTTCCATTGTTTTTTGACCTTGAAACAAAGGGAGGATTCCGAAAGGAATGTATGAAGGGAGCAAAGTAAGACTTTCAAATATGATAATGTTCACCATTCAAAAATTGGCGAAAGGAACATGGAGTTTCATTTTATGAAAATGTGTTGAACTGAACGGAGTGTCTTGGTTACGCCGATAGAATGGAAATGCTGAATATTATGTAAGTTTTACTTTGAACGATTTTATACACGAACTAGTCAAATTATCATTTGGTGATATTATTGGTGGGTTACATTGTATTGTTTCTTGTGTGTAGCATATTGCAACGACACGCAATTACAACTTGGGTGTGTAGTTTGTTTTGTCCTGGGCAAATGGGCAGTGTAGCATCGAGATGCGTGTAGTCCAGTAGTGGGTTCCCCCAGGTTCACAAATGCGTAATTCAATGCTAATATTTAAATAAAATTCTGTCTATAAGCCTCATCACAAGTTGGGCGGTAACCCTTAAAATCGGTGGTAACGCTATCAGCGCCGATTTTAAGGGTCTGTCGGATCACAAGTCCAAATACCGCCGGCGCCATTACAGCCGGCTCAAGTACAGCCGGCTGTAAAAGCGTCGGCTGTAAAAGCGCCAGTAACCATTCGCGCTAAAACATAGCAATCACGAGTGTGGCGTAGGCGCAATTAGCGCCAGAAAAGCAGCGGACAATCCGCCGAAAATACCCCCAGCAAAATGCTGGAGGTAAAAGAACACAGGCCACAGCAATAAGGGCCCAGGTGAAACCAATGCAAATCAGAGGCCTACAAAGGACCCACCCATGCACAGCACACCTTCCCCAACACCATTCCACCAGCAGGAGCAGGGAGGAGACAGCAATAAGTGCCCAGGTGAAACTAATGCAAATCAGAGGCCTACAAAGGACCCACCCATGCACAACACTCCCTCCCCAACACCATTCCATCAGCAGGAGCATGGAGCAGACAGCAATAAGGGCCCAGGTGAAACCAATGCAAATCAGAGGCCTACAATGGACCCACCCATGCACAACACACCCTCCCCAACACCATTCCACCAGCAGGAGCAGGGAGGGGACAGCAATAAGGGCTCAGGTGAAACCAATGCAAATCAGAGGCCTACAAAGGACCAAAGGACCCACCCATGCACAACACACACTTCCAAACACCATGCTGCCATTTGGAGCCGGGAGCCTTGATGTGGACTTCTACCTGCTGCGCCTGGAGCTACAGAGGCCAGCCAACCAGGTCAGGGCCCTGGGAGTGCAGGGGGTGGTGGGGATGAGGAGAAGGTGGAGGAGAGCAGCACCTGCAAGGCGGCCAGCCATCCCCAGGGTCAGGCCAACACCCTGGGCCCTGACTGATGGCCAGTTGGTGACCGAATATCGGCTGGACAGGGCAACCATCACCCAGTTGCTGGACACAATCCAGGCTGACATCGGCAGCTGTATAGCCATCAGCACAGCAGTACGCCCGCTTGTGAAGCTTGTGTCCGTGCTACAATTCCTCGGGACTGGCAGCTACCAACACACCATTGCCATGACGCATGGCATGGCGCAGTCCACATTCAGTGCCATGCTGGGACAGGTGCTGGATGCACTGTTGAATCATGTGAATGAGCACATCACATTGCCAGCCACAGAGGCACAGGTGAACCAGCTGAAGGGTCAATTCCATGCCATTGCCCAAGTCTCAAATGTAATAGCAGCCCTGAACTGCACACATGTAGCACTCGTACCACCCGAGGCACATGAGGCAGCCTACAGAAACCGGAAAAATTACCATTCCCTGAATGTTCAGATGACATGTGGCCCTGACCTCACCTTCAGCCACTGCTGTGCCCGCTACCCAGGATCCACCCACGACTCCATGGTCCTGCGCAACAGTACCCTGCCAGCATACATGGAAAGGCACCGAGGGCAAAACACATGGCTGCTGGGTGAGTACAAATATATACCGTAATGCATGTTAATCCACATCTGATGGGGCTGGTCACACACAATGAAATCCCTGAATGTTAATAGGCAGCACCATCAGTGCAGCATTTCCATACAAGCACCTTGCACAAGGAACCTGTCACGCTCACCTGATTCCCACGGAGGCGCAGGTCTGGCTTCGAGTGCTGATGCTTCTTCTATGGTGAAGCGCAGGACTCTGAAGATGGACTCACTGGTTCGCAGGAATATTCCCCTGTGCGTGAAAAGGGAGTATTACCTACTGACGGAATAATGCTCAAGCCTCCCACTCCCTTTCAACCCTCCACGATACCCTTTCTTGATTCCCTGTGAAGTCTCACCTTAGGGTCTGGAAGGATGAGTTCTCCATCCTGCTTCTGATGCAGGGGCGCGTTGAAACCCAGTTACTTCACTGGATTGAGGTTTGATGGGAGTTCAAATAAGCTTGACTATTCAGGTAAGGCGCTGTAAGAGTTCTGTAGCAAGTTCAAAAGTTCAAGCTTAAATAATAATGTTCATTGTCTTATTGCAGCAAGCGCTAACGCTTAGGTCTTTTTTCCCCTTAGGGGCCGGGGTTCGGAATGCCGGAGATACGGCGCCGACCCGAAGTGAAACGTGCAGTTCCAGTAAATGACAGGTAAGTTCTGGATGAGCGTTCGGGTAATGTCTTTGCATTCGCTCATTCAATGTATTTGTCTTTTTTCCCCATAGGGGCCGGGGTCCGGAATGCCAGGAAGCGGCAGGACCCGAAATGAAATGGGAATGACCCAACAGGTAAGTCTTAGAAGGAAACTGAGCTTTTCCTATTCCCTTCCTTCTCTCACCTTGTGTTCTTGTCTTTTTCTCTCTAGGCTCTGGGAAGTGGCTGCGGATCCGGATGATCGCTGCTGAAGATGGAGGTGCCCAGGAAAGGTGAGTGAAATGCAGCGCTGCAGCGATCGTAGCAAAATGCTTTTAAAATGATGTCTTTCCTTTCAGGATCGTCGGTATGAAGTCTCCGTGATGCAGCTTTAGCAGGTAAGGTCTTCTTTCTCTCCAATTCTCTCTTAGCAGGTGACCCAGGATGCTGACAGGCATGGCTGAAGTCCAGATGCAGGAGCTGACACGGTGAGCGTCCAGCTGCGAGGAGCAGAACAACGCGAAGCGCGAGTTGCTGATCGGGCGTGGTTTAAATAGCTTTGGAAGAAGTTCCAGGTATGTATCCTTCCACCGATCAGGTATGTATCCTTCCCCGACCACACCCAGGGGAAAGTAGTTCCACAGGTAAAGTAGTTCCATTCAGGCCTCAAGAGGGCCTGGATGTAGCAACATGGTCTGCATCAGGTAAGTGCACCTTAAAACACTTGAACACATGTCTAGCTTTATGAGCCTGGCACCTAAGGCGCCAGGACAGGGGTCCAACATGAGCCTGGCGCCTAAGGCGCCAGGACTGTGTCCAAAGGGCCCCAGCTTGGGCCCGCTGGCACTTCCCTGGGGAAAATGATGCCTGCCTCTGGGGTTGCTGGGTCGGACCTGGCTCCTTAGAGGGAGGCATCATGACAGTACCCCCCCTCAAGGCCCCTCCCAAGGTTGTTCCCTCCGGGGGTTTTGGCTTGTTCGGAAATCTCCGGTGGTACCTTTGTATTAATCGAGGTGCGTGAACATGGTTACTAGGCTCCCACGATCTCTCCTGAGGTCCATATCCCTTCCAGTCAACTAGATAGAAGAGTTTGGACTTTAACACCTTGGAGTCTAAAATGTCTTTAACTTCGAATTCTAATTCCCCTTCAATTTGAACTGGGTCTGGAGGCTTGGACAGTCGGGTCCCTGGTTGTACTGGCTTCAAAAGTGATGCATGAAAAACTGGATGAATACGCATGTTAGACGGTAAATCCAGTTTAAAGGCCACGGGATTGATTATAGCCTTGATGGGATAAGGTCCTATGAATCTGGGATTGAAGGTTCGCAGGCCCTTGAGGGGTAAATGTTTCGTTGCTAGCCATACCGGATCTCCTACTTGGTAAGGAGGAGTTCTACTTCGGTGCAAATCAGCGTTTTCTTTATACTTTTTCTTGGCTTGCTGTAAATGAGTTGCAGCTTCTTTGAAGGCTCGGGTTATTGTGGAATGCAGATGATTTACTGCGGGCATTTCCAGGGTCAGAGGTGGATCTAGATCAGAGGTCCGAGGATGGTGACCATACAAAGTATAAAAAGGAGTTTGTCCGGTTCCAGAATGCACTGAATTGTTGTATGCATATTCAGCGATCCAAAGGATGTCTTTCCAATTTAACTCGGATTGGTGTAACATGCACCGAAGATATTGCCCGAGAGTCTGATTGGTTCTCTCGGTTTGTCCGTCGGTCTGGGGGTGGTGGCTGGTGGATAGCCGCACATCTATTTGAGCTAGTTGGCAACACTTCTTCCAAAAATGGGAGATAAATTGACTTCCACGATCCGAGACTAATATGGAAGGGAAACCATGTATGCAAACTATATTCTCCAGAAATTCCTTGGCCAAGGTGGAAGCTGAAGGCAAACCTTTTAAAGGGATAAAGTGGGCCATTTTGGAGAATAGATCCACAATTACAAGGATAGTGTTGTAACCAGCACAAGGAGGCAGGTCAGTTATAAAGTCCATTGACAAGGTGTGCCATGGTGCCGGTGGAATATCCAAGGGTTGAAGTAGGCCGGCTGGCCTTTTCTTTTGACCCTTGTTTTGGGCGCAAATTCCGCAAGACAATACAAAAGACTTTATGTCTTTTCTCCAAGAAGGCCACCAGAAGTGGCGTTTGATTTTTTCCTCTGTTTTAGCGATACCAGGGTGTCCTTCCATTAATGATTCATGATGATGGGCAATAACAAGTTCTTGCAATTCTTTACTAGGCAGAAACAACCGCTCCTGGAAGTAGGGTAAATCATCCTTAACGGTGTAATGAGGACCCTTTTGACTCCATTCCAGTAAGGCTGAAGAGTCTAGAAGTTGTTTTACTTGCGTTTGGATGTCCTCAATAGTTTGCAATGAAGTTAGGCCTAAGATTCTTTGTTCAGGTATGATTGGCACAGGTTCTAAACTCGAATTGGGTTCTTCCATGCCAATCCGGGATAAGGCGTCCGCTTTACCATTCTTGCAGCCAGGGCGATAGGTAATTACAAAATCAAATTCCGCAAAGAATAGAGCCCATCGGAGTTGTCGTGAAGATTGAGCCTTGGCCGTCTTTAAATACTGTAAATTTCTGTGGTCTGTAATTACGGTGATGGTGTGTCTTGCCCCGAGAAGGTATTGACGCCAAGCCTTGAAAGCAGATTTAATAGCCAGTAACTCTTTGTCGGTAATTGCGTAGTTGATTTCAGGAGGAGAAAATTTCCTGGACCAAAAGGCCACAGGGTGTAGTTGGTTAGTTTCTGTGTCTCTTTGCGACAGGACAGCTCCCATGGCCGAACTGGATGCTTCGGTTTCCACAATGTAAGGGAGATCTGGGTGCGGGTGCTTCAATATAGGTGCAGAGGTGAATTTGGTTTTCAGGTCCTGAAAGGCTTGTTCGGCCTCAAGAGTCCATTCAAAGCGTTGGTTTTTCTTTAGGAGAGCTGTGATGGGTTGGACTGTTCGGGAAAATTCCGGGATGAATCTTCGATAGAAATTGGCAAAGCCGAGCATGCTCTGAACTCCCTTCACCGAGCTAGGAGATGGCCATTTGAGGATGGCGTCCACCTTTCGCGAGTCCATTCGGACTCCTTGAGGTGTCAGGATGAATCCGAGAAACTCCACTTCTGTGGTATGAAAAACGCATTTTTCGAGCTTTGCAAATAGTCTGTGCTGGCGCAATTTCTCAAGAACTGCCCTAACATGTTTTCTGTGATCGGATTCTGAAGAGGAGTACACCAGGATGTCGTCAATATAAACAATGACACAGACGTCGATAAGTTCCCGAAGAACATCATTCATAAAGTACTGAAAGGCGGCAGGTGCATTGCACAAACCGAAGCGCATCACCTGATATTCGAAGAGCTCAAATTTGGTGCGGAATGCAGTCTTCCATTCGTCGGCTTCTTTTATACGCACCAGGTGATAAGCTCCTCGGAGATCTAACTTGGTGTACACACAAGCGTCTTTCACCTGGTCGATAAGCTCAGGGATCAGGGGCAGAGGATAACGATTCTTAATCGTTATTTGATTTAGGGCGCGATAGTCTATACATGTTTTAAGGTCGCCCTCTTTTTTTGGCACGAAGAACAGAGCTGAGGAGACAGGAGACTTGGACGGGCGAATAAAACCATTGGCTAGGTACTGATCTAAATACTGACGCAAATGTAGGTTCTCAGGTTCCGTAAGAGCATAAATCCTACTACAAGGTAGTTGAGCATTGGGTACCAGATCGATTTGGCAATCATAAGACCTTCATAAGACCTTATGAAAAACGTCTTGGAATTCTTGGTATTCTGACGGTAGCTGTACAGGGGTGGAAGTTGCTGAGGCTAGACCCATAACTGGATTTCTTGGCTAACAAGTTGGTTCACAATCAGGAAAACTTATTTTCTTTGCTCGCCAGTCAATTCTGGGATTATGTGTTACTAACCAAGGAATTCCAAGAATTACTTGAAATTGTGGGGCCTTGATCACATCAAACACGATTGCTTCCCGATGTCCATCCTGACCCACCAGTGTCATTTCAACAGTGGAATGCGTTACAGGCCCTGAGGCTATTTCGGTTCCATCTACTGTAGTATTGACATCTTGGGTTACTTTCGGGCAGAGAGGGAGCTTAATCCTGGAAGCCAATTCACGGTCTATGTAATTTCCAATAGCTCCACTGTCGATGTATGCTTTTATAGCATGCAACAGCTGAGGCTGTTTTGGGTCCACGAGCACCATTGGTATGACAAAATGCGAGGTCAAAGAGTTTGTTTTCAAGCTCGGCAAGCGGACCCCTATGCTTGTCGGGCTAGGTCGTTTCCCGAATCAGGTGTCAATAAATCGTTATCAGTGGCTCCAACCACCTTCTTAGGTGGTTTAACCGGACAATTTCGAAGAAAGTGACCGGAAGTCCCGCAATACAGGCAAAGTTGCATTTGCCGCCTTCTCTCACGTTCCTTCTGTGTTAATGGTCCTTTAAAACCGCCGATTTGCATAGGTTCGGATACGTCGGTACTCTTGGAGTTAGCGTGGGTTTTGATCGGTACTCGGGTTTCGTACTTGAAACGATCTGCGTTTGTATTTTGAAGTCTGTGATCAAGTTGAACCACCAAGTCTATGTAGTTCTGTGTTACACCTTTCCGTCATCACTGCTTTTTACATTTACATAAGTGGAGACTGTGCAGTTCCGCGCTTTGTTGTACGACAGCGCTGTCTATTCCTGTCAATGCTATCAGTTTCAGCGGTACAGTTGTTCCGCGTTGCCAGCGCACGTCAAGAATAGGTCACATGATTCATCCACGCAACCAGCTGACTTTTACGACAAGTCATGTGGCACTATTTCAGAACCGAAGGCTCTCGCCCTCTCGCGTCGCTTCTGACTTGCATGACGCTCCGTAAGTTCGAATTCTAGGTACTCCTTACTCTCGTGTATCCAAACTATCCTGCCCGTGACTATTTATTCCTTTTTCTCTCCTACCATTTAGTGTTCCCCTACAGCGCTACCTTCCAGCTATTTCTACCTTTCAGCCTGTATTTCCGGGAACCTGTTCGCTATCCTATCCCAAACCTCCACCTCTCATCAACAGCTAGAATCTACCAACACCATCCGTAAGAACATACTCACCTGTATTTATTCTGTTCTTCTATTCCGGTTTCCTCCTATACTTACCTGTTATTTTCTCCCGATAGAACCTGTTATACTGCCATCGAGCCAGGAGTTCTGTGCCTTGGATAGCCATCTTTCTACAAGGATCTCCGACAACGCGTCCAGGGTTTTTTCCCCCTTTGGGGGTTTCCCTGGGGGTCCTGCCTCTACCTGCCGAGGTTTTCTTTCCTTCCGAAGGGGTAGGGGGCTCAGGACTCTCAGGGAGGCTCTTCATTTCCGCCGTTGCTGTCCCGGTTCCGGCGTTCTGACCAGGTTGGTGGAAACTTGTTTATACATTCACCCGCTTTGGGTTTCGTAGTTGAATTTCCGGATCAGATTGTAATAGTAAGCGACGCCCAAAAAAGAAAAATTCATTAACCTGGTCGGAGCGGTAGGGCTGGGATGGAACAGCAAATGCAGCAATTGATGGCTGCTATGCAGTCCATGTCTTTAGAAATGCAGAGTCTTAAACAGGACAATGCACAGTTGAAGCAACAGTTTGCTCGGGCTTTTTCTGAAACCCCTCCCGTCACCCTTTCCACGGGCAAATTTGATGGTGACCCTCATAGGTTAAAAGAATTTCTTGACAGTTGCACCATCCAGTTTACGTTTAAATCTCGATTCTTCCCCACTGATAAGGACAAAGTGGGCTTTCTTATTTCACACCTAACGGGCCCCGCACTTGCTTGGGCTACTCCGTTAGTCACTTCCGGAAACGCTATATTGGATTCCTACCCAGTGTTCTCCAACAGTCTCAGGTCCATGTTTGGTCGGCAAGAGGTTTCGGTAGCCACGCAGGAAAGGCTTTTAGATCTAAGGCAAGGTCATAAGGACCTTATGTCCTACATTACCCAATTCAAACAGTTATCTTCCGAAACCGGTTGGCCTGATGACGGTCTACTCACCCTCTTTCGACGAGGACTTGCTGAGGATTTGAAGGATGAGGTGTCCAAGATTCCACGGCCTGCAAGCCTGGCTGAGATGATATCCTTGACTATGCAAATAGACTACCGTCTCCAAGAGCGTTCAATAGAAAGGAAGAAGGGGAAAGGCCCTCGTCTTAACCCAGATCTCTTGACCCTTCCACATAAGACCATTCCTTCTGAGGAACCCATGCAGATAGGATCAGTTAGGGGTCCCATTTCAGCAATAGAGAGAGAACGAAGGAAAGCCTTAAATTTGTGTATGTATTGTGGGTCTTCTTCTCATTTGTTGCGAGATTGTCCAGTTGTACCTCCTCGCAGATCCAGACCTTTGCCGTCGGGAAACGCCAAGCCCCTACCGTAAGGGGAACCACGGTAGGAGTCCAGCTTCAGGGTTCCCCGACCGAAGATGAGTCCACTCTTGAACCGTTGGCTCATAACCCATCCATGATTGTACTTTCATTAACCATCTTGTTGCCTGACCGGAACTTGATGGGTATACCGGCTCTGCTCGATTGCGGAGCCGCTGGAAACTTCATTGACGATAAATGGGCTGCCAAGAATGGGATAGACAGAACTCCAAAGTCCTTTACTACACCCATCCTAGGAGTAGATGGAAGTCCATTAAGCTCGGGACCTATACGAGAACAAACCAAGCAGCTAACTTGTTTGATCGCCTCTCATAAAGAGACATTGGTGTTTGATTTAATCAGAGCGGCACACTTCCCCATAATTCTTGGTCTGCCTTGGTTGCGGTTACACAACCCCTACATAAACTGGAAGGCAGGAACACTTTTTTTGGGTTCGGAGTACTGTGTCGCTCATTGTCTTTCACACAATTCTGTAGGCATCTATATTCCATCTGAGCCTCCTCCTACCACTGAGTTGCCTTCCATCGGTCACTTGGGTCTGATTCCCGAATGTCACCAGCACTTTCTCAGGGTTTTCTCTACTCCCCAGTTTCCAACACTTCCTCCTCATCGCAGAGATGATTGTCATATAGACCTGCTTCCAGATCAACCGGTTCCGTTTGGACGCATGTATGTGTTGTCCCAACGAGAGAAGAGTGCCCTTCGAGAATACCTACATGCTAATCTCCAGAACGGTCTCATAACCGAATCTAAGTCTCCTCCAAAGAAAGATACAGATGAATTGAGACCGTGCATCGATTACAGAGGACTTAATAAGATCACTATTCCTGACAAGTATCCGATGCCATTGATTAAAGACATTCTCGAAGCCGTCCGTGGAGCGGCACTTTACTCTAAATTGGACCTTAGGGGGGTCTATCACCTCATCCGAATCGCTCCTAATGACGAATGGAAGACGGCCTTTCGAACACCTTTTGGACACTTCCAATACCAAGTCATGCCCTTTGGTCTAGTTAATGCGCCTGCTGTGTTTCAGCGGTTTATGGATCACCTCTTCGCCGATTTGCTTCTCCACTGTGTCGTCATTTACCTCGATGACATTTTGATATTCTCAGCTACTCTTGAAGACCATATCCAGCACGTCAACCTAGTCCTGAGTCGCTTACAGATGAATCATTTGTATTGTAAGGCGGAGAAGTGTGAGTTTCATCAAACTCAGATAACTTACCTAGGATTTGTCCTTTCAGCAAACGGGATCTCCATGGATCCAAGAAAAGTTTCTGCTGTGCTGGATTGGCCAGCACCTTCCACCGTAAAGGAGGTTCAGCGACTCCTCGGATTCGCAAATTTCTATCGAAAATTCATTCCCTGTTACTCTGAGACTATCCTACCTATTACTCGTCTACTCAAGAAGGGGATCGCCTTCTCTTGGAACCCTTCAGCCCAACAAGCCTTTGAGACGTTAAAGGGTTTATTCATCTCTGCCAGGGTTTTACTCAATCCGGATCAATCTCGTCAGTTCATCATTGAGACTGACGCGTCTCACCATGCTCTAGGAGCCGTCCTTCTACAAACAACAGATTCAGGGGAGGAGAGACCGGTGGCCTATCTGTCAAAGACGTTTAACTCCTCGAAACTCCACTACTCGGTACTTGAAAAAGAGTTACTGGCCATTAAGAAGGCCTTTGAAGAATGGAGACATCTTCTACTAGGCTCTCCCTATGCCATAGTGGTCCGAACAGATCATCAGAACTTGAAAGTCCTACAACAGGCTCAAACCACTAATAGTAGACAAGCACGGTGGGCGTATTTTTTTTTTGCCCTATCGGATCAAATTCACCTTTCTCCCAGGAAGCCAGAACCTGAGAGCCGATGCCTTATCCCGAAAGAAACCACATGTTTCTCAATTCTGTTCAGAGAAGATGTTTCCTCAAGCGAGATTTGTGGCAGTCATTTCCGACTTTCTACATTTGCTAAAGCAGGATACCATTAAGAATCAATCCAGATGTGAAAATCTTCTTTCTACTCACCATCTTACAAGAGACCGAGGATTATATTTCAATGCAGAACAAGTTCTAATTCCTTCCAGCGTTCTTCAATCTGAGGTCCTTCGGATGTGTCATGACTCTAGAGCGGCAGGGCACTGGGGAATACAGACTACTCTGGATTTGATAAAACGATATTTCTGGTGGCCAACTCTTCAGGTCGATGTTCATGATTATGTAAACTCTTGTGCAACATGTATCCAGTCTAAATCCTCACAAGCTCCTCCTTTTGGTTTACTTTCCCGCATGCCTATACCCGAGAAACCTTGGCAAATCATCTCCACCGACTTTATAGTGGATCTTCCTCCTTCCTCAGGTTATACGACCATAATGGTCACCATAGACTACTTGACCAAGATGGCACACTTCATTCCCTTGGTCAAATTGCCAGGGGCAGCCCAAATGGCTAGGATCTTCATTTCTGAAGTGTTTTCCAGACACAGACTACCTGAAGTCATAGTCTCTGACAGAAGGCCCCAATACACTTCACAATTTTGGAAGGGAGTCTGTCACTTTTTGGGTATCAAGAGGGCACTCAGTTCGGGCTATCATCCCCAGACCAATGGGCAGACGGAACGTCTTAATCAAACTCTGGAGGGATACCTATGTTGTTACGTCTCAGCAGCTCAAGATGATTGGGCTGAACTGTTATCAATGGCAGAGTTTGCTTACAATAATGCCAATCATACAGCTCTTAAGACTAGCCCCTTCTTCTGTTCATATGGTTTTCACCCCTCTTTTGTCCCTACTGCTACTCCTTCCTCCTCTAAACTACCAGGGGTAGACTGTCTGATAGACAACATCCAGTCAGGTCAAAAGAAGGCTCGTTTGGCTCTTCAAGAAGCCCAGGATCGAGCCAAGCGATATGCAGACCAACATCGACGCATATTTCCAGAACTACAAGTAGGAGACAAGGTTTGGTTGGCCTCTCGGTTTCTTCCAAGACACTTAGTCCCTTCTAAGTTATCTCCTAAGTTTTATGGTCCTTTCAAGGTGTTATCCAAAGTGGGCTCGGCAGCTGTTCGACTGGCTCTCCCAGCTGCCTGGTCCCGCATTCATCCTGTTTTTCATCTATTTCAAGTGAAACCAATGGTAGCCGATCGTTTCCAACGCTCTACTAAGATCATTCCACCTCCGGTAATCACTGATACCGGGACAGAATATGAGGTGGCCGGTATCTGTGATTCCCGCTACCACATTGGTCAGCTGCAATTTCTCATAGATTGGAAGGGATATTCTCCGGCTGAAAGAACGTGGGAACCTGCTTCTGGGGTTCACTCTCCTCTTTTGGTTCGGCGTTTTTTTCGTCTACACCCCGGGAAGCCTGGTTCACCCCCCAGGAGGAGAGGGCATACTGTTACACCTTTCCGTCATCGCTGCTTTTTACATTTACATAAGTGGAGACTGTGCAGTTCCGCGCTTTGTTGTACGACAGCGCTGTCTATTCCTGTCAATGCTATCAGTTTCAGCGGTACAGTTGTTCCGTGTTGCCAGCGCACGTCAAGAATAGGTCACATGATTCATCCACGCAACCAGCTGACTCTTACGACAAGTCATGTGGCACTATTTCAGAACCGAAGGCTCTCGCCCTCTCGCGTCGCTTCTGACTTGCATGACGCTCCGTAAGTTCGAATTCTAGGTACTCCTTACTCTCGTGTATCCAAACTATCCTGCCCATGACTATTTATTCCTTTTTCTCTCCTACCGTTTAGTGTTCCCCTACAGCGCTCCCTTCCAGCTATTTCTACCTTTCAGCCTGTATTTCCGGGAACCTGTTCGCTATCCTATCCCAAACCTCCACCTCTCATCAACAGCTAGAATCTACCAACACCATCTGTAAGAACATACTCACCTGTATTTATTCTGTTCTTCTATTCCGGTTTCCTCCTATACTTACCTGTTATTTTCTCCCGATAGAACCTGTTATACTGCCATCGAGCCAGGAGTTCTGTGCCTTGGATAGCCATCTTTCTACAAGGATCTCCGACAACGCGTCCAGGGTTTTTTCCCCCCTTTGGGGGTTTCCCTGGGGGTCCTGCCTCTACCTGCCGAGGTTTTCTTTCCTTCCGAAGGGGTAGGGGGCTCAGGACTCTCAGGGAGGCTCTTCATTTCCGCCGTTGCTGTCCCGGTTCCGGCGTTCTGACCAGGTTGGTGAAAACTTGTTTATACATTCACCCGCTTTGGGTTTCGTAGTTGAATTTCCGGATCAGATTGTAATATTCTGCGCAGACCTGGGGTGGATCTACTATCTGAGCTAGAACATCCTTAATCTCTCCGCGCAGGCCTCGATGAAACAATGTGACCCTTTTGTTTTCTGGCCATCCAGTTTCCACAACCAGTCTATTAAAGGTGGCAACGTAGGACAGAAGATCCTGATTACCTTGTCGTAAGGATAGCAGTTCGTTATCAAGGGCCTGTCCTTGAGAGTGTTGAGCAAACAATCTTTCCATGCTGGCCTGGAAACCCTGAAAATTCTGGAGAATGGGATCATCCTAATTTACCAATGGAATAGACCAATCGGCAGCACTGCCACTAAAGTAAGATAGTATAAAGGCTACCTTGGTCTGGTCATTAGGGAAGGCCCCGGGTCTGCATAGAAAGTGTAAACGACATTGGTTCATAAAGACGGCATATTTCTTGGGATCCCCCGCAAAACGCAAAGGCATGTGTCCAGGTAGATTGATTTGTACCGGGTTATTCAAACCCATTGATTTGGAAGTATCTCCGGAATTAGGTAAAGGAGTGTGCCCTGCCTGGGCCTGCAATAACCTTTTGGCCAGGTCAGCTGTTCTTTCCTTGGATAGGATCAGTTCTCTTTTGAGAGCGTTAGTCTCCTGGCGGGCTGAGTGCACTTCTGCCCGTAATTCCCCCAAAAGCTGGGCCAGCTGATCTGTCTCGGAAGTCTCCATAGCGCCCGGGTGGGAAATTGTGGGTAGGCTTCGCGTTCTGTCACGCTCACCTGATTCCCACGGAGGCGCAGGTCTGGCTTCGAGTGCTGATGCTTCTTCTATGGTGAAGCGCAGGACTCTGAAGATGGACTCACTGGCTCGCAGGAATATTCCCCTGTGCGTGAAAAGGGAGTATTACCTACTGACGGAATAATGCTCAAGCCTCCCACTCCCTTTCAACCCTCCACGATACCCTTCCTTGATTCCCCGTGAAGTCTCACCTTAGGGTCTGGAAGGATGAGTTATCCATCCTGCTTCTGATGCAGGGGCGCGTTGAAACCCAGTTACTTCACTGGATTGAGGTTTGATGGGAGTTCAAATAAGCTTGACTATTCAGGTAAGGCGCTGTAGCAAGTTCAAAAGTTCAAGCTTAAATAATAATGTTCATTGTCTTATTGCAGCAAGCGCTAACGCTTAGGTCTTTTTTCCCCTTAGGGGCCGGGGTTCGGAATGCCGGAGATATGGCGCCGACCCAAAGTGAAACGTGCAGTTCCAGTAAATGACAGGTAAGTTCTGGATGAGCGTTCGGGTAATGTCTTTGCATTCGCTCATTCAATGTCTTTGTCTTTTTTCCCCATAGGGGCCGGGGTCCGGAATGCCAGGAAGCGGCAGGACCTGAAATGAAATGGGAATGACCCAACAGGTAAGTCTTAGAAGGAAACTGAGCTTTTCCTATTCCCTTCCTTCTCTCACCTTGTGTTCTTGTCTTTTTCTCTCTAGGCTCTGGGAAGTGGCTGCGGATCCGGATGATTGCTGCTGAAGATGGAGGTGCCCAGGAAAGGTGAGTGAAATGCAGCGCTGCAGCGATCGTAGCAAAATGCTTTTAAAATGATGTCTTCCCTTTCAGGATCGTTGGTGTGAAGTCTCCGTGATGCAGCTTTAGCAGGTAAGGTCTTCTTTCTCTCCAATTCTCTCTTAGCAGGTGACCCAGGATGCTGACAGGCGTGGCTGAAGTCCAGATGCATGAGCTGACACGGTGAGCGTCCAGCTGCGAGGAGCAGAACAACGCGAAGCGTGAGTTGCTGATCGGGCGTGGTTTAAATAGCTTTGGAAGAAGTTCCAGGTATGTATCCTTCCACCGATCAGGTATGTATCCTTCCCCGACCACACCCAGGGGAAAGTAGTTCCACAGGTAAAGTAGTTCCATTCAGGCCTCAAGAGGGCCTGGATGTAGCAGCATGGTCTGCATCAGGTAAGTGCACCTTAAAACACTTGAACACATGTCTAGCTTTATGAGCCTGGCGCCTAAGGCGCCAGGACAGGGGTCCAACATGAGCCTGGTGCCTAAGGCGCCAGGACTGTGTCCAAAGGGCCCCAGCTTGGGCCCGCTGGCACTTCCCTGGGGAAAATGATGCCTGCCTCTGGGGTTGCTGGGTCGGACCTGGCTCCTTAGAGGGAGGCATCATGACAAAACCTTGGACATGTCCAACACAGCAGAAGACACCCATTCAGGATGTAAAAGACATGTGGCAGCACAGTGACATATGGAAGGCCTACCACCACAAAGCCTCCTGTGTGAGTAGCACTATGGCTTTCCACACTGACACAGTACAGATATCCCATCCTGCCCACCCGACAGTCATGCAAATGTAACACAAAAGTCGGCACATCCACAAAAGCACCACATATAAGTAGTCTGATTAATGCCAATGTACATCCCACAAACACTGTCCCCTGAAATGCCTGGAGAATAGTACACAATAGTGACAACCAGCAAATGCAACATTAGCCAAAGGGAACGGCAATGACACATGAGGTAGCCACTTCTCGCATGCACAAGCAGATGGAAGTGCCCCCTTCCCCAGTGACAAGGGAATGAGTACTGTTACATTCTGAAACAGAGGCATAGCAAGTTGTGAGTACTTCATTGAATCAATGTTGCTCGTAGCACAGCACACTCCACAATGTTAGTGACCAAATGACAAGTATGGCAAAATGACACTGATGACTGAGCCCTGTACACCCACTGAACTTACCTTCTCCCCAAACCTGCTTTCTCTCCCCTGCAGGTGATTCTGGATATCCCCAGTACACATGGCTCATGACCCCTATGCGTCATCCACACACTGCAGCAGAGCAGGCATACAACATTGCCCATGGTCGTACACGGATCTGCGTGGAGGGCATTTGGACTGCTGAAGGCACGCTTCCGGTGCCTAGACCGTACGGGAGGGGCATTGATGTATGCACCTGAAAAAGTTGGAAAAATTGTACTGACATGTGCCATGCTGCACAACATCTGCTGTCGCAGGAATGTGCCACTGCCCCCCGATGGTCATGTGCAGCCACCTGAGGATGGGAGTGAAGGTGATGACGTGCCTGAAGGGTTGCACGTGCACACAGGGTTGGGCTGAGGGAGGGGAGGTTGCCAGACAGGGCTTGATTGATGTTTTTTTTATACTGGTGACGGCTACATTTTGCACATGTCAGTTCAACATTAAAGAGCACTTAATCACAATCACTACTGTCCATGCTTTGTGAATTTTGAAACATGATTTATTCTCAGCTTAACAATCCCCCCTCCCACCAGTGAACACCCAGCACACAATCTCCTCTCCCCTAGTGAACACCGAGCACACAATCTCCCTCCCCCCAGTGAACACCCAGCACACAATCCCCCCTCCCCCCACTGAACTCCCAACAACCGTACAGGTAGGTGCATGTTTGTTTTCAGGGCACCCACAACGATGCCATGTACAACTACGATGGTCGTGGGCGCTTTCCATGTCCAGGCCCCTCTGCTGTGTGTGACCTCAGGTGGCGCATTGAACAGCGCCTAGGAGAAGGCTCAAGGGATCCCTCTGTGGGTGTAGTGGAGGTTGATGGGACTGACCCGGTTGCTTGCATATGCTGACGGAGAAGGTTGTTCCACTCCCTTGTCTGCTCAGCAAGTGCTGATACTGCCTCGCACAACTCCCTCACCCTTTGACCAAACCCTGTCAGGGCTGAGGTGCATTGCTCCACCACTCTGCATGTGCGCGCATTGTCTCGCGCAATGTACTTGCATCCATGGCGTATGGATGCACTGATGGCCTTGATGTGCCAGCTGTGGACTTTGGCCATCGATTCAACTTTGGCCTGTTTGGCCTCGATCACGTCCAGTCATCCCATCACTGCTGCCCCCGTGACTAAGGGTACCTCTGGTGTACCAGGTACCGGCCTACTACTTGTGCGCTGTTGGGGTGCGGGGCTGTATGGGGACATGTTGTCGGCTGGGATTGGGCTGCCGGGCTCTGAGTGCTGGTCTTCAGGGCTGCCATATGATGGCATGTCTTTGTCTGGCTGTGGTATGCGGACACGACCCACATGCACAGGTGGGGTTTGTGCCACCTGTGTGCCTGGCCCTGGGGTCCCCTGTGGTGTGCCCATCTCTTCAGCGTCACTGCTTCCGGGTGAATGCAGACATCCTGCCTGATGCGCACATGAAGGTGTCACTCCCACGTCGGGCTCCGATCCACAGATGACTCCCTCTGCATCGGGGGTATGCCTGGTGGCTTGGGGCGAGCTGATCGCGGGCTCCCTGCGGACATGTGGGAGCTGCAGCGGTCTGGTTGGGCTGCGTTGTGGTGATGTGGCATGTGGCCTGTGTCGGTTCCCTTCCATGCGGCCCCTTTGTGGGGTGGTGGTGCTGGTCGAGGCACGCTGCCTCGGGCACCGTGATGGTGTGGCCTCCTCCCCATCATCTTCATCCCATGATGTTTGCTGTGTGCCTGTGGAGTATATAGGGTGTGGATTGAGTTCAAGACAACCTAGATAAGTATCAAGCAGTTCATGCCATCAAGTGGGATTGTATCAATTATGCATTAAACTTGCATTTTGTTCAGTCACCATGTGGTGATTGGTGTGATGTGTGAGTGTGGAGGTACACTGCATGGGAATGTTTGTGTGACAAGATCACATGCGGGGTTGGGGTGCACTGCGCTCAGGGTCCTGGGGGTGTATTCTTGCACACACACACTCTACGTAGCTGTCCCATGGCTATGGATGTCTGTTCCCTGCCCCTTCTATTGATGCACTGCACGTGCAGGGTAGTCTAGGCAGTGTTAGGCAGCATCCTGTGCAGTGCCCTTAGGGACCACTAGACACAATTAAGACTACAGGTGGCAATACTAGTTTCACCTTTAGTACAAGCCTGTACTACTAAGTTGTAGTGGTAGCAGTAGCAGAGCAGCCAGGCTTATCTCAAGAGTATATGAGCAGTAGCAGAGATTACACCAAGGGACCACAATTACTGGAGCTCAAGCAAACACTGACTCAATGCTTCAGGTAAAAAATATAAGTACATTTATTTTTAAACCATCAGTTATAAACAGAACACCTCTATTAAACTTTAAACAAAACCACACATTAAATATACTACAACTAACCAATTCACTTTGTACAGTATGTCTCAAGGTAAGTACCCTGTGTTTGAATGAACCGGTGTTATGAACAAAACACGATACCGCGGATACGGTTGTGATCACTTTTTGACAGTTCGGTCTACTCAATAAACGCGTATCCGTGACATGAAATGCTACTGCGGCAAAAACACACTTAGCACCCGAGATACCCAGAGGGAGTTGGAGGCAAAAATCACAGGCAATATTTAGGTTAGACAGACAGTATCGAGAAACACTCAGAAACAGGGGTTCAAAAGTCAAAGGGTCGGAGCCAGGGTTAAGTGACACCGGAGACCTGTTGCCGAAGATCACACCGTTAGACAATTCACGATTCAGTGTAGCCAAGAGTACTTTGATATTGTCAATGTTCGGAAACAAAAGTTATAAGAAGGAGGGAAGACAAGGGCGAGCCTTGAGGATGAAGAAAAAGGGGTTCACCCAGTTTCCTCGAGTAGAGCACAGTACCTTATTCCAATGATGCAGTTGGTGCCCTGGCAGTTGTTCCTGTTGGTTTCCCGCAGGCCCACGATTCCTGGAGCTTCGTTGTGAAGGAGGACCACTACAGCAGTGTGCAGCGATTCCGACCATGGCGCAGATCTCTGGCTGAAGAAGATGAGCTGGTTGTCCCCACCAGGCTCAAGGGAAGAAGACTCCGGACTGGATCTCCTCTTAGTCGTCGAAGGGTAGATAGCTCAGGACTGCAGCAGGGCTTCACCGGGACGGGGTAGTTGCAGCAGCCGTCATGCTCTCCGCTTCTCTTCGGTTCCTTGTAGTTCCAGAGGCGACTCTGACTTCTAGCCTAAGAGACCTGCCTTTTATGCGCAAAACCCCCATTCACACAGCCTGGCTGTCAATCACGCAGCAGGGGGTTGTCCAGCCGGGACAACCACCTCAGCCAATCATGGCAAAGTGCGATTTGGGTTTCCTAGGATATCCTGTGCAGGGGGTGACAACACCCCTCCCTCACATTCAGCCCACCTAGACACCCAGGCGCCTTGAGGAGGGCTTTAACAAAAAGAAATGGCGAATAAACCCAAACGGAGCCAAAAGAAAGACGATTTGGTCAAGCGGGTATCAAAATTACTAGCGGGGCAGGGGGTTCAGTATTTTCTGTGTTATATGTATGTAAGCTAACTGAGTCTTAGTAAACATTTATAACATTTACATTATGTATATCTATATTCAGTGAAAAAAACCTTGTTAAAGGGACGTTATGGTTAAGTTGCGCTACTAAAAACCTATGAAATTCAGTTAAAAAAAACTTTGTTAAAGGGACGTTATGGTTCGAAGTAAAACTAAAAAACCCCAGAAATTTGGCAGTTATGGCATGCTAAGCAAACATAACTCTCCCCACCACCGTGCACTGCTAAGACTAACACCCAGGACATGAAAGATGATATCACAAATGCCATTGATGACATCACTGATGACATCACATGTGCATTTAGTTTTCATGCACAGCCTCCAAAAAGGATTGTCATTGTAATGTTGGAAAAACAATGTCAGAGATCCTTGGAAGAACTATCATTCTGCAAATACTTTATTAAGCGCTACATTGCTATAAACACCATTGCATTATTGAGTTATTTCTAGTACATGAACGCACTCATGTACCCACGTAGGCATCCTCTGCAGCATGCGCTGTAGAGGTGCAATATTCAAAACCTTCCATGTTGGATAGTAAAATGATGAATGCTTTTATTTCAGAGTTTTGGATAGTATGAAACATGTAACAAGTACGTAACAATGCCTCCCTTACTGCATAATTGTTCTACTACACACAAACTATAACAAGACTACAATGCATAGAAATACAAGTATGTGCATGGAAAGTAAAGTAAGCAAAAAACCAGATAGTGTTCATAACCTCACCAATTAGCTTCATGCACTGAAATGATTGCTGTGTTTCAGGCTTCGTTCTTCTCCTTTATATATATATATATCATCTGATGTGCGCGCAACCTAAGGAAAGCAGTGTAACAACATTTGAGAAAGAAAAGATCTACAAACATAGTACTTTTTGCATGTTTAGTTGATGGCTGTTAGTGAAGAAAACCACCTGCCCTACATATGTCAGTGCACACAAAAAGAGGAAACCAGAACTGTGATGTCATCAGTGATGTCATCAATGACATTTGTGATGTCATCTTTGATGTCCTGGGTGTTAGTCTTAGCAGTGCACCGTGGTGGGGCGAGTTATGGTTGCTGAGCTTACCATAACTGGCAAATTTCTGGGGTTTTTCAGTTTTACTTCGAACCATAACGTCCCTTTAGCAAAGATATTTTTACTGAATATAGATATAGATAGCATAAATTTGATAGGTGCTTAGTAGGCTTCAATTACTTTAAATACATGTAACATATAACATACTGATTCAAAAACACCTTGAATTGCATAAGCTCCAAGGAGCTAGACAATCTGGCTTGCGTCCACTACATGGGACGGAAACTGCCTTAATTGATTTGAAAACCCAAATTGATGAGCTGAGAGACAAAGGGAGGACAGCACTTCTCCTCCTACTTGACCTCTCAGCTGCTTTGATCTTGTGGGCCACAAGGTCCTGTGCAGACACTTGGACATTGCAGCTCATTTTTCCACTGAGGCTATCAGATGGATAGAATCATTCCTGAGAGTGTTCTCCCCTTCAGCAGCGACAGACCCCATTCCTATTCTGTGCAGTGTCCCCCAGGGCTCATGTGTCTCCCCGACATTATACAATATCTTCACCAAACCACTGTTCGATGATCTGGACCTTCTGGGTATCACCTACACTAATTATGCAGATGATATACAGATTCTCCTCCCGCTTTACGGAGATCATAGCAAGGACTTGGAGTTGGTGAATAAGGTATACATCTCTTCCAGGCATGGATGGCTACCAATGGTCTATGCCTGAACGATGATAAGACTGAGTTGATAATCCTGGGCATGCACTCTAACATCAATAAACTAGGTCAGGAATATTCCTCATTCAGTATCGACGGAAACATCATCAAGGTATCCAAGGAAGTAAAAACACCGGGTTTTTACCTAGATTCCAACATGTCCTTTGATAAACAAGTTAAATCTCTGGCTTTGACCACTGCCTACACGTGCAAGCTGAAAAGAGCTGACAAGCCGTACCTCTCTAATGGCAGTTATATGATCTTGGCTAGAGCATTAATACTCTGCAGACTTGATTACTGCAATCCCCTTTACAGCGGTGCTAACAAAGCTACCATTCAGAGGCTACAAACTCTTCAAAATAACGCCTTAAGAGCAGCGCTTGGTTTGAACAAATGAGTACATATCTCCTCCATTAGCAACAACATAAATGGCGCTCCACTGACAATAAAATACAGTTAAAAAGATCTCCTTGACCCATAAAGCCTTGAACAATGCTGCACCTAGCTACATTATGGATAAACTAAACAGAAGGACATCCACCAGACCGACCAGAGCCGGCAATGCCAATTGTCGAGTAGTACCAAGATTCAGACCTACCACGATTAGTGGTAACAGTTTTCCTGTGAAGGCGTCCAAATTCTGGAATTCCCTGTCCAATAACTTGAGAGTAGACCAGCCTTACTTACACCTTAGAAAGAACTTTATAAATACATTAACTCTAAGGATCACTAGTCACTTGTCACCTGTTATCTACGTTACCTCAATTGTATATAACCTGCATTCTGAGAATTGTAATTGTAATTGAACAACGCTATACTACCCTGTAATGACTTTTGTAATTTACTCTGCATTCCTATTCACTTCTCGGCAACTTGTACAAATCTGTAACTTGTAAGCTTTGCACCTTCTTACTGCTGCACCCTGTTACCTTCGGGTCTGGTGCGCATTAGAAATAAATAAACAAACAAACAAACCTCCTGTCCTACGCTAGTGGTTCTGATGTTCGCAGACGATGCGCATGTCCACAGACGGACGCGGTCAACATCAACACTATCCAGAAACTCGGGGGGTATCTTAGATTGTTTTATCATGCAAAAAAAACACTAAACATGTTCAAAAAGCAGCACATAAATAAATTGCAATTAATAATAAATAAAAAATTAAACTGTATATGTAAGATACCAACAGTCCAATTACATAGCATATGCAACATAATGGAACATACCAAAAGAAAATAAATATGCCTCCAGCAGAATTACCTCACAGAAACTGCACAGGAAAAATCAACAGCACAACTACGCAGCAGTAACAGCAAAACTTAAAAAGAAACTAATAAGTACACTACATTAATTTTATATATTTATAAACTTTTTGTATTAGGTACACTAAAAGTAATTTTTTTTATTTCCACAGAAATGTCTAATACTTTGGAAATGGCTAGAAGAACATTTTCCTGGGGATGAAATGAGTGAAAACAGTGATACTAATGGTAGACACTACACTTCTGTAAATAAACCAATTAATAACCATTACTTTATGTGTACTTAGCATATTTATTTTTAACAGACCATACAGACATTAAACATAATACAGAAACAGACACCTTGGAAACTCATCTGCAGCGTGTGGAGCAAAAAATGAATCTATTGATGAGAAATTTCATTCTTTTAAAAAACTTTGTGGAGGACCACATAAAGGAAAAAATTAAATATCACTGTCCCACATGTACCTGTACCCCTTCTCCATGTCCCAGCCAAACATCCCCAAAAGCTCCCCAGCAAGAAAAACGTTATGAGACTTTAATCCCTTCCTCCCCTACTATCCAACAAATCCCTAATTCCCCTATATTCGTATCAGTTTCTGCTTCCCCCTCTCTTTCATAATTTTTATACAATAATAAAATATTATGTGTGATGTTACTATATTCCTCTGTGTCTTTTTTTTGAAAAAGGCAGTTAGGGTGTCCGCAGCCATGGGTGTCAGGGATGTCTGCAATTAGCCGAAATGGGAGTGTCCTAAGGACACTATACCTGTTTGCACTGTCCGTAGTCAAAATGGAGGTGTCCTTAGGACACACAAGATGTCCGTCTGTCTGCAATTAACCGTAAAGGGTGTGTCCTAAGGACACTATACCTGTTCACACTGTCCGTAGTCAAAATAGAGGTATCCGCAGGACACTTAATCCGTCCGCATGTCCGTAACTAGTCAAATTAAGGTGTCCTTAGAACATTCCCCCTGTTCGCATTGTCCGCAACCAGAATGAATATGTCCGTAGAACACACATTCTGTCCGCAAAGTTGTGAAGCACATTTATTTTTTTCGGGGACCTGAACACTGTCCGTAGAACACCCGCGCGCATGCGTATCACACCCTTGGCTCCTACGAACATCGTACCTGTCTGCCACTGTCCGCCGCACGTGTGTCACACTTTTAATTAGTTTGGGTACAAGAACACTGTCCGTAGAACACCTGCACGCATGCGCACAACCGACCTCGTGCATTTGGTGTCCTATGGACAGCCGTCCCATTCGCGAACGTGTCTGGGGCGTCATCATGTGACCGCACACACACTTAGCATGGGTCCTTGTTCGTGAACACTGTCCGGGCCCCCGGACACCTAAAAAGTGATTTTTTTGGGCAATCCAAGGTATTTTCCAGTGAAAGTCCACCTTTGCACATGTCCCATACAATGTCCCTGGCGATCTACATACTGTTTGCAACTTTTTGCAACTTTTTGAGCCCTTTCTTGTTGTTCAAAGTGTTCGCAGATGGTGCGGGTGACCTGTCAACAAAATAATTCAACCTTGCCAATCCTGAAATAAACGTATGTATTGGCTTAATACAAGCCAAATCTAAGAGGGTTGGCTCAGTTTAGGTCATCACTCAGAATTGGCAGTTTTTGTTTATCTTTGAAATAAGATTGCTATTTCTGTTTATATGTTTCTTTGAAATAAGGCTACTATTTCTGTGTATGTGTTTTCAATGATCAACTGTTTAACCAACAGACAATATGTATCTATTTGTTCACTACATTATTTTTCTTTAGTTATTTATGCATCTCTTGCTTACGTCTTATTGTAAATAAATATGTTTATTATTTTTAATATGAGACTACCTTGATTGCTTTCTGAGTATGTATTAGCCTAAACTCATTTGTTCAGTGATACCTCTTAGGTACACTCAGTAAATAACTCATTATTTAAGTAATTTTTTCAATTGATTTCATAGTTGTATGGACCCTACTGGTTTAGTCGCGAAGCGTGCCCCAGCACCCCTATAAAAGGCCACACCCCAGAGCTGCTCCTTATTCTATTTTTGGCTTCAAGGACACAGACTGCTCCTTGTTGCATTGGATTGCTCTTGCTCTTTCCTGTGCTCTTTCCTGTCTGCAGACTGCTCGCATTGTGGGGGTTCCTGACACTATTGAAAATGGCAACCATGGCTTCTGTTGCTCCTGCTGATGCTACTTCTGCCTCAGCACCACCCCCAACCCCTCCACCACCTCCCCAAGGGCCTGCAGAGGGGAACAGGCGTGAGGATGCAGAGGAGAGTGATGAAGAGGATGACGAGGATGAGGTAGTGGAAGTCCCTACTACTAGTTCTCACTGTGAATCTTGGGTGTGGAGGTTATTTACCACTCTTGATGGAGTACCAAAAGCTTGTGCAAACAAGGTGCGCTGCAATCAACGCCAGTTGGTACTGAGTCGTGGCAAACCGGGTTTGTACAGCTACGGTACTACCTCAATGAAGCAACACCTAAAGTCGTTACACAGTGGGGCTATTCGTAAGGTTGTACCTTGTGATAAACGTAGTAGGTTGAGTTCCCCTCCAGCATCCTCGGTTTCCGCTCCTGCCACCAAAAGAGACACTCCTGTGGGCAGCGCATCCCTCCAGCAGCCTGGCAGGCCAATACGTGATGCTGTTGACCCTTACCTTTTGGAGGGTCACAGTATTTTGCATGTACTGCAACGCAGTGCTGTGCAGGGGGAGAACCTTCGAAGTGCTTTCGAGGCTACGGTCCGGGACCATGAGAAGGACAGCCAACTACCTGAATAAGGCCCACCCCACATCTTCCTCTCTCCACCTGCTCTTTCTTATCCCCGTGGATGGTGTCCCTTCCTTATGCTCCATTCCCTTCTTATCCTTATGTGTTGTGTTTAAAGAACCAAAAAAAATATAAAAATAAATGGCTCTTTTCAGAGCCGCCTTTCACAGTTTAAAAATAGAAGTGGCAAATAAATAGTGCAGGGCCCTGTGCATTTTTAGAAGTCTGCAGACTGCTATAATTTTAGGGATACTGCCCCGTCAGAACCATTGCACTTTTCTCTGGGAGGAAGTGGTGGCTCTGAAAAGAGCCTTTTTCTGGTGTTTTTTGGTGTTTCGAAAACTTTGAAATGGTCAACACCTTCTGAAAAATGGATTGCTGTAATTCCAAAAAAGGTTGCAATGCATTTTGTATATTTTGCAGAAAAATGTGATTGCCAGCATAAGTAAGATGTACTCCATCTCTACGAAAAATATGTATACTACGAAACATAATATTTTCATTGTGAAAAGAGGACATGCCAACATCTCTCAAAAAGGCAGCCTTGTTGACATTCCGCCTCGCTTTCTCCATTTGTGGACCAAATGAAGAAGAATGCAGCCACATTTGTCTCTGCGCAATACGAGAAAAAATTACTTAGGACTTTGGAAACATGTCCATGACTTTTCCAAGTCCTTCTTTCATTGCAAATTGCAAAGAGATCCCAGAGACATGTCCTAAACTGTTCCATCCACAATGAATAATAATAATGTCTAGATAACACTGTGTCACCAAAGTAGCACAAAGTGGTACCAAATCCAGCCACTTCATTCCACACACTCTATGCCAGTGCACTTCCACATGAGGGAATCCAAGATGTGCAGCCACTCCACAGCGATCTGCATGCATCTCCAACCAATTTATCAACGAATCTCCCAAAATCCAGACAATCTGCTTTCTGAAACACACAGCCATAGCTATCTGCTCTCCTCTCAGGAAAGAGACTTTCTGACAAAGTCTCTCCTTACACATCACACCCAATAAACCTTATTGACCAATCCCTTGCTCTGCTAAGTCTCATTTGCATGCCTCTCAACCTCAAAATCATTGTATGTTATATGCGCTGTCCTGGGACAACCATGAAGTGGGGAATGAAAATGTAAATAGTGTGCCCCATTTCCCCTGGAGGTTGGCTCTGAGAAGAGCCCTTTTTTGGGGGGTTTTGCAGATGCCTCATAAACGCCTTTCATTTTGTACATTATTTTGTTTTTTTTCCTTATTTACCTCCAAATATCTTCACATTAGCTTCTCCAAATCAATCCTTATGTTCCAAAACAGCATTGCATTTCCCATAAAAGATTAAGACATGCCATCTTCTTTAAAGTAAACAACATTACCAGAATCAATGTTGTCATTGTTGCACAAGAACATGCCAGCTCTAATCATAAAAGCAAACATGCCTCGGTTGATGAAACACCTAGCAACATTTTGCTGAGGACAAAAAAGAGAACTTTTGTCCCATATTGCCCTAGGTACCAAACTAGAAAAAATAACCTTGGCATTTGGAAGTACTTTCATTACTGCCTGAACCAAGTTTTCCAGATCTTCCAACAAAGTAGGGGCACTGACATAGCCCAGATGCAAAGCACCACAGTGCAGGACAACCACAGGTGGACTGTTAAGCCTAGCCATATCTTGACAAACTTCTAGCATTGTCTGCAAATTGAAACCAGGCACAGTGCTCCACACCACCTCCACTCCTTTTACGTCAAAATTGTTAGCCGCATTCCTACATTTAGCATACTGCTCCAAACCATTCACAAACATATCTCCAAGCACCAACACCCTGACTTTCTCCACCTCTGCCATCTTCACTACACACACCCCCTCCCAATACAAAGCAGAACCTCAACACCTAATTGGCTAATCCCTACAGTGCCCCTTCCATGCTGAATTTGCTGAGAAACCCTGGATGTGGCACGCCATGTCCGCGAACAGCCGCAGTGTCCGTGGAGCATGTAACACTGGGGCAGCCCTTCTACCCTTTCCACTTCACTCTCTACACCATTCCCTCATTGGCTACTGTTAAGCAGTCACACAACCATCAACCAATCACACTCAAGAACTCTACATCTAACTCCATCATCACAGTTCGGCACTTTAGATGTACTGTTGATCACTCTGAGTACAAGTGGGCTGTGATTGCAAAGCACTTACAGCAACTACTACAAAACTCTCCAACATTTCTACTTGCAGATTCATGCACATCCACATGCATGAACACAAATTACAGGTATGACTATTTTCTGCACAGTACATGTACAGCTCTTGTATAAATGCATATAAATGGGGTAACTGCCAGTTACCCTGTATAACCTGTAAAAATAAAGCTTACTGTCATTTCTCCCATGTGCTATGATCAAGTGTCACTTGAAAATCTGTCTGCTCTCCAAATTTTGATTTACCCATATTACAAACTGTAATGTGCAAACTATTATTTTGTTCACTCATTCCATAATTTCTGTAACCACGTCCACCTATTTATCCACATTTCAACCATAATAGCATTGAATGCATTATAGTGCATAGGATGTACATAAAATTTCCTTTCTATACATGCTGCATATTTAACATACATTCTATCATGTGTACTTCCTTTAGAAATGATTATAATAGTAATCAGACAACATACACAGCTATCTAACAAAGTGTCATTTCATGTTAAAAGATGGGACAAATAACAGTATACTTATAGGAGAAGGTTTCCTAGTGTGTTATAAAATGACACAGCCAGGATGAGTACATCCATCTTTATTCATGCACACATATAGCCAATATCATTTTAAATGAATTTTAAAGCTGAAACAACACCACTGCCTCTACAACTGTTCTTCCAATCTAGACAGCTCTCTCATTCCAGCTTGTTGCCCATTCCGTTCTAGAATGTACAACAGCATTCAGCTATGCACAGGTGCAGTCATGTCTATCACATCATGTGCAACTATGTACAGGGCCTCATTACACGGACGGCGGTGGACCAAGGTGCTATTAGCACCTTGGTCCATGCCGGTAAAATACCGGCACCGCCTTGGTGGAAAGGGGAATTACTGCCCTATTCCAAGGTTGATGGGGCGGTAATTCCCCCTTCCCCCATTGCCCTTCCCCATTCCCATTTTTGCCCCATAGGGCATAATGGGAATGGGGAAGGTGGTAATTACGGCACCGCAAATTGTGGTACCGTAATTAGCTCCCTGGTCCCTTTGCGGGTTGGTTTTTAATGCCTGTAAAAAGCAGGCGTTAAAGTCTCCAACCTGCAAAGGGACCTCGTAGTAAGGCGGTAAGGGTTAACCGTCACCGGTACCATTAACGGTGACCGTTAACCCTTACCGCCGTCCATGTAATGAGGCCCACAGTGTTGTAAAGCAATACATACAACCTCTCCCCTTTCCTTCTAGTCTGCAACGCAAGTACCAGATCCTTCATTGCAACCCTTACTTTATTTCAGACTCTCCCATCTCCAAGCACCACAGGATCACCCAGTAGTTTGGTAATCACCTGCCGAGTAATAAGCTGCTGAACCCATCAAATCCTTTTGCTTTATTTCCCACACCTTCATAAATGCATACATTGCATACTTTTCCCTACAGTTCCTACCATTTTCCCTGTAAAAATAGCAAAAAAAAACATATGATTATTTCTTCTATCTCCTATCTCCTAACATCTAATAACACTGCCTTAAGAAGCCAAGTCTGCTCTGTGCGCTTACTATTGTAATCATTTCTAAAGAACGTTCCACTAACAGATTCTAAGTAAAATATACAGAATGCACATAGGCAAAGGAAAGTGCATGTACATGCTATGCACAGTTATCAGAAAGCACTACGGGGCGTGGCCTGGAGCTCATGGCGAGTGGAAGCTGAGTCGCCGTGCTCCGTCCGAGACGCCGTATCTTGATCCTTTTGCCTGCCTAAAATTGCACCTGAGACGGAAAAAAACGGTTCCGAGGGAAGGGGAACCGACACGATACTGTGGTCTTCCCGTGGATTCGGACCTCCAAACCCACGGATTCTTCCCGATAAAGGTCCCCCCTCTTGGCGGGACCCAAGATGGCGGCCATCTTTCGAAGCTGATGCCGCAGGAAAACGCTAGCCGCCTTTGCAGCGAAGCCAACCCATAAACTGCTGCCACGACTGAAACAAGGAAGAGGAGCCTCCCCCTCCACCTGGGTCCGAACCTCCGCTGCGACAGCTACCGACCGGGGAGCCAACCGGGAGCTCCCGACCGGGGAGACCGGGCCCGTGGGGGGAGCCCTGCCATCGACAGCAGAAGAAGGTGGAGGTGGGGAGAGCACTGGGTGAGGGCATAAACCAATCGAACATGTGCCGTTGTATATCCCTCCGAGAACTTGAACACTGACCCCGCGTAAACCGGACCACCCTGCTTCCGGAACCATAAGCTCTCCAACCTCACCCACCATCATCCACCCCCACAGGACCGAGTGGCGTCTCCGACCGCCCCTCACCATGGCGGCCAGGAACAAGATGAAGGCAAGCACCATGGATACGTATGTGTCCGCTAAAGCGAAAACTCCTCCGCAGCCATGCACTTCCACTCCCGAACCTCCCCGAGCAAAACCGGCAGACTCTCCTAAAAATCAAGCTCAAGTGCTGGAGGCAATTGCATCACTGCGCGCATTTATAGATTCCAGAATTGGGGAGTTCAAATCCGAGCTACAACTCATGCGCCAGGATGCCCGCAACCTGACAGAAAGAGTAACCACCGCCGAATCAACCATAAAGGAGACGTCGGGAGATACAGCGGAGCTGAAAGCTAAGGTTCTGGACCTAGAACGGAAGGTGCTCACACTCGAGGCCAGGGCTGAGGAGGCCGAGGGCCAGGCCAGACGCGCCAACATCAGAATACTGGGGGTACCGGAGGGAAGTGAGGGCCCGAACCCGACGGCCTATATAGAATCCCTGATACAACAGGAGGTGGGCGCTGGAAGGCTGACGCAAGGATTTTCGATTGAAAGGGCGCACAGATCACTACAGAAGAGACCCCCGCCGGGCTCACACCCTCGCCCTATAATTGCTAAAGTACTCAACTTCCAGGATAGAGAGACCATCCTCCGGCACTCCAGAGAGGAGGGCCCCATTGAACGCGGGAGCTCGAAGATCACGATCTACCCCGATTACACCCCGAAAGTCCAACAGGAGAGGAACTCATTTGTGCCGATTAAAGCCCGACTCAAGCAACTGAACCTGAAGTATATGTTGCTATACCCCTCCAGACTGAAAGTGATCCACAAGGGGACGGCGATCTTCTTGGAATCCCCGGCAGCTGCAAACATGTGGCTAGAAGACAACAATCTAGCCGCAGACAAGGATCCTCAACCCACCGAAAATTGAAGAATCCCCTGCGCCTGAGACATGGACGAAGCCATGACTCATAAACCCAACTTAAGGTGATGACATGGAATGCGAGGGGCATGGGCACGTACCTGAGAAGGAACCGGATCCACTCCTACCTGCGCAGGAAAAAGGTGTTGGTAGCGATGCTTCAGGAAACCCACCTCACGGAAGAAACCACGGCCAAATGACCCAAAAGATGGGGAGGGAAAGGGGCGCCATACTCCAAATTCGCCAGAGGAGTGTTTACGTGGGTGAGCCCGACTGTGCCCTTCCACCTACTGGGCTATGAAGCCGACAAAGAGGGCAGATACCTAATAATATGGGGTACCATTGAATCCACGCCAGTCTGCCTGGTGAACTCATACTTTCCGCAACACGGAATACCCTCACACCTCGAAATGCTCAGTGCCAAAATGATTCCTCGGAGAGAGAGTGCCTTCATATGGGGTGGCGACTTCAACTGCATCAGGAACGGAGCTGTGGACAGATCAGACCCCCCCCGTCTCTCAAACAGCCCTGCATCTAACGCGCTAAACACCGCAATAGAACAGCTCGACCTAGTGGACATCTGGAGGGAACAACACCGCACCGAGAGGTGCTATTCTTATTACTGTGCCCCGCACAAGGTCCACACGAGAATAGACTATCTGTTCATAGATCGTGAGCTGGCTCAACAAGTGGACGACACATTGTACCTAGGCAGAACCATATCCGATCACTCACCGCTGATCATGCAATGGGCTCCTAGAGGACCCAGACCGCCAATCACGGTATGGAGAATGTCACCCGCAGCACTCACAGACCACGCATTTAAGGAGGAACTTGGTACCAAACTTGAGGAATACCTAGACATTAACACAGGCTCAGTGTCAAGCTGGAACACACTATGGGAGGCCATGAAGGTTGTAACACGGGGAGAAGTTATATCAGGCGCTGGTGGCATCCGTAAGCACCTGAAGCTGGAACTGGAGGAACTGGAGAACAAGATCACGCACCTGGAATCCGAAATCGACACCATGCCGGACGCCGAAACAGAACTGAAGGGCATCCGGGAGGAGTGCCTTTTGGCCTGGAATAGACTGTCCAAATTCGACTACACGACCTACATAGCCAGAGCGCACAAAGAAGCAGATAAACCTGGTAGAATGTTGGCCTGGCTATGCAAGCGCGAGTTCCCAAGACACCTCCCAACTGAAATAACTGATGAAAGGGGGATAACCCATAGGACGCAGCAAGACATTAACTCAGCATTAGCGGCCTTCTACTCCAGATTGTACGCCCACGACACCAAAATACCAGTGGAGGACATAAAGGCCACACTGGCCGAGATTGAGCTCCCAAGACTGACGGAGGCCCAAAGAGAGCTACTGGACGCGGAAATCACTACAGAGGACGTGACGGACGCGATTAAATCGCTGACCACCTGCAAGACCCCCGGGAGCGATGGGCTTCCGCCAGAATTCTACAAAGCGTATGAAGCGACCCTTGCCCCTACACTCCACAAGGTGTATATGGAGGCATACGAAAACGGAAACTTACCCAACTCCATGAAAGAGACAATTATCATCCTTATACTCAAACCCAACAAACCTGCCGACAACTGTGAATCATACCGCCCAATCGCCATGCTAAACTATGACTGCAAGATCCTGACCACAATCCTGGCTAAGAGGCTGGCGAGGGTGATAGGAACCCTGATTCACGAGGACCAGAATGGTTTTGTACCAGGACGCAACACCACCGCGAACCTGAGGAGGCTCCAACACATCATGGCAGAGACCTATGATCGAGAAGAGGACCTAGCAGTACTCTCCTTGGATGCTATAAAAGCCTTCGATTCCATCGAAGCGCTAAAAGAATTCGGCTTTGGTGAGAGCTTTGTAAAGTGGTTCGAGGTATTGTACAATACACCGACAGCGAGAGTGAAGACTGGGAGGACGGTGTCCGAAGCCTGGCCGATTATGCGGGGCACGCGGCAAGGATTCCCGTTATCCCCGATGTTATACATACTGGGCCTGGAGCCAGTGGCTGCCTATTTCAGGAAACAACACTTCCACGCGGGCATTGGGCTGGGCAGTGATCACGCCATAATATCCATGTATGCGGATGACGTCCTCCTGTATCTGAATAACCCTCAGCTCAATGCACAAGTCGCGTTGGACATCCTCGACAACTATGCCTGATACTCTGGGATAACATTTAGCAAACTAAAGTCGTGTGCGTTCCCACTGGCCAGACTCAGGGGTCTGGATAAGCCCGACCTCCCAGACGTCGGGATACAATGGCAACCAGAGCAGTTTAAATACCTGGGAATCGAAGTGTGTCATACCCCAGCGCTCACGCACAAACACAACATGGAAAAAGCAGTAAGAGCCCTCCGCAAATCTATGAACTTCTGGTCGAAGTTACCACTGGCAGTAATGGGCAGAGCGGCAATAGTCAAGATGATAGTTCTCCCCGGTTTCTTATATCACTTCACGAACGTATGCTTCTACATCAGACCTCCCTTCTTCAATAAACTAGACTCTCTAATCAAGGACTTCATATGGGGGTCGTCCAGACACAAGATCTCTTTGCCTACACTCACGCTCCCGTACAAAGAAGGTGGGACACAACTACCCGATCTGCAAAGGTACTACCTAGCCACGCAGCTCAGCCACGCAACGAAATGGCTCTCTGACGACCTGTCAGCTGAAGTGGGGCTCCTGCGACATCCGACCCCTAAGCTATTCCCTAAAGAAATGCTTTGGAACCCGACGAAACAAACTTCTGGAGTCCCCATGATTGTTACCCTGGGCAGGCAGATATGGGCCAGAATTGGCTTCCTTCGACAACTGAAACACCCCTACAATCCCAATACCCCCATCCTGGCGGATGTATGCAAAACTCAGGCAGACTTAGCGACAGCCAGGAAATGGGAGAGAGCCGGAATCTATACATGGGGAGACCGGTTTGAAGACGGCACGTTCAGAGAACTCGAATCGCTACAAGCCAATGAAGGCATCTCGAACACCCAGTTCCTGTGGTACCACCGCCTCAAACGGACAGCCAGGGCACAGTGGCCTGTCTGGACAGAAGAACCCCCACCGGACCCCCTCCTTCAGGAGATGTATGATTTAGCAGCCGGTTGGAAACCGGTCTCCCGCTTGTACACTAAACTAAATGATAGGCCCAATCCAAAAAGCGCGTCCCTGAGACAAAAATGGGAAACCGAATTAGGGACCACACTAACTGACAGTGAAGGGGAGCGAATACTACTATACCCCAAAGAGGTGTCGAGGAACATTAGATTCAAACAAGTTCAATTGAATGTGCTACACAGAACATACATGACCCCACTAAGAGTTGCTACCTTTAACAAACAAGCACCGCCGAACTAACCCTGGTGCAGAAATGACAAAGCGGACATGATCCACATGTTTTGGACCTGCACCAAAACAGCGAAATTCTGGTCCATGGTGGAAAGCACCTGCACCGAAGCGGGAGATATGAGTGGAACCCAAAGGAATGCTTACTGGGAGCCCACCCCAGACTCAGCAAACACAAACACCTGGTCAAACTAATGGACCTAGCCTGCATCCTCGCAAAAAGGTGCATAGCAATGGCATGGAAATCACCAGGGGGCCTGAGGCACGGACGTTGGCTTAAGGACCTGGAAAAGTGAACGGAGGCAGAGACCAGGGCCTGGCAAGATGGAATCCACTCAAACGACGACGACTCCAACGACACCCTAGACTCATGGAAGGCCCTGGTGTGTGACATCCAATATGCCTCGGACCACAAACCCCCCTGAGCTTTCACCCTTACCAGAGACTTGCCTGTGACTTACCCCCAAGAATGGTCAACCCGAAAACCCAGCCCCCGTGACCTTGGGTGCGTCGAATACCAACCCCTCTCCCCCACTACAATTACGAACAACATATTGAGCTACGAAGACTGTGGTAGTTAATTAGTTAACTAGTTGTAGTTTGTTTGTTATGTTACCGTTTAATGGTTGTGATGTATTTATATAAATGCCAATAAAATACTTTTAAAAAAAAAATCAGAAAGCACTACCACTGCAAAACCAAAGAAATCCATATCTACATTAACAACAGTGCTATTAACACACATATTTACTAACTTCTTTCTTTCACAATTGCAGTGAAGACCACTCTCCTGAAAAGCAGCAGCGTCTGAAGTACGACCCAGAATTCAGAAGAAACCTACTCTTTCAATCCAAAAAAGTAAGTGCAATACTGCCATAATGTTCTATCTGTTACTCAAACACTGTATAATTCTAGTATTGTAGAAACAAATTAGATGGCACACATTTAAAGCTACAATTAGAGGAAAGATTATTGCTGTAATGGCCCAAAGAGATAGATAGAGGAGACTCTTAGAAAAAGAACTGGATGAGAAATTGAAACAGGGTATGTCCAAGATGGGTATAGCAGCAAGTGGAGAAGTATGGAGGGAATATAGGGCCAAAAGGGGACAATTGGAAATCTTGCAAAGAAGGGCTGCAGAACTTTCATTGTTGTATCTTAAACAGAAATACTACATAAAGGCAAATGAGGCAGGCTGTCTACTGGCTAGGCTATTAAGAAAGGAGGGAAAACCTAGAACTATATTAAAAATTAAAATGAAAGGGGCAGGAGAAAGTTCAGATCTAACAGATGTAATCTGGGAATTTTCGGCTTATTATACAGATCTTTACAAATCTGATAACACCCTTGAGCAATCCCAACTAGAATATCTGGATAAATGCGACCTACCAGTAATAAGAGAATAGGAGAAATTAGAACAAGACATTACAACGGAGGAGGTTCGTAGAGCCATAGTGTCACTGCCAGTTAATAAATCTCCAGTGGTCCGTGTCCCCCTGTTTATTGTCTTGGCAGAAGACCTCTATACCTGCTCGTATCTCCTCCCCCAATGTTTCATCTTTAAATATGTAAGTGGGGTATCTCCACTTCCACAGCCCCAGAGAGACATCTTTCCTCCCCACACTCAAGGTTATGGGAGCATGGTCCGATAATGCTATTGCGCCCACCTCTTTCTCTGAAACCAGACCCAGTAAATTCTCTGATACCCATTTATAGTCAATCCTGGAGGAGGTCCTGTGAATATGAAAGAAAAAGGTGTACCCCTTGGGCGCTCTCCTCATTTCCCTCCGTGCGTCCACCAGTGAGAGCCTGATTATTTTCTTGTCACAATTCTTTTATGGGTTTACCCTGGGTATGCATCCTTCCCATGCTCCTATCCGCCCCTGGATCCCAAGCTATATTGAAATCCCCTGACAGTATTATTTGTCCCTTAGCAAATCCTTCCAGTTTGTTCAGCATCCTCTGAATAAACCAGTCCTGAACAGAGTTGGGAGCATGTATGGTGGCTAGCATATAGAATTCCCCTTCCCCTGTAAAATGAGTGCCAAATATCTCCCCTTGGTGTCTTTCTCCCAATCCACTACTGTGAGATTTATATTACTCCGCACTGCTATCATCACCCCTACTTTTTTACATGTGTAATTGGATTGGAATATTTGTCGGTATCCCTGTCTGATTTTGGGTTTGTCTCGGGCTTGCATGTGCATTTCCTGTAGGGCTAGGAGATCCGGTCTTTCCCTTTGTGGGAATCCTTCCAGTTTCTTTCTTTTCACGGGAGAGTTTAACCTGTTAATATTTAATGAGGTAATGCTTATAATATTGGTCTTAACCATTGTCTCGACACGTCGAACGAATATATTTATACACATTGGATTCTTGAATGGGATCCCTCTGAACTCCTTCCGCCTCCCCCTTGCCCAACAACCCGCTCCTGCCCCCTCTCCCTCTCCGGGTGGAATCAACCAGCCTCTAGCCCCTCCCGATTCACAATCTCAGGGATTGGGCCCAAACTGCAACCCAGCCTTAACAAGTGCGTACTCTCCCAAACCAATGTGTAGATCCCAGCTCCCACCTTCCCTTTCCACCTGGCACCTTCCATAATAAAATGACCACTCTCCCCGGGCTATCATGTTGGTGCATTCTCTGTGTCTCTGTTTCCCCCTTCAGATGGCTGTGAAGTTGTTCAAAGGATTCTTTTGCTCCTCCGGCTGTTGCTCCCAGGGGCCCCTCTAATTGACAGGGGCTCCTTTCTTCCTAGTGTTGTTGCGCTGTGCCGTGGTCCACTCCCATCCCTTCTTTTTGTTCTGCCTTTTTCGATGTGGCCTCACTCGATCCTGAATCTTCCTCTTCAAGCGCAATAATTCTCGCTACGTCGCAAGATGAAATGCGATATTGCCATCCTTCCCATTCAAAGACTAGGCCAAAGGGGAATGTCCAATGGTATCGGATATTTTTGTCACAAAGAACACTCACAACCGAGTTAATTTTTTTCCTTTTGAGCAGGGTTATTTGGGACAGATCTTGATAAAGTTGTAGCTCTGAGCCATTGTATGTTATCTGTTTTGCTTTCCTTGCTGCTGCCAAGATCTCTTTCTTTTGACTATAATTGTGTAGGGCCACCAAGATATCTCTTGGCCTTGCTCCCCGGTTCTTTCATTAATGGCCCCACTCTATGCACTCTTTCAAGTTTAAATTATGTGTCGCTGTCCACTTCTATTAACTCTGTGAATATTTGTTTAATCGCTGCCTTAAGCTCTTTATCATACACTCCCTCCGACAGGCCCTTGATTCAGATATTTGATCTCCTGGACTTGTTTTTGAGATCCTCTGCCTGTATCTCCAAGTTGTAAGTAGCATTTGCTAACTGTTCCACCAATTCATCTGTTTTCCGTGCATGCTCAGCCAGTTCCTGGAGCGCATCCTCATTTGTGTCTATTCTTTCCTTGAGCTTATTGTTATGACTTGATGGTCGTGAAGATTATGGGGCCTCTGTCCCCAAGTACCACACAGGGAGATACAAAATAACTCCCTGAGCGATCCCTGAGGCCACAGGTATTTGAATGCCGGAAATGCCAGGAACCAGGAACACCAGAGACCCCACCGACCGCTGTAAGGCAAGCAATGGGTAAGTAGAATGACAAGCGAACCAATGAGAGCAGAATGGAACTCAATACAAAGGGTCTTACCAAGGTGGAGGAGCCCGAGTCCTAAGTAGCACAGATGGGATGGAAGGTGTTCCGTGCAGCAGCAGGGTGTGACTGGCAGTGGCAGGTAAGATGTCGCACTGGATGGTAATTCAGATGGATTTGCACTGCAATACCTGCGTGGGCGGGGGTGAGATATTTGGAAGTAGCAGAGTCGAGGGTCCGTAATCAATCCGTGAAGAGTTCCGAGGTCGAGACCAGCCGTGTACGTCGAAGCGAAGGGTAATCCAAAGGAATCCAAAAAACAGTCCGAAAAGTCCTGATAGCGGAGCAATATGATGACCAAGGGTTTAACAAAGAAAGTCCAGGAAAACAGTCCGTAGTTCAGTACTGTGATCGTAACACCAGGAAAATGCCAAACAGTGCTTGAATGAAACAGCTGTGAAACACTGAATGAGCGTTCCCTCGCAGCTTTTGAATGGGCAGAGGAGAGTCAGGTGATAGCGCCACATGACGCGCGATCCTGCACGCTTCCTCGATCTCGTGACCCAAAGTAACAACATACTGCCGGGTTTCTGGACACGTGACGATGCAGCGGGAGGACTGATGTGACGAGTGTAACAGGTTAGTGCGTCCATAGTCAACAGGCTGCCTCCAGGTGCCCTTCTTGTGCCTGACAACCTGCTGCTGCTGCCATACTGCATGAGATATTGGGGATATGTGGTTAGAGGTTGAATGCGGACTGGGACCAGAGGGTGAAGGAACAGGGGATACTAAGGGTGTTGTGTTGTATTGTGCCTGTCTGAGGTGAGGTAGCTTGAGATGTCATGTGGAATGTTTATGTGTGGATGATGGAATATTCTGAGTGAGCGTTCTGTGTAGAGGCGGTTACAGCTGGCTGGCCCTGGGTGATGGGAGCCGGTGTTGTCACAGCTTAGGTCCTTTATGTCTTCATGTCGATTTGTAACTAAGAACTTGGAAATAAACTTACCTGAAGAAATCTTAAAGAGCCTGGAACCTGCTTTTTAACAATGGCGATGAGTCGGTCTTTGGTAACCTACGTGCCACAAGCTGATGGACCCAGCTGCGGGGGGTGCAGGAAGGACAAGCTTCTCGAGAAGGACAACACCGCCCCCAAAAACTGTAAGTCCCATCACCCAGGGTGCAGGGGGAGCCGGAGGATTAAAGCCCCATCTTTGGTGGGACCGGCGCACATAAGTAGTGGGCAAGCTGGGCCGCAGGGAGTCTTCAGGAAGAAGCCCTGACATGGCTCCCCAGAGCGCAGGGGCAGGAACAGGAATTGGGCCCCATTGCAGAGGGATCAGCTCCAGGAGCAGGAAGGAGGACTGCGTCCCAGGGTTCAGGGGAAGTTCAAGAAAGAGGCCCCTTTTTGGATGGGCAGCTCCTAAGTAGGAGGCAGAGCTCTGCCCTGGGGGCTGGAGGTGGCGCTGGACCAGCAGGTGAAAGATAATACTGGCAATACTGGGAAATTGATGTGAATTTGACATGAACAAGGAGGACTGTTTGCCTGACTACACGTCACTCCCATGTCTTGTTCACTCATAGCAATGGGGAGCTGTTGTTTTAAACGGTGTCCTTCTCACGAGACAATTGCAGGCTTTGAAGTTATGGGAGCCTGGCAGCACCGTACTGTGCTTATCGTGCACATCATGTTTTTGGCTGTCTGAAACTCTGGTGATTTATGAGCCTTTTGTGGCGAGGTCTCCTGGGAAGTGAACAACCGTTGGCCTATGAAGCTCTGCATAGCCCTGCTGAGCAGTAGTGACTGATGATGTCACACATGCAGCAGGGTGAGATGGTGAAGCGTAGAATGTTCTTTGGAATGTGCTATTGTTAGAGCTTCGTATTATAAGTGCTGTTTGCCCTGAGGATGTAAAAGGGAAAGTACTTTAAGGAATCTGACGTTTGGCAAGACATGGGTCTTAGAAGGAAGGAAGCTAAATATGTGTGCAGCTTTATTAAGGCAGGAATGAATAATGCTTAGAACATGGGAACCCTATGATACGAATCGGATCCAAGAGACATGGTTTGTTTAGGTGCCAAATGCTGTGGTCTCTGCTTGGCAAAAGAGACATTTTTCGGCGGATTGTGATGCTGGCATGCCGCTCCGTCTCAATTAGTGAGGCGACAGGTAGCGGCCAACAAATAAGGTGACATTTTTAGGTCATGACAGTATGGTGGGGTATAGGCTTGTGCAGAGAGTAACAGCCATAATGTGGTAGTTTGGAACTTTAATATACCTATTTAAAACTGACGGAGCATTTTGCATGTGCAGGATGGTGAGTGCCTTGGTGCGATGTGAATCTGTAGAATGGGGGCACTGCGAGGATGCAAATGAGTTTGTGTTTATAGAAGATATACATGCATCTTAAACGGCGCTGTTCTGTTATGTAAATGATAAGTGAAACGGTGACAATATAGTGTGGTAATATGTTGTATTGAAGGGTATTTAGCATAATTCTTTTGAGGAATTGCAGGTTTCTAGTGCCAAGCACCATGGCACATGGACACTAATGTGCATAAATCATTGCTGTTAGTGAAAGATGGGTGGTATGTGTATGAGTGTGATAGCTTTAATCATTTTGAGGATTTTCAGCTATATTGCACATATCAGTAGAGCCTGTGTAAATGGCTATGGACTCATAGGTTCGCTTAAGAGCCTACAAATGGCTATGGACGTTTTAGTTCATAAAAGTGTTAGTTTTGGGGATTTTACTTACTATGAGCAACATGGTTTTGTATTCAAATGTGCACAACGCAAATGTTTTCAATGTGGTTTATGTATTGTTTACAGCATATAGTTGCAGCATTCTATGACTTTGGAATGCATGTCATGATGAATCTGACTCAGATAGGTTGGAGAGAGTCAGTGAGTGTTGGGTATTGGGTGGACTCACATTCAGCATGGAAGTGTTGCAGTGTGAAATGCATGGTTTGAATTGTTTGGGCAATATCAGTGGGGTATATAGTTTTCCTTACGCTGTTTTGGTTTGGTTTGGGTAGTTACCTATTGTGGTAAAAGTTGAACACCCATGCGATTGTTCTAGAGTGAGGTAGCGCCTCGACTCTTTCAATTAAGGAGGTTAGGATTTTCTAATTTCATGTGAGGGGATTGGTCTGGTTATAGGGGTTACCTGATTCCGGTAAAGGTTGAACAGCAATGAGGTTGTTCTGTGAGGGAGGTAGCGCCTCCTCTAGGTTTTTTTTTTATCCTTCTCATCACATTGGACAGTAGGTAGCTGGTGGTAAAGGGGTAGCTGGGGACACCTGGTAATGACCCGTTGGTATTGAGTGTGGTAAGTCCTGAGATGATGAGTAAATTGTTTTCTATGTTACTTGTGGTATTTATTGTGGATTTCGTTGTATCCATGGGTTCAACAGCTTGTTTTGGGTTAGGATGTTTTCCTTGCTATAAAACCGTTTAGTTTTTACCAGTCATTGATGTTGGATTTGGGAGTGCGTGGCCACCGCTCCCAATGTGTTTGGAAGGCTTGTACATCCTGGTCTGGTGTAATGAGTATGGTATTAAGACCATGGGTGTTTGTGATCTCAGTGATGTTTTGTGTTTCCACTTTGTGAATCCCTATTGGAGTGAGGTTGTGGTTGTCTTTTTGGAGGCTTGGAGGTCTCAGCTCTCTAGAGTGGCAGTCTAGAGGCCTGCTGGAGTTCCAGGGTGGCAGCCTGGACACCCGCGTTGTTGTAGGCGGGGGCAGGTGGTAGGAGGTGTAGCAGTCTTGTGGTTGTTCAGGAATGTAGGTGAAGTAGCCCAGTTTCAGGGTTGGCCAGGTCCTGGGGTGAGAGCCCAGTTGCTTGTTTGTGGCAGGAACAGGCAGATGGATGACAGTATTTTTGTTATTGGTACATGGAATGTAGTTTGTCAGGGTGTGATGTTTTGATAGTTGGGTTTGGCCGTAGAAGTGTCTGTCTGCCAGTTGAGTGTTACATATGCGTATATCTTGGAAGGTGGTAGTTGTGTTGTTCTGGTATGTGACTTGTTCTGTGCATGTATGGTTTAGTAAAAGAGGGAGGTGTGTTGTATTGTGCCTGTCTGAGGTGAGGTAGCTTGAGATGTCATGTGGAATGTTTATGTGTGGATGATGGAATATTCTGAGTGAGTGTTCTGGGTAGAGGCGGTTACAGCTGGCTGGCCCTGGGTGATGGGAGCCGGTGTTGTCACAGCTTATGTCCTTTATGTCTTCATGTGGATTTGTAACTAAGAACTTGGAAATAAACTTACCTGAAGAAATCTTAAAGAGCCTGGAACCTGCTTTTTAACATGTCCGTCTGTGGGGCATGACCAATGAACGGCATAGCAGAGCCCCCCCCAAAGGCCCACGACCCCGTGGGCTAGCAGGCGAATCCCTATGGAACTGGGCTACCAGACGAGGAGCATGGACATCCCAGGCAGGAACCCAGGAGCAGTCCTCAGGACCGTAACCCAGCCAATCCACCAGGTACTGCAGTTTACCCCTGAACAAACGAGAGCCCAATATGCCCCCAACCTCATACTCATCAGGGTCGAACACAGCCACAGGAGCAGAGGGAGAGACCAGGCGGGTAGGACCAGGGCACAGATTGAGCAGAGAGGTGTGAAACACCGGGTGGATACACCAATTTGAAGGAAGAGAAAGGCAGTAAGAAACCGGATTCAGGACCCCAGACACCCGAAAAGGACCAACGAACTTAGGGAGGAGTTTGCGACACCCTCGTATGTGCAGGTGACGTGAGGATAACCAAACGTGGTCTCCTACATGATAATCGGGTGCCACAACCCGCCTCTTATCGGCTGATGCTTTCATGGAAGCCTGGCCTTCTTGTAGATGAGCAAGAGTCTGGGCATGGATGATGGGGGGCTTCAGGTGCATGAAGTGGGATTGCAAACTAAATAAGCAATAACGAGAAATGGCTGGCTTGGGCAGGAGAGTAAACCCAAGTTATTGGAGAAATTAAAAAAAGAACAATTAGACCTCATTAGTTTAAATGAAACGTGTCAAAGACCCCCCATCTCTCTACCTCGTCCCAGTGTGCAAGGACAGAAATACTTGGCAGGTTAGTGAACCAAGTATATTCCGGTCGGGGGACTTAGACATACAATCCTTGACAAGGGGAGACCAAGGCTTTAGGTCAAACTATAGTCATGAATAAACAAATACACGAGAAGAACCACATTCTTCCTTGTGATGGTAAATGGGAAATATGCTGATACACTTGGCAAGGTTGTAGACCAACTGTATCACCCAAAATACCAAACCCCAACCACTAAAAAGGATAAGACCAGGTTAAGTGGATTGTCCCCCTTGGCACTTGAACACTAATCACCAGGGGAAGGAAATCACTTCCTCAGCAGTAACCAATCCCAGCACCACCTCACTGACTTGGTGGATCTGTTTATTATTTTGGGATTCATTAATATTATACCGAACACTGTAAACTTTGATGGGAAAAGAACCAGGTGTTCGAGAACACCAACAGGCTGAAGGAAAAGAGCCAAGTAAATATTATTTTCCCTTGTAGTAGTCTTGTGGTATTTGAATGGGAGGGTCAGAATAGGTTTTGTGATAGGACGATGGACAGTTATTTTGGCCAAACTCATTAGTTTTGTTGAGGCAGGGTACCCCCTCAAATAGCTAGTACAGCATTTTTCCAACTCCTTTTATTATTTAAATAAAAACATATTGTCAAAAACCAACACTGTGTCTGTCTCCTTACTCTGACCCCTGACATTCCCCAACAGTGGTACACATAAGAACCCCAATATGAAAACAAATAAATCAAGAAAAAGCCATGAGTCATCTTTCTCGTAGCAGTACTTGGCAGGCAAGTGACCCAAGTCTGCAAGAGCAAAGAAAGCAGAGAAACACGGGTTTGGGACCCACACCCAAAACTGATGGTACTCACGGGCCATCTTGCTTGTGGCAGTACTTGGCAGGGTAGTGAACCAAGATGTCCAAGCTCAATAAGTGGGGAAGCCAGGGTCTGGGACCTGTGAAGACATCATGAAGTGTGACACAGGCAACAGACTTCAAGTTCAAACAAAAAGATATTTATTAACTTAAATGTCAGGATGGTCGAAGGCCAAACTTTCCCTATGCTAAGGTGGAATTTCCTTACCTGAATGAAAATAAGGAAAGTCTGCGCTAAAGAGTTCAACGTAAAAGTCTGTCTGTGTCCAAAACCTATCATTTCCATCACAATTAAAATGAACCAATATTTAGGGATGTCAAAGCGGCATACAAATAAAATATAATATCATATCATATCCAAGGTAAAAGAAACAGTGTTTAACTCAAAGGTCTGAGCTTCTTTCAGCTCACAGCTTCCGTTCAGCTGCCCTTTCCCAAGCATAAGAAAGTTCCATAAAAGAAAGGCTCAAAGTTTACCTTTCTCCAGTTCAAGGTGATATAGTTCAACACCAGTTCTTGGGATTCCCTTCTCCAAGCTTCAAGTAATGCAGTTCAAAACAACGGGGTCTCGAGATTCCAATCCCAAGACAAGTATAGTTCCTTAAAGGAATAGTGAGCTCAAAATTAGTATTGTCCCGAGTGTTCAGGCATGTGGTTTTAAGCAAATTGTGATCGATCGTAAAAAACATTTCCTATGCACCTTACCTTAGTTTTCTGCACTTTTACACATGCGAAATCAAAGAGCGGGGCATGGCCATCTTCTGCCAATCTTATCCGTGGATCAATCACCCTAAACTCAAGTGCCCCTGCCGCACTAAATCATATCACTCACCCCCGAGGCTGACATCACTTTTCCTAGCGATATTCTCCACCTACTTTCATGACGTTAGTGGGCAGCGTACCTACTTCTTAACGTCAGTTGACGCAGAACCCAGAACTTCAACAATGACATCCTCTTACAGCACAGGGCGTCCCAAATCGGAATAGAAAACAATATTTTTAAAAGAAAAAGGAATCCTCTGCAATTTATAATGTTCTTTTATTTCACAAAAAATGCTCCGAGAACATCTGCAGATTTCCAGTTAACACCCATTTTGAATGTCCTGGATTACAGCATCGAAACTTTATCATGAGGCACACAGTGTTCCTTTCGGGAGAAGATGCGCATTAGAAGCACCTTGATTCGCAAGGCTTCGGCATCAGCTTCTTGCTAGACCACCGTAAACGAGGACAGGTTTTTCCTTGTAGCTGGTACCGCCAAAGGGCAGATCGGTCCCTGACGATCATCCCACATCAGCGTATTCGAAATCCATCCATTTAGTATCTGCCATTGCTGGTTGAAGAAACCATCACTCGGCACCTGGAAAAAATGACATTCGCAGAAAGGAAGAACGTAGCTGTGTGGAAAACAGAATACAAATATATTTCAGTAGCCATTCTTTATTCAAATTCATCCATTTACCCTTTCATTCTGCACCGGGTGAAACCTAATAACCAACACAAACAATGGAAACACACAGAAAACATCAGGGAAAGTTTGAGTCTACGATGTGCTTGAGAGGTTAGCACTGTGGAGTATGTTTAGCTCCCAATGGGATGCGGAAGCTGATGGAAAAATTCAAACAATACATAGACGGCATTATAACGGATTATTAGCAACGAACTTGCGGTTGCTGGAACCTGGAGGAACACAGACATGGACTCCATGCTCACTGTGCTCAGAGAGGCACAGCTCCACCTCACTGATGAGGTACAACAAGGCTGAAACACGTGTATGGGGTTGCTGTAGGTACTCTAGTTGAGAAGGGAATTGCCATAGCATTTCGGTGCTGGACTGACCATGTGCCCGGGATAAAGACAAATATGCAAATCAATATTTCCCATCTGCAAAAGGTACATTGAGCTAAAGGTGATGGCTGCGGACACTCAAAGTGTAAAAAAAACACATAACAGGTTATCATGCCATGTTCTTTCTAGAGAGGAGCGCCTGCTCCCCAATAATACAATGTTGATAGCACACACTGATATGACATGGGACGAAGTGGTTTAGATATCACTAGACTGCATAGAGGTTGTGTTTGCGTGTCGTCACAATATGCCCCAACCAACAACCTATAACAATGTAAGTAGGCAATACCGGTCAGAAAATGAAACTTTTAATCGTTTGTCTATATATAAACTCGTCTTCAGCCAAATTTACATGATATTTTGTATTTCCATTCTCTCGGCGTAAAGCAGAGTGTCCGCTCAGAACAACGGTTTTCATAGAATGAAAATAAATGTTCCAATGTCAACTTTTAAAACAGTGAACCTTATTATTTTTTCTGGTATTCCACAACTTCAGTCCTTCAACCCATAGCGAATCCTCTCTTTCATCCAAGGTTGAACAATAAATGAACCTTCTTTGGAGCGTGTATGAGAAGTTTAGTTTTTGTGAAGGAAAGCCACAGATCAAAAACATACTGTACAAGATGTGTCGGTGTGAACTCCCCACAAGCTACATCAAACGCAGTGACCTTCACTTCATGGGAGCGATTAGCCCGCCGGCCGACCAACGTGGCATTTGAAATATGTTGGAAAAATAAACTCATTGTTAGCGGGCATCCACCAATGCTGTGCTATCGTGAATACTTTTTTACCCATCAATAGTGCTAGTGATTTCGTTTTTTTGGGAAAACAGTCACAGTTGGGGTAAGTAAAACAGATAACGAGGAAACCATTTTCAAATAGGCCCAATGACATCTTTCTAATATGCCCGAAATTCCATCTCTCTTTGTACAAATACAACTCTCCCATTCCCAGCACCTAGCTCAGCCAGCCCACCCCATGTCCTCGCCACGTCTGCACGTGCCCTGTTCTCGTGGAGGAATAGTTTCTGCGGTTAACGTGAGACACTGAGGAGTCATAAATCCAAGTGGCCATTCATCTCCACTGAACTTCCTGTGCAACCTACACCTGCCAGGCCTGCGCCCTCCAGCTCAGACCCCGCAGTTCCTTTCATGCTGATATACATCTGACCCTCCTGTGCCCTGATCAGTCAAGGACCCACAAGAGCGGGCTGAAAGCGTGAGGGGGCACAACACAGAGTTACCCTGTATGGCATCCTAAAACAGGCACTTCTTGCAAAATAAAGTTGATAAAGAGGATACATTTGAAAAGACAATTTGAACACTTTAGCCACTTATGTCGAGCTTTGAAGACACCAAGCACCCACAGACATTCATGTTATCGTTCGAGATATAAATGAATGAATCAAAAACTGGATTAAATGTGCATAATTAAATACTTCTTAATACTTTCAATAGCTTTGAAATTCGAGTTTAATAGCATTCCATTGTTCATGTACGAACACGGCTGCAAATCATTTTTACCGGGAAATCAATTGTTCAACGAGATCTGCTTTCGGTGGACAGGGCTCGTTTGCAATTTTTTTTGGCAATGTATGTGTCCTAGGAAGAAAATCAGCATCGATTCCATGAGTATGCATGGCCAACACAGTCAAAGTAAGATTTTCACAAAATCGAATTCCATTTCCTGGTACATTGGCTTGGCCACCCATTTTTTACTTCGTTTTGCAAAGGCCATTGCGTAACGAAGCATCCCAAAGCTTCCTGCAGTTCTCGATTGTTCTCTCCCCCAGGTTCTCGTTATGCGCTAATACTGCTAGTAATGTCCGAGCTTGCATACCGTCTATGGCAAAAGGCAACCTTTTGGGTGTGTACTTTAGGCACATATTGTGGAACACCTCCAAATCTCCAGTGTGACAGAATTCTGTGAGTCCCTTTAGGTCTCTTGAAAGAGTTTTATCAAACACTATCTTCTCAAGAGCTTTGTGTGCAGGTGAAGATGGAACCAACCACTTCTTCTTGCATTCATGCTCCTCCGATAAAGATCCATGTGCACAAGGGACCACTCCGGTGGTGATAGCGCGTGGTACAAATATCCTTAAACATTAACATTAACATTGGTGAAAATGTTGGTTTTCTGTCCATGAGTGAACGTTGGAACAGTGGTGCATTAATGATTGCCATTTTTCAAGTAGAGTTTCCACAGACGCATCACAAGTTTTGGACCTCCATCAAAGATGGTTGCTGAAAGTCTGAGACCACTGTAATATATTTTCCGAACCCTTCTTTATACCAGCAGCTGTAATTTTTTTAGTGATTGATTTGACAAAGTGCTATACATCAAATTGATGATGAATGTTTGGAAACTGCTCTCGCATGGCCTTGGCTAATGAAGCATGTCTGTCACTGGCTATGAGGTCTATTTGCCTTTCCTTTTGTTTGAAGATGTTCCAGGGATTTTATGAAACCATGTTTCTCCATGGCCACAGAAGATTTACATTAGGACACCTGCACGATCTCCGAACTCACAATTTGTTTTGTTACCATGTCTTGAAAGTAGTATGTGCAGTTCGTTGCTGAAAATCCGGGGCTGTCACACTGTCCATCACCAGCTAGCCTGAACCGTTTGCCCAAGAATGTGCTTTCAATTGACATTTGTTTAATTTTTCAGACTTGACAATAGCGGGGAATAAGAATTCTCTTTGAAATTTGTAGTACTGCGTTTTAGCAAGGAACTGAACTCCCACACATTTACAGAAAATGGAAAACTTACTAAAAGTCGAGCCACTGAAAAGTAAAGCTGCTCAACAAAGTAGATTTTTCCCAGCATCAGTTGAGCGGACCATGAAAATGTATCATGGAGGTGGACACAGGTGGCTTGGATTTTCAGGTTAGTGCCTTGTAATACACGAGTCACATTCACCAATGGCTGCCCGCATATTTTCCCCCTCAGTGGATGGACACATTTCATCATCAGCATAATCTCTACCAGGCAGCTGTCGAATACAATGTATTTCTGCTCCTTTATTAGCTAATCGTACTGCATGATTGTGGTTTGTGACTCAACTGTGGTGGACAAATCGGCCAAACTAGACAAACTGTAGTCGAGATCTTTGGCAAGTTACTCAGTCAATTGTGTAGAAGCTTCAGTCTCTGTTAGTTCAGCTTGAGTTATTTGCACACGAATTGGAGAAACCATCAACGTCAATTGTTTATTGGGTGGACCTTTTTTTGCGGGTGTAGATTGTGTCAAGTGGTCTGCGAGGAATTCAAAAGCATCTTCATTGTATTCAGTTTCATCCTGTAAAGTTCTCACATTGTAGCAATGGTCCAACAACACTTTGCTGGCTTCGCCGGTCACATTGCATTCAGTTTCAGGCCATTGGGCATAAGTCTGCTTATTGAATGGACCACGCTGTGCCTCAAATAGTAGTTGTTCCATGGTGAAATCTGTTTGGCAAGCAACATCTTTGGTTTCATTTGTTGTCCGTGTCTTTATACTTCTTTTCCTTCTGGGCCTCTAGGAGATGGGTTGTAAAAACATTTTCAATGTATAGCACACATACAGTAGATAGCACTTTAAATATAAAAAATGTTATGAAGAAAACACCGGCCCAAAACACTTCTAGAAAATGAAATTGTTTGCTAGTTACCCTTGTTTTCTTGATTTTCTATGAAACCGTGGTCTTCTCTGTGACGACCGCACCAGCAAGCTGATCCACCACCTCTTATCCATGTGCCTCCTCTTCTAATTCCACACCATGTGTACATTCCTTGAATAGAATATTCATTAAAAAAACAAACGTGAAACGTATTGGAAATTAAAATATTTCATTGCACACATCGCTTACATACATACCCTTGCAAACAGTGCACATCATTTAGTCAAAATATACATTTCGAATTTCACCTGATTGACGGCAAGTGTACTTGATCAGAGATCACTGTGCAAAACATATTGATTGTAATGTTGCCCTCAAACATTTTGCAATGTATTCTGCATTAGGGAGGAAGTGTAACGTTAGACCTGAAATGAGAAAAGTTTTAAACACTGCACGTTTATATGCATGTCACTGTCTAATACTATCCTATGTAGGATTTAATTTCTTTCATTCAATGTAACTGTTAGTACGCATACCTCATATTCTGGACCAGCTGCAATGTTTGTTTTGTTCAAAGAACCAAAACCTGTGTAGCGTAGTCGAATACTACATACATACAGAATTGACATACATACAGAATTGATTGATATGACACTAATCGTAACTTGTTACTCGTCTGTTGAATGTACTTTCATGCATCAAAAGGAAACATGCAATTATATTACAATTGACAATGATAAAATGTACTATATATAATCGAGATCAGAACACTTGAAACATTAGAAAATGGTAAAGTCATTGAGATGAATGAACATTACACTGCTGGGTAGCTCAAAGACGGTCTCCGGATAAATATCAAGGGGTTTATTAAGGATTAGAAAAGTGGGTGTGTATGTGAATGTGTGACATGTTTCTGGTGCGGTCTGCTTCAGGGGAGCTTGGAGACACTGGGTCTGGGGAGGCCATGTGTACAATGGCTCCTGTGTGGAAGATACCTTTGAAGTGTACATGGTGTTTGGCACCTTGGCCGTTCCCACCCTGCCAGCCCGCTTGGGAGCGCACGGCCACAGGTGCGAACTGCCATTGATAGTGGATGGAGGGATGGATGAGCAAGAGGCGTGCAGAAAAGGGCCGGAACACTGCTGAAGCGAGTCACACTTATGTGGATTGCAGGGGCGTGGTCTGCTTCAGGGGAGCCTGGAGACACTCGGTCTGAGGAGGCAATGTGAACAATGGCCCCTGTGAGGAAGATACCTTTGAAGTGTACATGGTGTTTGGCACCTTGGCCGTTTATAATGGAGGAGGGATGGTTTGTTGCAGAGGAGTTGAGCGTAAAAGGGCACCAACCATTATTTCATGTCCCTGATAGACAAGTGAGTGTGTCCTTTATTCACAGACAAAATTGAAACAACTATTCATAAAAGCTCTTTTGTATTTTATTTTGTTTATTTTGTTGCTGATGTTGATGGCACATATATACTATACATTGTATACTTTGAGTTGCAGCACAGTGTGGGAAAATCCCCTGTACTGTCCGCTGTCACTGGGGAATTTGGCGTGAATGGCTCCAACGACACAGGCGGGTATTACTCGTCGAACACAGTATCCAAGCCTCCCATGAAGCCACCATGTAAACGAACGATAGGCCACCAGCCTGTACCACCTGTGGAAGAGAAACATACATGCTGTATTTAAATGAACCTGATAAGTGTACAAACCTTAGTTGAAAATGCATCCAGTATCCTATGGCATAGTTGCCCATACAAATGTTACTTCATAAATCAATCAGCTTGGGCTTTAAAGTGTAGACACATTACAAAAGTGAACACCCATGCAATCCATAACGTTTGGGGAAGAGAGAAATATTGTTTCTTAGTTGAAATTGAAAGACACATAATATGACCACTATGATTTCCCCAAAGCACGAGAGATGTATTCAATTGCCAGACTGCATTCATTTGGCAGTGATAGATCAAAGTTACGACAATATAGGAGACAAACAAGAAATGTTAGTGGCCTCAGTGGTCAAAGTGACATCAAATCTAGAGTACACTTCTTCCGATATGTAGGCCAAGCATCCAGACTTTTCTATGCAGCAGCAGTACTCCTCCTCGGTTGGCATGACCTTGCACCGATTGCAGGTACACCAGGTGAAAACGTCTTCCATGCGACTAGGCTCTGGCTCAGGATCCAGTGATTCGTCTTCCCAACTGTCGTCCGATGCCCCATCGTTTCCACATCTTTCTATATCAACTAATTCCGCCTCGGAATACGCCGGCTCGTACTGGTAGGGCTGTATTGTTGCCATTATACGACAAAATTAAAATCAATAGTAATGCTAGTACAAGTATCTGTTTTCACGGGCTCCGAGCAACAAAGACAGCAGAACAGAGCCGTAATGAGTCACAGGCTATACAAAAAAACAGTGAAAGATTGAAAAAGCTATTCTGATGTTGTCTGATGAGAAGCGGTCTGTTTATACTTATTGAGGAAAGAGGTGTCCTGCCATTTCCATGGAGACCCGCCATAAGCTGGGGCACAGGAAACGTTGACAAAAGACGTGCATTCATTCGCATTGCGAAATAGGCCGTACACATCTAGTGATGTCAGCTACAGCGGCGGATCATATAATTTAGTGCCACGAGGGCTGTTGAAAGGGCGATGCAGCAACGGATAATATTAGCACAAGATGGCCGCGCCCCGCTCGTTGATTTCGCATGTGTTAAAGTAAGAAAAGCTAAGGTAAGGTGCATAGGAAATGTTTTCACTATTGATTACAGTTTGCATAAAGCCACATGCCCGAACGCTCGGGACAATAACATTTTTGAGCGCACTATTCCTTTAAGTCTCAGGATTCCTTTCTCTAAGACGTTTTTAATTATACATGTTTTCATTTTTTTAGAAGTCTTAAACACACAGCAGGTCAGCCTGACCTTCTTTCTGGCTTGCTTCGCCAGCCCTTCTGCAGTGATTTTGTTAAGCTTGTTTCACATTGTCTTTAGCTTTCACCAATAGGGGTCCTCTGGTCTAGGCAAAGCGGCCGGCCATCACGGTCCACCCATCACAGGTCACGTAACCAGGACCCTGGACTCCTCAGCCTTCACACACAGGAGCATCAGGTCACTGACACTTGATTACCTGTATTGGGCTCTTTGTGTAGGGTATATTCTTGTACTCCTCTGGCTTCTCCTTGGTCGCCTTGTGGCTCTGCTACCATGTTTCGCAGACCCTTGCCCAACTGTAGCCTTGTCGCACTGCATTAATTCATTAAAGTTCACTGTTTGGCTTCCCTTAGCCTTTAATATATTAGACTTCCAGGTTTGAATTGATTCATTGTGCCAAAGTTCACTTTTCAGCTCGGAGTTCCATGTTCTCTTATGTGGCTTAATTAAGTTCAGTATTCAATGTATAGTGTTCGCTTTTCAAGTAAATTGTTATTTAATTTGATATTCAATGTGTGCTAGTTTTTATTTCAATGCTCAGTTTCCATTTAGTTATTCAATATTCATTGGATTTTCAAATATCAAATTTCGATTTAGTTCAGTATTCAATAGGCAGGTAATTATGTATTCTTTTGAACAGTTACTCACTTGTTGTCAGTTTGGTGCTGGAGTGGTTTCCCACGACTTCCTTTCACCTTGTGAAGTCATAAATCGGGAAAACCCACTGTTGTGAACTCTGCTCGTTCGCTGTGTGCTCCCTGCTTCACACCGGTACCTTTGATGCTGGTCTCTGGATGCGGACAGCGTCCTCGGCATCCCGGTCTCCTTCTCAGTCCAAGCTGCACTCACTTTGGTCTAGAGGCTCCCAGGCTTGTGGGCAATTCAAACTCCCCCTTACAACAGGTCCAACAAGTCCAGTGGGACTTCTACCGGCATCCTAGTTCTTCCTCCTGGGCCATGACAGCTGCCTTCTTTCACAGGTCTCCTGCTGCTTCACCTGTCGTGCGCTGCCCTGCTGGGCTGGTCTCCCTTTATACACCTGCAGCCCCTTGACAGGCTGCAGGTGTGGAACTCTGATTAGTTAGCTGTGTGGGCTCCCTGCTTCACACCAAAACCTTTGATGCTGGTATCCGGATACCACACCGTCCTCGGCATCCTGGGCTCCTTCTCAGCCCCGGCTGCACGCGCTTTTGTCTAGAGTCTCCCAGGGTTGTGGCCAATACAGACCCCCTTACATCAGGTCTCACAAGTCCAGTGGGACTTCTGCCGGCATCCTGGTTCCTCCTCCTGGCTGCAGGAGTGGAGCTCTGATTAGTCCTGCCTGGCCACAATTACAGGGACATGCCTGACCCTCATAGTTTGTTACAAGCATCTTCTTCGTCCCAGTACCAGAGTAGTGTAAAGGAGTAATCTTCATCACTATTAGTTGCATCTTCTTCATCTCAGTGCTGTCAAATGTTATATGTTATTATTTGTGGGGATATAATAGCCTACAAAGGTTGGGGAGGGTTAGGGTGGTTGTCAGCAGGGAAAGGGGGTTACCATGTCTAACCAAGGGCACCCCACCCCCATTCCTCAAGGACCCTCCACCCAGGTGATTATCCCTCGCTCTCCAAGGTCAGGTTCCAAGAGCAATGTTCTTTTCCTGGCCATCTGCGCAGAGGATCCAAAGGAGTAGGAGTGAGAATACCCTCAGGTTTCTCACAGACCCTCAATACATTTGGCAATAACTGTGGGAAAACAGCCTAGAGAAAGGATCAACAAGACCAGGGGAAGGAAGTCAATCCCCCTATTTGTGTGTAATAGTGCAACTTGAGCTACCAGGGGGGTTGGGGGTGGGGTCATCCTCCTGTGAATACAAAACCAAACAGGGTTGACTAAGGAGTCTGGGGAAGGGAGTCATTCCCGAGACTAACTAAAAGTCTCTACCAAGAGAAGGGAGACATTCTCTTGGCAGTAAATACATTATCCAGGGAAAGGGAGTCATTCACCCTGGTGAGAAGCTAAGGAACTGTTGCATCATTTGTGAACTTTTTGACCAGGGAAGAGAGGCATTCAACTGGTGAGAATTGAGAAGTCAATTCTGACTTGAACTTTGAGATCCTGTTCAGGAGAAGGGAGTCATTCTAATTGAATCCAAAGAAGGATCAAACCAAGAGGCCAGTGGAAGAGAGTAATTCCCCCTGGCAAGACAAGAACTGTGTTACGAACATTTGATCCAGGGGAAGAGAGGCATTCCCCCTGGAGCTAAGAAACAGTTAACTTTCTGTAACAGACTGTTACAGGAGTGATGATAGTCCTTTGTTTGTGTAGTATTGGCACCAGGGGAAAGGAGTCATTGCCCCTGGCTAAGAACTGGTAACCGGGACTTTGCTACCCAGTCCAGGAGAAAGGAGTCATTATCCTGGACCAAGAACATTGACTCAACCTTCTAGTTTAGTTATAACTGTAAGGGACACAATGGTATATTTTGACACATGACGGTTAACTCTTTAAGCTACAAGGACTATTGGCCTGATTCACAGAGCGTTTTCCTATGGCATTGCACCATTATAAAACACTTCTGTGAATCAGGCCCTATAACGGATTAAAACATATAAGGGCTCAGCTTATATTGAACAGTCTTTGGGGAACTCTTTGGGTAGACCTGCTTCCTCTATCCTGGATTTCAGGCTGGGCTGTTTCCCCTCTCGTCTGGTTCTTCTCTGCTATCTAGTTCCCTTTCATCTGTTCCCTTGTTTTTCAATCCCATGTACTTGGCTTTCACTTAGCATTGGGTTTCTGATGATGTTGAGTCACTTACACACCCATAATGCAACATATCTGACCTGGAACGGTTATATTGGACACATATACTGTTACTCAATTATGATATTAGTCTTCCGTATAATTGAAACAAAGCCTGCAGGGGAGTCCAGCTTCCCAACCGCACATGCTTCTACTGGAGGGAAAAGTCCTATCAATCTCTAGACCCACCATCTATCCCCTACAAAATAACCATGAAATTCAGGAGGCTTGGCACTATGAGCAACTTTCTTACTGAATTTACTGAACTTTCTTTTCACGATGGATGTCACCTCATTATACACCAATATCGCACATGAGGCGGATATTTAGGCCGTTGAATGGCTCCTACTGAAATCGACTGAGTGTCAGGGCGACCGATTATTCGTGTTAACTCTACTTAAGTTAGTCCTCATGAATAACTTCTTTCGATTTGGCGACAAATATCTTCTTCAGCTTTCAGGAACTAGCATGGGGGCGGCAATGGCCCCGCCAATGCTAATATCTATATGTCTTACCTGGAAGACGAACACATCTTGTCATCGCCAAGAAGGACGCAACAACTACAGGTTTTTGTTCGTTACATTGACAATGTAGTTGGTATTTGGTCGAGACCTGAGGACAAATTACATCAATTATTCGAAACTATGAACAACATGCATCCCAGAATTCAATTTACAACTACGACAAGCAGAGCACGGATTCACTTTCTTGATGTGGAAATGTATGTCCAATCCAATAGACTAGCCAATTAAGAAAAATTGGCCCATGCTTCAGATAGACCCTACATTGCAACATCTATTTCGTGAACTACCCCTATTTGCATATAGAAAAAGTAGAACTCTGCGGAACAGTTTAATTAGAGCTGAAATGTCCAACACTATCTCCACCCACAAACAGCATAAAGGCACGGTGCAGTGTTACAACTGTCAGCACTGTGGTAACAATATGAAAGGTAACACCATTACACACCCACATACGTGGAAATCAATCTCCCTTAAGCACTCATGCACATGTGATTCTAAAAATGTTGTATACGCGTTGACATTTTGTTGTGGTCTTTATTACGTGGGCATCACAACCAGGAAGGCAAAGCTCCGCTGGATGGAGAATAAATCCAACATAATAACCCGTCATTTGAAATCCTCTGTTACATCACATTTTGTGGAAGTTAGACATACAATTGCACAGCTCAAATGTGTGATATTAGAACAGGTCACCCTGGGAATGAGGTGTGGGGATCTTACCAGGAAACTACAACAGAGGGAAGTCTGGTGGATTGATATGCTGTACTCTACGCAACCAAGAGGAATGAATAGTGAAACCAATTTAATGTGTTTTGTATGAGACACAGCACCACAGTTTCCACATCAGTGTAACTATGACTTGAGCTATTGATATGGTTGAGCAGTTGTTTTACGTGTACACATATAATTTATGGTTTTTGCTTGTGTTTTTAACTTTGTTAACCCCTACTGGCATTGTAGGTTTTTTGTTTATGTTTACAGTACAGTTAAATTGGATTTCTATACAGTGTGGTGTAAATACCACAGCTCTAAAGAAGTAGAAAATGCACTAGGAACATGTTAAATTGAATTGAAATGTTCCCTGTCTGTCGACACAAAGTGTCAAAGGTACCATGGTGACATATAAGATTAGGGATTTTGTGTTACGATAATAGCAATGACCAGCGTCACTGCTACAGGATGCTTTGAGAGGTTGGGAATGTTGGACAATATAGATACCAGTAGCTTCCAGGCACACACGGGTAGGAAGGGACACCTCTCGCCCGTCATGCTACCATATGCGGGAGGAGGGACACCGCATCAACCTGGTATGATGTAGTGCCCTCTTGCCAGCTGAACTATGATGAATTAAGTAACCTTTATCGTTACGCCAGCACTATAGTTGGTTTTGCATGGGTCGTAGCGTGAATCAGCGAGTCTATCTTTTGACTGTGTTAATGGGGTCCGGCTTGGACATTCACTACAGAGATGCAGGGGGTCTGCAAATTGTGAGTTCCACCAGTTTAGAAGCAAACATCTAGCCACCACGAGCCTGTAATTGAGTAGCTGTCCAGTTTCTATGCCCTGGATAGCGCCAGGGCTTACGTACACAGACTCGGGCCCGTCGCTATGACAACACCCGATTGCCCATCCTAATATGGCGGGCCCATGACCTTCCACACATGCGTGGGCATCGCCTTGACTACCTGATAAGCTATCACTCATATGCTGCTCGGCTTGTTACGAGCAGAGGCGCAGACGGCGTTCCTGAGATTCGCCGGACACTTGTAAGTTTCTTTATATTTTCATCTACAGAAAGAATCTATGACATAACTCGATGTGCATGAGCACTTCGTCATGAAGAGAGTTCATAGCTGTACGCCATGTGTGAATACGGTACTCCCATATACCAACGGGGTACCCTTGACGCTAGGCACTCGATCACGTATACTCCTAGTCTATTTTAGCCTACACCATAGCTGACAGTCTTCACCCTTGATTTATTTTGAGATATTGGCCCTCATTACAACCCCGGCGCTAAACCTTGGCGCTATTAGCACCTCGGTTGGTGCCGGTGTTGTAACGAGTCCGCCATGGTGGAATGGGGAAATACCACCCCATTGCAAGGTTGGCGGGCGGTATTTCCACATTTCACCATGGCCCTTCCCCATTCCCATTTTTGCCCCATAGGGCTCAATGGGACTGGGGAAGGCGCTAAGTACGGTACCGCAAATTGCGGTACAGTAATTAGCACCGAGGTCCCTTTGCGGCACCCTACTTTAACGGCTGGTAAAACCAGCCGTTAAGGTCGGGTCCCGCAAAGGGGCCTCGTAATCAGGCGTTAAGGGTTTAACGGCGCCAACACCTTTTACAGCGCCGTTAAACCCTTAACGCCAGGGTCGTAATGACCCCCATTGTGTTCGTCTTTCCGCTACTTAGGAACTTGGTAGTATTGGATTGATGGGATCCCGCAGAAGTATTAATAGCTACTCTTTTCTACAGCTCGCCTCACTTAGCCTGGGTCATCTTACGACTCAGAAAAGGTGGCAAGGACTTTTCACTCTTGGCTTCGGCTCCCCCGCTTACTTGCTACTAACGCATCCGGCGCAGTACGCACACCAGAGATTTAGGAACAGCTGGCAGGTCAGCTGTTTTTGTATTTATTCCTAGCCTCCCTGGTGTTGGTGTTGGGTTGCAACACTGGTCATTGCATATATCTGAATTTAAAATCGGTGTATTGTTCACAGATTCTCTGCAGAAGTCTGTTATTTTGAAGAAGGATCATTCTGAAACGCGTTGGCAACACGACACAATATGGTGGACACTGCCTTTACATTGAGTGAGAGACAAGATTGCAGAGTGTACAAGACTGGTCACCTATAGACTTAACATCAGCACACGGTACTCTAAACCTACAGTCTGCATGTATCACCTGCTCATTTTGGAACTCTACCTAGTTATATTGTAGACCTTTGTACAGTTTTGTGTTTTTGAGTTATACTACTGAAATTGATGTCAAGACCGTAAGAAGCATTTACCACATTTGCCCTATGTGTATCCAATGGTGGCTGTACATTTAACAGCCACGAATTGGTTCTACCTCTACATAAAGTTTTGTTTGGATTGAATTGAAAGTAACTGCCTCCAGCAATTATTTATGTACTACTTTGTTCTTTTATATAGGTCATAGTACTTATATAGGTTAGAAGTTTTATTTTGGATTTATAATTACCTGATGCTATCAACAATTGAATTGTCTCAAATATTGAATGTAAATTATTGATTTAACCCACGGGACATAGTTCCCATTTTTCTGTCAGCATATGACAGATTTTGTTTGTTTTGGATTTCCGTTATGTCTCTAGTGGTCTTGAGACTTATTTTATTCCTGCTGCACCTGAAATATGTAAACATTACATGTGATGATAAATGTGAATTTCTTTCAGAAACACTGCAAAAATAATTTTCTTACGAGGTTGTGCCCCTAAACCCCCCTCGTTAGCCAACTTTCTTACTGTAACATCACACAATTACTTTTTGATCAGAAACTTGATTTAGACATAAAACAGTGCTTTGGTTTCTTTGTATTTGCTGTTATGTGTAGTGTAGGGAAGGCATGGTATCAAGTATGACACTGGCACAAAAGGTACAATTTGTAAAACCTTTATTAAAGTTTCTGGGTTTGGAAAAACTCCTACTTTGCCCCATAAGTAGGATGGGATATAATATGATATGACATTTATAAAGCGCCTATACACAAGTGTTTCAAGGCGCAACGAGGCAAGGGAGGGGGAACAAGGGAAGACAGACAACGATCTTACTAGGTAGGTGTCATTCAGATCACGCAAGTGCATGGGAAGGGGAAAGGGAAAAGTGCGAGGGGGAAGGGAGAGGGGAAAGTGCAGTACACGGGATAGTAGAATAATAAGATAGTAAAACGGCCAGGAAGGTGGCAAGTGCGAGGTAAGTGCAGACATTAAGTGCTTGTGGGGGGGACTGTAAGGGATACAGAAACAGTCCCCAGGTGCAGGGGTTGCCAGGGAGGCAGTGCTGGTGTTCAACTGACGGGGCCTGGGCCCGAGATAAGAAGGGTGGCCAGGTAATCAGTGCAGTATCAGCCAGGAATTCAGCAGGGGAGAGGGGGAGAGAAGGCAGAAGCAAAGAGGAAGGTTTGAGTTGCTTCCGGAACCAGAGATGGTTCTCCTTGCGTTTTAGGGAGGCAGGAAGGCTGTTCCAGAGGCAGGCCCTTGCCAAAGAGAGAGATCTACCACCAACTTGTTGCTTGGAGAAGCGACTGACCCTCAGGGAGTTGGAGGCAGATAAGCGAAGAGCTCGAGAAGGAAGATATTTAGGAAGAGAGAGTTGAAGTTATTGCGGCCCCAGAACGCCTTGTGGACAATGCAGAGGGTTTTGAACTTAATCCTCGCAGCCATTAGGAGCCAGTGCAGAGATTTCAGTCCTGGAGAGATACGATCCCTGGGCTTGAGGTCAAAGACAAGTCTTGCAGTCCTGTTATGGATAAGTTGCAGAGGGCAGATGGTAGAGGCAGGCAGATTTAGATAGAGGCTGTTACAATAGTCCAGCCTAGAGAGAACCAGGGCTCTGGAGACAGTGAGCTTCTGGAGGAAGGAGAGGAAAGGAAGAATGCCTCTGAGGAGGTGCAGCTGGTAGTGTGACTTCTTAGTGATGTCAGAGATGTGAGGAGAGAAGGAGAATGTGGAGTCGAAGAGGACCCGAGGTTTTTAGACTTGCAGGTGGGAGCAGGAAGAGGGCTAAGAGAGGGCGGCCAGAGAGCAGCAGGGAAGGAGGAGGTGCGTGTACTCTTGACCATCAAATAATAAATAAAACAGTCCTAATTGTGCCCGTCAAATCAAAATGGCCTATGCTAACAAATCCTAATGCCTGCCCTATCTCTTGTTGTCACGCTCACCTGGTCTCCACGGGGGCGTGCTCGTGTGCCTAGGTTGTTGTCTGTCCTGATGCTGCTCTGCTTGGCTGGTGATGCTAGCTTGCGTCGCCCCTTAGTCCTTGCTTCAGGAAATGTGGGCCTGCAAGTCGAAACAAGATATTAGCTACCGAAGGGAGCTGGTCAGTGGTTTCACCTCCTTCCGATCTATCCTTCACTTCTTCTGGCTCACCTCTGTTTTTTAATGGGCGAGCTCTCCGTCCTGCACACTCTGGCAGGGGCGCGGTTCACAGTCTTTCCTGGATCGAGTTACGTCACTGATCCGAAGGAAGTTGCTGAAGTAGAAGGCCCGGGAGTAAGCAGGTAAGTCTCTATTCCAATAACTGCTTGGAATGACTGCCTTTAAGTCTTTCTGTTCAAGATAACTAATGTCCGTTATTGCCTTACAGGTGCAGCGTTAAGCGACCTTCGGATGATGGATGACCCTCCTGACAATGATGCTCAGGATTCCTGCCGGTAAGTATAGCGCTGTGCTGGGCGCGCAAATGTTCGCCTCTGTAGCTTTCCTTTGCTACGTGCGACTAACCTGTTTGTCCTTTTCTGTTCAGCAGGTACGGCGCGAGTCCAGGAAGAAGAATAGAAAATCCGTGTGGCGGTGTCGAGCTGCGGCACGCTGCTGAGTGAAGAACTGTCTGATGAAGTTCCTGGAGCGGGCCTATCAGGTGAGTAGCTACCCAAGAGGGTGCTTTTCGTTCTGTTCGGCAGATGCAGCGGTTTGTGGGAAAGCAGGAGATGAGATCTGGATGTACTGCAGGTAAGGCCTTCAATGCTTAAATAACTCCTGTTATTCTCTGTTCGCACGTGCCAATGGATGGAAGACTCTGGACGGGCGTGGCAGAAGGAAGCAAGAACTGATCTGACACGGTGAGCGTTACGCTGCAGGAGTGCAGAATAACGCAAAGCGTGTTCAGATTGTTGGGTGCGGTTTAAATAGCCTTGCAAGTAGTTCCAAGAAAATAGTCCTCTTCTCCGTATCCCTTCTCTCAGGTAAAGTAGTTACAGGCCACACCCCGAACTGAATGGCTCAGCCTCTCTGAGCCAAGTTAATGGACCATGTCACTAACACCTCCATGAGCCTGGCGCCAGGACTGAGTCCAGGTGAGCCTGGCTGGGGCCTGATAAGCCCCCAAGGGGGCCAAAGTTCGGGATGGCCCCACCAGTTTCAGGGTTTTGGGTGCCTGCACCATGACAGCACTCCCCCCCACAAGGCCCCCCTTAATGGCTGATCCACTCATTGGTCCTTGTTTGTTTGGGTGATTACGGTGGAACCTTTTCAATAACCGTGGAGCATGTACATTCTCGCTAGGTTCCCATGATCTTTCATGCGGTCCGTACCCTTTCCAGTCTATCAAGTAAAAGAGTTTTGATTTGGTGATTTTTGAGTCCAGAATCTCTTTAACCTCGGACTCAGGTTCTCCGTTCACTGTGACCGGTTTCGGTGGTTTCACAACTCGTGTTCCAGGTTGCACCGGTTTCAAAAGTGAGACGTGAAACACTGGATGAATTTTCATGTGCGGGGGTAAGTCCAATTTCATAGCCACTGGATTGATTATGGCCTTGATGGTATACGGACCCAAATATCTGGGATTGAAGGTACGAGGCCCTTTAACGGGTATGTGCTTTGAAGCCAACCAGACTTCATCCCCAACCTGATAACTTGTAGCTTCAATTCTATGTGTGTCGGCTGATTTCTTGTACCTTTCCTTAGCCTGCCTTAGATCCTCTGTTGCTTGTTTGAAGGCTTGGGAGATGGTAGAGTGCAAACTTTTCACAGCCGGCATTTCCAGAAGTTGTGGCGGGTCAAGGTTGGAGGTTTGTGGGTGTAACCCGTAGATTCTATAGAAGGGACTTTGACCTGTGCTGGAATGGAGTGAGTTGTTATAGGAATACTCGGTGATCCATAAAACATCCTTCCAGCTGCCTTCAGTTTGATGTAACATGCACCTGATATATTGCTCCAAGGTCTGGTTTGTTCTCTCTGTTTGACCATCGGTTTGGGGATGGTGACTGGTGGAAAGTCTTACGTCGATCTGAGCCAACTCGCAACACTTCTTCAAGAAGCGTGAGATAAACTGCCTGCCACGGTCTGAGATTAGAATGGAAGCGAATCCATGAATTCGGACAATCTGTTCCAGAAATTCTTTAGCCAGAATTGAAGCTGAGGGTAGTCCTTTTAACGGGATGAAGTGGGCCATTTTTTAAAACAAATCCACCATTACTAAAATTGTGTTGAATCCGTTACTCAGAGGGAGGTCTGTTATAAAATCAAGAGATAGTGTATGCCAAGGCGTTGGTGGAATGTCTAATGGCTGAAGCAGGCCTGGTGACTTTTTCTTTTGGGCCTTGTTTTGAGCGCAAACTCCACAGGATAGCACAAACTGCTTGATGTCCTTACGCCATGTTGGCCACCAAAATTGTCGTTTGACCTTGGCCTCAGTTTTTGTAATTCCAGGTTGACCTTCTACTAATGAGTCATGGTAATGTGAGATGACTTTTTCCTGAAGTTCTCTGCTGGGTAAATAGAGACGTCCTCGAAAATAGGGTAGTTGGTTAGTGATCGAATGGTGAGGACTTTTGGTCGGCCAATCCTTTAGGATGTTGGAATCCATGAGATGAGAGATACTCTCTTGAACGTCTTCTAATGTTAGAGACGTAGTAATCCCAAGATACTTCTCACCAGGAATGATAGGCACTGGGTCGGGATTGGCGTTTTCCTTGTCTACTCCTATACAGGACAGCCTTGCCACTTCGACAGCCAGGTCGGTAGGTAATTACAAAGTCAAACTACGCAAAAAATAATCCCTATCGGAGTTGACGAGATGATTGGGCTTTTGCCACCTTCAAGTACTGTAAATTGCGATGATCGGTAATTACTGTGATGGTGTGTCTAGCTCCGAGGAGGTAATGTCGACAGGCTTTGAAGGCCGCCTTGATGGCTAACAGTTCCTTGTCGTAATCGCATAGTTCAGCTCGGGAGCTGTAAATTTCCGTGACCAAAAGGCCACCGGGTGCAGTTGACACGTTTCGGGATCCCTTTGTGAAAGGAGTGCCACCATTGCCAAACTGGAAGCATCCGTTTCAACCACGTACGGTAGATCTGGACAAGGGTGTTTCAAGATCTGGGCTGAGATGAATCTTTGTTTTAGTTCCTGGAAGGCTTTCTCAGCTTCTTCGGACCATTGAAAACGCTTGTTTTTGCGCAAAATAATGGTGATGGGGTGCACTAGTTGCGAGAATCCTGGAATGAAGCGCCGATAGAGGTTTGCAAATCCGAGCATACTCTGAACTCCTTTAATCGAAGTTGGCGACAGCCAGTTGAGAATGGCATCCACCTTTCGTGAATCCATGCACACACCATGGGGGGTTAGAACAAATCCGAGGAACTCAACCTCAGTAACATGGAAAAAACATTTCTCCAACTTTGCATATAGCTTGTGTTGTCAAAGTTTGTCCAAAACTGCTCGGACATGTTTCACATGTTCTTGCTCTGAACGGGAGTATATCAGAATGTCGTCGGTGTATACTACGACATACACATCAATCATTTCTCGCAAAACATCGTTCATGAAATATTGGAACGCTGCTGGGGCGTTGCAAAGGCCAAAAGGCATCACCTGGTATTCAAATAGCCCGTATTTGGTGCGGAAAGCGGTCTTCCATTCGTCGCCTTTCCTGATCCGCACCAGGTGGTAAGCTCCGCGGAGGTCTACCTTGGTGTAAATCCGGGCATCTTTAACTTGATCCAATAAGCCAGGAATCAGAGGCAACGGGTAACGGTTTTTACAGGGACCTGATTCAATGCGCTGTAGTCGATGCAAGTCCTAAGGTCACCTTCCTTTTTAGGCACGAAGAATAACGGTGAAGCCGCCGAGGACTTGGATGGGCGGATGAAACCGTTAGCCAGATACTGGTCTAAATATTTTCTCAAATGCAGGTTCTCGAGTTCTGTGAGAGCATAGATTCGACCGCACGGAATCGGTGCTCCTGGTAGTAGGTCGATCTGGCAGTCATACAACCTGTGAGGGGGCAGTGTGTTGGCTTGATCCTTTTGGAATACATCCTGATAGTCTTGATATACCAGAGGTAGCAAGTTGGTTGGTTTCATGATCGTTGTCGCTCCAGTGACCAAAGGTCCTTTAGTTGGATAACAAGTCTGAATGCAGTCGACTGAGAAGGTCAGCCTCTTGGCACGCCAGTCTATGCAAGGATTGTGTGATTCCAACCATGGCATACCCAGAATTATCTGAAATTCTGGGGCCTTGATTATATCAAACATTATGATTTCCCGATGACCGTCTTGGCACAAAAGAGTCATCTCAGCCTTAGAGTGTGTTACCGGACCCGAAGCTATTTCAGTTCCGTCGACTGTGGTGACTAAGGGCCTCATTACACGGTAGGCGGTAGGGGTTAACGGTCACCGGTGACCGTTAACCCTTACCGCCTTATTACGAGGTCCCTTTGCGGGTTGGTACTTTAACGCCTGCTTTTAGCAGGTGTTAAAAAACGAACCCGCAAAGGGACCTTGGTGCTAATTATGGTACCGCAATTTGCGGTACCGTAATTAGTGCCTTCCCCATCCCCATTATGCCCTATGGGGGCAAAAATGGGAATGGGGAAGGGCCTTAGTGAATGGGGAATTACCGCCCCCGCTCACCTTGGAGTAGGGCGGTAATTCCGCCATCCACCAAGGCGGACACAGTTAAATACCGGCGGCAACCATGGCGCGTTCCTGCTTTCCCTCTCGCCGGTAGCGCTCCATCTTTCCTCCCATCTTTCCTGCTTTCCCTCTCTCTTGTTGTGCCCCGCTGTTCTTTCTAAAAATTATCCTTTTGGCTCCGGCTGTTTTTCCTTCGTTTCATCGCTTCAAAGCTCCTCCCTCTTTTTCGCCTCGTTATTCTTTTTTCTGCCTTTCTTTGGTCTACTTTTCTTACCTTTTCCAGCTTTCTTTTCTCTTGCTGCCTCCTCGCCCTATCCGAGTGTTCTACTTACCGCCAACTAGTAACCAGCCACCGCTTACTTTGTTTTGCGGTCCTCTTCCCTCAGTCAAGGACTCAATTTTTCCCTGGGTGCTTCCCGGAAAGGATTGCCTCAATTTTGTTCTCATCACGTGACCAGGGATCCGGACCTTCTTCTTCACTACTATACCTGGATATCATTTTACCGCCAAACTCTTCACTCAAGAGACAATATCAAAAAGAGGTTTTTTTTTAGCATCTGCTTTTTTCCTCTCTCATTGGTTTCTTCGGGAGGAGGTCCTTTGCTTTCCTGATTTACCAGGTTGGCAGGGTGGCTTCTACCCACGGAAGACCATTTCTCTACACAAAAATAAAATCAGCAAGGAGAAAAGGGTGAAGACACAAATCCTCTTTGGAAGATTCAGGTGAGGAGGAGGGGGTTCTGGATGTAAATATTTCGGACTCTGAGAAGACCAGTCCTGAGTTTGACAGTATTTCACAGTCTCACCATGGTTCTATGGGAGAACCTTTATGTCCCCCCGAAAGTCAGGATCTGTAATGACTGCTAGAACGTCTATACCAAACATCCAGGCCATGCCACATTTTGGGGCCATTCTTACGTAACCACCCGCAGGGGGTATTATAACTAAGTCCGTAGGAATCATCCCTTGTTTCCCAGGAGGGTTAGTGGCTTCCCTGTTGCTACAAATGTCAAAGCCTATGGATTTGTTTGTGGCAGTAGAAGGGTCTGAGACTCTGTGACTCATTTTCTGGAATTGTAGGGTTCCCCCATTTTGTCTAAATTGAATGCCTATTGACGCTAAAGTCTCTCTTTCCAGTCTTCCAAACAACATTCAACAAAACGTTCACACCGGTCCCCCTCTGTCGCACTCAGACCTCTTCAAAACAAAAGTTCACGTTGATTCCCCTGTGTCGGGCTCAGATCTTTCACAACAAAAGTTCGACAATACTTGCAGGGGGCTCCCTTCCCCAAACGTATTACACTTTGGGTCTTCATCAGTCTGGCGCTGACAGTTTCTGGATGTCGAAGACTTTCGAATGTGCGTTGCTTTCTCTATAGACCTCAGCAGGACCACTTCGACTCAAAGTTCAACATTCAGCTTTTTACTCTACCCTTCTCTCTGGGTAATTTGGATAACTTCGCTTTTATAGTTTAGTCACTTTATCGCTGCAAACAATTCACCTTTCACAGAGACTTTCAGGTGAGCTACTTCCTTTTGCCGGACCACTCTGTTACTCAGTATCGCTGGTTTCACAGCTAACCTTACTTCAAAGTTAATTCACAGGTCTGCCTTTCCTGCCTTTCTTCGCTTCTCATCCACAAACGTGCAGCCTTCACTCGCGATATAATGTTGCTACTTCAATTTTCCTTAACACACACCGGTCTCTCAGGCCGCTTGCCAACTCACTGGCTGTGTGTGTTTCTTTCTTGTCTTTAAAGTTTTCTTATTCACGAGTCAAGGTTAGTACCACAGGCTTGGGCTTGCCTCCACAACTCTGCCGGTCACCCGAGATGGTCGCTGGCATCCTTGAAATGCAATGCAGCATTCTGCTTTGGGATTTGCCCTTCTTCACATTTTTTGTGGCCTTTTGGAGGCAACAACCTCCTGTAAGGAACTCCTGGGGTTTTCGACCCGCTGCTCGCGTCCCTTGGTCCGTCACTCTGCTCCAGCCGGTTTGCTTTTTCCCCCGGAGGTTCTGCTATTACTCGTGTTCCACCTTGCTCAGAGTGTGTCTCTATGTTCCACCTTTTATCCGTGTGAGGCGAGCTAATTGATATCAGATGTATATGCCCGACTCTGCCTGACCCGATTAGCGGGACATGTCCAGTGCGATGTATAGGAGTTAGTCTTGTTAGTCTCAGTCGCCCTCTTCCTCTGCCCAGTGTTTCTGTAAAAACGGGGGGGGGTTGGGATATAAAAGAATCCCCCGAAAAAAGGATGGGTTAGGTGTACAAAAAAGGGGGGAATAATGCATCTCACCATCGTCTGCCTCACCCCCACTCCTGAAGACCCCCTCACCCAGGTAATCCTCCCGCACTGGTCCACCCCCAGGGTCTGAATCCAAAGGCGATGGGTGTGCCTTGACTACCTGAGAGAGAGATCCCTGGGGACTATTAGGTGCAACACCCTTTGGTTTCTCACAGTAGTATCTAAAATTCAAGATTAGAGCTTTTAAATTGACACAACTCTGACTTATGGGGGATAAGTTGCATATTTGGCACCAAAACATCAACAAATCTTTCAGAAAGTAATTTCAAAGCATAGCCCTGAACAAGTTGCCATGGAATTGTAATTGAAATTCATCTAAATGTGATGGCTTGCGATAGGACAGTTCAAAGTGATGCGTGCCATTTTTCAATGTATTTACATTTATCACATCCAACCACTGAAAGTTAACTTTGCACTAATACAGAGGAATATGTGACAACTTTTCTAATGAGTCACATGACAATTTAACTGGGTTTTCAGTTTCGTATTGAAAAAATATTCCATCCAAGAAAATGGCATTTGGGGCTTGAAATCTAGTGGTATTTCATGTGCACTTTCCCTCAACCTTAAATGGGAATGGTACTCCCACCTTAGCCCAGGTTTCCCTACTCTCAAATGGTCCTGACAAAATATAGAAAATAGATTCTGTAAAGAGTGGTGACCCCTGACTTTCTAGTCTATCCCTGCCCTAGGGAGGGCTTAATGCAGTAGTACACAACATATGGCCTCAGGTTGAACGTGGCCCTTCAGGACATTATTTATGGCACTCCAAGTCACATGAGTTTCACGTTGCATGGCCTAAAGTCTGTCTTTCTTTCTGTGTTCTATCTTTCCTTTTATCTCAGTCTACCGTGTTAGGTGTGTGAAGCATCTGTGGTGTATTTTGGCATTTGCATTTGTGGAGTTTTTGCATCCTGCTACCTGCAGTTTTGATTACTGTCGCATAATACAAATAAGTGAAAGTGGTAATGCCTTTACAAAGCACTGGATCACAGAGGCTACATAAAAAAATACAGCAAAAAGTGCACCTCAAAACCCAATAATTTATTTTATTTTGTACTCAAATGTGCGCACCGTCTTCCCTACCAACCTCTCATCCTCATGGACAGAAAGCCCACTGTATGATACTTGTGTGGTGCATTCGGCCTTCCAGCAAAATCAATTGTGCACCTCTGGCCTAAAAGCTGGTAGCCTTAACACTCTAACTCCCTTTGGGAGTTTCTAAGAGACCTAGACAGGGCCATTTAATCTCCCTGGCCTGCCTGTTGTCTGGAGGACTGTCTTTCAACTTTTAACATCACTCATCTCTCACTATGTTTCTCACCACTATTCTATACCATGCTGTTGGATCGTGCTTGGTCTGAATGCAGGTGCTGGGAAATGCATGAGAGAATGTTGGTGTGTCTGAGAGAATGTTTGGTTGTGAGTCTAGGAATGCCTGTTGTGAAGGTTCTGGAGTATGTCAGTTGGAGAGGCCCAGCCTGGGTGATGGGTCCCGGTGGTTCATGTTTACATCTCAATGTAACTGGAGTAAAGCTTATTTATGAAACCGCCCACTCATCGTATCCTTCAAATCTCGTCTTGTTACGTACTTAAGGAACTTACCAAGATGACTAAGGAGCTTTGATTATTACACTGGCGACAAGTCGGTCTTTCAAGTAAAGAAAAAGAACCTGCGTGGCAAGAAAGTAGAAGATAAAGGTGACCAGTCTGCTGCCAGGGGTGCACATAAGAAGGAAAGGAACCACTGCCCCCACACAAGTAAGTCCCATCACCTAGGGCCAAAAAAAGAGGGAACTGCAGCCTTATCATACCCCAGAAAGAAGAAGAGGGAATGTTACAGTACAATAGGGAGAAGTACTTGTGCACAAAGGAAAGAGAAACTGTCCAGAGTTAAGCGGTGAGAAGAAGGCGCTTTCCATGTGTATCAGAGCATTAACAGGATCTTTAGTACAATGTGCGAGCATAGATGAGAGCTCCTGCCTTAGCAAAGGGAAGGAAAGCAGGTTCGGGGCACTCTTCTGTCCAACATTCAGCCAGTGGGATTTGCAGCACAACGGTGGGCCTACAGATGTGTTGGCATCTCGCTTGCTGATGGCGGCATCCGGTGGAGCAGAAAGCGGATTGCCGCCCGTGGAGAGGTCCATGCTGCAGGTGACCGTTGGAGCCACTGCGGGCCGGGGCTCCTCCGAGCTTGATAGTAGTGAAGCCATTGGTGACGTTATTCTCCCTGCTGAGAGGGATGGTGATTGATGGAATGTGTCGGGGCATTGCGTGCTGGCAGCGGAACATTGGGCAGCTAGCCTGAAGGTAACTAGAAAAGGGCACCTCCAACTCTCTCTGAGCGTGATGACACATGTATCTGGAAGGAGGCTTGGAGTGTGCAAGCAGTGCTTTAAGTCAGTGTCACAGGATAGGACGTGTGGGGGACAAGAGTAAAACTGGCCTCGCAACGAGATTTGATGGATACGATGAGTGGGTGGTTTCATCCTGTGTCAAACCGCAGAGAGCATATTTTGTTTAATATTCTCGCAGGTTCCCTGTGTGGACGTGATGTGAGGCGCGCCAGATAAGAGAATGCAAAAAGAGAGGGAATAACGTTGTGGGCAAGAGCAGCACGCTCATAGGGTATCGAGAAGCATAGGAGGGTAGAATAGGTATGGTGCAACTGCATCAGGTTTGCACCACTACATGATGATTGCTCAAACAGAACATCAGGTACTGTACCAAGTACTTAAACTAAGGGACGCGCGGCAGCATTGCGATCGTTATGGAACCACAGATACGCTTCCAGAGTCGCACGTTTGTGCTGTTTTGTGGTATGCAACCCAGGGGTTTCTGGGCATGGCAAAGCAGCACTCATAGCTGTCAGAAAGGTGGACACAGCTGTGTACCGGTATCCTTTTGCTGTGTTGTTCAGCGCCCCCTTGTGGGCTGTGAAAAAGTTATAAAAAGAAGTAATATCGAATTATAATGAGGATATGTGGTTCAGGTTAAATGTTAAATGTTAAAGGTATTTGTACCGCGCACCGTCACCAACGGAGTTGGTCCCCAGGCGCTCTGGCGGATCTGTAAACGATAAGGGGGGATGGGTTAGTAAGGTGAAGAGGGAGTAGGATAGTGAGAGGAGTGGTGTTCTGTTGGCAGCTTCAACTCGGTATACACCGGGTACTGAGCTTTGGTGCGGGTATTGGATCGGTGTCAGCCCGCATGTGCTGTTGGTGCGGCTTATGTGTTGTTGCAGTGTTGTGAAGTGCATGCACCTTGTTGTGCGAGAGATGGTTGTTTGAGTTTTTGAGTGAGAAAAGTATGCAGAGAGTTTGAGCTTATATTAGTTAGTGGGTTACCTGACATTTAACATGCTAACATTCACAGTTTGTCTAAGTGTAGCACTTGCTGACCTTCACAATCTTATCTAGATGCGACGCAGGCTAATGTTCACAAATTCTATCTAGGTGTGGGCATGCTAACATTCACAATCTTATCTAGATGCGACGCAGGCTAATGTTCACAAATTCTATCTAGGTGTGGGCATGCTAACATTCACAATCTTATCTAGATGCGACGCAGGCTAATGTTCCAAATTCTATCTAGGTGTGGGCATGCTAACATTCACAATCTTATCTAGATGCGACGCAGGCTAATGTTCCAAATTCTATCTAGGTGTGGGCATGCTAACATTCACAATCTTATCTGGATGCGACGCAGGCTAATGTTCACAAATTCTATCTAAATGTGGGCATGCTAACATTCACAATCTTATCTAGATGCGACGCAGGCTAATGTTCCAAATTCTATCTAGGTGTGGGCATGCTAACATTCACAATCTTATCTAGATGCTACGCAGGCTAATGTTCACAAATTCTATCTAGGTGTTGGCATGCTAACATTCACAATCTCATCTCGATGCGATGCAGGCTAATGTTCACAATTCTATGTAAGTGCGGGCATGCTAACATTCAAGGTCCCATCTAGATGTGACGAAGGCTAATGTTCACAATTCTATCTAAGTGTGGGCATGCTAACATTCAAGTTTCACCTAAGTGCGGCGCTTGTAGACCTTGATAAGTATGTTTGTATGTAATACAAGGCAACTTCTACAATCCTGTCATGAATAGGTTCAGTCTGGTGGTCACAAATCTTTCTAAGTGTGCCTGGTGTGAGTCTATGGCAGTCTATGTTATTGGAAGGCAGGATAGAGTGGCAGGGGTTTTCTGGAGTAGAGTAATTGCTCTACTCCTCACCCATGCCACACTTACAGTTTTTTTCGGTGTCTGCTGACTGCTGGCTTCACTGGCTTCCCCTAATGACACCTGCAGACACATCTTGGACCCGCCCTTTGCCTCGGGGTCCTTCACCGCAGGGGCTGCCAGGCAGAGGGCTGCCCTTGGATGTCCTTGATGTGGGGTATGTGGACCAATCCGGATGGGGTGGCCGAGTTGGGAGGCGGGCAGAGGGAAACCAGGAAGCGGGTGGGCAGGGGAGAGGGACCACGCGCTGAGTGCGCTATGGTGCTTTTAAGTGCCTTTTAAATTGCAAAAGTTGCATTTTTTAGGAGGTGGGGGTCAGGAGACTCCTTACCTTCAACAGGGGGTCACTGGAAATGGCGGGGAGTGGCTGGAGCAGACCCTCACTACAGCCTGTGTACGCCCTTTTTCAGGTGAGGTATCATTTTGGCAATTCTGTGAATAGTAGAGTATGGCGGAGCGTGTGGGTGATAGTTTGTTTATGGCTGTGTTTAGCTGTATTGTTGATTTAACACTTTTGAGGTGTTTTTCTGTAGAAAGCCGAAAGGGAGAGACCCGATCTGTTCTTAGGCAGTACACTGACCCCGGGGAGGGTCCTTTCCACATTGATTTTAATGATATACCATTGATATACTCCGTACCAGCGGACCTCACGGTCAAACATTGCAAAATATCGGAGCCCACAAGTCATTCTGTTTATTGCAATCTCCATGGCCTATATAACCCTGCGAACCTGGCACCCACCGCTCAATCATTGTCCCGATCTATAAGAAGGGGGACAAATGGTTGCCTGGTTTGTCTCGCCCAATCCCATTATTAGATGCAGCCTCAAAGATTATAGGCCGCATTATTCAGGGACACCTCTTGGCTTGGGTGAATACGCATAGCATCACAGGGGACTCTCAACTGGGAATCCTTGAGGGTCTGGGAACAATGAATCAGGCCTTCAATCTTTCGTTACTGATAGAGAACTATGTAACACTGCTGGAACCATTTATCTGGCATAATATTTATTTATTTTATTTATTTGCATTTGTTAAGCGCACTTGCAGCCCAAAAGGCATTGAGGCGCTGTTACAGAGGATACGCAGATTTAAGATTACAGACAGGTGCCAGGAGGGCTCTTAGTTACAGATTGGCAGGCATATATGCAGTGGATGATACAGATTCAATTTAGACAAAGAGTCTAGTTTTGATAGCCTTACAAAAGGCTAGGTGGGACTCAATGAGTCTTAGGTGAGGTGGCAAAGCGTTCCAGTGCGTGGCTGCTTGGGTGGGGAAGCTGGAGCCACCAGTGCACACTTTACGTGTAGTAGGCGTAACAATTGAGTTGGCATAAATGGATCTGAGAGGTCTTGTGGCGGTGTGGCTGGTAATTCTGTTAGTCAGGTGGGGGGGGCAAGTTCCTGAAGGCATTTGCGGGTGAGAACAAGAGTTTTAAAGACAATTCTCTCTTTGACAGGGATCCAGTGTACTTGCCTTCTGATTTCGGAGATATGGTTTCTTCTTGCAGTGCCGGTGGCTGCCCTTAGTGCATTATTTTGGGCTAGCTGGAGTTTGGCCAGGTTTTTGTTGGATGTCCCCACGAGAAGGGCATTACAGTAGTCTAGTCTTGACCCGATGATTGCCCTGGCAATCGGGAGGCAACTTTGACGGGCCAAGAAGGGCCTGGCTGCGTTGAGGACTTTGGAATAGTAGGCCGAGGATGCAGCGATAGCATTGACCTGTCTATCCATCAACAGGTCGGAGTCAAGGTAGACTCTGAGTGTCTTAACATGGTTTGAGACCTTGATTGGAATGTTATCAATAGTGAAGGAGGCGTACTGCTCTCAGAAGTTACCAAGAGTGAAGGGTGACCCAATGAAGAGGAGTTCGGTCTTTTCGCTATTGAGGCAGAGCCAGTTCTCAGCCATCCAGGATTGGATGGTAGAGTAGATAGAGGTGAGGGTGTTGGTGTCTGCTAGGTAGTCACCCGTGAGTGGGATGAGTACCTGCGTATCGTCCGCATAGTTGGTGTATGAGATACCAAAGGAGTCCAGGATGCTAAACAGGGGCCTAGTAAAGAGGTTGTAGAGTGTGGGTGCGATACAGGATCCCTGAGGGACACCGCAGGTGAGGAGGCTAGGGGAGGCGGCGGCAACTTCAGAAAATAATTTCATGGCCATTTCTTGGAGAAAGGAAGTGATCCACTGGCAGGCTTTAGGGGAGAAGTTGGCTTGGGTGGCTAGGACGTGACACAGGGTATTGTGGTCAACCAGATCGAACGCTGCGGAAAGGTCAAGGAGCAGTAGGAGAGCAGGTCTGCCTGCATCTCTGAAATCATCCATTTGGTTCTTTAGGTCTAGGAGGGCCGTTTCAGTGCCATGTTGGGGGCGGAACCCAGATTGCCGCAGGCCGAGGAGACGGTTGTCCTCTAGGAACTTTTGGACTTGCAGGTAGGCTGCTTTGTCCAAAACTTTGAGCAGGAATGGTACAGTCGTGATGGGCCTGTAATTCCCCGGGACGGTTGGGTCGAGTGAAGGTTTCTTGACGAGTGGACATACCCACGCTTCCTTAAATCCTGATGGGACATGGCCTGATTGGAAGGAGGAGTTGATAAAGGCTGTCAGGAAGAGGGCTAGGGTAGGTGCGGAGTCTTTGATGAGGCTGGCTGGGCAGGCATCACCTTTGCGATTGGAAGGTTTAATAGAGTTGAGCAGGGTGATGACCTATTGCTCAGTGATGTTTTTGAATTCGAACAGCGGGGATGACGTGGTCTTGGTGGCTGGCTTGACGTGCATGTTCGCTATAATGTGGGAGAGGGCTTTTTGGTGGCCAAAAATGTTTGTTTGGAGGGTGATGAGCATGGCAGATTGAATGTTGTTACATCACTTGTCATCTTTGATGACTGAGGAGGGGGGGCAGATGGTTTTTCAAGTTCCTTAAAGATGGTGAATAGTTCCTTAGATCCTGACTTGGCGTCAGCGATCCTGGCGTTAAAGGAAGCAGCCTTTGCCAGAATGATGTTAGTCTTGTATGATTTGGAAATGGCTTTGAACTTCTGTTTAGTGGCTTCAGAGGGGTTTGCTTTCCAGGTGGATAGAGCAATCCTCTTTTGCGAACGTGGGTCAAGGAGTTCTTTGGAGAACCATGAATTGGCATGTTTGGCTTTTTTAGCTTTTTTGAGAGTCAGGGGAGCAATGGCGTCCCCGGCTGACGTGATGACATCCTTGAAGGTGTCAGCTAAGGTATCGGGGTTATTCGAGGAGGGGGCCTGAAGGGCTGCGTTAAGGAGGTAAGGTGCTAGGTTCTCGACTGTGAGAAGGCGTGAGCTCCTGGCATAGGTGGCGAGGCACAGTGATGGCGGAGAGAGACACTTTTTTGGTTCCGTGGTTGAATTGGATGTAGTGACGGTCGGACCAAGGGATAGGGGTGTTGGCCGTGATGAGAAAGGAGCAGTAGTGATGGCTGATCCAGTCAAGGGTGCGTCCTTTGATGTGCGTGGGGTGAGAAATGGAGTGCGCAAAGCCGAGGTTGGAGAGTGCCTTCTTGAGGTGTTTCGCAGAGGAGTCTTTGGGGTCGTTCAGCCCTAGGTTGAGGTCACTGAGGAGTAGAACCTGTGAGGTCTTTTTGATGTTGTAAGACAGTGCGGTGATAAGGGTGTCATGAAAGTCAGTACATGGGCCTGGGGGTCTGTAGACAATGTGCATGGATATGGTGCAGTTTGGTGAGACATTGATTTTTAGAGGGAGGTAGACGCTGTTGCTGTCAAGGATGCCTTCAACTTCTCTGATGTTAAGGGTGTCCCTGGCGATGAGGGCAACGCCTCCACATCTCTGAGAGGTGCGGTCTTTCCTAAAGATGGAATATCCAGGTGGGATGGCCAGTGATAGGGCCGGGCCTGAACTTTCATTCAGCCAGGTTTCAGTAAGGATGAGGAGGTCGAGCTCGTCGTTTATGAGCAGGTCGTTGATGTCGAGGGCGTGAGCTGGTACGGAGCGGGCATTGAGCAGGGCGTATGATATGATTGGTTATTTATAACGTGCTTAAAACCCAGAGGTTTCTAAGTGCGGACCAGGGGATCGAACCTGTGTTGCTTTGTGTCCTCTTGCTTCAAAGGTGAGCACATTGCCGCTGAGCTATCCTCTCGAGACATTCACGGAACTGTCAACTGCTTTTCATCTGGTGGACAGAGAGCAGTTGTGGTCCATTGTGATGTAATTGGGCATCACGGACAGTCTTTTGTAAGTGATAATTCTGCTGTATTCTGACACACATTGCATTGTCATACATAGGATCGGTGGTGCGTGTACAAGGCTGTTTAAGTCAACAAGAGGATTATTACAGGGTGTGTGTGTGCTGGCTCCGATCTTGTTTAACTTATATATTAATGAGTTACAAGCAACATTGGAGCAGCTCATCCCTGATGTTCCAATGTTGAGAGTAAGAAGAGTGCCTCTCCTGGTATATGCCAATGATTATTATTATTATTTAATTTCTTATAAAACGCATCATGCCCAGAGGCCTTATGGCCAGGACACCCCATGCACTACAGACATTATTAGATGCCTATGTGGTCTTTATAACAGGGAGTAAATTGTGATGGGTAAAGACCGACATCAGTCCTACGTTGCAAAGTAAACGGAACCAGATTAGATAAAGTGAAAGCCTTTGACTATCTTGGAATTCACTTTCTCAGCAGGGGGATAGAGGGGACGGCAAAGCACATATAGAGAAGCAGTTAAAAGGGCCCAGGCTACGGACGCAGAATTTCCTTTTGCTAACTCGATAAAAGCTGAACCACTACAATTGTTGATTAAAATTTACCAAGCTAAGCCTTTTATGATTAGGGTACATGGAGCCAAAATCCCAGGGGATAGAGCCACCACATAAACACCAAACGATTGAAAATAACTTCTTGGGAAGGTTGCAAATGGTTGCTAACACTGGCGGTGCACAATGAGCTTGAGTTATGCTTCATTGAGGAGGGGTGGCTTAACATTCACTACGGTTCTAAAAGTGTAAACCAGAGGGCCTTGGGCCTCTCTAAAGAACCATATTCTTGCTTGACAGAAGCCTTTTCATAGCTGAACTGATCTCATAGGGTTGGCGCAAGTATTATACCAATCTGATGTGGCTTTAATAATTGTGTGTGCTATCAGTCACTATACCAAAGCTCAGGTATATAATATTCTTACAGATTACCTAGACAGATGGATAGTGACACCATTAATATGTTTTAGATCAGTAGTTATGAAGTTAAAGGCAGCCTCTGTCTGCAGTGACTTTGGTGTCACTACAGTTGTCAAAGAGGGTACATGTGACCTTTGAACCTGCTCTGAGCCAATGAAGAGCAGGAGATGCACATCAGGAGATTGATACAGCAGGGCACATGTGTCCACTATACTGTTGGCATGGAGTTGTCTGAAAGGGGATCTGTTTAGCAAATGACTCTTTTTGAGATAGATCACCTGCATAATTTTATCATTAATAAAAATAAAAAAGACAGTGCTTCTACATCCATACCAGAAAGGCAATCCTTCACAGTGTACACCAGGTTTTTCACATGTAGCAGAAGAGCTTAGCTAGTACGCTGGTGGCTTGAAACAAATCCTGTAGTCAAAATGTTGATATGTGACTTTATCCCTAGATATGGTGTGCCACTGACTATCAATAGAGACAGAGGTACCTGACATGGCTTGCTCTACGCGCCTTTGCAGTGTTGGAATGCAAGTGGGGGTAAAGCATACCAGCCAGGCAAAAAGGTTTAGGGCCTCATCACGAGTCTGGCGGTAACCCTTAAATGTGGCGGTAGCGCTATTACCGCCACATTTAAGGGTCCACTAGATCAAGGCTTTGGCGGTTTTCCCCCCAGCTGTGAGCTGGGGGTAAATCCACGGCAAAATTGCCAATTTCTGGCACTAGTACCGCCGGCGGGAAGTCCGCCGGCGGTAATAGCGCGAAGTTTCCCCATTGGGCCCAATGGGGAATGGGAAATAACCCTTCCGCCAAACCCGTGATCCGGCGCTAATAGCGCCAGGGGGTTTGGCGGTAGGGCTATTAGCGCCGGCGCTAACAGCACCGGCGTTACCGCCCAACTCGTAATGAGGCCCTTAGGCTGAAAAAGACCTACTTGTAAGCACCATGACATGATGGGAGCAGTTTCAGTTTTGTCCGGTTGAAGGCAAATGCATCACTTGTAGGTAGTTTTGAAACATAGTATATGCATCATGTAGCAACACAGAAGAAGCAACACATGTAGTAATGTTGCGGTTGCAGGGCAGTGTATTAAAGGACATGTGTTTAGAAATAGTACACAAAGCTACGTTTTGAGTGAAGTGTGAGAATGGAGCTGAAGCAGGTGATAGATGGAGTCAGAAAGGTATAGTGGTAAAAGCGAGGTCAGCAGGTTGACAAGGGAAAAGTGCTGCCATATTGGATTTTAAGGCCCAGTACACAATGAGCAGAATGAAAGCCCTGATGTGGAGCTGCGGTTCGGTTTAGCTCAGTTCAAAGACAATTTCCCCAAGAGAGAAGCCGAGGTCAGAGTCACCCATGCTGTGCAGATGAACGTTAATTATATCCAGCTGAAGAGCTCGCAGGTGGTAGGAATGGAATGTTAGATGCAGGGAGGGCAGGTAGGGATGTGCCATTTGACGGACAAATTCATGAGAGCAGGGCACAAGGTTTTGTGAGGCCAAGAGGCCAGGAGAAGATTTATGAACTAAAAGTAGACGCATAACCAAAGTAAATCCCTGAAATTGAAACCCAAAAGTGGTGCCATGGTCGCGTCATTACTGGGCCCATGGGGTTTAAAGGAGATAAGGGTGGAGCCGTGTCTGAAACATGCTGTGATTTGGGATAGGAGGAGCAGAGGAGATCCCAGTAAGTTTCGTTGAGCATGTCATATAGGTGGTTGCTAATGAGGGTGGTGGGATGACTTTGTAATCAATGTATGATAATGTGTGGTTCTCCTCTATATTACCTGTAACTTCTTGGGTGTGACTAGCTCGATGTCAGTTTGGTTCTATGGGACATTCTGAGAGTTTTGCATGCAATATACATATAATAAACTTTGTTTTCCTTTGCAAAGCAGCGCAGTGTCATTTAGCCTTCTCAGAATATTTTTATTGTATGGGCTTTGGGTCAGGTGCCTCTAAAGCAGGAACGCTCCCACACGGAGGTCACCACACGCAGAACACGCAGGACCCATGTATGCACATATGCACATGGGGCACTACCCATCTGGACATGTCTGGTGAGGGATTGGAGGAGAAGCAACATTATGGTTACACAATGCACACCTTATTTTGAGGCTGCAAAAGAAAAAAAGGAAATTAAATCAATTTACAGAGCTTCAGGTGCAGGGGAGAAATGGCAGCACTGGCACACGGACCACATACACGTGAGAAGGATAAATAAGTTCCCAAGATAAGGGAACTCACGTCCCCTGCACATTATCAAAGATTAAAAATCCAAACATTAAAGTAGATTGTAAAACAATATGATAGTTCAATATTTCAAAATTGATGTAAAACCCCACACTATATTGTAATGAGACTCTTTAGATTCTTCCGTTTTCATACCTCAATCCAATTTTAATATGAAACCTAATGTTTTTCGAGACAATAATCTCTTCATCACGGGCATACTTCCATAAAATATCTAAAAATAACGAAGAAAATAATTATAAATCGATCTTTAAATCATCAGCTTGTCCTTGTAATAAATATATCAAAAAAACACAAACTTGATAATTCACATCATTAAACTGAGATTGATGATACCAAATTGTGCAAAAATAATCTCAATCGTGTATTAATGTTCTTCCTAAAATGCTGAGTTCAATTATGGAGAAACATTAAATAAAAAAGAAAAGACACAGTACTCTCTACTGTCAATACATTCCAAGGACTCAAAATAAAGAAGTTGACCATGCCCCCCCTCCACAATCCCCAAACATGGCCTCAGCAGGGAATATGACAATTGTTTCAATGTGAACATGCAGTGGACATTCAAGATTTTGTAACATATCCATAGAAATCGAAAAGCGGTGGGTTTATTACAATTTAATTGAGTTATGAAAACAGAAGAATCTACAGCGTATCATTACGATATAGTGTGCTGTTTTACATCAATTTTGAAATAACTAAGTATCATATTGTCTCACAATCAAATGTGGGATTGGAGGAGGGCAGAGAATAGGATAACAAGCCAAACCTTGCCTGAACAAGATCTCACATTGTTGGCGAGGTGTCACAGGATTAAATCCTCACAAGAGATTTCAATGTCTAGGTGGCCATTATGGGTTTGGGGCTATACAAGCGCTGCACAATCAACCACAGGTGATCAGCATTAATCACGCTGCAAAGCTACTCAGTGCTGAGGGTAGTGAACCCTCTTACCTGAGCTTCTTCTCTGGGACCCCTGGGTTTGGATACTTACCATGGCATCTGGATTTTGATATTTACCTTGCTATCTGGATTTGGATAATGACCTTGCCACCTGGATTTGGATATTCACCTTGCAAACAGGATTTGGGCATCCACTTTACCGGATTTGGGCATCACATCATGTGTGCACCTCTGTATTTCAACATTATACATAGCATCTAGAATACCCTGCTAGACACTTACCGGATTTACCACAGCATGTGTTGTCCGCTGCCCAAGAATCTTTAAGCCAACCATCCTGTGCATCTGCAATGAAAGAAACAGTGGATTACCTTCTGAAGTTAAGAGGGTTACCATGAGAAAAGTGGCATACAGAAAAATCATTGGATTTCAAACACTGCAAGGCCACTTGGGCTACCTCTACCCCACATCTGGAAGCTAGCGTGAGTTGGTTTTGTGCTGTTGGAACAGTGATGAAACTGGCCCAAGAAGCTTCACTGTGACCTTCCCTTCTATCTAAGGTGCAGTGGGAAACCAAGGGAGATCGGGATGGGGTCACACAAGGATAGATACCTAATCATTTGTATCTATTCCCCTGCATAATACTATACCCAAAGGCATGTCGTGCACAATAGAAAATAGAAGGAGGTTCCAGACAAATTGCCATCCCATCTGCTGGGATTCTCACAGAACTGTCTAAGGAAGGCACAGTATCAACAGTAAGACGGACACAAGTGACCACAGTTCAAGGGTGTTTATTGAACTTCAACAAGGGTATGATAAATGCCCATCTAATCCTAAATCTACAGATGGGAGCAAGCTACGACCATCAAATAATAAATAATACAGTCCTAGGGGTGTCTCGTAAAAATAAAAGGGCATATACTAAAAAACTATTGCTAATCCTTACTTCTAAGTAAAAATAGTGCGGGAATAGTGTTTATGAAAAAGAAAGAAGTGTTCACAAAAATGATATGTCAGGATGTTCAGGCCGTTGGCCTCCCTTCCCCACATTTTCAGCACGGGACAAGGCGGTTCATTCGAGCATAGCACAATCCCTGATTTCTTGGGCATGAGGGAACAGTTCAATTACCAGCATCAGGGCCTTCTGTGCCCAAGTCTCTTTACTTATCAGAGTCTCTTGATTCAGATGGCCTGATGTATCAAAAACAAACAAAAAGTTAATTTCCTCTTACAAGTACTCAAGTCAGGTGATTCACTCTTCACACTGAATCCCCATCAGTCAGGCTGAAATCCCTTTAATACAACAATTGTTACTTTGGATCCCCCTCTTCTGGGTTGAGATCCCCTTTTACATTGTTCATAGAATATTCTCTCTCGGGTGACTCACGGTTCACCCCGGATCCCCCATCAGCCGGGCTCAGATCCTGCCTCTTACACAATTAGTCTCCCTCAGCCGGGTTCAGACCAATTTCAATTTGTCTTAACTATTGAAGACTTTCAAAAGTGCTTTGGGTTTGGCTGGACCCATTACAGGACCACTTCGATTTTACAATTCCTTTTTTCCATCTCTTAGTGGGATACCTAACAGAGACCTTTGAATGAGCACCCACGTGGCGCCGGACCACTCTGTTTACAGTATCTACCTTGGCTTGAAAAGTTCAGTTAGTCATCTGCTGTTTAATTATATTGACGTCGCTCTTCACATACGCTTCACACACTGATCTCTTCAGATTTCTCCATACAAAGTTGTTGCTTGCAACCTTGGCTCTAACACAGACCAGTCTGGTATCAGTCTCCCCGACTCACCGGCTGTGCTGACTTTACTGGCGCTGCTTGGTTGTAGGAGCCAAGGACAGTACCACAGTGGCAAATGCTCCTCCCCCCTTGGCTATCAAAGAAGGTGAGCCCTGTGTACCTCCAACATGTGTTACAGGTTTCTTCAGCTTTAATTCCAGGTCTTATGTTTCTATTCTCAAAGGCTCATGAAAGTAACAGTCTTACTTTGAAAAGGTCAAGGGCACTTCCCTCCTTGCAACCCTCTCTCTCTGGTCGTGACGCCTTTCTCCCTGTATTAAACTGCCATCTTTGAACTGCTGCTTCCTCGCGTCTTTGCCTTGCTCAGAGTGTGCTTTCATGCTCCGCCTTTTATCCGTGTGGGGAAGTGCAATGGAAGTCAGGTGTGTGTAATGACCAGTAATTGCCTGACCATTGTGTTGGGACATGTCAGGTATACGACTTGGGTGTTAGTCCGTTTTTCTCTCACAGTGAGCTGTCTGTGAGAAAGTGTTCGTTTCGGGCAAGTGGGGGGGGTTGAATTCCTAGGTATCCTACCTGGTAGGATGGGGAAAAGAAAAGGTGTTACGGGGAAGGGGATACTGCGTCTTGCTGTTCAGTGACTCACTTTCACCCCCCAAAGACCTCTCATCCAGGTGATCCTCCCGCACTGGTCCACCCCCAGGAACTGGATCCAAAATTGATGGCTGTGTCCTGCCCACCTGGATGACAGATCCCCGGGTACTAGCAGGTGTGACACCTTTAGGTTTCTCACAGCTGTTACACAGGCTCTGGACGTATCCAGGAGGTGGTGGTGGAGACTCTGCAACGTCCCCACAAGGTCACAAAGAATCCACTGAGCCCCTCGTTATGTCCTTGCGTGAGCATCATGGAGTCCTCACACGTCGATGCGCTATTTTAAGTGCTTAGAGATCTTAGGGCACAAGTGCAAGCTGCATGAGCAGGAATCAACGCCATGCACAGAGAGTTAATGGTTAACCAAGAATGAACAAATGATTTAGTCAATAGGCTTACAGCTTACCAAGCAGCCCAGGCCCCCGCTTTCTGACCCTTACATAATGGCCCCAGCAGGGGACACCTCCCGGCCTCGAGCCACTATACAGATGGTAGCAACACCTCTGGTTCCTTTAGCACCCACAGAAAGATTTCTAGGTCACCCTCAAAAGTATGCTGTCTTTATGGACCAATGCAAACTCAATTTTGTATGCGGCCCTAGGCTTTTTTCCTAATGACAGTACAAAAGTGGCTTTCATTCTGTTGTACACGGGGGTGCACGCAGCCAATTGGTTCATACCGCTCTGATAAAAACGGATGACCCTGTCATCAGGGATTTACAGGGATTCAAAGGAGAACTAGCAAAATTGTTTGCCCGCAAGGCTCATAACCACTCCCTGGATAATGAACTCTTAACACTTAGACAAGGCTCCCCAGACAAGGCTCCCAAGACTTAGAAGCGTATATTAGATGCTTTAATCGTCTAGTGGCTGACCAGAAGAAAAGCCTATATCCTTATTTTACAGGAGTTTGCAGGATGAGCTGAAAGATATCCTGTGTACCCACCCGTTACCTTTGAAAGTCACCTGTTATTTTATATGTATATTTTTTGTGTGTGTTGTTTTGTCTTTGGTATATTTCCACTTTTTTCCCACCCTCACACACAGGGTCGCCACATTTTCTAATCTTTGTGCTAATGTACTGACAGTTCCATGTCATCGCAGAATGTTTTTTGGCGGGTGGTTTTACCGCACATTTTCTTTACGAAAAATCGAATTTGATTTTTTTTCTTTTTGGTGGGTTAGCAACGGTAACCCCCAAGTACCCCATACACTTTAATTATTTTGCTATTCTCGAACACCCACACCCCATATACATATTTGTCTAACCCCCCCTAAAAATTAGATGAGATTTTTTCATTCAAAAAATTGCGGTAAAATCCCCATCGAAAAAAATCCTGCGATGAAAGGACATCGTACCGTATGACACCCTTCATGGGAATGCCTCCACCATTGGTAAATGTGTTATTGCAAGTGATATCTGATCGCTGACATCCCTGTACTTCAAATAAATACAGATATAAGATTCTTCGGGAATGCATCGAGCTAGACTTATCTCCATCCAAAAGTTCCACTTAGGGGAGAGGAACATGCCATGCCCAGTGCTGTGGAAACAGATACCTTATTATCCAGCCTTTTAGGGCTCCAGAGGAAGCTAATGTGCGTTAGCTTACTAATAAAGTTGTTTCCCTTTACAAAACATTTGCAGGGGCCCATATGCTGTCTCTTTGGGCACATATTGTTCATATACAGCACAGATCCTGCTTGTGGACTCCCAAGACATCTATACCTGCATACAGGAGGGTCAGGAATGCACTTCTCTTTGGACACTATGCATCATGCACTTGTCCAATAAGGCTAACAATGGAGTCCATGCAGCCTCTCACCAGGGGAAGGTTGCATCAACTAGGAGACATATCCATGCGAGAGACTGGCAGACAGAGAATGTTCACAAAATGTTCTGCTAAACCTCGTGTTCCAGGGCTTCAAACTCTCTGACGAATTGGAGCATAAGGTGCCCTAGGTTTGCAAATAGAAGAAACATTCTGAAGAATTGGAGCAGAAGGTGCCCTAGGTTTGCAAATAACAAAATTCTGAGCTGCTCAAGAAAAAATCAGAAGACAGAGTACTTCCAGTATACCCTAACCTTCTCTGTCCTGCCTAAAGCCCATCAATCTGCCTTCCCGGGCAGGAAGCAGGCAGTGTCTCAGAAGATCAGAACTCATTCCCCTCCCAAAACATTGTGCTGCTGCAGGTAGGGCACCCTTTCATCAGTCCCGGTGGGGAAAGGTGACCTCTTTTCAGGGGTACATGGAAATCATCCATAACAGATCAATGTTTGTTGGACATTTTACTGGGAGGCTACAGGATAGAATTCAATGGTTACCCTCCAGACACAGGAAGTCTGAACATCTCCTGGCCACAAGACCCACTGACTAAGCGTACAAGTTGAAGGAAATTCAGAATCTGAGACAGAAGAGGTAGAAATGTCCTCTCCCTCATTCAGCATAAGATCAAGGGTTCTACTGTAGGATTTTCCTAGTCCCCAAGGTGTCCGGCAGATGCAGGCTAGTCCCTGACCTCAAGAGGGTAACCAGCTATGCGATCAACATCAAATCTAAGATGTACTCCCTCCAGTGCATAATTCTGCTAATAACGGCTGGAGATTTGTTGGCCTTCCTGGACCCCAGCAATGCTTAACTCGACGTACCAACTCACCCAGAGCATTATAAGTTCCTGAGGTTCTCCATTGAACGTCTCCACTTACAATTGACCATTCTCCTCTTAGTGCTCCGCTCAGCACCAAAGGTATTCGCAAACATCTTTGCACCCTTGCTGGGGAGGCTCCACGAGGAGGGCTGAATGGTCTAGCACTACCTGGACGATTGCCTAGTCCGAGATTCCTCCACTCGGGAGGTGTGGGAGCCAGTCGCAAGGGCTGTCTCATTTTGGTCAGTTCACGGTTTCTTCATCAGCCACAAGAAGTATCACATGGAGCCCATGCAGCACCAGGTTCTCCTGGCCATGCAGGGTGCCCCTTTCAGTTCGCAGAACTAGGACCCTCCTGCATTCTCTTCCTTACCTCTCCATTTTGACAGAGGCAGTCACCTTGTGATTTGATCCATCTTTCCACCCTGAAGTAACTTACACTTTTCACCTCACAGAAAATCATTCCCCCAGGTCTTTTTTCAGACTTGCCTCAGAAGGGCAGAGAGCAGTTGTCGTCCTTGTGCTTGAGGGAGGAGATCCTTGCCTACATAGACAGAACCTTTTCCTTTAGGTGTTGATCAAGCGCTTTATGACTTTTGGAGGATCCAATAAGGGGTACAAGGCCTCTTCTCTTTCCATTAGCCAGTGGATCAAGGATACAATCACCTTGGCTTACTCCGTTGCAGGCTCCCCTCTCCAGGGTAATGTGGTGTGGTGTTCTACCAGAGAAACAGTCATGTTTGTGGCTGAGGCAATGATATGATATGATATGTTATTTATAAAGCACTTAACACCGGGATCAAACCTGTGTTGCTCCACGTCGTCTTGCTTCCAAGGCGAGCACGTCACCCCTGAGCAATCCTCCCGAGATAACCGTAAGGGGGACATCTCTGATTAACATCTGCAGAACTGCAACCTGGGCTTCACTTAATACTTTTGCCCTATTCCTGGATGGGTGAATCATGGGTTTTCTTCAGCAGTGTTTCAATGGGTCCTACCAAAAAGGATTTTTTTGGTATTCCGTGCACATTAAAGGTACACAGTATTTGCAATAGTTTGTTCCATAAATGCCAAAATTATCCATTCCATCCGGGAGACATTATCCGGTCCTGGTGTTTTAACTTTTCATTCTGGGACTTGTAGGGCCTCATTACACGGAAGGCGATAATGGTTAACGGCCACCGTTAATGGTAACGGTGACCGTTAACCATTACCGCCTTACTACGAGGTCCCTTAGCGGGTTGGTGCTTTAACGCCTGCTTTTTGCAGGCGTTAAAAACCAACCCGCTAAGGGACCTTGGTGCTAATTACGGCACCGCAAAATTGCGGTGCCGTAATTAGCTCCTTCCCCATTCCCATTATGCCCTATGGGGCAAAAATGGGAATGGGGAAGGGCAATGGTGGAAGGGGGAATTACCGCCCCGCCAACCTTGGAATAGGGCGGTAATTCCCCTTTCCACCAAGGCGGTGCCGGTAATTTACCGGCATGGTCCAGGGTGCTAATAGCACCCTGGATTACCGCCTTCCGTGTAATGAGGCCCGTAGTCCTGGATTTTCCTGTTATACTGTATCCTGAATGGAATCGGTAATGTTTTCATGTATGTGGCTAGGCATTTTTCTTATGATGGGTCAATCTCTTTTATTCAGGAATCTTCATTCGGTTAGGACCAATACGTGGAAGAGAAGATGTGCATGGAAGAGGGGACCTGAGGCTAATGCACAGATTTCTTACCGCTTAAGTCTTCCTTGTGCTTGGTCCTACTCTTCCTCATCACAGTTCTGACATTCTTCCTCACTGGATTAAAGATTGCCCCTTCTCCTTGGGTGTGTCTCAGGATGTATGAAGCCTGGGCATCTATCTGATGCCCTCCTGGTGAGGCATGTAGGGGGTGGTAAACAAGCATTATGTCTTTTTTGAGGTTTAGTGAAAGATTTTGGGGGAAGGCAGATGGCCACAATCTAGTTAGGACTGTGACAAGGAAGATCACAGATAAATATTTGGAGCACATACATGCCATTATCCGTTCCATATGGGAGATGTTAGGTCCGCCCTGGTTTTAATTTTGTAATCTGGGACTTGTAGCTCTGGATTCTTCTATTCTATGGCAAGACAGGAGGCTCCTATTATGCATTACAATCTTTACTCTGAAACCACAGCAGCAAAGAAAAAACTTTTACAAACAAAAACGTTTGAAAAACAGAACTAAATAGAGTTCATTGTCAATGTAAGGGGGACTCCCCAATCCATCATGGAGGACAGGTCACGCCCTGCAGGAGACCCATGAGCAGGGGCCCTCCTCTATATAAGTCCTTTACTCCAATCCCAACTCCTCTTTCTTTGCTGCTGACACCACAGCTAAATCACTCCTTTTAGTTGCGTCTTACATGTTAGTCAGAAGTAGGAATTAATAGAACATTAAGGCCTAAAATTGTGTATTTTGTAGGATACCTTTATTCTATAAAGGAGTTTTACTGCCTGGCATTGTATCTGCGAGGCCGCGGGCGGCCGTTGCTTTTATTAATGTGTTGTGTTTTTTTGTACAATGTTAAAGCTTGCGCGTTTATACCTCTGGGTATTAAGCGCGTTATAAGTGTAATTTTCCTGAAATTCATTAAACCTGCACGCGTCGGTGATGGAAGCTTCTGCTTCAGACCCAGCGCGCGCGGGCCTCTTTGATCTCCCGATGCGTGCCGGTCTCATAGGAAGCTGGTGCAACACTCTGGCGCACTCGGGCCTCTTTGTTTGTTTGTTTTAAGAGGCTCTGTGTCTCGTGCGCGCCAGTCTAAAAGAAGCTGATGTTTCAGCCTCGGCACGCACAGGCCTCTTTGTTTTAATGAACGCCTGGGAATACCAGGTGCTGTATACACTCGTGGGCTTGCCCGCCCTTTGTGGTCCCGTCGCGCGCCGGTTTAAGGGAGGCTGCTGCTTCAGTCCGACACGCGCGGGCCTCTTTGATGAGGGAACTTCGTTCAGTCAGGACGAAGTTTGCCCTGTCAGAAAATAGATGTCTGGCACTGCGTGTTTTGAAAGTGCCCTCTGAGCAAGTTTGGGTGCTGTTTTTTCACAGGTCATTCGGCATCTTAGTGACCCTGGCACTTGACCCACCCAGATGGCCCCTCAGCAGCGGGCCACACACTGGTGTCACTGACAGGGATTTACAGCGTGCCAGTGCAAGACACTGTTGGTTTAATTTATTGCACGTTTTTAAACTTGCTTTGCAAATTGGTTAATTTACACTAGAGCGCCACTTGTGCCCTCACACCCGCCCTATTACTGCGCTATTTTCCAAGCATGGATGCTTAGCCCCTTTTCATCAAACGCTGGCCATTGCGACGGCTTATTAATACTGGTCTATGGAAGTTTCTGCTTCAGACCCAGCGCGCACGGGTGGAATCTGGTGACTTACTGTTTAAGGTTATGGACATGAGTCCAGGAGATAGTTAGCTCGAATACCTGCATGTTCCCATATGTTTCTTTTCAGTGACTTTAGTGTTGAAAGGTAGCAAAAGCCTCTGCGTCAGCCCAGAAGCAGAAGAGTTCAAAGACAGAGCTGCATGTTTACGATGCAGGAGGACCTGGGTTTGTTTCCTGCCACGTGAAGTACATATATATATATATATATATATATATTTTAAGATTAATAATAATAACTGCCCAACGGAAATATTAGACCCTGTGATGGCCCTGCACACCAATACGACATTAAGAGTACGTTTAAACAACCAAGGCCTTCTGTCTAAAGAGATAACAGCGGAGAGAGGAGTCAAACAGGGCTGCCCTGTGGCCCCGGCACTATTTATTGCCTTTTTGAGAGATATAAAAGACTCAGAAACACCAGCTAAAGCGTTCGCTCCCAAATTGGGTAAGGTCAATATATCGCGCCTTCTCTACGCAGACGATTTGATATTATTAGATCAAACCCAAATTGGCTTACAACGCCAACTTACAAGTCTGGCGCAATACATGGAGCGAAACAATCTGAAAATAAATAAAACAAAAACGAAAATAGTGATCTTGGGGAAAAGTGCCAGGATGACCCGTCCAGGGTACAAATGGGTGTTGGACAAATCTGAAATCGAAGTGGTCCATAGATTCAAATATCTAGGAGTTCAGATAGACCACTCAGCAAAAGAAGCATCTATGCAGACCATCCTTTGGGGAAAAGCAAAAAATCTTGCTGTTCAAATGAAAGTCATCGACAGAAAATATGGCAAATTTTCATTAAGTCCGGTGATAGCATTCTACAAAGGGAAAATTGTCCCAACACTGACTTATATCATGGGGGCAACACTGAGCATGCCAAACGACATCTGGCGGAAGCTAGAGAGTTATGTCTGGAAGACGGTCCTAGGACTCCCAAACTCAGTTTCAATGGATCTCATCAGAAGAGAGCTGGGACTACTCTCTCTGGAAGCGACAGTGACCCAAAGCGCAATGCAACTCTTCAGGAATACTCTAATGGCAGATAGTCCACCCATATACAAGATCATAGCAGCAGAAATAACAAATCGCCACTTAATCATTCTCAACAAATGGACAGACAGGCTCAAAGAAAAGCTTTCTGAGATTGCATGCACAGAAGAAGACTTGAAAACAAACCCAGTGAGAGTGAAATCTAAACTCCAGGCTCAAGACTGGATAATGACTCTGGAGAAAGCGCATGCAAACAAACTGACAAGAGATCTTCCACCCAACTTTAACAGACTGAAGGAGCCGGTGGCATACTGCACGAAATTCCCAAACAAACATCTAAGGAAAATGTACATGAGAGCTCGATTCAATCTTCTTCCGACACGTGAAATCATGGCGATCCGGATACAATCCAACGACAAAGCTTGTCGTCTCTGTAAGGAACTATCCAAATCAGAAACAATAAAGCATCTCTTACTGCACTGTTCAGAGTTGACAAACGTAAGAGTCACATACCTACACAACCTTCGTACAAACCATTTAGAACTGCTTGAAGATGAAGACTCAACTTGGTGGAATGGGTTGATGTCAGGGGAGAAAACAAAGTGGACTATAGCGTCTGTAAAAATCTTGGAAAGCGCTTTTGAAATGATCACCTTACGATCCACTTTGGTGACCAACTCTGAAGACCAAAGTGTGAGGGAGTTACCCTAACAAGAGACTGGCAGTGATACACCTCCCCTTGCGATCTCTCGCCGATTACTGTGTGAAAACAGCGCCTGCTACTTCTGTATTTTCTATTATGTGGCTCTTTAGAGACAAGCAACAAGAGTTTTGTAAAAATTACTAATGTAATTAAATACAAAGTTAAATAAAAAAAATATATATATATATTTTTTTATTTCATATTTTTAAATAATGATATTTTGCTAAATATATTTTGGCTATGTCCCACCTGCTTAAGAGCCTGATGCGCTGCCAATCTGCAGCTTTGTTCAAGTGCTGCATATGGTTTAGGTGCACTTGCTCAGTGTATTCCTCTCTTAAACAATATTTTAAGCTACGGATTGGCTCCTGCATTGCTTTTCCCTACGGCCGCAGGACCGGAAAGGTGTTAGCCGTGGTCACGCAGCTGTCACGATTCCTGCCCCCAGCCCCCTGGCATATCAGGCTGGAGCCAGGTCACGGCCACCTAGTCGGCCCCTAAGGGCCTCTCCATCTCCCCAGACACCTACTTGGACTCAGACTTGGCGCCTTTGGCATCAAGCTGACACACAGTCCTGAGATCCACTTAGTATTGGATTTACAATGTATTATGGGGCAATGGATGCCCCCATGTAATTCAGTTCCTTGAACTGGATGAGCGGTCTAGTCTTTCGGGTGTGGCTCAGCCCAGTGATACCTGGTATACCTACAGACTATTTAAACTACACCTGGCCTGAGAAACATGCTTTGCGTTTCTCTGCACCTGCAGCGTGACACTCACTGTGCTCGGATCTCCTGAAGAGGCACACTTCTTTCTTCAGCTCCAGTGCACCTGCAAGAATAAGAACTTTGTTGCCAATACTCACCTTGAAGAGCATCCAACTTCTGTCCCGCTCTTCCCAGTCTTGCGGATTCCTACGGCAGAGACATCTCCATCTCGGCATGCCGCACCCTACCAAAGGGGAGAAGAATAGAAGAAAAGACGTTAGTAAGCATTCTGCAATACTTAGCTCTCTCGGATTTGCAAATAGAGTTTAATCCTTACCTGAACTCCCGTCGATCGGACAACTTCTGCTCTGGAGTATCCCGCCGATCTGAAAAAGGGGAAAAGACACATCAGGTTAGCGCAAACATTTAAGAGGCGCCGCACATCGCGCTTTCTCACCGCAGCTCATCTCCTCAGCTCGCTTCCATGCTGGGTTACTGCGGCACCTAAAAGGACACGGAAAAGACGAACATTGGTTAGTGCTAAGGAAGCCAATAAGCATCACGCTCCGCATTCCTACTTACTTCAGCAGCGCATCAGCATCCTCAAGACCTTCATCACCTAAGGAAAGAAAGACACGGTATTAAAGGGACTAGAGCCATCAGAACTTTTGTTAGACTCATTCCAATTACCGGTCGGGCTGAAGCTGCAGCGAGCCCCGTCTGCCGGGCCCGTGCCAGTGAAGCAACTAGGCACCCTCCAGCCCACATCACCCAACGCACCCCTGCATCGAAGGCAGGGCGGAGAGCGCCCAACATCAAAAAACAAGGTGAGGAGAGGTCCGGGGGAAGGTTGGGCCCAGGGAAGGAAAGGGGGGCCAGACAAGCAAGACCAATAGGGAATTGACCTGTGATAATACTGTGTTTCAGGCCCAGTGCTTGGTTGAGCAAGTCCAGGGAAGGGTTTGAAGTGGTCGGTAGTCCGGACCGGCTGAGTGGCGTACCCGTGGATATCAGGTGAGCGTTACAGAATGCAAAGCCTCACACCAAAAATCCACCTGGGCATCATCGAAACGTCAGAAACCGACCAGTTAGCCCAAATGTTGGGACAGTTACGCTCTGAAGTACACGCAGCCCGGCAGGAGACTAACACCCTGAGGAGGGAGTTGATAGTTGCTAAGGAACGAACAGATGACCTAAGCCGACAACTTCTCCAGTCGCAAGCGGGACATGCACCATCGCCGGGGAACGTGCCTACAATGCCAGTACCATCAGCCAGCCCTGTTCAGATAACCCTTCCTGAGGCAGTTCCCTTGGCGCCACTGGAGCGATTCACTGGGGATCCTAAGAAATATGCCACTTTTATGAACCAGTGCCGTCTGCACTTCCTTTGCAGGCCCGGGGCCTTTCCAAATGAACAATCACGGGTCGCATTTGTGCTATCTTATTTGAGCGGAAGTGCTGCAGACTGGTCAGTACCATTTGTGACTCAAGACGATCCTCTGTTACGCGATTTCAGGGGTTTTCAACAGGAAATGGAAAAACTTTTCACCCGTCGTACTCATGGACAGGCTCTAGACAACAAACTTCTATCCCTTCGTCAAGGGAACCAAGACCTATTGACATACATCGCCACGTTCAATAGAGTTGTGGGTGAAGCTGAATGGCCTGAAGAGAAGAGAACCACGGTATTTCATAGGGGTCTGCGGGCAGAGCTAAAGGATGTCCTCGCACAAGTAGTGGACACCCCTCAAGACTGTGCAGAATTTATTACCTGGTGGTTCAGCTAGATTAAAGATTGCAAGGCCGAAGAGCAGATCAGATGAGACCCGACTCTCGCCCTATTTATGTGCGTTCAAGGGGCAATGTTTCTCGATCAACAGAAGGCTCAGAGGAACCAATGCAGATCGGAGGCGTCAGGTCACCCTTGACTAAGGCGCAAAGAGATAGGAGGAGGCAACAGCAATTATGTTTGTACTGTGGAAAATCGGTCACTTTCTAAAGGAGTGCCCAGTGAAGCCACCGAGAAGGATAGTAGGAGCTACGGACAAGGAAGACCCCACCAAAGAGTCAGAAAACTGCCCAGCCCGGCAAGTGTAGGGGTCCACTTGTCGAGCAAAGAAAGTGAACTACAGACCTCCCATTTTGCACTACCTGTGATCCTGATCGATCACCAACAATCATCACGGATGCACGCAGCAAGAGCGTACATAGACAGTGGAGCTGTTGGGAATTACATAGACCAAGATCTCTCAGCAAAGATGGGACTTCCTTTATGTCCAAAGTTAACCACAGACACTGTAACCACAGTCGACGGCATGGAAATAGCCTCCGGTCCAGTATCCCAATGCACTGCAATATTAACCCTTCTGTGCCAGGATGGGCATCAAGAATCTATCGCTTTCGACCTCATCAAGGCACCTCAGTTTCGACTGATCTTAGTGATACCCTGGTTGGTAGCTCATAATCCTCGAATAGATTGGCGAGCAAAGGAGCTGGCCTTCTCTGAGACCTGTGCTCAAACGTGTTATCGTCAAGAGAAACAATCAATCGACGCCAGAACCTCTACGCTGGGAACAGTGGCAGCTGGGGCCCTACCAAGAGAGTACAAGGATTTTCAAGAAGTGTTTCAGAAGGAACAAGCTAATACCCTACCTCCACACAGACCATACGATTGCCAGATTGACCCGATACCCGGCACCCAGATCCCTTGTGGACGAATCTACACACTCACTGAACCAGAAAACCAGCACCTGAAGTCCTATCTCGACCAATACCTGGCAAACGGGTTCATTCGTCCCTCGAAGTCCCAGGCGGCTAGCCCTCTGTTCTTCGTACTGAAAAAGGAAGGGGACCTAAGAACGTGCATCGACTATCGCGCATTGAACCAGATTACCGTCAAAAACCGTTACCCCCTGCCATTGATTCCTGAACTGCTTGACCAAGTCAAAGACGCCCAAATCTACACAAAACTAGATCTAAGAGGAGCATATCACCTTGTCCGAGTTAAAAAGGGCGACGAATGGAAAACTGCCTTTCGTACCAAGTATGGCCTGGACGAATATCAAGTAATGCCCTTTGGCCTTTGCAACGCGTCAGCTGCATTTCAATATTTCATGAACAATGTTTTAAGTGAATTAATTGATGTCTGTGCTTTAGTATACATTGACGACATCCTAGTGTACTCCGCATCAAAACAAAACCACATCAAACACGTTCGATCCGTACTGGCAAAACTCCACCAGCATCAGCTCTATGCCAAGTTTGAAAATTGTTAATTCCATGTTTCCGAGGTGGAGTTCCTTGGTTTCATTCTTAGTCCGAAGGGTATCCGTATGGATGTACACAAGGTAGATGCAATCATAAACTGGCCATCACCAAACTCGTTCAAGGGAGTACAGAGCAGGTTAGGTTTCGCAAACTTCTACCACCGGTTCATCCTGGAATTCTCACAGATAGTACATCCCATCACATTGTTACTAAAAAAGAGCAATACAAAATTTCAATGGACAGAGGAAGCAGAAAGAGCTTTCCAGGAACTTAAGGCTCGATTCACTTCGGCCCCAATTCTACGCCATCCTCGCCCATAACTCCCATACGTGGTGGAAACAGACGCATCAAACATGGCCATGGGAGCCGTCCTCTCGCAAAAGGATCCTGAAACGGGTCAGTTATACCCGGTTACCTTCTGGTCACGTAAATGTACACCCCCCGAGCTCAATTACGCCATCACAGATAAAGAGCTCCTAGCCATCAAGTCTGCCTTTAAGGCCTGGCGCCATTACCTTCTGGGTGCAAGACACACCATCACTGTCATAAGAGATCACCGAAATCTCCAGTATCTAAAAACTGCTAAAACGCAATCTTCACGACAGTTACGTTGGGCCCTATTCTTCGCTGAATATGACTATGTGATTACATTTCGACCTGGAGTCAAAAACGGGAAGGCCGATGCCCTTTCCCGTATGGGTATTGAAGAACAGGACTACAAACCACCGGACCCGATACCTATTATCCCATGTGATAAACTCCTGGGAATTACAGCAACCATCACTCAGAAAGAACTGCACGAAAAAATCCAAAACTTGATGAGTCCTAAGCAATCACAAGACTGGTGCACACAAGGGGAACATTACACGATAAGGGACCAGTTGTCCTACTTCAGAAACCGCTTGTTCTTACCAAATCAGGAACTACGAGAACAAGTCATGACCAGCTATCATGATTCCTTAATCGAAGGCCACCCGGGGATCGCAAAAACTTTAGCCAAAGTAAAACGGAATTATTGGTGGCCCACGTGGCGTAAGGACATTGTTCAATTTATCCGATCTTGTGGAGTATGCGCTCAAAACAAATCATCCAAACAGAAACCGGCAGGACTCTTGCAACCGTTGGATATCCCACCAGCACCCTGGCACACGTTATCCCTCGACTTTATTACTGACCTACCATCCAGTCAGGGATTCAACACCATTCTAGTAGTTGTGGACCTGTTATCAAAAATGGCACACTTCATCCCTCTAAAGGGGCTCCCAAACGCTTCCACTCTAGCAAAAGTATTTCTGGAATGCATCGTACGGCTCCATGGTTTCCCCTCGGTACTGGTTTCAGTTCGTGTCCAATTTCTGGAGGAAGTGCTGCTCTTTGGCTCACATTGACATCCGACTATCCACCAGTCATCATCCCCAAACGGATGGTCAAACTGAGCGAAAGAATCAGACGCTCAAACAGTATCTACGCTGTATGCTCCATCAAGCTGAGGAGAGCTGGTCAGATATATTATGGATTGCTGAATATGCCTATAACAACTCCCTACACACCAGTACTGGGCAAACACCCTTCTATACCATATATGGTCGACACCCACGCACGACCTTAGAAATGCCAGCAAATAAAACCTTACATACAACCATTTCACAAACCTTCAAAAGGGCAGCAGAACACCTACTCCGAGCTAAGGATCGTCAGAAGAAATTTGCAGACCAACACCGAATCAAAGCCCCTAACTACCAAGTCGGAGACAAAGTCTAGCTGGCATCCAAGCATGTACCCATTAAAGGGACCCGAACCTTCCGTCCAAGATACCTAGGCCCATACACTATCACCTCCGTGATAAATCCAGTAGCTGTCAAACTAGCCTTACCAGCTAATATGCAAATTCATCCTGTGTTCCACGTGTCTCTCTTAAAGCCTGTTCAACCTGGGACCCGTGTGACACCAGCCCGAAGCCAAAAGAGATCGCAGGAGAGCCAGAATTCGAGATCAAGGACATCCTGGACTCCAAGTATGTCAGATCCAAACAATACGATCTAGTGGACTGGAAAGGGTACGGTCGCCAGGACAGAACATGGGAACCCTGTGAATTCATCCACGCACCTCGTCTGCTTAGGAGGTTCCACCAAAACCACCCAAACAAGCCGGGACCTGAGGGGAAAGCCACCTTGAGTGGGGCCTTGGGGGGAGTGCTGTCACTATTCCTGCCCCCAGCCCCCCGGCATATCAGGCTGGAGCCAGGTCACAGCCACCTAGTCGGCCCCTAGGGGCCTCTCCATCTCCCCAGACACCTACTTGGACTCAGACTTGGCGCCTTTGGTACCAAGCTCTCACACAGTCCTGAGGTCCACTTAGTATTGGACTTACAATGTATTATGGGGCAATGGATGCCCCCATGTAATTCAGTTCCTTGAACTGGATGAGCGGTCTAGTCTTTCGGGTGTGGCTCAGCCCAGTGATACCTGGGATACCTACAGACTATTTAAACTACACCCGGCCTGAGAAACATGCTTTGCGTTTCTCTGCACCTGCAGCGTGACACTCACCGTGCTCGGATCTCCTGAAGAGGCCCACTTCTTTCTTCAGCGCCAGTGTACCTGCAAGAATAAGAACTTTGTTGCCAATACTCACCTCAAAGAGCATCCAACTTCTGTCCAGCTCTTCCCAGTCTTGCGGATTCCTACGGCAGAGTCATCTCCATCTCGGCACGCCGCGCCCTACCAAAGGGGAGAAGAATAGAAGAAAAGACGTTAGTAAGCATTCTGCAATACTTAGCTCTCTCGAATTTGCAAATAGAGCTTATTCCTTACCTGAACTCCCGTCGATCAGCCAACTTCTGCTCCTGAGCATCCCGCCGATCTGAAAAAGGCGAAAAGACACATCAGGTTAGCGCAAAACATTTAAGAAGCGCCGCACATCGCACTTTCTCACCGCAGCTCATCTCCTCAGCTCGCTTCCATGCTGGGTTACTGCGGCACCTAAAAGGACATGGAAAAGACGAACATTGGTTAGTGCTAAGGAAGCCAATAAGCATCACGCTCTGCATTCCTACTTACTTCAGCAGCGCATCACCATCCTCAAGACCTTCATCACCTAAGGAAAGAAAGACACAGTATTAAAGGGACTAGAGAGATCAGAACTTTTGTAAGACTCATTCCAATTACCGGTCGGGCTGAAGCCGCAGCAAGCCTCGTCCGCTGGACCTGTGCCAGTGAAGCAACTAGGCACCCTCCAGCCCGCATCACCCAACGCACCCCTGCATCGAAGGCAGGTCGGAGAGCGCACCACATCAAAAAACAAGGTGAGGAGAGGTCCGGGGGAAGGTTGGGACCCAGGGAAGAAAAGGGGGGCCAGACAAGCAAGACCAATAGGGATTTGACCTCTGATCGGCTGAGTGGCGTCCCTGTGGATATCAGGTGAGCGTTACAGCAGCAGAAGGCCCGCGGTATAAGGCTCTCAGCCTGCCCTTGCCTGTCACTGCCTGGAACTGGCCAGGAGTCTATGCCCCCTCCAACCCTCACTGACATCAGCTGTGCACCCAAATACTGGCAGCCGAGACCGCAAGCTGCCTCTGTTGGGTAGTCCCGATCTGTCCAGCACTGGTAACATACCTGCGACCAGGTACACGCAGCGCACTGTGCAATCTACTGCAATCCATTGGACACAGCCTCTCTCCTGGACACCATATGCCACACCTCAAACTGCTTTCACTGCGCTACCTACCAGTGTCCTTCGACCTATGTTCTTATACCTTACCCGCTTGCGTCCACTGTGAGTATATACCTACTGCCTACACCACTCTGGCTATAAATGCATAACCGCGGTACTATGATTATCTGTATATTATCTGCCTCTTTCTCTACATATGCCCTGACTGCCTTACCCTGCTTATAGGCCTAGATAGCAAATAGCCCTGGATAGGCCACGGTGATACGAGCCACAATACAATGCACTAGTATATATTGTTGATGCCCTTTACATTTGTTAAACCTGGCTACTTGTTAACTGACTATACTGTTGGATTAGCCGTTCATGTTACTCTGACTTAGCCTGTCCCTGCAGCTGCACTCCATCTATATCATGTTGGCCTAGCCTACCTTATCAAAATGTTCTAGCCTAAACTATAACTGTGTTGACCTTCATTTTTTGCCACGAGGCTCAGGCAGTTAAAAATGGCCGCTCTGCACCTTGTGTTCACAGCCTCATCTTGACTACCTTAGTCATCCACAACACGACGTGATTAACCTACTGCTATACCTGCGAGCTTATCCCTCGCCGGCGGTCCCGTAGCATATTGTGCCCATCGTGATTTTAGCCCATTGCATAGCCCAATGTGTACACCCCGATTGTAGTCTACTATGCATATCTTGATTCTCCTCACCCTTCCACTTTACAAGTGATGCCACAAAGCAATACTGAACTGAATGTATTAACATGCCTAAATTCTTGTCTGTATGCCAGTACTGATTAGTTTGCAAAGCTAACTACCACCACGTGAACTTTTCAGACTCTCCACGGCTGCCTCCTAGAGTTAGGACTCTGCTAGCTACCTGATCATCGACTCTCTGCACGGTCACGTGGACTACCCCTGCTGCATACCAGACGCACGCACAGACCCAGACTATTCGCCCCATCATGATACCTAAGATATCACATACTGCGCTTAACAAAGGTCCCCAGACCCTCTCTCTCACTGCTGCGCTCAGACTAGCCATCTTCGTAACCTATGCTATGGTCGTCAAAATCATGGTACCTACACTTCCACACCCACATCTTGCATATCACACTCACTGCACATCACTGCACTTGCACTCCACTACACTCGACCATGATATCATACAGCCTCAGTCCCCTAGTCCAGCTGTTAGACTCAAAAGACTCAGAAACCGCACATTACCTAGACACCTGCCATGCTCACCCTTACCTCTCCCTCTAAGAATTTTCAGATTAAGCACCCGCACTTTACCTACACTTTCTACTAACTGTAGCAAGGGCCATAACACTCGCCTCTCCAATCTTCTCCAGCACTACCATGCACCACACCTCACATGACCTCACACAACGAAAAATCTCCCACCTCACATTCTAAAATGAATAAAACCAAAATCACACAATATCTACCTCTCAAATGTCCACTGCTTAATGTACGTTCCCTCCCTGCACATGCTTTAGAGATAATTGACCTATTATCCACCCATAATCTTGACCTACTAAGCATCACGGAAACTTGGCTCAATGATGCCTCCTACCCAACTATCTCACTTGCCCTACCTCCAGGTTACGCCATCCTTAGACAAAACAGACCTGATAAAATTGGAGGTGGAGTTGCCCTTATCTACAAAGACTCTCTCTCCATTTGGCTATCAGACTCTAGCACGTGGGGTGAAAATGCTGACATCCTATCAGTTAAATTAACGCTCTCACCCAACAACTCAATTAATATTCATATCCTGTACAGACCTCAAGGCCCACCGCAGATTTCCAAGACCACCTCTCCCACCGACTCAGTAACAACATCAAAAAATCTTCAAAAACTCTATTATTAGGAGACCTAAACCTAGGCTACAATGACCCCAAAGATGAATCTGCCTCAGCTCTAGCTAAAGAATTATCAGACCTAGGCTTCTCCCAAGGAGTACACTCGCCTACCCACTCCAAAGGCGGTACCCTTGATTGGGTCATGGATCACAACTGTGCATCCAACATTACCTCAAATATCGCCTATCCATGGACAGACCACACCTGCATTGAATTCGACATCCCCACGACCCCAAGCTCCAAAGCTCTCACTCACGCGCCACCAGTCATAACAAGAAGCTCAAAAAAACTCAACTCAGACAACCTCCAACCATACCTGAACAACCCATGTCTAGCTCCCCCCCTCTCTCAGGATCCTAAAGTGTTAGTAGACATCTTTAACAACACACTTACCAATGCTATAAACTTAATAGACCCTCTCGAAAGCAAGAAAGAAAAAAAAAATTTCCACCACAATTCGTGATTCTCGGATGAACTCCAAACCCTCCCCTCACAAAAGCGTCAGGCACAAAAAAACTGGCAAGCGGACCCAAATGACTTAAACAAGAACCTCTTCAAACAGATAGCTCTCCGTTATAAAAAAGCTATTATCACAGCAAAAGCTAACTCTTTTAACGACAGGATCACCATGGCCAATTCGCAAGTCAAAGAGATATTTGCAATCTTTAACGAAATGGTCACACCTCCGGCTAGCACGGATGAGATAATCAAAGACAAAGCCTGGTGGCAAGCATCCAGTCTGCAATGTTCAGCAAAATAGATCTCCTCCAAAAAAAAAATTCAAAACCACTGCAAAGCCCTCCCCAACCAAAAGAATAACCCTCTCACACAAGCTAAACATAGCGATCCCCATCACGCCCAATTTGTCTTTAGAGACACTACCGAATCTGAGATCCTTGATCTCATCAAACACCTCAAACCATCACTCTGCAAAGGAGACAAATGCCCCCCTAAAATTATCAAGGAATGTGCCAAGGACCTAGCCCCTCTGGTTACTGCAGTCATTAATGCCTCATTCAGAACAGGCTCTGTACCTGATAGTCTCAAAGAAGCATGGGTACGCCCCCTTCTAAAAAAAAATACTTTAGACCCAGCACAGCCCAATAACTACAGGCCTATAACGACAGTCCTGTTCCTCCTGAAAATCTTGGACAAGGCAGCTCACAACCAGATCCAACTATACATAGAATCCAACTCCATATTGGGTAAAAGACAATCTGGCTTCCGTGTAGGGCATGGAACAACATCCGCCTTACTAGACCAAATAATCAAATCTCACAGATCATTGACAAAGGTAAACCTGCCCTGCTCCTCCTTCCCGATCTTTCGGCAGCATTTCATCTGGTTGATCATAAAACCATAACCACCCATCTCACACAGGCAGCCCACTTCTTACACAAGCAGAATCTTGGATTACTTCCTTCCTGGAAGGCAGAGCCATGAAGGTGTTCTCCAACATAGCAAATGCCGAACCCACAACCATACATTGCGGAGTACCCCAAGGCTCATGTACAGCCCCCACCCTCTACAACCTGTTCACTAAACCCCTCTTCGACCTACTTGACTCTATGGGTATAGCATATTCTAATTATGCTGACGATACTCAAGTACTCCTACCACTGGTTTATAGTCATAATGTCGAAAAAAAAATGTCGACAGACAAAAATGTCGAAAAAAAAATGTCGAAAATAATAATGTCGACATCCTATACTTATAATGTAAAAAGTCATTTTTTCGAAAAAAAATGTCGACTTTTTTTTTGTTGACATTATGACTATAAACCCTTAAAACTATCAACACCTCACCCAACACCCCCCTGCCACCCCCCCCACACCCCCCAACCACCCTTTCACCCCTCATACTCAACACATACCAATTATTTATTTATTTATTTATTCAATAAATAAATAACCTAAAAAAGGATCATTTACTATGGGGGGGTCCCCCCCAACCCCCCCTCACCCAACACCCCCCTGCCGCCCCCCCACCCCCCCCCAACCACCCTTTCACCCCTCATACTCAACACATGCCAATTATTTATTTATTTATTTATTTATTCAATAATTAAATAAATAAAAATTGTATTTACTATGGGGGGGTCCCCCCCCCAACCCCCCCTCACCCAACACCCCCCTGCCACCCCCCCACACCCCCCCAACCACCCCTCATACTCAACACATCATATATATATTTATTTATTTATTTATGCATACACTAAATTAAATTTCGAAAAAATATCGAATAATGTCGACATTTTTGTTTGTCGACATTATTGTTTGTCGACATTAATTTGTCGACATTTTGACTGTCGACATTATTGATGTCGACATTATGACTGCACACCCCTACCACTATCTGGCTCCTACCACCAAGACGCCACTGCCTTACACGATATCTATGCTACTATCCAAGCATGGATGGCTGTCAATGGTTTGTGTCTTAACGGGGACAAGACTGAAATCCTTATCCTCGGGCAGAAAACCACAATAACTAAGCTAAGTCCCCAATACGACAACTTTAACATAGATAATTCCACCATCACGGTATCCTCCTCAGTCAAGACACTAGGTGTCCACATCGATGCAAACCTATCTATGAACAAACAAGTTAGCACCATAGCCTCTGCGTCAGCATATAGCACTAAACTTATCAATGCCATTAAGCCCTACCTATCCACACCTAAATGCCTTGCAATAGCCAGAGAAACCATAAGTGACAAACTCGATTATTGCAATGCTCTCTTGGCTGGCACATCTTCCAAAAACCTACACAGACTACAAACTACACAAAACAATGCACTAAGAGCTGCTTTGAGCATCCCCAGAAGAGACCATATATCTCAAGCCAGACAAGCAGTGTAGTGGCTCCAGGTCAAAGACCGCATTACTCTCAAAATCCTCACTATCACGCATAGATGCATCAACAGGACAGCTCCCAATACCTATCAGAAGCTATATCAAGAACTACTTCAAAGCGCCCTACCAGAACTCAGTATACCAACCAGTTACACATCCCCCGTATGCGGAGAGCTAAAGCCGGAGGGCTAGGCTTCTCATACATTGCACCTAAACTATGGAACTCACTCCCTGTCCTCCTTAGAGCTGAATCATCCATCCATGCTTTCCGTAAAAATCTCAAGACCACTCTCCTGAGCTAACTCCGTAAGCACTCTCACTTCTTGCTAATGTATATTGTAATATAATTGTAATATAAACATAATGTAACCTATGTACATATATATTATCTCTAATCACTGCACATGACAAATGTACAAGTATGCTATACAAATATGCTCACGCTTTGTAACAAATGTCACGTGATAATTTTGCAACTATGTATGTTTTCCGTAACAAGTGCCACGATGCCTTTGGGCTGCTGCGCGCTATACAAATATGAATAAAATAAAAATAAATAAATAAAATATGTGTGCTGCACATTAGCGTTTCCTGTTGGCAGTAAGCATCAGCTTTTATATAAGGGCTCAGGGTTTGAGCCCCTGTTCGAGCGTAACCCCACTTCCTAGACAAGGATTACTTTGTATTTATCATTTATTTGTTAATTGTTTATTTAATACTTCAAAGAAAAGAGTGTTTGGAGGAGGTTGTTAACAGACCTTAGGGAGGCCCTACCTTCCTTTCTAGCCATCACTCAGGCACTAACCTTAATCTTTTAATAAATTCTGTCAGCCCATACATTAGTTAGTTACAGGACAACTCAGTCCTTTCGCTTCCTTAGACAGTTCAGTCCCTTTTTTCTTATACAAATAATTGGAGATCTATACTCTACTCGCTGAAGAGGGAAATAACCCCTAATATCCCTGTTGATGTGCAAGAGCTGCAGAGCTTGATGTGCAGATGGGTTTGCCTGCTCAGCAACACCAATTCCACTCCTTAAAGGGTGGCGTGATTTCCCTTACTAATGTATCAATATTGTATTGATCAATACAGTTTTATCTATTGACAGGGACAAGGCCTGCTCAAAGGTAACTGTTTCTTCTTGTAAGCAAGACAAAGTTGAGCTCCCAGGTTCTGACCCTGTTGCAGTGTCTAGGAAACACTTGCTGGTATCAGGAGGGAAGGTTACCAAATAATAAAATTTTAGAGCACACCCCTATACCTTTCCTCCCAAGGCTGTGCCTATTTCCGCTAATACGTCTAGCGGTGTATACAATTTCTCCTCTGCTCGAGGAGTACTAGCCCAGTTTTTTGTCCTCAAGGGGGTTGTTTCTCGTTGCCAGAGCCTGCTGACGCAAGTTTTGAATCCTGGAAGGGTCAAAATAGACATTTCATCCTTCCGAGGTCAATAATGAACACCACACACCGTGGGTAGTAATAATAAGCAGCACTCAGATACCTGAGAGTTCGTAGCACTATGTAAGTGCTATTTTATTATGTGCAATGTGCTTCTTTTTTCTTTCCCCTGATCTCCGGGGAGGCCAGTCAGCCTTGCATGCATAGAGAGGTCCAGGCCTCAATGTTGAAGGGACGGTGGTCCTAGTATTCCTTCAAAGCCTTTCCATTACTGGGCACGATATTTATCCCAACGTCATTGCCCCGCCCCCTTTCCCATTTGATATACTTGTTTCTTGTTTTGGATAAGTTTTCGGTTTCCAGTATAGTGGAGTTAGCGGGGCCCCCCTTCTACGGTCAGGGGGATGGGTTATAAGAGCAAGAAGTGTACGCGGATCAGCTTCTGGGCTTCAGTGTGGACCTCAGGGTTTGCATCCTTCTCCTTCTGGTTGCAGGATTTTTTATCTCCTCCTATAGGAAGGGACAGTATCCCTCAGTGGGATAGAGGGGTCTGCGAGTGGTGCTCATCTTCCATCCAAGTTATTACGGCCTCTCTATCACAGGGCGTTTCAGCGACTCAGCATTAGCCATCCCTGCAAGTGTCTGTCAGTACGATTGTTCTAGGGCAGGGGGACACTTCGTTAGTGACTGGGTTCACTTAGCCGCCTGCATGGCAGGTAGACCTTTTTGGTTCCCTCTGGAGATTGTTCTGCAATAAAGTTCCAGCACAGTGTGCTGGGGGTGTCTAGATAGTTCAGATTTACTAAGACGAAGGTTAGTCTTCATAATTCATAATTCATAACAGCTTCATATTAACTGTTTAGTGATCAGTTTTCCTTGCAGTCTAGAGTCTTTCTCAAGACTATGGATTTTAGTGGGTCGTCATTCGGTTGGTTTATGTTCCCCTAGGGGATTTATGAACCATGGGGGAGGGGGTAGGTCCAAGCATCTGGCGCTTCTAGCAGGGAGTTCAGGCATCGCTATGATGGGAGCGATTGGATGTAAGATAATTTTCTCTTTGCCAATTTTGTCTCTTAAGGGTCATATTTATGTAAGTATCTCCCTATGGTCATGATAGAAGAGTTCTTTTCAAGGGTTCAGGAGGTCTGAGGGTCTCTGTCTTTACAGCTTGATGCATTTAACTCTTCCTGGGGTTTTTCAAGGATTTTCAGGAATATCTCTTTGTCATCAGTGCCCCTGGTTGGGCTCTTCTTAGTCAGGATGTTATTTAGCACCTATCTGCTGGGTTTCAGGTGTGGGACCCTCTTCCATCCTGCTTCTGCCTCCAGAAGACATAATGCTTGTCTGGGTTCAGGAAGGTTTACTGGTATACAGGTGTAACATGTGACTGGAGACAATAGTGTACTTAAAGACAGGACTTGGGGTGCACAAGGTCCTCAAGGCTCTTGCTTTTTAGCTCTACCGAAGCCAGGTTGTCCTATAACATGTTAATAAGCTGTCCCTTTGACTCCCGCTTGGGCCTTCTAACAAAGATTTGCCTTTCCAACTCTGTTTCTCCAGGGTAGTCATATGATATGTCTTGTTTCTAATATGATTTATTTCATCAACACATGGGATGGAACCAACAAAGCTTTCACCCCTCGGAGGGGGTGTTTAATTTCTTACGTTTACTACCTAGGTTACCATAAGATGGTATGACTTTAAGTGTTTTAAATGTTTGATGTTGAAGACAGAGGAGCTTATTACTCCTATGGTTTTCCTGCCTATAACTATAGGAAGACTTTTGTTTGGTGTCCCCCCCGCCCCCCTCTTTTTAACCAGTTGGTTTTGGTGGCCTGTGAGGAACGCTAGAATTGGCACATGTTCCCAGTTGTTTGCAGTTGAGACTGCTATGCCTTATAGGACAGTTATTGGGGCAGCCTAGCCTGGGGAAATACATTTGGCAATCAGTTGATTGGTCAAAATAAAACATTTAAAACACTTCTTCTCCTGTTATTATTGTATTGTCACCATTGTATTGATCATGTTGTAATTAATATGATGCAAGGGCTTCGAACTTGCATAATAGGAGTCTCCTGTCTTGCCATAGAATTACTAATCTCCTTACTAGCGTGAGAAGGGGGTTTCGATTCTATTAAAGACAAGGATGCGAGCATTATCCCTCCCACCCACCCATCCACCCTTTTTTCTGTTTCTTATTCCACCCACCCTTGATATGATATGATATGATATGGCCTTTATAGTGCACCTATACACAGGTGTTTCAAGAGAGAACATTCTTTGGTTTGTTGTTCTTCCCATCCACCTACCCTTCTTTGTTTGTTGTTCTTACAGCTTCGGGCTGAGATGGTCTGTTCAAGAACACTTGTGACAGTTACAAGATGTGGAGAGTGCGTGAACAGGGAGCTTTGCTGGATTTTGTCTTCATAATTTATCATCTGGTCTGTGCAGTGGAAGTCTGGATGAAGACAGCTACAGAAAGAGGAGTTGGGATTGGAGTAAAGGACTTATATAGAGGCGGGTCCCTGCTCATTGGTCTCCTGCAGGGCATGACCTGTCCTCAAGGATGGATTGGGGAGTCCCCCTTACATTGACATTGAACTCTATTTAGTTCTGTTTTTCAAACTTTTTTGTTTGTAAAAGTTTTTTTTTTTTTGCTGCTGTGGTTTCAGAGTAAAGATTGTAATGCATAGTTTTAATTGTATTACTTGATTTGTTTTTTATCTTTGTGTAAATCTTATAAATAAATAAATAAAACATTTTTAAAAAGATTGTAATGCATAATACTCGCCTCCTTGTCTTTAATAGAATCTAAACCCCCTTCTCATGCTACTGAGGGGGATTAGTCATTATAAAGGACAACAAGTCCCATAATGCAAAGTTAAAACCAGGACTGGACCCGTGTGTCCCAAATGGAATGTATAATATCAGCATGAATGCAAGCATCTGTGTGCAACCTGTAGCTCCCAGGTCCAAATCTCAGAATGGCCATTCCAGTGCATCCTTTGGAATTCAATAAATTGGGTAATAATAATACCCATTATTAAAGCGCTTAAAAGTAAAGGAACCTGACATGAAGCATTACATAACAATGTGACAATCTTAATATGAATGAGGCATTTAAACGATGATCAAAGAAACATTGCTAAAAAAAGGAACATTGCAAGCTAAATGGATACCAATTGTGACCTTGTGTGCAGATCGTGAGACAGATACGCCAAACCAGATTTTAACATTTTTTTCTTTTAAAATTCATTAACTTTTGCAATTGATTTGGCATCAGAAAGTTTTTGCAAACAAGAACTCGGGTCGAATGTGTTTGACGAACGCGTCGAAATAAACCAATGTGTATGAATCCTGTTAAATATATATATATATATTTAAAACGTATAAACAACACATCACCTAGGATTCCATCAGCTACATGAGAAGGCCCGGATTGTCGAGCACGTGCAGCTTGGCGTCCGCACCTGGCCGCTGGCTTTTCATTAAAGCTCTGCTGAAGCGCGGGGAGCGGAAGGAGCAGAGAGCGATGCACCCGGTCTGGGTGGACGTGCTGCCTCCGACGGAGTTTCCAGGTGTCATGCGACACGGTAAGCAAGGCGCTAGGATCGAGGGCTTCCGATTTTGTGAGCGGGGTGAGCTCTGGCTTTACAGAATGAGAGCGCCAGGCCCCGGGAGCTGTCGCAGTGAGTAGAGCCTGAGCGGGAAAACCTGGTCGCGGGCGCGTTTTAGTAGGTGTTGAAGTGGCACGGGTCTTAGGCCTCAGTGGGGGAGCGCCGGTTTAATGTAATGGGGAACGGAGGAGGAAGAGTTGGGGAGGTGGGTGTTAGGAGCGAAGATTGGGGAGAGGGGGGGACAAGCGGGGGGACGTTGTTGGCAAAAGCGAGTTAGCCGGGGAACGGTTGCTCACCTTTGTATTGCGTGAGGGAGAAAGGGCAGAATTTATCTGTTGGAAAATGTCAACATGTATCCTAAGCATCACAAGGATTGACACCAGTCTTTGATACCGAGTAGAGCCAGGGAATTTTCATTAGAAAATATTGCCAAACGACGTTTTTTTAACATGTGCAGTATTTGAATTGTCATATGGGGCAAATCCATGTGTGTATTTGAGCATACTTGCCAACATTCTGTGATCAAAAATATCAGTAGTAAACCGTGTGACCCGTATGTGAGATAATTGTCCAGGATACATTTTAGTGAGCGTTTAGCTACATTGAAAATTGTACTTTCATCCAAACGTGTAACACGGAAATACTGTTTAGTTTAAAAAAAAATGGCCTCTTGTTTTGTCACTACTAAACGGGAAGAAAGCCTGCTGTCCCTAAAAGCAAACGTCCTTTTTGTTTGGGGGGGGGCGGTGTTAGAATGTCTTATCAAGGTTCTATACAAAATATATGCACTTAAATAGTAATTTTTTGCAGTTCACTGTGGCTCGGCAACACCAAGCAAGCCTTGTTCACGCTAGTGCAAAGATCCGGAGTGCAAAAGGCATCAACAGAGGGTCCTAGTGGTTGAAATGCGTTCAACGGTTCTGGAAATGCAAGATTTCCGTTGGCTTGGCTCCCTGGGTGCTGTGAGTCCCACTCCAGGGGCTCTGAGACAAGATGAGTATTTGTTCTCAGGCTCCTGAACACAGGGCAGGGTGCAACACAGTGAGGTCCTGGGAACGGCTCTATCTGGCAGAGAGGCAGGTCTTGTTCCAGAAGCAGGTTCACCCCAATGGTCTCTGGGGATGGTTGGGGGACAGAGCCTTTGCCTTGTAACACCTGCCCCCCCCCTCAGAACTGGGGGACTCTGGCAAGGACTGCTCTCCTAGAAGGGTCCACATGAAATCTTTGAATCATCTTTTGGACTCCAATCATTGAAGTGGTGGAACACCCCTTCTTTTAAAGTCCACAGGTGATTAGACTAAAGTGAGCCTGCAATCCTTGTTCTTGTCTTGAAAGAAGTGGGCTTTGCCCTTCTAAAATTACACCCAGAAGTGCTTTGCTCCAGAGGAAGTGGAAGGCAGGGGATACGCAAGATGGTGTTAGTCTTCCGCCACTGCAGCCTGTCTGGCCAGAATACACATACCGCTCATAGGAGCCGACATGTTTGATCTCAAATTGGATGCGAAAGTAATGAAAATAAATAGTTTTTTTTCCTTTTGAGTTAACACCCTGCTTCCCCCCCCCCCCCGAACCCTCTGCACCCTACTAGCCCACACCCCAACTCCAGGTGAATTCTAGTGAGATATTTGTGAGAATTGTCTGGTTGGCATAGCAACTGGCAATCTAAGTTCCCTAACCATATTTGCTGCAATGGGTGCTGTCCTTCTCAGCTGCACAGCAGCTTCATTTTTGGCTATTTTTCCTCAGACAATTTGGATGCTTTTGACTGCAGATCTGTTTTTTTTTCTTTTTCTTTCCCCTCCTGAGGCTGCCTTTCTACACCCACCCCCATTACCTGTGCTGGTGGTTGAGTTTTGTTTGGGCTACTTTTTAACAAGTCCTCCTGAGGCTGCTTTGTTCCAACTATAATCGCCCACCCTCTCTACCCCTAATCTCTCCCAACACGATCTCCAACCTGCCCCATTCTGACTCTCTGCCCCCTCATCCTACTCCCACACTCTCGCTTTTATTTCTTACTCTCAACCTTTCTCACTCCTATTTCCTCTTGCTCATCATCTATGGCGCACTGTCATCGTGTCCTCTTTTGCTCTGTTCTCCTTCCTTCCGATTCTCTTGCACACCTGCACCTCTTATCGCATCCACCTTTGAAACTTTGCATTCTCCTTGTACCCTGCTACCTGTAAATGCAGTAACGGCAAAAGTAATTGCTCTGCCAGTTGTGTTGGGGAGCGGTAGTCCCGGCCCCCAAGAGGTTTTACATGAGGCGGAGACTTAAGAGTGTGTCGTACATGCTTGGGGCGGTTATAGAGGGGGAGAAATTTGTAGATGGAGGGTGCATTATTCACAGGTTATTATACGCTTGGGTGTAGATTGCGCAGGGAGTGATGCAGCATCTAAGAAAACAGTCGCCATCTGGAAATTGAGGCTTTCTGCCGTGTGCATGCAGGGTTGGGTTGCAGCATGGGCAGCAACGAAAAAGACAAAGCACATGAAGATTCATAAACGTCTAATTTTCTCATACTATTAGCACTTTTTCCCAGAAGGAATGCACCCGGCAAGGCAATGAGGGGGGTTGAGTGCTCCCTGTGGAATGTTTCCTCTTGAGAAGGCGGGCAAGAGCCTGCAACCTCCACCAGGTCCCCTCCCCGGCTAGCTGCACGCCTGCACCGCCTCCTGGGTAACACTTCCACTTGGGGGCTGTTTCTGTATCCCTACAGCCCCTACCAGCTCTTGTCACTTGATGTCTGCGCTGGCCGTACTTTAAATTTTTTTGTTTTATTTATTACCGTTGATGCTATGTTCTGCACTGCCCCCTCCCCTGCACTGGCGTGGTCTCCATGCCCCCTGGCCTAGTAAGATCATTGTCTCTCTATTCCCCCTCCCTTCATCGCACATTGCAACACATGTGTATTGGCGCGTTATAAATGCCATATCATACCAGTCCAAATCCTAAATGATGGTGCCCAGGTTCCCCGTCCCAAGACCCCAGCATTCAGTGTTCCAGCCCACCAACCAACTGTTAAATCGACAATTTATCAGGAAGATCACAGCAGAATATCCTGAACTCCTGTGATTTGTGGTGCGAGGTGCAAGAGTGGGAAAGTAACACATTTAAGCCTGGGGTGGGAAGAAGTGGAACGGTGCCGACGCGTCTGGGTTCGAGCAGGTAGTTATTATGACCTTGAAAGTAGCCTCTGCCCCCTTGTCTGCATTACCAAGTGCACATTAGTCCACAGATAGATGCACTGAATTGTGTTCGTAATTGCCAATTAGGAACTGTGCGCTTGATGACCTACAATTAAGGTCCCCACGTGGAAGACTGGGCAGGAGAAGCTGGGACCAATGACCTGGCATCCCATATGGAATAGGCTTTGTGTATAGGGTCACACCAACCAGATATGTGGAACAGTAATTTATGTGATGTACTTTAGTTGTAATGTTTTAAGAATTATTACTGATGCTGATTTTGCCAGAGCGCTCCATAGCAGTAGAGTTCTTTTTTGGCACATATCTTAATTTGTGTGCGATTAACCTTGTTCTCCTTGCAAGAGGTGGGATGAGCCTTTTTCCCTAGTTGGTTGTATTTTTTTAAAATGTATTTATTTCTGGTGTGAACTTTGAGGGGTCTCTCTACTTGTTTGTTTTATTGAACGTTTGTGGTTTATTTATTGGATGTTGGTATGGCGCCTATACACTCTTGTGGCACCTGGAAACGCCAGAAGATGTGGGGGTGGGGAGCATGGGAATCAAAAAGCACAAGACAGTTAACTGGCCTTGTGACAATCCTACCGTGCATACGTGGAGTGCAAGGGGGAGGAGGGAGTAGTGGGGTACCCCTGGGGTGGGTAAGTACCAGGGGAGGCGTTGAGTGTGGTGGGCAGTGAGAAAGGGAGCCCGAGGGCAAGTGCTGGCAAAGGATGCTGGGGGGGACTGGTGGGGGGTAGGGGTGGTGGTCTGGGTCCTGTATGACTCTGAAGGGACCAGGCCCCAATAGCAGTGGTAGATAGTTTAGAACAGGAGAAAAAGGACGTTTCCAGAATTTAGGAAGACCTGGCTCAAGGTGGGTGGGGGTGGAGGAGAGGCTGTTCCAGAGGGAGGAGCCAGCCGAGGAAAGGGATCTACCTCCCACTCTTTGCTTCGAGAAACGTTTGCCCTGTAGAGTTGGAGCCAGAAGAACAAAGTACTCTGGCGTGAGGTATTTTGGGAGGGAACGCTGGATGTAAAGTGGTGCCAGGCCCCAGACAGCCTTTTGGATGATGCAAAGGGTCTTGAATTTGATCCTTGCGATCACCGGGAGCCACTGGAGAGATTTTAGCACTGGAGAGATGTGGTCCGAAGGTTTGAGGCCAAGGATAACTCTTGCAGTCCTGTTCGGGATTAGTTGAAGGGGGCAAAGGGAGGAAAGAGGCAGGAAGAGGATATTGCAGTAGTCCAGCCTAGAGAGAACCAGGGATCTGGAGACATTGAACACCCGGGGGAAGGCGAGGAAAAGTAGAATGTCCCTGAGGAGATGAAGCTGAAAATTGGACTTCTTGGCAAGGTCCATGATGTGCGGAGAGAGGGCGAGGTCAAAGATACCAAGTGGGTGAGGGAAGAGGAACCAAGGCATCTGGAAAGAGTGGGTGCAGGGAGGGGAACAAGGAGCAGGCCTCCCAATGAGAAGGATCTCTGTTACTAAGATTAAGGCAGAGCTCATTGGCACAGCACCATGCTTGCATAGCAGTCAGGCAGTCGGGGATGAGGAGGTAGGTGAAGTCAGCTTGAAGCAGAGCTGTGTGTCTACACAACATTGGAAATGTGGGGAGAAACTGGAGAGGAGGGGCCTGGTAGATGTTGATGCAGCATGGTTATAGGATAGGGATGCCACAGGTGTAGTGAGGTGAAGGAGAGAAAAGGACCCATTTTCCCTTGAGAAAGTTTGTTAGAAAGGAACTAGGTCAGCCATGCCACTGCCCTGTCCGTGATGCCTATGGTATCATGGAGATGGTTTATGCGGATGGACTGGTTGACTGTGCCAAAAGCAGAAGAAAGTTCAGAACCGAGGGAGTGTTAGTCCAGGTTAGAGAGTAGGTCTTCACAGGTGTTAAGGAGAGCAGTTTCCACCATGCCTCTGGCTGCCCTGAAACCGGACTAGTGGTCATGGAGGCAGCTAGCCATGTCGGTGTGGTGCATCAGTTTTGGAATGACAATCCTCTCCATGAGTTTGCCCAAAAAAAGGGGTGATGGAGAGAGGGCGATAGTTATCCAGGCAAGAAGGGTAAGCAGACCTCTTTTATTAGGAGAGGGTGCACAAGAGTGCTTAAGTAGTTGAGGGAAGCAGCCTGTGGCAAATGGGGAGTGGTTGCACAGGTCAGACAAGGCTGGAGTGAGAGCCAATGTTGTCCTTGATGGTTCTGGAGAAGCAGGGGAGCACCTGGTCAGAGGAGACTTTCATAGAGCGGCCATCTCTAGAGATCTCATCTGGTGCAATGGGAGAGTATTGGGGCAAGGGGGAATCCAGGAGGTGAGAGAAGGTTGCGGGCGGCAGATGGCTGAGAAAAGAATGTCAAGAGTTTTGGTCGGAAAAGTGGGTGGCCAGTGCAGAGCAGATGGCCTGGGAGGGGGAGGAGAGGCACCTGCAGTACGATTTGCAAGTTCCTTGCAGATTTTAGAGTTCAGCCATGTTATTGGTGGCTCCAGAGATGTGGGCTTGGACAATGGTATTTCCTCTGGTGTAGGCGGCAGGCCAGTTTGTCAGGGGGATGAGCTAGAAGTCTGCCATTTCCGCTCTGCAGCTTTGCACTTGCGTTTCAAAGCAGCCAAGTCAATCATAAGAGTTGCATTTGGAGATGGGCGTCATGCGGATCCTCACGATAGGGGCAATGGTGTTGGCAATAGAGATGGAGGTTAGTTGGAGCAGAGTCAGAAGAAGATGGAGGTTAGTTGGAGCAGAGTCAGAAGTGGGGTCTGACGAAGGGGGCGGAGGAGGCTCATTCGTCACTGCCACCGGCTTCATTGGTAGCATGACTGAGAAGGGGACTGGCAGTGGAGTATGGGGACAGGGGAGGTCAAGGTGGGAAGCGTAGAGTGGTGAGACCAGGAGGGGGGGGGGCTAGTGAGTGGGTTGGAGAGGGGATGTCTGTTAAGATGAGCATATTCAAGGTGTGTGGGCCAGAGGGAAGGATAGTGAGGGTAAGAGTGTTGTAAAGGTCTTGGAAGAGAACAGTGGCCACATCAGGGGTGTTGAGGAAGGTCAGTTTGTCAGTTTGGGGGAGGAGGCAAGAAAAGATGATGGGTTGGCCCATTCTGAGGGGAAGAGGGGGGTTGGGGTCTGAGAGAAAGTAGGCGAGACAGACAGCCTGCAGACAAGGGTTTCAAAGGATGAGTAGGTTTGAATAGGGATGTTGAATTCTGGATTCAGAATGCCCCAGGCCAAAATGATGGATCTTCGAAACGAGACCTTGTTACAGGACATATTGACCTGATGGTCTTGGCAGCTAGGCCCAATGCGCCGTTTGTTTCTTGAATTGCCATCCAAAGATCTCAGCGAGCTATTTAGAGACAGGCTTGAATTGGACTGGCTTCGGACTACTCAAATTCTCCTAACCTGAGTTTTGTTTTCCAAGGAACAGAGTGCTTTCACTGGCTTTTAACAAAGCATGCTTCTCTAGGAACATATGGGGAGAGCCAGGCAAGAGCAGATCACCTGGTCAATACAAAGGTGCAACTTTCAGGTTCCAAGGAGGTAGGGGAGTGACTCAACTGGCATAGCTGCCAACGGAACTCGTCCCAGAGAATAAAGCAGCAGGGTTTGTCACTAGAGAAATTGGTAGACTGACTTTACTGCAGGTGAGGCATACCTAGGGTGCGCTCCCACCAGTGGGTGGTCACACACCAAGTAGTTTGCACTCATTTGGGCTGAGAAGGTGCTTGGGCTCACCAGACAATTGGTGAGCACCATGTCGAGGGTGGTGATAAATGAGCATTTGATGGACAAGAATGGGGTGGATCTTGTTAGGAAAGATTTCATAATTGTATTAAATTTTCCCTCCATGTGTCGACCCCCAAACATTTTGCTGCTGTTTAGAGACCATTGACTGACTTTGCCAGAGAAGCACAGCCTTCAGCTGCACTCCTCTGGGCTTTCGCTCACTTTTTATGGGGAAACTGACATGCCCTTAAGACACTCAGTACTTGGAGACTTAGTTTCCCTGAGTCCTTTCCTCATGTTGCAACTTTTGTGCAACATGTAACAAGTGTGCAATATATCTTACCATACAGCACACTTGGGTCTCTAGTCATTTCCAAAGGCCCTAGATACTCTCGCTGGACTTTTTATGAACTGTGGAGATGTGTCATGGACAGGACTGGTGGCAGCTATCTTCTCGCATTATTTTTAACCCTTTCCTGCCATGATAACTGCGTTTGGCGCAAATAGGTGGCCTGGCTCCAAAATAGTCATGCCACAAGGTTTTGTCCTGTCCTTTGGCCATCTTGCCCCTTCACCTTCCCCAGGTCGAGTCGACCCGGGTCAGTCCTTATTTGTTCACGCACTTTCCTGCGAATCCCAATGCTTTCGCAGGCGTGTGTGCATGCCTCCAGGATGTGGGCTGGAATGTCTGGTCCACGAGTGTGTGTTTGAGCAGATCTCCCATTGGGTCCTCTCGGTTTTGGCGCGAAGGGAACTTTTTACTACCATGTCGATCTAGTGGGACCAACTATTCTCGGCACCTTCATCAAACACTGCAAGTAAGCTTTCTCGGAAGTGTCCATGGGCCAACCAGTGGATTGACAAGCTTACCCAGTTGCTTTGCTCTGTCACCACCGCCGTTTCGAGGAGGCCCTCAACTTGGTCTACAGCTAGCTCTGTGTCCACGGCATCCTTGTACCGAATTTCATACACTCTGCGTTCCCAGGTCTGTAGTGAGACGAGTGAGCCAGGACCGGAGTAGACGCGGTTACTGTGTTGCCCTGCCGCGGCAACGTCCTGCTGCATTTGTGACCCTCGTGCCCCTGAAGCCTGCTGCAGTGCGGGACGATTCATCCACCTGGAGCAGAGAAATCGCCACTGTCCTGTTTGGGAATCATCGCTGTAGCTCAGGAACTAAAAGGTGTTGAGACGTCCTTTTTACCGTAGACTGACCTGCCGAAGTTTGGGTCCGCTTGCGTCGGGGACCGGTGAGTACTCAAAACCCTAACCGGTAGCCCCTAGTGCAAGGGCCCATTTTTTTAAACACGAGTGGCCCCTGGGGGCCCCTCTGCTTTCCACTGCTATATAATAGACTCCATCTCAAACTGCCTCTGCCTTCAAGTGGAGGTCCTGCTTGAATAGTGGGAACTTGTTCTGCATCGCCTCATCCACCTTCCCGAGCTGCTAGAGACCCCTGAAGAGACCCTGTTCTGCCCATTGGAACCACTCTGTGTGTTTGCATTGCATGTACTATTGAGCACAAGGCTCCTCTTCTTAGGGCTTGGACTGCCTCTTAGTTAGGTGTACTGTCGATGTTGAACTGCCTGTTTCCTTACCATCTAGGTTGTCGACATATTTCGTGCATTTACCCCTTTAGACCCCAATGGTCGTGTGTGTGTATGTATGTATATATATTGCTTGTGATGTGTTGGTTTACTTGGTGTTACTGTGATTCGTTTGCTATGATCTGTTACAAAGGCCTTGTAATAAATGTGTCTATTTTTTGATATAACACCTGTCTAGAGTAATTTGTAAGTGTCCTTGCTCTGTGTGCTCATTGAGGTCCTTCAGTTGCCTCACCCCTCCTGAGACTTAGTCTTGGCCGCCTGCCATAGCTACCCTGATTGGTCTGGCTTGCCCAGAGGTTACCCTGTTCCAAGAAACTAAATTGGCCTTCTCAACCTCTGCCCCTCCAGGTCAGAGTTCAGAAATTCATCTTAACGGCTCTTTCCCACAATGTACCTTGCACTAGCACTGCATTATTTGTGCACTTTTCTTAGCAGTCTTCTACTATTTCTCTGGGAGGACAAAGTATGTCCGGTGATAAACCCGGGGCAACTGAACTTGTTGATCACTTAAAGATGTAGGGCATCAATATGTTCAGAATGGCCTGTGGGCTTATCTTATGACTTTTAATCAAGGATGCACATTTGGTTTCCCCTCCTGCCACCCATTGAAGATTCCTACAATTCATGTGGGACAGTCTCCACTCCCTCTTTTTCGCCTTTACGAAGGCCCTGAAACAATAGCAGCGGTCCCCAAAATGTCTGGATGATTATACTTGGATGGCAGAATTGTCATTTCCCAATTACAGGAAGGAATGGTGTATTATCTTCGTAACCCTATGCACACTATTAAGGTTCCATTATCAACTAGCAAACCACCTACTAATGCCTACCAGCAGTCTGTAATTCTATGATTTACAAAGTGACATGTCTTTGCACCCTGATCTTTAACTTCGCCAAAAGTGAAGTAAAAAAGTTCAGATAATTTCTCCACTGAGGCGCGTGTGTCTCAGAACTAGCGAAGCTAAGGGGTCTAATGGGCACCTCCATACAGGCCCATCAGCATCTCAAAATAATGCTCGCTTGGGCCAAGCCTTTCTAGGCACAGGTAGTGCCTCAGACTGAGAGGCCTTGATAGAGTTCCACTGGTGGCTGAAACGCATGACCACCTAGAATGTGCATGCCTGAACTTGCAATCATCTGCTTGCAGGAATATTTGGAGTACTGCATCTCTTACAACCTATGTAGTCCTTTATTATCCCAAGCTGTCCCGCTTCTTCAGCTTGCATCTTGCTTTGAAGCTGCGGCAGGTGTAATTCTGCGCCCATGGGGAATGTAATAAATTCCACTCTCCTTCTCACTCCTAGCAAGAGCTTTAGCAAAAATTACGAGTAGGAAAGTTGTTGGGCCATCTGCATGGCAGTTTAGTTTCCGAGTGGCTGCATACCACGAAATCTGCAGAAGACGTAAGTGCTGGACCTTCCTTTGAGGGGCCATGTTCTTTCATAGCTCAACTGATGAACTTTTGTAGAGAAGTACTTTTACTGCAAAATCACTGTGCATCCTAACAAAACCTAGTTGCTAGAAATGTACTTTCCTCCACTCCTGGCAACAACCCTGTCCCACCATATCCTGTCCCCTCTAAACGCAGCATGTCTCGCCCTCGTAAGAACAGTAGCTTCATCTCCTTCTCCTGCCGACCCACTGACCCTTTACCACACCCCTACCGCACTGAATCCGCTGAAGAGGAAAACCCTGGTCTGCCTCCATGTCTCTCTACCCCTCACCAACACTACCCAGCCTCCCTTTTTCTCTGACCTTCACCCTACTTCCACCCCCTCTCTATTGACTTCTCACCTTGCACCCCAGACCCTCCCTTTCCATCAACTCACTCAAGACCTTTTCCCCCACCCAATAACCCTCTGTCCTCTCACCCGCGCCTCCTATTCCCTCCCCCCTCTCACATATCCCCCCCCGCGCGCCTACTCTTCCCAGCCCGCGTGGACTTACACCACCGCCCGTCCTCACTAACCCTGAGCACCTCTCCCCTCCTATTTCCCCCCCACCACCGACTGTGCATCGCATACTCCATGACCACACCCCACTTGGAAGTCAAGTGCATCCTTTTTAATGCACGCTCTTTAGCGAAAACAGACATAGCATCTTCAACCTCCTCTCATCCGTCAAACCTGACCTAGTTTTTATCAATGAAACCTGGTTCTCGGATGACCATGCCCCTATTGCAAATGGGGCAATCCTCCCCGGCTACTCACTCATACCGCCCAACAGCCCTAAAGAGGAGGCGGCCCTTTTCAAATCTCACTTCTGTCTCTCTCGTCGACTCTCGGACATGCATTACTTCATGTTAATCCCTCCTTGTGAAACTCGCACTACCTCCGACTTTCTCCCAGTTTCCTAATTATTTACAGAGCTCCTGGTTATGACAGACATTTCACAACCAACCTCCGACTCTGTAGCCACCATCCAACTAAATCGCCCTACAAACACACCTGAACTGAGGAATGCCTTAAAACTAAAACACTCCATGGAACGCAAATGGCGAACAGAAAAAAACAGCATTAGCAGGCCCATTTTCGCCTTGCACCACCGCAAATACACATCAGAAATCTGGAAAGCAAAAAAAAACAAAACACTACAACAATCGAATTCTCAACTGCAAAATCGCACCTCCGCCCGATCTAACACATCACAATCACTCTGACTCTCTCCCTCCACTTCAACACCACTGGTCTCGACAGAATGACTTCCCTCAATTACAAACTGTCCCGCCCCACAAACACCGACCAACCCAACTATTTCTGACCCCCACCTTGACACCTTCAAACCGTTCACCAGTGAGTAATTTCTAGGCCTGTCTGCTCACAAGCCTTCTGTTCTCCCCTAGAGTCCTGCCCCGCCTCACTCCTCAAAGAAATCTTCTCGTCCATCTTGCGCAGGAGAGCATGCAAGAACCATCCTAAATGACTCCCTCAGCTCCGGAATCTTCCCTGACGCCTTCAAAATTGCCCATGTCAAGCCTCTTCTTAAAGAACCTTCCCTTGACCCTAAAACCTACCGTCCCATCTCGAACACCAGATTCCTGGTAAAACTCATAGACTGAACGGCATACTCCCAACTAAACTCCTTTGTTAGCCCCCCGCCCCAATCTGGCTTCACACCTCGACATGGAACCGAAACCACTCTAGCCGCAATCTGGGATGACCTTAAGATCACTGCAGACTCTGCAGGATGCACTGCACTAATTCTCCTGGACTTTTCTGCAGCCTTTGACACGATTAATCACTCAATCCTCCTTGACCGCCTCCACTCCCTAGAAATCTGTGCAATTGCTCCCAAGTAGATTGCCTCCTTCCTCAACAATAGGAAACAAATATCCCTCCTCTCCCGTTTTGTCTCGGCTGCTCGCCCAGTTAATACTGGCGCATGTCTATCAGCCCTCCTATTCAATCTCTATATGTCCACCCTCCCCGGAATCATCCATCCGCACAATATCCTGTGCTACAACTACGCCAACAATACCCAAATCAAGTCCGCAATTCTGACCCCATCTCCCAGCCTGACCTTGCAGCCTGCCTCATATCGACCGCTGGATGACTATAAACCACCTCCTCCTGGTGTGCGACAACAGTAAACTTCTACCTCGTCCACTCCCCTGGCACCCCCCAGCATGGGCCTTCCGCCCACCCCCCTGCGCCACATTAAAAAACCTTGGATGGACTCTGGCCTAACCCTCTCCTGACAGATCAACGTCTCTAAAACTTGCCACTACCACCTCAAAATTCTTATGCGCATTTTCCCCTGCCTCTCCTTCCCGAACAGACTTGCTGCTGTTATGTCTATTGTAATGTCGAGACTGGACTATGCCCAAAGAGCGCAAAACGCTGCAGCTAAATGGCTTCTCGCCCTGGGTCCTAGAGACCACACCTCTCCAGCCCTCAGAACCCTCCACTGGCTCCCGTCGGACGAAGGGCCACCAAGACCCTGTGCATCACCCATCGTGCAGTGCAAAAGACTGGCCCTCTTTACCTACAAGGCAAGCACAAACCTTACCACCCACCCTGCACCTTAAGATCAAGCTCTGCCCTCCTTTTAGTGATCCCAACCACTGACTGTCAGGATCAGAGGATCCTCCTTCTCCGCATTGGTCCCGACTCTGTGGAATTCACTTCCACCAAACATCCGACACACCCAAGACTATGTGACTTTCCACAAATTACTAAAACATGGCTCTTTCCTTAAACACCATCACCAAACCTAAAGCGTTAGCCGTACTCCCAACATCCCAATGACTAGATTAAATTCACAATGGGACTACCGTGTCTCCAAGAATACACCCTCTAATCTGGATACAAGCAACTGCTTACGAACACTGAACAACGGCCTCTGACCCAACCGACAGGCTTTGATCGAGGGAACGGATGGTGGGAATAGATGAAATGATGGAGGGAACATACGGACAAAATTAATCAATGAAATAGTTGGTTTGGGTGGACAATAGCAATAGAATTCTGGAACGACGGATGGATTGAACTGATAGAATAGATGTGTGCAGAATAGATGGAAAAGATGGATGCAGATGAGATGAAGGCCAAGGAGGGAATGAACAATGATGAATAAGGAATCAGTGGATAGTATGTTCATAATGGATGGATGAAATGGTGAGAATAGATGAAACTAATAGAACAGCAGGCGGGGGTGGGGGGTGGTTGGAAGGAGTGGTTGGACGGATGGATGTCCCACCCTATCGCTGTAATCTCACCCCTCCCTGTATGTCCTCATATCACTGTGCTCCATGCCTGATCCCTTTGATGTCACTAGGTATCCCAGTGTATCGCCCAACCCTCTCGTCACCATATGTGCCTCATATGTCACTGTTGTACCCACTTTCTCTTCCACCACACTGCTATATATCTGCATTTCCCCCACCTATAACCATATTAACCCAATGTCACTATGTATCTTTATGTTCCCTGCCATCCTGTTCTCGTGCCTTGTCTCAGGCGTTCTTAAATGAACCACCAAGCCTACTCCCCTCTATACACATTACTCAACTAGTACACAGCTATACCCCCGATTAATACGGCCTAGCTGTTCACATACAAACATTACCCCACAAACACCTTATCACCCTATAAAACGCAGCCTTCCCATGATATTCCAGCCAAGCTGCTCGCATAAGCATCCTTCAGGCCTAACGCAGCCAATCCCAGATGTCCACCCACCAGATTGCAAACACATACAACTAATATCCGCTAGAATGCAGCTAACATCCAACAAATACACCAGCTGCACACGACTGGTGCACCCACGCACCTTTGACACCATCGATCTCTGCTGACCTCAACTGCGGGTTTCCAATTGTTTTCGACCAACCAGCGCTTTGAGGTCATAACAATTATATATAGAGCGCTATATAAATAGCAAGTAGCATAACAGGGAGATTGGTACTTTATGGTGGGTCTAGGTATTTATATTCTGACAGACCCAACATCCGACATGTTCTCGTTGGACAATCCTTTCCCGGACAGAGACCTCTATTTCCCCTCTTCTCATCTCCAAGAGTGTTCACTAAAATGTTGGCGATAGCGGCCTTTCTTAGGCTGCAAGAAGACTATGTATATTCCCATCTGGACGACTGCTTTCTGGGGTCCTATTATGCACCACTCCAATTTAGTCCAACTACTGTTCCATCTTGACCTGTCTGTGAACTGGTAGAAATTCTCCTTCTCTGAGGACCTGACTTTTCATACGGGTTTGATGGAATACGACAGTTTGCAGGGTTTCTGTTACAGAGGAGAGTGTGGTCCCTCTGTGGGACTTGCACCTGTTTCCTGCAATCAAGCCACATGACTGCATGGTGGTTTCAAAGGCAGTTGGGCTTAATGGCTTACGACTTCCTGGTGGCATCATTAGCGTGGCTCAAGATGAGACTAACAAATGTAGCACTGATGCAAGCTTGGCCTCAAGCATCGGACCCTCGGTCCCAGTGATGTTGGAGTTGAGGGAAGACCTGATTTGGTGGTCAAATTAGGACCACCTAATGAATGGAACTCTCTTTTTCAGAACCAGTCCATCAAGTGAACATTAAAATTTACTCCTAGGCTGGGGAGCAACAATGGATCATCTGGAGGTTTTAGACCTTTGGTCTCCGATGGTGTGAAGGGAGCAAATACTACTGTGCAGTTAATTGCAGTGGGTGTAAGTATTCGAATAGATGATGCCGTAATAATATTTTACATCAACCAGCGGGGGGAAACAAGATCTTGCCCCCTAATTCTGCTGGTGTTGCAGATGTGGAAATGGACAACCCAGGGAGGAATACTGCTACAAGCAATACATTTTCCAGGACTTGCAAATTCTGCAGTGGACTCCCTCAGTCTCTGAGCGACAAACCATGAATGGAAGCTAAACTACAAAGTATTCATTCTGATTTTTCACTAATTGAAGCTTCCGCGAAGTCAGCCCGTTTGCAACGGATCGTAAAAAAGCTCCCCTCAAGAGAAGTACTTGGTCCAAACTCTCTGGGAGTTGCTCCTGGAGATAACTTGATACATGTCTGTTTGCATTAGAAACACCCCTTCGCCCTCCCCACTCCCCCTGCCGCTGATAGATCAAGCACTTTTGAAACTAATTCCATGGATGGATTCCTGGTATTTTTATAGCACTGTGCTGGCTAACCGGGTTCTGGTTCTCTGACCTCATTAGTCTTTGCTTAAACCATTTATAACATTTGTCGCTGGTGTCTGGGGGTGGGTAATTATTCCCCCCCCCAACAATTTCGGCTTCCTTGGATAAAGTTCTTTAATCTTGTTAATTGCCACCACAGGAATCCAAATAGATTCTTACAAAACCTATATTGCTGCCCTGGTAGCAAATATAAGTTCAGACTCTTCTCCCTATTGAATCTGGTGCTGAACTGCCATTTTGAGCTCCATCTTTACCCGCTGGTCAAAACCCTTCATGTGGTACGTAATGCATTGTCACAAAATCTTTGAGCCTAAGCATAATTATAATTGGTTATTTATGACCTGCTTAATACTCGGAGGTTTCTAAGCATGGAATGGGGAATCGCACCTGTGTTGCTCTGCATCGTTTTGCTTCCAAGGCGAGTGCATTGCCCCTGACCTATCCTCCAGGATCAACATTAAATTGTTTTCCTGTCGCCATCACGTCAGTGAGTTGGCAAATTACAGGCACTTTGGGCTAAGGAATCCTTCACAACCCTCCATAGGGGTAAAGTGGTCCTACTGATCACCCCTCCTCTTGTGACTGTTTCAGATCAACCAAACCATTGCTTTACCTGTATTCTTCCATAATCCTTCTTTGGACGAGTAAAGGATTCTCCATAACTTGGATGGAAGGGTGATCAAGTTCTACCTTGATTGCGATGAGACTTCAGAACATTTTCAAATCTGTTTGTTTGGAACATCTAAGAAAGGAGCTTGGGCCTCTAAAGCCACCATTCAAAATGGAATGTCTCCTGCATTTTGAAAGCTCGTTAGGTTCAGGGCTTACCCTCACCCAAAGGTCTTCATGCCCGTTTGGTTTGTGTAGAGGCAGCTTTGGTGTTTAAGTCCATCCACCTAGTAATTCTGGTCCAGTACTTGGAAGTCTCCCATAAGTATGGAGGAAAGGGGACTGTCGCAACCCACATCCAGAAACCCCCGTGGCAAGCCCATGGGCCAGGAGGGGTCTTGGCTCGGGTCTCCAACAAACTTGGGCATCCTTTGCCTAGGCCCTCTTGGGGCCAGGCCCATACTTAATAAAGACTTGTGTTTAGGGAACTACTTCATTTCAAGTGCCAGCCAACATGGAGGCATCTACATAGCTTGGCTCCTTGGAACCAAGCTATGCGATATAGTGTTTTGGGTGTGGTAGCCTAGGAACTACTTTACCTGGACTACTTTCTTGAAGCTATTTAAACCACACCCGATGAGGATAGCACGCTTCGCGTTACTTTGCAATCCTGCAACGTGACGCTCATCGTGTTCAGCTGTACCCGTGAACCTCGGAAGAACAGCATCAGTAAAGAGACAAAAGGACATCGTTAGCAGCAGCTTACCTGTAATTTCATCATTAGCTGCCCACAGTTCCTGTGAACAGCATCCCAGGATCTGCAAAAAAGGAAAAAACAAGACATTAGACACTTTTACAACATAATGAATTGTGCCGAAAAGCTTACGACCAGCATCGGCTCGGGATTTCATACACCGGGTGAGCACCGCGATCTATGGAAAAGAAAAGACAACAGGTTAGCAAAGGCAAGGCATCGTAGCGCTGCGCATAGTGCCTACTTACCGTATCAAGGTGCTCTTAATACGCCATCATTTACCGGCGAGACCCAATTCAGCCAATGCATCACTTTAGACTTCCGCGCACCTAAGGAAGAGAGACATTATTTAAAGCAAGAAAGGCATGCAAGAATAACAATATACAACATCAATAAGACCTATCTGAAAGGCTCAAAACGGGCTGGCATCAGTGAAGTAACTAGATCGCATTCGCCCACAAAGCACAACGCGCCCCTGCCAAGAATGCAGGACGGAGAGCACACCTGAATTAACAAGAAGGTGAGAGGTCCAGAGGGGCTGCGGGCATACGGGGGGGGGCGTGGTGGTGGTGGTGGTGGTGGCGGCGTGGGGGGGAATGGGATTGCTTACCGCAGTTGCCCAGTCTTGAACATTGCCCACCTGTATTCCAGGCAGAACTTCCCCGCTGGTCACACCTGGGAACGGCAGAGAAGGATACTGAGAACCTACGGCTGGGTGGCGTCCCCGTGGATACCAGGTGAGCGTAACGGGGACAGGATGTAGGCATGAGAATCGCGGTACGCCTAGTCCAGAGTCTCCTTTCCTCCAAATGCCCATGCCTCTAAAAGAGATATCCTTTAGCGATCAGCCGATCACTGATCTGTGTGATCGAAAAGGCCTGAAGGTGGGGGGGGGTCACTGGCACTGGCCTGCTCACAAACAAAATAAATGCCGGGGTTTGTTGCTACCAAAAATTATTCCCGTCCCGGAAGTATGGAGGAAAAGGCACTCTGGACTAATGGTATGTGAGTAACCTTTTCTATTCCACTAATTTAATTGAATTTGAGGATCACAAACTGGTTCGCCTGATTTTGAAATGGCTGTCGGCGGGCCACTGTGCACTACACTTCGCCCTGTTCACCAAATAAAGGTCCGGCAAGGAAAAGGGACAACTTTATACACGCTGGCTGTCTTGGAGCACTGAGTTTTCAAGCTGCTTGAGGAATAAAATGGGTTGCTGGCACAGTGTCATCCCATGTACGTCTAATCGCTCCATACTTTGAACAATAGGTTGCAGTTTGGTTCAATGCCCGTTTTCATTAAATTATGCATCTGCCAATGTGTACTTCTGTATTGTTCACTAGAACTATTAGCCACGGCATAAATTAGTTTTCAAAAATGAATCATCTGTGTTTGCTAATTAAAATGTTCTTGATTCGCCAACAAACCCATTTGATTAGCAATGGTATACTAATATTGTTAATGTTGCCAGAAGTTTTTTGTAGCCAAGGCAGAAAACAAGCAACATTACAGCATTTTTGTGTCTCTGATGTGTGACATTAGTAAAAGAGTCAGGCTTTGCAAATTCTTTAGTTCGCTAGTCCTGCAGGTCTGGTCACTTAGTTTACCTACTCGACTTAAGAGAAAGGCACTCTGTCTGTGGCAACAGATGACAAAAATGTAATGCACTTTCAGTGAAAAGGTTCATGTCACCAAAGACCCACTAGGTCTGGCACGCTGCTGTCTGTCATCCGGAGGCCAGCCATGCACAGTGAAACTTTCATTTGACATTTACTGCAAATAAAGTAAATTAAATAAGTTTCAAACATTCCCTGCAAATGGTACTCGCCCTTCATAAAATCTACTCGACTATGAGTGGGCGAGTAGATATTTCGTGCCCTGGATGAGTGTTAAAGGTAGCTGCACGAATGGACACTAATTGATACAATAAAAAGACTCTGAAAACTGTTTGGCCACCTCCCTCACGTTTGTGCTTGTACAAGGCAATCCTAGTGAACGAGGCAATCTTAATCCGCTAATCGTCATCCATGGACAGGAGTTGACACCAGATGGTCGACAGAGATGGTATTGACAGTATTGATTCAATGTGGGAACTCTACCCGGTCACTTATTCTTGTGATTAACCTATATAATCCTCCAAATGGTACTTTTAATAAGGTGAAACAGTGTGTGATCCTAAACATTCGATTATCTTACTAGGAGATTTCAATGGCGGATTAGCAGAATCGTCTTGTCCTGATATGGAGAAATGTAAATCAGGTCCATATAAACCTCGCATTGATAATCGACAGGGAAAAAGGGTGTGATGAGTTGTTTCAATCCTTTAAATTAAAGGTGCTGAATGGCAATCGTCCCAGTGATGTGATGAGAGAACTCACGAGAATAGGAAGACTGAGTAGGTCTACCAAGGATTATATTGTAGCAAATGAGCCGGCAGTAGATATTGTGTATGACACGACTGTTGTCGTGAAGAAATTGATCACCTTCTTTATCTGATGTTAACAAATGGTAAGGAAGACAAAAATAAATACGATTTTTAGCTGGAAACACCATGGTTAACAATGCTGGGAATCGTATAATATGGAGTGCAACTAATTTGGCAAAATGTAATCCAATAGTGGAAGTAGAACTCACTAACTTTATTAATAAATTCAAAGCATCTGTAGACACTACAGATGTAACTATGTTGGAGGCATTTGAAAATGCTATAGCTGCAATACAACAAGTCTCTGCGCACAAACGCAAATATAACTCTACACATGATCCATAAGAATAAGCCCACATATTATGATGTCCATAATGCTAAGAAACTGCTGGGCAAAACGATAAGGTCAATTATATCTACTAAGCAGTGTGATGCTCATGTAAAAATTAAAATTGCTAAATGTGAATCCAGAAAAGACTAATGAAATTTGGCGTACTCTGGCCCAGCTGGTTAGATCAAATAACACACAAGGTATATGGACGGTAGTAAATCAATCGCTAATTGTGTGGGGTAGCATGAATGGTTTGCTCATGTTGATAAAAAGCTGGGAGCCCAGAATCCTATTGATGAAATATCTGAAGTGATGGTAAATGAATGGGGGTGGAGTCTTTGTTGTAGAAATTAAAGGGTTGAACTTATCTCTTCCCTCTTTGCAAGCTATGGGACCTGACTGTATGTGTAACGCATTGCTAAAACCTTCGCCAGAGAAATGGGCCAATGCTTACACTTATTGCTTGAGTGGATAGGGAAACCTAGCAAGATACCAAAAACATGGCAGGAAAGTATCAGATTACCTATACATAAAAAAAAAAGATGCTCCAAAGATCCAAGCAATTATCGCAAATCCTTCGCTAAAACATTACACAAGGAACTGATACAATGGATTAATCCATGTCATGCTTTGCCATCAGATCAATCTGGATTTTTGTGTCAAATCGACTCTTCACAATATTACAATAGTGATATCAGCAATTGAATATACATGGGCTAGATGACTACCTATATATGGGGCGTCTATAGACTTTTCAGCCGCATTTGATACCATTCTGAGAAATAGACTCTGGAACAAACACTAGAATATTCCATCTGGCTTGCTTTCATTGATAAAACTATTTTATATGCGACTGTGAAAGTGAGACTAGATGGAAAGGGAGATTAACATCTTGAGGTGTTACGTAGGGTTGCAATCTAGCTGGAACCCTATATAACTTATATTTAGCAGATGTACCTGTGGCTTTTAATATAATTATGTCAAATTACCTTAAAATGGGTCCTCTTAACGTGGGTTGGCTTGGCTATGCGGATGACCGCTTTGCAGGGATCGCTCAAATCAAAGGTGCCAAAACCGACGAGCCGGTTTGTCGGTGGCAACCTGGAGCAGTCTCCACTGACGAGCCGGCTCGGCGGTGGCACTAAGTACACTTTTAAAGATGTTTTTTAGAAGGCGCTGTGCATAGTTACATTCTATGGCTTTATCCATATTTTAGCTGCTTCCGTTAAATTGGTGACCTTTCCTGTGCTGTGACATTATTTGTTCCCTAGTTTGAGGAGGCTTGCCCCTGATTAGGGTAAACTGGAAGTCTTCAAACGCAATCCCGTTTTTGGAAACTGCCGCTTGTTACGCAGTCTTGCCTTATTCTATGAGTGAAGGATCAAATAAAGTTGGAAGCATGCTCGCCTCCACTGTGAAGGGCTACCCTCATTTCACACAGAATTGTGACCACCTCATGTGCTGTATATGTTGTAACAAGCAGGTCCTGTGGAGGCTGTATCCGCAAAGGAGAGGTTTGAATCGGTCCTTTGGTGCAAGACTTTAATCTCTTGCCGGGACCAGTCTTGCTACTAATGTGGAGGAGGAGGGACATGCTATTGGTGGATGGGCTTTCTTTATCGTGGCATAATCTGTTTTATGTAGCGCTTCCCTTGAATTTTGGTTATAGTTTCTCACTGGAAACCTAGCACCTGGGCCTTCGGGTCTTTGAATGACCTGTGAGGGTATTTTTCTATGAATTGTGTTCTGCCTACATTTGGTAACTTCCATGGTCCACAACAGCATGGTGGAGCGCCTCTGGATTGGTATTTAATTTGAAAAATAAATAATTTTCAACCTTTGCAAGCTGAGGGTAACCTTTGCAGATAAAATTTAGCATGGCAGTAAAACGTTGGTGTAAGTGACTGAAAACATTTGAGCAGAGGTCTCTGGTACATTCGAGTCCATATTATTTGGTTTGCAGTACATGGCAAGCCATGAAAACTGTCACACGCATGATCTGCACAACGATGTGGGAGGGACAAGGTTGCACCAGCATGACATTGGAACAAGTACTCTTTATACTGTGCTTGGCAAAATGTTGATGCTCGAATTCAATGCTTCTCTAATTTTAATCTTTTAAATGGGGGTTTCCTGCTGAATTTCCAGTGACTACAAGTTTCCAAACTAGGTTCAGCATCCTAGCATAAGGTGGTCAGTTGGCTATCAAACAGATGACCAATTAATTAAATGTTTTGTTGGAACCTTAGAAATTAAAGTGCATTCCTGGAGAATGCTGCTCCTGGAGCACTGATCAGTATGGGTCTTGTAGATCTACTGCGTTTCCATAGTGAGTAGACACTTCAAAGATTTCTTTATTCCTTGAACTTACGAAGCTCCCTTTTGCTTGATGTCTTGCTCTATTGCTACAGCATTACCCATGACCTCTAAGGAAGATTGTGTAATAGATGTACACCTTATCGAAAGCGTTAGGATTGACCTGTTCAAATTGACCAGTTTGCGGTATGTTTTCATAGAGGTGTCACGCCTTCAAGTTTGATATCCCTGTCATTTTATTCAAAAACTTGTTAACTTTAGATGTACTAGTTCTTGACAACTTACTTTGGGACACAGTTGGCAAATGTGATTAAAACTGCTCAACTTGTTGGACTTCTCCCGGAGTACCAGCAATCTCTGAGCACAAGTGTTAAATGTACAACCTTGCCCTGGATACCCAAAAGCAGTTGGAGGTGGAGAGAAAGGGTGTAGTATGTCCGGATTTCCTAGTAATAGATAGTTTATTCATAATTTGCTGTGGCGAACACTCATTTCCCCGCTGCTTCTGAAAGGCAACCCCAGGAATCTTAAGAGGTATGCATATAAACCATCTACATTCTGGAAAATCTTTTCACCTTTGTCCTTCCGTATAGTTTTAAAGGAATTACTGTAAGCGGACATTGCACTGTGCTCAACTGCCACTTCTATACTGGGCATTATGGATTTTACTAGGTGCATGGGGCCACAACCAGCCCCTTCATAACTTTTTCCATCAAGTAATGGTGCAATAATTTCTTTATGCTTCATGAAAGAAGGGCTTTGTGTTCTAGTATGAAACAAATTGCCCACATTGTCAATGCTGCACACTTTTCTTACTAGTTATGTTACATGCTTCCTTGTGCACAGAATGAGTGTGACAAGTTATTTTTTTTATTTTGAATTTTGTAAATTAAGGCTTGAATGATAGTCCATCGCAGATCATGCTCAGGTTGGCTTCCATGGAAGTTGATTATTGTATTGGCACCACATCTCTGTGACGGATAAGTCTAGTTTTGTTGGCTTTTCATTTGGCGATGGCCCAACTGCTTGCGTCAATCTTACTCTTGCATCCTTTCCTCCATACCTATTTAGTCCATTGGGACAGGAGCACTTTTTAGTTATCATGTTCCTTCCCCTGGGTTGTGTAGTAAGCACAAAAGTGATGGGTGGAAGGTTTCGAATGAATCTGAACCACTGGCATTGCTCTGCACAGCGAAAGCGCACATAGCGCAGCACACACAACAAAAGTAGGCGGAACAGGGGGTGTAACACGCGGAATGACGTGTGAAAAAGAAGGCGGCGTAACGGGGGGGGAAGTACTGCTGGGAAGTACACGGAACGCCCACGCGAACCACACGTATTCATGGAATCGAATAGGGCAAACCCGCGCACGGGCAAAGACACGCACAGGCCTAATCACGTCTGCCACACGAAGGCAGGCGGTAGCGTCCGTGCACATTACAAAAATGTGCACAAATAAAAAGCACGCATATACTAAGTGGGGTACGTGTATTTCAGGGGTGCGCGGGAAGTTTCACACGCAATTTCAGCAGGGTACGTGTATTTCTGGGGTTCGCAGGAAGTTTTATACGCGAAGGGCAACACCCGTGCGCAATACGTCACAGACGCGCTTACACGCTAAGGGCCTTTGGTCAAATGAAATCGCGTACGTGTGCTGACGCGCTTACGTGCTAAGGGCCTTTCCTCGAATTACACGCTGACGTGCAATTTTTTCACGTGCCAAATCACTCCGTATCAAGCTGGCCACGCGAGAACACACCGAAGACCACGCTCCTGCCCTGAAGGCCGACATTACTGCCCCCCCCCCCCCCCCCCCCCCGAGCACGCTCCCATCTGCCATCTGCTACTGCCTGATTGCCTGCTGCCCACGTGCCCTGCCATTTGCTGCCTGCATGTCAGCCAGGGGTGCTGTTGCTGTGACCACCCCTGCTGGAACCGAATAATCCCTACTGGGATTCCATCGCTCCACAGCCCAGCCCCAGGACCCAGTTGCCCACCCACTCCTGCGTCTGGGGTTGCCATGTCCAGCACTACACCATCTGGCGGCACTGGCAACCCCCAGGCAGAGGGCCACCACCTTCACTGCCACCGAAGTTGGTGTCCTGGTGGAGCAAGTCCTGGGGCAGTATGATGCCCTCTTCGGAAGGTCGCACGCCAACTAGGAAGGACGGACCAGGATTTGGACGGACATCATGACTGTCATCAACGCGGAGGGGGTGGCAGTCAGCGAATTCCATCATGTCAAGAAGCGCTGGGAGGACTTCAGGTCCAGGACCCGCAACAAGGCCCGGCGCCTCTTGAAGGCAGCGGATTCTAAGGGGCACCGGGGCCACCTGTTGGAAGACCAAATGAGGGTCCTGGAACGCGTATGCCCAGCGCTCCACGTCAAGGTCCTTGAGAGGCACACCCGTCTGGAGTCGAGCGGTAAGTGTACATGCATACTGATGGGAAGCTGTGCGTGTGGTGGTGTGCCAGTAGTGTGCAGGTTGCACGTGTGATTTTGGTAGGGACATGTATGGATGTGTATGTACAGGGCCGTGAGGCTGACACATGCGAGACACATGGGTGGTGTATTTGTGGGTAAGCATGCAGGCCAAATGCAGTTGTGTGAGCACACATGTTTGAATGTGTATGTCAGTTGTTAAGGTTGTGGTGTCACACATGATGTTGGTTCCAGCTGCATGTATATGCACTGTGTGCATGTATGTGTATCTGACAAGTGTGCAACTGTCATGCAACATGGATACATGTGAGACTGATATGTAGAAGACTGATTGCCAGATGTGACATGGATGCCGATCGCATCACTTGGTTGAGGTGTACACATGCATGTAAGTGTGGTGGCGTGTGTGCATGTCTAGTGCACGTCTAGTGCACTCCCTGTGTCTCATGTGATGTCTGGCTCACCTTTGCCTGCTCATGCTGTTGTATGTGTATGGATGGTGCTGGCTGTTGCGATATGGCTGTGGAATAGCTCATGTGTGTGATTTGAAATGACGTGTGTTGGGGATTGTGATGCCACATCTGAAGTTTGACAATGACACTCGTGTGCAACTGTCATGTGTGTATGAGTCCATTGTACAGTGCCCTGATGCCTGTGTCCTATCTCTCCCTGGCTGCAGCGTCAACTGAAGAAGAGGGCGGAGAGGGTGCTGTGGAGCACAGCGGCAGGGATCGCACCGCCAGCCGGAGACGCAAGGCCCGGCTCCCCTCCCAGGTTGTCATCTCGTCGGGGAGTGAGGAATCCGGTGCCGCGTCCCAGGTTGCAGAGGTCCAAGAGGCGGAGGTCTGAGTTGGACTCGGCAGCTGAGACCCCACAGGGCCCGGCGGAGGAAGATGGCACTGAGTCATCCAGGTTGGTGGGGTGGTTTGGTGGAGGAGGAGGCCGTGCAAGGGACAGACGCGGTCTGGAGGTAGGGATTCCACTGGTGCTAGCGGTGCAGTGCAGGGGCAGGAGGCAGCACAGGCTGCCGCGGAGGTGCCCGTGTGTAATCCTGTCCCCGCATCATCTTGCACTAGCAGGGATACCTACGTCCAGACCAGTTTTCAGGCAGGGGATGAGCTTATGACAACTGGCCTTCCTCTGCCTGCGGACGTGGCTATCCGAGACCGGGGTTGAACCTGTCCTGGGTGGTATGGCGTTGCGTCAATGGGCCATGCGAGGTGAAATGCAGTCTTTTCATGGGGACACTGCATGTCGTCTCGAATGGCTCGTTGACAACGTCGACCTACTGGGACAGGTCACCAGGGCCGGATTCCTCAGTTTGCTGGGACTTGTTTTCCGACCCCCCCCCCCATCTCAACTGAACCCCCCCCCCCCCCCCCTCATGCGCCAGTCGTACTCAGTGCTATCTTCCCACCCATGTGTCACCTGGGTGCCCTGTGGAGCTGCCTCTGACCCTGCAGCCAGGCTGGTGGAGGACGCATCCCTGCCACAGTCGGGAGTCAGACGTCCAGCAGGGGTGGCCACCTCAACTGCACCCCAGCCGTAGGAGGATGTGCAGGCAGCAAGAGCCAGGGCACGGGCAGAGGCACAGCAGCCGCAACAAGGTGGGAGCCATGATGGCTGGGGGCCTTCGTCATCGGAGGGGCAGGCATCGGCCAGAGGGCAGGAGGACCCAGGACGGGAAGTGTCTTCCATGTGGCAGCGGTTAGGCCATGCCATAGATGCGGAGTGGCAGCGGGCAGAAGGCTCACGATGGCCGGGGCGGAGAACTCCATGCGGAGGGCCCTGAGGCGGGCTGAGTGCCTCGAGGCAATTCGCAGGGAGTTGGAGGAGAACATGTCGTCGTCCCTGCAAACCCTCGGGGCCATGGAAGAGGACCGCCTACGGGACATTGAGCAGGAGTACGATGATGCCCTGGCCCGGGACATCCAAAAGTGAGCCGTCGGACTAGCATGCTGCCCTTCTAAATAGTTAGATAGTGTTAGGTTTCCTTTGGTTTTTTTCTTTATTTTGGTTGCGCTTGGACAATGCACCCCGTTTCTGTATATAGTCTTATTAGGTAGTATATTTGATAGGTTTCATTTCTTCAGTTGGGATCATGGACCCTGGATTTTTCATCTGTATATAGTTCACTATTGGATTCACTTTTTTTTTTGGGGATTTCCCCATGGAGCAATGGTTTTTTGTTTTTTCCCTTGGATTTGCTTTGTTGGACTGAGACTTTGGAGACCTTTCCTTTGGATTATGATTTCTTGTTTTTCATTATTTTACAGACCTGCAGCTTTTCTTTTTTTTATTCCCATTGTGGTTTGTTTGATTTTAATTCCATTCATGTTGCTTTTAATACATTTTTTTTTCTTCATACTTCGATGTGTGGTATTATCTCATTGGTTTCATGCATGTCATGATTATGGGTTTTCACATTCACTTGCAGTGTGTGTGTGTGTGTGTGTGTGTGTGTGTGTGTGTGTCGGACATGTGTTCATTTACATACTTGCCATTGGGGTTGTATCATGTAATTGCCTTTTATGTGGGTGGATGCAATACTTGGTTGGGTCTTTGGGCTGGGGAGGCTAGCCATAAGGGCCATGATTGAGGATCGTCTTTACCTGGGGGCAGGGGGACATGAGTGGGGGGCCTGCTGGCAGGTGCCCTGCACTGCTGGGGGGTGAGGGTGCAAGGGGACATGAGTGGGGGCCTGCTGGCAGGTGCCCTGCACTGCTGTGGGGGTGCAAGGGGACATGAGTGGGGTCCTGCTGGCACTGCCGGGGGTTCAAGGGGACATGAGTTGGTGATCAGTAGTGCAAGGAGACATGTGGCTTTGCTGGGGGGCATGTCCATGTTGGGTGGGCTGCCTGCGGGACATGACCAGGGGTGCAGGGTAGTCCCCTGTAGTGTGGGCTGCCTGCAGGGGCCGTGGAGGGTGTACAGGGAACACCTGGGAGGACCCACACTGCCAAATCACGTGTAGGACTCCCTGGTACCTCCTAAATACACGTACCACGCTCCAATCGCGTGTGAAACTTCCCGCGCACCCCTGTAATACACGTACCCTGCTCACACAGGGCCAATCGCGTGGGGGGTATTACTGGGGTTCCCGTGAACCCCAGTAATAGACGTACCCCGCTTGCCATGCTGGTACAGGGTTGGCGCAGCCCTTTGCGCTGGATTGGGGATTTTGATGGCTTTTCCCTGCGCAAGGGGCGTTCTTGGGGGGGCATAACTGGCGCTGCTACAGGGTCACTGCGCCACGGCTGGTTTTGGTAGCTGAAATCCATGAATACACTGTGCGCAGAAATGGATTTTAGCGCACGCGGCTGGCCCAGAGATTCGCACGCACACACTGTGCGCCAGCCGCGTGCGCCACTTGTGCGCTAAATTCTATGAATTACCCCCTCAGTGTTTAGGTCCTGAGCACCTTTTGGAGTTCTGCTTTTAGTGTGATAGCATTCACTTCAGGCACTTGAGTGAAGACTTGTCAGCCTGGAGGACGTTTTAATCACACTCCTCCACAGATCAGAATTCATAGTAGATTGGAGACATCCGGTGAGTACTTGACTTTTCAGGGCACCCCCTTCCGAGTGACGCCTTCCCCAGCTCATGAAGTTCAGGGAGGGGACTTGTTGACTCTAGCACCACCAGGGTTCTACCTGAGGTACCCCTTTCGGGGACTAAGCTCTATAGCAGGGGCCGTTCCAAGGTTCTGCCTGCTTGAGGCTAAACCTACCAGGGACACCCAGAGGTGCCATGAATAGGGTCTAAATCAATTACCAGCCAGGCCCCTCCTTCATGGTATGAGGAAACTGAGTAAAAATAAGAGTCTTCTCCTGAAGGGGCGAAGAAAAGCACTGGCCACCCAGAGGTTGGAGGTACGCCTAAAGATTAGAAATGCAGATATTGGAGAGGATCCCTCAAGAAGGTCTGAAGAATTATTGAACGCTCCTACATTAACCGTCAAAACCCGGAAGGCCGTAAACGTCTGTGATGCACATTTCTCAGAAGGCCTCAAAATGGTAGCGCCTTAGTCTGTGACCTCGTATGCCATTTGGACAATGCATTAACCCGCTACGTTGGTTAACCCAGTTCTAGTTCCATGCCCAATATGTCTTTGGGAAGAGACCTGTTTTGCCCTAGGGTGGATTTGACACCTCACACAATATCCTGTCAACGTCCCTTTTCTTCCCACCTTGTTTACGTTCAGTATGTTGGCCCATTGGGCGGGGTGTGCGGACGTGGAGGAACCTTCCTTAGACTGGCCAATTCCAACACCACCGCCAAAACAAACCTTTCTTTCGTACCCATGAGCTACTTAAAGACCTCTTCAGCAAAGCTTTTCAGCAGCCTCTGGGAAACTGTCTGCTGGATGGGCCGGCTCATGTGGAACGTCCGCCTGAAACAAAGACTGATCCATGACCACAAATGCTGGTGTCCTGCAGACAAGGTAGCAGTCACCGCTGATATGGGGTCAGCGGTTTAAAGGAAGACAAGGAGGAGCGATCTTCAGTTCGGGGTTTTGATGATGACTTTGAGAGGCAGATTTGTTACCTATAGCTTCTGCCCCTCCCACAGTTCAGTATTGCACAGGTGAGAAAAGACAGTATCTCGCGAACCAAGCCAAGGTTACCATGAGCGAGAGAGAGACATTAATATTAGCTAATAAATGCAGGGTGAGAAAATTCCAAACCTGGTCCCATCACACATGGCCCATAATTGAAGAACACGGTCTTGCCATTAGTATGGAAATGAGGGATGGTATCTTCTTTAAAGGAAAGCAGTCCATGGACCTCACTCCCACTACTGCTGTCTCTGTCATGTTGGTTAGTAAGAAGCAAACCAATAGAATGTTAGGCCGCCCATTACATATTATGCCAACCAATAGCTCATTTCCGAGATGTCTTTCTACTTTTTATCGATTTCTTGAGGAGCCATCCGACCATGCAGCAGACCAGCATTACCCAATCAGAAATGTAACCCTTCTAGAATGTAGATGTAGTTGCCGCTATCATTGAATGTCTATAGAATTGGGTATCTAAGATTACAGTATGATGAATATTGGATATATAAAATGTTTTGATAATTGAGGGCCTTAAGAATGATCTGCTTGTATGCTGTCCCTGCTTTATTTTGATGATGGTAAAGCTGGGTTTTGTCTTGCACTTGTCTATTTCTGTTATTGAGTCTGGCTCCAGAACCTCTGTCATTTGGGACTTCCCATTCCATCTTAATGTTTTGGATTTAATGTCTTACCTTGACATTCCAACACATCTGAAGTGATTTCCTTGTTTTATTTTATTGGGAGCTCTAACCTTGAAAGCACCAAGATCGCACTAGCCTTATCCAGCAAAGACCTTTTAGCTGAAGCTGGAAGGGTGTAGGCAAAACTGTGCGTGAACAAGAAAGTAGATTCCCGATTGCTCTTCAGAGGAGATTTCCTTAACCACTTGTCGTCAACAGTCGTAGCTGCTGCAACTCCAAATCTTCCATGTCTATGGCCTTAATTCCACAAATGGAGGTTGGTTCTAATTTGCTTTGGCAGGCCAACAGACGCCATTGTTGCTGCTGCCAATTTGAATCTGGAGAGTGAACGCCTTTCGCCAAGTGTGGCTCCATGCAACCAAGTTTGTTAAGATGTTCCGGAGACCTTTCTGGAGCTACCTAGGTAAAGGGCGCTGTCGCAGCTCAACTGAGGAGCTGGCCAAGACAGAAGCAAGTACCTTAACTGCAAAGTCACTTTCTGTTCTTACGACACCCTCTGCCCTGAAGTCCACATTTCCACAAAGATTACATTTTTTTTCCTTTAGATGCTTTGCTGTATTTCACAACTTTTGAGATCTGAAGTCCTGATTACTGGAGCAGTAACCGGCGTAAAGCGCTAAGGACAGCAAGTTGGGGAATTTTCTTTCATATGCGGCTTAATCTTCAGACACAGCTTCCTCTGATAAGACCACCAAGTGATGGTTGGAATTATCCCACGAAACGTTTACAAATGAATTTCTCGCCATCTGGAGGCTTGAAAGACAATAACTGATGCTTGGGTCATGTCTGTGTTCTGCAATGGATATGTGGGACCATAAAACAATTCCTATCATGGTCTAGCCCCTGCTCTGGTTGACCATGCATCAGTCTTAGACAATCTCCTAGGGGGGTGTGGAACACTATTAGCCCTCCCCCCACCTGCTTTCCTATTTCGGGGCCTATGTGCACTGTGTTACTCCTAGATTACTTACATCACATACTCCTATTTTACTCCTATGGGCACAATAACAGAAGTCCCAAAACACATGAATCGATTCAATTATAACAATAGAATACATTTATTCATGTACAGCAAGGCATGATGCAAGCAATGTAATGCAAATATCGAATTTGCGCCTTTATACTTTTGGTGCAAATCTACCATGCAGTGTAGTTACTGTAAGCCTTACAGGCTTCTAATGCAAGCCTGTGATTCTAATGCAGCCTAATGCAAGCATCAGCATTCCTCTCCAATCCACACAATACTTCACTCTCTCTAAGACAATCCTAGTCTGATTTCCCTTTCCCAAACCCAAAGCTCTTTGTGAGTGTCTGTTCTAATCCATCAGTTTAGGCCATGAACCATACTTCCCATTTGAGCTTCCCATGGTCTCATCTCGCCCATCACTCCCTTAATCAGCTCTTTGTCAAGTCTGGTCACTCGAACTGCCTTTGCCAAGCTCTCGATCTCTCCCAAGCTAGTCTGCCAAGGCTGCATCAATGCCAACAAAACGCCTCTCTCAATCATCAAAGAGAGCAGTTCCATCCAAAACTCCATCTAGAACCAGCATCTCTCGATCTCATGCAAGCCAGACGTCTCCATCGAACTCCATCTAAGTCGTCAAACTCCTATCTCTTCACCTCTGGTTATACTGAGCAATGACTTGTACAAATCCCTATGGTTACTTTAAGCATTCCTTCTTTGCTCTGTGTCAGCATTCTATATTTGAGCAGTGCCTCAAAGTCTGTGTTGTATGTACTTTCACTCCATGTTCTGGTCAAACGCTGCGTGTTCTGTCAGCGTGACATTTCAAAGCATATCTCTATCATGGCTGCCTTCTGTCTGCCTGCGGTGCAAAACACATCTATTTCTCCATTCATACCACTGTTAGCTTCACGAAATCCCTCTCTCCTCCAGAGAACAGGCCATCTCTCCTCTCATGCAAAAGCACTTCTCCCTTCATCCATGTCAAAAGCTCCTCTGCTGCCTGGCCCCCACCTTTTCTGTCTCTGCGAACACCAGCCCAAGGCGGATTAGGCCTCCTTTGCCTTCTCCACTCGGACAAGGTTCATCTGTGCATGCCAAGAAACGGTGGTTTACATTCCTTTCCTCACACTTATTCATAACAATCTCTGCACAGAACCAAATGGCACTTCTGTGTCTCCTTCCAGAAATGGCTTTAATAATGCCATAGGCTTTATTCTTTCTAGCGTTTACTCTTTCTCTCGCACACCCAAGCGCTATCTATATGCTCACTCAATGCATATTCTAAGTGCGTGTCTCTCAACATGCATACATAATACATATCTCTAAATGTGTAACTACAAATATACCTTGTCTCGAAATGGCACTACATGTCTCTGCGAATATACCAGGCCTCAATCATTCTCTATAGTGCCTAGCATGTTTCTCTCAGCCGAAGTGCTACATAAATGGCATAATACATAATTCTAAAAGCATCTCTCAACATATATGGCAATAACATAACTAAGCAAACCCTTCATATAACGGGGCCTATTTCTCTCTTCAAATGCATGGTAATAATGTGAATAGTATAATGTTACTATTTCATGTACTCCTAATCAGTACTAATCAGATGATGGATAACTAAACAGGATAAATGGATAACTGGATTCCTAAAGGGGTAATAATGGGTAACCATGAGTAATGATTCTCTAACAATAGGTAATGATGGGTAATGGTTCTGTAATGATAGAATGGAGTGGCCCGATTTGTTATCAGGTTCTAAAGATGTGTCCTCCCCCTCCCACCTGGTTCACCCATCATGCCCCCCCCCCCCTTCCATTGCTCAAAGGAGCACACTACCCTAGATCTGTCGGAACTCTTAACTCCACCTGGAATGGTTCAATATGCCGACCCCCACACAGCTTATCTACAACAGGAAGCTTTCCTATGTGTAGCTGTGTATTTCCATATTCTGATCTGGCCCCAGCACTGGAAATGTCTTTGTCCCGATAAACCAAAAGGAAGGCCGCTGTACTGGGAGCTTGGCCCAAAGCATTTTACAGAAAATGCTAATCAATGGCGGCCTTCCTCAGGCTACGAGGGTGTTGCATGCCGCCATATTTGGGCAATGGGTTCCTCTGGTCTCATTTGCTAGCGAAGGTGATTGCTGAAAGGCAAGCACTGCTTCACCCTCTGTTCCGCCTTGGCCTATCAATGAACTGGAGGAAATCCTCTGGTCACCCAAGACCCGAAGTTCATCAGATTTCGGTAGCCAGGGTTTTTGTCATGAAGGAATGCATTACTGAACCAACCTGTGCCCTTTTCCTAAATTCGACCCACAATGATGGTTGCAGTCTGTTTGGCTTGATGGCTTCCAGCTTTCTTGAGGTTCTATTGGCAAGGCTAAAGCTACCATTTCACGTTGGCTAGTTTCATGCATAACAGAAGCTCCTACTGTTCAAGGCCTACTGGCACTGAGAGGTCTTCATGCTCATCCTGTGCATAGGAAAGTAGACTTTCTAGAAATATGTCCCTTGGGAGTCCATTGCTAAAGCAGCCACGTGGGGCTCTCCCTCAGATTAATTTTCAGACACTACTGTCTAGCTCTTAGTTCTTTAGCTAATGCTCTGGTTGGTCAGGCGGTTCTTAAACCTTTTAAATGGGGTATTTAGCCATGCACCCAGTAACCGTTCTCAAGTGCTATGAAATCTCCCGTAAATATGGAGTGAAGGGGACGGGACATAGGAGCAAGCAAGCTTGTCACTGTCATTTTCTACATACACCTGCCCGCAGTACACTCTAAAAATCCTTTAGTTGCTAAAAGCATCTACCGTCATTGGTGATTGAAAGGGGCTGAACTGAGTGGTGGGGCTCAAGAAGGTGGGCTAAAGCCGACGCATGCCTAACATAAAAATGTTCAGTGCTAAAAAAAAAAGCACTTCGGTCCTGATGGACCAAATATCCCATTGAGTGTGAAGGAAAGGAGATTTTGGACTAAGTTGGTGGGGGTTCATTTGATCAGTGATTTCTGAGCAAGAACTGTAGCGTTCTATTGTGGGAAAGCAACATGAAGGTTGGATAGTAGAGTGCAGTAAGTGTAGGTTGGACACAAATAACATGTGCATAGCTTTACATCTAGGCATGTCGGGCCTTGTTGAATGCCCTGAGACCTAACTCCCTAGCCAAGAGGTAACGGGAAAGAAGAGTATGCAAAAAGTCGATGCATGCTTTACTTTTGTACTTTTGTATCTAATTTGCTGCAGGGTTCGAAATTGAGATTCAATGAGCTGGAACTGAAACCAGCGTCGGCAGCAATGAAGGAGGATATCTTGTTAGAGTAAAGGATTTACATGGGGGGGGGGGGGGGGGTTTGCCTATTAGTTGTTGGCAGGGCATGACCTGGCCTTCATCTTGGTTTGGTATTCTTCCCTTCAATGTGGTTGAAATACTGTTTTCAGTCTTAGTTTAAAGAACTTGTTGTGTTCATTTTTTTTTTCTTTGCTGCTGTGGTGTCAGTATCATTTGTAATGCATAATATGAAGCCTCTTGTCTTGACATAGAATCTACAAATGGCATTTCAGCAATAATCTTGATTTTCAAAAAACTCTTGTGATGAAATAATTGTAATTTATTTTCTACAGATTTATATATTGGCTGCAAGATGAGCAGTGGTAGATCTAAATGTGAAGTGCAGCCCTACAGATAAGGGGCGTATCGGCCACTTTTAAAATGCTCCCAACAAAAAATAGGACACTAACATGCAGAACCTTCTGCCCTTGCTTTCACCCACACAGCTCCATGGGTCTTTGTACCAGTAGTGCCTGTAGAGCTGTGCTGAAAACTCATTTGTCCCGCTGACGTGGGGTTGCTGCATGATTTGCTGCAGGCGTGTTTGTAGGGCAACAGCCAGGGAGGGGCAGAGGTCCTTATCTGGACCTGTAGCTATAAAAACGATCGGGCTCGTCTTGGAAATAGCCACCCGCTGTGCGCGTCCCCTGCAAACCACATCGCCCTCGGTGGAGTGCGCTTTTGCAGAATTGGTTCCTCTGGCACAATTTAGATTGTGGACTTTATTTCTACTTTAACATGTTTTTGAGCCAACCTTTCTTAGTTCGAAGATGGATGTTTACTTAAACTTTTTTGTTTAAAGCGAGAGTCCTCGTCCTCTTATAACATATTCAAACAGATGTTCTATTTTCACTTTGTGCTCGCGCTAATTTCCCTTTCTGTGGTGTTTTATTTTAGCCGTTACGCGCTGGCTGTTTTCCAGGCAGTACTCTATGAAGGGCAATACAAATATCAACCCTTCTGGCGTACTTGTTTAGCAGATATTCTCCCTACTGCAGTGAGTGATGAGCAGCTCCTCACTGTGTGGCAGACAGTGGCTGGTTTGCGTTGATTTTGAAGTTGTAGCCATTGGAACATTATGGTATAGTCCCTCACTGTCACTAGCTGTCCCCTGTGACCAATAAAAAATGGAACAGGGTGTTGTGGGCTGCGGATAGGGCCAGACCCCCTCCTGCACTCTCGGTGGGTTTGGTGTTGAATGCCACACATGTGGCCCGTTTACCTAATGACCTGTATCACATGTCCTTGTGCACTTGACATGAGCCTTGGGAGGGGGGGGCGTCCATACATTGCATCCCAAGTATATATTACAATGGCATGATGCAACATGGGTGGCCCCCAACATTTAAATTATATTGGTTTTATGTCAGCAAAGCAACCCTTACACATTTGAGATGGACGGGGATTTGCCTATAGAAAGGTTTAACAACAAAATCACGTACATTTAAAACTGCACCAGCAGGACACTGGGCATGGCACACACTTAAGAACCGATTTGTTAGTCCAGGCAGATGGTAGACCACTGATGTGCCCTTTTACAGAGTTCAAATTATGCCTACAGGCAGTTTGCTGGATCATAGCTTTGGGCTAGCAACGTCACTGTGTCCACTTTAAGTGTTCCACCCATATGCAGGAACACAAGTTTCACTAAAATACATTTCAGTCACCTGGGCTATATGCAGTATGTGTGATTAATTCTTCGGTCCTTACTCGCCAGAGAAAAGTTTGATTGGGGGTGGAAGCGGGCTGATGTAGGTTGCGGTCATAGGCATGGTCCACCTCGTTCCGCTTTCTTGCTCTTCCCCCCCAGGCAGGAGACTCACATTTTGGCTGCCTCCGTTTGTCCCCCCCCCACCCCAGGTGGGAGCCATTTATAGAGCCAAACTGGGTTCAGTGTAGCAGCGGCCCTGACATTGTCAGCGGCTGTGGTGGAAACCGCTTCTGTCTCCAGTGGGTTCTGCTTCCCGCTGCTGCTCTGGTGTTATGCGCCCTTGCCAGCGGTTGACGGGACTGTCCCTGTCATGTAGAGGATGGTGTGAATAGGCTCCGACTGGGGACTCCAGCGCCGGGTGCCCCTGCATAGGACCTAGCTGGTGAACCAGTGGTTGTCGGGACTGCCCCTGACCTATTTTGGATGATGTCTGCAAGCCCGTACTGGGGTCTCCAGTGGTGGATGCCAGAGCACCTTGGCACTTTGTCAGCATAGCTGACGGTCCTTGGACCAGGTTCAACACAGGATATGGGAGTGCGTCATGGCGGGGTGCTCCCTGCAGTGCGCTCTGGCATGGGCAGGCCTGACCTGAGCTTCTTGGATCCTCGTCACCATTGTTAACGGGACTCCAGATAGTGCCTGGCCCCTCCTGCGCTCTTGTTCGAACACAGGTCAGCTTGGTGTTCAACTGCCAAATGTGAGCCTGTGCAGCCCTTTTACTTAATGACATCATGTGGGAGGGGTTCAGACATTACATCGGGCATGTACACACAGTTTGCGGGTTTAAATTGGGTCAGAGCTGCCTCAGCTTTTTTATGGTAAGCTCTGTACATAAGTATCGTCATTTTGGATAATGTAAGTGCACATAGTGCCAGAGCTGGCCTTGGTGGGCCGTCCTGGGCGACTGCTTGGTGTGCCCAGCCATTAGCCTCACCAGCTCGGCCGAGTCTTTCATGGTAGCCCCCGAGCTGGTGTGGGGAGAAAACGTGGCAGGTGCCCCATTGAACAACGGGGAACAGATCAGCATCTATTGAAAACATTGTTGCCTCCTCCTGTTAGACCCCTCCCCCCAATATGACCAGGGGTGCCCTCCCCCCAATATGACCAGGGGTGCCCTCCCCCCAATATGACCAGGGGTGCCCTCCCCCCAATATACCAGGGGTGCACTGGAGGGGAGGGGAGGGGAGGGTAGGGTGTGAGCTGCGGGGTGAAAATACAGCCCCAGGGTGACAGACTGAGGCCATGCTAGGCGCCTAGTGTGAGTGGGAAGCTGGTTAATGGTGAGTTCCATTGAAATATAAAAGTCAGTAAAAAACTGTGATTTCCGACAAGGTATAGTGAAATATAAATGGGCCTATTTCAACTCTACTAAAATGGACAGGTGCTCCAGTGAAAAGGGAAATCTAAAAACTGCTGGATATACCCAATGCATGGGAAAAGAAGTGTGGCTGGAAATGCTGTTTTTTTTTTTCCTAAAATATGGAAAGTTACAATTTCAACTTGGAGACCAGCATGTGGCATTGACTTCTATGCAGCACACGATTGATGCAGAAATCCAAAGTGAAGCCAAACATTTTGCATTTGTTCATTTAAGACTGTTTTTATGTAAGTAAAAAAAAAAAAAAAAAACCTGGTTTCTATGTAATTGTGGCCTATGTGTGAATAATAACAAATGGACTTATCTGTTCAAACAGTATGTAAAGAACGACTATTGTAAACCTGCCCAGATGCAATACTAAATGTTACATATAACCACATCATGGCAAGCTGTACAAGTATGGATGCAGCTTGTGCTTTTTCACTGAAATGAAATTGCAAGCTTCAGGCCTTTGGCTGTGGCCCACTGGGAGAAAACGGGCCTTGGTTTCAGTTAAATGCAAAACAAATATAAAGAATTAGATCAGAATTGTGGAGGGGTAGATAAGCTGGCCGGCAGAAATGAGCTTTAAGGTCAGGCCTTCCCATTTAACTGTGCATTAGTGGGCCACAGAAATACTCTACCTCAAGAAATGGCCTTCAGAGACTCTAATGGATTTTCGAACGCTGTGTAGGAACAGATCCTACTGATAAACATGTTTGTGTCCGGTCGCAGAGAAATGAAACTAAAAAAAAAAAAGGGGGGTGGGGTGGGCTCTACATATGAAACTGAACTCTCATGAGAAGCATTGGCTGATTAACATAGGATTACATTTTCTTTAATAAAAAGAACATTGTGTGTTCCAGTGAGCTCATTCCAGACTCTTATTGAAGGGGAAGACTCCTATTGAAAGGGATAAGAAGCTGGTCGGTACCTTGTAAATATGAATTTGATGTATAGAATTTGAGTTATGAAGAAAATTATGATTTTGGCCTTCTCATAATTCCCAGGAAATGGCAAGTTGGTGTGGTGATGGTTTGTGAAATAAATGTTTGAATCTTCAAGGGCCAGATTTGTAACTATTTTGGCTTGGGAGCAAATGAATATCTTCTCCCAGGAAGAGCATGTCGAAATGAGATTAGCATTTTCCAACTCGCCATAAAATATAGAACTCCAAATGTAGATTTGTACCTACATTGTCTAAAAAATTAAAGTAGCTGCCATGCTAACGCTGAAAAGGTAAACCCAATCGTTATTTTGGGATGATGTATCGTTTCGCTCAGCCTCCATCATCCACACCTACCAACTCCTTGTCCTATCAGCAGGCAGTGGGCAAATATGAGGGGGGGAGGTAGGGAGACGGCTAGCCAATTTGTTTTGTGGGAATTGTTAAAATGTGAGTGTCATCTGCCCTATAAGAGATCAGTTTTCAATCTCAGCGGGACGGACTCTTGACTTTGTCCACTCTATTCCAGGATGTACTCTACTGCTGGACTCTTGCGAGGAACAATTTAGCAGAGACACAAGGAGAGTTACCAAGGCCATCGGGGTAAAACTTGCCAAGAGAAAAGCTGTTTACCTGGAAAGGCCTGGAACCTTGCATGGGATACGCATTGGGAAGTCTAGAAGCTAGCTGGGCCTGCCATCTGAGGAGCCAGAGGAGGACTTTGGGCTGGGGGCTATCCTTGACCAATGCCTTTGACCAGATATGTGCTGTCCTTGGAGGAGCACTGCTGTTTGATGCCCCATAACTGTTAAGTATTTCAATCGGGCGATGTACCCTGGTCTCAGCTTAGTATGCAGCGCACAACCAAAATGCTTATTTTAATTATATATATTTTGAGTGATACACCACTCATATCACACCCCTTTTCAAATACCCCAGGTCACGATGGACCAGGAATCCGGCTGGTTGGTAAAGATAATATATATTTAAAATTCAAATCAAACATACTTTTTAATAGGGAGCAGCAATCGGCAATGTGACAGTAACACACAAGAAGGTATGTAATGCACTTAAATTCATTCACTCTTTAGCAACACAAAATAGAAAACAACACTTTTGGCTTGTTTGGAAAAATAGCACTTAAGTTAGGATTTCCCCCTGCGTATTCCTCAACCCACAAATGAGCAATTCTAAATAGATGTAAGGAAGCAGCAGGTAATCAGGAATAAGGAATAATAAACAGAATTCGAATACAACCGTCACTCCCCAAACAAGAGAAACTGATTTTAAACCCTACTGTTTAAAATGACATTTCGGCAATGGCTGAATAAAACACTGCAAAAATCCTTAAATCGGGACCAATTTTCTATGAGAGCAACATTGGAAAGATTCTAGCAATCATGAGCAGTAGTTTGAGCAAAAATAAACAATTCAAATTTGACGGGAAGGTCAAATAATTTAGAATGAAAATAACACATGTAAAACTTTGCAAAAATGTTGATTCTCGCATGCAGTTTTTAGGTTGGGATGTAGCTATAGGTCTTAGGTACACTCTGGAATTGAAATGAGGTCTCTAGCGATTAAACTGCGGGAGATTTGCAATGTAGAATGAGAGGTGTTTTTAGAAAAATGGTTAACGAAAACAGAAAAAATCAGTTTGGACAAGAAAAGATTTACTCTACACTAGAGCATGTAGGCTAGAATATCAAAGAGGGACACACTAATCTCTGGAGTTGATTCATGACTTCAACACCAGATCCCACAGCGCCTGCTCTGGCGGAACCAGACCGGCCACTCAAAATTGGGTTGATAGTTTAAGATTTACACAAGATAAAATGACTAAAGACATGGCGCTTTAGCAAGATAAAACAAGACAGTATTGCAATAAGGATTCTGACAAGGTTCTAAGTTGTTAAGGTAAGGGTAGGATGGTTTAGAGATTGGGATAGGGCAAGGTATGCTATAGTTTTCTATGATTCCTATTAACACTTACCATCCACTTTAATTTAGGATTTTAGACCGTCTAGGGTTCTGGTCATCACATGGATCTGGTCTAACCAAGGACAGCTGGGCAAATCTGGTGACACAGGATCATCTGGGCAGTTCTGGTCACTGGACTGCACTCGACTGGCGCTTCTGGTTATTGGATACTACCGTTCAGCCGGATGCCAAGTTTGGAGCAGGCATGCATCTAGTAGCAGCAAGCCAGGCTGGATCAGGATGCTTCCCTTGGGTTTTTGGGATTTTTAGAATTTGGGGCCTAGCTGAAAAGGGGTTCAGCAATGCATAGGCCTTGGCTTTGCAATGAAAATCTGGATCAACCATGATGAAGAAATCAGGAACAGGACGCCACGCAGGAATTCAGGAAGAAAGTTAGAAATCGGTGTATTGTGTGCTGTCAGGTGCCCTTATTTATCATGACAGATGACATCACTACAGTATATGGTAGGGGCAGGCATAATACCCACACCCATAATGCTAGGATTGGGCCAGAGCATAGTTTCCGCCTTGCCCCAAGCTGATTGGATCACAGAAACGGGATTCCATGTTTATGGGGTTACTTTTACAATGTCTAGAAACCTCCCCTAGCTACTGGAACCAAAATCAAATTTTGCTGTAAATACATATTTATGCAGTTATAACCTCTGAGAAAATCGGATGCACAGGGTACATATATTGCGCGTCTTATTTCAATCCAAATCCCAAGTCTGTGGGACCTGGTTTTGCCTTCCTGCTACATTTTGGCAATTTTAACCCTGAAAGATTTGGCCTAAAATCCCCGCTTTTGTACGCAGATGCGCATTTACCCCTGGGATGTGTACAAAATATTATGTTCGCAGCATCAATACTTTCCCCGCAATCTGTCATTTTTTTACAACTTCTGTTCCTTATGCAGTAGTGAGTTCTACCAAGTTTTCAAAGGAAGAGCATACCATTCTTGCTGCGCAGTTAAACGTCTTTTAAAGTTCAGTTAAACAATAACCTTTTTAAAACCAAATATCACTTGATTCGTTTTTTTTTTATTTCCCCCAACTGCAAGCAGCTGTCAATTCCTTTGAAGCAGGATGAGGGGCCTTTCTCTTGATTGAAGATTTTATTGCCCCTCACACTTGAAGGAGAGTCTCAGCTTGCTATTGTCCCAGCCTGGAGCAAAGACAAATGTCTGAGCTGGGGAAGTCCCTTTGTCCTGGTGCATTCAAAGTGTTCCAGCTATCAATTGGCGCTTTCCTGTTCCAGAAGTTTGAGGTGTCACCCTTTCTCAGGGTTAGCAACTGGCAGACCAAATGGTTATTTTTTTTTTATATAGTTTACCAACTTAGCCTAGGAGTTTTTACATCTTGAGTTAAACCTATGGAATCGGAACAGTTTATAAATGTACTTTTACCAGCAACAAATATTTTTACATTGCTAAATAAGCAGGCCTTTACCCAACAATGTAATTTTAAATAGGCGATTTTCTCTCTTCAGTCAGAAAAGGCCCATTTTACTATTTCTTTAAATTCGGTTTTCATCTCCAGCAAATACACTTTCTGCGCAGCTATAGTTCTTTTCTGGAGTGCTACAGCATGGATACATTTAACAGGCATCTATTTAGAGTCTTTCTCTGAACAGCTGATTCTTGATACTTTTGCAAAGAAAATAGACTTGTTTCCTGTGTAAAATGAAAACAAAGCCCTTGGTTGATTCTTTAAAGATACTTTTGACAGGAGCTGTCATTCAAATGAGGCCCGGTTCCTCTGAGGCCTAATGAATGATCCTGGACATTTACATTGCAGGGCCTTTTTAATCACAGTGGTTCATGGTAAATGGATGGATTTAACACCAAACAGCACTTATGGTTGAAAAAGGTGTCATTTTAAATAGGCATTTTGGGTTTTTCAGCAAAGTAATGCTGCCTCTTTCACTTCACTCCATGTTTAATGTTGCAGAGCACACTGGCACAACCCTGCAGTGAGTACTCTGTTCCACCCCACATGAAATGTGTGTGGCAGAGTGGTGCAGCCATTTTCTGGTTGTTGCAAAAAGCAGTTTAGAGATCTTGGCGCGCACAGGAGTCAGCACAGCAATGTTGCTGTTTCTTGCACCAATGCAGAAAAGTGATGTAGCATAGCACGGCTGAGTGGGTCAAAATATCCCACATAACCAAGGCCCCCCATGTAAGTAGACCAATCCAAATGCCAACAAAAGTGTGGGGTGAGGGAAATCTGCCAGCCTCCATCTCAACTCGGGTAGGGGGGGTGGAACTGGGTAGACCCTTGAAACATTTTTATCATATATAACTCTAATTAATTCCGCCATAGAAAACCATCCTATCCATTTTAAATTGAATTGTGTTGGGAACTGCCTGCCTTAATCCTTTCCATTAAATTGTGGGGTAGAGGGGTTAAACTGTTTAGACCCATAGCACATTAATTTCCAGGCACCGCTTTCTACCACTTAGCCGCGAAAAACTGTAACAACATTCCAAAAGTAATAAGGAACACCAAAGATCACCTTAAATTCAGAAAATTACTAAAAACCTGCCTCTTCAACACCAGAGACTAAAACCGAAACAACAATAAGACAAACGACTCATCAAAAAAGGGACATTGACAAACCCCTAGAATCCGACAGAAGTACCCTGAGCACCAGTAGGGCTGACGCTGGACACAGAGGTCCACCCGCGAGACCCAGAGAAACGGAGGCAACTACTCCAGCCAACCCTTACCATCCCGCACCGCCCGTGCAGCCACAACTAGGTACCACGGGGCTGTGGAACGGACAAGATACCACCAATCGACACACAATCGGAAGTATGGACACTAGCAGCTGCGCTAGTCATGTGGAGGGGGTGAGGAGCATGCAAGGTTATTAAGGGAGCGGGCGGAGGGGACAGCTAAATCCTCAAACGGCCTCGAATGCAAAAACAGGCACGTACCTCCTGAGGCTCAGGGTGTACAAGCATCCCGTCGTGGAAGATTACACGAGCCCAACCGGTTCAGTCCAGGATAGAGATACAAACTAATCAATACCACTAGCAATTTCCTTCTCTGCATACACCTCTCAAACTCCAAACCAAACACAACCACAAACCTCTAGCGCAGCAAACCGCACGAACTTCACTACACTGCAACAACAAAACAAAAACACACACTCGCACATCAGCACACAACGACTACCGGCTGCATACACCCCAGGCCCAGCCGACGGAACCACCGGGCTGACAGCACATCACTGCAATCTTGCACTTTTCCAGCCTCCATCCACTAACCCTCCCTCCCTCTTTCAGAGCCGCCAGAGCGCCAGGGGACCACTCCGGTGGTGATAGTGCGCGGTACAAATGACCTTTAACATTAACATATAGAAAAATCATAGGATGAGTGTGGAGTTCGACCCTAACCAAGTTCATGCCCTCTGCCTTCAGCCGATGCAGATAATAGTACTTGGGTGACTATTTTTTTCTGGAACCCCCCTCCCCCCCGACTTCTGTACAGAAGGGGATGCCCACACCAAAAAGAAGCAACCCTAAAACTCAATGTATAGTGTGTAAAACCGGTTTTCCTTGGTGGCTTGGACACCCGAGGCCCATATCTGTATGGTGTGCTGAGAAAGTGTGAATTTCAGGTGTCAAAACAGACATGGTGCTACCTGTGTTTTAGGCTTTCCCCTTGGCGCCCAGGTAGGTGCACCCACACATGCGGGGTACCGTTTTCATCGGGACACCTGTGGGAACGCGGGACGGTAGGCCATGTGTTGTTTGTGTGGTTTTCATAACGTTTTGACCCATTTGCTGGTGCCCTTTGTCACACAACCCTTTCATTTCCCAAATGTGACTTACATTTAGTCGCTGCTTTAGGCACCATACACTTTTGCAACCTTCACAAGTCACCTACCCTTGAAAAGGTCTGCATGTGCTCTTTCAAAAAATGTATGCTTGCTGTTCGTCACCACATTGGTTTTCCCGATTTACACAATGCAAGTGCGTCTGTTCAGGCCGTGAGCGTAAAACTCCTGTGTACCATGGCTCAGTGTTTGGCTTGTGGTATTGCTTGTTTTGTAAAACACTACAAAAAATGTGTGCTCTCCTAACTGCGAGAGTCGGGGGGATGTAGCGGAGCATTGCTTTTCTCAAAATTCATAGAAGCCATTGCCGTACCAAGCCAACCATGTCCACACACATTTTTTTTTCGATCATTTTCCCGCTTTTTCCCCCCAATCTATGGCAGTTTCGCCTACCTAGTTGTTGCCTGACATACGCAAATCACCCCTTCCTAAACTTGGAATTTTGTCTATTTTTCAGAAATATGTGCCTTTCTGTCCTCCAATTCGGCTTACCTACCCTTTTCTTCCATTCAGTCCATGCATGTCCAATTGGCAAAAATGGCCAAAATCGGCTACCTCTCACAAAACAGTTGATAACCACATCGAAATAAAACAAATTTTCGTTTCCACTCAACCTGTTGAAAGCAGGAAATTGGCGAATTCAGCGCAGCAAACCATTCGTTCCTAGCTTTTACAAGGAAAAAAACACTGGCTTCTTTGTACATCATTTTATTGGCATTTTTTGAAAAAACCCAACATTTCCCCCTTTTTGGTTATTTTCTCTTACCCCCCTACAGCAACCTAGGATTTGTGGGTGGTGTTACGACCGCCTACATGTGGGGAAAGAAAGGAGCCAAATTTGGCCGAAATATCTCATGCAACAAAAAAGTTACAAGCCATTGAATGGCCACTTACCGAAATCACCAAAAAAGGCCCTGGCACTGGGGAGAAATAACTATGGCACTTAAAGGGCTAAATGTTTCTATGGGTTTAAGTTGAAAGACATCTGATGTAAGTAATGACTGTGAATCTCATAATTATGGAAGCATAGGAGCAGATGAATTGAAAGGGCAAGAAGAGCCAACACCATCCAGTGTACGCCAGCTGTAAGGAAAAAGGCAGTTCTTAATAGTGAATGATGGATCAATGGAAGTAGGGACTAGGGTGCAAAGGAAGACTAACCTTTTGATTAAGGGGTCAGGATCGACAACTTTCTTTCGATAGTGTTATTTTGGTTGGATTCCCACTAGTAGGAGCAAACCTGGAAGTGATGAGAAACCTAAACAGGTTTAGGGAATGTAATTTGAATGAAGAGGCTCTTGCCTATAACATGAATGAGTACTAGGAAGTGATGAGGAAGACTCAGAAGGGAGTGCTGTGAAAATCCATAGAAAACTAAAGTGAAAAGGATGGGGATGGTTAGTGGTGTTAACGAGGACCTGAAAACCCGTGCGGCACGAGGACGCACTAGCAACGGGTTGGTGCACGGGTGTATATATAACAGCAAGGCGTCTCTAGTTCGGTGCACTAAATAATCCCAAGGAATTCAGGGAGGACTCTAGGTTGAGCGAAGTGAGCGTGGCAGAAGTTGAAGGGCAATCCAATATGCAGTCCATGAATTTACTTTTGGTCTTTGCCATGCGGTCAGCAGAGGAACAGCTTTTAAGCAAAGGCAGTCCGTGTTAAACAAATCAGGTTGTTCAGTGTGGCGGCCAGCAGAGTAACAGGACGTGAAGCAATGGAAGTCTGTGACAAAAATCAGGATTGTAGGACCTAATCAAGGAAATGCCTGAAATCCCAAACTTCAATCATAAGCGTTGGTGCCAGTGTTCTGTGGTCCCCTTCCTTCTTTGGCGTGAAAAACAAGGGAGAAGCAGCCGGAGACCTGGAAGGACAAATGAATCCTGATGCTAGGGACTTTTCATTATAGTCTTCCAGCACCTTGTCCTTTTTGACAGTAAGAGAATAAACCTGTGGGTATCTTAGAGCCAGGATTCAAGTCTATGGGGCAGTCGTAGGGCCGATGAGGAGGCAGATGTTCTGCCCTGCCTTTGTCGAAAAAGTCCCTCAAGGTGCAATACTCACTGGGAATACAGGGAGTATGGGTTGAAGAAGAAACCGATCCGACCAAGGAGGCTGTATCGAGGATTTCCTTGCAAGAGTTGTTTTGTGTGTGTGTCTGAGCGCTACAGTAGACCGCTGGGAACTGCCCATCCTGATCAGAGTATTGTGTGACTGCAGCCAAGCTAGACCAAGGATCACTCAGAATTGAGGTGCCGCAATCAGATTGAAAGAGATGACCTAAAAAATGACCACAGATAGTGGGAATTGTGGTCATTTGAAGAGCGACTGTTCGGTCAGTCACTAAGCCGGAGACTAGGGTTTCGCAACAATAGTGACTCCTGAATTGCGGGCAATTGGATAGCCATGTAATTACCCATAGCACCTTAATCAATAACTGCCTCAGTTTGCCACGGTTAGTCAAGAGATGGAGAAAAGAACCTATTATGGGCAATTGTGAAACAGCACCCAGAATCGGGGTCCAGTAGAGCAGCACCCGGCAGAGGGACTGTCTATTGCCGAGCCTTGGAGTTCCCAATTTCCATACAGGTTTATTTGGCCAGTTACGCAAGAAATGGTCGGGGGACCCAAAATACATGCAGAGATCTTGCAAGATAGAACCTTTCCGTAGTGACCATGGACCACGAACGCCCCCGATATGCCTAGGTTCTGTATCGGCTTGTAAAGATGTCTCTGGGCATGAGGGAACTGGAAGGGTCGATCTCTTTTTGGCCTTTCTCTCTGCTCTCTGGACATTGATCTGTAAAACTAAATCTTAACAATTCTGGAAACCTTATGCAGACTACTGGAATGGTGGCCAGCATATCTTTAAGTTCATCTGAGAGACCTGTGTAAAACACTGCAGCCGCCTTGTATTCTGGCCATCCGGTCAGCTGATTGAATTTTGCTAAGTAAGAAAGCAAAGGAGTATCTCCTTGTTGGAGTTTTAAGTATTCTAGATCTGCGGCTTGTCTTGGACCTAGTTTTAAAGACCTTATTCATTGCAGTTATTAACACATCACAATCTTAAAGAACATAGCTATTGGTTTCCAACAAGGGATTGGCCCAGGCAGCTACAGTCCCTCCTAGGTAGGAGCAGATAAAAGCAGCCTTTGTTGTGGAATCGGGATGACACAAGAAATGCAAATTCCATTGATTAATGAAGGTACGGTATGGTTTGGGGTTGCCGTTGCACCTTTCTGGGGGTGCCAGTGGAAACTGGGTGGACATCAGGACTGGGACAGGAGCCTGTCTGGGTAGTGCGTGCACCAGACCTGGCGCACCAGCCTAAACATCAGCCCGTGGCTATGACTGTGCCAGGTCTTGTAAGGGTTCAATCCGGTGATGCATGGCCTCATGGGCGTAGGTCCTGTCGTGTTTCAGATCAGAGACTAATTGCATGAGAGCAGAAAGGGTATCGGATGCGTCCATGCTATTGGTAGGCTTCTGATTCTGTTAGTGTACAGATAGAGCCACCTGGGAGTTGTGAATTTGGGATTGCTTAGACCTTAATGGTTTAAGTCTCCTCAGTGAGGGTGACCGTCTATTAATGCGCCCCTCTATTTGGATGAATTATGCAAGCAGAGGAGCAGATGCATCGAAAGGGCAAGAAGAACCAACACCAAGTGTACGCCAGCTGAAAGGAAAAAGGCAGTTCTTAGTTCCTACTTACATTGATCTATCCTTCGCTACTAAGGTGCAAAGGAAGAATAACCTTTTGATTAAGGGCGCAGGATAGACCACTGTCTTTCAATAGCGTGGGTGATTCTTTTGGTTGGATTCCCACTATAGTAGGAACAAAAAAAGGAAGTGATAAGGCACCTAAACAGGTTTAGGGAAGGTAGTTTGAATGAAGAGGCCCATGCCTATAGTAGGAATGAGTAGTAAGTGATGAGGGAGACTCGGAAGGGAATGCAGTGAAAAGGATGGGGAAGGGTTACTAGTGTTAATGAGGACCTGAAAACCCGGGTGGCACGAGGACGCACTAGCGACTTGTTGGTGCACATATATATAACAGCAAGATGTCTCTAGTTCAGTACACTAAATGATCGCATGGAATTCAGGAAGGACTCCAGGTTCAGTGAAGTGAGTGGGGCAGAAGTAGAAGGGCAATCCATTTTCTTTTGGTCGTTGCCATCAGCAGAGGAACCGCTTTTAGGCAAAAACCGGCAGTGGGTGACAAAAGGAAATTCCTGAAATCACTAACTTCAATCGGAAGCATTAGTGCCGGTGTTCAGTTGAACATCATGGGTCAGAGGACGGATCCGGACGTGTCAACGGGAAATGGTTGGTCAGGTGACCATGTTGCGGCGCCGTTTGTGTGACAACAGGACAAACGCCGGAGAGCAATGTCTCTGCAAGTTGCGTCCCCACTGTTGCCAGGGCAACCTCCAGTGCCCCCGGAAGGGGAGTCCCCTGCATAAAGGAAACTGGCAGAGCATCTCCATTGGGCAAACGGCGGCACGACTCAGGTGAGACCGCGACAAGGTTGGAGGCCTCCCTAAAGTTGAATCTGCAAATCACTTTATGCTCCACCTGGCTTGGGGGGGATTCCTTGAGTTAAGTGACCACCCAATAAATCCGGACAGGGCACAACATTTTTGTTTTGCTGCAGCCACCAAGGCTGACCTTGCATAGTACATGTAAGTCGTTTGGTCGGTTATCATTATTTAATACTAGTGAGGCGGTAGTTTCCTGGCGAACTCAACGACCTCAATTTGTGCCAGGGGTGCGTGTGTTGGGTCCTCTAGTGGCGAAGGAAGAGTCAGGAATGTCACAAATTGATATTCCTATAGTTCAGATCTTGCTAAATCAGTAAGTGGTTTGGCACCAAACCCAGTCAACTAACTAGAAGCCATAATTCTCCCCATTTAGGAGAAGTAGCTAATTTCAGAACCAAGACAGCGAATATGCTTCTTTACAGGTCGGCCAGTTTTTAAACTGGGTCCATGCCACCCTCCCACCAGCCCCACCCTTTAAATCCACCTGATAGTGGATGTATTCCTTTTAGTTAATCTGAATAGTAGGTCAAAGTATTTTCAGTGACCAGGAAGTTCGATAAAATGTGTTACTGCCTTCCCTTGTAGTCCCCCTTTGATGTTGAGCAGCTTTTTAGGGGTCCGCTTTAATGTATGTCAGGCTTGCTGGACCCAGCGAATTACGCATCGACCTGGAAATCACTGGTTCAAATCTTTACTTGTCTTTTATGTCTCGCAGCTTAATTTAAGAGCCACCTCATGGTGTAGTCGGTGGATAGCTCACAAGTTTAGTGTTAATCCCATGTGCTATTTCCACGATATGTCTGCCTCTTTCCAGGTCAAAATATTGGGTGACGTTAAATGGAGTAATAATAAATAATGCCTGTATTTAGCTGCTTAAAACCTGGTGGAATAGAACGTGCAGCGAAATATAAGGTAGTTATTTCTTCATCCAGCTCAGGTTAACAGAAGTACCTTTCTCACCCATGACACAATAACATTTGAGTAAACCAGGTCCTTCCTGTTGCTCCTTGTTGGGGAGCATTCTCATTGCTCTGGTAATTCCCTTAAACCTTTGAGACCCCTAGCTCCTTTGCTGGACTTGGGACTTTTTGGGTTGGGGGGGACCTGCTCCCCACAAACCTGGCCGCAGCCCCTCCCAGCATACGTGCCTGAGGTGCGCGTGATCTCGGTCAGCTTGCCACTATTACGCAGGGAGCTTTTGCCCCTTTGCATGAGCCGCCCGGGCCAATTTCGACCCTAATACCATTAAGGCTCTCCCCACTACTTCAGAGTGTCAGTGTACAGGGAAGTGGGTGTCCAGCCCCTTTCTTGCGGCCGTGCTAGTTGCCCTTCTCTCCAAATCCAATTCTCCTGCCGTCTCCTACTATTGGAGCTTGTATACTGGGCGTGGAGCCATGCGCTCCTCTGTGCACTTAGGTCCTACGTATACTCACCTTAGCCTAGGGGGTGTGAGGGGGATGGTGTCACTGCCTTAACGCACTGCTCCCTTCTTGGGGCAGCTTGTGCAGCATCAGCTAGGGATAGGGAAGTTTACCAGCGGGTCACCCTGCCTTACTGCTGTCGTGCTTGCAGTCAGTCGCATAGCTTCCCAGCCTCTGACACACCAAGGGGCGGCTGCAGGGCTTGCTCTCTTCGAGGCGCTTCCTTCCCTCGCTCCTCAGGGCAGCCCGGGTCCGCACCCCTTGGAGGGCATAGCCTTCGCACGGATCCTCTTCAGCAGCGCCTCCCGCTTTCGTGTGCTCCGCTCGGCATGTCGTTTCCTGTCCTAGGCTCTGTATCCCAAGCCCGTATGACAAGTCACCACCTTCATACGGCGTCCGTGCCTCATTGCAATTTCCTTGGTGTCACTCCTCTCAGGATGCGCTGGACGAGGGCAGCGAGGTTTGCAGGGGCCGACACCAAACTGTGCCTCCCGTTGTTCCCCTCCTGGTCTCTCTGCTCACACTGCTCCGCCCGCCATTTTGCCTGTCAAAAGTTGTTAGTCTTGACACTCCAGCAGTGCCCGATTGAGGACTCCCAGGCAGCTCTTGTAATGGGCACAGTGTTCCAAGTCCTTTTCAACAATTTAATGACGTTTTCGTGTCGAACAGCAGCACTTCGGCTAATCGTGTGCGCATCAGACGGAGCTCACTCGGGGCACGTCTGCTTATTTTTGCCATTCTGGTAATATAGAAGCTTGGAGCACGTTTTTAGTATCAAGCCTGTGTAGTCTCTCCTCTCCCTTCCCAAGGTGCGGAGGAGGGTGAAAATGATGTTATTTTCTGAGTCCGATGGAATTCAGATACAATTTTGGGTAAAAAGTTGGATTTCACCTTAAGGACCACCATGTCCTTATAAAATAATAGTGTATGGAGGCTTTCAGAATAATGCCTGCAGTTCACTCACCCGTTGGGCAGATGTAATGGCTATAAAGATGATGGTTTTTAGGCTTAGCATCCTCAAAGGACAGGAGTGTAAAGGTTCGAAAGGAGCAAACATCATGAATTTCAACACCAAGTTGAGATCCCAAACCGGGACTTGAAAAGGGACCGGAGGGGAAAACGTGTGTCCAGCCCTTTAGGGATTGTACTATTGGAGGGATTTTGAAGTGATGTATTTCCTATGAAGTGTGCTTAAATATCGAAGCGGTGCAAGATATCCAATAGTACCACCTGGAGTCCCAGATTAGCTAGGTGTAACAAAAAGGATTACATGTAAATCGATCACCATTCTTATCGCTACACCAGCTTCAGAATCTGTTCAAATGGCATCAGTACAAACACTTAGTTGCTGGCCTTCTGGCCGAAAGCAATATTTACATTGGGTCATCCGGGAGGTCCCAATCCTTGTATCCCAGCCTCTCGGAAACCATGCGTGAAGGCTGAGTCTTGATCTCCTCTCGTCTACAAGACTTATTAGAGGGCAGATGGACATGTGCAGAAGGTCCGGGTACCACTTCCTCCTGGCTCAATCCAGAGAAATTGGGATGATGGATTTCCCAAACTTTCTCAACCTCCTGATGACCTGAGGAATGACTGGGACTGGAGGAAATGTGTGCAGGAGTGGAAATTCCCAGTCCACCAGGAACGCATCTCCTAGAACTCCTCTTGGAGGGGGGGGGGGAGGTTGGAGGAGGAATTCCCTGGAGCAGAACACTTTTCTCTTCCGGTTGCCACTGGTCGGAAAAAATCTATTTCAGGGGTTCCCCCCAAAGGTACTTCCTGAGCTAGTTCCCACACGTGGGAAACTCCTGAGCTAGTTCCCACATGTGGGAGACTGTGCTCTGCCTGCTCAGAGCGTCGTCTGTGTGTCTGTTCTCTCCACTCCGGCTAGGTGAATTGCTGATAAGGAGATCCCTGCTTGGATTCCCAGGTACCAGAGCTGCATTCCCTCTCTGCACAGTGGTAGGGACCCCACAACTACTCTTTTGTTCAGGTAGTGCATGGCCACTGTGTCAGTCAATATCAGGATGTTCCTTCCCTGTACAGAGGGCAGAAAGGCCTTCAGCGCTTGTCTGATTGCCCTCAGCTCTAAAAGTGTTGGTGGATTGTTTGGACTCCGATGGAGACCAAACAAACGCTGATAGTCAGATTGTTGGCGCCCCACAAGTGAGGCGTCCGTCAATACTGTTATCTCTGGCCATGGTTGCCAAAAAGGTTCGCCTTTTCAGAATGTTCGAAATCTGTAGGTTTGACATCCTGAGAATTGGGACCACTGAGTCCTGAGACTAATTTCGAGAGCTCTCATTCTCAGGCGAGCCTCTGGCACCAGAAAAATGCAAGATGCCAAGAGGCCGAGCAACCTTAAAGTCTAAGGCCTGGAGATGCTTGGCACTCTGGAATTTGGTGACGATCTGCAGAATGTCTTGAGCCCTCTGAGGCTTTTCCCAGGAGTGCATCTAGGACTGCTCCAATGAATTGGAGCCTTTAAGATGGTATCATGTGAAACCTCTTGAAGTCGAGGGAGAAGTTCAGTCTGTGAAGGGAGTGACGGCTGGAGCTGAAATGTTCCAGGGCCTGTTCGGGGGAACTGGCCCTGATAAGCTAATCATCCAAGTAAGGGTAGATGTGAATTTGCCATTTATTCCCCCCACCCCTTCCCTTTTCTCTTGAAACTCTCTGCCACCACCGCCATTAACTAGGTGAAAACCCTTGGGGTGGAGGTCAGCCCAAATGGCAGAACCCGAAACTGATGAGCCACCAACGGAAAACCTCAGGTGTCTGTGCTTGTGATGGATTGGCGCGTGAAATTAAGCATCCTGAAGGTGCAATGATGACATCCGGTCATGAAGCTGGAGGACCTGAAGGATCTGAGACAGGGTTACCATCTTGAACCTGTCCTTCCTAAGGAACATGTTCAAGTTTCTTAAGTCCAAGATGGCTCTCAATCCTTTGTCCTTTTTTGTAATTACAAAGTACGGGGAGTACCAACCCTTGTGCCTCTCTGCTACAGGTACTGATTCTATAGCACCTTTCTCTAGCAGGGTTAATATTTCCTGCATAAGGAGCAGATCTGGAACTTTGAAAAAGCAGTTTCCCCAGTGGATGACTGAGGCTTTTTTTTAGAAAAGGAAGGCAGTAACCCTGGGCAACTGTTTCCAATGCTTTTTTTTAGAAAAGGAAGGCAGTAACCCTGGGCAACTGTTTCCAATGCCCATGCGTCTGAAGTAATAGCCTGCCAGTCTGTCAGATGTTGTCCCAGTCTGCCTCCCACTGTCTTGCAGAGAGGTTTTGGGGCGGCTGACGCAGTGGCTGATGGCAAAGTAGCCGCTGCTGAGGCGGTCTTGGTACCTCTTCCCCATCCACCACGGGGAATCTTCGTTGGCTTCTTTGTATTGACTGTCCTCTACCTCTTCCAAATGTGGAGCAGTGAGGAAAGGACCTTCCTGTCCAGGGCGTATCTGTGGGGTTATGTGAAGGTTGTCTAATCGCAGCACCAGGGGATTTGACTGCTGCCTTTTTTCTTTTTTTTTTAAATCTATTTTTTTACATTTATAAAGCACACAAAGCGGCCCGAGGGCATCGTGGCGCAGTTACAGCAAGCTTACTTAGTTATATGAGAACGGTATCTTCTGGTCTGTGGTTTACTGTGAACCAGATAAGCGACAGATGGCGGTTACATTGACATTGAAATAGTGGTGAAGGTGTGAGGCAAAGATACACTATCCCGTAGTTGGAGGAGAGCACAGTGATCACACCAAGTTCCTAGAACCGCTGTATTCGTGGGCCTTGTGATGTGATGCAAGCTAGTTGAAGAGCTTTGTTTTGAGCGCTTTGTGGAAAGAAAAGTGAGGAGTCTCATTTCTGATGGTCGTAGGGAGGGCATTCCAATGTTTGGGAGCAAAGAATAGGAAGCTGGACCATCCAGCTTTGGCCCTTTTTGAAGGTAGGGATGTTGAGCGGATTAGAGTGGTGGGAGCATTTGGATCTGGAAGAGGTGGCTCGGCCTGTCTTTTCGGAAAGATGAGTGGGCTGAGAGTGATTTACTTGTGTTATGGCTAGGGTCTAGAACGTAATACATTCTTTGACCGGGAAGGTGAAAATATTATACAGGCTGGGCGTAGTGCAGGAGCCCTGAGGGACTCTGCAGTGGATGGTGATGGGTGCAGCACATGCTTGATCTGTGAAGACCTTCATGGCTCTACCTTCGAGGCAGGTGACCCAGGCAGTGGCTTCAGGAGTGTATTGGGCCGAGTTTGTTATCTGCAACAAGATAAAAAAAAGCTGAAGATCAGTCGGAGGAGTAGCAAAGCTGGCCTGCCTTGGTCCATTATTTCCCCTAGTTTTTTTTTTTTTTTTAGATCTACTAGGGCAGATTCCGTCCTGTGACCCTGGTGAAATCCTGATTGCCTCTTGCCTAGGATACAGTTCTCTTCCAGGAATTGTTGTATTTGGATGTATGCCGTTTTTGTTTACCATTTTTTTGCAAGAATGGTACAGTGGTGATGGGTCTGTAGTTGTTGGGTGAGGTAGGGTAAGGATGGTTTTTTAGGAGTGGGCGAACCGAAGCCACTTTAAGACAGGGTGGGACAAGGCCGGATGAGAACGATTCATTCATGAATGCTGTCAAGAATGATGCTAGGGCACCTGCGCAATCCTGGATGAGGCTGGCTGGGCAGATATCACCCTTGCAGTTGGAAGACTTTGTGTTTTAAGGAGGGCAACACCGTTTGAGACATCTCTGAAGGTGAAGAAAGTATTTGCCTTAATGTGGGAGTTTTTAGTTGGCGAGATGGGCAGGACATTATAGTGAGCCTTACTTTTTTTCTGCAGCATGTCTATTTTGTTGAGCATGGCTGTTTGGATATTCTCGCACCATGATTCGTCTTTCACGCAGTCATGGGTGCTGGGGTATCCAATTCTTTTAATGTCGAACATTTCTTTAGACTCCGAATTAGCATTAGTAATTCTTGTGTTATAAGATGTGTATTTGTCTAGGGGGGGGTGGCTTTTTATATTGGGTGGCAAGTTTTTTTTTTGTAGGCTTCTAAGGTGGAGTTCTGTGGATCTGATTGCAACTTGGTAAGCGCGTCACGCTTTAGACTGCATAATTCTTTGTTCTTCAGTGTATCAAGAATTGGCATGGTTCTTTCTCTAGAGCGGCAATGGCATTGACTGCTTTTTTGAGTGTTAGATTGTATAGTTCTACTAGAATCAAGGGGTCGTTGGAGAATGGCGGCTTGAGGGCTGGAACCTCTAGGAGCTTCTCTTTAGTTAGGTTACATGCGCTCCTGGTTAATGCTGGCAGCGATGGAGTTTTAGGTTTAACGGTTTTGGTGGCGTTTGAGATGAAGTGAATGAGGTGGTGGTCCGTCCAGGGGCAGGGGGTGTTTAAAGCTGATGTCGGCTGCACAGTTTAGGATCCGTCCTTTGGAATGAGTAGGGTTAGTGACTCGTTGCAGGACCCCAGGTCCTGAAGTGCTTTGGCAAGGGATTTGGCTTGTTTGTCTTTCGGCTCATTGAGACCAAGGTTTAGGTCACCTAGTAGGATGGATTTAGTGTTGGTTATGAGGTTTTCACCTAAGAGATGGAGGTTTTCCTGGAAATCAAGTACTGGGCCTGGCGGCCTGTAGATAATATGGATGGCAATCATGCGGTTGGGCCAGAGGGAGAGTTGGACAGTCCAGGAGTCGGCATTACCACCTAGTGGATCATTCATTTGTCTGAGAGACATTCTTATACTAGAAGTGCCATATACCTCCCCCTTCCCCTCCCCCTCTCTGAAAGTAGTCTGTCCTGCCGGAATAAGGTGTAGCCTGGTGGGAGGGCTAGGGAAATAGATGGTCCAGCTGCTTCGTGCAGCCAAGTTTCTGTGAAGACGAGGTCGTCGTGATCAAGGTTAGTGTCGCGGATCTCAGTGGCGTGGGCTGGGAGCGAGCGTGCGTTAAGGGCATATTGCAGTGAGGTGGGAGGAGTATTAGATTTGGTAGTGGGTATCAGGCAAAGAGCTTGGTAAGGGGCTATTGGTTGCATGTAGAACGGGAGCTTGTGGTTTGTAAAGGGGGAGTGGGGGTGTGTATGTCTGGCTTTTGTTTAGAGGCGGCTGTGAGATGCGAGGTGTGCAGGCCTAGCAGTTGGTTCCTTGGTACGGTTGGCCTAAAACCGGTTTGATGGTGGTAGGGCTCAGTACGACACCTTAACATGGATGGCCTACGTGTTGTATAGTCCATGGTGAAAACAGTGGTGTCAGGTTTCTGGCCGTGTGGTTTGGTGTGGTGGCAGGAGGGTAGGAAGGGAGAAGGGGCATGTCCTTCGAATAGGGTGGTCTATGGGCCATGACTGACACGCAAGGGTTAATGGGCCTGGATTGAATGACGCAGAAACGCTGGGCGTGCAGGTGTGGCCGCACGTGGAAGAGTTTACAGGAGACTAGTGTGTAATATGGTACTTGTGAGTATCGGGTCCTTAAGCAGCTAAGGACTAATCAGCTTTGCAGTGAACATAGCGCAATACAGTCTGGTATGCTAAACCTGATATTTCACAGTAGGGTCTGCTAGGCTAAATACAGTAGTCTAAGCAGAGATGGACAAACTTTAAGCTAGATAGCTTTGTAATGTGTTTATTTGGTATCGGGTAATATTTTCGCCAGCAAAAATATCGCCGTACATATGGTCGTCGGGAACGGCCATAGGCGATATTTTTGGTGGCGAAAATATTAGGTGCGGGGGTGTCCCCCGCAGGGTCCATGTGTTTTCGCTGCAAAAAATATGGTGATATTTCTGCGGCGAATATCACATGGAACTGTTTATTTGGGCTAGATTCATGTTTTAATGGTAGCCTGGAGTGAGCACAGCTGTTCAGTTAATGTAGGAGAGCATATTGAGCAGAACCTACAGTTTCATATATCGAGCAGAGGTACCCCGCACAGTGCTAACCTAGATTATGGCTTTGCACGTTACAAACTTGACTTGGGGTCGCGCTGCAGCGGAGATGAGTAAGATTCTTTCATGCACGCTTCCTTTGTCTCTGGGGGAAATGCTGGGTGGCATATAGTGTACTGAGGAGCGACGTCCCCATGTGCACAATGGGTTGCGCTGGATGTCAAGCCTGCGTACTGGCCATAAACCTTGGGGCGAGTCGGTGTATACGGTGTGGGCAGGGATCATATGTGGCACTGCTATGTAGTGAGTAATGTTATCTGGCGCAACATACTATTAAAGCGGAGACCAGCTCATGAAGCAGGTAAGCTATGAAATGGTGTGGGTTATTCAGGCGTATTGGCTGATTACATGCCTTCTGTGGACTATCCGTGTGGACGGTCGTTCAGTTGGGAAGACCAATTTACTGAAGCGGCACGTATGATAACAAGAGGGCGTAGCTCATTCAAAGTACTCACTGTAAACTTTTGATGGTCACTTCTGTGAGGCAGGCACAGTGACCGGGGATGTGATCTGAGGCAGCGGGACTGGCAGCACTGCTCTGGCGGCCCGGACAGGCACAGACAGGCCCTTATGGTGCGGCCCTTGAGCTGTGTGGCTGGCTTCCGCCTGTTGGCGTTAGCAATTGGCTAACGAAGTATGCAGCCAATTGGGACATGGGTGGCAGGCGAGTGAATGCCTTTTGGCGAGGTAGATGAGGCGGCCATTGCCAAAATTGCTGCGATGCTTGCAATAGGCGAGGAACAAGGCGATTCCGGCAATCCTTTACCGTTCTACAGGCTGCAGTTTTAGGAGGCAGTGCCCCTGGTAGAATACGACAAGCGAGGCTCTTTGCAGGAAAAAGGCACAAAGCCCGGTGGGACCTGCGCGCCCTCTTTTCTTACCCGGTGGCTGGTGGGTGTTGCTGAGGCTCACTTCTGCTGAAGCGCCCCACGGGTCCTGGGAGAGAGGTCTCCTGACCTCTCCGGATGATGCAGTGTAGGAATTAATGTATCTAGGGCACAGACAAGACCTTATGGTGCAGTCTTTGAAGTTTGCAGTTTCTCCAGACTTTCATCAGCCTTGCTACTGAAAAGAGTGTTGTCAAAGGGCATGTTGAGCAGTCTAGATTGTAAATCCTGACTTTCTCAAACAAGCAAACCTGTGCATAACTGTACTAGCTGCCATTGCTCTGCTGATACAGTCATCAGGGTCGAGACCAGTCTGGAGGGATTCACACATAGCGTGCTTTCCATCCTTGACGATGTTTAAAAACCAGTCTTGTTCTTCCCCTTTGGGAATCTGGTCAGCTGCCATGGATATACACTCCCAAAGGATGCGAGTGAACCTAGCCAACGTGCATGTGACATTTGCCAACTTCAGGGCCATAAGGATTTTTTGGCTAGAGCGTTGCAACACTTATCCTCCCTATTAGGAGGGATAGTAGGGTAGGCATTTTGTCTAGTGGTTTAGGTGACGGCTTGTACCACCAGACTCTCCAGAGTTGGGTGTTTTGATAAATAGGGATCACTGCTTGACACCCTGTATTTAGTGGTCAGCTTCTTGTTGACAGCCGGATTGAGTTCAGGCGCCTCCCAATTGGTAGCTACATGCTTTTGCAAAGCTACATGGAATGGAACAATTGGATCTTCATGAGGTCCCCTGTCCAGAATGTCGGTCAAGTCCTCTTGTTCAAAAACTGCACTTGGTCTAGCACATCCCATATATTCAACTACCCTTGATATCTACTGCCTGTAGGTAATATCTGCATGATCTGATCTGCCAAACTCTTCCTCTGGTGAGGTGTCCAAACCACTGGCATCATGCAGGAACTCCTTGAAGATCCTTTATTGTGGACTCTTCAGAATTTAGGGCCTCAGGGACTGATGGCATACTATATTGGAGGTCAAAAGGTCTAGACTCATCTGATGATGGCTCTGCATCCTCATAAATGGGTGTATTTGTTTTCTCCATAGTCCCCATGGGGTCATATTTGTCGACAAAGGTGCTGAAATTGTGTTGAGGGCTACGATGGCTGCGTCGACTACTTCGACGCACCTAGCATCGAGGAGCTCGAAGTCTGATGCGTCGATGGCTTTTCGAGTTTTTGGCACCAATGACTCATCTTTAGCGCTGATGGCGTCAGCAACAGTCCTCAAAGGGACTTTTCCTTGACTCGAGGGATCCTTAAACTGCTCTGTTTTGTCTGCCGGGCCCAAAGACACGTTTTTTATGTAGATCGTTTCTTTCGACAGGCTCATGGCTTTTAACTGTACTCGTGAGGGGGGGGTTAAGGCTGCGTTCGCGAACACCTTCATAATTTGAAGCCTAAACTCTTACCACTCGGCTGGTGAGGCAGTTTTAGTTGGCCATACGACCCGTTCCAGTGAGGAACTCTAAGATGGCGACCTATGGCACCATTTCTTCAAATGTCTAGACAATGACGAATGGTGGGAGCCACTTCGGGATTGCTTATTTTTCTTACGGCAAGGAGAAACTGTTCTCGACACGTCCGAAGTCTGTCTTTTTCAAGAGTTTAAGGGGTTTTATGGGTCCCACTTACCGCAAGTTTCCCGCTGCACTTTCGACGACATGGACAGGCAGTCCTCCCACTCGAATGAAGGATGAACGGATCCCAGACACCACAAGCATATTTTGAGGGGGTCCGAAAACTGACATCTCCAAACTGTAGTTGCAGCATTTTTTGAAACCCGACTTCGGAGTAGAAGACGCCGATGATGAAGCCATAAGATTTCTCTTCACAAAGGAACGAAGCGTACCATATCCGAAGTGTTGCCGTGGAAAAACAGAACTGAAGCCAACTAACGATGCATGTGCTATATATGCCTTCGATGACGTCAACATTGAGACGAGGGACCTTGTCAACACGCTTCGACGCGCAGCACACTCTGAAATTTCTTTCCAAAGGATATTGGAAATAAGATGAGGAATGCGTGGTAGGACACAATCCATTCGAATTATGCGATTGGCAGTTCGTGTCAGACCATGCTCCAGACCAGATGGTAGTGACCGGAAAGATGTCCCAGGGATGAGTCTGACACTGAGTGAGACCAAATAGTGAGACGTCTACCTGTTTAAAAGTGAACCAGGTGCTCTGCCGAAGAAGCAGGACTGTTAATGTCTGTGGTTAGAGCACCCTGGGCAAGATCGGTATTCCAATAGTGTTGGCTCAAAGGCACTAAGGTTTAACCCATCTTGACACTTGTGTACCGTCCTTATTTGAAGATTGTTGCCCCTAGCAACTACATGCGTAGGCCTTACCCAATCAATCCAGATGTGATCAGAACCAATGACACTTGTGGGGTTCTGTCTTTTCCCTATGCATCCGCTCCCCACCACCACAACGACTCATACGTTTCCCAACAAATTCAGCACACTGGTCTGCTTTCTCTAACCTTTTCCATAACTGGTCACCGCAATCATTTCCTTGTCGCTCAAGTAAGTTTAGCATCTAAACCTTCCCTGAATAGTCATTTAATTGTTCTGCATGCAGATTTGGGCTGTCCATTACTCGTCTCGAGACTTGGTGTGTGCCTGGCTTTTGTAACTCCACAAAAGCTTGTGATGAACTTACCAGGGCAACATTAATGGTAGAACAGGGACAAGGTTAGCTTTTTATACCGGACTTCTGTCAGATGTTTGTGTGGCACATATTCTTGGGTATCGTGAGGGTTTTCTGTGGGTGAATGGTTGCACAGTGGTTTGTGGTCCACAAGTGCATTTGGATACTCTGTTGGGTTTGTGTGAATGAGGTTACATTTACTGTTTGCTTATTTTGTACATGATCGCTCTGCTTTTCTTTTTCTCCTCAGTTCCCTTGCATGGTTTCCAGAAATACTTTGACCCGAACATGGAGCCCATCGATCCATGTATGGTCAGTTAAGAGGGCTGGTGCCACAAGAGACCACCAAGAGCAGTCGGTCCTAATTCACAGCCACATGTAGGATCGGGCTTGCAAGAATATGGTTTGATTTTTGTATTTCTTTTCTATTACTCTTTATGAAGCAAAACTCATTCTATTTTAGTATCGGAACAAAGCACAGTATTATAGTGGGGCATAGTAAGCCTCTCACAAGTAAGACCCTCCCAAACCCAGAAGCGGAATTGCACATGTGGCATGAACCTGAGGGGGGAGACTGGGTCAGGCGGCTTAAACCTTTATTTATAGACCTGCTGTGGCAGGGCAGCTACTGATCAGCTCTAGTTTTCTTGAAACCAGGAATTGTATATGTTGCTTGCTATTGGGTCACCCTTGTATGTGATTTTAAAAACATGTTTGATCATTCCAGTAGTGCAAGGTGGACCAACTTGTAGTGACGTCGAGCACATTTAAACTGAATTATTGGGGGAAAATCCCTGGATCTGTTGACCAAGACCAGGAAATCTACTACACTACAGAAGATCTCTGGTATGTTTAAACTGCTTCTGGCGAACTGTGATCTAGGACATGTGATGGGGTAAATATGTGCATTCATTAAACCCAAAACGTAGCAGTTGTCTCAATGGGGATTGAATGGAGCCTCCTCTGGGTTAAGTTCATGGACGGTGTGCCAAGATGCAATGTGTTGGCAGTAAGGTAGCCAAATTGATTATTCTGCTCAGACATATCGCACACCATGTCGCAAAATGGACTTCAAGACTGGGTGAGGTGATTGTGAGCCTCCTCTACCCTTCCTTACACGCCAACATCTCCTACATACCTTGAGCGTGACTAGGCTGGGTCGATGTGTGCCCTTCCCACAAAGCATATGCGGTCTCCGAATGTTAATATGTCCCATGGTTGGTGCAACCATTCTGGTAGAGCAGCCAAAATGGTCTTTAGTCAGGGCAGCAGGTATTGGCTATGCCTTCCTCCATTCTTTAACTGTACAAATCCAGTCTAATCCTAGGTGGGTTATTGTAAAGGCATGTTTTTATTAGTTCTGTTACTGTGATTGATTTCGCATATCGGAAAATCACCTCTCTAGGGAACTTGTATTCTCTAAATGGCTTGGCAAATGTTGTCTTTGCCAAGTCACAGTAATTAACTGAACTATAATGTGAATGCCAGTTTTATACTCTTAACATGTCTTGTAGAATTTTTGTGGTGGTATTCGGACTATTTTCAGTATGCTGCCTTTTTCCTGTTTACAGAATGAATGGTGAGTGGGATGGATGTGGCAGCAGACCGGGAGGATTGGGTAAATGAAAGGGAATGACTAGGGTTGGCATGTTAGAGGTGAACCCTTTGTTTTAAGAGACCTGGGAGGGTCAGGCATGCAGATTCCGTGTGGCAGCCTCACCATGGCAGGCCGGAAGAATGTCTTGTTGGGCGCTGGGTTCTAGCGTCCACCTGCAGGGTAGTTTTTGAGCTGCTGCAGACAGCTTGGTTTGGTGAACTATAGGCACGCCTTCCTGAAGCCAGCGCATATTTTTGCTGTAGGGTTTTGCAGTGAGGTGCCTATCCCTCCCTTCTGAAGTTTACGTCTTTTTATTTCCATGGCTTGTGTATAAGTGGGGGGGGGTGCAATTTGGGCCTCTCATAGAATGGTGTGTGATTTCACGCATGCGAGGCTATGCCACCATTTTACAAAAGGATGCATGCGCTATTGCTTTTATGTAATTCATGTGCTGGCCCAGACTGAAGATGCAGCAGATCTAACTGCTAAATGCATAGTAGGATAAATTAGTTTACGTAACGGCAATACACTTGACAGTAAGTGACCGGTTTTCTATATTTTTGGTCTTAGGATTGCTTTGTGTGCTTTGTGCAGTGACTGGTCAAGTAAGGCTTTGCGTAACCAGTCTCCTACTGTGTTTTCCTCTAAGCTTTTCCTTGAAGCTGTAGCCACTGGTGAAATGTTGAGGGGTTTCAGTTTGTAGTTTGTTTCTTGTTCAAGGTGGTTATACTTTTCCAACAGTCTCTGACCTCCCCATTTCCAGTCTATTATGTTTCAAAACGGGTCTTTTGGACAAGATGGGCAGACTTTGGGTTTGATTCTCTGAATGCCCTGTTTTTAGCTGGAGAATGGACCAACAAAACTCAAACCCTCCTGATTGCTCCACGATGCTGGGGCTCAGAAATAACTGACTATTCTGCTGTAGTTTTAAATCCAGGTCTGTGTCAGCACAAGACCTTGGAAGTCATGAGTTATTTGGTTTTTCATTTTTTCCACATGAGCCCTGCAGGATCGAGCGGGGCTTGCCATAATCTGATCTGTTAGGACAATTTTCTTTGGGTATATGATTGAGGTATTTGGACTCTAGTTCTTTTGCAAATTAATTCTTGTGTTTCTTTTACAGTTGAAAGGAGGAGAAGCTGGACCGCCTAGTTTGATCTTGGAGCACCTTTTGCTTTGTTGTCATTGCCTGCGTATCCTGTGCCACTGAATGCTACCGAGCATTGAGATTAAAACTGGGCACTCTTCTGGATGGAGTTCAGCACTAGCTTTTTGGCCAGATGGGCTGCAACACCCTCTTGCTGGCGAGCAGGGCACTAGGCTCCTTTAATTTGACCCCTCAACTAGCTGGTTGGTGCCTGGTCTCATGGCTGATCTCATTTAACCATTGTCCTGCAGGGGAATTTTCCAACTGGTCTGACCAGTGGACAAGCCAAACTCCCTTTTCCTTTGGGTAGAAACTGACTTTCAGTGCGTCATGCAAAACTGACATCAACACTAATCTGTGGATCCTGGTGAGCCCCGTGCACCACATGAGGTCCGACCGTCAACATTCAAAGCACGACCTCTGTAATCCACACTTCAGCATTATCCACAGTCTGCCTTCCTGGTTTCTTGCGTCAAATATAAGCTGATCTGCCCAGCAACCAGTTGCTCCACAACCCCTCAGCCCATACAAAACTGCAACTATCAATGGATAAGTTCAACCCCTCCAATCATTTATGAACTACTTTATGCATAAAAGCGCTGACATACATCCTTTCCAACAGGATAGCCCTACTCAAAGGGCATGCATTATAGACAAATCAGTGTATAGGTTTAAAGTTCTTTTATTGCATTTGTTGTTCAAATGTTCATATAAACCATTCATTTATACAAAAAACCACATATAACACATTGACAATTCATGTATTAAAAACCAATTTTAAAGATGCACATCACATCTAGAAAAAACACATATATTAAAACCAGTGATCACATCCCACCCATCCTTACTCACATCCACTTTCATCCTCATTCATACCAACACATCATTCGTACTGTGCAAAAACCGCAATTCTAATAACTTTGTTCTATAAGTAGAACACCCATCTATTAGGGCAAAAAATGTTTTTTATATTTTTACAAAAACGTATTTAGACACTGAATTTTTCTTACATCAAGTTAAATAGGGCAAATGTTCAAAAACCTGCTTGTGAACAATTGTCAATTGCCACCTTTTTTTTGGGAAAACTCAAGACGGCCCAGAGTTTCGGGCACCAAATAGACAGTTTCTATCTGGTGCACTTCATCAGGTCATACATTTCTTAGATACTAAAAACCAGTTTGTTTGCATAGTTCAGTTTGATATGTAGTGCGTGTCATCCAGATGTTCAATATTCAACTCCTTTCCTTTTAAGAGGGATTCATACTTGTGTTTCTGTGGAAGTCACTTCAGCCAGAGAAGGAAAGCGAGGCAGAGAGAAAAGAAAACAAAAACCAGTTTTAGTTAAATCGCTCTCGCCCCTCCTCTTATTCTCAACATCTTATCATGGCTGGCTAAGTTTGTCTAAAAACATATAACACTCCAAATTGTCTTGTCCAAACCCCTCCGTCGTTATGGGCATGGCTAAATATGGGTAGTTGTACCCGCATTTTAACAGGGGAGACAAAGTTCTCTCCTTGACATTGGAAAGGTGATGTCGCTGACTTACATGCTGGAGACATCCTTCCCATCCTGTACAGGGCCACACACAATTTATATAGGGGAACACATAGTCTCTTAACTGGACAAGGTCCCCCTATTGTCTCAAAACCCACCAGTCAATGGAGAAAGCCAAACGTGTGGTCCCAGACCACTTCTTACCCCAAAATGGAGAAATGGCTGCAAGGAGCCTAGGTACACTTTGGTCCAAGGTGTTTATGTTGGTATCTTCAATCAATTGCATTTCCTGCAATAGTTTTGTTCTAACTGCCAATATTTGTCGGGAGTTTCTTCCTGCATAATTCTTTTCCCATCTATTGGAATGGATAAATGGACGCCATGTATGTCCCTACATATACTTTACCCTCAAATGTCCCCATTGTACTTCCCCCCCATAATGTAATTATCAAAATTACACCCCCTAATGTTCTTTTGTCCAAGTCTGCACTGTAAAGTGCTAGGATCAACATCATTTACCTTGTGGTTTTGGCTCGTTACTTTAAAGTGGGTGGCATCTTGTCACCGTTCTCCATTCGGTACGGTTAACCGCTCCATGAGGTGCTGCTCCCGTTGCCCATGTTTCTTCAATGGGGTTTCGCCCTCCCGTTTGCGCATCCTTATTGCATGTATCCACAAGTGCTGGGAAATGAAAACAAAAGGGGAGGGGGGGTCAGGGGTGGGGGACATGGAGGGGGGGAACAAAGAAGAAAAGGAGGAAGAGGTTGAGTGCCCATTTCTTTTTGTGACCTGCCAGAGCCAATATGCCCCTGTCCCCCGCCGGCCACCACCCGCGCCAAAGGAGGGGCAGCTCTCCGGGGAACACCCACCCAAGCCGCGGCACTGTCGGGAGCAGTGCCTGACATATCCCATGCTGCCTAAGCACTCACTCCTTGCACTGTGACGACTCGCCTACATTTTGTAGCTCCAAAACGGCCCCCCAGTCCGATTCCCGGGACCCGCTGCTCTCATCTTACCTCTTCCTTACAGTCCAGGCTGCATCCCCATCATGCGTGCGAGGTTCTCCTCCCGATTTCGCCAATCTTGGAGACCGTGACTTGCCGTCCATTACGGTACTTGAACGTGTGCACAGGTGTACATGCCCACCTACGTCAATTACGCCTCCAATTACACAGGCGGACGCTTGAAGCAACGTCGGGGCCAATTCCCGCATTGCTGTTTAAAGGGCCAGTGATGTTTGGAAATAAACGGTGAATGCCTTAACTGTTACTTATTCCCGAATTGGACCTAGCATAGGGAACATATGGTTCCGCCAGACAATTCCCCTTTTCCCATAAGGTTAACTAAGGACTCCAGCCGCAATACCTTAACATGGTGCCCATTAGGAATACCAGTGTTTGCATTTGAAAGACACATAAGAAGTACCTTAGCTGTCACTTATTTCCGGGTTAGGTGTTGTGTAGAGGAACACCTGGTTCCACCAGACAATTACCAAGCTTATCTTAAGATGAAAAATGGATATGCGGCAATTCCTTCAAATGATTCCCATTTGGAAAATCAATATTTTACAAGGTTCCATGCACCATTGAGGCAAACCCATGTGACATGCAGGCACTCTGTCACACAACAGTAAGTGTCTTTCTTATTGTATTAGAAATGCCCACTGAATATCTTCATTAAGACCAATTTCATGAGTATTGAGTCGATGGATCCATTTTTGCTCCAATTTGGTTAACCTGTGTTGCATGGAATATTGGCTGCTATCCGGGGTCAGTTATCTATTATTGTCCATTTCATATCCTCTTCTGTGTGGTTTTCTGCTGTGTAGTGTTGCACCAAAGATGCAGTCCTACACTTTGTTCGGATACGAGACCTGTGTTCACTGATCCGGATAGATCTCTTCCTTGTTGTCATACCTACGTATAGTAGGTTGCAAGGGCACCATATTACATAGATGACAGTGCTAGATGCACAGTTTGTAAATTGGCAAAGCTGCCAATTAAATGTTCCATGTTTAAATCTGGTGGTTTTTGTGGTGAGATGGCATACACTGCATTTTCCACATGGGTAATGACCCAAAATACGTTCCTTGCTGTTATTCCAAGCGGCTCTCAAGGTATTCTGTGCAAAGTTAGTTCCAATGGGCAGTAACCTGGAATGGACCAGATGGTCCCGAAGATTTTTTTGATCATTTTAGAGCAAACCACGGAAGTTCACTTGTGCAACCTGTGCTAGTAACCGAGTTCCAATGTTTTTTGATTAATTTTTTAACCTGTACTGTTTGAGGTGAGAAGGTTGTTACACACACACCAACCGATCGGTATCCACTTTCTTCTCCCTTGGACTCCAAAGATGTTCCCTCGGCGTCCACTGTGCCCGTTTTGCCGAATTCTTGATTAGTTTGCGTGGATATCCTCTCTCCAATAGTCGAATGCCTAACAGGTCAGCCTGTAGTTTGTAATCCACCAGATTCGTACAATTTCATTGTAACCTAAGGAATTGGCCGTAAGGTAAATTATCCTTTTGGGAGTGTGGATGTTGACTGGAATATTCAAGCAAACTGTTGCGGTCGGTTTCTTTCTGTATGAAGATGTGAAAATACAGCCTTGTTTTTGGGCAATGATTAAGTCCAAGAATGGTAACTGCACCGGATCCCAGTGTCCTGTAAAGGTCAATTGGATTTTCGCTCGTTTAGCCAAGAAATAAATGCCTTCAATTGTTCTTCCATGCCAGACCAAATGAAAAAAATATCATTGATGTACCGTTTCCAATGGGAAACATGCTCCCCAAACGGATTGTTATACACAAACTGGTCTTCAAAGAGTGCCATATATATATTGGCCAAGCTCGGGGCAAATGCTGCTCCCATGGCGGTACCATGTTTCTGAATGTAGATGTTGTCTAGAAACTGAAAAAAGTTATTGCATAATGCAATTTCCAATAGATTTAATGCAAAGTGGGTGGGTATCCCATACGGCCTCGCCTGTCCATTCAGCCTCTCCTCAATGCTTGCTAGTGCCTCGTCCTGGGGAATATTGGTATAGAGGGCATTGATGTCAAATTTCCTAGTAGTGTTTGATTCCCATCCACATTCAATCCTTCATAGTGATTAATTGTAGCCATTGTGCCTTTCAGGAACGATGGAGAGTCCTCCGCCAAAGCGTGGATCGCTTTTTCAATGTATTTACCTGCTGGCTCCAACACGGAGCCACATAGTGAAATAATGGGTCTCCCCGGTGGATCTACACTGTCTTTGTGCACTTTTGGCAGTGCATACATGGTTGGTATCCGGCATTTTCTGGGTGTTAGGAAGCATGCTTCTTCAGATGTGAGAAAGCCATCCTCTATACCTTGGGTGCATAGTTCTTGTAGCATTGCCATAAGTATGTCAGTGGGATCCACGCATATTTTTTCATAATGGTTGATGTTACTAATTAATGCCAAAACCATCCTTTCATATCCTTGTCTATCCATCACCACTATTCCTCCCCCTTTGTTGGCAGATTTTATCACTATATCTTTGTTCCCCTCCAAAGATTTTAAAGCCTGTTTTTCCTCTGTTGACAGATTCTGTTTATGTTGCAAACTACCTGGTTTATGCATAGTTGCTGGTAATGCCTTCAAAACCATTCTTTCAAAAGTAACAATTTCTGCCGGTATCTCATTATTGGTGGGAGTAAAGGAAGACTTTGTTCTGAATCCTGTCAGGTATTCATTAGGTCTGTCTGATTTTTCCATGAAGAATGCTTTAAGTCTGATGGTCCTGAAAAACCGCCCGAGTTCGATCTGTAGATTATTAATGGTATTATCAGCCGATCGTACGAAGCTAAGCCCTTTCTTCAAGACCCCCTCTTCTATGAGGGTTAAGTGATGTGTGGATAGGTTGAATATTGATGTTATATTGCACCTTACCGGGGGTATCCCCGTTGCCTCGTGTTGAATGTCTGCTGTTGTCCTACTGGGGGACCACTGCCTCTGGGTGGGCGTCTGCTTCTTGAGCCGCCCCCGCCTAAAAAAAACTCTGGCCTCTGTTATTGCTATTTTACCCACGTCCAGTATTGCTAGGATCACTCCCAGATGAGCTTGTATCGGAGAATGTCAACCACCGTTTATTATTTGGTCTACCTTGGAATCGATGGTTCCAATTAGGAGCTTTATAGTCTTTCGCTAAATATGGGTATACCTTTTCTTTAGAGAAGGCTGCAATATCTATTTTCAGTTTATTAGATTTTTGCAATAAATTTAATTTCTTAAAGTCATCCCACTCTAAATTAATGGCATTCAATTGGTTTTTGGCTTCTGCCAATGTACCACTCGCCAAAAAGGTTTCTTCCTGCACCTCAAGTTCCTGTTTCTGCTTAGTTGCCAATCGTTCAGATGTATTGATAGTTAACAGCATCCGGTCTCGACTGCACTTGGTCACGATCTGGCTGAAACAGATCTTATATTCTTCGTCCTCTAAGAAGACTGCTGGGAGGACGTGTATTTGTAATCCCAAAGGAATGGTACTAGCCTTCAAATACTTTGAGTAAATACCCATGAAGTTCAGTGCAGAATCCCTTTTTCCTTGCTCTTAATAGAGCCTCAGGTGTGACAAAATAATCTGTGTAATCTGCTTGTGGTACGTCATCAAAAATGGTTGAGCCACTGACCACCCCTCAGCAGCTGTTGCGTTCGCCTGATGTGGTTCTCTGTCTTGATGGCCACCCATTCAAGCAATACCAGCATTAGTCAACTAGAAATCTCCAGGCTTTGCTACATTTGCTCTGCCGAGACCTCATAGGGAGCCCCTAATATGTCATGAAGCACAGCCATGCAAATGACTATTTCCGTGCCATACAACCTTGAACGTGCTGTCGTCCACTTTCATTATTTTACTTCCCACAAAAATGCTGTTTAGTGGGCCTGTGAAAAAACCAAATCTATTATGAGGAGTCGGGAGGAAGGAACATCCCTTCTGGCATCCAAAGCTAGTACGTCTTCTAGCACAATCTAACAAAGTCTCCTTTATAATGTGGGAAGGAGTATGGTTGGAAAATTACTTCAGAATGGCTGCTAGTGACCCACAAATTCTTTTACAGTGGAATTACCACTTCGGTTTCCATTAGTATGTGGTAAATTATACAAACCCTTCAGGCCAATTGAGATCCCAGTAATAACCACTCGATGTGAGGGGGAAAAGGGCAAATCAAATCCGGGACATGTTTTAAATAGCCGTATGCCATGGTCCTCAAAATCCTTCACAGAAAAACAAACCTGGAAACCCCAAAAATGGGCTTAAAATAACATGAGGGAGAAAATGCAGTTCACGTTTATTTTTTGTGCATCAATACCTTGGTTCCTTACCCACACTCAAATACTCTGACCTGGCTGATGCATGGGGTACACTGACAAAGCCCCAAAATATCTCTCTACACCGCAGCATATTGCTCTATGCTTTTCCATTAAATTACCTGGTTCTCGGATGGAGGACTCATCCAATATTAAAATGAGTGTGAAGTTTTGTTTTTCTATTTGTTGCTGTCCATGCATAATTGAGAACATTTAAAAGCATGTTTTTAATTGGAACAAAAACCTGTATAAGCAGTTTTTGCTAAGAGTGTGCAAAAATGATTGGGGGTGGGGAGCTTGCCTTTTTTATGCAAACAGTGTACATCATTAAAACATGGGAGGGAGAGGTAAGAACGGTTACAAGTTTGTTTTTGCCAGCAAAAGTTGCCAATTTGCTTTACCTGAAAACGGCCTCCTACATCCACACTTCCGGCCCGTCATTCACCAAGGGCCATCGTTCGTCAGGCCTGCAACCTGAAGTACACACCAGAACCAATTCGCCCAACCACAAAATGCATAATTAATGCATTGTAAATCGTGCACGGGCGTAAATTATGCCATTTTTGAAATGCTTGTAAAATATATATTCGTGTACAACGGCACTTGTGCCACAGTATGAAATGTCGTGTGTGTGCAGTGCACAGGAAATACACTACATATAGCTAGCATTAGATACAAATCTCTGTATTCCCTTGTTTCCGGGATCACTTCCCGCACACATTCGAATGTAACCTTACACACGGGATGATAACATTTGCAGACTTCCTGCTTTGTTTGACCAAACATTTTAGGTCCGGGTACAGATTAAATGTGGCAACAGCATGGCTGCTTGTTTGACTCCCAAAGGAATTGCAGTTGTGACTAGAAGCAGGATTTATGACACCCTCCCTCTTTCCCTTCTACAATCCTGAGGCAAACACTTATGCACTCTAGTAGCAGATTGTGGGCAGCGTTCAATTCTGTACTTGCATTGTGCACATGTGCCTTACTTCGCGATGCATAGCCCATTTTAACAGTGGCCTGAAGTGGGATGTTCAAGACGCTCCCTGCACCTTAATATTAGGTTTGAGACTTCAGTTTGCAGTACTTCAGAAACGTCCCAGCCTATTCTTCCAAAGTCCTTTAGAATCCTGTCCTGGCTTAACCATAGGATTTCAATAAATGTTAAGTCTCAACAAATGCTCAAAAACCTCTAGTGGTTCATCCCCAATCTGCAGCAGAACACTACTGCTGCACAGCCTCTTCTTTCAAGCCTTTCTGCCTCTGGCTTTGAACTCCGGTCACTCCTTTACATTTTCCTGTCCTCTCCACAGCCTGGTCACGGTTTCAAGGTTTGTTATGGCGCTCCACACCCTTTGATTCACCTTCAAAAGTTCTAGCCTCTCTGTGGCCTCTTTTATATTCTAGAGCTTCTTGACCCCTACCAAAATATGGGTCCTTGCCAGTAACACTATATTCGACCCCCCACCTGTCAACTACCAGGGGACGCTTCTTGTCATCTTCTCAGTTTAGACTTTCCTTTACAGGATTGCTCTACTTCCTTTTGCCCTTTTTTATATTTATGGTAGCTCCCAGCAACCTGTAGTCTTCTTTGATCTTGCAGTTTATGCTCTGCTTCCAAAAGATGGGCCACCTTGATAAACGTAGCAGTCTCCCTTGTGCCCCAGGGAATAGAGAACAGCATGTCTCGGCTTTCTTACAGCTTGTCTCACTCGATGGTGTTTCAGGGACATAATTTCACCGAAATGCCAGGGTCAGGGGACGTGAATCGCACGACCCTTGACCACTGATTACATAACAAGTGATCTCACAGGAAGCGATGGAACACCACTGTTCACCCCTTGACAAAACAGTGGATCACAGCATTGTTCCAAAGTACACTATGAAAAATATGGTCACGATATCACTGTAATGTGATATCCATTTCCTACAAGAATGTATCGCCATATGTATCGCTAATATCAGTGTTTATAGGCCCATATTACCAAGTTACTGTGAAGGAAAGAAGATGTTCAAGGCCAACTGATAATGATGAGTTGTTATATAGCACTTGAGTGTGAGCACCTTATATAGAACAAATATACATACAATATCACCCAACGTGTGATACTAATTTATCGACCTCAGAAGGATAAAGGGCAGAGCTGGCCTTGCTGGGGTTCGAACCTGAAGATCACACATCGCAGCAGCAAGCGCTTCACCCACTGAGCTATCTTGCCGGCTATAGTAATATGAGCAGTTACATGTCTGAATGTTCTCAAAGTCAGAAAGCAAATTACACTCTGTAGAGGATACCATTTAAACTGGTAACCGAGATTTAATAGCAGGCCAGTTCATCTGCCGGTCTGGGCAAATGGGCCGCATAGTTTGCATGGACCTACTTTTCAGGCTTCTGAGGTTGGCAAAATGCACACCATTGGGAGGGTTCATAACTGTATTGAAGAATTTAAAAGTAGCGCAGGGAAAGCAGCGCACTCGCACGGAATTCCATACTTTGAGCACTCGTTACCTCATACATGCAAACTAGCATGATTTTTTTATTCATTGTGTATTGTGTATTGGTTTAAAAAAACCTTTACAAAATCAGTCATAAACATTAAAATACAAGTATTAACATTCAAATGCATTAAAAAATTCTCTTCAAACTTTTCAGTATATTTTACAGGACATTAATTCATACTTACAATTTCGGCAAAGGCTAAAATCCCTTTTCAATATTAATAAATCACATATGCTTCTTTACATGGAATTTTTCATCTAAACAAAATCTAAAATTATTTTTAAACCTTATATTAATGACAATTCTAAATACCAGTGGTGCGATACGACGCACATCTATTATGTCACTGCTCTTACAACCATACCGTGGAGTCCATACTTTCACGGATCTTGAGTCTAGACTTGTGTTCATTCCCTTAACCAATTAGGTCACATTACATGTAGTCGTCAGGAAAGCTATAACTCTGATCTTCAGCGAGGTATTGGACCCGTGAAGCATTTCAGACCATATGTGTTCCCTTATCACATACGATGTGTCGTAGACAAATTCAGAGAAATATGCAAGCCTCTTGGTACTCAACATAGGACAAACTAGCAACAAGTGCAACAATGTTTCATTAGTTCCCACATTATGACAGAATCTACAAATTTTCTGATTCTGAGGAATTATGAAACTAATTTCATTAGTGTTCATTACATTGAACCTGAACCGCATTACATTATTGCGCAGTTTACGAGAAGGATATTTTACAAGATATGATTTCTAATTCGGGAAACCATTTCCACAGTGATGAGGCAGAAAAAGATGAGGGAGTTCAGAGCCAATTAACTCTCCTCCTTTTGTTTCATCAGCAAGCCAGTTACAGTGAGGTGATGTCATAAAGTGTCGGGAAGGGATGGCCCTCTGTCGGAAAGACTTTTGACTGGGCCAATGAGAGATAAAGAGGTTGTTCTCAAATGGGTGCTTTTCTTTAATACTGGACTTCTGTTGATTATATTTTTTTCAGGGTTTTGAAAAGGTTGAGGACAGGGTTTGCCCGGAAGAAGACGTTTATGAATGGGCATATTGATACGAGGATGGCCCCAGAGTAAGTCAAGATACGCTCCTGTTGAGCGTCTTGTGAAGTCTTTTGAACAATACTGTTTGAGCCGAGTTGAGAAGTTATACAGACTAACAAGGCGAGAGGAGAGCTTGGATGGCGTCTCGAAGGCCAGACGCTTGAAGAGAAATAGAGGCTATAAGGTGTAAGCTCCCGATCGACATCTCCAGCCCTCCGTTGCTGAGGAGGAACTGTCAGAGCAGCTGAGAGGGACGTTGCACTTTCGTTCCAGGCCCCACCAATGTGGAGGAGGAGCCACCAGAGCGAGTTTCCCAGAGCTGTCAGGACCGCTGAGAAGGACGCCGCTGCTTCGCTCCAGCCCCCACCCTTGCAGGGGAGGAGCCGATGCGGCGATGACGTCGGGCCCAGCTGCGAGATTCTGCACAGCCGCTCCAGGCCCGGCGTTGCGAAATAGGCAGCCGGCAGCCAGACAGCTGATTCACAAGGCCGCACACGAAGCAGAGGGACGGGAGATCTTCAGAAGTGCCCGGAATGAGTCGAGACTCTGTATGAAAGGTGAGGTGGTTCAATTGCCTAATTGGGTGGCGGAGAAAGTTAAAACAAAGTGAAAAGGTAAAGATCAGAAAGGAGGGGAGCGGTTATTTGAATTATAGAGAATGACTTTAACAATTGGTCTATGGGGATAAAATGGTAATACCTCAAACCTGATGGGTACTTTCCTTTAACCCCATAATCACCACGCACGTTCATCCACATGGAAAATTGAAAGGGAACTTTCATGAAAGACAGTCATTCCTATGAGTGGTCATGTTCTGAAAGGACATGAAGATTAACTTGTAACGGCCTAAAGACTCTTTACCATCACCACCACCAAGTACAATCCTCACACCAGGAAGCCCAAAGACGTGAAAGACTGGCTGTCAAAGCAGGGAGTCAAGACAGAAGTCTAGTTGTTGAACCAAGTTATGAATGTAGAGAAATAAACACAGTTCAAGCCAATCTGTGTACTGAGTGGTCTATACCCAACTGCTCTCTTACACACACACGTATAAAAGCTGGGAGTACAGTTTGAAAATAACAGCATTACTGGAAACCCAGTCAAACGCTTTGATCAGCATTTTGGTCTTTGCTGGTTTCTCAATGAGACATTTGATTGTTGATATTTGACAAAATATTTTCTACCTCCTATTTTCAAATTCATCATGTACTCCTCTGTTGCATTATAAAATAATTTATACAGCCAAATTTTGCCTGCTAAGACACTTTCTGTATACCATTGTTTTTTTTACATTCCATGATACCTTTTTAGAGAGCAAAGACCAAACTCATACCTTTATAATAGAGAGCAAAGACCAAACTCATACCTTTATAATAGAGAGCAAAGACCAAACTCGTACCTTATAATTTCCATTGCTATGCATTTTTGGTTAAAAAAAATACCTTTTTCCAGATTGCTGCTTCAATAGTTTTGAGGTATGGCGTAAGTTTATCTGGGTAAAATTCAAGACCATACGCCAATCTCGGAATAACCTTCAACGTATAGAAGTCCCTGCAAGCCGACATGGTAAATTTACCAAATTTCCTTTCAATCACTCATTTGCTTACCTGTTTCAATAGCCTTTGATTCTAAGCATTTTGTCAAAATACTGTGCGTCATAGTACTTGAGAAGGAATAACCCAAATACTTGAGTGCTTTCTGCAGACAAATCCCAGTTACTTCGACAAACCACACTCGATTAGAACATTTCCTTTTAGTTTGTCCTAAATATGACAACAGTTTTAAGGGGATTCATTTTCAATTCCAGTTCACTTATAAACCTTGAAAACACATCAATAAGCCAGTTTTGGTTAGATCAAAAAGCAGGAAGTCGTCAGCATAGGCAACCCATTTTATGTCGGTTTGACCTACCTTTGGAGATAACCAACTAGAGGATTCAAACACTACATTTGCTCCCGACACATCAAAATTAAATAGAATTGCTGCCAAGGCACATCCCTGCTTAAGACCATTCCTAGACCTTATTTCTTTCAACATCAAACACTCATTGTTCCGTCTAACCTTCAAAACAGTATTGGAATATAGATGTATAAGCATTGAAAGTAATCCTCTTTCAATGTTCAGCGCAGCAAGCCTTCGCCATAGTAGTGGTCTATCAACCATGTTGAAGGCTGCAGAAAGATCCATGGATGCAGAATACAATGGTAAATGCTGTTATTTCAATGCTTTACTTTTCAGGATGGAGACAAGTAAGCTCCCCCCCCCCCCCCCGCATCAGTCCCCAACTTTTCTGAAACCCAAACTGCTGTATATCAAGGATTTCATTCTCATCCATCCAGCTTATCAAATTCTCCAATACAATCGATGAAAATAACTTTGTCTCAATACTGATCAAAGAAATTGGTCTGTACTTCGATTACCTTTTTTAATAATGAGGAGCACATATGAAATTTTCCATGAATCTGGCATGGACTGTCTCAATCACATCATTAAAAATAAAGCAAAGTATCCTTGCCGACAAGTTCATTCTGTTTAAGCGTGGCACAAGACAGATTATTCGGACCGGGAGTAGTGGAAGATTTCATCTTCCTAATAGTTAATATTTTATCAACAGATACATCTAATATCCATATATCATTATCGTAAACAGCTAGTGGCTCATCAGATTCCGAGGGTGCATATAGATTTTCAAAATAATCGCACCACACTTTCGCTAATTGGGTTGATGTTCAGTTGGACTTGGGGAAACCTCAGTGCTGTTAATAAGAGTCCAGTAATTTCTGGAGTTTCTCCTTCATCGCCTTAAGCATTGCTTCGTCATCTTTCTGGGATTGGGAGGCACGATGTTGAATCTTCGAATTGTCATAACGCTGGCGACTCAATCTACACAGTTCTTTATAGGTTGACTGGGACAGATTTAGTCTTTTTATTACTCTTAATTCCTCATTCAACGGGCTGTGTTGCTTAATATCTAAATCGTAGGCATGTTTATGTATACTTTTCCGAGTTACTCCACCTGAAGTTGATTGCTCAAACCTAGATATAATTGTACCAGTAATCCCCCAAAAGAAGCAACCGAGTACGTTTCTTTTTTTGATTCCATAGATCTTTTTTCAAAATCATGCATCAAGTTATTGAATTTGGCTGTCTTCATGGTGTTCCATTTTACTCTACTGCCCCTGACATTAACAATTTGAGCACAATAAATGTTTCTATGATTAAGTTGTTTCCTTAAATTCAGATTGATGACATGGCATGATCACTAAATGAATTGGGTTGTACGAGCATATTTTCATCACCCACAAGTAGATGTTCACTAGAGAATATGAAATCAATGATGGTAGCCTCACCACGAGCATTCAAAGTGGATTTGTCGTTCAACAACTTTGACACCACGATCTTGTGAAGCTAAGCCATAAGGCCTCTAACGTTTATTGCCTGTTTTGGGACCATTGTCCCCACGAGCCGTTAAACACCAATCTATCTCAGTACTAGATAGATTGCAATCGGCATTCATATCACCAGCCAGGATTATAATGCTGCCTGGCGTGGATACTAGCCACTCCTCTTTCAAAATATTCAATTCATCAATCATCTTTGCCAACAATAGATCGTCATAATCAGCACTGTTCCAATAAATATTTATAACCATTAGGCCCACAGAGCAATTTCGAGTTGTTATATGAAAGGTGGCTACTATACAAGAGGTATACAGATGTTTTTCCCACAGCATTATAATATCTTTATTACGAAATGCAAGAGCTAAACCACACTTGGGGTGGCCTCTTGGACCACATGTCCCAAAAGGACACAGTACAACATACCCATCCCACAGCAGTGGTCCACAAGCCCACATTTCCTGAATAAGCACAAAATCATCAGTCTTCTAACAAATTATAGACTTTCTTATTCGAAGCTACATGTGCGTGTCCTCTTGAATTCCATGTGACAAGCTTAAATGGGTCTCCTTCGCTAAAGGGGCTTACCCATATTCTTCAATTGATCAAGAGAGTCCCTGAGTGACACAGCTGGGGTTCTCCATTTCCTTTAGGGACATTACATCAGCTTGACCCTGTGAGGTGCCCTTTCCCTTATCTGGTTTTGGAATATTTTGCGGTAAATGCTCTGTATTTGTCACCCCCGTTATTCCTTGATCTTGATGGTATTTATTAAATCCCCTCTTCTTGAAAGATCCAGCTTCTTTTAGGATAAAAGAACAAACTAAAGGAGACAAATACCAAGTGTACAAAGTCAAACCTAAAGGGATGAATATAGTCCACCAATTGTTTGTCAGAAGATGTAATAAGTGACAGCTTAGGTATGTTATGATACTTTGCATTTATATAGCGTTTTATGTACCATTGGTATGGTCTGAGGGCGCTGGTAGGTTGAACGCCCTCGGGAACCGAAGTTCAAGTCAGTGGAGAGAGTAGAGAGTCAAAGGTGCTTGTGAGCACCGGGTATGTGTGCAGCTGTTGTGACATTCGTGTAATAGCTGCTTCATAGCGGTAGGTGTGGTGGTTGAGAGATCGGGGGTATGTGTTTGTTCTGGCAGGTTTTATCCAGACCGGTTCTGGCTGCGTTAAGCCTGAGGAGAACGCCTGGCTGGGGGGGGGGGGGGGGTGAGACCAGCAGTGATTAGTTAGTGATGTGGAGTATGAGGCAGTTGTTGGTATGAGAACAGCTATACCGAATGGTGTCATAGTATGTGTTCTAGTTGAATGGTCATGTAAAGAGGAGAGTAAGCATGGTGATGTGATAAGATGGTTTACATGCTCTTTCAAACGTTACATGCATTCCAAACCATTCATGTATGTCGCGCACTTCTATGTGCTCTAGTCCGTTCCACGCATTCCAGTCCGCTCCACACATTCCACTCCATGCGCACCCGTCTGTTGCATGCATTGCACGCACCCTGGAGCCATTGCACGCACCCTGGAGCCATTGCACGCACCCCGAACATTCCGAACTATTCCACACACTCTGGACCATTCCACACATTCCAAACTATTCCACACACTCTGGACCATTCCGAACTATTCCGCACACTCCGGACCATTCCGCACATTCCTCACATTCTGGAACCATTCCACGCGCTCGTAACCATTCCACCAAACCATATACACGAACCATATACGCATCCGCTCAAAATGCTCGTCCGTTCTATACACTCATCCGCACAACGCATTTGTCCGCTCGGCGCACTCATCTGTTCCACTTGCTTCATCCATTCTAACGGTTTCATCTGCTCCATTCACTTCGTTCATTCATCATGCATTATCGATTCAGGCCATGTTACTTGTCATATGCACTGGATCCGTTCCGTGCTCTATCAATTTCATGCACTGCTCTTGTCACATGTACTTGTATCTTCTATTCTGTACTTTCCATTTATGCCATGCACTCATACAGTCGGAGTCATCTGAATGTGTATTCATCAGTCTCTTGTATTCATTTTTCCATCGTCTTCTCTTTATTCATTTTGCCCGTTTTTGTTCATTTTGTCCATTGCACTCATTACATCCATTTCATTAACTTAAACTTCATTACATTTTCCGTGTAATTTGTTCTTTTTTCCCACTTACTGCTTTGGACTACTTTACTAGTTCCATTCAGTCTGTCCTTTTAGTTTACATTAGTGTTTATTAGTTGTCGATTTCCCAATGGATCTTCATGTTGTAATGATTTGTCTTATTGTTATTCAGGATCTAGTAGTTTGTTGGATTGGTGTCGTTGAGCTGTTATTCTGTTCGGGTTAGTTTGCGTATGGGTTGGTTTTAGGGGAAGAGCCAAGTTTTCAATAGTTTGCGGAAGGACATTAGATCTTCAGTTAGGAGGATGTGGGGTGGGAGTGCGTTCCACAGCGTGGGGGCCGAGGCTGAGAATGATGATCCGCCTAACCTGACTGAGTTTGTTTTTAGGTATGACTAGGAGGCCGGCTGAGCTTGATCTTAGGGGACGTGGAGGGTGATACGGTTTTAGCTTGTCTTGAAGATGAGGTCCGGATTCATGCAATGCTCGATGAGAAATGCATAAGGTTTTGAGTCACCCTTTGGGCCACTGGAAGCCAGTGCAGAGTCTTAAGGGCTGGAGAGATGTGGTCTCTCGGGCCAAGCACAAGTAGCAGTTTGGCTGCAGCGTTTTGGGCCCTTTGAAGTTTATCCAGTTGGCAAGCACGGACTCCGAGGTAGAGGTATAGCTAGAAAGCCATCCCTTTCTTCCCTTCTGGGATATGCGCAGCCGCAAGTGAAATAAAATTCCACAGAGCGTGCGAAAACTTTGCCAAGGCACAGGGAGTTGGCCGATTTCGGGGCCATACTCCCAGCAGCAAATACCTTGAGCACATCCATCCATGCATTTATCGTACCCGTCTGGAGGGATGGAGGGGTATGCCGTTTGCTTTGACGTAGCCATCTGAACCACCAAACTCTCTGGAGTGGGTGGATAAGTACCCGGGGTCGCTACTTGATGGGTGGTATTTCTTCGACAAAGTCTTGTTAACCGCCGGCATAGATTCCGGGGAAGTCCAAGTAGCAGCCACCCTTTTCTGTAGGGCCACATGAAATGGCAACACTGGGTCAGTGGACGGACCCTGATCCAAGATGTCCGTAAGATAATCTTGATCATACTCAACCTGAGTACTGGACCAACCCAGGAACTCAGCCACTCTTAACATGAGTCTCCTATAGGAGGAACCTGCATGCTCACTCGTATCGTGATTCCCAAATGCCATTTCAGGGGATGTCGGGCCACTAGCATCATGCAAGGACTGACAAATGCTCAATCCTCCTATCTTCATCAATGAGACATTCCGGAGCATTACGTGTCCCATAAGGCAGAACAAAAGGCACCACGTCACCATCAGACCTCTCACCATCATCCCAATAAATGTTCTTGTGACTGGAAAAACTCCATCCTAGGGAGAGGAGTGCACCTCTTATCTGAAACTGTCTTCACAGTCTTAGTAAGAGCCTTTTTAGGAGGTCCAGGAGCCACAGAGGCGTCAGACGGCAACTCCAGCCCAGCAGGCGCTGACGGCTCCGACTGTATCGGCGTCGATAAAGGCGCAGAAGATTTCGAAGGCCTTGAAGGTCCGACCCCGAGGGCGTGCGAGTATCGGACCGGGATCGACTCTTGCCGGATTCAACTGAAGGAGAGGACGGGGATGTGCCATGAGACTGAAATCTCTAACATCTGCTCCCGAAAAGCCTCCCATTCCTCAGGGTAGAGGACTTATTGGGGCACGGCACCCTTTTCTGGTATCCGTTACCCGACGGGGAAGGCGATCAGTGACGTCGCCTCAGAGACCGCCTCGACGAAGAGGACGAGTGGTGTGTGAACCACTCCGGGACCTAGACCTGCCAGACGGCTTCAGATGAGGAGACTCGTCGGTCGACTTCCCAGCAAATTTGGATTTACGGGGTTTGGCAACACTGCCTACCTTTTTAACTTCCCCTTACGCTCTTGCAAGGCCTTGGCAGTCAACGACTGGCACTCGAGCAGTCATCCGTGGCGTGGTCCTCACCCAGGCACCACAAGCAGACGCGGTACGGGTCTGTGATGGACATCTTGGAGCCGCAGTCCCGACATTTCTTAAAACCAGACCGCGGGGTCGTCTGGGTGGAAGAAGACCGTCGAACAATGCAAAGTTGAAGACACACGGCGCGCCGAGTTCTCGAAGCACACACGTTTGCGGAAAAAACAGAACTGAGGCTACGGACGCTGTGCGTCCTACTTGTAACACATGATGAAGTCGCCCTAGACGGAGGCCCTCGAGGGACATCGACCAGATGCCACCGACACAAGGGCACCCTGTGGCGAAAAAAATTCTGAAGCAGCACAGCTGTGGACATTACATGTCATAGATTAGGACACAATCCTTTAGAAGTATAATATCCCTGCTCCCGGTGAGACCCACAACCCTTTTTGCTAGACTTCTGGACCTTTTTCTTTCTATCCTGAATGAGTGGAGCCTTTTTCCTTTCATTCATTCTCGTGGGCTCTGTCTTTTGGAACTCTATTCCTTGTATTCTACCTGAACTATGGAGTCTGTCTGCTCCATAGCTCTTGAAGGCATCTGTTTTTACTACTGCAGCACACAGCTCCTTATGGGCAGTGTTGCTGGGGACCCTTATGGTCCTCCTTTAAGATTCTTTTTCTGTATCCCCCAGTAACTACAGTTTTCAAGGACAGACTTGGTACCCCTCATAACTAGTCTGAGAGATGGGCACTCCACTGAAGGTGGAGTGTGCCAAAAGGATTCCTAGTAGCCCCCTTCTCTCTACTACTGTGACGTTTTAGTCACCTAGACAATCTCCTAGTTATGGCTGGTGGTAGTGGATGTGTTCTATTGAGTCTTTGGTATACTACAGGTTCAGTGTACTTTACAGCCCTCTCTCCCCAAGATGAGCCTGGCCGCTCTGTCTACACCACCATGCACCAAACAAGCTCAATATGTAGGGTCTATTCAAGGCAGGAGAATAACCATCGTCAAATACATAATACAGGATCAAACTCGGATCATTTGGAAAATGTAGCTGACGAAAACTTTTGTTGGAACTGCCTTTGGGAAATCTACTCTGAGCCTTTCGTTCATATGTGATGTCCTTGCTCCTCCCCTCGCCCTGAGCATACTCGGGATTGAACCACTCCCTCGCTTCAGTATCTGACTCAGCATTTCCTCCCACCTGCCCTGTTTTCTTTATACACACTTGTGCATGTTCTTATCTCAGGCTCAGGAATAAATGTCAGCTGATGTTTTATGATTTCCCCATGGTAAGCTTTCTGGAACAAGCATTTTCTCAACTTTCCGATTCAGTATGTCCTTAATAATGGTTTGCACAATCTTCTGTGAGAACATTTCCTATTAACACTGATTCAGACTCTATAAAAGAGTCAGTGTTGCGATTGTTAACTGGTCGTTCATTTAAAGGTAGATCCTTATTTACTAATGGTGTCTGGAGGTCAACATTACTTTGACATCCCTCCAGGCATGAGCGTTGCCACTTCCAGTTGTATTAGTGCTTAGGCCTTCATTTTGTTTTTGGACCGCCCCCCCCATTGTTTCCTGGCTTGTCTACTTTATCTCATCACTTTTTCTTTCTGCCGTACATTCCCCACAAAATAAAGTTGGACTTGCATAACGACCTTCCTCGTCCCTTGGTGGAATCATTATTTGAAGAGGGGCAGCCGGATTCTTAAATAGATTAAATATATCCATCATTCCCATTTTAAGGTTCTTTTGGTTGGTATCAATTCTGTCAGTTACTATTTTGTTTTTTTAGGGCATCAGACAAGTTTGTTTCAGCTGCAGAATAACCAGGCCGCTTCAACCCATTACAGTGGTCTTCGCCTTCCACCGACAGTGGGGCCTCACTTGAATTCTTTATCGCTGGCTTTAAGGGAGAGTCCGTAACCAATATTGCATAATTTGCAATTAGATTCCCATGCTTCACAGCACGCAAGTTACTGTCCCTCAAGAACTTACGAGAGGATATATTTAATGCCTTTTGCGCTTGTTAGCGCCTGTTTTTCTCAAATTCTTTTTTGTGAAAATGTTTATATTAAATATGTCGGCAACATTATTAGGATCATTTGCAACAGTCGGGATCTGTAAATCCTGAATATTGGGACCTGTAGCCAGTGAATAAGGTAATTCAATCACACTGGCATACAAAAAGGAGCAACAACTTCATTTTGATATTGCCCATTGGAAATTACTATAGGTCGTTGCTTTTGTGCATTGAAACTTCCCCACATTGCTGCAGGGATAATCTTTAAAATGTTTTCCGAAAATGTTTCAGGCCAGGCAGTTAATGCAAGCAAGATTTCATTTAGAATGCTGGTCTGTTTTAATTTCCTTTTAATAACTGTGGGTCACCCAAACTCATTCTCTTAACCTTGCATGTGCAAGTTTTATTATTTATTTCACCTATAACTGTTTCAGGATTTGTGGGTCCTGTGGGATTGGAAGATGCATCAAAATGTTCAGATAGACCAACTAACGTTATTTCCCCGGACGCAAATATTGGAGGAGTATCCATAAATGATAAACCAAGATCTGTACTTCTTGGTTTATTAAGATCAGGCAATCCCACATCCAGACCATCAATCTTTCCCAGTCTCCCTTCCTCATAAAATAGAGACTGTGAGGACTCTGGAATATCATGCTCACCCAGTTCCTCAAGGATTTGTTTATAGGAATTTTGTGCACACTCCAATAAATCCTCATCCGTGTCTGAGGAATCCGGGAGTGGAAGCGCGTTGGCATGGGCAATGCTCATTTCTCGTGTTTTGATCGTATAAATTGGCATTACACTATCACGTTTGCCCCCTGCAATCTTTCTTTTCATAACAAGAATCATGCACTGGACGTCATGTGGGAAAACGCTCTGACTTTAGAGTCCAAGACAAACACTTTTCTTACCAGCGGCCTCTAAATACAGCAAACGATACCTCGTGCAATACCTTCAACTTTTACAAACATCCACAGTTAGGTTGCATTTAGCTTCCGATTACCCTTTAACTCACAAAATCCTACTTTGTAATGTAAACACTTCCGGTTTTCGTTTGCGCTAAACGACAATATTCATATGTAGCAGTATGCCGGTGGTTCAAACCACCTTTGCTCCGCAAATACTCCCCAAAGAGTCATGCAACTCCTTCCAAGCATCCACACAAACAAATTGCATTCAGTATCAAATTACATGCACACAAACGCCGGCTAATAGATTCAACCGCTTCTGGTCTTTGTTTGTGTTAGAGGACAGTATGCTAGTATGGGGAAAGCAAGCGGATCCAACCTTCAGAGAACAGGCGTGCTGCTGCGGCCGTAACAACAAAAATGTAAAACAGAAACCGACCTCAGCGCTCCACTAGACGAGGACTGTCCCTCCGATAATTTGCAGGCATCCAAAGCTTGTCTGGGGAAACAAGTGAAAAGAGTGTGGTGCTGCTATGCTGCGCTGAGAGCAGCAAACCGAACCACTTGCAGGACCACTTTCTAGGAGTGCGCGGCCCAGTGTTTATGAAGGTTTCCTGAAGTTGTGGGCGTGGCCAAGATTTAAAGTTGCAGAAGCACGAAAAGTAGAGAAGTCCAAGGAGAGTTTCTTCACAGCCACAGCAAACGGAGCCACTTGCAGGACCACTTGAATACAGGCCACACACTCGTAAAGAGCTCACCCCGCAAGCCTGCACTCGGCTCCTAGCTAATAGCCAACAGCACTATCCCAAGCACTCCCGCAACACAGCATTAATTGTGGCTCAAAGAAATCAAGGTCCACTTTATTTGCTATGGTAAAACATTTCTTCACTGCACACAAGCTTGTAGGCACAAGGGTTTTGTCCAGTCACCGAAGACACCAAGATGGAATGTCTTGTGGTGATCGTAACTGAGACAACGGCAGAAAAACATGCTATAACTGCAACTTCCAAATACATAGACCGAAATGGATGCTTACTGTACTCTAAATGCTTTATGGAAGTTTGTATTTGCATTGTGAGTTTGAGGTGTTTACATACTAAATCAGTGACTTGCCCCCTAAAGAGTGCCTGAAACAAACCTTTAATGAGTCTATTATTGTATAGAATTCCAGAAAGACAAATTTGTTATTCCTATTCTTTCTTATTTAGGATCACTGCTAAAAGTGTTTAACAATGTGTTAAACCAGTGGGTTCCACGTGTTTAAGAGGCTTGAACAAAAAAGCCAGCCACTCCAGAAACAAAGAGCCACATGGCGCTGACCACAGCCCAGAAGCTTCCGTTTATTTAAAAACGAACCTTTGTGTTTTTTTAGGGGTTGCAGGGGAGACCATAATGGCCGCGGCTGCAACACCTCCTCCCCAAATAACGTGTCTATGGCTCTTACTGCCCTTCTAATACACCTGGGCTAAGGATCCTGTGTAAGCCCACTATAATGATGTACTGGACCACTCAGATGCCTGAACCAAAATCTTTACTTTATTGACCAATAAGTAAATAAAGTAGTAGAAAATGTTCGGATATAGTCTTTCTTTTCTCTAAATCAAAAAACTGCCAAAGTTCTTTAAGGTCTCTTCAATGCGGTTTCAGTATAGGGGTGAACTCTCTGGCTCTTGCTCCTTCTAATCCTCGTATGTCCAGCAGTGTTCAGGTGCTTTCTCCTCAGTCTGGTCGATTCTGAAACAGTACATACAAGAATACACCAGTCCGTTGTTGTCTGCTTTAAATGGGGGCTGGGAGCTTGTTATCCAATCACTATCAAGCATACAGTTTAGGTTACAAAAACCCCTCCAAGGTCCGGCCCCTTCCTCTCTCAACGTGGGTTTGCTCTGCCTCTTCGTGCTAAGCACCACTTGTCCCTTCCCGACCACCGCCAGGTAGGCTAACTTGACACACTCAGTTTGGGTTTGCTTTATGTGTAAGTGAGGTGTTTGACATAAACTGGGAAACGGCTTTCCCTGACTCCGCTTTTGCGGTCTCCCACGAATCCTGTTGGTAAATGATTCCCACAGGTATGAGATCCTCGTGACCCGTTAGCTGGCGTTTTTTGCCAGCGTCTGTGATTAGCTGTGCTGCTGGTGTTTCTTGTGTTACTTTCCGTTCCACTGTGAATAACTGTGCCACTTTGGTTTCTTGTTTGTTTTTCTTTCCGTTCTGTTTTCTCATTTGAAAGGGCAGCGGCTGTTTGCCTGCCATGTTCCATCCTCGCTGAAACCTTCCCGGGCCGCATCCTCCCGTTTCAGTGAATCTCCCGTGTTTTGGCTGCGGAACTCCAGGTGTTGCAACCGTGAGTCCTGTCACGCTAGCCATGGCGCCCTCACCATTTACCCTCGCACGGGTCATGCTCCCTTTCCATTGCTTCTCGTTCCGCGGAATCGTACACCTTACATATACCCTCCTCCCCGCGAAGAATTGTGCCGTTTGGGCTGATCTATGCTTCTAGAGGGGTAACCTCGGATGATTTGGAAGGCTGCGGGTTTGTGGACGGTACAGAAGTTGATAGCTTGTAATATGAGAAACCCCCTTAGAACTCTTTGGTTGGAGTCTTTTTGTACTGCTAACCATTGTAAAGGTGCATGGTCCGTAAAAACGGCAAAAGGGCGGCCTATTAGATAATATTGCAGAATCTCGATGGCCTATTTTATTGCAAGCCATTCTTTCTCGGGGGTTGATTATGCAGTCTCATGAGGTAACCGTTTCCGGCTGATGAAAGCCACAGGGTACAATTAGTTTATCCCCCCGCACCCAGACCAGTCCCCGAAACATCTGTTTGAACAAATAATGGTTGCTTAAAATCAGGGCAGCATAGCACCGGAAGTGTTGAGATAATGATTTTGAGCTGGTTAAAGTCACCTATGGTGTTCTCGTCCTGCAGTATGTCACCCTTATCAGTGGCTTAGGGCATTGGTCAATGGACTTGCGATTGTGGAAAATAGTGGTATGAAGCGACTATAGTATCCTAAAAAAGCACGGACCTGCTTTCTGTTACTGGGCATGGGTAGTCTGGGTAGTCATCCACTTGTGGTCTAATGACTCCAAGTATCCTAGGTACCTGGTTTGTTGTGCCGCTAGGACGGTCTTCTTGGGGTTGAGGTTGAGTCTGGCTTTTTCCAGAGCTGCTGCTACCACTAGTTTTAGATGCTGGAGGTGTTTTTTTTTTTTTTTCCCCCCCACCCACCTGCGCCCTTCCCCTCCGGTTTTACTGAACTGTCGTCTAGGTATGCCAAACTGTTGTTCGTGTGGGGCTAGAACCTTATTCATTAGAGATTGGAATGTTGCAGGGGCTCCATAAAGGCCAAAGGGAAGGACAGTGAATTGATAAAGTCCAGATGGTGTGGAGAAGGCAGTTTTTACTTTATCGTCCAGTCGGAGGGGAATTTGCTAATACCTCTTGGTGAGGTCTATGGTAGTGAGGAACTGTGCTGTCCGCACCTTCTCCAGAAGTTCGTCAATGCATGGCATTGGGTACGCCTGGTATGTGGATATAGTGTTCAATTTTCGGTAGTCCATAAAAATCGTGTTGACCCGTCTGGTTTTGGAACCAGGACAATAGGCGAAGACCAGTGGCTGGTGGATGGTTCTATAACCCCTCCTGCCCAGCTAACTATCGCCCAATCTCTATCACTCCCTTCCTGGGCAAGCTCCTGGAGAAACTGGCCATCTCCCACCTTAATCTCCATGCTGAATCTGTTGGTAGTCTTCATGACCATGAGTCTAGCTTCAGAGCTGCCAGAAGCACGCAAACTGCTCTCCTGAACATCCGTGAGGACCTGCTCTCAAACCTTGACTTTAACACCCCTTGTGTTCTCATCTTGCTCAACCTCTCTTCTGCCTTTGACACTGTTAACCACACCATCCTGCTCAACTGTCTCCATGATAACCTGGGTATCACTGGTCAAGCTCTGGCGTGGCTGTCCTCCTTCCTCTCCAATCGACCCTCCCAGGTCCAACTGGGTTCCTTCCTCTCTGACATCTTTTTCTCTACCTGTGGTGTCCCCCAGGGATCTAAGCTCTCCCCCTGGCTGTTCAACCAGTATCTGGCACTTTTTGCTCACCGCATAGCCGCTCTCTGTCCCAACTCTGTGTTACGCGGATGATACCCAGCTCATTTTCAGGCTACCCTCAGCCTTCTCTTCCACTTCCCTCATCTGACTGTCTTTCTGCTATCCAGGAATGGTGTGCCGCCAACGACCTCTGCCTTAATGCCAGTAAGACTGAGATTCTACTTATCGGCACACCACGCCCTCCTTCCCTGCAGCTCTCTGGCCGGCCTCCCTTGGCCCTCTTCCTGCTCCTACCTGCACGGCAAAAAACCTCAGGGTCATCTTTGACTCCGCACTCTCCTTCTCTCCTCACATCTCTGACGTCACACTACCAGCTACACCTCCGACGAGGTATCCTTCCTTTTCTCTCCTTCCCCCAGAAGCTCACTGTCTAGAGAGCTCTGGTTCTCTCTAGGCTGGACTACTGTAACAGCCTCTATCTAAATCTTCCTCCCTCTACTCTCTGCCCTTTGCAACTCATCCAGAACAGGACTGCGAGACTTGTCCTTGGCCTCAAGCCCAGGGACCGTATCTCTCCAGGACTGAAATCGCTACACTGGCTCCCAGTGGCTGCAAGGATTAAGTTCAAAACCCTCTGCATTGTCCACAAGGCCTTCTGGGGCCTTGGGCCAAAATACCTGCAACTCTCTTCCTAAATATCTTCCTTCTCGAGCCCTTCGCTCATCCACCTCCAACTACCTCAAGGTCAGCCTCTTCTCCAAGCAACGAGCTGGTGGTAGATCTCTCGCCGCAGCAGGGGCCTCCCTCTGGAAAAGCCTTCCTGCCTCCCTGAAACTTGAGGAGAACCATCTCCGGTTCCGGAAGCACCTCAAGACCTTCCTCTTTGCCTTCGCTTTCTCTCACTTTCTCCCCTGCTAAAATCACTGAACCTGCACTAAATGTGCAACTGGGCCACTCGCCGATCTCATGTCCTGGCCCAGCCACTCTTCCTTGCACTGCCTACATGCACTACGGGACTGTCTCTGTATCCTACAGCCCCTTCTCCCGGCACTTACCTTTGCACTTGCCACCAGCTGGCCCTATTTATCTCATTCTATTAGCCATGTACCGCACTTTCCCTGCACTTGCAACCAGCTGGCCCTATTATTTATCTTGTATTCTACTAACCATGTACTGCACTTCCCCTCTACCCTTCCCCCGCACTTTTTCCCAGTCCCCCTACCCTTGCACTTGTGCGATCTGAATGACACCTGGCCTAGTAGGATCGTTGTCTGTCTCCCTTTGTCCCCCCAACCCCTGCCTCGTCGCGCCTTGAAACACTTGTGTATAGGCGTGTTACAAATGCCATATCATATGTTTATTTATATAGTGCCTGTACACAATGTGTTTCAAAGCACTTCAAGGCAAGTGAGGGAACAAGGGAAAATACAATGACATTCTTACAGGCCATGAACAGTAAGGATGTGAAATTAACTATTGTACTAGGCCTGACGACATTTCAGATAGTGCAAGAGCTAAGACATGGGTAAGGAACAGAGGGGGAGAATGGGAAGGAAATGGAAACAGACCGGCGTCTACCGTACTAGGCCTGACGACATTTCTGGTAGAGACGTAGAAAAACAAGAGGTGAGGGAGAGGGGTGCAGAATGGTAGGGGAGGAACAAAACAAGCGACTATCATACTAGGCCTGACGACATTTCAGATAGTGCTGGAGGAGGGGTGGGAAAGAAAAAAAACAGTAAGGGAGGGGGGAAGAGACAGACACGTTTGCTATCATACTAGGGAATGGGACAATTCTGATAGTACTGGATCTGTATTAGTAGTATGCTCGAACAGATTCGTCCGTCCCAGGAAAAAAACACAAACTCATGTTTCAACGGGTTGATGTTCTTCGAACTCCCTCTTTTCCTCTTGACTGAGTTGTTCACACCACTGTACTGAATGGAATGCAGATTGAGATGTGTCTACCATGAGGGTCTGCACCTTGGCTGTTGAGCTGGGGTCCTTCCAATCTTTAAGGAGGTTAACATGGTAATTTTTTTTGTTTTTCTCCTTCCTATCCGGCTGTTCTACCAGATAGTTTACTGGTCAAAGTACCTCTAGTATTTTGTACGGCCCTCTCCATTGTGCTAGCATTTTGTTGTGTGGTAGGGAGAAGCACAAGTACACTATCGCCCACTTGAAAATTGCGAATTTGTGTACGTCTTTTAAACTTCTCTTGCGCCAACTGAGAGCAGCCCAAGTTCTCATGTGCTAGCTCTCAACTTAGTAAGATGGGATCTTGGTTCTATGACATAATCGTTAAGGTGCTTCTCTTCTTCCTGCTCCTCCCATTCGCTTTTTGCTACGTCTAATATGGTTTGCTATTTGTGACCAAATAGCAGTTCGAACAGTGAAAACACAGTTGAGGACTGAGGGGTGTCCCTCAACACTGAGTACCCACAGTACTACCCAATGCCAGCCCTTTTCTGTGGGGGCAGTCACTCTCTTTAGCATTTGTTTGATTGTTTTGTTGTAACGTTCGACCAGCCCATCCGTTTATGGATGATGCACTCAAGTGCGTATTTGTTTTATACACAGTTGCTCACAAACATGCTGCATTATGCCTGAGACAGAATTTCTGCCTTGGTCGGTTACAATTTCTGCAGGTAAGCTTACCCTGCCAAAGAAGGGTACTAACTGGTTACAAAGTTAATTGGCACTGATCCCTCTCACTGGAAACTCCTCAGGATACCGGGTGGCATAGTCCACTATTACCAGTAAGTATTGGTGACCATGGCTGTTTGGCTCCAGAGGCCAGACTATGTTCGTTCCATTTCTATAGAACGGGTCCTTTATGAGAGGCAATGGTTTCAGTGGAGCACGTAAAAGCTTCGGATTGGTCTTTTGACAAGTGGGACACTCTTCAGTGTTTGGCCATCTCCTGGTATACTCCCGGCCAGGAAAACCTTTTCAGTAGTTTTTTCTTGGGATTTTTCTCTTCCCAGATGACCCCCGGTTGCTTCGTCATGGGCCAGTTTAAGGGCCGTTTGTCTGAACTCAAGATGAACCAATAACTGTTCGATTTCGTTCTTCACTTGGTCCGACATAACTCTGTATATTCGACCCCAGTGGGACTTAAACCAGGGATACCCAGTGGTGCTGGATGGGTTTGTGAGATCTTGTTCTCTTGCACTTTTTAAGGTAGGGTCAGTCAAAATTTCACTCCGGAAGAAAGTTTTTCTATCCTCCGGGAGCCAATCTATTAGTCTGCCCAGTTCTTCTTTTCTCACCTCACTTCTACTCTTATGGTGTGTCTTGACCCCTTCTGGCGTGATCTCCATGAGGGGAAAAAGGAGCATTCCTTAGCCACTCTATCTGCAACACGCTCTTGAAATGTGGGTAGGTCAGTTCCTTACAAGACTGGTGCTGGTTGGTGTGGAATTATGGCAACCTTCATCTTGGAACAGACTCCATTAACTTCAACATAAACCTGCTTGGCAGGGTAAGACTTGGTGTCCCCATGTAAACATTTAATGGGTATTCTGGTTGTCCCAACCACCCCAGCCCCACTTACGTCCAGCCGGATGGCTGTCTGCTCGCTGCCACTGTCAAGGAGTCCCTGTCTTGGCGTTCTGTCGACCCTCACTTCCACAAGGTACGGCTCTCTTCTGCGTCGGTACTCCCGTCCTTGGATGTAACCTTTTCCGTAGGTTCAGTCTTTGTCTTCCTGGTACAAAACCTAGCAATGTGCCCCCATTCACTGCAGTCAAAGCACTGGGGTTGGTGATTCACGATGGGCCAGGCTTCTCCTCTTGGTTCTGTATGGATAGGCTTTGTTTTGGGGTTAATTGGCCCTCTTACTGGAATAGGTTTAACTGGTTCATGTGGAGTGGGCCTGTTTCACTGGCCTTTTGAAAGGCGGAGGCTCTGTCGATTGCTTCGGCCAATGATGGCTTGTGGTGTTGGCGCACCAAACGCTGCATTGGTGCCGGAAGAGCCTCTATATTGTTCCAGTTAGGTATTCTTCGTCATTTCCGGCAGAGTGCTTGTAGCAGCTTGAGCCACTCGCCAGCTAGGTCGTGTATTCTGTTGTATAGTTGGCGGGGTGTTTCTCCTGAACGCAGTCTGGTCTGTCTCCCTCAATATGCTTCCTCATCGATGCCCGTTCTTTCCAGGATGGTTCTCTTTATTTCGGCATATGATGCGTCTCCAGTGAGGTTGGCTACCTGGTATGCCCCTTGCATAGTCCCGTTCAACAAAGGAGCTATGAAATGGCCCCATTTCTCCACAGGTCATTGTGAGCTGGTGGCCACCCTCTCAAAATTATCCAGGATCATCCCCGGCTTGAAACTTCTGTGTAGGACGTTTGTCGGAGCAGGAGTCTGCCCTCGGGAGGATACCATTGCTTCGCTCACAAGCTTCAGGGCATCCCGACTAGCCACCTGTAGCTGCATGGCTTGCTGCAGACTGTCGGTTTGGGCCTGGTGACTTTGTACCTGAATCGTCAGTTACAGCTGCTGCTGTTCATCTGCCAGTGCCTTCAGTACGCCCGCAATGGCGTGTCTCTTATCCCACCACTGCCAAAAAAATCTGCAATGATGTTCTGGACCACTCTGATACCTGAACAAAAATCTTGTCTTTATTGACCAATAAGTAAAGTAAGGACTCAAAAAAATGTTCGGATAAAGTCTTTCTTTTCTCTAAATCAAAAGAAAACTGCCAAAGTTCTTTGTCTGTTCAAAGCGGTTCCCATATAGGGGTGAACTCTCTGGCTCTTGCTCCTTCTAATCCTCGTACGCCCAGCAGTGTTAAGGTGCTTTCTCCTCAGTCTGGTCAATTCTGAAACAGTGCATACAAGAACATATCAGTCCGTTGTCCCCTTTTAAATAGGGGCTGGGGGCTTGTTAACCAATCGCTATCAAGCATACAGTTTAGGTTACAAAAATCCCTCCAAGCCCCGCCCCTTCCCCTCTCAACGTGGCTTTGCTCTGCCTCTTTGCTGCTGGGCACCACGCATCCCTTCCCTCAGTGCGCCCACCGCCAGGTAGCCTAACTTTACACACTGTTTGGGTTTCCTTTATGTGTAAGTGAGGTGTTTGACATAAACTGGGAAACGGCTTTCTCTGATTCCCCTTTTGCTGTCTCCCGCGAGTCCTGTTGGTGCTGTTCTGCCGTGAATAACTGCCGCTTCTGTTTCTTGTTTTTCTTTCCATTCTGTTTTCTCATTTGAAAGGCCAGCAGCTGTGTTTGTCTGCCATGTTCAATCCTTGCCGAAACCTTCCCGTGTCGCTTCCTCCTGTTTCAGTGAATCTGCAGTGTTTGGTTGTGGCACTCCAGGTGTTGTGACCGTGTGAGTCCTGTCGCGCTGGCCATGGCGCTCCACCTTTCACCCTCGCACGGGTCATGCTCCCTTTCTGTTGCTTCTCGTTCCGCAGGATCGTACACCTTACACCCATTTGGATTCGACTTCCTGTGGTTGCTAGGCTTTTGGTATGCTGATTGATTTGGGCATATTGTTTTTGATTCGTCCTCTGTGGTCTTGATGTTGAAAGACATTAAATGGGCGCTAGGACCTCTGCACCATCGCAGAAGACTGCATTTGCTTGCGTTTCTTTGGTAGTCTGTGTCTGTGGGAAGGTGCGTGCCACATTGCAACCAGGATCCTCGTGTCTCTTGGCTTGCACAACAGGGTCCTCTCGTCCCTCGGCTTGCGCAAGTTTTTAGTTTAAGAACCTTAGCGCAGTTTCCTACACCAATCACTTTTAAATTTCATATACATACCTAATTTGTCAATCTATACAATCACTTAATACTAAATTCATCAGTATTTCTTTGAGCATGTTCGCAATGGAAGTCCATAGATTAAACAGAAAATGACCCACTGATGCAATATGCCCAAAATTGGTCTGAGCAGATCTTCTCTTTACATTGGACATGCTTGCATAAAAATGGTGTGTATATTGGAGAAATGCCAGACATTGCGTGGACAGATGCCTAGTTTCAAGCAAATGACTCTATATATCCGTCATTGACATTCTAATCTAGGAATGTTCTGTGACAGCCCTATAACCATAAGGAAGGGCAATTGTAAAATCAAGCATGATAAAACGATGCAATCTACTATTTGAATCCACTATTAAATGTTGTTGTCGTAACCTGCTCGTATAACCTTGGTATCCAGCTGATCAACAGTTCTACATATAAAGGCCTTAATTTGTAGTGTTCTCAGCATTGCAAGCCCTAAAAACAAATTCTAGCAATTTCTGTTTTAGCACAGAAATAATTACATGTTTTGACAAACGTGAATGGGAGGCCTTACTTTTTGTTTTGAACGTTTTAGTTATCTGCCCAGATAACTGCACAATGGGTTAATTTCAGTGAGGACTTTGAGGTATAATACTCCACTACAAATCCTTAGCATCGTCTGCCACCAAATTAATCCCAGCCTCATAGCTTGAATGGGGGAAACCTGGCTTCAGAAGGAAAGATGTGGAGATTAAAGAGATCGATTTACTTACAATAACCAGTCAAAGATGTTTCAGGCTCGGGAGTATAGGTCGGGGCAACGTGCTCGCCTTGGAAGCAAGAAGACACGGAGCAACACACGTTCAATCCCTGGATCAGTGCTTGGAAACCTCTGGGTATTAAGCACGTTCTAAGTAACCGATCATAGCATATATAGAGCAATCCCTGGGCAATGCTGGCTATGTATATTTGTATAAGGCCTAGAATGGAAAACCCACCAGCAGTGCTTATGAATTTCTTTAGTGATAAAAATGTACTCATTGCTTTAGTTGTAAATTACACTTAGATTTTTTTTTCCTGCTCAATATCGGTGTTTGGTATTAAAATTCACTAACCTGTTTTATTTCTCCTCCACCATAAAGGGTCCACATACAGAGATTACCTCTCCTGAGCAACCCCATTTTGTTTTTTTCATTAGTGAACTTCAAGCAATCTCATCATAAGAGGATAGAATATTTAATGAGTGCTGTATTGGTGCGACTAGGATTTGAAATGGTTTTTGTATGATGTAGTCTTATTTACACCGTTGTATCAGAGTAAAGGAGTTGGATCCTCATTAGTAACCCAATGGGCAATGCTCCAATTGTACAACTTCTATAGTAAACTCTAATTTACTGTGTCAAAGGCCTCCGTGAAGTCTATTAATGCTAGGTGTAGGGTGTGCTCAGAGTTGCGCCACATCGTTTCTATTTGGTATTGCAACAACATGATGGGTGTTGTGCCATACCCAGGGCAAAAACCTGTTTAGAAGATGCATAGAAGCGGAGAATCATTGATCCAGGCAGGCTCTTTAGTTGGAAAGATTTTGCTGTTGACCTAGAGCATGGCTGATGGTGTATAGGTGGATTGATTGAGTCCTGGTACATAAAGAGACCTCGTACTGAAGTGCTTATTTCAAGAACTTGGAACGCTTACAATACTCTCCTATGGAGTAATTTGTTGAAAATCTAGACCCGTAGCCGAGAGGTTGTGTGGGGTTTTTAAGTTCATTTGTTTTTTTTTATAAATATACCCTTGGCAAGCGCTTCTGGACTGGAGCATGTGCATGTTTAATCAGATTAACGGCATCCTTTATTGTATTCAAACGGAGTGCTTAAATCGGGAGAATGGTTTTTCCAGCTCGAAATATATGGCACTTATGATGTTCTAAAACATGGTTAATTTCCCCTCTTGTCATGGAGTTTAAATTGATTGAACATGGCTCAGAACTTCTGTCATCAAGTTCCACTGGACCGTATTGGTAGATGCTTTATACAAACCTAGGTTCAGGTCTCTCGTTTCAGATTGCGTATGAGATACACACACTAATTGGGATCTTTGTCTTTGTTTGACTTTCTTGACACGCTCAGCATCCTTTTATTAGCAATGATTGCATCATAACGGAGTGAGTCCATAATCCTAATTTCCGATGTATCACTAGTTGATCATGCTACTAATGCTCTGCTTTGTGTATTAATGATAACCCAATTTAATAATTTTCATATTTAACCCGTTTGCAGGGAACACCCACTGACCTAAGCAAAGTTTGCCCTAGTATAACCTGTCCTTCTGACCCAGAAAGAATGTAGAATTTGGGTACTCCCTGATTTTTGTTGACGGGGGAGTCAAATCTGTTTTAAAGGGAGAGTATATAATGTATTTAGAGCAAGGAACAGATTGACTACCCCTCTCTAGAAATCCTTTATGTACAACAGGGTAGAGTGATGTGGGACTACCTTGTTAGTGAGTAGAAAGATCACCTGGGTATATTTGGGTATTTGGGCCAACAGCTTTTGTTGCAAAACAAAATTCTCTTTAAATGTTTTTATGAAAAATAATTAAACATTTTGATCCTTTGATCATCCATCACTTTCATTCAACATACTTGTACAATAACTGGGTAAATCAAATTTGATTTTTCGAGCATCAGTCAGTGATTTATGCATATAGGACATAGAAAAGATGCATTAAGTTCCCTTTAAGGTCGACCTATGTTTCGGCCCTTGGATGTGTACCACCCTTGTCTTGGGTAGTCACTGGTTCAGATATTGGGCCATCTTCAGGACATGGATTGTTCTGGAAGATCAGTTTCATTCCCCATTGGTAGGTTTAATGATCTACAAAAATGCACAAAACAAAGGATTGTTTATTAAAAAAGGAGCTTGTGCTACCCAACGGGTTATAAAGGTGACTCATATATTTTTTTTACTGGAAGAATCAACCACTTCACCCACCTGTTGTCCATATAATGTTACTTAGGACTTCTGAGCTTGTATACTGGGAAATGTATTTGTAGCGTCCAGTATCCAGTTCCCTGAAACAATAGGGAAAAAGGAACTTGTAAATGTTATCACAAATAAATGACGGATGTATCCATAATTGAAAGCCGTGATAAAACTACAGATTCACGTGTCAGGCCGTGCCTCCTATTAGCATCTCGATGGTACAGAGACCCGGTGTAGAAATCCAATGAATTAGGGCGGCACTTCAGAAGTAGCTTCTATGGTGATGTCTGTCACTATAGGAGTAAGATGTTTTCAGTTACCCCCTATTTTTGGATTTTTTGTGGCCACAGTATATTATTCATTAATACTATTGGTCAAATGGAACATAGTGCAAATATTTAGTATTGCAAAGTTGAATTTGTCATTCAATGACCGAGTGGTTTAAAGCAGTGTCTGTATGCAGCCTAGTGCATAATGAGCTGCTAATAAAGATGCAGCTGTCTGCCGGGCTTACCTTGCTTAACGTGATTGCAGCAGTAAATACTGCTCCTCAGCCATTCCGTGCTGTGTGTGATCTCTGAACGGGCTATCATGTTTTTCTTTCTCATTCAGGGTCACACACATTGCAGTGGGGTCAGTTAGGAGTGTGGATAAATACGGCCAGGTTGGCGTAGTTATGTCAGGGGAATCATTGGATCGCAGCCAGGAGAGAATGTTTCGCCTAAAGCTATAATGGGATTGGCCTGTTCTGATGATGAGCAGGAGAGCGTTCCAATGTTGAGCAGCCAGGACTGGGAAGCTGCCGCCTGTCCTTTCTAGTCTGAATTTGGGTACCTGAAGGCAGTGAGAGTTGATCATTCTGGTGGGGCGGATAGAATTTCTTTTTAACTATTCTGGCTGCGAGGCAAGTGGGTGCTGCATTGTTTAGGCATTTGGAAGTGAGCGATGCTGTTTTGAGTGAGATGCGGTCACAGATTTGGATCCATTTGTGTTCTCTTCTTTTATTGGAAATGTGTTCATTGGAGGGTAGGTTGAGGGCTGTTCTGAGTGCGTTGTTTTGCAGTGTTTGAGATTTATCGTTTATGCTTTTGTTGGCTCCTAGGTATTGGCATTACAATAGTCCAGTCCGGATAAAATTAGGGCATTGGCGATGATGATGCAACTAGCTTGGGAGAGGAATGCTCTGCTTGCCCCGATTAACTTGCATGTGTAGGCGGTAGAGGATGCTAGTGAGTACTTGTTTTTTTTTTGTGATAATGCAGAGTCGAGGGGAAAGCCTAGAGTTTTTACTGTTTTGGCAATTGATGGTGTTGTCATCGATGTTAAATGCCTCGTAGTTGGAGTTTTTTTAGATTGGCGTTGGATCCAAGGAGCAGGATTTCGGTTTTGTCATCATTCAGGCATAGGCCATGTGTGGCCATCATTGCCTGAATGATGAGGTATATTTTGTTTACCAAGGCCGTATCTGAGTCAAAGTTGCCCGAAAGGGGTATGAGGATCTTGGTGTCATATGCGTAGTTGGTATATGTGACAACAGGTCTGTCCAAATTGTCAAATAGGGGCTTGGTAAAGATATTATAGAGGGTGGGGGAGCCGCAGGAGCCCTGGGGTATACCGCAGGTTATTTTAATGGGGTCTGCTGAAGCTAGTGGCGAAGACTTTCATGGTTCGATTGTCCAGGAAAGATTGTATCCAGGTTATGGCATAATTTGAAAAGTGAGCAGCCGAGGCCAGGTGTTTGCACAGGACTGTGTGTTCTACAAGGTCGCCGATAGGTCGAGGAGGAGTAACATGGTGATGTTTCCTTTGTCATTGATCTCATTAATTTGGGTTTTAAGATCGAATAAGGCAGTTTCAGTGCCGTGCTGCGGCCTGAATACAGATTGTCGGACACCTAGTCGTTTGTGAGTTTCTAGATATTGCTGGATTTGCAGGTATGCTACTGTCTATGATCTTTAACGGGAAATGTACCGTGGTGATGGGCCTGTAATTGGTGGGGATTGCGGGATCTAGAGTTTGCTTCTTGAGGAGCGGCAAAACCCAGGATTCTTTGAGATTACTTGGTATGGTGTTAGAGGGGAAGGATGCATTGATCAATTTGGTTATAAAGGGAGCTAGGTCCCTGGCAGCATCCTGGGGTCGACAGTTGTCCCCTTTGCGATTGGATGGTTTAAGTGAGGCAATGACTTTTTCTGTTTCTGGGATGGAAATGTTAGTAAATCTGAAAGGGTTTGGGTCAGAAGGGTTGGTTGCTTTGGTATGGTTGTTAGGAGATGATTCGTTAGAGTTTAGGGAGTCCTTTTTCAGTGCGATTTTTAGATTGGAGAGTTTTGATTTTGTTTGTTAGAGCGTTTTGGACGCTGGTGCACCATTGTTTGTCTTTAGTGTTCTCTGGTAGGGTTATTAGGGATTCTAGTTCCCTTAGTATAGTAAATGGTTCCCTGGTGTTGGAGCTGGATTTTTTCATGCTTTCATTGAATAGGTTCTTTTTTGTGAGCAAGATTTATTTTTTTGTAATTGCTAGCGAAGAGTTTAAGTTGTAATTTATTTTCTTCTTTGGGGGTATTGCGCCATTGGGCTTCTAGTTCCTTTTGTGCATTCTTAGTTCTTTCAGGTGGGGGTGTGGGTGAGCTGCTTTTTTGTGTTTAGAGGGGCAATGATGTCTAGTCCTTTTTTCGATGTAAGATGTTTATAATGAAGACCGAACATGTTGGTTATAGTCTAAATTTACAAAAGGATATTTTGCAAAAAAAACGGTTCCCACGACTGATAATCGTATGGGTCATGTAACAGAGTAGCATTAATAGTGTTGATTACTATCTATGTAACCATAGCGTTTGGGGCCATTGTCAGGGAGTTGTTTAGAACTGTGTTGTGTGTAGCCAGTTGTCGGAATCAAGGTAAAAGCTAAAGTTCTAGGTGGTTTCTGCCATTCTCTAGTATATGATCTGAATGGTATCGAAATTTGGTGTTATGGTGATACCGATATTAAATGAATGCACTCCATTCCACGGCGATGTTGAGGCCGTTTTTTACTGTCTGGATTGTAAATCCACCTTTGTTCACATCTGGTGAGATTTAAATCTGTTACCTCCTCGGAGATTTTGTTTAATGACCTGGATAACACACCACAGCATATCAATACATTTGTGCTGTTTAGCTATGAAGTGAGCCACCAATGGTTTGGTCTCTATCTTGTTTCGGATGCATGACTTATGCTCGCAGATTATTTGCCGTTTGGTCTTCCCAATATAAACCAGATCGCAGGGGCATTTAATAGCACAGACTAGTCCAATTTACATCTTTCACCAACTGTCTTACCCAATGGGTACTGTCTCTTTAATGCTTTTCATATTTGAAGTTGCGTGCATACTGAGCATTTCAGTGATGGTGGCCTTCCACTGGAGGAAAACCCCACAGGGGTATTTACGTTGGTCTATCCCTGATGCCGATGGGATATGTATATACAAGGGTGTCTTGGATATTTCTTTGCCTTTTTAAAGGCGCAACGGGGTGTAGATGGATTCAAATCCTCAGTTTTTATCATGTGCCAGTGCTTTAGGATTATCTTCCTCAAATGGCTACTGTTGGGACTGTGTGTACTAACACAAGCCATTTTATCCAGGGTGTGTCGCTGTGACGGTTCAAGACAGCTGGCTCTGTTTACATCTAGTGCCCTTTTGTATTCCCCTTTATTCGTTTTAGGGTAACCTCTATCCTTAAGCCTAGATTTTAATGTCTTTCCATGTTCTTTGTACAGATTTAGTTGAGTGCAGTTTCTGCAAATTCGCAGAAACTGTCAGTATGGGAGCCCTTCTTTGAGACTGCGAGGGTGAAAACTGTGATTGAGTAACATGTTCTTGTCCATCGGTTTTCTGTACAGGACTGTTTCTAGACCGCCTGAATCTGTTTTCTGTATTTCACGATCTAGAAAGGCTATGTTCCTTGAGTTTGAATGTATTGTGAATTGGATAAAGGAGTTTTGAGTATTGAGCCATTCATGAAACAACGTTAGTTGAGGTGCCGCTCCAAATCATACAGATGTCGACAATATAGCGAAGCCATATCTTAATGAAATTGGAATAAGGATTGTTGGTCCCATATATCGATTGCTGTTCTAAATCGTCCATATAAAGGTTAGCTAAATCCAGTGCGAATGTCGCACTCATGCTGGTGCCTTGTAACTGATTGTAAAAAAGACAGTTATCTGTTCAAGCCAACCTAATACATTCTAGAATGAATGCAGTAGGGACTTTCGTTAGTGTTTGGGTTCGCTTATTCAAGTATTGTGGGATGTATCAACCCACTCATCCAAGCCCTGCAACATCACTGTGAAACATCATAATGGCCACTGGAAAGCATGCGGCTCGCCAGAAATTACGCAGTGAAAACCTGAAAAATAGGCCACATCTACTTTTGCCTATGTCAGTGGTAACACAGGAGACCACTGCCAAAAACCACCATTGGGCTACCCACAAAGTAGCCTGAAACCACTTGGAAATAGCAATGCTGATTGCAAAAGAAACAGAGCTAGTTTCAAAAATCCGTTTTTATTTTGTGTCAAATTTGTAGAAATTTTGGCTCACAAACAACCCAAAAAGATCCCACCTCCTTGTTGGGTGGTCAACCTCATTCTCCCGCAAGAATCTACATGAATATAAGGTCCACAGAAGTGTATCTATATCTGGACAAAGTATATTTTGAGGATTGCTTGCTGGAAGAAATCTATCAAGAATGGGTTTAATACCGGTACTCGCCTCTACCAATAAGCCAGCGTTTTAAAACCATTTGTGTAAAGTTGAACAATTGAACCCAAACTATACCCAAGAAAGACTTGCTGTCAGAAGCCTAAGAGGTGGAGACAATTTAAAACTATATTCTGAAAGGATTGAAGGAAGAAATTGTTTAAGGGATGTATTAAAAATGTGGGTTATATTATAAGAAAATACAAATTGTAGACATTGGGTTTCACAGTTTAAAGTTTCCCACACTGTGCTTCAAATGAATTTCACACCTTTTCCCTGGACAAAGCAAGCTTCCCCTGCCCTTGGATAAGAGATTGACAAGCTGGTGTGAACAGGAACTGGGGAGTGGCACCCTGCCCTATTGCTCTCAGCCAAGACAATGGATTCTTTGGGATGAATAGGAATATGCTAAATTCGGGTGTAACTGTCAAAGTGTTGGCAGGAAACAAGACATGTGACCCTCTGAGTCAGCCCAGCTCTAGGGGGCGGACCAGACTGTAATGTGAATTGAAAGCAAATGTATGTTTTATAAAAATGCTTATAACAAATTGTACCAAGCTGACAAAAATGGGAAAGTGAGGTTCTTAAAATGAAAAATTCACTCAAGTTAAGACTAAGCTGGAATCTGTGCGACGTTCAAAGACTAAACCCTGGAATTTATTCATCTGTAGCTCCTATGTTTATGCTAGGAACAGGAGAAATTACAGAGATGTGCTCAGATGGAGTGTGTATGCCTGTGTAAAATTTGGTGCAGAACCAATATTGGGGAAACCACTAAAAGCGCGAATAAGTGGCCATTTCTGAACCCAAGCTCGTAGGAACATGGGACTTGAACAGAGACATGCCTTAATTAATCTGTGATGTGTATATGTATTATGAACAACTTGTGTATCTGGGAAATGTTTTTTGGGAAAAAAAGATTTTCTATGTAAAAGCGAAGGGGAGGGATTTCAGTTGAGCCATAAAACACAGCATCACTCTGACACATATGACACTGCTCCTGTCGCAAATCAGGGGACAGGAAATTCTCTGACTTATCAGGATCCTTAGAGGGTTGGGCATAGATAGTCAGCCTCCCCACCCACTTTGGAAACACATAATAGGGACTGCTGAGACCCAAATAGGACACACACTTTTCCACTACTCAACTCTTTTTGGCGAAGAACCCTGCAGGACTCCAGACAGATCCAGACGACTCTAGAACCCAAACTCTAGAACCTTGAAGCAGAGAGGCCTAACCCACAAGCTGAACCATTTTCAGCAGGCTTCAGAATCTTTTGCAACCTGATTCTAACCCCTAAACTTCCACGGGGCCTAACCAAACCGTTCAACAGCCTGGCTGAGCTGTGTACTTCTAGCTAAGAACCCTGTGTTAGAACCAAGATCCAGACCCAGAGAGAGCAGTGCTGTAACCCAGAACCCGTCCGATCCAGTCCGAGAGACCGAGCAGACCAGAGGCCGTGCTGTGAGCAGAACCCAGTGCCTGAGACCTGTCCGGTGGTGAGTGCAGTCAAACCCTTGACCAGATCTTGATGGGGCTCATTCCATTCATCCCAAAGCCTAGGCGTGAGTATTTAGCCTAGAACTGTACATAGTCATCTCTTAGTTTAAAGTAATCCTATTCCAACCATCCCAACCTGTCCAGAACTGCATTATAGAATCTCTTGTGTCTATCCTAAATTCTTCTCTCCTCCACAAGTCTGTGATAATTGTAGCAATAATCATCTGCGCTGATATTTTCTGAAGAGGGACAGGTGTTTTGAAGGACAGATCAGACCGTTGGCACCGCGGTTCTGGTGGCTGACCGTTGAATGTCTTGCTTCTTCAGAGCTCCTTAGGTTAAGCCTATCCTTGTTGGTAAATCTTTAAAGCGCGATCTGTCATATTTGAAATCTTGACTTTATTTCTAAAAAAATCTACCTTCACAAAACCCCTGTAACTTTTGAACAGAAATTTAACTGTCATTTTGAAGCTAAGATCCTAAGCTTTCTAACAAACCCAAAACGACATTCCAATTCCATAGTTTTTCCATAATCGCGATGCACGCACGCAGAAAAGTTGCAGCGAATTGCAATTTCGCTCAATTTAATTTTCTGTCAAAATAGCTGTTTCTTGCTTTCCACTGCTGAATTCAGCTTTCAATCTGATGATCATTGCTAGTGTTGACCTGTAACAATCCAAAGTAATTCTCACTAGTGCTGAATATCCTTTTGTGAATTAAAATCATTTTAGCATATTTTCCCATCCATTGCCACCACATTCAAAAGCATTTTTGACCTGTGTTTTAAAATCATACCTGTTCTCTCTAAGCTTGCTGGGGGAACTGGAATTGAACTGCATTATTGAGTGTATTCTTGAAACCTGTGTGCCCTCATTTCCACCTCTTCATATTGCATAGTGGGGGCAGTGAGTAGTCACAGGGGAAAAAGTGATTATCTTGTCTTTTGATTGAAATCAGTTATTTCTGTGTTGCATTTTTCCCATCATTGCATTTCCTTGAATCATACAAAGTATTCTCTGATACAGTATCCTTCTTACTCCTAAGTGATTAAAGAGATTGTTGATTTTGTAATATTACCCATTGTTGATTACCGTCCATATTCAAGTGTGCTTTTCAGATATGATTTTGTTCATAAAAGTGATATATATATTTAATTCTTCAATAAACCTTTTAATTTGCAAAACAAACCTTCTTCTTCGCTCAGTGAGGTCAGGGGGATTCAAAGAGGGGCGTTATATAAGGGTTCATCATCCAGATTTAAAGAACTTTGACATAAAAATATACAAATGAGGGCTTCCATTGGGCATCCCAGACTAGGCATTGACTTAGTTGGAGTGCTGGATTGAAGTCCCTTACAGATTGGGGGCTCGGTAGCCGGGACTTATGGATTAGATCTACCACTTGTGCAGCTTAATACAGTGTGCTAACTGACAGGATACATAAATCCTGTTGGGCTACCGCGCTGTTACGCTGTAAAAGCACCCCTCAAAAGGAAACGGTCTGTTTTGTAAAATAACTTCTGTAAGTCCGGAAATCAATTTCCAGAATGGCGACATTGCTAGAGAGTACCTTTTGCATAAGTTGTTTGTGAGAGGTGAATGGACCGAGCAGGACAAGAATGCGTGGTTGCAGGCGATCACGCAACAGGTCAAGGCAACTGGGTTAGATCTCTGGAGAGATCAGGGTCCCTTACATGTCGCCCTGAGTGAACTATATGGCCCTAAGGCCAAGGATGAGCACAACAAGATTGCCAGGGTAGCGGCATATTTATCTATGGGAGCCATACAGGACAAACGTGCTGAAGACCAAGTGTCATGATGCCTACCCCCGGAGCACCAGACCAGGCCCAGCACCCCCGGGAGCAGGCATCACGCCCCCGGGTAAAAGCCCAGCGGCCCTTTATAGGGGCTCTTTGGACTCTGTCCTGGCGCCGTTGGCGCCAGGCTCATGTTGGACATCATTCCTGCCGCCATAGGCGCCAGGTTCATAAGGGGAAGTGTTTGGTGCACTTACCTGAAGCAGACCATGCTGCACACTCACCTGATGCAGACCATGCTGCATGAAGAACCAAGCCAAATGAGGCTTAGGAGGGACTATTTTTCTGAAGCAACTATTTTTGTTACTTGGGTGGGGCTGTGGAAGAATACTCACCTGGAACTTCTTCCAAAGCTATTTAAGCCACGCCCGGACAGCCACACGTGCTTCGCGTTGTTCTGCATCCCAGCAGCTGAACGCTCACCGTGTCTGCTCCTGCACCTGGACTCCAGCCACGCCCGCCTCGAACCTGGAACACATGTAAGGGAATAAGAGAAGAGAAAGGTGAAAACCAAGAACTATTTCAACCTTCTTACCTGCATCCGGAATCTTCACGCCAGCATTCCTGAAGGAAGACTTCCATTTAAAAGCACTGCGTTGCTCGCTGCAGCGCCGCGCTTCACTCACCTGTTCCCGAGACGCCGCCCGGCTCCATCGCGGCTCTCAGCACCGGTCGCCACATCTCTGCACCTAGGGGAGAGAAGAAGAGACAAAAGGTGAGCAAGGGAACACAAGAGGAAAGCCGAATTTTCAGCCATATTACTTACTGGCTTTTCTTGGTGAACCATTCCACATCTCGGGTCAGCGCCGCATCTTTGGCAGGTACCGCACCCCGGCCCCTATGGGGAAAGGACAAAAGACATTACTGGGGAATTATAAAGACATTTAGAGGGGTCGCCCCCATCACTAACTCACCTGATTTTACCACTGGCAATTTAACCCCTCAACGCATCGCCTTTGTTCTGCACCTGAAATAAAGGACAGAAAAAACAACATAAAAGGAGGCTCACACTTGAACTTTGCATCTTCATACTTACGGCGTATCGCTCAGAAAAGTCAAGTGGATGTGCCAGCGCCATTACCAGTGAAGTAACTGGACGAACGCGCGCCGCTGCACCAGAAGCAGGATGGAGAGTTCATCCTTCCAAACCATAAGGTGAGCTTAAACCAGGGGTTTTGGAGGAAGTCTGAGAAGAAAGAAGGGGGAGCAAGCACACTATTCAGCAGACAGTTAATCCCCTTTCTCATCTGCAGAAGGATATTCCTACGGGCCAGACAAGCAAGATTTGGGGGTCCTGTTCAATCGGTGGTCCGAATTCTGCGCATCATGCTTGAAGAGGCCACAGCAACCCAGACCAGACCAGCGCCTCAGTGGGAGCCAGGTGAGCGTTACACCAAGATCTGGCAAGTAGGCAACTGATGCCATTAGAGAAGGCCCAATCTGATCTGGACTCTTCTGAGCAGAGGAGCCAAGAGTCACAAAATGAAAGTGGGCAGTATATAATTCACATAAAAGAGGATATGGGTATCCTGCAACAGGAAAGGGCAGACCGGGATACCGGAATTCTGGCCTTGCAGAAGCAGTTTCAAGAAGGTTTGGACTCCCTACTGCAGAGCCAGAAAAAGCTGGCGCAACAGCTGGACTTGAACAGGGCATCCACAGAGCAGGTAGCCACCCTGCAAAGCCACCTAGATAGAGTGAAGGCAGAGAGCAATACATTGATTTTGAAAGACCTGGACACCAGGCAGAATTTGAGGAAGAGCGCCAGAAAGCTGGTGCCCTTCAAAGGCAGAGGGACGACTTGGTGGCACAGAGGCAGGCTCTTGCTCAGGAAAGGCACACTTTAGGCCAGGAAGTCTGCCACTTAGAAGGGAAGCTGGAGGAAAATCACCAGTCCCTCTAGGGACTGGGTGATCTGCAAAAAGAGCATCAAAACTTTTTGGAGCATACCAGCAGGGTGGAAGATGTTCTGGCAAAAAAGGAGTAGGCCAGTAGGGATGGGACTCGGGAGGTAACCCTCCTGCAGCAAAGATGGGCCCAGTACTCCAGGACAAACCAGGAAGCACAGAGAGAATGAGGCTCTCTGCCAGCACAATGACAGGCTCCAGCAACAGGTTAGCCATGCAAGAGAGACTGATGGTCTAGTAAGGCCTTGATTGAGGAACTGAAAACTCAGGCTCTTGCATGGCAACAGGCAGCAGGGACTGATGGAGATGAGGTTTGCTGGGAAAGGGAAACACCTGAGCATAACCTCAGTGGCCCTAGTACCAGAGGCCTTAATCTCTCCTAGTCCCTGGACTCTGCCACCCCCATGTCCCCTGGCGCACATGAGCCCAGGGCCACGGGGATGGCAGATTACTATCGTCAGAAATATGGGGCTCATGGACCAGTACCTCCGAAGGGATGGATGGATGGATGGATGGATGGATGGATGGATGGGCGGGCATCTGGGTATGGGCACCCAAGTACTGTGAAGTTTAGTGGGGAACCCCAGGAGAGTAGGCCCACTAAGGGCATCCTGAAAACCTCTGCCCAGTTAGGACAGTGGGGGGTACCCATCAAATCCTGGGAGCAAGGAGGAATCGGAACACTCCTGAGCGCCCCAGGACACAAGGTCCCCACATTCTGCCAGCCATTCCCAGGCTCGCAGAATCCAGGAAAACCTGGAAGATCAGACGGGCACCTCTGGGAGCAGTGCTTCTGAGTGAGAGGATGAATGGACCAGGGTTACCCGAACCAAGAAGGCCAAAAGGCAAAAAGGGCCTTGCTTAAGGACCCCTTAAAACAAATTGAGGCAATAAGGAGTGGCATCGCGCCTTATCACAAGAACGCCAAGCATTCTGTGTGGGAACACTTAGAGCTCTTTGAGCAAATGATGGAGACTTTCCATTTGAAAGACAGCAGTAGCTGCATTCAGTCCGTAAAATGGATATTCTCCCCAGAATACTCCAGTTTCTTTGCGGGGCTGGAGGACCAAAACCATTCAAGATGGTCCACATATAGGACGGCCATCTTAAAGCACTTTTCTGTTCATAGAAATCTGCAAGAGGCTCGCAAGGCAGCCATTTACAATGTGGGGAGGATCGGGCCCCACAAGAATTTGTGCAGGAGTTGAAGCATGCCTTAGCGCAGACTACCAAAAGGGTGCACACGGACAGTAAAGAATTTGTAAATACGTTTTTCCATTCATGAGAAAAGGTCAGTAGACTGGGTCATAGAACAGGCCACCCGAATCTGAGGTGCAGAAGCCCATAGAAAATAAAAAATAATGCTCAGAAAAGCCCCAAACCGACCAGCCCCCCTACTGCTGCTAAGGTGGCAGAGGTAAAGGTTGCCCCCATTTTAGATTTGGAGATGAGGGGTAGTGGGGGGGGGGAGCCTAAAAACCTGCCTGAATAATTCTAAACCCAAAAGGCCCTCGGCCAGTCACAGACCCACAAATGGGGGGGGGGCCCTCACTCACCTGACTATGTAAGTCCCCGCTACAAGGAAAACGGACCCATCCTGGGTTATGTGTGGACTCCTCCAGCCTAAAGGGGGGGGGGGGGGGTGGATCGAACCAAGCACCTAACCCAGGGAACTTCCCTCCTAACTTCCCCCAGGAGGGCAGAAAATCACCAAGTCCTGGGCAAAACTTTTTCCCCAGGTTTCCACAATTTCCAACCCCACAATCATCCATCCTTCTTTCCCCACTTCCCTGAGCCCAGACCACCTCATCCGGGAGAGGGGAGGCCAAGGGTGGAGGGGTACCCAAATCTTCGCAACCCGGGGTACTACCAAAGCAGGGATAGCTACCCTTCCTGGGATCAGCCCGGGGGAGAAAACGGAACCCTGTATCAGCCTGAGCGGGTTTCACAGCTTGAGCGCCAGGTCCAAAATATGGCACACGATCTGGGTCGCATGCTGACTGCTCATTAGAACCCTCACATGAGCATGCCGGCACAGAATGCCCCAAACTGTGGACTTGGTGCTCCAGAACAATGATGGGGGCAGCACCCCGATGACTCACCGGTTCCCAGGGAGGAGGCACAAGGGGAAGGGGGTTGTAAAGCCTTGGAGGAAGCTTCCTTCCCCACTTGTAAACGGCCCCTGGAAACCCAGGAACCGGAAACAAAATCTCCTACCCCTGAAGGTCTGCCACCCAAGGAGCAGAGCGGGGGGGGGGGGGTAGGAGAAACAAAGGACACAAACAGACCCATTTTGAGGAGGAGGTACAGATCTTCCCATTTGAAGGAGAGGGATCCTCAGAGGATCCTGTGAAAAGGATCTTCTCCTTCAGAGATGGGGGATGAGGGGAGGACTCCTCCCAAAGACTGGGTAGATGTGGGGACTGAGCTAGCGCCACCCATCATCCTATCCCAGAACCAACAGCAAGAAAATCCCCGGGTTCAAACCCAGCCTGGTGACTGCCTCCAAAAAGGGGGGGCGGTGGCCCGGAACCAGGGGAAACCAAAACCGCTCCATCTCCAGTTGCCAACTTTTTCTTTCAGATTCCCAAGACTCCCCACAGAATTCTGCCCAAATCTCTTCTCTTGGTATGTCCAAAACTAAATAAACTAGCCCACCAGTTGTCCAAAAATGTGCATTATCTGTGCCCCCTTGTGGAGAAGGAGTGAAGATACGATGCCCCGGTTCAAGTACAGGGGCAGGGTACAATTTTGGCACTGGTGGACACTGGATCCCAAGCTACCCTTCTGTCCAAAAAGGCCTTTGATGAATTAAATTCAGGAAGGGGAGAGAATTACCAAATTCCTCTCCTATCTTCCTGGACAACTTCAGAACTTTGATTGGAAGGAAATTCCCGTCGAGGGGACTGCGGATTTGGACATTAAAATTGGGCGACACAAGGTGAAACACACTGTCATAGTAGTGACTCCAGAGGGCACCCCTTGTTTACTGGTGAATGACCTCCTGAGAAGGTTGTCACCCATAATAGACTGTGTAAACACGGTCCTCTGGACCCAGACTAGCCGAACCATAAAATTGAAACCGTGTCAACCATGTTAGTTTAAACGGCACATGCCACGTGGTTAAACAAAAATCTGACCAAGTAGAATTTCACTTCCAGAACAACCAAATTCCAGACGTGACAGTAGCAGTAGGACAACAGACTGGTGATTGGGGGGGTAGGAGGGGGGCCTCTCTATTTCTGAAAATCAACCTTCCTTCCAGTTTAAGGTGGTATTCCACACTGGAAGGAAACACTCTGAAATTCTTTACCAATCCACAATCAGACACTCCCATTCCTATAGTCCAGAAAGATGTGAAATCAGCTCAGAGCCTGGCTGATGTTCAGCAAATTGGAGAGCAGTTGTTCATCCCAGTTCAGTTAAATGAAGGGAAGGATTCTCTTCTCGCCCAAGTGTGTGTGAACAACGGTAAGAGCTTAATCAGCGAAGTCATGTTCCGCCAACTCCCAAAAGATCCAGCCATTCCCACATTTAGACTCGTAGAAAAATGGGGAAATGGACCTGGAAGCGCCCAATTCCAAACCTCTCCTGCCAAGCAGGTGTATGCTCAAAATCTCCATAGGCAACAAGAGTATAGTCCATAATTGTTGGGTCGTTCCGGACGTCACTGCCGCCTTTTACTTAGGCAGTGACATTCTCAATCGCTTTGCCATTAGTTTGGACCTAATAAACTTCAAAGCTTGGTCCCGATTAGCTGATATTCCCATGGGCTTTGATCCAGAGAAAGCATTTAGGTCAGCTCAATTGCTACCTTATGCAGTTGAAATTCAGATTGGAGAGGAAGTTACCATCCCAGAAAGGACCCGACAATTCTCCCTGGATGTGAAAGTTAAGAGGACAGAAATTGAAAAACCCTAAATGCTTCTCGCCACCAGCAAGGGTTGGGGGTAAACCCAACACCATTAGTCAATATAGAACTTGACACCATTCCAATAGAGGTGGATAACAGCGATTTAAAGAGTATCACTCTAGCTGCAGGCACCATTATTGGAATGACGGTTGATGACTGACATTTTTCCATTGATTTGGGAAATGAACTGTTGGGGATAATCCCCAAGGACTGTTTTGACAGTGACGGTGATCACAACACCAGACAGGATCTTTACCCGGCATGGGGGCGGGGGGGTGGACTTCCTGGTGTAGACTTCCTGCCCCTATGGTAAGGAAGAGGTGACCTGTGACTTCAGGAGGGATGAGGTGATTTTCCAGGTCCATGAGGGCTGGCTTTTTTTTAAATTTTTTTTTTTATTTTTTTAAATTGTATAACTTCAACTCGATATGTTATAACAAGCTTTTGTTACATTTCAAAAAGAGATTCTTCTCTTTCCTAAAAAGAGCCAAAATCAGGTTTGACAGAGTTGGACTTTGATAATATAGGTTCACAGAGAAAACGCAAGCTGTTTTGACATGTCCTTCGGTTACTCATGTAGTTCATTTAGGGACTGACTTTAAGACTTCATCAAAGAAGTTGATTAAATTACAGGAGAGCTTGATGTTGTGACCTGCTACAACGTGATCCCACCAATCGTCCGACACATAGATTTGTGGTTTAAATTCACTTGGATGCACTTCACGACGATCAGTCAACATTGGGCGTGCAGTCGCTAGATGCTTTAGGGTCTTGACTTCTGTTGATTTGCAAAATCGGCAATTGTTGTTGACTTTCTTTATTCTTACAAAGCCAGAGCATTTCATTTGTGTTGAGAGCGTTCAATGGGAATCTTAGAAACTGTGCCCTATGATGGCGAGATGGACAGTTCGTGAGATTTTGGTTGATGATGTAGTTTAACTAGACTTCTGGAAGTGGGCAAGGTGGATTTAGAGTCAAACGTCTGTTATAAGTTGTAATCCAATCCCAAATCGCTATCTTCTTTTTAGCGTGTTGTAGGCGAAGGATTAGCTCTTCTTCTGATATACTTGCTTCATCCATAATTGTTTTTAATTTGAGTTTCCATGTGTGGATAAGGAATTGTCGACGGAATCTTTTCCCGTCTCGAAGATGCTATATGCCGGGATTGAGGAACTGAGTTGCATTTTGCGTAAGGTAGACAGAGATTTCCAGACAATTGTCATGTAGATTGAGTTCAAGGCTAGCTCATATCTCAAAGCTGACATCGAGATGTAGTTGGGAAGGCCCAGAACACGCCTCCAGAACTTTCCTTCCATTTTATGCCATAGATTGTGATTGACATTCAAGGCTGCTTCGCCGCCAAAAGTGAGTGTTGGAATTACTTTTTGAAGGTAAAACATTACTACGGGAGAGATGGAGAATTTCCCATAGTCCTTGTTAATTTTGGCAGCTTGGAGACTCTTTTTGTTTTGTCCATCAAATCGCTAGTCCAGGCTGCTTCGCAGATCGAGTCGTTAACCATTACACCTAGGTAACGGATTGACTTGACGACGTTTAGGGCCTTTTTTTCTATGCACCATCAAAAGGACCTGTCCTTCTTTGACCTGATTCGTCCGATGCACATGATTTTTGTTTTGTGCATTTAGACACAATTCGTTTGCAGTTAGAAAGTCGTGCAGGCAAGAAAGATGTTGGAGGCCAATTTGTGTTTGGTCAACCAACACAATGTTGTCTGCATAGACCAGGTGGTTAACAAGAGATCCGCTTAGCTTGGGAGGAAAGCAATGGACAGACTTTAGCCACTCCGGTAGATCAGCTATAAAGAGTTTAAAAAGATCTGCTGCAAGGGGACAGCCTTGTTTGACGCCTTTGAATGTTCGTATTGAATCCGTGAGGTCGCCTTGTGAGTTTACTTTTATTTGAATGGAAGTGTTAGAGTGCAGGGCGATAATGGGTTCTGACAGGTCATCTGGACATTGCCAAGAGCGTAGTTTTGCCCATAGTTTGCTGCGGTTAATGGTATCAAAAGCTTGTCGAAGATCAACAAATGCAAAGAAGATTCTTTTTTTCGCCTCCATTGCTGACAACTTTAGGATTGACAAGATTGTGAAATTCACATCAGGCCCTACAGATTTCGTAAAGCCTGTTTGATGGCAATCAAATTTACCAGCTGAGAGTGCCCAATTCACCAGCTGTTGGCGCAAGAAGGATCCAAATATTTTTCCGATGGTATCGAGAAGGGCAATCGGTCGATAGTTCGCAGGATCAGCCCGACTGCCCTTTTTGTATATATGGACTACAATTGCTTTGGACCAAGAGGAAGGAAGCTTCCTACTATTTGTAATCTGGGAAAACCGCTCATGGATAAATTTGGCCCAGTGTACACTATGCTTTTTGAGCATGAGATTTGAGATTTGGTCTGGTCCAGCAGCCCTTGAATTCTTCAGCTTGGAGATTGCACATTTGAGCTCTTTGCAGGAAGGTGTGATATCCCAAGTAGCATTTGTCACATCAGATGGCGTTGAATCTTCACACGCCGATTTTTCATAGATTAAAGTGAAGTATTCTCGCCATTTATTACTTGAAATTTCATTAGCGATTGCTGGAATGGATTTGGATCGGCCCTTCTTTAAGATGGCCCAGATTTCACGTGTATTTTTCAGTGCTAGTAGCTTTAGCATTGTTTCTGCTCGTCCTTGATCAATGATGATAGAGTTTGATCTTAGCCAATTTCGATGTTTGCCGCCGATCCTTAACTTTCCTTGCCTTACGGCATGGATCGCTCAGCTCTCTTTTGATTTGTCGAAGGTCTTTTCTTAGTAGTTTTTTTTGCCGATGCTATTTCAGCACTATAAAGATGTTTCGGCGATGACCCAAAAGTTCTGAGTTGGAGATTTTCAGGGTGTAGTCCATCAGCAGAGGCGTACATTCTACTATCTGGAGTGTGTTTAGGCTGTAGCTTAAAGAAGCAATTGCAGATCCATTGGTTACCAATCAGCTGCCTGCAGCATTCGTTTGTAGTTGGAAGGGATAATTTGCTGACATGTTGCAATGCTCTTCACGCCAAACAAGCCGTAGCATGTCGTGATCGCTAAATGACGTTGGCTGCACATTGAGGGACGAGGCTTTTTCAAAAAGGTCAGTCGAGACCCAGATACAGGAGTGCTTGTTCGCGACATACTATGCCACGTTGGATTGGCTGGAAGGTCACCTTTTATTGATCCATTTAACATCTGACAGTTGCGTTCAAAAAGGTCCTTAGCCCAAGTTTGGCCTCTTGGAGTAACTTCATTATCAGGAAGCCGAACATTTGACTTGGTAGATGAATCAAATTTAAACCAACTGCAATTGAGGTCGCCACAGATGATCACAGAGACATTGTCATAACCTAGAAAGGTGTGATCGATTTCGTTCAATACTGACTGGATGAAAGAAGTTGATGAAATCATGGCGGGATTCCAGTATACTTTAAGTATTAAGATGTTTGAAAAGGAGGATCTTAGTGAAAGTTTGATCAAAGTACTTTGCACAAAAGGATTTGGATTCGAAGGGGCTACTAGCGACCACCAGTTCTGGACTTTCAAAAGTGTTATCAGACCTGCAAATGGTCGGCCCTTAGTGTTTTTTCCAGCCGGGTTTATCAAAATAGTAAATCCGTCACGGGTAGGGGGGTCCCTTAGCCACTTTTCTTGTAAGCAAACAGTTCTCCAGAGGTTCTTGGAATGCGTTGAACAGATGCATAAATCCTCTCGTGTTCCATGACAATAGAATTTGTTCTTGTTGTATGGCGTTGGCTCATTATTTACATGGTCCCTATGGGAATCGTCTCACGTTGTTAGCCCTTCTTTCAAATAACTGATGTGTGGCAGCATCCAGAATGTCAGGAGATGAAGCTAGAGATTGGCGCAGGGCTGAGCGCTGAGTGGCTCTCTTTCATCTTGATCGAGATTTGCCTTGAAGGATGGTACGGATTGCCTGGCAGATGGTTCGATAGTGAGATCAAAACCGTAAAGCAGGAGATCCTCGTTTGCATGGAGTAGTATATTTTTCACCGCAGTCGATGAGATGTGAAGAAGAACTTGGTCGGAAGACATTTCGGTTAAGTATTCCACAATTTTGATGTCGTCTGATGAAATAGCTCGCAGAGGTGGGATACAAGCAAATACTTTTAGAATATTTGCTCGATTTAAATTGACTTCGTTGCCATCCGAATGAATGTTTTGAAGACGAAGTTTCCACTTGCAGGATGGATTCTCACGTTTGACAGGTCTGGAAACTCGCTGAACTTGAGGCAAACGCAATTTTAACTGATTCAGTGTGTGTTTAGGATTGAGCTTTGAGATTAAAGGTTGCTGAGCAGCCTTCTTGATCGAAGGAGAACGTTGTTGTGCATTGGGGCCTGATTGCGGTATCTTCAGGCTTTTGCTTGCCTCTGTGCTCCTCTGCATCGGTGACCTGCTTAATTCAACAGCTTGTGCTTCAGAGAGAGCATTGGTGGAGCTGTCTAGGTCAACCGAGTAGGTCGATAGATTGCATAAATCAATTTAAGAATCTGAGGTGACATTTCCAGTGAAGGTGTCGTTCGATGCTATGCACCGACGTTTAGCTGGAATCCTTGAAGGTCTCGGTGGAGCACCTGTTCTCATCAATGATGCGTTGGTGGCAATGATTGTCGCGGAATTTGTGTGAGCTGGTCGAATAAACAAACTTGTCTTCTTTGGCGTCGTTATGTTTCTTATGAATTTTTTTACCCTTTGTGTTTGTTTCATGGGATACTTTTTTTGTTTGAATTGCTGTACTTGTTTTCCAGGTGGTTTTTTCAAATCAATTTCGAGACTTGTGGAGATAGTTTTTGCCGGGCCTTTAAATATATTGAGAGTTCACTGACGTCGAGATTTGAGCCAGAATGCTTTCTTGAGTCAGGATCACTTTTGATGCGAGACTACTCTTGCGGCGCCAGACCATGATCATTCGAGTTGGGATCCAAATCCTTGTGAGAGGAAGCCATGGCGCTCACCATTGGGTCAGACTGGACCAGCTCTTTGGGGGCTGTGGCAAGAGCAATCAAAGCTTGAGGATGTGCAGTTGCAAGTGAATTCTCTTGTGTATTGGAGGATCTCCGCGGGTAGATAGTTGCATTTCTTCGCATCCATTTTACTGAGTCCAGCAGGCTCTCCATTAAGGAGCCATTTTGGCAGTGATGACTGCAGCTAGATCGCTCAGCCTGTCTTGCCATCTTGCCACATTTTCAGCGTTGGACACCATTTGAACTTGCAAGAAACATGAAGTGTTAAAGTTTGTCGATTTTTGTCATTGGGTTAGAGATTGCTGCGCCTTGATCGCTTATAGCCCCTATTAGAGATTCAAAGATTTTTGTGAACGGGGCTAGGGCAACAGCAGAAGCAGCTAGAACATTATTGTGCATCTGTGAGAGCGCTTCAGTTGAAATGCCAGGCGGTTGAGGTGCAAAGTCATGGACTGACGAAGAGCAATCTGAGTTATCCAAATTGTAGTGTGGGTTTAGAGTAGAGACATTTTTGGCATATTTTGTCGATTGATTTCCTTCACCGAATTGTTGTAGCGTGGGGTACTGGCATTCAACATAGAGTTGCCACACAAAGGAGGTATAGTAGAGGTGCGTTTTGCCTTGAGCTCGGCGACTCTTTGCAGGCGACTGGCCCGAGCAATCGCACTCCAGTCGCAGTGAATAGGAGGTGGATTAGATTCATGCACCGGAGACCGAGAGGTGCCAGATGGATGAGCGTCTATGGACTGTTCATTAGCGCTCAACGTTGAAAATCAACCAGCATCTGGTGCTTGGCATGCTAAAGCACTGTCGTTGTCAGGGTCAGTACTGTCGAACTGCTCCTCTAGCAGCTCGACATGCTGTTTTTGGGCCGCAAAGATCGATTAAGAAAGCATGGAGTAGGAACAGAAGGCCTCATTACTTTTTTGCCATCAGCTGAAGTCGTCTCGGGACAGCATAAATGAGCAGGAAGACAGCAAGAGGTTTTCTCCTGTGGCAAGATGTCTTTGGCAGTAAAGGTACGAGTGGAAACTGCAGTAGGCATGGGTAGCTGTTGTGCCTCCAAAGGTTGTTTCGGAATCAGTAAAGGGGGCAAATGATTTTCCACCTCAAGATTAGAGATCTTTAAGAGTTCATCAGTCACTAGATGGGACAAAGGACTTTTGCCTAGAGAGGAGCCACCAGCATTCGTAAAGTGATTAGACTTTGAGGGCACAGTAGCCAACAAGACTGGTTGCATCAATTGTTGTAAAGTGGGGGCTTGGTCGTCAGACCGAGGCACCGGAATGAGGATCGGAGCACTAGGCATGCTCAATAAGTCCACCTTAGCCGCTCTGCATCCTAACAAGTCTGTTTCGCCGGCGAGCATGCTCAAGGGCTGGTCGCCGTAGGCATGTCGAGTAAAGTCAAGATTAGTAGCAGGGGCACTAGAAGAACAAGATTTTTCAGACTGGACAGCTGAGGCAGCAGAATGAACGGTAGGCAGAGCGGGTGGAATTGGAGCAACCGGTAACGAGCATCGCTCGTCGGAAAGCGACGAAACTGGATGCGGTAAAGAGCTAGTTGCCACAATCGTTGAAGAGTCATTCGCAGCCAAAAGCGCGCGTCCAGTCGCTTTGCTTACCTTGGAGCCAGCGGCTGCTTTCATCATGGACCAAGGGTTGGGCGTGCACCGTTGTTGTGACGATTTGTTTCCGGGTCAATGGACCGTCTGCAGACAGTCATTGCTCCCGCCGCCACCGTTGAAAAGGGTGCGCGGTAAGGCGGAGAAAGTGGAGGAGCGGGCTAGGAGCGGACTGGGGCAAACTGGGACTCTGCTCCGCGCTCTTTCGGTGTTTTTAAGCCAATGGAGGTAGAAACAGGACAAGACGTGCAGCTCCTCTCAGTAGAACGTAGAGACTGGGACTCTGCTCCTTGACTCCACTCCGCGCTCTGTAGGTGTTTTTAAGCCAATGGAGGTAGAAACAGGACAAGACGTGCAGCTCCTCTCAGTAGAACGTTGAGACTGGGGCAGACTGGGACTCGGCTGCCTTTCCCACCTGAAGCCACCAGTCCAAATCAGCACTTTGACCAGGGACTTCTCCACCGAGCTGGAGGAGGCCGCTGAGATAGCAAAACAAGAAGTCTTTCCAGGCTTCAGACATATGGTTGAAGAGTGTCAACCTAGCTGATGCCTGTGTGACTCTGGAGCAGAAGCAAAAGTTGAAACAAGTTTTCTTGGATTTTCAAGATCTCTTTGCGGTGTACTCATATGCCTGTGGTCGCACCGACATCCACACAATTCCCACGGACCCTGGCATGACTCCTGTGTTTGTGAAGCAATATCGCTTGCCTCTCATCAATGGAGTCCCTTACTGAAATAAATAAGAACCTTGAGTCCCGTGGGATAATCCGTCTAGTCCGCAGCACCTTCAGTAATCCGGTGCTGGGGATATTGAAGCCAAACGGCCAGTGGAGACTCTGCACCGACCTTGGGGAGCTCAACAAATGGGTCCATCCTTCCCGATGGCCTCTTCCCTACTTTGACCAAGGGGTGGCCCAGATCCAGGGGTCACAGGTATTCACTGCAATACACCTGATCAATGGATACTGGACTGTACCTGTCAGTAGGGAGGACCAATACAAGCTGGCTTTTACCTTTGGGGGCCAGCAGTACACATGGACCCAGACTTGTTTTGGATACCTCAACTCCGGCAATGAGTTCAACATGTTTCTACATAAGGCCATGCCCGACCTGGGTGAGAGGGGTAACCTGGCTTATGTAGATGTCCTCATCAAAACGGAGATCCGTTATGTTCTGACACATTTGAGGGCCGCCGGAGCAAAACTTTCCTTTCAGAAAGCACAGTGGTGTAGAACCTGTGTTAATTTCTTGGGGCATGAGATTACTACTCGGGGTGTCATGATGCCTACCTCCAAGGAGCCAGGCCCAGCCCAGCAACCCCAGAGGCAGACATCATTTTCCCCAAGGACGTCTCAGCAGGCCCAAGCTGGGGCCTTTTGGACGCAGTCCTGGCGCCTTTGGCGCCAGGCTCATTCTGGACCCCAGTCCTGGCGCCTTAGGCGCCAGGCTCATAAAGCAAGACATGTGTGTAAGTGTTTTAATGTGCACTTACCTGAAGCAGACCGTGCTGCTACATCCAGGCCCTCTTGAGGACTGAATGGGACTACTTTATCTTTTGGACTACTTTATCACTCGGGTGTGGTCTGAGGAAGAATACATACCTGAGTGGAAGGATACATACCTGGAACTACTTTACAGGCTATTTAAACCACACCCGAAGAGCAGCACATGCTTCGTGTTGTTCTGCATCTAGCAGCTGGACGCTCACCGTGTTTGCTCCTGCATTCGGACTTCTGCCACGCCTGCCAGCATCCTGATCACCTACAAAGGAAGAGAAAGAGAGAATAGGAGAAGGAAAAGACTTTACCTGCAAGATCCGCATTCCAGAGTCAGCTCGCCGACGATCCTGCAAAGGAAGACACTTAATTTAAAAGCACATTGCATCGACCGCCGCAGCGCCGCATTCCACTCACCTTCACAGGGCGCCTCCATGTTCAGCAGCGATCACCCGGATTCGCAGCCACGCTTCCACACCTAGGGAGAAAAAGACAAGAGCAAAGGTGAGAGAGAGAAGGGAATGAGGAAACCTAAACCTCCATGTTAAGACTTACCTGTTGGGTCATTCCCTCTTCATTTCGGGTCCGCGCCGCATCCAGGCGTTTCCGGACCCCGGTCCCTATGGGGAAAAAGACATTAGCGTCAATGAGCGAATGAAAAGACATTACCCAAAAACGCTCATCAAGACTTACCTGATTTCTACAGGGATTGCACCTCGCATCTCGGGTCGGTGCCTTTTCCCCGGCATTCCGTACCCCGGCCCCTATGGGGAAAAAGACATTGACATTAGCATATTGATGCAAGGACAAAAGGGGAACCTTTCAAGGAACTTACCTGGAAGCCAAGCAAGTTTGGTTCTCATAAAACCAAGAATCCAGTGAAGTAACTGGATACCAACGTGCCCCTGCATCAGAAGCAGGAAGGAGAGCTTGCCCTTCAAGACCCTAAGAAGGATACTTTTGCAAGCCGGACAAGCAGGAGTTGGGAGTCCGGTCCAGTCCATCTTCTGAGCCCCGCGCAACACCTTAGAAGAGGTCACAGCAGCACGATCCTGGCCAGCGCCTCTGTGGGAGTCAGGTGAGCGTAACACAGGGTATCTGTCCCCAGGAAAAGAAGGTGGAAGCACTCCAGAAACTGAAGGGCCCCACAACTCTGCGGGAACTAAGGAGCCTCCTTGGACTGACTAATTACAGTAAAAAGTTCATTGAGGGCTACGCAGAGATCACCAGACCCCTGATTCATCTTTTGAAGGGGGGGGTCAAGTGGGAATGGGGTCCAGAACAAGCCGAGGCAGTTAGACAACTCAAAAGAAGCCTCTCACAAGCGCCTTGCCTAGCTTACCCTGTCGGAAACAAGGAGTTCTTCTTGGAGACCGGGTTCTCCAATACATGCTTGACTGCAGTATTGTACCAAAAGCATGACAAGTTCAATAAAGTAATCTATGCAAGTAAAACGTTATCCTCTGTGGAGGAAAAATTCAACGACTGTGAGAAGGCACTCCAGTGGGAACACATCATAGTGGAGACTCCACACCAGCCTCTGCAATATCTCCAAAGTGACAGAATCCGAGCCGGAAATGTGAGTAATTCCCGAATGACTTCCTTGATTCTGTCAATACAAGGCTTTCCTGTGGAGGTCAGATATGGCCAAAACAAAGAGTCCCCTCGCGCAAGGTCTGGCTGACTTGCATGATTGTGCCAGAGAAAACTGTCTCGAGGATGAAAGTCTAAAAATCAAGGACAACATGGAGGCATACCTCAATTCCCCACAGTCTTTGAAGACCACCAGTGTGAGGGAATGCCCACTGTCTATGTGGATGGATGCTTTTACCATGTTGACAACAACAGGGGAAAAAACTTGTGGCCGGCGTAGGGAATGCATGGGTGAATGAGTCCCCAGAACCCTCAGCTGGGTACAAGATTGGTCCCGGAAGTAGTCAAGTGGCAGAGTTGATGGCTGTGCATAAGGCCAGCCTCACTGCTGTCCAACATCAACTCACGAACTGGTCATAATCACAGATTTAGATTATGTACGGAAAGAGTTTGTGGAGCACCAGGTTACTTGGAAAACCAGAGGCATGTTATGTGCTAATAACAAACCCTTGAAACATGGGAAGTTAATCCAAAATATTGATGATCTGGTCACCCTGAATGGGATGACCATCTACTGGAAGAAGATCAAGGGTCATTCCAAAGTATAGGGACCAGACAAAACCGGAAATTACTTAGCTGATCAGCTGGCCAAAACTGGGGCCATCCCAGGGGATCTAATAGAGATCGAGTCCCTGTTGGGGAAAATCCAGCTCACTGCTATCACTAGGTCCCAGACAAATGCTCACAATGATCTCTCAACTGCACAATACATTGACCCCAGATGCTGATTTGATTACGTCTCAAAAAGGGGATCCAATAATTGGTAAGTTTTATCAACACATTGAGGGCCCTGAGAACTTTCCCCTGACGGATACCGATTACATTGGGAAAGAGAGAGTGTTGTTAAAATGTTCCGAATCCATGATGGTTTGTTGGTAAGGAAATTCCTAGCTGTCCATGATCAGTGGGTGGTTTCTACCTCATTTCGAAGCCTGATGTAAAGTCACGCCCATGATGTGTCCACAGCCGGTCATAGGGGGTTTCATACAACACTGGAAATCTTAAGAGAGGTTGCATACTGGCCACACATGGGGCAGGACCTCAACCAATACTTGAAGGGGTGTCTTGTGTGCACAATTTCAGCCAACATACCTCACACACCGTGTGCCTCTCCAAAAGAGGGGGATGACACTGCCATGGTCAGATCTGCAAGTCGACTTCATCGGGCCCGTGATTCGCTCCTCTAGCGGGAATAAATACATGTTGACTGACATGCTTATTTACTAAATGGGTGGAATGTCTCCCGGCCCCAAACTGCAAGGCAGAAACAGCAGCTGCCCTGATGATCAATTGCATCTTTTCGCGTTTTGGACTACCCCAAAGGATTGAGTCAGACAGAGGTAGCCATTTCACCAGCGAAGTAATGACCAAGATGTGGGAGATACTTGGGGTTAACAGGAAGCTACATATTGCTTACCGGCAAGCCTCTAGTGGTGCAGTAGAAGGTTACAACAAAACCATTATGAGCATATTAAAGTTTGTGGCAGATTCTGGGCCAAGTTGGGATATCCGATTACCTCTTGTCCTAATGGCCATCAGATCTACCCCTTCATCTGCAACTAAAATGTCACCGTTTGAGCTGATGACTGGACGCAGGATGGTGCTTCCCCAGCATCTGCTTTACAGGACCCAAGAGCAGACATTGATCAATGCCTCCACAACTCATGAGTATGTTGAGAATTTAAGTAAACGCCTTCAACATGCTTTTGCCTATGCTCAGCAAAATCTAGAAGGATGAGCCAACAGCATGAAGACCCACTATGTCTTGAAGACTACTAGAAAAGAATACAATGTAGGAGACCAGGTTTATCTATACAATGTCCAAAGGAACCAGGCCAAACAGCGAAAATTTCTGCCTATCTAGAAGGGACCTTTTGAAATTGTAGACAAGATCTCACCAGTCTCCTACAAGATCTGCATCCCCAAAGGCAGTTTGGCAGAAGGGGAAGACAAGTGGATCCATATTAATCAGCTAAAGTGTTGCCATCCTAGGCACACTCTGCAGCAACTGGAGGAGTCTTCTGGAACCCCAGAGGGGGCCACTCCAGATCCATAAAATATCAACCCTAAAATATTCCCTATATAGCCTATAAAATACAATAATAAAAATGTCTCCTGATTTATAAAATGTATATGTCCGCCACAGTACATTAATAGTGGTGGGGAAATGTCCACAAATATGTTTTTGCTTTGTCATCCTAGGAGAAAGAGAGGGAGACAAACCATGGAGACTGACCAAGGAGGATGACCCGGGGACCGGGAGCAAAGATCCGAGGGGCCCGGGGTATTGCTCAATACTCCCATCAGGACTGGCGAGGAGAACCGATCGATCCACCCCTGATGGAGGAAAAGAAGATGAACTTTGCCATTTGTGGAATCCGAAGAGATGAGGCTTACATCCCAGTCTTGCGAAGTCCCATTGATGGAAGATCAACGGCCATCGCAAGAGGTGGGCTTGTGGGATGCATCAACCCACTCATCCAAGCCCTGCAACATCACTGTGCATTGCTGGCAGCAGAAACATCATATTGGCTGCTGGAAAGCATGCTGCTCGCCAGAAATCACCAGAAATTGCGCAGTGAAAACCAGAAAATTAGGCCACCATCTACTTTTGCTTATGTCAGTGGTAACACAGGAGACCACTACCAAAAACCATCATTGGGCAACCCACAAAGTAGCCTGAAACCACTTGGAAATAGCAATGCTGATTTGCAAAAAGAAACCGAGCTAGTTTCAAAAATCTGTTTTTATTTGGTGTCAAATTTGTAGAAATCATGGCTCACAAACCACCCAAAAAGATCCCACCTCCTTGTTGGGTGGTCAGCATCATTCTCCCGCAAGAATCTACATGAATATAAGGTCCACAGAAGTGTATCTATATCTGAACAAAGTAGATTTTGAGGATTGCTTGATGGAAGAAATCTGTCAAGAATGGGTGTAATACCGGTACTCGCTTCTACCAAGAAGCCGGCGTTTTAAAACCATTTGTGTAAAGTTGAACAATGAACCGAAACTATGCCCAAGAAACACTTGCTATCAGAAGCCTAAGAGGTGGAGAGAATTTAAAACTATATTCTGAAAAGGCTTGCAGGAAGAAATTGTTTAATGGATGTATTAAAAATGTGGGTTATATTATAAGAAAAGACAAATTGTAGACATTGGGTTTCACAGTTTAAAGTTTCCCACACTGTGCTTCAAATGAATTTTACACCTTTTCCCTGGACAAAGGAAGCTTCCCCTGCCCTTGGATAAGAGATTGACAAGCTGGTGTGAACAGGAACTGGGGAGTGGCACCCTGGCCTGTTGCTCACAGTCAAGACGATGGATTCTTTGGGATGAATAGGAATATGCTAAATTCGGGTGTAACTGTCAGTGTTGGCAGGAAACAAGACATGTGACCCTCTGAGTCAGCCCAGCTCTAGGGGGCGGACCAGACTGAGATGTGAATTGAAAGCAAATGTATGTTTTATAAAAATGCTTATAGCAAATTGTACCAAGCTGACAAAAATGGGAAACTTTGAGGTTTTTAAAATGAGAAATTCACTCAAGTTAAGACTAAGCTGGAATCTGTGCTATGTTCAAAGACTAAACCCCGGAATTTATTCATCTTGTAGCTCCTATATTTATGCTAGGAACAGGAAAAATTACAGAGACGTGCTCAGATGAAGTGTGTATGCCTGTGTAAAATTTGGTGCAGAACCAATATTGGGGAAACCCACCAAAAGCGTGAATAAGTGGTCGTTTCTGACCCCAAGCTCGTAGGAACATGGGACTTGAACAGAGACATGCCTTAATTAATCTGTGATGTGCATATGTATTATGAAAAACTTGTGTATCTGGGAAATATGTTTTTTGGGATAAAAAGATTTTCTATGTAAAAGCAAAGGAGGGATTTCAGTTGAGCCATTGTTAGGCAGAAACCTGTGCATTTCCCTTGGGGACCACTGCAAAAGATTTAAGACGACAGGTGTTTGGCAGTAAACCCACTTGGTAGCAGTCTGTACCACACAGATTCACTTGGAAGCTGTGGCTGAGCAGTCAGACTCCCCTCAAGAAGAGTTGGGCAGTATACAGAGCATACAAAATAGGTACAGAAATGCAGTAGCACAAGCAAACACTGACCAGAGCTTGGGTGTAAAAGTATATAATTATTTATTTAACACACACTTATAAAACACAATAGCACTAAATTGGTAAGATAAGTTCAAAACACAATCACTATCATATGTACATCCCTGATTACTTGTTGGACAAGTCTTAGTTAACACCACTTATTTCCAGACAGAGGTGAGCGCTTAACGTTCAATGGCACTCCAACAAGTTAGATAAAGAGGGAGGGAAAATTAAAAAGTGTTTAGTGTGTATGCTTCCATATTCTAAAGACCCACAGCAAGTTTAGGAAGGCACAGTCTACTGGTGAGCAAGGAAGTTTGGGTGCCAGGCCCACTTTCAAGGCAGCCAGGAGGAAGATGCCCAAGATCAGACAGTTACAGAGTCTTCAAAGTTTGTGGAGGTAGTTCGAAAAAGGTTTAGTTCAGTGCAGAAAAGTTAGCTAAGGTGTCCCAGGCTAACCCAGGTTCGAGAGACGAGGATTGAATACACCCCGTCCAAACGATTGCAAGGGAAGCCAGGTGGAACACAGTACCTTTAAATGGAGAGGATCCTCCAGCGGGGGCAGTTGTTCCTGGCAGCGGGTGCAAGTCGCAGCGTCGTCTAGAGGAAGAGAAGATCTCGTCGTGTAGGAAGGATGAAGGTCGTTGTACTGCCAGGGAAGAAACCAGCCGCAGAGTTCTCCGGTACAAAGGTACTACCCTTTCGGTTTGCAGTAGTGGTGAAAACGTGGTATCCCGGTTGCCGGGGTGCTTGGCACAGGCAAGGCGGCCACGAGATGCTCCAGGAAGGCGAAAAGAAGGTAGACTGGTTATCCCCACCAGTCGAAGGAAAAAGACTCTCCGGGCTGGAGATCTCCTCTGTCGTTGGGAAAAGTGGTGAGACGGTTCAGCAGGGCTCCACCGGTGGTGTCGTTGCAGGCCGGCTCAGCTTCTCCCTCCTCGGATTCTTGGGTCCTGTGGCGACTTCTGAAGTTCCAGTCCCCAAAGCCCTGCTTTTATGTAGCACACCCCCATTCACTCAGCCTAGCTGTCAATCAAACATGGTAAGTGGTGAGCCGGCCGGCTCACCACTTGGGCCAATCACACAAGTGCGACTTGAGTTACCAAGGTAACTCAGTCCAGGGTGCCTAAACCCCCCCCCCCCTCCCACACCCCCTGTGGTACCCAGACAGAGTGGCACCACTTTTGGAGGCTTCTGTGGAGAAGGCCGCCAAAAAGTGGAACAAAGGGCTCGACTTGGGTTGGAGTGACAGAAGAGAACACAAACGCCATTTTAGAATAGAGTTCTGGCAAAAAATACCAACCGGTGAATTAATATTAAATAAATAAACCGGTGGTATGTTCGAGGCTATAAGAATTAAATAATTAAAGTTGGTAGCCTCGAACAATGGGAAAATCCCATAGAGATATATTCGCGGTCGAATATAAAAAGTAGTATCCACTGCCACCAGCCAAAACTCGATCAGGGGGGACGGAGACGTGCCCCCTCGAACAGACCCCGGGGCAATCGAATTGCATCGACCAGTACGTCCACAATATGATGGTTTGTACTGGTTTCTGTTCATAATTTGGGACTAGCAAAGCCAATGGTGACTTTACATGCCCTGGGAGACAGTAGTCAGTCCCAGGGTATGGAGTCTATGTTGGGGGGTCGCTACGACACCCCTGGGTTACGGCACGGAGGGTGCTGTGTAACCCACATAAAAAAAACACGAGACCCTATGGAGTAAAAGACCCCATAGCCCAAAAAACGCATACATGATTTGAGGTGTTCCTTTAACTTGCCAAGAGTGGAGCAAAAGAATCTCGCTCTCAGCAGGAGAAAAAAAATAAACCCCAAAAATCCAGCAAAGCTGCTGGGGGACTCACTAGGTTTGGGAAATTAGCCTTACAGAGAATTCTCCCTAACACTCATAAAACACAGCATCACTCTGACACATATGACCCACCTGCTCCTGTCGCAAATCAGGGGACAGGAAATTCTGACCTAGCAGGATCCTTAGAGGGTTGGGCATAGAGTCCGCCTCCCCACCCACTTTGGAAACACATAAATACGGACTGCTGAGACCCAGATAGGACACTCTTTTCCACTACTCAACTATTCTTGGCGAAGCACCCTGCAGGACTCAAGACTCCAGAACTTAGACTCCGGATAACTCTAGAACCCAAACTCTAGAACCTTGAAGCAGTCGCCTAACCCACAAGCTGAACCCTTTTCAGCAGGCTTCAGAATCTTTTGCAACCTGATTCTAACCCCTAAATTTCCACGGGGCCTAACCAAACCATTCAAAAGCCTGGCTGAGCTGTGTTGCTTCTAGCTAAGAACCCTGTTCTAGAACCAAGATCCAGACCCAGAGAGAGCAGTGCTGTAACCCAGAACCCGTCTGGTCCAGTCCGGGAGACCGAGCAGACCAGAGGCCGTGCTGTGAGCAGAACCCAGTGCCTGAGACCTGTCCGGTGGCGAGTGCAGTCAGACTCTTGACCAGATCTTGACTGGGCCCATTCCATTCAATCCCAAAGCCTAGGAGTGAGTATTTAGCCTAGAACTGTACATGGTCATCTCTTAGTTTAAAGTAATCATATTCCAACCATCTCAACCTGTCCAGAACTGCATTATAGAATCTCTTGTGTCTATCCTAAAATCATACCTGTTCTCTCTAAGCTTGCTGGGGGAACTGGAATTGAACTGCATTATTGAGTGTATTCTTGAAACCTGTGCCCTCATTTCCACCTCTTCATATTGCATAGTGGGGGGGGGGGTGAGTAGTCACAGGGGAAAAAGTAATTATCTTATCTTTTGATTGAAACCACATCAAGTTATTTCTGTGTTGCATTTTTCCCATCATTGCATTTCCTTGAATCATACAAAGTATTCTCTGCTACAGTATCCTTCCTATTCCTACTCCTAAGTGATTAAAGAGATTGTTGATTTTGTAAGATTGCCCATTGTTGATTACCGTCCATATTCATAAGTGCTATTCAGATATTATTTTGTTCATAAGTGTGATATATTGTTTAATTCTTCAATAAACCTTTTAATTTGCAAAATAAACCTACTTCTTGGCTCAGTGAGGTCGGGGGGATTCAAAGAGAGGGGCGTTATATAAGGGTTCATCATCCAGATTTAAAGAACTTTAACATAAAAATATACAAATAAGGGCTTCCATTGGGCATCCCAGACTAGGCATTGACTTAGTTGGAGTGCTGGATTGAAGTCACTTACAGTATTTAGTCATCGCCCTTAAACATTTGTGTTGGGGAATACTGGTGTATAGGCTCACCACATCCAGGGTCTCCAGGATGTTATTTGGGTTTTGCTTAATGGCCTAGAGAGTCCCAAGCATGCTAGTGGTATGTTTAACATTGGATGTCATTTTATAGACAAATGGCCTTAAGAACCAGTCGGAATAAATGGGCAATGGTTCTAAGATTGAGTTTATGGATGCCACAATAGGTCTTCCTGGTGGTACTAGTGGTTTCTTATGTATTTTGGGAAGGATGTAGAAAGCTGGTATTGTTGGGTGTTCATTAACCAGAAATGCTCTTTCGTCCAAATCTATCCCTCTTCTACAGCATGCTTCATGAGGCTCTCCATCTCTTCTTGGAGCCTGGATGTGGGATCTTGTTCCAATATTTTTGTATGCAGTTTGGTCATTCATGACTTCAATTTCATATGCTCCCCTTTCCCATAGAACAATGTCTCCGCCTTTATCAGCGGGCTTGATTATAAAGGTATCATTGGATTGTAATGATTTTAATGCTGCTTTCTGGTTTGGTGAGATTGTCTCTATTATTCTTTGTTTTTAGGACTCCTTGGATTTCATAGGATATCTGTTCTTCAAAGGCTAGAATAGCCGGGCTCACCATGGCATTAGTGGGGGTGAATTGAGATGGAGGTTTAAGACCCGCGATGGTGGGTTCTTTAGTGGAAGGAGTAGGATTCCTCAAGAAGTATTTGAGGCGTATTAATCTGTAGAATTTCTGCAGTTCTACTTCTGTTTGAAAAGATCTAGCCCTTGTTGTTGGAACAAAAGACAACCCATTGGATAATACATTGGTCTCTATCTTGGAGAGCACGTAAGGTGTTAAATTGAAAATGAGGGGGCTACCAGGTTTGTGTGGGAGGACCCTGCCAATTCCTGGTCTGCATTCGAGGTGGTCCCTGATATTTGTTGTGTCCTCGTTTGCCCTGTCCCTGAAAAAATTGGGGTGGTGGTCCTGGTGCTCCTGATTGACCAGCGTCGGAACCACTACTAGTCGATGCATTGGAGGAGTTGGAGAAGTAAACAAATTGTTTCCTTCTATTGCCCATATTGTTCATTCTGCCCTGATTCAGTTTGTGCAAATCATCCTAGTATGTTTCTATGAGGTAGGGGTAGGTTTTGGTCTCTTTGTACTGTTCTACATCTTTTTTTAATTTCCAGATCTTTTTCTTGAATTTGGTCATTTCTTCTATCTTTTCAAGGGTTTCTTTGATGTTTTTAACAATGTTTTCTTGTTTGATTTTTGCCTCTAACTCCTCAATTTCGATTTTCTGTAGGCCTGCTTCTTCCTCTGAGGTATCTATAATTAATATTAATCTCAAGCACTTATTGCTCACTCCACTGAATTTCCCTTTGAACTTGGTGTTATTGGTAAACACTCTCGGGATACTTTTTATTTGGAGCCCTTCTGGTATAGTACCAGCCTTTAGACTGTGAGTCAGGTCTTATGAGCGTTTTCTTTTTCTGGGTGAGTAATTCAGCATCATTGGACTGGGTCGTGGCTCCCACTTTCTCAATGTTTTCTCCTAGTGATGGTGAACTCATGTGTTTTTAAATGGTAATCGTCTGAGAAGGCAACAACATTTCCGTTTTCCATATTAGCCACTTATATCAAGAGTTCTCGTCGCCTTTGGAGGTTAATCAACCCAACAACCAAAGGGTTGTCCTTAGCAAGAATATAGAATTGGGTACTCACTGATTTTTTTTGACGGGGGGTGGGAGGGGTCAAATCTGTTTTAAAGGGAGAGTATATAATGTATTTAGAGGTCCTTCTGAAACGCCATAGGTAGCGCAGGTCACTCATGTTTGGTTTTGCGTAGCTCGTATACAAATTGATGCTTAGAAGTACTATTGGTATTATAGCGCATGGTGTCTACAGTCATTTGATTCAAGGTTATCTCGTTCACTGTTTTTAATGGCTTTGGCGAACCGTTTCAAGTTGTGTGGACAGGATGGTCAGACTACTCCAATTGATGACTATCGGACTAGGCAATACACTCACAATAGGGTCTTAATTGGACCTGATATTGAAAGACGCTGCCTCAGTATGATCAAAGCGTCTCCAACTAAAGCGATTTGAGACCCTAGTCTATCAGCTAATTTATCATTTGCTTTCTTCAGGTTCATAGGGCTCCAGATAATTCTATTTCTGCTCCACCGCCTACTTTATCCTTCAATAATTGAGGTTCAAAAATCCCAATTGTAACTGGGTGGGGGAAAAATTGTCGTTCGCCTTTCACAGTATTCTACTCGAGTGACTTCAATGTCAATGATTCATGAGCAAAGACTTAATCGATTGTGGAGGCACTGGTTGAGGACACTCTAGTGTAACTCCTCGGGGAATCACTAAGACAGTCACTTCAGCATACAAACGACATATGTCCCGATTAGATTGGCCCAGGTAATGCCTTGTGCACTAAAGGATCAAGGGGGCAAAGATTCATGCTGCAACTACTAGCCAGTCAGTCACTCGCCACTGCAGTTCTATACATATGATGTAGCATTTATGATACGCCTGTAAATAAGTGTTTCTAGGCATGGCAAAATTTCATACTCGCCAAGAGTCAAATATCCCTAGGAAATGACGAGTGGAGAGTGCACATTTTGAACCCTGATAAGATGGTTGATTTAAAGATCGAGTCAGTTGTACCTTCATGTGAATAAAGATTTTTGGTGTTCATCACCAAATCTTGGTAATGGGCGATTAGGCACTGATACACAGGGTCATCCCTGCACCCTCCCAATGCACTCGCGCAATCTGAATGACACCTGGCCTAGTAGGATCGCTGTCCATCCTCCCTTTGTCTCCCTCCCTTGCCTCGTCGCGCCTTGAAACACTTGTGTATAGGTGCGTTATAAATGCCATATCGTATCATAAAGATTAATGGGTATACTGGTAGCCTGAAGAAGAGTTTGTTAGCAGTGCCTGCCAAAAACGAGTCAGAGGGAATGGAATCGATGAATTGGCACGAAGTGGCCCACCCTTAGGGTGTCCAATGTTGCTTTTACAGCTAAGCTTTATATGGTGCATTTACCATGAAGAATAGTCTTCTGTTGGGGGCGTGGATTGATGGCTACGTGAGAGGACGTTCCTTGGAGGAGCTCCCGATGATCCGATCTTGATCCTGGGAAGAAGTGATGGTTTTCGGCAGACTTTCGAGCCCACGGTGCATCCAAGGGTGCATGAAAGTGGGGGGCACATGGTGAGTGCCCTCCCCACCAGCGAGACTGCATATCCACATAACTAGACTTCGAAGAAGGAGGCGGTCGCGCAGTGGAAGGGCAGCACCCAAGATGGCCGCCTGTGGACAAAGGGCCATAAATGGTCCGTGGAGCTGAGGAAGACAAAGTTGGCCGGAGCGTGGGCGAGCCCAACCAGATGGACGCGTTGCATGCGCCTCTGGCTGGAGGCTAGAACATAAGTGCGAGCCCCCACTGAGGAGGCCCTGGATCCAGCAGAGTGAACCAGAGTTCAGCGGAACCCTGCTGTAAACGGGCCGGCGAGCGAACCCCGCAAGGCGCTCCGCAGCCCCGAAGATGCAGCTCGGCGTGTGGGCCCAACCGACCCAGCAGGATGTCCTCCAAGGTGGTGCGACCCCAGATCAAACGGCACACGATGGAGGCCTACGCTAGGTCGCCCTCGGGCGCGGAAGGGGGCAAGAGCAAAGAAGCCCCCGCGACGGACCCACCGGGTACTATCCAGGAGGTGCTGGCAGCAATTGCCGACTTGAAGGTGGCTTGGGAGACGAACTTAGGCCTGGCCATGAAAGAGCTACAGGAGGGCCTAGACCTTAAGATCGGAGCGGTCCGAGAAGAGGTGAACCTGTTGCGTCAGGACGTGCGAATGATGATCGCAGAGCACACTGGGGAACTGGAGAAGGAGTTGGCCCCGACCATGGAGGCGTGCAATGCACACGCGAAGGAGCTTCATGCCCTCATGCAACGAGTGGGCAATTTGGAGGACAGAGCAGGCGGAGGGGCGCGCCAGGCGCAACAACATTCGCATAGTGGGTGTTCCGGAGGGAATGGAAGGATCGAACCCCACTGATTACGTTGAAACCATGCTCTTGCAGGAGATTACAGGTGGGGAGCTGACCCAGGGGTTCGCGGTCGAAAGGGCACATAGGGCCCTGACCAGGAGACCGGCCCCAGGAGCCTCCCCGTGGCTGTTGATCGCGAAGATCTTGAACTATCGTGACCACGAAAAGATTCTCAAATTTTTCCGAAAAGGAGGTACGATAGAAAGGGGGTCAGCGGAAACGGCGTATCCAGATTATACGCTGCTTGTACAGTGGCGTCGAATGAACTTTGGAACGGTGAAAAGGAGGCTTAGAGAAGCAGGCCACCGCTACATGTTGCTCTACCCCGCCAGGTTAAAGGTGTTTTATAAGAACAGATCCCTCTTCTTTGAGACGCTGACCGAAGTGATGGAGTGGTTGGATATATAAGGTCGACCTCAGGAATCGGATGCCCAGACAGAAGCGGCTGGAGATAAGTAACGCGTTGCAGAGGCATCCGTGAGGCCATAGTTATGACATTGGAACTGGAATATAGTACGATATTGTGCTTGTGCGGAGGAAGTCATGGTATCTGCCGGCGGGTCCCGTTGAATGCACTTCTCCTAGATAGACGACTGGGAGCTCCTGGGGAGCACCCTTTGCACCCAATAGTAGTACACGTAGTTAGGTCACTGTTAGATTGGTGACACCCCGCGGGGTCCTCGTCCTCGGACACGAGACGGGTCCAGACGTGGGTAGGCCTGAGATCCAGGGATCAAGCTGGGCTATTGTTGGGGGTTGGCAGGGAGGGGGCGGGGGGGAGTTGTGTGCAGTGGTGTGAAGTTGGGGAGGGGGGTATTGTTTGTGAATAGAAGGGAGAGAGCCAGGGAACGACCCAACATGGGGAGCATTATGGGAAGGGATGGGATGGAGATAGTCCGACCGGATGGCATCGGGTAATCTCAGAATTGTGACCTGGAATGTTACGTTTCAGGTAGCCTTAAAAGCTACCTGAAACGTAACAAAGTGATGTTGTACATTGAGGATGCGCGTAGACATAGCCCTGCTGCAAGAGACCCACCTCACTAGGGAAAGGCTGGAGGTGGTCAGGAGGAAATGGAAGGGCAATGTTGTGGGGGTGGCGTACTCGGCGTATGCTAGAGGGGTCATTACCTGGGTGGCGCCTCATGTGCCGTTTCGGATGCTTGATTCTACGGTGGACCCGGAGGGTAGAATGGTGGTGGTAACTGGTCTCCTGGAAAACAGAGGTGCACATCATAAATGTGTACGCCCCCAATAACGACACAGCGGCTTACTTTAGGACCCTCTATGGTAAACTTGGCCCCCTGGCAGGGGGTATGGTAGTGTGGGGGGCGACTTTAACTGTACCGTGGATCCCAGAATGGACAGGTCCAAAGACAGGGCAGGGAAAACGGCACCAGCGGCTAAAGCGCTGGGTACCTTACTGAAAGACCTAGGCCTAGAGGATGCGTGGAGAAGGCTGCATCCCACGGATAGGCAGTATTCACACTACGCAACGCCATATGATTTGCACACAAGGTTAGACTACATGTTTGTAACAGCCGAGATGGTGAGAGACATAGAAGGAGCGGAATGCAAGGCCCGAGTACTATCTGACCACTCGCCCTTCGTGGTAGACTGAAGACACCAGCCCCCAAGACCGCGGATCCCTACATGGACTCAGGACCGAGGCTCTGCAGGACGAGGGGTTTCGGGAGGGCCTGAGGGATGCCATCGAAGAATACTTTGATATAAATACGGGAAGCGTAAGCTCTGTGGGCACACTGTGGGAAGCGTTTAAGGTGGTACGCGGGGTAGCCATTTCCCAAGCTAAGGGGATACAGGGGGGGTGTCAAAAGGGAACTCCAGGAGGTGGAAAGGGAGCTAGAGGATCTCGCGCGTTGCGAGAGCACCACTCATGATAACAGAACCAAAGTAAAGGAGCTACATTTGTCCTGCAGCGCACTCTGGGATAGACTATGCAGACTCAATTACAGGAAATATACGGAGAGGATACACGCAGGGGGCGAGAAGCCGGGCAGACTGCTGGCCTGGCTGTATAAGAGTGAGACCCCCCGCTCGGTGATTAGTGAGATTAAGGATGAGAGAGGTTGCATATGCAACACCCAGAAAGAGGTAAATGAGGAATTCCGTAAGTTTTACAGACACTTGTATGAGGACACGGGGGAGGATATGTGTCACATAGAGCTGCCCACCTTGGATGATCTAGAACGCACAGAGTTAGACGCTCCCGTCACCTCGGATGAGCTGGAGGTAGTGATTCAGAACTTGCCCACTTGCAAGGCGCCGGGTTCGGATGGGCTGCCCAGTGAGTTCTACAAAACATTGCTACAGCCACTGCTTGCCACTTTCAACGAGGCCTATGAGCGGGGGGGAACTCCCATTGTCCCTCTGCGAGGCTGTAATCATCCCACTCTTGAAACCAGGCAAGCCAGCCGTGGAATGCGGGTCTTACAGACCGTTGTCCATGCTTAACCAGGACAGCAAAATACTCACGGCGGTGCTGGCTAATAGACTGAAGGTGATTAAGAAACTGATACACCCAGATCGGACGGGATATGTCCCAGGCAGGAACATCACCGATAACCACAGGAGGCTACACCATGTCCCTGGCTGAAAGCGGTCCTGAAGGGGTACGGAATGGGACCTGGATACCTCAGATGGGTCTAGTTTTATAGCACCCCGATGGCGAGAGCCAAAACAGGGTCCACAGTCTCAGATTCTTGGCAGCTTTGCAGGGGGACCAGACAGGGATTCCCCTGGTCACCCATGCTAAACATACTGGCATTAGAGCCGCTGGCAATATGCCTGCAACAACAATATGGGGAGGTGGGCATAAGCACTGTCAGTGGAGAGCATCTGATATCATTATATGCGGAAGATATGCTCCTTTATTTGCGTTATCCAGAAGAAAACCTGCAGTACGTGCTAGAGGTAATAGAACGGTACGCCATCCTCTCTGGCATATCGGTGAACCCTGGAAAGTCTAGTCTGTTCCCTTTGGGCAGATATAGGAATGTCCCGGTAAAGAGGCTGCCTGCCCTGCCAATACCATGGCAGCCCGTGACATTTAGGTATTTGGGAATAAATATTTACCACAAGATCGAGGCAGAACACAAGCATAACACGGAAAAGGCGATAGAGGGGATCAAGAACAGCATGGTATTCTGGTCTAGATTGCCCCTGACCATGATGGGGAGGGCGGCCTTGCTCAAGATGGTGGTCCTGCCTAGACTTGCACTTTTTTGTAAACGTCCCGTTTTTGATACCTAGGAGCCTATTCGCGAAACTCCATAGCGTGTGTAGGGGTTTCGTGTGGGGCAGCTCTAGGAATAGGGTTGCTCTGTGGAAGCTTCAGAACCCATGTGACAGGGGGGGGATAGGCCTGCCTAATTTTGAACTCTATTACCTGGCGGGGCAGCTGCAGTACGTGGCCAGGTGGCTTTCAGCTGAAGACTCGGCGGATGCTAGGCTTCTGCGTGGAGATACAGCCCCATACTTTCTGATGGAAGTGGTGTGGTTGTGCAGAGACACACTGGTGGGCAAGGTGCGGCTACTGAGGCTGGGCTGGGAGATCTGGCACAGGACATGGAAGATTGGGGGGGGGGCTCGGAGCCGTACTCTCAGCAGGCCCCTTTGGCGGCGTTGTGCGGGAGCGACTCAACTACTTGAATCGGTCCGTAGATACTGGGAACAGGTAGGTCTCGCCACCCTCAGGGACATATGGCAGGAAGGGGAGGCAGTGGACTGGTTGCAGGAAGAGACGGGGGTACATGGTGGCCAATATATAACCTACACTAGGCTTGTGAAAAAGACTAGAGAAAGATGGCATGAGACAGTGCTAGCGGAAGACCCTGACGCCTCCCTGGAAACCATGTATGATGTATCGGAGGGCGGGCACGAACTATCGTGGATATACGAGCTCCTGCGAGTAAGGGCAGGGAAAGAGTTGCTTCAATTGAGACCAGATTGGGAGGAGGAGGTGGGAGGACCCATGACGGACGGGCAATGGGAACGGGCCCAGAGGTACCACAAAAAGGTGTCCCGAAACGCGAGATTCCAACAGCTTCAATTGTACTTTACCCACATGGCTTATTTAACCCCCGGGAAGATTGCAAAGTTTGGGGGACCAGCTACGCAGCAATGCCCCAGGTGTGGGGAGGTGAATGCGGGACTGCTACACATGTTTTGGGCTTGCCCGGAGGTGCACAGATTTTGGGACGAGGTCAAGACGAAACTGGCTGGTGGGGGGGGGGGGTGGTGCTGGATGTGGAATCGGCCTGGTCATGCATGCTTGGGCTTTTCCCTAGACCCCGGCATTCAAAACACATAAGCAAGATGAAGGACCTGGCTTATGTTTTGGCCAAACGTGGGATTGCCATGGGCTGGAAGGCGGCCCACAGACCTAGGGTGGAGCTATGGTGGACGGACCTCTTGAGGTGGGCGGAAGCTGAATCTGTAGTCTGGTTTGAAGCGGTCACCAGGGGGGGCGAGGAGGAAGTAGGGCCCTTGCTGGCCTGGTGGCAATTGGTGGCCTCTATGGCAAACCCTCACCAGGGTAACAACGGAACAGAGGACCCGGATGATGACTGCCTAAGTACTGTGCTACCCAATGATGCTCCTGTAAATGACATGTGAGAACCGGCTCTAGTTTAAGGGGGAGGAGTTCTAATGAAAAGGTGCTGGACTATGATGCTTTCTATGTTTTGAAACAGTTGTAGTGTTTGATTTCAAAATAAAATAAAAATATTCAACAAAAAAAATAGTCTTCTGTTTTGTTCAATGTTCTGGTTTAATTTACAAACATTTACACTATTATATCAACAGTTATAGCCAACTACTAGATCGGTATCGATACCAAAAAACAATGTAAAAGTTAAATTGCAGAATAAAATGATATAAAATCATCCTGTAAATATATTAATTCTACACCAGTGTTAATCACTTATGGTGTTCAGTGCCAATTCCTTTTTTTTTCTATGACCACTTTCCGTATGCCTCCATACACAAAATGTAGCAATACCCTAGAATGAGCAGTCATTGGATTTGACGAAAATTGGTTACCGTATATACTTCATATTGAATGCATAGTTCCGCTAATGAACATTGTCTAGCATATTAATGTATCCACTTTTTAGCCGACAGTCAACCTTGCTCGATCTATCCCATTGGTATGATTTTTCAATCCAAGATGGTGGTAAATTATCTAGTTCTTACATATTCCAACCAATGGTCCTATGGAAGTCCAAACAAGAGGACACCACCAGTAATTTTATGATTCGTAGTTAAATTGGCCCCAACTGTGTCCTTGTACCAGCTCCGGATTGTTTTACCCTGATCTGTTAAGATTTTAAACCAGAGAATACTTTTTATTAATGTCGACAGGGAGATCAACCCCCAACTCCATTTGATTTGCCTTTACCGGCAATGATTTGGAGGAGGCTTAGATTGCATCTCCACAATTTCCCTTCCAAGATTTTAAGCCATGTTAACTGCTTGTTGGTGTTTCCAATCCATACAGTATTCTCTGTACAATGCTTGTTTTGCAAACAGTTAGCATTACTTCGATTCAAGAAAACTCCCATAGTGCGAATAAATGTCTTCACCATTCTGAACCAAAAGTGCTTTTGGTGCATGCACTCCGGAGACACCACTCATGAAGTAAAGTCAAACACAGAGAAAACGGAAAAATATTTTAAAAAACTTTAATCCATGTGAAACCAAAATATTCTGTGGCACAACGTGTTTCACAGCCCTTCGGCCGCTTGATCACGTGCAACAATGTTTTAGAGGCCTTTCTTTATATGGTTGCCATGTTCTGTTACAGCCCCTTTTCTATTTCCATAAATCCCTGCACAGTAGGCTGAAATAGTAACTGGTCTGCCATATTATCATGGCATTCTGTTGACACTCTGGTCTGTCGAGACTTCTACGAAAGCTAGGTGAAGCACTAATTAAATGCTAGTCCTTGTAAATATTAACACTAGGTAGTTGCTGCATTAAGACAGCACTGAATGTTTTCATTTCCAATTTTGCAATCCAATTGGCTTCTGACCTCTTGGTCATTGAACGGGTACCCAACTCGAACATTACCAGTGTGTGACCGCTCCGCAACGACATAATATGCATTTTCGATTGGGCTGTTGGCATTTTCTTTTAGTCTAGTGCCTCACTGTAAAGTGTCTACGCGTGCTAATCGCGCTTACTGTTTGCAGTCATGTTTTTCACCAATACAATAAGTACTAGTGCATGACTAGTGCATGCATGCACTATGTGCATCATATGACCACAGATATTTCAATTAAGCAAGCCAGTTACAAAACCAGGTGCAGTGCATTACAGTCCCAAATCTATTTCATGATTAAAGTGCACACGCATAAAGATGCCATATTAAAACAGGTTAACATTTTCTGGCTTGCAGGTTTCATCAACCATATAGCATCGACGCATTTATAAGAGTGAGAATTCCAATTTGGCAACTTAATAACCCAAAAGTGCAAATGCATTATAGTCTCAAACTTCATTATTAAAGTGCAAGCGCATAAAAATATCTGAAGCAAGTAAGCATTGGCTTGCCTTGAGATGTTTCATCAACGTTATGATTAAAGTGCAGTGCACTGTGTTGGTGCCAATAGGCATTGTCTGGTGATTGGATATTTCATATTGTATATAACAAATGGTACCAATACCTTCCAAACCATTAACCACTGATTTAAAAGGGTACACTTTTAATATCTGCACTTGGACACTCGGCTATTGCAAAAAACCATATGTCCCCATTGCACATTCGACTCGACTTTGACATAGCCCAGAGTTGGAAACAAATTGTACAATTTTAACTCAAGTTGATTGACTAAAATGAAATATTCTGTACTGCAATCTAAATCCAAATCTGCAGTCTTCCTGGCTATTACTCTAGCTATTTAAGATCTGCTCTAGCAAGACTGTATAAAGAAATGAGTGGCCGCTCCGCAAAATAGTAAATGCACAAACCCAGCACTAAATCGACGAATGTCTACGAATAAAAATATGAAGATGTTGGCCTTCTGAAGAAGTTCTCATGACATGTTGTAGATGCACTACTAGGACAACTGTTGTGTATCAACATTGCACATTGAGAACACAAGTGACTGTACTTTTTGCAGGCATAGCAGTGGCTATGAAGCAACACTTGTAAAAATGATCCAGACCAACCACACACAGGAGAAAACGAGGAAAGTGCAGAATGCTTAAGGGTATTTTTCAAGGAAACACATTAGACCAAGTGATAGATGCAACTCATGTACAAAAATAACAGGAAGTCAATGGTTGCTGGGCTATATATAAAAGCAGTATAGAAAGGAAGCCATCACGTTCCTAGACATGTATATAGTTCCTCATCCAAATTATAGCCGTTCAGTTTTCTGGTCTCAAAATCCAAGATACACTTGGTTTCCAACTGGTGCAGCTGTATTATGCGATTGCCTCTTCTGGGTGATTGATTTAAAAAAAAAAAAAAAAAAAAATTGTAGATTCCAAAAAATCCCAAACCTTACAACATGTTTACAAGAGAACTGACAGCAAAAAAGTCAATAGTCCACAGTGCTTGCACCAATGTAATTCCATGTGAAGGAAAATGCTGCAGTTTCCAGGAGAGTGTGGGTATATTGCCTGTATACTCCACAATAAGTGACAATACAAATAATAATTCTAATAACACTGCGCCAACGTTTTCAATAATATGCCAGATTGCATTAATTTTTTTCTGAGATGGTTCAACCTGACGTGTTTCGAGCAAAATGTGCTCTTCTTCCGAGGCTGTTTCAACATACATTATCATTAAAGGAGTTGATAATCCATACATATTTTGAATGAATGCACCAGAAAACAAACCGGGTACATCATAAAGGCGGCTGAACACATTATCAAATATATGCATACTCCTACGTCCCGTCAACATTCCTCCGTCCTGTGGGACGGGACCGGAGCACTTTGTAAAAAGCATCCAAAAATGTTGCACATTTTTTTTAGTCCTTCCTCTTTCTGCGTGGGGCCTGGCACGCGGACGTAACCCCGCCCATCTCGGCTCTGCATCGCCCATCAGTCCTTTTCTCCGCTCGTTCGGGACTGGACGCACTTGCATCTGCGGAAGATTTTCTTCCCTTTTTTCCTCCTCTGGCTCTCGCTAGCGATCGTGTACTAGTCTGTCGTTCAAATTAGACTTTACAGATTGTTCATCGTGTTACCGACGCTTCGCGAGGGCGGACCCCCATCCTCTTTGTCTTGAGTGTTTGGGTCTGGACCACCGTTGGGACTCCTGTTTTTACTGTGATTCCCTTTCCGGGCACTTAAATTTCGGTTGGAGGGCTGGAAGGAGGTGTTTTGACGTGCCCCTACCTTGCATTTTCAAGCTTTTATCGACAAAAAGAAACGCCAGGTAAGTTCTTTACTTTTTAGAGCACCCCGGCCGGGAGATATATTTTGCGGGCTCTTCCCGAGCCGGAAGGAGCGTTAGTCGCTCTGTCACCGGGGCCTAAAAACTGTACCAGTTTTCTCCAAGGGTCTCCGTAAGGGGCCTGTGGATGCCGGAGTACACTCTGAGGCCCCTCCTGTGGGGGCTGCTTGCAGACCCAGTTCTACTGAGTCGTGGGGTACCGGAGCTAGCTCTGAGGCCTCTTTATCGGCTTCCTTCAAAAATAAAACCGGATGCGCGCAGAGGCCTTGGTTGGGCTTGGTGTTAACAGATTTTCGAGGCCTCGCGCTTGTAGGCTGTTACCGGACCTGGGTCTGAGGTCCCTCGTACAGGGGCTAAAGTTACCAACATTTCTGCGAGGCCTGGCAAGGCCTTATTGCTGAAAGTTGTTTCTCACTGTTTCCCTTCTTGCAGCGACGCCAGAACTGTTGAGGGGGCAAAGAAGGACATTTCTTCCTTTACCGGCAGCGCCGAGGTCCTTCCTGAGCAGGCTAATTTGGCTATTGGTATGTCGCAGAAACATTGCAGGCCTCATAGTACCGGCTCTGCCGAGGTTCCTTGCGTAAAAGACCCCTGATCCATCGACTGGGACCCCTGCCTCACTTCCTCACGTGCCGCAGTTCCCCTCAGGTGATGGCAAAATGGTGGCCATTCCTACCACGACCACAGCGGCCATTTTGGGTACTTCCCCTACAACTACGCCATCAGCCTCAGGTGTAGGGGTTGGTTCTGTGGGTGAATATAACATTCCTTGTGCGCATCCTTTACGCCCAGTTTACGACTGGAACGCTCGGATGCCCCTTCCGCACAATGTTTCATTGCCTGTGGGGTCGACACCTTTGATGTTTGTGGACACTTCGGGGGCTGGGCCTGTGTGGCAACCCTCCCCGTTGTGTCCCTGGAATTATCCTCCTCATGAGAGGCCGCCTCTGGTAGCGCCAACAGTCCCCGGAGGACACCTTTTTTTTGGCAAATTTCAGACGCTGATGGGTTCCGACCCCATGAGGGAATATTTAAGGGGCTTTTTAGGGAGATATGCCCACCCGCGCCTCCGGCACCACTCGCTCCTCCGGTGGCTCTGCTGGCGCCGCCCTTGCCTACGGTGCCTACCCCGACCCTTCCGCCATTGCCCTCATTGTCCCCTGTGGACAAGGCAGTGCCTAACATGGTTCAGCAGGATCTTGACCTGTCGGATGAGGCGCAGGGCGATCCGGACAACGAGGACCTGCCCCGCTCTATTAGAGCTTTTCATGACCGGGTACCGACATGTGCTTTTTGGATGTTCTGGTGTCCGAGGCACCCCCTCCGCAGGAGGGTGTGCTTTCTGGGGCATTCACCCTGTCTCCTTTGGAGCGTACCGGCCTGTTCTTGGAGAAGGATGTTTTGGCCGAGGGCCGTAGGGTCTGGTAAAAGCCACACTGGACTGTTCGTCAATAAGAAAATTGATGTGCGATACAGGCTGCATTCTTCGGAAGAGGTGGCCCTGTCGTCTTGTCCGCACCCCCCCCCCCCCCCTCCTCCACAGTGGTGGCTGCGGCCACTTTACAGTCCAGGCCTGCAGCATCCTCTTCTACGACAGCTACTCAGGTTCTGGGGAAGGACAAGCTCCTCGACTCCCTTGGGAGGAAGATTTTCGCTAACTCGGCCTTGCAGCTCCTGCAGGCCAATGCAGAACTAGTGTTAGCGGGGGCAAACATGAGGATGTGGAAAGGTCTGTCAGAGTTCGAGGAGTTCATTCCGTCGAAGCTGGGAAACTTTAAGGTGGGATTGTCTGATGCCAGGATCTGCTGGAGGCTGCGGCTAACCACGTAGCCACTTCGGCTCGGGGCCTTATGCTGGGAGTTGATACCTCCCAACAGGCGTGGTTGCATGCCACCAAATTTTCAAAGGAGGTGCAGGACAAGGTGTTCCTTCCGTTTGACGGTAAGGAGCTGTTCCATTCTACAACGGATGTGGAGCTGACCAAGACGAAGGACAGCACCCAGACAGCTAAGTCCTTGTCGGTCCTGGTTAAAACTCCTTTAAGACCCAGAGACCGTTATCGCAAAGCTGGCCCTCTTCTGGTTTTAGAGATTTTCTAGACTGAATCTCGTAGAATGGATACCCTTTCGGGTAATAACCGCCAGAGGCAGCAACAAACCTGGTTTTTCTCCCGCTTCTCAGCCTCCTCCTCAGGTTCAGGTGGTTACACCACTGAAAAGCCCACAAAATGAGGGTTCTCCACGATCGCACGAGACCCCGGTGGGAGGACGCATTGAGTTTCATTGGGAGGCGTGGCAGACCATCACCAAAGACAGGTGGGCCTTGTCAGTCGCTCGGGCGGGCTTCCAATTACCCTTACCCCCTACCCTGCCCTTCAACCCTCCTTTCCAGCAGTCGGGGTCGTCCTCCCTAAAAGCTGAGATTCAGAAACTTCGGTACCCAACCAGGCTGGCCTGCGCACCATCCTAGACCTTTCCCAGTTCAATCTTTTCCTACCCCAAGAGAAGTTAAAGATGATCACGCCCAGCCAGATACAGTCGTCCTTGCAGATGGGCGATTGGCTCAGCGTGGTGGACCTTCAGGATGCGTACATGCATATTCTGATTTGGAATCCACACAGGAGATATCTCTGCTGCTCTGTGGGAGAGGAGCACTTCCAATTTCGAGTGCTTCCTTTTGGCCTCAGCTCGGCACCACGTGTCTTCACGAAGATGTCAGTGATCGCGGCCTATCTACATCTGCAGGGTATCCATGTGTATTCGAATTTGGACTGGCTCTTGCGCAGCCCGTGCCCTTTGAAAGCCGCCTGCAATCTTCAGTCTCTCCTCCAGCTCCTGTTCCACCTTGGGCTGTCGGTGAACTGGTGGAAATCTTCCATGATCTCTCAGGACTTGATTTTCCTGGGTTTTCGCTGGAACACGATCGACTGCAGAGTGTACCTGACCGGGGACAGAATGGCGGATCTGTTGGCCGCCTGTTAGATGTTTGCGCAGTCGGAGAGTATGTCGGCCTGGTGGTTCCAGAGGCTTCTGGGTCTCATGGCCTCGTGTGTGTTGGCGCTTCCTCTTGCCTCTCAAAATGAGGCGGACGCAGATGGCTCTTCGGAGTTCTTGGCTTCAGGCTGTGGATCCGGACTCCAAGTTGATAACGATTCCGGCTTTCATGAGAGCAGACCTGGACTGGTGGTCGTCTCTCAGCAACCTTTCGGTAGGGGTGGGGTTTCAGGATCCAGCCCGATGGTAACGGTCACGACGGACTCCTCCCTTCTGGGGTGGGGTGCAACGTTGGACATTCTTCATGCCTCGGATCTTTGGTCGCCTCAGGACAAGCTCCTTCACATTAATCATCTGGAGCGTCTGGCGATTTTCCTAGTGCTCAAGGCGTTCAGACCGATCATTGCCAACAAAGTGGTCCGTATCCGCACGGACAATGTGGTGTCGCTGTATTACATCAACAAGCAAGGGGGAACCAAGTTCCCTCCCCCTCCCCCCCCCTCCAGATTTGGAATGGGCGGTTCTTCATGGTGTCTGGCTACTTGCAGTACACATCCCTGGCCAGCTGAATGTCACAGCAGATGCCCTCAGCCGGCGGACGATGGTCAGCTACGAGTGGGAGTTGAAGGCGGAGGTCCTCTCATGAATTTTCCTGCGTTGGGGCACACCGTAAGTGGACCTCTTTTCTACGACGGCAAACAAGAAGCTTCCTCTGTATGCCTCCAGAAGCTGGCTGGGAGCTTCCTCTCGAGATTCCATGGCACAACATGAGGGCTTATGCTTTCCCGCCTCTGCCTCTAGTTCACCGGACGATTTGCAAATTGAACTCTGTGAACTGTTCTCTTCTACTCATAGCCCCGTGGTGGCCGGCCAGGTTTTGGTTCTCAGAACTTCAACTCCTGTTGGTGTATCCACTGATCGGGGGGTCACCGGTAACCCCTGATCTTCTTCACCAGGGGGAACAGCAGCTGTGGCACCCCTCACCACAATTGCTCAGCTTGGCGGCATGGTGCCTGAGTTCAAATCTTTAGAGTATCTTGGCCTGTCTGCGGATAACATGCGTATTATCCAGGCAGCCAGAAAACCCTCGACTATGTCCCAGTACAGAAGCAAATGGCTTGGGTTCTGTCATTGGTGTATAAACAAGCAGTTGAACCCAGGGGGCGGGGGGGGCTAAAATTGACACAGTACTGTCCTTTGTATCCTACTTAGCAGAGTCGGGCGTTCACGTTCTGTCATGCAGAACGTATCTTTCGGCAGTTTCCGCGTACCTATCTACGGACCAGTGCTCTTACTCTATCTAACCCAGTGGTTCAGAGGCATTTTGCAGGCTTGACGCGCCTTTATCCTCCGATTCGTAGTCCGCACCCAACGTGGGATCTAAATGTGGTCCTGACGGCGCTGTGCCATAAACCTTTCAAACCAATGGCCACGGTGGACCTCAAGCACCTGTCGTGGAAGGTGTCCTTTTTGGTCGCCGTTACTTTAGCAAGGCGTGTGATTGAGCTCCAGGCTTTGTTGGTGGGGCATCCCTTCTTGGTCTTTCACAAGGATAAGGTGGTCCTACGGACAAATCCTACTTTCCTGCCGAAGGTGGTATCTGAGTTCCATCTGAACCAGTCAATCTCCTTGCCGGTTTTTTTTCCGAACTTTGCCTCAGAGGCAGAAAGGGTTCTGCATTGCCTCGATGTTAGAAGGGCTCTTAAGTTATATCTGGACAGAAAATCCGAGCTTAGAGTTCTTAACTGTTTATGACCTTTGGTAATCCACAAGGTAAGCAGGCCTCTAAGGTGACTATTTCTCGATGGATCGCTGCCTGCATTAGTCTTACACCGTCCAAGGGCTGAAGCCTCCTAAAGGTATTCATGCACACCTGGTGCAGGGCAAGGCAGCTGCGGTAGCCTTTCAGAAATATGTCCCCTGGGAAACCATCGCAAAGGCGGCTACTTGGGTCTGCCCATCTGCTTTTTGTAAGCATTATTGTCTAGACATGAGCTCAAGATCTGATGCTCAGTTTGTGCTGGAGAACCTTTTTCAGTAAGGGGTTGTTCCATCCACCTATAGTTCCTGTAAGGAGTGCTTGGGAATCTCCCATAAGTATGGAGGAAAGGGGACGGGACGTAGGAGTATAATCTGGTTACTCACCGTAGTGACCACCTTACGCCTAGTCCATAGTCCCCTTTCCTTCATACGCCCGCCGTCCCTCTAATAAGGTTCCTCTGTTCTTGCTAAGAGGTCTTGGACCTGGCGATCAAAAAGGATTGATGCGTGGGGCGGAGATGGGCAGGGTAATGGCTGCATGCCGGGCCGCGCGTAGAAAGGACTAAAAATGTTTGTAAAAAGCATCCAAAAAATGTTGCAAAGTGCTTCGGTCCCGTCCCACAGGACGGAGGAATGTCCCAGAAGTATGGAGGAAAGGGGACTAAAGACTAGGAGTAAGGTGGTCACTACGGTGCGTAACCTGGTTAAAACAAACCATACATTAATTTATGGGTCCACAAGAGATTCGACAACATTGTCAGAACAGCGCTGTACAGACAATAAAATAGAAGGGACCAAAGGATCCACATGATAAAGAAAGACAAAACAAGGAGAGAAAAATCAAAAATTCGTCAGTTCACACTATTTTGGATGAGTGACAGGATAGAGGTACTGCCTTAATTAGGTCGCTACCAAATTCACAAAAAGTACCTTGAATGTTGGGAATAATTATTCCACGTCTATGGCAGGCAAACAACCTGCTACGGTAATCAAAAGCTGGAATGCAGAATAAAAATAACTAAATTGGCTCAGTTACTTGAATGACATTTAACTTGCAACTTAAAATTGGACGTGTGATTAAAAATCATACCTCTATCGCTTCGCAGTTGTGGAAGAGGTCTGACTTATTCAGAGTAAGGTAACGGGTGATGCATACATCATAATATGTAGCCAAGTAATATTGATCGATGTCTGTATATTTGTTGTAGAGATGAGAAAAGGAATACAAAATCCATTAGCGCGTGCTATCAAGTTCTATTAACACCTTAAGTGGCAAGGGCTAGCTATCTTGTCCTTGATATTACCTCCGTATTGCCAACGACGAGCTAGCTTGTCCTTTTTGGCATCTTGTTTTGAGCGATCCCTGCAAAGCTGTAATCCAACCCCCGGGCTGTGTGAGTGGGAGGTCACCCATGGCACTTGCACTTAAAGGGTTAGATCAAATATAGTTTTGACTCTTGTTATGGAGTACTAGAATAGCATTTTAGGTGTGAGCGGCAATTGTCTTATTGACTGTCAGGGAAGCGCTGCATTCTTGCATGCCGCTTATCTTTTGTCAGAGCAGCACCTGTGTCAAAGAATGCTGCTTGCTGCAAGTGGTTCAAGGGACCATGAATCAACAGTCTTACCTGAACGAAGTGAACAGCACAAATGTGAATCTGAGCCGATGTGAATACGCAGAAGTATCTATATGCTGTGAGTAAATTACTGGTGCGTTCCTGTTGGTACGCGCTCCATTCACAATAATGCTCACCATATTGAATGAGTGAGGGGGCCAGTTGTCTCATCTTTCTTAAATTGTTAGGAGATCGAAACTATTAATTTATTGTGACCCAAGACGGGTTGCATTTCGGATCCCGTCGCTCAGCCAGACAGCCTTGTTACAGGATCGCTAAATAGCGCAAAATAGACAAATGTTAATTAGGAATTCAACCTGGTCAAAGCTAAAATAAAATCACTGGCATAATGTTCCAAATTCATAAGGTATATTTTCAAATATATCAAATTGGATGATGACCCACATATTCACTCCAAAGTGCAAATTAATTCATAAGAATACCACAAATTTGTGATCTGAATTTAAACTCAGTTAACTGTTATATATTTACATAATTCTGGCCTCCAATTGCCTGCGTTTCAGCGTCAAATTACCTCCTTGCTCTGAGAGCGAAACCTTCGCTAGTCCCACAAATCCGATGTCTTGTTTGGAATCCATTTGGTGGAAGTTTTGCCAATGGCTACTTAATGGGTATTTAACCGCTTGACTGCCTGTGGTAGAGAGATGCTCCCTAATTCTAATTTTCAAAGGTCTGATTGTGCTCCCTATTTACTGTAGGCCACAAACAAAAATAATACAATATACAACAAATTTCGAATTACAGTTGATGACCAAGTCTATATGATGTTGGCCAATTTTGCCAAATTGAACTGACGTTTCTAGTGCATGGATGCACATTGAACATCCTTCACATTTGCAAAAGCCTTTGTTCTGGGCCTGGTGTGCAACCAAGTTTGTTTGTGTGGGGTTGCTCCTAAAAGGAGGACAGAGTCTGTTTTTCGGAGTCTTGCCCTTACTAAATGTAAAGCTCGGATTAAGGTCAATCCAGTTGCTGATGTCCAATTGCTGATGTCTTTATCAAGATGGAGCAAGTGGCAGAGTTATTTTTTTATTTATTTTTTATATATATATATATATATATATATTTTTTTTTTTTTTTTACATTTCTATGGATTTTGTGACTGTCAAGATCATATCTGGTAATTAACCGAATTTTGTGAGCACCAATCTCATTAGGACGTAATTTAGGTACTAGCAGATCAACTCTCTTCAATTGATGAACATCTTGCTCAGTGTTAAGGTGATACCTGGTGTATCCTCTTTCAATAAATCTTGATTTAATACATTCATTTTCTGATTCGTAGTGTTCTGTTCTAGAACAATTCCTTCTAGCTCGGATGAATTCACCCTTTGGTAAATTAGCAAGAACATGTTTATTGTGACAATTCTTTGTGTGTAGTACAGCGTTGACTGAGGTGCTTTTTCCTAAATGTTTTGGTCTCAGACCCAACTATTACAATCACTGAAGTTTTTAAGAAATCAATACTGGTACAGCTGTAGGAGTGAGTAAATTGGATGCCCATTAATTATTATTAAAAAAAAAAATCACAAATTGGAGTAGATCTCCCTCAGTGCCTGACCAAATCACAATCGCATCGTCTATGAATCTTTTCCAAAGGCTTGAACTGAATGTTAGTGAATACAAATTCTTGCTCAAATTGACGCATGAATGTATTCGCCAATGCCGGAGAAAAACTCGCCCCCATTGCAATACCAATTAATTGTTTGTAATAAACATTATCAAACAAGAATACATTATTTTGTAGGGTAAATGGCAAACATTTCAACATGTTCGTAAAATGAAGCAGCTGATTCACGAAAGATGTAATTCACGCTGTTAATGGCTTTAAGATGTTCAATCGCAGTATAAAGTGCCTTCGCATCAAGAGTAACCAATAGACAATTCTTGTTTAAATTCAGTTTGTCTAAAATTTCCAATATGTGCATAGTGTCAATGATAAAGGTTGGTGTTTGTAATACAACAGGTAAGGGGCATTAATTGATATATCTTCCCCAGTGAGCCCCACTCGGCCACTTCCACACACCTCGAAGGGTGAGAGGGCTGGAGCCCCTCCCTGCCCCTCTCAGGACCTGAAGCGCCCGCCTGAATAATATGCTGCCTGACCTTCACGATGCAGCAATCACAGAGACAGCAACTTGGAGAAGGCAAGTGAATGGCTAACTAGCCTCATTCACCCATTCTGCGTATGCCTTCTGAGCCCTGCTGCCCAACAGAGCCCCTCCTGTGCATTAGCACATCGCCGCTACGACGATCCTCCATTTTGTCCCTATAGTGGCCTGACCCCAAAAGGGCGGTCGCAACGCGGCCTGATAACGAGGCTGCCTGATCTTCTATGCAACCAGCTGATACTTCAACCAATCCCCTACACGTTAGGCGGAAGCCGGCTCCGGAAGAAGGCCAGAGGAAAAAGGCCCTGTTCTTCCCCTGTTTGCCCCGGGACGCAACGGGAACCACGAGGGAATCCCATCCAAAGTTGGCCACCGGCACTTCCACGACCGCCCCTGCGGCCGCATGTCCCCAGCGCCCGCCCGATTGGCCCATTCCCCCTCCACAAGGCTAACCACACACGCCGCCAGGCGAGCGCCGGCCATCCTCCAAAGGTCCAGCTAACTAAGGAGCCCTGCCTGTCCGGAGGTGTCCGAGGCCCGAACCGCCTGGTACCCCCGGGGTAAGCCTCTTTATAAATGCTACTAGCGACATCCTGCTATAGATCGCATCTTTGAACTGCCATTCCGCATAAATGATAACCTTCAACTTGCGTAATGCTCCAGTTGTAGTCTGCTCGATGTACTACTGAGCCTTTTCTATTTGTCTATGATCATCTTACACAGTACATCTGGCCCTGCAGGTCCCCACTACACCCTGCCTCAGCTGCAGTTGGCGCCAATCCGACAATAGTCTCTGTTGACGGCTACTACTGTACCTGCTATGTGCCGCAGACCCCTAGGCACCTGCCCATCACCTTTGCTAGCTTAGAACTACAGCCTAGTACTCACTTGACGCTGCCCTGACAACAGTTGCCTTGCCAAGCTTCCTGTACCCTGTGCATATCCAGACGCTCAAATATAACTCCAACTGCCCTCTATTTTCTGTGCTAGAGCACCTGTGTACTTGCATACTATGTCTTAGCCATCCCTTGCAACAAAAAAAACGAATCTGCCACTGTGTACCGCTGTGCCACTGGGTTGTGCCTTATGGTCGCCTAGAGACCTCAGTGCTAATGTGCTGTGCCTCATGGTCGCCTAGAGACCTCAGTGCTATTGTGTTGTGCCTCAGGGTCGCTTAGAGACCTCAGTGCTATTGTGATCTGCCTTATGTTCGCTTAGAAACCACAGTGCTATTGTATTGTGCCTTATGGTCCCGTAGAGACTATTGTGTTGCGAGCATTTGCCGTTGCTGCCTTTCTTTGCACATATGTGCATAGTCGCATCTCAACCCCTGTGATGTTAGTCAGCATTGCCACTGTTAGTACTATCCACCTCTAATTTGCCTAGGACCTAGTACTTTGCAACCATAATCACGCATATGTACCGGTCATTGCCCAGACTTATACTACTAGCTAGCCCGATAAAATAGTAGTAGCCCTAGCACTATTACTCGCCCAGGCACGTTCCACTAGAGAGACATTCAGGTACACTATAGACAGCCAATACATGTCCCCTCACTATTCCAAACTAAGCCAAACCATGCAAGGCTGGTTACTAATCATGTTTCCCTTCTGAGTCGTCCCGTATGACACACCTTGCACAGGTACCCACTTCCTTTTCCTCGACAACGGCCTATCCAGAGCAGCCTGTCCACGTCATCACCCCATCCCACGCCCTACGCCTGTCTTGCCCCGCACTACACCATTCCCCAATCTGTATCATTCAACTAATAGTCTAATAGATCACAAAAGCATCCAAAAGCCGCCAAGTGATAACACACCCCACTTAGTACCTATAACAACTACCCCGGTTCTCAGTGCACTTAGACGCACTAGACTCAGATCACTGACCTACATAACCTCCTACGTTCCAACCAGAGGACCCATTAAAGATAATCAACCCAATCAAATCCCTCTTCTAGGTACCATAAGAACCCAAAGACTCATATCTAGAATCACTAACCCTCCTAGAGCTATCACCTTTATCAATCATGCTAACACAGGAAATATACCCCTATTAAAAACCCAAGCTAAACACCCTAAAAGTCCCATCATACTCAAACAACAATCTAACTCCATAGAAACCACCAACACTCACCCACCCCAACCCAAGAGCCACCTCCATCCACACACCTCAAAGCAGCCCTCATTAATGCGCGGTCCATACCTGCTCATGCCACTGAAATTCATGACCTCATTATTGAGCAACAACTTGACCTACTCATAGTGACAGAAACCTGGCTCCACCAAGCTTCCGGCCCATCGCTCTCCATTGCCATTCCCCCAGTCTACACCATTCTCAGAACAGACAGAACAAAATCAGTAGGTGGGGGAGTAGCCATTATCTCTAAAGCCCATCTCAAAATAAGAACCAGCCCTATTGAGAGCCCAGTCGGCTACGAAGTCCTTCTAGCTAAACTAGCTACGGACCACAAAACCACTATAAACATAATAACCATTTACAGAGCACCTAACACCATATCTCAACCAGAATTAGACATACCACTATTGTTAACGCCACTTATTAAACCAAACACAAAATGCCTAGTCCTAGGGGACCTGAATCTAGGATTTAACGACCCCCAAGACCACAAAGCAGATGCACTACACAGTGCACTTAAAGACATGGCTTTCACGCAACTCGTGAACGCCCCTACCCATACAAAAGGGAGGTCTCTAGACTGGATACTATATCTTAACACTATAGTCTCCATAGACTCCATCACCCCAGTACCCTGGTCAGACCATCATTGCATAAACGTCACTATCCTGTGCAAAACACCAGACTTACCGAAAACGGTTGTTGAAGAATCCTATGTAACAAACATCCGCAAACTCACAGCAGAAAACATCAACCCCCTATTAGCCAATGCCCTCAATAACAATATCATTACTGCCAAAGAACCTTGTGCCCTGGCAGACCATTACCATAACTGTCTTACCAGTACAATTGACGCCCTAGCACCCTGCATTAACAAAACCAAACGTAAAGACAAAAAGTCCTCCTTTTGGTTCAACGAGGAATTAGTCTCTCTTAGACGGATCAAAAGATCGCTTGAACACCGCCTAAAGAAAAACCACACCCCAGAAGCTCTGGAAGAATTCAACTCTGCAAACAAAACCTATAAATCAGCCATCATCGCCCATAAAGCAGATGCCTTCAATACTAGAATTAGTAATGCGGCCTCCGATAGCAAAGAGCTATTTACCATACTCAAGGAGCTGGAGAATCCGATCCCCATAATTAACCCAGTCAAACCAAGTAAAGAATGGTGCACCACCATCCAAGATGCCTTGGCCACTAAAATTAAACTATTAGAAAACAAAATTATCTCAAAGAAACCTCTTGTCCGACAAACACTCCACGGCCAACCAGATCTCCACGATTATAGAAAATACCGCCCCCCTTTTCAACTTCACACCAGTCTCTCATGATACAGTACTTAATACTATAGCCAAACTTAAAGCGTCCAACTGCAAAGGAGATAACTTTCCAGCACACCTAATTAAACTCTGTGCCCCCACTCTCACGCCTATAATCACTAACTTTGTAAATACCTCCTTCTCCACTAATCGGGTCCCAGTCAGCATTAAAGCTGCTTGGGTCACCCCTCTACTAAAAAAGCCCACACTAGACCCACTAGTGCCCACAAACTACCGGCCCATAACGACTGTAAGCTATTTTATCAATGATTTTAAGTAAGAATGGGACAACCAACTACAAACTCACCTAGAACAAAATAACCTGCTAGGAGCCAGACAATCAGGCTTTAGGCCTAATCACAGCGCTGAGACAGCCCTCCTGGATCTTAAAATCCAAATCGACTCCATTAGGGATTCAGGCAAACTAGCCACACTACTGCTACTGGGCCTATCGGCAGCATTCGACTTGGTAGATCATGACAAACTATGCAACACTCTAAAAAAAAGATTTTAATCTTTCCAACAACGCCACACATTGGATCAAATCCTTTCTCACTGACCGTACATCCAGAGTTGCCATTGGAAACTTTGCAGCAGACCCCATAATAGTACCCATTGGAGTCCCCCAGGGATCCTGCCTCTCCCCCGCCCTCTATACTGCATATACTAAACTTTTATTCTCAGCCTTAGACGATATGGGTGTCATTTACACCAACTTCGCAGATGACGCACAGATCCTCATCCCTATTACAGGCGACTACACCCAAGACACCCTCTCCATTAATAAAGTTTACTCCATAATCCAAAACTGGATGGCCCTGAACAGTCTCTGCCTAAATGATGAGAAAACGGAGGTCCTCATTGTGGGCTCCCAAAAAAGAATAAGCACCCTCCACCCGGACTACTCTCTCATTAATATCGACGGTACCCGGATCCCAGTACTTAAACAAGTCAAAACGTTAGGTGTCTACATTGATGCCAACCTCTCCATGCATAAACAAATAGCAGCCCTTTCCTCGTCCACAGCCTACACAGCAAAACTTATTGCACTCAGTCGCCAATTTCTCACCCCTGTAAATTGCATCACCCTGGCTAGAGCCCTAATCCTAACAAAACTAGATTGCTGCAACGTCCTCTTCCAAGGAACTTCCAAAACCAATTTAAACAAAATCCAATTACTGCAGAATAAAGCCCTCAGAGCGGCTTTAGGGATAAAGAAATCTGAACATATATCCATCACTAGAAGAGAAAACCACTGGCTGCCAATTGAAGCAAGGATCATATTCAAAACCCTTAGTATCGTCTACAAATGTACCACCAACAAAGCGCCCAGCTACCTCAACAACTCCATTTAAAAAAAAAAAAAAAAAAAAATGTCATGTAGGTCGCTGAGATCTAATAATCTGGCCCTCTTAGAAGTTCCTCAATACAAATACAGCAGAGCAGGAGGAAGTAGTTTCAAAGTTCTAGCCCCTTCGCACTGGAACGCTCTACCTCTGAGTATCAAAAACGAGGATTCCTTACGAAAATTCAAAAAAGCATTGAAAACCTGGTTATTCAATAAATATTAACCGCTCAAGCCCTACCCTCCCATGACCATCTACACTGCTTAGGGCAGCCGCTGTACTGCAAATAAGGCTGAAACAAAATGGGAAGGGCCAACTGACCGATTGGAATCTGGTATATGACTACATGATATCTTGTAACCCATCTATAAAGAAAAATGTATTTGTATTGTAACTGCAACATTGTATAATAATGAGTTTAACTCTCCTGTATCTTTCGCCGTGATACCCTAGGGTCTGGGCGAGTAACAAATGTAATAAATAAAAAAAATATATATTGATATTGGTTCCAAAATTCCGCCTCTACCACTTAAAATGTGTCTGCCTTCTGGAATATCTGAAAGAGGTTTGTGTATTTTGGGTAAGAAGTATGCGGCCCTTCACTCCCTGCTCTATTGCATTAGCTTTTACCTCAAAGAATTAAACCATTTTCATTCATTATTTACAAGGCATATGGTTCTTTATATATGGAGAGTATAGTACATTTCCCTTTCACTATATTCAGAAACTCTGTACAAGCACATACTTGCCAACCCTACAGATTTAGGCAGTAGGCTACTGCTTTTGAAGCAGCCCAACCACCTACAGATTTCAGTGACAGATCCTACTGCTTTTTACAGTGGCAAGTAATGTATGTGATTCTCAGGCAGACTGCTTGAGACCAGCCCAGGACAAAGCATGCAACGCATTAATTAGTCTGTCTGTACAGCGGGTTGGTAGGTGATCACTTTGAATGGGCTCAGACCAATCCACTGACCTGTCAGCTACGTGACTCTCTCCTGCACTCTTGCCAGTATAACCCCTAGGTGAACCAGCAGTGAAAGCAAGTGGCAGAGTGTAACACCATCACACAGCATCTGCTGACAATTTGGTGTTGGCATTCAGAATTGTACATTTTTAACATTTCAACATCTTTCCATGTTGTGCTGTTTGTATGTTTTGTATTTTCCTGTGATGTCATTGTTTTAGGAATTATTATTTTTCAAACCTGAAAAATCCTACATCTTTTTGGTCACAGAATGTTGTCAAGTATGCAAGCATGCAATGTGCATTCTCCTTCCAAATGCATGTATCCAATTTTTCAGGTCAATCAAAAATCACGTGAACTCTATTCACTTGCATAGAGAGAATAGTGCCAGAGGGTTGCAGATGTCTTATGTGAATGTGCACTTGTAGTTCATGCATTAATGAAGTGAATTGCTGATCTATTTCCTCTGTATGGTGATAGATCAAAATGGGCGGTGTGGTTCTTTCCCATTGCCATTTTACGGCAACTGAAGGAGTGCCTAAAATAACCTTTCCATGGTGAACCTGTTCTCAAATAAAGGCACAACCTATCTTTTATAATACATGTTGAAAATGTGCGTCCAAGTCTGTGCTAGATAACCTATATATATATATATATATATGTATGTGTGTATATGTATGTATATATGTATGTTGTTTTTTCTACCTGTTGGGTAGAGGATTCAAGCTGCACTCTCCATAGTATCTTGGTGACCCCTCACCATTACAAAGAAGTCGGAATCCAAGCCGCTGGTTTCAATATCAAAAACTGTTCTTTATTTAGTTTCACAGGGAAACAAAATCACGTCGTATTTAAAAATCCATGGAAAAGCATTTCACAATGGAAAGCAAAGACCAAAATGTCAACAGGTCCTCCCAAGTGCAACCACTCCTCATATCGAGGCGTTCACGCGTTTCGCGGCCAACTCGCCGCTTGCTCACAACAATTAGCCTCATTGTTACCAAGCCATTTAAAATGTGAGAGAGACAGGCAGGGGGAGGGACGGGGAGGGGAGGAGAGAGGGAGTGGAAGAGGTACACAGAATGCAGAAATCGTGAAAGGACTAATTTCGCCCTTCCACGCAAACATTTAATTCCCATCCCGGACATCTTTGAATGGTTGGGTTTACCATTAAACACTCTTTGGTGCCACTATTCCTTTGCAACTTGCTGCATTTTATGATTGATTTCGTTATGCGTTCTAATGAACATATTTTTTAATATCCTCCTTCTCCTCCGAAATAATATTCTCACATTTATTCTAGTTTCAACAGAAAGGCCCCCATATATTATGGGTCGTGTACCGTTACATCTGGTTTAAACACGGACTTGTCAAGTCCGTTTGTCAGTTGTCATTTACCCATCCATAGGCTAAAGTGCAAAGTGTGGAGTTAAAAATCTAAGTGACATGTGCAAGCAGCTATGTATACCTTTCGAAATAGTGTCATATATGGTATATTGCTCCATGTTTGCATACTTTGAATGCTAAATGCATTTCAGTTGAATGCTTAGTGCATTTCAGTTTCTGCCTTCCCTCTTCAGATTAAAGTGCCAAGTGCAATAGGAACAATAACTTGTGTTCAAGGTTACCAAATAAAAATATGCAAACATGGATACGGACGATTTTAAAATCTAATTTGTAAATGCATTTATTTCCCACATTTTTTAACCAATAACGTGCTTAGTGCATTAGCAGCCTTCACTTCAATTTAAAGTGACACGTGCAATAGCAGCATTTCTCTGTAAAAAACCCTGCCTAATTTATTTTTTGTTGTACAAGGCATGAGTGGGGAACTTTTATAGATTCGCTTATATCATCTCACCTTAGAATTTCCACACTCAATATCTAAACCTCAAAACGTTATACAATCTAGCTGGGCCTATCTCTGGTCAATATTAAATACTAGCCATCATGCCGGGGGCCAACACATCTTCATTCCGGAATATGTTCACCTCACCTCTTAGACCGCTCATGTTTATCTCTCACTACCCTTAGGTTAAAATTATTACCAATCACCACGAGTGAAATAGAAGCAAAAACATCAATTACCATATACCCAAAATTGTTAAAAACACAAACAACTACACAAATACATCTACTACTCCAACATAACAGGAATTTCTTCTAAGTCCTTTTCTTTTTCGCTATACAAACACCTTATAAAAGTTGTAATAGGAATGGTTTAAAATGATTTTAGACACTCCGCAAAATCCTTTTGACTAATATTTCTTGTATTTTTTATGCCAAGGAACTCTATCATTTTTCCTTTTTTGTATCCCGTTGGTATTTAGTGGGCAGTCTTTTTTAGCAACCCAGAAAGGTGTGAGGTTCCTCATCAATATTATGCCCATTGGGCTGTTTACTCTCGAAGTCCAATATACACCTTGTTTCGTTTTTGTCTGAGTTGCTTTTCTTTGTCACCTCCCCTTGGGCCCAATTCAATTTTGTATAGGCCAACAGATCTGAAACTGTCTATTTCCTTATTGTGGCAATGGTCAAAGTGTTTCGCCATTGGGTAATTCGCATCATTGTGCAAGATTGCACGCACATGTTGTTGTATGCGAATTTTTAACTCACACTTTGTACTGCCAATGTACCATTTCTTACATGCGCAGGTGAGGGCATAGACTACATGGTCCGTTTCGCAGGTGATCCACTGTTGGATCAACACTGTGTGTCCTGTAACCGGATGTATAAAAGTTCTGCCGTTTATTGCATATTTGCACATATTACAATGAGTACATTTATGGAAACCTTGCTTCTTGGCAGTAAGCCAATTTGTGGGTGCCTTTTTTTCTTCACTGCCCATAAAACTTTGCACTAAAATGTCTTTAAAAGATCTGTTTCTTCTGAAGGTAACCTCAGGATGTAATTTGAGGCTTTTAGCAAGGTCAGGGTCTGCCAACAGGATACTCCAATGTTTGTTGAGAATATGTTTGATGTTTTTTGCTTGGCTGTCAAACGTGAGTATACAGCGTGTGCTGTTTTCCCCTTCCTGTTTTTCTTCATCTTTCTTGCCAGCTAATAAAGTTGGTCTGTCTGTTAGTCTGGCTTTCAGGAAGGCTCTCTCGATGACCTTTTTTGGATACATCTGTCTTTTGAAACCAGCGGCTGTAATTTTACTCTCACGATCATAAGATTCTAAAGTAGTGTTATTTCTTCTCAGCCATAAGGGACACTCCAGATTACATTACAATGGGGTATTTGAACCGATCTTTCTGTGAAGTTCGCACGTTATTTTTTCATCGACAATTTGAATGTTTACATCAAGAAAGGTAATGAAAGTCCGACTATGGGTTTCAGTGAATCTTAAATTTTTTGTGTTCTGATTCAATTTTTTCACATACTCTACCCACCCTTTAGCAGTCCCTTTCCATGCGATAAAGAGATCGTCGATGTAACTTAGCAATAAAACCAGATTCTGTGTGTATTCCTGGTTCGTATCTGCCCATACCTCCTGTTCTTCCCAGGCCCCCATCATCAAATTGGCGTACGATGGTGCAAACGTAGTCCCCATTGCCGTGCCCTGTACCTGCTTAAAGTATTCATCATTGAAGAGAAAGACATTGTTCTTTAGGCATAAATCGATCATTTGTAACACCATTTTGGTGTGTGTTAGAAAGTTCAAAGATTTGGTGTTTATGTAATGGACGCAAGGTGTTTTACCATCCTCGTGCCCGATGGATGTGTATAACGATACAACATCCATTGTTGCCATAAGAGCTTCTTTCTCCCAGGGAATATTCTCTATTTTACGCAAAAAGTCTGTAGTGTCTCTGATATAGTGGAAAAACAAAACATATATATATTTTTTTTCCCCACACCACACATTTCCGCTAAAGGGAATTGGCATATTTGTTACACCTGCTGGATAATTGGCATCAGGATTTTTGATGCCTCTATGATTTTGGTGACATGACATCAGCCAGCACCACCGTGCTCCACCCCCACTCTAGCAAATTGTTCCAGCGCTACAGGTGACCACCCAAGCAGCACTTACCACGCTTGTTGCCACTGCACTCTCCCCCCGGCCTTCCCCTTGCACATCTCTTCCTTCCCCCTTGCATGATCTGAATGATGCAAGGCCTAGTAAGATCGTTTGTTTTGTCCTACTTTTGTTTCCCCCTCCTTGTCTTGTCACGCTTAGCAACACTTGTGTATAGGCGCGTTATAAATGACTTATCATAAAGGTGCAGACCTTTGTGAAATAAAAGGCATATTGAGTGACCTATCCTCCTGTCACACCTCTGTGACATGGTTTAGGGCGTAAAGCTCCTGTAGAGCGGCTAGGAATGGGTACCCAAATGTGTTCTTATGTTGAATTCCTTCCTTTTACAGTTTACTAAATTCCTACTTTGTGGTGATTTTCTGATTCCAGAAGCAGTTTGCCGACCTATTTCGGCAAGTCGCTATCAATGCTTTAGAGGTTCTATCTGTGAGGAGTTTGCACTGCAAATGCAGTTAATTGTTTTGTGGGAGGTGCTCCCACTTCTGTGGTTATCCTGTTAATATTATATTTGAGAGGAGCTTGGATAGCTGCGGCCATGTTTTGAGAAATGGGACTGCTGACACCCTTCCTTTACATGTTCAGTGTGGGGAGTGCTTACCCTGCTCTATCCCTTGCAGTTTGTTCTCTTTGTGAGGGGAACTTCTACTGTTGTGACTTCTCTGTTCTATATGTGGTACGCACTGCTGACACCCACGATGTACCTATTCTATGTGAGAATCATGAAGTACTGATGGTCATGGCATACTTTTGCAATATTGGGAGGGGAGTGTGCACTCCGAAACCCTACATGTTCTATGTGATGGAGCTTCTGCTGCAGGGCCTTATTCCTAATCTGTTGTACTTGTGGGAATATTATACCTTTGCTTGACCTGACATTCATCCACTCCACCTTTTTACATGATGAAAGCGTACATTGCTGTTGTCCTGATTCACCTTTTCGGTTTGTGTGATGTAAAGCTGAATGGCTCATACTAAAGCTGACTTGTTCTGTGTGAGCGAAGCAGTTTGTGCCTACATTGTGCCTGCAAGGGAAGCTCAGTGTTGGGCCTCATTGTTTCTATCTGCAGGAGAGTGCTTGTGCTACTGTACTTTATCTGATGTGAGAAACCTACTTTGATTACGAGACGACTGCTGCAGCATGATTTTAAAATGATGTACTTTTTTAAAAAATTTATTTTTTCTTTTCTGCGTCTTCCACATACCTTTTACTCTTGTAAAGGAGAACTTCTTTTTACTACCTTTTGGAATAGCATTTACTCATAACATTTAACCTTAAACATATCTGAAGCACTGCCGGAGTCTTGTATGTGCAACAAGCAACCCAAAACACATGCATAGCTGATCAAGGAGACCTGCTTGCATCTTCAGTGACAGTGACCATCACCCAAATGTGACCATCACCCAAATAACATTCACGCAAACCCTACGTGTGCCTCATGCCACTATTAGGGTGCATATGTCAACCGCCATGAACAAGTTTGACAGTGCACAACCTTACCTGCTGGTAAAGCTGGGGTGCTGTCTCCCTCAACCTAACAATAGGCCTCTGTATTGGTGCTTGGAAGGTCGGTGTTCAGCTGAGGGAATGCAGACTAGGGTGTTTGGGAAGGGAGGGGAAGGCCCTCTCGGGGAGGATTCTCCCACTCCCCCATCACCCCCCCCCGCCACCTGTTGTCTTAATGCTTTTTCTAGATTACCACCTCTTTGATTTTTTTTTTGTAATCATATATCTTTTATACCACAGACTCTTACATCTTCCAAATGGTTTAACGTATGGTATGGTAATGTATAAAGCGTCTATAAACGGGCAAGTTTTTCAAAGTGCTCAATGAGGGTGCAAACGTACGGGCGACGGTAATAGTCTGCACAGGCAGAGTAAGTGCGTGTAATACATTTAATAGTCGAGATACAGCAAATAGACCTGATGACGATTCTGCAGTTTTACCAAGTGCAATTGGGTGAAGACGGGGAGAACAGACCGACTATCTTCAGGCACAGTGCATTCGGATCGTGCACTGACTGGTACAGGGAAGGGGTGGTTCAAGTGCATCCGGTCGGTGGAGACTGGGGTAAGTGCAGAGAGCCACTCTCTTGGGTCAATTCTCAAGTGTAATGAGGGTGGGTGGTGTGCAGGGCCCAGAGGCATGTGCGAGAGGAGACTGGCGGGGGTGCTTCGGACCTGTGAGAGACTGAGGTACACCAGACAGCCAATCTGTAAGCGAGAGAGCAGTGAGCTGGGTTAGTAGGGGAGAGGGAGAGGGAAGGAAGAGGAGAAGAGGAAGGCCTTGTATGTTAAAGATGCAGAACAGCCATCAGGTATTTATTTTGATTGCTCGTACGTCTTCATAAACACTCATTCGTAATTGGCGTTTTGTTCTGCCAATCTAGATTTTGCCACATATACATCTGATGGCATACATTACAAAACAAACTTATGCAATTGATACTCATTAATGGCAATAGTATTTATTCATCAGAACGTGCTACAGTTTGCAAATTTGCAATAGTTACAATCAACACATTTGAAGAATCCTTTAGGTTTAGATGTTAAACACTGTATCCCTGATGATTTGTTTGAACTTTAAAGTTTAAAGCCCCTCTATTGCCAATTGTCTGAACCTTTCTGTGAACAATTTTCGGGGTGGTGTCAATAAACTGTCTTATATCTGTATCTAACATCAGAATATGCCAATGTTTTTACCATATTATAGATTTAGTGGCTCGGAGTAGAATATTGGGTGATGAACTTACACTTATACCAAGTATCTCTCTTTTGTACCTTTGGGACTAACCATTCCTGTCTAGGGGTCTCAATCATGATTCCGGCAGTAAGGGGGTACTCATTCCGCCGAGCAGAATTGGCTTTACCGCCGGGACCCGTAGCTAGGGGTGTCACGGTATTTTTTTTATGACGGTACGATAACCTTCTTGCCAAATGACGGTATATCATGGTTATCGCGGTATAGCAGGTGGAGTTAACTAATCTTAACAAATATTTTCTAAAAGGTCATAAATTGACAGATGTATCATCACAAACAAAACCAGGCACCCAGGGCCAGAATTGGGCTTTTCAACATACTTTCCACTGAAATGCCTTGCTTCCACCAAACACAAACACGCGTGTGGAGAGGAGGGGGTGGGGTGGAGGCCTGCTGCAACTGGCAAAGCAAACTGAATAGCTTTTGTTAAGTGGTCATTTAGGCTTTTTGCTCCCCCACTGGCTACTGGATAAGATGAACATGTTGCCATCTTGATAACCTGCATGCCGCAGATCAATGGAGGCTGATGGTAGTATACGCTTACACTCACACTCACACTCACTCTCTCACACACACACTCTCTCACACACATACTCTCTCACACTCTCTCTCTACGTTACAGCCTTTAGTTTACTTGTGGGCCAAAAGGTGTTCAGTAATCACTGACATGTTACCCTTTGGTATGGCAGCAGGGAATACCCACAGAGATGAGTGAATTTCGCATTGTGACTTATTATATGTAAATTCAATGATAGAACCAGGGAAATCCCCCATTGCCATATGTTTAGAGAACATTATCCATTATAAATATATAAACCCCAAAGCCGCCACCCCAAAGTAAACCCTTTTCCTTCTTGGCACTGTATCTATTCTTCCTATTGCTAACATATTGATTTTGTGTAAGGCACGTGTGGTTTATGGAATGGCATTAAAAACTGCTCCAACTGAAACTAGTTGGCAGACGGCACATCCAACAGTGCAAAACCAAGACTGCGCAGCAATTGCTTACTGCAGCCTTTCCAAATCAGATTGAAAAGCACACTTAACGGTATGAACGGTATAAACAATGTAACGGTTATTATTGTTCAATTAAGTGGTTCACGGTATCTTTAACAGTATACCGTTATACCGTTACATCCCTACCCGTAGCACATATAGCGCTGGATCACAAGTATACATGCACATGGCCCTGGCAGTAAAGCTCATTTTGCTAGCTGGAAACCGTGCTGGATAGTGGGCTACATCCTGAAAACCCATCTCACTATTGCTGCCAGCGCAATTAGCGCATTGTGCATTTCAAGATGGCTGCTGCAATCTATCCAAAATCAGAGCCCCTGGCAGCCATCCACGCCCAAGAGCATCCAAAATGTCTCGGGATGGCAAGGCAGCCCAAGATTGTCTGCGCAAACCTAAGGTCACTGAGGCAGAGATCATTGTCCTGTTGGATGAGGTTGTGGCACACCATGCAGAGATGTATGGTGCCAGACAGAGGAAGACCTCCTCCCAGCGCAACACACATCTGGCAGGTGGTAAGCAAGAAGGTGACTGCAGTCGGCTGCGTTCCTTGGGACAGGGAATACTACTGCAAAAGGTGGAAAGATGTGTGTGTGGGTCTGTGGAATCCTGGCCCAGCACACAGGACAGCCTGACCACCTCTGCAACTTGACCTGACTCCCTGGGAGGAGAGGTGTAGTACAGTCATCGACATGGAGGCGATGTAGGAGCCTAAGGTAGGTGCTGGCAGCCAGGAGGCAGAAGGTGAGTCAAACAACACCTACCCCCCCCCCCATTTGCATGTAACAGCTCAGCATCCCCCAGTGGAACTACTCATTACCAAGGCACTGCGACTGGGGACAATGTGTGGGAACCACTACAAGCACCTACGGCAGCACCCATGTGCCAGTGCACCAAGCTCACCCCTGTGAGCCAGAGCAGTGGGGTGGGCAGCCAATTGACACATCCTAGCACAAGGCACCACACAGCCCTGGTGGGGGGCACAGTAGGGTCCCATCGGGACATGGCACTGAGTACCAGAGCCCCCTCAATCATGCATAACAGTCAAGTTGTAAATGGGGATCTGATGCATGCAAATAAATGGCTAGGCCACCAATGTACCCCTGTCATGCCACCACAGCCAATTGCAATCCCCTAATATCCGCCCCAGCACATGTCCCCATTGTTGCCAATCCACTATAAAATGCAAGCATGCTAGGACCGTGCAACAGCCCTGTGCCACACCCCATCATGTAATGACTATCGTGTCTGCCAAAATGCACAATTTAATGTGTCCTAACGCCATCCCCATGTCTCTGCAGACACACAAGCTATACCTGAGGTATCGGGTGGGAGGGTGTTTGAGGACACAGCGGGCCCATATTCACATGCACCCTCCCGTGCCACTGCCAGCACCACCACCCCATGAAGGGGATGCCAAATGTCACCAGGGCACAAGCCACAGTCTGCCACACCCCGCCGTAGCAGGGGCACCCCCACACCACAGGTCCAGCCTGCCAGGAGCACACTAGTGTCAGTGAGGACACCGTCTGCCAGGGAAGACACAGCCCCGATAACCATCACCCAGGAGGAACAAGGGGTGAGCAGCAGCAGTAGTAATGCCACCATGCAGCAGCACCCCAGACATCAAACAGCAGTGGTTGCCCTCCACCACCCAAGAGCCCAGTCGTGGGAAATGGAGCATAGCCCAAGCAAATAGGACCCAGTACGCAAGCGGCGGCGCGCACACACCCCGGAACCGGACACGGACACCAGCTCCAATGGCTCCCCAGTTGCCAGGCCCCCCAGGCGACGTTCTCTTCCCCCCTCCCACCCCACCCCCGCCCAACTGATGGGCACTGTCATGGAGCAGAAAATGCGATGGAGGAACGGCAGCGCCAAATGGAGAACATTGTGACTACACACAGCCGGCACATGCAGGCTATTAGTGATGCCATCCAAGCGGCCATGCGGAGGATGGCTGGTGACCATGCATGGACCAGGAGAGTTGTCTGAGCCTTCACAGCATCACTGACAGGGTTTGGACAGAGGGTGCGCGAGAGGTGCGAGGGGGGGGAGGGTCTCTGCCCTAGCGGAACAGATGAGGGAGAGCAATGGCCTTCAACACCAGCAGCTGCTCCTGTTGCGTCTGCCGCCCCCACAAAGGAATCCCAACAAGGCACCCCTAGTTGGCGTTCCCTGCGCCAGCTGCACTTATATGCTCCCCGGATGCTGGGGGTCAGGAGAAGGCACGGCCATCAATGGCATGACTCTTGTTGGCCTGAGTGGCCATGTTATGGACACAGTGATGGGTGGGGGGGATTGTGTGCTGGGGTGGGGTTGGTGGGGTAGGAGGGATTGTGTGCTGGGGTGTTTGGTGATGGAGTTTGAAAAAGTTACATAAAAATTGGTTGAACAAATAACATGTGAGGACATTCATAATTGTGTTGTTATGCTCTTTATTCACACTGTGCAGGTTGGGCACTGGGTCAGGTCAACGTACAAAAAAGAACTGTCTATTGGCGCCTGTCGGGCCACTCTCCCCTCACTTCATCCCTGTGGTTTTCTGACCTGGCTTCTGCCACATGGTCGTCATCTCAATCTTCCTCTGGTTGTGGCCTGTCGGGGGTGAGGGGGTGGGGGTGGGGGGGGTGAGGGGGTGGGGGTGGGGGTGGGGGGGGGAGGGTGGGGAGGGTGGGGGTTGGGGGGTGTTTGGTCGTTCACATTCCTCATCAGGCAAATGTTATGAAGCATAGCACACACCAAGACTATTTTCCCTAATTTTGTCAAGGGCATAATACATCAGGGCCCCTCCAGTGTGGTCTAGGCACCTGAATCGTGCTTTCAGGAGTCCAAATGTGCGCTCTATGCGTATGCAGGTCCGGCTGTGAGAATAGTTGTAGGCGGTCTCATGTGGTGTATGTGGGTCACGCTAAGGGGGGGTCCTCAGCCACGCCAGATCACCTGAATGAGGTGTTGGGGGGGGGGGGGGGGGGGATACGGACATCAGTCATTTGACTCATGCAAGGGTCTCAATGTATTATAATACATTTTTATAATGCGCAAAATGCCCAAAGGCCTCGGTGCGCAGGAAGACTTTACCAAGGAGTAGGATAAGGGCAATCCAAAAAACATACAAAGCTCAAAGGAAGCAGAGCAGGAGAGAGAAAATCCTTATGTATTCATCAGAATTAAACCGATACGTTTTAAGGGCTTTTTAAAATAATGAAGACCTGGGATCTTTCTTAACTCATGTGGCAATGAATTCCAAAGGCCAGGAGCACATACGTCAAACCTAGTGCCTCCAAAAATCTGAAGATGAAAACGTTTTGTGTCAGTTGAAGCAAAGAGATCGTAGAATGGGATTCCTATGAATTCTATTAGTGAGATTCACAGGGGCTTGATGGTAAATGCATTTCTGGGTCAGAGCAATTTATGAGAATTCTGATGTCCCACCGCAAGCCAATACAGAGAACGTCTGGCCTGGGAGACACAAGTCCTGCGTGCAAGACCACACACTGCTCTTAAAGCATTGTTTTGAGCAGCTGTTACTTTTAGTAGCTCCAGCAAGGAGACTATTACAATAGTCAATTTTGGAATTTACAAGTGCCGTCGCGAAGGATGCGACACTGCCATCAGACCGATATGGTTGGATCTGCCTGATTGCTTGGTGGTGTAAGCCTGTGTGGGTGGTGTAAGCCTGTGTGGATTTAATGAGTAACATGCTTTTTCATATTAAGATTAGAATCTAGATAAACACCATGGGTTTTTACCCAAGGGCATGTCTTAATAAAGCATCCTGCAAAGGTAAGGTGGCCATATCTAGAACATAAGTTGGCCAATTGTTGTCTGGAACCCACTAGCATGAGCTCCGTCTTACTGCCATTTAAGGCAAGTGAGTTGGTATTCGTCCATGATTAGATGACCTCATAGACCAAAGCGATGGTATAAGAATCCCTGTCGTAGTCCCCAGTCAGCTCCACGACCCACTGGATATCGTCAGCATAATTGGTGTTTTTAATACCACGTGCATCCAGCAGGTTGAGCGTGCAAATGTAAAGATTAAACCGGGTTGGCGAAAGAGAAGCTCCCTGCGGGCCACCTAGTTAATAATTCAGGAGGGGATTGGTAGCCATCAACTGTCCCCCTCTCTGACCTAGGTCCCAGAAAAGAGGTGAGCAAAGATGGTTAGCTATGCTCTTCAGTCTCTGGAAGTAACGCATGGTCAAACGTGGCTGAGAGGGCAAGCAACATAACAATGGCCGCACTTCCCAAGTCCACAATACTGGTCAAGTTGGCTCTGAGGTGAAACATGGCGGTCTCTGTGCCGTGCTTGGCACGGAAACCAGATTATGAAGAGCTCAGTAAGTTGTCTTTTATATATGGCTTTGAAACTGCAAGTAGGCAGGCAGCTCTGTCTAAAATCTTTTAGCAAAAAGGGAACATTGGTAATGGGTAGGTAATTACTCATGTCCATGGGGTCCAACGTTTCTTTTAAGATTGGAGTGATACAAATGTCAATGAGGCCGGTACTGTAGGATAAAGGAAGGAGGAGTTGACAATATTAGTAATGAGGGGAGCAACGTAAGCAGAACTCTATAATGGTCGAGGGATTGGCAGATGAGGTGCTCTCAATATTCTTTATATTCATATTTGATAACCACGTTTCTAGTTTGATACCCTCTTTATCTTCAGGCACCAACTTAGTGCAAGAGGCTTCAATCTTTGCTCGATGGGAGTTGAGTTCTGATAGGAGGACATGGTCGAATGATTGGTAGATTTCCGCCATACTCTTTCTGCCCGTCTCTTGGCGTTCCTAAACTCAGCAATGTTATCAGTAAACCAAGTTTATCTGGCAACTGTTGGCTGTGAGCATTCTTGTGTGCATAGGGCCCAAGCAATGTGTATGTGTTATGGGAGTGCTTCCTTTGTATATCTTTGCCATGGATTACTTGTCCTGTAGATGCACAGTGACTTTGAGGCAGGTGTTGGGTGGCGTGCACAGGTTTACTGCCCATGGGCAGACGGCTGGTGGACATGCTGTTGGGTGCGGCTGTGTGGATCTGCACTCAGCCACATTCAAGATGCATTGTGGTACGTGTGGTCTGATGTGTCATTGTGATGGCAGCTGTGTCCTTCACCATGTGTCAAACTTGTGCACACACCCTTGGATGCCCCCATCGACTGTGGAGGTTCTACCTGTGCCTCCTTGACATGCAATGCTTCCTGTGGCTATGCCCCTTTTTTATTTTTCTTTCTTATGCTTCATTGTGCATATGTGGCAGGGTTTGTACCCACCCACTTTCCAGGACCATTGTCCTCTGTACCTCTATGTATCCCGGTAGTATGCTGTTGCACAGGACCATGGAGTCGTGGATGGATCCTGGGTAGCCGGCATAGCTGTAGGTTAGGATGAGGTCCGGGGCCACTAGTCATCTGCACGGTGGGGCCTGGGCGGGTCTTATATAGCCCTCTGGTGTGCATTGTGTTCACCTGTGTGGTTGTGATCAGTCGATAGACACAGCTCGCACGCGCTCGGGTGGGTGGCACGATTCGCGGGAGAGCTCCCGCTTGGACAAGGGGAATCGTTCTCGTCATGCCAGGTCCCGGTCCTCGACGCGCTTGAGACCGTGTGAACCTGTGATGTCTTCGAGGAAGACGTCGATGCCGGTGGCGCCAAGGTGGTTGACTATTTCGAGGCCCCGCCTCCGTAGAAGTCGTTGGTGCCCAGGCTGTCGAAGGACACGCTCGGGGCTCCGGCCTCGATGCCTGTGTTGACGCCATCGATGCTGTCGGTGCCGCGTTCGACGCCGACACTCAATGTCCTCAACGCCTTATGAGGCTGTGTCGACAGGGGTACCCCTAGGCTCGGTGGAACCCCCTAGAAAGGCTCTCGCCAAGGTCCAGCATGGCTTTGGTTCACATTCTATACCTTCTTACCGCCATCTTGAGTTTATTTCAGAGGTGGATGAGGGCTCTGATGATGGCATGGTTCCTAATATGGTGCCAGATGAGATTCTCTCGGGCCATAGCCAATTTGAAGACCTGAGGCAGTCCCTGCACAATGCTAGTGGGCTGGACGCCTCTCCGGAGGTGGAGTTTTGTAGGCCTGAGCTTGGCACTCATGCCGACTCCTCGTACCGGCGCCTTATGTCGAGGGTCACAGAGTACTTGGGATGGTCTGCTCCCCCGGGGGAGTTTCTTCAGGATGACCGTACGGATATCCTCGACCTTGGTCCACCAACTGACCCGGTACTGCTGTTTCATATGGCTCTACAGAGGAGGGTGGCAGAGCCTTGGACTGCTCCGGAGAGTATCTGGGCAGTGGGCAAGTCTTTGCCGCGAAAATACCGCTCAGCCAGTAGCAACCCCTGCCACTTGTCCAAGCACCCAACTCCGGAGAGTTTGGTGGTGCAGGCGGCTATGGCCCCGGCAAAGCAGGCGTTGTATCCTACCATCCCTCTTGATGAGGACGAAAAGCGTTTTGACGGCTGGGCGAAGAAAGTGTTTTCTTCAGGGGTATGGCGTTTCAGGTGGCCAACTCCATATGTGCCTTGTCACGTTTCACGCACACTCTGTGGAACTGTTTCCTTAGCGGCTGAACATATTCCCGAAGGGGATGAACGGGATGGTTTCCTTGCCATGGTTCAGGATGGCAAGGATGCCATGTGTGAGGCCGTTCAGTCTGGTTTGGACATGGCAGATTACGTCAGCCGGTCCATGGCGGCGAGCACTGTGATACGCAGGTTTGCGTGGTTGCGGAAGTCGGGGTTTGTTCCTGATGTGCAGGCCCGGCTCCTCAACATGCCCTTTGACGGGGAACATCTTTTTGGCAGCAAGGCTGACGAGAACCTTGAGGTTGCAGACCTCAAAAGCTGCAGCGAAGTCGTTGGGCGCTGCAGTTCAACAACCTCTGCCTTTTCGTCCTAGGGGACAGCAATTGAGGTGAGGTTCCTTTTCGTTATTACTCATCCTTTGGTAAAGCGAGAGGAGTGCCATTCAAAGGGGCCACCGTAGGAGTGCCGGAGTTGGAAAACAAGGTACTCGAGGTGCCATGGCCGCTCGGGCTGTTGCCTCTTTGCCCTCAGGCAACGCCATAGCCGCTTCAGCTCAGTCATGAGGCCATGTCCCATAGTTCGCCGGTTGGGGGAAGGCTGGCGCAGCATCTTGCAGAGTGGTGCACCGTTACTTCAGATGTGTGGGTTCTGGAGATCATAATCCACGGGCTACGGTCTTCTTTTCCAGCAGAGGCCTCAAGACAATCTACCGGGGAATCTCTTTGAAGAGTCTGGATCCGCTCCTTGCGCAGGAAATTCAATCCCTGCTGGAGAAAGGCGCCATAGAACTGTATTTTTTGATTTCCAAGAAAGACTGGGGATTTAGGCCAGGTTGCGGATGAGATCTTTGCAATGGGCACTCGTGCTCCAGTGGTCTCAGTCCTCCGGCAGGATGTCGGACCCTGTTCAGGTGTCGTCCTCGGTCGCCCAGGACCTTCTGTGGTGGGCCGTCGAAGACAATCTGATGAAGGGGGCTCCATTTTGGCTACCCTGGTAGGTGACGATCGTGACGGACGCATCCCTCACGGGATGGGGAGCTCATGCCAACGAGTTGACAGTCAGCGGTCGTTGGTCTCTGTCGGAGTCCAGACTCCATATCAATCTGTTGGAGCTGAAAGCCGTCAGGCTAGCCCTGAAGGATTTTCTGACGACTGTGCGAGGGAAGAATGTCCTGATCCTGACGGACAACACGGTGGCCATGCACTACCTCAACAAAAAGGGGGGGGGGCAGGGTCACTTCCTCTGTGCAGGGAGGCGATGCAGCTCTGGTTCTGGGCAATCCAGCATGAAGTTTCAATCTCGGCAGTTCATCTGGCCGAAGACGAAAACGAGACGGACCCTCTGAGCAGGCAGAGCGCGATCTCTCACGAGTGAGAGTTGGCTCAGGAGATTCTCCTGGAGATCTTCGCCCTTTGGGGGACCCCTCAAGTGGATCTCTTCACCTCCAGTGTCAACCGGAAGTGCGAGAGGTTCTGCTCGCAGGAATTTCCTCCGAAAGGAGCCTTAGGAGACGCATTTGTGGTGGAGTGGTTATTCCCACTGCTGTATGCATTTCCTCCAGACCCTGTCATTTCGCAAGTGCTGCAGAGTTTACAGAGGATCGGTTCCCGGATGAACCTCATTGCTCCGGCATGGGCCCAGAGGACGTGGTACCCGGACCTTCTCGACTTGTCCATCTGCCCTCCACGTCGTCTTCCCTACCGACGATCTGCTCTCACGGCAGGGGGTCAGGTTCTCCATCCAGAGGTCAGATCCCTCAACCTTCACGCTTGGTTTCTGAAAGGTTGAGGTATAAGGATTGGGACCTCCCTGAAGACGTGATGGAGGTGTTGCTCTCGGCCAGACGGCCAGCAACAAAGTCCCTGTACCGTTGCCATTGGCGTAAGTTCTGCGACTGGTGCAGGGTTAAGAATGTGGATCCTTTTTCATGTGACATTCCTGTAGTTCTCTTTTTTGCTTTCTTTGGCCCACAGGGGCCTGCAAGTGGGTACCGTTAAAGGTTACCTGGTGGGGCTGTCCATATTTAAGCGCTTGTCTGAAGAGTGTTCCTATTTTAAAATTCCTGTAATTTCTCAGTTTCTGAAAGGGCTCACTAATGTGTTCCCTCCGTCACCTTTCCAGGTGCCCGGTTGGGATTTGAACCTTGTTCTCAAGTTTCTGATGGGTGCTCCGTTTGAGCCTTTGCATTCATGCCCTTTGAGACTGTTAACTCTTAAAACTGTATTTTTGGTTGCGGTCACTTCCGCTCGAAGAGTGAGTTACAAGCACTTTCATTTAAGCCATCCTTCACTGTTTCATAAGGACAGGGTTGTCCTTGGAGTTCGTCCTTCCTTTCTTGGTGTCGGAATTTCATTTAGGCCAGAAGGTTGTTCTTCCGGTGTTTTTATCCTCCTCCACATCCTGGTAAGGAAGAGGAGAGGCTCCATAGGCTTGATCCTAGGAGAGCGTTAAGCTTTTATATTTCATGCATGTCCCGGGTCAGAGTGGACGATCAACTCTTCATTGGTTACGCTGGAAAGCGTTTGGGACAAGCTGTGATGAAACAAGCTTTGTCTCGCTGGATTATTTTGGCTATCTGAGTGTTACCGCTTGGCGGGTAAGGACCCACCGGTCGGCTCATGGTCCCATTCTACCAGGGGTATGGTTGCCTCTACTGCCCTACAGAGGGGTGTTCCTATTCGTAACATATGTGATGCAGCCACCTGGGCTTCGGTGTACATACTTTTGTACGTCACTACTCCCTCGATTCCATCCGGGGGCAGGATCTGGCCTTTAGCAAGGCGGTCCTTTACTCTGTAATTTGATTGGGCATTCTAAATTTCTGTTTTCTAAATTCTTTTCATTGGTACTGCTTTGGGAGTCTGTCATAGATATGGAATACGTCGGAGGACCCAATCCCCGCGAAGAACAAGTTACTCTCTTACCTGGTAATGTTCTTTCGATGGGATAGTCCGACGACTTATTCCATATCGCTCCCTCCCTGCCTTCCCCGCTACAGAATTTCTTATGCGATTGCACCTTACGTTTCTGCAAGGTTTTGTGTGGTCAGACTGGTGCCACACTTTCTGGGGAAAAAAACTACAACTGAGGCTACGGGCGTCGTGCATCCTACTTATAACATCCAGTGATGCCGGCCGTCGGAGGAGGAGGCCCTCTAGGGTGGCGTATCAACGTCATCGACTCAGGACGCAGATGCCAAAAGATTTTCCAAAGCAGCAAAGCTGTGGTGATTACTGTCCTAGATGTGGAATACGTCGTCGGACCATCCCATCGAAAGAATGTTACAAGGTAAGAGTAACTTGTTCTTTTAAAACAATCGTGGTTGTAAAACCTACAATTGAATTAACTAAGTGCTGTGTGCTGTGCAAAAGGATTTGTCAATCATTCCTGCATTCCATTCATACTACGTGAGAACCATAACTTAATCTTTAATAAAATTACATTATAATCAACCCAAAATGTTTCTTTCCTAAAGTAGAAGTGGAACAATTTTATGGAAATTCTTCAGGGATTTGCTGGTTTCAAGTTGGTGCCGAAATGTCACTGTTTAACCTGAATCAACTGTGACCATACAATGTTATGGACAAATCAATTTCAACAGAAAAAAAAACGGACGTTTATGTCGTTAGTGCTTCACCATCCATGCTCTTGTCAAATGGATGGGAGGACTCATCCCCTGCAATAGAGTAAAAAGGCGAACAATTGGCAATCAATCACCATATAGCCTGGAGTATCATTTTCAACAATAACTAATTCAACATAAGTGTCCTATAAATCACACTGGCCTTTGTATGGGTATGTCAACCAAAAAACGGAAACTGACTAACTGCTATACATAATCCCCTAGTAAAGGAGTCCCGGATACAGTATTAACTGACTAGGGATTTCAGATGTTGCCCACATTCTCGTGGCCAACTGCGTTGTTACAGGATTCAGCAAAAGTGATAGATTTGAAGTCCCCCATACTTTGGCTAAAATTATGGAGTAACCTCTTACCTCTCAAATCGGGATTCGAGATCCATTGGGGTCAAATATCCCAAGGTGTGTTGATCCTCAATGTATGGGGTTCAATTTTGTCTAGCTTATCCACAGCGCTGAATGCTGCATAATTTGCCAGATTTCACAACTTCCTCTTAATGTGAGGCGAGTACCTATGTTGAAAGATGAGTACAATTATTTTTTAGGCATAATCGAATCCCCTGCATCAGGTGATGTTCCGCTCTCATTATTAGAGTAATCTTTTTCAAAAGAATGGCTAAACCAAAGTTACGGCGGAAAACCGCCATGTGCGGTGTTTTTCTCATGACCAGGACAGCGTGCAACGACTAACTGAATTCATCATCGGTACATTTTTAACATCAGCAAAAGCGGGCACAGCCTTCAAATCAGTCAATACGTTAATCGCATAAAGCGGTGTAATCTAAACTACTCAGTACAATCATTACCAAATTTACTCTTGTTAAGTACCTGCTTGTTCAGAGGTGGCGTCTTGAGTGGTCACTGTGGCAATTGCAATTTTAGTCGCACAGCGTCTCAAAGAGAAGTAATATAAGCCCATGTGAATCCTGTAGGAGGCGAGTAAAAAACAAAAGTAGAGCAAAATTCTCAGGAATCTGAGGAAAGCTTCAGGTCGGCGCTTCTTGCTTTGCAAGAGGCGATAAACTACATTTCCCATGAGGCATGGGAGAGGTGTAGTTCTTCTATCGTGCTCTACAACAGCTGCTAATTAGCAGCAACGGTTAAAACTCGCCGCCGCCCGTGCCTCGGTGCAGGTAATTAATGATTGCTAGCACGGGTGACGGCAGCTTAGGAGCAGGCATGCAGAAAAATTCTCAAACGCCGAAGGACTCTTGGAGCTTCCCCGGGCCGCGACGGTGACGAACAGCTGAACAACCACAGAGCCGCGGCAGTGAAGCGGGCTCCCATAAGCTTTGGGCATCGCTCTTCAGGGTCCGGATGTCCTTGTGAGGCATCCGGACCATCAGTTAAGTGTTTTCATATTCGGGAGTTGATATATGCTTACTTGTTTGTTAATTGACTACTTCAACAATGTAGTGGGTGTGTGAGGTAACATACATGCCATGCATTAGACACGCCATGTGTAGAAACATGCTATAAAACTCTGAACGGATAAAACTGGTCACTGGGAAGGACTATGTAAAGAACACGCATGGGTCCACACCGTACAAGGGCATGTTCGTGTGTGTCTTTTTTTCCTAAATCATTGTTTTGTGGCTTCATTGTGCCCGACGGGCCATGTGTCTCGTGTCTTCATAAAAAGGGACACCCTTTATTTGTGCCATCTAGCTTCTAAGCAAATCTGTGTGTTCAAGAAATGACTGTCCAAGTCCTACGTTATGTTCAATCCATATGTTATGTTCCAAGTCTATGTTCTAGGTTATCCGCTTGTATTCTATGAGGTGCAAAGTGGAGTTTAAAGAGCTATTATGATTCATATGTAACAAGTTCATTACAGGTATAGGAGGTCAGGTTAGGCGTTCAGGAAATAAGGTTCAGGAATATCGCTGTATTGTATGTATTTGCGTGTGTATGTTCCCCTCCTTTCCTTTGTCACTCCATCCCCTTTTCCCTAACTCCATCTTCCCTCCATTGGCTGCCACGTGGCTTCCTGTGATATCAGTCTTCAGGCGCCCGTGCCAACCACGGTGGGAGGGGTCAATCTATTTGTCTTCTGTGGTTCGGAAGAGGGGATTGAGACCCCTATTCCCTTATAAGCTTGACAGAAATTAGCTAATTGAAGGTTGTTTGTACTGCCAGTAACGCAATTCTTTCAATGGTCCCAACCTTCTATCTGGCTTCCCAGCGTTTGTCTAAAGGCGGAAATACTGAGGAAACGCTGAATACTCCTCACAAATCCAGATGGCGCATCCACGTATCGATCCAGGTCAGTGCGTTAAGAACGCAGTGACGGCCTCTCATTGGTTGCAGGGGCGTGCTTGCCTCCAGCTTCTTCGACCCTTCAAGGCAAAGGTATCTATTTTATCATCTCACCTAATGGCCGGCAATGGGCATCACCTGATCATGACACCCTCACCCGGACTCCTAGGGCGGAGAGATGTTGGAGAGAACCAGGGAGTAAATATTTCTCCCAATGATTTATTAACGATGTGGACTTCTGTTGGATCAAGATGGCAAGTCGCCGAGAGAGGATTTCTGAAATTCAAGTGACCTTGTTTCTCGGATGGGTAGTTGTTTTACATTACATACTCCTGTATATGCATAAAAGTCTGGCATAAAGGAAACCGACTGGACACGGCTGCTATGATCCCCAGACCAATTTCTCATTGAGTCCTATTATGGCACTTTTTGTCAGAAAGATTAATTGCTGTTCTTTCGCAACTAGTGTCCTTTTGTCGTGGTTACCATCTCTGCTTGATTTCAGTTTATATATGATCGACCATTTAAGTTCATCTGCTTTTTGTAGCATCACGATCCAATGATCGACCAGGGGGGCCATTCGATGTGCGGTTCTTCAAGCATGACCCATGTTCACCTATCCTGATTTTGATTATTCTCAGTTTTGCCAATGTATAGTTTTTTTGACAGGGAGACCATATAGCATATATCACCATCATAGAGTTACAGTTTGTATGATCGTTCTGTCTCCAAGGTGTGGTTAGTCCTAAATCGATTTCTGTGCTTTTTACTGTGAACAGTCCACAAGAGCAAGAACCACATGGGTAATGTCCAAGGATTGGAGATAAACCCCACTGTTGAAGTAATGTTGGTTGTTTTATTGGTTGTAAACTTGTATCGTTCCTGGTAATGAATTCTTTATGGTTCTTGCTGCGTTTAAATGCTATAATAGGTTTTTGTAATGGTTTCTCACTCTTTTCCAAGATGTTTGAGTTTTTGGAGATAATTTTCTTAATATTGTAGGAGAGATGGCTGTAGGTATTCACAAACCCAAGTTTCTTTTCTTTTTGGTTTTCATCAAGTGTACGGTTACTGTGCTCCAATAAGGCTTCCCTATGATTGTTAGCTCTTTTCAATGCTGGAGTGGCCATTTTGGCAGGATTACCACGTTCTTCCAAACTATCTTTCATCCTCGAGGCTTCTCTTTTGAAATCATGTCTGTTTGTACTGTTTCGCTTTAAGCGAAGAAATTGTCCCACAGGTAAGTTTTCTTCAACATGGCGTGGATGAAAGCAAGAGAAATGTAGCATTGAATTTCGATCTGTGGGTTTAATGTATGGTTTAACAAACAGACTTTTGTTCACTGAATCAATGAGATATCTAGGAAGCTTAATATTGTTGTACTTGAGTTGGATGTGAAATTCAGGAAGCGATCTTGAGAGTTTATCCAGCTACAAAACTCATGTAGGTCATCCGCATTGCCAGTCCAAATCACTAGGATGTCATCAATATATCTCCTCCACATTCTGATGTGGGTGAGAAAGGGATTATCAGTTGTCATAATCTTCTGGATTTCAAAAGCCTCCATATACAAATTGGCGATGCTGGGGGCTAGAGTAGCCCCATCGCAGTCCTCTGAATCTGCTTGAAGATTTCACTGTTGAAGTAATTCTCAACCAGCGCCATCTCAGCACACCACAGCATGCATGAAATTGGAGTGTTTTTGACCTGGTGGTCTCGTAGTAGTTGGTCTTCAAACATCTCGAGCAAAGCTTCCTGCGGGATGCTTGTGTATAATGCAACTACGTCTAGACCAAGCAGGTACACCTTAAATTTCCGTAATTATCTGAGTTGTCTTGAACATCTGTGTCCATACGTTTCACCAATGGTTATTTGTATTTATTTTATTTGTAAAGCGCTCCTGGCCCTGAGGCATCTGAAGAAAAGCAGCTGCAAAACGTTATAAAGGTGCTAGGACCGAATTAACCCCTGAGACTATAGAGCTGCCTAGGGGATTCTCTATAAATTTGTGGATTTTTGGTAATGTATAGAATTGCGTAATCGCAGGTTTGTCGTTTATAAAAAAAAATCTGCTTCTTTGTCTGTGATCCTCCTTCTCTGTTTTGCTTTCATAACTTTCTCAGTGATCATACTTAAAAGTTTGTTTGGATCTTCTTCAAGCGGTTCATAACATTCCAAATCCAGGAGCTGGCGATTACATTCCCTAATATAGTCTGCCCTATTCAGGATAACTATTGCTCCTCTATCTGCTTTACGTATTGTGATTTCCCTATTGGCTAGAAGGTCTCTCATTGCTAGATTCTCATCTTTGCTCATATTGTGAAAGGTGGCTTATTTTTTCAATTTCTTCTCTAGGGTATCTAAATCATGTAGAACCCTCTTTTGGAATACAATTGCTTCCGGACTGTGCGCTATTGTTGGGACACAATTTAGTTCTGTTCTGAAGACCACTATCTGAATTATCCAGTTCTTCCTCTTTGTCTTGCTAAGTGTAGCTTTCTCATGAACTGGCAAAATTCCATGCGGAAGGAGATGGGCTTATGTAAGTTGGTTGGTACATAGCCCATCCCTCTTTTGAGCACTTTTAGGGGCTGATTTCTGGAACAAACGTGCGCTGAAAATCTTGGCGCAAGTGTGAAAAAACAGGCGTGCGATACATGGAAGTCCCTGCATGTGTTTCCCTCGGGATGTGCGCCAAACCCGTGCATGCCGCACACAGGCCGACACGTCATTGCAACACCCCGAACACTGTGGGCAACGCGTACAGGGAAAGCGCACAACGTCGGCGCACACACCAAAAAGGGGGCGGGACACGGGGCGTAACGCGCGAATGGGGAACAACGTGCGAAAAAGGAGTAACTGGAGAAGTACTGCAGGGAAATGCACGGAACGCCCACACGCAACCAACAACGCGTATTCATGGAATTGAATACAGGAAACCTGCGCACGGTAAAAGACACGCATAGGTGTCAACACATCCGCCACACGAAGGCAAGCGGAAGCATCCCCACGCACAGTATAAAAGTGCACACAAACAACAAACCCGTATATCCAGCTACAGTGAATGCCCCATTTGTCGCAGCACTGATCGTTGGACACCGTAGGAGGAGGAGAATAGCCAGGGCCCGCATTTTTTTTATTTTTTCCCCGGACTAGCCTTTTTGGGATGCCTGACGACCAGGTCTATGGCAGGCATAGGTTTCCACCCCGTATCATCCTAGTCCTGGTCATGGAGTGGGAAGATGACCTTCCATCCCCCACCCTGTGCTCCCAAGCATTGAGCCCCTTGGAGAAGGTGCTCAATGTCCTGCATGTTATGGCCACTGAGTCATTTCAGCGGACAACTGCCATAGTGAGGGGGTCTCAGAGTCCACGCAGTCATGCTGCCTACACCAGGTGTTGGCAATCATCACTGCGCGCCCCTCAGTCCACAGGCACATATACATGCCCAGAAGACCTGCAGAAAGTCAGGCCGTGGTCCAGGACTTTTTTTGATTGCACCCATTTGGCCCTACATCCACCTAGGGCCACTGAGCACATCTATTGAAACCACAAGCCCTGGCATTCCATCAATGTGGTAGTATGCGTTGCAAAGGGAATCATCACCTCTGTCTATACAAACTACCCTGGCTCTACCCATGACAGTTTCCTATACAGAATGTCCACCCCTGGATGCTGGGCAGCATGGCGACACATGTCTCCTAGGTGAATACAAATGCCTGTGCATGTGCATGCATGTCACACACAAATACACAAACGCCAATAATCACAACCATTATCCCCTCCCCAGGGGACAGTGCCTACCCTCTAAGCAACCACATGATGATGCCAATCCAGAACCCCACCACACCACCCCAGGTAATCTACAATGCTGCCCATATTGCAACCAGGGGCATAGTGGAGCGCACATTCGGAGTGCTCAAGTCACGCTTCCACTCCCTTGACCGTTCTGGCGGCCAGCTACTATATGCATCCCCAGTAGTGTGCACGATCATTGTGGTAGCATGTGTCCTGCACAATGTTGCAACACGGCGGGACGTACTGGTGGACATGGTGGTGCCCCCACATCCCCAACCACAGGCACTGCCCATGGGAGGGGAAAGGGCGCGAGGCAGTCCGGACCCAACTTGTGGCCACATTTTTCACCTAAACTCACACAGGCCTGGCACATACCAGGTGACAATCAATGATGACACAGTCAACTGTCGCAACCTTACCACCCTGAGAATGTTGCCACAGAAGTGCTACATTGTGTGCATCCCTAGCTACTTAAACATAACCAATCCTGTGTGACCAAAAGGAACACATGCAAGGTGTGTATCACACCCTTCCCGCATAACAGGCCATCACAATCCCTGGTATGTCACCCAAACCCTCCCAACCCACATCACCATTGTCTGTCTGCCACACCATGACATGGCATGCAATAGCCCAACACATGACCAATAAGATATGAAGTGACGTGTCATAAATGAAAACTGGCCAGAGACAATGATGCCTGACATGAAATCGGTTGAAATGACTGACCAACAACCTCCATCACATATAAAGTCGGACACAAATGCTTTCCACCAGTCGTAGCATGAACACAACACTGAATGCCTGTTCACATGCACATTGGGCGTGGCAAAATCCCTACTCCCGAACCCATGTGCTGAGTGCATCTCCTGCAACACACTGCTCAGCACACAGCACAGTGAGCAGCCATTGTGTTGCAGATGCACCTTGAGCATCACATAAATAACCATATGACGCATGTACAAGATACCCAAATGATAATAGATCATGCGCTGCAGGGACACAGCGGGCCTGAGAAGGCAATCTTTGTGCACCTGTGGCCATGGAAGGGTGGTTGTAGTACGTGTGGTGGATCATTGTGCAACTGTGTGTCATTAGGGACATGCACTCAATATATGCATGTGAAATCAAGCGACCCTCTGCGTCCTGTACACATCACATGTGAACATTGCCCATGTGAACACCACAGCATGTCAAACCACACCAATCCCCCCGACACCTGAAAAGTAAAGGCAACACAGGAACAGGCATTGACCAGCAGAACACATCATATACATAATACCCCACAATTACAATGTCAGAGTGCCCAAAACACTGTAGCCCAAGCCAACTGTCCAACAAACAGCGAAAAAGGTCTATCACCTCATAAAGTCCGGCTAGAACGCATAGGAAACGGCGATAATCTCATCTTAAATCGAACAAACGTCCTATGCCTATTTCAACACCTGCCATCTCTTAGAACGATTCGTTCCAACGACATCAAGACTGTGGAATTTAAAAACGAGGATCAAAATGACAAAATCATCCTCCATTTTAGATCCAGAATCGTCCTGAATATTGTCCTGGACGCTGCATCTGCACTTATGTCCATGGGCTATGACATCTCAGAAGTGTTTGAGAATGCCAAAATAGACTATAGGTCAGAAATTCAAAAACCCAAACTTGCCAATGCTCCTCGGGAATCGTCTTCTTCTAACAGAAAGGTGGCTACTTGTCAGAAATTTACCTCACAGAGGAATTTCATAGGATTATATCTCCCACCATAGACAAAAAAATGTGTTTAGCAACATTTAATTATTATATCAAACAACATGGTAAAAGAACATAAACCTATTCCCAGCGTTCGTTATTTGTAGAAACACAAATGGGCGGAAGAAGCAGACACCAAAACATTTGCAATGTGCAATTAGCGTGATGTTAGTAATGGTGTATTTTGATCGCATTTTCAATTATACAACAACATGGCATTATAGCATCAACATTTGAATATGTTTCTAGGGAGAAGGACAACACTGTTGCAGTTTAAAGCTCGTCAGTAAATTCCAACGCCCCGTCTTCAGGACGCGATAGGTTAAAGAAACACGTTACACTGGCAACATGGCGCCTATGTGTGAGTGTAGTGACCTAAAAAGATAAATAAAAATTGTTTGAGTAAAACATGATAACGTTGATGGTGGTGTTTGTGTGCATACAAAACAAGTAGCCAGGTTGCTAACCTTAAAAGTGATGTCCTTTGGTGTGATGGGCAAAGCGATTGCATGAATAAATTTAATTGAGGCGGCAGACCAGTCCGTCTTAAGAATTCAGGCTGTAAATCAATACATACATTTATTTAGATTTTTGTTGAAACAAGTAACATATTGAACCAACAATAGTTACATTTTGATATATGAATCAATCATATTTACCACTTTATGTGTAAGGCAGGGATTTTTGTGTCAAGTCCTGCAGAAGAATTTCAGTGGTGTTCCGAGTTTCTATGGTATTCCGGATACTACATGTCCCATAATGCATCATGGAATCTAAAAGAAATGCGAAAAGCCTTTCAATTTCACAGGTTTCACCTGATTTACGTTTCTCTCAAACATTTAAGTGGCAGGGAGTAACACTTACTTGGCCATAATGATCCCCAAGGCTGTCTTGCATTGTTATATATTGGGTTAGATATTTTAAACCGCTCGCGTGTCAGTGAATGGCTCTGTGTGGGAGACAAAGGTACCAGAGAGTACAATTAGACTCTCTGTACGTTTTTGAGCAACAATCAAGTGTGGCATGGATTTCAAAGCAGGCTTACCTGTCGTGTGTGCATTCGTCTTCACAGAATCGCTTTACCCCGTGGCTTTTTCCTTGGTTGAATACTGGTGTAAGCCAAATGTCATTTGTTGACATCGAAAGAGGACTGCCAAGTCCAGTCCATTCGTGTGTGTAATAGAGGAAGGACTTTCCTCAGTATTAGAAAGGGGTCGGCCATTTTTTAGTGTATATGGATCCTATGAAGGTATACTTAACACTGCAGTAAATAATGATCTGCTTGCTAGTTCTCAGTAAGGGGGTGTGTATAGTGTGTCAAATACATGTTTTCTTATAGAGCAAATTTGTGCACACAATGGTTATGCATTATATGACAATTTTAGACAAGGCTTCACCCTCCAGCAGACATGATAGACATAAATGGCAATGAGATCATATTTCATTAACCCCCCACTGGTTGTCTGAGCTATTAGTGGATAAACAGACTCCACTCTACGGCAATATTTAGACCGGACTGGACTGTATTGAGATTATAAATCCATTTTTGCTCCATTTTTTTAAGGAACAGATCCCTTTTCCCTCCCCGTGGGTGAGCTTTAGATGTCTCAATAACAAACCAAAATATACCTTCGCATGTGTGTTTCGCTTGTAAATAATGGGCCACCAATGGTTTATCCGGAGTACCATTCCGTATGGCTGAGCGATGTTCGCCAATTCGTAATTTCACTGACCTGATCAGTTTTTTTTTATTTATTTTTTTAAAATTTATTTTAATTGTAACAATTAGTTTATAAATAAACTTCAATTACAATAAGAAGAATCCAATTTTCACATATACAACAAAGCAAGAAGAAAAACAACAATACAACCAAAGCGAAACAACACATTCTATGAATTCGCAGGAAGGAGAGTAAAAGAGTAAAAGAATAAATGAATATTGCCAACATATTGCCCACATATTGCCAACATATTTCCGGTTAGAGCATATCCTCAGTCAAAATGTTTTCCACAAACTCACATACTGCACATGTGAGCGAAACATTTGAACCAGATAGGATCCAAAACCACCATCTGTCCATATCTTCATCAGCTGGGGCAAAAGGCCCAAGGTAGCGAGTTCGTTGCTGTGATATGTTGGAGCACTCAATGATCAGGAGTTTTACTGATTCAATTGAGTTTCCACAGAACCTACAGAGGTTATTCTCGATCTTAGTAGTATTATTTGTTCGTCGCCATTGGATCTCCTTAGTTGTAATAACGTTCAACCGAAGTCTCATAAATTGATTACGATGTTTTCTTGATGGAAATTTTTGGAGATATCTAGGTAATTGATCTAGACGATTTGTTAATGGCCCTAAGTCGATCGATGAAGACAGAAGATTTCTATGTTCTAAGTTTTGGATCCAGTTCCACTTCCTTAGTTTCTGTTTCGCAAGTTGGGGGGTTGCTATTAATGTTTCCCACTTTATATCTGCAGAGTCTAGAATCTTTTTTAAACCGCTGCACCACGATAACATGATACCGCAAGATTGCTGTTTGGTTGCATTTGCAAAGATTTGATAAGCCGGAGCCTTGTCTGTCATTGACATTTTCCGTAACAAGGCCAGCGATTTCCAGACAACTATGTTGTACATTGATTCGATTCCAAGTTCATGTCTTATAGAAATCATTGAGGTGCCCTTTGGAAGCTTAAGGATGCGTCTCCAAAATAAGCCTTCGAGGGTCGGCCACAGATGATAGTCAAGATTCCAGCCGGCCTCGGCTCCAAAGGTGATTGAAGGGGTCACCTTTTGAATATAGAAGGTTAGTACTGGTTTTAGGGTAAATTTCCGGTATTCAGCATGAAGCTTAGCCCCTTGTAGCGCGAAGGTCAACATACGTTGTTTGAGATCAGACATCCAATCATGTTCTCTGATTGAGGTATTAAAAATGATGCCTAGATACCGAACAGATGGTACAAGTTGTAGCTGTAATGCGTCGAGTTTCCATCTGAAGTTTTTAATTTGTCTTTTGGAGGAATTTCCAATCGCCATGATCTTGGTTTTCTCCACATTAATTTGTAGCGAGTTGTCACTCAAGTTATTTTCAAGGGCTAATAAGAGTCTCTGAAGACCAATTGGGGTTGCGTCCATTAGGACAATATCGTCTGCATAAATTGTCCAACTGATACTGTTACTGTCGATGTTTGGGGGGAAGCATCGAGTTTGAGAGAATGCTTCAGATATATCAGCTATGAATAGTTTAAATAATAAGGCGGCAAGGGGGCATCCCTGTTTTACTCCCTTGTTCGTACTTATTCTCTCAGTGAGTTCACCAGCCTCATTAATTCGCACTCGGATTGATGTTTTATTGTGGAGGGCCATAATTGGGCACAATAATTCAAGCGGACACGACCAGGTAATCAGTTTTTTCCACAATTTTGTGCGGTCCAGAGAATCGAACGCTTGTTTCATGTCAATGAATGCGATATACAGGTTTTTGCCTTGATGAAATGCTTTTAATTTCAATAGGTTCAGAATGGTTAGATTTACCTCAGTTCCCACGCCCTTTGTAAAACCTGACTGTCTTATATCAGAGTGTCCTGAGCTAATAGCCCACTTTGCCAGCTTCTGTTGTAAGAAGGACGCAAATATCTTACCCAAGATGTCTAACAGAGCAATTGGGCGATAATTTGCCGGATCGTCTCGGCAACCCTTTTTAAAAATAGGAACTATGATAGCCGAGTTCCAGGTTTCAGGAATTAGCTTTGTGATAGCTATCGCTTGGAATAGATGGTAGATAAAAGTTGTCCAATGCTCAATGTTGGCTTTTAGAGTGACATTGGAGAAGCCGTCAGGGCCAGCTGCTCGAGAGTTTTTTAACCTTTTAATTGCAGATGATATGTCCTCTCTTGTTTCAATTACATCCCAAGACTGGACAACTTCACACCTTTGGTCTGTTGGCCGATTTACCGCAGTTCCAAAGACCTTGGCAAAGTATGATTCCCAACTGGCCTTGGAAATACCATGATGCATCTTTGCTTGATGGAAAATTGCTTTGTGGTTTATGATATTCCATAGGTCCTTTGTCTGATGACAAATGATGATCTTCAGAATACGTTCTCCTCGTTCTTGATCTCTCATTGTTTTGAAACATTTCAACCAATTTCGGTACTTCACCTTCAGATGTTTCATTTGCACCATAGCATTGGGGTCTAAGTTTTTCTTTAATTTCCTTAATTCACGTTGCAGTTGTTTTTTTTTGAGAGATACCAATGGACTAAATTCATATTTTTTTAAATATGAACATCTGTTTGAATGATTAGATTTTATTTGAAAGTCTACCAGCAAGGCAGTGTAATTTAATTTGTCATGTGGAGCTATTTCTTCAGAGGACATCATTTCGTTTAGATTTCTAAATTGCTTAGTGTTTATTTTTAGTCGATTTCCTCCTTGATTTACTTCGATCGGCTGGTTGAAAAGCTCTTCATTTTGTGGCGAAAATGCCCTTATAGTTAATTCAAGCGGATAGTGATCGCTCAATTTTGACTTCAGAACCGTCAACTGGACGATGTCATGAGACATAGTTTTTGATGCCCAAACATAGTCAATAATAGTTCCATTTCCACCACGCTGCCATGTAAAATTTGGGGGACAATCTCCTTTTGTATGACCATTGAGCATATAACAGTTCCTAGCATTCATTGCTGACTGAAATTGATAACCTCTACACGAGGTTTGTGGTTTCTGCTTAAATTTAATCGTTTTCAGGGTATCATCAAACCACGAAAAGTTCAAGTCACCGCATACAAGTACTTGTAGGTCGGACAGCAATTCCATGGAATCATCAATCAGTTTTGTTATCGATTGGATAAAATGACATGCGGAAATCATTGCTGTGTTCCATTAGATGTTAATGAGCAGAAGATGCTTGAATGTTGAGCTCGGTCTACAACTGTTTTGAAGAATTGTTCCCTGGACGAACCAATTTGGAGAAAAAGAATGCAAAATCTCCCATCCGGAGGCGTTATTTATCATGGTCAGGAGCCCAGAGAATGGTCGACCAAACTGGTTTTTCCCAGCTGGATTTAAAATGATGGAATACCCGCCTCTGTGCGGCGACTCCCTCAACCATGTTTCCTGGAGGCATAGTGCAAAACAATTTTCTAAAGATGGTTCAAAATTTTCGAACAGATGCCGAAATCCTCTGGTGTTCCATGATAAAAGGACATTCACGTCGTCCTTAATGTTTTGCGATAGCGAAGTCCTGTTCGAATGAATCTGTGAGGTACGATTGAAGACGGCATTTTGATGTCCGACTGATCTCTGTCTGATATTTAATTGTTGTCGTAAAACTTCACAGCGTTGTTCGTGAGTTTGCTCTCGATCGTGAGGCACATCATTGCCTCTTCTTTCTCTTTGTGGGTTGGTTTCTAATGTCAAATCGAAGCCATACGACAGTAGCTCGTCTTTTGCTGCAAGCAAGGCATTTTCAACTGCCTGAGAGGTGATATGCAGATAGACCATATCCAGAGAGTGTTCATTGATGTATTCCACAATGGTTATATTGTTGGACGTTATCGTTCTTAGGGATGGAAAATTATGTAGTAATCGCATCAAATTTCTACGGTTTAGCTTGACCTTGTTTGAGTCTGAGAAAATATTCTCGAGTCTTAATCTCCAGAGATTTTGTTCCTGTACAGATTTCACAGGTGCAGTTGCTATTGGATGACGTTGCTTTTGCTTTTCCCATTGTGCAGCTGTCATCCTGGGATTTAGCTTTGTAGTGAATAGTTTTTTTTGATGTTGTGCAGCAGCCTTTTCGCGTTCTCGATTTTGGGATTGTGAGGCTGCACCAGAGGTGCTGGCATTTGCACACGTGGGGGTCTTCTTTGTTTCAACATTTTTAGATCTGAACACCTGATGAATTTTTCCCGGACCTTGGGAAGGTATTAGAACAGGGCGAGGGGTTTCAACTGCCTGTTCTGATTGCATCAATTCGACCGATTTGTCTGAGTATATCGAAAGATCGCATAAATCAGTGACACTTAGATCGGAATTCTTTGAACCAGAATCAGATTCGCATCTTCGTCTTTTATTTGGATTTGATGGTTTGGCTGCTTTTATTTTAGAGGTTTCTTTCGACACAAGATTTCTTGAGAGAACATCATCTCGCTCACCCTGATGAACATTTAATGGATTGCGAGAGAAAAGTCCCAGCTTTTGTGGTGTCGAAAGATTTCTCACAAACTGTTTCGTTTTTATTCGAGCATTGCTCATCTTAGTTTGCCGCTTATTTACTATCAGTTTGTTGGCAGGGGTTTTTGTGGATTTTGCACAGGGTTTGGATGGAAACGAAGGAACAAAGAGTTTTGCAGCTCCACTGAAAATGTCGAAGGTGTTTACAGGTCCTTTTGAGAGTGGTACAGGAGGGTTTTGTGTAGTTTGAACTTCATCCACAACAACTGCAGACAAGTTGGAATTTTGTGGTAATGCGTCTGGTTTCGATTGTACTTTATTCAAATGAATACGGTCAAGCTGGTCACCCAAAGGTGGTGCTACTTGTGGTTCCAACGACACAACAATTTCGGTGTTCACGTTGTCGAGTTGCGATGTACCAGGACTCTTGTCCAAGACGGTACTGGAATTAGGAATGTTATTTGGACCGCTTTGCTCTTCTTTTCTTCTTGAGATGGTGTTTGATCTCTCTGCGCGGTGAGGAGGTCTCTCTTTCAATGGACCTTCAAATTCGATATTGCTCAGGGGGCGAGAGTGCCGACACCACTTCATTATCTCTAGAATCGCATCCGTTTGATCATTTTTATCTGTGTGGTCCTTCATTGCGAGGTCTCCTAGTCGGTTTTGCCATTGAAAGGAGATCTCCGCTTCACGTTCCACTCTAGTCATTAGATGAGTGTTATTTTCTTCCAATGATGAAACTTTGTTTAATAGATTATGCAATAAAGCATTTTGATCTTTTACAGACTCGTTTAATGTTTCAAAAAGTTTGATGAATGGAATCAAGGCTAAAGATGAGGCCGCCAAAACATTATTGTGTATCTGGATCCCGGCTGCAACGGATAGATTTTCTTTGTTGCAAGGAATTGACTCAGATTCGGAAATTGAAGGTTCATCATTTTTGCTAGAGCTCCTTTCATTTCTTGGAGAATCAGAGGCTGCTTTAGAACTATGGTGAAAACGCAGGTTTTCCATCGGGTCCTTTGAGGAACACAGTTGTGATTTTCTTGTCGTAGGGGTGCCTATGTTACGAATACTTGGTACGTCTTTTTGCTGAGGTGTGCTTGTGCAGGATTTAAACATGCTATTTGACTTTTGAGTGATCTTCGCGTCTTTCTCACTGTGAATTGGCGACTTTACTTTAGTTGTTGGTGTGATTTGCGGAGCCATCGAGAAGCTATGAATTAGTTTGTTTTTTACGGCCTGATAGTCCGCTGTCAGCCGCTCCGTCAGCCGCGCTTCTCGTCCCGCTAAGTCCACTCCTTGACTTTTTTTATGAGTAGGCATAAGCAGGGGAGGTAAAAGGGGTCGAGATACTGTGGTTTCTGATGGACGTGAGATTTCACGTCTTTGTAAATCCGATTCGAATGCAGGAGCCGTCAGAGCAGTGGCAGTTCTACTGACTATAGAGTCACATGAGATATCATTATTTATAGGCGGAATGAAAGAAAAATTTGTTTGAATTTCGGGTCCATTTGGTATCTTCAGGGCCAGTAGTTCTGTGTCCGTTATGTCAAACGGCGAAAGAAAGGAAGCAGTATCGATTTCGATCATCACGTTTGACTTTGGAGGATGATGCTCATTTACCATGTTTGTCATTGTGAGTGAGTTTGGTTTGGCCAAAACTGTGTGCGATTTCATGATGTTTTGGCACACGTTGTCTAGCTCATTAGAGTGAAGGACTTGTGTCGAGTTGTCGGCCAACACGACTTGATTGATTTTTATTAGTTTCATCACCGTCTGCTTCAGGCGGCAGGTGAGATTCCATGTCGGAAACAACAACAAGTGGCGCAGTATTTTCAGACCGCGGACTCGCTGTGTTTACCGCGGCACTTTCAAGAATTAAGGTCTCGTCGTTGGACGTGAAGGTAGGTTGAGCTTGCGCTATGCGAGTATGTACAGCTATCATGTCGACCACAGAGACAGCTTGGTTGATAGAAACGAGGGATGTTTTTGTTTCAAAGTTTACTTCAAGGTCGCTAGTGCTGGCAGCGTGAAGTTGTGTGGAACTGTGTGGAAGGCTTTCAACCCCAGCTTGATCTAGGTAAGGGGGGGGCGAAGGGGGTGGAAGAGGAGCACAAGCTGTAATGGGGGGAGGGAAGAGGAAGACGGGGTGGGTAGGGAAGAGGGAGGGAAAGGGAGAGGTGCGGACGCGTTTGTAGAAGCACCGGCACCCACAGCTGGCAGCACAAGTTCGGTTGAGTAAGAAAACGCACCACGATTCCGAGCATTTAATGTTGATTGGCGCGTCTGCGGACGAATGTCAGTTACCATGGTATCTCTTACCGGTGGTTGTCAGACTCGAGTTGCAACTCGGCGCGTCCTCAGCGATGTAGGCGGACTGGAGGCAGACTGGACTCTGCACCGGACTCCGCGCCGCGCTCCGCGCGCTGGAGGGGTTTTTAAACAGTTAGCCCAGTGAAGAAAGAAAGAGGACTGAACACGTAGTGCAGCTCCTCAATGTAGCACAACACAGCAAGGACTGGAGGCAGACTGGACTCTGCACCGGACTCCGCGCTGATCGTTTTGCCTATATAGATTAACCCACAAAGGCATTTTATCCCATAGATCACCCATTTAGTCAAGCAATTTGAGAAGGAAGGCCTGAAATTGAAAGGCTTTTCACATTTCTTTTAGATTCCATGATGCATTATGGGACATGTAGTATCCGGAATACCATAGAAACTCGGTACACCACTGAAATTTTTCTGCAGGACTTGAAACAAAAATCCCTGCGTTACACATAAAGTGGTAAATATGATTGATTCATATATCAAAACGTAACTATTGTTGGTTCAATGTTACTTGTTTCAACAAAAATCTAAATAAATGTATATATTGATTTACAGCCTGAATTCTTAAGACGGACTGGTCTGCCGCCTCAATTAAATTGATTCATGCAGTCGCTTTGCCCATCACACCAAAAGAAATCACTTTTAAGGTTAGCAACCTGGCTACTTGTTTTGTATGCACACAAACACCACCATCACCGTTTTTATCATGTTTGAGTAAAACAATTTTTATTTATCTTTTTAGGTCACTACACTGACACATAGGCGCCATGTTGCCAGTGTAACATGTTAGAGGTGGGTAGCTAGTGGTATATGTATGTTTTTTTTCTGCTGTATCTCTCCTCACATACCACAGCCCCCTTAAAAAATTTAGGAACCCCTTGTGCTCACAACACTTGCTTATCCCTTCTTCTAACAGAGCCATTGAAATCGCCCTGTATCAAAACTCATAAATGTCCAGAGAGCGAACCACATTCTCGCCTCGGCAATAAGAAAACACAATTATCCTGTAGTGCCACTGAGAACGACTTAGGGAAATTCTCTAAAGATGACAATATCAAAATTACCATCAAAGGCGCCTGTGCTACGGAATCAAGCTGTGACGATTCATTAAGCCCAAAAGATCCAAGAGGCTATCAAAAGGAGTGGTCCTGGTTGGCAGAAGACTTATGTAGACCCTCAAGACGATAATGTCAGGTGGTAGAGGAGCAACTGGAGTTCAGGATCAGATCCTGGAACACTAGGAGCTTCTCCCACCTATTCGAAGATCCCTGGCTGGACGTGCCTGACGTGGTCTGTCTTCAGGAAACTTGGCTGACTACTTGTCCGATCGTGGATACCTATGAAGTGGCATTCAATCCGGCCTTTAAAAAAATCAGAGGAAGATCTATGGCAGGCCTGCTGACACTTGTAAAAAAAAGTTCTGGGTGCTGTATTAAAAATACTACAAACTTGTCGCCCTTTATTCAAGTATCAACGTTAGCTTCGGCAGGGCCTAGAACTGACAATGTGACCCATTTCCATCTACTTAACCTATATTGGAACCATACTCTGGCCGGGACAACTCCTTTCATAGATCAAGTCTCATCAACAATTGACGATCTATTGCTCAAAAATGAGTCAAACATAATTATATGTGGAGACTTGAACATCAACTGCATGGACATAAGACGGAAAAACAACGAAGTCCTTCATGTACCGAATAATTTGGCCACTAAATGGATGGCGGAAATCGAAGCCAGATACCTGGTAATGCTAAATGGAAACACTGCCGGCGATATACCGGCAAAACCAACGTGGAGACGAGTCGCACAGAATTCTATCTTGGATTACTTTTCCGTCTCAGAAAAGATTCAACAGTCCACTCTGTCTGTCTTTTGTGGTAAAGCAGATGACCCAAAGTGATCATGAGATGACAATTTTAACCTTGCGAGTTGCAAAACAACCATCTGATAAATGCTGGAATCATCGGATCCTGGTCGAGCCAAATAGAGAGGCTGTCACTCCACCCTGATAAAGTCTCTAAAATTTCAGAAACGTTCATTAAGACTGATCTTGGAGTGGAATATGTTCATCTTCTACAATCGTTTATGGAAAAAAAACATGGATCGAGAAACCCTGGGATTGTAAACAAACATAAATTTGATGTTGAGGTCATGAGGAGAAAGAGGGAACTTCGTGCTACTATTAGACACACAAAATCCAGAGATCCCACAAATTTCTTGCAAGAAAATCATGCTGCAAAACAGAAATATAAAAACTGGATAAGATCTCACAAGGCTCTAATGTTCCAAAACGATGCAGAACTGATGCTGCTAAAGATGAGAAATAAAAACTCGTCTGAGTTTTGGAGTTTACTAAACAACGAAGGTGCTCCTCAATCTGCACTGATGACAAACATGGTTTCAAAAGTAGGGTGGTCTTCACATTTCAAAAATCTGTACAGTAAAAAAGGGAAGTGGTCGTCCCCGATGACACCAAACTTAACAAAATGGGACCTCACTTTCCCTAAAGCTGATTTGCTCCAGATAATTAAGAATGTCAGTGCCTCAAGGGCCCCGGGACCGGACGGCCTCACCAACTTCACTATAAAGCAGAATCCAGAACTATGGGCAGAGTTTTGCGAAGAGCTCTTTACCCGAATCTAAACTCCAAATTTTTGGAAGACTGCAATAATAGTCCCCATTTTTAAAAAAGGAAATCGTCTGTCACAATGGATTGTTGATAGCAACCACACTGATGTACGTCAGACGGGCTTTGTAAAAAGGGTCGGCTGCGGCCTAAACCTTTTGCTAATAAATTTGCTTAAGATGGAAGCAATTAGATCTGGAAGAAAGGTCTATTTAGCCCTGATAGACTTCTCCCATGCTTTCGACTCCATGGACCGAGAACTACTGTGGACAAAGATGACCAACTGGGGCTGTCCTGAGTCTATTAGCCGGCATCAAAGAAATCCACACTGCTACTACCATCAGAGTGCGCCTCGACCAATGCGGATCTCTCAGAGGAAATTAACACCTTCTGTGGAGTTAAACAGGGCTGCCCTCTGGCGGCGATCATATTTAACTAGTTTCTCTCGGACATTGGCATCTCAATTAACAAGCCTTGATCCTTTTTCCCCAAAAATACATGGCTCTGCTCTAAACTGGATGCTGTATGTTGACTTAATCTTGTTAGATACCACCCCAATCGGCCTCCAGCGTAAAATGAATGCAGTGGAACGTTATGTGGAAACCAATGGTCTGCACATCAATAACACAAAAAGTGAAATTTTGACGCTGCAAAACCTGCAAACAGGCCACCATCAGAAAAACAACAAATTCAGATGGCATCTAGGAAAAGAAAAACTTACCACGGTGGAAAGCACTAGATATCTCGGCATGCAAATTAACACAAACATAAATGATAGCCCTTGGATGGAGATTGCATAAACAAAATGCCGACACTTTGCTTCTCAAGCACTGATCCTAAACAAAAGATATGGCAAGTTCTCGCTTAAGCCAGTGATAACCTTTTACCAGCAGAAAGAGTGTCCCATCCCTCACATGGAGCTGAAAATGCTTTTGGATGCCCAGCTGAATTCTGGCCAACCCTAGAACACATCTTCTGGGTGAAAATTGTACACCTACCAAATAGCATCTCAACAGCCTGCCTACGTTATGAGTTAGGCTTGATATCTATTGAGGCACGGATCACGTGGAATGCCCTGGCCTTATTTAGGAAAACTACGCTGCCAGACGCTGCTCCACAATTTAAAATACTGAGCAAACCTGGAAATGCGAACCCAGACTGTTAGCTTTATGGTTTAAGAAATGTGAAGAGCTTCTGACCATGTATGAGACCAGCATCAAAACGCTGCAGGATAATCCGCTTTTGGTAAAGAAAGATCTGGGAATTAGATTGGATCCAAAACAGCGAAAACCGAAGGATTTCCAAAACAATGAGGGACGCTCCTAGTGAAGTAAGAGCATTAATAAACTGCAAAATTATGTGGTCTTATTCCCAGACAACAGGAGGAGGGCCACATACATGAGATTCCGCCTAAACCTGATTAGAACTAAAGATCGAACAAAGAACTGGGCTGGAAAGGATCAGTCCAATATCGTATGTAGGTTTTGTAAAGCCTGCGACGAAACGCTAAACATCTCGTCTTATTCTGCCCCTTCTTCAGATCTCTAAGAACTAAACATCTTGGCCAAATGTTAAATGAATATCCACTGAGGAATGCCGAAGAATGGTGGCAGCTGATGTTCATGGGTTCAAACACAAAACTGGCAAGGGTGTTAACCCTGTTTTTGCATGAGATTGAAAGGAGCCTTGAGATATCTGACACCGAAGTACAAGGACAATTAGGGTAGTGTTTAACATGGCTTAGTCATCACACGAAGCAAACTAATCACTCCCTGACAAGGCTCCTTTATCACTAAAGACACAAACCCTGTCAAAAGGATGGAACTTAATCTTATGCTTATGTTTTGTTTTGGGTTTGGACTAATTTGATGTGTTTTTAAAGGTTTGTACAAACCAATAAAATTAAAAAAAGGCCCTCCCTCATTTACACATCACCGTGACCTTCTGAACAACTGTGTCTGGGGTATGCAACCTACTTCCTTCAAGTCTACCTGGCTACAGGATCACCCTACCCCTTGGTCTCCATGTTCCAGCTTCCGTGTAAATAGGGTCCAGCCCCCTCAGAGGCCACCTTGACTGTCAGGGCGCTGCAGGCATTGGGGTTGTGTAGAGGGGAGCCTGGAGTGAGCTGTGGATGTGGTCCACACAAGGGGAGACACAAAAAACCCCAGCGCAAAGGGATATTGCATTTATAGAAGGCTTCTGTGCCCTCTTTGCAGGAACAAAGGCCTACAAACTCCATTTCCCAGCAGGCCCTGGGCCAGAAACTACAAAACCCCACCCACGTTGGGTGGAGCACATCCGCGCATGCGCGCGCGCACGTTAGCACGGGGCTTGTGCTTGAACTCCCGAACGAAGAGGACGTGTTCTCTGCAGCTCTGAGGAAGGGGACACTCACGGATGGCCACACCCCAGCCAGCCATCACCCGGGCCCCTCATACGCCTGAGATAAGTACCGCAAGCGCAGGGGAGCAGCTGCAGCACATGCTGGGAAACCCGTGCTTGGGCAGCAAAGCCGCATTCAGGGGCGAACAGTCAGGAATCTCCCACGCAAGGGGGCACCGGCCAGACTCATGAAGTCCCCTTGTTCGGCAAAAGATAAGTGCAGCATGTAGCAGCCATTAATCCAAAGCGAAAACCCACGCGAGACCCGCACCGATCCCACGAACAGTGCATATTATTTGCATGCATAATTAGCCATGTGCGCCATCTAAGGGAACCGCAACTGGGAACACGGCGTGGCTTGTACTGAAGTTGCACTGCGCCACGTGCGGCTAGCGGCACGTTTATTATTCTACGTGTGCATATTAACACGTGGATCAGCGTGAACTGTGGGGCCACGTGCGGCCTAACCACATATCGGAGTGAAACCCACTCAAGGGGGCATACAAGTTAGAACGTGACAACTTGGAGATGAGTAGGGGTGCATGAAGGAATGTCGTTGACCCACTGGATGCATCTGTTGTGTGTGTGTGAGGAAACACCCACAAGGTAGTAACTCATAACTCTCTTTGCAGCATTTATCTGCTCCGGAGACCAGACCTGAGAGTGCGCAGGCAGGAGGCCAGCACGTAAAAACAGAGATGTCCTTTTGCTCTAATTGTCTCATTGATAACAGACTGTAATGTGGGCATGTAATGTATATGCTGGTTTGGGTATGCATGTTTAATTGTTAGTTCGTATTTACCCTGACTCCCCCAGTCCTGTCCACCTTCCCTCTCATAACCCTTTTTCCGGTTATCCTGAAAACCAGTTCCTGTCCAACCAATGATTCCCTAACCCTCTTTCCCCGCTGGGGTCTCGGAGGTCTGTGTAAATTGTGACTTGCAGGCACCCAGACCGTGGAGGGGGTGGTTGGTTCGTACCACTCCTGCGCTTGAAGATTGGAGCCTGACAGAAGCAGAAGCCCAAGTGTAACAGGCGACCGAGTGGTGCGAACCAGCCTGTCATGGAGGAGCTTACCAAGGTCTTGCAGGACCTCCAGGCTGAGCTTGCTGCCACCAGACAGGATTACGCTGTTAGCTACGCAAGTGCGCAGTTTAGCTGCACAAACAGCCCCCCTGCCTATGGAGCCTACGCTCCCTACACCCGTACAAGTCCAGGTTACTCCTGAACCTGTAGTACCCTTAGCTCCACCTGAAAGGTATGCGGGAGACACCCAGAAATACCAGACCTTCATGACCCAATGCCAGCTGCACTTCCTTACGAAACCAGCAGCCTTCCGAACCATTCAAGCCCGGAACGCTTTTGTAATTTCTTTTCTAACTGGGGACGCTGCAGCTTGGGCAAACCCTTTAGTGCATAGGGATGATGGAGTGTTGTACGACTGGAATGAATTCCAGCTGGAATTCGGCAAGATCTTCAACCGGAAGGCAGCCGCCACATGTAGGGACAGAGAATTGCTTACCTTACATCACGGTAGCAAGGAACTGGTGACCTATGTCACACAGTTTAATAGGTTGGTCGCTGAAGCTGAGTGGCCACGTGAAAAGCAAATGTCTCTTTTACCTAGGGTTACGTGACGAACTAAAAGACCTCATAGCCCAGGTAGATCCACAGCCCCAGGAGTGTCCGTCAATGATTGATCTAGCATTAAGACTGGATCATAGGCAAGCTGAACGTCGCGGAGACGAGAAGCGCGGGGACCCGCGTCCCATAGCTAGGTTGGACCGCTTTGGGACTTCCCGTCCTCCAACATCTGTGGAGAGAGTGACAGGAGACGAGCCAATGCAGATAGGAGCTGTTTGCGGTCCTCTCACCAAACAGAAGGAGCGTAGACGCAAGGAAGGGCTATGTTTGTACTGTGGTACCTCGGGGCACTTTGTAAAAGAGTGCCCTAATAAACCTAAGCCTCAGGGAAACGCCTTGGCTTGGCAGTAGTAGGGGTGGTACAGTCGAGCCAGGCCGTGGAGATTGCCCCAGCAGTTGGTTTCAGCAATTATGCTCTGCATGTCACGTTGTCTGGTGTTAGGTTTCCTGGACCAGGAGGTTACGGTTACATTGTTTTTGGATTCAGGAGCCACCGGCAATTTTGTTGTCGCGTATGCTAACAAGCTGGGACTACCTTTGTGTAGTAAATCAACTCCGGAATCCGTCAAGACGGTCGATGGTACCGCATTATGTTGTGGACCTGTCATCCAAAGCACACTAGTAACCTTGCGTTGTCAGCAAAATCATCTGGAAGACATCCAGTTTGATTTGATTGCAGCACCACAATTCGGGATTATTTTGGGCCTTCCTTGGTTTTACAAACACGATCCCAAGATGGTGTGGTCAGAAAACAAGGTGAGTTTTTCGTCAGAATTCTGCCTCGCACAGTGCTTAAAATCCGAAAAGAAACCATGTATAGCCTCAATGGAACTCTTAGACATGAGTGCCTTACCCGCCGAGTATGCAGAATATGCTGATGTGTTTAGTAAACCAGCGGCAGAAACCCTGCCAACTCACCGGCCATTTGATTGCCGAATTGACCTAGAGCCAGGAGCAGTCTTACCCTGCAGTAGGGTATATGCGCTCACTGAAGATGAAACAAAACATCTAAAGGAATATATAGACACTAACCTACGAAGCGGGTTCATTAAACACTCTAATTCTCCAGTCTCCTCGCCATTATTCTTCATACCGAAGAAGACCGGAGACTTAAGAACGTGCATCGATTATCGCGGAATTAATCGTATCGCCATCAAAAATCGGTACCCATTACCGTTAATTCCAGTCTTACTGGATCAAGTGCGGAAGGCGACCATATACACTAAACTAGATCTTCGAGGGGCATATCACCTGGTACGAGTACGGGCTGGGGACGAATGGAAAACATTGTTCCGGACTAAGTTTGGCCTGTACGAGTATCAGGTGATGCCGTTCGGCCTGTGCAACGCCCCAGCTGCCTTCCAGCATTTCCTGGATGAAGTGCTACGTGAATTTCTAGATCTCTTCACAGTGGTTTGCTGAGAATTCAGGATTGCCCTAACCTCATATTAAGGGTGTCCCTGGATTAATATTGGAGGTGGTTTTTTAGTAGGGACGGTGGAGGGTGCCGGTTTCAATAGGGATACATGAAAGGTGGGGTGGATCTTCATTTGTTTTGGCAAGGCCAGCTTTACTGCCACCGGATTAATCACTGCAGAGATGGTAAAGGGACCCAGATATCGCGGTTGCAACTTACGTGGGCCGGACATTTTAATATTCCGTGTGGATAGCCAAACGCGGTCCCCTTGTTTATATGGAGGGCTTTGTCTCCTTTTCAAATCGGCGTAATGTTTGTATGACTGTTTTGCAGCATCTAAATTTTTTTTGTATACTAGACCAGACTTGTTGTGCATAAACATGATGCCCCCCGATTGTGGGTATATCCTCCAGGGATGGGCTGGGAGCTGAGGGCAAAACCCTAGGGTGGAAACCATAAACCCCGAAGAATGGGGTATGTTTCGTGGAACTATGGAGAGCATTGTTGTACGCTATTTCTGCTAACCATACATACTGCACCCACAAAGTTTCAGTGTCTGCAGTGTAGCAGCGCAAGTACTGCTCCAGGCCCTGGTTTAACCTCTAGGTTTATCCATCGGTTTCTGGGTGGTATCCCGAGGACAAACTTACTTTCATACCAATTAACTGGCAAAAGGCGCGCCAGAAGCGGGAGGTGAACTGTGGACCACGATCAGTAATTACTCGTGTTGGTAGTCCATGCAGTCGCACTACGCTTTGTAAGAACAGTTCCGCTACTTCTCCAGCTGTGGGTACCCCTTTACATGGAATAAAGTGACCCATTTTTGTGAGCGAGTCAACCACTACCAGAATGGAAGTGTATTTTTGGACAGGTGGTAAGTCCACAATTAAGTCCATGGTAACAGTGTGCCATGGGGTATGGGGAGTTGGCTAGGGTTGTAGTAATCCCGCCGGTTTTTGATGGCTGGACTTCTGTCTTCCACAAACGTCGCATTCTGTCACGTGTTTGCGCACATCCCGTAGCAGTGTAGGCCACCAAAAATGCCGAGCCACGTTCCGTTGGGTTTTGGCTACACCTGGATGACCCGCGGTAGTGGCATCATGGCACCATTGCATAACCTCCTTTCGGAGCTCTTCTGTGGGCAGGTATAATGCTTTAGCATAGTAGGGAAGTCAATTCACCAGGGAATGATGTAAACCCTTCCCACACCAATCTTGCAACTCTTGTGTAGTCATGGCTGTTTGTACATCTTCGAATATGTTAGGTCGTCCGACTACCCCGATAATTCGTGGAGGAGGCACGATAGGCCGATTTTCAATACATTCCTTATCGTCCGAATCAGGGTATCGCAACAAGATATCCGCTTTTTTGTTATCAGCTCCAGGCCGATAAGTAATAAGAAAATCGTAATCAGTGAAGAATAATGCCCAACGTAGTTGGCGTGGACTAAGTGTCTTAGCAGTTTTGATGAACTGTAGATTCCGGTGATCAGTCACAGTATGATGAGCCCCCATAAGGTAATGTCTCCATTCCTCAAAGGCCGCCTTCACTGCTAGCAATTCCCGATCAGCTATGGTATAATTAGCTTCGGCAGGAAGTAATTTGCGGGAATAGTAAGCAACGGGATGGAGCATTCCCGTCTGCACTTCTCGTTGTGAAAGAACCGCACCGATGGCGTGGCTGGAGGTATCCGTATCGACCACGAAGGGCTGAGCTAGATCGGGATGCTTTAGCACCGGGGCTCAGGTGAAAGCTTGTTTCAACTGCTGAAAGCCTAGTTCTGCAGCTTCGTTCCAAACATATGAACGTCCCTTTTTTAGTAAGGAAGTAATGGGGGTCACCAATTCCGAGAAGTTTTGGATAAACTGCCGGTAGAAGTTAGAAAAGCCTAGGAAGGATTGCACTTCCTTCACTGATTTCGGTGCTGGCCAGTCTAAGATTGCTTGTACTTTACATTGATCCATTTGTACCCCAGATGGGGTCAAAAAGTACCCCAGAAATTCCACAGTAGAACAGTGAAATTCACACCATGTTCTCGTAAACGTTGGAGTACTGCCTTGACATGTTTGACATGTTCGTGTTTGTCCTGTGAGTAAATTAAGATATTGTCGATTTGTTTGTATTACTTTATTGATTGGGTGGGATATGGCCCGGAGGACCGGTCTTGGGAGCCAGCCTGCAATGTGCATGCGCCCAGGTTGATTAGGGCGTTTCATCGAGATTACCCAGGAAAACCCAAACCCACAGCCTTCTGTGTGGGGGGAGTACTGTCAGGGCGCTGCAGGCATTGGGGTTGTGTAGAGGGGAGCCTGGAGTGAGCTGTGGACATGGTCCACACAAGGGGAGATACAAAAAACCCCAGCGCAAACGGATATTGCCTTATAGAAGGCTTCTGTGCCCTCTTTGCAGGAACAAAGGCCTACAAACTCCATTTCCCAGTAGGCCCTGGGCCGGAAACTACAAAACCCCACCCACGTTGGGTGGAGCACATCCGCGCAAGCGCGCGCGCACGTTAGCACTGGGCTTGTGCTTGAACTCCTGAACGAAGAGGACGTGTTCTCTGCAGCTCCGAGGAAGGGAACACTCACGAGGGGCCACACCCCAGCCAGCCATCACCCGGGCCCCTCATACGCCTGAGATAAGTACCGCACGCGCAGGGGAGCAGCTGCAGCACATGCTGGGAAACCCGCGCTTGGGAAGCAAAGCCGCGTTCAGGGGCGAACAATCGGGCTTCTCCCGCGTGAAGCGGGGCACCGCCCAGACTCATGAAGTCCCCTTGTTCAGCAAAAGAAGTGCGGCACGTAGCAGCCATTCATCCAAAGCTAAGACCCACGCGAGACCCGCACCGATCCCACGAACAGTGCATATTATTTGCATGCAGAATTAGCCATGTGCGCCATCTAAGGGAACCGCAACTGGGAACACGGCGTGGCTTGTACTGAAGTCGCACTGCGCCACGTGCGGCTAGCGGCACGTTTATTATTCTACGTGTGCATATTAACATGTGGATCAGCGTGAACTGTGGGGCCATGTGCGGCCTAACCACATATCAGAGTGAAACCCACTCAAGGGGGCATACAAGTTAGAACGTAGCAACTTGGAGATGAGTGGGGGGTGCATGAAGGAATGTCGTTTACCCACTGGATGCATCTGTTGTGTGTGTGAGGAAACACCCACAAGGTATTAACTCATAACTCTCTTTGCAGCATTTATCTGCTCCGGAGACCGGACCTGAGAGTGCGCAGGCAGGAGGCCAGCACTCAGAAACAGAGATGTGCTTTTGCTCTAATTGTCTCATTGATGACAGACTAACGTGGGCATGTAATGTATATGCTGGTTTGGGTATGCATGTTTAATTGTTAGTTCGTATTTACCCTGACTCCCCTAGTCCTGTCCACCTTCCCTCTCCTAACCCTTTTTCCGGTTATCCTGTAAACCAGTTCCTGTCCAACCAACGATTCCCTAACCCTCTTTCCCCGCCGGGGTCTCGGAGGTCTGTGTCAGCTGTGACTTGCAGGCACCCAGACCGCGGAGGTGGTGGTGGTTGGTTCGTACCACTCCTGCGCTTGAAGATTGGAGCCTGACATTGACTGCTAAAAATACCAAATCGCAGAGAACTCCAAGTAGCCAAACCCCCAAACCAGGGAAAAAGCCTGTAGGCAACAAAAAACCCTGGAAGAGTCTCCAGTAGATGACTTGAAGTAGCAGGAAATGTCAAAGCACATGTACAAGCACAATGATGGAACAACCAAGGTAGCACAGTTGAACAATGGTCCTACAGGATGGGTACCATTTACGGTACATAACATACAATGAGGATGCAACAACTGATGGGTAGTGTCATATCTCCGGTGTCCAGGCACAGGAGTGGCACGAACCAACCACCCCCTCCGTGGTCAGGGCGCCTGCAAGGTCAAACTTACACAGGCCTTTGAGACCCTGACGGGGAAGGAAGGTCAGGGATGTTTGGACAGGCATTGGTATGCAGGATAACCGGAAAGAGGGGCAGGAGAGGGGAGTCAGATTGGCAAGTGAAAGTAGTCAAAATACAAAACTATTTTTTCTTGTTGATATTTTAGCTGAAATAAATCAACTTTTTTTCAATGTATAAGAATACATTTTTAACATAATTAAATACAATTGAAAAAAGAGATATTTATATGGAAAAACAAGAAAATGTCATGCGCTTCTAGAGACCAGAAAAAATACAGCAAAAAAAAACAGCAAAAACGACAATCGACGCTATACTACAGAAATAACATTCAGTATATATTATATTAAAAATGAGGCATTCTATGTTTGATTATACAATTCATGCTCATACTGATGATCTACAACAAGTTATCAGGCTGCAACAATCATAAATTCATCAATTCAAAGGTTCTATTGATCAAACAAATGAAGTGCAGTAAGAAAACCCACCGATGCAATGAGTATACTCATGTTAGAATTAAGTAAAAGAGCCCATCTAAGATCTGGTGGGACATTAGCTACTGTAGGTATATGCTTCACAAAAAACAGATTTTGCAATGTACACAATGCTGGCCGTTCACATTCAATATTGACATGTTCTAAAGTTTGTTTGTTTGGTTTATTTATTTGTATAGCGCTCCAAACCCAGTGGTAGAAGGGCGCTTAAGAATACAGTTACAAAGTTTGAAAGTATCTTTGTTACATACTTCGAACAACTTATAATACATACATATAAGACCAGTTATCGTTAACAGATATCACTATACAGTGCAGCTACAGTACGCACAATTTACAATATAGATACAAAGCCTAGACCAGTTACCGCACAGGGTGAAAGGTTTGGTGTTAGAAGGGCTACTCATTGTTTAGGAGCCAGCTGATGTGATAGGTCATTGCAAAATCTACAAAAATTCAGTCCTTTTAATTGGTTTGCGTTGAGCTAGTATATCGCGAGTATGCCAGAGGTTGAATCGCATTCTCAAAATGCCCATACGCACATGGGTTGACGGAGATTTGAACAAATACAGTTCCACACTCCCCATTTTCTTGTCACCATATAACTGACTTGAAAAATGCTTATATTGTAGACCTAATGTCCGTGTCTTGATCCAGTCATCTAGGAAAATTTTCTTTTTTGCTCTGATAGGATTTTGTATAAGTGTTTCAAGATCAACATCTGCACTACTCATAATACGATACACATTTAGTCAATTTCTGGACAAACGGATGCGTTGATGTGAACAAATATGTGGATAAAGGGGCTAGAATCGATCCTTCATTGGTATTTACAAGACATTTTCGAAATAACGCACATGGTTGCCAATGGTATTTTGCAGTTAACAAAACAAGACCTAGTTTGTATCTCAACCATGGGCCAGGTGTTGATTGTGGAACATTTAAACTTTTTCTCCAAAATTTGGATTCTGTTTTATCCAAATCTTGTGTATTTGTGATAGCTCTTGCCTCCAACCCATACAATAACACTGGTGTTGCCTTTTGTTGCCAATAGTGTAATGCAGGACTGATAGAACATTTGCCATATTTATGGAGAATGAGTTTGGTTTGAGATATTGCCGATGTCAATTTGTTTTGTAATGTCTGCATATGCTCTATAGAAGCTTCAAATTGTGATCCCAGATATTCATAGCAGGGAACAATGTCCAAAATTATATCCTTGACCATCCAAGTATATTTAGTTCTATGAGTTGGTTTGGGCCTATAGACTATTACCTGTGATTTTTATTATTTATTTATTTTTTTTTTTACATTCATCGACAACTCATTCTCGTCAAAGTAAGTTGCAAGAGTAGAAATTAGCTTCTGTAACCCTGTTTGAGTTTTAGAGACCAGGACGAGGTCATCAGCATACCACAATGCTTGAATAGGAGCTGAATTCATTTTGGGTGAGTCAGATGCTATATTTAGGAAGATGGCTTGTACATCATGGATATAGAAATTAGAGGGCTGAAGCTAGGATACATCCCTGCTTCAGCCCTCTAGATGTTCCAATAACCGCAGACAGCATGCCCATCATAGTCAGACGGATCTGAATGGACGTCGAGGAATGCAAAGCAAAAATGTCAATCTGATCTTGAGGACATTGAGCTTAAATGAGTTTTTCATTGAGTTTCACTCTTGACACTGAATCAAAAGCTGCATCTAGATCAACAAATGCAAAGAATGAGGGTGTTTTAGTATGTTGCGCTTTTAATGAATTGAGGATGAAGAGATTAACTGCTGTCCCAAGGTAAGAAACAATCCCGGCGGTTGCTTGTCTGAGTCCATCGGTTAAAGTCTCTTAGGACTAAGCGATTGAAGATCTTGCCTGGGGAGTCCAAGGTATCTATCGGTAACTATCAAGGTAAACTATCGGTCGATAGTTCGAGGGTGTTCCACGATCTCCTTTTTTAAAAATTGGGACAATTATAGAAGTGCGCCATGAGGTTGGTATCTCCTTGGATCGAAGAATACGTTGAAAAATGTTGTTCAAGACGATTGCCCAGTGCTTAGGTTGTTCCTTTAGCATGTAGTTGGTAATGCCATCGGGCCCGGCAGCTCATGATGAAGATTTTGCTATTAGTTCCTCAATTATATTCTCAGAGCATTCCAAGGACCAAGAGGATGAAATTTGTTTTTATACTGAAAAAGATCAAAGGATTTGTCGGCATATAAATTTGTGAAGTGTAGTATCCATTGATTTTCAGTAACTCCATTTATTTGTGATTGCAACTGATGAGTGTTTGCATTTAACAGTTGCCAAATTTGTGAGGCGTTTTTATTCAATGTGGCTACAAGAAAAGCCTCCATCACGTTGAAAAAGTTTGCCTTTATGGGACCTGACCCAGTTTCTGTAGCGTGATTTCAGCGCTTTACGGGCTTTGATCCTCTCATTCCATGGGAGGTGTCTGGTTGTTCTTAATGCTTTTCAGTATTCTTGCTTTGCATGTGACATCTCAGGATCAAAAGTATGAATATGTGATCTTCTGGTCGGAATATGAAAGGTTTTATATGGTGACAGTGCATCAACATATGAGTTTAAATGATGAAATTCTTGTAACTTCAATGTTTCATTGAGCGCATTCAAGTTTTTCGGAGACCACTTAAAGCGTGTTTTTGCATTATTGATGGACAAATTTTGAGACATCCATTGACGCTCACATCGGTCATCATATTTAATCCTTGGCCAGGTTAACTTTAGCATGTGATGGTCACTCATCGCTTGTTCTATTATCTTGAAGCTTGATGCCCGCATAAAATGCGCTTCTGTTCAATATATATAATCGATGATGCTTGCTGAGACACCTCTCTGCCAGGTCATCTGTGGAGGAATATCACCGGGAAGTGAACCGTTGTTCATTCTCATGCCTGCATGCTTCATGAAAGCAGTCCATCTATTAACCTAGAGTTTTTTTCCCTTTGGTGGATTTAATGGAGTCGAGATTAAGATCTCCAACTAATATGACTGATGTTATTCCTGTGGTTGTTGCAATCAATTCAAATAGCTCAGATCTTTGTAGAAGAGGCCATCAGATATGGCTGCTGGATTTCTGTAAAGGTCAATTAGTGCCACAAGTTGAGAGTCCATCGTGATTTTCACAAGTTTAATATAGTTCGGGCAAGCCCAAGGATGCAATTTTAGACCTGCACTTGTTTTTACAGCAACCAACAAACCTGCCATAGGACAACCTTTTTGCGCCGTTACCGCTGGAATAGCAGATATTTCATGATTGTCCCATATCGGAGTAGCATTTAACCAAGTTTCTTGAAGGGCTACTATAGCTGCTTCATTAAGGTTATTGTTCTGTTCAGTTAGTAAGTTAGCATGCCCTGTTGTATTCCAACTTACTAATGTCAGGCAACTTGGATGATTTATTTTGTTGGCTTTTTGCTGCAATGATGGTTATGCTTGAAATTCAGAAGACTGCCCTGTTTTGGGTTGTTCAATAGTGCAGTGAATACACTGGCATTCGGAAATAGGAGATGTTGTATGTACTTGCGATTCAGATGGAGAATCACAATTTTTCCTTTCTGGATCCTGAGTGAGCAAAAACCCCATTTCGAAAAGTTCCATCCTGACTTGCCATAAAGTGTTCATCACCAGGCCGGATTTCATCCAAAGACGAACAATAGATAGATTTACATCGCAGATAAATTCTACTTGATCAATGTCAGATGAAGTTAAATCTCTTAGTTCCGGGACATCGTTGAAGATGTTTAACACGCTAGTGTAACGCTCACCTGATTCCCGTAGAGGCGCCGGTCTTGACTGGGCGTATACCGTATCTTCTAAGGTGATGTGTAACACACGGCTGGCTCTTTGGGCTGGACCCCTGTGCACTGTATGTCTGACTTGAAGGGTAAGGTGTCTGCAGATAGAAAATATGGGATTAATGAACTGGGTTATTGAATGTCTCTCTCTTCTTCCCTTTCTCTTCTCCTGTAGGACCCCAAAGGTTAACGCGCTCACCTTAGGTAAGTGAACGCCGTGCTCTCCATCTGCTTCGGAGCAGGGTGCTGAAACCAGTTTCCTCACTGGATAAGGGAAGCAGGCCTCTTGACTTCAGAGGACTGCTGTCTGTCGTTTTCTTCACGCACGGTAAGTTTCGAGTAATTCAAATGTCTTTAAAAGTCTTTAGTAATGTTGTATCTTGTTTTGCAGGGTTCCGGCGATGGCGAAGATGGAGCCCGTGTGATGAATAGAAGCGCCTTGAAGCACGTAAGTAAGCGCTTGCTGCCTGCTTCACGGCGCGCTCTAACTGTCTTTTTCCTTTGCAGGTATAAGTTCGGAGTGGCTGCAGGGTGCCGGAATACCCACTGGGTTAGATGTGAAAGGAGTAATGGCTCGTGAGTATTTAAGTTCCCCAAAGTCTTTAAACGCACCTTGTTTTATCTTTCAGATGCGGGATGCAGCGCCGAAGGCGTTGATGACAGCCGATGGATCAGGTAAAAGGAGCGCTGTCACTGAAGACCGTAATGCTAACCTGTTCTTTCTTGTCTTTATAGGTGTTGCTGAAGACTGGATTCAGGATGGTAAGCCTTTTTCCTTAGGCCCAGGATCAGATGCAGAAGACACGATGAGCGTTCTGCTGCAGAGGATGCAGAATAACACAAAGCAAGATTCATCCATCGGGTGTGGTTTAAATAGCCTCCTGTAGTGCTTAGGTGTCTCCTTCCACAGCCACGCCTAGGAAAGAAAAGAGTCCCTGCTTTCCAGAAGAGTTCCAGGGTTCTGAACCTAGGGAGTGGCTCCTGCCCCACCCAACAGGAAAAGTAGTCCCGAACAGAAGAGGATCAGAGGCTCAACTGGCAGGTAAGTAAGCAGCATGGTCTGCCGCAGGTAAGTCCACCCAAGCATTATGAGCCCGGCGCTTCCAGCGCTGGGACTGGGCACATATATGAGCCTGGCGCCACCGGCGCCAGGACAGAGTCCAAAAGGTCCCAATTGGGACCGGCTGGCGCTCGGAACCTGGGTTATGGGTCTGCTTCCAAGGGAGTTGGGCAAGTCCTGACCTCTTGGAAGCAGAGATCATGACAGTACCCCCCCTCAATGCCCCTCCCAAACCGGGCTTCTCCGGGGGTTTGGGTTTGTCAGGAAATGTTCGATGAAATTTTTTGATTAGGCGAGGAGCGTGGACATATTCAGCAGGTTCCCAGGATCTCTCTTGGGGGCCGTAGCCTTTCCAGTCAATTAGGTAAAATAGTTTAGATTTGGAGATCTTGGAGTCCAGAATGCTTTTGACTTCAAACTCGAGTTCTCCATCAACTAGGATAGGTTTTGGAGATTTAGTTAGTCGGGTTTGAGGTTGCACGGGTTTTAATAGAGAGACGTGGAAGACCGGATGAATCTTCATGTGCGGGGGCAAGTCCAACTAGACCGCTACTGGGTTTACTATGGTAGTGATGGAATAGGGACCAAGGTATCTTGGGTTGAATGTACGTGGCCCTTTTAGAGGTAGATATTTGGTAGATAACCAGACTTGATCCCCTACTTGATATTGAGGGGCTTCCTTCCGATGTTGATCTGCTCCTTTCTTGTATTGTTCTTTAGCCCTTTGAAGGTGAGAAACAGCTTCCTTAAAGGCTTGGGTGATTGTAGCATGCAGGTATTCTACTGCTGGTGTTTCAAGATCTTGGAGGGGATCCAACTCCGAGGTTCGAGGGTGACTGCCGTATAAAAGAAAAAACGGGGTTTTCCCAGTTCCCGAATGGACAGAGTTATTGTAGGCATATTCGGCTATCCAAAGTATGTCTTTCCAAGTTTTTTCAGTTTGTTGCAGCATGCAGCGTAAATACTGTTCCAGAGTTTGATTGGTCCTCTCGGTTTGTCCGTCGGTCTGAGGGTGGTGACTGGTCGATAGTCTCACATCAATTTGAGCCGACCGACAGCAACTTCGCCAAAAATGAGAAATAAATTGACTACCACGATCCGATATTAGAACCGAAGGAAAACCGTGCAGTCGGACGATGTTTTCCAGAAATTCACGGGCCAGAGTTGCTGCTGTTGGCAAGCCTTTGAGCGGAATGAAATGCGCCATCTTGGAGAATAAGTCCACGATTACTAGAATCGTATTGTATCCGGAGCATGGAGGTAGATCGGTGATGAAGTCCATAGAAAGCGTATGCCAAGGGCGAGGTGGGTTGTCAATAGGGCGTAAGAGGCCTGCTGGTCTTTCCTTTTGACTCTTGTTTTGGGTGCATACTCCACAGGACATTATAAAGTCTCTATCTTTTTTCCAAGACGGCCACCAGAAGTAGCGCTTGATCTTTTCTGAAGTCTTGGTCATACCGGGATGTCCTTCCATTAAAGAATCGTGATAACAAGAGATTACTTTTTTCTGTAAATCTGTGCTGGGCAGGTATAATCGTTCTTGAAAATACAACAAGTTGTCCTTTACTGCAAAGTCCTTTCCCTTTAAAGGCCAATTCTGTATGTCTGCTGGAGTTACAAGTTGCCTGGCTTTATCCTTAACTTCCTCTATGGATTGTGTGGCGATTACACCCAGGATTCTTTGTTCGGGAATGATAGGTACAGGTTTAGGGTTGATCAAGTGTTCTTCCACTCCCATTCGAGAAAGGGCATCGGCTTTACCGTTTTTTGTACCGGATCGATAGGTAATTATAAAGTCAAATTCGGCAAAGAATAATGCCCAACGAAGTTGTCTAGAGGATTGGGCTTTTGCAGTTTTCAAATATTGCAGGTTTCGGTGATCCGTAATCACAGTAACGGTGTGTCGGGCCCCCAGCAGATAATGCCGCCAAGCCTTAAAAGCAGACTTGATAGCCAGAAGTTCCTTGTCAGTAATCGTGTAATTGATTTCAGGAGGCGAGAATTTGCGGGACCAAAATGCCACAGGATGCAACTGATTGGTTACCGGGTCCTTTTGTGATAGAACTGCCCCCATGGCAAGGCTTGAAGCATTAGTTTCCACGATGTAGGGGAGTTCGGGGCGAGGGTGTTTTAAGATTGGTGCAGAGATAAATTTAGTCTTCAAATCCTGGAAAGCTTGTTCCGCCTCGGTAGACCATTCAAAACGTTTGTTTTTCTTTAACAAGGCAGTGATGGGCTGGACTAATCGAGAAAATTCGGGGATAAACCTACGGTAAAAGTTAGCGAAGCCTAACATGCTTTGCACACCTTTTACGGAGAATGGTGATGGCCATTTGAGAATTGCATCGACCTTCTTTGAATCCATACGTACTCCGCTAGGTGATAATATGAATCCCAAGAATTCAACTTCAGTCACGTTGAAAACACATTTTTCCAACTTAGCGAAAAGTTTGTGTTGACGCAATCTTTCGAGGACCATTTTTACGTGTTTCCGATGTTCAGATTCCGATGAAGAATAAACGAGGATGTCGTCAATGTAAACAACAACACACACATCTATGAGCTCTCTGAGGACATCGTTCATAAAATATTGAAAGGCGGCCGGGGCATTGCAAAGTCCAAAGGGCATGACCTGATATTCAAATAGCCCATATTTGGTGCGGAAGGCCGTCTTCCATTCATCGCCCTCCTTTATTCGAACCAAATGGTAGGCTCCTCTAAGGTCCAACTTTGTATATATGCATGCTTTTCTGACCTGGTCCAAGAGTTCAGGGATCAAAGGTAACGGATATCTATTCTTGACGGTGATCTGGTTCAGGGAGCGATAATCTATACAAGTTCTAAGGTCTCCTTCCTTTTTTGGAACGAAGAACAAAGCTGAAGAAGCAGGGGACTTGGAAGGACGAATAAACCCATTTACCAGGTATTGATCCAGGTATTGACGAAGGTGAAGGTTCTCAGGCTCGGTGAGGGCATAAATTCTACTACAAGGAGGAGTAGATCCAGGTATCAGGTCTATCTGGCAGTCATAAGACCTATGAGGAGGTAGAGAGTTAGCCTGATCCTTCCGGAAAACATCTTGGTATTCTTGGTATTCGGGAGGTAACTGGGGAGTCGTCTCTGAAGAAGTAGCTGCCAGTGCAACACCAGGTGGCGGATGACAAGTAGAGACACATTCTGGAAACTGGACCGTTCTTGCTCGCCAATCGATCAGAGGATTGTGTTTCTCTAACCAAGGAATTCCTAGAATAACCTGAAACTGAGGGGCCTTGATCACATCGAACACGATCTTCTCATGGTGTCCATCTTGACTTACAAGCGTCACTTCTTGAGTGGTATGCGTTACTGGTCCGGAGGCTATCTCCGTTCCATCCACCGTAGTAATGATGTCCTTTACAGCCTTGGGACAAAGAGTTAGATTCATCCTCAAAACCATTGCATGATCCACATAATTGCCGATGGCACCGCTGTCGACGTAAGCTTCAATTGCATGTAATCGATCCGGATTATCAGGGCTAATGAGGACCATAGGTATCACGAAATGCGAGGTCACGGAACTGGTTTTCACGCTCGGCAAGAGGACCTCTATTCTTGTCGGGCGAGGTCGTTTCCCTGCTCAGTTTGTAACTTTGGTAACTGCAGCTCCTACTGCCTTCTTGGCAGGTTTCACCGGACAGTCTCGAAGAAAGTGCCCTGAGTTTCCGCAATAGAGGCATAATTGCAACTGTTTTCTTCTTTCCCGCTCCTTTTGTGTTAGAGGACCTTTCAGGCCCCCTATTTGCATGGGTTCCCCAGAGTCTACTCCTTTGGAAGGAGTTGGCGGTTTGGAAAATACTCGAGCATCAAACTTGGAACGATCAGCCTTCCTGTTCTGCAGTCTGTGATCTATTTGAACAACTAAATCTATATAGTCCGAACAATCTTGTGGGGGATTCACTACTTGGCTAACACATCTTTGAGCTCTCCACGTAGACCTCTATAAAACAGCGTAATCCTTTTGTCCTCAAGCCATTGAGTTTCCACTATCAGTCTGTTGAAAGTCGCAATATAAGCCAAAAGGTCTTGATTACCTTGTCGCAACGAAAGAAGCTCATTGTCCAAAGCCTGCCCCTGTGAATGTCTTGCGAAAAGTTTTTCCATACTGAGCTGAAAAGCTTGAAAATCATGGAGGACCGGATCATCTTGATTTACTAGAGGGATCGACCAGTCTGCCGCATTACCACTAAGGTACGAAAGCACGAAAGCTACTTTAGCCTGATTAGTTGGAAATGCTGCTGGCCGGCATACGAAATGCAACCGACACTGATTGATAAATACTGCAAACCTCTTTGGGTCACCAGAAAATCGTTCGGGCGGAGCCAGAGGTACATTCCCAGGTAGGTTGATCTGCACTGGACTTATAGAGGATGTAGAAGGAAGATTTCCCCCAGATGCGGGTAACGGGGTCTGTCCGGCTTGTGACTGTAGCAATTGCCTAGCGAGATCATCTGTTCGCTCCTTGGAAATAATCAGTTCCCTTTTTAGAGCGTTGGTTTCCTGACGGGCTGCATGCACTTCTGCCCTTAGTTCCCCAAGCAACTGGGCTAGCTGGTCGGTATCCGAGGTTTCCATAGCGCCTGGACGGGAGTTTTGTGGTAGGCTTTGTGTTCTGTAACGCTCACCTGATTCCCGTAGAGGCGCCGGTCTTGACTGGGCGTATACCGTATCTTCTAAGGTGATGTGTAACACACGGCTGGCTCTTTGGGCTGGACCCCTGTGCACTGTATGTCTGACTTGAAGGGTAAGGTGTCTGCAGATAGAAAATATGGGATTAATGAACTGGGTTATTGAATGGCTCTCTCTTCTTCCCTTTCTCTTCTCCTGTAGGACCCCAAAGGTTAACGCGCTCACCTTAGGTAAGTGAACGCCGTGCTCTCCATCTGGTTCGGAGCAGGGTGCTGAAACCAGTTTCCTCACTGGCTAAGGGAAGCAGGCCTCTTGACTTCAGAGGACTGCTGTCCGTCGTTTTCTTCACGCACGGTAAGTTTCGAGTAATTCAAATGTCTTTAAAAGTCTTTAGTAATGTTGTATCTTGTTTTGCAGGGTTCCGGCGATGGCGAAGATGGAGCCCGTGTGATGAATAGAAGCGCCTTGAAGCACGTAAGTAAGCGCTTGCTGCCTGCTTCACGGCGCGCTCTAACTGTCTTTTTCCTTTGCAGGTATAAGTTCGGAGTGGCTGCAGGGTGCCGGAATACCCACTGGGTTAGATGTGAAAGGAGTAATGGCTCGTGAGTATTTAAGTTCCCCAAAGTCTTTAAACGCACCTTGTTTTATCTTTCAGATGCGGGATGCAGCGCCGAAGGCGTTGATGACAGCCGATGGATCAGGTAAAATGAGCGCTGTCACTGAAGACCGTAATGCTAACCTGTTCTTTCTTGTCTTTATAGGTGTTGCTGAAGACTGGATTCAGGATGGTAAGCCTTTTTCCTTAGGCCCAGGATCAGATGCAGAAGACACGATGAGCGTTCTGCTGCAGAGGATGCAGAATAACACAAAGCAAGATTCATCCATCGGGTGTGGTTTAAATAGCCTCCTGTAGTGCTTAGGTGTCTCCTTCCACAGCCACGCCTAGGAAAGAAAAGAGTCCCTGCTTTCCAGAAGAGTTCCAGGGTTCTGAACCTAGGGAGTGGCTCCTGCCCCACCCAACAGGAAAAGTAGTCCCGAACAGAAGAGGATCAGAGGCTCAACTGGCAGGTAAGTAAGCAGCATGGTCTGCCGCAGGTAAGTCCACCCAAGCATTATGAGCCCGGCGCTTCCAGCGCTGGGACTGGGCACATTTTGAGTCCAAAAGGTCCCAATTGGGACCGGCTGGCGCTCGGAACCTGGGTTATGGGTCTGCTTCCAAGGGAGTTGGGCAAGTCCTGACCTCTTGGAAGCAGAGATCATGACAGCTAGCTCTTGGTAAGTCATATTGCGGGTGTGGAGCAGCACAACATTTCAATATTTAAGTGTGATAATTCGCAAATGCCTTTTTAGGGTCCATCTTGTGGTGTTTATTGAATGACTCTCCAGTTGTAGATTGATTTTTTTGGAGGAGGAGTTTTTCGTCAGAATGCTCATCTTTTGACGTGGTAAAGGCTCATGCACAGGATCCTATCGTCATCGAAAGTAACTTTTTGTTGGGTTTCTTTCATTCGCTCACAAGCATTCATCATCTGGAGATGTTGCGAAAAATAAGATTCAATCATAGACTTGATGGTCTCGTTCTGTGCGTAATTCGTGCCAAATGAGGGCACATCCCTTAGACATTGGAGCAGAGGATTTCTCGAAGATGAATTGAGTTGAGTCTGCTCTACAACGCAAATCCTGAGAATGTTGTAATACTCCGCTTGAATGGGCTTCTTGTGAGGCTAGATTCACATCTTGGTTAAATTTCTTTTTTTGCTGGAATCAATGTCCTTAGTTCATTTGAGCGTTGTAGTAGATAGGCATCTACTGCATTTTTTATTTCATCATTCTGATGTTTGTTTCTTATGGGTCCTACTTGGTGTAATACCGCAGGCGAGGGAACCGAGTTCTTAGTATGCACAATCCCATTACTGGTTCTTGAAGGATGTAGTTTAATGTGGTGATTCTGATTCACTGAGTCAAGTACTGTAACAAGTTGATTTAATGGAGAATGATGCGTTGGAGGTTGAGAATGACTTTCTGTTTGATTTGGTGGATCTGTCTGTCCAGTCACTGAGTTAGTGCCAACCTGTGGTTCCTTAATACTCATCGCGGGACCTGTCAAATCTACAGTAGGAGTCCGTGAGGACAGAACACTCGGTTTATTGCCTCTTCTTGTTGGTTGCATTAGTTTAGTCATAAGGTGTCTGGCTTTACCTTTATGACGAGGACGTTTCGAAAAGACATCATAGGTTACTTTATTAGTTTGTTGAGAAGTTGTGACAGTGTTATTATCAACACTTATCCATGAAGAATTTGGATCAGCTGTTTTCAAGACATCTGTTTCAATTGGGCAAATAATGTGCTCAAAGGCTGGAAGGCTTGTTGGAACTGTTGAAGGTATCGTAATAATTTCAACACTTCTCGACAAGTCATTTATGAACAGATCTTCATGTTGAGATTTTTCTCTTTGGTATGGATGAGCTTGAATCCATGATGTGATTTCATCAATCTTTTCGGTTTGCAGAATGATTTTGTGTTGAAGTGTGTCTAAGAGCTTAAATAAGCTTTGAATCGTAGTGTTTACTGCCACCAGCGTAACTTCCAAGAGCCCAGAGTTTGGTGGTATTACTGTTTTTTCTCTTGAGGAAGTGCGATGTCGCGGCGTGGGTAATATGTATGATTCGGCCACGGAAATAGAAGAATCCATTGAACATCGTTGATAATCTGTGACCGAAGTTGTCAGTGACAAGCTCTTTTCTCGGCTGGTAGTTTGCTTGGGCACCTCTGTGAATACATGTTCATCATTTTCTTCATGGTTTTCAACTTCTGATATTTCTTGTATTTGATCTATTTGCGGCTTCAAGATCTTATCTTGTTCAGATTGTTTGTAGTATGGTGTTATCAGACACCAGGAGTTCCTCACGCATCTCGGGATCCACATCGCACAACTTGGGGTTCCTTGATGAATCCTGTTTTAATGGCGGACGTGTGTTATCCTGAGACGTTGGTTTCACCGGCATGTGAATTTCGTCAAGGTTCTTTGTTATAGGATTAGATGTATCATGTCGCTCTGAGTGAGGAAGCATGCTTGATTCATGTTGATTTTTCTGGGGAGTCGAAATAGTAACATGAAGCGGAGTATTTTTCAGAGTAGGGCAGAATTGCCTAATATCTTTACTCGCAGTTGAGTTTTTGGTTGTGATTTAGCTTGTGGCGTAAATGTTATTTTTGTGGTTGAAGACACCCTTTTTAAGTTACTTTTCGTTTTAGTCAAACAAACACTGATAGGAGAGTCTGTGTTATTGATTTCGGCATGTTAGATTTCAAAGTATACGGAACTAAACTCATGATGAAATTCAGTTAAAAAGCTAGTGCAAATCACAAAAATACTAAAGCAGTATTATAAATTAACACAACCTAATTAAATAATAATTAAAAACGCCACAGGCAATCGAAATAGCCTTATATAACACCTAATATTAAAAAAATAAAAAACAAAACTTAAAGAAAAATAGCAGAAAAGTAAAGAAGTAAAGAAAAAAAATTAAGTCTCCTAGCCGCAACTCTGCGGCAAAGCGGGACTTGAGGGGACTTGCTTGGGTGCTCGCGCGCGGTGCATGCGCACAGCAGGTTTTATAGTCCCTCCCCTAGATGCAGCCATGCCTTCTGGTATATGCAGTTCAAGGCAGGCAGGCAATCCTTTTTAGAATGTTCCAAATAATGCGTCCAAGAGTAGCAGCAGAACAGCAATCTCCCGCGGCAAAGCGGGACTTGAGGGGACTTGCTTGGGTGCTAAAACTACTATTTACGATAACACCTACTCAATCAGAGAAAACGTGTTCATCATGCACATTGTACCAAATGAGTCAAATGCAAGCCAAAGAGAGACTTATCTCTGGGTTGAGTGCTGGCCTCCTGCCTGCGCACTCTCAGGTCTGGTAACAGGAGCAGCTCAATGTTGCAAAGAGCGTGAGTTACTAATCTGAATGTGTGTTAACGCACACACACCATCCATGCCCCAAACTAAGTGACTTCTCCACAAACAAACACTCCTGTCTGCTACTTTGTACCCATACGTTAGCTTGGCCCCCTCATGGTTCATACACTGTCAATGCAGTAAGGTGGGCGCGTGGGAAATGGAATACCAATGTGTCAATCACACATGACACAATGGTCCCCATATAATGGTCCCGTATAGCGAGTTTCAACTTCAGTACAAGTTGTGTTCTGGCAGCCGCGGATTTCAATAGGTTTTGCATGTGGCAATTTGCACATGCAAATGATATGCACTGCACACAAGTCTGTGCCTCGCTGGGTGTCCTTGTGCGCTTTATCAGTTTCTGGCTAGGAACACTACTGCCCTAATAACTCTGCTTCAATGGAGCAGGGGGTACTTGAGGATATGCTCGATGGCCCCTGCATGTGCCCCTGACAACTTGTAAAGCCACTTGGCATTTGACCCTCAACGCATGTCAGCTGTACTGTGCGCTTCTCCAACAATGCCTGGCAAAGCTCCTCAGCACTGGTGATACTTAGCATGCATGTGCAAGTGGCCTGGTGGAAGGTTGGCTGGGGTGTGGGCCCTTGTGCTGCTCACCTCGCCTGGACCTCCTGGAAACACATCTGCTTCTGTCGGATGTCTGAGCACAAACCCTGTGCTTCTGCTTGCGCACACATGCACACGTCTGCACCACCGAACGTGGCCAGCTATCAGGATTACTCGTCCCTGTGTCTGCTCGCAAAGGTAGTATGGAGGCTCATTTTCCTGCAGACAGGGCATAAAAGATATTAATAATTCTGGAAAGTTCCCTATGTGTGTCTTTATGCTGGTTGTCACTCGGCCAGGTGACGGACCTACATCCAAACTCCTCCCACCATCAGTGTGACTTTGACAGGCCAAGGGTGCAGGCTACTGTCTACAGCATGAAGTGCATCAAGCACATATACAGGCAAGAAAATAACATGCATCACAATCCACATCAATTAATGGAGCCATCAATCACGTACTCACCCAAATTGATTACAGACATGGGGTGGATAAAACGCTACCAATCCCCACTAGGGCTGTTAACACAAGTAGTACAGCAGCAGACAGGCCACAGTAATAACGAAAGTCCAAAGCCCTTGTGTAAATGTTTGTTACACCGAACCATCCTAGCAAGCCCATGGATAAGGGAAGCAGGAGTGGCCCATGTGAGTCAGGACCCCAAGCTCCAAACACATACACGAGACAAGCTTGAAGGGCCCAGCTGGAACAGACGGCGGATGCTTTCAAAAGCCACAAAGCACCACACCATCACATGAATACACAATAGACAAACAATATTAAACTATATTAACTAATTAAACTAACAATGAAAAACCTACATAACCTAATTAAAGTAACTATCAAATAGTTAATATTAACTAACTAAACTAAAATCAAAAATGGCCACATATGACCCGGTGGGGGGGCACCCAGGAGGGGGGGGTACAGGGTGCACCTCAACACCCACATGCGATGATGAGACAAAAAAACACCTCCATGGGCTCAACACCTGCATGCCATGACCTGTGTGGGAGTTTTGTCCGAGTCTGCCTCTTCCTGAAAATGAGGACGTAGCACAGGAGCCTGACCACGCCTAGGTGAAGCTTGCCCCTCGTCGGCAGCAAGCCTGCCGGACGGGTGAGCCTGCCGGACGGGTGAGCCTGGTTCTGTGCGTTGATGACACGTAGGTCTGCATGCAGAACTTCCCATGATGCTTGTGCTTCCTCTTGCAAGGTAACCCGTGGAACACAGAGTTCTTCCTGCAAGGCCTGTTGTAACGCTCACCTGGTTCCCACGGAGGCGCGGACGTGGTCTGGACGGCAGTGGCCTCTTCGAAAGAGATGTTCAGCACCCTGAAGATGGAGTGGGCTGGGTTCCCAAATCCGGCTTGTCTGGCTCGGATGAATACCCTTCTGTGAGCGAAAGGAAGGGTTAATACTCTGCAGGTTTTGTGTTGATCTCCCGTTCCCCTTCTCACCCTCCTTGCAACCCTTCTGTAATTCCCTGTGGAGACTCACCTTAGGGATTGAAAAGGCGAGCTCTCCATCCTGCTTCTGATGCAGGGGCGCGTTGGGATCCAGTTACGTCACTGGATAGTAAGTTCGGGTTCGCTTGTCTGTTCCGGTAAGTACCGTAAATGTTTATGGCAAGCTTGAGTCTAAACTGTTCCTCTTCTCTTTTGCAGGTAATGGAAGACTCCGGGCTGAGGGCGGTTTCCGTCGAAAACCTGATTTCAGGTGAGTTTTGGTGTAGGCCCACTACTGTCTTTTCCTGTCTCTTTTTCCTTAGGGGCCGGAGTTCGAGAATGCCGAAGAAATTGAGCCGGTACGAAGCAGAAGCTGAGTCCGACCTGTAAGCAGGTAAGTTTTAAAATAGTTTGTTTGCTACGGTTCTTGCATTCACTAATGTGATGTTTGCTTTTTCCCCATAGGGGCCGGGGTGCTGAAATGACCAAGGAATGGCATCGACCCGAAGGTAAGAAGAACTAGCTTGGCAGGTAAGTGCTTCTTGGTTATTTTCCCCTTCTCACCTTGCTTTCTTCTCTTCGTCTCCCCGTAGGTGCTGGAATGCTGCAGGAGATCCGGATGGGCGTCGCAGAGCCGAAGGCGCCACGTGCAGGTAAGAGAAGTGCGCCGAGATGTATGCGACGCGGTGAGTATTTAAAATGATGTCTTTTTGCAGGAACGTTGGCGCGCTGAATCCGGAATGCAGCTTTAACAGGTAAGGTTTGTTTTCACCTGTTTCTTCTTCCCGTTTCTCTCCTTAGGTGTTTCCAGGATGCTGGCAGGCGTGGTCGAGGACTGGAGCAGGAGCAGGCACGGTGAGCGTCCAGCTGCTATGAGCAGAACGAAGCGAAGCGTGGTTTGCTGTCTGGGCGTGGCTTAAATAGCCTTTCAAGTAGTCCCAGGTATGTATCCTTCCACTGAAGGTATGTATCCTGCCACCAGCCACACCCGTGTTGTTAAGTAGTTCCTTTTTCATCTGGAAGTTGTAGAATGATCTGCCAGGTAAGGAAATTGCAGCATGGTCTGCCAGGTAAATTTGCACCAAACACTGTTCCTTCCATATCTTGTATGAGCCTGGCGCCGATGGTGCCAGGACTGTTATCCCTTATGAGCCTGACACCAACGGCGCCAGGACTGAGTCCAAAGAGCCCCTATCTGGGGTGGCTGGGACTTCCCTAGTATACATGTTGCCTGCCTCTGAGGGTGCCGGGCCCTGTCTGGCTCCTTGGAGGTAGGCATCATGACACCTGTCTGGACAACTGATGCACCTCCCGGCAAGCACGTAGCTCAACCGAGATGGTACATTCAAGCTGCGCAAACCTCTCTTCTGCTCGCTCGCTCCCTCTGGGTCATCATGAGCACACCCAGAGTGGATCTGAGGGAAGCATACTCAACATTCATGGCCTCCATGTGTGCCTCTGTGTGAGCAACAATTGCTTGACGCAAAGACACCATTTCAGCCTGGCATGCCCTGTCTGAGCGAGCGGCCACACGTTAGGGATGTTATCAATTGCTGCCCCCTGCCGTTCTGAATTGGCAGTCATGCCTTGCTCGCACTCAGTATACCTCAGTGGCGCGCGGCAACCACGTTGCTGGGCTTGACACCTGCGCGACCCATGGACTGGCCATCCTTGTTGGGTTGGCACCGCCCACAGCTGCACGACTACATGCCCCCGTCAATGTGATGGGCCAGGCACATCAGCAACTGGTGTGGAGGGTGACCCTGCGTCCCGATCCACCACACTCTGGCCTCTCAGTGTAGGTGTCGCGGACAGAGGAGCATCAACATCAGAATCACTCACCGCTGACATATGGACCTGATGCACATCCAACTCGACATGGACGTCGGAGTGGTCATCTGGGCTGGACTCATTGTCGGCCAAAGACACGATGGTCTGTAGCACATGTGCGTTCTCGTGGCCTACCACCCCACGACCCCCACTTGTGCCGGGTTGCTGTTGTGATAACAACCCTGTGGCTGGAATGACACCATCCTCTGGCTCCATTGCGTCATCATTTGAAAAGTGGAGGAAAAAAAACATTAGTGCACATGTTAGCACAAATACACACATAGACATCACACGGACAGCCAACACATGTCGCACACAAGAAAACCTGCCATGCATGCCAGGTCACTTTGACATTGCATCAGTGAGAGAGTTACACAGCTTAGAAGTGTGTTGATGCAGTGCAGAACATGTGTACGTTACCCACTATCTACATGAACAAGTACTTCATGATGTGTATCAAAAAAACGTGAAGGCAGTGCAAGGGCAAGTTCAGGCATCACGTGCAATGTGCATGCAATGGGTTGCATGGCTACAAGCAACCACACCCTGAGTGAAAATGCAGGGATGCTTTGCATGGTAGCAAAAGGGTGACCAGAGACCTGTGTATTAGCAGACAGTGTTGACTAGCATCAATTGCATCATCTGAGTCAACTGAAAACACAGCAGATGATGGGCCAGTAAGCAGGACACATGATGAACCTTCAGTAGTACACCCATGTGTGCAGAAGCCACTACACCAGTTGGACAGAGTCAGTGGGCCTGAAACAGGGGGAGGACTGTGCCCCACACAGACTGTGACACCCTAAACATGTGTGATGCAGGACTGAGCCAGAGTGGGCATGGGATGGATGAAGAAATGCCATGAAATGTAGGTCATCCTGGATGCGTACTACAATGATCATCCAGTCAAGGACACATAGAGGCATGCATGGAATGCGCATGTCCCTGCGGAGCATCTGCCATCTGCACAGTCCAAGTGAGACACCCTGCGTGAAGGGCAGAGGATGTACCCCACTGTATGTGTCTGGCAGGTTGGCTGGTGGATGTTCGCATGTACACAGGAGGCTTGAACAGGCCATTGCAGTATGCCAAAATGATGCACACCAGTGCAATGGTGAAATTGGGGTGCAGGGGGGGGTGGAGGGGCAAGGGGGCATGCCTACGTGGTGTACCCGCATGCAGGCAGAGGACATATGCACGTCAGTCATGCAAAGACATAGTCCCAGTTCTGAGAGGAAAGACTCCCCTGGCTACATGCAGAAGGGCCAGTGAGCTGGAACATGGACCAGAGGGGCATCCGGGTGACTAGCATGTGAGTAGGGTGCAAGTGTGGTGATGACAGTCCCCGTCTGCTCTACATGTCCACCATCCTGCACAGCATGCACGCATCAGTGAAGCATTGCATGACTTGCACTTGACAACCATCTACACATGACATGTAGTGGCAGTCGTGCACAAGACATCACACAAGTAAAACTGTCATGATGCCCGCTCCCAGGGAGCCGGTTCAAGCCCTGCGTCCCCGAAAGCGGACATCCAGTCCCCAAGGAAGGACCCAGCAACCCCATATAGGAGCCCTTTGGACAGTGTCCTGGCGCCTATGGCGCTAGGTTCATAAAAGACATCAGTCCTGGCGCCATAGGCGCCCGGCTCATTATGGGAGTGCTTGGGTGCACTTACCTGATGCAGACCATGCTGCAGGATCCCGGCCTCCTTGAGGCCTGAAAGGAACTACTTTACCTGTGGGATCAATTTACCATCCGGGCGTGGTCAGTGAAGGATACATACCTGATTGGAGGAAGGATACATACCAGGAACTTCTTCCAAGGCTATTTAAACCCCACCCGAACAGCCACACGTGCTTCGCGTTGTTCTGCATCTAGCAGCTGGACGCTCGCTGTGTCTGCTCCTGCATGCTGACTTCTGCCACGCCTGCCAGCATCCTGAATCACCTGCAAAGGAAGAGAAGAAGAGAACAGAAGAAGGAAAAGTCCTTACCTGCTAAAACCGCATCCCGGAGACATCTCGCCGACAATCCTGAAAAGGAAGACTTTTATTTAAAAGCTCATTGCGTCGATCGCTGCAGCGCCGCATTCCACTCACCTTTACAGGGCGCCTCCATGTTCAGCAGCGATCATCCGGATTCGCAGTCACGCCCCCGCGCCTAGGGAGAAAAAGACCAGAACAAAAGGTGAGAGAGAGAAGGGAATAAGGAAAGCTAAATCTCCATGTTAAGACTTACCTGCTGATTCATTCCCTCTCCATTTCGGGTCCGTGCCGCATCCTGGCATTTCCGGACCCCGGCCCCTAAGGGGAAAAAGAGACATCAGCGTTAATGAGCGAATGAAAAGACATTACCAAAAAACGCTTATTAAAGACTTACCTGATTTCTACAAGGATTTCACCTCTCATCTCGGGTCGGTGCCTGTTCCCCGGCATTCCGTACCGCGGCCCCTATGGGGAAAAAGACACTAGCATTAGTACATTAATGCATGGACACAAGGGGAACCTCTTATCAAAAAACTTACCTGGAAACCAAGCAAGTTTGGTTCTCACCAATCCGAAAATCCAGTGAAGTAACTGGATACCAACGCGCCCCTGCATCAGAAGCAGGATGGAGAGCTCGTCCTTCCAGACCCTAAGAAGGATACTTCTGCGAGCCAGACAAGCCAGATTTGGGGGCCCGGTCCAGTCCGTCTTCCGAACCCTGCACATCACCTTAGAAGAGGTCACAGCAGCGCGAACCAGGCCAGCGCCTCCGTGGGAGTCAGGTGAGCGTTACAAAAACACACATGGGCTTGACAAACACGCAACAACACTCACTGGATGGGGCATCAAAGTCCTGCATCTCTCCCACTCCTTCGACCAATTCTGCCGGTAAGAATGCTGCAACGAGTGACTCGTGCGGAGTGAGGTCATCCTCCTCAGGTGGTGGTCCACTGCCAGGCACCAGAGTCATGCTGTAATTAGAGGCACGCTTCACTTTAGCGCTGTGTTTGAGGTCATCCCAACACTTCTTGCACTCGGCAGCTGTGCGCACCTCATAGCCGAATGCACACTAATTATCCGCAACATGCTTCCAGTGGGTATTCCGATGGGCAGCCGTAGTTTGACAATTCGGCCCCACTAGCATCTCAAGGCTGTGGTCCTGCACGTAGTCCACAAGGGAGTCCAGTTCCTGCGCACAGAAAGGTTTCTTCCTTGACATGCAGGAGGCCCGTGGCTGTCTGGGGTCCCAGCCTGTGCTGCAGGTGCAACCTTCCTCCTCTTGGTTGGTGGTGCAGACCCTGGCTGGTGAATGCCGCCCTGATCAGTATGGCCAGTGGCACTAGTGGATTGAACCAAGGGAGTGGCAGGTGGAAGGACGGCCGAAGGCCTGACTTGCGTCAGTGGCTGCTGGGTGCCCTGGAATGGACCCTGCGCAGCAACATCTGCTGTGCCAGGGTCATTGACCACAACTGTCCTGGTTGGTAGACTCGCAACCGGGCTGTTGTTGGCTGCATCTGCACTTGCCAACACCCGGCTGGTCGGGGCAGCAGATGACATTACTGCCCCAGGGACACGTGCCTCGGTCAGGGCAGCCCTGCATGCACCTACGGTGTGCCTCCTGACCTGCTGGAAATCTTCCATGGACTCTTCAAGTGCCAATGCAGCCTGTGCTGGCAGATCTTGAGCCTGGGTGGTGGTGGTGTCACAGCTGCACCTGCAGCTATCACTACCCTTGGGCCCGTGGCAGTCGATGAAACGGACGCTGGGTCACATGGGTGCCAGTGCCAGATGCAAGAACTGCATCTCCCGGAGCCGCAGGAGGTGGTGGCATGACTGCACCAACACGTGGCACAACATCGTCCCGAGCTGCCGCACCCCTGCCTCTTCCCCCTCTGCAGCCACCCTGGAGTCCCTCTACTCCCTGGTCACCCAGGCCACAAGACGATGTCCAGCTGAGGCGCCCCTCACCTTTCTTGGCCTCCCAGCCATGGCACAAATGGAGTAGTGCCAATGGGAGGTGTACACGACAATTGTCCTGGGCAATTGGGGTGAAGGGGGTGGGATACAAGATGTTAAAAGCACCCCTGCACCTGTAAGGCTGTATGTGACCCTGGTGATGAAGTGACGGGTCACGTAACGCTCAGGCACCCCAAAACTGCAGTAAAACCATGCACGGAACCCCCGGTAGCCCACGTGTGTGGAATTAACCGGCCGCAGTACGCGGTGGCACTCAGGGACACGGAAAACACGTACGCGTGGACACGCAGGCTACTATGACCTCAAACGGGTACGCGATACACAGGGGCACCCGTAGTGGGAAAAATAGCATGCGCGACTCACTGTTAGACTAGCGTGATAATGAAACACGCGTAGCCAATACCCCCACCAAAAAGAGTTACGTCCTTAATCCGCTGTGAAGTTGTGATGGTGCGCGAAACAACACGAAGTAGCAACGCACACGTCGGTCTCCACGAAAAGCATGTACAGCGAACTGCTGGCCCCGCTCACCTTTAACCCGTGCTGAGGTAAACGCCTGTGTGTCACGTCACTTAGGCCCTTTCCTCGGATTACATTCATTAACACTCGGATGTGCTGTTTTTTCACGTGCTGAATCACTATGCACCCGTGACGAGGGAAATGCCCGCACGTGTAACATCACAGACGCGCTTACGCGCTAAGGCCTTTCCTTGAATTGCACACTGACGGGCAGTTTTTTTCACGTGCCAAATCACTCTATCAAGCTGGCCACGCGACAACACACAGAAGACCACGCTCCTGCCCAGATGGCCATTTTCCTGCCCCCCAGAGCCCAGAGCACGCTCCCACCTGCAATCTGCTGCTGCCCACATGCCCTGCTATTTGGTGCCTGCACGTCAGCCATGTGCAGGGGTCCAGTTGCTGTGTCCACCCCTGCTGGAATTGGACTCCCGACTGGTATACCATCGCTCCACAGCCCAGCCCCAGGACCCATTTGCCCACCCACACCTTCCTCGGGAGTCGCCATGTCGGGGCAAACACCATCAGAGACCACTGGCGATGCCCAGCCAGAGGTAGAGGGCTGCCAGCTTCAGCGATAAGGAAGTTGGTATCCTGGTGGAGCAACTTCTGGGGCATTATGATGCTCTCTTCACACCATTGCGCGCCGACACGGAAGGACGGGAGAGGATCTGGGAGGACATAGTGGTTGCGATCAACGCAGAGGGGATGGCAACCCGTGACATCTAACATGTCCGGAAGAACTGGGAGGACTCCAGGACCCTCAGCAAGGCCCGGCGCCTATTGAAGGCAGAGGATGCAGAGGGGTGCCGGGTCAGCCTGACCACATCCAGATGAGGGTCCTGGAACGCATAAACCCAACGCTCCAGGTCCAGATCCTTCAGAGGCAGATCCGCCTGGAGTTGCGCGGTAAGTGGCCATGCATTGCTGTGTGAAACGGGGCATGTAGCAGTGTGCTGGTAGTCATCTACTTGCCTGTATGTGTGACATGGGCCATGTATGGATGTGTGTGCAGGGACATCATGGTGCTGCATGTGAGACCAGTCATGTGTGAACCACATGGATGGTGCATGTGTTATAATCAAACATGGGGAGCAGCATGCGGAATGCACACATGAATGCATGCCTGTCTCTGTTCTTGGACATGGATGGGGTGTGAGAGATGGGTGCTGCTGTCATGGACATATATGGTGTACGTGTCTGTGTAGCTTGTGTGTGACTTTGAAACGCCATGGATGCATGACACATGTCCGTGACGATGTGTTGATTCACTGACACAGTCTAGTCATCCTTTTATCCACTGTGTCTGTGGTGTACGAGGCCAGATGCATGACGCTCCGGTGATGTGTGTGCATGGGATCAGTATGACCCATGATGCATGTGAGTTTAAAGATAACATTGTATGTTAATAGAGGCCCTGGGACATGGATGCAAATGTTGATTGCATGTGCCGTGCCTGTTTCTGCATGAGTTTTGCCTGCATTGACCCATTTGTTGTGGAGGGACATGATGGAAGTGACTTTTGACAGTGCCACTCATGTGCTATTGCTTCCTGTCTAGGGGACCATTGTACAGTACCCTGATGCTTGTGTTCTATGTCTCCCTCTACACAGCGTCGAGTGAAGAAGAGGGCGGAGACGGAGCTGTGGAGCAAAGCGGCGGGGATGCCTCCACCGGCTGGCGACGCAAGGCCCAGCCACCCTCCAAGGAATTACCATCATCCACAAGCGAGGGGACTGGTGCCACGTCTGCCACTACGGCTGTAGCGGAAGGGGCGGGTGAGCCCCCACAGGGGCTTGTGATGGCGGAAGACTGTGCAGAGCCATCCAGGTTGATGGTGTACACGGAGGAGGCCGCTACTGATCCGCATATGGGGCCTGGTGGGGGTGGTACCAGGGGCAGGAGGCAGCACAGGTCGCTGCGGAGGGGCCTGTGCATGTCCCTGTCCCTGACCCTGTGACTGCACCAGCAGGGATGCCCCGTCCCTGGCACTCCACTACCTGCGGATGAGGAGACCCGTGACCGTATGGAGTCCATCCTGATTGGTGCCGTGTTGCGCACGCGTGACATTGGTGATGACGTGCATGCTTCCTGGGGGGAGCACGCACGCCATCACGAAGAGCTGCGTGGCAACGTGGCCCAGTTGGGAGGGGCCCTGGTCGAATGGCTCCTACATGTGTCGACCACTCTGGCGGCCCTCCTCCTCTGTGCAGACTATGCCCCGTCATTCTCCCTGCCGTCTCCCGGCCCAGATTCCACCAGGGCCCCCTGTGGACCTGGCCCGACCAACGCAACCAGCTTGGTGGAGATCACATCCCTGCCACAGTCGGGAGTCGGAGGTACAGCAGGGGTGGACACCCCACCAACTGGAGACTAGCAGATGGAGGATGTGCCGGCATCATCGGGCAGGGCACATGGACGACAGCAGCAGGCTCACGGTGGGAGAGATGATGGCTCGGGGCCATCAACATCAGAGGGGCAGGCATCGGCCGGAGGCCAGGAGGACCCTGGAATGGGAGTGTCTTCCATGTGGCAGCGGTTGGGCCAGCAGATAGATGTGGAGCGGCGGCGGGCGGAAGAGGAACGGCTCACTATGGTCAGGGCGGAGTTCTCCATGCGCAGGGCGTTGAGGCGGGCTGAGTGCCTGGAGGCAACTCACAGGGAGTTGGAACAGGCCATGACTGCATCCCTGCGAGACCTCAGGGACAGGGGAGAGGCCCGCCTCCGGGACATCGACATGGAGTTCGATGATGCCCTGGCCCAGGACATCACAGAGTGAGCCGTAGGACTTGCCCTCCACGATTGCATATAGTTAATTAACGTTAGGTTTCCTTTCTGTTTTTATTTCTTTTGGGGCGCTTGGACAATGCCCCACCTTTTTGTATATAGTTGTTCATTAGGTAGGGTTTTTCGTAGGTTTCCTTTCAATGGTTGGGCTCATGGACCCTGGATTTGTACTTTGTATATAGTTCAACACTGGATTTCACTTTTTTTTTTTCCATGGATCAATGGTCTTATTTTTTCACTTTGGATTTGTTTTGACGGACAGACACTTTGGATCCATGTGCTTTTGGATTGATTTGGATTCTGCTTTCACACAAATTTATTTTATATTTTGGACATGCAGCTTTTTCTTTTTCCATTGTTTCATTTCCTTCCCTTGCTTTTGTGTTTAATACATTTTTATTTCATACTTCAATGTGTGGTATTCTCTTTGAGAATACACACATCATGACATGCATGAAACCAATCACTTGCACCCATTGTGTGTGTGTGACGGAAATGTGTTGATTTGCATACTTGCCATTTGGGATGTATCATGTGATGGGGATTTCAATGTGGGGTGGATGTAATAATTGGTTGTGTGTTTCGACTCGGGTGGGGTGTGGTTTGGGTGGCCATAAGGCCCATGATTGTGGATCGTGATGACGTGTTGGGGGAGGGGACATGAGTCGTGGCCTGCTGGCAGGTGCCTGTTACTGCTGGGTGGGTGGGGGTGCAGGGGACATGTGTCGGTGCTCGCTTGTGCATGGTGACATGTGGGCTGGCTGGGGGGCATGGCCAGGGTGGATGGGCTGCCTGTGGGGCATGGCCAGGGGTGCAAGGTAGTCCCCTGTGTTGTGAGCTGCCTTCAGGGCCTGGGGAGGCGGAGCGGGCACATTTGGGAGGACACACTGCCAATTCGCGTTGGGGCACCCCAGGAATACACGTACCCCGCTCGCCCAAGGCCTATCGCATGTAAGACTTCCTGCGCACCCCCAGAATACATGTACCCCGCTCGCACAAGGTCTATCGCGTTTGAAACACCCCGCGCACCCCTGAAATACACATACCCTGCTTGCACAAGGCCTATCACGTGTGAATCTTCCCACGCACCCCCAACTACATGCAGGGACCCCATACACCCTGGGCATGCCCCACAGGCAGCCCACGCTATGGGTGAATGGGGGGTTTCTACGCTCTTTACCTGGTGCGAGCGTGATACATGTATTCAGAAGGGTGCGCGGGGAGTTATACACGTGTTTTCGCTGCTGCGGGAGGGGTACGTGTATTCTGGGGCGTGCATGGGAAGTTTTACACGCGTTTTCGTGGGTTGGGGGGGGGGGCTGTATGCTGGGCCACTGGCCTTTGCGCCATGTACTGGATTTGTGCGCTGTTCATGGTGCACAGGGCGGGGCTGGGGGGGTGTAACTGGCACTGCTGCAGGGTCACTGCGCCACGGCTGGTTATGGATGTTGAAATCCATGAATACGCTGTGCGCTGAAATGGGTTTTGTCGCACGCGGCTGGCGCACGTACACTGCGCGCCAGCCGTGTGCGCCACTTGTGTGCAGAATTCTATGAATTACCCCTTCTTTCTCTGTTGGGTGGTTATTGGATGGGTTCACCACAATGCTCTCATGCTCCTTGTGATGCAGGGTTCTGTTGGCCACCTCTACTGCTATTTCCTAATGGTCCTAGATTTCCTGTGTGCCCTGCACGAAAGTTGTTGCGTTTACTCTGTTGACGACGATTAAAGTTGCCACGATTAGGTAATGGATCACCATTTGTTCTGCCCTCACTTGAGCTAAATTAAGTTGTTCTAAAGCTGACTGTCGGCCTGCTGTTATTCCTGCTGTAATAGTCATCCTGAGTGTAACGGGATGCCTTCTCGTGGCTAAAGTTGGTCAAATCGTTATTCATCCTTCGAACTCTCTCTCATGGTCTTCTTTGAGAGAGTTAATCTCTGATAGAAGGGTATCAATTATTTTTTTATTCATCGCCAACGGTACAACTTTTTGGATTTCTTCTAGCGTTTTGGGGTCCACAAGTATCTTTTCGGCCATCTCCGCTGCTGTCTATAATTAAGATTATCCAGTCGCGGGCGGATTTGTTAGCTATAAAGCTCCACTGTAGAACAAATTGTTGTCCAAAAAGTCTTGGTTCATTGCGAACCACTAGCCCCTGCGGGAGTGTACCTTTTCGCAGGTATTCTAACATGATTGAGCCATGGAGTTCCATCCTGATAATCTCTTTTTGAGTCGTCAGTTCGTCCCAGTTTGTGATATTGGTTGTAATTTCTGATGTACCTCCCAAAGCTGATGCTTGCTCCAACATTTTGCTGACATAGGCTTAGTTACTTTTACATCTCTCCAACGCCATTGTTACCGTAAGAACCGTGAGTTTAAGGGATAATATATACCAGTTTTAAGACTCTCACTATTTTTGCCCCACCACGGGGAACAAGAAAGTGGATCAAATCGTATCCAGGCCGGAGTTGCCTATCAGTGACATACACCACAATTGTGGAAAAACCCCCATTCAAGGGTAAACCTCACAATCATTCGACTGTACCAATACATTATTATAAACACCAAGAGGTTTGAGGAAAAAACCCATGAGCAGTCCCTCCTAAAGGTAGCCAACCTTTCAAATTATAAACAATACAATGCTTATGGATTAACGACTCTGCAAGGAAAACCACACTAAGGTCCAAAAAACAGCGCCAGCACGTTTGTGGTCCGGCGGTATTTGCACTGACTCGTGATCCGGTGGAGCGGTATTGGCGGCTCAAATACAGTTGGCACCGGATTTAAGGGATACCACCCAACTCGTGATGAGGCTTTAGGTCTGTTACTCGCACTATCCATCACTTGGGAGATAATGACATGGTTGTAACCTCTTTGTTAATCTTTTACTCGGGCTCTCACGTTGCTGTCAAATATTCTTTAGAACTGCCATTTCTTTTAGCCCTAATTAATTATCCATATGGGAGGTATCTAGTGATGCTTTTAAAGTGACAACTGTCGGCACGTAGTGTCGTGCTTGCTTCTTTGGGATTTCTATATGTTTGAGTCTAAATGGCATTATTCTGTATGGAGATTTCAAGGTCTAGGAAGGATATTGCCATTTGGTTATACGTAGCTGTAAATTGGATGCCTTTAGTGTTTGTTCAGAAATGCAATGGATTGCATTAATTCCTGTTCGGTACCTACCCATATCATTAAAACATCACTCTGTCTCATGATGGTGGCAATAAAGTTCTTGTTTTTTGCAAATATTTTCTTCCTCTAAAGAGCCCAAACATTAACTAGCTGCTGAGGGTGAACATTTGGAACCCATTGCCACACCTGACGGAAAACCTTCCCATTGAACATGAAAGTTATTTTTGACTACCAGATTAGTAAACTCTGTTTTTCTCATGAAAGTATGTGGCTGATTTGAGATTGCAAAAATATTGTATTGATTCGAAGGCAAATGAATGTTCAATTGATGTCTAGAGTGCTACTACATCGAACGTTGCCTGCCAAAAAGATGGCTGTCTTTGAATCTCTGAGCATCCTTGTAAGGTATGCATGCTGCCTCATATAAGGTTTCAGTTGGATAACTATAGGGGTTAAGTAAAAAGTCAATGAATTCAGAGATGGGCACCAATGATGAACCTATGCATTCACAGCGGGCCTTGCCCTTTAGTGTGTCCTCATATGGCGCATTAGGGTTGCGATTCTGTTCTTAAGTTGTCCAGACAGGTGAGGACTTGCCCAGATCTTTGCAGCCTGCATAGACCAGTATTGGAATACTTAATTACATCTAGTTAATATTCTACAAAAGAAAAGGGTGCAGAGGGTAGTAGTTTCAAGGAACCGATGTTTTTTTTTAAAAAAAAGATTGTATTAGTTCTCTGAATTGATCCTCATTGCTCTTGGCCTCCTCCTCGTCAGTAATGTCATTGAATACCTATGGGTGTTTTATGTCTGTGGTCTCTACCTGAGTGATGAAACAATAGTACATTGGGGCAGCAGATGGTAGGGCAAGATGGGAGGGTTAAAGGGATACTGATCTCTCCTGATGGTTGTCCCTAGTCTCATAGGGGTGTTTGCCACTGCCAGGGGCGACTATTGGGTAGTTGCCTCACCTCCCTGGCCACATGAGACGGGGCTCCCTCTACTAGGGGAAAAAAGGACAGCATCCGAAGATTCGTCACAAGTCATCCTCTAGACTGTTGTGGTCTGCCAGAGTGAAGCACACTTTTTCTTCTGCCCTCCCTCTTTGCACTGAAGGAACCTGTAATAAGATATCCTGGTCATCATTTATATTAAGAGTTTTCTTGGGTCTATGATCCAACTGGTTGGAACTCCTTGCTGCTTTTTATTTCAAATTTTCTTTTGCGCTCTTTCTCACCTTCTTGGTCGTCCCTTCATTTGTAACTTGGTCCTTCACTTTGCAAATGTTGGTGCAAAAGATTTTGCTAACCGCGCCCTCTTTGAATCCCTTTTTTAAATTTGTGTATTTCTTTTTTTCCTTCTCCGCTCTGTGTAATGTGTCCTTGTCTCCTCTGTCATCGAGACATATAGGTTCTTGCAATTGAGTTTCTATGTTGGCACACCAAAATAGAAACATTTTGAAGTCTACTATTACATTCATAGGGGTGTCGAGCATGGATGGCTTTATTAGTTGAATTGTGTTCACCAGCATCGATAATCATCCTTCATTTCTAATATGCGCCCCAACCTGGGGCAACTCAAGGCAAGTCCCAGAAAGCTCGCACCAGAGAATACAACCCAAAAGGGAACATTTTGAACTTTGCCAGGGGTTGTGGGTATTAAATTCTGAGGCGATTCTCACAAGTCAGACCTCCGTGGATTCCCACAGATGTCTTTTTTTTGGAAATGCATGGAGTTTCCTGTTTTTCGTGGTGGCTTTGATACCCCAGGCCCAAAAGTGTAGGTTGTCCACAAGAGCAAAACAAAATCTGCTCTGCCGAAAGACTTGGGGTTATCAGTGGTTTAGCCTTTTCCCTTGGCGCCCAGGTAGGTGCACCCACATATGTGAGGTACGGTTGTCATCGGTACCCCTGTGGGAAGATAGGACATTTATTGTGTTTGCTTGCTTTTCAAAACATTTTCATACATTTGTTGCTGCACTTTGTCACACAACCCTTTCATTTCCCAAATGTCACCCACATTTAGTTGCTGCTTTAGGCACTATACGCTTTGTAACCTGCACAAGTCAAGTTACCTACCCTTCTGCCTATGCTCTTTATAAAAATGTATGCCTGCCATTCCTCACATTTGTTTTCCTTATTTACACATGCGAAGTACGTCTGTTTAGGCCGTAAGCATAGAAATCCTGTGTATCATGGCTCTGTTTTTGGCTTGTGGTATTGCTTGTTTTGTGAAACATTATGAACAATGTGTGATTTCCTAACTGGGGTGGGGGGGGATGGAATGTAGAGGAGCATTGTTTTCACAAAAAAGCCATTGCCTTACCGGGCCAACCATGTCCACCACATACTTTTCTTTTTAAAATGTATTTTATTTGTTTATTTTTTCAATTTTTCTCCAAACTATGGAAATGTACCCTACATAGATGTTGCCTGACCTGTGCAAATCACCCCTTCCTAAACTTGGCATTTTGTCTACTTTTCAGAAATGTATGCCTTTGACTTCCCATTCAGCTTTCCTACCCTCCTTCCATTCAGTCCACACATGTCCTATTGGGGAAAAAAAAGGTCAAAATCGCCTACCTCTCAAACAGATGGTAACCATATAAAAAACATTTTTGGTTTCCACTGAACCTGTTCTTGAAAGCCTGGAAAATGTCGAATTCATCACAGCAAACCATTTGTATCTAGCTCTTACAAGGAAAAAACCACAGGCTTCTTTGTACATTTTGTCATTTTCTGAAAAAACGCAAAATGTACGCCCTTGTTGGTCATTTTCTCTCACCCCCATACAGCGAATTAGGATTCCTTGGTAGAGTTATGACCACCTATTAGGCAGAATCGCCTGCAGTACCCTTTGGGAACACTACAGGCAATTAGGACTAGAAATGCCTGTACTACACAGTAAAGTGGTAGCGATGGCTGAGCAGCCAGACTTATCTCAAGAGTAAAGTGAGCAGTAGAACAAGTTACACAAAGGACCAACCAATACAGTGATTTAAGTAAACACTTACTCAAGGTTTCTCGGTAAAAGAATATACATTTATTTACTCGGCCAGTTATAAAACATCACACTAGCACAAGCAGCTCAATATCACACACTAATACACCACAAAAATCCAACCGGTAAGTAACTGAACAAGTTTAGCTCAAAAATGAAGTCGATGCAAAATGGCACTTCAGATACTTAATAAAGGAGGGAAAAAGACAAGGTTATGTTAGACGGCCCAAATACATTCAGAAGCAGGGCAAAGGGTTTCAGTTAAATACAACCAGCAATTTTTTTCAATAGGCCTGGGCCAAAGTCAATGGTTCAGAGTCTCTTGTATAGGATAGCACAGTTCTGCTAGATAACGGTTAAGTCTTTGCCACAGATTTTTAAAGGATTTGGCTAGGCGAAAAGTTTGACGAATGTTTAGGGAAGGACAAGCCTTTGTAGTTGAGGCAAGTTTCACGCTCTTTCTCGATGGCTGAAAAGATTTCCAGACCGCGTTTGCACAGTACCTGGTCAATGAAGAAAGCTGTAGCTGAGGCAGTTGTTCCTGGCAGTTCGAGCACATCTCACTGTTCCTGAGCTTCAATTGTGGGGACAAGGAGGACATTGGGAGGTTCCTTCACTGGCCAGGGAAGAGGCCAAAAGCTGCAGCAAGACGTCGGTTTAAGGTGCGAGTACCTTAAAGTCCCCCTGGTTTCCTTCCCTCTGGTTATCCGGTTTTCAACAGTACTCTGAAGAAAATTCGACCAGAAAAGGACAGTGTCCAGGTGGCTTGCGAGTTGGTTGTTCCCACCAAACTCAAGGTAAGCAGTAACCTTGAAGGGCTTCTCTGTCGTCGGAGTTTCAGGCAATTCAGACCGGCAGCAGGGCTTCACCGGTCGTCAAGGAGTTGCAGTAGTCCTCTTCCTTCCTCTCCTTTGGTTCTTTCGTTCAGTGGTCGACTCTGCTTTCCAAGTCCCAGAGACCTGCTTTTAAACAGTTCCCTCCCCCCCCCCCCCACCCATTCATTCCAGCCTGGCTGTCACTCACACAGCAGGGTGGCTGTCCTTGCCGGACTGCCAGCCGGCCAATCATGCCAGAGTGCATTTAGGTCTCCTAGGAGACTAAGCACAGGGAGTTTCGGGCACCTCCCTCACATCCTGTCCACCCCAGACACAAAGGGACCAAACCTGGTTTGGGGCTCAGAGACAAACGCGAGAAGGACCTTAAAGAAATGGCGAAAAAAGATGACTGGAGTCTGTTTTTTACAGATGGGTCTTGGGCGCCATATTGAAAAACATGGCTGACCCTGATTTTTAGCTACCATTGTTGGCTGTCCGGAAAAAACTCGGTAGTTGATCTAAACCACTGCCACCAGCCATTTAAAGTAGGAAAGGGTAACATTTTACTGTTACATGAGTGTTTTGACTCAGGGGAAGCTAGGCAACCCCTCCAGTACTCTATAGTAAGATAGGGTGTGTTGGGGCGGTAAATTTAAAGAGACTAGTAAAGTCAATTTAACTTTACAGACTCTGGGAGACAGTAGTCAGTCCCAGAGAAGGTATTTAAACCTTGTAGAGTCTGAAAGACACCCCTGTGCCACTGCACTGAAGGTGCTGTGTGACGCACAGAAAAAGATGCCACTAGAGTTGTTTTGAAACTCCATAACCAAAGAACACAAAAGTAAAACGCACACAAAATAAATGGAAGAGTGGGAATTTCTTCTTTTTTAATGACTTTTCGTAATATTAGGCGGCTGGCCCATGTATCCGGGTGCGCTTTCAAGACTGTATTAGTTAGGCCGTCTGGGCCTGATGCTCAGGAGGAGCTCTTTTTTTAAAAAATTAATATAACTACATCTAAATATTAAATGGTTGTATATGACCTTTTGTTGCTGATTGGGAGGCACATGTCCTACCTTTGCAAATAATGTGGTGAAAGTTAATTCGCTGACTGAACGCTATTGGTGTTTTTCAAACATTTCCATATATCGGTCCTTGATTTGGCATTTATTGCATGTAGCATGGATTCTGCATCTATTTGTTTTTGATTTTAAGTTTTTATGATTTTTATATCTAATTCGGACTGCTCTTATTAAATTCAGGCAGTCCTCAGTGGGGCTTGTGCAGATTATTTTGATCTCTTTACACATGGCTGTTCTCATGGTTTGGATAACGGCATCAAATGAATATTTATTAGTTCTTTTCAGTCTCCACGGACATGTATTGGGCTCATTGAAGAAATATAATAGCCAATTATAATCTAAGTTGTTATTGCTACTGTGAACATCCTCTTGGTAGTGGTTAGTTGTCTTTTGTAAGAACATGGGGGAGGGGGGGATAGATGCTTTTATACGATTGCATCTCTCCGGGAGCTGAATGGGGTGTTTATAGTAATCGCCATCCATGTGTGTTTGTTGGAGCCAACGCACTTTGTGAATACTGTGGTCACTGCGATGTTGGTATTACTTTAAAATCTTCTATTGGGGTTAGATTCTCATGCATAATATGCATAGTCTAAGATAGGAGCTGACTGGTCTCTATGCCATGTAGTAGCTGGGGGGACATTGGCTTTAGTGGTCCCATTTATCATAACAATCTGTCATTCATAATATGCATCTAGTGGTCTGCTCGCCCAGACAATTGCCCATCTTTCGGAACTATACATGTTAAATTCAAATAATTAGTGTTGCCGTGGAGTCAGAGATTGAGATCTAGCATGTCAGTCACAAGGCCTAAAAGGTATAGGGCCTCATTACACGGTAGGCGGTAAGGGAATACCGTTACCGGTAACGAAATACCGGTAACTGTATTTTCCCAAGCCGATCACGACCCGGACCCACCGCTATTAGTGGACCCGTAAAGTACGGCGCCACCAATAGCGGCGTGGCCGCTTGCGCGCGACCCCCACACCGTAAATAGCGCCATGGCGCTAATAGCACGCAATTACAACCCATGCGTACACGGCAATACCGGCATCCCAAAGACCCAAAAAGCATTTACCGGCATGGCGCTAATAACAGCATCGAAAACCACACGTTAAGAGACCTGAGCAGTGTTCCCATCTGCCCCAGGTGGACACAACCAGCACAGGTGGAGTCAATGGAGACAGCCAGCACTAAAGAGCACACCACACCCCTTCCCACAGCAAGATGGTCCCAACACCAGCAGCATGACATGGGCCTGCGTACATGACTGCAGTGCAGCACCAACAACAACAGGCAGCACCGAAGAGACGTAGGAGTAGGAGGAGGAGGAGGAGGTCGAGACTGGCGCAGCAAGCACCACCGGGGCACCCAGAAACAGCACAAGGGCAGCCAACAAACCCCCGGAATCAAGGCGAAGATGACCATGGTATGTGTAAGGCACAACTAAATGTGCATCTGATAGAATGTGCCCATGGCACCATGCAAACACCAGATGAGCATGATGTGGATGTGGATGAGTATTGTTGAAATGCCCAGCCCGGACATGCAAGAGGCGATGGCATGGCGGGACAGGATCCGCGTCAGCATCTGAATCAGGAATAGCATCAGGAACAAAGGTGGAATATCATGCATGGAGAGATGTGCATTGTTGCCCTTGTGGCCGTCTTGAGGCCCACAAAGGGCCCTCTCCCAAAGAAAATCACACATACACAATGATGGAGACCATGCCTGTTTTTCAACTGCAGAAGAGTGTATTTTGAACATAACGTGAACAGAAAGTGCATAACCCCAACTGTGCAAACACCCTCACCCCCCCACCCCCCACAACACCCCCGAATACACCCTCCCCCTCTCCCCCCACAACACTCCCACGTGAGTCTCAAGGCGTGAACATGTCCTTCCCCAAATGTGGCCGATATTCCTTGATGGCCCTATTTGTCCGCTCCTTCTTCGGGTGTTTGCGATGTTGTGCGCCTGAGGTTATGCATAGAGCGGCGTAGGGGGCTTGTTTGCCGTGAACTCCCAGAGGAGGCTGGGCCTGTTTCCTCCTGGGTAGGGAGTGGACATCTGCGCTCAATAGCCTCTGCAAAGCGGTTCATGGCCTGCCTGAGTTGCCCCATCTCATTGCAGATGCGGTTGGTGCATGCCTCCATGCCCTCCCTCGTCTGCCATGTGAATGCACCAATGTCCTCCCTCAGGTGCCCTGTCTCAGCCACATGTTGACCTACCAGACCAGCCATTTCGGTCTGCCTCTGGAAGATGGCTGATAGGTCAAGTTCCACGGTGTCTGCCGGTGGAATGGCTGATGCGCCTGGATCAATAGCACTGGCATCAGGTGTGGGTTCCAGGGGGCTCCATGACACATCTTGTGTGTGGGTGGGCGATCCGCCTTGGCTAAACGGACCTGGTGAAAACATTGGGGATGTGAGTAAGTGGCGTGTCGGGATGGGGCTCTGACTCAGATCCTCAATCACCGGTGCTTCCTCCGCATCGGAAAGTGGGGCAGTGGCTGCTGCCTCACCCGTAGAGCTGGTGGCAGCAGAGTGCACTCCCTCCATGCTGCCTTCAATTGATGGGAGACACACTCCCGTGGTTACCACAACAGCGGCAGGCATGGCCTCTGGCTGCGTGGCACTGCTGCTCCTGCTGCCTTTGTCCCGGTCACTACTCTTGGGTCCCCTAGAGGATGTTGCGTGGTCCCCGGTGGCATCCCTCCTGACTTTTTTCATGGGTGTGGGAGTGGGTGCTGACGTGCGTGGCTCCTCATTTTCCGTGTGTGATCCTGCAGGGGTGATAAAAAGGGTAAATCATCATTTATGGGTCTACCTGCATACGTCATGCAGTTTGATGTATTTTGGGGTCATCATTGTGGAGGCATGGAATGGGGATGCTGGCTGGCTCATGCATGATTGGCCCTGTGTTGGCGGGTATGTGATGATGCATGCATGTCTGTTTGTGGCTGGATCCACGGCATTCATATGGACACATGATTGTGGGACCCCTCACCCTTCACTGCGCATTTTTGGGTGCATACACTCACCTCCATCCGATGAAACGGCCACGCCATGCTCCATATCGCCGACCCCCTTTATCGACTCGACTCCAATTGTGGAGGCACATATCTCCTCCCACTCCTTCATCTTCAAGGGGGACTCTGCGCCACCTCCTGTGGCCATTGCCATGTTGCGGTTCACAGATAAAATATTGCGCACACGCACCCGGAGGTCGTCCCACCTCTTGCGGCATTCCCTGACACTCCGGGTGGTGGTGCCCACCGCACTGACTTTTAGCGCGACTTCGGCCCAGATGGCCTTCTTCTTAAGGAGGGCCTCCCGCCGCATATCGTTCACAAATACTACTTCTGCATTTGCAGCAAGTGTGGTGGTCAGCATCATAAGTTCCTCATTAGAAAACTTTTCTTTGCGCTGGCGATCAGCAGTTTTTTTTAAGCGCCTTCGGCATCCTCGAGCTATCCGGTATGGTTTCTGGTCGGAGTTGCCTGGATATATTTCCTGGATGCAGAGGATGGCAATGTATTGTGTTTTTAAAGATGGCCGCTGTGCTCTTTCCCGTTCCTGTGCGATGACGTAATTTCCGGTTCCGCCTTTTAACGGTGACCGGTAATAGCGGTGTCCGCTATTTACAGGTAGCGGGAGGGCGGAGGCGCTATCGGCGGTTTTGCGTGCGCCGGTAAGGGGCTTTTTGGGGTATTTAGCGGCAGGGCGGAACGGTCATTTACGGCATGGCGCTATGCTCGTGTCTGCGTACTCGTGATGGGACGCTATTAGCGGCCTCTTGCGAGGGCGGACACGCTAATGGCGCCATACCGTAAAATTCCGATTTTTACCGCCTACCGTGTAATGAGGCCCATAGTCTGTTATCGCAATGGATTCCAATACAAATCGAAGGAATATATTGGTACATGTGGATTTTCCTGTGCCCTTTTGACAGCTGGATACCTGAAAAAGGAGATGCCCAATCACACAAGGACGCACAGGTTGACAATTTAATGGCTGTAAAGATGCCTGTGGATGGTCTCTGTTTCTGGTGTTAACGGCTGGGATCCAGCAGATCTCATAGCCTGGCCATATCGGTTAAATTGTTATCCAAGTTTCTCGAAAGACTAAGATGTCGTTGTTTGATACCGGATTTCCAATGCAAAAAAAGTGGGGTGTTTAAATCCCCTTGTGTTCGATATAGCCATCCTCATATTTAACGGCTTTCTTGTGAACTGGCATTAGTATTCTTCAGAGTGTTTTGATTAATTTGGAATCTTTGATGTCCAGGCCCATTTTGACGTTTGTAGAGTTGATTTGAAGGGCTTTATTACCACTTCTCTATTTAAATGGCCTGGACGCCCTAGGCAATTTATTGTTAGTAGTTGATACTGAGAGTTCTTGGATTGCAACTCTGGTTCTCCTTCTAAATACGTTCTGTTTTCTTTTTTTTTTTTTTCTTTCAGAATTAGACATGTTTCTTTACCATATTCATGCCATATTTGTTTGTCTTTGGAGATCCAAATTATTTCTTTAATAATTAGATATGGTATCATATTTCAATCGTATCCATGTACATTGTTGGTGTTTTTGATATATTGTATATCTTGAGATTGTATCAGCTCTAGGCTTGGGATTAATTTAAAACAGAAGTACAATAGATCTAGTTGTAAATGGATCTTGTCGTTGTCTATCTACCATTCTTAACAAAAGGATGTCGTCTTTGGGCGAGTGTGGTTTATGCTTGTCGTAGTGTGGCTTGGATGTGCTAGGATCACTAGTCTTAGCTTTGTGAGTAATTATGTTAGAATTCCTTTGCACAACCTGGCCAGCTCTTTTCAGATTTAGTGTTAAAACATTGTTTATTGTTATGCTCACTATTGATCTCTGTGAGTAACAGTAGGTCACTAAATACAGGTCTAACGGGAGATGCTATTTCATCCCGTAAAGTCGTATTTGATAAGTGGAAACATTCATCAGGTCCTCTGAGTCTACTGGACAATCAATTTCTACAGAAGTGGTTATCGGTTTTGCAAAGGTTGATGTCTCAGCAGAGTTGGTGGACATCCTTCACCTTTTCCAGTTGAACAAATTGTATGCTAGGTAAACCTTTCGTTTGTTGCACAGGTGTTGTCAGGTTACCTACATATTTTGGGATTTGCTTGTAATCCCTGTTTTCCAAGTGTTTGCCCTTTCCAAGTGTTTGCCCTTTTCTTTCAATTTTTTTTATTTTTTAACATTTGAAATACTTCATAAACTGAGGGTTCCACCTCATTATTCAAATGTACTGGTACCTCGTTCTCATTAGTAAGTACTTGGCATATTTCTGTTACGTCGTCTGATACAGCTGCCTCCACCAAAGGTATCGTGCCCATTGTGATTACCTCAAGTGTATCCTCCCTAAAGTTAGTTACATTAGCAATAATACGATATGGATTTAGAGCATTTTTAAAATAGTTTTCTTGTGATGCACAAGAGAATCATGAGGCTCTTTACTCTCTGTTAATGAAGCATTTGAAGCGGCGTAGGCGCAGCACTTCTGAGGTGCACCGCAAAGTCTGGCATGTCTGATTTTAAGTGAGTAAGCTGCCATTTGGGAAATGACACATGAGGGTGAGAATGAGCGGCTGGAACGCAGAGCCAAGAGGCCAACAGCTAACAGCACTCAACATGCACTCCGTGATGCACGCGGCCCTCTCCTTAAAGGTGTTCCGGGTAAGAAGGGGCGTGGCTTCTCGCGGCCTGTACGAGTGGGAACAAAATTACTTTAGATTCTGCTCTTAAAGTGCTCAAATCTTCAGCACTCCTCGTTCCACATGCGTACCACTGAGGAAGAAAAGGGGAAGTTCTCCAGTCAATATTACATCAGAGGGTGTGCAAGGAAATTGGCATCACAGCAGAAGGCTGGACGGATAGTGACCCACAACCAATAGCACTCGATGTGCACTGCTCGTAGCGCTCTCCTTAAAGGTGTTCCGGGGAAGAGGGGCTGTGGCTTCTCGCAGTCACTTGTTTGAACGTCTTATTAGCAGGTAAAGAAGGAAGCAAACGCCTCTGCTGCCCGCACAGCTGTATGAAGGAAATGGAGACAAACAAAAAAACAAGCGCGTTATAAATAACCTGCCCTTCCACAATGAAACTAGCGCCTAGATACCTATGGGTTATGTGCACTGTAAATAAATGCAAAAAATAAAATTTAAATAACAAATCTTTGCATATTGATGGTATCAAACGCTTTTGAATAATCTCTAGATCAACTGTATAATGCTTCTCCTTTAGAGCGGATAAAATAGACAAACGCCACAGGTTAGCCAGTGTGTTGATAACTTGCCTGAATCGAGTTAAATGTTTGTGTTTTTTTTATCTCGAAAATGTGCTTAATAGCGTAACTGTGGTATTGATGAACTTAGAAATTGTGCCTAATGTACGCACCCTGTCCTGCTCTTGTGCTTGATCACAGGCACTTTACTGGTAATCACCATATCAAACTACTACGCTTACTCTCCCCTATACACCATCATTCAACTAGAACACAGCTGTACTATGACACATTTGGTCTAGCTGTTCTCATAATTAACATGACACCACGAACTCCACATAATCCTAATAAAAAACACAGCTAGCTGAGCACATTAGGGCTAGCGCATCTCTTCAGGCCTAACACAGCCAGAACTCAGTCTGGGTGTCCACCCTCCAGATTGAAAACATCCAACTGATTTCCTCAGCACAACACCTACCGCTAAGAAGCAGCTTTCATGCAAGAACCACACCAGCTGCACACACAGCCGGTGCGCCCACGCACCATACCCCACACTTTCTACTGACTGAACTGTGGTTCCTGAGGGCGTTCAACCTACCAGCGCTTTGAGATCATACCAATGATACATAAGGCACTATATAAATGGCAGATAACATAACATATATTGTTTTCTAGCTGTATTTTTTTAGTAAGTAGAAAGCCTTGGCCAAGAAATCAACCATGGCCAAAAGGAAGTAATTTTCAGGATTTTCCATTGGACTGGTTTTGTGAATAGGCACGAAGATGGATCTCTTCCAACTGGTGGGGATTGTTCCTGTCATAATAACTTGTCTGAAAACTCTCAATTACAATCTTTTGAAAACCCTGCTCGCTAGTAGATCGGGACCTTTCGCCCTGGATGCCCTCAACTTTATAATGTCTTCAATGTTCTCAGTGGTGATTAAAAATCCTTGCCCATTAAATAACTCGAATTTTGCATGATTTCATTAATGGGGACTTTTCCGACATACAAACATCCACATTTACTCCAGTTGTCCATTAGAGATTGGGTTAATCTCGTGTATTATTTTTTTTACTAATGATTTTGCTTATATATATATATATAACCATGAACTTGTGTGAATCTGAGTTGGAGCATTATACATTATTGTGATATTTATTGAGAATGGACCTAGCTTCGAGAAGTAACGGAGCGCTTTACAGGGATATATAACGATAGAGATACATACCTTCGCACTTTACCGAGGTAAAACAGTGCAGATGCATAATGGAGCATTTTTCGGAGGTAACAGAACCAATATATTACAGGGGGTGAGATTCAGAGAGACAGAGGGTACAGCTGATGAGAGGGTCGGGCGGCATCTAGCAATTGGGTGGCGATGTGATGGTCTAGGTGTGGAGGTGGAGAGTTTCCTTGAAGTTGGTCTTGAGTTATTTTCTGAATTGTAGGAGCAAGTCTGATGCGGATGGGGGGAGGGGGCTAAGGGTGAGGGGGGGTATGCTGCATTACCCAATTTCTGTAGTCGTAATGCATGCATTCAAATACAAAAGAACACTTTTTTCTAAAGGGGAACATTGGAATAGAGTGAATTAACTTACTCATGTTAGTTTTCATTATTAAAATGTTTTAGAAGCGGAGACTAAAAGCACATTTTGATTGAAAAGGACAATGCTATATTTCATAATCGAGTGAAATAGATTTTTTTGTTTTTGCTTTAATACAATACATTTTTTGCACACAGATAATTCATATGACAAAAATACACTTTAATAGGTCAAGAGAAATCATTTTTGTACTCTCCTAGTCCTGTGACCAAAAAGAATGTACACAACACTCCATTTATAATACCCGTTACGGGTTAATTCTTGGTTTTTATGATTTAGGCAGTTTGCATTTGGTCAACAACAATACAGGTGTTTCATAACTCATACAGGTAGATAAAACACAATAATATAAGCACTGGTTGGTCTAGTTAATTGTGTATCAAAACATGAAATGAATCATGCACTGTCAAGATCTAGTGGACATTATTTAACAGAGAACAAATGAACCTCTTTAACAAAGACAACAAAACAAATGACAAAATGTTCTTTCAGAGAGACGGTGGCAATGCACTGTAGTTAAAAAGGTGCTTCTACACTGAGGTGTTTCAGGTCGTCTGTGTGGGCTAGATGAGCCTCGTATCTATCATGGCCGCCTTCAGGACGGGGGCTGTATGAGAGTGGAGTGCTGTGGACATGGAGAAATAATCAGGGGAGTGCCCAAGTGACAGTGATTTAAATACATTGAATGAACCATGTAAAAAATATCATGGAGGAACATCTTACCTAAGGGGTTAGATTGACCCTAGGCACATGTGTGGGTGACCGTCTCTTAAAGTACTGGTCCTGGATTGCTCCTAGTGTCAAAGGGATAGTGAGGGGGACATACTAAATGTATTGTCCTAATGTGCAGGGCATGGATTCACAGCTAAATTTTAGGCTAGAGCAAGCTTACCTCAAAATGGAAGCTGTGATCAGGCTTGGTCTCACGGCAAAGGAAAAATCCTACAAGAGAGCATAAAATCAATATGCTGCTCAAATCCATATTGTCTGTGTGCAAATAGCTTAAAGAATCAGATTAACGCGTGTGGCATACCTTCTTAAATGATTGCGCGCTCGTGACCCATGTGTAGCTGACAAGGAGCTGCAGCAACTAAGGCACGGACTGCTGAGTCATTCCACGTATGTGAGGAACATGGAGACGCAGTGTTGCTAACGCCGTTGCCAGGCCTCTTTTCATGGGTGGCCATTTTGGGAAAGTTGTATCGTTCCAAGACGTATAAAATTGTTTTATATAATTGTTAAAGACACTGAGTGCTCCAGATTTGTTAACGAACTAATTTTGGCAGGTTCCCTCGCCGACCCCCTAATTGTGCTAAAGTTTGACAGAATGTCTAGAGTGGTTGCCATCGTAACCATAATACGATCACGAAATGCTGTTCGATTCTGGAAACAGTATCACATAATTACAGTTCCATACATGGTCGAGAGCACTGTAAGAGACAGTACTGTGCTGTTTCTGTCTCTATGCCAGATGGGATATGGCAATTGAGAAAACCATGGTGGGTTGTCGCTCTTGATATGACGACGAGTGCACAACGTTGAAGTGAAAACATCCAACTAAGCTTGTGGTGGCTTATAGTGATACTGCAAAACTCAAAACCAAAATGTATTCACCAATGCTATCTAGACATGGGCATTATTCTATGTCAATATTGGCACATACATTTAGCATATGGGTATTCAAACATTAGTGGCACCCTGAAGCGGATGCAGCCCCATAAAGGGGAGGAGTCATGCACAAACAGAGGTTATCTTGATGCCAAATACATGGACATGTCACGTTTGGAAAAATAGTCAATCTAAATATAGGCAAAAGCATTTGGCATACAGAGAAATCCATAGTCTCACATAGAGGTGGATGTGACCCCATGTTATTTAAATAGGCGCCATATAACAGCAAAGACTGTGTAACAAGGAGGTTGTCTAGGCACAGGGAATAGTCCATATCGGTATTTGCAAAGACATTCACTCTATGTTCGAATATTTTGCATAGAAACTGCTACATCTGAGGGTGGCAAAAAACAACCATGCCAGAAAATTGCCAAAAATTCACCACTGTGTGACCTCTGCGATGGTGTCTGTACTACCTCTAGGCAGCCAGGTAATTTACGTAAAGGATTTCCATTCAACGGAAATGTTGAGTCCTGTGCGTACCGTAGCTCATTTGTGTACCCATCATTGCTCTAGTTGTGTCAGGGTTCTGTTTATCTCCTCACCGCTTGGCTGGTGTCACCTTTTGTAGTATGAACCACCTCAGATCTGTGTCTCTGTGATGTTCTTTACCGAAATGTTCAACCAGGGGTTTGTCGGCTACCATATTCCTTATACAGGAACGGTGCTCGGAGATGCGCATCTTGATGGGACGATGGGCTTTCCTATGTATAGTAAACCACATGGGTATTGTATTATGTAAATCACGCCCTTTGTGTTGCAGTTAGTGTGGTCCTTCATAATCCATCTGATGTTCTTGTGTTCAAATGATTTTTTCTGCAGAGTGAGGGGGCAGGTGACGCACTTCCCACATTTGTAGTGCCTTATCAGTGGGAGTAGGTTCCACAATGTGTTGTCCACTTGTGGTGGCGGTTCAATGAACGTGTGAACCAGGGAATCCCTTAAGTTCTTATTCTTAAATAGCGAAGCACAGTGTCTGGTTCAGAGTGCCTGGCTGTTTTACCAAATGCCAGTTTTTCTTTATAGTCTTTTGTATGAATGGGCTCAGTGGTCCAAAGGTGGTAACGCACACCAGCCTACCTAGATCAAGGCAGATTTCTCTGGGTGTGTGTCTTGCTCTTTTTTTTGATGGATTTGAGAGGGTATCCTCTTTCTGTCAGACGGACTTGTAGATCATCCGCATGTTTCCTGTAACTCTCAATCTCGGTGCAGTTCCTACGGATCTGCAAAAACTGTCCGTAGGGTAGGTTGTATTTTAGACACATTGGATGGTAGCTTTGAAAATGGAGTAAGCTGTTGCGGTTGCAGGTTTTCTGAATAATTCTGTCTTCAGGTGATTGCCTGTTTTGTAGATGTAAAGATCTAGAAAATCAATTTGATGATGGTCCCACTGTATGGTGAATTTTATAGTTGGGTTTCTTGAGTTTATCCATTGGTGGAAGATATGAAGATCACTCGGGGTGCCTTTCCACACAATTAAAATGTCATCTATATACCGCTTCCAGAGGGTGATGTTGTCTACGTAGGGATTCTCTTCTGTGAAAACATTGATCTTATCATAGTTGGACATGTAGAGATTTGCAATGTTGGGAACAAAGGTTGCCCCCCATACTCACTATCTTGGTTTGTTTGTAGAACTGATCTTGGAAGAGGAAGACATTTTCTGACACTGCCAGCCTTGTGCACTCCAGAATGAATTCTGTCAGTGGTGAATTGATGTCGTCTCTGGTGTCCAGAAAATCACAAATTGCCTCTATCCCTTCTGCTTGCGGGATCGATGTGTACAAAGATTCCACATCCATGGTGGCAAGGATGCTGGTGTTACTCAAATTTATATTGTCAAGTAAACTGATTGTGCTGGTTGTATCCTTAAGATATGAGGGCATCTTGATCACAAAAGGTTTGAGGAAAAAAATCAGTGTAGAGTGATGAGGGTTCAAGCAAGGATTCACAAGTGGACACTATGGGTCTCCTGGTGGATTTTGAGTGTTCTTGTGCACCTTTGGCAGGATGTAGAAGGCCGGGGTCATGGATTGGCTCTATTCAAAAGGGGATGCTCGTCTTTGCAGATCCAACCTTGGTCGAGAGCGTGTTGGGTGAGGCTTATAATCACTGTCTGAAGCGTCTTCGTTGGATCATGATTGAGTGGTTTGTAGGCCACCTGATCGCTAAGGAGTCGTAGGTATTCAATGTTGTATGACGCAGTGTCCCATACCACTATGCCTCCACCTTTATCGGCGGGCTTAAAGGTAATTGAATGATCTGTCTGTAGACTTTTCATTGCCGTTCTTTCCGCTTTGTCCAAATTGTCCTTGTACAAAGTTTCTTTGGAGAAGCCTGTGGTATTTTCAGATTGTTCTGGTCGCTCTTCCTGGCTGATGTCTCGTGTTTGGCAAATAAATTTCAAATAAATGCTTCAGATGTATGTTTCTAAGTTCCAATTCAAGTTCGAAAGATTGGGCTTTCTGGGCTGGGATGAAAAATAGTCCTTTGCCCAGGAGTCTGAGCTCTGGTGGAGTCATTACACTTTCGGATAGGATAAAGGCTGGTATCCCATGGCTGGTCCTTGGTTCTGGTACCATTGTCGTGTCCGCATGTGTTGCCCCGATGGTGCTGGCCTTCTTCTGGGTCTGCCTCTTTGGCCCACTCTGGGGAAAAAAAGGTTGGGCTGGTTGTTAACCGGTGGTTCCTGTAAAACTTGAAGTGCTTCCACTTCCACTTGAGGACGTCCCAGAGAAATGGATTCCTCCATTCCTTCGGTTGTAGCCTTGGCTGGCTTGTTGGTCAGTGTAGTATGTGTTCTCAAATATGGGTATGTTTTCTCTTCTGAGTAGTTTGCCAGGTCCTTCTTGAATTTGTCCACTTTTCTGTCCAACGTCAGGTTTTTGAATATAGCAATCTCGATTTCTAATTTCTCTAGTTTTTCTTTGGCTTCCTGTATGGACTTATCTTCAAGGAACTTTTTCTCGATCTTTTAGTTATGTGCCTTGTTTCTCGCACTCTTCCTTCACTGTATCGATGACAAGAACAAGCCAATCACGGCTACATTTGTTACCCACCCCACTAAAGTTCTTTGTAAATTTGGGGTTGTCCGTAAATACTCTGGGGATATTACGTACTTGCAGTCCTTCTGGAATTATTCCTGCTTTTAGATACTCTAGCATACATTTTCCATGGAGTTCTGTGTGTATTATCATCTTCCGATTGAGTATCTCTAGTTGATCTTCAGTCAATCCCCTAGTTGTGTTTGATACTGAGGCAATTCTAGAATATGCGATGTACTATGAAAAAGAGCTGTATCGTATTGGGTATACCTGCAAACTTGGTAAAATGTCTGCACTGAGGGGGCGTGGCTTGGAGCAGTCGCTCCTCTAAAGCCGCCCGTGGACGGCCCGCTGCTACAGCTAAAATTGTGCGGTTCCTGTGGCCTATACGATCCATCGACGACAGCTATGTGGATCGGAACCGATGGGGTACTAGCGGCTCAAAGATGAAAGCTGGGAGAGGGAGCACTATGTCCGTACTCGTCGCCTGAATCTGGTCCCCCCCTCTGCCACTCGGAGAATCCAAGATGGCGGGCGCACGTATGATGGCGTCCGCAGTCAGGAGTCGAAGGCGATCCTCCCCGTAGCACTCGAGCCGGAGGGGACGGACGAACATCCAGATATACAGACAAGTGGGGACTATTTCCATCGGCCGGTGAGGTCGGCCCGTGCCCCCCCCTGGAGCCAGCGAGGAGCCCCACATCCATTGGCCCCTTTTTTATGCACCCTCTCCCTTTTCCCCCTGGGGCGCCCCGGCCCATGCCGCCCTACAGCTACACATCCAGCGGACGGAGATCTACGCGGCTGCGTTAGTGGCCCACCTGGATGCTCGGTGGGCCAATTGGACATATGCAACAGCCCTAGAAGCGATTCAGTTCCTGGAGCGGAGATGGGAGACCATCCCCCCAATGGTTGGTGGCTGGAGCCTTCAGCAGGAGCCCCTTGAGAGATTTAAGGTAGGCCTAGCCTGCATGCTCTTCTCCCTGAGCTCTTCCTGGGGCGCCCCGGCCCACGGTCCTGCTGCCCGCGGATAAGGCCTACATCCCGCATGGGCAGCGCTTCTTAGCCTCTGGGGGCCACATGAGCAGCTCCCATAGCAACTCTGATTTACTGCTACATCGCTCCCGGCGGCCATTGTCCTGCCTCTAACAACCAGCGCAATGTCCAAGCAACAAAAGACCACCAAGGCTTCGGACATAGCAACTTTGCTGACTGCTTCCGACAAAGCTAAAAAACAAGATTCCTGCCCCTCTATCTCACGGGAATCCCTAGATAACAAGGGACCTTTGGCGACTAAAGAAGATAACGTCAATTCATGGCGGATATCAAATCAGAATTCTGCTCTTGTATGGCGGAACTCACAACTAAACTGGAAAGCACAGATAAAGTCTCTGAGGTTGAACAAAGAGTGGGAGTTGTTGGATCAGATCCAAGATCATGCCTCTGCGCTAACTGAGGCCCAACGCTCAATCGGACTATTGCAGGACAAGTACGACATCCTGGAATATAAGCAAGAGGACCGCGAAAATAGGGCCCGGCGCAACAACCTCTGCATTCGGGGGGGTTCCCACCTCGATCCCAGACAAGGGGTTGGCTGAATATGCGGGCCTCTTTTTCCAATCTTTTCTCCCTCGAAGATTCACTGCTTCTCCTAGATCGCACCCACAGGCTGAACCCCCGACGCAGAGTGGAATCGGATGCCCCGCTCGACGTCATTACTAGGGTGCACTTCTTTACTACGAAGGAAGCCATCTCAGCAATAAGCCGCTCAAAAGATGAAATTACATTCCAAGGGACTTCCCTCCAGATCTTCCAGGACCTTTCTCCGCTTACTCTACAAAAGAGGCGAGCCCTTCGCCCTTTAACCACCATTCTTCAGGCTCAAAAAATCCGCTACAGATGGTTCTTTCCCACAGCTTTGCAATTTTCCTACAAGGGCTCGCTCAGGAAAATTAGCCTCCTGGAAGATGCTACCGACCTCCTGCGCCCAGATGCTTCCAAACCCTCGTCTTTCCCGCCCTCCGAAGCAACGGCTGATTCAAACCTGGTGGCCTCCCTAATCCCACACAAGACTCTTGGTCGAGGGTTCCCAGATTCCGGAAGAGGAAATAGCCGGATGCGACCCCATGATGGAGCTTCCACCTCGATCCCGGCTCGCAGCCCGGCACCATGATCCGATGTGCACCCTCAGGAACACAGAAAAGCTTCAGTCTTTATGCAGCAGGCATTATTCCACAGCCCATGCCCGGTTCCAAGGCGCAGTCCATCTATGAGTCCTTGGAACAAACCACTAAGATTACCTAGAAGGTTAGCCATGTTGGCTGCACACTGTTCTAAGGCCCCGTTGGCCAAGGGAGGCATTAGACCCGCAAAAGGTCAGCCACCCTCCGTTAAAACTCGGTCCTCCCGTTGGCGGCCCGAGGGGAAAAAAACCCACAGGCAGGTTGGGGAATGGCTACACACTCTGCGACATGGTGGCTGATCCCTCTACATCTCCCCCTCTCCCCCAGGACTCGTCAACCTCCCAGGACCTGACCCCGGAACATCGAACTCTGAGGTTCGTCACCCTGAATGTCAAGGGACTAAATTCACCCGCCAAACGCAAGTCTATCCTACAGAAGCTTCAGAACGACGGTGCAGCTGTGGCTATGCTACAAGAAACCCATCTGCTACCAGCAGACCATAGCCGCCTGCGCTCCCGAAACTTTCCGAAGCAACTTTTCACGTCTGGGAACTCCAAGAGGGGTGGCACGGCTATCCACTTTGGGAGGGGTCTGAACCCTCAATTCTAGACTCCATAAACTGCCCGGAGGGGCGGTACATGGTGGTGAAATGCCTACTACTAGGACAACTCTATTCTATAATCTCTGTATACGCACCCAACTCAGGCCAGGCGCTGTTCTATGAATCCCTGAGTACAACTCTCGTCCCGTTTTTGGAAGGCCAGATAGTGATTTGAGGGGACTTCAATGGGGTCCTAGACCCCACGAAAGACAAGTCACACCCATCCAGTGCCGGAGATCTCACCATAGCCCTGGCTCTCCTACAACTATTTAGAACTTTGGTGATGGATTCATGGAGAGTACTCCACCCATCCGAAAGAGACTTTTCCTTTTATTCTTATGTCCACAGAACCGTCTCCAGGATAGATCTTCTCCTAGTGTCCTCACAAATCTTCATGTTTACTAACAATGTGACAATTGGCTCCAGAATCTTGTCTGATCACGCTCCGGTGACCCTGGAAATCCGAGAACAGGAACCAGCTAACCCCCAACAGTGCAGATGGACTCTATACGATCCGATTCTCAGCAAGATGCCCCTCAGGGACGCAATTGCAACCACAATCACCAACTTCTTTAAGGAGAACCCCAGTGAGGACACCTCTACCGCCAACACTTGGGACACAATGAAGGCAGTAGTGCGGGGTGAACTGATTGCGCAGAGAGCGGCCTATCACAGACACAAGCGTCAAACTCGCCAGGGCCTTGAGGAAGACCTTAAAAATGCAGAAAGGACCCATAAGGAGAAGGGCTGAACCCCTAAAACTCAGCGGGCCATCCGGATAGCACAAAAAAAGATCGAGGCCCACTATGCCGAACACACTGCCCACCAAATGGCAAAAGCAAAACCGTTTTATTATGCTAAAAACAACAAAGCAAATAAGCTGCTAGTGGCCAAACTTGCCAAGGCGAAGAGGAACAATACAATTGTGGGCCTACGGGACCATCAAGGCAAGGTCCATTACGCTGACCAGGACAAACTGCAGCTCACTGTGGTCCACCTGACTCAGGTGATGACCGCTCCAGCGCGGGACATGAAGGAATACTTACCGGGTGCAGCGCTTCCCCGGCTAAAGAGCAGCCCGTGACTCTCTGGAGGCGCCGATTACTGACGAAGAAGTGGACGAGGCAATAAAAGCTCTTAAATCCCGAGCCCCTGGCCCTGATGGGTATACAACCAGGTTTTACAAGATTTTCAAACACCAACTATTAGCCCCCCTGGTACAGTTGTTTAACTCGTTCAGGGCCACGGGCACTGTAACCCCGTCCATGCAGGAGTCAATCACGGTCTTACTACCTAAACCTGGAGGCGATCCGAAGAACCCTGCATCATATAGACCCATTGCCCTGCTCAACATAGATGCTAATTTTTACTCTAAAATCCTGGCATCTCGATCTCGTCTGTCTCGATTCTTGCCGGAGATAATCGGTGCGGATCAGAGTGGCTTCCTCAGACACCGCTCCATGGCCGACAACATTCGAAGAGCCTTGGATCTGGTGTAACTCGCCTCCCGAGATTCCCGGGAATTGGTGCTCCTGGCCCTGGACGCGACCAAGGCGTTTGATAAAGAGGATTGGACTTTCATGAGGATCACCCTTGAGGCTTTTGGATTTGGCCTGGAGTTCTGCACTATGACGCTGGCAAATTACAAAGCCCCCAAAACCCTTCTCAGAGTTAACGGCACCCTCTCCTCCCCCATCAACCTAACTTGCGGAACCCGACAGGGATGCCCGCTGTCGCCACTTCTCTTCACTCTAATTATGGAACCGTTTGCCCAGCGGATCAGGTTGAACCCTGCAGTCGAAGGCTTTCAATCAGGCCCGGCACACCGCACGCTGGCCCTCTATGCAGATGATGTCCTCCTGACTATCACTAAACCCCGCTCCTCCCTCCCTCAAGCCCTGGCTGAGATAACAAGCTATGGCAGGGTCACAGGCTTCACAGTCAACTACCGGAAATCAGTCACCATGGGAGTGGGTTTGACCCGAGAAGACCGAGAAGCCCTGGTTCCGCTGTGCCCAATACAATGGACGACCAAAGGAATTGGCTACTTGGGAGTTCAGATCCCGGCCAACCCAAGCGAGACCTATCGGGCTAATTTTCCCCCATATTTACAAACCTGAAGGCAGATTTGAGACGCTGGGCGACACAGGAGATATCGCTGATGGGCCGTATTACAGCTTGTAAGATAAACTTACTACTGAGATTTCTGTATGCATGCTCCACACTCCCGGTGCCGGTTCCGGCGCCAGCCCTTCAACGCTTACAGAAGAAAATGCTGCAGTTTATTTGGAGGGGGAAAAAGCCCAGGATCCCTAAATCCACGATGCTGGGCAACGCGAAACTGGGTGGGCTCGGGGTCCCTGACTTGCAAAAATACCAAATGGCGGCTCACCTGTCTTGTATCCAATCATGGCAAGTCCTCACAAACCGCCCTAGATGGGTAGACCTCGAACAAGCGCTGTTACCCCTCCCGCTACACTTTCTCCCACATGTCCCCCCTCCGGAACGGCGACAGTGGCAGAATCTTCTGGCATCTACCAAACACACCATTTCGGTGTGGGACAAGGCGTTGAAACAGAGGATCCCGACGGGGCTCAGCCCCCTCTCCCCAGTGTTTATGAACCCGACCTTCTCTCCTGGTCTGTCTCCCCGGAATTTTAAGGCCTGGATTGCAGAAGGCCTAGAGACCAAGGGTCAACTTTTTGAAGGGGGCCAACCCTGCAACTTTCAGCAATGCAAAGAACTCTTTAGGATCCAGGAACAAGAGAGATTCACATATACCCAGCTACGCCATTGGTGCACCCACCCACAGACTCGCCAGGTGGCTACTCGCCCCCCCACAGCCATCGAATTGACCCTTAATGAGCTCCCGCCCCAAGGAAGAATCTCCACTCTATACAAGCGCCTCCAAACGGACTTCCTAACCTCCAAGACCCGATCTATGGCCTTATGGGAGGCGGACCTGGGCCATCCGATTGAAGACCAACAATGGGTTGACGTCTGGTCCCGGGCTCACACCTCCTCATCATGCATCGCGAATAGAGAGTGCGCCTACAAGATCCTCCTCCGGTGGTACTACCCTCCTCTAAGACTCCACCACATGAACTCCACGATCAACCCTCAATGTTGGAGGCAATGCGGCCAAATAGGCTCCTTCTTCCACATGTGGTGGTCCTGCCCCAAGGCCCGAGCTTTTTGGAAACAATGCCTGGCGACGATAGCGGACATCACTCAGGTGCGACTGCCCTTGGCCCCCGAGCCTATCCTCCTTGGAGCACCGTTCCCCGGGATCTACCCAAGGTCTGGCCCCAAGGCCTAACTTTTATCGCAATGCCTCCTTGCGGGCAGGAACGTGATAGCCTGCACCTGGAAAACGACGGAAGGCCCTCTCATGCCTTTCTGGTGGATGAAAGTTTGGGACATCCTGATCACCGAGAAGGTGACGGCTGCCGGGGCAGGCACTTTGCATCGCTTTTGCAACATCTGGGGTCCGGTATTGGAGTTTGACCAGAGGTTCCCAGCCCTGACTTTCAAGCCCCAACTGGCCATGAGAACTATTCAGGATGGAGATCCCTCACGGGGACGTGAAGAAGGAACTTGAGACCGAAGGGTGGGGTGGGAGGAGTGTCAAATGGTATTACTGTATGCTACATGTCGCAAGTGATTAAGCTTTGTATTGCCATAACCTGCCTCTTTAAAATAAACACGTTTTTAAAAAAAAAGTCTGCACTGAAAGATAGAAATAAGATGCATAATAATAGTAAATATGACAACCACTTGGAATCCTTGACAAGTAGACTGCATCCACAGGAACAAGAGCTTGCACTAGCAAGGTGTGACGCTAAAGATAATAGTGAAAAATCAACCCAGTTGTAGGTTAATGAATAATGTGTGCCCTGAAATTGACTGAAGAGTAAATCATAAGACTAATAACAGAAAACCGAGCACAGAAGGTGCCAAAGCTGATAGTAATATAAATGAGGGCTATTAGCAATGGCTGCCTACCATCTTCAAACCTCATTTTTCATTGATTTCTCGGACAGTACCATCATATGTTCTTGAATACAAGAGGGTTCTCGCTTCTTACAGCAGAGGATGGTCTCCTATAATTGATTGATCTCTTCAGCATTATAGCCCTACAAGAAACCTGGATTGACAAGACATGCCACATTGACAGTAGGAATACCCTACACATTTTAGCAACTAAGGGACCCATCAATCGGCCTAAAGGGGGCTTTTGTTACAACTCGTAACCCCTTGGTACTGAGTCAGTCACTGGCTCATACCCGGTGTTGCAGGCAGTAAAGATTGTTATCCACTACACTGACATGTTCCTTTTGAACATATATGATCCACCCAATGCTATAGCAGCTAAACCTAATGTTGCAACTGTGAAGAAGATTCTGAATACGTTTAATTGTCATAAACCAGTTTGGATTGTTGATTTTAATGCTAACATAGAACCAAATAATATAGATTTTAAACCTAAAAAGCCAAACCGACAAGGCAAAGCATCGGCTAACCTGCTATATTCCCATGGATTTACAAGTTTAAATGGAATCATGCCCGGGCAATGCCTAGAACAAATCTACATGGGTTAGTGGGAGCATTGAATCTATAATCGACTATTTGCAAATCTGGCAGCACTAGCGTTGGTAGAAGAAATGGCAGTCGCAATTACAGATAAATTGACCATACGCCACTATACACTCTATTAATACCTACACTACTCTGTTAACAATGGTTTGAATCTTATCCAGTGAATTTGCTAAAAATCTAAATAAAGGCGCAGGAGGTCATGGGCGAAATGCTACCAATATTTATAGAGCAACATGAGTACCGTGGAAACAGTGGCCTAAACATACTGGTAGATTTTTGGACGCTCACGGTGGGTATCAAGGAGGCTATCAAACAGAAAATTTAAGAGCACACAAAGATGGAACAAAGAACAAAAAAGGGACAACATTTGGACTCGCGCACTGCTGCCGCAAATAAAAGGTACGCAATACTATTGCGGAAGTTCTTAATTGGAAGAAGGGTTTGTACACTCCAGGAGAAATCACTGTAGGGATGAAGATGGGTCAAAGCGGAGTATCAGAAATGGCTGAGACCTCATCGCAAGTGCTGCGAGATAGATGTGTGGCAAAAATTAGCACATTTGCGAATACTGTTAGTATGGACAGTATTAAGGGGGACAGTTGGATATCTGCCAATCAATAGTGTCTCGGAAAAAGACTGGCGCACCCATATTGAGAAAACATTGTACACCAATAGATAAGGAGCTAGCCTTGCCAATAGAGAAATAAGAATGTAAAGGCTTAGTAAGTGAAATAGCAAAGATAATAGAGAGACTTAACACCTCATGTGCTGCTCGACCAGATGGTACCTGCAATAGTCTACTAAAGCTCTCACCAGATATGTGGGCCCCAGCGCGGAGTCTTTTGTACATATCGGTTGGCGGTACCCTGCCGAGTACTGGAGGGAGAGCCACATTCTTCCGGTACAGAGTTCATGGTTAGATCCCTCGAACTATCGCATGTTGGCAATCTTGGATATACCGGGGAAGATATTTGCTAAGGTGCTGTTGATGGAACTGCACCAGTGGATTAAAGACAACCAAATCCTTCCCTCGAACCAGACTGGTTTCAGAGCTAATTCCAACACAACCCATAATGTGCTGATTCTCGTCTCTGCGGTAGAGTTTGCATGGACAAGACAAAACACAGCTCTCTATTGTTCATACATCGATTTCAGCGCTGCTGTCGATAGTTATGCGGAATAGACTGTGGAGAAAACTAGGGGGTTGGAAGATACCCCAAGGCCTACTGAAGATGATCATGCTTTTATACAAGGATAGAAGTATTAAAGTACGATTGGATGGCCAAGGTGCCTTGTCTGAAAATATCAGTACACGTAGAGAGGTTAAACGGGGATGTATCGTGGCAGCCACCCTTTTTAACATGTACTTAGCTGATTTAGGCATTGCCTTTGATAATACAGCCCACTATACTATTAAAGTAGGGACCGCAAGAATTGGTTGGCTGGGCTGCGGAGATGATTTACTCCTGTTGGTCCACACCCCTAAGGGCCTGCAGAATATGTTAGAAGTATTGGTCACTTATGCTAAAAACCATGGCCTATGTGTCAATATCTCTAAAAGCAAGATTATGGTCTTCTCTGGTAAGAAGACCATAAGTAACACATTTGTATGGAAGATTGATGATGGGGCCATGGAACAGATCAGGCACTATAAATATCTAGGCGTAGTTGTTGACGACCAGCTTAAATGGCATGCACATTGGGAGGAACCAAAAAATAAATGCACAAGGATAGCTAATACCATTAGTGCATTCATTGGCAGTAAGGGAGTCGGCCCTCTCGAGACAATTGTACTCTCATACAATCTTAGTATTGTATCAGTCATGATGTGTGGGATTGAGGTGTGGGGTCCCAAGCTGTGTGACCAAATGGGTAAACTTGGTGCAAAACGATTGCAGGAATTGCTCAGAATGCCACACACTGCCCATTAAAAATATACAATTGGAATTATATTTGAAGTGTGACATTTTACATACAGAGTGGCCATGTGTTATGAAAGACTGCTACATTTGTAGAATGATACTATCATGGTTGCTTATATTAAGGCCTTTTAACAATTTAGACCGTTGTGAAAATACAGGTACTCTGGTGAAAGGTATTGAGTATTCACAAAAAGTGGTTTGAAGGGTATAGACTGACAAACAATGGTTTACATTCTAGATCGTGCAAATATTGGCTTAAGCAGAAGCTGATCACTTATAAGACTGAGAACAATCTGATCAAATTATCATCAAATGTAAATAGTGGCCCGTATATCCAATACAGAATGCTCCTAAACAGACCTATATATTTGCCTACCCTAACAGTGGCGTCATTCGACAATACTTGTTACTTAAATTTCACATCAGTGAAGTATTGGAGTGTAGAAAAATGTGCTGATTACGTGGTATTAATACTCTGGAAACATTGGAACACATATTGGTGGATTGTGCAAGCCTGGACGAGATCAGATCTAACTACTTGAAAGCATATGATAATGGGTTTGACTGTAATGATAGATCACTTGTATGGTCCAGATTTATGCAAGGAAATTACTTAAGTTTTATATATTTTATTGTAAAAATGTATTGGAAATGCAGTGAAATTTTAAATGCCCTATCTTAAGTGGATTTTAGATTGAACAGTTATACAATATTAAGAGCAGCCTGTTTTTGTTAACTGTTTTAGCAATGGGGAATGCATTGAATTTTAACCATGAAAAAGATGGTGCTGATCATGGAAAAACCCTGTATAATCGTGTGTTTTCTTATGTTTTCTCTAATGTATATACAAAGCTGTTTAGGCTATACGAGTATTAAATAAAAAGGAATCTGATATGAAGCAGCTATGATGACCAATGACTTGGCAGAATAAATTGTGGCCCAAAACTGATCAGTGATTATTCTATCAGCAGTGCTAACAAACCTCCCATATCCCTTGATGTATTGATCAGGCAGCAGCAAATAGCCTGGCTGTTTCAATCTCTTTATTACATAGATGGCACATCCTAGCCTCCAGAGGAACACTGCATACCTCTATAGTCCTGGACCGAAAGTATGTTAAGGCACAAATACAAGATAAATCACCTGATCCCAGGATCGCACAGTTTAGTAACTATGCCGTAGGCGAGGAATACAACTTTGCATAGCAAACTGTACATGCCTCCTTTTTATTTAATGTTGAGACATTTATGGAACAATCCCAATTATTTAAGAAGGCATGGCGGCCTTCCTCCAAAATGCCTAGATCCTCTTAGTTTCCATATAGTAGCAACAAGGTCACAATATGATCGGTTTCCAGGTCAGCGTTGCACTTGATGCGCAACAAGCCCCAAGAGGGAACTCTTTCCGTTAGCCCAGGAGATGGTTGCCAATAACTTGCATTGTGCCACTTTCAAAAATGACAGAAGGGATGTCGGACCTAGCTCACACCGCAGCACCTCCACTGGAACTGCACTAGCTGAACCTAGCAGAGCGCATTAATTTACCCTTCACCAGATCAAACCATTGCACATGGCAATCCAGAAGGACCTCAAGTCCATATAGACTTCCATGAATCAAACCCTTCTTGTACACCTCCAAGAGGCCTTCAATTGAGCACCCTGCCTTATGGAATTCTTAACCTGCCATTTCCTGATGGTTTTCATTGGAAGAGCTTCAGCATAAAAGGCTGCCGAAGGATGATTCTTGGTAGGAATGCCTAAATACATATAGGTGCCAACAACTTCTGTTGCTGCTCCACCCAATTGCCAAGTTTATATGTTGCCCCACCACCATGATCTTGGTCTTCCTCAGATTTATCTTTGGCTTATTAACACTCGCCTAGGCATATACCGCATTCATTGAGTGCTGGAAACCTAACTGAGTACCGTCAAGGAGAACTATCTTCGGCATAAGGGAGCCAAGATGCCTAATTTGGAGGGAAGTTGGCAGGTCTCAATATCTCGTCCATGTCGGCCACATACAAATTAAATAGTGAGGGGCCAAAAAACACCCCCGATTTAGACCACAATTAGTGGGAAATGACTTGGCCATATGTCCTTCCTGCGACTTAATCCTAACCAAGGTCCCAGTGTACATTTATTTCGGGAACTATAGAAGAGTAAGGTCAATGCCCCAATGAATAAACATCTCTCAGAGCTTACTTCGAGAGACCCAGTGGAATTCGGCTGCTTAATAGTTTTGATTTGGTGCCAGAACGTCATGAAATACATTTATCCAAGCTCCATCCCATGCATAAAATTGTCCCATACAATGTTGACATTCCTGGCAGTAATTGGCTCTATGCCAAGATCTGAAGAAGTTCAGATTCTAATATTTATTAGGGATGGGCATTCAAACAGCAAGTGCTTGTTGCCTTCTATACATTGTTCACCAAACATTCTGTCAGTGCTGGGGATGCTATTCCATGCTCCAGTTACTTCCAGTGTCGTAATGGTATTGAATTTGAACTTTATATATTCCCAGGCGTGAGAGTTTCCCAAATGGGCCTCAATATCTAGTGAGGTAGATTGCAGGGGAGGGGGACCAGGCAGTGTTGGGTGCTGTGGGTGGGAAAGGTGACACTGTGGGATGTTCATATTGCATTGGTGTAAAGAGGGTGGATCTGGCTGCCTGGGTGCAGAGACACATGGTGATGCGTGGATGGTGAGTTCTTGTTATCATTTGTTGCATGTCACTCAGGGGGGCACATGTTGCTGTGTAACTGGGTGAATGGATGTGTTGCTTGCCTGACGTAGTTTTTTTCTCTACAGAGGCATTCTGCAGGGGGCAATGGTTGCTCCGATTGATGCTGTGTTCTGTATACACATACACCAGTAAAAGTCCAATTCAGAGTTGGGTGGTTTCCAGGCCTACAGAGGGAGACATCCATGGATGCCAGGGTCTGGCTGGTGCAGACTCACAAGGGACAAGGGGTGAGACGTGACGTGCATAGTTTGCATTTTTCTAAATCTGCATTACCGTTTAGATGTGACTGTGTTTTGTGAGCGTAGTTTTCAGGGAATGGGTTAGCAACTCCACCTGTATATTGTTGTGGAACACACATAGGGGGTGCAGGGCAGTCCTCACATGAGTTTGTTGCTCACTTCCATTTTGTACTATACCTTCCTACTTGTGGTCTCACTGTAGTTTGGTGTAGTGCAGAATAGTTGTCCATGTGACGGTAGTCAGGGACTTTGTTGCTTGTGATGTGTGCTTTTAGGTGTACTACATGGACACTGTTGGTTCCAGTTGCATTCACTGTGTTGGTGATCTGTGCACAACCATACAGATTAGGGGTGTACCGAACACTTTTGCTACCTTACAAATTGGCAGATACTCCCTATTCACAGATTGAAAGACATGTGGAATCTTGCGTCACTGCTTTCACACTTGCAGTAACAGGCATGGCTTTCGGCCAGTACTGCACGTAGTACCACAGCATGACCATAGTATTTTCACTGCCTGAATGGGTAAACCTGCAGCTTTTGATGGCCATGAATAACTAGGTGCTAGGAAATGTATGTTACTGAGTTCATGCATTTCTTTCTGTTCTAACCTATTTTCAGTTGCTTGAATATTTCTCACATTTGGTAATTGGACTTCATGCCTTCAAAATCATTTTACTCCCAACTTTAAAAACTGTGTCCATTAGACATAAAACATGCACAATTTGCTAATCCCAGAGACTCATTCACAGGGTGTTATGGGCAAGGAGGATAGGCCCCAATTCATCATTAAATGTCAACTGGGATGTGGCCTCATTGTATGTGCTCCACAGGGGCAGGTGTTTATGTGAAGTATGACTGTATAGAGGGGGTGTGGCAAACCTGGTATATATATATATATATATATATATATATATATATATATAGATATATATATATATATATATAGATATATATATATATTCTAGACAAAAAAAAGGGCCCCCTGTCTGTAATGGTTTTGGAGTGTCAGTCTCTAGGGTCTAGGGTATATGACGTTTTTGTTTACCACTGATGCGATTCCAACAATTTTATGCGAAGACAATGTGGAGTACTCAACCAGACATGTTAGCCCAAAAATTCTATATTGAAAAAATATTGTACCTTTTTATTACATAAACAAGACAATTCAAAAAGACATTCTATTAAAATCACAAGTGGCTAGTGCTGATCACCTCTCAGGTGATTTATGAAGTGCATATTCAATAAAGTACAATTGTACAAGCAAATCACAAATATACAGTACTAATATCAAATTAATAAAGAACACACGTTTTTTAACTAGACCACAGTTTTTCAGTCCAGAGTAAACAGTTAGTGTACTACTAGTCTCTATGTACAGGCACACATCCCTTTGTTACATATGGTGTTATCTTAGTGTATCAAATTGCAACACCTATTCTGGTGCTGCCATGTAACCCAACATTTTCGATCCTCTGGCATGAAAAATCAAATCACTGAAGGAACTTCTTCAGGGGTAGAGAACAAATGATGTTAACCAAAGCTGGTCTGTTTCTCTGAAAGACACAGAGAACCCCACACTCTGGATTAGGGGTTTAAAGTAACAATTGATTGCGGAAAAGAACATCCAAAGGATACAATTTGAAAGTGGGTATCAAGGAAATTTATTAAACCTGATACATCTTTACTATGACTAAAATCATGATTTAATCAGCACTTACTGCGAAAAATTACATAGCAGGAAAAGAACTTTTAAGAACACATCTATCAAATACAATCAAACGTGCAGACATTCATCCACATGCATCCATCACTCATCAATTCACTCATCAATTCAATTCACTCATTCAAAACAACAATGAATAGAAAATCTAAAATCAGTGTTCATTGGTAATACATATTTCTTAAACGAAGTATTGGAATAGCGAGCTTAAACACATAAGAATGTCTGTATACGACTCTTGGATATTCTATAATTATGTGGCATTTGATTCCTGAGCAGTCTCTTGCAGCCCACAAAAGTATTTTTGCCTTTCACTTATTTACAGCAAACTTGAGAGAGTCTTTTATGCCTGGTTTTATTCAAAGTTGAATATATTTATGTGTTGCCACTGTTTCTGTCCATGACCCAAGTCCACTGGAGTTTAGGACATCAATTTTTAGGGGTAGCACTTTTCCTGTTAGACGCCTACGGTTTGCGTTAGAGATTTTTACTCTGGGTGACAGCAGGATATTATTGTCTTCATGTATTGGTTTTTTATACTGATTCATTATGTTAGTATTGTGCATTTGGTTTTTACTATACCATGTTTTCATCTATAGATTAGGGATTCATAAGTTTGTTTCCTTTCTTTTAGAATGTATTTGTATCTCCTGAAGTCACTATAAGAAAGTACAAACGTTGAAACCGGTAGAGAGGAATTTGGGATGAGGTCGTGGTTGAAGATTCTTTGGACCCATCTCATTTTGTCAGCCACTTTTATTATTCAGTGTGGCAATATCGATTTCACATTCTTTCTATAAATTTATCTGATTAATTTTATGTCATGATTTTTATAGATTTTAGATTTTCTATTCATTGTTGTTTTGAATGAGTGAATTGATGAGTGATGTATGTGGATGAATGTATGCACGTTTGAATAAAATGAATTGTATTTGATAGATGTGTTCTTAAGTTATTTTCCTGCTATGTATTTTTTTGCAGTAAGTGCTGATTAAATCATGATTTCAGTTATATTAAAGATGTATCAGGTTTAATAAATTCCCTTGATACCCACTTTCAAATTATATCCTTTGGATGTTCTTTTCCGCAATCAACCAAAGCTGGTCTGACAAGTGGTGTCTAAGAACAATACTTGTAAAACTCTGCAATAGTCACACAATTTCTAATGGGAAATCTCATCTGGTAGTGTTCCGAGGTGAAAATGATTTACATCCTCAGTCTCTTCTCTTTTAATAAATTGACACCCTAGACCAAAAACGGGGATGGAAAATCAGAAGGGAACGTAGTTGGTTAAATGGACCTCTCATATACTTCGCATTACTCATTGTATAATGTGTAGGGGATACCTTGGGTGCTTACCGTTTTTAATTTTCAGTAATACATCAGTATCTACAGCTGTAAAACCCCTAGGAACACATATATGGTAGGCGTATCAGCACAGTAAACATGTTGAAATTCCATTGCACTTGCTCATGCAAATGTTAGTGGACCAATAATAGAACTTCCACTTAAAGTGTGCTGTAATCAATCACTTAAGGTAGTCCAATCATAGGCCTCCCTGATAATGAAGCATGTATGTAAATAATCGGGACGTCGGGGTGAGTCCTACAAATAAAGCAAGCACGATTTGTGTAGCGACTGCTTTTGTCTGCACACGTTTGTATGCTCACGAAATGGAGATCCTGGGCTCATATATCCAACATGCATCAACAAATGATGCTAGTCTTCTGACTGGATATAGCTTTAAATCACCTCTAATACGGTCATACTACACCGGGATAAGCTGGTAGTGGTTACTTCACAGTAGTCTATCTCTGAACTCATTAGTGTCCCATTTGTTAAACTCACTAGTGGTGAAATTGCACTATTTCGGAAAATGTACACAATTGAAGCTGCAGGGCGTGCATAGAGTTTAACTCTTACTGTGGCGGGCCAGTACATCATGGAAAACAGTACCATAGTGTATTAATATGCTTTAGCTTAGATGTGCTGGTGGATTGATGACGTCATTAATACTGCCACCCCTATTGGGGCAAGCTGGTAATTACTAGATGTCAGTTCCCGATCTAAGGTCTGGTCAGCATCCCATTTACAGAACGCATTAGTGGTGAAATAACACTATTGGGAGAAGTGTAAATAATAAAGACTAAGGGACTCGTGTAGAGTTCAGCTCTTACTGTGGCGTGCTAGTGTATAGCGACGGACATTCGCGTTGCACGTTAGTATGCGGCAGCAGTTGTGGATATAATCAGTATACCCTGCCATTCTTGTATATCAGTTACGTTCCGGACTGTGCTTCCTTCGGTGATGCAAACCGCAATTGCGTAATTCACTGGTGGAATAGACATGGGGTACACCTCTGTGGCGTTGGGCGTGGTGCTGCAGCCCGCCATCTTGGACAATATTTAATGTCACCAGAGCCTAATGTTAATCGGAAATTCTGTTAAGCTTGCGCTAGATCTCTCAACTGTCTCCTTCCGTGTATCAAGCGGGAATCACAGGTCCTTTCAATGCCTTCTAATGTTTTCTGTTTCATTAACCCCTTAAGTGCCAAGGACGAGGTATCTTGTCCTAGGCAACATGGAGGTAATCCCAAGGACGAGATGCCTCGCCCTTGGCACTTAAGGGGTTAAATTGCAAAATCGCAATCTACCATTGCGAAACAAAATAAGATTGGAATTGCTCTGGCCGTAATGTTACCAAATGTCAGTGTTCGTGGGCTGCACAAACAATACTGTACTCGCAATGTATATAAATAAAGTTCTGTGTTCGGTGGTACAAGGTGGACTATACACGGATTAGTGGTACCGGAATAAATTGCCTGGGTCAAATGAGGGGCTGGAATGCCACCCACGGAAGTTCAAGGGAACTTAAGTAGCATGTACTATTGCCATATTCAGTTAGTATAGCGTATTATGCATCATGTAGCATAAGTGGTCGCAGCTAGTGCACTACTATACGGTTTTTAGTCATGTGTTACATCTGTCATACAATAGTGTGTAGCACCAGCATTAGTTAATGAAAACAGTTTATTTCCTCATTTAGACCACATGGATGACTTTTCGTTTAAAAAGTCTTTGTTCATCAATGTTCAACACATGCTTATCTTTTGTGGCACTTTTCGTGGGCCCACTCTTCATCAACACAGTCCACCTGAGATCTTCCAGTTTATGATTTAAGGCGTCGAAGTGGCCAACCAGGGGAGCATTAAGTGTATTGTTCCTAAAACAACTTTCATGCTCACCGATCCTGATCTTTACTTTTCTTTCAGTTTTCCCTATGCAGTTGTTCACAGGGACACCATATTGCATACATCACCACCGCAGAATTGCAATGGGTTACAACACAATTTGTAGTTGCTACAGCTTATTTTTTTATTGTATTCGGTTTAATCAAAACCTTTACAATCCACATAAAGACAAAAACAACATAATGGCATAAAAGAAATCGATTTGATCAAAAGAATACTGATTGAATGAGCAGTAAAAAAACATTTCTTTACGCAATTCACCCTAGTCGTTAAAAGTAAAAACATTAGCACAAAACTCAAAAGAACATAATCAAATTCTACCCCAACTTAACGCTTTTAAGAAAGCCCGATGGGGCCAGCCCTTCATGGGTATTTTGAATATTAAGACAAAGCCACCAAACTATATCGTCCGATGTATATGTAAAATAATTTAGCAAGGTACCCAAATTGACCTGCCTTAAGTGTTTCAGTGCCTTACATTCCATAACTAAGTGCCTAGCATTTTCACCCATCGCAGTACCTGCAGTTACTTTCTTTTGGTGATAATTGAATTCTTCTGATCAATATCTGCTTTGTTGCTAGTAAATTCCATCTAAGCCTTAACAGAATTCCCTGACAGTACTAATTAGAGAAGAGAAGTAGTATTTTCAAGTTCCTCGTCTTTTATGTTCATGGCTCATATTCATGGAATTGCTCTGTAGTCTTAACCCAATCGTAGTCGAAGAGGCGTTTTGTTTAACTGTGGGTTTCCAATCAAGGTGTCCAGATCGGAATCAATATTATGTAGGATATCTTCAGTTATTTTTGAACTCCACTTGGAAAATATATTCCTACTCAACTCAGAGTGAGTTTAGCAGTGGAGCCATAATTTTCCCATATAAAGTTAACATCCTCCATTGGACACGCGCCCAGAGAGAAACGTATCCAAGTTCAAACCATATAGCTGGTACAGGAACTGCACGAGGGACACTGAGGATCCATCTCCAAATACTACCTTCTAACCTATTCTACGCCAAACTTGTCACCGCAGGGAATAGTTCAAGGCCGTAGGTTAGCTTTGGAACTATTTTTGCCTTTTAAAGAACATCAGGGCCAGTCTCAATGTAAACCTGCCAAATATTCGATCTATTCTTTGTATTTGGGATCCTAAAAGTCGTGCTTTGTAAGTCAAATTGGCCAGCAATGTCTTAGTTCCCTGTTGTGAACCAAAATTAAAGCCCAAATAATAAAGGCTATTAGACACACCTACAGCTGTTCCTTCTATGTGCCAAACAGAAAGTTGCTTTTTACGCACCACCTTAGAGAAGGACAATATTTTTGTCTTGTCTGGGTTAATAATTAAATCATTCTCTTTAGCATACCTGACGAAAGAATTTAGCAGCGGTTGCAGACCCATTTTCGTACCATCAAATAGCAGAAAATCATCTGCGTATGCTAACCATATAATCTTATTTTGTCCAACTCTTGGTGCAAGCAGTCCCTCATTTCCCAAACAAAGTCCTGCATCGGATAAGTATTGGTTGAATATCCAGGGAGCTAGAACACAACCTTGTCCAACTCCCCGATAACATTGTACCCTGGCCGACATGTCCCCAACTGGCTGAGATGTACCTGTACACCAGAATTGTTGTAGACGCCCTCAATGAGTCTTAGCAGGCCTAAAAGCCGGCCACATCCTGCTAACTTCTGCCACAGCCTATTGCGATTAACGCAATCCAATGCATCCGAAAGATCGACCAAGGCCATGAATGTTTGTCCCTTCACCGTACTCCAAGCATCTTTCTGTAGACATTTCAGTACTAACCCGTTCAGTGGTTGAGTGACCCTTGCGGAAGCCCGTCTAATGCACATTAAGTGGATGAAATTGCTTTTCCCATGTTAAAAGATGCATTGGGACGAAAGCTGAAAAGGTTTTACAGTCTGCATCTATCAGGGCAATGGGTCGGTAGTTCTTCGGGTCCGACATACTCCCACATTTAAAGATCGGGACTATATGCGCCGTGCTCCAGGAAGATGGAGTAATACCAGTTTTCAGAATGTTGCTGAACTCAAAATATAGGAGGTTCGCCCAAAGAAATGGATCGGACTTCAAGGTATTTGTTAAGCCGTTCGGCCCGGCTGCCCGAGATCTCTTGGCACCTTTTTGATTAAATTCACTACAAGGTTAATATCCAGGACAGGGTTCCATCTCTCAAACTCCATATTTTCCTTCCCAATGTAGCCCTCCCCCTTGGGCATCCGAAGCCATCACTGGCCCAAATCGAGTTGCAAAAAATAGCCAGTCCTTTTCTGAGAGAATTTAATTGGGATATTACAAAGCTGGGGTCTTGTCCGTTAACCAGGGACCAAAAAGAACTAACCTTTGCCTTATTCAAAATCCCTATCATTCTCTCAGCATCATCCTGCAGTAGATGACATTTAATAGCTTTACAAAAATGTCTATTTTTGTTTGATTCGCCTGGTACATATTTTTAACAATCACATCAAGATTTAAAGTCCTAATCAAACATAAATCCCTTCTCATAGTACGTTTCGCTTGTGCAACCTCGTGATCATAGCAGTGGGTAGGTCTTATACTCGTACTGCATCTCGTCGTTATACCTATATTCCTAATCACTGACCCACATAGTTTTTGTATTTCCTCTACATTAAAATGATTCAGTTTCCACTACGTAGTGGTTGCACTTAATGAAGCCCTAAGCTTATGATTTAGGATTTGACGTAGCTGTAACCAACTTGTTTTGAGGTCTAAAGTACTTGGTAGTAACAGTAACATCAAAGGTTGCTGATAGAGCGATCACTTCAGTCATTTGGTGTCACCGTAAAGGAAGTTCATTTACTTCTAAAATAAGTGTCAAAGATATAATCTAGCTTAGAAGAACTAGTACCTCGATGCCACGTGTGCCAGGGTGAGTAGTTATTCTTGGAGCCCACCAGTGGCGAGAGTTAAACATTACTGAGTCCTAAATACCAGATTTTACCAATTTTCCTCTTACTAGTTCCCCTTTCATTCATGTCCACTTCACAAACACCCCATGCTATTTTTTCACATTCAGCATTTAGGTCACCAGCTACAATGATCCAACCCCTCTCATGCTTCAACAGCCACTCACTAATTAAAGTGCATATCTTTAATCAAGAGCTTTATATCACCAACCCTTGAGGTAAGTTCCACTCCCAGAGCTCCAAAAGGGAAGCTCTCTAACGGTACCATCCAGGCCCAGATTATTCCTAATTGCAGTAATCTGGCCTCCTGAGGGTTTTCCCCCAGTTTTAGCTTTTGCTAATTGATGGTATATCTTGTACCCGCCTAATATAGGGGAACTGGACAACCATGTTTCCTGTAGGCAGATGATATTTGCTTCTCGTAGGTTTGCAAGACAGAGAGGGTTACTAAAAAGATGCTGGTGTCCTCCGGTATTCCATGACTTTCAGGACAACGTAATCTCTTTTTTAGTCCCTAATTGGGGTACAGGATCATTATGGGACCAATTTCTGCCACAAGGTTGAGATCAGTGGCCCAATCAATATCCTTTGCCGGCTCCTTTCCTAAGTTAGCAGTACATTTTTATTTTTTTTATTTTATTAAATTAGCTGACATTGGGCCTCATTACGGGAATCGCGGTAATGGAAAAACTATGCCAGTAAGAGAATACTGGCAGTGCTTACCGCTTAGGCCTATTAAGAGTAGACATCCCGGTATCGGCCCCACCGCTGAGACTGTGCCCCTCCGTACCGGCGCGGGCACCCTCCTCGGGCCGGCAATACCGGGATGCTGCTAACAGGAGGACATTACAAGCCACACGGACATGCACCTACCATCTAGAAGGCAGTAATTGGGGACACCGCGAAACCAGCATCACAGACATCACGGAGCACGCGTTAAAAGCAAACTTCTGTGTTCCCAACTGCCACAGGTGCACACAATCGGCACAGGTGGAGGCAATGGAGCCTGGCCCAGCACAAATGGAGCACACCCACACACCACACCCCTTCCTACAACAAAATGATCCCACTTGCTGGTGCAAATTCGTGGCTGGAGGACATGCCTGCATTGCCACTCCATGACCAAATACAACCGGCACATCAGAGGAGACGCAGGAGGAGGGTGAGACAGGCCCAGCAAGTTCCACCAGTGCAGCCACGTAGGCATCCACCAATTCCTTGCATCAGGGCTAGTCCTTACAACTTAACCCGTGTGCAGATCCACACCCAGTACTGCCAGGACCGGGACACCACCTCCATTGTGGACATGATGCACGACGACATTCAGCCGTTTTGAAATCTGCACTGCCATCCCCGCTCTACTGAAGGTAGTAACTGTGCTCCATTTCCTAGCCACAAGCACCTACCAGCACACAGTGGGGCAGCTGCATGGCATATCGCAACCCTGTATAACACGCATGCTGCACCAAGTGCTGGATGCCCTCCTGAAGCACGCAAGGGACTACATATCCCTAGCATGCACTGGCCAGGAGGTGAATGACAAAAATAGGGCTTACATGCCCTGGCAGGCATGTCCCATCGTATCGGTGCCCTCGACTGCACCCATGTGGAATTGGTGGCCCCTCATACCATGGAGGTGGTGTACCGCATTCGTAAGCCATACCACCCCATGAAAGTGCAGATGGCATGTGACTCCAGCAATTTCATCACACATTGCTGTGCACAATTTCCGGGATGAACACATGTCAAGGTGCTGTGGAACTTCTTGCTACCCCCCCACATGTAGAGACAGGTTGAACGACGTGCCTGGCTGCTGGGTGAGGCTGCCCACAGGCCCATGGCAGTGTATTGGGGGGGTGGTGGGGGAAGGGTGAGATGCATACTCCACCTGGGTATGAATGGGATGGTGACTGGCACTGCCCATACTGCAAAACACTCTCCCCTAAACATCCCATCCTAAACATGACACTGAATGTCAACCCACTCACCCTTGCGGCACAACAATGCCAATATGTCAGACTTGCAAGCAGCCCACACCCCTCAACATGTCCACTGCACATCATCAGACTGTACCCTACTGCAACACAATGCAGCAACTTGCATTGCGTAAGCGTAATGTTCATGAACGCATCAAAGCACCACGCCGGTAATGCGTCCATGAGTGCGCATGAATACATTCCAACCAGGCAATCCACCGATTGTCACTGGCCCTCCTCCACAGTAGCGCTGCATGCCAACATGGCAAAGTGAACTTGCGTATGGAAAATGAAATACAAACTTGTGCCACCACTGCACATAAACACACCTACAAAGTAGTCAACATCACCCATAGGAGTGCAATTGCAATGGTAGCCATCCACAGTACAATGAGTACCAGCATGCAAGTGGACACCCAGCATCATCAGGGGAATGCTACTTACACCTGTGGAGCATTACACCAAACACATAGTGGCACAACAAAATGTGTGCATATGTCACGGGACATGTGCATGGCATCATCAAAGGGCTGCAAGCATGAGAGTGCAAAGTACATGTAACATGGTACACGTCATCCTAAAGCTACAAACATTGTATGACCTGAATATTGTGACATCACCTGCCACGCAACCCTTGCATGTGACCACGTCATGGTCCCTCTTTCCCCATCTGTCTGTGTGGTGAGTCCGATATCAAGGGCCCTCAGTCCTGTATGTCGCACATGCCCTACACCATGTAGTCACCAAGTAGTGAACAGGCCAGATAGTTATGCATATGTGTAGCCAGTGACTAACAACGGTGTTATCCTGCGTACCAACATAAACAATGTACAGCCTTCATACAGATGTCATGGAGGAGATGCCCCCACTCATACACTATTGTGCTGCCATGCAGGTGATGCTGGCTATCCCCTGAATCCGTGGCTCCTCACCCCTGTCGGGAATCCGCAGGACAGGCACGAAGAGGACTACAATCTGTCTCATTCCCGCACTGTGATCGAGCAGACCATTGGCCTGTTGAAGCCACGGCTCTGCTGCCTCAGCAGGCCTGTTGGCACACTCCTCTACGGGACTGAGAGGCTGGATGAGATCATCATGATCTGTGCCATGCTGCACAATATGTGCATCCGGCGGAAAGTACCTCTGTCTCCTGACATTGACCAGCAAGCACCGGGTGTGGATGAGGAGCGAGTAGGACGACGGCCAGGGCGCCATGCACCAGATGGACGTGAGGTGCGCCAATCAGTGCTTGACAATTTCTCATGAGAGACTGGGATGCAGAGGGTGGAATGATGGTTGTACTCTGGGCACTGGGATCGTGCGCATATGGACACAGGGTGTGGTGGTAGATGGACACTGTGCACTGTAATGCATTGAATGAACACACGCCAAATAACCAATGTCCACTTGTGATATCTTTTTTAAACACAAGTTGTATTGAACAGTATATTTCAGCATAGTGTATTGGCCCTCCACCGCGCCCCTCTACCACAACTCCCCCACACCCCTCCCCACAACACCCCACACATGATGTGCATTGCGTGTCATTCTATGCAATAGGAGTCGACACATGCAGGCTGCCCCTGCTACTGCAGCCTCTCCTGGCCTCCGGGGGCTGCATATCCGAGCGCTGCATGGTGCATGTGGATCTACTCACGGGGCCTGTTTGGGTTGAGCTGGCAGGTGTGCAGGTAGATGATGCTGTGCTTGCATGTTCCACTGTTGGTGGACGCTGCCCCTCCAAGGTCTGTGCGATCCTGGCCAGGACCTGGGTCACTGCTGATAGCCCTTTGCATATCAGCCTGGTATTCCTCTCCATGGCTCCTGTCATGGCCTCAGTATTGTCACGTGCCTTCTGCCTTGTCAAGGCACCATCCACAACATATTGCTTGACCAGGTCCGTGAGCTGCCGCCGCCCCTCCATTCGGGCCATGCGCCCCTCTACATCCCGAATGGCTGTGGAGGTGGACGGGGCAACTGCTGAGGGGCCAAATGCAGGTCTGTCCTCTGTGGGCTCCAGGCATTTTGGATCAACTGTCATGACTGGTGCAGAGGGGTGCTATCTGGGGTGTGCTGGGGGAGGGGTTGCTGGGGGCTTGGTGTGCATGCACCATCCCTGGACAGGGTGCCGTCATGTAAGCATTGCTCTACCTGGCCCTCTCCCTCGTCTCAACTCTGGGGCGCTGAGGCAGCTGCCTCCCCTATGGAGCTGTTTGCGGCTGACAGGGTCCCGTCTGCCACTGGTGCTTGGTTATTTGATTTAATAGCCCCAACTGCTTGAAAAAATGTTTTTTTTTTTATTTTATTTATTTATTTTTGCTTTTGTTTTGTGTGGTTGTTTAGCAGTATGAGGCTGTTTCCTGGATGGCAGATTCTCAGCACTAGTAAGCGAGGCAATTTTTAACATTTGTATATTGTGGACAGTGCATGGGGGTATACTTGTCCAAGATTCATTCTCTGCAGGAGGTTTATCGGTCATGGGATCAGCTATTGGTCGAATGATCCCTAAATACATAGGAAGCACTGTCTGTGGCAGACAGATTTGTTTATCAACCTGACTATCTCCACATAATTTCACAACTTCACCATCCATGGATGCCCTTGTTAGTGAATCTTGTCTAAAAGTATTCGAGTCAACAGACAAAGAATGCAACCAGAGAGTGACCTGGTCTAGCTGCAGAGTTTGCTTAGGTATTTTTTTTCATCCAGAGATTTGAATAATTTAAACAGTGTAAGCATGCTGGTGTTAATGGCGGCCAAAGCTATTTCGATCATTGGATTAGCTGAAGCTCCACCTTCAACAGAAGCCTTGTGGAGTGCTTGTTGGAGAGGATGCCTCGGAATAGGATGGAAATGAATGTGAAGCTGAACGATGCGAAGTGGAGTCAGCAAATCCACCCAGATGGAGGTGTTACGGCTGTAGATTGAAATGGGGGACTTGCATTGACTGGCATACATGGAGATGTCTGTATGATCTTGATTGATGGAAGACTGGGTTAGAAAAAAAGGGGCTGACTTTCGGCATGGTGACTGATTTGGGCTCGGAGTCTGTAATAGCGTACAGTCCGATATTGCATGAGAGGTCGCAAAAATGGATGAAAACTGATTAGTAGCGCATGCAGGCACATTAACTGCTTTGTTAGACATAGTTGAGTTATATAAAGCTGCAAAAGGACGTCTGTTTGTGTTGCTCACCCCACCAGCGCCATGCATATTATGTAACGCCGGTGAAGGAGCGAGTACAATGGACTTATGAGAGGTGCATAAATGCGCATTTGTTGGTGTGCAGTTACCTTGGGTGACATTGAAATTTGTGGACGGCATGTTGGTAGTTGGAGAGTGTAGGACCTGTAGCGGCCAGACATGTGTGCAAAGCTAAGCTCACTATGCTTCCAACATAACAGGGTTGAAAAACACTTTTGAAAAGCCAAAAAGCCTGCAGTACAGGTATAGTTTTGGGCTGCACTAGCGCTGCTGCGCAGAGAAGTGGAAAAGCAGTACTTCTCTGAGTACTTCGGCAAGTGTGCACGTATGTCCTGAATATATTTAGAATGGACCAGTCCCATAGCTTCAAGGGCAGAATAATCCAAATGCCTCAACCAAGCTGTAAAAAAAAACCACAAAGCCACAATGTGCAGGTGTTTCACGAAGTCCGTGATACGGCAGTCCAAGGTCTCACTGGAAATTAGTATAGAGGCTTTTCAAATGAGTATTATCGGTCACCTTGACTTTGGAGCAGTCCAAACATGGCAAATCAAATGGGAGCAGCGGGACCAAGTGGAAAAGCGGTACTTCGCTGCAGTATATACATTCCTCTCCTCATTCTTCCAACTGCATAGGGGTAGTCCCACTCTACTCTTTTCTTGTTGTGCGGTCGGTAAAACTTCATCCCTTATTGATTTTTGCTCTATTTCAAAGCCCATATTCCGTAAGATCTCATTTTTGTGTCCGGATAGGTTCTCTAACCAATGGAGAGTCAAGGAACATGTAACTCGCATCGGTGCAGTTTCTATTAAAAAAAGACACCCTAGAGATGTCGTTAGAGCTCGCAAGGGATAACGCTGGGATTTCAGCAAATATTCTCACAATATTTGGCCTATTTAAGCAGATCCTCTCATCAGGACCCAATAGGGTTCTTATTCTTAACGTATTGGCTGAATCATCCACCTCTTTCTTATTGGATTTTATTTGAGTAGATCCTTTCAATCCATTACCAACAAAATCAAGTGTCTTCTCCCTCCCCTCCCCCCCTTATCCTGTATTCCTTGCATGACCTCCGACCAATACAGGTGTCTTTTGAAGCCTGCTTAGATCTTTTATACCAGAAGCAATCCCTGGATAGACAATTGCTGGGGGTAAATCTTATACCTGTAGTTTGTCCTTCCCATGACCACTTTCACTCACTTCTTTCTCCAACAGCCCAAAAGATGATTCTATAACTGTAGGGGGAGTCACTGTAAGTGGGCCCCAAATGCTAACCGGTCCCAGGTGGGTTGCTGGTGTCCAGACAGGCAGCCCAAAGTTTACCTTATCTGTACCCCAGGATCTATCAGAGGAAACAATTTTCCCCAGACCACTTTGGCCGGTCATCATTGGTAGCCCAAAAGATGTTGAGTGTAGATTCAATATAGGTGCCCCCTTTAGGGCCCTCAGGGGGGGGGAGGAGTTCTTTACCTTTCCCAAACGACTACCCGATCCTAATCTTATTTGTTGATTGTCCATCTCCACATTCGGTGGGATAGGATCGGGGACCTTGGTGAGACATTTTAAGTTAGGACAACTTGGCAGGCCCCCCTCAGCCTTGTTGGTATCAATTATATATGTTCGTACTGAGACTTACACAGGAGCTGATTTTGAGTGAACTGCCTCCCATTCCTTTAAATTAGGCCCAGTGGAGTTTTGCTAGTTTCCAAACAAATTGGTTTGCGCAGTTTTAAGTGCTAGGGTATTTTATTTATTTTTTATCAACCTCCGCCTGTTCTGTCTACTTTTCTTCTGAGAAACATGATTAACAGATTTCGTGGAGCCTTTAATATTACCAACCACCTGACCCTCTGTCACATATCGCGGGTTAATATCACTGTGCCCTTGGTCCTCACCACAATTTGCATCATAATTTATAGCAGAGTTAATACCCTCTTGTGGTGGTAGTAGTCTTCCTGGGGGTAGCGGGCTTGTATTTGTTAGCCCCACTTTAACTGCAGCAGAGTTCATAACAACTTTGCATTCCTTTTCAGTACAAGCACCATCTAAAATCTCAATCTCCTGAACTATGATGGGATTTAGTTGACTACTACCTCCCACATTCTGGGCCCCAACCAAGCCTGATGACATCAATCTAGGTTTCGTTGCTGAGCCTATATAGTCCAGTTTGTTATTAACTTCAGCCAAAAGCACAGAACCAATATAATCCACTTCAGCATTGGTTTCTGTCATTGTAAGTTGGGTTGATTTTGATTCCGACCAAACATAGTCGTAGGTCTACAAATGAACCTAACGCAGCATTCAGGGCAGACACTGTAGGGTGGGAGAGGCGAATCCTCTCATCCTCTCATCCACTTCTTGTAGCATATGGTGCAGTTTAGAAGTTTCACAATAGGTCTTCTGGACCTTCATGTTATGAAGATGGATCTTTTCCTCCCCACGACCCCTGTTTTCCATTTCCTCAAAGATGTTTAAGAATCGTAGGTGTATCGTGTACGGATGCATCACACATCTGCTGCATTACACACTCGGTTAATCCCTCCAATTTCTCATTATCCAGGGCTCTATCTGCACACTCAGTAATGCTTATGACCGTAATGTCATTATGTCCCCAAAGAAATGTTTTGTCATAACAAGTGGGTCAAGCATTGTATTCCCTCTAATTACATGTGGATTTTTTAGTTCAGTGCTGGTTTTTCCACCTTTTACTATTTAATGTTCCATGATTCTTTGGCCTGACATAGGACCCCAAGATTTAATTGTTCTAAGGGTAACAGTTAGAGGCTTAGTTGGCAGTATCAGAGTATCATTATTCAATGTGGGCTCCTGTGAGGCATGAACTATAACTCCCCCTTTAGGAGCTCATCCATTTTTAATGTCAGTTGTGGTACAGCAGTTTCTCCCTGGGCACATTGCGTTTCCACATAATTAGCTGTAGGGGAAATTCTACATAGCGAGGTAGAGACTGCTGGATGGTTATATGATCTATTAGCAGCCATAACCAGATCCCCTTTGGCAGGGATCACCAAGTCTTGTGCGAGAAAGTTACTTGACAGTCATAGGAATTATCTGGCTTTACAGGCCTGATCTCATAACTGGATTAAGAGTGACAGAGTGAATATCCCCACATGTATAAAGCGCCCAGATCAAAGGACTTGGTACACCTCTGCTTCCCGCAGCCTCTGGGCTGATTAGTTGGAGGAATAGAAGCTTGTTTTACCCAGATCGAAGGACTTGGTACACCACCGCTTCCCACAGTCTGTGGGCTGATTGATCTGGGTAAAACAAGCTTCTATTCCTCCAACTAAAGGAGCCGGTACACCACCACTTCCCTCAGACTCTGGGCTGATTAGTTGGAGGAATAGAAGCTCGTATTACCCAGATCAAAGGATGCAGTACACCAACCCGACCCACAGTCTCTGGATAAATGAATTTAACAGAAATGGGTGTTCACAATGGCTGGATCAGAGGGCGTCGTCTCAATGCTAATTAAGTGGGACGATGGTGTTTATATTACCCGAAAGAGGTAAAAAGTAACAAAGCAGTACCTTAAGCAGATTTGGGTAGAGCTCAGCCCGAGCCCCCGTGGCACTGCGGGCGCACAGCAGCAAAATGTCACACTGCGCACTCTGCGTGTCTGGGGTATTTTAAGACTTTACTCCTCCAGGCCACGGCGTATAGACGGTGAGGCGGTGAGAGGAAGTGAAACGCTAGCTTTCCTTCATTCTGTCCCTGGTAGCGGATACTCTCCCGACTAAAGACTCTTTCCACCATCCACCCAAACAGCCGCTCCAGCTCTTTACTCTCCAGGGCTTCACGCCACAAGGGCAGCGCATAGGACTTTGAGCACGCCGTTTTACGTGCCTTTTTATTAAATCAGCTGTTAAATGTTCACTGTTAGCTGTACGAGCTCCCAGGTCCTCAAAGGAGTCGTACGCTCGCCGAAAACACAGAATGTAATGCTGCAAAAAGTTTCTACGACTGACTCCACACGAAAACACAGCCAAACATCTCCTCCAGCCCTTTACTCTCCAAGGCTACAGCTTATTTAACCCTAGATCTATTTCTTTGCTTCGTGTAGTTTGTGAACAGCTGCACTGTCCACAGGGGCTTTGTCATCCCCCCATTGTTCTTTTAATGTGTTAGTATATCTGTTTTGGTAAAGATGTCATTCCATGTGGTTAATTATTTGATATTTGTACTCCGGAATGCACTTCTAGGGCATTCTAATGGGAAATCACCTCCCTTCAGTATATGCCAGTTCTGTTTGATAATTATAGTGATCTTATTCAATAGAGGATTGTAAGAGCTGACCAAAACGATTCCTTCCTCTTTGTCACATTTGGGTCTGTACTCTGACAATGCCTTTGATAATAATCTTTTATTAGATTTTCTTACTATTTTGGTAGGGTAGCTCCTGTGGGTGAGGTTGTGTCAGTATCTGGGCTTCTTGATCAAAATCCATTTTAGTAGTGCTGTTCCTTATTTAATCTTAGGAACTGCCCAAATAGTAAATTTGGTCTAGTGTGTTTTGGATGAAAACTGTGGAGTAGAGCAGTCCTGAATTTGTGTCTGTGATTTTGTGGTATGGTTTAACCTTCAATATAGATTCTTCGTTGATGTAAATTGTTAAATCAAGAACATTGATCATATCCTTGCTATAAGTGTTGGTAAAGTTCAAGAACGGATTTTGATCATTTAGCCACATAGTAAATGACTGAAATGTTTTAATACCGCCAGACCATATTAAGAGGATGTCATCAATAAACCTTTTCCACAACTTAGGGGCAGATTCATGGAACAAACGTGCACCGAAAATCTTGGTGCAAGCGTGGAAAAAACAGGCGCATGCGTGCGTTTTATGGAAGTCTCTGCGTGTTTTCTCCTCGGGATGTGCGCCAAACCCGAACGACGTGCACAGTGAAGGCGCACAACCTCGGCGCACACACCAAAAAGGGGGCGGGACACGGGGCGTAACACGCGGAATGGGGAACAACCCGTGAAAAAGAAGGCGTAACTGGGGATGTACTGCAGGGAAATGCACGGAACGCCCACACGCACGCGATCAACACATAGTCATGGAATCGAATACGGGAAACCTGCGCACGCTAAGACGTGCATAGGCGTCAATACGTCTGCCACATGAAGGCAGGCGGAAGCATCCCCGCGCACAGTATAAAAGTGCACACAAACAACAAACATGTATATACGGCTACGATGAATGCCCCATTTGTCGCAGCACTGATCGTGGGACACCGCAGGAGAAGGAGAATAGCCAGGGCCTGCATTTCTTTTCCCCGGACTAGCCTTTTTGGGATGCCCGACGACCAGGTCTATGGCAGGTATAGGTTTCCACCTCGTATCATCCTAGACCTGGTCAGGGAGTGGGAAGATGACCTTACATCCCCCACCCTGTGCTCCCAAGCATTGAGCCCCTTGGAGAAGGTGCTCAATGTCCTGCATTTTTTTGCCACTGGGTTATTTCAGCGGACAACTGCCATAGTGGGTGGGGTCTCACAGGCCACGCTGCCTACACCAGGTGTTGGCGATCATGACTGCGCGCCCCTCAGTCTGCAGGCACATATACAGGCCCAGAACACCCGCAGAAAGGAAGGCCGTGGTCCAGGACTTTTACAGGGTGGCACACTTCCCCAAAGTGCTCGGTACCATAGATTGCACCCATGTGGTCCTACGTCCACCTAGGGCCACTGAGCACATATAGCAAAACCGCAAGCACTGGCATTCCATCAACGTGCAGGTCGTATGCGATGCAAAGGGAATCATCACCTCTGTCTATGCAAACTACCCTGGCTCTACCCATGACCGTTTCATATACAGAATGTCCGCCCTGAGCCGGGGCCTGGAAGCTGGGCAGCATGGCGACACATGGCTCCTAGGTGAGTACACATGCCTGTGAACATGCATGTCACATAGACAAATACACACCCCAATAATCACAACCATTATCACCTCCCCAGGGGACAGTGCCTACCCTCTGAGCAACCACATGACGCCAATCTGGAACCCCACCACACCACCCCAGGTAAGATACAATGCTGCCCATATTGCAACCAGGGGCATAGTGGAGCACACATTTGGAGTGCTCAAGTCAAGCTTCCGCTCCCTTGACCGCTCTGGCGGCCAGCTACTATATGCACCCCAGTAGTGTGCAGGATCATTGTGGCAGCATGTGGCCTGCACAATGTTGCCACACGGCGGGACGTACCGGTGAACATGGTGGTGCCCCCACATCCCAACCACAGGCACAGGCGCTGCCCATGGGAGGGGAAAGGGCACGTGGCGAGGCAGCCCAGACCCAGCTTGTGGCCACATTTTTCACCTAAACTCCCACCCCTGCGGAGTGCACACAGGCCTGGCACATACCAGGTGACCTTCGATGATGACAAAGACGGTCAACTGTCACAAACTTACCACCCTGAGAATGTTGCCACGGAATTGCTACATTGTGTGCATCCCTAGCTACTTAAACACAACCAATCCTGTGTGACCCAAAAAAACACATGCAAGGTGTGTATCACACCCCGCCCCGCAAAACAGGCCATGACAATCCCTGGTATGTCACCCAAACCCTCCTAACCCACATCACCCTTGTCTGCCACACCATGACATGGCAGGCAATAGCCCAACACATGACCAATAACATACGAAGTGACATGTCATAAATGGAAACTGGCCCGAGACAATGATCCCTGACATGGAATCAGATGAAATGACTGGCCAACAACCTCCCACACATACAAAGTCATACACATGAACACAACACTGAATGCCTGTTCACATGCACATTGGGCAAGGCAAAATCCCTACTCCCGAACCAGTGTGCTGTCTCCTGCAACACAGTGAGCAGCCATTGTGTTGCAGATACACCTAGAGCATCACATGAAAATGACACATTTAATAAATAACCAAATGACGCATGTACAGGATCCCCAATTGGTAATAGATCATGCGCTGCAGGGACACAGCGGGCCCGAGAAGGCAATCTCTGTGCACCTGTGGCCATGGAAGGGTGGTTGTACATGTGGTGGATCATTGTGCAACTGTGTGTCAGTCGGGACATGCACTCCATATATGCATGTGAAATCAAGTGACCCTCCGTGTCCTGTACACATCACATGTGAACATTGCCCATGTGTACACCCCAGCATGTCAAACCACACCAATCCCCTGACACCTGAAAAGTAAAGACAACACAGGAACAGGCATTGACCAGCAGAACACATCATGCACATGGTACCCCACAATTACAATGTCAGAGCGCCCAAAACACTGTAGCCCAAGCCAACTGTCCAACAACAAAAGGCCCTGCCTCATTTACACATCACCATGACCTTCTGAAGAACTGTGTCTGGGGTATGTAGCCTTCCTTCAAGTCTACCTGGCTACAGGATCACCCTACCCCTTGGTCTCCATGTTCCAGCTTGCGTGTAAATAGGGTCCAGCCCCCTCAGAGGCCACCTTGACTGGTAACAATACCAAATCGCAGAGAACTCCAAGGAGCCAAACCCCCAAACCATGGAAAAAGCCATGCATGCACCAAAAAACCCTGGAAGAGTCTCCAGTAGATGACTTGAAGTAGCAGAAAATGACAAAGCACATATCCAAGCACAATGATAGAACAACCAAGGTAGCACAGTATAACAATGGACCAACATGATGGTACCATTTTCGGTACCTAATATACAATGAGGATGCAACAACTGATGGGTAGTGTCACAGCTCCGGTGTCCAGGCACAGGAGTGGCACGAACCAACCACCCCCTCTGTGGTCTGGGCGCCTGCAAGGTCAAACTTAGACAGGCCTCTGAGACCCCGGCGGGGAAGGAGGGTCAGGGATATGTTTGGGTAGGCATTGGTATTCAGGATAACCGGAAAGAGAGGCAGGAGAGGGGAGTTGGATTGGCAAGGGAAAGTAGTCAAAATACAAAAAACTATTGACAATAACACATACTCGGAGAAAACATGTTCATCATGCACATTGTACCAAATGAGTCAAATGCAAGCCAAAGAGGGACTTATCTCTGGGGTGAGCGCTGGCCTCCTGCCTGTGCACTGTCGGGTCCGGTAACAGGAGCAGTTAATGCTGTAAAGAGAGCGTGAGTTACTAATCTGAATGTGTGTTTACAACACACACACCTCTTCCATGCCACAAAGTGACTTCTCCATAAATGAACACTCTTGTCTGCTGCTTTGTACCCATACATTAGCTTGCCCCCACTGATGGTTCATACACTGTCAATGCAGTAAGGCAGGCACATGTGGGCGCGCAGGAAATGGAAGACCAATGCGTCAAGAATCACACTTGATACAATGGTCCCCGGGTGAGCTGCTACACGCGTATAGCGAGGTGTAACTCCAGCACAAGTTGTGTGTTGGCAGCCACAGATTTCAATAGGTAGTGCACGTGGCAATTTGCACATGCAAATGATATGCACTGCACGTGGCAATTTGCACATGCAAATGATATGCACGGCACACAAGTGTCATGATCTCTGCTTCCAAAAGATCAGGACTTGCCCGACTCCCTTGGAAGCAGACCCATAACCCCGGTTCCGAGTGCCAGCCAGTCCCAATTGGGACCTTTTGGACCCTGTCCTGGCGCCAGTGGCACCAGGCTCATAAAGATGCCCAGTCCCAGCGCTGGAAGCGCCGGGCTCATAATGCTTGGGTGGACTTACCTGCAGCAGACCATGCTGCTTACTTACCTGCCAGTTGAACCCCTGATCCTCTTCTGTTTGGGACTACTTTTCCTGTTGGGTGGGGCAGGAGCCACTCCCTAGGTTCAGAATACTGGAACTCTTCTGGAAAGCAGGAACTCTTTTCTTACCTAGGCGTGGCTGTGGAAGGAGGGACCTAAGCACTACAGGAGGCTATTTAAACCACACCCGATGGATGAATCTTGCTTTGTGTTATTCTGCATTCTCTGCAGCAGAACGCTCATCGTGTCTTCTGCTTCTGAACCTGGGCCTAAGGGAACAAAGGCTTACCATCCTGGAATCCAGTCTTAAGCAGCACCTGTAAAGACAAAGAAAGAACAGGTTAGCACTACGGTCTTCAGTGGCAGCGCATCTCTTACCTGGTCCATCGGCTGTCACCAACGCCTCGCGCTGCATTCCGGCATCTGAAAGACAAAGGCTTACCTACTCTTCAAATGCTCCGGAGGTCTTCGCACTGCATCCCGCATCTGAAAGACAAAAGAAGGTGCGTTTAAAGACATTGGGCAACTTTATTACTCACGTGCCATTACTCCTTCCCACGCCGAATCCAGTGGGTATTCCAGCACCCTTCAGCTTCTCTAAAGCTCCGAACTTGTACCTGCAAGATAAAAGGGACAGTTAGTGCGCATCGTGAAGCAGGCTACAAGCGCTTACTTACGTGCTTCCAGGCGCTTCTATTCCTCACGCGGGTTCGATCCTCAACTCTCATCAGCCCGCCATCCGCCATCGCCGGAACCCTGCAAAACAAGAGATATCATTACAAAAGACTTTTAAGACATTTGAAGTGCCCAGAACTTACCGTTCGTGCAGTTAACGACGGACAGCAGTCCTCTGAGGTCAAGAGGCCTGCACCCTTATCCAGTGAAGAAACTGGTTACGGCACCCTGCCCCGAGGCAGATGGAGAGCTCGGCGTTCACTTACCTAAGACATCTTACTCTTCGAGTCAGACATACAGTGCACAGAGGTCCAGCCCAAAGAGCCAACCGTGTGTTACACATCACCTTTGAAGATACGGCATTCACCCAGTCAAGACCGGCGCCTCTGCGGGAATCAGGTGAGCGTTACAACAAGTCTGTGCCTCACTGGGTGTTCCTGTGCGCTGTATCAGTTACTGGCTAGGAACGCTACTGCCCTAATAACTGTGCTTCAAAGGAGCAGGGGGTACTCAAGGATATGTTTGATGGCCCCTGCGTGTGCCCCTGACAACTTGTAAAGGTACTTGGCATTTGGCCCTCAACGAATGTTAGCTGTACTGTGCACTTCTTCAACAATGCCTGGCAAATCTCCCCAGCACTGGTTCTACTTAGCATGCATGTGCAAGTGGCCTGGTGGAAGGTTGACTGCTGTGTGGCCCCTTGTGCTGCTCCCCTTGCTTGGAGCTCCTGGAAACACGTCTGCTTCTGTCGGACGTCTGAGCACAAGCCCTGTGCTTCTGCTTGCGCACACATGTGCACGTCTGCACCACTGAACGTGGCCAGAGTTCAGGATTACTCGTCCCTGTGTCTGCTGGCAAAGGTAGTGTGGAGGTTCATTTTCCTGCAGACAGGGCATAAAAGATATTAAAAATGCTGGAAAGTTCCCTGTGTGTATGTCTTCATGCTGGTTGTCACTGGGCCAGGTTACAGACCTACATCCAAACTCCTCCCACCATCAGTGTGACTTTGACAGGCAAAGGGTGCAGGCTACTGTCTACAGCATGAAGTGCATCAAGCACATATACAGGCAAGTAAAGAACATGCATCACAATCCACATCAATTAATGGAGACATTATTCACGTACTCGCCCAAATTGATTACAGGCATGGGGTGGATAAAACGCTACTAATCCCCACTAGGGGTGTTAACACAAGTAGTACAGCAGCAGACGGGCCACAGTTATGAGGAAAGTCCAAAGCCCTTGTGTACATTTTTGTTACACCGAACCATCCTAGTGAGCCCATGGATAAAGGAAGCAGGAGTGGCCTACGTGAGTCAGGACCCCAAGCTGGCAACACTTACACGAGACCAGCTTGAAGGGCCCAGCTGGAACACAGTGGATGCTTTCAAAAGCCACAAAGCACCCCACCGTCACATGAATGCACAATAGACAAACAATATTAAACGATATTAACTAATTAAACTATGAAAAACCTATACAACCTAATTAAACTATCAAAAACAATATTAACTAGCTAAACTAAAATCTAAAATGGCCACTTACGACCCGTGGAGAGGGGTGGCTGGGAGGCACCCAGGAAGGGCGAGGTACAGGGTGCAACTGAACACCCACATGCGATGATGTTGAGACAAAAAAAAAACCTCCATGGGCTCAACGCCTGCACACCACGACCTGTGTGGGAGATATCTCGTCGTCTGAGTCTGCCACTTTCTGAAAAGGAGGACGCGACACAGAAGCCCGACCACGCCTAGGCGCAGCTTTCCCCTCGTCGGCAGCAAATCTGCCGGACGGGTGTGCCTGGTTCTGTGCGGCGATTACACGTAGGTCAGCATGCAGAACCTCCCGTGATACGCGTGCTTCCTCTTGCAAGGTAACACGTGTAACACGGAGTTCTTCCTGCAAGGCCTGGCTGGACAACTGATGCACCTCCCAGCAAGCACGTAGCTCAGCCGAGATGGTACTCTCAAGCTGCGCAAACCTCTCCTCTGCCCGCTCCCTCTGGGTCATCAAGAGCACACCCAGAGTGGATCGGAGGGAAGCACACTCAGCCCTCCTGGCCTCCATGTGTGCCTCTGCGTGAGCAGCAATTGCTCGTCGCAGACACCATTTCAGCCTGGCGTGCCATGTCTGAGGCCGCCATGCCCAGCCTGAGCGAGCAGGCTGTGGACTGTGCTGCCTGCTGCTGGAGAAGCACCTGCCTAGCAGGGGGGAGCACGGATTGGGTCACACGCTCCATGCTCACAGCAATGTTATCAATTGCTGCCCCCTGCCGTTCTGAATTGGCAGCCATGTCTTGCTCCCACTCAGTATACCTCGGTGGCACGTGGCCACTGCGTTGCTGGGCTTGACACCTGCGGGGCCCAAGGACCGGCCGTCCTTGTTGGATTGGCACCGCCCGCGGCTGCAGGACTACATGCCCCGTCGATGTGATGCCCTGGGCACATCAGCAGCTGGTGTGGAGGGTGACCCTGTGCCCCGATCCACCACAGGCGGAGGTCCCACCGCCGACTGGCCCCTCAGTGCAGGTGTCGCGGTCAGAGGCACGTCCACATCAGAATCACTCACCCCTGACGAATGGACCTGATGCACAGCCAACTCGACATGGACGTCAGAGTGGTCATCTGGGCTGGGCTCATTGCCAGCCAAAGACAAGATGGTCTGTAGCAAATGTGGGTTCTCGTGGCCTACCACCCCACGACCCCCACTTGTGCTGGGTTGCTGTTGTGATGACAACCCTGTGCCTGCCATGACAACGCCATCCTCTGGCTCCATTGCGTCATCTGAAAAGTGGAGAAAAAAAACATTAGTACACATGTCGGAAGCACACAACACACACACATCACACAGACAGCCAACACATGAAGCAGACATGTCACACACAAATGAGAACCTGCCATGCATGCTAGGTCACTTTGACATTGCATCAGTGAGTAGGCATGTAGAACGGTGTTACACGGCTCATAAGTGGGTTGATGCAGTGCAGAACATGTGTACGTTACCCACTATCTACATGAACTAGTACATCATGTGTATCCGTGAAGGCAGTGCAAGGGCAAGTTCAGGCATCACCTGCAATGTGCATGCAAAGGGTTGCATGGCTACAAGCAAACCCCGCCCCCCACCCCCCGAAGTGAAAATGCAGGGATGCCTTGCATGGTAGCAAAAGAGTGACAAGAGACCTGTGTATTGGCAGACAGTGTTGACTAGCATCAATTGCATCATCTGAGTCAACTGACAACACAGATGATGGGCCAGTAAGCAGGACACATGATGAACCCTCAGTAGTACACCCATGTGTGCAGAAGCCACTACACCAGTTGGACAGAGTCAGTGGGCCTGAAACAGGGGGAGGCCTGTGCCCCACACAGACTGTGACACCATAAACATGTGTGATGCAGGACTGAGCCAGAGTGGGCATGGGGTGGCTGATGAAATGCCATGAAATGTAGGTCATCCTGGACACGTACTACAATGATCATCCAGTCAAGGACATATAGGGGCATGCATGGAATGAACATGGAGCATGAATGGGCACTCGTGTTCCTGCAGAGAATCTGCCATCTGCACAGTCCAAGTGAGACACCCTGCATGAAGGACAGAGGATGTACCCCACTGCATGTGTCTGGCAGGTTGGCTGGTGGAAGTTAGCATGTACACAGGAGGCTTGAACAGTCCATTGCAGTACGCCAAAATGATGCACACCAGTGCAATGGTGAAATTAGGGTGCAGGGGGGGTGGAGGGGCAAGGGGGCATGCCTATGTGGAGTACCTGCATGCAGGCAGACGACACATGCACGTCAGTCATGCAATGACATGGTCCCAGTGCTGAGAGGAAAGACACCCCTGGTTACATGCAGAAAGGCCAGTGAGCTGGAACATGGACCGGAGGGGCATCCGGGTGACTAGCATGTGAGTAGGGTGCAAGTGTGGTGATGAGCACAGTCCCCGTCTGCTCTACATGTCCACCATCCTGCACAGCATGCATGCATCAGTGAAGCATTACTTGACTTGCACATGACGATCATGTACACGTGACGTGCAGTGGCAGTCATGCACAACACATCACACAAGTAAAACACACATGGCCTCGACTAACCCGCAACAACACTCACTGGAGTCTTGCATCTCTCCCACTCCTTCGACCAAATCTACCGGTATGAACTCCACAACGACTGACTCGTGCGGAGTGAGGTCATCCTCCTCAGGTGGTGGCCCACTGCCAGTCACCAGAGTCATGATGTAATTAGAGGCACGCTTCATCTTAGTGCTGCTTTTGAGGTCATCCCAACGCTTCTTGCACTCTGCAGCTGTGCGCACCTCATGGCCGAATGCACTCACATTATCCGCAACATGCTTCCAGTGGGTATTCCGATGGGTAGCCGTAGTTTGAAAATTCGGCCCCACTAGCATCTCAAGGCTGTGGTCCTGCACGTAGTCCACAAGGGAGTCCAGTTCCTGCGCACAGAAAGGCTTCTTCCTTGATGTGCTGGAGGCCGTGGCTGTGTCTGGGGTCCCAGCCTGTGCTGCAGGTGCAACCTTCCTCCTCTTGGACGCAGGTCCGGATCCTGGCTGGCGAATGCTGCCCTGATCAGTATGGCCAGTGGCACCAGTGGATTGAACCAAGGGAGTGACAGGTGGAAGGAGGACCGAAGGCCTGACTTGCGTCAGTGGCTGCTGGGTGCCCTGGAATGGACCCTGTGCAGCAACATCCGCTGTGCCAGGGTCATTGACCGTGACTGTCCTGGTTGGTAGACTCACAACCGGGTTGTTGGATGCATCTGCCCCTGCACTTGCCACGACCCGGCTGGTCGGGGCAGCAGATGAAATTACTGCCCCAGGGACATGTGCCTCGGTCAGGGCAGCCCTGCGTGCACCTACGGTGTGCCTCCTGACCTGCTGGAAATCTTCTATGGACTCTTCAAGTGCCAATGCAGCCTGCGCTGGCAGACCCTGAGCCTGGATGGTGGTGTCCACAGCTGCACCTGCAGCTACCACTACCCTTGGGCCTGTGGCAGTCGATGAAACAGACTGCTGGGTCACATGGGTGCCAGTGCCAGATGCAAAAACTGCATCTCCCGGAGCCGCAGGGGGTGGTGGCATGACTGCACCAACACGTGGCACAACATTGTGCTGAGCTGGCCCACCCATGCCTCTTCCCCCTCACCCCCCCTCTGCAGCCACCCTGGAGTCCCCCTACTCCCTGGTCACCCCCGCCACGTCCCTGACCATGCCCGCCACGTGGAGTACGCCCAGCTGAGGTGCCCCTCACCTTTCGTGGCCTTCCAGCCATGGCACAGATGGAGTAGTGCTGGCACAGATGTAGTAGTGCCAATGGGAGGTGTACACGACAATTGTCCTGGGCAATTGGGGTGAAGGGGGTGGGATACAAGATGTTAAAAGCACCCCTGCACCTGCAAGGCTGTATGTGACCCCGCTGATGAAGTGACAGGTCACGCAACGCTCAGGCACCCCAAAACTGCAGTTAAAACGTGCATGCAACCCCTGGTAGCCCACGTGTGTGGAATTAACCTCCCCCAGTACGCGGTGGCACCCAGGGACATGAAAAACATACGCGTGGGACATGCAGGCTACTATGCATTCAAACGGGTATGCAATACACAGGGGCACCCGCAGTGGGAAAATAGCATGCGCGACTCACCGTCAGACTAGCGTGATAATGAAAAACACACATACCCAATACCCCTGCCAAAAGAAGAGATACGTCCTTGATCCGCTGTGAAGTAGTGATGGTGCGCGAAACAACACGAAGTAGCAACACCCACGTCTGTCTCCGCAAAAGGCACGTACAGTGAACTGCTGGCCTCGCTCACCTTTAACCTGTGCTGAGGGAAACACCCATGCGCATCGCGTCACTTACGCACTTAGGCCCTTTCCTCGGATTACACGCATTAACACGCGTACGTGCTGTTTTTTCAGGTGCTGAATCACTATGCACCCGTCACGAGGGAAACGCCCGCGCGCGTAACGTCTGACGTGCTTACGCTCAAAGGGCCTTTCCTCGAATTACACGCTGACGTGCAATTTTTTCACGTGCCACATCACTCCGAATCAAGCTGGCCATGCGACAACACATGGAAGACCACGCTCCTGCCCAGAAAGCAATTTTCCTGCCCCCCAGAGCCCTGAGCATGCTCCCACCTGCCATCTGCTGGTGCCTGCTGGCCATGTGCCCTGCTATTTGGTGCCTGCACATCAGCCATCTGCAGGTGTCCAGTTGCTGTGACCACCCCTGCTGGAACAGAAGACTCCGACTGGTATACCATCGCTCCACAGCCCAGCCCCAGGACCCAGTGCCCACCCACACCTGCCTCGGGGGTTGCTATGTCCCAAACACCACCGTCTGGCACCAGTGGCAACAACCCAGCAGAGAGGCAGAGGGCTGTCAGCTTCAGTCACAATGAAGTTGGCATCCTGGTGGAGCAAGTCCTGGGGCATTATGATGCCCTCTTTGGAAGTTCATGTGCCGGCTATGAAGGACAGAAGGGGATCTGGAAGGACATCGTGGCTGCCATCAACCTGGAGTGGGTGGCAGCCTGCGACATGCAACACGTCCGGAAGCGCTGGGAGGACTTCAGGTCCAGGACCCTCAGCAAGGCCCGGCGCCTCTTGAAGGCATAGGATGCAGAGGGGTGCTGGGTCCGCCTGACCAACATCCAGACGAGGGTCCTGGAACGCATAAACCCAGCACTCCACATCCAGATCCTTCAGAGGCAGACCCGTCTGGAGTCGAGCAGTAAGTGGCCATGCATTGCTGTGTGAAACGGGGCATGTAGCAGTGTGCTGGTAGTCAGCTACTTGCCTGTATGTGTGTAACGCTCACCTGATTCCCACGGAGGCGCTGGTCTATGCAGGAAGGCATCTGTGACTCGAAAAGTAATGTGCAGGACTCGATTGGCTTCTGGGGCTGAGCCTCTTCGCACTGTGTGTCGAACTCGAAGGGTGGGATTTCTGCAGATGGAAGAATATATGGGGTTAAAGATCTGGGCAATTGAGTGTCCTTTTCTCTCTCTCTCTCTCTCTCTCTCTTCTAGCTTCTCCGTAGAGCCCCCAGGTTAAAGTGCTCACCTTAGATAGGTGAATGCTGGGCTCTCCATCTGCGTCTGGTGCAGGGTGCCGTTGCCAGTTCCTTCACTGGGTGAAACGTAGGCCTCTTAACATCAGAGGATCGCAACCGCCGTTAACAGCACGAGCGGTGAGTTTCCGGACACCTTTTAGTCCATATAGTCTTTAGGTGCGTGGACACGTAAGTATTGAACAGGGCTCGGAATAATGCTTTGTTCTATTTGTTTTGCAGGGCTCTAGCGTTTGAAGATGGTATGAAGAGAGCCAAAGCTGGAGCCAGAGCCTTGGAAAGAAGCGCTTGGAAATGAGTGAGTATATCCAAGCGCTTTAACTGTCTCTTTCCTTCACAGCTGTGAGTTCGTGCTGAAGAGGTGATGAAAACGCCGGAGTAGTTGCAGGCGCTCTATTGTGGAGAGCGCGATGGGCGTAAGTAAATACCTGTCTAATGTCTCTTCTTTTGTCTTTCAGATGCTGGGTTGCAGTGTTGAAAACATCCGGAATTCGCGGATTGCCGGTGAGTAATAACTATGCTTTTGTCTCCACAGGCGGAGGTGCAGCGTGAAGAAATGGTCGCTGCCAATGGACCAGGTAAGGAATGCGTTGCATGTGAAGTCGTCGTGCTAACCTGTTGTTTCTTGTCTTTTACAGGCGCTGCTGAAGACTGGATACTGGAATGGTAAGTATTGTTCTTGCAGGTACCGGATCGGAAGAAGAAAAGCTGGAACAGACTCGGTGAGCGTTCTGCTGCAGATGCAGAATAACGCGAAGCACGCTTCATCAATCGGGTGTGGTTTAAATAGCCTAGGAGTGATGAGGCGTCTTCCTCCACGGCCCCGCCTAGGTAAGAAAAGAGTTCCTGTTCCAGAAGAGTTCCAGTGTTGTATCCAGGCGTGGAGCTTGCCCCACCCAGGTAAGAAAATAGTTCCGGCTTACAGAGGATTCCTATGTAGCTGGTAAGTAAGCAGCATGGTCTGCTGCAGGTAAGTCCACCCAAGCATCTTCACATATAGTATGAGCCCGGCGCTTCCAGTGCCGGGACCGATGGCTTTGATGAGCCTGGTGCCACTGGCGCCAGGACAAGGTCCAAAAGGTCCCAGTAGGGACCGGCTGGTGCCTAGGCTTAGGATTAGGGGCCTGCTTCCAAGGACGTTGGGCTGGTCCTGGCTCCTTGGAAGCAGTGATCATGACAGCACCCCCCCCCTCTCAAGGCCCCTCCTAAGCGTGTCTTCTCCGGGGGTTTTGGCTTGTCGGGGTGATTCAGATGGAATTTCTTGACCAGACGAGGTGCGTGGACATATTCTGAGGGTTCCCAAGATCTTTCCTGGGGGCCGTATCCTTTCCAATCAATCAGGTAATATAATTTAGATATGGCGATTTTGGAGTCTAGGATGTTCTTTACTTCGAATTCAAGTTCTCCTTCTACCAAAACAGGTTCTGGGAGTTTAGTCAATCGGGTTTCTGGTTGTACTGGTTTTAATAAGGAGACATGAAAGACTGGATGTATTTTCATATGCGCAGGTAATTCCAATTTGACAGCCACCGGATTAACTATGGCAGAGATGAGATAGGGTCCAAGGTATCTTGGGATGAAGGTGCGGGGTCCTTTTAGAGGCAGGTGCTTAGTGGATAACCAGACCTGGTCTCCTACCGCGTAGTGAGGGGCTTCTTTACGGTGTCGATCTGCTCCTTTTTTGAATTGAGCTTTAGCTCTTTGCAGATGGGCAGTGGCTTCCTTAAAAGCACGAGTGATCTCCGAGTGCAAGTAATCCACAGCAGGTGTTTCGAATTCTTGGGGAGGATCCAGGTTAGAGGTTCTAGGATGGTGTCCGTATAATAGGAAGAAGGGAGTCTTCCCGGTTCCAGAATGAGTCGAATTGTTGTAAGCGTATTCAGCGATCCAAAGAATATCCTTCCAAGGGTTTTCAGTTTGTTGGAGCATGCAACGTAGATATTGCTCTAAAGTCTGATTTGTCCTCTCGGTTTGTCCGTCAGTTTGGGGATGGTGACTGGTTGAAAGTCTTACATCAATTTGGGCTAGACGACAGCAACTTCGCCAAAAGTGGGAGATGAATTGACTTCCCCTATCAGAGACCAAAACCGAGGGAAAACCGTGTAACCGAACGATGTTTTCTAAGAATTCTCGGGCCAATACTGAAGCTGAAGGTAGGCCCTTCAGGGGAATGAAGTGAGCCATCTTGGAGAATAGATCCACAACTACTAAAATGGTATTATACCCTGAGCATGGAGGTAAGTCCGTGATGAAATCCATGGACAGGGTATGCCATGGACAGGGAGGGATGTCTAATGGGTGTAATAGACCGGCTGGTTTCTCCTTCTGACTTTTATTCTGGGCACACACACCGCAGGAGATTACAAAGTCTCTAATATCCTTCTTCCATGATGGCCACCAGAAATGTCTTTTGATCTTTTCCATGGTTTTGGTAATGCCATGGTGACCCTCCATTAGAGAGTCGTGATAACAGGAGATTACTTGTTTTTGTATTTTTGTGGAAGCAGTGATCATGACAGCGTGTGACATGGGCCATGTATCTATGTGCAGGGACATCATGGTGCTGCATGTGAGACCAGTCATGCATGAACCACATGGATGGTGCATGTGTTACAATGCAACATGCGGAGCAGCATGCGGAATGCACACATGAATGCATGCCTGTCTCTGTTTTGGACATGGATGGGGTGTGAGAGATGGGTGCTGCTGTCATGGATATGTATGGTGGACATGTTTGTGTGTCTGAGTAGCGTGTGTGTGACTTTGAAACGCCATGGATGCATGACACATGTCTGTGACGATGTGTTGAATCACTGATGCAGTCTAGTCATCCTTGTATACACTGTCTGTGGTGTACGAGGCCAGATGCATGAGCCTCCGGTGATGTGTGTGCATGTGATTAGTATGACCCATGATGCATGTGAGTGTAAACACAACATTTTATGTTAATAGTCCCTTGGACATGGATGCAAATGTTGGTTTCATGTGCTGTGCCTGTTTCTGCATGTGTGTTGCCTGCATTGACCCATGTGTTGTGGAGGGACATGACGGAAGTGACGTTTGATAGTGCCACTCATGTGCTATTGCTTCCCATTTAGGGGACTATTGTACAGTACCCTGATGCTTGTATTCTGTCTCCCTCTACAGAGCGTCGAGTGAAGAAGAGGGCAGAGACGGCGCTGTGGAGCAAAGCGGCGGGGATGCCTCCACCGGCCGGCGACGCAAGGCCCAGCCACCCTCCCAGGAATTACCATCATCTGGGAGCGAGGGGACTGGTGCCGCATCTGCCACTACGGTTGCAGAGGAAGGGGCGGGTGAGCCCCCACAGGGGCTTGCGCTGGCGGAAGACGGTGCAAAGCCATCCAGGTTGGTGGTGTACACAGAGGAGGCCGCCGCTACTGAGCTGCACATGGGGCCTGGTGGGGGTAGTACCACTGGTGCCGTCCAGGGCCAGGGGCAGGAGGCAGCAGAGGTCACCGCGGAGGGGCCTGTGCATGTCACTGTCCCTGACCCTGTGACTGCACCACCATGCACCAGCAGGGATGCCCCGTCCCAGGCCTCTCTGCAGGTAGGGGGGAGGCCCATGTCATCTGGCACTCCACTACCTGTGGACAAGGAGACCCATGACCGTATGGAGTCCGCCCTGATTGGTGTCGCATTGTGCACACGTGACATTCGTGATGACGTGCATGCTTCCTGGGGGGGGAGCACGCACGTCATCACGAAGAGCTGCGTGCCAACATGGCCCAGTTGGGAGCGGCCCTGGTCGGGGGGGGTTCGTACATGTGTCGGGCACTCTGGCGGCCCCCTCCTCCTCTGTGCAGACTATGCGCCAGTTGTTCTCCGTGCCGTCTTCTGGCCCAGATTTCACCAGGGCCCTCTGTGGACCTTCCCCGACCAACGCAGCCAGCTCGGTGGAGATCCCTGCCACAGTCTGGAGTCGGAGGTCCAGCAGGGGTGGACACCCCACCAACTGGAGCCCAGCAGATGGAGGATGTGCCAGCAGCATCATCGTGGCCGGGCACGTGCACGACTACGCTGGTGGATTCCATCAGCCCAGATGCCGTTGTGCTGTCAGAGGCAGTTGCGTCGGAGGCAGCGGCAGGCTCAGCGTGGGAGGAATCATGGCTCGGGGCCATCAACATCAGAGGGGCAGGCATCGGCCGGAGGGCAGGAGGACCCTGGAATGGGAGTGTCTTCCGTGTGGTAGCGGTTGGGATAGATGCAGAGCGGCGGGTGGCGGAAGAGGCACGGCTCACTATGGTCAGGGTGGAGTTCTCCATGCGCAGGGCGTTGAGGCGGGCTGAGTGCCCCGAGGAAACTCGCAGGGAGTTTGAACAGGCCATGACTGTATCCCTGCGAGACCTCGGGGACGGTAGAGGCCCACCTCTGGGACATCGACTTGGAGTTCGACATCACAGAGTGAGCCGTAGGACTTGCCCGCCGCCATTGTATATAGTTGATTAGTGTTGGGTTTCCTTTATATTTTTTTTTTCATTTGGGGCACATGGACTATGCCCCACCTTTTTGTATGTAGTTGGTTATTAGGTAGTGTGTTTTCTTTTTGTAGGTTTCCTTTGAATTGTTGGGCTCATGGACCCTGGGTTTGTAAATTGTATATAGTTGAAGACCGGATTTGACCTCTATTTATTTATTTTTTTCCCCCATGGAGCAATGGATTTATCTTTTTTTATCCTTTGGATTTGGTTTGATGGACGGACATTTTGGAGACATTTTCATTAGATTTTATTTGGATTCTACATTGATATTTTTTTTTTTTGGTTCATTTTTTTTTCTTATTTTTTTGGGACATCCACCCTTTTCTTTTATCATTTTCTCTTGTGATTTTCTTTAATTCCATTGATTTTTCATTTAATCCATTTGGTTTCATACTTCAATTGTGTGGTATTCTCTCATTGGTTCCATGCATGTCACAATGTGGGTTTTCACATTCACTTGCATCCATTGTGCGTGTGTGACGGACATGTACTGATGTGCATATTTGCCATTTGGGATGTTTCATGTAATGGGGATTTCAATGTGGGGTGGATGGAATACTTGGGGGTTTGGACTGGGGTGGGATTTGGGTGGCCATAAGGGCCATGATCGTGGATGGTGATGACGTGTTGCGGGGTTTGGGGGGTGACATGTGTCGGGGCCTGCTGGCAGGTGCCCGTCAATGCTGGGTGGGTGAGGGTGCAGGGGGACGTGTTGGGGCTCACGAGTGCATGGTGCCATGTGGGCTGCCTGCGGGGCATGCCCAGGGGGATGGGCTGCCTGCGGGGCTTGGCCAGGGTGGATGGTCTGCCTGCAGGGCATGGCCAGGGGTGTAGAGTAGTCCCCTGCTTACAGGGCCTGAGGAGGGGGCACACCCGGGAGGACCCACACTGACCAATCGCATGTGAAACTCCCTGCGCACCCCTCAGAATACACGTACCCCTCTTGCGCTAGCGAAAACACGTGTATGAGTTCCCGGGCACCCCCAAATACATGTACCCCGCTCGCACAAGGCTTATCTCGTGTGGAACTTCTCGTGCACCCCCCAAATACACACAGGCACCCCATCCACCCTGGGCATGCCCCACAGGCAGCCCACGCCACAGTGGGGTGCTTTTTCTACACGATGTACCTGGCGTGAGCGGTGTACGTGTATTCTGGGGTGTGCATGGGGAGTTTTACACGTGTTTTTTGCTGGCGCGAGCGGGGTATGTGTGTTCTGGGGCGTGCGCCGGGAGTTTTACATGCGTTTTCGTGGTTGGGGGGCTGTATGCTGGTCCACTGGCCTTTGCGCCATGTACTGGATTTGTGCGCTGTTCATGGCGCACAGGCCGGGGTTGGGTGCATAACTGGCGCTGCTGCAGGGTCGCTGCGCCACGGCTGGTTATGGATGTTGAAATCCATGAATACGCTGTGCGCTGAAATGGGTTTTGACGCACGCGGCTGGCGCAGACTGCTGCATGCGCACACTGCGCGCCACCCGTGTGCGCCACTTGTGCGCTGATTTCTATGAATTACCCCCTAAACGTGGTGTCTGTATGGATTGGTGTTCAGAAGAATTACATGTGTTTCGATTGTTTCCACATACAAATTTACTAGTGTGGGCGCAAATGTTTAGCCCATGGCAGTGCCATGTATTGTCTAAAGAACTGATTGATAAACACAAAATAATTTTCACATAGGGACATTTCTGTCCCATAGTATGAACGAGTTTGGTTTCTTGCCTGCTGTTTTAAATTCTAATAGTTTTTCTTCAACCATATTCAAAGTTGCCATCTGCGAGATCTTGGTATATAAGGACACAATGGGCCTCATTACAAGGTTGCTGGTCCGGTGATAACTATACCATTAAGGGAATACCGGCATCGTTTATCGGACCGGTGCATTACGACCCGCGATGCTGGTGCTACCGGCATCTGCAGGGACCCATTGTGACCGGGTAGCACCTTCCCGGAATGGGCGCGGGCACGCAGCAGCCATGCCACTAACACCAGCTTGCCATAAGGAAGTGCACATTACGAGGTTGACATGCACTTACTGGCGTTCCAGATGCAGGCAAGAACGGGTACCATGATGCCGTTAACACTGGCATCGTGGGGCAGCCGTTAATAGCAATCTGATGTGTTCAAACCTGCCACAGGTGCACACAATCAGCACAGGTGGAGGGAATGGTGTCTGACGCATCACAAAAGGAGCACACACCACACCCCTTCCAAAGCCAAAATGCTACCATCAGCAGTTGCAATACTGGGGCGGGAGGACATGCCTGCACTGCTACTTCTCCAGCAGGCATTGAACCAGGGAATGCAGCGGAGGCGGAGGCGTAGGAGGAGGGTGAGACAGGGCCAGCACATACCACCAGGACAGACAGTTGTACCCCGCAGGCAGCCAACAATCCCTCGCCTAAGGGCCAGTCCATTTTACCTAACCCCTGCACAGATCCACACCCTGTACCGCCTGGACAGGGACACCATATGATCAATAGTGGACCTCGTCCATGACGACCTGGGAAGCCTCATCAACATCCGGACAGGCACCCCCCCCCTTGCTGAAGGTAGTGTCTGTGCTGCACTTCCTTGCGACAGGCACCTACCAGCACACAGTGGGCCGCAGCAGCATGGCATTTTACAACTAGGTTTCTTACATGTGCTGAACCAGGTGCTAGATGCCCTCCTGAAACATAGAAGGGACCACATATATTTACCAGGAACCGTGGAGGAGGTGAATGAACCCAAAATCACATTCTAGACACTGGCCGGCATGCCAAACGTAATCGGTGCCATCGACTGCACCCATGTGGAGCTGGTAGTCCGGCATGGCGAGGAGGTAGTGTACCTCGATGTCCAGATGGTGTGCGATGCAAGCCAATTAATTGCACATTGATATGCAAGATTCCAGGGATCCACACATGCCATAGTGCTGCGCCACTCCATGATTCCCCGCTACATGGCATGATGCACTGCACAACATACCTGGCTGCTGGGCAAGTCCAACAACAGAGCAATGAGGGGTGTTGCCTGGGGGGGGAGAACACAAGCATAGGCAACTTGTCTGCTGGCTGTGGTATGAGGGGTGGTGTTCGGAGTGGGGGGAACACAGCGACCTGGGTGACAAAACTGTGACCCCAATCACCTCGACAGAATGTTCGACACAGCGAATGAATGCAGATGTGACATGCCTAAACAGCTGTGTTAATGTAAGCAACATACACAGCACCCACCCCAGCACATGCACCTTGAACACCATCAGACATGAACCACGGGTACAACAATGCACCACCCTGCAGGCACAATGCCTGAAATACATGAGCGGAGCAAAGTCCATCACAGGACATGCAGCCATGCCTGGGGCAAATCCAACTGCCACACATGGAAATCTGTCACTGCACCCACTCCACAGGTACATCGCAGACCAGTATACCGGTCCAGGTACCTCAAGGGACACTTACAATTGCAATGGTGCAAGCAAGAAAACTAATGTAATCCCCAATCAGTTACCACCACTAACATATGAACGAGTGGCGCAGGACCCATCCACAGTACCTGTGCTCCACCGTGCCAGTACACACCCAGCCCCGTCACAGAAATGTTTGCCATCACTGGAGAACCATACCATCATTGCCATTGGGCCTTGGTCATATGGGGGAAGACAGTGATTGACAAGTACATGATGACATCAAGTAGTCGTAAACCTTATTAGCAAACCACTGTGTATCATGAAGCACATCAGGCATATTTGTCATGAAGACGTTTTCAAAACGTGAGGAATCGGCAGCAGTCAAGAGCCCAGAAAGTTAGCAGGACTTCTATACAATTATATGGGCAATTTATTAACAATTCATATAAAAATCCAGGCACCTACACGAAATGAAAGCACAACTAATAACTACAAGTAAATTAAGTGGTGCAACCATAGGTGTGCGCACTATTCTTCAGGACTCGGATTGGTCATGTGCAGCAGTGACCGCAAGGGAGGTACCCCTAACTCTCCCAAAATTGATCAATTAAAGAAATGGGTGGTTGCTGTCAAGCGGCGCTGTGACCCTGTTAATGCATGGGTAAATGTCAACAATGATTTCCCATATTTATTTTGAATTATAACTGCTTGCGAAATGGACATATTCAACTTAACTTCCAAGCAGGCCAAATGCTCTGTATCGTCATGGTCTGCCAAGGCCACTCCCAGATACATGTATTGATTAATGCATTCTAGCTCTTTACCCAGGAGCATCCATCTATATCTATTTATCTGCCTATTGTTTCCATTACAAATCATGATTTTTGTTTTATCCAAGTTGATGGTGAGATTTTTCTGTACATATGTAGCCAATGCATCCAACAAACGTTGTAGGCCCCGGGGTGATTTTGATATCAAGACTAAGTAGTCTGCATATAATAATGCAGAGACTACCTTGGTGGCCTGTTCAGGAGCATCAGAGTATACCATTGAAGACTCCCTGAATATCTGAAATGAAAAAAATTGAAGCGGGCCGAGGCAAGTATACAACCTTGTCTTGGCACTCTACGCGTGTTAACGTAAGGTGACAAGGTGCCTTCTAAGTCAACTCTGACTTGTATTTTGGTGTTAGTGTGCAATGCTCTTATCAGATCAACCAGGTTCCATGTAATAATGTCCCCTCAAAAATATCATTTTTTGTGGGGACATTATTACATGGAACATGCGGGGGACACCCCGCTGCCCCTGTCTCATATATATATGACATGGACGTGGTAGCGTCCATGTAGTTATGGTTAAGTTGGTGTTTCCATAGGAAGACCTTTTTTTGGGCGGCTTATAACTTCGCTCCCTCTGGACCAATCCTCACCAAACTTTGCAAGATAAGTATGTGGCCCACTCTGACTTTTCTTGCAAAGTTTGGAGAGGTTTGGTCCAGGGGGGGGAAAAGTTATAGAGGGGTCCCAAAACGTTTGTTTTTTCCCATAGACATAATGGGGAAAAAACTTTGCGCACGCCTACAGCGCAAACCGCTGGACGGATTTACACCAAATTTGCGGCAGGAGCGGGGGCTTGGTCCCGAAAGCGTGCTTTTGCAAATTTGGTGTAAATCCGTCCAGTAGTTTTTTTTTTAAAAATGACCAAAAAGTAAGGCAAAAAAATTAGTGATATCTCTGTTCGCTTCACGGACGGACTTCCCGTTTCGCTCCGCGGACAGTGCCCTGATTGGCCGAGCGGCTTGCGCGATGTCAGCAGACATGCAACGTGTTCGCTGATTGGACGGCGTGGTGCATGAAGCGCGTCAGATTTTCTGTGGCGCCCGCCATCTTACATTCGCGGACGACCGCGGACAGCGCGGTGAAACTTGGATTAAAAATTGTATTTAGTGGAGTGTGTTGGTGTGTAAGTGTTTGGGGAGGGTGGGGGAGTATGAGATAGGTTCAATGTTCTGTTTTTTTTTATGTGCTCGACAGTTTTGTTGTGTTCGATTTGTCTGCGGACAACACGGCTGTTCTGAAATGTTCTATATAAACTAAATGGTGGGGTGTTCTGAGGACGGAGTATGTGTCCGTTTTGTTCGCAAGCAAGCTAAAATTGAGCTAAGCACACTTGCGGTGTCCTTAAATGTTCGTACATAAACAAAATGGGGGTGTCCTGAGGACGCTGTCCGTATTGTACTCTGGCAAGTTGAATGTGTTCTAAGATCCCGGTGGTCTCCCGGTGTCCTGAAATGCTCTGATTACTTACCGGTAATCTTCATTACTCCTAGTCCTACTCTTCCTCGTCACAGTACTGACGACCCTCCTCACCCTCTCTGCGGGGAAGGTCCCATGCTCCGGCTTGGTAATATGAAACTGAGTGATGTGGATGTGGGGGAGGAGTTATAGGAATTTAAAGATATAAAAGAAGGTCCTGTGTCGGAGGCAGGGGCCTCATGAAGTAAGTACTGGGACGAGGAAGAGTGGATGTGGAGGTAATGTTTGCAATTAAACAAAATGGGGGTGTTCTGAGAACGCTGTTAATATTGTTCGTTGTCAGGTTGAAAGTGTTCTAAGAACCCTCCTTATGTCCGTTGACATTACAATTTCCTATGAGCCTTATCCGACTTTTTGTCCACTAAACAAACGATAAATCAGGCTGCTGTGCACCGACATTATGTGATAATCCTATCACTTGCCCGATCGACCTGGCTGACCTGCTTTTGCGACACTAAATCATATCTCCCGCCCCTAAGCCTGACATTATCAAAGCATTCATATTCCCCGTCTCTCTCCGTGACGTTACAGGGTGCGTAGCCAAATGCGTCCAGTCATCTCCAGTCCTACGCAACTTTACACAGAACACGGAAAACAACACAGATCATCTCACAACACAGCGCGCCACAATTCGGAATATGAAACTGTGATTTAAAAGCAAGATTGTACATTTCGTAAAGTACTTTTATTTGACATCAAATGTTTAGAGAATATTCAGCGATTTGCATTTGTCTTTGCTGTCGATCCGCAAAAGTTCATCTTGAGTCACGCGCTGTTCCTTTGCGGTACACAGGGTGTTGGTTTATGATAAAAGGAGCACTATGGTCTCACTGATAATCGGAAGGCTGTTCGAACAACGAGGCATTAGACCACCATAATGGTTGGTATATTGCTTCTAGCCACTAGTACCGCGTAAGGGCATATTGGTCCTTGGTGATTGTCCCATAAAATGGTGAGGGTCATGAAGTTGTTTAGAAGTAGCTGCACCTGGCAGTTAAAAAATCTGTCGGCCGGGGTCTGAAAATCATGGCATTGACAGTAGGGCAGGATGTACCTGTTTTAAAAATATAAATTAGTCTCACGAGCCGATCTTCATTAAAAATATTCATTTTATTTATTAGGGCGTGAAACTATTTGCTAGCGAGGATAGTGCAACAGAGTATGTTAACTTATTCCCACTAACCCACCCTCTCTCCTCTGCCTTTTTCAGAGCTGTCTGAGCGCCGGAGGACCACTTCGGCGGTGATAGTGCATGGTACAAAACAATATGCCACATTGAACGAACAAGTACAACTTAACCGGGCTTTAACGCCACGCTATTGTTATTATACTCCGGTATAAAATAATCTAAAGGGTTACTTACATTATATTGGCATTTTCCATTGTCTACGCGTAATACAGTTCCTAAATACGACGGTCTGTGCCAACAATCTTTCTCATAATGATATAATATATAAAAGCGGTTTCGTTTCAGAAATTTCATCCTCATTGTCTCTTACGTTTTTGCACCCCTCCTTCAAAAGAAGTCTTTTGGCACGATCAATGTCTGTCAAGGTCAAAAAACAATAGAACCTTATAGTGCGAGTCGTGGGCCACTCTGGCCCACGAGCAAAACATGGATGCAGTTGACCTTCACTGTGAACGAGCATAAATTCTTACTTTGCAACATTGTGTAAAGCCATCCCTGAGAAATTGATTTTTACACTCCATCTTTGTATATTGTCTGCGTGCTAATGAAAAAAGTTTGTTAAAGGGAGTTTATGGTTAACTTGCGCTACTAAAAACCTATGAAATTCAGTAAAAAAACTTAGTTAAAGGGACGTTATGGTTCCAAGTAAAACCGAAAACCCCCTGAAATTTGCCAGTTATGGTAAGCTAAGCAACCATAACTCGCGCCACCACCGTGCACTGCTAAGCCTAACACCAAGGACATCAAAGATGACATCACAAATGTCATTGATGACCTCACTGATCATCACATGTGCATTTACCTTTCATGAAGAGTCTGTACAAGGGATTCTTAGTGTAATGTTAATAAAGTGTGAAAGATTATTGGAATAAATATCAAGTGCTAATCAGTGTATTAAGCTATGCATTGATATAAATAGCATTCTATTATTAACTTCAATCCAGTATACTAAGGTACTCATGTAGAAACATAGGCATTGTGTGCAGCATACATGATGGAGGTGCAATATTCATAAGCTTGCCATGTTGAATAGTGAAATGATAACTATTTTCATATTAGAGTTTTGCGTACAGTGAAACTTGTGATAAGTAGGTAATGAAACCCATTTACTACATAATTGCATTATTATAGACAAATCACGAAGAGACAACACCACATACAAATATGAATATATACAAGGGAATTGAAGTTAGAAAAAAAAACAGCAATAGTAGCAGAAAGTGTTCATAACCTAACTGATTACCTTTATGCAGAGAAATGATTGCTCTGTTTCAAAGCTGTTACTTACCCTATCTATATATATCACATGATGTGTCTGGACCCTAAGGAAAATAGTATGAGTACAACATATAAAAATATGAGCATATACAGGGAAAGTACAGTAATAAAAAAACATCAAAAGTATCAACGTGCTGATAAATCTACTGATAATTTTAATGCACAAAAAGGATTGCTGTCTTTCAAGGTTGTGTCTTCCCCTATGTATGTTTCATATGATATGACTGGACCATAAGGGAATTGTTCTAAGAACATACTTGAAGGATAAGTCTACGAATATAGTAATTTACAATTTTTAGTTCCTGACTGTTACTGAAGAAAATCATGTGCCCTAGGTATGTCAGGAAAGGAAAAAAGGGGGAGTCAGACATGTGATGTCATCAATGACATTTGTGATGTCATCTTTGATGTCCTGGGTGTTAGGCTTAGCAGTGCACGGTGGTGGCTCGAGTTATGGTTGCTTAGCTTACCATAACTGGCGAATTTCAGGGGGTTTTCGGTTTTATTTGGAACCATAATGTCCCTTTAACAAAGTTTTTTTCACTGAATTTCATAGGTTTTTAGTTGCGCAACTTAACCATAACATCCCGTTAACAAAGTGTTTTTACTGAATATATATATATAATATTCAACCTTTTCTCAGTGACATTAATAGGGATATTATTCCCCGATGCCATCAACCAGATAGGCGGGACAACACGCAAGAATCACCTTCTCAAAAAGCAGCTCTCTTGCTACAGAGTCGAACGCTGCACGCAAATCAAGAAATAGATTGCGGTTCCCATACCGCCGATGAACCCGGTCTGAAAGATTGCGCTGAAGGTTCTGAATTGCCCATTGATTAAAGTCCCTCAATATAAACCCTTCTTAAAGATAGGCACAATCACTTAACATCTACAAGAATCAGAAATGATGTTAGTCTTTGTTCTAAAGAATCCTTGCCCAGAACTGGGGATGTTGCTTGAACATCAAGTTGCTCAAGCCATGCTGGCCCGGGGCCCTGGCACTACTAGATTTCATTCTATAAAAGAGAACGTCTTCCTCCAACCTCTAGACTCCTGAAGCTAGTACTTTCCTCCAGCTTCCATTTCTGATAACCATCAGGAAGTGCATATATCCTGGAATAATAGGCAATCCATTCATGCAGTAAGACACCATTTATCTGGACCGCCAGTTGTCTCGAGTGCGTGGCTGTATTTAGCAAGGACCAAATCTGACGTATTTGTGGAATACATGGCCATTAACATAGCTTCACCATCTCGTTGATACAGCACAGCGTTGTGCATAGGTAGCCAATTGTTATATTTGCTTTTTAATGTTTGGATGGTTTTAAACCGTGACGAAGCGGGCACGTCGGGGTCAAAAACATGTTTTGACTGATAATTGTGAGAAGCAGAGCTAGAATGATGCTGAAATGACTGCAAAGTAGGTATATTGCTCACCAACCCAGGCATTACTTAAGGAGACCCTTTCAGTATTGTTTTTCAACAGTTGTAAGGATTGTTCATTCCATCGGAAACTTATTCTGGCATTATTAATGCTTAATGATGGCTGATAGCTCTTGGGATTGAAGGGGCTCGAATCATGCGACCATTGTACTGATAACCGGTCATGGTCACTGTGATCCTGTGGTATGATCTCAAGAGATGGTCCCACCAAAAGTGTACCTAGAGTTTATCTAGTTCTCCAAAGTATAAGGCACTAACTAACTTGGCAGGACCTCAAATCAGATAAGAGTAGATATTGATGTGATGAAGGTGTTTTTGGCATAAGTTGAGAGCTGTCATAAATGTGTCCCAGCAAGTCTGAAATAAGCTTTTCAGTTTTGTGCGTCGGAGAATTGTGGATGTCAGCTATGTTAATGTGGGCTTGGTGTACACCAGATAAGTCATCCAGTGATATTAAAGGGATGTTTTTTCTCTGACTAAGAGGACCCATCAGAATTATACTCTGACCAAGGTAGTCATTTGCATAAGGATGTTGCATCATCCAAATAGCCAGGTTGAAGGAAAATTGTTTGAGTGTTTTCCAGAGTCGTGTAACTACAACTAATAAAGACTGCTGAGAACTACCGGGCGTCTGATGTTCTCTGGTCTCTGAGGAATGTTCATGGATGCCTGGTGGTTGGTGGAGGATTCGGACCAGTTACTTCAGTTCACAAGGATGTTTCATACTGCCCCTTAAAAGGATTTGCCAATGATGGGGCATATTTAGCCCCCATTGCAACTTCCTTTGTCTGCAAATAATGTGTTGTCAAAAAGAAAGACATTGTTTAGAATAAACCTCAAAGCGTTTACCTCTACGTAAGTGAGGTGGGATGCTGAAGAGTACTTGTAGGTATAGTGCACAGCCTTAATGGCTAAATCCAGTTCAATGGAGGTATATAACGCTTTCATCTCCAGTTTTGCCAATAGAAACCCTCTTGCCAATCAATATTATGCAGGAACTGCAACACTTGACTGCTGTCTCGTGAATACGAGGATAACTTCAAAAAATAAGTAAATGGTTTGCATATTTGCTTCCATTATGACCAGAACGTTCGTCCTTCGTCAGTTAAAAGGCCTGATCCATGCCACTGAGTAACAAAACGAAGTAGCCCCTGTACGATCGATTTGTTGGGATTACGTTTTTTGTAGCAACCTGGTGTTCCAAGATGTTAGGCCCATGTTGATGTTGTCCGTTCTATTCAACATTACTACATTTCCATTTTTGTCTGCTTCCTTGATCACTATGCTAGTATCTTTTGCTAATATTTCAAGTGCTAGCTGTTCATTTCTACTAAGATTTGGTCGTTTCTTACTATTGGACCTCTGGTTCTTGTCCAAATGTAGGTGTACATCAGTTGTCCCTGCCTTGTGAAAGTTTCTAGATCACTTTTAGATTGCGTATGGGGTGTACATTTGGACTAAGCTCCTCCATACTTGAATTTCTAGGATACACTTCTCGATCTTTGCAAATGTCTTCTCTATTGGCGCACTCACAAAGTGGCTTGGGTTGTTCGTGAGGGACTTGGGTCTTCACCTGGGTCACAAAAATCATTTTTAATTTAAATTTCCTCACAAACTTAAACTGATCAATCTGGAAATTAATGATGTCCATCCATATCGTGAGGGCGAACGATAATCACTTGTGAACAGACTCTTCAACTGGAGTCTGTTTATCAGATACATTAATGACTGAGTTTGTGATGGTCATTTCCCTGATGTTTTTTTGGATAGCGATCTTGTTAATCTTACTGTGTGCCCTTCGTCCTCATCTGAGCTTTCTCCTGCCTTGCCCCTGTGGGTGTGTTGAGATTTGTTGTACAATAGGATCCTGAAATCTTACATGGTTGGTGAAGGGTCTTTGTGTGAATTTCCTGTACCTTTGTATTTCATCTAAAAAAACGTTTCTCTTGCGTGGTAGTTGTTGTGGAAACTAGGGCTACACCTTTTTGTACAGTTTCTCCATCTAATTCTGGATCAGAGCTCCCCGGTGAAGCCTGGGTGCTTTCCCTGGATTTGGTTTTAAGTCATCAAATTTGGGTTGGAATGTATAAACGCGGTCCTCACGATAGTCCCAATCCTCTCTAAAATATTTTCTGTTCAGCATTCCGTACATTTTGATATTATTGTTTAGTGCTTTCTGAACTATTCATGTCCGATCTTTCTTGACTTGCATTCTTGTATGTTCTCTTGCGGCGTGCGCACCAAGAGTTACTTTGATGTAGGTTTTCCTCCCACTTATCTGCTAAGTCTGTCCTTTGGAAAGATAAATACTCTTAACCCCCCCCCTTGGGATTTTGCCATTCTCTAGATAGTTGGTCATTGAGGTCTGTTCCCAATATTTATTGATTTCTTTCTTGGAGAGGCCCTCCAGACGTACACATTTCTGTTGTAGTGTTTGTGGTATTTTGGATAGATCTAAATGTATTACTTGTACTAACCTCAAGGTGCAAATAGTGCAGCGCGATCTTCATCCCTATTAAGTAGATAATCCGCCATGCTATTGAGCAAAACCTCCGATGGCTATCGTCGCAGTGAAGGAGACAAGTATTACAAAATGTTAGGGTAAACTGCTTGTGAGTGTGCTTAGGCTCAAAAATATATATATGAACAAGATATTGTTGTGGTATGCTGCAGGACTGGTAATGTTGGGTTCTACCCTAGACCCAATAAAAAGTTAAAAGTGATAGTTAAACCAGTGTTCTGCACTTACCAAACATTTATGAATACAGAAATGTATAGCAATTTGCCAATCAGATGAATGTGAATGATACAATGTAATTGATTTTTCAAAGTCAATTTTATTTGATATAACCACAGGATATGTTCACAAGACCTCAAGCAATGCATTTAAATGCTCCAACCAATCTCCACACTTTTCTTTTGCCATTTTTCCACCAACCACTTCTGATGGATCTAAGCACATTTCTTAGAATCTCAAAGGGAGCGAGATGATCTCGCATGACACATTTCCTGAAAAAAGAAATAGACTTCACCTCACAATAGATTCCATGGATTGTAGCACTAGTTCATATCTTATCATGCTGGTTGGTAAGGTCAATATTTTCCTCCTAAAACCACCCTTCTAGCAGCCCCCAAACTTCCCATGAGCGGTTTAGCTGAGCTTCTGCCCCATAAGTTAAAATTGGGACCACTCTGTTTGTAAATGCTTACCACCGGGACAACTGTACATTTCCTGTAACGTTTGTAGAGGTACAGACTGTGTGCCGCCAGTCTTTTCTTTTTTGTCTTTAGGATTAGATGCCTGCGTCTCTCGCTTACACCATGGTTAAACAACCCCAGATAGGTCATCAATTTGACCACTGGTAATCTCTTTCCCATCGGCTACCAGGAGGGTTGTTTTTTATTCCCCATTATTTTTGCAGATCCTTCATTGGCTGAGATTAAAACCAAGATGTTGGACCCCCCCCAATGTTAAATCTGAGGTTGTTCGATGCTGTGTATTCCAGCAATTGTGTTCGTCTTCGTTGAAGACCATTGGTGTTTGGTTGATGAGGACCAAATCGTCTGCATACAAAATCCATGGAATAGGCGTGCCCTGGAGTTTGGGAGGGAAGGCCGAGATGTACCTTCTGTGACTCATGTAGACCATAGGTCAAACCCTTAGTTTTTGTTGTTGAGGGGTCTGTGATATAGTAGGGTAATCACAATATCATATACAAGAATCAGACTACCTCCCTCTCCTGTCTTTTGATGCTTTAGACCAAAATTTATTCACAGACAAAATACAGTTATTATACTACACACTCCAGCCAGGGACGCATTCCCCGACAATGAATGTGGCGTACAATAAAGCGCTTATTATTTTTAACAAACCACAGGTTCTTTTCTGTTTGAGTAGGCCTCTAACCTGTCTCGCACCCAACCTCCACAAACACCCTGTGTCACAATGGACCAGGAATCGGGCAAGTGTGTATCGATATGTTATTTATTATTTAATGGAAAAGGAAAATCAAACCATTTTACGCCACTAATGTTGTGGTACACAATTGCAGTAATCCCTACAAAACAATTCAGCAAGGATATACTGTTATCTTTAATGGCAAAGAGAGAACCCCAATGGTTTAGCACTCATCCCCCAAACATTAGCTAACTTGATTCCTTTGAATGGAAGGCAGTGGCAAGGAGTAGGTATAGAGGGAGAAAATCGGATTTTGAGTAAAGCCCACCACCCTAGGATGGGAGACAAAGAAAGTGAAACCCTGTTTTTGGAGCAAAACGGCAGAATTGGATTTTGATTACTCACACGGCTATGGGACAGAATGAAAGGAAATTTGTGTTGCTACACTTGAGGAGATGGGGAAGCTTAGAGACTACTAATTGGCATACCAGGGCAACGTGGAAATAAAGGAGGAAAATCTATTTTGGGGAGAAAGCAAATGCAAAAGGAAAAATACAAATGGCAAATGGAAATTTGTTTTACACTGGATTTACAATGACCGGCTGCTCAGGGAAGGGGTATAGCTACGAATAGGAAAACCTGTTTTTCATTTACACAGACACAAGGTAGATTTGTAGGCAAAAGGGATTGCTCTCAATGGGACTACGGTTTGGGGTTTTCAATGGGACAGATGCAAATAGGAATTTGTGGGGTAATGCACACAATGCACGTGAAAGTTCGGTTTTCAGTTAAATGGAGACTAATTCTTTTGAGACAACACTTCAATGTTTATGGGCCTCATTAGGAGGTTGGCGGTAAGGGAAAAACTATGCCGGTAAAGGATTACCGGCATCGCTTACCACTCTGGGCTATTACGACCCGCTATTAGCAGCACCGTAAATAACAGTGCCTCTAATAGTGGCATGGGTGCGGGCACGCGACCCTTCATGCCGGCAATACCGGCATGGCGTAAGCAGGAGGACATCACAAGTCAGGCGGACATGCAAATACCGGCATGAAGAAGACGCTAAAAGTGGATGCCGGTAATACCGCCATCGCGAACCACCCGTAAACTGCCATTTGCAGTGTTCTCAACTGCCACAGGTGCACACAATCAGCACAGGTGGAGGCAATGTAGACTGGGCCCGCACAAAAGGAGCACACCACACCAATTCCCACACCAAAATGATTCCAATACTAGTAGCAATACTGGGGCTGGAGGACATGCTTGCATTGCTACACCAGCAACAGGCAGCACAGAGGAGACAAAGGAGGAGAAGGAGGGTGTGAGGCACAGCATTCCCCACCAGTGCGGCAGTTGTACCACACAGGCAGCCCCAATCCCTCGAATCAGGGCCAGTCCATTCAACCTAACCCCTGAGCAGATCCACACCCTGTACCGTCTGGACCAGGACACCATCACCATCATTGTGGACATGATAGACAACGACATCGCTAGCCTCATAGACATACGTACCGCCATCCCCCCTCTACTGAAGGTGGTTTCTGTGCTCCACTTCCTGGCCACAGGCACCTACCAGCACACGGTAGGGCAGGTGCATGGCATATCGCAACCATTATTCTCACGCACGCTGAACCAAGTGCTCGATGCCCTCCTGAAGCACACAAGCGACCACATATCCCTACCACGGACTGCCCAGGAGATCTCCAACACCAAAGTTGGCTTCCATTCACTGGCAGGCATCCCAAGTTGCATCGGTGCCCTCGACTGCACCCATGTGGAATTGGTGGTACCACATGCCATGGAGGTAGTGTACCACAACCGTAAGCTATACCACTCCATCAACGTGCAAATGGTATGTGACTCAAACAAGATCACACATTGTTGTGCCGGATTTCCCGGATCAACCCATGATTCAATGGTCCTGCGGAACTCTACGATACCACGCTACATGGGGCGACATGCCGGACTACGTTCCTGGCTACTCGATGAGTTGCATGGCAAGCACATGGCAGTGTAATGGGGGGGAGATGCAAATGTCTCCTGGGTGAGATTGGGGGTGGGGGGATGCATACTTCACCTGGGTGGTATTAGTTCAGAGACTGAACAAGGCCCATACTGTAATACACTGTGCCCCAAAGCAGCCCAGACTGAACCTGACACCTGAAACCAATATGCAAGACGTAAGATGCATAACAATGACAACAAGCCAGTACTGCAACCATACCATATCCATCCACATGTACACTGCACATCATCACACCATACCCTCTGCAACACAATGCAGCGACATGCGGTCAGTATGCCCAATGCAAATGACCGCTGAACAGCATCACAACGGACATGAGTGCCTACAAAGGAATCACATGAAGCCGATATACAGAATGTTACTGCCACACCACCACAGAAGTGCAGCATGCCAGCATGGGGACATAAAGTGTGGAATGGAAGATTAAGAGTCTGGTTCCAACGGTGACAGGATCAAAGCATACGATTAACTACACATCACCTAGATCATGGCAACAACTGCCATAGATCAGCACAGTGCATGAACACTCGCAAGGAATAGGACACCCCTGCATCGACTAGACGATGCTACGCATACCTGTGGATCAACACATTGCAGTTAGTTTGATTACCTCCATTCATGCAGGGATATGTGTATGTGATCAATAAATCAATGCAGGCTTGTGTGTGATGGGTACAGGTTCCATTTGATTAAATCACTTGAACATAACCATTGTTGCACCCATGCAGGTGATGGTGGCTGTCCCTTGAAGAGGTGGCTCCTTAGCCCTGTCCGGAACCCGCAGAACAGGCAAGAAGAGGACTACAATTGTGCACATACCTGTGTGGTGATCGAGCAGACCTTTGGCCTTTTGAAGGCACTGTTTCGCTGCCTAGGCAGGTTGGGTGGGGCACTCCTGTATGGGCATGAGAAGGTGGCCAAGATCATCATGGCATGCGTCATGCTGCACACTATGCATCAGACGGAACGTGCCTCTGCCCCTGACATTGAACTGCAACCGCCTGGTGAGGCTGAGGAGGAGGGAGAAGATGGGGCTGCATGTCAGGCAGGTGGCGATGCATAGGAGGGACGTGCTGTGCGCCAGCATCTGATAGACCAATATTTCTAATACACATGGATGAAGAGGGTGCAATGGATGTGGGACTCAGGGCACTGGGTGTTGGGGGGACATGGACACTGTGCACTGTTCACAAATAAAGCACACATACACCCAATGTCCAGTCATGTGATTGTTCTTGACACAACGGGTGTATTAACCATTAAGTGAATAGTAAGTGCATGAACCCTACACCCCAAACACCCTCTCCCCCCTCACCCACAACTCCCCCAAACACGGCATGCACTTCAGTGCAACATTAGTCTGCAAGAGTCACCAATAACAGGCTGCCCCTACTTCCCACGTCCTCTACCAGCATTGGGTGGTTGCAAGTCTGGCCGCCGCAAGGACCACGCGGACCTGCGCAGGGGGCTAGTCTGACTGGAGCTGATAGAGGAGGTGCTTGGTTGCTACAGTCCCTGTGCGGGACGCTGGCTCTCCATTGCATCTGTGATGCGGCTGAGGACCTGCCTCACAGCTGCCAACTCATCGCAAATGCGTGTTGTACTGGCTTCTATTGCGAGTTTTATGCCGTTAGCATATTCACGACACTCCTCCCTCGCCAGGGCACCCTCGCTCACGTGTTGGCCAACCAGCTCAGTGAGCTCATCCTGGCGCTGTTGGATGAGGCCGATTCCCTGGTCTCTGTCCCTGCCTTTGGTTGATCTTGGCGCAGCTTGCGACATGTTTCCGCCATCAGGTGAGCTCTCCCTGGGGCTCCATCTCCCAGCCAATGACTCACCACCAGACAGCTCATGGCTGCTGGCATTGGATGTGGGGCGTGGGCTGTGGTGGGTTGTCAGCTGCGTGCTGGGTGTGCCCTGTTCTACGGGTGTTTGGCATGGTCCCTCTACATCCGACAGGGGTGCCGTGGCAGCTGCTTCTCCAACCAAACTGTTGGCAGCGAACAGTGAGCCTTCTGCCACTGGCTCCTGTGTGGTGGGAGTGGCTGGTGTGGGTGCTACTACATTGTCGGTCCTCCTTTCTCGCCTTGGTGATGTATCAACATGAGTGGCTTTGGCCCTCTGCGGCAGTCCAGGTTTACCAGTGCCCCTTGATGTGCTAGGCCTGTTGCCTCCTTCCATGCCCCTGGCCTTCTTCATCGGTGTTGGGGCCTGCGCCGCGAAGTCCTGGTCCTCATTGTCAGATTGTGAGCCTCTGGGGGACCAAGAGAGGGGCTGCATCGGTGATGGTTCAACGTGCATCATGCATATGTTATTGCTGCAGTTCTGTGCATTTGGACTTTGAGTTGTGACATACAGGTTGCTTGCCATATGGGTGGGGCCATACAGGCATACGTCTGGATGATGCATGTATGAGGTGATGCAAGCATGGGGATGTGCAGAGCCTATGGGCAGGGTTGTGTACATGTGTGTGTGATGCCCCATGCATTGGCTAATTTCAGTGTCACATTTGGGGGACAACGTCATGCTTTGCATTGCAGTGTTTTGTGTGGACACTCACCTCCATCTGCCGATGACGGCACACCACGCTCCATTTCCCCCACTCCCTCAATTGTCTCTATGCCAATTGTTCTGGTATATGTCTCCTCCCAGTGTGTCATCTTGATCGGGGAGCCTCCTCAGCCACCTGTTCCCATGCCCTGGCTCCTATTGGCTGCAAGTATGCTCAGGACACGGAGGTGCATGTCATCCCAGCCCTTGTGCACGTCCTTTACAGTGCGGGGGGGTGGAGCCCACCGCACTGACTTTGCATGCGCCACCTCCTCCCAGATCTCCTTTCTTATCTGGCCGGCACGCCGCATGTCTTGTGCAAACACGACCTCCGCATTTGCAGCTACTGTGTTGGCGAGCATAGTTAGCTCCTCCACTGAGAAACGGACCTTGCGCTGGCGCGCAGCACCATGCGTCAGGGCCTTGGGCATTCTGATGTGGTGTTAGGTGAAGTTGGGGCTGCTGTTGTGGTGATGCAGGTCCTGGGGGCTGAGAATGGCAATGGATTGTGTTTTTAAAGATGGCCGCCGTGCTCTTTCCCGTTCCTGTGCGATGACGCTACTTCCGGTTACGGTCACCGCTATTAGCGGTGGCCGCTATTAGTGGGAGGCTGCAAATGCTGGATACATGGATGGCGGTAGTGCTATCAGCGCTTTCCATGATGCCGCTAAGGGCCATTTTGGGGTCTTTAGCCTTACCGGCATGGCGCAAAGCTCGTGCCCGCAAACTCATAATGGCACGCAATTGGCGGGCTGTTTACTACACGGACACGGTAATTGCTCCATGCCTGTAAGGACCGTTACCTCCAACCTCGTAATGAGGCCCTATGATTATTAAAGAAAGACACTAGGGGCAAGGGAGTTGATTTCAAATTTTAACTACCTTGTAACGTGAATTTCAATGGTGAATTAATTGATTTAATTAAGAATAGGCTAAGGATTTACACACACTGAGGGGTTTACCAAAGGGTATATGCTAACATACACAATTCTTCTATGGGAATGTGTCTGAATTACACTAGCAATGTGAGGTTTTCAATTGGGGTTTTCAATTGGTGCAATGCTACCAAAAGGGAGGGCGTATGCAATTTAGGACTGGGGTTATTTACTATTTACAAAGTAAGCCTTGGATTGGGATTCTGGAAAGTCAGCTGCATCTCGGGACCCTCTGGACAGCTAGGCAAGGGGTCTGGTCACTGCACTCTCCTTGGTATGGTTCAGCGGCCTCCTCTCCGGCCTCCTTCTCCCGTCTCCCCGAATTTGTGTCCACCCACCCCCTGATCTAGTCCAGTCTCCACTATATAGCCCAAATGACATGACTCACTTTACAATCTGGGGGAGTACTGTATAATTACCTCTACCCCTGGCATGATTGTTCCAAGGTAAAAGCACCATACGTCTGTTGGCATTTTATTACCCTTCTTTTTTCTCTTGGCCACTTTTTGACAAACTCTGTGATGCATATTTGTGCTAGCCCCTGACATAGGCATTAGATATGCAGTTTGAGGGGTCATAGGGAATTGGGTAAGCTGTTGGCCAATTCCGTACGAGGTAACATGGCCCTTGGGCACATTTTTGCCGTTTCATTAAAATATATAATAGTTGCGACTTTGCAAATGATCAAGCATATTCCTAATTTCACCTTCCATCAAATCTCATATATGTCACATCTTCCGAGCAGCCAGAAACTAATCTTAACTGGCCATTTCAGTCCCCAAAGTCCTAGGAAAATGCACTATAGCTCTTAAAAACCGCCTGGAAATTACATAAAAACATAGCATAAAGCAATATTATTTCTCATTCTAATTGTTACAAAAATGCCTAAAAATGGATTTGGTCATTTAATGCCAATTTGAAAGATCTGTCCCCCTCTGTGGGACGAGCGCTTTATCCCCCACAGCTGGCGACCAGAGATTTAGTTTACCCCCTTTGAAGTTGTCAGTTTGTCCTTGGTAGTGGGTGCAGGAGGAACACCCCCCCGCCCCCCAGTCAAGTTTGTATCCCACACTGGCTTTCCTTGAAGTCCCTGAGCCCCTGCCTTAGTCTGGCAGAGCAGGGAATTATAACGGTCTCAGTACATCACATGTCATTGCAGGCTGATTCACTAGTAGGTGCGACTTTCAGTGGAGAGTGGGGCTTTCAATGAAGTTTCCTGCCAAAAACAGTTTTTTCCGGTATTGTGAGCCTCTTCCTATGTGATTGAAGTCTTTTGGGTGGAACATATGTACATTTAGTGAACCTCCTCCCCCTCCCCACAGCATTTTTCACAGACATTTCTGTGCGAGCAAAGCTGTCCTTGCACACATGTAAAAATAAAAAAAAGTTACTTTAAAAAGCCACTGTGAAAGATGTTTCTGCACCTGATGTTTGAACTCCACTCTTGTATGTCGCGGAATTCTTTAATTTGTCCTTTTTGAGTGAGTTGGTATTTGCTTTTGGTCCATTGACAATGAGGGGTAGACCCCTTCCACAGGGTTCTTTGATGTGACACTGAATAAAAGAAAAAGCTGAGCAGTTTTTAATTTGCAATGTTTTAAAGGGCAGATGTTCAAGTGAAATGAAAGCAAAAGCTAGAAAAAGATAGAACTGGCCACCATCCTGTCAGGTGTCCAGATACACTGTGCACCATTCTACCGTCTGTGTTCGACGTATCTTCTTCAAAGGAGCTCGGACACAATGAGCGACATCCCTCGCGTTTGATCTATTCTTGTCTCTTAAATACACACGCCCCTGTTGTTGATGACCTGCCGTGGAAGTAGAAAGAGGACCATCTTCCTGTCTGTCTATAGCTATTCTGGGTCCATCACTAACATGCAGAGATGCGCGATCCCCACATCTTTTTCCCATCTTGTGTGCATGTACCGCTGCCGTGCATTAAGCGCTGCGGATAAAGCACCTTAGATTGGTATTGTTTGTGTAACATGATGGTTACTCGTCTTGTGAGACGCCACAGGGTGGCGTGGCAGATATGTCCCTCTGGCCGGCCAATCTAAAGTATACTGGGGGAGGGGCATTCTCTCAGTCAACTACATGTGAACTGTGTTTAATATTGCATTAACTAAGTTCTGTTTGCATACTGTGCTAACATAGTCAGCGTTATGGAGAATTTTGGGGTCTCACTCCCCTGTAAAAAATGCTATTTTTGCAATTGTAAGTCACCAGGAGATTTGTTACAAAAAACCCACTGTACCTTAATACATTTTTTTTTCTTCCTCATGTTCTTAATCGTTACACTGCAAGGAGTACTCAATTATCAGTGTTGGGTTACAGAGACCACTCCTATAGTTACTGCAATACAGCATCAATACCAATAATCATGACTCTGGCAGTTCAGAGGTGGAGATGCAATGGACCCGCAGCACTAATTATTATTACAATACAACAACAATCACACCATCAAACACCATGATGCTGATGGTTCAAGAGGAGGACATAGTGAACCTACAGCAATGGTTGCTATATGCCATATGTTGGATTGTGGTATGATCAATCTAGATGGTGCAGACTGATACTCTCGGATACATAGGGAAGGGTTAGGAGTGACTCATTTCTTTCCCAGTTTCGCCACAGGATACGGGCATGGGACACTTGTCTATCAATGGTTCCCAGGGCGACCATGTTGCATATTGCATAGCAGCCGTTGTTCAATGAATGATTACCTTGTTTTTTATTTTAAAGAACAGACTCAATTCTATGCTGGTGTTGAGGCCTTCTTTCACGCTGTCCAACTTTTGTATCCATTTTTGTTCTAACTTTCTGAGTGCAAGATCTCCATTGCCCCCATCCTTTTGTGGCTTTCAGTCTGTATCACGAACCACTGTAGGTCCGTATGGCTGTTTTTTTATTGACGGTGTTCTACCAGGGGTTTGTCTGGCACTTTATTTTTCAGGCAGGATCTGCTCTCAAAAATCCGCTGGCGGACTTCCCTCTTTATCTTGCCTATATAGCGAAGGTTATACAGACATCGGTTTCCGTACACCGCCCACGTGGTCTTACAATTTGTAAATTCTTTGTCCCACAGTATAATATTGATTGTAGGAGCACACACTGAACACAGACAGCATTTGAAATGTCCCACCACTGGCAGTAAGCCCCATAAATTGGTCTGTTTCACCCTATTCTCAGTCTGTTCTTCAGAAGTATGTACTAGCATTGTTTCAAATTATTTGTATTCTTGAAAGCAAACATGGGTCTTTGTGGATTGAAGTCTGGTGTACTGACCAGAGGCCGGTATTTCCGAATGCTTTTTAGCGTTACTGATGGGACTGTATGTTACGCAGGTCATCCTTTGTTTCATGAGGCAGACGTCTCGTGGGGTGTCTCTTGCTCTTTTCCTTGCGTTCTTGACCGCACTATGTGGGTACCCCCCGTTGTTGCAATCGTTCAGACAGATCTTCTGCATGCTCTTCAAATTGTTGTGCCATAGAACAGTTCCTCCTAATGCTGGAACTGTCCATATGGTAAATTAGTTCTTAAATTAACCAGATGGTAACTTCCAAAGTGGAGCAAAGTGTTTTTGTCTGGTGGTTTGCGGAACAATGTTTCTAATTTACCTACTGAATTTTTCCTTATCAGGTCTAAGAAGGGTTAAGCATTCCTGTCGGATTCCATTGTAAATTTTAGGTGAGGGTCTTGGTTGTGGAGCCAGATCTTTAATAGCTCCAGTTCCTCTATAGTTCCGGTCCAAACTGAGAACACATCATCGATGTATCGATGCCAATTTTTTATAAGTCTTTTGAACGGGTTGGTGTCATCAAAGACAAGTTTCGAGTTTGCGATGTCTGGTGCAAACGTGGCACCCATACTCGTTCCATTAATCTGTTGTAATAGTTTGTTTTCAAAAATGAATTTTCAGTGAGGGCCACGCTAATACATTCAATGATAAAAGGGGTTGGTACTCTGCCTTCTGGATCTTATCTTTTGTCCAGGTACTCTCATCACATTGATACTAGCTACCTGCAGTATGCTTGTGTACTGTGCTTCAACATCAATCAAAGCTTACCAGTATATCGCCTTCTGTTATGTTGATGTCCGTCAAAAGATTGATCATTTCAGTGTTGTCACGCATGTATGATTTAATTTTGTTGATGAAAGGTTGTCGAAAGAAATCTGCATATTGAGAATGGTTTGAGGATGGACCCTATCGCCGAGACAATTGGTCTCCCTGGTGGGTCTGTGCTGTTTTTATTAACCTTTGGGAGAATATAGAAAGCTGCTTTGGTGGCGTGTGGGTTATTTAAAAACCTCCTTTCGTCTTCATCAATCCAGTCTTCTCTTGCTGGATGGGCTGTGAGGCTGCTGATTTTTTCCTGCAGTCTGGATTTAGGATCTATATCTGTGACTCGGACAGATCAGTGACATAAAGGCTAAAAAGTAGCAGTGCCAACGGACATCCCTGTTTTAATCCCCTATAGGTCTTGATTTGATTAGTAATAACACCACTTCATGACAATCTCACCTCAATTGAGGTATGGGAGTATAAGGCTGTAATGGTCTCTACCAGAGCAGAGGCACAACCCCAGCTGTGGAGATTAGCCCAAAGACGCTCTTAACACTATCAAAAGCCTGCTCTAAATCAATGAAGGCCAGATAGTAGCTTGACGGCTTGAGAGAGGTACGACAGTTAAAACTCCTTCAAAAGTTTCCTCGGCAGAGTCGAGACATTAGTCTCCTCGCCGACACAGGAAACATTTTCTTTCTAGGTCTCGAAGCAGTTTCCACCACTCTTCGAGATCCAAGCATTCAAGTAAGAGACATCGAAGATCCCCTTCCTCATCTTCTGTTTCCCCGGAAAGAGTCACCTGCCCACAAAACATAGCTCTCAGGCTGAGTGGGAGGAATTCCATAAAAGGATGCTTAGCGTCTTCGAGAAAGCGGCCTCGGCCTCGACCCCCTCGAAGACAGCTGAGGGTGATACCCTGGGTGAAAGACCCGAAAAATCTAAAAGCCGCGAGTCGTTGCACCCGGCGAAAGAAACTACTCTAGAGCATCACGAACCCTCGAGCAAAGGCACTGTGCCATCGTCGAAGGTCCCTTTGACGCATAAATCTGCGTCATTGACGCCATTATCGAAGGGCTCATCGACGCATAGGTTGATCGAATCGACGCTGAAAAAGAGCAAACCCACGGCCGTCACTACCTCACAGCCAGTGGTCATACCCAGAGCCTCTAACATGACTTCGAGGTCATCGACAACCTCGAGTAGGATCCCGATCCTCTTGAGTTCTTCCAGGCCACTTCCAATCTTCTTGACGCTTTTTTCAGTGTTTTCGAAGACTTTAACGTCCGCGTCGATGTTTTCCCAACCAATTATGACAAATTTAGCCCCTTCTGCTCTGGAAATGGGATTTAAGCCATTTCCAAGGTCTGATTATTTCAGACCTTTGTCTTCAATTTATGAGGAAGGGGAGGATTCGGATTAAGAAAGACCCTTTGGTTCTGGTGCTGCAGATCTCTGCAACCCAGAGGAATTTACCTCTGAGGAAAATAGGTTGAAGGACCTTCGAGAATCCTTACATGAGGCAAGTGGATTAGATACTTCCCCAGAAATGGAATTTGCCAAACCAGACCCAGGGGAACATGCTGAGACACCTTACAGAATTTTAATGGCAAGAATTATAGAATTCATGGGTTGGTCTACACCTTCACCTGCATTCCAACAGGATGACCTTACAGACATTTTAGTTAAAGGCCCACAGGAGGATCCTGTGGTTCCATTTCATGCTGCATTACAAAGAAAAATATTGGCTAACTGGGAAACTCCTGAGGTTATCCCGGCGGTTAACAAAGTTATCAGCCAAATATAGGGTATCTACTACTGACCCTGAATTTTTGTCTAAACATCCAACTCCAGAGAGTCTGGTTGTTCAAGCAGCATCTCATCAGGCAGTAGGTCGGCATACCCTACTGTTCCACAGGACAGGGATGACAAAAGATACGACTCTATGGCTAAGAGTTTTTTCTGCATGTAGCATGGCATTGAAATGTATTAATGCTACTTGTACGCTCGCAAGATTCAGCCATACACTTTGGAAGTGTGCTTTATCAGCGGCTGACTGCCTCCCAGAGGGAGAAGAAAGGGAAGCGTTTCTAAACCTCATTAAGGATGGTAAAGACACAATGTGCGAATCCCTTCAAACTGGCATTGATTCTGCTGACATCATCAGTAGGGCCATGGCGGCAAGTACTACAACCCGCAGATTTGCGTGGTTGTGAAAAGTCTGGGTTTGCTCCAGATGTACAAGCCAGACTTTTTTAAATATGCCCTTTGACGGCTCTTCTTTGTTTGGTTAAAAGCGGATGACAGCCTAGAAAAGTTAGACATCCAAAGCAGCAGCAAAATCCCTGGGTGCTGCAATCCGTCAAACGCCATATCGCCCCTCAGGAACCTCTTGGAGAGGTAAGTCCTTTCGCTTTTATTCCGCATTCGGGAAAGGCAGAGGACAGTCTGTTCAAAGAGGTCAAAAAAGATTCACTTAAGGTGGACGGGGTAAAAATACAAAGGCCGCAGCAGCAGGTCCCTCTGTAGCCTCGGCACCTGCATCAGCCACCTCTAAATCACTCTGAGGACTCTCCTCACAAGACACCAGTAGTGGGCAGGCTAACTCAACATCTGACAGAATGGCAGGCTATTACGTCAGATGCTTGGGCATTGGAGACAGTTGCCCAAGGTTACTCCCTGCCTTTTCTACGCATTCCTCAGTCATCCACCGGGGAACAGCTCTCGGAAAGTTCCAGATCCGCTCCTCTTGCACGAAATTGTAGACCTGCTGGAGAAAGGTGCCATAGAACCGGTACCTGTAGCGGAGAGGAACACGGCTGGTACTCCCCCCTACTTCCTAATACCGAAGGACGGAGGACTGAACCTATCTTGGACTTACGAGAATTGAACAAGTTCCTCAGGAAGGACAAGTTGAAGATGGTAACTCTTTCTGAGATCCTTCAGGCCCTCCAGCTCCAGGACTGGCTGGTATCTCTGGACCTTCAGGATGCTTATTTCCATGTGCCAATCCATCTCAAACACAGGAAATACCTGAGGTTCGCAATTGGCGGCTCTCATTATCAATTTCGAGTTCTGCCATTTGGGCTGACCTCTGCCCGAGGGTCTTCACCAAGCTAATGTCGGTAGTGGCTGCAAGTCTAAGGAGGGAAGGGATTCACGTCTACCCCTACCTGGACGATTGGCTGATCAGAGCTGTATCTCCGGAACAAGCTCAGATCCAGCTAGATTATGTCTGCCAATTCCTTCACAAACTGGGGTTCTCCCTCAATTTAAAGAAGTCACAGATGATACCATCACAGAGACTCAAGTTCATTGGAGCGGTCCTGGAAAAGCCTCGCCACCAGAGGTGAGGGCTCAAGATATTCTGCAGATGGTCACCAAGTTTCAAAATGCCCAACGTCTCCAGCATTCGACTTTTTGAGGTTGCTAGGCCTCATGGCATCCTGCATCTTCCTTGTGCCAGAGGCTCGCCTGAGAATGAGATCTCTTCAATGGGCACTAAAAACTCAGTGGTCGCAATTCTCAGGGAGAATGACAGATCTCCTTCAGGTTCCGGACAAGGTGGCTCGAGACCTTCAGTGGTGGGCCTGCCAGGAGAACATCTTGAAAGGAGAACTGTTTTGGCAACCATGGCTGGAGAGAACAGTAATCACAGATGCCTCACTCACGGGGTGGGGAGCCCATGCCAACGACTTGACCATCAGCGGTCGTTGGTCTCCATCGGAGTCCAGACTACATATCAACCTGTTAGAGCTGAGAGCAATCAGACTAGCGCTGAAGGCTTTTCTGCCATCTGTACAGGGGAAAAATGTCCTGATAATGATGGACAACACAGTGGCCATGCACTACCTCAACAAAAGAGGAGGCGTAGGATCACTGCCTCTGTGCAGAGAGGCGATGCAGCTCTGGTTTTGGGCAATCCAAGAAGGAATCTCTATCAGCAGTTCACTTAGCCGGCGAGAAACTTGACAGCGTGTGCTTTGAGCAGGCAGAGTACAGTCTCCCACGGGTGGGAACTAGCTCAGGAAGTCTTTCAACAGATCTTCACCCTTTGGGGAACCCCTCAAGTGGATCTGTTCACCACCAGCATCAACACGAAGTGCGATCACTTTTGTTCAAGGGAATTTCCCCCGAGAGGAGCTCTAGGGGACGTGTTCGTAGTGGACTGGGAGTTTCCATTTCTGTACGCGTTTCCTCCAGTTTCTGTCATTCCTCAAATGATCAGGAGGTTGAGAAGGTTCCGGAAAGACATGATCCTAATTGTCCCGGACTGGGCCAGGAGAACGTGGTACCCGGACCTTCTGGACATGTCCATCTGCCCTCCAATTAGTCTTCCACTCAAGGAGAATCTTCTCTCGCAGAAGGGAGGTCAGGTTCTCCATCCAGACATCAGAACCCTCAACCTTCACGCTTGGTATCTGAAAGGTTGAGATGCAAGGATTGGGAACTCCCAGATGACATCATGGAGGTGTTGCTTTTGGCAAGAAGGCCAGCAACAAAGACTTTATAGCGCTGCCGTTGGAACAAATTTTGCAGCTGGTGTAGAGAAAAGAATATCGACCCCTTTTCATGTGGTACACCAACGATGTTATCTTTTCTACTCTATTTGGCAAATTCGGGCCTTCAGGTTGGCACTATCAAGGGCTATCTCGCAGCGCTATCGATCTTCAAGCGTACTACAGAGGAACCATCGTATTTCAAGTTACCCTAACCAATGTCTATCCTCCAAGACCATTCCAGGTTCCCTTATGGGACTTAAATTTAGTCTTACATTTCCTGATGGGTACTCCTTTTGAACCACTCCACTCTTGTTCACTAAAGTTTCTCACCCTTAAAACTGTCTTATTAGTGGCATTGACATCTGCTAGGAGGGTGAGCGAATTACAAGCTCCATCTTGTAAACCCCCTCATACAATTTTTCATAAAGACAAAGTTGTCCTACAAGTGAAGCCTAATTTTCTCCCAAAGGTGGTTTCTGAATTCCACATCACTCAGAAGATTACCTTACCTTCATTTTATCCCCCTCCCCATCCGGGGAAGGAGGAAGAAAGGCTGTATAGGCTGGACCCAAGGCGGGCTTTGAGCTTTTACATCAGCAGACTTGCTAGGATTAGGCAAGCAGACCAACTGTTCGTAGGTTACTCAGGGCACAAATTGGGTTTACCGATAACAAAACAGACCATTTCCAGATGGATTATTTTAGCCATTCTGGAATATTACATACTGGCAGGGAAAGAGCCGCCTCAAAATCTTAAGGCTCATTCAACCAGGGGTATCGCAGCCTCTTCGGCCCTCCAAAGAGGGGTACCGATTCGAGACATATGTGCGGCTGCCACATGGTCGTCTGCACATATCTTCACAAGATTTTACAACCTAGATTCCTCCTCTAGCCAAGAGACTAGATTTGGCAAAGGTGTGTTGCACTGTGTTCATTCTTGAAGGGAAACATGGCAATTTTACTCCCACCTCCAGTTACACACCACTGCTATGGGAGTCTATCAAGATAAGGAATACGTCAGAGGACACAATCTCTTCGAAGAACAAGTTACTTCTTACCTGGTAACGTTCTTTCGATGGGATGTTCCTCCGACGTATTCCTTATCGCCCCTCCCATCCATCCCCTCAGTAAAACTTCCCTTCTGGTTACAGCTTACGCTCCTTCTGGGTCAATGACCAATTCATGTAAAACAAATGTTAACGTCTAAACGGAACTGAGCAACAGACGCTGCGCAAATCTATTTATACGCATGATGACGTCGGCGCCGATACAGAGGTTGTCGAGGGACATCGGCTCGAGGGACATCGACGCGCAGCGCCCTCTACTGAAAAAAAAATTCAGAGGCCAGCAAGCTGGAGATGATCTATCAAGATAAGGAATACGCCGGAGGAACATCCCATCGAAAGAACGTTACCAGATAAGAAGTAACTTGTTCTTCAGTGTTATAAAAGTTGGGCTTACCAATATTGTACAACTTGTTGAGTAAGTGCAACCAAAATGGGCGTAGTCCCATACAGACTCAACCAATTGACAGATATTCAAACTGTGAGCCTGTGACAATGGGAGATGAATGAGTTAAAACCTGCCCACTGAATCTCCATAAATGCATCTTAACCTTGATCACGAGTTATTCAATGTATGCATTGTTTTTGTACTCCCTAATATGTCTTCCGACGCCTTATGTGGACTGGAATTGCCTTCGTCAAAAATTCCAGTATTCAAACGCTGTTCTGGTGTCTCAACTTAGAGGTACGGGACAGTCATCCTCTTCATCGGTTACCTATTCTGTTAAACCCATCTCCACCTGGCTGAACTGGGCACCCGGCTCCCCTCCCGCTGGGCACACTGTTAAAGTGTGATCTTTGGTAGAATAAGTGCACCGAGTCGCATGTGGGTTTAATGGGTCTTTACTGGGTTGACACAAGAGGCAAGTAAATAAATGGAAAACAAGTGGAAAACAACATAGGTAAAGGAAGACCTCCACCGGTCCCCTTGTCCGTTCGGCTTCAGTTCCCAACTGAACACTGTGGAACACACAAGCATGCTCCACTCATCACATTCCAGCCAGGCATTCTAAATGGAAACACCAGCATACAAACCACATACAGGCAGCAAGACTAAGACATAACACACACCACCTCCCTGCAGCAATTAATTAGCGTCTCCTCTTCCTGCAAAATGTCCCCCTGCCATCTGCTGCTGATTCTGCACACTCTGGGTAACCACTCCCTCTCTGCTATTCAACATCGCCCCTTCCATTGTATACTTTGACAGTTTGTCCTGTTTTCTTTCCTCGTGTATCTTTCTCGTTTTCTCTTGCATTAGCTGACAGTGCACTATAGTCAACTGAATTTCTGACCAAGGCTTAGTCTCCATCCCACTATATTTCTTCAACTGCTTCTGTACCTGCTCTAGTAGCCTCTGGCTTATTATTTTGTAAAATAAACCCACTGTTTTGTCCCACGGTTCCCACGTCTCAAGATGCTGGCGTTCCTGTATCCCTTGAATATTTTGAGGTGGGTCTTGGTCATTGTGCATTTTGCATGCCATAATTGCACTTGTGTCTGGGTACTGTACCCTCAGAGTCTGCCATATGGATATGTAGTTATTGAAAGGTGAACCATTGTGTACTGTGCTCTATGCTGTCACTCAAGGATTGGCTGCCTGTTTCCCAACTACATTGGCTACCCCTTCAAGGATTGCGGAGGTTAACCTCTTCATGTCACCCACTGCCAGGGTCGTCCCTGCTGTCAGTCTTTTTAGCTCATAAATTCATTTTCCCGCTCCTGCAGTCAACGACAGCAACTTATTCCTAAAATTACCTCTGTCCATCTGTTGCTACGGTATATATTGTGGTCGCCCACCGCCCTTTTCTAGCAACGGACACTGTCAGCCCCACACCTCTGATGCAATATACCTACGTCTTTCACACTTGTAAATGCTCTCATCAGGCTAATGCTCTTTTGTCCAGGTAAAGCTCTCAGCCTCTATGCATATGGAGTACGTTTGTCTGCACTCTGCACTCTGCGATCTGCCTTTGGAACGCTCAAGGCGTCAATCAGGTTCTAGCTTTCCTCTTTCAACATCTTCCTCTGTCCCACAGTATCTCCCATTCTGGGCTTACTTCCTCCGAGGGCCTTCTCCCTTCTCCCTCATTGCTCTCCCCAAGGTCTTCATCTGGCCCCATTGTCCCCAAACTATCATCATTGCCTTCACCCCATTTGTTCTCAAATTTGAGCCTTCTCAACATGCTTTTCCTTGTCTCCCCATTGCTCTGCCCATAGTCATTCCCTCTGCCCCCCAATGCGGCCCCCACTACACTCCTGCTTGACTTGGGGGCAGAAGCTCTATCCCTGCTGCTCCTTAAGTTTCCCTATTCTCCTCTGTATTCCTGCTTCCTCATCCTCTAAATGTTTGTGCTCTGTCATGATGTCCTCTACCTCCTTGAGGTGTCTCTCCCCACTTCTCTCTCTCTCTCTCTCCCTCTCTCTCCTGTCTTTTGCCCTCTCTTCTTCCTCTGAGTCGCCATTCTTTAACAATCCTCTTAATCTCCATTTTCCTCGTCTCTCTTCAATTGCCTCTCCTTTTCTTCCTCAGGCTTTCTCATCGCTGCCTTCTCTATTTCCTTCTGTTTTTCTTTTTTCCTTTCCTCGCTCTCCTATTCTACTTTCTCTGCCTCCTTCCTCAACTTTTCCTTTCACTCATCTACTATCTTCACTTCCTCTATTACCTATGCCCATTCTGTCTTCATCCTCCTTCTCATTTTGCTTCTTAGCCGCCGCCTCAATGTTTCTGGGCTTCGCTACACTGCTTTCATCCACTTTAAGCAATATCTGTCTCCACACCTACTCATTCAGTGGGACTATCATCTCATTGTCCGCTATGTGTCCCTGAGTCCCCTCATCGCCCCCAGTCAACTACGCTTGCAGGTAGATGCGCTCCTTATGCTCCTCAATTCTAGCCCCTCCCTTCCTATTCACCAGCTTAGCACAACTAAGTGCATCTTCACTACTATATGCAGGTGGTGCATAAATGGGATTAGTGTACCCTGCTGCTGCTTTTAACTGCTCCAAGGGGTAAAATCCCTGGCCTCCTGTTGGTGGGTTAGTGGTTTGAGGAAGAGCAGCAGGACCGTGGGCACTTCGCTCCCTGCATCATGCTGGTTAAGCCTCCATTCTCTTGGGAGGATAATCTTCCTTGTCCTCAAACATCTTCCATTACTCCAATATTGCTAATCTCCTGCTTGATTTCTTTCCCTTGTACACAGCATGTCAATACGTGGTCATGTGTTTCAGCACAGATTTTGAAAGACTGCCATCCTGGGGCCATGGCCTCGCCATTTTGGCCTCTGTATCACGAGTCCATTCCGGGCTATACTTGCTTGTTTTGTCATGATACTGCCAAAGGGACTTGCACAAGTGCTTAAGGGCTATATCCCCCATGGTGGCACGTCACTCTGTAACTGACGATACTTGACCTCAAACCTGTTTTTTTTTTTGTACACTTTCACAATGTTCAGCATCGCAAATGTCAACAATCAACTTCTCCAAGGACATAAATTATGATTTATTCCCCCACCTTCCCCGGCTCACCAACACCAGGAAGGGTGCGCTCCACACACCACCCACACTCTAGTCTCTGCCTTCAAAGGCCAAGCCTCAACTCTCTAGGTGCTCTTCGAGCCAACCCTAAATAGAATCTTCTCGTTTTCTAAAGAGCTTCACCTCCAGGTTGCTCTGCTACTGTACAACACCTATGTTTTTCTTTACCAACAACTCCATACCCACTGTGGGTCGTCACCTTTGCGTCAATGTGGTGTATCCTATTGACTACCCTTATGTGATGTTACCACACACTGCACATGTAAAACAATTTACCTGCTTGGATATCTGAGTGCACTCTTAAACCCTGCAATACATAACACATACAAAGACACCACAAATACTGTTGTCTTTATGCTTTTTTTCTCAAATCAAAGCGGCCTCCCTCTTAAATGTGCCCACAAGGGGCGTGTGGTCCTTCTACACTGTAAATGGCATAGCATAGGATAAACTTAAGCTTAAGTCTGTAGTTTTTCGATTTTTCTGTAACTTCAGTAAGGTATCACCTTCCACAACTTCAGCTAACGCCTAGCTGCAGGGAATAGTCTCCTCCGTAACCTACCTAACGCTCAGAAAAAGGTCCATAAATAACAAATGAAACACCACAATTAGTTCCGTACCAATATTTTCCAATTGCTTGATTTGTACTCGCACTTACTTGGCCAGAATCTGCCACTCTGCCTTGTGGTCTGCTTGACGGTCGCCAGGAGCCCCCTTGGTGAAGTGGGGGAAAAAGCGACAATTGCGCCAGGGGTCTTAGCGACCATCCTCTACTACCAACAGAAAGCAGACAAGGGTTTTGTTATCCTCCCTAATTAAAAGCAAGAGGAACTGGGCCAAGGAAATCACCTGCCTCCAAAAGCTGAAGAGTCCAATAATGTGACAAATGTCGCTGTTTATTGAAAGCTTTCGGTACAGGGATCAAGTTAATGGACCATAAGAAATTCTCCAGTACTTTCTCGTCCTTCTGAAGCTTGCCCGTCTTTTAAGGGCCTGTGACATCACAAAATACATTGCCAAAAACCTAAGGGAATATGGGATTGGTTAGTGAGGTAATCTACATATATAATACATTCAGGGTTGGTAACCCTATTGGCTAGGCCATATCTGGTGGCTCCTCCTGTGACCACCTCCTAAATATTGCAACTACAAGTATGTCAGGTTAGCGCTCTGTGATTGGGCCTCACAACAAAGTGTGAGCTAGCGTGGAAGATGGATAGGGATTGGTCAACAAGGGTCTTCTCAGCTTTGGTGCTTTGAAAGGTTACCAGCCCATTAAAGGTGGTGGGAACAGCCACAGAGGTGCTGCTTGTACCAAACAGGTTTGAAAAAGTTCCCAAGATTGGGAACGCCCGTCCCCTGCACACTGTCTAGGCTTAAACGTCAAATTCTTGAATGTGTATGATAGCATATACATATTCAGAAATTGCTTTAAATGCTTTGGAAGAAGGTACACAATTTTTATAAATAACAGATTTTAAATGATAGAATAAGAATGTTCCAATGAACAATGATTTGTGTGTATATATAGAGTATTTTTAATCATCAAATTTCAATTAAAGAGAAGGGGAAAAAAATGTCTTTTTGGCCCAACGCATTTCAAGATTGTCATGATCTCTGCTTCCAAAAGGTCAGGGTTTTCCCAACTCCCTTGGAAGCAGATCCATAACCCAGGTTCCGAGTGCCAACCAGTCCCAATTGGGACCTTTTGGACCCAGTCCTGGCGCCAGTGGCACCAGGCTCATAAATATGCCCAGTCCCAGCGCTGGAAGCGCCAGGCTCATAATGCTTGGGTGGACTTACCTGCAGCAGACCATGCTGCTTACTTGCCTGCCAGTTGAGCCTCTGATCCTCTTCTGTTTGGAACTACTTTTCCTGTTGGGTGGGGCTGGAGCCACTCCCTAGATTTAGAACACTGGAACTCTTCTGGAAGGCAGGAACTCTTTTCTTACCAGGAACTCTTTTCTTACTTAGGCGTGGCTGTGGAAGGAGACACCTAAGCACTACAAGAGGCTATTTAAACCACACCCGGTGGATAAATCTTGCTTTGCGTTATTCTGCACCCTCTGCAGCAGGACGCTCATCGTGTCTTCTGCATCCAGTCCTGGGCCTAAGGAAAAAGGCTTACCATCCTAAATCCAGTCTTCAGCAACACCTATAAAGACAAGAAAGAACAGGTTAGCATTCCGGCATCTGAAAGGCAAAGGCTTACCTACTCTTCGTGCGCTCCGGAGGTCTTCATACTGCATTCCGGCATCTGAAAGACAAAAGCTTACCAACTCTTCGCACGCTCCGGAGGCCTTCGGCGCTGCATCCGCATCTGAAAGACAAAACAAGGTGCGTTTAAAGACATTGGGGAACTTTAATACTCACGTGCCATTACTCCTTTCCACATCTAATCCAGTGGGTATTCCGGCACCCTGCAGCCGCTCCGAACTCGTACCTGCAAAATAAAAAGACAGTTAGAGCGCATCGTGAAACAGGCAACAAGCGCTTACTCACGTGCTTCCAGGCGCTTCTATTCATCACACGGGCTCCATCTTCAACTCACTTCAGCCCGTCATCCGCCATCGCCGGAACCCTGCAAAACAAGAGACATCATTACTAAAGACTTTAAAAAGACATTTGAATGACTCGAAACTTACCGTTCGTGCAGTAAACGACGGACAGCAGTCCTCTGAAGTCAAGATGCCTGTGCTACCTATCCAGTGAAGAAACTGGCTACAGCACCCTGCCCCGAGGCAGATGGAGAGCTTGGCATTCACTTACCTAAGGTGAGAGCGTTAACCTTTGGGGGTCTACAGGAGAGGAGAAGAGGAAAGAGATAGGGACACCCCAATAACCCCAGTTCATTAACCCCATATTTTCTATCTGCAGACATCTTACTCTACACGTCAGGCATACAGTGCACAGAGGTCCAGCCCAAAGAGCCAACCGGGTGCTACACATCACCTTTGAAGATACGGTAGTCGCCCAGTCAAGACCGGCGCCTCTGCGAGAATCAGGTGAGCGTTACAAAGATCAACTCTTCACCAGGGGAACTTTGTTTCAAAATATTATAGAAACAATCCAGTAAAACATTTTTAGTGTTAATTTGTCATTGGTCAACTCATAAATGGTACATTCCAACCTTATTTACATCCTGTGCATCAAACCGTAAACTGTTAAATACCTCTTAATTCCAAATTCTGTTGCGAGACTCAGCGTAGAGATCCTACTTTTTCCTCAATATCGCTGTCCTTCCTAGTGTAAACACAAAAATCATAAAGAAAGTTTAAGAAACTGATTCACAAAAGCTTAAATTGACTAGACCGAGGTTTGAGAATCTGTCTCCTCTGCCTTTTCTCTTGATGTCTAGGCTGTTCTTAATGTGTTAATCTTCAGATTACAACTTGTCTGGTCTAGAAGACAGTAGACCTTGGTCTATTTGGCTAGTAAGTATGGTATAAAGATAAACCTAAGTGTTTTTGTCACTAAAGAAATGCAAGACACTCTATTGACATTGAACGGTAGAAAAAACTATTGATCTAGCCACTCACCCCAACTCGAGGGTAAAATACAGAGATCTGTTTGGAGCACCATAGTCTCTCATGTTCGGATGTGCATTTTCCAATATATCTGACAAATTGTATCCATAATTAATAGCCAGTTCTTAAAATAATGGGAAATTTCCCAAGTCTGGTAAGCTCACCAATGCTTAATCTGCAAGAGTCTGACATCCGTCTGCCGTCCTGTCTATAAGGAAGCGATTAACGCGCCTTCTAAAATGGTTGCCATTTGTAGTGGCATGCTTAGTCGTCGTGACGTCATTGCATACATGACGCGGATCACGGTGCGTTTGTAAATCAACAGTCTGACCATTTTAATCGCAATCCACGGGCATCCTCATAACTGCTGAAGGCCCCAATATTAACATTTTACAAAAACTATTGTAAGAAGAGTACTGAATGTGTAGTAATGTGAACAACTTATTTAACTGGAATATCGGTTGCCACATAAGTGACCTGCCATATTAGAAAAGGGATCATTAAAAAACCTTTTTTCAAAATTGGGTGTTCTATGCTATAGATAAGCAACTATGGGGGTCATTCCGAGGTTGGAGGTAAGGGAAAAACCATGCCGGTAATGATTTACCGGCATCGTTTACCGCTACGGGCCATTCCAACCTGTCAGACCGCTATTTACGGCACCGTAAACTATGATGCCGTAATTATCTGTCTTGGGTCGCGCGCGCCCCCCACCATGCCGAAATTAGTGGCATGGCGTAAACCGGAGCAGATTACAAGTAAGGAGCACACGTAAATAATGGCCTCCTTAAGGCTGCAAAGTACCTTACCGGCATGGAGTACATACAGGCATCTAGGAGAAGGAGTAAAGAACCCTGAGCCGTGGTTCCCAGAGCCACAGGTGCACTCAATCAGCAAAGGTGGAGGCAATGCAGTCTGGCACAGCACAAAAAGAGCACACCCACACACCACACCCCCCTCCCACACCAAGATGATACCAATTGTAGCAGCATTACTGGAGCTGGACGCCCTGCTTGCAAGGCAGCAACTACAACAGCAGCAACAACCACAGCCCCCACCACAGAGGATACACAGGAGGAGGGTGAGACAGGCCCAGCATGCCCTACCGGTGCAGCCACCATTACCACGCCGGCAGCCCCCAATCCCTTGCATCAGAGCCACCCCCCTCAACCTCACACCAGAGAAGATCCACACCCTGTACCGGCTTGACTGGGACACCACCACCACCACAGTGGACCTGATATATGACGACATAGTGAGCCTTATAGAAATCCGCACCGCCATCCCCCCTCTACTGAAGGTAGTGTCTGTGCTCCACTTCCTTGCCACAGGCACCTACCAGCATACAGTGGGGCACATGCATGGCATTTCACAGCCCATATTTTCCCGGATACTTAACCAAGTGCTGGATGCCCTCCTCAAGCACACAAGGGACTACATATCCTTACCCCGGACTCCCCAGGAGATATTGGATACAAAAGTTGCCTTCCATGCACTGGCAGGCATGCCAAATTGCATAGGTGCCCTCGACTGCACCCACGTGGAATTGGTGGTCCCGCATGCCATGGAGGTGGCGTATCGCAACCGCAAGCAATACCACTTCATCAACGTCCAGATAGTATGTAATGCCAGTAAAGCCATCACACATTGCTGTGCCCGATACCCCAGATCAACTCATGACTCCTTGGTCCTGCGGAACTCTACGCTATATGGAGCTACATGCTGGACGACGTGCCTGGCTGCTTGGTGAGTTTCCTGAATGGCCCATGGCAGTGCATTGGGGCTGTGAGTAGGGTGGCTGCATACTCCACCTGGGTGGGGAAAGGGGGGGAGGAGATGCATACTCCACCTTGGTGGGAAAGGGGGGGAGATGCATACTACACCTGGGTGGGAATGTTGACGCCAGTGCACGATGTGCACCTCACAGAACACTGTGCCCCAAGGCAAGTGATACAGCACATGACTACCTAACCACACAGTGATGATTGAATGCCGAAACCTAACACTACATGACTAACAGGTAACCTGGCCAAATACCACAACACATGCACCACTCATCGGCGGACCTCACACACCGTAAGGGCATCCTGCTCCATGCACTGGAGATGCCTCCTGCATCTCACCACACAGGACAGTCATCCCTGGGAGTGCATAGAAGTGAGCCTAACAGGAATACCACAGCGTGTCACTGGTTCCGAACACCCATTGGAGTGCTGCAGGTCACCATGGTACTGATCAGTGCAGAATGACGAGTATGCTACTGGCTACAGCCAACACCCCCTGCCACCGAATCTCCAGAACACAACACATCAATGATTTCAGTCCAACACTGCTGCATGCAGATACGGTGCACATGCAACAAGATGTGAGTGCACACCATAACCCATCTTAGCTACCCCCTCCATCATTCCATTGCACAGGACACATAGCCAGGCCAGTAATGGAGTCAATGCATCCAGGGACATGTGGGTATGGCCAGAAATCCCCTGCTGCCATGTAAGACTAGTACAGTTCTCCACCATGAATGTACAAACACTTACCTTCATTCCCCTCTCATGCAGGTGATGGTGGCTACCCGTTGAAGCCATGGCTCATGACCCCTGGCCACAACCCACAGAACAGGCATGTGGAGGACTACAATCGATCCCATATCCGTACACGGGTGGTGGTAGAGCAGACCTTTGGCCTGTTGAAGGCATGATTTCGTTGCCTGAGCCGGTCGGGTGGGGCACTCATCTACAGCCACGAGAAGGTGTCCAAGATCACCATGGCATGTGTAATGCTGCACAATATGTGCATCCGTCGGAACGTGCCACTGCCCCCTGACATGGAACTGCTACCACCAGATGATGAGGGGGAGGAGGAAGAACTGGCAGGACAGCATCACGGTGCCGATGCACAGGAGGGACGTGCCGTGCGGCAATCATTGATCAGAGAATATTTCTGACACACAAGTCAGCTGAGGGTGTGAGGATGACAGGACATCGGGCACTGGGTGTGGGGATGCATGTACACCATCCACTGAGACATTAAATGACACATGCACAATGAACAATGTTCACTCTGTTATTTTTTGGATGAACAACCGGTGTATTGAATAAGAAGGTTCAAACGTGAACAAAACCTCCACCCCCCCTCCCCTCCACTCCAACTCCACAACAAACCCTCACCCCCTCCCCCCTCCACCCCAACTCCACAACAAACCCTCACCCCCCTCCCACCTCCCACCAACTGTAACGCTCACCTGGTTCCCACGGAGGCGCGGGCGTGGTCTGGACGGCAGTGGCCTCTTCGAAGGAGATGTTCAGCACCCTGAAGATGGAGTGGGCTGGGTTCCCAAATCTGGCTTGTCTAGCTTGGATGAATACCCTTCTGTGAGCGAAAAGGAAGGGTTAATACTCTGCGGGTTTTGTGTAGATCTCCCGTTTCCCTTCTCACCCTCCTTGCAACCCTTCTGTAATTCCCTGTGGAGACTCACCTTAGGGATTGAAAAGGCGAGCTCTCCATCCTGCTTCTGATGCAGGGGCGTGTTGGGGTCCAGTTACGTCACTGGATAGTAAGTTCGAGTTCGCTTGTCTGTTCCGGTAAGTACCGTAAATGTTTATGGCAAGCTTGAGTCTAAACTGTTCCTTTTCTCTTTTGCAGGTAATGGAAGACTCCGGGCTGAGGGCGGTTTCCGTCGAAAACCTGATTTCAGGTGAGTTTTGGTGTAGGCCCACTACTGTCTTTTCCCGTCTCTTTTTCCTTAGGGGCCAGAGTTCGAGAATGCCGAAGAAATGGAGCCGGCACGAAGCAGAAGCTGAGTCCGACCTGTAAGCAGGTAAGTTTTAAATAGTTTGTTTGCTACGGTTCTTGCATTCACTAATGTGATGTTTGCTTTTTCCCCATAGGGGCCGGGGTGCTGAAATGCCCAAGGAATGGCATCGACCCGAAGGTAAGAAGAATTAGCTTGGCAGGTAAGAGCTTCTTGGTTATTTTCCCTTCTCACCTTGCTTTCTTCTCTTCGTCTCCACGTAGGTGCTGGAATGCTGCAGGGGATCCGGATGGGCGTCGCAGAGCCGAAGGCGCCACGTGCAGGTAAGAGAAGTGCGCCGAGATGTATGCGACGCGGTGAGTATTTAAAATGATGTCTTTTTGCAGGAACGTTGGCGCGCTGAATCCGGAATGCAGCTCTAACAGGTAAGGTTTGTTTTCACCTGTTTCGTCTTCCCTTTTCTATCCTTAGGTGTTTCCAGGATGCTGGCAGGCGTGGTCGAGGGCTGGAGCAGGAGCAGGCACGGTGAGCGTCCAGCTGCTAAGAGCAGAACAACGCGAAGCGTGGTTTGCTGTCTGGGTGTGGCTTAAATAGCCTTTCAAGTAGTCCCAGGTATGTATCCTTCCACTGAAGGTATGTATCCTGCCACCAGCCACACCCGTGTGGTTAAGTAGTTCCTTTTTCATCTGGAAGTTGTAGAATGATCTGCCAGGTAAGGAAATTGCAGCATGGTCTGCCAGGTAAGTTTGCACCAAACACTATTCCTTCCATATCTTGTATGAGCCTGGCGCCGATGGTGCCAGGACTGTTATCCCTTATGAGCCTGACGCCAACGGCGCCAGGACTGAGTCCAAAGAGCCCCTATCTGGGGTGGCTGGGGGGACTTCCCTAGTATACATGTTGCCTGCCTCTGAGGGTGCGGGGCCCTGTCTGGCTCCTTGGAGATAGGCATCATGACACCAACTCCACAACAAATCCTCACCCTCTTCCCCCCCCCCCCAAACTCCACAACAGTACTCCAATGAAGTACCTTAAAGCCACATGTGGCAGCAATGATGATTATTCCATGCTCCCGGGGGGAGGCATGTCCCGGCGCCGCATAAAAAGCTGAATGGGTCGCGGTGGACTTGCCGGTGTGTCACGACTGGATGTGGCCGTGTCCTCCTCCTCCTGCTGATGCTGCGGATTTGAATGTGCAGCCTCAAGGGCATTAGCTATGCGTCCTAGGATGTCACACAACCTGTTAGTGCTGTCAGTGACTGTCTGACGCATTTCCCGGAGTTCATTTTGCCATTCCACCCTGGCCTGGCGGTTGTCCTCCATTAACTCGGTCATTAGGTCAGTGAGCTGAGTTGCGCGACGTGTGCCAAATGATGGGAATTCATCACTGAAGTGACTTGGCCCTACGTGCTCTGGCATGGACTCAACTGGTGAACTTGGCCCACGATCATCGTACCCCTGTGTGTCTGTAGGAGCACTACGGCCAGGTGTTTCTGGATCCCCCAGAGTCACTGCATGATGCCAGGGGGACATTGCTGGGCTCCGCGCTGTGGACTGTGGGATGGAACTCCTCCTCGGACGCCCCACAGATGGATGAAGGGCTGTCCACATTCTCCTTGGGGCCTGTATCTGCAACCTCCCCTGCCGACGTTGGGGCGGCCATTGTGGCAGGCGCCGATGCTGGGAGGGATTGGGGTGGTGCAGCCTCCACTGACCTTTCAGGAGCCGGAGTGGGTGTTTTTTTTCGGTGCTGGAATGCGCCGGACCCTGCCACTGCCCATGGAGGTGGTTGGACGGCTTGTCTGTGGCTCACCGCTGTCATGATCAGTGCCTGTGGGGGTAGAAGAGAGGGCCAACTGAGTGATTGCATGATGTCCTAATAGCATACATGGCTGCATTCACATTTCAGTCATTTGGGGTTTGTGGCCTTTTGGGTGTAGCAACAGCAGTGGTACATGTGCATGAGTATGATATGTACGCAGGTTTCGGAGTGACTCATCCTGGCCTGGTAATGTGCAGTCTGGCTGGCACACTGCCGAACCTGCTGCACAGTGTGCATGATGGGATGTGCAAGTTAGTGCACTATGGTTGATGTGCGTTATGTACTTGCACTTGGCCCTTGATTGCGTGGCAGTTGGCTCTGCATTAGTTGGATGGGGGGGAAGGCAACATGACAAGGTGCCTTGGATGGCCCTTGGGAGAGTATAAATCACTCGCCTTCTTCGGCAGACGACATTGCCCCACACTCCATCTCGCCGACGCCCTCAATCGATTCGGTCCCGATCAATGCCGCACATGCCTCCTCTCATGGCTCAAGTCTCACTGGGGAACTTGGGCCCCCTCTGGTCTGCATTGCCTGACTCCGGTTGGCGGAGAGGAGGCCCCGCACCCGCAAGTCCTCCCACCAGTCCTTCAGGGTGCGCGGGGTGGTGCCTACTGCGCTCACCCTCTGGGCGATTTGTGCCCAGATGATTTTTTTACGGATTATTATTATCTCCGCATGTCGGGGCTGAACACAACGTCAGCATGCTCTGCCAGGTAGTCCACCATGGCCTGCAGCTCTTCAGGGCTGAATCTCTTCTTGCGGAGCCGGTCCGCAGACTTCTTTGGGGCTTTTGGCATTGTTCCTGGGTGTGTGGTCCTTTCCCCGACTTTGGATTGCTCCCAAGGGTGCTGCCTGATGAGGATGGCAATGGATTGTGTTTTTAAAGATGGCCGCCGCGCTCCTTCCCGTTCCTGTGCGATGACAAAATTTCTGGTTCCGTTGTTTTGCGGTGACCGTAATTTATGGGGACCGTAAATTACGGTCACCGTTATTTACAGACGCTGCTGCTTCCAAGGCGGTGTTATGTACGTGTCGCAGCATGCCGGTAGGGGGTTTTGCGGGTCATTTAGCGGCATGCCGCTAGGTACTTTTCTGGCATGGCGAAAAGCGTGTGTCCGCGAGGTCGGAATGGGCTGTCTGACACCAGGCCGGTGTCGTACTTTCCGCCATGCCGGAAAGTACCTGTACTTGCCTCCTAGCTCGGAATGAGGGCCAATATGTTCTCAAACAGATTTCCAATTGTGCCTGGATGGCTTGTTCTGCCTCTTCGGAGTGTACATTCTAATATTCAAGTGCAATATTTTATTGGTATAATCCTAGTTTTATCCTCCTCCGTAGAGTGTTCAATCTAGTGATCCTAGAATGTGTGATACATTAGATCCCTAAGCTGTTATAATGTCCCAGTTTAATTCGGTAGCGAATTAGGTTTATCTTTGCGATGCCTGTAGATTACAATAATTGGTGTTATAATTTTTCTTCATTTACAGGAAAGGCTCCATATAAAAGTCCTTGTTCATGCCCTGCGGGGCTACTGCATAGAATTCATGAATCCAGATTAGCTCAGAGCTAGTTTTTTGTTAATGTAATCTTCCCTTGGTAGAGGATGTATAATCTCCAAGACTACCAATTTCATTTGGGCAATTGTGTCTGTTTGCTTGAAAGTGTCTTTCTACCGTTGATTTATTGTTTGCGGTCCTGATATTGAATTTGTGCTCTATCCATCTCTCGTTTACTTTGAGGATGGTTTGGCCTACATAATATTTGCCACATGGGCACTTTATGGCATAGATTGCATATTTGCTATTACAAGTTGCAAAGTCTCGAGGTAATGTTTTTGTTGCCTGTATTTAGATGCCTAATGTGGTCTCCCTTGAAGATATTAGAGCAGTGTTGACAGTTGAGACACGGAAAGGTGCCTGATTTGGGTCTATGTAGATGCCTTTGAGGTGATTTCTTTCCCCTTTTCTGCTCTGATCAACATATCTCTGTTCCTTCCTCTTTTGTAGGCCATCATTGGGGGCCATTGGGGGGGGGGGTCTGGAAAAAAGCATATGCAATGTAGGGCCCATGTTGAACAATTTCCAGTTCTTTTGAATGATTTTTGCCACCTGATGGCTTTGGGTTTAACAATTCAGGATGTGAATTAGCCTGTTGGTTTCTCTTTTGGGACCTGGTTTCCGTAGATACTTCGTCTGATGCGTCGGACCTCGTTATTGTTTTGTTTTTACCACAGAGGACACCCACAACCCTCTTTCATATATTATTGTGTTGGTCCCCAACCTACTACATAGCCTTGCCCACTTCCATTAATGTGTATGCTTCCTCAGTAACTTGAACTGCAGTATTGGGACCGCAACAAGTTGTTAGTCCCTACACAATCGCAATTCGCTGCAGAAGCCGGGTCTTCCTGCTGCGGAGCCGTATGCACGCCTGTTTCTGTGAACATGCACTGCACACTCCGGCCACTAGTAACCATCACAGAAGTCTGATGCATCCTCTGGCTGAAACTCTGCACACCTAGGATAAACTCTTCTCCATGCAAATCTAAAAGCTACTAGTATTCCTATCCACATTCAAAAGGGTAATGGGCATCAACGCCACAGGTTTTCCAGTGTCTTCCATTTCAAAGTAGGACTACCAAAGTGATACTATCCCAAACACGCATCAAGAAACGGGGACTGCAGCATCCCAAAATAAATAATCTAATTCCTAAGGCAGTACATTACACCCAGGGGTCTTCTATTTAGAGCTGCATTTCACTATATAATGTTCTTAAGTCATGTTCTGGATCGAAGACCTCTCTCTCCCTACCCATTTCAAAGAGCCAACTACCATTTAATGTTCAAACTTTAATGTTAAATTGAAAAAAATATATTTGAGTAAAGTTTTTGATTTTAAACACTTAAAATTCGAAATGAAGACTTTCATGAGACCCTTTGAGTACTAATCATTAATCCCATCCCGTACCAATATTCTGCTTGTGCCGTTTCATTCACATAATACCTGCAATTCCTCTTTCCCGCACATGGCCAATGCGATCAGGCCAGACATAATATACTGACTGCAGCATGTGATAGTAGGAAAAAATATTACTCAAGGCAATCTCCCTGAATGGGTAAATTATGGGACATAGTGATCTAGCATAGTGCTGAATTGATCAGGTCTGACGAAAGGAAAAACAATTGGGAGGTTGAAGTCTGTTACTCATGAATGAATTTAGACAAAACATGGCTATAATTCCAAATGGCTCTCTAGCAGGCCGATCATAGAGATTCACAGTACAATTCATAAGCCAAAATCACTTGGGCACTGCACTAGCAAGTGTTGCACTTCGTATAAAGTGAAGTGTTTCAAATCCTATGTATGCAGCATACAGTAATTTTAAAGACTGAAATACTACACATCAAATATTGTCATTCCACAGACCATTTCAGACCCCCTTTAATGCAGGGCTATCGAGATGAGTAAATGTGCATGAGTATGGTTCTTTTTTGGTACAGTGGGACCTTTTGCATGGCCTTTCTTTTGGGGTAATGTTGCTAATTACTTCTACATAATTACGTTGCACCCATTGATGAAGGCCAAAGCAGGAAAGGTTTGGTTGTAGTACTGGATAAGGATTCTTGACCGCTTGCTCAACACCTGGAATTGTAACTCCGACCGCTATAGTTCCGAAAAGCAAACCATACGTGACAAATTAAGGAATGGGGAACTGGAAACCTTGATTACTGAAGGCCACAGTCACCATTTGGTATTAGCGTATTTGATAAAAAAAATTCAGTCAAATTGAAAAGTCAAATGTTTTTTCGATCGTTTTTTCAGTCAAATGAAATAAATATATGGGGAGGGGTAAGGGAATAGGTTAAGGTGGAGGGGTGGGGGAGGTGCAAGAGGGTTTGGAGGGGGGGGTGGGAGTGTCTCCCTGCCTCACCCTGCATTTTCGACCAAATAAGCGACCCACAGAAATTAGGTCAAATTAGAAAAGGCCAAATTTAGATCAAGTAGACTTAAACGTCACATTTTACTCAAGAAGTGAACTCCAGCCTAATTAAATTCAGTTTTACCCACAGACAAAACAAGGAAGTAACTGTTAAGGCCACCTCACCCTTCTTTCTAGTTGCCAACATTTTGCTTGCCAAAAGCCAAGAAGTAGGCCCAAAGTAAACCTACATGAACTTCACAGCTGACCGATACCTGTAAATTCCTTCTACCACAGAACCCTCATTAGGTCATGTTGGCTTTATACAATGTGTTTCAAGGTGCAAATCTTTCTTGTAAAAGACATTAGTACAGCGATCGACCAGGCCAACGGCAGGCAGGCTTGTGGAACGAGGGGAATCATGAAAAATGCCTCCAAAGTACAGTGCTGAAAAGAAAACTGCGAAGAATGCAAGACGTTGTGTGCCACTGGGCCAAAAAGCAGTGCAAGAGATGGACCAAAGTGCTGGAGGAAGAATTAAAAAATTGTGAATGAGTGAAAGTCGAGTTGACAAACCTAGAATTCATACCAAGACTACTTGCGCTCATTTGGGGGCAACACAAAGGTGAAGTCCAAGAAGTTGTCCTAGTGCTGTCTTTCAGCCCTGTAGAAGACTGAGTAAATATAGAGGAAAGGCCTTGAAGCAACATGGATAATACCAGCAAAGGTCGTGTCCGTGGAGATATTCCTGAGCACCTTCCCTTCCGGAGCAGTGCTGCAAGGGCCTGGAATGTGATGTGTTGGGGACTTGCTGTAAAAGTAAAAGCAGCAGACCACAGGAGATGGTGCCACCAAAAGTATCCAACAGGAAGTTCCTCCAAAGGGCCGTAAACTCGCGTGAGTATTGAGGGGTGTGTGTTTGTGTGTTGCTTGCGAAAATGCAGAGGAGAGGGTTCGTAGAATCATTGGGCAGTAGGCAGGTGTATGTAGTTTTATTGAGAAGATGCTGTATACATTCTTGAAGGGATGCAGACCGTGCAAAACTGGCAAAATCTAGTGAAACAAACCGAGGCAGCAGGGATTGTAGGAACGAAAAATACAGTACTTTAAGGAAGCAGCCTAGATGTATTAATTGGGTAGAGTAAGCTGTGGGTGTCAGTTCCCCAATGAAATCAGTTCGAGTTATTAGGTTGTTGCTTACTAGGGTGAGAGGTAAAGGAGTCTATGAGGAATGGCATTCAGAATGCAGACCGAATGCGCCAATAGCAATCAAGAAGCAAACACCTGCACTGTTCGTATGTATTTATTATATACTGGGAAAAATGGCCATAAAAATGGGTTGAGCTGTTAAACAAATGTGATTCAAAAGTCTTCCTTTACGTTTCAGGAGGCTGGGCCGGTGCAAATGAGATGAATTTAGGACCTCAGCAGAAATAGCCTGGGATGGACGTGGTGCCTAGGAGGCCTGCCGGTAAGGAACATACAGCAAGCTGTTCCCCAATTCCATGCTTCCCTTCGAGGCCATTGTGATTCTTTTAGATGTGGCATGAGCAATCGATGATGTGACCCTTGTTGACCAATGGGCAAAGGAGGGAAGTGGGTACTACCAGGAGTCTGCGATGTTTGTGAAGGTGCTTGGTCATGCAATAGTTCAGGCTACAGTGTAATGGAATAGGACTGAGGGGAATAAGGAAAGCCTGGGTATAAGATTCACATCGATGTGGAACTCTGAGGTGCTTGATTAGGTGCAGGCCGTGGTTCTACGGGCAAAAGGGATTTCTTATGGTTTCCATTTCACTGGTGCATGGAATGCAAGATGGAAAGATATTTTGGGGGTCCGGCTCTGCGAATGGAGCATGAGGTTCTGGTGGAAAAAGATGGACAAAAGAAGTGAGGCCCACTTACCTTCTATGCAGTAAGATAACACACTTCCCTGTTAGGAGAGAAGCTAAGAAAACATGGGAATATAGTTTTAGTGATGTAAAAAGCAGCAACTTCAAGCACAGTTGCTGCTTTGTGGTGCAGGCAAAGGGAATCTTTGGAGAGATGTACAAATTATAATAAGTGCAAGGTTGACAGAAATCAGAGCAGTAAGTGCAATCACTAGTGAAGATAGGGGTGTACAATGGATAAGGTTTAGATGGGACATGAAGGACTAGGCAGAGCGACCAAAGGTTTTTCGGGAATGTTTTATCAAGAACTGCAGCAGGTTTTCTTTGGATGGTGAAAATCTAGAAATGTCCCAATTCAATATTGTCGATAATGTGTGTCCAGGATAGCGGCTTGTTCAGTTGTCAGTGAAAGGACGCATTACATGACTGTGATGCTTCGGAGTAATTGGTCAATAAAGTCCCAGTTCATAAGGACTTATTTTTTTTTTTTTTTTGGTTGTACAAATCCTTATACAAAATAGCTAATTAGTTCGTCTTGTAGTAAAACCAAGCAAAATGGATAAAGAAAAAAGCAGAAGAAAAGAAACAAATAGAGAAAATTAATACAGTAAAAAATGAAAAGCAAAACAGCATAAAAACATATTGCTATTGTGGGAATTAAGAATAGTAGTGTTACAATCCAAAAACATTACCCTTACTGTCTTGACAAAGATGTTTCTGACTTAAAAGTAATACCGATAAGATACCAATCGGGTGTTTTGCAATGCAGAGCTCCTGTAGCATTCCAGAGTCTTACTAGGGGGCACCAGGGAGAAAGACAGAGGAGGGACTTAGATTGATGATTGTGTCCCACTGCCGCAGTTGATGTATTGCATGTGCAATGTCAACCCAGGAAGCCGCTTCTTTCCAGAATCTGAACCACAGATATAGTAAGCGCTGTTTCATGACCCGAGATCATTCTGTCCCAAACCGTGTTTGAGGCTATGCCCTCTTCACTAGCCGTGAATTTGGCAAGGAGTGACTATCTCAATTGCCAAGTGCCTTTGCATTCCATCAAGATATGTTTCAGATTTGATTTTCTAGGTTGGAGCATGTTCTGCACAATTTAAGTTACATCCCCTACCCCCTGTTCATTAGGATTTCCCTAGTACGGACAAGGTTAAGTCTGGTTCTCAAGAAGTTATTCCCAATTTTCCAGTCTGGGAACTTCACCAGGTATCTTGGTAGAATCCCCAGTTTTTTGTCAACTACCATAAAGCTGTTCTGTGTGGCTGCTCTTCTCATACTCTCAATTGTTAATATCCAGTCCATCTTTCGATGGCTTTTTTTGCTTTCAAAGGGTTGGAGATGAGTATCAAGATTGGTGACCTATTTTTCAAGCATCTAGAGTTGTTTTTTCTGCTAGATGAGCCAGTATGTTTTATTTACTGGGCTCCATATGGGCCTTGATATCATCGTATAGCGTGTTTTCTGTGGTTGTGATCATAAATCGGCAAAGAGAGATTAGTCTCCATTCTGCCAATGTCCTTACTGATTGTAGGCCCAATTCGAATCTTAGGCTGGATATTTGGAGATTCGCTGGGAGACAGAGCACTCTTCTCCATACTGACCCCTCCAGTTTGAACCAATTGGACTCCCACAGTTGAGGTTTTGCTTCAAGACCGTATAAGATCACTGGTGCGACTTTCGCTGTATAAAATGTTATTAGTGGCAGGATTGAAAATGTGCACAATTTATAAAGAATCTTTTTAATTTGGGATATCAGCTGATCAATTTTACACTGTACATCCTGTTCCACCTTAGCTATCGAGGGGGAAGCATACAGTGTGTATCCTAGGTACCCCACTTTCTCCACTCTAGGAATTACCTGTCCCTCCAGAACCAAATGAGTATTGAACCCGTTTTTGTGGATGCCTGAATACCACTACTTTAGATTTCCTCAGGTTTATGGTAAGCCTGTTCTCCTTGGCGTATTCACCCAGCTTATTTAGGAGATATTGTAACCCCACAGCCGTGTTGTCCACCAGGACGATGTCATCGGCATAGGCCAGCCAGTGGACCTTAGCCAAATCGTTCCTTTGGCTGGCCAAAGCCGACGACTGAAGGTAGGGGCCCAGATCAGCCAAGTACATATTTAAAAAGAACAGTGCTCCTAGGCATCCCTGTCTGACCCCTTTTTCTACTCTTATGGAGTCTGACAGATGACCCTCCTCATCCAGTCGGACTCTGTGTTATCCTTGTGCAGCTCCTCTAGCATTGCTAGCAGACCTTCTGGTGCCCCCTTTGCCTAAATTTGGACCAAAGGCGTTCCCTGATGACCTGGTTGAAGGCTCTTGAAGTCCACCCAGGCCCCAAAAAACTGAGGTTCCCCCATGTCGCTAGTGTTTTCACTGACTAGGTTCAGGACCAGCCCATTAAGGGCCGTTGACAGTCCACTCCTGAACCCTGTTTGAAATTTAGACAATACTTGTGCCCCCTCTGCCTATTTTTCCAGATCTCTCAATATCAGTTTTGTGAACAGTTTACTTTCAATGTCCAGGAGGGCAATAGTTCTCCGGTTGTACTGTCTCTGCCCTTAATTGAATAATTGTTGCTGTTTTCCACGAGGGGGGAAACTTTCGACACTCCAAAATCTCTTTGAAGAGCCAGTATAGTATTCTTGCCCAGACTACTTTGCTTTATTTTAGAACCTCATTCTGTTCGGTCCTGCTGGCTTGGACGTGGATGAGTTGGCTATCAGTTCTACTAGGTCTTCTTCGTCAAATGTCAGTTGCCATTTAACTCCTTTGTCCAAACCCTCTTGAGTTTTGTTCAGATTTTCGAAGTTTTTAGTGAGGTACTCTATCCATTTTTCCTCAGGGAGCAGATTACAGTTAGTGATTGCAGTGCTTTTCTCTGCTTGGTTAATAATTGCCTAGAAGCTTCTAGAGTTTTCTTTACATAGTGTCTTCAGCATCTCGTCTCCATCATTTTGAAGGCGCAGCATCTTTCTACCAGTTGACCAGTGCTTATAAGATGATGTCTTTTTGTCTTCTGATTTTTAACTATTTCTGAGCACAGATGTAGTTTCCTTAATCTCCTCCGCTTCTGCTGTAGTTCTTTCTTGTGAAGCCAGGTTTCCTCATCAAATACATGGTGGAGATGTGAGCGCCTTGCTCGGTAGACTGGTAGACCAGATGAACTTTGCAAATATGGCTGGTTTGCAGTTTTCCTGCAGAACTTCAGCTGGGACTGCCAGTAGAGCATTATTACGTTTTCTGCCTTCCCTCCTGTACTTGGGGAGGCACGCTTTTCCCTTCCCGATGACCAGGTCCTGGGATTGCTGATCTGCCAAGGTGGTACTGATGTCTAGGATTGCCAGCTCTAGCCAGGAATGGTTGCTCCCTCCTTCAGGGCTGATCTTCAGAGATTTTGTGTGAAGAGTCCTTCTGAAACAAATGTGGCCCAGTGTGGACGAGGACCTTCCTCTCGCCCAGGTCGTTCGCGATGGGATGTCCCCCGGGATTGCCCCGTTGGTCATTTTCAAACCCCAAGAGTCCATGAACTCCACCCATTGTTGGCCTTTCTTTGAGACCCCGGTGCAGGTCGATCCATCCTGTGTCTTTGGGACCTGGAAACACTGTCTTCAGGTAGCCTGCTAAGATTATGTGGGCTCCCCCATGGTTCAGTTTGATGTTTTCCAGCAGTGATGACAATGAGCATAAAGCCTGCAAGGTAAGCCAGGCAGGATGCCAGTAAACATTAACAACCACCACCTGGAAGTCTGGCTTGTAGGATCTTAACGTAAGCTTGCACACTTTAACGCCTTTGTTAGTTGAAATTGGAAATATTTCACTACATACGTTTTTGAATGCCATCAAAAATTCCTCCTGAGGGCCTCCCTTTTGCCTTTTGTTGAGATGGTAGTGTGTAGACCGCATAGCCTTCGATCGCCAGTGGGTTAACTAACCAGGTTTCCTGGAGAATTACAATGTCTGCTTTGTTGAATAAACAATCCTTGTGTTTGATGCGAAGGTTTTGGGGCCCTGTGTGTTCCAGCTTATTAGGTTTATGCCATTCTGCCTAAAGGGACTGTATCCCTAGTCCCAGATTCTGCAGTACTTGTGTCAGAATTTCTGGGAGAAGGTTAAGGGTAATCTTTTTTTGTTCTTGCCTGCCTTTTTTTGACTCTTTAGGGAGGTCAGCCATTTTCGTGTTGGTCATTGCCTCCCCTGGAGGCCCTTGTAGGTGGTACTGATTTGAGTGTTTTCCTTTGTTTATTGCCACTGGTGCCAAGGCTGTGACCATAATGTTTTGCCTTCCCTTGCACTGGCTGAATTCAAGATGGCGGTCTCTGCTTTTCTTGACGTTCAGTCAACTTCCACTTTGTGTCGATTATGGATGTCGGGGAATCTTAAATTCTATGTCCTTTCTTTCAAATAAGTAGAGGTTTGGCACCCTTTTGAAGTGAGCTAAAATCACGCTTCTGCAGCACGAGTTGTACTGTATATTCTTTCTTACTGACTTGAGCCATACTCTTGGGACTGCATATTCAGATGCTCCCTCCTCCATACACTCGAAAGGGGGGATGTATTTCCCCGGATTATTTTGGGAGGAGCATTCCTTCAGTTCTATGACCGATAGCGATGTTGATTTCCTGGTGCCGTTTGCATTCCCAAGTACGGCAGAGGTCCTCCCCTCTCCAGACCTGACCTTTCCTCCATGGCGTCTTTGGCTTGCTTCAGGCCCGGATGTTTTAGAAATATTGGGGCTAGTTTCATCCCTGGGGTTATTCCTGTGCCAGTGGCTGCTTTTGATGGTACAGCAGAATTGCTTTGCTTAAAGATTGGGGCCCAGAGTGGCCCTGTGATCAGGGTAGCTACTGGGACTTGCTGGCCACTCCTGTTGTGGGAACTGCAGTTTGCGTATTGGGGCCCTTGCCATCTCCTCCTGCTGCCCCCTGTGGGCCTTCCATGAACTTTTCTTGTGGGTCTGTTTGTTGGCCCACACTCACCCTAGTGATCTCAATCATTTGTGGCGTATCCCGGGGGGGAGGGGTGCTTTCGCTTCTTGCTTGACTTTTATTCCAGGCTTCTTGATGGAGAGACCTCTCTTGTATCCCTCCTATTCTCTCCTGGGTTATTTGCTTTGTCCTTTCCAGCCGTTTCTGAGGGTGTTTCAGAATCGATTTACATATTGCGTATTCAATACACAGTGGGGATATGGGGGCAGGGGAGGGTGGTTTGGGGCATTACTGCTGAATTAACTGAATTACTCGATGAGCTAATTAATGAGGCATGGATGTGAACTGTCGCATCCTTCAAAGTTTAAAAAGAGGAGCTTTGCATCTTTTTTTTAGGGGTTAAACTGTGATTGTGTGCCCTGACCTGCACCCTTTGGTGGTAACCTGCTGATGGTCTCTTCCAGACATGCCCAGAAGGCATGGCCACTGATGGTGGCTGAAAATAAAGACCATAGGTTAGGCATGCAGTTCATTAGATTTTATATGTGGAGATGTGAACTCTAGGACGTCCTGCGCACTGGAGAAATATCCCTAATGGAAGCCCTTCCTCCCTACCTGATGGAGAATACCCCTACCTACTGTGACTAGCGAAACAAAATCTTGCCTGGCTGCATGTACGACTCTCTCCATTGATGTACTTGGATGTGTTTTAGTTCTCTAAGGGAATTTGAGCTTGCTTGCTCAAACCAGCTGAAATCATTTCGGAAGATACCCAAAAGATGTGAATATAAAAACATAACAATGGTTTGAGGGTCGGTCACCAATGCAACCTGGTACTTTTAATTTTTATTGGGACAGCAGATTGAGTGGTCAGGGCACTCTGTAAGAAGGGGGTGATTTGGTTCTGGCTATGGGGAAGAGGTGGGGGGCAGATGGGCAGTGCATTTGCGGGGGGGTTGTCGAGACAGTCGTAGGGAGCGAGGCTGAGCTCTCTTGCAGTGTTTTGCTGGGAGTGGCTGCAGGCACACGCACGGCTGACGGAAACGAAGGATCACTGTGCACCAAAATGGAAGGGAAGCAGGTGATTTGAAAGGCATAATACTGATTTTCCATACTAACGTTACAGAAAGTCAAGGTTCTATTAGACAGGGAGGCAAAGGATTATGCTTTCTCTTGACTTTTAACTCGAGCAGTATTGAACTATTACAACTCATATAAAAATAGCCTTTTTGTGTCTAGTACATATGTCCAACAAAACATTTGACATTTTCTAAGCAATCACGTCAACTGTCCATTATCTACCCATACAACCTCTGTCCTTCCTCTTTTTTTGTCTCCAACTTTAAGATCTCCACTCCAACCAGTAAACGCTGCATTACGTCGTGGCCTTCTTTCCCTGTTCATGATCTTGTTGTCTTCACCTCCGTCTCTGTAGAGTAATCAAATAAGCTGAGGCTAGCTGTGATCGGGTGGGCAATCGTTAGAACACAGCACTGTTTCACAATATTATTCTCCCATATACATTACATGTCTGTCACAAATGTCATAAAACGATTGATCGGGTGGGATAATCCTTCGCCTCAAGTCTTTAATAGAATCTTGACTTTCTATAACGTTAGTATGGAAAATCAGTATTTCAAGACCGGAGGCTCGGATTATGCTTGTTGAAAGCTTAGTTACCACCAATGCAAGCATGTCATTTATCGGTCTAAAATAACATTTTGAACGTTGACTCCCTAGACAAATCTGCTGCACTGAGGATGTCCTCCAACCTAGAACCTGCATTCTATGCTTGACGCCATAGCTCCTCTAATGGAATGCACCCCGTATGGTCCAATGTCAATACCCGTCTGAGTCCTACACCATCTAAACCATCTTGCTAATGTTGCACCTGCTACAGCCTTGAATGGTTTCCTTAGTGAGATGAACAATTGGATTACCCCAGTATCTTAGCGCACCTGTCATTTCTTCGTACTTCAGGCATCAGACTTGGCATAATCTAGGTTGGTCTGGAAAAATCTTGGTATGAAACCGATCTGATGCACGTTTTAGTTCTCTTGCTCATGTAAAATGTGACCCCTGATGGGCCAAAGGATTTCCTGTCTATTTCAAGTGTTATCCGACACTTTTGCAAGATATAAGACCGAGCAGTGAAGTGAGCTTTGCCAATATTGCCTTCCTTGTCAAGTGCTCATTGTCTGGCCAGTTAAATTCAGGACTGTATTCCCGTACCATGTCTGTGAATATTTGGGTGTCGGTGGTCTTAAGTCTCACTCCTCTTGGGAGCCTACATGTGAGTGGGTGTTCCCCTACCGCCACATCTTGGGATGGCCTGCAGATATGTCTGATCTACATGTGTTTACTGTTCTGTAAGCCTTACCTTGTGCTGCCAAAGCCGCTAGGAAATTCACTGTTACATCTGCTCTAATGGGATGTATGTGCCGTTCCATACACCAGATATTCCACGTGACCAAGCCAATCTGTAGGCCTTTCTGGTACCCGGTGCCCACGCATTCTCAATGAATTTTTCAGCATCTCCCGAAAGTCCTGGCTTCTGGCAAGCTGGCCGGAAATTGCCTATGCCATCAGTCTGAACTCTCCTTCCTGGTTCAGCGGATGACTCTCACCCATTGGATTCCGAATCAGTTCCTTGAACTGGGGAAATACCAGTGGTTTGTCGGTTGACAATTGGAGAAGGTCTGGGAACCATACCTGCCTCTTCCAGTATGGCGTTTCTATTAGTGTCGCCTGTTGTCTCCTGACTTGTGCTATCACTCTTGGAATCATTATGAACGGGGGAAAACATGGATTCCTTGTCCAGCGCCCACTCTTGTAGAAATGAGTGTGTTGCTTCTGCTATTGGATCCGGCCTCCAGCTGAAGAATTGAGTCAGCTGTGCTTTCAGCCTGGATGCAAACAGATCTGTTTTGCATGGTCCCATCCTTTCCATCAGAGATCTAAATACTGTCCTGTCTAGTTGGGAATCCTGCAGATTAACAAGGGGGTGGGAGGGGGGTCCTGGGAGTCCCTCTGCCAGACATAAGTCCTGGTTATGAGATCTGTACCCAGATTCTTTAGCTCACTCTGGATAAATCTCTCATAACCAGGACTAATGTCGGGCAGAGGGACTCCCAGGCTCCCCTTGTTTTTTGCATATTTAACTTTGGGTCTCACCCTAAGTTACTAGGGGAATCCAGACGTGGACCCTTTGCTCACTATTCTTAGAGAGGCACAACTCCAACCTACTGATTAAGTCCAGCCAGACCGAAACACTTGTCTGGGGTTGCTGTTGGTACTCTTGTTCAGAGGAGAATTGCTTAGCATTTCGGTGCTGGACTGCCCTAGGGCAGGACAAAAACTGATGGGTTTTAGATATTTTTCCTCTGTGAAAGATAGGGAGCTAAAGACTCGACTCTGGGTAAGTCTCTAGTAACCGGTTTTTGCATAGTTGCCAATCACTGGCAGCTCTCATGCGTCTCGACTTCCAATCTGCTACTTTGTTCTGCAGACTGGGGAGATATTCCGCTGTAATGCTGATCTTGTTCTGTAGGCACATGTGACAGAAATCATTTGCTAGTTCCACTAGCATCCTGGGCTACGTCCCACCCAACCTGTTTATGTAGCGTACTGTGGAGATGTCCATCTTTAAGAATACGCAACAGTTCACTGTCTTGGGTCCATCATCTTACTGCAAAGGACCCCGCCATCAGCTCCAGACAATTGATGTGGAGCTCCAATTCCTTTCATGACCACCTGCCTCCCTTTGTCATCTCTCCGCAACGGGCTCCCCAACCCCAGTGGCTGGCATCTGATTCTATGAGGAGGTCCGGGGATGAGCCAAAAATCGCTCTCCTGTTCCATGCCTCCATGTGTCTGAGCATCCACCATAGTTCTGTCCTCGCTTCTGAAGAGATCGGTACTCTCTGTTCGTATGATGCTTTTTGCAGGTGCTGTATTTTCAGGCGTTGCAGAGCTCTGTAGTGTAGTGGCCCCGGGAAGATCACCTGAATGGATGACGCTAGTCTCCCTACTACTCTGGCTAGCTCTCTGAGCGATATCTCTTATCCCGCTATTATTGAGCTGATCTCTTTCTTGATCCCATTCACTTTGTCTATTGGCAGGCTGAGCATGGCTTTTTGTCTATCATGAAACCTAGGAACTTTATAGCCTGTACTGGTTCTACAGCTGATTTCTCTCAATTTATGAGAAAACCCAGCTCCCGCAATAGTTGCATTGTCATCTCTGTTGTACCAGGCTCATCTTGTCTTGACCCATCAGATAAAAATTGTCTAGGTGTACTATCCGCCTGATGCACTGTTCTCTGAGGTGACTCACCACTGTCCTCATTAACTCCGTAAAGGCCCAAGGTGCTGAGGTTAGACCAAAGGGGAGGCATGTGAATTCCCACTTCTGATCACCACCAGAAAGGAACCTCTGATGTTCCTTCACTATTGGGAACCCTCAAATAGGCATTTCTGAAGTCTATCCTGACTAGCCAATCTTCCTTCTGCAACACGTCCCTCCATAGATGGATACCCTCCATCTTGAAATGTCTGCATACTATGAATGTGTTCAGAATACTCAGGTTTATCACTGGTCTCTGCTTCCTTTTGCCCTTTACCAAGAACATATTGCTCACAAACCCGTTCGAAGAGTCGGACACTGGGGCAATTGCACCTTTCCTTTCTAGTTCTACTATCTCTTTGCTTAATATCTTTTTGTCCTCTTTGTTGAACCTTATGGGCCTTGGGTATTATAATTCTGGTAAGAACCAGTAGAAGTGGAAAACCTATACTGTTTGCTCAACCCATGAATCTCCTGATACATCTCTCTATCTCTTTAAGAACTGGTTATGTTTTCCCCTTATCCTTGGGGTCCCTGCATCTACTGGTTCAGTATTTAAAGCTGTGACCAGTCTCACCTGTGTTTACCTGTTGGCACCTGTTTCCTCTCCAACCTCTGCCCCTAGCCCTTACTCTCGATTGGAAAGAAGGGGTTGGATCTGCGCTCTCCCTGATTTCTCCAGTCATTCCTGGTATTGTAGTTGGGCCTGTACAAGGAAAAACGGCTGGCTGAGCGGCCCCTTCCTCTTCCAGCATTTCTGAAAACCTTTTGTCCGAAGACTCTTTTTAACTATGCCTGCGCCTTATCTTTCGTGGCATAAGTGTTTGCAAACTTTGTCATCTCCTTGATAAACGCATCTCCAAATAGTTTCCCTTTACTGCTGGATGTCGATTCTGCTGTAGCGAGCTTGCTCATTTTGGGGTCCGTTTTGATGAAGATGGACCGCCGTCTTTCAGTTGTCAGGGTGTTCTTAGCATTGCCGAGCAGGAATATTGGGCCTCATTACGACCCAGGCGGTAAGGGGTTAACGGCAGCGTTAACAGCGCCGACCCTTACCGCCTGAGTACGAGGTCCCTTAGCGCCATGGCGCTTTTAACACCTGCTTTTAGCTTTTAGCAGTTGTTAAAATCCATGGCGCTAAGGGACCATGGAGTTAATTACGCCACCGTAATTTACGGTGGCGTAATTAACGCCTTCCCCACTCCCATTATACCCTATGGGGCAAAAATGGGAATGGGGAAGGGTAAATGGGGATTGGGGACTTACCGCCCCGCCAAGGTCGGAATGGGGCGGTAAGTCCGCCAACCACCATGGCGTAAACGTAGTTTACGCCATGGTGGTAAAGTCACGGCCCAGGCGGTAACTTACCGCCTGGGTCGTAATGAGGCCCATTGTCCTCTGCGCCCATCCCGCTAGTATTTCCGGGTCTACTTTTTGTTCCGGTTCTCTTGCCTCTTCTGCCATCTGCCAGATTTTCGTTATCGGGCCCAGGACATCAGAGTTTATCCTGGAATGATATGTGCCTGTCGTAGCGACCCATAAAGGGTAGCATCCCTTCATCAATTTCTGGCGTTTCCGCTATGCCTTCCGGCACTTGTGCCCTAGGTCATGCCACCCGCAACTTGCTCCTGGCCTCTCTTGACAGTATGAATATGCTTCTTTATATAATTTGGCGATCTTGGCGAGGGGGGCTCCCACTCCGCTGACCTTGGGTGGATCAGAGAGTCCGGGTCGAATACCTCACCCATCTCATCCTACTCCCTTTTGTCTTTGGCCCTCATTACGACCCTGGCGGATTTTTTCCGCCATCGACGGACTTTCCGGCCATGGCGCAAAGTCCCTTTACGCCATGGCGGATGGCGGACTTACCGCCCCATTCCGAGGTCGGCGGGGCGGTAAGTCCCCATTGACCCATTTACCCTTCCCCATTCCCATTTCGGCCCCATAGGGCTCAATGGGAGTGGGGAAGGAGTTAATTACGCCACCGTAAAATACGGTGGCGTAATTAACACCAAGGTCCCAGAGCGCCATGGATTTTTCCGCCCGCAAAAAGCGGGCGGAAAAATGACCATGGCGCTCCAGGAACTCGTAGTTGGCGGTAAGGGGTCCGCGCAGCTAACGCTGGCGCAGACCCCTTAGCGCCAGGGTCGTAATGAGGCCCTTTGTCTTTTCCTTTTCTTTGCAGCCTTATGCTTGTTTGGAGGGGGGGATGATGTATTTCGCTCTTCCGAGCTGTCCTCGGACATCTCGTCCCACTCTTCCTCCTCCAAGTCCTCTGAATAGAACGCATCTGTGTATTCCTTGCCTCTCCTCACCCATGACCTCACACTTTTCTCACCACCTCTCCTTACATGTGGTTCCCTTTTCAGCAGCTGCGGGCCTTTTGGGCTTTCTTTATTCCCCCTTGCCCCTCTGTGTCTCTGCAGGGCTTCTCCCCTCAGGGATTCTATCCCTTGGAAGAAAGTAATGAGGCTTCTGTGCCTGCTATCCATCTAATTAACCTTCTATCTGTGAGCGTTACTTGCCCTCTCTCTACCTCATGGTCCGGATATGATTACTGAGCCCCGAAACCTTAATTGGTCCAGTCGCGCTCGGGATCACTTCTGTGACCGCAGTGCCCCCCTTTCATTAAAAAAGGAGACGTTGCACTCGCCAGAGTCGACGGCCCCGTGGCGAATGTTGTCAAAGTATTTGTTTCCCTACTGACTGCGGATACACTCCGCCAGGCTCTTACACGCTGGGCACGCACTGCTTAGTCATGCTATGCCATCTATGCGTTCAATAACAAATCATTACTCATACATTCAGCATATTGCAAAGAAATGTAAAAGCACTTAACTGGCTGCCCGACCAGCAAAGAAAGAGGAAGGACAGAGGCTGTAGGGGAAGATGATGGACTATTATTGACGTGATTGGTTAGAAAATGTGTTTTGTTGGACATATCAAAAATTGACTACACACAAAAAGGCTATTTCCATGGGAAACGTAGTTTTTAATTTGTGTTATTTTTATGAGTTGTAATAGTTTTCAATGCTGCTCGAGTTGAAATTAAAGAGAAAAAGCATAATCCGAGCCTCCGGTCTTGACATAGAATTGGATACAGAACAGCCAGTGAGGATTGCCAGGGTCTACGTAGATTTGTGTTTTTTGTCTTCAGAATTAAGGTGGGGGATTAGAGGGATATTTGGGTTTGGGGCTGTGACATGACAAGGTGGGTGGAATAATAGAGGCTAAAGGGGGCGAGCTGGTTGAAGAGAAATTGTAATCTTGGATATTTGATTCAGCCCTCCTGAGATTTGAAAGCAGTGACCCTGGAACGGGAACTTTCAAATACACTATCCATGCTGGTACACTTAACTGTGTGCCAGCTCTGTGCAAAAGCCGAACTCCATTGATGGCTTGGGGGATCCGAGAGCACAATGCATACCCAAAGAACTGGCGGTCTACAAAGCGTAAATTCACGGAAAACTGGGACTGCACAATGAAAACTAAGTCGTTTATAATGCTTTCTATAGTGCACCTATTAAATACTGTTCTCTATTAAATCAATGTAGGCGTGCTGTTCTTACCAAAGTTATTACCCCCCACCCCCCAACCTCCATGGAGTGTCTACTGCTCATCTGAAGAGATCTAATTTGCTGTATCGGATGTTACAACATGCATGGGTCTTGGACGGAACCCAACATGGTTTTGTTTTTACAGGTACGCCCTGACTTGCCAGCAGCACCCGAATCCTCTCTTGGACAATCCGTCCTACATCCCTGTCTTCATCCAAATCCCAGCCATTTTCAGAGCTGCTGACCAGGCCAAAGAAGGATGCACAGGACCTCGCTGAGCTGCTGAAGTGGAATCTGAAGCATGGCAGCGACTGCCGGATCTACACGACGCATCTTTCCAAAGGATTTCCTTACTCAAATCATTGGATTTGAACATCCATAAAAGGAACTGACTTGTCTGGTTGGCTATGGGTCTGGCACTGTGGAGAACAGTTTAGCATAAATACTGTTAAGAACACTGACCGTGAAAAGGGAAGCTGAAAGAATTTTAAATGCACTTGTCATCTGGGTATCCAATCTACTTGCATGTTTGGGGGAGAATTGTTATAAATGAGCACTGGGGGGATGGGGGGTGTCTGGAGTACTGCTTTCAGAGGATTGGGTGCACTGTAGTTGCACCAGAGAGATGGGAAAGATTTCATAAAGTGGGACAAACTGTGTGGTTACACATATTGAATACTATGAAAGCCATGCCCTCGTTTTCAGTGATTAAATAAATCAGAGTTTTTTTACACCGGGTTTTGCTTTTCCCCAGAGGACTTGACCAGGTTGATGTGTGGGAATGGCTAACTCAAGCTCCACAACAAAAACCTTGCATGTAGGCAGACTATTTATGAATGTATTATTTGTATATTCCTGGTTGTGATGTTTATTTAAGGGATCTCCAAGGCCTATGCTGCCTCTATAATATGCACCTACTATACTGCTAGCACAGGCTTGAGGTTCTGTCCCAACTTTTGTCAACATTGTTGGGCAAAGTACAATGGGCATGAAGAGTTCCCCAGCATGGAAGGAGCAAGTTTGGTGAGCCCCCTTGCCTGACCTTGCAGGTGAAGGGGAGAACGCTCCCAGAGAAGCTTCACATAATAACTAAGTACACCATTAACAGAAAGGACGCAGTGCTCAGATTATGCACATTGTGCAGCTAGCCATTCCCATGCTCTTTGAAAGAGGAAGTGTGTTAACTGTATAAACCTATTGCAGAAATGCAAGGATTTGAGATCGGCTGGACCAGCTGGAAATAATTGAGCATTTTACGAAAAGTAAGCACATTAGTAATATAACTCGGTAATTGGAAATTCATTACTGCCCAGACTCCAGCCATAAGGAAAATGTGTTGCATAGCGGTAGGCACCCAATTAAAATGTCCCTATGGAGGGCAACTAGGATGAGTTGTGCAGGATTGCAGACCTCCCCATGCCCCCTGCCCCTTAACAATTGGGTCAATAACACATTTGTTGCTAGAATAAAGAGGATGCCCATGTATGGAGCCCTGGCGGCTGTATCTGCGGAACATTTTAGCGCAGACCATAAAATCAGTGCAAGCAAGGGGTGGATGTCAGCCAAGAACTGTGAGGGTGCTGGTAGCGAGGCATCTTCTGGCAGCCAGAGGAATTATGGTCTCAAAGACAACAGAATGTAATCTTCATGGTCAATGTACCGAAGTTACAAACAGTCTCCAAAGAGCATCCTGATTTACTAGCCATTAAATGCATCCATTGGATCAGGCATAAGAGGATGCCATCCGAGATGGTCTTGTGAGGTGTACCAGACATAATGTTCCGAACTGTCCCAACAAGGACTGCATCTGCATAGAACTGATTAATAATTATTTAGCACAGGGCCTACTAAAAATTGAGCACTGAACACTTCCCCTGGAGAGTGTAGATATCGAAATAAGACCAACCACACTCACAGAAAAGGGTCCTAGGACTGGTGAATGACTAGTCTGCAAAACAATAATGGTCCCTAATGGGGCAAATACAAGACACATATGTGATTGCAGGGAATCAATTGTGAATGGTACATGCACCGAAGCAAATGATGCTGCTAATCTGTCTAGACGCAGTTGAATGACAATGAGATGCGATGGAGGTGCGGGGGAGAGGTGGGTCTTGTGTTCTCAACTCTATATCCAAACTTTACATTCTGTCCCGGAATACTGCAGGCCTGGCTTTGTGGTTGACGGTTGGTGCCAGTTTATCAGATTATCATTGTATTTGCTTCCAGGAAACCTGGCCACCTGTGAGATTTCAATTTAAAGCTGCACCTGCTATTCCATCACGACCTTGAACGGGCGGGGTGAGAAACCTAGTGATGAAATGTAGACATGGGGTGATCAAGCCATTAATGCCTAATAGCCACACCCATTCTTTAGACTTGCAAAAGGTACAATTGCAAATGGAGAATGGTAGTAGGCTACTACTGTTGAATGTCTCCAATGCATTGAAGGAGAATGGGGACAAAACCATAACATTTATAAAATCCCATATTGAAGCGTAGAAAAATATATGGAGATGATGCTCATATCATACTTGTGAGTGACTTCAATATTCAGTTCAAGCCCCTTCCGCATTCTATTGGTATTGCGATGAGGACGCGGCCTGGGATATCCCAAACCTCTCTGCATCTTGCATGAAATGACGACATGAAGCCCTGGCAATGGCTCGATTTTGCTCTCGCTGGGATTGAGAGCCTGTAATTGTAGCTGGTGAGTGTTCCCCAATGATCAGAACACTTTAATTGGGGGAATTGACTTGCATTGTTTATATTAATTTGGCACATGGCCTTTAATCAAGGAATTTACTGTCATTGTCGGGCTGGACGACAATCTGTCATTATCTAAAATGAAGTATCCCATAAAAGTATACCAAGTGATAAAGGCAACCTGGTAAATAACAATTGTATGATTGGGATTAATGACCATTAAAAGATCACATTAAGGTGGGAAACTGTCGAAGGATAAGCTAGGGAAAATATAGTGACATATTCCCACTTCTGGAGAGTACTTGCTGGCTCACCAATTACTAATGCTGATCTATTATGCCCTTTTGAAGAGATCGGGAACTATAATAAATTCTTTAATAACGATGCCCAAGGAATTGATGAGGAATAATACCATGAAGAATTCCAAATGGTTCAGTGCGGAAAACAAACTAGCTAAATGCCAACTTTTAAGTAGGGTGAAAAATCTGATATTGCTCTATCAATGAAATGGGAACATCCAGACATTCCTACAAGAACCTACTAGATGCAAAAAATAAAAGCCATGTCAGGGAAACTGGGGTTCACTTCTACATGCAATTTTGAGAAAGGACCGTTAGATTCTGGAAGCGATTTACAAGGGATGAGCCATGCAATTTCCATCCAACATCTCTTTTGGACATAGTAAGGAAGATCTATGCAAGGCTCCTTCTCAGTAGAGTTGAAGAGTGGGCTGAGAGCACCATGCCACCAGTCACTTGCATGAAGGCATCCGGTGCAAAACGAGCACAATTGATCAATGTTTTCGATTCTTAATGTTTCAAAAATGTATCCACCTAAACAAAACCAATCTGATTTGTTCATTAATTTACAAACTGCATTCAATGTAGTCCCCTGAGTAAAGCTATGGGAAATTTGGAATACTGACCTACCCCAGCAACTGCTTTTAGCAATTTGTGCACTCTACACAAATAATGAGACAGTGGTTACATGGTGGGGGGGTCAGGGTGGGCTCCATCGGAGAAGTGAATTTGCTTTTTAGGGTACAGAAAGTGGTGCAACAGAGATGCGCTATCCCAACTGCTTGTATTCTTTATATGTAAATGGGATGCTTAATAAACGTAAGGCACCCCGAACTGACGCCGCCCCATCACTTGCAAAAGAGAAGTTCCCTGTGCTCTTATCTGCTGATGATGCAGTTTTACTGTCTTTCACTCAGTCATGTTTGAAAAAACTAGCATGATGGGTGACCTCACAATAATTAGGAATATAAAGAAAAGCAAAGGCCATCTCATCCCCTTGGAAAAATAATGTAAAACCTTTCCTCTCTATTAAGGAATCACCATTGCAACAAATAAGCATGTATGATTACATGGGTTGTAGGATTACAGGCAGTGTAGATGGCATGACCAGCTGCAGAAAGCTAATCTAGTATTATCTAGAAATGCTACTTGAACAAATCGCTTCTCCAGAGGACATGGTCAATGTGTATTTCGACCTGCCCTAAAAATGAGCTACAGGCAAGCCGCAATCTATGGGGATGAACTCTGGAGTTATTGTCCATGTACTTCAAGCTCCAGAACGGAAAATGTTAGTTTTTAAAGAAAATGTGGTCTACCCATGCGTACTTCCACAGCAATGGTTCATTTGGAATTGAACTTATGATCTGGCAATATTGTTTTGAAGCTGCTAATGTGCTGGGTACGTATGTGGGTCTGCCCTTCCTTAGTGAAATCTAGAACTGCCCTGAATGATGTGCCTCATGACTGCGTGGGTGTCTCTTCCCTGATAAATTGCTAAAACCACAAAAGAAATGGTGACTGGCTTTTGGGTTTAAGGAAGAAGAGCGCATCTAGCTAATTTGGTGCACCTAGCTGCCTATTTGGAAATGTACAACTGCAGCTACTAAACATACCTGGATAATGTAAAACCTTTCCAAGAACAAGCTCTTTATATTAAAATCCGGCTTGGTATGCTTCCCCTGGAATGCTCCTTTATTCCCAAAAGAGAGATCAGATGTAGTTTCATCCAAAGAATTAATGTCCGATATTCGGCTTGTCACGTCATGCTTATTTTTCAGCTATGATATGCTCAATAAAGATGGGCCTTAGATAGTTCCTTTGCATATTTTAGGCTCAGGAAAATCCTGAGCACCCTGTACTTGTCTGCCCTGTTGCTAAATGTATACATAAAGGCTGGCTAGCCAGGAAGATTTATTTAGCATTAAGCCCTTGAATGCATTTTATGAATTGCTATCGTCTCGACTGCTATGAGCTTTTATTTTCCATTTTATTTAGGATTTTGTATGCATCGAATTAGTGCAATATGTCTGCATACCTGTTTATTTTATATTGAATAAAACTATTTGTACAAATACAATTCTATACAAAATGTTTCTCTTGGTGCAATAATTTCTCCAACACATTCTTATAGAAGAGGTGTGCAGGAATGCGAAGTGCTGTGCCTAACAAATGAACTACATGCACGTAAAGTAATGTATCAAAAGTATTAAGCGCTGTTAAAAACCCTATAAAACACGGTAGACGAGTACAAATAACAAACACCTGTTTCAATCACTCATCAGGTTGCTATAGGGATATTTGCTAGGACACTCTATCCCTCATGTATATGTGGAATGGCTTTATTCACAACCAATTATTTATACGTGTACCTGTTATAGTAACAGAACGTGTGTTGTAGGATGTTGTGTGGCCAGCTCCAGCCTGTTGCTGGTCAGTCCTATTTATGTGGTCCCAAGATAGATCACCATCAGGCTTCAAAACCCAGTAAATGCTTGGGGATGCCACAAGGTTAAGCATGGTTGCGTTTAACTCTCATGTTCTGATAGTCCTTCAAGATACCCAGATCAAATGTTTGAAGGTGACAAATGCTCATCCCTGGTAAAGTAACACTTATCCCACAACCAAAAATGTTTTCACCAACCCATGGTACTGTTGCAGAATTGGAACTGCTTAAATAGGACAAAGAAAACCAGAGATCCAGAAAGCTACAACAAATGTGAACATATATACAACTTTTGGTTCTGATAGTCAGTGAGCTGCTTATTTTTTGGTAGAATGCAGAGAACAATGTTGGTTTTATTACAGAAGCCATTTTCTACAAAACCAAGCCGTTTGACAAACTTGCATGAACTCGCCTAACAAAATGGTAGCCTCTACAGTAACTTATTATATTTGAGATGGGAGAAAGGGCCATGATGGGCAGCATACAGAACAATGTATGAGATGAGATTAATTTTGGATGATGAGCTGACTAGATGATCACTAAAAGCACAGACATTGTGTTAAGTAGTTGGGTGCATTTTTGTTTAGTGGAAGGTAGGAGTAGGTACTTGTTTTGAAAATGGAGCGTACACTTGGCTGTACACGTCAGCAGGTCCTGCTGGGAAACCTGGGGCAAGGAGATTCATTCAAGCAAAGTGGATGTAAAATATTTTACAAAAATTAAGCTTGATTTGATGTAAACTTTGATGTAAATGTTAACGCTGCTGCAAAGTTTTTTTACTGTATTTATTGGTCTCCAGGCATGCTTTTAAAACAGCTTAAAAGGCACTGTCCAGTGCTCGGCCTGTGGAGAAGATAGTAGCTCTTAAGGTTCTCTGTTTTGAAAAGTAGGGGGGGAGGTCTTGTGTTTTCGCAGACTGTCTTCGACCAACTAGATTTAGTGACTGGTTTATTTATAAAACGGACACTTTTTATAACGATAATAAACATAAAATAGTACATTGAGGACCCATATGCTTGCTCCTGTCTAGTGATCCTTAAGCTGTGCATGGAAAGCAACCTTGCACGTAGGGAGCTCTGAAAGAGGTTGGTGGACTTTGCAACTCTGGGGGTTGGATGAAAAGGCACTTAAGCGTGAAGCTTTAGGCTTGTAGGTGTGTATGCCTATGCCAAAGCAGATCTGTACTGTACTCATTTAAAAATTGCATATTTTGCTCTTGTTTAATGATTTGTGTGCACCCCTACCCTTTATGTCTATATATAATTTTCACTTTTTATGCACACAAAATAAAGCTGTTGCCAAGAGTGTCGACATTGTTTAGGAAATGAGAATCCGTTACACAACTATGGATGGAAAGCACTTTTGTTTGGTAATGGTTTAGCATGAACTGTTAGTGCGTGCACATATGCTGTTTTGCAACGTCTGATCAATCTAAATAAAAATGAAAAACTCACCGTACGTGCACTGCATGATTTTGGCAATGTTCTAATAACATTTAAACCATCCCTGCATAAATGGCATTAGACAAAATTATGCACAGAATACAGCTATACACATTTCTTTAGCAAGTTTCTTCAATCGAAGCCTGATGAGCAGTACTGCTGTTGAATGGTGATCTAATTTCCCAAAAATTTGATCTGCAACATACGGTCGATAGTCCATCAAGATTATTTTCAGTTCAAGTGTAAATCAGTTATTTTATTAAATGGGTTTGACTTGCTTTTTCAGTACTATAGCATGTCCCCTATGTGTTCAGTCCGTGTCTGCTTGATTTCAGGTAAACTCCCATAAAACCAACTTACAGTATTTTCACAAATTAATAACTCATGATTATAAAACCGGGGAAAACAAACTGGTGGCTTTCATTGGGAATGCCTGGGTGAATGATGCCCCAGAACCCTCTGCTGGTTATAACATGGGACCCCGAAGTAGTCGGGTTGCAGAGTTGATGGCTGTTTATCAAGCCATCCTCACTACAGTGCACCACAAACTCAATGTACTGGTCATAATCACTGACTCTGGTTGTCCTGAATGGGTTTATGGAGCACCTGATTAACTGGAAGAATCGAGACATGATTTGTGCCAACAAACCCCTAAAGCATGCCAAATTGATCCAGTCAATCGACGATCTGGTGACTTGCAATGAGATTACTACCTATTGGAAGAAGATAAGAGGTCATTCCAAGTTAGAAGGGCCAGATAAGACTGGGAATGACCTGGCTGACCGGCTAGCTAAAACCAGAGCTCTGCAGGGGATTTCATAGAAATGGAATCCCTGCTGGGTGAAATCCAAATAGCAGCTGTCACCAGGTCACAAAGTTGGGTTAACAGCGAACTCTCAACAACCCAGTGGAGTAAAGATACCCCAGATGCAGATTTGATGACTGCACAGAATGGGGACCCGATCATTGGGAAATGTTATCGACCCATTGAAGACCCCGGAAGCTTTCCTCTAACATAGTCGGATTATGCCAGTAAAGAGGGTCTCTGGGGGTTGATTAAGTGTTCCAAGATGTTTCGGATCCAAGACGGTTTGTTGGTAAGGAGAGCCCTATTTGGAAGTGACCAGTGGGTGGTACCTACTGCATTCCGAAGCCTTATGTTGAATCACACCCATGAGACTGCCACTGCTGGTCATTGGGGGTTTCATACGACATTGGAAATCTCGGGTGATGTTGCCTACTGGCCACATATGGGCCAGAACCTCAACACTTACCTAAAGGGGTGTCTTGTGTGTGCTCGATTCCAACCCAGTTCACTCACACACACAGCTCCCCTACAAAAAAGGGGAATGACACTGCCTTGGTCAGATTTGCAAGTCGATTTCATTGTGCCAGTGATTCGCTCCACTAGGGGAAATGAGTACATGTTGGCAGTGACCTGCTTATTCACGAAGTGGGTAGAATGTCTTCCAGCCCCAAATTGTAAGGCCGAGACAGCTGCTGTACTAATGATCAACCACATCTCCTCTCGTTTCAGCCTCCCGCAAAGGATCGAGTCTGACCGAGGACGTTTTTTACCAGTGAGGTGATGGCGAATATTATGTGGAAGATCCTAGGGGTAAAAAGAACTCCACATTGCCTACCCCCTGGCCTCAAGCAGGGGTGTGGGGAGATGCAACAAAACAATTGAGTATTTTAAAGAAGTTTGTGGCATACTCTGGACTCAGTTGTGACATCCGATTGTCGCTTGTCCTGATGGCTATTAGGTCTACATCATCTTCTACAACAAAGATGTCTTAATTTGAGCTCATGACAGGACGGAAAATGGTGTTACCACAGCATTTGCTCTAGAGGACTAAGGAGCAGACACTGATAAATGCGCCCACTTCTCATGAGTACATTGAAAATTTAAGGAAGCACCTCCACCATGCTTTTGCTTATGGCTAGCGCTATTTAGAAAAGTTGGCTGAAGGAATGAAAACCTACTATGATCTAAAGACCACCAAGAAAGAGTATAAGAGTAATTTACTTGGTGTTATTGTACAAATGAAGAAAAAAAATTAAACATATTTTGGGAAACGGAAGTGTCATGTTATAACTTTATGTTGTTGCTGTTGTTGTTGCAAAGTCTATGTTAAATCGTCCTTGGGGATAAATGTGTGTAAAGTACTGAAACCCTTTTTCTATCTTTTATTAGAGCACTAAACTCCTTAAACCTCCAACCTAGAGGTGAGAGCGGAGTCCGGTGATAATCACAGGGACCTGGAAAGGAAGGAAGAAAGAAAGGGGGTGCCGCGCCACACCCTGCAACCCAATGATGTACTGTGAGGCTGGCGTGTCCACTCCCAAAAGAAGGAAGAAAAGGGGGTGCCATACCCCCCAATCCAGAGATGGAAGGGGAGACTGGAGTGCCCACTCCCTGTTGAAGGAAACTACGCCTAAGGAAACCCCACTCTGCCCTGCTCGTCCCAAACCAAGAGTCATGGAAGAATAGGGGGGCATGAGGGGTGCATTTAAAGGCCCAAAACAGAAGTCCATTTAACCTGAATAGCAAGATTGTAAACACTAATACAAAAAAGGCCTGGCTTTTTAAAAATGTTTTTCAAGTAAAGTTAGAGCGAATTGGAAAGGGGCCTATCTGCCATTACCAATGGACAAGCAGCATTTTAATTTACAAAAGCAGGAATCAAAGATCCCTGTCACATGGAAACCAGGATTTTTAAACATTGAAAACAAAAAACGGCCTGCACATGTGTGAAAATAAAAACAGCTTTAAAAAGCAAAAGTGGAAAAATATCACTGCTCACAGAAAAATGTCAGGAAAACTAAACCTGTGTGAGTTGACAAAAAGCAATGTATATTAGGTTTCGCCTACAAAACTCCAGTGACATTTGAACAGCCCCTTTGTCTTCATGGAAAATGTCAGCCCAAGGCAGACCCTGTTTCTGGCTGTGGGCAAAACTTCACAAACTCCCACTTCCAGCCTGGATGTCACATCTCCCATCTAATAACCACCTGCAATAATGTCCTGATAAAGGCGTAGAAATTTAGTGTTCTTCAGACCTGCTGGCTCTGAAAGCGGGACTTCAAGGAAAGTCACCCTTGGCTGGAGTACGACTAATGTATGTGAAAATGGGGGCACCACTTCAAAGAGCAAGCTTCCAACACAAAGACTGATGAAGGTACAGGCTAACCCAGTGAAAACAAATGGCCGGAAGCAGAAATTGCCATTTGTCCCACAGAAAGATTCAGAATTAAGTTAAAAGGACTATTATCAGTTAGGCCTTTTTCTGAGCAACCATAATGTGGATTTCAATTTTTTTAAGTAATTTGGTGGCGATTTTGGGGTTATATAATGCATCTATCTGTGACCCTGGGAACTGTAATGGCCAGGTAAACTAGGTTTCTGGCTGATCTGAACATGTTCCAAATGTGAGAGTTGGTGAGCGGGTGGAAAATGAAATTGTGGATATGCTCAATAGCTTACATATTCATAACTGTTGTGCTTTTTATGGAATTGGCAGAAAGGTGCCACATGGCCGTGCTACATCATATGGAATTGGTGCTCGGCTTATCTAATTCTCATGATTAGCTAAATCAGAAAATATATAGTATGGCAGTTGCTAATAGAGTTATGAAGTTGTGATACATAACTAGTTTTTGCCAAAAAGTTGAAAGGAGAACAAAGGATGATGACAAATGGGGAAAGTCATATGTTGCTCTAGACCCCTAAACCAATCCTGACTTGGAGGCTGGTTTGGGCAGAGAGGGAAGGGGAACTGTCCAATCCTAGTGGCAGGGATTATTGCAGGGTACTTCCCCAAGATTGTAAAATTGGCGGTGTCATCGCTGCACTAGGACAGAGGTGGACAGAAAAAGGAGAGACCATCAGGAAGGTTGCTGAAACTTACCACCTGACAACTGTAAGGAGACACCAGAGGAGATTGCTGAGTGGAGCGGTCTATTTCTAGGAAGTCCTCAAAGCTGACTAGGTCCTGTGGTGGAGAGCGGGAGGCCATCTTTGAGAGTGGTGAGACCAGACCCCTGCCCTTTCTTTCCAGAGTGTCCTGAAATGTAGCTGGCTTTCCTGGACCTTAAACAGAGGCTTGCTATGTAAGTAGAACTAAGCCCTGGAAAACCAAAAGGTGGGGGATGGAGGGGAGTCTGCTTGCCTTGAATCCTTTCCCTTTACAGTGGGTGGGGGGCAAAACTGTGTAGATCCTTAGCCTATGCAATAATAAATATTAATTTAATTGGTTCCCCATTTGGCAGAACACTACGGGGTGAATTTTAAAATTCTGAATTAACAAAGCTCACTTCCCAGTGTGCGATAAACTATAGCCTTTAAGTTAATTGGGTAATCCTTGTTCTCCAGCTGACCCCAACTTCTTTAAGGACGAACAGTGTCTTTGTTCTTAAATCGGTCCGACCTTTTTATCCAGATTCCCCGACACAGGCCTTTCAGTAAGGGGCGTCTGAAATCCAAAATTCCCCAAAACATTCCAATTTTTCTGTCGGACTTCCCAACCTAGACCAAAGCAACATGAGGAGGGGGGGGGATCTGGAAAACAAAGCGATAAATCACACTGTGTTTATTTTAAACCAAAAGTGTAGGCAAAATTATAATTGCCATATGCATTTTTTACCAATCTTGAAATTCTACTGCTAACCTTTTAAGCTTGCAGGAAAATCAAAATCGCACAACGGTACATAAATAAATACCTTCGGTATTGATCAGTGTAATTATTTTGTGAAGTGAAATTTACAGAAAGTGAATAATTGCGATTGTTTCTTTAACTCACTTTTGTGATTTATTTATGCTGAGAAAAGTTGATTGTGTTGTGCCAAGGATAAAGTGGTTTTTTACATTTTCGTGCTAATTTATATTACTTTTAATTTAAATGAATACCAATATATTTCCCATACACCGGCCTGGTTCTTGGCTCATTGTTAGCTCCGGGGAGAGTGATACAAGGGGCATGAGATGGGGCTTAAAAAAGTATGTTAAACAGTTTGTTGAATAACCACTTAGTGCGGAGGGAAGGGACTCCCCGTGTTGAGGGTGGCTTCTCAATAAACCGTTACAGGAGGACACCCCAAAGCTGAGGCGCTTGTACCAAAATAACCCTACATATGTGCAGAATGTGGTTATATAGCGAGACTCTGGATGTAACTCAAGCTGGTGGTAGCCTTTGTTGAGATCTAATTTTGAGAAGAACTGTGCTCCATGCAACAGGTGCATCATGTCCATCATTCTCAGTGATGTATGGCATTCTCTCTCAATGGCCATGTTGGATGCCCTCATGTCCCCACAGATGCGGATACCTCTATTTTCTTTCTTCGGGACTGGGACGATGGGGGATACCCATGGTGTGGACCCGGTTGCATGCTCTATGATGTCTTGATTGAGGAGGGCTTGTATCTCATCCTCTACTTGCTTCTGAATGTTCAGTGGTATTCCTCTATAATATTATGCAACGGGTTTGATATCCCGATTAATGTACAGTTTGATTTGTTTTCCCTTGAGTCGGCCATGTCCTTTGAATAGGGCTGGGAACATTTTCATCATGTATTTTGGGCTCGTTGTGTACGCTGTCATGAGCTGGTAAATTATGTGCACTAGGCCCATTTGTATTGCAGACCTGAAACTGAGGATGCTGCCACCTGGCACTTCTTCTCCCAGTACATAGATTGTTTTTGCTGTTTTGTCCTTGTATGTGCAGGTGGCCTTGAACATGCCTTTGCATTTCAGAGGTGTTTGCTCCATATGTATAAATGTCAATGTCGGCTGATTGCAAAACTCTTATATTTCAGGCCCTCATATGTTGCTTCATTGGTCACATTTACGGTTGCCCCTGTGTCAATCAGAAATTCCCGGGGGCTGCCGTTAAGCTCTGGCAATAATGTCGGGCTGTATTCTGTTGCTGTCTTGTTGCCTATCACATGTGCATCGCACTCATCGTCATCCAGCAGCGACCGGAAATGAAGCTAAGTATTGCAGCGTCTTGGCAAGACTTCTATATATCGCACTTTGTGTCTTGTAGATCTTCTCTTCCTGTCTTCGGGCGAGTGTCTCCATCAAGAGTCCTCTTTCCTGTCTCTCGGTTGTCGGGATCTGTGCGGAGAGTCTCTCCTCGTGCTGGGAGACCGTTGACTTCTGCTGGTAGGAGATCACGGCTGCTTTCTCCTGCTTTGTTCACTGTAGTTCATAGACCTCTGAAAATATTTAACGTTCTTGCAAACTGACAGTGATTTTCACCCCCGCATTTGTCACAGGTATGGCCAACTGCCGGACATGGGCCAATGTGAGGAAAGTTGTAGCCACACCTGTAGCACTTTTTTAAAAATTCTTGCTGTTTTCTCGTTTTGACGCTCGTACTTGGCATAGTGGCGCATTGGATGATGTCTGCATGATTTTGATGTTTCCCAAAAATTAATTATGCATTGAGTGCCATGTCTGCTCTGGCTAACTAATTCTTCTAGGGATCTAGTCCTTTGCAATCATATCTTACAGAACTCAGCTGACTCGCAACCAGCAATAGTTTGCGATTTAAGTGCTTTTTCAGTTGAGTAGTGTTCAAAATCACAATATTTCACTTTTTTTTTTTTTAAAGTCTCATGACAAAGTTGTCTAGTGTTACTCCCCTCTCTTGTGTGGACGTGTGAAAAATGTGGCGTTCATAGTCTACATTTCGCAGTGGTGCAAAGTAGTTGTTCTTGGAATCGATGCTGCCTTGAAAAGTGGTGGTGATGTTTTCTGGCATTTCAAAAACGATGTTGCGCACCACAGGGGCCAGTGAGTGCATTCATATTCCTCTGAGGCAGTGCTCTTCCTTTACCCCAGTGGCATTGATATATATCTGTAGTTCCTGGAGCTATCCGTTCCACCTTGCTGCCAAACTGCTGTTGTCTGTAGTATCAAAAGGTGGGACCGCCTGTAATTGCAAGGATTAATTTCCCATGTCTGCCCTGTCATGTGATGTAGGGACTGGGGGTGGAGAGGCCAGTCCAGATGAGCTGCCAACAGCCTCATCCCCTGACATGGTGATGGCACATGAACTGAGGGTCTGATTTATATGTTAAACTTTTGGTCCCCCACTGCACTGATGCAAAGTGGGCAGCGACCCTGTGAAGCACGCAATCTGTCAAATGTAGCACGTACGCTGGAGCTCGTGTCCACTGGAGTGCAGCAGGCAGGCGCCACTGTTCATGGCTTTATTTTGTGGCACAACCAGGCCGTTCACCTGTAGAACGGCCCATGCTTGCGGTGGCAGAGTCAGTAAATGTAAAATCCCAGAGACGCTGTGTGCCGGCCACTCACTTTGTTTTTGTAGCTGTGTGCTGATTGCTGGAACGGGGCGACAGCAGGGCCTGCACGGCAGGGCAGCAGGAAGCTCCGTGGGAGGGGGTGTGCGCAGTGGCAGCGAAAGGCGGCACACGTGGCTTCAAAATCCTCGTCGCCAGTGTTATGTTTACTGATTACAATAGAATAAGTGTGGAGCAACAAATACGCAGGAGACAGGCCGCATACGTCCGATCTTCTTTATTCATGTATGAAGACTGACTTGCATTTTAAGCGGTAACTTCGCCTACCTCCTGTGAGCATCCAGGCTCGCCATAGACCGAGGACAGAGTCATTTTCAATTGTTCAACAGCATAGAGATGGAACACTACAGGGCCAAACGTGCATAAACATGGACGAAGGAATAATCCAGTTCAGTGAATTCACCATCTTGATGTGAATGAGGGTGGTTTGGAAGGTCTGTCAAGGAAGACTGCGCCTAAATAAGTCAAGAACTGTGACGAGGAAGATCTGTACTCAGAGTAATGAAGATTACCAGTAAATAATCGGGCCAATATCTTGTCAAAAGTTGTTTTACTTTGTTGTGTGATGTTTGTTTTCGCTTTATTGTTAACGATTTATATTCGCTTAACTATACGTAGAGGGTTTTGTTTAGTGCATGTTATTTTTTCCAGAATATATTAGACCATATGTTTCCAAAATATGTGTAATAGTCACATTGTCCTGTTGAAATCACGTTTTACGTATTTTTTAGTTGTATTAGCATATTGTCAAGTGACTCATTCGCCTGGAAAGTGTGAATAGAAATGTTTTCACTACGGTTCATACATCAGAAAAGCAGTAGATGGCAGTGCGATCCAGATAATGGCTACTCGTAATTGATTTCGTTGAATTATGGCTACACTGAGGTCGAAAGGGACCAATCCCAAGTTTAATTAGTGATGGGGTTTGCAGGTTTTGCGTGGACTCAGTGAAGGCAAGCACACGAAAGCGCCCGGTGGGTGGTTGACAAGGATAATGTAGTTTAACCTTGGCCACTGAGCGTTTTGTAGAATCGGTTATCGCATACTTGCCCACATTCTGTTACCAAAAAGATGTAGGATTTTTCAATTTTCAAAAATAATAATTCGCATAACAATGACATCACAGGAAAATACAAAACATACATTGTTGGCACCATTGAGGCATTCTAAAATACACAAACCATCAAACAGCACAGCATGGAAAGATGTTCAAATGTTAAAAATGTATAATTCTAAATGGCAGGTTATCACCAAATGCAATTACACAGAAGGTAATCACACAGAGCTGGTAGCCAAAGTTTGCCACTGCTCTCTAGCAGCAGCAGCGGCCTGGGGAATACATATGCATTCCTGCAGTGCAAGTTGAATACTGAATGCCATGGAGACCGATACCCCTCTCAGTCTGATAGGCAGATGCTGTGTGATGGTGTTACACTCTGCCACTTGCCTTCACTGGTGGTTCACCTAAGGGTTGTACCGACAAGAGTACAGGACAGAGTTACATAGCTGTCAGGTCAGTGTATTGGTCTGAGACCAAAGTAATTACCTACCAGCCCACTGTACAGACAGAGTAATGTGTTACATGCTTTGTCCTGCAGCCTGCCTTAGTCACATAAATTACCTGCCACTGTAAAAAGCAGTAGGGCCTGTCGCACAAATCTGTAGACGGTAGGACTGCTTAAAAAGCAGTAGCCTACTGCCTAAATCTGTAGGGTTGGCAAGTATGTTATCGTAGCATTTCGCAGCTGCCAGGTTTTCCAGTTCCATGCGGAATCTTTGAGGCAGTCCTGTTTTTTCCACACTGCATGCTGGGGCTTGAAGGCCCACCCTTGCCATGGGAAAAACAAACCTACAAGGTCCAGCATGCAAATGGCAGACAAAACCACAGCTGGGTGAAGGTGTCCTGCATGGAACTGGAAAACCTGGCAGGGAAGAGGTTGACAGCCGAACCCACAACTGTTCGATCATTCTACAACGCCTGTCCCTCGGATTTTAGAAGAAATTAGTCTCAACCTTAAGCAAGGTTGAACATTTGGAAGATAGGCGGAGTAGACTGCAGGCAAAAATAGAAATGGGAGGCCTGGCCTACTTACAGAGAGTGTTCTCATTCTACTGGAAGTTAATGACGTGTGCGAAAGTGTGAGTCGGCGAGTGAGTGAGTGAATGGCCCGAATAATCTTCATAACTTTGAATCACACCTTGCATAAAGAGGAGACTCCTCCCCAGGGAGAGGCATCTATTGACGCCCTTTGCGTAATGAAACAAAAGGAACTCCAGACCTTCCCCAACTTACTCGCTTACCTTTCTTTAACCTCTCGTCTCCATGATATAAAACTTACCCTTGCTTCGGATCCCTCCTGATCCTACTCAAGCGAAACAAGCACTGGCAAAGCAAACAGGTTGGTCTTTTGGGTAGGCATGGGCTAGGCATTTGCTAGGCACAGATATAATGGTTTCACTTGGCCGTAAGATTGCAACAGCTGGAAAATGGAGCGATTACTTGGGCGTATGGTGTCAGTACCTGGCAAATGCCAGGCTAATACTTCAAAAGAAGCAATGACAAAGCCAACAGCTTTGTCTTGAACACAATTTCAGTACCTGAAAGAGCTATAAATCAAGTGGCTGAAGGCACGCTTGATTAAGACATTTTCAGTACGCCAGTAGCCTTTTACAGCTACAATCGAAGCCATTAACACTCAGCAGGCTCCTTATGAAAAGCAATGGCAGGCTAAAGCTTGATTTTACTACTTGATACAGCGAGCTCAAAGACATCCCAGAAGGGTGTGTTGTGGGCGCGAAGGGGCAAGAAGTGGGTGGGAATGGACATGGGGATTAGCAAGGCCACGGGTGGGTAAATAACCAAATAGCACCCACAGGCTGTGTGTTGTTCCTCCCATGTCATCTCGCCACTATCTGTACTCCAGTGCAATAGTTGGGGCTCATAGGTGGCTCTTAAGCGCCACCTCATTTTTATTTTTTTTATTTAATGTGTCTAGTTCAACAGGAACTTTTCACATATACAACATATAATCTGATATTGTATTGCCTTTTCTAATTTTCTTCATAACAGTTTACAGACTAAAAGTATTTTACAATCTAAATGATTAAATATTTAACTCAATTCAGATATCAACAATTTCTCAATGTTCCATATACAGTATCAAGCAATAAATAAATGATTTAAACCAGAATTGAGACAATAAAACCAAAATCATGTACTCTTAATATTAAGATCCGTCACAAATTCTCTGGGATTACTTATATAAATGTTCTCCAATTGCTTACATCTGGTTAACACATGCCTTAGAGTTGCTAAGCCATGGGATATCTTACAAATTCGACAGTGATTGGGGGGGGATGCCAAGTCTAGGGCCTGTAATTGAAAAGACTGTTAATTGGTCCGTAATCTCAAAATTAGTTCTTAGTTCTCAGAATGGTGGATCTGGGCATTCCAAAAATGGTTGCTGGCTGTAACCATTACAGACGTGCTTTGAGAAGTATCCTGAAGGAAAGCTGCGGCACAGCAGCCTACGCGAAGGCTGAGGTTTCCGATCTGTGGCTTTGGAGAGCAGCCGAAGTGAAGGCAAAGCATCCTAGCCCTGAACACGAGCGGAGTAGTGGTGACCAAAGTTGAACAGAGGTGGACCAGGAGGTCTGAGAACAACGCTGATACCACTTCCTTGAAGGAAAGAGGAAACAAAGCGGTAAAGCTGAAACTGCAGAGACATGTATAAAATTGCAAGAACTACGCAAGGCCCACCTGACAAGTGCAGAAGAAAGTCCCAACCCACCGAAAGGGACAGTGATGACGTCCTTGAGCATAAGAGGTAACAGGGAAAACGGGAGGTTCGGGAGGGGGACTGGAGGGAATCATTGCAGAATTCATCATACAGTAGAGTCGTCACTGGACGTACCCCAGCCTGAGACCTCCTCCCATGTGGCCAGGGAATGCCAGCCGCTACCTGATCCTAACCCTGGGGGTGGGAACATGAGGGAGGATTGGATGGGAGGAGATGGCTGTCAAGGGGTGGTGCTGGATCAGGAGATTTCCATGAAAGCGCATATCGGTGGCCTAGTATCTAGTACTGGCTACTTCTTAAAATTGTTGGCACAAATTAGGCCATTCCTTAGTAGATCCAACTGCAAGAGCGATTATTGGCGCCCGCATGGACTACCGCTCTAGCCTTCTTCAGGGCGTTGGAAAAGGGGTTCGAAAATAACACAGTGAGAGTTGTAGAGGGTCTCAAATGGTTGGACCACGTCTCCACTGCCAGAAAAAATCTCCACTGGCTGCCAGTGGAAAAGTGTTCGAGGGGATTGGGTCCTCCGACGTATTCCATATCTATGACATGTAATCATCACAGCTGTGCTGCTTCGGAAAATTTTCTGCGTCCTGTGTCTATGACGTCGATACGCTGTCCTCGAGGGCCTCTGTCGAGCCGACGTCACCGGATGTTATAAGTAGGACGCATGACGCCCGAAGCCTCAGTTCTGTTTTTTCCGCGAACGTGTTCGCTTCAGAGATCTTGGCGCACCTCGGTTCTTCTGAGTTCTGTTCATTCGGTTCTTCGAACCTGTTCGTTGTGAAGATTTCCATGATGTCTTCGGCTTCTTCCACCCCACGGCCGGGTTTTAAGAAGTGTCGGGATTGCGGATACAAGATATTGACAGACTCGCATGATGCCTGCCTCGGTGGAGGGCCACGACACAGATGATTGTGTAGACTGCCAGTCGCTTACATCGAAGGCCTTGCGGGAGCGTAAGAAGACGCTTTCTGTTGGTAAGGTGGCCAAGCCTCGGAAGTCGAGATCCGCTGGGCTATCGACTGACGATTCGAGGGGCGACTCTCTGCATCGTCGGTCCAGGGGGGGTCTCGGTCGCGGAGTAGGTCCCGCCATTCCTCGTCCTGTTCGAGTCACTCATGGAAGCGCCGTCACCGGTCGCCTTCCTCGTCCGAGGACTTCGCCCATCAGCGGGTCGCTTGTTCCAACAAGCATTCCACTCCTGCGGAATGGGATTCATTTCGGCAGATGGCGATTTTTCAGTCGCAGGGCTCCATTCCATCCGTGCCGTCGAAGGACGCCAGCCGTGAACGTGCTAGAGCCACCACCCGCACGCCTTCGATGCTCGGGTGGTCGCCGCGATCGAGCACCTTCGAGGTCTCGATCGGACAAGGCAGATCGCTCTAGACCTGCCCACTCCAGGTCCCGGTCCTCGACGCCCTCGAGACCATCGGAGCCTGTGAGGTATTCGAAGAAGACATTAACGCCTTTGGCGCCAAGGTCATCTAGGGACTCTCTCGAGGCTCCGCCTCCGAGGAAGCCATCAATGCCATCGGCGCCCAGGTTGTCGAAGGACCCGCTCGGGGCTCCACCCTCAAGGACTGTGTCGAAGCTGTTGCCGCCACGCTCAACGTCGACGCCGATTCCATCAGTGCCTTTTGAGGCTGCTTTGTTGGAGGTTCTCCGTGGCACGATGGATCCCCCTAGAAAGGCTCTGGCCAGGTCTAAAAATGTCTGTCCCTTTTTCTGTGCCCCCATTCCAACCTATGGATTATATTTCTTGAGGTGGAGGAAGGGTCTGGGGAAGAAGGTTTGGTTCCTGCTGAGGTACCTGACGAGATTTTGTCTGGTCATAGCCAGCTTGAAGACCTGCGTCAGTCGTTGCACGACGGCAGGGGTTTGGACACCTCTCCGGAGATGGACTTCAGTAGGCCTGAGCCTGGCACCCACGCCGAGTCCTCGTACTGGCGCCTTATGTCGAGGGTAACGGAATACTTGGGGTTAGTCTGCGCCACCAGTGGATTTTCTGCAGGATGACCTGACGAATATCCTTGACCAAGGTCCACCAACTGACCCGGTACTGCCATTCCATATGGCCTTGCAGAGAAGGGTGGCAGCGGCTTGGACTGCTCCGGAGAGTCTCCTGCGGTGAGCAAGTCCTTGCCGAAGAAATATCATCAAGCCAGTAGCGACCCCAGCTACTTCACTATGCACCCCACTCCGGAGAGTTTGGTGGTGCAGGCGGCTACGGCCCCGGCAAAACAGGTGTTGTACCCCACCATCCCTCCTGATGGGGACGACAAGCGTTTTGATGGCTGGGCGAAGAAAGTGTTTTCTTCATGGGGTATGGCTTTACAGGCAGCCAACTCTGTGTGCGCCTTAGCACGTTACACTCGTACTCTGTGGAGCTGTGTCTCTTAGGTGGCTGAACGTATTCCCGAAGGGGAGGAACGGGATGGCTTTCTTGCTCTTGTTCAGTATGGCAAGGATGCCATGTGTGAATCCGTTCAGTCGGGTCTGGACATGGCAGATTGCGTCAGCAGGTCCATGGCGGCGAGCACCGTAATACGCAAATTTGTGTGGTTGCGGAAGTTGTGGGTTCGCTCCTGATGTGCAAAGCCGGCTCCTCAACATGCCCTTTCATGGTTACCATCTTTTTGGCAGCAAGGCTGACGAGAGCCTTGAGAGGTTGCAGACCTCCAATGCTGCAGCGAAGTCGTAGAGCGCTGCAGTTCACCAACCTCCGCCTTTTCGTCCTAGGGGACAGAAATGGAGGGGAGGTTCCTTTCGATATTACTCACCCTTTAGTAGATCGAGAGGAGCTGCAAGTCAAAGGGGCCACCGTAGGGGTACCAGAGGTGGAAAGCAAGGTACTAGCGGTGCCAAGGTCGCTTGGGCAGTTGGCTCTTTACCCTCACGCAATGCCGCAGCCGCCTCAGCTCAGTCATGAGGTCATGTCCCATGGTTCGCCGGTTGGGGGGAAGGCTGGCGCAGCATCTTGTAGAATGGCGTGCCATTACTTCAGATGTGGGTTCTGGAGATCCTAGCCCAAGGCTACTGTCTTCCTTTCTGGCAGAGGCCTCACGACAATCCACCAGGGAATCTCTCTTTGAAGAGTCCGGATCCGCTCCTTGTGCAGGAAATACAAGCCCTGCTGGAGAAAGGCACCGTAGAACTGGTGCCTGTAGCGGAGAGGAACAAGGGATGGTATTCCCCTTATTTTCTGATTTCGAAGAAAGACAGAGGATTGAGACCCATCATGGACATGTGCGCTTTGAACAAGCTCCTCAGGAAGGGCAAGTTCAAGATGGTTACTCTTTCTCAAGTCCTCCAGGCCCTTCAACTTCAGGACTGGTTGGTGTCTCTCGACCTCAAGGACGCTTATTTTCATGTGACGATCCATCCCAAGCACAAGAAGTACCTGAGGTTCGCGGTTGGCGACTCGCACTTTCAGTTTCGGGTCCTGCCGTTCGGATTGACCGCCGCCCTGTGGGTTTTCACCAAGCTCATGGTGGTAGTGACAGCGTATCTCAGGAAAGGGGGGATTCATGTCTACCCCTACCTGGACGATTGGTTGATCAAAGCGCGCTCTCCAGAGCAAGTCCTGGATCATCTGTCCGTCACCTGTCACTCCCTTCACAAGCTGGGCTTCTCCCTCAACTTAAAGAATCCCACTTGGCACCAACACAGCGGCTCCAGTACATCGGAGTGGTGCTTGACACATCCCTGGGGCTGTTTTTTCCTCCCCAGGTGAGGGCTCATCACATTCAGCAGATGGTGCACAAGTTTCAACATGCCCAGAGTCTCCCAGCGTTCCAGTTCTTGAGGTTGCTCGGCTTCATGGCAACCTGCATTCTTCTGGTGCCAGAGGCCAGGTTGCGGATGAGATCTCTGCAATGGGCTCTCAAGATGCAGTGGTCACAATCCTCTGGCAGGATGTCGGACCCCGTTCAGGTGCTGCCCTCGGTCGCCCAGGACCTTCTGTGGTGGGCCATCAAAGGCAATCTGATAAAGGGGGCTCCATTTTGGCTACCCTGGCCGGAGGTGACGATCATGACGGACGCATCCCTCACGGGATGGGGAGCTCATGCCAACGAGCTGACAGTCAGAGGTCGTTGGTCTCCGTCGGAGTCCAGACTCCATATCAATCTGTTGGACCTGAGGGCCGTCAGGCTGGCCCTGAAGGCTTTTCTGCCGACTGTGCGAGGGAAGAATGTCCAGATTCTGACGGAAAACACAGTGGCCATGCACTACCTCAACAAAAAGTGGGGGCCGGTTCACTTCCTCTGTGCAGGGAGGCGATGCAGCTCTGGTTCTGGGCCATCCAGCAGGAAATTTCGATCTCTGCAGTTCATCTGACCGGAGACTAAAACGAGACGGCGGACACTCTGAGCAGGCAGAGCACGATCTCTCATGAGTGGGAGCTGGCTCAGGAGATTCTCCTGGAGATCTTCGGCCTTTGGGGGACCCCACAAGTGGATCTCTTCACCTGCAGTGTCAACCGGAAGTGCGAAAGGTTCTGCTCGCAGGAATTTCCTCCAAGAGGAGCCTTATGGGACGCATTCGTGGTGGAGTGGTCCTTCCCACTGCTGTACACGTTTCCTCCAGTCCCTGTCATCCTGCAAGTGCTGCAGAGATTAGAGGTTTGGTTCCTGGATGATCCTCATTGCTCCGGCATGGGCCCGGAGAATGTGGTACCTGGACCTTCTCGACTTGTCCATCTGCCCTCCACATCGTCTTCCCTACCGAGACGATCTGCTCTCACGGGAGGGGGGGGTTCAGGTTCTCCATCCAGAGGTCAGATCCCTAAACCTTCACGCTTGGCTTCTGAAAGGTTGAGGTATAAGTATTGGGACCACCCTGAAGACGTGATGGAGGTGTTGCTTTTGGTCAGAGGGCCGGCAACAAAGTCCCTGTACTGTTGCCGTTGGAGAAAGTTCTGCGACTGGTGCAGGGTTAAGAATGTGGATCATTTTTCATGTGACATTCCTGTGGTTCTGTCTTTTTTTGCTTTTTTTAGCCCACAAGCGCCTGCAAGTGGGTACCATTAGAGGTTACCTGGCGGCTCTGTCCATATTTAAGCGCTTGTCTGAAGAGTGTTCTTATTTCAAAATTCCTTTTAATTTCTCAGTTTTTGAAAGGGCTCACTAATGTGTTTCCACCGTCACCTTTCCAGGTGCCCGGTTGGGATTTGAACCTTTGCGCCTGTAAGTAAGCCCTGTTTGCAAGGGCTGTTCTGAGGCTGGACTATGGCGTTTTTCCTTCGTGTGGATTCCAGGACGTTTCGTTTGCTGCTGCAAATTATAAAGACCACGGTGACTTTCATTCATCACAACGTGTCTTTATTAGCACTATAAGTGCGGATTTTTGTGGATTTTTGCTGCTCCAGGCTCATTCACTTTTTACAACGGACTTAGGTGGATTTTTTGCATTATTTTGGCAATGTCCTTTAGCCCCCGCCCTATTTTCCCACAATCCCCATAAAGGAAATGGTGCTTGCGCCTGTGCGCGCGCGCCTGTAAGTAAGCCCTGTTTGCAAGGGCTTGTCTGAGGCTGTTCAGAGCTGGGCAGGACTGGCAGGTGATTTGAGGTTAATATAATCTCTGCCTTATTTTCTCGCAAGCAAAATTCTAAAAATTGTTACTGCCATTGCCATTTTTTGTTTGATTTGTTTGTGTTTTAGAGATAATTATTTACATTCTGTGATTCATTTGTTATATTGATTTGTACTCTAAGATCTGCTCTCATTTCCAGGCATTGTGGCACACACTTTAATGGCATACTCTTTAAAAACAGGCATGCCCGTAACCCTCCAGCCAAATGGCATAACCATGCCGCTTGCCCATGCCTCATGCTCCTCTTACAAATCATGTTCTTCCTACAAATCCATTGCTTTGTCCCCTATGCCCATGACTCCTATCACAGAGTGTGACCGCACCAACATTGCTTCCTTTAAATGTTGCCCCCCCTACAGCAAAAGTGTTTTTCCCAGACAGTCCGGTAACTTACACCGCACCGGAACCCCATTCAAAATGTTCCGCCTTGCCCCTTTCTGAAAACACCATGCTCCATACCCCCTTACCGCGTCTCCCAGGCCTGAGGCAAGGGTTCACTAACGCTGCGGTACCCCAAACTTCACCCCCCTGCTCCGACCCTGACCTTTCTCTTTACGCGAGCCAGTGTGAGTCGCCCACCTCCATGTTTCTCGGCTAACGTGGCGTCGTGGAAATCACTTCAGGTTCAGTGTCCTCCCCAAGTTCCCCAACAGTATCCTTCGTGTATCCCACACCAAGGAGGGCGCTTGTCCCAGCCCCATTTGTTCCTATTGCCCCAGGTCCTCGGTCCTCTTCCTCCATTCCTACGCTTGATGTTACTTTGGCCGCCTTGCAATTGAATATGGTGACCCTGTCTAAGCTATACAATGGACTTGATGCTAAAATCGTGGAGCAATCCACCCAAACCCAACAAGTGCTATCTTTTCTTAACTTGTTGTTACGGCACTTCATATTAAGTCCTTCAAATTCCTCAAATTCGGATGCTGTACCAGCAGATGACGTTTCAATCATCACCATTGGATTGGCCAGGTCTCCACACCTCCCACCTGCCTACACTCTCCCAACGTTTGCAAACATTATTACTTCAGATGCACAGAGTTCCTTGGCTCCTGGCCTTCTACCATCACATGAGTCATGGTTGAGCATCCCCGCCACGCCAATTGAAGAGGTCTCCCCGTCATCTACCGATTTTTTTTTTTCTTTCCCCTCCCCCCCCCGCCCCCGCCGTGGTGTCAATTGGGGTGGAGACTGTGCCTACTTTACCACCGGTTCCTCTAAATAAAAAACGACTTCTCAGATGCCCCGGTCGTTTGGCCAAACAAATTCAAAATCATCGCATTTTGAGATTTCCAAAACAAACTATGAAATCCTTCTTTGCCACCTTAAACCCCAATGCTGACAAAGGTACAACAGTGGAAGTAGTAGCTTGCCCACCTCCTGTACTTCCCATTGCACCCCTGACCACCTCGTTATCTGGTCCTGCCACACAACAGCCCACTCTTTTACCACAAGATCTAGCAGTGCCCTCGCTACCTCTTTCAGTAGCCCCCTCCAAAGATCTCAGTTACTGTGTCCTCCAGTCATGCATTTCAGGCATCTGCACCTGTGCCACCATCTTTGGCGATGCTTCCATCATCTTTACCCCCTCTACCGACATCCTACCCACCACTTGATGCTCTTATCCGGGAATTGGACCTTGTGAATGTGCAGAGATCTCGCAAATGTGCAGAGAGCACCGGAGCCTGCCAACAATATATTTCCACTGCTGCCCAAATTAAATACTGCAGTCCACCCAGTTGCAACGAACCCAAATGAGGCCGTGACCTCATTACTGTCCAAATACACAAGGCCGTAGATTCCTATTTAGCGTCACGTCCAAGGGCCACGGCATCGAAGCCTGTCCCAAAAATCCAAGAACAGAACTCTAGCTTGCTCCAATGGCTTCTTCTGAGCGTGGCTGTTCCAAATGTAACTGCTCCTTATCATCCCCCCTTGTCTAACACCACTGACTATCCTCTGCCTTCGCACCACATGGAAACCGTTTCTCTTCCACACAATCCTACTGAGCCCATTGCTAACTCCAGTCAAAAAGATGTTTCTGCATTGAAAGCTAGACATAAAGCATTTGACACCCGTAAATGCCATTCTCTCATTTTAAAATGTCGTGGAGGCAATTTCGATACCTATGATTTGAATAGACGCAGCGTGCTGAATATCTTTTCAGAAATAGTGGTGCTTGAAGACATCTGCTCTAGTGATATTGAACAGATCGAGTTCATTTCTGAGTTTACTTGTTCAGTCGTACGTTTGTGGATTCCATCTGGGATTGTGTTGAATACTGTTTGGAAAGCAAAAATGCAGTTGTTTAACATGGGATTCCTTTTAGCGCAAGATCCAGCGTGTATGCATGAAGGAAATGATGTAAAGCAATTAAAGTCAATCGTACACAATCATGAAATAACAGCGAGAAGCTCTCAGCCTGATCATCGCTACATGTCATAACCACCAGTAACTCCACTAGAATGTCCCTGTACTATCATAAACTGGAATACACGAGGACATTCTCATTTGCAAACCTCCACCTCTAGCTTCCCCAAAGTGTATGATATCATAGCATTGCAGGAAACCTGGCTCTTACTCACCAGCATGGAATAATTATGAGATTGTACTGTTACCAGCTATTGCAGGCACCAAGGGTCGCCCCCTCCTCGGGCCTCATGGTGGGGGTCAATATGTCAAAGGGTTTTTTCGGTCCAATCTTGGGATTCAGTCTCGGCAGACATACAACTCGTGAAAATCTCATGCCCATCTTACACATTGGCGTTGATTAACGTATATCGTAACCCTCTTGGGCTGACGGATGCAGCCTTTTATGGTGGTATGTCCAGACTGCTTGACCTTATAACTATCACTCCGGGCATCACGGATACCATCATTGTTGGAGACCTCAACCTTAACTGTTTATATCCCAAAGGCAAAAATACCATTGCCAAAGTTAAGCGTTGGTCCACATTCATGCTGGAACAAACTTTCATATGACCAATGGTCAATACAGGGTGACATCCCAGCTCATCCGACGTGGCAAAGAGAAACCATATCTAGCACCATTGACTATATGTATACTCATACCAGCTTGAATGGTCATATACAATCCTTTGAAGTCATTCCCCAAATATACAGTGATCATCATCTGTTAGTATTAACAATAAAATGGGTTTCTGCACCATTAGTTCAGACCTTTTTTTGGCAAAACCTAATTAACAATGCTAAATCTCGTTTTCGCTGGTCTGAGTCAAATCTTCTAGCCTTTTCTAAACTGGTCATTTTCAATAATAATTCTTATAATCCAACGCAGTATATAAATCTCTTGCTCACATTTAAAAACCCAATAAAAACTGCTCGTCTTCGAGCAGCTTTTCACAAACACTCATTCAATCCCCTGGTTAAAGCCAGGAAGTCCGAATAGCAGCGTGAAAAAAGATTAATTTGTAAATCCAATTTGCCCTCTCGTAATCAACAGCGGAAATCGGCTAAATGCAAATATCGCAACTGGATGTGGCAACATCAAGCTCATATTATGCAGCATGATATCGAACATATGCTTAGATTAATAGCCAATAAAAACACAGCAGAAATATGGGCCGTCTTTAACCAGTGTGTCCATCAGACCCAATCTTGTATGCAAATTCTTAGTGTCTGAGGCACAGTGGATCCAGCACTACACCCACCTGTATGCGGACCCCAATTTTTCTAACCCTGTCATCAGACAAGAGGGTCAGGGCAAATGGTTTCTAGAATGCTCTCCGACCATTCTTGAGGGCTACATTAAACACATCAGCCCCTCACGAGCCATGGGACCGGATGGCCTTAGAAACTTTGTTTAAGTCCAATCCTTCCATGTGGGCTAAAATTCTAAATGATTTATTCCAGCAAATCATTACATCAAGCTGCATTCCCACTTCGTGGAAAAGCTCCATAATAGTCCCAATTCACAAAAAAGGGGATCGGACTCACCCATGCAACTACAGGCCCATTGCCTTGCTAGATGCGCCTGGCAAGCTTTTTGCTAAAATTTTTCCTCCGCGATTTTAACAACTGGACAAGAACAACCCTTAAGAGAGCCTTTTCAGACTGGTTTCCTAGCAGGAATGGGCACGAACATCAATTTGCTCTGCCTTAATGCAATCAAATTCCAAGCGCAGACGTCTAAGCAGGCAATCTATTTTGCCTTTGTAGATCTGCACACAGCCTTTGACGCTATCTCTCACCCTCATCTCTTGTCAGTTTGGAGAACAGCAAAGTGTCCTTATACATTGCAGCAAATCATCCAAGCACTACATTGTGATACATCAGTCCTTATCAGACTAACTTTAGAAGGGTTGTTATCCTCGATAATCCCAACTGCCCGTGGCCTCAAACAAGGCTGTCTACTCGCTTCAGCCATTTTTAACTATTTCATGCATGACGTACGCCAGGTCTTCGAGGCAATACCATCAGACTCTCCCAAATTAAATAATGTTCAAATCCAGACTCTTATGTACGCTGATGATCTGGTTTTACTTTCCAAAACCCTGAGTGGTCTTCAAAATCTCCTCAATGCCTTTAATAGTTACATAGAAAACAATGAATTGTGCATCAATGGCTCTAAAACTCAAATTGTCATCTATAGACCAAATCATTACTCAAGACACAAATCATCATGGACAATTAATCAAATTCCTCTGGTAACAGTTCCAAACTATGTTTACCTGGGAATGATATTTGATGGTAATGCCTCAGTCTCTGCACATCTAGATGTTGTAAAACAAAAACTGAATACAACCATCTCTCAGGCCAAGATCATCCTACACCGCTACGGTGCCTTCACCCTAAAGCCAGCAGTTTTATACTGGAAACAAAAAGCGATCCCATGCATTCTGTATGGCCTTGAATCCCAACCACCTTGGTCGACAAAAATTGTAGATCATTGGGAAGGCAAGTTCTGGAAAGCAATTCTCCAGCTTCCGCAATGCATCCCAGTAGTCTATTTGCGCTATGAGTTATGCACTACGAACCTTCCCTTCAAATTGCAATCGTCAATTTGTTTACATGCAGTGAATCTAACCTTTTGAATATTTCTATGTTATGTCTTGCTTTAGCAATTTTGTTTTCTTGAATGCCGTTCTTTTGTTAAATATTAACTGTATTGAATTGTAGTGTATTCATTTTTTTGTACTGTTTCTTAAATTGTAAAGTTTTGTATTGAAAAGTTGATTTAATTCAACTATATCAATTAAAAAAAAAGATTTGAACCTTGTTCTGAAATTCCTAATGGGTGCTCCATTTGAGCCTTTACATTCCTGTCTTTTGAGACTGTTAACCCTTAAAACTGTATTTTTAGTTGCGGTTACTTCCGCTCGCAGAGTGAGTTGCAGGCATTTTCTGTTAAGCCACCCTTCACGGTGTTTCATAAGGACAGGGTTGTCCTTTAGGTCCGTCCTTCGTTTCTTCTGAAAGTTGTATCGGAATTTCATTTAAGCCAGAAGGTCATTCTTCCGGCATTCTATCCTCCTCCGCATCCTGGTATGGACGAGGAGAGGCTCCATAGGTTGGATCCTAGGAGAGCTTTAAGTTTCTACATTTCACGCATGTCAAGAGTCAGAGTGGACGATCAGCTCTTTATTGGTTATGCTGGAAGGCGTTTGGGACAAGCTGTTACTAAGGACAATTTGTCTAGATGGAATATCTTGGCAATTTCTGAATGTTACCGCTTGGCGGGTAAGGACCCTCTGGTAGGCTTACGGGCCCATTCTACTAGGGGTATGGCTGCCTCTACTGCCCTGCAGAGGGGTGTTCCTATTTGTAACATCTGTGAAGAAGCCACTTGGGCTTTTGTCCATACTTTTGTAAGACACTACTAGATTCTATCCATGGGCAGGATCTGGCCTTTGGCAAGGCGGTCCTTTACTCTGCAATTTGATTGGCCATTCTAAATTTCTATATTCTAAATTCTTTTTCCCTCCTCCATACGTTGGTACTGCTTTGGGAGTCTGTCATAGATATGGAATACGTCGGTGGACCCAATCCCCCTCGAAGAACAAGTTACTCTCTTACCTGGTAACGTTCTTTCGATGGGATGGTCCGACGACATATTCCATATCGCTCCCTCCCTACCTGCCCTGCTACAGAATTTCTTATGCAATTGCAGCTTATGTTTCCGCAAGGCTTTCTGTGGTCAGACTGGCAGAAGATTGGTGTCACGCGTTCTGGGGAAAAAGCTACAACTGAGGCTACGGGTGTCGTGCGTCCTACTTATAACATCCGGTGACGTCGGCTCGACGGAGGCCCTCGAGGACAGCGTATCGACGTCATTGACGCAGGACGCAGATGCCGAAAATTTTCCAAAGCAGCACAGCTGTGGTGATTACCTGTCATAGATATGGAATACGTCGTCGGACCATCCCATCGAAAGAACGTTAACAGGTAAGAGAGTAACTTGTTAATCTTTCGGACACGCTGCATTACACATCAATGTCTCCACAGAAATGTCCCTAGATATCTCGCTCAGAAAATGGTCCGGCTGCCAGAGAGGAGGGTCCTGAGATCAAACAACTCAAATCCTCTGCTCCTCCCCAAGGCAAGACTGGACCTGGACGCACAGAACTCCTTTGCCCACACAGCCCTTAGGCTATGGAATGACCTCCTGCCTGAATGGAGGGCTTGTAATAGCTTTTCCCTCCTATAAAACTACCCAAAGAACATGCAATGAAAAGTCATCTAAACAGAATAAGGTGTGTACCTTGGGAGTTTAGGAAATAAATATAATCTCCTCTGATTGTCATGATTCTGTCTTAGTTAGAGGTCTGAACCCCAATGTTGAATCTCAAACCTTTTAAACAACATTCCCTAACTCGGGCAACTTTCAGTTCACAAAACAATCAAATCTAATGAAATGTTTTTGCTCTAGGGGCGCAGAAGGAACTATATGGGATTTTGTGTTAAAAGCACACTATTAGGAGCCCTGTATATCCTTTCCCCCTGCCACCAAAAATAATCTTCACAAAACTGGCAAAAAAGTACTTTGAGTTTTGCAGACACTTTTTCAGGACGGTTTGGTGCAAATTAGTAAATGGGTGTCATGGTTCAGGTTACAGGCCACAAACAACTGCTTCGCTTACCAAACTAAGCAGGGGAGTATCTAATATTGTAAGAGTGTGGGGGTATTGGGGGGCTGAGCAACGAAATGCAGTGTGTGGAATTCCACATGGTCTCATTGGCACCCCCAAAACCGCCCACCCCTGCCTCAATCTACTTTTTTGGTAACATTAGTGGAAGGTGGCATTTTAACACACAACAAAAACAATAAAACTGCAGGATCATTCCAGATGCATCTATTAGAGCTCTGTCCAAGCCCTCTGTGGCAAAATACATGCCAACTTCCTAATTATTATATGGAGTGCACCAACAGAAGTGACTTCACAGAAAAGGACATTGCAAGGCGCATCAGTCTTTGATACTTGGAAGCACCATGGAAGTGACTTTCGAATAAGTTGCCATAAATAAGCCGAATGACAAATAACTTTGTGGTGAAAAATACCTAAATTGCACTATTGATATATGTTGAGCAACTCTATAGCCATAAGGCTTTTCCATTATAAAACCATGATACATTAACATGAGCTTTGAAGTGAATCTGAGTCACTTGCAGAGCTACAGATAAGGCACAATGTAATTACATGATATGCTCAGCAAGATCACACACTTGGTTAAATGGTGAAACTGGGATTTGGACAATTTAAGTAACTATGCACATCTTTCTAGGTTTAGTTGATATAGATATTAAGGTTTTGCTTTGCATTTCATGTGCTTAAATAATAATTATTTATAGCAATGCCTTGTAAGCAAACCACATTACATAATAAACTAGCCTTTCATAGTAAACAAACATACACTATATACATTGTCATAGAAATATGTTGAGCAACGGGAGTATGACTTTAGTTTTATTCTCCCCATTTTGCATGCAAAGTCACAATAACATCATGTAGATGAACATGAGCCTAACAAATCCCCCTTGGGTTTTAAAGCCATAGTCATTATTTCATAAAGCATGCAACATTATGCACCATTCTCACTTCTGATCACTCCCTCCCATTCACATTTCTAAAGGGACAAAAGTCCCTGCTAATAGTAACTCGCTCCTCCCATCATTGCCTAATGGCTCACATTGTAATGATCTGTTGATACAGGGCAATGTGAGGACCCTCTGCTGCCTGGAGCTCCTTGGGACATTGTCCTGGTAGCGAGACACCTCCATACTATTCGAAATGGTTAAGGTGTCCTGCTGCCATAACAATGAGCGTGCTGAGCAGGAATTGCTGAACACATTGTCCTGCCAGCGGACACCTTTGCCGTTGGGTACCCTCTTTGAGGTGCTGAATGGGAGAGGTGTCCCAATGAGAAATGTCCCGGTCTGGCTCTTAAAAGAGCCACGTGGCAGCTTACTCCCCCTTCCTCTCCTGCTTGGTACTCTGCTGATTGGAGCCTTTTGAACACAGGAGAACATACCTTAGATTTTTCTTCTATAAGATTCTGACTGATTAAAATTATCAGCACTTACACATATAAGGTGCTGTGCAGAACCCAAGTTTGGAGATATATGGCATTTAAACATTGATACCAAGTATACTTGGTGACCCACTGCACTGCATTAACCGATGGCTTCTGCCTTTGAATGAAAGGAAACATCAAGGGAATTGCTGACATTCCAGTGAATCTGTTCCTTTCGGCCTTGGCTTTATAGTTCAGCTGGTTCAAGTCAATTTAGCCCAATATTTCAGGGATCAGAGGGTGATAGTCTGGTCTGCTCAATGGACATTGTGCCACTGTGTCCATGTGTTATTGTAGCTGTACATATAAATGTTGTGTGCACACAGTGTATGTCAATGGAGGTGCTGGGTGCATTTGTGTGTGAGTGAAAGTGTATGCAAGCATATGTGTGTTGACTTTTGTGTCTGAATGAATGATAAATAATGCATTGTTTGGATCTTCTATTGAAATTAAGTTTGAATGTTATGTTGTGTCACTGGGTGCATGGCAGGCTGGCTGAAGAGGTGTGGGGGCCCAAATGAATTTAAAAAATACGCCACCAGTCTTATGAAAGTTATAACAGAGCGTCAGCAATGGACTCTTGTGGTGTAGTAGTCTAGTGTTATCCCTCAGGGATTTAGGTTGTTTGACCGAGGTACAAAATCCTGGAGGAATTGACCATAGTCATTTTTGCTGCGAATATCTTTTTACATCGGTGCAAAAAACCAAACCCATGCCCCCCAAACAGCCAATACACTCATATACCCCCTCCTACTTACCCTTTCTCCATCCGCTGCCCCTCCTGTACCCTGCAGCGTCAGATCCATCCATCTAACGCAGGTCGAATCTGATGCTGAAGGGTCCCTTCTTTTTTTTTGTTGGGTCCCCTGCTACCAATGCTGAGGAAGCGGGGGACAACCTGCAACCACCAAAGCCAAAAATACCGAACATGTGGTGTGGCGGATACCCCCGCAATGCCAGCTCTTCATGTTCGGTATCTTCGGCTTCGAACTAATGGCGGTGACCGAATTCAGTCAAATCTACCACTCAAACAAATTATTTCAAACAATTTGGCTAAAATGATCCCTAAGAGCCACCATCTGCCCTCCCTCCACCCCACTCCTGCCCCCCCAACATTCTCAGAAAAGGTACTCCACTGTCTGCACCAACAGTGTCAGGAATTCTACTTTGAACCCCTACGCTGGATTTATCTACTGCCCACGTTTTAGCATTCTTTGACAATATTATTTACTGCTGTAGGCACCAGAAGACCCTCTGTTTCAGCAATGCCATACATTCCAAACAAGGCCTCCTCTTTTGCTTCTCTGACAGCAAGAGGGAGATGGAAATTCTTTTGCGGGCTTAGAAGAATGGAAATAGTTAGACCCTGGATGCATCTGTTTTTCAGGGAATACTCCAGGCTTATCCTTTGCGGTCTCTGTATATCACAGAATTTCCATTTGTGCAGCTTCCATACAATCAACTGCTAGCTATTGCAGTAATCGTCTGCAATATGGCCACCCCAGGGATTATATTTTTGGGAGGTAAGCTGTCAACGATAAGAGGGTAATGGCCACAGCCATCTCTTCAAAATTCCTTTTGCATGGCTCACAAGACCACAATAGCATGGTTATAGAGTTTCGCTCTGTTTCTAAGGGGAGGTTGGTGCAGGAATAAGTCTTGAATCTCGTGAGTCTGACACTTTCCTGGATTCGGGCAATATAGCTCCAAACATTTTTGAGCGCTGCGACAGTCTTCGTCTGTTATGGAAGAACACTCACATAGGGTATATGGCTTGATTTAAGTGTGTTTACCTGTATTTTCTACTTAAATCTCGGGATCCCGCGGCACACGGTTTAGCTTTCCAGCATTGTTGATCTGCTCTCCTGGTAATATTAAAATTGACATTGGAGTCTAGATTCAAACTTGCTGAGAAATGATCATTCCGATGGATTTAATTTCATTAAATGTATAAAGCCCCTTCCTGAAGCAAAGGATTATGCTTCTCTCTTCAGGGACAGAGACTAGCACCACAGTAACCAAATGCACAAACTTTGAAATAAACACTACTAGTCCCTGATCTTGGATTATACAAGTCCCATGGGTTTTACAGTTGGGCCACACAATTTCCCTATCAGTCTAGCTACAGTATTTGTCACCAACATTTGTAATGTCAGCTGACAAATGATGCACCTTTTCCCTAATAAGGGACCTTTTATCTCTGTGAGCATCCTATGAATACGTTGTTTCTTTTTTCACATAATTCAGAAGCCAAAAGGGGTACTAACAGCATCCCTCCACTAAGTGTCACTAGAAGAAGACTGCACTGCCCATCTGCTAGGGGAAGGCTGAGCCAAGCACATGGTGATGATGTAATGATTTGTCTGCCTGTGCGCAAATGTGTGTACGCTTTTATGGGGCTCATAGTCACCTCATTGATTGTATCAATATGGAGGGATGATCAGTGTTGTAGTCTGAAACATCTTGAGAGACGTAGTTTGCAGATCCTGCCCTAACCTGTCTTGGTATGTGTAGATCAGCATAGGCATGAAGCCACTGATGTTTAGTAATGTCATAACCCTTTTATTTCCAGTAGGTATGCCTCCTGCACACTATGGTACCCAGGGATAGAGATATAAAGAGCCAATGTGTCTCCTCCTTTATTTGCAGATGTTGATTCAACAGAAATGTGATGGATGTGCTCCCCCATGAATCTTGTTTAGAAAAAGTACAGACTCATGGTCCCAATAGTATATCTTTGGTTGTCTAACCCCTCAAAGTTGGCCTATTTGAATATGTTTCTTGATACTTTTCAAAGGTGAACAAGTATTTGTAAAGAATGTAGACATGTTACCCGGGGAATGGTGGAGGTTGCTAACAATGATGTTATGTTAGTTGTATTTGTAAAAGCGCACATTCGCCGAAGCATCTTGCCGCTGAATGGAAGTAATCCAGGATTTAAGAGACTAAGCGACATAGCAGAACAAGTATGTTAAGAGTGCGCGCCAAAAGGCAAAAAGATTTGTGGCGCGAAGAGTCAGAGGTAGAGAATTCTACAATTTGGCACCTGCGACTGAAAAGGAGCTGCCCCCTACCCGCTCAAAGTGGTAGCGAGGAATTAGGAGGAGACGGGCATCCTTGGGACGGCACATAAGGCCAGAATCTTTCTTGCGGGTAAAAGGCATGATGAACAATGGCGAGTGATTTAAACTGCCACTTTGAAGAACAGGGAGCCAATGGAGAGAGCGAAGGATTGTCGATATATGAGACCCATAAGGAGTTCCTGTACAGACTCATGCCACATAATTCTGCAGGAGCTGTAGGCGACGGAGTAGATCCAGGGGTTGGGCGGGGAAGAGAGAGTTACAGTAGTCTAAATTACTAAGAACTAACAAAGCGGTTACCACAGGCTTCAGGTGGACTGGGAGAAATTGTAAGACTTTGCATAGGACTCCAGGTTGGAAAAAGCCAATCCTGCAGATAGCACTTACCTCGGCGCAGATGGCAGTGAGGAAGAAAACATGAAGCCCAGGTTCTTTACCTCAGGCACAGGCAGGGGACAGGGACCCAACAGTGCAGGCCAGAAGGCAGTGGAGCAGGCTAGTTTATAAGAGGAAGAAACAGAGTTAGGGCCGTGGGGAGGGTACACCAACAGGGTCTCCGTCTTTTCCCCATTGAGTTTCAGCCAGTTGTCGCCCATCCATCCCACCGCCGCTAACAGGCAGCCCCTAAGCTGAGAGGCTGTGCCCAGCTGATTAGAATCAAGCCGGACGATGATTTCACGCCTTGAAACACTTAGGATATGACATTTATAATGCGCCCATACATATCATTTGAGTATCATCAGCATAGGAGTAACACCTGAAGCCTTGGGAGTGGATAAGCAGCACAAGAGACTGAATATAGATGTTAAAGAATTGTGGGGGACCACACAGTGCAAAGAAGAAGCTGCAGAAAGAAATGAGGAGAACGCCACTGATAGATCCAGCAAGATCATGCCACCCACCCCCCTTTATCGGCTAGCAGGGAGAGGCTGTTGTGCATTGACACCAGCACACTCTCCGTGCCTCAGCCAGAACGAAAACCCGATTGAAACGGTTTTGAAAAGGAAGAATGCTCCAAAAAAGAAGGGGCGAGACCAAGGATTCCAACAGCTTCGATTGTTTAATCTGAGGGAATAGAACCTGTCTAGCAGGAGTCATTAACTCCTTCTGTAAGCCAGGCGGAAATATGTGGCACAATTTGCTTTATGGTTCCAAGGGGGATTGCATCTGAAGGAGAGGCAGATTTGAGACGTCTAAATGCTGCTTCCATGTTTTGAATAGAGAAGATCGAGAATGTGGACCAACTATGTTCAGATATGCAGATAAAGGGCATAGTCCCAAAGTTTTTGTTTTCGGGTAACCAATTCTCAAAAAGGGACGTTAATCAGGAGACAGAAAATGGTGCATAAAGCACAGAGAATTGAAAAACCCCTCACTACTGGAACCCAAGGGGGAAGTAGAGATTGACCGATTATTATCACATACAACTTAACAACACCATAAATATGTCACATAAAAGCACATTGCAAAGAGCCTCATGGACTAGAGACAAAATAGAGCAATCTAAATGGGGAAAAATATGTATAAATCTTATTTTATTGATAAATATTAAAAACAATATATATTCATACAATAGTGCATCACGAAAAACACAAAAGACGTCTGTCTATGTAATAGGACATACAATAGGGAGAGTGGAGATTTTATCAGTCCTCCTTTCGCATTTGAAACATTTGATTATAGCAGTTGTGCTTAAACGCTAATCGAGAAAGAGAGTGTCGACATGTTTCCGCCAGAAGTCAGATTAGATACGTTCTCAGGTATCCATTCAGGAATAAGTGAAATGGCCATCTTCAGGACAACAAATTTCTTTGTGATGAAGCTGATGTGTAGTTTAGATAAGACATTGTGATCTAAAAGAATGTATGCATAATTAATTCATTGGACAAGATGCATAATTTTTAGAGATTGCAGTTGTCTTCTATTGGTAATGTTCACATAGTTTGCAATGTATAAAAAAGTTTTTAAAAAAAAGGCAGTACATATAATCTATAGCCTACACAAAGTAAAACAGGTGTTGTACACTTCAAAAATAAGACGACATAAAACATACGGATAACTCATAGTTGAGTGACAGAAAAATCAGAGCAATCTCTTACTTAATTCCACAGGGTCAAGTGTGCTGGAGTAGATGCAAACGTTCATCCGTCTCAGAGTTATTTTACGTACGTTTGGCGGCACACTAGCGGCACAAATCGTAGGGCCTATGGCAAGGTGCACCACATCCTATTTTTTAAAAAAAGAGAACATATGAGGTTATGTTCACATGTTTTATTAAATGTCAAGTGTTTGTGATCATTTAATGTAAACAGAAGTCTGTACATATACAGAGGTATCTTGCATAATTTAGATGTTAAGAGGGTTTCCATAAAATGAATTGGAGAATAGCAAATTAGCTAATAATGTTCACAACTAAGCTAGAAAGGGACTTACAGATAGTTTAGTCACCAGTGTTCCTTCCACTATACTCTAACACTGCATCTTTTGATTGTACAAAGAAGCTGCATGTGAGGGTCAGAAATGAATGCAACCCGAGTTAAAGGTATATATCCTTCTGTGGATGGAAACAGATGTGGGAAGACCCAATAGGTTATGCACCATTTTCTGCCAACTATGGTCAGACGTCAAGGTTGTAACCTCTCACCTATCAGAAGGGCAACTGGATAGACTAATCTGCTCGCGTATGTTATTTACTTTAGTGATGAAGAAGCTAGCTAAGTCATCACAAAATGTCTGGCAGTGGGTCATCTTTACAGCAGCCTCAGGAGAGGAGGGCAGTGACCATACTAATAAACTGTTCTCTGGGCTGATTTAGTGCCTTTTCAACCTTCTGGGTGTAGAAGGAGCATTTAGTCAGATGCGTCGCTAGATGATAGGAGTTACAGACCTGGGAGAATGCTATTCTATCACAAGAGGAGTAGGTGAGCCGCCATTTCCGCTCAGCCTCAAGAGCCGCAAAGCTTCCAGCTCATTAGTGAACCAGGTCTGGGAAGGGCGGCCCACCAGTTTGCAACGTATTAGTGGAGCTAGTGTATCGCCCACCAGGCCAAAGATTTTTGTCAGCAACGAGAAGTTTATGGTGTTAGAGGAAATACAGTGAGCCCGAATGCTGGAGGCAATAGCCTCATCAGAGATTTTATGCCAGCTGCGACGTAGCTGGTAATTGCATTCGGGGTTAGCGTGAGGAGTAAGATCCTGTATAAGAAAGGAACAGCCATATGATCAGACCATATAATGGGAAAAGGAGGAAAAGTAGAAACCAAGGGAGCCCTGGCAAAGACTAATTCAAGTGTATTACTAGCTGAGTGAGTGGGGGTGGTGACCAGTTGACCCAGCCCCAAGTCATTCATGGCTTCAAAGAAATGTTTAATAGAAGCTGTGGAAGGGGCATCATTAAAATGAAGATTAAAATCGCCTGTGATTAGTGGCAAGTTCTAAGAACCGGTCACAGAAAAGGTTATCTGTTCAGGTGGGTGTAGGGGGGGCGATATACCACCAAAATATAGGGGCAGGACGAAACCGAGATAGGAATTTGTATTAGCAGCGCTTCCATTTTAAAGGTGTAAATTAGCGGCACAATAGTAGCACCCAGCAGAGTTTTTAAAATGATAGAAATACCTCTGCCTGGGTAAGTTGATGACTGGTCCAACCGGAGAATATTCTAGAAGTTGGGGAGTAGCTGTACCACCCCAGGGCCAGAGGCATCACTCAGCCAGGTTTCGGTAATGAATAAAATATCTGGGGCTAAATCAGGAAGAAGATTATAGCAGTGTTTTGCCAGAGAGCGGGCGGTAAGAAGGAGCCCCATCAGTGTATTGGGAGGGTCTCTCTGAGATGGTGTTGTCCAGCAGTCAAGAGTTGGTAGTACCGTGTTAGGAGTGGCCATGGCTAATAGCATCTGTTTAGTCCATGTTATGTGAGCAGTGGCAACATGGTCATCACACCACGGCACAGAGTGCGCATGGACAAGCATAGATCACTTAGGTGCGCTAAACTTGTGCCCGCTGCGCCCATCCGCTGTGCTCCTGTATCGCAGACTGATTAATATAGCACATCGTATTGCTGAGGGAATTCCTGTCCAGCTGTGTGTGAGCAGCAAGGAAAGACTGCGTCCCTCAGTGAACGCGATTCTAAAAGACAGACACCGCTGCTTAGCAATGCTGCAACATGTCAAGTGAGGTCAGGCACCCTCTGCCCTACCGGCGTACAAGGAAATGAAACTATAAATAAAACAATGGCCTGATCATCCTCCCAGGCAATGACTCATAATAAGTAGTCTGGCAACAGGGCACCAGTTCGCTCTCTCCTTGAACCCATTGGGTAAGGGTGATGGATCTGTGCTACTATGGTGGAGCAATCAGAGAAGGGGTTGCAAAGAGGGATATGGGTCACTGAAGGACAGAAGTCAAGTATGCAGGTTTATGGTGGTGTGAAGGAAGCTGTGACTAGCAATGCTGTCAAGTAGATGGGTTTTACACGGGGAGCAACAGTCTGGTTGAGTGGAAAAAGTATCTACGAGATGACAGGGTACTAGGATGAGTGTTAAAAATATAGAGGGTGAAAGAATCCAAAGACTGCTTACCATATCAATTGTATGTGCTGAGGCAGGAGTCATAGCATACAGGGGTACACATTACAGTTATGGAATCTTCTTGCTGGGACTGTTCCTCAACAATATATTGTACATCTAAAGTAGACAGTGCCTCCTGTTGGAGCTGGATCAAAGAGGCCAGTATCCCTTGCTCCTTTTGCACTGTCCACATACCACCTCTGGCTGGACAGTCTGAAGAAAATCCTGAGCATCCAGGGGCTCATAGAGCAGGGACAGCCCTGACAGGGCGGAGATTTGTTGCAGGTTCCCAAGCGTCGTTCTTCATATGAATGATATTCCAGTGCTTCCTGAATATCAGCCTCATGATTGGGTTCATAGGCAGATTCTGACCCTGGAACTTTTTCCCACACAATGGTGTCCTCCACTGGCACTCCTTGCACCTGTACTCCATCACCAAGATCGTAGGCTGGCTGGCTTGGGCCCTAACCTTTCTCCCACTGCATGGTATCATCCAATGAGAATGTTTCCCCCAAGATGATGTCCAGCACTGGTAGGGTCAATGGAGATCGTGGTGCTAGTGAAAAGAAACCTAAAGCATATTAATGTCAGGAACCCACAAATGGGAAGAACACATCAGACAGTACTGTGCCCCCAAATATTTTCAAACCCAAGGCCAATAGAAAGTAAATGAGACACTCTTGTCTTTGATGGGAAGAATACTAAAGACAGTACTATACTCATTATAGAATCAAACCCTTCAGATGGAAAAGCAAAAACGGAACATCTACTAGTTTACAACGGGGGAAAAGACCGGAAAGAGAGACATACTGTTTGCTACAGTGAGATGCAGGAATGTATGCAGCTTGGTGATGAGGACAATGGTCTACACTGGTGGCACTCAGTTTTTCTTTGTCTTTGGGGTCCCATTCCCCTTTGCCTTGTAAGTCCTCTTCCTTTTAATTGCAAGCACATTGCATCCCAAACCTGGTCCATTGGCAAAAGTCAACTCTTTGAGTGCTATGGCCTGCTTCCTGTTTTTTTGAACCTACTAGCTTACACTTGGAGATCTATGCCATCAGATCAGATCTCGGCATATAGTGTGTTAAAAATTGAACCAATGCTCTTCTCCATAGCTGTCTCCACTTCTGCCATCAGCCATGGAATAAATCCTGTCTCCACATCTTTCTACTAAATCATAGAAGTAGCTGCTGTCTCGGAGATTGCTAAAGACGGAAGGAATGAGATCGGGCAGGTGGTGCTGGGTGAAGGCTCGTGCTGCAACCTTTTCTGCAGTCTCCTTCGCCTTCTGCAGGACTTCTCTCTGCTCCTTTAGCCGGCGTTCCTTTTCCTCTCTGTGCCTCCTTTCCTTCTCCTCAAGGCGCAGCACTTCAGCTAGTTCTACATTACGCAGCTCTCAAACGCCCGCTGAATGGCATGAAGGTTTGCCAACTCTTCCTCTTCCATGACTTCTAGGAGAGCTTGCTTAATTGTTTTTCCAATCAACACTTCCAGCATAGGTTTGACCTCGATGTCAAAGTCAAGTAGCTCTCCCTCTTCTATTTGTGTAGCCACGTCAGGACCGCTCTTTGCTGGGATGAAAAGTGGTGTTGCCGGTCGATCCAGGAATGCATCCGTCTGACTCAGAGTAGGTGGCCAACTGGTCTGGCCTGAGAGTGAATTGGAGGAGTGTGATTCTGATAGCAGCACACAGATGATGCCGCATAGGAGCGGCTCAGAGATGTTGGATCCCGACTGTGACTCTGATTCAGGGAGCGACACAGAGCCAGGGAGTGTTGCCCATCACGCAGTGCCACAAAGCAATGAGCAGCCACCGGAAGCAGGAAGTGACGCGCAGCCAACAGAACCTGAGAGCGATGCGCAGCAGATGCAGCCTGAGACAGAAAAATAGCACAGCAGAGTGTGAGGTAATGAAAAAGAAAAGCCACCATTGGTATATAAAGACTCTTTTTTTTCCAAGACCCTCCTGTACGTATGTTCATTCTACCTTCTAATGTTTGCTAAAGTTAAGTCTGCTTATGAGTTTTAGGGCTGCGCTGTGTGCAAGGATTAAACAGGTTTATGAAAATCTAGGGCGATTGGTTCTTACGGTCTTGCATTATAGAGCAGCAATATATAATTTTTTACTGATATTTTTACACAATGTACTTAAAAGGAAATTTCAATAAAGAAACACTCGTACAAAAGCAGACTTTCACTCAGTTCTAAATAAAACCTCTCTGTACACTCTGAAAAAGAAAAAAAAAAGAATTGAACCAATAGTAAATGTGCACTTAGAGCTCAAAACTGAGGCACAAATTGCTATCATTCAAATGCATTTATTTCTCCTGTTTGAAGTGCCACCCTGCAACAGCAGAGTTTCATCTAGAAGAAGGCAATTCACAGTTCCAAGGGAAGGCATTGTAATGATGCAGCACTAAGTATCTTGATGGCTCTGATGGTTTGTTCATACTGTAGGTCTCGATACTGAGTCGGGTGTGGAGGGGTCGGGAATTGGATAGGTTGGCAACTTTAGCCAAACCATGCTTTGGTACACTAGGGTTTGGGGATTTATGGAGAAAGCCAGATTCCTTCTGTGTAAGAGGTTCCTTTCTAATGGCCATCATAAACTAAGTGGTACAGTAAGAGTTCCACTCTATAAATTCACATAACTGTGCTTTGTGGGCAAAAAGCTCACACGAACAACCATGTTATTGGGATGTCCCTTGCACGCAGGGGCTGCAGTGGTATCCATTAGGCAGAAACCTATAGGATGTGTTTAGTACATGGCAATCTATGCAATGTTTTCTGGGACAGGTAGTTCTCTAAATGGCATGGGGGATTCTGACATGTACAAAGTGTCTAAGGTTTTCTGCATGAATTACAAACCTCGAGGACTTCTTCAATTTGAAAAGACTTTGATGTGCTGGTATACAGTAGCTGCAGCAATGACCCAGGACACATTGTGGTTGTCCATCTGTAGATTGAACCTGCCTGAAGCACACGCTGACCACCTGATTGTCCTGCTGGCTCTATCCCTTCTAACACCAAACACCGGCCGAAGGTGGCCTCCTTTAAGCCTTATACCTACAATTAGCAGGATGATTTTTCATCAGTCGTGTAGCAAGCTTATAGACATAGGTTAGCATGGTTAGTCGGTCCTGTTTTTTTATTTAAAGTAGTTGTCTACTGTTCTTATTAACTTTTGTAATATTGGGTGACACCCGATGCACCCTCTGCCACAATTCAAGACTTGTCTCAGTGGGTGGCTCCTACGGAATGTACTTCTTTTCTTTCACCTTATCAGTCTCAGCTAAAAGATGCACATTGTTAGGATTTATAAATAATAATTCTGGTGATTCTGGGGAGTTGTGCCCAAGATTCAGTTTTCTTTTTTAGTAGTAGAAATCTTTATTTCGAAAGTTAAAACCATCATAAAAGAATGCAATACAAAATTAAACACTCAAACTTGAAGATCACAATAGTAGAACGGAGAATAGCACAAGAGCAACGCGCTGGTCTTGGAAGCAAGACCACGCTGAGCAACAGGGCTTAGAAACCAAACTCCGGTATGGTATTAGGCGCATTAGAAAAAAAAGCCTGGGAATTGTGTTACATGTATCAGAGACTAATAATTCTTTGATGATATCAAGTGTCGGTTGTGGTTTTGGATTTGACCATAGTCTCATCCAGAATAAGAGTAGATTGACACTGATATGATCACATATAATCCAGATAAGTTTCAAGGTGCAGCAAGTGTGTTGGAGCACTTTTTGCAACTACAAACAGATGTCGTAAGAACACATTTTCTTTAATTTGGACTGGTTACACAGTAGAGAACCCCCACACATCATCCCCATATACACTAGTTGCAATTGACATTGCCTGATAGGAAGTATGGAATTTAAAGTTAAACAACCCATCTCTGCCAAAACTGATGCCTGCGCTATTTACCTGGACACATTTAACGGCAGAATAATTGATGTTATCCTGCCAGTTCAGCACACTGTTAAACACTATCCCAAGATATGTGAATTTTGAGACCCACTTTAGTTTCCGTCCAGATGCTAGAATGCAGAGTAGGTTACCTGAAGACTTACCCACACACAAGATTAGATTTGTCGGTATTCGGGGTAGAATCCATATATCTAACATATCCAGTGACCAGTTTCTGCAGAGCCTTCGGAGTGCGAGCCAATAGAACTGCATCGTCTGCCTATGATGAGGCAATTTTTTTTTACCTGCTATTCTGGGTGTGTCCTTTGTTAATTCATTTGACTCTGATTAAAGTGTACTAACATAAATATCAAATAATAACAGGACAAGCACACACCTTTGCCTGACTCTGCGAAGCCCTTGCTATCCCATCCCACCACAGCAGAAAGATTGCCATGCAAAGAAATTAACATATGAAGGAGTGGCCAGGGCAGGCCAAGAGAATATAAAAGATGCCATCATTTTTGCCGGTTCACATTATCAAAAGCCGAGAGCAGGTCCACATACTCCCGGTGGAGTGGGGAATCGTGTCCCCGGACTTAGTTTTCCAATATCAGACACAGGTTACTTACCTGCTTGACTGTCCCAACTCCTACTCTGAATCCATATTCTTCGTATGAAAGATATTATTGGTCTGTGCCCAATCGGTTATACAACTGTAAACCACCCTAGCCAACTATTTAGCTGTGGAATCGAAAAGTGAGATTGGGCGATAGCATCTTGGATACAATGTATAGCCTTTCTTATTAAAAGGTATTATTGATTTCTTCCAGCTTGGGGAAATTTGGTTATCAATTATCACGATAAGGATGTTACCAAAACTGGCCTCCATATCAAATGATTATTCTTGAATGCATCCAGTGCTATCATATCGGGACTAGGTGCTTTCCCTGAAGGAGTAGAAAGCAAATCACTCCTTACCTCTGTAATCTTAAAATACACTGATGAATTTGGCTTGGTGGAATGAGCTTCCGGCTCAATGTTTTCTCTTTAATTACATTTTTGGGTTAATCTAAGGAATTACAAACCTCGAGAGGTGCTTAACCCATTGTGGTGAGTCAGTTCCTATTGTATCGGGATCATGCCGCCTCGACGAACGCTTCCAGTGCCTTCCGCTCCTTCTCTGCAGCGTATTTGATGGATGGTCTCAGCGTCGTTGTCGGACCACACGGTCCACCACCTTGAGGACATGCCACCATCTGGCGATCACACACACACACACACACACACCCACCCCTCAACAACAGTACTGGATACAGAATACAAAATGGCTAAACAATATACTGTATCAGAAAAAAACAAAAAAGAATAAACAAATAACATTACATATCAATTAAGCTAATCATTCCCCGTAGTGCCACCATTAATGGAGGGGGTCAGACCCAGGTTCCCAGTTGATTGAGCGGTTCACACATTTGATTGGGGGGGGGGTTCACCCAGTTAAGGGGTTCATGAAAATAGAAATGTTGTTCCAAATCAGTTTAAGGTACACCAGGTTGTCAGTCTAGAAATATGGATACCTCTACTTTGTGACCGCAAACACATTTTGGTGGCCGTGGGCCAACCGTCTCATGCACGATATGACAAAATATAGGTTTTCGAGTTTGCCAATGAACGGCCATTTTGATGTAACAAGAATCGCCATTTTGTTTTCTAACCATTGATCATTGCTTTCTGTTCCTATTGCTTCACAGTATATTTTCCGCTTACACTGCTCGACTGTGAAACATTGTTGTCTGTATGTGAAAAGGACAAGGCCGCAGGGCCGTGAGGATAACAAGAGTTCGCTGAAACACAAACGTAGGCAGTGCCAGGAAGAATGCTCGGCTCCCTCCCGAATGTAGCCTTGAAGCAGAGCTGCAGGGTATTTAATCATTTCACAGCTGCCAGCCAGTCTTGTTATATGGTAGAATATGTTAGAATAATACTGCTAAAGGCTTGAATTATGCTTTTCTTACGGCCCCCCTTTGCTGAGCCCGCTAGAGCGTGTCGGCTCCCAGGACACGAATAGCACCTGATAGCAGGGGCCGGAATGCAACTCCTACCCCCCCACCCTCCCCCGTATGTAGCTCGCTTCCAAGAACAGAAGCGCTGTGTTCTATTCAACAACTGAAAGATGCCTTGGCACTCATAAATTGCAAATTGTTACTAGAATAGATGTTTGAAGGTGTCATAGTAGTCGGAGATGTCCATCATCAAACCAAATTCAAAGAAACCCAATAAAGGGGGGTGTTAAACATGTCATAGCTGATTGTTTGATATGCATTTTGTATATATGTAACTGATATACGTAATTCGCTCTCTTGCGACCCTCGAGGTCTAGAGATACACGTCGCCGGGCGGGAGACCGAGTTGGCCAACTGAGACGTTTGCTCTGCAATAAACCCTAGCTTTGGGAATACAACCTTGTGTCTGGCGTATCTATCGTGTGTGGTGACTCGCCTTGTTTCCATAGACGTCAGGTTCCCCTAGGGGCCCCTTTCAAGGTGAGCACACTTCCTTGGGTTCAGCAATTTCTATGTGCTTGTAAGGGCACCTGTATCACGCTCTCCTCCTGTGTGTCTGTGGTCAGCGGCGTGCAGATGCTTCAACTTCTTCCCTCCCTTTGATGACATGGAGACACACCTAGTGGCGAAATGACAACTATTTTCTCGGAAGTCTGCATCCAGTTTGTATCGACGATAAATTGGCCATACATTCGGGAGAAATGTTTCTTTGAGTTGGCCGATTTGGCAACAAAAAAGCAATATGGTCAAATGTTGCTGTCGGGTACAGTATGCTTACAATGTCCTCTTGTAACATCTTTTTCCCTTTCTTTGTTGTGAAGATAACCCATCTTGAAGAATAAAACTTGTAGTACCCTTGTGGCTGCTCCACCTCTGAATAACTGGAAATGGATTGGTGCAAAGCCTTCTTTTCGTTAGGTGATTTCAGCCTCAATACCTGAAAGAAACATCCAATTATTGGGTTGGCATTCCTACTCATGCTACATGCACAAGCAAAAACAATTGCCATTAGATTATCATTGTTGCATTATCGTAATAAGTTGCACTATCGCAATTACGCTTCTGGTGCAACCATCACTGTTAGGGGAGTTAATCTTTGACGCAACCCCACGCTAGATTTCAAGGGTGGGATATTCATTTGTCCCTGCTTTCATAATATTCTGTAGCATAGCACCTACAGCAAAAGGTTTGGAGGCCATTCCCCCTTTGGTGAGTGGGCACCAAATCTTTGGCCATTTATACCCTCTTCATCCATATTACACCTGACCCATCTTGCTAATGGGGCGCAAGAGACTGCATTGTGGGTTTTAGTGCAATGAATCAACAACCATGTTTTGCTGCGTTGCTCTAGCTCGCTGTTAAAACATTGCACATGTCAAGGGTCATTTAATGCATTGATCCCCACTTTCATTTGTTTGGAAAAGGAACGCCTTCCAGAGAGATACTTCTGTTTCCAGTAATGCCCTTCCGTCTGATCCTCTGATATTAGGCATAGCCAGTTTAGCAGATGTAGTCACCCAGCTAATTCTGAAAGAAGCAATACTTTGCGTTTGTCCTATATAGAGAATTGTTTGGGGATTGAGAGCTCTTTCAGCAGGCTTTTTACTGGTGGCTTTTCTGTTACTGGTAGATTATCTACTGTTGAGTGGACTGCTGAGATAGCTGACCTATGTAGGTTCACAGTACAGTAAGCCTTCCATTCCATGGGAAGAGTGAAAAGGAAGGTTGCTGCTTCACTAACATCTGCTGTGGTGGAATCACAGTCCCTTTCCATGCACAGGCTACCCCAGCTGCTTCGTGCTGGTTAGTAATGTTTTAATATACCTGGAGCCTTTAGCTTCTTCCGAAAGACCTGGCTTTACCCAGGTACTCCAGAAATACTCCATGCTTTCAGCATGAGGGAAAAGTCTAGTACGATTGAATGAAGTTTCCCTCCTGGATTCTGAATGGTGTGGAATATGCATCAGTTGAGTCGGAGGACTTGAAGAGATGTGGAAACCATGCTTGTGCTTACCAAAAGTGGGTGATGAGCACTAGCTATAAACTCTCTAACTCCTGACGTAGGCCAGTGTAATTGGGATCATCATGAACTGGGGAAAAGTGTATTCTGTCCACAGTCCCTATTACAGGAGAAACTTGCCAATTGCTGCCACTCTTGGATCTGGTATCCAGCTGAAGAATCTCTCAAAGGCAATTAAACCTTGAAGCAAAGCATTCCTTGAGCATGGTCCCCATATGCTTATCAACCAAAGGACAACTTCCCTTTACAGCTTCCAGTCACTGGAATCTTTCAAGTATTGCAATTTCCAGTTCGCTACTATATTTGAGAGCCCTGGAAGGTATTCTCATTGGTCCACATTGTTCTTCTTCCGACAGTCATGTCATGAATTTTTGGCTAAATCCATCAACACATGGGATTGTGTAACTACCAGGTGATAGATCAATTTAACTGCTGAGGTATTGTCCATACTGTAGTAGTAGACCGCATTTCACGGCTTGCCGCATCAAACTTTACATACCAATTGGTCAATCTAACGGCTCCAAACAGTTTATGCGAAGTTCCACCTTAAGACCCATTTGCCTCTGGTCGGCATGGTGCCCCAAATGGCTCCCTCGTCCGATCTACTGGCACCTGACATTGTAATGTTCGCAGAGCATCAGCAGATTGCCACCCCTTTTTCCAAGTCTACCAGTGCTCTGCCCACCAGCACATCTCTGTCCTGGCTTCACTTGAGATTGGCCTTAACTGATCATTTCCTAAGTGTCGCAGACATATCGGACACATAATGTAAATTACAAATGAAGTAAGCTTGGTAACTCTTTAATTGCAGCAAAGCAAAGGTGCATACATCGACTGGACAGGTTTCCACAGACCAATCTAACTTGGTTGGACCTGCCCTCTATGTCTCAGCTCTTTTACACTTCTAAACACATTGAAACCTTTGAGAGAGGTTTGGACCTATACACTCATGACTACATTTCTAAGGAGTACTCTTTCGGTGTGTAGCTTATCACAAGAACTTCAAACACGTACTATAACTCAATTGTTTTCCCTGGCCTATGCTGAGCATTCCATCATGTTATCCTGCAGCTGCGAGTTTGTTATAGAGCATTTACTATCACTTATCTAGTTTCGACTACAAGTGGTATCAGACAGTATTCAGTGGTCCAATTATAAGTTGGCATAGTTAAACAAAACAACCTTGTGCAATGTATTGGTTTGTCTTTTAGACTGCAGTATATTATGCCAATTTCATGTTTCACATTTTATAACACATTTTTTCCTGTTTGCAACACAGGTGTTTCTGCAACTTTTTTTGATTTTTTTCACCTTTTGATTGTATGGTATTGCAGGGGCCCTGGGAAAATTACTTGGATAGAGGCAGTCAATTCCCAACACTTCTGATGAGTCTTCATCTTTTCTACTAGCATTGAGGGGATCTCCCTGATTGCATCTTCTGAAAATTAAGACCACATGATGATGCAATTATGTCTATGGACAAACCCAAAAAGTCAATTCTCTTGGCTGGTTATAGCTCTAATTTCTCTCTATTAGAGCAATTTCAACCAAGGGGGAATCCAATATCTGCTCCTCTTTTGAGGAGAGGTGAGGTTGGGTCTGTGTGAAATTCTAAGTGGAATCCCTTGGCTGTCTGTCTGAAGCATCCTCTATCATCTTGTCATAAATCCAAGCATATCACTAATTTGTCTTTTAGTGGGGGCTGGCTATTCCTTTTGATTGATATTTTATTTCTATCGCGCTCATACAAAAGTGTTTCAGAGCGCAAGTGTTTCACAGGCCTCCAACCTCTTCCCCTACCACCTCATCCACAGCATGGGAAGAAATGTTTGTTTTTGCTTGAAGTAACTTGGTCCACCATGGAACCTTTCAGATTGGAAGTGGCTGGGCAAGCTGTCCCGGCCTTGGCCAGCCCTAGCCTTTATGGATGTTTGTTCATTATGTAGGGCTGAATAGGTTCCAATGTACCCTACTCATCAGCAACAACTTTATCACTGTGTTCTATGGAAGCTAGTTCCCTGAGCTTGCGGTCAGTTATTGTTCTCGACTTTCCCCTTGTTTGAAATTGCTCTATTTGTATTATGGAAATCACCTCTCTGGGCCTTCCTAGTAGTATATTGATTTCCATAGGTGTACTGCTGTCATTGGCATGTTGCAGCGTCTCTAGAAATGTTGTGTGAGGGGTCAGCAATGAGAAGCGGACACAAGATGTTCATGTTTTCAAACAAAGTAATTTATTTTCGAGGGTATTGTGTCCTCTGACGTATTCCATATCTATGACCGTAATGTCCACAGCTGTGCTGCTTAGGAACATTTTTTCGGCAGAGGGCGTCCTGCGTCGATGTCGTCGATCCCATGTCCCTTAAGGGCCTCCGTCAAGGGTCGACGTTACCGGATGTTATATATAGGACGCACGGCGCCTGTAGACTCAGTTCCATTTTTTCCGCAAACTTGTTTGCTTCGGAAGCTCGGCGCGCTCGATTCTTCTCTTCGAACGATGTCTTCATCTTCCTCTACTACCCCGAGGCTGGGCTTTAACATGTGTCGGGACTACGGGTCAAGAATGTCCATCACGGATCCGCACGACATCTGCCTCTGGAGCCTCGGCAAAAGCCACGCCACCGACGACTGCAAGGACTGCCAGTCCCTGATGTCTAAGGCCTTGCGGGAGCGTAAGGGGAAATTAAAGGTAGGTAGGGGGAGCAAGCCCCGTAAATCGAAGTCCGCTGGGCTTTCGACCGATGATTCGAGGGGAGACTCTCCGTGTCGGTGAAAATCCAGGGCTCAGTCTAGGAGTGGTTCTGCCAGGCGGTTGACTTGTCCCACCAAGTATTCGTCGCCGGCTGAATGGGATTCATTCCGCCAGCAGATGTTCGCGATTTTTCAGTTGCAAGGCACAGTTCCGCCCGCGCCTTCGAAAGAAGTCAGTAAGGAACGGGCTTGGTCCACCACTCGCACGCCTTCGGGCTTGGGAGGTCGGCGCGATCATCGGGAGCCGTCGAGGTCCTGATCGGACAACAGAGATCGCCATAGCCGTGCCAGGTCCATGTCCCGGTCCTCGACGCCATCGAGACAGTCGAAGGCGTCAACACCATCGGCACCGGGTCCAGCGGAGGACGTTCTCGAGGCTCCGCCCTCGAAGAAGTTGTCGACAACGATTCCCTTGGTGCCCTTGACGCTGTTTGTGGAGGATTTGCCAGAGGTGCCCCTGAGTGCTGTGGAACCTCAGAGGAAGGCTCTCAGTCTGTGAGTCCTGTTTTTGAGCCCTTATCTATTCCTCCTAGATTGGAGTTTTTCCAACCTTTGCAAGACATTTCGGAGGTTGAGGAACTGTTGGATCAGGAGATGGGCTTGCCTGTGCATCCTGAGGTCCCTGATGATCTTTTGTCTGGGCATAGTCAGATGGAGGAACTCCGTCAGTCATTGCATGATGCCAGTGGCCTTGACACCTCGCCGGAGGTGGAGTTTGGCCGGCTTTAGCCTGGGGCGCATGCTGAATCTTCTCATCAGCGTCTCATGTCGAGGGTGACTGAGTACTTGGGGTGGTCTTCCCCCCCCCAGTGAAGTTTGATCAGGATGATTTGATGGATATCCTGGATCAGGGTCCGTCCACTGACCCGGTGTTGCCGTTTCACATGGCTTTGCAAAAGAGGGTGGCGGCGGCTTGGACTGCTCCGGAGAGTCTGTCGGCAGTTAACAGGTCATTCCCCAAAAAATACCACCCATCCAGTAGTGACCCCTGCTACTTATCATCACACCCTACTCTGGAGAGTTTGGTGGTGCAGGCGGCTACGGCCACCTCGAAGCAGTCTGCGTACCCTACCATCCCTACTGATAGGGACGACAAGTGCTTTGATGGTTGGGCGAAAAAGGTGTTTTCTGCTGGGAGTATGGCGTAGAAGTCGGCCACCTCCACCTGTGCCTTGGTGAAGTTTACACACACTCTGTGGAACTGTGCGTCTTTGGCGGCTGAGCATATTCCCGAGGGGGAAGAAAGGGATGGCTTTCTGGCCCTTGTGCAAGATGGCAAGGATGCTATGTGCGAACCCCTTCAGTCGTGTTTGGATACGGCAGTTAGTGTCAGCCGGTCCATGGCTGCGAGCACCGTGATATGCAGGTTTGCGTGGTTGCGGAAGTCGGATTTTGCCCCGGATGTGCAATCCAGTCTTCTGAACATGCCCTTTGACGGCATTCATTTGTTTGGCAGCAAGGCTGACGAGAGCCTTGAGAGGTTTCAGAGCTCCAAAGCTGCAGCAAAGTCTTTGAGTGCTGCAGTACGGCAACCTCCACCTTTTCGTCCTAGGGGACAGCAATGGAGGGCAGGTTCCTTTCGATACTACTCCTGTTTGGTAGATCAAGAGGGGCTGCCAGTCAAAGGGGTCAGCAAAAAAGTACACATGGTGGTTGGGGAACTCGTGGTGCCAAAGCCGCTCGGGCAGTTTCCTCTTTGAGATGTAGCGGCTGCGGCAGTGCATGATGGCATTCACAAGGCCATGTCCCATAGTTCGCCGCTTGGGGGCAGGCTAGCACAGCATCTCGGAGAATGGCGTGCCATTACTTCAGATGCGTGGGTTCTGGATACCATAGCCCACGGCTACTACCTTCCCTTCCTTCAGCGGCCTCGCAACATCCACCGTGGAAGCTCTCTTTGAACCGTCCGGAGCCGCTCCTTGCACAGGAAATCCTATCCCTGCTGGAGAAAGGCGCCATAGAACTGGTGCCTGTGGCGGAGAGGAACAAGTGATGGTATTCCCCATATTTTTTGATTCCTAAGGACGGAGGGTTGAGACCCATCATGGACTTGCATTGGTTGAACAACCTTCTCAGGAAGGACAAGTTCAAGATGGTTACTCTTTCTCGGGTCCTCCAGGCCCTTCAACTTCAGGATTGGTTGGTGTCTCTCGACCTCAAGGACGTGTACTTTCATGTGCCGATTCATCCCAAGCACAGAAAGTACCTGAGATTTGCGGCTGGCGAATCGCACTTTCAGTCTCGGGTCCTGCCATTCGGTTTGACCTCCGCCCTGAGGGTCTTCACCAAGCTTGTGGTGGTGGCGGCAGTGTAACGCAGGCGAGGGGATTCACGTCTACCTGTTGGCCAGAATCCTGTGCAGTTCCCTTAGGGAGCACTATAGAAGATTAAGACTACAGGTATATGCAATAAATCCCCTTTGGCATCAATCTGTACCACAAAGATTTAGTTGGTAACTGTGGCTAAGCAGTCAGACCTATCTCAATAGGGAGATGAGCAGTATTCAGGGTTTACACAACAGTACTCCAATACTATGGAACAAGAAAACACTGACCAAAGCTTTGTATCAAAAAGAATATATATTTATTTTACACACTCTGATGTTCACACACAAATCACTATTCTTACAGTAAGTTAAAACAGTCTGGAAAAGTATACACAACTCCCTATTTAAATTGCAGTCAAGTTTGAGCAAGAGTGAAAACTGAGCAAAACGACATAGTGAAAACCAAGCAGAAATGGCACTCTAAAAATTTCTCAAAAGGGAGGGAAGGACAAGTTATACAGGGTTAGACTCTTTAACACACCAGCAACCTTTCCTAAGTAAATTGTGAACAAGTTAGGCAAGGCAGTACTTTAGCATATGCAATAGTGAGGTGAAAATCAAGCACAATGGCACTTCACAAGTTTAAAAAGAGGGTAGAAAAGGGTGGTTATAAGAGTTAGGTGCACCGACACATTTCTAGGTGAAAATCAATCCAGAGAAGGCAGTTGTAACAGATTTAGCCAGAGTCAATAGGCCTGTGCCAGTGTCAATGGTACGAGGCAAAGTGCCCAGGTGCAAAATGTTCTAGTAGCTGCAGTCAAGTCTTTGTTTAACGATTCGAAAAGGCGGTTGCAGAAGGTGAAAGACAATGTTAGATGATAGGGGCGGCGAGCCCAGTAGGTAAGTAAAGGATTTAAAACACCTTTAGCGATACCCAACGAAACGGGAGGCCTGGCAGAACAATGCACCTTTAAAGGTGGAAGAGGCTCCTGCAGTGGCGGTTGTTCCTGGCAGTTCGGGAGATCCAGCAGAGGAAGAGGGACTCTCGTTGTGGAGGAATGTTCGAGTTACTGCACTGCCCAGGGATGAAACCAGCCGCGGCGCTGCCAAAACAAATAAAAGGTACGCTCCTTTAAATCGTGGTCCTGGTGGACGGGTGCCTGGCTATCCGGTCTCCGAGTGCAAGCCACTGGCGATTCGATCAAGGCAGGTCCTGGAAGGCGATTGGCGAACTGGTTGGCCCCACCAGCTCAAGAGAAGAAGACTCTTGCAGCGGAAGATCTTCTCAAGTCGTTGGAGAAAAGTGGTGAGGATCTGCAGCAGGGTTTCACCGGTGGTTCAGTCGTTGCAGATGTCTTCAGCTTCTCTTCTCTTTGGTTTCTTAGTTTCAGTGGCGACGTCTTGTCCTCCAGTCCTCAGGACCCTGCTTTTATGCAGCAAGACCCCCATTCATACAGCCTAGCTGTCACTCACACAGTGGGGTGGCTCTCCTGGCGGGAGAACCCCCCCAGCCTATCGGAGCAGAGTGCGACTTGGGTTGCGTAGGCAACCCGGTCCAGGGTGCCTATTCCCCCTCCCACACATCCTGTCTACCCCAGACTCAGTGGCGCCGAGAGGGGGCTTCTGTGCAGAAGCCCGCCAAAAGGACGAACAAAGGATGCCCGACCTGGGTTAGGATTACAGAGAAAGATATGAGAAAGAAATATTATTAAAGTTCTGGCAATAAAAACATACCAGAGTAAAGTTAATATGAAAATAAACCAGCGGTATGTTAGAGGCTGTCAGTCAAAGTGGTAGCCTCGAACAATAGGAAAATCCCATAGGGAAATATTCTCGAATATTTATGGTAGTAACCACTGCCACCAGCCAGAAACTTTCCCCCTCGAAAACGAACACTAGGGAAAAACTATTAACCCTTCCCAGTACCTCCATAGTAAGATGGGTTGTACTGGTTTTGTTAATTACTATTGACTAGTAAAGTCAATGGTAACGTAACATGCCCTGGGAGACAGTAGTCCGTCCCAGGGTATGGAGTCTATGTTGGGGGGAGTCTCTAAGACACCCCTGTGTCACGGCACCGAGGGTGCTGTGTAACACACATGTAAAAAGATACCTATGAGGGTGAGAAAAACCCCATAGACCATAAGCACACCAAAAAGCCTAAAACACACATCAGCAATCTAAGAGTGGAAAAAAGAGTCTCACTCTTAGCAGGAGAAAAAAAAATAAACCCTTCAAATCCAGCAAAGCTGCTGGGGGACTCTATAGGTAAGGGAAATTAGCCTTAGAAGAGAATTCTCCCTAACACTACCCCCACCTGGACGACTGGCTGATCGGAGCGCGCTCTCCAGAGCAAGTGTTGGATCACCTCGGTCTCACCTCCCGCACCCTCCACAGGCTGGGCTTCTCCCTGAATTTGAAGAAGTCGCATTTGACACCTTCCTAACAGCTCCAGTACATCAGAGCTGTGCTAGACACGTCCCTGGGGAAGTGTTCGCCTCTCCAGGACAGGGTCATCACATTGTGCAGATGGTGGACAAGTTTCAACGTGCCCAGTGTCTCCAGGCTTTCGACTTCCTAAGGTTGCTGGGCCTCATGGCATCCTGCATCTTTCAGGTGCCGTGGCCAGACTGCGGAAGAGATCTCTGCAATGGGCTCTCAAACTGCAGTGGTCCCAGTTCTCGGGCAAGATGTCGGATCCCGTTAAGATTCTGATCTCGGTCGCACAGGATCTTCTGTGGTGGGCCGACGAAAGGAACCTACTGAAGGGGGAACCGTTTTGGCAACCATGGCCAGAGGTGATGATTTTGATGGATGCTTCCCTCACAGGATGGGGTGTTCATGCCAACAAGCTGACCGTCAGTGGTAGTTGGTCTCCGTCGGAGTCCAGACTCCACATCAACTTGTTAGAGCTGAGACCCATCTGGATTCCCTGAAGGCTTTTCTGCCGACTGTACGGGGGAGAAGTGTTCTGATCATGACGGACAACACTGGCCTTGCATTACGTCAACAAAAAATGGGGGGCAGGGTTACTCCCGTTGTGCAGGGAGGTGATGCAGCTCTGGTTCTGGGCCATCGAACAAGGTCTTTTGATCTCGGCAGTTCATCTGGCTTGGAGATGAAAATGCGACGGCGGATGATCTGAGCAGGTAGAGCGCAGTCTCTCACGAGTGGGAGTTTGCTCAGGAAGTCCTTCTGGAGATCTTTGCCCTTTGGGGAACCCCGCAAGTGGATCTCTTCACCACCAGTGTCAACCGGAAATGCGAGAGATTCTGCTCAAGGAAATTTTCTCCGAGAGATGCGTTCGTGGTGGATTGGTCATTCCCGCTGCTGTATGCGTTTCCTCCAGTCCCCGTCATTCCTCAATTGTTGCAGAGGTTCGGGACCCGCATGATCCTTGTGCCTCCGGATTGGGCCAGGAGACCGTGGTACCCAGACCTTCTAGAATTGTTCATCTGCCCTCTACAATGTCTTCCTTACCGAGAGGATCTGCTCTCGAGGGAGGGGGGTCTGGTTCTCCATCCAGAGGTCAGGACTCTCAACCTTCACGCTTGATATCTGAAAGGTTGAGATACAAGGATTGGGACCTCTCGGATGACGTGATGGAGGTGTTTCTTTTGGCCAGGCGGCCAGCAACAAAGTCCCTGTACCGTTGCTGCGACTGGTGCAGGAGACAGAATGTTGATCCTTTCCAATGTTCCATTCCTATGGTTTTGTCTTTTCTGCTTTCTTTAGCCCACAAGGGCCTTCAAGTGGGTACCATTAAGGGTTACCTGGCGGCACTGTCCATATTTAAGCGCTCATCTGAAGAGTGTTCTTACTTTAAGATACATTTTGGTTTCGCAGTTTCTAAAAGGACTGACTAATGTGTTTCCGCCGTCCCCTTTCCAGGTGCCGGTTTGGGATTTGAATTTGGTTTTGAAGTTTCTGATGGGTGCTGTTTGAGCCCTTGCACTCTTGTCCTTTGAGACGGTTGTCTTTCAAGACAGTGTTTTTAGTTGCGGTTACTTCTGCTTGCAGAGTGAGTGAGTTGCAGGCACTTTCGGCCAAGCCACCCTTTACTGTTTTCCATAAGGACAGGGTTGTCCTTCGGGTGCAGCCCTCTTTTCTGCCGAAGGTTGTGTCTGATTTTCATTTAAGCCAGAAGGTAGTTCTTACAGTGTTTTATCCTCCTCCGCATACTGGCAAGGATGAGGAGAGGCTCCATAGGTTGGATCCTAGGAGAGCTCTGAGCTTTTACATTTCACGGATGTCCCGGGTCAGAGTAGACGATCAGCTCTTCATCGGTTATGCTGGACACCGGTTGGGCCAGGCTGTTACCAAACATGCCTTGTCCAGGTGGATTATCCTCACTATTACTGGGTGTTACCGTTTGGCGGGTAAGGACCCTCCAGTAGGATTACGTGCTCACTCTACTAGGGGCGTGGCTACCTCCACTTCCCTTCAGTGGGGTGTTCCTATTCTGAATATTTGTGAAGCAGCCACATGGCCTTCTTTGCATACTTTTGTCAAGCATTATGCCCTGGATTCAATCCACGGGCAGGGTTTGGCCTTTGGTAAGGCGGCTCTTTATTCCGCCATTTGATTGGGTATTCTAAATTCTTTTCCCACCTCCATAATCTGGTACTGCTTTGGGAGTCTGTCATAGAATACGTTGGAGGACACAATCCCCTCGAAGAACAAGTTACTTACCATATCTGGTAACGTTCTTTCGATGGGATGTTCCTCCGACGTATTCCACATCGCCCTCCCAACCTGCCCCTCTGGAGAATTTCCTATGCGATTGCAGCTTCCGTTTCCGCAAGGATATCTGTAGTCAGGCTGGCAGGAGATTGGTGCCACACGTTCTGGAAAAAATTACAACTGAGGCTACGAGTGTCGTGCGTCCTATATATAACATCCGGTGTCGTTGACCCTCGAGGGACATGGGATCGACGACATTGACGCAGGTGCTCTCTGCCGACAATCAGCACAGCTGTGGACATTACTGTGATGGATATGGAATACGTCGGAGGAACATCCCATCGAATGAACGTTACCTGATATGGTAAGTAACTTGTTCAAATGAAAAGGAGGTTGGGGGAATGCCTTTCTACCCCTATTCTAAAGAGGAATTTCCCTACCTAGAAAGCAAAACTAAGGATCTGCCTGTGTCAGGAAGTCCACAAATTAATCATTTGTCCTTGTGTCCAAAACGTCATATCCTGGCCCTCACACTATAAACAAAATAACAAAGGCTGCAAGGAAATGTCTTCATCTTGATGAAGGCAAAAGTATTCAAAACCAAAATAATAACTACAACAAAAATGTTCTCCAAGGTAAAAGACCCTTGGACCCCGAGTGTCATGATCTCTGCTTCCAAAAGGTCAGGGTTTTCCCAACTCCCTTGGAAGCAGATCGATAACCCAGGTTCCGAGGGCCAACCAGTCCCAATTGGGACCTTCTGGACCCAGTCCTGGCGCCAGTGGCACCAGGCTCATAAATGTGCCCAGTCCCAGCGCTGGAAGCGCCGGGCTCATAATGCTTGGGTGGACTTACCTGCAGCAGACCATGCTGCTTACTTGCCTGCCAGCTGAGCCTCTGATCCTCTTCTGTTTGGAACTACTTTTCCTGTTGGGTGGGGCAGGAGCCACTCCCTAGATTCAGAACACTGGAACTCTTCTGGAAAGCAGGAACTCTTTTCTTACCTAGGCATGGCTGTGGAAGGAGACACCTAAGCACTACAGGAGGCTATTTAAACCACACCCGGTGGATGAATCTTGCTTTGCGTTATTCTGCATCCTCTGCAGCAGAACGCTCATCGTGTCTTCTGCATCGGATCCTGGGCCTAAGGAAAAAGGCTTACCATCCTGAATCCAGTCTTCAGCAACACCTATAAAGACAAGAAAGAACAGGTTAGCATTCCGGCATCTGAAAGACAAAGGCTTACCTACTCTTCGTGCGCTCCGGAGGTCTTCACACTGCATCCCGGCATCTGAAAGACAAAAGCTTACCGACTCTTCGCACGCTCCGGAGGCCTTCGGCGCTGCATCCTGCATCTGAAAGACAAAACAAGGTGCGTTTAAAGATATTGGGGAACTTTAATACTCACGTGCCATTACTCCTTTCCACATCAACCCCAGTGGGTATTCCGGCACCCTGCAGCCGCTCCGAACTCGTACCTGCAAAATAAAAGACAGTTAGAGCGCATCGTGAAGCAGGCAACAAGCGCTTACTTACGTGCTTCCAGGCGCTTCTATTCATCATACGGACTCCATCTTCAACTCACTTCAGCCCGTCATCCGCCATCGCCGGAACCTGCAAAACAAGAGACATCATTGCTAAAGACTGTAAAGACAATAGAATTACTCGAAACTTACCGTTCGTGCAGTAAACGACGGACAGCAGTCCTCTGAAGTCAAGAGGCCTGCGCTACCGATCCAGTGAAGAAACTGGTTACAGCACCCTGCCCCGAGGCAGATGGAGAGCTCGGCATTCACTTACCTAAGGTGAGAGCGTTAACCTTTGGGGGTCTACAGGAGAGCAAAAAGGGAAGAGATAGGGACACCCCAATAACCCCAGTTCATTAATCCCATATTTTCTGTCTGCAGACATCTTACTCTTGAAGTCAGGCATACAGTGCACAGAGGTCCAGCCCAAAGAGCCAACCGGGTGCTACACATCACCTTTGAAGATACGGTAGTCGCCCAGTCAAGACCGGCGCCTCTGCGAGAATCAGGTGAGCGTTACAGAACGCAAAGCCTACCGCAAAACTCTCGCCCAGGCGCTATGGAAACCTCGGATACTGACCACCTAGCCCGGTTACTTGGGGAACTAAGGGCAGAAGTGCATGCAGCTCGTCAGGAAACGAATGCTCTAAGAAGGGAACTAATTATTTCCAAGGAGAGAACAGACGGTCTTGCTAGACAATTGCTACAGTCACAAGCCGGACAAACCCCGTTACCTGCATCAGGGGCAAATCTTCCTTCAACATCCTCTATGAATCCAGTGCAGATCAACCTACCTGGGAATGTACCTCTGGCTCCGCCCGAACGATTTTCTGGTGACCCAAAGAGGTTTGCAGTATTTATCAATCAGTGCCGGTTGCACTTCTTATGCCGGCCAGCAGCCTTTCCAACTGATCAAGCTAAAGTAGCTTTTGTGCTTTCGTACCTTAGTGGCAATGCGGCAGACTGGTCGATCCCTCTAGTTAATCAAGATGATCCGGTTCTCCATGATTTTCAAGCCTTTCAGCTTAGTATGGAAAAACTGTTCGCAAGACAATCACAGGGGCAGGCCTTGGACAATGAGCTTCTTTCGTTGCGACAGGGTAATCAAGACCTTTTGGCTTATATTGCATCTTTCAATAGGCTAATAGTGGAAACTCAATGGCCTGAGGACAAAAGGATTACGCTGTTTTACAGAGGTCTACGTGGAGAGCTCAAAGACGTTTTAGCCCAAGTAGTGAATCCCCCACAAGACTGTTCGGATTATATAGACTTGGTTGTTCAAATAGATCATAGACTGCAGAACAGGAAGGCCGACCGTTCCAAGTTTGATGCTCGAGTATTTTCCAAACCGCCAACTCCTTCCAGAGGAGTAGACTCCGGGGAACCCATGCAAATTGGGGGTCTGAAAGGTCCTCTAACACAAAAGGAGCGGGAAAGGAGAAAACAGTTGCAATTATGCCTATATTGCGGAAACTCAGGGCACTTTCTTCGAGACTGTCCGGTGAAACCTGCCAAGAAGGCAGTAGGAGCTGCAGTTACCAAAGTTACAAACTCTGAGCAGGGAAACGACCTCGCCCGACAAGAATAGAGGTCCTCTTGCCGAGCGTGAAAACCAGTTCCGTGACCTCGCATTTCGTGATACCTATGGTCCTCATTAGCCCTGATAATCCGGATCGATTACATGCAATTGAAGCTTACGTCGACAGCGGTGCCATCGACAATTATGTGGATCATGAAATGGTTTTGAGGATGAATCTAACTCTTTGTCCCAAGGCTGTAAAGGACGTCATTACTACAGTGGATGGTACGGAGATAGCCTCCGGGCCAGTAACGCATACCACTCAAGAGGTGACGCTAGTAAGTCAAGATGGACACCATGAGAAGATCGTGTTCGATGTGATCAAGGCCCCTCAGTTTCAGATTATTCTAGGAATACCTTGGTTAGAGAAACACAATCCTCTGATCGATTGGCGAGCAAGAACGGTCCAGTTTCCAGAATGTGTCTCTACTTGTCACCTTCCACCTGGTGTTGCACTGGCAGCAATTTCTTCAGAGACTCCCCAGTTACCTCCCGAATACCTTGAATACCAAGATGTTTTCCGGAAGGATCAGGCTAACACTCTACCTCCTCATAGGTCTTACGACTGCCAGATAGACCTGATACCTGGATCTACTCCTCCTTGTAGTAGAATTTATGCTCTCACCAAACCTGAGAACCTTCACCTTCGACAATACCTGGATCAATACCTGGCGAATGGGTTTATTCGTCCTTCCAAGTCCCCTGCTTCTTCAGCTTTGTTCTTCGTTCCAAAAAAGGAAGGAGACCTTAGAACTTGTATCGATTATCGCTCCCTGAACCAGATCACCGTTAAGAATAGATATCCGTTACCTTTGATCCCTGAACTCCTGGACCAAGTCAGAAAGGCATGCATATATACAAGCTGGATCTTAGAGGAGCTTACCACTTGGTACGAGTAAAAGAGGGCGATGAATGGAAGACTGCCTTCCGCACCAAGTATGGGCTATTTGAATATCAGGTCATGCCCTTCGGACTTTGCAATGCCCCGGCCACCTTTCAATATTTTATGAACGATGTCCTCAGAGAGCTCATAGATGTGTGTGTTGTTGTTTACATTGACGACCTCCTCGTTTATTCTTCATCGGAATCTGAACATCGGAAACACGTGAAAATGGTCCTCGAAAGATTGCGTCAACACAAACTTTTCGCTAAGTTGGAAAAATGTGTTTTCAACGTGACTGAAGTTGAATTCTTGGGATTCATATTATCACCTGGCGGAGTACGTATGGATTCAAAGAAGGTCGATGCAGTTCTCAAATGGCCATCACCATCCTCCGTAAAAGGTGTGCAAAGCATGTTAGGTTTCGCTAACTTTTACCGCAGGTTTATCCCCGAATTCTCTCGAATAGTCCAGCCCATCACTGCCTTGTTAAAGAAAAACAAACGTTTTGAATGGTCTACCGAGGCGGAACAAGCTTTCCAGGATTTGAAGACTAAATTTATCTCTGCACCAATCTTAAAACACCCTCGCCCCGAACTCCCCTACATCGTGGAAACTGATGCTTCAAGCCTTGCCATGGGGGCAGTTCTATCACAAAAGGACCCGGTAACCAATCAGTTGCATCCCGTGGCATTTTGGTCCCGCAAATTCTCGCCTCCTGAAATCAATTACACGATTACTGACAAGGAACTTCTGGCTATCAAGTCTGCCTTTAAGGCTTGGCGGCATTATCTGCTGGGGGCCCGACACACCGTTACTGTGATTACGGATCACCGAAACCTGCAATATTTGAAAACCGCAAAAGCCCAATCCTCTAGACAACTCCGTTGGGCATTATTCTTTGCCGAGTTTGACTTCATAATTACCTATCGACCTGGTAGAAAGAACGGTAAAGCTGATGCCCTTTCTCGGATGGGAGTGGAAGAACACTTGATCAACCCTAAACCTGTACCAATCATTCCCGAACAAAGAATTCTGGGTGTAATCGCCACAGAATCCATAGAGGAAGTTAAGGATAAAGCCAGGCAACTTGTAACTCCAGCAGACATACAGAATTGGCATCTGCAGGGAAAGGACTTTGCAGTAAAGGACAACTTATTGTATTTCCAAGAACGATTATACCTACCCAGCACAGATTTACAGAAAAAAGTAATCTCCTGTTATCACGATTCTTTAATGGAAGGTCATCCCGGTATGGCCAAGACCTCAGAAAAGATCAAGCGCTACTTCTGGTGGCCGTCTTGGAAAAAAGATATCAGAGACTTTATAATGTCTTGTGGAGTATGCGCCCAAAACAAGAGTCAAAAGGAAAGACCAGCAGGCCTCTTACGCCCTATTGACATCCCACCTCGCCCTTGGCATACGCTTTCTATGGACTTCATCACCGATCTACCTCCATGCTCCGGATACAATACGATTCTAGTAATCGTGGACTTATTCTCCAAGATGGCGCATTTCATTCCGCTCAAAGGCTTGCCAACAGCAGCAACTCTGGCCCGAGAATTCCTCGAAAACATCGTCCGACTACACGGTTTTCCTTCGGTTCTAATTTCGGATCGAGGTAGTCAATTTATTTCTCATTTTTGGCGAAGTTGCTGTCGGTCGGCTCAAATTGATGTGAGACTATCGACCAGTCACCACCCTCAGACCGACGGACAAACCGAGAGGACCAATCAAACTCTGGAACAGTATTTACGCTACATGCTGCAACAAACTGAAAAAACTTGGAAAGACATCCTTTGGATAGCCGAATATGCCTACAATAACTCTGTCCATTCGGGAACTGGGAAAACACCGTTTTTTCTTTTGTACGGCAGTCACCCTCGAACCTCGGAGTTGGATCCCCTCCAAGATCTTGAAACACCAGCAGTAGACTACCTGCATTCTACAATCACCCAAGCCTTTAAGGAAGCTGTTTCTCACCTTCAAAGGGCTAAAGAACAATACAAGAAAGGAGCAGATCAACATCGGAAGGAAGCCCCTCAATATCAAGTAGGGGACCAAGTCTGGTTATCCACCAAATATCTACCTCTAAAAGGGCCACGCACATTCAACCCAAGATACCTTGGTCCCTATTCCATCACTACCATAGTAAACCCAGTAGCGGTCAAGTTGGACTTGCCCCCTCACATGAAGATACATCCGGTCTTCCACGTCTCTCTATTAAAACCCGTGCAACCTCAAACCCGACTAACTAAATCTCCAAAACCCATCCTAGTTGATGGAGAACTCGAGTTTGAAGTCAAAAGCATTCTGGACTCCAAGATCTCCAAATCTAAACTATTTTACCTAATTGACTGGAAAGGCTACGGCCCCCAAGAGAGATCCTGGGAACCTGCTGAATATGTCCACGCTCCTCGCCTAATCAAAAGATTTCACCGAACATTTCCTGACAAGCCAAAACCCCCGGAGAAGCCCGGTTTGGGAGGGGCCTTGAGGGGGGGTACTGTCATGATCTCTGCTTCCAAAAGGTCAGGGTTTTCCCAACTCCCTTGGAAGCAGATCCATAACCCAGGTTCCGAGGGCCAACCAGTCCCAATTGGGACCTTCTGGACCCAGTCCTGGCGCCAGTGGCACCAGGCTCATAAATGTGCCCAGTCCCAGCGCTGGAAGCGCCGGGCTCATAATGCTTGGGTGGACTTACCTGCAGCAGACCATGCTGCTTACTTGCCTGCCAGCTGAGCCTCTGATCCTCTTCTGTTTGGAACTACTTTTCCTGTTGGGTGGGGCAGGAGCCACTCCCTAGATTCAGAACACTGGAACTCTTCTGGAAAGCAGGAACTCTTTTCTTACCTAGGCATGGCTGTGGAAGGAGACACCTAAGCACTACAGGAGGCTATTTAAACCACACCCGGTGGATGAATCTTGCTTTGCGTTATTCTGCATCCTCTGCAGCAGAACGCTCATCGTGTCTTCTGCATCGGATCCTGGGCCTAAGGAAAAAGGCTTACCATCCTGAATCCAGTCTTCAGCAACACCTATAAAGACAAGAAAGAACAGGTTAGCATTCCGGCATCTGAAAGACAAAGGCTTACCTACTCTTCGTGCGCTCCGGAGGTCTTCACACTGCATTCCGGCATCTGAAAGACAAAAGCTTACCGACTCTTCGCACGCTCCGGAGGCCTTCGGCGCTGCATCCTGCATCTGAAAGACAAAACAAGGTGCGTTTAAAGACATTGGGGAACTTTAATACTCACGTGCCATTACTCCTTTCCACATCAACCCCAGTGGGTATTCCGGCACCCTGCAGCCGCTCCGAACTCGTACCTGCAAAATAAAAGACAGTTAGAGCGCATCGTGAAGCAGGCAACAAGCGCTTACTTACGTGCTTCCAGGCGCTTCTATTCATCATACGGACTCCATCTTCAACTCACTTCAGCCCGTCATCCGCCATCGCCGGAACCTGCAAAACAAGAGACATCATTGCTAAAGACTGTAAAGACAATAGAATTACTCGAAACTTACCGTTCGTGCAGTAAACGACGGACAGCAGTCCTCTGAAGTCAAGAGGCCTGCGCTACCGATCCAGTGAAGAAACTGGTTACAGCACCCTGCCCCGAGGCAGATGGAGAGCTCGGCATTCACTTACCTAAGGTGAGAGCGTTAACCTTTGGGGGTCTACAGGAGAGCAAAAAGGGAAGAGATAGGGACACCCCAATAACCCCAGTTCATTAATCCCATATTTTCTGTCTGCAGACATCTTACTCTTGAAGTCAGGCATACAGTGCACAGAGGTCCAGCCCAAAGAGCCAACCGGGTGCTACACATCACCTTTGAAGATACGGTAGTCGCCCAGTCAAGACCGGCGCCTCTGCGAGAATCAGGTGAGCGTTACACCGAGGATGTTTCCCTGCCCCTAGATTCTTCAAATAGGATTGCAAAAGTGTTTCTTTAAGTAACCGTGCCTTTTAGACCTGGTTTGGACTCGTAAAGTTCTTGTTTAAGCAGCAAGGTTCTGTATAAGTCTTTCTGTGAAGCTTCATATAGCTTTGTAGATTACCTGGAGTAGTCCCCTGCCAGGAATCTGTACACAACTTCAATTGCCTGCTATACTCGCCTGCCAGGACTTCTTGTATGTTTCTAAGTTCTTTAGTTACATCAAAATAACATATACCGTGAGGTGCTTGGTATATCTATCTGTGGCAATGCTTGGTCAAATCTTTTCCCCCGCATTGGCATTCAAGCATCAGTATTGGGGTTTGTCTTTGGGCTTTCTCTTGACGGCATTTAAACATTCATCTTATTAGGTATTGACTTTTGTGGAGAATCAATAGGATTCCCCCCAGAAACCTGGTGTGGGACCCATCTCATGTAGCCAGGCGAAGGCAGGCGCTCTCTGATCCAGACCCTGGGGGTAGTGTACTGTGGGAGGATCACATGGGGGCAAGAGGAATCAGACTAGGAAGACTGAGGGGCACCTATTTTTTAACATTCGCCTTAACCCCACCCTTCTGATTGTCTTTTGTCAACCAAAATCAGTGAGTAAACTGAATTTTCCTAAAAATGACCATGAGTCCCACGAAACCTGTGGGATTGTGATAAAGAAGAGGGCTGAAGAAACTTGTAGAGCTAAAGGACAGGCAGACAAGCCTAAAAGGCTTTGGCACGGTCCGGCAATAAAGATGAAGAGCCTGCACCTGAAGCCAACTGACCCACCTTAGGGGCATAAAAGGTTTCTGCAGGAGGAAGCATCAGAAAGAAGCTGGAGCTGAAGCAGGAGCTTGAAGGTCGGCAGCAGGAGCAGAATCAGAAGCAGAGTATGAGGTTGGCAGCTCACTAGGCAGTGTGACCACGGAAGGGATGCCGGAGCAAAGGAAGAGCAGATTTCACTGGCAGGCTAAGTGTTGGTCCTGTGCTCACAAACCCTGTTTGGCTGTGGCTGCATTGGAAGAGACTGGAAGGAATTGGCAGTCTTTCCAGGTGTGCCTAATTGCTGTGAATACAGAGCTGAAACTGTGCGTTTTTCCGAGGCCCATGTGCAGACCAAGCCGAGGGAAGCTGGAGACAAGAAGACTCTCTTCTATCAAGACCGGATCAGAGACACCCGTACTGTAGAGGGGTGTGGGTCCCAAGAGAGCCTGTAGCAGCAGTAGCATAAATCAGAAAGTTGTGAGGTGGAAGCAGCCTACAACCATTGTGATTTTGGAGTCAGTGATTGAAGCTCCATACTCTGAAACACTTTAAAATACCTTGCTGGTAACTGTAACCAGTATAACTGTAACCAGTATGTAACCACTGTGTGGTGTTCCTAAGGGGTCTAACCTCCCTGGCTCTTCAACCACTACCTGTCACCTCTTCCCCATCGCAACACTACTTTCTGCTCCAATTTTCGATGTTATGCGGATGACACTCCGCTCTCTTTCGGGCTCCCCTGAGCCACCTCTGCTTCTTCTCTCATACCAGACTGTCTGGCCACAATTCAGGAATGGTGTGCCACCAATGAGCTCTGCCTTAATGCCACTAACTATAATAACCACTAATTCCACGAAGACTGAGATTCTCCTCATTGGGACTGCCCGCACCCTCCTTTCCTCTTCCTCTCTGACCACCCACTCTGGGCCCTCTTCCTCACTTTACCCCAGAAGCTCACTGTCTCCAGAGCTCTGGTCCTCTCTAGGCTAGACTGTTGCAACAGCCTCTTTGTAAATCTTCCTGCCTCTAGTCTTCCACCTTTACAACTTATCCAGAACAGGACTGCAAGACTTGCCCTTGCCCTTGGCCTCAAGCCCAGATATTGTATCCCTTCAACTCTGTAAATATCTTCAATGGCTCCCCGTGGCTGCAAGGATCCAATTCAAGACCCTCTGCATTGTCCACAAGGTTTTCTGGGGCCTGGGACCACTACCTCCCACCTTTCTCTTCCAAAACATCTTCCTCTCGAGCTCTCCGCTCATCCACTTCCAACTCTCTGAGGGTAAGATGCTTCTCCAAGCAGAGGGTTGGGGGCAAATCTATCTCCTCAGTTGGGGCCTCCCTCTGGAACAGCCTCCCTGCCTCTCTCAAGCTTCAGCAGAACCACCACCGGTTCTGAAAGCAACTCAAGACTTTCCTTTTCGCTTCTGCTTTCTCTCCTCCTCTCCCCTGCTGATGCACCTGATGCACCTGACTGCTCCGCGCACTGGTCACCAGGTCAATCTCTGCATGTCAGTTGCCCTCACACTGCCTCCGGGCTCCCCAGCACTTAAGGGTCTGTATCTGCAACCCTACAGTCCCTTCTCTCTACACTTCAGAGCCACCCGCTGGCTGCACTTGTGAGTTAACTTCCCTTCCCCCTTTCTCTCACCCCTGGCATTTCTCCCCTTCACTGCACTTTTGCAATCTGAATGACACAAGGCCTAGTAAGACCGTTATTTTGTCCTCCCTTGTTTCCCCCTCCTTGTCTTGTCACGCCAAGAAACACTTGTGTACAGGCGCGTTATAAATGCTATATCACTTCATATCATATTTTATACTCACGTAGAAGTGAAAGTGAGTGAAATCGCTTGCAGTTGTGGGATGTCCTGATTAACAAAGGGAATTGTAGCACACAGTTGTTCAGCGTTAAGCAAAGTGCTCACATAAGAAGAAATCTTTCCTTTCCCCATTGTTACCCAATGTTAATTACTGGAGAAGTTGTGTGTCTCCTATTAAGTTGGAGAACATTATCGGTAATGAGTTAGGAAGCCGTAGTCCACTTTCCCTGAGCGTTACAAGCACATTTCATCAAAGAGAGGTCACGTATAAGATATTTTGTTTCCCGGTGCAAGTTAAAGCAGAATGCTGTTTGAAACAAAAGCGAGTTTATAATTTGACGTTCTTCATCAAAATAAGATCACTTATTCCTAAAACTTTTTCTGAGGAAACCTAAATCTTGTAACACTGAGAAGGAACCTTTTAATAACTGCGCAAGTTGTTGAAGTCGCAGGACTAACAAGCATTACTGAAGCCAGTAGACAGAGCTTTCTTAAGGTTAAACCAGCACAATTAAGAACTGATCACCATGGTTCTGAAGTTGTTGAAACTGCTAGAAACCCAATGTCCTCCCATAAAATACTGACAAGGCTGAAAGAGTGGAGGTACAGCTTTGAGGTAACTACTGGAAGCAGAAAGGTGTATCTGAAGCTGGGGAAGGGAGTTGGGTGCTTCTTAAAAGAACTAAATCTTTGATGCTGAGACAGGTGAAGCAGAGAGAGGTAAACAGTGCAAGAGCTCAGACAGATTTGTGTGGTAGCTGCAAGACTAAAAGGAAAGACTAAGAGACTCCCCTATCTTATAATAGAGAGAAGAGTGCCTTGCCAACCTGTAGAGGTCAAAGAGTCTTACATGAAGTTGCCCTATACATTTTTAAGCAGGTTGCAGCAGAAGCAATGGAACTGTGGTTGCAGCAGAAGCAGTTGTACTGTGGTTGCATTTAATTTTGTCAGACAATTTTCATTTGTATGAAGTAGTAGACTGTGAAGCAAAGGAGCCTGCTTTCACAGTACGATATGTAGAAGGGAGTTTCGAGGGGATTGGGTCCTCCGACGTATTCCATATCTATGACATGTAATCACCACAGCTGTGCTGCTTTGGAAACTTTTTTCGGCGTCTGCGTCCTGCGTCGATGACGTCGATGCGCCGTCGTCGAGGACCTCGTCCGACGTCATCCGATGTGATAAGTAGGACGCACGACGCCCGTAGCCTCAGTTCCGTTTTTTCCGCGAACGTGTTGCTTCGTGAATCTCGGTTAACGCCTCGACTCTTTGGAGTTCTGTTCTTCTCGGTTCTTCGAACCTGTTCGTTTTTGTGAAAATCCTTCGTGTGAAGATGTCTTCTACTTCGTCTTCGACCCCGCGTCCGGGTTTCAAGAAGTGCGGGGAGTGTGGGTCCAAGATGTCGATGACGCACTCGCACGACGCCTGCCTCTGGTGCCTCGGGGAGGCCCACGACACGGAGGACTGTATCGACTGCCAGTCACTCACGTCCAAAGCCTTACGCAAACGTAAGAAGAAGTTGTCGGTAGGTCGGGTGTCCAAGCCCCGGAAGTCGAAGTCTGCGGGGCTTTCGACGGATGATTCGAGGGGTGACTCTCCGCGTCATCGTCGGAAGTCTCGTGGTTCTCCTTCTAGGAGTCGGTCTCGCCACTCCTCAGCCTCTTCGAGGCATTCTCGGAAGCGCCGACACCGGTCGTCTTCCAGGTCCTCTTCGGAGGACTCTGCCCGTGTAACGCTCACCTGGTTCCCCCGGAGGCGCGGGTCTTCATCTGGCGAGGATACTGTCTTCAGTGTTAGGCGCAGGGTTCGTTTTGCTCCCAGACTGGGCCCCCTTCCCACCGACAGTTTAAGCTGAAGAGAGAGATGACTGCAAGGGTAAACCAAGGTATTAGTGTTTGGAAGGTTTGGAAAGTTCCTAGCCCCTCTCGCCCTTTCTTTCCCCGTGGAACTGGGTTGATATTGCGCTTACCTTATATAGGTAAATGCCGGGCTCTCCATCCTGCGTCTTAGGCAGGGGCGCTGGATCCAGTTGCTTCACTGGATGCGAGCTCTGCCTCTTGATAGCAGAGGATTTACTGAGAGCGAAGACGCCGTTAATGCACGAGCGTGCCTTGTAAGTATTAAAGTTCCTTTTGCCTTGCTTTCTTCTCTTTCAAAAGTCTTAAGTCTGTAAAGTCTATGTCTTTCCCTTTTCAGAGGCTGTGACGATGAAGATTATCCTTCTAATGGCACGTAAGTAGAAAGACTGCACTAGCGCTGGAGAATGCTCCGTAATGTCTCTTTTGTCTTTGCAGGTGCTGAGGTGCAGCGCGAACAGATTGAAAGCGAGCATAACACAGGTAAGCAGTCTTGTAACTAAGCGTTACTAACCGATGTATCTTGCCTTGCAGGTGCCGGAATGCAGCGTGAGCTGAGTTGGAACGGGCGTAACACAGGTAAGCAGAACTTGTAGTTGAATATTACTAACTGATGTTCTCTCTCTTTGCAGATGTCGGATGCCGGAAGAGAAAGGCAGAAAAAGGCGCCTTGGATGCTGCCGTTGGATTAGGTAAGTAGATTCACTGCCTTTACTTTAACCTAACCTGTGCCTTTGTTTTGCAGGAGCTGCAGGAGACTGAAGAAGACTGCAGATTGGATTCCAGCAGGTTATTTCGTGTTCACAGGATCTGGAGCTGGAGATTTCCTGGAGCTGACACGGTGAGCGTCCTGCTGCAGATGCAGAATAACGCGAAGCACGTGAAACCAATCGGGTGTGGTTTAAATAGCCTTCTGTAGTGCTTAGGCGTCTCCTTCCACGGCCCCACCCAGGTAAGAAAAGAGTTCCAGATTTCAAAAAGAGTTCCTGTGTTCTGCTTCCAGGGAGTGGCTCCTGCTCCACCCAGACAGAAAAAGTAGTTCCAGGCAGAGAAGGATCAGGAGACCAGTTAGCTGGTAAGTAAGCAGCATGGTCTGCTACAGGTAGGTCCACCAAGCACTCTTATCCAATATGAGCCCGGCGCTTCCTGTGCCGGGACCAGTCACCATCATGAGCCTGGCGCCACTGGCACCAGGACAAGGTCCAGAGGGTCCCTATAGGGACTGGCTGGTTCCTGGGATCAGAGTCATGGGCCTGCTTCCAAGGTCGTGGGGCAAGTCCTGACCCCTTGGAAGCAGGGATCGTGACAGCACCCCCCCTCAAGGCCCCTCCCAAGGTTGACTTCTCCGGAGGTCTTGGTTTGTTAGGAAATGTCCGATGAAATTTCCTGATCAGTCGGGGAGCGTGTACATGTTCTGCAGGTTCCCAAGATCTTTCTTGGGGGCCGTAGCCTTTCCAATCAATTAGGTAGTGTAGTTTTGATTTGGAGATCTTGGAATCCAGGATATTTTTGATTTCAAACTCAAGTTCTCCGTCAACTAGGATAGGTTCAGGAGATTTAGTCAATCGGGTTTCTGGTTGAACAGGTTTTAGTAGTGAAACATGGAAGACTGGGTGCATTTTCATGCGAGGGGGTAAATCCAACTTGACCGCTACTGGATTTATTATGGCAGTAACAGAGTAGGGTCCCAGGTATCTTGGGTTAAAGGTGCGTGGTCTCTTTAGGGGTAAATATTTGGTGGATAACCAGACTTGATCTCCTATTTGGTATTGAGGGGCTTCCTTTCGATGTTGATCTGCTCCTTTCTTGTATTGTTCCTTGGCCCTTTGAAGGTGGGTAGTAGCTTCCTTGAAGGCTTGGATGATGGTTGAATGTAGGTGGTCCACTGCTGGTGTTCCAAGATCCTGAGGTGGATCCAGGTTAGAGGTTCGAGGATGATTACCATACAAAAGAAAAAACGGGGTCTTTCCGGTTCCAGAGTGGACTGAGTTATTGTAAGCGTACTCGGCTATCCAAAGGATGTCCTTCCAAGTTCCTCCTGTCTGTTGCAGCATGCAGCGTAGGTACTGTTCTAAAGTCTGATTGGTCCTTTCGGTCTGACCATCGGTTTGTGGGTGGTGACTGGTGGAAAGCCTCACATCAATTTGAGCTAACCGACAGCAACTCCGCCAGAAGTGGGAGATGAATTGACTTCCTCTGTCTGAGATTAAAACTGAAGGAAAGCCGTGCAACCGAACGATGTTTTCAAGAAATTCTCGAGCCAGGATTGCTGCTGACGGTAACCCCTTTAGTGGGATGAAATGTGCCATTTTTGAAAATAAGTCTACGATCACCAGGATTGTATTGTATCCGGAACAGGGAGGTAAGTCGGTGATAAAGTCCATGGAAAGGGTATGCCAGGGATGAGGTGGAATTTCAAGTGGTTGTAAGAGGCCTGCTGGTTTTTCCTTAGGACTCTTGTTCTGGGTGCACACTCCACAGGACATGACAAAGTTTCTGATGTCTTTTCTCCAAGATGGCCACCAAAAGTGACGCTTGATCTTTTCCGAGGTCTTGGCCATACCCGGGTGTCCTTCCATTAAGGAGTCGTGATAACAAGAGATGACTTGAGTTTGTAAGCTGGTACAGGGTAGATAAAGTCGTTCCTTGAAGTATAATAAGTCGTCCTTTACTGTGAAGTCTTCCCCCCGAAGTTGCCATTTTTTTATGTCCGTTGGAGTTACAAGTTGTTTAACCTGGGTTTCAATTTCTTCAATGGATTGCATGCTGATCAAACCCAGGATTCTTTGTTCAGGAATAATAGGTACGAGCTCGGGGTTAACCATGTGTTCCTCTACTCCGATTCGAGAGAGGGCATCCGCTTTACCATTCTTATTGCCTGGTCGGTAGGTGATTATAAAATCAAATTCGGCAAAAAATAATGCCCAGCGAAGTTGTCTGGAGGATTGAGCTTTGGCTGATTTAAGATACTGTAGATTACGATGGTCAGTAATGACAGTGACTGTGTGGCGGGCTCCTAAGAGATAATGCCGCCAGGCCTTAAAGGCGGACTTAATAGCCAACAGTTCCTTATCGGTAATGGTGAAATTGATTTCTGGGGCTGATAATTTGCGAGACCAAAACGCCACGGGGTGCAACTGGTTGGTTTTTGGATCTCTTTGTGAAAGCACTGCTCCCATAGCAAGGCTGGAGGCATCGGTCTCTACGATGTAAGGTAGTTCCGGGCGGGGATGTTTTAAAATCGGGGCGGAGGTAAATTTAGTCTTTAGCTCCTGAAAGGCTTGTTCTGCCTCGGTAGACCACTCAAAACATTTGTTTTTTCTGAGGAGAGCTGTAATGGGTTGGACTACCCGAGAAAAGTCTGGAATAAACCTGCGATAGAAGTTGGCGAAGCCCAACATACTTTGAACCCCTTTTACAGATGATGGTGAGGGCCACTTGATTATTGCATCTACTTTCCTCGAGTCCATGTGAACTCCGTTAGGTGACAAAATAAATCCCAGAAATTCGACCTCAGTAACATGAAAGACGCACTTCTCTAATTTTGCAAAAAGTTTGTGTTTGCGGAGCCTCTCCAGTACTGCGGTTACATGTTTTCGGTGTTCTGCCTCAGAGGACGAATAAACCAGAATGTCGTCAATGTATACAACTACACACACATCAATGAGTTCACGGAGCACGTCATTCATAAAGAACTGGAATGCAGCCGGTGCGTTACACAACCCGAAGGGCATCACTTGATACTCGAACAGTCCATACTTGGTACGAAAGGCCGTCTTCCATTCATCGCCCTCCTTTATTCGCACCAAATGGTAGGCTCCTCTGAGGTCTAACTTAGTATATATGCAGGCGTTTTTGACTTGGTCAAGTAGTTCTGGGATCAATGGCAATGGATACCTGTTCTTAATTGTAATCTGGTTCAGGGCACGGTAGTCTATACACGTTCTTAAGTCTCCCTCCTTTTTTGGCACGAAGAACAGAGCTGAGGAGGCCGGGGACTTCAAAGGACGGATGAATCCGTTAGCCAGGTACTGGTCCAAATATTGCCTTAGGTGGAGATTTTCAGGTTCAGTAAGGGCATAAATCCGACTACACGGAGGAGTGGATCCGGGAATCAGGTCTATCTGACAGTCGTATGATCTGTGGGGAGGCAAAGAATTAGCTTGGTCTTTCCGAAAGACATCTTGGAATTCCTGGTATTCAGGAGGCAGTTGCAGACTCTCAGAAACAGTTGCAGCTAGTTTGGTGGAGAGCTGAGGGTAGCAGGTAGAAGCGCATTCTGGAAACCGGATTGTCTTTGCTCGCCAATCAATTTGAGGATTGTGTTTCTCCAACCAAGGAACTCCCAAGATGACTTGAAACTGAGGGGCCTTGATCACATCAAACACGATCTTCTCTTGATGCCCATCTTGGCTTACTAACGTTACTTCCATGGTGGTGTGAGTTACGGGTCCGGAAGCTATTTCCGTCCCATCCACGGTGGTAATGACGTCTTTCACCGTCTTTGGACAAAGAGATAGATTCATCCTGGCGGCCAGCTCACAGTCCAAGTAATTCCCGATTGCGCCACTATCAATGTATGCTTTAATGGCATGCATACGATTAGGTTGTTCAGGACTCACGAGGACCATGGGCATGATGAAATGCGAGGTCAAAGAACTGGTTTTAACGCTCGGCAAGCGGACCTCTACACTTGCCGGGCGAGGTCGTTTCCCGGCTCAGAATTCTCAGTACCTTTATCAGACGCCCCTACTATCTTCTTCTTGGGCTTCACTGGACAATCTCGAAGAAAGTGCCCCGAGTTTCCGCAATAGAGGCATAATTGCAGTTGTCTCCTCTTTTCCCTCTCCTTTTGGGTTAAAGGTCCTTTTACACCCCCTATTTGCATGGGTTCCACGGAATCAGTTCCTTTCGTAGAACTTTGCGGCCTTGAAAAAAGTCGGGTTTCAAATCTGGATCGATCGGCTTTCCGATTCTGTAGTCGATGATCCAATTGCACTACCAGATCGATATACTCGGAACAGTCTTGTGGAGGATTTACCACTTGAGCCAGAACGTCTTTTAATTCCCCACACAGACCTCTGTAAAACAGTGTGATCCTCTTATCCTCGGGCCATCCGGTTTCCACCACTAGTCTGTTAAATGATGCAATATAAGTCAGAAGATCTTGATTGCCCTGTCGTAGTGAAAGAAGTTCATTGTCCAAGGCCTGTCCCTGATAGTGCCTTGCGAACAGTTTCTCCATACTGGCTTGGAAGTCCTGGAAGTTATGGAGAATGGGGTCATCTTGAGACACTAAAGGAACAGACCAATCTGCGGCACTGCCACTGAGATAAGAGAGCACGAAGGCCACTTTAGCCTGGTCCGTTGGAAAAGCGTCGGGTCTGCACAAAAAGTGCAAGCGACATTGATTGAAGAACACAGCAAACCTTTTTGAATCACCTGAAAAGCGTTCGGGCGGAGCCAAAGGTATATTTCCTGGTAGATTGATTTGTACCGGATTCGAGGAAGCTGGAGGAGCGTGGCCCCCACTTGGGGTTGGTAGAGGAGTTTGTCCAGCTTGGGCTTGCAGCAATTGTCTAGCCAAATCGTCTGTTCGCTCTTTGGAGACCACTAACTCCCTCCTTAGGGCATTTGTTTCCTGACGTGCAGCGTGTACTTCCGCCCTCAACTCCCCGAGTAATTGGGCCAACTGGTCTGTGTCTGAAGTTTCCATTGCGCCTGGGCGGGAATTTTGTGGTATGTCTTCGCGTTCTGTAACGCTCACCTGGTTCCCCCGGAGGCGCGGGTCTTGATCTGGCGAGGATACTGTCTTCAGTGTTAGGCGCAGGGTTCGTTTTGCTCCCGGACTGGGCCCCCTTCCCACCGACAGTTTAAGCTGAAGAGAGAGATGTCTGCAAGGGTAAACCAAGGTATTAGTGTTTGGAAGGTTCGGAAAGTTCCTAGCCCCTCTCGCCCTTTCTTTCCCCGTGGAACTGGGTTGATATTGCGCTTACCTTATATAGGTAAATGCCGGGCTCTCCATCCTGCGTCTTAGGCAGGGGCGCTGGATCCAGTTGCTTCACTGGATGCGAGCTCTGCCTCTTGATAGCAGAGGATTTACTGAGAGCGAAGACGCCGTTAATGCACAAGCGTGCCTTGTAAGTATTAAAGTTCCTTTTGCCTTGCTTTCTTCTCTTTCAAAAGTCTTAAGTCTGTTAAGTCTATGTCTTTCCCTTTTCAGAGGCTGTGACGATGAAGATTATCCTTCTAATGGCACGTAAGTAGAAAGACTGCACTTGCGCTGGAGAATGCTCCGTAATGTCTCTTTTGTCTTTGCAGGTGCTGAGGTGCAGCGCGAACAGATTGAAAGCGAGCATAACACAGGTAAGCAGTCTTGTAACTAAGCGTTACTAACCGATGTATCTTGCCTTGCAGGTGCCGGAATGCAGCGCGAGCTGAGTTGGAACGGGCGTAACACAGGTAAGCAGAACTTGTAGTTGAATATTACTAACCGATGTTCTCTCTCTTTGCAGATGTCGGATGCCGGAAGAGAAAGGCAGAAAAAGGCGCCTTGGATGCTGCCGTTGGATTAGGTAAGTAGATTCACTGCCTTTACTTTAACCTAACCTGTGCCTTTGTTTTGCAGGAGCTGCAGGAGACTGAAGAAGACTGCAGATTGGATTCCAGCAGGTTATTTCGTGTTCACAGGATCTGGAGCTGGAGATTTCCTGGAGCTGACACGGTGAGCGTCCTGCTGCAGATGCAGAATACCGCGAAGCACGTGAAACCAATCGGGTGTGGTTTAAATAGCCTTCTGTAGTGCTTAGGCGTCTCCTTCCACGGCCCCACCCAGGTAAGAAAAGAGTTCCAGATTTCAAAAAGAGTTCCTGTGTTCTGCTTCCAGGGAGTGGCTCCTGCTCCACCCAGACAGAAAAAGTAGTTCCAGGCAGAGAAGGATCAGGAGACCAGTTAGCTGGTAAGTAAGCAGCATGGTCTGCTACAGGTAGGTCCACCAAGCACTCTTATCCAATATGAGCCCGGCGCTTCCTGTGCCGGGACCAGTCACCATCATGAGCCTGGCGCCACTGGCGCCAGGACAAGGTCCAGAGGGTCCCTATAGGGACTGGCTGGTTCCTGGGATCAGAGTCATGGGCCTGCTTCCAAGGTCGTGGGGCAAGTCCTGACCCCTTGGAAGCAGGGATCGTGACAGCCCCGCACGTCGCTTACCCCACCAGCCGTGCGACGCCGGAGGAATGGGCTTCCTTCGGGAAGAAAATGCTGGCGATTCTTGAGTCGCAGGGTACAAAGCCGTCCGCGCCCCCGAGTGGGGTCGGTCGTGAGAGGTCGAGAGACACCGCTCGCAAGAGTGGTCGGCACGAGTCACGGGAGAGGTCCCGTTCGGACAAGGAGACTCGTTCTCGACGTACCCGTTCCAGGTCCCGGTCCTCGACGCGTTCGAGACCGTGTGCACCTGTGAGGTCTTCGAGGAAGACATCGACGTCTGAGGCGTCAAGGGCGTCGACAGGCTTTCTCGAGGCTCCGGCTCCGAGGAAGTCGTCGAAGCCGTTGATGCTCAGGTCATCGAGGGACACGCTCGGGGCTCCGGCTTCGAGGGCTGTGTCGACGCCGCCGATGCTGGCGGCGCTGCATCTGACGTTGACGCCGATTTCCTCGATGCCGATCCTCTCGGCGCCGATGCCTGTTCTCTCGACGTCGGCGCCGATTCGCTCGACGCCATCGACGCCTTTCGTGTCGGAGGTACCCCGTGGCACGGGGGAACCCCCTAGGAAGGCTCTGGTTAAGAGCAAGCACTCTCGGGTGCCTTCTTTTCGCCACCTGGAATATATTTCAGAGGCAGATGAGGATTCTGACGGCCTGGTTCCTAGTCAGGTTCCAGATGAAATTGTCTCGGGCCATAGTCAGTTTGACGATTTGAGGTAGTCACTGCATGATGCCAGTGGACTGGACACCTCTCCGGAGCTGGAGTTTTGTAGGCCTGAGCCTGGCTCTCATGCCGATTCCTCGTACCGGTGCCTTATGGCTAGGGTTTCTGAGTACTTGGGATGGTCTGCTCCCCCAGCGGAGTTTGTGCAGGATGATCTGACGGACATCCTTGATGTTGGTCCCCCAACTGACCCGGTACTGCCGTTCCATATGGCTTTACAGAGAAGGGTGGCGGCGGCTTGGACTGCTCCGGAGAGTCTCCCGGCGGTGGACAGATCCTTGTCGCGAAAATACCGTCCAGCCAGTAGCGACCCCTGCTACTTGACCAGGCACCCCACTCCGGAGAGTTTGGTGGTGCAGGCGGCCACGGCCCCGGCAAAGCAGGCGTCGTACCCTACCATCCCTTCTGATAGGGACGACAAACGTTTTGATGGCTGGGCGAAGAAAGTGTTTTCTTCTGGTGGTATGGCGCTTCAGGCGGCCAACTCCATTTGTGCCTTGTCTCGTTTCACACACACTCTGTGGAACTGTGTTGCGTTAGCGGCTGAACATATTCCCGAAGGGGACGAACGGGATGGTTTCCTTGCTATGGTCCAGGATGGTAAGGATGCCATGTGTGAGTCCGTTCAGTCGGGTTTGGACTTAGCTGAATGCGTCAGTAGGTCCATGGCGGCGAGCACCGTGATACGCAGGTTTGCATGGTTGCGGAAGTCGGGGTTTGCTCCTGATGTGCAGTCCCGGCTCCTCAACATGCCCTTTGACGGTGAACACCTTTTTGGCAGCAAGGCTGACGAGAGCCTTGAGAGGTTGCAGACCTCAAAAGCTGCAGCGAAGTCGTTGGGCGCTGCAGTTCCCCAACCTCTGCCTTTTCGTCCTAGGGGACAGCAGTGGAGGGGTGGTTCCTTTCGCTATTACTCGCCCTTCAGTAAAGCGAGAGGAGCTGGCAGTCAAAGAGGCCAACGCAGGGGTACCAGAGGTGGACGACAGGGTACCCGTGGTGCCAAGGCCGCTCGGGCAGTTGCCTCTTTGCCCTCAGGTAACGCCGCAGCCGCTCCCACTCAGTCATGAGGCCATGTCCCATGGTTCGCCGGTTGGGGGAAGGCTGGCGCAGCATCTTGTAGAGTGGCAAGCCATTACTTCAGATGTGTGGGTTCTGGAGATCATAACCCACGGCTACTGTCTTCCCTTTCGGCACAGGCCTCGCGACAATCCACCGGGGAACCTCTCTTTGCAGAGTCCGGATCCGCTCCTTGGGCAGGAAATTCAAGCCATGCTGGAGAAAGGCGCCATAGAACTGGTGCCTTTAGCGGAGAGGAACAAGGGATGGTATTCCCTTTATTTTTTGTTTTCGAAGAAAGACGGGGGATTGAGACCCATCATGGACTTGCGCGGTTTGAACAAACTCCTCACGAAGGACAAGTTCAAGATGGTTACTCTCTCTCAAGTCCTCCAGGCCCTTCAGCTTTAGGACTGGTTGGTGTCACTCGACCTCAAGGATGCTTACTTCCATGTGCCGATCCATCCCAAGCACAAGAAGTACCTGAGGTTCGCGGTTGGCGACTCGCACTTTCAGTTTCGGGTCCTGCCGTTCGGATTGACCTCCGCCCCGAGGGTTTTCACCAAGCTCATGGTGGTGGTGGCAGCGCATCTCAGGCAAGGGGGGATTCACGTCTACCCCTACCTGGACGATTGGTTGATCAGGGGGAGCTCTCCCGAGCAAGTCCTGGATCATCTGTCCGTCACCTGCCACTCCCTTCACAGGCTGGGCTTCTCCCTCAATTTAAAGAAGTCCCATTTGACACCAACACAGCGGCTCCAGTACATCGGGGCAGTGCTCGACACTTCCCTGGGGCAGTGTTTTCCTCCCCAGGTGAGGGCTCTTCACATTCAGCAGATGGTGCACAAGTTTCAGCATGCCCAGACGCTCCCAGCGTTCGAGTTCTTGAGGTTGCTCGGCCTCATGGCATCCTGCATTCTTCTGGTGCCAGAGGCTCGCCTGCGGATGAGATCTTTGCAGTGGGCACTCAAGACGCAATGGTCGCAGTCCTCCGGCAGGATGTTGGACCCGGTTCAGGTGCCGCCCTCGGGCGCCCGGGACCTTCTGTGGTGGGCCGTCGAAGGCAACTTGATGAAGGGGGCTCCATTTTGGCTTCCCTGGCCGGAGGTGACGATCGTGACGGATGCATCCCTCACAGGATGGGGAGCTCATGCCAACGGGCTGACAGTCAGCGGTCGTTGGTCTCCGTCGGAGTCCAGACTCCATATCAATCTGTTGGAGCTGAGGGCCGTCAGGCTAGCCCTGAAGGCTTTTCTGCCGACTGTGCGAGGAAAGAGTGTCCTGATCTTGACGGACAACACAGTGGCCATGCACTACCTCAACAAAAAGGGGGGGCAGGGTCACTTCCTCTGTGCAGGGAGGCGATGCAGCTCGAGTTCTGGGCCATCCAGCAGGAAGTTTCGATCTCGGCAGTTCATCTGGCCGGAGACGAAAACGTGACGGCGGATGCTCTGAGCAGGCAGATGTCATGATCTCTGCTTCCAAAAGGTCAAGGTTTTCCCAACTCCCTTGGAAGCAGATCCATAACCCAGGTTCCGAGTGCCAACTAGTCCCAATTGGGACCTTTTGGACCCAGTCCTGGCGCCAGTGGCACCAGGCTCATAAATATGCCCAGTCCCAGCGCTGGAAGCGCCGGGCTCATAATGCTTGGGTGGACTTACCTGCAGCAGACCATGCTGCTTACTTGCCTGCCAGTTGAGCCTCTGATCCTCTTCTGTTTGGAACTACTTTTCCTGTTGGGTGGGGCAGGAGCCACTCCCTAGGTTCAGAACACTGGAACTCTTCTGGAAAGCAGGAACTCTTTTCTTACCTAGGCGTGGCTGTGGAAGGAGACACCTAAGCACTACAGGAGGCTATTTAAACCACACCCGATGGATGAATCTTGCTTTGCGTTATTCTGCATCCTCTGCAGCAGAACGCTCATCGTGTCTTCTGCATCTGATCCTGGGCCTAAGGAAAAAGGCTTACCATCCTGAATCCAGTCTTCAGCAACACCTATAAAGACAAGAAAGAACAGGTTAGCATTACGGTCTTCAGTGACAGCGCTTCACTTACCTGGTCCATCGGCTGTCACCAACGCTTCGCGCTGCATTCCGGCATCTGAAAGACAAAGGCTTACCTACTCTTCGGGCGCTCCGGAGGTCTTCGCACTGCATTCCGGCATCTGAAAGACAAAAGCTTACCAACTCTTCGCACGCTCCGGAGGCCTTCGGCGCTGCATCCCGCATCTGAAAGACAAAACAAGGTGCGTTTAAAGATATTGGGGAACTTTAATACTCACGTGCCATTACTCCTTTCCACATCTAACCCAGTGGGTATTCCGGCACCCTGCAGCCGCTCCGAACTTGTACCTGCAAAATAAAAAGACAGTTAGAGCGCATCGTGAAGCAGGCAACAAGCGCTTACTTACGTGCTTCCAGGCGCTTCTATTCATCACACGGGCTCCATCTTCAACTCACTTCAGCCCGTCATCCGCCATCGCCGGAACCCTGCAAAACAAGAGACATCATTACTAAAGACTTTTAAAGACATTAGAATTACTCGAAACTTACCGTTCGTGCAGTAAACGACGGACAGCAGTCCTCTGAAGTCAAGAGGCCTGCTCCCCTTATCCAGTGAAGAAACTGGTTACAGCACCCTGCCCCGAGGCAGATGGAGAGCACGGCGTTCACTTACCTAAGGTGAGAGCGTTAACCTTTGGGGTTCTACAGGAGAAGAGAAAGGGAAGAAGAGAGAGACATTCAATAACCCAGTTCATTAATCCCATATTTTCTATCTGCAGACATCTTACCCTTCGAGTCAGACATACAGTGCACAGAGGTCCAGCCCAAAGAGCCAGCCGTGTGTTACACATCACCTTTGAAGATACGGTATAGGCCCAGTCAAGACCGGCGCCTCTACGGGAATCAGGTGAGCGTTACAGCAGAGCGCGATCTCTCACGAGTGGGAGTTGGCTCAGGAGATTCTCCTGGAGATCTTTGCCCTTTGGGGGACCCCTCAAGTGGATCTGTTCACCTCCAGTGTCAACCGGAAGTGCGAAAGGTTTTGCTCGCGGGAATTTCCTCCAAAAGGAGCCTTAGGAGACACGTTTGTGGTGGAGTGGTCATTCCCGCTGCTGTACGCGTTTCCTCCAGTCCCCGTCATCCTGCAAGTGCTGCGGAGGTTACGGAAGTTCGGTTCCCGGATGATCCTCATTGCTCCGGCGTGGGCTCGGAGGATGTGGTACCCGGACCTTCTCGACTTGTCCATCTGCCCTCCACGTCGTCTTCCCTATCGAGACGATCTGCTCTCACGGGAGGGGGGTCAGGTTCTCCATCCAGAGGTCAGATCCCTCAACCTTCACACTTGGCTTCTGAAAGGTTGAGGTATAAGGATTGGGACCTCCCTGAAGATGTGATGGAGGTGTTGCTTTCGGCCCAAAGGCCAGCAACACAGTCTCTGTACCGTTGCCGTTGGCGTAAGTTCTGCGACTGGTGCAGAGTTCAGAATGTGGATCCTTTTGCATGTGACATCCCCATGGTTCTGTCCTTTTTACTTTCTTTGGCCCAGAGGGGCTTGCAAGTGGGTACCATTAAAGGTTACCTGGTGGCGCTGTCCATCTTTAAGCGCTCGTCTGAAGAGTGTTCTTACTTTAAAATCCCTTTAATTTCACAGTTTCTGAAAGGGCTCACTAATGTGTTCCCTCCGTCACCTTTCCTGGTGCCCAGTTGGGATTTAGACCTTGTTCTTAAGTTTCTTATGGGTGCTCCGTTTGAGCCTTTACATTCTTTCCCTTTGAGGCTGTTAACTCTGAAAACTGTGTTTTTAGTTGCGGTGACTTCCGCTCGCAGAGTGAGTGAGTTACAGGCACTTTCAGTTAAGCCACCCTTCACTGTATTTCACAAGGACAGGGTTGTCCTTAGAGTTCGTCCTTCTTTCCTTCCGAAGGTAGTGACGGAATTTCATTTGGCCCAGAAGGTTGTTCTTCCGGCATTCTATCCTCCTCCGCATCCTGGTAAGGAAGAGGAGAGGCTCCATAGGCTTGATCCTAGGAGAGCTTTAAGCTTTTATGTTTCACGCATGTCCCGGGTCAGAGTGGACGATCAACTCTTTATTGGTTACGCTGGAAAGCGTTTGGGGCAAGCTGTGACGAAACAGACTTTGTCTCGCTGGATTATTTTAGCCATCTCGGAGTGTTACCGCTTGGCGGGTATGGACCCACCGGCTGGCTTGCGGGCCCATTCTACCAGGGGTGTGGCTGCATCTACTGCCCTGCAGAGGGGTGTTCCTATTCGCAACATCTGTGATGCAGCCACCTGGGCTTCAGTACATACATTTGTACGTCACTATTCCCTCGATTCCATCCGAGGACAGGATCTGGCCTTTGGCAAGGCGGTCCTTTGCTCTGCTATTTGATTGGCTATTCTAAATTTTGATTCTAAATTCTTTCCCTCCTCCTTGCTCTGGTACTGCTTTGGGAGTCTGTCATAGATATGGAATACGTCGGAGGACCCAATCCCCTCGAAGAACAAGTTACTTTCTTACCTGGTAACGTTCTTTCGATGGGATGGTCCGACGACGTATTCCATATCGCTCCCGCCCTGCCTTCCCCGCTGCAGAATTTCTTTTGGCGATTGCAGCTTACGTTCCGCAAGGCTTTGTGTCTGACTGGCAGTTGACTAATGTCACACGTTCTGGGGGAAAAAACTACAACTGAGGCTACGGGCGTCGTGCGTCCTACTTATCACATCGGATGACGTCGGACGTCGGAGGAAGTCCTCGACGACGGCGCATCGACGTCATCGACGCAGGACGCAGACGCCGAAAAAAGTTTCCGAAGTAGCACAGCTGTGGTGATTACATGTCATAGATATGGAATACGTCGTCGGACCATCCCATCGAAAGAACGTTACCAGGTAAGAAAGTAACTTGTTCTTCTCAGGTAAAGCAACCTGCTTCGAAGAAGAATCCTGACAAATTCTATGCATAATGCTGCAGGGGTCACAAGAGAAGAATTGTTATTCAAGTTGAAGTGGTTCTTTTGTTTTGACTTTTTCCATTCTGTCCTCGAAGGAGGTTATCCAGGATCAATGGTACTGTGTTCTTTGTGGAACATGGAAAGGTGATCCTTTCAACAACCAAAGAAGGAACTGTTACCAGTGGATTTTTATTTGAGTGAACCTTTGTTTCTTTGGAGATTTGCGCAAACTGATTTAGAACTGTGTTTTTATTTCCTGGAAGAAACTGACTTTGGACATTTCTGGGGGAACACAATCTGCCTATGACAGGTAGAAGTTATCATGTACACTGGTTCGGTGGTAATCTTTTATTTATGTTTGTTTTGTTGTAATTGTTCTGTTTAGAGTGAGGGCCAGATTTTCACATGCTAGTTGTCCCTTAGATCCTAGACGAGGTAAGGAATTACTTGGTAGAGTAGGCTTAGTTAGGTGTTATGTGCACTTTTTCTTTGAAATAAAATGTCAAGTATCGACTAAACTAGAAGTGGTTGTCCACTTCGCATTACTGACCCCTCACACTTGGTAAACTTTGAGTTTTGTCCACATTAGCAATTTCATACCATTCAAACTATCTGTGTTCCTGCGCTTGCCGGAACGCCCCGTGGTTCCCAGCTGATTTTGGCAGACTCACTGGTCTTTTCCTGTGTTTCTGATACTCTTCGCACCTCTGCAGGATGACTCCTTCATCTTGGGAACTGTGCTGACGTCCTCCCATCGTCTTGCATAGCTCTGTGGTGACTCACTGAATGAGTAGAGGACTTTCTTGAAGCTGAGGGCCATTTGGTCATCCATGTTGGAGCCCAGCCCCTGATCCAGTGACTCGCGCCCTGACCTTCTTGTGTAGATACTGTTATTGAAAGGGTGGATTCCCCAGCATCTTCAGGCTGTGAATACAGACCTTGACAGGTACTGTACAAGATCAGAGGACTTGTTCTTGGGCCTCTGATGGTCCATCTCTTTCACAGACTGCACTGCAGTGCTTTAACACTTGTGTGGCCGCCATTCTATTTACTTGTGTAGCCCACCCTTTCAGGCCCTGGTCCAGGCAAGGGTTTACACCCCCCTCATCCCAGACCAGGAACAGTCCCCATGGGAACAATCACCCTCACTCCCCAGGCCAGCTGGAAAGGGAGGGGCGCTGCACCTGAAAATAAAATTGCTGATGTGCTACACCGTGAGTTCTTACCTTATTACTGACACGGACACCAGAGTAGATTTTATAGGCATTCTAACTTCCCCTGACATGAGTTCCATCTAAATGAGGATCTGCTCCATAGAGCCACCTTCCTTGGAGGAGTCTCGGGGAGGCCCTTGGGGTGAGTCTAACTCAACAGACCCCTCCACTAATTCCATGTACCACCCACTGTAGTTTGATGCCACAGGATTGCCTCTGTGGGTAGGCCCTCCTACCTAGGTGCCCTCAGGTGGGCTGTCGCTTCCTTCCACTACATCATGCCAGTGTACCTGCCCTCTATCCCCCCTTTCATATAACCTTAACATGTACACCTCATTGCCTTCCCCACACATTTCCCTTGCATATCATTCCTATTCTAAACATTACCTAGCATACATAGAAATACACTATTAACTATGATCATAAAATATATAATTGACAAACACCAAATCTAAACTACATGTAATATTTCCCAATGGCAGGTGACTCCTGCAGTCAGCTACCCCACCCCCAGCTACCTTCCATGGGTATGTTCTTGGTAGCTGGATAGAACCTCTCCCCTGCTGTAACCGGGCCCACATTGTTGTTCTTGGTGAACCCATCCTCCACATGGGGCCCACACACTCACTGTGTGGCTCACACTCTCATAAATGTCACCCTCATCACTGCCGCAACCCACGGCCTTTGTTAATCTTCAGGGTGGGCTCCATAGGCTGGGGGGCCACCCGCTCTCACTGCCGATCCCTGCAGCTATTTCCAATCTTCAGGGTGGGCCCTTACCATGGGGGCTGCCTGAATCATCACTGCGCCCCAAGCGCCACCTTGCAGTAAGGTAGAGGTCGTCATTGGTCATATCTGTGCCAGCGACCTCTGTCTCTGATGGAGGTTCACCTGGGCTGCGTTGCTGTGGCAACTGGGGACTTCTCTTGACCTGGGCTGCCACAACAATGCAGCCCAGGACTTCTAGCATCCCGCTCAAGGCACCCCAGGACTTATCTTCCCTGCTCCGCCCTGTGGGGTGGAGAGGGCTTTCTGCTCTTCACCTAATGGGCTGCCAAGCTTACGTGACCCATGAACACTTTCTAAAAGAGCCAGCCACAAGGTGGGCCAAATGGGGGCACAACAACACGTGGCCCGTACTCAGTGGTCCATCTTTGGCCTATACAGCCCCACCACACTGCCTGGGCCCTTTTGATATTCCTGTCCGGTCTTGCCCCCCACCACGGCCATGTGGGTGGCCGACCTGGCCCTTCAATGCAGATCCCCACACTCGCGTCCCAACATAACAAATGGTCCAAGGCCATGTGGAGCCGCTTTAGGCCGCAGCCCTTCCAGGGAGATTTTTTCTTGCTACCCCTCTCCTCCTGTCTCTTCTTTCTTATTCCTTTTCCAACTGTCTTTTCTTTTTAAATTCTCTTTAGATTCTTTTTCCCCCTTGCCCATCTCATTCTTAGGCTGATGAGTTCTGTCCCTTTGTCCTCCTTTCTTTTTCTTTCTTGTACATTCCATCTAGCCACATGGTGGGCTGAATGGACAAGTCCATTTTAAAACACACACACTACATTTAAAAAACACTTTTTCCACCCTGTTGTCTGTGTCTTTATTTCCATGTTTCCCCTTAGGAGAAAAACATGCAACCCCTGCATACTGTCCAAGTATGTATATACATAATACAGCATTTGCTTTGCTATTTATTGCTCATCTGGCCCGATGTTGGCAATATGTTTTGAAGTTAGAATATGTAGAGTGCCATGGTAACCTCACAGCCATATTGTAGGGGAAATGTACTCCAGGTTTGGAGCACGTTCTTGGAAATGCTCACTGCATCTATTTCCCATCGTTAGTGGTTACAAGAAGAACAGCTAATCTGGGACTCATGCTATTTCTCCACCGATTGGAGGGCACTTTCCCAAAATGGAGAACCATCCGGCACACAGGATCAAGCCACTCTGTGCCGTCAGCAGTCCTGTGTGAGGTCTGTACTATGTACTGAGCAGCCATTGAGGCAAGGTAAAACATGTGTGTGACGAAATTACTTCAGCCTGCATTAATACAAGTATGAGTAGTGTCTAAACCATCCCTCTACAAAAGTAGAGCGATCTGCGGTAAGTCGGGAGGAGGAGGAAGACCAATGTTGGTCATTTTACCCATATTAATTTAAATAGTTGGAAAAAAAATGCCTAACTATCCCTAACCCATCGGGTTCTCTACCTAACTAAACTAACGTGCTAATCATCTGTAGTGAAGTACAAAAGTAAATAGTCTGTCCCCATCCAACTCAAAGCTATTCTGTCCCTACCACTATGCAAAAACAAGAGAAAGCCAGGAGAATTACACCCTTCTCCTGGAAAGGCTTCAGCTTCTGGACAACAAAAGTCCAGGAAAATGACTACCTTCTCCTAGATGTTCTTCCTTGGTTTTAATATGCATGTCTCGGATATGTTTTAGCAATATCTTTAAGTAACTGATGTACTTCCGGTAGGGGACTTTTCTCAGTCTCCCTTCCCCTTAGTTGCTTTCTGATTAGGCCTCCTCTTCAGCCTAAGTGAGCGTTAGGAATCCTCGGCAAATGTCTCTCTTTAGTGTGTCTGAAAGTCATTATATTCCTTGTTCTACTGAGGAGAATGTCTCCCTCTAAGTATCCTTTTTGTTCTTAATGTTATTCTGTTTCTTCACTTCTTGGTGTCCTAGACAATGAGTGTCAATTTCTCCTCCTTCAGACACACTGGGCTTCATTACGAGTTTGGCGGTAACCCCGTAACACCTTTACTACCGTCTGATGTCCCAGTGCCAGTTGGATATCATAAGCAGTGGTGGTTAGGGTTAATCCCCATTTCCATGGAGTCCCATAGGGCTCCATGGGGGACACAGAAGCACCGGCGCCAGTGCTTCAGTGACAATCATGCTGGTAGGGGCCTGAACTCCCGGCAGGTCAAGCCTAGTGGGGGGATCTGCAGCCCCTACCGGCATCGCAGTATGGCGTTCCGGAAAGGGTGGCGGTACATGTTACCGGCACCGTTATTTCCAGACCGCCATACTTGGAATGAAGCTGTCTTTTATGTGGCCTCTCCTACTCTCTCGCCACTTAATGGGGTGAGAAGGCTGAGTCCCAGGGTACTCGTTACTTTTCTTAACTTCTCTTGGACTACTGGACTACTGTCACAAGTAGGCTGGCTGCACTATCTATTACCGTGATCCCTCCCGGGTCTCCTGCCGCCCCTGTTACCTTCTTTCTCCAGCATTGGATCTTGCATGGATTCACATGCTTAGAATATTCCCCGTCGTCAGACTGGGACCCTCGGTACACATATATAGCCTTTTCCTATAGGAAAACTTCCGACACTTTTGTGTCCTATCTACGTCCTTTTAGGACCCGCCTATGCATGCTCCATAGGCCGTCCCAGTATAAGAGGCCCGCCCCCGCGGCTCCCCTTCAGATTTCAACCGTCTCCAAAGTAGTGGGATCTCCTCGCGTCGTCTTACTATTTTGTACAAGGTTGTGTACCTGGAGTTGGAGTTCGAGGAAATTTTTCCTCCATGGCAGGAAAAGCGCTGTTCCGTCCATGCGCGACGTGCGGCTTGAAAAAAGTTTACGAGGGGGACGGACATATGGATTGTATATACTGCCTCCACCCTCATCATTCGGCTGATAACTGCGACATAAAAAAGACCCTCAAAGACCGAAATCGTCGGCTGGTGGCATGGCTGAATGATGGAGCGGGGGCATACCCCCCTTCGGAGGTAGGCTCCACACAATCGGCGAAAACATCACACCGCGCTGCCTCGTCGGAACCACCGGCGAAGAAATCTCGACCGACGGAAAAAGAGTCATCTCAGAGTCATTCAGCTAGAGAGTCCTCGTCGAAAAAATCGTCATCTTCATCAAAAAAGTATGACAAGGAAAGGCCGAAATCCTCCTCGGGCGATCACCATAGATCGACTTCGAGTCGATAGTCGAGTAAAGGCAGGCCAAGTGTGGAAAAGGCGGGACCGCCTAAACCACCTGCTAAGTCACCGTCGTCGACGGCGGTCCAGTCATCGGCCACCCTGCCACTGACGCATGTGGTATCCACCATCCCACCGTCAATGACTGCGACGGTGGCCTCGTCAATGGGGGTTCTACAGGAAGCCTGGAGGCCTGAAGTTTTTGATCCGATCCCCCCGGATACTTTACTGCAAGAACAGGCTGTGTCGCTGTCCTCAGGGGAGGACGAGAGCGGGAGAATAGCTGGCCCGGCAGACCTAGGACTACGAGTGGTTGACAAGTCGTCGACGAGGGGATCCGGTTTACCGGTATCTGCCCCTCTTCTCAATCCTCAATCTGTTTTGTCGTTGGAAATTCTGTCCACGCTTCAGTCTTTGGTACAGTCGTTGGACCAGAGACTACCTCAGGCAAACCTGCCACAGTCACCCGTCGACGAGCCGGGCCCGTCCCGTCCGACGCACTTACGCACGCCAATCTCAGCACTGGCACCCCAAGAGGAAGGTGAGCTGCCAGATTCGGAGTCTGACAGGAGAGCCATGTTGGATATCTCTTCATCCCCCTCCAGGGATCCAACCTGGGAGTCAGAGGTGGAGTTAGAAACCCCAAGAAGCCCAGCTCACCCGTCCCCTCCGGACGACATTGCATCATTCCATTCTATGATGGAGAAGGCGTGTAAGGAATTTGGTTTGTCCCAGGAAGAACACAAAAAGGACTGTTTTTTGTTCAACCACATGGGTAAGAGAAGGAGGTCTGTATTCTCAATACCAATACTGGACCACGTGTGGAAGGAGGGGTTGCAGACAATGCGTCACCCCTTTTCGGAGCCGGCAGTGAAAGGACGCCTCGAGAAAAAGTTTAAGGCTCCAGAGTCTACCCCCAAGTGTTTATCCTCCCAACCAACGCCGGAATCGGTGGTGTCGGCGGCAGCGGCGAGGAAAGCGAAGGCCCAGCACAAGTGCACGACTCCGCCTGAAAACAAAGCAAGACACCAGGATGCCTTTGGCAAAAAAGTGCTCTCCGTGGGAGCAACCACAGTAAAGGCCGCAAACTCTCTGGCTATTGTAGCCAGATACGACAGAGAGATGTGGCACAGGCTGGCGCCGTTGCTGGATCATCTTCTGGAAGAGCATAGGAAGGCAGCGATGTTACTTGTCCGAGAGGGTGAGGAAGCCTCCAATCACGCAATAAACATCGCGGTGGACCTCGCTGAGTCAGGCTTCAAGCAAGTCAATAATGGGGTCGTATTACGACGACAGTCATGGCTTAAGTGTACCTACTTCAGACCAGAGGTACAATACAAAGTTTTCGATATGCCTTTTGAGGGAGACCTTCTATTCGGAGAGAAGGTAGACGAGGCCCTAAAGGGAATGAAAGAGGACTCGGACACGGCACGTTCATTGGGTGCCCTCCAGAGTGGCCAAAGCTACAAGTCTTTTCGTCCCTTTAGAGGGGCTTCAGGTAATTCCAGATTCTCTGCGTCTGGAGACAGATCCTTTGGCAGGTCGGCTTACCCCTCCCAAGGATACAGGCGTGCTTCCCAAACGGCAAACCGACGCCGGAACTTCCAGACGTCCAGGAAGAGACCATCCTATCCGTCGTCGTCGAGAGACAAGCAAAATAAAGATCAGCAGTGACAGACAACACACCGTTCTGGGGGGAAGAGTGTCAGCATATGTCGACGAATGGGAACGAATAACGACGGATCAATGGGTGCTGGACACTATAAGAAACGGGCACTCTCTACAATTCAAGCACAGCCCTCCGCACATTCCACCTGCGTTCACCGCTCATTCCCATCTGAGGATACTGCAACAAGAGGTAACTCTCATGTTAGCAAAGGGCGTGATAGAATTAGTTCCAACATCACAGAGAGGTCAAGGAGTCTACTCAAGATACTTCGTTGTAAAAAAGCCGAACGGCAAATGGCGTCCCATTTTAGACTTACGCGATCTCAACAAGTCTTTAAAGAGCCTAAAATTCAAAATGCTCACGCTGCAGGAAGTGATTCGCGCCATTCAAGAAGGGGATTTTCTAGCGTCCCTGGATTTACAGGACGCGTACTTCCATATTCCAATGTGTCGGAAACACAGGAAATTCCTGAGATTTGTAATAGGGCGGACTCACTACCAGTTCACGGTTCTTCCCTTTGGGCTCAAGACCTCCCCCAGAACGTTCACAAAATGCCTGGCCCCAGTAGCGGCCTGGCTAAGGAAGCAAGGCCACCACGTATACCCATACCTCGACGACTGGCTGGTAAGGGGATCCTCCCCAGCGTCGACCAACACAAGTTTGCAAGCCACCATGCAGCTTCTACAACAGCTGGGATTTGCCATAAACTTCGAAAAATCCTCTCTGCGGCCATCGAGAACCTTGGTGTTCCAGGGGGCACAGTTCGAGACCCAGTTAGGGCTAGTGAAGCCTTCTCTCGACAGAACCTCAAAACTCAATCAGCTGGCGAGCCGATTACAACAAACCAACAGACTCTCAGTGAGGAAATACGTTTCGGTCCTAGGGGCCATGGCATCCTGCATCCATCTAGTGGCAAACTGTCGCCTATTCATGAGGCCAGTCCAGGAATTCCTTGCGGACCGATGGACGCAGGCCCAAGGATCGTGGTCAGACAAGATAACCATTGACGACGACAAGCTGCTTCGGACCCTTCAGTGGTGGCAGAGTTTCCACAATCTGAACAACGGTGTACCCCTACAGGAACCGGAGTTTCAGCGAACCATAGTCACGGATGCGTCCCTGACCGGATGGGGAGCTCACATGGGTACTCTTCAAACGCAAGGTCGCTGGTCTCCAACGGAGTCACTCCTACACATAAACGTGTTAGAGCTCAGAGCAGTACGATGGGCCTTGAAGGCATTCCTACCACACATCAAGGGATCGCGAGTACGAGTACTGACCGACAATACGACGGCCATGTTTTATTTGAGAAAACAAGGAGGGACGCGATCAAGAACTCTTTCCATGGAGGCCCAGAAAACATGGCATTGGGCATTAAAGCACGAGATTTCCATCGTGGCTCACCATCTCCCGGGAGTGAGGAATTCGCAAGCAGATTCCCTCAGCAGAAGCATGGCCCAGATACACGAATGGGGAATGGACACAGTTCAGCTGATGACAGTGTTCGAGAAATGGGGTCACCCCCCTCTGGACGCTTTCGCAACCAAGGACAACAAGAAATGCGAGCAATTCGCAAGCAGATGGCCTCAGGAGGGTTCCATGGGGGAGGCATTCTCCTTCCCATGGACGGACATGTTCCTTTATGCTTTTCCTCCGTTCCCCCTCATACGGAGGACAGTACAGTGGATACGCAGATACAGTTGCCGGGTAATTCTAGTGGCACCGTACTGGCCGCGGCAACCGTGGTTCTCCGACCTGCTTCACCTGTCGCTGGAACATCCAATAGCGTTTCCGAGAGTCCCGAACCTACTATCCCGGGACAAAGGCACGGTGTGGCATCACGTCCCGGACAGTCTCAACCTTGCAGCCTGGCTCCTGACTTTTCGGAGTTCGGTGCGTAAGACGTTTCGGAGGATTGTCAAAAAATTCTGCAGGCGGTTCGAGCCCCTTCTACCAACAAATCTTACACCTATAAGTGGCGGAGGTTCTGTGAATGGTGTCGAGGACAGCAAGGCCTACAACCGTTGACGGTGACGCCGGAACAAGTTCTACCTTACCTGCTTCTCTTGGCGGAGAGGGGTTTATCCTTCACATCGATAAAGGTGCACCTGGCGGCCATCTCGAGGTTCACGAGGAAGAGACAGTCGTCTCCTCTATTCAGCGACAGACTTGTGAAACACTTCATGAGGGGTTTATTTCGAACTTTTCCCCCGGTAAAACGTTTCCCTCCAACTTGGAGTCTCAACACAGTGTTGGCAGGCTTAATGAAACCGCCCTTTGAGCCTATGGCCACGTCGGACATGAAATTCATATCGTGGAAGTTGGCATTCTTAATTGCTATCACATCAGCTAGGAGAATCTCGGAACTGCAAGCGCTGGTCGTAGACCCGCCATACTTAAGATTCTTTAAGGACAAGGTGGTCCTGGCAACTAATCCTACGTTCGTCCCAAAAGTTCCGACAGTGTATCACAAACACTCGTCCATCGTTCTACCTACTTTCCTCGCGACCCCACCATCGTCAGCAGAAAAAGCTCTTCATACCTTGGACGTTAAGAGGGCTCTGAAATTTTACCTACATCGTACACAGGAACTCAGGTCTACTCGACAACTGTTCATCGCATATGGTCCGTCGACGAGGGGAAAAGCGATCTCTAAACAAGGATTGGCTCGATGGGTCTCATCGACGATTGCGTTTTGCCACTCCAAGGCCGGATGACCGCTGCAAGGGCATCCTACAGCCCATTCTACAAGATCAACGTCCTCCTCAGTAGTATTATGGGCAGGAATTCCGCTAACGGATATATGCCAGGCTGCGGCATGGTCAGTGCCCCACACGTTTACCCGCCACTACTGCCTTGCCAGGCAGTATGCGGACGAGGTGCAGATGGGAAGAGCTGTCCTGCGCCATCTTTTTCAGTAAGGTAAGCTCCACGCTGTGGAGAATCTGTTTTCCACCTTTTGATGACAGTATACTGTATGTGGGTACGGCATATGCATTTGTATTATGGTGAGGGTATATTACATTACATTCTCACCGCTGTTTCAGGTGTTACTGCTATACAATCTATTCTAAGCATGTGAATCCATGAAAGATCCAATGCTGGAGAAGGGAATAGTTTCTTACCTGTAACTCCATTTCTCCAGCATTGGTATCTTTCATGGATTCACATGCGCCCGCCAACCTCCCCGGAATGCAATGTATTTGCGTGACAAGTTTAACCCTTCCTACTTTGGAGGGGCCGAAATCTGAAGGGGAGCCGCGGGAGCGGGCCTCTTATACTGGGACGGCCTACGGAGCATGCGTAGACGGGTCCTAAAAGGACGTAGATAGGACACAAAAGTGTCGGAAGTTTTCCTATAGGAAAAGGCTATATATGTGTACCGAGGGTCCCAGTCTGACGACGGGGAATATTCTAAGCATGTGAATCCATGAAAGATACCAATGCTGGAGAAATGGAGTTACAGGTAAGAAACTATTCCCTTCTCAGGGTTTGGCATTGATGAGCCTCTTTCCAGGAGCGGAACCTCCCACGACTTTCAAACGACTTGTTTTCTCGTTCTGTTACCATCTTGCTTCTCCCTGCTGCTCCATGGTGCCCAGGCTTCAACAGTCTCAGCGCAGTTGTCAGATCCTCTGGTCCATCGCTCTCACCTGCTTCTTCTTGGGGTTTCCTTCACCTCTGCTTGACAACCTCGGTCTTCTTCAAGGTCTCTGGCCAGCAGCACCTTCTTCCTTCCTCGCGACAGAGGTTTGTACCTTTCCACAGCACAGCCACCACTTGGCTGGTTTGAAGCTCCCAGGCACCTTTCCTGTCCTTCCTCTGTTTTTATCACAGGTTGCTGGGTCCTCCCCAGCCGAGGATTGTAGTCCCTCCTCTCTGTCTAATTAATGTTCTGCATCCTCCGGTCACTCTTCTTCGTCACAGTACTGGGAGTGATCATTATTACTCCCCCCTCCCCCCCACTCTTCTGCTTCATAGTATTTGTCAAGTGTTGTTTTTCAAAAGGAAACTTGCATTCTGCATGGCAATAACACACAGTGGTCTGACTTGATGGTTTTCTCGTGGAGTTAGAGAAAGGAGCTTTAGAGAGTTCCTCTATGGAACAGGAGTCCCTATCCCTCATGGGGGAGGCTCTCCCTGTGAGGTCCCGCTTACTGCCACCTCCAGGGGGTCTATTTCGTAGCAGGCTCACCTCCCTAGACTCGCAAGGAAAGTCTCCACCCAGGGGAGAAGTGACCAAATCCTGCGATGCGTCACATATCCCAATCACAAAGGCGAAACAGACACAGATAAGAGATATACGTCCTTTATCTTTTATGGTAACGTGGGCCAAGAGCAGGCTAAAGTCTTATAAGGGGTGTGTAAGGAAGGCATGGTATCACAAGTATGGCACTGATACACAAGGTACAATTTGTAAAACCTTTATTGAAGTTTCAATGGGGTTGGAGAAACTCCTACTTTGCCCTATAGCTAGGATGGGAGTAGTCTCGACCATTAAATAATAAATAAAACAGTCCTAGTTGAGTCTGTCAAAGCAAAATGGCCTATACTAATAAAAACCTAATGTCTGCCCTATATCTTGTACATAAAAGTGTGAAAAGGAGAATATGTATGCAAAGCAAAGTCAGTGTTAAAATATAAAACGTAAATGTGGCCGAGACAGCTCTCCTCACCACGTTGGACAGCACGGAGTAAGGCGGTCCCTGTAGGCAAGATGACACACTCTGGCTCAGGCTCTTAACACAATAGGCCGTTCAAAACGTGGATCGAGGCCCACCAAACCACAGTTCACCAAAATGTTCACATTGGTCCCCCTCTCTGGGGCTCAGACCTTTCACACCAAAACAAAACACTTGCCAGGTTTCCCTTCCCCAAGCTTATTTCACCTCTTTTAGGTGTTTCCTTCCATTAACTTATTACACCATTGGTCTCCCTCAGTCGGGCTCGGACCATTTCCTGATGTCAAACTTTTGAATGTGCGTGGCTTTTTCTACAGACCTCTGCAGGACCACTTTGACTTTCCACTCACACTCCTAGGTGATTTGCCCCAGTGCTTCCTGGCCTGGGTAGTTCACTGTATTATGCACCAAAGTTCAATGTTCACCTTTTTTCTCTCCTCTTTTCTCTCAGTTAATTTCAACCATCTCGTTTTTACAGTTCATTCACTTTCCTGCTACAAACTTTTCACCTTTCACAGACTTTCGAGTGGGCTTATTCATTCCGCCCGACTACTGTGTATCGGTGACTTCACAGATATCGCTACTTCAAGGTTCATTTGCAGGTCTGCCTTTCTTCACGTCTCATTCACACGTGTGGAGCCTTCAATTGTGCAATATAATGTTGCCACTTCAATCTTTCTTTAGCACGCACCGGTCTCTCATGTTGCCTGCCAACTCACCGGCGGTGTGTTTTTCTTTCTTTTCTTTACTGTCTTCCAGTTTACAAGTCAAGGTTAGTACCACAGGCTTGGCCTCGCCTCCCCAACTCTGCCGTTCAACCAGGAGGGTCACTGGCATCCTTGAAACACAATGCAGCCTTCTTGTTTGGGATTCAGCCTTCTCCACGTGTCTTTCGCAGCCTTTTAGACCTCCTGCAGGAAACTCCTGGGGTTCTCATCCCTCGGTCTGTTGCTCTGCTCCAGTAGGTTCACCTTCCCCCCAGAAGTTCTGCTCTTACTCGTGTTCCACCTTGCTCAGTGTATCTCTATGTTCTGCCTTTTATCCGTATGAGGAGCACTAATTAGTATCAGATGTATGCACTTAGTCAAGTGCCTAACTTTGCCTGACCCAATTAGCGGGACACGTCCAATGTGATGAAGAGTTAGCATTGTTACTGTCTCCCTCAGCCCAGTGTTTGTGTAGAAAGGTGGGACATTGGAGAATCCTATGAAATAGGAGGGTTCATAGGTACAGGAAAGGGAGGTATACCGCCTCACCCCCACTCCCTGAAGACCCCTCACCCAGGTGATCCTCCCACACTGGTCCACCCCCAGGACCTGGATCCAAAAGCGGTGGCCATGTCCTGGCCACCTGGATGACAAGTCCCCAATGACTAGCAGGTGAGAAACCCTTTGGTTTCTCACAGGTGTGAATGGGAAACAGCAGCAACCCAAACAGCAATAGTGAAACAGTCCCAAACAAAGAAATGTCCAATGAAGATTCTATAAAAAAAAAACAATTGGTTGAGCACACGAGTGTACCACTAATTATTAAAAACGCTATAAAAACCGACCCGGGTAAAGGAATACTGAGAAATGCAGAATCTAAAAGACATAAGCACTCAGGATGCTTAGCAGGACGGACAAAAGCAGTACAATACCACAATATTCAAAAAGGATGTGCTTCTTGGTGAAAAAGGTCTAAAGGAGGATTAATCCGTCTTTAGGTTACCAACAAATGGACCGGGGAATGCCAGGCCTTCTAACAGTACCTTAATTAGTTATTGGCAGGTAAACATCATTGAACCAGGCTTCCTATTGTTGTTCAAGCTGTTGTAAGTAGTGACAGATGTGGTGATCTAGACAGTGAGCCAGTGTTGGGGTGGGTTCAAATTGAGGCCTGTTGCAGTTTGATGTGGTATTCTAATGAAGTAGGTTGATGAAGGTCACCAGGGTCGGTTTGATCACGGGTCAAAGATGTAAAATGCTGGAAACCTGCAGCGCTCAGTTGAAATACATAAGTTCAAAGTCTTCCCACTGCTGCAAACCTCTGGTGCGAACTGAAGAAACGATGTGCACAGCTGGCACAGTGCGGCAGTGAACTGGTTAGAAGATGGAGCAATAGCAGTTCAAAGATATCAGACAAGTGCCAAAGGCAGCACCTCATAGTCTGTCGATTTGAATGCATTTGAACACGTTTGCCGATAGTTCAAACTGGTAGAAATGCAGGAGACCTGCTACTTGGTTTCTTCAGTTATTCTGAATCCCAATCCAGGAGCTCAGGGACAAGATGAGCCCTTGTTCTCTTTTGCCCAACCCATGAGAGGCTGGCAAACACCTGCAGGGGTCCTTCAGCACCAGGGAAGTCCTGGATACCGGTCTAGCTGGCAGTGAGGCAGGTCTTGTACGAGCAGTAGGTCCCCCCCTAATGTGCCCTGTGAGTGGGCTTTTCCCTGGCTTGAAACACTCAATCTTCACCTCACTAATGGAGAGCTCTGGAAAGATCCACTCTCCAACTCTTGCAATCTAGGAATGAGCTAAAGAAGGGGTGGGATATCGTCCTAATTTATAGGTAAACATCTTCAGAAGAGTGGACAAAAGCAAGTGGTCCAATCCTTGTCCTGTCACAAGTTTCCCTTGCCTTCTTGCATCACACCCAAAGTGCTTAGTGCTAAAGGAAGTGTAAGGGATAGGATGAAAGAAGAGGTGCAGAGAGAAACAAGATTGTGATGCAATCCTTCTCCAACGGTTCTGTGCTCCTTTGTCTATACTAACGCTGCCCCTCTCTCAGATGCATAGCATCAAAGGCTCTTTGGTTTGAACAACCTGGTGTGAGGCTAATCCTTCTGTTTAGGGTTTGCATTTTGGTTCCTGTTTCCCTGGACAGCGCCTGCTGAGGGGCTGTCCTGCTGGAGGGATGTCACCTAACCTCACAAAGGATCAAAAGAGCAGCATAATCTTTCAATCACTTGTCCTGCTGGCTGGCAGAGACATAGCTGACATGGGCTCACAATGTTGGCATGTGTATGATTCAAATCAACTGTGGCTTCTAATAATTATGTGAATCGTCAGCCACCATATTTCAAACCCAGGTATGGCTTATGTTTATAGATTAAACTGCTACCAGGATGGTAATTCCTCATTATGTGGTCTTGAAACAGGGGTGTAGATTTTAAATGCAGCCTCTTTGCTGAAGTGACTTGGCTGTCAAGGCAGCTGACAAAAGCACACTGGTGACCTTTGAACCTAGACTATTCTTTTGGTATGGTGCTTCATGAAAAGGGGGGCTGGTTAGTTGAAGGCAATTTATCACAATTTGTGCAAAATCCTCAAACTCTCTCCTAAAAGCTATGCGTTGTTGGGGGCTGCTCCGGGCAGCCCCATACTCATGTCGGGGGGCACCCGACAGGACTCACAGGGGCGGTGATCACGCCGCGCACACAAGGGTGGGGGGGAGTCACCCCACCAGCTCCAGACGACCGGAGCTCTACAAGTGGCCGGGGGCACCCGGCGCATAGCGGCCCCGGCCCTGGGGGCACCTAGGCCGGGGTCGCCACCCCAACCTGCCTCACAGGGTTAAGGGGACCCGCAGGGGCATCGTCCGGACGGCGTTGCCCGGCAGGGGCACCGTCCTCCAGCTGGGCCCCGTCCGTGGGCCCAGTTTACGCATCGCATCTCCAGCATGGTGCTTCCAAAGACGATGCTGGAGTCAGGATCACTCGGACTGACGAGCCGGAAGCGGCCCGTTGCTTTTATTATGTTACTCACGTGGCTACTGCCACGTGACCCATGACAACATCCTGGGATCTACCATGCTCCCAGGGGTTTACTTTGGTTGTTTATTAAAAAATGGAGTGGTGTTGCAAACAAAACATATACCACTAACTACACACTACTGCTCCTACAACCACTCTACTAGTACACCCTTTATTAACCTGGGCGAGTGGTTCACCTAACACACAAACCCCAGTGCGAGCCACTGGCACACCCTAACGCATTCTATGTGTACAGATGTACACCACCTAACATTGTCCGCCTGCTGGGGCCACTCCCCGCCAGGCAGTGTCGGCCGGCTCTCGGACCTCACGGGGTGTTGATAGTGATGCCCATCTTCTGCCCTGGTGGAGCTGCAAGAGACCAGTTGGGGTCTTCACCAATGTTCACCCTGGACCCTCACCAAAAGTCAAACGAGGGCCGGCAAAGCCGCACCTGGGGAGGCCCAGGGACCACATCGACCAAGTCCACAGTCTTTGGGGGGAAGCACCCCTCAGTACGTTTCCTCTCCCTCATGGGGGTGGGCGGTACACAAACACCGATGGTAGGGTGCACGAGCTGCAGGCCCATAAAAACGCACATATCACCAACACTTGCTGCACCCCCAGTCCTTTCCTTCCTGCTTGCTCTGTGGGCTGCTGGCTAGATGACACCGGTGCGATGCCATGAGCCTGGCCTTCCTTGTTGCGCCGGACCACAGGGCTTTCTGCCCTCCTTCCTCGGGTTACCCTTCTATTTTCCGTTGGGGGAGGGGTAGGCAGCTCCCCTCGTTGTTGTTGTTGCAGGCCCAGTTGGATTTGGGCCTGCTTCATTATTTTTTTTTCCAGTTTTATTTTTATCTGCCACGGCATGCCCTGGTCACTTGGGGGCTGCCGCGGGCTTCATCTCGGCTTGCGGGCCCCGATGGGGTGGGCCCGCCTTCACTTAGGGGGGGGCAGGCAGCCCACCTCTTTGTTGCCGTGGGGGGGAGAGGCGCCAGGCCTCTCCTCAGCCCGCTCCTCAGAGCGAGCCTCCAATGTCCTGCTCTCCATTGTTGGCAGCCAGTGGGGTGGGGGGCGCAGGGTGAGCTCACTCCCCCGCGCAGATGCCACATACACGGCCGCTCCCGCGGGGGAGGGGCCGCTCCATTCTGTTGCAGCCGGGGACCGCCAGAAGTCTTATTTCGGCCCCGGCCGCCCACACCTCTTCGGGGGGCTCCCCCCTGCACAGGGACGACCCGCCAGTCTCCGTGGCGGGGAGGCCGCCCCTCTCTTGTTGCGGGTTGGGCGCGCCACCCCCGCCTGTTCTCCCCACGGGGAGCACCGGCTACCAAAGCAGGCGCCGGCAGGACCATCTCGCGCGCCGCGGGCGAAAGAAAAACGGGGGGGAGGGGCAGCCGCTCCCACCTTCTTGGGAGCCGCACCTCCCCTCCTCATTGCGGGCTCACCCGCGTTCTCATTACAGCAGGGCCGCACCTCCCTCCTCACGGTGGGGCAAAGGAAGCTCCTCCTCACAGCGGCTGACGCCGTGGGCACTCTCTTCCCCCACGGGAAGAGGGAAAACGACATCCTCGCTCCTGTCGGTGATGGTGGGGGGGAAAAACCCTCCTTCACTTGCGGCCGACGCCGCCCATCTTTTGCTCCCCTGCCACGTCGCAGCAGAGTCCGCAATCAAGGTGGGGGAGGGGCACAGCCACCCACGCGGCCGATGCCGCGGACTTCCTCTGTCTCCCTCAGGGGACGGGCGGGCAGCTCGTCCACCATGTTATCTTCGCGGGCCCAATTGGAGTTGGGCCCGCCACCGCATATCATCTTTGGGGCACACGGGGCCCATATCCTCGTCGCCATTGTTGCGGGCTGCTCCGGGTCACCGAGCAGCCCCATACTCATGTCGGGGGGCACCCGACGGGACTCACAGGGGCGGCGATCACGCCGCGGACGGTTACCAGTCAAATGGTCGAAAACATTTGGTCGACAGACAATTTGGTCGACACCATTTGGTCGAATGCCAAATGGTCGAATTATTTTTTTTTTACCCATTTTTGTTTTTTTTTTGGGGGGGTCCCCCCCCAACCCCCTTTTTTTTCTTTTTTCTTTTTTTTCCCCACACGAAAACCCACAAAACACATATATATATAAAAAAAAAAAAAATTCGACCATTTGGCATTCGACCAAATTCAGTCGACCAATTGTCTGTCGACCAAATCACTGTCGACCATTTGACTGGACACCGCCGCGGACACAAGGGGGGGAGTCACCCCACCCGCTCCGGACCACCGGAGCTCCACACGTGGCCGGGGGCACCCGGCACATAGCGGCCCCGGCCCTGGGGGCACCCAGGCCAGGGTCGCCACCCCAACCCGCCTCACAGGGTTCGGGGGACCCACAGGGACGGCGTTGCCCGACAGGGGCACCGTCCTCCAGCTGGGCCCCGTCCATGGGCCCAGTTTACGCAGCGCAGCACCAGCATGGTGCTTCCAAATATGACGCTGGAGTCAGGATCACTGGGACTGACGATCCGGAAGCGGCCTGTTTCTTTTATTATGTTGGTCACGTGGCTATTGCACGTGAGCCATGACAACATCCTGGGAGCTACCATGCTCACAGGGGTTTACTTTGCAACATGCGTTAGTGTGGCGTGTTACAAGCACATGCTGTGGCCTTAATAACCTACATGCCTAGTGCATTATTAAAAAGAAATGCTGGAGATACAACTTTTTCCTGAGCATCAAAAAAGGATGAAGTGCCGTTGGAAGAGGACATTGTAGGGATAGGTGCACTGTGATGGGTCATAAATATCATGTGGGTTTCTCCACTTAGACTACCATATTTCCCCAAGGTTCATGGGAAAGACTGCCTTTATGTCAAAGTTTGTGTTCTTTGTTACTGTGATTCTGTTCTCTGAGATTAAATGGAGAGGAGCATTATTCTAACCCCCGATCTTGTCAATAAACTGAGAAAGACAAAGTTGGATAATTTCTCTCATTCTGGAACGGGTGGCAAGACATGCCGGTCCTTTAAAGGATTCTCATCATTGTGTAAGAAGTCTGACGTGGAAGGCTTTATTTTATACTTTTAAACATGCCGTTTATCAGGTATATTCTCAATCCTTCATTACTGCATCAATTCCGGTAGCAAAACACAACGTTTGTCTGAAATTAAGTCAGTGGCAGCGATATCTGCATGGATACTTGGCTGTAGATGTAGATTCCAGCAGAAACCGATGTCACAGAAGGACCAGGAAATGCAGCTGTAAAATTCACTGACGTAAGAATAAGGTTCTTATGATTAACTGCGTGAAATGTGTTTATTGCGCCTGTCTATCAGACGAAAAAGGGAGTGCTATGCCTGGTTGCGCGATGCTGTCAAAGCAGTGGTTGTTGGCGAACGTCTGGGAGTAGTTTGGAAAGTACATTCGTGCCCGAAAGTGGTACAAGCAAACGTGAACTTCCTTGAGGGATTAAGGAAGGGTATTCCCCCCCAAGAAATATTTTAACATGTAGACTGACAACATAGTGTATTTTACAGGACAGTTTCTGAAAGAAAGTTAATAAAAATTCATACAATGTAGTCAGTGTTGTAAGGAGGTTACATAAAATATTATATAACATGTTCATCTGTGCCAAATCACAGAAGCAGTGGCAGATAGTGTGCCATCCCAGCAATGGGAACATGCTTGCCATGAATGAAATGCTTGTAGCAATCGCAAGTGTTTTAAATACAATGACGGGACATGTAATGCATGTTATTTTATATTAGCAAATGGCATGAAACCAATCAGAATTGCTAGAATTTAAAACGCAATAAAAACCGCCTGACAGGGTGTTACTTCCAAATTGTGTTTGAATGCTTTATTTCTCAAACATTCCATGGTGCTATTAATAGAATGCTTAATATGCCATCCATTGGCACTCTCAACAATACTAATGTGCCAGCCTGCCATTTTAAGTACTGATCTGCTAATTTCCATGTTACCAAGCCAGTTTTAAGCGGACTCAATTAATCATATATAATTTATGTGATGTTAGTATTAACACTACCAAACCGGTGTTACCGGTTAGGCAGGTGCCTGAATTGCTCCCAGAAAGTTCAATACCAGTTTCGGCATTGCAATGCATGTAGCTCCTCAGTGGAACACATTGTCAAGCTGATTTTAAAATTGCCTCTGGGTCATTCTGATGCCAATCTCAACAGCGCCATGCCAGTATTCCTGTTAAGCACATTGGCAAGCTGGTGCCTACAAGCAAGTATTGTGACCCCCTTTTTAACATTACCAATTGGCCTCATTACGAGTTTGGAAGCCTTGGCACTGCGAATTCTTCCAAACGCAATTGCCGTTAGCACCACCAGAAACTGTGTTATTTCCAAGTGAATATGTGTTGTGGTTAGTCCCCATTCTGATGTTCTTTCAGACTTCGAAAATGAAGGGATTACTTCCTGGGGTAATTCCACTGAAGTTAATTCCTCCATTACTTTGCAGGTAACATCTCCAAGCATATGATGGGATGGGGGGTGGGGGGGGGGTTTGCAGCTAAAAGGACGGACAAAACTGGAGGTAATTCTGTTTCTTCGGATTTTTTCTGTTACCGCCAAACTCGCAATGAGTTCCATTGTCATTCTGGTTTCCATGCTATCCCATGAAATTGGGATGGCAGTTTTGACAGTGCCATATTAGCATTTCCCCCTAAAATCACACTGCCCAGCCCAAGCAGGTTTCTATATCACTGTCAGACAATTGTTATGCCATCCTGAACAATGCCATGCCTGTTTTGCCCATTAAGCAAATTTTCAAGCTAGTGTCTGCATTTTCCCCAGTAAAATGTGACACACGTCTCAACACAATTACACGGTTACCATAGCTAAACCAACTGCCAAGCAGTTTTCTTCACCTACTCCAGAAAAATGTAATGCCATTCTGCATTGCCCCCAACTGGTGTATGGAGGGTTTTACCTCATAGTCGGGTAATTCCCTTCAACACTGCCACATGTCAAGCAGTGTGCGGGTGTTAATTTCGGGAGTTTTGTTGCATTAAGTTCTCACCTTAACCTTCCTGCAATTAGTGTCATTTCCCTGAATTTCAAAGATTTTGTAATACCATTGTTTTTTTCCGCGCCATTAGCCATGGCCTGTGGCCATGGCTGTGCCCACTGTTTATTTTAGAACACTACCAGACCACTGGCCAGTCCCTTCGGCTATGGCCAGTGGGCACGGCCTTCGTCCATGGCCAATGTATATTTTAGAACGCTACCAAACCACTAGCCAATCTCTTCGGCCATGGCCTTTCGGCACAGCCTTTGTCCGTGGCCCCTGTATATTTTACAACACTACCAGACCTTTTGTTACACCATAGTTTATGGCTAGTGGTGGGGGGGCGTGGCTAAGCAGCCATGACATAAGACGTATCTCAGACCATCTCCTGCCGATCCTTGCATCATCCTGAGGCATATGGATACCTAAACTGCAGCATAAGATATTGGAATTGCACCTAAGGCTGGAGAATGCATGCAGAGCAGAATGATTGCTTCCCGGACGAAATCGGGATTGTTACAAGGCAGCTATGGTGGATACTGTAGCAAGGGCGAGAGACGGAGCTCCCCGAAGAAAATGGCAGCTGAACCCAACTGCCGAACAAAGGAGGGGGATGCCCGATGAAGATGTGAACCCGCCGAGCGCTACGAGGGAAAGCACCCGCTACCACACCGAAATGCAGCGCACACAGAGCAATTGAGGTGCACGCACAGCCCGAGGCGCCCAATGGGGGTGTAATCAGCCCGAAAGGTTCAGCTGACGCCAGAATCAGAGCCCCGGCAGCTAGATGTGCAGAGAATGGAGCGCATCCCATTCTTTGTAGAAGAGCGCCCTAAGGAAGGAGCACGCAAATGGCAGCAACGGGAGCCCACACTCGCCCTACGAGCCCGTTGGGGCGTGCGAGGAGCAGAGCGTGAGCTGGCGGACAAGGTGGACCGAGCAGCAGAAGGTGCATTGACAGAGTTACATAGCGCGGACGGCCTCTGAATACAGGGCAGTACTACTGAAGCCATGTCACCCAGGCCGCGGAAGGAGGCACAATAACTACGGGCCGCATTGGGGACACAAGCATCTGGGTTGGGGTACGCCCCTACACCATACACGAGTGAGCACGAAGTCCCAAAAGAAAAGTCGCCGGGAACAAAGCAAGTGGGTGGGTCTGCAGCTGCCCAACGCATCGGAGCATACATTGACACTGCAGATGGACCGGGACTGGCAGTGAGCCCCTGTGGCGTAGCTGGTGTGGGGCGCCCGCGAGTACGCCGGCGGACCGCACCAGTGGCGCACGAACAAAGCGGGACAGGGGATCTTGCAACACCCGCAGGGCAGACACCAGCCTTGAACTAAGCGGCAACCAGCGCACAGGTGCTGTACCCCATACATGGCCCTGACGATATGTTAAGAAAAGCGAGCAAGGAGGGCGCAGGACTATAACGCCAGGTGCCCGGTGGACATAGTGTGGCAGGGAGCCCATGGCAACATACCAAATGAATGGACTAGCCATCTGGCGGTGAGCAAAGTAAGGGAGCAACTTGGGCGCCCCACGGGAGCGCACTGGAGAGGTAAACTGTGGCGCAGCACACAACCAGGAGGCACACACAACAGCCACCAGGACAATTATAGCAGCGACAGTGAGGTCCAACAGGGCCTCGAAGGAGTGGGACAAGGCAAAGTCGTTCGCCCACAGGGAAACACCGCGGCAGCAAACAAGAACTGCCATCCCCGACACAGATCTGGCACAAGGGGATTAAAGCACAAGGGGGGCGGTGGCAATTAGGCCCAATAAAGGCCAGTGCACCAAAAGGGCGGTGGCAACAGTGGCCGGCGACGTGGGAGATAACCCATTTGAAAGCCGACACAAAGTGCACACAGGGACTAAACTGCAGCCCCCCGCTGGAACCACGGCTGACCACAAAACTGCCTTGTAAAACTGGTGGTCACATCTGGGACAGCCTAACTGAAGTCCTGAGGCAGCAGAGTGATGGCTTACAGACCAAGCCCAAAGCGAATCAACCAACACAGGAGGAATTTGCTAGGTCCCCGCAGTCGCTGGAAGGGGCTAGGAGTAAAGAGAAGACCCCCTCCACAGCCTCCACCGCAGCACAGAAAGACCAGCAGATCCTGGAAGCGATTGCCGATCTGAAACTTGTGGGAAACCAAACTGGAGTCCGCCATGACAGAACTGAAAGCAGCATTGGAGCTCAAAGTCGGAGAAGTCCAGGAGGACGTGAACCTCCTTAGGCAAGATGTAAGAGCGCTAGCGGAATGCACAGGCGAACTGGAAAAAGAAGCGGCCCTAAACACTGCAGCATGGGCATCCCACACATCGGAGATTCATATCCTGAGACAACGGGTGAGCAACCTGGAGAACAGAGCAGAAGAAGCGGAGGGACGAGCCCAGAGAAATAACATACGTCTCGTGGGATTACCGGAAGGGGCAGAGGGATCAAACCCGACGAACTACGTCGAGACGATGCTGCTGCAGGAAATAGAGTGAGGGGCGCTCTCCCAAGGCTTTGCAGTGGAAAGGGCGCACAGAGCCCTAACTAGAAGGCCACCACCAGGTGCTCCCCCAAGACCGATAATACTCAAAATCCTGAATTATCGAGATAGGGAGTAGATCCTTGAATATTTCCGTAAAGGAGGCACGATACAAAGGGCATCAGCGAACATCGCAGCATACCCGGATTATACACTCCTGGTGCACGAGACTCCTACCGAATATGCCCACATTAGTACACCCAGATCGGTGCGGCTTCATTCCCACCATGTCGACGGCACTAAACCTCCGGAGACTGTTTGGAATCATGGCCCAGATAAAACCGGAAGCCCAGGTGGTAGCTGTATCCCTTAACGCTGAAAAAGCATGATTCACTGTCATGGACGTACCTATTTACAGTACTTGAGAAATTCGGAATTGGCCCGTATTTCCTGAGATGTGTTAGGCTACTGTACTCTGACCCTGGAGCCAGAGTGCTGACTAACCGTACGCTGTCCGACTGGTTCGGGCTGAGCAGGGGCACGAGACAGGGATGCTCATTCTCCCCCATATTGCTTGCCCTCACAATGGAACCAGTCGCAGCAGCCATCAGGGATCATCAGGGACAGAGGGGTATAAAGATGGCCGGCCTAACCCAATCAATATCCTTATAGGCGGACAATACATTGCTGTATGTCCGGGAACCTGATATACATCTAGGTCCGGCGATGGAAACCATACACGAGTTTGCCGAATATTCAGGTTATAGGACCAACAGATCTAAATCCGAAATCTTTCCCCTAACCACTGCCACGCGATGCCCGAACAACACACACGGACTGCAATGGTCCCCCACTAAAATAAGATACCTGGGAATGATTGTGTCGGGGGGGAAAAAACCTCCCTATGCTCCGACAATCATGAACACCTATTGAGTACCATCTCCACCAAACTCCGCCTGTGGGCAAAACTTCCCATTTCACTTATTGGTTGAGTGACCATGCTAAAAATGGTAATCCTACCGAAGCTATTATATATTTTTACTAACATCCCGATATGGCCTGGTGGACAGTTTTTCGCAGCCCTCCGATCCTTGCTTGTAGAGTTTGTGGGGTGCGGGGGGGGCAGCCAGAATGAAATGGGGGAAAAAATGTTGGAACCATATAACAAAGAGGGCATAGCAGCCCCAGACTTTGAATTAGATTACCTGGTAGCGCAGGCCCAGTTTGCCAGATACTGGTATGATGATCTCAACACCTCACCTCACATCTGCATAGAGACCCGCAGCACATCCGACCGACTTACGATCCATCATCTTTAAAGTTAAACATAAAGATGACTGCCCATCCGACCCAGTCAGCACGTCAGTGCATGCATGGTCTAGGATCTATCGTAGGCTCCAACTAGAAACTCCTTATTACTCGGAAGCCCCCTTCTGGAACTTCCCCGGCATCGCTCCATCTTATGACCCTGAAGTCCAGAAAACATGGGATCCAGAGGGAGAATTCAAAAATAAGACATCTTCCCCAATGGTAAATTCATAACACTGGAAGAATTCAAGGTTGGGATGGGCAGGGATCAATTGAAAATACTACAATACCACAGGATGTGAATGGCCTTTAAGGATAGATGGCTTCTATTCCCAGACAAACCTCTTCCACACCCATGCCTCATGGCCTTGTCCACCCAGGCGGGAGTCGGTGTCTCTGGGCTCTATGCTGTTGTACAGGCAAACATGCCGACGGTAAATAAGATTAAGCCTCCTGGGAAGCTGACCTGGAAACCACCATATTGGATAAGTCATGGGAAAGTTACTGTGAGTTAACCAAGAGGGTATCCATCAATGCAGGCCTCCGCCTGATCCAATTTAAGGTATTAAATAAGTTGCACTACACACCCGCGAAAATAGCTAAATTTACACAGAATGGCCCTGACAGCTGCCAGAAATGCGGGAGCGAACATGCTGACTCATTTCACATGTACTGGAGTTGCCCACCTATACACAGATTCTGGGGAGAAGTGGCGAACATTCTAGTAGAAGTCCCAACAGAACTAACACCCCAAAAATATCTATTCGGAGACATTCGGAAGATCTCAGAAGTCACTAGAAGACTCTTTAACGTTGCGTGCGCAGTGGCAAAAAAATGTATATTACAGAACTGGAAGAGCGCACACGCGCCACGCATAAATCACTTTCTTAAAGAACTGGCGTATGTCAATGAGTGTGAGGAACAGTATGTAATATCACTCCAGAGGACATGTAAACCTAAAGACATTTGGGCTCCGTTCAGAGTGTATTTGTGCGAATTGGGATCGGCCAGTAATAGCCCGGCAGGGCCTTGAAGTGAGCCGGCTTTGTAAATATTATATCTCTTACTGTGTTTCTGTACTTGACATCTAAGTTACTGAAATGTATGGAATGTTGTGTTGATGAGGCGACGTGTACCAGAATCAATAAATAAAGTTTAAAAAAAAAAATGCTGATGCTTGCTCGGCAAGGTGCTAAAATCAATCGAAATTATGGAAGGTTTTCACTGGAACCTGTCTTAAGATTCTATCTCCAAAAAGCTGTTCCAGTCATAACATTTGGTGCCGAAGCAGGGTGGAATATATCCGAACAAATATGGCAAATGCTGGAAGGGCTCTTTTGGTGACACATGTTAAGACTACCTCAATCAACATCAATGACGAAAGTGCGACACAAATTATCCTTAAATTCGCTACACGTCAGAGTGGTTTGGAACTCTATTATGACAATGCGCAAGATGGCTTTAAAGTTTCCGGCACCGGCTTATCAAATCTTTGCCAACGAGTATGCCCCTAACAACCAAAATGTACTTAATTTCTGGTTCCGCAAACTATTGTCATTCTTGGCTGCAGCTGACATAAATAATCAAGAGATCTTAAACCGGCCGCAATGCGCAAAAAAGAAATTTGACAATTGGGCTTGTATCATAAATCAACAAAGCCGTAAATAATGCACCCAATAACATTTTTGGGAGGCGATCCTAAAAAATTAAATGATCAAGCACGCTATCTACTGCATTGTCCATCCCGCCATCATCGCAAACAATTTCTTAGGTTTCGGATTAACATTCTAAAAACAAAAGAAATACTCTGGTTAAGGAAAGACAAATCTATTAAAGACAATCTTTGCCGATTTTGTGGACTATGTGTTGAATCTTCGAAACATCTGCTTATTGAATGAACCCAGACAGTAAAACAACGTTCTCTACATCCCGGAAAATTTGCCCCACTCAACAACAACATGGATGAGTGGTGGACTAGAAGCATCTCTCGGAACAACATAAAACTTGTCTGTGCAATTGTGAATTATTTGGTCATGATTTTGACAGTAGATGTTTAATGTAGTGCATCATTGTCAATTCGTGTGCTTGGAATGGGTACATATTGGAATTGTGTTGCTCTTGGTGTAAAGAAATGAGGGAGAGAATGAATGAACGTTATGAAAATGAATGTTGATTTTATTCTGCATTGGCTTTTGGCAGATTTTGATGAACTTCTTTTTGAAACAAAAGTTTGTGCCTTGTGTATAAACTGTAGTTTATTTCAAATAAAAAAATTAAAAAATAAATAAGAAAACCTGTTCCTTCCTGAAGCCACTCTGTCTACTTGCAATAACAAGCAGGACACAGGGAATACGTAAAGGTGGGTCCTGGTACCGGGGGAAAAACCAAAAGGCTAAATAAAAAAAACAGGTAGATTTGAACGTTATCTGTGAATGGTGGTATAGATCCAATAGTATGCTGTACCCGACTAAATGCTAGCTGAGCAGCACAGCCACAATAAGTTGTCAAGAGCAGTTAAGTAAGCACTGCCACAGTAAGAAGTCAAGAGCAGGTAAGCAAGCGCTGCCATGGCAATAGAAGACAAAAGCAGGAAGCAAAGGGCATGTGCTCTTGGGACTGAAGAACTGCGGGAGGAAAACAGGAGCGAAGCAGAAAGGCAGGAGCCGGAAGCCAGAGAGCAAAAATAAGGGAAATCACATTAGCGGAAAAAACAAGCATCTTAACCCAAAGAGAACAGGAGAGTTGCAACTCACCGAGCGGTGTGGAAACTGCAGGGAAATAGAATGCAAGCGGCCATCTTGTCGAAATCTAGACACACTCTTATGTTGAATAACAACATGATGGAATCCAAGCATACAGCCTTTTCGAACGTCTCGAAAGAGAATAGTGTGGCGCTGTGACAGTTGACTTTTATCGTAAAAATTACTGAAATAAAGCAGAAACGAAGCAAAATAGTGGGGGGGGTTCTGTTTTTATTGGACTATTTCAAAAAGAGTGCAATTATTTGTTTTTTGTAGTATTTACATTCTCCCTTTACATAAAATAAAGTTATTGGAAGTTTAAGATGCAGTTTTTTTTTCATTGGGTGTATACGTGGTTCTCGAACTACAAGAATGGTAGGACATTGTGATTCAAGAATTTCATAGTATTGTTGCTCAATCTACTCTTCCTCATTTCAGTATCTTCCGAATAATTTGTAACATTATACATTCTCGATTCATTTAGGGTGGGGGATAGAAACAAGGTATCTGGTTCTCGACTAAGTGTCTTCATATCTCTCCTTTTTTGAACATTCTCGATCTCAATACTCAAACAGATAAAATCTAAGTAATATATGAAACTCATGCACATGTGATTGGAGATGAGTGACTAATGAAAAGAGGCAATACCTGTGTGTGTAATTCAGATGTGCTGAGAAATTATTTTTAGTTTCTTTATTGAATATGCGATCCAATAAAATACTGGGATGAGTAAGACAGCTGTATGGGTATGAGATTTAGATTTAGGATGAGTGGGTAAATTTGAAATCCTTGCTTTCTGTTTTTTATTTCCCGTAGTGTTTTCTCATGTTTATGGATACTGTTCATGAATCTGGATTTCATATCAGCACGACCCTCTTCCTCATACCAGTACTTTCATAGATCTTGATCTGAGTATTACCTTGAGAAAAAAAAGTTCATCCTTAAAAGGACTTGTTTTATTAATGTGTAAGATATATTTGATCAGAAGTGAAGTAGGCATGATTGAATGTTCTGTAGGTAACAGAAACCCTATATCACGTTGTCACTCGTCCTCGTTTTAGTATCACATCACTACCAACTCACTCGTCCTTGTCCCTGTCTAACCACATCTCGCTATTACTCATCAAAGTCCCCAATTACCCTACCTCACTCTTCTTCTTATAGTTCTTAACTACCCAACCTCACTCTTCTTCATCACAGTCCCCGACTTCACAAGTTTAGTCTCCCACTAACCCCTCCTCATTCTTCCACGTCACACTACACCATTACTAATTCCATCTTATCTAGTGAACACAAAAGAAAATGTAGTATAGAAAGACTATTACAGTTGGTGGGAGGTATAGCATAACATACCCCTTGAAATTAATTGACATTTATTTTGTTAAGGTGTATTTCATTAAACGTGTTTCTGCATATAAGGGTGGATTCAGCTTGGTTGGAGTTTGCATTTAAAAATACTGTCCATTTACAACCATGGTATTTGTACACATCAGAGTTACTATGCTCTGTTTGAGCATTCGCCACAATGAGATACTCTAGTACTTTTATCACTCTGTTCTAAAAACATTCCACAATGCAAAGAAGACATTTGAGTATTCTACTTATGACTTGAAACCTGTCTGCCAATGAATACAACATGCATAATAAGGTGCAGTTTCTGAAGTCAACGTACCAACATATGGCAGACCACTTCCTATCATTATAACAAATCAAATGTGTGACGAATCTGAGGATATCGTCCCTTCTCCCCTAGTGGGAGACCTTTCTCATGGGGCCAGGGCGGTGCATACAGGGTACAGGTGCACCAAGGGAGGATCACATGGGGAAGGAATCCCTCTATGGGTTCGCTGACTACCATTATTAGAGGACGCAGTATGACCCTGTTTCAATACCCTTAAACCCTTCTACTCTAAATCGTCCTTCCGCCTCTTTAGATAATGTTACTGTGTTTTGTTGTCCAGTTAGTCAAGCCAACATACATGACAAGACTGAGAGACCAAAAAGTACAAAGTGTTTTTACATATAAATTATAAACTGGTAGTGTGAAGAAGAAAATGACTGGGAGTCTGAGGATCACTCTGGAGTAGCCGAGTGAGCCGTCTAGCTTTTTTACCAAAGGTGATTGGTCCAAAGAAGCACAACTATACCACGCATGAGTCTTGAAATGGATTGGCTAGGATACAGCTGAGAGAGAGAGTGGTCCTCTGTGGAGGAACAGTGGGTGCTGTGCAGGAAGGCAGCTGACACGAGCCGCAAGGGAAGACAAATTGAAAGGAAAGGGAGAACCTAAAGGTGGTCCACCAGGAGAGGACTACTCGGGTTGCCAACAAGTGAATCCTCTTGGCGTCCCAAGCCCCAGCGAAGAGTGTAAGGATACCATGCAGCTGGGGAGCATCAGAAGATTGCCCAGCTGCTGCAGACCAGAATGCAGGCTGTCTGAGGAGGTCCGGGAAAGCTGAAAATAGAGGGTGTGGGACCCTGAGTGAGTTGTATACTTGGCAGGAGAGTGAACCAAGCACATACAACAAAGCTGTCCGAGCCTGGAACCTGCACCCAAACTAGAGAACAGGAATAAGAGGGTCTGGGATCCTGAGTGAGTTGTATACTTGGCAGGAGAGTGAACCATGGTCCTTCAACGAAGCAAACAAGTCTGAGACCTGCACCCAAATAACAGAATAAGAAGGTCTGGGACCCTAAACAAGTTGTGTACTTGGCAGGAGAGTGAACCAAGTGAACGCAACGCAGAAGTGCAGGTCTGGGTCCCGCACCCATAGGAAAGAAAGAGGGTCTGGGACCTTATGAAAGAAAGAGAGATACTAATGAGAAAACGCTGGCTTGACAGGAGAGTGAGCCAAGCCATGTAAAGTATTGTGAGTCTGGGACTCGCATCAGCATCAAGATTGAAAACAAGAGGGTAACAAACCCTGGAACTAACAAGAAGGAATCCTACACTTGATGGCAAACTGTGCCAAGTACTAGGATATAGAAAGAGGAGCAAAAGACTCCTTACCTTGTGAATTACACAGCAATATTTTATCTAAGAGAAAAGGGGGCTCAGGATCGCTAAAGAATGAGCATAAAATAAGGGGAAAGGAACATAACCCTAGCATTGAAATCTTGTATTTTTGGAACATTATTTGGCATCACTTTTTACCAGAGCAACTCCAAACCTTTCTGTTGCTTGAAAACACAAATAACACTTTTTTACTTTGAGATGAGATCATCCTTGCAGAGTTACATTAGATTGTTAGTGTTGGGGACAGAGGTAGGTTTGAGACATGATATTGACAGACCTTTCTAGTTTTGGATTTCCTGACAATTTCACTTGTTTTCTTTGAGGGAGGGAAACCCTTCTTATCTTTAGGGACAAAGAGGCAGTTTTCCAACCTTTTATTATTAAATAAACCCTTTCTTCTGCACCCTTACATATGGTGTGAGCTGTGGGATTAGTCCTGTTTGACACAAACTGGGGAACCCCAAGATGTTATAACTTGGCCCAAACAATCTCAAACCCTGAATTTTCCACTTACGAGAAACCATTTGTTCAGAGTCTCCCCCTGTCAGCAAACCCAATGGGCTGGGAACCCAAAGGTACTATACCTCTTTCCCAGGTGGGTCTAAACATCAAAAAAGAGCTCTGAGAGCCCTGGTAACCCCTAATTCAGAAGGGCCATCCCAGACTAGGAGTCATTTTACACCCTTTGACCTCCCTAACTTTCCTCCCGACTGAGAAAAATGTAGAGGGGTACAGTTACCAGCTCCTTTTCTCACAGGTCTGTCGGATCCCTATTAAAGATGAGACTCCCTGGATCTTCGGGTAATCATTCCTGAAAATTCTATCACCTATCTGGTCCCACCAATAAAATCTCAACTAAAGAAGGGTCTGGGAATATTACCCTTGTTCCCTTGTATGGAAGGATTCAAATGAATCCTTCTAAACTACTCTGAAGATGCCATCATTGTTGCGAGGGGATACTTGTTGAGGTATTTGATATACAATCTCATCATTGTTGATCAACTCACTAGAAACAAGACCCAGAATATTTTTTTTTTACCAAGGTAAAGAACCTCTTTCTTCCCCAGGGAAGACCTTGATAAAAAAGCGCAGTACTCACTATAAAATCAATTTGTAAACCCGTGTGGGGAAAGAATGTTCAAAGGAAATCCAGGTCCTTAGGTCCCATGAGGAAGAGAGACCGATTGAAGAACAGGAACAGGGAATTGATGATAACATGTTGAGGGATCTTTCCAACATAAGAACTCTCTCCAGATCTTCCATCAGCAACATTCACACTGAATCCTCTACAGAAATGGCCAGGGAGCATTGTGAGGCTCTGAAGAATGGGTATGTGTGCAGTCCACCCACCTTAACAGGTGACCCTTTTTATGGGTTTCCCGGGTTCCCCAGGGAACCAACTCTGGAAGAGGAAAAAGACCCTGATGCTCCTCTAAGTTTCTCTCCCAGCAAAGTGAGATTCCTCTACAAACCTACACTGAAAACACCAGCATTTCTGGTTCCCCACTTTATAGGCAAATGGTCCCTCCCCAAATGTAGAAAAGTAGGAAACTCCCTTAATAGAAGCTTGAGATGGACACATTCCATCTTTTTTAACCCCATCTCCTACCTGAGACCATACAGGGAATCAAAACAAAGGAAGCCCAAAAAATCCCCCTCAATCTTTTTCCATTCTCTGTACCCAGATATAACTGATGAGGATAGAGACCCACTGATCATAATGGGGTACTTCACTTTCTTAAACTAATTGACTTGGAAGTTCAGGTATTACTGCCACTAATAACTATACCACCTTCCTCAATATGTGAACATGAATCTGAGTTGAGTGGTGTCCTTTTTTTTGACCATGAACACAACCTACAGTCCTTTGTACTATAGGTTTCCAGCCCTGAGGAGGAAGATCTTCGTTTATGGCACATCCCTTACTTCCTGTATCTAATTGGGCCCAAATCGTTTTTCCTTGCAATGCCACTGGGATTCGATACAGACTCGTATCCCCAGTACAAAGCATAACATCAGGTTTTCCTAAAAATGCTGCTTCTGTGGATTAAACAGATAAAGGCCCTTATTCACAGAGCGTTTTCCAATGGGGTTTTGCCATTATAAAACGCGTCTGTGAATTAGGCTCATAGTGCTTTCATAGGAGGGCTCAACACCTACTTTTTTGTTGTTGTTGATATTTTTGGATAATGCAATGGGCAATGATGTGTAAGATCTTGAAAACACCCACAGATACAGCATCCTACATCCAATTAATGAAAATGTCCCCAACCTGCACCAAACCAGAGAAAGAGAATGAGAGGGTCTGGGACCCTGAGTGAGTTGCATACTTGACAGGAGAGTGAACCAAGGGCATACAACAAAGCCATGTGTGCCTGGGCCCCACACCCATATGGGATAAAGAGGGTCTGGGACCCTATGAAAGAAAGAGAGATACCAATGAGAAAACAATGGCTTGGGAGGAAGTACAGTATTGCGAGTCTGGGACTTGCACCCAATTGGAGATTGAAAACGAGAGGGTAATAGACCCTGGAACTAACAAGAAGGAATCCTATGCTTAATAGCGAACTGTGCCAAGTGCTAGGATATTTGTAAGGGTAGGTTTGAGACACGACAGTGACTGACTTTTTAGTTTTGGACTTCCTGACAATTTCACTAGTTTCTTTTGAGGCAGAGAAGCCCCTCTTAGCTTTAGGGACACAGAGGCATTTGTCCAACCTTTTATTATTAAATACAAGTTTATACCCAAAAGCATGCCACCATTGTGTCCGAGCCTTACTTCTGCAACCTTACAAATGGTAGGCCATGACCATGTAAAATAGGAAAGGCTAGGGCAGGTAGCCTACAAGGGTCAACAATGTGATAAAACACCCTTTTGAGCACATGCTTTTTAATGTTGCATCTCTTTCTTGCACACGTGATCTGCCTTACCAGTAACGTCATTCATGATACCATAAGTGATGTCATATGTGATATCATCAGTGAAGTAATTTGTGATGTCATCAATTTACTTAGGGGCCGTGCAATGTGGGCATCATAGTTAAAATGGCGTAGCTTCCAGCATCTGGCAAATTCTATGGGGGTTGTTGCATTAAATCAGCACCGTAACGTCACTTCAAGTAAAGTTTCTAAACCGACTTTCAAGGGTTTTGGTGCATCAATTTGTTTCAACTTAACGCTGTTTCAACTAAAGTGTTTTCACTGAATTTAAAGGGTTTTGTTGCACTGAACTTATTCACCTTACCTGTCCCTTAAATAAAGTTTCCTCACTGAACATATATATAAATATATATACACACACCCACACAACATTCATATAGGCTCAACCGTACATCCTGTCCCCTATCTGCCCGAGAATAGGGTTCACAGAACCCTGATACACACCCCAAACTGATCAGCTAAGCATCCTTTATGTTCTCTTGCACAATGTGACGAATGTATACCCGGGCACGTGGGGGGGGGGGTCTTCAGAATACCCCATGCAGGATTCTCCTCAAAGACACTACAACAGAGTCCCTCTAAACTGGACCCAAAAAGCAAATAGCCAGGAACTACCATGTCCTTAGGACCAGGTTATTCAAGACTACAGCTCCCATGCAGATCTAGAAACCCAAACCCCAAAGCACATTTTGGAATGTTTTCCAGGGATTCAGGGAAAGATATGCAATGAGGAAACAATAGCACATTCAGAGAGGCCCCTTAGTCAACAAGTGCAAAACCTTTAAGGGAAAACCCTAATTTATTCCATCCTCTCCTCCCTCCCAGAAAAACAGTGTTTTTGAAAGAGAACATTTTTCTCTCTCCACTGCAGCATCTCATTTATGAGAGAGGGTCACTTTGATCCCCAGAAGTGGGGATGTGTAACGGAGTGAGAAAGGCCCATTGCCCTGGAAAAGGGGAGTAAGTAATGAAGAACCCCAACATGGGGAGGTCTTTTGAACCTCTTGGAAAAGGGAGGAAGTCTTAATCCCAACAGCAACAGAGGCCTTTTGTTCCCCAGAAGGGAGGTAAATAAGACCCCCATCTGCAAAAAAACCTGGTGTTACTGGCACCAGTATTTCCGGAGCCGGTAATTCCTGCAATTCCCTTCATGGAGTCCCATGGTACTCCATGGAATAGGGATTTACCGCCCCTTCCACCACCTTCAATATCCCGGTAATACTTGGATATCAGACGGTGGAAACGGTAGGTCAGGAATTACCGGCAGGATACCGGCAAACATTTAATGACCTGTTATGTTTTCCACTAACCTTTTTGTTACAGCTATCCTAAAACAATTTCCATGCAAGTCTTATCTTTTACTTCTCCTTACTAACACTCCTTAACTATAATTAGCTGTCAGTAGTTGTGTGTAACCTCGTCCGTGTGACACACATACTGCATTGTTTTTCTTACATTTCCAGTATCATACACATCATCTGCCTGGTGCTGCGCCTACAGCTGTTGTGAGAGCTTAGCTTATGTTAAAGTGCACAGGGAGCATGAAGTGAGGTGGTAAATTATCCCACTTACTGATCCTGTATTCTCTGCATTGATATGGGCTCTGGAGGACCAGCTTCACTGCTCATGGTATAGGCTAATACTGGTCATGATTGGGACTCTCAACTTACACCCCTTCCACCTAATGGCTTCCTGTGGACCAGCCTGTTGAGCAACACCCTGTGTCTGCAGGCAGATTTGCAAAATGTAATGTGTTCCAGGATGAGCTCTTGCCATCCTGGATCCTGAAATAATTGGCATGCACAGGACTGTGCAGACAAAACGTGGCTGCTAGCGCTTGGCACTACATAACACAGTGCTCCGCCTCACAGCAGCCGGCTTAATATCACCAAACCAATTTCTTGAGAGTTGTGGAGAACCAGAAGTAAGACTCGCACCAGAGGACATGGTTCAACACTAACCTTTATTTTAATTCAAGTAAATGTCTCACTAGCCCTATTGCTAAATGGAGGTTCTTTTCATGACAACTAAAAACTAAGGTGCTAGTCAGCATGTTAAATAACAAAAAATCAGTCCTGCGTCCTAACCTGTCCAACTAACTGGCCCTACCACTCGTTGAAAAGGAAACAAAAATGAGAGTAAGTGTTTTCCACGCTGGAGTTTGGCAATGCCTACTAGCGGACTCATTCTCCTGCAGGCAATCTTCAAAATCAAATGTTCATCCCTGGACATGGTTCCTAGTCTGGGTCACCACATTGGTTTTCAAAAGAAGAAATCAACTTCACAATCCAAGTCTGTCTCAGTACCTCTGGTTACAAAGTCACTCAATTTATGAAACACACACGAACAGGCACCACCTTGTTCATCAATGACTCTACCGAGGGAACCCATATTGCATGCAATCTTTAGATATTCCAGGAGAGAGTGAGACTCTGGTTTTGAGGCACTGGCCGCCAGAATAGGATAGCCTAGACAGTAGGGGGTTCTCTATCACTAGATTTGTTCTCACCCCACTGGAGGGATAGGGATGCTGGGGCAAGGGAGGAGCGAGCCCAAGGGTGGCCGAGGGTGTAGACAGGGGATCCCCTTAGTCAGACCTGCCTACAATCTGCCAAACCAGTTTATGTAATTTAAACTCTTCAATAATCCTTGAAATTACCTCTGGAATTGTTAGTCATCTATGACACCGGCAGGGAGCAACCTCGAATCTCCTTTTCTCATCAGGACAACACACATTGGGCCAAGAACAATGTTTGTCAGGCTATCCAGGCAGGGCTCAGAATCGCTGATTGTTTCTCCTAGAAGTATAACCAGTCCCTCCTACATGCCTCAAACCTCTCACAGAGCCACATGATAAAACTTCCTTCTGTGTTCCCCCCTCACTCACTCTCTGTTGAGGCATTTCCATAACTTGGCTTTCCAGAATGTTGCTGACATCATGCAGGGGGCTCTTCAAGGTTAGGTTGATGTGATTAGGAGCAGGAAGGATAACAGGTAGATTGTTGATTTCTGATAGGGTTCCATGAAGCAGGGAACACCATCCCTTTGCTTAACAAGGATAATGCGGCTGCAGGAAAGTGTTGAGATACATGCTGACTGTGAATGGGAGTGAGTTGGGGATGGGCTGGGCAATCAAAAAAACTGCAATCCCCAAAACCAATAAATCTCCAATGTGCCATACCTCTGGCCCCTTACTAGATACTGATCTCTTCCAGAGCTAATTGGACATCTCTGCCCAAGATCTAAAGAATGGCACAAGCGCCCCGGAATCAAACAACTTATTTTTCCCCTAGTCAAGGAACGTGAAGGCTGATGTGTGTAAGTGTGGGCGCTGGCATGAAATGCATTTCGTGAGCGTGGGCAGACAAGATGGGCATCAGCGGTAACCGAGGATATTATTAGGAGCTCATGAGATGTGCGGTCCAGCAAAGGAGAGAGTTAGCCTGTACTGGGTGCTGACTTGCTTAAGTGGGTAACACCTATTTCAGCTGCCCTGAGGGGGATGGATACTTAGGAACCAAGCTAGTGAAGTGCCCGGATGCAGGATTATGTGTGGCATGAAAGTTCGTGATTTATATTCTCTGGAGCTTTCAGAGACGGTGGGAATTGCAATAGTGGCATGGAATAAAATAGTATGGCCTAATGCAGTTTTTAGTGTTAAACACCTTTGTACACAGCCAGTTTATATTTGTGTAAAAGGCCAATCATTAGTGAATGAATTGTGTGCATATGTGGATCCCATCCGCTACCTAACGCATGAGAATATTTCTTAGGTAACTCCTCATTGCTAACTGATGCTACATCCAGAAATATTCACAAGAAAGGATACATAAAAGCAGCTTGTTTATTAAGTCAAACATATTTAATCTATAGAACCTCCCCTACCGCCCTCCAACTCTGCGTATACCGGAGTGCATGCATCTTAAAAAGGAATTTGCAACATGTACACAGTGTTGACTCATTGGGGGGGGGGTTGTTGTTTCTTGCCTGTGGTGTCCTTGCAGTACAGTGCAGAGTAGTCTCAATCATGTTAGTATGAACCCCTGATATTAAGGGATATTCATGTAGCTGTTCATAGTGATCTTGAGAGACAGCCTGTAGCATTACGAGAGGAACATACAAATACAATTATGCACTAAAGACCACGGAGGGATCTCTAGACCATTCCCTTTGCTACAGAGGGAACGAGTAATACATGCATGATGTCAGATTCACAGAAATTAGAACTGTATGCTTTGGCATGGTGCCATATGCTTCCCTGGCTCGGAATAGGATACCTCTAGGAAGGGGGAGAATGGTCAGTAGGGTACTTTGGTCTGAATATGGTAATAAACAAGTCTTGGCTTAAACTGGTAGATTACTGGTTATGGGCATTTATACCCTAATTAAGAAGTCATAGTTTGGGACCCCCTTGAATATGGAGAATCTTTGTACTTGTCCTAAACTGCCGGCATGTACATGGGTCCAATGTGCCAATGCAATATTTTAGCATAGGAGCACCTAAGATACAAAGGACAAAAGTGAGGTCCCCGGGTAGCTTACTCACATATGCAGGACATGAAACCTTTCCATCTACTACTGCAGTGGTTCCGTTTTTCATCTGGAAGACTTCTGACTCCTACCACAGTGTGGACTGTGTCTTCAAAGAACCTCTGCTGCTTCACATTAAAAAGTCTAGCAGGTCAGACAGATACTGTATAAGGTGCACTTCCATCTCTTTTAGGCAGATGTTTACTCCTCTGCTTCTTTCTTCGACCATCTGTCAGAAGTTATTACAACCGCGGCTCACATCCTTGCTTCTTCCTTCCTCCGGCCTCGTCTGAAGAAAAAAAGAAAAGCAGTGGAGTAAACATATGCCTAAAAAAGAGAGAGTTAAGATAGAATTGCACCTTATAGATCTTAAGAAGACACACTGGTAGACCATGTGAGTGGGTGCCAACTACGAGACCCAAGAAAATAGAAGGGTGTATCGAAATAAGAAATCAAGACCAAAAGAAGATTGAAGAAGAGAGACATACTCCTGCAGAATAAGATGGGACCCGTAACACAAATGATATATTTTATTTATATTGCGCTTGTACACAAGTGTTTCAGAGTGCGACCAGACAAGGGAGGGGAAACAAGGGAGAACAAAACACCGATCTTAGTAGGCCCAGTGACATTGAGAATGTGCAAGTGCATAAGAAAGGGAAAAGGGAAAAGTGCAAGGGAGGGGGGAGAAGTGGGAAGTGCGGAGCAAGGAGAAAAACTGATAAATTATGATAAAAAAATGATGTTGCCTCTGTAAATTGTAATCCCAACTAACTGTGTCAGGTTTTAGTCCTGAAGAAAGCGGATACACTGACATTGATCCTGCTGAAACCGGTCGACCTGAAAAGAGGTTCGGGGTGGTGACCAGAACCCCCAAGACTTCTAGAGAGATTGCAAGCTTGGTTAAAACACATTTTTATTTTATTTAGCAGATTAATTCTGCATAGTTTCCTGTAGAATTATATCTATACTGAAAACTTCCTTTTTAATTCCTTGTTTAATTCACACGAGAAGGAAGGATTAAAAGCATATTTGACTTCCTGTAGTGTGTATTTATTTTTATTTTTAGCTGTGAGAAAAGCAGTGAGTGAGTGAAGGGTGAGTCTCTTCTCTATCCGCTAACCTAGATAGATAGGCGGCACAACAGTGCTGACTAGGGAGACTGCACTCCACTCAGGGAGAATTGGTTTCTTTTAATAGGGACATTTAGTGAGTTATAGGACACTATATACATGGAAGCTATGAATAATGAACTCAAACAGTTTCTGTCTGTGTTGTGTGATAAATACAGGAACCTAGTAATACATACACAATGGGCAATGGGTGCAGCATGCACTATAGAAGTACAGTATTTTTAGTCTGGTAATACAGGACAGAAAAATAATAAATGCAAACTTATCAGGATCTTGACTAATGTTAAACCTGGAATCAATATCTATCAATAGACGACTTACTATACGCGTGTGTTAGTAGAATCAATACATATGTATTTGTATTTTATTGAAGTTATAGCCCTTTAATCCAAAGTGCTTTACATAAGAGCAGGCAAAATACAACAAGCATTAGATGGTAAATGAATCCTAACACGAAAACAGTTTAAAGAACAATTTACAACATTGCAGAGGTGAGGAGGGCCTAGGGAGGGGCAGGGTGAGCGAGGGAAAGGAAGGAGTTAGTGGGGGTAGGAGCGGGAGGGGAATGTAAGAGTGAGTGAGGAAGAGGAAAGGAAAGAGTGGGACTATATGAGAGCAGGCGGTGGTGAGGAGGAGGTAGAGAGGGAAAGGAAGAGCAGTGGTAGGAGGTGAGGAATGAAAGTGAGGGAGAAGAACGAGAAGAAACGAAGTGTGCTAGGGAGGTGAGTGAAATGGTAAGATTTGAGAGAAGAGTGAAAGGAAGGGAAGGAGGGGGAAGAGCAGATTTGAAGGGGGAGGCAGTTCCAGTGAAAGGGAGCAAGGAGTTGGAAAGATCGGAAGCGGGAGGGGGCACAGGGAGGTGGGGGAGGAGAGAGTAGGAAAAGATTAGCAGAACGGAGAGACCGAGAAGGGGTATAGAAAGTTAAAAGGGAGGAGAGATAGGAGGGGCAAGACCATGGAGGGATTTCAAGACAAGACAGAGGAACTTGAATTTGAGATGGGAGTGAAACGGGAGCAAACCTAAAGAGGAGAGAGAAGAGGAGATGGAATCGAGAGGTGAGAGAAGGCAGAGGGAGCGGAGGGCAGAGTGGTAGATGGATTTGAGTGGTGAGAGATGAGAGGAGGGGAGTCCAAAGAGAAGGGAGGAACAGTAGAAGAGTCTGGAGAAGATGAGGGAGGTGATTAAAAGTTTAGTAGCATGAAAGGTAAGGAGGGGTCGAATTTTACGTATGTTATAGAGGTGAAAGCGACAAGATTTGGCAGTAAGAGAAATGTGGTGAGATAGAGGTGAGAGTCAATATGGAGACCAAGGTTACGGGCATGGGAAGGGAAGGAGAGGGGGGAAGCCTCAATGTGGAGCCACAATGCATATACATCTGAGGCACATACAGGTAAACTCCAGTAAGAAGGAAAGAAACAACATCACCAGAAAATGACAGTAACATTAGAGTTGATCATGTATACAAATTAACTGTGTGTTTGAGGTTTGCTTTTCACTGAAATTCATAGGTTTTTACCAATGCACCCTTAATTTGCAACAAGTTGCTTATATTATACTCACTCCAATGTAGCAGTCTAGAGTCCGCAGGCAGTATGAAAGTCTGCAAAACATCAGGTAGCATTCACAAAGCACAGAAGCACCGGGACAACAGAACATGTTGTACCCTTCAACCAACAAACACATATCCATAAAACAACATTACTTATAATTACTACACCCAATTATACCTTTTTGTACAAATCATTATTTGGAAATGAACACATTAATTTTTCATGTAGCACACAATGCCTCATTACAACCCTGGCGGTAGCCGTGCCAGTAGTACCGTTGCATTCGGGACCGACATCCGTGAATGGGCAATTATCGGTCCATTCTGAGTTCGGCGGACCAGTAATTGCCCATTTGCAGGTGCCGGTGTGAACGCACTCCCCATCCCCATTCTGGCCCATAGGGCTGGATGGGGAGCATGGATGCACCGGCACCATTCATAACGGTGGCGGTGCATCCATGAGTTGTGCTTGCGGGTGCCTTCCATTCCGTCAGGGCACGCCTGGCGGAATTGAAGGCATCTGCGACCACAACTCGGAGTATGGCGGTGCAGTAGCAACAGTGCCGGCGCCTTACCGGCACCGTTGTTACCGTACCGCCATACTCATAATGAGGCCCAATATAATGGAATGGACCAAGCACAAACCATAACTGTACACCTCTTATTACCACTTCAGTACAACTCTTCATACAGACTCTCATACACCAGCTGCTCATTCCAAAACAACCTCTTACCAAATAGTAAGTACACTGTATTTATTTCTGTATTATTACAATTTATTATGTAAACATTTCTTATAAGTGAAAGGCACTATTTCTTTTTATTTTAACAGATATGCAAACACACTTGAGTGGTTGGAAGAAATCGTCCCAAAAGAAGAAATGAATGGTGATAACATCTCTAATGGTAAACAATGCATCTTTCAATATAATCAAATAATGTAATTTATACAGAGCTCATTGAAATAATAAGATCTTCTTTTTTTTATAGCACATGCTTTACATGAAGAAAGAACACCCCAATTTAATTATGGAGAATCCCAAGAATCACAAAGACAATCTCTATCCCCAACTGTACATAATGAAATAATGTTGTTATCTGCAAAATTGTATAAACTTAGTAATGATTTAAGGAACCTTTAAATTATGTTAAAAATCAAGTCATTAGAAATGTTCCTTATCACTGTCCTTCATGTACCTGTCCCACTGGCTCTCAGCAATCACCCGCATCAAATTCCCAAAGTCTAAATAAAAAATGCTTTGATGAAAATTCACTCCCTACCTCATCTCATGATAATTGTATATAAATTCCAAATTCTCCTATTTGTGTCCCATTCCGATACCCCATCACTTTCATAAATACATTTGTTTTGTATACTATAAATGTGTTGTACATTGTTGTGTTCTAATTGTTTTGGGAAAACCTCAATTAATAGTCTGCGGACAGTACGACTGTCCAGGGTGTCTGTATACAAAATGAGAGTGTCCATGGATATCGCGCTTTGTCCGAACAGGTCCGTTCTCGCATGATACACTTTTAATTGGGCCGCCGACAGCGCACCTGTTTGTGGACATCCATGCGCATGCGGCCAGTGGTCTCCCACCCAATGGTGTCCGCGTATGGCCATCAGCACCGCGGATGTCGTTATGTGACCGCACCCGTGTGGTGTGGCAACGTGTCCGCAAACAGTGGCCGTTACCGCGGCTAGTTTGAAACCACATTTCCGGCCATTCTAGGGTGTTTCAAGTTGAAAGTGTACCCTTGCAGAGCTCCTAGACCCAATCTTAATTGATCTGGCAACTTTGTACAACATTCCAAGACCTATTATCGACTTGGTAGTCCCTGAACAGTCACGCGGTCCGCGGACGGTTCCTCTGAAGGGTCCCACCGATTGCGTTTAGTCATTCTCAATCAGGCTACCCAGGAGAGAGCACTAGGGCAAGACCTGCTTTGCAGAACTTTGACAACTCAATACAGTGGCATTTGTCATGGCCATTCCTCCTTCCCAGGGGCCACCACTACCACCACCACAACAACCATCTCGAGGGACTGGACAGGGGAACAGGTGTCGAGATGCAGATGAGGATGAAAAGGAAGAGCAAGAGGAGGTAGAGGAAGTGCCTACCTTCAGCGCCCGAAGTCCTGGGTGTGGTGGTTTTTTACCACCATTGGGGGTGTACGAAAGGCTTGGGCAGCCAAGGTGAGATGCACTGAGTGCAGGGTCACACTCAGTCATGGTTTTTTACCACCATTGGGGGTGTACGAAAGGCTTGGGCAGCCAAGGTGAGATGCACTGAGTGCAGGGTCACACTCAGTCATGGAAAACCTGGCTGAAGTCCTAATCGACACTGCCATTCACCGCCACACCAAATCCAACAACTCAGGTGCTCTGAGAAAGGCTGTTCCTTTCTCAGCGAGAACTGCTCGACTGCTCCTGTCACCACACAGGCTACTCCTGTGGGGCAGAGGATCCTGGTGGCTGCCTCGCAGGCCATACAGAACACTATTGACCCTTACCTTTTCAGGTTCACAGTACTATGTTTGTACTATGACACACCAATCTTCTGGGAGGAGCCGTTTTGTAGTGCTTTCAAGACCTCGTTTAAGGAGCATGAGAAACACTGCGACCTACCTTAAAATGAAAGCCCACCCAACATCTTCCCCTGTCCACCTGCCCCTCCGTCTCAGTGGTTGGTGTCCCTTTTGGCCCTTCCCTCCCCCACCTTACCTTGCATCTCCAGAAAAAAAACAAAAAATGTCCAACAAAATCCAAAATCACCAAACACAAAAAAACAGTTCCTTTAGGAGCCACCTTTCAGAGTCAAAAAATAGAAAACAATATCACAGGTCGCTTTGCAGCCAGCATAGTTCACGGAGAGTGTGGTAGTCCGCAGACATCTGGAAAATTCCAGGCATGGGGTGGGAGAATTAAAATCATTTGAAATGTTTTTCTTTCAAAAATGGTTGCTTTTAAAAAACCTTTTTTTCAATTTCTGGCTTTTATATATTTTTTTATTGTGTTTTTATGTACTGAACTAACAAATGTTCTACTGAACTTTATTTTTCTAACTTTTGCAAAAAGTGCTCTTACTTTTATCAGTTTTTCCTTTGTTTAATTCAACAACTAAAACATACTTGAATCCATATTTTATGTGTTCACAAAAACTGCTTCAATGCATTTTGAACATTTTCAAGAATAAATCTGACTGCCCACATCAGTCAGATGCACTCCATCGCTTTAAAAAATGTTCATATCAAATTTGATATTTTCATTATGAAAAGATGTCATGGCAACATCCTGCAAAAAAATACTCCAACTTTGTTCATGTTGCGCGTTGCTCTTTTCAATTTGTGAACAAAATAAATTTGAATGCATCAGAATTGGTCTTTGAGCTATTCTAGAAAAGACATTCTTTTCACGTGGAAACAGTTTCATCAACTTTCCAAATGTATCCTTCATTGCAAACCGCAATAAAATTCTGGTCACATAGCCCAAACTGTTGCCTGCACAGTGAACAACAATGATGTCCGGATGCTTTAAAGGAACCATATTCTCACAAAATGGGAGCAAGTCCTCCCACTTCATGCTCCGAACTCCACCCCATAAAATACCAAATTCTTGAAATCCAAAGATTTGCAGATAATTCCCATTGCTCACAATACATCTTCAACCAAAGGAAACAAGAATCAGCCACAATCCAGACAGTGTGCATTTTTAAAGCCATAGCCATAGCCATCTTCACAGCACACGACAATCTTGATACGCAGTCTTCCTGCATACCACACCCAGCAAACCTGATTGGCTGATCCCCCAATGTTCGCAGACATCCACAACTGGCTGCGGTCTCCGCAGTCCCCTTTCAATGCCAGGCATCCTTAAAAGATCCAGATGGCAGGTGCGGTGTCTGCGGACTACCGCCTTGTCCGCGGATGGCATGGGCAATGAATGGGGTGAGGAGATTTACAATCAGGTTAAAACATTTATTCTGTAATGGTGACTCTTAAAAGAGCCTTTTTTTGTTTTTCGGTTTTCAATAATTTTATTTTTAATCATTTGAATCATTTGTATATCCTATACCTACTAGAAAATGCATTACTATACACTCCACATTTCCCAATTTAAGTTGTTCATGTGAACTTTTTCAAAGCATTTTTAACATTAAAAAGACAAATGTGATTCCCAACATCATTTAAATGCACTCCATCGCTCCAAAATGTAATCTGCACCATCCAACATGATATTTTCATTCTCAAAAGATGCCATCCCTGAAGCAGTTAAAAGCACATACACCTTTATTAACAAGCTTCCTAGCTGTATCCATGTCTGGATTTAATGCATTTGCACATCTCCATATTTGCCTTGGATTAATTACAGAAAAAAAATCTGTAAAGAAATATTTCCATTAGGTTTTTCAAGAAATCCTTAATGGCAAACTGCAATGATACAGCAGCCACATGGTCCAAATTGGTCCCCCCACAATGCACAATCATAATGTCTGAATGTTTAAAGTGAGCCATAATCTCACACAATGATAACGTTGCCCAGTTTACCCCAGAAACTGCATGCCAGGAAACATCCACTTCTTGCAATCTAATACTACCACAGATGCCACAACATTCACTATAAACCATCAATGCTTGCATCCAACAATCTTCCACCATCCACACACTCTGCTTCGTATTATCAATAGACACATTCATCTTCACTGCACAGAACAAACACCTGCCACCCTGTCTTCCTATAAACCACAACCACGAAATGTGATTGGCTAATCCCCACAGTCATCTTTCCATGCCAGGCATCATTAAATGTCTGATGACCGCTGACTACCGCAGACCTCGTAGCAGAAGGCAGCCCTTCCACCCTTTCTACTGTCATGTTTGCAACACTCCCTCTGTGGCTGGTTTCTAACAGTCACACATCCATCCACCAATCACATCCAAAAACTCTACACCTAACCCTGTCGTCTCAGTTCAACACTTCACATGTACACTTGAACTCTGTGAGTACATATCTCCTGTTAATCACAGCCACCTGCATCAAAAACTACTGTGAAACTTTCCAAGATTTCTATTTGCAGATTCAACATGTTGACACTGTTTTTGTCCCCTTCCCTTTCTGTGCCCTGATGCCTAGGGCTCTGGCACACTACAAAGAGATAAATAAATAAATAAACATCATCTGCATCTAACAAGACATAGTACAGGTATGCTTATATTTTTTTAAGTATTTTTCTCAACTCTTTTACAAATGTATGGATACAGGGTTCCTGCCACTTACCCCGTAATAAGCTTCTCAATAAGAATATTCTCTTTCTTAACCACTTTATCAAATGCCATGTATTGCAGCATTCAGAACCTGCTTGCATCAAGTGGAAGTTACTGGCAATGCAGTGCATTTAAAAAAAAACTTTTTAGAAACATTTTCATGAAAGTAAAAAAAATGCATATATGCAGTTACAGCAGCACTGTGTATAACTTTTTTGTAAAACAAAGGAAACACAGATTGAAAAGATGTGTACAACATTTCTAAATGGCACTTGGTGTGTGTACGTTTAGTATGTTGACAGTACATCCATACTGGCCACCATGACCCATTCCAATCTATAGGTGCTTATGAAGTCATGTTTTTTCTCCCGCTTCTCCCATTACACAACTCGGACTACAAGAACCAGAATGCAAAAAAAAAGAAACTGGACTGTAAGATTCGAAAGTGTAACATTTATATGAAATGAAAAATAGAAAAGGGTGCACGTTTAAAAATATTTCTTTTAGGAGGATTTTCATTAAAGTAAAAAAAATGCATGTATACATTTATACAGCACTGTGTGTAACTTTTTTGTAAAAAGAAAAAGCAGATGCAAAAGATTTGTACAACATGTTTATGTGCCACTTAGTGTGTGGGCATTTAATAACTTTGCAGTACATGCATACTTGGTAACATAACCCGTTCCAATCTGTAGGTACTTATCCACTCCTAGTTTTTTCTCTCCAGTCTGGGACTTGCAGTCCATGTTTTCTAATGGGGAAAAAGTGCAACTACAACTCCCACAATACTAAGACAAAAACTAAGACTTAATAACCACCTACATATTGGAATATATCATATTGGCAAGTAACCATGTACTGCCAACATATTAAACTTTCATACAAGTCCCACTTAAAAATGTTCTACAAATCTTTTCCATCTGATTTTCTTTTCATTTACAAAAAAGTTCCACACAGTGCTTCTATAAATGCACATATGCATTTTTTAACTTTCATGAAAATGCTCCTAAAAAGAAACAATTTAAACACTAAGCATTTTCCATTCCATATAAATGTCACACTTTCCAACCTCACTCATTGCATCCCTTACACTACCACCATTCTCCACCTGCTCACACATGTATATACGGCCAAAGTATTTATATACAACACATCACCTTACATTTAAAATACTCTTCTTTCCAAACCTCTACTAAAAGACACCAAAAACTGTGCAACAACAATCCGCCATTGCATCACCACTAGGCCACAGTTTCCCTATTCTTTAAAACACTGCAACACATTACAATTACATTGCACCACAAAAACAGCACTTCTTTCATTAAAATCAGCAGCACTAAAATAACCTAGACATGCACCCTTTTCTCACACCCATTTTTGCTCTGCTTCTTCTAATGTCCCAAACAGCACTACTCATACTCCAATTGTTCTAACAACATAGTTAACATACTTTTGTACATAACCCATAACACAACGTTATTAACTCTTTTTCCCAACAACTCCTCCTACCTTCATAAATAACAACCTTTGTTACTAAAAGTACTTGACCATTACCACATATACCCACTAACTTTATTTTACAATTACAGGAAAGAAGATTGCCAAACACAGCTACAGAAAAAAACGAACACTATTCAACATCCTACAAAGTACATTAACATATCATGTATATCTTTCTAATTGTAACAATGTACTTTCACTATATATTAGCCTAGATTATTCTTTTCGAATCAACATTTATTTTACTTATTCATTATATTGCAACATTCACACTCTTTCTATTCCCATCAAAACACCATTATAACACCCACTGTTTTCCTCCAAACATCATATCCCCACTTATTCAATCACACAACCACTCCCTTGCTCACTAACCCAAGCCCATCACACCTGTACAGGCTATTACTCCCACAACCTTCCCAACCACACCCACCATCCCACTACACAATCACACAGCTCTATATTCATCTCTACAATCATACCCACACATTCATGCACAATACATGCATATACATTCCACAACTTTCAAACACAAACTTTCTTTTTTTTCCCAACAGACAGAACAGAATGCCTACTAAAACGCAACTCTGTAGAAAACAAAAGGGAAAATAGAGCAGATAAGAATAAAAACAAGTCATATAGTCAGTCACATGTAAAATAATTTATAGAAAACATTAAAACAAAATAGCTAGAAACCTCCCTCAACAAAACGAAATCAGCGCCCACTAAAGAAAGTAAGGCCCTTCTTGCAAAAACTAAAAGTAAAGAAAAATATACAAACAAAAGCAGACCTACTAATGAACCTAACAATACATCTACCAATGTTAATGTAGCCACAGTAAAGCATTCCATAAAATGTATTTTACAAAAAAATATTCCACCGTAAAGTTCTTCACAATCTTACAAAAGACAGCTTAAAAGTCACGATCTACCCTAAAAAACTAGCACAGAAGACTAATCCTCGAAGCTCTAATTGACAACGCATTTCTACTAAAGTGAAAATTGTTTATATTGATTTTAAACAGAATGAAACCACTAACTAAATGAATCAATACATTTAAAAAAGTACTTCTAAACATGTGCAATGTCAATATAGATACCGTTTCAAACTTCTGTGAAGGTGAATGGGTTCACATAAGCAACACAGAACCACATTGAAGAGGCTTATAAATAAGAACAACATAAAAACAGTTGCCATAGAAAGTAATGGCTGAGGGTATGAAATGGTAGGAGACACCATTATGGCAAAAAAAAAACTTATAGAAAAAACCTCCCCAACAAACTTTCAACCAATTGATCCTTTCGCCAAACAAACCATCCAGTGTACAAATGGACATGCAGCACAATGTGTAAAGTACACCAACAATCCTTCAAATCTTTACGACAATTCCTCAATCACTATCTGAAACTAAAAGACAAAAGTAGAACGGAAACTTTACAAATCCTGGCCTCCTGTCCAGTACGCTGTCACACTGGACTGCGAGGACATTCATTAGCCTGCATTTCAGGAACTGCTTGCAAAAGCACTTTCACACACCATCCGCTATACAAAATCTTGTGCATAGACTATACTATGCAAATAGTCCTGCACTAGAACTGCAAAATTTAAATAACATTTTCCTGCATGGAACAGCCAAAGAACTCCTTTGAGATATAGAGCACATCCAAAGTAAATATTTGCAACTGAAGTTGACTTAGAAAATTCTGTAACTTCAGAAAGAAATTGCGAAAGCCTCACAAAAACCAACCTCCTAACAAGCACATACAAAAAAGAAATAGCTAAGTTTCAAAACACACCTGCTGAAATACCAGACCAAGTATGTCTATTGTTGCAGAACCTTTTATTAGAAGAGCACACAAATAGTACATATAGCTTACAAAATAGAGGAAAATGAGGAATCCCAATGGTTCCAATTAGCTTTATTTCTAACAGCAGAAAATAAATACAAAATAACTGACCCCTCAATAGTTTGCACGTACTGCAATACAAAGCTTGACAATAATCAAATGCTATCACGTATTGTCACTAATAAATTAGAAAAATTGCCACTTCCTAATGCTCGCCAACAACTTAACTTGTATGAGAGCATCATAATCCAAACAGTACGCCAATTTCAAGCTATAATACGCCTTCAAACGAAAACGGCCAAATTGCTTCCATCTAAGTTACTAAAAGGGATTTGTGGCAAAGTAATATATTTGCCATTAGATCTTAAAGAAAATGTACACACTCTAGTAGAACACCGGCCAATAGATCAATCTTTGATTGTACTAGTTAATGGTGTACCAACAAAAGACAAAAGAATTTGGTAACAACTAGTCAACTTAAACAAAGTTAGACAATCCTTACAATATCTGAAAGAAAACAATGAATACTACAAAAATATAAACATAGAGGAAAACTTAAAAGAAACCACCCAAATAATTCAAGATTCACCAGCAACTGGCCAATTTGAATGTGCAGATCCTGTTACTGCAGCCAACATTTTAGACCAGTGTACAATGAACCAACTACACTCCAAAGACACCACTGAAGATGCATTAGAAACATATCAATTGCTTCAAGCCAAAGGATGCCCAATGAGCAAATGGGAAAAATGTGTATTTGCACATTTTTTTCCTCTACTCTTTCTTACAGGAAAAGGAGGAAGACATGATAAAAGATCCACACAAATTACTGCATCAGAATATCGCTCTTTACAAATGTATTCTGAAGACACCAGAATCAGACAAAATGTACAATACATTTTCCACCTCCTGTTCGAAAGTGAACTAGCAACTCTGTTAGGGAGTTGCACACACATTAAAAAAAGGCTCTAATTTTCTTTTACATGTCTGCTACGCAACTGCATTAAAAGATAAGACAAATGTTATGTTATGGTATTTTGCATTTATATAGCGCTCTATATATCATTGGTATGACCTCAAAGAGCTGGTAGGTTGAACGGCTTTGGGGACAGTAGTCCAGGTCAGTTGAGAGAGTAGGGTGTCATAGGGTGCTTGGGTGCACCAGTTATGTGTGCAGCTGATGTAATTGCCTGATGGTAGCTGCATCCTAGCATTAGGTGTGGTGGTATTGATGTCTGTTGAATGTATGCAGTCTGGCGGGTGGACACCAAGACTGGGTTCTGGCTGGGTTAGGCCTGTAGGACGCTTATGTGTGCAACTAGGCCGGTTTGTCAATGGACATAGCTGCGTTTTAGTAGAATGATGAGGTATTCATGGGGTAATGTTCGTATGTGAGCAGCTAGGCTGAATTGATCGAGGGGTGTAGCTGCATTCTAATTGTGTGGTGTGTAGAGTAGAGAGTAAGCATAGTGATATTGGATGAGAGTGTTTGCATGGAGTTATGATCTAAGGAGATCGATATACTGCATTTCAGGCATGCGGTTGCTTAAAGGCATGGTCTAGTAAAAAAATGTATTTAAAAAATAGATAGGCAACATAAAAAAAAAAAAATACTAGCATTCTCTTTTTTAAAACTTCCTATGTAAAATTTTGCGCTATTCAAGCTCAAAATTCGCAAAAGCAAGCACATGGGCGCATCCATTTTGTGAAATGGATGCTCTCCTGTGCTGGCTTTTGCTTTTGCGGCACTAATGAAGGAAAAGCCAGCCAGCTGTAGTAAACAAAAGCTACCGCTGGGTGGCTTTCCCTTCATTAGTGCTGTACGTGGAGGACGGGGACCGGAGACCAGAGCAGGAAAGCTGCAGCTGAATCTCGGTAAGTGCTATTTATTTAAAAAAATAAATAAGCACTAGCAGGGGTTTTTTTCTAAGTTTTCTGGGCTGGAGGAGCCCGGAAAACGTAGAAATAAAACCGCAGCTTTAAAAACGTTGTATTTATGTTTGCGGTCACTTTTGAAGCTTGAATAGCTCAAAATTATACATAGAAAGTTTTAAAGAAGAGAATGCTAGTATTTTTTTTTATGTTGCCTATCTATTTTTTAAATACATTTTTTTACTAGACCATGCCTTTAATAGCGAATTAATACACGTGTTCAGTGATGACATTGTTCGGGATCTCATTGAGCACTAGTCATCGGGTGCTGGGGTTCAATCGCTTCAGAAGGTCATGGTTTGTATTACGGAATGAGCCAAGTTTTTAGAGCTTTTCGGAACGTTATATAGTCTTGGGTGTCTCGAATATGAGGGGGAAGCAAGTTCCACAGAGTTGGGGCCAAGGTTGAGAAGGCAGATCCTCCAATCCGGACAGCATCGCCAGTTCCAGTTCTGGTAACTACTGTCTGATCGTCTTCAACACACCAAACTCCAGTGACATGCACTTGCCCTGTAAGCCTACCTTAAAAACTTCCTGTATGATGGCCATTGTGGGTACAGTTCCTAAGTTGTCCCATAAGATTGACAGGATTATCAGGTAAAGCTGCAGAATTAAACCGCCAGAAGGGTCAAGGCACCCCCTCTCGGCCCAGGTTCAATGACCATAACACAGGTGAATGTTCTGATAACATTCTAGAGAAGAGCATTCCACTGCCATCTGCACCAAGGTTGGTCCCACCAGGACATACTCTATCCACGAGAACGTGTTATGGACCAATGAATAGAAAGAAGATTCCCTGTCCTCAGGGGGCAGTACCCACCACACACAGTTTAATTCAGTCATGCCCTTCCACACTGCACATGCTGCATGCGAAAGGGTGATCAATATAAGGGCTCCTGGTAATGACCCTATTATGCCTAAGAAGGCTATATTATCCTCAGATACAATTGAATGGGTCACTGAACAAGCACGACCCACTGTAGCTCATCTGAAAACGCAGATCATATAAATAACATCTGGTCTCCCACCTTGGTTGTTTCAACAAATTTCATTTTGATTCGAAGCATATATACATATTTACTCAGTGGTACAAACAACACAGAGCACCAATTTTAAACACATGGGGCCTCCTTACGAATCAGGCGTTAAGGGGTTAACGGCGCCGTAAACGGCGCCGACCCTTAACGCCTGATTACAAGGTCCCTTAGCGCCATGGTGATATTAACGCCTGCTTTTTGCAGGCGTTAAAATCCATGGCCCTAAGGGACCATGGTGCTAATTACGCCACCGTAATTTACGGTGGCGTAATTAGCGCCTTCCCCACTCCCATTATGCCCTATGGGGCAAAAATGGGAATGGGGAAGGGTAAAATGGGAAATGGGGATTTACCGCCCCACTCACCTTGGAATGGGGCGGTAAATCCGCCATCCACCATGGTGTAAACAAAGTTTACACCATGGTGGTAAGGGTACGACCCAGGCGGTAACTTACCGCCTGGGTCGTAATGAGGCCCATGGAGCAATATAGATTGCAACACATACATCAGCAAGTTGCATTCCTTGTGGTTAAGTGCAAAGAGTCAACACAATAAAAATCCTACTGTCGAGGTCAAGCACGGCAGGGGTCATGTTATATAAATAGATACAGTGGTTACATATAGTGAACAAAATTATACAGACAGTGAAACTATTGTAACACTGTGGCCCTCATTACGACCCAGGCGTTGGACCATGGTGCTAATAGCACCATGGTCCATGCCAGTAACTTACCGACTCCGAGGTTGGCGGGCGGTAATTCCCCATGCCGCCATGGCCCTCCCCATTCCCATTTTTGCCCCATAGGGCTCAATGGGAATGGGGAAGGCGCTAAGTACGGTGCCGCAAATTGCGGCACCGTACTTAGCACCAAGGTCCCTTTGCGGGTTGGTTTTTTAACGCCTGCTAAAAGCAGGTGTTAAAGTGCCACCCGCAAAGGGACCTCGTAATCAGGCGTTAAGGGTTTAACGGCGCCACCACCTTTTACGGTGCCGTTAACCCCTTAATGCCTGGGTTGTAATGAGGACCAGTGACTAAAAAGACAATGTCTACACCACAGTGTTTCAGCCTTTTTGGGGCTGGAATATAGCCCTGTTCTTGTAGGGGCCTTCGTCAGGACAAAAAAGCCTGTGACGTCTGGGTGTTCAATGGATGCATGTGGGTAAAACGCTAGGCCACAGGAAGCTGAGTGTCAATCTGGATAGGTTGTATCCAGTATTGGGCTCTTGTCAATGACCAAGGTGTAGACATTGACTTTTTAGTCAGTGTTATAATAGTTTCACTGTCTGTATAATTTTGTTCACTATATGTAACCACTGTATCTGTTTATATAACATGACCCCGGTCGTGCTTGACCTCGACAGTAGGATTTGTATTGTGTTGACTATATGCACTTAACCGCAAGGAATGCAACTTGCTGATGTATGTGTTGCAATCTATATTGCTCCATGTGTTTAAAATTGGTGTTCTGTGTTGTACCACCAATGAAATATGTATATATGCTTCGAATCAAAATGAAATTTGTTGAAACAACCAAGGTGAGAGACCAGATGTTATTTATATGATCTGTGTTTTTATATATGCTACAGGAGGTCGTGCTTGTTCACTGACCCATTCAATTGTATCTGAGAATGTATGCAAAAGAGGCATAGCATTCCTCACCCAGCTGTCTTTTGTCCCCATCTAGGAATGCATTAAGATCCAAAGCCCATACAATATTGGCGTGCATATACATATAGCAGCTGGATAGGAACTTGTCAAAGAAAGGATCACACACATTAGGAAAACAGACTTTGACAAAAGTATCTGGGATGTGGCCCAAAATCCCAGATCGTCACAAATCTACCTTTCAGGTCTACGACCTACTCCACCAGTCAGAACCTCAGCGATCTATGTATCAATATCATAACCCCAGCAGGATAAGTAAATTGTGATGTATAGTAGCTGTTCGTATCACAGGAACTAGCCGACGACTGCGTACCTTACGTGGTTTAAGCCCACAAACATTCCAGCTCACAATTCTGCAAACTGCCATGACCCAAATTCCAGAAAACGCAGCATGCCACCCCTCTGCTCCTTGCCCCCAGGAATCCGCACAGCTAGCCATAAGCCAATCACACTATCCAGAGACAATTGTTCAAATAAGCCCCTTTTTTCCTCCCACCACAATCCCAACCAGAATTCCCAACAACCCCGTCCCCACCCACAGTGCCCATCCCCTTACCTTGCAGTGAAGTTCACCACCTGTCATGGTGCATGCTCCCAAAACCCTGAAACTGGTGTGCCCATCCCTGACTTTGGCTTCCTTGGGGACTTCCCAGGCCCCAGCTAGGCTCACCTGGACTTGGACCTGGTGCCGCTGGCGCCAGGCTCATGGTAGGTGCTAAATACATGGGCCATATACTTGGCTCTGAGAGGCTGAGCCATTCAGTACAGGGTGTGGCTTGGGACTACTTTACCTGGAGACAGGATACGGTTAAGGGGGACTATTTTCCTGGGACTACTTGCAAAGCTATTTAAACGGCACCCTGCAAACTGAACACGCTTCACGTTATTCTGCACTCCTGTCACGCCCGTCCAGAGTCTTCTTTCCATCGGCACCTGAGAAAAGAGAAGAACAGGAGTTAGAAACACATTGAAGGCCTTACCTGCAGAACATCCTGATCTCGCCTTCTGCTTACCCACGGACCGCAGCATCTGTAGAAGACCAGAACTGAAGGTACCCTCTCGGGTAGCTACTCACCTGAAATCGGCCACCTCTAGGAACTCCATCGAGCAGTTCTTCATCATCCCAGCATTGCGCCGCAACTCAACCCGTCAAGCGGCTCTTCCATCTTCTTCCTGGAACTGCGCCGCACCTGCCGAACAGAACAGACAAAGCAGGTTAGTCACACACAGCAAGGAAAGCTAAATACAGCGAACAATGAGCGTGCCCCGCACAGCACTATACTTAACAGCTGGAATCCTGCTCATCATTGTCAGGAGAGTCACCCATCATTCGAAAGCCGCTTAAAGCCGCACCTGGAAAAACAAGAACGAACATTAGCTATCTCGAGCAGAAAGACTTAAGGCAGCTATTTCAAGGAGTTATTGGAATAGAGACTTACCTGCTTACTCTGGCCTTTCCACTTCAGCAATCTCCATCGGATCAATGAAGTAACTAGGTACTGGAAAGACTGTGAAACCGCGCCCCTGCCAGAGTGTGCAGTATGGAGAGCTCGCCCATTAAAAACCAAGACAAACATCTCCTGAGGCAAGAACGAAGGGAAGACGCGAGCTAGCACCCTCAGTTAAGCAGAGCAACACCAGTGCAGACATCATCCTTCGAACATGAGCACGCCCCCGTGGAGACCAGGTGAGTGTGACACCACCTCACTGCCTCCCAACACAGGCCAACAAGGGTAACCACCCGGGGTCGCCGGACTCCACCACCTCATAGGCCTAAACCAGCCGACTACTAACAGAGGAAGGCCAACATCCCAAAAACTCCTAGCTGCTGGATCAACTTGTTACATATGCAATTGTACATGCACACTCAACACGCCTACATAGCCAGGCTCCGGAAAAAAAACAAATTCCCCAAGCCCACCTAGATACATGCTTCCCTCCCTATAGCAGTCAACATCCACGCCACCAAGAATTAGCAACTGCGATCCACCACAGCAGATCTCAGTCACAAGCTCAGCATAGCATAATGTAGGCCATGTTCCCGGAGAGCATGCTGTACCACCAAAAAGAAGAGGCGAGCCCTCTGGTCTGATGGGGTAAAGTCTGGATAGAACAAGACTAGCTCCTTCGTACTGTAGATTGCCATGTTCACGAGATCTGTCTACAATCACATGCAGATCCCTATAATTCAACAATCGAGCTATGCCGAGTATTCTGGCCCGGTCTGCCCTGTCCACCAGAAACTGATACGAAAGTGGGTGGGAGTACCTCCTGAATACATTTCTCCATTAAGACCTAGATGTTATGCTGTGGCACAGTCTCAGTAATCTCCACCATCCGTATATTGTTTCTACGAGACCTTGCCTCCAAGTCCTCATTCTTCTCCTTAATCTCTTTGACCTCTCTCTGCAAAGTGCAAATCGCTGTCACTACATGGCCTGTGTCCTAGAGTACTCCCACCCTATGCTCCGCCACAGAGATCCAGCCACTTTCTTATACATTCCTGCAAGCGATCAACCTTATATGCCATTCCGTCAAGCTTGGAATTGATGGAAGCAAATCCACTCTGCATCTCGGCCAGCACTAAGGCCAGGTCCGAAGTTAGGGCACAGCTGCTGGAGTTAGATCCTGCATCCCCGAGGCAGGTGGATCCTTGCATCTCCAGGACAACGACATGCTCTCTCCACCAGCAGTCAGGCTCTCCATGTGGGAAAATTGCAAGCAGGATTGGCGCTTGTTACCCTTCGCCATGTAAGGGACACTTTAGATAGAGTGGGCTCAGCGTGTAAGCTAGAGCAAAGGAGTGCAGCAAACACAAGCAACGCTCCCCAATAGTCAGACAGCGGCACCCCAACAGTAGGCAGGCTCCCAACAACTGTCCCAGTAGAAATACAAAATGCACACGCCATCTGCCATTGCGTAGCATAGTTCCTTTTTGGGGGAAACCAATATCCACCAGGTGAGTCCACAAAGGCTGGGCCGGGCGCAGCCCAACCCCATGTATCTATCAAGGCAGAAGCTCAAATCAACCAAGTCACCCCCACAATGCATAAATGGGTCAGCAGTAGGGCATGTAGTACAGTTTGCGCATCAAGCAGCAGGTTCTGCTTCATAGACTCAAATCATAACTTTACCCTGCACATCACGTCCCTCCCATCAGTGCTCCAGCAGCCAGTATTCCAGACGGGGAAACACCACTGTCTAATAGGAAACTATCAGGAAACACTTGTGTATAGGCACGTTACAAATGCCATATCATATCATATAATACCCGCTTTCAAATGTAGTGGCCAGCCGCAGTGGACCAGGTGAGCAACTACCAAGTCCTTCAATCCTCATCAGTCTCCACTCCACTTCTCCAATACAGCGGCAGTCATCCCCACTCCAAGTAGGATTTCAAGACTGGAAGCACCAGAGGGAGGCAGTCCTACACCACTCTTGTTGCTTCCGCACCACAGCTGCAGTCTTCCACCAGATTGTCTCAGTATGCAGGGGGGCACAGCACACCACAGGGTGGGTGGGAGCCCCCCATCCACTCTGATCATAGGTGCAGGGTCACAGGTCCACACAGAGCCCAGTCAGTGGTGCGGGGCACCGCACAGCCCCTGCTGTCACCGTCAAGACAGCCTCTCCAGATGGTCACGGCTTGGTGCAGACAATCGCCGACCAGTCTCTGCCAAAAGTTGGCATCGCCGCACTTCGAGGCGCAGTCCAGTGCCGCACCTCTCAGCCGGCTACCCAGGCCACTCCTACTGGGTTGCAAGACCACTGCACCAATGTCCTGTAAGGCCACCAAAAATGGCCCAGAGTTGTCCAGCAGGCACCTGGGGCTCCTCAGTCTATGTGCCCCACAAAGAGTCATCAGTGTAGAAGATAGACGGCCTCCCCCGTGCAGTGTTGCATCAAGGAGCTCAGCTAGCAGTGGCCTTCTTGGTCGTGAACTCACAAGCGCCCCCCTGGCTGTAAGTGTTTGTTGAAACTGTTTTTTGTACCTTCCTACAACCCCCTCTCCCACCTAAAGTAAGCCTAGCTGCTCTGTTTATGCTACCATATACTTCGGTGGTAAACTCTTATACGAAGAGTTGAGTAGTGTACTGTCTCAATTGAATGGTTTTACCAATCCCTTAGTTGGACTTCAGAAAAACGGTCCCAAAACTTGTCTGTCTGTTAGCAAATTTTGCAGGAGATCACTTAGAGGATCTTTTTTGCTACTGCTCTGCCAAAAAGCAGATTCCGCTACCAGTGTACACAGTAGGGTGGCTTGTGATTCCACCTTGGAACCCCCACCCCTTTCAAGCATGATGCTTGACAGTTGCCCCAGTTACCTGGCGCTTGATGGGCTGATGTAACTTCCTGCAGGATGCCATCTGCTGGTTCCCCTGGTTTGTACTGTGTGACTGAAATGTTGGCCAACCCAGGTAGGATCCTTGGTGAGCTTCCCCCAAGAAGGCAATTGTTACACACACAGTCCTTCCAAGGAAATGTGTAGCTTCACCCAGGACAGACTTTTAACAAGCTGTTACGGTATCGAAGTCTAGTGCAGCCTTGCAAAAAGAGGCAACGGAAAGGAGGCATCCTAGGGTGTTCACATTAGGAAAACGCTAAAGTGAGCCCCCTCACCCTACACCTCTGCTTCTTTCTGGAGTAGATTTTTTTTTATAACTGTATTTTATTGGTTTTACAATTATGACAAATACCAAATACACTTATTGATTTCGCAACAGTAATCGCATGGTTTGTCAAACAAATAGTGCTGAACAGTAGCAAAAAACAGATTTTTACATAACTTTTCACTCCCTCCCCTTGTCCCACCCTCTCATACCACCCCCTTTGTCATCCCATTACAAGTAAGTCAAACGTCCAAGACCAGTTAGCCCTGATGGGCCCCTCATTAGGGTCTGTGTGGGTGCTCTGCATAGTGATTGACGAGACTTGATATGGCCGGCATACTGCCACGTACTACTTTTCACTCAATCGCTTCTAGCAAAGATTCCCGGTATGCTGTGTAGTGTTCTATAAAGGGAAACCAGGTCAGGTCAATATGCTTTTGCGATTCTTGCAAGGCGGCGGTGAGACTTTCCATCTCATATATGGCGTGGGCCTTGGTGATCCGTTCCCTTTTTGTTGGAAGGGTTACACATTTCCATTTGATCGTTAAAACACTCTGGCTGCTAAAAGTAGGTTACGGGGCATGTGTGATAGCAGGGTGTATGAGTCCACCCCTTCTGATTCAATGCCAAAGAGCACCAAGAGTGGGGAGAGTGTCCTAAATATGCCATCTACTGCTCAAATCCACCCTAAGACTGTCGCTCCAGTAAGTTTGGACATGCACTAATTTCCACCATTGATGCCAATAATCACCCACCTCTCAGCATCCTCTTCAACAATATGGAGAAGTACCTTGAAACATCCTAGAGAGCCGGTGGGGGGTGTAGTTCAATCTCATTAACAATTTCACATTATGCACTTTGTACTGCATGGAAATTGTCAAGCTCCATACTCCTTTGTGTATGGCCTTCCACGTATTTGGGCTGTTTTGGAGCGCCAGATCTGTGTCCCATTTTGCCTCAGTAGCTGGTCTAGTTAAGTGGCCTCTGGTGAAGAATGCACTATACACAGCAGCAATCAATCCCCTTGAGCCTCGATTCATTGCTAGGACCTGCTCGAATGCAGTGAGAGGGCGACATAGGGAATCACCCCAGCGAAGGTCATGTAGGGCACTCCTCAGTTGCAAGTACACTAAGGGAGCTATTGTGATGCCATGCAACGCAGATTCTAGCTCATTCTTCGAAAGATGAGACCCCTTCCTCCACATTTGCCTGGCCCTGACCAACCCCTCATATAACGGTTGGAAGCGAGGGACTTCACTAAGGTGATTGCATATAGGGGGGGACCAGATACAGCTAAGGGGGAAGACTACGTCGTGATTCCTTTCATGACTTGTGAGGGGCGCCAAATGGTCCATAGCACAGGATGTTCCCGGATTCTGCGGGGCATAGAGGAGCGATGAATCCACAACCATTCACTCAGGGTGACCGGGGTGAAGAGAGTGTTTTCTAAGGATACCTATTGCTTTTCTGGGTTTTCCCACAAGTGATCGGAAAATTCTAAGTTGGGAGGCTTTATAATATTCAGAGAGATCTGGGAACCCCGCGCCTCCCTTACCCTTCGGTTGGGTTAATGTTGTGTATGGGATTCTTGGCTTTGAATCTGCCCATAAGAGAGGCCTGTAATTCGCATGAAACGGGTTGCCCAGGTTTGGTGTAATCTCAACCCCTAGGTATCTGATGGCCTCTGTGTGAATTTGGAAGCCCCATTCTGCTGTGAGTTGAGGTGGGAGGGTAGTGGTTGGATGGATGGGTAATACAATTGTTTTCTTCAAATTGGCTCGGAATCCTGATAGCCTTCTATACTCCTGCATAGTTTTCAAGAGGGCAAGGATGTCATTTAGGGGGAGCCAGAGGTCGCAACTCTAAAAAAAAAAAAAAGTTTCTCTTTTTTTTTAATTGCAAGCTCCTGGGCTGTGGCCAGCACCATGTGGCACTTTACTTCTGGAGTGGCTGGATTTCTTGTTCAGGCCCCTTAAAAGAAAAAGAAGAACAGGAGTGCCACAAGTCTAACACTTTCAGCACTGACCCTAAATAAGAAAAAATAGGAATACCAAATAATGTGTCTTTCTAAAATTCTATACAATAATTGCTAGACTCATTAAAGGTTTATTTCAGGCACACTTCAGGGGGTGAGTCACTGATTTAGTCTGTTCTTAAACGCCTCAACTCAGCCTTTCATCCTTCTGAGGTCGATAAATGAGTACCAACACGGGTTGGGTGATATTGGGCGTATATTTTTTCTATATAAAGTGCTTAAGCGTAAGTGCTATATAATAACACATCATTATCATTTGCTCATGGACGTCTGCTTGCATTCACAGTAATTTGGTAATATGGGCCTATACACACTGATCTTAACGATACATATGGCGATCCATTCTTCTATGAAATTTACATCACATTATAGTGATATCGTAACCATATTTTTCGTAGTGTACAATGCTATGTGATGCCACTTCCTGTTTTGTCAACGGGTGAAAGGTCGTGAGGTCGTGTTCCATCGCTTCCTGCGATATCACTTTGTGGTGGGGTCAAATGACATCACTTCCTGTGATGTCATCAGGGGATCAAGGGTCGTGTGATGTTACTTCTGCTACCCCTGGCATTTTGGTGAAATGGCGTCCCTGGGGCAGGGACAGAGTCTATTGGGCGTGTGATGTATGTAAGGATATCATCCGCAAACATGGCCAATTTATATTCTCCCCCTCCTCCTTGATATGCCGTAAATTTGTGGGTTGGACTGCACTTTTTGTGCAACAAGGCTTGATTACCAGGGCATAAGGGCATACAAGAGAGGGGAGAGTGGGCAGCCCTGCCTTGTGCCCCGAGTCAGGTCAAAGGAGTCGGAGGCAATGCCATTAACAATGACTTTCGCTGACGCGTTACAGTACAGCGCACTTGCACCCCTGGTCCAGACCTCCCCCAGGCCAGCCCATCTCATTACTGCGTTCAGAAAATGCCATTCGACGCGGTCAAACGCCTTTTCGGCATCTACGGACATCAGAATGCGGCATTCACCTTCATTGTCAGGAACGGCCATTAGGTCCAAGGTTTTACGGAGATCATTCTCTCCTTGCCTGCCTTTTATATATCTGATTTGATCAGTGTGGACTTGTTGGGGGAGAACCAGAGCCAGGCGGGAGGCTAGGATGCTGGCGTAGAGTTTGGCATCCACATTAATTAGTGAAATCGGGCAGTACGATGCGCACTCTGAGGGGTCTTTGCCCTCTTTGGGAATTACAACTATTCTTGATTCGGCAAATGACAGGGGTGCCTGACCTGATTCTAAAATTGAATTGAAAAGTTTAGTCAGATGGGGGATGAGAGCATTACAGTTCGCTTTGTAAAATGCCGGGGTCAACCCATCCTGCCCGGGGGCCGGGCCTGCTTTGAGGTGAGAAATGGCATTTTTAACCTCCTCAGCATTTAATGTGTGTAAGTTTTCCTGCGCTATTGGGGGCCGGGGAAGGTCCGACAAATACTCTTCAATATCTGACTTCCCTTCTTTTCAGCTGTGTATGAACTAGTGTAAAATCTCAAACTGATCTGTTATGTCGCGAGGGTTAGTCAGGATAGAACCTTGCTCACATTTAATTTTTTATAATGCTCTATCCGCTCGCTGTCCGCAGGCGATTGGCCAGCAGAGTGTGGGCTTTATCGCATCTCTCATAACATTTCTGTTTCAATAATCTTAATTGCGTCAGGGCCCTCCTTTGCCATATATTTTTCAGTTCCTCCCGAAGTGTGTTGATGTTGTCTAAAGCTAAGTCCACCCCTGCCGGTTGTGCTCAAAGTTTTCGTTCATGACACGTAATCTCAGCGTTCAATTCTTCCTCTATTTTTAACTCAATCTGTCTCCTATGTGCTCCCTCTGATATCAGGATCCCCCTTATCGTAGCTTTCCCCGCCTCCCAGATGTTATTTTTGGGGCAAGTCCCCTGTGTCATTTATGTCAAAGTCTTTTTTAATCGCTTCTGTGATTGTGTCTTTCAACACTGGGTCTTTACTGAGGTAATCATGGCACACTCATCTCCGTTCAGTGCTGCGGGGAGGGCCTAAGTCTAAGGCCCTCATTACAACTCAGGCGTTAAGGGTTAACGCCGTTGTTAACCCTTAACGCCTGATTCCAATTTTAACGGCTGCTTTTAGCAGCCGTTAAAATCCATGGCGCTAAACCGCCTTGGTGCTAATTACGGCACCGTAATTTACGGTGCCGTAATTAGCACCTTCCCCACTCTCATTATGCCCTATGGGGCAAAAATGGGAATGGGGAAGGGTAAATGGGAAATGGGGATTTAACGCCCCACTCACCTTGGAATGGGGCGGTAAATCCGCCATCCACCATGGTGTAAACGTAGTTTACACCATGGTGGTAAAGTTGGTGTACTTACCACCTGGGTCGTAATGACCCCCTAAGTCTAGTTTACAGAATTCATGGTCGGACCACACCCCTGTCTCTATGGAGGCATTTACGAGCAAGTGCTCACTTTCTGCCCCATTGGCAGATAGTCGATTCTGGAGTATGTGCGATGATGGGGGGGAGTAAAACTTGAAAGTTCTATCCTTCGGGTGCATTGCCCTCCAGGTATCGATTAGATGGTGTTCCCTTAGCTGACTTAAGAATCTAACCCCCTGGAGAACATTTGGGCATTTACCCTCACAGAGTCCCAGTCCCAATAGGGCTCTACCACGATGTTGAGGTCTTCTCCACACACCAGCTAAACCCCCAAGAAATCGAGCAAAGACTCTGTAAATTGTGACTGATTCTGATTAGGGGCGTATGCAGAGCACAGGGTGACTGTAAGAGGTCTTAGCGTGCCCTTAAGAGCTACATACCTGCCCAGACTGTGCCTGTGAACGCGCTGTATCTGGAGGCCTATTGACTTCCTGTACAGAATGCCGACTCCTCCTTTCTTCGCGATTCCTGAGGCCCAGACCACATCTATGTCTCTTCCCAGTATCCTGCGCTCCCCCCCTGGATATATTTAGTTTCCTGGACTAAGAGAATGCCTAATTTCGATTGTTTAAATTGGCGCGCCAGCATCAAGCGTTTATGTGGCGAATTGAGGCCCTTGACATTGAGCGACCCAATTGGAAATGCGCATGTCAAAGAAGAGTTTTATTTGTCCCTTTGGGAATGGCAAAGCGCTGGGGCAGTGGTTGGAGTGGGCGGGAGCGGTGTTCCTCCTATTTTTTTAAATTAAGTTTTACTGTCCCTATACTTTTATTTTAAAAAGTAGCTGTTTCAGAACGGTTTTGTTTTAAAATGAAAGTGTAGGAAGAAGTTGAAACTTGCACTTCACTGCACTGAATGTTCCCTTGTGTTTGAGAGTTTGTATTGCGCGTGGGAGGGGGCGTGGTGATGGAGTTTCTGAGGAGCGGGGGCTGGCCAGTAGGGAACATAGTTTCACAACTTCTTTTCATTCACTTCAACCTCTGTGCTGGGGAGACCCAAAGGGTTGCTCCACACACATGTTCAGTTATGCCAGTAGTAAGAAGTATACTCTTCTGGGGTGTTGTAACTGGCCTCACCTTTTCATTTATGTGTAGGTGGATAGGGGTTCCATTGTGTTTACCGAGGCCTATTACTAGCCATGGAAACCTTGCTACTAATGTGTCCTTGGACATTTGCATGTTGTGGCCAGTGGATATGTGGCAGGTGATTTCTAGGAGACAAAGACTTTTTGCAGTCTTGAAACTAAGGAAACAGCGGCTTGTGCTCTGAGAAGCAGGGATAATAGCAGGGGAATATATTGGGGGTCATAAGTATGGCGGTATATAGTAAGTGTCGGAAACTCAATTACTGCCACTTATACCGTACTGTCGAATCTTGAGTCAGAGGTAATACTGTCAGTGGTAATACCATCAGTGGTAACACACTCAATGGAAAGTCTGCCAACTGTATCACAGCCGACGGTATTACCATCAATGGTATTACCGCTAAGATAACAAAACAGCATTGTTGTTATATCGCAAGTTGGGATACTGCAGTAATACCATCGAAATTGTGTGGTGATAATGGCAAAATCACAGCACAGTTACCTCTACCTGAAAGGTGGACATAAATGCATACATGTGATGGAAATGAGGCCACAGGTTCACCCAATGCACTGAAGAAGGGTACATAAGGCCCACACGTTCCCCAAAACACACTTTGCAACACAATCATGCTGTCACTGGCTTCTGTACATGTGGACATCCAACTGCTCAAGCTCTGCATTGAGCTGAAGGACTGGAAGAGCAATATAAGGGAGAGGATGCAGAGGAGAGGAGGGGCATGTTGGGGGAGGAGACACCATGCAAGTCGAGCGCCTACACCCCAGGTCAGGCCCTCTCCATGGACCTTGACAGACAACCAGCTGCTCACCCATGCCGCCTGAACAGGGAGACCATTGCTGAGCTGCTGACCCTGATTCAGGATGACAGACAGCAGGATCAACATAAGGACAGCCTTAACACTGTTGCTGAAGCTTATGTCGGTCCTGCATTTCCTGTCAACTTGCGCATTCCAACACACTGTGGGCACAATGCACGACATGTCCCAGCTCACATTTTCCAATGTGCTCATGCAGGTTATGGAAGAACTCCTACGCCATGTGTCCTGGTACCTCTCCCTGCCCATCAACCCGGCACAGGTTAACGCCATGAAGGCACATTGTTATGCATCAGTCCACATGCCCAATGTCATTGCAGCACAGAGTTGGTGGCACACCAGGCATCAGAAGCGGTATTCCACACCAGGAAGCAGTACCACTCCCTCAATGTGCAGGTCACCATTGAACCTGACCTCATCATAACACAGCTGTGCCTGCTTCTCTGGTTCCACGCACAATATCATGGTCCTGCGGAACATCACGCTGCCGGGATACATGGAGAGGCACAGACGGCAGTGGACGTGGATATTGGGTGAGTACAAGTGCCATCACACTGTTCTTGCAGCACAATTGACATGCCATGTGAGGGGGATATTACCACAAATGAAGATTGCATGCCCTGTCAAGGCCTTGTACATGCAGGATCTGCCCTTACAACCCGTACATGAGACTACAACCCACAGGACTAGGGTATGAGTGACAATGCTCCAGTAAATGGCCAATGCATATTCACCCAACAGGCTAGCTACACACACATTGCACTACAGGAACCACAATTCAACCATACACATCCCTGTACATAAACTGAAGAGGAGATGGAATCGCAATCAGAACACATCTGAGCTTCTCAACATCACAATCAACACAGAAAACTATGGATCACTCCTCATTAAGATTGAACTCAATGGCCAATCCAACCTAGTATTCCTCCTGATCTACAGACCCCCTTCTTAAAATCCCAACGTTGCTACGAAAATAGCGGACGAGGCCGCCATGCTATCAAGCCACCACGACAACTGCGTCTTACTGAGAGATTTCAACATATGGTTCGTAAAAAGAAAACAAATTCACAGCAAACTCACTCTGCATACTCCTGGAAACTTTGCATTTCAAGAAAATAGTAGATGTAACCTCCCACGACGCCGGACACACACCGGATGCAATTATCTGCAGGGAAGGACTATGCACATCTGTGCCACCTACAGCAATGGTATTGGGCGATCACTACTTAATACCATTCGACATCCTGTCCCAAACCAGCCTACCGGGCTGGACGGACTTACTCCATAGCAGCAAGAAAAAAACCTGTTAGAACCTGGTCCTAGAGGCCCTAACGAACCTTCTAGGCTCAACCACCCCAAGGGAAAGGGAACCCACCGAAAAAAGCATAGACACAACAGAAGACACACTCAACAATTTGATCACCAAGGCCATTGGCCAAGTAGGACCAGCGAAAACATTCAAAGCAACGCCCCAAAAACTGGCAGCAGAATGGTTCACAGATGAACTGAAAGAACTGAAACAAAACAACCGCAAAATGTAGCAAAAGAATTTGAGAGAACATTACACCCGACGAGACAAAATAATATACCAAAGACAACTCAAACTATACAAATCAACAGTCCTCAAAGCAAAAAAGTTCTACTACGCCACAAGAATAGAATCATCAAACAAGCCACAGAAGGAACTCTACAAAATCATCAGAGATAAAAAAACATTCTTTCTGCAAGAACTCCATCACCCCGACACAAGCACTTTGTAACAACATCACCAACCACGTAAGAGCAAAAATAGACACAATTCAGGAGCCCATCATCCTACTTGGCCAAATACAACCAGGATGGCCGAATCACAGACACTGTGCAAAACACAGATTACAGCAAAACTCCCCTGCCTAGAACCAATCATAGAAGAAACCTTTGCCACACTGATCAAGGACACAAGCCTTGCAGGTTCCCGAAGGGGCCCCTGTCCCCCAGACATCTTCAAAGGAATCCTCAGCCACAAAACCCCAGTGACACACTTCCAGAACCTAATGATTCTATCACTCAAAAGAGGAATAGTACCGTCCTCCTTCAAATCAGCATACATTAAACCGCTGATAAAAAAGGAATCCGCGCAGAAGACCTAAGCAACTACAGACTGATATCCAACCTGCCCTACGCAGCACAGATCTGGGAGAACCATGTGTACAAAATACTTCTTAAATACGCCGAAACAAACGGAATTCTCGACCGCTCACACGTCAGCTTCAGAGCAATGAGAGGAACAGAATCAGCAATTCTATCGATATGGGAAGACCTGAAAATAAATGCAGACGACGATACCCAATCGGCCTGCATACTATTGGACATATCAGCAGCTTTTGACACAATCAGTCATGCAGCACTAATAAAGATTGAATCAATGTGACATACAGAAATCGGCACTAAAGTGGCCTACCTCATTCCTAACAAACTGAACTGAAATAACCTACTTACCACCGTTCACCTCAAACACCAAAAGTATATCCTGCAGAGTATGTGCGAAACCAGAGGATGTCTCACCTGCTAGTTCCCGGGGGTCTCTCTCTCAGATGGCCAGGGTATGGCCATCGCCTTTGGATCCAAACCCTGGGGGTGGACCAGTGTGGGAGGATCACCTGGGTGAGGGGTCTTTGGGAGTGGGGGTGAGGCACCTGATGGTGAGACACAGTATTCCCACCTTTTTGGTTCATTTAACCCATCCTATTTTTTTAGGATTCTCTGAGGTCCCAACTCCCCCACCCTTTTACACAAACACTGGGCCAAGGAAGAGGGTGACTGAGAGTAACAAGACTAACTCTCATACATCATACTGGACATGTCCCGCTAATCGGGTCAGGCAAAGTCAGGCACTTGACTCTAAGTGCATACACCTGATCCCAATTAGCTCTCCTGACACAGATAAAAGGCAGAACCAAAGGACACACTGAGCAAGGCAGAACACGATTACGGGCAGAACTTCCGAGACAAAGGCAAACCTACTGGAGCAGAGCAATAGACAAGGGACGAGAGCAGCGGGTCGAAAATCCCAAGAGTCCCCTACTGGAGGCCGTTGCCTCCGACAGGCCGTGAAAGACACGTGGAGAAGGCCAGATCCTGCATCAGAAGGCTGCATTGTGTTCCAAGGTTGCCAGTGACCCTCCCGGGTGAACGGCAGAGTTGGGAGGTGAGGCCAAACTGGTAGTACTAACCTTGACTCATGAATGTAATCGAAAAAACAAGAAAGAAACACACCTAGCCGATGAGTTGGCAAGCGACCTGAGTGACCGTGTGTGTTAAAGAAAGTTTAAAGTAGCATCAATATATCACAATTGAAGGCTGCACGCTTGTGGATGAGACGCGAAGAAATTCAGACCTTGGAATGCACTTCGAGGACAGCTATGAAATCGGCGATAATAAGTAACAAAGTGGTCCGGCGAAGGAAGTAGCCCACTCGAAAATCTCTGTGTAAGGTACATTGTTTGTAACGATAAAGCAAATGAACTTATAGTCGAAGTGGTCCTGCAGTGGTCAGTAAAGAAAGCCACGCACATTCGAACATCTTTGACATCCGAATGTGGTCTGTACCCGACAGAGGGAGGCCTGAAGTGTAAAAAGCTTGTGGAAGGGAGCCCCTGCAAGTGTTGTTGAACTGTGAAAGGTCTGAGCCCAACAGAGGGGGACTTATGGGAACTTTGAACTGTGAGAGGTCTGAGGCCGACAGAGGGGGACCAACGCTGATCTTTTGTTTTTGAAGAGGTCTGTGCCCGACAGAGCAAAACCGGTGTAAACCTTTTGTTTTGTTGAACGTTGTTTGGGAAGACTGGAAAAAGGGTCTTTTTTTAATGTGGAAGGCCAGGCGGGACTCGATCCACGTTTGGAACTGTTTCTGTGTTAAAGACTGAGCGAGAGTGTGTCGTCCTGCCTACAGAGACTGCCTTACTACATGCTGTCTAAACATGGGGAGGAGAGGTGATTCAACCACATTTATTATTTTGAACACTGATTTTTCCTTTGCAGCTTTTATACACTTTTTTGTACAAGTGATAGGGAAGGCATTAGGTTTTGTTAGCAGAGCCCACTTTGATTTGACAGACTCCTCTAGGACTGTTTTGTTTATCATTTGATGGTTGAGACTACTCCCATCTTAGTTATAGGGCAAAGTAGAAGTTTTTACAACCCCAGAAACTTAAATAAAGGTTTTGAAAATTGTATCCATTGTGTCAGTGTCATACTTGTGATACCATACCTTCCCTACAAGTACCACATGGATCCAGCCTCTCCACTCTACTTTTCAACAACTACATGTGCCCACTGATGAAAATCATTAGAACCCACGGACTTACCGCCTACAACTACACAGACGACACACATCTGATTGTGAAAACTAACAGAACACAGAAACAAAATAACAACCTCAACAACTGCCTTACAGACATCTACAAGTACAACCGCAAACTGAACTGGGCAAAAATAGAAATAATGCTTTCACTCGCAGGACTTGATGGAGGGAACCTATAACTGGACTGCCCAATCGACATGGGAACGCAACCAGAGACTACTGATGTAGTAAATAACCCAGGAATACTCATGGACAATGGACTATCACTGGAACTGCAAGTCAACACAATTGCCAACAAATGCTTCTTCCCCCGACTGCTGAGAGGACTACTCCCCTACCTCTCCTTCCCTGACAGAACCTTCACAATCATATCCCTGATACAAGAATTGACTACGCAAACAGCCTCTGCCTAGGAATGCCAGAAAGATTTACCAAGAAATTCCAAAGGGTGCGAAATACAGCAGCCAGGATCCTATTAGGACTACAAGAGGAGACCACATCAATCCAGCACTGGAAAGCCTACACAGGTTGCCAGTAATAAAAGCGCATCAAATTCAAAGCATTCTCCATTGCCCACAAAGACAAAGAGCGGAATTCCTCCAAGATCAGATTAGCCGGTATCGCCCAAGAAGGGAACTAAAATCCAGCAGCGACATACAAACAGAGGCAAAGCACTATGAAATAAGAACATTTGGCAGAACGGCGTTCTCACGTCTGCTAACATCTGGAACAACATGCCCAAAGAAATTAGAACCACAGATGACCACATCACCTTCAGCAAACTGTTCAAAACCTGGCTATTCAGAAGACAATGACAACCTTGAAAGGACACCGGCAACAACAACATCACAGACAAACAACTAGAGAAGAGAGGAGTTGGGCCAATAGAACCACAAACAAGAACCTGGCTATATACCGTCAAGCGACATCCAAAGGGCAGCGCAAGAGAGGCTCAAACAAACTCGCCGACTTAACTAACCCATTTCCCCTTCCTGCTCCTCCTACATAACTGATGCCACTACACCATACCGAGACTAGCCCCACTCCACATAAACAAACAGCAAACCATTACTATGTCCACACCTAGCGTGAACCACCCACATAGACCATAAAACCATCAACAATGCAACAGGAGTATCTTACAGCTACGACCACCTGTGACTCTCGATCCCTAATGGACACGATCTAATCAGCGCAAATGACCAAACCATCATAACCGACACTAATACCAACACAAAACACTACCCCACACCAGAGGCACCGAATTTTACCCATACGGTTACAATTCACGAGGCCTCTTACAAACTACCACATGCAAAACAACACTCACAGACACCAGTTCCTCCTGGTTCTGAATCTATCCTCTCATCCTATCCCCACTAACCCCCACCCTCTTCTCTTTCAGAGCCACGCGAGTGCCTGGAGACTGCCCCTGCGAGGTAGCGGTGTGCGGTACAAATCAACATAACATAAGCATCTGTGGGCTAACCCCTAGATGGGGTCTCTAGAAACACCATATGAACTCGGGTGGGATGGTGGGGGGTTCCATATGAAAGAATTTGAAGACCACTGCTGAACTGCAACTAAGAAATTTGACACTGGCAGATTCATGCCATGTACTTAGGTGCCCATGGATGTTAATCCATCATGGAATGGGCACAGACAACCTGCACAAGTAAAACTAAACACCCACCAGGGCACATGTCCAACACAGGCACCATGGCATGCTGCCCTGTCAGTCACAGACCCTGAAAGCAACGAGGGCTGGCTCTGAGCTGTGTGTATGATGTACCACCACAGAGCAAATGCATCCCCTGAGTCAATGACTACATATGCAAGTACTGGAATGGTAAATCATGTTGTGTAAGAGGATTCAATTCAGCACTACAGCCAAGTTAACGCCTAGTCTAGAATACTGAATGAAAACCCTTATTGATATATCTTTAGGTCCAGTTCATGCGTTCTGGATGACTACCCTTGTATAACACCCCTCTCTTGGAATCCCCCTGACCCCACTGAGCCAAGAAGTAATTCTGTTTTGCAAGTTTAAAAGGTTTATTTGATAAATTAAAATATATATCACACTTTTTAATAAATTAATAATTGAATATCACACTTAATCTGATATGGTAAATATTAACAACGGAGAATCTGGCACTAGCACACTTCTTTAATCACTAATGAGTTGACATGAAATGGATAAGGTAGCACGCTGGTAAATAGGAACAAAAGTATAATGTGGTAGAGGATGCTTTATGTAAGCTCAGGTGGATGCAATATTCAATGAATGCAGTACAGAAAATACGCAATATGATTTCAACCAAACAATGTAATCACTTTTCTCTGGCTACTCCCCTCCCCCCCTTGATGCAAGGCAAGGAAATGGAAGGAAAACACACAGTTCTCAGAAATGCAATCAACTGTAATTCAGTTCAATCCAGCAAGCTTAAACAGAAGTTTGAAAACACAGGCAAATGCTTTGATAGGTGCTAGCAATGAATGAGGAATATGCTGGAAACGCTCTTAATTCCCTTTTAGAGGTTCCGGATGAGTGGTATCTAGTTAATATTAGTCCAGGCTCACACTAGCAATGATGCAGGGATAGTTAGCAGGTTAAACGAATTTCTGGCAAATGAAATCAGGCAGCAGCAGTTTTTTTTTTTACATGTGAAGAAATTGCAAATCGCGGTAAAATTCGCGGATGCGTGTTCCGCGATTGCGGTAAAACTATAAGGGGTAGGAATGCGGTTCTTGGTGCGATTCAAAGCTACGATTCTAAGCTTTCAAATAAAAGTTATTGCAAGTCTCTAGCACAAACGGTTGCGGAGATATGAGCGATTATATAAAGGTCGTTTTTCAGATTTGAAATTTTAAAGTTTCAAAAAAGACAAGTGCAGCTTTTTGCAGCTAGAATGACAGGTGACAGATTTGGAGCTATCAAGCAGTTCTACTTAGGTTAAATAGATTGAATTAGATGAATTTAAACTAAAAGCTTGGTTCTACACAGTTTGCTATGTACTCACACTATATTCTTGAGTGAAATGGGCCTCGTCACGGGTCTGGTCAGGGTTTTGGACTGGACTCTGGTCTGGTCTGGTCTCTGCACTTCACAGTGATCTGGGTCAGCTCTCTCTGCTGGTCTGGGTCTCTCTGTCTACAGCACTGCTTTCTCTCTGGTCTGGTCTCTTCTAGGCACAGCACTGCTTTCTCTCTGGTCTGGTCTCTGCTCTGGATAGATTGAAGTCTCTAGTTTGGCTTTCTGGAGTTTGATGGAGGTAAGTATGGATTTTTCCGGCAGGGCTTCCAGCGGCAGATGAAATTGAAGGTCTCTATCTATCCTGTCTGTCTGCTTTTATGTGTTTAGAATGTGGGTGTGTTCTAGCATCACTGACCCTACCTCTCTCTCAGCTTCTAATTGGTCAAACTTTCACTCGTCCCCTGATTGGCGAACTAAGTTGTGTCAGAGTGATGTCATCCATTTATGATCTCTTGAAACAACCTCCTTTATCATCTGTGCACCCAAATCTATATATAATCAAAATACATACTTCAGAGTTACACAGTTGTTTGAAATTACATACCCATGTCACCTATCACATGAGGTATACTCTGTCCCAAATCTGCTGTTTCTAGGAGCTTGCATTCACAAATGGCAACTTCTAGCACTTTTTAATGTGCTAAACAACATTGGATCTTCATTAAATTTTATACAACTGTTCCTCACATATCTACCCACATACCAATGCATTTTCGTTTGTCTAGCTGAAACAGGGAGTCTGTAATATTAATAAACAATGGGGTTTTGCCCCAGAACATCACACAAATTCGAGTTTAGTCTTGAATTAAAGGTACATTTTTTAAATTAAAGCTCTCAAAGTTATACATTTCTGTCATTTGATTACAAAGAGTTATCAGTGTTTTTGTAAAATATATATTTTACTTCCAATTCAGTCCTCAGAGTGTTGAGGTCCGCCTCCAAGACTTGGGTGGGTCAGTCCTCTGGGCAGGCAGGGCTTTGTTGACATTAAACAGACAAAATTAACATATTCCTTTCAGAGGAAAGGGTCCTTTGTGTGGTCTCTGGGAAGCTCCCAGCCAGTCTGCCTTCTATCAATCAAGAGGTCATGTGAGATTCTAACTCCTGGTGTGAAGCTCTTGAGGTGATAGGGTTTCCCAGGCTTCAGGCCTCTGGGAACAGCATGTGGCTAATTTTTAATTAAAATGCAGCCTTTGAAGTCAGCTGAGTCAAATCCCTTTGTCAGCAACTGCACTCAGTTCTCCTGTCAGAGTTTAGACCGCCAGCGCCCTCTTGAGGATTTTGTTGGTACTGCATGCAATTTTGGGATTTTCTTGGATTAATGCATTCTAAACAGGAATGGTTCTTACATGGTAGTAAATCCTTGCTTAACATTGTTTTGATGGGGCTCCTTACAGTAAAATGGTTATGTGGAACCCCACAAAAGGGTTGAATCTTTAAAGTGGTCCAATGAGTCACGATTTCAGCAACTTTTTGACATCAGTAACAGTGGATTTTGTTAACAAAGACCTTTCTTTACACTGGTGGGTGGCAAGTTAGGTAACCATTTTGGTGTGCGCACAACTGCGCAGCTCTCCTGGATTCTGGGATGAAATGATGGGCGGTGACAGCGCATCCCCATCTTTACCCACTCCAACGATTTATTTTTGTTCTGGGGCAAAATGATGGGCAGCGACAGCTTAATCCCCATATTTACCCCGTCTAATGATTCCACATGGGTCAAAACCCTCCACAAACCCCCCCGCCCGACTGCGCTTTGACTTGAGTCGATGGGGAGTCGGTTGCAAGGGAGGTTTTGAACCCTGGCGCTGGTATGTCCACATTATCTTCTTCCAATTCTGTAGATGGCACAGTTCAGCATCTTCCTCTCCATCCGGTCGGATCGATCGGTTCTCCTCGCCGGTCCTGATGGGAATATTGGGCGGTACCCCGAGCCCGTTGCGTCTCAGCTCCCGGTCTCCGGATCGTCCTCCTTGGCCCGTCTCAAGGTTTTCTTTCTCCTAGGACGACAAAGGAAGAGCGGCAATACCTACTCATAGACGTCTTTCCACCACTGTTGAGATAGTGGGGCGGCATATGCATTTCATTATAACGAACCATTACATTCTTATTTTGATAAAAAAACAGTATAACTAAGAGACAGTTTCATGCAAATCACAATATTTTAGAGACTAGATGTGGTATGTTTTATGATTGGAACTGAATTAGTCTGATACAGTACCCGCTAGGATTCCAGAGGATTCCTCCAGTTGTTGCAGAGTGTGCCTGGGATGGCAACATTTCAACTGGTTTATGTGGACCCACTTGTCTTCCCCCTCTGCCGAACCGCCTTTGGGGATGCGGATCTTGTAGGCCACAGGGGAGATCTTATCGACGATCTCAAAGGGTCCCTTCCATGTAGGCAAAAATTTGCGCTGCTTGGCCTGGTTCCTTTGGAAGTTGTATAGATAGACCCAGTCTCCCACCTGATATTCCTTCCTGGAAGTTTTCAGGTCATAATGGGTCTTCATGCTATCAGCCGATCTTTCTAGATTCCGCTGAGCATAAGCAAAAGCATGTTGGAGGTGTTTCCTTAAATTCTCTACATACTCATGAGTAGTGGAGGCATTTATCAGTGTCTGCTCTTGGGTCCTGTAGAGCAAATGCTGAGGAAGCACCATCTTGCGCCCAGTCATCAACTCAAATGGTGACATTTTGGTTGCAGATGAAGGGGTAGATCTGATGGCCATTAGGACCAGAGGTAATCGGATATCCCAACTTGGCCCAGAATCTGCCACAAACTTCTTTAATATGCTCACAATTGTCCGGTTATATCTCTCTACTGCCCCAGAAGAAGCTGGTCTGTAAGCAATATGCAGCTTTCTCTTGACCCCCAGTATCTCCCACATCTTTGTCATTACTTCACTGGTGAAGTGGCTACCTCTGTCTGACTCAATCCTTTGAGGTAGACCAAAACGGGAAAAGATGTGGTTAATCATCAAGGCAGCTGCAGTTTCTGCCTTGCAATTTGGGGCTGGGAGACATTCCACCCACTTGGTAAACAAGCATGTCACGGTCAACATGTACTTATTCCCCCTAGCCGAGCGAATCACAGGGCCTACAAAGTCGATTTGTAAATCTGACCATGGCAGTGTCATTCCCCTCTTTTGGAGAGGCGCGCGGTGCGTGAGGGATGATGGCTGAAATTGTGCACACACAAGACAACCCTTCAGGTACTGGTCGAGGTCCTGCCCCATGTGTGGCCAGTATGCAACCTCTCTTAAGATTTCCAATGTTGTGTGAAACCCCCTATGACCGGCGGTGGCCGCATCATGGGCGTGACTTAACATCAGGCTTCGGAATGAGGTAGGAACCACCCACTGATCATGGCCAGCTTTGGATTTCCTTACCAACAAACCGTCTTGGATCCGGAACATTTTTGGACATTTCATCAACACTCTTAGGTCCTCTTTCCCAATGTAATCGGTATCCGTCAGGGGAAAGTTCTCAGGGTCCTCAAGGTGCTGGTAAAATTTACCAATTATTGGGTCCCCCTTCTGAGCAGTAATCAAATCAGCATCAGGGGTCTCCTTACTCCATTGTGCAATTGAGAGGTCGTTGTGAGCATTTGTCTGGGACCTAGTGATGGCAGTGACCTGGATTTCCCCCAACAGGGACTCAATCTCAATTAGATCCCCTTGGATGGCCCCAGTTTTGGCCAGCTGATCAGCTAAGTCATTTCCAGTTTTGTCTGGTCCCTCTACTTTGGAATGACCCTTGATCTTTTTCCAATAGATGGTCATCTCATTCGAGTTGACCAGATCATCAATGTTTTGGATCAACTTCCCATGTTTCAAGGGTTTGTTGTTAGCACATAACATGCCTCTGGTTTTCCAATTAACCAGGTGCTCCACGAACCCGTTCCGTACATAATCCGAATCTGTGATTATGACCAGTTCGTGGAGTTGATGCTGGACAGCAGTGAGGATGGCCTGATGCACAGCCATCAATTCTGCCACCTGACTACTTCGGGGACCAATTTTGTATCCAGCGGAGGGTTCTGGGGACTCATTCACCCATGCATTCCCTACGCCGGCCACCAGTTCTTTCTCCCCGTTGTTGTCAACATGGTAAGAGCATCCATCCACATAGACAGTGGGCATTCCCTCACACTTGTCTTCTTCAAAGACTTTGTGTGGGGAATTAAGGTATGCCTCCATGTTGTCCTTTATTTTTAGACTTTCGTCCTCGAGACAGTTTTCTCTGGCACAATCATGCAAGTCAGCCAGACCTTGCGCGAGGGGACTCTTCTTGTTTTGGCCATATCTGACCTCCACAGGAAAGCCTTGCATTGACAGAATCCAGGAAGTAATTCGGGAATTACTCACATTTCCGGCCCGGATTCGGTCACTTTGGAGATATTGCAGAGGCTGGTGTGGAGTCTCCACTATGATGTGTTCCCCCTGGATAAACGGGCGGTAATTCTTCAATGCCCACACCGTTGCCAGGAGTGCCTTCTCACAATCGTTGAATTTTTCCTCCACAGAGGATAAAGTTTTGCTCGCATAGGAGATTACTTTATTGACCTTGTCATGCTTTTGGTATAATACTGCCGTCAAGCACGTATTAGAGAACCCCGTCTCCAGGAAGAACTCCTTGTTTCTGACAGGGTAAGCTAGGCAAGGAGCTTGTGAGAGGCTTCTTTTGAGTTGTTTTACTGCCTCGGCTTGTTCTGGACCCCATTCCCACTTGACCCCCCCCTTCAGGAGATGAATCAGGGGTCTGGTGATCTCTGCGTAGCCCTCAATGAACTTTCTGCTGTAATTAGTCAGTCCAAGGAGGCTCCTTAGTTCTCGCAGAGTTGTGGGGTCTTTCAGTTTCTGAAGTGCTTCCACTTTCTTTTCCTGGGGACAGAGACCCTGAGGAGTAATCTCATGCCCCAAGAAATTAACACGGGTTCTACACCACTGTGCTTTCTGAAAGGAAAGTTTCGCTCCGGCGGCCCTCAACTGTGTCAGAACATAACGGATCTCCGCTATGTGTTCCTCAACAGTTGAGCTTTTGATGAGGACATCATCTACATAAGCCAGGTTACCCCTCGCACCCAGGTCGGGCATGGCCTTGTGTAGAAAAATGTTGAATTCATTGCCGGAGTTGAGGTATCCGAAGGGAGTCCGGGTCCAGGTGTACTGCTGGCCCCCAAAGGTAAAAGCCAGCTTGTATTGGTCCTCCCTACTGACAGGCACGGTCCAGTATCCATTGGTCAGGTCTATTGCAGTGAATACCTGTGATCCCTGAATCTGGGCCAGCCCTTGGTCAATGTAGGGAAGAGGCCATCGGGAAGTGTGGACCCGTTTGTTGAGCTCCCTGAGGTCAGCGCAGAGTCTCCACTGGCCGTTTGGCTTCAATATTCCCAGCACCGGATTATTGAAGGTGCTGTGGACTGGACGGATTATTCCCCGGGACTCAAGGTTCTTAATTATTTCAGTAAGGGACTCCATTGATGCGAGAGGCAAGCGATATTGCTTCACAAACACTGGAGTCATGCCAGGGTCCGTGGGGATTGTTGTGGTGTGGATGTCGGTGCGACCACAGTCATATGAGTCTACCGCAAAGAGATCTTGGAAATCCAAGAAAACTTGTTTCAACTTTTGCTTTTGTTCCAGAGTCACACAGGCATCAGCTAGGTTGACTCTCTCTTCCACCATCTGCCTGAAGCCTGGAAAGACTTCTGGTTTGGCTATCTCCGCGGCCTCCTCCAGCTGGGTGGAGAAGTCCCTGGTCAGAGTGCTGATTTGGACCGGAGGCTTCAGGTGGGAAAGGCAGCCCTCATGGACCTGGAAAATCACCTCATCCCTCCTGAAGTCACAGGTCACATCTTCCTTACCATAGGGGCAGGAAGTGTACACCAGGAAGTTCCCCCCATGCCGGGTAAAAATCCTGTCTGGTGTCGCGTTGTCATCACTGTCACTGTCAAAACAGTCCTTGGGGATGGGTCCTAACAGTTCATTTACAAGATCAATGGAGAAATGTCGGTCATCAACCGCCATTCCAATAATGGTGCCTGCGGCTAGAGTAATACTCTTTAAGTCGCTGTTATCCACCTCTATTAGAATGGGGTCATGTTCTATGTTGACTAATGGAGTCGGGTTTACCCCCAACGCTTGCTGTTGGAGAGAAGCATTTAGATGTATGTAAGCATCAGGGTTTTTCAACTCTTGTCCCCTTTTAACTTTCACTTCCAGGGAGAATTGTCGGGTCCTTTCTGGGATGGTGACTTCCTCTTTAACCTGAATTTCAACTGCATAAGGTAGCAATTGAGCTGACCTAATTGCTTTTTCTGGATCATCAAAGCCCATGGGATTATCCGCTAATCGGGACCAAGCTTTGAAGTTTATTAGGTCCAAACTAATGGCAAAGCGATTGAGAATGTCACTGCCTAAGTAAAAGGCGGCAGGGACGTCTCGCACGACCCAACAATTATGGACTATGCTCTTGTTGCTAATGGAGATTTTGAGCATACACCTGCTTGGCAGGAGATGTTTGGAATTAGGTGCTTCCAGGTCCATTTCCCATTTGTCTATCAGTTTGAAGGTGGGAATGGCTGGATCTTTTGGGAGTTGGCGGAACATGGCTTCGCTGATGAAGCTCTTACCGTTGTTCACACACACTCGAGCGAGAACAGAGTCCTTCCCATCATTTAACTGAACAGGGATGAACAACTGCTCTCCAATTTGCTGAATATCAGCCAGGCTCTGAGCTGATTTCACATCTTTCTGGACTATAGGAGTGGGAGTTTCTGATTGTGGATTAGTATAGAATTTCAGAGTGTTTCCTTCCAGCGTGGAATACCACTTTAGACTGGAAGGAAGGTTGATTTTCAGAAATAGAGAGGACCCCCCATCACCAGTCTGTTGTCCTACTGCTATTACTGTCACGTCTGGAATTTGGTTGTTCTGGAAGTGAAATTCTACTTGGTCAGATTTTTGTTCAACCATGTGGCATGTGCCGTTTAAACTAACATGGTTGACACTCTGTTTTAATTTTATGGGTCGGCTAGTCTGAGTCCAGAGGACCTTGTTTACGCAATCTATTAGGGGTGACAACCTTCTCAGGAGGTCATTCCCTAGTAAACAAGGGGTGCCCTCTGGGGTCACAACTATGACCGGGTGTTTCAACTTATGTCGCCCGATCTTAATGTCCAAGTCTGCCGTCCCCTCGACGGGAATTTCCTTCCCGTCAAAGTTCTGCAGTTGTCCAGGAAGAGAGGTGAGAGGAATTTGGTAATTCTCTCCCCTTCCTGCATTCAGTTCGTCAAAGGCCCTTCTGGACAGAAGGGTAGCTTGAGATCCAGTGTCCACCAGTGCTGAGATGGTACCCTGCCCCTGTACTTGTACCGGGGCATAATATCTTCCCTCCTTCTCCTCAAGGGGGCACAGATAATGTACATTTTTGGACAACTGGTGGGCTAATTTTCTGGTTTTGGACATCGCTAGCGAGGAGATTTGGGCAGAATTCTGTGGAGAGTCTTGGGAATCTGAAAGAAAAAATTTGCAACTGGAGATCAGAGCCATTGTGGGTTCCCCTGGCTCCGTTTCTGGGCCGCCCCCCCCTTTTTGGAGGCAGTCGCCAGGATGGGTTTGAACCAGGGGATTTTCTTGCTGTTGGTTCTGGGATGAGATGGTGGGCGGCGGTAGCTCAGTCTCCACATCTCCCCAGTCTGGATTTGCATCCCTAGGGACCCATTTTTCTTTGGGAGGAGTTCCCCCCTCTCTGAAGGAGAAGATCCTTTTCCCAGGATCCTCTGAGGATCCCTCTCCCTCAAATTGGAAGATCTGTACCTCCTCCTCAAACTGAGTCTGTTTGGGTCTTTTGTTTCTCCTACCCCCCCTCTGCTCCTTAGGAGGCAGACTTTCAGGGGCAAGAGATTTTGTTTCCGGTTCCTGGGTTTCCAGGGGCTGTTTACAAGTGAGGAAGGAAGCTACCTCCAAGGCTTTACACCCCCCTTCCCTTTGTGCCTCCTCCCTGGGAACCGGTGATTTATCGGGGTGCTGCCCCCGTCATTGTTCTGGAGCACCAGGTCCAGAGTTGGGTGCGTTCTGCGCCGGCATGCTGATCTGAGGGTTCTGCTGTGCCCTCAGTATATGACCCATATCCCGCGCCATGTTTTGAACCTGGCGCTCTAACTGGGAAACCCGCTCAGGCTGATACGGGGCCCTGTTTTCTCCCCTGGGCTGATCCCGGGAAGGGTAGCTGTCCCTCCTCTGGTAGTACCCCTGGTTGGGAAGATTTTGGTACCCCTCCACCCTTGGCCTCCCCTCTCCCGGATTCAGTGGTCTGGGCTCAGGGAATTGAGGAAAGAAGGATGGATGATTTTGGGGTTGGAAGTCGGGTGGATATCTGGGGAAAAAGTTCTGCCCAGGGTTTGGTAAATTTCTGCCCTCCTGTGGGAAGTTTGGAGGGAAGTTCCCTGTGTTAGGTGCTTGGCTGGATCCCCCCCCTTGGGCTGGAGGAGTCCACACATAACCCAGGATGGGTCTGTTACCTTTATAGCGAGGACTTACATAGTCAGGAGAGCGAGGGACCCCATTTGTGGGGCTGCCTCCCTGGCTCCCTGTCTGTGACTGGCCCGAGGACCTTCTGGGCCTAGCATTATTCGGTGCAGGTTGGTTTTTAGGCCCCCCCATCTCCAAATCCAAAACGGGGGTGACCTTTACCTCTGCCACCTTGGCAGCAGCAGGGGTGCTGTTGGCTTTGGGGTTTTTCTGGGCGTTGCTTTTATTTTCTATGGGCTTCTGCACCTCATAGATCCGGGTAGCCTGTTCAATGACCCAGTCTAAAGATCTTTTCTCGTGAAAATCCCTCACGAGCTGGGTCATGATATATTTGGGCAAGGCATGGAAAAACGTGTTTATAAATTCACGGCTATCCGTGCGCACCCTTCTTGTGGTCTGTGCAAAAGCCCGCTTTAACTCCTGCACAAATTCTTGTGGGGCCTGATCCTCCCCACATTGCAAATTGTAGGCTGCCTTGCGAGCCTCTTGAGGATTTCTGTGAACAGAAAAATGTTTCAGGATGGCCGCCTTATAGGTGGACCATCTTAAATGATTTTGGTCCTCCAGCCCCGCAAAGAAACTGGAGTATTCCGGGGAGAAGGTCCACTTTACATATTGAATGCAGCTTTGGCTGTCCTTCAAATGGAAAGTCTCCATCATTTGTTCAAACAACTCTAAGTGCTCCCAAACAGAATACTTAGCGTTCTTATGGTAAGGCGTGATGACGCTCCTGATCGCCTTGATCTGCTTTAAGGGGTCCTTAAGCAAGGCCCTTTTTGCCTTATTGGCCTTTTTGGTTCGGGTAACCCTTGTCCATTCTTCGTCGGACTCAGAGGCACTGCTCCCAGAGGTTCCCGTCTGTTCTTCCAGGTTTTCCCGGATTCTGCGAGCCTGGGAATGGCTGGCAGAATGTGGGGACCTGGTCTCCTGTGTCCTGCGCAGTTCAGAGGAGTCTTCAGATTCCTCCTTGCTGCCAGGATTTGATGGGTACCCCCTCCACTGACCTAACTGGGCAGAGGTTTTCAGGATGCCCTTAATGGGCCTACTCTCCTGGGGTTCCCCACTGAACTGTACTGTACTTGGGTGCCCATACCCGGATGCCCACCCCTCCATTCCTGAGTGGTACTGGCCTATGAGCCCCATACTCTTAGCTGGATAGTAATCTGCCATCCCTGCGGCCCTGTGCTCATGTGCGCCAGGGGACATGGGGGTGGTAGAGTCCAGGGACTGGGGGAGATGAAGGCCCCAGGGGTTAGGGCTCCTGCGGTTATGGTCAGGAGTCTCTCTTTCCCAGCGGACCTCATCTCTATCCGCCCCTGCTCCCTGTTGCAATGCAAGAGCCTGCATTTGTGCTTTCAGTTCCTCTGTTAAGGCCTTACTCGACTCTATCAGTCTCTCCTGCATCGCTACCTGTTGTTGGAGCCTATCATTGTGTTGACAGAGGGCTTCATTTTCCCTCTGTGCTTCCTGGTTGGTCCTGGAGAACTGGGCCAGTCTTTGCTGCAGGAGGGTTACCTCCTGGGCAATGTCCCTATTGGCCTGCTCCTTTCTTGCTAGAGCATCTTCCACCCTTCTGGTGTGCTCTACCAAGTTCTGGTTTTCTTTTTGGAGATCACCCAGCCCCTGGAGGGCCAGGTGATTTTCTTCAATTTCCTTTTTTAAGTGGCAGACTTCCTGGCCTATGGCGTCTCTTTCCTGACTAAGAGCCTGCATCTGCGCCGCCAGGTCGTCCCTTTGCCTTTGGAAGGCGCCGGCTTTCTGGCGCTCCTGATCAAACTCTGCCTGGGTATCCAGGTCTTTCAGAATCAGTTTATTGCTCTCCTCTTTCTCTCTGTCTAGTTGGATTTGCAGGGTGGCTACCTGCTCTGTGCATGCCCTGTTGAAATTGATCTGTTGCTCCAGCTTTTTCTGGTTCTGCAGCAAGGAGTCCAAACTGTCTTGGTGCTCCTTCTGCAGAGCCAGAAATCGGGTATCCTGGTCTGTCTTTTCCTGTTGTAGGATGCCCATATCCTCTTTTATTTTAATGATATATTGCCTACTATTATTTTCTGCCTCCTGGCTCCTCTGCAGCCTCTGCTCAGAAGAGTCCAGATCAGATTGGGCCTTCTGTAATGCCATCTGTTGCCTATTTGCCAGATTTTGGCTTTCAGCACATCTATCCTGCGTGTCTCCCATATATAGGTACAGGTATGCCGCTATCCTAACAATCTTGTCGTGTTCATCTTTGGCCTTAGGGGCCATGTATAGTTCACTCAGGGCCACATGTAATGGACCCTGATCTCTATATATATCTGACCCTGTTTCAGTGACCTGTTGTGTGATGGCCTGCAACCACACATCCTGGCCCTGTTCGGTCCATTCACCTCTCACAAATAGCTTATGCAAGAGGTGCTCTCTGGCTATTTTCATGTCTACTAAGGTCGTCATTCTAGAGATTGGTCTCTGTCCTGACTTACAGAAGTTTGTATTTTATTTTTGCAGAACAGAACTTTTCTTGGAGTGTCCCTTTTGAGGAATGCTTCACAGCGTAATGCAGCGTGGTGATCCGACCGGATGTATGTATCCCGTCAGTTAGCACACTGTATTAAGCTGCACAAATGGTAAATCTAACCCAACGTCTCGGCTCGAGCCCCCACTTTGTAAGAGGATTCAATTCAGCACTACAGCCAAGTTAACGCCTAGTCTAGAATACTGAATGAAAACCCTTATTGATATATCTTTAGGTCCAGTTCATGCGTTCTGGATGACTACCCTTGTATAACACCCCTCTCTTGGAATCCCCCTGACCCCACTGAGCCAAGAAGTAATTCTGTTTTGCAAGTTTAAAAGGTTTATTTGATAAATTAAAATATATATCACACTTTTTAATAAATTAATAATTGAATATCACACTTAATCTGATATGGTAAATATTAACAACGGAGAATCTGGCACTAGCACACTTCTTTAATCACTAATGAGTTGACATGAAATGGATAAGGTAGCACGCTGGTAAATAGGAACAAAAGTATAATGTGGTAGAGGATGCTTTATGTAAGCTCAGGTGGATGCAATATTCAATGAATGCAGTACAGAAAATACGCAATATGATTTCAACCAAACAATGTAATCACTTTTCTCTGGCTACTCCCCTCCCCCCCTTGATGCAAGGCAAGGAAATGGAAGGAAAACACACAGTTCTCAGAAATGCAATCAACTGTAATTCAGTTCAATCCAGCAAGCTTAAACAGAAGTTTGAAAACACAGGCAAATGCTTCGATAGGTGCTAGCAATGAATGAGGAATATGCTGGAAACGCTCTTAATTCCCTTTTAGAGGTTCCGGATGAGTGGAATCTAGTTAATATTAGTCCAGGCTCACACTAGCAATGATGCAGGGATAGTTAGCAGGTTAAACGAATTTCTGGCAAATGAAATCAGGCAGCAGCAGTTTTTTTTTTTACATGTGAAGAAATTGCAAATCGCGGTAAAATTCGCGGATGCGTGTTCCGCGATTGCGGTAAAACTATAAGGGGTAGGAATGCGGTTCTTGGTGCGATTCAAAGCTACGATTCTAAGCTTTCAAATAAAAGTTATTGCAAGTCTCTAGCACAAACGGTTGCGGAGATATGAGCGATTATATAAAGGTCGTTTTTCAGATTTGAAATTTTAAAGTTTCAAAAAAGACAAGTGCAGCTTTTTGCAGCTAGAATGACAGGTGACAGATTTGGAGCTATCAAGCAGTTCTACTTAGGTTAAATAGATTGAATTAGATGAATTTAAACTAAAAGCTTGGTTCTACACAGTTTGCTATGTACTCACACTATATTCTTGAGTGAAATGGGCCTCGTCACGGGTCTGGTCAGGGTTTTGGACTGGACTCTGGTCTGGTCTGGTCTCTGCACTTCACAGTGATCTGGGTCAGCTCTCTCTGCTGGTCTGGGTCTCTCTGTCTACAGCACTGCTTTCTCTCTGGTCTGGTCTCTTCTAGGCACAGCACTGCTTTCTCTCTGGTCTGGTCTCTGCTCTGGATAGATTGAAGTCTCTAGTTTGGCTTTCTGGAGTTTGATGGAGGTAAGTATGGATTTTTCCGGCAGGGCTTCCAGCGGCAGATGAAATTGAAGGTCTCTATCTATCCTGTCTGTCTGCTTTTATGTGTTTAGAATGTGGGTGTGTTCTAGCATCACTGACCCTACCTCTCTCTCAGCTTCTAATTGGTCAAACTTTCACTCGTCCCCTGATTGGCGAACTAAGTTGTGTCAGAGTGATGTCATCCATTTATGATCTCTTGAAACAACCTCCTTTATCATCTGTGCACCCAAATCTATATATAATCAAAATACATACTTCAGAGTTACACAGTTGTTTGAAATTACATACCCATGTCACCTATCACATGAGGTATACTCTGTCCCAAATCTGCTGTTTCTAGGAGCTTGCATTCACAAATGGCAACTTCTAGCACTTTTTAATGTGCTAAACAACATTGGATCTTCATTAAATTTTATACAACTGTTCCTCACATATCTACCCACATACCAATGCATTTTCGTTTGTCTAGCTGAAACAGGGAGTCTGTAATATTAATAAACAATGGGGTTTTGCCCCAGAACATCACACAAATTCGAGTTTAGTCTTGAATTAAAGGTACATTTTTTAAATTAAAGCTCTCAAAGTTATACATTTCTGTCATTTGATTACAAAGAGTTATCAGTGTTTTTGTAAAATATATATTTTACTTCCAATTCAGTCCTCAGAGTGTTGAGGTCCGCCTCCAAGACTTGGGTGGGTCAGTCCTCTGGGCAGGCAGGGCTTTGTTGACATTAAACAGACAAAATTAACATATTCCTTTCAGAGGAAAGGGTCCTTTGTGTGGTCTCTGGGAAGCTCCCAGCCAGTCTGCCTTCTATCAATCAAGAGGTCATGTGAGATTCTAACTCCTGGTGTGAAGCTCTTGAGGTGATAGGGTTTCCCAGGCTTCAGGCCTCTGGGAACAGCATGTGGCTAATTTTTAATTAAAATGCAGCCTTTGAAGTCAGCTGAGTCAAATCCCTTTGTCAGCAACTGCACTCAGTTCTCCTGTCAGAGTTTAGACCGCCAGCGCCCTCTTGAGGATTTTGTTGGTACTGCATGCAATTTTGGGATTTTCTTGGATTAATGCATTCTAAACAGGAATGGTTCTTACATGGTAGTAAATCCTTGCTTAACATTGTTTTGATGGGGCTCCTTACAGTAAAATGGTTATGTGGAACCCCACAAAAGGGTTGAATCTTTAAAGTGGTCCAATGAGTCACGATTTCAGCAACTTTTTGACATCAGTAACAGTGGATTTTGTTAACAAAGACCTTTCTTTACACTGGTGGGTGGCAAGTTAGGTAACCATTTTGGTGTGCGCACAACTGCGCAGCTCTCCTGGATTCTGGGATGAAATGATGGGCGGTGACAGCGCATCCCCATCTTTACCCACTCCAACGATTTATTTTTGTTCTGGGGCAAAATGATGGGCAGCGACAGCTTAATCCCCATATTTACCCCGTCTAATGATTCCACATGGGTCAAAACCCTCCACAGTTGTGTGACAATACTTACCTTTGTAACAGGCAACACATCCACAATACACTGTGACTGACACCTAGGATGCCCTTTGCCTTTGCAGGTGACTCTGGATACCCCCAGCTTCCATGATGGGGCCACCAGTGCGGAATCCACAGGCGCCACAGGAGTTCGCCTACAACAAGCCACACGTCCAGACCAAGCTTTGCATTGAGCAGATCTTGGGCCTGTTGGTGCTTGTTTCCAATGCCTACGCTGCTCTGGAGGGGCCCTAATGTACAGGCCAGATAAGGTCGGACAAATTATTCTTGCCTGTGCTATGCTGTACAACATTTGCATCTGGTGGAATGGTCCCCACCCACTGACGTGACATGCCACCCTCAGAAGGGGAGGATTCAGTACCTGCAGGTGCTGTGGTGCCACAAAGTGAGCGGGAAGAGGGTAGGGATGGATGCCTGGTAAAGCAATAATGTGACTTCATTAAACACTTGCACACAATATGGAAATTCCTAGCACTGCTTTAAGTGAATAACTATTTAATGTGGAAATGTGAAATGACCATCCCCAAAACACCCTCTCTAAATACCCTCCCCAAAAACCATTTCCTGAACACCAACCCCAGAACACCCTTTCAGTATCCAACAGTTACTTTCAGCACCTCTTGGTCATGGAGGCCTGCTCCGGCTCCTTGGCAGTGAGGTGTCACTGTCAGTGGTGCCTTGGGGTGCTGGGTTGGGAGCCCTCTGGGGGGGTTACAGAGGTGGAGGGCTCTGACCTCTGGGCCAGATACCCTGCAGGGTAAGCTGCATGCATTGATTTAGTGTCTAGCAGAGGCTGAGGTTGCCTCTGTGTGCTCCTGCACTCTCTGACCTACTGTGGTCTTGGCAGCGGTGGCATGGCCGATGGAGAGGGACATGCTGTGACAACCCTGCAGGCGGTCTCACATGGCCTGCATGTGTTGAAGTTGATGGCCCACCAGAGCCTCAATAGATGCCTGCCGCAGCTCTATGGCATCTAGCCTCACCCATACATCCGCCATATTGTGCACAGGCAGATGTGGTGGTCTGTGTGGAGGGTGTGGGCTAAAGAATTGGGAGTGGAAGTCCATGTCCTGCTGTTCCCCCTGCCCCTCCTTCTCGTCGGTGGTATGGACATAGCCTGTGCCATGATGGACTGGTGACTGCATTGACTGTGATGGTGGCCGTGTAGGTACCCTGACGACTTGCAACCAGAGCAGGGCTGGCAGCAGAGCGTTCCACAACAGGTGCTGGCTGTGATGTGGCAGTGGCGGTTTTAGTGGCAGCCGTGCCACCTGCCTTGATGGAGGATGGTGACATCCTCCAGACCTGCTGGAGTTTCTGCTGCAATGTAGGAGGTGAAGGTGGTGGCTTTGCTACCCTGTTCTGCTGCTTGCTCCCGCTGCCAAGGGACCTGGCCTGTGCAGGGGTGGAGGTGGATGATGTGCCAGCAGTGAAGGGACCAGCCTTGCCACTGTCTGTGGACTATGTACCTATTGGGAATACAATGACATGCTGTCAGTCATCTTGCAGAAATGTCTGTGGGCTGGCACGATACTCATACAACATTGTGTGTGTTCCAGAGACGAACATTTTGCATGATTGTCCTGGGTGGTATTGGTCCAAAGAGTGCTGCTACTACTAGGTTGTGGTAGTGCCTGCTGAGGGTGTACATGGTGCATGCATCTGCACAGTGCATGTTGGCCTGCCAAAGTGGCTTGTGGGTGCAGTGGGGATTCACTTGCCGACATGGACTATCATGGCACACATGGGTACTTCTCATGTTTCCATGTGTTGGCATGCACATTTCACCTACAGCTCACATGCATTACTACATTTCCCCGCCTCCCCTGGTACATATGTGAACTCACTGTGTATTTCTTGTGATTCCTATGCATTAGCCCATTCTCTTGCCCATTGTGCACAACTGGTGTAGTACGCATGCTTTTGGCCACTAGATTCAAATGTATGTGGGGTCGGATACATTTACCGCCATTGCTGTGGGCCCCTGCTCTTTCCTCTGAACTCCCAATTCACTCTATGCCCTCCTTGTGGGGGTTGGAGGTGGACTTCACCTCCCATGACATGAGGGTGAGGGGGGTGCGATGCGGCTCCGGACCCCACACACTTCAAATAATTCCATCGCTTGTGACAGTTCTCTTCATTGCGTGGAACAGTGCCCACTGCTGCCACCTTATCAATGACGGACCCCCATATTGCTGCCTTCCTCTATGCAGAGATCTTCCTCAGCCTGCTGCCAAACAACCCCTCTGCGTGCATGACGACCTCATCCCCAGGAAATTCAGCTCAGATTCACTGAATTTGGGCTTCCTTAGTCTGAGATCTGGGAGGCGTTGCTTATGTTTTTCCTGGGACATGATGATTCTTGATGTTTGATATGATAAGTAATTTATAATGTGTCTGTACACAAGTGTTTCTAGGCACGAAACATTTGTTTGCTGTCTGGACGCCAACAGGAAATGGGAGATTCAGAGTCGACTGAGTTTTTCAATTTGGCCGCCGCCGTGCTTCCTGTTCCAGCAGTGACCTTATTTTTGCCAGTAGCCAGCGGTAATGGTAATACCGTTGTATTGTGGTGGTATTGCCACCCGTTGACCACTTTCAGCAGTAATACCGTGTTAGGCAGAATCCTCTCCAGTACCCTTAGGGAACACTACAGACAATTAAGTCCACAAGTGGTAGTACAATTTCCCCTTTGGTACAAGCCTGCACTACACAGTTATAGGACCTCATTACAAGAATGGAGGTAATGAAAATATGAAGGCGGAATGGTATTACCGGCATCGTTAACGGGTCCGGGCCATTATGACCCGACAACCCGCCAATACCGCCACCGCCCGTACCGTGCCCCTTCATACCGGCTTGCGTGCTTACACACGCCCCTTCGCGGAGTAAATACCGGGATGCCGGTAATTGGAGGACATCTCAACTCACGCGGGCATGCAATTACCGGCATCCCGAAGGCGGTAATTAGGGCCTGCACGATGGCAGCCATACAGGCATCGCAGACCACCCGTAAACAGCAACCTGCAGTCAAGGAAACTGCCACAGGTGCACACAATCACCACAGGTAGAGTCAATGGAGCCTGTCCCAGCATAAAAGGAGTACACCCAGACACCACACCCCTTCCCACACCAAAATGATACCACTAGCTGTTGCAATCATGGGGCTGGATGACATGCCTATACTGCTACAACTACAGCAACAAGAACTACAACAACCACCACAGCCAGAGGCAGCACAGAGGAGACGCAGGAGGAGAAGGAGGATGAGACAGGCCCAGCAATTACCACCAGTGCAGCCAGTAGGCAGCCACCAATCCCTTGCATCAGACCCAGTCCATTCAATCTAACCCCTGAGCAGATCCACACCCTGCACCGGTTGGACTGGGACACCATCACCACCATTGTGGACATGATACATGACGACATCGACAGCCTCATATAAATACCTACTGCCATCCCCCTGCTACTAAAGGTGGTGTCTGTGTTCCACTTCCTGGCCACAGGCACCTACCAGCACACAGTGGGCCAGCTGCATGGCATTTCACAACCACTCTTTTCACGCATGCTGACCCATGTGCTGGATGCCCTCCTGAAGCACGCTAGCACCCACATATCCCTACCACGGACTGCCCAGGAGATTGCCGACACCAAAGTAGACTTCCATGCACTGGCAGGCATGCCCAATTGCGTCGGTGCCCTCGACTGCACCCATGTCGAATTGGTAGTCCCTCATGCCATAGAGGCTGTGTACCGCAATCGCAAGCAATACCACTCCATCAATGTGCAGATGGTATGTGACTCCAGCAAGATTATCCCACATTGTTGCGCCCGATATCCCGGACCTACACATGATACCATGGTGCTGCGTAACTCCACGCTACCCCGTCACATGGAGCGACATGCTGGACGACGTGCCTGGCTGCTTGGTGAGTTGCCTGACTGGCCCATGGCAGTGCATCGGGGTTGTGTGGTGGGGGGATGCATACTCCACCAAGGTGGGAATGGGCAGTGAGTGGAGAATGCACACAGAGCTATACACTCCTGACCTTAACCTCCCAACCTGAACATGACACATCACTGCCACACATTGGACCAATGCCGTATATCAATGACAACATGTAAGACGCACAACCTGGCCACCATGGGTATGTCAAGCAATGCATGACCAAACATGATTGCAACTGTGCCAATGTGGCTAGTGTGATTATGCACAGAGTAGCATGCACAGCCATCATGGGAGGCAAGACATCGTCCTGCATCCACAGTACATCCGCATCAGCATGCAAGTAATCACCCTGCATCATCCGTTCAACGCCATCCAGACTAGCACACCATATTGCAGCATACAATGCACCTAAATTATATTTGTGCATACGTACATGGACATGTGCATGTCAACAGCAAATTGCTTCGGCCATGGCTGTGAATCCTGTAGGTGGCAGCTCAGAGTGACTCACACAGACCTCTTTGTATTTGCATGCAGGTGATGGAGGATATCCCTTGAAGCCGTGGCTACTTACCCCTGTGCGGAACCCGCAGAATAGCCATGAAGAGGAGTACAATCGGGTTCATACCCGTACCCGTGTCGTGATTGAGCAAACCTTTGGCCTGTTGAAGGCACGGTTCGGCTGCCTAAGCAGGTCTGGTGGAGCACTCCTTTATAGGCCTGAGAAGGTGCCAAAGATCACCATGGCCTGTGTCCTGCTGTACAACATGTGCGTCCGGAGAAATGTACCACTGCCACCTGACATTGACATGCATACACCGGGTGTGGATGATGAGGATGAAGACGCAGGAGAAGCAGCACCCCTGCCAGTACTTGATGCACAAGATGGCCGTGCTGTACGCCAATCACTGATTGACGAATACTTCTGAACCAAAGGGACGTTGATGGATATGTGTCAGTGCTACACTGAGCACTGGGTCCATGTGGACATGCACACAGGGTATGTGGGGAGTTGGGCACTGTGCACTGTCATGAATGAAATAGATACACACGAAAAGAACAATGTCCAGGCATTAAATGATTTTTTACACAACGGGTGTATTAATGTAAACTACAGAAAAGTGCTACCCCCTGCGCCCCACTACACCAAAACTCCCCATACCCCCAATGAACTCCCCATACACCCGAATGAACACCCCATACCCCCGAATGAACACCCCCTTTACACCTATACACCACCAACACCATCTAACCCACTCCCATTGTTGTCCAACACTATTTCTGTGCTTTCTTGGTGTCCGGGGGCAGCATTTCTGACTGCCTCGCACTCCGCCTTGTCAGACGCACAGGGCTGGAGGGTGCAGAGGAAGCGGGTGTGGAGGATGGGGGTGTGGTGGATGGGGTGGATGCCGTAGTGAGGCATTGATGGCGGCATTGGCCTGCGCTATCTCTCGCCTTGCGTCCTCTCCCTCTGCAACATATTGTCGAACAAGTTCCAGCATGGAGTCCTGTCTTGCCTCCACCCTTGATAGCCGTGCCTCAAGGTTGGTGGGAGCAGCAGTGGTTGAGGGTGCTGCGACTGGGCATGCATTGGCAAGGCTGGCCTCGGGGTCGTGCTGAGGTCTGAACTGTGGAGTGCAGGATCCGCAATGGTGCTGGTGGGTGTGGCCTGAGTGTGGGGTTGGGGGGTGGACAGGGGGTTTGGGGAGTGTGGACATGCCACATGGATTAGGCCTTTCTCGTCCACATACTCCTCTGCTCCAATTTCGATGTCGCTCAGTGGGACAGTGGCTGCTGCCTCGCCCACGGAACTTGTTTCTGCCGAATGGGTGCCACTGGCTTCGCCTTCCGCTGGTGTTGCCAGCTCTGTGGTTCCGGTCTCAGGCGTAGCTGTGGGGCCCTCATGTGCGGGCATGGCCTGGGCACTCGCCCTGGGTTTTGGTGTGGGCTGCGAAGCTGCCCCGGGGGTGGTTTTGCCTGTGGCAGTTGTTTTCGCCCGGGACGTGGATGCCCTTGTGGGTGGTTCTTCACTGGCATCTTCTCCATCGGTGCCTGGGGGGGTAGAAGAGATTCAGGGCATCAGTGATGGTGTTACATGCAAGATGCATTATATGGTGCTGTGAAGATTTTCATTTATCATGCATTCATATCTTACAGGTGTGTCACACAGGGTAGTTTGAAGGGGGGCATTTTGGCATTTGCCGTGACGTCTCAATTTAGGAATGCTGCATGGCAGGTGGCATGCCGTTGTATTGGGGTTTGTGTGATGTATGACATGGGAATGGTCCGTGTGTGTTGGCTGTCTGTTGGTAATGGGATTGGCACTCAGCATGCATTTCAGTGTGGCCTCCATCTGGACATGGATATGTTGATGTGTGTGTTGGGACATGCATTGCCTTGCCTAGACTCTGTTCCAGATCCCTTGTGCTATGTCATGGTTTCCCCTACTGGGGTCTGCAGGGTCACTCACCTCCATCTCCAGATGTTGCGGCACCCGTCTCCATCTCCCCGAAGCCCTCGATAGACTCCATCTGGATGAAGGTACTACACGTCTCCTCCCAGCGCATTAGTTTTGTCGGGAAGTGGGCAGCCCCGCCTGTGGCCATGGCCTCCCTCCGATTGCTGGCCAGGATGTTGTGTACCCTAAGGCGGAGGTCATCCCACCTTTTCTTACAGTCTTTGACTGTCCGTGGGGTGGTGCCGACTGCAGACATTTTGCGGGCTACCCCCTCCCAAATCTCCTTTTTGCTCTGCTGCGCCTCCCTTTTGAGGTTATGGGGGTTTATGTCCTCAGCATGGGCAGCGAAGGTGTCCGCCAACATGTTAAGTTCTTAATCAGAAAAACGCTTCTTGCGGAGGCGGGGGTTAGATTTTCTGCTTGCCTTGGACATGTTGATTTGGAAGACCCTGGTCTCTCCTGTGCAACACTGGTGGTTTGGGAGGATTGCAATGGATTGTGTTTTTAAAGGTGGCCGCTGGCGCATTTCCCGTTCCGACTCGATTACGTTACTTCCGGGTCCGGTATTACGAGCCCGGTATTAGCATGATGTTATTACCGGGTCGGTATTAAGGGGTGCCTCCTAGGCGGAGGTGGTATCGGCGGGTCCCGTGATGGCGCTATCGGGGAGTTGGAGGGCCTTTAGCGGCATGGCGGTATGGCCATTACCGGCATGGGGGTTCACGCACTCGTAATCAGCAGCTATTAGCGGTGTCAAATGAGCACGGACCAGCTAGTTCCTCCATGCCTGTAATGACCCCGTTTTTAGCGCACTTCTCATAATGAGGCCCATGGTGGTAGCAGTAGCGGAGCAGCCAGACTTATCTCAAGAGCAAATGAGCAGTAATAGGGATTACACCAAGGACTACAATTACTGTGACTCAAACAAACACTGACTCAAGGTTTCTGGTTAAAAAAAATATAAGTACATTTATTTTTAAACCATCTGTTCACAAAACACTTTGCTTCTATTAAACAAAACCACACTCTAAATATACCACACACAACCAATTCCTTTGGTTCAGGTCAATTCAAGGTAAGTACATTAGGATGTGACAGACCGGTGTTGTTAAACAAAAGACGTTACCGGGGGTTAAGCAGCGCTCACTTTTTGTCAGTAATGACAGTTCGGTTTTACGAAAGAAAAGTTTACCCGCGGAGAGAATTTTAACCGTAGTCAAAACACATTTAGCACATTGAATACAAACCAAGGAAAAGGGGATAAAAAATCATAGTCAATACTTTTGTCAAGGCACTTGAATCAGAGGACGTATTCTAAGAGACAGATAGAGTCAATAGACCTGCGCCAGTGTCAAATGGAGCAGGGCTCTGTTGTCGAGGATCACACGATTAGTTTGAGATCAACATTGCCAGGAGTACTTGGATATTGTCAATGGGAGGCAAAAGTTATAAGAGGGAAGGAAGAAAGGACAAGCCTTTGGTAAGGAAAAGGGTTCACCTCGATTCCTCAAGGTCGGACGGAGAGAATGACCAAATGGACACAGTACCTTATTCGAATGAAGAAAGTTGGTGCCACGGCAGTTGTTCCTGGTAGAGGAGGGAGGACAATATTCGAGAAGGGTCTGAGCCAGGCAGAGGGGATTCCGGGGGGTGGAAAACCATCACCCCATCGAAGGGTCTGAGCCCGGCAGAGGGTCTTCCAGGGGGTGGAAAACCATCATCCCATCGACGCATGAAGACAAAAATAAGAAATCTTTAGAAATAAGCCAGAGTGAACCCGACGGGAGGGAGGCTGATATTCGAGAGGGGTCTGCGCCCGAAAGAGGGGAAACTATGGGTGAAGAAGCATCACCTCTAGTACAATCCGAAAGAACTTTTTTTTTTGTTATTTGAATCTATCATGTCCTTGGTAGCAGGAAAGACATCCTTCAAAGATCCTGATATTGATGAGGACTGTTTGAGGGGTCTGCGATCGGAATAGGGGGGCCCAGGGGTGAAACGATCAACCAACGTACATTTGGAACAGAACTTCTTTTGTTTATTTTTGGAAGCCATCAGGTCCTTGGGGAAGAGACTTTTTGTAGAAAAGAGACTTGACCACTGAAGATCCTGATACATGAAGAGGAACTGCGGTCTCGTGCTGGGAAAGCTCGAGATTGTGCTGTGCTTAAGAGTCCCGCCTTGTCCCATGCTCAAACCATGGGGAAGGGAGACCCCCAGCGAACACATCCTGACTCATCCTTTGTGAACACTTCTTTCTTTCTTGTGAACCCTATCCCACACTCTTTTGTATTTTAGCGTAAGGATTGGCAATAGGTTTTTCTTAGTATAGGCCCTTTTATTTGACACAACGTCACTATGACTGCCTTATTATTATTTGATGGTCGATGCTTGCTCCCATCTTAGACTTAGGTTTAGATTAGGTGTTTTTCCAACCTACCGATGCAGTTTGATAAACTTCCTTGAACTGTGATCACTTCTGTCTATTCTTCATACCATGCCTTCCTTATAGGTATGACACTTGCCCTCTGGGTGGTGGGGAGGCATGGTACTAGGTGGGTGGCAGGGTGGCAGGTATGGGACCTCGGATCTGGTGCCGGGCAGAATTGATTGTATAAAATGCCATGGCCAATTCTAACACTCTCCTGTTGTAAAGTACTCTGCTGCCCTTGAGCTAGGTTTGCGCTTAATGCAATAAAATAAAATAAATGCCAGGTATGGGGCCTGGGCTTTGGTGGTGGGGAGGCAGAATGCCAGGTATGCGGCTCGCTCTATAGTGGCGGGCGGCAGGATTGATTGTATAAAATGCCAAGCCCAAGTCTAACACCCTGCTGTTTTTAGGTGCTTTGCTGCTCTTGAGCTAGGTTTGCGTTACATGCAATAAAATCAATGGCAGGCATGGGGCCATATGTCTGGTGGAGGAGAGGCAGGTTGCCAGGTATGGTGCTCATGCTTGAGTGTTGGGTATGGGGCTCACGCTCGGGTGGTGGGAACGGGCCTTGGTCTGGCCATGGGGGGGGAATGCCTGGGATGGGGCTTGCACTGTTGGAGTGGGGGTGAAGGCTGGATGCTAGCCCTACCTTGGCTCAGAAATTAATGAAAATACTTATTGGGATTGTATTAATCTGTAGCCAACAACAGTTTAGTGACAGAATAGAGGTCCTTGGCTGAGGTATACAATGTTTCTGTATGCTTTGTAGCCGTGTACAATGAAGGTGGCATTGTGCTTCTTGGCAAAATACTTTTGTAAGCCATTTGATCATGCATGGGTATTCACAACATAATGCTTTATCTAAATAACCACTTACTGAACATTTCATCCATTTGAGGAAGAGACTTTCCTTGTGTTGAAATATAGCAGCAGAAGATGATTTGCCTTATGAAGGTATCTCTGTCTTGCAGTGTTCACTTTTTTCCATCTTGGCCTACAGTATATTTACTACTTGAGTTTTTGTTTTTTAGTAAAAGATTGCGTACTGTGGTTCGTTATGAAATAGCAAACTAACACATCTCGGTTGTAGGCCCGTCTGCATCATTCACTCTTGACCTGCCGCAATTGGAGGCATAGATATTATACAGGGATCGAAATTAAGATTTGTGAATTAGGATCAAAAAGCAGCTCCTGGGTATCAAACATCACCCGTTAGGCCCGAGCTACCTTTGGGGACCAAGAGCTAGTACATAGTGTGCAGAAAATGCAACTTGTGTGTAAGGTGCATAAAACGTTTTGGGGTAATGAGTAGTATCCAATATGCTTTAAATGTCCCTTAAGTGGGTAGTTGTTGATTTCAAGCTAAACAGCCTCCCCTTGACTATAACCAGGAGCTAAATATCTCCCAGCTCCTGGCAATTTTGAAACCTGGTTATGTAGTAGAATTGGTGGAAAATTATGCTTTTTAGCAAATTACATGCTTAAAAAGCATAACTTGCAACCAATTACACAAAAACACAGTTGGGGTTGGGAAGGTGAGACATGGGTAAATGAGTGAATGGCGTCAATGGGCCTGCATTTGGAATTGAACTGAAAATCCCATATTTTATATTAGGCCTGGCCTCAGTGCCCTGAGTTGACAATGTTGTGTGGATTTGGTGTATAAATAATACCCGTTTTTCTGTGTACAGCAGACCTCCTGGATTCGGATCCCATTATCCAAACTGCAGTGTAGCATCCAGTTTAATGTACAACTGGCCGGAGACCCCTGTGCTGAAAGACAACCCAGACAGCAGACAGTGACAGCAAAACAAATGTAGGCACATACTTTTATTTAATTTGCACAATGTCCTGGTAATCTTCTAAAATGTTTAAACATGGTTTAGGCACAGTGGCATTGTCGGACAAAGTCAGTTTTTTGTGATTATGGCTTTCAGTGGCATTAAAACCCATGTATGTATTGCTCCTGAACATAGTGGATGAGAAAACTACCTGTCCATGAAACTGAACAGATAGGCAGTTTTCGTACACACAATTTTCTCTGAAGTGTTTTAAAATGGAATAATAGGATGCTCTGTTTGATTTCAAAACGATTGTTGCAGAATTGGTTCTCAATAGTCGTGAGCAGCTATTTCAATGGTCCAAATCAATATTTCTTTGCCATGAAGTGCATTTAATTTATGTTCACTGACTGCTTATATTGTGAGAAATTAAGAAATAGAGTGTTTCACCATCCCTGCTTTAGTATGCGATTACATTTGAGTGAGCCTATTAGGGAGAATTCTCAAAAATGTGCTAATTCCCTCCACCTTAGAGACCCCCAGCAACTTTCCTGGATTTTGAGGACTTGATTTTTTTAACCTGGAGAGAGTGTGACCCTTTTTTCCACTCTCTCATGTATCTTTGTGTGAATTTTACCTCTGTGTTTCTTTTGGTTATGGAGTCTGACAAGCTCCATAGGCATCATCTTTTACAATTGTCACACAGCACCTTCAGTGCAGTGACACAGGGAAGTCTTTTAGATTTCCCAAGGTTTAAACACCTTCTCTGGGATAAACTACTGTTTCCCAAAGCAGTAAAGTGAAATTGGCTTTACTTAGCATTGTACTTGCTAGACCCAACACACCCTATCTTACAATAGAGTGCTGGAGGGGTTACTTAGTACCCTGTGTGTCTAAATGCTCATGTAACATTGTTATGTTACCCTTTCCTCGCAGAATGGCTGGTGGCAGTGGTTTTGTTCCAAACTACCATTGTTTGCAACTACTGCGGGTGTTTCGCAGCTCCGGTAACACTAACCGCGGGAGCCATCTTTTTAAAAATGGCGCAGAGCCATCTTTGACAAAAGGGTCCCCGGTCTTCTTTTTTTTTCGCCATGTCTTTGTGCAAAGGTCCTTCTAGAGAGTTTCTCTGCGCACCAAACCTGGTTTAGTCTCTTTGTTCATTCGCCTTTGGTGGGCTTCAGGAGTGAACCCCGCCTCTGGCTCCATAGTGTCTGGGGTAGGCAGGGAGTGAGGGAGGTGCCCGAAACTCCCTGTGCTTAGTTTCCTAGGAGACCCAAATGCATTCTGTGGTAATTGGCTGGCTGAGTGTCTGGCAAGGACAGCCACCCTGCTGGGTGAGTGACAGCTAGGCTGGAATGAATGGGAGAGAACTGAATAAAAGGCGAGTCTTTTGGCTTGGAAGGCAGAATTGACCACTGGATGAAGGAACCGAAGAAGAGCTTGAAGAGGACGCCTGCTGCAACTCCTCGACCGTTGGTTTGCCCGGTGAAGCCCTGCTGCAGTGCCGAAACACCAAGTTCGCATCGACAGAGAAGCCCCTGCAAGGACGACTTCTCCCTTTGAGTTGGTGGGACCAATCACTCCAAAGTAAGCCACCTGGACACCCATCTCGGAGCTAGTTGAATTTCTTCAGAGTTGCTGCAGGAAACCGTAAAGCCAGGGAGAGGGACACCAGATTGTGTGCGTTACTTTTAAGCTGGCCTAAAACCTTTGGAAGTTCCTCTGGACTCCCATGAAGCAGGACTGACCAAGCCTGAGCCCTCTCAGCAGAGTGTGGGACCCCAGAAGCAAGTACAGCCAGGAACTGCGGTGTTGCTATTTGCGGTAGCTGAAACGCGAAAGAGCCACTGAAAGTGAAGTTTGCTGGTTGCAGGTTTTGGCAGTCCCAGTGCATTGCGGGAGTCCCCGACGTCCTCCCTCTTGTCCCCACGACTGAGGACCAGGAACAGTGAGAACTGCAGAGCTTCACAGGCCCAGGAACAGAAGTCATCAGCTGCATCTTTTCTTCTTTACCAAGGTGCTGTAAAACAAGTCTAAGAGAACTTACCTCTTACTTGCCTCTTACTGTAGAAGTGCTTGTAACTTCCACAACTCACAAGTCTAATCAGCTTGTGGCCCTACATTTGATTTGATTCTTCTTTTCATCAAAGACTCCTAAGATCTTGTGCAAAGACTTTTCCATTGACTTACCAGAAGTGCTTTATCCTATCCAAGACTTTTGCCCATTGACTTTGGCTTAGCCTATTGAATTGAATGACTGTTCTTGTGAACTCTAAAAGTATCTGCACTGCTTACGAATATTTGTGGTCTCTTGTGTTCTAATAACCTTTTGCCTTTTACAAACATTTAAAGAGTATTCTGAATGCAAACCGTAAAATATTATTGTCCCCAGCACCCTTGTTATTGAAGTCACCTGTGGGTGTAGGTTGTGTCTCTGGGCCATCCCAAAAGGGTCTTGTCTGATTCAGAAAACTCAAAGTGTACAATATTGAAGTATACTTGTGTGTTACTATTCTATTGCTCCCTTCTCAAGAAGGCTTTATAACTGACTTATAAATACATTAATAATTGTTTATGCAAGAAACCTTGAGTGTAAGAGTTTATTTGAATACCTGTAGCTAGCTATGAATCTTTGTGTAACACCACTACAGCTCACATTTCCCTTCTTGAGATAAGCCTGGCTGCTCAACACGCTACCAAAACTATGTAGTACAAGTTTATACCAAAGGTTGGGTTGCCTATACCTGTAGTCATAGTTGTTTGTAGTGTTCCCAGAGGGTACTGCATTCAAACTTTGCCTAACAGAGCCACACATGCTAGCTACCTTGAACAAATAAAACAGATCTCTTTATTGATTTTACTTGATAGTGAGCCAACTGCCCCAGAAATTGATATCTTGTCTTATTTGTCCTCTGCGACAGTGAAGCGTCAAACAGATAATGCTATACAGGTGCAGCAGCAAGACAAATGGCAGCTCTGTGAGTCTTCTGTGGATGCAGATCAAGCGTTTAAGAGGGAAGATGTGGACTATAGTAACCCTATGAGCGCTGACACTTCTCAGAAGGTGCTGAACCATCATCCCAGGTTCATGGTTCAAGCATATCTCCACCCACTAACCAATACACTCTGTGAGACAGGCATGGTATCAAGAGACACAGACTCAAAAGTAACGGTTTGAAAACCTTTATTAAACTTTGTGGGGTTGGTGTAATGCCCATCTGGCCCTAACTTTAAGGTGGTTGTTCCCCCAACTGATACTTCTAAGAGCCGTCAATGTCCGTAAGTCCAAAACCAAAGTTCGTCTGTGTCCAAACCTATGCCTGCCCTCGCTCTTAAACTAAATGTGATAGGTGATCTCCTTAAAGGGAAAACGGTAACTCAAAAAAAGGAAACTTAAACCACAGCTGGTTTCAGGCTATCTGACCAATAGGTGTAGTTCTGCCAGTACAAAAGAATTAAATTCAAAAGGGTTGCCCGTGGAATCTTCCACACAGGGCTCTTGCCGTAAGTCAATAGAGTTCACAATGTCTTTGGGTCTCTTGCGGTTCCCTTCCCCAAGCTTTCGATGTTGAGAGACGAACTAGTATTTCTATGATGGTTGTATGTATCAGTTTGGAAGAAGGGTTACAGGCGCTTGAAGTTGCTTCTGCGAGATTGAGCGTCTCTACTAGATTGTTGACACTCTGTATGATCAGGTTAGGGAGAAGGTAGCAGACAGACCAGCGTTATCCCAAGTGAGGGATGATTATTCACTGTCTAGTGACATCCCTTTGATTGTTCATTCAAAAGTGCGTGACTGGTCTGATTTACCCTTTAAAGGTGACGACTCCCACAACAAAAACTTGACAGAAGTAGGGAGTAGTCCCTTAATTGCACTTCATATAGTCTTACAGTTGTTTATAAGATTATATGACACTGTGCTAATGGAGATTAGAATGAATACTACTTTATTAAATTAATCGAAAAACACTTATCAATGATTGATTCTAAGGCCAATAATACGTTGCAGGTGGTTGTGACTGACAATTTGGTTGCTGACAACACAAGCGTCAGGTTGAAATGTAGTCCCTCGTCTGGTAGCCAGTAAAGTCTAACAAACGCTTGATTTGCACCGACTATCTGTTGGAAAAACATACCAGCAGTAATATGGCTAAGAAGACTAAAAATATGAAGGATCAAGCTGCACATAACAAGCGAGGGTCCAGAAAATTTCTTAGAAACATCCTGATCTCGTCCAAAGTAACTGATACCCGGTCTCAATCGGCTGAGGCACATTTGATGCCTGAAGTGATTGTCATCAGTGATACATTAGCACAAATTATAGCAAACACTATGAATGGTGTGGTTAATGGTAAATAAATATTCGATTCTGGAAGTGAAATGATGTCTGATACACTAACTATTGATGATAAAGTGAATGATATCAGCTTGAAAACATGAAAGGTGGTAAGAAGGAAAAAACAAAAAAATAGGAAAATCAGTTGAAACAGAATGGGCTCAGACAATGAACAGTGGTTGTGCAGCTGATACTCCAAGTGCTGACGATAACTATAACGGTTGGTGGAGAAATCCTCAACCATATCCAATGAGCTGGTTACTTGTGGTAACGAACGACCGCTGAATTATAGTAACCTTGGTTACACAAGTAGAGGGGGTTATTCTTCCTGATTGGGCAAACAATAGGGCCTCATCTGGTAAAGAATGTTCTAATCCTGAATCTCTGTCAATTATTTATGAATCAGTTGTTCAGAGTGAGAAGACCTCAATTATATCACTCCTATCTCTAATACCTGAACTTTCAGAGAAATCATCTGATATAAAATGTGTGTACTTGTTTGATCGACAATTCCTTGGTAATAGTGCAGTACATTTCTACTAGTAAAACCAACACAAGTGATCACAGTTCAAGGGTGTTTATTGAACAATAAATGCTGTGGGCAGGTTGGAAAAACGCCTAATCTAAATCTACATCTTAGATGAAAGCAAGCGTCAACCATCAAATGAAAAATAACGCAGTCCTAGTTGTGTCTTGTCAAATCAAAAAGGCCTATATTAAGAAACCTATGGCCAACCTCACAACTAATACAAAACAAAGGTTGTGGGATACTTCTTTCTTTTCTTGAGAAGTGTTCTCAAATAATATATCAGGATGTGGTAGCCTGGGTCTCCCTTCCCCACGTTTTGGACACGGGGTAAGATGGGAGCTTGGAGAAAAGTATGGTCTCAGGCCTTTGCAGCACGAGACGTGGAGCACAGTACGGTCTCGGGCCTCTCCAGCACGAGACAACAGTTCCGATGGCTGTTCTTAGGACTGTCGATGACCAAGTCTCATTTCCTTACAAAGGTGCTCGCCGTCAGGCCTGATATGTTCAACCGACAAAAACGAAAGTTCCTTTTACAAATTAAGGTTCTTTTCCAATGTTCGCTGGGTGGTGGGTTTACCCCTAGGTCTCCCTCTTCTGCACTCTGACCCTTCTCACTTGTTTGTCAAAGTTTCATGTAGGGTGACGACTTCACCCCTGGTTTCCCCTCTTCTGGGCGTTGACCCACTATGTATCGAATTTCACAATATAACACAGTTCCTTTATCAATCAACTTTGGGTGACAGCTTTACCCCTGGATCTCTCTCGGTCGGGCTCAGACCCCTTTTCTCATTTTCTTCACGGTTGACGGCTTCATCCCTGGATCTCCCTGGGTCGGGCTCTGACCCCTCTTGACTTTCACTTCTTGGGTGATGGCTTCTTCCCTGTTTGTCCCTCGGTCGGGGTCGTTGATATTCAGAGGAACGGAATTTTCGGGGTTTGTGAGGTACACAGGAATAACTGGGATTGTGAAATGAGCACAGGTGGTTCTGGGACTGGTGGCGTGTTGTCAGGGCCGATGGATAGTTTGTAAAAGAATAATCGAAAGAATATGAAGAAGAAGAATTTTCATTTTAGGAAGTTAGAACGCAGGGTTTCTGGGAGATGTGATATTCTATTTTATTAGGGTTTGTGCTCCTAGAGGACTTACCAGGTTGGGGGAGTGTGGGTTGGTAGATTCTGATACAGGAGACTCTATGGAAAAGAAAGGGGGCCAGATGTAGTACATCCCACAAAGGCCTCCTGGACCTCGCCATCCTGGTCATCTTCGTCTGTAACATACCGCGTCTCACCTGGGGCATTCTCCCGAGCACAACCTTGCGCTCCCCTACCTTGGTGATCCTCCCCCACTGGTCCACCCCCAGGAACTGGATCCAACAGCGATGGCCTTGTCCTGGCCACCTGAGTAAGGGATTATCTAGGTTTTACAGGGAGAACTCTGGTTTCTCACACAGCCAGTGAAGAAGATAGACTTGAATGTCCAGACTGAGTTCTTGAAAAGGGGGTATGATTGTTATGAGGGGAATGGTGTCAATAGTGAAAATGGAATTGTGAAAAATATATCGGAGGCTTCGTCTGACAAATTGAACATAAAGAATATGGAGAATGAGGGTGGGGCAGGCAAGTTACTATCGCGCTTGAACAAGCGAGTTGGTCCTTGCTCGCTTCCCTATTCAAATGTATCCCATCCAAGTGAACCTGTTGTGGAAAATAGTGAAATGAAGATTTTATCTTGGAACACATGCGGTCACAATAGTTTTTTGGATGGTGGGATGTGTGACATTTTTTCCAAGTTTAATATAGTGTTCCTGCAGGAGACCTGGTTGCGTTCCACTCCTATTTCGGACGGGTTTATGGTTCTTGACAAAAGCGCCAAAAAAGGCCTCCATGGCCACCATTATGGGGGGGGATTTTAACTACAGTAAATATCCTTGAGCGTCGTGTTACTAAAAAAATATCTGCAAGATCTGAGGCGTTTTTGGCAACGCTAATTGAGGATCACATGACAGGGATGGTTCAGTCTGTGTCATTGATAAATGTGTATTGTAACCCTATTCGAGCCAATTTTGTGGACACAATAAATGAAATAGACAATTTGTTGATAGATTGATCATTGAAAGATGGTAACCATTTAATAATAATTGCGGGCAACTTTAATAGTGAATGTCCTGTAATAGATTCTGAGGATGTTGATCTAAATGAGACTTCTTGCAAGTCCAATAATCTGTATAGTGTTAAACAAGGGAAAAAAGGAAGTGATGCATTTGAGTGGGCTTATTTTCTAGCAAGGTGGGGGTTTTGTCAGGTTAACTCTTTTTTAGTCAAGGTACAAAGCCTCTACCAACTTGGTTCTGTGTATTGTCGAAATCCACATTGGGCTATATGTTCATGGCAAATGTAAACGCTCTAAATATTAAATTGTTTAACTTGAAAAAAACAAAAAGGAGCGATTGTGCTATATTGACTGTGTCCATTTTATGCAGTGTCTGGATTGGTCTCTTCTAAGTGTGTTGACTTAGTCGACAACGTGACGGGTAATAGAGTCTCTCAATTTAGTAAGAATAACGCCATGGTCAGCAAGGTGTTAGAAAAATGGTGGGAGAGTATTGATGATTATGCCAAGAACTCTGAATGTTCCCTGGTTGCATTTGCAAACACACTTAATATGTTGAAATCACAAACTCAAACGCTATCTTTGTGGAAGAAACAACATTTCTTATAAAACAAGAAAAGGAGTGTACGATCGAGAAATAAATCTTAAACACGGTCTCAGAGCAAAAGTTTAACAAATATACAATTCGTCAGAAAATAGGGAGTCGAACAACGAGATTCGCGCTCTTAAGAGTGCTTTTAAGTCATGGCTCAGGAATCATAAACTTCTGAGTTGCATTAAAGTGAATCAGGGAAATATTATCAAAGGTAATTCTAAGTCTATCTGGTGGAAATTAAACCGTAAACACGAGAGTCAAAGGTTCATACAATCTACTTGTATTACTGAACATGTTTGGGTGGAATATTTCTTAGATAAATGTTGGGACTCACTGAGCAACAAGGCTGTAGGAGATGCTAATAATGTGGAAAAAGGGCCCAAGTGGGATTATAGTTTTGGCAAAGATGAAATTAAGATCATTATAGAGAAATTAAAAGAATCCAGAGCATGTGGACCAGATGGCTTAATGAACAGTCTGTTGAAAAATAATTCAGCACTCTGGTCGGAGTCATTATGTTGCCTATTTACTCAGGTTGTTAGTATGTACTGTCTACCTGTCTCTCGGCAGCAAGCAACAATCAATCACATTTTTAAAAGGGGAGCAAGAGACAACCCTCTTAGTTATAGACTCATCTCATTGATAGACGTGTCCTCTGAGATTTTAGCCAATATGGTGTTAAAGAATGTTATCATGTGGGCTGATACACCTGGGATACTGTCCTCCTAACAGATGGGTTACAGAAAAGGAATCGGCACAACTTTGAGTGGTTTTCCCTTGCTCACTTGTTTTGCTCAGGTGGGTCATGACACAGGCAGATCATTATATGTTGCTGTGTTAAATCTCTCCTCGGCATTTGCTAATGTCGACCGCACCATTCTATGGGGAAAGCTATAATAATTGGGTTTTCACTCTGGTCCGTTAAATATGCTACAACTTTTTTATTCAGACAATGTCGTTAGAGTGAGACGGGACATTGAGGGTGACCTTTCAAGTAGCATCACTATCAATAAAGGTGTACGTCAGGGATGCGTGTTAGCCCCTATTCTTTTTAATTTATATATGGCGGATTTATTGGAATGTAGCTTAGGCTGGAAAGGCTGGAATCCCCCTAAATGTGTTTTTTTAAGAACAAACTGCATCTCGTATGCTGATGATCTGTTGACCTTAGACTTTACACCTGCAGGTTTTCAGCTTTCTGTGAATGGTGTTGCTGCCTACTTAACAACAAATAAACTAATTTTCAAACCGGCTAAATCCAAGATACTGACTATATCCAATAAGCACAATAGGAAGATTTGTGTAATCTACTAACAGCATAAGAGTAGAGGAGTTACATGCATTCATTTACCTGGGCTTTCTGTTTACTGCAAACAAATCACAGGAAATGTTGAGAACCAGATTAGAGGTAAAATGAAGATCATCTAACTCGATGTTGAAGCTTCTGAGGACTCGATTAAGTGCATGCTCACTTACTTCTTTGATGGAGTTTTACAGAATGAAGTTCTCTCCTATTCTTCTGTATGGAAGTGAGTTTTCTGCATTGACAAACAGAATATTTCTGGATAGATTAGAGGCGTGTATCTTGAAGGAAGTGCTGTGTATACCTAAATCAGTTCCTATAAGTGTAATTCACCTGAAACTGGGTTTGCAGTTTTGGTGGTCCCAATATATTTTCAGATGCTTATCCCTTTTTTTCAGAAAATTGTTAATGCTTCTGAAAGTGTCATTTTAAAACCTATGCTGTTCATGAAGACCAACAACTCGAACATTTTGTACGAAACTTTACTAAAAGGTGTGTTCAGTTCATAACGTCTTTGGACCTTAATGAAACTGTTTCTCAATGGGTTTTGAAAAATGGTGTAAAAAGATGGGACAAGATCTGGGATATGGACGATTTACAGATACTGTCTAAATATAAAAATGATGGCATGTTTTACATACCGTGTACTCTATTGAGATTATAACCGAGGAAGTGTCCTTCTGCAAGGGCACATCAATGGTACTTAAAATTCAGACTTAATTGCCTTCCAGTTTTAGGTCCTCAATTAAATATACCGAAGGCACTCAGAACCTGTAGACTATGCAAAGATTTCAGCGCAGAGTCACTTTATCATCTGGTTATCGAATGTTCAGCCCTGTTAAAGAACAGGATACTCCCTTTCGAACCATATGTAAACTCAATCTCAGAGGTTATTGGTAGGAGTCTGTGGAGTAGAATAATGCCAGGTTGTCACATGTCCCTACTTTTAGCATTGGTGAAGTTCTTGATTTTAATCTTTGATGAATTGTCCACCGCTATGAAGAAGGGTGAAGTTCTTGTAAGTAATGTTTTATAAGAGATGTTGTTGTATTATCTTCATAATCTATGATGATTATTTTTTGTCATTCTTTTTTACATCATGTGTTTTAGTTGTTTGTTTTTACTCTATGTATTTTGTAATGTTTTAATGCTTTTCACTGTTCGTGTTCTTTTATATTGTGTAAGGTATTATGTTTAACAAAAAGCAACAATAATAAGACATTTTTAAAAAACAAATTAAGGTGAACACAATGAGTTCACAAACTTTCTGGAGCCATATGGTGTTCCATTCTTCGAACTGTACTGACTGTGCAAAATTGCTTGTGTTTTTCCAGTGAGTATGGCTTCATGTGGAAGAACCTTTTCTGCTCTAAAGTTAATAAAGTCTTATCTGCACACTACATTGACTGAGGAAATGCTATAAGATCTTGCCACACTAGCAATTGAATACAGACTTGCTTCCCAAATAAACCATGAACGACCTCTTCCGAGATGGCAGGTTCTTGTCTCCACAACAAGCTCCAGACAGGGGAAGCGACAACGCGCTAGATTCCTTCATTTACTTCAGGCTGTGACATTCCATACAGGCTATTATTCCCAATTTCCCACAACAGCCAGCTGTATGGCCACTACTACATAACATAATACTAGCCCAAGGGGAAGGACACCTGATAACACCCATCTACAAGTCACTCCTAATTGAACAGAAACGACCTTGCTTTAACGCTAAAAGAAGATGGGAGAAAACACTAGGAAGCACAATTGCAGACGGAGAGTGGAACTACATACTTAATCTTACTCAAAAAGTGGCAATTAACACGAGATACAAGCGGATACATTTTAATTACCTTCATCAAACATACCACACCCCACCGAAACTCCATGACCAACGAGAAACAACATCGGCGGCGTGCGACAGATGTGGAGCGCTGGAAGCAGATTTCTTACACCTGGTATGGACCTGCCCTCCGGTGGCTGCTTTTTGGAACACAGTGCTGGAAAAGACATCAGCAATAGTCGGAATGAACCTGGCTCCCGACCCTAAATTAACAATGATGGGCCTGACCCAAGACTTGTCTAGCACAGTGCGGAAACTGACAGACTTATTGCTGGTCTTAGCACGGAGAAGAGTCGCGTGTAACTGGGGCAGAGGATCGCCACCAAGCCTACAACACTGGATAAAAGACATTACGTACTGCCAAGACGTAGAAACCAACTTTATTAAGACACTGCCGCTACACACGCGCCCGCCAGACATCTGGAGTCCGTATATTGCCTACTTGATCTCAACAACACACAGTTTAGACCCGCAGTCCTCATCCCCGGCACAGAGCATGAGGTCCTCATCACCACGTACCACCGACATTCCAGAAATCCCACAGCACTGACTCCTGTGTTAAGCACTGGGTTAAACCTACGGAGAGAGTGCAGACAGACAGAACGGGGTAATAAGGGGAAGGAAGGAGAGCAGGGGAGGGGGACGCTGTAATTGCCGGTGCAAGGCCGCAGTGTTTGATTTTTTTGAGAAATTCAATAATGTTTTTTTTAAAAATAGGTAGAATTCCTGAGTCATGGAATGAGAGCCACATTTTCTTTTTATTATTTATTAGGTTTCCATCAAAATGAATAACCATCACATATTTTCAGTAAAAATGAAGAGTTATGACTAACAATATCTTATGTCCCTACAACTATAACACTACATATATGTCTACAATCATACCAGACCTCACAATTTAAAATAACTGCACATTACAGTTCCTATGTGAAAAACAGAAGAGACAAAATACAATATTCCACCCATAAACACACAGGACAACACATGAGGAAAAAAACGAACCCCCTCACCTCTTTCACCCTCTCCCTACCCCACTTATCTTTTAGCCATAGAAGGTATTAAATGAGCCCCACAAGGAAAGGTTATCATTTTCTCTACCTTTGTCCTTTAAAGAAATGTTTTCATATTTAGGCAAAATCTGTAGTTCCACCAGCCAATCATCCACATTAGGCTTCTTCATAGTCTTCCAGACTCTAAGAATCAGCTTAATCGCTGCCACCATAGCTGTATCAATCCAGGCATTATGCTTTCTAGTAGTAACACATCTTCCTTTATTCATAAGCAAAATCACATTAGCAGCCGTCCTCTGAATAGTTATACCAAAATTCATATCAATCCTATCTATGATTTCCTTCCAAAAATATTGTACCCGTGGGCAATTCCAAAGCAGATGTAACAGGGTTCCCCTACCACTACCACAACTTAAGAATTCCTCATCTATCCTTAGTTTCAGCTTAAACATTCTAACTGGCGTCCAATAAATCCTACAAACGACTTTCTGTCGAATTAGACGTAGGTCCATATCCATTCCCGCATTTGTGCCTACTCTAAGAAGATCCCTCCATCCCTCCTCTGATATGACATTGTTAATGTAATCTGACCAAGTATCCCTTAGCTTAGTCCATGCTTCTATACAACCTAACTCCATACGCATAAAACGCATATATGTATGTACATTGTATTCTTATCCACCAACAACTTGCAAATCTCTGGTCTTCCTGCCAGTGCTTTATCAACCATGCCCATTCTTTGACTGATTAACAAAGTCAATTCCATGTATCGACTCAGTTCCCTCCTTCCCAAACTAAATTTATCTTGCAATTCCTCAAAGCTCAGTAAGCTATCTCCAATCAGCAAATCCTTTATTTTCAATATACCCCTCCATACCCAATTCTGCCAATGTAAACATCTATTATTTAGTTGTAGTGCCTCATTATGCCAAATGGATGCATCATAGCCAAAACTTTGACCATTCCCTTTGAACCAAGATGTTAAGGCATCTGGGTGAGCCACATTTTAACCCTGTATAAAAAAGAATTTTGGGCAGACGCAAATAACTTTAGAATGTTGGCCATGTTAGATATCCCTTCAAAGGAAATACTAGCAAGAGTACTACTAATAGGACTCAATGATTGGATACAAAGCAATAATATTCTGCCGTCTAATAAAATTGGTTTTAGGGCACATTCAAGCATAACCCACAACTTAATAGTATTAACATCTGGCATTGAATATGCTTGGAAACATAGAAATCTTAATGTGTATTGCCCCCTAATCGACTTTTCAGCCGCATTTAATTCAGTGCTTACGAATCGTCTATGGCTTAAGTTAAATGCATGGAACATCCCTAAGGGTCTTCTTAAGATGTTGATGCTACTCTGTTCTGACACGTCTGTGAGGCTATGATTAGATGCTAGGGGGAAAGTGTCTGCAATAATACCTTCCAGTTGCAGAGTTAAACAGGGTTGCAGAGTGGCTGCAACCCTGTTTAACCTATATTTGGCTGATACAGAATTTGCGTTTAAAATCCAGGCTACTTGTCCTGTAAAATGTGGCACGTTGTCCGTGGAATGGCTGTCATACGCTGACGACCTGCTGCTTCTTGATCATACACCAGTCGGCCTTCAAAAGTTACCAGATGCATTAGCGCTTTACTCGCATAACAATGGATTAACATTAATGCAGATAAGAGCAAAATAATGGTGTTTCCTGCTAAGAATCCACCAAAAAAACATGAGTGGCACATGAACAACGATAATTTGGAAAAGGTATACAGTTACAAATATTTGGGGATCCTGTTAGATTGTAAATTAAATTGGGAGAAGCAATGGTTGTCAGTAAAAACACGTTGCCTAGTATCTACTAATGCTATTAGTGCTTTCATAGGCAGAAACATTGGTTACTCAGCGTACGCAGTTCCGTTGATGTATACAGCAAAAGCGAGAGCGATGCTAATGTATGCAATTGAGGTAAGGGGACATAGGTATCTCCCTCGATTAGTTAAGCTTGAGGCAACAATATTAAGAAAGCTCATGCAGTTTCCTGTCACTACATCAGTAGAATACTTTTATTTGGAATTCAACAGGAAATGCATTTGAGCAGAGTATTTTAGTCGTTCAGTGATGCGCTATGCCAATTTGATGCAGTTAGATAATGGAACTATTGTTGTTGCACATATGCAATCATTCTTGAAAATAGAAACATTTCTACAATGGGTATCTTGGGTATAATCAAATCCCTGTTTGATCAATGGAAAATGGGTTTTGCTGTCACATCGAATATTGTTCCTTTGGGTTTATTTAAGAGATGATTTAAGAAGAAATTGGCAGTATACAGTAATGAGTGCCACATTGTTTCTCTAGCTTCTAAAGTATATGGTGGAAGTTACTATCAATACCACATTCATCGGGAGAATGTACCAAAATATATCAAAGCTTTTCCTAGTCCTTATGTCTTTAGATCTTATTTGCTAATGAAGTTCAAGAACTCTGAAGCACTTGAGACGAAAGGGTCATGGTAAGGTCTTAGTCGAAGTTGTAGACAGTGTAGATTGTGCGGCTGTGCAGTTATAGTCTCTTCATCATTTAATGATGTGCTGTGAAAGCTTGCAGGAGTTGAGTACCAAGTATATGAAATCCTATGATAACCAGATTGATATTTGTACCACAGCGGAAATATGGAATAATGTTATGAAAGGCAATGATACTAACCTTATTTATTTTATAGTGAAGTTTTATTTGAGAATTGTTGAGATTTTAAAATATTGAAGTCTTCAGATTAAATAAATCAGAAAATTTAGAATGGGACATAGAAGAATGGAAAAAAGAATGTGATACTATCTTGAGTCATCTTGTATTCACGACAAATAGTTCAACAGAAAATCCTACCTTAATAAAGAGAATAATTTGGGTTGATGATTGGCAGAAAACCGAAGAAGTAAGAATGAAATCTCGGATACATACTGTGCTAAAAACAAATTGGGGAGCAATGGGCATAACCCCTGAATACCTGAGAAAGTTCCCACATTGTAAACAAAGAGACTTACTGCTACGTTTCAGATTAAATGTGTTGCACAATAAGACCACCTTGGAAAGATATGGGAAAGAACAGATCAGCCCAAAATGTAGATTGTGCAATTCGGAAAGTGAAACACTAATACATTTGGACCTATTCTGCTCTGAACTAAAAGATCTAAGGCTCAGATACCTACACGACCACATTTCAGAATCATGCGGCTTAGAGGCAACGAAATGGTGGGAGTTAATATATGAATGCGGAAACAAGAAAAAAAATTATGCAACCACACAATTCCTAGAGTTTACATTTAAAAAACTGCAAATGACAACCGGAGCAACACAGAAATGTTGCTTGAACAAGGACAATAGTAGAAGATTGCCTAAAAAATCAATAACATAATGGGTATCTCGTTGTATCTTATTCTAGGATATCTTGTTTTTTGGCATTTTTTAACGCATCTTAAGTTAGTGTTTTTTCCTTGCTTTCATTTTACTTTGTTTGATTTTGCTTTTGTTTTATTTATCTTTGTTTTGTTGATGTATTTTATTTTCTCTTTCTATTTTTCTAGTAAAAACAAAAATAGTGAAAAGTTTGTAATAAACTATGTACACTAATAAAAACATTTAAACAATGTTTATCCCAATAATAGTTATAAGTAAAATTTGGATGATGTAAACATTTTAAAATTGGATTGTGTATGTGTATATGTATGCATTGTTTATTTGCGTACATTTGTATTGTTTTAATTGTCTTATCTGTTGTATGTACAAAGCTTGTTGGCTGTATGTATATTAAATAAACTAAACCATATCTCTTAAAGGGATGCAAATGTCCCCAGGTTCAGCATCAATTCCCATGAGTACTCTTGTCTGGAGGAGGGTTTACAGATGCCAGCTGTACCACTAGGAGATTCAAGAGAGGAGCTGATCTGAAGCCAACTGAGAACTCCCCAACACAGTTTATTGGATCCCCTCTCCCCACACTCATATTACTGTTTTTGATTGAACTGTGGTATTATAGTGACACACACGTTCAAATTGTGTAATTTAAATATTTTGTTGTGATTTAAATTAAATTACTACATTTAAATGTGACCTAAAATTACCAGGACTGCTATTATTGTTATAATAATAATAGCTTTTTATAGTGCAAAACTAGTTTGTGAGCAACGATTGCTGTATATCAAGTGTTAGACATCAAGTGAACATTAGTAATAATTATCACTGTATGATATATGGATGAGGGTGTCGTTGGAACCAACAACAAACCAAGGTGTTGTTGAAAGAGCCAATTTTTCAGTTCTTTCCTAAACTGAAGAAGACTTGGACCAGACAATTGCCACTGGAATGGAGTTCCAGAGGACAAGAGCATGCCATGAGAAGGACTGTTTTAAGGTTTTCTCCTTGTGAGTCAGTGTAGTTCTCGGTCTGGATATTATCTCACTGTGAGATGACCATGACCCACCCCATGTTTTTAGTCTGGGTGTCAGATAGGCCGGCGTACTTGCAGTGGTTGCCTTGTAGGTGAGGTACATGGTTTGGAACCAGATCCTAGCCGGGATGGGGAGAAAGTGTAGTTTACACAAGGTGGGGGTGATGTGGTCAATTTTCCTATGGTCGGCAATGAGGTGAGCTGCAGGCATGGTGGTACGCTTTGAGGGGGGACCAGTTGGACAGTCATGAACCCTACGAGGATGGTGTTCGACTACATCACCCCAACACTCATCAAAAAGCACTGGCATCCGATACAAGCCTTTATTGTCATGATCCCTGCTTCCAAGGGGTCAGGACTTGCCCCACGACCTTGGAAGCAGGCCCATAACTCTGATCCCAGGAACCAGCCAGTCCCAATTGGGACCTTTTGGACCTTGTCCTGGCGTCAGTGGCGCCAGGCTCATGATGGTGACCGGTCCCGGCACTGGAAGCGCCGGGCTCATATCTCATATTAGGTAAGAGTGCTTGGTGGACCTACCTGTAGCAGACCATGCTGCTTACTTACCAGCTAACTGGTCTCCTGATCCTTCTCTGCCTGGGACTACTTTTCTGTCTGGGTGGAGCAGGAGCCACTCCCTGGAAGCAGAACACAGGAACTCTTCTAGAAATCTGGAACTCTTTTCTTACCTGGGTGGGGCCGTGGAAGAAGATGCCTAAGCACTACAGAAGGCTATTTAAATCACACCCGATTGGTTTCACGTGCTTCGCGTTATTCTGCATCTGCAGCAGGACGCTCACCGTGTCAGCTCCAGGAAACCTCCAGCTCCAGATCCTGTGAATACGAAATAACCTGCTGGGATCCAACCTTCAGTCTTCTTCAGTCTTCTGCAGCTCCTGCAAGACAAGGGCACAGGTTAGGCTAAAGCAAAGGCAGCGAATCTACTTACCTAATCCAACGGCAGCATCCGAAGCGCCTTTTTCTGCCTTTCTCTTCCGGCATCCGACATCTGCAAAGAGAAAGAACATCGGTCAGTAATATTTAACTACAGAGCCTGCTTACCTGTGTTACGCCCATACCAACTCAGCTTGCGCTGCATTCCGGCACCTGCAAGGCAAGATACTTCGGTTAGTAACGCTTAGTTACAAGACTGCTCACCTGTGTTACGTTTGCTTCCAATCTGTTCGCACGGCTCCTCGGCACCTGCAAAGACAAAAGAGACATTACGGTGCATTCTACAGTGCTAGAACAGTCTTTCTACTTACGTGCCATTAGAAGGATAATCTTCATCGCCACAGCATCTGAAAAGGGAAAAGACATAGACTTTAAAGACTTAAGACTTTTGAAAGAGAAGAGAACAATCTAAAAGGAACTTAATTACTTACAAGGCACGCTTGTGCATTAACGGCGTCTTCGCTCTCAGCAAATCCTCTGCTATCAAGAGGCAGAGCTCGCATCCAGTGAAGCAACTGGACCCAGCGCCCCTGCACAAGACGCAGGATGGAGAGCCCGGCAATTACCTATATAAGGTAAGCGCAATATCAACCCAGTTCCACGGGGAAAGAAAGGGCGAGAGGGGCAAGGAACTTTCCAAACCTTCCAAACACTAATACCTTGGTTTACCCTTGCAGACATCTCACTCTTCGGCTTAAACTGTCGGTGGGAAGGGGGCCCAGTCCGGGAGCAAAACGAACCCTGCGCCTAACACTGAAGACAGTATCCTCGCCAGATCAAGACCTGCGCCTCCGGGGGAACCAGGTGAGCGTTACATTTATCTTCTTCAAATCCTTCTGCATCCGTTACAAGGCTGTCACCCTAATGTCCCCAAGCTACCTCACTGAGAAAATCAGCATCTCCAGAGCCCTAACATTCACCAGAAGTAACGACATGTGCAGACTTGAACTCTGCCGGTGCAGGAAGAAAAGAAGCTTAAGACTGGCCTGCTCTGTATACACCCCAAGACCCTGGAACCACCTCCCCGACAACATCAGACTCTCCGCTCAGTTCTACGGTTCAGGAAGGAGCTCAATACCCCCTCTTCAAATGAATAGATCCTCCCTAACACCTAGATCCACTCACCCTCCACGCCCCCACCCTACCTGAGACTGTATGATCTGCTCCCCACTGTTGTCTCTCCTGATTGCTTAAAGATCCCTTGCTACCCAACTATCCGCCATCCCCCATTAGCTCCCTGCTCCCTTGTTTCTCTGCTTCCCTGACCATGCTCTTCCCCCTATGATTCTAAAGCGCTCTATTGCTTCTCGAAGATCTGCACTCAATAAATATCCTAATGTGGGATACGGCACCTGAAAAACAAGCAGTGTTCCAAGTATATTTATAGAGCAAAAAGGGGCACCCACTAAGTGGCACAATGCAGTGCATTAAAGGCAAGAGAGAGGTAACTTAATGTAAAAAGCCCCTAATTTGTCTACGCAAGAGTCCTTAGCAGCTTATGGAATTGGAAATGTTTGCCAGTTTTCCTGCGAGCTAAGTTTGAAAACCAAAGCCTCGCATCCAGAGGTAGTTGTGCATTGCAGATGAGCTAAGAGTGGGTGAGCATCCTTTCACTGGACATTGGCAATACTGAACCTCCTCTGAGATCGCAATTGCCCGAACTGTGATGTTTTGTAACTAACAAATGCTTCCACATAGGACCATGAGACTTTCTGTTTTTCACCTCACCCTCAGCTGTTCACAAAGATATACCGACCTGTGACAAACCAAAGTTTAATATTGCTGTTTTTGGATTTTGTTTTATTCACAGTATTAATATGTTACCCTGTATTCTTGTCCACCTTGCTCGCCTCCTGAGAATGTGGCCATCGCTACCAAAAGGTGAGCCCAGGGATGGCTAGGGAGCCACTCTCCTGCTTATTTGAGTTGTCTACTTGGACTCATAACCTGGGCTCCCTTGAAGATTTCTGCCAGGCGACTGCACTGTTGTCGCTACATCTCGCATGTAATGCTGCTGAGATAGTGAAAAAGGCTATCAATTTCCAGTGCATGGGAGCAAAGGTGGATCAGGCAGGGGTCAGGTTTAGAGATTGGTTCAGTCAAACATCTTAAATGCTTATCAAGGTGCTTTGGAGAACAAGGGAAGGCCTGCAGTGGGGCATAGTTGCTAGGAGATTAAAGTTTTCAAAAAGCTAAACTAAACTTGATGGGTCATGTATTGCCTTCCCACAATTTGCTTGAAAGCCATATGCTATGCTAAGTGGTATTTGTAGAGCACTAAACTGACAGGTGTGGCCTCATAGGGCAGAATGCAATTCACGAGTGCATTGCGTTTCTTGTAGGCAATGATCCGAAAGTAGCACACATTGCGTTCATGAAGATAGAGCAATTGCAGCTTAAGGACACCATCCTAAGCCTTACCAGTAATTATAGCAATAGTTTACATTTGGAGACTCTGTGTGGGTTGATATTGTGGTGTTTGAGGCTTAATCTATGGCTACTGATGGTTGTATGGCGTTTTGAAATGGTGCGTGATGGAAGTTGGGAGTTAGGCGATGCTGTGCGAGAGCAAGAAAAGAAGCAGTTCTGCGGTAGTGTTTGGTACCCAGACAATTGTTTGGAAACCATGGGCTCTGCCTTTCATTGCTTCAGTAAATTAGTTACTGAAGATAACAAGGAAATTGAATAGGCCTTACCTGTTCCTGCTACTTTGTGCAGGGCTCAAACGAGGGGTAGTTTGAGAGGGAGGCCTGGATATTCAGACATGTTCAGGACTTTCGACCGGGATAGAGAGGGAGTGGTTAGTAGGGAGGTAGATATAAGGGTGTTTGCTAGAAAAGTTAAGAGCCATGCAGCTTTATTGCTGGTTCAGTACAAGGCATAAAATAATCAGCAATAATAATAATAATAATAATAATAGCAAATTGCTATGCAATTTCTGTAGGTTTGCTAATTAAATTGACACTTGTGTGGCAAAATTAGCTAATTAAGTTGCCCTTTCCAATGAAAGCACAGCTCACCCTGCGTTTCTCTCTTACTATATGCTCTCTCTTCACTCTCTTTTCTGTTCCCTGCAAGTTGGAAGGGGGTATTGGAAAGTGGGTGCAGCAGTAATAATCTCCTCCATTCCAAAGGCCTGCGTGGGAATACTAGGCAAGAAACGTTATTTTCAAATAATTGCAAACCAGTGTCCATTCATACAGCTAACCTTTAAATGTACAATCATCTCACTAATATCTCACTTCAGCAGTACACAAAAAATTCTGTATTGTTGATCATTTTGTCATGATACAAATATCTTCTGGTGACATTAAAAAATATTTGTACAAAATTGCTATTCAAATAGTTGTTTGCTTATAAAAGAAAATGTTAATTGGCGAACTCTGGTAATCAATTTTTGAAAACTAATATATGCCTTGCAGTGATGCTAATGGAGTCAGTCACATGCTCACTTGGCCCATTACATCCGGGCCGATGAAAGTCTGGTTCTGATTTTAGGTTTGCATTCTGAGACTTGTAGTCCTCGGTTTTTAATAGAGAAAGCCAGCACTATAAGTCTAAAATGCGAAATAAAACCAGGACTTGCTTCCACTGGCCCCCCTCTGCTACCTCTCTTGGACCGACCACTCTCTCCTCTCAACACACCTGAAGCTCTCCTCTTGCAGCAACACACCCGGCACAGCCACTCGGCTTCAAAGTCACCAGACCCAAAGTGTCTGTGGTTGCCTTTGCCTTCACCTACTCTCCTCCTCCCATTCCTGCGGCTGACTCCCACCCTGACACAGACCTCGCTAACCTCAATTTCTCTATCTCCAACACTCTTGACACACTTGGCCCTGTTATGAGGGTCCGACTGAAGCCTTCCAAAAAGTGCAACTCTTGGTACCACTCCGATCTGGCTGCCTTAAACGCAAGTTTAGGGCAGCTGAGCAGAAATTAAGCTCGTCGGGCGGACCATCTGACAAACTGGCCTGTCGCCTCCTCCAAAGGCAATATCGACTCTGCATCCGTTCCAAAAAAAGTCTTTATTCAAGCCTGCATCTCTGCAGCATCAAACACGACTGAACTTTTCAAAGTCTGCAAGGAACTGGCCGATCCTACAGCAGCCTCTTCTTCTGTCACACCCACCCAGGACCTTTGCTCGGCCCTGGCTGCACACTTCATTACAAAAACCCAGGACATCCTTTCCTCCATCTTTTCCACACCACAACAAGCACCAACACCGGAGCCTCCCTTGACCACCCCCTCCGATTACCCTCTCCTCTCTCTCACCCGTCACACCTGATGAGGTCACCAGACAAGTCAGGTCTATGATGGCCTCTTCCAAACAGGTGGACCTCTGCCCCGCCAAAACCATTAAGGACAATATTGACTCACTCACCACAGCCTTGGCTGATCTCTCCTTTTCCACTGGAGTTTTCCCAGCTGCCCTTAAGCACTCCCCTGTGCACCCTCTGCTCAAGAAACCCTAGCCCTCCATTCCAGCAAACTACTGCCCTATCTCTATCACTCCTTTCCTGGGTAAACTCCTTGAGAGGTTAGCAATCTCTCAGCTGACCCTCCATACTGAATCTATTGGTTGCTTCCATGACCATCAGTCTGGCTGTAGAGCATCCAGAGGCACGGAAACTCCTCTTCTGAACACCTTTGAAAACCTGCTCTCAAATCTTGACACTAACACTCCGTCTGTCCTCATTCTCCTGAGCTCTCCACTGTCTTTGACACTGTTAACCACAACATCCTAATCGCACGTCTCTGTGACACCGTGGGAATCACAGGTCAGGCTCTGGCGTGGTTAACCTCCTTTCTTTTCCGATCGCCCATCCCAGGTTGAACTCAGAGCCTTTCTCTCGACTACAGCTCATTCGACCTGTGGCGTGCCCCAGGGATCTAATCTATCCATGGGGTTCAACGTCTATATGGCTGCCATGGCATGTGTGATTGCCACTTTCACCTCTAACTTCCAGTGTTACGCGGATGACACGCAGCTACCCTCAGCCTCCTTCCCCTCCTCGCTCATTTCCGGCTGTATGTCCGCTATTCAGTCATGGTGTGCTGGAAACGACCTCTGCCTCAATGCCAAGAAAGGCTGAGATTGTGCGCATTGGGACCCTTGCTCCCACTTTCCCACTTTCACTCTGGCAGGCCTATCTTGGCCCTGCGCCCGCAGCCACCTGCGGGGCTAAAAACCTTGGGGTCATCTTCGACTCCTCTCTCCTTCTCCTCTCACATCTCTGAAAAGTCTAACTATCAGCTACACCTCCTCAGAGGGACTCTACCTTTTCACTTTCCCCCAGCGGCTCACTGTCTCCAGATCCCTGGTTCTCTCTAGGCTGGAATATTGCAACAGACTCATCCTCAATCTCCACTCTTCTGCTCTGTGCCCTCTGCAACTCATCCAGAACCGAACCGGAAGACATATCCTTGTGCAGAAGACCAGGGACTGCATCTCTCCGGCGCTGAAATCCCTTAATTTGCTCCCAGTGGCTGCAAGAATCAAGATCAAGACCCTCTGCATTGTCCACAAGGTTTTCTGGGACCTGTGACCTACCTACCTGCAACGCTGCCTCCCTAAATACTGTCCCTCACCAGCCCTCCGCTCATCTACCTCCAACCTTCTGCGAGTGAGACAGTTCTCCAAGCAGAGCTTTGGCGGGAGATCCTTATCCTCAGCAGGTGCCTTCCTTTGGAATAGTCTCCCTGCCGCCCTCTGTCTTGAGCCTGATCTTATGTTTAGGAAACTCAAGACCTTCCTTTTCTCCTCTTCCTTCTCTCTCCCTCTGCCCTGCTAACCTTGCTATCTACTCTTTCATTCTCTCCTTCCTCCCCCTAACAGCTATGCTGACTGGCCGCCTGGTGTACCTCAGAGTCTCACTGGTCCTGGGCACCCCCGCCAGTCCCCTCTCCCACTTGCCTCAGGGCCCTACACCTCACCCACCTTCACTGCACTGAGAATTAACCCAAGAGAGTGGCTCTCTCTGTACTTACCCCAGTCTCCACCGACCGGGTGCACTTAGTCCTCCCCCTCCCTGTCACTGTATGTGCACTTGCACGATCTGAATGCACCGTGCCTGGAGATTGTCTGTCTGTTCTCCCTTGTCTTCACCCCGAATTGCACTTGGTAAAACTGCAGAATCGCTGTCAGCCTATTTGCTGTGTCTCAACTTGTTAAAAAGTATATACACACTTACTCTGCCTGTGCAGACTATTATCATCTCAGAAATTCAAGACTCTGAACGACTATTTTCCCCATGTTCCCACTCTCCTGGAGAGCTTTAAAACACTTGCCTGTGTATAGGCGCTGTATAAATAAACACCAATGGCCATTTTCTAATTTCACATATTCAATTCTAAGAAAGTAGACCCCATAGAAAGGCCTCTCAAAATTTGGGAAAAATAGGAACAATGTTCAATGTTAAGCTTTTCTTTTTTGAGGTGAATACATGTACATATTTTTTTTCTCTAAATCGCTGAACGTTTCCCGCATTTATTTTGTTATTTGGCCTTTGTGTTGGCTGGGTGACTTGCAGAGTGCCCGCCGTAAGGGTCTAATATGATTGCATTAATTTTGCTGCTGAACTGTTTTTTTGTATTGCTGACGCACCAGCCACATTTGTACAATAACATGTGGAAAAACAGCCGTGCGAGAAGTGTTGTTATGCAGAATAGGGCCTGTTTATTTGATGAAAAATGGGTCGTGTTGCTGTCATTGTCTTCAACAAACGAGCCCACGTGTAAGGCCTGGCAGCCCCCGGTGCACGCTGTCAGCTGTGCTGTGCTTGAAGGGAACATGCTGCTTTGAGCCGAGCCACGGCAAAGCCCTCCCTGCCTGCTCTTTCCTGATTGCCTCCAGTCCCTGTCAGACCGGTGGTGTTTGAAGCAGGGCTTCGGTTGTTGCCGTCTGAGGGCGGCGCCTCATCTGCTTGCAAGCTGCAAGGCCTCCGCCTCAATGTGCTGCAGGGTGAAGATAAGCCCTTGTTACACTGCTGCTTCCATTTCAATGGTAAAGCGAGATCGTTACGGTCTCAGAACAGGACTCCCCGGGGTGTCTACCTCCGCAGGAAACGAAATGGCGGAGCTCAGTAAATAGCATGGATCAAAAATAGGCCTTCAGCCCAAAGAGACTTCAAACCAAGCCCGCACATATTTGGCAAACAGAAGGGTCCTTCCGATTCATTTACAATGGTACGATGTTTTGATGGCTGGGGCTCGTTGTTTCTAGCAGCTGAACCATTGAGGTGAAGTGTTGCATTACGCCCTCGCCCCTCTTCCTCGTCACCTTCCTTAAACATTTCAAAGGATGCCCCCACTGCATCCTTTCAGTGTTCATGGGTGGGGGCGTGAAAGAGTAGGACTCAGTGTAATTAGGGTTACCCCAACTAATCATTGTTGTGTGTCACCCCTCCCGGGAGTATGGTAGCTCTCAGGATGGGAGTAATGGTCACATGGTGCTAAGCATGTGACCAACATAATAAATACGACGAGCCGTTTCCAGCTGTCAGTCTAATGAAGAGCTGACTCCTGTGCTCTGGAGCCCCACAGGGTGACCCCTGTGGATTATCTGCTGAGTGAATGCAGCCCAACAGTCTTATTTCGGGTGATCCCGACATCAGCTGTGGCCCGGGAGCAGGCCACAACAATGGCGACGAGGGCTGTTTGCGGGCTTCTGATAGCACGTGTGTCCATAGATCTCAACCATTTGTGTTGCAAAGGCGGGTGAAATCACCCGATTTTGTTTTTGGCGGATGAGAGGCCCATTGGAATGAATGGGCGAGCAGGGGCCTTGGCGGGTGAGTCAGCCCTTTACAAGGCGGGTGACACCCGCCAAAAGCGTGTGAGTTGAGAGCTATGTGTGCGTGTGCAGTGGTGGCTTCGCCCGCAATGTTGGTGGCCCAGGGCCCTGTGCTGTGTGTTGGCATGGGCTGCCTGGTGCCCGCAAAATGGAACGCGGCATCGTCCGCTGCTGTGGAGGAGGCAGCGGTGGTGGCCGTGTATTGGAAGAACAAGTGCGGCTGAAGCAGCCGCGATGGAAGGGGGGGGCATGGCCGCAGTCCCATGAGGCCAGCACCACAGAAAGAAGAGCTCGCTTCGAGGAGCGAATAATGGAGGTGTGATGAGGGGCACAAGGGGACTGCTGGTCAGAAGCTGGCTGGTGGGGGTGTGGTGCTGGACGTGGAATCGGCCTGGTCATGCATGCTAGGGCTCTTCCCCAGACCCAGGCATTCTAAACACATGAGCAAGATGAAGGACTTGGCTTATGTTTTGGCCAAGCGCAGGATCGCAATGGGCTGGAAGGAGGCCCATAGACCTAGGGTGGAACTACGGTGGGCGGACCTCTTGAAGTGGGCGGAAGCTGAATCTGTAGCTTGGTTTGAAGCAGTCACCAGGGGGGGAGAGGAGGAAGTAGGGCCCCTGCTGGCCTGGCGGCAATTGATAACCTCTATGGCTGATCCCTACCAGGGTAACAATGAAACAGAAAACTCGGATGATGGCCACTGTCATGATCTCTGCTTCCAAAAGGTCAGGGTTTTCCCAACTCCCTTGGAAGCAGATCCATAACCCAGGTTCCGAGTGCCAACCAGTCCCAATGGGGACCTTTTGGACCCAGTCCTGGCGCCAGTGGCACCAGGCTCATAAATATGCCCAGTCCCAGCGCTGGAAGCGCCGGGCTCATAATGCTTGGGTGGACTTACCTGCAGCAGACCATGCTGCTTACTTGCCTGCCAGTTGAGCCTCTGATCCTCTTCTGTTTGGAACTACTTTGCCTGTTGGGTGGGGCTGGAGCCACTCCCTAGATGCAGAACACTGGAACTCTTCTGGAAGGCAGGAACTCTTTTCTTACCAGGAACTCTTTTCTTACTTAGGCGTGGCTGTGGAAGGAGACACCTAAGCACTACAGGAGGCTATTTAAACCACACCCGGTGGATGAATCTTGCTTTGCGTTATTCTGCATCCTCTGCAGCAGAACGCTCATCGTGTCTTCTGCATCTGATCCTGGGCCTAAGGAAAAAGGCTTACCATCCTGAATCCAGTCTTCAGCAACACCTATAACGACAAGAAAGAACAGGTTAGCATTCCGGCATCTGAAAGGCAAAGGCTTACCTACTCTTCGTGCGCTCCGGAGGTCTTCACACTGTATTCCGGAATCTGCAAGACAAAAGCTTACCAACTCTTTGCACGCTCCGGAGGCCGTCGGCGCTGCATCCCGCATCTGAAAGACAAAACAAGGTGCGTTTAAAGACATTGGGGAACTTTAATACTCACGTGCCATTACTCCTTTCCACATCTAACCCAGTGGGTATCCCGGCACCCTGCAGCCGCTCCGAACTTGTACCTGCAAAATAAAAAGACAGAGCGCATTGTGAAGCTGGCAACAAGCGCTTACTTACGTGCTTCCAGGCGCTTCTATTCATCACACGGGCTCCATCTTCAAGGCACTTCAGCCCGTCATCCGCCATCGCCGGAACCCTGCAAAACAAGAGACATCATTATTAAAGACTTTAAAGACATTTGAGTTACTCGAAACTTACCGTTCGTGCAGTAAACGACGGACAGCAGTCCTCTGAAGTCAAGAGGCCTGCGCTACCTATCCGGTGAAGAAACTGGTTACAGCACCCTGCCCCGAGGCAGATGGAGAGCTCGGCATTCACTTACCTAAGGTGAGAGCGTTAACCTGTGGGGGTCTACAGGAGAGGAGAAGAGGAAAGAGATAGGGACACCCCAATAACCCCAGTTCATTAACCCCGTATTTTCTATCTGCAGACATCTTACTCTGCACGTCAGGCATACAGGGCACAGAGGTCCAGCCCAAAGAGCCAACCGGGTGCGGCACATCACCTTTGAAGATACGGTAGTCGCCCAGTCAAGACCGGCGCCTCTGCGAGAATCAGGTGAGCGTTACAGAACGCAAAGCCTACCGCAAAACTCTCGCCCAGGCGCTATGGAAACCTCGGATACTGACCACCTAGCCCGGTTACTTGGGGAACTAAGGGCAGAAGTGCATGCAGCTCGTCAGGAAACGAACGCTCTAAGAAGGGAACTAATTATTTCCAAGGAGAGAACAGATGATCTTGCTAGACAATTGCTACAGTCACAAGCTGGACAGACCCCGCTACCCGCATCAGGGGCAAATCTTCCTTCAACATCCTCTATGAATCCAGTGCAGATCAACCTACCTGGGAATGTACCTCTGGCTCCGCCCGAACGATTTTCTGGTGACCCAAAGAGGTTTGCAGTATTTATCAATCAGTGCCGGTTGAACTTCTTATGCCGGCCAGCAGCCTTTCCAACTGATCAAGCTAAAGTAGCTTTTGTACTTTCGTACCTTAGTGGCAATGCGGCAGACTGGTCGATCCCTCTAGTTAATCAAAATGATCCGGTTCTCCATGATTTTCAAGCCTTTCAGCTTAGTATGGAAAAACTGTTCGCAAGACATGCACAGGGGCAGGCCTTGGACAATGAGCTTCTTTCGTTGCGACAGGGTAATCAAGACCTTTTGGCTTATATTGCATCTTTCAATAGACTAATGGTGGAAACTCAATGGCCTGAGGACAAAAGGATTATGCTGTTTTATAGAGGTCTACGTGGAGAGCTCAAAGACGTTTTAGCCCAAGTAGTGAATCCCCCACAAGACTGTTCGGATTATATAGACTTGGTCGTTCAAATAGATCACAGACTGCAGAACAGGAAGGCCGATCGTTCCAAGTTTGATGCCCGAGTATTTTCCAAACCGCCAACTCCTTCCAAAGGAGTAGACTCCGGGGAACCCATGCAAATAGGGGGTCTGAAAGGTCCTCTAACACAAAAGGAGCGGGAAAGGAGAAAACAGTTGCAATTATGCCTCTATTGCGGAAACTCAGGGCACTTTCTTCGAGACTGTCCGGTGAAACCTGCCAAGAAGGCAGTAGGAGCTGCAGTTACCACAGTTACAAACTCTGAGCAGGGAAACGACCTCGCCCGACAAGAATAGAGGTCCTCTTGCCGAGCGTGAAAACCAGTTCCGTGACCTCGCATTTCGTGATACCTATGGTCCTCATTAGCCCTGATAATCCGGATCGATTACATGCAATTGAAGCTTACGTCGACAGCGGTGCCATCGGCAATTATGTGGATCATGAAATGGTTTTGAGGATGAATCTAACTCTTTGTCCCAAGGCTGTAAAGGACGTCATTACTACGGTGGATGGTACGGAGATAGCCTCCGGGCCAGTAACGCATACCACTCAAGAGGTGATGCTAGTAAGTCAAGATGGACACCATGAGAAGATCGTGTTCGATGTGATCAAGGCCCCTCAGTTCCAGATTATTCTAGGAATACCTTGGTTAGAGAAACACAATCCTCTGATCGATTGGCGAGCAAGAACGGTCCAGTTTCCAGAATGTGTCTCTACTTGTCACCCTCCACCTGGTGTTGCACTGGCAGCAATTTCTTCAGAGACTCCCCAGTTACCTCCCGAATACCTAGAATACCAAGATGTTTTCCGGAAGGAGCAGGCTAACTCTCTACCTCCTCATAGGTCTTATGACTGCCAGATAGACCTGATACCTGGATCTACTCCTCCTTGTAGTAGAATTTATGCCCTCACCGAGCCTGAGAACCTTCACCTTCGACAATACCTGGATCAATACCTGGCAAATGGGTTTATTCGTCCTTCCAAGTCCCCTGCCTCTTCAGCTTTGTTCTTCGTTCCAAAAAAGGAAGGAGACCTTAGAACTTGTATCGATTATCGCTCCCTGAACCAGATCACCGTTAAGAATAGATATCCGTTACCTTTGATCCCTGAACTCCTGGACCAAGTCAGAAAAGCATGCATATATACAAAGCTGGATCTTAGAGGAGCTTACCACTTGGTACGAGTAAAAGAGGGCGATGAATGGAAGACGGCCTTCCGCACCAAGTATGGGCTATTTGAATATCAGGTCATGCCCTTCGGACTTTGCAATGCCCCGGCCGCCTTTCAATATTTTATGAACGATGTCCTCAGAGAGCTCATAGATGTGTGTGTTGTTGTTTACATCGACGACATTCTCGTTTATTCTTCATCGGAATCTGAACATCGGAAACACGTGAAAATGGTCCTCGAAAGATTGCGTCAACACAAACTTTTCGCTAAGTTGGAAAAATGTGTTTTCAACGTGACTGAAGTTGAATTCTTGGGATTCATATTATCGCCTGGCGGAGTGCGTATGGATTCAAAGAAGGTCGATGCAGTTCTCAAATGGCCATCACCATCTTCCGTAAAAGGTGTGCAAAGCATGTTAGGCTTCGCTAACTTTTACCGCAGGTTTATCCCCGAGTTCTCTCGAATAGTCCAGCCCATCACTGCCTTATTAAAGAAAAACAAACGTTTTGAATGGTCTACCGAGGCGGAACAAGCTTTCCAGGATTTGAAGACTAAATTTATCTCTGCACCAATCTTAAAACACCCTCGCCCCGAACTCCCCTACATCGTGGAAACTGATGCTTCAAGCCTTGCCATGGGGGCAGTTCTATCACAAAAGGACCCGGTAACCAATCAGTTGCATCCCGTGGCATTTTGGTCCCGCAAATTCTCGCCTCCTGAAGTCAATTACACGATTACTGACAAGGAACTTCTGGCTATCAAGTCTGCCTTTAAGGCTTGGCGGCATTATCTGCTGGGGGCCCGACACACCGTTACTGTGATTACGGATCACCGAAACCTGCAATATTTGAAAACCGCAAAAGCCCAATCCTCTAGACAACTCCTTTGGGCATTATTCTTTGCCGAGTTTGACTTCATAATTACCTATCGACCTGGTACAAAAAACGGTAAAGCCGATGTCCTTTCTCGGATGGGAGTGGAAGAACACTTGATCAACCCTAAACCTGTACCAATCATTCCCGAACAAAGAATTCTGGGTGTAATCGCCACAGAATCCATAGAGGAAGTTAAGGATAAAGCCAGGCAACTTGTAACTCCAGCAGACATACAGAATTGGCATCTGCAGGGAAAGGACTTTGCAGTAAAGGACAACTTATTGTATTTCCAAGAACGATTATACCTACCCAGCACAGATTTACAGAAAAAAGTAATCTCTTGTTATCACGACTCTTTAATGGAAGGTCATCCCGGTATAGCCAAGACCTCAGAAAAGATCAAGCGCTACTTCTGGTGGCCGTCGTGGAAAAAAGATATCAGAGACTTTATAATGTCCTGTGGAGTATGCGCCCAAAACAAGAGTCAAAAGGAAAGACCAGCAGGCCTCTTACGCCCTATTGACATCCCACCTCGCCCTTGGCATACGCTTTCTATGGACTTCATCACCGATCTACCTCCATGCTCCGGATACAATACGATTCTAGTAATCGTGGACTTATTCTCCAAGATGGCGCATTTCATTCCGCTCAAAGGCTTGCCAACAGCAGCAACTCTGGCCCGAGAATTTCTCGAAAACATTGTCCGACTGCACGGTTTTCCTTCGGTTCTAATTTCGGATCGAGGTAGTCAATTTATTTCTCATTTTTGGCGAAGTTGCTGTCGGTCGGCTCAAATTGATGTGAGACTATCGACCAGTCACCACCCTCAGACCGACGGACAAACCGAGAGGACCAATCAAACTCTGGAACAGTATTTACGCTGCATGCTGCAACAAACTGAAAAAACTTGGAAAGATATCCTTTGGATAGCCGAGTATGCCTACAATAACTCTGTCCATTCGGGAACTGGGAAAACCCCGTTTTTTCTTTTGTACGGCAGTCACCCTCGAACCTCGGAGTTGGATCCCCTCCAAGATCTTGAAACACCAGCAGTAGACTACCTGCATTCTACAATCACCCAAGCCTTTAAGGAAGCTGTTTCTCACCTTCAAAGGGCTAAAGAACAATACAAGAAAGGAGCAGATCAACATCGGAAGGAAGCCCCTCACTATCAAGTAGGGGATCAAGTCTAGTTATCCACCAAATATCTATCTCTAAAAGGGCCACGCACATTCAACCCAAGATACCTTGGTCCCTATTCCATCACTACCATAGTAAACCCAGTAGCGGTCAAGTTGGACTTGCCCCCGCACATGAAGATACATCCGGTCTTCCACGTCTCTCTATTAAAACCCGTGCAACCTCAAACCCGACTAACCAAATCTCCAAAACCTATCCTAGTTGATGGAGAACTCGAGTTTGAAGTCAAAAGCATTCTGGACTCCAAGATCTCCAAATCTAAACTATTCTACCTAATTGACTGGAAAGGCTACGGCCCCCAAGAGAGATCCTGGGAACCTGCTGAATATGTCCATGCTCCTCGCCTAATCAAAAGATTTCACCGAACATTTCCTGACAAGCCAAAACCCCCGGAGAAGCCCGGTTTGGGAGGGGCCTTGAGGGGGGGTACTGTCATGATCTCTGCTTCCAAAAGGTCAGGGTTTTCCCAACTCCCTTGGAAGCAGATCCATAACCCAGGTTCCGAGTGCCAACCAGTCCCAATGGGGACCTTTTGGACCCAGTCCTGGCGCCAGTGGCACCAGGCTCATAAATATGCCCAGTCCCAGCGCTGGAAGCGCCGGGCTCATAATGCTTGGGTGGACTTACCTGCAGCAGACCATGCTGCTTACTTGCCTGCCAGTTGAGCCTCTGATCCTCTTCTGTTTGGAACTACTTTGCCTGTTGGGTGGGGCTGGAGCCACTCCCTAGATGCAGAACACTGGAACTCTTCTGGAAGGCAGGAACCCTTTTCTTACCAGGAACTCTTTTCTTACTTAGGCGTGGCTGTGGAAGGAGACACCTAAGCACTACAGGAGGCTATTTAAACCACACCCGGTGGATGAATCTTGCTTTGCGTTATTCTGCATCCTCTGCAGCAGAACGCTCATCGTGTCTTCTGCATCTGATCCTGGGCCTAAGGAAAAAGGCTTACCATCCTGAATCCAGTCTTCAGCAACACCTATAAAGACAAGAAAGAACAGGTTAGCATTCCGGCATCTGAAAGGCAAAGGCTTACCTACTCTTCGTGCGCTCCGGAGGTCTTCACACTGTATTCCGGCATCTGCAAGACAAAAGCTTACCAACTCTTTGCACGCTCCGGAGGCCGTCGGCGCTGCATCCCACATCTGAAAGACAAAACAAAGTGCGTTTAAAGACATTGGGGAACTTTAATACTCACGTGCCATTACTCCTTTCCACATCTAACCCAGTGGGTATCCCGGCACCCTGCAGCCGCTCCGAACTTGTACCTGCAAAATAAAAAGACAGAGCGCATTGTGAAGCTGGCAACAAGCGCTTACTTACGTGCTTCCAGGCGCTTCTATTCATCACACGGGCTCCATCTTCAAGGCACTTCAGCCCGTCATCCGCCATCGCCGGAACCCTGCAAAACAAGAGACATCATTATTAAAGACTTTAAAGACATTTGAGTTACTCGAAACTTACCGTTCGTGCAGTAAACGACGGACAGCAGTCCTCTGAAGTCAAGAGGCCTGCGCTACCTATCCGGTGAAGAAACTGGTTACAGCACCCTGCCCCGAGGCAGATGGAGAGCTCGGCATTCACTTACCTAAGGTGAGAGCGTTAACCTGTGGGGGTCTACAGGAGAGGAGAAGAGGAAAGAGATAGGGACACCCCAATAACCCCAGTTCATTAACCCCGTATTTTCTATCTGCAGACATCTTACTCTGCACGTGAGGCATACAGGGCACAGAGGTCCAGCCCAAAGAGCCAACCGGGTGCGGCACATCACCTTTGAAGATACGGTAGTCGCCCAGTCAAGACCGGCGCCTCTGCGAGAATCAGGTGAGCGTTACAGCCACTTAAGTATTGAGCCACCCGATAATGCTCCAACATAAGATATACGAGAATAGGCTCTAGTTCACGGGGGGGGGAGTTGGGGAGTTCTAAAGGAAATGTGATTGTCTAATGATGTTTTTGCGTATTGAAACAGTTGTAATGTTTTGTTTGGTTTTTGAAAACTTAATAAAAAAATTTTTTAAAAAAAAAAAAAGTCTGCAGGGGGTGAAGTGGGTCTTCGTGCTCCCGTTTGGAAAAAGAAAGCACAAGCGGAAGAGTCTGCACAGCGAGGAGCCCCGAGGCCAGCTGGTGTCTCCCTGCGGTTCTCAGCAGTGTCTGTCTCAGAGGCAAGAGGAATTTTGTCAAAATCTGTGCTGGGCTGGATTATGGCTATGATGTCATTGATATTTTGGTGGAGTGTTGATGGTTGTTTGGAGTGCTGGGTTCCACTGGTGTCAGTTGAACTTAATGTGCTGGGCTGGATGGAAGTCCCAGTGCTTTCTCTACTTGCCAACTAAGAGAAATAAACCTACATGTAAACTACATACCTTCTGGTGTTCCTTATGGGGGAAGGAGGCTTAGCTTATATCAAATTTCTTCAATACCCCAGGCTGGCGCGGTGGTAGTGGTGGAGAAAAAGAAATGGAAAAAAAATGGAGAGGAAGGCCCGCGGCAGCCCGAAAACGAACAAAGGGGGTGGGCGTGGCCTATGAAAACTGGGCCTGCGCCGGTGAACAGAAAAGAAAAATGAATGAGCCGCGACACGGTGAAGGAAAGGCTTAGCCTTTCATGGGGATATCAGGAGGATTAAGGCTGATAACCCCAGAAGGTGGCGGGTGGCCTGATGTCACCTGCCACAGTCACCAAAAGGGCCAATGAGACCCACGGAGGCTCCAAATTGAGGGGCATTGCCCATCAGGACATGAGCCTGCCACAGTGGAGGATAGGAAAAATATATAACGGGACATTGAGGCCTGCATCGGCCAATGGAAGGGGCATGGCCCATCAAGCCCTGGGCCTGCGCCTTGGTGAAAAGACGGGGGGGGACAACACCAGCCCGGTCTCGCCGGCCTATCGGGACACTTCAGGTGACGCTGTGGGGGCATGCCCACCCCCAGGACAATAAAAGTCATGTGTGCGGAGCATGAGGAAGCCAGAGTACCCTGTTTCCCCCCACAGTATCAAAGAGGGAAGGCCCGCATCGAGTGAGTGGCCCACGGAGCAATGGCCTGGGCACCGATTACCCAGCGGCCCGAGGGCCCGTCGATCAAGGGTGTTGGCGGCAGGCTCCAGGTGCGAGGTGGAGCAACGTCATGCACCTGAACATGAAAATCGGTGCAGGGCTGCCCATGCCGGATGTGCGGTCGACACCACAGAGCCCCAGAGCCATGCAACGTGACTTTCAAGAGGAACGGAGGAGGGGTGGAGGGTTGCAGCTCTCGCAAGTGTTTGTGCGCCCTCTGCCACCAACAGTGTCCAGCAGCACCCCAGTGTAGAGGGGGGAAGTGAAGATAGAGGCCCATCATCCTGCCATCAACCCAGCACCTTGCCACAGTTATCCCCCCCCCACCATCTATAGACTAGGTGGAGGTGGGCCCTGGTACCTCCATGGGCCACCTTCAGGTGGCCCTGAACTTTCATCTTGCCACCAGCATCCGGCCACGATTTTGTTCCACTGTCTAGAGACTAGGCCGAGGTGTCCCCTGGCACCCCCAGGTGTGGCTTTACCGCCCCTTTTGAACCCCAAACTGTCCTGAAGAGTTCGCAATGGAAGTCTGACTGGTGCCCTGCGGACCTGCAAGTAATTAAAGTGGGCCCCATAATCATACACATCAAGGCTGGCCGCCCACAGATCTGAACTGGCCCAGCCAAAATATTGTGTGAAGCTGTATTATTGCGTTTGTGGTTTCTTGGTGAAGGGTGCCAGCTATGAACAATGGTGTTGTGTCAGTGGTGCAAGATCCATTCACCCAGGTTAATAAAGGGTGTGCGTGTGGGTGGAGGTTCCAACGTTTCACCAGTTGCTCACCAACCCCGACCGTCACCCCGGGGTGACCTGGGCCCCTAAGTATGTGTAGATTAGTTCTGGGTATAGTATTAGTATTATTGGGGTGTGTTGTTATTTTATTTGGTTGTTATGAAAAAGGAGAAGTGTTATGTGTCACCCCTTCTGGGAGCATGGTAGCTCCCAAGATGGGAGTAATGGTCACATGGTACTAACCATGTGACCGACATAATAAATACGACGAGCTGTTTGCAGCTCGTCGTGTCGTTATTTCTAGCACCATGCTGGTGCTGGAACGAGTGTATCAGGCCCAGTGGCGGGGCCCTGGATGGTGACTGTCCCCTTGCCGGGCAACACCGTCCCACCTGAAGGTCCTGGCCATGTGACCACAGCTGTCTGTGCAACCCCCGCCTGGGTGCCCCCAGTGCCAGGGCTGCAGTGAGCTGGCTGCCCCAGCCCACGTGTACAGCTCCGGTGCTCCGGAGCCCCACAGGGTGACCCGTGTGGGTTATCTGCTGCATGAATGTAGCCCAACAGTCTATGTCGGGTGATCTCGACATCAGCTGTGGCCCGCTCCGGTGCCCCGAGAGCGGGCCACAACAATCATGGCATGCATTACGCCCCCTTCCTCTTCACCTCCCTTAAACACTAGAAAGGATGCACGCCTTCTTAAGTAATTAAGGAAGGGGACATGAGCGGGTCATATCAATTATATTTCCCATTGAATCAAGCAAAACCTTTTTGGACAAGTGGCTCCTTGTGCCAGGAGTGTGGCAATTACAAAGATTGTGTCCATGTGTGCAAGAACATTATATTCAGGGTGCACCAGTACTACGGACGGCTCTACTTGTTTCGCTGCGGTAAATGACTCTGTGTTAATTTACTTCGGAAAAAATAATTTCCATTTTTCTTTTTTGTTTTTTTATTGGGTCCTCCTGCCAGTAAAAACTCTTCCCCCCACCACCGCAACCCCCATGCCCTCTAAACCTTAAAAACATACATGTTTTCTTCCCCAGTGAAATTATTTTTGTCAAAATAAATTGCATAGTTATTTATTTGGTAAAACAGCACTATACCTAGGGAGGTATCACACCAAAATAACGAGGATGAATACCGCGCGTCCCAAAACATCGAATTTTAAAAATCGAATTTAAACACAGTTCATCAAAGAAAAGTCTGGTTGGAATGGGGTATTAATTAAGGTGGGCGGTAGTGGTGGGGGATGTGGGGAGGGCTACAGCATCTCCCCCCACCCATTTTCCCCCAAGAACTGTGTTAAAATTCAAAACAACTAAATTCGATGTTTTTTACTCACAGTAACGTTTTCATTGTTTTCACATAGATCCCATATGGACATATGCACACCACACATAGGAGCCTGGAGTGTATACATAGCACATGTTCTGTTCTGTTACTAGGAGTTATGCCACTCACTGTTAGGAAAGATTTCGATTTCACGTGTAATTTTCCCTCCAGTTGTGTGCCCCCCAATCTTTTGCTGCTGTTAAATACCATAGTCTGACTTTGCCAGAGGAGCACAGCCGCACTCTCCTGGGCTTTTCGCTCACTTTATTATGGGGAAACTGACATGCCTTTTAAGACAGTCAGTAAGGGGGCGAGGGGGGGGACTTTGTTTCCCTTGGTCCTTTTCAATGTTGCAACCTTTCTGCAACATGTTGCAAGTGCACAATGTACCTTCCAGTATAGTGCGCTTCGGTCCTCCTGTCATTTCTAAAGGCCCTAGATACTCTCACAGTATTTTTTAGAAGAAGTGCGGTGTGCCTTGGACAGGGCTGGCGGCAACTTATCTTTTCATATATGTTTAACCCTTTCCTGCCAGGTAAACCGTAGTTACCGCGTTTGTCACAAATAGGTGGCTTGGCTACAAAATGGCCATGCCACAAGGTTCTTTGTCCTGTCCTTTGGCCATCTTGCCCCTTCACCTTCCCCAGGTCGAGCCGACCAGGGTCAGTCCTTATTTGGGCATGCATTCTCCCACGAAATGCCAAGATTTTGCGGGCTTCTTCATGCCTTGTGTGTGTGCTAGCAGGATGTGGGCTGAACTGTCTGGTTCCAATACACATCCTGGGTGCCAGAGAGTCTAGTGTGCTGTGAATGCCCGGGACCACTGTGGTCCATGATTGGTCCACGTATGGTATGCCTGTATGTGAGCAGGTCTCCCATTGGGTCCTCTTCGTTTTGGCACGAAGGAGATTTTGGATAAGAGAAGGCTCCAAACATCCATGGCATGTCGATCGCTGGAGTTCTCACTGAACGAAGAATAGGATCCAAGTATCCTGAAACTAAGAAGCTGAGTCGAGGAACCGCTGGTGACCCGCTTCATCAAACCCTGCAAGTAAGCCTTCTTGGAAGTGTCCCTAGGCCAACCAGTGGGCTGACCAGCTTGGGCAGGACCTTTGCTCTGTTACTGCTGCCGTTTTGAGGAGGCCCTTGAAACTTGGTACATCGGAAGCTCTGTGTTCACGGCACTCTCACACCAGATTTCATACACTTGGCGTTCCGAGGTCTGGAGTACAGATAGTGCGCCCGAACCGGAGTATACGCGGTTACTGTGTCGCCCAGCCGTGGCGACAAACTTCGCAAGTTCATTGCAGCTGTGCCCCTCTGTGCCCTGAAGCCTGCTACAGCGTAACTGGCCTGATCCATCCATCAGGAGCAGAGAAATCACCACTGACCCGCTGTAACTTTGTTGCTGAAAGCCACAGAGCCGCTGGATTGCCGCATTTGAAACTGCAACTAAAGTGGATTTGACTACCGAAGTTTGGTCCGGAGTGCGCCGGGGGTCGGTGAGTAATTGCAACCCTTACCGGTGGCCCCTAGCACATCCATCCATTGTTACGTACGAATGGCCCCTCTTCTTTCCACTGCTAGTACGAACTAGCAAACTATTCCCAACTCTTGGAACCTATTCTGCCCTCAAGGGGAGACCCTCCACGAATAGTGTGAACCTATTCTGCATCACCTTACCCACCTTCCTGAACTGCTTCAGCCCCTACAAAAGACCCTGTTTCGCCCATCTGCACTACCGCGTGCGCCAGCATCAGAAGTACATTTGAGCACTAGGCTCCTCTCATTTTAGGGATTGGGTTGCCTTTCAGTTAGGATTGTGTTTGATGCAGAACTGCCTAAAGACTATTTGCACTACCTGCGTCCTTCCCTTTTTAGGTTGTGGACCCATTTTGTGCATTAACCCTTTAGGCCCCTTTGGTCTTGTATATATGTATTTTGATAAGATTGTGTTGGCTTAAAAGTATCACTGTGATTATTATTGTGTTGAACCTCAAAGGCCTTGAAATAGATGTATTTGTATTTTAATATATATACACCTGACTGTGAGTGATTTGTAAGTGTCCTTTACTCTGTGTGCTCATTGAGGTCTTTCAGTTACCCTCACCCCTCCTGAGACCTAGTCTTGACCGCCGCCAATGCTACCTTGATTGGTCTGGCTTGTCCAGAAGGTTACCCTGTTCCATCTCTTCCAGTGTCATGGTCTCCAGGTACAATGGTGTACCAGAAGAAGGAGGGGCGAGTTAAGTTTTTGAGGTGAGAGGCAAAATGCTAAATAGCTTCACTGTAGTGTTGTTTGGTGCCGTTCATAAATTACCAGGTGGTCTGTGGTCAGGGCATAGGGGCATTTGTGTCCATCTGGGTTGCTTGTGTGCCACTGGTGCTAGGGGTGAGTAAATTGGTAGTGAAATTGTAGATTTCTAGCGTTTGATGCCTGCAGCGGTGGAGCTATTGGTAGGGAGAGTGGCATAAGGGAGATGGGGGGAGGGCATTTTTCACAAATAATATTTAAATTGACTACCCAGCAACTTCTTTTCTATGGCCCATCCTCCACTTTTCTCGCTCCGTGTCTGTCAGGATATGAAACGTGGTCTTCATGTTTATCTGTGATCGTGCCCTTACTGCCCCCTCCTTTTGACCTGTCGGTATCTGGAATGTGCTTCATGGTGTATCTGTAAATATACCTTAACTACACCCTCCTTCATTTCTGTGGCATCACCTCCCCCTTTTATCTGCCCCCTTGTCTGCCAGGATCTGGAATGAGACCTTCTGGTTTAGCTGTGAACATACCCTGACCACCCTCATCCTTCGTTTTCTACTCTGTGACTGCCAGGGTCCAGAAGGAAACCTCAGGGTTTAGTTGTGAATGTATCTTAACTACCCCCTCGTCTTTTCTGCAGCCTGCCCTCCCCCTTTTTCTCGCCACCTTTATTTTATTTATTTATTTGCATTTGTATAGCGCACTTACAGCCCAGAGGCATCGAGGCGCTGTTACAAGAAAGTTTTAAATTAAGTGGTTCACAGGCAACCGTAAGGTCTCTTGGTTACAGGTACATTAGTAAACATGCAAATGTGCAGTGAATATTACAACATTGAGCATTTGAGAGTATTCAGACAAAAAGTTTGGTTTTAAGTGCTTTGCAGAATGCAAGGTGGGACTCAATGGTTTTTAGGTGCGTGGGAAGGCCATTCCAGAAGGAGGCGGCCATAGTGGGAAAACTAGATCCTCCAGCGTGGATCCTATTAGTCTTGGGCGTGAGAATGGACCCTTCCTAAGAGGTCTAGTGGAGGTGTGTTTAACAATTCTTTTGACAAGGTATGGGGGTGCAAGATCATGGAGGCATTTGTGTGCGAGGGAGAGGGTTTTGAATACAATTCTCTCCTTGACAGGGAGCCAATGAGCCTGCCTTCTGATTTCGGAGATGTGATCTTTCTTAGAAGTAACAGTGGCTGCCCTGAGGGCGTTGTTTTGAACCAGTTGGAGTTTGGCCAGGTTTTTGCAAGAGGTCCCTATGAGGAGAGCGTTGCAATACTCAAGCCTGCATCCAATCATTGCCCTAACAATGGTAAGGCAGTTCTGTCGTGATAGAAACGATCAGGCTGCGTTAAGAATTTTGGAATAGGCCGATGAGTAGGCAATGGCAGTCACTTGTCTGTCCATGGTAAGATCCGAGTCTAGGTAAACTCCAAGTGTCTTGACATTGTAGGATACCTTGATGGGAATATTATCAGTAGTGAAGGAAGTGTATTGCTGATCAAGGTTACCCAATGTGGTGGGTGAACCGATAAGCAGGGGTTCAGTTTTTTCACTATTGAGGAATAGCCAGTTGTCGGCCATATAGGATTGGATAGTGAAGTAGGTGGAGGTGAGAGTGGTCATATCTGCCTCATAGTCACCAGCTAGTGGGATTAGCACCTGTGTGTCATCCGCATAGTTAGTATACGAGATGCCCATGGAGTCAAGGATGCTGAAAAGAGGCCTTGTGAAGAGGTTGTATAGCGTGGGTGCAATGCAAGATCCTTGTGGAACTCTGCATTTGATGTGGCTGGGAGTGGCACAGGCGGAGTCTGAGAAGACTTTCATGGCCCTCTCTTGGAGAAAGGAAGTGATCCAATCACACGCTTTGGGGGAGAAGTTGGCCGCAGTTGCGAGATGGTGACAGAATGTGTTGTGATCGACCAAGTCAAATGCAGCAGATAAATCAAGGAGCAAAAGGAGCGCAGGTTTACCTTGTCTGCCAGAACGTGGAATGGGGCCTTAAGGGCTAGCTGTGAACATACCCTGACTACCCTCGTCCTTTTGCTCTGGCCATCACTCCCCTTGTTCTGCGGCTGTGTCTAGAATGCGACCTTTGGGTTTAGCTGTGAATGTACTCCTACTATTTGCATCCGCATTCTTTTTAGCTGCCACTTTGACACGATTTTGTAATGTAATGGATTATGAAACACCAACAATAAATAGTGATTGATTTGTCCTGCCTCCCCATTGTGGGAGTCAGAAAAATCACTGTCCTGCCTCCAGGATTAGATCACAACCCATTCTCTCTCCTTCACTCCTACACCATGTGTCTGCCCAACCCCACGGACACCTGGCGAAGACAAGGGCCTGAACAAACAGACGTGAGTAATCGCTGTCCTTGTGGGCAGAGAGGGGGGGGGGGACTCTGGACAGACAGAAAACAGGTGCGCACTGTCAAGGATTTGTTGTTGCTTTGATTGGAAAATGAGTCCCAGACCCACGTGATCCACACTGAGTGCGAGACATACGCTGTGTTGCCACAGAAGTCGCGAGAAAACAGAGTTTGGATGAAACTCGCTCTTAAAGAATGACTAAAAAAGGCATTGGGAAATTGAACACTACGGCTGCCTGTTTCATTCGAAGCCACTCATTCCAAAAGTCATCGCAATGATCACTGCATTCTATAATACGCTCCTGGCTTAGCTAGGGGATGTAATGGGCAATAATGGGTGTAATTCAGTATGGGGTTATATAGAATACTCCTTGCACTGACGCGACTTGAGTGCTTTGCCAAAGACATTAGTAATGAATGCGTCCTAAGGGCGAGGAACGGGTTGAAAGATTGCCACCGTTCCATGGCTAAACGTGGGCCACCCGTTAGTGACCTGCCACACACACAGACCCGTGGGTGCGGGACGGTTTCTTCTCATTTGAGGGCCTACAGGACCGAAAGACAACTGCACTACTTTGTGCCGCTATAGGGTTTCTGGCAGTTCGTAGTCTCTCCATTGTAGGTTACTTGTTTCCCCCAAAACTATAATCGCCTGTGACTTCCACAACGGTGCGACCAACACCAGTTCCGCTCTCTCCCTCCGACACTTCGCTAGAACTCTGTTCAACATTGCGAAGGGGGGAAAAGCGTAATGCGGTCCTCCTGTCCACTCTTGCAGGAACGCATCCGTTCCCTGCGCTTCCGGATCTAGCCTCCAGCTGTAATATAGGCTCGTCTGTGCATTGAGCCGGGATGCGAACAGATCTACCTTCAGTGGACCCCATCTCCTGTCCAGTCTCTGAAACACGACTGGGTCCAGCTTCCAATCGCTGGAGTCTATCAGGTAACGCGAGTTCCAGTCCGCTACTATGTTCTGCTCGCCTGGCAGGTATTCCGCTATCACTGACGTCTCTGACTGTAGACAGAAATGCCAGAAGTCCTTTGCTAGTTCCGCTAGCATCTTGGACCTCGTACCGCCTAGGTGATTTATGTAACGTACTGCGGAGATGTTGTCCATCTTCAGCAGCACACAAGATTTCACTCTTCCTCTTGTGAATGCCTTGATCGCGAACGATCCTGCCAGTAGCTCCAGGCAGTTTATATGTAGCCGGAGCTCCTCTTCGCTCCATTTGCCCCCGGTCTGTAGGGTCCCACATCTGGCCCCCCAGCCCTTCCGGCTGGCGTCCGATTCTATTACCAGATCTGGTTTGTCCCCGAATATGGCTCGCCCATTCCAGGCGTCCATATTCTTCAACCACCACTCTAGTTCGGTAATGGAGTCCTGATCTAGGGGTACTTTCTGGTGATACTTCAGACCCTGTTGTAGGTGTCTTATCTTTAATCTCTGTAGCGCTCGGTAGTGCAGAGGCCCTGGAAATATGGCCTGAATGGATGCTGCTAGTAGCCCCACTACTCTCGCTAGCGTCCTGATAGATATCTGCTTCTTCTCCAGACATAATCTGATCTCCCTCTTTATGTCCTTCATTTTCCGAGCTGGCAGCTCCAGGGTCGCTTTCTTCGTGTCTAGTACGAACCCTAAGAAATCTAGCCTCTGAGCTGGTACGGTATCTGACTTCTCTGTATTCACTAGGAATCCTAGAGATAGTAGGAGGTCTTGTACCCATCCTGTTTGATATACTAGCACTTCTCGGTCTTCTGCTAGGAGCAAAAGGTCGTCCAGATAAATTATCAGTCTGACGCCTTTCTCCCTGATCGCTGCCGCTACTGGTTTCATCAGCTTCGTAAACGCCCAGGGCGCCGAGGCCAGCCCGAACGGCATCGTCTTGAAGTGCCAAAACTGTCCGTGCCATCGGAACGCTAGAAATGGTCTGTACTCTTCGAGCACGGGTACTGTGAGGTACGCGTCCTTTAGATCTAGGCGCGTCAGCCAGTCTGCCTCCCTTAGGGAGTCCCTGAGCTGATGTATGCCCTCCATCTTGAAGTGGCGATATATGATCCAACCGTTCAGCTCTTTGAGATTGATAACTGGGCGTACCTTCTCCTTCCTGTGTACTAGGAACATATTGCTGACAAACTTGGGTGGCGTTTCGCATCTCTCTATCGCTCGCTTGCGCAGTAGCTGCTCTATCTCGCTGTCTAAAAGCGCCTGTTCCGCTAGCGCTAGCCTCTGGCTCCGCGGCCTGTCCTTTTGCACTGGCCTCTCTATGAAATCTAACCTCATACCTCTGACGGTTTGCAGTATCCAGGAATCGCTGGAAAGCTTGCGCCAATTCTCTAAAAACATGCGCGTCCTCCCCCCTACCGGAGGATACTGAATCGCTCTCACCTGGTGTAAACCCTTGACCTCGTCCTGATCCTCTGGACCTGCGGCCTCTTGGGAATCTCCCTCTGGATGGGAAGAAAGTATCCTGACTCTTGTTCTCCCAGTATTGAGCTCTGGGGTTTTGAGGCCTTCTTCCGCCTTGGGTCCGACCGGCCGCCCGGCCTCTGTAGCGTCCGGTCCCTCCAAAAACTCTATTCGGGAATATCTTGCGAATCGATGCTTGGGCTTTCTCGAGCGAAGCGTATGTCCCTACGAATCGGCCCATCTCCTTACCGAAGGTCTCACCGAACAGGAGGCCCTGGGCCCCTTCTCCTGCCTCATACGATGAGAGGTCGCTGAGCTTAGAATCAATCTTGAGCAGGAGGCCTTTCCTTCTCTCCGAAGCGATGGCGCAGTTCGCGTTCCCCAGAAGGCAGACTGCTCTCTGCGCCCATCCTGCGAGAGCTTCGGGGTCAACTTCCTCTCCCGTGTCCCTTGCTCTCTCCGCCAGGTCCATGATTTTAGCGAGAGGGCCTGCTAAGTCCAGAACTTTCTCCTGGCAGCTTTTCCAGGACCTATCGATACCCTTGCGCGGGTCTTTATTTGTTTTTGATACGAATGTCAGCATCTTCGGGTCGAGCTCAGGGGCCTCCGCTACTTTTCCAGGGAGATCTGGGCGCGGGCATTCCGCTCGCAGGCGCTGCCTCACCTCCTTGTCGAGAGGCTTGCGCAACCTAGCTGCCATGTATTGTGCTACCCGGGGGGATGGTTGCCACTCCGAGGATTTCGGGTTCCGTATGCTATCGGGGTCAAACATATCCTCTTGTGGCTCGAGGAGGTGCTTCTCTTTACGAAGTCTTTTGCCCCCGCTGGGTTTGGCCCAGTCCTCCTGCTCTATCTCCTCGTCCTCTAGTGAGGCTTGGAATCCATCCTTCTCGTCTTCCGAGTCAGGGTCTTCCCCTGTATTGTCCTCCCCTGGAGTGGGGGTCATGAGGTGTGGCACTGTCTGGCGTTGCAGATAAGCTTCTTTCAGCTTCGCGAACGCGTCAGGCACCTCTGGGGCCTTATCATCTGCCCCTTCCAAAGAGCCCCGGGGGTCGTCAGAGGCTTTCCTCTTGAGGGCTAGCTTACTCCCCTTACGTCCCTCTATCGCGGGATCCGTGGGCGTGCGTCTCCAGTCTTCGGTGCTGCTGCTAGGCTGTGAAAGCATGGCCTCCAACGTCTCCAGCCTCTCCTGTAGGGGTCTGACGCCCTCTGCCACTGCATCAATGAGGGAGCTTCCTAGCACTTTTTTGAAGCTGGCCGCGAGGTCCTGGGACTGCTCCTCCTCGCTCCACTCAAATTCTGACATTCTCGTGCTTGTGCCTAAAATACCTGAGTCAGGTGTCTTAGCACGCCCACAGCTCCTCTTGATGATTTGGGGTTCGTAAAGTCGTCTTTACTCTTGCGCTCCCCCTTTTCTTTTTTTTTTTTTTTTTTTTTTTTCAGTGGCTGCACCTAGACGCGATCACTCGTGGCTCCGAGAAGCCTTCACTTCTGCTGCGCCAATCCTCTGCTACTTGGCAGTGTAAGAGCTCCGTCGGTTTCTACCTTCTGCAGCTCCCAATCCGTGACTTTATCGTCACTCAATGTGCTTCATAGGAAACACGGCGCTTGCGGTCGCTATAACCGCTAAATCAGAGAAACAAGTCGCACGACTGAAAATCATCAGAAATGATTGTACACGAGTGTACTGTAGTCGGTGAACTCTGTAGACAGTGGCGCCATGGAGCGACCTGTCGGCACGTGCGCTTATGCGCCTAACTCCTCCCACACAAGGGTGGGGGCTGCTTGCGGAGCATTTGGCCGCGCACCGAACTTCGCGGGAGCCGGCCCGCCTCCGCGGAGATGGGGCCTGCTCTCGGATGTCGGCGCGGCCTATGCTGCGTCGTTCGCGAGGCTGACTAACCCCAAGTGTGCCGAAATTGCGACACGGGGCCGCCCGCCTCGCGAATAAGCCCCTGCCTGAGATACCCCTTGGGCTACTCCCACGCAAACTCGCGCCGACGCGAGCGCTCGAAAATCTATGTCAACGCGCTTTTACGCAGAATACACTATGAAACCATTATAGTGACTAAAATACCAAGATATTCTTTTTTTTTTTTTTTTTTAACACGCTCTCTCGGCGTTCCTCTCTTACACACTCATATCTAAAGAATTCATAAAGATTAATCTCCCACTCAACCCCCGTCAATACATTCATGCGGAGAGGGAAGAAATTGTACTTATCTGCTTGAAGAGCAGTAAAAGAAGAGGAGGAGCCCGAGCACAGGAAGTGGGTTATGACTGGTGGAAAGGGCATGGACTACAGAGACTCATGGACATTGTAGTTAAAAAAAAAAAAAAAAAAAGAAAGAAGGAAAGGAAAAGAGGAAAGCAAAGTTTACGCTTTTCACGATTTTTTATAGTGTTTTGTTGAACTGCTGAAGAGTAGTAATAAATGAAGATGAAGCATAATGCTCGCCTCCAGTCTTGTCATAGAATTCACCCACCCCCACAGACGTCTTCATAGGATGGCAACAGGCACTTCTGCCCTGGGCCCCCACCAACACAGGGGCAGGGAGATGGTTTCTGGGCGAGGGGGAGGGAGGTGGTTTGGGGGTGAGGGGGCTCCCACATGGCTGCCAGCTTCAAAGAAGTCAGTACATTATTTATAAATCTTTCGAGGATGTTTTATGGTGCTTTGCTAAACCTCTAAAACTACCCTGATTGTTGTTCACAACTATATTCTTTTCTGATCAATTCGTTATGTAAAGCATTCTGCCTTCACTGTAAAACACACAGTGGGCCAGATTATCGAACCTTTTTTTGGCACAAGTGATAAAATGCGCTTAAGCATCCCATCACTTACTGCCAAAAAGGGTGCATCCAAATCCACAAAGGGCCTCTGAATATGTGCATCTTAAATGCTCACCTTTTCATTCCCTTTTCTCAATTTCATAAATAAGAGGGCATTTTTGCACATCCCGAAACGCCATATAGGATGCGCTTTCAAATGTGCAAAATTGGAAGATCTTCCATTGCGCCTGTTTGGACTAGGCGCAGGGGAAGGCCCAATGCACGATAGGTTAATTTCCGAACCTTTCATGCCTTTTCTTTGAAGTGGGCGAGCAGTGGTGTTAACATTAGCTGCCATGAAAGAACTCTTGCACTGGTGTCTTGTTCATCAACAATCAATAAAAAAAATAATTTAAAAATATATATATATATATATACATATATATGCGTCGGTGTCCCCTTCCCCTCTTCAGACCTGTTGGAATCAGAATAATAAACAAGAAGCATTTCAAGAGCAACAATTGACTTTCCTGTAGGCATGCAATAGGCATTTGCCACGCACAGCCACAATGGTACCTCCTGGCCATAAGAGGGCAACAGCTGGAAAATGGTGCGAGTACCTGGGCATATGATAGCTGTTCCTGCAAAATGCCTATCTAATAGCTATACACAAGCCAAATCTGTTGCCTTTGCCAATGCTGGTTTTTAACAGGCCTTTCAGTGTAAGGACTTGTGTAATGCTTATAAATCAGGTGGCTGAATGCACACTTGGTAAATACATGTTTATTGCACAAGTAACAAATATAACTGAAAATAAGCCATTAACTTTCAGATGACTGTTTAGAAAGACCAGCTAGCTCAAAGAGATTGTAGGAGGATATGTTTTGGCGGGTAAAGGCCGGTAGTGGGTGGGAATGGCCATAGAGATTAACCATGCCAAGGGCAATCAGAGGGTGGATAGAAATACAAACAGCACACAAGGCAGTGCATCCCCCCTCTCATCCAATCTCCCTTCTTGCTGTACTTCAGTGCACTAGTTTTGTCTTATAGGCGGTGCTTTATTGCCACTTAATAGCCAAACCTAAAAATAGTGGACACAAGGATGGTGTCGTTTTTGATGCAGGACACAGACCGGTTGCCGTATGAAAAAGGAGCACATAACTTAACATAGAGGATTCATATTAGCAGAATGTAAAAATGCTCAAGAATGCAGACACATTGCAAGCAATGGGAAAGGTCCACATAACACTGTATAGAAGAGATAGTGGTTGTGGTCATCTGCTGATGTGTGCAGAACTAGGAGAAACAGGGATCTCTGCGTGTGAGCTTTCTAGGTGTGCTTTATGATGCACACTGGGTATGTTGTGTCCGGAAGCGTGACATCCAGTGTCTGAGTTGTTTATTGTCTGAGAGTATTTGGTTTTGTAGCATGATTAGAGAGGGGTGTGTGGTTTGTATGTTTTTGGTGGGTTGTTTCTCTCGCCCTCTGGACATGTGTAGTATGTGAGAGGAGTGAGAATGTGGAAAAGAGGGGAGCGAGTTAGTTGGCTTCTGGTGACCTCTAGGTGTTGAGTAGTTTTATTGTCCGTTCTTCATTCTGCATTGTCCCATGTTTGCTTTGGTCCAGGTGTATGGTTTGTAGAGGCACACATATAGGTTTATCTCAGTGAGTTGAATAGGCAGCTGTTTCCTGGATTTTAGGTGGTTTTCTGTCATTCTTATTTCCTTCGGTATCGAGTTCCATAGTTTGGCAATCAGATAGGAGAATGCAGTTCCTCTGAATTTGCTTTTCTCAAAGTGTCTTGTTTCTATTTGGAAATTGTTGCTCAATCTTGGTTTATTAATGGGTGATATTAGCTTGGAGGAATTCTGCTTCTTGTCCGTATAGGGATTTATGGACAATGCAGAGGGCTTTGAAGTTAAAGCCTTTCTTTACTGGTAGCCAGTGCAGACTCCTCAGGGCTGTCATGACCCATAGGACGTGCCCCTTCTGGACTTCCTGGTCCTTATCGCGCCGGGGCTTATATTCTTTGTTGCTCCCAACATGGCCGCAACAAGCGACTTGCCTCGCATCAGCTTTCACGTCGCACACAGCACGTTCTATCAATTGGCCACGCCCCTGCACCCCCGCGCGTCTCAACACTATCATTAGGTAGTGACTTGACGTGTGTGTGCTGTTAGACGAATCCACTAATCCTAGCTCCTGGTTCCTTCTTCCTTCCTTCACCCCTTCCTTCTAATCTGCTCCTGGAATTCCCATTCTTGCGACCGCTACCTGTTTTCCTGGACATCCTGGAACAGCATCATCCCGGAAATCTGAACGCGCTCTGCAGCCGGACGAGACTCGAGCGAGCCTATACAAGACTCGATCCGTCCACAAGAGGAATCCTCCCCGCGGAACAGAGCAAGAAGCGATCCCAGGTGAGACGGGGGGAGATTTACGACAGTTTGAGACGCCAAACGATCGACACTGATACTGCTATTGCGAAAGCAGTCCAGGACCTTATGCGTGGCATGCAAGAGCTCACAACTGAAGTACAGAACTTAAAGGCTGAGAATGCTGCGTTAAGGCAGCTTTTTTTGTCTCGCGACGCCGCTAACAAGGACAGTGTGTTACTGGGTGGAGTGGTAGACAAATATGATAGATCGGCAAAATCCTTACGTGGATTCCTGGATTCCTGCTTGGTGCATTTTACTTTTAAGCCCTATTATTTTTCAACTTCTAGGGTGAAGGTGGGCTTCATAATCTCACACCTCACAGGGAACGCGTTGACCTGGGCCACTCCCTTAGTCAACACAGGGGATGCCCTCCTGGATGATTATGATGGATTCATTCAGGCACTCAAGACTATGTTCGACTGCCCAGAACAGGTTTTTAGTGCTCAGAAACGCTTACTTGCTTTCCGACAAGGTATTCAGGATATGTTAACGTACGTAACTAGATTCAAACAACTGGCCAAGGAAGCGGATTGGTCCTCAGAAGCAAGTTTCACTCTATTTCGCAGGGGTCTAAATGAGGACATTAAGGATGAATTAGCCCGCATGGCTCGTCCTAGTTCATTCCAGGCTCTTATGGATCTAGCCATGCAAATAGACTTCCGAATCCAGGAAAGAAAGGCTGAAAGAAGACCAAGACACCCTTTCAAAAGAATTCCCTTGAGACCTCTGTTAAAACCGATTCTGCCCCAACCCCTGACATAGATCCGGAACCCATGCAAATCAGAGCCTTCCATGGGCCTATTTCCCCTCAAAAAAGGATGAGAAGGATCCACACAGGCCTGTGCATGTATTGTGCATCGGATAAACACCTAGTTAGAGAATGCCCTCTAGCCCCTCCACGGCGTTCGGGAAATGCCAGCTCCCGATCCTAGATGGAGCGAGGTGTCGGGAGAGAGATGTTTGCTCCACATCAATTCCATCCTTGAACTCTCCTGGACAAAACAGTTTGGTGATACTACAGGCCTTCCTGTCGCCCTCCAAAGACAAGACCTAGTCCATTCTGGCCTTGGTGGACTGCGGAGCTATGGGAATTTTCATTGATCAAGATTGGGTTGTTAGTCATCATATTCCGTACGAGACACGAAACACCATGCAGCGGGTGGAAGCAATTGACGGAAGACCCCTCTCTTCAGGACCCAAAAGCCTGCAGACTAAAGAGATCCAACTTTCCATAAACCATCATCAAGAGCGGATTACATTCGACATCATTAAGTCAGCCCATTACCCCGTGGTTTTGGGTATGCCCTGGTTACAAAAGCACAATCCGTATATCAATTGGACAGCAGGATCAATATTCCTGGGCTCAGAGTTCTGTATGTCCCACTGTCTATGCCTGGACCCCTCCTCGATAACTCCTAAAGAACCACCAAAAGACCAAGAAACACCACTCATGGTTTCCAATATCATACAAGTTCCAGAGGCCTATCAGGGATATGCTGATATATTTTCTACTGCCATAGTCCAAGCCTTACCCCCTTACAGGCCCGAAGACTGTGCCATAGATACAGATCCCTCAGCTGTAATTCCCTTCGGCCTAATGTTCATTCTTTCCGAACCTGAGAAAAAGGCCCTTCGGGAATACCTAGACACCAAATCTTGAAAACGGCACCATCAGACCCTCGAAATCTCCAGCGGGTGCTTCGTTGTTCTTCGTTCCCAAGAAGGATACCAAGGAACTCAAACCTTGCCTCGACTATCGAGGCTTAAACCAATGCACCCTCAAAGATCGGTACCCACCGCCCCTAATCTCGGATATCCTGGAAGCTGTGAGAGGAGCCGTAATATTCACAAAGTTGGATCTCCGGGGTGCCTACCACTTAATCCGTGTCCGGGAAGGGGACGAATGGAAAACAGCCTTTAGAACACACTTTGGTCACTATGAATACCTAGTCATGCCTTTTGGACTAGCCAATGCTCCCGCAGTCTTTCAGCGTTTTATGGACAGGGTGTTCTCTGATATGTTGTTCCTCTTCGTCATTGTCTATCTGGATGACATATTGATTTTTTCCAAGGATCCTCTAAAACATGAAGAACATGTAAAGGCAGTACTACGACTTTGTGAACACAAACTGTTAGCCAAACCCGTAAAATGCTTGTTTCACGTTACTTCTGTTCACTACCTAGGATTCATCCTTAGCCCAGAAGGAATTGGTATAGACCCTTCAAAGGTAAAGGCCATACTGGCTTGGCCCGCTCCCACACCTGTGAAACAAGTGCAATCCTTCCTGGGGCTCGCCAACTTCTACCGGAAGTTTATTTCTACCTTTTCTGAGATCGTTCAGCCGATCGTTGCTCTATTGAAGAAAGACAGCATTCCAACGATTGAAGACAGAGTTCATGCAAGCCCCCATCCTGACCCAGCCCGACATAAATTGCCCATTCCTAGTGGAAACGGATGCCTCTAACTACGCCATAGGGGCGGTCTTGAAACAGGAACTTGAGGATGGACTGGAACACGCCATTGCTTACCTTTCACAAACCCTGACCCCCAGCGAGACACACTATTCCGTCCTGGAGAAGGAACTCGTGGCCATCCGCCAAGCCTTCACTGAATGGCGACACCTACTTCTGGGTGCTAGATATCGAGTCCAGGTCCGCACAGACCATCGGAATCTCCAAATCCTACAGTCGTTGGAGTGCAGGAACAGTCGTCAGGCCCGTTGGGCCTTCTTCTTTGCCCAGTACCAGTTTCAAATCACTCATGTTCCCGGATCACAAAACATGATTGCTGACGCCTTATCTCGACGTCCTGACTACGCAGCCACTGAGGACAAGGCCTATCCTAAGATGTTTCCCCAAACTATCTTTGTATCTCAAGCAATCAACCTCCTGGAAGAAATCCGAGTGCAAACCCAGTCCTCTGACCTCTGGAAGGATATTTCAAGGAAGAATCCATGGAATCTAAGAGTCAAGGAAGAATATCTATTCAAGGACAATGCACTGGTCATTCCTACGCAGAAATTACAACACAGGGTAATAAACCTCTGTCATGATACCTGTCATGATGCCCGCTCCCGGGGAGCCGGTTCAAGCCCTGCGTCCCCGAAAGCGGACATCCAGTCCCCAAGGAAGGACCCAGCAACCCCATATAGGGGCCCTTTGGACAGTGTCCTGGCGCCTATGGCGCCAGGCTCATAAAAGACATCAGTCCTGGCGCCATAGGCGCCAGGCTCATTATGGGAGTGCTTGGGTGCACTTACCTGATGCAGACCATGCTGCAGGATCCCGGCCTCCTTGAGGCCTGAAAGGAACTACTTTACCTGTGGGACTAATTTACCATCCGGGTGTGGTCGGGGAAGGATACATACCTGATTGGAGGAAGGATACATACCTGGAACTTCTTCCAAGGCTATTTAAACCCCACCCGAACAGCCACACGTGCTTCGCGTTGTTCTGCATCCAGCAGCTGGACGCTCACCGTGTCTGATCCTGCATCCTGACTTCTGCCACGCCTGCCAGCATCCTGGATCACCTGCAAAGGAAGAGAAGAAGAGAACAGAAGAAGGAAAAGTCCTTACCTGCTAAATCCGCATCCCGTAGACATCTCGCCGACAATCCTGAAAAGGAAGACTTTAATTTAAAAGCTCATCGCGTCGATCGCTGCAGCGCCGCATTCCACTCACCTTTACAGGGCGCCTCCATGTTCAGCAGCGATCATCCAGATTCGCAGTCACGCCCCAGCGCCTAGGGAGAAAAAGACCAGAACAAAAGGTGAGAGAGAGAAGGGAATAAGGAAAGCTAAATCTCCATGTTAAGACTTACCTGTTGATTCATCCCCTCTTCATTTCGGGTCCGCGCCGCATCCTGGCATTTCCGGACCCCGGCCCCTAAGGGGAAAAAGAGACATCAGCGTTAATGAGCGAATGAAAAGACATTACCAAAAAACGCTCATTAAAGACTTACCTGATTTCTACAAGGATTTCACCTCTCATCTCGGGTCGGTGCCTGTTCCCCGGCATTCCGTGCCCCGGCCCCTATGGGGAAAAAGACACTAGCATTAGTACATTAATGCATGGACACAAGGGGAACCTCTTATCAAAAAACTTACCTGGAAGCCAACGTAGTTTGGTTCTCTCCAATCCGAAAATCCAGTGAAGTAACTGGATACCAACGCGCCCCTGCATCAGAAGCAGGATGGAGAGCTCCTCCTTCCAGACCCTAAGGTGAGACGCTACGAGAAATCACAGAAGGGTTTCGAGGAGGGTGAGAGGGGAAAGTGGGAGGCCGATTGCATTACCCCGCAGACAGTTAATCCCCTATTTTCGCCCACAGAAGGATACTTCTGCGAGCCAGACAAGCCAGATTTGGGGGCCCGGTCCAGTCCGTCTTCCGAACCCTGCGCATCACCTTAGAAGAGGTCACTGCAGCACGAACCAGGCCAGCGCCTCTGTGGGAGTCAGGTGAGCGTAACAATACCCTTCACTCCGGTCATCGTTGTATAACTAACACCCTCCGTCTTATACAAAGACAGTTTTGGTGGCCTCGAATGAAGACCGATGTACAACAGCACGTCAAGGCTTGTACTGTCTGCAGTCAAAACAAACATGAAAACAAGAGACCGGCGGGTCTTCTACTGCAACCGTCGCTGCCAACAAGACCATGGGAGTTTATTGCTACAGACTTCATTGTAGAATTACCATCTTCCCGAGGGTACACGACCATCATGGTAACCATAGGCTTGTTCACCCATATGGCTCATTTTACACCTTTGTATAAACTACCATCCTCCTCAGAACTTGCTGGAATCTTCCTGGAACATATTTTCCGTCTTCATGGACTTTCTTCCAAGATCATATCGGACCGAGGACCTCAATACGTCTCACAATTCTGGAAACATCTGTGTCGTATTCTAGGGATCCAATGTGCTCTCTCATCAGGTTATCACCCACAAACCAACGGAGCCACGGAACGTGTAAATCAAACTCTGGAGCAATATCTTTGTTGTTTTGCCACCAAGGTTCAGGATGACTGGTCTCTCCTCATACCCCTGGCCAGGTTTGCCTAGAACAATTCCGATCACTCAGCACTCAAGGTCAGCCCTTTCTATTGCAGTCAAGGTTTTCACCCATCCATTTTAACTTCTGTTCTTCCACATCCCACTCCAGTACCTACTCTCGACTCATGGATACAGACTCTCATCAACATACACAAGGAAGCCAAGGAACAATTGAAAGAGGCTCAAACACGCAATAAGCTCTATGAGGATTCCAAGAGAAGATCAGCGCCCTCTTATTCTGTTGGTGATCAAGTCTGGCTGTCCTCGAAACTATTACTGCAACATCTACGGCCAAACCAATTGGCCCCTCGGTACTATGGACCATTTTCCATAAAGGAAATCATCAATCCTGTCTCATTCCGACTCCAGCTACCCGATTCCTGGAAGAAAATACACCCAGTCTTTCACACTTCCCTTTTGATACCTTACATCCATTCCTCCCTAAAATCCTGCAGACCCAGTCCTGTTGTGGTGGTGATCAGCTGGAATATGAAGTGTCCAGAATGTGCGATTCCAGGTATAAACGGGGTCGACTTCAATACCTGGTTGAATGGAAAGGATACCCTCCTAGCGAGAGAACCTGGGAACCAGTTTCTAACTTAAATACCCCTCGACTGCTTAGAAGATTCCATCTCATACACCCGGAGAGGGAAGCATGCTGTCATGACCCCGCAACAAGCGACTTGCCTCGCACCAGCTTTCACGTCGCACACGGCACGTTCTATAAATTGGCCATGCCCCCGCGGCCTCGCGCGTCTCAACGCTATCATTAGGTAGTGACTTGACGTGTGTGTGCTGTTCGGCGAATCCACTAATCCTAGATCCTGGTTCCTTCTTCCTTCCTTCACCCCTTCCCTCTAATCTGCTCCTGGAATTCCCATTCTTGCGACCGCTACCTGTTTTCCTGGACATCCTGGAACAGCGATCTTCCCGGAACTCTGAACGCACTAAGCAGCCGGACGAGACTCGAGCGAGCCTATACAAGACCCGATCCGTCCATAAGAGGAATCCTCCCGCGGAACAGAGCAAGAAGCGATCCCAGGTGAGACGGGGGGAGATTTACGACAAGGGCTGGTGTGATTTGATCTCTTCTATTTAGTCTCAAGAGTAGTTTTGCTGCAGTATTTTGGATATGTTGGAGTTTATTTGTGAGGCTTTCTGGCATTCCAAGGTAGAGACTATTTGCATAGTCTTTTCTTGAGATTTCCAAGGAAATGATTGCAAGGGTTCAGTGTGGGAAATTGAGGTAACAGAGGATTCCTCGTAATAATCGTAGGTGGTAGAAACATTTTTTGCTAGTGCATTGACTTGTGGTCCCAAAGAGTCCCAGATTTTGTATCGTTGTTCACCTCTCCCATACTTGTTGGCCAGCTCAGGTATGCCTGTGCTGCGTTGTCTTCTGATGGTGAGATCATTATTTCCGTTTTGGTTGGATTTAGCTTAAGATTGTTGTTAGTCATCCATGTGTTTGTTGGTGAGGCATTTGTTGAGGGTGTTGTCAGTGTCTTGGTCAGAAGATATCTTGAAGATGAGTTAGGTGTCATCTGCAAAGTTGTATGATGTCAGTCTATGGGTTTAATGTGTTTCATTAGAGAGGAGACATGTAGATGTTGAAGAGAAGCAGAGAGAAGCTTGATCCTTAGGGTACACTGCAGGTGATATTTTTTAATGTTTTATGTAAATGGTCATAGGCGTGTTCTTTCAGTTCGGTAGGTGAGGAAAAATGTCAGTCATTGTAGTGTGGAGCATTTAATGCCACATTCCCCCAGTCTCCTCATTAGTGTTCTGCGTCAAAGTGTGTCAAAGGCGGCTGATATGTCTAGTAAGTATGAGGACCGATTGGGTGCTGTTGTCAGCGTTTATTTTCAGATCATTCCATATGGGGAGGAGTGCTGATTCAGTTCCTCTCATGACTCTGAAGCCGACTTGGGATTGGTCAAGTATTCCATTGCTTTCTACATGAATTATTAGTTCTTTGTAGTCCTGATTCACTAGGATTTTCTCTGGGTAAGGTAGATTTGATATAGGTTTGTAATTAGAAGGGTCTTCTGTATTTCCGGTCTCATCGTTTACAGGGGCTTTGATGTACACTGTTTTTGGTACTATTCCTGTGTTTAGGGATAGATTTGTTAGTAGTCGGAAGCATAAGACTTGTCTTCTGTGGTTGAGAAGTTTTTTATAGATACCCGGTGGGCATGGGTCACAGGGTGATCCGGCTATGTTGGTGTCTTTTATTAGTTTGTCAAAAATGTCCTCGCTTATAGGTTCAAATCGATTGTCTATCCATGGCAGGGACGATTGTCCCTGTCTGTCTCCTTGTTGGTAATGATCTTAACCTGCTCACGTATGGCGGCGATTCTCCCTTCTCAATATACAATCGTCTGAGGGGAGGCTCTGGATATGCTATGGGATCTGGCATCCTATCCTTAGGTTGTTCCAGATCCGACCATCTCACTTCTTTGTCCATTTGCAGACTTACTTCAGGGGTGCACACGCTCCCTCCTTCAACCCCAAGACAGGATTCTCTTTCCTCGTCTGACATATCCTGTCCCCAACAAGTGCAACTATTATCTTCCTCACCTTTGTCTAGGTTCAGTCTGCTTAAGGACAATGCTTTATGTTCGTGACTGAACGGAATTTCTTCTTCGGTTTGTGGTTGATCCCTCTACCCTTCAATTCCATACTTGCTACCTTCTTTTAATTCATGATAAAATGTATCGATCCTTTCTCTGATGCTCACTACGTCAAAGTTTTCTTCTTCCAATACTACTCTAGATGTCGTTGGCATTTATTCCTTCATCAGAGGAATCTCTTCTATTCTGTCCCATCGTATTTCTGGTCTTGGCCCTACTGGTTACTTACGATTGATCCCTTCTAATTCATTCTTCCTCTTGCCTTCGTTCTTCTCTCCTTATTCCTTCCCTTCTTTCCTCTTCTTCCCTTCGTCTGTAATATTTTGTCCCTTAGATTTTGTGCTTCCTCCTCTTCTCTCTTACTTTCTCTTCTATCCCTATCTTCTATTGCTCACTGTCTATTGTCATACTTTCTTTGTTCTTCTGCTTGTTCTTTTTTTCTCTTGCTCCTCCTGATATATCTGTTCTTGTTGCTCCCTGCTCTTTTCTGCTCGTCTTCTTTCAATCTCTTCTCTCGTTCTTTCTTTTCCTTCTTGTTCGTCCTTATCTTCTCTTTGCCTAACTTCCTAAATGTTTTTCCATCTATTTTAAATATCTGTACTCGCATCCATTTGTTCTGCACGAGCACTATCTTGTCAGCTTTATCCTTCTCTCCTTTCCATCTCTTAATCTCCCTGTCTATTTTTGTCGACAGATTAGACCGCTCACTCCTTTCGTCTTTGTTTTTTTTGATCGTATATATCTCTTCTTTTCTTTTATTCTCCTCTGGACTATCATGCTAGTATAAGATGGGGGTTTGTGTATCGGATTACTATACTCAGTCGCCGCTTTCAACTTCTTTAAAGGATACAACCCTATTTCTTCCATGCTATTGCCTTTTACTTGGGGCAAGGCAAGGGGAGCTGAAGGCTCAACACCTTCCTCCTTACACTGACTAAGCATCCACTCCTGAGGTAGCAGATCTTCCCTTTTTTCCTGATACATTTTCCAGAGCTCTATAATCGCTAATCTCTTCTCTAATTTCTTCCCTGTGTACACATCGTGCAAGTATGTGGTCATGTGTTGCAATACCGCTTTTGACAATGATACCCCTTGTGGCCACGGCATGAACATCTTACATGCTGTGCCTTTCACCCATTCCGTACTATACTGTTTGAGCTTGGGCATGTGCTTCGGTAACGTTTTACATAAGTGTTAGGCAGAATCACATGCAGTACCCTTTTGGACCACTACATGCAATTAAGACTACAAGCGTCAGTACAATTTCACCTTTGGTACACACCTGTACTACACAGTATTGTGGTAGCAGTGGCTGAGCAGCCGGACTTATCTCAAAAGTAAAGTGAGCAGTACAAGGGGTTACACAAGGGATCAACAATTACAGTGATTCAAATAACCAGTTACTCTAGGTTTCTTGGTAAAAGAATATACATTTATTTACACAGTCGTTTGGGAAACATTACACTAGCAAGAGCAGCTAAATATCATATACTAATATACTACAAATACACAACCAATAAGTTATTGAACAAGTTCAGCTCCCCTGAAGTGGGAGCAAAATGGCACTTCAATTACTTTTAAAAGGGGTAAAAAGACAAGGTTAAAGGAAATCAAGGCACAAATACTTTCATAGGCAGGGCAAAGGTTTTCAGTTCACTACAACCAGCAATTCAATTCAATAGGCCTGGGCCTAAGTCAATGGTTCAGAGTCTTGTATAGGATAGCACAGTTCTGGGAGTAAACAGTTAAGTCTTTGCCACAGATCTTAGAAGAATTTGGTCAGACGAAAAGTTAGATGTTGGTTTAGGGAAGGACAAGCCTTCAAAGTTGGGAAAGTTTCACAAACTTTCACTGAGGCCAAAAAGATTTCCTGACCGCATTTGCACAGTACCTTTAAAGTGAAAAAGAGCTGTAGCTAAGGCATTTGTTCCTGCCAGTTCCTGCAGATCTCGCTGTTCCTGAGCTTCATTTATGGGGACAAGAAGGAGGACGTCGGGAGGTTCCTGCACTGCCCAGGAAAGAGGCCAAAAGTTTGGCAAAACATCGGTTTAACATGTGAGTGCCTTAAAGACCACGAACTTGTATCCTTCCCACTGGCTATACGGTTTTCCACAGCACTCTGTAGAAAATTCGACCAGTATGGGGACGGTGTCCAGGCCGCTTACAAGTTGGTTGTTCCCACCAAACTCAAGGGAAGAAGTTAACCTTGAAGGGCTTCTCTGTCAAGGGAGTTTCAGGCAATTCGGACCTGCAGAAGGGCTTCCCCGGTGGACCAGGAGTTGCAGCAGTCGTCTTCCTTCACCTCGTCTTCGGTTCTTTCGTTCCAGTGGTCGACTCTGCTTTCCAAGTCCCAGAAGCCTGCTTTTAAACAGTTTTTCCCCATTCATTCCAGGCTGGCTGTCACTCACAGAGCAGGGTGGCTGTCCTTGCCGGACAGCCAGCCAGCCAATCACGCCAGAGTGCATTCAGGTCTCCTAGGAGACTAAGCACAGGGAGTTTCGGGCACCTCCCTCACATCCTGTCCGCCCCAGACACTTAGGCACCAGAGGAGGGCTTCAGCATTGAAGCCCGCCAAAGGCCAACGAACAAAGGGACCAAACCTGGTTTGGCATGCAGAGTTGGACACAAGAAGGACCTTTCCTAAAAGAAATGGCGAAAAAAGATGACCGGAGTCTGTTTTTACAGATAGGTCTTGGGCACCATATTGGAAAACATGGCTGACCCGATTTTTAGCTACCGGTGTTCGCGGTCCGAAAATATCATGGTAGTTTGTTTAAAACCACTGCCACCAGCCATTTAAAGAAGGAAAGGGTAACATCTGACTGTTACATGAGTGTTCAGACTCAGGGGATGCTAGGCAACCCCTCCAGCACTCTATAGTAAGATAGTGTATGCTGGGTCTGTAAATTTAAAGACACTAGTAAAGTCAATTTAATTTTACATGCTCTGGGAGACGGTAGTCCGTCCCAGAGAAGGTATTTAAACCTTGTGGAGTTTAAAAGACACCCCTGTGCCACTGCACTGAAGGTGCTGTGTGACACACAAGAACAAGATTATGCCTATGGAGTTAAAAACCCCATAACCAAAGAACACAAAAGTAAAACACACATCAAAATACATGGAAGAGTGGGTAAAAAAAGGCTCACACGCTTCCCAGGTAAAAAATCAAATCCTAGAAATCCAGCAAAGTTGCTGGGGGTCTCAAAAGGTAGGGAAAATTAGCACATTTTGAGAATTCTCCCTAACAATCAGTTCATCAGAGGAGTATCTCCCATAATGACAAGTCTCAATTGACTGTCACTACTTACCAGACTTATGAAATAACATTTATACTTTTGCTTAAATCGCCACTCTTTCAACGCTTTTAAAAAACAAATATTAGCATGCACCACCAATTGCCGCTCAAGCCTCTTATTTCTTAATTAGCTATCTCTACCTTTTGATTGGTACCAATCACTTTGCTAGGCTTAATCACTGTTGCTCGTCAACTTTTTAAATTACTTCACAACTTCTATCGCCCTTCGATATTTTTACTCAACAAACATACAGACTTGTATACATTACACATTAATAAACACTGTGATCACTTTTTCTCTCTGGCCTATATTCTTATTCTTATATCCTATGATAACGTTGGGTGAGCAATGATATGATATGGCATTTATAACGCGCCTTTGCACAAGTGCCTCAAGGGCAATCAAGGCTTAAGTTCTCAGGAGGTGATGCAGGCTAGTTCTTAAGTACAGTGTAGTCCCCAAGGCCCCACAAAGGAATGTCCACATCCTATGTTAGTGATAACACAGTTCTTTATATAAATAAGGTTGACGTTATATACACACACAATAAAACACATTGTGCTCAGGCAATACTAAAATTATAAATATGTACAATATCTATGTGGTACCACAATTCACTCTTGACTCCTTGATAATTGCACCAACAGCTGGCAGTTGCAATGACATACAAGTCTAATAGCAATGTGAACCAACACCAGACATAGCAGGGAAATAAGTGGTTAAGCAATTGCCAGAATACTTGTCCTTAAAAAAGACAGTTCTGTGTGAGGATCCCCCCACCTAGACAACCTGTAAATAAAGTATATTGACAAGCCCAGTTTATGTATTGTTTAGCAGATTCTTGTTCCCTTCTGAAAAAGTTCTACTACCCCAATGTACCTGGTTTAGCAGTGTTCGACATCGGGGCGTTGGCGGATCCTTCTTGAGTGAACTCTCTTTAAGGCAGGAGCCACAGATCATAAAGATTCCTCGAGGAAAAGGTGAACAATGTTGTCTAGGCAGCAGGTTCGGTCCTTGCAGTGCTCCTCGACGATCGGTCGGGGACGACCTGAGAAGATGAGGCGTGCAGTGCACCTTGATGACAGGAGTTTGTTGCCACAAAGAGTCAATGAAGAACGTAGGCCCAGCAAGGGCAGCAGGTCGTCGACGCTTGGCGTCAGCGATCGGGATTCGACCACGGCTGGCTTTCGGATCTTCGTTGTCATCTTTGCGGACTTCAGGTGGTGGGAAACCCACCCGCAGATTCTCCTTGATTCATCGGTGACCTTGACTTTCTCTGGCTGGACAAAGCGGTCGACGGTGATGAGCAAGGGAGTCCTTGATTTCAAAGTGTCGTAGGCAATGGAGCGCTGCGGCTCCGGTCGATGAGTTTACAGCAGTCCTCCGAACCTCGGTCGATGGTGGTGGTCGTCAATGGCCTCGACGTCCTTTCGCTTTGCTTCAGATTCATCAGCGGTCCCCATCTCCGGTCGGCAGCCTTTCGATGACTGACTTCCAGGGAGCCTTGGTGAAGGTTAGCTGGTGCACAATGTTCCCATCGTAGCTCGGGAAGAGGTCTCCTAGCCAGGTCCTCTCTTGGAAAAGTCCTCGAAGGCACGGCAGCTTTCAGATTGCGTCGAAGGAAAGCAGCAGCAATTCTTCCAGCTCGGGTTAGAAAGTAAGCATCAAGTTTCGACTTTAGCTTCTGAACAATTCCAGTGAGTGAGAGATCCCTAGATACTGTTCTGTCTCTCAGTCACAATGCTGAGCCAGCCTCAGGCAGCCAATTATTCAGAAGGGCATTCAGCAGGCAGGGAGCCAATCAGGCTCACAGTGCATTCAGGCCATTCTTCTCCATCCAGACACTCACAACAGGGAATGTGGTTTGGGACAAGCACCCAGCCATTCAACACTTCACATTGCATTCATAACAGTTTTGGGCAGGGCTGTCTCATTCATTGTGTCACACACCAGAAACCAGACACCCATAACATGAAATGTATATTGGTCACACACTCCATTCACCCAGGTCCCACCCCAAGGGTGTACCCACAACATACAGTCACTGGGAAGGCTCCAGCCAGTCTGGCCTGGACTTCCCCACAATACCATATATGAAACTTCCACCCAACAGCCAGTCAGGGGAAGGAACAGAGTCAGGGCTTCCTAGGACTTTGGGAAAACAAGGTAACAGGCAATAGAAAGCAAGAGGCCACAGGGGCCATCTTGTCTCCTATCATGAATCAACTGATTCCAATGGCAGGGTCTGGGTATCCCAAAATGGAGGATAGTCAGAGCACATGTCAAATTCAACATGGAGCTGCCACCAGCCGATACTCTGCTCTGTGAGCCACACACAGGGACATACACTAGGGTTACAGGATTGTGCCCCACCTATGGGTGCCATAAGGGTATACCAGGTCTGTTAACCAAACCAAAAAGCGGAAGAGCTGCACTGCCAGGAGTCCCACATGGACTCCTGTACAGAAAATAACACAGAAGACACATGATAAAAGAAGTACAGGACAAGGACATGGAGGCCCTGTCCTTCCAATGCATTTCCAGCATCACACCCTCTGCAGGGTTTGAGACGTCCCCTTACGTAAACCTGTTTACACGTAATATATTTCTGTCCTACCCCCGCTTGGATTTGAAACATCTCATTCTGAAACTCCCTTGAGGCTGGACTCTAGGCGCTACCTTTTCTTCACACACTATTTCCTGTTACTTAAAAATTATCACAATCCCATCCTCTTCGTTTGCCATTCCCTTTAGTCTGCTCACCATTCGTTTGTTAATCGAGTCGAGGCCTTCGATATCGACTCTTCCTCCAATCCGACCACTTCGCCTTTTGTCTGCACAGCACCTGTGAAAACCGGGCAGGGAATTCATCAAAGGGGGATCTGCCCACCGACTCGATTCTTCTTTCAAATGTATTTCTATCGGCTGCTCTCCCTGTGATCTTCTGGCTAATGGCAGAGGATGCCTGATCGTCTGAAAATCTGGAGACAAACTAGTTTGGATCTTTTCCAACCATCCTCTGCTACCACGTGAGCATATGGCCCTTTGGGTATCATGCATGCATTGGACGGGGATGCAGAATAACTCCAACATCAAATAATCAAACCAACTCAGGAAGATGGCAAAGGTGCTGTTTTATTTACAATGATCTAAAACAGGAAGTTACAATGGACATCGACAACGTTTTCTCCAGCACTCAGTGTATTTCTCATAAAAGCAAACTTATATACAAAAAATATGTCAGACGTGATGTCATACTACGTGGCAAATAAGAAAAACCTATAAGGGATTGTGATGGGTTCAAGGGAAACATCGAAGTATACTTTCTATACAGGCTGGGATTGTGATTGGTTATCTACTGTCAGGTGGACAACTTATGCCTACCTCTAAAACGTGTATTCTTCAACACTATTAAGTACACAGTTTATCTTTGGTCTTCAAACTATAAGGCCCTTCGTTATATGGCCATCTTTAATTGGTTGGCACGTTCGTGACATTTCAGTATCATTCGGTTCACTTAGCAGCACGTAAGCTCAGACCCAGGTATCAGGAGGTCGAGTTGTCTTTACCTCCCCATCCATTAAGCCCACCATCTCTCATCATCCATGCCTTCTGCCATGCAGATTGTCTTTGAACTTGGCATTGCAAAGTATTCTTGTCTCTGGGAATATATGGGAGTGCGAGCACGCACTATTGTTGTTCTAGGACTCCATGCTCAACTCTATTTCCATCCTTAGCTCACGTGACAGGAGACCACGATTTGGTCCATTTTGCAGCATTTAAATTTCTTGAAGGAATAAAACTTGACACGCTTGATGTTCTTTCTTGGCACCCTAACAAGGGATGATTCAGCTTCTCATGTTTACTGCCTTCACAAATAGATAAGCGACCTTGGCTGCTTCAGCTTTGACACCAGGCCAGACAGCTTCCCCATGCTCTTCAACAATCTCAGCTAATTCTTGCTGCAACACAGTTCTCGGCCTTCCCTCTTCATGGGCCTGGGCTTACTAAATTCTTGACACTATGTCCAGATTCTATACAATGGCAGCTTCGCCTGTTGTCTATTCACTACATATAGCCAGCTTCAATGATCACTTGCATTACAGCATCTGTACAATTATTGAACGGCTTGCATTTTCTGAAGTCCTACGCACACATCCAATCTTCTTTTCGCATATGAAAGTTTACTCGATTCTTAACTTCATCAACAGTTTCTGTAAAATCCATGGATTCTCTTCAGCCAGTATCCTCAGTGCGTCACGCACGTCTCTTGTGACATCACCAGATTCTCTATCATTTTTTCATATTCCTTCAGGGAGTTCCTCCCTCAGAGTGTCATCTATTCAGGGATACATTTCATAAGGTTTTCTCAGTGGTTACCTTCTTTCGAATACTCTCCGTGGTATGGTGACAACAGCCGGTGTTAAGCATGGCACAATCTCAGGCTTCGAACATATAGGAGTTAGGCGTGCAGGATTTCCTGCAGAGGCATGTACCTCCTCCTCTACACTAGTTTCTAGGATGGTGTTTGTGGTACTGTTGCCTTCATTAATGGTCCATGGTATTGCTTCTATTTTTTCACTGTGATGGGTTGTGACCTTGTCACAAAGGGTTTGCAATGATACAATGCAATTGTTGCAAGAAGTTGGTTTTAAATTTCCTCGATGATTTTGAACATTTCTTTTTGTGGTTTGTTGCCAAGAAGATTCTTGCAGTGTAGTATGCTTTTTTGCTTTCAGGACTGCTGATTTGTATATTCAAATTTATCATTGGTATTTGTTTTGTCCAATTGGTTGTGCTTTTTCCATCGTTTTTCCAGTTTCCAGTTTGCTTTTTTGCGTTCGCTCATTTCCTCTGTGACCCATCTTGCTGCGATTTTCTTTGGAGTTGGTTTAAAAATGTGCTATAGCACCTTGGATCGTCTTGTGCTGGATGGGATTACCAATAAAGATCACAGACCAAATAACCGGACCGACTCGGGGAATATGGCAAAATACTACTTTATTCTCAATTTAATAAAGCAGGGCAAACTGGCAGACATTAGACTGATGCTCGCACACTCAAACACAAACTTGATTATACAGGGGATTTATACCCCATTCTGCATCATCTATGACATCATCCTATGTGGCAAACCATAAAACCTATTGACAGATGGGTTGGTAAGGGAAACATATGTACCTAAAGGCAAATCAATTGCACACCTTAAAAACTGGATTCAGGAAACGTGTAGGAACCATACAGAGTGGTTTGACACTTCGTGCATGCCTCTGTGAAGTGGAAGGTAGAGAACCAAAAAACCTAAATGTGGCAGCCATAGATCTATCTGCAGAATTTGATACAATTGACTTATCTCGGCCGTGGGAAAAACTAGAGAGTTGGGGTATTGATAAAGGCCTACTTGGAATGATACACATGCTATACTCTGAAAATAATATGAAAGTGAGGTTGCGTACCAATGGAGAGTTGTCTAGAAATGTAACAGTAACCAGAGGGGTAGGACCGGGCTGTGTGATTGCAGCAACTCTGTTTAATTTTTACTTACCTATCGGACCTGTGGGAAGAGGCAAGTAAGTGGGAAGGGTATGCACCTCGTTGGATAGATCTAAAAATAGGTTGCATAGCATACGCTGATGATTTAGTGATGATAGATTATACTCCTGCAGGCCTACAGTGATGCCTGACAGGCATGATTAATTACTTAGCGTAGAATCAGCTGATGGTAAATCCAGCAAAATCCTATATAATAACCTGCAGTAGGAGGAAGATAAAAACGGACTATACTTGGAAGATAAACTATGCACCTATTGCAATAGTGGAATGCATATGTTATCTTGGCTATTTTGTCTCCTACAAGCAAAAGAAACGAATTCAAGAAAAGAAAATTGAAGAGAAGGTAAGAGTGTCTATATCATTGTTAAAAGCAGTCAAACGTGAGTTTTGTGCTTTCTCACTGTTGCCAATGAGGGAGTTCTATGGAGCCAAAACATCAGCGACAGTGCTATATGGCTGTGAATTGTTGAGTATTACGGACAGGACATTTCTCGATAGAATGGAAGGAAAGATTTTGAAAAGTGTACTGGGCCTTCCACATTCAGTCCCAGTCAGTGTGATTCGGCTTGAACTGGGCCTGGTTTCATGGTGGGCACAAATGATGAAACAAATGTTATCCCTCTACTTCAAAATATCTAGAGCAGTAAAACCTCATATAGATTTGTATCTTTATAACAAAATGCAAAAGGAGCAGAAAACATTCTTGTGCAAATTTAAGAAAAAATGCGACTGCTTTATGGAACAGCTTGGTATCAGTGAACGTATTGCAGAGAAATCATTAAAGGTAAAATAAAAAAGATGGGACATGAATGCTGATATGCAAGATCTAACCAGGTTAAAACTATATACAGGAAGAGATCTAGAATATATAGCAAGCATGAGGTTAAATTGTATATGAAAAAAATTCCATCACCCAAACATAGAGACTGGTATTTAAAATTTAGAGTCAGCTGTTTACCTATGCTCGAAGTAATAGGACCCAAATTGGGGATCATGGAAGAACTAAGAAACTGCAGACCGTTTGGCAAAGAGCCTGAATGACTAAAACATTTAGTAATGCGCTATTCGGAGTTGATGCCGGAGAGGATTACACACTTCGGTGATTTTGTAAATTCCATGTCTGCAATAATAGCCACTGACTTCTGGATTAGGCTAATGACGACCTCACACTTATCATTTGCGCTAGCATTAGTGAAATTCCTGATCATAATCTTTGCCAGTATTGATAGGGTAATGGGTCAAGCCCAAACAGAAATAGAAGCACTACATGGGACTTACATTTCAAATTCTACTTTATCTGTCTTATGCTGATTATATGTGTGTTGGGAAGTAACAAAATGATTTCAAAAGTTGTAAGAAAGCCTTGAAATATTAACCAGAACCAGGCCTTCATTCTTCAAAAATGTTGTTGCATTCTTTAATGGTATTATACATACTAGTCCTGCTTCGTTTCGTTGTAGTGATTTAGAATACTTGGCCCATGATTCTAAGCACGTTTCATTCACTATTTACATTATGCCTACTGGCACACCTCTTCAATAAGTGTGCAGGGAAAGATAATAGTCCTTCACATCCATTACTGGGTGCAACACGCCCATACAACAATAGCTAGGGTCTCTCCCAGCATTCTGGTTCTCCTGATCTTTTAATCAGAGCATTACATCTTCTTCATCTCAACAATTTCTAATTCGTTCTCCAATCTGGGATGGATACATACGTTTTTTGCTCATCCACCCCATTCTACTTTCCATCTTCCTTGTTTTCACATAAATGTCTTCAAATGGAAATGCTCCTCTTGATCGCTTATCGTAATGTTCCCCTTTTCCTTCGAATTCCCCTCTGGTTGTGCACGCTGCTAGATGACCGAGAAATGTTGCATCCTGTGCAGGCATTTCTTTGGCAATTAATGTTCTTGCTACGTTCATTGCATACAGCATTATGGAACAGACATAGCAGCTTTCATCTGACATTCTCTCTCTAACCTCCTTCATGTGCTGATACCATAAATGATTTTTTAAGTGAGCCGAATTATCAAGATATATATTTATATGTTCAGGATCTTCCTCAGCATCCCCTTTAAATTGAAATGGGTGCCTAGTAAGATTATCCAAAATACTGTTCGTACTTTCATTGGGAACAATAGCAAATGTTTCATCATCACGCACCATATCTGTATAACATGTCTAAACGCCATAATAATCAGGAGGAAAACACAAGTCATAATACAGAATGATACCACAATTATTATACCATGAAAACTCACTGATTTTCTTGGTGGCAATGAGCCTCTTATATTCTGAAACCTCCTCATTTTTACTTACACTTTTTAATATATAACTGTAATTCTTTATGGATCACACCTTTGCAATACGAACTGCAAAACGATTGCTATAATTATTCTAAAGATAATGTAATTATTCTTAGGATTGCCAAAATATGTTACGATGTTCACGTGTTGTCTTACTAAAGCAAGATAAGACTGTAATATATAGGTAAAACCAGCATACAAGAATGTGTATTTTTATTACAATGGGTAACATAAGAGACGAAGTGTCCTTCTTTTCTTTCAGCTTCAGTGTTTTCAAAACATTGGCTCTTTGACCTATCTAAAAATTCTAGGATATCTGCAAGTCTATTTATTCTTTTATCAAATTTGGAAGATATGGGTCCTCAATTTGAAGTGCTTCTGTGCTCTTCATTTTCCTTGTATTTGCTCTTAGCCATTGAACGAGTCTGCATGCACTGAATGTCTTCGCTTGCTTCACTGTCAGTAGCTGCAGGAGGGGTCAGGGTTTCTCCTTTATATGGTTTAATATTGTGCAAGTGGAGCCAGGTACATTGTCCTTTTAATTTAGCCGCTGTGTGAGGACCTCTTCTACCTCGTAGGGTCCTTCAAAGCAGGCTTATTCCAGGTGCGTACACACCTTTGTACCAGCACCTGGTCCCCTGGATACAGACTGGTTTGCTTTAATAAATTTTTAGCATCCATGGGTTGACTGTCTGTGTCACATCTCTTTGACCCCTCCCTCAGGTGTTTGACCTGTTGAGACATGAAAGACACACTTGCAGTTAGATAATCATGCATCTCGCCACCTCCAACCCTCGCTACACTATGGGCATCAGTTTTTAACCTAGTTGGAGTAGCAAAGGGGGTTCTCGTGCAGCGTCCAGTCATTAACTCATGAGGAGTTAGATGGTGATCTGAGCCTGGCTAATTTCTTAGGGCATATAAGGCAAGGGGTAGTCAATGTAGCCATCCCTTCTTTAAAGTCTTTTTTATCTTTGCAATCCTTTCTTTTAGCAATCCATTTAATCTCTCACAGACGCCATTTGCATGTGGATGATATGCTGATGAAAACATATGCTTTATGCCTAATAGAATAACTATTTGCTCAAACAATTAATTTACAAAATGTGGTCCATTGTCAGACTGTAATACCTCGTACACCCCCATCTTGGGAACACCTCACATACAAGGAAGTTGGCGGTGCATATGGCGTTGGGGTGCGTGCATGGACCTGCCTCCATCCATATAGAAAAAGGACATACCACAACCAGCATATATCTGTAGCCATTGCACGTCTGCAGCATATGCACACAATCTATATGTAGGTGCTGAAATGGGTCATTTGGTCTAGGGATTGCTCCTCTCACTGCTTGCAAAGTGTGCCCTGCAGTACTGTTCTGGCACACAATGCAATTTACAATAAACTGTGCCACATGCCACAATTTGGTGAAAACCAATCTTCTGCAATTGTAGCTGCAAGACTCTCGAGTCGTATGTACGGGGTAGTGGAGTTGCTCCAGCGTACCCCTCAATAATGCTAGAGGTATAACTGGCTTTCCAGTGCTATCCTGCCTCCAAATTGCCTAGGTGGGGGATAAGGAACACCCCTGTTTCCTCCATAAATCCTTCTCTTCTTGAGGGGCTCTACCTTGTATCTCAATTACCTGGACAATAGACAGCATATTAAAGCCCTACTTTACCAACATGCATCATCCTGCCATCTGTTTACCACCTTCTATTTCAAAATTAAAAAATGGTTGGGAAATAGACTGCCTTTTTGGTTCCTAAACCTGCGGCTTTGTTTCTGTGAGAAATTACGTCTTCCCTTTTAGTATGTCCTGTGCATTTTACGACTGTGAACATTAATGGGAGTCCTGATGCTTCAATAAGCTTATCCAATAGGGTTGCACGTTGCACTGGACTGCTGTCTGCGCAAAGGATGCTCCTCCTTTTCCAGCATGACAAAACTGCATGTACAGTTGACGTCACATAGAGGGAGTCAAAGTACACCATCACTTTCTCATCTGCAAATCTCTAAACCACAGTGATAAGCACCACTAATTCTGCAGCCTGTGCTGAGTAATGCAAAGGCAATCTCGCACTTGTCACTACCTCCAATTCCCCCTCTCTGTTCAGCTTCACTAACACTGATCCAGTATGCCTTTAACCAGTTGTCTGGTCAATATATGAAGACCCATCAATAAAGAAAACTCCCCCCACCCCCCTGAGATCATTTTCTCTAGCTTGGTGTCATGACCACTGCTTTCAAGGAGTCAGGACCTACCCAACATCCTTGGAAGCAGGCTCATAACATGTCTTATCGGCACCAGCAAGTCCCAATAGGGACCTTTTGAACCTTGTCCTGGCACCGGTGGTGCCAGGCTCATAGTAAGGATCCGTCCCGGCACAGGAAGCGCCGGGCTCATATCAAGTGTAAAGGTGCTTGGGTGAACCTACCTGGAGCAGACCATGCTGCTTACTTACCAGCAAGATGAGGCTTTACTCTCTTCTGGCAGGGACTACTTTTCCTTCTGGGTGGGGCAGGCACCACTCCCTGGATCATTGCTGCTGGAACCCTTCTGGAAGCAGGAACTCTTTTACCTGGGCGAGGCTGCTGTGGAAGAAGACACCTAAGCACTCCTATGGGCTATTTAAACCACACCCGATTGGTACCACATGCTTCGCGTTATTCTGCATCTGCAGCAGGACGCTCACCGTGTCAGCTCCAGCGAATCTTCAGATCCGGATCCTGTAATTACGAAAATTACCTGCTGGGAACCAATCTTCAATCTTCAGCGGCTCCTGCGAAACAAAAGGCACAGGTTAGACAAAGGCAAAGTTAGCGCTTCAACTCACCCGATCCATCGGCAGCATCAAAGACGTTTTTTCTGCATTTCTCGTCCGGCATCGGGCCTGCAAAGACAAAGAACATTGGTTAGTAACGCTTGGTTACAATACTGCTTACCTGTGTTGCGCTTGCTCCAACCTTGCTCGCACTGCATTCCGGCACCTGTAGAGACAAAAGGGGACATTAAGGTGCATTCTACGGCCCCAAAACAGCCTTCCTACTTATGTGCCTTCGAATTCATCATCTTCTTGTTACGCTCTCTGCCACGAATCGGGGAGAGCATCTTCTTTGGCATCGACAGCATCTGAAAAGTAAAAGACATAGACATTAGGGAAAAAGACATTTGAAGAGAGCAATCTAAAGAGAACTTTAATACTTACAAGTCACGCTCGTGCAGCAAACGGCGGCTTAGCTCTCAACTACCCTCTGCAATCAAGAGGCGGAACTCACATCCAGTGAAGTAACTGGATCCAGCGCCCCTGCACAAGACGCAGGATGGAGAGCTCAGCATTCACTTACTTAAGGTGAGCACAACAATCACCCGAGTACCACGGGAAGAGAGGGAGAGAGGGGCTAAGAACTTCTCCCAACCTTCCAGCCACTAATACCTTGATTTTCCACTTGCAGACACCTCACTCTGCAGGTCAAGCTTTCGGTGAGGAAGGGGTCAAATCCGGGAGCCAAACGAATCCTACGCCTAACGTTGAAGACGTTTTCACCGCCCAGTCAAGACCAGCGCCTCCGAGGGAACCAGGTGAGCGTTACAGAATGCGAAGCCTCACCATACATTTCCCGCCCAGGCGCAATGGAGACTTCGGACACAGACCAATTGGCCCAGTTGCTCGGGGAGTTGAGAGCAGAAGTACACGCAGCTCGCCAGGAAACAAATGCCCTAAGGAGAGAGCTAGTGGTTTCTAAGGAGCGAACAGACGACTTGGCTAGACAATTGTTACAAGCCCAAGCGGGACAGACTCCTCTGCCTACCCCTGATGGAAGCCATGCCCCAACAGCTTCCTCTAATCCGGTGCAAATTAATCTACCAGGAAATGTACCTTTGGCTCCGCCCGAACGCTTTTCAGGTGATCCGAAAAGATTTGCTGTGTTCATCAATCAGTGTCGTTTGCACTTTCTGTGTAGACCTGCCGCTTTTCCAATGGACCAGACTAAGGTGGCCTTCGTGCTCTCATATCTTAGCGGCAGTGCCGCAGATTGGTCTATTCCTTTAGTGACTCAAGATAACCCTATTCTGTATAATTTCCAGGACTTCCAAGCTAGTATGGAAAGATTGTTCGCAAGACATTCTCAGGGACAGGCCCTGGACAATGAACTTCTTTCACTACGACAGGGCAATCAAGATCTTCTGGCCTACATTGCATCATTTAACAGACTAGTGGTTGAAACCGGGTGGCCTGAGGATAAGAGAATCACCCTTTTCTATAGAGGCCTTCGTGGAGAACTTAAAGACGTTCTGGCCCAGGTGGTGAATCCTCCACAAGACTGTTCCGAATACATTGATCTGGTGGTGCAACTGGATCAAAGAATACAAAATCAAAAAGCCGATCGTTCCAGGTTTGAGAATCGAGTTTTTTCAAGACCACAGAGCTCCGTTAAAGGAAATGATACTGTGGAACCCATGCAGATTGGGGTGGTGAAAGGACCTCTAACCCAAAAGGAAAGAGAAAGGAGAAGACAACTGCAATTGTGCCTCTATTGCGGGAACTCAGGGCACTTCCTCCAAGATTGCCCAGTGAAACCAAAGAAGAAGACAGTAGGAGCTTCCGATAAGGGTGCCAAAAGTTCAGAGTCGGAAAACGACCTCGCCCGACAAGTGTAGAGGTCCGCTTGCCGAGCGTTAAAACCAGTTCTTTGACCTCGCATTTTACCATGCCCATGGTCCTCGTGAGTCCGGAACAACCCAATCGTATGCATGCCATTAAAGCATACATAGATAGTGGCGCAATCGGCAATTACGTGGACTGTGAATTGGCCGCCAGGATGAATCTATCTCTTTGTCCTAAGTCGGTGAAAGACGTTATCACCACCGTGGATGGTACGGAAATAGCTTCCGGACCAGTTACTCACACCACCATGGAAGTGACGTTGGTAAGCCAAGATGGACATCAAGAGAAAATCGTGTTTGACGTGATCAAGGCTCCACAGTTTCAAGTTATCCTGGGAATCCCTTGGCTGGAGAAACACAATCCTCAAATTGATTGGCGAGCAAAGACAATCCGGTTTCCAGAATGCGCACCTACCTGTTATGCGCAGCCCCGCACGAAGCTAGCTGCAACTGCTTCTGAGAGTCCTCACCTGCCTCCTGAATACCGGGAATTTCAGGATGTCTTTCGGAAAGATCAAGCTAATTCGCTGCCTCCTCACAGATCATACGACTGCCAAATAGACTTGGTTCCAGGATCCACTCCTCCATGCAGTCGAATTTATGCCCTCACAGAACCTGAAAATCTTCACCTAAGGCAGTATTTGGACCAGTACTTGACTAATGGATTTATCCGTCCCTCGAAGTCCCCAGACTCTTCAGCTTTGTTCTTCGTGCCAAAAAAAGAGGGAGACCTAAGAACATGCATAGATTACAGTGCTCTGAACCAGATTACGATTAAGAACAGATATCCGTTACCATTGATCCCTGAACTTCTTGACCAGGTTAAAAGTGCCTGTATCTACACAAAGCTGGACCTCAGAGGAGCTTACCATTTAGTACGAATAAAAGAGGGCGATGAATGGAAGACGGCCTTTCGTACTAAATATGGACTGTTCGAGTATCAAGTAATGCCCTTTGGGCTTTGCAACGCTCCGGCAGCCTTTCAGTATTTTATGAATGACGTCCTCAGAGAGCTCATTAACGTATGTGTAGTTATCTATATTGATGACATTCTGGTCTACTCGTCCTCTGAGGCGGAACATCGAAAACATGTCACCGCAGTATTGGAGCGGCTCCGAAAACACAGACTCTTTGCAAAATTGGAAAAATGCGTTTTTCACGTCACGGAGGTCGAATTTTTGGGATTTATTTTGTCACCTAATGGAGTCCACATGGACTCAAGAAAAGTGGACGCTATCGTTAAGTGGCCCTCACCAACGTCAGTGAAAGGAGTTCAAAGCATGTTGGGCTTCGCCAACTTTTATCGAAGATTTATCCCAGAGTTTTCTCGAGTAGTCCAACCCATTGCAGCCCTCCTCAGAAAGAATAAACGTTTTGAATGGTCTACAGAGGCTGAACAAGCTTTTCAGGAACTAAAAACAAAATTCACCTCGGCTCCAGTTCTAAAACATCCTCGCCCAGAACTTTCCTATATAGTAGAGACTGATGCTTCCAGTCTCGCAATGGGAGCAGTACTTTCGCAAAGAGACCCGGAAACAAATCAGTTACACCCAGTGGCATTTTGGTCCCGCAAATTTTCAGCTCCTGAAATCAACTATACCATTACAGATAAGGAACTTTTGGCTATCAAGTCCGCCTTTAAAGCTTGGCGGCATTATCTCTTGGGAGCCCGACACACAGTCACCGTCATCACGGATCATCGTAATTTACAGTACCTTAAATCAGCCAAAGCTCAATCCTCTAGACAGCTTCGCTGGGCATTGTTTTTCGCCGAATTCGACTTTGTGATAACTTACCGACCAGGCAACAAGAATGGAAAAGCAGATGCTCTCTCCCGAATTGGAGTAGATGAACTCACGACCAATCCTGAACCCGTACCCATAATTCCGGAACAGAGAATCCTGGGTTTGATAGATGCACAATCCATTGAAGACATTGAAGCTAAAGTTAAAGATCTTCTGACTCCAGCAGAAGTGCAAGACTGGCAACGCAAGGGAAATGATTTCACAATGGATAAGAACCTACTATACTTTCGAGGAAGATTATATCTACCATGTACCGATTTACAAAGACAGGTGATCTCTTGTTACCATGACTCCTTAATGGAAGGACATCCCGGCATTACCAAAACGTTGGAAAAGATAAAAAGACATTTTTGGTGGCCGTCTTGGAGAAAGGACATTAAGGATTTCATTAATTCCTGTGGTGTGTGCGCTCAAAGCAAAAGCCAGAAGGAGAAACCAGCAGGCCTCCTACATCCAATAGACATTCCTCCACACCCATGGCATACTCTCTCCATGGACTTCATCACGGATTTACCACCATGCTCCGGATTTAATACAATCTTAGTGATTGTGGACCTATTCTCGAAAATGGCTCATTTCATCCCATTGAAAGGGTTACCTACAGCTCCAATTTTGGCCCGAGAATTCCTCGAAAACATCGTTCGGTTGCACGGCTTTCCTTCAGTTTTAATCTCAGATAGAGGGAGTCAATTTATTTCCCACTTCTGGCGGAGTTGTTGTCGCCTAGCCCAAATTGACATAAGGATTTCGACCAGCCACCATCCCCAGACCGACGGGCAGACCGAGAGGACCAACCAAACCTTGGAACAGTATCTACGCTGCATGTTACAACAATCAGAGGGCACTTGGAAAGGCATTCTCTGGATTGCGGAGTACGCTTATAATAATTCAGTCCACGCCGGAACTGGAAAAACTCTGTTTTTTCTTTCATATGGAATCCACCCTCGCACCTCAAATCTTGACCCACCTCAGACTCTTGGAACACCCGCTGTAGATCATCTGCATTCGACAATCACTCAAGCCTTTAAAGAGGCCACATCTCACCTCAAGCAGGCCAAGGAGCAATACAAGAAGTTTGCGGATCTACATCAAAAGGAAGCTCCTCAATATCTTGTGGGAGATCAGGTCTGGCTATCCACCAAACATTTACCCCTAAAAGGACCGCGTACTTTCAATCCACGATACCTGGGGCCTTACCCAATCACTGCCATAATCAATCCAGTGGCGGTTAAATTGGGCCTACCTGCCCATATGAAGATACATCCAGTTTTCCACGTCTCACTACTGAAACCCATGCAACCTGGAACCCGTTTGACAAAATCTCCAGACCCTATTCTTGTGGACGGAGAACTAGAATTCGAAATACAAGACATATTAGACTCCAAGATTTCCAAATCTAAATTATACTATCTGATTGACTGGAAAGGTTATGGCCCCCAGGAACGATCTTGGGAACCGTCGGAACATGTTCATGCACCCCGTCTGGTTAAGAAGTTTCATCGAACTTTTCCTGATAAACCAAAACCCCCGGAGAAGACGAATTTGGGAGGGGCCTTGAGGGGGGGCGCTGTCATGACCACTGCTTTCAAGGAGTCAGGACCTACCCAACATCCTTGGAAGCAGGCTCATAACATGTCTTATCGGCACCAGCAAGTCCCAATAGGGACCTTTTGGACCTTGTCCTGGCACCGGTGGTGCCAGGCTCATAGTAAGAATCTGTCCCGGCACAGGAAGCGCCGGGCTCATATCAAGTGTAAAGGTGCTTGGGTGAACCTACCTGGAGCAGACATGCTGCTTACTTACCAGCAAGATGAGGCTTTACTCTCTTCTGGCAGGGACTACTTTTCCTTCTGGGTGGGGCAGGCACCACTCCCTGGATCATTGCTGCTGGAACCCTCTGGATGCAGGAACTCTTTTACCTGGGCGAGGCTGCTGTGGAAGAAGACACCTAAGCACTCCTATGGGCTATTTAAACCACACCCGATTGGTACCACATGCTTCGCGTTATTCTGCATCTGCAGCAGGACGCTCACCGTGTCAGCTCCAGCGAATCTTCAGCTCCGGATCCTGTAATTACGAAAATTACCTGCTGGGAACCAATCTTCAATCTTCAGCGGCTCCTGCGAAACAAAAGGCACAGGTTAGACAAAGGCAAAGTTAGCGCTTCAACTCACCCGATCCATCGGAAGCATCCAAGACGTTTTTTCTGCATTTCTCGTCCGGCATCGGGCCTGCAAAGACAAAGAACATTGGTTAGTAACGCTTGGTTACAATACTGCTTACCTGTGTTGCGCTTGCTCCAACCTTGCTCGCACTGCATTCCGGCACCTGTAGAGACAAAAGGGGACATTAAGGTGCATTCTACGGCCCCAAAACAGCCTTCCTACTTACGTGCCTTCGAATTCATCATCTTCTTGTTACGCTCTCTGCCACGAATCGGGGAGAGCATCTTCTTTGGCATCGACAGCATCTGAAAAGTAAAAGACATAGGGCCTCATTAGGACCCTGGCGGTAAGGGGTTTGCGCCAGCGTTAGCTGCGCCGACCCCTTACCGCCAACTACGAGTTCCCATAGCGCCATGGTCATTTTTCCGCCCGCTTTTTGCGGGCGTAAAAATCCATGGCGCTATGGGACCTTGGTGTTAATTACGCCACCGTAATTTACGGTGGCGTAATTAACTCCTTCCCCACTCCCATTATACCCTATGGGGCCGAAATGGGAATGGGGAAGGGTAAATGGGTCAATGGGGACTTACCGCCCCGCCGACCTCGGAATGGGGCGGTAAGTCCACCATCCGCCATGGCGTAAACGGACTTTACGCCATGGCCGGAAAGTCCGTCGATGGCGGAAAAAATCCGCCAGGGTCGTAATGAGGGCCATAGACATTAGGGAAAAAGACATTTGAAGAGAGCAATCTAAAGAGAACTTTAATACTTACAAGTCACGCTCGTGCAGCAAACGGCGGCTTCGCTCTCAACTACCCGCTGCAATCAAGAGGCGGAACTCACATCCAGTGAAGTAACTGGATTCAGCGCCCCTGCACAAGACGCAGGATGGAGAGCTCAGCATTCACTTACTTAAGGTGAGCACAACAATCACCCGAGTACCACGGGAAGAGAGGGGCTAAGAACTTCTCCCAACCTTCCAGCCACTAATACCTTGATTTTCCACTTGCAGACACCTCACTCTGCAGGTCAAGCTTTCGGTGAGGAAGGGGTCAAATCCGGGAGCCAAACGAATCCTACGCCTAACGTTGAAGACGTTTTCACCGCCCAGTCAAGACCAGCGCCTCCGAGGGAACCAGGTGAGCGTTACACTTGGGGACTATCATCATAGTGTTCAGTATATGTTGTGAAATCATGTACCTAATCATCCTATCCTACTAGTTCTGCTATGAACATTGCTAGGTTCACTGTCTTGCATCTAACACATGTAATCGCAGGGTTTGAAATAATTACCCCGTATCCTGATGCTTTTTGTGTGGTTAATGTACTTTTGGGTTTCTCTAAAATGACAAATAATGCATGCTCCACAAATAATGTTACGGAACAGCCCATTATTATACTTGAAGCTTTTTCAATCGTGAATGCAGCAGCTAGAGATTGCTCACAAGGGTAATGCCCTTTCATAACTGGATCTAAAATCCCACGATAATAAGCTAATGTTTATGACCATGCCCTAACGTCGTTTTCTGTGTAAGGACCGCTGTCATATTCTTCATGATACTCCATGATACTCTGGAATTCCTAACACAGGGGCTGTGCTGATTGCCTTTTTTAATCCTTCATTCATCATATCTGTCCATGCTATTTTACTCTTATCCACCTGTGCTTCTTTATGTCCTTTTAAAAGTGGTCGAATATATGTACTGTAATCGAAAACCCAAGCCCTACAATAATTACATAGGCCTAAAATGGTTATATTTCACTGTTTTAGCTTCTGAAGTCTTCATAATTGCTTCTGCTTTGTTACGCTCACCTGATATCCATGGAGACGCCACACGATACTAGATGCGAGGCTGTATGCTGTCCTGGACCCCTTTCTTCTTGTTTGTATGTTGGCTGGTGGACAGGTCCTAGGACAGGAGAATGGGGGTTTAGATGCTGAGCCTGTGATGGGGGTTCCCACCTGCCACTGACCAAGTCCCTTCCCCTTGGGTTATGCCTCAACTCAACTGATTTGCTTGTGCGTTAAGCTCTCTGTCCTGCGTCTCAGTGCAGGGGCGCACGTTTTTTTATTTTTTTTATTTGTTTATGGTTCAATTACAAAAATGTAGAACCTTTACAAAGATTTAAAAGATAACAGTCAAAGATGACATATTTACATTAGCAATTTAGCAACTACACCAGAACCAAACATAATACAGTGAACCCTAACAATGAAAAAACAAAACAAATCCTTGAAAAACAATTAAACAAAAGAAAATATGAAAACGAATAAAAACAGAGCACGAACATACAGAGTCAACACTTTTAAAACTCCATGTCTAAGAGATTCAGGCAAAGCCGTAGATAATTCAAACATAATCATAAAACGCAAAAAGATGCACCAATTAGCATTTAAAACATTCTTCAACATCTTAAAAGGGGAAAAAAAGATTTCTGACTTTATAAAACAAGTATTGGCACACCAAACCAAGTAGCAACTAGCGATTGTCAAAAGAACCAAGTTCTAATTTTATGCATTTGCAGAGGCTGACTAATTCAAATATTAGTGGTTTGTGTGAACCCTGCATCATTCTAACCCATAGAAATTGTAGACAATCCTTGTGATCAATATTTACAAATTTCATTAGTCGGTTAGATCTCATAGACTTAAAATGGGGGCACACAAGTATTAAATGCTTCATTGTTTCGTAATGTTCGTTACATGAGGGGAAACAACATTTGACCGGATTCAAGCCTCCTTTATTATTCCAATTCGCAGTCCTTTCCCTAGTATGGTATGAATTCAATCTATACCATATATAAGCTTTTCTGGTGTGATTACAGGGGAATAGCACAATATGTGCGTATCTTGGGACACGTTGTTTCACAAAAGCACCATATTCTTTATACAGTTTGTAGGTTGCTATGCGATCAATAGTAAGGCACCAATCACGTTCAAAAAGCTTCTTTTTGGCAAATGCTGGGCGCTGATTAACATCCTCAACAGTAATACACAAGGCATCAAGTAATTGTTGCATTTTCAGATGGTATTGATTAAAAGACAAGGAAGTGGAAGAGCCCAACATGCTTTTCATATCCTCATATAACGAATTCTTTGGCGGAAAATGAATTTTAGCATAGTTGGGCAATTCTCTCCATTTCCAACGACACGATAATGCAACGAGACCCAATTCATGGCGTATAATAGCATTGGGGATGGACATTGGTAAATGCATGGCCGATTTCAATAAGGAACCCTGTAAGGAATCTAAAAATAAACTCATATTGCATAAACAAATGTCTAATGAATACAGGATAACGCTTTCAATTTTCAATGTCATGAACTCAATCATCGGTATTAGTGAAAATGTACAATATTTTGCATGGATTCTTTTAAGTTGGGAGGACAAAGATCTGGTCTTATTTTTGATCAACTCGGTCCATGCTTTAAGTGAGTTTTGAGCTGAAAGGTTATATCCAAGATATATTGTGTTGGTAATACAAGAGACCTGGGTTTTCATAATCTGCCATTGAAAGTTTCTAACATTGGACTTTGTTCAAAATTTCATTATGGCAGTCTTTGCCGGATTTGGTGTGAGATTGTGGGCTATTGCAAACTCCTCAAAAAGAAATATATTTGTTTGGAGCCCAGCAGGAGTAGGGTAAAAAAAAAATCAAAATTTCCCATTTGATGTCTTCAGTTGACCATTTTAAGCGGGCGATCATACTATAGCACAGGAGTACCTCAGGTTCCGTCTTAAATTTTAATGGAAGTTGGAATTTGGTTGTAATATAATCATGCCATACTTGATCAGCAATACAGTTCGGCATGATCGACACAACACTTTTATTGTCGCTTTTTATTGTACGCCAAATTGTTCGAGTGTCATGCGACACTATGGATTTCACTAAGTCACAATTCTCCCGATTGTACTTCAGAATGCGGGCATGTCTTAGATTCTGCTTATATATGTGCAGGATTTGATTTCGCATGTTCTTACAATACATATATCCAAGACCACAGTTCTTAAGTTGTCTTAATGCCTTATTTCTCTCTCTTTTCACCGTTTTACAGAGAGGATCAAAAGGATGGGAATGATTATTATGCGAATATTTTTGGCCAAAGAAAATAATTGCCTTATTGATCAAGTCAGTGTATGGAATAGTTGTTAGCGATTCTAATGCTGTATTTCGATAACCAAGCAAGTGCATTTGTTGTGTAACATACCTAACAAATTGGTGGCACAGACCCTGGTTCCATCTAATGGATACTTGCGGATGGTCAATCTCAGCAAGAGCCAGGGTTGCATCAGTCGTCAGCAATTGGCAAGTTAATTTCAAAGTGCAAGATATACGGGCATGGTCACTATATAATACCTGGCTGATTTCCAAAGGGCCAGTAAGGCAAGGTAAATTGTGAGTCACATATATGAAATCAATCATAGTACTTCTTGTACCATGGGCCCATGTTATTTGCAACATCATATCATTATTGACTACCGTATCCATGTCCCAATCTCTTAAAAGTTCTCTAAATTTCGCACCCCTGATACGAGCCAGTGAGGAAGACCTCAGAACTCCAAGCGTACTAACATCTCTACAATCACAATTGAAATCCCCTCCTAGGATGATCTCTAAATCTGGATATTTGCTTGAAATAGTTTCCAGACACGTGTTGAGTTCATCCAACATGACATCTATCATCATAACCACAGGATTCCAGTATAGAGTAATTATGAGAATCGGAGGATACTTCGCCAAGTTTATATGCAGAAGTACACCTAATAAATTTGCTGTATCCCACACCTGCTTACACTGTGCGTTTATAGAGTTATTAATCGCGATTGCAAGACCTCCAGAGGGTCGGCCATAATAGGATTTTTTTGCAGGAGAACAGTGTGTAGAAAATCGTGGTAAAATGAAGGAATCAGTTTTCATTGTTTCCTGCAATAAAATTAAGATCGGTTGATTATCGGCCAGGAGTGAAGAATGCCATCTCATGAGATTGGCATGGCCACATGTATTTCAAGAGAGGATCTTTAGTTCAGTATGATTAGAATGCAATGAAGTTGATAGCGGAGCTTTAGAGCCAAGAATAGAAGAAAGCATCAGTTCAAGCCAGGGCATCCCTTTCGATTTGGCTACCAAGTTCAATAACTCATGAATCGCACGGTCCGTACCAACATCAGTCATATGATCAAGGTCACTACTCCGGGAGATTTCAACAACAGTAGGACTAAGAAATGCCAAAAAGTCCTTTGCACTTTCTTCAGAATCATAGGTAGTTAAAGTAAATCCTTCATTAAGTATTTCACCACGATTAAACCAGATGAATTTCATGATAGCCTCAGAGCTCAAATAACAAATGGCTCTGAAGTTATTCGTGCTGGCCATAGAAACTCTTGAAATGTCTCCCGATTAAACCATTCTAAGTTGGGGTATCCGTGCAAATAAAGCCAGAATGAAAGATCGATTAATACTCATATTAGATGTTTACAATTTATCACCTTCAAGGCCTATAATGTGGAATTTTTTATCTACCAGTGGTTGTTTATCAAGGTTAAGCATTTCTGGACACTTGAGTGGCACGGCATCCATGCTTGCCGTCACTGGACATTGGGGCAATAAAACCTTGCTTAATAAGTCAGTGTTCAAAGATCCTTCCTGGAGGGCCTTTCTCAAAGTTTCAAGATGAGAGCGCAATAAGGTTTCATCGTTTTCGGTTTCAGGTAAAGACCGGCATAAGGCAGGACCATGTACAGAAATACGGTTAAGAGCAAATGTGTTACTCCCTAAGACAATCTCAGATGTTAAAGCAGTCCTAGGACACTCTTTAGGTGCAATTTTGAGATCATAATCCAAAGTAGTTAAATTGCCCCTATCGTTAACCGTATTTAATGTTAGCATTACTTGATTCATTTTTATTTGTACTAGCGTCTTTCCGACTAGGGGTCGCAATACATACAGCACTATATGATTTTCTTGGGGGCACAGAGGACTCACTATTTTTTGAGGAGTCATCAATGGTGACATCCCGTCTTGTTGTGCGACTTCTACCTAAAATCGGAAAATAGTTATTCAAATTCATTTTAAGACTAGGGTAGATGGCAGGTTCAGGCAAATTACTGACACTAACAACATATCTTGTTTCGGTGGAGAGCATTGATATAATAGAAGCATAATTAGTCTTACAACTCGAGGAGTTCACAGGGTCCATTAGTTTTTTGATACCAGATTGCCTCGTATTCTGTTGAGGTGAGGCCTTAGGTTTTAGTTTAGGGATTGGTATAAGTGCCTCTTGGCTCTCTTTCGACAGTTGGTGTAAGTCTATGCTTTCTTCATCAGAGATTACGATCGCTGTTTCCAATTGAGCAGACTGTGAGCCCTCAGATGGCAAAGCCTGAGAATTATTAATTTCATTATTGCTGGATTCTTTGGAATGGGCTTCCTTTCGCCTTTTAGCATATCTTTTGACAGCTCGCAAGTGGATTTTCTTTGCTCAGTGCGAGAGAAAAGAAATATTTCCATCAGATGGTGAATTTTCTTTCTCTCCCTGTTGCTGATGATTAAGCAGTTTGACTAGAGCTGAGGGACTATCAGGCGGATCAACCGATTGAGTCACTTTAGATAGATGAAGAGTGAGTACGGAGTTCATGGCTTCTACTGAAGCCTTAAGCTCTTTAATTTCGCTGTTACAAGTACATGGCATCGGAACAGGAAAAGTAGTTACAGGCAATGTGCCAGGAGTCAGTATATCATGGCAGTATTGAGTACTTTTTTCAAGACAGAGTGGGACAGAGTTAAGGGGGGGTTTCAATTGAGGAGCACAGTTAATTGATCTTAAAGTATCTGCAGCAATAATTAATCCATCATTCTTATCCATTTTTTAGCATAAATGATGTAGAATGGCCTTTGTATCTTTCAATTCGAGATGGGTCAGGTCATGGCCCTTACCCCATAGATCCAGAATTTTAATGATCACCGGAAAGGTGCCTGGTGACCCAGATTCCTTGTCATTGGTAAAGCTGGAGCGCCCTGATGCTCCAACTTGAGACGGTTCGATAAGTACATCCGCCAAATCTGATGAGTAAAATATCCGAGGAGATATCGACTCAAGATTAATGTCCTCAACAAGATCCCCAATAGGCACATTCACATGACTGTGAGCATCTGGAGAATTATGATCTAGGAAGTTCATCCTTTTCGATGAGCCAAAAGCAAGAGGGGTAACCATGCCGACTGCACAAGTCACCTGGTCGTCAAGTGCGGCCATATTTTTCATCATGAGCTTATACTGGTCAATAGACGGTGGAGATTCTGAACAACTCCCAAATACCTCAGCAGATTGACGCCTGGCTTGATTGAATACATGCCATTGACATAGAGCTCTCCGTCCTGCGTCTCAGTGCAGGGGCCCAAGTTAGTTGTGGGCGTTCTGAGGGCCTAGTTGCTTCACTTGGTCCTGTGCCCTTGTGTCGGGTCCAGTCCGGCTGTGACACCGACTTGTTTAATGTTCTCAGGTGAGCTTTACAGTCCTTGTTCCCTCTCCTGTCTTCTTTCGTTCCCTGTGCTTTTCGGTGTTCCTTTTGCTCTTAATGTCTCTTTCTGTCGTCCACCACAGGGATTGTTGCTGTTGCAGAGCCGCAGCGCCGCAGCGCCGGATGGTTAAGGTAAGTAGTTTAGCGCTAAGCGCAGTGCTGCACAACGTGAGCCAGATGCTAATCTGTATTCCTTTCTCTCCTTCACACAGGAGGCAGCGCGCTGATGATCTGGAATGCAGTTCGTACACTGATCCGGTATGCAGGTAAGTGATTAATGGTGTTTTGCTTGTTTCTTCGTCACCCTTGCAGATTAGCGTAGCGCAATGTTAGAACCCGCTGTTAATGCTTTCCTTAACTTTGCAGTTTGCGGAGCACTCCGGAGATGGCGAGGCCACCGAGCGCGGACGGATGCAGGAGTTGTTACTCACAGCTAATTGTGCCTTTGTAATGCTGTTCTTGTTCTTGCAGGTTGCGGAGTGCTCCGGAGATGGGTGAGCCACCGAGCGCGGACAGAAGCACGGATGGATGTTGGAGCTGCTACTCACGGGTAAGTGTTTCTTAGTAATGCTGTTCTTTTTCTTGCAGGTTGCCGGTGGAATCCAGGTTGAGGCGGCAGATTCAAGCCACCGGGAGAAGCAGAGGAGCTGAAGCTGGACATGGTGAGTGTTATGCTGTAGGAATGCAGAATAATATGAAGCGTGAATTCCAGTTCGGGCGTGGCTTATATAGCCAGCTACACCTGAAGATTCGACCACACCCAGAACACTAGTCTGCATGCTTCAGTTCATGGAACTGAGCTGCAGGAAGGACCTCCATGTTGGATTAAGGCCCAAAGTGGGCTTGCCTTATTCTTGATAATGAGCTTGGTGCCAAAGGCACCAGGACTGTCTCCATGTCTGCTGTTGCTGGGTTTTTAAGACCCTTGGAGTCTGTAGCCAAGGCTGTAGCCTTACTGCTGCCAGGAGGCTGAGGGGGTCAGGGATAAGGGTCATGACAGGCTCTCTCAGGTGTTACTTTCTTTCCTTCATAATAAATCAACTGTCCTAAATACACAACCTCTTCCTGACAGTATTGTAAGTTTTCTTTGTCCACTTTATACCCTTTCTCTGTAGATATAGCCATAAGCTTAACGGAATCTTCTCTGCATCTTTCTTCTGTCTCACTGTACACCAAAATGTAATCCACGTATTGCATTATTGCACTTTCGAGCTGAACATTACCTAAGTCCATCTGAAGGACTCTATTAAAGATTTAAGGGGACTCACAGTACCCCTGGGGCAAACGAGTATGTGTGAGGTGACTATTTCTATACGAAAAGGAAGTCAAATCTTGTCAATCTTGAATTGGAATTGAAAAGAAGGCCTTCTTTAAATCTAAAACTGTGAAATATTTGGCCTTAGATGAGATGTTGCACAATATTGTCGCAGGATTTGGAACTAAAACAAACTCAGCTTCGACTATATTGTTTAAGGGGCAAAGGTCGTGTATAAATCTCCATGACCCCCCCATTGATTTTTCCACTGGATACACAACCGTGTTACATGAAGAATTGGATGGCAGCAATATTCCTTGCTTCATTAAAGTGGAAATGGTTTCAAATATACCTACATCCGCTTCTCTAGACATAGCTGGTCGAATAGCACAGCAAGTAGAGCGCTCGCTTTGGTATCAGTGCAGAGCCTGCTGACGCAGTTTCGAATCCTGGCATGGCCAAACTCAGTATTTCATCTTTCCAAGGTCGATAAATGAGCGCCACACACTGTGGGTAATAATAAGCAGAGCTCAGATACCTGAGGGTTTGTAGCGCTATATAAATGCTAAATTGTTATTATTTTATTATTATTATAGGGTTTTGCTTTGCCGGTGGCAAAAAGGCTCCTGGTTTAAGTTTGATTTTAACTGCTGCTACTCCTTTCAATAGACCCACGTCATATGGACTTGTGGTTCATAAAATATTTGGCACTTTCTCTAAATCTTCCTGAAAAAAATGAAGGTTTCTTTTTTACCAGCGCCATTCTCTGAGGTATTTCTCTATTCTCTACTTTAATCCAATAAGTGACACTTATGAAAAATACTAATTCATCATCAGAATAATCATCCCTGAAAAGCTCTTCATCTGTCAAGTTGTCAACCTATATCCTTCACTGAGAGCTATCACTGTTCTCCATCCTCTTCCCTCATCATCTGTCCCATGAAGAACCACCCTTTCCTCTCTGGCCACTGCTGCTTCTAACTCCAAGGGGATAGTATGCCCTTCTTCATCATCCATGGGAATTTCTGGTCTAAACAAAAACTCATCTGGTATTCTTAATAGTTTACCTATGGTATTGGTATGGCATGGTATTGTTTATTTATATAGCGCCTATGCACAGGCAAGTGTTTCAAAGCACTGCAGGAGGGCGGGAACAAGGGGAAAAAACAAGTCAACCAGAGCCCTTGAAATTCTGAGGCGATATCAACCTAGGTATCGACCTGGGTAACCATGATAAAAAAAAAATAAAGATATCATTTTAAGTTTCGTTATGAAGTCATGCCCTAATATGTTAACTTGCATCTGCCTAGAATATAATAATGACATTGGCATATTGTGTTCTCCTATAGAGATTGGTAATTTATCTGTAAAAGGAACTCATCGCCCCAGAAAATCCCTCCGCATTCATGGCAATGCCTGACATTGAATATTTTCCCTCGCGAACACTGGAACGAGTTGCTCCAGTGTCTACAAGGAATGAAAAATGTCTTGCCTCCTATCGTCACCTTGACCCTTGGTTCCTCTTGGGGGTCCGGTATGTCAGATAGTACTGAACACATCAGGTCACTCTGTGGGCTGTCTTATTGTGGATATAAATTCATCCCAGTACCTGTGAAAGGATGTCCTCCTACCACAGTCACACTCACTAATTTGGGTGAAGGTTCTTTCTAGACTCCTGTATTCATATTCCATTGTGGTACCATGGCCTGTTGTCTGCGATTGTTGAGTTTTTACCTATTGTGGTTGCATAGGTACTAGCTGAGGTTGCGCTTATGGTGATTGCATTTGCAATGGCGCTTGCTGTGTCTACTGCGATTGCGGTGCATGTGTCTGAGCCGGCGTATAATCTTGGGCATAAAACCCCTGCAGTTCTGTGTTATATTGTGGAACATAGCTTATCCCCCTCCTGGAGTTTGCCAATTTTTGCTGCATGCCTCCTCTGCCTCTACATGTTCTGGCTATGTGTCCTATTCCCCCACAATTCCAACATTGTTTCGGCTGTCCACCATTAAATCCTCCTCCTCCCGGAGGGTTCTGAAATCTACCTCTTCATCCTCTTCTAGGTCCATTACCTCTCTATTGGCCAAAAATTGTAACCACCCTGATCTTGGCATACACTACGTTACTTTGATGTGCTGCTTGCAATTCCTGTATCACCCCACCTTTACTACTCATCAATACCGCTCCCTTTATGGCTAGTTTTGATTAAAAAATTGGACTAGCATTGCCTCTTTCTGCTTCCTACTCTCGGCTTTCTTCTTATTCTTCTCCTGTAACTATCGGCAGTGATGCACAATCGTCAATTGTATTTCTGCCCATGGTTTCACCTCCATTCCCACCAGTTTCTTCATTTGCCTTTGCACTGGCTCGGGCAATCCCTGACATAAAATGTGGTAAAATAATGCTACTGTTTTATCCCACGGTTCACAAATCTTGAGACGCTATCTCTCTTAAATATCTTAAGTAAAAGCAACAGGTTTTTCATCCTCCTCCATTTTCCTAGTCATAATTGCACCCATATCTGATGTGCCGGGATATTGTGCTCTGCATTTATTAAGGTTAAATGGCGCTCCATCATGTGTCATGTTTTGTGCAGTGGTACCTGCTCGCTTTCAAATGTCATCAGCCCTCTCCCCTAGAATGGATGCCAGTAGGCCTTTTACGTCACCTATTGCTAGTGTCATTCCTGATGTCATTCTCTCAAGCTCATAAATCCATTTTCCTGCACCGTTAAACTCAGTAATTTACATTTTAAATTGTGGCTTTAGAAAAAGTTGCTCTGCAGGGCGACACCTTCCAATCCCTTAAATTGGTAATGCACAACTGTTGAATCGTAGGTGAAACTTTTTTGTAGCCATCAAAGATACGATCCAGGATGTCGCGGGTCAACTGTATGTGGAGGGTAACAAAAGCCTAACCGTCACCAAAAACAGTATATAGTCGAAAAGAATACAGGACTCGGCGCCATCAAGATATATATATATTTTATATCTTATTCCTTTGTTAAACATCAAACGTTGAGCCCATATGCGATAACATGTTTCGGCTCTGCTGAGTCTTTTTCAAATCTGGGCTAAATATAATTATCAATTACATCCCCAACACATTATTATATGCGATGAGCACAAAGAAACACAACATCCCATGAGCCAAAAATCATTCATATATTTAACATTTTTGAAAGACCATTGCCCCGGCATTCAAGCATCATGCCGAACAATGTACATCATAATATATTGAAAAAAGGGAAGGATTCATGGGTGTAGAAAGAAACAGACACATATCATGTTATATTATTAAATATGAGAAATACATAAAATGACAAAACAAAGAGAAAAGGAAATCAAATCATTAATCTTAATGCATCAAATCATAAATGCTGTAATCACATTATTCCAATGACCCATAAGATGGTCCAGAAGTTTATGAAAACTAGTCTGATATCCTTACCCGAAATTAGATGTAACCAATTCGTTGGACTAATGTCCAATTAGTGAAAACGGGGTATGATCCCCAGTGACAATCTAAAACAGGATGAAGATAAGGACAAGGATATAGTATGGTATTTTACACCCCAAAGTGCACTTCTCAAATGTTGGTCGTTCTTTAACATTGTACTAGTTCCTGGTCTAAGTTGCATCTATAAGAATACCTCTGAATTCAAAGATGAGCATAACTATTATCACATGCACAAATATTCCTTTACCCGTTTCAAACGATCAGATTATCCAATGTAATCCACAAACCAACGCTGTATATCGGTGTGGTTCAGGAAATACATTCTGTAACAATATAACTATGCCTGAGACGAAAGCACTGGATTCATATGGCTTCCTTTATTTCATGCCGTATACCATAATCTGCTATTGATGCATTTAAACGAACAGCAACAAAAGTATGCTTAGAAACGAGCGTCCATCTCTTACCTGTTTCGTTCTAAACGATGGTCGCACGCGTCGGCAAGCAATCCGAATGCCTACTACATGCGCCCTCTTATACTGCATGTCATTGTTGTGCGCGGTTACCATGGCGATGTATACTAGCGTCGCCATGACTGACCGTGTTCAGCTCGTATCCCACGGCATTCTACACTTGCGTGCGCCGTGTAAGGGAGCGTCAGAAACGTGCAATAATTGCTGTAAAGACTACTACATCTATACGTAAAGTTTTTCTTGCACAAATTCGATTGATTAATTATTTGATTACATAGTGCCGTAATATCCAGCTGTATATTGTGTGCTCATGTATTGAGTCACAACTGTAATGCATCAGAAAATGGTGAAATACCATTCCAATGTTGTGGATATTTCAAAATAAGGAATCGAACTGCTGCATTATTTGTGCTTGCGCATTACTTTAAACAATCAATTGTAGTAAGGGATATCATTATGCACCCATTATGTGTAACCTCAGACTGTGTACTGTACCCTATTCCTTCATAAAATAACAATGAACCTCCAAATTGGATCACAAAATTGCAGTGTACTAAATCTACAGGAATGAAACCATCTCACTATCAGTATTGAGACCTGTAATTGTCGAATAAAATAACACTGATATCTTCAAATTCTGTTATTTGCTTGTATGCATATTTGCATTGTGGACAAACACCACATTTCCTGAAACCCAATTCTTTCTTGTGTAACCATGTACCTTGGTTGCTATTGTCAATGTCTGGTAGTAGTGATGGACTGAGAATGGATTTCAGTGTGTTGGCTCTTTTGAATGTAATACGTGGGTGATCACCCACGAACTCGCCGATATGACTGTCCAGTTTTAATAAGTCCAAATGCTTGTTCAAAACTCTGCGTATTTTCTGATGGTCAGAGCAAAATTGAGTAATAAAGCTAATTGGCATATTTGACTCTGGGTTATCCAATTGCCGATGTTCCAACGTATCTCGCTGTTGCATGCATTTAGTTGTCTTATATGCCCTGCGTATCGCTTTCTGAGCATATCCCCTTTTTCTGAAACGTCATTGTAGCAGGCTGCATTCCTCTTCAAATTTCATGTTACTTTGACAATTGCGTCTCGCTCTAATATATTCACCCAGAGGTATGTTGGAAATGGTGGGTTGAAAATGGCAGCTCTTGGCATGCAATATCGAATTGACTTCAGTTGGTTTTCTAAATGTCCATGTTTGTAACGTTTGGCCATCTGAGTATATCGTTAGATCCAAAAAATTAATCTGATGTTTGTTACATTCTCCAGTAAATTGAATGTCAAAACTATTGAGATTTAACTTTTCCACAAATTCCTTGAATTCATCGATGCTGCCATCTATGATACAAAAAACATCGTCGATGTACCTTGTCCAAAGTTGAATTTTATCTTTATAAAAAGGTTCTGGGTATACTGCCTTATCTAGAAAACCAACTGAAGTCAATTTGATGTTGCATGCCAAGAGCTGCAACAGCGAGATACGTTGGAACATCGGCAATTGGATAACCCAAAGTCAAATATGCCAATTAGCTTTATTACTCAATTTTGCTCTGACCATCAGAAAATACGCAGAGTTTTGAATAAGCATTGGTACTTATTAAAACTGGACAGTCATATCGGCGAGTTCATGGGTGATCACCCACGTATTACATTCAGAAGAGCTAACACACTGAAATCCATTCTCAGTCCATCACTACTACCAGACATTGACAATAGCAACCAAGGTACATGGTTACACAAGAAAGAATTGGGTTTCAGGAAATGTGGTGTTTGTCCACAATGCAAATATGCATACAAGCAAATAACGGAATTTGAAGATATCAGTGGGAAACATTGGACCATCAAACAAGGAATTAATTGTAAAACTACCTTTGTAGTGTATGGTATTATTTGTGTCTGTAACAAAATGTATATAGGCAGTACCAAGAGACAGTTGAGAATCCAAATACAAGAGCATCTAACCAAGATTGGCAGCCAGGACCCATCACTCCCACTAGCTGAACATTGGCAAAATGGACACCAACTACAGCATAAATCGGGGATTAGATTTATTGGCTTACAACAAATGACATTAAATCAGAGGGGTGGGGATAGGCTGAAAGCATTACGACAAGCAGAAGCAAGAGCAATTTGTTATTTTAATTCGACAATTACAGGTCTCAATACTGATAGTGAGATCGTTTAATTCCTGTTGATTTAGTACACTGCAATTTTGTGATCCAATTTGGAGGTTAATTGTTATTTATGAAGGAATAGGGTGCAGTAGACAGTCTGAGGTTACACATAATGGGTGCGTAATGAGATCCCTTACTACAATTGATTGTTTAAAGTAATGCGCAAGCACAAATAATGCAGCAGTTCGATTCCTTATTTTGAAATATCCACAACATTGGAATGGTATTTCACCATTTTCTGATGCATTACAGTTGTGACTCAATACATGAGCACACAATATACAGCCGGATATTACGGCACTATGTAATCAAATAATTAATCAATCGAATTTGTGCAAGAAAAACTTTATGTATAGATGTAGTAGTCTTTACAGCAATTATTGCAAGCTTCTAACGTTCCCTTACACAGCGCACGCAAGTGTAGAATGCCGTGGGATACGAGCTGAACGCGGTCAGTCATGGCGACGCTAGTATACATCGCCATGGTAACCGCGCACAACAATGACACGCAGTATAAGATGGCGCATGTAGTAGGCATTCGGATTGCTTGCCGACGTGTGCGACCATCATTTAGAACGAAACAGGTAAGAGCTGGACGCTCGTTTCTAAGCATACTTTTGTTGCTGTTCGTTTAAATGCATCAATAGCAGATTATGGTATACGGCATGAAATAAAGAAAGCCATATGAATCCAGTGCTTTCGTCTCAGGCATAGTTATATTGTTACAGTATGTATTTCCTGAATATACACCGATATACAGCGTTGGTTTGTGGATTACATTGGATAATCTGATCGTTTGAAACGGGTAAAGGAATATTTGTGCATGTGATAATAGTTATGCTCATCTTTGAATTCAGAGGTATTCTTATAGATGCAACTTAGACCAGAAACTAGTACAATGTTGAAGAACGACCAACATTTGAGAAGTGCACTTTGGGGCGTAAAATACCATACTATATCCTTGTCCTTATATTCATCCTGTTTTAGATTGTCACTGGGGATCATACCCCGTTATCACTACATGGACATTAGTCCTACGAATTGGTTACATCTAATTTCGGGTAAGGATATCAGGCTAGTTTTCATAAACTTCTGGACCATTTTATGGGTCATTGGAATAATGTGATTACAGCATTTATGATTTGATGCATTAAGACTAATGATTTTATTTCCTTTTCTCTTTGTTTTGTCCTTTTATGTATTGCTCATATTTAATAATATAACATGATATGTGTCTGTTTCTTTCTACACCCATGAATCCTTCCCTACGCCCATCCTTGTTTTTCTGTCTAATTTTGGCACACATTTTCAATATATTATGATGTACATTGTTCGGCATGATGCTTGAATGCCGGGGCAATGGTCTTTCAAAAATGTTATATATGTGAATGATTTTTGGCTCATGGGATGTTGTGTTTCTTTGTGCTCATCGCATATTGTAATGTGTTGGGGATGTAATTGATAATTATATTTAGCCCGGATTTGAAAAAGGCTCAGCAGAGCCGAAACATGTTATCGCATATGGGCTCAACGTTTGATGTTTAACAAAGGAATAAGATATAAAATATATATATATCTTGATGGCGCCGAGTCCTGTATTCTTTTCGACTATATACATTTTAAATTGCCTTTATCCATTTTTGGCCACTGTATATATTGTGGTTGTCCTCCCCCTTTCTCTAATAATGGAAATTGTGAAAATCCTAATCCATAATCATATCCTCCTACACTCCTTTTTTACCAGGTGGGGCTAGTCTCGCCTGTTTGTCGCCGTCCTGGTATTTCCCTTAGTCTGCTTACATAAGGCTGGGGCACATCCCCTGTACTGCGCAATTGTGCTTGTGGTCGCTCAGTGTATGGTGTAGTTTCTGGTGTTTTTTCTTTGGGGTCACCTAAATTTGACAATTTTACTGCTTTCTCTACACTTGATTCTTTTAAAAACCCACATGCGCTGTCCCTTTGCGCCCTCTTGTTTTCTTCCCTTTCTTCGTCTGACATCATTATGCCCCAGCTTGTACGACTGTTATCCTTTTCCACATCATCAAGATCTAATCTACTTAAAGCCAGCGTTCTGTGCTTGTCTGTTATGACATCATCCAAATGTCCTCTTGTTTCCCTCTATTGAGATCCTTCTATATTCTTGTGGGTTCTATACCCTTCTTTATCCCTTATTTGCCTATATAAATCCCCAATTCTTTCCCCTCCATTCTCTGTGTCTTCTTCGTTTCCGCCCATGTTGATATTCTTGGTTTCCCTTGTAACTCCCTGGGGGGCTGTTGTGACCCTCTCTCTTCCTCACATCGTTCTTGTGCTTCAATCGGCACTATGCTTATATGACATAGATACTCTAGCTCGTCATCTTTTAGTCCCCTACTTCTGTTCATTTCTTCTTCTCTCTTCCCCATTTCCCTAAAATCATCGTCCTCTCGCCTTCTTTGCAACCTATGTACTTTCATTCTTTGTGCTTCTACCTCCTCTCGTCGCTTCTCTTCTAGTCTGTCCTTTTCTTTTCTTGCCTCGTACCTTCTTCATTCTTCCCTTTACTTGCTTTCTCTTTACTTCTCTTCTTTATGTGCTCTTTTTATTTCTTTCTTTTCTCGTACCCCATCAATGCCTTTAACGTCCAATTTAAGTAGTATTTGTCCTCCCATTCATTAATTCTGTACTGCTGTTACTCCCTGAGCCTTGTCCTTCACTTCTTTGCTTCTTCCTCCATCTCCACCTATCTATCTTGTCTATCTTCCTCCTCATCACACTGTTTACTTGCATTGAGTGTCATAATATATTTGCATTCTCTGCTTTTGCCCTCTTCCGTATTGTCCTCACTGTTATAAGTGGGGAGCTCATATGTTGGATTAACATACCCCGCTGCTGCTTTTAGTTCCTTTGAGGGATAAAATCCTTTCTCTTCTGTATCTATGCTCTTATTTTCAGAAGGGGAAAGGGCAGTCGAAGGCGTTACATCCTCCCCTTTATGCTGTTTAAGCACCCACTCCTTCTCGGCTGGATCTTCTTTCTCCCACTGATACATCTTCCATAACTCTAGAACAGCCATCCTTTTCTGTAACTTCTTTCCATTATATGTAGCATGCAAATACGTCGTCATATGTCGCAATACTGTTTTTGATAACAAACCCTCTTGAGGCCATGGCATAAGTGTCTTATTGGTCATGCCTTGAACCCACTCTGAATGATATTTCCTTATCTTAGCTGAATATCTTGGCAATGTCCTGCATAAGTGTAAAAGTGGAGTGTCCCCCATAATGACAAGTCGATCTCGACTCTCTATACTTATCCAACCTTTTATTCTTCTCTTTATTTTATCAAATAAACCATGTTGATCAATTTGAGCAGGCACCATCTATCACCGCTTAATGTCCAAAAGTCAAAATATTTTAACTGATTTTTTTAAACCTATGCAACAATGTTCTTTTTGTTCCTTCGTTTGCACGTTCTATACATTTTTTGTATCACATTGTTCTATTATTTCTATTTTACGAATCTCTTTATTTCCTTATTAGTTTCCTTCCATTTCTATCCTCCTAATTGACGTCAATCTTCTGATTAAGAATTTTAATAACCACCTTAATGTTTTACTATCATTTTATATCTATTAGTCTATACACAAAAAAAGTTTTATACTGACATATAATGACCCCATACACATGTGCACTCTAATAAATGTTCCTGCTTACGCCTTCCTTTACTACCTTTTAGTAATTGTATCTCATCTCACTTTTACTCCATCTTTGGGTTTGATACAAACTCTTCTTCGGCCTTGCCTCAGCAATCCTTAACCTTATTTGGAGTCTTTTTAGTGCGTACCCTTCTGCCGCTCTTGGAACCAGGAATCGAGGTATCTACTTCTCTTCTTTATAATCCCAAGAAATCCTGTTACTATTATACATATTATTTACAACACAGTCCCTTCCCCTACTTTTCCCACCTTCAATGTTCTACTTACATCCGTGACTCTGCTCGAGTCCCTCTGCATTGACTCTTCCCTAACCGACCAGTTCTTCTTCCGTCCATGGGGCACCTGCTGGGACCAGACAGGAATTTTGTCAAAGGGGGACATGTAACCCGTATCTTCTTACACATGTTTTCTTATGCGCCATTCTCCACAGGAAGCTCTGCGGTCTTCTCGCTAATGGAGGAAGCATATGCCACATATGGGTGCTTCCCCAATTTGTTGTTCTCGAAGGAACCAGTTTCAAACGAGGAAGATACAGAGGGTACTAATATATAATTGGAAACTGGTTACCCTTCCCTATCTATGACATACATTCATAGTTGTACTACCTTATGCTTCACTCACTTTCAGCATCTGGTCAAACAGAAGGTTTTCTTATTCCAAAATATAATTTTATTCATCATTTACATTAAAGTATTTTGTTATTTAGAATAACATACATGGTTTACAACCATTATACACAACAAATATAAGCATTACAACATCATTCGGACAGACACAAACGTTAAAAAATGTTTTCTGCCTGGGAATTAGTAAGATGTGACATTAACACTTATGACACACAACATCACTCAAATAATTTTGACATATTTCATCAAAGTCAAAAACACTGATACAATTCATATATCCTTTTTGGGAACGGGGGAAAAAACGGCTAACCATCCATGATCTTTTGTACATGTGTTTCAGCCCCATGGCACGATGCGTTTTTCCCAAATGTTCTTGGCCAGTTGTTTTATGGGCCTTCTTCAGGACAGGACACTTGTTTGGTGTGAGGATTAATCAGGTGTACCTCCACTTTTGCGGAACAGACACTCTAAGATGTAAAACATAAGAGTCCACTTAGAACTCTTTAACCTCTTTAGTGCCAAGGAAGAGGTATCTTGTCCTTGGGATTACCTCCCTGTTGCCAAGGACGAGATACCTCGTCCTTTTCGGCACTTCGTTTTGTGTGATCCCACACAAAACTGCAATCCAACCCCCGGGTTATGTGAGTGCCAGGGGGCTGGATTACCTTCAGTTTCACCGCAGAAGCCATTTCGGGCTGCTGCGGTGAAAATAAAAAGTGAGTCTCCACCCTTCTCCCCCTCGATCTCCGGCTGTATTTCAAGCCGGAGATCGAAGGAGGTGTCGTTGGAAAGGGGAGATTCTCCCCTTTCCAATGACACCCTTTGTGACAGCACTGCTGGTCACAGATCGGGTGCAGAGCTCGCTCCGTGGCCAGCAATGCCCACTGGACCACCAGGGATCTGTTTTGGGAGCCGAGGGAGGGGAGCTGCTTACTAGGTAAGCGGCCCCCTCTCCCCCAAGCCCCCAAAGCATGGCGCCACAGCACTGGAGACCCCTGGGGGCAGTGATCATCTGCCCCCAGGGGTGAAGATAAAACCTGATAAACCCTGGGGGCAGATGGATGATCATCTGCCCACAGGGAAGGGGGCAAAATAAATAAATAAATAAACGGGGTTGGGGATGTTTTTTTTTGCCCCCCTGAAAGGGTGGTGGCCCTCCCCCTCCCACACCAAGTGGAAAGGGGGCCACCCCTTGTAGTGCTCCCTGGGGGCAGATTTATGCCCCCAGGCAGGAGTACATGAGGTGCCCCCCCATCGAATTGGGTGGGTGGGGGAAGGGCCACCAGGAATAAGTGTGCAGGCCCTCCAAAGTATGGGGCCTGCAGGTTAGGGCCCCCTGGGGGCAGATGGCTGATCATCTGCCCCCAGGGAAGGGGCAAAATGAAAACAAAAATGAAAAAAAATAACAAAAGGGAATTTTGGGTGGGAGTGGGGGGGCACAAGCCACCAGGGATGTATTTTACAGAAAAGGGGGTGGCCCTCTCCCCTTCACCCAAGGGGAAATGGGAGAACCCCTTGTAGCCCTCCCTGGGGGCAGATATCTGCTCCTAGGAAGGGCCATCTGACCCCAGGGTGGGCTGCATGAGATGCCCCCTCTTATCAGCCCCCAGGGAGGGCTGAATGAGATTCCCCCCTGCATTTGGTGTGGGGGGGTAGAGGGTCACCCCCCATTACATTAGAAAATTACCTGGCGGTTTAGGATGCCCCTCAGCACGCCCTAAAGTGTAGTGTACCATTTTCCATTTGCCTTGGTGCAGAGGGGCACATTGGTGTGCCAATCTGGCCCCAGGGTGCCCAAACCTTACTGCCCCACCCACCAGGGGTCCTGTCCCACACATTTCTGGTGGCCCTCTCCCCCCCAGCCCAAATGGAGGGGGGGTGCCTCACACAGCCGTTTGCAGGAGGCCCGGGGAGGCCTGCATGAGGTGCCCCTGCCACCCATTTGGGGTGAGGGGGGAGAGAGCCATCAAAAATTGTGGGCCTAGGCCCCCCAGTGGGTGGAGCAGTAAGGGATGGGCACCCCGGGACCGGATTGGCACACCACTGTGCCCCTCGGCGCCAAGGCAATTTTCATAAACAAAGAAAAACATGGGAAAGGGTGAAATGCATTTTAGGGGGGCTGTGGGGCACCCCAAAGGGATGGGGAATTTTCTAATGGGACGGGGTGGTGACCCCGTCACCCCCACCCACAATGGAGTGGGGGCCATGTCATGCAACCCTCCCTGGGACCAGATATCGGCTCCTAGGAAGGGACGCCTGAGCCCAGGGAGGAGTGCAGGACAGGCCCCCCCTTATATGCCCCCGGGGAGGGCTACATGAGATGCGCCACCCCTCCAATTGGGGTGGGGGTAGAGAGGTTCACCCCCTTCACATTAGAAAATTCCCCAGCGGTGTAGGGGGCCCCTCAGCCCCCGCTAAAGGGCAGCCTGCCATTTTGAATTATTTTCTTTGTTTACAAAACTTGCCTTGGCGCAGAGGGGCACATTGGTGTGCCAATCTGGCCCTTGGGTGCCCAAACCTTACTGCCCCACCGACTGGGGGGCCTGTCCCACAATTTGTGGGGGCCCTCTTCCCTCCACCCCAAATGGAGGGGGGGGTGTACCTCACGCAGCCGTTTGTAGGAGGCCCAGGGAGGCCTGCATGAGGTGCCCCCGCCACCCATTTGGGGTGAGGGGGGAGAGGACCCCCAAAAATTGTGGGACAGGCCCCCCAGTGGGTGGGGAGGTAAGGTTTGGGACATTTTCATCGGGACACATGTGGGGACATGGAAAGGGTGGTCATGTGTTGTTGGCGGTGTGTTTCGGTGGGTGGCCAGAGCGAAATGTCTGAGAATTGTCTTCATTTCCAGCCAATTTGAGAGACATTTCCCTCTGTCCACTCACCGAAGCACATCGCCAACAACAGATGTCATACCTTCCCGCATTTCCACAGGTGTCCCGAAGAGAATGGTACCTCACATGTGTGGGTGCACCTACCGGGGCACAAAAGGAAAAGGTTAACCCACTGGTAACCCCAAGCCTTTCGGCACAGCAAATTTTGTTCATGTGGGCAACCTACAGATTTGGGCCTAGGGTGTCGAAGCCAGCAAGGAAAACAGGGAACTCCATGCATTTCCCAAAAGAGAACAGCTGTGGGAATTCGCAGAGGTCTGGCTTGTGCAAATACGGCCCACAATTTATAACCCAGACACCCCAGCAAAGTCCAAAATGTGGCAAAAAATACGCATTTTCCGCATATTTCACAACGGCTCACCCACCGAAACACGCTGCCAACAACACATGGCCTACCGTCCCGCATTCCCACAGGTGTCCCAATGAAAAGGTACCTCACATGTCTGGGTGCACCTACCTGGGCGTCAAGGGGAAAGCCTAAAACACTGGTAACCCTAACTCTTTTCGCACAGCAGGAATGCAGGATTTTGAGTAATGTGCACACCATACAGATTTGGGCCTAGGGTGTCCAAGCCACCAAGGAAAACTCTGACCCCATGCATTTCTGAAAATAGGACACCCATGGGAATACACAGAGGTCTGATTTGCACGAAGTGAGCCAGAATTTATTACCCAGAATCCCCGACAAAGTGAAAATTGTGTTTTTTTCCACACCAAACATCACACTTTGTCGGGGATTGTGGCTAATAAATTTTGGGCTGCTTCGCGCAAGTCAGACTTCAGTGCATTCCCATGGGTGTCCTCTTTTCAGAAATGCATGGTGTTCCGAGTTTCCCTTGGTGGCTTGGACACCCTAGGCCCAAATCTGTATGGTGTGGACATTAGTCAAAATCCTGCAATCCTGCTGTGCGAAAAGAGTTGGGGTTACCAGTGTTTTAGGCTTTCCCCTTGGCGCCCAGGTGGGAGCACCCACACATGTGAGTTACCATTTTCATTGGGACACCTGTGGGAACGCGGGACGGTAGGCCATGTGTTGTTGGGGGCGTGTTTCGATGGGTGAGCCGAATGAAATGTGCGGGAAATGCGTTTTTTCCCACATTTCAGACTTTACGGGGGTGTCTGGGTAATAAATTCTGGGCCGATTTGTGCAAATCATAACTCTGCGGATTCCCACGGGTGTCCTCTTATCGGAAATGCATGGAGTCCCTGTTTTCCTTGGTGGCTTGGACACCCGAGGCCCATATCTGTATGGTGTGCTCGTCTGGAAAAATCGTGAAATTCAGATGTCTGAAAACACTCAGGGTTAGGGGTGTGTTCAGCTTTCCCCTTGGCGCCCAGGTAGGTGCACCTACACATGTGAGGTACTGTTTTCATCGGTACATGTGTGGGAATGTGGAAAGGTATAACATTTGTTGTGTTTGTGTGGTTTTCATAACGTTTTGACCCATTTGCTGGTGCCCTTTGTCACACAACCCTTTCATTTCCCAAATGTCCCCTGCATTTAGTCGCTGCTTTAGGCACAATACACTTTTGTAACCTGCACAAGTCACCTACCCTTGCAAAGGTCTGCCTGTGCACTTTCAGAAAATGTATGCTTGCTGTTCCTCACCACATTGGTTTTCCTGATTTACACATGCTAAATGCGCCTGTTCAGGCCGTAAACTTAAAACTTCTGTGTACCATGGCTCAGTGTTTGGCTTGTGGTAATGCTTGTTTTGTAAAACACTACAAAAAATGTGTGCTTTCCTAACTGCAAGAATTGGGGGAATGTAGCAGAGCATTGCTTTTTTCAAAATTCATAGAAGCCATTGCCGTACCAAGCCAACCATGTCCACCACATACCTTTTTTTCAGGCATTTTTCCTGCTTTTCGGCATTTTCCCCTACCTAGTTGTTGCCCGACCTACGCAAATCACCCCTTCCTAAACTTTGAATTTTGTCTACTTTTCAGAAATGTATGCCTTTTTGTCCTCCAATTTGTCTTTCCTACCCTTTTATTCTATTCCGTCCATGCATGTCCAATTGGCAAAAATGGCCAAAATCACCTACCTCTCACAACACAGTTGATAACCACATCAAATTATTTTTTTTTCATTTCTATTCAACCTGTTCTTGAAAGCCAGGAAAATGGGGAATTCAGCACAGCAAACCATTTGTTCCTAGCTCTTACAAGGAAAACACCACAGGCTTCTTTGTACATCATTTTATTGGCATTTTTTGAAAAAACACAAAATCTTTGCCCTTTCTGCTTATTTTGTCTCACCTCCCTACAGCGACCTAGGATTCCTGGGTAGTGTTATGACCGCCTACATGTGGGAAAAAAGGGGCCAAATTTGGCCGAGATATCACATGTAACAAAAAAGTTACAAGGCATTGAATGGCGACATACCAAAATCACCAAAAAAGGCCTTGGCCCTGGGGGGGGGGGGCCCATGGCCCATGGCAGTTAAAGGGTTAACTTCTCTGGTTGCACCACATCTAGAAACTGAATGACCAGTTGTCAAACTAACCTTGTTCTTGAAGTTTGTGATACTGTGCAATCATTTGGATACATTTCTTCTGATCAAATGCTGGTCACCAACTTTGTCACATTATTCCTGAAAATAATGGTAATGAAGACCCCTCATTATGAGGTCCATTCTTATGGTTGCCCCAACATTATTCTTGGGAGTTTCATATTATTGAAAAATTACTAACCTTGCAAAGGACGAGACTCAACTCTTTGCTCTGAAACCTTTATTATGGCTGGATATTTGGAGGTAGTGTTCTTCCTTTATTTTCTGCAGTTTAATATACAAGAACCCTGAATTAGGCTATACAGTCTTACTCTTAAGTGTTATTCACAACTTTGTACAGTTTTAGTTGGTTTGTGCCAAATCACTCTTTCCTATCTTGCTCCTCAGGTCGGTTTGTTTGTTTATTAATATAGCGCGCAAAACCCTGAGGTTTCTAGGCACTTACACTTGAGAGATTTGTTTCAGTGCTTCAGGTTACAGACAAGGAAGCGTAGGAAGTGAATTACAACATCGTGGAAATTACAGAGGTAATACATCATACGCAAAGTGCAAAAGAGAAATACAAAGGTGATCACATCCATTGAGCCTGGTCCCATGTTACAGGGCGGCAGCAACACACAGATGTAGAAGTCAAATCAGTTGGGCAAATACATAGTGCTTCTGATGCTGGAAATGCATTGGAGGGACAGGGCTTCCCTGTCCTTGTCATGTAGTCCTTTTTCACTTATGTTCTGTATTGTTTTCTGCCCAGGAGTCCATATGGGACTCCTGGCAGTGCAGCTCTTCCTGTTTTTGGTTTGGTGTACAGACCCATGGGATACCCTTATGGCACCCATGGGTGGGGGTGCAACCCTGTGCCCCTAGTGTATGTTTTTGGGCACCTGTGTGTGGCCCACAGAGCAGGGTATGGGCTGGTGGCAGCTCCATGCTGAATTTGACAGGTGCTCTGAGTATCGTATCCTCCATTTTGGGATACCCAGGCCCTGCCATTGGAATCAGTTGATTCCTGATAGGAAACAAGTTGGCCCCTGTGGCCTCTTGCTTTCTATTGCCTGTTACCTTGTTTTCCCAAAGTCCTGGGAAGCCCTGACTCTGTCCCTTCCCCCTGACTGGCTGTTGGGTGGAAGTTCCATATATGGTGTTATTATGAAGTCCAGGCCAGACTGGCTGGAGCCTTCCAAGTGACTGTATGTTGTGGGTACACCCTGTGGGTGGGACCTGGGTGAATGGAATGTGTGATCAATATGCACTTCTTGTTGTGGCTGTCTGGTTTCTGGTATGAGAGACAAAGACTGAGACAGCCCTGCCCGAAACTGGTATGAATGCAGTGTGTAGTGTTAAATGACTGGGTACTTGTCCCAATACACATTCCTTGTTGTGAGTGTCTGAGAGGGAGGAGTATGGCCTGAATGCACTGTATGCCTGATTGGCTGCTTAACTGCATGAATGCCCTTCTGTATGATTGGCTGCTGAGTGTGACCCAGCAGTGTGGGTGAGAGGCAGAATAGTATATCTGGGGACCTCTCACCACTGGAAATTGTTCAGAAGCTGTGTCTACACTTGAAGAGTAACTGGAACTGCTGATCCTCGACGCCCAGCTGGAAGAAGAACAACTGCTGCTGCATTTGCTTCGACCCGATCCAAAAGCTGGCGAGTTCGTCGTGGACTGATCCGAGAGAGGACCTGGCTAGGCGCCCTCTTCCCGTGCTCCGAGGGACCATGGAGCACCGGTGACCTTCGCTGAAGCTCCCTGGAAGTCAGACCTTCGAGAGGCTGCTGACCGGAGACAGGGACCGCCGAGGAGACCGAAGGGAAGCACCCAGACATCAAAGCCGTCGAAGTGCATTGCTGTCGACCAGGGTTCGGAGTATCGCTGTAACCACTGGAGGCCCATCTCAGCCGTGTTGCCCCAGAAGAGGGGACCGCTTGACGCTGTGCCGCCGACGACTGGAGCCGCTTGCTCCTTTGCCTAAGACTGTTGAATCGAAGGACTCCCTTGTCCGCACAGTCGACTGCTTTATCCCGCCGGAGAAAGTCGAGGACGCTGACGCGCCGAGGAGAATCTGCCGGTGGGTTTCCCGCCACCTGAAGACCACAAAGACTTCGACGACTCGCCTAGAAAAGGGGTTGTTTATGTGTGGCCTTCCATTTGTTAATAGTAATCTCTATGCGTGCCGTTGTCACCCGCGGAACCTTAATGGTATAGAGTGTACTTCTCATGCACTAGTTGTGAGATGTTAAGCAACACATTTCATACTTTTTTGCTTCTACCGGTGCAGGGGTGTTAGTGCATAATGGCAGAAGCAGTCAGTCCGGAGGTCTGTAACTGGGTCTAGGCCGATTGGACCTGAACCATCCACACCGCTACCAAAATGTGCTCTAGCACCTTGAAGCATCTCTTGTGCTAGATGGGATTGATTACCAATAAAGAGCACAGGCCAAATAATAAGACATACTCAAGGAATATGGAAAAATACTACTTTATTCTCAATTTAATAAAGCAGGTCAAACTGGCAGACATCAGACTCATGAAAAATGGAGGGATATATAGGTGCACTCCAAATTGAAGAACAAATGTTATTTAGTAAACCAAAAACTTAGTTATTCCGGGTGCTGGGGAGGAATACAGGTCCTGACACGGGGCTTGTGGAAAACATGAAACAGAAAAAAATGTCTAAATCTAAAGACACTCCCGTCCCTTGCACACCATTAAAGCTGATACAGAATCAGTCAAGTATAATTATAATTTTTACTTCAAGAAAATAAATAAATGTTTGTCAAAGCAGACAATTTTAACAAAATGGTGACCAGAACACTTCTGGTTAACATTAGAATATGAAAACATACAAACACTTGAATATGGCCATCGTGAGGCAATGTAATTTTAGAAAAAACAGATGAATTAATTTTTAGAATAATGAGAAATAGCCAAAAACAATATTCTTGCGATGTACTGAAGGGCTCTACTCGTTTCAGGGAACACCCCCTTCTTCAGGAGTAAAGTGATCTGGAATTATATACATTAAAGAAACCATCAGTATCAGAAACTCAATGTCATGTTTACAGTATACACAGAGATGGAGAGATCCAAGGCATAACATTTACAGAATTTAACCTAATTAGTGAAACAAGTAATATAATGAACACAACAATCCACATTTATATAACTACAATAGTTTAGTTAGAATCAAAAAAATGTAGACATAACCGTCAAACATCCCATAGGTGTGACTCCAAGAAAGAACATAATCAAGCCTCAAACGGGCACTAGAGTATAAAGGTATGCCAAAGTAAAATATAGCGAAAGGCAAAAGGCAGAAATGCTAAATTCACAGCAGCGATTAATCAAGGGTCTGGTGGGATGAAAAGTCCAAATGTAGCTAGGGTATATATTTGCTAATTCCAAAAATGTGGTCAATACCCTGTTAAGGGAAAGCGGAGATATATTAGTAAATGATGTTGCATAGTTGACCTAAGGTTCAAGGAGTCCAAGGACACATATTAATAACTAAATGTGATGCTTACCAATGGTTAGGGCCACGGACACTAAGCCAATTATTAAACGATGTAGGGTCCCCCACTGGGACCATCGAATGGATGGTAAACAGATTCCCATATACGTCCACTTTCACTGTGTATGGTACCCGTGAAATATCAATGCAGAACGGGTAAGAGTGAGTAAACCACTACATATAATGAGAAAAAGAGAAAGAAGCCATAGAATCAGTCTATTCATGTGACAAACCAACTTAATGCAATTCGGAGGGCATTTAAAGAAAGTCTAAGTTAACCCAGCATTAAGGGAAAATACAAATAAACTCAGCTAATATTAACTCACGGGATAAAAAGACACGGAAATAAATCGTCTATCCATCGAACTCACCACAATGTAAGAAGAAAACTCTGACGTTCGCCACGGCTCGTACTAGCTATGCATCTTCCAAAGAATTACGCTTTTTTTATTCTCTGTTAAAGATCATGTGACAGTCACATGATCCAGAACGTTGATAACGTAGCGTTTTAGAAAAAAGCTACCATCACCGTGTAGCCCGTTTTATGGCCCACTGAGACGTATGAACGGAAAGTGTATATCTTCATACGGGAGTCAATAAAAGTAATAAAAGAGGTAAAGTGGCAAGACAAAGCTAAAAAACGGTTGCCAAGGGACTTATATAAAGGAAAGGATTATAGATGAAATGAAGGAAACGTGACAGAAAATAAACTGCACCGGAATTATAGCCAAACCTAATGGAAATTCACATTATAAACATTGTGCCTCACATAATTAGGGGAAAGGATACGTAAGGACTAAAGTACATCCATACTAAAAAATTCTGATAGTTGAATAGAATAATTCTATAACGTGACAAAGTCCTGCGCAGTGAAAAAGTGGCTGAATGAAGGTTATGGAATATAGTTTCCCAACAGCATAGATTTAAATAAGGGATGTATAGGGAACCGAACTATGGAATGAAACCGCCCATAGGTGGGATTAGTAGCACCGAACTGAATAAAGAGAAGCGATGTAATAAAATAAAATATGAATATAACAGGAAAATAAATCAACATGGCTGCAAAGTAATTAAAAGTTGCAATATCCACGGAACACTTCAACTACAACAGGACATGGTAAAAACATGGACAGTCTATGTCAGTAAAAGATATAAACAGAATACAATGAACTAAATAGATTAAGGCAAAATGCTACTAGAAAATAAGATACAAACTAAACAAAGGAGTCAAGCCAATCAGATGAAAATGACCAGCCCAGAGAAGATATATTCAAGGAATTTCAAAGTGCCAAGAAAGGATCAGATTCATACAAAGCAATTGAGAGAAAATTCTTCATTGAGCCCTCTTGGTGAAATAGTCTCAAGGGCATCTATCCAAAACATCTCCCTTTGTGCAAGGGTCCTCATGTAGTCACCTCCCCTGGTTGGACGTTTGACAACCTCCAAAATGGTAAACCTATTCTGGGCTATAGTGTGACGTGCCACTACAAAATGTCTCGCAACCGGGGACATCAGACTCATGCTTGCACGCGCACACATAAACTTGATTATACAGGAGCTTTATACATCATTGTGCATCATTTATGATGTCATACTACGTGGCAAACCATAAAACCTATTGACAGGAGGTATTGGTTAGGGGAATATATGTATCTATGGTATACATAAGGGTTAGTACATCACTGGCTGCCTCTTATCTGTAAGGCACTCTTCTAACTACCTCTAAATATGTATAATACTGATTATAGCAGAGAAAATGGCAGCGGATTGGTCTATGCAACATTGTATCGCAGGTTGCCTCATAAACCCTCTGATTGGTTGCCATTCTTACCCAACCTTGGACTTTCCGGCTCGCTAGCAGCATATTATTGAAATGAAAGCCAGATGTTTGAGTCACGTCAGATTACTCCCAATTAATCCATCATCTCTCATCAGTCCAGCCACAATCCAAAGTTTCCCATCTGTAGTTTACCTTGCAGCCTGCTCTCTGTTCTGGGACATTCAAGGGAGTGAAAGCACATCACTATCTTCATCCAAAGCTTAATAATTAGCCTGTGTTTTCGACTTCTGTTTCACGTGTGAGGAGACCGCAAATGTGTCAGTTATGACCTCTTATTTACTGCTATTTGATTTAATTATACTGGGCCTCATTGCGACCCAGGCGGTAAGTTACCGCCTGGGTCGTACCTTCACCACCATGGCGTAAACTACGTTTACGCCATGGTGGTTGGCGGACTTACCGCCCCATTCCGAGGTTGGCGGGGCGGTAAGTCCCCAATCCCCATTTACCCTTCCCCATTCCCATTTTTGCCCCATAGGGCATAATGGGAGTGGGGAAGGCGTTAATTACGCCACCGTAAATTACGGTGGCGTAATTAACATCAAGGTCCCTTAGCGCCATGGATTTTAACACCTGCTAAAAGCAGGTGTTAAAACCTCCATGGCGCTAAGGGACCTCGGAATCAGGCGGTAAGGGTCGGCGCCGTAAACCCCTTACCGCCTGAGTCGTAATGAGGCCCACTGAGTGTTACTGCTCCTCTTGGCCTTTAGAGACTTGCTCACTCCATCTTGCATAGACTTTATACACTTTTCATTGTCCAATACTTGGCTCTTGCAGATGTTTTCTTCTTCTTTAATCTGAGAGAAATATGTCACATGTACAAGGCTTAACCGTCTGCCACCCCTTTTGCCTTGTAGTTATTCCTTAAAATAACATTCTTGTTCCCAGGCCAACCTAGAGTCCTCTTTATTTTGCACACAAAACTGTTTTCCAGCATCTCCTGACTCTGCAGCCCTGTTCTGTCTCTGAGGTAGCTGGATTGAATTTGACACAAGCCGACGTCCTTCTTCCTATCATGGCAGTCCTAGCCACGTTATATTTTACTCTATAGCAAGCTTCTATGTCATGATTAACAGATGTAGGAGCTCACGCCCATATAGTCATACTACGTTTGAAGCCGGGAAGAGAACAAAGAAAGGGGAAGGCTGGACCTCATTGTGGCCCACTTGGCGTACATTAGGGCCATGATGTTGCCTGCAATGCCACTCAAGAATCCATCTCAATTCCACCAAGATGGGTGACAGTTTGGCCACTGAACTTCCTATGGATTGGTGGCCTAGTGTGCATGGGTGGGTAGCTATTTAAACCACACCCATGCGTATTTCCTTGCATCACGTTATCCTGCTTCCAGCAGCTTAACGCTTACCGCCACTCCAGTAACCCAACCCTGTGGACAGAAAAAACAGATCAGAAACGAGTTGCAAGGATCAGAAGACTCAATTCAGTACGAATGCATATCAAGTAGGTTGTTTCCGTTCCGTTCCGCTCCCAGCTGCTCCAAGCTTCGCATTGATCCTCTGATGCCACCGGCTCCAGCTCAGTTTCCATCCCTCAGCGGTCTTCCAGCTCCGGGCTGCCATCTGTGTCTTCCAGCTCCAGGCCGCCACCTGTGAACATAAGAAAGAGAGAGTTAATTCAGGAAAAAAAGGAAGGAAGTTGCACAGAAGCCGACACACAGCGCATAAATCAAACATTATTCTCAACAGTTCACTCCAGGAAAACCGAGCAAGCACTTTGGGAAGCAAGACTTTATAGAAGGACAGACATCCCTTTAAGCCACAGCTGGTCTGGGCTTTACCAGTGAAGTAAATGGGTAGAATTCAACAGGAATCAAAACTAGACCTATAAAGAGGCAGCAGAATCAAGAAGAAACAGTCAAGAATTAAGCAGAAAAAGAGCAAGAATCACGTGCCCCTGTGTCAGTCAGCAGGAACGAGTGTGCCATAGTGCAAGCCAACAGGTGAGTCCAGCCTTCTGCGGGGAGAGAAAGCAATGGGGGTTTACAAGCCAGGTTGGTGCACACATGACACACTTTCTCTTCTTAGGAGGAACTCCAGCTCAACACACCCACGACCAGCAGCTCCTATCACGTATCAATACTCCCCAACACTTGAACACGAAGAGGCACCAGAGGGCCTCAGCGCTCCCGCAGAGTCAAGCTAAGCGTTACATTCTATATGTCTCATCTACCTTGCGTTACTGTGTATTTACACTTATTGGCCAGCCAGTTACTTTATCTTCTTTGTATATATGATTACTATATCATTTCCTACATGTTTCTCTTATTGCTTTAGTTACATCGTCAATCCTTAAGTATTTTCATATTGTTTAGTATGTTATATTTGCTTCATGTCATCACTCTGCCCTCTTCAGATTTCACTCCGCGCTCCACGATATCCAATGGTGCGTGCTGACAGCCTTCCACCCTTTCAGTGCGAGGATACATTTGGTATGGTTGTCTGAGTGCATATCGTCTCTTGTACACTCGATGCGGTAGAGGGACAATACATGGGGTCCCATTTAGGGCTCGTCTCCTGCTGTTCCAATATGACGGCGGTGAGGGGGTGAGAGCTAAGGAAAACACATACACCTGCTCCTCTACAAAGAGTTTTACAGATGTTAATTGATCTGGTGCATCTATGATCCGATCCAGGTGTCAAGCTTCACTTCCACTGAATCTGCCGTAATTCTGTTTAGCTGGGAGGTGTCAGGTTTGTTTGATTCCAATATATTTGTTACGTTTCCAGGTCAAGTCTTTTCCAGTTTCTTTTGTTTGTCGCCCAGAGTTTTATGTTTGTGGGCGTCATGCGGCTTGGGATTTTGATGTTGAATGTGATCATATAATGGTTGTTCCATTTGATTGGTACCAGTGGGGCAGTGGCAAAGAGTCCATCTCTGCAGAAGATTGCGTCTAACGTGTGCCAGCTCTATGGGTTGGACCGTTACTATTTGTTTGAAGTGAAGGGTTTCCAGTAGGACACTAAGGGAGTTTGTTGTGGTTTGATTTTCTTTTTCAAACCAAATGTTGAAGTCCCCCAAAATAACTGTCGTTGTGGTTTGTAGAGAGGTTGACTATGGTATCAGTGAGATCTGTGGCGAAGTTGGGGTTGTTGGTGGGTGGTCTGTAGATCAGGAGGAACACTACGTTGGATTGGTCATTGAGCTTGAGATTGGCTAAGAGGGATTTGTAGTCTTCTATGTCTGTTAGGGGGGTGGAGGGGCATTAAGCAGAGGTAATTTTAATGCATTAATGAGGTTCCATCTCCTCTTCCATTTTTGTTTGTAATTGTCGGTTATGGTTTTGTGGGTGATTACTTTGTAGTTGTCAGATAGCCATGTTTCTGTGCGGAAGAGCTCATCTGTGCTGCCTTCGCTTAAGAGGTCGTACATTTCTGTTTTGTGCTTTGCCATAGATCCTACGTTGAGCAGGTGTCAGGGTTTCAGGGACAGGTTGATCAAGGCCACAAAGACAGATGCACTGATGCCCTTCACTGCATTCAAGCAGCCAGAGAATGCTATAAAACTCTCTGAGTGATTCCAGAGAAAGAAGAAAAGCAGGAAGCAGTACCAGAGATCCCACAGCTGTAAAAAGAAAGGGGAAAGGGTGATTAGTACAGGAAGGCAATAGCACCCACACTCAACCACATTGAGCGCAAGTACCTGAAGGCAAACGGGGTATGGCTGATAACTCTACAGGATGCAAATCCAGAGAAGCAGCCTGGTGCAAGTGTTTCAAATCTAAAAGATAGAACCCAAAAAGAAAAACAGCATAATCGCAGTGCCAGGAAACAAAAAAAGGAAAAACAAAGTACGTAATACAAGTCTGGGGCGTAATCCAAGAATGTCCGAAGAAAAGCAAGGTCCAAAATTCTAGGTGAGCAATCAGAGTGCTCACTAAAGCCAAAAAGGAAATTGCTGCTGTGGTACAGTCCTTGGCTCCAAGAACAAAGTAGAGACAAAGAGATCAACACAGCCGGTGAGTTGGGGAGACTGATGCAAGACTGGTATGTGTTGAAGTCAAGGTTGCAAGTGGCAACATTGTATAACAAGCACAGGAACAAACATTGTTAAACGCATGTGATGAAAGACACGAGTAAAGCTAAACTGCTGATGAATGTTTGAACTTGAGAAGGACAGATACAATACCGTTGACAGAGCAGTCCAGCACTGCAAATGTGCTCAGTCAAAGGTCTCTGTAAGGTGTCCCGCCAATAGAAATGGCAGCAGTGAAAGTAGAAGATTGATGAGAACATTGTGTGAAGTGAATCAAAGTGGTCCTATGACGGTGTAAGCAAAACCCTTTGCACAAATCGAAAGTCTTTGATTTTGATATGAAGAGGAAAACTTAGAAAGTGAGATTGTATGGTCCAAGCCCGAACGATGAAGACCAAATGTGAATATTGTGCTAAAGGAATCCGAGACCGAATGAGGGAGATCCATGGTCTGAGCCCAACCGAGGGAGACCAGTTGTGAACATTGTGGTAAAAAGGGGTCCAAGCACGAGTGAGGGAGACCTATGATGAATACTGCAAGCGAGAACTTGGACATGTGAAAATCCTGCTAAGAAAGGAACTTTGGTGCTTATTTGTTACGAAAGGCCCTCTGTAGTAAGAGACTGTGAGTGGGAAAGAGGCTTTGGCAGAAAGCCCTGATATCTATGTTTTGAAATGTATCCTTGTGGTAGAGAAGCCAGAGTGTGTGCGAAGCTCGAACGTGCTGCCTTGCCCTGTGCTGAAAATGTGGGGAAGGGAAGCCAACTGCTCAACTATCCTGACATATTGTTTCTTGAACACTCTTCCTTCTGTGTATACTACTGGCCCACACCATTTTGTACTTAGAAGTAAGGATTGGCAATAGGTTTATTAGCATAGGCCCTTTTATTTGGACAGACTCGACTCGGACTATGTTATATTTGATGGTTGTAGCGTGCTCCCATCCTTAGATTTAGGTTTAGATATCCATTTAACCAACGCACTGAAGTTCAATAAACACCCTTGAACTGTGATCACTTGTGTCTGTCTTCACTGTTTGATACCATGCCTTCCTTACAGCGCATACGGCACAAGTTAAGACATAATAGTGTCTTGCTTCATCTTAGGCCACCAACACCAGCATTTGAGAATAGCCAGTGTCTTTGTTCTCCCAGGGTGACCATGTATCCTAGCATCATGGAACCATTCCATCGCCAGCAGCTGAGTATCTGGCATGGTAATGAAGAGACGGCCCTGGATATATGGAAGTCCATCCTGGTAGCTGACATTCATATTGTCTAATTTTGTTGATATGAGTTGTAGACCATTGCCTGATAGACGAAAGTAGTGGAGTGGGTAATAACAGAGACAAATAGTGTATTCAGAAGGTAGTACTGTATCCAGATAACTGGGCAGAAGAGCACCGCCTGAAATGTGGGTCAAGGAATCTGCCTTGCCATGCTGTCCCGCGGGACGATGTTTAATGAAAGCGAAGAAAAACAGATGTCAACGAGCCTGTCTTCCATTGATACATTTCAGGGAAGTAAGATCTTGGATATTCCTATGGTCGGTGTAGACCATAGTGGGGAACATGGCAGCCATTAGGTAGTGCCTCCAGACCTGGAAAGCATCCTTTATGGCCAGCTGTTCTTTTTCTCCGTCACAGTGTAATTCAACTCAGCAGGGATGAACTTGTGGGAGTGAAAAGCCACTGGATGCAGTACCCCAGTAGTTGGGCATTCCTGAGACAAAATAGCACCCAGAGCGAACAAGGAGGCATCCGCCTCCAAGATGTAAGGCCACTCAGGGTTAGGATTCCATAGGACTGGTGCTGAAGTAAATGCGTATTTCAAGGTGTCAAAAGCCTGTTGTGCCTTGGGAGACCAAGCATATGGCACAGCAGGACTGGTAAATCACGTCAAAAGAGCTGTGATAGTAGAAAAACCTTGAATAAAGTGTCAGTAAAAGTTTGAAAACCCCATAAAGGTTTGTAGAGCTTTCAATGTCGTGGGGATGGGCCAATGCAAATATCGTTTTCACTTTAGTGGTGCTCATGGAATCACCATCGGCGGTAAGGAGAAATACGAGGAATTCCAATTCGTTCACATGAAACAAGCATTTTTCAGTTGACGCAAAACTTCAGATACATGCTGGACATAACTGGAAGAAGACGGGGAATAAATCAATATATTGTATCAAGATGCAGGCAAAAAAGGAGAAGAACAAATGCAATTACCGGCCACTCCGACTTCTGACGTAAAGATCAGTTGAGAAGTTTTGTTCTATGGGAAACATTTAACCTTATGCGCCGCCGCTCGTCTCCTGGTTATGGGGCATGTGACGTAATTGAATGGGCCTTGGTGCATGGCCTGCTGGGAGCTGTAGTCTTCGCCTAGGCGCTCTGTCCTGCAATCTCTGAGGCAGTTTCCAGCAGTGGGCTGCCTTACAAATAATACACTGGCTGAAAAGCAGAGAAGCGGAATGGGGTGGTGTTGTTGGAATCCTGACAGTAGGTTGACGTGTAGTGTGTGCAAGTTAGCTTGATCTTTGCTAAGTGGAATTTCTCAAGTTTCAGTTGAGACCGAGACTGTCGATTTTTCAGCTCTCTTGGGTTTTTTACTGGGTGTGTGGTTGGAACATCTGTCCCTTCGTTGAGGAGTTTCATTAAGCTGCACAAAGGGGCTTCTCTGTTCTGATTCATTGTAGTGAGGTGTTTGATTTTCCATGTGGTCCTTTTTCCAATCTGTGGTTATGTAAAGGGTGTGTATGGTTAGGGATTGTAGGTTAGCTATGGTTCTTATAGGTGTCTTTACGGAAATGTTTTCAACGTTGCCAGGTTCTGTGTGTTTTGGTGGGTGTTTTGACAGCCTGGTGGGCTTCACTCTAGTATTCATTGGGTCCTTTGTTGTGGGTCGTTTGTTTTCTGGGGAAGTAAGATTATAGGTGGAGAGATAGCAGGAGATGTATAATGTGTTTGTTCTTGTCTTTATCCTTATCTTTAGTTTGATTAGAGGCGGTTGATGATGATTTGAGGTGCTGCAAATTTTGGTAGGATGTTCCTGTTTATCGACAGGGGTGTAGTTTCATTCCTTTCTCTTGTTCTGTATTACATTCTTGTTTCCTTGTCCTTTTTGTATCGTGGCATGTTTGTGGTTGCAGTGTTTTGTGACTGTGGTGGCTTGGTGTTCTACAGATGATCTGGTTGTGCGTTAAGCTGTTTTGGTAGTAGGTTCTCTGCTTGGGAAACTCCCTTCTGTTGATATTTCCTGTTGGTTTTGATCTTGGGAGATAGGCCACATTTTTAGACAATTGTTAACTGGATAGATCGATGTGGGGCTACATACAATGGCGGGTGCTTTGCTGTGGTTATAGGTTTCCGTTGGCTTGCCTTGTCACAGTGGTCTCGGATCCTTTGTTCCCGGGGCAAACGACCCTGAAATCGATATCAAAGTAACTCTTGTGTCCCTGGGCCCTATATGGAAACTGTGGCTGGAAAGGCTTGATATGTTCTTTTTAAGCAGCAAGGGCGATGGATGACACTCAGAAAAAGACACTTCTGTTCTTTTACGCAGGGAGCGATGTCACAAGCTATACAAGACCATCCCCTAAGGCGACAGAGTGGTATCATGACGCTGGGCGGGCGCTCAACAATTATTTCACTCTCATGGTCAACATAGATTATGAGAGGTTCCAGCTGAAATGAGCAGCCCAGGGCCTGAGGAGTCCATTGATGGGTTCTTCACCAGACTGCATGAGCTGGCATGACCCGTGTCTTTTTTGATGGGGAGGGCGAGCTGCATGCCCAAGTGATTCAGAGATGCCGACCTAGCAAGCTACGCACACAATTTCTAAAGGAACCCAGGATCCCCATCATAAAGATTCTAGAGTTGTGAATGGCTCAGGAACATGAAAAGGCTGCATATTTCTATGTAGCATTTGACTTGCCCTGATGAAGGAGTTTCCCGCCGAAATGCATTGGCATACTAAGTCAACAATTTTGGATGCTATGACATATTTGCTTCCTCACTAAGAAATAATTAGTGACCTTTTCATTTGAAACAAATTTACCTTTGAAAATAAAATGGTCATTATAAAACTACGAACAGTGTCATTTGTGATAAATTGACTACAAGTACAATTGAGTGAACTTCATTCAAAAGAGAACTATTCCTAATCCAAGAGTTGGTGTTTTTCAAAGTATTTTTGAATTTTAGACCCCATTTTGGGAACAAACGGAGAGCGAGTACGTGGCTGGGCTTACTACCTAGTCTTTTGCTTAGGGTCTCCATGAGGCCCATTTATAAACAGGCAGCAGCTTCACTCTATATCTTTTGCAGGCCTCATTTTTTAACACCCTCCCACCTACTCCCTGGAAATAGCATTTTCAGGACTGTCAAACTTTGCATAACTAACATGTTCTCTTTCCTCAGAAGTCACAGAAGTGGATTGGAGGAGGTACAGGGAGACCCAAAAAACAAAATAGCAGCTACCCCAACAAAAAAAGGGTCCTGCCCCCTCACATACCCTGGGGCCGCAGCAGAGCCACGACGGCTGGCCTCAGGAAGAACGGGACTACACTCCATACTTAGAAAAGAGGGCAGTCAAAAGCTCTGACTGATGAATGGGTCAGGGCAGGACATTAAAAGAACAATACCCCAGAATTAATCTATCTGGAAGTAACCCCTGACCTGGAACAAATTTGTCCGGAAGTGAGACCTCTCACACAGAAGAAATTCAATAGTCAGTGCAGTTAATCAGATTGATTAAACTTTGCTTTAACAGCGTAGATTAATTATGGATCGCCTGCAAACTCCTACTGAATTAATAAAACTTGCGGCCTTTCAAATCTCCCCTCACAACTGCGTCTTACCTCATTTATTTACTATGTTTGGGGGCTATACACTGTGGGTTTGTAACCGCTAAGCACTTTGCATCCCCCTGGCACTGCATGAAATCTGGAGACATTGCCTCCTGTAAGGAATCAGGAGTAAGACTCTGGCTGGTAAAGACTTTTATTAAAGTAAAAAGAGGGTTGGAGGGAAACCTATCTTGCCCTATCTCTAAGAGGGATTTCTCTGCCTCAATGAAACAAATGGATGTATGTGTCAAAATATACAAAGAGCATCCTCCGTCCAGTGTCCAAATCCTAACCTGAGCCTTACACGCTGAACTCAAGATAAAGTGAAAAATGGATATAGTCTTTCAACTGGTCATCTACAGCTCTTTTCCAGAGTTCAAACATAAAGTTTCAAAAGGTGCAAAAAGAAATAAACAATCAAAGTTCCACAATCCTCAGTAGATGTTTCCCTTCCCCTGAGTTTCTCAGGTTCATTACAATTCAGTTTCAGGGGGTATGGTTCTTCCCTTGATCTCTTTCTCACTTTCACAATTCGCAATGCCAAGAAGTAATTCCTCTTTTCTTGGCTATTGGGCACAGTTCACAAGTTTCCAATCATCAGGGGATTGCTTCCCTTCCTCACAATATTCTTATTTCAAGTCCAGGGCGGATGACTCCCTTCCCCTGGATTTCACACACGCAAGAGGTTGTCTTCCTCCTCTTGATTTCCTCAGTTTACACGCAGATTCTTGACAAGCAGGATAGTGAGTTCCAGACCTTCCTTGCTCGGTCTGGCACACTCTCCTCCTTTGTTTGCAAATACTTATGTTCATACAATTGGGTGCAGGTCCCAGACTCGCAATCAGTTTACCAGGTGTACTCTCCTGCTACGACCTTCTCAATTTGGAACAGTTCCACGCTTGCATATTTTCTTCATTCAACCATTGGATCCTTGACCCTCTTTCCCTTGCTTCATTCAATAATTTACTTGGTATCCAAGATTCCCTGTTCTGGTTCGCCCAGTTCATATATCTGTCTTTTAACGGTTTGCAGTATACTCTATGAAGTATCCCGGTGTCCCAAATCTGCTCTCTTGTTTCAACGTTCTCTCCTGGCTGCTTCAGCGTCCTCTGTGAACCGCAGTTCCCCCAGCGGCTTGCTTCCTCCTTTTGCTGGTGTACTGTCTGCTCTCCGGTTCCTGCAATGCCTTGGCCTTCGTGCCACAGCTTCTTCTGTTCTTGGCCTCTGTGCGGCAAACCTTTGACTTCCGAGCCTCTCGTGACGGCGCCTGTAGGAGCTCTCTTGTTCCCTGCTGCAACTTGCTTCCTCCCGGTTTCGCGACCCGCGTAGGGAGTACTGGTTCTCCATGTTTCTTGCCGCTTGCTGTTTTTAAACGTTCCGAGACCTATCGGATCCATCCCACAACTAGTGCACATCTCTGGTTTCCCGCTGCTTCAGTGCTCTGCATTGCTCTAGTGCTCTTCCTCGTCTCAGTCCTTTTACTACAAGGACATGAAAGAACCTTGTTGTCAGTGCGGATTGGAGGTTCTAGTTCTATATTACAATAAGCCATATGGGATTGGGAATTCAAGGGGTTGGTGTCATGCCCAGAGTAGAAAGGGGGATACCATGTTCCAGCTAGTGAGTCCACCTTCCGCCCAGCAGGGCTGTCTCGCTGCATATGGTCCTCCCTCAGATAGCCACCTCCAGGGTCAGGATCAGGCAGCGGCTGCCTTTCCTTGGCCATACGGGAAAAGCATTTCCCCGGAGAGGCAGTGATGGCATCGCTAGATTCATCACACTCCCCTTCCCTAATTCAGTACTTTCGTCAGAAGCTTCACCTTTTCCACTCTCCTGACGAGCACAATGCAGTGAAAATGTCACCTTAAAGTCTGCCTTGTCATGATTCCTGCCCCTCATGTGTCCAGCCCTCCAAGATTTCAGGCTGGAGCCAGGCCACAATCACCTACATGGCCCTCAAGTGCCTCTCCATCCCTCCAAAGACCCACTTGGAGCCAGACTTGGCGCTTATGGCACCAGACTCACTCACTCCTATAGGATAAAATTGGGGATTGGACTTGTAGTGCATTGATGGGGACAAGATGGATGCCCCCACATATTTCGGGTTCCCAGAACTGCATGTGCGGTCTAGTCTTTTGGGTGTGGTTCAGCCCAGAGACACCTGGGATACCCAGAGACTATTTAAGCCACACCCAGGCTGAGAAACATGCTTCGAGTTTTCTGCACCTGCAGCGTAACACTCACCGTGTTCGGATCGGTCTCCAGTAGGCCTGCATCTTTCTTCTGCGCTCAGCTCCTGCAAGAACAAGAACACCGTTAGGAACAGCCTTACCTTGCAGCGCTTCTGCCCATCATTCATCGCTCCTTCTGTTCTGCGGGCATCTTCGGCGGTGTCATTTCCATCCCGGCACGCCGCTTCCTAAGGAAAAGGGAAAAGAACAGAAAAAAGGCATTAGTAAGCATTCTGCAAATCTTCGCTTATTTTTAAATACTGTACGAGCTTCAAATGTTTACCTGAATCCCAGCCGCTCTGGGGGAACTCTGTCTCCAGAACTTCTCATCCATCTGCAAGAGGGAAAAGACACTCCAGGTTAGCGTGGAAACATCTAGAGGCACAGCATACCGTGCTTACCCACCGCATTTGTCCTTCATAACCGGCATCCATGCTGAAAACGTCACAGCACCTAAAAGACACAGAAAAAGAACTCAGTTCAATGCAAATACGAAAGGGGTGCATCGCGCATCGCACTCGCACTCACCTTCAGCGCTACTCATCTCAGCAGCACGCCGCCATCCCCGGACGCCGGCCATCATCTAAGGAAGGAAAGGAACAAAGTTAGAGAACTGTTCAAGAGACTCTTGCCAGTGAAGTAACTAGGCAGCAATGAGCCCGCATCAATCAACCTTCCCCTGCGCTGAAAGCAGGACGGAGAGCACACTATCCAAGAAAACAAGGTGAGCTGTGGATCAAAGGGAAGGGTTGAACCCCGGGGAAGAAGGGGTTCAAGCACACAAAGACAATAGGGAGTTAAACTCTACCAATCCTGTGTTTCAGGCCCAGTCTCCAGTCGAATAGCCTCCAGGGAAGGGTTCGAGGTCGTAACAGGTCAGAACAGGCTGAGTGACGTCCCCGTGGATACCAGGGGAACGTTACATGTCTCCGGCATCCTCCCCTTCACACACTTACTTAGGCAAGTTAACCCCTGCTGACACTTCACTTTTCTTAATTCCTTTCAGGTCAGAATGTTATCATTCGAATTGAAAGGAATGAAGTAAAAGTACAGCCGACCACCCAGATCGCCTTATCTGCCAGTGCATGCCTCTTATTAACTACTATCAAACCCAATTATTTTATGGGCCTGGGCAGTTAACACCCTGTTGGTGACCGAGGACCTGGGCATGTGAGTGGAAGGGCTTTGCATACCTGTTTTGCTGGGCATGGTTTCAGTATGCCAGGGTGTGTTGTGGCACTCTGGCACTTTGGAGGCCTTGGGGCCTGGGCACTGTTGAGCTAAACGCGATGCTGGGTGTCCTTGGATATTTAGCACGGACAGGCCTGGACGTTTTGAGACCGCTTTGATGGTGGTGGTCTGAGGCAGTATATGGGTTTGGTACCTTAAAGGAGAACATTTAGCTAATTTTTCGGGGATTTGGGAATGTGGCAGTTTAGCATTTCTGGTGTGCAGCTCCTTCTGGGTGTTTTGGTTTGGAGAGTTCCCAAGTGTGCAGGTGGTGCAGATTGCTGTTTCTCTAGCCTATGAACCTTTTGCTGCAATATGCAGATATAAGGTTGCACTAAGAACTCGTCCCCTTTTGTTCTCCAAATTCCATTTACAGAGTTTGTTAATCAGTCTGAGCTACGAGCTGTCTTCAAAACCCCCAAACTCGATGGGAAAGACTGCTAGAAAACTGATACACGTAGGGCTTTCATCTTATATTTTGACTAATCACTGCGCATAAACAGTCAGCACCCACCACTAGCCATTTGCTAGTGATAATTGACTCTTTGCTAGTGAGAAACGGTATGCTGTCAGTATGTATAGAGTTGAGGTGGTGAGTGACTAACTTTTATGATTGTGAGTAGCTTGTAAATTTGAAATCTGATGTAATGTATAGCAGGACCCCCAACTGTAGACATTTGCCCTAAGGGTTGTGATGAATCCTTCGGAGTCCTCACAGAGACCCTGCCTAAAGTCTCCTCCCAGGGGGCCAGGGAAAGGAAGACCCTTTCTGATCCTGACCTTGGGGTTGGTGTCTGCGGGAGGATCACCTGGGAGGAGAAAGGGCGTAGGGGACTAGGAGGGGACTAGGAGCGTTTCTTCCTCTAGGAAGAAAATGTCCTCAATACCAAAGCATGTAATAGCTATTTGTCATAACAATATTGTAGTTCTCCTAATTGAACATATTGATATGAATCTGTGTTATTAGCAAAAAATGTAATAAAGAAAATGTTTTGGCGAATAGAAAATACAGTAAAAATAATGAATCTTTTCAATTTCTTTTATGTGGGGGTGTCCTCCCCTTAAGCCCCCCATTTCCCTATGATTATAACACCACTCTAAACCCCTCCCCACCCTTTTTAATCCCTTAACCCTCCCCCATATATATTATATTGTTAATAAAATATTCAGTGTTTAGTCAGTATTTTCTATTTGTTAAAAAAGTGATTCATTATTTTATGTTCATTAATATCACTGGATACCTATTGATATGGGTAAAAACCATTTTAAACTCCTAGGCATTGAGGGAAATAAAAACCCTTCTAAAACCCTAGAGCTAATGATAACAATTCAAACTGTAAAGAATTGTATTCCTCTATAGAAACCAGTCTTGTAATTGATACTTATGATATTCCTTTAAAAAGTATAATGGGGAAAAGAAATAAGATTAAGATTGAAAATTGAGTTAGAAAAACTAATTTTTGTAGTAGAGACTTCAAATCCCATGATCCCGAAGTACTGGGATGCAGAAGAGGGCTAAAGAGGAACAGGGCTGCAGAATGCAGCCTGTTAGTGGGAATGACCCACACCTCAGGAGAGACTGGGAGGCTTAAAAGGCCCACTCAGGTACATGTCATTAATAAGCAGGGAGAGCCCTGTTAGCAGTATAAGCAGCAGAAGCAGAAACTAGAGGAAGGAGAAGACGCCAGGACCACTGTTGAACAGAGAGCAGTTGCCGGTCCTGAGAGGGTCTTTGCCTCCAGATGCCTTGATTGCAGAGGTCATGCAGCAGGAGCGAGGGAAGCTTCCCCTCTGAAGACCTGTTTTGCAGACGCTGCGCAGCGGCAAGCGAACGTGTGGAATGCTTTCTTCCCCCCAAATCTGTCTCTGTGGCCGGCAAGCACCAGAGAGCCTCCAGAGCAAAGAAAGCTCTGTGTACAAGTAGCGAGGGTGGCAGCAATCTGAAATCAGCAGAGTGCCGGGTCGTGAGGAGCCACTGAAGCAAAGTACCTGTGAGCAGCGAGGGACTCGGATGTGCACATCTTACCTGGTAGTTCACCAGCTGATAGTGACACTGGAGTGCTCCGATACCACTCACATACTTGCTGCAGGTGTTTTCAGATTGGAAAACACTTGCGTGTGTGTGAAACTGATAGTGATGGCAATTTTGAATATCTAATTATCAAAAACCATAGAAAACATTAATTTACACAACCAAACGACTTTGCCTTTGCAGCATGCAAGGTTATGTAGAACCCAGCAACAAGATGGGCCAATACTATTAGAACCTAATGCAGACAACCATTACCTAAGCCAAAAGAAACCAAAAGTAAGGCAATTTAAAACCAACAGATATTGCCAAAGTCAGGCGGGGGCTAATGCAATTTCAAAGGTTGTAAAGCTTATTGCCAAAATTTGAAGAAGCCCATAACAAACTCTGGTATAACCCCACATTGCCAAAGCCAAGGAAGAAGTGGAATAAAAAAATATCCCTGTCAGTGTATGGTGAACAAGAGTCGCAAGAAGGCTGCCCTTCTGGAAAAGGTTGATCAGAAGGAGAGAAGCATAACCTGCAGAGGTGTATGAAAGTAAAAGAGAGTGCTAAAGAGCACCAATGTGACTCTTGCCTTCCCTGAGAATTTCTTAAAGCCTGATGTTGTAAAGTAATGAACACTGGAGAGCTATTGTAAGCTGATCTTGACCACATAGGCAGTTGGTGTTTGGGAATTACTATTTGGGCAGGGGAGTATACCTGAACAGTGAACATTGAAGTAGTAGGCCTGGCATGGGAGTAAACCAGGTGTGATTGGAGTAGTAGGCTTGCCATTGGAGTAAACCAGATAGACATTGATGAAGTAGTGTTAACAAATTATCCTGGCAAACTTTCATTACTGAATCAAGAACTGTATGAAATTGCTGCAGAAGTGTTCTATATCTTCAGAAATAATAAGTTGTTGCAAAAGCATCCTGACAAAAACAATGTATGTTGCTACTGATGAACTAAGGAGATATTCTTTGTTTTTGCGTAGAAGATAACTTTGAATCTTACAATTACAAGAGGAAGAGAAAGAACCTTTTGTTGTTATCAAGTTGAAGTCATCAAGAACTGCGTTAGAACTTTATTACAAACCAGGCTTTCCTTATTTCTTTTTGGAACTGTGGAGCAGCATCCTGCTTGAATATGGGGAATGGGAATTCACCCAAACTATAAGGAGAGACTGTTATTCTATTGTTAATGCAACTGTTATATTTTCATTGCCTTTGAACTGCCATGCATTACCTTCTTGAGTTACTGTATGTATAAGTGTGAAGGACAGATATCCTTTGTTAGAGTGTTTCCTTTAGTTTATTTTAGGCAGGGAAATCCTCATCAGGCAAGGGATAGTGAGGCTTTTATCCAACCGTTTGAGTTAATAAAATGGCATCTTTTGAAAAACCTTCACAAAGTTGTCCGCCTCACATTTCTGACCCCTCACAGGGTGCACGCACTGTTTCTCTCTACCTTTCCTCCTAAAGCGTGGTTCCCCATAGCATACAGCTGAATCCCACGAAAAAGATGGTCCAGCTGTCCGATAGTCTCTACCTATTCAACACACTTGTGCCGCTTCTCTATCCATTTGTCACATGTGTACTCTAGACTACAATGCTATTTCTTAATAGTTCTTAAACTCTTCTGTACAGCTCCTTACCTACAACTACTGCTGCATGCATTGTTGTGCTCCTTTTCCCGTTTCCTCAGACTGCTGTCTTGCGAGGGTCTTTCTAGCTCCAGCGCTTTGATGTCATAACATATGGCAGGGGCGCTATATAAATACAAGGTATCATTACACGCCATAACATTAAGATTTCTCAGGACTTCAGCCACAACTCCATTTTGAAATAAGAAGCATTCAATAGCCAGGCATTTCCCCCGATGACCACTTCAGCAATCTTCTAAGCCAAGTAAGTCAGATCTCTTCGGCCTACTTGCCTACAGAATTTACAGCTTCAACATAGTATCAAGAAACTGAACCAGGTGATAGATGGTCACACTCCTGGGCCTTTACTCCAGCATCACACACTTTTGTGAATATTATTGTTGTATCATATTTTACCTCTCATTTACATGGGGTTGCATATCATTCATTTTGCGTGTATACTGCATGTAAAGCATAGGCTAGCCCTCAAATGCAGGCAGTTGCGCCAGGGGTGCATACACCTTTCATTCCCACTACCTTTCCTCCTATAGCTCTGCGCCGCATAGCATACAGTTGGTTCCCATGAAAAATGTGACCCATCAGTCACATAGTTTCTACAATTCCAACACACACTGTGCCTCTTCTTTATACACTCTTCTGCTTCCAACGGATCTACACTAGACATCTCTGCTATTCAGAACAGTTCCTATACAAATATAAGTACCAGCTGGGTACCCATGAGGGGACCTTGGGATAGCATGAGCCTATTTCTGCCTACATTCTGCTCCTTAAAAAGCGACATTCCAATCCCTTGGAATCCCCACTTCACCAGCAGTAGCCGCATCTAGTAGTAACAATTTCCTGGCGTAATGTTTCTGTAATGTAATATTCCATCCTGTAGCACCATTACTCATGCGGAATTCACACTGCAATACATTATTTGTATTTGTAACTACGATTTTAGGGGTCTGCGTTGTAGTACTCAGGACCCTGTTCCTGCTCACTTTTCAGTTACTCAAACTGGTTTACCTGAATATATAGAAACTCTGTTGGTAACTGACATTCTTTGCAGCTCCTAAGAACATACACCATCAAACAGCATGAGTGCAAGGCACTAGTCCTGCAATGTGCTGGGAGGAGCCCCGCCTCCCTCTCTCAGTGGACCACTATTCTATTTACTCCTTACATTTCATATCAGCCAGGGGTGTTGCTAGGTCTGGAAAAGATCCAGGGCTACGCTCATTTCGGGGCTAGCTAGTCTTTTGGTTGTAGCTCCTGAGCTTCTATCCAGCGCTACAACCAATCGACCCTGGGCTATTGTCCCCTCAGCTCACCCCACCCCTCCAGCAAAACCTCTGAAGCAGTTCTGAGCTTTGTAAGCCCTGCAATCTATATTTTTGGCTGCCACCTGTACATGCATTTTGGATGGTTGCTTCCATTATCTAAAGGGAGGATGGGTAGGTTGGATTTCAGAACTGCATGAGTTATTTAAAGGGTTTCATTTTGTTGTATACCTCTCTTGGGCAAGTTAGATTTAGCATGGATTAAGTTAGTTTATACACGCGTATGACACATGGAATATCTTTATCATGCCATGGAATCTGGTGGAGATTTGTAAATGTGTCAACTTGTCTAACACAGGAAGTGACCTTGGGGGAACATCTGGACATACAGGTTTTGACTGTATGGCACGCAGGAGCCAAAAAAAACTATTAGACACTAAACATTTCTGTATTATCAGGACACTACGATCCTTCTCTATGGAGATCAGCCACCACAAAGTTATTGTGAACTATACCCAGCACACAGCTCAATAACTTATTAGTTTTGGATGCAATTTCGGTTGACCTTCTTCCCTTTCCTGTCACTGTCCTGTTTTCCCCACTCACACCTGTGGCTAAGCAAACCCATTTCTCTTACTTGTTACATGGAGTGTTTATCACAAACTAAGTGGGTAAAGCCTCCACATTCCTAGGGCCTGTTTTAGCACCTTTCAAGCCCATCACGCAACCACACACCAACCGTCTTTAGAACAAGGTTTTGTCTGGTCTAGATACTCCCATCACAGTTAAATCCTGCTTGTAAAATGTGCTACACATTTCTTACACTTTCTGTCGTGCTTACCAATAACTAATCACTGTTAAGAAAAGTGCATCCCAGCTAACTCAACTGTTAGAATGCATTCCTAAACTGGTAAACAGAGGTTTAGGTGACCACTCTTGTTATTGTGAACAGGGAGCAACTTCTGAGAGTTTGGCCAAACCAATCAAGGTAGCATGGAGAGAGGCCAAGGTTAAATCTCAGGAGTGGTGAGTGGGGTCAGTTGTCCACAATGAATCTACATAGTGACACTTATAAAAAGAACACATCTATTATTGTCCTAAAAAACACATACAAAAGGACTATTGGTAGGTAAAAAGATCACACAAAATTAGGTATTAAAAAGCAAATATACAGTGGCTGTAGTTGGTGCAAAAGAAAACAATCCCAGCACCCAATACCTGTAAAGGAAGGCAAGTGATAAGCTTAGCACCAACTTTCCACAGGATTTGCAATTCTAACTTCAGAAGTCGAACCCTAAATTGTATGGGGCCTTGTGCCCAGAAGTTTACAAAGTTTTCCAATAGTTTAGGAGTTGGGACAAAATTAGGAGAGGGGTCCTAAGGACGTGAATATGGGTCCAAAAGTTAGATGAGGTAGGATTATAGTGAATAAAACATTTCCAAGCTTTCGGAGGGCTTTTAGCAACAAGTTGTGGCAAAGCCAAACAAGTGTAAAAGTTCCAAAAGATGGGCAAACTTTTCAAGGTTGGAGATAGGTGGGCAGGTAAGGTATCACTAAAACTTTCCACCCTTTCATCGACTTCTCTTCATCTGTGGGTCCTCTTGTGTGTATTTTTCTGCCTTTGGTTCCGGTTGGTGGTGCGCAAGAGCTGTGGGTGCAAGAAGAGTTCCAGTCATGGATGGAAACTTGGTGCAACCTCTTCTCGATGAACAATGCAAGAACCACCACTGCAACACTCCTTAGGAAACTCGACCAGGTGCAGGAAAGCAGGAGACAGGGACGGCCACCGTTGCGCGGCGACACCAGGCACCAGACACCACCCGTCGATAACAGGGAGCTGAAATTTCGCAGGAGGACCTCCTGCCGCACAAGCTGAAGACGCCTGGAGTTCCAGGCCAAAATTTGGAACAATGGTGCTTTTGTCACGGTTGCCCAAACTGGAGCTGGTCAGTCTACTGTGGCCCAGGGACACCACAGAGGGCTCCAACTTGCTTGAGTACCAGATGACACCAGGACTAGTTGTTCCCACTAGTCCGGAGGGTTGAAGCACCGACCAGGGTCTTCAGAGATCAGCATCCAGACAGGTCTCCACCGAGACTCCAGCCAGATTCAGTCACCAGCCCTCTACATGGATCGTCCACAGGTCTTCCATAGTCTTCAAAGCAACAACACAATACTTAGCTACTCTTCAGATCTGCTGAATGGCTGCAGGACACCTTGTTATCCCAAATTCAGGTGAGTGGTCAGACTCGCCTTTCCAATAGCAAGATCTGCCCCACATATGCACACCAGCAGGGGGTCTATCAGGGACCACTGTTGGTTTCAGGCAAGAACGCACTCCAGACTCTCAGGCATGACCAGACAGTCCCAGGCAACATCCTAGGGCCCCATTCACCTAGTATGCACTAGCCCGCAAAAAGAAAGCCTTTCCTAGGCAAGTGCATGAATGACCATAAAAGGATTTTCCTGACCTGGCAAGATAGGAAGAAGGCCAAAGGACAACATGGCAAAGGAAGAAACAAGAAACCTTGTGACACAGCCTTGTTTGGACACTAGCCACTGTGAGTAGCCAGACTGCTCACACACCTCACTCCAAGCTACCTTCTTGGGCTTCTTAGGAGTTGAGAGCAGTCAGAAGGGCAGCTATGGTGCCAATGTCTGCCGTGAAATTTCAGTAGTACCCAGTGAGGCCTAGAAAAGCTCTCACCTGGGTTTGGGTAGTGGGGGTTGCCCAGTCCTGTACAGCCTTTCTTTACTGGGAAGAGGCTGAATCTTGCCCCACCAACCTCATGCCCAAAGTAGACCACTGAACCCTGACAAATTTGGCACTTGTGGCTTTTATGGTCAGGTGGGCCCTTTGAAGAGCCTGCAACACAATCCTGAGATGTTTTACGTGTTCTTCCCAAGTGGGGCTGAAGACTGCTATATCATCAATCACCCAACCCATTCAGAGCATGATTAACTAGCCTTTGGAAATTAGCAGGTGCATTCTTCAATCCAAAGGGCATTACCCTGAACTTGTAAAAACCTGCTGAAGTTGATAATGCTGTCTTCTCCTTGGCATTCTCTGTCACGGCCATTTGCAAATATCCTTCAATGAGATCAAAAGTGCTGAAATACTTGGAAGCACATAGCTTGTCTACCAAATCGTCTGTCCTTTGTTGAGATGCACCTTTCATGTCCCAACATTGGGAAGAGGCTCACGCTGCGCACGCCTTATTAAAACAATGATGTGGGTAGGTTAGAAGGGGAGGATCAATTTGCTTACCAAAGCCAACAGGACCGCAGGTGGATCAGGAGAAAGCTGCAGTGGAATGACAAGCAAAGGAAAGGAGACCACGCGATAGAGCGAGAGAAGCGAGAAGCCTTCCCGACCGAATGTGAGAGAAGAAATCAAAAGCCTGCAGAAGCCGGGGCGTCCTCCTGAGAGGGACTGGGACACAGGGGCGTATCGGCAAACACACCGAGCGCGTGCAACTGAAAATTACCTGCATGAAAGGGAGAAAAGAAATGGACATAGTAAAAGGGACTTTGAATTGCAAACAAACCCTTTGCTGGTGTGTGGTTGTACACAATGTTGATACAAAATAAATAGAAGAAAGATAATATATCAGGAAGATACATTATGAAATACAATACACAGACAAGTTGTGGAGTGGGTGAAAAACCCACATGAAAAACCCACATGAGTAGACACAGAAGTCCTGGCACGGGAGTACACCAGTCAAAGTCAAGTGTGTAACACGAAAGTCCTGGCAGGTAAGTATACCAGGCTACTGAAGATCGCAAAAAGTGTTGTATGCAAATGTTACATTTTGCCAAGTGAGGCCCAATGTACTATTCTTGAAAGGAAACCAAATTTGTGAAACAGTTGTTGTACAAAATGCTGTACTCAGCCAAGAAAAGCTTAAAGACTGTGAAATCAAAGGAGTATTACGCAAGCGTTTGTGATGAATCCTGTGGCTCCTCGTCTGTGGCCAGGGGATGGCAGCCGCTGCCTGATCCTGTCCCTCGGGTATGAAGGAGGATCACCTGGGAGGAGACGGCTATTGGGGAGAGGTGGTGACCCCATAAGGAGAGACCTGGTATACTTCCCTTACAAGAAAAGAAAACCTCATACATTCTTAGTCCTTGATGACTTGTTGTCATCATATAAATCCCTCTCCTTATAAAACCAGAAAATCCTTCCAGAAAACCAGAAAATCCTTCCAGAAAATCACTCTAGTCGAGATATCATTCATGCCTCACACATATATAACCCAAACCTAACATCTCCTCTTTCTAATGTTTTCTTAAGTGAAGGTTCTGAACAATATCACTGTACAAATTTTAGACATTATGTAAACTCCAAATCCAATAAGGCCCCAGATACTGAGACGAGGAAAAGGAGTGAGGAGTTAATGCAGATTGAAGAAAACTCCAATCTGAATGAGCGGTCAAGCTGTTTTGGAAGATCACAAGTGCGCAGGACATTTAAAAATGCAGTCCGCATTGAAAATGCAAAGAGAGCAGGAGAAGGAAGCAGGGTGCGAAAGGACCGCATCAGAGGAGATTGAGAAGGCAGACAAGACTGACGTGGTGCGAGACCCGCTGCAGGGATCACTGGAGAACCGGCAGAACACCGGCAGCAGCAACAGAGCTACCAGAGAAGCGGTCACACTGAAAGGTAGCAGTCTTTGATCCTGGTCTCAGAGAGAAGCCGGCGGGTGAGCTGGAAGCTGCAGGGAGAGATAGAGGATAGTCTGCAGAGTAACGGAGGCTGTCCTGGAGAGGAAGCTTCATCGCAATGATGTGCCACAGGTCAGAGATTCTACGAAACACTGGTGAGTCCACCCAAAGCCATAGTGGACCCTGTGGGTACCGACAAGCATGTAAGCCAAAAGAACATATGAGAATATTTGAATACCGAACAAATGTAGTACAAAAGCAGAACTTGAACAAGCCTCCATATATGGGATGTCAACATGGGGAAAGTTGGAGCAAGAATAATACTAAGAATTTAAATGGTCAAGAAATAAAAACACAGCAGAACTTGAGCAAGTACCCACAAATGGGATGTCAATGTGGGGAAAGTTGAAACAAGTTATACCTCAAGCAAAATAGAAACATAGTGAAGTGATACAACTGTGTTATGATAAAAGGCATTGAAATCCTGATAAAAGTAATGTATCAGGCAGGGATCATTTGGGGGAGGGGGATTCCTGGCAGTGAACATTTGGGAGGGAAATACCTGTCAGAGAATTATACCAGAGGATCTACCTGACCCAAAAGGAGATTCCTTGGCAGGAGAGTATATCAGGTAATCCACTCAGTTTAAAGCAAGATACCTTGCAGGGGAGTATACAAGGGGATCTGAGGAGTCTACTAGAGTAGTCCTGGCAGGGGAGTATACCAGAAGGTCCATTAAGTTGTATAAAGATACTTAATTCACAAAGCACATGGTAAAGGAGTATACCAAACACAATGTTTCCATCCTGAAAGATGTATAGAGACATTTCTGCCATCCTAAAAGAATTATTGTTTGCTTAAGACACTTTTGCCATCCTCAAGAAATTGTTCTTTGGTTTGGAAAAGAAACTTTCACCATCCTACATAATTCGAGAGGAAGGGATCCACCCTCTGGATCCAAAGAAGTTCTCCTTGGAGAAAATTACTTCTATTGGATTTATTTATTTGTTTTGGTTATGAACACTTTTTACCAAGTATAAGTTTAAGATATTTCCTTGCAACCTTAGTTGAAAATTTCTAGTGTGTCGGTCAGATTAGTATGTTTTGTACACAAGAACAGTTTATAAGTTATGATGATTTGACACAGACTGATTTTTAGTTTTAGTTTCCTAGGTAGGGACACTGTCTTTACAATAGGGACAGAGAGGCCTTCATCTAACCCTTTTTGTTTTAATAAAGATGTCTAATGTCGGGAATAGTTAAACGTTGTGTCCGCCTCTCATTAATGACTCTTCACATGTTGTATCAGGCCAAGAGAAGCTCAAAGATTGAAGTCAAAGGATTACTGTACAAGTGTTGTGTTTGGCCAGAGGAATCCCCAAAGAACTATCGTCTATGCAAATCTCAAGGACTAAAGACAAATGCTGGAGAAGGAAATTAAACTCTACAACCAAGAAGTTTGCCCTTAAGGAAACATTTGTTTAAATCAGGTATTCTTCCTTTTGAACACTTTTTCCCAACCAACCAAGGTCAAAGACAACCCCCCTTTTTTCACTTTATAGTTAGGATTGCAGTATGAGGGTCAGAATAGAATGTCGGACATGTGTTACTTTTGACATCCTGACACAACTAGATCCTTAGTTTTAGTTTAGGTACGGAACCCCTCTTCAAGCAGGGCCAGAGAGGCCTTTTCCCAACCCCTTTTCTTTAATAAAAGTCTTTAACACAAAACCATGGCAGACTTGTGTCCGGCTCTCCTTTCTGACACCTCACAATGGGTTTGTGGATATGGGGAAAAAATCTTCCTGGGAGCACGGAGTCCTGTTGTTAAGGACGGCCAACTGGTGAGTCAAACTGGTGTTAGTTAATAAAACACATGCAAGGCGGGCTGGAGGGCAGTGTTTGTCAGCGTTTTATGGGTTTCGTTTGGGCTTGTAGGAAGACAAGCAGGATGTGTGCTGGAGGCTTCATGATCTGAGATGGTAGCCACAAATAAGGTGACATTTCAAATGCAGAAGGAATAACATGGGATAACAGCGCATCTAGGACGATAAGATGTTTATTGCTTCATCAAAAACATGGTTGTTTGTTTCTCTCCCTCCTTTTGTTTTGAGTGTTCTTGTAAAAGCCTTGCATATCACGTACTGGGTTAAAAGTCTCCTACCAAATAGGGCAGGTCATAAATTGATTTTCTTTTACATAATAAGGATATTATGTGTAGAATGTCCTGACTGATTATGGAAAGAAAGTAAGTGGGTAAAGGGGATTGTGTTTTGTGAATGTGTCCAATGGGGTTTGAAAAAGTAGGAGGATTAGATTTCCTTGTACAGGTTAGTCAATGGGAATTTGGGGGATGACTGTGTAACAAAATAGGTGTGATTATGTAAATTGTTCAAAAGTGTATAAAAGTTGCAACTTTGTTAAGCACTGGAAGGAACTGTTAGTTTTTAGCTTCAGGACACTGACTAACCTGTTTAGGCCGCCAGCCTGTAATAAGCTTGCTTTTCTGACAAAGTGCATTTACTCTCTTTTGCATTGGATTTTGGAGTCAAATTCTTACATTTGGTGACCCTGCTATGTGAACTTCAGGCCCTGCGCTGGGGGGTTATGTGGCCACACATGTTCAGCTGCGGTTTCTATATGCAAGTGATCAGTTTACATGCACATCAAAGGATGGCCTGCAGGCACCATATTGATTGAAGACCTGCCTGTTCACTCAGCCAAAGTGCCGCGGCTCAGCTGTGCAGGCTCTTTGATGAGGCACAGCTTTGGAGAGCTTTGAAGTACGTCTATCGAAGAGCGTCTATCTATGTGAGTGTACTTTGTGAGAAAACTAAGGGGAGTGAGAGAAAAAGGTTTTTTTTTAATTCTGGGATTGTGCAAGAGGTGTATGGTGTCAGAGAGATTGTTCAGTTTTGTTTTGAGTCTGGGGTTAATTGAAACCAAATGAAAGTGAGAGATTTGACTTATGAGTGTGATGGTATGGTGCATTGCTATGTTGCAAGTCCTTTTTTCTATTTTTTACCTTGTTTATTATTTTTGGTAGTCAAAGTAGCGAGAGTATATCTTCCGATAGTCAGGAAAAGGCTGTGGTGTAGTAAAAAGCGCTGTAGTAGTGATAAAGAGAGAAAAAGCGTGTTGTGGAAAATATGTGCACTCCTTTGTGCTCAAATGAAGGAGATATATTAATGAAGAACCATGCTAGCTGTATTTTATTGATATTATGCTGTTTTATGTGTAAAAGTGTTTATTTGGATTTGTTTTGAGTAAGGTAATAGTGATGTGAGTAAGAACGAGTTTAGCAATTATTGAGAAGTTTAAAAGAATTTGAGGGCAAACAACTGACTTTTGTTCTGGCATTTTACACATTTTTGGAGGGCCAGAGGATTGGCGTTGTGTTAAAATATTGTTTTTGTTTTTGTTTTGTGGGTATTGTTAGATAAAGGTTGTTTTGGATTATGGAGACTGGATCATACGTGCCAAATGCTTCCGAGGTATAAGGAAGAGTTTCTGAATTTCTAAAAACAGTGGGTCCAAGAGGCTACGGGCAGGGTATTCAGATTTTGGCCCAAAGTGGGGACGTATGATGAAGGGATGTTGAAAAATATGTATACCTTTTTATGGACAAGTACAAGGGAAAGAAACTGAAGAAAAGACAGAACATCTTAGATCTGTGGGGGTTGTTTGAGGAGGCAGGCAAGACCCCTGGAGATAAGGTTGGGGAAATAGGGCAGATGCAGGGAGGCTCGGAGACTCCTACCGCCCGTCTCCTTGTAGCTGTTTTCCTTTATTGCCTGCGGTGGGATAAACTAATCCCCAGTATGAGCATCCATCATCTTAATCCTCCACCCCAGCAGTTGTGAGGAGGAAACAAACCCCCAGGCCCCCGATTGCTATGTTAGCAGAACGGTTAAGAATGGAAGCAGTAGATTGAATAATGCCTCCCAATGGCCAGGATAGAGGAACAGTTGAGAAAGGACATAGAAAATCAAGCGCGTAGCAGTATAGAGGAAGAACTTGCACAATTAAGGTAGCAAAGAAGAGAGGGACAGGAAGAAGATAACGAGCAAGTAGAAGGAAAGGGTTGGATCAGTGGAAGTCGGGACAGTTTCATTTTTTAAACGAGAGAGTACATTCATCAAACATTTTAAGGTGGACCTTGCCGTGGGGAGATGTTGCTTCGAAAGTGGAACTTGAACCGCCAACAAGCCAACCAGTGTGCCATGGTATCATGGGCTATGATTCAGTGCACTCAGAAAGGATAAGGAATGTAAGGTAGCAACAACATTGTTATGGTTGTGCTGCAGTAATGAAGTGTAATGGGAAAACAGGAAAGATGCTGACAAGGGGAAAAAGGGATGCAGTTCCCGTTACTTCAGAAGATGTTGGGGAGAGCATATTATGTTCCATGGTTACATATGGACTGGAATAATCTAATGAAATCACTACCCTTGCTCACTGCAGGGAAGTGGATTTGCGAATTAGAAAAACAAACAGCAGGTGTTATGTTGGCCATCAGAGATATGAAAAATGTGTTCACTGCTCTTATTGGGGAATGAGCTGAAGACCTTTCAGAAAATGCAGGGGATTCAGGGGTGCAGCTAGTCACTAATAATCATGATGGGCTGCCTTTTAATAATTGCAGAGCAAACATTTGGGCAACTTTGAGTCATGTATCCCGATACGCCGGATATTAATTCAATCATGGCTAAAACATGTAAGGGGAGAACCATGTGTTCAAATGTTTTTTAGGTTTGCTTTTTGTGAGTTCTAGCCGAGCGATGGAGACGGTGGAAGATGATCCTGCCACATAAATAGAACGGATTCAGGAGATGTAGAGAGCTCAGACAGAGGAGGCATGGGATAAAAATGTGGCCATATTTTATCATATGCTAAAGACCCCAAGGAGGTTCAATATGATTTGGATAAAGTCGTGGGGATAGAAGCGAAGGGTTGGCCAGAAATACAAGCACATAAAGTGCATCATTGTAAAAGGAGGAAGGAAAAGGAAGCAGCAGAGCAGGCATATAGAGCCGAAGCAAAGCTGGTTCAAAAGAAACTGGCTAAAATAAGTATAGAAGGAGCCCTTAGCCCTGCCAAAGTTCATTTTCAATGCTGAGGATCTCCTCATCACCACAGCCCTCAGCCTGCTCTCAGATGGCATGCCTCCTAGCCCCAGGCCCTGGCGCAGCTCACTACATCCTGCGCCTGTGCCCTTTGCGCTGGGCCCTTCTGCGTCTACTGACTTAAAGCGCTTGCCCCACCTGAGAGGATCTTTTTTGGTTGGGGGGCGGTGCATGTGCCCTCCTTAGTGCTGTCCCCCCAGCACAGCCAGCATCCTTGTCGCCATTATAAAGCTCTGGGTTCCCAGTGATGACACTGACATCTGGTTATGTTCTAGTTACTTCTATATTGAAGTTTCAGTACATTGTATAAGGTTTAACTTGTCAAGTTCATCAGAGCCTAAGACAACATGCACCTGCATCCTCTCAGGTAGGCTACATATCTCCAACTGACTCATTCAGAGCACACAACCATACATCAACATTCTCACAGACTACATTCCATGTCACTCACCCAACATTCCATTCACTACTGCAAAGGTAAACGGGGAAACCAGGTCACCACAGGCTTCTCTCAGATATTCTTCGCGTCAGGCCCCACGAAAACAGGGGGAATGGCACTGGCCTTTAGGAACAGCTTGGTCTTTCGAGGGTTGGACATCCTCAGGGATAAGGGTTGGAGATAAGTGCTGGTAAGGGGAGAATACATGGGAACACCATACACTATTGCTTCAGTGTACTTGCTGAATGTGGGCCAGGAACCATTTCTACGGGTTCTTTTGGGTGCCGGGGAGGGCTTCGCGATGGGACACGTTATCCTAATGGGGGCACCTCAACCTGGCAGGGAACAAGCGCGTAGACAGGACAACACAAGTGGGTGCAGTGGGGGGAGCTGTCGCATCCCCCCAGCGGAGGGAGCGTTTTGAGGGAGCTGGGATGATGGACGTATGGACAGCACTCCAGCAGCAGCAGGAGGGTTACACATTCCTGTCAGGGGTCCACGGGATCCAGTCGAGGATAGACTACATCTGGGTCTCGGCAAGCTTGGTGGGCAGGGTGGGGCAGGTGGAGGTGGGCCCCCTGGAGATAGCTGACCATAATGTGGTTCAGATGACGATGGGTCTTGGGGGCGAAGACGGGGGTCTGGAAATGGAAGTTCCCAGAGGAGATGCTGAGGGACCAGGTGATTCATGAAGAAATAGGGGACTAGATCAGAGCCTTCTTTGTACTGAATAATAGCACTGACCCGAGCGAAAGCACAAGGTGGGATGTATTTAAAGCTACGCTGAGGGGGGGAACTTCTAGCCCAAAAGGCAAGAAGGGGCAGGCAAATGAGGGTCCTGGAGACCCAACTGGAAGAAGTTGAGGTGTTGCACCAGAGGGTGGGGGGGTTCCCCACAAGGAAAACGCAGAAGGAGTACAGTGGGGGTGCTAAGAACTAAAAAAGCTGAAGGGGCAATGTTCTTCGGGAGACAGACATTTTATGCCAAAGCTAATAAGGCGGATGCCCTCCTGGCACGCCTGATCAAGGGAACTCGAGAGCAGAATACATTAAAGTTGAAAGGCCATTAAAGATGAAGGGGGGAATTGACTCACCTGAACGGCAGATATTCAAGAATGCCTGGCTCGATATTATGAAACATTATACTCGACCCAAAACCCCTCAACTGAACTGCAAATTGACTTCCTAAGTACACTGCAGCTCCCCAAGCTACCTTGGAGGCCAAGGAGCAGTTAGGGCTGGCTATAACGGAAGATAAAGTGAGGGGCACTATAGCGGAATTGCCCCGGAATAATGCCCCGGGCCCGGCCGGCTATTCGGCCGCGTTCTATAAAACATACTCTCACATCCTGACCCCATACCTGACACAACTATTTAATACATTTAAGGAAAAAGGCTACATCACGCCAAAAATGGAGGAGGCCAAGAATCACACTGATGTTTGTTTTGTTTGTTTTATTTATTTGTAATGTGTGCCAGACCCAAGGGTATCAGGGTGCAGGAGCATCAATGATATTCTCAGCTTGGTTACAGTGCTGTATAGTAATTTACAGGCATGAACATGGGTAAGTACAGGTACAAGAACAAGGAAGAAACATTAAAATGCAATTTACAAAATGTACATAAGGAAGGCAAGCATAGGTGAGGTTAATGGTCATTTTCATTTATCCACTGAATGTAGTTACACCTAAAGTGGGGATAGGTTTGAGGTGTCTTTAAGGTGGGTGGCAGGGAGTTCCAATGTTGGGCTGCTTTCACCTGGAAGCTCTTCCCACTAGTTTTGGTTTGTTTATATCTGGGGACTGTGAGTAAGTTGGAGTTCACAGTTCTGGTAGATCGGTTGGGAGTGTATCTCTTAAATCTGTCAGCAAGGCAGCGAGGGGCTGCATTTTTGAGGCATTTGTGCATCAGAGAAGCTACCCTGAGCATGATTTTGTCGGTTGTGGTGAGCCAGTTGTGGGCTCTCCTAATATTGGAGATGTGTTCTTTTTTGGAGGTGCTCAGCGCTGCTCTTAGAGCATTATTTTGCTAAATCTGGATTTTGTTTGTGACATATTTGTTTGCTCCAACACATAGGGCGTTACAATAATCCAGTTTTGACAGGATTAAGTCTCTGGCTAAGGTGGTGCTGCTCTGGGTTGAAAGGAAGGGTTAAGCTGCTCTTATTAATTTACAGGTGTAGGCTGTAGAGGAGGCTATGGAGCTAACCTGTTTGCGGAAGGATAGGGTGGTGTCTAGATAGAACCCTAGCATTTTGACTTCTTTGGCTACATTAATAGGATTGCCATCTATAATAAAGCTAGCGTATTTGTGATTCAGTTTATTTAAGTAAGGGGTGGAACCAAGGATGATGAGCTTGGTCTTGTCGTCATTCAGGCGTAGGCTTTGAGAAGCCACCATGCCTGGCTGATGAGGTGCACCCTGTTCACCAAGGCCAAATCCTTGTCGTAATCTCCCGTCAGCGGGATGAGGATCTGGGTATCATCGGCATAGTTAGTGTAGGTGATACACAGACCATCAAGATCATCGAACAGGGGCTTCGTGAACACGTTGTACAAAGTGGGGGAGATACATGACCCCTGGGGAACCCCACAGGTGATGGGGATAGGGTCAACAGAGGCTGAAGTAGAGAAGACATGCATAGACCTGTTGTTGAGGAAGGATTCAATCCAGCCGATAGCCTCTTCCGAGAAGTGGGCTGCCGAGTTTAGGTGGTTGCAGAGAATTTTGTGGTCTACTAAATCAAATGCTGCTGAAATGTCAAGAAGAAGTAGTAGAGCAGTTTTCCCATTGTCTCTAAAAGTATAAATTTGTGCCTTAAGGTCGATGAGTGCAGTCTCTGTCCCGTACTGGGGTCTAAAGCCCGACTGATGGATTCCCAGGAGGTGGGTTTTTTCTAGGTATTGTTGTATTTGTAGATAGGCTGTTTTATCTAGTATCTTGAGCAGGAAGGGGACGGTGGTGATGGGTCTGTAGTTTGTGGGTATCGAGGGGTCTAAGGAGGGTTTTTTGAGTAGAGGAAGGACCCATGACTCTTTGAGATTGCTGGGGATGGTCCCTGAGGAGAAGGAGGAGTTGATGAGAAGGGTGAGAGGTCTCTGGCAGCATCTTTGATTTGTGAGGGGCAGGGGTCGCCCTGGCAGTTCGAAGGTTTGAGGATGAGAATGATTTTTTCGACCTCTAACGTGGAATCTTTGGAGAAGCTAAAGCGAAGGGTGGGCTTAGGTGTGCAATTTAGGGGGGGAGGGGTGGTGTTAGCTACACGGGCTGTGCAGCTGAGAGATTCTTTCTTGTTATTGATTTTGACTTGTAGGCCCGCGACTTTATCAGAGAGGGCATTTTGGATGCTGGTGCACCATTGTTTGCCTTTCACGCAGGTGTCAGGGACTGGAATGGGTGTTTCCAGCTCTTTAAGGATAGTAAACCATTCTTTTATGCTGGAGTTAGCTTGCAATAATCTCAGTTTGTAGGACTCTTGTTTAGCGATTATGATTTCTTTTTTGTAGAGTGCCGATATTTGGTTGAGGTTCATCTTATTATTATCCAAGGGTGATTGTCTCCAGGCCTGTTCACTTTTACGTTTTTCTAGTCTGAGAGATTTCAGGTAAGGGGAGAACCATGTGTTCAAATGTTTTTTAGGTTTGCTTTTTGTGAGTTTTAGCCGAGCGATGGAGTCTAGAGCTTATCTCATGATTTTGTTGTAGTCATCTACAAGGGAGTGAGGCTTGGAGATTTTTGATAGTGAGTTCAGGGTTGGGAGAATAAGGGGGATGAGTTTTTCAGCTGTAATGTTTTTCTTATTTCTCGTAGTGATGGCTGTAGCTAGTGAATTATTAGTGATCATTTGGGTTGAGGCCTCAAGGGAGAAGGTAAGGAGATGGTGGTCAGACCAAAGCTGGGGTTAGATGGCGGTGTTGGAGGCCAAGCAATTATAGTCCGCCACCCAGTCGAGGGTTCTCCCCTTATTGAGGGTGGGGAGGGTGGCTCTTTGGTTAAATCCTAACTCAGATAATGTGTTGTCAATAAGGGTGGTCTGAGGGTCATTGGGGTCTTTAAAGCCTAAGTTAAAGTCACCTAGGAGAAGGCTCCAGGACGGGTTCATTAAGTTGTTAGTGAGGATGTTTATATGGTCTTCCTCAAATGAGCCTAGCGGGCCGGGGGGTCTGTAGAGTAAATCAATGGTGAGGGTTTGGGAGTTGGCAATGGGGATTTTAGCTATTAGCGATTCACAAGATGTGGAGTTGTCCGAGGTGTCAAGTCTCATTTTAAGGTGAGTTTTGGCAATTATGGCGAGGCCTCCTCCTCTGGATTCTGTTCTGCCTGCTCTAAAAATATTATAATCATCCGGGATGGCTAGCATAAGGGCTGGGCCAGCGGCTGCATGGAGCCAGGACTCCGTGATGGTTAAAAAGTCCAGTTTTTCTTCTAGTATGAGGTCTGCTATGTCTGTAGCATGGGCTACTAAGGAGCGTGCATTTATTTAAGTGCCTCTGATAGGAGGGGTGATGGTTTTGGTGGGCGTTAGTGGAGTGACTGTATTGTAAGGCTTGTGCTTGACATTGGTGTTAATAGGGTTGAGCGCTAGTCTGCTCACGGGCCAGAAGGTAGGTGTGTCTATGTACTCAGGTATAGTCGAGTTGGTCAGTTTAGAGTGGGGGGTGTCCTTGGTGCGAGGTTCGTATAGTTTGGGTAGCCTGGCACGAAGTCTGGAGTTTCTGGCAGAAGCACTGTGAGGGGTAGACAAGTAGGGTAGTGTAGCAGGTTGGGTGAGCGGTGTAGGCGGATGGGTGGGAGTCATGCTATTGGATGGAAGGGTGTCTGTGGAGACCAGGGTGATGATTGGACTTAAATGACTAGATAAGTGGATTAAGTGGAGAATTACTCTCAATAGGACTGAGTAAATACCTGGTAGATACATTGTGTTAACAATTGGTAATACCAGGGAGGTCATACAAGTGTAGTGCTACAGCGCATCAGAACAAGGCAATTCAGTTGTAGTGCTTCAGTGCAGTAGTAGTCAAGGCAATTCAATATAGATGCAACAATCAAAATATCAGCAGACAGGCAGTTTGGTTATGGCGTTTTAATGCATTAGCAGTTCAAGGCAATTCAGTTAAAAGCACTTTAGATTATTAGCAGCAGAGGCAATTCAATACTAGTGTATACTACGTGTCAGAATCTTGTCAGACAAGAGGGGCGATCAGGTGATTGTTAGCAATGAGGTATATCGCTGTCCGAGATCAGACAAGTAGTAACAGCGTAAATCAAATGTGCAAGGCGGCACAGTACGCTAATTTCAGCAATGGGGCCAATATCAAACAAGTAGTAGCAGCACCAATCAGATTTGCAGGTGGCACAATACACTAGTTTCAGCAACTTATTAATATCAAGGATGTAGTAACAACACAATTCAGTTGGACTAGCTCATTTTAGGGTGCAGGTATACATAAGTAGATGTGCGGAAAAATGCGGTAAGGTCAGCATTTAAACAGTCATAGGCGGACTTTGTGGTGTCACGAGTGCAAATGACATGACATGTGTACAGCACGTTGTAGGGATACGTCAAACCACGGCATGGAAACTAAGGATTACACATAAGACATACACCAGTGTAAAATGCGATATTTCTAAAATACTTTCCTGGCTACAATGAGATGCAATGAATAGTTGTGTAATAGGCACAGGTGGTTTATGAAGATAGGAACGGCGTATGAGCTAATTTGTAGGCAGCCATAGTTTGTGTAACAATGATGGGTAAGGGTTACAAAAGTTGTAATTAGCACCTCTGGCGACACGTGTGCTGGCAAATGTGAGTATAGAGTAAAAGTATCTCGGAAGGGTAGGTTGTACCTGGTAGGCGCTGCTCAGACCAGGGTTAAGTGGGCAGGGGGTCTGGCTGACGGCGTGTACGGCTGGGGACAGGCTCGGGACTCCTTGGGCCTTGCTGATGTGGGCCGGCTTCGCCCGCCAGTGCGTGATAGGGCAAGGTAAATGGCACAAGATCCAATCAGAGCCCAGCAGTGTAGACTGGGCTGGGTTTAGGCTTGGGTTTTGATCCACAAAACAGGGAAGGACCCAGAGGACTGCACATCCTACAGGCCCATCGCCCTTATTAACATAGATGCCAAGATGTACACCAAAATATTGGCGAAGCGTCTGGAGGGACATCTCCCGTCACTGATCCACCAGGACCAGGATTTGTCCTGGACAGGCAGATGGCGGACAATATTAGCCAGGTGGCACACCTGGTGGAAAAAAATGCAGTAAACTTCCACTCCGGCGTTCCTGTTGGCTCTTGTCGCGGAGAAGGCGTTCGACCGGGTGGAGGTTCCTGTTTAGGGTCATGGAGAGAATGGGACTAGGTGGGAACTTTATTAAAATGGTCCATGCCATCTAAAAAAAAAGAACTCAACGCGCCTGAGTGTGAATGGCTCAATGTCACGCTCAATAAGTCTCAGACAGGGGAACAAGCAGGGTTGCCCACTCTCCCCCCTGCTATACGCAATCTACCTGGAACCCCTACTCCAGGCGATACGCGAGGTGGAGGAAATTCGGGGTATCCCATTTGGGGGTAGGCAGCATGAGGTGGCGACAGACAACATTCTCCTCTCATTAATCAATGAAGGGAAATCCAGGGAAGTCAATAGAGGCCTGTATGGAACTCCTGATGATATTTGGGGAGGTATCAGGCTTACGTGTTAACCTGACGAAATCAGAACTACTAAACTTAACTTTGAGCAACGAAGTGGCGGCAGGATTAAAAGCGTGGTCCCCATTCAAATGGAGCCCATGGGGGATAAAGTACCTAGGGAACAAAGTAACCCCAACCCTGGTTGGATGGCTGGTATATGTCCAATTATCTCCCCGTGATAAAGGCAATAAAAAGGAGCGGTTAAAATGGTTACACTACCCCGAACCTTGAAACACTTGTGTATAGACGCATTATAAATGCCATATCTTACCATATCCATCTGATCAGACTATCCCATTGGCGCTCCCCCCGAGTTTCTTCAGAGAACTAGCAACAATAACAAAAGAGTTTGTCTGGGAAGGGAAGAGGCAGCGCCTTGCTCGCCGCTTACTGGTGGCACCAAAGAGAGAGTGGGGGTTAGCCACACCCAACTTTCACTTATATTTTGATTTGAGGGTGATTTGAGAATGGTTCGTAGGTACGGATGGGAAACAATGGGTGCAGATGGAAAGGGCAGTGGCCCAACACGACCTAGGGGAGGTTCTCTGGTTCCCACGCCACCACAGACCGCAACACCTATACTTTTTTTTTAAAATATATTTTTATTTTGTTTTAAGTGAAAACAGTATAAACAAACTTGTGACATTATATACAGTAAGACAATAAACACTTAACAAAACACAACACTACACTCCCCCCTCTCCCCCCAAGAGCTCATCCACAGGGTAGTTCTGTATCGACCTGGTGTGGCCGGGTGACTTCCTCCTCCGAGGCAGTAGGTTCTCCTCGTACCCCAAACAGACCAGTGACTAATGACCTCCAGGCTACTAGGTTGCCCACATCCTCCTCCCCGCATTTACTGCATGCCTCTTGCCAGACCATGGTTTCGGCTTCCGCCCATTTTTGGAGATCCCTCCACCACATCTCTATCCTAGGTTTGTAGCATTGCTTCCAGTTCATAGCTATCCTCCTCTTAGCGAGTATATACGCTAGGTCTCTCAGTTTCCCCAGATGTCTGGTGTTCTTCGGTCTGGGGAACCCCCCTAGAAGGCAAGCCCAGGTCGTGTCAATGCTTATCGGGACCCCTTTGTCAGCCAACTTCTGTGACACTTCTCTCCAGAAGACTTCGATTACTGGGCAGGACCAGAACATATGCGTCATGTCCGCGTCCTCCTCGTTACATTTCGGGCATGCCTGCCTGCCCGAGTTCGCAAACTTAGCTATTCTCTTGGGGGTCATATACGCTCTGTGTGTGATGTATAGTTGGATTTGCTGTAATCTAGCATTTCTGGACACTTTTTTATGATATCCCAGAGCCCGTTCCCACATCCCATCAGTCATCTGAACCCCCACCTCCATTTCCCATTCTAGTCTCAAGTCTGTCAAGTCCTTCCCCACTCGGGACATCACCACCTCATACAATCTGGAGATCTCGTGTCCGCCTTCTGATATGTCATATATTGTATCAATCAGGGCGTCCGGATCCTCCGCTAACACCGTCTCAGGCCAAGATTTTCGGATAATCCGTACCAACCTGAGGTATGTAACGTATTGGCCCCCATGTAACCCAGACTCTTCTTCTAGGTCTGCAAAATCCTTGATGGCCCCATCTTGCCATATATCTCCTAACGTGGCCAACCCAACCGATTCCCAGTACATTCTGATCGTTTTTCTAAGTTGACCATCCCCCGCAGTCAAGGCAACCAGTGGCACCTGCGGCGAACACGGATCCGGGCTTTCCAGTAGCTGGCATGCTCTACGCCACATTTTCCACCCAAGTAAAAGCATACCAGGGCGAAGATTTAAGTCTTGTCTAGGGACCCAGATGATCTCCTTCAAATAAAACGGGGTGCAATCTGTCCCAACCAACCTGGACTCGGGAGATTCCTCATCAGAGAGCCACTGTGTAACATATTGCAATTGGCTCGCTACATAATAGGCCTCAAAATGTGGTAATTTAATCCCTCCTTTATCGTAGAAGTTTTGTAGCTTCCACAGCGCCACTCGGTTGCGAGTGCCGTGCCATAGGAAGTCCCTGCACATACTGTCGAGTTTGGTAAAGAACTTCCTAGCTATTAAGTATGGTATGTTGTTGAAGAAATGCAGCAGTCTAGGCAAGACAACCATTTTAAGCAACGCCCCTCGCCCTATCATCGCTAGCGGCAGCTTTTCCCAAAATCGCATAGACGCACGGATTTTATCCACAGCAACCTGGGTGTTATGCAGATGTTCGTTTCCCACAGTGTGATATATGTCTATTCCGAGGTATCGGAAGGACTCGGCTGCCCAAGGCACGGGCAATACCGGTAAGCGTTCCGTGGGGACCCTCGAATAGTACCCTAGGGGGAACATGCTCGACTTGCCGGGATTAACCGCTATGCCGGACAATTCGGCATACTTCTGCATGACCTCCAAAACATACTGGAGGTTCTCTTCCGGATACTTTAGATATAGCAGCAAGTCATCGGCATATAAGGATATCAAATGGCTCTTTCCTCCCACCTCGATGCCCACCAGGTCATATTGCTGTCTAAGATATACCGTTAAGGGTTCCAAGGCCAATATGTATAACATCGGGGACAAAGGACATCCCTGCCTAGTACCCCTACTTAGGTGCCACTTATCGGATATCACTGATCCCGTACGCACTCTAGCCGTTGGCTGGCTATACAGTAGTCTCGCCCATCTGATATAGCCTGGCCCAAACCCATATTCCCTCAGGACCGCAAACAGCCACGGCCACCTCACCGAATCAAACGCCTTAACTGCGTCTAGGGAGATCACTGCCATTTCCTCATCTCTTCTGTTCCCTTCTTCTATCACTCGGTGGAGCCGCCTGTGATTATGAGTTATATTCCTGCCAGGGACATAACCTGTCTGATCCGAGTGTATCAGTCTGCCGATGACCTTGCGCAGCCTGTCCGCCAAGACCGCTGTCAGGATCTTACTGTCTTGGTTCAACATCGACAGCGGTCTATACGATCCACAGTGTTGTCTCGGCTTGTTAGGCTTGGGTAGTGGTACGATCAGCGCTTCTCTGAGCGTGTCTGGCAATCGGCCTCCCTCGAATGATTCGTTATACATCTCCAGCATAGGGGGGAGTATCTCTGCGCTATACGTTTTGTAGAACTCACTCGGGAGTCCATCAGTGCCCGGGGTCTTGCAAGTAGGCAGCCGTTTCACCACCTCTTCCAGTTCATCTAGCGTAATGGGGCCATCTAACTCCTCCCTTTCCTCTGCACTAATCCTGGGCAGTTCTATATCTTCCAGTGTGTCCCTGATTTTATCCAGATTGTCTTCCCCTTTGTCCTCATACAGCGCTTTATAATAATCTAAGAAAGCAGCATTAACCTCTTCCTGAGTGTGAGCCTCCTCTCCGTCTTCCCTTTCTATCATCATGACCGGGGCCCTGGGGGTTTCCCTCTTATAAAGCCATGCCAGTAGGCGACCAGTTTTGTCACCTCCTGCATGTTGCCTCTCCACGTATTTCCTGTAATTGAGGTCACAAAGCCGCTCCCAAAGCTCTGAGCATCGTTGTTGTAATTCGAGTACTAGGTCTGTGTCCCCTCCCCCTCTGGTACATTCACGCTCCAATTCTTTCTCCACTTTCTCCAGCTCAGCTAAACCCCCCCCCTGAAGGCCCTTTGATTTAGAAATAGCGTCGCCCCTCACTACCACCTTGAAGGCCTCCCAAAGTGTACCGGCCGAATCCACACTGCCCGTGTTCTCCTCAAAATACCTTGTAATCGTCTCTCTAATATCTTCTCTAAAGACCGGGTCTCTGAGCGCCTCCACCCGAAGGCGCCATGTTGGAATCCGCCCTCTGGGGCGGCCATATTGCCAGGCCATCACCAAGGGCGAATGGTCCGACAGGACCCTCGCTCTGTATTCAACCTGTGTAGTTGTTATCGCCACTTCTGGCGTAGCAAAGAAGTAATCTAGTCTCGTGTGCAACTGTTGAGGGGCCGAATAATGAGAGTACTGCAAGGCCGTGAGGTGTTTCAATCTCCAGACATCTTCTAGTCCATAGTCGTCTAATAGTACCCGTAGAGCCCTGGCCGCTGGGGTGGGCCTGTCTACTTTACTGTCGGACCTATCTATCTTGGGGTCAAGAACACAGTTAAAGTCCCCCCCCCAGATGATCGGTTCCCCTGCGCACGGGCCCAGGCGTGTACATAGAGTCCTGAAGTATACAGCAGTATTCTGATTGGGGGCATATGTATTAATAATACTCAGTCCTCTGTTCTCAATCAGTACCCTCAGTATTACCAGCCTACCCTCCGTGTCTACCTCCTCTCGTACAATTCTGAGTGGGACATGCGGGGCCACCCAGATCAGCACACCTCTGGCATAGGCCGAGTACGGGGAGCCCACCACTGTACCACCCCATTTTTTCTTTACAAGGTCTAGTTTATGTTGGGCCAGGTGCGTTTCTTGTAGTAGGGCAATGTCGATCTTCTGTCGTTTAAGATACAACATGACTTTATTTCTTTTCAGGTAATTATTGAGGCCTCGGACGTTCCAGGTGGCAATCTTGAGGTCACCCATGGCAGCTATGTGTCTTCCCACCCCACTTACGGGAACCTCCAGCGGTTCTCGTGACACAGAAGGCGTCCCACTGCAGCCACTCCGCGAATAAGCTCATTCCCAAACTAACCACACACACAACCAAACTCCAACTCCCTTTCCCCTCCCTCTCCCACCCTCCCCCCAACACCACACACCCCAACTGTTGCCCAGCTTCAACCAAAGAGCTCAGGCACCCCCACATCTGGTTCCGCAAACACCGGTCCGTGCACGGAGCCCAGTAGGGTGAGGTCGCCCTAATGGCCACCTAACCTAAGCTATTGTGGGGAGAGAGTATCGCTCCATGGGGCTCCCGTTCAATGATAATCTCAATGTTTGTGACAAACAGTACAACCAACTGACCTTCCATACCGAAGGTTCCGAACCGACTATAATCAAGTCTCAGGGTCCATGAGTCGCGCCATCTTGCGATGCCATTTTACGTCTTCCGCAGCTCCTCCGAGTCCTTCTGGGGCCGGTCCGCCGATTCTTGAGGGCACCCCTGTGCGTCGAGCCACTCCATGGCGTCCTCTGGGGTCTCGAAAAATAAAGTTTTATGCGCCTGTATGACCTTCAGTTTTGCAGGGTAAAGCAACATATATTTGTAACCTGCCTCCCTCAGCCTCCGTTTCACAGTCCCAAAGTTCATGCGGCTCCGCTGCACAGCTAGGGTGTAATCCGGATACGCCGTGATGTTTGCTGCTCCTCTCTTGATCGTGCCTCCTTTTCGAAAATGTTCTAATATTCTTTCCCAATCACGATAGTTAAGAATTTTGGCAATGATGGGTCTGGGCGGGTTTCCGGGAGGCGGCCTCCTCGTTAGGGCTCTATGTGCTCTCTCCACTGCGAAGCCTTGGGATAAGGCCCCTCCGGGTATCTCTTGCAGCAACATGGTCTCAACAAAGTCAGTAGGGTCACGGCCCTCCGTCCCTTCCGGTAGGCCCACAATGCGGATATTGTTGCGACGGGCCCGTCCTTCCGCCTCCTCCACTCTATTTTCCAAGTTGCCCACCCTTTGGATTAGGGCGTGCAGTTTTGCCTTGTGGGTGGCACAGTCCGCCGTATTCGGGCCAACTTCTTTTTCCAGGGACTCTGTGCGCTCCGCCAGAACCCTAACGTCTTGTCTCAGTAGATTGACGTCCTCCTGGACCTCCCCAACTTTGAGGTCCAATGCCGTTTTTAATTCAGAGACAGCCAGTTCTAATTTCGACTCACAGGCCGCTCTCAGGTCCGCAATCGCTGCCAGGATTTCTTGGTTAGAGCTCGAAGTCGTCGCGCCACCCACGGCCGGTGCATCCTTATTCTTGGTGGCGTCCGGGCCTGGGGACGTTTTGGTGAAGTCGTCCAGCGTGGGCTGTTTCGCCTTAGGTCGCACTGCCTTACTGGACATGGTTCTGAGGATGTGCAGGTCTACCGAATTATGAGTGGGCGCACTACACGCTGACCTGGTTAGGTCTTCCCGCAACTCTTTTCAATCCCGCCTCGGGCCTATGTCGGCCATTTTGAGTCGCCCTTTGTTCTCAGCGTCTCTCGACTTTTCTTCTCCGATCTTAGCCGTCGTAGCTGCTATGACCTCCAAAAGTTCACAGTACTTCGGGTAGCACCTTCACACGCTGGCATGCATATCGTCGGTATTCAATAAGCAGTCGTACTGCACTGATTTGCCCGGATCTGTTCAGGATCTCGGGAGCTCCGCTGGAACGCGTCCTCCTACATGGCTCTCGTAGCCACGCCCCCCCGCAACACCTATACTTAAGTTGCATAACAAAGAGGCTCACGGACATCTGGGACTGGGCAGCAAAGAAGATGGGGATCATGACCTTCCCCTCCCTGTTTACCCCCATATTTAACAATAAAGATTTCACCCAAGGGATTGAAAAAGGGGCATTTGACCCTTGGAAGTGAGGGGGCTGCAGGAAAATCAGGGACATGTATCTGGATCAAAGAGTGAGAACATTCCAGGAATGCAAGCAAGATTTCAGAATAGGGGAAAGACACAGATACTTCCAAATAAGGTATTGGGTGATTAGCGTGAACGTCAGGGCAGCGGCAACCCGCCCGGTCACCCCATTCAAAAGGTTCCTACTGACAAAGGAAGGGGCAAAGGGGATGATCTTAGACCTGTACAGGCGACTGGAGAATGCCATCCCGAGGCAAAACTGGGCTTGTATGGCCCGGTGGGACCAAATGCTGGGGAGAGGCTTAGAGAAGGAGGACTGGGAGAGGCCATGGAGAAGAATACCAAAGATGGCAAGGGTAATACAACTCCAGGAAGACTGGTATAAGTACCTATGTGGTTGGCATTATACCCCACACAACTACACGCCATCTACCCGGAAGTGTCCAAGGAATGTTGGAGAGGGTGTGGGGAGGAGAGGACGGCAGCACACATTTGGTGAGAATGCCCTAGGATTAAGCCCTTCTGGGGGAGGTTAAGCAGGCACAGGAACAAGCATTCAGAGATGGAGCAAGTAAAGTTAGTCCTGATGGGAATGCAAGAGATTGGCTTAGAAAGGGAAGAGAGGGGTTGTGAAAAGGCAAAGGTAGTCTTCAAGTTAGCAGCTATGGCCCTCATAGCTCAATGATGGAAGGGGCCTACGATACCAAAGGAGCAAGAATGACTGAGGAAGATATGGGAGCTAGTGTTTCTGGAATGGACCACATACGCCATGATCAACAACCTGGCAAAATTTGCTGCAGAATGGGGCGAGACCTTGCCTTTCTTAAAAGGGGACTTCAGGATGCAATGGTGCCCACAAAGACTGAAACTCCTAGACCTACATTGATGACGCCCCCCCCCGATGGAGGGAGCGAGCAAGACAAGGAACCGCTGGTGCTCTGGGGACAGGACTGGGACAGGACTGGGGTGAGAGGGAGGGATGTTGTAAAACAATAAAAATAGGTTTTCTTTTAAAATGTGTGAAGGGGAGACCAGCTGCAGCCGGAAAGTGGCACCACATGGTTGCTAACTCGAGAGACTCTGGTTGAGCCCCATATGAGTGAAACTGCAAGTACCAGAAGGCCGTAGGAAGGCCAGCAAAATAGGTCAAAGTGGTCATATAGAGGGTCAACCAAAATCCCTGTACAATTGAAAGACTTTTGATCTACACACGCTGTGGGAGAAAAGCAAGTTAATCCCACAAACAGTAAATTGTGTAAAAGAGAACATTGGAAGTAAAGAGGGGTCCGAGCCAGACTGAGGGAGATCTATGGGTGAAGCCACCACCCAAGAATATAAAAAGGCAAGAAAGGTCCAAGCGAGATTCAGGGGTGAAGCCATCACCCAAGAATATATAAAGATAAGAGGGGTCCGAGCACGACCGAGGGAGATCCAGGGGTGAAGCTATCACCCAAAGTTGATTGATAAAGGAAATGTGGTATATTTTGAAATACGATACAAGGAGGGTCTGTGCCCAGAAGAGGGGGACCCAGGGATAAAGTCATCACCCTACCTGAAAATGTGATAAACAATTTAGAAGGATCAGCACCCAGAAGAGTGGATCCAGGGGTGACCCCGTCACCCAGCGAACTTTGGAAACAAACTTTATTTTGTTAAAGGAACTTTGGTTTTGTTATTTGAAAACATCAGGCCCCGAAAGCAAGAAACTTTCTAAGAAAACAAGACTTGGCCATCGACGCTCCTGAGAACTGCCATTGGAACTGCTGTCTTGTGCTGGAGCAGCCCGAGACTGTACTGTGCTCCAAGCTCCCATCTTGTTCGTACTAAAAACGTGTGGAAGGGAGACCCAGGCTACCACATCCTGACATATTATTTAAGAACAATTCTTTCTTATCTTGAGAACTATCCCACCCCCCTTTTTGTATTAGTTGAGAGGTTTTGGCAATAGGTTTTGTATTGGTCACGGGTGATGGGGGGTCCCTTGTGGTGTGGGATGCCTGCCGGGTATGGTCACGGATGATGGGGGGGTCCCATGTTGGATGGGCTGCCTGCGGGGTATGGTCACGGGTGTTGGGGGGTCCCTTGTGGTGTGGGCTGCCTGCGGGGTATGGTCACAGGTAATGGGGGGTCCCATGTGGTATGGGCTGCCTGCGGGCTATGGTCACGGGTGTTGGGGAGTCCCTTGTGATGTGGGCTGCCTGCGGGTATGGTCACAGGTGATGGGGGTCTAGACCAGCCGTTAAAGGAGGGACCCGTAAAGGGACCTTGGTGCTAAGTACAGTACCGCAATTTGCGGTACCATACTTAGCACCTTCCCCAGTCCCATTGAGCCCTATGGGGCGAAAATGGGAATGGGGAAGGGCCATGGTTCAATGGGGAATTACTGCCCCGCCAACCTTGGAATGGGGTGGTAATTCCCCATTGAACCATGGCGGACCCGTTACAACACCGGCACCAACCATGGTGCTAATAGCGCCATGGTTTAGCGCAGGTGTTGTAATGAGGGCCACTGTCTGCTGCCAAAAGTTCCATCGGCCAGGCAGCAGCCACAGCACCCATGTCCGATGTGGAGGACACTTGTGACTTGGCCATACAACAACATACACCCAGCCCCCAGCAGTCAAAAGAACCGAGCCCACGCCCCACATTACAATCCAGCAGCCATGGCCAGTCTGGTGATAAAATAGTGGCAGGGTGCTGGAGCCCACCGGTGTCATCACCTGATGCTGGACCAATAGAACAAGGTGCGGCACCCACCCCACAAGCAAGACACAGTGGCCATCGCTGGTTGGCTAGCATGTGGATGAGGCAGCACGTGCGAGGGAGGAGTGCAGGGAGCATGCAAGGGACATCAGACAGGCCATAGAAGCCAGCACCAACAGGCTATGTGAGGAAATGTCACTTATGAGGCAGGCCCTCACATTCATAGCAGGCGCAATGAACAGGCAGAACCCCACACCGACACCGGAACAACCGTGCACCTCATCCACTGCCAGCTCAAGGCAGACCAGCCCCTTGCGCAGGTCCTTGTGGGCTATGCGGCGCACAACCTCTCAACCCCCCAACGGTGGCAGTGGAGATGGGAACTAGGGCCAGCAAGATGTTGCTGACACATGTACAGCTATGCAGCACTGATGTTGTTATGCTTGAGCTAAAACATGGCGCTGGTGCGCAGTGTATTCTGGGGGCACTCAGAGCAATAATGGATATTTACTTCATGCCTCAGTGAAAAGCTGTACTGATTTTGCTGAGAGCTGAATTTACTTTGCTGAAGAAAACATGCTTTCCAAACCTGGTATGCAGTCAAGGAGATTCTGCTGGGAAAGCTGGCTTTTTATGTCTTGTTATGAGTTATGGGACTGTTTTCCGTAGCGCTTGTTCTTAGAGAAGGGAAGCGCTTTGCTTCTTGAGGTTACTGTCGGTTGACCCAGCTGGCAACCAACGGTTGCCCATCAATGCGCAAGTGCATTGCCAGACGTTTTGAGAAATTACCACCCCTTTTTGAGGAGTGCATATATGCGGAACCCCTCAATGGTCAAACGGGACAAGTACAAAGACCTCAGTCGGAAGGGGGATGCCTTTGTCCGGCATACATATGGGCTGTTGTGCTCTCGGCCTGGCTGTTATCGGGGTCTTACAGCCGCTTCTGACGAGATGAGGGATTCAGTTACGCCCACAGTGATGTATTTTCTTTTAAATTCTCTGTCTTTTCTGTGATTTATTTCTGTGTTATCACTTTTTGCTTCCAAGCTTTGAATAAATAGCCGTATAAGTGCTCATTATTTTCTAAGCGTGTGTGTGGTTGTAAGTCATTGCGTCGTCTACCTGCGTTTAAAGTATTGGCTCTGCAATTGCGCTGGTGATTAATGACTGTCCGTGAACTCTGAGCGAGCAATACAGATGTACAAGCCATTCATGGGGGTGTTGTGGGGGGAGGGGGGAAAGGGTGTTTTGGGAGTGTTGGTGGGGGAGGGGGGAAAGGGTGTTTTGGGAGTGTTGTGGGGGAGGGGGGAAAGGGTGTTTTGGGAGTGTTGTAGGGGGGGAAGGGTGTTTGCATAGTTGGTTCATGCACTTCTTTAACTAATGATACATAAAACACACTGGTGACAAGATAAATCACAGGAGTGGACATTTTCATTGTGTATGAGTGCTTTATTGGTGGACAGGGCCCAGTGTGCACTTCACCACAAAACCCAGTGGCCAAATACCCACATCCATTCAACAAAGTTCAACCATGTGTATTAGAAAATTTGGTCGATCAGATGCTGGCGCACAGTACGTCCCTCCTGGGCATCGCCACCTGCATGACCTGCAGCCCGTCTCCTCCCTCCTCAGCCCCATCATCATCCTCAGCAGGTGGTTGCAGTTCAAAGTCAGGGGGCATTGGCACATTCCGTCTGATACACATATTGTGCAGCATGACACATGCCATGGTGATCTTGGCCACCTTTTCATGGCTGTACAGGAGTGCCCCACCCGACCTGCTGAGGCACCGGAACCGTGTCTTCAAAAGGCCAAATGTCTGCTCAATTACCACGCGGGTACGGGTATGTGCACGATTGTATTCCTCTTCGTGCCTGTTCTGTGGGTTCCGTACAGGGGTAAGGAGCCACCTCTTCAGGGGATAGCCAGCATCACCTGCATGGGTGCAACAATGGATATGTGTAAGTGTTTACATCAAGTGGAACCTGTACACATCACACAAATCAACTTTGCACTGTGTATGACATCCACTAATCCCTGCATGCATGGAGGCAATCAGAGTAACTGCAATGTGGGTAGGTGAGGTAGTCCTTGCAAGTGGACATGCACTGTCCATGCCTACGGCAGTTATTGGCATGTACTGGGTGAGGTCAAGTCATTTGTGTCTCTTGGTCCTGGCAACGTATGTACCACACTGCTAGTGTACTGCCATCCCGAAGTTGATGTCCCCATGCTGTGATGCGGCACTTCAGTAGTGGTGTACGGTTGTGGATCAGTACAATGGCTACAGGAGATCCCTTTGTATGTACTCAAGGCCGCATATCCGTTGTGATGTTGTTCAGCGTACATCTCCAATGTCCATTTTGGCTGCATGTTGCTGCTTTGCGTAATGGAGGGTATGGTGTGATGTGCAATGTGCATGTGGATGGATATGGCATGTTTGGCGTAATGGATTGATTACTATGTTGTGCAGATTACTACTTGCATGTGGTTTTGTGTCAGGTCCATTGTGGGCTGCCTCAGTGGACAGTGGTGTAAATCTGTATGTCCATTGTTTATCCGGACATATGTTCACACACAGTTGGAGTATGCATATCTCCCCCCACCCAATCACACCCAGTTGGAATATGCATCCCCCCCCAATCACACCCAGTTGGAGTATGCATCTCTCCCTCCAATCACACCCAGTTGGAGTATGCATATCTCCCCCCATCACACCCAGTTGGAGTATGCATCTCTCCCCCCAATCACACCCAGTTGGAGTATGCATACCCCCCAATCACACCCATTTGGAGTATGCATCTCTCCCCCCCCAATCACACCCAGTTGGAGTATGCATATCTCCCCCCCAATCACACCCACTTGGAGTATGCATCTCTCCCCCTCCAATCACACCCAGTTGGAGTATGCACATCCCCCCCAATTACACACCACATCACACTGCCATGTGCTTGCCCAGCTACTCACCAAGTAGCCACGAACGTTGTCGAGCATGTCCCTCCATGTAGCGTGGTATCATTGAGTTCCGCAGGACCATTGAATCATGGGTTGATCTGGGATATCGGGCACAACAATGTGTGATTATCTTGTTTGAGTCACATACCATTTGGACGTTGATGGAGTGGTATTGCTTTCTGTTTCGGTAGACTGCCTCATTGTCATGTGGGATCACCAATTCCACATGGGTAAAGTCGATGGCCCCGATGCAACTTGGGATGCCTGCCAGTGAATAGAAGCCAACTTTGGTGTTGGAGATCTCCTGGGCAGTCCGTGGCAGGGATATGTGTTCACTTGTGTGCTTCACGAGGGCTTCGAGCACCTGGTTCAGCGTGCGTGAGAATACTGGTTGTGATATGCCATGCATCTGCCCTACCGTATGCTGGTAGGTCCCTGTGGCCAGGAAGTGGAGCAGAGTGACCACCTTCAGTAGAGGGGGGATGGCAGTACGGATGTCTATGAGGCTCACAATGTTGTTGTGTATCATGTCCACAATGGTGGTGATGGTATCCCGGTCCAGACGGTACAGGGTGTGTATCTGCTCAGGGGTTAGGTTGAATGGACTGGCTCTAATCCTGGGGATTGGTGGCTGCCTCTGTGGTATGACTAGGTGCACTGGTGGGGCTTGCTGGGCCTGTCTCGCCCTCCTCCTCCTCCTCCTGCGTCTCCTCTGTGCTGCCTGTTGTTGTTGGTGCTGCAATGCAATCATGTCCTCCAGTCCATGCAATGCTGCTAGTATTGGAATCATCTTGGTGTGGGATGGGATGTGGGAAGGGGTCTGGTGTGCTCCTTTTGTGCTGCCCCAGTCTCCATTGCCTCCACCTGTGCTGATTGTGGCCAACTCTAGCAGTTGGGAACACTGCACATGTCCCTTAACGAGTGGTTCGCAATGCCGGTATTTCTGCCATGCCAGTATGGGCTTTTTGGGCCTACTCCATGCCGCTATTAGCATTTCAGCATGGCTTGTGATGGACTGCTATTTCCGCCATGCCGCTATTGCTGACATGAGGGGTCGCGCGCCCGCAACCTTGCCGCTATTAGAGACACCGTTCTTAGCGGTGCCGCTAATAGCGGATAGACCGGTCGTAATTGGCAGGAGCGGTTAGCGATCTCGGTAATCCTTTACCGGCATCATTTTTCCCTTACCGCCTACCGTGTAATGAGGCCCATTGTCTTTCATTCCTGAATACCTGCTGATTACTTACATCTGTGTAGGATTGCTCATTTGTATCTAAAAAACTTTGCAGGGGGAATATTAACCTAAACGCTATCTGTTCACAAATCAAAACTGTTCTTTTTCCTGCGTTTTCTATTCTGCATCATTATGAGTGAATTCAATTGCTTTGCTTATTTAATTGTATTGTCACCGTTAGGGGGGATTTCAATATTAAATAAATTGTGTACCCCGCTCGTGCCAGCCAAATAGCGTGAAAAGGTCCTTGCGTGCCCGTGCCAGCCAAATCTCATGAAAAGGCCCTCGCGTACCCCCGTGAAATCGCGTACCCACCTCGCGCCAGCCAATTCGCATGAAAAAGACCTTGCATGCTCGCGCCAGCCAAATCGCGTGAAAAGGCCCTTGCGTGCTCGCGCCAGCCAAATCACATGAAAAGGCACTCGTGTAACCGTGCGAAATCGACGTACCACGCTCGTGGCAGCCAAATCGTGTGAAAAGGCCCTCGCGTGCTGCCATCAGCTGCGAGCACCCCTTGCAGGCAAGCCCACACCACAGAGGACCCCCCAACACCCGTGACCAGACCCCGCAGGCAGCCCACACCACAAGGGAGCCCCATCACCTGTGACCATACCCGTAGGCACACCACACCACATGGGATCCCCCCTCACCCGTGACCATACCCCGCAGGCAGCCCACATGGGACAATACCCCACAGGCAGCCCACACCAAAAGGGACCTCCCAACACCCGTGATCGTGCCCCGCAGGCAGACCACGCCACATGGGAGCCCCCATTACCCGTGACCATACCCTGCAGGCAGCCCACACCACAAGGGACTACCACAACACCTGTGACCATGCCCCGTAGGCAGACCACTCGCCACATGGGAGCCCCCGTGACCCTACCCTGCAGGCAGCCCACATGGGACCATACCCCGCAGGCAGCCCACACCACATGGGGCCCCCAACACCACCTGTGACCATACCCCGCAGGCAGCCCACACCACAAGGGTCGCTCCCATCACCCATGACCATACCCGCAGGCAGCCAACACCACATGGGACCCCCCATCAACCGTGACCATACCCCGCAGGCAGCCTACACCACAAGGGACCCCCCAACACCTGTGACCATACCCCGCAGGCAGCCCACACCAGAAGGGAGCCCCATCACCTGTGACCATACCCAAAGGCAGCCCACACCACACGTGACCCCCCATCACCCGTGACCATACCCCGCAGGCAGCCCACACCACACGGGTCCCCATCACCCATGACCATACCCCGCAGGCAGCCCACATGGGACCATACCCCACAGGCAGCCCATAAAACAAGGGACCCCCCAACACCTGTGACCATACCCTGCAGGCATCCCACACCACAAGGGAGCCCCCCATCCCCTGTGACCATACCCCGCAGCAGCCCACATGGGACCATACCCCGCAGGCAGCCCACACTCCATGTGACCCCCCCAAAACCTGTCACCATACCCGCAGCCAGCCCAAACCACAAGGTGCCCCCAACACTCATGATCAAACCCTGCAGGCAACCCACACCACATGGGGCCCTCCCATCACCTGTGACCATACCCTGCAGGCAGCCCACACCACAAGGGAACCCCATCACCCGTGATCATACCACGCAGGCAGCCATCACCACAAGGGACCCCCCAGCCCCCATGCCCATACCCCACAGTTAGCCCACACCACATGGGATCCCCCATCATCCGTGAACAAACCCCACAGGCAGCCCACACCACAGGGGACCCCCCCATCACCCATGACCATACCTCGCAGGCAGCCCACATGGGACCATACCCCACAGGCAGCCCACACCACATGCGTCCCCCCAACACCCATGACCATACCACGCAGGCTGCCCACACCACAAGGGACCCCCCAACACCCATGACCATACCCCGCAGGCAGCCCACACCACAATGGACCCCCCAACACCTGTGACCATACCATGCAGGCAGCCCAGACCACAAGGGAGCCCTCCAACACCTGTGACCATACCCCGCAGGAAGCTCACACCACACGGGATCCCCCCATCACCCGTGACCATATTTTATTTATTTATTTATTTATTTATTTGCATTTTTAAAGCGCAGCAGCTGCCCTAGGGCATCGTGGCGCTGTTACAGGAAAGTTTACTTGACATGTTGATTCGGTTACAGGATAGGCTGTGGTTCCAAGGTTACATGAGAGCCGTAATCACGATACAGTTGTAATTTACAGACATTGTTGTATGCGATAGAATTAGAAATGGGTTTCACTTAAATAGGGTGGTTTTCAGAGCTTTTCTGAAAGCTGTGTGGGATTTTTCAGCTCTTAGTTTGGGAGGTAGGGAGTTCCAGGCTTTTGGTGCTAGGACTTCAAAACTCGAGCCGCCAGCTTTGACTCTAGTGAAGTTAGGGATTGCAAGTTGGTTGGCATATAGGTCCCTTTTAGGTCTGAGTGATTGGACTGGTTGTATCCGTTCATTAAGGTAGCTAGGGGCAGTTTGGGATATGCATCTATGTGTAATTGTGAGATTCTTGAACTGGATGCGCTCTTTAACTGGGAGCCAGTGGGCATTTTGTCTTGCTAGGGTGATGTGTTCTCTCTTTGGTATATTGAGGGCTCCTCTCAGAGCATTATTTTGTGCAATCTGGAGTCTATTAATGTTTTTGGCCGAGGTACCTAGCAGGAGGATGTTGCAGTAGTCCAGTTTCGCGCATATGGTGGCTCTGGCGATGTTGAGGTGGTGGACAGGTGAGGCTTTACTGCATTGATTATCTTGGTTGTAAGAGCTGCTGAGGAGTAGATGTAACTGACATGTCTGTCCATGGACAGGGTAGAATCTAGGTATACCCCCAGTGTTTTTACAGCCGGGGAGACAGAGATTAATGAGTTCTCGATGAGGAAAGTACTGTATTTATTGTCTAGCTTGTTGAGCGTTTCTTTAGGGCCCACTAGTAGGATCTCTGTCTTGTCTCCATTGAGACAGAAGCCATTGGCTACCATCCATGCCTGGATGATGGAATAAGTGTTTTGTAGGGTTTTCAGGTCTTGCTCGTAGTCACCAGTTAGTGGGAGAAGGATTTGAGTGTTGTCGGCATAGTTGGTGAACGTTATGCCAAATTCTTCTAAGTCGTTGAATAGTGGGAGTGTGAATAGGTTGTATAGAGTCGGGGAGGTGCAGGACCCTTGTGGTACTCCACAGTTGATTGGGGAGGGGGTGGCTGATGCTTGATCTGAGTAGACCCTCATAGCTCTGCCTTCCAGGAAGGATGAGATCCAGGCTGTGGCTTTAGTCGAGAAGTGGGCTGTGTTGGTGAGATGTGTACTTAGTGTTTTGTGGTCGACTAAGTCGAATGCGGCCAACAGATCAAGGAGTAGGAGGATGGCGCATTTGCCTTTATCCATGTTTTTTAGGAGTTGGTTCTTAAGGTCGAGTAGTGCTGACTCTGTGCCATGGCGTGGGCGGAAGCCAGACTGTCTCTTGCCTAGGATGTTGTGAGATTCAATCCTGTAGGCAGCCCACATAGGATCATACAACACCACAAGAGACCCCCCAACACCTGTGACCATACCCGCAGGCAGCCCACACCACAAGGGAACCCCCCCAACACCCGTGACCATATCCTGCAGGTAGCCCACACCACAAGGGCGCCCCCATCACCTGTGACCATACCCCGCAGGCAGCCCACATAGGACCATACCCCACAGGCAGCCCACACCACATGGGACCCCCCAACACCCGTCACCATCCCCGCAGGCAGCCCACACCACAAGGGACCCCCCAACACCTGTGACCATACCCCACAGGCAGCCCACACCACAAGGGACTCCCCAACATCCGTGACCATACCCCGCAGGTAGCCCACACCACAAGGGACCCCCAACACCTAATACCATACCCCACAGGTAGCCCACATCACATGGGACCCCATCACCCGTGACCATACCCGCAGGCAGCCCACCCCACAAGTGATCCCCCTATCACCCGTGACCATACCCCATAGGCAGCCCACATGGGACCATACCACACAGGCAGCGCACACCACAAGGGACCACCCCCCAACACCTGTTGTTAGGGAGAATTCTCTGTTTAGGCTGAATTTCCTAACCTAGTGAGTCCCCCAGCAGCTTTGCTGGATTTCTGGAGTTTGTTTTTCTCCATCCTGCCAAGAGTGAGACTCTTTTCTCCCACTCTTGGACATGAATGTGGTTGATTCCTGTGAATGTCAATGTGTTCTATGGGCTATGGGGTCTTTTACTCCATAGGGTCTCATGTGTTTTGCTATGTGTGTTACACTGCACCCTCTGTGCCGTAACACTGGGGCGTCCTAGAGGATCCCCACCATAGACTCCATACCCAGGGACTGACTACTGTCTCCCAGGGCATGTAAAGTCACCATTGGCTTTACTAGACCTACATTTACTAACAGAACTAGTACAAACCATCCTATTGTGGACGTACTAGTAGGAGTAATTCGATTACCCTGGGTCTGTTATTCGAGGGGGCACTGTCCCGTCCCCCCTCGTCGAATTTTGGCTGGTGGCAGTGGAAACTACTTGTGATATTCGACCCCGAATATAACTCTATGGTATTCTTCCCATTGTTGGAGGCTAATACTTTTTCCCGCCGGTTTATTTGTCTTAAATAAATCTACCGGTCGGTATTTTCTTCCAGAACTCGGTTTTTAAAATGGCGTCTGTGTTCACCTCTGTAACTCCGAACCAAAGGTTGAGCCCTTTGTGCCACCCCGCTCACCACTTAGCGTGTTTTGATTGACAGCTAAGCTGAATGAATGGGGGTTTTCTGCATAAAAGCATGGCTTTTGGGACTGGATCTTCAGAAGTCGCCACAGGACCTAAGAATCCGACGAGGGTAAAGCTGAGCCGACCTGCAATGACGACACCTCCGGTGGAGCCCTGCTGAACCGACTCACCACTTCCCGACGACAGAGGAGATCTCCCGGCTGGAGAGTGTTCTTCCCCTGACTGGTGGGAACAACCAGTCCCTTTGCTTTTTCTTCGCTTCCAGGGCGTAGTGGTCAAATTGCCCGTGCTGAGCACCCCGGCAACCGGATAGCCACTAGCCCATACCGCGACCAAAAGGTGGTGCCTTGTGACGGAGCACTCTGCGGCTGGTCTCTTCCCTGGTGGTGCAACGATCTTCAACTTTCCTTCGACGACGAGATCATCTCATCTCTTGGCAAAGCCCCGACTTGCATCCAGCACCAGGAACAACTGCCCCCGCCGGAGCTGTCTCTCCACATACAAGGTACCGTGTCCGCCTGGCTTCCCTGGTGACGGTTAGAGTGAGGTGTCTTAATCCTTGCCTACCCATCGGGTCGCCTCCAGACCTTCTTAACTGTTTGTTCAAAACTGGTCCAACCTTTCTGCGACAATTTGCTACAAAGACTTGAAGTGCATTTCCACTGTGATACTTTTTTTGGGACATATCGCCTTGCCTCTCACCGAGTGGGCCTGGCCTCTGAACTTTGTGATGCACAGTAGACCCTGCCTTACTTGCCTTGCATTTGCTTCTTAAAAGAGTTGGTACCGAGTTGGTTTCATACCCTGCCTTTTCTCTCCCGTTCTAACGAATATTAGAGTGCCATCTAGGTTAAAGCATTTACCTCTGTCTGCAGATAAGTGGTGCCGTTGAACCTAGACTTGTCGAACTATTGTTAGAGGAGTGATATACGTATAGTAATTGTAATTGAAGTTGTTTGCCGTATTAGTGCCAGTGTGTTTTTCATAGATGTATTTTTATAAATAAATAACTATATATCTTTACACCGAAGCTCTGTTCCGTGTTTGCTTGTTCTACTGTGTAAATTGCCCTATTTTGTATACTCCACATACTGCCTAACTCTTCTTGAGGGAAGTGTCACTGCTCAGCCACAGCTACCAAGTGAATCTGTGTGGTACAGACTGCTACCAAGTGGGTTTACTGCCAAACACCTGTAGGCCTAAATCTTTTGAAGTGGTCCCAGAGGGAACTGCACAGGTTTCCGCTTAGCACCTGTGACCATACCCCGCAGGCAGCCCACGCCACAAGGGAGCCCCCATCATCCGTGACCATACCCCACAGGCAGCCCACATGGGACCATACCCTGCAGGCATCCCACACCACATGGGACCCCCCAACATCAGTCACCAACCCCGCAGGCAGCCCACACCACAAGGGAGCTCGCCAAAACACCCGTGACCATACCCCGCAGGCAGACAACACCACAAGGGACCTCCCCAACACCCGTGACCATACCCGCAGGCTGCCTACACCACAAGGGAGCCCCCATCACCCGTGACCATACCCGCAGGCAGCACACACCACATGGGACCGCCCCATCACCTGTGACCCTACCCCGTAGGCAGCCCACACCACAAGGGACCCCCAACACCTGTGACCATAACCCCAGGTAGCCCACACCACAAGGGACCCCCCCAACAGCTGTGACCATACCCCACAGGCAGCACACATGGGATCATACCCCACAGGCAGCCCACACCACAAGGGATCCCCCAAAACCCGTAACCATACCCTGCAGACAGCCCACTCCACAATGGACCCCCCAACAACAGTGACCATACCCCTCAGGCATTCCACACCACATGGGACCCCATCACCTGTGACTACACCCCGCAGGCAGCCCACACCACAACGGACCCCACCAACACACGTACCACAGGCAGCCCATATTCGCGGCTGATGGCAGCACGCGCTGCGCTTTCCACGCGATTTGGCTGATGCGAGCGGGGTACGCAAGGCCCTTTTCACGCGATTTGACTGGCGTGAGCAGGGTACGTGATTTTGTGGGTGTACGCAAGGCCCTTTTCATGCAATTTGATTGACGTGAGTGGGGTACGCGAGGCCCTTTTCACGTGATTTGACTGGCGGGAGCGGGTTATGCTCTGATTTTTCACACAATTGTGATGGAGGGGGGCTGTGTGCTGAAACACGGATGGCGCTGGGGCTTGCACCATATTGGACATTTCACTGTCTTTTTCCTGCGAAAGGGGTGGTGTTTGGGGCGTTTTGACCCGGCTGGCACACGTGTGGCACACGCTTCCTCTCTGCGTGTGGCGCTTTGCGGTGCTTCTGCACTGGATTCTATGAATCAGACCCATAATGTGTAACGATGATGAGATAGACCCAGGGCCTGAATGCAGAAAATACTGAAGTATTGTCAGAGTGGAAGTGAGGCCTAGCATTTTGTATTTGCTGTTGGGGGTGTAGCAGCATGGCATAATGAAAAGTTTGAATCATTTTCCCTTTCCGAAGTCCCAGCAGTGAAGCTATGAATAATGGCACTCACCCCAAGCAGATAATGGCTTAATTGTATCACGCTGTAGGCCTCGAAGCCAGAATGGAATGTGAACGGTAGAGCGAGGTTAGGACTGCGCCCGTTCCCAAGGACAGCCCATGAGAGCCAAGTTAGAGGTCTCGACCTGCCAAAATGCTTGCTCTACATTTAGGGCACCAGCGCACCCTGGAACATTAGCCATCCCGTTTGAACTGCCAGACAGCTGGAAAATAGAGCACCTAAATTCATCAAAGTTAGGCCAATTTATGTGGTCCGCGCGAGAGTCTGGAGGTGTACTGCGGTGGGCAACATTTAGGACATTGCACCTCTGGCGACTAAACATATTACAATGAAGTTCATGGGAAATAATTGGTACTTGCCAAAACGTACCCAACTCAAATCCTTTCTTAGAAGTCTATAGCATCAATATATAGCACAAACTAAGCTCGTTGGAGGATATTTAAAAGTGCAGGATCTGATTATAAATTTACCATTTTGGAAGCAAAAAGGAATGTCTATGCCCAACAAATTGAATCTGCATCTAATTCCATGAACAGACGTGTTTTAAAATACTAAGAGGGTTAAAGAATACTAAGAGGGTTAAGTAACACTTGGATTACTACCTCCTCCATGCTCTAATCTCTTACTTGGTTCAACAAAAAGAATGTAATCTTTTTAGTGACAAAATCAACAAGATCAGATCATGTATTCATCCCCCCCTCATCTACCTGGCCTGACTCTCCTCTGAACAACCATCCCCATTCAACCCTCGGCCCTATCAACCTTTTTTTAGTTCTTCATTGATTGAGAGGATATTAGATTTCACTCCCAGTTCTATTATTGAAACCAGATATATACTTTAAGTGTGAAACCAACTAGTTAACCAGGTAACACGTATAGCTAATTTATTACCGAAGAATGTACAGCCCTTTTACTGAATGTGTACTTTATGGATTGCCCTGTCCCAGATGTGTTCAGACAAGCGTGGATCACAACCCTACTGAAGAAGCCTACTTTAGACCCCGAGCACTGTTCAATCTATCGCCCCGTTACCAACACTTAGTTTGTCTTAAAGATTATCAATTATCAACCAGGTGGCCACTACTCAACTGCAGGCCTTTGTAGGCAAGCATCAGATTCTAGGCAATTAACAAATCTGGTTTTCACCCAGAAAGGAGGGCAGAACATGTACTCCTGGACGTAAAAGACTCTCTCTTCCACATAAGCGATAATGACCATGTTGTCCTCTTGATGCTTCTTAATCTTTCAGCAGCATTCAATACCATTGACCATGCTATGTTGTGCCATTACTTCAGAGAAATAGCTTTAGGCTCCCAGAATGCTGCCTTGTGGCATATCTCCTTTCAACGTAGTAGAACATCTCATGTGAATACCAGGGAATAGCTTGTGCAAAGATGGTAAATTGCGGAGTACGTCAAGGCTCTTGAAGTTCCCCTATTTTCATCAATCTACTTATGAAACTACTAAATGACTTCCTTTAAGACCTGGGCGCTTCATTCCAAAACTACTCTTATGATGATCAAATCGTCTTCTGTTTAGACAGTGATTTTCAGGCCATTGTTACGCATATTCAGGCCATCTTTAGTCGAGTGGAAAGGTGGATATCTAAGAACTGGCTAGGATTGAATGGAGAAAAGACCGAGATTTTCTGGTGGCTCCTCCTCACCGGTTACATTCAGCAAAGGAGGTTTACCCCTTGCAGGTAATTCAATTAAAGTTCAGTCCAGTTAAAAAACAAATATTTTGGACTCAGCTCTATCATTAAATCCTCAAATAAACCATGTCTTGATCAAAAGCAGCTACTACCTCATGTTATTCTGACAGGTTAGGCCGGTACTCTCTGATACACACTGTGCTACCACAAATAAAGCCATTATTGGTTTCAATTAGATTATGCAGGTACAATGAATTTCACCATACATCGCTTTCAGGTATTGTAAAATACAGAGGCCCAGATCGATATCAACACCAAGTGGTCGGCCCACATTAGCTAGGTTTTGAGAAAGGCAAACCTGCTTTCAGTGAAGAAATGGGTGTAGTTTAAATGGCTAACACTGGCTTATAAGGCTCTCTTTGGTGAAGGTGATATAGGGCTTTTTAGCCTCATAGAGCTTCAACTAGGAACATCATAGTTAATTACTTGAATCTTTCCCGAGCTATGGGCGGGTCTTGCTTGGACCTGCCGTGTAAATATTGTAATGAATTGTCAGAAAACACTCACAATTGCAATGATTTCCTTCTCTTCAGAAAAAAAGTGGAGCCATACCTTTTTCAATATTGCTGTACGCCACTCCCCCCTGTTTTTTTCATGAATCAAGCCTCGTTCAAAGTGCCATGATCCTCCACAGAAACATACATAAACACAGAGATTGAGCGAAGGTTGTTGTGACTACGGACAGAGGCGTAGACAGGGTAGGGCCTGAGCGGGCAAGGCCCACCCAAGCTCTTCCAATGCCCACTGGGCAGTGCTGTGTGGACATTTACAGATGTTAATGTCACTGCAGTGGACCCGCTACATTAGCTTCAGGACACACTTGTCAGACAATCCTGGCTACGCCTCTGACTACCGACAAGCACAGAAAAGAGAAAATCCTATCACTGAAAGTTCCCATGTCGGTTCTATGTGATTCCATCAGGTTTTTTACAATGCAGGAGAATTCATCAAATGTGTATTTTCTTTTTTGACATTTTGCCACAAATGTATGTGGGGGTGGGGGACCTCCCACAGCCCCCCAGTTCCCTCTACTTTTTATCACCCTGTCCCCCCCACTCCCACATACATTTAGAGCAAAACTTGATGACAAAAATGCGATGGATTCTCCTTCGATGGAAAATCCACTGATGCAACCTCCCTATCCAACCAGGGCAGTGATGGCCTATGAAGCAGCAGGAGTGTATTCAACTTCCAGCAGCGATCCTGTGGTCTAGATGCAAAAGAAAGGGGAGTGGCAGAGTAGTTCAAACTGTGAGTAACCTCTGAAGGAGCCTTCTCAGGAACTGTTGGATTTTGATGGTTGAGTTAGAATTGGGGCAGACTTTTAAGAATATGTTTGGAGAACTTTTGAGTTGGTCATTGTTGATATTTTGGGTAGTCAGGAGGCACAGTACTCATTAAGACTAGGTTGAACCTTTGTGTTGACCTTTTCATTTGAACATTACTTTGTACACTAGAGTATCGCTGGAGGGGCAAGGAGTTTTTAAACTATGATTTAAACATGCATGGTGTTGAGCACCACCCTTGGAAACCCCACTATACTTTGGTACATCCTCGATATGTCTTTACTTAGAAGATCCATTATCATTTCTAGGGAAGCCTGATGAATGTGTTCAGTATGTCATTGCTCAGGCTTTCCATGAGGGGTGTTAGAGTTGGGCTGGTGAGCCTTAACAACATGAGACAAGCCTAACAACCCAAAACCAAGTCCATACTAAAGGTCATTCAAACCTGCCTTGAGTCGGGGGGGCGCTGTTGCGCCGAAGCAAGATGGCTGCCTGGGTGTCGAGCTCCGGACTGCGATAGCACATATTCTTGGATATTTCCTCGCAAATACAGCTGGGCCATTCTCAATTGCTGTGGCTGCTGTAAGAACCTGCGTTCTACATCCACGCCGACTTTCGGGCTGGGGGACCCCCCGAGAGCATAGCTGTGGCCGTTGAAAAATCAGGGCCGTAGACACCGGACTCACCTCGTGCAACAGCTCCAGCGAGAGCGGCTCCACTTTGTCACCCAACACCCCGCCGCAAGCGGGCTTCGTGTGGGAGGGGCATCTTGGCCCGGGGAGCGCGCCGAGTTGCTGTGATCCTGTCAGGACTGCTCAGCGTTCTCCTTCGCTTTGCCCTACCAGCGCACCCAAACCTCCTGGATGCCCTGCCCGAAGATCGCTCCCAGCTGCCACAGCCTGTGGGCTGGATCCTGTGGCGCCTGGTGCCCCTTTGCCCTGGACCGGATGCCGTGGGTGGACGGAGCCGCCGCGGCTGACTCCGCACTGGTATACTGCTCGCCTGCCCTCCTCCCGCTCCCCCCTGAGGCGCACCTGTAACGGCACACGACAAGGTAAGGGGGCCAGGGGGGCTGGGAGCGGACTGATCCTCCGGAGCTGCGGCACTGGCTCCTACGGCCGTGGGCCTGCCCTAGCTCCCCTCTCCCCCTGCTCGTGGGGAGCAACTGCTGGCGACCACTGGACTCTCTACCCACATCGCCGGGAGGCATCTGTGACCCGGGTGCTCTGTGTTGGGCGGCCCGGGACCCAGACACTGCAGCGGCCTAGACCCTGGGGAGTCTCCCCCCGTGCATACATTGATCTTACTACAATCCTCCTGGAGGGCCATCACGTGATTCCCCCCTGTCGCGTACTGCCCATCCCTCCAGGAGATCGAGGCATTGTGGGGGCACCCCGAATTTGGAACGGACCAGGGAGCACCTCCTCTATACATCTCCATCACCAGGACGGGGAGTTACTGCCCCCACGGGACGCAACCACTGGCAAACTACTGTGAACTGGGGACCCCCTGTATGGCTGAGGTTTGTTGGGGTGGCGAACACAGAGGCCAGGGACTTTTCTGAGGCCATACTAAGCCATGAGCCGGACCCTGCTTAGCCAGCCTTGTGAGCCTTAAATAGCGCCAAACTCTCTGATTGCTACACGTGCACCAGCCGCGAACGGTGCCCAGCCCTGATCTCCAGCACCTGCCCCGTACAGTACCGGCCCCGGGGGCCTGCGCTGCCGGCAGTCGCATTCTCACCAGTTCTACCCTATGGGATACCCCGCTGCTGCTGCCGCGGACGCAGGTCTAGTCCATTGGTGAAACCTCTGCCTGCGCCGATTCCGAAGAAGGTCAGAACTGAAGGTCTAGTACTGCGGCACACACATACAGGCTTAAAAGAAGCCTTGGAGCATAACTTAGCCCTAAGCAGGATATCGACCCAGCAGCCCGAAGGTCCACACAACTACCAACCTTAATACCCCTGGTTCTACAATTGCTGCTGGGGAACTCCACCACCACTGATCACCCGCACTCTCCCTGGCTCCTAGATCCCAGCCCCGGTCCTCACCATGACCAAAGGAGCCGGTGCCGGGAAAAAGCAAAGTTTGTTAAACATGTTCACTAACGCTGTCCAAGCCGGCGTCCTATGCCCCTGAGGAGGCGCCCACCACCTCGGCCCCTTCAGCCTCAGACGACTCACAGAAGATGCTGGAGTATATCCGGGATGGATTCACTACACTGCATAATAAACTGGACGCTATGAATGGGACCATCTCCTCCATAAAAACCCATATCGAAAAAACAGACGGACAAGTCGCTGAAATTGAAACTAGGGTGGGTGCCGCTGAGGATGACCTGGACTCTCTCCGCGTTGCGATCTCCACACTTACCAACCGGATATCGGCAGTGGAGAAGAAATATAATGATCACGAATCCCGCTCGAGACGAAATAACCTGCGCATTGTCGGAATTACCCAAGGACAATATCATGAGCCCATGGAGGACTATGTGGAATGCATCCTCATGACACTCCTGGATGCCCCTAAACTCTCCCCGCAGTTTACAATTGAGATAGCACACCGATCCTTGACCGCAAAACCCAGACCAGGTGCTCCCCCACGCCCAATCATAGCCAGGATCTTGAACCGTGATGCCCTCCTACGAGCAGCCAGGATCAAGGGAGAACTTCTTCTTGGGTCGGCTAGGATCCACCTCTACCCGGACTTCTCCGTGGCGGTGCAGCGGGAACTCCAAACCTTTGCAGCTGTGAAAAAGAGACTCTGAGACTTGGGAGTCAAATACTCCATGCTGTTCCCTGCAAAATTAAGGACTGAACACTCCAATAAAACCTTTTTATTCACGATCCCGGAGGAGGCTTCTAAGTTTCTCGATGAGCATTTCCCTGGCTGATCCCTCGTCACCACAGTGGAAGTTCAGTCTGTTATGATATCTACCAAGTCGGCCTAGGCCAGCGATGGGCCGTAATCAGCCTTGCTCATAATAGTGACTGTGCCGTCCAGGAATGCATTGGTTGTTAGTTTGTTTCCTCTTGTTAAGCTGATTCTCTATTCTCCGGTCCTCTTATGACACATGATCTTATTGTGTTTAGCAATTACCGATACCCCAATGCTTCCCCAGGTCTAAGATATGCACATAATCGATTCACCTGATCCCTGACGTGATACCGGGGACATGATTACGTCCACAATTATAGTGTGTAATGTCTAATCCTTACGGGAATGCATTAACAGGTTGTTGTAACCCTCTTGGCTCTCCCAATAATCCTTTGCATGCGTAACCTACGCTAAACACACTAGCTAATCCAGCTGTATTGGTGATCTCCTTACCCTCTCTCCAGTCCACTGCGCCACTGCTAGGCCAGCTAACAGGCCCCCAGGCGCTGATGCCGAGAAGTTTGTTGTTGCTATGGTTGGGTTGGGGTTTCATTCCTCAGGTTGGGGGAGGGATGTGGGTGGGGGTTGGGGGGATGGGATGTTATGTTAAAAAAGTCTTGACAACCAACAGAGAGGCCACACATGACACATTAATACAACACAGATTCATAGATAGGGTGACACACATGCCTAGGTCGAGATGGCATAGACTAACCCGAACCCATAGAATAGAACTTAAACAATCCTTCCACGCCAATGGCGGATACCAGCTTAACCTTCATGAACTGGAATGTGACGGGTCTAGGCAACTATAAAAATATGCAACTGTGACGTTAAAATATACGCTAAACTACTGGCTAACCGTCTGGCCCCATTCATGCCCCACCTCATTCACCCCGTCCAGGCAGGTTTTGTCCCAGGTCGGTCCACATCCCTAAACCTCAGAAGACTTTTCAATGTGATTAGCAGGATCAATCCAAATACGCAGGCGGTGGCAGCCACTTTGGACATGCAGAAGGCATTCGACTCAGTGTTTTGGGAGTATCTATGGCTAGTCCTGGAAAAATGCAAATTCGGCCCCAACTTGCAGACCTGGGTCAGACTCCTCTACACCAGCCCAGTGGCCAGGGTCCACACCGAGGACAGATGTTCCACCCTCTTCCAGATAGCCAGAGGGACGCGACAGGGATGCCCCTTTTCTCCGCTAATATTCGCGATAGCTATGGAACCCTTTGCAGACATGATACACCAGTCACACTCCCACAGGGGCTTGCGCACATCGGGACAGGCCGATATTGTCTCCTTATACACCGACGATGCCCTTCTTTACATCCGCACCCCAGAAACTAACCTTGCCCCAATCCTGAACGATGTGGCCCGATTTGGGTACATACCTGGGCTGAAAGTTAACTGCTCTAAGTCGGCCCTATTTCCGCTCTTAGACACCACGCAACCACCCTCAGGCCTAAGGGCTTTCACTTGGTCTCAATCCAAAATCACTTACCTAGGGGTATTGGTTTGCCGGCATGCAGAGAAGTTGAGCGTCGACAACTATCAGAATTACCTTGCTAACCTGACTACCAAAACCGCTAGTTGGGCTAGACTCCCCATCTCCCTAGCTGGTAGAATCGGAATACTGAAAATGGTAGTGCTACCTCAACTCCTATACCGATTCACCAACCTTCCGCTATGGCCAGGCGACAAATTCTTGAAGACGCTATGCGGCATAACTAACACCTTTCTCTGGCACTCCGGTGCAGTCCACCTCAAACTAACTACACTTACCACCCCCAAGGAATTAGGAGGGTTCGGCGCCCTCGACTTTCGCAGGTACTGGGCGGTAGCCCAATCCCAATTTGCTTCCCATTGGTTCGACGCCGTAAATCCCCCTCCTCATGTCCGACTTGAAAAACTGAAGGTTAGTGAGCAATCTATTGGTTCCCTCATTGTCAAACCCGTCCCGCCTGATCTTGATTCAGCAGACCCCGTTGTTAGTACATCCCTTGCACTTACCAAAGTATGGGCAATGGTTGCTACGCCTCACCCATTTCACTGGGACCTCCGCCTCTGGAATTTCTTCCCTGATGTTCCATACATTCCTCAGTCCATTGTGTCTCGCTGGACTGAGGCTGGTTTCTTGACTCTTCGCGATGTCTATGAACGGGGCAATTTTCTCGAGTGGTCAGACCTCCCTCTCTCCCTAAGGCGTAAACCATCAGCATGGATACAATACTCCTCGCTCCGGAACAATCTTAAAGCCGGATACCCCGGTTTTCCCACAGTGCCACCAGACGATCCCATAATTGCTGAACTCCGTTCCTCTGATTCCTTCAGAGGGAAGGTATCAAGACTTTATAATCTACGACAGACCAGAGCCGCCCCCACTTTTACCAACCTAAGACTTAAATGGGAGGAGGATCTCGGAGTCGAGATTACCGATGAACGCTGGTCCTGAATGTGCGCGCATGCCCAGGAAGTGTCCTACAACTCTAAGTTCAAATTACTGCAGTTTAAGGTGCTGCACAGATATCACCACACGCCAACTAAACTGCATCACATGTTCCATGAACTCTCACCTAAATGCCCCAGATGTGGCACTGACCAAGCCACTTACATTCATATGATCTGGCACTGCTCACATCTGACGCAATACTGGTACGAAATATGCTCCACAATATCAGACATACTCGACTATACCATAGACCCTTCTCCTATGCGCTGCCTCTTCCACGAACTCCCCAAATTGAAACGTGATTCTAGGAAATTGGCAGGTCTCTGCATGGTGCTGGCAGTACGCTGCATAATATTGTGCTGGCTTCGTCCTAGTGTGCCCACGCACACGCAGTGGCTCAGGGCAGTCACCTGGGCGTATGATACCGAGGAGGCCTGGGGGGCACTACAACATCCCCACTCGAGACCAAGGGACATTTGCCATCGATTTCGTGAATACATGTCTGCCTTGACCTCCAACTCAGATTCAGAGACTTCCCCTCCTTCCCAATCCCCTCAGTGATCCCCCCTGTGATTTCTTTCCTCGTTAGCCCTGGTCGCAATATATCCTTTATCATCCATCCCATGTGATCTGCATGTTAATTTCGCACTGTACTGTAAAGTCTCCATGTCATAATTTGCAAATTGATGTCATGCTGTGCCCATCTCTGTCCTGTTTTTATGTGTGTTGTCAAGTCGAATAAATAAAGCTTTTTTAAAAAAAACCTGCCTTGAGTCCAGATTACCATCACAGGACAAAGGCCTGGACTTGTTTTGCAGAGAACAGAAATTCATCCTGGCAGGAGTCCAAATGTGATTTAGTAATGGGATTCAGATATAGCTTCACCCTAGGACCAATGGAAGGGGAGCCCCTAAATCCTGCCTGGCATTGCAACATACCGTAGATGGTAAGGCAGAGTAATCCATGCTGATTATCGAGATGAGATCAGGGTAGTGATTGTAACAAAAGGGTATAATGATTGCGCAGTCCAAGTTAAGTATCCCATCACCCAGCTCATTTGCAAGCCTATCAGTCTTCCAGGAGTTAGGGGAACTCACCTCCTTAGACCCAACTACACAAGGTGGAGCTGGATTTTGGTTAATTTCACTACCTCACCCAGATTTGCAAGCATCCAAAGAAACAAGTCTGCTTTTAAAGATGCAATCAGATGGGTAATGCCAGAATCCTCCACAGTGAACCTAACAGGGTTGAATTTAATTTTTATTGAGGAAAAAAGGGGCTTTTATACTATGTGAAGAACAATCTGAAGGGCAAAGGCAAGCCATACTATAAACTCTTGTTTCCAGACCCATTTGAAAGGGAAGTCATGGAAACAGCCCAGGAACACTTAACTGCTGCTCACCAAGGAGTGGTCAAGACACAGGACCACGTGCTATCCTGCTTTAACTGACTGAGTGTGCATAACTACATCAAACAGTACATGGAGGAATGTACCATCTGCCAGAAAACATTTCACCAACTCTTGCCCAAAGCACCACTCCAACCGCTTCCAATCATTGAGATGCCATTTTCCCAAAACGGCATCTATATAGTTGGTTCCCTTGAACCTTCCAACATGATGTTAAGTAAATATTAATAATCCTAGTTTACACTACCTGGTATCCAGATGATGTTCCTTTAGGTATAACACTACACAACATGCAATGGAAAGGACCTTTATCCATCTTCTCAAGGGTGGGATTCCCAGAGGAAATTCTAACGGATGAGGGCAGCATAAGTTAATGGTAGAACATAAAGAACTTATGGGACTAGAACTATTCATCTTTTTACATGGCGTAAAGAAGTCACCAGGGACTGAGTTATTCCAGCTACTTGCTGATGTGCCTCCCAGTGGGTGGTTGAGGAGGGATCCTGCCAGCTTGCTTTTCCCCATGATGCACAGTAGACCCTATTTCTAAGAAGCCCCCCAGTCTTGAGACTGCTGAAGGTCAAGTCATCCAGTTGTATGGGAAGGAATCAGACCATCTTAGAAGCAGCGGGCCCAAGACTTAAACAACCAGAATGCCCAAGACCAACAAGAACCGGCTCCAGGAGTGGAACCACTAAGTTGTAAAGAATCGCAGAACTCAGAATTACGCTGTGGAACAAACTATAACCGTGGGAGAAACGTACTGAATGGATCGTACTGTCTGAAAGCAAAGTGTGGAATTATCCAAAGATCTGGCCTATATAGCACAGTCTGCATACCAGAGATTGCATTGTGTCACGGAAACAAAGGAAATCCAAGATGGCGGCATACGTTTCCAATGCCTTTGAAGTCTTGCGACGCCAATTTACCCAATAATTACTCCTATCAGGTCAATAGCCAATTCAGAGCTTGGGCTAATAATAGGATGAGGAGGAAAATTAGGAATTCAAAAGGATTGACCAATCCCGACAAGAGATCCAAAATGACCATCAGAATAACCATTCAGGAAGTGTCTTGAAAGAATCCAGCATTTTAATAGGATAAGGCAAATGTCAATAGTGGCAACAATATCAGTGCACAGGGACATGCAACACACAACTCGCTTGATATAAGGGGAAGCATGGGAGGAGATATGCAGCTGTGAGAAGGTGGAATACTGGAAAAACCTGAAGAGTATCACTACGCGGCAAAAAGTGGAAGAAACCCTGAAGATTTCTGGAAGTAGGCAGTGCCTCGAAACCCCTTGTCATACGTGGTTATGAATGAGATTTGCAAACTATACAGTTTTCTTTAATTGATTCATGTGCATTTGAAAGCTGTGATTTCACATTGGTACCAGTTTCTTTCCTCTGAACGTGTATAAGCATATCTTACCTTTCTATGTACTTTCAAAATACCGTCCATGCAGGTCACAGCGCAATGATGTCATGTTTTGATGCCATAATACAAGGGACACAGTTTCCAAGTTGGCGCAATTTTTAATGCAGGCTTTATTGTAAATTCACCATGTCCCTAGGCACGTTTCTTTTCCACATTAAAGGTATTTCAAAAATTTAAATGTGGGTTACAAATGATAATTTTGTTTGATGAGTAAACTTTACATTTTCCAATTTCAGTAATGCGGTTTGCTTTTTTCCATTTGTTTTTTGGCTGTCATTTATTTGCTGTATGCTGTATTATATGAATGAAATGAAAATATTATATGTCTGCATTTCAGTGTCACTATTCTTAAAATCATGCCGACAGTTATATCTCTTTTAAAATTGTACAAAAGTAGTTTAATCTGAATTGATAGCACTAGCAGCGGTTTATGTATTTTAATAGGGTTTCATTACATAATGTGTGCAGACATTTCCCTGATGAAGTATGAGTTCATAGAACCTGCAGTGGATTTCTGTGTCTGTCCTCTTGGACTACATGATAGCATACGACATGGAATATTGAAATCTTAAATAATTGGATTTATATATTGTTGAATGAATTGTTCGCGTGTTATAAACAGAGGTGGTATTTACCACGAAAGTACACTCTGCACCTAGGAAGCATTGCCTGATTTTTTTTTTGTTTGATTATCATATTGTTCCCTACATTGCAACTGGGAATACTGCTTCAACCAAATACACAATTAAGATATATTGTATAGTCATAATTACATATCAACAATTGATTACATAGCGCTGCCCACTTTCATTGGTTTTCCAAATAAAGAGGAGGCCACAGACAGTGTCTGGGTGTAGGTGCATTAGTAGCTCAATGGGCAACATGTATGGGAATTTGGCTATCAACGCAGTAGAAATGTTGCATTAATGTGTAGCCACAACTACAACATGCAGCTTCCAGCAACCCACTGCCCAACATACTTTCTAGGTGAGAAATCATGCTTTTCGAGCACCCTACACCTGGGAGCACGTGGGAATCGCACCAAATAGGAGTTACAGCTACCGGGTAACTTCAGTAGATGTCCCTCTGACAGCACAATACATTCAAGTAAACAAAAAAGCCTACAAGTGTTTAGGGGATTTGGAATTACCAGATTGGAACCAATGGAACCAAAAATGTAATTCGACGGAAGTTGATGGCAGTACCTTTCAATGAGTGCGTACATGGCTTTTGATGTCAATACTTATCGATGACGTGGATCTTTGAAGGGAATAACTGTTAATAGTACACACAATTAGGCCTTTTGCTAGCGTGGCCTGGGCATAGTTTGAGTACCTTTGGCATTTGATGAAAATACATAGCACTGTTGTGAGAACCTGTGGTGTTTATGGCAATATATGGCAATGCTGTGAGTACATGAGCTTTTGCTAATAATGCCTTGCAATGGTGTATTAGGCTATTGCACTCCAATATCTCTTAACGATGAGAGTATGAGGGCATTTGATGGCAATTCCTGGTACTTGGGGAAGTACCTTGGCTTTTGATGGCAATACCTTCCGATGGTGTGAGTACCTTGGTGTTTGATGTGAATACCCATAAATTGTGTGAGTAATTGGATCTTCGATAGTAACTGGTTAGGGGAGTGTATCCCTGCACACATAGGGGTCGCTGGGGGGTTAGCTGGGGGGAGGAGGCAACGGGAGGGCTACTTTGTGCCTCCTAATTGGTGATCTCCCCCCCCTGACAAATAACTCTCCAGAAGCCTAAATAATGTAGCAGGTGATGGTCTAACACACCTTACTGGGAGACAGGTGTAGGTGGGCACACAATAGACAGCTTAAACCTTCACTTATAACTTGACCCGCCTCTTACCTGCCTCCACACCCCACTCTCCTGGGTTCAAGATTACCCCGGTTTACCTTACTATGAAGGTGGTGAGGGTAGGGCAGATCAGGTAGCTAGGGTAGGATCCTTAAATACCCCTAAGAGAAAAACACACTGCTAGAGTAATTGTCACACTAAAGGGAAGGCGTTCAAAGGAATGCTGGTGTACGGTTCTTTAGTTATTATATGTTCACTTATACACTTTTCCGGTACAACAGCAGGGTTTTGTGAGTTTTTGTATAAAAGGGGCAAACATAAGACACTATATACTACTTAACTTACTTCAAGCAGCTGTGTATCTAAAAAGTAAAACACAAAAATATAAAGTCCTTGAAAGTATAAAATAGTCTGTAAAAAAATAGTCTGTAAAAAGTCCATACAGGGACGTCATTTCACCAAAATGCATGGGTTAGCGGAAGTGACATCACATGACCCTTGACCTCTGATGACATAACAGGAAGTGATGTCTTTTGACACCCCCCCAGATCACTGGAAGCGATGGAACATGACCTTTTACCCCTTGACAAAACAGGAAGTGGCATCACATAGCATTGTTCCTAAATACACTGAAAAATATGGTTACAATATCACTGTGACGTGATAAACATTTCATACAAGAATGGATCACCACATGTATCGCAGAAAAAAAATGTTATAACTGTAACCTGCGAAAAAGATGCTTATTCTACTCCAAATGCTTTTTGGAGGATTTTGTCTGCATTGTGAATTTGAGGTGTTTAAGAACAGACTAAATCCGTGGCTCGCCCCTGAAGTGTACCTGAAATAAACCTTTAATGAGTCTAGCAATTATTGTATAGAATTATTTGTTATTCCTATTCTTTCTTATTTAGGGTCACTGCTCAAAGTGTTACACATGTGAAACCCCCTGTTTTTTTAAGAAGCCTGAACAAGAAATCCAGCCACTGTAGAAACAAAGATCCACATGGCATGGTTTACAGCCCAGAAGCTTACAATTCTAAAAAAATAAAAATAAAAAATAAAACATTTTCTTTTTATTTTTAGGGGTAGCATGGGAGACCACAGGGGTAGCAAGGAAGACCTTTGGCGACCCCTAAATGACGTCCATGACAGTGCACTGTATTTAAAAACTCTGTAAAACCTTACTTTCAAGACGACCTGGCCACAGCTGTCTCAAGGTTCCCGCTGCCGGCTCCCTAGATGTTTCTCATTCTCTCTGATGATGCTTCTTGTGGCAGACAACAGCAGGCAGCAACAGCCAACAGCCTTTGTGAGGGCCCCAAAGTCTTTAAATGGGTTGGCATGCGAACGTCTGGCAACCATTGCTAAAGAACCAGGGTAGCAGTTGCCTCCTTTGCCGCTGCACTCAGCGCCTTTATGTGAGATTTCATCTGTTAAACAGACTGTCCTTGACTATCATTTGGAACTGAGGTATGAGTGATATCTCCTTTGTTAAACTGACTCTTTTTGACTGGCAATTATTTAAAGCTGAGCTGGAAGTGATGTATATTCTGCTAAACACCACCCACCTCTAACTACACATTATTTGAAGCTGTGCTGGGAGTGATATCAGCTTGAATCAGAATAATGCAGTATTTTGCTAAGGGCAAGAGCATGTTTGCAACTGTTGAACATGAGTTAACTTTTTAGGAAAACTTGTATTGCATGAAACCTACTCTGAACATGCTTAATGTCACTTATATTTTTAATCAGCTTGATAACATATAGGTAATTTGACCAGTTGACCCTTATTTGATGTGCTACCATCCAGACCCACCGAGTTGTATTTGTGTCCCCGTCCCCAATACTGATTTCTAGTGACTCCACTGCTGGCACAGCATGGGAATTGTGTCTCTGACATAGGGAGCTGTGGGCAATGATGCCGGGCAGCTCACATGCTTCTCTTCACACACTCGACGCCTATTGTACTCGCCCCCTTCCCTGTGTGCTGCCCTTTCCAGTAAAAGCTATGCACACGCTTTGCTTTAGGCCTCTTGTGTATGAATGCGTGCAGAAGCGACGCATGCGCAGCAGTGGTAGCACTGTGAAAAGTCACGTGTGCACGTGAGAGGCAATCAAGATCAGGCCTATGTTCATGATGATGTGTTACAGGAAAAGACCCCTGATCCAAGCAAAGGGACTACTGGGGAGTCCCTGTCTGAGTCCCCACTCCCCCATTTACCACCCCCAGGGGGTGGATCACAGTGTGGGCGACTTACCCTGGCTCACAGAGCTCCCCCGTCTCCCAAATTCAGCACCATCCATCATCATGTGACCTTGTCACAGGCACTACCTACTGGGAGATCAGTGTTTAATGTGTGGATGATGAGCACCCTGCCAAAGGTTGAGTGCTTTCCTTCTAGAGTCTCGGATTGCCTTCATTTAGCTGATGCTTAGGGGAGCAACATGAAGAGAAAGATCTCTGTGACCTGTCCCACCGAGAAGGCTTTGGGTGCGGCTTTGGAGGGGCGGCGGGGCTGTTCAACGAATAACAGTTCTGAAGTTGTACCTCAATTTGACAAATAATCAGTGTTTTTTTTTACTATAGATGTTACATTGTCATTGTTGAATATGAATTGTCCTGTTGTATCCCTGATGTGCCTTCCTGTGAATGTGTTATCAGAGACACCAATTTCAGGTGATGACAAATAGAGGCAGCTTTATTCGTTGTCTTGCAAGTCAAGGAAAACCGCATCCTATATCTGTCAGAACTGACCACTCTAACCTGAACCAGCTCCAAACCCCACAAGGTCAAGGGAAAACGGCCGGCTTCGTTTTTGGTGGTAGGGCCCTTAGAAGTGAATGGGTGTATAAGGAGCTTTGCGGGTGAGGGTACTGATTGTGTAGTGGGTCTCACCCACCAAAATTGTGTGAGCTAAGAGGAATGTTCACAGCACCCACAGTACATAAGTCACTGTATGAAACACAACCTAATAGAATCTCTTTGAGCTAGCTCTGCCATGCAGTAATATCAAACCAGCATCTGACCCTTGCATTTCATTCCTCTTACCTTCAATACCTTCAACTCTCTCTTCCTAAATATCTTCCTTATCGAGCTCTTTGCTCATCCGCCTCCAACGCCCTGAGGGTCAGTCGCTTCTCCAAGCAGAGTTGGTGGTAGATCTCTTTCTTCGGCTGGGGCCTCCCACTGCAACATCCTCCCTGCCTCTCTAAAACTTGAGGAGAACCATCTCCGGTTCCGGAAGCACCTCAAGACCTTCCTCTTTGCTTCTGCTTTCTCTACTCCTCTCCCCTGCTGAACTCCTGGATTAAACTGAAACTGCACTGGTGACCTGGCTACCCTCTGATCTCAGTCCCAGGTCCTCTCCCCACCAGTTGCACACCTGCACTGCCCCTCTGGCAACCCTTGCACACAGGGGCTGTTTCTCTAACACAACAGCCCCTTACCAGCACTTGACACCTGATGTCTGCACTTACCCTTGCACTTGCCACAAGCTGGCCGCACTGCGTATTTATTGTTTTTATTTATTTATTTTACTGTTTATCCTATGTACTTCACTGCCCCTTCCCCCTTCCCCTCGCACTTTTCCCCTTCCCCCTCCCCTGCACTTGCGCAATCTCAATGTCATCTAGCCTAGTAAGATCGTTGTTGCTGTCTTCCCTCTGTTCCCCCTCCCTTGCCTCATCGCGCCTTGAAACACTTGTGTATGGGCGCGTTATAAATCCCATATCATATCATATCTTAAAAAATCGGATTGGCAAAGCCAACAGTTTTGTCATTTGACAGGCATTAGATAGACATTTATTTTGTATTTATTTATTTTGGATTTATAGAGCGCACTGCAGCCCACAAGCATCGAGGCGCTAAAAGGATACTTAAGAAGGCTTGCTTGAGGGTAACAATAAGCAGCCCAGTAAAAAATCTTTCAAACAGTTGCTTACAGGGATAAATTACACAGTACAATATTCTACATCGCATAATGTGTCCAGATCAGTGAAGTAGCATATGTAAAATATCGCACATGGATGATAAGCCCTTTAAACAAAGAGCCTAGTGCGGAATGCATCATGAGACTCGATTGATCTGATCTGGTTTGGGAGTTTGTTCCAGAGAGTGGCAGCCATTGTTGGAAAACTCAAACCCCCAGCACGCACTCTACGCGTGTGAGGAACCATGATGCGGTTGGCATAGGCGGACCTGGAATGTCTGGACGCTGTTTGTTTGGAGATCCTTTGCACTAGATACCTAGGTATGAGATAGTAAAGACATTTGTGGGCTAGGGCTAGTGTTTTGAAGACAACCCTTTCCTTGATGGGTAGCCAATGTACCTGACTCCTGAGTGCAGAGATGTGTTCCCTGCGCGATATGCCTGTTGCTATGTTGCCATCATCTATCCAGATACTTACACCATTTGTCATCTTTCGCCATCTTATCGCCAGGTCCTTGCAATCGTTTAAACCATGCATACATAAACGGTTGCCTTTGCTAATGCTTGTGCTTCCCCATCTTGCCTGCTGCATCTCCCTGCTTACCAGTCCTTCCTTATTTTAATCTGCATTTGTAAGGCGCTTATACAACAAGTAAATCCTTCTTTCCTTCCTCCTACCTTCAATGTGCCCCTGACCACTTGACTCACTGCTGAACTGTTGCTCCTCTGCTTAAACTCATCAATTGTCTTGATGTCCAGCGTTTTCCCTCGGACACTGGGATTCGTCTTTCCAGCTCACACCTCCCTGTGACGACATGAGAGTGATGTGGTTTCGAGGAAGGATCGCCCTTATAAGAATGATTCCAGCCGACAAGATAAGGGGCAACCACCCCCATCCTGCCCATGACAAAGAGAAAGGAAGGTCAAGAAATCATGTCCAGGTTCAAATAAATGAAGAATGTGAAAACGAGTGGGGGCGGTGGGTTGGGGAGGCGCGGGGGTGATTGGAACAGAAGATTGATCACATTTCAAAGTGCTGCTACAGTCTCATGAAAGGTACACAGCCGCCCGAAGAAAAGTTCTGGTATTGTGCTCGTCTTCCTGATGTGTGTTAGTAGCTTCTCCCACTCGCAACACACACCAGTGTGAATCGTACCTGCTCATGACAGAAAGCAGAGGTCAAAAGTGCATGTTAAGCCTCTGTTCTCTTTGCTGACACTAACAAGTGCCAGCACCTTCCACGCACGCAATTATGCAAATATAGGCACAGTAAACACAGAAGGGCTTTCAGTATAAAACCGAGAGCTATTGTCTTTGTCCACGAATGTCTGTGGCGTTGTTAAAACGCTGACATCCTGTGGTGACTACACATCTGTCTACCACCCTGATGCCGAGCATTTTCATCTGTCTGGGATTCGACAGACATAAATACTGAATTTTAAAAGAACAGATTATGGTTCTACAATTAGAAAAGCACAGGGCCAGTGAAAGTAAGGAGCGGATTTCTTTCTGTTTCTTCTTTATTAGTATTATTATTATATATGCTTCTATAGCGCTGTAAACCCACAGGCATCAGGGCGCTGAGACACACAATAAGCACATAGTGATTTAGACATCCAGATCTCTGGTTCCGGTGGATATCGGAGGACTATTTAAATAGGTGGGTTTTCAGGAGTTTTCAAAATTGGAGGTGATTTTCTTGGCTTCTCAGAATTATCGGAAGGGCATTCCATATCTGAGCCGCCTTTACTGTGAACGATCTGCCCATACCGGATTTGAGCCTGTATTTCTGTTCGACTAATAGGTTCTTACCAACTGAGCGAAGATGTCTCTTGGGTGTGTAAAATTCAATATTTTTCTTCAAATATTGGGGCGCTTTGCCAAAAAGTCATTTATGTACCAAGGTGAGGGCTTTAAATTCAATCCTGTCTTTGACTCTAAGCCAGTGGAGAGATTCTCTCGCTGTGTTCACATGGTCTCTTCTAGCCAATTGTTTTACAATCCTGACCGCGTCATTTTGTATGACTTGACAAGTATGTATGTCTTTGGCGCTTCCCCCTATCAATAGGGCATTGCCATAGTCCAGCCTGGATAGCACTACTGCCCTGGCAATGGTAGCCATGTTGTTGTCATACAAGAACGGTCTGATGGCCCTCATTAATCGCAGATAATAAGCAGTGTTCTTACGTAAGAGATTCGCCTGAGCCTCTGAATTAACCGAGGAATTCTGCAGTGGGGCTCCCAAAGCACAGGCCTCCTCCACCGCCAGCTCTATTAGAGAAAGAGAGCGGACTGTCCTCTGTCCTGCTTCATCTCACTGGAGCAGGACAGAACTATCTATAATTCCATTCTCTTGGCCAGCACAGAAACCACACGGACTTTCAAGCATCAAAACACCACAATATATGCGTCATTTATTTTAATAACATAGTTTCTTATTACTCCTGGACTAGCAAATTCTTTCCAAATAGGGAATATTTTTTAACTTTATTTCGAAAGGACACATACTATACAAAGTTGTGTACTGCAAACCTCCGGCTGAGGTGGTTTTCAGGGACGTTTTGTGGTTATTCAGGTCCATAGAAGGGTGCTGGTCCCAGAATGGGCATAGAAATGGGACATTAGATCTCTCCTTTGCTTAACAAACAACTTGGGCCAATAATCCATCTCTTCAATCCATTTTTACGGTTTCCGAATCACCCTTCTTGACGGACTTCGCAAAAGGGGAGTTCTGCCGTTGGTGTGATCACCCTCACTGTCATCTGTGTCCACATCCCCATCCATGAACTCAGAGTCTCCATCAGAGGAGTCCTCAAAAGTAGTTGAACTGTCTCTATTTCAGGATACTCTTCTCTGCCAGAGGTCAGCTTTCCTTCAACTGACCGGAAGAATGAGGAGTTTCTAGTGACCGTGCCTGTGGGACTCGCAGCAGTTACAATGGTTCCCTTTAGATGGGTCACTGTGTGGAAACATAAAAATAATATGAGGCCGGGAAGCCCAGAAAGAAACACACCAACACAGGTAACAAAGAACATACAAGTGCTTTATTTAAAAGCTACAACAGTTACCAAAGTCAATTGACAAACGGATAGCTATTCGGCTCTCAGAGTAACGCAACAAACTTCAACTAAGGTTCGATGCAGTAGTGAGAGACCGTACATTGGAATACTTGGGCTTTTTATACTCTTTATCCAGCCCTTGGCCAACCCCCTCGCGGCTTAACCATTCTAGGAGTCGGGCTTATGGGTTCCTTGCCAAGCCAATCCTATAATATATGCATTTTGATTAGTTTTGCTGATATAGTTGCACATGTACACATAGTTCAACAATAGGACAAGGTCTCAGTTCGCGACCGCGACAAGTGGCCTGTAGGTATATTAATTATTCGTGCATACGGAGGTCACTACAGTCAGAATCTTACTCAGAATGTCATTCGGCCTCCATTTTGATGTTCAGGGTGACTTCCACATTACAAGAGAACCTAAAATGGCGGCTTAATCCAAGATGGCGACTTACATTACTTTCTCTAAGGTCAAGACCTTGCCGCGGAGTTTGTTCGCATATGATGTTTAGACAACTTGGCGTAGGCCAATACACATACAATTGTTACGATAGGAGGCTTTATATTGTTTTAATTCCGACAACTGTCATGGGCTCTGAGTTGAATGCTGGTGTTTCCTTGGAGCTTTGTGCTTGACGCACTAATCCTTGATCTCCCATCTGAAAGTCACTGTCTCTTGCCTTCCTTCTGTGGTCCGCATATTCCTTCATTTTGTGATTGCTTTCTCGATCCTTCACTCTGACTTCACTGTTGCTAGATACCTCACTGGTGGGGTTGTGCAGGAGAGTGGTTCTCACCATGCGACCAAACATTAACTCCGACGGATACACATCCGTGGAGCTGTGTAGTGTGTTCCTATAGTCCCAAAGTAGTGTGCAGATGGCCTGCATGAACAATCCTTTTGTGATCGAGCAGATTTGGAGAGCCCGTTTTAGATTGACCATGAACCTCGCCACTGTTCCGTTTGCTTGGGCCAGACTGGCGTGATTTTGCAGTTCTTGAATCCTAGATCTTCTGCGAACATTGCAAAATCATGCCCACTGAAGGGGGGACCATTATCCGACTTCAGATTGGTGGGAATTCCATAGTCTGCGAAAGTTTTGTCCAGCGCTCGGATGACTGACTGAGTGCTCCTGGAATGAATCAAATGTATTTCCGGAAACCTGGACATCTCATCCTTGACTACTAGTACATATTTGCCATTGGAGAGTGGTCCAAACATGTCAACAGCAAACACATCCTACACTTGCTGGGGCATTGTTGTCATTTTGAGTGGATCAGGGAAAGTATGTGGAGCGACTGCTTTGCACGCTATGCATTTCCCCAGTGTCTGTTGGACTTCGGAATCCATCTGTGGGAACCATACCTTCGATCTGAGCTGCCTTTTTGTGGATACAATGCCATGGTGCCCCACGTGTGCCAGGTCGATTACTAGATTCTGTCCGTTTGCAGGAATAACGATTCTGTTCTCCTTTAGCAGTAGGCCTTCCGGGGAGACAGATAAAGGGTGCCTTATCAGATGGAATTTCCTGAGTTGCTTTTCCTGTAATTCCGACTTGGGTGCCTCGTAGTTGTTTCTCTGATGCCACTTTCCAGACGTTATGCAGTCTTTTACTGCTGTGAGCAACTGGTCTTGCTTAATGCCCTCGAGTATTTGTGGTAATGTGAGTGATTTTGGTAGTGCATTGCTCACAATGTAATTTAGATATTGATTTGCCTTGATGGACTCTCTCTCATCTTTGGCGGGTAGCAGATACCTAGACAGAAAGTCAGCAAGGTTACTCTCGTTTCCCAGTCGAGGTATGATGGTGAATGAATATTCCTGTAAGCGGAGTCCCCATCTCTTGTCTGTCATGATGGTGAATGGCTGACCATACAGGAACAGATGGTAGTGTTTGTAAGCCCACACAATTGCAAGGCTCTCTTTTTCAGGTTGCGAGTATGCACACTCAGTCAGGGATAGGCTATGGCTTGCATAGCCCACTATGCGTCTTGCCGCTGATGGTGATGCACCTGGTTTTATTTGCGCTAGGATCACCCCAAGGCCAATGGGGCTGGCGTCCACTGTTAATTCAGTTTCTAGTGCTGGGTCGTAGTAGGCCATGCATGAGGAGGTGGCGATGCGTCATTAACTTTCTTGAAATGCCTCCTCACAGTCAGCCGACCAGGCAAATTATTGTCCTTTGCCAGTGAGTAGACGGAGGGGTGTGCTGACCGGGGCAAAATCTTGAATGTACCTTGTGCAATAACCTTCCATGCCTAAGAATTATCTGATGGCAAATACCGATGTTGGTGTTGAAGCTTCTACCAGCGCTTGCACTTTGTGTAACGCTCACCTGATTCCCACAGAGGCGCGGGTCTTGGCAGGAAGCTGTCTGTGACTCGAAAAGTGATGTGCAGGACTCGATTGGCTTCTGGGGTCGAACCTCTTCGCACTGTGTGTCGGACTCGAAGAGTGAGGTTTCTGCAGGTGAAAGAATATGGGGGTTAATGGTCTGGGTTGTTGAATGTCCCTCTCTCTCTCTCCCTCTTCCCAGCTTTTTCGTAGAGCCCCCAGGTCAACGAGCTCACCTTATATAGGTGAATGCTGGGCTCTCCATCTGCGTCTGGTGCAGGGTGCCGTTGCCAGTTCCTTCACTGGTGAAACACAGGCCTCTTGAATTCAGAGGATGGTTACCGTCGTTATCTGCACGAGCGGTGAGTTTCTGGACACCTTTTGTCTTTATAGTCTTTACATGCGTGGCACGTTTATATGCAGACTCTGTATAATGCCTTTCCCTTATGTATTGCAGGGCTCTTGAGGTGAAAGATGAAGTGAAGCGCTTGGAAGTTCGTAAGTATGGCAAGCGCTCTAGCTGTCTCTTTCCTTGCAGCTTAGTTCGTGTTAAAGAGACGCCGGAGAATTCGCAGGCGTTTTATTGCGACGAGCGTGATGAACGTAAGTAGATACCTGCTTAATGTCTTTTCTTTTGCCTTTCAGATGTTGGGTTGCAGGGCCGGAGTCCGCGGAATGCCAGTAAGTTGTTAACGATACTTTGTCTTCACAGGCGGCGATGCAGAACGAAGAAATCCGGAATTCACAGCGTGCCGGTAAGTATGGCAATGCTTTTGTTCTTGCAGGTGGAGATGCGGCGTGAAGAAACGGCCGCAGCCGATGGATCAGGTAAGTAAGCACTGCGTGTAAAGTTCGCCTTGCTAACCTGTTGTTTCTGTTCTTTGCAGGTGCTGATGATGTCTGGATACTGAAATGGTAAGTAGGATTCTTGCAGGTCCAGGATCGGAAGAAGAAAGGCCGGAGCAGACTCGGTGAGCGTTCTGCTGCAGATGCAGAATAACGCGAAGCACGCTTCATCTATCGGGTGTGGTTTAAATAGCCTTGGAGTGATGAGGCATCTTCTTCCACGGCCCCGCCTAGGTAAGAAAAGAGTTCCAGTTTCCAGAAGAGTTCCAGTGCTGTATCCAGGGAGTGGAGCTGCCCCACCCAGGTAAGAACGTAGTTCCTGTTCTCAGATGGCTTCTAAGTGGCTGGTAAGTAAGCAGCATGGTCTGCTGCAGGTAAGTCCACCCAAGCATCTTCACACCTATTATGAGCCCGGCGCTTCCAGTGCCGGGACCAATGGTTTTGATGAGCCTGGTGCCACCGGCGCCAGGACAAGGTCCAAAAGGTCCCAGTGGGGACCGGCTGGTGCTGAGGATTAGGGTTAGGGGCCTGCTTCCAAGGACGTTGGGCTGGTCCTGGCTCCTTGGAAGCAGTGATCATGACAGTACCCCCCCTCAAGGCCCCTCCTAAGCGTGTCTTCTCCGGGGGTTTTGGCTTGTCGGGGTGATTCAGATGGAATTTCTTGACCAGACGAGGTGCGTGGACATATTCTGAAGGTTCCCAAGACCTTTCCTGGGGGCCGTAACCTTTCCAATCAACCAGATAATATAACTTAGATTTGGAGATCTTGGAGTCTAGGATGTTCTTAACTTCGAATTCAAGTTCTCCATCTACTAAAACCGGTTCTGGGAATTCAGTCAATCGGGTTTCTGGTTGTACTGGTTTTAATAAGGAGACATGGAATACTGGGTGTATTTTCATATGCGTAGGTAACTCCAATTTGACAGCCACCGGATTAATTATGGCAGATATGAGATAGGGTCCAAGGTATCTCGGGATGAAGGTGCGGGGTCCCTTTAGAGGCAGGTGCTTAGTGGATAGCCAGACCTTATCTCCTACAGCGTAGTGAGGAGCCTCTTTACGGTGTCGATCTGCTCCTCTTTTGAATTGAGCTTTAGCTCTTTGCAGATGGGCCGAGGCTTCCTTAAAAGCACGGGTGATCTCCGAGTGCAAGTGATCCACAGCAGGTGCTTCGAATTCTTGGGGAGGATCCAGGTTAGAGGTTCTAGGATGGTGTCCGTATAGTAGGAAGAATGGAGTCTTCCCTGTTCCAGAATGAATCGAATTGTTGTAAGCGTATTCAGCGATCCAAAGAATATCCTTCCAGGGGTTTTCAGTTTGTTGGAGCATGCAACGTAGATATTGCTCTAGAGTTTGATTTGTCCTTTCGGTTTGTCCGTCAGTTTGGGGATGGTGACTAGTTGAAAGTCTTACATCAATTTGGGCTAGACGACAGCAACTGCGCCAGAAGTGAGAGATGAATTGACTTCCCCTATCGGAGACTAAAACCGAGGGAAAACCGTGTAGCCGAACGATGTTTTCTAAGAATTCTCGGGCCAATACTGAGGCTGATGGTAGACCCTTCAGAGGAATGAAGTGAGCCATCTTGGAGAATAGATCCACGACTACTAAAATGGTAGTATACCCCGAGCATGGAGGTAAGTCCGTGATGAAATCCATGGACAGGGTATGCCATGGACAGGGAGGGATGTCTAGTGGCTGTAATAGGCCAGCTGGTTTCTCCTTCTGACTTTTATTCTGGGCACACACACCACCGGAGATTACAAAGTCTCTAATATCCTTTTTCCATGACGGCCACCAGAAATGTCTTTTAATCTTTTCCATGGTTTTGGTAATGCCAGGATGACACTCCATTAGAGAGTCATGATAACAGGAGATTACTTGTTTTTGTATTTTCTCACAGGGTAAATGCAATCGTCCTCGGAAATATGGTAGGTCTTGATCCACTGAGAATTCTTTCCCCTTTAATTGCCAATCTTGCAAATCGCCCGGAGTTAGGAGTGATTTAACCATGGTCTTGATGTCTTCAAAAGATTGAGCGTTGACCAAACCCAAAATTCTTTGTTCTGGGATTATGGGTATTGGTTCTGGATTGGTCAAATGTTCATCTACTCCCATCCGGGAGAGAGCATCTGCTTTTCCGTTCTTACTGCCTGGTCGATAAGTAATTATAAAGTCAAATTCTGCTAGAAACAGAGCCCAGCGAAGCTGTCTGGAAGACTGAGCTTTGGCTGTCTTTAGATATTGTAAATTGCGGTGATCAGTCATTACGGTGACTGTGTGTCTGGCTCCTAGAAGATAATGCCGCCAGACTTTAAAGGCCGATCTGATGGCCAAAAGTTCCTTGTCTGTAATTGAATAGTTGATCTCGGGAGGCGAAAACTTGCGGGACCAAAAGGCAACAGGATGTAGTTGGTGTGTGACCAGATCTCTTTGTGATAAAACTGCCCCCATAGCAAGACTAGAAGCATCCGTTTCCACGATGTAGGGGAGTTCTGGGCGAGGATGTTTTAAAACAGGTGCAGAAATGAATTTAGCTTTTAAGTCCTGAAAAGCTTGTTCTGCTTCAGAAGACCACTCAAAACGTTTGTTCTTTTTCAACAGAGCAGTGATGGGCTGGACTATCCGAGAAAATTCAGGAATGAATCTGCGGTAAAAGTTAGCGAACCCTAACATGCTTTGAACTCCTTTTACTGAGGTTGGTGATGGCCACTTGATGATTGCATCAACTTTCTTTGAATCCATATGGACTCCGTTAGGTGACAATATGAATCCCAGGAACTCGACTTCCGTTACGTTGAAAACGCATTTCTCAAGCTTAGCAAAAAGATTATGTTGACGCAATCTCTCGAGAACCTTTTTAACGTGTCTCTGATGTTCCTCTTCAGATGATGAATAGACGAGAATGTCATCAATGTAGACAACAACACACACGTCTATGAGTTCTCTAAGGACATCGTTCATAAAATACTGGAAAGCAGCAGGAGCATTACACAGTCCAAAGGGCATCACTTGATACTCGAATAGCCCGTACTTGGTGCGGAAGGCCGTTTTCCATTCATCGCCCTCTTTTATCCGTACCAAGTGGTAGGCTCCTCTGAGATCCAACTTTGTGTATATACATGCATCTTTGACTTGATCCAGGAGTTCAGGGATCAAAGGTAACGGGTATCTGTTTTTAACGGTGATCTGATTCAGGGCGCGGTAATCTATGCAAGTCCTAAGGTCTCCTTCCTTTTTCGGAACGAAGAACAAAGCCGATGAAGCTGGAGATTTTGAAGGACGGATAAACCCGTTAGCTAGGTATTGGTCTAGGTATTGTCTGAGGTGACGGTTCTCTGGCTCGGTGAGGGCATAAATCCTGCTGCAAGGAGGAGTTGTTCCAGGTATCAGATCTATTTGACAGTCGTAAGACCTATGAGGAGGCAGGGTGTTGGCTTGATCCTTCCGGAAGACGTCTTGGAATTCCTGGTATTCGGGAGGTAATTTGGGCACCTCCTCAGAAGAGATTGCCGCCAGTGAAACATCAGGCCGAGGATAACAAGTGGTAAAACACTCTGGAAACTGAACCGTCTTTGCTCGCCAATCGATCTGAGGATTGTGCTTCTCTAACCAAGGGATTCCCAGAATGATCTGGAACTGAGGGGCCTTGATTACATCGAACACGATTCTCTCCCGGTGTCCATCTTGACTCACTAGCGTCACTTCTTGGGTGGCATGCGTTACTGGTCCGGAGGCTATCTCTGTGCCATCCACAGTAGTGATGACGTCTTTCACTGCCTTAGGGACAAGGGGTAGATTCATCCTTGATACCATTTCACGGTCCACATAGTTACCGATTGCTCCGCTGTCAATGTAAGCTTCAATTGCATGCAAACGATCCGGACGTGCAGGACTAATGAGGACCATGGGTATCACGAAATGCGAGGTCACGGGACAGATCTTAACGCTCGGCAAGAGGACCTCTACTCTTGTCGGGCGAGGTTGTTTCCCTGCTCAGAATTTGTGGTACAGGTATCCGCGGCTCCTACAGTCTTCTTAGCTGGTTTCACTGGACAGTCCCGAAGAAAGTGTCCTGAGTTTCCGCAATAGAGGCATAATTGCAGCTGCCTTCTTCTTTCCCGCTCTTTCTGGGTTAAAGGTCCTTTCATGCCCCCTATTTGCATGGGTTCCACAGTGTCAGCTCCCTTATTCGAGGTCTGTGGTTTAGAAAACACTCGGGTATCAAATCTGGAACGATCTGCCTTCCTGTTCTGTAGTCTATGGTCCAATTGGACAACTAAGTCAATATAGTCAGAACATTCTTGTGGAGGATTCACAACTTGCGGTAACACATCTTTGAGCTCTCCACGCAGGCCTCTGTAGAAAAGCGTTATTCTCTTGTCCTCGGGCCATTGTGTTTCCACTATGAGTCTATTGAAGGAGGCTATATAAGTCAAGAGGTCTTGATTACCCTGTCGTAATGAGACAAGCTCATTGTCCAAGGCCTGCCCTTGTGCATGTCTTGCGAACAGTTTCTCCATGCTGGACTGGAAGGCCTGAAAATCATGTAAAACCGGATCATCCTGGGTGACTAAAGGGATCGACCAATCTGCAGCGCTGCCACTGAGATAAGAAAGCACGAAAGCCACCTTGGTCTGGTCTGTTGGGAATGCAGCTGGTCGACATAAGAAGTGTAGGCGGCACTGATTGATGAACACTGCGAATTTCTTTGGATCACCGGAAAAGCGTTCGGGCGGAGCCAAGGGAACATTACCGGGCAGATTGATTTTCACTGGATTTAAAGATGATGCAGAAGGATAACTTCCTCCTGGAACAGGCAAAGGTGTCTGTCCTGCCTGCGTTTGTAACAACTGCCTAGCAAGGTCCTCTGTTCGCTCCTTGGAAAGTATCAATTCTCTTCTTAGAGAGTTCGTTTCCTGACGAGCTGCATGTACTTCTGCTCTTAATTCCCCGAGCAACTGGGCTAGTTGATCAGTGTCTGAGGTTTCCATTGCGCCTGGGTAGGAGTTTTGTGGTGGGCTTCGCGTTCTGTAACGGTCACCTGATTCCCACGGAGGCGCGGGTCTTGGCAGGAAGCTGTCTGTGACTCGAAAAGTGATGTGCAGGACTCGATTGGCTTCTGGGGTCGAACCTCTTCGCACTGTGTGTCGGACTCGAAGAGTGAGGTTTCTGCAGGTGAAAGAATATGGGGGTTAATGGTCTGGGTTGTTGAATGTCCCTCTCTCTCTCTCCCTCTTCCCAGCTTTTTCGTAGAGCCCCCAGGTCAACGAGCTCACCTTATATAGGTGAATGCTGGGCTCTCCATCTGCGTCTGGTGCAGGGTGCCGTTGCCAGTTCCTTCACTGGTGAAACACAGGCCTCTTGAATTCAGAGGATGGTTACCGTCGTTATCTGCACGAGCGGTGAGTTTCTGGACACCTTTTGTCTTTATAGTCTTTACATGCGTGGCACGTTTATATGCAGAATCTGTATAATGCCTTTCCCTTATGTATTGCAGGGCTCTTGAGGTGAAAGATGAAGTGAAGCGCTTGGAAGTTCGTAAGTATGGCAAGCGCTCTAGCTGTCTCTTTCCTTGCAGCTTAGTTCGTGTTAAAGAGACGCCGGAGAATTCGCAGGCGTTTTATTACGACGAGCGTGATGAACGTAAGTAGATACCTGCTTAATGTCTTTTCTTTTGCCTTTCAGATGTTGGGTTGCAGGGCCGGAGTCCGCGGAATGCCAGTAAGTTGTTAACGATACTTTGTCTTCACAGGCGGCGATGCAGAACGAAGAAATCCGGAATTCACAGCGTGCAGGTAAGTATGGCAATGCTTTTGTTCTTGCAGGTGGAGATGCGGCGTGAAGAAAAGGCCGCAGGCGATGGATCAGGTAAGTAAGCACTGCGTGTAAAGTTCGCCTTGCTAACCTGTTGTTTCTGTTCTTTGCAGGTGCTGATGATGTCTGGATACTGAAATGGTAAGTAGGATTCTTGCAGGTCCAGGATCGGAAGAAGAAAGGCCGGAGCAGACTCGGTGAGCGTTCTGCTGCAGATGCAGAATAACGCGAAGCACGCTTCATCTATCGGGTGTGGTTTAAATAGCCTTGGAGTGATGAGGCGTCTTCTTCCACGGCCCCGCCTAGGTAAGAAAAGAGTTCCAGTTTCCAGAAGAGTTCCAGTGCTGTATCCAGGGAGTGGAGCTGCCCCACCCAGGTAAGAACGTAGTTCCTGTTCTCAGATGGCTTCTAAGTGGCTGGTAAGTAAGCAGCATGGTCTGCTGCAGGTAAGTCCACCCAAGCATCTTCACACCTATTATGAGCCCGGCGCTTCTAGTGCCGGGACCAATGGTTTTGATGAGCCTGGTGCCACCGGCGCCAGGACAAGGTCCAAAAGGTCCCAGTGGGGACCGGCTGGTGCTGAGGATTAGGGTTAGGGGCCTGCTTCCAAGGACGTTGGGCTGGTCCTGGCTCCTTGGAAGCAGTGATCATGACACTTTGTCTGGATCGGGTTGTAGACCTTTGTGCGAAAAGATGTGCCCAAAGAATTTGAGCGTTGATTTGTTTAGCTCTGCATTTAGGGTCAGATTCGGGTCTTCAAGTGCCACGCACACTCTCCTCAGCGTGTCATCGTGGGCCTCTTGTGTCGCTCCAAAGATCAGAATGTCATTGCTGTAGTTCAGACAATGGGGAATGTGTTTACTGACCTGATGTACCTCATTCTGGAAAATATCTGCAGCGGACGATACTCCAAAGCGGAGACGTTTATCTCTAAAGCGCCCTAGGTGTGTGGAGAAAGTAGTTATATAACGAGAGTCCAGATGTAGTTTGAGCTAGTGATATCCTTTATTTAAGTCCAGTTTGGAAAATACATTTGCCCCATGCAGCAGGTGCATCATGTTGGTCATCTATGACACCATGTGCCTCTCACGCTCAATCGCAACATTGGGTGCTCTCATGCCCACGCAGATGCAAATACTTTCATTATTTTCTTTTTTAGGGACTGGCACAATGGGCAACACCCAGGGTGTGGTTCCGGATGCTTGTTCGATGATGTCTTGATCTAGCAAAGACTGTATTTTGTTCTCTACGTGTTTCTGTATGTTGAGTGGTATTCCCCTATAATGTTGCGCTATCGGCTTGACATGCGTGTTGATATGCAACTTAATGTGCTTCCCTTTTAGCTTCCCAAGACCTTTAAATAGAGACGGGAACATTTTTGGCATCATCTCCTTTGGGCTGGTCACGTAGGCGGACATGATCTAATACATCACATGCACCAGGCCCATCTGGATGGCCGATCGGAAGCTAAGAATGCTGCCTCCTGGAGCTTCACCTTTGACTACGTATATCGTGACCTTCATGCTCTCGTCTTTGTACGTACGAGTAGCCTTGAACATTCCCTTGCAGTCAAGCAGTGTGTTTGTGCCATATGGATAGATGTTGATATCTGCCTTCTTTAGTTCTTTCTTATTTTTGAGGAACTTGTAGGTGTCCTCATTAATGACATTGATTGTGGCTGCGGTATCTATGAGGAATTCTCGACCGTGTCCATTTATTTGTAACAGCAGAGTCGGGCTGTATTGAGTTGCAGTGGCTTTTCCTATGGAATGCACATAGCCCCTTTTATCCGGTTGCCACTCTACGATGACAAATCTGACTCATTGTGATGCCTCGGCGAGGCCTATAGATGTCTTACCCTCTGCCAGCTCGCTCTCCTTTGTGATTCACCTTTGGGTCACGATTGCCCGGCTTCTTCTCTTCTGTCTTCATGTCGTCTTTCTCTGTGTGACGATTCCCTACTTCTGCTGTGCGAGCTGTATCTACTGTGAGCTGGAGACCGCCACGTTCTGGGCCGGTGGCTTTCCCGCCTGGCACAGTGACTTTCCCACCATCTGGCTTCACTGTGGTTTTCAGTCTCCTGGAAGAATTTGATGTTTTTGCACACCGGTTGATAGTGATTTTCTCCTCCACATTTGTCACACTTGTGGCGTACAGCCGGGCATGGGCCGATGTGTGAGAAATTGTATCCACACCTGTAACATTTCTTCTCATCCTGGCCGCGTTCGGAGGTGCGTACAGGACACAGGGATGCCGTCGAGGCAGCCTGCATGATTTTAATGTTGCTTAAAGATTCAGTCTGTAGGGATAATGCGGTGCCCGATCTAGCAAGTTGTATAATTTCTTCAAGGGTGCTGCTCTTTTGTCAATAGTTTGTTTCTGAATTCTGAATTCTGCTGACTCGCATAAGTATGCCTTTGAGACAGCATTCCTCCCTGACGCCGGTTGCATTGATATATATATATTACGTTTCTTGGGCCACCTGCTCCACCCTGATGCCAAGCTACTTGTATCCGATATGTCAAACGGTTATATGGCCTGGAGTTGCCAAGATTCGTGTCCACCATCATCCCTGGGCACCCTGGGCACTGGGTTTCAAGAGGATGAGCTTGCTGGAGGGCTTAATGAGCTGCTGACACCCTCATTGTCCGACATGATGGCAGGGGTCTACTGCAGAGTATTGGGGGCATAATCTCACCTTGGTGTTGTTTGCTGTTAAACATTCCGTGGTCCACGTGAGAATGATTTTGCTGGTTGCACTGTTGGTGGAGGCCGGTGAACACGGGGCCTCCTCAGGCCACATGCCTGCCCTTTTCTTTCAATGTCGATGGCTAATTGTTGCACACAGGGTCTCCTCAGGCCACATGCCTGCTCTTTTCTGTTAGTGTAAATTATTGTTTTCTCTGTGGCGATGTAAAGGGATGTGGGGAGGCTGTTGGGTATGCCACACGTGCCGGCAGGCGCAGGCTCCAGATCGGGGGCAGGGGCTGCTTGCTGCTGTGCGCACCTCTGTGCGAAATGACATGGGGCCTCATTACAACTCAGGCGTTAAGGGTTAACGCCGTCGTTAAGCCTTAACGCTTGATTCCGATTTTAACGGCTGCTTTTAGCAGCCGTTAAAATCCATGGCGCTAAACCACCTTGGTGCTAATTACGCCACCGTAATTTACGGTGGCGTAATTAACGCCTTCCCCACTCCCATTATGCCCTATGGGGCAAAAATGGGAATGGGGAAGGGTAAAATGGGAAATGGGGATTTACCGCCCCACGCACCTTGGAATGGGGCAGTAAATCCGCCATCCACCATGGTGTAAACATAGTTTACACCATGGTGGTAAAGTTGGCGTACTTACCGCCTGGGTCGTAATAACCCCAATGGTCATTTTGGTCGCAATGCCGGTATTCGTTGTGTGCTGTGGTATGGCATGGAACCGTGACACTGGTACACAATCAGGGCCGGAACACACTCAAGGTGCCGTCGCTGCGCACGTCCCGGCAGCCTGAGCTTCCATCGAGTCCTTGTTTGACTGGTAACACGGTCTCGACAGGCGGATCGAAACGCAGCAGGGTTTAGACTCGTTGCCCATGTTATGTCCGCAGAGGCGGACACAATATTATCAAGCACATGAAGGAATGACATCAATGATACGCAGGAGCTAGAGAACATATATCAACCTTCTTTAATATACTCGAACTGCCGTTAGGTGGTAACCATGCCTCGGTGGGCTGCAACCCACAACCAAAGTAAAAAGGGAACAGGGGAATGCCTGTCCTAGAATGGGCATAGAAATGGGACATTATAGTAGCTTAAACATTGGGGGTGCGTTGTCATTAAACGGAGTTCTAAACTGTTTTCTGATAATTATTATTGTGATATGTAATAAACGGGAATTGCATTCTGAAAGCATTCAGGAGATGGAATTGCAATTAATTTAGATCAGGTTTTTCTCTTGCAGCGTACATGTGTGGATAGCTCATATTCTGAGATAACACGCACAAGGTGATGACTTTGTGCACCATGCATATGGTAGTTTGGGGCAAAATTAACAAGACATGTGTGCTTCAAAACCTACCACCTACCAAAAATGTCTCCAAAATCACGTGCACAGGTCTGTTGCACTCAGTTTTGTTGAAAAAGTCACAAACTGTCATTTTTCGAATATGGGACACTTTTTGGGGATTTCGGGGCTCATTTTGTGTCTTAGTCCAACCATGTTTTCCCTATCAATTTTTTGGGCGATGGAAGGGACTATTGGTTCCTGGCTTAGTTGGCTCTTGTGTGAAAAGCCAGTGAGAGAAATGCCCTGGCATGAATTCCCCAACGTGAATCTGAAAAGATTTCAGCAGCACTCGATCAGCGCCTTGGGTGAGAACTCCTTTTGTATGGCACAGACCCACAGGTAGCCACCATGGTGTGTTCAATGCTTGGAGCCAGGTCCTAAAGGTATACTTAACTCTTCAATACAAGTGTCAAAATTAGTTCTGACATGGATAGCACCTATGCAGAGCAAGATTTTATTTTAATTGTTTTCATATTGTGGGTTTTTATTGAGCATGAACCTAGCTTTGAGAAACAATTCAGTGACTAGTTGACATTTATAGGCATTTGGGGAACATGTAAGTGCGCTGAGAGGAGCTGTTCCAGAAGAACTCATGGTGGGCTGCAGAGGGTGATCGTCTGGAGAGAAACTAGACTGTTGGGATAAAGGGGACTGTATTTTGCTGGTGTGGAGAAAGAGTTCTTTGAAGAGGAGGGTCTTGATTCTTTTTTTATTGCATGAGGTTGGGGAAGTGTTGTTGGAAGTGTTCTGCTGTGCCTGCTGTGCCTGCTCATTTCTTTGCTGCCACAGAGAACGTTGGATGCGTAAGAATATCTGCTAACTGCTGCCTGGTTCCTGCACCTTTAAGAAGCTGAACTTAAAAACACTTCCTCTATGTGAAGCGTTTTGCAGAGCTGTGGGAAGTCTTCTGCTGTGTTCAGTGGTGGAAGTAAGCCTCAGCATATTTCAATGTTTGCTCACGTTCCATCGTTGAGATGCTTTTGTAAAGCCTGGCCCAGCGCCATCGTGTCATCGTGCTACATTGGGGGTCATTCCGAGTCTGGAGGTAAGGTACAAACCATGCCGGTATTGATTTACCGGCATGGTTTTCCGCTTCATGCCATTCCGACCCCTCAGACCGTAAATTACGGCACCGTAAACTACAATGCCGTAATTTACGGTCTTGGGTCGCGCGCGCGCACCACCATGGCGAAATTAACGCCATGGCGTAAACCGGAGCTGATTCCAAGTAAGGACCACACATAAATTACGTCCTCCTCAAGGCCGTAAAGTACCTTACCGGCATGGAGTACATACAGGCATCTCAGAGAAGGAGTAAAGAACCCTGAGCAGTGGGACCCAGAGCCACAGGTGCACACATGCAACACAGACGGAGGCCAGGAGCCTGGCATAGTAGAAAAGGAACACACCCACACACCACCACCCTCCCACACCAAGATGACACCAATTGAACAATCAAGTCCACAACCACACAAACCCCTGCAACAACACCAGGCCCCCCCAATGAGGAGACACAGGGGCAGAAGGAGGGGGGAGACAGGCCCTGCATGCAGCACCAGTGCACCCTCCGTTACCACCCCTGCAGCCCCCATGCACACGTAGCATGACTTGACGCTCTAGGAGAAGGCCTACCAGACAGACACCCCTGACCACCTAGACTGTGACACCGTCACCACCATATTGCGGCACAAACACAAGACAAGCGAGCACCATACAAATGTACAGTGCCAAACCGGCACAAGTGATGGTGTTGCCTGTGCCCCACACCCATGCCAAAGGCACCCACCAGCACACAGTGGCATGTCACAACCGTCCATTATGCGGCCACATATCCAAGTGCCCTTACACCCCCCCAAACACATCCCCAAACACACAAGGGTCCACCGATCCCCAACATGGACCACCCATGAGACACACAACAGTAAAGCTGGACCAAAAGCAAATGGAGGCATGCCAAATGACAATGGAGCCCCTGACAGCACCCACCGGTCGTATGTGGACCAGCTTGGCATGCACGTTGCGGACATCAACTGCAAACAATACCACTCCCCCTACGTGCAGATGGAATGCAACACTACCAAGAACCGCACACATGGGTGGGCCCGACACCAAACAACTACACATGACTCAAAGGGCCTGCTGATATGACATGATATGATATGATATGGCATTTGGAACGCACCTATACACAAGTGTTTCAAGGCACGACGAGGCAGGGAGGGGGGAACAAGGGGAAGACAGACAATGATCCTACTAGGCCAGGTGTCACACAGACCGCGCAAGTGCAGGGGTAGTGAGAAGGGAAAATGTGCAAGTGCAAGGGGACGGGGGAAGTGCAGTACAAAGTAAGTCGAATATCCAAAAATAAATTAATAGGGCCAGCTGGTGGCAAGTGCAAGGTAAGTGCAGACAAGTGCTGGGAAGGGGGGCTGTAGGGATAGAGAGACAGACCCGCAGTGCAGGGGTTGCCAGGGAGGCAGTGCAAGTGGAGAGTGGCTGGGCCCAGGACCGAGGTCGGCGAGAGTGGCCCAGATGCAGATCCTGTGCAGTTTCAGTGAAGAATTCAGCAGGGGAGAGGGAGAGAGAAAGCCCAAGCAAAGAGGAAGGTCATGAGGTGCTTCCGGAACCAGAGATGGTTCTCCTCAAATATCAGGGATGCATGAAGGCTGTTCCAGACGGAGGCCCCTGCCGCGGAGAGAGATCTACCCCCAGCTCGTTGCTCCGAGAAGCGGCTGACCCTGAGTGAGTCGGAGACGGATGAGCAAAGGTCTTGGGAAGGAAGACATTCAGGAAGAGAGAGTAGAAGGAATTCATGCCCCAGACCCCAGAAGGCCTTGTGGACAATGCATAGTGTTTTGAACTTAAGGGAAGGAGGGAGTGGGTGTGCCGATGAGGAGAATCTCAGTCTTACTAGCATTAAGGCAGTGTTCATTGGCTGCACACCATTCCTGGATATCAGACAGACAGTCAGAGATGAGGGAAGGAGAGGAGGATGCCGAGGGTAGGCTGAAAATTCGCCGGGTATCGTCCGCATAGCGCTGAAAGTTTGGGCAGAGGGTGGCGATGCGGTGGCCAAGGAGTGCCAAATACTGGTTGAACAGCCAGGGAGGGAGATTAGATCCCTGGGGAACACCACAGGTGGAGGAAAAGATGTCAGAGAGGAGGGCCCCAAGTTGGACCTGGGAGGGTCGATTGAAAAGGAAAGAGGTCAGCACGCTACCGCGCCACATGGCCCAACATGCAGGATGACCTGTCTGGCTGGCTGTTGAGTCGTCTGACTGTGTCATGCAAGTGCACTGGTGCCACAGGGTGGGTGCCTGCATGAACCAACTGCGTAGAAACGATGGAGCCATTGGGCCTCATTCCGAGTATGGCGGTAAGGGATAGCGGCCACCGCTAACGAGAGCGGTGGCGGTAATCCCTTACCGCCATACTCCGAGTTCCCTTTGCGCCATGGAGGTTTTAACACCTGCTTTTAGCAGGTGTTAAAAACCATGGCGCTAAGGGACCTTGATGTTAATTACGCCACCGTAATTTACGGTGGCGTAATTGACGCCTTCCCCACTCCCATTATGCCCTATGGGGCAAGAATGGGAATGGGGAAGGGTAAATGGGGATTGGGGAATTACCGCCCCACCAACCTTGGAATGGGGCGGTAATTCCGCCATCCACCAAGGCGCTGCCGGTCCGGGTACGGCGTCAACCAAGGCGTTAATAGCGCCATTGGTTAGCGCCGTACTCGGAATGAGGCCCATTGTACGTTGTTCACCCTGACAACAAACCTGCCAAAGAACCAGGGCAACGGCACATATGAACATATTTTCACTTTGCCAGAATAAGGCACCCACATCACACTACATCTACACCAACTGACAAGGGATAGGCACACTACACCAGCACCACTCATTGGCGGACACCACAACCGCAAGTGCATATCCGAGGGCACACTGCACATTCACATTGTGGCATCCCCCAGCCTGGCACCACATTGGAGACCCACCCCTGGAAGTGGAATTCACGGAGGACAGCAGGGGTACGATATCACGTCACCGGCATGGCACCCCCATAGGAGTGTTGGGAATCACCATAGAATGGATCAGAGCTGGATGATGGACATGATCCACAGCCAAATGAGAATGTGCACAGTACACAGCACCAGAATGATCCGACATCAGAACAGCAGCATGCGACAAAGGAACAAGTACCCCAAGATGTCCACACCACCGTTCACGGACCATCATGTAGACACGACACCCCACAGCATTACATTGCATCGAACACATATTTGTGTCCCTGATCGTGCCGAGTATATCTATGTACATGTACATATGGCCATCATCGAAAGCCTGCCATGACAGCCAAGTACTGTTCACCACCATGACAGTCCACACACCCACCTCATTTTGCGACACATGCAGCTGTTGGTGGATGTACCCTAACAGCAAGCCACATGACCCCTGTCATGAACCCCCTGAACAGACCCATGGGGCAACCAGACTATGGCCATACCCGTGCATGCGTGTAGATGCAGCAGTCACCAGGTCTGCGTGATGCACATATGTGCCGGCGAACCAGGACTGGTGGCTGACCCCTCCACTGATATCTGGTGTCGAATGGGCCCATGCCATATGTGCAGATGGACAAAAAGTGCAATGAAGAATGTCCACAACGGTTCAACTTTGCAACACCAATTGTGTATTGAGATAACAAGAAATGAAAAAACAGTGCTTACATCAGCAAATGCCCATGCCCCCTCCCCCCTCCCCCCAACTCCAGAACACAACATCACCCCCCTCCCCCCAACTCCAGTACACGACATCACCCCCCTCCCCCCAACTCCAGAACACAACATCACCCCCCTCCCCCCAACACCAGAACACAACATCACCCCCCTCCCCCCAACTCCCGAGCAGTCGTCCCATGTAGGATCTGGGGACCACATGTGGCAGGAATGGCTAATGTCCCTTGGAGCCCTTGTCTGGGGGAGGCAAATCCCGTTTGCCCAAGGAACGCCGGAGGCGTCTCTCCGGGCTGCCTTGCGTGGCCTCACTTGTCGCGGACGTGTCCTCCTTCTGTGGCTCCGTATTTTGACTCCCTGCCTCAAGGGCATTGGCTATGCGGTTGAGGACATGGCATAGCCGGGTTGTATTGTCCGTCAGGGAGTCGCACAATCTGGTGGTGCAGTCGTTGAGGGACTGGCGCATTTGATCGAGTTCCTCATGCAGTCCAGCCCTGGTCTGGCGATTATCCTCAATATAGTTCTCTATGAGATCGCTCAATTGCTGAACTCTGAACTGGTCAGGTGAAGGGGGGCCATCGGATGATCTACTTGCACCAGCATGCTGTGCAAGGGGTTGTATGGGTGGACTGGGGGGAATGACGTCACACCCCAGCGGGTCAAGTTCAAGGCTGTGCACTGGTGATGGTGCATCCCCGGAGTCACTGCATGACGCCAGTGTCACAAGGCATGGTTCCAGCATTTGCATGCTCTCCTGGTCGTCCTCCGACATGGGCCCCTGGATGGGAGGCGGGCTGGGCTCCCACTCATCTGGTGCGGTAGCGGCAGCCTCCCCTGAAATGCTCGATTGTGCTTAGGTAGGGGTTTGCTCAGCTGCTGCCGCGGATGTTGTGTGGTTTGCTGGTCTGCCAGCTTCAAGTGGCCTTTCCGTAGGCTGCGGGGTGGTTTTCTTGGCTGCTGGCTTCGGCCTGGCCCTGCCAGTACCCGCGGAGGTGCTTGGCCGGCTTCCTTGGGGCTCTGTGCTGTCATGGTCTGTGCCTGTGGGGGTAGGAGAGAGGGACAACATTAGTGTATGTGCTATGTCCTATTTGCATACATGGTTGCATGGACATTTCAGTCATTCACGGGTTGTTCAGTTTGGGGGGTAGCTATGGCAGTGGTACATGTGCATGGTGATGACATATACACATGTTTGGGAGTGATTCGTTGTGCCCTGTTCATGTACATTTCGGCAGGTACTATGCCTACCACGCTGGACGGTGTGCATGATGGGCTGTGCAAGTCAGTGCAGTATGGTTGATGTGCGTTATGTACTCGCACTTGGGCCAGCATTAGGCGGCACTTGCCTCAGCATTTGTTGGATGGGGGGATGCGTTGGATGGGGGGAGGGCAACACGAGAGGGTGCCTTTGATGGCCCCTGGGTCAGTTTACATGATGCAATGGACATTGCCAGTGTACACTGTCAACACTCACCTCCTTCTGCAGAAGTCGTTCCGCCGCACTCCATGGTCCCCACGCCCTCTATGGATTCTGTACCAATGAGCTGCGCGCAGGTCTCCTCCCACGGCTCTAGTTGGACCTGTGTACTTGGCCCACCTCCCGTCTGCAGGGCCTGGCTGCGGTTGCTGGAGAGGAGGCCCCGCACCCGCAGGTCATCCCACCGCTTGCGGCAGTCCCTTTGGGTGCGGGGGGTGCTTCCAACAGCGCTCACCCTCTGTGCCAGTACCGCCCAGATGGTCTTCTTGCGGAGGGTTGATTCCTTGCGCATGTCGCCGCTGAAGACTACATCAGCATGCTCTGCCAGGTAGTCTACCATGACCTGCAGTTCATCATTGGAGAATTTCACCTTGCGGACGCGATCCGCCGCCCTTTTTGGTGCCTTCGGCATGTCCTGCGGTGCCTGGTCCGGTTCACGACTTTACTTTCCTCACAGGGCTGCTGGCAGCTGCGGATGGCAATGGATTGTGTTTTTAAAGATGGCCGCCGCTCTCCTTCCCGTTCCTGTGCGATGTCGTAATTTCCAGATCCGTTTTTTTGCGGAGACCGTAATTTACGGTTTCTGTAAATTACGGTCACCGTAATTTACGGTCACCGTTATGCACTGTCGCTAATGCTTACAGGGCGGTGTAGTACTTTACGTGTCGATTGCATGCCGGTAGGGGTTTTTCGGGGGGTTTTGCGGCAGGCCGCGCGGTCCTTTTCCGGCATGGCGGAAAGCGCGTGTCCAAGAGCTCGGAATGGGGCGTAATTTTCGGACTTCAACCAGCACGGTGTCGTACTTTACGCCATGCCGGAAAATACCGATACTTACCAGCATGACTCGGAATGAGGCCCATTGTCTTGTAAGTTTGAAGCCGCGCAGTGACTGTGATATGAATTCTAAATTCTGCTTGTAACAATCTGCTCGGGCAACTGCGTGCATATTTTGCCTTTGAGCCCTTGCCCGACGCTGCACTACGGTGAGTAGAAACCCTCTAGGTGTTTTCAGAGATTTGCTTCGATGACTGTTAGCAGATCCTAACAATCTGCCTATGAGCCCTAGCGCCCCTCGGTTCTATAGATTGCAGACACCCTCCTGGTGTTTCCAGTGATTTACTGGGGTGACTGTTGGCAGACTCTGCCTTTGAGCCCTAGCGTGACACGTAGTCCTCCCATAGGTATTCCTAAAAGTGAAACTGGTCCTTTTGTCGGCAAATACCACGGTGCATTGAACTTCATTTCAGGCTATAGGCGAGTGGTGTGTGGTCTATTTACCTGTACTTGATTAAACCTCTGCACTCTAATTCTTTGCCTGACTCAGTTGTGAGTTTCATGTGTGTGGCAACACAAAATCACCTCTGGAAAAAGAACACTGTGCTCACAACGCAATAGGGCAATGGGCCTCATTACGAGTAAAACCGGCATGCTGCTGCCGGACTCGTGGGGATTTACCGGCTCTGGACTTGCTGGAATCACCCCGGTGGTCCGTAATTCCGGAGCCAGCATTCTGTTACTCCCCATTCCCGTGGAGTCCCAGTAATGGTGCCAGTGTTTCCACGTCCATCTGTGGCTGGTGGCTGATGGCATTACGCCCTCCAGGTGAGACCTGGTGGGCGTAACACCACACGGCCACAATACTCGTAGTTAGCCAGTCCAGAAAACAGTGCTGGTACGGTTTTACCGGCACCGTTAAATCCAGACCGGCTAACATGTAATGAGGCCCAATGTATAATTTCCGAAGTTCAATATTCAAGGATGATTTAAAGGCTCCTGAAATGGATCATTATTCCTTGGCTAACAACTGTTGTATTGCGGCCTCTGCAAATGTCTGTGGTATACAAACTCAAAAAATAAATACACAATTAGTTGAAAACATTTTTGCCACCTTGCCCTCCGATTTTGACAACTGAAGACCAAATTAGTTTGCCTATTCTTCCCTTTCATTTGGTGAAAAACACCCTAAACTACAACTTGGATTTCACTGTATCCACTTCAACAATGAAATGCCATATAAATAACCTGGCGCAAAAAAGAAAACCTAGATCTCTTAGCTTAAATGCTTTAGAAAACGTTTCTTGGGCTGATAGCCCAATTAGCCAAGCCAAAAAGTTAATCCGGAAATAAAGGGTACTTCTTTTCAATCTTACATAGACAATACCATCAAATGGAATATGCATATAGATGAAGATGAGATTTTGAATCTAATTGTGTTGGCTTATAAATCTCACGCAGCCGGTCCGAACGGTTTAACCAATCAGATGTTATGATTTGATCCTCATACCTGGTCAGTAATTCTAACTAAACTTCTTAAGAAGATTGTGCTGACTAAAGTAATACCTAGTTCCTAGAAGCAGGCCATAGTAATCCCTATTTATAAAAAGGGCGATAAATTGGATCCAGTAAATTTGCCCTTGATTGCTCTGATGGACTGGAATAGCAAGATTTTCTCTCGTTTGGTCATGCATGATCTACAAAAATGGTTGACCAGTGAACTAATACTATCTAAATTTCAAATAGGATTTCTTTTTTTGTGTTGTTTTTTTTAGGTTTATTGGTTAATCGAATTAAACCTTTAACATTTCTCCATCATCAATTTCATCATCATTAAGTACATGTCCATTGTTTGTTGAAATACGATGATCTTTCTAAAGCATGTTTCAGGCAAGGGGCATTTTGTGAGCCTGCTAAAATGTCTTCACACTTCGGGGCCTTCTTCCTCCTGATCCAATTTTAGGGATTCTACAAATTTTAGTACGTCTAATGTTCTGCCAACCTTTTCAGCTGTCATTAGCCTCTCCCAGTATTCTTCTTCCGTCCCCTCAGAGATGTTAATAGTATAGCTTCCCATGGATGCCTGACGTTTCAATACCAGGGTCGGGCAGGCTAGCATCACATGTCTGATGGATTCTAGTTGGTCTTTGTTTTTGCAGAACCTGCAATACGCTTTTGCTTTTTCAATAAGCCTTCTTCTCCATTTTACCTCTCTGGAGTGCCATATGTTAAGCCTGCAACGCATTAGCAAGTCTCTATAATGGCTTGATGGAAATTTCAACAAGTACGGTGGGAGCATATTTAGACCTTTTCGTTCCCAGATGATATTATGGCACTGATTTCTTATCAGTCTGTTCGCCTGAGTCTCCTCCCAGTCCTTTTCCCGGATGGTTCTTTTGGCCTTATCTGGATTACACTTCAAGGTGTCTTCCGAAATGTCCACCTGTTCCAAGATTGCTTTACATCTCTTTTTCCAATCGTGGAGTATCATGTCTCCATTTGATACCCCTGTCTGTGCTAGGATTTCAAACAGCTGGGATGGTTTATCAAGGATACACTTTCTGTAGAGAGATAAGGTTTTCCACAGCGCAATTGAGACCACGGATTGGAGCCTTAATTCCATTCTTATGAGTTCTAACGGCAGCGAATTCGGGAGGCGTAGGATCTTCCGCCAAAAGTAGGACTCACATAGGTTCCAAACTTCCCATCTCAAGGCTAGAAGAGCCTCCGCTCCACACGTAATTACGACCACCACCTTTTGTTTGTAAAAGGTTATTATAGGCGTCAAGGAGAACTTTCCATACCTTCGATGTATAATTATTCCTTGGTTGGTCAAGGTTGTTAGCTATTCTCAGCACAATGCGTAGTGCGCCTTTTCATTGCAGTCTTCATTTATCCTTATCCCAAGATAAATTGTAGTATCCACCACCTCCAGTTTTTCCTTCTCTAGCGACCAAGTCCGAAGTTTCCCTGCCGGTTTTCTTCCTCGGCATGACCTCATAATTAGTATCATGGATTTCTTGATGTTTATTTTCATGTCGTTGTCTTTTAGGTATTGTTAAAGGCCTCTATCCGTCGCTGCAATCCTATTGGCGTTTGGTCGTCAAATACAGCGTCATCCGCATACAACATCCACGGTACCTCAGTTCCATTTAACTTAGGGGGAAAGGCACGGATCTGATCTTGCGTGTTCTTCATGTCTGCCATATATAAGACAAAAAGAAAGGGGGCTAAGGCGCATCCCTGTTTGATTCCCCGGGAGGTTTTGATCTTTCTGGATAGCCCTCCATTAGCTGTAGTTTGGATCTGTATCGAGGTGTCAGTATACAAGGCTTGGATAGCTTCTAGTAGATCCGCCGGGCATCCCCAGTTCTTCATTTTTAGCCACAGGTGCTCTCTGTTTATCCCATCAAACGCCTGTTCGAGGTCAATAAAGGACAAGTACGTTATTTTTTTCCCTTCCAAGGCCTTTGCTTTCATCAGGTTGATTAGGAACAAGTTAAGGGCAGTACCAACACCACTAACGAAGGCTGTTTGTCTCTCATCCAGGATTTTAGCATGAGTTGCCCATTTTTTTAATTCTCTTAGCAGGATGGACGATAATAACTTGCCAATTGAATCCAGCAATGCTATCGGCCTGTAATTTCTGGGGTTTCCTCGGTCTCCCTTTTTATAAATTGGCACGATGTAAGCCTCTGTCCACGAAGATGGAATTTGCCTTGCTTGTTTTATTTGTTGGAACAGTGCATATATTAGATCCGACCAATCTTCACAATTTTCTTTCAGCATTTTGTTTGAGATACCATCTGGGCCTGCTGCCCTGGAAGCACTAAGTTTTTTGATTAGCATTATTATGTCATCTCTGTCAAATTCCAGGGCCCATGGAGTATCATCAGGCATCTTCTCTGAGACCTTTTCCTGATTTTTCCCTTCATACAATAGGGTGTAATGGTTGAACCAGTTTTCTTCAGAAACTTGGTTAACGCCCATTGCCGATTGGTTCAGGTCTCTATTGTTAATTAGGTCCCACGTGCTTCTTGTGTTATTAGTTGATATTGAGGCTAACATTTTCTCTGCATCTCTTTCTGTTCTCGGATAGCGAGTTGAGCGTAGCCAGTTTTTGTATGTTTGCCGACACTTCCTAAGAAGTTCACGTTTTTCCTCGTGGTTGGCCTTTTTTATGCATATAAGGTCCGCTCTATATTGTTTTCTTCTGGCCACTAAGGGTTCATCATAGGCATGTTTCCTTTCAATTGTTTTCACTTTGTTAGGATCGTGCTTGACCTCAAATGCTTCAAGCAACAATTTGTACTCTACCACCTGTTCACCGTTCTCTAAGGCTTCCTTATAATATTGTACCAGTTTCGGTATAGCCTGTTTTTAAGCCTTAATCGGTTTCTTCCCCAGGACACCTCCGTTTCCATCATTCTTTTACTCCATGGAGTTGATCTTATTTCCCAAGCAAGTTCTGTTTCCAGCAAACTGTGGTCACTATTCGCTTGCCTAGTTATTGTAAATGAATTTATCCAAGCAACAGTGTTTCCTCCTACAAAGCAGTAGTCCAGGCATGCTCCCGATTTTCCACTGTGCCATGTATTAGCACCACTTAGCTCTCCTCTCGTCTGGCTATTTAGCATCTTCATATCATGGATTTGCTTTTCCTCCATCCATTTTTGTTCTTTCCCTAGTAGATGTTCTGTCTCTTTGATTTTGCCCTCCTTATCCAGCAGTTTAATGTTTAGGTCCCCATTAAGGAGTATCAACTGCTCTTTTTCCTCAGTCATAGATTTATCGATGGCATTCATGATTGATTTTAAATAGATCTCCTGCCTCGGCATGTTTTCGCTCCAATAGGTGTTGATCAGGATCATCTTTGCTGGCTCTTCTTTTTCCTCAGCTTTAAATGCTATTTTCAGTATTTGCACGCAGGGGTTTGGAATATGGTGTTCTAGCACTTGTAAAGGGCTATCCAATTTCTTTAATATCATAAGGGCCACAAATGGTCTTCCTTTTGGACCCTTTCTGGCCGGGTTGATATAAACTTCATAACCCTCACACACTGGTGGCTCACGCAGCCAAGATTCCTGAATAGAGATAAGGTCATATTTGCCCAGAAAACTACTGTCTTTAGAGAACAGATGTTTAAAGCCTCTGGTGTTCCATGAGGCACAGTAGACGGGTCTTTGATGACCCTCCTCACTCTATTGTTTCTTCTTAGTATTTAAAGAGCTAGCCATCCATTCCCAGTCGTTGGATTTTTCCCTCGCTTCGTTCGGGTTTGTTTTAACCTTCCTCGGGTTCTCTGAATTATCCACAGTAAACCTCAGGGTTTTCAGTTTTTCATCACTTTTTTTTATTATGGATAGATTTTCCTTTTGATTTTTTGTGTCTTCTTTTACATTTTCTCTTGAATTCTTTTTTGTATCATCTCCGTGGATTGGTCTGATTTTTTTAATGCACTCCTTGTCGATAACTTTCCTTGTTGCATACTGTCTTCTCCTCCTTGGGTTCCTTTCCTTCCTTCATTGTTGCTTTTAGATTTTTTTGCTTGAATTCATCTTCCAGATTCTCTAGTCGAAACCCTTTTTTTTAGGATATCACTGGCCGCCAGCAGTTTCTGCTTGATCTTGTTAGAAGTAAGATGTAGTATAACTTGATCCATCCGCTGCTGTTCCCTTGGGAATTCCACTATTTTTATGTCATCTGTTGATATTATGCGTAGGACTGAGGTTTGATTGCAGAGAGTCATCATTTAGCTCCTGTTTAACACTGCCCTTCTTGGGCCATTTGATGCTGTTTCTAGTTTTAGATAACACCCTTTAGGTTGGATAGGTTTCCTGGGAGTTGGCGGAGGCGAGGCTTGCCTTTTCTTGTCTTCAGTATGCTCCCTTTCTCTGTTATTACTTTTTGGATTTGGTAAGAGCTTTCCTTGTTGATTTCATGCATTCATCTCTTTATTGACCTGCTCCTTCCTTTTTTGTTCCAGAGTTTTGAAATGGATGGACCCTCTTTCATCCTCACTGACAGGATCTCTTTCCGAGGAGTCAACTCTTTTCCCTAGCTTCTTAGTAGTCTTTGGCAAATTCTCTCTTTGGGGTTTCAGCATCTTTCGATCTTTTGGATTTATACCCGGATCGACGGTTTCCCAGTTGTCTATGGTTTGCCACTCGGATAGACTAATGCTATCCGATTCTTCCTCTTCTCTGTTTTTGTCCATAAATTCAATGAGATCACTTAGATCTACTAGTTCCTCCGACTCTTCCCATTTTTCATCTTCTGTTGTTTCAATGTTTTTATCTTCCTTTTGCCCGTCATCCTCTATACTGTCCAACTGACGCATTGTCAGTTCTCTTCTGGGCTTAATCGCACACTGTATGTTTTCTCTTCTGGGCCGTGTTGTCAGATTTCTCAGGAAAGCTCTTGAGCCATTAACCTTCCGTTTTAGGACTTCATTTTTTGATTTTTTTCCGTTTTCAATTTTTTTCTTAGCTACCTCCTTCCCCTTCTGGTGGTCCTGGTCCTTAGAGGCACTGCCTGAAAAAATGGCAAAGTTTGATTGCTCCAGCCTAGATGTAAGATCTGGTCTATCCTCCCCCTTTTTCCCGGGGGAAATCAGGGTAACATCTTCAAGAGGTAGATCTGTGTAACGCTCACCTGGCATCCACGGGGACGTCACTCAGCCTGTTCTGACCTCTTACGACCTCGAATCTTTCCCTGGAGGCTATTCGACTGGAGGCTGGGCCTGAAACACAGGATTGGTAGAGTTTAACTACCTATTGTCTCTGTGTGCTTGAACCCCTTCTTCCCTGGGGTCCAACCCTTCCCTTTGATCCACAGCTCACCTTGTTTTCTTCGATAGTGTGCTCTCTGTTCTGCCTTCAGCGCAGGCTCGTTGCTGCCTAGTTACTTCACTGGCAAGAGCCGACAGGTAAGTATAATGAGTCTCTTGAACAGTTCTCTAACTTCGTTCCTTTCCTTCCTTAGATGATGGCCGGCGTACGGGGATGGCAGCGTGCTGCTGAGATGAGTAGCGCTGAAGGTGAGTGAGAGCGGGATGCGCGATGCACCCCTTTCGTATTTGCATTGAACTGAATTCTTTTTCTGTGTCTTTTAGGTGCCGCAACGTTTTCAGCGTGGATGCCGGTTATGAAGAACAAATGTGGTGGGTAAGCGCGGTATGCGGCGCCTCTAAATGTTTCCACGCTAACCTGGAGTGTCTTTTCCCTCTTGCAGATGGAAGAGAAGTTCCGGAGACAGAGTTCCCCTAGAGCGGCTGGGATTCAGGTAAGCGTTTGAAGCTCATACAGTATTTAAAAATAAGCGAAGATTTGCAGAATGCTTACTAATGCATTTTTTCTGTACCTTTTCCTCAGGAAGTGGCGTGCTGGGATGGGAATGACACCGCCGAAGATGCCCGCAGAACAGAAGGAGCGATGACTGATGGGCAGAAGCGCCGCAAGGTAAGGCTGTTCCTAACGGTGTTCTTGTTCTTGCAGGAGCTGAGCGCAGAAGAAAGATGCAGGCCTACTGGAGACCGATCCGAACACGGTGAGCGTCATGCTGCAGGTGCAGAAAACGCAAAGCATGTTTCTCAGCCTGGGTGTGGCTTAAATAGTCTCTGGGTATCCCAGGTGCCTCTAGGCTGAACCACACCCAAAAGACTAGACCGCACATGCAGTTCTGGGAACCAAAATATGTGGGGGCATCCATCTTGACCAATCAATGCACTACAAATCCAAACCCCAATGTTATCCTATGGGAGTGAGTGATTCTGGTGCCACAAGCACCAAGGCTGACTCCAAGTGGGTCTTTGGAGGGATGGAGAGGCCCTTGAGGGCCATGTAGGTGATCGTGGCCTGGCTCCAGCCTGACATCTTGGAGGGCTGGGGACATGAGAGGCAGGAATTATGACAATCTGTTTGTTTGGGGTGGATACTGTCACCTTGTTTCAGTTTCATTGGGCCCTTACCTTCTTTGGGATTTTCTCTCGACTGCTCCCACTCATTTTTCTGTTTATACAAGCTTCTCATCCATTTGCAGTCCTCAAGGACTGCCTCCATCAATAGTGATTTATCATTGGTATCCCTTTTCGCTAATTCACTGAGGCGATTTTTGCCAGAGTTGCGTTTGTTCTGCTTCTTTGTTCATTCGTATGTCCAATCTCTGCAAAGACGATTCCATTTGCATATTCGCCTCTTTAATTTGTGTATTGGTGGTGGTTACTTCTTGAACGGAGTCTTTAATCACCTCATAGAGTTTTAGAAATGGTGCCAATGTGATATTTAGAGAAGCCATAATCACTTTTTGAATGTGTTCTTTGTCCTTTTCTCTTTCAATTTTACCAGCATCATTGATTGTTTGTGAGATTAGCTCTTTCGATAGTTCACCTGGACGCAGGTTTGCGTCTTCAAAGATTGGTGTTTGAGTCATTTTCATTGACGTTTGTTCCTCATAGGCTGATGTTTGCGTCATTTTGGTTGATGTTTGTTCCTTCTGGTACTTTGTTGGAACTATGACAGAGTCCTCATCCTCAAAGGACCTCCCTTTAGCTTGTTCTTTATCCAATGCTGCCATCTTCTCGTTTATGAGGGAGAAGCTTTTCCTTTTCTCTCTTTCAATTTTTCCCGTCAATATCGTTATGTCTTGCATGATTTTATTTGCTAGACTTGAATTGCTCAGGCTTGCTGCCGGCGAGTCTAGATTTCCATTATTTCTTAAGCTTTCTGATGAGTTCGCTCGCTCAGTTTGCATCCGGACTTGATTGTTACTCCGTTCAAAGTTGTGGGTCGTTCTATTCATTTACTGGAAGGAACTTGAATTTAGACTTCCTTTTTCCCCTTGGTTTGTAGTAGTCGTAGCCATTTCTTCATTTTGGTGGCTTTTTTTGGTAGCCTCTGTCCTTATATCCTTGATTTCGATGATCTTCCATGTATGGCTGGAAGATATCAAATATTACTGGTACTGCCTCTGTGGAACCTAATTGCTGGGTCTTTTCTCCCGCGTCGATAGTAGAGTCCTGTAGGGCTTTTTCCAACAGACCCAGCTCAATCGCGTACCACAGGCCTGCATTTTCCCATAGGGCCTCTGAGGCTGTAGGTCCACATGGGGTTTGATTAGGGGGTTTCTTCATACTATTAGGCTCATCGGTAGTTATCTTTGGAACCTCCCTTGATCTACTTTCTACCCCCTCCTCTGCTGGACAGTCAGGACAGTCAGTCATTCCCTTAAATATGGCGGGTATTGCCAGGTTTTGGCTTCCGGCTTGCTCACCTTCCACCTTGTTGAAAGGATGGTGCCCTCCCCCGGGAGATATGGGGGTGAAGCAGAACAGTGAATTTCCTCCCTGGCACCAGTTTTGCCACTTAACTCTATCTTCTCTATCTCGATTTCTGATCTCGAGCTATCTAGAGCTTTCTCAGAAGATTCACCCAAGGCCGGTCTAGATTAGCCCAAGCTTCTTTCGGGCTCCTTCAGGGGGGCAGAGCAGTCTCTCAGGGCATTATCATCTGATTCACAGACAGCTTGGTCGGCCATGCTCCCCTGGACGGAGTAGGCTTCAGCCGACTTAGACATGGCAATGGCTATGAGTGGTTGGCTTGTGTTCTCAACTACAGTTGGTATAGTGCGGACAGAGGATAGATCAAGGGACTTTGGGGCAGGATCCAAATTGTCCTCAATTTCCAGTGGTGACAATGGATTCTTATCAATTGACGTGTTGGCACCCGCCGAGAGGCTCTTACGCTTCTTGGTGCAAAAAGGTAGGCGTGTCTGTTTTAACGTCGTCACTTTCAGTGGATGGTCAGGGATCCCATTAGCCTCAGGGAGTGAGGTGAATCTTTGCCTTACCTGAAGGCTGGTTCTCATTCCCGTTGATGGCAATTCCGTTGGGGCGGGGGCTGACTTCATTCTGTCGTGCAGCTCCTCTTTGTGCTGTCTTGTTGTTTTTTTTGCTCAATTAGGCTGCCCTCCGCCAGCAAGATAGATTTCTGGAAAAGCCACAGCAAGCAGCCAAACAGCACAACAGCAGGGAAATCCTCCAAAACGAAGCCCTTTGCACGCTCAGGCTTAGCGCCGCAAGGGTGCCTGGGGGAGTGTTAAATGGCACTTCCAGTAGAGGCGGAGCCTGTGTCAGGGGGCGGGGCCACTCAGCACAACAGCACTCTTTTTCCTTCCGACTCCTTCGATTCAGTGCCAATGACACTGCGTTCTCTCCAGCCTCCAACAGCTGACAGGCAGCTAGAGAGGGGTCGCAGCCACAGCACAACAGTTGGGAATCTTCCAAAATGACGACCTTTGCACCCTCGGGCATAGGATTTTGAAAAGGCCTTTCAACTATCTTAAACGGGCTGACCCTTAATATCTTACAAGCTCAAAGTCAATCTAAGGAATCAGTTCCAACATAAATCGTCCTAATTGATTTATCTAACGCATTTGATTTAGTTAGCAGGTCAAAATTATGGCTAAAACTAAAATCATGGCATATAACGGATAGCTTGTTGCAAATAATCATTGCCCTTCACAACCATCCATCCATTAGTGTCAGGTTAAACCTACAAGGGCGAAATGGAGGACAGAGTCAAAAGCTACCCTTGTCATTGACGCCCAGGAGGTAACCCTATATTGGCAGGGAAGCTAGCTTAGTATGTACTAGCTCATAAAGATCACCAGGAGTAGACATTTCTAAAGCAAAGTTTAATTTCTTACATAGACAAACATTTAAAAATACATATGGGTATGCATAACACAACAACAATATGCATATCCGTGGGTTAGTAGGTAAAACAAAAAGTGACTGTCAATTCATGTACTGCTACATCAACTAGCAATACGCAATGTTTGTCGACACACAAAATTTGGGGGTGTTTCTGGTTTGGTGAGAGAATGGAACTGTAGCAGGGGCTGTATACGTTTGGGCAGCACTGTTAGAGGCACCGAACTTTCGTCAGGATGTTGATTCTGATGTAAAGGAGTTGAATCAAGGTATGACATGCACCTAGAAAGAGTTGTAGAGGAATAGTTTTAAAAGGTGATCAAGGAGTGGAAATTCACAAGGGGGGCACTGCTGGAGGGGGACCTACCTAGATTAGTATGAAGGCGTCATGGCAAAATTCTATAGACTAATAACCGCTAACCCAACAGCAAGATTACTTTTAGAAATCGAAAGCCTGATGTGCCACGATTGGGAAGAAGGATGGATAGACGAAGACGAGAAGGCTTTCTTAGACAATCATCGCCCCATCTTGCCAGAGTTTTATTTACTTCCCAAAATACACAAAAACATACTGATTCTGCCCGGCAGGCCTATAGTCGCTGGAATTGGCTCAAACCTAGAACCTCTGTCCATTTACATCGACCATTCATCAGTCAAATGCCATCATATTTACAGGATACAATGGCAATGATTAAGAAATTGAGAACCCTAACTATCAATTCAGATGATTTATTAGTGACCATGGATGTAGAATCACTTTACACCAGCATTCCACAAATGGAATGCATACAAGTGCTAGCAACCTATTTAGACAGAAGATCCAATTTGGATCCATTGACAGCATTTCTACTGGAATTCACAAAGATTGCGCTAATGGAAAACTATTTAATCTATGAAAGAAACGGTTACCAACAATGTCACGGCACCAGTATCGGGGCTACTTTCTTCCCTGACGTGGCAAATCTATTTATGGATTCTTTTGAAAGAAATTCGATTTACCATGACACCAACCCTTTCAATCCCTCAATAAGGTGTTGGTTCCATTACATAGACGACGTCTTTATGGTCTGGAAAGGAACAGAAAACGAATTACTTGCTTTCCAAGAATGGATAAGCACACGCAATGCTTCTATAAGATTCACCTCTGAAAAAAACAGCAATCAGATACCATTCCTAGACCTGGAAATCTATAAAGACACCAACAACTCCCTAGGAACCACCCTCTATAGAAAACCCACCTCTAAGAACACCCTTTTGGAATATACAAGCTTCCACCCTGCAGGTTTAAAAAGGAATCTACCCTTCGGGCAATTCTTAAGATTAAGACGAAATTGCTCCACTCTAAGTGACTACGATCTTAAGAGTAAAGACCTAGCAACCCGCCTGAAAGAACGCAGGTACCCCAGTCACATAGTGCACAGAGCCCGCAAAAGGGCCAAATACACCAACAGAGAATCCTGCCTCACACTGACAGCAAGAGAAAAACATACCACTAAGATGACACGCGTAACAAACTTCACCCTTCTGAGCAACTCCCTTAAAAAAGTTGTACTCTGCCATTGGGACAAACTACACAGACTCTTTCAAACCTGAAAAACCAAGATTCGCTTTCAAACGCTGTAGAAATTTAAAAGACCGGTTCGTCCATACCTACGAAGAACCTGACACCCAAAAAGATCTGCAAACAACATTGTGGCACCTCCTACCTGTCAAAGGCCACTATAAATGCGGCAACGTTCTGTCTGCTCTCTGACCAGTAACATAAGAAACATCGATCTCAACAGTCACCTCTGGACTTTTGATTCCTTCACTAACTGCAAAACCAAGTGGTCAGTCTACGCCATAAAATGTCCTTGTAATTTAATCTATGTAGGCAAATGCAAACGAGAGATAAAACAACGGATATGCGAACACAGATCCTGCGTGAAGAATCTAGTAGATGAAAAACCTCTAGTTGCTCATTTTAAAGCAAAAAAACACAGTCATAATGACATTTTTTGGTGTTTCTTACGAACAGCTAAAAACCCATTCTGCGGAGGCAATCGAGATCTCGCTCTGCGTAAATTGGAACAAAAATTGATCTACCGTCTTGACTCTGTAAAACAAGGCCTCAATATATCAATTGAGTGGAACCTCTTCTTTTCCTAGCAAATGTGCCCTCTATACTATGTGATCTGACCAGACCCAAATGGGCCAATAGTTCATCCATATAGAGACTTTTTCCTTTTGAGTAATCAGAGTAGTATATGTGAATGTAAGTTTTTTTGTGTCCCCTTAATTAGACACATTCATTATTTTTGTTTTACAATCATCTGTCTACATCTGTTATAAACTGATTTAAAGAAACTACAAACATCTGACATACAATAAGCTACTTCCACCAGGCATTGGAACTCACTCAATATGCCATAGCCCCCACAATAACCAAACCAATGTGCAAGTATACAAAAATATTATTTATTAACAAATGTAGTGATTTTACCTGATTTGTTTGTTTCATCACCATACTTTAACAATTGTTTGTGGCTTTCTGCATCAAAGTATAGTGCCTCACTGCTTTGGAATATGTTTTGCCGTTCTCAGTCTGAAACACCAGCTGCACCAGCCACCCTATTCATTACGATTCTGTCCCGATTTATTATAACAATATCCAGGCACGTCATCCACACACGTTATTTTTTGTGCCCACTAGCAATGCGCACAGTGATCTATAAAGATTTTTTGGAGCTTTTGACCAAAAGCGACATACCGCAGAACACATGCGCGTATACGAGACACATCGTTTGGCTGCTAGACACAGCTCTCCTCGCGGGTAAGCCACTAACTGTTTCTTACATAATAAGCATCGATTTCTTTCGACCAGCTCCCCTTTTGTAAGAGCACACAGGCCCTTGCCACTTGAATCCTCTCGCGCCTTGTTTCCTTACAATAGACCGCAGCCACCTAGTGGCTCAGAGTCAACCTTGCTAACTCGCGGTTTTCAAGAAACACTGCCTTTCTGATCACGTTTAAGAGCAGGGATCGATTAGCAATGATATTCGCTCGTGCCTGCATTTAATCTAAAGGACCACTGTCAACCATGGGCCCGCCTCATTTTTTTGTGCACTGTAAGCACCAGCTTTGCTATTTCATGGCACGGACAAACACAATCTCACTCCAATTTTAAGCCAGATTGCACAGCTATTCACATACTTGCAATACTTCTTCCAGGCAGTGCCAAGCATCCATTGGCTTCCTGTGTGAATAACGGATGAAGACCAAAAATCCTGGACCATCACCACACCTTTGGACTTCATCCGGTCCCAGGTATTACTCCCCTTTTCTCCTATTAATATGTTTCGGCAACCTATTACAAGCACACATTTATATCTAGATATCTTTATTATTCAGATACCTGAGTCTGATGACACACACTACAACAATGCCTCCTTCACAAACGACAGTCGGCCAACTACAAACAACTCCATGCCATGACGCCTTCATACAAATCTAGGTAGGTCCCCCTCGCGCAGTGCCCCCCTTGTGAATTTCCACTCCTTGATCACCTTTTAAAATGATTCCTCTAAAACTCTTTCTAGGTGCACGTAATACCTTGATTCAACTACTTTTCATCAGAATCAATGTCCTGACGACAGTTCAGTGCCTCTAACAGTGCTGTCCAAACTTATACAGCCCCTGCTACAGGTCCATTCTCTCACCAAACCAGAAACACCACAAATTTTGTGTGTCGATAAACATTGCATATTGCTAGTTGATGCAGCAGTACATGAATTGACAGTCACTTTTTGTTTTGCCTACTAAACCACGGATATGCATATTGTTGTTGTGTTACGCATACCCTACGTGCCACTTAAGCACAAATGTATTTTTAAATGTGTGTCTGTGTAAGAAATTAAACTTTGTTTTAGACATTTCTACTCCTGGTGATCTTTATGAGCTAGTACATACTAAGCTAGCTTCACGGCCAATATAGGGTTACCTCCTGGGCGTCAATGACAAGAGTAGCTTTTCACTCTGTTCTCCATTTCGCCGTTACTACCTAACCCTCTAGAGTCAGTTACAAAAGAAAAGGGTTTCTGCCCCATATCTTTCTCATAAACCTACAAGGGGACATTTCATCAAATATACCCTCCGACAATGGTATTAGGCAAGGGTGTATACTTGCAGCTTTACTTTTCAACTTTTATCTTGCTGATTTGGTTCCCTTTCTGCAAAACTACATCTTTGCTTCTCCTTCTATAGGAAAAGGCAAAATCCATCTATTAGCTTATGCTGATGATATAGCCCTTGTTGACAATACTCCTGTAGGGCTAAAACATTTACTTTCAGCAATGGAGGTTTATGCCAAAAACAATGATTTAAAAATGAACCCTACAAAAATTGAACATAATTATGTTCGGGAAACCAACTAATAGGCTCTGTAAATAACACTGGTGTATGTCCCAGCAAGAAATCCCGGAAGTAAGAAAGGTAAAATATCTGGGCCTTACTCTCGGATCCAAGCAGTCGCTGAAGGAATTAACATTATAATTAGAGTAAAACACACTAATATATGTGCCAGTTAAAAAAGCTTTTAGGCTCATATTGTAGATTCTCTTTGATGCCTTTAATCAAATTATACAAAGGCAAAAGTATTCCTGCCCTTCTATATGGGATGGAATGTACTCTTATGGCCCATAACATCAATTGGGACCGCCTTGAGGGTCGATTATGGAAAAGATCTTTATCCTTACCTCATTCTCTACCCATCTCAAGGCTGAGATATGAACTTGGTTTACATTCTCTCCAATCTCATTTTTATTGGAAAGTTCTGACTCTGTATAGATTGATTCTCAACCCTCCTGAACATTCACTGTATGTGGATATTTGCAATCACATATATACACAGAAGAATAGTTATCTCTCTAATATACAAGACGATGCTGAACAAATACTACAACAATGCTAATGTACACCCCAGATCCTTGTAGAAAACCCTGACACGGTTAAACATGCATTAATGCAGTCTGATTGTATCAAAACAAGAGCTGTGATCAGTGATTTCAAAAATACTAAAAGTTTCAGTTTGTGTGAAAAATCTATTTCTTATGTCGTTGCTTACATCAGAAGATTCCCTAATCCAATGTGGCGTAAGGAGTTATTACGTTTGAGGAAACATTAAGGTCTCTGAAACTTGAAGCTGTGCGTGATACTTGCGCTTTATTAAATCAGTGCAATTGTACATACTTATAACCAGATGTGAACCCTAAGGGTCCTCCAAAAGTCCTGAACCATCCAAGTGACAACAGTTACCAGCATCCTATGCAAGGGCTTCTTCGTTAGAGTTGATCTGCCTGAATCCACTGAGATCAGGAAAGAGACTTTTAAAATGCATGATTAGGAGATCTAGACCTTGGTAGGAGTCAAGAAGACAAGGACCACTATGCACACTGCTTGGAGATGCACAAGAGGGGAAATGAACATCTGCTTTACCCGATATGTTGGGCACGTAAAGTCGGTGGCACATCGAGCCAACGTCTTACACGACTTACGCATACCTACATCTCTACCAGAAATGATTTACTTGATCCGACTCAACTCTACACGTTTGTTTCAGAGTCAGTAATGATGTAAGTGGCACTAATAAGCATCAAAGAATTGGCGCAGCAAAGGGAAAGAGCACATGAGTTAGCTGTCAAAAGCTGCCACCAAGAATGCAGAAAGAAATAAGACTAGGTATGATCAGCGTATAAGGGAGCAACGAGTTCTATTAAGAGGCATCCTCCTCCTACATAGCTGTCAATGTAAAAGGATAAATAACATCATGATAGAACGTTGAATATTTTGTAATTTTGAGAAAATATCAAGGCATCGCTATCATAACAATTAAGAGAGACACTGATGTGGGCTTGCCAGTTCACAGAACCAATTAAATGTAGGTAGCAGAGTATGTGCAAATGTCTTTCAAAACATGGTCTTTGCAGGTCCCCCATTACCCCTACTTTGCCCTAAATCCTCTCCCTGGTGACTTAGTCAATCCTCGACTCAGGAACCCATCATTCCCTCACTCAATGAGAGACAACAGGAAAACACATCTGCAAGATGATAGATCCCCTCTGACATGGATGTGAATTCAGAATGGCCCTGGCAGAGAGGCCTAACACACCGAGAAGCTACTGCAGGAGATACTGCAAACACCACAACTGGATTCCTCAATGGCAGAAGCGTGAGTTGACCCCCAAGAACCCCATAGTTAGCACCAAAAGCCTACCTGGAAGTAAAAACGTGAGGGGAAATAACTACCTAAGTTGTTCCAAACAGGGCAGCAGAAGGAAGACCTATATAGTTTCTAGGAGCTAGTCAAGGGGTGTGAGTGTTTGGTGGAGGAGCAGGTGGCAGGTGTTTGAAGGAGCTTAGAATGCAAAACGAGAGTTGTTTGGAGAAGGTTGTAAGACAGAAAAGAAGGTTTAAGATTGTTAGAAAGAAAGGAGAGTGGGGAAGAAGACTGGAGAATTATAATTGTTCTTTTATAAAGTGCACAACACCAAGTGTTTGCTTGCTTCCAAGACAAACAGATTGCACCTGAGCTATCCCCCTCGGCCCAAATAAAGGGAAAGGCTGGACATGAAACATGAGAAGGGAGAGGTAGATTTGGTAAAAGTGGTTAAAATACATCAGGAGGTGAAGAGAGTTGGAAGAGGTGGTAGAAATATATTTGGAGGTGAAAAGATATTATTATTTTTTATTTGTATTTGGTTATACAACCTTTTACAAAATCAACTAAAACAATACATAAAAGGAAGAAGAATTATAACATCCATTATGAAAATTAACAACAATTAACAATAAAAGTCTAGGAACAGTCAATCAAAACAACCTAAAAGTGTTTTTTTCCCAAGTCAAAATACATAGAACAATTAAAAGGAAGGAATAATTTATTTATTTATTTATTTATTTATTCGTATTTGTTAAGCGCACAAAAACAGCCCTGGGGCATCATGGCGCTGGTTACAGAAGAGGAGGACTTAGTTACACAAGGTTACATACAAGAAGGAACTTAGTTACAACCTGGAGATACATACTTGCATGATTGAAAGACATTGGCAGTGTGTAGTAATCTGGTAGTGGGTGGTGAAAGTTTAGTTAAAGAGAGATGTTTTGAGATTTTTTCTAAAGATTGTAAGAGAGCTTTCAGCTCTTAGAGTGTGGGGGAGCTTGTTCCAAAGTCTAGGTGCTATGTAAGGGAATCCTAGGCCTCCCACTGTAGCCTTGTTAATTCGTGGTACGGTCAATTGGTTGGTATAACGTAGTCTTGTGGGTCTGGAGGAAGCGGGTCTGTGGAGGGTGTCTGATAGATAAGGCGGTGCTGTGTGATGAAGACATTTGTGAGTAGTAGTAAGGATCTTAAAAGTGATACATTCTTTGACAGGGAGCCAGTGGACAGATTGTCTTACTTGTGAGATGTGCTCCCTTTTAGAGATACTTAGGGCTGCTCTCAATGCATTATTTTGAGTGACCTGAAGTCTGTTTAGGTTTTTTTAGAGGTGCCGGCTAGGAGAGCATTACAATAGTCAAGTTTTGCGCCTATGGTAGCTCTTGCTATTGATAGACAGTTTTCTTCAGTTAAAAATTGTTTGATTGTGTTGATGCATTTGGCTCTCAATGCAGAAGCGGAGACAATGGCGCTGACCTGTTTATTCATGGACAGAGTTGCATCGATGTGGACTCCTAAGGTTTTTACAGAAGATCAAACTGGGATGGTGCAGTTGTCAATTTTTAAAATTGACATAGAGACTATCTATTTTAGCAAGTGTGGACTTTTGGCCTAGGATAAGGATCCCCGTCTTGTCCCCGTTAAGACATAAGCCATTTGTGGCCATCCAAGCTTGGATGGTGGCGTATATGTTTTTTAGAGCTAAGGCGTCCGTGTGATATGAGCCAGTTAGAGAGAGGAGCACTTTGGTATCATCTGCATAGTTGGTATATGCGATCCCAAGTGCATCAAGTTTGTCAAAAAGAGGCTTTGTAAAGAGGTTATACAGCGTGGGTGCTGTACAAGATCCCTATGGGACACTGCAGTGTATTATGGTGGGTGCTGCATTAGATGTGTTAGAGAAGACTTTCATGGCTCTACCTTCTAGAAAGGATGTTATCCACGAAGTGGCTTGGCCTTAGAAGTGTGCTGAATGAGTGAGGTGTGTGGTGAGTGTTTTATGGTCCACTAGGTCAAACGCTTCAGAGCGGTCTAGGAGGAGGAGGAGGGCGGGTTTACCTGTGTCCAGGATCTTTGTTATTTGGTTTTTAAAGTCCAGCAGAGCAGTCTCCATTCCGTGGCCTTTACGGAAGCCTGACTGTCTGTTGCCTAAGATGGAGTTTGATTCCAAGTAGAGTTGGATTTGGCTGTGTGCCACTTTGTCTAGTATTTTGAGAAGGAAAGGGACTGTCGTTATGGGTCTGTAGTTGTTGGGCAACATGGGGTCTAGAGTTGTTTTTTTTAGAAGGGGTGAACCCATGCTTCTTTGAGGCTTTGAGGCTGTCAGGTACAGAGCATGTCTTAAAGGAGGCATTAATGAAGGCGGTAATGAGTGGAGCAAGCGGCTCGGCACAGTCTTTGATTAACTTAGGAGGACAGGTATCGCCTTGGAAATTTGAAGGTTTCAGATGTTTCAGAATGTCTATGACTTCTAGTTCTGAGACGTCATTAAAGGCAAATTTGGGGAAGTTCATGGATTTGCTGGATGGTGGAGATTGTGTAGGCTGATTCACTTTTGGTAGGGTATTGTAGTGGTCAAGGATTTTATTTTGTAGGAGGTCTGTTTTGTTGAGCATAGCGGCTTGGATACTGTTGCACCAAGCATCATCTTCGATGATCTCATCAATGGAGATGGGAGGCACTGTGAGCTCTTTAAAGATGGTAAAGAGTTCTTTCGAATGAGACTTTACATCTGATATTCGGCGGTTGTAGGCATCTGATTTGGCTTTAAAGATGGCAGCTTTGTATTTTTTAGCAGTGTCTCTGAATAGATCTTTAGTGGCGTCGCAAGGGTTGGCCTGCCAGTTTTTTAGAGCCTGCCGTTTGATATTGCGTAGAGCTAGGAGGACATCTGTGAACCATAAGTTCAAATGGAAGGACTTATTTTCTTTTTTTTCTTCTAGGGGCGCAATAGTGTTGATTGCGTTGGTGAGTGTGACCTTAAGAATATCTGCTAAGATATTTGGGTCTTGTGTAAATGCAGGGGCAAGGCATGGTAAGTTAAGAAGGGGCCGTAGGTTGTCTGCAGTACATTTTCTGGAGCTTCTTGTTAGGGCTGCAGGCTTATGTATTGTGGCTTTTGTAGTAGGTGCTGTAGGGATTGTGAATTATATGTAGCTATGGTCTGTCCATGGGAGGAAGGTGTTGGAAGTGATGGTGGAGTTAATAAGAAGGAGGTGGAAAGATATTCGATGGAGGTGGTAAAGAAAACATCTGGAGGAGGTGACAGAAAAACATCAGAATGAGGTGGAGAGTGAAACAGAGGACAGATTTGAAGAACACAGGAAATAGAGAGCCTTTTCAGACAGGTGAGGAATATTCACGAGGGCAAGCTTGGTCCAAGGTGCGCTTGGTCCAAAGGCATCAATCCCAAGGCAGGAGAAGAAAGGAGACCATGGGGTAGTGGCAGACAGGAACAGTGAGGAGTCAGGAGTCTGGTAGAAAAACAGGAAGATGATAGAGGTCCTCGGGACCTGTGCAGGAGCAGAGAGCTGACCAAAAGTGCATGAACTAGTACTCTAGGGCAAGGAGGTAAAGGAGGCCATCCTAATGTTGCCTGTGAAATTACAATGGTGGCAAACCAAGAGGCCTGAATTAAACCACCGTGGGTAATAAAAGGGTGCAGAAACCCCTTAAACTCAGGACTGAGAACCCTCGTAACCAGGTATGGGAACCAAGGGAACAAGACCCAGAGAAGACCAACAGAGAAGGGTGTGTGTGACATATCTTATGTAGATGGGTTTCTGAATGGCTTACAAGCTAAGGAAGGCTAATTCCAAGCCTCTATGCAGACATGCCTGCTTTTTGCTGAATATATGCAACATATTTACTGTTTGGTTTAACATGTTCCACACAAAAACACTGTTTGTAAAGGTGTCCAGATGTGACTATCTTTAAAGAAAACTATCTAGAACAAAATGCATTTATTGACGTAGTTGCTCTGCAGTATTGTTAACAAAGCACTCACAGTGGTGTGTGACTTTACTTGTGCTTTGTTTTGTTGAAAAAATATGTTCACTGGATCAAAACCAAAATGTGCAGAACGTTATTTACCTGGTCTGATTTACACATGGAAGACATTAAGGAGCTCACTATAAAGGATGACATAGATTGCCAAAAGGGGATCCCTTACGTTTGCACCTACATGCAAACAGGGCCCCTCTGGGCAGTTGTCACCATTTGCAATGTGGAGTGGAAAAAAAAAACGTAAAGAGACAGCAGAAGCATCTTTACACTTCACCTTTTCAGTTTACAGTGCAAATTCAGTAAACGCCGCCTGTCGGGTAGTTTTAACAATGATTTCCTCTGTAATTTGCTTTTTTTTTGCTGATGTAACAAGCAGACAGATTACATAGGAAATCATAGGTTTTACGCCACAATGAAAATGTCATGCTGATGTAAAACCTAGTTGTTTTTGGAGGCAGAGGGCAAAAGGGACGTGGAAACATAACTCATGTATCGTGCCTCCACTCTGCCTTCAAAAACAATGAAAATGGCACATGCATGAATAGAGGCATTACGACAGGTGACACCTTCACGCCTGTCTTACATCTCCATTTATTTTTTCTTTTATTATATTTGATTGGATATTTGTACGGCGCTTATACAACAAATGCTGTTTCAAGGCACCACAAGACAAAAAAGGGGGTGGGGGAACAAGGGAGAAAGATAACAATAACGTTCGTCCTAGGCCTTGTGACATTCGGATTGTGCAAGTGCAGTAACAAGAAGTGCAAGGGAGAAGTGCCGGTAGGGTCAAATGTGAAGTGCTAGGGTGGCGACGGAAGTGCAGGGTAAAGAGGAGAGAGTGCAAGTGAAAGGAGAGGGCGGGGGAGGAGAGGAGAGGGCCACAGGGGCTAGGCAAATCCTAATGGGAGGCCAGTAGGGCAAGTGGTATGGGGTGCCGGGGGTAAGAGGATGTGGACTGGGCGGGGGTGGCTGGTGTTGTCCTGAGAGGACAAAGGCAGTGAATATGGAAAGGGAAATGTGCACACGGTCACACAGTGAATAGCTTTGAGTCAAACAACACGCACTCAAGAACCAAGACACATGTACACTAAAACCCAGGATGTGCAAGTAGAGGGTGATAAGAATACAAATATATGAAAAGGGATGTGGGGTAAGCACTTAGAAGCTCCTTATGATTACGAAGAAATGCAGCAAGCGCCTTACCCACAATTGCTGTTAGAGGTGCTGTCAGCGCTAAGCCCACATACAGGGCAAGCAAGAACAGGATCTATGAGCTAACACCCTTGATGGTATTGTACAAGGTAACGTAAAGACAATACTCACGAGGATGAGAAATACCACCTGAAATGTCAACAAAATTCAAACAAGGACGCAGAAAGGCTATAACAGCAAAGAGAGGATAACTTAATACATCAGACTCCTGCCAAGGGACAAATAGGAACAGTGATTACAGAATAGTGAGGAAAACTTAGACATTCAGACAGGAGCTGGCTACAACAGCACATCACACCTAACAATCAATAGGAAACAAAAGGGAGAAGTGTGAGGGTAAACCTGGAACAGACTCAAAGAGAAAGTAAAGGAACAGGAGCATGGAATACAAAATTACAAGGGCAAAACCTCCCTCCTTCCCAACCAGGGAAGTGTTATGCTCACCTGGTCTCTGTGTCTTCCCTGGGGTTGCACTACTCTTGAGGCTCACCTGCTGAATGATGATGATGAGCTCTCCATCCTGCTGCTCCTGGCAGGGGCGCTTGTTGAAGCGAACCGAGTTCCTTCACTGGTCCCTTGTCGTGGAAGTCCAGGCCAGCTGCGACTAGTCCACTTCTCTTGTAGGTAAGTGTTTCACTTGTTTGCACTTGCCCGCTTGTCTTCCGACTGTTGTAATTGTATTTGTATAGTTCGTTCTCTGTCGTTTGTATGCAATGTCTCTTTTCTCTTCTCTCTCCCCCTGCAGGTGGTGTAGCGGTGCTGGCGGTACCTGCGGTAGAAGAAGCAGAGCCGGCGGTACTGAGGAGTAGGGCTGAGATGGTCCGACATCTGGTAAGTAGCCTTTAATGGTGCCTTAGAGTGTGCATTGGGTTTTAAACGCGGCGCAACCCTGCGTTGGGTGTTTTCGGGAGTTCTAACCTTGTCTTGTCTTCTTTTCTCATTTGAGGACTTCGGCTTCGTGGGACAGAGCGTGCAGGTACTGCAGCATCGATTCGGGATCTGCCAAGAAGATGGAGCGCTGCTGTGAGATTCGAGCCAGGGTCCAGGTAAGGATGCTGTTGTTGCAGGATCATGAGGTAAGTAGCTGGTCCAGGCAGCGGTGAGCATCACGTTGCATGGAGGTGTAAAGTAACGCGAAGCGTTTGCTTCAGGTATCGGTGGGTTTATATAGTCTTGTTCCTAGCCACGTCCAGTAGCTCTGGCCTGCCTGCAGCCACACCCTGCCACACCTGAAGGGCAGGCCTAGGGAGCCACACCCAATGAGTCAGCACATGGGGATGTTCTCTGGAATAAAGGCTTTCTGCACCTGGAAAGTTCTTGTAAAATAAAAGCACTTCAGTACTGAAGTAAAATAAAAGCACTCCTGCACTGAAATAAAGTGTGCACTGAAGTAAAAGTAAAAGCACTCTTGCACTGAAATAAAGTGTTCCTGCTCACATCTCTATATGAGCCTGGCGCCAGGGCCCCTGTGTTTGAGTCCCAAAGGGACATAGGTGAGTCAAGTGACCTATTGCCCCATCACTAGATGGTGTGGTTTTTGTGTTCTGGGGCCTGTGACAGCACTCCCCCTCAAGGGTTCCCCTGCTGGCCCTGTTTTACTGAGGTTATTGTGGTGGAACTGCCTGATTAATCGTGGAGCGTGGACATGTTCACTGGGTTCCCAGGTCCGATCTTGGGGTCCATAATCTTTCCAGTCTATAAGGTAGTATAGCGTGGACCTGACCATTTTAGGGTCTAGGATCCTTTTAACTTCATATTCTGGTTCTTCTTCAACTATTTCAGGAACCGGTGGAGTATCAATCCGCGTACCTGGTCTCAATGGTTTTAGGAGGGAGACATGAAACACCGGGTGGATCCACATGTGGGCCGTTAATTCTAATTTCATGGCCACAGGGTTGATCACGGCTTTGATGGAATAGGGTCCTAGGTACCAAACCAAACCTTGTCCCCAACCTGAAAATTTGGAGCCTCCTTTCGGTGTCGGTCTGCAAACTGTTTCTGCTTTTCTTTGGCTTTGTTCAAATGTTCTGCTGCCTGCTTAAGGACTCGAGTGATGGTTTATTGGAAAGTCGTTACCGCTGGCATCTCCAGTGCTTCAAGTGAATCAAAGACAGATGCTCGTGGATGTCGACCATATACTGTGTGATATGGCATTTGTCCTGTACTGGTGTGGATGGAATTGTTGTATGCATATTCGGCCAACCAGAGTATGTCCTTCCAGGTATCTTCGGTTTGTTGTAACATGCACCTTGAGTTCTGCTCTAGAGTTTGATTGGTCCATTCGGTCTGGCCATCAGTTTGGGGATGATGACTTGTAGACAAACACAGGTCGATTTTGGCGATTTTGAAACATCTCCTCCAGAGAGATGAGATAAACTGAGTTCCGCAGTCTGATATCAATATTGATGGGAATCCGTGTAGTCTGACAATTTATTCCAAAAAGACGGCGGCCAGAGTAAAGTCCGTCGGGACCCTGTTTAGAGGAATGAAATGGGCCATCTTAGAGAACAGATCCACAATGACCAGGATGGTGTTGTATCAGTTGCATAGGGGAAGATCAGTAATACAATCCATAGACAGCGTATGCCAAGACGCCGGGGGCACCATCAAAGGACGTAGAAGGCCTGCAGGACTTTGTTTTTGAGACTTATGCTGAGCACAAACACCACAGGTTGCGATGAACTGGGCAATATCTTTTTGACAAGTGGGCCACCGGTAATTTTTCTTTATCTTAGCTTGAGTTTTAGCCATTCCTGGATGTCCTTCTATTGAAGAGTCATGGTAGTTTGCTATAATTTAGTTTTGCAGGTCTTTATCCGGAACGTACATTCTCTCTTGAAAGTACGGTAGATTGTTCACAATAGTTTATTGGTCTCCTCTTGACAGCCATTCCTGCTGTTCTGATTGGTTCATCAAGTGTTGAAGGTCAATTTTTAGGTCGTCCAAAGTGGCAGTTGCTGCAATCGTGTTCAGAATTCTTTCTTCAGGAATGATTGCCACGTGGTCTGGTGTGGTGAACGCTTTTTCCTCTTCGATCATTCGTTATAGGGCTTCTGCTTTTCCATTGCGTACTCCAGGTCTGTAGGTAATGACAAAGCCATATTCTGCAAAAAAGAGAGCCCAGCGGAGTTGACGTGATTGTGCTTTTGCAGTTTTCAGATATTGTAGGTTACGATGGTCCGTAATGACGGTGACTGTGTGCCTGGCTCCAAGAAGGTAATGGCTCCATGCCTTGAATGACGCTTTTATTGCTAACAGTTCTGATCGCATAGTTCAATTCGGAAGCGGAGAACTTACGAGACCAGAAAACCACGGTATGTAATTGTCCTGTTTCGGGATCTCGCTGAGACAAAACCACTCCCATTATTATGTTGCAAGCATCGGTTTCAACGACGTATGGCAATTCGGGTCCGGGATGCCGTAAAATGCGCGCTGATGTGAATGCTCGTTTTAAGGTATGGAAGGCTTCTTCTGCTTCTGTGGCCCACTGAAATTGTTTGTTCTTTCGCAGCAGGGATGTGATGGGGTGAACAATCTGGGGGAATCCTGGGATGAACCGATGATAAAAATTGGCAAACCCGAGCACACTTTGTACACCTTTCGTAGTAGTTGGTGAGGGACATTGGAGGATGGTATCTACTTTGTGCGTATCCATGTGTACCCCTCGCGGTGTGAGTACAAACCTGAGGAATTCAACCACCGTCACGTGAAAGAAGAATTTCTCGAACTTGGCATACAGCTGATGTTGTCGAAGTCTTTCTAAGACAGACCGGACATGTCTGACATGATCCTCCTTGGTGGTTGAGTAAATGAGGATGCTGTTGATATGGACGAGTGCGCACATGTCCAGTAGTTCACCGAGCACGTCGTTCATAAAATATTGGAACGCTGCAGGGGCATTACATAGCCCAAAGGGCATAACCTGATATTCGTAAAGGCCATATTTTGTGCGAAAGGCTGTCTCCCACTCATCCCCCTTTTTGACTCTTACCAGATGGTAGGCCCCTCGTACATCCAATTTGGTATACATTTGTGCGTTTTTTACTTGATCCAGAAGTTCTGGAATGAGTGGCAACAGGTACCGGTTTTTTACCGTGATCCGATTGCGGGCTCTGTAGTCAATGCAAGTTCTCAGGTCTCCCTCCTTCTCATGCACGAAAAATAAGGCTGAGGAAGCAGGGGATTTTGACAGGAGAATGAAGCCGTTGGCTAAATACTGATCCATGTATGTTTTTAAATGTTGGTTTTCTTGCTCCTTTAGGGCATGAATCCGACTGCAAGGAATCTGTGCTCCGGGTACAAGATCAATTTGGCAGTCATACGTTCTGTTCGGGGGTAAAGTATTCGCTTGCTCCTTTTGAAATACATCTTCGTAATCCAGGTATTCAGAGCGTAAAGAACTGGTGAGACATAATACGATTCCTTTCTTTGAACTTGATTTAGTGTGATCTTTCACTAAGCATTCTTTGTTGAAACAGGTGTTAGCACAGTCTGGGGGAAATCAGAACTCTTTTACGCCTGTCGATCTTGGGATTATGGGTTCCCAGCCAAGGCATCCCTAATATCATTTGGAACTGAGGAGCGCCAATAAGATTGAAGGTGATGTCCTCTTGGTGACCTACCTGACACAGAAGCGTAACTTTTTAAGTATAACGCGTCATTGGGCCAGATGATAACTGAGATACATCAACTGCTGTAACATTTTCCGACCTCTGCTTCTGTCGGAGAGGAAGACCTATCTGGATACCCAAATCTTGGTCAATGTAATTCCCCACAGCTCCACTGTCAATATATGCTTCTAAAGCATGCATTTTTGATGGGTTTTTGTGGTCTACCAAGAGCACCGGGATGACTAGGTGTGAGGTCTGTATTGGTTCCTTTTCACCGCTCGACAAGTGGACCCATACGCTTGCCGGGTGTTGGAGTTTCCCGAGTCCAGTTCTTCTTCTTCACTCTTGTCAGTTGCTCTGACTGTTCTCCTGGGAGGTTTCACTGGACATTCTCGGAGAAAGTGTCCTGCTTTGCCACAATACACGCAGAGCTCTTGCTGTCTTCTTTTTTCTCTTTCCGCCTTGGTGAGAGGGCTCTGCAAGCCCCAAATCTGCATTGGTTCCGACCGTTCATGCGGATTGCCCTGATTCTCACGGGGTTGCACATAGACCGACAGCCCTTGAGTTCTGGCTCTATCCATTTTCCAATTCTGCAATCTATGATCGAGTTCAACTGTTAGGTCAATATATTCGGCACACCCTCCAGGGGATTTACTACTTAGGCTAGAACGTCCTTAAGCTCCCCTCGTAATCCACAGTCAAAGAGTGTAGTTCTTTTTCCCTCTGGCCAATTTGTTTGGACTATAAGACGGTTGAAGGAGGCGATGTAGGTTAACAAATCTTGGTTACCCTGCCAGAGTGACAATAAATTGTTGTCCAGAGCCTGACCTTGGGCATGCCGTGCAAATAGGTTCTCCATTTCACGCTGAAAACCCCCAAAGTCCCGAAGCAAGGGGTCATCTTCAGTTACCAAGGGTATAGACCAGTCCGCCGCACTTCCTCCCAAATATGAAAGTACAAATGCCACCCTAGATTGATCATTAAGGAAGGCCCCTGGTCTGCACAAGAAATGAAGGCGGCATTGATTCATGAATACAGCGTACTTATTTGGATCACCAGTGAAGCGTTCGGGCGGAGCTAAGGGAACCGCCCCTGGAAGAACCACTTGTACGGGCGTTGGCGTTGACTGTGGTGGCGGAATAGAGTGGGCCAGCCCCGGTAATGGGGCTTGGCCAGCCTGTGCTTGGAGCATCTGCCTTGCTAAATCGTCCATGCGTTCTCGATTCACAATGAGGTCCCTCCTTAAGGCCTTGATTTCCTGTCTTGAGACATGAACTTCAGCCCGTAACTCTCCCAGTAACTGGGCCAACTGGTCTGTTTCTGAAGTTTCCATAAAGCCCAGGCAGAGATTCGTAGGAGGCTTTGTGTTCTGTTACGCTCACCTGGTCTCTGCGGAGGCGTTGGGATACGGTTGCAGCCCTCCCAGGGATGAAACTCCTCTTGTCTGTTCCTCCCTCCACGTCTGTGTGGGGAACTGCGGTGATGAGCAGTGCGGTTCCTGCATGAATATAAGGGTGGTCGTATGAGTATGCAGCCTGTGGTCCCTGACCCCTTCTCCAGATGTCTTCTCCCTGTATGTGACTTCCCTGAGGTTGCACTACTCTTGAGGCTCACCTGCTGAATGATGATGATGAGCTCTCCATCCTGCTGCTTCTGGCAGGGGCGCTTGTTGAGGGGAACTAAGTTCCTTCACTGGTCCCTTGTCGTGGAAGTCCAGGCCAGCTGCAACAAGTCCACTTCTCTTGTAGGTAAGTGTTTCAATTGTTTCCACTTGCCCACTTGTCTTTCGACTGTTTTAATTGTATTTGTAAAGTTTGTTCTCTGTCCTTTCTATGTAATGTCTCTTTTCTCTTCTCTCTCCCCTTGCAGGTGGTGTAGCGGTGCCGGCGGTAGCTGCGGTAGAAGAAGCGGAGCCGGCGGTACAGAGGAGTGGGGCTGAGATAGTTCAACAGCTGGTAAGTAGCCTTTAATGGTGCCTTAGGGTGCGTGTTGGGTTTTAAATGCGGCGCCACCCCGTGTTGGGTGTTTTCAGGAGTTCTAACCTCGTCTTGTCTTCTTTTCTCATTTTATTACTTCGGCTTCGTGGGACAGAGAGCGCAGGTGCTGCGGCGTCGATTCGAGATCTGCCAAGAAGATGGAGCATTGCTGTGAGATTCGAGCCAGGGTCCAGGTAAGGATGCTGTTGTTACAGGATCACGAGGTAAGTAGGTGGTCCAGGCAGCGGTGAGCGTTACGTTGCACAGAGGTGCAAAGTAAATCAAAGCGTTTGCTTGAAGGATCGGTGGGTTTATATAGTCTTGTTCCTGGCCATGCCCAGTAGCTCTGGCCTGCCTGCAGCCACGCCCTGCCACACCCGATGAGTCAGCACCTGAAGACCAGGCCTAGGGAGCCACGCCCGATGAGTCAGCACATGGGGATGTTCTCTGGAATAAAGGCTTTCTGCACCTGGAAAGTTCTTGTAAAATAAAAGCACTCCAGCACTGAAGTAAACTAAAAGCACTCTTGCACTGAAATAAAGTGCTCCGGCTCACATCTCTATATGAGCCTGGCGCCAATGGCCCCTGTGTTTATGTGTCCCAAAGGGACATGAGTGAGTCAAGTGACCCATTGCCCCCGTCACTAGATGGGGTGGTTTTTGTGTTCTGGGGCCCGTGGCCATGACAGGAAGGAAGGGCAAACTGGGACAAAATACTAAATCTGTAAATGAGGAGTGACTAAAGGATCGAGGTTTCACTGCAGAATAGGATGCATTCAAAAGAATAAAGAACCCAAACTGGGATGCACAGAAAAAGGAAAGTGCTCACTGTAAAACAGAGGAAGACAAAAAAGGGAATCCAGGAAGCCCAAATCACTAATAAGCACATTAAATTCGAAATCCAGGGACAAGGGAACAAGAAACTAGGAACTAGACACTAAGCATATCCCAGGAGCAAGGGACCTGTCACAAACTGTCATGCCACCCAATTTACACTGGTAATCACAACCATAAAATGATACGTATATGATAAGAAAGGATACACGAAGGCTCCAGGCTTATCTTCTCAACCTTCTGTGACGAATCCTCAAGGAAGAATCCTTTCTAATGATTCCACTCACTGCCTGAAGTAATTTACAGCCAGCGTGAAGAATCACTTGAAAGGATGAATAACTAAGCACAGCCTCCAATCTGTTATAAGAAAACACTTGGTACATAACAGAACCATCACTGGGATTATCCTAATAGCCACTAAATATCTGCAGTAACCTTAATTGATTAGATGACTTGAGGAAATGTGAAGAACCAGGAGCCTCCAGATGAGTCCAAAAGGAAACAACGACAAGGAAGGGAAGGTTAGTAGGAAACTAAACCCGAGCAGAACGAGGGCCGAACTAGAGTCGGGATGGTGCAGTCTGGATAGCGTTCATTGTTCAATGCACATAACATCTTTCTATGCCATGATAAATTGTTAGGTTCTCACTCAGGTGCATTCCGTTATTCACCCTTGACTTAATGAGTCCAAATAACACAGTATAAATAAAAGAAACTCAAAACCCCACTGGGTTGTAAGGCAGATTCACCTACTGGAGCAAACTATAACTAATATAACTTCTGTTCTTCCAAAAGTAACGTAGAGAGTTTTATTAAGACAGTATACTGACATAAAGCCTCGTACCTTAAATGAACATAGACCGCCTCCGCGGTTGGAACAGCCCCTGTCAAGACTGCCGTGGAGGATGACCTGCAGCTGGAAGTAAAAGGCAGGTAGCTGAAGTCGTCCGTGTAGAAAGCCGCTGACAGGGAATGGTTGACTAGGAAACTGAAGACAGGAAAGCCGCCTCAGGAACATGCATTGGAAACTGCACGCCGCCGGATTATCCTTTGCATGAAAACAGGCGACCACGTGGAGTTGCAGAATGAAAGCCGACGTGGACGGCAGGGAAGCTGCCGCGAAAATGGAATGTGCTCTATGAAGCACGTGACTCGCATAGAGTGGCGAGCACGAGGAGTAGCAGGTAACAGCCGCTGGGAAGACAAGGTCCAAATTGGCAAAACGGGATACTTCGGAAAGAAGAAGGAATTCTGTTCGGGAGTGACCGTACGGAACGCAAGGAAAAACTTCAATCAGAAGCACAGAGCATTCTGAGGAAAGGAACTAAATACGTGCCTTAGACACGTGACTAACCATGTGATTCAACGCAGATCTTCAATATCGCTTGGCAGGAAGTTTGGAAAACAATCTCCATTTGGTATAAAATGGTTTGGCCGCTGTTCTAAATGCGTAAGGATTCTTACTACCATACATCACAGGTGAGTGCATGACACAAACAGGAACACTGCATCAATGACCATCGCTGGACTGAAGCAAACTGAGGCTTTTAAAGCTGGCTAACGAGCACACGCCTCAGGTGTGCTGCCTGCTGCACCTGCGAGCCACAGGTGCTGCTTATCTTCCACCCAACCACGTCCTGGAAGGGTGGAGAATAAGCAGTGGGCCAGGCATTCTCAAAAGTATAGTCTTTTGATTAAAGCAGCATACTGGCTGCCAACAACCTTGAATTAATCCGCAAGGAGAAGTTACATGGAAAATTAAGGATTTAGCACTCCCAATTCCCCACAGCACTGTTGCATGAGGTCCAGAAGCAAAGTCCATTATGGATTAAACCCCAAACCTGGCCGCCAACTGGCGGGGACGGGAGCGAAGGGAGCAAATCGTGACACTGGTGCCATGTAGAAATCAGAGGGAACAAAGCAGTCAGTCACTGCAGCAGACGGGGGTGTTAGCAGGGGATGGGGTGAGGGAAGGAAGAAGAGAAAAGGGGTGTCTTGAGGAGCTACCAGAACAGAAGGAGATACGGCTCAAGCCCGAGAGGGGCAGGGAGACCATTCCAGAGGGAGGCTCCTGTGGAGGAGAGAGATCTACCCCCCACTCTCTGCTTAGAGAAGCTTCGGATCTGCAGAGAGTGGAGCTAGAAGACTTAAGTGTTCTAGCAGGAAGTATTTAGGGAGAGAGAGTTGGATGCAGTGGGGTACCAGGCCCCAGAAAGCCTTGTGGGTGATGCAGAGCTTCTTGAACTTGATCCAAGAAGCAACTGGGAGCAGGTGGAGAGATTTTAGGGCTGGAGAGATGTGGTCCCTGGACTTAAGACCAAGTATAAGTCTTGCAGTCCTATTCTGGATTAGTTGATGGGGCGAAGGGAGGATAAGGGAAGATTGAGGATGAGGCTGTTTCAGCAGTCGAGCCTAGAGAGGACCAGAGCTCTGGAGACATTGAGTTTCTGGGGGAAGGTGAGGAAAGGGAGAATGCCTCTGAGGAGGTGCAGCTGATAGTGGGCCTTCTTGGCAAGGTCTGTGATGTGAGGAGAGAAGGAAAGAGAAGAGTCAAAGATGACACCAAGGATTTTTGCCTCACAAGAGGGTGAGGGGAAGGGACCCATGGAGGGCGGCCAAAGGGTAGGAGGGTAGGAGGGAGCTGGGGTCCAAATGAGAAGGATCTCAACCTTGCTGGCATTAAGGCTGAGATCATTGGCAGCACACCATGCCTGAATCGCAGTCAGAGATGATAGATGTGGAAGAGAAGGCAGTAGAGGGAAGCTTGAAGGAGAGCTGTGTGTCATCTGCATAACACTGGAAGTGGGGAGAGAAGGAGGAGATCAGGTGGGCCAGAGGGGCAAGGTAGATGCTGAAGAGCCACAGCAAGAGGATACCTCTCAGGTTGAGAGTGTGATGGGGAAGAGAAAAGGGCTCAGTTGAACCTGGGAAGGTCGCTCAGAGAGGAATGAAGTTAACCAGTCCAGTGCAAGTCCTGTGATGCCAAGGGTGTCACAGAGCCGATTTGCCTGGGTGGCATGATTGACCATGTCGAAGGCAGTGGAATGATCCATAAGGATAAGAATGGATGGAGAGTTGGAATCGAGATTTGAGAGCAAGTCTTCAGAGGTGTTCACTAGAGCCGATATCATGCCTCTGACTACTCTGAAGCCAGGCTGCTGGTCGTGGAGGCAACCAACAGATTCAGTATGTTGGATCAGTTGGGAGAGGACCATCTTCTCCAGGAGTTTGCCCAGGAAGGGTTTAATGGAGATCTATGCTCCAGTGATTTGCAACATGAGCTCCTAAATATATATGCATATTGTTAGATTGTTTATTCATTTGAAAATGTGCTTCCTTTAATTATCAGTGGCACATTCACGTATGCACACACACAGGATGCTGCCTTTTTCACAAAGCTAGTAAAGGTGCTTTAATATAGCATGATGTGTTTATAAATAGAAATAGTTCAGATGTTGCTTGCCCTTCAGTTATATTGCGTTGTTAAAATCATTGTTTAGATTTCATAAATAGTATTCGACCACGAATAGTGAAATTAATGCATTTGAATAGACAATTAGATATTTCCATTATAAGGATTCATCTTTAGTTTAATTTGGCTTTTTATCAATCGTGTGAAAAGTCATTTGTGTATGGAGACAAAAGACTAGACCAACATTTGAATGATCCTTCATTACCAGAGGTAACCATTTAATTGTTGTCTAGGCAGCATGTTCACTGTCTTTTATTAACAATATTAAGCGACTGGAAGTAGTGCAGCAGGCTGAATGAGTTTTGTTGTGGACTGGCTACGTTTTGTTGTGGGAGAAACCCATATTACATGCCCTTGCATCACTGTTATTCATTTCTACAGTCTTTTTCATATGAAATAATGTTAAGCCATGGAGAAAAAGTGGTTAAAAAGATCTGAATCACTGCTATTTTTCCTGCACCGCCTTACTATGGGTTTTACTTTACAGTGACAGATTTTCCTACAGCATCATGCTGGATTCAGTGGAATTATCGTAGCAGAATTACTGCTTGCAGAAATTACGCCAAAATCTCCATAGTCCTATGTATTTCAATAATGGGGCTAAACATCTATCTACCGCCACTTGTATGCCTGTGGTAAACCTATGGGATCAAGTGGCAGTAACAGTAAATGAGTTTGGTGGTAATTCAGTGGATTTACTGCCAAATTACCCCCAAACTCGTAATGAGGCCGCAGATTTTGAATGATGAGAGGTGTAGCAGAGGGACTTCCTCTTCCTCCCACCATTGAGCACTAGATATATGGAATGGGAATGATTCTCCACATGGTAGAATACAGTGAATGGGCATTATCCAGACTCGAGACGAGGTAGAATCACAAGAGGATCCATTTTCAAAGAGAGCCTGTGATCTCCTTAATATGTAACAAGATTTCCTTCCAGAATTGTTGGATATGTGGACATTCCCACCATATATACATCATTGTTCTACTAGTAATACACCACCTGCAGTAGTTCTATGTGTGTGTTGGACATTTCTTCCCCAGACTATCTGGAGTTATGTATCAATGACAGCATAATGTATAGAGTTTTCCCTAACTTGTGCACACATTGGAGATGTTGTTGTCTATGCTGGATCTTGATCCACTTTTCAATCGGTATACATTTCCCCAATTCTCCTTCCTATTAAACTGCATACAGTAGTTTCACCTCATCCCCGCCCAAGTCATAAAGTAGGATCCTCAGCGCTTCAGTTAGGTTCCAGTACAAGTTACTTTATTAATCTTCAGTCTGTTACATAAAGATGTTACAGAGATAACTCCAGAGATAACCATTGGCTCCCATCACCCAGGAAGGAGCTCTCCAACTGACATAGTATGAATGCTTCACTCCAAGCATTTCCTCACTCACAACCAAACACTCTCTCTTACATCACCAAGCACCTGCAGTTATGCCAAGCGCAATACAACACATCTCCCTTCTTTCCAAATCGCACAACATCACAACAAGCACATCACAATACATCTCCTCTCCCCACAAACATAAACATCCTTCACACACACAGATCCACAGGAGGAAAACATACAGGTAAACACTCAAACAGTGCACCTTTTTAGTGAGAGGTGCATCTCAGAAATGGCAGAGGGTGTCCCCCCTAACTACTCTAGCTGTGTCTCCACACATCAGCCACTCACACTTGGCAGAAAGCGCCCCCCCCCATCTACCCATGCTTTGTCAACATACACATAAGCTACTCATCCCACCCTTTCTGCTCAAACTGCATACTTTCATCTCTCTCAACAAGCCTTCCACTTTCCTATATCCACATGTGCCAGTGACCACGCCTCACACCGCAGGAGTAGTCCCACACCAATACACACACACACAATGTGTGTTGGCGTGTTGTCGCCCGGAACCAGTTACCACCCCTCACACCGGAGGAGCAGTCCCACACTATAACATACACACACACACATCATGTGCTGAGCGCGGTGCCGCCCAAAACCAGTAACTACACCTCACACAGGAGAAGACCCATACCATACCAAACATACTTAATTCAAACACTGCTCAATGGGTGAAAACTGCCCACTCTTGAAATACTCACACCATTACATTTTAACATTTTGACATTGTTCTAAACTTCCATAGCTAAACAGATTTTAACCAGAACATCCATGGGTGTAATTATAGGGGGGCAGAGGGTTTTGTCCCCCCCAACTTCTGTGGCATGCCTTTTTGTCCCCCCATCTTTTGGAGGGAGGGCAGGGGGACAGCAATCATCAATTATGTAATTGGACAGCGCAAGCCCGGCTGGGGTGCCCAGCAAGGCTTGCTCTTTCTCATTACATAATGCTGAGATGCCTGGCAGCCGCGCTGCAACACATTCAGAGCCGGGATGCCCTGTGTGGCTCAGTCCCTCACACTGGCTGGCCTGCCTCAAAGTCAGCAGCCAGGGTGCTGAACTGGGTGTTGCAGGGCCTGGCGCCTGTGCTGCCACGTGAGCAGCAGCACTTCCAGGGGCCGCAGCACAGAGAATTGCTTTCCGGCTTTGTTTGGAGGTGTGTAGTGTGAAGAGGTTAGGTCGGTGTAACATGAGACATGGCCCGGGCGGCATTTGAAAGCAGAGGTACTTTTTTCAAAAATAATGTTTTATTGTGTTTGTGTATGTTTGTTGGGGACTGGGCTGCGGCCTGACCCTAGTGAGGGTTTGTGTCACATTCGAACAATGTGTGCAGTGCTCACAGTACACCAGAAAGGCCCCAGGTATGAAGACTCACTAACAATAACAAGTGGTGCTTTCTCTGTGGCAAGCCACAGCTCTGCAACGCCTCTAAAATTAGTCTTTCCACTTTTCAGATGCTACTAAAGCATCACCATCCTAATTTCAAAATGAAGTTGGCGGAAGGGGTGCCCTCCCCAAGTAGAGTGGAAAGAGTCAAGCTGAGAAAACCTGTGACCTAAAACTTTTGTACTCTGCTAATTCTCTGAAATGAAGCCGAGTGCTATACGCCTTTTAACCATGGTGGACTTTTGTTAAGCAGTTTTTGCTCTAGGTGCGCAGAAGGAACCGTATGGGATTTTGTGTTAAAAGCACACTTTTAGGAGCCCTTTTCCCCATGCTGCCAAAAATAATCTTCACCAAACTGGCAAAACGTATTTCGAGTTTTTCAGACACTTTTTGAGGACGGTTTGGTGCAAATTAGTAAATGGGTGTCATGGTTCAGGTTACACGCCACCAAAAACTGCTTCACTTACCAAACTAAGCAGGGGAGTATCCAGCTTTGTAAGAGTGTTGTAGAGGGGGGAGGGTGAGCAACGAAATGCAGTGTATGGAATTCCACATGGTCTCATTGGCACCCCCAAACCGCCCACTCCTGCCCCAATCTACGTTTTTGGTAACATTCGTGGAAGATGGCATTTTAACACACAACAAAAAAATATAAAACTGCAGGAGCACTCCAGATGCAGGAAGCTCATCTATTAGAGCTCTGTCCAAGCCCTCTGAGGCAAAATGCATGCAAACATCTGAATTATTATATGGTTTGCATCAACAGAAATGACTTCACAGAAAAGGGCATTGCAAGGCGCATCATCAGTCTTTGATACTTGGAGGCACCATGGAAGTGACTTTAGAATAAGTTGCCATAAATAATTCAAGTGACAATTTTGTGGTGCAAAATACCTAAATTACTCTATTGTTATATGTGGAGCAACTCTATAGTCATTAGGTTTTTCCATTATAATACCATGATACATTAACATAAGCTTTGAAGTTGATCAGAGTCACTTGCAGAGCTGCAGATAAGGCACAAAGTGATTAAATGATTTGCTCAGTATTACACACTTGGTTAAATGGTGAAACTGGGATGTGGACAATTTAAGCAAAACTTGCACATCTTTCCAGGATTAGTTGATAAAGATATTTATTAAGGTTTTGCTTTACATTTCATGTGCTTAAATAATGATGTATAGCAATGCCTTGGAAGCAAACCACATTACATAATAAACTAGCCTTTCATAGTAAACTAACCATACAGTACATACATTGTCATAGAAATAGGTTGAGCAATGTTTAGTTTTATTCTCCCCTTTCTGCACGCAATGTCACAATAGCATCATGTAGATTAATGTGAGCCTAACAAATCCCCCTTGGGTTTTAAAACCATAGTCATTATTTCATAATGCATGCAACATTATGCACCCTTCTCACGTCTGATCACTCCCTCCCATTCCCATTTCTAAAGGGACAAAAGACCCTTCTAATAGTACCCCCCTCTGTCCCATCAGTGCCTAATGACTCACGTTGTAATGCTCTGTTGATACAGAGCAACGTGAGGACACTCTAGTGCCCGGGGCTCCTTGGGACATTGTTCTGGCAGCGGGACACCTCTACCATTTAGAACGGGTAAGGTGTCCCGCTGTCAGGACAATGAGCGTGCTGAGCAAGAATTACTCAGCACACATTGTCCTGCCAGCGGGACCCCTTTGCCGTTGGGCGCCCTCTTTGAGGTGCCAAACGGGAGAGGTGTCCCAATGACAAATGTCCCGGTCTGGCTCTTAAAAGAGCCAGGGGGGGCAGCTTGCCCCCCCCCGCTCGGAACTCCACTGCTTGGAGTCATTTGAACACAGGAAAACATACCTTAATTGTAATCAGCCAGAATCTTGTAGAAAAAAATATATCAGCAGGTACACATATAAGGTGCTATGCAGAACCCAAGTTTGGATATATATGGCATTTAAAAATTGATACCAAGTATACTTGATCACCCACTGCACTGCATTAACCTATGGCTTCTGCCTTTGAAAGAAAGCAAAAAATCAAGGGTATTGTTGACATTCCAGTGCATCTGCTCCTTTCGGACATGGCTTTATAGTTCGGCTAGGTCAAGTCAACTTAGCCCAAAATTTCAGGGATCAGGGGGTGATAAAGGGCCTCATTACAACCCAGGTGGTAAGTTCCCTACTTTACCCCCACGGTGTAAAGTCCGTTTACACCATGGTGGATGGCGGATTTACCGCCCCATTCCAAGGTGAGTGGGGCGGTAAATCCCCATTCCCCATTTACCCTTCCCATTCCCATTTTTGCCCCATAGGGCATAATGGGAGTGGGGAAGGCGCTAATTACGGCACCATAAATTACGGTGACGTAATTAGCACCAAGGCGGGTTAGCGCCTTAAAATGGTAATCAGGCATTAAGGGTTAACGGCGCCGACGGCGCCGTTAAACCCTTAACGCCTGGGTTGTAATGAGGCCCAAAGTCTGGTCTGCTCAATGGATGTTGTGCCACTGTTTCCATGTATTATTGTATATGTACATATAAATGTTAGAAAAGGTTTCGAACACACCTTTTTACTGCGCCAAGAACGTATATGGTGCTTGTTTGCAAGTATCTGCATGATGCTTGTTTGTGAAAAACAACAACTGCTTCAAGATTATGGTGTTTGGTGAGTTTTATTGAAAGCCCTTTTGGGATAACACCTGTTTCGACAAGGTGCCTTTTTCAAATCAGGGAGTTCCTGCGGTGTCAATGTAATGTTTTGTTACGATAGTTGTAACTGTTGGATGTTACTCCCCACCGACGCGAGACGCGAGAGAACATTGATTGCAGTTGGGATTCATCTCAGTAACATCCAACAGTTACAACTACAGTAACAAAACATTACATTGACACCGCAGGAACTGCCCTGATTTGGAAAAGGTACCTTGCCGAAACACGTGTTATCACAAAAGGGCTTTCAATAAAACTCACCAAATTCCGTAATCTTGAAGCACTTCTTGTTTTTCACAAACAAGCATCATGTAGATACTTGCAAGCAAGCACCATATACTTTGTTGGCGCAGTAATAAGGTGTGTTCGAAACCTTTTCTAATATTCTGACAAACGGAGTTGGGGAACTCAAAGTCTCCGTTCTTTTTTGACACACCAATGTGACTTTACAACTTTGCAATAATTAGGTCACTGAGGTTTTCAAGTAATATAATCCAAAAAGTTCCTTATTAGTTCTCTACATATAAATATTGTGTGCCCAAAGTGTATGTCAATGGAGGTGCTGGGTGCATTTGTGTGTGAGTGAGTGTATGCAAACATAAATGTTGTGTGCACACAGTGTTTGTCAATGGAGGTGGTGGGTGCATTTGTGTATGAGTGAGTGTATGCAAACACATGTGCGTTGACCTTTGTGTCTGAATGAATGATAAATAATGCATTGTTTGTATGTTCTATTGGAATTAAGTTTGTGAATGTTATGTTGTGTCACTGGGTGCATGGCAGGCTGGCTGAAGATGTGTGGGGGCCCAATTGAATTTTAAAGATATGCACCAGTCTTATGAAAGTTATTAAAGAGCGTCAGTAATTGGCTCTTGTGGTGTAGTCGTCTAGTGTTATCCCCCTGGGATTTAGGTTGTTTGATCGAGGTACAAAATCACGGCGGAATTTATTGTAGTCATTTTCGCTGCAAATATGTTTTTACCTCGGTACAAAAAAACAAACCCATGTCACCCCCAAACTGCCAGTACACTCATAAACCCCCTCTTCTTACCATCTACCGCCTCTTCTGTATCCTGCAGCATCAGATTCTGCCATCTAACGTGGGTCGGATCTGACTTTGCAGGGTCCCTTTTTCTTTTTTTTTTGTTGGGTTCACTGCCACCAAAGCTGAGGAAGCGGGGGACACCCTTGCAACCGCCAAAGCCAAAAATACTGAACATGGGGAGCAGCATGGGACACCCCCGCAACCCCATCTCTTCATGTTCGGTATCTTCGGCTTCTAACTAATGGTGGTGACTGAAGTCAGTCAAATCTACCATTCAACCAGATTTTTTCATACATTTTGGCTGAAACGATCCCTAAAACCAACCATCCTCCCTCCCTCCACCCCACCTCTGTCCCCCCCAACATTTTCGGCAAAGTTACTCCACTGAGAACATCCTCTAAAAATGTGACCTACCCACACGCTTAACTCTCAACAATGGATCATAAACATCCCTTAGCTTTTAATGGGGATAAAGTTCACAATCTAAAAGTCCATAGTTGAACACAGCTCTAACCTGAAATTCCTGAAAGCAGGTTATTGTAGCACACTCTCTCACAATCGCCATTCACTCAGATTCCTATATCTCTAAAATACCCACACCATGCCAATTTAAACACATCAAAGCACTTACAGGATATACATTGCTAAATGCTAAAATCCTAACCGTTCTTGTTGCTCCCATGAAACATAAGGCTACAATTCCTCAAGCTGGTCATACTAACTGGGCACACAAATTAAACTCTTTTTTTTAAATATATATATATATATATATATATATATTCACTAGAAAAAACACTTTGTTAGAGGACGTTATGTTAAGTTGCACCACTAAAAACCGGTGAAATTCACAAAAAAAACTTTACAAATGTGACATTATGGTTCAAAGTACAATCGAAAAACCCCTGAAATTCGACAGTTATGGTAGGCTAAGCAACCATAACTGCCCGCACCACTGTGCACTGCTAACACTAACACCCAGGACATCAAAGATGACATCAAAAATGTCATTGATCACATCACTGATGACATCACATGTGCATTTACTTTTCAGACGAGGGGTTGTGAATGTAATTTTAGCAAAAATATATCAGGGAATATCGGGACATGTGTAATAAAGTACATACTTCATCACACAATGTAGTGTTGTAAAGAAAATTCCATTGCAGTGTTCTTTCTAGTACAGGAACCTACTCATACAGAGATGTAGGTATTGGCTGCAGCATACACCACAGAGGTGCTAGGTTTGTACTTTCCAAAGTTGTATAATAAAAAGGTGAATGTTTTCGTACCACACTTTTCTGGTTGTTAATAATGCATCACTTACTGCATATATCTAGTACTACACACAAAACATAAATAGACTACAATACATACAAAGATGGAGAGTAAAGTAAGCATACAAGAGGCAGTATCATTAGCAGCTGTGTATAATCTACATGATTGGATTAATGCACAAAAATGATTGCTGTGTTTCAGGCCTGTTTCTTCCACTGTACATGTACATCACACGCTGCGATTAAATTCTAAAGAAAGTAGAGTAAGAACATGTGAGAATAGCAACATTAATAAATGTAATACCTTTTGAAAGTGAAGTTTCTGACAGTCAGTAAATAAACCCACCTGGCCTAGATATGATAGTGAACAAAAACAAAGGGGCTACACATGTGATGCCATCGGTGATCTCATCAATGACATTTGTGATGTCATCTTTGATGTCTTGGGTGTTAGTGTTAGCAGTGCACAGTGGTGCAGGCAGTTATAGTTGCTTAGCCTACCTTAACTGTCGAATTTCAGGGGGTTTTCGATTGTACTTTGAACCATAATGTCACGTTTGTAAAGTTTTTTTAGTGAATTTCACAGGTTTTTAGTAGTGCAACTTAACCATAACGTCCCTCTAACAAAGTTTTTTCTAGTGAATTGTACGGGTTTTTAGTAGGCCAACTTAACCATAACGTCCCTTTAACAACGTTTTTTTACTCAATTTTATAGGTTTCCAGTAGAGCAACTTAACCATACCGTCCCTTTTGCAATGTTTTTTTGCTAAGATGATCGGTTTATAGTAGTGCCACGTAACCATAATGTAAAGCAACCTCTGACTTATTTAAACACCTTGCAGAGAATACCACTTGACAATATGCTGGTGTACAGCACGGTAACGTGTCCCCGAATCCGTAAACACTTAACAGTAAGATGTTTGTGTCATCGACAATGTGGAAACAGATTTTATATTGATGTAGGAACGTCCACCTGCAACATTTGCCTTGCACAGCGCAAACACGTATTGGTAGTTAGCCATTAACAATATAGTACACATTGCATACTTTCAGCAAAAGTTTTAGTTATCTGGAAATGACATCAGCTAATGCCATCCCTCCTCCCCAAGAAACAGCTGCACTACTGTAATGAAGGAGCATGACAAACACTGCCCCAACCTTAGAAATAACAAACGCACAATATTTTTGTACCGGACACCCACTCCCCCATAACACTGTTTGATACGTCTTTTCTCATTTCCGGTCGCAAATGGCCTTATTAGCTATTGTACTAAAAAAAAAACATCCGTTAACAAAGTAAATGTTGCGTTAAGAACCACCTTTCACAGTAAAGGACATAGACGCAATAATAGTATAGATGTGTATAGGATTTCTGGTTATAATCCGGCCCGCCACGGGTCGGATTACAAAATAAAATCATTTTTCAAGATGGCCACCATCGAAAGGCCACCATCGAAAGGAAAAGCGGTTGTTCCATACATAGCCCCTCTTCACTTTCCATGACAGCAAGGAAAAAGCAACAGTATGTACCGTGACGCAGAACTTGTAAATAAACATACAGCGACGTATAACGTGGTAGTTTACATTTTGAAATGATACACGTGATTTTAAAAGAAATCAGTAACATTTTACAATATATAATAGTATAGATGTGCAAAGCATTAACGTATGCTACGGAAAAATAGGATTTCTGGTTATAATCCAGCCCGTCGCTGGCCGGATTACAAAACAAAATCCTTTTTCAAGATGGCCACCATCGAAAGGAAAGGCGGTTGTTCAATACATAGCCCCTCTCCGCTTTGCATGACAGCAAAGAAAAAGCAACAGTATGTACCATGATGCAGAACCTGTAAATAAACATACAGCGATGTATAACGTGGTACTTTACATTTCGAAATGATACACGTGATTTTAAAAGAAAACGGTACCATTTTAGAATTTGGAAAGTAGTTTTATTTAACAAACAACTGTCAGAGATGAACGGACTAATTCCACTTCCAAATAATTTGTAGCAATGACTCTAAGGCCAACATTGAAAATGTTCATGGAGAGACACATGCAGTTAATTTCGCATACACAAAGTATGCGTTTCTGTTAAAGCAGTCGATTTCCTTGCACAGGTATTTCCAACACGGCGGCATCACTGTTGCTTTACACCACCATAAATGATGTTAAGTCGCTCCTTGTCGCTAGTTCAGCGTAGGGAAAGAACGGCCCTGGCCTGTCATCCCATAACATTATAATGGACAGACACCCGGTCACCAGCAGTTGCATTTGGCTTGGAAAGAAGCCGTCACTCGGCATCTGAAAACCATGGCAAGCACAGTACGGCAAAATGTAGCTAGGCGGAAAACGTAAGAGAAAATCTGTGTCAATACCCAACCTTTAGGAAACATTTCCAAAACAGACACAAAGATTGTGGAAAATACTACACAAATGTAAGTGGCCAAACATGACATTTTAAAGAAATATTAGACTTGACCATGGGTACATATAATGACACCCTACACATACAGATAAACAGCAACTACACAGTGAGATGGTAATTCAGTTATGGAGGCAGCATGGATGGACAAGCAAGAAAGAATTACATGGCGTACTATTACACAAGACCAAAAGAACGTGCAAACTGATACACAAAGCTATGTGGGCAAGCATAACATTTCAAAGAAAAAGAAATAACGGTCACCCATGGTGACTCTAGTCTTAGCCTGCAAACGCAAACAATGTACACTCTTTGTTATTGGAGGAAAATTACAACTGCGCAAAAATATAATACTTCAGTTACATTGTCACATCATGTTCCTTACAAAAGTTTTTAAAATATAACCTTATAAAATAGTATTGTTTTTACAAGCTTTCATTCCTTGCGTAGCTTTTAAACTTTCCCTTTCGCTCAAGGTCAAAAAACAATAGCCCCTTATGAATTGACTTGGATGCGTGGGCCTACTGAGCTCACAACCAAAAAAGCAAATCAACTGACCTTCACTCAGAAGGCAAATACATTCTCACTTTGCAACAACATATGAGCATCCTATCATGAGAACCGCTACTCCCATACGCCGCGTAAACCACTGTTTCCATGAAACACTGCAGGTGGCCGCCGCAGATTTCAAAACATAGGACGCCAGTGCGACTTCAATATTAATCTGAAAACATTGTAACACACACGCAGGCATTGGTCGCCATGCATTGAGCACCAACTTCCACTTTACCGTATGAATTTGGTGGCAAGAAAACAACACTTTTTCAATTTTCCGTGGCCACATTCCATTCCAACCTAAGTAAAGCTCACCTTCGGAAACAGTATTTCAAAATTGTAACAAGTGCACTAGTGTCTTGTTTTTTATGTGTTACCGGCGATGCCCGTGTCACCAAAACATGAACAAAATATGGCGGAGGCCGCAATGAAATCTGACGCACTTCACGCTGTTCCACAACCAATCAGTGAAAGCGCCACATGTCCACGGACATGATGCTATGGATTAGCCAAACGATTTCTTGTCCGCGGAGCGAACAGGGAAGTGCGACCGCGGAGCGGACATAGATATCACTAATTTTTCCAGACCTACTTTTTCATCGTTTTGAAGAAAAGTACTGGACGGATTTTCACCAAATTTACAAAATCACACTTTCAAGACCAAGCCATTGCTCCTGCTGCAAATTTGCTGAAAATCCGTCAAGCGGTTTGGGCTGTAGGCGATCACAAAGTTTTTCCCCCATTCAGTCTGTGGGAAAAAAAGACGTTTTGGGACCCCCCTATAACTTTGCCCCCCCCGGGACCAAACCTCACCAAAACGAATACAGAGTGGGCCATATACTTGTTTTGCAAAGTTTGGTGAGAATTCGTCCAGGAAGAGCGAAGTTATAAGCCGCCCAAAAAGTGCTCTTCCTATGGAAACAGCAACTTAACCATAACTACACGGCCACAGTTATATATATATATATATATGCCCTATTAATCTGCCTCACAGACCACTGTATGATGTGCATAAACAATATACAAAGGATACTAGCAGTGCACTGCACACACTGCTTCCGCTTCTTCCAATTTAGCATGACATCTACTTTGCCTAAAATGCGCGTGCCCATCCTTCAGCACTGTACCTCAGTTTCTTTACGCATGCCACTGCAAAGAGTCACGAAATACATTGACTTCAATTTTTCACAGCCACAACATCCACCTTCATAGTGTCAGGCCGTCAGTCACATTTTGCTGCAACACTTGTCACGTTGCCAGGTTCACCGACTTCACACTTTCACATTTGCAACCTCCGCAGAAACTTCCAACTACCCAAAGCTTTGCAGCGTTATCGTTTGCATTCCTCTGTGTGCTAATACATAATGCATTTGGATGCTGGAGTATACAGACGCAGCATCATCTTCCCATGTGCTATGAATTCTGATTGCTGCACCCTGCCCATGTGCTATGAATTCTGATTGCTGCACCCTGCCCATGTGCTATGAATTCTGCACCCTGCCTATGTGCTATTAATTTTGATTGTGGCACCCTGCCTATGCTCTAAAGCTATTGATTGCTGCACCCTGCATAGGCTCCAAAGCTATTGATTGCTGCACCCTGCCTAGCAGCTCCCAGATCTGCTTCTAAACTTAAAGCCCAACTAGCCTCAGCATACAGCTGCGCCCTTGCTTATACAGCCTAGGGTCTCCCACTGACCACTCCCACTATATTTATCTTGCTTAACTACGCCATACCAGTATCCCCAGCTACCTACTAAACACTGTCTGCAGCATCCCACACACAAGCCTAGTAGAACCCTCAACCCACCCCATGGCCAGCCCACCACCTAACTCAAAGGACATCCCCCCCTACACCCTTCTTACCCTCCCCTCACAGCTTCCAGTTGAATCCTTACACCCAGAAACTACCCACCACTTCACACAGGGTGGCCCCCAAACCCTCCCTGCGGAACGATTACACAGAGACGAATGCACATCCTACATGCCCAGGCCCACCACTAGCAGGAATCTAATATTAGACTTGCGCACAGCTCAGCTGAATACTGCCAACAAACACAATGCATGCACCCCCCATACAACACCAACAACATCCCCCTCGCCACTAGCATCAACAGTAAAAAAACACCACTTCACACCACCTAAACCAGCCAAGCCAGAACCTAACACCTCACCCATCCCCATCCAAGTTGCCCTCTTAAACGTACGCTTGCTCCCTGTGCACGCTTCTGAGATCCGTGGCCTACTTTCGTACTTAGATCTTGATGCCCTCGCCATCACAGAATCTTGGCTACATGAAGCAGCGGGGCCAGATATTTCCGTAGCCCTCCCACCAGGATACACCCTACTCCAGCAGGATAGACTGCTCTCTAAAGGAGGGGGAGTTGCTCTCATACTTAAGGATTCCCTATCTATCAGACAGATCAACTCCCCAATTGGGGGCAATGCGGATGCCCTTTCTGTGAAACTCTCCCTATCGCCAAACTGCATGATTGCCATTCCACATCATCTACCGGCCGCCCGGCCCACTACTTGACTTTCAGGATAACCTTCTCCATCTATTAGGCAACAAACTGAAAAACACCACTAAATCTCTACTACTGGGTGACCTTAACCTTGGCCTTAATGACACAAAGGACAAACAAGCTAAATATCTTGCCAAAGCTCTTCAGGACCTGATATTCGAATAACAAATCTCTAACCCCACTCACTCCAAAGGACGCACCCTAGATTACGTTGCAGACCACAATTGCAACTCTGACATCAGCTCCAACGCCCCCTGGCCTTGGACGGATCACCACCTTATCCACTTCTCCATGACCGCCACCTCTAAAACCATTACACCTATCACACCAGCGCCACCTGCCCTAGCGAGAAGCGCGCGCAAACTAACTAAAAACAATATTCTTCCATTCCTAGAGATTTCTGCCCTCAAGCCCCCGTTCTCCAAGGACCCCATTGCCCTGTAGAACTTTACAATCAGGCAATCAAAGAAGCAATCAAAGCAATTGACCCCCTTGAAAAAAAGAAAGCTAAAAGAAAAATTCACGCTAACTCTTGGTTCACGACGGAACTCAAAGAATTGCACTCCCTCAAACACATAGCGCTCAGTAACTGGCAATCTAACCCACAGGACATCACCCTACTGGCCTACAAGAAACTTGCCGCCCAGTACAAAAAAGATATCAAAGCAGCGAAATCTGTTTCTTATAACACTAGAATTTCTAATGCCAAATCTGAATCGAAAGAGCTATTTGCCATATTTAAGGAACTAGCTACCCCAAACACTAGCGCCCAAGATATCGTTAAATATGAATCGTGGTGCTCGAGCAATAAAATTTAACTTTTACAGAATGAAATCAAATCCCACCTTGATGCTCTGCTCAAATCTGAGCTGCCTACTCCACCAGACGACAACCCTCACGTCACACATGACAAAACGCTCTTCACTTTCAGAGATGTGTCTGAATCAGAAGTACTAGCCATCCTAAAAAACATAAAACCATCCAACTGTAAGGGTGATGTCTGCCCGGCCAATCTCATCATAGATTGCGCAGACACACTAACACCTTCTTTACAGCATTCTTTAATGCATCTTTCGCCTCCAGCGCTGTACCATCATGCCTTGAGGAGGCCTGGGTTCGCCCTCTCCTGAAGAAACCATCCTTAGACCCGCCATCGCCAAGCAACTACAGACCCATCAACACTGTGCCCTTTCTGCTAAAAATCCTGGACAAAGCTGCATGCAATCAAATCCAACTCTTCCTATAATCTAACAACATCCTAGGTAAAAGGCCATCAGGTTTCAGGGGCACGGTACCGAAACTGGCCTACTAGATCTAAAGAACCAACTAGGTGAAATAATGGCTGAAGGCAAAATGGCGCTTCTCCTTCTCGACTTGTCTGCAGCGTTTGATTTGGTGGACCTCTCCACACTCTGCAGACAACTCATCAACTCAGCCCAGTTCTCCCAAGAAGCGCCAGCCTGGGTCACCTCATTCCTTGAAGGGAGAGCCATGAAGGTATTCTCAGAGCAGGCATGCGCAGCTCCCACCACGATTCACTGCGGAGTCCCACAGGGCTCCTGCACTTCCCCTACCCTGTATACCTCTTTACATTACCGCTTTTCAACGATTTGGACAATCTTGGCATGGCATACACAAACTATGCCAATGATACCCAAGTTCTCCTTCCCCTAACTGGCTCTTATCCAAGTATGGATGGCAGCCAATGGATTATGCCTTAATGGGGATATAACTGAGCTTCTCCTAGTGGGCTCCACAAGCTTGACAAACAATACAACTCCTTTACCATTGACGACTCCCCAATTCCATTCTTAGCTGCAGTCAAAACCCTTGGGGTTTACATTGATTCCACGCTATCAATGAAATGCCAAGTCAGCGCCATTGCGTTCTCAGCCTCCTTCACAACTAAAGTAATACATTCGGTCAAACCATACCTATGTGAGACAAACTGCATCTCCATAGCCAGAGCCACCATTGGAGCCCAATTAGACTACTGTAACGTTCTATTTGTCGGCACCTCATCCAAAAATGTTAACCGCCTTCAAGTCATTCAAAATAATGCACTAAGGGCTGCAATCAGCATTCCCAAAAGAAGGCACATTGCCAGTGCCAGACAAAAGTCTCATTGGCTTCAAGTCAAAGAAAGGATACTATTCTAAACCACGTCCATAACCCACAAATGCCTCTCTTTCACAGCCCCCTCATACCTGGCAGAAAGAATTACCAGAGCAACATCCTCCAGACCTATTAGGACTCACCACTCCAACCAGCTTAAAGTCCCTACCATCAAAAGAGCCAAAGCAGGAGTGACTTGCTTCATATTCCTTGCCCCCAAGCATTGGAATGCCCTCCCCACTACCCTTCAAAGCGAGAGATCCTATCTAGCATTCAACAAATCGCTCAAAACTGAGCCCTTCAACTAGCTCACTGAGTACTCTCCTCCCGCCCACCTTGCTTCCTTGAGGAGGCCTCTGGCCGTCTCTATTTCATTGTTTTGTTATCTCATGCGCTTTGCCTGTAAGGTGGGACCTTTTGCTGCCGTTTCTGTCTTTGTATTGCTCACCTTTCTGGCAAAAGGTTCAATGTAACCAAGAACCACAGAGAGGTGTACCCTCTTCTGCTTTGTAACCAAGTAAGTACTGCTGCGACAGCGCCACAATGCCCAGGGCCACTTTGTGCGCTTTATAAATTCAAATAAATAAAGACATCTCCCTAATCATTCTCATGATGTCATCATGCTCTCCAATGCCACTGAGATGTAAGGAGCTCATGCCAGGGAGCTCCTGCCAGCAACCTTAATCGCAACAGCCCCAACTGCCGTGGGCATTTTACTATGTCCACGGCACTCTCTTCACCCCCAATGGAAGTTTACTACTGGCTAGCTCTCACAGGCAATCATCCGTGCCGACAGGACCCATCGTGTCAGAACAGCACTCAATTTGCCCACAGTATATGTCTAAATCGGCCTGCGGCCACACACTTCAGCAGTGCTACGTGACCCAGCCACATATGCAGACTGCCACATGTCCAGTCACAGCTCAAATGCACCAGGTGAGTGAGTCGATGGGTCCACCATGCACACGGACCATGCAGACTACCATATTAATGTATCTGGTAGTGTGTCTTCCCTGAGAACAAACACCATCACTTTCTTTACATTCCCCCCCAGGTCTCCTACAGAGGTGGGGTGCCCTTTTCTTGCTTTTCCTGGGTCTTCCACTGTTACCAAAGCTCCCTCTTAACTTCCCCAAAGCTCTCCCCTCCTTCTTCTCTGTGGGTCATTTAATGGGGCACAACTGTAGTAAAGCAATGTCCATACTTGAGTTAGGTTGCTTATAAGTAAGTTTACTCCCAGTTCTTCAGTTACATGTTACAGGACATAAAGACATAAAGGATATAAGACATAAGATAGATCACCGGCACCCATCACCCAGGGAGGGAGGGACCAACTGACTCTTAAACAGAAAACTCAGCACAGCCTTCTCTCACTCATACATCAACATTCCACTTGGTACTTGCATGACATCACAGTACCAAGTAGCTAGCTCAGCTGGCTCAGGCAGTGCCTGAAGAGTGTAACATAACAACAACTCTCCCTTCTCTTCTCCCTCTGCCAACTAATGTGGCAGCTCCTCCTTTCTTTGCCCTGAATGATGGGACTTACTTGTGGGGGCAGTGGTTCCAGTCTCTGTTTCTCTGCGCCCCGCGCAGCAGACTGGTCATGAAAAACCTCTTCTCCTTCAGTTCAGGTCCGTCTCCCATCCTCATCACCTGTGAACTAAATAAAGATCCTCAAACATCAGGTAGGTTCCAGCACAAGTTACTTTATTTTACATAAAGATGTAACAGAGATAACTACTGGCTCCCATCACCCAGGCAGGAGCTCTCCAACTAAATTAGTATAGAAGCTTCAAGCATTCCCCCACTCACAACATAATATTCTCTCTGACACACCAACACTCTGTCTTACATCACCAAGCACCTGCGTTCATGCTAAGCACAATACAACATTGTCTATGCTGAATCTTGAGCCACTCTTTAATCGGTATCCATTTCCCCAATTCTCCTTCCCGTCCAACTGTATAGAGTAGCTTCATCTCATCCCAACCAGTGTGAAGAGCTTTAAACACTTGTGAGACCATGCAATTGGATAAGCCTACTTTCATCAAAGTTTCCAAATCTGTGAATGATCGTGTTCCTCCCTGCTTGACCTTCTTATGCATGATCCAAAGTTGTTACTGTATGCATTGTAACCTCTCAAATTCTGTGATAAAGTGATAAAGACTTTCCATTTCCCAATTTGCAAAACGTGAGCACATCTAGCCAAGTGAAAAATCTAGATTGCCCATAACCGGGGTTGAAGGAGGAGGAAATTTAGTCATACATTATTTGCAGGTCAGTGAGTCCCATTGAGCTAATGCTGTAATCATCACTAGGTTAGGCCCCACAACGGGGGATCTAGAAGTATGTTTAAACTGGATTGCCATATGCAGCGTATAAGTGATTCCTCCTCTTCCATCAGAACCCACTGTTTCCTTTTCTCTCGGTTCATCCATTTCATTATCTCCCTAACTTCGCCTGGTGCTGCATATCTTCAACTATCTGGAACTGCCTGTTCACCCTCAAAATCTCTGGTTAGAACTTTTTGTGGGATTCTAGGTGCCTTTACCATCAGGCATTATAAACCAAGTGAATTTTAAATTTCAATCTATCCCCACGCTGGACATGGCTAATACCCTGGCTTCAATGCACCCATCCTCCTGCCCAGGAAATACAACCCCCCCCAAAAAAGATTCTGGATAACAAAGAAATATTTGGCCTTTTCCTTGCTAGACTTGTTAACTCCTCGTTTCGTCACAACCAGGTCCCTGAGATCATCAAAGTCGCCACAGTCACCCCCCGTGGTAAAGAAACCAGGGCTAGACCCGAATGACACAAACATTCTAAGGCCTATTACTAACAGCAATTTATTTCAGAAAATCTTAGCCAAAATTGCCAGATCCCAACTCAAAACATTCCTGGAAGGTACGGGTATCCTGCATCGTAGATAGTATGGCTTTAGGCCATTCCATAGCAATGAAACAGCCCTCTTCCACCTTCAAACTTATATGCTGGAAATTATGGATAAAGGAAAGACTGGACTACTGGTCCTGTTAAATCTGTCGGCAGCGTATGACCTCCTTCACCATGAGCACCTCCTCCAGACCCTGAGAGACATAAGACATTGCGAACACAGAAAACTATCAAGTGGATCCAGTCTTTCCTGATGCCCCGGATGTCCAGAGTATTCTGGGGAGAATCCTCCTCTGCCTCAGCCTCCATTGACTGTGGTGTTCCCCAGGGGGCTTTATATCACCTATTCTCTTAAGCCTATATAGCAGGCCCCTCTGTAGCTTACTGGAGGAGATGGGGGTTGTTTTCAAAGACTATGCTGATGACACCTAGTTAGTCTTGGAGATCACCGGAGACTACGACCTTGACGCTGCATACCTCAGGCGTACTTATTGTACGATCGAATCCTGGATGACCAACAACTGGATGTGCTTAAATGGAGAAAAAACAGAATTACTAATATTTGGGTTATATCAGGTTAGGGCCAACCTGAAGCCTGATTACCAGTCTTTCTCCATCCAGGAGTGTAGCATACCCGCATTGGGAAATGTCAAAACATTAGGTACCTACCTTGAATCATCCCTGAGCGCCGACGCTCATGCCAATCAGGTCTCTAAAAACTGGTCTTATTACCTATGTTTGCTAAAAAACATCTGTCCCTTCCTCTCTAAGGCTAACTGCCTGTCAATAGCTTGGGCTATTATAATGTAATTCAAGCCTCGACTATTGCAATGCCCTCCTCGTGGGTGCTAATAAGAAATGTATGCAAAATCTGCAAATCACTCAGAACGACGCCATACATATCATCAAAGGGATATCAAGGAGGGAACATGTCTCCTCTGGCAGACAACCTCTGCATCGGCTTCCCGTCCTGGCCTGCGTACTTTTGAAGGTGGCTGTCCTTGTCCACAGATGTCTTAACAGAAAAACTCTAGCATACCTAAAAACCTTGGTGACCCCCATGAGCTGGCTAGAACTCTACGAAACTCTAAACAGGCACAGGTCAATTGGCACAGTTTCAAACGTGCAAATGGCATAGGCACGTCCTTTCCCATCTGTTCAGCAAGGATCTGAAACTCGCTTCCCCTGGACCTCTGGCAAGAAGGAAATACAAGAAGGTTCCTCCGTCTGCTAAAAACCTTTCTCTTTAAGTGAATCTACCTCTGACTGGCCTCCTTTGCTCTTCTCCTGTTATTTCTGTTCGTATGTGTGTGTTCTTGTGTGCCCTGATGCCTGCAGGCTTTCGGCACCATATAAATAGATAAATAGGTTTACACTGAGGCTGGATAAAGTTTACAATTTTGATGAAGTCAGTTGCATGATATTTGAGGATACATTCTTGGTTTGGGAGTGTGGTGCATACAACAATCTGGGTAAAAAAAAGTCATCTTAACCCTAGCAATTGTAATTGTAATTGTTTATTTGTAAAGCACTTATTCACAAGTGAAGTGCTTCAAAGCACTTCAGGGCTGGAAGGGAACAATGGATTACAGTCATCATTCTTAGGCCTTGAAGATTCCGAATGATCTAACAACAGTAACTAGCATACTAGACCAGAGGTATTTCTGCTAGTCTAAGTGTATGACAGAGATTGTGGAGAGAAGGGGGTTGGAGGGAGGAATGTATAGTACAAAAAACTAGAGTACTAGGCCTGGCTAGGGAAGGGAGACAGAGGGAGGAACAGACAGACAGACTTTCTGGCCTAGTACATTTAAGGTCATGCAAGTGCGCAGAGAACAGGAAGTGCCAGGGAGGGGGATAAGTGCGCCCAGTCAGTAGGAGCCAGGGTTAAGTGCAAAGAGGTTGCCCCTCTCATGGAGCATAATACAGTAGTGCCAAGCAAAGTGCAGAGGCCCGGAGGCAAGTGCAGGACTGGCGGGGGAGCATGTGACCTGTAGGGTTCTGCAGGTGCACCAGGTGACCAGTCAGCAAGCTGAGCAGGTCGGGGAAGAGAAAGAAGGAGGGAAGGAAGCGTGGAGAGAGGAGGTTAGCAGAGGAGAGGTAGAGAGAAAAGGGAAGAGAAAAGGAGGGTCTAGAGGAGTTTGTGGAACTTAAGGAGGTCCTGTTCAAGACGGAGAGAGGCAATGAGGCTGCCTCTCTCTAATTCTTCTAAACCAGGATTGTAACGTATATTCTACCTGTCCAGGTAATTGAAAAGATCCCTCAACATGTTTAGGAAGTTATACTTATAAAGAGAATCAAAATAATTAGTTAGTTTTATTTCCAAATGTGAGATTAAGATGTACTCCTGGTAAATTGAAATCTTGTATTAATGTCACCGATCACCCTAGTTGATCAGGTTAGGTTTACTGCTTTTTGCTTCAGAAAGTTGATTTTAAAGTCTGAAACTTCACTGAAGGTCTCACATTCAGCAGCTGTTCTAACGTATTTACCAGACCAGAGTAAATCTGCATTTTGTACCTAGGAATTGCCACTTTATCAGTATTTCCAAAGTCAAATTCTTTGCTTTTCTCAACATTTTGGGTACGAAATAAACCTGTTTTACCCATTCTTCTCTTCATCAACAACCTTGCTTTTATTGTAATAGTAACAAAATGGGCAAGTACAGTAAATTAGAGTTCAATAAATGTCTAGAGGTACATGGTAAGACAGTATATAGAAATCAGACGTAGTCAGCAACAACGTAATCCATCTCCTGCAAACCCAGGCTGCATCAGCATACACTGATCAACTCGCCTTACTCGCATCTAGTACAGCAACATGTTTCAGTAAAGAGGTTCTATACATGCAATGTTCATTGTCAGAGAAGCCGGCCATAGACCGAGCCCAAACCTTAAGGAACTTAGGCAGTGATTCAAAGAATATAGCTGACATGTTTTCATTGCCCAAACCACCCCCACCTTGCTTCACTCAACTGAAATCACAAGACCTTCTAGGCTTTTCCAGCACTGTGCCAGGGATAACATGGCTGCATTAAGTAGATACTTGAGGAGTGAGGCCATGTATCCTGACATCGGGTATATGCCCTCCTACAAACCCGAAATCCCTAAAGAGCAGCATCAAAAGAATCAAAGGATAAATGCATACCACAGACACGTTGTATTCTGGAGAGAACCTACTTCCAGTAGGTTTGTGTCTTTATGGATGACCACTGCAGCTGACACCCTCCATGAGCCAATTCCCCTACAACCTCCCCTACATAAAGAAAAATGAGTTGTGTCACAGGTGGCTTATGAATCAAATCAAGGCTTGTAGATAATTCAAGAGTTTTTATTTGAAATTTCAGATTGGTATTCAGGCCGTCCCTCTCTCTGTCTTTTTCTCTCATTTAATTGAACCAATACCACCCTAACCTAGTCATCACTACGCCCCAGGTTAGTATGATATGATATTATATGGCATTTATAACGCGCCTATACACAAGTGTTTCAAGCCTCGACAAGGCAAGGGAGGCGGAACAAAGGGAAGACATAGATAATGCTCTTACTAGCCAGGTGAAAGTGAGATCGCGCAAGTGCAGGGGAGAGGGGTGGGGAATGCCCTGTGGTGTGAGGATAAAACCTAAGAACTCGACTTCCATTACGTGGAAGGAGCATTTTTCCAGCTTGGCGTATAGATGATGTTGCCAGAGTTTTTCAAGCACAGCCCGGACACGTTTGATATGATCTTCCTTGGTAGCCGAATAGATCAGGATGTCCTCAATGTAGACAAGTGTGCAGACATCAAGTAACTCCCAGAGTACGTCGTTCATGAAGAACTGAAACGCTGCAGGGGCGTTATAAAGCCCAAATGGCATGACCTGGTACTCGTACAAGCCATATTTATCATAAAAGGCAGTCTTCTATTCGTCGCCCTTCTTAACTCGTACCAGGTGGTAGGCCCCTCTAAGATCCAGTTTGGTGTAAATCTGGGTGTCCTTGACTTGTTCCAGGAGTTCTGGGATGAGTGGCAAAGAGTAGAGTTCTTAATCGTTATCTGATTCAATGAACGGTAATCGATACATGTCCTCAGATCCCCCTCCTTCTTGGGGACAAAGAAGAGGGGTGATGCTGCAGGTGACTTTGACGGGCGGATGAAACCGTTTGCTAGGTATTGGTTGAGGTAGGTTTCAAGTGGAGATTCTCCTGTTCAGTGAGTGCATAGATCCGACTGCAGGGAATCTGGGCTCCGGGTATAAGGTCTATCTGGCAGTCGTATGGCCTGTGTGGAGGTAGCGTATTTGCATGATCCTTCCGGAAAACATCCTGGTAGTCCGTGTATTCAGATGGCAACATGCCCATTAGGCCCAGCATCTTTCCTTCTATTGGAAGAGTTCTTACTGCAAAAAGGCTCTTTATGGGATATGTAGTTTGTGAAATAAAACGGGGGAATGTCGAAGTGTTGCAAAAGGAAAGTAAAGAAAGAAATATAAATAGGTATTGTCCAGAATTGAGTATGGTGAATAATTTTGAGTCCCAATTAGTCCACAATGGGTGCCACTTGGTGTTCCAGTGGCATGGCCGTGACAATAAGCCCCTCCCCAGGTCCCATGTAGATATTCCAAAAAGAAGGCCAAGTCCCAGGCTTGTCTTACAACAGGAGGATAGCTCAGGGGTCAATACAGGATGAATCCGGGTCCCACGTTTAGAAACTGTGCCTCTTTTTATTGTTTGTGCAACTCAGTAGCATAGAGTTGCTAGTTTGCTTTTGAACAAGAGGTGGAAAATGTATTCTTCATTGTGCCAGTAACTTGGATCTTCAGAATACATTTGTAGAGAACGATATTCTGATGCACTGATTTGTATGGGTCTGTCATCGTGTCTTCCAACTTTTCTTGTAGGAAAGAGTAGTGGAAAACAAGGTGTTTCGACTATATTTTCCCATATGCTCGTTGGGGACCCTTTGGCTTGATACATTTGATATGTTTCTAATTCATCTTGCATAGTGTCTCTGGAATGTAGTGGGTGAATGGTGTACTCGTCTAAATGTTTCCTGTAGTAATAGAATCAACATGTTCAAATTGGACAGATTGTGGTGCATTTTCAAATATTTGGGTGTTTTTTTAAATGTTTTCTTCCATGTTTATATCTTTGTAGTAAACATTGTTTTGTTTAAGATATTCTAGAACTTCTTTAACTTGGTTCAAGTCAACTAGTTGTTGACAATTTCTTTTGTCTTTCGTTGGCACAACATTGACTAGTAGAATCAAAGATTGTTGTATTGGTCCCCCTACTCCTAGTGTTTGTACATTTTCATTAAGGTCTAATGGTAAGTACACTACTTTGCCATGAATACCTTTGGGTAATTCTGATGGAGGCAATTTGGTAGCTTTGGGTTGGAGACGTATTATAGCTTGGAATTAGTGTTCTGTCTGAATTATGATACTCTCACACAGGTTAAGTTGTTGGAAAGCTTGTGGAAGTGGAAATATTTGCAAGTTATTATTGATAGCCTGTGATGGCATTTGGTTATTGTCAGGTATCTCAACCTCAATGTCTGATTCTGACCTCTCACACCATTCCTCACCTGAGGATTCGGTCTGGAATGACTTCTTCTTCTTTCTTTCTCAGACTGAAGATTTCTTGAATATATGGCCGACCGCGTAACAACGCCACAATGGTTACCGGAAATTTCCGGAAACTACAGGCACCGGATCCGCAGCCGCCGAAAGGGGAAAAAGCCGCACAGGTAAAAAAAAACAAAGTACCTTCCAAAGGACAGACGTGATCATTCTTCTGATATACAGATGAGTGGCCGATCCGATAAATGAAGTTCCAAACAAGTATAAGTAGCAGAAAGAAGAGCAATGTTTTCAGAGAATCCGGATTGCAAAGTCCAAGGGTAAACAGAAAGCAGACGAAAGAAACAAGCGTGTAATGAAGCTCAGAGAGGAAGGTAAGAGACGGAAGCAGGGCGAGCTGAGAAACGCCAGAAAGGGAGAGCTGGGGAGGAAAGCCAGGAGAGAGAGAGGTAAGGAGAAACAGAAGGCAGTACCTGGAGTGGATGGCCGAAAGGTGGAAAGAAAAGCGGGGCTCAGAGGAGACAAGGGAAATACACTGCGAGCGCTGGCAACAAAGTGGAAAAAGTAACACAGTTGCAACGTGATCGCCGCCGGCAGGAAACACCTAAAAAAGCCGGCGGCGGCCATGATGGAAGAAATACTAGACCGCAGCAAGGCGTTGTGGTCTAACGTGATGGAGTAATTCCATGGCGGCCGCGTCGCCCTCGGTCCCACAATCGCACATAGAAGGGGCTCATGACAGTATGGCCCCCTCCAGTGCAGGTTAAACCCGGCTTACCTGGGTGGGCTCGGTAGAACTTACTCACTAATTGAGGTGCCCGAACATTGGAACTGGGTTGCCAAGAATCCTCTGAAGATGGATAACCTTTCCAGGATATCAGAAATTCCAATCTCCCTCTGTGGTAACGTGAGTCTTTAATACCAGCCACTTCGTACTCTTCTTCTTGTGTAACCTTGTCCTCCTTACGCCGTTCCACTGCGGTAGTGGAAATGTCCTCTGAGGCTGGACGCAGCAGTGAAGAGTGGAAAACAGGATTTATTTTACTCATGTTCTTGGGCAGCCGAAGATGAAACGTCATCGGGTTTATTTGGGATACCACTGTATAAGGACCTATGAATCGAGGAGACAATTTGGAAGGGTGGATCCACCTAGGTAGAAATTTAGTAGACAGCCAGACCCTGGATCCTAGACTAATGGAAGGAACTTCTGTTCGTTTCCGATCCGCCAACCTTTTGTAACAAGAACGGGCCTCTACGAGAGCCCTTTTGGCGATGCTGTGTGCTTCACAGATCTGCTGAATTCGGGCATCGATTGTGAGGCAGACCGTATTAGTGGAAGGCACAGGCATTATACCCCTGGGATGTTGACCAAAGGTACAGAAGAAGGGACTGAGTTTGATGGCAGAATATTCCCGTTATTATACCCAAACTCAGCAGTGGGCAGCAAATCGTACCAGTTGTCTTGAGTGTTGTTAACATAGCACTGGAGGTATTGCTCTAAAGTACCATTGAGTCTCTCACTTTGTCCATTGGTTTGAGGGTGAAATCCTGAAGACAGTGCCAGTTCTATTCCCAACCTGTGACATAAGGCTTTCCATAATTTAGAGGTGAATTGACTCCCTCTATCCGAAATGATCTTCGATGGTAGACGATGTAGACAGAAAATATCACGGATGAAGACCTCTGCCATTTCAGATGCAGAAGTCAAACCTGCAAATGGAGAAAAGTGAGCCAAATTGGTAAGTGAATCCACAGTAACCATTATGCAGGTATGGCCTTGAGAGACTGGAAGTTCCACTATAAAATCCATGGAGATTTGCTCCCATGGGATCTTAGGTAACTGAATTTGTTCCAGGAGTCCTATGGGTTTTTGGTATCGATGCTTGCTACGAGCGCATTGAACACAGGATTGGACATACCTCCTAACATCAGAAGATATTTCAGGCCAAAAAAAAGATCTCCTGATGAGTTCTTTGGTATTTTGTGTGCCTTGATGTCCAGCTGTACTATGGTCATGACACCACAACATGATCTTCAGGCGTAAATCAGGTAAGGGTACATATATTTTGTTAACAAAGCAGAGACCGTCCTTCATGTCGACCTTGATTCGAGGTGATGTGAAATCTGGAAGAGGCAAATGAGTGGTGGCTGTCTTGATTTGGGAGAGGAATGAAACAGTGGCTGTAATAAACACCTTGTCCGGAAAGATTTTTTCCTTCGGTTGAGAAGAGGAGTCCTCAATAACCCACCGGCGGGACAGCGCATCTGCTACTACATTCTGGCAGCCTGGGGGGTAGGTGATCTCGAAGTCATACTGCGAAAGGAAGTGAGCCCACCTCGTTTGCCGGGAATTGGCACACTCCATGTTCTGCAAGGATTTGAGATTCTGGTGATCCGTCCTGATGGTGAAGGGGCCTACTCCTCCCTGCAAGAGATGTCTCCAGTCCTCACAAGCTAACTTGATAGCCAGAAGTTCTCGTTCAATCACCAAATAATTCTTTTGAGTGGTAGTGAGGGTCTTAGAGAGATAGGCTATGGGGTGTTCAATACCTACATGATCCTGCAGGAGAACCGCTCCCACCGCATTGGCAGAAGCGTCGGCTTCAACAATAAACTCCTTGGACTGATCAGGTTGCTTCAAAATGGGAGCTGAACTGAATCTCTCCTTTAAGATTTGAAAGGCACCCTCTGCTTCTGGCGACCACCTAAATGGTAGATTGTCTTTCTTGAGAAGAGAAGTAATGGGAACAACCGTAGAGGAAAAGTTCTTGATGAACCAATGGTAGAAGTTGGTGAATCCCAAAAACCTCTGAACTTACTTTACCAAGGAAGGGGATGGCCAATCTGAGATCACAGAAATCTTCTTAGGGTCCATCTTAATTTCGTCTCGGGAGAGGATGAATCCCAAATAGGGAACCGAGGATACCTGGAACATACATTTCCTGGGTTTGACCAAGAGGTGTTTTTCTTGAAGATGTCTCAGTACTTCATGCAGGTGAGTGGAATGCTCTTGAGTGGTCTTAGAAAAGACTAAGACATCGTCCAAGTAAATGATGACCGAGTGAAACAGTAAATCCGAGAAAGTGCGGTCCATAAACCGTTGAAACACAGCAGGAGCATTGACCAATCCAAAGGGCATCACTTTGTATTCGTAAAGACCGTAAGGTGTTCTAAATGCGGTCTTCCATTTATTTGCTGCTTGGATGCGCAGGAGATGATAAGCGTTCCGGATATCCAACTCGGTAAAGATCACAGCTCCTTTGACTGCCTCAAGAATGTCAGAAATGAGGGGCATGGGATATCTGTCCCGAATGGTGACCTTGTTGAGCGCACGATAATCAATGCAAGGTCTGAGTTCGTCGGAATCTCTTTTCATGATAAAGAACAGTGAAGCCCCCGCAGGTGATTTATAAGGTTGAATCAAACCATTCTTGAGGTTGGCATCCAGGTACTGGTGAAGAACCACTTTCTCCTTTACGGACAAGGAAAACATCCTGCTAAACGGTACTAGGGCCTCTGGAACAAGATCAATAGAACAGTCTTCAGGGCGATGAGGAGGTAAATCATGATCCGCCTTCTCCACAAAGACTTGGTCATATTCAGAAAACTAGAGTGGTACTGAATGTATAGTCCAAGTTTGAGTTTCTATAGATTGCAAAATGGCGGTTTGGTACCGCTGAGATGCCAAGCAAGACTGACTACAGTAGGGGGAGAGAAAACTGAGTGTGTTGGTAGACCAATCTATAGTCAGATTATGTCGGCGGAGGCAAGCTATGCCCAAAATGATGGGGAAATGAGCCGCCCTGATGATATCAAAATAAATCTCTTCTTTGTGGTATTGGATGGTAACCTGGATGTTCTCGATGAAATGGGTGATAGGTCCGGAACAGAGAGGAGTTCCGTCGACTCATTCTACCTTGAGATCTTTCTTATTCTGCACCCGCTGGATCCCCATCTTGTTGGCCCATAAAGTGTCCATGAAGTTTCCGGCTGCGCCACAATCAATTAGTGCCAGGGTGTCCACAGACTTCTTCCCCAAGGACAGATGCAGGGAAACAACCATAAGGCGCGCATCTTCAATCTGGCGAGATGGAGCAATTGAAAGAGTATCATAGGGACCCTTATTAACTCCTCGAACAGTAGTCCCACCTAGGTTCGAGGCAACACGTTTCCCGGACGCCTTGGTGGAACATCGGGACAATTGCGAAGTAGATGAGAAGCAGACCCACAGCACATACAGAGACCAGTGTCTCTGCACCTTTTCCTTTCTTCCGGAGTGAGGGGAGATCTCATGGAGCCGATCTGCATGGGTTCTTCTTTAGAGGCTCCAGAGAATGTTGGAGAAGGCGGTGAAGAACTGGGAAGACAGAATGTCCCTCTTCCTTTCTTCTTCTCTTGCTTCCATTCATTTATGCGATGCTCAATTTGCAGAGTAACTGACAACAATTCCACGAATGAAGTAGGGTGTGGGATTCTCGCGAGTTCATCTTTTAACTCATCTTTCAGTCCCCTTCAGAAAATTGTAAATTGAGCTTGTTCCTGCCAATTAGCCTCTTTGGCTAATTGTTTGAATTTGGTATTATAAGACAAGAGATCCATCTGCCCTTGGTGGACTTCTAACAATTCTTCACAAGCCATATACTTGATTTCTGGCCTTTCAAATGCTTTCTTAAATTTTTCAAGGAATGCTCCCCAATCCCGTAATACAGGGTCATCAGCACTAGCCAAGGGACTAGCCCAAGCCAGAGCATTCCCTGTCAAGTTGGAAACCACAAAGCCAACCTTACTAAGATCAATGGAAAAAGTTGTAGGACGAAAGACAAATTGTACATTGCAGGCTTCAATAAATTCCTTGAGATGTTTTGATGATCTGTCATACTTTCCTGACGACAGTGGCATAGGAGGGAGGTCTGTACTGCGAGGTTCCCGGTTAGCCACCAACTGCCAGAGCACAGTATTTTCTACCTTGATATTCTGCATTTCCTGATTTAAATTCTGTACTTCCATATTGAGGGACTGAACTGCCGCAACCAGCTCTTGGACCTGTTTGGCCGTAGCCATTGCGGGAGATATTTGGCATTGCAAGCTGTCAGGTATGTCAACCCCAATGTCTGATTCGGACCTCTCACACCATTCCTCAACTGAGGATTCGGTCTGGAATGACTTCTTCTTTCTTTCTCGGACTGAGGATTTCTTTTTATGAAGATATGGGCGACCGCGGAACGACGCCACAATGGTTACCGGAAATTTACAGAAACCAGAGGCACCGGATCCGCAGCCACCGAAAGGGGAAAAGGCTGCACAGGCAAAAAAATCCAAAGTGCCTTCCAAAGGACAGACGCGAGGATTTTTCTGATATAGAGATGAGTGGCCGATCCGATAAATGAAGTTCCAAACAAATATAAGTAGCAGAAAGAAGAGCAATGTTTCCAGGGAATCTGGATTGCAAATTCCACGGGTAAACAGAAAGCGGAGGAAAGAAACAAGTGTGTAATGAAGCTCAGAGAGGAAGTTAAGGGACGGAAGCAGGGCGAGCTGAGAAACGCCAGAAAGGGAGAGCTGCGGAGGAAAGCCAGGAGAGAGAGATGTAAGGAGAAACAGAAGGCAGTATCTGGAGTGGATGGCTGAAAGGCGAAAGAAAAGCGGGGCTCAGCGGAGCCAAGGGAAATACACTGCGAGCGCTGGCAACAAAGTGGAAAAAGTAACACAGTTGCGACACGATCGCCGCTGGCAGGAAACACCTGAAAAAGCCGGCGGCGGCCATGATGGAAGAAACACTAGACTGCAGCAAGGCGTTGCGGTCTAACGTGATGGAGTAATTCCATGGCGGCCGCGTCGCCATCGGTCCCACAATCGCACATAGAAGCCACGCATGACAGTTATTATCAAGCTTAGTATTGCAGTATGTGCATACTATCAAGGGATCGGTTATTTTGTATTTATGTTCTGCTGTTAGATATAAAGCTAATTGGAACCATTGTGATTTCTCATTCTTTTCTATTTTATAGACCATATCTACTATTTCTGTACTTTTTTAATAGAAAGTTCCGTGACAACAGACACACACTTTGTCTGGAATTTCAGCAGATGTAGTTTTAAACATTGCTGTTTCTTTTTTGTATTTGTTTGTAAGCAGTTTACTATTAGGAAGTTGTTGGTGCATGTTTTCTAAAGTAACTGTATTTTCTAACTCTACTTCAGTTCCAAAATATTTACTGTGTATGTGTTCTATTTGTCTGAGTTCTTCTTCGGCTGTTCCATTTAGGAGATTGTCATTTAGTCTTTGTAGTTCTAAAGCTGGACTTTTGGCATTGTACAATCAATGCACAAGGTTTCAGATTGTAGAATGGTGCATAGCCAAAAAATGTATATGATGGAAGGTGCTTTTACAAGCAGTTCCTGAAATGCAGCCTAATGAATGTCCTCGTAGTCCAGTGTTGATGCACACTGGGCAGCAGTACATGGTTTGTAAAGTGTTTACTCTACCTTTCTCTTTTAGTTTAAGATGGTGATTAAGGAATTGTCATAAACATTTGAATAACTGTTGGCGCACATTTTATATTGAGCTGCACGTCCATTTGTGTACTGGACAACTCGTCTGGACAAAAGGAACACATGTTAGAAAATCTGTTGGGGAACATTTCTCTATTAAGGTTTCTTTTGCAATAATGGTGTCTGCTAGTATTTCATAGCCTCGTCCATTAGTGTGTATGGCAATTGGAGTTGTTTGTTGTTGTTTTTATGCTTCCTCATTGAAATATGGTTCCGTACTACTGGTGGGAAATGGTTCCTAGTGATTGCATCGATAGCCAAACCATCAACAACCATACCATTGACAAAAAAGCATCTAAAAAAAACCATTGAATGCATTTTTTTGTTTGCATTTTTTTATGGGGTGGGTGGTGCTCCATGTCTTCTTTGTTTTCTGCAGCACTGACTTTTAGTAGCCATTGTTTAGTATCTGTTTGAAAAAAGAAAGTGTGTATTTTAAAGTTGTAGAAGGTTTATCTGAGTGTTATTGTACAGGGAGGAGGGTTGTGTGGGTGTAATTGTAGAGGGGTGATAAAGAGTGGTATATGATTGTGTAATGGAATGTAGAAGATGAATGTATTGATGGTGGGAGGTGTGGAGTTAAATATTTGGAAAGGTGTGTAAGGGTGCAAAAGGAGGAGGCTGAAACACAGGTGGCATGATTGTCGGCATAAACCTTTATTATAGCAGAAAATAAAGAGAAAACCTAGCTTACCCTAACTCTAAAAACGAATGGCTGACAGACTGTCCATGCAAATCAAAAGTCCACCGTCCTGGGTCAAGCCCCTACTTCCATCCCTACACTAAATATTAAACTAAAGAAGGGATCCAGAAGAATGGGTCAATGTTGTCCAGAAGAAGGCTTCTAGACAATGGACCACAGTTCCAACTCTAAGGTGACATCTTTACCTGGGGGAATGACTCCCTTCCCCAGGTCTCAAACATTTTCCAAGGCACAAAATAAAGTTCCAAGTTAAAGTTCCAACTCAAACATCAACATTCCTTATTGCCCAACGCTATTTCTTCATTATTGGGTTCCTGGAGAATGCCTCCAGGTATCTTGCTCTCAGAGTGTTCACAATGCCAGGGGGATGTTGCCCTTCCGCTGGTCAACACACACACAGCAATGTTCAAAACTGTTCTCTTTGGCAGATAAGGGGAATGGCTCCTTTCATCAGGTCACAACACAAAAGGCAATGTTCAGTACAACCAGGATAAATGACTCCCGTTCCCAAGTTTTGCTTACCAGGAGAATGACACCCTTCTCCTGGTATATTGTCTCGAGAATTTGTAATTTGTACCAGTTTGTTTACTGGGAGAATGATACCTTTCTCCTAGTATCTTGACAGTTCAACACATCCAGGAGGATGTCTCCCTTCTACTGGTTTTAGTTACCAGGAGAATGACCCCCTTCTTCTGGTATCTTTTCACTTGTTGTCACAGTTCCAAATCACCAGGAGGAATGACTCCCTTCCCCTAGTCTCTTGTCTCAGAATTACACAGTTCTTAACTTTACTTCTTTGATTGGGCTCACTTGGTATCTCTCTTCACCAAGTACTGATGCGAGGAAGATGACTTGTGCTGCATGCGGATTTTGGGTCACCGACCCTGGCTTCTCTTTCTGTTAATTTTGGCTTACTTGGTTCACTCTCCTTCCAAGTGGGACCGTGAGGAAGATACCTCACTTCCGGCTTGGGTCACAGACCCCTGTTTCTCGCACTCCCTGGCTCAGCACTGTTGGCTCACTCTCCCAACAAGTACTGATGCAAGGGAGATGCCTCGCTTCTCTGTATGGGTCCCTGACCTCTCCTTCTCTCCTTCTTAGGCTAAGGTCCCTTGGCTCACTCTCCCACCAAGTGCTGGTGCAAGGGAGATGCCTCGCTTCTCGATGTGGGTCTCAGACACTTCTCTGGTGGTCGGTGGTTTTTGTGATGCCACTGGGCCAAGGAAGCTTTTCTCTTATGCAGGGCCTTCTTGCCGCCTACCCAGTGTCCCTACCGGGCCTCCCGATCATCGTTGTACCTGTTACTGGTGCAGGGTAGCTCTGCGGTCCTTCCTGGGATCGGACGTCTTCACAGCAGCACCAGTGTTCCTTTTCCCTTGCCTCGACGGCTGCTCGGGTCTGCGGTTTGCCTCTCTGCCTGCTGTTTCTTAGGGCCGTGCCACCCCATAGTTATTCAAGGTTGGCAGGGAGGTTGCTTCCTGTAACCTCTTTGGGACCTATATGGCTCCTTGCCTCTATCCACCACTATGCTCAGTTCCTCTTTCTTGCACACGATTTGAAGCTCCTGGGTTCGTCACAGGCTTGAGAAGACAGCAAGTCCTTCTTCAGTTTCCTTTATGTTTGGTAATGTGAGTATAGAGGAGGTCCCAAATAAAGCCTGCACTCCAGTCGCCCATTTTGAAGTACCCGGAATGTTCACACCGAGATATGTGACATATGACAAGCAAATAAACCAGCAGAGAGCCGCAGTAGGGCTCTGCCTAGTACCTATTAGAAGAACAGAACCTATTGACATACCAATATCAAGAAAACCATGGACAGTAAGGTACCCATTGAGAAAACCTTACCAACAAATTAAACGAAATGAAGATCCTCTGAGTACAGTCCCTGAAGAAACCAAAAAGGCCTTAATAGAAGACGAATGGTGACGTCACGAGGGCCCAAACAGACTCACAGATAGAAGAAATGACAACCCGAGAATGACACAAAGAGACGAAACGTCATGAACAAGGATATCGTGAACTTAAAGTAAAAGAACGATGTCAAAATGTAAGAAGTTTAAAGCTGTAAGCAAGATGAACATATTCAACCAGTTTACACTTGTAAATATGCTTGGAACCGCAAGAAAGCTAAGAAAACAGTACGGCTTGCTATGCTTAGTAGAAGAGTAGTGCGGCAAGCGCCACTATACATAATCTACCTCAAACAAAGCACCTTAGTATAAGTATATTTCTACTTTGCACAAGAAGCATAATCAACCCAGGTTACTAAAGGTAAAGGCCACACGAGAAAGCTTCATATTTAGCAAAAACGAGAAGAGACGGCTGAAATGAAACTCAGCAGAGGCAACTCGTGCCAGGAGAGCCAAGGTCATACCAATAGAAGTTGTGAACAGTAGCTACATTTAATTGAAACTAAGAACAGAATATCCTGCCTCTGAAAGGTCGAGATAAGAAGGCAAAAGCAGGTGGCGGGTGAAATGAAAATCAAATACACAAATTGAGAGAAAAGAGACAAATTCACAGTGTCGGGATTATGTGACCAGCCGAGCAAGAAGAAGCGAGGGTTCACGCCTATGCTTGGCACCTGACCAAGCAGAGAGTTCAGAACTTTTCCAGACAGAAGATGCAGTTTCGAGGCCAACCGCAGAAAACTAATTGACACATGGCTACTAAAGTAATGATTGATTGTAACCATAATCGGAGGAAGGCCGGGTAACTAAGGGGCACTTGTTACGCTCACCTGGTTCCCACGGGGGCGTCGACCGGAACTGGGCCGCTGTTGTTTCCACCAGCGTGACGTGTAGCGCCGAGATGACTGACTGGACTGGCCCGCTCAGCCTAGTGTGTCTGGCTCGCAAGAATATTCTTCTGCAAAGGAGAAGAGGAATTAACCACCCAGGGATTTGAGTGTCAACCCACCTTCCCCACTCCCGTTGTCTTCCCACAGATCACTCTTGATGTCCCCTCCTTAGTCTCACCTGATGGTTTGGAAGGATGAGCTCTCCATCCTGCGTCGACCGCAGGGGCGCGTTGATGACCAGTTACTTCACTGGCGTAGAGGAATTGGTGAGTTCCAGTATTGACTCTAAAGTCCAATTGTTTATAAGAGTTCAAATGTCTGATCTTCACTCTGTCCGATTCCTTGCAGGTTGCCGATTAATCCACTCGAAGATTTCCAAATGGCACTTGGTAAGATTCAGGTAAGTCTATTGTGGTTTTCCCCTTAGGGGCCGAGGTACGGCGATGAAGCAGAGTTGACTGCGCCGACCCTAGATGAGGTGAGTACCTCCCGTGGTAAATCAGGTAAGTCCTTGGGGGGTAGCTTGTATAGCCTTAGAGAGTCCCCTTGCTCACCTTGCTGTCTTTGTCTCCTTAGGTGTCGGAGGGCGGCCGCGAGATGGAGAGAGCGTGATGGAATGCTGAAGTACTGCCAAGCAGGTGAGTTCAGCGCGGCGCCGTAGGAATGCGAAGCAATGCTTCAAAGACTTCTGTCTTTCAGTTCCGTGGCGAAATGGATCAGGATTCAGGTAAGGATTAAAGTTAAAACTCCTGTTCTAACCTTTATCCTTCTTTTCTTCTTGTTTCAGGAGTCCCAGGACTGAAGCGGGCGTGGCTGAAGACTGGAGCTGCTGAAAACACGGTGAGCGTTACGCTGCAGCAAGCAGAATAACGCGAAGCACGTGTGGCTGTCCGGGCGTGGTTTAAATAGCCTTGGAAGAAGATCCAGGTAAGTATTCTTCCACAGCCCCACCCAAGTAACAAAATAGTCCCTTCAGTAAAATAGTCCCTCCTAAGCCTCATTTGGCTTGAGTCTTCATGCAGCATGGTCTGCCTCAGGTGAGTATGAAGCATGGTCTGCTTCAGGTAAGTTATCAATAATGAGCCTGGCGCCCATGGCGCCAGGACTGACTTTATCTTTATGAGCCTGGCGCCATAGGCGCCAGGACTGCACCCAAACAGCCCCTAACTGGGGCTTTTGGGCATGCTCCAAGTGGCATGATGCCTGCTTCCGGGGCTGCTGGGCCTGGTCTGGTCTTCCGGGGGCAGGCATCATGACAGCACTCCCCCTCAAGGCCCCTCCTAAAGTCGTTCTCCCCCTTGGCCGTGGTTTGTCTGGAAATTCCTGATGGAACCTCTTCACTAAACGAGGTGCATGCACGTGGTCACTAGGTTCCCAAGACCTTTCCTGCGGACCATAACCTTTCCAGTCAATTAGGTAAAAGAGTTTTGATCTCACTCTTTTTGAGTCCAAAATATTCTTGACTTCGAACTCGGGCTCCCCGTCTATGAGGATAGGTTCAGGTGGAGTGGTTAGCCTAGTTCCTGGTTGCACTGGCTTCAAAAGAGACACTTGGAAGACGGGATGGATTCGCATATGAGCAGGTAGGTCCAACTTGACGGCCACTGGGTTAATAATTGCCTTGACAGAAAAAGGTCCCAAATACCTGGGGTTAAAGGTCCGAGTCCCCTTGAGTGGTAAGTGCTTAGTGGCTAACCATACTTGGTCCCCTATTTGGTATTGAGGAGCTTCACTTCTGTGCTGATCCGCATCCTTCTTGTATTTTTCCTTAGCCTTTTGCAAATGGATGGTTGCTTCTTTAAAGGCTTGTGTAATAACAGCGTGGAGATGATCCACTGCGGGCATCTCTAAATGCTGGGGTGAGTCCAAATCCGAGGTTCGAGGATGGTGCCCATAAATGGTGAAAAAAGGACTTTGTCCAGTTCCTGAGTGTACGGAATTATTGTACGCATACTCTGCGATCCACAGAATGTCTTTCCAATTCCCCTCAGACTGATGTAGCATACAACGGAGGTACTGTTCAAGAGTCTGGTTGGTCCTCTCCGTTTGACCGTTGGTCTGAGGGTGGTGACTGGTCGAAAGACTAACATCAATTTGTGCCAGTTGGCAGCATTTCCTCCAAAAATGTGAAATGAATTGACTGCCCCGATCTGAAATTAACACTGAAGGAAAGCCATGCAGGCGGACAACATTTTCAAGGAATTCCTTGGCCAGGATTGAAGCTGAAGGTATCCCTTTTAAAGGAATGAAGTGGGCCATTTTAGAAAAAAGATCTACAATAACTAGAATGGTACTGTAACCTTGGTACGGGGGTAAATCTGTGATGAAGTCTAATAACAAGGTATGCCAAGGGGTAGGTGGTATGTCTAATGGTTGCAATAATCCAGCAGGTTTTTTCTTTTGCCCTTTGTTTTGTGCGCAAATGCCACAAGACATGACAAATGACTTGACATCCTTTTGCCAGGTGGGCCACCAAAAGTGCTTCCTAATCTTAGCTTTGGTTTTTGCAATACCCGGATGCCCTTCTATTAAGGTGTCATGGTAATGGGAAATGACAAGTTCCTGTAGTTCCTTTTGCGGTAAAAATAGCCGGCCTTGGTAATAAGGTAAATCATCGATGACAGAGTACTCTGGACCTTTCTTTGCCCTGTCCTGTAGGGCAACGGAATCAAAGAGTTGGTGGATCTTGTTTTGAATGTCCTCCAGTGTCTGTATGGTTGTCAGGCCAAGGATTCTCTGTTCCGGAATTATGGGTACGGGTTCTAAAGTTATTTCTGCTTCTCCCATTCCAATCCGGGACAAGGCGTCTGCTTTACCATTCTTACAACTTGGTCGATAGGTTATTACAAAATCAAACTCGGCGAAGAACAATGCCCAACGGAGTTGGCGCGAAGATTGGGCTTTGGCTGTCTTTAGGTATTGTAAGTTGCGGTGATCGGTGATGACCGTGATGGTATGTCTGGCACCCAGTAGATAGTGCCGCCAAGCCTTGAAGGCGGACTTGATGGCCAGAAGCTCCTTGTCGGTTATGGCATAGTTTAATTCGGGGGCTAAACATTTTCTTGACCAAAACGCCACTGGGTGAAGCTGGTTAGTTTCGGGATCCTTTTGAGAAAGGACTGCTCCCATGGCTGAACTGGATGCATCTGTTTCCACTATATAGGGAAGCTCGGGGCGCGGGTGTCTTAATATGGGAGCAGATGTGAATTTAGCTTTTAACTCTTGGAAGGCGTTCTCGGCTTCCTCTGTCCACACAAAGCGTTTGTTTTTTCGCAATAGCGTTGTAATTGGATGTACAATGTGCGAGAAGTCCGGGATAAACCTGCGGTAGAAATTGGCAAAGCCAAGCATGCTTTGAACTCCTTTGATTGAACTTGGCGAAGGCCAATTAAGAATGGCATCCACTTTTCGTGTATCCATCCGGATTCCTCTCGGGGTCAGAATAAATCCAAGGAATTCCACTTCCGTAGTGTGGAAGATGCACTTTTCCAGTTTAGCATATAATTTATGCTGGCGTAACTTCTCTAGGACTGCTCGGACGTGTTTTACATGCTCAGATTCTGATAAAGAGTATACTAAGATGTCGTCGATGTAAACGTCGATAAGCTCTCGGAGGACATCGTTCATGAAGAACTGGAAGGCTGCTGGTGCATTGCATAGTCCGAAGGGCATCACCTGGTACTCAAATAGTCTGTACTTGGTGCGAAAAGCAGTCTTCCATTCGTCACCCTCTTTGACACGTACCAGATGATATGCCCCCCGAAGGTCTAGTTTCGTGTATATACAAGCGTCCTTCACCTGGTCTAGTAGTTCTGGGATCAAAGGCAGTGAGTATCGATTCTTGATGGTTATCTGATTCAGTGTGCGGTAGTCTATACATGTTCTAAGGTCGCCTTCCTTTTTCGGTACGAAGAACAAAGCTGAAGATGCAGGGGACTTGGACGGGCGAATGAAGCCATTAGCAAGGTACTGGTCTAGGTACTGGCGCAAATGGAGATTTTCGGGTTCCGTAAGGGCATAGATTCTGCTGCAAGGTGGTTGTGCTCCAGGTACAAGATCTATTTGACAATCATACGATCTGTGAGGTGGTAAGGTGTTTGCCTGTTCCTTTTGGAAGACATCCTGAAAGTCTTGGTATTCAACAGGTAATTGTATGGCTACTGGAATTACTGGGGCCAGGAATGAGTTTTGAGTTTTCCTTGGGTAGCAGGTGTGAGCACATTCTGGGAAGGTTAGTCTCTTCTCTCGCCAATCAATACAGGGATTATGTTTTTCCAACCAAGGTATCCCCAGTATCAGCTGAAACTGTGGAGCCTTGATTAAGTCAAACATCATAGCCTCTCGATGCCCATCTTGACTCAGCAATGTCATCTCTGCAGTGGAATGAGTTACGGGTCCAGAGGCAATTTCCGTTCCATCTACAGTGGTGACAACATCGGCCATGAGAGATAGATTCATCCTGGTAGCCAATTCCCAGTCCAAGTAATTTCCTATGGCTCCACTGTCTACGTACGCCTTTACCGCGTGCATACGTGATGGCTGCTCTGGATCTACAAGGACCATGGGTATGGTGAAATGCGAGGTCAGAGTGTCCTTCTTTAAGCTCGGCAAGCGGACCTCTACGCTTGCCGGGTGTGGTCGTTTTCCGAGTCAGATTTCACATGGTTTTCGTCTGCTGCTCCTATAACTTTCTTGGGTGGTTTTACAGGGCAGTTCCGAAGAAAATGACCAGTAGTTCCGCAATATAAACATAATTGCAGTTGCCATCTTCTATCTCTCTCCTTTTGGGTTAAGGTTCCTTTAACCCCCCCGATTTGCATAGGTTCTGAGACATCTACTCCCTTGGAGCTTACATGGGTTTTAACCAACACCCTGTTCTCAAACTTGGTTCGGTCAGCCTTCCTGGTTTGAAGTCTGTGATCGAGCTGGACCACTAGATCTATATATTCAGCACAGTCTTGAGGCGGGTTCACGATTTGGGCCAAAACATCTTTGAGTTCTCCCCGAAGTCCTCGATGGAATAATGTGATTCGCTTGGCTTCAGGCCATTCGGTTTCCACTACTAATCTATTGAAAGTTGCAATGTAAGATAAAAGAGCCTGGTTACCTTGACGTAGGGATAAAAGTTTGTTGTCCAAATCCTGTCCTCGGGAGTGTCGGGCGAATAGTCTTTCCATGCTTGTTCGAAAACCCTGGAAATCTCGAAGAATCGGGTCATCCTGGTTAACTAGTGGAATGGACCAATCCGCCGCACTGCCGCTGAGATATGACAGTACAAAGGCTACCTTGGTCTGATCGTTTGGGAAAGCTCCAGGTCTACATAAAAAGTGCAAGCGGCATTGATTCATGAATGTTGCAAACCCTTTTGGGTCTCCGGCAAAGCGTTCAGGCGGAGCCAAAGGAACGGCTCCAGGTAAATTTATCTGCACCGGGTTACTCGATGGTACAGGAGCTGGACTTGCCCCAAGTCCTGGTAGAGGTGTTTGTCCAGCCTGGCCCTGTAATAGTTGTCTGGCCAACTCATCAGTTCGTTCTTTTGACACTATCAGTTCCCTCCTGAGGGCATTGGGTCTTGGCGGGCGGAATGCACTTCGGCCCTTAATTCCCCTAATAATTGGGCTAACTGATCAGTTTCCGAGGTCTCCATGACGCCCAGGTGGGTATTTGTGGGTAGGCTTCGCATTCTGTTACGCTCACCTGGTTCCCACGGGGGCGTCGACCGGAACTGGGCCACTGTTGTTTCCACCAGCGTGATGTGTAGCGCCGAGATGACTGACTGGACTGGCCCGCTCAGCCTAGTGTGTCTGGCTCGCAAGAATATTCTTCTGCAAAGGAGAAGAGGAATTAACCACCCGTGGATTTGAGTGTCAACCCACCTTCCCCACTCCCGTTGTCTTCCCACAGATCACTCTTGATGTCCCCTCCTTAGTCTCACCTGATGGTTTGGAAGGATGAGCTCTCCATCCTGCGTCGACCGCAGGGGCGCGTTGATGACCAGTTACTTCACTGGCGTAGAGGAATTGTGAGTTCCAGTATTGACTCTAAAGTCCAATTGTTCATAAGAGTTCAAATGTCTGATCTTCACTCTGTCCGATTCCTTGCAGGTTGCCGATTAATCCACTCGAAGATTTCCAAATGGCACTTGGTAAGATTCAGGTAAGTCTATTGTGGTTTTCCCCTTAGGGGCTGGGGTACAGCGATGAAGCAGAGTTGACTGCGCCGACCCGAGATGAGGTGAGTACCTCCCGTGGTAAATCAGGTAAGTCCTTGGGGGGTAGCTTGTATAGCCTTAGAGAGTCCCCTTGCTCACCTTGCTGTCTTTGTCTCCTTAGGTGTCGGAGGCCGGCCGCGAGATGGAGAGAGCGTGATGGAATGCTGAAGTACCGCCAAGCAGGTGAGTTCAGCGCAGCGCCGTAGGAATGCGAAGCAATGCTTCAAAGACTTCTGTCTTTCAGTTCCGTGGCGAAATGGATCAGGATTCAGGTAAGGATTAAAGTTAAAACTCCTGTTCTAACCTTTATCCTTCTTTTCTTCTTGTTTCAGGAGTCCCAGGACTGAAGCGGGCGTGGCTGAAGACTGGAACTGCTGAAAACACGGTGAGCGTTACGCAGCAGCAAGCAGAATAACGCGAAGCACGTGTGGCTGTCCGGGCGTGGTTTAAATAGCCTTGGAAGAAGATCCAGGTAAGTATTCTTCCACAGCCCCACCCAAGTAACAAAATAGTCCCTTCAGTAAAATAGTCCCTCCTAAGCCTCATTTGGCTTGAGTCTTCATGCAGCATGGTCTGCCTCAGGTGAGTATGCAGCATGGTCTGCTTCAGGTAAGTTATCAATAATGAGCCTGGCGCCCATGGCGCCAGGACTGACTTCATCTTTATGAGCCTGGCGCCATAGGCGCCAGGACTGCACCCAAACAGCCCCTAACTGGGGCTTTTGGGCATGCTCCAAGTGGCATGATGCCTGCTTCCGGGGCTGCTGGGCCTGGTCTGGTCTTCCGGGGGCAGGCATCATGACACACTTGGCACCTGGCCGAACATTCTGCGTGCTTCTAAGCAAAGTAGAAATGTATGCATGGGGTTGGTGCCAACCCAATCACAATGGACCAAATAATCTAGGGTCCTATAGTTAGTAGAACCAATAGGATGTCGTATTTTTAGTGACGTCCACAGTAGTCATTTTGAAGGAAGGGCTAGACGCCCACCTGACAGTGTTTACCCAATCCTCTCACTCCGTTACCATATACAGATATAGGACCTATAGTAAAGTTACCTTTTCCTAACCAATAGAATTGCATGTTAACTTTTGAGTGTTACACGTCAATGATGACGAGTTTTGAGTATAAATGTTACAACTTGTATGAAGTTCATTGGAGTTGAAGCGAGAAGGACTATAGCATCACTGCTGATATCTGTCACACTCACCTGTGTCTCTGCAAGAGCGATGGACGAGCCTCCCTTGACCCCAAGTCTTCACTTCCCCTGTTTCACCCGGAGGAATACCTGTCAAATACAAGGTGTACACTCAGACCTGAATTCACCCGATTCCCCTGGGCCCTTCCCTTCCCTTTACTGTGTGCTGTGATGTCCCCCTATGGGCTTACCTTGATCTTTAGTAGGGTGTGCACTACATCCTGCATTTGCAGGGGCACGATTCACTCATGTGATTGGTACCAATGTCTGTAGGCTGAGTTCAGATGCCAAACGCTGTTTTATGCCTTCACAGCGAGGCCGAGAGTGCAAGGCGCCAGTTTCTTCACTGGCTAGAAAGTCCTTCCCACAAGTGAACGTTGCGTGGAGAATGTTGTGTGTCCAAAATTGTCCGTATTGTCTTTGTTTGCCAGTATTTTTGTAGGTGAGTTGCGCTGCGTGTAGAAGCTAGCTGCTGGTAGGTTTGCGCAGCGCCTTCAATTCGAGCGCGCCTGGTACTGTCTCTCCCTTTCCCTTGCAGGAGAAATTATGTGGTATTAGTGTCTCGAGTCCAGGTTCAGCGCTACTGGAGACTTGGTGGTTAGGTATGTTTGCACAGAGGCTTTTGGTAAGTATGCACCGCGTAGAGAGAGAGAGAGCGCAGTGAAATAAGTGTCCGCGTTATTGGAGCGAGCGCAATGAATAATGTCTCTTCTTTCTTACAGGGGTTTGTGCGCTCGTGCAACTAACCTGGATTCCAGCATCGCGGGAAGATTCGGTGAGTATGCACAGCGTTACTGATGTGCACGTGTTAACGCTGTTCTTCTTTGTTCTTACAGGTGCCGGTGTAGAAGTCGCCTCTTGACTGAAGATAGCTGTGGCGTGGGGTAAGAACCAGGTAAGCTGAAGCTGAATGATCCGGAGCGGGTAAGCAGAAGTAGGATGATCCGGAGCAGGTAAGCAGAAGCAGGATGATCCAGAGCAGGTAAGCAGAAACAGGATGATCCGGAGCAGGTAAGCAGATGCTGGCTGATCCAAAGCACGGCAAGTGTGTTGCTGATACAGCTCACAGTAAGCAACACGAAGCACTGGAAGAATCTTGGGTGTGGCTTATATAGCCAGCCACACCCAAACACTAGAGAGCTCATGAGTTATCATGGACTTCCTGTTTGGCAACAGGAAGTGGCAACCAGGAAGTTACTACAAACACTAGGAAGGAATGAAAGGAGGGATTTGTTATGGGTTCTTTGTGTGCCTATGCCAGGCCTGTCAAGCCTCCACCCAGCTTGCCCCAACTACCTGCCTGATACCCATGACAATATCCATGACTCCCCGTTTTCTGTACTTGTCATTAAACGGACTCCCTTTGCCAAACCATTGAGTTGTCCTTATTGATTTGTGTTGGAGTAATAAATCTGCACCCCAATCCATCTCACGGGTGCAGCTATCTTGTCTTAAAGTACTTCTGAGCAAGCCTCGGCTCTATGGGCCGGCCGGGGGTCTCAGAGTACATGAGGAATGCATGGTATCAACAGTTAGACCGACACAGGTGATGTACATTTCTAAAAGCTTTATTAATAACTTCAGAAAGGGTGATGACTTCCTGCCGGGCCCTATAGCTAAGATAGGAGTAAGCTCGACCATCAACTAAAAGAAAACAGTCCTAGTTAGTCTTGTCAAAACAAAAAGGGGCCTACACTGAATAAACCTAACCTTGCCCTCACTCTTGATATACAAATGTGAAAAGGGATGTTGGCAAAGGAAAATAGTGTTTCAAAATAAATGTCAGAAGGGCTTCTATGAACTGGCTACATCTCCCTTCACCACGTTCAAAGCATGGGGTCTCGGGATTTGTGTTAAGGATAGGTGAGCAAAAGAGTTCTTTCAGGGTGCCATACTTTGGCTTGCAGGTATGTTTTAGGAGCGTGTGTCATGTCTTCCAACAGTTTATAGTTCAATTAGATCCCTTGGGTTTCTCTCACCCAAGTCCGGGTCTCCTCCTTCTTTCACAATCAGACTTCCCTCAGTCGGGCTCAAGTCTGTCCTTTTTTTTAAATATCACAGTCTGTAGGTCTTTCTCATGTATCACAGTGTACAATGAAGGCTTCCCTCTGTCGGGCTCGAGCCCCCACTTTCTTGGGGTTCCCTTCCCTGAGTTTTTACACAAATCAGGTATACAGTTCAATTACAGGCTTCCCTCTGCCAGGCTCGAACCTGCCTCAACTATCACAGTTCAATTACAGTCTTCCCTCTGCCAGGCTCTAAACTGTCCCAAGTATCACAGTTCAATTACAGGCTTCCCTCTGCCGGGCTCAAGCCTGTCCTTTCTCTTGGGGTTCCCTTCCCCACACTTTTACCCAAAACACACCATCAGACTTCCCTCAGTCGGGCTCGAGTCTATTCATCATCAGACTTCCCTCAGACGGGCTCGAGTCTGTTCTGTTCAACACATCAGCCGAAGACTTTCAAAACTACAGAGGATTTTGCTAGACCTCTGCATGACCACTTTGGCCAACCCAGTTGTACTTTAGGCTTCCCTCTGCCAGACTCAAGCCTATCTCGCGAAATGCCTTTCGGGTATTGTAGTTTCACTTTCTGGTAACCTTCTGCTTGGGTTTACATTTCTCATGAGCAAATTAAAGTTCAGAAACACTTAACAAGCTTTTCAAGATCACGGTTCACTTTCTTGCAATCTCCCGCTTTGATTTACTTTCAATGCGTTCACTTTAAAGTTGATAAACACTTCTCTTCACCGGGAGATACTTTTCATGATTCACAGAGACTTTCTGCATTGTGCTTCATTTCGCAGGACCACTCTGGTAACTTGTATCGCTTCAGAACAATTGTCTCTTTCTCTTCTTGCTTTTACTTTAGATGTGTAACCTCGGTTGTTACTGTCATCACATGTGCCTTTCACAAACCGGGCTCTCACTACATTCAAGAACTCACTGGCTGTGTTCAGCTTTAGTGTCTTTTCAAGGTCGGGCCTCCACCATCGGCCCTTCAGTTCCTCCCAACACTCCTGTTGTCATGGGAGGGAATCTGGCAACTTTCAAGCACATCAAATGAATATTCCCTTCAGCGCTTCGGCTTTTTACGGCATACCTCTCAGCCCCTTTGGAAATACAGATCTCTTGCCTGGCTTCCTCTTGCTCTCTCTTACAGTCGAGCAGCCCCTTTGCCTTCCGATTCCATACCTGTGTTCCCCACAGCCCTGGCTGTGCTGCCCTTCTCGTACGCGCCAAGCAGACGGCAGCTAACACAGGGTCTTGGACGAATCCCACCAGGGATTGATATAATCAACTACAGACAGGAACACCTGAACCAAGAGTGGGATGAGCCAGAAGATGGATTGTATGCATTTTCAGCCATCTCAATTTTAAACAGGACCCCAGAAAAGTGGAAATATCACTCGTTATCGAAGAACCACGGAAGTCTGTTCATTCAGGAACTACAAAAAACAAAACTCTCATTTTCTGAACTAATGAAACCTATCAGTGTTATATCAAAAAATGTTGCATAAAATGTATTTTATGAATCTTAAATAACACACCAAACAATGTATTAAGTGCCTTGACAAAGCCCAAGAAAGGGCGAAACAATAGCACGTGCCTCCTAGCGGAGAAATGTTGGCACAAGTTTACTTAAGAATGGCACAATTTAACTTAAAATGTTACTATGAGCACAAGATCAATAAGGAATGAGATTATGTGAAGAATTTCTCTTTTATGATGAATGTGCAAAAATTTAATTAAAACATAACAAGTGTGTACCTCACAATCATTACAGAACTGGAAACTTGCGAGGACTGTTTATTTGAATGCGCATAGGCTTACATAGAAACCCCCCCTTTTTCCTAATTTACCTAATAGGCCGCAGCTGTCTCCTACCGCATAAGGTACATTGTGGTTCTGTCCCCCTGGTCCTTCTGCAAAGGACCCTAGTGACATTTAACGACCAATTGCTCCCTTTGTTTTGAAACCAAGTATCCTTTAACTATTGTGATTAAAGTGTTAGTTCGCTTAGAAATGTTATTGTCCCAATCGATCAGGCATGTGTTTTCGATCGTATATATCGATTCATCTTTAAAATAAATCCTATGCACCTTGCCTTAGTTCTCCTCACTTTTATACCAGTGAAAACGCCTGCCTGGGCACCGCCATCTTGTAGAAATATTATCCGTTGATCCATCGCCCTAGGTTCAAGTGCCCTTGCAGCACTAAATCATATCACTAGCCGCTCAAGCTGACATTACTTCTCATAACAATATGCCCCACCTATTTTAAATATGTTGGTGGTCAGCGTCGCCAAACGTACTGTGTCATCACCAATGTTATAACGTTATCTAACGCAGAACACGGAACATAAACAGACACATCGCCCTAGTTGGTGAGACATTTCATTCTTGTCACTAAAAGGTTGAAAAACATATATTTAGAATAAAACTGTGATAACTGGAATGGTCTCAAGTACTTTTATTTTTATTAAAACGCTGAAAAGAGATTATGTCCACGAAGACATCTTACAATGCCGAGTCCCTTCAGCGATTGATTAATCAGTCTTTGTATAGTTCTCAGAAACGTTTTTTCGGTCTACGTACATTGCGAACCCTTAGTGAGAAGGACAGAGTGGTTTCAGTTTAAAATGCCACACTTTCACATCAGCACGTTTTCATAACCTATAGACTGCCATATTGCTCCTTGTTACTGCAAGGGTGAAAGGACAGATTGTTGTAGGGAGATCGTCCCAGATAATTGTAATTAACGATGCGTTGTTCACTAGTATTGTCCAATTTTGATTGAAGAAGCCTAGTATTGTCCAATTTTGATTGAAGAAGCCGTCCACAGGAAGCGTCAATCCATGACATGTGCACATATAGACTATGTAACTGTAAAATCGAGAATAAAAAAATATCTCAGTACACTTTTTTATTATAATATACACAGTAAATAAATATGTTAACTATGATTTCAAGTCATAATTATTCATTTATTTTATTTTTTTATATTTATTTCAGCGCACAAAGCCCAGAGGCATTCAGGCACAAGTTACAGAAAGTGCGTAGTACATTAGTGAAGTAAATGAGTATGTATATGGCTACAGACAGAATAGGTGCGAGTACACAGACAGGCAAAGCCAAACCCATGGTACGGGGGGCTACATCAGGCATGCAGACAAGCACATGAGTCAAAATAGGTGTGGGTACACTGACTGGCTACATCAGGCATGCAATTGCTGGTAGGTGAAATACAACATCAAGTATGCAGTTACAGGTAATGCAGGTGCACAAGTTAAACAGTACAAAGATGTAGAGTCAACAGGACAGGTGTATTGTAAATAGATTGCATGTACATTGCTAGTAGCCATATGTGGAGAGAGAGAAAGGGGCTAACCTGGTCAGTACAGAACAGAAGGTGGTTAAATACTGAGAGACAGTGGAGGCGGTGAAACGTACTCGAGCGCTAAACACAGCCTTGCTCTGAAGCATTTGGAAAGTGTTTGCTGGCTTCACGGACCAGAGAGAGCTCCCAGATGGAGGCACAAAGCCCTTAGACAAATGTGGCTCGCCGCCGTGCAGGGCGTTTAGGACATAAATAGGAACAGTGGTGCAATGAGGCAACGAGCATAAACTGGAAGGCATCGCCCTATATGACAGGGGGCTAAATCGGCAGAGCCGGCGAAGGCTAATCATGACCGTAGGAGATAGTGCCCTGGGCACAAATAAAGTCAGAGAGCTGCATGTTCGAAACGTGGTAGGAAACACAGGTATTGGGTGGTGAAGGGGCAAGCGGCAAGTTAAGTTAACATGTACTATGTCGATTCTTTGTGTCAAATTGAACATTCATCCGTGACATGATGGTTAATCATATAGCGTACAGCACATGATGGTTAATCATATAGCGTACAGCACACTTCCCATCCACAATTGCATAATTACTTACATTGTGCTTTGAGCGTCCATTCTCTCCGTCACGGGAGACAAATGCTTCAAAATAAAGGCTTCCGAAATAGAAACCGAACTTTGCTGTGTCTGCTTTTAATATAGTGAATCTTATCAATTGTTTGTGGATATTCGCAATATTGTGTCCTTGAAGTTGCTAGGGTGGTGGATTCAAGGACAAAATAACAAAGAGACCCTTCATGCAATGTTTACAGCGAGTTTTGTTTATGCGGGTACTTATCACACAAAAATGAAAAATATTCTTGGGAAGCTGTGCTCTGAAATGCAATGAAATATCTCCAGTATTCCGCATACAAAAGTTTTTACTAGCATTTTAACTGTTAAAACGCACCTGGTGACATATTTACGGATTGTTTCACAGATGCGCCGAGTCCAGGTGCAGACGGGACATGGTGGACCTGGAAGTGGCCGCAAAGGGTGTGAAAGGTTGGACAAATGTGCTATTTTGCACCAGGAAGCCTGGATAAGTACAAACATCCCTATACTGTGATATTTGACAGGGTGGCGAAGGGAGGAAAGAGCAAGATTGTATGAGACTAGCTTGCACTAGTCCACCCTGGAAAGGGCCAGAGCCCCTCATCAGTGAGGCCCGAATAGGCCGAAACACGTGTCTGGGGTTGCTGTTGGTACTCTTGTTCAGAGGAGAATTGCCTAGCATTTCGGTGTTGGATTGCCCCTGAGCAGGACAAAGACAGATATGCAGGTATATGTCTCCTCTGTGAAAGGGACAGTGAGCTAAAGACTTGGTTGAGACTCTCCCGGGGGCCATCCGCCCAAGAACAGGTCAATGGGCCGTGTTTCTGCTGGTAGAGAGACTCCCAGAACCCCCCCCCTTGTTTTAAATAGCAGTAGTACAATCGGGAAAGAGTGAGGTGGAAGAGGAGATAGTGGAGGGAAGTTTGAAGGAAAACTGTGTGTCATCAGCACAGCACTGGAAATGAGTACAGAAGGAGGACATTTGTTGACACGTAAACCTTTGTTCTGTTTCAATCAGCAGCGTCTTTGCACGATTCCTACTTGCCAGCGAAGTTAGACTCTGTATCTGAAAAGATGGTTTGCACCACCATCGATATTTGTATTCATATTTTATTTATCATTTATAAGGTGCTTTAAAGAAGAGAATTGTGTTTGAAAGCACCACAAGGATAAACAGAATGGGAACAGGGGAAATAAGATTAACAATGTCAAAAAATCTAAATAAACAGTCTTATGCAGACTGTTTATTGAGTTATTTATTTATTGGGCATTTTTTAAGGCACTTATCCAGCTAGAATGTTTCAAAGCACCAGACGTCAAGAAGGCAAGGTAGCAATGGAACAACCAGGACACTGAAGGAAATTGACGATAAATTAAACAAGACAACAGTTCTCCTGCTACAACTCCCCGTGACATTTGGAACATGCAAGTGCTTAGAGAGAGGGAAAAGAAAAAGTTTGGTGGTGAATTGATAGGGGACCCCAAGGGGGGAATTGCGATGGAGCCTGTTTAGGAGACAACATCTAAGTTGCAAGGCTGTGACAGCCCAAGGAGGTGATGCCAGCCACCAGACCAGTAAGTGCAAACATGACCTGATACAGCTACACAGGCAGAAGAGGGCCAAAATGCATGTGCAAGGGTGGCGGATGCTGGAGTTAATTGGACAGAAGGCCAGGACCTGGTAGGACACATAAGGTACCTGGTCACCAATCTCAGAGAATGAGTTAGCATGTAAGGGAGAGAGGGAAGGAAGAGAAGAGGATATTCTTGAGAAACTTGCGGGACTTGAGGAGATCTGGCTCAAGACAGAGAGGGGGGCTGTTTCAATGGAGGGTGCTAACAGAGGAAAGAGATCTGCCACCAGCTCTATGCTTAGAAAAGCATTTGACCAGCAGAGAGTTGGAGTTGGAGTCAGATGATCCAAGGCATAGTATTTAGTAAGAGCCAGTGGCAGGTATTGTGTTCCCAGACCACAGGCCGCACGGCCCAAACAGCCTTGGATATTATACAGAGGGATATAAACTTGATCCTTGCAGCAACCTTAAGACAGTGGAGACATTTTAGGGTTGGAGAGATCCAGTCCCTGTGCGTGAGGCCAAGGATAGGTCACGCAGCCCTATTTCAGATTAGTTTGAGGGGTAGTAGAGAGCTAGAGGGTAGATTAAGGAATAGGCTGTTGCAGTAGTCCAGCCTGGAAAGGAAGAGAGCTATGGATACATTGAACTTCTGGGGGAAAGCGAGTAAAGGTGAGAATCACTCTGAGTAGAAGGTGAAAGTGGGCCTTCTTGGCAAGGTGCAAGATATGAGGAGTGAAGGAAAGAGAAGAGTCGAACAACACACAAAGACTTCTAGCTTCAGACGAAGGAGAGGTAGAATAACACATTGAGAGTGGCCCAGGTACAGGGGGGGAAGTCCTGATAGGAATGCTCTGTTTTGCTAGCAATAAAACAGAGATCATTAGAGGTGCACCATGACTGGATCTTGTTGCATTCAGACTTGAAAGTGCAATTAGGAGTAGTGCACTGGATGGGAATGGAAGGAGGGGCACAGTAGTGGACAAGTCCTGGAGGAGGGGCTGGGAGGGAAGTGCTAAGAGGAGCCAAGGAGGAGAACCGCAGGGGCGGGGGGTAGAGGAGTGCTGGAATTGACTGGGAGGAATGGAGTGGGAGGATGTAACCAAAAGGGAGGCACTATCCGAGGAGAGAGACCTACCCCCAACTCTGTGCAACTTGGTAGAATTAAATGTTTTTCCAAACAATGTGTAAACGGTTCAAACAGGCTTTATTTACATTTATTTACAAGTCCAAGTTTGGGAGGGCAAACCTCTTTGGCAATGTTCTGTGGCTGTCATGATCACTGCTTCCAAGGAGTCAGGAACAGCCCAACGTCCTTGGAAGCAGGCCCCTAACCGTTATCTTAGGCACCAGCCGGTCCCCACTGGGACCTTTTGGACCTTGTCCTGGCGCCGGTGGCACCAGGCTCATCAAAGCCATCGGTCCCGGCACTGGAAGCGCCGGGCTCATAATATGTATGAAGATGCTTGGGTGGACTTACCTGCAGCAGACCATGCTGCTTACTTACCAGCCACATAGGAATCCTCTGTGAACAGGAACTACTTTCTTACCTGGGTGGGGCAAGCTCCACTCCCTGGATACAACACGGGAACTCTTCTGGAACTGGAACTCTTTTCTTACCTAGGCGGGGCCGTGGAGGAAGACGCCTCATCACTCCAAGGCTATTTAAACCACACCCGATTGAACAAACGTGCTTCGCGTTATTCTGCATCTGCAGCAGAACGCTCACCGAGTCTGTTCCAGCCTTTCTTCCTTCCGATCCTGAACCTGCAAGAACAATACTTACCACTCCTGTATCCAGTATTCAGCAGCACCTGCAAAGACAAGAAACAACAGGTTAGCACTGCAACCTTTACACGCAGCGCTTTCCTCACCTGATCCATCGGCAGCGAACATTTCTTCACGCTGCACCTCCGCCTGTGAAGACAAAAGCATTGTTATTACTTACCGGCACTCCGCGAATTCCGGATTTCTTCAACGCTGCAACCCAGCATCTGAAAGACAAATGAAGAGACATTAGACAGGTATTTACTCACGTCCATCGCGCTCGCCACAGTAGAACGCCTGCAAATACTCCGGCGTTTTCCAGCATCTCTTCAGCACGAACTCACAGCTGCAAGGGAAAAGAGACAGTTAGAGCGCTTGCATTTACTTACGCATTTCCAAGCGCTTCATTCCAAGGCTCTGGCTCCAACTTCGGCTCTCTTCACACCATCTCCTATCTCAAGAGCCCTGCAAGACAAATAGGAAAAAGCATTATACAGAGTCCTGTTCTATATTAACGTTCCCGCGCACCTAAAGACTAAAAGGACTAAAAAGGTGTCCAGAAACTCACCGCTCGTGCAGTTAACGACGGTAGCGATCCTCTGATGTCAAGAGGCCTATGTTTCACCAGTGAAGGAACTGGCAACGGCACCCTGCACCAGACGCAGATGGAGAGTCCAGCATTCACCTATCTAAGGTGAGCACGTTGGCCTGGGGGCTCTACGGAGAAGCTAAGAAGAGAGAGAGAGAGAGGGACATTCAACAACCCAGATCATTAACCCCCATATTCTTTCACCTGCAGAAATCTCACTCTTCGAGTTCGACACACAGTGCGAAGAGGTTCGGCCCCAGAAGCAAATCGAGTCCTGCACATCACTTTTCGGGTCACAGACACCTTCCTGCCAAGACCAGCGCCTCCGTGGGAATCAGGTGAGCGTTACAGAACGCGAAGCCCACCGCAAAACTCCTACCCAGGCGCAATGGAAACCTCAGACACTGATCAATTAGCCCAGTTGCTTGGGGAACTAAGAGCAGAAGTGCATGCAGCTCGTCAGGAAACAAACTCTCTAAGAAGAGAGCTGATAATTTCCAAGGAGCGAACAGAGGACCTCGCTAGGCAATTGCTACAAACGCAGGCAGGACAGACACCTTTGCCCGCTCCAGGAGGAAGTTATCCTTCTGCATCATCCTTAAATCCTGTGCAAATCAATCTACCCGGCAATGTGCCCTTGGCTCTGCCCGAACGCTTTTCTGGTGACCCAAAGAAATTTGCAGTGTTCATTAACCAGTGCCACCTACACTTCTTATGTCGACCAGCTGCCTTCCCAACAGATCAGACCAAGGTGGCTTTCGTGCTTTCTTATCTCAGTGGCAGCGCCGCAGATTGGTCGATCCCTTTAGTCACTCAGGATGATCCGGTTCTGCATGATTTCCAGGCCTTCCAGTCCAGCATGGAGAAACTGTTCGCAAGACATGCACAAGGGCAGGCCTTGGACAATGAACTTCTTTCGTTACGACAGGGTAATCAAGAACTCTTGACTTATATAGCCTCATTCAACAGACTTATAATGGAAACTCAATGGCCTGAGGATAAGAGAATAACGCTCTTCTACAGAGGCCTGCGTGGAGAGCTCAAGGATGTGTTAGCTCAAGTCGTGAATCCTCCACAAGAATGCTCAGACTATATTGACTTAGTTGTCCAATTGGACCACAGATTACAGAACAGGAAGGCTGATCGTTCCAAATTTGATACCCGAATGTTTTCTAAACCACTGACCTCTACTAGGGGAGCTGACACTGTGGAACCCATGCAAATAGGGGGCATGAAAGGACCTTTAACCCAAAAGGAGCGGGAAAGAAGAAGACAGCTGCAATTATGCCTCTATTGCGAAAACTCGGGGCACTTTCTTCGAGACTGTCCAGTGAAACCAGCTAAGAAGGCTGTAGGAGCCGCAGATACCTGTACCACAAATTCTGACCAGGGAAACGACCTAGCCCGACAAGTGTAGAGGTCCTCTTGCCGAGCGTTAAAATCTGTCCCGTGACCTCGCATTTCGTGGTGCCTATGGTCCTCATTAGTCCTGAACGTCCGATCGTTTGCATGCAATTGAAGCTTACATCGACAGCGGAGCAATCGGTAATTATGTGGACCGTGAACTGGTATCAAGGATGAATCTACCCCTTGTCCCTAAGGCAGTAAAAGACGTCATTACTACAGTGGATGGCACGGAGATAGCCTCCGGACCAGTAACGTACGCCACCCAAGAAGTGACGTTAGTGAGCCAAGATGGACACCGGGAGAAAATAGTGTTCGATGTGATCAAGGCCCCTCAGTTCCAGATCATTCTGGGAATCCCTTGGTTAGAGAAGCACAATCCTCAGATCGATTGGCGAGCAAAGACGGTTCAGTTTCCAGAATGTTTTACCACTTGTTATCCTCGGCCTGATGTTTCACTGGCGGTAATCTCTTCTGAGGTTCCCAAACTACCTCCCGAATACCAGGAATTCCAAGACGTCTTTCGGAAGGACCAAGCTAACACCCTGCCTCCACATAGGTCTTACGACTGTCAAATAGATCTGATACCTGGAACAACTCCTCCTTGCAGTAGGATTTATGCCCTCACCGAGCCAGAGAATCTTCACCTCAGACAATATCTGGACCAGTACCTAGCTAACGGGTTTATCCGTCCTTCAAAATCTCCAGCTTCCTCGGCTTTGTTCTTCGTTCCGAAAAAGGAAGGAGACCTTAGGACTTGTATAGATTACCGCGCCCTGAATCAAATCACCGTTAAAAACAGATACCCGTTACCTTTGATCCCAGAACTCCTGGACCAAGTCAAAGACGCATGTATATATACAAAGTTGGATCTCAGAGGAGCCTACCATTTGGTACGAATAAAAGAGGGCGATGAATGGAAGACGGCCTTCCGCACCAAGTATGGGCTGTTTGAATATCAAGTTATGCCCTTTGGACTTTGCAACGCTCCTGCCGCCTTCCAGTATTTTATGAATGATGTCCTTAGAGAACTCATTGATGTGTGTGTTGTTGTCTACATTGATGACATCCTCGTCTATTCATCATCTGAAGAAGAACATCGGAAACACGTTAGAGAGGTCCTCGAGAGATTACGTCAACATAACCTTTTTGCTAAGCTCGAAAAATGCGTTTTCAACGTAACTGAAGTTGAGTTCCTGGGATTCATATTGTCACCTAACGGAGTCCATATGGATTCAAAGAAAGTCGATGCAATCATCAAGTGGCCTTCACCAACCTCTGTAAAAGGAGTCCAAAGCATGTTAGGCTTCGCTAACCTTTACCGCAGATTCATCCCTGAATTCTCTCGAATAGTCCAGCCCATCACCGCTCTGTTAAAGTAAAACAAACGTTTTGAGTGGTCTACCGAGGCAGAACAAGCTTTTCAGGATTTAAAGACTAAATTCATTTCTGCACCTGTTCTAAAACATCCTCGCCCAGAACTCCCCTACATCGTAGAAACAGATGCTTCTAGTCTTGCTATGGGGGCAGTTTTATCACAAAGGGATCCGGTCACACACCAATTACATCCTGTAGCCTTTTGGTCCCGCAAATTCTCGGCTCCCGAGATCAACTATTCAATTACAGACAAGGAACTTTTAGCTATCAGATCGGCCTTTAAAGCCTGGCGGCATTATCTTTTGGGAGCCAGACACACAGTCACCGTAATGACTGATCACCGCAACTTACAGTATCTGAAGACAGCCAAAGCTCAGTCTTCCAGGCAGCTTCGCTGGGCTCTGTTTTTGGCTGAGTTTGACTTTATAATTACTTATCGACCAGGCAGTAAAAATGGAAAAGCAGTTGCCCTCTCCCGGATGGGAATAGATGAACATTTGACCAATCCAGAACCAATACCCATAATCCCAGAACAAAGGATTTTGGGCTTGGTCAGCGCTCAATCCTTTGAAGACATTAAGACTACAGTCAAATCACTTTTAACTCCGGTCGACTTACAGAACTGGCAATTAAAAGGAAAAGAATTCTCAGTGGATCGAGACCTACCATATTTCCGAGGACGATTGTACTTGCCCAGTGAGAAAATACAAAAACAGGTAATCTCCTGTTATCACGATTCACTAATGGAGGGTCACCCTGGCATAACCAAAACCATGGAAAAGGTCAAAAGACATTTCTGGTGGCCATCATGGAAGAAGGACATTAGAGACTTTGTAATCTCCTGCGGTGTGTGTGCCCAGAATAAGAGTCAGAAGGAGAAACCAGCCGGTCTCTTACACCCAGTAGACATTCCTCCCTGTCCATGGCATACCCTGTCCATGGATTTCATCACGGACTTACCTCCATGCTCAGGGTATAATACCATTTTAGTAGTCGTGGATCTATTCTCCAAGATGGCTCACTTCATTCCCCTGAAGGGCCTACCTTCAGCTTCAGTATTAGCCCGAGAATTCTTAGAAAACATCGTTCGGTTACACGATTCCCCTCGGTTTTGGTCTCCGATAGGGGAAGTCAATTAATTTCCCACTTTTTTGCGAAGTTGCTGTCGTTTAGCCCAAATTGATGTGAGACTTTCTACCAGTCACCATCCCCAAACTGACGGACAAACCGAGAGGACAAATCAAACTCTAGAGCAATATCTACGTTGCATGCTCCAACAAACTGAAAACCCTTGGAAGGACATTCTTTGGATCGCTGAATACACCTATAACAATTCGACTCATTCTGGAACCGGGAAGACTCCCTTCTTCCTATTATACGGACACCATTCTAGAACCTCTAACCTGGATCCTCCCCAAGAATTCGAAACACCTGCTGTGGATCACTTGCACTTGGAGATCACTCGTGCTTTTAAGGAAGCCACTGCCCATCTGCAAAGAGCTAAAGCTCAATTTAAGAAAGGAGCAGATCAGCACCGTAAAGAGGCCCCTCACTACGCAGTGGGAGATCAGGTCTGGTTATCCACTAAGCACCTACCTCTAAAAGGACCCCGCACTTTCATCCCGAGATACCTTGGACCCTATCTTATCTCTACCATAATTGATCCGGTGGCTATTAAATTGGAATTGCCTTCGCATATGAAAATACATCCAGTATTCCATGTCTCCTTACTAAAACCAGTGCAACCAGGAACCCGATTGACCGAACTCCCGGAACCTGTTTTAGTAGATGGAGAACTTGAGTTCGAAGTAAAGAACATCCTAGACTCCAAAATCTCCAAATCTAAATTATATTACCTGGTTGATTGGAAAGGATACGGCCCCCAGGAAAGGTCTTGGGAACCCTCAGAGCATGTCCACGCACCTCGTCTGGTCAAGAAATTCCATTTGAATCACCCCGACAAGCCAAAACCCCCAGAGAAGACACGCTTGGGAGGGGCCTTGAGGGGGGGTGCTGTCATGATCACTGCTTCCAAGGAGTCAGGAACAGCCCAAAGTCCTTGGAAGCAGGCCCCTAACCGTTATCTTAGGCACCAGCCGGTCCCCACTGGGACCTTTTGGACCTTGTCCTGGCGCCGGTGGCACCAGGCTCATAAAAGCCATCTGTCCCGGCACTGGAAGCGCCGGGCTCATAATATGTATGAAGATGCTTGGGTGGACTTACCTGCAGCAGACCATGCTGCTTACTTACCAGCCACATAGGAATCCTCTGTGAACAGGAACTACTTTCTTACCTGGGTGGGGCAAGCTCCACTCCCTGGATACAACACGGGAACTCTTCTGGAACCGGAACTCTTTTCTTACCTAGGCGGGGCCGTGGAGGAAGACGCCTCATCATTCCGAGGCTATTTAAACCACACCCGATTGAACAAACGTGCTTCGCGTTATTCTGCATCTGCAGCAGAACGCTCACCGAGTCTGTTCCAGCCTTTCTTCCTTCCGATCCTGAACCTGCAAGAACAATACTTACCACTCCTGTATCCAGTATTCAGCAGCACCTGCAAAGACAAGAAACAACAGGTTAGCACTGCAACCTTTACACGCAGCGCTTTCCTCACCTGATCCATCGGCAGCGAACATTTCTTCACGCTGCACCCCCGCCTGTGAAGACAAAAGCATTGTTATTAATTACCGGCACTCCGCGAATTCCGGATTTCTTCAACGCTGCAACCCAGCATCTGAAAGACAAACGAAGAGACATTAGACAGGTATTTACTCACGTCCATCGCGCTCGCCACAGTAGAACGCCTGCAAATACTCCGGCGTTTTCCAGCATCTCTTCAGCACGAACTCACAGCTGCAAGGGAAAAGAGACAGTTAGAGCGCTTGCATTTACTTACGCATTTCCAAGCGCTTCATTCCAAGGCTCTGGCTCCAACTTCGGCTCTCTTCACACCATCTCCTATCTCAAGAGCCCTGCAAGACAAATAGGAAAAAGCATTATACAGAGTCCTGTTCTATATTAACGTGCCCGCGCACCTAAAGACTAAAAGGACTAAAAAGGTGTCCAGAAACTCACCGCTCGTGCAGTTAACGACGGTAGCGATCCTCTGATGTCAAGAGGCCTATGTTTCACCAGTGAAGGAACTGGCAACGGCACCCTGCACCAGACGCAGATGGAGAGTCCAGCATTCACCTATCTAAGGTGAGCACGTTGACCTGGGGGCTCTATGGAGAAGCTAAGAAGAGAGAGAGAGAGAGGGACATTCAACAACCCAGATCATTAACCCCCATATTCTTTCACCTGCAGAAATCTCACTCTTCGAGTTCGACACACAGTGCGAAGAGGTTCGGCCCCAGAAGCAAATCGAGTCCTGCACATCACTTTTCGGGTCACAGACACCTTCCTGCCAAGACCAGCGCCTCCGTGGGAATCAGGTGAGCGTTACAGTGGCATAGAATGGGCCCTGGGAACAAAGTCAGGAGCTATTCCATGTGTTTGTATGGCCAGCATATTCAATGTCAGATCTTTTACAAAATTGAAATCCATCGGCTGGAAGATTGGCTTTGCCACCCACTGTTTGCTTCTTTTTGTAAAATCCTTGTTGTAACGGAGATACCTGAATGTTCCAGCAGTTTTTGATTGTTCCCTGCCAACGTTCTCGTTATGTGCAAGTACAGCTAGTCTTGTTCTGGCCTCCATGCCATCTATTGAAAAATGCAACCTTTTAGGCCTGTACTTGAGGCACAAATTTTGAAAAGCCTCCAAATCTCCCATGTGGCAGAGTTCGGTGAGTGCCCTCAAGTCTCTGGAAAGCGTTTTGTCATAGACAATCTTCTCGAGTGCTGTGTGAGCAGGGGAGCCTGGTGTCCCACTCACCTGTGTCTCTGCGGGACCAATGGAGTCTAGACCTCTATGTTCGTGTGCTCTCTTCCCAACCTGATTCGGAAGGTGTGCCTGTCAATAGAAAGGATAAAATACACTAAGATATGGGACTAACTTGACCTTCGAGTCCCCCTCCCTCTTATCCCTTGTGTTGAAGAGATTTGGATTGCTTTCGACTTTCCCCAGCTCACCTTTTCAACTAGTTGGATGAACTCTCCATCCTGCTCTTAGCAGGGGCACTATTCTTCATGGGCCGGAGACCCGACTCCCCTCTTGGGTTTTTTTTCTGGGCAAATGCTGGATTGCCAGAGTTCAGTGTTCAATCGCTGTTTCTGGCTTCACAGCGAATACGGATGCATGGAGAACCAGTTACTTCACTGGTAGTATTTAGCTCGCTGGTTTAGTATGTAAGAGTCTTCAGTGCCAGGCAGCAATGTCTTTAGGGTTGGGGGTGTTCAGTTATCCACGTAAGTGCCATTCAAATATTGCACAGCACTAGAAGATGTTGGGAGTTGCGGGGAGCGCTTTTAACTGTTGTTCTTTTCTATTTCACAGGTGCGGCCCAGGTTGTAGGAGAAACGAGAAGCATGCGTGAGCAGAAGGATACCTTTCAGGTGAGTATTCGTTGCATTGAGCTGATTCTGCGTTATGCGAGCGCTGTCTAACGTGTCTTTGTCTCTTTGCAGGAGCTGCTGGGCGTTCGAGTGATGATCCTGAGCGAAGATCCTAAGACTTGAGCGGCTGGCGTTCGAGGGAAGAACCGAAGAGAATGATCTGAAGCTCGTCCAAACGAAGCAGAGACCGCACGCACGTGGACAGGATTCCAAGAACAGAAGCGCGGTGAGCGTGTTGCTTACACAGCATACAGGAGACAACACAAAGCGCTGGATAGCCTTGGGGCGTGGCTTTTATAGCCAACCAAGCCCAAGCACTAGAGCGCTTAAGCAGCTCAACACACACTTCCTTACTGCTAGCAGGAAGTGGCCAGGAAGTGAGCAGGAAGTGGCAGGAAATAAGCAGGAAGTGACATTAAAAGATACTAGGGGATGATGCTAAAGGCTAAGAAATATTTTGGTGTAGTACACGCCAAACCTGCCAAGCTCTTACCCACCTTGCACCAGCTAAGCACCCAGTATTCATGACAGTCTTCCCCCTCAAGACCCCTCCTAACGGTGTGTTCACTAGCCTAGGCTTGTTGGGGTTGTCCTGATGAAACTTTCGTAACAATTGGGGGGCGTGTACATTTGTGCTAGGTTCGCATGATCTTTCTTGCGGTCCGTACCCTTTCCAGTCAATTAAATAATACATGGTTTTTCGCACAATTTTAGAGTCCAATATGCGTTTAACTTCATATTCAGGTTCTTCCTCACCGACCTGTACTGGTGCTGGGGGCGTAGAAATGTGGGTTCCACGATGTACCGGTTTTAGTAATGAGACATGGAACACCGGGTGGATACGCATGTGATGTGGTAATGATAATTTTATGGCTGAAGGATTAATCACTGCCTCAATTGTATAAGGGTCAATGTACCTAGGTTGAAATTTCTTGGGGCCTTTCAAATCTATATGCTTGGATGCTAATCAAACAGAGTCCCTGTAACGCTCACCTGATTCTCGCAGAGGCGCCGGTCTTGACTGGGCGACTACCGTATCTTCAAAGGTGATGTGTAGCACCCGGTTGGCTCTTTGGGCTGGACCTCTGTGCACTGTATGCCTGACGTGTAGAGTAAGATGTCTGCAGATAGAAAATATGGGGTTAATGAACTGGGGTTATTGGGGTGTCCCTATCTCTTTCCTCTTCTCCTCTCCTGTAGACACCCAAAGGTTAACGCTCTCACCTTAGGTAAGTGAATGCCGAGCTCTCCATCTGCCTCGGGACAGGGTGCTGTAACCAGTTTCTTCACTGGATAGGTAGCGCAGGCCTCTTGACTTCAGAGGACTGCTGTCCGTCGTTTACTGCACGAACGGTAAGTTTCGAGTCATTCAAATGTCTTTAAAGTCTTTAGTAATGATGTCTCTTGTTTTGCAGGGTTCCGGCGATGGCGGATGACGGGCTGAAGTGAGTTGAAGATGGAGCCCGTGTGATGAATAGAAGCGCCTGGAAGCACGTAAGTAAGCGCTTGTTGCCTGCTTCACTATGCGCTTTAACTGTCTTTTTATTTTGCAGGTACGAGTTCGGAGCGGCTGCAGGGTGCCGGAATACCCACTGGATTAGATGTGGAAAGGAGTAATGGCACGTGAGTATTAAAGTTCCCCAATGTCTTTAAACGCACCTTGTTTTGTCTTTCAGATGCGGGATGCAGCGCCGAAGAGTAGGTAAGCCTTTGCCTTTCAGATGCCGGAATGCTAACCTGTTCTTTCTTGTCTTTATAGGTGTTGCTGAAGACTGGATTCAGGATGGTAAGCCTTTGCCTTTCAGATGCCGGAATGCTAACCTGTTCTTTCTTGTCTTTATAGGTGTTGCTGAAGACTGGATTCAGGATGGTAAGCCTTTTTCCTTAGGCCCAGGACCGGATGCAGAAGACACGATGAGCGTTCTGCTGCAGAGGTTGCAGAATAACGCAAAGCAAGATTCATCCACCGGGTGTGGTTTAAATAGCCTCCTGTAGTGCTTAGGTGTCTCCTTCCACAGCCACGCCTAAGTAAGAAAAGAGTTCCTGGTAAGAAAAGAGTTCCTGCCTTCCAGAAGAGTTCCAGTGTTCTGAATCTAGGGAGTGGCTCCAGCCCCACCCAACAGGAAAAGTAGTTCCAAACAGAAGAGGATCAGAGGCTCAACTGGCAGGCAAGTAAGCAGCATGGTCTGCTGAAGGTAAGTCCACCCAAGCATTATGAGCCCGGCGCTTCCAGCGCTGGGACTGGGCATATTTATGAGCCTGGTGCCACTGGCGCCAGGACTGGGTCCAAAAGGTCCCAATTGGGACTGGTTGGCACTCGGAACCTGGGTTATGGATCTGCTTCCAAGGAAGTTGGGAAACCCCTGACCTTTTGGAAGCAGAGATCATGACAGTACCCCCCCTCAAGGCCCCTCCCAAACCGGGCTTCTCCGGGGGTTTTGGCTTGTCAGGAAATGTTCGGTGAAATCTTTTGATTAGGCGAGGAGCGTGGACATATTCAGAAGGTTCCCAGGATCTCTCTTGGGGGCCGTAGCCTTTCCAGTCAATTAGGTAGAATAGTTTAGATTTGGAGATCTTGGAGTCCAGAATGCTTTTGACTTCAAACTCGAGTTCTCCATCCAGTAGGATAGGTTTTGGAGATTTGGTTAGTCGGGTTTGAGGTTGCACGGGTTTTAATAGAGAGACGTGGAAGACCGGATGTATCTTCATGTGCGGGGGCAAGTCCAACTTGACCGCTACTGGGTTTACTATGGTAGTGATGGAATAGGGACCAAGGTATCTTGGGTTGAATGTGCGTGGCCCTTTTAGAGATAGATATTTGGTGGATAACCAGACTTGATCCCCTACTTGATAGTGAGGGGCTTCCTTCCGATGTTGATCTGCTCCTTTCTTGTATTGTTCTTTAGCCCTTTGAAGGTGAGAAACAGCTTCCTTAAAGGCTTGGGTGATTGTAGAATGCAGGTAGTCTACTGCTGGTGTTTCAAGATCTTGGAGGGGATCCAACTCCGAGGTTCGAGGGTGACTGCCGTACAAAAGAAAAAACGGGGTTTTCCCAGTTCCCGAATGGACAGAGTTATTGTAGGCATACTCGGCTATCCAAAGGATATCTTTCCAAGTTTTTTCAGTTTGTTGCAGCATGCAGCGTAAATACTGTTCCAGAGTTTGATTGGTCCTCTCGGTTTGTCCGTCGGTCTGAGGGTGGTGACTGGTCGATAGTCTCACATCAATTTGAGCCGACCGACAGCAACTTCGCCAAAAATGAGAAATAAATTGACTACCTCGATCCGAAATTAGAACCGAAGGAAAACCGTGCAGTCGGACGATGTTTTCGAGAAATTCTCGGGCCAGAGTTGCTGCTGTTGGCAAGCCTTTGAGCGGAATGAAATGCGCCATCTTGGAGAATAAGTCCACGATTACTAGAATCGTATTGTATCCGGAGCATGGAGGTAGATCGGTGATGAAGTCCATAGAAAGCGTATGCCAAGGGCGAGGTGGGATGTCAATAGGGCGTAAGAGGCCTGCTGGTCTTTCCTTTTGACTCTTGTTTTGGGCGCATACTCCACAGGACATTATAAAGTCTCTGATATCTTTTTTCCAAGACGGCCACCAGAAGTAGCGCTTGATCTTTTCTGAGGTCTTGGCTATACCGGGATGACCTTCCATTAAAGAGTCGTGATAACAAGAGATTACTTTTTTCTGTAAATCTGTGCTGGGTAGGTATAATCGTTCTTGGAAATACAATAAGTTGTCCTTTACTGCAAAGTCCTTTCCCTGCAGATGCCAATTCTGTATGTCTGCTGGAGTTACAAGTTGCCTGGCTTTATCCTTAACTTCCTCTATGGATTCTGTGGCGATTACACCCAGAATTCTTTGTTCGGGAATGATTGGTACAGGTTTAGGGTTGACCAAGTGTTCTTCCACTCCCATCCGAGAAAGGGCATCGGCTTTACCGTTCTTTGTACCAGGTCGATAGGTAATTATGAAGTCAAACTCGGCAAAGAATAATGCCCAACGGAGTTGTCTAGAGGATTGGGCTTTTGCGGTCTTCAAATATTGCAGGTTTCGGTGATCCGTAATCACAGTAACGGTGTGTCGGGCCCCCAGCAGATAATGCCGCCAAGCCTTAAAGGCAGACTTGATAGCCAGAAGTTCCTTGTCAGTAATCGTGTAATTGATTTCAGGAGGCGAGAATTTGCGGGACCAAAATGCCACGGGATGCAACTGATTGGTTACCGGGTCCTTTTGTGATAGAACTGCCCCCATGGCAAGGCTTGAAGCATCAGTTTCCACGATGTAGGGGAGTTCGGGGCGAGGGTGTTTTAAGATTGGTGCAGAGATAAATTTAGTCTTCAAATCCTGGAAAGCTTGTTCCGCCTCGGTAGACCATTCAAAACGTTTGTTTTTCTTTAACAAGGCAGTGATGGGCTGGACTATTCGAGAGAATTCGGGGATAAACCTGCGGTAAAAGTTAGCGAAGCCTAACATGCTTTGCACACCTTTTACGGAGGATGGTGATGGCCATTTGAGAACTGCATCGACCTTCTTTGAATCCATACGCACTCCGCCAGGTGATAATATGAATCCCAAGAATTCAACTTCAGTCACGTTGAAAACACATTTTTCCAATTTAGCGAAAAGTTTGTGTTGACGCAATCTTTCGAGGACCATTTTCACGTGTTTCCGATGTTCAGATTCCGATGAAGAATAAACAAGGATGTCGTCAATGTAAACAACAACACAAACATCTATGAGCTCTCTGAGGACATCGTTCATAAAATATTGAAAGGCGGCCGGGGCATTGCAAAGTCCGAAGGGCATGACCTGATATTCAAATAACCCATACTTGGTGCGGAAGGCCGTCTTCCATTCATCGCCCTCTTTTACTCGTACCAAGTGGTAAGCTCCTCTAAGATCCAGCTTTGTATATATGCATGCTTTTCTGACTTGGTCCAGGAGTTCAGGGATCAAAGGTAACGGATATCTATTCTTAACGGTGATCTGGTTCAGGGAGCGATAATCGATACAAGTTCTAAGGTCTCCTTCCTTTTTTGGAACGAAGAACAAAGCTGAAGAAGCAGGGGACTTGGAAGGACGAATAAACCCATTTGCCAGGTATTGATCCAGGTATTGTCGAAGGTGAAGGTTCTCAGGCTCGGTGAGGGCATAAATTCTACTACAAGGAGGAGTAGATCCAGGTATCAGGTCTATCTGGCAGTCATAAGACCTATGAGGAGGTAGAGAGTTAGCCTGATCCTTCCGGAAAACATCTTGGTATTCTAGGTATTCGGGAGGTAACTGGGGAGTCTCTGAAGAAATTGCGGCCAGTGCAACACCAGGTGGAGGGTGACAAGTAGAGACACATTCTGGAAACTGGACCGTTCTTGCTCGCCAATCGATCAGAGGATTGTGTTTCTCTAACCAAGGTATTCCTAGAATAATCTGAAACTGAGGGGCCTTGATCACATCGAACACGATCTTCTCATGGTGTCCATCTTGACTTACTAGCGTCACCTCTTGAGTGGTATGCGTTACTGGCCCGGAGGCTATCTCCGTACCATCCACCGTAGTAATGACGTCCTTTACAGCCTTGGGACAAAGAGTTAGATTCATCCTCAAAACCATTTCATGATCCACATAATTGCCGATGGCACCGCTGTCGACGTAAGCTTCAATTGCATGTAATCGATCCGGATTATCAGGGCTAATGAGGACCATAGGTATCACGAAATGCGAGGTCACGGAACTGGTTTTCACGCTCGGCAAGAGGACCTCTATTCTTGTCGGGCGAGGTTGTTTCCCTGCTCAGAGTTTGTAACTTTGGTAACTGCAGCTCCTACTGCCTTCTTGGCAGGTTTCACCGGACAGTCTCGAAGAAAGTGCCCTGAGTTTCCGCAATATAGGCATAATTGCAACTGTTTTCTCCTTTCCCGCTCCCTTTGTGTTAGAGGACCTTTCAGACCCCCTATTTGCATGGGTTCCCCGGAGTCTACTCCTTTGGAAGGAGTTGGCGGTTTGGAAAATACTCGAGCATCAAACTTGGAACGATCGGCCTTCCTGTTCTGCAGCCTGTGATCTATTTGAACGACCAAGTCTATATAATCCGAACAGTCTTGTGGGGGATTCACTACTTGGGCTAAAACGTCTTTGAGCTCTCCACGTAGACCTCTATAAAACAGCGTAATCCTTTTGTCCTCAGGCCATTGAGTTTCCACTATTAGTCTATTGAAAGATGCAATATAAGCCAAAAGGTCTTGATTACCCTGTCGCAACGAAAGAAGCTCATTGTCCAAGGCCTGCCCCTGTGAATGTCTTGCGAACAGTTTTTCCATACTAAGCTGAAAGGCTTGAAAATCATGGAGAACCGGATCATCTTGATTAACTAGAGGGATCGACCAGTCTGCCGCATTGCCACTAAGGTACGAAAGTACAAAAGCTACTTTTGCTTGATCAGTTGGAAAGGCTGCTGGCCGGCATAAGAAGTGCAACCGGCACTGATTGATAAATACGGCAAACCTCTTTGGGTCACCAGAAAATCGTTCGGGCGGAGCCAGAGGTACATTCCCAGGTAGGTTGATCTGCACTGGATTCATAGAGGATGTTGAAGGAAGATTTGCCCCTGATGCGGGTAACGGGGTCTGTCCGGCTTGTGACTGTAGCACTTGTCTAGCAAGATTGTCTGTTCTCTCCTTGGAAATAATTAGTTCCATTCTTAGAGCATTCGTTTCCTGACGAGCTGCATGCACTTCTGCCCTTAGTTCCCCAAGTAACCGGGCTAGGGGGTCAGTATCCGAGGTTTCCATAGCGCCTGGGCGAGAGTTTTGCGGTAGGCTTTGCGTTCTGTAACGCTCACCTGATTCTCGCAGAGGCGCCGGTCTTGACTGGGCGACTACCGTATCTTCAAAGGTGATGTGTAGCACCCGGTTGGCTCTTTGGGCTGGACCTCTGTGCACTGTATGCCTGACGTGTAGAGTAAGATGTCTGCAGATAGAAAATATGGGGTTAATGAACTGGGGTTATTGGGGTGTCCCTATCTCTTTCCTCTTCTCCTCTCCTGTAGACACCCAAAGGTTAACGCTCTCACCTTAGGTAAGTGAATGCCGAGCTCTCCATCTGCCTCGGGACAGGGTGCTGTAACCAGTTTCTTCACTGGATAGGTAGCGCAGGCCTCTTGACTTCAGAGGACTGCTGTCCGTCGTTTACTGCACGAACGGTAAGTTTCGAGTCATTCAAATGTCTTTAAAGTCTTTAGTAATGATGTCTCTTGTTTTGCAGGGTTCCGGCGATGGCGGATGACGGGCTGAAGTGAGTTGAAGATGGAGCCCGTGTGATGAATAGAAGCGCCTGGAAGCACGTAAGTAAGCGCTTGTTGCCTGCTTCACTATGCGCTTTAACTGTCTTTTTATTTTGCAGGTACGAGTTCGGAGCGGCTGCAGGGTGCCGGAATACCCACTGGATTAGATGTGGAAAGGAGTAATGGCACGTGAGTATTAAAGTTCCCCAATGTCTTTAAACGCACCTTGTTTTGTCTTTCAGATGCGGGATGCAGCGCCGAAGAGTATGTAAGCCTTTGCCTTTCAGATGCCGGAATGCTAACCTGTTCTTTCTTGTCTTTATAGGTGTTGCTGAAGACTGGATTCAGGATGGTAAGCCTTTGCCTTTCAGATGCCGGAATGCTAACCTGTTCTTTCTTGTCTTTATAGGTGTTGCTGAAGATTGGATTCAGGATGGTAAGCCTTTTTCCTTAGGCCCAGGACCGGATGCAGAAGACACGATGAGCGTTCTGCTGCAGAGGTTGCAGAATAACGCAAAGCAAGATTCATCCACCGGGTGTGGTTTAAATAGCCTCCTGTAGTGCTTAGGTGTCTCCTTCCACAGCCACGCCTAAGTAAGAAAAGAGTTCCTGGTAAGAAAAGAGTTCCTGCCTTCCAGAAGAGTTCCAGTGTTCTGAATCTAGGGAGTGGCTCCAGCCCCACCCAACAGGAAAAGTAGTTCCAAACAGAAGAGGATCAGAGGCTCAACTGGCAGGCAAGTAAGCAGCATGGTCTGCTGAAGGTAAGTCCACCCAAGCATTATGAGCCCGGCGCTTCCAGCGCTGGGACTGGGCATATTTATGAGCCTGGTGCCACTGGCGCCAGGACTGGGTCCAAAAGGTCCCAATTGGGACTGGTTGGCACTCGGAACCTGGGTTATGGATCTGCTTCCAAGGGAGTTGGGAAAACCCTGACCTTTTGGAAGCAGAGATCATGACAGTCCCCTACTTGACAGTTCTGGGCTTCTTGTCGGTGACGGTCAGCATGCCTCTTTTGCGCTTCCTTGGCTTCTTGCAAGTTTTTACATGCGTCCTTTGCTGCTTTGGAAATGCGTTTGTGTAGGGTCTTGACTGCTGGCATTTCAACTAATTCTGGTGGATCATAAACTGATGTCCTTGGGTTTTGACCATATACGGTGAAGAATGAGGTTGCCTGAGTTGAAGCGTGCATAGAATTATTGTAGGCATATTCTGCCATCCATAAAACCTCTGTCTAGTCTTGATTTGTTTGGTATACAAGACAGCTCAAATACTGTTCCATGGTTTGGTTTGTGCGTTCCAGTTTTCCCGTCTGTTTGGGGATGGTGACTAGTAGATAGACAAATTTCGACTCCTGCCAAGGCGCAACATTTCCTCTAAAAATGAGGCACAAATTGACTGCCACTGTCGGAGATGATTGCGGCTGGAAATCTATGTAACTTTACAATTCGGTCCAGGAAGACCTGAGCTAATTTCTGAGCCGATGGAACTCCTTTTAGTGCAATGAAATGGGCTATTTTAGAAAAAAGGTCAACTACTACAAGGATGGTATTATACCCAGAACTGGAAGGTAAATCAGTGACAAAGTCCATCGACACAGTATGCCAAGGGACTGGGGGAATGGCAATAGGCTGTAAGAGACCTGCTGGTTTCTGTTTAGACGTTGTGCATTGCGCACAAACTTCACAGGTGTTGATGAAGGTGGCAACATCTTCTCGCCAGGTTGGCCACCAGTATGATTCCTCTACTTTCTTTAGGGTTTTTGTTACACCGGGATGTGCTTCTAAGGGTGAGTCATGATAATTGGACATAACTGCTTTCTGGAGGATCCGTGTTGGGACGTAAAGGCGGTTTTGGTGGTATGGCAGTCCATCCTGAACGGTGAACTGATTTCCCTTCTTATTCCAGGCTTGAATTTCCTCTCTGGACATAATCTTTCTGACTGCTTCTTGAAGTACGTTGAGCAAGGACAGACCGGTGCAGAAACCTAAAATCTTGTGACCAGGTATGATATCTACTAGATCAGGAGTGCTATAGGCTTCTTCTCCCGTACCTATGCCGGATAAGGCATCCGCCTTTCCGTTCTTAACTCCAGGGCAGTACGTTATCACAAAGTCATATTCCATCAAGTATAATGCCCAGCGAAGATGTCTAGGCGACTGAGCCTTGGCGGAGCGTAGGTATTGTAAATTCCGGTGATCTGTTATTATGGTGATTGTATGTTTTGCCCCAAGCAAGTAGTGTCTCCATTCGCTGAGAGCGTCCTTGATCGCAAACAGCTCCTTATCGGTAACCACAAAGTTTAGCTCTGCTGGGGAAAGCTTTCTTGACCAAAAGGCTACTGGGTGAAGACATCCTGTTTTTGGATTTTGTTGCGACAGTACGGCGCCCATGGCGACGCTTGAGGCATCGGTTTCTACTATGTATAGTAAGTCAGGCTGCGGATGTTGCAGTATTGAGGCTGAGGTGAATTTTTCTTTTAGGGCTCGAAATCCCTCTTCCGTCGCCGGTGTCCACTCAAAATTTCGATGTTTGCGCAGCAGAGATGTGATGGGGTGCACTAAATGTGAGAAATCAGGTATGAAGCGCCGTTAAAAATGTGCGAAACCTAGGAAACTCTGTACCCCTATTAGGGATGTGGGTGAAGACCAGGTGAGGATCGCCTCTACTTTTCTATTATCCATTGCGATGCCTGGTGGTGAAAGGTATCCAGGCATTTTTTTGAAAAAATAGTTTTGAATGCCAAAAGTTTCAACATGCATCGAAAAAATGCATTTTTGTGTTAGGTAAAGTTTGTTTTTTAAATGAAATGGGTGTTAAGGGGTAAAAGAAACAGGGGCTGGGGGACCCCCCATTAAAACCTTTTTTTCAAATGCATTTTTTCAACGCATTTGTTGTCAAAACTTTGCCATTCGAAACTATGGCTGTCAAAACAATCACTATAAACCGTGGTGAAAGTATATACCCTAGGAACTCCACTTCGGTGACATGGAAGGAACATTTCTCGAGTTTCCCATATAAGTGGTTTTCATGTAGTTTACGGAGTACAGCTCGTACATGTGACACATGTTCTTGTTGAGTTGCCAAATAGATTAAAATGTCATCGATGTAGACTACTGCGCATATATCTAGGAGTTCCCGTAGCATGTTGTTCATGAAGTTTTGGAATGCCGCCGGTGCGTTGCAAAGCCCAAACCGCATTACCTGGTATTCGTACAGGCCATAACGGGTACGGAATGTAGTCTTCCATTCGTCGCCTTTTTTCATGCGCTCCAGGTAAGATAGGTGCCACTGAGGTCTAATTTCGTGAAAATCCTTGTTTGCCTCACTTGGTCCAGCAGCACCGGGATCAGGGGTAATGGATATTTGTTCTTTACGGTTACTTGGTTCAATGCCCGATAGTCGATGCATGTTCTTAAGTCCCTCTCTTTTTTGGATACAAAAAAGAGTGGGGAGGCTGCGGGTGACTTAGAGGGTCTGATGAAACCGTTGGCTAGGTACTGATCCAGATAACTCCTAAAATTAACATTTTCCTTTTCGGTCAGGGCATAAATCCAGCTGCAGGGCACCTGCGCCCCCGGTAGTAGGTCAATCTGGCAGTCATAAGCACGGTGTGGCGGTAGTGTGTTAGCCTGCTCTTAGCGAACACATCCTGGAATTCTTGGTACTCCGTAGGTAGAGCTCCCAGTAGATCTAATCCAGGTATTACCTTTTGCGAGGCTAGCAACGGATTTCCCAAAGCCCTTTCTTTACTATAGCAGGACGTGCATTCCTTGGGGAAGGTTATGGTTCTCACCCGCCAATCAATGCGTGGTTTATGCAGTTCCAGCCAAGGTATTCTGAGAATCATTCGAAATTGCAGTGCTGCAATGAGATCAAATTTGATGTTTTCCCTATGGCCGCCTGGACAAAGCAAGGTGGTTACTATGTGTTACTGGGTCCAAAATGAATTGTATTCCATCCACGGCCGTTACATTTTCAATGGAGTCTTTAGGGTGGAATGATGAGCCCACAGACCTTGCGGTGTCTATGTCCAGATAGTTTCCGATCGCCCCACTATCTTTGAATGCTTTGAGAGCTTGCATTTTGGCAGGTTGTAATGGAGTAACCAGGACCACTGGAATGGTGAAATGTGAGATGTGAGTATTCTGTACTAAGCTCGACAAACCGACCTCTAAGTCTGCCAGGCGTTGGAGTTTTCCGCTTCCTTGCCTTCTTTAGGGTTGTCCATTGCTCCCAGGGCCTTCCGTGGAGGCTTTGTCATGCAGTTTCGAAGAAAGTGACCGGATTGGCCATAGTATAGACAAAGCTGCTTTAGTGAGTGGACCACGAAGGACGCCCAATTGCATGGGCTCAGAATGTGTCTCAGTGGATTGTCGGCTTGAGGCCTCCTTGGGTCGGACGTATATTGGTCTGTTTTCTGATCGAGCCCGATCGGCCTTATGGTTCAGTAAACAATGGTCTAGTTACATAGCTAGATCAATGTATTCGGCACAATCATCAGGGGGGTTGACTACTTGTGTTAAAACGTCCTTTAATTCACCCCGCAATCCTCGATAAAATAATGTGATGCGTTTTTCTTCGGGCCAACCTGATTCAGCAGCTAGACGATAGAACGTTGCTACGTACACAATGAGATCCTGACTGCCCTGCCACAGGGAGAGCAGTTTGTCGTCTAAGGCTTGACCTTGTGTTCGATGAGCAAACAACTTTTCTAACTCGCGTTGGAAGCCAGGGTAGTTTCTCAGCAGTGGGTTGTCCGTATTTACTAATGGGACTGACCAGTCTGTGGCATGCCCCCTAAGGTATGAGAGGATGAAGGCCACTCTTGCCTGGTCGGTCGGGAATAATTCTGGTTTACATATGAAGTGCAGCGACATTGATTCATGAATGTTCCAAATTTCTTGGGATCTCCCATAAATCTCTATAGGGGAAGCTAAAGGAATGTTGCCTGGGATAACCACTTGAACCAGAGCCACAGTTGACGATACAGAAACCTGTCCCTGGGTAGCCCCTCCTGGCAAGGGTGCTAAGCCAGTCTGTGTCTTTAATAGCTGCCTAGCCAACTCACCAGTCCTATCCCTATTGACCACCAGCTCTCGCCTTAAAGCGTTGTTTTTTGAGTGAGCTGCATGCACCCCTGCCCGCAATTCCACTAGCAATTGTGATAGCTGATCTACCTCAGAGGTCTCCATTGCTCAATCAGAGTGGTAAGAACGGCTTTGTGTTGTGTCACACTCACCTGCGTCTCTGCGGGAGAAATGGAGTCTAGACCTCTTTGCCCGTGTGCTCTCTTCCCAACCTGATTCGGAAGGTGTGCCTGTTAATAGAAAGGATAGAATACACTAAGATATGGGACTAACTTGACCTTCGAGCCCCCCTCCCTCTTATCCCTTGTGTTGAAGAGATTTGTATTGCTTTCGACTTTCCCCAGCTCACATTTTGAATTAATTGGATGAACTCTCCATCCTGCTCTTAGCAGGGGCGCCATTCTTCATGGGCCGGAGACCCGACTCCCATCTTGTGGGTTTTTTCTGGGCAAATGTTTGGGATTGCCAGATTTCAGTGTTCAATTGCAGTTTTTGGCTTCACAGCAAGTTACTTCACTAGTAGTCTTTAGCCCGCTGGTTTAGTCTGTAAGAGTCTTCAGTGCCAGGCGGCAATGTCTTTAGGGTTGGGGGTGTTCAGTTATCCAGGTAAGTGCCATTCAAATATTGCGCAGTGCTAGAAGATGTTGGGAGTTGCGGGGAGCGCTTTTAACTGTTGTTCTTTTCTATTTCACAGGTGCTGCCAAAGTTGTAGGAGAAACGAGAAGCGTGCACAAGCAGAAGGATACCTTTCAGGTGAGTATTCATTGCATTGAGCTGATTCTGCGTTATGCGAGCGCTGTCTAACGTGTCTTTTTCTCTTTGCAGGAGCTGCTGGAAGTTTGTGCGATGATCCGGAGTGAAACAGGAGCTGCTGGGCGTTCGAGTGATGATCCCGAGAGAAGATCCGAAGACTGGAGCTGCTGGCGTTTGAAGGAAGAACCGAAGAGAATGATCTGAAGCTGGTCCGAATGAAGCAGAGACCGCGCGCATGTGGACAGGATTCCAGGAACAGAAGCGCAGTGAGCGTGTTGCTTACACAGCATACAGGAGGCAACACGAAGCGCTGGATAGTCTTGGGGCGTGGCTTATATAGCCAGCCACGCCCAAGTACTAGAGGGCTCAAGCAGTTCAACACACACTTCCTTACTGGCAGCAGGAAGTGGCCAGGAAGTGAGCAGGAAGTGACATTAAAAGATACTAGGGGATGATGCTAAAGGCTAAGAAATACTTTGGTGTAGTACACGCCAAACCTGCCAAGCTCTTACCCACCTTGCCCCAGCTATTGTTTATTTTTCTTAGTTGCGTAATTGTGTTTTTTTTTTTGTTTTTTTTTTGTCTTAGTTACGTATTTATAACGCGCTTAAACACTCAGAGGTTTCTAAGCGCGGACCCGGGGATCGAACCTGTTGTTGCTCCGTGTCGTCTTGCTTCCAAGACGCGCACGCTGCCGCTGTGCTATCCTCCCGTGCATGTGCACATTCGTGGAAATGTTTGTTTTCTTGCCACAAGTGTTTGTTTTCACAATGGTGCATCAATGAACGGCATTTTCCGAGCAGCATATCTGCTGATCCATCACCAGTTTTTGAGCTCCACCAAAGATGGTTGCTGATAGAATGTGACCAGCTCAAAATGTTTTCTGTAGCCCTTTTTTTCCAGTAGCGGTGACCTTTTTAGAAATTGATTTTGTAAAGTGCCATACATCATACTGATGCTGTGTGTGTGGGAACTGCTCTCGCATGGCATTGGCTACTGAAACATGCCTGTCAGTGGCTATCAGGCATATTTGCATTCCTCTGGATTGCAGAAGTTCAATGGATTTAATGAACCCATATTTTTCCATTGCAACCGAATATCTACATTCAGACACGTGCACCACGACTGAACTCACCATGTTTTTGATTTGCATGTCTTGGTAGTGGTAAGTGCAGTATTTAGCTGAAAAACCCAGACTTTCACACTGTCCATCACCTGCAAGCCTGAGCTTTTTTCCATGGAAAGCATAGTCCAAAGATATTGGTTCCTGTGTTCATGCCTGTCTAATAGCTTGGTACAAGAATTTCTTCTGATATCTGTAGTATTGTTTTTTTTAAGGACCTCAAGTCTCAAAAATTTACAGAAACTTGAAATTTTGCAGTATGTTGATCCAATGAACAGCAAAGCAGCTGACCAAAGTAAATTTCCAGCCGGCATTTTCTAAGTATACGTTGAGCAGACCATGCAAATGTGTTATGGTTCTTTACACAGCTACCCTTGATCTTTACGTTTGTGCCTTTAACTGCACAAGTAAAGTTAACCAATGTCTCTGTGTTAGGCAGAATCATATGCAGTACCCTTTGGGAACACTACATGCAATTAAGACTACAAGTGTCAGTACAAATTCACCTTTGGTACAATCCTGTACTACACAGTTATGTGGTAGCAGTGGCTGAGCAGCCAGACTTATCTCAAGAGTTGAGTGAGCAGTAGAACAAGTTACACATAGGGCCAACAAATACAGTGATTCAAACAAACACTTTACTCAAGGTTTCTTGGTAAAAGAATATACATTTATTTACAGTCAGTTTGAAAACATTACACTAGCAAGAGCAGCTCAATATCATACACTAATATACTAAAAGTACACAACCAATAAGTTACTGAACAAGTTCAGCTCCCCTGAAGGGGGGAGAAAAATGGCATTTCAGATACTTTGAAAAGGGGTAAAAAGACAAGGTTATAAGAATAGACAGCCCAAATACTTTCATAGTCAGGGCAAAGGGTTTCAGTAAACTACAACTAGCAATTCAGATGAAAGGCCTGGGCCAAAGTCAATGGTTCAGAGTCTTAGCACAGTTCTGGTAGTAAACGGCAAGTAAGTCTTTGCCACAGATTTTAGAAGAATTTGGTTAGGCGAAAAGTTTGACAAATGTTTAGGGAAGGACAAGCCTTCCAAGTTGGTAAAGTTTCACAAACTTTCTCCGTGGCCGAAAAGATTTCCGGACCGGGTTTGCACAGTACCTTAAAAGTGAACAAGAGCTGTAGCTGAGGCAGTTGTTCCTGGCAGTTTGAGCAGATCTAGATGTTCCTGAGCTTCAGTCATGGGGACAAGAAGGAGGACGTCCGGAGGTTCCTGCACTGCCCAGAGATGAGGCCACAAGCTTGGCTAAATGTCAGTTTAAGGTGCGAGTGCCTTAAAGACCACAAACTGGTATCCTTCCCACTGGCTATCCGGTTTTCCACAGCACTCTGCAGAAAATTCGAGCCGGAGCGATCGGTGTCCAGGCGGCTTACGAGTTGGTTGTTCCCACCAAACTCAAGGGAAGAAGTTAACCTTGAAGGGCTTCTCTGTCGATGGAGTTTCAGGCAATACGGATCTGCAGCAGGGCTTCACCGGTCGTCCAGGAGTTGTAGCAGTCCTCTTCCTTCTGCTCGTCTTCGATTCTTTCGTTCCAGTGGTCGACTCTACTTTCCAAGGCCCAGAGACCTGCTTTTAAACAGTTTCCCCCATTCAATCCAGCCTGGCTGTCACTCACACAGCAGGGTGGCTGTCCTTGCCGGACAGCCAGCCGGCCAATAACCCTAGAGTGCATTCAGGTCTCCCTGGAGACTTTGCACAGGGAGTTTCGGGCACCTCCCTCACATCCTATCCATCCCAGACACTCAGGCGCCAGAGGAGGGCTTCAGCACTAAAGCCTGCCAAAGGCCAATGAACAAAGGGACCAAACCTGGTTTGGCGCAGAGACAAACACAAGAAGGACCTTTCCTAAAAGAAATGGTGAAAAAAGATAACCAGAGTCTGTTTTTACAGATAGGTCTTGGGCGCCATATTGAAAAACATGGCTGATCCGATTTTTAGCTACCGTTGTTCGCGGTCGGGAAAAATCATGGTAGTTTGATCTAAACCACTGCCACCAGCCATTTAAAGTAGGAAAGGGTAACATTTGACTGTTCAATGAGTGTTTTGACTCAGGGGATGCTAGGCAACCCCTCCAGCTCTCTATAGGAAGTGTGTGCTGGGTCTGTAAATTTAAAGAGACTAGTAAAGTCAATTTAACTTTACATGCTCTGGGAGACAGTAGTCAGTCCCAGAGAAGGTATTTAAACCTTGGGAAGTCTCAAAGACATCCCTGTGCCACTGCACTGAAGGTGCTGTGTGACAGACAGAAAAAGATGATGCCTTTGGAGTTGTTTTAAAACTCCATAACCAAAGAACACAAAAGTAAAACACACATCAAATAACATGGAAGAGTGGGATAAAAGGCTCACACTCTTCCCAGGTAAAAAGTCAAATCCTAGAAATCCAGCAAAGCTGCTGGGGGTCTCAAAAGGTAAGGGAAATTAGCACATTCTTGTGAATTTTCCCTAACACTCCCCACAAACCCTACAGTGTCATTTTTGATAACACCTTATAATTTTCGTAATCTCAATCAGGCAGAAGTGAAATACAATGGGCCTCATTATAAGTTTGCCGGTCCGGAAACAACGGTACCGGTAAGCTTGCCGGTACCGTTGTTTCCGGACTGGCAAACTACTAGTTCTGCGAGCGGGTGCCTTTCAGCCCACCAGGTCTGACCTGGCGGGTGAAACTGCACCCGCGCGCAGAACTCGACGGATGCAGCGGCACCATTCATGAATGGTGCCGGTGCATCCGGCCTCCCCATTCCCATTGAGTCCAATGGGACTCAAATGGGAATGGGGAGTAATATTTCTGGGCGCCCAGGAATGGCCAATTACCAGGTCCGCCGGGCTGTAATGCCCCGGTAATTGCCCAATCCAGGGCACTAGAAAACTCATGACTCCGGCGGAAGCCGTGCCAGTATTTACTGGCACAGCTACCGCCAGGGTCATAATGACCCCCAATGTATTTTGGCTCCCGCAACAGCCAATCATCCTGCACTACTGTGGTTTGCGATTCAATGGTGGTGGATAAGTCACCAACACTCGAAAGAGTGAAGTCCTGATCAAGAGCAAAATAGTCGATCACTTGCGAAGTTGATTGACTTATTCCGGTTTGTGACGTTTCAGGATTTTCCAAATGTATTGGTAAAAGGGTGAGGTTTTTCTCTTTCTTAGATTTTAGTATTTTTGCAGGTTTGGACTGTGTCAGTGGTTCTGCAAGCAATTCGTACAAAAGGCTCTGTTATTTCTGTATCTTCGTGTTCGCTTATTTTATTGTAGCAATGATCCATGGTTACTTTACATGGGTTACTGGTGACATAACATTGAAATTCAGGACACTGGACGGCTATGGATTTTGATAGGAGCATGCTGACCATCAAAAGGTAACTGCTCCCAATTGAAATTGGTTTGGCAAGGCACTTATTTAGTTTGGGTTGTTGTCTGTGTCTTCATGCTCCTCTTTTTCCTTGGTCTCTAATGGATGAAAGGAAACATGCTTACTGTTTTGTAGACATGCATAATATTGCAATTACATCATCAAAATGTAAACTCAAAATAATAGATCGTAAACGATTCATTTTGATAACATTTTATTTTTTATTTACCTTAGTTTTCTGTATTTATCTTGGAACATTAGATTCTGATTTGCCGACCTCAAGACCAAGCTGAAAGCCAACATTTAGAAATTGCATCAACCATCTTATTTGATATTTAAACTACAAGGGTCATATCTACAAATGTACAAATAACCAATTGCACTCTTCTAAACATTATACAAATTCAAAATATTACGTGAATGTTATGAATGTTGATGACTTCAAATGTATTAATGTTTTATGTATACCTCTGGGCCATGGGTATCTTCAATTTCAACCACTTCATTAGTACATTCCTTAAACATAATCATTTTAACAAAAATGATTAGATTGTTAAACATTGGAATATTAAAATCACTGATCTCACAAACTATTTCTTAAGACAGTTCATCTAATGATTTTTCACCTAAAAATGTCAGCTTATAATTTATAAAAACACGGTTACTCAGATGATTACTATGTTTGCATTAGTATGGACATATACTAGAACACTGTGTGTGTAACATTTTAAGAAGACTGATTCGAAAGTGTACCTGATAACCTTCCGAGATCTATTTAATTTATTTAGTGTTTGCTTGTTAGGCACTTATACAGGAAGTAAATACTGTTTCAAAGCGCCCACAGGGCAACAGGGAGAGGACAAAGGGGTGTAAAAACTATTGAAATACATAAAAATATGAATACAGTGGAAGGGGAGGGAGAAATAAACCTACTATGCCTTGTGAGTGTTCAGAATATGCAAGTGCAGAAGGGAGGGGGAATGGGATAGGTGCTGTGGTGTTCATGGATGAGCAACAAACGAAGTGCAATGTAAGGTAAGTGCGAGCCTCCAGGGTGGTAGGTGAGCCGAGGCAAGTGCTGAGGATAGACAGAAGCTGGGGGGATTCGGTGTGGGAGATCAGGGCCCCGGGGGATTCCACAGGGAGTTGGTGTGTAATAATCCTGCAAACATAGTAATTAAATCATGCATTCAATATTTACTGCATAGCCATTCGATTTATATAAAATCGATAATGTTTATGACCAAAAACATATTCCATTCATACAGTAAGTGGAAGTGTATATCATTCAGTAACAAATTAGGTTTTTAGGAATTTTTCCCTTACTAGTGTCATTACTTACTGAGGGTTACATCGAGGTAGTTGAGATAATGTTTTGCAATTAGAAGAGAGTATTGCAAATTCCAACAATTAAAGTTTAATTTAGTTCAATAAGTTTTCACTTGTCATACCTCATCTTCCAGAACGGTTTCAGTATAAGAATAGTACGTTTAAGTTCCAGCCTCACCATATATCCAATTAATATCAATAAAGATGTAAAAGTACAATCTAAAAAAAAATGAAACTTAAAATAACGATGGACACTGTTTAAATGAAAGCCTAAATTCCACTTAGACAGACTTCAGGGTTGCTAAACAGTGAAACTATTCAATATTTTGAATAGTCACATCCGAAAGATTGTTAGCAAATAATTACTTGAATGTTGAGTGTGGTTGATGTTGACTAAGGAATAGTGGTACATGTGCAATATCTATCTTTTAATTGATACATTTATTAACACCATTGTTAAATGGAAAATGCACATTTGGATTATAAACTGCACCGCATCCAAAGGGAGAATGTAAGTTTATGTGCAAGTCAACCATCCTCACCTTAGAAATCTCTTTTGTTTCCTCCATGCTAACGGTCTGTACTTCCATCGGTGTCACCTACAGAAAGACTGTGAGAAACCTGAAGTCGTCTCACCCGGCAGTCCCTGGAGATCTGTCATCCAGGTGGCCAGGACATGGCCATCGCTTTTGGATCCAGTTCCGGGGGGTGGACCAGTGCAGAAGGATCACCTGGATGAAGGGTCCTCTGGGAGTAGGAGTGGGACACCGGAAGTGGAGATGCGGTATCCCCTTCCTTGTAACACCTTTTCCCCATCCTACTATGTAAGATACCTAGAAACCCAACCCTCCAAACCCCCTTTCCAAACACACTTTTTCATGGACAGCTCACTGGGAGAGAAAACGGACTAACACCCAAGCCGTAAACCTGACATGTCCCAACACAAGGGTCAGACAGAGTCAGGCAATTACTGATAATTACACACACCTGACTCCCATCACACTTCCCCACATGGATGAAAGGTCGGAGCACGAAAGCACACTCTGAACAAGGCAAAACCACGAGGAAACAGCAGTTCTGAGATGGCAGTTCAATACGAGGAGAAAGACAGCAAGACGGGAAAGGGTTGCAAGGAGGGAATTGCCCTTGGCCTTTTTTAGAGGAAGAAAACTGCTATTTTCACAAGCTCTTGAGAATAAGAAACATAAGACTGGGAATTAAGGCTGACGAAAGGTGCTTTGTGTGTCGAAGGTACCCGGGGCTATCCTGCATCGACAGCCGATGTGGGGAGGAACGATTGCCGCTGTGGTACTGTCCTGGGCTCCTACAACAAAGCCGCTCCAGTAAAAGTCAGCACAGCCGGTGAGTCGGGGAGACTGATAGCAGACCGGGCTGTGCTAGAACCAAGGTTGTAAGCAGCAACATTGTATGAAACAAATCTGCAAAGAACACAGAGTAAAGCTTATGTGATGAGTGATGCAAATATAACTGAATATCCAAGGAATTACTGAACTTTTGAAACCAAGGTAGATGCCATATACAGAGTGGTCCCGTACCACGTGGGTGCTCATTCGAAGGTCTCTGTTGGGTATCCAACTGAGAGTGTAAAATTGTTGAACTGTGAAATTGGAGTGGTCCTGCAACATATTAGGCCAAACACTGTGCACTTTCGAAAGTCTACGATAGTTAATACGAGTTGAAATTGGTCCAAGCCTGGCTGAGGGAGACTAATTGTGTAAAAGGGATCTGAGCCCAGGCGAGGGAGATTAGGGGGGTGAACCATGAGTCACCCGAGAAAGGATATTGCTGAAATTGGACTGAGCCCGGCTAAGGAAGACTAATTGTATAAAAAGGATCTGAGTCCGGCTGAGGGGGAACCGGGGTGAACCGTGAGTCACCCGAGAAATTATATTCTATAAGCATTTCAGAAGAGCATCTGAACTCAGAAGAGTGGGATCCAATCTAAAGATTGTGGTAGAAAAAGGGATCTGAGCCCGGCTGATGGGGATCCAGGGTGAACAGTGAATTGCCCGACTTAGATATTTGTAAAGGAATTTTTCAGTGTTTGGTACATCAGGTCCTCTGAATCAAGAGATTTTGATACCTAAACAGACTTGGGCACAGAAGGCCCTGATGTTGGTAATGGAACTGTGTCCTTGTGCCAAAGAAGCCCAAGAGTGTGCTATGCTCGAGTGAACCACCTTGTCCTGTGCTAAAAAAACATGGGGAAGGGAGTCCAAAAGCCTGAACATCCTGATTTATCATTTTGTGAACATTTTTTTCTTTTTCATGAACATTTCTTCTCACTATTTGTAAATTAGCGGTAAGGATTGGCAATAGGTTTTTTAGTATAGGCCCTTTTATTTTGACAAGACTCCACTCGGACTGCGTTATTATTATTTGATACTTGTAGCTTGCTCCCATCTTTAGATTTAGGTTTAGATAGGCGTTTATCACACCTGTGATGAAGTTCAACAAACACCCTTGAACTGTGGTCACTTGACTCTGTCTTACTTTGATACCATGCCTTCCTTACATATGGTGTCAGCGTTGGGATATGATTCAATTGATACAAAGTGAAAATCAATGCTATTAATTGTCGCACCACCAGATGGGGAAAATAGAATCGTTGAACTCCTCGACTCTGACCGTGTCTCCACGCTAAAAGAGGTTTTGCTCTCTCAACTACGTATCCCGACTGATCAACGAGATCTGTTCTTTAAAACTCAAGTATTATTAGACACCCTTCCTCTCTTCCATTATAATATACAACAGTGGGATCAAATAATACTGAAGGTTTGACGAGCCTTTACCTTTATTAGACCTAGTGCCTTAAATCACCCCCCACCCGCGCTCCTGAACCTTTTTTTTTGGTATCCAATTGACATCCGTTGCGGGTCATCGGGGTTAGAGACCAACCTAGCAAAGTCAATCCCTTCGGCACAGTCAGACTCAGAAGAATCAGCCGACTTTGAAACTCTATCCGAGGGAGTCGAGACCTTTTTTTCTGATTCAGAAAAAAACACAGAAGGAACCCTTACCCCACCGAAAGAAATGGCCGACCTAGCAGCTGTCATAGCCCAGTTGGTGGCCCATCAAATGCAGGCTGAAGCTAGGATCCAAGAACATTTCACGAAATTGGTTGAGTTGCAAGCTAGACCCCTACTACCACAGGGGATACTTCAAACATACCTCGAACGTGAGATTCTAGGTAATTTTGAGCACCTAGCTGAACAACTAGGATGGGAAGAAAACCTTAATTTTTTATTTTTGTATTTGTTTATTGCCATTTTAGTGTAAGTTAACAAAGCATCATTAGGTCACATCAGCAAATGACAGTAGCAAGATACAAATGGAGCAGAGACTGCTAAGCCACCGGTCAGTGTGTAATATACAAAGGAAATAAACCAAACAAAAAAACTCTCTGGGCTTAATAACTAGGCTCTTATATAGGTTGCAGTACAGAAATAGGCTTTGCAGGAGCGGGTAGCGGCATAGGCACACCTGGTTGTGTGATCAAGGGGTCAGAATCAGTAGTGCAGATATGGGCTCGGAGGGAGCAGAGGTAGCTCACATATTGCCAGTTTAGAGTAGTATGAAATCTAGTGGGGGTTCATGGGGGTTTGTCATTAGCGGGATGGAACATAGTAAAAACAAGTGCCTTCCAAGACTCATACTTTCCTGTCTGGGATTCTTGCAGGACTTGTAGTGACGTAGCCCATGCTTTTGTCTCTGCGTCACACCAAGTCTCAGGTTCTAGGGACCACAGTCTGTATTGTGGCTCCCCCGTATGTTTCCAGGACATGGCAATGCAGCGATCAGTGAGGATACAGGCTAGGTACATGAACCTGGTTATATGTCTGATTTATTTCCCTCTTCCTAGAGTATGCCACAAGCAAGCACTCCAGCTGCCCCATTTATATCTAGCGATAACAGCTGACCTGCAGGTGTGCTCTACTCAGGACCAGAAAGCTTGTACTTTGGAACAGTTCCAGAACATGTGAATTTGGTTTGCATCATCAAGGTGACACCATGAGCTGGACGAACACCTATTCTTATTAAACTTGGCCACTTTACTGGGGGGTCATGTACGTGCGATGGAGTACATTCATTTGTAGCAGCCGTAATCTGGCATTCCGAGAGACATTCTTAGGGAAATGAAGTACAAGCTCCCACTCATGGTCAGTAATCATGGCACCTATGTTGGATTCCCATAATGTCTTTACATTTAGGTTTTGGATTTTTGACCCACTTAGTCAGAGCCTGAGGATAGGCGTCTTAATCTGTTAAGCAGGGTGTCACGCTGGCGTTTAGTACCTGATGTTCCTGGTGATGGTGGAGTTGACGCCAGACTGCATCGGGATCTGTAGATAGGGTGATATGATATAATATATGATATGATATGATATGGCATTTATAATGCGCCTATACACAAGTGTTTCAAACACTCTAGAAACCAACCCAAGACCCACCAGAATGCAAATAGGGGATCATGAATCAGTTCTCCACGCCACGGGACAGCACTTCCCAGATTAACGTGGCACAGGAACAGTGCAAGCACTGACAGGGAAGGCTGATGCTGATAAGTCCAAGGACTGGTAATCAGATGAGTCCAGGGGTCTGGTCAGGCTGGACAAAAGTAGATTCAAAGGTCCTGGGTGGAGTAGCAGATGACTGTAGCCAGACTGCATGGGATCCACACCAGTAGCACAAGGAGAAGGTAACAAGCCAGAACAGGAGGAAGGGAGCAGGCAGCACAAGAAAGAGACAGAAGGCAGGTCACAGGAAGCAGGAGCAGGCAAGAAGGACCAAGGCAGGAAGGTCAGTCAGGAGCAAGGCAATAGAGCACAAGGCAATAAGGAGCAAGGACAAGGGTCTGGAGGGAAGCACGAGTACAAGTGCACACATTAAGACTCAATGCACTGTGCTTCCCCGTATGCATTTATCTTGAAGGCACCATAACGAGGCTTGCAGCGCAAGCTGCTGTTGTCCAGAACCTGAAAGGTCGCGTATGCGTGGAATGAAGAGCAGGGGAATCCGTGCATGTGCGGTGAACCCGCAACAGGATCACCCCAGAACCGCCACGGGCCCGCACCGTAAGGCGGAGGGAACCGCCAATGTGGATAGAGGTGCCATGACCCCTCCATGGAAGGAGGATGCCCAGAGGCCATCCCCCGTGAGGTAAGTAAGGGCCTGGGAGGGGGGGCTCCGGAGCGGGTGGTGGGAAGAGCTGCGTAGAGGGCGGCGCTTAACAAAGAACCACTACTCTTACTCCCACCCCCATAAGACTTATTCCCACTAGATGTTTGGTACTTCGGAGAGGAAGGTTTCGTTTTACTCGACTGTGATTGCTTTTGGGACTGCTCAGATTTCTTAGAGGTCCCTTTCTCTTTGTCCTTGTCCTTCCCACTGGTTTCCTTAGGGGACACCAGGTGGGAGACCTACTTGTCAGCCAGCCTGACCAGCTTAAAGGGATCCAAAATGTTCTAGTCAGCAACATACTGACGCAGCTCTGGCGAACAGGCTTGAGAAAAATGCTCAAAAAATAAAAGGTGGGACAATTCAACAGAATTGTTCACCTTGTATCCATCAATCCACCACTTCATGTTCATATGTGCAGCACTCACCCAATCAAACCAAGACACATTCTCTCTCTTTTTATATTCCCTGAACCTTTTAAGGTATTGGGTAGGTGCCTTGCCAAACTTGGCAATCAAAACAGATTTCATGTACTCATACTGACCCCTTTCTTCCACACGCAGTTTCAGAATACAGTCATAACCAGTCTGAGGCACTCTACTTACCAAACACTTAGCCCAATCTCTTTTATCAACATCATGGATTCCACAAGCCATTTCAAACGCTTCAATCCATTGGAGGATATCAGAACCCTCCACATACACACCAACTAAATCTTTCATAAACCTGGTGGCAGGGGACCTGACACTCAACTAGTTTGGCTCAAGTCTCCACTCTAGCTTTCTCTAGCTTGATTCTCTGATATTCATTGTCCTTGTTTTTAAGTTCAAGATCCCTATCTTTAAGTATCACTTGCAGTGCCAACTCCTCCTTCTTTAGTTCAGCTTCAGTTTCCAACTTTTTATATAATTCAAGTTCCAAGGCATTCCCTGAAGGAACAATGCTGGGTTTCGGAATAGAGGCAGCAGGGGAGGTGGCACTCCCAGTAACAGATTCAATAACAACCCCAGGGGTAGGGACCTGAGTGGTTTCATCCCCCCTTCATCTAGAGCATCACAATCAGTCTGGTAGTCCACCAGGGCAGCTATCAGCTTGGCCCTAGCTTTATCTTCAAAGTCTAACTCCCTGTCTTCACAAGCACTCTGCAGAGCATCTAAGCTCATACAAGTCAATTTACCATTTTCAACAGATTCCATTGCCTGTAATGTACTTATCCTATTACACAACTAAACCTCAAATTAACAAATGTTGATATTTTGTAGGTGGCAAGGTTACACACTGATTTTTGAAACCATTAGCATCCCACCGCTGCCACCAGTGTAAAGACTGGAGTGGGTTTATCTGTACTCCTGCCCTCTATATTGCAGAGTAGAAGCACAGAGCACCCCAGCCAAAATTCTCTATAGGGTAGCTAAGGACACGTAATCAAGGCTTAAGCTCTCAGGAGGTGATGCAGACTGGTTTCTAAGTACAGTGTAGCCCCCAAGCCCCCACAAAGGAATGTCCACACACTGTGTTATGTGATAACATAGTTCTTTATATAACTAAGGTTCAATATATATACACAATCAATAACACATTTTGTACTTTGGCAAATCTGATATGGTAAATATGTACAATGTCTATGTGGTACCAGAGTTCACTCTTGACTCCTTTAAAATGCACCAATTGCTGACAGTTCGAATGGCATGCAAATCATATAGTAATGTGAATCAACATCAGACATAGGAAGGAAGACAAGTTAGGTTAAACAATGGCAGAATACTTTGTCGTACTACCATGACACAGTTCTGTGTGAGGATCCCCCCACCTGAGCAACCTGTAAATGAAGTGTATCAACAAGCCCAGTCCATACAGAGGTTCTTCAATGGCTGGTCAACGGATCCCTCGAGGGTGGACTCCCTTTAAAGCAGGAGCCACAGAGCGTCGATAGTCCTCAAACAAATGTGAACACTGTTGTCGAGACAGCAGCTTCGAACTTCGCGGTGCTCGCCGACAATCAGTCATGGACGTCCTGTGAAGATGAGGAGTGCGGTGCACCTCAATGACAAGGGTTTGTTGCTGCAAAGCAGATTCGATAAAGAATGTGGGCCTGGCAGCGGGAGTCGGGTGTCATCGTCGACGATCAGGACTCGACCACGGCTGGCTTTCAGATGTTCGTTGGTCTGTATCTTTGTGGACTTCGAGTGGCGGGAAACCCACCGGCAGATTCTCCTCGGTCATCAACGACCTCGACTTTCTCAGGCGGGACAAACCGGTCGACGGTGATGGCAAGGGAGTCCTTCGTTTTGAATGTTCTTAGGCAAAAGGTGGAGCGTTGCGGCTCCGGTCATTAAGCTGCAAAGTGTCAAGCTGTGCCCACTTCTGGGCAACACAACTTAACTGGCTTCCATTGGTTATGTAAATGCTCCGAACCCCGGTCAACGGCAATGGACTTACACGGCCTCGATGTCCAGGTGCTTCACTTCGAGATTCCTCAGCGGACTCCGTCTCCGGTCAACAGTCTTTCGGGACTAGCTTCCAGGGTGCCTCAGTGAAGATCAGCTTTCTGCACAATGTTCCCTCGTAGCTCGGGGAGAGGTCTCCGAGCTAGGTCCGCTCTCGGATCAGTCCTCGGCAGACTCAACAGCTGTCGGATCGGGTCGAAGGAAATGCAGCAGCAATTCTTCTTCTTCCAGCTGGGCTTCAAGAATAAGCAGCTTCAAGTTTCAACTTCAGCTTCTGCATGTCAGAATCCGAGTCTTTGGATTCGAGACTCACCTGTTTGATTTTGGTGGTCCTTTTCTTGGCATTCACAGGCTTCTTTTTCCTGGAGGAGCAAGCCTTGTAGATGTAAGGTCTTGAGTCCGCTGAATCCAGCCTGCTGGGAGGCGACGCGTGCACGAGTTGCAGGCTCCCACCTGCAGCAGCCCCGGAAAGTCAGAGATCGTTCAAGGTTCCTGGAAGGATCCGGGAAGGGTCTGGGACAGGGAAGGAATAGCGGAAAGCGAAGCTCCGATGGCAGAGGTCGCGGAGAGTGCTCGGAAAGGAAAACCAAGAAGGATGATAGAAACGGGCACTAGTTAGACACAAAGGAAAAAACAAGGCCAGTAAAACAGGTAAGCAACTTGCCGGGACGAGGGGTACAGGCAAGCAGAGCTTTGAGAAGCGGCAAAGCGCTGGGGCGTGTCTGTTTTCAAGGAAGCATGAGTGTGAATCGGAAAGACTAGACCGCATAGTTCCTAGGCGTCGGCCATGTTGGGAAGGATCAGGATGAAGTGGTCATTGACTGAGGGACCAGGCTGACCAGAAGGGTCGGTTTCGCCTATTCATGACACTGAGCAATTCTGGTAAGTGAGAGGTCCCCAGATATACAGTTCTGTCTCTCATTCACACTGCAGAGCCAAGCTCAGGGAGCCAATCATTCCAAAGGGCATCCATGCAGGCAGGCATCCAATCAGGCTCACAGTGCATTCAGGCCATTCGCTTGCACCCAGACACCCATAACAAGGAATGTAGATTGGGGCAAGCACCCAGCCCTTCAGCACACCACACTGCATTCATGTCTGTTTTGGGCAGGGCTATCTCATTCTTTGTGTCACACACACAGATACCAGACACCCATAACAGGGAATGCATATTCGTCACACACTCCATTCACCCAGGTCCCACCCCAAGAGTGTACCCACAACATACAGTCACCGGGAAGGCTCCAGCCAGTCTGACCTGGACTCCCCCACAATACCATATATGGTTCTTCCACCCAACAGCCAGTCAGGGGAAGGGACAGGGTCAGGGCTTCCCAGGACTTTGGGAAAACAGGGTAACAGGTAATAGAACCAAGAGGCCACAGGGGCCATCTTGTCTCGTATCAGGAATCCACTGATTCCTATGGCAGGGTTGAGGTATGCCAAAATGGAACCTACTCAGAGCACCTGTCAGATTCAGCATGGAGCTGCCACCAGCCCATATCCTACTCTGTGGGCAACACACAGGTGCCCAAAAGCATACACTAGGGGTACATGGTTGTACCCCCAACCGTGGGGACCATAAGGGTATCCCAAGGGTCTCTGTTCACCACAACCAAAAAGAGGAAGAGCTGCACTGCCAGGAGTCCCACATGGATTCCTGTGCAGGAAACAACAAATAAAACATATGATAAGGGAGTACAGGATAAGGACATGGAGACCTTGTCCCTTCAATGCATTTCCAGCCTCACACTCTGGGGCACCTGTTTATCATGACTGTATAACTGAGCATAATATGTAGTGAAGATGTCATTTATTTAGTGTTGGGATGTCCAAGGGGTCCCGCATTCGTCATGGAGCAATGAAGTCAAGGATCTGGATTCTGCAGAGCCACGCTAATAATCTTCCAGGTTTGTCTACTTCCGCATGCGATCGGGCGTTTCGCCTGATTTAGTCAAACTTGGAGAGCCTTTCCCATGCCTCAAGACAACGGGTACGCTTCTCTGCTTGTTTCTTCTCAACAGACCGCAGGCCTGTATGCCAGCCTCCTGTGTCCGAATTTAATCTTCTATAGCTTCTAGGTCCTTCCGCAGTTTCCGGAGTATACTGCCAGCTCTTGCTATCACCTTACCTCTTATCACCACGGTCATGGCCTCCCAGATAGTGCCCCTTTTCTCAACACTTTCAATATTATGTTCCAAGAAATCCACCAGGGATTCCTGGAGCGCTTTCTTAAAGATCGGGTCAGTAAAGGCTCCCAACGGCATTCGCCAAGTCGGGAAGGGGGGACCTGAGGCACGTGGCGTTCCACTCAATCACCAAGGGGAGTGGTCGGATATAGAGCACCCCAGATATTCCGCATTACATAGTCCAGCCATCTGTCCCAACCCTGCAAAACAAAAATCTATTCTGGTGTGTAGTTTGTGGGGACATGAGTAATAGGAATAGCGTATGGGTGTAATTCTCTCCAGACGTCCACCAAGTCTAGGTCATTTAGTGCTGCAGTTAAAGCGATAGTGGCAGCAGTTGGGCCCCCGCAGGAGGGGGAATCTGTCAAGTGGGTCATCCTTAACACAGTTAAAATCTCCCCCCATGGGAAGAAGCCCTTGCATCTGGACACAGTATGGCTGCTTATTGCACGCTCATGAGATGGGATATTATGCTTTGGAAAATATTAATTCACAATGCAGATTTCCCTATGTTCTAGGTAGCCTTGCAACATTACATACAGTCCTTCCCCGTCCCTGTCTACCTTTAATAGTTGGAATGGTAGAGAACTGTCTATCCAGGTAGGCACCCCCATAGCGTACTTGGAATATGTGGCCCTCTACCCACCCAGTCCCGGCCCAGAGATTCAAGATCGCTTCTTGTTCATCTGCCAGCAAGTTGGTATCTTGAATCAATGCTATGGAAATTCTCTTACGTTTCAAGTAGGATTTAACTCTGTTTCTACAGAGATAGGATCCCAACCCGCGCAGATTCCTGGTTATTATTTTGATTGGGCATTAAATATACAATTATGGGAAGCTTACCCAGCAAAAATGTAATTGTCCGCACCCCGGGATGTCATGAATACTTTGTACAACAGGAGCACCAGTAGTGTGTGGCCACTAATATCTTGGTTGACCGTATATGCAGCAAGAGAGCATACAAACCCTGGGCACCCACTCCCCGCCCTCCTACCCTCACAGCAACAGCACCTTAACAACCATAATGCACAGAGTAAACAAAAGAAAAATAACATTAACAAAACTGTATCACATTGCCCAGCAACGATATATTGCTCGGGCATGCCTGTATTACCAAGCCCAGGGTCAGCCATTGAGTACCAGGTAGGGGGCGGGGCAGCAACAGGCCGGCTCCCAGTGTCAACTGGGGGTGGGCAAAAAAGGTCAGCAGCGGGTAACTGGTCCTCCCGGTCCCATTGAACAAGAAGATACTGTTGAGGCGGCTTCAGTGGTAATTATAGCAGGCAGTGTGATGGGCATACAAGTTGTGCAGCGCCCAGGTTTGGGATGTGTCGTTGTGTCACCTAAAGTCTCTCTAAAATAACAAGGCATTACTCAGGTATCGAATTAAAACCGGGCATGGTGAGAGCTGTTAGGACTGGGCGTCCTCCACTGGTGTCAGCTCCATTTTTATTTTCCAGATTGTTGTGTTCATCCAGATGGCGGCCGCTGCAGGACTATCAAGAAAGTATGATTTGTTGTTGTAGAGGATCATCAGTCTGGCAGGGTACATAAGCATATACCTCAAGCCCAGTTGTCGAAGTCGCGCCTTTATCGACACAAAGGAGTTCCTGGCTTTCTGGACCGTGGGCGTGCAGTCTGGGTATATTGCGATTCTGGAGCTTTCCTTCTGTATGCCACTGCCTTCTCTAGAGTGCTTCAGGATTACTTCTCTGTCATGAAAATTCAAGATCTTGGCTATCACCGGCCATGGGTGAAATCCGGGCGGAGATCTTTTTTGTTGTGAGCGAAGAGCACGTTCCACAGAAAAGCCCTATGAGAGGTTGCCAGGCCCAATGTCTTGCAGCAGCATGTTTTCGATGTACATCGTGGGGTCTGGTCCCTCAGCTCCCTCTGGAAATCCCAATATGCGAATGGTATTCCGGCAGAATCTGCCCTCTGCATCTTCTGCACGAGATTCCAATGCAGTGTTCCTCATTTTCAGCTCCTTGACTCACGCCACAAGAGCTTTGGTGGTATCTACAGTCTGCTTAAGCACCTGGTACGGCAGTTGTGACTGTCTCTGCCAGTTGCCTGAAATCCTGACAAAGGAGTTGGACGTCAACTTTGACCTCGTCGATTCTGGTTTTGAGTGATGACCTCAGAGTAGCGACTGCAGCGAGAACTTGGTCCTCTTGGGGGTTCTGTGTTGGGGTAAGTGATGCAGTTTGTGTGCCCTGCTCAGTTTGGCTAGCCTCACGCTGTTTCCTCTGACTAGCAAATGAGTCCATGATCGATGGATTGCCCTTATTCATTGTGGGTGACATTGCAGGGCACTGAGGTGGGGATAAGCACTGCACTAAGTATATGTAGGCGAGGGTGGTATGTGCCAGTAGGGACCAGCCTCTTGTGGTAGGTAAGGTCTTTTGTTCCCGCGTCTATACAAGTCGGTCTCCAGCAAGCCTGGGAAGCTTCCCGATCAATGTTTCCTGTACCTAGAACTGGATCACCAGATCAGTAACGTTGGGTGTGGCAGGCATTAGGAGACAGGTGAACCTGCAGGCACACAGGAAGAGTGAGGCAAACATGGGTCTGCCTAGTTTGCAGTGCCTGGATGGGCCAGGCAGCGGTTCCCAGCAGTTTTGGGGTGCGCACAACGGGCTGTAAACGTGTGACTTGTGTTATCTAGGAGCCAGTAAGGCAGTAAGTGTCAGCGTAAGAGTGTGGCTGGAGATGGCCAAAGGTGGGGGGCGATGACCAAGCAATGCCCGCTGATATTTTATGGGAGGTTCGCTCCAATGGATGCAGCACAACGAGGCAAAAGTATGCAATTATTAATGGCAGTTCAGATGGGGCTGACCAGATCTATCCTGAAGTGCGCAGTGTTGGTGGCAGTTCCGCTCCTCATGTGTGTGAGGAGAATGGAGCAGAAGCCAAGAGGAGTCGCCACTCCACGGGCGTTGTGGATGTTTCTTTGCCTTCCCTAGTGTTCCCGATGGAGGTTGAGCAGTCCACCCAGCCCGCTCACCTTGAAGCACTGTGGTGGGGTGCAGCTGTTGCCCTGCTCCTTGGTCCGTGCACTGTTGTAGCCAGGTGCGTCCTCACCACAGGGAAAGCAGTGAGGGATAGTTGCTGTCAGGGAGGCCAGCAATGCAGCTGGGAGGTGAGCGGCTGAGACCCATAGCTTCAAGTGTTCACTGCGGCTGCCATCTTGGGGGATTCGAGTCTTGGGTTGTAGGATGCAGTTCTCTGGGATTCCAGGTCCAATTTGTGCCAGACAAATGCTGTTATAGTAGGCGTCACGTTCCCCCATCGGTAGGTGAAGTGAGTTGCGAAGTAAGCTGTAATTGTTGCCACAACGAGGATCAGTGCAGGATCTCAGCGGGAGCATCAGGAAGTTCCAACCTCACTACATGAGCTCAGGCCACACCCCTGGGAGGAAAACCTTAAAAGGTGCTATTTGGCTCCTCTGTAGAAAGGTGAACTACAAACCGCCTATCAACTACTTAATCCAGGCAGCCACCTTTGTATCAATCAAAGAAGGGTTGTTGAAAGGAGTGGGACAAACCTGCAATTTCTATCGGTAAAAACTGAGGGCCATTAGATTAAACCCAGGAGAAACCCCCCCAGAAATGGGTGTAAGTGTCAAAAACACTGTAGCCCTTTGGATAAATAACAAATCCCTATATAGTCAATGCATCAACATCAATATTCAGTATACCATTACATCAGTTTGCTCTTACATTGATTGCGGTAACCTCAAGTCCGTTCCTCTTATGTTTCGGGAGCATCTGCGGTAGTGTCCTCTTTTGGTGCATTGAATTTTATCTTTTTAAAACTAACAAATCAAATCATGGGCCCAACAGTGGCTCACCAATTATTAACAACAAAATCAAATTAATATAACCCCCATCCCTCCCACCACCCCCTTCCCCTTCTGACATAACAAGCTGGTAAACATGACTCAAATCTCTTATCCAGTCTTACTGACACATATTCCTTTGTCTGTAATGTGTAGGACACAGCACCATGAGTTCAAATGACATTCACATTTCTGAGTATTTGTGGTTTGTGAAAATCATGCTCCCTATCCTTAACATATTCATGGAAAGGAAGAAGTCGACCTACCCTAGCCATGGCCATTGAAACTGCACAAAACCACTCAGATGGAAGCAAACACTTTCACACGGCACATGGAGGGGAGGAACGGAAAGATTATAAACCTATCCACTGACCTCAACCTCAGGGAGTAGACAAACAAGGAGGGTTGTACCGAATCAAGGAATGGATACCAAAAGTAAGACAGAAATCAAGAGATCTGACCCTAAAAACAAAGACAAAAGCAAAAGGGAGGAACCTAAAGGAAGTAGACCACCCCCCTTATCTGCTTTTCCTGTAGAGAAACGGGGCATTTAAATAGACACTGCCAGAACAACTTAAGGGACAAACCTATGGAAATAGGCTGTTTAAAGGGAGAAGAGTGGGAAGAACCCGAAGAAGATTTAGAGACCTTTAGCATATGTTTATGTCAGTCTTCTGCTGACTTCCCATATGAAAAGGCTTGGGTGAATTGGAAACAGTTAAAGGCATTCATTGACTCGGGTAGCAAGCAAATCCCTTTACGAGCTGACTTGCTCACAATAAAGGACCTCAAGAATACTACCATAGTTAGAGTTACCGGTGTACACAGGGACAATGAAGTATACCACAAAATACCCGGGCACATTAACATCCGGGGTGATTCCTGTTTAATATCTACAGCCATCATTCCTGTACTCCACGAGGAATTTTTTCTGGGTTGGGATTTCCCTACCTTTTCTACTCTCTTACAGGAAACCCCACCTCGCTTTGGACAATTTTTAACCCAGAAATGCGTGCAGTCAAATTATTACTCCCAAAACTCTCCAATATGTGACTGGGAAAAATCAGAAACCCACGAGACCCCTTCAAGATATAACGAACCTATGAAACCCAAGTCAACCCTTAGAGAGCAGTTCATACAAACCATTCCACCTCTACCTACACCGGCAAACGAAAACCAATGGAATATGCGAGAGATCTCATCTCATCTCATCCCTGTTCTCTCCCAGGTCTTAACAACAAAGAACCTGCACAAAGAACAGGCATATCCACCATGTGAGATACCTGTCCCCGGGGATCTGTCATCCAGATGGCCAGGACACGGCCATCACTTTTGGATCCAGTTCCTGAAGGTGGACTAGTGCGGGAGGATCACCTGGATGAGGGGTCCGCGGGGAGTGGAAGTGGGACACCGGAGGATGAGATCGGTATACCCTTCCTTGTAAGACCTTTTCCTCATCCTACCAGGTAGGATACCTAGAAACTCAACGCCCCCCACCCCCCTTTCCCAACACAAGCACTTTTTATCGGACAGCTCACTGGAAGAGAAAACGGACTAACACCCGAGCCGTATACCTGACATGTCCGAACACAAGTGTCAGGCAGAGTCAGGCAATTACTGATAATTACACACACCTGCCTCCCATCACACTTCTCTACACGGATAAAAGGCAGAGCACGAAAGCACACTCTGAGCAAGGCAAAACACAAGAGGAAGCAGCAGTTGCGAGATGGCAGTTTAATACGAGGAGAAAGACGGCAAGACGAGAAAGGGTTGTGTGAGAACCCTGAAGGTGTCTCATCTACTAGTCCCTGCGGATCTGTCATCCAGGTGGCCAGGACACGGCTAACGCTATTGGATCCAGTTCCTGGGGGTGGACCAGTGTGGGAGGATCAACTGGTTGGGTGGTCTTCAGGGAGTGTAAGTGGGACACCTTGTAACACCTTATCCCCATCCTACCAGGTAGGATACCTAGAAGCTCAACCCCCCCTGTCCCGACACAAACACTTTCTCATGTACAGCTCATCGTGAACAACAACGGACTAACATCAGAGCCATATACCTGACACATCCCAACACAAGGGTCAGGCAGAGTCAGGCAATTACTGATAATTGCACACATCTGACTTCCATCACACTTCCCCACACAGATAAAAGGCGGAACATGAAAGCACACTGGGAGCAAGGCAAAATGCACGAGGAAGCAGCAATTCCGAGATGGCAGTTTAAACTGAAGAGAAAGGCGGCGAGACCAGAGAGGGCTGCAAGGGGGGAACTACCCTTGACCTTTTCGGAGAAGAACCATGACTTTCAAGAAGCCTCTAGGAAAAGAAACATACGGCCGGGAATTGCAGCTGAAGAATGTGGCAGTGTGTATGGAAGGTACACAGGGCCTTCCCGCATTGATACCCAAGGCGGGGAAAAGCGATTGCTGCGGTTGTACTCTCCTTGGCTCCAACAACAAAGCAGTGCCAGGGAATTCAGCAGAGCCGGTGAGTCGGAGAGACTGATAGAAGACCGGACTGCTGTGACAATCATGGTTGCAAGCTTCAACATTGTATGAAGAATTCTGCATAGAACAGAGAATAAGGCGTATGTGATGAGCGACACACATTTAATTGAATATCCAAGGAATAACTTAACTTTTGAACCCTGGTAGATGCCATATACAGAGTGGTCTGGCACCACGTGGGTGCTCATTCGAAAGTCGCAGTTAGGTATCCAACTGAGAGTGTAAAATTGTTGAACTGTGAAATCTAAGTGGTTGTAAAGACCAAAGGGGGGGTCTGCACTTCCGCTCTCTATATGGTAGAGGGGAGGCACAGAGACCCCTGCCAAGATTCTCTATTATTGGTATTGTGGTCGAGCAATCAAGGCCTAGCTTCTCGGGAGGTGATGCGAGCTGGTTCTTAAGTACAGTGTAGTCCCCGAGCACCCACGAAGAAATGGCAACACACTGTATCGGTTAAATCACAGTCTTTATATAATTAATATTCAAGGTCATATACACAAGCACGATAACTCACTTTGTACTCCGAAAATCAACAATGGTAAATATGTACAATTCTAAAGTGGTACCACTAATGTTATTAGATCTTATTCAAGTGCATACGGTCAGAATGACACACAGATCAAAATAAAGAGGGAACCAGCAGTAGAGAGAGGAAGGAAAGCAAGATGGTTGAGCAATAGGCAGAATACTGGTCCCACTACCTAGACACAGTTCTGTGTGGAGATCCCCCCACCTGGGCAACCTGTAGAAGAAAGATACAAGCCTAGTCCATATATTGTTCACCCTAAGACTTCCCAATAGTTCTGCAACCCCAAAGTACCTTGGTGTTGTAGCGTTCCGCGTCAGGGAAATCGACAACCCTTCTTGAGTGTCCTCCCTTTCAGGCAGGTGTCACGGGTCGTCAAACGTCTGACGGAGAACAGGTCGAGCTACGACGGTGAAGTGGCCGCGTCGTTCCTAACAGTGCTCGTTGATGGGGAAGCGTAAACGTCCTGCCAGGAAGAGGCGTGCGGGGCACCTCGGTGTCGATAGTTCTGGACCGCAAAGAGTTGAAGAACTGTGGCCCAGCAAGGGCGTCGAGTCGTCGGCGTCTCTGTGGTCTTTGGGTGGCGGGAAACCCACTGGTGGATGCTCCTCGGCGCGTCGACGGTCAGGCCTTCTCCAGCAGGATACAGTGGCGACGATGCAGACGAGAGCGTCCTTGGATCAATGAAGTTCTTAGGCAACGGGAGCACGGCGGCTCCGGTTGGTGATGGCGGTCGGTGACAGTGGCGGAAAACAGTCCGGGCGCTTCTCCTTGGAGTTCCGGAGCAGTCCCCGTATCAGGTCGGCAGCCTGTCGAAGGTCTGTCTACCAGGGAGCTTAGGCAAAGATCTGCTGTGCACGATGGTCCTTCGTGGCTCGGGAAGAGGGCGCCTTACCAGGTCCTCTCTGGGTCAGTTCTTGAAGCACAGCAGCTTTCAGATTGCGAAGGAGAGCAACAGCAATTCTTCTCGTCCAGCAGGGCTCAAGGTTAAGCTTCACTCCAGTTTCTTGTCAGCTTCTGAACACGATTCCTAGCAGTGAGAGGTCCCCAGATATACTGTTGATCTCCCATTAATTCCGCTGGGTCGCACTCAAGCATCTAATCACGACTACGGGCATTCATGCAGGCAGGCAGCCAATCAGGCACAAGAGGTATTCAGGCCATTCACTTCTCTCCAGACACTCACAACAAGTTATGTGTATTGGGACAAGTACCGAGCCATTCAACACTCCAAGCCGCATTCATACCGGTTTCGGGCAGGGCTGTCACAACCATTGTGTCAAACACCAGATACTAGACAGTCATAACATAGAATGTATATTCGTCACACACTCCATTCACCCAGGTCCCACCCACAGGCGTACCCACCACATATGGTCGTTGAGAATGCTCCAGCCAGTCTGGTCGACACTTCCCCACACTACCATATACGGAACTTCCACCCAACAGCCAGTCAGGGGGAAGGGACAGAGGCAGGGCTTCCCGGGACTTTGGGAAGATATGGGTAACAAGTGATGGAAGGCAAGAGGCCATGGGGGCTATTTTGTCTCCATCAGGAATCTACCGATTCCAATGACAGGGCCTGGGCATCCCAAAATGGAGGATGCTCAGGGCACAAGTCATTTCAGCACGGAGCTGCCACCAGCCCATATCCTGCTCTGTGGGTCACACACAGGTGCCCAAAAACATACACTAGGGGCACAGGGTTGTACCCCTACCCATGGGTGCCATAAGGGTATCCCACAGGTCCGTTCACCAAACCAAAAGGAGAGAGAGCTGCACCGCCACGAGTCCCACATGAACTCCTGCGCGGAAAACACGACAGAACACACGATAAAAAGCAGTAAAGGACAAGGATACGGAGGCCCTGTCCCTCCAATGCATTTCCAGCATCACAGTGGTCCTGCAATGGGTCAAGCTAAACCCTGTGAACATTTGAAAGTCTTCGATAGCTAATATGAGCTGAAATTGGTCCGAGCCCGACTGAGGGGGACTTATTGTGTAAAAAGGATCTGAGTACGGCTGAGGGGGATCCGGGATGAGCCATGAGTCACCCGAGAAAAGATTTTCTATAAAGATTAGAGAAGAGCATCTGAGCCCGGAAGAGGGGGATCCAAACTAAAGATATCAGTAGAAAAGGTATATGAGCCCGGCTGAGAGGGAACCAGGCTGAAGAGTGAATCGCCCGACTTCAATATTTGTAAAGGAACTTTTCGTTGTTTTGGTACATCAGGCTCTCTGAATCAAGAGACTTTGATACCTCAAGAGACTTGGGCACAGAAGGCCCTGATGTTGGTAATGGAACTGTGTCCTCGTGCCGTAGAAGCCCAAGAGTGTGCTATGCTCAAGTGAATCGCCTTGTCCCGTGCTGAAAACGTGGGGAAGGGAGGCAAAGGCCTGAACATCCTGACTTATCATTTTGTGAACACTTCTTTCTTTTTCATGAACATTTACCCACACTATTTGAAAATTAGCAATAAGGATTGGCAATAGGTTTTTTTAGTATAGGCCATTTTATTTTGACAAGCCTCCACAAGGACTGAGTTATTATTATTTGATGGTAGTAGCTTGCTCCCATCTTTAGATTTAGGTTTACATAGGCATTTATCACACCCTTGATAAAGTTCAATAACCACCCTTGAACTGTGGTCACTTGTGTCTGTCTTACTTTGATACCATGCCTTCCTTACAAGACATGCTAATGAACACATTGAACAATATGAACTTTTTGTAAATGACGCAATCTATGTTTTTATAGAAGCCTCACATTCAACCGAACTATCAGTATATACATGACCTCAATATAGATAAAGGAATCTACTATTATCATTGTTTAAAATGTCATTGAGACCTTTGTTTCTGTGACAAATAAGTCCAGGTTGTTCAGATAATGCTTTTGAATTTTCAGATGGTATTGCAGAAAACAAAATAATAATAATAGGACAATAACAATAAATTATCACTTGTCATACCTCATCCTCCAGAACGGTTTCTGCACAAGAATACTATGTTGTTGAAGTTCCAGCCACCACCTATATAAAAGTAATAGCAATAATAAAGATGTAAAACGAAAATATAAAACAGAAATTTACCTTAACAATATCATGACAATATTTAAATTGAAGTCTACATGCCACTTTGACAGAATTTGGGGTTGCTGTGCACTTAAACAAATAAATCATTTGGAATGGTCACATCAGAAGTATATTTTTCCAAAACGTACTTGAGTGCTGAGCGTGGCGGCTGTAGACTCAGGAACAATGGTAGCTGTACATTGTATATTCTTTAATTGATACATCTAACGCCCGATCTCCATCACTCCTTTCCTGGGCAATCTCCTGGAAAAGTTGGCCATCTCCGAGCTTAATATTCACACTGAATTTGTTTGTCTCCATGACCATCAGTCTGGCTTCAGATCAGCCAGAAGCACGGAAACCGCTCTCCTGAACATCCATGAAGACCTGATATCTAACCTTGATTCTGATCTCCCCTCTGTCCTCATCTTACTCGATCTCTCTCTTCTGCCTTTGAAGCGGTCAACCATGCCATCCTGCTCAATCGTCTCCATGATAACCTGGTGTTTTGCATTTACTTGGCCCCTTGGGGAGAGCCTCAGACGTACCTTTCCCCGGCCCCTGGAAAAACAAGTGATTGGGCTCAGACAGGCAAGAAATCACACTTAGACCATTAGGTATGGTATAAAATATAAATGGCTCATTATAGGACCTTTATTCACACCCTATACATGAACACATCAAACACAAAGCACACATATAGTCAGTTATACAGAAACATAGAAAAAGAGTTCATCACCATTATCAACGTAGCAGAAGACACCTTCATCTTAGCCAATACGACACTGCTTAGTCCCAGAGCAGGTAGGCAAAGAGATCACTCGTAATAACAGGGTCTAGAGCGGAGCGTCCTCCCTCTCAGCGGAACTGCATCACCCGGCGGTCCAGATTCTAATTGTCTTCACAGAGGAAAGACCTCTTCACTTTATGGGGGCATGACCCCGCCCTTATCAGTTATGACTGTCCTCGGCCGAAGAGCAGATCACAAGTGGAAGGGAGCAAAGAGTTGAAAAAAACAGCCAGAAGTGGAAAAACCCAGCTTCCTTCTCCTCGCAGTCTCCCAGGACCCCTTATCACTGCACCTGCAGAGCGCTCCGACTCCCTCTCTGGTTCGTCCTTCAGTGGACAATACAATAACTATTCTCCACAGTAAGTCTACTCAGCAACAATATTTATGTGACCTTGCTTTGCCTTTGCTGCCGGGATGCGTGTTTACTCTGCTGAGTCCACAAAAAACATAGGCTTTCATTATGGTGATGGGAGATGAATGTCCAAGATGGCTGCGCACCGGCACCATGTTTTAGCTCGTATTTCGCATAAGCATTACACTCCACCCCTTGGACAATCAACTACCATAACCTGATAGGCAAGCAGGAGGTACCCAAAACTGTCAGACTAGTCTCCATAAATTCGGAATGCACGAAGCCCAACAAAAACTAATTACCACAGGAGAAACACCAAAATTCCAAACCAAAGCAGAACGTAGTGCTTCAGGAATCCATGTGAATAATTCCTCCCACCAATTCCCGTCTCTATCCTGTGTTACTCGGGTAGCCAGATCCTTCAATCCCTTGATATGTTTTTCAATAGACTGGGAATGGTCTCCCAAATCAAAACAACCTATTCCTTCTACTGTTTCGCACCCCAGATTATGCTTTAAAACAAATAATCTATAGCTGATCTGTTTTGTAAAATAGCTTTCCTAAAATTTCTATTATCTAGCAACAGCTCAGTTAAGGCTTTCAAAGTCTCATTAAGCCCTCTAACTACTAGATAGGCTAATTTAATCATGATTTTATATCCTCCAGCTGCTAGACCCCAAAACCCAATTATGGAAATGGCTAACGCTAATACTTTAGCTTCAGAAAGCAAATGGACATCAGAATTGCAGTCAGGTGATAATGCGGTATAGGAAGCAGCATGCATAGATCGCCTAATTGCAGGTTGCAAAGGGAACATCATTAAACCAAGACGTGTCAAAGCACAGGGGCCACCAGAGATATTAGCAGGAATTTATTAATAAGAAAAGTTCCCACCGGAGAATAACAAATCTGGGGGAAGTTTTGCATGGTTCAGGTGACTAGCAGTTGAAACAGTAAAGTTGCATAACATATTATTTGATACATCAACACAAGACTTATGAGTCTTGTACATAAGCGCTGCTCAAACTCGGTTCTCTTTCCATCCTTGTCCAAATTCAGCTGTTGGCATTTTCCAATATTGGATGGATCACAAGTCTTTTGATAACAGACATCCGCGAGAGCAATGTCATGAGTCACAATGCGGGTCATGTTCCTCCATTTGTGGATAGTGTCTTCACGGAACTTACATAACAGAAAAAGAACTTTTAACATCCGAAGATTCAACCAAGGAATTGTTATGCAGGACCCCGAATAGATTTTTCAAAATCGGGGCAGGTGTTGGAATAGCCTCAAGGCATGTCGAAAATCAGATTCGCAGAACTGTGCACATCTGCCAAACAGAAATGTGAGAGAGTCAAAACTTGTCGGGCCCGATAGACCCATATGTTCTCTGGTTGCCTGACAAGGGCAGAATAGCCATGATGTGAAAAGCACATAGAAATCCCCGAATGCAGCAAAAGTCTGCACGTCTCGAGGCAACAGCAAGATTTTACGGCACATTTCGGGAGGTCTCACTGTGCACTTCGAATTCGGAATTAGCGAATCAAACTGTGACCATGCCACTCATTGTGGTTTAATGCTGCATTGGCTTATGTTCCAAAGCAGTCATGCGTAGATGCGAATTTAGAATCAGCAGGCACAGCTGATAATATCCTGAAGACACCAAGATAATTACATCATGGCGGGCGGCTTTTTCAGCAGCAATAGCATCTTCTGACCCCTGGTCCTCTCCGATTGCACCTTTGGATGGAGTTGGGTAATCCTCCATTACCCGTTTTTGACTCAGCTTCGGCTGCGCGACCACAAACGTATTTCAAAAGACAACGGGAGTGAATTACCGAATCACGTCACGTGACTTTTACCATTGAACTACCGTCCGGACCGTCAAAAGCACACGTCGGTTTCCCATGGGGAAGACTCTCCCTGTCTAATTCAGACAACTCATGACTCATCAACGATGAAGGAGAAAATTGTAAAAAAGCAGATTCGAGACTGCTGTGAATACCCAAACAAAATGTCCGCCTAACTGGAAAAAGGACCCGGGCAATGCGACGAAATTACATGCATCTAACACGGGATATGAGAGTGAAGGGAAGCATCGGGGAGCACAGACGTGCAGCGTAAATAAAGATTGCTGGTAATAGGAATGTGCCGGCTCCTGTTATACGCTGCGCAGTGAAATGCAGAACTGAGAAGCGGCCTGGAGAGCCACACAACACAAAGCCATCTGAAGGACCGTCCGGTCCGTATACAACGGTGTGCCCACAGTGCGGGCACCACCGAATCGAGAGAACCGCTGCATATCAGCTGGGCAGGGAACAACACGGAGTCCGCCCACGGATGGGACGGCTTCCAGCTAGTGCTCCTCGGGCACTCATATAAAGCATAACACCAAACCAGCAGACTGGCAGAACACACAACACAAAGCACTACTGGGGAGTGGCACGCTGGAACGAGGAACGGCGGCCCAGCAATGTTATGGATCCAGAGTTAGGAGAGCACACGCACACATGTGAGAGGCCAAGACAGTGGTGGAATTATCTGGAACGCTGGCAAAGGCTGCCCTGCGAAAGACACAGACAGGGCCTCACATGGGAGATAGGATGTCACAGAGATAAGTGGGTAATAAACCATGGACTAACGAGCGGGCCCAGAACTGGGAGTGGATGAAGGAGAAAGCTGTATAGAACCCCACCCTGCAATACAGCTGGAAGCAACAAGCAATACCAGCAAAAAGGGATATCACCTCGGAACAAGTTAGCACACAAGCCGAACTCAAGCCCAGGAGGTGCACCCACTAAACAGCAACCCGGGCGAGGTAACAAAAGGAAGAGAACCCTAATGCTAGAGCACCTAACCATCCCGCATCACATAAGCAACATTATCTGCAGATGCACCTCACCCCCAGCCAGCGCAGCTGAGACCCCCCAAACGAAATCAAGCACTAAGCAAGCCGGCGCAGGCCTGCATAACGTATACTCAGACCTCAACCACCCTAAACGTCGATGCCCAGAGTTTTTGGGATGGCATTCAGATTGCCTAAGACAAAAAGGAAGCAATCCTCAATGGAGGACTTTGCTAAAACACCACAGTCAACAGAGGGGGCCAGAAGCAAAGGAAGAAACTCACCAACAGACACAGCACCGGCGCGCAACGATCAGCAGACCTTTGAGGCAATTGCAGACCTAAAGGTAGCATGGGAAACCAAATTAGAGGCCACCATGACCCACCTCAGGACGTCTCTGGAATTAAAAATTGATGCAGTGCAAGTGGATATAAACCTATTGAGACAGGACGTAAGGGCCATAGCGGAACAGACAGGTGAGTTGGAGAAAGAAGTTAAATCAAACACAACTGCCTGCGCGATGAACGCCTAGGAGATCCGCAGACTGCGTCAACAAGTGAGCCATCTGGAAAACAGAGCGGAGGAAGCCAAAGGGCGGGCTCGAAGGAACAACATACGCATTGTGGGGCTCCCAGAAGGCGATTTAGGATCGAACCCTACCAACTACATTGAGACCATGCTGTTGCAAGAAATCGAAGGAGGGGCACTTACCCAAGGATTCGCGGTGGAGAGGACACCCCGAGCCCTAGCGAGGAGGCCAGCGCCAGGAGACCCCACCCCCCTGAGGCCGATCATCGCCAAAATATTAAACTACCGGGACAGGGAAAAAATCCTGGAATACTTCCGAAAAGGGGACACAATACATAGGGCATCTGCGTCAATCACGGCGTACCCGGACAACACACTCCAGGTGCAGGGACGGCGACTAAACTATGGGACAGTGAAGAGAAGACTGCGGAAAGCAGGCTATAAATACATGCTGATGTACCCGGCAAAACTAAAAGTATTCCACAGAAACAAGGCCCTGTTCTTCGAGACCCCGGAAGAGGCTACAGAGTGGCTGGATGCACAGAACTGCCCGGCGGGGACAGACGACCAGCGGGAAAGTGAAAGGGACAAGTGAGGCAACGGTTCCAGTGGCAGAGGTTCTGTATAAACCATGACATTGGGACTTGACTATAGGCCTGTGTAAACAGTAGCTGGAAGATGAGCAATGCCTTGAGTGCTAGGACATGGACGGGCATGGCATAAAGTAGCATAAATGCAGGAGATGCAGAGAATCCAAACTCACACCCCATTAGATAGGTTGGGGAGATATATAGGGATCCCTCAATACAATCTACCAGCATTACAAATACCCTGGGAGACCAGAACTTTTAGATATTTGGGGATTGACATCTATCATATGGTGGAAGATGAAAATAAGCATAAGCATTTAGAAGTGGCCCCAGTAGACGCTCTGTGAATTTAGAAGTGCGCTCAATAGCCTCCCTGTCATAGTTGAATTAGAAGTGTGCCCAATAGCCTCTCTGTGAAAGTTGCATTTAGAAGTATGCCCAACAGCCTCTCTATATATTTATAGGTGGGCCCAACAGCCCATCGGTGATAATTGAATTTAGAAGTGTGCCCAACAACCTCTCTGTGAAAGTCACATTTAGAAATGTGCCCAATGGCCTCTCTGTGAATTTAGAAATGTTACCAATAGCCAGTCCGAAAAGTTGAATTTAGAAATGCGCCCAATAACCTGTCTGTGAAAGTTGCATTAAAGTGTGCCCATGAGCCTCTCTGTGAACCTAGAAAGTGTTCCCAATAGCCTTTCTGTGGAAAGTTACATTTTGAAGTGACCACAATAGCCTCTCTGTGAAAATTGCAATAGTGTAATACCATGCCGGACCGAACCGACCAATCTCCCTAATAACCTCTCGGTACAAAGTCTAGATAATACCCTCCCTGTATAAAGTCGAATTGAAAGAGGTGCACCTACTAGCATGCCCTAATTAATCGTATTAATATAACCAACAGTATAGCTGTGTAATGTAGAATCTAAAACGCTGACTAATAATCTAATACAAATTTGATTTAGATTCATGCCTAATACCCTCCCTGTATAAAGGTGAACTGAAAGAAGTCCACCCACTAGCGTGCCCTATTCAATCCTATTAGTATAACTAACAGTATAGCTATATAATGAAGAATCTATAAGGGTGACTAATAATCTAATACCCCCTCTAATCAAACTGAATCTAGAGGCAGACCGAATATCTTCTCTGTGTACAGGTGAATCAGAAGTGTACCTAATAAACTAATATCATCTCTATCTACAATTGTATCTAGAAATGCACCAAATAGTCTAGTATCGTCTTTGAGCAGTTGAACTTGGAAGTGTGCCTAAAAGCGTGCCACCACCGATCTTAGAACTACAATCAGAAAGCCGTCCTAAATCAATCTAAAAGCTTGCACCAATCATGAGTGCACCCACTCCACCAGAGTCTGTCAGAAACAACCCCCGTGGACCACCCCCACTCTCCGATCTGCCTTCCCTCCCATCCCGCCCCTCCCAAATCACCCCACCCTCCTTCGCACTCCCTGCCATTCCCCTCTCCAAACACCAAGCCAGGGGGGCACGGTGGCAAGCCATTCACCCTAAGACCACCCATCCCCCGAACCCCACCTCCGACCCGCCAGCGTTAACCATACCCGCTTCCCTCACTATCATACCCGGCACACCCCACCCTGCAATCACCCACCCCCCGCCTTGCCCTCATACCCCTGCCACCTTCCCCCGCCGACCGCACCCTTTCCCCTCCCTAAAAACTGCACCCCTAGCCCTAGCAAGAACCGAAGCTGCTTCCCGCTCCCCTTCTGACCTCCCTACCCTCTCTCACACACCAATCGCAACAAAGAAACTAAAGAGGAAACGTTCCTGGTCCCCCTCAATCTCTCAGCACTCCTCGCCTCCCCTGTCTCGACCCTCCACCTCTTTCCCGCAATCTCCTCCTTCCCCCGTAGCTTCTCCCTTCCTGAAACCCCGCTCCCTCGATTTCTCATCAACTGCAACTGAAACTCCTAACCACCCACACCCCACCTTCAAATCCCCCAACCCAAACCCGATCATCCTATCACACGCAGCCCCGCCCGAACCCTACCAAATTTTCTGCTCGCCCACTATTCCCATCTAGCATCACCCACCCTACCCCTCTCCCTCCACTCTCTTCGCCACCGCCCATCCCACTCCAGCACCGAGACCAACCTTGCCTGCCGATGTGAACTGTATCCTATTTAACGCCCGATCTGTTGCAAAAAACAGACATTGCATCTTTGACCTCCTCGCCTCTGTCAAACCTGACCTAGTTTTCATCACTGAAACCTGGTTCTCTGACGACTTCGGCCCAATCGCTAATGAAGCCTTTCCCCTGACTGCTCCCTCATCCCACTGAACCGTCCGTCCAGAGGAGGGGGGTAGCATTCGTCTTCAAATCTCTCTTCCGCGCCTCAATCATCGACAACCAACCCTCCATTCCGTCCTATGAATCTCTCCTCGTCAAACTATCCCTCTCCCCGTCGCCCTCACACAGCTTCCTAATAATCTACAGGCCTCCTGGCTACGGTAGACAATTCGCAAACAACCTTTGCGACTCTATCGCCACCCTCCAACTAAACCATCCCAACCTCACCCTTCTTGCAGACTTCAACATATGGCTCGACATCCCCACCAACCCTATGACACACTCCCTGGTTGTAGGTTTAGCTGCAATTAATCTCCAACCCCACATAAACGGCCCGCCTCACTCTAAAGGACACACTCTTGATGCCATCTTTAGCTCCAACACCCTGATTCATTTAAAGCCCCCCACCACTATCATCTGGTCCGATCACTTCATTCTCTCGTTCGCCATCCGCTCACTCGACCCCCTTCCCGTACTCGTATCTGAACCTCCGAATCTACGCAAATGCTGGAAAAAACTAATAATCACCCCGGATCTAGCCGAGGCGCTCCTCCAGTCTCCACCACCTACCTGCCGTCTCAACAACCAACTAACCCCTGAGGCCTTTGATTCATGGCTCAACGCATCTCTGATGCGGCTAACCCCCCGTGCAAACCATCAACCCGCCGTGGCCTTTTCCCCAGATGGTTCACTCCTGAGTTGAAGACCACTAAACGACAATACAAATACCTAGAACGCAAATGGCAGAAAGAGAAAACCCACGAGAGCAGGACCACCTTGGCCCGACACCTGTATCGGTACAAGGCCAAAATACGGAAACCAAAAAAAGCCCACTACAACACCCGAATCCTAAACTGCAAAAACCCAAGCAAAGAACTCCACAAAATCATCAACGAATTCACCAACCCGGCTTGTAACACAACCGTCCCGACCCTGTCACAATCACTGTGCGACCAACTCTCCCTCCACTATTACACCACGGCTATCAAAAGGACAAAAACTCTAACCACCAAACTGGCTCTCTTACAGCCACCAGGTAATCCTCCGCCCGTACCGGCCAGCCCATCAGCTGCGACCTCTACGCAACCAACGTTCGAATCCTTTAGTCCAATATCACCAGAACAATTTCTCAAACTTCTATCTGCCCGCAAACCATCTGGATCACCACTGGACCCTTGCCCAGCCACAACCCTTAAAGAAATGTTTGCTTCCACCTGCGCAGGAGAACACGCAAGATCCATTATAAATGCCTCCCTTTCTTCCGGCATCTTTCCCGACGCATTCAAAATGGTGCACGTCAAACCTCTAATTAAAAAACCTTCGCTCGACCCTCTCGAGCCCAAAAACTACCGCCCCATCTCAAACACTAGGTTCCTTGCCAAACTCATTGACCGAACCGCCTACTCTCAACTAAATGCCTTTGTCGAAGCCAACAATCTCCTAGACCCCGCCCAATCAGGTTTCAGAACACGTCAAGGAACTGAAACCACCCTAACCTTGATCTGGGATGACCTTAAAATGACAACAGACTCCGTGGGATGCGCCGCACTAATCCTTCTCGACCTATCGGCCGCCTTTGACACGATCAATCACTCAATCCTCCTAGACCGCCTCCACTCCCTAGGAATTCGTGGAACCGCTCTAAAATGGATAGCTTCATTCCTCAAAGACAGGCACCAAATAACGACACTCTCCAGCTTTACCTCCCAAGCCCGACCAGTCGACACGGGAGTCCCACAAGGAGCATGTCTATCCGCCCTCCTGTTCAATCTCTACCTGATCACCCTCCCACCAATAATTCGTTCACACAACATCCTGTGTTACAACTACGCCGACGACACTCAACTAATTCTAAAACTCCTGAACTCGAAACCCAACTCCGGACCTGACCTGGCATCCTGCCTCCTTAACATAGAACTCTGGATGACCCAAAGCCACCTCTTGTTAAACCCCTCCAAAACGGAAATCATGGTTTGCGGCAACTCCGATCTTCTACCACACCCACTACCCTGGCCACCCGCCATGGGCAACTCACCGACACCCTCCAACTCAGTGAAAAATCTTGGATGCACCCTGGACTCTGACCTAACACTCTCGCGCCAAGTCAACAATGTCTCAAAGTCCTGCCACTACCACCTTAAAACCCTACGGTGCATCTTTCCATATCTCTCATTTCCCAACAGACTCTCCGTGGTCCAATCAATCGTTATATCAAGACTGGACAACGCGAACCCCCTATACCTCGGAATCCATGCCTACCAACTGAATAAACTCCAAAGGGCACAAAACGCGGCGGCCAAAATGCTACTTGCGCTCGGTCCAAGAGACCACGTCTCCCCAGCCCTTAAGACACTGCTCTGGCTTCCTGTAGCCCGTAGGGTGGCTTTCAAAACCTTATGCCTCTCTCATCGAGCACTGCATAAAACTGGACCTCAATATATTCAAGACAAGCTAATACCTTATCATCCCACTCGCACCCTAAGATCAAGCTCAGCCGGCCTCCTAGTAATTCCTAAGACAAACTCAGTCAGGTTAGGCGGATCATCATTCTCAGCCCTGGCCCCAATCCTGTGGAACTCGCTCCCACCCCACATCCGCCTAACTGAGGATTTAGCATCCTTCCGCAAACTACTGAAAACCTGGCTCTTCCCCTAAAACCAACCGGTTTTCCAGACTAACACCATCACAATGACACCGACCCAACAAACTACCTGATGCGAGAATTGTCAGCTAATAAACTTGAATGTAAATTAGAAAGACAAACAGAAATAAACGAGTAATGTAGATCAAAACAGTGAAGTGGATAATATGAATAAATCATTGGGAAAGTAAGGAGATCTAAACTGATGAAATGGACATAATGAATGAGGAGGGAACGTAGTGAATGACATGGATTAAATAGTTAGAACGGATGAAGCGTATAGAACAGATGAATGCACTAAGTGGAAGAGTGCATGAATGGAAGAACAGACGACTTGAAAGATCAAATGAGTATAGAGATCGGATGAGTGTATAAAATAGATGAACATACTAAAGCCATTGAGCGTGTAGAGTGGTTAGGTGTGTAGAGCGGACGAGCGTGTAGAGTTGATGAGTATGTGTAGAGTTGATGAGTACATAAATACAGAGAAGCGAATAGAACGTATGAGGGCGTAGAACTGATGACTATACTGAACGGACGAACGTATAGACCGGATGAACGTTTAGACCAGATGAACGTGTAAGAGCGAACGAGCGTGTAGAGAGGATGAGCGTGGAGAGCAGATGAGCATGGAGAGCGGATAAGTGTGGAGAGCGGATAAATGTGGAGAGCGGATGAGTGTGGAGAGCGGATGAGTGTGAAGAGCGGATGAGTGTGGAGAGCGGATGAGTGTGGAGAGTGGATGAGTGCGGGGAGTGGATGAGCGTAGAGAGCGACTGAGCATAGAGAGCGGATAAGTGTGGAGAGCAGCTGAGTGGGGGGAACGGATGAGTGTGGGGAGCGGATGAGCGTAGGGAGAGGATGAATGTGGAGAGGGGATGAGTGCGGAGAGCAGATGAATGTGTAGAGCGGATGACTGTGGAGCGACTGAGTATGGAGAGTGGCTGAGTGTGGAAAGTGGGTGAGTGTAGAGAGCGGCTGAATGTGTGGAACGAATGAGTACGTAGAGTGGACGAGTACGTGGAGCGGACGAGTACGTGGAGCGGATGAGTTTGTGGTGCGGATGTGTATGTGGTGCCGATGAGTGTGTGGTGCCGATGAGTGTGTGGTGCCGATGAGTGTGTGGAGCGGGTGACTGTGTGGAGCAGATGAGTGTGTGGAGCGGATAAATACGTAGAACGGATGAGTGTGTGGAACGGATGAGTACGTAGATCGGACGAGTAGTATGTCAAGCGGATGAGTAGTATGTTGAGCCTACGAGTGTGTGGACCGGATGAGTGTGTGGTCCGGAGGAGCGTATAGATTGGATGAGTGTGTAGATTGGACGAGTGTGTAGACTGGACTAGTGTGTAGATTGGACGAGTGTGCCGTTTGGACGAATGTGTGGATTGGACGAGTATGTGGAGCCGACGAATATGTGGAGCGGACGAGTGTGTGGAGAGGACGAGTGTGTGGAGCGGACTAGTGTGTGGAGCATACGAGTGTGTGGAGCGGACGAGTGTATGTGGAGCGGACGAGTGTATGTGGAGCGGATGAGGGTGTGGAGCGGATGAGTATGTGGAGCGGATGAGTATTTGGAGCGGATGAACGCATGGAAGGATGAGTGTATGGAGCGGATGGGTATGTAGAGCGGAGGAGTGCGTTGAACGGTTGAGTAGCGGATGTGTAGTACGTAGAGCGGATGTCTAGTACATAGAGCGGACGAGTAGTATGTTGAGCGGATGAGTATGTGGACCGGACAGAGCGGATGAGCGTACAGAACGGATGAGTATACAGAGCGGATGGGTATACAGAGCGGATGAGTGCGTAGGCAGACAGGAGTACATGCACGGATTAGACAGGAGTGCACGTGCGGGGAAGACAGGAGCGCATGCGTATGGAATACATGAGTGCATGCGTGGGACTCACTGGAGAATGAGGGATAGACTAGAGCACGCAAGTTGGACTAGAGTGCGTGAGTGTGTCGAGCAGACAGGAGTTTGTAGTGCAATCTTGAACGCCTGAAATGAATAAAATGCATAGAACGTACCTGATCGCATAGAATTGCGTGACGCACATAATATGCTTTGGAATGCAGGGAACATTTGAAAGAGCATATATCATACCACACCCCACGCTTACTCTCTTCTTTACACCACCACTCAACTAGAACACAGTGATACTATGACACCATTCGGTATAACTGTTCTCATATCAACATCTCCCTCTCACTCCCCATCACTCTAAGTAAAAACTGCTGGCTTCACACCCCCAGCCAGGCGTTCTCCTCAGGCCTAAAGCAGCCACACTCGGTCTGGATAAACCCTGCCAGAGCGAACACATACTTCTGATCTCTCAACCACCACACCTACTGCTAAGAAGCAGCTACAGCACGAATTCCACACCAGCTGCACACATACCTGGTGCGCACACGCACCTTTGGACTCTCTCTACTCTCTCTACTGACCTGAACTCCGGTTCCCAAGGGCGTTCAAACTACCAGCGCCTTCAGACCATACCAATGGTACATAAGGTGCTATATAAATGCAAAATAACATAACATAACATAATACAGAGAAAGCAGTGGCAAACATTGAGAACAGCATGACGTTCTGGGCTAGACTTCCCCGGGCCATGGTAGGGAGGGTGGCACTGTTGAAGATGGTTGTATTACCTAGGCTGCTACACTTCTTTGCTAATATCCCATACATGATACCCAAGTGGTTCTTTGGTAAACTCCAGAGCTTATGTAAAGGATTTATTTGGCACAATACCAGCAATAGGATTGCCTTGTGGAAACTGCAGAATATGTATGACAAAGGGGGCATAAAACTACCTAACTTTGAGATCTACCATCTGGCCAGCCAACTACAGTATGTAGCTAAGTGGCTGACGGATAACGCAACAGCAGAATCCAGATTGTTGAGGTCTGAATGCGCCTGTTCTTCCTGAAAGAATGGATATGGCTGCCCAAAACAGAGCTAAAAGGGCGTCCTAGGCTGCTAGAACTGGGATGGAAAATGTGGCGTAAGGCATGTCAGGCCATGGTCTCCGCAGGTGCTGTTGGTGACGTTGCGGGAGGGGATGAGCAATTGAGGAAGTGGATTTGCAGGCACTGGGAACCGGTGGGCATTGCAACACTAGGAGACATAAGGCGAGATGGGAAGGTAATGGAATTCAAGGTACTGGTGGAAGAAACTGGGGTACACCTGGGGCAACATATTACTTACACTAGATTGGTACGGCGGGTGAGAGAGTCATGGTCCGAAATAGTGCTAGAAGACCAACCAGACGTGGCCATAGAAACAATGTATGACATCTCGGAAGGAGGGCATGAGATATCCCGAATTTATGAACTGGTGATGTCCAGGGTGGGAAAGGAAGTGACCCAGCTGAGACGGAACTGGGAGGAGGACGCCGGAGAACCCATGCATGCCGGGCTATGGGAGAGAGCTCAGAGGTACCACAAAAAAGTGTCTAGGAATGCGAGGCTGCAACAGATCCAGCTATATGTAACCCATAGGGCGTACATGACCCCCCAAAGGATTGCCCGATTCAAGGGCACAGAGACACAAACATGTCCCAAATGTGGGGAAGTAAACGCAGGGATGATACATATGTTCTGGGCATGCTTGGAAATTGGGAAATTCTGGGGTGAAGTTACCCACCGCTTAACCGAGAAAGGAATCAGGCTAGATGTGGAATCGGTGTGGGCATGCATGGTTGGGGGGATTTGCTAGACCGTGTAACCTGAAACACGTGAGCAAACTTAAGGATTTGGCTTACAATTTGGCTAAGCGAAGAATTGCCATGGGCTGAAAAGCGAGTCATATACCCAGGATAGAGGTTTGGTGGCATGATCTTCAGAAATGGGCTGAACCCGAAACGGCAGTATGGTACAAAGCAGCCAACAGGGGAGAGGAGGAGGAGCGGGGAACGCTGATGTCCTGGAGACAGCTAATGGCCACACTGTTTGGGTCCACCCAGGCCGGCCCAAGTGCATATGACACCTCTGGGAGCACAGAAGGGGAGTCGCCCCTGGAAGAAGTATAGCAAAAGGCGTAGTGGAGTAGGCTCGAGTTTTGGGGGGAGGGTAAAGGGATGGCAGTGGTCAATGCACGATAATGCACATGATGTTTGAATGTATAAGACATGCACTGTTGGGTTTGTTTGTTTGAAGGTTGGAAAAATTAATACAAATTGTTTACAAAAAAATGTAAATGTTTATTGTGAAACCAATTAGTTTATATTGACCCTTGACTGACTGCTGGTTCAAACAAGTCTTCCTTCTTTAATAGAGTTTTTCGTTTATCCACAAGCATTGTGTTGTATGATAGTGAAAGATCGCTAACCTTTGTTGAGGGATTGCTTGTGGTCTAATTCCCTCATACCTCCTGGTGTTGCTGTTGTGGGAGTGAAAGTAAGGCACTGTGTCGCTGCCACCGCCGTTACCTCAATGCGCCACGATAAGCTGCAATAGACGTATCACCCGGTGCAAAGCTTGTAGCAGGTAATCAGTCTTCATCCATATCGCCGACTCCAGCTGGAGAATAGAGACATCTGCCACATCCTCTGACATGTCCCCGGAACCTCCCAAAGACACTCCACCGTGCCTCACACAGGCACTCGGCATACTCAGGATCTAAAACAACAGAATTCAGAAACACGATATCAGTGAAGTACATCACTCCCGCAAATAACATTTGTCAACAGAGATATGAGTCCATTTTCTTTTCCCGGTTCCATGACAAGAACCACTTGATCTTCTCTGGCTGCGATTAAATGCGCCGGAACAGGCGGACCATTTGGTTTTGCGAGCCATCCTTTGGCACCTGGAATCATTACATCTGACGAGCCAAAGCCCTTGTCCCCATGAATGGTTAATACCGTGGGTGGCTCTCCCTTCTTTACCATGGATAATTTTACAGATACTGTCAATTAGGCCACTCGATCTCCCTTGTGGCTAGGAAACATATTCTCCCCACTGTTGATGGGAATAACCTTAATCACGCTCTGATAATCTGCATCCAGAATCCTAATACTTGAATGCCTTTTAAGGCTAATCCAGATCTAGGGGCAATTAATCCTATATGTTCAGTCGGAATTTGTACCCCAATTCCTCTATCGATCACAGCAATACCTCTTGGTTCAAGACGAATTTCTTCCCTTGAATGCAAATCCACCCCAGCAGATTCAGGAGTGGCACGGTAAGGAGTTAACGCACCAGGAGATATTTCCCAGTGCAACAGAGTTTCCATTGCCCTATTTGGTCTAATTTGTAAGGCTGGCATTAACATGCGCATCAGTGGAGTTTCACTGCTCGCAATGGGACGGTAATTCAGGATCTGTACAGCTTCTAGCACACGTTCTTTCCATCCCTTAAATGTACCATCACTGGTTTTGCGTTACTGTGCTTTCAACAATACATTAATTCTCTCAATTAACCCCAAAGCCTCAGAGTGGTAGGGGACATGAAAAATCAATTTGATTCCTTTTTCCTGACAATAATCCAGCACCACTTTCCCCTTAAAGTGGGACCCATTGTTGTTTTAGATTTGTAGGGGGATACCATAATATACCACCACCTGGTCCAATAATTTAATCGTGTTGAATTGGGAAGCTCTTTTTCATAGCAATACCATTAAGTAACCAGAATAGGTGTCTACAATGGTGCACGCATATTGACATCCTCTGCTAATGGGAATGGGACCAATATAATCAATTTGGCAGATCTGCCCAGGCAATTTACCTCTCTTCAATGTGCCGTGAATAATGTGTGGAATAGCCCTCTGTTTTTGATGTTGACACATGGGACATTGTAGGATAATTGTTTTCACAATTTCTAATGGGATGCTGATTCCCCTGTCTTGTGCCCACCTGATAGTAGCCTTTTCTCTGAGAAGTCCACTTTTCTGGTGGGCCCATTTCGCAATCCCTTCCAATTCATCCTCTTCAGCCTTTTTGTCCATGATTGCAATTTTTGCATGTTCGTCTGCAACAGAATTGAACCACTGTTCTAATGAGTCTGTTGCGCAATGTGCATCTACATGATATACAGTTACTGTAGTATGCATTAGCATCTCAGCAATATCTTGCCACAATTATTTACCCCATACTTCCTTAGCATGAATTTTCCAACCATTTTTCTGCCAAGTCAGCAGCCATACCACCAACCCATTAGCAATGGAACATGAGTCTGTATAAATATGACAACTCCCATGCATCTCTTGCTTCAAAGCCTGATAAACGGCAAGTACCTTTTTCACTTTGGGATTGTACGCTACTGCTTTCCAGTGTCGCTCAACTCCCACATATTTAGCGAACCATCAGTAAACCATGCATTTTCAACTTGTTCATTTGTTAATTCTCCGTATGGGATCCCCCATTTACCTGGAGATTCGTTAATAGTCAACTCTCCACCTGGCTCAAGGTCTACTAGCGGGACTTCCACCACTTGCTCATGTAATTTTGCAACGCCACCCTTCCCGGTCTTGGCACAATCTTGAATGTACCATTTCCATTTGATGAAACTAGCCTCTTGTGCATGACCAGTTCAATGTGTTTTAGGGGAGCTCAGTACCCATTGCATGATTGGTATTTCAGGCTGGATCAATACATCATGACCTACTGTCATCTGTTATGTATCTATGAGTGCCCAGTAGCACTCTAGCAGTTGTTTCTCAAAGGGAGTATATCTGTCACCAGCATCGGGAACCTTCCGACTCCAAAATTCTAAGGGCACACGTTTTCTATCCTTATCCTGTTTTTGCCATAAGCTTCAATCGGCATAAGCATCCTGTACGGATACATTTAACTCCACTTCTCTGTCCCTCAAAGGCCATAAAGCAAGCACTTTTTGAATGGTGTCTTTGGCTAGTTGGACCGCCCTTTCTTGCTCCTCACCCGATTCAAAATAGAATTTTTGGCGTTTTACTCTGTAAAGAGGCATCAAGAACTGCCCCAAATGTGGGATATGTTGTCTCCAAAATCCAAACAGTCCAATAAACTGTTGAGTCTCGAGATTCTTTTGCTTGGCTTTTGGCACCATTTCACGATGTCCATTTTGCCACTGTATTCCCAGAAAATTCACTATCTCTGCCGGACCCTGCATTTTAGTTTTATTAATCTCCCATCCTTCTTTTCTTAAACCTTCTATGATCATGTCTAGGTGTACTTGCACGCTAGTCTCATCTTTACCTTGAGGCAAAATGTCATCAATGTAATGCACGATTTGTACATCCAGTTTGCATGGAATTTTGTCCAAGTGTTCTGCCACCAGCCGGTGACAGATTGTCGGACTATACATATAACCCATTGATAACCGTTTGAACGTATAATGCCTCCCATTCCATGAAAATGCAAACTGTTTGGTACAGTGAAGAAGGCATTAGCTAACTCCAACACTGCATACCAAGTGCCCTCAAATTTCTGTACCTTTTCTATCAAGGTTACCGCATGTGGTACTCTCGGTACTAGAGGAGGGGTGTGTTTATTAAATTTGCGAAAATCAAACGTCATTCTGTAGCTACCGTCTGATTTTTTTGGATGGGCCAGATCGGATTGTTCCAAACCGTGGTTGTTGGACGTAACACACCAGCTTTCACATATTCTTTGATAGTTTCTGAAATTTCCTTCTGATCCGCGGGAATTCAATATTGTTTCATGGACACTCTTTTAGTTGCTATAGGAACCTGCACCGGGGCATTTTTAATTGTCTGACAATAACGGGTGTACAAGTGAAAGCGCTGACTCCAAACTGACAAAGTTTACCTCCCAATCCAAGGGTTAACCCTTCTAAAATATCAAATCCAATGATATTTTCAGGAAGGGGAAAAATTAATACTTGGTATGTGTCTCTGCCCAAATTACCAATTTTCACATACATTTTTGCTTGGACTGCAGGGGTCTCCTTGCCCCCTAACTCCGTGATTGTAAAATATCTTCCCTTAAATCTTGAAGGATTTGCATGTATCAATGAGTCCTCTGCCCCGGTATCAATTAAGGCTCTGACCTCTTGTGTGTTTCCCCGATTGCCAAAATTATTTCACTTTTACATGAGACCATCTGTCCACTTTAATGTGTGCCGTTGTTACCAGAGTTTGACCCTCATCCTATTCGTATTTGGAGTGTATGTATTTGGATTCCCTTTCTACCATTGCACTCACCATCTTTCTTAAATCCGCATAAATTGGCTGGGCCCTGTTTTTTATATAGCCAATACATTTCCTGTGTTTCAATCTCATCAATATCTTCCTGCAGTACTCAATCTTTCAGCAAAGCTAGAAACATATCCTTTCTGGATACGCAAGAGTCTCGGCTACCAAACCTCTTCCCAGGAGTCGTCTTTCACTTTGCCCCTCCCTCTCTCGCTCTCTCAGTTGTTCCTCTGTTTTTTCCCATTCCCCTAGATCTGCCAATTGCCTAATAGCATCCACCACCTCATCCTTTATTTTACCAGTCATTCTCACTAATAGGGTCATCATAATGTTTTTATATGCTGGAGAGGCCGTTTGAATAAGATTGTTTCTAGCAGAAACAGATGGGTTTACCAATTCCATGCGTTCGAGAGTTTCTACATGAATAGCTTCTGTCATAGCGTGTTCCCTTAATCTTTGAATGGCCTCTTTCAGTGTGTACCATTTTTTCTATTCAGTCGGCCAATCTGACGTAATCAGATACAAAATTGTCCGTCAGCAAAGCTTTATAAAAGATGGCTTGAAATGTGTACTTTCAAAGCCATCTTTTATAAACCTCGAAATATCTCGAGGAATCCCCAGGTTCGCCGAGGGTTAAAGACGCCTCGGCGACCTGGGGAAACAAAGGGACAGTAACTGCCTCTGGTGACCTCTCGCGCGAGGGGTCACCAGAGGCAGTTACTGTGACTGACGGGAGTGGCAGCCAGGCACAGCGTCGCTGTGGTTGGCTGCCACTTCTGTCAGATCGCCTGACTTCATGGCAGGCGCCTCTCCCGTCGCGGCTGCGGCCGCGACGGGATAATGCATCCTGCCAATGTTGCGGGCGGTGGGACGGGGCCCCGGCAGGGCCCCGGCTCAGCCCCACTTTTTGGAGACTGCCGGGGCCCGGCCCCGGCAGGCCCCGGCCCACTTTAAGCACTGCCTGGGTATCACTGATCAGGCCCTGGCCTGCATGACCTCGCTCCTCTCTTATCGACCCTCCCTGGTCCAACTTCGGTCCTTCCTTTCCTCTATCTCACTCTCTACCTGTCGTGTTCCCCAGGGGTCTAACTTCTCTCCCTGGCTGTTCAACCAATACCTAGCACCTGTCACCCATCTCATTGCCGCTATCTGCTCCAACTTTCAGTGCTATGCTGATGACAATAAGCTTGTTTTCAAGCTCCCCTCTGCCACCTCTTCTCCTTGTCTCATCTCTGACTGTCTGACTCCTATCCAGGCGTGGTATGCCACCAACGATCTCTGCCTTAATGCCAGTAAGACAGAGATTCTCCTCATCGGAACACCTACACCCTCCTTTCCTGGTACTCTCTGGCCGGCCTCGCTTGGCCCTCTTCCTGCTCCCACCTGTGAGGCTAAGAACCTTGTGGGTCATCTTCGACTCCACACTCTCCTTTTCTCCTCACAACTCTAACGTCTCTAAGAAGTCAAGCTACCAACTGCACCTCCTCAGAGGTATTCTTCCTTTCCTCCCCTTCCACCAGAAGCTCACTGTCTCTAGAGCTCTAGTTCTCTCTAGGCTAGACTACTGCAATAGCCTCTTTCTAAATCTGCCTGCTTCTACTCTCCGCCCTCTGCAACCTCCAGAAAAGGACTGCGAGACTTGTCCTTGGCCTCAAGCCCAGGGATTGTATCTCTCCAGCACTGAAATGCACTTCCAGTGGCTGCAAGTATTAAGTTTGAGACGTTCTGCATTGTCCACAAGGTCTTCTGGGGCCTGGGTCCAAACGAGTGTCTGAGGGCGCCTCGAGACAGGGAGGGCTCAACAAGGCCAGATGGACGATGGTCCCACTATGGCAGCCCTGCATCACATAGCGTAGGGGAGGCGGATAGATCCCAAGAAGCCCTGTACATGGCAAACTCTGTATCAAATCACCTGCCCATGCATCCATCCATCATTCCCTCATCCCGGGATCAAAATGCCTGAATAATTACTCACATGACATTAGAAACATCCATTGAGTCTGTGCGTTATGCAGCCTGCTAAATCCACAGTGCCCCAGCCCGTAATTCCAGTGTTGTGAAGTAACATGTATTTGGGAACGGACGGCCTCATCGCCCACGTAGCTATTGCGCATCCCAAACTATTCATATCAATCATTGCTCCCTCGCCATGGGCCCTGTCTCAAGGACATAGAACAATAGAACGTTACATTTGCAGTCAGACCTGTGGGCATCTCCTCGCCGCTAGCTGGAAACCGAAAGCGCCGCCCTTCGAATTCCTCATTTGCAACATCACGTCGAAAAGGCATCTGTGGCCGTTTGAAATCACTAATTATCCCATCGAGTGCGGCTGTGTGTGAAAATGGCAACTGCCTTCACCCACGAATGGGACGCCCCGCCCGTCGTTGCAACTCGGTACAGTGATGCATGAGGGCCCACCGTCACTCGAGTACTACGTTCCACTGACCCTTCACAAGTCTGTTCGCGACTGCACAGATAGTATGTGAAACAATGGGACCACAGCAGAATGAACATATCAACCAATCTTACACGGCCATCGGGTACAAATACATGATTGCAATAGCAAGATACAATTCCCCGATTTGCAGCGTTGTGCGCGGGACGTGCTCGGCCAAAGGGGAGAGCAGTTTGCACAGGTGGAATCAATCACCACAGGTGGAGGCCATACAGCCTGAAAACACATAAATTGCACAGCCAGTCTCCTCCCACAACCACACCGAAATGCTACCGGCAGGACTCGCGATGTTGGCCCTGGGGGACCTGATAGCACTGCAAGTGCTCCGACTCCAAGAAGTAGACGAACACCAACTACAACCAGCCGCACGGAGGAGACGCAGGAGGAGGAGGAGGCCAAGGCAGGGCCAGCAAGGCCCACCAGCACAGCCACTACCACCACGCAGGCAGCCCGCAATTCAACGCCTCCGAGCACATCCATTCAACCTCACTGATGAGCAGATCCACACCCTCTACCGTCTGGACCGGGACACCATAGCCGCCATTGTGGACATGACACAGGCTGACCTTGTCAGCATGATAGATAGCCCAACCGCCATCCCACCCCTACTGAAGGTGGTGTCTGTACTACACTTCCTGGCCACAGGCACCTACCAGCACACAGTCGGACAGTTGCATGGCATTTCTCAGCCACTGTTCTCACGGACACTATTGCAAGTGCTCGATGCCCTCCTGAAGCACGCAGACGACTACATCTCTCTACCACGCTCGGAGCAGGAAATTACCAACACAAAAGTGGGATTCCATGCACTTGCCGGCATACCGGGTTGCATTGGTGCCATCGACTGCACCCATGTTGAATTGGTCGTCCCACATGCCATGGAGGCCCAGTACCGCAACCGAAAACAATTTCATTCCCTGAATGTACAGATGGTGTGTGACTCCAACAGGATCATTACACATTGTTGTGCCCGATTCCCTGGATCAACCCATGATTCTATGGTCTTGAGGAACTCTACAATACCACGCTACATGGAACGACACGCAGGGAACAGATCCTGGCTACTCGGTGAGTCTCATTACATGCATGATGATGTGGGGTATGTGAATTGTCAATGACCTGCCAGGAAGGGGGGGGGGGTGTGCGTACGTATCAATGGCATTCCACATCATACGTTTCTCGTCCACATACAGGTGATGCTGGATATCCACTGAAGAGATGGCTCCTCACACCAGTCCGGAACCCACGGGACCAGCATGAGGAGGACTACAACCATGCCCACTCACGTACCCGTGTAGTCATAGAACAGGCATTCGGCCTACTGAAGACCCGTTTCCGCTGCCTCAGCAGGTCTGGCGGGGCACTCCTGTACCGCCATGAGAAGGTTGCAAAGATGGTCATGGCATGTGTCATGCTCCACAACATGTGCGTACGTAGAAATGTGCCCATGCCCCCTGACGCAGAACTGCAAGCACCTGATGATGGTCATGATGAGGGTGGGGATGTGGCAGCACCTCATGGAGTCTGCGAGGCACCGGAGGGCCGTGACATTCGTCAGCATCTCATTGATGTATGCTTCTAGCACTCACGCCTGGTGGCTGATACATGGACACGGGACTCGTGGCACTGCGTGTGTCTGGGACATGCACAATATGGACTGTACGCCTATGATGGCCTAGTACACAAAGATCAATGTCCACACTTCTCATTGGTTGATCGTGCACTTTTTATGGCATATGTGATATCATGTTGAACACCCTATCGACCCGCCACCCAAGTGAGCCCAACACACCCCCTCCACCCTCCTACCTCCCCCCCGAACACCAGTGTCCAAAGATGCTCATTGTCAGTGGGCTGTCGCTATTGCATGCCCCCTCTGCGGGTATCAGGGGCACCCCTGCCTGTGGAGCGCAGGTTCCTTCCAGATCTACGTTGGGGGCTGCCCTGGACGGAACTTGCAACGGATGATGTGTCTGCCTGCTCACGTCCATGCATGTCCCTAAGGGTTTGCGAGAGCTCAGTGAGCACACGGCGCACTGCGGCAAGTTCGGCACATACGTCTTTGGACGTCGCATGCAGTTCCCCCCTCAGGCTCTCAGTGCTACTCTCCATTTGGACTCTCAGGCTCTCGGTGCTACTCTCAATTTGTGCCCTTAGCGTCTCTGTACCTCTCTCCATTTCTGCCCTAAGTGTCTCTGTTGATGTTTCTATGTCTGCCTTGGTGCCCCCACATTCATCGGCATGGCCCTTGAGGAGTGTGGCCATTTGCTGCTGTTGGACGATTAACTTGTCGAGGGACTGTTGCCTCTGCTGGGCCATGGCCATTTGCGGTGGTGTCACAGAGGGGCTGTTGTCCTCATGTTGCCTTGCCACAGGGCTTGTGGGGGATGGCCAGTCGTCGTCTTGTGGCTGCACCTGCGTGGTATCCTCATGTTGTACGGGATGGGACAGACAGGGGGATTGGGACAGGTCATGGATGGATCTGACCTCGACATCCCCGTCTTCTGTGTCCGAGCATGCTGCCATCAATGGGGTGTCACCTATGGTGCTGCTGCCACCAGAGGCAGTGCCTTCTGTGGCATCCATTGGGGGGACCTGTGGTGGTGGTGTTGTGGCCATGCTGGCTGCTGGGGTGCCTGTTGATGTTCCCTCCTCTGTGCTGCCACCTGATTTGTGCTGCTGCCGTGTCTTGATGCGTGCAGCTGAGGTGGAGGGTCTCTGGCCGTTGGTCTTGGCCCTCTTTGCAGGTGTGCTGGTAGGGGTGTCCTGTAGCTCGTCGTTTGGATCAGACCCTGTGGTGGAGTAAAGGAGGGCGAGGGTTATTGATGGGTCAGTGGGAATTGGAATGGCATTGTATCACATGCATTGGGGTGGTACCTGAGGGTGATTTGGGTCGGGGTCTTGGAGGTGCTTTGATTTGTGTGTGGAGTGAGGGTGCAGTTGTTTGGCAGCCTGCAGTTAGGGTGTGCCTGCTGCACGTGTAGTGCGTGTATTAGGGGTTTTTAATTATTTATGTATTTATTGTGGGTTTTGACGTGCGCTTTCAGGCCGATGTGTGTGGACATTCTCCTGGACATGTGTTTCTGTTGCACTATGTGGACGCATGGTACTTCACATGGTTGGACTTTGTGGATTTGGCATTGTTTTATCTGGCCCACCTACCTGAATCTTCGGATGTCTGCACTCCTTTCTCCATCCCTCCGACTCCCTCTATGCTCTCCATTCCGATGGTGGAGGCACAGATTTCTTCCCAGGGGGTCAACTTGATGGGTGATTCAGGACCTCCCCCGGTGGCTGTGGCAATGTTGCGGTTGGCAGAGAGTACTGCGGACGCGTATCCGCAGGTCGTCCCATCGCTTGCGGCATTGCTGTGGGGTGCGGGGTGCGGTCCCCACCGCACTTACCCGCTGTGCCACCAGAGCCCATATGGCCTTCTTGTTTGCAAGTGCCGTCCTGGTCATTTGCGTGGAGAAGACGACGGCTGCATTCTCCTGGAGGGTCTCTGTTAGCACGGTGAGTTCCTCACGGGAGAAGTGGACCTGCCGCTTGCGGTCGCACGCTTTCTTCGCTACTTTTCCCATTTTTCGTGGTTTCGCTAGGGTGGTTGACGGGTTGGGGTGTGTTTCAGGGTAGTGATTTTAGTGGTTGTGTGGTTTTGGTGTTTTTATAGGTGTACGCCGGGATGTTTCCCGTTCCGGGCCCATGTTTTAACTTCCGTTTCCGTATATTTCCGGGCACCGTACTTTCCGGTAGGCGCACACTGCGGTGACCGCTAAGAGGGGTGGCGGTATTGCACCTAGGGCGCCGTACGGCGGCGGTGTGGGCCGTTTTGGGGTCATTTCCGCCATCGCGGACTTTGCACTTCCGCCGTGGCGTGGTGCTCGTGCCCGATGGGTCGGAATGGGCCGCACTTTGCTCCTTCGTACAATGGCGGAAACGCTATTTACGCTGTGGCGCTCCGGTCAGTCGCTTTCCGCCAGGGTCGTAATGAGGGCCCCTGTTTTTTTAGAAGGCTCACATTGCTCTGAACTATTATTGTATCCATAAACAAGGTATCAGAAAGTAATCTACAGATATAAATGCATAAACCACAGAAGACTGTGCAACGATGGAAACATGTGCAGTAAATATGAGTAGAAGTATTCATCAAAAATTATAAATCATTCATTATGTTACCTGTTCACATAGTATTTCTATGTACTGGATGATCGTTTGGAAAACATCGTTTGGAAAACATATAATATACACACATTTTACAAAATAGTGCAATACATTAGAATAATTGGGCCCCAATAAACTACTCACCGGGTTCAGCGCATGCTCAAATTTAGTAGGAACAGCATCGGGTATTAATTTGCGATGGAATCTGGGGTGACCCGTTTTAGTGAACTTGGGCTGTTCGTAAATTTCTTCACAGAAGTGCACGCTGCAGACGCGAATCGATTGCCCCTCATGTCAGCCAAGACATTGCTGGCTCTACATCCCATCTCGGACATTGGAAAGCTGCAGTTGGACAGCCATATTTTTACTAAATTGATATCCCTCGGAAAGACATGCAGGACTGTACTTCCACTTTTGGCATGGCTGACATTGGGGCAACCAAACACGATACACAAAGGCATTGATGGATTGTCCTTATGATCCGTTAATAAAAACAACAAAGAATCTATGTCAAAATAATGTGAGTACTTGTTACGCTCACCTTAGCTCTGCAGGAGCGCCTGGAAACCTCTACTTCACTGGAATCTGCGCAGGGATCTTCTGGAGCTGGGGTCTTATGGGCATGGGGGCTGCTCTTGGAATGAGGACACACGGCTGAGTATAATGGAAACAGTGCTGACAGATCCCTCCCCTCCACCTGATGCCCTCTCTGACTTCCCAAGACCCTTGTTGGTTGTGCTCACCTTATTTATATGGCAGGGAAGCTCTCCATTCTGCTTTTTCTCTAGCAGGGGCGCGAGTGGGGGTGGAACCAGTTACTTCACTGGTTGTGTGATTCGGGTCCAGGCCCAGACCTGCTGTGGCGTGGATCAGTGTCCTTTGTTTGATGGGGGGCAAGCTGGCTTGTCATTGTCCTCTTCATGTGTGCTGCGCTGTTCTCTGCACTTTAATGCTTGCAAGTCTTTCTTTATAGCCTTGCTTGTTCTTTGTGTGGTTCTTTGCACTTTACTGCTTGTAAGGCCTCTCTCTCTCTGTGCATCTCTCTCCGTGTGCGTTACCTTCTTCTCTGTTCTTTTTGTGCGCGTTGTTTTTATGGGCGTTTAGGGTCTTGCAGGCGACACCCTTTCTGCGCGCGTTGTTTCCATGAGCATTAAAGTCTTACATGCACTGTCCTTTCGGTGGGTGCTGCTTTCGTGAGCTGTAATGTTCTGCACGCGTTGCCTTTTCTGTGCGCGTTGCTTTCGTGAGCTGTAATGTTCTGCGCGCGTTGCCTTTTCTGTGCGCGTTGCTTTCGTGAGCTGTAATGTTCTGCGCGCGTTGCCTTTTCTGTGCGCGTTGCTTTCGTGAGCTGTAATGTTCTGCGCGCGTTGCTTTTTCTGTGCATGTTGCTTTCACTCAAGGGTTTTTCCTGTTTTCCTTTTCTTTGCAGGATCGGCCGGAGCCATGATGCTGGGTAGTCAGATGGAATTGCCAAGGAACTCCGGATGAACGTCGCAGGACCAGGATACTGGATGGAATCACCAGATGAGTATTATCGGCTGCCGTGGGTCGGGTTCGTTGTAACTTGAGTAACTCTGTTTTATTTCTTGCAGGAGCTGGTGCCGGTGAGTGTTATGCTGCGCGAGCATAGTAACGCAAAGCAGGGGCTCCATGCCTGGGTGTGGCTTATATAGCCAACCACACCCAGAAACATGTCAGCAACCTACTGTGACTGCTTGGCACTAATTCTCTTCCATGTTGGAGGTACAGTAAGTGGTTGGGTTTCCTAGGTACCCTAATGGGAAGAGAACTTGGCACCAGGTGCGCCAGGACTGGGTCCATCTGACCCTTCCTTTAACCCTTTGTGGATTGATTATGTCATTCCTCCTGAAATGTTGTGCCAACTTATGTGCCCAAATGGGGACAGGTGCGTGTGGGTGCTGTAGGGTTGGTAGTTGTGACAGTACTACAGCCAACATAAACTGAGAACATGCCCTACGAAATATTAGATTTGGAAGCAATACTGAGTAATGTTATGTGATTTGAGGATAAGATATGTCAATTATAACGCGCATGGACACAGGTGTTTCTAGGAGCCACAAGACAACAAAGGGAAGATAGGGGAAAGACGAGACAAACAATCCTACAAGGGCTTGTGTCATTCGGTTCATGTAAGTGTAACAACGCAAAGTGCATGGTGAAGTGATAGAGGGGAAGTGCGAGGGAGAGGGTAGGGGGAAGTGGGATCAGGGCAGCATGACACAGAGTAAGTGCAGTCATAGCAGTCCTGCTCAGGGTAAATGCAAGGAGGCCATTCAAGAGGGAGGCACCTGCAGAGGAGAGAGATCTAATACCCACTCTGTCTAGAGAAGTGTCTAACCCTCATAGAGTTGGAGGTAGCAGAGCGAGGGGCTATAGAAGGAAGGTATTTCGAAAGAGAGTTGGATGTAGTGCGGGCCTCGGCCCCAGGAATGCTTGCGGATGATGCACAGGGTCTTAAACTTGATATTTGTAGTCACTGGGAGCCAGTGAAGAAATGTCAGGGCTGGAGAGATACAGTGCCTGGACTTGAGACAAAGGATAGGTCTTGCAGTCCTGCTCTGGATTAGTTGCAGAGGGCGAAGAGTAGAACAAGGCAGATTGAAAAAGAGGCTGGTGCAGTAATCCAGCCTAGAGAGAACCAGGGCTCTCAAGACAGTGAGCTTCAGTGGTAAAGTGAGAAATGGTAGAATACCTCCGAGGAGGTGCCACTGAAAGTGGTCCTTCTTGGCACGATCCGTCAGGCGTGTATAGAAGGAGAGAGTGGAGTTGAAGATGACACCTGGGTTTTTTGCCTCACAGGAAGGTGAAGATAGAGGGCCCAAGGAGGGTGGCCAGAATGAGAGATGGAAAGCAGGAGCAAGGGTACCAATGAAAAGGATCTCAGTTTTACTGGCAATAAGGAAGAGATTGTTTGAGGCGCAATAATCCTGAATGGCGGAAAAACACTCAGGAATGAGAAAGGGAGGAGAGGAGGCTGAGGGCATAGCCTGAAAGAGAGCTGAATGTCATCCGCATAAGACTTAAGGTTAGAAATGAAGGTATAGATGAAGTGGCCCATGTCCTAGTTGCAGAGAAAAAAGTACACAGGACGGTTAAAAATGGTATAGACTTTTTGCATATATTAAATTGAAAACATGGTGTACATTGTGTATAAAGCTATAGAAAGTGGCAGAGCAGAGAACATTTGACACTAAGGAAAACAATAGTAAAAGTTGACTAACCGTTAGTTTGAAGAGCAGATGAGCCGATTCAGCAAGCAATGAAAAAAGTGGATAGATGGCGATATCCTAGTCGATGCACCATAAATATGTTGGGTATTTTGTGTAGATTTGGGGCCTAGCGGTATTTTCTTACCACCAAAAATAAAGTAATTTAGCAATAATCACTCCTTGCATTCAGATTGGGTTTGGTATTATAGTGGTATCGTGGCTATGCATTATTTCAGTACACAGATAGATTTAGTTGGTATGCATTTTGTTGTGGTATATTGATGAGCATAATTTCTTTGTTTTATTTGTGGCCTCAACATACAAAACCCCTTTCTTTTGTTTAGATTGTTCTTGTGATCTCTAGAGGCCTCAGGCTTCTACATTATTCAATAACACCACATTTTCATATGGAGTGCCACTTATGGCTGTTATCACTGATTTATCTACACCAGTGAGCTATGCTTCCATAAAGTATTCACAATAACATGTGGTGTAATCAATAATTTATTTACATTAGTGAAACTATTTCCAGAGGCCTCTCTCTCTGCTGACTCATGTACGTCCAGCAGACTATCAGATTGTGTTCCACTCAGAAGTCACACACACATATACACTGAGTGGAACCACGCACACAGCTATTTATAATTACTCATAACATAACTTTTTCCACATGGGATGCTTGGCATATATTACTTAATAACCTCCCCTTTTATCAGGTGATATGGGCTAACTGCACCAGAGAAAAACAGAAGCAAATAGAAGCCTTTACGCAGATTGTGATTTACATCAGTTTCATTTAAAAAATCATACATTACCAGTTTTGCGAGGCAGTCTTTTCTAGAAAAACATAAGAGAAACAATTGCAAAATACATGGCATTTCATTAGATTCTTTGCAACAATAAAAATAACAGTGCATCAGTTGACTTGCGTTTCTGAATGACAACATTAGAATGCAGCTATCGCTACGCTGCCTGACTGAAATAGATTTCATTCACACACCGCACTCTCACTTTGTATAAGATAATTACCAGCAAATTGTAGCTGTTCAGCACGCAAACTCTCTGGGCTGGTCGCTTTCTTTAAATGGCTCAGGGCTTCCTTTTAGAGCACCCGGCGAGGACATGCAGTTCCAATCTGCACGCTTTTGTCCTCAAGCCGGTGCTAATTGACAGGAATCTCCAGCCTGTGAAGGTCAGCAGTGCACTGGAACGACGCCCCTCAATCAGGCAACCCCACAGCAACTCCCGCCAAGTCCTCACCGAAGCTGTGCAAAATGTCTTCTTTCTCCCCGGGCTGCTTCAAGAGACCTCTGTTACAGCCCCTAACCTGATGCCTGCCCAATAAGAATCCACTATGTCATACCCTCCTTCTTCAAACAATAGCTCACTTTTCAGTAAGAAACTATATCCACTAATTTCCTGCTTATCTGAGTTTTGTTTCCTGAGCAAGGACCGTGAAAAGCACAGAGAAAGAAAATAAAATTCTGAATGTCGGTTTAAAATGAGTTTCAGCCTGCCTCATTTTTGCACATGGAGAACACATTCTAATATTAAGAAGTTAGAATCATGTTAGTACTGTTAATTATATTAGTTCATTCATCCTCTAATGTGTCTCCTGCAACAGAGGCATTTGAGGTGAGAAAAGAAAAAAAAAATGGTGTGTTTTTAAATGTGAAAAAAAATGATGTGTTTTTGACTGAGTAGCCTGTCTTCATTTACATATCCATATGTTACACCGGCAACACATGGCTTGCTGTACCGCATTATAGCAATACATTGATCCCATGCAGTGGCGCTGCACTCCAAAAATACGCTATATATTGATCCCATGTAGTGGCGCTGCACTCCAAAAACACGCTATACATTGATCCCATGCAGTGGCGCTGCACTCCAAAAACACGCTAAATAATCCTACAGACCCCCACATCCCGCCAGTGAAGCCCCCTTGCGAGCGCACGTGCAAAGGCACAAACTAACATTGATACTGGAGGGTGGGTGGATGAGGGGAGCGAAATAGGCCCAGAACACATTGAAAGGACACAGATATGTTGGTTGCAGGGACGGGGTCTTTAAAGGGGGTGTGGAGACACTGGGTCTAGGGAGACCATGTGGTCAAGGGTCCCCGTGCCAAAGAGCCCTTTGAGGTGTACATGGTGTTTGGCACCTTCAGGCTTCCCACCCAGCCAGCCCCCTTGCGAACGCACATCCAGAGGTGTGAACTGCCATTGATACCGGAGGGTGGATTGATGTGGATGAGGGGAGCGCAATAAGCCTCATTACAAGTCAGCCGGTCTGGAAACAACGGTGGCGGTAAATCCGCCACCAGCATTGTTTCCAGACTGGCTGATTCCGAGTCCTGCAGGCCGCCAGGTCTGACCTGGCGGAAATAACACCACCCACCTGAAGGCGGACATGGAAACACCGGCTCCGTCATTGACGGAACCAGTGTTTCCATTGTCCTGGGAATGGGGACTTACAGAATTCCGCCTCCAGAATTACTGGGTCACCAGGGTTGTAATGCCCCGGTCATTCTGTCAATCACGGAGGGAGGTGGAATGGTATTACCAGTCCGGCGGCAGCCTGCCGGTATTTCCGGCACGGCTAATGCCGGACTCATAATGAGGCCCACGGTCTTCAAGGGAGAGTCTGGAGATACCGGCTCTGGGAAGGCCATGTGGTCAATGGTCCCCGTGCCAAACAGCCCTTTGAGGTGTTCATGGTATTTAGCACCTTCAGGCTTCCCACCCAGTCCGCCCCCTTGCGAGTGCACGGCCAAATGTGCGAACTGCCATTGATACTTGAGGGTGGATGGATTTGGATGAGGTGAGCACAATAGGCCCGGAACACATTGAAAGGACACTGAGATATGTTGATTGCAGGGACAGGGTCTTCAAAGGGGAGTCTGGAGATACTAGGTCTGGGGAGGCCATGTGGCCAATGGTCCCCGTGCCAAAGACCCTTTTAAGGTGTACATGGTGTTCGGCACCTTCAGGCTTCCCACCCAGCCAGTCCCCTTGCGAGCGCACATCCAAAGGTGCGACCTGCCATTGATACCGGAGGGTGGATGGATGTGGATGAGGGGAGCGCAATAGGCCTGGAACACATTGAAAGCACACAGATACGTTGATTGTAGAGACAGGGTCTTCAAGGGAGAGTCTGGAGATACCGGCTTTAGGGAGGCCATGTGGTCAATGGTCCCCGTGCCAAAGAGCCCTTTGAGGTGTATATGGTATTCAGCACCTTCAGGCTTCCCACCCAGCCAGCCCCCATGCGAGCGCACGGCCAAAGGTGCGAACTGCTATTGATACTGGAGGGTGGATGGATTTGGATGAGGGGAGCGCGATAGGCCCGGAACACTTTGAAAGGACACAGAGATATGTTGATTGCAGGGATGGGGTCTTCAAAGGGGAGTCTGGAGACACTCGGTCTGGGACGGCTATGCGGTCAATGGTCCCCGTGCCAAAGTGCCCTTTCAGGTGTACACGGTATTCAGCACCTTCAGCCTTACCACCCAGTCATCTCCCTTGCGAGCGCACGATTAAAGGTGCAAACTGCTGTTGATAACGGTGGGGGGGTGGATGTGGATGAGGGAAGCGCAATGAGCCCGGAACACATTAAAAGGACACAGAGATATGCTGATTGTAGAGACGGTGTCTTCAAGGGAGAGTCTGGAGACACCGGGTCTGAGGAGGCCATGTGATCAATGGTCCATGTGCCAAAGAGCCATTTGAGGTGTACCTTCTATTCGGCACCTTCAGCCTTCGCACCGACCCAGCCAGCCCCCTTGCAAGAGCACGGCCAAGGTGCGAATTGCTGTTGACAACGGTGGGGGGATGGATGTGAATGAGGGGAGCGCAATAGGCCAGTAAACCTGTTGAAGAACACCAATAATTCACTATCCTCTTATATGTTTGTACACGCTGTGCACCTACAAATATTTTCCACCCACTTTCATAATGACTCATTTAAAAAAAAAAAAAAAAGTAATACTTTTTTAAAGTGGGTTTCAATGACAAGCTACAAATTGTACTGCTGCGGTGTAGGTACTGTATGCATATATCCGTGGTATTGTCCCGAGCCACTTGGGAATTTTTCATGAATGGTGCGAACCTCACAGGCAGGTATTACTCGTAGAACATGGAATCCCAGTCTTCCATTCATCCACCATGTAAATGCATGGTAGGCCACAAGCCTGCACCACCTGTGAAAGAGATACAGAAAATGTTTACTGGAATGAACCTAATATTTAATGTATTATGTTGTAAATATCTTTTTAAATGTAAGGCACTGTGAGCCATTAAAAAGTAAATTTCCGTTGAAAGCACTAACAGCGCTTGGGATATCAAGTGGGGACCAATTGAAATTGTGAACTCCTGTTTGATAAAAAAACAGTTGGGAAGATGGTGGCACATTTTTATTTTTTCTTCCAAGTGAAAGTAAGGCAATTGTTTGGACGTAGATGCTAAAGCTGAATATTGGGGTTTGAGATTAGAAAAAAAATGTATTCAATGTAAATTAAAATGCTTTTGTCACTGACCCATAGATAGAAGTTACACTGATATAGGGGAACAACATGAAATGTTAGCCACCTCGGTTATCAAACACACGCCATATATTGAGTTAAGTTACTCATCACTTTGATTACGTGGGCAAACTGTAGAATGAAGTTCGTGCATAAGGACCACCAGCATTCGCAACCCGGATCTTGTAAGGCAGGCTGCCCTGAAGTCATGCAGCTCAGTAACACGTAATGGTGGTGTGTCTTCTTCAGCAATGTAGGCCAAGCAGACAGAGTTTTCTCGGCAACAGCAGTTCTCCAACACACTTGGCATAACCTCACAACGACAGCAGGTACACAAGGTGGAAACGTCCTCCATGCGACTGGTTCAGGCTCTGGTGATTTGATTGTCGCAACTGGCATCTGATTCCCCATGGTCTCGACTTTTTTCTCTTTCACGGATTTCCTCTTCTGAATATTTCTGGTTGTACATGTACAGATGAATATTGGCCATAGATCCTGAATATTGAAAAAGTACATAATCAACAGTGGGATAAATAGAAATGTGTTGGTTTGTATACATTAATGCACTGAGGTTTCACATGAGAATGTAAACGAAAAACAAGCAAAAAAACAGCCATGTTAAAAAATACAATTGTGCAAAGGCAGGATTAATCGGAAAACATTTTTAAAAAATCAAGGATGCATGTAAAGAACATGCCATGTTAAAGTATAATTAAAATATGGTTAAGCTACTAATGAGTTAATTATTTTATGGCAGCATAAGCACCCGCTGCAAATGTATAAAGTACTTGGCAGATAGCTGAACAGAGCTCATACAAATCAGGCAGACTCGAAAAGAAATGCACAGACACAAAAGAAACTCCAACGATGTGTGATCAGAAAGGCTTTGTTTACATTTGTGAGGAAAGCAGCATCTTGGCATTTACATGCAGACGCGTCAATAGGTGGCGCAGAGGATGTTCACATGAGATGTGCATTGGCGTGGTGAACAGGGGCGCAAGAGTATAGTGATGTCAGCTTGAGTGATATGATTTAGTGCCATAATGGCACTTGAATTTAGGGTGATAGAGCAACGGATAAGATTTCCACAAGATGGTGGTGCCCAGGTAGACGTTTTTGCCGGTATAAAAGTGAGGAAAACTAAGGTAAGGCGCATAGTATTTTTTTTTAAGATGGACCGATATACGATGGAACACACATGCCAGATCGATTGGGACAATAACAATTATGAGCGAACTAACCATTTAATTACTATACCGATTACCCTCCTGTCAGTATTCAGAGAGAATCCCTTTCCCTTCTTTGAAACTGTCTGTCCTATACATTCCTTAACAAGGTGGGTTGTATTTTGTTGTGTGCTAGAAATGTCTGTTGTGATAATAATAAAGTAGATATTTGTAACTAACCTTGACTGGTCAGTCCCTTTTATCATTGGGTATTAATTATATTGTCACTGTGGTGCAACTAACCAACGATCCATGACTTAGCGGAGGGTAAGTCTGCCGTTCCTTCCATGTTACCAAAATTGGACAAGGGGGTTTATAATTTGCTTCTGTTTCCAATCTGTTTGGATGCCTTCTGGGTTACGAGAGGTGTGGGGCTGATTGATGGTTTATAAACCGATATCCATCCCTGGACCACTGTTGCCCCAGAAGTTAATTTGTCGTCACGCTAACATGCAAGCGAAGTGGGGCTCCTGAGAACCAGGGGAGGGGCTCCCAGGACTTGAGGGTGAGAAACAGAGGACAATAATCTGCAAAACAAACATCCAAGAAAGAAGTGGGCGGTCCCCTAAGACTGTGAGTCAGAAGCGACATATCACAGGAAGGGATTCCCAGATTGAGGGTTATAAAACCCATATCCTCCAAGGAGAAGCGATTCTGTTGTTGCTATACATTTTCCTTAGTTGGCCCACTTGCATAACAATTCCTAATAAAGTTGTATCTTTTAAAACCAAAATTTCTGTGTCTGCTTCATATTCAGTTAAACCTAGGTTTATTGTTCATAGATTGAAATGTGTTTAATTATTTAGAGCATGGAAAGTCTCACGTGAGGTGTGAGGACCACGATTAATGACTGAGGAGTAGGAATAGTGATGGAGTTGGAATATTGACCGGGAAATGGGAATGATGAGTAAGCAATAGTAATGATAGCTGATGCATGAGTTGTGATGAGGAGCATTAATGTATTAGGATGAGAGAACAAATGAGGGGAAGGAATGAGAAACCAGGGATAACGCAAGGAGGACCAATGGTAATATCCTAAAATGTGTGAGAAGGAGGAACGAAGAGGGGGGACTGGTGAGTGATGACGAGGCTGGTGAGTTAAAAGGACAAATGAGGCATATGAGTGTGAGGGAGATGTGAGGATGTGTAAACAGTACTGGGCACCATGTCTGTGGCGAGGGGAATTGAGTGTGGGGCAGTGACAGCGACCATGGGTGACATGGATCCATTTTGATATGGACTCAGTGACAACTGCACATGTAGAAAGAATAAAAGGGGGGAAATTGTTGAGCATTAGGAACTGTGGGTTGCCACGTCTGTTAATGTTTCAAATCTCGAATGCACTGACAGCCGGTGGGTAGAAATTGGAAGGCGCATGCTTGTGGTGCCTAATACGTATGTCCTTGTAGCTTTGTTTTAGTTTCTACTCCTTTGGCGCTGGTGCTAAAATTAATATACAAATGCGTCTTGTCCCCACTCAGCTGAGTAGGTAGGTATGGTCCACAAGATTCATTGTTTTTTTATTCATTTTTATTGGGTTTCTTCAATTTCTCAATGAATTGTTCAACTGTTCCTAATACAGTAAATTGTCACGGTGTATTTGCATTGTTTTTCAGGTGGTGCTGACACGTGTTTCGTCTTTATCAAGGCTGGTAGGTGTTTGTCCTTAGTAGGGTTGTGATTGGAGCGAAGAGGGGACTCTTAATCCCCAACGATGTCCAGAGTTACTGGGGAGCAGAGGTTTTAAGCCAAGGCTCCTGGTAGTAATGATGAGTCCAATCACAACCCTACTAAGTCCGTTTTTTCAATGTGCTGGCCCCATCGTTAACTAGAGCATGGTAGAGGGGAGCGGACAGAGTGTAATAGAAAGTGACCGACTCACGTCCCCTTATGACACTGCTCTGTTTACATAGCGCCTACGGTGCCACTACCTGCTACCGGAAGTGAGCGAAAGACAGTACAGGAATTTCCGGTGACGTCGCCGTCTGGACTCCATTAGGGCTGCAGCTGAGCAGATCCTATTCACAGTATAGTGTAGACAGCAGAGCTAATAACAGCTGCTCCCCCTTTGGCTCCACCGCACCCCGGGGCTCACCCCCCTGCCCCCACCTGCACCGCCCCCCCCCCACGGTCCCAACCATTTCCCCCTCTAGCCCCGCCGCCTCCCACCACGGCCGCTCTCGGCGAGGAAACTCTGGCCTCTGCTTCCTGCTCCTCCTCATCTGACTCGGACACCGGCGGCGCTTCCCCGCCCCCGCGGAAGAAGCTGCGAGCATCGGTGGCGGAGGGCGCAGGAGAGCCCGGGGCTTCATCGGCAGCAGCAGGCCCCGCCGCCCAGGCCGCCTGCCCCGGCCCGCTCCCCCCCTCCCGCGGCAGCCCCCGCAGCCTTAGCCCGCAGAGCGCCGCCGCCATGCAGGCCAACGGGGCCCAAGCGCCGGGGGGACAAGGGGCGCAGGAGCCGGGGGCGCAGAACGGAGAGGCACCACCCGAGCCGGCTCATGCCAACGGGCTGCTGAGTCTCAACAACAGCAACAACCTGAACCTCAATAACAACGGGGTCACTCCTGCCGCTTCCTCCTCTGGCAACGCCACAGAGCTGGGGGTCGCTCTTAAGAAGAAGAAGCGCCTGTCACAGTCCGACGAGGATGTCATCCGCCTCATCGGCCAGCACCTTAACGGGCTGGGGCTCAAGTGAGTGCTGGTGCTCGGGGTGACAGGAGATGGGTCTGACTGATCAAAGCCTTCGCACACTGTCAACATCGCACCCCACACCTCCCATATATATGCCTCGGGCACCCTGCGACCCCTTTCAAACGCGGATTTGGGTTGCGGAATAAGAGAGCCATTAATGCGCCAGTTGTCAGTTTCCAAGATCCCAGGAGTCCACGGTGCTACGTCTGCCATTTAAACAGCTGGTAACACGTATTACTTACTATAACAGTCCCTTGTCTGTTCGCCGCAGTGATGGCCCCCTTCCCCGATTTGGCATAGAGATGTCTGCAAAGCAAGAGCGGGCAGTCGAAAGCCCCCCCCCCAAAACAAGTGACCACTTTCGGTGACGGCTTAGTTCTGATCTGACACCTCACCGAGCACCCTCTTGGGCAGTAGGGCCCGCCTGGGCTTGATCATGCAGGCACTTGTTTACATCCTCTGCGAGAAGGGCCGCTCGCTCCTCCTCCTTCCCATCTCTAGGCCTGATTTGTTAACCGGCAGCGGCCATTCCTGGGGATTGTGTTAATTCCAATAGCTATCACGTTTGCTGGAAGTGTGTGTCTGTTTCTAGGGTCTCTTCCTCCAACCCCCACAACAATGTTTTGGGTCTTCGTAACGTAGTAAGCGGCACTGCATCGTTCTTTGCCCACCCACTGATTGTGGGCGACGAAGCAATAGTCAGCTGAAACCTGATCTCAGTTAAGGAGGCGATCAGAGTTGTTTTGTCTGGTTTGGTGCTACAGTGGATGTGGTTGCATGGTTTGTCAGACGTCCTGTCCTTGTATACTCTGCTGCTTTCCAGAAAGAGATCTATTCGAGGAAGAATCTGGTGAAAGCCTCAAAGGGTGGTGTGTGTTTGTTAAGGACCCCCAACCCTCCCTGGGCGATGATCTCCTGGCAAATTAAGTTACTGCGCACAGTTTACTTGAATCAAAGAGTGATTATTTTATAAGTTGTCGGTTAATTTGCATGGTCCATTATTTTCCATTCAGAGGAAGCTACAACACAAAAACGTCTTCTTAATCAACACATAGTGTGATGCCAGACTTATAAACGTGATGCGGGTAACACGGCGTTCAACTCTCTCTTCCTCTGCAGCCAGACAGTTGATCTTCTTATGCAAGAATCGGGGTGTCGTTTGGAGCATCCTTCGGCCACAAAATTCCGCAATCACGTCATGGAAGGCGAGTGGGATAAGGTAACGGCCGAATCGCACAATCACAAAGAATAGTGGGGGTCGGAGGGCTGCTCCCGATAACGTTTTAACTTGTCTTTTTTTGTTTGTTTTGTTGTCCTTCTCCAGGCTGAAAACGACCTGAACGAACTTAAATCTTTAGTGCACTCACCTCATGCAATTGTGGTAAGAGGCCCGCTAGAAACGTCTCAAATATTCATTAAAAAGGTGTGCAATTAATGTACCAGTACTCTAATGTTATGCCTTAGCCATCATGCGTTTACTGAAATGGTTCGTTTTGTGTCGTGTGGTGTTTAGATTGCACACAATCCTGTTAAATGACATGGTTTACACGTGTTTATCGTGATCTTCACTCGACGGTCCAGCATAAGAATACAATTTTCCGAGTATGTAACGAACGGTTCGAGCCGAAGCGAACACCTACCTGTGTCATTGCTGTAGTGTGGGTGTTTGTCTGGTTGGTGTCGATGACCGTGTGGATCCCGTACCTACCAGTGTTAATGTTCACGACGGCCTAAATATTTTTTTGTACACTTGTTAACAATGCCTTTCTCTGGATTGTTTGCCGGATGTCCTTCTCTAGTTCTCTTGTACATATTTTGTGTCTGTATCGACATTAGTTGCTTCTATAGTTCTGGGTTTATTTCAATTCTTTTTAATGGGAGACTGTTACACGACAAATGTATTACATAACTGTGTTTATGGCAAGGTGTGCGGAAACTCGCAGTCACACCGATGAATGGCGCTTGGGTTACAGTAGTCCTCGGAGGCGTTGGATTATACCCCCAGGGCTCGAGTTTTATTTGACAGCGGCTGGCCAGACCTGTCGGTCGTAAGCAGTGCAAGAGGACATCGTCCGCCCCCTGAGTGTAAACAATGCCGGATCAGCTGATTGCTGCCCTGCTCCGAGCAGATTCATTTGTTGTTCGTTTGACGGCTTCCTGTCTGAATGGGAGGGAGCAAGTGCAGCCAGGAAGCGAAATCGCACCAACAGGTAGCTTGTCAATCGGAGCTGCTGTTGCACGAACGCTTGCCCCGCACCACCCCCCACGCTTCCAGGACCAATCCGATCAAGACCTATGCTTTTTCTTCACGGCTTTATTTGCTTGAGTTCTGTCCCACCCTAGTGCAAACCAGACACTTCATCAAGCACAGCTTAGAGTAGACGGTTAGTGAGATAGTCCTACTCCCCCGCGCCCTCTGTCCGCCTTATGCACGATCGCATGGGTTACTTATTCGTGAATGCGTTTCTTGGGATGCTACGCATTTTTTGTATATGATTAATGTTCGGCTTACATTGTGACTTTTCTTCTTTTTACCTACAATTTTTACAAACGGTTAAAAGAATCGTACGCATGTCAGTTAAAACACTAACGCAATTGAGCAACACTCTACTAGTACGTTTTTCAGGGCATTGACTTTGCCTTCCTGTGCTGCAATGTTTGAAATAGGCGCTTCTCTGTTGTACACTAAAACATGCTGAATGTGAAAGGATTGTATTGCAGCTGTGCTGTGGGTAGTTAAGCTTAATCGAGTAGTCCTGAATGTGCTGACATAGTTTTGAACGTGATACAAAAGTCCTGTTAAACTGTGTAATTTTCCGCTTCTTGGAGAACCACCTTACATGCCAGGTGACCAGCATGGCCGTGCTTGACTCTTTGTTATAATAGTCAGCCTAGAAGAACCGTCACTTTGGCGTTTGTTGGGCACGTTTTGGGCCGTGCAAGATCCGACATTTCTGGGAGCTGTTTAGCGCCTGCTTTGTATTGTAGCAAAGTCTGGTTAGCTTGATGCTATCAGCTATGGGGCTCGGGCCTACTGGTGCCATACGCACGTACCTATGTGATTAGTCATTTTTTGGTAATGTGTATGAAGGATAGATTGATCCATCGTGTATAACCGGCAAACAGTTGAAGTTTTAATCTCATGTGGAAGTTAGCTTTCTGCTGCATACTGCAAAGCTCCTGATATCCCAACAGGTGCCTTCTAGCTACTCAATGACCAATATGTGCTGACTTTAGCTCCTGCTTAGCAAATCCTGCTGTGACTTGAAATTGGACATTTTTATACTGTACTATAGGTTGACCGCAAAGAAGATTGTCTTAAAGGGCTGTGTATTGTTTAATTTTCTTTTTCGTGTATTCGTTTTTCAAACCCCTTTTGTGTGCGTGTGTATATTTGCAAACATTTCACTACAATTTCATATACCTCACAAAAATGCATGCATTGGGTATAACATAGACGCGAGATCCAGTGCTAAATGTCATAAAATCATCAAGTGCTAGTGCATAATTCCGTTCTACGATGACTAATTTGTAAGGGAGTCTAGCACCCTCCTAGTGGTGGTTCTCAGAGTTTGTGACATTCTTTTATAAAATTAACTGCTGCCAAATAGACACTCTGTTGTTCACCGTTAGTACCCTTTTCCAGCGCTCTTCGTCAACTAACATGTGAAACCCTCTGGCGATGACCCACATACCTCTTACACATATTGAGAGTACATCACATCTTAAACAGATGTCTCAAATTTTCTAGGCTACCCTTTATTGTACACAAACGGCATGTTTATTCATTTCTGGGGATTCCCCTTCTTGGACCCCAGTCATCCAGTGTACACAGCTGGTTTAGACACAAGCCTTAAAAAAACAACTGTTGCTAAAATGGACTGGGTGAATGCTTTTAAGTACCCTGGAAGTATGATCGTCTGTACGTTTATATTCACTTAATGGGCTTTATTGCTTTAACTTATCACATTGTTTAGGCCAATCAGACTCTTTCCGTTTTACCTTCAGGGCTACAAATGTTAGCAGGTCTCTTAACTCTCCATCTCTGTTAGCAGGTCTCTTAACTCCCCATCTCTGCTAAAGTATACGTACATTCATTGTAGAATGACTTTAGCGCACTACAACTTCTGTTATGAAATATTCATGCCAATTCCTTCTACAGAGGCTTTTATATTTTGGACGGCATCATCAATCTCTTTTTTTGGAACATCTGAGTGGGACTGGATTCCCAATTCCAAAAGAGCAACCACATGGACACAACTCGGTGCAGGATTTGAAGTTGAGTGGTGGCGGGAGCTGATTAGCTTCTGCTTGTGGCTTAGAAGTTCTAAACAAAAAATAGTCCCCAAGTGGACCATTTTAGAATCCTATTTGGTCGGCGTTACGTACCACACATTACATGTCAAACAAAGGCAAATTAATAGGACCTAGGCAAAACGGGCATATGCAAATCGTATACTTTTATTTCTAGGCTCTGTCCTACATAGATTAGGGGTATTTCATCATCTCCCCCGAAGTAGAAACAACAAGCGCATTTAACAGTATACACAACATTGACAGAAAATGAGTTTGACGGCATACACAAAATGTGTTCTATGCAGAAAAATGCACCATGAATTACGCATATAGAACATTGCAGAAAGAAAATACAGTTTTGACAAGAAATGCTTATAACAATGAATAATAAGAACTCGCTGCCTGGCCGTCGTCCTGCTCGCAAAAAAAGCTAAACCAATGCAGAAGAATTCAACAAGTCATAAATCCTGCCCCCATCAATCTGACAGAGGGGATGTTTAGGGAGGCCCATGCATAGCAGGCCGTTAGTAGGCAAGTTGTTGTCTGGCCTATAGACACATCCCAGGTGTATGTCCCAAAGTTGAGCAGCCCTGCCCCTATGTATACAGAGCATGTACGCTGTTCAGAGTGGACGTTTCGATGGAGAGATGGAATTGCAGCCTTCTTCAGGACCCCAAGGGAGAGTTGGAGCGTTGTTGATGTGGAGAAGCCAATGTTTAGAACAAAGTTAAAACCTGGTAAGGAATCCAATTAGATTAATAAGGTACTATATACACTAAAATTACAAATGTGAAACACCGACTATCTGTGACATCACCTGCATAGATGCGTAATCCATCATTTTGTGACGTCTTTGCAGGCCAATTATAGTTTGATCGATGAGGATGGCCTCATCTGCAAATACTTCACATGGAGATGCCCAATTTTAGGTGGAAAGGAACTAACAATATCCACCTCTTTCCCAGATCGCTCATGTAAAGGTTAAACAGGCCAAGTTTAGTGCGAATTTGCCAGCAAGAGCCTCCCAAATGTCCACATGAGTGCCAAAGCATCAATATATTCAGTCCCCCCCCCCTCCCTCCACCAGGATATTCATATTCTTCATCTTTTCCATAGGTGATGGTGATTCACGCAATCAAATGTGGCATGCAGATCTGGGAAGGCCACATGCAGTTCTCTCAGTAATTTTATTGTAAGCCCTTCAGATCTGTCCCCACTCCCTTCTTAAACTCTGTTCGGACGATTGATAATATATTGGTCTCTGTAGCCCATGCCACTAAGAATGGGGAAATAACCATAACCAGGGATTCTTCTTAAGCCTTGCATTGGACAAACCATCGGGGCCCATGGTCCTTGAGTTTTTACATTTTAAAGGCATGGTCTAGTAACATTTTTTTATTGTCCCTATGGGTCGGCCATGTTTTTTTTTTAAGCCTAAGTGGCTCGATTTTAGAAAACTTTCCTATGGACCTTACCCGAGTTTTCGTCCATTGAACGCATGCGAAAACAATCACCAGGGAGCCGCCATTTTCTGATAATCCTATCTTTTCCCCGATCGCCCTGGCTGACCTGCTTTTGCAGCACTAAATCAATTCCCCCGCCCCTGAGCCTGACATTATCAAAACATTCATATTCCCCGCCTCTCCCCGTGACGTTTCTGAGCTGCGTAGGCAAACGCGCCCAGTCGTCTTCTGCGCGACTCCACACAGAACCCGGAAACCAACACAGATCAACTCCCAACACAGCGCGCCACAATTCGGAATATGAAATTGTACTTTAAAATGAAACAGCAACACAGTACATTTGGTAAAGTACATTTATTTGACATTAAATGTTTAGAGAATATTCAGCAATTGACATATGAACTCCGGAAGCCATTTATTTTCTTTTATCTGTATCCGCAATAACTGTTCCGTTTCATCTTTGAGTCACGCGCTGTTCCTTTATGGTACACAGGGTGTTCATTTTCGTAAAAAGAATCACTTTGGAAGCATGGTGAACCGCAAGGCTGTTCCATCAACTAGGCACTAGTCCAGCCTAAAGGTTGATTATGTTGCTTCTAGCCACTAGTACAGCGTAAGGGCATGTGGGCCCTTGGCGATCGTCCCATAATATGGGGATCGTGCTCCAGTTGTTGACACGAAGCTGCAGGTGTCTGCTGAAGAATCCATCCGCCGGTGTCTCAAACAGATGGCAGTGGCAGAAAGGGATCAAATACCTGTTATGAAAACAAACAAATGATAATTAGTCTCGCTAGCCGAACTTCATTAATATTACTCATTTTATTTATTACGGCCGATCAGAAACTATTTGCTTGCAAGGATAGTTCAATGGAGTATGTTCGTCTCTAAAATCCATGCGAAAAGTAACAAGATAAATCGAGGCCAGCACACAATGATAAACGACAGTCTACATGCGTGAGGAATGATATATGATATGGCATTTGTAACGCGCCTATACTCAAGTGTTTCTAGGCGTGACGAGGCAGGTGGGGAACAAGGGCAGACAGACAACGATCCTACTAGGCCAGGTGTCTTTCTGATCGCGCATGGGGAAGGGCTGTACATGGCTAGTTGAATACAAATTAAATAATAGGGCCAGCTGGTGGCAAATGCAAGGTAAGTGCCGGGAGAAGGGGCTGAAGGATGCAGAGACAGTCCCGTAGTGCAGGGAAAGTGGCTGGGCCAAGGACCGAGATCGGTGAGACCAGTGGACCTGCATGCCCATGTGCCCACTACGAACAGTTTTTTTACTTGCTTTTCCTAGCTCTTCATTCATTTATTCATGCATCCATTCATTAAATCTTCATTCCGGTATAAAAGCGTGTAAAGATTTACTTTATATTTGAAATTTCCATTGTGTCTCTTCGTAATGCAGTCTGTAAAACGGACCGTGCTCTTGACAATGATTTTTCGTATACTGACCTAAAACTGAAACTCGGTCTAGTTTCTGAATTTTCTGCCTTATCGTCTCTTACGTTATTGCGCCCTCCCTTCAAATGTAGTTCTTTCGGCATGGTCCCTGTCTCAAGGTCAAAAAACAATAGACCCTTATACTTCCAGTGCGACTTGTGGGCCTCATCTGGGCGCTGTCCTTCGCAATCCATCTATGTAGTGCGCCTCAATGTGCAAATGCGAACTGGCTTCTCTCCCAAATGCCACGGCCCGCTTGGCTGGCACGTTCTAAGTGCCCCAATTTTGTCCCCGTTTGTCTGCGAGCTTTGCAGCCCAAATTGAGACATTTCATTTTTGGCGGAAGGTCAGGGAAAGTATAAAGTACCACAAGAGTTGAGTTAAAAGTGAGATTTATTGTTTGTTTTTATTATTTGCAATATGCAAGCCTCCCCTCCGTTAACAGTGCGCAGCATTTACATTTACATGAGATGAGACATGAGAAAAATATATACATACACATATGTGAGGTAAAAAGAGAGAATTCAAAGATGACACCCAGCTTGTTCGCCACCCATGATGGTGAAGGTAGGGGTTAGGTTTACAGGTACACTGTACAATAACATTTATTTACAAAAAGACAATCGTATTGCAATTATTTAAACCGGGATTTGTACTTCACAATCAGCTGTGCTTCGGGTGGGGATGGCACAGTCGCAATGTTCGGTGGCAATGGATCACTGCTCTGCACAGAAACGTCCAAAATTCCATATCTGTGCTTCTCTAACACAGCAACAATAAGGCCTTTCACAAAGTCGAACCGCATTTCATCATAGACTGGTTTGATCACCCATTGCTTACTTCATTTTGAAAACACCTTAGTGTAGCGAGGCATCCTTACTTTACCCTAGTCCTAGATTGTTCACGTCCGACATTGCTGTTATGGGCCAAGACCGCTAGTAGAGTGCGATGTTTCATGCCTGAAAGCTAAAATGCAAGCGCTTTGGCCTGTACTTTAGGCACATATTGTGGAACACCTCCAAATCTCCTGTGTGACAGAATTCTGTCGGTCCTCTCAAATATCTTGATAGAGTTTTGTCAAAAACAATCTTCTCAATGGCTTTGTGTGTCGGTGAAGATGGAATCAACCACTTCTTCTTCCGTGCCTCCTCTGGGACAAAGGGCCATGTTCACATTGGTGGAAATGTAGGTTTTCTGACCAGCGGTGAACGTTGGTACAGTGGTGCATCAGTGACCGCCATTTTTCAAGTACTATTTTCCACTGACCCCTCACAAGTTTTTGAGCTCCACCAAAGATGTTTGGTGATAGAATGTGACCACTGCAAAATACTTTCAAAACCTTTTTTTTTTTCCCTGCAGCCGAGATTTTCTTATTGATTGATTTAGCAAGATGCCATACGTCAAATTGATGTTTAATATGTGGGAACTGCTCTCTCATTGTCTTGGCAATTGAAACGTGTCTATCCGTGGCTATGAGGTCGATGTGCATTCCCCTCGATTGTAGAGATTCCACTGATTTTATAAAACCTAGTTTCTCCATGGCCACTGAGGATGTACATTGTGTTACCTGCACGACCACCGAACTCATAATTTTCTTACTACCCATGTCCTGAAAGTGGTAGGTGCAGTACTTGGCAGAAAATCCAGGGCTGTCGTACTGTCCATCGCTGGCTAGCCTGAATCGTTTGGCTTCGAATGTACTTGCTAGAGACAATTGTTCAATTTTCCAAGCATCACTAATGGCCGGAAACAGATAATCACGTTGGTATGTGTAGTACAGCGCTTTAGAAATGAAATGGAGTCCCACAAACTGAAAGAAAGCCTCTAACTTTCTAAAACTGGAGCCACTAAAAAGTGATGCAGCTGCGCACAGTAGATTGCCTGCTGGCAGTTTCCCCAGCATCGGTTGTGCAGACCATGAGAACCTATGATTTAATCTACAGGCGGCATTTATTTTGACGTTACTGCCTTTTATTTGACGAGTCACATTAATCAATGGCTTCCCACATACTTTCCCTCTAATGGAATGCACACATTTCAGCATACTTATAATTTCCATCAAACAACTGTCGAATACAATGTATTTGCTCTCTTTCATTAGACTGTCATCCTGCGTCAACGTTGTTTCGGCCTTTGACGTTGTGGAGATTTCAACACATTGGAAAGTAATATCGCTGATATCAAGTTTTGATGCGTCTATGGATGCTGCGGCTGGTTCATTCTGTCATTTCAACATCTATTACTTCAACATTGATGGGAGAACACAACAATGTCGACAGGTTTCTTGGTGGCAAATTTTTTGCGGGTGTAGATTGTGTAAATTGATCTGCAACTACTTCAGAGCTATCTTCAATACATTCAATAACATCTTCTTGTGGTGGTGCGGTCGCACTGTAGCTATGGTCCAATGCAACTTTGCTGTAGTCTACAAACACAATTCATGTTCTGGCCATTGGACATGAGCATCTCGAGCCTGAACACGCCTCGCCTCAATTAATAGTTCCTCCATAGTGTACACGGTCTGGCAAGCCACATCTCTCATTCGCTTCACTGTCTGTGTATAGTTCTGACACCCACGGGTAACTGGAGGAGAGATTGGAAAAGGGATGTTCAGTTTAAACACAAGATGGAGTGTAGTAGAATTGACTGGAAAAAACATAAAATAGTCCCCAGCACAAACATTTTTTTAAAGTTATGAACTGTTTGTAACCTTTTTTTTTTGTTTTTTTTTTCTTTGCAACTTTTTTGACTCGACCTTCAACATCTGCACGCTGTAGCTCCGATTCGTTTCCGCATGTCCTCCCTTCCTCTTGCGCTGCAACGACTATATTTTCTGTATCCGCATAGACAGCGCGGAATGAGGCTCCATCATCTCCCTGAAACATAGTACTTTCATTACTATGTATCAAAATATTGTTAGCATAAAACACACGTGAGGACGAACACAGGTACATCTCAATAGCCAAATACGATTTAAACATTGTGTGCAACAATCAAACGACAAGTATTCGACCGTGATGATCTATTTCGATGGAACTGTCAGTATCCATACCTCTGGCTCTGGATGGACTGCCATGAATGGTTGTATTGGAGAGGAGGCATCCGCATCTCCCTGAAACACAGTACTTGCATTAGTATGCTTTTCAATATTGGAAACCTAACACACACTTGGGGTCGAACGCACAGGTACATATAAAGAGATAACCGCGAAAGATGCATTGTCCAAAAGAATCAAGGAAAATCCAAATATGATCACATTTCATCGACTTATTTCAACGATTCCTTTACATCTGCATCATCTAAATGAGATGTTGTGATTGTGGTGGAAGCTTTGTCGTTTCCCTGAAACACAGCACTTGCGTTAATAGGGCAGAAAGTATAGCAAATGGAATCACGTTATATGATCACGCATGATGGAGCTGTCATTATCCATACCTCGTGCTGCTGAAGAATATCTATGGATGTTGCAAATGTAGTGCGCCCTTCCGAAAGCTGTTGCGCCGATTCGTATACTTGAATGTCAGGCTCTGCATCAAGTGCAGGGGTTGACGCTCCAACTGCCTGAAACATAGTACTTGCATTAGTGAGGATTACAATTGTGAAAACTTAACACACACCTGGGGTCGACAGAACAGGTACATATCAACGGCTAACCACGAATGAAACATTGTGTAGAACAATCAAACAACAAGAATTCCAGCTCTGATGATGATGCTCGATGGAGCTGCCAGTATCCATACCTCCTGATGTTGAAAAACATCTAGAAATGTTGTAGATGTGGCGGACGCTTCAGCATCTCCCTGAAAGACAGTACTTGCATTAGTATGGATAACACTAATTATAACTGAAAACAAACACCACTGGACGATAACTAAGGTGTATATCAATTGGAAAGCAGTAACCAAACATTTGGTAAAATAATTACACGATAGAATAAAACTATTACTTGACATGCATAAAACAAGTATGTAGCGGATTAGCCTAGTAAATGACCTGATACGCGCTAGAAGTGGTTGATAACTGCGACCACGTCAAGGATGTAGAATGTTCTTGCTTCAGATTCAAGGGATAGTCAAGAAGTTGTAAAGGTAAATTAATGATTGATAATGAAATGCCAATATTAAAAATAGCCATGTAAGCCGACAGAATACTTGAAAAATGCTCAATACAGCACAATTCCCTGTCCATATATATATATTGTGTTTGTGAGTTATGAAATTGAAAAGGAATATATTGATAAATGTCATTATTCAAAAAACTATACACTCATATCAATATCGAAATTATTACAAGGGATAGAACGCCTACAATATCAATTAATCCATTCGGCTACACACTACCGCAAGGCCGAAAGCTAAATCCGGACACTTGACTCACCGGTGGCGGAATGTGGACGAATAGAGTGGGAATAGCGTTTTCGCGCAATTTCCTTGTCGTTCGCCGTTTATTCTTCTTCTTTGTTACCCCAGAAGTTGTGTACATGTACAAGGAAAAGTGCCGGCTGCAGATGCGGTATCGATCACCCCTCTTGTCCTCTAAGACTTGTTGGACTCTACTTTCCAGCTCATCCAGTGGATATCCGCGATGTCTGACCCATTCTCTTATTCGATCAACAGTTTTCGGGAATACATGCATTGTAGTTCCTTCAGATTTTGCATGGCTCTTCGGAGGGCAACCGCTAATCGAACAGGCAGGCATTGTTGATAAATCTGAAAAGTAAATATCGACATTAAAATCTTCAAGAGTAAAGATTTGATACAAAAGTAAATGAATCATACATGATCAATGCAAGGTTTGTTTTGGTAGCAGGAACTATACCAGTTCATTATGTGCTGCTTAGTATTTGCATAAGTTGCAGAAATGTATAATTGATGTGACTGAAATCTGAACATGTGACTCGTCCCTTGGATGTTCTGTCTTGCACGAGAAGGAAACATGCTTACATTATAGACTGGACCCCTGAAGGATGCAATTCAATGACAATAGACACAGATGAAAATAAATAGATCTATTGATAGCATAGCAATGGAAACTCAAGTCAATAGCAATGAGACCAATGAACATAGCACTATTGTATACTCTACTCGAAAATAGATAGAAATTTTAAAATCTGCGAAATATGACCAGGATACAAGGCCTTACCTTGACCAACAAACATTTGGATTCAGCAAGCAGAGCAGTATGTTGCGGGAGAATAGGTGGATGGCCACAGGTAGCGCACTGATGGGTATGCTCGAAGCGGTCACAGAATTTCACGGATAGCACGACGACGAGCAGATTAGCATAGATCTCAGTGGTTCCCAGGTAGCACGTTCAGGAGTTGACTTGCAAAGCACAAAGATGTTCTCATGAGACATATCGAGTGGTTTTTAAAGTAGTAGAAACTGGGGTGTGTTTGTGAATGAATGACGTATGTATGTCGTGGTATTAGGGGGGCGGCCTGCTTGAAGGGTAGGCCTGCCTGGAGACACAGGGTCTGAGGAGACCATGTGAACTATGGCCCCTTGGCGTGGGACACCTTTTGAAGTGTACATGTAGTTTGGCACCTTGGGCGTTTGCCCCCGTCACAGCCCCCCATGCCAGCGCGCATCCACCGGCGCAAACCGCCTTTGATACAGGGGGGTGGGATGGATGGCCCTGGGGCGTGCAGATAAGGCACAAGAAGACTGCTGAATGGAGACACACTTTTGTGGATTGGAGACAAAGGGTCTGAGGAGACCATGTGAACTATGGCCCCTTGGCGTGGGACACCTTTTGAAGTGTACATGTAGTTTGGCACCTTGGCCTTTCGCGCCCTTGACAGCCCCCCATGCCAGCACGCATCCACCGGCGCGAACCGCCTTTATATCAATATACAGTATATCGCCTTTATATCAATGATAGTATATTGTTGCTTATCAATAACAAATGTCACATACCGGAGATTCTTGTGAGCATAGACCCACACTTCAACCGGTGTATTATAGTGGTCAAGACTGTATAATCCAATGGTAAATGTTAGTATAGATATGTGTGACTTTTATAGAGACATAACCTACTGAAAGACTTTCAACAAGTGTGTTTTAGTGCATGCATTATCGAGAATGTTATGTTAGCTTAGATAGATAGTGACCACCCTGCTTCACAGCAACCAGACCTTCACCCATTCGGAGCACAGGTGTCTGACGTCCATCCTTGAATGGAGACACACTTGATTCATTTAAAAAAATCGAGACAACCGTTGTTAAAATATATGTGGTGTTTTATTTTGTATCTTATTTTCATGACACAAAAATACAAGACTTTAAAGATTATACAGGTCAGGTTGCAGCACAGCGAGAGAAAATCCCCTGTACTGACCGCTGTCACTCGGGAACGTTTCTCTAATGGCACGAACGGCACAGGCGGGTATCACTCTTCGAACGTGGTGTCCAAGATTCTACAGGTCAGGTTGCAGCATAGCGAGAGAAAATCCCCTGTACTGACCGCTGTCACTCGGGAACGTTTCTCTAATGGCACGAACGGCACAGGCGGGTATCACTCTTCGAACGTGGTGTCCAAGATTCTACAGGTCAGGTTGCAGCACAGCGAGAGAAAATCCCCTGTACTGACCGCTGTCACTCGGGAACGTTTCTCTAATGGCACGAACGGCACAGGCGGGTATCACTCTTCGAACGTGGTGTCCAAGCCTCCCGTGAAGCCCCCACGTAAAGGAACGATAGGCCACCAGCCTGTACCACCTGTGAAAAGGAATGAAACAAACTGTTTTTGAAATTACCAAGATAAGTTTAATAAACGTTTGTTGTCAATGACAATTCTTGTAACTAATGGCATTTTACAAGGACAAATGCTATCTAGACAATGCACACTATTCAACGACTTACATGCGTTACAATGATATGTAGATGTAATTTTGGATATAGTAGAAGACCATGAAATGGGAGTGGCATGACAAGCAGAGTATACTTACTCGTTACTCAGATTACGAGGCCGAACAGTTGCTCGAAGTTCGTGCATAAGCACCATCATTATTCTCAACACGGCCCGTGTGAGGCAGGCTCCCCTGAAGTCTGGCAGCTCGGTGATGCATTGTGGTCGTGGCTCGCCTTCCGAAATGTAGGCCAGGTATCCCGAGTTTTCTCAGCAGCAGCCGTTCTCGTCCTCGGTTGGCATTAGCTTGCACCGATTGCATGTGCACCAGGTGGAGACACCGTCCATTCGACTAGGCCCAGGCTCTTCATCTGTTGATTCGTCCTGCCAACTGCCGTCCGAATCCACATCGTTTTCGCGTGCTTCCCTTTCCAGTAGTTCCTCCTCGGTATACTCGGGCTCGTACATGTAGGGCATTATTGTAGCCATTCTATGTTAAACAAACTAAAATAATTTATAGCGGTGGTACTGGTATCTGTTCGCACGGGCTACAAGCGGCGAAGGTAGCTGACCAGGGCACTGAAACGAGTCACAGAATACTCAAAGTAACACAGAGGGAGGAATGGAATCGAAAATCTGCTGCTGTGTGTTGTGAAAAGGTCTGTTTATACTTATTGAGGAGAGAGGCGTCCTGCCATTTCCATGGCGACACGTCATTAGCTGAAGCGCAGCGAATATTGACACGAGACGTGCTTTGGCGTTGGGAAATGGGCGGTACGAGTCTGCTGATGACAGGCTCAGGGGCGGGGGAATTGATTTAGTGCCGCAAAAGCAGGTCAGCCAGGGCGATCGGGGAAAAGAAAGGATTATCCGAAAAAGGCGGCTCCCTGGTGCTTGTTTTCGCGTGCGTTCAATGGACGAAAACTCAGGGAAGGTCCATAGGAAAGTTTTCTAAAATCGAGCCACTTAGGCTTAAAAAAACATGGCCGACCCGTAGGGACAATAAAAATGTTTACTAGACCATGCCTTTAAGTATCTTCCTTTCTATATCCTCCATCACTCCACAATGGGGGATGCATAATAAACACATCATTAGAGATAATTTAGAGAATAGACCACTATAATGATGTACCCAAAGGGAATCTGCAATTGCATAGTAGTGTTTATTTATTTTTTCCCTTCCCGCTCATTAAACTCACGCAGAGCGTTTTTGTGTTTTGAGAAAAAAAAAACTTTTAGTAGATTTTTATTTATTTTTTAGTTTTTGTGTTTTGCTAGTGCTTTGAGGGCATGTTGGCTCCATCTCTCAAGTTCATAGTGACACTGTGGTATTTAATCCAAACCTTGCATTTTTGTTTTAGCTGCTTTATGGATTCTCAGACAAGATCCCACTGCGCTTCCCTACCAACCATAACACCTCTGTCCTTTAACTGGCGTTTCCTATTGGCAATTTCTTCATTGTAGGCCAATATGAGCCTTCTTTTCATCTGAAGAGATATTTGCTGTTCTTTTATGAGCCATTTCATGGTCACATACATTCTCGAAAGGAGCTTTTTTTAAAATTAGGGTTTGAAATGAAGATTCAAAGAACAGGAGCTAAAACGAACTCCTGGGTGTCTGGTATCACCTGGAAGGTAGGAGCTACTAGTGGGAAACCCAGAGCAAGTACCCAGCACACTGCAGATCTCCTTTCCACATGAGATGCACACTTTAAACTTTTTGTCCGTTTTTGTTTGATTCATTAACTTAAGTGTACTAGATGTGCCCTAAATCTTATTTATAAGCATACTCAAAGTTAATGTCACACATATGCATGTTTGTAAGGCACCAACTGGCCTGGGAGCATAAGGTAGCTCCTAGTAGTTGTTGATTTTCAGCTAACTAGGCTCTCCTAGGCTACAAACAGAAGCTAAATAGCTCCCCTCAATTGTGGACCCTGAATGATGGTTAATCTATTTCCCCCTGTGGACATGCTTTTATGTTTGTGTGGCTATCTAGTTGGTTTGGGGTCTGGAAAGATGTCTTCATGCTCTTACTGAGGCGGCAGTGTTCACTTTTTGGATTTTCCACTACTGATGAGACTAAATTATCGATCCTGGCCAGTGACAACATATATGAGAAACTCTTAGCCCTTCTCCAGGTAAGGGACACCCCCACAATGCTTCTATTTACTTAGGTTCCAATTTTCCATCACCTGTGCCCATGCCATGCCACGCCACAACTATTTTCACGTGTATTTGTAAAGGGAAGAACTGTATGCTCTAGAGTGTCAATATTTGGTCACTGACAGTTCAAGTCTCCAGCAATAATGATCCCATCTAGCCTTCGTCCACTGAGTTTTGAAGGGTATTCAGTGCTTTTAAGAAAGCCTTTTCTCCTTTTTTATTTTTAACAGATTCAGTAAATATTTATTAAGAGGGGGGGGAAAAAAATAACCCTTTTCGACACTGACGGCCAATATTGAAGCATTATAGGTGGCCCATTCCTTGACTATCAGTGTTGTTTACTCCCCTCGTTAGGCCTCAACTCTAGCCGTCTCTGCTTAAAAAAAATTAAAAAAAAAATTTAAATTGGGAAGCTGTCAAATAAGGCGGGGACTCATTCACAATTGTAGAAGCATAATGGGGTATTTTGTAACATCCGCTGACCAAAGATTTTTGGACAGAAAGCTGTTGCAGCCCCAAGAGTTGCAACTGCGTAGTTGTATCGTGCGTTTTCCCTAAAGGTTTAGATGGCCAAACGCCGTCTTGGACACAGCTGTGAGTGAGGCTCCAATCCAGCTCCAGTGTTTGGCTCTCTTTCAATCTCTTGAAATTGGGCTGCCCCAGTGGACCTTTCTTGACCCGCAATGTGCAACAGAAAAAATGAAAGGTTCACTTTCATTTTAAGGTTTGGCTTCTATCTTTCCATGTATTTTATGAGCGACCGCTTTCTTGCATACACCCCCTATAATGATTATACATGTCTATAGTGAATCGTTCTCCTCCAGTATTAAACTGCCTAGGACATCCGTGCACTCTGGGCAGAAGAAATCGATTAACTTGGTGTCGGTAGATATTACAGTACTCAAATTCAGGCTCGTAGCCAACAGTTTCGACACTGTTGATCTGTTTAGTATCAGTCTCTGAATTTTCAATCACCAAGGCGTCTGGTGTGTGTGTGTGTGTGTATATTTTTTTTTGTTTTGTTTGGAAAGGACATAACTGGGCAATCTATCGATCGGAAACTGCTGCATTTTTGAAGTTTGGAAAGCCCGTTCTCGGTTATGTATCATTGCAGACTTGATTATACACTTGTGCACATGGTTATTCTCTCTACACTATTGCTTAGTTAGTGAGAACTATTATCGTTTGGTGTTGCACAATATAACACCTTAATTGTCCTATTCGGAAATGTTGGCAAAATGAGACTTAATGCAACCAGTCCCATACCACCCGCACCCACTGGTAACATTTATTTTAGGCAAGTTTTTTTATTTTTATATTTTTGTTTTTTGGTGGTGTTTTTAAGCTCCTCCCTGTCTTTATGGCATCCATAGAGACCAATCTGTGAAACCAATGTAGAGCACAATACAGAATCGTATACGTGCTCATGGAACTTGAGTGTGTACTTGTTCTGAATGTATATTCTTATCTTGATTTGACCATGCGTAGCAGAAGCCGGAAGTGTGCTGCAGCCACCTGTTGGAAAGCAAATGCAAGTTAACCTTTCATTTGTTTCATCTCTTTCCTTTCAGGTTATCTTTGCTCAACTGCTTTCGATGAAGGAGTTAAATGATCCTCCATTTGTCAGACTACATTGCACCCACCAGACAGATTGTAAAAAGTCTGGGTACTCCCAGCTTTTTCCATATGGACCTATAGTGATCTAGTTATGTAGCTGAGAATTCGCTTGATGATATACACCTGTTATCGATTGGCTCCCCATCCCAGTCAAATGTCTTTTCTGTATCAAGTCTGCAACTGCGTTTTTGGAGGCATCGAATTTAGCATGTTTTCAATTTGAGTCCAGGGATAAAGCCTACCTGGTTGGATGCAGTTCGGTAGATGTTGGACTAGTCGGTATATTATAGCCTAGGTTAAGGAATGATTTTGGGGGGGGGGGGGGCTGAAGGGGCAGCAATGGTCGTGAAGAGGGGTGGGTGGCATAACTCCGAGCTATCCAGTGGTTTGCCAGGCCTTTGTAGCAGGAATATATTGGCTTCAGTCCTTGAATTCAGGAGAGCCTTAATAGCTCTGTGGATTTATCTCTCCATGATGGGAGTTTCTAGTGCTGCAGCATCTGTTGTCTTGAGTGCATTGAAGTTTGCTTAGGAGTCTATTTTCTCCTCTGTGCCTTCATAGTTTGTGTATAGGTCCCTGTTAAACGTCCTCGTATCTTGTTAATCTGTGTGGTCTGTGCCATCTGTACCTGATTCATGTTAATTTGGTCGTCCTTTTTTCTCTAATAACTAGCCACCGCAGCAATCTGCTTGGCCTCTTTGCACCAAACCCCCCCCCCCCCCCGCCCCTCTCCACTGTCTGGTGATGTATTTGCTTTCTGCTTTTGCTGCCTTAGTAAACTGTTCGTGGTTTTAATATAATGGCTGTGTTATTGGTGCATCAGCACTTTGGTCATATTGGACCTTCAATTCTAGCTCTTCGTCAGTGCCTGGAGCCGATATCTGTAATGCCTGTCTCTTTAGCTATAAACACGTATATGTTAAAGGCCTCCAGTGTTGTGTCTTGGCTTGAGACTGATCCTCTATTTGTGTCGAAATGCATGTTTATTGCCTCTCAAGTTGCTTTCCTGAAGGCTTCAGCAGTTAGGCAATGTGTCTTAAATTTGCATGGGGTGCGTGAGGCATGTGCGTCTGTCTGATGGTGGTATGTGCACCATTAGTGGTCTGTGGTCCGACATTGTTCGGGCCAGAATCTAAACTCGGATATAGTCTAACCTAGCAGAGGAGTCCTGATCACTAGAATGGTGAGTATAATCCCTTTAGCCTGGGTGTTTTGTGTTCAGCTATCACTTGGCCCAAATAGCTTGGCTAATTGCCTAATCACTTTTGTTTATCTATACTATGGACGGAACGCCCCGTGAGTACAGTCTATTGTTGCGTCCCACACTGTATTGGAGTCTCCAGCCCATAGCGTGATGGCAGCTGCAGGCCTAGTCAGCAGCCTGCCCGTTGACTCAAAGGTCATGTTTATCCATGTTGGGAGCATATACATTTAGCAGTTGGAGCTTGTGACTTGCCACCATGCTCCCTATAAGCGTATCTTCCTTCAACTTCCAGCTTGGACTCCATGTACTGAAACCCCACAGATTTATGTAGAAGAATTCCCACTCCTTGAGCGTAGCTGTAATATGTTGTAAAGAATTTGTTTGTGCCCAAGGATTGCATGGGGAGTTAACATTTGTGATGTGGACGTTTACTGTAGGAACAGAATATCGATATTCTGCCTCTGAATATGACGGCACCTTACGTGCTTTCGCTTGGTTCTTCAGACTGCGGCTATTCCATTTAAGAAAGCGTTATCCAAGATGTCCCATGTTTGGCTGTAGTCGCATGTTTATTTATCGAATCTTTGTTTGCTATGTGTCCTCAAGCTTAATCCTGTCTCCAGTATTTCTCCCTAATTAAGTTGTCTGCTGCAAACCCCTTAAAAGTAATCCTACCTTCATCTGCACCCCCCCCCCTCCCTTCACTGGCCTAACAAACCCAGGAATCTGTCCCTCCCTGCAATTAAACACTATATATATATATATATATATATATATATATATATATATATATATATATATATATATATATATATATATATATATATATATATATATATATATATATATATATATATATATATATATATATATAGTAAGTTCAAGGTTTTCAGGGTTGCTCACTGTGCACTGCTGTTTTGATGACCAGACAACAAGCTAATCTGTACCATTGTCAGACTATTTCTGTGCTCTAGACCTATGCCACTTGCTCTCCTCTCACCCATGTTGACCCAAGTGTGCCCGTCCGTTCTGGTTTTTTATTTCATTGGTGTAGGAGTCTCCTGTATCGATTCAGAAAAAGACATGGTTGTTTTGTGTCTGTGTAAAAGTGTCTTCACAGGGGCAATTACTCTCGGCTTGGCTGGCTATATCCTGGGGGGGGGAAAGCTGATGGATTTGGCTCTGAGGATCAGTTTAGCTACCTTAAATGGCTTTTGCTTTTTTGAATGCCCATGCTAAAGTCTCACTAAAATTGCTGGGTCCCGTTCTCATATTTAACTCTGCACATTTTGCGCGCTGTGTTCTGGTTGACGTCCCTGTAGTTTAAATATGAAGGGTCTGGGTTGTGGGCCGTGCAACCTATGAGCTCTTCCGATGGCACTGAGAACCTGGCTTCGGGGAGTGTTTTTCAGAAGCGGTTTCAGCGCCATTTGTTAGACCCAGAAGCCCTAGTAGTCACTTATTTAATTTTTTTTCCCTTCCAGTTTCTTGGCCGTAACTTCGCATTCATTCCCAACTTTTGATCCATTCCTTCACCTAGCAATTGTTTGCAGGTTATTTCTTCGCATTGCTACATCTATTTGGGAGGACAATTTGGGATTGGATTTCAGTTCTGCTAGTATTGCACAAAGCATAATCTTGTCCTCGAGACTCAGTCAGGATCCGCTGGGACAACGTTGTCCGTTTCACGCTGCCGATGCTATTGGGGGAACCGCTTAAGCTGGTTGCTTGCTTTTAGTACCATCGCTGCTGGAGCTGCATCGTACTTAACTGGTGCAGTGCCTGAGGATTTAGCTTGAGAAAGGAGACCGCAAGCTGCATCCTGTGCACCTTCCGTTGCCGCCTGAGATGATCTGGGTTGCGCAGCTGCTTGCGGTTGGCTTTGAGCTGCCAGGCTGTTCTGTTTCCCCCCAGCCCTCCAAAGAGCAGCAATGGCTGCTGGTGGAGCCTGTGCCAGCTCTAAATGGTGCACATCTGTACCACCTGCACATCAACCTGCCAATGGCACTTTAGAACGTTGCTGTCCCAATGTCTCAAATGCTTGTAAAGTGATTGAGGCCACTTGCATCCCCCAACATCCAATCCTAATGTGTGAAGTACTGTATGGCAAGGGTGACGAGAGACGGCCCTGCTTAGATTTCCCTTAAAAAAGAAGAAACCCCCCTATAGCGACCTGATGGCTGCAAAGAAGATTTTGTTGTTTGACAGTCGGTAATCTAAGCTGTCATCTAGCCTTGCTAGTTGGTAGGCCACACCTTGTTTTACATATAGTTGAGAACTCCTTTCTCTTCGCTCTGTTACAATGTCCTCCTTCCTTTGAGATGTGTATATTCCTTTCCTGTCCAATTGCATAAGGTTTTTACAAAGGTCGCATAGTCTGGAAGATGAGTAAAACCCAAATATTTAGGTTTTGGCAGGTTGTTGGAAAAACTGAATGATTTTATTTGGAAATCTGCTAAAAGGCAGGTGTTTTGTTGGTGGCTATTATTAAAGGGGATTTTCCCAGATTAGGGATGCAAAAAAAACTTGTGCAACACGAAAGCTCAAACTCTAATGGGGGTAGTGTAGAATCCTGCAGCTCATCGCCAAATATTTAAATAGAAATTCTGGCAGCAAAGATTGAGAAGGTTTATTTTTATATAGCTGGACTCCGAGTGCAAACGTCGCTTTTTTATAGGGTTTTACACAATGAGCCTTATACGAATTGTATGATAAATGTAGTCGGTTATAAACCCCCCAACACCCCTACCAATATCACCATGGTAGGAAATACTGAGACGAGGTAGAGGGTGGGCTCCTCAAGGGACTTGTATCCTTCATGTACTGAGGCGAGAAGGAGACCAACTGACTCATTGGGAGTCGTAAAGATTGGAACTGGGATTAAGGTAGCTGTGCAAAAGCATAAAGAGCACCTCTACTGAACAGTGTAGTTAGTATAGAACTCCAAATAGTGTTTTCGCTTTCATTTGTCCTCTAATAAAAGTTTATAGCCAAAAGCATGCCACGTTTGTGTCAGTGTCCTACTTATACACCTTACACAATTCCCTCAAGAAACTCGCTTCATGGGATCAATTGTAAAACATTATAAACATGGAATTAATCCATATCATTTCATATGTTAATAGATAGCATCATACTCTGCTTTTAGTTTACAAATAGCTGATATACCCGTTGTTGCCTGTGTATTTGTTTTCCTATAGGTACTATTTGAAATACCTTAAGGTGAGAACAACATGGAGATTCGCTGAGCTGCGTGATAGGTGACATGATGCCGACGGTGCCAACAACTATTGACCTAAAGTTCAATATTACTAAAGTACATTTTCACTGTAAGGCTTGTTTCTAAACCTTTATTTTTTATTTTCCTGGTGAACACTCTTGCTTCAATTACATTGGGCAGCACTTTTTCTAAACCATAGCCATGTGCCATTACGGAGCCCATGTGGGTCCAGATTTTGAACGGCATGATGGGTGACCAACTTTCAGTCCAAAGTTATGTGGTGGCCTTCCCAGGGGTCGAATGATTTGAGGAATTCTGTTGGATAGTTTATGGCTTCGTCGGCATCCACCACCGTATCGATTGAGTTGTACTCAGTAACTGTGCCTGGAAGCATATCCTGAATCTCGAGGATTCATTTCATTGGCAGAATAAATTTGGCTCGTTCACACAGCCACTGGTCATTTGTGTTTTTTTTTTTTTTTTTTTGCCAATGTTTGGATATACTTTATGTATCTGTTCTGTAACCAATGACACCCCCTTGCAAATATCGTTTAGAAAATTAATTTCACTTGATGCAGCTACACGTTGGAAACGTCTGGAATGTTACCTGCCTTCGCCTCCCATATGCCAACGCTTTGTCAAGCCACAAACACATTTTGACTTTTATAAATGTAGAATACTACAATAAATTTTGGAAAAATACATTTAATCTTTAAATATCTACAATCTATCAACAATCTATCAATTTACACTGCATGAACGATCCTAGACAATTTCATCATTTGTGGATGAACAACCAAGCAAATAGACTATATTAAGTGACTATAACTTTCAAAACACTTTATAGTATATATATGCATTTCCAAAGTGGCTACTCTTACCAATGTGAAAAGATGTTAGTGCGCGGTACAAATGTCCTTTAACATTATCACCACCGTAGTGGTCCCTTGGCGCTCTGGCGGCTCTGAAAGAGGAGGGGAGGTTGAGTTAGTGGGAGGAAGCAGGAAAAGTGCAAGAGAGCAGTTATGTGCTGTTGGCGGCCTCATCCTGGTGGGTCCGTTGGCTGGGCCTGGGGTGTTTGCGGCCGGTAGTCGTGTACTGTTGTGCAAGGCGCTACGTGTGTTTTTGTTGTTGCAATGTAGTGAAATTTGTGTGGTTTGTTGTGCTGTAGGTTTTGGTTGTGTTTGGTTTGGAATTTGAGAGGTGTATGCAGAAAGGGAAATTGTTTGTGTTGGTTAGTTTGCGTCTCTATCCTGAATTGAAGCGCTCGGCTTGCGTAGTCTCCCCTGTTGCGGCTCTGTCCTGATTTGGGTCTGACTGGCATACAGGTTCCATACTCCTCTAGTCTCTGCGTTTAACATGCTGTCTCATGGCTCCCCTTATCCTCCATATAGACTCTAGTGACTCTATAAAACGTATAAATCTAAATGAGCAGTCTTTTTCTCTACTGAAATCTCAACGGCCAATCCTGTTACCAGCTAGTTCTGACCAAGAGCTGGAACTAGTGTATGATTATCTCTTTGCATACATAGTTTTGTAGTTTTAAGGGCAGTAGGACTGCAAAAAAAGGCAGAACATCATGCTGCATCTCAAACTCGTATAATATGTGAATAAATCACACGATTACTATGTCATCAAACTGTATGTATGTATGTGTGTGTATATATATATATATATCAAAATATAGGGTTACAAAAAAAATCCTGTTTTAATGCTATCTGGTCTCTTCGCCAGTGAAAAGCCAGCCAAAATCCCATGCAACCAACAGCTTATGTTACATCACTTCATATGTGTTGCATACCTCAGTGGCACAATGCTTGCAACACGTTATCCAGGATAGAGAAAATCAGTTCAACCGGAAAAGTAATCAAATGTAACCAATGCGTTGGTGCTCTCTGAGCTGCTAAACATATACGTATTAACTCTATGGAGCCTTACATGATGATGGTGGGCGGGGGGGAAATCACTGGCATCCACAATACTTGTGGATCGCAGCATTGAACTGTTCTGTAGTATGAGCTGCCAGAATTTTCCAGCATTGCACTATGAAACGTGGCCAAAGCTGTTAACGGTTCCAATCGGCTTACATTATGAAACTTGCCTGTCTTCTTCTCACTCTGCAAACCATGTCAAAACGGTTCCATGTGATCCGAATTCACTAATAACTAAAACGTTTTTACCGAATTAAAAATAACTTTATTTATTTTCAATTTGGGGGGGGTCTTCCTCCCCATGCCCCCTTTGCCTAGTGTAATTACTGAACCCTAACCCCCCCCCCCCCTGTTTTAATCCCTTACCCCACAACATAAATACTTTTACCAAACAATGTTTTTGTTATTTGGTGTTCTTCAAAGTAATTCGTTATTGTCAATTCGTTATTCTCACGGTGTAATGTCAAGACGTGTATAGTGGTTTGCAATGATTTTATATATAAGTCTGTGTAGACACATAGATTACATCATGACAATTAAAGAGACATCTTTGCAATATGTTAAAGCATTTGAAAAATGCTATCCTGCATGAGTTAGACTGACTTTTGGAGTAAATATTAGCAGCCTGCAACTGTTCATTACTCAGCCCCATGGTAATTAAGGCCATTCGCATGAGTTTGTAAGTGATGCATCCAAATGTGTTACCTCCTTGCCAGCTTCATAACAATTGTGCACCCTCCTGGGTCGTTCTGTTACATTTTCTAACACACCATTCCATGTCATCTACTGTGTTTTTAGATTTAAATAGTGCTGTACTATGGGTGTACCAATGTTACTAATGCGGATCCTTGATCTACGCTCTTATCCTGAGATTAATTTGGCGTTTGTTTTTTTCCAACGTACAACCTATTGCAAGGGCATTCGATAACGTAAATGACGCACTTGTGCTTTTCAATATGCCATTGTCTAAAGAATGTGGTTTTCATGGCAAATGTCCCTGAACTGGGGGTATATTCCATAGTTGTCAGGCCTGTCTTTGGTTTTCCCTACTCTTGTTGCATGTACCAATGATTGATGTGCATTTTTGCTTGTCTTTTTAAATACAAATAGTCATCATTTCAAAGTTTTGATGTTCTGTTGGTAATCTATGCCAAATTTGTATGAGTTGGTCAGTAGTAGTACTATTGACACAAAACCTTATGGAACATAAAAATCTGTCATTCGAGGATGACCTGCTGGGTGATGCAACCATTTTACATTAAGGGGTGTAACCACCTTTATTTTGAGAAAAAATCCATGCAGACTCATTATGTTTTAGAATCCACATGTATTTTAGTTCAAAATGCTTTAGTTGTGGCAGTGTTTTTATGTTGTTGGGCACAATGTGATATATATTTTGTTTTGAATATGTCAAAATTGGTTGCTTGCTTTGAAGACAAGTGTTTTTCACAATTCGAAATATAGGTTGGCTAACCTTTGCACACAAGTACAAACCATTAAAGTGCCCTTAATATGTATGAAAAATAGATTTTTTGAAGTACCCCCCCCCCTCTCTCTCTCTCTTTGCGCCAATTCTAGCAAAAACATAGTGATAGAGGAGACCTTATTGGTCAATAGACTATTAGCTAATGCTTCCTTTTTAGAACTAGTAGTGCTCGATCCTGGGTTTGTTAGTACACAACTATTTAATATCAAGTGACCTTATAATTTCAGTCTCTTAAAGTCCATGCCTTCTATTAAATTGATGACCCCTGTAGAATCTGCCAAATACGAAATTGAGTAGGTGGTATAATGATGAAATCAACAGATTTACTAATGGGTTCCAAACGCTGAGCTACCTGCTGATCATTTTGGCAGGCCAGGGGTATTATCTTTATGTATTTTGTTTATTTTTCCAAGGTACAACATAAAACTTTCCAGTTAAACTTCCTGCACCACCCCAGAAGTGAATTTCCCCTCTTCTATTTTTTGTTTTGGTGCATCACAATATGGCCAAGATTCTAATCTTGTACGGGCACCATTATACCATGTAGTCACTTTGTAGGCATGGCAGGATTGGGCCCCGTTCCTGTTTGCATTTCTCCTGCTCCCCCTTGGATTTTGTATGTAACCAATTCCAGAGCCACAAAGTTCCACACACTTTTTGTAGCCATTCCAGTATCTTGGGGGCTTTCTGTTATTTTTTGTTGTTAGTCCTCTTTTCTGGGCGTTTTCGAGCCCGGTTCCCCCATAGCACACAACCGTATCTTGTCCCCCAAATGCTCCATTCCCTGGTATTTCTTGTATCTGTTTCTTGACCTCCCACCCAAGTCCGCCCCCCCCCCCCACCACCCCAGAACTGTTGAGGACAGGTTACTTACGATCTGTCTTCCCTTCCAACACTGATCGGATGCTTGAGGAAACATTGCATGGATCCTCTCTGGCGTGCAATGCCATTGTAGCAATACCTTAATCCACATCTCCCGTAACTGTATAGAGCGGGTTAATTTGGGGAGATTTCTCCCCAGGAATTCCTACTGGCTTCTTGATATGTTTCTCCCAGTGTTCCCCCATTTCCTGGTGTAGTTCCATTGCACCCATTCTTCTTGGTCATTTCAGGTTTTTGTAAACATTGGATACTATGCTTTTTTGAGCCTGTGTTTGTAGTAACAAATTGTTCATTTGGTGTTAGTTGTCTTGTGGCAGTCTCTTTGATTATTGGGGAGCTTAGCCAGTGTTTCAATTGGGTATAATTGGTCTGCCAAACCCCCCCCCTCTGTCGAACCTATTTCCTGCACAGATTCCCCAAACGTGTCTACCCTGAAACATAACACACATTTTCTAGCATCCTACTCTTTTTCCCATTTCCAATATGCATCTTTTTGCATTCCTGGTTCAAATTCTAGAATTCTGAACAGCGGGTAAAATGGGGATGGTTTTACCAAAGGTGCTCCCCATTCCGTTACCCCACCCCATGTCTCAACTCCTACCCCCAGTATCTCGCTGATCCTCGTATTCAGGTGTCTCTTCTTTTTGTCGAACCACCCCCCCCCCCCCACCTTATTCCTCTGTGCCGTGAGTGTAGCCAGTGCTACCGTTGGTGGCTTCCTCTTCCATATATATGAAATAAGGGCCCTGTTCAGTAAAAATAAACGGGCAAAAATCGGAGATGTTAAATTTGTCAGTGGACCCACAGGTAATTCAGACTGGAATCGACCACACAGCTCAAGGATGCTTTCTTGAGGGCATTGCATTACTGGGCATAACCCTTGACTATATGTATGGGGCAAACTATCCGTAATTACTGGAACTAATTCAAATAGACCCGATTAAATGGAACACTCTTGCAATAACATGGTGGGGGAGAATGACACTACCGTACTATGAAGAGCTGTACAGAGGCGCACCGGGACCAGGGGACAAAGCAGTTAAAACCTACTTGGAAGTCTTGTTCATCTCGTAGCTCTCCGCGGACGCATTTGCTTAGCAAGCTGGTCGCTGCTTCACTCAAAGATCTTAAATAAAAAAATGGGAATAGAGGAACTTGTTGTCTCTGACGGGACTACATCCTGGTGAGGAAGACTCTTTGTATGTTCTAGATGGTTTTGATGCCGTCCTGATGTTTGTTGCCTGCCTCAAGGTATACCCCCCGGCTCAAAGGGCGATTATTTGTGTATATCTCTTGCTGGGCATATGGATCATTGTCATAGTCACTTGAGGTAGGGACAGAAAACAAACATCACTCTTTTTAAATGATTTGTTGCTTCTAGAGAAGTTCCTATGGACGTAGTTCTCTTACCTCACTGACAATTAGTTATTTTCATTGGTAGGCAGTATTTTTTTTTTTTTTTTTTTTTTTTAAAAGGTGAAGCTTCAGATGTCTTAAACCCACCCCTGAATTATGTTTATAAAACAAAAAGAAAACCTTTCCTCATACTCTGTGACTTTCTTAATAACATGTTGGGCAGTGGAAATGGTTAGCATAAGCCAATCTTTACTGCTTTTGGTTGAAACTTGTGAAAAGGATTATTTATACTCTGACACATCGAGGAACAAACAAGGTTCATTCTTATCTTAAAGAGCCAGTAGCATTATATTGCCGTTTAGGTACTCTGAGTAGATGATTATATATTTCTGTACGTAAGTCTTAAATATTTGATCACTTGACGCTGTGGGATCAGTGATTGCATCTGCATTTACATTTTTAGAACCTGTAAAGCCGTGAATTGCCTCCATTTCTTCTGTAAATGATCATCCATCAGATTTAGCCATAGTGCATCTGGTGTTGGCCACAAAAGGTAAAAGTGGGACTCGGCTGGCGGACAGTGTCAAGAAACCTTATTTGTGTGTGCAAAAAAAATACAAATGTAGAACTGTTATATCTACAAAAAACCCAAGCGGCCATGGGCTGTACATACTACTATATTCACTATGGGTTGCCTAAAAACTCATGGTTTACAGGCATTAACCCAAACGACAAACTCTCCACATGGGATCTATCCTAATACATTATAACTATGGAAAAGCAACAAAGAAAGTTCCCGTACGTGGGAACTCCCATCCTCTGCACACTATCAATGGCTCAAAACATTATAAGTCCAGGAAATTTAAATGGTATTTTGTATATTTATCTGTGATTCCACATTTTGTTTGCGTCAAACAATTGTGATTCAATACATATCAGATGAACTGACAGTCAAATTTCTTTGTAAAATTCCAATTATTTATTTGTGGCCCAACGCATTTCGAGAATCTCTTCTTCAAGGGCACACATTCTTCCCTGAACCACCGATGTTGGCCTACAAAAGAGGCAGAAATTTCAGAGACTCGCTGTTCAAGGCAGAAAAAACACAAAAAACACCACCAAATGTTTCTTTCAAAACATAAATTTGGAACTTTTGCATGCTTGAACTGTCAACATTGTTTTAATATGTTTAAAGGCGATCATAGCCGCCACTCCAACAGTGGAAAGAAAAGTCTACTCAAAGATTATGCAACATGCAAAAGTAAAATTTTGATATATACCCTGGAATGCCCTTGTGGTAAATATTATGTTGGCAAAACTTCTAGGAAAATCAAAGAACGACTAACTGAACACAAATCAAACATTAGAACGAGCAATGTGAAATCTCCAGTCTTTAGACACTTTCATGAAAACAGACATAATATCCCCCAGCTGCGATGGGTTGTCTTAGAAGTGATCTATCAACTACCCAGAGGCCGTGATCTTGCAAAACGCCTCACAGAATTATTTTGGATCCATAAATTGGATTCATTAGCCCCACTAGGACTATTTGAAGATTTTTATTTGGGTCTTTTTTGTAAAAATCTGCATTGATTACAATCCAGAAGGTGCAGGAGGATGGTACTGTACAACTTTTTAACATAACCTGTTAGAGCTATAATATGCTATGATGTATCAACACACATGATATTGTTGAAAGATCAGATTGTGAAGATTATGAGACAGATAGTTATGCATCTGTATAAACTCATAGTAGTTCTACATAGTGGTAATTTTGTCTCAACATACTGACAGAGAAGGTATTGCTGAAAGATCAGATTGTGAACTTTCAAGAGACAGGGTATTTTCTACTTCATGATTCGACTTAATATGGTAGACACTGAATATACCACTGCAAGATCTAACGAATGATACCGTGGAGCAGTTTATGTGGTCAAGATGTCTGCTTAATGTGTCATATTGTGGTCCTTAGCTAGTTAGACATGCAAAATGTTTAGTATTCCTCGCTTATGACCTCTTTCAAGACTATTTGGGAATTTTATACGAGGCAGGCTTTGTACATTAAGGTTCCATTGTTCTACCAGTGGTGCCATTTTTCTGTCGGATCTTTTTCTTATATGTATCTTGGATTATTATACACTACCAGTTCAAGTAAATCCTGAATTCAGGTTAATTTGTAACTATTATTCCTTACTAGATTGATCCATACCTTGAACAAGTTTGCATTTCTAACTTCTTGTTAACGCATCAGTACTTGACTTCCTTTATTTTCATTAAGACGGGTCAAACCCTTGGCATTCCTTGCCCTTTTTTTCACGATCCGCACTTTGTAGAAGCTTGTATTCACCATACAAATTGTTATTATCTTAAGACATCACATCGCGCCGGGATGTCACAATGTTTACATTGTGACGTGTGGGTGTGATGACATCAGTAAGGGACTATAAATAGGGCAGCCATTTCCTGCTCCGTCATCATCCGGAAGCGGTTCTTGGATGTGATGGTGCGGTCATCCAGGGTGTACCCTCCTGCAATTCTTAAATCCAGTGAGTTAACCCAGGTTGAGGGCTTTCAGCGTCCTATTTTCTTCTCCATACTTTAAGGCTTCCCTACTACTTAACCTGATCACAGGGATATTCTTCTTTAGGTCTTCTACCTAAAACACTAGCCAGTGTTTGGCATCCGAAGTTGGGCATCTCCTGTTTATGGGCTTATGACCTTGATCTAAATCTCAACTTTAACATTGGCGATTTCGTTTGTTGGTAAATTTTTGTTCCTCAAATCGTAACTCATTTTTGTACCCTAAATCTTCCATCCAGGGTTTTGAAGCACCACTACAAAGATCCTTCCTCTGGTCGGACCCCTTTCCCCTCACTTGAGAGGCTGTTATTGATAATAATCAGAGGATACATTTGTGTTAATGGCCACATTTTTTGGGAACCTTTCAATTCAATACAACTGTGATTAAGTTGATTATTACTAGACAATCCTTCGCACTAGGGGGGTATTGTGATGAACTTTGTATCTTATTATTACACAAAAGGAATTCTGCAAATATGATGTTTGGTATCTGAAATAAGATTTCTAAAATATGTTGTATTTTGAACAAAACTGTGAATAGCATAAAAATATTTGTACTAATGTATATCATTTAAATATTTCTTTCTAGATAATGTATTGACATCTGTTTATATGCCCCTGACGAAGAGATCATTCTCAAAACGCGTTGGGCCGCAAATAAATCATCTACATTTTACAAAGAAATTTGACTGTCAGTTCATCTGATATGTATTGAATCACATAATTGTTTATTTGATGCAAACAACAAAATGTGGAATCAGAGAAATAAATATAAAAAATGCCATTTAAATTTCCTGGATTCATAATGTTTTGAGCCATTGATGGTGTGCAGAGGACGGGAGTTCCCACATACGGGTACTTCATTGTTTTTGATTCATATTATACAACCCATATGCCAGGGTTGGTTATCTCCTCTGCACCTGAAGTCAATCCAACACTCTGCAAATTAATTAATTAATGTAATTTAAATTCATGAGACAGCAAAATAGGAGTGCAGGTTTTTTTTCCCATTTCTTTGAACTAAATATGGAAAAGCAATCTGTTTCCACAGCATGCCATCTTCCTTAACATGTCTGCACGATCTCGTATTATGGCCACGGCTTTGTTCTGTCCATTTTTGAACGTCCACAACTCATGCCGAAGTAAAATGCTGTCTGCTTCGACAATAGCTATGGTAGATCAGGCATTACTGGAACACTGGTAGTCAAGTAGACTCATTCATAGTAATTTTCTTCAGAGAATACACCACCCTGATGGTGCTGAAAAAGCTAGTCATAAAATGACATGGCCTTTATATTCGGTTTTACCCAAATTATTTGACTATAGTATTCTGAAGCTGTCTATAAAAAACAGTCCTCAAAATGGGCACTTGCTGCTGGCCATTGGCTAGTTAAAATTGAGTATTGTCCAATAAGAAATGGTTGTGTGTGTGTGTGTGTGTGTGTGTGTGTGTGTGTGTGTGTGTGTGTGTGTGTGTGTGTATTTTCCTCTTCCCATGCCTGGCTACCAGCTTGAAACTTTGCCCCTGAAAAAAACAGTAATGGTCAGTGAAGACCCTACCTACTCCTAATACTTAATTTAAGCCTATTACTTGGTCGTAGACCCTATGCTTAATGAGTGATCAAAAAAGGAAATCCTAGACAAATGCATTGTATACGGTCATGATTGAGATCCAAAAGGCCACACAGAAAACGGTATCCAATGCTAGACTTAAATGCACAACTTACATTACATACCGCACCTACTAATGGCCAAGCCCAGAGGGACACAAAGCTAAATTAGATCAAGTGTACAGACCCATAAGTGGCCTATACTGTAGAAAATCGATACAGTAGTAACTATACGTTGTATAACGTACGAGCATTGTCATGAACCAGAGTGTACTGGACATTTTTAAAATTCAGATCACACCAGGAAAACGTGCTACATTGCCAGTCTTTTGTATGAAATTGCTGGGGAATAAATGGCTTTGTTCATGTACATATTCTTGTACTTGAGTAGGGTGAGTTTTCCCATGATGTGAAACTTCTCCATGTAATGGAGCCGCAGCAGAGGTGAGATGGTGCTCTCCAACCACACTTGGGAAACGAAGGCCTCCTACATCAAAGTACACCACCGGACAGATCATTTTGGAAGACTGCACACAAACTGGCCAGAAACTATCCTAGATCTGGATAAGTGGTAGAGCAGAACACTTCCACCCCCACCAAAAAAGGTAATGCTGACATTGGATCTCTTTCTTGAGGATATGTGGTGATCTGGTTGTTTTAGAATTTAAATATTGAAGATTCATGGTTAATAACGTAACTATATATAAAGAAACCCTGAGAGACTCCCCAGAGACAGGTGTGCTCAGAATGCTGTAATAGCCAATCTAATTTGTCGACAGTTAATACAATTTAGTCTGGAAATTATTTAACTCCAAATCGTGGTCATGATCATATTCCATTTAATCTGTATTGTATATCCAGAGAAAACGCACAGATATTACATAATCTGCCAATTCAGTTCTGCTGTCATCTGGGCATGTATGATCCTATTCTATATCGGAAAGCACCAGTTACAACATACAGTAGCAATAATGTGGCAAACGAGCATGGGCAAAGACAACAGTTTTGGCATCTGTGAGTATTATGCATTTGCCATGCGCTGCTATTATATTTCAAGGTACACTCGCCATTTTGCACCTGCCACCATCGATGGCCAGTTAATGCAACTACGGCTGTGCCTAGCAAGTGTCTTTCCCATGCCTACACAAAAGCCCAAACTGTTTGCATTGCCAGTGCTTGTTTAATGTCTAGTCGCCCAGCTTTTATCTGGTCCCCTAAATGTATTTTTTTTTTCTTCCAAGATGACATTTCGATCCACAGTGATTCACACATAAATGATCACGCACTGGACATGGTTGAATCCAGTGGCATGATCTTGCATGAAGACAAATGTTGATGTTTGCAACTAATGGCAGACTATCTATGCTACGACATTTGTTTGAATGGCGCGTTGTTGAAGATTTCTTTGGTTGAAGCCTTAAAGCTTAGACTGGCGCCCATTACTGAAGAACAGTTTCTTTCATTCATGGGGCCCCACGTAAAACTAAGTTGGTTCAAAACATTTGTTCAAAATTAGAAACAATGAGGGTTTTCCTTAGGAAAGATGACACTTCTCATTGTTGTGCGCAGTGCCTGCCAAGTTTAATTTGATAACAATAAAGTGAAATTGGGAATGTTGCATGCCCCTATCCATTTCTTTCAGATGCCCTCACAACCAAAGCTGTGCATGCTGTGCCTATGGCCTAGGTGCGTCCTGATGCAATCCATGAATGCCTAGACCCACGACGTTGCTTTCACTTCCCACTCTCTCATCGGGAAACAAGTACAATGTAATTGTGCTGAAAATGTTAGCCTTCACTTGGACAGCCGAATTGTGTCACTCGTACGTTTTGGAAATGAAGGTTTCATCTTTGCACTGACCACAAGCCTCTAGGCCACGTTCTAGTGCCAGAGGGCACACAAAAGATGTGCTCCAGTTTGGCATGTCTTTCAGTCAACTCCAAGAATTATATTTCCAAATGGAATACGCTCGAAGATGGAAACATTAAGTCCATCTTTAGAAGCGGCCCCTACAAAGTTCCAAAACCAGAGGTCACAACATGAATTGTTGTGTAGTGTTGTGGCCACCACTTTTTTTAAATTATTTTTTTGTTGTTGTTGCTGCTTTTATTTATTTTTGCAAATGATTCACACCAATGGTAAAGGTTGGATCATTTTGCTTAAGTCCGCCCCTGTCTTTTCGATTTAGTGATGCGCATTAAAGTGGCTGAAAAGTGACAGGTTGACGTGATATGCACAATCAAGGTTGAAATATGCTTAAACGCTGATGCACTACAAGCTTTATCAGGGAAGAAACACATCTGCCATATGGAGGAAAACCAGAGAGGTTGTTTTTGTTGAGTTTGTGGGAAGTCGAAGCTCCCAGCATCAGCACAGCAGGGAACCTTTGGTAGACGAGATCTCAGGTCTAGCACATGTAAGTATCCATGGACCCACTTTACATCAGGAGCGACATCTTCCTGGACACTCTTGGCCCGCACTTAAAGTGGGTATCGTGAATGGTGCTTAACTGGGTGACACCGGCCAACAGTGGGTGAGCCGAGTGCTAGGGGTATGGAGGGCGGACGAGTGGTTGGAGTACACACTCCCTGCACTATAACTGAGGGAAGATTCCTCCTTGAGCTGCTAATGCAATAAAGCGGCTGTATTCAAAGCTACAAATGGAGCCATTTGATATAAATAATCAATGGCATTGGAGCAGATCCAGTGTCTGCCTTTTTTGGCGCTAGGTTCAGGCATGCAAATGCACACTGTTTGAGTACTACCAAGCTATGCATTAAGGCAGTAGAAAAAGATGCCTTGAATGTTCAAGATCCTACTGGACAAGGAACGCACAGCGCAAGACCTGCCGCTGATCATTGCAGTGGGCAACAGCTCCCGGTGATTAGATTAGGGCCTGGTCCACTTCCAGCTGCTCTGCCGTGTGCTTGCAGGCCGTGCCTGCTCCCGGGCTCTTAATGTAGATGTGTTCCAGCCAGCAAGTACACTGCTGGGGAAGGGGAGACGAAGGAGAGCTTGGAGACTGATATAGAGCATTCAGCAGCACCTGCTGGCACATAGCCTCCTTCTACCGCCCCAAGGGGTGCTGGAGTCTCCTGCTACCTCCCCAAGGGGTGCTGGAGTCACAGGACCGACTACCCTGGGTGGGAATGGTAGGAAAATCCTATAGATTTCGCTTGGCAACGGGTGTTCAAAAGGTGGGACACAGAGCCAAACTACATAAATCCATCCTCTGTATGTCATCTGCATTGAAAAGTATTACAAACTTGCATTCAAAGCTCCTATTTCAAGCACTTATGTTAAAGCGCTTATTTTAATGACAATAGATTTGGCTTTAAAGGTAGCGCTTTCAGCACCACCTAATAGCCAACACTAAACAATAACAGGTCGGAAAAAGGAAGGGCATAAATGAACATTTCTCCTCTAGATAAGTAATGCCAAATCCCTACATATAGAGCGATTTTTCTCCTTGCAACAAGGTTTGAGCTTTGTTTCTACACATAGTTTTACGTTGATTGAGGCTAAAATACAATTCAGTTTACTAGTAAACTCAAGCCTAAGAGTTTTCTTTGGTGAAAACCCAGAATTGACCATGAATACTAGTGATTGCATTGAGGGCAATATGACTTGCATTTAAACCCAAAAGTAGTTTTGTGCCACCTATTAGTATCCATTCTGGACATTTTTCAAAAAGCCATTCTTAGACCTTGACGAGATGTCTTTCACTCAACCGAGATGTTCAATCTTAAACGTGAACTTTATGCAGTGACAACAGCAAAATGGCAGCCAAAGGAGGGGCTTTAGTGTTAACGGTTTGGAGTTTAGACTAATTGTATTAATGGTTGACCAATGGAGTTAGCTTTTATACAATTATATGTGGGCATGCGATTTCTCTGGGAGTCCTTATCAGGGTTTCATACAGACCTCTTACACATACGCAAGTAGTGAAATGAGTGTGAGGAAGCTTGTATTTAACTGGTGCCAGACCCATTCTCAGAATATGCTGTTCAATCATGTTGTAATCTTGTATTGATCAAAAAAAATGGGTCCATTTAATTTCAAACTATTTATTTGCATCAAATCCCATCGGAACAATCCACAAAGTATTCAGGTGACAGTGTGGTAAAGAAAACCGAGTTTAAGTACACCAAGACCATAAAATATCCATACAGATTTCAATATCAAATCCTGTGACAATCTGCTAATAACCCTCTCTGAGCGTGCTCCATATTTGCTGTACCTGGTCCCAACCCCCATCTGATGCCCCAGCAACCACTTTTCTGGTGCTTTATTTGGCTTTGTTGGATTACATGGAGGATCTGTGTTGTGAGGGGGGAGGGTGAAATAGCAAAGCTATGGAGAATTATTTGGAAACACCACGTAATGGAGAAATTGATTATAATCTGTGGTAAAAATTTCACGTTGCAGGAGACTAGCCATCAATAGTCGCTGGCCACCCCAATTCTACATGTGCATACTGCACACCATTTATTACTCTCCAAGAACCAATTCCCACTAGTTGCTGGCAAGTGCACATTTGGTGCTCCTCCTGTTTCCTGGGATGTCTTTACATGCAAACTGCATGTCCTTTAGGAGCGGGCAAGCTTTTAGGACTAGAGGTTGATAACTTGTTACAAATTGCCACAAGAGTAAATATAACGGTGCGTCATTGACGATACACCTTCTAAACACATTAAAGGATCAGTTTAACTACAGTACGTGCTGTAAAACGTGCTTTTCCAGTAGTTTGCAACATTTCTTCCAATCAAATAGGCCATTGGAAATTCTGAAACTCTATGAAATGCCTGCAGCAGGCAGATTTGATTTGACTGTACAATTTTTGTATCCATAATACAGTGGTCTGTATTATCAACTCTCTAGTTAGTCTTTTCAGAGTACAAATTCAGAGGTTCTTGATAAAATCCAGCTACCACAAGTCCCTCGGGAAATGCTCGATGTTTTGTACACCCCTGTTCTGCCGATCCTCAGCGAGTACCCGACTCATCAATGTCTGACTGCCCTGCGGATGCCCAAGTGATCCACCTCACGCCTCCTAGGTGAGTAGCCGCTTGTGCCTGCACCCTGATTTTCCCCCCGCCCTCCACTGCCAGAACACCAGCGCCTCTTCCGAACTGGCATATACACTACCTCTGATAACGCCTGACTACCGGTCTACGCAAAAGGATATTTCCCATCTGTAAAAAGTACAGTGATCTAAAAGCAATGGCTGCGACTATCAAAGTGGGGATAAAAAAAAACACAGAACCGTGTTATCTATAGCATGCCATCTTCTTTCTAGTGAGGGGCGCCTGCTACCTTGTTAAAAAATGTAATGGAACTGGCAACATACAATTTCGATAAGCGAACCAAGTCCCCTTGGAAAATGCTCTGCACTCGGCTCGCCCAATAATTCAACGTTGATAGCAAAAACTGATATGCCATGGGACGAAGTGGTTTAGATATCACTAGCCTGCATACAAGTTGTGTTTGTGTGTCCTCACAATATGCCCCAACCAACAACCCATAACAATGTAAGCCAGCAATACCAGGTCAGAAAATGAAACCTTTACCCGTTAGTAAATAAACTCCTCTTCATTGAGAGTTACATTATATTTGTATTTCCATTTTCTTGGCGTAACGCAGAGTGTCTGCTCAGAACGGTTTCATAGAATGAAAATAATTGTTCCAATGTCAAGTTTTAAAACGGTGAACGTTATCATTTTTGCGTGTATTCAACACCTTCCGTCCTTGAATCCATAGCAAATCCTCAATTGAACCTTGTTTTTTGCGTGTATGCCTGGTAACTTTGGTTTTTGTGAAGGAAAGCCACAAATCAAAAACACTGTACAAGACGCGTCGGTGTGATCTCCCCACAAGCAACCTCAAACAAAGTGACCTTCACTCCATTGGAGCGATTATCCCGGCTGAGCAGTGTGGCATTTGAAATATGTTTGAAAAATAAATTGTTTGCTGGCATCCACCAGTTCTGTGCTATCGTGAATACTTCTTTTTTACCCATCAATAGGGCTAGTGAGTTATATATTTTTGGACAGTTAGGGTAAGTAAAACGGAGAATTAGGAAACCATTTTGAAATGAGCCAAATGACCTCTTTCTACTAGGCCCGAAAATCCATCTCTCTACAAAAGCAGCTCTCCCATCCCACGGCGCCTAGCTCAGCCAGCCCACACCATCTACTCCCCATTGCCAGGTCTTCGCGTGCCCTGTTCTTGCGGAGCAATGTGCTCTGAGGATAACTTGAGACACTGACAAGTCATAAATCCGAGTGCCCATTCATCTCCACTGAAACTCCTGTGCACTCTCAGCCTCCACCTCACCAGGCCTGAGCCCGCCAGCTCAGACCCAGTAGTTTCTTTCATGCTGCTATCCATCTGACCAACCCGTGCCCTGATCAATCAAGGACCCACAAGAGTCGGGTCAAAGCGGGAGGGGCCAAAATAGTTCCACTGTATGGCCTCATGCAACAGGCACTTCATTAAAAAAAAAATAATAATACGTTGACAAAAGAGGATACATTTGAAAATCCAATTTGGACGTTATGGCCACCTATGTCGAGCTTTACAGAATTCAAGCAACCACAGGCATGTATGTTATCCTTCGAGTTATAAATTAATAATCATAAACCGGATTAAATCTGCATAATAGAATACTTCTTAATACTTCTAATAGCTTTGAAATTCAAGTTTAATAGCCTTCCATTGTTCATGTATAATGTACAAACATTGGGGGAACATATCCTAAAAGTTATAGTGAGCACATTAAGAACACTGCTGCAATATCATTTATACCGGGAAGTCAACTGTTCAAAGTTCTGGACAGGGCTCGTTTGCAATGTTTTGTGGCAATGTATGTGTCCTAGGAACAAAATCGGGATCGAATCAATGAGTATGCATTGCCCACACACTCAAAGTGAGATCTTTCACAAAATCGAATTTTATATCCTGGTATATTGGCTTGGCCAACTATTTTTTTTTTTTTTTGCTTAGTTTTGCAAAGGCACAAGTGTAACGAAGCATCCCAAAGTTTCCTGCAGTTCTCGATTGTTCTCTCCCTACGTTCTCGTTATTCGTTATGCACTAATACGGCAAGTAATGTCCTAGCTTGCATCTAGTCTATGCCGAAATCCCTTTTGGGGCTGTACTTTAAATACATATTGTGAAACACCTACAAATCTCTGGTGTGACAGAATTCTGTCAGTCCCTTTTAGGTCTCTTGAAAGAGTTTTATCAAACGCTATCTTCTCAAGAGCTTTGCGTAGAGGTGAAGATGGAACCAACCATTTCTTCTTGTGTTCATGTTCCTCCGATAAAAGGTCCATGTGGACATTGGTGAAAATGTTGGTTTTCTGTCCATGAGTGAACGTTGGAACAGTGGTGCATCAATGAGCGCCATTTTTCAAGTAGAATTTCCACAGACCTATCTCAAGGTTTTGAGCTCCACCAAAGATGGTTGCTGAAAGACTGAGACCCATGTAAAATATTTTCCAAACCCCTTTCTTTTTTTTGCCAGCAACTGTAATTTTTTTATTGACTGATTTGGCAACATGTCATACATAAAATTGTTGACGAATGTTTGGAAACTGCTCTTGCATGGCCTTGGCTATTGAAACATGTTTGTCAGTGGCTATGGGGTCTATTTGCATTCCCCAAGATGTTCGAGGGATTTTATGAAACCATGGCCATAGAGGATTTACATTGGGACACCTGCAACTCACTTTTTTTTTTTAGTTTAGCACTTTGAAAAACTGGGGCTATCATACTGTCCGCGCCAGATAGCCTGAACCGTTTGCCAGAAAATGTGCTTTCAATTGACATTTGTTCATTTTTCTAGGGATGACTAATAGCGGGGAATAAGAATTCCCTTTGATATTTGTAGTGCTGTGTTTTAGCAAGGAAGTGAACTCCCACAAATTGACAAACTGGACAACTTACAAGTAGAGCCACTGAAAAGTAAAGCTGCTGAACATAGATCATCGGTTGAGTGGACCATGTAAATGTTTCATGGATGTGGGAACAGCTGGCTTGTATTTTCAGGTTAGTGCCTTGTAATACACGAGACACATGCACCAATGGCTGCCCGCATATTTTCCCCCTCAATGTATGGACACATTTCAGTATAATCTCTACCCGGCAGCTGTCTAATACAATGTATTTCTGCTCCTTTATTCGCCAATCGTCCTGCATGATTGTTGTTTTAGAGTCGCCTGTGGTGGACAAATCGCCCAAACTAGACAAACTGTAGTAGACATTTTTGGCAAGTCCCTCGGTCAGTTGCATTGAAACCTCAGTCTCTGTTAGTTCAGCTTGTGTTATTTGCACACGAATTGGAGAAACCGACCATGTCGAATGTTTATTTGGTGGACTTTTTTTGTGGGTGTAGATTGTGTCAAGAGGTCAGTGAGGAATTCCAAAGCATCTTCAGTATATTAAATTTCATCTGGTCGAGTTCTCACATTGTTGCAATGGTCCAAGAACACTTTGCTGGCTTTGGCAGTCACATTCGATTCAGTTTCAGGCCACTGGACATAAACCTCTAGAGTCTGGTTATTGACAGACCACTCTACGCCTTAAATAGTAGTTGCTCCATGGTGAAATCTATTTGGCAAGCGGCACCTTTAGTTTCGTTTGTCTTTTTATACTACTTTTCCTTCTGGGCCTCTAGGAGATGGGTTGTAAAAACATGTTTAATGTATAGCACACATACAGTAGATGGCAATTCTAAATAGAAGAACATTTTATGAAGAAAACACAAGCCCACACGACGTCTAGATAACGAAATTGTTTGTTACCCTTGTTTTCTTTATTTTCTGTGAAACTGTGGTCTTGTCTAACGACCGCACCAGCAAGCTGATCCATGTGCCTCCACTTCTTATTTCACACCTTGTGTATGTTTCTTGAATAGAATAAGTCAATCGTATTCATTGCACGCACTGCTTACACACATACCTGCGCAAATGGTGTATGTCATTTAGTCAAAATATACATTTCAAATTTCACCCCAATTGATGCCAAGTGTACTGTGCAAAACATACTGATTGTAATGTTGCCCTCAAAGATTTTGCAACGTATTATGCATTAGGGAGGAAGTGTAACGTTAGAACTGCAATCCGAAACGCTGCACATTTGTATGAATGTCACTGTCTAATAGTATCCTATGTAGGATTTACTTTTTTATTCAAGGGAACTGTAGGTACGCATACCTCATACTCTGGACCAGCTGCAAAGGAAGATGTAATTGTAGTCATAGTACCAGAATCCCCCTGTAACACAGTACCTGTTTTAGAACGGATGAAAACAACAAAACGGAACTGAGACAATGGGATGCAGACAAAGGTGCATATAAAGAGAAACCCATAAATGACACCTAGTGTAAACTACTGACCGGATACATAATCTCTTCATATTATTTGAAATTCCAAGCATAATACATTCTCATGATTGAAAAGTGAAATAAAATTACCTGATAGGCGCTTGAAGTTGTTGTTGACTCCTGAAAATAAATGGATGCAGAATCTTGCTCCTTCATTTTCAGTGCATTGTCATCAAGTGGTAAAAGGGTATATTTAGATTAGCATTGGATATGTTAGAAAATTCAACTGTCGAATATAAAATTCTGCAAGTCTATAGGGCTCACCATTGGTATACTGGATCGGTGGGTTCGTCACTTTTAAGGGTCTGTGCTTCCGGTATGCTTTTCTAAAAAAATGTACATGTCAAGCAACCGAATAAGAAAACATTATGCTTCTTGTGAAGGGCACTATGGCATTGTTTTCCATGGTCATTTGAGGCTCCATAAACCTGGGACAGATTAATCGTGAAATTTGGTATAGTTAAAAATGTAATAAAATCTGGTACATATGCAAACTTTAAGACGCATTTACACAGAAAGCATCAAAGTGTTCATGGAGTTATCTGTTCAATACCCCACTGCCTACAGCTAATTCATCTGGAATTCGCCTGAAGCAGCGTGTTCATCAATAGAGTTGGAATTGCATTTGGAAGCAATTAACTAAACATTCTGGCTCGACGCTTTTTTTTGTGTACTTCGATTGGTCGTACATATCACCTGTAAAGTGCAGGCTGCAGATGCGGAATCGATTGGCCCTCAAGTCTCCGAAGACCCCCTGGGCTCTACTTTCAGTCTCGTCCACCGCAAAAACACAATATCGAACCCGTCTTCTTATTAAATCAATATCCTTCGGGAATGTACGCAGGATTGTGGCCTGACTTTTGACATGGCTCCTAGAACAGCAACCCAAAACCATACAAGCAGGCATTCTTGAAAAATCTATAAGATCTGTATAAATTACAAAAATATGCTACTGAATGCATGATATTGAAGGACTTTTATATATGTTTTCTATGCAATGTTTGTTTTGGTCAAAGAAGCAAAACCTGTGTAACGTAGTCCAATATATTCACTGGGCTTACTATCGTACAGAGTTGATTGATGTGACGCAAATCGTAACTTGTTACTCGTCCGTTGAATGTACTTTCATGCATTAAAAGGGAACATGCCTATAGACATGGTCTGATAAAGATTCCATTCTATTACAATTGAAACAGATGAAATGTGCTTTATATAGAGATCAGAACACTTGAAACATTAGACAATGGTAAAGTCATTGAGATGAATGAACATTACACTAGTGGGTACATTAGGTCGAATTAGATGGACATCTTGAGATCAGAAAGAGATGAATATAGTGAAGTTAATAGGTGGCCTTCCCTTACCTTCACTAACAAACAATTAGATTCAGCAAGCAGGGGAGTTAGCAGGAGAACGGGTAGCATGATCAAGAGTTGACTTCCAGTGCTCTGAGATGTTCTCTGGATAAATATCAAGGGGTTTATAAAGGATTAGAAAAGTGGGTGTATATGTGAATGTGTGACATGTTTCTGGCGGGCTCTGCTTCAGGGGAGCCTGGAGGCACAGGGTCTGGCGAGGCCATGTGTACAATGGCCCCTGTCTGGAAAATACCTTGAAGTGTACATGGTATTTGGCACCTTGGCCGTTTATAGCCATTTATAATGGAGGAGGGATGTATTGTTGCAGAGGTGAGTGTAAAAGGGCACCAACCATTCTTTCACATCTCTCCTAGACAAGTGAGCGTGTCCTTGATTCACTGAAAAATTGAAACCACTATTCATAAAAGCTCTTTTGTATTATATTTTGTTGCTGATGGATGTTGAGGCCACAAATAAACTACATGTTGTATACTTAAGGTTGCAACAAAGTCTGGGAGAATCCCCTGTACTGTCTGCTCTCATTGGGGAATTTGGCACAAATGGCTCCAACGACACAGGTGGGTATTACTCATCGAATGCAGTATCCAAGCCTCCAATGAAGCCCCCATGTAAAGGAATGATAGGCCACCAGCCTGTACCACCTGTGGAAGAGAAATGTGCATACTGTATTTAAATGAACCTGATAAGTGTTCAAACCTTAATTGAAAATGCATCCTGTATCCTATGGCATAGTTGCCTGTACAAATGTTACTTCATGGATCAATCAACTTGGGCTTTAAAGTGTAGACCTATTACAAAAGTGAACCCCCTCCCCCCCCATTCAATCCATAATATTTGGGGCACAGAGAAATAGTTTCTTAATTGAAAGACACATAAGATGATCACTATGATTTCCCCATTGTGCGAGTGATGTATTGAATTGCCATACTACATTCATTTGGCAGTGATCGAACAAAGTTACGACAATATAAGGGACAAACAAGAAATGTTAGTGGCCTCGGTGGGCAAAGTGACATCAAATCTAGAGTACACTTATTTCTTGGATTGCGAGGGCGAACTGTTGTGCGAATTACGTGCACAAGCACCGTCATAAGCCTCAACAGAGATCCTTGTGAGGCAGGCTGCCCTAAAGTCATGCAGCTCGGTAACACACAGCGAAGCTGTGTCTTCTTCCGATATGTAGGCAAGGCATCTAGAGTTTTCTCTGCAGCAGCAGTTCTCGGTTTGCATGTCCTTGCATTGATTGCAGGTACACCAGGTGGAAACGTCTTCCATGCGGCTAGGCTCTGGCTTAGGATCCAGTGATTTGTCTTCCCAACTGTCAACTTATGCCCCCATCGTTTCCGCATTTTTCCCTATCAACTAATTCCGCCTCTGAATACTCCGGCTCGTACTAGCATGGCTGTATTGTTGCCATTATACGTCAAAATAAAAATCCATAGTAATGCTAATACAAGTATCTGTTTGCACAACCTCTGTGCAACGAAGATGGCTGAACAGCGATGAAATGAGTCACAGGCTACACAAAAAAGCAGTGAAACGATTGAAAAAACAACTCTGTCTGAGAGAAGCGGTCTGTTTATACTTATTGATGAAAGAGGCGTCCTGCCATTTCCATGGAGACACATCATTAGCTGGCGCACAGAGAACGTTGACGCGAGATGTGCATTTGCGTTGTGAAATGGGCCGTACGTGTCTAGTGATGTCAGCTTCAGGGGCGGGTGAAGGAAAGGTGCATAGGAAATGTCTTTACGATCAATCACAGTTGGCTTAAAACCACATGCCTGAACAATAACACTTTTGAGCGCACTATTCCTTTTAGTACGCTATGCTGTTTCCAGCCAAGCTCATGGTTCAACGCTCTGAGAAAGGTTTCTTTTTTCACAATTCCCAAGCAAGCAATGAAGTTCATGGATCAGCACTACCCCGGATGAACCCTTTACCCTTCAATTTTACTGTTATTACATGCTGCAGCTGGTTAATTGACGCAGGACACACTATATATACATGGGTGTCGGGGGTCCCCCCAACATAAATAATCACAGTCCCCCTGTGTACATGTTAACTACATGGAATGGTGCTTATCACACTCGCTATTAACTATGCTGCTCTGTTAAGTGTCAGGCTGCTCGTTCTGAACAGTCCCCCCCCCCCCCCCCCACCCCCATGCAAGGTTCCAAATGTTGGTAGGGGGTGAGGAAGGGGGGCTGGGTGGTTGTGAAAAGTTCAATGGAAAATGCTTGACCAGTCTTATTGGGGCGTTGGGTTGGCTACTACAGCCTGAAACCTTTCTTATAATGTGCTCTTTGCTGACCCGTAAGGGTCCATGATCTACTGGTTGCAATGGCCAATGGCGGTTGATGCCCTCTTGTGCATGGGCTGGAATGTCGGGGGACTGGTTTATCATGTTGAGTTGCAGAATCTACAGCTTTATGTTGATCAACCCAAGGCCCGCATCCTCTACTTACAGGAAACGCACGGTCTAGCTGAGAGTTGTGACAGACTTGCTTAAAGCTGGGGCGCAGACTGCTTCTATACACTACTCGACTCAAAGCCGTGGTGTCATGATCCTTATCCACAAATCACTAGAGGACATACATAAGGATGATCACGTGGGTGTTCTGTTCTGGTACACTGCTTGGTCACGAAGTTGAAATGCTTACCATATATGGCACGAACGTTGATGATCCCGACATTTACTCCCGGGTTGTAGACCTACTGGCAATGTAGCCTCTTGTGCCTGTACTGTGGGGTGGGAACTGTAACTCCATTGTCGACCTCAACCTGGACCGATCCGGGAGCAGAGCACAGCATTTATCCAGGGCTGCCCAGTCCATTCTTGAGGGACAAACTAGACTAGGGTACTACCACGAGGGTACTCCTTTTATTCAACAGTACACGACTCGCATTCGATGATCGACAGATGACTAATATCTGGGACACTAATCGACTGGACGGTGGGAGCACACATATTGCCCAAGATCTACTCGGACCACTCTGGTCACACTAGACACTCTCATGGATACAGCTACTTTACACACAGCCTGTTGCCAGGGTTTGCACCAGTGGCCTAATCTCTTCCCCATTTGATATCTGCAGGGGGGACTAGGCAGGGCTGCCCACTTTCCCCCACTAATCTTTGCGATAGTTATTGAGCCTCTGGCCAACCGAATGCGTCACAAACCTGCACATGGAGGTGTCGCTCTCGGGCTCTCCCGAAATCATCTAGCTGTATGCAGACGATGCATTGTTGTACATTAGAAACCCTGATGTGAACCTCACCCTCAACATGCACGATGTTCTCCGCTTCGGGCTCTTATCTGGACTCCAGTCAGAATTATTTCCTCTAACGGACACCACTGCTGCCCCACACGACCTCCTGGGGTTTGCTTGGTCTCCCAATGAGATTAAGTATTTCAGGGTTACTGTCGCGATGCACCAAACCTCGCCGTACAACCAAAACTTTGGGTCCTACCTGCAACAACTTTCGGTTAAACTGCATACCTGGTCAAAATTGCCCATAACGCTTGTTGGCCGTGTGTCACTCCTTACGATGATCGTACTGCTGCAAATACTGTACCGGTTTCCGAATGTCCCAATATATTGCCTGGGGCAGTGCTGTTCGAAACACTTAAGGTTGCTGTAAATGGCTTCCTATGGCACGCTGGGGCGATGAGACTTAATTAAATTGGCCACGCTTACGAGACCATATAACCAAGGTGGGCTTGCTGCCCCAGACTTTGAGAAGTACTGGCTAGATGCCCAGGCCCAATATGCAGCCCACTGGTTTACTGAGGGCTCAGCACTCCCACATGTGAAGATCGAGTGACACGCCTCCGGACCTTGTGACATCCGCTCCTTGGTGCTACCCCCTCTATTGAAAGACCCTGGGGTGGCCAGTCCACCGGCCCTTACCGCGCTTGCATGGGACAGAACGGGGCAGCTCGCAACCCAAGCCCATTCCACTGTGGCTTACTGCTCTGTAACCTAGACTCTGTTTCGCCCAAAATAAGTAAAACTGCAGCACACAAAAGGGGCAAAAGTCGGCTACTCAACCCTGGGTGATGTATTCGCCTTGTTCAATGGCCTGACCTGCCCAGACACCCTTGCCGGCAGACCTCTCGATGGACATGTACGGTTTCTCTTAATGCTAGGTACCGGTTAATACAATTTGAGGTATTGCACAGATTTCACTACACCCCCGCCAGGCTGCACCTTTATGTCCCGAGATCACTCCCCTTCCCCCCAACCCCCACCCTTTGCCTCAGATGACGCACACTACTTGCATATGGTTTGGTCTTGCCCCAAGTTCTCTGGGTATTGTGCTGGTGTTCTGTGCCGCTTTGTCTGTGATGCTGGATCATGTCGTCAAACCTTGCCCAATGAGCTCTTGTTTCATGAGTACCCACTGTAAAAAAAAAAACATGCTAGTCTTTGTATGATTCTTGCTGTGCACTGTATATTGCTGCTATGGCATAAACCTGCCACCCCCCTGTAGAACAGTGGCTCTGTGATGTTACTTGGGCATCACACCTCGCGCAGTGCTGGATCTCCTTGCAACCAGCCTGTGGCAGACCCCTGGACATTTGGCCCCCTTTCCGTGCTTATTTACAGACACTTGCTGACACTGGACATGGAGACACCGGTCCCCTGAACTTGACAACACACCCTTTATAATCATTCATGCTGTCACTTTGAGCCCTGAACAATGAAGAGAAAGAAAATTCAGCCTAGGAATCCTCCCGCCCCTGCACACGTTCAATTGTTTGGAAAAATCCAATACCATCATTCAATCGAAACTTAAGGTAAAATGTCATTTATAACAAAGTTAGGCGAACAAAGGACCCAAAGAATATTTTATGTAGACGCTATAATTCCAATTTAATTTCAAAGAAATTCGTTTCAATAGAAGAAACAATATAGCATTAATGATGAACACCAAAGGTTTAAGAGATGGAGTCTGATTAGATCAGCGAGGCGTTTCGAGGATGCTTTCCTCTTCTTCATATGGCCAAAAACGGACTCTTATTGATTCACAATAGGGTATTTCAAAAATTCAATTATACATAGCATATTGTGTATAGTAAATATCCAATAGGCACAACACTATTAAGTGGTCAAGTTTTAAATATTCTTGTTGTTTAGTCACATTTAAGCACGTGGTGGAATGAACATACTAAAATTATATTTGTCAGATGCTGTATGTCCTAGTTTACAAAACACCTTGAGTAGTCCCCCCCCCCCCCCCAACCACCTCGTGGATTTGATTTAAGACCGCCTGAACTGTCACTGCCTGATAGTAATGGAGGTGAAAAACATAAATGAATGGAAAAGAAAAGAGGGTGTGTGGGGGGGGGGGGGTTCAAAGTATATATCTGAGTCAGAAGAAAAATAGTTACCCTCAATGGAGCGTGATTGAATTCACGATGAAGTTAATAGATAAGAAACCAAGTAACGGGAAAGCCACTATACATCAAAGGATAGTCCAAAAGTTCCAGTTGTGATCGTCCCTTGAATATAAGGAAAGCTGAATGTGCCCTAATAAAGAAAATGGATACAGAAAGTATAACCAACCTATGAAAGTCATGTATAAATTATAGTGAATCCACTATTCCCAAGCGGTGTTTCTAAAAAGCATATGTTCAGAAATTGTAGACGATGGAAGAAACCGTCAGTGACGGTATAGAGATGGAAATCGGTGTCTACAGTTCCAGCCTCAAGACAGTCAATAATGATCTGATCTATGAGTTAACTGTGATTTAAAAAAAAAAGAACTGTGAATCAAAGGATCCTCACCCATTTTGATATATATAATAAGAAATCTGCATTGATACAATTATAAAGAAGGTATCCACTCACATATTAGATGTCCAAGTCAGACGCAAAGGCAGCGAATGCCGTGCTTCTTGAGAGGAATTCTATATAATCAGTCAAGCACGAGAATGCGTGCCTTCAAATCTATGAAGCTAAAAACGAAATAGAAAAAACGGCTCAAAACCACGTAGTTTGGGCCCTGAACCTCGCTCCTGTATTGAAAGATATCACTGCCTAGCTAAGTAGACACTGTTAAGTAAGCATGGCCTTGTTTACTACTGTTGTTATACCTACCCTTGTCGCAATGTCAAGCACCTAATAATAAAGTGTTCAGTCTAGTGTCTGCCTCTTTCTTCCAGAGGATGATGAATGCACTGAAAGATGACAAGGGTGTGTTGTATTTCCAAGATGTGATGGTTTCAGGAAGGAATGTAGCAGCGCATGACCAGCGTCATTATCCAATGCAGGCCTTATTCTTAGGAAGGAAGTGTTGATTCTACTTGCCGCCGATTGGTTTACGGCATAAGTTGTGTGGACAGGGAGTAGATCCTAAAGAGGAGTTTGTTTCAGCCATAATGAAGGTGGAACCCCCAAAGAACAATCTGGTTGTGTTATTCCTTGCTCTAGTGGAATACTACTCCAAATGTATTAGGCACTTTGCAGATGGGTGCAAAGCCATTGGGGAACTGTGTAATAAGGGTTGGCTGTTTGAATGGAGTGGTGCATGCCGATAAGAGTTTGAGGATATAAAGTGTGCCATTGCGAGAGCACCAGTGTTGGAGTTCTGACAATGCATGTAAGATGTTTGCAATGACTGACATGAGTGAATCTGGTTTGGGTGGCGGTTCAGTTACACCACCAACATGGTGTAAGGGTCGCACTTCTCTAAAATCGGATCTCTTCCATTCACTCCCTAGCTTCTTTTTGCTTCCTCTCACTTCTGATTCTACCTCTAACCACTCTTCCTATTGCCTTTCTCACTTTGTTCCCTCTCCAATAGTGCTTAACCTCATCAATAATGTAAATTGTTCCTTGTACTGGTTTTGATTCAATTGTTATGCAATGCTTGTTTTATCTTGCTTGTTCCTCTTATAAAGCCCTTTGGCTTAAAGCGCTATATACATTAAAATAAATACAAAAAATACCAAAATCCTTTGCTTGAAGTGTTGCGGGGGGCTGAACTTAAGTACTTGGTTATTGAGAAAGAGGCACTAAGTGTGGTATGGGTTACGAAAGAATGTAGGGCTTTCCTGTGGGGTAGGTCGTTTAGCATTTCCTGATCATAAGCCTTTGGTAGATGTATTTTTTAATGAAGGTCTTGAAGTAATCTCGCGGGTGATGAGGTGGTAACTTTGCTGCAAAGGCCTGAGCTTGTGGTAAAATGTGCTGAGCAAAGAAAATGTTGTGCGGGGTCACCTACCGAGGGGACGTTATCGGTTTCAGGAAGAATCATCTCGGAATGAGAATGGACAGAGGTTGTGGAGCAGGATGGAGCTATTCATCGGGTGGTGAACTTGTCAGGCCTGCTTGGAGGGATTGGTTATGAACAGATTGCAATAGCACACCAACCAAAGTCGAGGATGAGTTGCTTCTAGAGGGAGAATACTTGTATAAAACTGGGTGATTGGTGACACCGCTGGGAATGAGAAGAATTCTGGAAGTGCCTCGAAGTGATTTTAGAATGTCTGAGACCAAATGGATGTTGGCAGGGAGATTGTTTGTGGCCTGGCCTGGATGCTGAGACTGCGGGACTAGTGAATGAACGTGCCGTGTATGGATGCAGACAAGATGCTTAGGAACTTTGTTCCACCTTTGTGTCCCATATAGCTGCCTAGTGAGCCTTGGAACTTTGTGGCATTGGATATCTTGGGTCCACTTATTGGGGTGAGCAGTGTAGGAGTATTTTATTGCGCTGATCGATTTGTTTGGTTGCCACACAAATTGTGTGCGAGGCAGACTTGAGGGCTGTAGCTACGTTTTTGAAATAATGTGTTTCAAAGGGAGGTGTTTCCCAGGAAACATTGGACGGACAATGGAGTTCAATTGACCTTTGCCATCTTGCCATCATGGAGACCTTTCTCTAGGGCATTGGGGTGATGCACCATCATACCTCACTCTGAGACCAATGGTGCGGTTGAGCGGTTCAATCACCCACTAATGCAGGGAATCGGGATGGCTGCTATAGCCGGCCAGAAATGTGAGGCACTGCTGGGTAAGAGTTTGTGCTTACAGGTTGGCACCACATGCTACCACTGATCTGATTCTGTTTGAAGTTCTGAGGAGTAGGACGCCACACACTGGCACTAATCCACCATGATTGGGTCGTTCTTCATTTGTGGAGTGATGGGGAGTAAAGGGAGAGGGTGCGTACCAGTGGATTGTGCATGAAGGAAAGGTTTGACAGCAGAATTGTGTGAGGAGGTGTGGGTAGCAGAGTGCTCGGGACCAGAGTGAGAAGGGGATTTGATAATGCTGTTGAGTTGGAGGATGGGCGCATCTGGAACAAAGCATGTAGGTTGGTTGGGTGGGTGTTCAGAGGTCTTCAAGTTTTCGGGCCTCCCTTAGCATTCTGTCATTTAATTTGTTTAATAGGGAAGGGGGAGGTGTTATTAGTGTTCTGTCTATTTTGCATGACATTGTGCTGGATTCAGTGTAACCAGGTGGAATTGTTGATGGGTAAGAAACTTGGGTGCTCTACAGTGCAGGCAGTCGAAGGAGAGTGTGGCGAAGTGTGCAGTGGCCCTGTTTACCCATGAACCACACTTCGATTGTGTGCCAATAAAGAGTTGTAAGACTTTGATGTCAACCTTTTCATTAAAGTTTTGTTGAGCGAAAACCTCACAGTACAAGTACTTCAAACAAGACAGATAAGTCAAGGGATTTTTACTTCCAACAACATGGCCAGCAGATATCAAATCTTTATTTAAAGCATGTGATACATGTGGCATGAGAAAAACGTTTAATGGGGATGTGCATAAAGAATGTATTTATTGCCTATATCCCAACCACACCATTGACTACAAGATATGCCAAAGGTTTAGTGCAAACACACCAAGACTGGTATAGGAGGCTGGTGTGCTGACTGAAGGACAACCCGTACCCCCCTTTTTAGGTCCAGTCTTCAAAGTGTGGCAGCAGGAAAACCATCTTTAAAAGTTGCATCCCAACCTCAAGAGATCTAGGCATCAAAAGCCAGCTATCCATAAAAGGCAAAACCCTGCCATAGGTCTGACGGAAGCACAGTTGACAACGTTTGTCAAAGTCAAAGGAAACCCAAAAGGGCACTCTGCCAACGTGTGTGGAATTGTTGACGAGATGTACCCCCTCACTGTTGGCAGAAAGCCAGAAGTCATTGCCCTTTCAATTAAAACCTAAAGATGAGGCTAAAGACCATGTTAAGGTGCAAGAGGAGCAACATCTATTCTCCACAGCCAATCTCGCTGGTTCTATTGGCAGTTTCTGAACTAATGCCCAAACAGATACTGTAGCACCACATCGACTCAGCTTTTGAAGAGGCTTACTCCACAAGAGTTTTTGGAATCCAATGACTCTTTTATACTGATGAGACAAACTTATTAAAGGTCCACAAGGGCTGGTCCAAATGCTTGTTCCTGGCCCCAGCATAGACCCGCAGATGCTACTTTCTATGCACATGCTCACATCCTTGCATATCTTAGTAGCGCAATCGGACAAACGTCTACCAGACCCTCAAACGCCACACAGCCGACAAGGTCACAGCTACAGAGAAAATGAGCACAGACTGAGATCACCTCTGCCAAGATCAAGGTCACCCGGCCTAAGTATGCACCTGCCAGACCAGAGTCACTGAGCGCACAACAGCTCTCAGGGGGAAGACCAGGAAAAGGACAAATTATCATGATCTGACACACTGTGACACTGGAATGCAGATTCCACAACATCCCTCTCGCTTGGGAACATCGACTGGGACATGGTTGATATCCCCCATGGACGCTGTAGCAGAAGAACCGGGCAAACTATCACCATCTGACAAGGTGGATGTTTTCCACATAATGAACACAAAAGCCTGTGAAGTGTTTGGGCTCACACCCGCTGAGAAGGATTTATTTTCTTATTTGATCTCCTGAACAAGTCAAAAACAGCCTAAATGTCCAACCCTGGACCATATGTCTGAGGAAGGCCTTCTCATGAAGAAACCCTTCTTGGACTTGGCTCTTGAAAGCAGACTAGAGAAAAAATGTAGGGCCAGACAACACCCAAATGACTTGTGGCACAGCCTACACCAGATTCACTTGTTTCAACAGCAGCAGGAAGGAAAGCTCGATGCAAGGGTCAAAATGCTCGGTTACACCTGATGACTAGTGATGGAAGACAGACTACCTTGGGCTAACATATCTTGGGAAAACGCAGTCGTAGGAGCCAACGTCCTAGTGATCATAGCTAGATACGTCCGGGAGATGTGGCACAGAATGGTGCCCATCCTATAACACTTGCCTGAGGAGAAACTTAAGAAGCAATGGCCACCCTTTCTGAAGGTGAAGCATCACACCTTAACATTAACATAGTGGCTGACATTGCGGAAACTGGGTTCAAACAAGTTAGTAATTTAGTAGTCCTGCCAAGGTGAGGGTGGCTTCACTGCACGGATGCTCCAATTAAAGTACTAGATATGCTGATTAAGGGAGACCAACTGTTCGGCCCCAAAATTGATGAAGCTTTAAAATCAATAAAAACTAACACAGACACTGCATGGTCGTTAACCCGGCTACACAAGCCAGACCTACTTTCCGGCCCTTTCGGGGAGCATTGGCTCTCAGTGGACTTTACTTGATGGGGCAGGTCCTACCAACATACTCCCAAGGCTTCAGAAAATCCTACCAAGGATACAAATCCAAGTACTATAGAAACACACTAAGACTTAGGCTTCTTCATAGTCCCAAAGAGGGAGTCCACCAAAACAGCAAGCAGGACTTTAAAAACAGCAAGGGACGCAACTCTGATACCGGTTGGAGGGAAACTCCAACCGCCAACATCATCTGGAGGAGTGGAAACATACGTGTGTTTCCTGGCCACAATGACGCACACATCCTAGAGTTTGCCAAAAAACAAACCTGGTGGTCAAATTTCAGACACATCCCCATTTAAAAATTCCTCAAAATCACTATACAAAAAAGTCCCAAAAATGGAACCACGGTGCAGGGGGTTACTCGCGATACTTGATAGTAAAAAAGCCTCACCACTTCCCCAACTTACTTGGTGTACTCCTGGAACATAATGCAAACTTAAATAGTAATTCAGCAGCCTCGCAGAGGGGTGCTGATTTATTTATTTAGTCCACAAACGCACCTTAATCATGGTAGCATCAAGAAGAACGATAGTGCAGCTACAGCCATATAAAAATCCAAAGATTAGCTTGGAGTACAATTCTCTAGAATCTTATTTTATTTTTATACATTTGTATGGTGCACAAAAGAGCCCTCGAGCATCATGGCGCTGTTACTTGAGGGACACTTAGTTACAGGCAGGGGGGTACAAGTTAAGTATACATTTGCATGATTTTCATTCTACATTGTACAACATACAAATTGTTATGCACAGATTACATATACATTTATAGTTTTATACTTCGGTGAGCAGTCATGCTAAGACTCTTGCGGAGGCCGTTTGGGCGAAGAGCATGGTTTTCGGTGCCTTTCTGAATGCCATGTGAGATTTCTCTGCATGTAACGGGGGTGGGAGGGTAATCCATTGAGGGGATGCTAGGTACGGGAAGCTAGGTCCGCCTGCTGTGACTCTTTTGATGAGGGGCACAGTGAGCTGGTTAGAGTAAGGCGTTCTGGTGGGTCTCGCAGATGTGGATGGGTGAATCCTTTGTGAGAGGTTGGCTGGTGAGGTGGATACACCTGTGGGTCAATGCCAGGGCTTTGAATATAACACGTTCTTTTAGGGAGCCATTGGGTTTGTTGCCTGGCAGCAGTGATCTGTTCCCTTTTGGGATTGCCCATTGCTGCACTTGGTGCATTATTCTGGATGACCTGCAATTTGTCTAGATTTTTTGCCGATGTGCCCAGGAAGAGAATGTTGCAATAGTCTAACTTTGAACCGGTGATGGCTCTTGCTATGTTGGTGCAGATCTCTTTAGAGAGGAACGGCCTGGCTGCGTTTAGGAGCTTGGCATGATGGGCTGCTCAAGAGGCGATTGCATTAACTTGACTGGTCATAGACAGGTTACAGTCAAGGTATACTCCTAGTGTTTTCACTGCATCAGATACTGGGATTTTGATAGTCAATGGTGAAGTGGCTGAATTGTGTGTAGGGATTCTTGTGTGTTGGTGGAGCCTACTAGGCGAAGTTGTCTTGTCTGAGTTGAGGCACAGTCCATTGGCAGCCATCCAAGTTTGGATGGCGTTGTATATGTTGTTCAGGGTTCTAGAGTCCATGTCATAGTTGCCTTTGAGTGCGAGTAGAATGTGAGTATCGTCCGCATAGTGGGTGCACGTGAATCTGTTGTAGAGTGTAGGCGAGGGGCAAGAGCTTTGGGGCACGCTGCATAACATGATGGTGGGAGAAGCGGAGGCTAGGTCAGAGAATACTTGCATGGTCCTTACTTATAGGAATGAGGTGATCCAGGCAGTAGCGTTGGCCGCAGTAGTGGGGTGGTGGCATAGGATGTCGTGGTCTACGAGGTCAAAAGCTGCGGAGAGGTTGAGAAGTGGGAGAAGGGCTGGTTTACCTGAATCTCTAGCATCGGCCATCTGTTTTTTAAATTCCAGTAAGGTGGTTTCTGTCCCATGCCTATGGCGAAAGCCAGATTGTAGAGGTCCTAGGAGCTTGTTTTCTTCAATTAATTGTTGTACCTGTAAGTAGGCGGCTTTGTCAAGTATTTTAAGTAAGAATGAGACCGTGGTAATAGGCCTGTAGATGTTTGGTGATGTAGGGTCGTGTATTTTGGTTTATTTATTTTTTTTTGTAGTAGGGGGGCGTACCCAGGCTTCCTTGAGGCAGGAGGGTACCTTTCCTGTGCTAAAAGGAGGCGTTTACGAATGCTGTCATGAAAGGTGCATGGGTGTTGGCACAGTCATTAATAATAGCAGCTGGGCATATGTCTCCTTTACAGTTGGAAGGTTTTCATCAGGTTGATCATATCTTGTTCCTGAATTGCTTTGAAGGAGAAAAGTGGGGGGGGGGCGACTGTAGATCAGCAGTGTCGATAGTTGGACAAGTGTTGGGTGGCCGTTTTAGGGAGGGAGTTGGGTGGTTTTGGATTTTAGTTTGGAGAGTGTTCAATTTGTTGTGCATAGCGGTTTGGATTTCATCGCACCATGCCTTGTCTTTAGTGAAGTTCTGTGGGGGGGGGATCTCTAATTCTCTGAAAATAGAGAATATCTCTTTTTAGAGTTTGATTTAGCCTCAGAGATCCTGGCTGCGAAAGAGTTGGCTTTGGCGTGAATGATAGCTTTTTTTTTTGTCCTCTTTGGAGAGTTTGTCATTGTCGGAATGGGTGGTTTGCGAGCTGGATAAGGCCGTTTGTTTTTTGGAGCAGAGTTAGAGGAGGTCGGGTGAACCAGGTGTTGGTGTGACTGGTAGGTCTAGATTTGCGGGGTTTGAGTGGGGCAATGAGTTGGCAGCCGAGGTGATGGCAGCGTCCTATGCTAGTGTGTGGGCCTTTGAGTCTGTTGAGAATGTAGGCCTGAAAGCCTGTACCTGTAGCTAAGTTAGGCTCCTTCCCTTAGTGAGCTTGCGGGAGCTTCTGGTGAGTGCGGGTGGTAGTGGGGGAGAGGGGCGTGGGTTGGCTCTGGTAGTAGGGATGTGGAACATGAATGTGATGGTCAGACCACGGGGTGGGAGTGTGAACAGTGATTAGGATGGGACAGTTGTGTTGGGCTATCCAGTCAATTGTTCTGCCTTGTGCGTCTGTGGTGCTGGTGACAGTGTTGTAGAACCCTGGGGTGTCAAGGGCTAGGTTAAGTGATTTGGCACGTGGGTCCTTGGCGTCATTAAGACCTAGATTAAGGTCTCCAAGTAGGATGGATTTGGTGGATTTTTTTAAGGTTGTCGGGTGTGTGGTGGCTCCCTGAAAGCCCTCTATAGGTCCAGGAGGACGATAGACGAGATGAAGGGTCATGGAGGTGTGCAGTGATAGGTTAAGTTTTAATTGGAGGTAGTCACTGTTGTTGTCTATGTCAACCTTCCTGATGAAGATGGCGTCTTTCGCTGTGAGAGCTACACCTCCCCCTTTGGATGGGCGGTCTTGCCTGGTGATGGAGTAGCCTGTCGGGGGCTTAACATCAAACAGCACAGCTAGGTTTATTCTGTCTTCTAGTATAGGAATGCTACTTTCGATTAAACTTGCTAACCTCCTGCAGTAGTGTTAAGCGTTTTCTCCCTAAACTGGAAATGCTGGATGGCATATTTTTTCTGATGCTCCAGAAGCAGGTTCTTCACACCCAGAAATGTCTTGCTGAGCTGGAGGCATAGCTCAGAAGCAACGTGTTTGTCTTGGAAGCAAGACGTGTTTGAATCCTTGTCCTCTGCTCAGAGGCTGGACTCTGACAGGAAGTTGAGCTATGAAACCTCAATTTACTTTTCTCTTTTGGTGCAGAATAAAACAGTCTGGGTATCTAAAGATTCTACTGGATTTATTGGACGGCTCTCCCTTCCCTGTAGCATATGTCGTCAATAGTTCTCTGTTCCTGAAATTGAGAATGCGGGCAATGATCGTATAGGGAGGAACACCAGGCTTCCAACACTGAGTGCACCTGCTCCACCGTGAAGTATGGTGAGAGCGCAAGGTAGCACCAGACCTTCTTGAGGAGTTCCTCCACAAAGCACTCAGTTTACCTTGCCGTCCGGTCACAGGGCCTCCAACTGTGTGTACATTATGCTGGAACACAGTTCGAGATCCTCACTTATCCTGGACCGCCTTCAAACATTTTGAACCAAGAACCATACATTTTTAAGAAAAACCCTTGACTACCAGTTTGATCGGGTTTACACTTGTGTGGAAGACAGATCCGTCAGTTCGCAAAATTGATTCTTCAATAAACAAAATGCATAACCTGGTACCGATTCTTCAAAACGGTCAAGTTCATCAAGTGAAGCATTAGATTGCATTTTTATGGCTGTAGGTCAACCAACCACATCAGGAACCAAAGTAAGACTTGCACCGCAAAAAAGAAAAACTGAGCTAGGAAAACGTATATTACGGTTGAGGAAAAAACAGTGATCAACCTTTCAAGCCAAGAGCTGCTAGAACATCCAGACAAATACAAAAAAAAGGTTGTTTTGTTTTGACTATTAATAACTGAATTGTTTTAATTATTTATACATCTTTTTTATTGATTTACAAAACAAGTCACGGTAGACATGTCAAGCATCAAACATCAACAAAGCAAGGTCACAGTGCATAGGTACAGTACATCACATTGTTCAGGTTGTGAAGAGGGATGGGGAACCTGGCATGAGGGGGGTCCCCAAGGTAGGAAAGGAGGCCGGAGGGTGGAGGGGCGGACAGCAGGTCTCTGGTGTTATGCTCCTGGGCTCTATGTAACCCATCTCCTGGGAACTTTCCATGCTAGTTGGCTATGTATTGCCGGTCCGTCTCCCCAGACCTTCAAATGCTTCCCAGAGCAGCCCCTGGCATTATATATGCGCTTCTCCAGGGACGCACATCGGTCCATTTCATTCACCCATTAGTTAAGGCACAACCCATCTGAGGATCCCCACGTAGAGGCTAGAAGTCTTTTTCCCAGTCCTAGTGCCACCGAGAGGAATGTTTTTTTTTTCTGCACTTAGTATATTCCACTTCTCCCCAGAACCCAGGTATCGCCGGCTTCGGATCCTGTGGGACTGGGCACCCCAGAACCCCCATGATCTCACGGATGCATTTACTCCAACAGCCTTGAATAATGTTGCAGTCCCAGATCATATGGTAGAAAGTTCCCTCAGCCCTTCTGCAGCGTAGACAGTTTCCATGCTCTACCACTCCCGTTTCATCATTGAGGCCCTGGAGTGATAGGACTGGTGCAATATTTGAAACTGTATTAGGCGAAGTTTGGTGTCTTTGCCGATCTCCCGTGGGAACATTGGCGCCTCATCCCATTCCTAGAGCTCTAGTGGGCCCACCACCCTCCCATTTCACCCGGAGAGTGCCTGGGCCCCAAAAACAGTTATCACCTGGTAAAGTGGTGACGTGACCTTTGCCAGGATCCCGACCTGGAGCATGTTTGCTTCTAGGGGAGAGCACTTTGGGATATCAGCCAAGACTGGAAGTTGGGCCTGAATAGCGTGTTAGAGTTGCATGTGTCTGTATTGCTCACCGGTGGGTAGTGCAATATCCTGCATCTCACTAAATGTTGCTAGGTGCCCATCTCACGTCATATCTGCAAGGGTCCGAAGCACCTGCTCTTCCCACCTGATGAAGTGCCCCATTTTTTTAGGACCTCGTGATGTGCATGTTATTCCATAGCGGTTGGTCCAGCGTCGGTCTACCGCCCCAGCCTATGTGATGGATAGCCTCTGCCCAGTTTACAGGTCTGTCGTGTCATTCCGGACACATCAGTCCTATCTCCTTCCGTCCCATACAACACTCAGAGGGGTGTGATTGCCCCCATACTTCTGATCTCTCCTCATATGCATGGGAGTCCTGGACCTCTGTGTAGCCAGTCATTAACCACTCCCAGCTGTGCGGCCCAGTAGTAAGCCTGACGGCACGGTAGACCTATTCCTTGACCCTCCCCCTCCCCTCCCCCCACCGGACCGATATAGATTTTTTACTGCGAAGCAAGGTATTTCCACCCCCCCCGCGTCCCACCCTCTGCCCATTAACTCTGGTGGAAGGCATTGCCAATGGGTGACGTCCACTTTGTATTTTGTATTTGTTTATTATTTGTATCGCCACCTAACCCTGAGGTAACTGGGCGCTGGAGGACTTAACGTGTTACACACAAGCATAATTATGTAAGAGGACATACATAGCAATGGCGTAAGGGTTGACCTGGGTTACAAAGAGGTCTGACCTTCAAAATAAGTACAGTTGGGATGAGATCAAAGGAGTACTAATAGAACAATGGGGCTGTGATGGAGGATCCCTGGGAGTCCTTGGTTATTAGGCTTGTTTGTAAGCCAGAGTTAACACTGGTTTTGAAGGCATTGGAGGACTGTTCCAGTCTGATGGCTAGGGAGTTCAGAGGTTGGCAGCTTGTACAGGGAAGCTGGCTCCATCCGCAGTTTTGATGTTGAATCTGGGAACTGTGAGTGTGGGACGATCTGGTGGGTCGGGTAGCTTAGTGTGCGGAGAACTTGTCTCAGAGGTATTTCGGTGAGGCATTGGAGATGCATTTGTGGTTGATTGCCAGACTGCGAAGAGAGATTCTGTTGCGCACTGGGAGCCAGTTAGATTTTTGTCTGTGGCTGGATCTGGGGATGTTTAGTGCAGATCTTAAGGCGTTATTTTGTAAGATGTGTAGTCTGTTGAGATTCAGTTTGGAGGTTCCTGAGAAGAGCTTGTTGCAGTAATCTAATTTGGAGAGTGCTCTAGCTAACATCATGCAGCTGGTAGGGGATACATAAGATTTACAGGCATTGATGAGCTTATTTGTGTAAGCTGTTGATGAGGCGATGGCGCTCACTTGTTTTTTTTTTTTTTTGTGAAAAGGTAGAATTGAGGTAAACTCCTAGCGTTTTTATCTCCTTCGCAACTTTGATTGTGTTTCCATCAATGTTGAAAGACATATACTGTGGGTCAAGTTTGTTGAGGCGAGTTTTGGTGCCTACGATCAGCTGTTTTTTCATTATTAAGGCAGAGGCTATGCGCCTCCATCCATGCCTGTATTTCCAAGTAGATGTTAATTAGTTTGGTATCATCGGCGTAGTGTCCTGACGGCGTGATAACCTGGATGTCATCTGCGTAGTTTGTGTAGATGACACCCATGTTGTCAAGACGGTCGAAGAGTAGCTTTGTGAAGTTGTTGTATAAAGTTGGAGATATACATGAACCTTGGGGTACCCCAACGAGGATAGGGATTGGTGCTGCGGATGCAGAGGGCGAGAAGACTCTGGTGGTGCAGTTAGAAAAGCATGATTTAATCCAAGAGGAAGCGTTAGTGGAAAAGGTTGCTGCACAGGTTAAGTGTTCAGTGAGGATCTGGTGATCAACCAGGTCAAATGCAGGGGAGAGGTCTAACAAGAGAAGAATGGGCAGTTTGCCGTAGTCTCTCGTCTCATCCATCTGCATTTTCAGATCCAGTAGGGCGGTCTCAGTGCCATGCCTAGGCCAATAACCTGATTGCCGTAGACCAAGTAGGTTATCCTCCAGGTTTTTCTGGATTTGCAGGTAGGCAACTCTGTCCAGAATTTTTAATCGGAAGGGCACGGTAGTGATTGGCCTATTTTTTTGTTGGTGTGTTCGGGTCTAGATTGGGCTTTTTTTAACATGTTTATTTTAAACGAAGGCAGGACGATTAACATACAGCATAGCAAAACATATATAACACCTTTTTCAACAGTCGCCTTCAACTCTCAACCCCCCCCCCCCACCCCCCCCCCCCCCACTTCTGGTCCAGGGCCCCTTCCGGGACCCTTGCTCTGCAGGCCCGCCCCCCCCCCCCCCCCCCCAGGAGTCCTTTCGATCCCTCAGGGCCCACTGGGTGCTGATGGGCTTATAGGTCAGGACGGGGAATCGCTGATCATACTCCAGGACTGGAGCCCAGATGTTCTGAAAGCAGTGAAGGACTGCCCTTGCCGCAGTTACCTTTTCTGCAATCAGTATATCCCACAACTTCCCCCACCATTGGGACATAAAAGGGGCGTCCGTGGATTTCCAGAAGCGGGTGAGCACAGTTTTTCCCGCTAGGAGACATTGGATCAGCAGTTTCGCTCTGTTCCTGGAGCGTGGGTAGACCCCGGTGATCGGGACCCCCAATAGGATGGTTTCGCGCTCCAGCGGGAGCGCCGTCTCAATGATCTGGTCAATAGTCGACAAGCAAAGTTTCCAAAATTGCTGGATCTTTGGGCATGTCCACCACATATGGAAGTTGGAACCCGGGGGTTCATATGGTGAAGCCTGAGGGGTGGGTAGTACCAACGCAACATGATCTTGATGCACATTCCTTGTTGGTGACACAGGTGGACGAGGAGTGGGCTCAAGCCCAAATATCCACCCAGGTCTGATCTTCAACAGGTGTCCCAGGTCGGCCTCCCATTGGGCCATGCATTGGGTTTTTGAAGCTAGAAAGTCTCACAAGAAGCGTCTATATAGGGTAGAAATCCTGCCTCGGGAGGAAGGTCCTAAAGTGTTAGTTTGAGGGGTGGTAAGAGGGTGCGTGGCCGCCTGGAGGGTTTGGAGTTGCGAGCACCAATGGTGCAGCTCGATATATGTAAATCTGTCTTTCCTGGAGTTGGAACATTTCCTTGCATTGTTCGAATGTGCAGGGTAGGTTCCCGGCATATAGCTGTTCCAGGGTCTCGAGGCCTCCATTTATCCAGTTCTGGAAGTTATGAGGGTTCGCCCCGGGCGAAAAGGTTGGGTTGTGGAAAATTGGTGATATGGGGCTTGATCCTCTCGGGATTCCCTTTTTGTTTCAGTGCCCACTCCCAGGAATTCAGAGTGTTTGGTTATCAGCAGAAGTCCCTTCCAGTGCTCTGAGTGGAGGTGGAATATGTGGAAGAAACCGCAGGGAGAGTGGCAGTTGTGCTTGCTCCATTTCCACTCATCTGGGCGGTCCGTGATTATCTACCAAGCGCAGATGTGTGCCAGTTGCGCTGCCGCCCTATAAGCTTGTAGATTGGGGACCCCCAACCCATCCAGCTTAGAGCTGCCTACCAATGTCTTATGGGGGATTCTGGCCTATTTGCCCCACCAGATAAACTTCAGCATTCTCCTCTGCAAGTCTTGAAGGGCTGGTGCTGGAATAGCTACTGAGGGGGAGGAGCAGGCATAGAGGAATCTCGGGAGCAAGTTCATTTTGAAGGCTGTTATGCGTCCCATCAATGAGATTTCCTGGGTTGTCCAGCGCTTCAGATCCCCTTCCAGTTCCCTAAACAGCCTAGGGAAGTTGGCTTGGTATGTGTCTTTCGGGTTCACAGGAATGTGAACTCCCAGGTAAGGGATGGTCTGTCTCTTCCATGTGATTGGGCACATCCTGGTTAGCGCCTCCCGTTCCTTCCGAGGGAGGCCGATGCCCAAGGCTACCGATTTGGAGAGGTTGACAGAGAAGCCGGTAACCTCCCCATAGCTGCTATTTCCACCAGGGCATGTTATAGTGAGGAGCGGACCTCTGAGAGCATAAGAAAAACATTGTCAGCATTTAGAGCAATTTTGTGCTGTAATGGGCTGACCTGGGGGCCCTTGATTTGATTGTTCAGCCTGATCCTCTGGGCAAAGGGTTCCATAGTAAGTGCGAAGAGTAAGGGCGACAGTGGGCAGCCTTGTCTATTTCCACAGGTCAAGGGTATCGGGGCTGAAAGGGACCCGTTAATCCTCAGGAAAGTCTTTGGGGTTTTGTAGTTAGCTAGTCCCATTGTCTGGAACGTCGGGTCAAATCCGAAGGCCTCCAAAGTGAGGCTCATGAACGACCAATCCACCCTGTCAAATGCTTTAATGGCGTCTAGGGCCATTAGTGTGAGTCCCTGGGAGTTTCGGGAGGCGAGGACACAAAGTTCAGGGTTCTACGGATATTGTCTCCAGCTGCTCTGTTCAAAACAAAGCCTGTTTGATCAGGGTGAATTATGTAAGGGAGTTTGCAAGATAGTTGGTTAGCAAGGATTTTGGAATATAGGTTGGCGCCTATATTCAACAGGGCTATTGGCCTGTATGAGGCTGGGTCTCTCGTGTCTTTCCCTGGCTTGCGTAAAAGGATTGTGATGGACTCCTGCATTGAAGGGGTCACTGACCCTGTTTCTCTAAAGGAGTTGAAGAGTGCCACCAAGGGGGGGGGGGTGATCGCTGGGGTTTGAATGTTGTATAGAATCTTGAGAACCTGTCCGGACCTGGGCCTGAGCTTTTAAGAGATTGAATGGCTTCCTCCTCATCCGTGATCGGCGCCTCCAGGCTCTCTTGCCGGGTCAGGCAGGCGCGGCAAGGCTGCTCTCTGCAGGTATTCCTCCTGTTTGGACTGATCCTGTGATGGTGCGGTCATAACTTGGATTAGGTGGTCCACCGCCAGCTGTTGTTTTTTCGACTCTGCATATTGGATCACTCCCTGTGGATCGCGCAGCCCAGTGATGGTATTGGTACGGCTTGATTTGGCCAGCTTGGCTACAAGTAGCTTGTTAGCCTTGTTGTTCTTTGCATAATACAATTGGTTGGCCTTGGCCATCAGTTGTGCGGTATGTTCGGCGTAGTGGGCCTCTAGCTTCTTTCTAGCTGTGCGGATGGCTCGTTGTGTCCTAGGGGACCAGCCTTTTATCTTATGAGTTTCCTCCGCTGTTCGTAGCTCCTCTTCAAGGCCCAGCCGGGACTGTCGCCTGTTAAGGTGAAAAGCCACCCCTTGTGCAATCAGCGCTCCCCTGATTACCGCCTTCATGGCGTCCCAATTGTTTGTGGGGGAAGTGTCTATAACTGGATTTTCTTTGAGAAAGTTCTTAATCATAATCGCGGTTGCGATCTTGTCCCTTATTGACATGTCATTGAGAATTGGGTCGTAAAGAGACCATCTATGTGGGGAGTTGGCTTTGGCGTCGTGGGTTCGGAGCTCCATGATTATTGGGGCGTGATCGGATAGGGTCCTTGGGCCAATGGTTACCTCGTTGGCATAGGTGAGAGTTTGAGGGGATGTTAAGAGGTGGTCAATCCTTGAAGGTTCGATGAACATAGGAATAAAAGGAATAATCTTTTTCGGAGGGGTGAAGCACCCGACATAAATCCACTACCTTCCAGGGCTCTGAATAGGCGTAAGAGGCTGAGTAAAATATCCAGGGGTAGCGGGGTGGGATTTGTCTCTGATGGGGTCTGGTACTCCGTTGACTCCCAATTATCGTCTGGCCTTCTATAAAGCCCGAGAGGGAGGAGCTCAGCGAGCCGTAATAAATTGCTGGCCCCGAATTGGGGGCGTATACTGAGACGAAGGTGTAGAGGTCTCCCAGCAAAAGGCATTTAATTGCTACAAACCGGCCCTCTGGACATGTTTTCGAGACCAGGACCTGGGGATTTAGGTCTTTCCTAAAGAGGATTGCAGTACCCCGCTTCTTAGAGCCTCCCGAGGTGAAGAACTGAAGTGGGTATAGTTGGGAGCGGAGACGCCCAAAGTCCGCCGGCAGCAGGTGAGTTTCTTGGAGCATAGCCACCCATGCCTCTTCATCCTGAAGTTTTTGAAGAATCGACTTGCGTTTGGCGGGGGAATTCAGCCCATTGAGCGAGAGAAGTTGTAGGGTCTGATGTTCCTGGGCTAAGGTCCCTCCCGCCCTAGTGTATGGGGGGGTTGCCTGAGGGGAGACGGCTAGCCGCCATCTCGAGTCAGGGTTAGATGTGTCGTCCTGCTCTTGGGATTTTAACACGGGCCCCCCAACGGGAGGCTGTAACTTTAATTAGTGGGGTGGTCGACATTGTGAGTGCGGCCAAACCCCTGGCCAACCAGACCAATCAAGTCAATAGAAGTAGTACAGAATTCCAAGGACACAGAGATGGAACGTACCTTGGAATGGGCATGGGCCATGAGTGTAGCCCGCCGTTGTGGACAGTAATGTTTGTAAGCTAAGTCGGAGATGACGGTTCCCTGTAAGGGAGAGCTGGGCGGCTAGTTGGTATGAGGCGGAGGTCCATATAGTGCGGTCCCGCCCCTGACTATCTCCTCCTGTTGTTCTGTGGTGCCTTAGGCCACGAGGGCCGCCTGGGTTTCGAGGAGGGAGCAGCCTCCAAGTCTGCAGCGTCCGGGCTCGGCGAAGCGGTCTCTTTGGGTGAGGATGGATACATGATTTTACTGGCATCTTTAATTCTCCGTAGCGTGCCATTTATATGAGAACTGTAGAGCCGTTGGAAACAGCCATCTGTACCGCACCTGGTCTTCTTGGAGGAAGAGGGCCAGGGGCCGGAGTGCTTTTATCCTCTGGAGAATAAGAAGTGAGAGGTCTTGATAGATCTGGAGAGGCGAGCCCTGGAAGAGTTCATCTTGTGAGCGGCTAATGGCTGAAATGGCCTCTTTTGTGGTAAAGAAATGGACCCTGGTGATGACATCTGGGGGGAGCTCCGAGTCCACGCCCCGAAGTGGGCGCAGTCTGGGTGCGATCCAACAGCAGTTGGGATTTGTCCAGTTGTAGGAGCAGGGACTGGGGAAAAAGTTCCCCACATATTCCGGAAACTTTTTGTCTAGGACAGAGGACGGGATCCCTTGGATCCAGAGGTTATTGCGGCGGGCCCTATTTTCGAGATCCTCTTGCTTAAATTCAAGGATTTCGCACTTATCTTGTAGGGCTCGGAGTGTTGGATTTCCCCCAGTGTAGTTGTATGATCTTGAGCGGTCCTCTATCTCCCCTAGCCTCTGCTCCACCTCCGTCACCCTTTGATCGGTATGCTCCAATTTGGTGGTGTGTTCTGTCATACAGAATCTAAATTCGGACTTAATATCTGCCATGAAGGCTAGTATGTCTCCCTTGGTGGCAAGGGCTTCTCCCTCCTCCTGGGGCTTCTGTGGGGTAAGCTTGGCGGGTCTGGTTTCCTTCCTCTGTCCGTCGCCGTGAACATGGTGGCAATGTCTGAATTCTTGCCAGCTTTCGCTTGTTTGGCCATAATGCCGGTTCGGGGAGGGGGGGGAGTTTAGGTGCTGAAGACTTCTATTTGGGTCCTGTCCAGAGAGCGCTAGCTGAGGCCAGGGTGTAGAGATCCTGTAATTTGTTGAGTGGAGACCCCGAAGATGGAGGTCCAGACCTGACCGTGCCGATGTTTAAGACGATTGTGGCCTTCCAATGTTGGGCGAGGATGAGGGAGGTTGTAGTTCTTTCAGCGAAGAGAAGGATATAGTAGTATCCCTTGTTCCTTAGGTTGGGAGAGAGGAGCTGAGCGAGGATGGGGCTGGGGCGCCCCAGGAAGCGAGCGAGAGGTATTTACGCTGCCTTAGGAGTATGCAGGATCAATGCCACCTCCGGGTGGGGGGGGGGGATCCGTGAGCCCCAGCCACCTGTCACGCAGGGCACCGGGTCCATCCATGCTGTACCGTGGGAGCATGGGCGTCTGCCACCTGGTCCACTGCTCCCATTAGGTTGTGCTCCCCAAAGGCGGCTTCAGTCGTTGATTGCGCCCGATGCTGGGGTCCTCTGGTCCTCTCATAGAGACCCGCAGAGCGGGGGAGGCCGCCACCCAGCCCACTGCTCTTAGTGGGCTGCCGTCACAAGGGTCCAGGCCGTCCTCCAAGCCTCAGGGAGTTCGCTGCCATTGTTCTTAGCACAGTGCACCTACGCTCTCACTCGTAGTGCGCGCCCCCCATTTTGGATTGTCGGGCTCCGTCGGGTGCAAAAGAGCCCCGTCTGGATTCGGGCATAACAGAGCTGAAACAAAAGCTCATCTCTGAGCTAGTGATGCTGTAGCAGTTCCCATTGCTGTGGGTCATGTAAGCGTCTCAGTAGAAACACAGGAACTGCATATTTTTCGGCTTGACAGCGGGCTTCCCACGGATGGCTTCAAGGGAGCAACCACATAGATGGCGCTCCAAGCCACACCCCCTAGATTGGGCGTTTTTTAAGAGGCATGACCCAAGCCTCCTTGAGGTTTTTGGGGACGAGACTGGTCTTGAAAGAGGAGTTTATCATTGTAGTGATAAAAGGAGATAGTTCCTTAGCACAATCCTTGATAATCTGAGTCCGACATGTGTCTCCTTGGCATCTCGAAGTCTCAAGGCCTTTGATGATGTCTTCCACTTCCCTAGGTGTGACCGGGGAGAATGAAAATGGCGGACATTGAGGGAGTTGAGGCTTAGGAGAGAATTTATCGGGTGATCTGTTTGCAAGGCTATTCTTTTTGGCTTCTATTTTAGTTTGGAGAGCAGCTATTTTGTCTGGTAGGGCTTGTTGCATTTTGGAACACAAGGTGGCATCTTTAGTACAGTCCGATGAGGGCGGAGCTGGGGATTCCAGTTCCCTTAGGATGTTGAATAGCTCTTCAGTCCTAGTTTTGGCGTTCAGGATTCTATTGATTTTCTTTTTTAGTGGTGAGGATGGCAGATTCGTAGGTGGCTGCTGCAGTGGAGAACAGTGTTTTGTTGTGAGTGGTGGCTGCTTTACACCAGGTGGATTCTGCTGCTCTTTTTAAGTTCCTCAATATTTTAAGTTCTGGTGCGAACCAGTTATTGAGGTGGGCGGCTCCTTTGGCTTTTTTTAAGTTTGACTGGAGCAATGCTGTTCAGGGCGGACTCCAGAGTTGTATTATAGAGATCGACCAATTCAGTGGGGTACAGGTTTTTGTAGTTTGTATCGTCCAAGATGTTGATTAGTGGGTATAAATTGGGTGGTATGTTACGGTGTTCCAGGATAGTGAAGGGGGAGCGATGATCGGACTAGGTGCCGTTCCCTGAATGGTAAAGGATATGTAGTGGTAGTCTGTCCAGGCGATGGGTTTGTTCTGAAGAATTTTTATGGAGAAGTTCAGGTCAGATAGCCAATCTAGTGTGCGACCCTTGGCATGGGTGGGCTGAGAGATTTGATGTTTAAAGTCGAGTTGGGAGAGATTTTTTGAGAGCTAGAGCATTGGGGTCTTGGAACCAAAGGTTAAGGTCTCCAAGGTATGTGATGTGGGAGCCTGGTTGTGTATTTGACGATAAGAGGCCTGTGATGTCTTCCTCAAAGGAGGGGATGGGGCCTGGAGTTCGGTAGACTAGGTGCAGGTGGATGGTTTGAGTGGCTGTTAGTGGGATTTTAGCAGGGAGAAGTTCTGCTGAAGGTAGGCCAATGAGGGTAGTATCTCTAAGGCCCAAAATGATTCTAGCTATAATGGCGAGGCCTCCTCCTCTGACCGAGTTTGTCCGCTCTGCTAATTGTGTAACCCTCTGGGAGGGCTAGGGTGTGGACAGAACCTGCTGCCTGATGGAGCCAAGTCTCTGTGATGGCCAGCAAATCGAGGCTGTTTTCAGAGATCAGGTCTGCAATGTTGGGTGCATGGGCAACTAGAGAACGTGCATTGATCAACACCCCTTTGATGGTGGGTGGCATTGCTACAGTGCATTGATTGTGCAAGCTTGGTGAATCAGTAGCTGAGGGTGTTCACGTCTGGGTGGTAGTGGAGATGGGCAGATTGAGTATCCCTGTATACTGAGGGTGAAGTGGTAAAAGCACTCACTCTGGATTTAGAGGTGAATTTTGAAGAATGGGCTGGCAACCTAGAGGACTACATATGAGTGGTTAAACGAGATCCTAGTCTCCAGTTCCTAATGTTAACTGGGCATGAGACCAGGCGCTTGGAGGGGGTTACATAGAGATGGATCCATACCATGGGGCTAAGTAGGAGTGAGGCAGTTTTTGGCTTGGAGTGGTGGGAGGAAGTTGGTGGGCGAAATGGATTGGAGGAGCGGGGGGATTGACGCCATGGTGAGGGTGACTCTGTGAAATGCTGCCATGAGGAGGGTAGATGTCTACGTTAGAGTAGACCTCCAGGGGCCTGGCCAGAAGAGAGATCCTGAATAGTTTGGAGTGGGTCCTCCTAAGGTAGATGTGGCTCATAGGGCAGTTTCAAGTTGGTTGGGCACAGTTGATTATAGCACAGGGAGGCTTGGTCGAGTCTTCTACCAGTCGATATGGGGTGTTATCTAGGGCTCGTGAACGATGGGTCCATGTGTTGGACGAGCTGGTAGGATGCGAAACAAGGTGACTATGGCAAATCACAGTGGGGTCAATGAGATTAAGCTGTAGGCTAAATGGGCCTAGCGCAGCAAAATATAACATGGGGGTAAAATGCAGTCAAATCAAAACGGCGCTAAAGCGATTAAACTGGGTGCAGTGTGTCACAATTCATAATGGCAAAATATGGCACAGTTCGCAGAGGATGAAGGGTAAGATGCAGTCAAGCACTGTGGTAATGGTTTGACAAGCTAGGCATGAAACAATTCAACATTCACAGATCATGGGAGTGAAATGCAGTTAGTCGCAGCGGCACTGAAACTGGTAGACTGAGTACGAATAACACAATTTACAAAGGCAAAATGCAACGCAGTTCGCGGGAGGTCAGGAGGCACGAGGCATCTGTCAGCACAATGGAAGTGATTCAGCAAGCTGGGCACAGCGTGATGCAGTTAGCAAAGAAGCGAGGGGTGAATGAAATAGCGCCTCACAATTCAGCGTGGAGAAGATAATGCAGTATGCAGATTACCGTAATGGGATGCCTGGCACGGGGGGGGATGTTGGACCAGCTAGGCATATCATGATATGCAGAAGTCTTGTAGGGTGTGAAGTTGGTCGGCAAGCAAGCTTTGCGCGTAATGGAGGCTGGTGGGTCTCCCTGATAGGTAGGGGAGGGTAGTTGGGCACCAAGAACAGGCCTGCAAGCAAGGTTGGACGGGCAACATAACATGCAATGCGGAAGTGAGATACATATATTGTACTGCAGACGTATATGGTAGATGCGGTCTGGTAGATCTAAACTGGATAATGGCGAAGAGAAAATGGGACGTGGACAAAGGTGCCGTGCAGCGTTACTCACATTCATTAGACTATATAATCTGATGAAGGCTAGTGTGTCCAAAATTCTGTTAGTAGAGAGCGACCCTGTACAGTCCAGGGGGGTCATAACGATGTCGTAGGCCGTAGTGCCCAGGGGCGAACTGGGGTGGAACAGGGCCTTTTTCCTTGGCCTTCTTCCGAATGCCGGCAGTGTGGGGGTGCCGACAGTTCAGGGTCCTGAGGGTTCAGTTGTGGCGGGGAACGAGCCATCCTTGTCTTCAGTCCTGGTGGTCTTTTTGGGGATTGTTGCAGTTCTGCTCTGTTCAAAATCTTGATCTCCAGGCCTCTTTAGGCGAGTAAAACAGGTGGGTGACTCCTTTGTGGTGCACTTTCAGGAGCGCTGGAAGGTACAGTGTGCATTGTATAGGCAAGGATTTATGTTTCTATTTTTAACAGAATCAAGATTGTCAGGTCTTCTGCACCTCCCTAGTGTAGTCTGGGTAAAAGCCAATACGGTAGCCATTATATGTGATGGGGCTGATGGCTCGAGCCATCTGGAGAATGGCATCCATGTCACAGAATTGCAGGAGTTTAGCAATAATCATTTGTGGTGGTGCGCCGGGGACTGGCTGTCCTGTTGGGATCCTGTGGGCACGCTCATTGGAAAAGAACTTGGGGAGTTTCTTAGGGGAAAATACCTTGGTGAGCCAGTCCTCAAAGAGCTTGCCACTGGGTCCCTCCTCCTTCTCGGGGCTCCCGGGGATCCGTATGTTCCATCTTGCCCGCCCCTCATCCAATGCTCTGTTCTCAAGTTGGGACACCTTTTGGGTGAGTGTGGCCAGTTGTTTCTCCATTTGCCGCAGAGTGTCCTCAGAGTTTGAGATCCTTTGCTCCGTCTCTCCCACCATCGAGGCCAGGTTGCAGAGATCTTGCCAGACCTCCGTGGATAGGCTGCCCATTTCCCCCTCCAAGGACGACCTTGATTCCCTAATAGCCGTCATGACATCAATGAGGGAGACTGGTGGGTCTTGGTGCTCCTCTGCTGTTTCCCAGTTTTCAGGAGCTTGGACCACAGGCCTTTGGGGCGCCCCCACCGCATAGAGGTCCATTTTGTTTTGGAGGGCCTGTACTTTGGCTTTGTCCTTGACAATTATGCTTGCCGGCTCTGGTCCGATGGGGAGGTATTGTTCCTTTTAATCTACTATTCCGTTGCAGAGTGGGCCTGTGTAAGTGGCAACACTGGGGTGCAGCCTTTTCCAGGTCCACCTGTGGAGCTGTCAAGATGCCTGAGAGTGGATGGATGTGGGCAAGGGGAAGTTTTGCGCTCCTGTCTGAGGTTGCAGGAGGGACCTTGAGGCGGATATCTCTGGCCCCCACTCCCGCGGGGAAGTGGGGTTGTGACCTTAGCTTTGGGGGCCAGTTTGTTCTGGTATTGGGAATGGGCTTTCCTCCGGTCAAGGCAGTGTTCCCTCTGCGGTGGAACACCTTCTGTGGGCCTGGTGTTCCCTGTGATTTGTGCCCGTCTGGTCTCCTGACCAAGTATGAGACCGTTATTGCCCAGGACCTGCCCCCTGCTCAGTTTTCCTCTTGCTTTGCAGGAATCTGGTCCCTCACCCAGTTGTTCTGCTGGTTGTTGCCATAGTGATGTTGCTTTCCCCTTAATGCTGCATATGTTGCTAGCACCAATGTCACATTGCCCATTCGTGCTGTTTGCGTTGCTTGGGTCTCGACATGTGCCCAGTTAATTTGACATTTATCGGGAGAGGCTGGATTGCCGTTTCCTGCCCAACAGTGTCTCTCCTCCCCCTGGGTTGCACTATGTTGTGATGGGGCATGTACCTGTACATAACCCTCCCTCCCCTGTGCCCTCCACGGTTCTCGGCCGCCTGGGGGCCTTCTTTCACCTCCTCCTGTCGGGTGTTTGCTGAATTGTTTGGGTGGAGTGAGGTCTTCCTCTTGCCGTGTGTTTCCGCCTCTGTTTACTCCCCGCACAGAGACATCCCGCGGGGAAGGAAGCCTGCGGTCGCGCCCTCCTCCAGTGGGCACGGCTCCACGCAGCTCTGCAGTGTGGGGGTGGGGGAGTGAGAGCCCTCGCCGACTCATGTTTTTCCTGGTCCGGTAGTGCTCTTTGCCCATGGGGAATGGGTGGGGCTCAGGATCTGGGCATGGGCGTCCAGGCAGTAAAGGACTCACCCCAGGAGGGAATTAGACCAGGACCAAGTGCGGGTGAAGTAAAGGGTTTTTATATAAATTGGTATAGGGCATGCAAAGGACTCTGCAAGCTCCTAGAGTGCGCTGTCTGACAATAGCAAAGACCGTCCTATTTATTGCAAAGAATGTCATGCATCCTATAAACTATAGGGGGCACATAATCTCAGGGATTCTTCAGAAAGGCCGGGAGCTAGGAGGTTGGAGTTAAATAGTGGGAGTTGTGAGGAGAGGAAGAGAGCGGAAACTAGAGGGAGTGCACGGGGCACGAAAGGGGACAAGTTGAGCTGAGGATGATCATAGGGAGCGATGGGGAAAGTAAAGGGTGAGATGGGCTGATGGGTAGGGTGGGGCAAGTCTGCGTATAGTTATTTTTGTGTTAATTCAGTTTCAAGGCATATAAAATGCACACAACTCTTGAACATATACGCCAGCCTCCAAACAAGGAATCGCCCCCCCCACCGCACCCCCTTCACCCAACAAGACCAACAAACCCTACATGAGCAGAGGGGTAACACCCCTTCTGGGAAATGGTTCAGATCAGTTGAGGGTCTATAGTGCCCCTTAAATGCCAATACCTCTCTGGCACACTCTTCCATCATAGGTCGCCCATTCAAGGGCCACAAAGTCGCATACTTTGCGTATTCAGTCCTGGAGGTTCAGGACTTCCACCCCTTTCAATTGATGCACTATTGATAGCATTGCGGCAAGTGTGAGAACTATGCAGGCTTTTCATTGAGATCTGTTTAAACCTACCCTCATTGTCCAGACCCAACAATACTTTGTGTGTTTCGCCCGCCAAACCCCTGGATCTGTGCCTTGTGAACCTTACTCCAGAAGGGCTGTACTTGTTACACACACCTGGTATCCATGGGGTGTCACTCAGCCGGTTCTGACCTCTTACGACCTTGAAGCCTTCCCTGGAGTCTACTCGACTGGAGACAGGGCCTGAAACACAGGATTGATAGTTTAACTCCCTATTGTCTCTGTGTGCTTGAACCCCTTCTTCCCCGAGGTCCAACCCTTCCCTTTGATCCACAGCTCACTTTGGTTTCTTGGAAAGTGTGCTCTCCGTCCTGCTTTCAGCTCAGGGGCGCGTTTTGATGCGGGCTCCTTGCTGCCTAGTTACTTCACTGGCAAGAGTCCGACCGGTAAATGAGTCTTTTGAACAGTTCTCTAACTTCGTTCCTTTCCTTCCTTATATGATGTCCGGCGACTCCTTTTTTTTTTTTTTTTTTTAACATTTTTTTATGGTATTTCCCTCCCCAGGGTTTTTTCCCATTGCTCCATGTCTGGCCACTTCTTTCGAGGGTTGTCCTCATGCAGTATCTTATACATGCCCCTGGATCCGTCCTGGGTGGTGATGTACTTTTCAAATGATGTTAGAGAACGGAGGGCTGCAGCTTTAACCTCTGAGCTTGTTAGCCAATGCCTAATCTGAAAATATCTTGGCCTCTTCCTTTTCGGCTATACAAAAGTTCAGTTTGCATTCTACAAAGGAACGGATTGATTGACCCTGGTACATGTCTCGCAGTCTTTGGCAACCCCCCCCCCCCTTCTGCCACCTGTGGAACACCCCCCTGCTCTATGCCTGGAGAGAATTCCAGATTAAGAAATATCGGTGGGAAAGGGGCAAGAAGTGATGCATGTTTCTGAGCTAGTTTGTCCCATGTGTCCGCAACCAATTTTGTGATGGAGCTCCGATACATATGCTGAGGTCTGTCAGGTTTAAGATGCCAGAGGACATCCTTTAACTTATTTTGTGCGATTGCCTGGTCCATGCCCGCCCATAGCTTTTCGTAGTTTCCCGTTAACCACTCGCTTATAATCCAAATTTGGGCAGCTTTGCAATAGAATTGGAAACTTTGGGAGAGCCAGCCCTCTTTTCTTTGGTGCTGTTAAAAGGTTGTGACAGATCCTGGGCCTCTTGCCTGTCCGAATAAAGTTACTGGTGAGCTTTTGTAAGCCTACAAAAAAAGGTTTAGGTAAGACTACCGAGAGAGCATGTGTTGGGGAAAATTCTCAGAAATGTGCTAATTCCCTTCTACCTTGGAGACCCCGAGCTCTTTTTGCTGGACTTGAGGAGTTTTAATTTCTTAACCTGGAGAGAGTGAGACCTTTTACCCCACTCTTGTATTTTTCTGTGATTTGGACTGTTTCTTTTGACTTTGGAGTCTGACAAGTTCCATCAGCATCGTCTTTACATTGTGACACAATGCACCTTCAGTGCAGTGACACATGGAAGTCTTAGATTCCCAAAGATTTAAATGCCTTCTCTTGGTAAAACTACTGTTAGCAAGAGCAGTGCAGTGAAATTGACTTTACTTACATTTTATAACTTTCTAGACCCAACACACACTATTTTACCATAGGGTGTTGGAAGCGTTCCTTATTATCCCCTTTGTCTAGTTTCCCATGTAAAATTTTTGTTACCCTTTCTAACATTAATGGCTGGTGACAGTGGTTTACTTTTTCCTACCATTGTGTTTTCTACCGCGGGCTGCAATTGCAGCTGTAGTAGTAAAGCACCCATGGGTGCCAAGTTTGTCAAAATGGCTGTCTTCTTTTTTCGCCATTTCTTGTTGGAACGGTCCTTCTTGAGATTTACTCTGTGTGCCAAACTAGGTTTGGTCCCTTTGTTTTTGTCTTTGGCAGGATTCACTGGTGAAGCCCGCCTCTGGCTCCAGCGTGTCTGGCAGGGGCAGGAAGTGAGGGAGGTGCCCGACACTCCCTGCGCTTGATCACCTTGGTTACAGGAATGCACACAAAGGTGTTTGGCCAGCTGGCTGTCCTTGGAGGACAGCCACCCTGCTGTGTGATTGACAGCTAGGCTGCGAATGAATGGGAGAAACCTGAATAAAGGGCAAGGCTTTTTGGCTTGGAAGGCAGTCGACCACTGGACGAAGGAATCCAAAGAAGAACGTGGAAGAGATGCTTGCTGCAACTCCTGGACCATTGGGTTGCCTGGTGAAGCCCTCCTGCATTGCTGAAGCTCCGAATTCACCTCACCTAGAGAAGGCCTGCTATGGACGACTTCTCCCCTTGGTTGGTGCGACCAATCAACCCCAAATGTGAACTCGTCTGGACATGCTCTCTGAGCTGGCTGTACTTCCAATGCTGCTGCAGGAACTAATTGCCAGGGAGAGGAACACCAGAATCAAGTGTCGTGTTTAAATCCGACCTGAGTTCCAGTAAGATCCTCCAGACTCCTAGGAAGCAGGAAGCCTGAGCCACCTCAAGAGTGCTGGACCCCAGATACAAGGAAAGTTCATAAAGGTATCAGAGAACCGTGGTGGTGCTATTTGCGAGAGTCGCTAGGAGCTGAAACTATAAAGTGCTGCTGATCTGAAGTTTGCCCATTGCTGCCGCTGACCTTCAATTCGTAGTGCAGGAGTCCCCAGACGTCCTCTCTTTTGTCCCCATGACTTAGGCCCAGGAACAACAGGATCTGCAGACCTACACACAAACAGAAGCCAGCTGGAACCACTTTCTTCAAACCAAAGGTACAGTAAGACTAAGGGGGCTTACCTGTTGTGTAGCCTTGCTACTTCTCATTTGAGTTGTCTTGGTTGCCTTAGCAGAATTGCTTGCAGCTTTGCTCCTTACAAGCCTCCCAGCTTGTGGCCCTAAGCAAAGACTTCTTAGACATTGTACAAGACTTTTTACCTACCTGCAAGAAGTGCTTTAGTTCACCTAGACTTTTTGTTCAATTAGCATTGGCTGTCCTGGCTCCCTGAAAGACTGTTTCCCTCTGACTTTGTGCCTTAACTGTGCCCCAGGAAAGCGTTGACTGACTTTGGAGGGTGCAAAAAGTATTTACCTGTTTAAGAATATTTGTTAACCATTGTTTTATTCCCTCATCTTTTCCTTTTGACACTAACCTCAGTATTGCTCTAAATGTACCAGTGATATATCAGTGTCCACAGTGTCCTAGTAATTTAAGTCGCTGCAGAGTGTAGGAAGTATCTGTGTGCCATCCCAAATGGGTATCTACTGATTTATTGAAACTGAGTGTGCATTTTTGAAGTATATGATTCTAAGGAAGGCTTATTCAAATTGACTGTTTAATAAATAATTGTTTTAATTAAACCTTGCATGTAAGTGTTTATTTGACTAGTAAATGTGACGCAGGCTAATGTTCACAGTTCTAACTAAATGTGGTACATGCAAGCATTCACAATTCTGTCTGGATGCTACCGGTTAATGGTATATTAACCATATATAACGATGGAGGCTACGCCTAGATTTGAGAGTCCTGTATAATGGGAGAAAGGCCCAGGTTTCACAATGCAGCAGGTTTCACAATGTAATACAGTAGGCTTAGTTTTATAGTGGACACAGAAGGTTTGATATACCTGTACTTGAGAGTAAATCTATAAAGGGCAATTGCTAGTGTTGAGTATTCCCTAAGAGATTGATGTAGGTTACATTCACCTGGCAGGTATGTTGTGAGGTAAAGAAATGTAGAGTGGCAAGGCTTTCTGGAGTAGTGATTGCTCTACTCCCCACCCATGCCACACTTACTTTGGTTGTTGTTGTTGGTTGACGGCTGGCCGCTGGCGTCCCCTGCTGACACACCTTGGAGCCGCATGTGTTGGAGCCGCCCTTTGCATTGGGCCCTTAGCCGCAGGGGCTGCACGGGCAGAGGGCTGCCCTAGAAAGGTCAGTTATGAGCTTCAGTCTGACCATTGGGAGGGGGCGTGCTCCTCCAGTACAACATTTGACCAATCATGTTGGAGGGCGGGCTGGGAGGCAGGTGGACGAAGGAAGTGGGAGCGGAGAATGGGATCGGAGCAACGAGGGGGCACAAAGGAGTTTGGGGGTCCACCAGGGGTGCAAAATACTAGAAAATACTAGGAAAACAGGCCCGGGGTGGGGGGTCAGGGGGGGGCGTCAGCTATTGAGTACACTCCCCTGCTTTGCCACAATGGTAAGAATGGAAGTAGGGAGCAGTGTAGGCGATTGGTCAAAATAACGTTGGTGCTGGAGGCCTATCATGTTGCAGGGGTGGGCTGGGAGGCGGCAGGCGGGTGGAAGAAGCAAGTGGGGACGGGATTGGGGCAAAAAGGGGTTTGGGGGTCCACCAGGGGCACAAATTACAAGGCCCGGGGGGGGGGGGTCAGCTATATTATGTACACTCGCGTGCTTTGCCATGATAAGAATGGAAGCAGGGAGCAGTGCGGGCGATAGGCCTCCAGCACCAATGTTATTACCATGTTGTGGGGGGCGGGCTGGCTGGGAGGTGTGAGGAGGGTGGTAGAAGTGGGAGCGGGGAAAGGGATCGGAGCAACGAGGGGGCACAAAGTGGGAGTAGCATGCCATAGCTAAAGGCTGCCACCTTGTGGGTTCCCCCAAAGGTAATACTGTTAACCTCGCCAGATTGGCGTAGAGTCTGCAGTAAAGGTTCCAGGTAGATTGCTTATAAGAGGTTAGAGGGGACACCTCTGTTTGGTACCCCTCCTCAAATGAAATGCCCCGGAGAGGGAGCCATTTATGAAGAGCCTAGCCAATGGGGATTTCTAGTTGGCCTGAAGCATCCTAATGAATCCTGCCCCCAGACCCATCCTTTCTATTCCCTTTAAACATAAAGCACCATTCCACCCAGTCAAAAGCTTTTTAGCGTCCAGGGAGAGGAAGATGGCGGGCATGGATGTTTTATGTGCTTTTTTTCTACTAAGTGGGCGACTCTACATAGGTTATCAAAGGTTTGTCGGTCTTGGACAAACCCAATTGATCTGGGTGGATCAAGGTGGGACGGAATCCTTATAGTATATTGGCCAGAATGTTAATATATATTTTAACGTGCATTGATTAAGGCTATTGAGTGATCGGATACACATTTACTGGGGTCTTTATTGGGTTAGGGGCAAAATATAATCTTTGCTCCCCCCATATGGATGCTGTTATTTGGCCGAGTCTACGGAAGTGGTTGTATAACCCTGTGAGGTGTGGAATGAGGACTCTGGCGAAGCCCCAGTAGAAACGGTCCAGACGAGGGGGACTTATTAGGGGGCAATGATTTGATGACTGCACAAACCTCCTCTTCTGAGATTTATCCCCGTCCCTTCCTGGTCTCCATACCTAATTTTGGTAGTTGGCTCTTATCAAGTATTCCACTTGTGAGTGGTCCAAGGGGTCCGGAGTAGCATAAAGATCTGTATAAAAATGCCCGAAGCAGTCTGCGTATAGTTGTGAAGATAATGAGTTTATACTTTGCCCTCTGTCTCATAGATGACCAGCTTAACTGACAGGATGGGGAGGGGGAGGTGAGGTGAAGTGGGGAAGGCCCAAGACTGTATAGACAGCAAATTTAAGGACATTGTGGAGCGGTGTTAAAGCATAGTTGGGAAGACGATAGTGACGCAGTAGTCTGATCGAGAGAGTACTAAAGAGATTAGGTGCTTAGCAGTGTTGAAGGGGAAACCAGTCTTATTTCTTTTCTGATGTAAGTTTGGCTGCAGTGGCAGCTTTTAGAGCTGAAGAGTGAGAAGTTGAGATTGGTCGCAAACGACACCAAGGTTATGAGCAGAAGCAGAGAAGGAAAGGTAGATGGGAGAGAAGAATAGAGGGGGAGAGGAAGAGCCTATTTGGATGGGGAAGTAGAGAACTTCAGATGCCATCCAGTATTTGATGGTAGAGAGACAGACATTTTTGACCATTGCTCGTCAGATAAGGAGGCAAAGGAGATCTGTTTGTCCTCAGTGAAGAGTAGATCGAAGAAGCCATAGGAGATCAAGGTGCCAAGAGCAGAGGTACAGAGTGAACCGAGATGTACCCAGGACTGACCCTTGTGAAACTCCAACAGTAGGGGGTGGAGGGAGTGGGGGCAGATAGGAAGCAAAACAAGCGAGGGCCTGATGCCTAGGAAAGAGTGTTGAGAGAAGGTCAATGGTTGACTTTATCAAAGGCAACAGAGAGGTGGAGAAGAATGAAAATAGATGAACGGTTAGCACGATTAGGGGAAGAGCTCTAGTTGTGACATTGAGGGGAGCAGAGTGTAGAGGTCCGAAGCCAGATTGAGGAGGATCCCGGAGGTTGTGCGTGTCTAGGAACTCAGTTGAAAATGACACGCTCTAGGATTTTGGAATAGTGGGGTAAAAGAAACCGGATGAAAGTTGGCAGGACAGTTGAGATCTGGGCCAGGTTTACGAAGGATAGGTATGTCCGTAGCCGACTTGTAGGCTGATGGAAAAGTGGCACTGTCAAGGGAGGAGTTGAAGAGGGAAGTAAGATGTATGGAGTGCGACAGTGGGATACATGAGTTTAACAATGTGCCCCCATCAACCCTCTATACCCACGCATAAAGGGTTTATCCCTGAGGAGAAGGTTAAGAATCTCCTCCGGGTTAGTGGTGACAAAGGAAGCCCTTAGGAGAGAAGAGGTGGTGTAGAAACGTGAACAGGTGTGGGAGATGGTAAGTAATTTGCAAGGGTATTTTGAATGTTAGACATTTTTATTTAAAACCTTTTATTTTTGGGCTTTTTACACATAAACATAACAGTTAAGTACCAGAAGAAGGGTGCCGCTCACCCCCCCTCCTGCCGCCGGTTCCAGATGTTGGGCGTGTAGCGGCAGCGTTTTGATTAAGTCGGTCTCTACATCGTGGCAATGTCACGTCCCTGAGCCACTGAGACTGCGTCGGAGGAGGACCTCGTCCCCATGACATGGCGATACGTCGTTTTGCCAGAACTAGCAGTAGGCTTACTGGCTTCATGGCAGCCGGTTGTATTTCACGGGTGTACCCAAGCATGGTCACAATTGGGTTACTGATGATTGGCTCGTCGGCAATATCTGATGTGGGCAGCACCCCGTCTCAGAATTGCCTAACAGGTGGACACTCCCACGCCAGGTGCAAGAAGTTGGCAGGGGTACCCCCGCACCGCCGACATGCCGGTGAAATTGAGTCCTGGTATCGATGGAGCTTGCTCGATGTGAGGTAGGTCTGATGGAGAAAGTTTAAGTGAATCCGTTTAAGCCTTGAGTTCAACGCAATCATTTGGGTCTGCCGTTGGATGTAAGACCATTCTGCGTCATCGATTGCATGGGCTAGGGATTTTTCCCATCTCACTTTAGAGGTTATTGGTTGGTGCGATGTAGCGAGTAATTTATTGTAGAAAGTTGAGACTAGTCTACCTTCGCTCTTGCTTGTATGACTGTCATGGGCACTGGTCAGGAACCCCACTTCACATCCTCTAAAGGGTCCAGTTGGACCCAGTCCTGGCGCCTTTAAAGTGTGCTCTGCACACTTTTTCCCTTGGGCTCGTGTCATTCCGTCTCACATCAACCATGTGCATTTGGGCCGGGCGTGGCCATAGGAATTGATGAAGCTGCATTTATGGGAAGCTCACATACACTGTGCTGGGATTTATTGCGTGATTCTCGCCTTTTCTATTAGTATGCACTGCTTTGGCGCACAGCACAACATTTTGAAGATGCAAATAAAGATAATGACTTTACTAGACTTGGTCAATACATTGAGATTTTACTGTATGTAATATAGAAGGCTTTCTAGGAAAGGATGCATTACTTAAGAGTTATGGCTTGCTGTATCTGACTTTTCTACTGCCTGAATCTTCTTGGATTAGTCCCCAGCCAAGAATGAGCTTTTAGGTCAATCTTCCTGCATTGTGGCTTAAGATATCTCTAAATGACGTTGTACATTGGCTCTGGCCGGTGCTTAATTCAGGGGAGATATGCCCTTAAAACAAATTCTACCTTGGGATGAACGCCTATCCCAACTGACATTGTTCATTGGGGCAGGGATGCAAAGGAGTAGCCGCTATAGATGCTGAAATGGGGTCCTAAAATATATTCCATGAACTGCAAATATGGTTCGTTAATTCCAAGGTGTTCCTTGGCCTGGTTTGTTATGGTAAAAAAGCAAGCACCCCGATTTTAGGCATGGGAATGTATGTATGCCCCTTTTACACTAATCTGGATGTAAAAACAAATGAGGAAATTGAGGGATACTTAGCTACCATAGTGCAAACAGCTTGGCATACCCAATTAAGTTTCATGTGATCTTCCCATCCCTTTTCAGATTAAAGTTGAAGGGCATTTGATAGTTGAGGCATTATTTACTTGTAAAAGGAGCAAACAATCAAATTGAGTTAAGATCTTGGAGATCACTGGTTCGTTAAGAGTCACCCCGCAACTAGTATATTGAATCATTAAGCTCAGGCCAATAAGCCTTTATAAAATTCAACATATCCTGCCCCTTTAGCCCCCCCTCACTGGAAAACCTTTAAACGTAGTGACCTGCTTCACTTGGCTCTGCTAAATGCCAGGTCTGCAATCAAACACTGCATCATCCTTGAAGACCTGCACCTCGCTATCCTCCCCCCCCCCTCAATGAGACATGGTTCAAATTCAGCTCAGTCACTGCTTTTGACTCCCTTCTACCTGACAGCTACAAGATCATATCTCACCAAATACTCTCCCTCCAGGTCCTTGCGTTCCTCCGACTTCAACTTTGTGCCAAGCGATTTTTGAAGCAGCGAGCTGGAGGCCGATCTCTTAGCTTGGCTAGCTCCCTCCTTTGGAACAGCCTCCCCCTTGAGCCGGATCTCCTCAAATTCCACAAGAGCCTCAAGACTTTCCTCTTCACCACCTCGTTCCCCTTCCCGTGCTAAACCACTCAGTTGCCGAGATTGGTGGCCTTGGCAGCTCCCCATGGCCCACTGCCCCTGCTCTCAGCACTTGCCCTTGGGCACCCACTGGCCTGTGTGCCCTCAGAGGATTGCACTTCTCGCCAGGTGACAATTGTTCCTATACATCCTCTGCTTAGAACTTTACCGGTACCATCTACACTTGCGCGATCCGAATGCTCACAAGGCCTAGTAGGACCACCTCATTCATTTCATTATTGTAATCTATTGCCTTCGTCTCATGTTCCCTCCTTTTGCCTTGTGGGTGATTTGAAACGCAATTACTCCTACGTTGTCTCCTTGCCTCCATACTTGTGGGACATTCTGTCCTTCGGGACGGGACCAGAGCACTTATAAGCATCCCAAAATCTTTTTGTCCTTTTTTATTTTTACGCGGGTCCACCGCACGTGACGTAGCCCCACCTTCCCGAGCTCTGCACCCCCCTTCTGCCCTTTTCTCCACATGGTCGGGGTCGGACACTTGTATCACAAGGTATATTTTTCTTTTTGTTCCCTTGTCCTTAATTCCTGCTCCGGTTCCACAGTCCTTTCTTCAATCTGTGCCAGAGCGTCTGGGGAAAAAAGGATCCCCACTCTCTTTGCCTGGAGTCCTTCGGCCCGGAACATCATTGGGACTTGTGCTTCTACTGCGACTCCCTCTCCGTCCGGGCACGCCAGCGTCTGCTTGTCAGGTGGGAGGAGGTGTTTAAACGTGTTCCTCCACCACATTTACAGCATTTCATTGAAGAAAAAAGGAAACCGCAAGTAAGTTTGTTCCTTTTTAGGGCACACCAGCCACGGGACTCCCACCCGGGGTCTTCTGGGTCCGGGAGGAACTCGAGCGGCTCTGTTACCAGGTATCTCCCTGAGGTGTCCCGAAAGGGATCTAACCAGTGCTCCGCAGCTGCCAAAACAGGATCTTCATCCCAGTTTCCCCTTTTGGGGGCTAAAGTTAGGCCCACTACTTCTGGGGCTGTTGTCACTGGGGTTAGCCCGGGGTATCCACATCTTGAACCAAGTGTATCGAGTCTCGGCTCTAGGTCCCTGTCAAGGTGACTAGACATACTGGGGTTACCCCTGAGGCTCCCCTTCTTGGGGCTATATCTAGATCCAGTTGGTGGACCACCATCCAGGGAACTATCCTCTTTGCGATCCTGAGTGTATGCCCCTTGCGACCGGACTCTCCACTCCAGCGTCTAGACCTTCATCTGAGGATGCGTTTTTGGCACGTTTCCAACGCTTATGTATTCTGATCCTATGAAGGCTGAAGGCATACGTTAAAGATTTATTTAAGGAAATGTATCCTATGCCGCCTGAACTAGCCCCTGCTCCGGCAATCCCTATGCCGGTCCCGGTAGTGCCACCTCCTCCACTACTTCCTGTGGGGCCTCCTGCACTGCCTCATTTACCTCCACATTTCCCCTGTGGAAAAGACTCCTGTTGCACAGTCAACCGGGCCTGAGGCGCCACGTGTGGCGGATCAGACTTCTGTTCCCACCTTCTTGGATGAGGATCAGGTGGACCCAGGACAGCAATGACCCAAAGCCTTTCACAACCGGGTTGTGGATATGATGCAATTGCTAGACATCCCAATACCCGAGCCCCCGGCTCCACAAGAAGGGGTACTTTTTGGAGCCTTTACCCTGTCAACACGGGAGCGCATCAGACTGTTCCTTCAGGACGTCCTGGCCGAGGCCCATAAGGTCTGGGAAAAACGCAATTCCGGGCAACACCTAAACAAAAAAATGCTCGCTACATGCGTTTGAGGACATAGCGTTGTCTGCATGTCCATTCCCCTCTTCTGTGGTGGCAGCAGCTATGCTCCAGTCGAAGCCGGCCTCTACATCCTCCACTGCAGCCTCTTGTCATTCCCAAGGAGAACAAGCTTCTTGACGCCATTGGGGGAAAAGGGTATTTTCCAATTTGGCTCTTCAGCTGCGTCGGACTAATACTGAGTTTATGCTGGCAGCTGCAAATGTCAAGTTGTGGGAGGAACTCTCAGAGTTCCAGGATTGCTTTACTCCTGATAGGTTCAGACTTTAAGGGCAGCTTGTCTATGCCAGTTCTGGCACAAGATGTACTGGAGGCTGCGGGCCATCATGTAGACACCTCCGCTTGGGGCCTTATGGTCAGAGTAGACCTCTCCCGCCAAGAGTGGCTGATTTTTCGAAGGAAGTTCAGGACAAGGTGCTTGATCTTCCCATCGATGGTAAGGAACTGTTCCTCTCCTCCACTGATAAACTTACCAAGACAAGCACCCAACCTGCCAAGTCATTGTCGGTCCTTGCCAACACTCCAGCAAAGAACCTTTATACTTGGAAGTTGGGGTCTCAAACGAGGTCCTTCTGTGATTTCAGAGGCTTTCAGGACTGTTGTGCAAGCCGGGCAGAGGCTCCCTCCCACTGGTGGCCCTCGCGCAAACCGCAAAGGCAAGGTGGAGGGTTTTTCTCTGTCAACGGCCTACTCTTAAGCAGCGGGTGGTATCCCCGCTGGTAAACCATCTAAATGTTTTTCATTGGTCGCACAAATTTCATCTCATCTGTAGGCGTGGCAGACCATCACAGAAGACCCATGGGTTTGGTCTGTCGCCTGGGTGGGCTACCGATTGCCCCTCTCCCCTACCCCACCCTCCTCTCCAGCAGACTCGGTCACCCTCCCTCAGAGCTGAGGTACACAAACCTCTAGACCTTGGAGCAGTGGAACTTGTTGTGGGAGTAAGGGGAGGGCTACTACTCCAGTCTGTTTACAGTGCCCAACCAGGCTGGCCTGCGCTCTATCCTCGACCTCTCCATGTTAAATCTTTCTACCCCAAGAGATATTAAAGATGATTACAACCCAGACAGATAAGGTCCTCTCTCCGGAAGGGCGATTTGGCTCAGCGTAGTAGTCCTTCAGGATGCTTGCATGCATATATAGTCCTAACAAGACTAACCTGGTGATACCAACAGTTGGAGGACACTCGTACAATTACCCTACAGGAATAATCTAGTGAAACTAACATATTACTTTTGTAAAGGGTCACAACCTAATCAAAAAAGATGTCAACCATACTTTTAAGAATAATGCATCACACATTCAAGATCAGTAAGAAAGTTTGTAACTGTTAACTCTTAGAATTACAGTTACCAATCAACTGTTTACAAGTAAGTAAAAGTCCCAATCCCTTCAGTCTTTCCCTTATTCTTGGAGCATGAGTGTTCTCAGTGGCAGAAGGGGGCAGGGGGGTCACTAGGACTAGTGACCAACAGGCAGTGTTAGAATAAGTTCTTTAGTAGCAAAAGTCAGTTTCCTTAGGAAAACTGGCAAACAGGTGAGTACTTTAGAGTTGGAAGAGGGTCCAGGGGCTTCCCAGAAGACACCCTAGCAGGATTCTAGCAGTGGGATTGGGTGCACTGGACAAGGGACCTCCCAATCACAGAAAACACCCCAAAGCTACACAGAAATCCTGAAAGGCTTAAGGTAAGTATAATCCCAAGCCAACACAGTACCTCAGCAATTAAGAAGAGATTGCAGCAGGAGAACTTAAGGGACTGCAGCCAAATACCTGGTCAATGGATTTCTTGTCCCGGAGGCTGAACACAAGACCTCAGAAGGGACTTTGCAGCAGGGATCGATTAGGAAGGCTCTAGGCAAGATTTCTCACAGCTGAATGTGGTTCTGCGGATTTGGTGCCTTTTTCAAGGAGCACAGAAGAAGACAGACAATCACGGTTGAATTCTCGTTGTTTAAAAGGTCCAGCACTCTTGTGAGGGGACTTTTCGGACTCTATTTGTGTCTCTAGAGCTACACCAAGATGCCCACAAAGTTTCAGCGAGATTCGGAATTCGTAAGACCGTCACCTCACAGTGGCTGGAGGTCCCAGGGTATTGGGGGTATTGCAAGGTCGCAGCAACCTGTGGGATGGCTCAAAATGCAGGTCTACTCAAGTCTAGTGGGTCTCACCAGGCTCTGGGTCGTCGTTTTCGGAGACCCCAGGTTGATTGGAAGGAAGGGCTGCAGCAGGCTCCGTTTACACAGCAGGCTCTACGGTCGCTGGAAATCATCTCCGCCGCTTTTCCTTTGTCATCCTCTTCGGTTTTCTGTTCCAGTGGTCGACATGACTTCAGCTTCCAGGTTTCCAGTATTTATCAAGAACTACAGCACAACATCTGTCTTCTACAAGAAAGGGGCGTCTGGTTGTCCAATCAGGACAGCCAGCCCCCCACTGGGATTTGTCCCAGTTGAAGCAAGGCGCAAGACAAAGGAGGGGGAAATTTTAGACTCTTATCCCGCAACCCCCCCCCCCCCTCCCGCCCCAGACTGACTGGAGCCTGGGCGGGGTGTCCAGGGGACACCTGCCGAAGAGAAAACTCTCTCACAGGAATTTCACGCCCTGGATGTCAGGGGAAGGAACAAGAAACGACAAACACTAAAATGGCAGAAAAAGAAGACAGGGGGGCCTTTTTGATAAAATGAGCACCCTTGGGTGCCTTTACTGCTGCTGTGATTACAGCCACGGTAAAGGTGCACCAAATTAGTAAAATGTATCACTGCCACCAGCCATTAAATGTAAGCTCGTCACTGTAACAGAATTGTTACAATGCATCCCCTTTCACACTAAAACTGTATCTCCCCAGCACTCTACATAAGGTGGGGTGTGCTAGTTTCACCTAACAGAATGAAGGAGGGATCCAAAGATCCTTTCTACCCTTGGGAACTGTAGTTCACTCAAGGTTAGCATAGAGTTAAATGGGGAGCCCCTAGGGCAACCCAGCAACAACAGGCACTTATTGCCAATAAGTTGCTAAACATGATAACTTTAAAAAGACACTATGGAGAGTCTTAAAAAAGACACCCATAAAGAGTTAACGATTAGGTGAGTGTGGAAAAAGGTTCCCACTCACTGAGGTATTAATGATAAATATCCCACTACAAAAGCAAAAAGTTCTGGGGTTGAACCAGGAAAGGAAGATTTACCAGCTCTGTGGAAATCTTACCTAACATCTCCTGCGCAGTCCTTGCCCACAGGCCACTACGGCCAATCTTCAGTCACTCCTTCAGCTCCTTTTCCATCTTGGGCTGTCAGTGAACTGGTGGAAATCGTCTTGACTGTCACTCAAGACCTGATTGTATTCGGATACCGTCAGTACCAGAGTGTTCCTGACGGAGGACAAGATTGCGGACATTTTGACCACATGCCAGCTCTTCCTGCAATCCTCCCACATGTAGGCCTTGTGGTTCCAGAGACTACTGGGCCTCATGGCCTCTTGTGTCTTCGGTGCTGCTGGTCACAGGCTACGGATCCAGACTCTAAGATGATTCCAGTCCCATCCTGCATGACGGTGGATCTTCAATGGTGGTCTTCCGCCAACAACCTTTCAGTGGGGACCTCCTTCCAAGAGCCCTGCCCACAGGCAACTGTTACGACCCTCCTCCCTCCTGGAGTGGGGAGCTGTACTGCGTCCCTTCGAGGTGTACGATTTGTGGACGCCGCAGGACCAGCAGTCTCATATAAATTACCTAGAACTCCTGGCAGTTTTTCTGTCGCTCAAGGCTTTTCAAGCATGGTTTGAATTTGCACAGACAATTCCTGAGCGATGTTCTACATCAACAAACGGGGGCACTAGGTCTCCCCCTCTGGTGGACCTAGCTATCCAAATTTGGAATTGGGCTATCCAGCACAATGTCTGGCTTAAAGCTGTGCACATTCCAGGTCACATCAATGTGGCTGCAGACTCACTCACCCTCCAATCTGCAGCGATTTGAGTGGGAGATGGAACACTGTGGTTCTCACCAAGATCTTCCAGCAATGGGATTCTCCAGTGGTGGACCTTTTTGTAACCTCATAGAACTGGAAACTTCTTCTTTATGCTTCCAGGGATGGGCTCGGCGTGTCTTCCTTGGGGGACGCCCTCGAGAACCCATGGGACAACATGAAGGCTTACGTTTTTCCTCTTTTGCCACTGATTCATTGGTCGCTCTGGAAACTCAGCAGTGCCTCCAACTGCACTCTCCTCCTCATAGCTCCTTGGTGGCCAGCCATGTTCTGGTTTTCGGCACGGCAACACCTGTCAGTGTGCTCCCCGATCAGGTTGCCACAGATTACTGAGCTTCTTCACCAGAGCAACCATCAGTGGTGGCAACCCTCATACGCTCCCCCCCCCGACCCACAATCTTTCACCTTGGCGCCCTGGTGCTAAGGTCCCGATCATTAGAGCGGTTCAACCTCTCTGAGGATAAAATGTGTATAATTCAAGCGGCACGTAAGCCCCTCTACGAGAACTCAATACAGGAGCAAGTGGCTCAGATTCTGTCATTGGTGTGTAGCCAAAGAGCCTGACCCCATACAGTGTCTTTTCTTTTTTCTATCTGACCTTGCAGCCTCTGGCATCCAGGTCTTATCATGAAGGACATATTTATCCGCCATTGCGCCTTACCGGTCTACAGACAGTTGCTCTTTTTCACTGACTAATCCAGTCCTTGAGAGACACTTTGTAGGCCTTCATCTTCCACCGGTTCGGGCCCCTGATCCCAAATGGGATCTGAATTTGGTTCTCGCTGCTTTGTCATAAGCCTTTTGAACCTATGGCCACTACCGAGCTCAAGTACATTTCTTGGAAGGTGGCATTTTTGATTGCGGTAACATCTGCAAGACGAATAAGTGAGCTTCAAGCTCTTTTGAAAATCCATTCCTAACTTTCCACAAGTAGAAGGTTGTTTCGCACTCGCCCTTCCTAAAGTGGTTTCTGAATTCCATTTAAACCAGTCAATATCTTTACCGGTCTCGGATGCTGCAAGGGCTCTACACAACCTAGACGTCAGACGAGCTCTGAAGTTTTACCTCGACAAAACAAGCGAACTGGGAAGCTCTTCACAACTCTAAGTTTCGTAACCCAAAAGGGAAACCAGCCTTGAAGGCTTTCATTTCCATTGGATAGCTTCATGTGTTTACGAGGCCTACAAGATTCAAGGCCTTCTACCACCAAAGAGCATTCATGCACATCTGGTCTGTAGCAAAGTGGCTGCTGTTGGAGATGTCCCTTGAGAGTCCATTGCCAAGGCGGCCCTATTTATCGTCCCTTTAAAAGTTCCTCCCCCACCCTCTGTTCCTGGCTACCTTCTGGACCTGGCTCCTCTGCTGGTGGAGCCAGAGCACTGTTCTCTGCCCGTAGGGCATTCACCACCGAGCGTGGTTTGTCTGTTAGACTACGACCAGAGCTACCCTGCTCTATCACGGGCGACCAAATGTTTGTGAAGCGGTGAAGGTGGCCCCCTGCTTGCCGCCATGATCTTTTCCACAATGAAAATGTCCCAGAGTTCTAGCCACCACAGGATCATTAGGGGGCCCTCAGAGGATTTCCAGGTTCGCGCACTGTGATTTTTAGCGGCCAGGAGCAGCTGTGGTATGAGGGTCGCCTGCTTACCAAATCTGGGATATATGCCCGCGATCGGGACCCCCAACAGTATTGGTTCTGGCTCCAGTGGTAGCATTGTCTGGGTGATATCCGCTATGGTGGCTATACATTGGGACCAGAAGTTTGTCACTATTGGGCATGTCCACCACATATGTAGGTAGGAGCCCGTCAGGCCGCAGCGGCGCCAGCATAGCGGATCCAGGGACTGGTTCAAGTGGTGTAGCTGGAGCGGTGGATAGTACCATCTCAGCAAGAGTTTGTGCGCACATTCCCGGTTGGTTATACAAAAGGAGGACGAGTGAGTTTGTGACCAAATGTCTGTCCAAGACTGGTCTTGTATCAGATGCCCTAGATCCGGTTCCCACTGTGACATAAAAGTTGCTTTGGCGTCAAGGAAGTTTGTCTACAATAGTCTATATAGCGTCGAGATTCGCCCTCGGCTCGGTGGATCTGCTGCTGTCAACTCGAGGGGATCCAGTTCCTGTGTAGCCGCCATGCGGGTCTGGGGATGCACGCACCAGTGTCGGATTTGGACATAAGTGAACCTATCGGTCTCCGATAGGCCGAAGCGCTTTTATATTGGGCGAAGGTCAGCGGCTGAGTCCCTTCAAATAGCTGAGGGAGTTGAGGCCTCCGGCGATCCAGTTTTTAAAGTTCGAGGGGCAGGTTCCGGGCGAGAAGGCCGGGTTATAGAACACTGGGACGGATGGGCTTAAGGCTCTCGAGATGCCTCTAAATTTACGCGCCCAATCCCATGCTCTGTGTCTGTTTGGTGGTTGATAGGATAGATGGCCATGTCCGTCGCAGGGGAGGCTGGCAGATGTAGGAGAAAGCAGAGGGGGAGGGGTAGTCGAGATTGTTCTATTTCGGTCCATTTGGGGCGCCCTGATGCAATGGTCCAGGCTCGAGTGTGGGCTATCTGCACCGCCATCTGATATTTTTGGAGGTCAGGGACCACGAGACCTCCCAGGTTTGGGGTGCTCAGCATAGTTTTCAGTGGGATTTGCGACGACCTTATCCCTTTCCAAATAAAGCTGAATATCTTCCTCTAGGGCGGGGGATTATGATGGGGAGGGCTGAGCAAGCGTATAGAAATCGTGGCAGGAGATTCATCTTTCAGGCCGCGATGCGACCCAGTAGCGAAATCTCCTGTGAGAGCCAGCGGTCCAGGTCTTTCTCCAGGGTCTTGAACAGCGGTGGGAATTTTATCCGGTAGGTATCTTCGGGACAGGCAGGGATCTGGACCCCGATATGGGGAATTGACTTTTCGCTCAGTGGGATCGAGCAGTGGGAACTAAAGGACTTTGTCTCCTAATTCTAGCCCTACCCCCAAGGCTGCAGATTTTGCAAAGTTAATGGAAAATCCCGAGACCCTTCCAAATCTATGGATTTCTGCTAGGGCGGCCCTCAGTGACTGGGAGGTGTCCGTTATAGTCAGCATCACATTGTCCGCGTATAATGCAATTTTATGTTGGCAGGGGCCTACTTGAAGGCCTTTTAATTCTGTTGTTGAGGCGGATACGTTGGGCTAGGGGTTCCATTACCAGGACGAAGAGTAGGGGGAGAGAGGGCACCCCTGCCTGGTGCCACATGTTAGGGGGATCGGGCTGGATAGTAGGCCATTAATTCGGAGGAGGGTATTTGGAGCTTGGTAATTCGGTAGGACAAGCTTCAAGAAGGAGAGCCCAAAGTGGAAGGATTCTAGGGTGAGTCGGAGGAACGACCAGTCCACTTTATCAAAGGCCTTAGTGGCATCCAGGGCAAGCAAGGCTAATTTTCGCGAGTCTCGATTAGCTATCTCGATCAAATTGAGGACCCCGAGTGTGTTATCTGCAGTAGCTCTATTCATTATAAAAACCCGTCTGGTCTGGATCCACAACATCCGGGAGTACTCCCGCCAGTCGGTTTGTCAGGACCTTCAAATTTAATAGGTTTAGTAGGGAAATGGGTCTGTATGCCGTAATATCTCTGGGGTTTTTTCCCGGCTTGAGGGCTAAAACCGTGATTGATTCTTGCATCGACGGGGTAATATATCCTGAGATGGCAAAGGAATTGAAGAGCGTCCTCATCGGGGCTAGTAACTGGGGCCGAAATAGTTTATAAAATCGGGTCGAGAACCCATCCGTTCCGGGGGCTCTTGGTTTGAGACTTTTAATGGCCCCGTCGACCTCCTCATGGGTGATCGGGGCTTCCAACTCTTCCCTCCTTGTAGTTGTGATGTGAGGTAAGGCTGCATCCTGCAAGTAGGTTTGCTGCTCTACACTAGCTCTCGGGGTTGCCGACATCGTGTCGGCGAGGTGGGCCTCTGGGCCAGGCAGAATTTGTTTAGATCAGGGAAATTTCCATCCAATGTAATACGTATGGTCCGTGCTTGGGAATCTCCCACAAGTATGGAGGAAAGGGTCTAATAAGTATCCCCTATTATTAGTAAATGGTCTTGGACCTGGCAATAGAAAAGGACTGACTGCTTAAGTGCTCCGGTCCCATCCCGAAGGACGAAATGTCTCACAAGTATGGAGGAAAGGGGACTATGGACTAGGAGTAAGGTTGTCACTACGGTGAGTAACTTTCTGTATTCATTGTGCATTTGTAAGGCCCTTATACAGCAAGACTCTTATCGTGGACCTGAGTGAACAGCTAATTTTGGTACCATTACAGTCCAGTCCATTGCATGCTTCATATTTCAGACCAAGAAGATTTCCCCAGCTGTGTACTAACTAGACCACATCAGTAACCCCTGGAATGGATACTGTTGCCATGCATCATGGCGAGTGTGTCAGATGGTATCAGTAGAGCGTTAAGTAAACCTATCCATTTCCGGCAAGCCTCCCCCACTGTCATCCCTATTCCCCTGTGGTATTGGCACCCCCTATTCAGCTGCTGCCCCAATTCAACAAGCTCCTGCATCCAGGATTTCAAACTTTGAGGGGGTCAGCCATCTAGTGCATCGTCCCCATGGGTGCCGCGAAAATTAAGGCTAGGCCACTTCGTTTGAAAACCTTTCATCTGAATTCTTTAAAGTTGACGCCTTTCCTTTCTCCTTGGTTCTTCAACCTATGCAATGAGACCACTGAATGGAATTGTTTTCTAAATGGTATCCTGGCTTATTTGGGGGAATGGGGAACTGGATGAAGTGTGATGTATTCCTGTTAAGAGCACAAAACACCCTGCTGCGATTGGGGTTTGAGGTGGTTTCTGATGGGCACAAATGTGATCACTTGCTGTTAGATGCTAAATGTTAACCATGGAGCATCTTTGACTGACATGGAGGTGAGCATGAAAGAAATACTCCATCTCCCACAGTGGTTCAGATTGGATAAGCAGGAGCTAAAAGCAGCTCCTGTGTATCTAGCATTAATGGTAGTAGTGGTTTCAAATAGTCTATTTTTTCTCATACTTTAACGTCCCGTCCCCTCCATACTGTATGGGCGTCCCTTGCTAGAGATGGGGAAACAAACTTTTTCACCAGAAAAATGGTTTTCCCTTTTTAAATTTAGATGCGCGCGGCCCTCGGCTCCCCGGACTTCGGCCACCACACTGCTCACCAGTACTCCTTTTCTGTGTCGGCTGGAACGTACCGCTTTCACCAGCGCTCCTGGGTTAGGCCTATGGCCTTGTAAATTTCCATAATCCCCCTATAACAATAGTGACCGATGATACTTCCTACTCTTTTATGTATATAATCATAAAAGTCACATTGAAAAGGTACATTAAATTTATAAATATGACCGCATCCAACACAACATTACTAAGTGCATGTGGCTTGACCTCACCATACTGATAATCGATGTGTCTCTGGTTTCCTTATTGGTGAAGGTCTGTACTACCATCAGTTAACTCTGTGTATAGAAAGACATGTTAACCGACAAATAAAAAATAAGCTCAAGTGGGGATGGACCAAGTAGTCCAAAGCAAAAATGTTTAAAAGTACAGTGCTTTGAGTCGCAAGCACAACTTGTGTAATATAACATCAATGTAAATATTCCCGAAAGTCAAAAACTGTCATGTTACCTTTTCCCCCCACACTAATTCCTTAGATTGTGTGATCATTTATAAGACATAAGTATGGAGCACTCTTTTTATATACCAACATACTTAACAAATTCTTCGTCCACTACTCACCAGAGCTAGCGTGTGCTGAAATTTATTTGGAACTTGATTTGGAAGTAATTTGCGAAGTGCATGCTGCAGACGCGGAATCAATTGCCCAGATCGTCTTCCAAGACCTCCTTGGCTCTGCTTTCAATCTCGGACAATGAAAATCCGCAATTTAAAAGCCATGTTCTTAAATCGAAATCCTTTGGGAATACATGCAGGACTGTGCCTGGGGTTTTGACATGGGTCACAGTAGGGCAATCCAAAAAATTATACATGGAGGCATTCTTGAAATGTTTGTAAGATCTGTTAAAGAAATATAAATAAATATAAAAATTAATAAAGTATCACTGTGAGCAAAGCGCCAATCACATAGCTTGATTCGTAAACTTTGTTTTACATTTTTTTTTAAAACCTCAGTAACCTGGTCTAATTATCACAGCGATCAAATTAGTCAACTCATTTTTATACCGCGAATTGTAACACATTATTAGCCCATTCAATAAACTTTGAGCCACCAAAAGTTAACATGCGTTCAAAACATGGACTATGAAACATTACATTCTGATACAATGCTCTGCAATGAAATGTGCTAATTTCAGAGATGCTACATAAACGTTTGATAATGGTGAACTTCTTGCGATAAATGAAAATGCGAATATGGTGTCCATTTGGTATAAAGCAATACAAACTTTCCGAACAGCGATAGTTGAAACTACAGAACGAAATATTTGACCAACCCTCACTTGGGCGCACAGATTTGCCAATTGAGCAAGCCTGGTAACACCTAGATATATACCTCGTGGATTGCAGAGATTTTCCGTAGTGAACTATCAAGGCATTTAAAGGCTTAGAAAAGTGGGTGCAAATGTGCGACGTGTTCGTTGACCACCACTAAGCCTTGATGGCAGACCACCTCATACCCATGCACACAGCCCCCTACGGAGTGCAGTCATAGGTGCGAACTACCTTTGATGCTGGAAGTGGATGGATGGATGGAAGGGCGTGAGGTGAGCGCAAACGGCCCGGAACAATGTTCAATGAATTACATACATACGTTGATTGTAGGGACGGAGTCTTCAAAGGGGAGTCTGGAGACACTGGGTCTGGGGAGGCCATGTGGACAATGGTTGCAGTGCGGAAGATTCCTTTTTAGATGTACATGATGTTTGGAAACTTAAGCGTCGCCATGCACCCAGCCCCGTCGTGAGTGCAGTCATAGGGCGCAAAAGCCACCAAACATATTTCATGTACCCCCTAGACGGTTGGACGTGTTGTTGATTTACTGAAAAATTCCAACAACTATTCATATTTACTTCTCTTTTTAATGTATTTTTCTTTGGTAATGTAGATGGCACAAACAAACTACAAATTGTATTGATGCTTTTGCAGTACGGCGTGAATAAATAATCCCTTGTACTGTCTGTTCTCACTGGGGAATTTTGCGCGTATGGCTTGAGCGACAGGCAGGTATTATTCATCGAACGTGGAATCAAAGTCTTCCAGGAATCCACCATGTAAACGTAAACTCACGATAGGCCACCTGTAAAAGAAACAAGAATGTTTTACTAGAATGAGCTAGATGACTACTTATTTAGTTTGGAACACCCCCTAAATTTGATAGCGTTGTTACCCTTAAAGTAGCTTTCAAGATAAAGTACTTGTGATTTGAAGTATCGAAAAAATTACAAATTTGCTTGCCCATTGAAGCGAGGACAGTTTGGGACCCAAAGCAATATTGTTTTTAAGTTCAAGGTGAAAACATTTTTAATTTTTCGAACGTTCAGTCTAGTGAGGAATACTCTGGTCTTACATTAGTAGGAGAAAGGTTTTCAATTTACAGATTTTTTTGTCAGTGATCGATGGAAGTTACAATGATGTAGGAGAACATCAAATGTTGGCCGTCTCAGTTGTCAAACATACATCAGATCTAGAGTAAATCTACTCAATACTTGGATTATGAGGATGAACTGTTGCTTGAAGTTTGTGCATAAAGACCATCATCATCCGCAACACACCTCTTGTGAGGCAGACTGCCCTGAAGTCATGCAACTAGGTAATGCATAGCGGTGGTGTCGTCTTCAGCTATGTAGGCCAAGCAACCATAGATTTCTCGGAAGCAGCAGTTCTCCACATCAGTTGGCATAACCCTTGCAACCATCGCAGGTACACCAGGTGGAAACTCCATGCGACTGGGTTCGAACTCGGGTGATTGATCATCATGATTCACGTCGGCTTCCCCATCGTTTCAGCTTCTTTCTCTTTCAATTAATTCCTCCTCTGAATATTTGGGCTCGTACTGGTATGGCTGTATTGTTACCATCGGTCCTGAATATTTAATAAGTAGAAAATCAACAGTCCAAAAAATAAGTATCTGTATACAAGAACTACTGTTAAAGAAGAGAACACACTGCCATGTTACAAAAAATGATAGTCCAAAAACATGAATAGCCACAAAATATGAAATTTTGCATTCGCACATGTAAAACGCAAGCCTTGTAAAAGTGCAATTTTAAATATGGATTAACAAAAAACATTTGCACATAATTTCAGAAGTGTTTAAATAAAAAGCAGCTACTAAGTTTAATCAGTCCAGATAGTGTAACTACCTGTTTGCAGGGCGTAAAACTAGAAAGATAGCTGAATAGAGCAGAAACAAGTCAGAGGCTGGAAACTAAATACACTGATACAAAGCAAAAAAAACTCCTATGTTGTGTGATCGGAAAGGGTTTGCTTATACTTGTTGAGGAAAGAGGCGTCTTGGCATTTTCATGGAGACCGGTCAATAGCTTGCACACAAAGGACGTTGACATGAGACGTGCATTGGTGTTGTGAAAAGGGGAGTAACCGTCTAGTGATGTCAGTTTAAGGGGCAGGCGATCTATATTCTTGCCGCCAGGGCACTTCAACTTAGTGATGTAAGTGATATCAACGGATAGCACAAGATGGTGGCGCCCAAACCATTGTTTTTGCATGTGTAAATGTGAGGAAAACTAAGGGAAGATGCATAGTACATTTCTTTTTTTTTTTTAAAAGCTAGATTACAGTATGCTTAAAAAGACATGCTGATCGACATTTCTGATCGAACTTACCCTTTAAGATAATCTGGGAAAAACTGGAGGAAAACCACTGAAAAATCTCTGGAATGGGTCAGTAGCTGGAAATGCCAAACCCCAACTGTATAATGACTAACTTATTTGCTAATTACTGTTCTATCTGGTACTTGCCTATTATGCATGCTCTCCTCCTGCTCGCCTCTCCATAGGCTTTCTCCAATCTTGCTACAGCTTTCTTCAGTCTTGCTACAACTTCCTCCTTTCCTATCCCCATTATTAAACGTACAACTTAAAACTACACTACGCAAACTCTCTTGGACCTCCTACTTCCAACCAAGCAGGCGATCTAACCGTACCCCCCCCGAACACCTAGCCACCTTGCCTCTCTGCCTCTGAGGCTCTACTTCTCTACTCTTCCTTACCGCATCAACTGAACATTGCACTCTGGAATGCTCAGTCTATATGCAACAAAACTTCCTTTATCACAGATTACTTTATGCCAGCTCTTCTCCCCTAGAGCTCCTTGCTATCACTGAAGCCTGGATTTCTCCATCTTGACACTGCCACTCTTGCGGCCCTACATGACTCCAAACTATCCTTCATTCGCTCTCCTCATCAGACTGGCAGCTGTGGAGACGTCGGGACACTGATCTCTTCCGACCTCAACGCCTCACAAATCTCCAATGTCACGTTCTCTCCTACCTCTTTTGAATTCACGGTCTCTACTATTGCTAGACCTCACAAAGTTCACATCTCCTCTATTGCCCTCCTGGTCCCACTGGAGCATTCTTTAATGAACTTTTTCAGCTGCTTTTCTCTTTCCATTAAACATCACTTCATTCTATTAAGTGACTTTAACCTTCCCTGTACAACCACTTCTCAGAAATCAGAACTTCTTAGTGACCCCACTCTCTGCTCCATAACCTACCTACCGACACCAGGGATAACTCTTTGGACCTCTTAGCTCAATCTTTCTCAGCCACTAATACCACTGTTGGTGCGCCATTCCCATCTGCTCACTCCATTGTTTTCACCACCTTCTCCTTTCCACTCTCTGACCTCTGCTTACCACTTTCCCCAACTATTATTAAAAAGAAATGTAAACCTTCTGCAATCCCCCCCTTTCCCTCTGCCCTAAATTTCTCTCTCCTTCACACAGCCTTCTTAAGCGTTTAATCCCTACTATGACTCATTCGCCTCACTTTCATCTGCTAACTTTCATCCCCAAGTCTGAGCATCCTTAACCTTGGGTCACGACATTCATATGCAGTCTCCGCACAGGCATGCGTTGGCTGCTGCGCAAATGGAGGCATACCCATTCTTCTACCTCTCTGCCCGGAACACTGAAGTTCTCTCTTGAAAGTGTGAAAACTGAATTCTATCTCACCCTCTGCTGAATACTTCGCTGCAATTATTTCCCAAATTAGTGACTCTCTCCTGACTTCCTCAAGCTCCCTCCTACATTCTACCATCATCTTCTGCCTTCATCTCCCACTTCAGTCACATTAATACTGAAGAAGTCCTATCTCTTATGAAGGCTAACCCCTCTTGTGCCCATCAGACCCTCCTGTGCCTCAGCAAGTCAAGCCTATTGCCCCTTTAGTGGCATCTCACCTTGCAGAACTTGCTTTCCCTCTATTTTCAGTACGGCTATGTAAAAAAGCAGGGCACTGACCCTAACCTACCGGCTAGCTTTCACCCTGTGTCTCGCCTTCCACACTACTCTAGTACTGAAAAGGGTTGTATTCAGCTGTCTTACAAATTTTCCACAACCTGCCAGGCTCCCTACAAGCAGATTTGTGCTGCTGTCACTCCACAAACTGCTCTTATGAATGTCTCCAACTTCGTCTCTGCTAAGCACTCCAATCTATCCTCTATCCTATTTCGCCTTGACCTGGCTGCTGCCTTTGACACTAGCGATCACTCTGATCTCCTTAATACTCTTTACTTGGGATTTGCGATCAAGTCCTTGCCTGGATTGAACCCCACCTCGCACCTTACCAATTCTGTCTCCTGGAACAAAGCCGCTCAACTGACTCTATTGTTGTCCAACAAGGGCTCTGTCCTGGACCCACTCCTCTTTACACTGTACACCTCTGCTCTTGGGGCACTAATCTCCTTTGGGTTCTCGTACCAACTCCTCATGCACGCACCCACATCTTTTCCTGAACTCTCCTCTGATCTATCCGTCAAAATTTCCAACTGTCATTAACTATTCGATGGCTTCACCCTCTGATGTTAAACTATACCAAAACAGAGGTGCTCTTCTTTCCTCCTTCCAAATACTCCATCTCTTCCTCTGCCTATCCAGTTCCTTCCTGACACACCCCCCATCTCTTCTTCAGCTAGAAACCTCTGCGTCATCTATGACCCTTCTCACACCTTTTCCCCACTCAAACTGCAACACTCGCCTCAACCTCCTAAATATTAGGAAAATCAGTCCACTCCTTCCTTTCAACAGTCAAGCATCTCTTAACCACTCGTGTCTTTAAACTTTACTACTGTTCCAGCATCCTCTTTGATATCCCCAACTATGCTTTCTGTCCTTTTGACAAGATCATTAACTTTGCTACCAGGATTCTTTGAACTCCCTCACTTCACACCTACTGCCTCGTACTGTCACCATGCTGGATGGCTCATGATGCAAAACGGGGTTAGATTTCTTCTCCTCGCAAATCTTTCCAGGCTAAGGCATCACCAAATCTACAAGCCTTCTTGTAATCTCCACTCTGCCTCCTAGACTGCCCTTGTGGCACCTCGACAACCACCCTGTGCTTCTTCCTTCTCGCTTCGTGCTCCTCTTGCATGGTATTCTCTTCAAAAACAAATTAAAAGCCTACTGCCCCACCCGGGTTAACCTCTTAACTATCATCTGTCTTCTAGCTAACATTTCTCCCTTGCCTGTAAACCTGCCTCTGTCCCTCACTTCCTCTGCCTCCACTCTAGCACTTTATTCATCATGATCACATCCCTAACGCAGCTGGCCACACCTTCCACCTGCACTTAAAAATGTCTGATTGTCCTTTTATCTATGTAAGGCCATACATATATATAGTCCCAGGTTACTGTTCTATTTACTTCCTTTGACAACCTGTTCAGAATTTTACTCAAACTCACCCCATTGTAAGAAACTCACTGCTTCCCGTCAGATCTGATTACCTATCTATTGTACGTTCTTTTGTAATTGAAAGAGCATTGTTTCTTCCTGTATATAAAGTTATACATCTGATTAGCTTACTTGCCGGATAGCAGAAGTGTTATGCTCGCTCAATTTTGATTCTCTTCCTAAAGGGGTCCACGATTAGGAGAGACGTCTTCTCGGCTGCGCCTGTTGCTGTTAAAACAGTTTTATACATTGGCTCTTCTTATGTGTGCTCTATAGAGGTGAGAGGATTTAGCTTGGCAATCTTGAGAACTGTTGGCGTTTGGAAAGTTGAGACAACGTGTGTTTTTACACGTGCACTTTCAAAACGTGCAAGAGTGCGCAGCGTTTCTAAAGGCAGCCATGAGAAGATGAATTTGCGATCAGACGGCTGACACGTAGATTCTTTCGTTGCCCCAACATCCTGGGCAACTGAACCACAACGCAAACTTAATTAACAGCGAATTGTCTGCCTTAACTTCTCGCACACCATATGCTTTCCCCCACCCCACTTCCCTAACCTCCCCGTTCTGACCTTTTTGTATGAGAACCTTATGGCCCTCCTAAGTAAGGAACTTTTTCTGAAAGGATGCTATTTTGTATGCAGTAAAAGTGACGTAATAAGGGTTGTATTTTGAAAGTGATTTTTAATAAACAATCAGTTCTGGGAGCAAATGGATACCTATGCAGTGAAATATTTGCAAGAGTTGCCACCAGCCTCGTTCACTGAATCAGTACCTGTGTCATCTGGGGTGAAAAAGTAGGTTGGGACATATTAAAAAAAAAAAAAACATGCATTTATTCTGTATTTATTTGTATCAACTTGTATAATGCTTTTTTCGTTTTATTTGTCGTTTTCCTGTTATCATAATTGTTGTTTTGGAATGATATGTATTTCTTTTGATGATAAATCTTTAAATAAAGTTGTTAAAAAAAAAAAAAGTCAGCAAAAATTACATGGGGCTCCCTCAGACCTGAGAGCCCTTCTGTGCTAACGGCTATTTCTGCTCTAAAGGTTTTCACAAAATGCCCCATAATAGGAGTAGCACAGTTAAGCAGGGAATCGCCAACAGTTATCTAAACTGCTGTATTACTTAGGGTGCAGTGTTATCTACACAGAGAATTGGTATTTCAGAAACCAATTCTTGCTGTATCTATTCTTACTCAGAAGGCGAGAACCATGATGACCATTTTAGACTTGATGACGTCTTGCACTTTAGTCTCTCCTTATAATTTTTTTTCCATTAGACAAGTTAAAACCTGACAACGCAAAGTCAGTGGTTACAAGCTTTAAAAGTAGAGGGCGGCTGAGCGGATTGCAGGGGTTAATGCTTGTGACAAAGAAGCAACTGTTTTTAATGATGCGATCCAGTTTCCACGCTTGCTGTCATTAAATGCTACTCTGTATCCTCCCCTTGAAAGCTGGGTGTGTCGAGTAACATTTTAGACAACTTGAAAATTCAAGGAATATGGAATGCCCACGGACTGTAGGATTCGCCTTGATGTTAAAAGTTGAACATTGGATGATTATTCTAAAAGCAGACCACACTATCTTTTTACATGAGCAACTCTGGCAGAACAAAATCTCGGAGTTAATACAAGGGTAACAGTTTGGCACTCTGCAATGTTTAAAAACATACCTGTAGGTTGGGGGTGTGGGTAGCTATTTGTGAATGACCCGATTTGTGAATATAATTCAAGTTAAAGCTTTGTGCGTATAATTTCCGACTACCCCTTCAAACTTTGATTTACAGAGATTGTGCAAGTGTCAACAGAAATTCAACTTAACTTCAGAAGTGTTGTATTTATTTTTGACATATCCTAATTGTTAGATTTGAATTAAGTATTTTTCTGAAAGATATAGTAGAATGGTGTTTACTGTTTTGATTAGGCTCAAACATGTTCTGAATCCTCAGTCCTCGTTTTTCCCCTGACTGCTGCTTTCTGTCATGTCAGAGGATGAAGTTTTTGCTACTGCAGCAGAAGTACCTAGAATATCTGGAGGATGGCAAAGTGTTGGAGGCTCTTCAAGTTCTACGCGGTGAATTGACACCACTCAAATACAATACAGAGCGCATTCACATCCTGAGTGGGTAAGGAACTACTTTATCACATTTTAAATAATAGTTTTTTTGTCAGAATGCAGTTTATTTGTATTCAACTTTTCCTTCATTTCTAGATTCTACCATACCTTTTTGTTTAAATGTTCCACAAAGTGGCCTTCATTGTCATTATCAATGCACTCTTTTCTATGAAAGTAGCTGTAATGTATGTTTGCAATCAGCCCGCCCAAACTGAAATGTGCTAAAACATGAACCAGGCCAACTGGTGGCCTTTCAGTGCCACTCAAGAGACGAACACGTTTGCCATTAGAGTAAAAATGGCAGTGGGATGTTAATGGGCAGTTACTTTTAGTGACGCTCAGTACACTTTTTAAGGCATTTTCTTTTCATAGTGTTAAAAATGATTAAGTAATGACTTGACGGACAGCTATCTTAAAACTGTTTCCCGGGACAACACATAAAACCAGCATTGGCAACGCCAACAGTTTAGGGCTTTTGTGTAGGCATTGTAACAGCACTTGCCTGGCACATTGCTATTGGTATTAACTGGCCATTGATAGTAGCAGGTGCAAAATGGTGCGAGTACCTGGGCATCTAATAGCAGTGCGTGGCAAATACCTAATACATGTACACAAGCCAAAACTGTAGGCTTTGCAAATGTTTGTTTTTAGCAGGACTAAGTGAAGGACACGCAGAGTACTTATAGTGTGGCTGAAGTCAGACCTGGTAAGACATTTTTATTACACCAGTATCATGTTTACAACTCCAAATAAGCCATTAACTCTGACTGCTTTGAAAAAACACTGGCATGAACAGGGAGTACGAAGTTTGAGGCTTGATTAAAGCGAGCTCCCATGAGGAGGTGTTTTGGGCAGAGAGAGGCAGAAACTGGGTGAGTTATAGCCATAGGGATTAGCATGGCCATGGGCAGTCAATGGGTGGGTAAATAAAAAAACACCTACAGGCTCTGTATTCCAACAATTTCGGCCTGTAAGTGTCAAGCGAACACAATAGCCCAAACTAAAAAGCGAGTTTGCTACTTGTGCTGACTCCAATTTTCGTTTCCCTTTAGCATTGTTGATTTAGTATGCAGTGGTTGTCACCACGATACTTTATGGATATAAGCAGGAACTCTATGCTCCCCTCGTTGGATAAGTGTGGAAATGGTGTAGAGGATGATGGATCTAAATAGTGTGGGCAGCAAAGGAAGCCTAGACCATAGCATCCAAGGCTGTTTTTTATACAGGGATTCCTACCCTGGTGTATGTTGATTCCCCCGATTTTCACTAGTACTGTTGGACATTACCTGGAAGTCTTCTCTGAATATGCATTGCTAAGCCTTTACCCTCATTCCTTGCTGTGCACTCGCGTTTACAAGTATAGATTATACTAGAACATTGTACCCAGTATTCAACTGTATAAATAACTGTATGTTAAGCTTCACACATTGGGCCGCTTATTGTAACCCACAAGCAAGCCTCCTTAAGTATACTTATAGCACCTCGTTGCCTAGAGGGCTGCAGTGCGCTTTACAAATCCAAAAATAAAAGTAGATGCCAACAACTCTGATGTAGCCAGTATTTTCTTACATAGTCTGTGAGGTAATGATTGCTCAAGGAACTGTATGAACAATTCCTCTGAATAGGCTTGGCTGGGGCAGGTGGAAGGCTAACCTATGGTACTTTTGGACTTTGGTATTGTCTCCCTAACCCCCTACTTCCAGACCTGGCTGTTTGCTTTATTAAAATAGTGCAATGCATCCTTGGGTTACTTGCTGATGCGTCGTGCCATCGTGTGCTGTTGGATATGTGTCAGTGTCTAAATGGGAATGACTCATCACTCTGGATAAGATGTAAACTGAAACGTTTTATTCAAACAGAACAAGAGCTTATAACTGCAACCAAGATTTTCTGTATCTGTAGACGTCTGGCGTCTTCTCTGTCCAAATTATATTTCTGGAGTTACTTTCACCACCTGGACTATAGTCAGTCCATTATCCTGCCATTTAAATTATTTGTTTAGCCTTTGACAGTCTCAATTTATTTTGAAGTCTCACTTACTTTACTTATAAAATATGCTAATTTACTTTTCTCTTTTCCTTTCACCTTCTACTCCACTTCTTGTTATATAAGATTATTTGAGACCATTTTCTCATTCACTACGCTCCTCCTTTTAAGAATTCCTGTGTCTGTTTCCACTCCAGCTTCTTTCCTCTTGACTTGCTTAATATCGTTAAGCCTGCACTTCCCTTGATGGCCACTAGAGGTCCTCATGGCTAATCTGCTATTTTGCTCTCCACCGGCAGAGGTCCTTCAATGGGCTCTGTACGTTCGCTGATCCGAAAACCCCAGCTGATTCAGGCTTCAGGCTCAGCTGATGTCTTTGTACGTCTCCACCCGCTGCAGCCTCTGCTCTCACCTCGATCGTCTTTCCTTGCAGCCGCAGTAGTCAGCTGTTGCCGGACGTCCTTGGTAACTCATTCAGCGACCCTCAGCTTGTGCTCAACGTTTCGCCTCTAAACTGCAACGGCAGTCGTTTAAAACACACTCCTAACTACTTTATAACATTTTCTATTGAACGTAGAGTTTCTTCACGGATCTTCACTTAGTATGACCATGTATAACGGCTCTCTCCGTCCTCTTGGGTAACCTGGCAACAACACACCACCAGCTTCGACAAAAGCACCTACAGAGGGAAACTCTTCTCCCATTCGCCAGCTGAACTGTCCTTCATCCTGTTTATGAACCGCCCTCATTCTCTCATCCCTCTTTATTCAGATAGGGTTGTGACACCTGATGTTAACAGATAATGTCCCCTGGCTTGAACATAAGGAATTAATCCTTCATGGTCATGGTATTAACCCTAAGGAATGACTATCCCATCAACTGCAGGCAATAAACTAATGTCCATTCAGCAGTACAAAGCAGTCGTCACTTTTGATTACCCAATCACTCATCGGGCAACATTCCCCATATCCCTTGATTGCAGTAAGTGGAACATTGCAGGAAGTTGCACCATTTCATGTCCTCTGTTCTTTGATCCTGTGTAATACTTTGCTCTAGTGGCCTTCTCTCACATTGTTGTTATATCCCCTACATTGTTTGGCCCCTCAATTTTTGTGCTGTTCCTTGACTTTTTTTCAAATCCATTGATTACTGAGGAATCTGAAGTGTTAATTTCTTAATTTTAGTTTTAATTACAATGTAGCCACTGTAATATTCACGTTTTCTACACTCGTAATATTAATGAAAGATCTTTGTGTTTTGAGAATCATCCACAATGATGTCAAAGTATAATCTACACTTAATTGCCTTAAACAATATAGTATTCAATATTTATTTGTATACGGTTTATTTTACAAAACAGAAAATAACAAAATAACCTATTTACAAAGTTAGAATTAGCGTCATGATACAGTTCAATCTAATATGTATAAAGTGACAACATTATATTCATACCTTTTGCACTTTACACATGCTACATTCTGTCCGAGTTAGACTCCTTTGTTGAGTTCTATGTGTAAAGGAAAACTCGCATTGCGCATATATAGAATGTCATTAGGTGTAACTCTCCAGCATTAATGTTGGTCCTCCCCAGGGGACCCTGTTAAATTGACTCTATTCATTTAATCACAAAGAATTGTCCTCCAGGTTAAGTTATAGTTTTATATGATCAAGAGTTGTTTACAATTCCCAGTTCTAGCGACAAATAATGGTTTGTTAACCCAAATTTTGTAATTTTTGTTATTACTAATTGCTTTAGTACTTCAAGCCAAATGTTTGCTCCATTATTCATCTGTGTAACATCACAGCCAACCTGGATTTACTTAAGTCATTTGCCATCATACGAATTAGGTTATAGATTACGTTTCATCAGTTTCAATATCAGATATAGTTTGCCCACGAAGAGACCACTGTATGTTTAACTATGTTCCCTTGATCACCTTGTATAAGTCCAGATGTCAGATATCTTGCCACCACGATTTTTAGGGCGACTGTTGTGCCATGCAGCATGTCCCACCACAGACTCAAGATCAATCTATCCAAGTTACTTACACATTTTTTTAAAGTGGTCTATGCAATTTGATTTAAGAGCTACACAGGTTAACAACAAATGCCTGAGGCTTTCTTTATCTTCTCCACTTTTACAAAATCTACATTCTGGCGCTCTACCACTCAGTGCCCCTCTTATTTCGAGTATCGCACTAGTTGGCAGGCCATTGAACCTAAACCTCATATATCCATGACACCAGTTCTTATCGGGAAACATAACCAGGCAAGGTTCAGGTAGCCCCAATTTATTATAGTGGGATACTAACTGATAACACAATTTGGTATTCTCCACCATTTCCATGGATTCTGCCCAATTAAAGATCTGCAAAGACTATTCGAGGGGATTGGGTCCTCCGACGTATTCCATATCTATGACAGGTAATCACCACAGCTGTGCTGCTTCGGAAAATATTTCTGTGTCGATGATGTCGATACGCTGTCCTCGAAGGCCTCCATCGAGCCGACGTCAACGGATGTTATAAGTAGAACACATGTTCTGAATTGTTCTGTCGGTTCTTCGAACCAGTTTTTGTGAAAGATTTCCATGATGTCTTCTTCTCCTTGTACCCCGCGGCCGGGTTTCAAGAAGTGTCGGGACTGCGGTTCCAAGATGTCGCTGACGGACCCGCACAACGCCTGCCTTTGGTGCCTCGGTGAGGACCACGCCACGGACGATTGTGACGATTGCCAGTCGTAAACTTTGAAGGCCTTGCGGGAGCGTAAGAAGAAGCTTTCTGTCGGTAAGGTGTCCAAGCCCCGGAAGTCGAAATCCACTGGGCTTTCGACTGACGATTCGAGGGACGACTCTCCGCATCGTCGGCGTAAGTCCAGGGGGGTCTTGGTACCGGAGTGGGTCCCGCCATTCCTCTGCCTCTTCGGAAGCGCAGTCATCAGTCACCTTCCCCATCCTCGTCCGAGGACTCTGGCTGTCGGCGGGTTGCTTGTCCCACCAAGCATTCCACTCCTGCGGAATGGAATTCGTTCCGTAAGGAGATGAGGGCGATTTTTCAGTCACAGGGCTCCGTTCCGTCTGCACCATTGAAAGACACCGGTAGGGAACATGCTAGAGACACTGTTCGCACGCCTTCGGGCTCGAGCGGTCGTCGCGATCACCGGGAACCTTCGAGGTCACGGTCAGACAAGGTGCATCACTCTAGCAATGCCCGCTCCAGGTCCCGGTCCTCTACGCCATTGAGACTGTCGGAGCCTGTGAGATCTTTGAAGAAGACGTCGGTGCCGAGTCCGCCGAAGGACTCTCTCGAGGCTCTGCCGTCGAAGGACACGCTCGGGGCACTGCCCTCGAGGCCTGTGTGGAAGCCATCGGCGCCATGCTCGACGCAGATTCCGTCTATGCCTTTCGAGACGGATTTCTCGGAGGTGCCCCAGAGACCGGTGGAAACCCAGAGGAAGGCTCTGGCCAAGTCCAAACACGTGCCCTCATCCAGGGATTTATTCCAGCCTCTTGACTATATTTCTGAGGTGGATGAAGGGTTTGATGGTATGGTTCCTGATGACTTAATATCTTGTCATAGCCAGTTAGAAGACCTGCGTCAGTTGTTGCACGACGCCAGTGGTCTGGACACCTCCTCGGAGGTTGAGTTTGGCCTCATGTCGAGGGTCACGGAATACTTTGGGTGGTCTGCGCCACCAGGAGATTTTCTGCCGGATGACCTGACCGACATCTTGGACCAAGGTCCACCAACTGACCCGGTACTGCCATTCCATATGGCCTTGCAAATAAGGGTGGCAGCGGCTTGGACTGCTCCGGAGAGTCTCCTGGCAGTGGGCAAATCTTTGCCCAAAAAATAACGTCCTGCCAGTAGCGACCCCAGCTACTTGACTACGCACCCCACTCCGGAGAGTTTGGTTGTGCAGGTGGCTACAGCCCCGGCAAAACAGGCGTCGTACCCTCCCATCCCTCCTGATAGGGACGACAAACGTTTTGATGGCTGGGCGAAGAAAGTGTTTTCCTCAGGGGGTATGGCTTTACAGGCAGCCAACTCTTGTGTCTACCTTAGCACATTTCACTCACACTCTGTGGAATTGTCTCTTTGGCGGCTAAACGTATTCCCGAAGGGGAGGAATGGAATGGCTTTCTTGCTCTTGTTCAGGATAGCGAGGATGCCATGTGTGAATCCGTTCAGTCTGGTCTGGATGTGGCAGATTGTGTCAGCCGGTCCATGGCGGCGAGCACTGTAATGCACAGATTTGCGTGGTTGCGGAAGTCGGGGTTTGCTCCTGATGTGCAAGCCCGGCTTCTCAACATGCACTTTGATGGTGAACATCTTTTTGGCAGCAAGGCTGACGAGAGCCTTGAGAGGTTGCAGACCTCCAAAGCTGCAGCAAGTCGTTGAGCGCAGCAGTTCGCCAACCTCTGCCTCTTCGTCCTAGGCGACAGCAATGGAGGGGAGGTTCCTTTTGGTACTACTCTTCCTTTGGTAGATCGAGAGGGGCTGCAAGTCAAAGGGGGCCACCTTAGGAGGGCCAGAGGTGCAAAACAAGGTACTCGAGGTGCCAGAGCCGCTCGGGCAGTTGCCTCTTTACCCTTAGGCACTGCCGCAGCCGCTTCAGCTCAGTCATGAGGCCATGTCCCATGGTTCGCCGGTTGGGGGAAGGCTGGCGCAACATCTTGTAGAATGGCGTGCCATTTCTTCAGATGTGTGGGTTCTGGAGATCATAGCCCACGGCTACTGTCTTCCTTTCAGGCAGAGGCCTCACGACAATCCACCAGGTAATCTCTTTGAAGAGTCCGGATCCGCTCCTTGCGCAGGAAATCAAATCCCTGCTGGAGAAAGGCACCATAGAACTGGTGCCTGTAGCGGAGAGGAACAAGGGATGGTATTCCCCTAATTTTTTTGATTTCGAAGAAAGACTGGGGATTGAGACCCATCAGGGACTTGCGTGGTTTGAACAAGCTCCTCAGGAAGGACAAGTTCAAGATGTTAACGCTCTCCAGTCCTCCAGGCCCTTCAACTTCAGGACTAGTTGGTGTCTCTCGACCTCAAGGACGCTTACTTTAATGTGCCGATCCATCCCAAGCACAAGAAGTACCTGAGGTTCGCGGTTGGCGACTCGCATTTTCAGTTTCGGGTCCTGCTGTTCGGATTGACCTCCGCCCCGAGAGTTTTCACCAAGGTGGAGGCGGCAGCGTATATCAGGAAAGGGGGGGATTCAAGTCTACTCCAACCAATCGTCCAGGTAGATCAGGGCACGCTCTCCCGAGCAAATCCTGGATCATCTGTCCATCACCTGCCACTCCCTTCACAAGCTGGGCTTCTCCCTCAACTTGAAGTCCCACTTGATGCCAACTCGGCGGCTCCAGTACATCGAAGCAGTGCTCGACACGTCCCTGGGGCAGTGTTTCCCTCCCCAGGTGAGGGCTCATCACATTCTGCAGATAGTGCACAAGTTTCAACTTGCCCAGAGTCTCCCGGCGTTCGAGTTCTTGAGGTTGCTCGGCCTCATGGCATCCTGCATTCTTCTGGTGCCAGAGGCCAGGTTGTGGATGAGATCTCTGCAATAGGCCCTCAATATGCAGTGGTCCAATTCCTCTGGCAGGATGTCGGACCCTGTTCAGGTGCTGCCCTTGATCACTCAGGACCTTCTGTGGTGGGCCGTCGAAGGCAATCTGATGAAGGGGGGGGGCTCCATTTTGGCTACCCTGACCAGAGGTGACGATCGTTACGGACGCATCCCTCACGGAATGGGGAGCTCATGCCAACGAGCTGACAGTCAGCGGTCGTTGGTCTCCGTCGGAGTCCAGACTCCATATCAATCTGTTGGAGCTGAGGGCCATCAGGCTTGCCCTGAAGGCTTTTCTGCCGACTGTGTGAGGAAAGAATGTCCTGATTCTGACTGACAACACAGTGGCCATGCACTACCACAACAAAAAGGGGTGGGGGCAGGGTCACTTCCTCTGTGCAGGGAGGCGATATAGCTCTGGTTCTGGGCCATCCAGCAGGAAATTTCGATCTCGGTGGTTCATCTGGCTGGAGAGGCAAACGAGACGGCGGATACTCGGATCAGGCAGAGTGTGAGTGGGAGCTGGCTCAGGAGATTCTCCTGGAGATCTTCTCCCTTTGGGGGACCCCACAAGTGGATCTCTTCGCCTCCAGTGTCAACCGGAAGTGCGAAAGGTTTTGCGTGCGGGAATGTCCTCCAAGAGGAGCCTTGGGGGACGCGTTTGTGGTGGAGTGGTCCTTCCACTACTGTACGCGTTTCCTCCAGTCCCCGTCATCCCGCAAGTGCTGCGGAGGTTCTGTTCCCGGATGATCCTCATTGCTCCGGCATGGGCCCGGAGAACGTAGTACCCGGACCTTCTAGACTTGTCCATCTGCCCTCCACGCCGCCTTCCCTACCGAGAGGATCTGCTCTCACAGGAGGGGGGGGGTCTGGTTCTCCATCCATAGGTCAGATCCCTCAACCTTCACGCTTGGCTTCTGAAAGGTTGAGGTATAAGGATTGGGACCTCCCTGAAGACGTGATGGAGGTGTTGCTTTCGGCCAGACGGCCTGCAACAAAGTCCCTGTACCGTTGCCGTTGGAGAAAGTTCTGCGACTGATGCAGGGTTAAGAATGTGGATCCTTGTTCATGTGACATTCCTGCGGTTCTTTAGCCCACAAGGGCCTGCAAGTGGGACCATTAAAGGTTACCTGGCGGTGCTGTCCATATTTAAGCGCTCGTCATAGGAGTGTTCTTATTTCAAAATTCCCATAATTTCTCAGTTTCTGAAAGGGCTCACTAAAGTGTTTCCACGGTCGCCTTTCCAGGTTCCCGGTTGGGATTTGAACCTTGTTCTAAAATTCCTTATGGGTGCTACATTTGAGCCTTTACATTCTTGTCCTTTGAGACTGTTGTAAAGACTGGTGGGGGGTGTCTGTACTTCTGCTCTCTATATGGTAGAGGAGAGGCACAGAAGACCCCAGCCAAGATTCTCTATTACGGTAGCAATGGACGAGCAATCGAGGCCTAACTTCCTAGGAGGTGATGCAGGCTGGTTCTTAAGTACAGTGTAGTCCCCGAACCCCCACAAAGGAATGTCCACACATATATATAGCACAAGCCCAGTCCATATATTGTTCAATAGCCTTATTTCCTCCTATTAAGGTTTTACCCCCCCCCCCATGTACCTGGTGGAGTAGAGTTCTTCGAAGACGCGTCGAAGGATCCTTCTTGAGTGACTCCCTTTAAAGCAGGAGTCATGGATCGTCGAGAGGCATTGTAGATGGTGAACTTGTCGCGGTGATGAGAAGTTCAAGGGTGCTGAGACCCCGATGTCGATCCTGGCGGTGCTAGTCAGCGACGTGCTGCGAGGATGAGGTGTGCGGGGCACCTCGGCGATGGATTGTTCAGAACCGCAAAGAGCTTCAGAAGAACTGTGGCCCAACAAGGGCGTCGAGTCGTCCAAGTCTTTGTGGCCTTCAGGTGGCGGGAAACCCACCGGCGGATTCTCCTCGGCGCGTTGGTCGTTCTCGACTTTCTCCGGCGGGACAAAGCGGTCGACGCTGCGCACAAGGGAGTCCTTGGATTCAAATGTTCTTAGACAAAGGGAACAGGCGGCTCCGGTCGTCAGCGGCACAGCGTCAAGTGGTCCCCACAGCTGGGCTACACAACTTCGACGGACCTCCAGCGGTTACACAAACCAGCGAACCCTGGTCGATGGCAATGGACTTCGACAGCGGCGAAGTCCGGGTGCTTTGCTTCGTTCTCCTCAGCGGTCCCGTCTCGGGTCGGCAGCCTTTCGAGGGTCTGACTTCCAGGGAGCTTCGGCAAAGGTTAGCGGTGCTCGATGGTCCCTCGGAGCATGGGGAGAGGGCGCCTTACCAGGTCCTCTCTCGGATCAGTCCTTGACGAGTTCGGCAGCTTTCAGATCAGGTCGAAGCAAATGCAACAGCAAGTCTTCGTCTTCCAGCTGGGCGTCGAGGATCAGCAGTTCCAGTTACTCTTCAAGTGTAGACACCGCTTCTGAACAATTTCCAGTGGTGAGAGGTCCGCAGATATACTTTTCTGTGTCTCATCCACTGCTGGGTCACTCTCAGCAGCCAATCACAAAGAAGGGAATTCATGCAGTCAGCCAATCAGGCACACAGTGCATTCGGGCCACCCCCCTCCCTCTCAGACACTCACAACAAGGAATGTGGATTGGCACAAGTACCCAGTCATTTAACACTACACACTGCATTCAGGCCAGTTTCGTGCAGGGCTGTCTCCAGTCTGTCTCTCATGCCAGAAACTAGACAACCACAACAAGAAGTGCATATTGGTCACACACTCCATTCACCCAAGTTCCACCCACAGGAGGTACCCACAACATAGTCACTGGGAAGGCTCCAGCTAGTCTGGCCAGGCCTTCACAACAACACCATATATGGCACTTCCACCCAACAGCCAGTCAGGGGGAAGGGACAGAGTCCGGGCTTCCCAGGACTTTGGAAAAACAAGGTAATAGGCAATAGAAAGCAAGAGGCCACGGGGGCCATCTTGTTTCCTATCAGGAATCAACTGATTCCAATGGCAGGGCCTGGGAATCCCAAAATGGAGAATATGCACTGCACCTGTCAAATTCAGCATGGAGCTGCCACCAGCCCATACCCTGCTCTGTGTGCTACCCACAGTTGCCCAAAACATACACTAGGGGCCCTTGGTTGCACCCCCACCCATGGGTGCCATAAGGATATCCCACGGGTCCGTTCACCAAACCAAAGGGGAGAGAGCTGCACCGCCAGGAGTCCCACATGAACTCCTGTGCGGAAAATACGACAGAACACACAATAAAAAGCAGTAAAGGACAAGGATACGGAGGCCCTGTCCCTCCGATGCATTTCCAGCATCACAACTTTTAACCCTTAAAACTATTTTTAGTTGCGGTTATTCCGCTCGCAGAGTGAGTGAGTTTCAGGCACTTTCTGTTAAGCCTCCCTTCACGGTGTTTCATAAGGACAGGGTTGTCCTTAGGGTTCGTCCTTCCTTTCTTCCGAAGGTGGTGTCGGAATTTCATTTAAGCCAGAAGGTCATTCTTCTGGCATTTTATCCTCCTCTGCATCCTGGTAAGGAAGAGGGGAGGATCCATAGGTTGGATCCTAGGAGAGCTTTAAGTTTGTATATTTCACGCATGTCCTGGGTCAGAGTGGACGATCAGCTCTTCATAGGTTACGCTGGAAGGTGTTTGGGACAAGCTGTTACTAAACAGACTTTGTCTAGATGGATTATCTTGGCAATTTCAGAATGTTACCGCTTGGCGGGTAAGGACCCTCTTGTAGGCTTGCGGGCCCATTCTACTACGGGTATGGCTGCCTCTACTGCCCTGCAGAGGGGTGTTCCTATTGGTAACATCTGTGAAGCAGCCACATGTGCTTCGGTCCATACTTTTGTAAGACACTACTCCCTAGATTCTATCATCGGCAGGATCTGGCCTTTGGCAAGGTGGTCCTTTACGCTGCAATTTAATTGGGCATTCTAAATTTCTATATTCTAAATTCTTTTCCATCCTCCATACGTTGGTACTGCTTTAGGAGTCTGTCATAGATATGGAATATGTCGGAGGACCCAATCCCCTCGAAGAACAAGTTACTCTTACCTGGTAACATCCTTTCGATGGGATGGTCCGACGTATTCCATATTGCTCCCTCCCTACCTGCCCCGTTACAGAATTTCTTATGCGATTGCAGCTTACGTTTCCGCAAGGCTTTCTGTGGTCATACTGGCAGAATATTGGTGCCACACGTTCTGGGGAAAAAACTATAACTGATGGTATGGGCGTCGTGTGTCCTACTTGTAACATCTGGCGACGTCGGCTCGACGGAGGCCTTCGAGGACAGCGTATCGACGCAGGAGGCAGAAACATTTTCCGAAGCAGTACAGCTGTGGTGATTACCTGTCATAGATATGGAATACGTCGTCGGACCATCCCATCGAAAGAAGGGTACCGGGTAAGAAAGTAACTTGTTCTTTTACTCGAACTGGCTTGTTAAGTGTTTCTTTGTTTTAGACCCAATTTGGCCAATGTACGTGTACAGGATATCTGTAAGGCTGACTGTGTCAGGGCCTCCGGGTTCCCATTTCTGAGGCTGATTCCCTCAGTTCATATAGAATATTCCTGTATTTGGGAGCATCTTTCTAAACCTGGTAATCTGCGCCACTCCTCTATACTTGTCAGCGATTGCAGACCCATCTCATACCTTATGGCGGCAATAGGTATTGATTTTGGCAGACAAAACAGGATGGTTTTCCATATTAATGATTCCGTCTTGTGAAGCTTCTACATCAATCAGCCAGGCCATAGGTTATTTTTTTGGATGACCTTAGAATTATAAAAACGTAGGACTAGGCTGAAGGATTATTTTCCCAATTTTTGGTCCACCTTTTTCATAATTGCCACTTGACTGCAGATCTTCTTCGACAAATAGTATTGATACTGAAATTTCGTGGGGTTATTGAATATGGGAAAACGCAAGTATTTCATTGTAAATCTTGTGGTTAGCTTTTCATGGTTTAAAAACCATGTGTGCCCAATCAGTGTCTTCCTGTTGCTCAATCTCATTATTACATTTCTTTTTAGAGTTTATCTTTAAACCATTTATGGCCTGATTCACAGAAGCATTTTATAATAGCACAATCCCAATTCCATAGGGAAACACTATGTGAATCATATTCATAGGAAGTATATTTTTGGTGCAGGTAGTGGGTTTCATGGTGGCAAGTACTTTTTATCATGTACTCAGGAGTGGTGTACGTGAATTTAAAGGCTTCAATGTCTTTGAAAGTTTCTTCAGTCGGAAGGGTGGCCACTGTCTGTTTTTTGGCTTGGGAGATTTTATGGAAAAAAGGCGTTCTGGGTTTTGTCGCACTCCTCTTGGGATGGTGTGAAGGGAGGGGAGATTGCTCTAGGTTTCCTCATTGGATTTCAGGATGTTGGAGTTTGCTGGTGGAGTTATCTGCTATAGTGATCTGGATGTGGTAAAAAATTCTTTTTTTGCCTGTATTATCTCGTTCTTATAGGTTTTATCACTATCCTTCCATGCTTTCTTATTAATTGAGGTGGGATTTCTTTTAGCTATTCGTTTTCTCTTTTTCTCTTCACCTTTTTTTGTTCGGCGAGTTCTCTGGTGAAGCATGGTTGTTGTTTGGTCTTTGATCTGATAGTTTTGGTATGTGGTGGTGCCTATGTGGTATACCAACTTTTTGAGGTGGGCTAATTGGTTGGTCATCAGGGTGTCGCAGGAGTCTGCTTTGTTAAGGTTGTCCTTGATTTTATCGAGGCAGAGTTCAAGTTAGTCTGTCTGTTTTTGAAATTCCGATGTCACTTTTATCGGGGGCCGGGTGGGTTGGGAGACTTATCTTTGGGTGATGGTGGAATGATGGAAAAGGTCCCACTATAGTGATCTGACCATATGCAAGGGTTAGTCTTGTAATCGTGGGACTCAGGTTGGTTGATACAACCCAATCTAGCTGGTGCCCATTGTCCATTGTGGGTTCGTGGTTTGTGACTTTGAAATCAATATTGTTAAGTACTGTCTCTAAGTTAGTGGGTTCTTTGTCTTTGGGATTGCCATGCCATCGGTTGAGGTTGCCTACTAGCAGTGAGGCTGTATTTTGTAGTAGGTTAAGATGGTGGGTAATCGCTTTGTAAAATTCTGGTGTAATGACGGGTGTCCTATAGACAACAATTAAGTTAAGGCTGCTATTATCTGTGGGTGAATGCTTCAAATGCAGGATTTCACTTCCACTGCATGTTAACTTGCTTGGGGGAAAAGTGTATAGAATCTCTCGTGATAACTTGTACACACAACCCCCCCCGATGCCCGGTTTCTCTATTGGCATAGTAGATGACATAGCCTTCTGGAATGGTAATGTTTTGGGTAAGGCCTGTCTGCTCTTTGAGCCACGTTTCAGATATGCATAGGATGTCAATCTTAGCGTCAATAATCCTGTCGTGAATACATTGCGCACGGTTATGAAGAGACCGGGTGTTTAGTAGACAGATTTTTAATTCGAGTTTGTTCTTTTTTTGACCAATGTTGTGGGGCTTCTGGCAAATTGGCCGTCTCTTTTTTTAGGGCGTCTTTTTGCCAGATCTTCATGTTCAGAACTCTACATCTCGCTGGTTCTGTCTAGAGCTGATTCAGCGACCGTTTTGGCGATGTTTATGCATTGGTGTTTGTGAATGTCTAACAGTTTGTATAGGGGTAGTAGCCCCATGTTTGCTTGATGTTTAAGGTGAGTGCTCTAAATACTCATGGGCAGCATTTCCTGCACTGGACGGCGAGGACCGGCGCAAGACCGGCTTGGCTCCTGACTCACCGGTGCTGAAGCACCTGACGTTTCTGTATATGGAGCGCCAGTGCTTCTGGGAATTGTGGTCCCAGATCACTTGTCAGTAAATAGTAATGGGCTGTAAGGCAGTCAAATGTGCAGGCATGCCTGGTGGCTCATGGTGCAGAGTCTGTCTATGAGCCGCAAGGCAGCGCGGTGCAATCATCCTAATTGAAACTCCTCCGTGCAGAGAATGGTAAAATGGCTGCACACATCGCCACACACACACACGCTGCTTTATAAATCACAGCGCATGTGGGACGCTAGGACTTAAGTCACAACTTCAGGTAGCTTTCAGAAAATGATTTCAAAATTAGGTTTGCATGCATACTGCTGCAAGCATACACTTCTTCATGCAGTCTCAAGCAACACTAATATAGGCGACTAAGAGAGGCAGTGTCCTAGCCCTGATTGTCGTTCCAAGTTGTGCAGTAGCTTAGAAACCTGACCTCCAAAGTGAGGTGGGAACTGAACTACCGCAGTTTGGGTTGAAAATGGAAGGGCCCCAGGTGAGGAGGGAAGCGACTATAACCCCAAGATGGGGTAAAAGTAAATTAGCCCTGACAAGGGCCAAAGAGGGTAAACTGCCATGGGGTGTGAGACCCGAGGCCTCAGAGCAGCGAAATTGAGACGAAGAGTGCACAGGTATTTAAAAAAAAAAAACAAAAAAAACTTGAAAACAATCCCTGATACGTCCGGGCACAAGATGTACAAATCCGAAGAGAATCAAACACCCGGGACTGAAAAGGGGTTGACAAACAAAAAGAAAAGAGGAAAAAGACTGATTCAAACTGAATGCACCATCCAGAATGGTGGAGGTGAAAAGAGACTTTGTGATGTCTGAGCTACGGACCCCTTTTTTTTGAAGAAAGAAACAGATCACTGGTTCGGAAGCCAACCACAGTTTAATCCTTGGGCAAGAGGCCATAGCTTTGTTTTGTTTGTTTCTTTTCTGTACTAGTGGTACGGACAGGACTTGTGGTAAGTTAGGTGGATGTTGTGTTGGACATCCTGATAGCCACTCTTTTGATTTCTTTCTTTTCTTATAATTGGGCCAAGACGTCGGACAGATAGGATTATCTTGCTTAATAAGACCAGCTCAAAAGGCCACCTTGTCGGTCTCCCAACTCGTGATTTACCACAATCATTTAATATGACTTCGTTTTTTTTTTCTTTTAACCCCAGTTTCACCAGTCAGTTGTTTAAACTTTACTGGTCATGTGACGAGGCCTGGTATATCTCTCATCCAGCATTACTAGGTTCTAAATACATAACACATCAGCCCAAAATTGATTTTAATTTTGTAACCGCACTGCTTCATGTTTGGAAGTATTTAGCATGGAAATTTTCACAGGATTTTATATATACATTATGCCTTTCACTCTTGGCAAGTGTCACCGGGCTAGCAGGTAAATTGTTGGCACACGCAAGATATACAAGCAACTACCCTAAAAGCCTCTCGAATATGTGTAGTGTTAGATTGGAAACTGGGAGGCATGGGCCATACACGTTTTTCAACAGGTTGCCCATATTTTGTTGCTTGTACACAAGGACAGGGCTAGCTGTTAGACAATATGGGTAGATGACTCTTACCTTGCACTCTATCCAAATATTATTTTTGATTACTAATATGCATCCAGTAGGATAGCCTTTTTGACGGTTGTGCGGGAGAGTAAAAACTGTTACATCATCTTGGCTTGGTTGTTCACGTAACCTGACCATCTGGAGACAAACATACCTTAACAGGGTCTGATTCTAAATGTCTAAAGCTGAAGGCTTCTCTTCACAGCGAAAAACAAAAGCAAAAGGTTTGAGGGTCCATAAAATATGCAGGAAAAGTTGCTCCAAGAGAACTTTCCTAAATCCATTGTAACCCAAATATAGATTTTCTGTTTGCAAATCAAATATGACTTGCAAAAGGATTCTTAATCTGTGATCCTTCGATAGCATAATGATATGCTGATGCAAAAATTAACACTTTGGTTGTGTGTACTCTTGGTGCTGGTATTGCGCACAATCTCTGTAGAATGATTGAGGGATGCCGACTGGCGTTTCACCCGCAGTGAATGCCATTGGTTACATAAGGAAACTGGTATGGTTTGTTTTTTTCATTGGTCAAATCGCCCAAAGTCTGCTTTGAAGTCCGTCAATACTATTCTAGTATTGTGGTTTTATTATGTACTGGGGCTTTTCAATATTCAAGGTCTGACTTATTGAGAGACTAAGCCTCGCGTTGTCCCTTTTAGATTGTGTTCTAGAGTTTCGTATTTGCGTAATTCTGGTGGCCGTCTAAGCAGTTTTCTCCTGCATTTCGGAATTGCAGCCCTTGCCAGGACTATCGGAATCTCCCTTCTTGGTTAGTTTCATTTCAGTATTTAATACTTAGAGTTCTTCCGTCTTGAATCTGGATGGCAACCGTCTTTTTACTAATCTGAATTTATTTTATTCCGATAGTTTCAGGTCATACTGACCAGACTCCTAGTCAACATTTTGTGGATTGCTAGAAATGGGAGCTTCCTTTTCCCTAGCCAGCAATAACTTTTGAAATTGAGTTTCTTTGCTTAGACCGCCGACGAGTTTGGGTTATTGTTCTTCAGTGTTTTTCTGCTTTTTCTTTATATAGGTTGATTTAGCACACATTGTATGGATTATGGGCTGCACTGCCAACAGCAAGGCTTCATCCCAAGTGAAGGGAAATTGAAGGGGAAGGTGTTAAATGGAAACTATATACAGAATATTAAATAGTCATGAAGGTGGCCAGGACATGGCCATCGCTTTTGGATCCAGTTCCTGGGGGTGGACAAGTGCGGGAGGATCACCTGGGTGAGGATCTTGGGGAGTGGGCACTGGGACACCAGATGGCGAGATGCGGTATCCTTCCCCCTCTAACACCTTTACCCCATCCTACCAGGTAGGATATGTGGGAACTTTACACCCACTCCGGAGAGTTTGGTGGTGCAGGCGGTTACGGCTCCAGCAAAGCAGGCGTCGTATCCTACCATCCCTCCTGATAGGGACGACAAGCGTTTTGATGGTTGGGCGAAGAAGGTGTTTTCTTCAGGGGCTATGGCTCTTCAGGCGGCCAACTCCGTATGTGCCTTGTCACGTTTCACGCACACTCTGTGGGAACTGTTTCCTTAGCGGCTGAACATATTCCCGAAGGGGGTGAACGGGATGTTTTTCTTGCTATGGTCCAGGATGGCAAGGATGCCATGAGTGAGTCCGTTCAGTCGGGTTTGGACATGGCAGATTGCGTCAGCCGGTCCATGGAGGCGAGCACCGTAATATGCAGGTTTGCGTGGTTGCGGAAGTCAGGGTTTTCTCCTGATGTGCAGTCCCGGCTCCTCAACATGCCCTTTGACGGTGAACATTTTTTTTGGCAGCAAGGCTGACGAGAGCCTTGCGAGGTTGCAGACCTCCAAAGCTGCAGCGAAGTCATTGGGCACCTCCATGGGCGCTGCAGTTTGCCAACCTCTGCCTTTTCGTCCTAGGGGACAGCAATGGAGGGGAGGTTCCTTTCGTTATTACTCATCCTTTGGTAAAGCGAGAGGAGCTGCCAGTCAAAGGGGCCACCGTAGGAGTGCCAGAGGTGGAAAGGAGGGTACTTGAGGTGCCAAGGCCGCTCGGGCACTTGCCTCTTTGCCCTCCGGCAACACCGCAGCCGCTTCAGCTCGCTGGTTGGGGGAAGGCTGGCGCAGCATCTTGTCGAATGGCGTGCCATTATTTCAGATGTGTGGGTTCTGGAGATCATAGCCCATGGCTACTGTCTTCCCTGTCAGCAGAGGCCTCACGACGATCCACCGGGGAATCTCTCGTTGCAGAGTCCAGATCCGCTCGTTGTGCAGGAGGCTCAAGCCCTGCTGGAGAAAGGCGCCATAGAACTGATGCCTGTAGTGGAGAGGAACAAGGGATGGTATTCCCCTTATTTTTTTATTTCCAAGAAAGACTGGGGATTGAGACCCATCATGGACTTGCGCGGTTTGAACAAACTCCTCAGGAAGGACAGGTTCAAGATGGTTACTCTCTCTCAAGTCCTCCAGGCCCTTCAACTTCAGGACTGGTTGGTGTCTCTCGACCTCAAGAACGCTTATTTTCATGTGCCGATCCATCCAAAGCACAAGAAGTACCTGAGGTTCGCGGTTGGCGACTCGCACTTTCAGTTTCAGGTCCTGCCGTTCGGATTGACCTCCGCCCGAGGGTCTTCACCAAGCTGATGGTAGTGGTGGGAGCGCATCTCAGGAAAGGGGGGGGGGGGGATTCACGTCTACCCCTACCTGGACGATTGGTTGATCAGGGCGCGCTCTCCCGAGCAAGTCATGGGTAATCTGTCCGTCACCTGCCATTCCCTCCACAAGCTGAGCTTCTCCCTCAACTTGAAGTCCCATTTGACACCGAATCAGAGGCTCCAGTACATCGGAGCAGTGCTCGACACGTCCCTGGGGCAGTGTTCTCCTCCCCAGGTGAGGGCTCATCACATTCAGCAGATGGTGCACAAGTTTCAGCATGCCCAGAGTCTCCCAGCGTTCGAGTTCTTGAGATTGCTCGGCCTCATGGCATCCTGCATTCTTCTGGTGCCAGAGGCCAGGTTGCGGATGAGATCTTTGCAATGGGCACTCAAGCTCCAGTGGTCTCAGTCCTCCGGCAGGATGTCGGACCCTGTTCAGGTGCCGTCCTCTGTTGCCCAGGACCTTCTGTGGTGGGCCGTCGAAGGCAGTCTGATGAAGGGGGCTCCATTCTGGCAACCCTGGCCGGAGGTGACGATTGTGACGGACGCATCCCTCACGGGATGGGGAGCTCATGCCAACGAGTTGATGGTCAGCGGTCGTTGGTCTCCGTCGGAGTCCAGACTCCTTATAAATCTGTTGGAGCTGAGGGCCATCAGGCTTGCCCTGAAGGCTTTTCTGCCGACTGTGCGAGGAAAGAAGGTCCTGATCCTGACAGACAACACAGTGGCCATGCACTACCACAACAAAAGGGGGGGGGAGCAGGGTCACTTCCTCTGTGCAGCGAGGCGATGTAGCTCTGGTTCTGGGCAAACCAGCAGGAAGTTTCGATCTCGGCTGTTCATCTGGCCGGAGACGAAAACGAGACGGCGGACGCTCTGAGCAGGCAGAGCGCGATCTCTCACGAGTGGGAGTTGGCTCAGGAGATTCTCCTGGAGCTCTTCGCCCTTTGGGGGACCCCTCAAGTGGATCTCTTTGCCTCCAGTGTCAACCGGAAGTGCGAGAGGTTCTGCTCGCAGGAATTTCCTCAGAGGAGCCTTGGGAGGCGCGTTCGTGGTGGAGTGGTCATTCCCACTGCTGTACGCGTTTCCTCCAGTCACTTTCATCCCGCAAGTGCTGCGGAGGTTACGAAGGTTCGGTTCCCGGATGATCCTCATTGCTCTGGCATGGGCCTGAAGGACGTGGTACCCGGACCTTCTCGACTTGTCCATCTGCCCTCCACGTCGTCTTCCCTACCGAGGCAATCTGCTCTCACGGGAGCGGGGGTCAGGTTCTCCATCCAGAGGTAAGATCCCTCAACCTTCACGCTTGGTTTCTGAAAGGTTGAGGTATAAGGATTGGGACCTCCCTGAAGACGTGATGGAGGTGTTGCTTTCGGCCAGAAGGCCCGCAAAGTCCCTGTACCGTTGCCGTTGGAGAAAGTTCTGCGACTGGTGCTGGGTTAAGAATCTGGATCCGTTTTCATGTGACATTCCTGTGGTTCTGTCTTTTTTGCTTTCTTTAGTCCACAGGGGCTTGCAAGTGGGTACCGTTAAAGGTTACCTGGCAGCGCTGTCCATATTTAAGTGCTCGTCTGAAGAGTGTTCTTATTTGAAAATATCTTTAATTTCTCCGTTTCTAAAAGGGCTCGCTAATGTGTTCCATCCGTCACCTTTCCAGGTGCCCGGTTGGGATTTGAACCTTGTCCTCCAGTTTCTGATGGGTGCTCCGTTTGAGCCTTTGCATTCGTGCCCTTTGAGACTGTTAACTCTTAAAACTGTATTTTTGGTTGCGGTCACTTCCGCTCGCTGAGTGAGTGAGTTACAGGCACTTTCAGTTAAGCCACGCTTCACTGTATTTCAAAAGGACAGGGTTGTCCTTAGAGTTCGTCCTTCCTGTCTTCCGAAAGTGGTGTCGGAATTTCATTTAGGCCAGAAGGTGGTTATTCCGGCATTTTATCCTCCTCCACATCCTGGTAAGGAAGAGGAGAGGCTTGATCCTAGGAGAGCTTTAAGCTTTTATATTTCACGCATGTCCCGGGTCAAAGTTGGACGATCAACTCTTCATTGGTTACGCTGGAAAGCGTTTGGGACAAGCTACGACTAAGCAGACATTGTCTCGCTGGATTATTCTGGCAATTTCTGAATGTTACTGCTTGGCGGGTAAGGACCCACCGGTCGGCTTGCGGGCCCATTCTACTAGGGGTATGGCTGCCTCTACTGCCCTACAGAGGGGTGTTCCGATTCATAACATCTGTGATGCAGCCACCTGGGCTTCGGTCCATACTTTTGTACATCACTACTCCCTCGATTCCATCCGTGGGCAGGATCTGGCCTTTGGCAAGGTGGTACTTTGCTCTGCAATTTGATTGGGCATTCTGAATTTCTGTATTCTAAATTCTTTTCCCACCTCCTTGCATGGTACTGCTTTGGGAGTCTGTCATACATATGGAATACGTCTGAGGACCCAATCCCCTCGAAGAACAAGTTACTCTTACCTGGTAACGTTCTTTCGATGGGATGGTCCGACGACGTATTCCATATCGCTCCCTCCCTCCCTGCCTTCCCCACTACAGAATTTCTTATGCGATTGAAGCTTACATTTCCGCAAGGCTTTGTGTGGTCAGACTGGCAGAAGACTGGTGCCACACGTTCTGGGAATAAACTACAACTGAGGCTACGGGCGTCGTGCGTCCTACTTATAATATCCAGTGACGTCGGCCATCGGAGAGGTCCTCGAGTGCGGCGTATCGACGCAGGACGCTGACGCCGAAAGATTTTCCGAAGCAGCACAGCTGTGGTGATTACTGTCATAGATATGGAATACGTCGTCGGATCATCCCATCGAAAGAAAGTTACCAGGTAAGAGAGTAACTTGTTCAACTCCTTTTTTTGACAAAAAATGTATTGCTGACCATTCAGCTGATCTGTGTGGACTCATTGAGGGCCTCTGACCACGTTCACACTCTGGCGACTAAGCTTTGACCGCTCTCCTCTCTATCTTGATTGGGTTTTGGCTAAACTCTGAGCTACCTGCTCACCATAACTAGAATGGCCTCCTAAAATCTGTCCACCGTGCCTGATTTTAGAAATCCTCTAACACTTCCCCTCTGCGCCTCTAATGATCTTCTCAAAGCCACTAATTTGTCCAGATTAAATGTTCCTTCTATCGGAAAGTGTGCTAGTTAGAAGTGCCAGACCTCAAAAACTGCACATAGCACCTTAGAATTGGTGTACTTAAAGTAGGCAGGTGTGTCCTTAGCTGGGGCTTTCGCCTGCTTGGATTGCCTTTACCCATATGTCTCTTGTTTTAGTACCAGTCACTCAGTCCACTCCGCCCCGGCGTCAATCAGACTTTGACATCACTCTTCAGCAACTCTGAGAAAAGAGGACAGCATATAGTGGTCCTGGAAAGGGCTATGAGGCACTTGCCACAACTGACCTCATTACTTGTCACAGTATAGTTCTGCCCCATTCTTGCAGTACTAACTATACCAGGCTACCAGGAATTGTTTGGGAGGCACAGACCTTTAACAGACCAGAATCCAGAATGCCATCGGCCCTTTCCAGATCAGCCCAACTTTCTTAAAACTACAAATATGTTGCCAGATGTATACAACGCTATAGCAACCATATAGAATTCCTAAAATCAGAAGTGAGGCAAAAGGTAATTTAATGCTGACTAAGCATATAGAAATATTATGAATAGGGTGGTGGAGTGTATGGGATGGAGCAGGAATTCTCCCACCTACGAACAGGATGACCTGACAGACATTCTCAGTCAAGTTCCGCAAAAAGATACTGTTCTTACTTTACAAACAGCACTTCAGAGGAGAAGGGTATGGCTGCACGGGAAACTCCAGAATCTGGACCGGTGATGAACAGAAATTTTGCTAGGAAATCTAGACCTTCATCTTCTGAACCTGACTATTTAACTAGGCATCCTACACCTGAAAGCTTAGTCCAGGAAGCTACATCCACTAGACAATCGGCATACCCCTCTACTCCAGCAGATGGGGATGATAGGACAATTGATGCCTGGTCTCGCAAGATTTTTTCTTCGAGCAGTATGGCTATAAAGTCAACAAATGTGACTTGCACCCTTGCAAGGTTTACTCCTACCTGGATGATTGGTTAATCGGGGCCTGTTCACCCGAACAGGCACTGAAACATCTGAGCATGACCTGCTACTTCTTAGACAGACTGGGCTTCTCCCCCAATTACAAGAAGTCACATATAATACCATTCCAAAGACTCCAATTCATCGGAGCAGTCCTGGATATTTCCTCTGGGGAAAGCCTCGCCTCCCGAGGTGAGAGCACATCACATTCTGCAGATGGTAACAAAGTTCCAGAATGCCCAGCATCTGCCGGCCTTCGATTTTCTGAGGTTGCTTGGCCTCATGGCATCCTGGATTTTTCTGGTGCCAGAGGCCAGATTGAGAATGATATCATTCAATTGGCCCTCAGGACACAATGGTCCCAATTTTCAGCGACTACCTCAGATCTTTTACAAATTCCGGCCAGAGTGGCTCAGGATCTTCTATGGTGGGCTTGCAAGGACCATATTCTCAAGGGAGAATCTTTTTGGCAACCATGGCCGGAGATGATGGTAATGACGGACGCCTCACTCACGGGGTGGGGAGCTCACACCAACAGTCTGATAATCGGTGATGGTTGGTCTCCATCGGAGTCCAAACTACACATCAACCTTTTGCAGCTGAGGGCAATCAGACTAGCACTAAAGGCCTTTCTGCCCTCTGTATGGGGAAAGAATGTCCTGATAATGACGGACAACCAAGTGGCCATGTACTACCTCAACAAAAGACGAGGCGTAGGGTCACTACCACTGTGCAGAGCGGCAATGCAGCTCTGGTTCTGGACAATACAAGAAGGAATCTCTCTATCGGCAGTTCACCTAGCCGGAGAGCAGAACACGGCAGCGGATGCTCTGAGCAGGCAGAGCACAGTTTCTCACTAGTGGGAGCTAGCTCAGGAAGTCCTGTTGACACTGGTCGCAAACAGATCCACTTGTGGGGTTGGGCGAAGATCTCTTGAAGGAAGTGCAAACTCTACTGCTCAAGGGAATTTCCTCCAAGAGGAGCTTTAGGGGACGTGTTCGCTATACGCGTTTCTTCCAGTCTCCATGATTCCTCTCTTTGCGAGTACTTCACCTGTGTGAATAACATTAATCCTTAATCTCAGAAAACCTAATTTCCGATCCCCTTTCTGCAGGGGATTAGGATTAGCCTCCGAACATACTCCTATTGTTTGGATCCAATCCATTTCATCCCATCTCCTTTTTGCCTTCAACAGATTCTCCAGTAGAGTTTTTCTTTCTAGATCAGCGTCCAGTAAGTGTTGCCACCTGGTTACTTAACGTTGAAAGAATTTTCTTTTCCATATGGACTTTTATATCTGCTTAGAGAGAATCTTCCTGTACTGAACTTATCCGTTGAAGCAACGATATTAATTTCCACCCTGCCTGAGCTTTCAGAGATTTTAAACCTAATTCATATCTAATATTACCCATCGAAAGGCTCATTGGTAGCCCTAAGACGTGTTTCCACAGGAGTCCCTCCCATTTTTGCCATGATGTATTGCAAAGCTGGGGTTTTGCTTCCAATCCATACAACAGACCTTCAATCACCTTTGCTTGGTAGAATTTTAATGCTGGGATTATGGAAAATCTACCGTAGCTCCTAAGTATTTTCTTCATTTGAGCGGCTAGAGGTTTTATTTTCATTGCAATATCCTGCTCTACTTTGCAAAGTGCCAGGAGAGCATATATTTTGTATCCCAGATAGACCAGCGCTTCCAACCTTATCTTCTGGCCCCCCCATTTACCATTGTTGGATATACCACTTTTTTATTTTTGTCTGAAAACCATAATTTATTTATTTGCATTAAGAGCTAGTTTGTTTTCATTTCCATAGCAGTGTAGAACATGAAGACGTTGCAGTCCGATTGCTGTTCTATCCAGGACCACAACATCGTCTGCATAGGCAAGCCAGTGGAGCTTTACTCATTCTACACTGGACTTGCCAACGCAGACGGAGTCAGATATTTGCCCATTTCTACTATGTAGAAGTTAAACACCAGCGGTGCCCCTAGACACCCCTACCAGACTCCCCAGTTCACTCTGGCTGGTTCAGACAGACGACCTTCCTCATCCAAACACACTCTGATAGTATTCTCTTTATGGAACTCTATAAGCATGCCAAGAATTCATTTTGGGATTCCCTTTGCCCTAAACTTCAGCCAAAGCCTTCCCCTGTCCATCTGTTCGAAGGCCTTGGGAAAAGTCGACCCATGCCTCAAACAATAGCTGTTCTCCACTGTTACTTGCGTCTTCACTTAGAAGATTTAACAGCATTCCATTTAGGGCTGTAGATAGACTTCTCCTAAAACCCATTTGGCACCTAGATAAAATCTTCACTCTTTCCCAATTCTCCAGCTCACCCAAGAGTATCTTCATGAAAATGTTGCTCTCTATAGGGCAGTATCTCACCCCCCCCCTGTCCCCCCTTGAACAAAGGGATAATGGTAGCGGATGTCCAAGACAGAGGTTCCCTTCTTACCAAGATCTCCTTGAAAAGCCAATTCAGTAATTTCGCCCATAAGGCCAGGTTGCTTTTCAGAACCTGATATATTTAAGGAATTATTATTATTTTTTTTTTTAAATCTCCTGTTTTCAGTTTAGGAAAATAAACTAGCAGTCTTGCTTGTGTGAAGACTCAATGCTCTGAATCCCCAGTTCCATTCCACTCAAATCTAGCACCAAAAATGCAACTGGGCAACCTCCATAGGTTTGCAGGAGCTGTAACCCCAGATCTCGCTACCATACAATATCTAGGTTACCAACTTGAATTTAACCTCTAGCCCTTATCTATCGAAGGCTACGTATGGATTCTTTTTCCCCCCCAAAGATCATGATCTTGGTTTTGTCTTTGAGCTTTTTTTTTTTGTTTTTGTTTGTGTATAACTAAATTTATCTAGTAAAGAGACTATTTACTTGCAGAAAATTCTCAGCATAGTTAAGACCTTGGTCAGGCCTGCTGGGGTAGCGTCAAGATAAGTGTTATCAGCATAATGTAAGGCACTTTATTCCTTATTACCCAGCCTAAGCGGACATACCCTATTGTGTTTTTAAAGGGCCAAAATCTGACATGAAAAGTATAAAACTGAGTGGTGCAAGCAGGCATACCTGTTTAACCCCACCCCCCTTTTTGTCTTAAAAATATCTGTATTGTCACCTACTCCGTCAAACCTGACCGCCGTTCTCGTTTGATCGTAGCATACTTCTTGTTAAGCGTGACCTGATGGGAGGTGGTGACCACTTCCCACGAGTGCTTCTATTCTTGCTTCAGCTGAGGGACGCAGGTCCTCCACCCACAACCACTTAAGGCAGCTAATTGTTTAGTACAATTCATGCTGGATCCTTAACCTAGGCTAAGGACCGCAGACTTTCTTCAGTAACCTGGAGGGGGATGGAGCCAGCAGTTTTCATCCTCTGCACATGCTTCCTTCAGTATGTGGCAGAACAAGCATAGTCTTTAATGAGGGAAGGGGAAGCCTAATGGGTCTACTAGATAAAGAAACTAAGGGCATAAGGGTATCGCAAAATCGTTGGTGCAGGGCGGATGTTGATGCAGCTAGTATGGGTTATAACCGGATCCATCATGCAAAAAAAAAAAATCAACTTTCATAGTTTTTACCATAAATGTATTTTATTTACAAAAATCTCCTTTTCCTAGTCTCGCCTCCCTCCCTGGTCTTACCTCGTGCTCTCGCACTCTGACCGACCCCCATCCCTCAGTTGTCCCCCTTTAACACCACTTCCCTCCCTTCTTGGTCACCCTTCTCTACACCACCCCTCCTGTCGCACTTCCTACCTCTCCCTCAGGTTTCCCTCACTTCTCAAAACCCAATAGATAATCAGACCAACATTTACAGAATCTACTGAATTTTCATAGCCTTGCCTTAAGTGCTCTGTTCGCCCGCTCACCCACATTGCCACTCTTTTGCAAATCTCTAGCTGAGCTACTGCTGAAGTGAATCATTTCCGAAACCGGAGAGACCCTAGTACCGCTCACCCCACTGTCTTTTGACTGGGTCACATCCATGAACCTGTGACATTTCCTTCTTCAGGAAGGCCCCCTGATCCATACCTTTTCACCTGTCTCCATTCAGGAAACCGATTGAGTTCTCCACGGTTGCCTGAAAGTTGGTAATACATGCCCGATTTCTGAGGCGATGTTAAGGGCCCGTGACAAAGATCCCTCCATTCAGTCTTCCTTGTGGGCGCCATTATTGCAGCCCCAAATGCCACTCCACTGCCGTCCCTTGGCTGCCAATCCTGCAATGCTGGTGGCGGCACACTATCCGATGTTCGTTCACCTCTATTCTTCTGCACTTGTAACTACCGTCTCCTTGCCCTATGGGTGAAATGTTGAGGCTCTTCAGTTATTTGCTATTGACAAACTAATCGCCCTGCAGGTGCAGAGGAGCAACAGGGAAAAGTCAGTAGCCCTAAATTGCTCCCATACTGGATCTCAGGAAGCACGTGCTCCTAATGTGGTGCTCAGTTTAGGGCTGATGAAGTTTGGGGCAGGGAACCAAGCCAATAGCCCTGCTTCCCTGCCACCTTGCCTGCTTCGTGTCATTGCACTCGTCCCTCCCTCACTCTGGGGAAAACCCACAGGGCATCTGAGCGTTCGTGTTCATGCCCATTCGCAATGATCACCAACCCCCTTTGAAGGGCAGTTGGTATAGGACAATCGGGTGTCTGGGCTGATGAGAAGAGCAGCTATTCTAATAATCTGCACTTGGTAATTTCTCCCGCTAACTAAACCAACCCAGTGTGATCTTGAGTATTCCTGCATTAGGTTGATAGGAAATCTCTGAATCCAGCCTTCCACATCAACTGTCAGATGCCGGAATAAGTGTGCCACCTTCCTACTAAAGGGGTGGAAACCTGGGGGACCACCCGGTATATATGGTAGTTGAACACATTTTTGGCGCTGTTCTTTCAAGATGGTGCACTGTAGAGCGTCCTTTCTCTGATGCATGGAGATTACTTGGCACATAGGCTTGAAGGTTGCCTTCTTCCTCTTGCCCATTAACTGAAAGCATTTCCGGTTGTTCGTCTAGGATCAACTTTTTTCCAATTTGAATTTAAAATTCTTTTATTTTTTATTTTTATTTTTTTTGGTACTTTTTCGTTGTGTAGTCTCGCTATTTATAAATATTAGTAATGTAACCATCTTTTCTTGCAGGATTGAGGGGATAACATGGACATGCATTAGACAACTCCATGTTTATATCATGAAGTATTCCAAAACCGGTTTTCTTATTTGTTACTTTGCCCCATACGGTGGCATGTCGGAACAATCATATTTAATGCTATTGTTTACAGTTTCACTATTATTGGTGGCACTGCGGGAATGTTCCTTTCATCTACACCACCGTAAACTGGTTTTCAATCTTCAAGCAAGCTCTGCTTCCTATAGGCCTTCTGACTGCTCTTAAATGTCATCTATAGTACAAAGGCAAACGTACAAATATTTCAGTTCTCTTTGTGGAGGTTTGAAGAGAGTTCCGGCCCCGTGGACGGTGTTAGGCCGGTAGCTGCCCCCGGCACGCCGGGATCGGTTCTTCTCAGAGTCGGGTTGGTTGGGAATGCAGCCCAAAGCGGGTGGTAATCTCTATCTAAGGCTAAACACGGGCGCGAGACCGATGGCCAACAAGTACCGTAAAGGAAAGTTGAAAAGAACTTTGAAAAACCCTAGTCTTTCTTGCCCTGGCCTGTACTACAGGGTTAAACTGGAAAGTATTGTCATAAAGAAGCAAAGTATAGAGTCTCGGTCCAGAAATTAGAAAATGGAGCACTGGACTGAAGCATAGAAACAATCTGGTTGTGGCCCAACTCAGTGCGGCCTTTACCCTGCATTTTATGTTGAATTTCTATGGGATGGCAAGCCCCCCTCCTGTATGCCCCAACTACACATAAATAATATTGGGTAAAAATACCCTATATAAAAATGCTCTGAAAGGAATGTGGAGAAAACTGGCACAGTGAGTTGGGCCTGTTTTTTTTTTTTTTTTTTAAATGTTTGTCTTATTGTTTGGTCACAGTTTCGTTTTGGAGTGCACACTTGAGGTTAATGGTGGAAGAAAATAAATTGAAGAGTTTTGTTTTGTCTTTAACAGCTATCTGATGTGCAGCCATGCAGAAGATCTCAGGGCTAAGGCTGAATGGGAAGGGAAAGGAGCAGCTTCCCGATCCAAGCTTCTGGACAAACTTCAAAGTAAGATTATTATTTTTTATTAATTTTTTTTAATTTATTTATTTTGCCCAAATGGTTGTGTGGAATATTGATTTTTTTTTTTTTTTTTTTGTTTTGGCATTTTGTGAAATAGAACAGAGTAACATTCCCTCCCCCGAGGTGCTGCCTTCTCGATTTAGTTCCTTAATTTCGTAGGTTGTGCGGAGGCCTCAGACAATGTCCAGAAGCCTTATGTTTTGCGGGCACACTTTAAATAATCCTCCCTTAGATATGTCAACACTAAGCCCCAATCTTCCCTGAACTTCTTATAATCCTCCTATATGTTGTAGGCTACCCACTCGATAGCCATATGTTATGTAGCTAATCGTGGAGTGTGGGGGCATCGTTGTTCTTCAATTTCCAGGCAATTGCAAGTAACGCCGCCATATTTCTGCTGATGTTCAGAACTGGATTGTCTTGATCGATGGCTGTCCCTCGGGGTTGCATCTTGTATGCTTCCATGCACTGTACATTATTGTATTGTGGCATACTCCTATGTCCCCTCCTTTTTCCTCCATACTGAATGGGCATCCCTGAACCTTTTGCACCACAAAGAAAAAGTGCTCACCTTCAATTTAGATGTGCAAGGACTCTCTGGTAGTCTGCCCCCGTCCTTTTGAGTGGACGGGATGGGACCTGTACCATGCTAGCATGCTTTTATTTAATGTATTTTTTTTGTGCCTGTTCTGCCTTTTCTTTTTCTCTTTCTCCCATGTTTGTCAAGAGTGGCTTTGGTCTGTGTGTCCTGCGAGGAATTGTTTGTGTCTGCTCACCATGCGCTCCGTTTACTGTACTTGGGTCGGGGCCGGGTGTGTGTGTGTGTGTGGGTGGGGGAGGGGTACAGTGGGCGGCGGCGGTGGTGGTGGTGGTGATGGTGGTGGTGGTGGTGGTGGTGGTAGTGGTAGTAGTGAACACTTTTTTTTAAAATGTATTTATTTTAAGTCCCCACTGGAGTATCTGAAAGCTTTGAAAATGCCAGATGTCCAGGCTGTATATGGATTGAAACTATATTTCGGAGCGCTCCAGCGGTGGGTGAGGGGGTGGGGGCGGTGCGACTCGTTTCTGATGAGTACTTGGGTGGGTTACTGAATCGGAGCAGCAGTCCTGGGGTAAATCATATCGGCTAAGTCAGTGGGCAGACCTGGGTTTCTTGCCTGTCACACCTTGCAGGTACTGTGCCTCCATACCCTTTTACCTCCAGCTCATTTCCTTCATTTCCTTCCTCTGAGGTATGAACATACAAACCATGGTGCTGGCCACGGCTACTCTGGCTCCTACATATTCATTGCAACCAATGTCTGCAGCCTGTGAAGAATACTTATTTGACAGATTCATGCTTCTCATGAAATGGCCTCAGATAATCAACATTGTTAAAAATAAGATTTGCATGGTGGGGCCTCAAGCCCAGCATCCTCCACCTGTGCCAGCGATGCATTTGGCCCCTACCAATTCTGCGCCCGCCATCCCCCCCGGTGGTGCAGGATCGATTGCATGATCCTATGCTGCCTCCACAGGAGTCACGACGTCATCCAGTAGAGCCACACTGTTGAATTGCCAATTTAGTGGTGCCCTGTGCCCCCCATGGAACATTTGTTTGGGGGGGGGGTCTTTGACTCCTCCTTCCCGCTCACCCAGCATGAGCAGCCAGGGGAATGGGTTCTAGCAGAGATTTTGGCACTCTGATAATCTAACCTCGTAGGTATTCCTCTATTAAAGTATGTATTGTTGCTGGACAGACCCATTTGGGAACAACTATATTCGTGCCATGCTGTTATTAAGAAACCAGATGTAAGATTCAGGCAGTTTAAAGGAGGGAGTGTTTGATCCTTTCACCCACTGCCCCTTCTGTAGTAACTGCTGCTTCCTTGTATAATAAGCTAGTCTGTAGGTTGTCCTCTTTAGTAGTCCGTCTAGTCATCCTCTATTCTCTCAAAAGAACACTGGCTCCTGGTGGCCTATGGCCTCAGTTTATTCCAATGGAGGCACTCGCCATGTGCAAGCTAATGCTACATGTCGCAGCCCTTTGGAGGGGATTGGAGGTTTCCTGCCAGCCCTACTGGTCAAGTGTCTCACTGCTTTCAAAGCTGATTTGATGAGGCCAAAAATGGTTGCTTAAGACCTGCTTGATCTTGAGTAGCTCCTATTGATACTGCTAGCAGAGGCATCTGCGTTTCTGCACCACGTGGATGCATGTGACTTAATTCTGCTGATAGTGATCATGACCATCGCTGTATGGGCACCGATCTGTTTCATTCCTCCTCGTATGATGAGCTTTTGAAGTACAATTTAGCTCTGAGATTGTGAAATTGGTAGCCATTTTATCTAAGCTACAAGTCCTTTAGCCAGTCGCAATCTAGGAGCGCCAGCACACTTCGGAGGCTTTAGGGTATTCCAGGAAAAACACTAGAGGCAGCCAATGTGATCGCTTAGGGTTTAGGCAAAAAATGCATACTTGACCTAAGCTCTCCTATTGCCCCCCCCCCCCTCTCTACCAGCCACTGAAGCAAAACCATCAGTGAGGGTGTCGTCAGGATCCGCAAGTCCCCATAGGAGGAAGACTTTTAAAGTCAAGTGGACTGGCATTGTCTTTATAAAGACCCTGTGGCTACTGTTCAGTTTCTTCAGGGTTCCATTCTTCTCCCACGACCCCTTACTTTCACTGCTCACTCCTCTTCTCCCCCTCCCTTCTGCAGATTGGCTCTCCAGTGCTGATGGGGGAAGTTGAATAGTTGGTAGTCTCAAGCAATGGAACCGGTTCTGTTCTCTGACGGAGGCAAGGGGTTTTCTTAGATCTTCACAATCCTAAAGAGCCCGGGGGCCTGCCAGTTGGTTTGGCTTTCCACTAGAGAAACTAAAAATGGTAATGCCTGCTCTGATTGGGAAGTACCTCTGTACGGGCTATTGGCGATATGCCCTGGACATGAAAGACTTTTACGTACTTATTCTAATTTGGCAACTACACTGATAGTTTCTGCACTTCTTGGATCTGGGTGGCACTTCCAGTGCCAAGTCTTGATCTTTGGCCGCAACTACACTCCACAAGTGTTCACATAAATCATGATCACAATTATGGGGTTTCTAAGGATCAATGGCTCGTGTGTTTACCCATACCTGAACGGCTGGCTAGTCAGGGACAGGTCTCCTGAGGAGACCACTACACACTGGACATTCTTATCTATCTGTGGTTCTTGAATAACTTGGAAAAAGTCAGTGTATAGACGTGTGGGGCAATTTGATTTTTTCCCAACTCTGGAATGTTGCAACAATATTCTGATAGTGACATTTTGTTTTAGCCGAGAGATGGTCTGTCTGGTGGTTCCAACACCTATTGGGGCTGATGACTACTTGAATACTGTTGGTTACTCATGCCAGCCTCTGTATGCGACTGCAAATGGTGACATGCTGGGATCGGGAGAAGGGTGCTCAGTTAAACACTGGCTCCATCCCATGCTCACTGAGGGAAGACCTAATTTGGTTCTAGAGGAGTTCATGGGGGAGAGCAGAGGGATGTATTTAGCACCTTGTGTTCTGGCCCCCCAGTCTGTAGTGGCAATTGACTCCTCGTTGAATGGTCGTTGGGGAGGGGGGCAAAACGCATGATGGGTACTAAATTGGCTCATGAAGGGTGAACCTGTTTCAACACGTTTCTTGGAATTCAAAGCCATCCAATTGGCTCTCGGATCATTCCTGCCACTGTTACAGGACAAGGATGTTGATCTGACTTGAGACCATGCCTCCATGTTTTATGTTAGCAAGCGGGGGTCGAGGGGCAGATCTCCTCCCCTGTGCATACTGGCAGTGAAGATAAGGGCATGGGCCCTAGGTTGGGGATGGCGCTTTGTGCTGTTCTTCCTGGAGTATCCTACTGATTTGCAGATCGACTTGGCAGACTCGAGACTAATAATTCCAAATGGGACTTCCATCCTGATCTTATTCAGAAGATATTTGTCGTTTTGGGTGGTGGGGGGGGTCCCAAGTTCATGTCTTGGGATGGTCCAGGCAAAGTCATTGAGCGATGCGCTATTGCCAGAGGTGATGCACCTTCCTGCAGGTTGTTCTCATTTAGACTGGACCCGGCAAATTCCAATTGTTGACTAATTGCAAACTAATCAGGGTGGCACCATACGTGACCTCCAGGATGTGGTTTTTAGACCCGACACATCTGGTAACTTTGGGTCCACTTTACCTGGAGCTGTCCAGGCAAATGCTCTTGCAGCAGGTGGATGGGTGGGTTTGGTTCTCCAGCTGGCTCTGCAAACCCTAGCACTTGCGGCTTGGTTCCTGAAGTCTGATTCTAAAACACATTTGACTTTCAGATTAAATCCTTCATATAATTCAGAAGGCCAGAAACTAGTGCAACCACACTCACTATAAAAGTGTGGCATGAGCCGTTCCGTGGCTTTACTGATTACTGTAGCAATGATTCAAGGTTGCATCCGAACATCCCACCCTTCCCTCCCTCAAACTCTGTTATCTACATTGCGTATCTATCAGGGGTTGGTCCCTTTGTCACCATAGGGGATTCTAGCTCGGTTTCTGTTCCCATGCCAGCTGGTGCAAACGGCGATTGGGTGAGTGTATTCCATGCCGTTCTCTCCGCATTAGTGTCATTAGGGGTTACATGTGCTGCTGTCTCCAAGCCGCAGCTTTGGCCAGTACCCATTTTATTTAGGTCTCTCCACCAGTTATCCAAGTTGGGGCCTTTCAGAGACTTTTAAGTCCTCGCTAACGGACGCTTAGCAAGTATGAAAGCCGAGTCTTTCATCTTGCAGACGTACTGTAAATGTTCAGAGCGTGTAAAGCAACAGAGCATGCAGGCTGCAGGTGTTAAATGGCGTATGCCGAGGCCTCCTTTGGTCAGTCTATCCGCTATTCCCTCCCAATACTGCTGTATATTGAGGACCAAAACATGTGCAAAATGCCTGTCTGTGGTAGCACATCTGGGACAGTGTGGTGTTGCTGCCCCAGGAAATTTGGATATCTGATATGGGGGCGGTGAGAGGGGGTTAAGTATGCTTTATGCGTTACATACAGTTGTATCAATTGCAGCCGTGCATTTCGAGACACTTTCTTATGGTAATGCAATATCTGTGCCCATTGTGTGTCTGAAAACTGAGTACCCAGTTCCTCCTCCCACCTGACCTTTCTAGATGTGTCTGTAGGGGGGTCTGCTTCTTAAAAGAAAACCATGTAACCTAGAGATTGTCTGTGTGCCTACAGCTACGGCAAACAGGGTGTTGAGTGTGCCTCCACTGTCTCTCCGTACATTGGCCACCTGCATGCTGTAAGGTTTTATTATGGTGCAGTATAACAAGTATTGACCCTGATGTAGCCCTGTGTTATTGACGAGCTCTGGGAAGGGTGTTAAAGGGTGTGAAGGAGGTGTCCGTAAACAGGTCCTCTATTCTGGCAACACCCTTAGATTCTCAGTGCGTCCGGATTCCCAGATATATTTGCATTGCTTCAGCAGCCAAAGAGGCTAAGGCAGTCTGCACTGAGCGGGTCTTTCAGTTTAATTAGTGCTAGTGCCCTATCCCACTGTTGAATGCCCAGTGCTATTAAGTATGGATAACTACTAATTCCTGTCAGGTTGCACCACAACATTTCTTTCAAAATGACATGCAGTGCTGCCAACTGCAGTAGCTTAATATCTGAGGTGGGTTCATCCACCTACCACCCTACCACAAATTGCAGCTGGCCCGCATTGTAAGGGTCTTTGTAATGACGCTAACGCAATCCTGCCATTGTGCCACAGGAATCTTCCGTACGAAGGAGTTAATGCCTTTAAAGAAGGCCTTGGGTATGTTGTATGGGACGTTTGTGAAATAATGTAGGATTCGCGGTAGAATAGAGTGCCGCTTGACCCATTAACGACCGGGGCAATTTGGTCCAGAACCTCATGGAGCTCTTTACCCCCTCGAGGGCATTTTGTGTGGGTGTTTTGTGTAGTATTTACATTTCGAGTGGATTGTGTCCTCCAACATATTCCTCCTCTTTGTTATTCCATCCAGCTCAGCTGCTTCAGAAAAAAAAATTCTGCAGAGGGCGCCATGCGTCGATGTCGTCGAGTCGATGGTCCCTCGAAGGCCTCCGTCCAGGGTGACGTCATCGGGTGTATAAGTAGCACGCGCGGCGCCCCTTTGCCTCAGTTACGTTTTTCTGCAGTGTACGTTGCTTCGGAGAATCGGTGCACCTAGAGTTCTGTGAAGAAAAGATAAATAACGAAATATGTCTGTCATTGACGCCGACCACGACCCCGAAATCGGCTTTCAAGAAATGTAAATCGTGCGGCTCAAAAATGTTGATTACCGATCCGCACCGAGAGTGTTTATGGTGCCTTGAAGAGGGCCACGACATGGAAGCCTGCATGAAGTGTCAATCGATGATGGGGAAAGCCTTACGAGAGAGGAGGGGAAAACTGCAGGTAGGTCGTAAATCCAACCGAAAAGCCTCTAGCGTTGAGTCGAGGTCGCGTGAGGAGAAATTTCCTCGACGCGAAAGGCATCGGTCGAGGTCCCGAAGTGATTCCCATCGCTTGTCGTCTTCGTCAAAAAAATCGAAGAAATGACGCCATAGATACCCTCCTCCACCTCATCTTCGGACGAATCCACAAAAATGATGAAATGTCCCACAAAACATTCATCATCCGAAGAATGGGAAGCTTTTAGGATGAAAATGTTGGAGGTTTTTGACAAAGCGAAGCCTAGGTCCGCGCCTTCCTCGGAAGCCGGCCGGGAGCGCCATTACTCCGACACTCGCGCGTCCTCGAGCCCGGGTGATCGAAAGAGGAAGGCTAGAGAACCTTCTAGGACGTTGAGCAAAAAAAGCCGCTCGAGTCGACCGATCGAGGTCACCGACACTGTCGGAGACCGAACACACCTCGAAGGGCAAGTCCTCGAAGGATGCCTCGACGCCGTCGAAGTTGGATAATATGTCAAGTTATCAACGCCTTTGTCGACATCGACGCCGAAGCCCTCGACGCCAAAACTTCCAGCTCGACAAGATAAGCTAGGAAGAAAAGGCAAAAGCACCTGGGTTGCATTCAGGACCCAGTAGCACTCCTATACCACCCCCAGAGAAGGTTTTTAAGCCTTTACCTAGGAAGGAGTTCTTCAAATCCTTGACCTCAATTTTTGAGGAACAAGAAAGATCCGATGAAGAAAATGTTCCCTTTGGCCTTGAATTTGGTACTCCAAATGTTCCTGAATGCCTGATTTCAGAGGAAAGTAGGATGAAGGATTTGGTGGAATCATTACACAATGCAAGTGGTATTGATACGTCCCCAGAGAACGAATTTGGTGAACCAGAGCCAGGTCAACATGCTAATCCACCATATCGTCCGTTAATGTCTAAGGTTGTGGATTATTTGGGCTGGGCCAGGCCTACAGCCCAATTTGTCCAAGATGATCTTACAGACACATTGAACCATGGTCCTACTGAAGACCCAATTCTACCTTTCCATGTGGCCTTACAAAATAGGGTGGCCAAAAATTGGGAGACGCCGGATTCTATTCCTCCAGTGAATAAATCTCTTACCTCAAAATACCGCCCTACCAGTAGCGACCCCAGCTATCTAAGCATCCCTCTCCAGAAAGTTTAATTATACAGGCAGCCACAGCTTCAAACAAACTTGCGTACCCATCTATCCATCCAGACAGGGACGATAAGCGTGTGGATGGCTGGGCAAGGAAGGTATTTTCAGCCGGGAGCATGGCATTAAAATCCGCCAACTCCACCTGTGCCTTGGCAAAGTTTTCGTACACTCTTTGAAAATGTATTGCAATGGCGGCAGAGCACATGCCAGAAGTGGAAGAAAGGGAAGGATTCCTAGCCATTGTTAGAGATGGAAAGGAAGCTATGCAGGAATCCCTTGAATCTGGTTTGGTCACTGTTGATAGTGTGAGCAGGTCAATGGCCACTAGCACAGTAATGCGTAGATTTGCATGGTTAAGGAAGTCCGGTTTTGCACCGGATGTGCAGAACCGTCTTCTGAACATGTCCTTTGACGGGTCTCACCTTTTTGGCAGCAAGGCTGACGAGAGCCTTGAGGTTGCAGACCTCAAAGGCCGCTGTCAAATCGTTGGGAGCTGCTATCAGGTAACCTCAGTCCTTTCGTGCGACAAATCAATCTTGGAGGGGACGATCCTATCGTTGCTACACCTCATATGGAAAGGCGAGAGGAATGGCCAATCAAAGGGGCCAAAGAAAGGCTGCTCGCGGTGGACGAGCAAGACGTGCGAAGCCAGCTACAGCCATTGCCATCAGCGGCTGCAGCAACCGCCACAAAACCACTTTGAGGACTTGCATCACAAGATACTTGTAGGAGGCAGGCTGTCACAACATCTGCAAGAATGGCGAGCTATTACTTCAGATGTTTGGGCCTTAGAAATAATAGCCCGAGGTTACTGCCTTCCTTTTCTAACACCACCTCAAAGCAATCCACCAGGGAGACACCCGTTGAAGTCTTCGAATCCGCTCCTACAGCAGGAAGTTCTAACCCTGCTGGAGAAAGGTGCTATAGAACCAGTACCTGCAGCGGAAAGGAACAAGGGATGGTACTCCCTCTATTTTTTGATCCCCAAAAAGGACGGAGGATTGGGACCCATCTTGGACTTAAGAAACTTGAACAGGTTCCTCAGGAAGGACAAGTTCAAGATGGTTACCCTTTCTCAGATTCTTCAGGCCCTTCAACTTCAGGACTGGTTGGTGTCATTGGACCTCCAGGATGCTTATTTTCATGTGCCGATTTATCTAAAGCACAGAAAATACCTGAGGTTCGTGGTTTGCGACTCACACTATCAGTTTCGAGTCCTACCATTCGGATTGACCTCCGCCCGAGGGTCTTCACTAAACTGATGGTAGTAGTGGCAGCGCACCTCAGGAGAGGGGTGATTCACGTCTACCCCTACCTAGACGATTGGTTGATCAGAGCACGTTCTGCCGAACAGGCACTGGATATCCTGAAAGTCACCTGCCACTTCCTCCACAGACTGGGCTTCTGCCTCAACTTCAAGAAGTCACAAATGACACCTTCTCAACAGCTCCAATACATAGGAGCTGTATTGGACACATCCCTGGGAAAGAGCTCGCCTCCCAGGTCAAGGGCCCAAGACATTCTTCAGATGGTTTCCAAATTCCCAAATGCCCCACATCTCCAGGCCTACGACTTCTTAAGGTTACTTGGCCTCATGGCATCCTGCATCTTCCTTTTGCCGGACGCAGGTCTGAGGATGAGATCCCTTCAGTGGGCTCTAAAGACTCAGTGGTCCCATTTCTCAGGTCAAATGACGGATCTTCTCCAGATTCCGAACAAGGTTCAACAAGATCTTCTATGGTGGACTTGTACAGAGAATATCCTGAAAGGAGACCTTTTTTGGCAACCATGGCCGGAGATCACAGTAGTGACGGACACCTCACTCATGGGGCGGGGAGCTCATGCCAACGATCTGACAATCGGCGGTCGTTGGTCTCCATCGGAGTCCAATCTGCACATCAACCTTTTAGCGCTGAGAGCAATAGACTAGCGCTGAAAGCTTTCCTGCCATCTGTCGGGGGGAGGAGGTGGGGGAGGGCAATGTCCCGATAATGACGGACAACACAGTGGCCATGCATTATCTAAACAAAGGAGGAGGTGTAGTGTCACTACCTCTGTGCAGGGAGGCAATGCAACTCTGGTATTGGGCAATTCAGGAAGGAATCTCTTTAACGGCAGTTCATCTAGCCGGGGAGGAGAATCTGGCAACAGATGCTCTGAGCAGGCAGAGCACGGTGTCCCACGAATGGGAACTGGCTCAGGAAGTCATTCAAGAGATCTTCGCCCTTTGGGGAACTCCTCAAGTAGACCTATTTGCGACTGAAATCAACCGGAATTGCGAAGGGTATTGCTCAAGGGAATTTCCCCCGAGAGGAGCCCTGGGAGACGTGTTTGTGGTGGAGCGGAATTTCCCACTATTGTACGTGTTCCGTCCGATTCACATCATTCCTCGGGTCATCAGGAGACTGAGACGGTTCGGGAACCGCATGATCCTAATTGCCCCAGATTGGGCCAGGACAACGTGGTACCTGGACCTTCTAGACTTATCCATCTGTCCCCCAGTATGTCTTCCTCAGAGAGAGAGGACCTTCTCCCACAAATGGAGTCAGGTTCTCCATCCAGAGGTCAAAACGCTCAACCTTCATGCTTGGTATCTGAAAGGCTGAGATACAAGCATTTGGACTTTCCGGATGACTTCATGGAGGTGTTGCTTTCGGCAAGAATGCCAGCAACAAAGTCTCTATACCGTTGCCGTTCGAAAATGTTTTGCAACTGGTGCAGAGAAAAGAATGTCGATCCTTTTTTATGTTCTATTCCGGAAGTACTGTCCTTCCTCCTGTCCCTAGCAGATAGAGGTATAAATGTTGCAACCATTAAAGGTTATCTTGCGGCGCTTTCCATCTTCAAGCGCTCGTCGGAAGAATGCTCCTATTTCAAAATTCCTTTGGTAGTGCAATTCTTAAAAGGACTCACTAATGTGTTTCCTCCTTACCCATTTCAAGTGCCAATTTGGGATCTCAATCTGGTCCTAAAATTCTTAATGTGTGCTCCTTTTGAGCCTCTGCACACTTGTCCTTTAAGATTGCTCTGACATGGAAAACTGCTTTCCTAGTTGCTTTAACATCTGCAAGAAGAGTGAGCGAATTGCAGGCACTGTCTTCTGGGCCACCCTATACTGTGTTCCATAGAGTTGTGTTGAGGGTTAAACCCTCATTTTTACCTAAAGTGGTGTCTGATTTTCATTTAAGTCAGAAAATTGTTTTACCCGCATTCTATCATCCACCTTATCCTAGTAAGGAGGAGGAGGAGGAAAGATTACATAGGTTGGATCCAAAAAGAGCTTTAAGCTTTTAGATCTCTAGGCTTTTCAAGCGTCGAGTGGACAATCAACTGTTTATCGGCTACACAGGAAGGAAATTGGGTCAATCAGTGACAAAGCAAACAATATCACGCTGGATTGTGCTTTGCATTTCAGAATGCTACAGATTAGCACAAAAAGACCCACTAGAAGTTCTTAGGGGGCATTCCAACAGAGGCATTGCCTCTTCGACAGCCCTACAAAGAGGTGTTCCTATATGGTCCATTTGTGAAGCAGCAACTTGGTCTTCACTGCATACCTTTTCAGAATTCTATAGTCTGGATGCTTCCCAGTCTAAGGAGCTGAATTTTGGTAAAGCAGTACTATATTCAGCCATCTAAGGGTTTGAAAAATCTAACCCCTCCTCCAGTGAAATTGTCCATACTGCTTTGGGAGTCTAAGATGAGGAATACGTTGGATGACACAATCCACTTGAAGAACAAGTTACTTACCAACTGGTAACGTTCTTGCTATTGGATGTTCCTCCAACATATTCCTCATCGTCCTTCCAACCTACCCCTCTGTAGATTTTTCCGGGTTATTGCCACTTCAACTCTCGCAAGGCGAATACCTGCCTGCCGGCACAATCTACACAGTGCAAAATCAATAGTAAAGGGGGGAAAACCGAACTGGTGCCGCACGTGCTACTTGTACACCCGATGACGTCCCCCTCGACGGAGGCCTTCGAGGGACCATCGACTCGATGACATTGAGGCACGGCGCCCTCTGCCGAAAATTCTTCCAAAGCAGCTAAAGCTGGATGGGAAAACATCTAAGATGAGGAATACGCTGGAGGAACATCCAATCGAAAGAACGTTACGAGTTCGTAAGTAACTTGTTCGTTCCTTGGCGGAGTCAAGGAAGATGTTAACCCCTAAGTAGCAAAATGTGGTGGCGCTCCATTTGAGGGCCAGCACTGGTAATTTGTTCGGCCGTATCTTGGCGCATCCTGCTAGTAAGCAGAAAGATGACTTTTCCATGCTGACTGTAATACCTGAAATCTGAGCGAAGCTAGCCAGGACTTCAATTATAAATTCCAAATCATCTTCCGGGTTATGCACATATGAGCGTGTCCTCAGAGTACATGGAAATCAAGTGATGTGTACCCAGGACAGGTTTACCGGCTGTTATGTAGTCCGCTCGTAAATATGCAGCCACTGGCTCCATCGCCATGATATATAGCAGCGTGGACAAGGGACATCCCTATCTAGTGCCCTTCTCTGGCACCCAGGGATCTGAGAATTCTCTACCCGTCCTGACTCGTGCTATTTGGTCCTTGTATATTTTTACCTATCGTAGAAAATACGGGGCAACGCCTAACCTGAGCAAAGTAGCATGCAGCCACTCCCATTTGATGGAATCAAATGCTTTTATTGCATCCAACGCCGCAATGGCACAGTGTCTCCCAAGTAGCAGTGCTGTACATAATGTGGTGTAGTCTTCATTCCATGACCTGTTTCTCACTGGTACATATCCCGTTTGATCAGGGTGTACCAGTGTGCGTATCGCCTTTTTTAGTCTATTGGCCAATGTTGCCATCAGGATTTTACTGTCCTGGTTAAGCAAAGACATGGGTCTATATGAACCACATTCCTGTGGTGGGTTATGTGGTTTCAAGAGGTACTATAATACATGCTTGCAGGCTAAGCAGGAGAACCCCAGAGTCGTACACCTCCGTCAAGGCGTTCAGTGAATGTGGGGCCAATTCTGTTGCAAATTCTTTATAAAACTCACCGGGTAGGCCATCTTGTGCCTGGGGGGGGGGGGGTTCCCATAGGAAGCCCCTTTATAGTGTTTATCACCTCTTCATCTGAGAGCGGGGTGTCGAAGGTGCCTCAAGAGTTCCATTTCACTTAACACCTCCTCTGTGAGCAGGCGTGTGGTCGTGGTTGTCTCCTTATACAAATTATGGTAGAGGTTGTAAAAGACTGTATTAATATCATTTTGGGTGTTCCATGTAGTGCCCTGTTTGTGTCGAATATATGGGTGTGCAACGCTCTTCTTTCTTACATAGCCATGCTTGCAGTCTACCTGGCTTGTCCCCCTCTGCATGCTGCCTCTCTACGTATCTAGTATAACTGTGCCTCCCCAATCATTCCCAGCAGCTCAGGCACTGTTGCTGCAGATCCATTTCTTCCGCTCCCTGTTCCCCAGAGTATTATGTGATTGTGTCCGTGCCTGCAAAGCCTCTTCCATTGTGGACAATTCCCTTCAAAGTGTAGTCTGGATACCACCTGATTTTGCCATAGCCATACTTCTAATGACCACCTTTAGGACTTCCCATAGGTTTCCCGCGCCAGACACACTCCCGTCGTTGTGTTGGAAGTATTCCGTGATGCTGACCCTTATGTGGTCTCGGAAAGTGATGTCCGATAGGGCCTCGCTCCGCAATTTCCATGTTGGTTTGGAAGGCCTTGGGGGTGCGTACCGCCACCACAACAGCAAGGGAACATGGTCCAACAGAACCGTGCTCTTGTAGGCTGGTGGCGGTTTCCTAGTGAGAGCCCCATGTGCTCTTTCTATCGTGAAGCCTAGGGAAAGGTTTCCCGGCCCAATGATTTGCAAGAATAAGTTCTCAATGTACATCTTAAGATCTGCACCTTCTCCCTCTGGAAGGCCGACAATGCGGACGTCGTTCCTGCGTGCTCTCCCTTCCGCATCCTCTGCCCTGCACTCTAGAAGGTTGACTCTTTGTTGCAAGATGTGAATTTGGGCATCATTGCTCTGTGTCCTAGCAACATTGTCCTTCAACGGTGTTTCCAAGGCGTAGTCCTCTGTTTCCTTATGTCTTGACACAACAGACCTACATTGACTCTTGGATCTTAATGATTCCTTCAACTCTGCAATTGCCAGTAGGATTTGGCAGTTTGCATCTCGCGCCTCCTTTGTTTTGTCACTCTTCATTGCCATGTTGTCTAGAGATGTTTGTGGCGGGATTATGGCATAATTATCAAGTGTTTTACGGTTGCCCTTCGCTTTAGCTGGCTTGGGAGGCTTTTGGCACGCTTAAGGAATGATGATGCTATTCTTGTAATGGTAAGTATGCCTACAGTGTTGTCTCCACCAGCTCTTCAGGATCAGTACTCCACTCTGCTTCTACCGCTTGCTCTTAGTGCCAAGCCAAGAATTACTTTCACTCGCGTCTTTGGTCCTCTGAGTGCTCTGTGTAGCTGCTTGCTGACTGCCACCCAGGTATTCCTCAATCGGGGGGTGCACACAGTGGGTGCTCCTCTATAATAAAGGCTGTAGTTGGAAGCAAAAGAGGCTGCAGTGGAGTTGATCACTGGAATTCCAAGAACGTTTTGGGCAGGTTGAGCTAGGGTCATGATCATTAGCAGAATATCAATTAATATAGGTGGTTAGTAGGTCACAATATCAAATGCTGAGCCGTCCTTGCGATACCCTCTTGGTGTTCCTGGAGTAGAGATCCTATTAAAGGTCTAGCTTCCACTCTAGTAGGAGGTGGACAAAGGGGTTTGAGCGCAAGAGGAGACACCGAAGACGAGGATTCAAGAGTTCTTGATGGAGTTTTCTGCAACTGTGCAGCACAATCCCATCTACTGTTATAACACCGTGCCTTAGCCTGTAATTGTGCGGCTTCATTGTCTTATCCACAGCTTGTTGTTGTGCCCAGTTTACGTCTAAGAGCAATGGAAAGATCAGTGGATAAGCAGGTTCTTGTGTTTAACACATGCTCAGGTGTCCTAATCCATGCTGGTTTGCTAATCGTTGAGTGCCTGTGCTGCACTGCATCCTGTGTGAGGGGGAAATGAAGGCCAACTACTGGCGGCCGTTGTTTGATTTTCAGTGGCCGCCCCACGTGACCTCCCTTATGTCACAGCTCCCTTTAAACAGCAGGCCCTCGCAAGTTTGCAGACTCTGCGCCTGTGTGCCCAACCAAGTTTGAGCCTTCCGCTTCTCTAGATCCCGGGAGAGGGCTTGTACTCCTTACCTTGGGTAGTGTTGGGCCGTGGGTGGGGGCGGGGTGTGCGCCGCCTACTCCGGCAAACGTTTTTCCCAGCCGTAGACACAGAGCCACTAAAAGCACATCATGTATGCTCCTGCCCCACAGTGGCTCTCCTTAGTGCTCCGCTGTCCTCCCTTCAGTGCACGGCCTCCGGTGTCTCAACCCGGGTACGCTCCGTCACCACGGGATCCTCCCGCTGTGTGCCGTGCTGTTCTCCTCTGGATTCAGTGCTTCCCCACCATGCTTTCCTGAGGTGTTCTGGTTTTACTACGCCCCTTCTGACAGCCTCCAGATCGGTGCCGCCACGATCCCTCTCTGCAGTAGGGAGTCTGTCCTGGCAAGACTGGTGTTGCTGGTCGCCTGCACTTCTGCCAATGCCTCAGACGCTGCGGCTCCTCTATTGAACGCCATGTTTCCGTTGTCTTTCAGCCCATTGCTCCTTCGCATAGGGAGTCATTGACAGTCCTTCTCTTCTGCATAGTTTCTCGACCCTAAACTTGTCCCACTAGCTCGCCACTAGATGTTTCATCATCCTTGGGCTGAGACTCGTGTTGTCTGCCTCATTTTAAGCAAATTTTCTAGGATCAGGCAGGAGCTCCTCGACAAGCAGCCCTACACCATGGCTGCCTAGCCACGCTCCGAGGACAATAGTTAGCGTAACATTAGCTTGGTTCATGGTTTTGGAAGGGGTTTCTTCACACAGCAAGGTCTTTTCAATCCAAAAACACAACCCTAGCTAAAGGCAGTTTGGCGATGGCTCAAAGCCACAAGCGGCAGAATATGAAGAGTTCCAGAGGATTTCTCCCAGTCTCTAGTGTTACAGAAGCAGCATGTTAACCACGAAGACCTGTAAAAGGTACACAATGAAGGAACACAAGCATTGGCTTCAGTTTTGTGGTAAGAGGGTGTGAGCCTGGTGCACTCCAACTCTCTGGAGCGACTTCTTGGAATAAGGTAATCGATACCTTTTTCCCCGAAGTACCCTAAGTTAGAAGAACATTTTCATGCTGGATGCTCTGCGATGTTGCAGCTCTGGACCTGACCTCCAGATTCCTTGGTCTGATGTCTGAATGCCAGACAATGGATGGGATCGAAAGCGGCATACTCGAGCGAGGATCTGTGACGCGACCTTCAGCAACTTCTTGGTTCACTTTGGGATTTTGGTGCCTTTTCTGCAGCACCAACAAAGGGCACGGATCGCCTGGTCAATCTTCTTTGCTTCCTGCACTCTGGTGTGGGGGTCTGGTGAGTTGGATCGGATCTCTGGAGTGTCTTTACAGGTTCAGCAAATATTTCAACTGATTCGGCCTTTCCACAACGATTCACTTGAAATGGGGAGCAGGTCTCCTGGTATTGGGGTTCCGCAGCTCTAGAAACTCCTACGACCTCGGAAGATGGCTCAATTGAACGTTAGTCTTGGTACTGGTTGTTCCGACCAGCCACAGGCGAAGAGTCCTCTTCGGAGCTCCACTGTTGCATAGAAAACAGTCAGGACAGCAGTGGTTGCTTCACAGCGTTTCAAAGGGTCTTCAGGTGTCTCTGGTCATCTTAGATTGCTTCAGCTTCCGGTGGTCCACTTGCTTTTCACTCCAGAAGCCTCACCTTTTATACAGTTCCAGCACACACTCCGCTGCAATCTCTCAGCATTATTCAGAAAGGAGCGTTTGGCTGTCTAACCGGGACAGCCAGACTCCCTGTGGGAGCTGGTCCTATTCAGGCACCCTGGCAGACAAAGGGTGGAAGACTCCTCTCCCACTTCCTGCCTGCCCAGACAATCTGGATCCTAGGCGCTGATACCCAAGGGTTCCCGCCTAAGGCAAAACACACACTGACCTCCCCCTCCCGGAATGGTAGAACGGTTAACAAATGACAACCACGGTAGTAATGGTGACAAAAGAAGGGAGGCACCAAGTTGGTACTTGGGTGCCCCTATTGTGCACTACTGAGGTTATGGACATAGCCTGCGGTATACAAATTACACGATAGTTGGTAGAACAGTACTGCCACCAGCCATAACTAGGATATTGTCTTTGTAACTGGATAGCGAGAAGTGGATACTAGGTATCCCTTTGGCACACTATTGAAGGTGGTATATGAGTGTGCCAATCTTGAGTTTTGGGAGAGATACGAAGTATCTCTCATCCTTAAAAACGGTAGTTACCCAGGGGCTGCACAAGACACCCTAGGAGGATTCCAGCAGTGGAACTGGGTGAACTGGGCGAGAGGCCTCCCAATCACAGCAAACACCCCACACTTCGCAGGAATCCCAAGAGACTTCAGGTATGTACATACCCATGCCAATACAGTACCTCAGCATTGAAGATTTGCTGCAGATCCTGAAGTTGTCCTGCTGCAAAAATACCCGGTCAGTGGAGTCCTTGTCGTGTTGACTGAAAACAGTACCTTAGAAGAGACTTGCAGCAGGGATCAACGGAGAAGGCTCTAGGCAAGGTTTGCCTCGTGGCTGGATGCCGCACACTGGATTTGGCGCCTTTTTAAAGGAGCACAGAAGAAGACAGAATATCGCAGTCAGATTATCGTTGTTACAAAGGTCCAGCACTCTGAGGGGACTTTTCGGACTCTATTCATGCCTCTGGAGATACAGCAGGATGCCCATGTTTAGCGAGATTTGGAATTTGAAAGACTGTGCACTGCACAATGGCTCAAGGTCCCAGGGTACTGGGGTATTGTAGCCCTGCAAGGTCACAGCAAGGCGTGGGATGGTTCAACATGCAGATCGCCTTGAGTCTAGTGGGTCCCACCAGGCTCTGGGTCAGGGTCGTCATTTTTGGAGTCCACGGGTCAATGGGAAGGAAGGGCTGCAGCAGGCTCAGGTTAAACAGCTGGCTCTCTGCTCGCTGGAAATAGTCTCAGCCACGTTTCCTTTATCCTCTTCGGTTCCAGTGGTCGACTTCTCTTCAGCTTCCAGGTTCGGGGTATATAACAGGAATTTGCAACACAACTTCTGCATTCTCTCCCTGCATTTTACAAGGGGCGGCCTGGTTGTCCAATTGGGACAACCAGCCCCCCACTGGGATATGTCCCCATTCCGGCAAGTAGGAAGACAAAGGGCTGTGGAGTTTTGGACTCCTCCCTCGCTTCACAGACAGACTGGAACCTGGGCGGGGAGTCCAGGGGACTCCTGCCAAAGATAAAACATAAAGGAATTTCCTGCCCTGGGGGTGGGGAGGAGCAAGAAAGGGCAAACACTAAAATGGCGAAAAAAGAAAACCGGGGCCATTTTGGTAAAATGAGCACCCTTGGGTGCCTTTACTACAGCCGTGAACACAGCCCGCGGAAAAGGTGCACCAAATTAATAAAAGGTATCACTGCCACCAGCCATTGCAGGTAAGCTTGTCCCTGTAACAGAATGGTTAGTGTTGGTGTGAAAGGGGATGCATTGTATCTCCCCAGCAATCCACATAAGGTGGGGTGTGCCATTTTCAACAAATAAAATGTAAAAGGTATCCAAAGATCCTTGCTACCCTTGGAAACTGTAGTTTTCTCAAGGTTGGCCAGAGAAAGTTTAAAAGGGGAGCCCCTAGTGCAACCCAGCAACAATAGACGCTTATTGCCAAAAGGTTGTTAGAGGATAACTTTAAAAAGGCACTATGGAGGGTCTAGAAACTGACACCCATAAACGGAGTTAAAGATTAGGTGAGTGTGGAAAAAGGTTCCCACTCACTGAGGTATTAATGATATCCCACTAGAAAACCAAAATGCTCTGGGGTTGAACCAGGAAAGGAAGATTTACCATTTCTATGAAAATCGTAGCTAATGCACTGTTAGTAAATTGGTGCCATGGGCATTGCCCTCCATATTTTGCAAAGATAGTTTGGATATCGGCTCCCAACCAGACTCTGCATTTGGGAAAGCCATCTTGAGGCACCTCTTTGCTTGAAGTAGTCTGTAAGATTACCTCCTCTCATTTAGGGTAGCGTTATCTGCTACACAGTAGGAGTAAAGTGTGAAAAGGACGTAGGAGTAAGGAAGAGCTACTCACCATAGTGACTACTGCATTCCTAGTACCCAGTCCCTTTTCTCCATAGGTCCTTCCCTCCTGCCTCCTAATCTATCTAGTGCAGCTAGCAACATCACGTCTGACGCATAAAAAAGGGGACTGGCAGGCGGAGCTAGTGACGCATGGTATCTCCTGTTTGTGCGTGCCTGTAAATTAAGAAGGAAGCACTTTGTGTGTTTTGCGGTCCTGTCCCCTTTCAGGGACTCTGGAGTAGGAGTAGAGTAGTCACTATGGTGAGTAACTTTTCCTTTCATTGGCGCCATTGGATGATAAGCCAATGCATAGCCATAACTCGATGCTACAAGGTTTTTCTACTGCACACTTCATTACTGTGTTGGTCCTAAGACATCACTACCCTGTCTTAGAAATTGGTTTCTGATGCTTGTTAATCTGCTTAGAATCACATGCTGTGCATATAGTCCGACATCCAGTGGTAACCGCGGAGTATTGCATCTTGTCTTTCGGGGACGGAAAGGGGACGTCGGCATAGGCGTGTCTGTAACACTATCCCTATCGTGACGTGTAGTGTACCCAAAATCCCTCACGCGCAGAGGTCCCTCAGATTGTTTTTTTCCCGGCCAGATAACTGTTCGCCCTATAGCAGAGCTCTTACAGAAAGAGCCATTGTATCTTATACCGACTTGTTGATTATTCCCCATTAAGTCACTTCAGTCACAAGAACAGCTTCGAAGATTGCGGGGGATTCGTCTACGGCGGTGGATTTTGGCGCCTAAGATCCGGCGGCAGTGCTTTGCACGTGGTCGGGCCTTCGGGCCGACATTTACAGTAGGGAGAGTGGGGTCGGGGTGGCCATATTTTCGGTATGTCTTTCCTCCTTTACGCTCTTTACCCTTTTGGTCTGGTCATCTTCCCCTTTGCTATGGAAAGGGCTCCTTTTAGATTCTGCCCTAAGTGTAGGGTCAGATATCCTTTGAAAGACGAACACTGGACGTGCAATGCCTGTCTCCCCTTAGATCACGACGAAAAGCGGTGTGCGGCCTGCAAACTCCTTCGGCTTAAGACCCTTAAGGAGCACCGTGTAAAGCCATTGGCCGCGTGCGATATGTCGCGGGTGGAACCTCCTTTTTCCCCCACCGCCACAACCGCTGAGAGTGACTGGGGCACCTCGGATGACCAAACATCCGTTGCGGATGTAATAGACCACGAGGCGGACACTTCTAGGTCCGCCATGCCCGTCCCTGACACTTTAAGGCCTGACTCTGGTCTCGCTTCAGGGACAACACCCAGCGACGGGGGCGTACAAACGCATCTCAGTAAGCATACAACCCCCACATCGGTTTCGACATCCTCGTCGAAAAAGGTGAAGGCGCCAACAGGGCCGTCGAAAATTTCGATGGGTTCCTCGGATCGTACAGATCCAAAGCCTTCCCCACATCCGCAGCAGTGTCTTGCGACTGGGCAATCAAAAACAAGTAAGGGCGCTACTTCAAAAACCTCACATGTCGAAGTGCGGAAATCCGACACTGCGACAGTCCTGAAGGCCGCGGTAGGCCCGAAAGTTACCACTAGGCCTCTAGTCGAAAAACCGACCGCTAGGCCCTCTAACGCTGCGGAAGGTAATACACCAACAGAGCAATTATCTCATGTCGATTCAGCGATTATCGAAGACCGCATCGAGAGGATTACGGCAGCGGTGGGACTTATCCCGGTTCCGCATAAAATCATGGGGCAAGCCGCGGACAAATATTCGGATGCGGTTTGGGACCCCGATTCTCAAGATGCTTATGAAGATGGTCATGAGCCTCTTTCCGACACCCTAAGACTCTTTTTAGCACCGTAGGGCGGAGGACAACGTTTTCCCACCCGTAGGCCCGCTTGGGTCCTCTAAATGGACTAGAGAGAAATTAGAAGATGTATGGACTGGCTGGAGAGGATTCAGTTTTTCCTGTTCATCCATCCCTGAAAAGGTCTTGTGGAGAGCCTAACACTCAATCTTTTAATTTTCAAGATCAACCTTCTGTCCCCATCCAGCAGGAAGACATTGTCCACATGGACACCTATAGGGACATTTGCAATGAAGAGGAAGACCACTTCTTTTCTACAGAATTATGAAGAGGAACAGCAGGGTGCCACAGACAATTGGGCAGAAACCCAGCAGGAGGGTACGGACCCATGAATATTGCCACATCAAGCTCAGGACACTGATGTTTTGTGTCTGGATTCCCCTCCGTCCACTCCTGCTCGCCAAGATCGCCTGTAGATGACCAGATGGCCTTCAACTCTGTGTTGAAAAAGGCAGCTGAACACTTCAAAATCTCTACTCGGGAGGCTCTGCTTGAACAGGATTTTGTGGAGGATATCCTTAAGGAAATGCCTCCATCTAGCCAAGCTATTCCCCTACTTATTCCTTCAAGAGAAGGTGGGCTCCCTCCTTGGTGTCACCAGCTCAGACTGGAGCAGTGAACCCAAGAGTGGAAGAAATTGTTTCGACTGTCTCCTTCCGACCCTCTATACGTTAGGGGGCACACCATGCCAGATTCTCTGGTAGTGACTACCACCCGAAAGAGTGCAGGGGTACCCCTTGCCACTGGGGAGGTACCTCCGGACAAAGAATCCAAAAGGATGTATGCTCTAGGCAGACGAGTCAACTTGGCTGCCACATACACACATGGATAGCTAATAATGCTACGCTATTGGCAAGTTATGCTGACGCTCAGTGGGACCTACTCCAAGAAGGCCTCCAAGAGGTTCCAGAACCAGTCAAGTCCAAGCTTCTCTCTATTGTCGTCGAGGGAAGACAAGTGAACCAGAATATGATTAAAAACACCCTGGACACGGCTGAGACAGTAGGCAGGTCTCTGGCCCAAGGCACCCTAGTCAAAAGACACGCTTGGCTGCGTACCTCAGGGTCAAACCCGAAACGCAGGCCTCTCATCAATAAGCCTATTGAGGAAGCTAACCTCTTTGGGAAAACGGTTGATTAGGCCTTGGAAATAGCCAAGAAAGAGCATGAGACTCTTAAGTCCCTACAACAGATCACACAAAGCCCCCCCCCCCCCACTTTAGAGAGGTAATAACTCTCGGCGGTCCTTTCGAGGGTAGTCCCGTGCAGGTCAACACAACTATGGGACCGGGAATTTCAACACAGGACAAACTTCAGGAAACCCTGCATACTACCCTTCAAGGGGTCAGCGATGTGGCAAAAACAGAGGTAGAGGCACCAATCCTAGAGGAGCCACAGCCTCTGTTGAGAAATGACCACCAAATCCAGGTCCCCTCCCATGTCACCCCGGTCGGGGGGCAATTAACATCTTTCCTCGCGGCATGGGAGTGGATAACTTCAGACCAGTGGGTCATAAAGACGGTCGCCCACGGCACCTTTCACCGGGGTGATCCTGAATCAAGAGGTGGAAGCGCTGCTGGGAAAGGACACCATAGAAGCTGTCCCTATCCTTTGGGTAAACGAGGGTATTTATTCAGTGTACTTCCTTTTACGCAAAAAGGACCTCACCATGCGCCCTGTTCTAGACCTGCGCCCAGCAAACAAGTTCATAAAACCCCAGAAGTTTTGCATGGTAACACTACAGGAAGTGATCCCACTGCTGAAACAGGTTCATGATAGAGGGCAGTCCTTGCCAATTCAAGGTACTCCCCTTCGGTATTGCCTCAGTGCCAAGGGTGTTTACCAAGGTCCTGGCAGTGGCTGCAGCACACCTTCGCAGACTATCCGTCCCAGTTTACCCTTACCTCGACGACTGGCTCATCACAGGGGACTCGTACAACACATGTTTTTCGAACACCCAAAAAACAGTAGATCTTCTCTTCAGTTTGGGTTTCGTAATTTGTAATTTGTTTTATTTATACCGCGCACCATCGGGCCCATAGGCATCCGGGCGCAACTTGTGAAGAGTTACATACAGAGCATATAAACATACATAATATTAAGCAAGGGCATATCTACATGCATAATATTAGACATAGAGACAAAGTGTACAGCAGGTTAGATAAGTGGGCCGAAGCTAATAGGGCTGTGGTGTGCAGAGCTAGTTTCAATGCTGATTGAAGAGCCTTGATTTTGTTTTGGACTTGAATGCATTAAAGGAGTCTTCAGATCTGATGGTGATGGGGAGGGCATTCCATAGCTTGGAGGCAAGGACAGGGAAGCTTGTGCCCCCTGCTTTTTGAAGTTTGAACCTAGGGATCGATAAGCAGTAGGCCTGGGCGTTTCTTTGAGGTCGGGTAGGCGCATGGCGCGCTAGCCGGTTGCAGAGATATGGGGGGGTGGCCTTGTTGGCCAAGCATTTGTGCGTGAGGCAAGTGCTTTCAGTGAGTTTCTCTGTTTGACGGGTTGCCACTGTAGATTGGTTCTGGATTCTGAAATGTGGTGGCTCCGAGGGAGGTATAAGGCAGCTCTGATAGCGTTGTTCTGGGTGACTTGCAGTTTATTCAGGTTCTCTTTGCTAGTTCCTAGGAAGAGGGCGCTACCATAGTCGATTTTAGACATAATGAGGGTTCTGGCTAGTGTAACACTATTCGGGGTAGTCGGGAATGGCCTGCAGGCTGCGATGAGTTTGCTGGTGTAGGCAGATCTGACTGCATTTGTTTGTCGAGATAGGGATAGGGTGGCATCAAGGTAGAAGCCTAAGGTTTTTGTGTCTTTAGAAACTTGGATAGTATTGCCATCAATGATAAACGACTGTTAAGACGGCTCAAGTTTGCTAGGGCGTTGCGTACTGCCCCGGATGAGGCATAACTGGTGTTGGGCCATCCAGGCTTGGATGACCAGGTAGATGTCATTCAAGGCCTTGGTATCAACTAGGTGGTCTCCAGTGATGGGAATGAGTATCTGGGTGTCGTCGGCGTAGTTTGTGTAGGAGACACTCAGATAGTCAAGTACATCAAAGAGAGGTTTAGTAAAGATATTATAGAGTGTGGGTGACACGCAAGAACCCTGAGGGACGCCACAGTGAATAGGCGAGGGATCTGCAGCTGCGGACTGAGAAAAGACCCGCATAGATCTATTGCTTAGAAAGGATTTGATCCAGGCCGTGGCTGAAGGAGAGAAGTGGGCAGCAGAGTGTAGGTGCCTGCATAAGATTTGGTTATTGACCAGATCGAATGCCGCAGAGAGGTCGAGGAGAAGCAACATGGCTAGTTTGCCCTGGTCCTTCAAGACTTCTATTTGTGTTTTGAGATCTATTAGAGCCGTCTCAGTCCCGTGTCTGGGACAGAATCCGGATTGTCTAACACCTAGAAGATTATTGGATTCCAGGTAATCTTGGATCTGCAGGTATGCTGCACGGTCCAGGATTTTGAGCAGGAACAGGACAGTGGTTATGGGTCTGTAGTTAGTGGGTATGCTTGGGTCTAAGGAGGGTTTTATAAGCAATGGGATCACCCATGCATCCTTAAGGTTGTCAGGGACAATACCTGTTTTAAAGGATGAGTTGATAAAGGCCGTGATGAATGGTGCCAAATCGTGGGCAGATTCCTTAACAATGGGAGCGGGGCATGGATCACCTTAGCAATTGGAAGGCTTGATCCTTGAGATGATGTTTTTCACCTCTGCGATGGTAAGCGGTGAGAAGGCAAAAGGTTTAGAATTAGGTGGGTCAAGAGAGGGGGTCCGAGTATGGGTGGGCGGGCGATAGTCGAACTGGACAATCTTGTTTGTTTTTAATTTTGGATTGTAGCAAAGAGATTTTATTCAGTAAGGCTAACTGAATGTTGGCACACCATTTACTAAGTGTCAGGGGGGGTGGCTGGAGTTTCAAGATCTTTTAGGATCTTAGAGTTCCTTAGTGTTTGTCAGCTTGCAGGATACGTTTTTTATTTATTTATTTTTTTGCAGCGATAATGGCTTCTTTGTAGATGAGCGATGCAAGGGTGAAGCCGTCTTTATGCACATCAGAACGGTGAGTTTTCCAACGGTTTTCGGCACAGCATTTAGCTTTGCGGAGCACTCTTAACTGTGGTGTGAACCAGGAGTTAAGGTGTGCACGTGGTTTAGCCTTCCTGAGTTTGATGGTGGCGATAGTCTATAGCCGTGAGCATGCTACGGTTATCTGCTAGGGCAGTGGGTGTTACGCTCACCTGGTATCCACTGGGACACCACCCAGCCGGGTTACTCGCTGGTATGCTTCTCAGCTTTGCCCTGATGTGGTCTGCGAGGAAGGTTCTGCCTGAAAATGCAGGAGGACTGTGTTCAAGACTGACCGACTGGGGTAAGTATCCTCCCTCCACCCCTGTATGATTTCTGTCCCTCTGGTGCCCTCTCCTCACCTTGTGGTAGAATTGGGTGTGCTCTCCATCCTGCCTTCTTTGCAGGGGCGCGTTGTCTTTCATGGGCGAGTGCGGTCCAGTTACTTCACTGACGCCGGCCCGTTTGATATTGTTCAGGTAGGTCTTATTGCTGTTCTTTAGTTTTGTAGCTATCCTGCATGCCTTTCTTTGTTTAAAATGTCTTTTTTCTCCCTTAGGTATGCAGAGTTTCAACGCAGCGAACTGGCTTGGTTGAGCCCGCTGGTAAATGATGGAGCATTAAGAGCGCTATGATGCGGTAAGTAAGCGCTATGCGCAGCGCTGTTAAGTCTTGCCTGTGCTAACCTGTGTCTTCCTTCCTTGTAGGTTGCGGTGTTCTTCAGCGTGAGTGCAATGTCTGGAGTGGTGCCAGCTGAGAGGCGACCAGCCAGGTAAGCCTTTTGAGCAGTTGGTAATTTGTAAATGTCTCTACTGCTTTCTTTTATGTTGCCTCTATCTTCCTCTTCGAGTGGATTGTGTCCTCCAACGTATTCCTCATCTTTGATGTTATTCCATCCAGCTCAGCTGCTTTTGTCATTCCATCCAGCTCAGCTGCTTCGGAAAAAATTTTTTGGCAGAGGGCGGCGTGCGTCGATGTCGTCGAGTTGATGGTCCCTCGAAGGCCTCCGTCGAGGGTGACATCATCGGGTGTATAAGTAGCACGCGCTGCGCCCGTTTACCTCAGTTCCGCTTTTCCGCAGTGTACGTTGCTTCGGAGAATCGGCGCGCCTCGAGTTCTGCGAAGAAAAGGTAAATAGCGAAATATGTCTTAGTCATCGACGCCGACCACGACCCCGAAATCGTGCTTCAAGAAATGTAAATCGTGCGGCTCAATGTCGATACCGAATAGCACCGAGAGTGTTTATGGTGCCTTGGAGAGGGCCACGACATGGAAGCCTGCATGAAGTGTCAATCGATGACGGGGAAAGCCTTACGAGAGAGGAGGGGAAAACTGCAGGTAGGTCGTAAATCCGACCGAAAAGCCTCTAGCGTTGAGTCGAGGTCCCGTGAGGAGAAATCTCCTCGACGCGAAAGGCATCGGTCGGGGTCCCGAAGCGATTCCCATCGCTTGTCGTCTTTGACAAAAAAATCAAAGAAACGACGCCATAGATTCCCCTCGACTTCGTCTTCGGACCAATCCACAAAAATGATGAAATGTCCCACAAAACATTAATCATCCGAAGAATGGGAAGCTTTTAGGATGAATATGTTGGGAGGTTTTTGACAAAGCGAAGCCTCGGTCCGCAACTTCCTCGGAAGCCGGCCGGGAGCGCCATCGCTCCGACACTCGCGCCCGGGTGATCGAAAGAGGAAGGCTAGAGAACCATCTAGGACTTCGAGCGAAAAAAGCCGCTCGAGTCGACCGATCGAGGTCACCGACACCATCCGAGACCGAACACACCTCGAAGGGCAAGTCCTCGAAGGGTGCCTCGACGACCTCAAAGTCGGATAATACGTTGAAGTTATCGACTCCTTTGTCGACATAGACGCTGAAGCCCTCAACGCCGAAACTTCCAGCTCGACAAGATCAGCTAGGAAGAGAGCAAGAAAAGGCAAAAGCACCTGGGTTGCATTCAGGACCCAGTAGCGCTCCTCCTATACCACCCCCAGAGAAGGTTTTTAAGCCTTTACTTAGGAAGGAGTTCTTCAAATCCTTGACCTCAATTTTTGAGGAACAAGAAAAATCTGATGAAGAAAATGTTCCCTTTGGCCTTGAATTTGGTACTCCAAATGTTCCTGAATGCCTGATTTCAGAGGAAAGCAGGATGAAGGATTCGGTGGAATCATTACACAATGCAAGTGGTATTGATACGTCCCCAGAGAACAAATTTGGTAGACCAGAGCCAGGTGAACATGCTAATCCATCAGATCGTCAGTTAATGACTAAGGTTGTGGATTATTTGGGCTGGGCCAGGCCTCCAGCCCAATTTGTCCAAGATGATTTTACAGACATATTGGACCATGGTCCTACTGAAGACCCAATTCTACCTTTCCATGTGGACTTACAAAATAGGGTGGCCAAAAATTGGGAGATGCTGGATTCTATTCCTCGAGTGAATAAATCCCTTACCTCAAAATACACCCCTGCCAGTAGCCACCCCAGCTATCTGTCTAAGCATCCCTCTCCAGAATGTTTAGTTATACAGGCAGCCACATCTTCAAACAAACTTGCGTACCCATCTATCCCTACAGACAGGGAGGATAAGCGTATGGATGGCTGGGCAAGGAAGGTATTTTCAGCCGGGAGCATGGCATTAAAATCCGCCAACTCCACCTGTGCCTTGGCAAAGTTTTCGTACACTCTTTGGGAATGTATTGCAATGGCGGCGGAGCACATACCAGAAGGGGAAGAAAGGGAAGGATTCCTAACCATTGTTAGAGATGGAAAGGAAGCTATGCAGGAATCCCTTGATTCTGGTTTGGACACTGTTGATAGTGTGAGCAGGTCCATGGCCACTAGCACGGTAATGCATAGATTTGCAAGCCCGCTGCCAAATCATTGGGAGCTGCTATCAGGCAACCTCAGTCCTTTCGTGTGACAAATCAATCTTGGAGGGGACGATCCTATCATTACTACACCTCATATGGAAAGGCGAGAGGAATGGTCAGTCAAAGGGGCCAAAGAAAGGCCACTCAGGGTGGACGAGCAAGACGTGTGAAGCCAGCTCCAGCTACAGCCTCTTTGCCATCAGCTGTTGCAGCAACCGCCACAAAACCACTTTGAGGACTTGCATCACAAGACACCTGTAGGAGGCAGGCTGTCACAACATCTGCAAGAATGGCGAGCCATTACTCGCCAAGGAAGGCAGTAACCTTGGGCTATTATTTCTAACGCAACCTCAAAGCAATCCACCAGGGAGACACCCGTTAAAGTCATTGAATCCACTGCTACAGCAGGAAGTTCTTCTCCTGCTGGAGAAAGGTGCAATAGAACCAGTACCTGCAGTGGAAAGGAACAAGGGATGGTACTCGCCATATTTTTTTATCCCCAGAAACGACGGAGGATTGAGACCCATCTTGGACTTAAGAAACTTGAACACGTTCCTCAGGAAGGACAAGTTCAAGATGGTTACCCTTTCTCAGATCCTTCAGGCCCTTCAACTTCAGTACTGGTTGGTGTCATTGGACCTCCAGGATGCTTATTTTCATGTGCCGATTCATCTCGAGCACAGAAAATAACTGAGGTTCGTGGTTGGCGACTCACACTATCAGTTTTGAGTCCTACCATTCGGATTGACCTCCGCCCGAGGGTCTTCACCAAGTTAATGGTAGTGGTGGCAGCGCACCTCAGGAGAGGGGGATGTATGTCTACCCCTACCTGGACGATTGCTTGATCAGGGCGCGTTCTGCCGAACAAGCACTGGATCATCTGAAAGTCACCTGCCACTTCCTCCACAAACTGGGCTTCTCCCTCAATTTCAAGAAGTCGCAAATGACACCTTCCCAACAGCTTCAGTACATAGGAGCTGTATTAGACACATCCTTGGGAAAGAGCTCGCCTCCCAAGTCGAGGGCTCAAGACATTCTCCAGATGGTTTACAAAATGCCAAAAGTCTCCAGGATTACGACTTTTTAAGGTTGCTCGGCCTCATGGCATCCTGCATCTTCCTGGTGCCAGAGGCACGCTTGAGGATGAGATCCCTTCAGTGGGCGTTAAAGACTCAATGGTCCCAGTTCTCAGGTGAAATGACGATCTTATCCAGATTCCGAACAGGGTTCGACAGGACCTTCTATGGTGGACTTGTACAGAGAACATCATAAAAGGGGAACCTTTTTGGCAACCATGGCCGGAGATCACAGTAGTGACGGACACCTCACTCATGGGGTGGGGAGCTCATGCCAACGATCTGACAATCAGCGGTCGTTGGTCTCCATCGGAGTCCAAACTACACATCAATCTTTTGAAGCTGAGAGCAATTGGACTAGCGCTGAAGGCTTTCCTGCCATCTATCAGAGAAGAATGTCCTGATAATGATGGACAACATAGTGGCCATGCATTATCTAAACAAGAGGTGGTGTAGGGTCACTACCTCTGTGCCGAGAGGCAATGCAACTCTGGTATTGGGCAATTCAAGGAGAAATCTCTTTAACGGCAGTTCACCTAGCTGGGGAAGAGAATGACGGCAAATGCTTTGAGCAGGCAGAGCACGGTGTCCCACGAATGGGAACTGGCTCAGGAAGTCATTCTAGAGATCTTCTCCCTTTGGGGAACCCCTCAGGTAGACTGATCTGCGACCGGTACCAACCGAAAGTGCCAAAAGTATTGCTCAAGGGAATTTCCCCCAAGAAGAGCCCTAGGGGACGCGTTTGTGGTGGAGTGGAATTTCCCGCTACTGTAGGCGTTCCCTCCGATTCCCGTCATTCCTCAGGTCATCAGGAGGTTGAGACGGTTCAGGAGCCGAATTATCCTAATTGCCCCGGATTGGGCCAGGAGAACGTGGTACCCGGACCTTCTAGACATGTCCATCTGTCCTCCAGTAAGTCTTCCTCAGAGAGAGAACCTTCTCTCTCAAATGGAAGGTCAGGCTCTTCACCCAGAGGTCAAAAGGCTCAACCTTCATGCTTGGTATCTGAAAGGCTGAGATACAGGGATTGGAACCTTCCAGATGACATTATGGAGGTGTTGCTTTCGACAAGAAGGCCAGCGACAGTCTCTATACCGTTGCCGTTGGTAAAAGTTTTGCAACTGGTGCAGAGAAAAGAATGTCGATCCTTTTCTATGTTCTATCCCGGAAGTACCATCTTTCCTTCTGACCTTAGCACATAGAGGTCTGAATATTGGAACAATAAAAGGTTACCTTGCGGCGCTTTCCATCTTCAATCGCTCGTCGGAAGAATGCTCCTACTTCAAAATTCCTATTGATAATACAATTCTTAAAAGGACTCACAAATGTTTCCTCCTCACCCATTTCAAGTACCGATTTGGGATCTCAATTTGGTCTTAAAATTCTTAATGTGTGCTCCTTTTGAACCGCTGCACACGTGCCCACTGAGATTGCTAGCATGGAGAACTGCTTTTCTAGTTGCCTTAACATCTGCAAGAAGAGTGGGCGAATTGCAGGCACTGTCTTCTGAGCCACCCTATAATGTTATACTGTGTTCCATAAGGACAGAGTTGTTTTGAAGGTCAAACCCTCTTTTTTGCCAAAAGTGGTATCTGAGTTTTACTTAAATTAAAAAATAGTGCTTACAGACTTTCTATCCTCCACCCCATCCTAGTAAGGAGGATGAAAGACTCCACAGGTTGGATCCAAAAAGAGCTTTAAGCTTTTATCTCTAGGCTATCTAGGCTTAGATTGGATAACCAACTGTTTATTGGCTACACAAGAAAAAGATTGGGTCAATCAGTAACAAAACGGAACATATCACGTTGGATTGTCCTTTGCATTTCAGAATGCTACAGACTGGCGGGGTAAGACCCACCAGAAGGTTTAAGGGCTCATTCCACCAGGGGCATCGCTTCGTCTACAGCCCTGCAAAGAGGTGTTCCTATAAAGTCCATTTGTGAAGCAGCTACTTGGTCATCGCTGCATACTTTTTCAAAATTCTACAACCTAGATGCTTCCCAAACTAAGGAGTTAAATTTTGGCAGAGCAGTTCTATACTCGACCATCTTAAAAGAAAAAAAAAAGAAAAAATAATCCCTCCTCCATAAGGATTGTCCTTACTGCTTTGGGAGTCTATCAAAGATGAGGAATATGTTGGAGGACACAATCCACTCGAAGAACAAGTTACTTACCAACTGGTAACGTTCTTTCAATTGGATGTTCCTCCAACGTATTCCTCATCGCCCTCCCAACCTACGCCTCTGTAGATTTTTTCCCGGGCTATTGCCACTCCAACTCTCACAAGGCAAAGTACCTGTCTACCGACAGTCTGCATAGTGTAAATCCATAACAAAAGAGGGGGAAAAACAGAACTGAGGCAAACGGGCGCCGCGCGTGCTACTTATACACCCAATGACGTCACCCTCGATGGAGGCCTTCGAGGGACCATCGGCGCCCTCTACCAAATTTTTTTTTTCCGAAGCAGCTGAGCTGGATGGAATAACATCAAAGATGAGGAATACGTTGGAGGAACATCCAATCGAAAGAACGTTACCAGTTGGTAAGTAACTTGTTCTTTCAGGTCGTTCTGCCCGGGAGGCGTGCAGATTCGAGGAAGCTGTTCTCAGTAGCTGCGAGTGTTTAAAGATGAAGACTGCAGGTAAGATGCTGCTGCTAATGATGTTCCTTTTGTCTCCTTGTAGGTTCTGCTTCTCCGAGGTTCGAGGGAATAGCTGGACACGGTGAGCGTCACGTTGCAAGCTGCAGTCTTCGGGTGTGGTTTAAATAGCCCCAACTAAATAGTCCAGGTAAAGTAGTCCCTAGGCTGCCACACCCAAAAGACTAGACCACATAGCTTGGTTCTTAGGAAACAAGCTATGTGGATGCATCCATGTTAGCTGACAATACAATAAAGTAGTTCCCAAGCACATTGTTTTTCATGTTGAATGAGCCTGGCGCCATAGGCGCCAGGACTGGCACCATGAGGGCTTTTGAAGAGTATGCCAGGCTCTAGAGGCCCGAGTCCTGACTCCACCTGGCCAATGGGTTTGCCAGAGGGGGTTTTGGGCGAGGGTCGTGACAGTGGGATCATTACAGGAGTCAGTGGCAGCATTAAGAGATGGGAGTAGTAGCGGGAGGAGTTTCTCCTTGGTTATGTCCCTTTTATTTCTAGTGGGGAGGGCTGGGGCTATCGGAGTCGGGACATGGGAGGTGGCTTCAATATTAAAGGTGATGATGTGGTGGTCGGACCACAAGCAAGGGGGTATTGGCAAGGACATTGATATTGCAGTTGGAGCAGACTAACCAATCAAGGTTCCTGCCCTTGGTATGCGTAGGCTCTTGAATGTGCAGGGTGAAACCAAAGTTGGTTAGAGCGTTTTCTAGGTCCAGTGCATTGGGATCTTTTGGGTCACCAAGACCCAGATTAAAGTCGCCTAGAAGGATAATTTGAGAGTTGGTTTTAGTATTGTCGAGGAGGAGGGTGGATGTTTCGTCGACAAAAGATGGTGCAGGGCCTGAGGGCCTGTAGATAAGGTGGAGGGTGGCTGTTTGATTAGGCATTAGTGAGAGTTTAACTGAGTAATTCAGCTGACTCAAGTTTGGGGTAGGTCGACACTCTTAGATCGAGGGTGTTTTTATGGATGATGGCCACGCCACCACCTCTGGCTTGGGCCGTGGTGCGGTCACATCGCGTGATCTCATAGTCGGATGGTAAGGCAAGGGACAGAGGGGCCGGATGCAGCATGTAGCCAAGTTTCAGATATGGCAAAGTCCAGATCTGAGGATGTGATGAGGTCGGCAAAATCTAGTGCGTGCGCTGAGAGAAATCTGGCGTTGATAAGGGCGCCCTTGATGAGAGGCGGTTTAGCCTCTGTGTTAGGCAGAAACCTGTGCAGTTCCCTCTGGGATCACTGCAAAAGATTTAGGACTTCAGGTGTTTGGCAGTAAACCCACTTGGTAGCAGTCCGTACCACACAGATTCACTTGGTAGCTGTGGCTGAGCAGTCAGACTTCCCTCAAGAAGAGTTAGGCAGTATACAGAGTATTCACAATAGGTCAAGAGAACACAATCGAACAAGTAAACGCTGACCAGGGCTTGGTGTAAAAGAGATACAATTATTTATTTAAAAACCACATCTAGAAAAACACACAGGCACTAATGGTAAGCAATTCAAAAACAGTCACTAAAAGATATACACTCCCTTAAAAGAATATTAGACAAGTCTTAAGTAAAGCCCCACTTATTTTCAGACAGCAGTGAGCGCTTAACGTAGATGGCACTCTAATAGTTCGTATTTAAAAGGGAGAGAAAAGCAGAGAACAAGTTGAAACGGATCCCAACACTTTTACAAGAACATAACGAGAGAGGAAGGCAAAGTAAAACCGTGAAGTTAGAGTTCAATAGGCCGAATCCACTTTAAGAGGATCAAACGAAATGTGTCCAAGGTCACACAGTTGCAGTGCACAAAAGTCTTGTAACGGTTCAGAAAGGAGTTGGACCAAAGAAAGGGACCAGTTAGAGGGTCAAGGCGGCCAGCCCAGTCCAGAAGGTTAAGGGGTTATTATTACCTTGTAGCAATCTTTAGAAAGGGAGGCCTGGCGGACGCGGCACCTTAAAGTGGTGAGAACACTCCAGCGGGGGCAGTTGTTCCTGGCAGCGGATGCAAGTCGGTGCTTCGTCCGGGGGAAGATAGGATCTCGTCGTGGAGGAAGACAGGAGTCTGTTGCACTGCCAGGGAAGAAACCAGCCGCTGAGTTTCTCGGGTACAAGGAGTGTTGATTCGCGGTTCAGTGGCTATCCGGCCGCCGGGGTGCTTGGCACGGGCAGTTCGACCACAAACCGGTCTGGGGTACGAAGAAGGAAGGTAAAACTGGTTGTGCCCACCAGTCAGGGGAAGAAGCCTCTCCAGCCGGGAGATCTTCTCTGTCGTCTGGAAGTGGTGAGTCGGTTCCGCAGGGCTCCACCGGTCTCGTCGTGGTAGGTCTGCTCAGCTTCTCCCTCGTCGGATTCTCGGGTCCTGTGGCGACTTCTGAAGTTGCAGTCCCCAAAGCCCTGCTTTTATGCAGCATACCCCCAATCACTCAGCCTAGCTGTCAACCAAACATGCTAAGTGGTGAGCCGGCCGGCTCACCACTTGGGCCAATCACACGAGTGCGACTTGAGTTACCAAGGTAACTCAGTCCAGGGTGCCTGAACCCCCTCCCTCATCCCCTGTGGTACCCAGACAGAGAGGCACCACTTTTGGAGGCTTCTGTGGAGAAGCCCGCCAAAAATTGGAACAAAGGGCTCGACTTGGGATGGAGTCACAGAAGAGAACACAAACGCCATTTTAGAATCGAATCCTGGCAAAAAATACCAACCGGTGAATTAATATTAATTAAACAAACAGGCGGTATGTTCGAGGCTATGAGAATTAAATAATTAAAGTTGGTAGCCTCGAAAAATGGGAAAATCCCATAGGAAAATATTTGCTGTCGAATATAACAAGTAGTTTCCACTGCCACCAGCCAAAACTCGATCAGGGGGGGACGGAGACGTGCCCCCTTGACTAACAGACCCCGGGGCAATCGAATTGCCCCGACCAGTACGTCCACAATATGATGGTTTGTACTGGTTTCTGTTAATAATTTGGGACTAGTAAAGCCAATGGTGACTTTACATGCCCCGGGAGACAGTAGTCGGTCCCAGGGTATGGAGTCTATGATGGGGTGTCACTATGACACCCCCTGTGTTACTGCACGGAGGGTGCTGTGTAACGCACATAGTAAAAACACATGAGACCCTATGGAGTAAAGGACCCCATAGCTCATAAAACACATTACTAGTCAAAGGAACACCATAAATCATGTCCAAGAGTGGAAGAAAGAGTCTCACGCTTGGCAGGAGGAAAAAAACAGACTCCAGAAATCCAGCAAAGCTGCTGGGGGACTCACTAGGTTAGGAAATTCAGCCTAAAGAGAGAATTCTCCCTAACCCTCTGTAGTAGGCGGTTTGCTGTTGATGGTTGGAGAGGGTGAGCACGGTGGTGTGTGTAGTGTTTGCTTGGAGATGTTACTACGGGTAGGTCGTATGCGGAATCTTGTGTCTAAGCTCTTGTTTCTGAAAGATACCAAGCAAGGTTGATTCAGAGTAGGTTTCCTAGCGAAGTGTTCCAACCAGAGGGCCGGGCCGTTGAGATACAGGTTGGTGTAGTTGGTGTAGTTGTTGTAGTGTGGGCCTTATGTTGGTGGTCACGGGGCCCATTGTAGGGATCACACTAGACAGAGTAAGGTGGAAGGTTGGGCTTAATAGGATCGGAGTGTCAAATGGCTGATTGATAGTCGGCCGTGGGGGAGGAGTGAATATCTGAGTGGCACTGACTGCCTGAAGGGGCAGGACGTAGTACAGTAAAAGGAGCGCCCTAAGGAGCATGGTGGTAGTGCACGACACCTAGGTGCAAGATGAGTCACACCGGGCGGCGGATGAGGTAGTGGGAGCACACTGGTGCTTAATCACTATGGATGCGACCATGAGCACAGGCTAATAGGCCACCTGAATTCGAGATAATCAGTATAAGCTAAAATCACTGTAAATGCAGGCAAGACACAGGCTAAGGGTGCTATAAATGCGAGTTGGTGTAAACATATGTCTAGCAGGACGGTACATGTGTATAATCGCAATCAAAGGTCATCAAGGGCAAAGTTCAGTGTAGCTGAGTACGCGTGCGGCATAGTTAGAACTTAATGCCGGGCTCAGTAGTGAGAACAGTAAGGCGTACCCATCACGAAGGGTAGAAACGGTTGTTGATGTACCGGACTTCCCGTATGATTGATCAACAGAGTGTATGCAGATGCAGTACGTTCATGTGCATGTGCAGACAAGTGGGTAGGTGAGGAACAGGCGGCCAGGGGCTGTTATGTAGCAGCGGAAAAGCTACGGTTACTGAGACTAGTAATTGCATGTGACATTGGACAATGTTAGTTGCCTAAGTGAGTTCGGGGGGGGGGTGGTGACAGTGGTCGGTGAAGATGCGGCTAACTGTTGAGAGCGACGTTCAGGGCAGCATAGAGATCAGCATCATTAGAGCTGACCTACCAGGGTTGCGCCGTGGATATGGCCTTCGCAGATTATGATGCGGGCGGCTCCTGCGGTTCCATGTGTAGAGGAGTGAACAGCGGAACAGTGTCCCGCGCCGTAGCGAAGGTGTGGACCGGGGCAGATAGGAGGAGCCTTTGGCTCACGGGCCTTAGGCGACTTGGGCCAGCTTCCACCTCCGGTTCTTGTTCCGGAAGGATATGTTAATGTGGTTGCTAAGCAACCAATGTAAACGCTGAGAGTATGTGTCTTTGGCGGCCATTTTACAGCGACGAGTCTCGTCGGATTCTCATTGCCTCAATTCTGCTCATTGGCGATGGGGCCCAGATTTATGGGCAAGGTGCCACGATGCCCTTCTAACGAGAAGAAATCCAGTCTAGTCCCCAGTCAAACAAAACAATTTCTGGGAGCTCTAATTCAGACGGAAGACTGTCTCGTCTTCCCCTCCAACGAGAGGGTTCAGAACCTGCTTTTTCAGATTCCTCAATATGTAGCCAGTCGGGAGGTGACGGTACGCAAGGCCATGCGCTTGCTAGGAATGATGGCGTTGTGCATATACCTGGTTCCCCACACGCGGCTGCGCATGCATCCCATGCAAGAGTGGCTCAACAGCCAGTGGTGTCAGGCCAGCGGACAATGGGAAGATCAAACCAGAACAATTTTATAAGATTCTAGTGAGAATGTCCTGTTTCTTGGACATCATGGACAAACACCCTGACCAATTAACAGCTCTTAGAGACACCTCAATCAGGGGCATCAGCAGAGCCACCCCCTACCAAAAAGTCTTGCCTTGAGCCACAGCCAAGCACCTCTGCTCTAAGCTCTCCGACCTCAGCATCCTACACCTCTCCATACAAAGACCCCCCTCTGGACTCGTATTATGACGCACAAACGGACCCAGGGTCTCAGGGGGGGACCTCTATGACCAGGACCAGTTTTATGGCATGTAGTACAGATATCAGGACCAGCCAGTAGCTGATTTGCTGGTTGACAAACTGCTACTAATGGCGGCGCTCAGGAAACGCAGGTCGACAAAGACTTTGTGGAAGATATCCTGCGGACATGAAGCAGCCAGCCAGTTTATACTCCCCCTGCAGTCAGTCCAGAGATGTATCCAACCATCCCTACTAACGCCTAATCTTACGAGGGCGGTCAAGCGGACCATAAAGAAGCTTTTCAGACCTGTGCCCACTGACCCCCCCCCCCCTGCATATTAGGGCCAGCTCAGACCAGATTCCCTAGTGGTCACCACCACCAGGAAAAGGGCAGGCAATCCCCTGGCGTTGGCAGAAGCTCCTCCAGACAAGGAGAGCATGAAGATGTATACGTTTGGGAGAAAGGTCGCCTCATATGCAGCATGCCAGACAAGAATTATTAGCTAGTTACAGATGCCACAAATGGGATGAGTTGGAACGCCAGATGGAAACTGTCCTAGAACCGCTAAAAGCTCAACTGCTTAAAACCATCTCGGAGGGCAAACAAATCTCGAACTGTATTCTGAAGAGCATTCTTGATGCAGCGGATAACGCAGGATGCATCATAGCCGAGGGAACGCTAATTAAGTGGCATGCCTGGCTTAGGCAGTTAGGGTTTAAGCTAGAGATTCCTCAGGCTGCTACTCAGGGAGTGGGACAATAAGGTGTGACCGAGACACGCTTACAATAAAGCAGTGATAGCTTGTACTCATTCAAAAAAGGTACTGTGTAATCCTAATTTACATAAGGATCAATTACTAGGTAGCTAATTGTTACACGTATAGAGCTTTACTAGTAACGACGATTGCTTTTTTCAGAACTGTTTGTTGATTTCTGCTTTTATGTAAATTAATTTTGTCTATTTGGGTATGTACTGATGAATTTTGTTGGTGATAAGATTTAGGTGATGGTTGTTTTTGCTGAATCCGGTGTGATTCGTTTTCATGTAATTTATCACTTGTTTTTTCCTTTTCTTTTTTCTTATTTGTGTTAACATTTGATACGTTTTTTATGTAGGCAATGTATGTGAGAATTTTTTCTACACATTTTTTTCAAAAAAGGGATTACATTGCAGCCCTATATAGGTTGTATATCTTTTTATAGAAAATAATGAAATATGGTACAATTAAGATAAATATATTTTTTTCAAATTTCTATGGTCCAGAACTGTGTTTTGGTTTGAACTGTGAAGTTGCACACCCTCGAGGGGCCACTGTGAGCATTTACCTCACGAGTGGGGAGAAACAGTGAGGCGCAGGATCTCTTTTGTTAAAAATAAAATTCTAGTGCGTGTAGGGCATGGTCCTGACCTCAACCCAAAAAAACCCTAGTCCTCTTCCAATAGTTATGCTACTCAGGGAGAACAGTCCTCATCCTGGGGCCAGTCATAAGGCCTAGGTTCCTTGACCCAACTTTCAAAGAGGGAATAAAAGAGGCAGAAGTAGGGGCAGAACCTTAGATCTACTTAGATTCACGAGAAATACGATTACGGTGAGTAATGTATCGTATGTCTTTGCCTCGTGGTAGCTGCAGAGTATTACATTTTGTTTTCAAAACTCAAAAAGGGGACGTCGACAGGGCATGCCAGTAATATTATCCCTAGTTTGACATCCACTGTACCCATGGTCCTTCACGCGTCAAGGTCCCTCAGATTGATTTTTTTCCACCATCAAAGATGGACACAGAGTTCTTTCAACTAACGCCTTTAAATATTATAATTACAGATAGTCTTTCTTTCTTCCTATCCTTTATATTCGATGACTGATTTTCGAGATCACTTTGTCAACGGTGAAGGAAGACTATAGTTGGAGAAGACTCTTCGACGAATCTGTTCGGTCCCAAGGGCTGCACCAGGCTCCGGCCTATGCAGTAGGGAGAGGGGGGAGGACATTGAGAATGTATTTTCCCCTTTTCCTACATTACATTCGCCGAGCTGCCATAACATGTTATCATGGATAGAACCCCTTTCAAGTTCTGCCCAAGTTGCTAGAAAACATTCCTGTGGGTCGACAAGCACCTGGTGTGCAACCTCTGCCTCGCACGAGATCACATTGAGAACTGCCGAGCCTTCGGCTCTTCAAACCAAAAACGTTAAGACGAAACACGGGGCCCACCACGCCATGCAGACAAGGCCACTATGGACGCGTGGAAGGGACCTTCAGCGATGGCGCAGCCGCCGTTTTGGACGGCCAAGGGGAGACGTTACTTTCGCAAGCCCCCGACCCCACCAGACAGGCCAGCGGCCCTGTAATGGGGACGACCCCCGGCAGCACCGGCGCTCACACAACTCTTACTCCTAAGCACATACCCAAGCCACGAGACTCAGCGCAGTCGTCAATTAAGGGCCACACAATGTCTAGGGAGAGCTCCGCAAGTTCACTGTCCTCTGGGAATTCAAGGTCCCGTTCGCGAAATGACAGACCCCGACTGTCGAAAGACAGCACAGACGTCATGAATAAACTCGCACCCGAACGTCAGCTGACGAGGCATCGGGCCACTCCACTTCCGAGGTTCGACGTTCTTTGTCAATCGGTTAAGGCTGCAGTACAGTCTGGACTAGCCCACTTAGTGAAAAAACACATCCCAAGGGGGCTTATCAAGGTAAAGGAGTCTGAGAAGCACTCTTCCAAGACACCTCATAAAGATAGGTCACTTTCCCCATCCGAGGATAGGGATTTCCCAGCCTCGCACGGGTTCTCAAGCTCACAAGGATACACATCTTTCTGAGGAAGATTCCTTACCCAGGCCCCCAGACTTCGACACTAGGCCCTATGTCCATTTCGTGCCCAGCCCAGTGGGCATGTGAAGACCTAGATGGGGTTATGAGGAGGATGACCTTTATTGGAAATTCTTTTGAAAAGTACCCAGAAGCTTTCCAAAACACTCCTACTACAGCTGGCTCTAGCTCTCGAGCCACTGTAAATGCCCCTACTACTCGCTCCCCCTCCAAGAGGTCTCACCCAGACACCCTGGAGATTCCATTCTAGGTTCACCGTCCCTACGTTGATCTCTATAACACAGACTGTGAGGATGAGGATAGTGGTTTCTGAATTCCACATCACTCAGAAAATTACCTTACCCTCATTCTATCCTCCTCCCCATCCGGGGAAAGAGGAAGAAAGGCTACACAGGCTGGACCCAAGGCGGGCTTTAAGCTTTTACATCAGCAGACTTGCTAGGATAAGGCAAGCAGACCAATTGTTCGTAGATTACTCAGGGCACACATTGGGACTGCCGATAACAAAACAGACCATTTCCAGATGGATTATTTTGTCCATTCTGGAATGTTACAAACTAGCAGGGAAGGAGCCTCCTCAAAATCTTAGGGCTCATTCAACCAGGGGTATCGCAGCCTCTTCGGCCCTCCAAAGAGGGGTTCCGGTTCGAGACATATGTGCGGCTGCCACATGGTCGTCCGCACATACCTTCACAAGATTTTACAACCTGGATTACTCCTCTAGTCAAGAGACTAGGTTTGGCAAAGCCGTATTACATTCCTAAAGGGAAACATGGCGTTTTTACTCCCACCTCCAATTACATCTATCAAAGATAAGGAATACGTCGGAGGACAATCCCTTCGAAGAACAAGTTACTTCTTACCTGGTAACGTTCTTTCGATGGAATGTTCCTCCGACGTATTCCTTATCGCCCCTCCCATCCATCCCCACAGTAATACTTCCCTTGTGGTTGCAGCTTACGCTCCTTCAAGGCCAATAACCAATTCATGCATGACATATTTTATGCTACAAAACGGAACTGAGCAACGGACGCTGCGCTTGGCTATTTATGGGCATGGTGACGACGGCGCCGATACGGTGGCTGTCGAGGGACACCAACTCGACGGACGTCGATGCGCAGCGCCCTATACTGAGAAATATTTCCGAGGCCAGCAAGCTGGAGATGAATTATCAAAGATAAGGAATACGTCGGAGGAACATTCCATCGAAAGAACGTTACCAGGTAAGAAGTAACTTGTTCTTCGAAGGGATTGTCTTACCAGGTAAGAAGTAGCTTTTTTACTGCCTCATATATGGTATTACGAAGCCCTTAGTTGAACTGAACCCAACAAATGGCAGTTTGTGCCTAGCTAGTATACCTGCCATCAATGCCCAGCCTTGTGCCCGCAGCCCAGTGTAGATAATCCATGTCTAGTGGGACTAACATACTCTGCTGGAAATGTCTACTGCTCTGCCTGTAATCAGTTCTGCAAATACTTTAGTTGTTTTCATTAGTGTTCCCACTATTCGGTGCATCCTGCCTGTTCTTGCCAGAGGGGGCACCCAGTCAATCTGCCAACACAACACATCCCTCGCTGGGTCTGTTATTTCCCTGCCTCACAACTGTGGCTATGCCTGCAGTCTCCCACACGGCCTTCTCCATTTTGACCTGCCTCTCACGTCCACATTGAGGAACAGGACTAGAGTTCTAAAACAATTCAGTCTACCATTTGTACTACTTGGTCCCCACCAACTTTCCAAACCCCAAATTAACACTTTGTGACGATCTGTAGCCTACCCCCTTCTGTAATACCCCCACCTACTTTTCAGCTATTGAAAGCCTTAATGTTCCTTTTTTTGTTAATGATCACCTTTTCATGTTCATGAACTCCAGTGTTGTTGATGGATGGTTAGATGAGCAAAGACATTAAACGCAGCAGATGTTGTAAATTGGGATATTTATTCTAAGCCTCAGTCGCCCTCAGCAGCCTCCTCTGCTGCGCTGCCTGGCAAGAAGAAGGTCTTGGAGGCGTACGGGAAGAAAAACTATTCCAACGCGTCCATGCTGGCTGCCGCTAACCAAAGGTTATGGTGGGAAATTGCGGACTTCCTCCCGGAACGCCCTACGCAGAGCCAACCACGTTTTAAGGCAGGGCTGGCTGAGGCTAAGCTGATGGCGCAGGACCTCATGGAATCGCCCATGGCCCATATTGACACCTCTGGCCGTGGCATCTGTATCGCCGCGTAATGAGAAGAACAGCATGGCTCCCGGTGATGAAATTCAACCCAGATGTCCAGGAACGCATACCGTTCGAGGAGGGGGGGGGGCACTTCCTCTCCACCATGGACGAAGAGCTGGGCAGAAAGAAAAACGGATCACAAACGGCCAAGTCTTTATCCATCTTGACAAAGACCACGCCCAAGTCGTACTCCCAGTCACAGCAGTGCTCCGACAGGGGGCGTATGTATGGAGGGTTCCGTGGCTTCCAGGAACGGAGATCCAGGCTGCCAGACCGCTCGCTGTCTCACAACTGGCGCAAGAAACAAAAAGGGGGCTTGGGGTAGGGAGTAAGGGCTTTTTCCAGTTCCCCTCCCCCCTCCCATGCACTTTTCTGGCACCAGAATTTCGTGGACCCCTGGGTCCTCTCTGTAGTATCCACGGGGTACTGCCTACTCATCTCAGCCTCTCCTCCCTCCTCCCCTCCACACGCTCGGGTTGGGACAGCAACTCTTCTGGCAGAGATCCGGTTGCTCGTAGAGAGCCAGGCAGTGGAGGAAGTCCCAGCCTCTCAGCGAGGCTTGGGCTTTTATTCCAGGATTTTCATCATTCAGAAGAAAAACCAGGCGGGCCTGAGAGTTGTGCTGGACCTTTCCACCCTCAACCGCTCCTTACCCCTACAAAAATTCAAGGTGGTTACGCCAACTTTTATAGCATTGTGCATGGGAGACTGAATGTGCTCCCTGGATCTGAAGGACGCGTACCTGCATGTCCCGATTTAGCAGCCCCATCGTACCTTCTTATGGTTCATGATCATGGGGGGGCTACCATTTTCAACACAGTCCTCCCTTTTGGCTTCAACTCAGCCCCCAGGATCTTTACCAGGCTAATTAATATGGTGGCTGACCGCCTGAGAGCGCAGGGCCACCACCTCTACCCATACCTCAACGACCGGCTCGTCAGGGCTACATCTCCAGAAGCAGTTCTCCACTCCTCCCATGCCCTTATGAACACACAATCTGGGCTTCTCACTCAATCTCAAAATGTTGCAGCTGCAGCACACGCAGACTGACAAGGTTCAGCTTGGATTTCTTAATTGTCTGAGAGCGCTCCTTCCAGGCGTCGGTGCGGAGAGTCCATGGGAGAACATACAAGTTCTTAGTGTTCAGATGTACCACCTAGTTAGGCCTTGTCTTCCCATTTCCCCCCATACCTTCATAAATTTCCTGGGGTTACCCCAGGCTCTGTATACCCTCCTTTTCAGACCCATGGCTCTGACATTCTTGGGCCTCATCTGGGACACGTGCTCTGAGAAGGTATTTCCTTCGGAGGACAAGATCTCGACCATCAAGAGGGCCACCTCCTGCTTCGTCGGCAGAGGTGACCTCTGCTTGGTGGTACCAGCATTGCCTGGGTCTCTTGGCGGCGATTCTGTTAGCCGTTCCACAAACGAGATTGAGGAGGATTCAGCTGCACTTCGCGGCATCATGAAACCAGGAGCGGGGCTCCCAATCCGAGATGATCAACGTTCCTCCATCTCTCCACCAGGACCCAACATGGTGGTCCAGGGACCACAACCTACGGACTGGCAAGCACTTTCAGGCGTGCTCCCCGCAGGCCACTGTTACCACAGACTCCTCACTGGAGGACTGGGGAACCACCCTGGACGATTTCTCCGTCCATGGCACCTGGGCTCGAATGGAGCAGGAATACCACATCAATAGGTTGGAGCTTCTCTGGGGCAAGGTTGTCCTCAGACAGACAGACAACTGGCCCAGCAACTTGTCCAGCATGTACTACGTCAACAAGCAGGGAGGCACCAGAACCCCTTCTCTGTGCAGATTGGCAATCCACATGTGGGAGTGGGCCATGGAAAACGACATACCTCACAGCAGGCCATCTCACGGGGAAGCAGGCTCAGCAGGTTGGGAGTGGACAATTAAGAGTGGCAGCTAAACGACCTCGTCATTCGGCAGGTGGGGCTCATCCCCAGGTGGATCTTTGCCACCTGGCACAACAAGAAGTGCCCTCAGTTCGCCTCCTGGCAGGGACAGGGCCCTGGCACCCTGGGTGAAGCATTTTGGCTTCAGTGGAATGGCATGAGCGCTTACGCCTTCCTGCCCACTCTGCTGATTCATGGAGTGATTTGCAAGATCAAGGAGTCTCGCCAACTCAACATCCTTCTAATAGCTCCATGGTGGCTGGCCAGGCCATGGTTTCTGGAGCTGCTCAGCCTCTCGGAGGTGCCTCCAATTCACCTCCCGACAGACCCAGCACATCTGTCTCAACAGGGGGGCAGGGTCATACACCCTGGCTCACACAAACTAGCCCTTGCAGCGTGGTACCTGAGCAGGTAACGCTGCAGCACCTCAGCCTCACAGGCTAATCTGGAAATAATATAGGGCGCAAGGAGCAAGGCTACCGGGGCCCAGTATGAGTAAATGGACCAGATTCTGCCACTGGGCAGACTCCCAAGGAAAACCCCCAGGCATGTTCTTTGGACGATGTGCTCTCCTTGTTTGCTCACCTCGCCCAATCTGGTGTGCAGGTAGACACCTGCCGTACATACCTTGTAGCCATTGGGGTTTACAGGAACGGGGGATTTTCTCTTCCAATCCTCTCGTCAAACATCTGAAGGGGCTTGCAAGGCTCTATCCGTCTGTCAAAAGGCTGCACCCTGTATAGGACCTCAACATAGTCTTGGGCGCTCTGGCACCCAAACCGTTTGAGCCAATGGTGTCTGCGGGCATCAGGCTGGTCACCATCAAGACGGCCCTGCTAGTCTGCCTCACTTCGGCTCGTCGAGTCAGCGAAATACAGGTATTGGTCGCCTCGCAGCCGTATACCACATTTCACTGGGACAAAGTGTTCCTACGGACACACCTGGCATTTCTGCCCGAGGTGCAGTCTGCTTGCCACTTGAACGAGGAAATAGTCCTTCCTACATTCTTTCCCGATCCCAAGGATGAAGCACAGAGGGTACTTCACTGCCTGGATGTCAGGCGTGCCCTGAAATTTTACTTCGACCGGACCAAGAGCTTCTGCAAATCGGACGCCCTGTTTGTCACATTCGGAGGCTCAAGACCAGGCTATCCGGCCTCCATATCCCGCTGGATGGTCTCAGCCATCAAAGAAGCGTACGAGGGCCAGCAGAAGCTGCTCCCGGCCAACATGCATGATGCCCACAGAGTCGGGGCCATGGCAATGGCCATCGTATTCCAACGCCATGTCCCTTGGTAAGCCATAAGCAGGGCGGCCACTTGAGCCACTCCCTCGGCTTTCTGCTAGCATTGCTGTTTGGATGCCGGCTCTAGATCTGATGCGGCGTTCGGACAGGCGATTCTCGGGAACCTATTTGCTTAAAGAGGGTCTCCTCGCCACCCTGTGGCTACATTCAGTTTTAATCGCCCATGCAGTATGGAGGAAAGGGGATGAGATGTAAGAGTAATTAGAAGTTACTCATTGTAGTGACTAATGTACTCTTAGTCCTTAGTCCCCTTTCCGCCATATGTCCCACCAACCTCCCCCTTAATACTGGTGTCATTAGGCAATGTTGAATCTATTGTCGACGCGTCAATGGGAACTGAGGTGTGGCAGCGGAGTCAGGGCAGCGCATGCTCTCTGGGCCGCATCCCCACGCGTGCCTCTAAATTTAAAGGGGGGTGGGGGGAGAAGGGTTTTTTTTTGGTGAAAAAGGTTCCGTCTTCCGTCCCTTGGATGGGACCTCCATGCAGTATGCAGGAAAGGGGACTAAGGACTGAGTACAATAGTCACTACAGTGAGTAACGTTTATAATTTTTCATATAGGTACTGCATGGTGGGTAGTGGTGATTCAAGGGATAAGGGTGTAATATGAAATGTTTTGTTTATTGAACCCTTAAGATTATTTATTTTTACAATGATATATTTATGATTTTTCCTACAGCATACTTACCACCATCTGTTATGCTGCCCCCCAGACGCTTACAGACCCTGTTGCGTCAGGCAGTGGAGCTTCAACGAGATCGATGCCTATACCACAATACAAAGCTGGACAATAATCTAGATTCTGTATCTTTACTCATAGACCACGTTTGTAGTAGGTGAGTAACGGGTGAAATAATTTTTTTGTTTTTTTGTTTTGTTAAAGGACTAACCAAATATACATGACACATTACCCCTTACCTGGGTACCAAGGCATCATGTGGCTATGACTAGCTACAACAAATTGATTCCCTTGCATCCACCTTTCCCTGACCAGTGATGAAAAACCTGCACTGTAAGGCTTTCTTTTATAGTTTCCCAAGTATATTTGAAAACGGTGTACCTTTTTATCTATATGGCAAACAACTTTTTCTTTTGCTTTTTTTTGTGGAAGGTCGGCAAATGCTGCTTTTTATCGAGTTTTAAGTGAATGTCTCCATGTCCTTTACCCACAACTTATACAGTGAGGAACGTGGCTCGTGAGTTTATGGAATATGTGCCCTCTCCTCGCCCTTATGCTTTTCTGATTGATAACTGTACATTTTTAACTGAAGGTTGCTGCAGCAGATGAAACTGTTGTTGAATTATTCAAGGACACTTGCTCTGTTCTGCTAGAGCCCACCGTTTTAAGACATTGAGTTCTGTAGGGGGAAACACTGTTAAAAAAACGTTGGTGGCACCTTGGGATGAAAAAGTCCAATGCTGTGACGTGACACTAGTGCAGCATGGAATTGTGTGTGATAGAGACCCTCATACCCTGACGATGAGGGCCTGCAGCTATCTCCATGCACCCCCATGTCACTTTGGGCAACTGAGTATAGCTAACCTTCAGCTCCACTCGTCAGTGGCAACCTTTTCATTATTTTTGGCTTGGGGGTCAGTACACATGCACACAACTGTGACTTCTGTAACAGAAATGTGGTTCGATATCCTGCACCCAGGCCTTGTTACTGTCCTCTTCCAGCCAGCCTTCGACTTCCAGGGCTGCAGTGTCCAAGACAAGCTAAGACTAACATGTGACAAGTTTTCTCTGGAACAAACTTGCAAAGTTTGAATGTGTTTGAGTGATTGGGTAGGCGCCCAAATATTTGATTTAATGCAGCCGGTTAGTTGTGGCTTGAAATCCTTACCCTAATGCCAATTTCTCATAGTTGGGTCAGAAATATTTATATCCATGTGCTAACTTTGCTGGTCTCTAGACGTTTTGACTTCTCGTCAGCAAAAATACTTTCTCCAGCTTGTGATCATATATAGATTCACATGCTCATGAAAATTCCTTGTCAGGCTGGTTATCCTCTGTAATATTAAAAGCAGTTTTGCTTTTAAAGGTAAAACCTGCTTGTTGCTTATACAGTCTATTGCTTTCACTGTGGGTCATATTGCCCAAGCCAATGGCATTTGTCCTCCTCCGTTCCACCCCCAGTGGACATCCTCAGATTTTTACTGCACATTTTTGTGTTTGGAGCCATTGGATTTTGCTCTTCAAATCTCCATTTCTTCTATTTTTGTGAGAATTCCTGATCGTTTTTCTCTCTCCGGTCACATCAGTGACCACCGGCATCGGGAACCTGTTGCTGGTTAAGATTAATTCTGTTTTTCTTTGAATTAGTCCTTCACCATGTGGCATGGCAGGCACCAGCAAGACGTCTCTTCAGGGTCTGTCCAAGTGCAACCTGAAGAACTTCTTTGTGGATGTTCAGCGCGATAAAGGCGCCTACTGCTTGCTCCTGTGTCGGGGTCGGCAGATCCATTGAGCCTACTCCCTCTACTAAGATGTCGATCAGAAGAGGACACTTCCCTGAGGGAGAGACCTAAAAAGGACGAAGTACCATGCTACAACATTTTCTCAGTCGACGTCTCGGTCTAATGCGGCATGTTCCACTGCCACAACTCCAGCAGGTTCATGGTTAGAAAAGAGGCACACGTCGACGGGCGCAGCACCGTCCACCAGCAAGTCACTCCAAAGGTCATGTGCATGTTCTTATTCAGTCATCGAAACTCATGTCCCCGTCAGAGTCCACGACCAAGACCTAGTCACTGGTCCATCAACTGAATTATTTGTTTCCCATCTAGTCTACGTCTCTTCCGTTGATCATTTTGCCAATGGCACTGACTACATCGACTGTCACGCCGACTGCCTCATCGACTACTACATTAACGGTCCACAAAGTTGCTCTGCCTCCACACAGCTGCCCTTATCCGGCCCATCTTCCGCTCAATCGACTCCACAGGCTCCTGCCATCGCATCCCTTCCCGGGGGGTGTGAGTGTTGGCAAGGAGATGCTGCCAGCTCTCTTTACCCTGTCATTGGTGGATTCGCCTAGAGGGTTGCCACCTGCTCAACGACTATATGCAGGTGCACTCCTACGATCCTACAGGGTCTTTCTCCTCTGATCTGAAAGAGGCCAAGGATTCTCCTGGCCCAATTCTTTCTAGACGGCTCTCCACAACCAATCCTACCAACTACCCCTTCTATGAATCTCCAGAACTGCACCTATGTAGAATTACGGAAATGGAGGACATCACTTGAGTGGAGTGGTAGAGTATGATGCTCTGAGAACACAGCTGATGAGACTGAAGAGTCATTGTGCATCAAATGTGTATAGGTTCCTGATGGCCTATAGGTGTTGAATCGAACAGCTCCTCCTCAATGTCGGGGTCGCTTGGCACTGATATGACCGTAGGGAGGTGGGAGAAAATGTGCAGGAGCGTTGCCTTAACCTCTCTGAACCTTTTGGAGAGAGTATGTCAAATTAAAATTCTGAACAAGGTTTACTGGACCCCTGTTAAGATGTGTGTGAGAGAGGGTTGGATGACTCCAATGCCTGTTGTGGTCGTGGTCACATGTTCGGCTCCTTTGAGTACATGATGTGAGAGTGCTCCAGGGTGAGGTCATTCGGGCAGGAAATAAGACTATGAATAGGGTTTAACTGTCAAACCTTTTGAGGGAGGATGGTCTTTTGGAGCATCTGACCACAAAGATGGTGTTTTTTTTTTTTTTTTTTTTTTTTTTAGAGCTACCCTCTCTGCTAAGAAAATAATTCTGAGAGATTGGAAGTGTTTTGTTTTTCCCACTAGGTCAGCTTGTATTGAGGACCTGCCCAAAATGTCACTGTTGGAAAGAGTAATTTTATGTAAGCGGAAGAAAATGAATTTGTATGAGGGGAATCCAGGGGAGGTTTTTGGGACTGGCGTGACTTATTTTGATCTATGCCTTGTTTACCTGGCCTGTTTCTACTGTTTATTGTTAATATATATAATGTGAATACAAAAACATTATATATATTAGTTAACGGTAGTAGTTACGGATGGTCAAATTGCAGCACATGCTCGAATAACTGGAGCAGAGACACTTCCTGGCGTGCTTATACTTAGAGGATGCTTACTTTTACATCCGCATATATTTCAGGCACTGACGCTTCCTCGGGTTTGTGGTGAACGGCAGACGTTGCCAATTCAAGGCCCTTACTTCTACTTGAAGTCTGCTCTGAGGGTCTTCACAAAGTGTCTGGCTCCAGTGCCAGCCCATCTTCAGTGTTCAGGGATCTACGTCTATCCCTACCTGAATGACTGGCTGGTCCATGTCTGTTGTAGTTTGCTGGCCCTACAGCACACTGAAGAAATCATAAAGTGCCCAACTTTGCTGGGATTATTGATCACCTTTCTAATATGATGCGTGGTGCCATCACAGAAAGCTCTTTTTAGGCTCATGTCTCAACACATTGACGTGTCAGTCTTCTCCCTCGGAGGTGGTGGTGTTGGGTAAGATTTTCATAGTAATGGTAAATCCTTCCTGACCTGTGTCAACCCCAGAACATTTTGCTTTACTGGTGGAATATTTTTCCTTATACCTCAGTGAGCGGTAACCTTTTTCCACACTCGCAGAATCTTTTACTCTTTTTATGGTTGTCATTTTTTTAGACTCTCCATAGTGTCTTTTTAAAGTTATTCACTTTGACAACTTTTTGGCAATAAGTGCCAATTGTTGCTGGGTTGCCCTAGGTGCTCCCCTTTTAACTTCCTCTGCCTAAACTTGAGGTAATTGCAGTTCCCAAGGGTGGAAAGGATCTTTGGATCCCTTTTACATATTATTTGGTGAAACCACCACTCCCCACCTTATGTGGATTGCTGGGGAGATGCAATGAACCTGATTCACAGAAGCGTTTTATAATGCTGCACTCCCATAGGAAAACGTTTTGTGAATCGGGGCCAATGTATCCCCTTTCACACTAAAACTGTAATAGTTCTGTTACAGGGACAAGCTTACCTTCAATGGCTGGTGGCAGTGATGCCTTTTACTAATTCAGTGCACCTTTAACGCGGGCTGTGTTCGCGGTTGCCGTTAAGGCACCCAAGGGTGCTCATTTTACCAAAATGCCCCCGTCTTGTTTTTTCACCATTTTAGTGTTTCTTGTCCTTCCTTCTTCATACCCCTGATATCCAGGGGGGTAATTCCTTTGTCATTTTTTATCTTGGGCGGGGGTCCCCTGGATTCCCCACCCAGGCTCCAGTCAGGGAGGAGTCCAAAACTCCACAGCCCTTTGTCTTCCTCTTTGCCTGAATGGGGACAAATCCCAGTTGGGGGGTGGGGGGGTCTAGCTGTCCTGATTGGACAACCAGACCACCCCTTGTTGTAAAAAGCAGGGAGAGAATGCGGAACTTGTGTAATTCCTGTTAAACCTGGAAGCTGAAGACAAGTCCGCACCTGGAACCAAACCTGAAGAGGATGATGAAGGAAAAGTGGCTGAGACGATTTCCAGCGACCGGAGACCCTGCTGTGTAACCTGAGCCTGCTGTAGCCTTTCCTTCCCATCGACCTAGGGGACTCTGTAAATGACGACCCCAACCCAGAGCTTGGTGAGACCCACTGGACTCAAGAAGACCTGCATTTTGAACCATCCCACGCCGTACTGCGACCTTGCAGGGCTACAATACCCCAAAACCCTGGGACCACGAGCCATTGTGCGGTGCAGGGTCTTCCAAATTCGGAATCTCGCTGAAACTTCGGGGGCATCCTGCAGGATCTCCAGAGACACAAATCAAATCTGAAAGTCCCTTCACCAGAGTGCTGGAACTTTATAACAATGAGAATCCGACTGGCGATATTCTGTCTTCTTTAATGCTCTTGTAAAAGGTGCCGCATCCAGCCACGAGGAAAACGTTGCCTAGAACCTTCCCTGTTGATCCCTGCTACAAAGTCCCTTCCAAGGTCCTGTTTTCAGTCACCACGACGAGGAATCCACCAACTGGGTTTTTGGCTGCCGATCCTGAAGTCGTCCTGCATAATCTTCTGTGCTGAGGTACTGTGTTGGCTTGGGTATGTACTTATCTTAAGTCTCATGTGCTTCCTGTGTAGTTGTCTGTGATTGGGGAAGCCTCTCGGCCAGTTCACCAAGTTCCACTGCTGGAATCCTCCTAGGGTGTCTTCTGTGAAGCCCCTGGACCCTCCACTAACTCTAAAGTAAAATACTCAGCTGTTTGAACAGTCTTCCTGAGGAACTCTGACTTTTGCTACTTAAGAACCTATCCTAACACTCCGTATTGGACACTAGACCCTAGGGAACCCCCTTCTGCCACTGAAAACACTCCTGCTCCAAGAATAAGGGAAAGACTTTTAAGGGATTGGGCATTTTGCCTAGAAAAGAGAATACGTGATTAAAAGTGACTGGCTTGGAAATTAGTTGGTTGGTAACTATAACTCTGAGAGTGAGCAATTACCAAAGTTCTTACTTACCTCGAATGTGTGTTACACTTTCTGAAAAGGGTATGTAGCATCCTTTCTTTCCTTAGAGATAGTTTTGCCATTCTAACAGAAAGTAGATCTAAGGGTATATTACTCGCCTGTGATTTGGTTGTGCCTCTTCCCAAAAGTAATGCTGTTGGTTTCACTTTATTATTCCTTTTAGGATAATTGTATGAGTGTTCACCAACTGGGTCTTGCTTCCGCTGACTTGCTTTTGGCGTGTCTAGAATAAGTCTGCATTAGGTTTTACCTACCTAGAATAACCTTGAGCCATTCATAAAGTATAACATTGGGTATTGCTTTCCCTGGTCTGTTTTAGACAGACACAAAGAATCTTAGGTTTATACCTGGCCCAAGTTGCTGATGGCTCCTTGAAAAAGTGTATGGTTTTAATTTGCTTGGGTTAGCTGTGTGCAATACAAAAATAAGTTGCAAGAGTTACTGCTTATCTCAATCTGTGTTTCACTGATCTCAAAAGCACCTGTTATTGAATATTACATCCTTAAGTTTTACTCACCTAGTATAACTGTCTTATCACAAGTAGTTATAGGTTTTTGTTCCACTATTCACAAAACGTATACTGTCCAGTTGAGTCATTTGTTGTTGAGCGTCACAGTACTACTGCTAGGGTCTACTACCCTTGAACTACTGACTGTAATCTGAAAGCAACCATTGGTTTTTACTGCCCAAGAACAGGTGTAACATATACTGAATGTGTATGGAATGTTGACTTCCCTAGAACTACTGTTAGGTGTTCCAAATAAGGTTTTTGCTTTGGTTTGTGTACCTGCTACTAGCCAATATAACCTAATATACGATCACCTTCCCAAGTGCTTCCTGTTCTCACCACCTCCCAACACCAACGGTCAGCATCCCGTCATCTGAGCCCCTCCTGTCTGTGAAAGGTCTACCTCCTGCTCTCCAATATGGATCACAAGCTGCCAAACTCAGAAGTTATCCCCCTTAAGTACTTCCTGCCTTTCTTCTGCGTTCCTCCGGTCCCACCCGCTCCGACGCCTACAGTATCCTACAACCCCCTCCAACCTTCCAACTAGCAGACCATATAAGCCACAGGGCCGACTAGAACCCTCCCAGTTCCTCACATGCCCCATGCCCACTCACTTGATAAACCAACTATTAAGAGCTTGCTCTGGACATACAGCAGCCTATGCCAAACCGATGCAAGAAAGGCAACTTCCTCTTTCCCTACCTAAACCCAGGCCTAATGCTCCTCCAAAGATCAACAAGGTTAAAATTTCTCTAAATCCCATGAGAAATAAACCTATAACGAAAAGATCACCTATCCAACTCCAATGTGCTCTTATTAACGCACGCTCCTTACCAGCACATGCCCCTGAGATTCACAACTTGATTACAGACCTGGATCTGGATGTCCTCGCTATTACTGAAACATGGCTGCATGAAGCCTCATGCCCAGCCATCTGTCTTGCCCTTCCACCTGGATATACCATATTCCGTCAGGACAGAACCATCAGTAAGGGAGGGGGTGTTGCCCTCATCAAGGAATCCCTTGATACTAGACAAATAAAATCATCAGCAGGTGAAAACGTAGATGTCATATCCATTAAAGTTTTTCTCTCCCCTAATGATACGATCACCCTCCACATCATATATCGCCTCCCTGGCCCTCTACTGAATTTCCAAGGTAATCTCCTGCACCTTCTAGGGGATAACCTAAAAAACACCAGAGCCTTCCTTCCGGGAGATTTCAACCTTTGTTTCAATGATCCAAAAGACCAGTGGTGCAAGGCCTTTGCCAAAGCGCACTCCTTGACATGGGCTTCATCCAAAGTCACTGACCCGATTCATTCGAAAGGTCGCCTATTAGACTGGATAGCTGACCACAACTGCACAGTAGATATCGGCTCTTAATACTCAATGCCTGTGGACCGACCATCACCTCTTAAACTTCCACATCCCAACCAGAATCCTCACCAAACCGATCTCACCAGTGCCGTCGACATTGGCCAGATCCACACGACTCCTCACCATAGAGAGGATCCTGCCACTCCTAGAGGTTTCAGCCCTGAAGCCCCCGTTCTCCAACTACCCCCTTGCCCCGGTAGAACTCTAAAACACCACCCACAAAACAGTAGTAGATGCCATTGCCCCGCTTAAGAGAAAAAGAGCTAAAAACATTACAATTCATGGTTCACTCAAGAGCTACTTGAACTAAGATCCCTTAAGCGCACGCACTCCCAAAATGGCTGTGCTGCCCCGTTCCCCATCCACCTCAGAGTCCCACAGGGCTCTTGTACCTGGCCTACCCGCTACAACATTTTCACCCTACCTCTCTTCAATGATCTAGACAATCGTGGCAAAGCATTTACAAACTATGCCGATGATGCACAAGTTATTCTCCCTCTCTCCGGTTCTTATGAACAAGATCTACTCTCAGCAAAACGTCTGCCCTCATCCAGGCCTGGATGGCGGCCAACGGTCTGTGTCTCAATGGAGACAAAACAGAAATCCTTCTGGTAGGTCCCAAGGAGATTCTTCACAAGCTCGACAGTCAATACAGATTCTTCAGCATTGAGGAAACCGTAATCACGGCCTCTACTTCAGTCAAAACTGACTTCACCCTCTCCAAGTGTCAAGTCAGTGCCATTTCCTCGTCAGCAGCACTTACTACAAAAATCATAAATGCAGTTAAACCATACCTCATCTAAAAACGACCCCACCATAGCCAGAGCCACCACTGGGGCCAAGCTGGACTATTGTAATGTTTTGTTTCTAGGCACTCATCCTAAAACTGTAAATCACCCAAAATAGTGCCCTTAGAGCGGCACTAAGCATTCCTAGGAGGGAGTACATCTCCCAGGCTAGACGGGACGTCCACTGGCTCCCAGTTAAAGAGCGTATACTCTTTAAGACCCTCACTATCGCACACAGGTGCCTCTCCCTCACTGCACCTCTGTACCTATCTGAAAGAATTCATCGTACATCTCATCTTCAAATAGACCCAAGTGGGCTCAGCACTCCTACAAGCTCATGGTCCCCACTTTTAAAAGAGCCAGAGCTGGAGGCGCAACCTTTCCTATTCTAGCCCCAAAAAACTGGAACGCTGTACCCCTCGCTCTCTGGAAGGAGAACTCCCTCATTGTTCAGAAGATCTCTGAGAACCAAGCTCTTAAACTAGACCTTCCCTCCACTAACACTTCTAGGTAGCTCCCATGTAACCCCGGAACCTGCTTACTCATATTATGTAAATGTCACAAGTGTTGTTCTGTAAGTTTATCATTGTATCTAAGTTAATCTTCTGTAACAGCTCTTCTGTAACAGCACCACAATGCTCCCGGGCCACTTGCTTGCTATATGCTTACTAATACTATGTAAATGTCTTCACAACTGTTGTACTGTACGTTTATCATTGTATCCAAGTGGGTCTTCTCGAACAGCGCCATGATGCCCCAGGGCTGCTTGCGCGCTTTATAAATTCAAATAAATAGTGTTGTGTTTTTATAATTGTGATTGTGTCATGTGATAGTACTTATTTCCCCCTAGATTTATCTGGGCCTACTTGTATTTAAATAAACCATTTTATTTTTATAATACGTAGTGTTTCAGTGTTTCCTTGGACCATTTGTATTACAATTTCATTTGTACTGATTCTACAGCCCTCTCCTAAAATAAGCCTGGCTGCTCTGTCTACGCTACCATGAACTCTTGTGGTACAGCCTTGTACTAAGAGTGGAGTCTTGTACTGCCTCAGTTGAATGGTTTTACTAAGCCCTTAATTGGAATTCAGAAACTGTCCTTCCTAACAGAAGGTCAAGGCCATCTTGAGCAAAGTGCAACAGCTCTCAACTCATCAAGTGACAACCCTCCGCTCAATCAAAACTGTTGTGGATGATGTCTTCATGCATCCCCTAATCCCTAATTGCAGGCAGCACATGAGGCCTCTTCAACATTCCTGGATGCTAGATGGCAACAAATATCGGGCTCCTGAAGGACTAAATTGCCTCCTTTGCAGCGCTTGGGAAGGCCCTGCACTGGTGGTCCGTTTGTCAGCATCTCATGCAAGGCACTCCTTTTTTGCCTTCCAGTGCATCCGGCCCCGGTCACCACCGACACCTCCCTGGAAGGTTGGGGAGCACATACAGGTCCACTCCACGCCAGGGGCTTATGGCAACCAGAGGAAGAGTTTCAGACAACATCTTCAAGCTGCAAGCAGTGTTCTGGGCTCTCAAGTCATTCAAACCCCAACTCCAAGGTAAGGTGGTCTGCATCTTCACAGACAACACGAACACCATGTTCTACATCAGGAAACGGGGGGTGGGGAGGAGACACGCTCCCCATTTTATACAAGGAAGAGCAAGTGATGTGGAAATGGGTGATGGATTAGAAGATGTTTGTCATGCCATTCCATCTGGTGGGTGAAGCTATTGATTCACCAGTCTAAAAGTGACTCAACCTGGTGGAAGCAATGACCCGCCTCCCCCCCACTCCTTTTCAACTTGCTGAAAGCAATGTTCTTGACCCTTCTGCATGCAGACTGGATCAGCTGGGAAGCCATTGGATCAACCCGTCTGGATACTCTAATGGCGGAAAAGCACCTAGAAGCCTGGCTTGATGCTATTGAGCCCAAGCACAATTAAAGTTATTTGAATGTGTTCTGTCCCCCAGTCCAACATTAAAAAACCATAGTGACTTGTATGACCCCACTGGCTATCTTTTTTAAAGACCTCTTCAGTGACTTTGACATTGCAGCTGAAAAGCATGCCTATACACCCCTGTCTTGAAACCCAGAGCTCCCCTTCATTTGTAAGTCCTGTATTTTTTCTGTATTCCTTTACAAGAGGGGGTGTTATAGTGTTTGATTCGTTTTTGTTACATGACAGTATACTGTATTCATAGAACATTTGTTTGGACATTCTTTTATTTTGGTAGTTTTGTTTGCTTCTGTACAAGCTCACATCCCTACCGTTTTAAAGAAGCGAAAGAGGTAGAACTGTCAGGATGGGTGCCGGTTTCACTTTCGGGGCCATTGCTGATTTAGCAGTAGTGGCGCTGAGAAAATGTTTTGTTCACTATGCATTCCTGTACTCTTGCAGAGCAGTAGTCTATTTGCTGTACTGAACTGCCAGCCTTCCTACCCAGAGTAAGCCAGACTGCTATGCTGTAGTTACCATTAGAGAGTGTAATCTATACTTTTGGAGCCATTTCTGTTCCACGTTATTGATTACACCCACCTTATTGATTACACAGTCCCCACCACAGGGTTGTGCAGAATCTGTGTACTTTAAAAAAAAAAAATACTTGAGGATGGCTTTATTAAAAAAAATATATAATTTTTTTGATTTCAGCTCAAAAGAAAATCTTCATAAAAATACAGTGAGACTTAAATCAAGACATACAGTAACAATATGCTGTCATTCCATTATCTTAGATTTCTATAGGACAGATGTCAACAAAATAGTGATTATAAAACCCTTCTCAAATTTCTTTGACTTAATTCAAGAAATAAATATTTGCTGGGACAGATTTTCAAAATCACCATGATCCACGACCAAAAACAATAATCATTTACTTTATACAGATTTCCCACAGTACATTCGAAATCCCATGATACGCAGTCTAAAACTAATTCATTAACTTGGTGCACAGCTGCGTGAATCAATTTTTCAGGGGGATAGTCACAAAACCGCATACTCTAGCTAAGAATCAACAATGGCAAGCTTTAATGCAACAGATTTCCTGTGTAACATATTCCACCATATAGAATCAGAATAGATGTATTTGGTATTTAGGAAGAATTTCCCAAAAGCACTCAACCGTTGCGACTTGATTACATCACATTCCAAAAGGAGGTGTCTCAAGGTTTCCTTAACAGACAAACTTTTACAGAAACAGACTTGTTTACCTTCACCCCATCTCTGACTCCATGATTTCACCAGTTAATAACACATTGAAGCGAAACCTCAGTTGGGCAATTCGCCAGTGATGATCAGGAAAACTCAATGGATAAGATTCAGGATTTCCAATTTGAAACTAGGTGAGCGTAAATGGGAGAAGTCCATCATGTCTTGCCCAATTGTTTTGTAACAAACGTTTTACTCTGACCATAAAGTGGGCGTGTGATAATCCTGTTATCCAATGCCTTTAGACAGTCCGTCTGCAAGAGCAGTAACCATAAGGACTCCAAGCAATCCGTTTTTAATTTAGCCCCTAGATCTGCATAGAGACAATTTTCCTTTGACCGTGATACATTTAGATATGAAGTCCATGCACTCCAAAGATAGCAGACCCAATTCATAATGTAGGGCAGGAAATGGTACGGATTTCGGAAGATAGACATTTTTTTGCCACACATTGGGCTTCATGATGAGTCCGGCTGTAACCGAGGCGGTAAAACCGCCTGGTTACCGCCGTACTCGTATTACCATTCCGCCTCCATGATTACCGGAATTACCGGGGCATTACAACTCCGGTTTTCCGGGAATCACGGAGGCGGAATGGTGTTAATCCCCATTCCCATTGAGTCCTATGGGACTCAATGGGGATCATGGAAACACCGGCAGCATCTCGTAATGCTGCCGGTGTTTCCTTGTCCGCCTGCAGGAGTTGTACAACTCCTGCAGGCGGGAACATCACCTCCCGCCTGCAGGAGTTGTGATCGCCCGGCATGGAAACAACGGTGGCGGCGGGTTTACATGTACGAAACGACAAAGTAATCGTGAATGCAAAAGAAGACAAAGTAACTTGCTGACCAATAAGTGTAAATACGCAGTAACACAAGGTAGAAAAGATGTATAAAAGCTTGCAATAGAGGAATATGTAAAGTGGCAAGGAAGCCATAGTTGGTCACCGGCTCGTGTACATATTCAATTAAACTACCTCGGAAACAGATCAGGGTTACAGAGTCGGGAGACGCTTGAACAGCTTTGCGTGCAAAACAAAGAGGAGTTGATGTTGGCTTGGGATCAAGGCTGCTATTTTTAAGGAATGGCTGCAAAGCACGAAGGGAGGCAGACGGATTAGCCATGGAAGAGACCTATTTCTCTTTGATTAAACAAGACAAAAACATCTGCAGAAAGCCATGTTTTGGACAATTAAGTGTGTAAAGTCTATGCAAGGTAGTGAGCAAGTCTCTAGAGGCCAAGAGGAGCAACTCCACATGCGTAGACTACAGCAGTGGCAGTCAGGTTAGTGGTCTCAGAACAGTGATTGGGATGGACCTAACAAAGGAGATCATAGAGACTCTGCAATGGTGGACAAGAGGAGACCTATTCAGGCAAGCAGCAATCCTGATGAGACTGAACACAGATGCATCAAACCGGGGAACACTCTGTAGTTTTGTCCCCCTTGGCACAGAACCTAGAACTCCTTTATCAAGGAACTTTTATATCCAAGTATGTGTTCCTGTGGAGAACAGTCTAGCGAACAGCCTAAGCGGAGTGTTGCAAAAAACAAAATCACTAGTTGGAGTTCAACATACATTTTTCAAGGAATGGGGTTACTCTACTGGGGACATTTTCACAACAGCACAAAAACATGAAGTGCCACACCTACTCATCCAGGTATCCAGAGAAGGTGTCACTAGGGAATGCACTGTGGATCAACTTGGGGGACATTTGCTTATGCTTTTCCCCCCAACGCCACTCTTCCGTAAGGTGGTACACAAACTGTTATACAAACAGCTCAGCCTGATACAAATGGCACTCGTGGTCACGACAGACATGGTATCCACATCTCCTGAAAATGGCCATGCAACCCCCTATCAAGTTACAGAGCAGACACAACTTGCTACACAACACCACAGACAAATAACACATCCTTGCCTGCATAAGCTGAATTTGGCAGCTTTGCTCCTGAGATCGTAGTTTGCACACTTAAAACTCCCAAGCAGGTGTATCGGAATTCTGAGGGAGACAGGGAAACCAAACTCAAGACATGGCATCCTCAAGGAATAGAAGCATTCTGTTATTTGGTGTAAAAACCGATTGAGCCCATAAACTGCACACCAACAGCTATAGTAATAGATCCATTAGTTACTGGATTCAGGGCTTGTGTACAACTCTGGTGGTACTCCCTGGGGGTCCTCTGCTCAGATGGCCAGGGATGGGGCTATTACTTTTGGATCCCGACCCTGGGGGTGGACAAGCGAGGGAGAATCATTTGAGTGGAAGGTCTTCGGGGATTGGACATGGAGTACCGACAGGTGAGACATATCCCTCCTTTCCTGAAACCTACCTCCCTTAAACCCCCTCTGTCTTTGTGGGCTATTGTGACCTTAGCCCCATGCAAAAACCTTCACTTCCCCTGCAGACCATTAAAATGAATAAGAAAAGTCACACCACCCCTTTAAGATCCAATTCACTCAGAGCTAAAGGTGGGCATGTCCGGATAATATGGTAATGGCAGGTCCGGCAGACTACACTGACCACACACCTGCAGCCAGTTAATCTGCTGCAGGTGTATAACAGGTGGGGCATTCAGCAGTGCGGAGAGCAGCAGTTGGAGACACAGCAACAGGGAGGCTGCATGGCAGAGTCCAGCAGGGGATCCCTGACTTGTAACGAACTGACGTTCTGGAGGCAAGCTGCAAGGAGGCAGAGGGAAAACCAGCTGGAGGAGACTGATGAGCCGGCACGCTACCTTGTGGCAGAGCAGAGGCTCTGGGGTGAAGAGGCCAGGGAGCTGTCTCCAGGTAGCCAGTGTGGTTAAAAAGGGAAGGCCGTGGACGGGCCAAGCTTATGTGAGCCAGACATGCTCGTTCTCCTGCTGTAGCCAGGAGTGTCTTAGGGGCAGCTGCAGTGTTTTGAAGCAGATGGACTGGAAGCGCGAGCAACATCACTGCCAGGGAGTCTGAAGTACAGGGAGACTTGCAATGTGATACTCGTGGCTAAATACTATGTACTGAGTGTACGCGTCATGAAAGGAAATCCATGATTTCAGTCCTCCACAATTGAGACAGTCTGATAATGTGCACTGGGAAACAAGAAATACAAAGTATCTGAATGAAGGAGTGTGAAGGGAAAACCCATTGTCAAGGCCTCCAGAGTAAAAGTACATTATGCGGCAAGACAAACAAATAGAACCTTGTGTGATACAAAGTGGTCGCATAAGGAAGATTACGTTGTCGAAGTCTCAGTGGACTGAAAGAAGGAAATTTACATGCCGAGGGGAGCTGTGTCAGGTAGGAAATGCGATAAAAGTGGCGCTGCCTTTCTAGAAACGGTGAGAACCGGCAGGAGGCTGTACACAAGAAAGGAACACTTTTAAAGGGCCAGAGCAAATAAAGCCCAGCCAAGCCTAGTAAACTAAGTGAATTTACATGGAGGGCGCAGAGCTAGAAGCCCCAGACCCTGGGTTGCACAACCTCTAATGGGTGGACCGGGTGTCCGACAACTGCGTCCAGATCAGGCGGAGCCTGACAGTGGAACATTGAGTTGGGGAACGGAACCCCAGAAGTGTTTGTGAATAACTAAAACGGCTACACCTAAGAGCTGTGACTTGGGGAAGGGAACCCGGAGTCTAAAACTTACTGTGGGCATTAAGGGAAAAGCCAAAGTGCTGCTTTTGGAGTTCAGGCAAGAGAAGCCTAAAACTAGTTGGACATTTGTTGATTGTGCATCTGAGAAACCCAAACAGGAAGATTGTGAAGCTGAGCATAACAAGAGCTGTTAAGGTACCAGGGTTCGAAATTGAGATTTGATGAGCAGGAGCTAAAACCAGCTCTTGGATGTCGGCATTACCATTGAACTGGATACCCCAGCCCTTTAAGATGAATAGCAATCACCCTGGAGATGGATGGGGATGCAGATTTTTATTGATACATCAATAATCAAAACGACTCAGATAGTTGGCAAAAGGAAGACTGTTTTAATATCTATTATCTAAAACGGGGAGCATAACGAACATCAACGAACTCGGTCGATCCTTCTACTCAATGCATTTAAGAAAAAACTGAGATCTTATAGACAAAACTCGTCATCAATGATGTTGACCTGCGTCACTACCAATCTCATCCTACGTGGCAAACTACAAAAACCTACGAGTATGGGTGATTGGCTCTGAGTGAACATCGAAGTATACAATCCATACTAGTCTAAAAAAGTGTAATTGGTTACTTAACATCAGGTGTGGCAACTAAGCCCTCCCTTAAAAATGACCACTATGAATGTCACTAAATACACAACGTCCCATTGGTTTACACAACTATATAACCCCTAATTACGTAGTACTCTACAATTGGTTGGCACTCTAACCTCCGTCAGTACTTTTCCACCCAAGTCTAGCAGCATGCAGGCTGGCCATCCAGGTGCTGGTGAGCTCGCCTTAACCATTGCTTCCCACCAATTAGCATACCAATCCATCATCACTTTAGTGGTGCACTGTCAATTAGGCTTTCAAGCTCGCCCCTGAGAGTGTTCTTGGCTCTGAGAAATTCAGGGAGTGAAAGCACGCTCTGACCTCGTGCATAGGTGTGACCATCTCGTTCGTCCAACTTCATACTTCCATGTAACTGGAGAACATGGAATCGAGCTTCTAGTGTATTTAATACTATTCTTTAATCGAACTCTGAAGTCTTCCTTGTTATGTTCTTGCATTCTGAAAAGGAGTTCTGTTCTTTCACACGATTTGTATCCAATGCCAGTTTACTCCAGTTTGATAAGACCTTGGCTTCTTTGGCTCATCCAGTCTTGTCGGCTGAGATTCACTTTGTAAATCGATTTGCTTTTTAACTGCGACACACTAGAAATTAGGCCTTCTTGCTACTGTCCATCACTAAAAAGCTAGCCTCAGGATTCCTTTGTCTGCTTGCGTTTGTTTCTTCTGCATCTGTACACTTGCAAAATGACACAATTTCTTCATATGTTTCTGTGACAAAGGTTTCGTCACCTTGATCCTAATATGTCACTTATCCTTGATACTTTCTTGATGGCTTATAGAATATCTTCATTCTCTATTCTCTGCATCTCTTCTAGGTACGTCAGTTCAGCTCTGTGCGACATCACCAGTCATCTTGACCCTTCATTTGTGCTGCTTCTTCAGGAATCTCATTTAAACAACCATCATATCTCCTTGTATGCAAGTATGGTTTCCTCAATGGGAACCTTTCCTCTAGGATTTTCTTTGGTACTGGTACCGCACGTGTCTCACACTCTGGCTTACAACATACAGGCAATCGGGGCGGAACGGTTGAGGTGGGGGTACTTGGCTCCTTCACTACACCATGTAGGCAGGAGCTACCAGAGATTCCCCTTTTACTTTGTCAATTTTGCTTGAGCCATTGTGTTTAAATGTATATTAGATGTGGTCTAATTCTTCTTTCTTAACATTCTCAAACTCAGTTGTCACATTTACATGTTTGTAAGGCATCAATTAGCCCTAGCAGCCAAAAGTAGCTCCTGATAGCTGTTGCTTTCAAGCTGACCAGGCTCTACTATGCTAGAAGCCGGAGCTAAATAACTCCCAGCTCCCCTCCTTTTTGAACCCTGTGGTACTGTGAGTTGTACTTGAAGTATAACTTGAAACCTTGTGGAACTTTACTCCCTGGGTCTCTGGAACTTGGGGAAGGGAGCTGTGTGAGAAGCTCCTGAAAGGCACCATCATATAGCACTTACTTAGTTTGAACATTCCAACACGTTGGTATTAGAACTAAGGGCAAGTATAGGTTGTGACAATCCGCATTTTACTTTGGACTTTTAGACAGACTGGCCTTAGATACATCAGTTGTGGGAAGTCCCCTCTTAGTTAGGGCAAGTTAGGCGTTCATCCTATCCTGATGTTTTAAATAAGGTTTTTCCAGATGGATCTTTTGTGTCGAACTGTTGATGCCATGTATGTCTCACACAAGGTACATCACCTAGCATTGGTGCCCTTTATGACCTCAAAAAAACATCCTGACGGAAAGTGGTAAAAGCATTTATGGAAGGGGTCAAACGCATACACCCCCAGTGGCTCCTCCGGGTCCAGGGTGGGACCTTATCTTGGTTTTTCAGAGAATCATGGGAACACCTTTCAAACCAATGCACACGGCTTTCCTAATAGCACTAACATCTATTGGAAGAGTGATTTAACTACAGGGACTATTGGTTACAGAATCATTTGTAGCCATTCACAAACACAAGGTAGTTGTAAGAACTGGTCCACGGCTCTGGCCTAAACATATATCAAAATTCCATGTCAACCAATCCATTGAACTACCTTGTTTATTCCCCAGTCCTCCAGAGTAACTGAGAAAATGCCTTGCACACCCTAGATGCACACAGGGCATTCATGTTCTACCTTGGCAAAACGAAAAAAGGTCCAATCGCTTTTTCTCATTTGCAACAGGCCTACAGGGGGATCCCATTACTTAGTCCACCATTTGTGGACTCACTCCGCACTCAGCACTGTCAACCATAGCCTTCATTGATAATGTCCCCTTAGAAGAGATTTGTAAGGCTGCAACATGGAGCTCAATGTATACTTTCAAACAACACTTGCACACGCAAGAACAGATTCACAAGTAAGACGAGCAATTTTAAACACAGATTTCCCTCTGGTCCAACTTCTAATCCTCCACCGGTTTCAGGTACTGCTTGCTAATCTATGCATAGCATGTGAATCGAAGCAGATTCACATGCTCCAGAAGACCAATCGAACTTACAAGTTACAGAAATAAGATTACTGGGTATCTGCTTAGAATTACATGCGCCCAACCTACCTGCAAGGAGCAGAGTAGAGCAGTGGGCTGTACTCCGTTTCAGTACAAAAGATGCCAAGGGCAGGAAAAACAATAAATCTGAGCATGTTGACAGATAAAGGATTGTGGGTTCCTGGGAAATGTAGGATAAGGGATAGTATTACAGGAACGCACCTGTGGACTCTCAGTTTTATAAATGAGAAAAAAGATGGTATACTCCAAGCCCACTACTAAATGGTGGACTATATAGAGCATGTGATTCTAAGCAGATACAAGCTACTGAAAGACTATTGCTGGGTTAGTAATATTTGTCATATCTGTTGTCTAACCTGAATTATTGGTGTTGCTCTGTGTGGGCTCCTTGTAGCCCTAGACCACTCTCATTACTCCAAAGAGAGTCTAAACTGCTCAGCTACCTTAACTTGATTGGGTTTTGGCTAACATCTGTGTCTTCCCTGTTTCCCATAAAGAGGAGGATCTCCCAAAATCTACACAATGGGCTGATTTTGGACATTTATTTTAAGAGGTCCTACATGTCCATACCATGTTAAAAACTCCTCATTGAGAAGCAAGCGGCATATTTTATGAAGGGAGTCCATATGCGATTTAAAGGACAGCCACTAATCTAATCTGTGTATAAAATTGCTTCCGAGTAGCAACTCTCCTAAATAATGGTAATAATGAAATGGCTGTCTATTTTCAGGGATTGTACCATAGAGGGCCCTGTTTTGTGGTGATTGGTACAAGTGAGGGGTGGGTTTTTAAGTCGGTGCCATCTTCTGATGCTTAATTGTAGGTTATGCCGAGGAGGAGCCGGAATGTATGCTCTGAATGTATGCCATATGATGAAAGGGGGGACAGGCTAAAACTGTATTAAACAATGCTGCAAGCAGGGCTGATATATTGGATAGATTTCATTCATATAGTGGTTTGGTGACGCCCCGGCTTTACTAGTCTGTTAGCTAATCCATCTCTGCCATGGGGGTTAAGAGTTCATACGGATATAATAGACCAACATGGGGAGGATGTGATCAGTCACCATAGCTAGGATTTATTTAGACTATCCATCTATACGGGATCTTTTTGATCTGTGGCAGGACTCCTTATTGGATTTTGGATTAACAATCATTGGCTCCAAGAGGCTGCCCTTGAATGAGCCAACTAACCTGAAGTGTTTTTGGGATTTGTATCCTGCACCATTGCCATTTTCATAGTCTCTGGGCACCTATGAGGATTTGAAATGAAAACTGGGGATAGGGGTTCCAGGGAGGTGGTTAGGGGAGTAGAGGGAAAAGACATGGCTTTGAGCTAAACTGTTAATACATGTAGAATCGGGAGCAGCTGGTGGCATATTTTTTTTTTTAATAAGCTTTATTTTCATCTTCATCAAAGGGGCAAATAAAGACAAATACATTGGTGGATGGTAACATTTCAGATTTAAATTCAATCCCCCGCACCCACCCAAGATAAAAAGGCATGTGTACCATTTCAGTATCATAGTAGTCTCATTGCTCATGAGACCATCCCATCCTGTGCGTGAGTGTTGCCGAGAGCCTCTAGGACCCATCAGTCCCAGAAGGGCAGAGATCCAATGCATACCCTCACAAGCCCCTTTCATACAATCGTTAACCAAGGCATATATGCCGCATGAGTTGGGCCTATACAATGCCGCCTCCCTATCCCTTACATATTCTAAAAATTGGATCCACAACTTGGTATGCTTGGGGGGGATAGTGTTGGTCACTAGCGCTGTGATCCTTTCCATTATGTCCCCCACTTGGTTCCACCAGTACGCTATTGGGGGGCAGGGGTCTTCTTGTGAATTATGGTATACCACGACTCTTCCACTTCCCTCCCATGGGTTAGTTTCCCTCCTTCTGCCTATTCTTTCTTTACCCTTCATTGACCCTCACTCTCCCCCCGCTTGCACCATCTGTTCTCCCCATTTGCTCTGAAACGCCCTCGTCTCAGTACCTGCCTCTTACTCATACCTCATTTCTTTCACATATGTGGCCTTAGCATAGAAATTCAGATCGTTTTTTTAAAGTCAAATCTGTGTTTTGTAATTCAAATTTGGGTTGTTTGTCTCCTTACCTAGGCCCTCATTTGTACCTGCTAGCCGCAGTGACTGTTCCATACCTCTGTACTTGCATATTTTGTTCTACTGCCTCCTCTCTTTACTTGCTCATGGCGCCATCTGTTTCTCTTATCTACTCTAACTGCTGCTCTATTAACTATCCTTCCCTTCTCACTAAGTCTGGCAAGAAGAAATTCAAAAACGATATCTTGGCTTCCAACCCAGGCCTCCCCATAGTAGATGTCTATTCCAGCATATCTGCCAGACAAACCCTCACTGACATTCTCGTTTTCGTTCCTTCGCCGGATCTATGGAACCCCTCATATCAGCTCTGTCCTGTCGCCTCCTTCCATTAATGGTGGCACACACTGGGAAGTCCTCGTGGCTTTCTTTGACTCAACATGAATGTCTACCTGAATGGCACTGTCATGGTGCAAGTCCCTCGGGCTAAACTCCTTCTCTTTGATAGATGGTTCCCCCGCCTCGTCAACTTCCTCTCATTTCCAGCTGTCCCCTACCCTCCTCCCTTGGCTTCCTTGCCCTCCTCTCCTTCCACCTCTGCCTCATCTCAATCTCCCTCCACACCTCTGCAGGGTGTACCCCTGATTTGTACCGATCCCTGGAAGGTTTTTAAGGCTGACAACCTTCATCTTGCCACTCTCAATACTCGCTCTGCTGTCAAACACTCCTCTGACATCTGCCACCTCCTACAAGAAATGTACCCGATGTCCTCGGTCTTACCGAGACTTGGTTCATGGCCAGCTCTGTTAGAAGTTGCAACACTCTTCTCCCTGACTGCTACAAGATCCTCTCCGCCCCCAGATCCAACTGGCCTGGAGGGTGTGTGGCCCTGATCTTCCCTTAGTGGATTCCTGCCTCTATCATCCCCACTCAGACTTACTCCTCTTCCAAATGCCTTGTCTGCAGGCTCTCCCTCTCGCTGTTGCTACTCTCTACCAGCCCCCTGGCCAAATTGCATCTTTTCTCTCCGAGTGGGCAGACCTCTCCTCCTCCCTCCTGGCCTCGACCACTCAACTCATCCCCCTTGGTGACCTCAACATCCATCTTGATTCTCCCTGTTCCTCATCTGCGCTCTTTTTTGTGACCTCTGCGATTTACTCTCCCTCTCTATCTTCCCCTCGGGCCCTACTCATTCTGCCGGTCACACACTTGATGTCTTGATCTCCTCTGGCCTCCCCCTCTCTACTCCCATCAACACTACTCTCCTGGAGTGATCACTGCCTCCTCTCCTCCCATCTTTCCATCTCCTCTCCCCAAGCCTACCCCAAGATTGCCACCCAACTTTTCGGACATCCAGCCCATGAAGCGTGTCTCAATCGAGGCTTTTGCTGCCACCTTCTCCCTACCTCAAGTTGACTCCCACCCTGACACAGCCCTTTCCCGGCTCTATTTCTGCTACTCTTGATGTTCTTGCCCCTGTCATGAGGATCAGTTTGAAGTACAAGGCCAAGTGTAATTCCTGGCATGACTCTGACCTAGCTACACTTAAACGTAAGTGTAGGGCGGCTGACAGAGGATGAGCAGGAAGCCCTCCATTTCCTGACAAACTGGCCTGCCGCCTGCTCCAAAGGCAATGCAGTCTTGCTGTCTGCTCTAAGAAGAGAGGCCACATTCAAGCCCACGGCTCTGCGGCATCCATCATCTCTACCAAACTCTTTAAAATCTGAAAGGAGCTGGCCAATCTTGCTGCAGTCTCCACTCTTCCTCTTGCCTCTCAGGCTCTTTGCAACTCCCTTGCCGCTCACTTTAATTCCAAAACTCAGGACATCTTGTCCTTCCTCTCCTCTGCCTGCCTCCCTCCTCTCCCCTCTCCTTCCCAGCCTGCTGACACTCCCTCCGACACCCCCAGGCCCCCTTCTTTCTCCTCCTTTCCTTTTTTCTACCCGGGTGAGGGGTTGCTAGACAAGTCCGATCTATGAAAGCCTCATCAAAATAAATTCATCCCTGTTCCTCTAAAACCATTAAGGACCACATCGATGCCCTCGCTCCGGCCCTTGCCCATTTCTGTAACCATTCCTTTGCCCCTGGATCTTCCCCTCCCCTCTCAAGCACTCCCTTGTGCATCCTCTCCTCAAACCTACAGCTGATCCCTCCTGTCCGGCTATCACCCTATTTCCATTGCTCCCTTTTTGGGGAAGTTCCTGGAAAAGCTGGCCATTTCCCATCTTAATCTTCATTCCGACTCTGTTGGCTCTCTATGACCACCAATCTGGCTTCAGAGCTGCCAGAAGCACGGAAATTGCTCTCCTGAACATTGTGAAGATCTGCTTGCCAACTTAACATTCCCTCTGTCCTCATTCTACTTGATCTGTCCTCTGCTTTTGACACGGTCAACCATACCATCCTAGTCAATCGTCTCCGTGACAACCTGGGTATCACCAAACAGGCTCTGGCCTGTCTGCCTCTTTCCTTTCTGATCGACTTTCCCAGGTACAACTTGGGTCCTTCCTTTCCTCTATCTCCCTCTCTACCTGTGGTGTTCCCCAGGGGTCTAACCTCTCCCCCTAGCTTTTCAACCAATACCTGGCTACTCTTGCCTACTGCATTTCCATTTTCTACTCAAACTTCCAGTGCTATACTGATGACACCCAACTCGTTTCCAGGTTTCTAATCGCCATTCAAAATTAGTGTACCGCCAACGATCTTTGAATGCCAACAAGACTGAGATCCTCCTCATTGGTACACCTTCACCATCCTTTTTCCCCCTCTCACTCTCTGGTCGGCTTCCCTTGTCCCTCCTCCTACCCCTACCTGCGAGGCTAAGAATCTCAGGGTCATCTTTGGCTTCACACTTGCCTTCTCCGCGCACATATGTCTCTAAAAATTCAGACTTCTTACTGCACCTCCTTGGAGGCACCCTTTTCTACTCCTTCCCCTAGAAGCTCACAGTCTCCCAAGCTCTGGTTCTCTAGGTTGGACTACTGTAGCAGCCTCTTTCTAAATCTACCTGCCTCCACTCTCCGCCCTTTTACAACTAATCCTGAACAAGACTTGTCCTTGGCCTCAAGCCCTGGGATTGTATCTCTCCAGCTCTGAAATCCCTTCATTGTTTCCCATTCGATGCAAGGATTACATTTAGAAGCCTCTGTATTGTCCACAAGGCTTTCTGGGGCCTGGGTCCAAAATACCTTCACTTTCTCTCTGTAAATACCCTCCACCTCGTCCCCTACCACCCCCGCGAGCCCTTTGCTCCTCTACTTCTAACTCCCTCAGGGTCAGTCGTTTTTCTAAGAAACGAGCTGGGGGGTTGATCGGTCTTCGTTGGGGGCCTCCCTTAGGAACAGCCTCCCGGCCACCTTGAAACTTGAGGAGAACCATCTCCGGTTCTGGATGCACCTCAAGACCTTCCTCTTCTCTTCTGCCTTTGCCCCTTTTCTCACCTGCTGATCTGCTTTCCATTTCGGCACCATGCTCCTGGCCACCCTTTGTCCTTCGGGCCCAGGTACCTGCTCACCCTGCTCACCCTGCTGCACTGCCTCTGAGCCACCCCTTGCACCGGGATCTGTATCTGTACCCATACAGTCCCCCATTTCTCTTCTGCACTTATCAGATATACCCTATCTGACAAATCACGCACTTGCCTCTGCCTTTATTTATTGCATTTATTCTGTTCTCTCCTTTGTACCACACTTTCCACTTCTCCCCCTTCCTTGCACTTCCCCTTGTTTCCCTTTTCCATGCACTTACGCATTCTTAATGTCACTCGGCCTAGTAAGATGGTGGTTTTTATTCTCCCTTGTTCCTCTCCCCTTGCTTGGTCGCGCTCTGAATCACTTGTGTATGAGTGCGATATAAATAAAATATATAATTTCCAAAAGCTTGCCCTGGTTATTTTAGCCTCAAATACTAAGTGGGTGAGGAGCATTGCTTGTGAGCCTGAGAGTGAAATGTTCCATTGTCTGGGGTGTCCCCCAGAAGTATCACTAGAGGGCATGACGGGAGTTTGTTTCCTGTGATATCTTTAATCTGCGCCAACATCACTTTCCAGTATACCTGTATTACGGGGCATGTCCAGCACGTGTACCATATCTCCCTTGTCACTGCAGCCCATCCAGCAGCTGTCGGGGGGCATTCGAGAATATTTTATAGAGTCTCGCTCGTATGAGATACCATCTATAGCACACGGCCCCCTCTTTGATTTGTGTGCATCTAGAGCTTTTGTGGGTTCTCTGCCAAATCGAATACCACATTTGTACGATTTCCTGGCAAAGTTCCCGTTCCCAATGGATCATGTAGGGAAGTTTCCCTACTTTGCCCGGTTTCTTTAAGAGTTTATTTGAGCGATCTTCACAAATGTGCTACCCTCTTGCACCATAGTCCTGTGAGGGCCCCAGTCCCTGCCCTTTTGACAGTAGGGTTTGTAATCCAGTGCCTCACTTGTGTGTACCGGAACCTTTCCGTCTCTGGAAGCCCAACTTTCTCCTTGTACTCTGTGAAAGTTGAGGGTATCTCTTCCCTGTAGGGAAGATGCCCTTTCCCATTTTGTGGAGACAAGTTTGTTCATCCCAGGTGTGAAATCTGGGTTACCTGTGAGCGGAGAGTGGGCCGAGACCCGGGCAAGCCCCCAGTAGTCGAATTGCACTATCCCAGTGTTTCTTTGTGTATAAGGTTGGTTGCAGCAGCTTCCCAACGTGTCCGCTAGCTATCTTCCCTATAAAAGGCAGTACGTGATGGGGAGAGGGGGCCCTGCCATTTAGGTTGTCTTCCACTTTGGGGATCTCATATCTGTTGGCCAGTCTAATGGCGGGGACAGTTGCGCTGCCAGGAATTATCGATTAACTGAGGGGAGGCCCAGATCTTGCGTGGACAACAGGTACCCTCTTTGGTATTCTAGGGAGTTTACTCGCCCAGATGAACGTAATAATCTAGGTCCTTAGATCGAATTTCTATGGGCGGTGCCTGTAACTCATATAGTAGCTTTTGAAGTAGTCCTGTTCACCCCCTGTATACTCCAACCACGAGATTTCTTGCTGGTCCCAACGTAATAATTGTTCTTTAGCTTCTCTCAGTGGTTCGGGAATGTTTGCACTCACCAGGAAGTCATATAAGCATGTTATTCTAACTCCTTGGTAGATCTTGTCTTCCACCTGTTTGAGGTCAAATCTCCTGGAGTGACCCCAAGTTCACATCGGTTTTGGTGACATTCAGGCAAACTGATTTGTCCTGATTATGTAGAACCCAGAGGCATCCCCAAATCCATCCAGGGTGTCCAGTAACTTGGGCAGCAAGATGACTGGATCTGCAAGAAAGCGTAAGCACGTCATCTGCGTACACTTTCTTTTTGTGTCCTGCCCCTGAGCATGATCTTGTCCCCCCCCACGCCCCCAACCATCATCCCCCTCCTCCTGAGTCCCCGGTTCACCACTGGTCTGCTGTGCCAAGGGGACCATGGCCAGAGCGAAACGAGAGTGGGCAACCCTGCCTTGTTCCCCTTTCCAGTCGGATCATTTGAGACCATTGACATTGAATTTGTTTTTTGGCAATGTATACATGGTCATGATGGATTGACGTATGATCGGGCCAAAGTTATAGCTTTTTAACACTGCTTCTAAGTATTCCCAGTCCATGCTGTCAAATTCTTTATGGCATCTAGAGATTGGACCACACGGCGTTCTGATATTTCCTCGTTGACTGCAATAAGGTCAATCACTCTCTGGGTGGTGTCATGCACCTGGGCATGGTCATTAAGGCCAGACACAACTTCTGTTAGTAGATTGGCTATAACCTTCCCATACATTTTGGCGTCTATCTTGAGGAGTGCAATCGGCCTACATGCAGAATAGTCCCCCCCCCCTCCCAGCCCCCCCTCCCCCCATCTTTGCCCGGTTTTCTGGATCAACACGGTCATTGACTCCAAGACTGAACCCCTTTGCAGAAAGCTACTCAGCGCTCTGGTTAGGTGCAGAGAGATGAGCTGCGTGAACACCTTTATAAAATTGGACTGAGAAACAGTTAGTCATTTTCGGCCTCCAGACTTTCCCTATCTTCGGCTGAAAGTCTTGGGAGCCTTGCCAACTCTATGAAACACGTCCATTGTGCCTGATTTCCAGGAACTCTAGATCCCATCTCCCTGAAATAATTCACCATTAATGTAATTTTGTCTGCCTCTTGCAGGACGAGATTACCTCAGTCATCTCTTAGGGGCGTGTATATGGCTGCACTCGGCTTGTATGCGCATCTTGGCTGCTAGAAGCCTGTTGGCCGTATTGCCTTTAACCAACTGTTTCTTGTTAAGCATGGCCTGCACTGCATTATCTGCCAAGTGAGTCTCTTGTAGCTTCGGAGCTTCTCGCGATTCCCACAGGTTCTGTGGGCCCTTATATGTGATGCATCGGACGGCGAGGGCAGAGGGGTGACTTCAGACACGACCGCGCAAGCCCCCGACCTCGGAGGACTGGCCAGTGGCACAGTTATGGGGACAACACCCGGCGGCAGAAGCGCAACCCACACCACTTCCTCTAAACACATCAGCTCCAGCCGTGACTAGACACGCGTGTCGACCGATCGGTAACGGAAGGCACTGAGAGAGTGGTCCAATAATTGTGTCCTCTGGGCGTTTCCGTTCGCGAGCGCCACATGACAAAGACCAACCATCCGCAGTTGGAAAAAGTGGCGCACTCCCAATAGTTCCAAAGACTCGATCGTCAGAAGACTATTCCGACCTCTATGCTCCCAAGTCAAAGCGTGTAGCGTCTACTCCCGAGATTCAGCACCCTCCTTCTACTACCGCTAAATCATGATGCAAAGCGTCAACCCTCGGAACCCCCTAAAACCTTCGGAAAACATTCCTCTAGTCACGGGAACAACACAAGAAACCTTCAGAACACTATAAAGAAAAACAGAAGGCTCCTAAAGTGATAGAGAATTCCAAGGTCCCTGACACCACTCAGAGTAAAATTGTCCCTCCCACTCCTCATAATATGGGCATGGATGAGGAACCAGAACAGGAGGGGTTTATTCCCAGTTCCAGGGAATGGAACTCAGCGGATATTGATAGGGTGATGAGAAGAATGTCTTTGCAGGAAAAAGACCCTAATTATTCCCATAGCTATGCCAACACACCAGCTACCTCTGCCCCTTCAGGGTCCAAGGACTCTCAACCCCCTACTAAAAGGCTCCGCTCTGGGGCTCCGTTGCAGGGATTGGTTTCAGACCCTTTGCTAATTGAACCTTACCATCCAGAGTCATATGGAGAGGAGACAGAAACACATATGCTGGAAGACCAGACAGGGGTTTCTTATTATGGGGATGACGAGGTCCAGGAAGAGGATGAGGCGGAAGCCTACAATCTTGACTCCCCATAGCCTAAGGACCCCCTGGTGCATGACTCGCCGATTGATAATCAACTCCTCAATGAGGTACTGGCTAAAGCAGCAGCTCATTTTCAGATACGCACATGGTGTCCAAGAAGATAGAGATTTCGTGGAAGAAATCCTAGGGGACAAGAGAGCCATTACCCAGGCTATCCCAATATTAAAATCAATCCAGCGTAGAATTGATCCCTCGCTGGTAACCCCAAATCTTACTTGTGCAGTGAATCCACGAGTGGAAAAATTTATATTCTGGGCCACACCCTCCTGGTTTTAATTGACACCTTATGTACATGGGATCAGACTCCCTGGTAGTAACAACCACCAGAAAGGGTGCAGGTACAACACTAGCTTCTTCAGAAGCACCTCCCTATAAGGAGAGCAAAAGGATATATGCTCTGGGTAGGAAAGTTGCCTCCACGTCAGCCTATCCGGCACGTATTGCTAACAGTACCACTCTTTTAGCAAGCTATAACTGCCATCAGTGGGGACAAGTAGCTGCTCTAGTAGCCTCTGCACCCGAACCACTAAAAGGCCAGTTGGCCCAACTTGCAGCAGACGGAAGGTCCGTATCTGGACGCATCCTTAAAACAAATTTTGATGCAGCAGATAATTCTAGAAGATTGATAGCCGAAGGCACAGTAATAAAACGCCACTCTTGGCTAAGGCAACCTGAGACCCAAGCCACGCTTATAGACATGCCGGTAGAGCCGAACATTCTATCCGGCAGGGCAGTGGAAGAGTCACTAAAGACAGCTAAAGATTAGTATGAGACCCTAAAATCTCTCGGCCAGCTCACAAATAAACCCCCAGGTCAGAGGGGAAATAATAATTTTCGTCGCTTTCGCGGCCAAAGCTCCCAGAGGTGTTCCAACGACTACCAAAATCAAGGAACCTCATGGGGCAACAATCGGTTCCAAACATCACAGGGATTCACCAGAGGCCAGCGCAGGGGACGTACTACGGGTAGTGCCAGCCCTGCCAGAGGTGGTACGCCACCTAGTAAACAGTGACGTTCCACTTCGGGTCCCCTCCCAGGCATCCCCAGTAGGGGGCGGGGCACATTTCACCTTCACCCACGCATGGGAGGGGGATCACTTCGGACAGATGGGTGCTGTCCACAGTGTCAGCAGGATACTGTATACGGCCATCCTCCAAGACGGAAGGTACACTCGTTGGAGCACCAGAAAATCCTTCTCGAGGAGATTGCCACTCTACTTGCAAAGGACGCCATAGAACTCGTCTCGGGCAACTAGGTAAACCGGGGCATTTATTCAACATACTTCCTTGTGCCAAAAAAAAACCTAACGATGCGCCCAGTATTAGATTTGCGCTCTGTAAACAAGTATGTCAAGCCACAAAAATTCTGCATGACTACACTCCAAAAGGTAAACCCCCTACTAAAAAAGGGGATTACATGGCAACATTGGATATGAAAGATGCCCATTTCCATATTTCAATGTTCCCAGCACACAGAGGATTCTTGCTTTTCAAAATAAACTACCAGTTCAAAGTGCTGCCCTTCAGTATAGCCTCTGCTCCAAGGGTATTCACCAAGGTACTGGTGGTGATGGCGGCGCACCTACGCAGGGAGGCGATCCCAGTGTACCCTGAACGACATCACAGGGGAAACCCCGCTTAATTTGCAGACTAAATTTTCAATCAATCTCTTCCAATTGGGCTTCTCAATCAACGAGAAACAAATCAAGCCTGGTGCCAAGCACCTCAAAACTGTTTCTAGGAGCTCTCCTAAACACCCAAGAGGGGTTGGCCTTTCCATCAGTGGAAAGAATTCGGAACCTGTTGCTGCAAATTCCTCAATCAGTCCGGTCGCCAAATAAGGGTGCGCAAAGCGATGCGTTTGCTAGGCATGATGGCATCTTGCATTTACCCGGATCTCGCGCGCGCCTGCGCCTGCGACCCATGCAGGAATGGTTGGCGAAACAGTGGTCTCAAGCAAGTGGTCAGGGGGAGGATCTAGTGGTAGTTTCGCCAACACTAGTACAAAGTCTTCGCTGGTGGACAAGAGAATCTTACGAAGGGGAAACCCTTCTACAATCTAGAGATACAGGCTGTTGTCACAACAGACACCTCCCTAGCAGGGTGGGGAGCCCACTACCTGCACCATACAGCTCAGGGTTTCTGAGCAGTCTTCAGAGCACTTTGGGCATTTCGAACCCCTCCTGTCCAACCAGTCAGTGCAGATCCTAACAGACAGCACAACTGCAATGTTTTACCTAAACAAACAAGGGGCACTCGATCTCCCAATCTGTCCAGGCTTGCCCAAAATATTTGGAAATGGGCACTCAGACGGAACATTTACTTGTCATCCCAACATGTTCCAGGGGAACTCAACTCGCTAGCAGATGCTCTGAGCAGAGATCACCTCCCAGAGGAACACGAGTGGCAGCTACACGAAGAAGTCTTAGGAGACCTCTTCTCTGAGTGGGGTTTCCCCACTATAGACCTATTTGCCACAGGCGAAAACTGGCAATACCCAGACTTTGCATCCAGGTTTCCCCAGCCAGGCTCCCACGGGAATGTCCTATTGATGAATTGGTCAGGAATGTTTGCCTACGCTTTTCCACCAACCCCTCTGATGAGGAAGGTGGTCAACAAGATGCACAGAGAATTGATGACGCTCATCCTGGTTGCTCCTATATGGGCGAGACAACCATGGTATCCACACCTACGCAAACCCCATCACACTCCCGTGCCAGTACAACCTACTCTCCCAGCACGAGGGGCTCAGTGCATCCACAACCCAGCTCGATGAACTTGGCAGCATGGCTCCTGAAGTCATAGATTTTGGACAACTCCACTTACCTCAGGGATGTATGGATATCCTAAAAGAATCAAGAAAGCCTAACACAAGACACTATTACTATGACAAGTGGAAAGATTCGTTATTTGGTGCCAGAATAAAAGCAAATCAACCCAGTTGATTGTACTCCTTCTAATGTTGTCACCTATATGCTCCACTTACTGGATGCAGGGTTAGTGTTTAACTCACAAAGTGCATCTGGCAGCTCCGTTAGCCTACACCACTTCCCATAACAATGTGTCATAGTGGAAAGTGCCAGTTGTCAAAGCATTTATGGAAGGGGTAAAACGACTCCACCCTCCAATTTCCAACCCACCATCAGGTTGGGACCTTATTGTGATACTTGCTAAACTCATTGGACCTCCCTTCGAACCCATGCACAAAGCTAGTCTCAAACACCTGACTTATAAAACTGCCTTCTTAGTAGTCATTACATCCGTAAGAAGGGTCAGTGAAATTCAAGCTAGGATCCTTTCTTTACGGTACGTAAGGATAAACTGGTTTTACGCACTCACCCTAGGTTTTTTCCGAAGTTCATTTCCAAATTCCATGTTAACCAGTCCATTGCGCTACCGGCCTTCTTCCAAGAACCCAAAAGCTCTGCTGAGGTGAAACTGCACTCACTAGATGTAAGGAGAGCGTTCCTCTACTATGTAGACAAGACCAGACCGCTAAGTAAGACAGATCAACTGTTTGTCTCCATAGCTCTAGGCAGAGAAGGAGATTGCGTCTCAAAGAATGCCATCTCTAAATGGATAGTCGGATGTATCCAACTGTGCTATTTCCTCTCGGATAAAACACTGTCTTTTACGCCAAGGGCCCACTCTACAAGAGGTACTGGAGCCACTCTGGCTTTCATTGCAAATGTACCCCTTGACAGCATTTGCAAAGCAGCTACATGGAGCTCTATTCACACCTTTACTCAGCACTACTGCATTGACACTCATTCCAAGACAGATACTAAAGTGGGACAAGCGGTTCTAAGACATTTATTTGCTCATGACCCTTCTCACATCCCACCTCCTTCTTACACTGCTCGCTAATCTATGCACAACATGTGATCTAAGCAGATTCCACAAGCCTCAGAAGGGATACATTACTCACCGTAATCGTATTTCTAATGCTTGTATCTGCTTAGATTCACATGCGCCAACCCTTCCTCCCTTCTGAGAGAAAGCGCATGGATGCTTGTAGTCTTATCTTATCTGCTTGGATACTCTGTACTCCTCATGCTACCTCATGTCAGAAAAAATGCAATCTGAGGGTCCTACACGCGTGAGAGATCGTGGGTACAGTGGACGTCACACTAGGGATAGTATTACTGGCACGCCCTAGTTGGACGTCCCTTTTTGAGTTTCGAAAAACAAATTGTAATACTCTGCAGCTTCCACTAGATGTTGGCCTATGCGCAGCATGTGAATCTAAGCAGAAACAAGCATCAGAAATACGATTACGGTGAGTAATGTAAATATACATGCGATTGGGGAGGTTTCCGTATTCAGCTGATACAATTTATCAGTGTTAGGCTGCCCTCTGCTGTCCAAATGGCAAAGTGCATTTCTGTGGGCCCTTCCAATTGAACAGCTAGCATTGTTCCCCCCCGAAACTCCCCTCTCCCGGGTCGCAGTGCCAAGAAAGAATTACATGAGGGAGATGTCCAGGACGCATTGAATTGCTACTCCTAGAATGTCCAACAATCTCAGCTTCTGGGGACATTATTGTTCCCGATAGTTTTTGTGTAGGTAATTTAAGACCAAATCCCATTCTGCCTTAAATTTTGCATAGTCCCCTTGGACCAGGTAGGTTGCCCACTCTAGAGCGATGAAGTGTCAGATTTGAGCTTTCCAGTTTTGTTCACTGGGTATCGAAGGTTGCCTCCATTTTTGTGCTATTAATGAGAGCTCTGCCGCACTAAGAATTATATAGGCCTTCCTTTGTGGTTTTGGCAACTAAGAGTCCAGCACATCGCCCAGCATGGCCTCCAACATCCCTCGTCACCTGGGGGCCAAGGATGCCCCTCATTCCCTTGATTATCACATCCCAGATGGGCTTCAGGACGGGGCATTGCCACCAGATGTGGATCCAAGTACCCACTTCACTGCATCCCTGCCAACAAGTTTGAGTTACTGTGGGAAAGACTGTGTGTAGCATTTTGAGGTAGAGTGCCATTGGACCAAGATTCTTGTCCACATTTCTGATTTCCATGCTTCTCATAAGCTTCGAGATTTGCAGCCACACCTCCCACCACTGTTCTTCAGACAACAGAAGCGGTAGCGTGTCCGCCCACTGGGGCTGGGTCGACTATTTCATAAATATCCTGTATAAATTGCTGACCACTTGCCTGTCCCCGGAAATTGTAAGGAGGTATCTTTTTATGGGGGTAAAGTCCCTGGCTGCCGCTTTCTTCGTGTCATGAGACGATAGCCAGTGCTGCAGTTGAATAAACTGGAACCTGTCTTATTCCCTCAGCCCCATAGTTTCCTTGCAGTCTTGAAAGGATATCACCTCCTGCCTCTTCATCCTGTCCCTTGCACGAGTAGCACCCGCCTCCTCCCACCTAATGAAGGCCCCTTTTTCGAGTCCCGGGGTAAACTGAGGGTTCCGGATAAGTGGAGTGAACGGTGATGGAAATGTAGATCCTCCCCTCCTCAACAATGGTGTCCCCCACTAAGGCCGTTAAGCCGCTCTTGTACATATTGGGCGGCCTGTCTGCTTTTCCGCGCCATAGAACCTAGTCTAAGGGGCGCCCACCACGGCCCTGTCCATTCTACGCCAGATACATTTGGGGTTTCCTGCAAACCACTCTACCTTCAGCTAAGCAGCCCGGTAATGCATTTTGAAATTTGTGAACTCCCATTACTCCCGCTTCTACCGGGGCAATCCTACCCCCCCACGCCACCCTCGGTTTCTACCGTGTCAGATGTAGTTAGGCAGCAGCCTGTTGAGGCTGTTAAAGAAGCTAATGGGAATTACGACAGGGAGAGCCTGGAAATAGTAGAGTGCCCTGGGAAAGACCACTATCTTAATGATGTTAATGCGGCCCACCCACGATAGACTGAGGTACCTCCTCTCTGCAAGACATGCCTTGACTGGTCTCAACAGGTGGGTGTAGTTGGCTTGATATAGGCCTGGAGTCTAAGAAACCCCCAAATACCGAAGGGGCCCTTTCGCCCAAGCAAATCGCCCTGTCTGTCAGGGTTTTGGATGCGTCTCCCTGCAGTTGCATTATTTCCAATTTCTGGGTGTTGATATTCAACCCTGCCGAATTCTTCTAGGAGGCCCGTAAATTCTGAGGGAGGCCTCCCATTCAGTGAGAACCACCAATAGGTTGTCGGCAAATGCCATTACTTTATGGTCTTCCCCACCAAAGGTGACACCCCTTACACCCTTCTCCAGTCTTATTTTAACCACGAAAGTTAGCAGCTCAACATCGTCGCTCTAAAGAGCAAAACGCTGTAGGACGAATGCCTCCATACGGGCTAAAACAAAGTAGGTGCTGTAATGATGCTACTATGCAATCTTACGCCATCACAGGGACTCTGCAATGGAACGAGGTTAATTACGCGTCTATAAAGACACATCATAGAGGCCTTACACAGCGCATACCTCTCATGCCATCTGATACAAATATGCCTTTCAAATTCAAAAGAAGACCATTACCTACACGTTCAGCCTGTTCAATTACCATTAAGAAGTCACAAGGACCTATGCCCCCTTCCCTTCCTGGAAGTGATCATTGGTAATTTCTATACTTAAGGGGGACAGAAGTGACCCTATGAATTACCGACCGATATTTGCCTTTAATATATGCAAGAATAGTGTTACTGCCGTGAATGGCTAGTGAAGTATAAATTGGTCAGCAGCTCATTGATCCACTCGCCGCAGTCTCATCGAGTAATGTGTTATGTTTGACACAGTTTTTAAGGATAAACCAGCAACCTTCCCCAGGCTTAAAAGGGTGCTCTGCCAGAAAGAACACTGTTGAGCTGCTTCACAAAATGAGAATGGGCACGCTGAGACAACTAGGGTAACAGTGTGCTTCAGACGCATAGCTCCATACAGGATCAGGTATGTGAAGTAATCGCCTCGCACAGCCGCGCAAGCGTATTGGGGCTCTGCCAGAACTAGCCTCTAATATAGCAGCTCTGCATTTTCCCATGTAGGACCCAGGGCAGAGTGTCAGGCCCTAATGACTCATTTGTCGAAGGTGTGTGCTAGAAACAGACTAAGTGCAACCGCACGCACACACCAGTCATCCAGGCAAGTCCATGTGAAACTCTGTTCGTCCAAACTTCCAGTGCACGATAAATATCTCCTCGGCAGCAGGGTACATTAAGGTGTTCTACTAATCTCATTAGTGGACTTAGTTTGTTCTGCCATGATGAAATTCAGAGCTGAAAAAGCTCGAAGGACTGATAAACAGACTCCGCCCTCCTCAGGCCGTTTTTCTTAACCGCTGCAGATCGATATCACTTCTCCCTGAGCAGAGCAGACCAGTTTTATGTGAAGGCTGTGCATGTACGGTTTGGTTAATTTTGGAGGTTGTGTAGAGGAAATCTAGCTTCCTAAACGGAACCTTTTAAATTAACGTACACATCTCCTGTAAAGATGCAATACAAAGTAGGCCTATCCCTCAAAGTATGCTTGTGTCAATTCCACTGCTTCTATGCCCTTCCTAAGCTGTGGAGTTAAACATTGTTTCTGCCTGACCCAATGCGTCAAGTGGCTTATAAATTCAGTCTGGGTTTTCATTTCTTTGGTAATTCGTTTCCAAGAGCATCTGCCTGTTTTCTATCTTATAGTACAACCGATCTTGAGGGGAGAGCAATTTGAATTTCCATTACTTATATTGAAAAATGCATTCAGGATAAATGTAACAAACTGATATGTCCTGCTTTCCTTATTTAGGCATACGTTGTCCTACATATGTTATAAAGCCTAATTGGTTTGCTGCTCCCCATAAAGGAAGTCTATATTGTAGTTATGTTGGAATCCCCAACGCCCCCGAGCAAGTGAGAAATGTGGACTTGAAAGAGAGCAGCTAAAAGCAAGATTGGACTTGGTTCAGCACAAAAAAAGACTGACATTGAACTTTACTAACATCTGTGCTTTTGTTCTAGATGTAGCGATTAATATTTTCAACTAATAGTTAACTTCAGGTTCCTTTTTTATTCCTTGACTAATGATTGTCTGCTGGTGTCGTTTTTCTGGTTCTTATGGAGAGTTGTAACCCTTTTGTTTGTTCCTTTGTCACAGAGTTTAACCATCTGCCTCCCGCCTCTAATGAAATGGGTGACAGGAGCAATGTATCCTACCAGAATATCTTCCGTTAGTCATTACAGCAGCCCCACTGTGGCACAAAGTAGTTTTGCTCCTCTGAAGATTAGTCAATTTTAGTGCAATCTTTATTTAAATGAGACTATGTATAGTACACTTCACCTCAGTTTAGCTTAATGATTTATACTCTGCTTGCCTATTAGCATAACAATGCTACTTCCATTTGTTAAATGGAAGTAGGCTGTAGTTTTGGAAGAAAAGTCGATCTTGCCAAAGATGTTTAAAGATAACTGCTAACATGGCTTGCTTTGCCTTTTCTATAGACTAGCTGAAAGCAAGTGCCAATTTGTTTTCTTCTTTTTAAAAAAAAAAAATTCGAAGCAGTATTTTTTTGTTTTATTTGCTACACTATTCAGTAGAAGGATCTGCTGTTGGGGAAAGTCAATTTTCCCTAGATTTTGTTAGAAATGGCGTTTTACTCTTGGGCCGTGTAGATGCATGTACTATCAAAATGAGTAGTTAAAAGTTAAGATGAGAGGTCTGCATTGTCTTGAAAGCCACATCCCACTGTGGGAGCATTAGGTTACAAATGGAAGACAGTTGACATTTTGTTTATGATGTGCACTTTCGAATATCACAATAGGTTACCACTGTCCTGTTAAGATTTATGAAACGTTGTAAGCTTACTGCAGCAGTTGCAGTATTTCGGGCGTTTTAGTCGTCTATTTGGAGACGTGTTTCTTATGTGTGAGCATAGTATGTTGAATGCTTGAATGGTTAGAAACTGGGTAATATGTTGCTGTACGAGCTTTTTAAATTGGTTCTTAGGCTCAGACAATGGGGGCGAGGGGGTCTTTGTAATTGGATGCTTTCTTCCTAACGATGCTGCTCTCTTTAGGTCCATACAGCATGTTGCCATTGTATAGCTCAGTTTGACCAAGTTAACGTGTTATGTACGCCCATGTTTTGAGTTGCATTTTATTGGGCATTTAAAGGAAGAGGTTATTTGTAGCTCCCTCGGTACTGTCTTTCAGTATTGTGCAAAATCGACTGAGGCCAATGAGCATGTGACCTCTTTATAATATACCTTTCAATGTTTAGCCTTTAACCGTGTGTGCATTTTGGCAGATAACATGACACACACCTAGCGCAAACACTTTTTCTTTAAATCGAAGTTAGATTCAGTTGTTTTGCTGCTTATTTTTACTTCCTAAAGTTTGAAATTGAGGTTAGATTTGTTTGTTCTTTTCTCGCAGAATGCAGTTTAACAGCTTCTGCTAAATGTTACCACAGCATGCCCAAAAATGTGTGTCCAAAGCACAGCCTACATTTGTGGGTCCAATGTGCCTAGCTTACTTTAAAAGAAAAAAATCCTCAGAAGATGACTCTTCTTTTTCAGATTCCATCCAACAAAACAGGGACCGCGTCATCCCAGCTCAGGACGGAATAGTTACTCAGCCCTCGACGACACAGGGTCAGTAGTGCCAGGCACAAGTGTGCCTTTTTTGATATGTTAAGCAAAGCCTTTTTTAAAGCTTTTTTTCCTAACTGGCATTGCAATGGTTTTAAAAAATTGAGTTCAGAGATGCATGATTGATATCAAACATAAACTGCTGTAGTCTTATTTTGGAGCATTTGGCTCTAATCCCCAATATCGTAATTAGTCCTTTTCTCCTCAGAGAATGACTGGCATTAGAATAGCAGAGTAATTCCCAACTCGATATAATAAAAATTACACTGCTCTATTTAACATCTCTCTACCCCTTAAGGAGGCTATAACCGTCAGCTAATTTGACGTGCCCAGCTTAAAAATTGTCTTAATTGAGATTGGACAAATTCGGAAAACAGTGCATTATTCTATACCCTACATTTAAATTTTGCCTGTTGCTAATCAAACCTGACAATTGCAGTCATAAAATAATGTTTGAAATGTTTGCTGTTTTGTTGAAGCAGGATTCATGACCCACAAACTGCTCCAGTGTCTTAATTGAATAGCCAAAATTTGACTTGGCCCTTAAAAAATCCCAGAAGCATTGTCCTCCTTCTGGGTTTGCCAAATGGGTGGGGAAGAGTGAATTTGCCACACTGGGTGTGATGGTTGCGACCAGTTCACCTGTAGCTTCAGTCTGTCACCTAGTCCTTCTATTCACAGAACTTCACGTCCCTTGGAGCTGCAAGTCTCCCCAAAAATGTCTGTCACTGAAATCTTTGCCGTTTATCTAGAAAATGTGAAGCGTGACCTCAACAGTGATTTTCATTATCATGCATCGAACATGCTGGCCCTGTTCCAAGATTGCAGTTCTGCACCTACATTGACCATATCGTTCCTAAATCTTTGTGGATTGTTGTAATATGTATGGTTCCTGTTTTTGACGGAGGCAGCTGTACCCATGACTATAACTTTGCTGTTGGATGCCATCACAATCTGTTGGTATTGATGCCAGTTAATGTGTTGTGCGTTTAGGTTCAGCAGTAGGTTCTATGCAGAAGTTAATAGTGCCAACCTAAATTCATTGCCCCCCTGGTCAAATTGTGTAGCTTGACGCTCAAATGTCCTCTTTAAATTCTACTCGGCTCAAGAGAGCCAAACTTTAAAAAAAATGTTACCATTCACTCCGCATGCACACACAGCTGGAGATACACTTGCTTTGCGCAGTTGATGTGTCAATCGTCCTCTTCAGTAACGTTTGCTGAATTCTCCAGGAAATCAGTGTGCGTTTTGGTGGGGCGCCTTCGCAAAGTCAATTGACAGGTTTGTTATTGCAAGACCAATGCATAAATGCAGTTCATGGCTTTGAATGCTGTAACTTTCTAGTATTGACTGCTCAAGATGTTTATAGAGTTCCCAACGTGGGTTCCACCAGCTGAGGCTCAGTGAGGTGCATTGAGAACAGTGCATCAGTCTTCTATGGAGAGCGTAGAAAACCAGCCATTTCATAATTGTAAATTGACATGGTTAGCATTTAATATGAAATGCTAATGCAGAATGAGATGTGCTTTAGGTTAGCTGGAGTGCCAAGCAGTTCGGAGGTCCAGAGCAGAGTGAACGTTTTGGCAAGTAGGGTGTAGAAGTTGGTTGGGAAGGACCCATTTGAAGAGCTAAGTGCCAGATCAGCAGCAGTAGTGTATGTTGAATTGGCCTAGAAATGGGCATTTTGATAAAATGTTCAAACCTTCTGCATTGAGCCTGCATAGTTGGTGGCAATTTAGACCACTGTCGATCATACATACTTATTTCCTGTGGTTCATGTCCTTGCTCTGATTTAACACCCAAATTAATGAAACTTGTGCTTAGTGGCATCTGAGAAAATGCATTTAGATTGGGCTGTTTTTTTCTAGGGCAACCATTAGTCCCACGCATTGATGGACACAAACATAAGCCCCCACATGACTTTCTATACAGTAGGTTATCTTTATTTAGGAAGGCATAGGGTGGTGCTTCTTGATGGATCACCGTAATCTAAGCTTTTGCTATTACTCACTCAAGGTAAGGGGAATGAGGAGGGTTTCGTACAATGAAATTAGCACTCAGCCAGTAGTTGATGACCAATTTGTCAGCTCAAATTGCTGGCTTTATTCTTGGATATAAGCCTGTCCTGAGGTGACAGACGGCCACATTTGTAGGCTTCTTTAGCTCCCCTCCTAAAACGCCCAACACTCCCACCCCGCCCTACACCACCATACCTGTATTACGTGTGCTACATCACTCATCTGTTGCTTTGATTCCTTCCCTGTGTGGCACATCCTACTTTCTCTAATTTTGGCTGCCGCTGAAAGGGAAAAGAGGCAAGTGCCCAATGCGCTCTACACGACAGTCGCCTTTTTTGTATATATTGTTTGGGCTAGCCAGTTTTACCGACCTTACCGGCCTTACAAACTTGCCTAAATTTTGCCAGGGTGCGACTAGTGTGCAGTTACTGAGCAGTACGGCTGTGCCTGACCACATGTTGGAAAGCAGTTCATGTATTGGACAACAAATAGAATATTGAACTGCAGATTTATTGCATTAAAGTTAACGTGTCCGTAATCCATGATGTGTTTACCTAGACATTATCCAGATAAATCCTACCACAGGGCTAGGTTGCAAGGCACTGAATAGTATTTTGAAACTGCCAGGAATCTTCTGCAGCATGACAGTGTCTTGTCTTAATGTTGCACAGAATACCACCAGCACAACCAAATAGTAATTTTCAAACAAATATCCTTTTCATTTTAGTCTCAGTTGGATCCGATGAACACAAGTTACTTTAACATTAAGAAAACAATCTGAGGAAGCAAGGAAAATTTCAGACACAACTCTAAAGTGGCTTATTTTAAGTCTCCATTAAATTACAATATCGCAGGTTTAAAATAATATATTCAAAACATGCAGTGACAATAAAATTGTGGTATTGATTTAAGACCTCAAAAAAAGGTGTAATAACCAATTCAAGTGCAAGATATAGGGTTTCAGTGCCATTTATGGACTTTATAATTCAGTACAATTCTAAAAGGGGTCACAATATAGATACAACTAGAGAGAAATCATGTTGATATTGAAGCAAAAGACAAATAGAAATTTGACCTGTGTTGCAGCAAATATGAGTATATTATATTGGTCTTTATTTGTGGCTGTTAAGCATCGGGGGGATGAACAAGGAGTTCAGAAACTCTCCTACATTCAATGGTACTGCTACCTTCTACTATTGTTTAGCCTGTTGTAGTAATTTTTGCTCTGTGCCAGCCCAACAGAGATTTGGAGGCCTTGCTGCCATAACATTTCTATTGCCCTTCAGCCGACGAGACCAGTGTTGCCAGTCACTGTTTCTAATTCATGGATCCCTACCTCAAAAAAAGGGTCGGGTGGGGAGGACTATATCCGGTGTATAAATGCGACTATTGATACATGACATTTATGGTGGGTATCCGGTTTAAAATGATGAATTTTCTAGAAAAGTAGAGTTGTAATAGGTTCTGTGGGAGAGAGTATATTGTATTTGTTGAAATGTAGATTTCAGGATACTCTTGAATGAATGTCTTTTTGTTATTCAATGTCGGTCAATTCCCTGCTAAAATGCATTGTCGAGCTATCTTGTATCTTTGGTCATGGCAAAACTACATATGTCCTCTGGGTATGATGTAATACAGCAATGTTTTTTGCTCCTCTGCCATCCGACAGAACTGCTGCGAACAAGGGAGATTTCCTATGTTAATCAGGAAATTCAGCACTGCAGTATACATCACACACATACACCATGGATAGTTTAAAAATGTAGAGTAGCCTAGGCATAATGACCATCTCCTATTGTGCAAAACTGCCCATTCTAGATAAAGGTAACCAGAGCCAGAATCCTATCAATTACTTTTTGTAGCCTAAGGAAACCATGCTCCAGTAATTTTGAGGGCAAAAATACAAAGCATTTAAATGTCCTAAGAGTCCAGTGTTGGGGTGTTGATGGGACTGGGCTGAGGAGTCAACACAAAGCTGACCCAAAGGGAGCAAATTACATTTCCCAGTTTAATGGCACTGCTGAAGAATAAACCAGAATCCTTTGTTTCAAGCACCATAGGCAAAGTATGAGCTGGATCCTTGAGTTAGTAACAAATCAGCACATAATGCTGCAGTGTTTGCTGCCCGTTCCTTCTTATCTGTTTGTAGCTTTTCATCACTAGTCCAAAAGGAACAGATAATAGGGGCATCCCTGTCTAGTGCCATGTTCTAGTAACCACTCTTCCTAGATGACCCTGAGTTTTTACCCTTGCCAGAGTTTCAACATAGAGAAGAGACACAAGATCTCGGATACCCAGATACAACATCTCCAGGACATGATGAACCCACCCCACTGAATCCAATACCTTTTCGCCATCCAATGAGGGGATTGTGAGGTACCTCTCCAGCATGGGGTCGGTCTTGGATTTACATGCTCATGAACATTCCCTGTCATCAGGCTGGGAATCATCGGAAAAAATAAAGCAGTTTAGATTTAATCTAAAAACGGATTGTCTCCTCTATAGCCTATCCGTATCACTTTGGGTCATACTGCTCCAACCAGTGATACTCGTCCTCCTAAGATCCACCCCTGGTGGCCATCTTCAGATTTTTACCACACGTTCCTCGTGGTGAAGCCTCATGTTTCGCTACTCGAAATCTGATAGCTTTTTGCTCTTTCCCTCTTATTGTGAAAATACTTTTCATCATCTGTCACATTGTGACTACCAGCAGCAGGGACCCGTTGCTGGAGGAGTTCTCAGGCCATCGTCTGATCTCCAGCTCGTGGCGCAACAAGCCCAGGCTTGAGCCTTTACTCCAACACCATGGCGGGTGCCACGAAGAAAGTATTTTCAGGTCCTGTGAAAACTGCAGCCTGAAGAATATCCCTCCAGGATCGGCACCTCGGGTGCATTTGCTGTCTTCATCCTGTCTGATTTGCCAATCCTTTTCCTTGAAGACATGGAAGGACTGCCATCAGAGGTTGGAGGTGTGGATTGAAGAAGGGAAGGCATATGATGTGGACTCAGGTGTAGTCCTGCCTCCTCCAAGGCTGGCAGGTCTAAAGAGCATGCTCCTTCTGGCAATGTTGGAGGTCTTTGGAGGATGCTTCCTTGGCAAAGACCCAAAAGAAGGTAGTCGCATGTGCCAACACCTTGCTCGTCAGTGGTTGCTGCGGGACTGCAGTTTGGAGAGAGGCCGGTCACATCACTGGCTCTGTCGACTGTTGGCCTGTCCACGAGAAAATAGGTGGTGTCTGCAGCCAAGCACAGGTTTTTGTCAAAGAGCAAGACGTCCAAGGATCTGTGACCAGCTCTGTCATCGACACCAGCCTGGTTGACCCTTCTTCAGGACGAGTACTCCTTTGATGGCTGCAACACCAAAGGGTTCGTCCACAACCGTCGCATTTACCACTGCAACAGTTAGCCCGATATGGGTTGCCTTGCCACTAGGCCAGTCAGCGGTTCCTCCACCACCCAACAGGCTTATTCTAGTCTATAGATTTTTTTGTACAGCAACTAACACCCACAGGGTGCTGACACAAGACCAACAACAAAAAACATAGAAGACGCAAACTAGATCATGATCAGGAGAATCAATCTATAGGCATTGCTCCCAGGCCTATGGTAGTGGCACCCAGCATTGTGGTCGCCCCTATCCAGGACGCAGACGCCAAAACAGGCCTGCAACCGGCACAGGACCTGTGCACCCACTTCTGCACCCAAGTGGGAGGCCGGCTATCAAAATTATCAATCAATTGTTGAAGATCTCCACAGAAATATCTCTACGTCCTTCAGCAGGAGCACGATCTCGAATTCCAGGGCAAGTGCCCTACCATTTCTTCTGTCGCGCAACAAGAAGTGCTTGTGGCACAGCTGCTACAGGAGGTTCAAGTCATACTACACAAAGGGGCAATAGAGCCAGTAGTCCCACAGCACATCCGGGGCTCCGGAGTGTACTCTGTATACTTTCTGGTAAGGAAGTCGGGAGGGTGGAAACCAAGTCCCAGAAGTTCAGGATGGAGAGGATGGCCACGTTGCAGCACGTGCTTCACTAACTGGAGGATGATTTCCTGGTGACCCTTGACTTGGAGGATGCGTACTTCCACATCTCCATTCAGCAAACACTGGAGGTTCCGGAGTTTTGTCATTCATGGATGTTAGCAGTTCAAGGTCCTGCCCTTCAGCCTGAAATCTGCCCGAGTGTTCACCAAATGCTTGGCCCCGGTGGCAGCGCACCTGCGCCGGAACGGAATCTACGCCTACTCTTACCTGGACGATTGGCTCATCCAATCCCGTTCTCATGTGCTGGCAATGCAGCACACTGTGAACACTATGGTTCCGAGTTAGACGGTCCCCTTCTCTAGAGAAATTGCTGCAAATTGTGCTCGGGGAGCTTAACATGGCCTCCATCAAGCAGATTGGTCTACAACATTGTAGTCACACCCTAGCATGCAGTTAGCCAAATGAAGAGCTACCATTCTAGCCTTGCCAGGTAACAATGCTGCCACAATCTGCACTGTGACGCATTCCACACAGTGCTGAGAGTAGAGGTAAGCTGGAGATGCTCAGTCTCTTCATCGCCTGTGGGAGAAGGGTGGACATCGGGAAGTGTGGGAACATGAAGTGGAATATAGTGAGGAAGATTTGGAAAAGCTACATTGAGTGCGTATGTTGGAGAAGACGACCATTGTGTGCCACATTTTCGACCAATGCTGGTCTGATTATGCAAGAAAGGGCAAATGATTGGGATGGGGGGGAAAGGACACATACCATGCAAGCCAAAATACTGCATCCAAGTTGAATAAAGAGTACCCCACTGAGGAATAGCGAGAGGACATTGCCTCATACATGCACGTTACTTCACCATGGCTCACACCCAATATCTGAGAGCCACAGGTATACCAGTTGAACTCTGCAGATGGTATGGAACCTCCACCTTCTGATAACCTAGCGGCTGATTGGATTACCGATGGGGCGTTGCCTCAACACTCTCTAATATAGATATAAACAAAAACTGAGGCTAAACATCTTTTTAAGGCCTACTAGAAGAACCACAGCCATTTGATTTGTATATCCCTTGACTGCAATCTGTCAAGAAGCAACTTAAAACCTCTGTCTCTATTCTGACTTTTAATGCCAAAAGTGACTGGTGAAGCCAACGTGTAAACTATCCTCTTACAGTTTTATCTTTCCAGGGCACTTGATCACTGATCCCATGATTACAACTATAGGATGGAAGCTCTCTGGTACATTCTCTTCCGTTTGGGGTTCCTCAACATGAGTTGGGAGTTTTTAAATTTTATTGCCATATATCTTTTAAGCCTGTGGTTCTGCCGTTTTAATTATTCTACATATTTGTTTTAATTGTTTTTTTTGTAATTGTGCCAGTTTGCCCTTAGGCCTAAGATGCTTTATAAATGTATAAACCTAACCGCGAGGAAAGTAATCTTTTTAAAGAAGGATAAACGGGATACTACAGCGGCATGTGATGTGCTTATAGCTAATATACCATCCCCCATACATAGGTGTCACCACTCCTGGTGGGATGCTATGCACGATCTATGGATAGATTGGCCTGACAATATACATACTAGGACGCCAACCATAATTGAGGGGCAATTCATCACTGCAGTAATAGTGATCAGCAAGCAGCCCGGTCTAAGGTTTTAATGTGCTACACGTGGTTACTGTGCAACAGAATTCAAACCTGAAACCCAATCAAATGTAATCAATAACACCATTAGACTGAGTGCACCTTTTGGAAAGGTGTGGTTGAAAGCCTATAAAGGCCAAATAAGTATATAGACCTTCTCAGGGTCCACTATCCTTCCATATTTCCATGTTGAGCCATTGAAAAATCAAGATTGACCAAAAACCCTTTCTGCTTTGATATTTCATTTGGAATAACATCAGCACTCAGTATATTCACAAAGGTGGTGTTTGCGAAGGGCACCAGGCAGGGCATATAACTACTAGACAACTGGCTGATGTGGAAACGTATAGAACAATGCTTCTGTAAAAAACGGGACATCCTTCCTCTTTTACGTCAGCTATGTTTCTGTATAAATATGACAAAATTAACTTTACTCTTGTCACAATCAAAGAAATTACACAAAGCACTGGCCTACCGCTCAGCAGTAATTTGTTTGCCAGTCAGTGCTTATAACAATCAGAATGGTAATGAAATTGCTGATGTTGACATACTGCATTTACTTGGTGCTTCATATGAGACTTCACTTGATACCTTTGCAGGAACTGCTAATTTCTCGACTGTGTCAAATGGCGGGGGGGGGGGGAGTGCTAATGGTAGTAGTAATGCAACAGGACTTAAATTTTCTACAATGGTGGTGTTGGGGAGAATTCTCACAAATGTGCGAATTCCCTCTACCTTAGAGACCCCCAGCAACTTTGCTGGATTTTGAGGACTTGATTTTTTTTTTAACCCGGAGAGAATGAGACCCTTTTTCACTCTCATGTATTTAATGTGATTTTGTACAGTTTATTTTTGATTATGGAGTCTGACAAACTCCATAGGCGTCATCTTTTACATTGTCACAGAGCACATTCAGTGCAGTGACACAGGGAAGTCTTCCAGATTTCCCAAAGGTTTAAATACCTTCTCTGGGATAAACTATGGTTTCCAAGAGCAGTAAAGTGAAATTGACTTTACTTACATTTGTAACTGTCTAATTCCAGCACACACTATCTTACAATAGGGTGCTGGAGGGGTTAATTAGTATCCACTTTGTCTAGCTTTGCAGGTAACATTTTTGTTACCCTTTCCTCACTGAATGGCTGGTGGGAGTGGTTTACTTTTTACTGCCATTATGGGATTTTACTGCGGGCTGCGTTTTTGTCAAAATGGCCTGGTCGTCTTTTTTCGCCATTTGTTTCTAGAAAGGTCCTTGAGATTTACTCTGCGTGCCAAACCAGATTTGGTCCCTTTGTTCGTTTTGCCTTTGGCAGGATTCACAAGTGAAGCCTCCCTCTGGCTCCAGGGTGGATGGCGGGGACAGGAAGCAAGGGAGGTGCACAAAACTCCCCGTGCTTAGTCTGCTAGGAGACAGGAATGCACCCTTTGCTGGCTGTCCGGCAAGGACAGCCACCCTGCTGCGTGACTGACTGCTAGGCTGGAATGAATGGGAGCAAGCTGCATAAAAGGCAAGGCCTTTTGGCTTGGAAGGAAGAGTCGACCACTGGATGAAGGAATCCGAAGAAGAACTTGAAGAGGACGCCTTCTGCAACTCCTGGACTGTTGGTTTGCCTGGTGAAGCCCTGCTGCTGTGCTGAAACTCCAAATTTGTATCGACAGAGAAGCCCCTGTAAGGACTACTCCCTTTGAGTTGGTGGGACCAATCCACTCCAAAGTAAGCCACCTGGAAGTTTCCATTGCAGTCGCAGCTGGAACCGGATAGCCAGCGAGAGGAACACCAGCCCGTGTGCGACTCCCAGGAAGCAGGACTGACCGAGCCTCAGCCCCCTCAACAGAGTGCGTGATCCAGATGTGGGAAAGTCTATCTCGACTGCCTGGAACTGCTGTGTTGCTATTTGCAGTAGACGCGAGGAACTGTAACACCGAACAGCTGCTTGTTTTAAGTTTGACAGTTGCGAGGGTGACCCTCCCAGTGCAGGAGTCCCCAGAAGTCCTCCCTCTTGTCCCCAAGACTGAGGCCCAGGAACAGCAAGATCTGCACAGCTGCACAGGAACCGAAGTGGTCGGCTGCACTTTTTCTTCAACCTAAAGGTATTGTAAAGTCTAAGAACTTACCTCTTGTTGTGTAGCCACTTGTCCTCGGAGAGTTGCATGGTTACAGGTGTAGAGTTGCTATCGGCTTCTTTACCTCACAAGCCGAATCAGCTTGTGGCCCTACTTTGATTTTCTTCTATTCTACCAAGACTCTTTATACATTGGAAAAGACTTTATACTTCCAAGAATTTCTGCAGTCCACCTTGTCTTCTGTGCAACTCCCCTACAGCTCACATTGACCACTCTTGAGATAAGCCAGGCTGCTCAACACACTACCAACCTGTGTAGTACAGACTAAAGGTTGGGTTCCTATTGCCAGGAGGTCAGGGTTATTGTAGTGCACCCAAAGGTTACTGCATACAATCTTGCCTAACACTGGTGGCAGGCGGTGAGGATCTATTGTACAGTTGTTACACTAAGAATTTGCTTTGCTTTTGTTCAACTAAAAACCTTCACAAGGCTAAGCTCCACTAGAATAGCAATTATAACATGCCAAATATGGAGAACTTCAGTCAGGAAGCCCTGGTTATTCTAACAGTAATGCAACTGAAAGAAATGTGTAAGGCCAGGATTCTCCCGGTTAAAGGAAAGTAAATGAATTGATTGTTGAATCATCAAAGTCTGTGTAGTAGGCCTGTCATACCTGCTAACCCAGTAAATGTGGAAAATGATATTGGGGATGGTAATTCAGAGCCTAACTCAAATATTTCAGAGGAGTCTCAGGAAGAGAGCCCCTCTTTGCCTCAACAGGCCCTTTTGCCTCAACCTCTAGCCACTCGGACCCCACAAGGTCCAACATTGAGTCCACAATGTGTGTCTCTTGAGAAAATGTCAGTGCTTACCCCCAGACATCAGGAACAGACCAACCTGCCCAGGGTACTGGCACCCATGAGGACCTTTAAGGCCCCAAAGGATTCCCTAAAGGCTTCCTGGACTCGGTCCTGGCGCCATTGGCGCCAGGCTCATACTGCCCTCACAAGCAAGGCAGGTTTCAAAAGGAGAGAACCACGTGCAGACCATTCTGAGGCAGGCTGAAAGGACTGTTACCTGAGAACTACTTGTTAGGGTGTGGTTGGAGGGACTACTTTACCTGGGAACTAATTCTGGAAGGCTATATAAACCACGTCCTCGGTACAGAACGTGCTTCACGTTATTCTGCACTCATGCAGTGTAATGCTCACTGTGTCTTCTAACTCCAGGCCAGTCTTCAGCCACACCCGTATAATTTGTGTCACAAGCTACCTACAAAGGAGAAAGAGAGGAGAAAACAGAACAAGGCTCTTACCTGATGCTCCATCTCGATCACTCTGGAGTCTCCACTTCTGCTAAGCTAAAAAGGAAAAACACCAGGTTAGCCGCGCAGGCCACGCATCGCTATCCTGCGCAATGCTAATACTTACCAGAAGGCTGCTCACCCCAGCGATCCATCGAAGCACCATCATTCGATCGCCGCTCCGGAGCTGCCGTGCCTGTGGAATACAAAAGACATCAGGTTAGCTGCGCAATGGGGAAAGGCCTCATTTAGACATTTGAATCTTGCGCAGCGCTGCTACTCACCTGAAGGCTGCATTTCCTAGCGGTCCCGCAAAAGACGTCGCCTCACGATCTCTGTCCCGGTGATACCGCACCTGCAGAATACAAAAGAACAGCAGGTTAGTTTCGCAGAAGAACAATACCGTATGTAAAGACTTTGTTACATAACACTGGCGTGAAACTTACCTTGGATGCCAGCTCACCCTTCCTTGGAAGGAGGCCGCTCCATATTATGCACCGAGGGGAAACTTGCAAGGAAGGGGCACAGGAGTGAACTTTGGGCAACTTGAACTCTTAAGCAATCCATACCTTTGGGATAAAGACTTACCCTATTGAGGCACAGTTGTCTGGAACTCTGCAGGATCAGTGAAGTAACTAGATCCTTGAACTACTACGCACACCTGCATACAGTCGCAGGATGTAGTGTCTGCCATTCATAACACTAAGGTGAGGCACCCAGAAGGGTGCAAGAGGAGGTCACGGGAGGCGCGGGTTGCCCTCCTCCTTACCGTTCAGTAACATTTCATTTAACCTTTTAGGCAAACCTGTTTTCATGGCGGAAGGGGGGAATCTGAGGGGGCACGAGGAGCCATTGAACATCGGAGCGTCCAGTTCCGTTCGGCGCCCCTGTGGAGACCCGGTGAGCGTAACAGAAAATGTGACTTGAGTTAGAATTCAAAAGATTACAAATCCAAGCTGAAATTAAACAGGACATCAAACTAATGGAAATAGAATATTCTCTTGAAATGAAGAAATTGTCTCTTGAAAATGATTCTATCCCAGAGTCTTCTAGGTCTTCCAGTCCAAAGAAACCTTGCATGCGTAAAAGAAGCAGCGAGTATGTATGAACTGAAAGTTGATATTTTGTATTGGTTGGGTGCTTTTAAATACAACTATGGGATTCAGGGTTTCACAGGGAATCTGTTGATGCCTTGACTTTTTTCTAGGCCAACTGATGCTATAATGGAGGTCGGGTAACCTGAAAGATTGGAGTGTGAAAATGTGAAGCTAGCTTTGATAGCTAGATTTGGGAAAACTCTTTCCCAGTACCTTAAGAGGTTTAGGACCCTCAAAGACTGATGGTACCCCTTGGGCTACCTGGGTGTGTGGATGATTGGGTTAAGGGTTACATAGTGAATACTTTTGAAGGAATGATATCTGTTTTTGTTGGAATCTATTTTTGATGCCTGCTCTCCTGAGCTGAGACAGCACTTGGCTTACTGAAAAGAGATTCATCCCAAGTAGCTAGTAAAAGCTGCTGACTTGTGGGTTGCCAATAGGGCCATTCACGAGGATTCTGGGGCCACTCTCAAAGTATGAGGGGAAGCAGCACAAGAAAGATGACAAAGAATTCTAAAACCTCCCATCCAAAAGAGGGCCACAAACCTAAAGGGAAGCCATTTGGGAAATCGGGTCAGTCTAGTGAAACCTCTGGTGCCAAACCAAAGGGAGGTCAGCAGAAACCCCCATTCCAGGTAACATTTGCTAATTGTTAGGCTTGTGGGCCCACTGACCATGTGATAGGGGATCCCAGATGCAAGGGTAAACCTTCAGTGGTCCACGCTGCCTCCTTAGCCTTTCTCCCTGAGGGAGAAGTACATACGGCAAGTGAAAACTTTCACCTATTGGCTGATGATCCCATTGGAGTCTCAGCCAGTGTTTGTGTCCCTGGGTCTGTGGGAACAGCAGCAAATCATTTAGATGTGTATAACTCTATTCCAGATAACACAAAAGAATATTACACGGACAGCAAACTTGGTCATGGACAGGAACCCCCTGCCATTAGAGACACTGGGGCCAGCATCAGCGTGGTGGATGAAACCTTTTTCACACCTGAGGATGTTGCTAGGGACCTCATAGGCCCCACTAAGCTTGCTGAAGGCCCTGACCAGATTGTTCCAATACTACCAGCTCTCATCCAGTGCAACAATAGGATTGTAAAAAGTCCTGTCAGTTTACAAAGTGAGGGGCCTGGGAGAGTCCTGTTGAATGTCTTAAACACTCTTGGCATTGTATCAAGCACCCCAGGCCTCCCAGTAAAAGGAAGCAGGACCAGACCAAGGCGGCCAGAGAGCTCACCTTAGATGACTCTCAATGGGTTGTTATAAAGGACCCTATAACATCCAGTCCACAGGAAGGACACACTTCTACTTCCAGGAAATAAGAGCCAAAGGGGAAACCCAAGGTCTCAGGAAACCAGAAGGGTCGCAACTCCTGTGCACAAAACCAGGACAGTCCCAAGTCACACCTGTGACTCCTCCACCAGCTGAGGCTGAGTGTGAGGTTCAACCAGAAGATGGTGGATCAGCTACTGATGAGACAGAGCTGGTAGAAGACCTGCCCCCTGTTGAAGATCTGGATTCTAAAGACCATCCTGATCTGCAGACATTGCTTGCAGAAGGTGGCCCCTGCAGGGCAGACTTCAGCAGAGGTCAAGGAGTGTCCTACTCTTGAAGGACTTTGCCAACAGGCTGCTTCCCAGCTGGAAGGGCAAGAGCCAGGGAAGCACAGGTTGTACTGGGAGGGCAACCTCCTCTACAGTGAACCTATTGAGTCTACTCCTGGGGACTACAGAAGACTTGCAGTGCCTCAGGAGGTTCGACCCCTGCTTCTACAGTTAGCCCATGAGATTTTTCTAGCTGGTCACTTAAGTTTTAAGAAATCCAAGGAGAGGATTGCTCCGTTTTTCTACTGGCCTAAGATGGGGTCTGATGTGGATAAATTCTGTAGAAGCTGTCACACTTGTCGGACTTCTGGTAAGAGTGGTGCCAAGAACGTGGCACCTTTGGTGCCTCTCCCAGTGGTGGGAGTCCCTTTCGAGAGGGTAGGAATCGACATTGTTGGTCCCTTAGACCCTCCCACATCTTCAGGCAACTGATTTATATTGGTTGTGGTAGACCATGCTACCAGGTATCCTGAAGCCATACATACCTATGATGACTGTTAATTCTCAGGCAGTGGCTAAGGCCCTATTTGGTATTTTTAGCAAAGTAAGTTTTCCTAAGGAGGTTTTCTCAGACAGGGGGACCAATTGTATGTCCTACTGCATGCAAGCCATGTGGAAAAACTGGACTGACCTAAAAGTTCTCAACAGCCTCCCATCACCAAAGCAGTGGGTTGGTGGAGAGGTTTAATAGAACTATGAAGAGCTTAATAGGTGCTTTAGAAGAACCCTTTAGAAGAAAGTGGAACCTTCTACTGCCATGCCTTCTCTTTGCTTATAGTGAAGTCCCCTAAGAAGGGGTTGGCTTCAGCCCCTTTGAGTGTCTCTATGGTCATCCTGTTAGAGGTCCTTTGGCCCTAATTAAGGAGGGGTTGGAAAGTGCTCCTTCCCACAAGCCAGTGAGAGTCACTGACTATTTGTTAGGTCTCCGAAGGAGAATGACACACATGACGGAAGCTTCAGATAACTTGACAGCAGGTCAGGCACTGGTTAAACATTGGCATGACCAGAAAGCCAACACGGTTGACTTTACTCAAGACCAGCTAGTTCTAGTAATGGTACTTACACGGCAGAGGGCGTTGCAGGACAAATGGATTAGACCCTTCAAGATTGTTGGAAAACTTGTAGAGGTCAATCATTTGGTGGACTATTTCTCTAGACCAGAACCGGGAGCTTTGCTTCTAGCCTATGCTCAGGAGGAGGTGAGTTAGCCTCTACCTGACCTCCTTAAGAGACAACCTTAAGATGGGAGTTAATCTCTCTTCTGATCTAACACTGGAACAGGAGGAGTGCAAAGCTCTGTTAAATCACTTTGGGGCCAGCATGAGATTCTCACTGGTGACTGTTGACATGTCAAAAACAGCGGTTACAGGATGTTAGAACATGTAAGAACCCACATAAAGGAAGAGGTCAAGACGATGCTTGATCTTGGGGTAATAGAGCCCTGTACCAGTCCCTGGGCTAGTCCTGTTGTAGTGCCGAAGGCAGGATCCAAGGAATTGGGATTCTGTGTGGACTATAGAGCTCTTAATGCAGTCACCACGACTGATGCCCATACTTTACATAGGACACATGAGCTGGTGGACAAACTTGGTTCAGCCAAGTACCTCAGTAGATTTGGCCTAACCTCAGGCTATTGGCAAATAGCTCTGACAGACCATGCCAAGGAGAAAACTGCATTTCCATCCCCAGCAGGCCTCTACCAGGTTAAGGTTATGCCTTTTGGACTAAAGAATGCACCTGCTACATTCCAAAGGATGGTAAATCATGTTCTAAATGGGATGGGGGACTTCTGCATGGCATACTTGGCTGACATTGCAGTGTTTAGCCCTAATTGGAAGGAACATATAAACCACTTACAATTTGTGTTGCAGGTTCTTGAGCAGGCCAATCTGACCATAAAGGCAAGGCAATGTCAAATTGGTCAGAGTAAAGTGGTATACCTTGGACATGAGGTAGGAGGAGGTGAAATAAGGCCATTTCCTAGCAAGGTACACGTTGTACAGGACTGGGCCACCTCTACTACTCAAACCCAAGTGAGAGCCTTATTGGGTCTTGCAGGTTACTATAGGAACTTCATTGAGAACAATGGGATCGTAGCTTCTCCCTTGAATGTGATCTCACCCAAATTCCCCAATAATGTCATGTGGAATGAGGAGTGCACGAAGGCATTTGAAGGACTTAAAGCCCTTTGTCAAGCTCCAGTCTTGAGAGCTCCGGACTATAACCAATCCTTTATTGTACAGACAGATGCTTCCAATACAGGTATAGGTGCAGTTCCGAGTCGCCTGGATGAGAAAGGCAGGGAACACCCAATCTACTTAATCAGTAGGAAACTGAAGGACCCTCAAACAAGGTGGGCAACCATAGAAAGGTGAGTGTTTTTGTCATTGTGTGGTTTTTTGAAGAAGTTTAGACCATACTTGAATGGATCTACTTTTGTAATTCAAACAGACCACCAACCCTTGAGATGGTTAATGCAGATGAAGGGGGAGAATCCTAACAGATTGTCAATCAGACGACGCAGGTTTTATTCTACCATTGAATACTAATCACCAAAATGCTGATGGTCTCTCCAGAAAGTATGACCGACTGGAGTAAAGAAATTCATCCAGGGGTGGATTAAATCCTCCTGTCCCTTAGTCCGGGAGGGGGGGAGGGTGGGACGAGTGTTGGGGAGAATTCTCGGAAATGTGCGAATTCCCTCTACCTTAGAGACCCCCAGCAACTTTGCTGAATTTTGAGGACTTGATTTTTTTTTTAACCTGGGGAGAGTTGGACCCTTTTTTTCAATCATGTATTTTAATGTGATTTTCTACACGGTTTCTTTTTGGTTGTGGAGCCTGACAAACTTCATGGGCATCATATTTTGCATTGTCACACAGCACCTTCAGTGCAGTGACACAGGGAAGTCTTCCAGAATTCCAAAAGGTTTAACTACCTTCTCTGGGATAATCTTCTGATTCCAAGAACAAGAACTGTGAAGTGAAATTGACTTTGCTTACATTTGTAACTTTCTAGACCCAGCACACACTATCTTACAATGGGGCACTGGAGGGGTTACTTAGTATCCCCTTTGTCTAGCTTCTTGTGTAACATTTTTGTTGCCCTTTCCTCACTGAATGGCTGGTGGAAGTGGTTGACTTTTTACTACCATTATGGGGTTTTGCTGCGTTCACAGCCACGGTAAAGCACCGATGGGTGCCATTTTTGTCAAAAATGGCCCCAGTGTTTTTTCGTCATTTCTTTGTATGGAAAAGTCCTTCATGTGATTTACTCTGCGCGCCAAACCAGGTTTGGTACCTTTGTTTTGCCTTTGGCGGGATTCACAAGTGAAGCCCGCCTCTGGTTCCAGGGTGTCTGGCGGGGGCAGGAAGCAAGGGAGGTGCCCGAAACTCCCTGTCCTTGGTCTCCTCTGAGACAGGAATGCACTCTTAGGTGATTGGCCGGCTGGCTGTCCGGCAAGGAACGCCACTCTGCTGGGTGACTGATGGCTAGGCTGGACTGAGTGGGAAGCTGCATAAAAGGCGAGGCTTTTTGGCTTGGAAGGCAGAGTCAACCATTGGACAAAAGGATCCGAAGAAGAACTTAGAAGAGACGCCTGCTGCAACTCCTGGACTGTTGGTTTGCCTGGTGAAGCCCTGCTGCTGTGCTGACTCCAAATTCGGATCGACAGAGAAGCCCCTGTAAGGACGACTCCTCCCTTTTGAGTTGGTGTGACCAATCAACTCCAAAGTAAGCCACCTGGACATCCTCTCAAAGCTGGTTGAGTTTCCACTACAATCACTGCTGGAACAGGGTAGCCAGGGAGAGGAACAACAGTTTGTGTGCATTGCTTTTAAGCTGGCCAAGAGCTCAAGGAAGATCCTCTGTACTCCCAGGAAGCAGGACTGAACGTGCCTGAGACCCCTCAACCGAGTGCGGGACCCCAGACGCAATAAAAGTCCATCTCGACTGCCAAGAACCGCAGTGTTCCCATTTGGGGTAGACACGAGGAGCTGAAACACCGAACAGCCACTTGTTTGAAGTTTGCCGTTTGCGAGCGGTGACCGTCCCATTGCAGTGCAGGAGTCCCCAGAAGTCCTCCCTCTTGTCCCCACGACTGAGGCCCGGGAACAGCGAGATCCGCAGAGCTCCATCGGAAAAGAAGTCATCTGCTGCACTTCTTCTTCAACCTAAAGGTACTGCAAAGTCTAAGAACTTACCTCTTGCTGTGCAGCCACTTTTCCTCGGTGGAGGCTTGCTTGGTTACATGTGTAGAGTTGCTATCAGCTTCTTGGCCCCAGAAGCCTATTCAGCTTGTGGCCCTACTTTGATTTTCTTCTATTCTACCAAGACTTTTTTTTTAAGAACTTTATTTTTGGTTTGCATGTCACAGTACACTTTGCTTATCTCGCATCTACATAATACAGATTCGCATTACAAAATTGACAACCCAGCTCCCCTTGTAAACTTTTACATCAGGTGCATGTCCATGTATATACCCATAGAAAGAGGTTACATATAGCTAGCTGTGTGGCATGGCCCATCATCCACGCTATCATTGTCTGAGTTTTCAGTGTCTGTGGAGGTTTCATCTAAGTATGCCCTGAACGGGGCCCAAATGTCTTTTGGTTTATATGGAGCAGATATCATATTAACATAGTTTTCCTCGCATTCATTCACGTAAGTGAGGGTCGCAAGGAACTGTTCTGTTGTTGGAGCCTGGCCGCTCTTCCTTTTCTGGAGGATGCATTTCTTCGCTACTGCGCAGACGACGTTGAATAGTCTCCCCGTTTTTTCTGGGGCCTTGCCAATGTCTCCAAACAGGTATTTAGGTGGATTGAGGTGGCAGGGATTTGTGTTATTTCTTCAAGGATGTTGGCCAATGCGAGCCAGAAACGTGCTATCTGGGGGCAGGCCCAGTACATATAAAACGAATCCGCACCAGGGGCGTGGCATTTCGGGCAATTGTCGGGAGTGGTCTTGTAGAACTTTGCCATTTTGGCTGGCGTGTAATGTAGTTTGTTCAGAACCTTGAATTGTATCAATCTCAGGCCTGCATTGAGTGAGATTCTCTTAGATAGGAGGCAATATCTGGCCCACTTCCCCTCCTCGATTATAATATCCATGTCTTTTTCCCACAATGCTTTGATGGTGTTCGTTGATTTCGTGTGAGCCTGCACAATATTGTATAATTTGGACACCCCAGTGCCTGCCTGAGAATACAGTGACTGGTAGCATACATGCTTGGGGAGTTCGTCTGGGAATGATGGCCACCTTTCTTTGAACGCGGCTTTCATACAGTGGTACTGTAGGGTGGCTACTTGACTGCTCCCCACTGAGTTTGCGAAGTCTTCAGGGGTTACAAATTTACCATTGGGGAACATGATTCTCATTGTGAATTCATATTCGGGTAGCCAGGTTTTCTGGATGGCAATGTCATACGTTGGCTTAATGCCCGGGAAGTTCCAGAGCGGGGCTTGGGAATCATAAGGGCAGTCTATGTGCAGACGCTTGCTTATTGCAGCCCATGCCGCAACTGTGCAAGAGGCGGGGTCAAACTTGCAATCGTCTTTATGTGACTTCGTAAATATGATGGATCTCAAATCGGTTGGGCGGACCGAATGACGCTCAATGGGTAAATGTGGTGTTATCCGAGGGGTCCTGCCAGAACTTTGCGTAGTGTGCCTGTGCCACATAGTAGTACAATTCGGAATTGGGGGCGGCAAAGCCTCCCATATCATAGGGTTCGACCAATTTGTTCCATTTCATTCTATTCGCGCCACCGTTCCATACGGAGGTGGTGGCCATGGAACTCAGGTTGTCGAAGTTTGCCCGGCCATATAGGTACATTACAGAAGATGTATAGGAGCTTAGGGAGTACTGTCATCTTGAGGACCGCTTTCTGGCCAGCAAGAGATATGGGGAGTCTGGACCAAATTTGAAGCTTAGAGTGTATGGTTTGTAGCGTGGATTCATAGTTATCTATATAAAGAGAGCTCTTGTCGTGGGAAACCAGGATCCCCAGGTATCGAATGTGATCAGGAGCCCACGACAGGCCATGAGTGTTTGTAGGGCAAGTAGTGGCACGCGTCAACGGAAAGATCTCGGATTTGGATGTATTGATCTTGTAGCCTGAGTGTGTAGGGAATTCGGTAATCACCGCTAAAATGGGGGGGACAGGTTCTTTTCTGGTTCCCGAACATATAGTAGTGCATCGTCTGCATACAATGAGATTGCTTGGTATAAGCCCGGCCATTTTTTTACCCTTAAGCTCTTGTTCAGCTCTGACTGCAGCCGTCACTGGTTCAATGGTGAGGGCAAAAAGGATGGGTGAGAAGGGGCATCCCTGCCTTGTTCCCCTGCATAGAGTAAATTGATTGGATAGGGTATGGTTGGTTAGAATTCTGGCCTTGGGAGAGGAGTAGAGAAGTTTGACACAACCTATCAGGTAAGGGCCGAATCCGAATTTTCAAACATTTAAAGCCCACGATACCGAATCATTCGCTTTTTCGGCGTCAAGTGAAATGGCTGCTGCTTGTGCCTCTGGTTTGATCTGTGCTAGAACACTGAACAGTCTGCGCAGGTTCAGGGCTGTGGATCTTGTAGGGATAAATCCGCATTGGTCGGGGTGGATTAAGGTAGTCATTTTGGGGAGCAGTCTAGTGGCCAGCACCTTTGCGTAAGTCTTGGCATCCGTGTTAATCGGGGACAAGGGACGGTAGGAGGAGCGTTCATATGCCGGGCGTCTGTTTCAAGAGCACCGTAATGACTGCGTCTGACATGGACTCTGAGTGAACCAGCGTTCATAGCCTCTTCCCGAACAAGGGACAATATTGGGGCGAGTATCGGAGAGCATGCCTTATACAGGTCGGCGTTTAGGCCGTCCGGCCCTGGAGTTTTACCCGCTGCTAGTGCCTTGATCTCTTCAGCTATTTCCTCGGCGGTCATGGGTTGTTCAAGGGATCGGTTATCTTCTAAGGTTAATCTAGGGAGGGAAATCTTACTTAAGGGCGACTTCACGTCGTCCCGTGTGGATCTATCGTGGTTGGCGTAAAGATTAATGTAATAGTCTGTGAACTCAGTTTATTTCATCCTCCCCATGCACAGCCATACCCCCCATCTGTTAGAATACTTCCAATAGGGGTGTGATCATTGCGAAGTATACAGGCCAGATGGTGGCCCGCCCTGTTGCCCTCCCCGTATTTGCGCGCCCTGGACGGGATGGCCATGTATTATTGTTCTTTAGTAGCTAGTTTGTTAAAGGTTTGGAGGTTTAGACTAATGTCCGCCAAAATACGTTTGTCATGGGTCCTACTATAGGCAGATTCAAGCGATTGCAGGATTGATTGTGTTGCCCAAGTTGGTTCTAATTGTTCTGAGGAGACCAGGCGTCTTGGACATAAGGTTGCCTCGTACTCACACCTTAAATGTTTCCCAGATGGAAGCCCAGCTGCCCACAGAGCCCTTATTCAGTTGGAAGAACTCCTCCGTCTCGGTGTATAGAGCCTCCACCACATTTGGGTCCTCCAGTATATTGGGGGGCATCCTCCATCGCTGTGCAGGACGACGGATGTCAGGGAGCAGTATATTTAGAATGACGGGGAAAAGGTCCGAGTGTGTGCGCGGAAGAATAGCGCAGCAATCGATGGAGTTAATGAGGGGGGAGGAGATGAGCCAGTAATCTATTCGGGATTCAGAATCGTGGACCGAGAAATAGGTGTATTTTCTATCCGTGGTGTGGGTCCCTCTCCACGCATCGGACAAAGCTAGTTCCTCCTGGGCTTGGTGTATGATGTTGGCTGTTTTAGTAAGAGCTCTAGGCTTATTTGAGGACCTATCTAACGTAGTGTCAAGTATAGTGTTAAGATCTCCTCCCCACAATACCTAGGCTTCCGTTGTAGGGCCAATCTTTGCAATCTTTGAGGTGTGTGTAGAATTCTGGCTCATCCAGGTTTGGTCCATATGTATTGACCAATATAAATTTTCTGCCGGCCACGGTGCCCCAGACCACAACATATCTTCCCTGTGGATCAATTATATTTTTCTCGGTGGAGAACCCTAGTGAGGGGTGTATTAGCGTGATGACGCCTCTGTTTTGGGAGGAGTATTCCGTGTAATACCTATTGTTTCCCCACTGTCGGAGGATACTTTCGTTGGTGGATTTTAATGCATGAGTCTCTTGGAGCATAGCGATCTGTGGTGGTGTCTGTTAATGTAGGTGCCTACTTTGCTGGCTTTCGCCCTGTTGTTTAACCCCCCGGATATTGCAGGTGAGCAGTTTTAATTTAAACCCCCACCCCGAGTGCATTAGTTTTCTGCGCCATTTCCGCGTGTCATATAAGAGCGTGGGGAAGTGGATTTTCTCGTAGTGGAGGACAGCAAGTGAAACCGTGAGTGCAATTTTACCAATGGTTAAGCCAACCGACCATTGTGCCTGGTGCCCAACAGGAACTGCCTGCAGCATTAACGTAGTGTTCGAACAGTGAAACAGTCCCCTGTTGCCCGTACCCAACCCCTCCCACACCATCATGCCCAACTTGATGATGAACCCTTTTAACTAACTTGTGGATGTTCCCAAAGAAGGGGACGAGTGCAGCAACTCCGCTTCGAGGTTGAGCGCATCTCATCCGGCATTGCTAAAGGATGGAGGGCATGGGAGTTCTCCAGCATTGGATCTTTCATGGATTCACATGCTTTGAATATTCCCCGTCGTCAGGCTGGGAATCCCCGGTACATTATATAGACCCTTTCCCGTAGGAAAACTTTTTCGACGCTTATGCGTCCTATCCACCTCGTTTTGTATCATGCGTGCCCGTGCCGTCAGGACGTCATGATATAAATACAGGCCCCGCCCCCGCGCTCCCTCAGATTTCAACCGTCTTTCAAAGCAGTGGGATCTTCGTGTTACTACTAGTGATAACTAGATTGTTTTTTTGTCTGTTTCGCGTAAGCGAAGTTCAAATCTGGAGAATTATGTCTGGAAAGGCGTTATTTCGCCCATGTGCAACCTGTGGCCTCAAAAAGGTTTATGAAGGAGACGGCCACATGGACTGTATCTACTGTCTCCACCCGCACCACACGGCGGATACATGTGAGATATGCCAGGGTTTCTCCCAAAAAACCCTTAAGGACCGTAAAAGAAGGCTGGTCGACTGGCTTAATGACGGAGCGGGTGCCTACCCGGCTTCGGAAGTTGGCTCCACGGCCTCCAGGAGCAAGTCGGAGCCTCCATCGAAGAAGGTGCGGCCAGCAGAAATTAGCCCTCCTCCTCCTCATCATCTAAGACGGAGAGGCTGGCGCTGTCTAAATCCTCCTCAGGGGACCGTCCCAGGTCTTCCGTGAGTCGAGAAGCTTCAGCCGGGAAGTCGGCATCAAAATCGACAACGAAGTCTAAAGGCTCGACGACGACGACTTCCTCGTCGACCTCGGTGTCATTGACGATGCCTATTACCGTTCAAGCAGCAGCGGTTGGGATTCCTTCGTCGACGGAAACTCAGTCTATGGCTTGGCTGCCTGAGGTCTATGACCCGATCCCCCCTGAGGTCTTACTGCAGCCAGACACGGCCTGCTCGGCGGAAGGGGAAGGTGACATGGTTCTGCAGCCATTGGATTTAGGCTTACGGCCTTCCACGTCGACGACGACGGCGACGAGTGCGAGCGGGGGTATGGTACCTATATCATCCACGTTGCTGAACCCCCAGACAGTTTTGTCTCTGGATGTGCTTAATACTCTTCAGAAGCTACTACAGCGGCTGGATACCCAGTTCCCTCAACCTGGGACGTCATCGTCACTTCTGTCTGTACCTTCCGTCGACGAGCAAACTTGTACGGCTCGCTCGTCGACAAATCACCCATCGGCTCCCCAGGCGGTAAAAGATCGTCCTCGAGCTCAGGAGGAGGGTGAGTTGTCGGAGTCCGACTCTATACATGATGACTCTGGGTCAGACATCTCCCTGTCACCGTCGAGGGACCCGACATGGAATTCGGATGTAGAATTGGAGTCTACGAGGAGCCAGACACAGCCATCTCCCCCTGATGATGTGGGAGCCTTCCATGCAATGATGGGGAAAGCGTGTTCCGAATTCGGCTTGATTCCTGAGGAGCAGAGGAAAGACTGTTTCCTTTTTGACCATATGGGTCAAAGGAGAAAATCGGTATTTGCCATCCCAATCCTTGACCACGTGTGGCAAGAAGGTCTCAAAACGATGCGCCATCCGTTCTCGGAACCAGCCATAAAGGGACGGATCGAGAAAAAGTTTAAAGCTCCGGAGTCCACTCCAAAATGTCTAACATCACAGCCTTTGTCTGACTCGGTGGTGTCGGCGGCAGCAGCTAGGAAGGCCAGGGTCCAGCAAAAATGTTCAACGCCACCGGAAAGCGAGGCTAGGAGGCAGGACGCATTTGGAAAGAAGGTGCTCTCGGTCGGAGCGACGACAGTAAGAGCAGCCAATTCCTTAGCGATCGTGTCACGATATGATAGGGAAATGTGGCACAAATTAGCCCCTATCCTAGAACACCTGCCAGACGAACACCGAAAAGCAGCTATGTTACTGGTGCGGGACGGCGAGGAGGCCTCGAACCACGCTATTAATATCGCAGTTGACCTAGCAGAGTCTGGTTTCAAACAAATCAACCATGGAGTAGTGCTTCGTCGACAAGCGTGGCTCAAATGTACTACTTTCCGTCCTGAAGTACAGTACAAAGTCCTGGACATGCCATGCGAAGGGGAACACCTGTTTGGCGAAAAGGTTGATGAAGCGCTGAAAGGGATGAAAGAAGACACGGATACTGCTAGGTCCCTCGGCGCCCTTCAAACGGGTAGAAATTTTCGCTCTTTTCGCCCCTTCAGGGGTGCTTCTGGAAACTCCCGCTTTGGAGCCTCGAGGGACCGTGGATTTAACAGGCCCTCGTACTCTTCACAAGGGTTTAGACGAGCGTCCCAGTCGGCACGTAGAAGCAGGGACTATCAAGCCTCCAGGCGGCGAGGCTCGGGTCCGTCGTCAACGAAGAACAAGCAAACCAGCAACCAATGACGGCCTTCGGAACGTCCTGGGGGGTCGAGTCTCTCATCACTTCGACCGATGGAAATGCATCACCACAGATCGATGGGTCCTAGACACGATTCGCATGGGTCATGCGCTGCAATTCAAAGACAAGCCTCCGCGTCTTCCCCCTTTATTCTCGACACAGCCCCACCTCCGAATCCTACGACAAGAGGCGGCGCTTATGTTGCGAAAAGGGGCGGTAGAAAGAGTTCCTGTGGCACAGGAAGGACAAGGAGTTTATTCCAGGTTCTTTGTTGTCAAAAAGCCAAACGGCAAATGGAGGCCCATTCTCGACCTGAGGGTACTCAACAAGTGGCTAAAGAGCCTCAAATTCAAAATGCTAAAGCTCCAAGAGGTTATCAGGTCGGTGCAACCCATGGATTATCTATCATCACTAGACCTTCAAGATGCTTATTTTCACATCCCAATACGCCCACGACACAGGAGATATTTAAGATTCGTCGTCGGGAGAAAGCATTTTCAGTTCAAGGTCCTCCCGTTCGGGCTCAAGTCCTCCCCCAGGACGTTCACCAAGTGCTTGGCCCCTATAGCGGCCCATTTAAGGAAGGATGGTCATCATGTCTATCCATATCTAGACGACTGGCTAATCAGAGGGTCATCCAAGGAACAAACACGAGACAGTCTACGAGCCACAATGTCCATCTTACAGGAACTGGGCTTCGCAATAAACTTCAACAAGTCCTCAGTAGAGCCTTCGAGGACCTTGGTCTTTCTAGGAGCGGAGTTTCATACGCACACAAGCCTGGTGAAACCATCCAGCGAAAGAATTCAGAAACTTCAAAACAAGGCGTCGGAATGGAGCGGCGGTACCAGAGTCTCTGTGCGCAAGTACATGTCCCTGCTAGGGACCATGTCGTCCTGCATTCCGTTAATAAACAACTGCCGTCTGTTTATGAGGCCTTGCCAGGAATTTCTAGCGGACCGTTGGGCACAGAGCAGAGGTCGCTGGTCCGACAGACTGGTCGTCGACGAACAACTAGTTCAAGCACTCGGCTGGTGGAAAGTGTCTACTCACCTAACGAGAGGGATGCCTCTACTGGAACCAGAGTTCCAAAAGACGGTGGTGACGGATGCATCGCTGAGCGGATGGGGAGCTCATCTGGATATGTTACAGGTACAAGGCCAGTGGTCTTTGCAGGAGTCCTCCCTGCATATCAACCTGCTAGAACTGAGAGCAGTGCGATGGGCTCTGAAGTCTTTTCTTCCGCAACTGAGGGACTCGGTGGTGCGTGTCATGACGGACAACACCACTACGATGTTCTACTTGAGGAAACAAGGAGGGACACGTTCCAGGTCCCTATCGACAGAGGCACAGAAAATCTGGCATTGGGCCCTTCAACACAACATACAAATCTTAGCATTTCACCTACCAGGAGTGAAAAACGTGGAAGCCGATGCCCTCAGCAGAGAAATGAACGAAGTTCACGAATGGGTGCTGAACGACCAACAACTTCAACAAGTATTCAAGGAATGGGGACACCCTTCCATAGACCTGTTTGCAACGAAGAACAACAAGAAATGCCATCAGTACGCAAGCAGATGGCCTCAGCAAGGCTCACTGGGGGATGCGTTCTCATTCCCATGGACGAACAAATTCCTGTACGCATTTCCTCCTTTTCCCCTTGTCAGGAGGACGTTGCAATGGATCCTCAGGTACCCATGTCGGGTAATTCTGGTGGCCCCATACTGGGCCAGACAAGTGTGGTTTTCAGACCTACTACACTTAGCGGCGGCGGAACCGATGAGATTCCAGAAGACCCCCGACCTTCTGTCTCGACAGGAGGGTGTCGTTTGGCATCACGACCCGGACAGCCTCAAGTTGACGGCCTGGCTCCTGACTTCGCCGAATTTGGTCGGCTAACGATTCCGGAGGACTGTCGACGTATCCTGCAAGCGGCAAGAGCACCTTCCACAAACGCCTCATACGCGTACAAATGGAAAAGGTTCTGTCAATGGTGTGAGGATCAACCAGGTTTGGCCCCGCAATCGATTAGGCCGGAACAGCTCCTTCCATACTTGCTGTTATTAGCTCAAATGGGCCTGTCGGTGTCGTCAATAAAAGTACACCTAGCAGCCATTTCCAGGTTTACTCGTCGACGGCACTCGGCACCATTGTTCAGCGACCGCCTGATTAAGCACTTCCTTAAAGGCCTCTTTCGGAGTTTCCCTCCAGAGAAGAAATTTCCACCGGAGTGGAGCCTCAATCTGATCTTAACGTCTCTTATGAAACCTCCGTTTGAGCCAATGTCATCATCGTCTCTGAAGTTTCTGTCGTGGAAATTGGCCTTCCTGGTGGCCATCACTTCAGCCCGACGTATCTCAGAAGTTCAGGCTCTAATGGTGGACCCACCATACTTACGATTTTTCAAGACCAAGGTAGTCCTAGCCACTAACCCACAGTTCATACCAAAAGCTCCTTCGGTGTTTCATAAACACTCTTCTATCGTGTTGCCTACGTTTTTTCCGGAGCCATGCTCGGGAGCGGAGCGCATGCTACACACATTGGATGTAAAAAGGGCTCTCAAGTTTTATCTTCATCGTACGCAACCGTTCAGAGAAACGAGACAGCTGTTTGTGGCCTATGGGTTGGGTGCTAGAGGAAAAGCCATTTCAAAGCAAGGACTTTCAAGATGGGTGTCATCTACCATCTCGTACTGCCATTCCAAGGCAGGGAAGCCTCTTCTACGACGGCCAAGAGCTCATTCAACTAGAGCAGCGGCATCGTCGACGGCACTGTGGGCCGGAGTCCCTCTAGGGGACATCTGCATGGCGGCTACCTGGGCGACTACACACACCTTTACCCGCCATTACTGCCTGTCGCAGCAACATGCCGAAGACACCCGGATGGGACAGGCGGTGCTTCGACACCTATTCCAGTAAGGTAAGCCCCGGCTGCGGGGTGGCATCCTGTGGAATTTATGACTGTATGTGGTCCGTTTTTTCCCTATGTAAACTATTACTGATGTATACATAATCTTAGGGAACGGCCTTTTGCGAAGAATGTATAGGGGTTTGCATGCACACCTCCTCTTGGGGGTAGTACTGCTATGTAATCTATTCAAAGCATGTGAATCCATGAAAGATCCAATGCTGGAGAAGGGAATAGTTTCTTACCTGTAACTCCATTTCTCCAGCATTGGTATCTTTCATGGATTCACATGCGCCCACCTGCCTCCCCTGATCATGCAAACCGGTTCCCCCACTACTTTGGGGGCCGAAATCTGAGGGAGCGCGGGGGCGGGGCCTGTATTTATATCATGACGTCCTGACGGCACGGGCACGCATGATACAAAACGAGGTGGATAGGACGCATAAGCGTCGAAAAAGTTTTCCTACGGGAAAGGGTCTATATAATGTACCGGGGATTCCCAGCCTGACGACGGGGAATATTCAAAGCATGTGAATCCATGAAAGATACCAATGCTGGAGAAATGGAGTTACAGGTAAGAAACTATTCCCTTCTCCCTGCTGCATCCTGTTTCCAGCATTCACAGTGGCCAGCATAGACCAGTCCTGACTGCGGCTGGGATCAATGATTGGAAAACAGGTTATGCAGGTTGTTGCAAGTCGTTCTGGTCAAGTTCCTGTGTCCTGGCCGGGAGGGGTATCGAGGCTTCCATGTAGGCCAAAGCCGAGGCAGGAGATTCGAAAAAGTGTGCTCTTCCAGCATGTTGTATACGAAGTTTCGCTGGAAAGAGAAGGGCGTAGGGGACCTGTCTCAAACGTTGCTGGCGGTTGACAGTTTCGTAGGATCGTCTTTGAGTCTGGACCCCTGCAGAGAAGTCCGAATATACATGGATGTTGTCATTGCCAAACCTAAGGGGTCCTTTTTCTCTCGCCAGTCTGAGGATGGCGTCCCTGTCTCTGTAGTTCAACAGTTTGGCAATCACCGTGCAGGGAGGAGCCCCTGGTCTGGGTGGTGGAGCGAGGGTACGATCTGCCCACTCGACGAGGAACTGGGGTGATAGTGCCTCCTCCCCGAGGAGAGATTTCAAGAGGTCTTCGATTCGGGACTCCATTGGGCCTTTGCAGAAGGTCTCTGCGAGGCCGACTATGCGGATGTTCCGTCTGGATCGGGATTCCAAATCGTCGCATTTATCGCTGAGTTTATTCATTTCCCCTCTAAGGAGTGCGATGTCCTGGGTGTTTTGCTGAGTAGAGTCCTCATTCGTGCAAATTCTGTTTTCAGCCTCTGTGATTCTGGCACTTTCCTTGTCTAGGCGAGTTTTTAGGGAGCCTATCGTGGAAACAATGTCGTCAAGTTTGACGTTCATGGCCAGGAATCCATTTTGAACTGTTGTCAGCAGGTGATCAAATTTCATATCTTCTGCATTTAGGGGTGAGGCGGGAGATTGAGGGTCTGGGTGTTCAGGAGATGATTGTGAGCTAGTAAAGGAGTCCATCGGCCCGTCTTCCTGGACATACCCGCGTTTTTTTCCAGGCATTGTGGAGGTGGAGAAACTGCCTGGGCCTGGTTGGATGAGAGGGCCGCGTGTTAAAGTGTGGTGGAGGAGGGCTCAGGAGGGCGCAGTGCCCGCAGGGATCCCGGTATGCCCGAAACAGCGATTGTTCCAAGATGGCGTAAGCGGGGCAATGACCGCAAGCGCTGACGGGCGTGAATTTTCACTGTGTAATTTGATGGTAGAAGCACCGAGCCAGATCTAGGGGGGCACAGGATCTGTTTGATTCGGGTCAGAGAGCCCCACACACGCCCAGCCGCCGCGCCAGCCCAGTCCCACGTAGCTCTCACCTCGGGAACATCCAATCCAGGCCCCGTGGTTGCCGCGAAGATCCGCCGAAGGGCCCGGGGGCCGGCACGGGGCGCAGCAACGATGGTCCGGGAGGCTCCGCCGCGAGCACCCTCCACCGAGGGAGGGACGTTGCAGGGCGCCCTATAGTCCGCCGGTCCCGCTCCGCCCACTGCGAGGCCCAGCGTAAGAGGGAGCCGCGGCGCCCTCGTAGATTCTCGTGGAGCTTCGAAGCGGCACGGGCCTGTGTCCTCGAGGTCCACCAGGGTTCCCAGGCCAGGGAAGTCCGATTTCAGTCGGGATTTCGCCTGCAAGGTCAGGATGTTCTCCGGGAACAGCGCGGGGTAGCTTACGAGGTTCGATGCGATCCGGAAACAGGGGATAATTCAATCAGGATTCATGCCGGAGAGGAGCTCCTCACTCAAGCAGCCATCTTGTTGCGCAGCAGCGCCTCCTACTTCTACCAAGACTTTTTAAACATTGGAAAAGACTTTCTAATTACCTGCAAGAAGTGCTACAGTTCACCTTGACTTTTGCTAACTTAACATTGGCTGGCCTGGCTCCCTGAAGGACTCTTCTCTCTTCTGCGTATGTGTTTTGCCTTCCTTCTAGGAAAGCGTTAACTAACTTTGCATTGGGGGTTGTATTGAAAGTACTTACCTACTTAAGAATAACTGTGTGAATACTTGTTTTATTCTGAGCTCTCTGCTCTTTAACACTACTCCCAAGAATATTCTAAATGCACAGTGATATATTAATTCCAACATCACCCTAGCTATTGAAGTCACCTGAGGGAGTAGGTAGTGCCTGTGCGTCATTCCAAATGGGTAATTGCTGATTTAGATAACTAAGAGTGTGTATTTATGGAGTGTATTTATGTGTTTTTATATTGCTCCCTTCCGAAGAAGGCTTACTTTAACTGACTGGTAAATTAATAATGGTTTACTCAAGAAACCTTCTGTGTAAGAGTTTATTTGAATACTTGTCACTGTGAATCTCTGTCAAACTCTCCTACAGCTCACATTGACCCCTCTTGAGTTAAGCCTGGCTGCTCAACACTCTACCAACCTGTGTAGTACAGACTGATGCCAAAGGATGGGTTCCTATTGCCAGGAGGTCAGGGTTGTTGTAGTGCACCCAAACGGTACTGCATACAATCTTGCCTAACTGATGGAATGCCACGGACATGTTGAAGGGACTACTTTGTAAGCCTGCCTATGAGCATGGCGTTACAGCGGGTGCCTTCCTCCAAGGTGGGGGGCACTCTTTCACCACATTGCAACTCTGAGAGGTGGGCTACAATCGAAGCACAATTGCACATCCATATTTTAGAACTCGAAGCATTGCAAAAAGCATTAAACCGATTCCAAGCACAAATTCAAAACACGTGCCCTTTTAAAGACTGACCACACAACAGCAATATTTTGTCTTAAGAAGGGGAGAGGGGCGCACACTATTTGGCTATACGGTTTCTTAGCAGATTTGGCACTTGTGCAGCCTCCTACATGGCAAGTGGTGACCTGAGCCTGGCCTTTCATAGGGTAAGCGGTGAGGTCTTCCTAAGCACCTCTTGGCCATCTTGATTTTGATTCACCGTAACGCCTCGGTTAAGTTCGGGCTCAGTGCCAGGGCGGAAAACCGCTAAAATAATGGGTACAGCACAGGGTTTGAGGCAGGGATGTGCATTGGCGCCCTGCTTCTTCAACCTGTATATCTCAGACTTGGGTGAAGCATTGGAGTAAGTATCATGTGCGCCCCTGAGGATGGAGGGAGAACGGTGTTTGTGGGTGGCATACAGAGACAACCTGTTGCTTCTGGCTAAAACCCCCATGGGCCTGCAGAAACTCCTAAACAGGTTTGAGTAATTCATGAAGATCAGTGATCTGGTGGCAAATCCATCAAAGTCCAACATCTTGTGCTACAATGGGAAAAGGAAAAAGCCAACAAAGTTTAGATTGGAGAACTTGGAGTGGAGACGCCACGAGTTGCAAACGGTGAAGTACTTCGGGTTAACCCTGGTAAAACTAATGCACCAGGGATCAGGAAAGAGGCAGTATGGGCGAAGGGGAGACTACATGCGGCACAAATGCTGCTCATTAAGAGAAAGTATTGTCTCTTTAGTATAGACCCACCGCTTCAGTTTTATAGTGCTAAGGTGGTGCCAGCAGTCTTGTACTGCTTAGAAACAGGGGGATGGATTGAAAAACTGGACCCTAGTAAGCTGGAGTGACACATATGGAGTACGGTATTGGCACTCCAGAATTGTGTCCCAGTATCCATACTATGCTTTGAATTAGGCCTAAACTCGAACAGTATGGTTAGTCAAAAGAAGAAAGTTACTGTTATATCGAAAACTGATCAAGAGCGACCCCCATGCACTATACGCTCTGATGGGGGGGAAACAGTTGGGGTGGCATGGAGAGGGGGCTTTTGCACTGTTTCAAAACAATTGTGACAAAATAATTGCACATTACGAGATTAGCACCTCGATATTGCTAGAAAATCCTGAGAAGGCGGAAAAGAAAATTCTAGATCCAGACTGGGAAAATACCTGTGAAGAGAGAAGGAAATTAAAGTCCTTTAGGGAAATAAGTCTAGAGGCTAGGAAAAGGTGCTTCACATTAAAATACCTGAAGCAATGACCCCATAGTCAGTACAAAGACACTTTCATGAGATCTCTCCTTAACTTGATCCTGACGGGCAAAGTTCTATTCACTAGGGGTTTTAACAGAGAATCCAGTCTGTCGACAGTGTGGAGCTGTCACAGAATCCCTAAAGCACCTCATGATCACGGTCCCAAACTTAGAAACACCCTGGGCGGAATTCTTTGGACGATACGTTCATGACTTGGACACACTGAATGAGGAAACCTTTTGGAACTACCTTTTTTATTAGGGAGTAGCAATGCATTACTGATCAGTATTGTAAAATTTTAAAGAAAACTGTAGGCACTGAAATAACGTTTGAACAGTTGACTTAAAGGGGAACAAAGATCACCTAACGCAACGCCGCCGAAAAAGAGTAATTTTAACCTTGATTGTAATAACGATGAATCTGTGTTTTTCTTTTATGAAGTAAGTTTTTTTTTTTTTTTTCTCAACAATGTGTAAGTTTTATAACAAACCATGTACAATAAAAAATACCACGCCTAAAGATATTTGCTTGTTACCTACTGGTCTTTTTTTTCTGGGTTATGGTTCAAGCCCATGTTGCATACACTGTATCTCAGCATAATGAAGGAATGAGTTAAATCCTTCATTGGTGGAGTTAAAACGCATAAATGCCCAGCCAACCCCAGCCTGGGATTCAGACTCCTTTTTATTATTTGTTTTTGTTCAGACTAATAATTCCTCTGTTTGGACTGATTCTTATCTAAAACCTTTCTCATACAAAGTAAAAGAAGTGCCATCACCTATGTAAGAATGAGTTAGGTCCTTTCAGTTGATAAGCCTTCATGATAGTTTATTTCTAATGCGCTTAATACCCAGAGATTTCTAAGCGCGGACCCGGGGATCGAACCTGTGTTGCTCCATGTCGTCTTGCTTCCAAGGCAAGCACATTGCCACTGGGCTATCCTCCCGAGACAATATAAAAGGACAAGTTGGATTTTAGACCACAACACCAAGTTCTCACCAAAGTTCGCACACAAATTTCATGCAAACCAATCTATTGAGCCGCCTGCTTTTTTCACAAGCCTAAATTGCAAGTAGAAAGATCTTTGTGTACACTGCACATTCAAAGAGCGATATTCTATACTGACAGAAAAAACATAAAAGGCGGTCAAGTAACCACATTGCTGTTATGTAATTAAATCCAGCATTGCCAAATTGATTGTACGATCTCTTTGCGAAAGAAGATGACAACACCCACCAGAGACCTGGACTAATGTTTACCTTTGTAACCAATGTTCTTCATAGTGGCAACGTAGAGGTCTGTGTACACCTTTACACAACACTATTCCTCGATACTCACACTGTAGCAAATTCATGGGTAGTTCAAGCAGTGCTTCATAACGTTTTATGCTATGCTTGCCATGGTCCCACCTATACTCTCAAACTGCTCGCTAGTCTATGCATCTGAGGCTAAACAGATTCATAAGCCCTAGTAGATCAACCTTATGTACAGAGTAGTACAGATTCTGGTGTTGTATCGGTCACATGTGCCCACCCAGCCTCCCCGTTCAAGCAGAACTCAAAACACCCTACTCCAACACGAACACAACCTGCTCTGTCGAACATAATTGCATAGAACAATCTGAGGGTGAAGGCACGGAGTGACATTATGGGAACCTGCACATGTTGTGGAGAACTACTTGGACAGGAGTACCCTTGTCATTACCTACTTTTACTTTTGAAGTAAACCGCAATACTATGGATCAGCTGCAATATGGCAGAATATGTGAAGCATCAGAGTCGAAACTGATAAAATATCTAGACAGAATATTACTGATTACTGTATAAGCAACGTTTGTCATATGACAGTTCATTTGAATCCGGTCAATGCAAAAAATGACAACTAGTGGAGCTCACCACTAAAAGTGAGTTGCAATATATCTTCTTTTTATCTCTGCTGCATCTAAGTGTATGGTGTAATGTGCAAGTTTGTGTTCACTTCATATCCTGTTGCCTTTGAATATGATATTCTAATAAACAAGTCAGATGGTATTGAGTATTTACAGTGAAATGTATTCTATTCCCCTTCTATCTCAGACCTAAAACGCTCCTGTTTGGCAAGAATACGCCATCTAGTAAGTTGATCCTCAAAGCAGTAACTTTAGCCTTCAGTTGAAAGGCAATATGTATGTAGTTTCATGTTAAAATGTCCACAGTTCTGTTTTTACACAGCCCTCTCATGAGGAATTTAAAACGATCTAACCTAAAGGCAATACTATGTGTCCTGCCATAAAATAGCCCAAACTCTCTTAAGTGGTAGCTATGGCAGAGCAGTCGAGCTTAAATCAAGGCAGGAGGTAGGCTGGTAGCGAAGCAGTGTCCCAAAACTTAACCCACAGAGAATACACCACAATTAAAACTATACACTTTATTATAAAATTAGGCAAGTAGTTACTATAAGGTATATATAACATTGTATGTGCCCTTTCCGAAATGTACCCATTTTGAAACTCCTGCTGTGCTATGTTTTTGGTGTAACCGGAGTTCTGAAATGGATTTCTCTATCTGTGCTCTGTCTTCACTATGAAATGCCCCAGCACCCCCTCGCTTAACTCCCCTTTCCATTCCTCCTTATCTGGGAGGCACCCCCAACGGATCTCTGCCATTGTTTGGGGAACCTCTGGAACTCCCATGGCAGTTTGTCCCTTCCCTTCGCCCAATTTACTGCTCCTGTCTGGACCATTTCTGCGTTCTTCATTGTGTATTCCATTTTTTACACCCGTTAACGTGTGTAACACCCATTGTGCAACGACGCACACCAAAGAATTAGCAGCACAGTGTAAAACCAGTAAAAGGTCATAGAAAACCCTTCCCGCTCCTGAGCTAAATGTATGCAGACTTCCTGGTGGTAGCCACAATATATGTAAGGCAATGGGATGGGAAGAAAATGGAACTGAGACAACAGTAAAACACATTTAGACTTGTGATCAGAACCCAAAATGCTAGACACAAATACAAACAGTAATTCTCTGTAGCTGAAATAAAACAAATGTAAACAATAACCTACTTGTTGAGGGAGCAGAATGGTTTAGTGCTTACCCAACAATACACAGAGGGATACCAAAGAATAAATGTACTCCTAATACCAGACACGGAAGGTCTTATTACACTACTAAAAATTAAATATAAATGTAACCAGCGATGATATACAGTAACTTGGTATGTCGAAGTAGGCAGCCGTGTAATGCATAAGAGTTTAAAAATACATGAACCTCAGTGCTACAATCTAAAATTGTAGTCTCTGGATAGCACGCTCCAGAGAGCTGGGCGTGAGGGGGGGGGGGGGCAACCTTCAGCATCTCAAATGACTGAGTAGTCAAGCCAGCTTGAAAAAGGTTACCAGTGGGCAAACGGTCGGGAGCTGGTTCTTGACTCCTGTTTGTGGTTTCCAGGGGCTGGTGGGACCTTGTTCTGCCCTTGCCAGCCAGGAAGGTTGCCACAGAACGCTTGTAGCTGTTTATTAGGCAAGAGTGCATGCAGTATCCTGTGGGAGACTGCACCAGCCCTGTCCTGTTGGCTGTCTAAACCAACCTTTGGTATAAGCATGTAAGTTGGTAGAGTGAATGAGCAGCCAGGCTATAGGGTTGTAACATAGATATTCAGTGACAAGTATCCAAATAAACACTTTCAAGGTTTCTTGATTAAACAATGTATTAATTTAAGTCCGTTGAATAAGCCTTCTTTAGAAGGGAGCAAAAATATGTAACATACTTCAAAATACACACTGTTTCTTTAAATCAGTAGATGCTCATCTGGGATGGCACACACACTGCCTACACCATGAGGTGACCTAAATAACCAGGGCACTGTGGACTTGATATATCACTGGTACATTTAGAGCAATACTGAATTTGGTGTCAAAGTTTTTATAGAATAAAACGATGGTTAACAATTATTCTTAAACAGGTAAGTAATTTTGAGCCCCCAATGCAATGTAAATTAACCCTTTCCCAGCTACACGAGTTATAGGATGTGTGACTTTTGTTGAGGGATAGTTAAAGCACCAAGTCGGAGGACAGAAGAGTCTTTCATGGAGCCAGGCCAGCCAATGTTAATTGAGCAAAAGTCTAAGTGAGCTGAAGCACTTCTTGCAGGTGAGTAAAAAGTCTTGGACAATGTATTAGAAGTCTTTGTAGAAAATGAAATCGCTGTAGGGCCACCGGCTAGGAGGTGGGTGAGAGGCAAGAGGAAGGACGTCTGGGGACTCCTGCCTTACGAATTGAAGGTCGGTGGCAGCAATGGGCAAACTTCAGATCATCAGCCCTTTTATGGTTTCAGCTTCTCGTGGCTCTCGCAAATAGCACCACTGCGGTCTTTGTATACCTTATGGACTTTCCTCACATCTGGGGTCAAGCACTCCTGCTTTATGGGAGTCCGGAGGATCTTCCTGTAGCTCGGGTCCGACTTAAAAACGAGACACTGGATTCTGGTGTTCCTCTCCCTGGCAATTATTTCTGCAGCAGCAATGGAAGTACAGCCAGCTCCGAGAGGATGGCCAGACGAGTTTGCTTTGGGGTTTATTGGTCCCACCAATCAAAGGGGAGAAGTCGTCAGTTGCAGGGCTTCTCTAGTCGAGGCGAATTTGGAGCTTCAGCAATGCAGCAGGGCTTCACCGGGCAAACCAATGGTCCAGGAGTTGCAGCAAGCGTCTCTTCCAAGTTCTTCTTCGGATTCCTTCGTCCAGTCCTCGACTCTGCTTTCCATGCCAAAAGCCTCGGCTATTATGCAGATTTCACCCATTCAGTCGCAGCCTAGCTGTCACACAGCAGGGTGGCTGTCCTCCCAGGACAGCCAGCAAAACACCTTTTAAGTGCATTCCTGTAACGAAGGGGATTAAGCACAGGGAGTTCCGGGCACCTGCCACACTTCTTGCCCTGCTAGACACGCTGGAGCCAGGGACAGGCTTCACCAGTGAACCCAGCCAAAGACAAAACGAACAAAGGGACCAAACTGGTTTGGCGCGCAGAGTAAATCTCAAGAAGGACCTTTGCAACAAGAAATGGTGAAAAAACAAGACCGGGCCATTTTGACGAAATGACACCGATAGGTGCTTTACTGCAGCTGCAATTGCAGCCCATGGTAGAAACACAACATTGTAGTAAAAAGTAAACCACTGCCACCAGGGTAAAATAAAAAATGTTACATGAGAAACTAGACAAAGGGGATGCGAACTAACCCCTCCAGCTCCCAAAGATAAGATAGTGTGTGCTGGGTCTAGAAAGTTACAAAATGTAAGTAAAGTCAATTTTACTTCACTGCTCTTGGAAATAGTAGTTTCACCAAGAGAATGTATTTAAACCTTTGTGAAATCTAAGAGATTCACCTGTGTCACTGCACTGAAGGTGCTGTGTCACAATGTAAATATGATGCCTATGGAGTTTGTCAGACTTCAAAGTCAAAAGAAACAGTCCAAATTAAATAAATACACGAGAGTGGGAAAAAGGTCTCCCTCTCTCCAGGTTAGAAATGAAAAAAAGTCCAGCAAAAAAAGATGGGCGGTGTTGGGGAGAATTCTCATAAATGTGCTAATTTCCTTCACCTTAGAGAACCCCAGACTTTGCTGGATTTTGAGGACTTGATTTTATTTTACCTGGAGAGAGTTCAAGCCTTTTTTCCCACTCTAGTATTTTGATGTGCGTTTTACTCTTGTGTTCTTTGATTATGGGGATTTAAATAAACTCCATAGGCATCATATTTTCATGTCACACAGCACCCTCAGTGCAGTGACACAGGGAAGCTTTTTAGGCGGTCCCAAGGTTTAGATACCTTCTCTGGGATAAACTACTATTTCCCAGAGAATGTAAGGTTAAATCGAATTTACTAGTCTTTTTAAATTCCTGGACCCAGTACACACTATCTTACAATAGAGTGCAGACGGGGTTACGTAGTATCCCCTATGTCTAGAAACGCAAGTAGCAGTCAAATGCTACCCTCTCCTATCTAAATGGCTGGTGGCAGTGGTTTTACAACGAACTACCATGTTTTTCAAGATGGCGTCTGAGCCCCCTTTGTTTAAACAGGTCCGGTCTTCTTTTTGGAAAGGTCCTTCTAGAGTTTGTCTTTGTACGCCAAACCAGGTTTGGTCTTTTTTTTTCCATTCCTTTGACAGGCTTCAGGACTGAAGACTGCCTCTGGCGCCTGAGTGTCTGGAGTGGGCAGGAAGTGAGGGAGGTGCCTGAAACTCCCTGTGCTTAGTCTCCTAGGAGACCCAAATGCACTCTGCCGTGATTGGCTGGCTGACTGTCCGGCAATGACAGCCACCTTACTGGGTGAGTGGCAGCTAGGCTGAAATGAATGGGAGAAAATTGTTTGAAAGGCAAGTCTCTTGGACTGAATGGCAGAGTCGACCACTAGAACGGAAGAACCGAAGACCAGCTGGAAGAGGATGGCTGCTGCAACTCCTGGACCGTTGTTTTGCCCGGTGGAGCCCTGCTGCAGGTCCGAATCGCCAAGTTCATCTCGACAGAGATGCCCTTTCAAGGACAACTTCTTCCTTGTGTGGTGGGATCAATCAACTCGTAAGCCACCTAGATACCATTCTCGGAGATGGTGAGGATTAACCAGGGACATGGATACCAGCTTGTATGCTTGAAGAACCGCAAACGGAATCGAAGATTTGCTAATTTGCCTGCTTTGTGACCCGTCCCCGTACAGCGCAGGAGTCCCCCGACGTCCTCCCTCTTGTCCCCACGACTGAGGCTCAGGAACAGCGAGATCTGCAGGAACTGCCAGGAGCAGAAGTCTTCAGCTACATCTTTTTCTTCAATATAAGGTACTGTGAAAACCTGACCGAGAGAATTTACCTCTCACTGTGACAGTTCGTGAAACTTTGGCAACTTGTAGGCCTCGTCAGCTTGTGACCCGACATTTGAACCTTTCTTCCGTGTACTACTTCTAAGAACCGTGGCAAAGACTTTTCCGTTTTGAATACCGGAACCGTTTTTACTTGTACAAGACACCATCCCATTGACTTTGGCCTACCCATTGCATTGAATCAATTCCTCCTGGTGAACTCAAACTATTTGCATTGTTTTAGAGTAACTGTAATATTCGTTTTTATTAACTTATGCCTTTTTGCTCCTGCGTCAATACTATTTGGCTACTACTTCAAGGGAGCTCAACTGCTTAGTAATCAGTATTGTGGTATAATGTTTGTGATATTGGTTGCCTCATTTAGTGAATGCTTATTAATTTATTACACAATCATTTATAAGTGTTTTTACCTAGAAACCTTGAGTATCAGTGTCTATCTGAATACTTGTCATTGTAGACCTTTGTGTAACACCCTTACAAACTCACATTCCCTCTTGAGATGAGCCTGGCTGCTCAGCTCGCTACCAAAAACTGTGTGGTACAGACTTGTACCAAAGGTTGGTTTTGCTTACACCTGTAGTCCTAGTTGTGTGTAGTGGTCCCAGTGGGTACTGCATGTAAACTCTGTCTAGCAGATGGTCTCTAAGGTGGGAGGAATTTAGCACTAAACTGAAAATTCTCCCTAACACTGTGGTTACCTCCAGTGGGCAGGTTCCACCAGTGGTCTCAGCTTGGAACAGGCCTTGTCCAGACAACCGGTCACCCCAAATGTTCCTCGTGGGGTTGACTGTACCTCCAGCAAAGTTCCATGTTAAACTCTTCTGTAGACCAAAGATGATTTAATGGAGGAGGTGGTTACATCCCTTTAAATATGCAGTGGTCCACAGCAGATTACTCCCCTTCTAAGCTTCAGTAAGGGGGTCCAATCTTGGCTGCTTTGATCAGTCGTTTGCCAGGTGATGTCAGTCGTGAGTTCTTTTCCTGCAGAAAGCGAGCCACAGGAAGTGTGGGTTCCCTTGGAGATTAGATTGCAAGATGGTGGCACTCTTCTGTGGACTGGTACTCCTCTCCTGGCTACCCTAACTCCACTCTCCCTCCTGTCTGTCCTGCATCAGTTTCTAGTAATTGGGGATATTTCCTGGTGTCTGCGATAGGTGACAAGCCTTCCCAGAGATCAGAAAGGATTGTTTCCCCAAATGGTGGTTTTGGGTGAAAACAAGATACCGGACAGCTAATACACATGTCTGTTGGTGAAATTAGCAACCAAGCTGACATAAATGAAAAAAGGTTTTGGGCAGTACAATTGTCGGTTTTTCCAAGGCCACAATGTCAAAACTAGACCTTGCTTATTTTTATATTTTAATCTGCCAACAGGTACTGGGAGGAAACAGTTAGACTTTGGACCAGGGCTACCCAAGGTTAAATGCAGTTCCTGGCTGTTGGAACTTTGGGTTCCATCAGGCCATTTGCAAGAATGGTAACATCGTAGTTGGAGAGATGGGTCCAAACCACAGGGTCAACAGAGTGGTATGCTTGCATTATATCCTTTGGTATGAATCATTTTGAAAGTTGCATCTTGTCAGATTCAACTTCCAGAGACTGATTTCCTGCTTCATTTTGTATTAAGGAATCCAAAAACCCGAAGGCTGTCCGCCCCCCCCCCCCCCATGCCTCCCCTAACATGTAGCATTCTGTCATAGCTCTATGCACAGGAGGACAACAGACTTCAGAAAAAGGGCCTGAAACAGTCCCGGCATGGAACATCCAGTGAGCATGGCTAGGGACAGTCCAGGAAAGGCGGCCAGCAGACAAAGAAACTGAGCTATGATACAAGCAACTCTGCACAGCCTTTCTGGTCAAATATGGTCATAAACATCCAGTGACACCCCCCCCCTCCCTCCCCCCCGCACACAAACCCCAAATATTATCTGGTGGCTCTGTGGAAATCACATCCTTGATCCCTCTGGGTGATTGGGTTCATAGTAATACTTGGTGCTGGCTCCCTCGGTCCGCATTCGTCTTTCCTGTGATACCCCAAAGGTACCAGTTTTAACTATTCCAAAAACAGTATAGAGGGTGCAGGACTGGACTTGCAGTGAGCCTATGTTTGCACAATGGATATTCTAGTCCTGCCTCATGGTTTCCCCAAACAAAAAATGACCTAAAACAAAATTGCGCAGAGTAGGACTTAATAAAATCTATTAGCCCATCAGTTACCATAAAGGTACACTGGGTTACTAATGCGTTAAATCGTATGCACCACTGGTGAAGCCCACACTTAATTAAATCTGTCACAAGCCTACTCCACAACACAGGTATAAGGCGATACCTCCCTAATGATTCCCACAAAATGGGTGCATAAAAGCATCTTTGTCCTAGGAGCCATATGAGCTACCATAAAACGCATGGTAAAGAGTTGCAGTCACATGGGGATTTTCAGTACATGTCCCTCCAACCACAAATACGTCAAACATACTTGAAAACAAAGTGGTGGTTTAGGGTTTCCATTAAAAAGGACCGCAGAACCCCGCTCCCTCTTAAAGTGGAATTTCCTAACCATGGCAAATTACTTGAAGGATGTTGTGGGCAGTATAAAGAACTTTTTGTTGCAAGGCTACCTGTCCTAGTCTTGCTTGTATAATGGCAATCCGGCGCTGGGAAAAAATCCTCGCTGCACCACTGCCCAGGTTGCTCCACTGGACTGGGACTATCTAACTAGATGCAGGGGAGCTGGTGGTAGTAATCTGATCTGCCCGGTTACACTGCATACGTTGGTATGGGCAAAGACCTCCAGAACACAAACAACTGATCTATGTAAAATGTTGCCACTTACGGGTGCTACCACGTTTTTCAAGAGCAAGAGGTTGAAATTGTGCTGCCTCGCTTTGCTGGAGCAAAAGAGGTTGATGTCTGGGTCTTGGCGCTGTTGGTGGGATGTCTTGTGGCAGGCAATCTTTGTGGACCGGAATGGTTGATGTTTAGAGATGTGGGAGTTTTTCAGATTCCAAGGTGACATTTCTTTCAGATTAAAAATAAGAATTTTGACTTGACACGAACTCGCTGCCTCTTGGAAGTGCCTTGATGACTCCTAATTTTGTAGTGTACAGCAGAGCCGGTGTCAAGCACTTATCAGGTGTGATGAACACTGTTGAAATGGCTACAAGGAGGTTTACAAATTGTATAGACCAATGTTCTGCATTTTGGGACGCGTACTTGGATGGAAGGAGGACAAATGTGTTTCTGATGCTTGTTTATCTGCTTAGAATCACATGCTGTGCATATAGTCGGACATATAGTGGTAGTCGCAGAGAATTGCATCTGGTCTTTCGAGGAACGAAAAGGGATGGTGAGGGCGTGTCTAACACTATCCCTAACGTGACGTGTAGGGTATCCAAACTCCTTCACGTGTCGAGGTCCCTCAGTTTTTTTCTGCCTGCCTAGCTGGTCGCCTTATGCGGAGCTCTTAGAAATTGCAAATTAAATCTTTGTCCACGATCTCTAGTCGTTTATATATCTTTGTCCCCTTCATCAACGACTACTGATCTACCACCACTGAAGAAAACTACAGACTTCGATGGCTGGTGGTCCGGTCGATGCTGTCGACCGCGTGGCCGGGCCTTCTGGCAGGCCTATTCAGCAGGGAGAGTGGGGTCCGGGGCGATGGGCAGGATACCTTTTTAAATTTTGCCCTTCTTGTAAAGGCAAGTACTCTTGCAAGGACACTCACCAGCGTTGCAATAAGTGTCTCCCTCGATCACCACGAGGCATCCTGTCAGTCTTGCCAGCTCTTCAATCCTAAGATGATTAAAGAGCGTTTAGTGAAACAGTGGCTGGCCTATGCCATTATGCAGTTTGTGGGTAGCTCCCACGCTGCCACAGGCACCGAGAGTGGTGAGGAATTAAGCAACAGCTGTGGCTCCGACATGGATACCATCGACCTATCTTCACAGATGCCTCGCTCAGAGTTGTCCGTCCCCGGCTGGCAGGCCACCGGTTCTGCAATGGGGAGTGCACGTACGGCCTCAACTGACTCATCGGGACGGTCAAAGATGCCAACGGGTAAGTCTATTTCCTCGACGGAATCTGCAGATCCGCAGTGTCAGCAGCACTCCCTGCAACTGCCTAAGCGGCATGCGTCCGGGCATTCTACTGACAAAGGAGTCGGCACCATAATTCATAAGAGCGTTGACACTTCTTCAAAGCGCCCTGACCCTGAAGGAACCAGCAACGTCGAAGACTACGGTGAAGCCTCTAGTACAGTCAAAACACCTCCCAGGGACGCCTACATACGTGAGAGTCTCGCAAAGATTGTTTCAGCGGCTAATCAGCCCAAAGACAGGCAGAGGGATACTTTCACACGCAGAGAAAGGCAGGAAGATTATTCTGCAGGTCCCCAGCCCCTGGCTAAGACTCTTGCAGATAAATCACGACACACAAAGCACTCAGACCCCCTCTAGGCCCCTCTGGCTCCTCTTTATGGACCAGAGACCAATTTGAAGGGTGTATGGATAGACTTTCCAAATCGCACCTAAAAGGCCTAGTGAAGGACATGTACCCTACTGTATCTAAATTTCAGAGGAACCCCCCCACCCCCCCTGCATGTGGAGGTGTTTGACTTGACGGAACCAGAGGAGGTTCCCCAAGATCACTTTGAGGACCCTATTGACCAGGCCCCGTGGAGGATATTCTCAAGGAGAAACAACCAGCAAGCCAGTGGTGACTTCGACCAGCAAAAGAGCAGGAGTACCCTTGTCCACGGGCGAAGATGGACTGCCAAAAATGGTATGCCCTGGGGAAACTAGTCACAACTGAGGCAGCCTGTTCACCAGAATTGCCAACAATCCTACGCTGTTGGCCAGCTATAGCGATGTTTAGTTTATCATTTCTGATGCTTGTTAATCTGCTTAGAATCACATGCTGTGCATATGGTCTGACATCCAGTGGTAACCGCAGAGTATTGCATCTTGTCTTTCGGGGACCGAAAGGGGACCTCTGCATAGGCCTGTCTGTAACACTATCCCTATCGTGACGTGTAGTGTACCAAAAATCCCTCACGCGCCGAGGTCCCTTAGATTGTTTTTTTCCGCCCAGATAACTGGTCGCCCTATAGCAGAGCTCTTACATAAGGGACATTGTTTCTTAAACTGACTTGTCGGTTATTCCCCGTTAAGTCACTTCGACGGCAAGAACAACTTCGACGAAGACTGCGGGGGATTTGTCTACGGCGGTGGATTTCGGCGTTTAAAATCCGGCGGTTGAAGCGTCCACGTGGTCGGGCCCTCTGGCTGGCCTTCACAGTAGGGAGAGTGGGGTCGGGGTGGCCATATTTTCATTATGTCTTTCCTCTTTCCCCCTCTTTACCCTTTAGGTCTAGTCATCTTTTCCTTTTGCTATGGAAAGGACTCCTTTTAGGTTCTGCCCGAAGTGTAGGGTCAGACACCCTTGGTAGGACGAACACAGGACAGATCACGATGAGAAGCGGTGTGCGGCTTGTAATCTCCTTCGGCCTAAGACCCGTAAGGAGCGCCGTGTAAAGCAGTGGGCCGCGTATGGTATGTCGCGGGCGGAACCCTCTCCTCCCCACCCCCCCCCCCCACCGCCACACCCGCCGAAAGTGACGGGAGCACCTCCGATGACCAAACATTCATTGCAGGTGTGATGGACCTCGAGGCGGACACCTTTAGGTCCGCCACGCCCGTCCCTGACCCTTCAAGGCCTGACACTAGGCTTGTTTCAGGGAAAACACCGGGCGACAGGTGCGTACAAGCACATTGCACTAAACACACAACCCCTTCATCTATTTCGACGGGTATGTCGAAGAAGGTGAAAGCGCTAGCAGGGCCTTCGAAAATGTTGGCGGGTTCCTCTGATCGTTCAGATCAACAGCCATCCCTGCATCCGCAACAGCATTTTGTGACTGGGCATTCCAAATCAAATAAGGGCGCTGCCCCTAAATCGGGTTTACACGTCAAAGCGTGGAATTTCGACGGTCCCGAAAGTCTCAGTAGGCCCAAAAATTACGAGTAGGCCTCAAGGCAAAAAACCATTCGCTAGGCCTTCTAACGCCGCAGTAGGTGGTAAATCTACTGATAGACCTTCAGACCCACTAACTCGCGGCGATTCAGCAGTAATCAAACACAGTATTGCAAGAATAACTTCAGCGGTTGGGCTTATACCTGTTCCGTCGAAAAACATGGGGCAGGCCACGGACAAATCTATAGATACTCCATGGTGCCCCTATTCTCGCGAGACATACGAGGACAGTCAAGAGCCTCTTTCCAACACCCTGAGCAACAAATTTCAGCGCCAGAGGGCGGAAGACGACGTTTTTCCACCTGTAGGCTCTTAGAGTTCCTCTAAGTGGACAAGGGAGAAATTTGAAGGGTGTATGGACCGTCTTGAAAAGATGATCAATCTTTCTGAACATTCCTCCCTGAAAACATCTCGTGGAGAACCGAATCTGGAAGCTGTTTCACATTTCCAAGAAGATCAGCCATCTGTCCCCGTCTATCATGAAGACATTGTTCAAATGGATACTTATCAGGACATTTACAGTGAAGATGAAGAACCTTCCTTTTTGCAGGGCTACAATGAGGACCAGGTGAATGCCACGGACAATTGGGAAGAAAGCCAGCATGTGGGGACGGACCCATGGACGTTCCCCCAACAAGATCAGGACACTGATGTGCTGTGCCTGGATTCTCCTCCATCCACCCCGGCCCGCCAGGCCTCGCCTGTAGACGCCCAAATGGCCTTCAATACCATGTTAAGGAAGGCAGCTGATCACTTTTAAATCATTACTCGAGGCGGTACCTGAGGAAGACTGTGTAGAAAACATTCTCAAGGAGAAGCGCCCCCTCAAGCCAGGCCATTCCCTGCCTTTTTTCTAGTAAAAGAAGATTGCCCCCCTCCCCCCTGGTGTCGCCAGCCCAGACCCGAGCTGTGAACCCAAGAGTAGAAAAATTATTTCAGCCAGCTCCTTCGGACCCTCAACACATTAAGGGCACGCCACCCCCGATTCCCTGGTAGTGACTACTACCCGGAAATGGGCAGGAGTACCCCTTGCTACGTGGGAGGTGAGGTGCCTCTGGATAGAGAATCCAAGAGGTTGTATGCTTTAGGTATGCACCTTAGCTCGGCTGCCGCATATACAAATCGCATAGCGAATAATACTACGCTGCTGGCGAGTTATGCCGACGCTCCGTGGAACCTAGTACAGGAAGGTCTCCAGGAGGTCCCAGAACCCGTTGGGTCCAAGCTTCTTACCATTGTGACCGAAGGCAGGCAAATAAACCAGAATGTAATAAACGCTCTGGACACAGCTGAAACGGCAAGCAGGTCCCCGGCTCAGGGCACTTTACTTAAGCGGCACGCTTGGCTTTGTAACTCAGGCTTTAAGCCTGAAACACAGGCCTCTCATCAACAAACCCATTGAAGAAAGTAACCTCTTTGGGAAGGCGGTCGATGAGGCCCTAGAAACAGCCAAAAAAGAGCATGAGACTCTTAAGTCTCTACAACAAATTACTCGAAAACCTTCCCTCCAAAGGGGAGGTAATTCCCATTGGTCCTTTCGAAGGCCGTCTCGTGCAAGTCAGAACGACAATGGCACTGGAAACTTTAATGCTGGACAAGCGTCAGGAAGCCCCGCATACTACCCACCAAGGAGTCAGCGACGCGGCAGAGGTAGAGGCCCCAATCCTAGAGGAGTCGCGGCCTCTGGTCAGAAATGACCATCAGACCCAGGTCCCCTCCCATGTCACCCTGGTCAGGGGGCGCTTAACATCTTTCCTCATGGCACGGGAGGGGATAACTTCAGACCAGTGGGTCACAAAGACGGTCGCCCACGGGTACTGTGTGGCATTCGCCCGACCTCCATAATTCAGACCACTGCGCTCACTGCGCCTCAACGGACCATATGGAGATCCTGAATCAAGAGGTGGAAGCGCTGCTGGGAAAGGACACCATAGAAGGCGTCCCTATCCTTCAGGTAAACAAGGGTATTTATTCAGTGTACTTCCTTGTACCCAAAAAAGACCTCACCATGCTCCCTGTTCTAGACTTGCGCCCAGCGAACAAGTTCATAAAACCTCAAAAGTTTCACATGGTAACGCTACAGGAGGTGATATTACTGTTGAAACAGGGGGACTACATGGCAACATTGGACATAAAAGATGCATACTTTCATATTTCAATGTTGCCGGCGCACAGGAAATATCTAAGGTTCATGATAGAGGAAGGGCATTACCAATTCAAGGTGCTCCCCTTCGGCATAGCCTCTGCGCCAAGGGTGTTTACCAAAGTCCTGGCAGTAGCACACCTGCGCAGGCTATCCGTCCCGGTTTACCCTTACCTCGAAGAGTGGCACATGTTTTTTGAACACCCAAAAGATAGACCTTCTGTTCAGTCTGGGTTTCTCCATCAAGGAAATCCAGTTTAGTCCCCAGTCAAACAAAATAATTTCTGGGAGCTCTAATCCGGACGAAAGACTGATTCGTCTTCCCCTCCGAGAGGTTTCAGAACATGCTTTTTCAGATCCCTCATTATGTAGACAGTCGGGAGGTGATGGTGCGCAAAGCCATGTGTTTGCTAGGAATGATGGTGTCATGCCTATACTTGGTTCCCCACGCGCGACTGTGCATGCATCCCATGCAAGAGTGGCTCAACAGCCAGTGGTGTCAGGCCAGCGGGCAATGGGAAGATCTGGTAGTTGTCTCGCCAGCCCTCGTTCTCTCTCTGCATCTCTCACGGGGTGGGGGACTCACCTGCTTCAGCAGACAGTGCATGGAGTGTGGTCCCCACAAGTAGCGTCCAACCATATACATTTACTGGAGCTATTAGTGGTATTAAAGGCCTTTCAGATTCAACTACAAGGGAAGACAGTGCTGATTCTAACATACAGCACTACAGCCATGTATTACCTGAACAAACGGGGGGCACTACCACTCCAGGGCTATCCAAGCTGTCCCAAAACATTTGGATGTGGACTCTCAGACACAAGATTTTCCTATTGTGCCAACATGTTCCAGGGGAACTCAATCTTCTGGCAAATGTGCTCAGCAGAGATTTCCCTCTGCCCATAGAATATGAATGGCGTCTGCATGAAGACATCGTGTCCAATCTCTTCACAGAATGGGGATTCCCAGAGATCGACCTGTTCGCAACTCGGGAGAACGCCCAATGCCAAGACTACGCCTCCAGGTACCCCCCTGAAGTGGTCCAAGGGGAATGGTCTCTGGATAACATGGTCAGCGAATTTTGTCTACGCAACCCGCTTAACCCCCCCCCCCCCCGACTCCCCTTCTCAACAAGATAGTGCACAAGATGCACCAGGAACCAGTTACCATGATACTGTGGTTCGCTCATCTAATGGAAATGTCCCTCTCCCCACCAGTAAAACTACCCTGCCCGTACAACATGTTGTCTCAGGACAGGGGGAGACCCTACACCCATGCCCACAAACTGAATTTAGCAGCTTGGCTCCTGAGGACATAGAATTTGGACACCTACAGCTCCCTCAGAGGTGCATGGACATACTCGGGGAAGGCACGTTACTGCTATGCCAGTAAATGCAAGCGTTTTGTCATCTGGTGTAATTCCAAGGGCGTCAATCCCATTGATTGCTCACCCACACACATTGTACCCATTTGAACCTTTGGGGAATTGAAGACTAACCCATTTGTTAGACACTGGGTTAGTCTTCAATTCCCCAAAGGTTCATCTGGCTGCTCTTTCAGCCTACACCCAAAAGGTGTTGTGGTGGAAGATACCAGTGATTAAGGCCTTTATGGAAGTGGTTGAGAGGATTTATCCTCCAATTCCTCACCCAGCTCCTGGATGGGATCTAATGTGGTTTTAACCAGGCTCATGGGAATCTCCCTTTGAGCCAATGCATAAGTCCAGTCTAAAAGACCTGACTTATAAGACGGGCTTCCTGGTGGCTATCACGTCTATTAGAAGCGTGTGCGAACTACAGGCACTTTGTTCTAGACCCCTTTGTTACAGTCCACAGGGATAAGGTAGTTTTTCTCACTCACCCCAGATTTGCGCCTAAATTCATCTCGAAGTCGATTGAACTACCTACCTTTTTCCAGAATGCAACTAGCATGGCCAAAAGAAGCCTACACACACTAAATATGCGCAGGACAGTCATGTTCTACCTGGAAAGAACAAAACCACTGAGGAAAACGAACCAGTTTTTTGTGTCAGTGGCAGCTGGTAGAGAGGGGGAATCCTGTCTTTAAATCAGCTATCTCAAGGTGGATTGTTGAATGCATCACACTAGGTTTCTCTCTTACTAAGAGAACTGCCCTTCAAGCCTAGAGCACATTCTACTCTGGGCACTGGGGCATCCATAGCATTCATCGCAAATGTTCCCCTAGAGTCCATTTGCAAAGCGTCAACCTGGAGTTCTGTACACACCTCTACAAAACACTATTGCCTAGACACTCATTGTAGGTCTGATTCTCAGGTGGGACAAGCAGTACTAAGACATCTTTTCTCTACTGTTCCTTCTCGCAACCCACCTCCAACTCCGGGTACTGCTCGCTATTCTATGCACAGAATGTGATTCTAAGCAGATTAACAAGCATCCGAAGACATGCATTACTTACCGTAATAGCATTTCTGATGATTGTATCTGCTTAGATTCACATGCGCCCTCTCTACCTCCCCGCTCGGGGTGGAAGGAACATAGACGTCTTACTACTTTCTCTCTATGTACTCGCTCACCATAGCCTTGGGCTCCTTCATGGCAGAAAAAATGCAATCGGAGGGACCTCGGCACGTGAGGGATTTTGGGTACACTACACGTCATGATAGGGATAGTGTTACAGACATGCCTATGCAGACGTCCCCTTTTGGTGCCCGAAAGACGAGACGCAATACTCTGCGGTTACCACTGGATATTGGACCATATGCACGGCATGTGAATCTAAGCCCATACAATTATCTGAAATGCTATTACGGTAAGTAATGCACGTCTTATAGAGCACACCTAACCCTGAGGTATCTGGGTGCTTAACATAGTTGGCACGTTACAAGAATACATGCAGATGAGTCATTCAAACAAAAAGGAAATGCAACAATGAGGACCATGTTACAGATTGGTCAGCAAAAAGTGATGTCAACAGCAGGAAGCTGAGGAACAGTCCTCACAGCAGTGCTAAAGAGTGAAAGGTACAGAAGAAACAAGCGATGAGCAGCTTTTCTCGAAGAGTGTTGCTGGGAGAGGAGCCAAATGTCCAAAAATATGGATCAGCTCTGATAATGGTGGGTAGAGAATTTCAATGCTTGGCTGCTAGAGCTGGCAAGCTGGCTCCCCCTGCTGTTTTCAAGTTGTACTTAAGAATATTGAGGCAGTGAAGGTATGTACATCTGGTAGGTCTCAAGGGAAGGTTCCTTGAGAATTTGTCAGTCAAGTATTTGGGGGCTGTATTTGAAAGGCATTTGTGCGTGATGTCTAGCGTGCGTAGCAGAATTCAGTCTCGTACTGGGAGCCATTGTGTGTCCCGTCTGATGGCGGATATTTGCTTGGAGCGGGGAATATTCAGGGCAGATCTCAAAGCATTGTTCTGCAGTACTTGTAGTCTGTTCACGTTATGCTCAGTAGTACCAATGAACAACGTGTTACAATAATCTAGATTGGATAAGAGCAGGGCCCTGGCTAGTGTAAGGCAGCTGGACGTAGGTAAAGGTTTGCATGCATTGATTAGTTTGTTAGTGGAGGCTGTTGTAAACGCTTTAGTATTAACTTGTTTTTTTAATGGAGAGAGTGGAGTCTAACAAAGGTTTTAATTACCTTAGCTACTTTGATGATCCCATCTATGTTGAAGGTTTTGTAGTATGGCTCGAGTCTATTCAGGCGTGCTTGGGAGCCAACGATAAGGAGTTCCGGCTGATCGTCGTTTAAACAGGCTTTGAGCTGCCATCCAAGCCTGGATTTCCAAGTAACTCTCATTTAATAATTTGGAATCTTTGTCGTAGCACCCAGTGAGTGGAATGAGGACCTGGGTGTCATCCGCTTAATTTGTGTGACACCCATGTTTTCAAGACGATCAAAGAGGAGCTTCGTGAAGATGTTATAAAGCGTGGGTGACGCACAGGACCCCTGTGGGACTCCACTGTAGATAGGTACTGGATCAGCCGATGCTAAGGGAACGAAGACTCTGGTAGTTCTGTTAGATGAGAAGGATTGGATCCACCTAGCTGCATTAGGGGAGAAAGCAGCCGCAATGGATAAGTGTTTGGTCAGGATCTGATGGTCCACGAGATCAAACGCTGCCTGTAGCCCCAGCAGCAGAAGGATGGCTAATTTACCTTTTGTCTTTAGCTTCATCCATTTGGAATTTTAAATTCAGGAGGGCATTTTTTGTGCCGTGCCTCGGTCTGAAACCGGACTGTTTCAGGCCAAGAAGGTTGTTATCTTAAAGGTGTATTTTAATTTTAAGATCGGCTTCTCTGATTTTTTTTTTTGGTTGAAAATCATATTTTATTAACATTTTGAGTTATGACATTGAGTGGCATATGCAAACATAATTCTCAGAACATAATTATAACAACAAACCCCACACATCCCCAGCCCCCGCCCTCCCCCGGTTCGAGCACATGGGTATAGTTCACCTGACGAGTTCATTCAGAGCGTTTCAACGTATGTTCAATTGTTTCTTTGCACACTGGTGTTTTAGGCCCCACATTGAAGGCCTCTCATTTAGTTCTGTCCCCTGTGGCCTTTCTCGTCTGAGGAAAAAGTACCCCACACAGTATTCTCATTTGGCCAGGCGTCCATATTTTTCAAAAAAGGGGAGCCACGGTTCTTCTATATTTGATTTTGATTCATCTATCAGGAGTGTGAGAAACTCCATATCATAAATGGTTTGCACCTTAGTGACCCACTCCTTTTCCCCCGGCATACGTGGACTTTTCCATTTCTGTGCCAAACACCTGTCCGCCACTAACATGATCTGCAGCATGTGGTCCTGGGTTCCCTCGCAGTTCTCACCCACATCAACTCCAAAGAGGAGGAGCCAGGGACATAGGGACCGCTCCACTCAATCAACTCCCTTGATCCAGGATAGCACCTCCCCCAGTATATCTGGACCATCGGGCAGATCCACCACGTGTATATAATCCCCTTTTTGTTTTCTTACATTTCCAACAGTCTGGGTCATATCCCTCCCTCATTTTAGCTATCCTCTGTGTAGGGGGGGGGGGGGGAGTGCCATCTATGTATTACCTTAAGGGCCTGATGCCGAAACTGGAGCAAGGCCCTGGAACGGTTTGCTCGCCTGCACATTTTGGACCATCGCTCGTCGTCTATTACCTCCCCCAGATCTCTCCCACATTGAGTGCGTGCAGGTGGAGGCTCTCTCGGTGCTGAGAGCAAAAGAAGCTTGTAAAGGACCCCCCTTGAGCCCCAGGTTGAGATGAGCAGTCTCTCTAAATCGGTTAAGGCACTTCGAAGGGTGTCGCCCCATGAGGGTTGGTAAGAACTCCCTTGAGCTGGAGGTATCGGAACGGCGATAGGGTGCCCAACCCGAGAGCCTCTTTCAAGGGTTTGGAATGAGCCCCCAAACCAAAGGTGGCCAGCCCTGCTAAGACCGGCTTCGTACCATTTTTGAAATGCAACTGGTTCCGCTATCTTGTCTATAAAGGGGTGAGGAGGCCCAGATGCAGCTCAGCGGGGAGGGCCAGGTCGTGAGCCAGCGATAGTAGCCTCCCTCCTTCCACAGGGACCACAACACTTTCAAGACTGGATGGTTCAGAACCCTTCTGGGGATGCTCTTTCTTGGACCCCATAGCTATTCCTCTAGTGTGACAGGGGCAAGAACCCTATTGTCCATGGCTACCCACTGCCTTTCCGTCCCTGGGGTAAAGTGATCAATCAACACCCTTAGCTTGGGAGGCCCTGTGGTCCGTCTCAAAGTCCGGGTACCGCACCCCGCCGTCCTCCTTCGGTCTGGTTAATACCTCGTAGGAGATCCTGCCTTTACCGGACCAGAGAAAGTTCAAGAGGATGAGTTTTATTTTCGTAAAGAATGTCTTGGGCACCTGCACGGGAAGCATTTGGAACAGGAATAGAAATTTGGGGAGAACCACCGTCTTCACCAGGTTGAGGCGCGCCATCCAGGAGAGCCCCAATCTTGCCCATCTCTCGATATCCCTTTTGATTGCTGACCAAAGTTGGGGGAGGTTGCTGAGGGGGAAAAAGGTTGTCGGGGTCACATGTTACCTGGATACTCAAATATCGGAACCCATCCCTCTATAGTCTGAAAGGGAGCTCCGTCATGTAGCCACAGATTTCTCGAGGTTGACCTTAAAGCCCGAGAGTTCTCCATAGTGCATTAGGCCCTGTAGGATCACGGGACCCGTCTGGGATGGGTTTGTGAAGTATAGGAGTGAGTCATCAACGAATAGGCCGATCTTGCAGTTCGTTTCTCCTATTTGTACCCCTCTAATCGCCGAATCCTTTCGGACAGAGATTGCCCAGGGCTCCATCACCATTGCATATATTAAGGGCAGCCCTGCCTCATGCCTCTTTCCAGGGGGAATGTCTTGGATTTGATGGTCGGAGTGGATTATGCGGGGGAGGCAACCCTCTAATCTAGTCGCCAAGATTCTGGTGAAAATTTTAGCATCTATGTTCAGAAGGGATATAGGTCTATATGATCCACATTCTGCCTGATCCTTGCCTGGTTTGGGTATTACGATAAGAGCCTCTAAAAACTTTGGTGGGATTGAATCTTGGTTTCTAATTTGATTGAATAATTTGGCCAGGGGTTTCACCAGAATAGGTTGACATTGTTTGCAAGTCCGCTGTGTAACCATCTTCCCCCAGGGCTTTACCCGCTTTCAATCTCTTGATGGCTAATTCCACCTCCTCCGATATTTCACCCTCCAAGACATCCCGCTCAGTGTCAGTCGGGGTGGGGAGCGTTCTGCCAGGTAGGTCCGGATGTTTTCCAATGATTCGCTCTCTTGTTTGGTGTAGAGTTCTCTATAGAAATCGGCGCATGAATCCGCTATTTCCTCTTGTCCCTTGTGGACCCTACCACCACTATCTCTAAGGAGACCCACCCCTCGCTCCACTCTACATCCCCGTGTCCTATTTGCCAAGAGGGTTCCCATTTTATCTCCCCGTTCATAATAGCTTTGTTTAGTAGATCTCACCTTCTTGATGACTTCTCCAAAGAGGACAGCATGCAGCGTCTGCCTTTTTCCCTTCATCTCCACTAGGAGGGTCTCCCGATACTCCCTGGGCAGACCTAACCTGGTTCTTAGGGCCCCCAGTTCCGCTCAGATCTGGTTTTCAATTAGACCCCTTTCACGTTTGCGTCTGGAGCCTTCATCTATTAGAAGGCCCCTGAAGGTAGCCTTTGCAGCTTCCCATACCACGGCCATACCCATCTCCCCGTTGTCGTTGGTTTCAAAATAGGCTACCATTTCCTTCCTCATGAACTCCCGGAAAACCGGGTCCCGGAGGAGTATATCGTTACATCGCCATCTTGACTATCTCGTGGAGACTGGGAGCGACCAGTTTGTCACCAATAATTCATGGTTTGCCTCCACCCTTGGGGACTCAACCACCCCCTCCCCTCTTCCGAACTTAGTAGGAGACCGATTCTTGTATATGTATAGTGTGGAGGTGTGATGGTGTATTCCCCTTCTCCCCCCCCCCCCCCCGGTTCGGGCCATGCTCTACGCCATACATCTGTCCAATAGTGTTCCCTCAAAAGGGCCTGCAGGGCTAAATTGTCCTTGGAAGCTGCCCTGGTCTCCACCCCCTCCAATCGGGGGTCCATTATGAGGTTAAAATCCCCACCTAGTATCATAGCCCCATTCGTCCATTTCCCTGAAGATTTGGATCAGGAAGCCTATCTGGCCCGAGTTGGGTGCATATAATGTGGCTAGCATGATACGTTTGCCCTCATAGGTGCCCTTAACCCCTAGAAACCGTCCCCCGAAGCCCCGTTTGGTTTCTATTTCAGTGAGGCGGAGGGCCTTGCCCAAGAGAATGCCCACACCTTCTTCTACGAACTTCTATGGGAGGCCCAAAAGTTGTTTCTGATATTTTTCCCTTTTATCATTGATTCTTTCCCCTGCTTGTAATGTGTTTCTTGTAAGAAGAGGAGCATTAATCGCTGTTTGCAGAACATGTTGCCTGTAAGTGATCGCTTGTTCTGAGAATGTAAGCCTTTTACATTTAGTGTGCCTATTCTTCCCTCAATCATTGTCGTTCTTCATCTCGTATTCTCTGAACCCCTTTGTATAGTTCCATTGTAGAAACCGTTGTGAAGCAAGACCATGGCTCAAACTGACTTTCCCTTGTCCCCTTAACCCCAACTAAACCTTTACCCCCCCCCTTCTCCCTCCCTTGTTCCCTACCTTCCTTACCCATTTTATGAGGTGTTCGTCTACTTCGCCCAACACTAGTCGGGGTTTTGTCAACCATCAATACATCAACCATCCAGAAATTACAAACGCTCCAAAACAACGCCTTGCGAGCAGCGCTTGGCATAAATAAAAGAGCATACATTTCCACCACCAGACGTCAATACACATGGCTATCCACTAACCACAAAATACAATTAAAAATGATCTCCTTGACACACAAAGCTCTCAACAATGCCGCCCCAAGCTACCTCATGAACAAAATACAGAAAAAAACCTCTATCGGACCAACCAGAGCTACCAACACCAACTGTCTAGTAGTACCTAGATTTAAACTAACCACGATTGGTGGCAATAGCTTCCCTGTAAAAGCTGCTAAAACCTGGAATCCACTACCAAACAACTTAAGAGCAGATCAACCTTACCCACTATTTAGAAGGAACGCCATCCAACATTTCATCTCCAACGACCACTTGTCACCGGTCCCTTTCTCCTGCTGAATTATGATATATTACCCGCACCATCTTTTATGCAATTCACTGAATTTTACTCCGGTCTTGTATAATTTGTATATTATTACTGTATCTTGTACAATTTTACTGTATCTTGTATAATTTGTAACTTTGTAATCTTCGCATTATCCTACCTGTTGCGCCCTTCTACCCACGGGTCTGGAGCGCATTAGAAATAAAACAAACAAACCACCAGGGATGCTACCCTGGCCCCGGGAAGCTTATTGATAAGGGACATGCCGTCCCGCCTTACTCTCGGGAATATTTCCAAATTTCTGTTGCTATCGGAGCCCCAAGGAGGGTCCCTCAACCTTATGCCTCTCCCTGCGCCATCCACACATCGTTTATCTCCCCGACCGCGAGTCCCCCAGCGGTCCGGCATTTGGTGTGAATCGGGGCGCCCCCCGCAGTCTCAGAGGCAGTGTGTGGGGCCCGTGAGATGCCCAACCTCTCAGGCCTTCCTTCAGGCAAATCTATAACTTTGCATCATGCCCATTAACCAGAAACCAGCCAACTGTGGCAATACCTTGGGGCAACGTGAGCTTCCCCCGGTCCGCCTGGCCCCCGGGAGATTGTGTAACGAACCTCAGTGGAGTGATTAGACCCATGACTTTTCCCTTGTGTTCATGGAGGACCCCCGCGGGGGGGATGTCTAGTTTTCTGGAATTTTCGGATGCCTTTCACCTTGTTTCTCCTTGGTCAGATCTGGGCCCCAGTGGGGTCCAGTCAGGGTCTCCGTCACCCCCACTCCATTCTTTGGATGTTCCTGGGGGGGTCTCCGAGCAAATCCTCAGTGGCTCTCTGGATGTCCTCCTGTTACGAGTTGGTGTTTCTCACCTTGCCATTCAAACGCCAAGTGGAATGGCTGCCCCCAGCGATATCGGACCCCTTTCTCCTAGAGCCATCTAGTGATGGTCCCGCATTTTTTCCTCATCTGTAGTGTGAGGGCCAAAAGATCCTGAAATATTGCTACCCTAGATTTTCTGTATTGTATGTCTCTCGTTTTCCGCCCTCTCCAGTATCTTAGCTTTGTCTTTGTAGTAGTGGAGGTGCACCAGCACCGAACGCTGGCACCTCCCGCCCCCCCCCGCCCGATGGTTCCTGTCGATCTGAACTGTCTAGGACGATCCTGATGATATCTTGTACCTTCCCCTCTAGACTCGCCTGGGTCTCCCCCTCTGTCTCCACCAGGCCGAAGATCCGCAGGTTTTTTCTCCTTTCGCGATTTTCCATTTCGTTGACCCTAAGGCAGAGTTCCTCTTCGCGGCATCACATCTCACTGGATCTCACCTCTATCTGCGTTTCCAAGAGGTCTGTGAACGCCTGGTTGTTCTCCACCCCCTCCATTCGTCCTTCCAATGTGGAGACCTTGGCCGTGAGGTCGGCCAGTTTAGCCCCCATGTCCGTTCTCATCCCCCTTATTTTGTCGCTTTGATGTTGCTCTGCATGGTGTGCATGTCCGGCGCCCGAGTGGTGGGGCCCCTGTTTCCATCTCTGGATTCCCTGCTGCGAATTGGTATTTTGCCAGGCTTTCCTTCCAACGCATGGGGTCCCGCTACCTCAGACTTTCTGTGGCTTATTGGTATGCGCAATGGTGTCCCTCCGGAACAGAGGTTTATTTCCCATCACCACAGTGATCAGTATGCTCAGTCTCGTGTTGGGCAAGACTCGAGGTCTAATTCACTTGTTTGGGGATCACCCTACCCACTTGATTTCGCTTGGCTACTGCCCCTGTGTATAGCATCTTCAATCCTCCTGGCCTGGCCTTTTATGGTGTATCAGGTTTGGGTCTGCGCCTTGGGGTTGTCCTGGTTTCTTTTCTATGGCTTCATTCAGGGTCCCGGGTGGTTCCCGGTCTGCTCCCCAGAGCCCTGGTTCGAGAGTCTCCACTCGTTCTAATACCGCCTCACCGGCTTCAAGCGGGTCTTCCCCAGCACTGTATGGAGTGGGTGCGTCCTCAAGAGGTAGCCCATGCTTCCCACCCTGTGGTCTTTTACACCCAGTACCGCTTTAAGAAGTGTAAGAGTCTGGTGGAGGGACCCGCCTGCTGTTCACTTTGGTCCGGCTGCCCACTTGGATGCTCGGGGCTGCTTCTGGGTGGCAGAGGGTTTGGGGCTCCCTGGCGTTCCGGGGCTTCTTATGTGGCCCTATGGTGGAGAGACTGATGTCCTTGTCCACAGTTTTTTTGGGGCGTTCGCCTGTGGTGATCCTCGTGTGGGGTTCTGGTGGAGGAGCGGGGGGGCCAGGCACGCTCCCGCGTCAGCCCGGGCCAGCAGATGAACTATGGTGTGGTTAGTGCCCTTATCTCCCCCAAGAGCCGCCTTGCCTGTGTCACCCCGATGCTCTGTGTTGTAGAGCCCAGGCTAGGTGGGAGGGCCGGGCGTGCTCCCGCGTCGGCCCAGGCAGGGGGGGGGAAGCGACTCAGCCGGTCCCCGATTTTCCCATCTATATGGCGCTGCTCCGTGGCTTCGTCCGCCGCCCTCGCGGGACCGCTTCGGCTATTTCAGTATCCCTGGGGCGGAGAGAAGGTGACCCCTCACCGCATGGGCCTCTTCGGCCGGCGTCTCTAAGAGGGCTCCGCTCCGCTCCACTCCAGTACATTGCAGTAGGATCGGCAGCGGTTGAGCAGGCAACCCAGTTGGGGCTCTGGGCCCCTCCCCCCCAAGGGCGTCAAGGAGACATATGGAGCTCGGCTCACATTTGCCGCCGTGTCGGCTGGAGGAGAGGTAACTCCAGAGCCGGCCGACTAATATCTCCAGGTCTGGGGCATCTCCTTGTGTCGTTCGAACACCCCAGGACTCCTCATCGGCTCCGACAGCACATCTTCAAGTTTTGGAGCGGGTTACATTCCTTGGTGTGGCTTTACTCCGCAGATTTCCCGGGGCCAAACGGGGAGCTTGCGGATCAGGCTGCCATCTTGCCTGTGCCCCTTGGTGGCCTCCTATCTAAGATTTGTAGGAGTAAAACTGGACTGTTATAGGCCTGTAATTGGTTGGTACGTTTGAGTAGAGGTTCGTTTTATTTTTAGTAGTGGCATGACGCGCGCCTCTTTGAGATTTCTGGGGTCTGAGCAGCTGGTAAAGGAGGAATGAATCGATGTGGTGATAAATGCTGCCAAGTCTTTTGCTCCATCCTTGATGACTGAAGCTGGGCAGATATCTCCCTGGCATCGTGAGGGTTTAAGCCCCATGATGAGGATTTCCACTTCCATTGAAGTGATTACTGGGGTGTAGAAGAATGGCAGGCATAGCGAGGGTTTGAGGGCATGAGGTTTGTGTGAATGAGCACTAGGAGCCAAGCTGTTCTTTTTGGCATTGATTTTAGTTTGTAGCAGATATTTTGTCCAAGGCATTTGGGATGTTGGCACACCAGGCCTTGTCCTTGACGCAGACGTCTGTAGGTGAGGTCGGGGACTCCAATTCCCTGAGAATGGAAAAGAGCTCTCAAGTGCCAGATTTTGCATTTTGGATTCTAGCATTATAGATCTATTTTGCTATTGGTAATGGCTGATTTGTAGGTGGTGGCAGCAGTGGGGAACTTTTCCTTGTTTAGGATTGATGGGGTCTTTCTCCAGTTAGTTCAGTGGAATCTGCTCCAAGAAGACCTGCAAGAGGTCCCTGAACCAATACGGTCACGCCTACTGGCGATTGTCTCAGGGGGTAGGCAGGTGAATCATAATATTCTGAATACCCTTGATGCTGCAGAGACAGCAGGGATAACTCTGACCCAGGGTACCCTATTGAAGAGGCACGTGTGGTTAAAAAAAATTGTTGCCCTCATTAACAAACAGTTGGAGCAATCCCACCTGTTTGGTAAAACGGTATATGAGGCACTAGAAACCGCAAATAAAGAACATGAGACCTTGAAGTCCTTGAACCAGATAACTCCAAGGCAATTTCAGCAGTGTGGTGGAAGCTCTCGCCACTCTTTTCGTGGACAATCTTTCCCTTGTTCACCGCACAATCAATATAGAAACACATGGTCCTCAGGACAGGGGTCAGCTGCCTCAAATCAATATCAGTCTAGAGGGCACCACTGTGGCAAAGGAAGGGGTAGGAGCACCACCCCTAGAGGCTCCCCAGCTTCCAATCAGAAATGACTCGCTGATCGCGCCCCTTCCCTGCCTCCCCGGTTGGGGGACGGTTAACATCATTCTTCCATGCATGGGAGGGAATTACCACAGACCAGTGGGTGCTCAAGACAGTCACCCACGATTACTGTATCGAGTTCAGCCGACCACCTCGATACCGACCGAAGACCAGGCGACTGTCACCGGAACATCTGAGAATCCTACTGCAAGAGGTTGAGATCCTGCAGGAAAATGGGGCACTAAAAGTTGTTCCCGTTCTACAGTTAAACAAGGGTATTTATTCAGTGTACTTCCTTATACTCCAAAAGGATCTCACCATGTGCCCTGTAGACTTGCGCCCAGCGAACAAATTTGTCAAACCACAAATATTTTGAGTGATAACACCAACAAGTAATCCCACTACTAACACAGGGGGATTACATGGCAACATTGGAAATGAAAGATGCATACCTTTTTAGATTTCAATGTTGTCAGCGCACAGAAAATACCCAAGCTTCATGATAGAGGACAAGAACCATCAGTTCAAGGTCCTTCCCTTCGGCATTGCCTCAGCCCCGAGGGTATTTACAAAGGTGCTGGCAGTGGCTCGCCTGCACAGGCAATCCATCCCAGTTTAACCTTTCCTCGACGACTGACTCATAACAGGGGATTTGTACGGAACATGCCTATCAAACACCCAAAAGACTATATATCTACTCTTCAGTATGGGATTCTCAGAGAAGTCCAGCCTAGACCCCAGCCAAGTCAATTTCTCGGGGCTCTGATTCAGACAGATGACGGCCTCGTCTTCCCCTCCAACGAAAGGGTTCAAAACATGCTGTTTCAAATCCCTCAATATGTAGCCAGTTGGGAGGTGACGATACAGTCATGCGACTGTTGGGAATGATGGCCTCCTGCATTTATTTAGTCCCACATGCACATTTGTCCCATGCAAGAGTGGCTCAACAGCCAGTGGTGTCAGGCCAGCGGTTAATGGGACGATCTAGTGGTCGTCTCGGCAGCTCTCCTTCTCTCTGCAGTGTTGGTAGATGGAAAACCTTGTGACCTTCACCACCCCTGCAGTAGAAGCCACTCTCCTGACGGACGCATCTCTCACGGGGTGGAGGGGCTCACCTCCTCCAGCAGACGGCGCACCGCGTTTGGTCCCCAGCACTAGTGTCCAACCACATAAATCTGTTGGAGCTGTTAGCAGTGTTCAAAGCCCTGAAGACCTTTTAGACACTGTTAAAGGGGAAGACTGTACTAATCCTCACACAGTACTACAGCCATGTATTTCCTGAACAAGCAATGGGGCACTCACTTGCCAGGGTTATCCAAACTGTCCCAGAACATATGGAAGTGGGCTCTCAAACACAAGAGGTTCCTCCTGTCTCAACATGATACAGGGGAACTTTATCTTCTGGCGGACCTACTCAGTAGAGACTTCCCGCTACCCACAGTTTAGAGTAAGCAATCACTTTTATATTCAAATACACAACATCCATTTTTTAAACCGTCGCAACAATGATGGGCTTCCCTTCAGAAAGGTAACAGTTAAAAATGATGCATCATTTTACAATATTAAGCGCATGCCTATGCTTAAGTCGAGCAGAGAACCCACAGGTGGCACTAAAATGTTCAGAAGCAAGCACAAATTTCCTTCCCCAGCCCCACATTTCAGAGGTCTGTTACAAAGGTACTGTGGTTAATCCAGTGGAGTCATCACCAATTCTCTGGTGGTACCCTCCTCCCTTGTGGCGAGGGGATGGCAGCCACTACCTGATCCTGACTCTCGGGGGGGGGTAGGGGGGGTCGGGGTTGAGGGCGGATCATATAGGAGGGGACAGCCACCGAGAGGAAGGAATGATGCATTGGAGGAGAAATGGTCCCCCTGTACCCCTCTTCCCCTGAAGAAAACACCAATATACTGCAAGTGCTAATGGCATACTGTCACTCTATCCAAAGCTCCATGTGTACGTAAAACATCTTCTGTTTCTGACATTTCTTTGCAGAGTTTTGGAACATCATCGTGTTGGAAAACCCATTCTGTCTATGGCCTTCAGTTCCCATAAAGCCACTGAGACGAAGAGGAGAGAAGAGTTCCTGCAAAGTCCAAAGACTAACTTGCAGACTAGTTTCATTCAAAGTAAATTTTCCAGGACATTTAAAAATGTCAACGGCAGTATCCAACGAGGCAGTACGGGTGAGAACCGTGGAAGTGAAGACTGGCACATTCACCTGCCAAACGCGTGTTGCAGACCGTAGTGTTAAAGGAGGAGAGGCGCAGCAGGCATACATGAATGACCGTGGGAGCACTGGGAGGCACAACAGAGCTCCTTGAAGTACAGTTGTTGCAGGAAACCGCGTTCGCTGGTCCGGGCCACAGAACTGAGCTGGGGAGTAACCATAGAGCTGCAGGGAATGCAAAAGACGTCGGCATTGTGTGAGAAGCCAATCCAAGGAGTAAGCTTCAACGCAGAGGCACACCATAAGTTGGTGATGCCACAAACTATCCGTGCCCAGAGCCATTGGGGACCCAGGGTGTACCGACAAAGACGCAATCAAGTGAATTAATCATGAGATATTTTGGACAATACTCAAAGTCTATTTAAATGCAGACATACTTTAATGTTAAACCTAGATTTCCACGAAAGATTTGAATACCAACAGGAAAAAGTGCAGCAACGGAGTCGGAACAAATATACGTGCATGAGATGTCAATGTGGGAGAGAGCTGAAACAAGTGTTGCCCGAAGTAAAGATATTCTAAAAAACAAAGTAGATGCTGATTTGATATATTTAAAATCACAAACCATTAAAGGAATTCCTGCTGAGAAGACACCAGGTAGCTGCCATTTGGGGACAGATGCCTGGCAGGGGAGTACACCACAACGTCTGTAATATCCCAAAGGAAAGAGGATTCCTGGCAAGGGAGTATACCAGGTAAGCCATTAAACTGGTGAAAAGAACCTTGTGGCAAGATACCTGTCAGGGGAATATACCAGGGGATATGAGGAGTACATAAGAAAAGTCCATAAAGGAAGTCCTGGCAGTCCATAAAAAGAATTCTGAAAATGTTGAGAGGAATCCTGGTACAGGAGTACCCAAGACAATTCTTCCAGATTATAAGAAAAGTGAAAGAGACTATTCTTTGTTTGGAAGTCTTGAATCTGGTTTGAATACCTCACTGTTTAAAAAAGAGACTTTGGCCATCTTGCTAAACATCCAGGTGAAGGGAACTATCCTGTTTTCAAAGAGTTTGTCCTTTTAGGGGTTGTGGGGGGGTCAAGGGGAGGAGGGAAACCTTATTTGGATTTATTTTTGTTATGAGTATGAACACTTTTTTCCACTAAACATAAGTTGGAGATATTTCCTTGCACTCTTAGTTGTTTCTAGTGTTGGGGTCAGTTTAGAATGTTTTGGACACGAGGAGGGTTTCCAAGTTGCTAACTACTTGACAGACTTCTTAGTTTTAGTTGTTGATGAACCTCCTTCCTTCGGATATGGCTAGAGGGGTTTTTCTAACCCATTTCTGTAAAATGTCTGACAATGAGAATACTAAAACTTTGACCGCCTCTCATTTCTGAACCCCCCCCCCCCCAGTAGACACGTTCACAGCTATAAAGGTGTCCCATAAAGATATCCATGCAGCCATCTTGACAGAAGCTGATCAGTGCTAAGCAAATGGAATCCCTGCTTGGATTATCATGTCTTTTACATTCTGTTGCACGCAGTACTACCAGGATAACCAATTGCAAAGTGTGTCTCATAGTGCATAACTGTGATGCTTAGAAGTAATTTTTACAAGGCACCGAACGAAGTGAAAATTCACAATTTAATAAAATTTCTCATTCTATGTCCGGTTTATGCTAATTTGTTTTCATAAGGCTTTTTGCAATGGTTTGTCAAGTTCCACCCTATGGCAGATGTACTGTACAATGATGTATGTTAGTTTAATACAGCCATTCAGTATCGAGGTCCATCTAGCTTCCGTGTCGAGTTGGTTATCAGAGATCTTGAAAAGTCACCAAAGAGGCCTCTATGAGGGGCAAGGGCTGGGCATATCCTGATGAGATGATGCAATGTTTCAGGTATTTCCAAGCCAAGACAAAAATAGAATTGGTCGGCCATGAGGATTTGTCTAGTTTTTGCTTGTCTGTCGCATTGGAATGATGTTCAAGTGAATTTTCATGAACAGCTCGCGGATAGAGTGGTCTGGGAAGAGGTACAGGTACTGCGGGAGCTCGTTGATTCCTCGAATACCGGTGTCGCAATGCAGGTTCATGGATTACTTTATTTCATGTGTGGTTAGGATCCAGTCATTTCGTTGGATCCTCACTTTCGCATGTTGCAGTCCATTTATTAGCATTTCTTATGCATTGTCTTCTTTTATCATCTATTGTTCAAGACCATTTCCATGCTTTTTGCCATATTTTAATGTTGTTCCAGCCCAAGGTATTGGAGGTATATCAGCTGCAGCAGGTAACTTGCCTTGTTTCCATTTTCCGTTTTGCCCACGCCAAAGTTGTAACTATGAGAAGGGGTTGGGGTTCTTTTTATTCAACATTTTTATAAGATGTGCCTGTACCACTTCCATCTATTTCATATATAAACATTATCATTTGACGAAACCGGATGTAGAAATGTAGTTATGTTGCATTAATAGACCAGTCAAGGTGCTTATCATAGTGACAAACGTTTTGTAAGAATCCAGATATTAGCATTGAAACGAAAATTCATCATTACAACCTTCTCACTTGTGCCAATTTGGCAGGCAGATTATGTTCTTATCACTTCCTATAAGATTGTTTTCGGACTTAACCAAAACAATGCAGTTGAGTTCACTAGAGGAAATGTAACAATTTCCTCTAGTGAACTCCACTGCAGAGCACACTGCCTTCCAAATCTTGGGCAGCAAAAATCTGAAAACACTTTCACTTACATAACATAGAATATGACGGGCTTGATTAATAGAGGAAGAAAGTACAATAACTTTCTAATCCCTGCAACCTTCAAAACGTACATATAATGTTATGGAACCAAAATGAGGGCCAAAATGAGGTTGAAGGGGCGTAGTTTGGACAACGCGGACAGAGTTGAAGTGGCCGAATCTGGTGACGTTGCAGAGTCTGGCAGAGGTGAAGTAAAGATGAGGGGGCACATGCACTTATTTGGGTGTAGGGCAGTAGAATGTCTACATACCGCTGCTGATAGAGGGTACAGCCAGCTGTGTTAGTGAATTACTGTTGTCTTAATCCAACTATCTGTATTACATGATGGGTAATAATTCCATGGTTGGCGTGTTTGTGTTAAACACTTTCTAATGCTTGGGCAGATTAATACTTGCACATTTTATTTTCCCATCTAGGAAACAATTTCCATGTTACACTCAGCAAATTCTGACAGAGCACTGTAATGAGGTGTGGTTCTGTAAATTCTCCAATGATGGCACAAAACTAGCAACTGGCTCAAAGGACACCACTGTTATTATCTGGCAGGTTGACTCAGTAAGTATTTAAGTCCTGTTTCTCTGTTAATGTATACATTGCATTTCTGACAAATCGTAACTTTAAAACTACAAAGGCCTGAACCACTGATACAGTATACTTATGCTTTCTAAAACATATGTGGTATATTTAGTTTGATGTGTGCATGATGGCATGAACAAGTGTTGAGCTTCTGATTTCTGAAAGGCATTAAAATAGTTTCAAATGTATGTCCTCTTTATGGTCTAGAGACACTAATCTCCCTTTATATGTCTTGTAAGACTTGGGATATAAATTAAAATGGGGGCAATGAAAAACTCCATATTGGTTGGTCAACGGAACTGCCAATGCCACCCCCACAGGAAGTGAGAGTGCAGGGACCGAAACTAGCCCAAACGAGTTGGGATCATTATGAAGGCTGCCATGGTAGCAAAAAGCCCACATGGTCAGAATGGCCATTTGAGGCCACCTTGTGGTCACATAGACAAAGGGACTCCCTAGAAAACAAAGTGACAGGAGCAGGATTTAAACCAACCTTTGTAGCCCAATGGCCACCAAAAAGGTGCACTGGGTTTCCAATGCAGTAAAATGGCGTGCACCCTTGGGTGTACCAATTGCACAAAGGCAGAACTAGACTGGGTACCTTAGAGCTGACCCAACTCCATATACCCTTTCATCAGGTGTAAAGGGAAATAATGGCATGGGAAGTTTAGGAGTCCCTCTGGCCACATAAAAGGCACCAAGGACCCAAAAAGACAGGGTGGAGGGAGGAGGGGATGAGCGAATATTTGCCCTAGAATCTCCAGAGTAGGAATTCTGGCTTTACTCCTAGTCAAGCTTTGAATTAACGTGCCACTACTCCAGCATGGTAAATGCTGGGAATAAAGGACAGAACCTCGGAAGCATCTCCTGAAGTGCCGACTGTTTGGCGCTGCATCATTCTCTGTTGGTTCCTTCAGCTCGTGTTGCTAGTATTGGGAGAAAAGCCTGAAGCCCCACCCACTGTACCCAGAATTACCATAAATGGGCATGGACGCACGCACCAGCGTGCGCACACCGGAAGTGCCTCCTGAAGTGGCCACTGTTTGGCTGTTCGGCTGGCCAGATGGCTGACGGCTGGATAGAATATCTAGTTGTAATGATTGCATTACTCTATTTCAGTTGCTTGTCACTCAGTGTATGAAGTTTACAACATCGTATGTGCTTGTACTGTGGTAAGCCCATCTGCTCTGCGATATCTTTGAATGCACGCGATTGTACGCTATGAAGTTAACTTGTGCATTGTACTGCATGTTTGATCTTATTTGTTCCGGGAGCACTCAGAACTGTTCCTCACAGTTAGACTCTGTCAAAGTGGTGTACCTCATACAGTTGATTTCTTAGCTGTGATGGCATCCTCTCTAGTTAATGTGTTGTAGGCTGTTACGCTTGCTTTGTATGACAAAAGTGCTTGGATTTATTGACTGAAATGATAGGTTATTTATAACTCGCTTGATACCCAGTGGTTTCTAAGCGTGGACTCACGGATCGAACCTGTGTTGCTCCGTGTCATTTTGCTTCCAAGGAGAGCACGTTGCCCCTGAGCTATTCTCCTGAGACTGCGTATAACATTACAAACTCATTTCTCCCCAACGCTGTAATTATTGTACTGATTTCTGTTAAAGGTCACTGCTAACAATTGAGCGATTGTGACTCATTTCAAAAGCTGTGTCGCTAAAAGATTGAAGTGTCGTGCAAGGCATACAATTGTAAATGAAACATAACTTTGCTTGTGACTTTAGTAGCACTGGCAAAACAACTACTAGTAATACTTGCATTATGGTAGGGGAAATTCATAGCGGCATATGCCTCACGGAGTCATCTGCCTCTTGCACTTAACCAACCGGTGACACTTTGACATTACCAATTAAGTAGGTATTGACGTGCCTGCGCATAAAAATTGAAGACTTGAATTTGCAAAGCACTACGAATCAGTCATCGGATGTACCCAAAGACACAATACTTTTCCAGCAATGGATCTTTCATGGATTCACATGCTGTGAAAATGTCCTGTCACCAGGCTGGGAAACCTCGGTAACTTTAATATAGCAGTTTGCCTATGGAAAACCTAGATACTTTGAGTGTCCTATCAACGTCTTTATGGGTTCATTAGGCTGCACCAATAGGACTTCCAGTATAAATGGCCCCGCCCCGGCGGCTTACCTTCAGATTTCAACCGTCTCCACTGTGGGATCACCTCGTGTTCTCTTTTGAGAATTGTTTGTTGCTCTTCCGATTTTCTACAGCTACATTGCTACGGTGAGTTCCAGGCCCATCATGTCATCTGCGGGCCCGAAGAAATTGCTGTTCCATCCATGCGAGAACCGTGGAGAACTGCAAGATTTGCAAGGGGTTCTCCCAGAAGACGCTCAAAAACAGTAACCAGCGGCTCATTTGCTGGTTGAATGAAGGGGCCTATCCAGGATTGGAGGTTGGATCGGTCCGCGGGGGCAAGTCTTCCACTTCTTCGGCAAAGAGGTCTCCTCCGCGCTCGAGGGCGCAGTTGGCGGAACAAGCGCCAAAGAAACCGCGCTTGGCTTCAGGTTTCGTAAAAGGCAGTGAGAGTATGGTGTCAAGGCTGGTGCAGACAGGTGTTGGGGAGAATTCTCAAAAATGTACTAATTCCCTTCACCTTGGAGACCCCCAGCAACTTTGCTGTATTTTGTGGACTTGATTTTTTTTACAGTGTGTGAGCCTTTTTCCCACTCATGTATTTTGACATGTGTTTTACCTGTGTTTTCCTTGGTTATGAAGTCTAACCAGCTCCATAGGCATCATCTTTTCTTGTCACACAGCACCCTCCGTGCAGTGGCACAGGGAAACCTTTTCAGGCTTTCCCAAGGTTTACTACTGTTTCCCAGAGTAAGTAAAGTGAAATTGACTTTACTAGTCGTTTAAATTCCTAGACCGAGCACACCCTATTTTACAATAGAGTGCTGGAGGGGTTACTTGGTATCCCCTATATCTAGATACTCATGTAGCAGTCAAATGCTACCCTTTACTCTCAGAATGGCTGGTGGCAGTGATTTTACAACAAACTACCATGATTTTTCCCAACTGCAAACTGTTCGTAGCTCCGGTAATGTTAAATCGGAGGAGCCATGTTTTTCAAGATGGCGTCTGAGCCCCCTTTGTTAAAACGAGTCCCAGTCTTCTTTTTTTGCCATTTCTTTTTGGAAAGTTCCTTCTACAGTTTTTCTCTGTGCGCCAAACCAGGTTTGGTCTTTGTTCATTCGCCTTTGGCGGGCTTCAGGAGTGAAGACAGCCTCTGGTGCCCGAGTGTGTGGGGTAGGCAGGAAGTAAGGGAGGTGCCCGAAACTCCCTGTGCTTGGTCTCCTAGGAGACCCAAATGCACTCTGTGTTGATTGGCTGGCTGACTGTTCGGCAAGGACAGCCACCCTGCTGGGTGAGTCGCAGCTAAGCTGGAATGAATGGGAGAGAACTGAATAAAAGGCGAGTCTCTTGGCTTGGAAGGCAGAGCCGACCACTGCAACAAAGGAACCGAAGAAGAGCTTTATGAGGACGGCTGCTGCAACTTCTGGACCATTGGTTTGTCCGGTGAAGCCCTGCTGCAGGTCCGAATCGCCAAGTTCACATCGACAGAGAAACCCTGCTAAGGACGACTTCTCCCTTTTTGATTTGGCAAGACCAATCCACTCCCAAGGAAGCCACCTGGACACCTATCTCTGAGCTGGTTATTTTTCTTCAGAGTGCTGCAGGAAACCGTATAGCCAGGGAGAGGGACACCAGATTGTGTGCGTTACTTGTAAGCTGGCCAAAATCGTTTGGAAGATCCTCCGGACTCTCACGGTGTCGGACAGACCGAGCATGACCCTCCTCAGCTGAGTGTAGGACCTCCAGAAGCAAGGACAGTCCACCTTGGAAGCTAGAACCACCGTTGTTACCAGTGTGGTAGCTGGAATGCGAAACAGCCACTGAATTTGGAGTTTGCCAGTTGCGAGCTTGAACCATTCCAGTGCAGGAGTCCCCTGATGTCCTCACTCTTGTCCCCACGACTGAGGCCCAGGAACAGTGAGATCTGCAGGAACTGCCAGGAACACAAGTCATCAGCTGCATCTTTTTCTTCATTGTAAGGTACTGTAAAACAAGACGGAGAGAACTTAAAGTGCTTGAAACTTTTGCAACTCACAGGCCTAATCAGTTTGTGACCCAACATATGATTCTTCTTTTTACAAACTGCTTCAAAGAACTTGTAACTCACAGGCCTAATCAGCTTGTGACCCAACATATGATGATTCTTGTTACAAACTACTTCAAAGTACTTGTAACTCACAGGCCTAATCAGCTTGTGACCCAACATATGATTCTTCTTTTTACAAACTACTTCAAAGAACTTGTGTAGAGACCTTTCTGTTTAACCACCAGAACTGCTTTATCCTATCCAAGACTTCAGCCCATTGACTTTGGCCTATACTATTGAGTTGACTCTTCTGGTGAACTCAAAGTATTTACACTGTCTAAGAATAATTGTATTCTTTCATTTTCCAATAACCTTTGCCTTTTACTTACTTTTTAAGGAGTGTACAGTATTGAAGTATATTTGTGTTACTATATGATTGCCCCCTTCTGAGTGTTTTATAATTGGACTGATAAGTTGTTGTTAGAAGAAACCTTGTGTACGAGTCTATTTGAATACTTGTAACTGTGAATCTTTGCAACTCCACTACTGCTCACATTTCCCCTCTTGAGATGAGCATGGCTGCTGAACACACTACCAAAACAGTGTAGTGTACAGACTTATACCAGAGGTTAGTTTGTTTACACCTGAAGTCATAGTAGTGTGTAGTGTTCCCAAAGGGTACTGCATACACATTTTGCCTAACAGGCACGGGTTGGGCGGCCTCGCTCCAGGCACACAGGCACCACGGCCTGAGCAAGGATTCCAGTGGCCGGCCAGAGAAGTCTGGGGATCCATTGCGCAGGCCCTTGTCTTCGAACAAGAAGTCGCAGTCACATTCGTCATCCTCGTGGACGAAGAAAGTAGTTGTCGTAGGACTGGCGTCATTCGCCGTCTGGCAAAAAAAAGTTCCAGCTCTGCATCCAAGCAGTCATCTTTGCCCGCAGAGTGGGGCCTCGATCCCGAAAACTACGAGCTTGTTGACGGTAGTGCCCCCGTCGACAACTGCTGTGATGCCACCGATTTCTACATCCACCTTGCCGACTACCTTGGCTATGGCCTTACTGGTGACCACGATGTTGACTGCCTTGACGATGGCTGTTTCAGCGAGGGTGGGACTTCTGAGTTCTGCGGGTCCCCTTAGGTCTGACGGAGACCTATTGCCTTCCGGGGAGGTGCCGTAGCAGTCTGGGACCAGCTTTGCTCCTTTGCTCCCAATGGACATTCTACAGCGAGATCCCTCCACCTACGATGTGGCCTCTAGTCTGGAGTCGTCGTCCCATCTGTTCCTGGACCCTTGGTCGTTGGGCCTACGGCCGGCTGTTCCATCCACGTCAGACGGCCTGGGGGCTGTTCCGCCTCAGTATCCGTTAGAAAACCTGCACTCCATGCTCTCCATGTAGGTGCTGACTATGCTGCAGTCGCTCTTCGGACATTTGGATGCCCGGCTCCTGGTGCCCCAAACCCCGGTGGAGCCTTGGGAGAGGGAGGTCCAGCTGTTCCTCGACCGGAGGATGTAGTGGGTACCCCTCACCAGGGTCCACCAAGGAAATCTCCCCGGGTTTGGCCTCCGGTTCCATATCCTAGAGGATACACCCCTCCTCGTAGGGATCTGAAAGAAGGGGAGCTGGTGGAGTCTGAACCCGGTGGCGTCCCGCAACACTCTCTCTCGAGGGTGTCGTCCTCGCCCAGGCGGGGGGATTCCTGTGATACGGACCCAGAGGTGGATCCCCCGAGCAGTCCAGCACAGCACTCTCCCCCGAACGATGTCCGAGCTTTTCATGCCATGATGGCCAAGGCTTGCCACGAGGTTGGCCTTACTCCGGTGGAGGAGGAGAGAAAAAACGGCCTTTTATTCGATCATATGGGGAAAAGGCGGAAGGCGGTCTTCTCTATCCCCATCTTGGACCACGTTTGACAGGAAGGGCTTTGCGCGATGCGCCATACTTTCACGGTCAAGGGCCGCTTGGAGAAAAAGTTCAAGGCACCTGAGTCCACGCCGAAGTGCCTCACATCGCAGCCCACGCTGGAGTCAGTGGTGTCGGCGGCTGCTAGTAGGAAGGCACGTAGCCAGCATAAGTGTGCGACTCCCCCGGACTTTGAGGGCTGGAAGTTGGATGCTTTTGGCAAGAAGGTGCTGACGGTGGGGGTGATGACGGTGAAGGCAGCCAACTTGTTGGCCATTATGGAGTGCTACGACAGGGAAATGAGGCAAAGGTTGGCACAGCTGCTGGACCATCTGCCTGAGCAGCAGCGTAAGGAGGCGATGCTTCTGATTCGTGAGGGGGAGGAAGCCTCCGATTGTAGCATTAATATTGCAGTGGACCTGGCAGACTCTGTGTTTAAACCGATAAATAATGGGGTCGTCCTCGATTTCCGACCTGAAGTGCAGCATAAAGTGGTGGACATGCCTTGCGCGGGCAAGCAGCTGTTTGGGGAGAAGATTGACGAGCTTCTAAAAAATATGAAGGAGGGTTTGGATACGGCGAGGTCCCTGGCGACACTGCAGGGTAGGCGTTCATTCTGCCCCTTTTGCTCATTTAGGGGAGCCTCTGGCAATGCCAGGTTTGTGGGATTGCGTGACAAAGGCTGCAGATGCTCCAGCTATTCCTCTCGGGGGTCGGGTTTCATCGATCTTACGTCAGATCAGCGAGCCAAGGACTATCCAAGTCAGCAGCAGAGGTTTTGCCTCCTCTAGTAGAGGCTGCCAGTCCAAGCCTCAACAATGACTGCCACAAGGGCAGTCGCCTTGGAGGGAGAGTGGCGCAACATGTCGAAGAGTGGCGTTTGATTATGACGGACCGCCGGGTGCTGGATGAAGGCCAATACCGCCATTCGTTGGAGTTCTGGCGTCCACCACTCCCTATTCCACCGGTGAAGTCTCGCAGCCGCATCTGCAGGTCTTGCGGCGCGGGGTGCGCCCGATGCTGGCGAATAGAGCTATAGAATAGGTCCTGCATTCGGAGAAAAAAAAACAAAAAAAAAAAAGGAAAGTGCCGCCCCATTCTAGACCTGAGGCCCCTAAACAAACATGTGAAACGCCAAAACTTCAGGATGCTAACGTTGCAGGACGTTATATAGGTGGTGCAGCCTGGGGAGTTCCAGGCGTCTTTGGATCTAGAAGATTCTTATTTCCACATCCCAATGCACCCCAAACATCGCAGGTTTCTACAGTTTGTGGTCGGCGACGAGCATTACCAGTTTCTGGTCCTCCCCTTTGGCCTCAAGTCGGCTCCCAGGACATTGACCAAGTGCCTGGCTCTGATGACGTCTTACATCCACATGGAAGGTCACCATGTTTATCCCTACCTGGGCGACTGTTTGGTCAGGGGGCGACTCGTCAGCGGGCGTCTGAGTCTCTCCACAGCTATGAGCCGGTTACAGGGTTAAGGCTTTGCAGTCAACTTCGTAAATTCTTGTCTGACGGCCTCCAGAGACTTGGTTTGTCTGGGAGTTCATTGTCATACGCATCTCAATCTGGTAAAGCAGTCTGTGGAAAGGATAAAGAAGCAGTCGTCCATGGCAGGTCCCTTGGTGCCGGGGATGTCTATCATGGTCCAGGAATACATGTCTCTTCTAGGCTCCATATCGTCCTGCATCCAACTCATTCCGAATTGTCGGCTTTCAGTGCAGGAGCTTCTTGCTTCAAGATGGTCACAGTTCTCGGATCCTGGTACAACAAGATTCTCATCTCCGGAGCGTTGGCAGACTCCCTGAAATGGTGTACCTGCTCCGGCAACATAGTTGCTTCTTGATCTCTCGGCAGCTTTCGACTAAGTGGACCACAAGGTCATGTGCAACCACCTCGCTACAGCTGCACATTTCTCCCAGGGATGGTGGGTACAACGCACGTCACTATAGGGATAGTGTTACAGACACGCCTTGTCGACGTCCCCTTTTTGACTACGAAAAACAAAATGCAATACTCTGCAGTGACCACTGGATGTTGGACTATGCACAGCATGTGAATCTAAGCAGATACAACCATCAGCAATGCTTTTACGGTAAGTAATGCATTGTCATATTCACTAAGCCCCTTTTTGATGATCTGGATTATCTTGGTGTCACCTACACTAACTATGCAGATGATGCCCAGATTCTCATACCACTTATGGGCGATTTATAAGGGATCGGCCTTGGTAAATAAAATGTACATAATCATCCAGGCATGGATGGCAGTCCATGGTCTATGCCTGAATGACAAAACTGAATTCATCATTCTGGGCACTACGCCTAACCTCAACAAACTTGGTCACAAATACACCTCCTTAATCATTGACGGTAATACCATCAAGTTCGCCTCAGAGGTCAAAACCTTTGGCAAAGGTTAGACTGGAATCTCGGTAAAAGCCTAACAGGTTGGCTCCATGGCCTCAGCCATGGCCTATACTTGTAAATTGATCAGAGCAGGCAGACTGTTCTTGTCAAATAACAGCTGTAACACTCTCACGAGAGCCTTAATATTATCCAAACTGGACTATTGCAACGCCCTATATCTAGGTGCTATTAAATACACCGTCGGAAAAATTCAGACTCTGCAGAACGCTCTCAGAGCAGCATTAGGTATAGCTAAGAAAGAGCGCATCTCCGAAATAAGGAGGCAAAATAACTGGCTCTCCACAAATGACAAAATCCCCCTAAAAAAACTGCCTCACTCACGCACAAAATGTCTAAACGCTGCACCCCGCTATCTCAGACAGAATCAACAGGAAATCATCTAACTGCCCCACCAGGGCCGCTAACAAATGGTCCGATACCGAGGTTTAAACTGACAAAAGCTGGGGGCAGCAGCATCCCTGTCAAAGCTGCTCAGCTTTGGAACACCCTACCTCTATCCCTGAGGGCGGACCAACCATACCATTGTTTCAGACTTTATATCATCAACTGGCTTAAAGATAATGACCATTAGAATGTACACCAGCTATTGGTATCACTGGTGCAACCGTTGGCACCCAACCTATTTTAATACCTGTACATCTCTGTGCTGTGCTATTAACTGAATTGTATTATATAGTTGTATCATATCTGTGTACCAATGTAAATATGTAACCATAAGTTGTAAATATCCATGTACCCTGTCTTATATCTGTGTATCATATGTGTACCACTGTAAACTTGTAACCTTAAGCTGAAAACACCCTGATACCCTAGGGTCTGGCGTGTATTATGAACAAACCAACATAGTACGAGGCATGTATACAATCTTAACAGATGCTTGCGAGGTAGGTTGGGGAGCTCACATCGACAAGTTTCAGGTCCAAGGCCTATGGTCCCTCACGGACGTTTCGTTTCCCATCAATGTTCTGGAGTTGAGGGCACTACACTGGGCACTAAGTCGTTTTTGCCCCTCATTCAGGGCTTGATGGTCGGTCATGATGCCTACCCCTGGGGACCCAGACCAAGTCTAGCAACCCCGGAAGCAGGCATCAAGTTATTCCAAGCAAGCCCAACAACCCCTGCTAGGGGCTATTTGGGTGCAGTCCTGGCGTCTATGGCGCCAGGCTCATAGATTAAAACTTACCTGATGCAGACCATGCTGCAAGAGCTCAAAGCCAAGAGGCTTGGAAGGGACTACTTTACCTAGGGACTATTTTTTACTCAGGTGGGGCTCGGGAGGAATACTTACCTGGGACTACTTTGGAGGCTATTTAAACCACGCCCGAAGAGCAGCACATGCTTCGTGTTATTCTGCATCCAGCAGCATAACGCTCACTGTGCCTGCAAGTCTGCATCCAGTCTTCTGCCACGCCCGCCTCGAGTCTGGAGCTCCTAGAAAAAGGGAGAAAGGAGGAGAAAAGGTTAGAACAAGAGCAATACCTTTTGATCCTTACCTGAATTCCCGATCCACCGCGCCTTCGAGCTGGAAGAAAGAAGTTATTTTATGCGTGTCGCCTCGCCTGCTGCAGCGCCACACTGAACTCACCGGCCTTCGCAGCATCTTCACATTCCACCGCATCCTTCTGCATGTTCCCGCCACACTCCGGCACCTAAGGGGAAGACAAGAACAGCAAGGTGAGCCAAGAGGCAATATTAGTTACCCCCCATAGACTTACCTGATTTTACCACCGGGGGTACTATTACTCTACACGGGTCGGCGCAGCTTCCACTGCATCCTCGCCGAACCCCAGCCCTTAAGGGGGAACAAAAGGACAGCAAGTTGAAACAAAGGGACAAACAAGGGGAAACCTCCTCACCACAATAGACTTACCTGATTTTACCGCCAGAGGCATATTTTCACCGAGACTTCATACTTTCTCTCAGCGTCTGAATAAGGGAGAAAGCAACAGGTTACAAACTGACATTTTATCGAACTGTGTTGGATAGTACAAATCCTTACCTGAATATTACCGGTTGCCACGAGGAACTCTTCGCTAGGGTCAAGCTGCAACCTGCAAGGAATCGGACAAGAGTAAAAGTCGGACATTTGAACTCTTACGAACTACATACTTACGGCGTCTTGCCGGAAATCTCAAGAGTCAATATTGTTCGGGAACTCACCAATTCCTTCGAGCTAGTGAAGCAACTGGTTATCTATGCGCCCCTGCGCTCAATGCAGGATGGAGAGCTCCTCTTTCCAAATCATCAGGTGAGACTATAAGAGGGGGACATCAAAGGTGATCAGTGGGGAGAACAGCGGGAGTAGGGGGGGTTAACGCTCAACTCCACGGGTGGTTAATGCCTTTCTCCATTTGCAGAATATTCCTACGGGCCAAGCAAACGAAGCTAGGTGGGCCAGTCCAGTCCGTCATCTCGGCACTACACGTCACATTGGTGGAGACCGCAGCTGTCCAGTTCAGATCGACGCCCCTGTGGGAGCCAAGTGAGCGTAACGTGGTCTGGGTTTTGACAGACACCACAACTATGTTTTATCTCCGCAAACAGGGCAGCACGCATTCACAGCCTCTATCCAAGGAGGCTCAGGCGGTCTGGCACTGGGCCATTGCGCACAAGTTTCAACTGGTGGCTTACTATTTGCCGGGGGTTCAAAACGATCAGGCAGATGCTCTTAGCAGAGACTCAGTTCAAATGCATGAATGGCGGCTGAAGGACAGCCAGGTGGTGAGGATATTCAGGAATTGGTGGACTCCCCTGCTGGACCTATTAGCCAGCCCAGAAAACGGGCAGTGCAGTAGTTTCGCCAGCAGGGTGGCTCATCCGGACTCAAGGGGGGAAGCATTATTGGACGGGCCTGTTTGCATACGCGTTCCCTCCATTTCATCTTATCCGGAAAACGATCCAGATGGTGCGCAAGGGTTCTGTGCAAGGTGATCCTGGTAGCCCCGTTCTGGCCCCGACTGACCTGATTCTCTTCACCTAGCAGTGGACGACCCTCTTCATCTGGGGTCAGAGCCGGATCTTCTGTCGCAGAATGAAGGAAAGGTGTGACATCACGACCCCAGCTCCCTCGGCCTTGTAGCGTGGCTCCTAACCACTCCGAATTTGGACACCTAAGCATTCCACAAGACTGTTGCCGCATCTGGGCAGCCTTAAGAACTTCGGGATCTGGTTATCGACCCGCCGTATCTGTTTCTCTTGAGGGACAAGGTTCTCCTATCAACAAATCCTCACTTTATTCGAAGATTCCATCAGAGTTTCATAAGTATGCTACCTTAACCTTTCCCACCTTTTTTCCAAAGGTGTACACTCCAGCTGAGAAAGCGCTACATTCTCTGGATGTCAAAAGGGCATTGGAAGTTTTACCTGGACAGGACTCAGTCATTCAGAACGTAGAGACAGCTATTTGTGGCTTTCAACCCATGAAAGATCCAATGCTGGAGAAGGGAGTAGTTTCTTAGCTGTAACTCCATTTTTCCAGCGGTGGTATCTTTCATGGATTCACATGCGCCCTAAGGCTATTTATACTGGACGTCCTATTGGTGCAGCCTAAAGCACCCATAAAGACGTCGATAGGACACTCCGTGTCAAAGTTTTCCATAGGAAAACTGCTATATTAAAGTTAGAGAGTTTTCCCAACTTGGCGACGGGAAATATTCACAGCATGTGAATCCATGAAAGATACCAATGCTGGAGAAATGGAGTTGGAGGTAAGAAACTACTCCCATACTCCTATTTGTGCTCAAATACATCAGTCCTCTCCCTCGATTCAGGACTCCAACTTCTATTCTTTACAGGAAATCTACAGTCTAGATAAATCAGCCAAGCAAAATCGCATGAATAACGTTTGTCATCCTTTGAGGAGATCTTTGTCTAACATATCGGACATCTCAATGCTTGCCCTAGTGGTGATGGCGGAACTAGGGAAACGTGTCACTTTCCCTGGGTCCGAGCACTCCCACATCAGCTCAATCTAGGGAGGTGGATAAAATTACTTTGTTTTCTAAAAAGAACCCTTATGCTATACCTCCTATATCCACCTCTACTATACTCAAAAACATAAATCGGGGGGGGATCGCAGCCCCAGCTCACCTTCCCATATTCTGCATTCAACACTTGATGACTTGCAAGGGTCAACAGACTGTCCCTATACAGACACTAAGCCACCTGACAATTTACAATCTGGCTACTTTGGGAATAGGAACAAGGAGCAACAGTCTCCCTCGAGCATTAATCTTTCAGTTGACCGCACCAGACTCCTTTTCCTTCCCAGTCTAAACCCGCATTTTAAATCTTTTAGATAAAGGACATGAAGTTACACATCTTGAGATTAGAGATATTACAATCTCCCTGTCTGACATACTTTCCAAAATTAATAGAATTGAGGGTTTTCTGATTGCTAGGGAAACTCTTGGGCCTCCTATCCCCGACTCCAGTGTCTCCAAATATCCCTACTAAGTCTGTATATTCACAGACTACTTGGGTATCATTTAGACACACATTGTCTCCAAGTTTGGACTCCTTAGAGAGAGCTACAAACAATTGTGTGGACACTGTGTACTTGGACGGTGACTTTAGACTAATGCCAAATTCTCATACACCAGACACTCTAGAACTTGAGGCACTAGTACAGTCCCTTAGTAACAAAGTTACTGATGAGCAAAAACTGGATAAACCCACAAGACAGGACATTTGTTAGTCTCTGAAGATCTTGCCCATCCGAATAGCCTGTCTCTATTGACACACATTATTGACAAAGAACTCTGCTGCTGCTGCAGAGGAGTCGTCTAATAGTTCTCAATGTTTTCTTTCTCGCAGGAATAAACAACTTTAACTCAGAGCCACTAAAAGAAGAGGTAATAGGAGGCATTTAATGAGGCCCAAGTCAAGAAAACTAAGAACCTGCCGTTGACGAAAATCAATGGACATAATTCCAATATTAACCTTTGGCAATTAGAGGTGAGGATGAGATATTCGATAAACAACTGAGTGAAAAAGTAAATCACACTTAGTTAAAAGGCGATCTTAAGCCTCCAAAGAAACCTGCTACTAAACTTAGTTAATGAGAAAATCTATGAAAAATGTAATGATGCTAACAAGACCGATACAGCAGCCCCTCACATAGGGAAGGAAATACCCTTTAAATCTATAGATGAGATATTCATCCCTTCCCGGCACTTAGATTAATTAGGTTCTAAAAAAACCGCAGCTGTCCAAGTTTTATCCAATTACTGGTAAGCTAAAGGGCTCTGGCATGATTTTGCATCAACCCTCTGACTTACCTTTTGCCTTCACATATTCTAACTGGCCATAATGGGATTAACCAGTCCAATGTGTCTCCCTGCCTCAAATAAATTGTATTCCTTCTATGATTGTTAGTAATCTGCCTTCTGTGTCAAGCACGTTATCTTCAAGCTCAAGAAATGATAATTTGCATGTTGAAAACTCTTTGCCTTCCTTGGTGTCACCTTGCCAGAATGGGTTTATCTAGTCTAATGTTGTCTCCCTGTCTCAAATTGTTTTCCATTTATGGGTGTTACCCATCCACCTTTTGACTCAAACACGTTGGCTTCAATTCCCAGTAATGGTAATGTGCCTATTGCAAGCCTTCTAGCTTCCCATATTTTATCTGGCCAAAATGGGATTAGTCAGTCCAAAGTTGGTGCCTTCCTGCCTCCAACTGTGCCGCCTCGTTGGGCGTTACCCACCCTTCTGTCCCAAGTATGATGTCTTCAACCTTGTGTAAAGGTAAAATTGAAATTCCCACTAACACATCAGGGGTGGAATCTGATACTTGTGATATATCCCAGCAGACAACAAACATTAGAGGCTTGGAGAGTGACCTAAAGGTACTGGGAAATGCTTGAATCAATTGTTGCTTTTTATTGTGAGTACTTAATCAAATTCCATCTCTGAGAATGTTAAACTCTGAGGACTTTGATTGGATTACTCTAGTTCAGCACAATAACTATTGTATGATCTGTCGGGTGCACTCTACAATCATATTAAAATTAATTTGGGAACACAGATCGGACCTTGCCCATGTAGGGTTGTCTATGCAGTTATTCAAAACTAAACCGGAAGCAGAGGAGTTTGTGGAAACTCATTTCAATCAAGAGGTTATGGGAAAGTCAAACCTCGGTTGGATGCATTGAGCATTCACTAAGCAAAGATACCATCTCGCAGTTTTTGTCAGTGGCAGGCACAAAAAAAATTGGACGTGGGTCGAACCTCTCATCACTATTTTCACCCCAAAACCTGTAGTAACCTCAGCGTAGCCAGTGTAGATTAAATGACTTCATTGTGATCTCTTGGAACTCATGTGGCTTCAAAAACTTCCAAACTTGGTTTTCTCTACTTCTCCCTGTAAACAAACCAAACTTCTTACTTCTACAAAAAACTATGAAGGTTGGTCAATTTTACTTGGATGGAACCACCGTTTACTGTTCACCTGCCACTTTTGCCCTTGCAGGAAGACCCTCAGGCTGTCTTGTGATTGCTATTGATAACACCCTGAGATTAGCATCTGGACTTGTATCTCTTTCTGAACATCTGTTGTTGAAGAATGCTTAAAAGATAAGGTGGACATGTATATATTGCTCATATGCCTGTACTGGAATCCTGCTAAAATTACTTGGGAGAATATTTTTAATCAGCTAGATAAAATCCTTGAAGACTCCTTTCTATACAATCCAAATGATGAGGTTATTGTGGTTGGGGATTTTAATTCCTGTTGCTATGAGGGCTGTTATGTGGATCCCTTCTACTCCCAAAATGTGGGTGAGTCATTGGCAAAGCGTAGAGGCAAAAGGTGGGTTGCTTACCTTTCTGAGTGGGATATATCCATTGGTCTAACTGCGGACAAATCCCCTAAATATACATGGAAACGAGGTTCAGCCTGTTCTTTAATGGATTACTTCTCTGTTTCTAAGTCAATTGGCAATGCTTGTGAGCTTGTTTGCTCACGATACACAATTTAAGTGATCACTTGCTAATTCAATTAAGGATAAACATTGTATCTGTAAAGCAACGTATTGAGAACCCGCAAACGAATAAAACATTTGAATTGGGCAAAACATGGATGGAAGAAATGGAGGTGCGACACAGGAGTATGCTGAATGGAAATTTAAAAGGTGATATACCTCCAAAAGCGACATGGGAAAGAGGGTCTCAAAACTCTATAATAGATTACTTTTGTCTGTGAATCCATTTCCAAAAAAAGCGAAGTATGGAAGTAAAGAATACATATGAAAGCAATCACAATCTGGTCATAATAACCTGGGAAACAAATGATCAAGTGAAGCCTGAAAGATGGAATCATGCCATTGAAATCGAACCAGGCCATAACAGAATAAGAATGAATAAAGGAAACATCGAGGAACTCACTAATATACTAAGGGCACAGGACCGGGACCGGCCGATTGTTCAATGAACAATCGGCCTATGATGCCCTCCTGAAATACACAAAAACCTGGAGTAGCTGTAGAACGAATGCTGCTAAACACCACGTATACGATTAGCTATAGTGCAGAAAAAGAGGGATTTGAGACAACAAATAAGAGCCCTCGAGGCACTGGACTCAAAAGAAGCATTGGATAAGAAAAGGAAACTGAAATCTCGCCACAATAACTGGATAAGGAGTCATAAATACATTATGCAACAAGATGCCAAACAATATGACTTAATTGGAAAACAAACTTGAGAGGAGCTGGACTCTTATCAACACCGTAGGTCTGCCACTAGGCGCCGTAACAACTAGTAGGTCTCAGAACAACAATGGATAGAGCACTACTCTGAGCTATTGCAAAAACAAAATGGAATGATAAAAGAATCGGTCTCCTCCCCTTAGATGGGACATTGAAATATCCAAGGAAGATATCTTGCACACTATAAAAAACAGTTCGAGAGCCCCGGGCCCCGATGGCATTACGAACTTAATGTTAAAAGAACATCCAAACAAATGGGCCAACCAGTGTGTGACACCATTTTAAAAAAATGAGGGATGTAACTGTTCCAGTGTCTTGGAGATCTGCAAGTATTCCCATTTTTAAGAAAGGCGAAAGATCAGATCCAAAAAAACTATCGACCTATAGCTCTGCTTGATGTGCTAGGAAAAGTGTTTGCCTCTCAAATACTTCAGCGTTTGCCAACATGGATCAATCAAGCTGGTGCCTTTGACCGGAGACAGACTGGCTTTGTAAAAGGAGTGGGATGTGTGCTAAACCTATTAATATTAAACCTACTAAAGATGGAAGCTTTAAGAAAAGGAATAGAAATCTATGCAGCCTTTGTGGATCTAGCCCACGACTTTGATGGGGTTGAAAGAAATCTATTGTGGGAGATGACAAAGTTAAAATGTCCCCCTAGTCTGTTGCATGCCATAAAGGAATTACATTCGGAAACAAACATTAGAAACCGCCTTGACCAACGAGGAACCCTAACGCAACAGATAAAAACTACCAGGGCTGTAAAGCAAGGGTGCCCTCTGGGATACACTCTGTTTAAATTACTGATTGCAGATGTGGATGAGCTGCTGGAGGCAATTCCGGCTTTTGCTCCAAAAATTAATGGGAACAGTATAAGATGGTTGATATATGCAGACGACATTGTCTTGCTGGACCTAACCCCCATAGGTCGTGAGAGAAAACTAACCACGCTTGAAATTTACATACAGAAAAACGGACTTGAAATCAATGAAAAAAACTGAGATCCTACAGCTATCTGACCTGAAAGGTCAAAGAGTCCAACAGAAATGGATCGTGGGAAATGAGACAATTAGGAGCATGTCCCAAGTGACCTATTTGGGAGTTCAAATGAGTGCAAGCATTACGGACGAACCAATGATAAGAAAAATAAAAACAAAATGTAAAGCACTAGCAGTGCATGGAGCTGTACTTCATAAAAAATACGGGAAATTCTCATTCCAGCCCATTGTACATTTTTATAAGGCCAAAGTCATTCCGGCACTAATACATGGAGCGGAGGCAATGTTCGGATGTCCATTCAGCCTCTGGGCTCAATGCGAAAATGTGTTCTGGAAAAGGATCCTCCAAGTGCCCCAAAGTACCCCCAAATGGTTGCATAAAGTACGAGCTGGGACTGTTGTCAATTAATGCAAGAGTTCAATGGAATACGTTCTCCTTGTACAGAAAGATCATTGAAACAAAAGGCCCACTGCAGTTCGAAATATTGAAAGCGGAGAGATGTATTAACCCAAATGACATCCTTGATCAGGAAAAAAAATTGTGAAAGTCCTGGAGCAACTGTCAACAATAAAGGAAACACTGGAGAAAAATCTCAATGCAGTCTGGGAAACGGACTGGATAGGAACCATTGAACAGCGGGCTAACTATGCATGTATGAAAGTATGCTTCTGGAAATAAGGCCCTAAATGTGATCCCGAAGTATCTGAAAAAATTCCCATGCCCGAGGAGAAGGCATATTTTCCTAAAATTCAGACTGAACTTATTTCACACGCTGGAGATGAAAAACAGGAGGAAAATGAAGGCGGAGATGATGGACCCCGACTGTGTAACACCGATATAGAGATGCTAAAACATCTGACAGCATGTCTGGAACTGATGGATTTAAGAACTAAGATGATTGAAATGGAGCTTAATAAATTCTCAACATACGAGGTGGCAGAACTTAGCATTAAAATGCAAGAAGAAGGCAGGAAACTTACCTTCGCACTAACCTTCCTGGAGGAAGTGGACCTTTTTATTAAGAGACAGAGGTGAATAGTGTGGAGGCGTGAATGAGATTGTTCTTTCTCTTTAAAAAGTTTGTAACAAACTGAAATTAATAATTTGAGACCGGCATTTTAAAAAATGCTTTATCCGTCTAATGCTATGAAATCTTACTGTGCATAATTTTCTTGGCTGTTTGTGCCAATGGTGAATTGGGAGCTTCTGTAATATTTTAGCAATTAATCATTGTGCATTGCAGAAGCATATATTCAAAGGATATTAATTGGTGCACAAACCGGAAGTATTTTATGTTTAAAACAGGACTAGTTTAGGTAGTTTATTCCTATCTGTAAGTCGAAAACAAAGCCACAAGCAAGGTTTCTGAAGTCATACAGGAAAAGAAGGCTCCCGAGGCCCAATGTGCACACATTCGCCAATTCAGAACTTCCCCAAAGACATGGTTTTTCTTTAAAATAAATAATCCCCTTACCATGTACCACAAAACCCTGCTCTCCCTCGGAACACGGCTTTAAAGTAGGATTGCTACCAAACATTTCTGATACATCAGAACATAAGACATTTGAAATATATATGTAGAGAATACCTCATTCCATGAGCAGTGTGGCCTAAAAGACCTGCCACATATTAGTCAGGAACATGATCATATTGTTTTATTTTTTTTATTTTTTTATAACAAGTTTTATTCATTTTATAAACATAAACATACAAATCAAGAACAAAAAACCCGCTCAAATCGATCGGGTATACAAGCCTTCTCTAAGCACGGCTCTTCATACACATTGCAAGTGTCAAACTATCAAGTCCCTCATATAATAAGTTGCAGGTCATCCAAATTATACACGATGCAGATGGGTCTCCACGGGAGTCCAAACGTCTATGGAATCTATACATGCACTCACAACATACTATGTGTCTTCCCATTTTTGCCAGATCTTGCGTGCTTTCCCTGGGCATCCTCTGGTGGTGTATATTCTCATTTCCATTTGCACACAGATGTCCACGTCTGTTATCCATTGTTCGTATTGTGGGGATAAGGGTGAGCCCCACAGTTGGGCCAGATTCCTCTTTACGAGTCCTGTGGTAGTTGCCAACATGAGTCTCTCAAATCGGGAAATATCTAAGTCGTCATCCATCCCAAGCAACAGCAGTTTGGGGTCCATGGGTATTCGTTGGCCCATGACCGCTGACAATCTGTCACAACATTTCTGCCAGAAGATCTGGATTCGTGGGCACTCCCACAAGATGTGGAAAAAGGACCCCCTCGCCTGTTGGCATCTTAGACAGTTGGGGTCAGTTGCTCTCCCCCATTGGTGTAGGGCTTCTATCGGATAGTATACCCTATGTAGGATTTTAAGTTGGATCAGTCTGATTCTAGCCGACATGGCGACTTCCCTTGGGTACATGAGTGCTTTGGTCCATTCTTCCGGTTGTATTGGCCCCACATCTCTTTCCCATTTTGCTTTCAGATCTGTAAGTTCCGTTGTGGCGAAAGAGGCCATTGCATTGTACATTATGGAGGTTATTTTACTGTTGATACGTTCTACCACAATGTTCCTCTCAATTGGTGTGCAATCTGGAATATTCGGTAGGTCTATCGCACCTGTGGTAAGTGCATGATGCATTTGTCTGTAATGAAAGTGTTCTGTGGGGGATAGGTTTAATTTGTCCCTCAGGGTCTGGAATGACATTATCCCTCCGTTTTGAATTATGTCTGCTAGCCTCGTTATCCCAGCTGCCTCCCAGGCCGCCCATTTCGGCAGTTTACCCAGCTCTGGTAATCGCCTATTACGCCATAGGGGCTGTGCCAACGTGAGCTTCCCATCCCATCCTAGATGCTTGTGTGCGTCTCGCCATATTTGCGTTCTGTGTGCTCTAATTGTGTTGGGGATCATGCGTACCTTGCTATGGTAGAGGGTCTCTAGTGGGGAGAGCCCCATAACCATCTGGCTATCCGCTTTAATGTGTGGTAATTCAGGGTTGTTATGCAGGATGTCATTTATTATTGGCATCTGGGCTGCCCAATAGTATGTTTGTAGGTGGGGGAGTCCTATACCTCCTTCCCATCCGGAGCGTTGCAGGGTTTTTAGTGCGATCCGGGGGTGTCCTCCACCCCAGAGGAGCTTTCTGAGAATCTCGTCTATTTTGTGGAATTCTATTTTGGGTACATACAGTGGAGCGTTTTGGAGGATATATACGAATCGGGGTAGAGCGAGCATTTTAAACATTGCTGCCCTTCCTAATAGGGTGAGAGGGAGGGTCATCCAGTGTTTCACGTCGTTTGCGAATCTATCTCTGATTGGGTGTAGGTTTTGGGATACATATTGCTTGAGGTCCGTCGTAACCTGTACCCCAAGGTATTTAAACTGCTCGGTTTCTATTCTGTATGGACAATTGCATAGAGCTGTCGCATCAGTTCCTTGGATCGGGAATAGAATGGATTTGTTATAGCTTACTCGTAGACCACTAAATGCTCCATAGCTGTTTAATATTTGGGTGACGATGGGGTATGACACTGGTGGGTCGCTCATATAGATCAGTAGATCATCGGCATAGAGGGAAACTCTATCCTCCCAGTCCCGGGCCCATTGGAACCCCCTCCACAACTGTGAGTCTCTCAGCATTATTGCCAGGGGCTCAATTGCCAGTGCAAATAGCATCGCCGAGAGGGGACACCCCTGCCTGGTACCTTTACCCAATTTAATGGTGCGTGAGGTCCATCCGTTCACCCTTATCTCAGCTGTCGGTGTATTGTAGAGCAACTTGACCCAGCCTATGAATTGCTCACCCAACCCCATCCTACCCATGATGCACCACAAGGCCTCCCAGTGGACTGAATCGAAGGCTTTTTCGAAGTCAATCGTGAGGAGTGCTAGTGACTCCCGTAACGTTGGGGACTTTTCAATGGCAGCGTGCAGTCTATGGATATTCATGCGTGTGGATCTCTGCGGCATGAAGCCACATTGGTCTGGGTGGATAAGAGTGTGTATGACTGTCTGGAGTCTGTTAGCCAATATCTTGGCTAGTATTTTGGTTTCTATATTTATAAGTGAAATCGGCCTGTAAGAGCTGCATATGTCTGCTGGTTTGCCTTCCTTATGAATCACCACTATGGTGGCATTTCTCAGGTCCGGTGGTAGGGTTCCTCTTTCTTTGGCATACAGGAACATTTTATGCATATATGGTACAATTTGTTCATTGCCAATCTTTTTCCAAGCCTCCACTGGGAAGCCGTTGGGCCCTGGGGTTTTACCATTTTGGAGTTGGGATAGGGCTGTTGATAGTTCTTCCTCTGTGATTTCTGTTTCTAAGCTCCTCCTTTGCGTATCACTTAGGTGTTGTATGGTGAGTGTATCTAGGATGCTGGGATCCACTGCAGTCGTCGGGGAGGCGTATAGTGTCTCATAGTACTCTGCGAAGGTTTCAGCAATGGCCGAGTCAGTCCAGGTCCGTTCCGCCTTCATGGTGGTTACACATCTTATCTGGCGCTGCCCCTCCTCTCTTTTCTCCAACCACGCCAGCATCTTGCCGGCTTTGTCTCCCGTCTCGTATAGTCTAGTGCGCATAGCTCTATGTGCTTGTTTCGCACAGGTGAGTGTGATATTATGCAGCTTCTTTTGTGCCGCTTGCAGGGTTCTGTTGTCGTCTGGAGCGCCTGTATTTATATATTGCATTTCGGCATTTCTGACCTCTGTTTCAGCGTCTTCAACCTCCTTCCTGTGCGCTTTTTTGTGAGCAGCAGTCCAACTCAGTATTTCCCCTCTCAGCGTTGCCTTGTACGCCTCCCATATGGTTCCTTGGTCGTCTATCGAGTCCTGATTTAATTCAAAGTATGAGGCAGTGGCTTCCTGAATTTTTCCCACTAACTCTGTGAATCCTAGATAATATGAATTCAGGCGCCAAGTCAGTGGGGGCATGGGTCTTTCTGTTTCGAGTAGGATCATCAGCGGCGAGTGGTCTGAGATCCCTCTGGGGTGTAGCGTTGCCTCCGTTACCTTGTGTATGTCTTCGCCAGGGAGGAAGAAGTAGTCTAGTCTAGACAACGATGCGTGTGCTCCCGAATGGAAAGAGTATTGTTTCTCCGTCGGATGCAGATCTCTCCATGCATCCTTCAGTCCCATTGCTGTAGCGAAGGTGGCTATTTTAGTTGGTATCGCTGGGTTTCTCCCTCTTATATGTGCGGTCTAAGTTGACGTCCATTACGTCATTGAAATCTCCACCTACTACTAGTATATCCGCAGTGTTGTTGGCTATGATCGGTGTGATGTCGTCGAGAAAGGCAGTTATAAGCGCCGGGGGAGCATAGGTCGCTAGTATGGCAACGGTTTGATTCCATAGCGATCCTTTTATGAAGACAAATCTTCCTCCGGTATCCAGGGTTATGTTGGATATCTCAATAGGGATTCTCTTGTTTATTAGTATTAGCACACCTCTCGAGCCCATTGAAAAACCTGCATGTATTGCTGTCCGGTATTTGGTTCTTTTGAAGAATTGGCACCGTGTGCCAGCTAAATGCGTCTCGGTTAGCAGTGCTATGTCTGGGTTGTGACGATTCAGGTATTGTGTTACCAGTCTTCTTTTGATGCAGTTTCCCAGGCCATTGACATTCCATGTCATGATATTAAGTTTTTTGGTATTTGGCTCTTTCGCACTCATTCCTTGTCCTGTTTGAATGTCTGTGTCAGTGATAGCAGTTTAGGCGAGGGAAATCCCGCGCTATGGGTGTTTGGACTGCCCTGTTTTCTTCCCATCTCAAAGTGCTTATCTGAGCCGTGCTTTCCTTGTTGCCAACAAATAACGCGAACAAGTCCCAACTCTCCCCCCTCCCCATACTCCTTCCCCAACTGAAGCATCTGTCGCCCACACAACCAAACTTAATCAAACCGTTGAACTTGGGGTGTCTCTAGTCACTGTGGCGTTGGAGGCGCCGTAGTGGAGAGTCTGGGTATTGTATTGGGCGCCGTGGGTTGGAGGTACCACGGCGGGTGATTGCAAGTTTCGTTCTGTTTCGGTTGCAATCGGGGGGGTGGCTTGCGTGGTGTGGTTTATCGCAGCCGCCAGCCATTCTGTGTAGTATTTGTTCCAGCTTGTGCCTCCGATTGTTCAGCTGCGGAGAGCGTTACATGCAACGATCTGTCGGTCATGTTTACTCATCGGCATTTTGTGGTAATTCTTCCATTTGTTGCTGTGGCGGTTCATTTGGCGGCCTATTTGGTCGAGGTCTGTTTCTTCGATTTTCCTGCCGTCTCCATGGGCCCCACTCGCCTTCTAGATTGCGTTCCGCCCAGCTCCATGCCTCTTTTGGATCCGTGAAGTGCACAGTAGTGCCTTTGTGGTAGATTTTCAGCTGAGCTGGGAATAGCAAGCCGTATTTCACATTCAGCCCTTGAAGTCGCTTTTTGAGAGTGTCAAAGGATTGCCTTGCTCTTTGTACTTCTTTGGTAAAGTCAGGGAAGAGGGCTATCCTGGAGCCGTTATATGTCATGGCCCCTTTCGTCCTTGCCATGTGGAGAATCGCATCTCGGTCCCTGTAATTTAGGATCTTGGCTATCACCGCTCGTGGTGGTGCTCCGGGAATTGGTCTGCCAGTCGGTATCCGGTGTGCCCGTTCGATTGAGAAAAAGTTTGAGAGGGTTTTGGGAGCGAATAGATCGGCGAACCATTGTTCGAGGAACAGCTCCATGCTGGGTCCTTCTTCTTTCTCCGGCAGGCCGAGGATTCGGATATTATTCCTTCTCGATCGGCCTTCTTCTTCCACCCTCTCTTCCAGTGTCTTAATGCGGTCTAGTGCGGCATTCACTTGTTGACCCATGCTTCTTATAGTGTCCTCCGCCACTGATATGCGCGTTTCCGCCTCCCCTGTACGGGATGATAGTTTCTGCAGATCATGGCGCAGCAGGGAGACCTCTGTGCAAATGCTATCCATTTTGACTTCCATGGCGGATCGAGAATTGGAGATAGCGTTCATCACGTCTCTAAGGGATATGTCGTCCTCGGGCTCTGGTGCTTCGGCAGTTCTGTTCTGAGCCACAGGTGTCGGGGCAGACGTTGTATATTGCTCCATTGTGTTCTGGGTTCCAGTTCTTCTAAGCCTTTCTTTGCCCATTTCTGGTGTGTGGGGAGAGTAATGCACGTGCGTTCCCCCTGGCTGTTCTTCGTAGTAGGGGTGGGGGGGTGGAGACGGGCTGGCGGGCGGACAACCCGGGGTGCCGTCTGCTGTGCTTCGGTGTCTCAGGAGGTCGCCTCCCTTCCTTCCCCCTCTCCTTACCGGTTTTGCCGCGTGCCGCTTTCCGGTTCTTTTCGTCGTCGCAGCGGTCGCTGCTGTTGGCGGCAGGCGCTCTACAAGAGATTGGAGTGCCCGCTCAGCTTAGGCCTGTAGTGCTGGTCTCCCAAGATACGCTGGTGTCGTAGGCCTCGGCGTAGCCGGGATGTCTTCCGGAGGATAGCTAGCCCAGCGAGGGCCCCGGGGAGCGGGGAGGTGGTTGCTCTTTTCGGTCAGCAACGATAGTCAGGGCTGGTGACTTCCCCCAGCGGAGGTTGGCGCTACTACTCTTCGGCTTCCGTGGGAGGCAGCGCCCGTGGGACTATAATGTGTCGCCGTCGGCCATTTTAATTTCGTCTTGGCGCCGACCGCCTCTCTCTCTCCAACTGCCGATATCTCGGGATTGACGCTTCGGAATTGGCACCAGTTGCAGATATCGTTCCTCCTGGGTTTCCGCCACCCTTGAGGAACTTTTTTAGGGCTATATTTGCCCAAATTCATAGGATATTTCAGGATGTAGCTGGCGGCTTCGGGAGCTCCACGGGCTCACGTCTTCATCGGTCGCCGGCTGGCCACGCCCCCCTTAACATGATCATATTGTTAATTCGCCAAGTGTGTGCTAATGTCTTAACATTTACATCCCCTAGACACCGCTCACCCGGTGCATAGAGCTCATCCATACCTATCAAAGGCTGGCAGGGCTGGAGCAGTGTCAATCACACACACTCATGACCGACCTGCGCTGTAAATAAGTCGGTCTGATACAATGCAGCTGCTCAGGTCTTTAGTAAATCTGAAAGCTGTCCATGCCATGCACGCTTTGCCATGTTTTTGCCTTGCGAACAACCTAGCCCTGTGCCCAGTACTACAGGATGCTATCCAGAATTACTGGGATTGGCAATGAGAAACAAATATAGAACTGATACCAAAGGGCTACAGGTGTAAAACGAGGATGTGTAGATGGGTTCCAAACGTTTCCAAATGCAGCGCACATATTTTGTCCTTGCCTCTTCTATTGCCATTCAGGTGCTAGATGTTAGAAAGGATTTCTCTTTACAGCACCTTTCCTTCCATTTTTATGGACCCCAAAAGTTTTGCTTTTTATTTTTGTATTTGACCTACTCTGTTTTGCAGTGAAGCCTTAAGCTTGACTATACTGGCTTTTGCTCATTTGAGGTGGGAAAACTGACATATCCTTCAGGCTGCTGTCATTACTGGGAAACATTGTTTCCCTTAGTCTTGTTACTCTATTGCCACTTACATTAACTTGTTATCCCTTTGGTAACTGTTTATCATTGTACAATGCATCTTACAATGTAGTACAATGGGGTAAACTGTTTGTTTTACCCTAGACTAACACTCAGAGGATTTTTGGGTATTCTAGGTGTGCCTAAGGGATATGCTGGTGGCAGCGGATACGTTTTGATATTTATTGGTGTATTTTACTTGAGCCTTACTGTGTTTACCCTGTTTGACTATTAACTGTGGCTAGTGTCCAAACCTGGCCGTGCCGCGTGTTTTTTTTTTTTTAATGTGTCCCTTGGCCATCTTGTCACTAACCCTTCTTCCTTGTCTGGGTGCGCAGGAAAATCCTTAAATGGACTTTAATACCTGCGAAAGCAGGTGTCTATCACGGGCTACAGCAGGGCCATATGCGTTTGCTGCCAGGATGTGATTTGAAACTGTCTGGTCCCACTCTACAAACTGGTTTTAGTGTGTCTAAATGGTGTTCATGAGTTGGTCCACCAGTGGTCCTGATTTTGTGTGTGTGTCAGATCTTTGATTCGGTAGTGGGAGTTTCGACTCTTACCTGACTTTTTGGATAAGAGGACCCCTGCACCCACTCTAGAGAGATCCTGTAAGAAACCGAAGGAGCCAATTATCCTGTCCAGCTGCAAGACTTGCAAGGAGACCGTGAAAGCGTTTTGAAGGTCTGGCGACCAACTTCTTCTGCTTTCCTGAAAGAGCCTTGTCTTGTTGAAGATTTCAGCCATTGGAATGGAGGATACATCCATACTTGATGTCAGCTCAGTCATGTGAAGAAGAGCCTTCTCAAATACCCCTGAACCACCCAGTGACTGAGCAGCTAAGAGTTTGGGCTACCGTGCTGCAGATGTTGCTGTTCCTAATTGAGGCCTGGAACTTGGAAACGCCAGCTTATGCTACTGGACTCGCCTCTGCCAAATTACGTGGTTCTAGCATCGAGGGGACCCGAGATAGGAGGCAAAGTCTGACTGCAGCAAGTGTCCTCCTGCGTTGCCGTGCTTTGATGGATGTCATCCGAAGCAGCTTTCCTGCGCCCAGTCAAGTGCTGAGAGGGTCGCTGCATAGTTATTCTGCATTCTCCAATCTGAAGACCTAGCACCAGCGTTTGTCGCCGACCGGAAGAATGCTTGAAACTGCAACTCCGGGGCATCGGGCTGAAGTTGATGGAGGGAGAAGCGACCTAGGACCCTCTTCAGAAGACCTGCCGAGTCCTAAGAAGAATCAGAGTACGGGGGGGGAGTTGTCACGATACTTGCCTGAACCTCTAACGCCCCCTTTTGAAAGTTAAACTTCTAGGCATTCCCGGATTGCCGCCTCACTGTACACCGTAAAGTGGTGATCTCCAATCCTGCATGTATGCAAAACTGAAATAAATAAGCTGAAGAACCCCTCCCCGGGAACCAGACGGCACAGACTGCTCCGGCTCAGGGAACTGCTGCATCAGACCTCGAGCCAGACTGTATAGAGTGAAATCAGTCCCTGGAAGGAATTTCAGAGTGCATTGAGACTCTGTTACAAGCAGCTGGCGCATCACTGGCGTGATCCTGGGCCGCCCACTACGTATAGCCAGCAGGCATTGGCCCTGCAAACACCCAACGTAAGAGGCGGTTGCGCAGACACCAATGTTTGGAGCGAGCAAGCGGGCACCCTGAGGAGGAGCGGACGACTGCCCATGCTCTGGCGCAGTGCAACAGAACACGTGAAACGCAAGGAACAGGCCCGGGAGATACAGAAACTGCAATCAGCGCTCACTAAAGGTGCTAAGACTCTGCAAACTCCCCCACCAAGTCAACATCTACGGTGGGCAGGCAACGGGGCCACGATCCACATACCACCACACAAAGCTTCCCACCAATATGAAGGTGCACAGGACGAGAGGCGAGTGAACTCACAACCACTCAGGGTCAACCAGGGCAGAGCCTGCAAGACAATCAAGTGAAGGGCCCCTGAAGCCCTGACTAAGAGAAGAGGAAAGGCAACAAGCTGACATCACCTACCATCGTGGGCTGGAACCAAGCTCGTGAAACAGCAAGTAAGCACGCACGCACCCCGCAGAACACAAGACTCAAGACTGCGGGGGTGGCCGCTCCAAGAGTCATCCCCTGAGTCTTAGCTGTTGAACCTGGCCTCCTGCCAGGCTGACCCGACAAGAGGAAGCCCTACACCTCACTCCAATTGCCAGTCTAATAAAAACTGAAGTCCCCCCTGCAAAATCTACCTTCCTTGAGGAAGTCTTCCCCCATAAGGACCAAGGCAGGCCAACAGCTTCATGACCAATGCTGGCAGGTGCCCACAACATCCCCTTTCCCCCTCCACATCAACACCCTAAATCCAGGAAAACGGAGCCATGAACGGAACCTTGTCAAGGGACCACTCCTCCATAATCAGACCAAGGCGACATGTCAAAAAGTGCAGGAAAGCATCCCAGACCTCCACGAGTGGCAAAAAAGACACAAGGGTGTGATTCAGAAAATGTGGAGGAAGGAGGGGGGGAGCACAGCCTGAGGTGAAACAGGAGGCGGACAGGGACGAAGAGGAGGCCACTCAAGAGGAAATGCGAGAGGAGCGAATGGTCCCAAAACAATGCAAGGTGCTTCCAGAACTTTGGAGTCAGGATGGTGAACACCATCCAGTCCTAACTAGATAAAAGGAGAGGACCTGGCGGGGGCATTAAAGGAAATGAAGGGAGACATACACGTGCTCGAAGCAAGAGTGGACAGAGACAGCCCTGCAAGAGCTGGCTGACGACTCTCATAAAGTGGAGGACCTGATGGAGCACTTAGCCAGGGCTACCCACAATTTGGAGATTCAAACCGAGGACCTCAAACTGTTCGAGGAGAGTGAATATAAGACTCAAATCAATACCCTAGGCGGTTGGAGATGCGGAATTGCCTCAGACAATGAGGCAAATCTTTGCAGATCTGGTGGATGCGGCGGAACCAGCAGAAAGCAAGGTCAACAAAATACAGAATGCGGCCAAAAAGAGGCGATGCTGGCGCAAGACCGAGGGACATCCTGGTGGTCATGCACGAATACCCCCAAAAATATAGTGCTGGCCGCCGCAAGAGGAGCGAATGATCTCAACTTTAATGGTTCAGCTATCCAGCTTTTTGAAGACCTCTCTAAGGTCATGCTCACTAAGAGCAGGTTGAATCGCCCAATTGTGCAGGAGCTAACCAAAAGAGGAATTGGATATAGATGGACTTTCCCCTTCGGCTTCCTGTTCGAGCTTGAAGGCAGACCAAGGAGAATCTCATCGCTAGAGGGAAGGGCAAACGCAATGGGAATAGAGCTCGACGCAAACAGCACTGAGGCCCAGGGCTCAGCGAAAGAACAAGCGAAAAGAAAGGCATGGGAATGGACCACATAAACAAAGCGGAAAGCGAGGAAAAAGAGGGGTCTGAATGGCCCAGGATCATGCCAGTGACAAACCTGCAGAAAAAGCCCCCCCCCCCTTCCTAAAAGGGGCTCCTCCACCTAAACGCAAGTCTGAGGGAAGGAAAACTGATAAAAGCACCCGGGTAGGGATCACTCATAGAATCGGCTGTGGGGTTGTGGGGAGTAGAGGGCGGACTCTTAGTCTCGTGAAGTGGGTTGTGGGCGACCTGCAAGGGGCCATGCTGGGAGAGGAAGGGAACTCCACCCCTGAGGAGAGTCGGAAGGAGCTAGAGGCCGTTTGATCCTATCCAGCTAGGGGGTGGGGGGAAAGGAAGATGCAAAGTCAAGGAGGGCGGAGGGGGAGATGACCAGACAATATGGGAGGACAGAGTGGGGTATAGAACAGGGGGGTGGGGGGTCTGGTCCAGCCCATAGGCACACAAAATATGGCCAACAGCTAAAACCCTCAAAATATGGCTAAGGAAACACTAAAAGTTCTATCGCTATAAACTCGCCAATAAAAAGGAAAAAAAGTAGAATGTTATCTGTCGAGAGAAAACCCAGACCTGATCACCCTGCAAGAAACTCACAGAAAAGAGGACAAACATAAGATCCGGTTGAGAGGTTACGACCAAATCCAACAATCAAATGATGCGACAAAAAAGAGGGGAGAGGTCTTAACGTCTAGCATCTTCAGCTCGAAGTTGTTCCTTACTGCCATTAACAGACACCAAACGGAGGTACGTCGCCATACTCCTCCAGGGGAGTGGGGAGACTACCACTGTGGCCACCCTGTACACACCTAACTCTGGACGAGATGGGTTTATCCAATCGACACTAAAAAAAACTGGAGGGATTCGCGAAGGGGAGAATAATATTCCCAGGCGACTTTAACCTAGTGTGTGACCCAGACAGGGACAGGAGTGCAAGTATCTACCCCATCAAACCCTCTAAGGAACTACAGGGAAAAATTGACAACCTATCGCTAGTAGACGCCTGGAGGGAGAAGAGAGGGGACACGAGGGGTTACACATTCTACTCGCATGTACATAGGTCAGCGTCAAGCATAGACTATATTTGGGTCTCAAGAGGCTTGCTAGGGCAAGGGCCGAACATAGAAGTGAGAGCAATAGCACCATCTGTCCAAAATGAGAAGGAAACGCTCACACAGGATTATGGAAATATCCTGCCTACATCTTCAAAGGTGAGTCCCTGAAAAGGGAATTACGGGAGGGAATACAGGATTTCTTCCAGACCAACGACAGTCAGGAAATAAGCCCTCTCACGCTGTGGGACGCATTAAAAGCCACAATACAGGGTAAAATAGCAAAAGACCAGAAGAGACAGAGAGCACAGACCTAGAAGCCATTTTGAAAGTAGTTATGCTTAAGCTGACAGCAGGGATGGGTGAAATCAGAAGGAAATACAGGGCAATTAGGGGCCAACGGGAAATCATTCAAACCAGTAAAGCTCCCTAACACACCATAGATAAAGATACTACATGAAAGCTAATAAAGCAGACCAGATCCTGGCACGGATGCTGAGAAAAGAGTAAAAAGACAGGATTAGCCTAGAAATCAGCACTCTAGGTTGGGGGGGGGGGAGAGTAAGATCCGACCAAGCATCCATAACGAGGGAGTATACGAAATTTTACTCTACCTTATACAGGATGAAAGTCTTAAAGAATGAAACCCAACTAGAATATTTGAAATACTGTACCTTACCAAAAATAACAGACCAAAAGAGGGCAGCACTAGAGAATGACATCACCATACAGGAGGTCTGCAAGGCCATCTCCGCGCTCCCACCCAATAAAGCCCCAGGTCCAGACAGCTTTACGACCGTCTTTTACACGTGTTTCCGGGAAGCCCTGCCCCCGCCTAACAGCCCTCTTAAAGATGGGGGGAGGGATCACACATCAATGGAAGAGGCGAAAATCATACTGTTGCCCAAACTAGTGAAGGATCCGACACTGCGGCTCATAAAAGCCGATAGCGCTCATTAACACAGATGCCAAGATCTTTACTAAAACCCTAGCAAACCGCATGGACCACCTCCTTTCCGCACTGATAGACGCTGATCAGTCAGGCTTCATAAGAAACAGACCGCATTATAATACCAGAAGAATCGCCTACATAGTCAAAAAAGGCAACAAAACGCACACACCAGCACTACTGGTCGCACTTGATGCGGAAAAAGCCTTTGACAGGGTGATGTGGAAAATCTTATTCCACACCATGACTAAAATGGGATTTGGGGAAGTCTTTATGGCCAAAATAGCAGCCAGCTGCTGGAATCCCTCCCTACGCCTACTAATTAATGGAGATTGGCCGGGCCCAATTGCAGTAACAATAGGAACGAAGCGGGGCTGCCCACTGTACCCACTCTTATACGCCATCTACCTAGAGCCCCTAATGAGCAAGATGCGAGACAATAAGGATATCGAGGGAGTCCCCTTCGGTGGTAGGGAACAAAAGGTGGCAGCGTTCGCGGACGACATGCTACTAATAACAAACCCGGGGAAATCCCTCTATGCACTGGACGGCGCTCTAGCCCAATTCGGAGAGGTGGCTGGTCTCTAGATAAATGGAAACAAATCCGAAATATTGAACCTTTCTGTACCATTGGAAAGGGAAAGAAACCTAAGATCTAGCTTTCCATATGCATGGGCCCCCCCCGTACACTATAAAATACTTAGGAATCCAAATCACTAAAACTCAAGCCCAGCTATTCACTGCAAACTATCACCGCCCTGTCGTCCGTTAGGAACATGCTGCAAAACGGAATCCCTCTGACTACTATCCTTGATGGGAAGGATCAATGTACTAAAAAATGGCCCTCCCCACAAAAATCCCCTAATCGTATTTTTGGTCTATCCTCAAACTCACAAGAGCCTTTATCTGGGACTGCAAAAAACAAGAATCTCGAATAAAGTGATGTTACAACCCAGAAACAAGGGGGCTGTGGGTGAGCCAGACCTGAAAGCCTACTACCACGCAGCACAGATCAGTGTCATTGGGGACTGGTCAAGGGACGACCGAGAGAAAAAGTGGACAGAAATGGACAGGGCAGTGGTGGGGGCAAATCTCGATTAGGTCCTATGATGCCCATGGAGGACAGACCCCACAACCTGTACTGCGGCGAAATTGAAACCCTGGTAATACATGGGATGAGTTGGTAAAGTGCTCAAAGATGACCACCGTCCCTTCGCCCCGATCTTTCGGAATCCACAAATTACACCGGGACCGTCCGGAAATGGCTTTGCTAAATGGCAGAAGATAAGGGACATGTTTTTGGGTGGGGAGATAAAACCCTTCCTTAGGTCAACTTTTGGGCACAATGCCCCATACATCTTGGGGATGGACTTGTAAAGTTAGTGTGGTAATTCTGTGGGCCTGTAGTGCTGCATACTAATACTTAGTTTCATTTACAGGAGTTTATTAAGTATTTTGCCCTAATCTAGTGATTGTATATATGTCTTTTATTTAGTGTTGTGTGACTATATTACAAGCTAGTCGTTATTTTTCATAGTGTTGTATGGCCATAAATAAATGTTATAACTGATTGTGTGTGCCCTGTCCTTTCACTGCTCATTAAGGACCCCTTACAAGCGCACCACCTCTTGAGACTTAGCTTAGACCACTCGTCCAGCTACCTTGAACTGGTTTAGCTAAAACTCCCAGTTTTGTCCCTGTCACTAAACGGGGTTGGCCTTCTATACATCTGTCCATCAGTCCAGAGTATAGAAAATCCTGTCTTAACACTGGAGAATCAGGTATAGTGACATGGTAACTATCTGGGGTGACAGAAGTTTCTATTAAGGTGCTTTTAGGAGGTTTAGTGAGGAATGGTGATCACTTAAATGTTTTAAATACATTTCAACTCAACACACCAGCCATCACCCTGATCAGTCTACAACCACACCACCACAACACCTGATTCACATCACCACCATCAACCACCACTCAAATCCTAGAGCATTGTGAAGCACAGTTTGTAGCAGCACAATCACCCCACAACCAAAACGATCACACCATCTGATACTATCCACCCTTTTCAACTGCACCATCCACACCAATACCACTACCACCAGTATGCTGCCACCATCACCAACACGCAGTGCCATCACACAACTAGTAACACACCAGCCACCACCATAAGCCCACACCACATGAATCCTCCACCTCACCTTTCATTGCTAGGACAAACATCGGACTCTTGTCATGGGGACAGCGCATATCCAGTCCTGAGCTTACATTAAACATATAATTGGCATTGGGTGCTTAAAATGAATGCAGCATTCCGATTAAATGAGCCAACACTGTAAATGTAATCATCACATTGTTTAATTAAAGCCTGTGACTAGAAAAGTGTTGGTTGAGTGACAGAAGTCAAGTCCCTATATTCACCTGCCACACATACGCACACTCACACTACTATAACCGGGGTGCAAAGTGTCCACACTAATAAGTAGCCTGTTAACGGTAGATCCGACATCTACTTTTGGAGTGGTAACTGGAGGTATTTTAGTATTGACAATTTTGTACGTGGCGTAGCCTCAGGATGTTGTTGGAGAGAACATGCAAATTAAGGTGCAGGATGGCAGTCCGAAGAATGAAAATGAGACTACTGATGTCATTGAAATACATTCAGGCTGGTAGATGACAAAGCCTCGCTGTCCAAAGGAGAAAGTGAAAGATCGCACCTTCATAATCACTAAACAGCGTGACAGACATGTCATTTCAATATGAAATAGTGACACCAGCAGTTTCTCCTGATCCTTAAGAATTGTGCATAAGGTAGGTTGTATTTCAAACCAATGGGATGATAGCTTGAGAAATGCAACAAGCTGTTGCGGTCTGTTGGTTTTCGGTGCAGCTCTATTTTTAAGACGTCGCCTGATCTCTACATGTGTAAATCCAGAAAATCAATGGGTTTGAAATACAACCTACCTTATGGACAAACTGCTTGGACAATGTCAATTTCAACACATGCCAAGAACCTACAGAAAACACTTCTGGATAGGGGACATCCCAAAAAAATCTGTAAAATGCGCCAGAAAGAGAGGCGCTAACACTAATAGATGCATGGCTGACTCCAAAAATAAAACTGGACCATTTGGTATGTGTAACCACTTCCAGCCCACTCAGCAACCTAATCAAGAGTGCTGTGAATAAACACTGGCACATGATTAAGAATATAGGAATTTTGTCCAAAATAAAATTCTTTGCATTCAAGAAGTAACTTAAAGGAGAATCTAATTCACACATACATTGAGCCTTCAAGAGCTCCCACTAATCTTTGGGCTTTACCCCCATTGAAGGGTCATTACAAATGCAGACACTGTAGCATGTAACTTTACGGAGACCAAAAAAGTCTTCAACCAGAAGAACGTTAACGGGGAACTGACCGAATATACCAATTGCAAAAGCAGGCTTGTCATTTACATCGAGTGTCCCTGCGGGCTACGATGTCGCAAAAACCATCAGAGCGATTAAGCAACGGATTTCAGAACACAGCTCATGCATAAAGAATGAGGTGCCAGATGAACCTTTAGTTGAACACTAGGTCTCAAAGAAACACACCATTATGGACCTCAAGTGGTTTGTGTTAGAGAAGATGGCCCCACAAAGAAGAGGTGGATATGTCAACACGGCCCTCACAAGGCTAGAACAAAGATGGGTGCGTCGTCTGATTACAGTAAGAGAAGGTCTCAACATTACAGGGGAATGGAAACACTTAATGCATGCGTAGACACATCACTGTCCAACAATACTGAGTCCATAGGAAGTGGGCCATGCCATTTCTCATTTTATGGTACTTCATTACCATACAAATTCAACAGGGCCACACGGAACACAGGGTACCACCCAATAGAAATGTCATACCACAAAGGGGAACTGCAAATAAGGGACACAGGAATGGCCTACCGGTGTTTGGATGAACACAATCGGGGCGGGGGGGAAGGGGAGGTTTGATTTAGCCAATGATCCAAAACATTGACTCATTTTTGTCTTTCTCATTTAAAACATTTCCCTGAAGCCACTATACCTTATGTACATTTCATTGGGCTATTATTGAGGGGCGAATTTGTTTTTTTTCATTTGATGTTCTTTTCTGCTTTCATGTATGTAACTGTAGGCTAGTCTATGTTTAGACAGTCGCAGAAAAGCCACTATCCTTGTATTTTGAATCCTTACACCTGATTGTCATCGCCTGGTTTAATCATGTATTTCGAGGCAAATACATTTTAAAAGCAGAAAAAGTTTAAGATCAATTACATACAGCAATGCGTAACTAGCGCTAAACTTAAACCTGTTTAAAGATGTACATGATTAATTTTGTTTTTCAGGCCCTCTAGATGTATCCTGTACACTGATCAAATACAATATTGAAGTCCAACAGATTGGCAAAATAAACCTGATGTGGTATGGCTCCGATGTGGCGGTTATACTTTGAATTATATCTCCAATAAATAGGTGATAAGGTAATACTAGTACTCTCTGCCCAAACGATCGGGGCATTTTCACAAATTATTGGTCTGCTCTTTTTTTCAGAGCTCATATAAGACGCCACAGTCAATCTTGACTGGTTAGTTGATCCTACACGCGCAAAAAAGTATACGTTGCTATGGCAATGTTAATATCCAACGTTCACAGCACCAGAGCTTTTATTGTATTTTACTTTCAAAGGTTCTTTCACTTTAAATTGAAAAATAGTCTCGATCAATCCAGATCAGTACCTATATTGACAGATTGTACGTGCCTCGCATATATTTTTTGTTGCCATGGAGCGTTACAAACAGAAAATGGCTGCGCGCATATAAAGTAAACTTCATTATGGGAAAGTTGCAGTATTTTTCTTCACAGCAAGCTACACCTCTGCATGCACGCGCGGGCCTCCGTCTTGCTACCGTATACATACAGCAAATACACCAAGTTAAGAGCGAGCACATCCCCGATTTAACAGTCTTAAATAAGTATTCCCAAATAAGTATGTTGAATTACTCAAGAGTATGGTCAGACATACGGGTAGATCTGTCAATTTCTCACTCGCCTCAGCTGCAACAGCTGCGCTGTTGTCTTAACATTTAGTCTTTTTGGTCCTCGTCCGGATGTCACGCTGATACGCAGTGGCCTCTGAGCACTGTCACGATTAGAATCTTACGGTAGAGGGACATGGTTTTAATTACATGCATTGCAGGGCTTACTTGGAGATGAGCTTTTAAACTAGAAACCCACAATACTCTGGGCTTGTTCTCATTAGGCTTGCCACTGCCAGTATATATAATGCTAAACTCCGATTACACTTAAACCTCCTTCCATAGTGATTGGACCAGCACTTGTGGCACGCAATATGAACCTGGCAAACCTTGAGGAGATCATCCAGTACCCCACCGCGATCATCGCCTAGGGTAAGACTTGATGTGTAAGACTAATCCTGAGAGGTGTTCCAGGTATGCGGAAGCGCTTGAGCTAATATGATTCAACAAAACCGATAAATTAGTTGCCCTAAAAGGGGAGACTGCAGCACCCGTGGGAACAGGTGTACACCTCTTTTCCACTTATCAGAACACATAGACTAATGATTGTTCCACAGTCGGATGCGCTGTCATATTACTTTCAACATGGTCATGACCAGTAATGTACTGATCCTATTTTGACAAACAACATGAAATTAATTAAAATATTTCTTTAATTCAATTCAAGGTCAAGTTCAAATATCTGCAAAATCTGCAGAGTCAAATGCCAACACGTGTTTCGACCTCACAGGTCTTTCTCAAGGCAAAGCTCTGCTCCAAATAATAATCAACATTCCATTGTGTATATAGAATACCGAACAGTCCCCAATAATTCAAATATGTATAACCCCCAATTCAGATTAGGGTCAAATGATACAGGGAAAACATCAAACATTACCAAAAATTATATATATATATTAATATAAACATATACATTACCCAACCAGGTTGAAATATTATTGAATATAGCGACGCGTAATCAGCAACACATATAAAGAAAACAAATGTGATAAAGACATAGATCAGAATTGCCATTGACAATTGAAAATTCATTGATTACATATCATATAATAACAAAATCACCTAATATCCATGTGTGCCACCGTTTGGAGCCCAGTGTTACCAGCCACATGTGTCATGTAACCACAGCCGTTGCGCCAAACACATGCAAATACCTTAACTGGATGCATATAGGTCCCCATCATCCCTTAACCAATGTGTAAGCTGGGTCCTTGCCTTTACAATAATCACACTATGACACCAAGTATTAATTCATAAATTACCCATTGGTAAATCTTGGTAGTTTAAATATCCTTTTGAGTCACTTCAGTGATGTGTCATAGAGTTTGAATCAATGTCCTGAATGGCGAGAAAAGGATAATAACAAATAATAAAACTAACTGACACTATGTATACAAAGCTCTTAAACGAGTTCAACCACAAAGTTACCTGCATCGTTAATTTGTGGAAGCGAATCCAATGTATCCTTTCATACTTCTAAATGACCTGCCATGTATTTACATTTCCTGATAAAGAAAACCATATATATTTATCAGAGTAAAGATACTGTGTCCCATGTATCTGCCTATTAACTCATATTAATTAGTATCCAAACTTACATGTTGGTTTGATGTTCCTTAATCCATCTCGTGCAAGTTACATGTAAACACGACCGTTCCCGCGTTCTGCATTAAGAAACCTCGAACGAGGTTCGAAAAGTGGACCTAGCGTTTACCATTGATCACGTGCCGTGATCATGTGATTAGAGTCAGTCATGTTACTAATACACGATAAACGTAAAGAATCGTGAAAACTTGTATCTATGTTGACTTGGAGCTATTCGAACGAGGTTAGAAAAGTGAACCTCACGTTTAACATTAATCACGTGCCTTGATCATATGATTGTTATCAATTATATTCATGGTTCACGATACAAATGAAATTGGTATCTAAACCAACTAAAGTTATTTGATACCCACAATATATATGTGTGGGTAACTTAAACAAAATCGATTTAGCATTCCTGGCATGAAAAAATATATATATAAGAAAAGAATAAATCGCGCTTCATGCGCATTTCACTGGTCTCGTGACACGGTATCCGTATGACTCTATTCACGTGACGCACTGTCCATGTGACCTGAGTCTATCGTATTTTGAGCTATAAATACTAATTAGAATAACAGCACATGCAAAATTGAATGATTCTTATTATAAATAGGATGCGTTTTTACGCGATCACAACACAATTGGGAAAAGGAAAAAATTAATAAATAAATAAATGAATAAAAGACAATTTTATAATAATAATTTTATCTGTCAATTAACTGCCATAGAAGGAATGGACAATACTGCAGCTGTTAAGGAAAAGAACTACAAGACCATGCATACTGTTTTGAAGGAATATCAAGATGAGATTAAAATTCGTAAATTTAGAAAATTCTTTAGAGATGAGAGAGATTACAGAAATGATAGGGTGTATACATTTCAAGCAAAGTACGATAAAGACAATATTGGTTCTTTGGTTAAAACACCCACAGGAAGTCCATTTTCCTCAGAGGTAGACTCAGAGGAAGAAATCCCAAATAGAACACAAGGGACAGAGGGAGAGAACCCTACACCTTCCCCAGCTCTTTGTAGAAGGGGGGTTTATGGCAGAAATTAAAAGACATAGAAAAGGAAATGCTTCCAATTATAATTCCGCTACTAACAAACACGTGAGATTCACCGTCCCTTTAGGACGAGCTACATCAACACCAATTGCGTCTTCCGAGGAGGAAGAGGAAGAGGATCTAGGGCTAGATACAGGGTACAACGCAAACAGACGCCAGACAAGGGCCAGTTACAAGAGTCTTCAAGCCAAATCAATTCTGAAAACTTAGTGTATAATCTATCTGCTAAAGTTCTTACACCGGTAGAATTGTCAGTTTTGAATAGTGCGTCACGTGAATAGAGTCATACGGATACCGTGTCACGAGACCAGTGAAATGCGCATGAAGCGCGATTTATTCTTTTCTTATATATATATTTTTTCATGCCAGGAATGCTAAATCGATTTTGTTTAAGTTACCCACACATATATATTGTGGGTATCAAATAACTTTAGTTGGTTTAGATACCAATTTCATTTGTATCGTGAACCATGAATATAATTGATAACAATCATATGATCAAGGCACGTGATTAATGTTAAACGTGAGGTTCACTTTTCTAACCTCGTTCGAATAGCTCCAAGTCAACATAGATACAAGTTTTCACGATTCTTTACGTTTATCGTGTATTAGTAACATGACTGACTCTAATCACATGATCACGGCACGTGATCAATGGTAAACGCTAGGTCCACTTTTCGAACCTCGTTCGAGGTTTCTTAATGCAGAACGCGGGAACGGTCGTGTTTACATGTAACTTGCACGAGATGGATTAAGGAACATCAAACCAACATGTAAGTTTGGATACTAATTAATATGAGTTAATAGGCAGATACATGGGACACAGTATCTTTACTCTGATAAATATATATGGTTTTCTTTATCAGGAAATGTAAATACATGGCAGGTCATTTAGAAGTATGAAAGGATACATTGGATTCGCTTCCACAAATTAACGATGCAGGTAACTTTGTGGTTGAACTCGTTTAAGAGCTTTGTATACATAGTGTCAGTTAGTTTTATTATTTGTTATTATCCTTTTCTCGCCATTCAGGACATTGATTCAAACTCTATGACACATCACTGAAGTGACTCAAAAGGATATTTAAACTACCAAGATTTACCAATGGGTAATTTATGAATTAATACTTGGTGTCATAGTGTGATTATTGTAAAGGCAAGGACCCAGCTTACACATTGGTTAAGGGATGATGGGGACCTATATGCATCCAGTTAAGGTATTTGCATGTGTTTGGCGCAACGGCTGTGGTTACATGACACATGTGGCTGGTAACACTGGGCTCCAAACGGTGGCACACATGGATATTAGGTGATTTTGTTATTATATGATATGTAATCAATGAATTTTCAATTGTCAATGGCAATTCTGATCTATGTCTTTATCACATTTGTTTTCTTTATATGTGTTGCTGATTACGCGTCGCTATATTCAATAATATTTCAACCTGGTTGGGTAATGTATATGTTTATATTAATATATATATATAATTTTTGGTAATGTTTGATGTTTTCCCTGTATCATTTGACCCTAATCTGAATTGGGGGTTATACATATTTGAATTATTGGGGACTGTTCGGTATTCTATATACACAATGGAATGTTGATTATTATTTGGAGCAGAGCTTTGCCTTGAGAAAGACCTGTGAGGTCGAAACACGTGTTGGCATTTGACTCTGCAGATTTTGCAGATATTTGAACTTGACCTTGAATTGAATTAAAGAAATATTTTAATTAATTTCATGTTGTTTGTCAAAATAGGATCAGTACATTACTGGTCATGACCATGTTGAAAGTAATATGACAGCGCATCCGACTGTGGAACAATCATTAGTCTATAAGACTTGATGTGTACCAATGACTATATGAACTCCTTTGTAGGAATATTATGCTACGTTCAGTGGACCATGGGCAACATGATGGTTGCCTTTACAGATGGGTAGCTTTATCACAGATCCCTAACCAATTCCATCGTTTTAACCATAGGAACCTTGGTAACCAGACAGATCAGCAATACTTGCCATCTTCTAGAACTGATTCGAAGTGGTCGCTTTTTAGAAAACACTGTGAAAATAGCAGTACATTGCAAGAATAACTATCAGAGGGGGATTCTTTTCCGGATAGGTATGCATTAAATGTAAAAAATAAAATTATTCGAATGAGTACCCGAACAAGTACACACCCTCACACAATCATCACTGTTCATTTCTTGACAGAGAAGCAGGACCCGATCTTCCCACTTTTCCTCTCCGTCCTGATGAAGGCCATATACTCAGCAGAACAGATCCGCTCTTAACTAGCCGAAACATGTGTCGATTTCCTGCACCTCCACCCCCCCACTCCCCGGTGTTAAATGTCAACACTGTAAATATTGTAATGGGATTTACCTTTTTGTATATGAAATTTGATCACCATGATCCCCGAATACTGAAAGGGGCTGAATGTCTTTTATATTCAGGTCCAGGCCAAACAGCTTGGAAAAACATTAATGTATCCTGTTCAGATACAGTATTGTTACTTATATATGTCCTGTTATAACTTTGTTTCTAAACTTGTGTATGCATTAAAGAATTTGGTAAAAACTAAAATTCACTCGCTCCAGTCTCAAAAACGTCTTTTGCCATATGAGAAATATCTGGAGTGTGTACATCAAATTCGTTCACCCTGATCATTTACTGTATTTTAAGTACACCACAGCCCCCGGCTGCCACTACTCCTCCAGCCGCACCTGACCAACAGGACACATTGGTGGACACGGAGAGGTGGAGGACCCCGTCGCACCTTTGTCGGCCAAGGCCTTTTTTCCAAGCAGCTTGCGGGCCTAGCCGAATACTTGGGGCTTTCACAGCCCGAGGTAGAACAACCAGAGGCGGGGCGGGGGGGGTGGTTCTTGGCGGAGGTCCTCACTCTACGCCCCATGGGTAGAACGGGTATTCCAATGCAAAAGGACATGGTGACACTTGCCAAAAAAGGATGGCTTAAACCTCATTCGGCACAGCCTACCAACTGGCGCCTGTTAGGCAGAATCCTGTGCAGTTCGCATAGGGAACACTACAGAAGATTAGGACTACAGGTGAGAGCAATAAATCCCCTTTGGTATCAGTCTGTACCACAAAGATTTAGTTGGTAGCTGTGGCTGAGAAGTCAGACTTATCTCAAGAGGGAGATGAGCAGTATTCAGGGTTTACACAATAGGCCTTCAGTACTATGGAACAAACAAACACTGACCAAAGCTTTATAGTAAACGAATGTATATATTTTATACTCTTCTAGTGAAACACATCTATCACAGTTCTTAAAGCAAGTTAAAATTGGTCAAAGAAAGTATATACAACTCCCTAGTTAAATTGTAGACAAGTTTGAGCAAGAGTGAAAACTGAGCAAAACGGCACAGTGAAAACCAAACACAAATGGCACTTTAGCAATTTCTCACAAGGGAGGGAAAGCACAAGTTATACTGTAATATCTTCTTACACACCCTAGCAACACTTTCCATAAGTTTGTGAACCAGTTTAAGCAAGGCAGTGCATCAGTATAGAAAATACTTACATGAAAACTGAGCAAAATGGCATTTCACAAGGTTTAAAAGTGGGAAGGAAAGGGTGGTTGTAAGAAGTAGGTGCACCAACACATTTCTAGTTGAGAAGCAATCTAGAGAAGGCAGTTCTAACTAATTTAGCCAGAGTCAGTAGGCTTGTGCCAGAGTCAGTGGTACAGGGCAAGGGCCCAGGAGCAAAATGTTCTTGTAGCTCCATTCAAGTCTTTGGTTAACGATTTGAAATGGTGGATGCAGAAGTTGAGACAATGTTAAGAGGGGGGCAGCCAACCCTACAGGTAGGTTAAGGATTTAAAACACCTTTACCACTACCACGCACAAAGGGTGGCCTGGCGGAACAATGTACCTTTTATAAATGAAGAAGTGGCTCCTGCGGTGGCGGTTATTCCTGGTAGTTCCTGCAGTTCGGTGGTTCCAGCAGAGGAAGAGAGGCTCTCATCGTGGAGGAAGGTTCGAGTTACTGCACTACCCAGGATGAACCCAGCCGCGGTGCTGCCCGACTAATAAAAGGTACGCTCACTCCTTTTAAATCGCGGTCCATGTGGACTGGTGCCTGGCTATCCGGTCTCCAAGTATGGGGTACTGGCGATTCGACCAAGGCAGGTCCAGGAAGGCGTTTGGCTAACTGGTTGGCCCCACCAGCTCAAGGGAAGAAGGCTCTTGCAGACGAAGATCTTCTCTCGTGTGGAGAAAAGTGGTGAGACACCGCAGCAGGGCTTCACCGGTGGTTCAGTCGTTGCAGATGTCTTTGGCTTCTCTCCTCTTCGGCTTCTTGGTTCCAGTGGCGACGTCTTGCCCTTCAGTCTTCAGGACCCTGCTTTTATGCAAAAAGATCCCCATTCATACAGCCTAGCTCTCACTCACACAGTGGAGTGGTCATCTTGGCGGGAGACCCTCGAGCCTATCAGGATAGAGTGTGACATGGGTTGCTGAGGCAACCCTGTCCAGGGATCCTACTCCCCATCCCATAGAATGGACCCACACCAGACTCAGGGGTGCCGAAAGGAGGGCTTCTCGGCAGAAGTCCACCAAAAGGACAAACAAAGGATCCCCGACCTGGGTTAGGAGTGTAGAGAAAGACACGAGAAAGAAGTTATATTAAAGTTCTGGCAAATAAAACCTACCGGAGTAAAGTTAATATTAAAATATACAGGCGGCATGTTAGAGGCTGTCAGAAAATGTGGTAGCCTCGAACAATGCGAAAATCCCATAGGAAAATATTTGCAGTTGAATATTTTCGGTAGTAACCACTGCCACCAGCCAGAAACTTCTGAGAGAGGGACTGTACGGTACTCTCTCGAAAATGAACATAAGGGAAAAACTATTAACCCTTTCCAGTACTTCCATAGTAAGATGGGTTGTACTGGTTTAGTTCACAAAAATTGACTAAAGTCAATGGGGACTTTACATGCCCTGGGAGACAGTAGTCAGTCCCAGGGTATGGAGTCTGTTTGGGGGTGCTACGACACCCCTGTGTCACTGCGCGGAGGGTGCTGTGCAACACATGTGAATAAAGATGGTTCCTATGGAGGTGAGAGAAACCCCATAGACATTAAACACAAAAATAGCCTAGAACACATATAGCAAAGATGCCTAAGAGTGGGAAAAAGAGTCTCACTCTTAGCAGGAGAAAAAAACAAACCCTTCAAATCCAGCAAAGCTGCTGGGGGACTCTATAGGTAAGGGACATTAGCCATAAGATGAGAATCCTCCCTAGCAGCGCCTCAACGCCAAATACAGGCAGATGGAGTGGGATCCATTCTTGCTGTTGGCACATCCCCCATCCACACTCCTCGGTGATTGCTGCAGCCTCAATCTACTCGAAGCCACAATCGACCTAGTCTACTTCAGCCTCTGCACTCCTGGGTAAGAAGATGATCTTGGAAGCATATGGAAAGAAAATCTATTCCAACGCTTCACTTAATTGTCGTCAGTCAAATGCGGATGCTATGCTCGCTGTCAACCAAAGGCTGTGGTGGGAAATCGCGGACTTCCTTATGGAACTTACGGTACAGAGCCAGGTGCGCTTCTAGGCAGGACTAGCAGAATCCAAGATTGTAGCGCAGGACATAATGGAGTCCACGGTGGCTCACATTGACACCTCTGATCGTGCCATTTGCATTGCTATGGACATGAGAAGAATAGCCTGGCTACGGGCTACCAAGTTCAAATCAGATGTCCACAAGAGTATACTGGACCTTCCATTCGATGGTGGCTACCTGTTTCATTCCACTACGGACGAGGAACTTGATAAGAACAGTTCCCAGACTGCCAAATCCTTATCCATCCTCACTAAGGCCACTCCTAAGGCATATAACCAGTCGCACCAGCGTTCAGACTAGGGTCGGTCTTTTTGAGCGTTCCGGGGCTTCCAGGCAAGACGATCCAGGCAATCGGACAGATCCCTGAGGCAGCACCGGTGCAAGCAGCACATGACGGCACACAAGGGCTTTTTTCAGTCACCCCTCTCAGCCCCAGCCTCAGATGGCAAAAAGGCATGACGCGCCCATCCGGGTCTGAGTCTCCAGTGGGGGGCAGGCTTGCCCTTCACTCCCAATGCTGGCGTGCAAGGTTCGCGGACCCCTGGATCCTAGCCGTAGTATCCATGGGCTTACGCCTAATTCTCCCTCATTCTCTCTCCTCCCCTCTGCTTCCACAAATTGGGACAGCAACTCTGTTGGTGAAAATTCGCTGGCTCGTAGAGTTAGGCAGTGGAGGAAGTGGGGTCTGGGCTTCTATTTACGGATTTCAGCCATGCACAAGAAGAGCCAGGCAGGCCTGAGAGTTGTGTTGGACCTTTCCACCTTGAACCTTTCCCTTCCTCTTCAAAAGTTCAAGTTACCCCAGCGCTTATAGCGGAGACATTGTGCCCGGGAGACTGGATGTGCTCCCTGGGTCTGAAGGATGCTTACCTACACGTTCCAAAATGGCAACCCCATCTGTACTGTCTGGGGTTCAGTAAAATGGATTTCCATTGCCAATACAAGGTTCTACCCTTTCTCCAGCATGGGGTCTGGCATGGATTCACATGCTCATGAATATTCCCCGTCGTCAGGCCGGGAATCCTCGGTATAGAAAAAATCAGTATCGGTTTTGTTTCTGATCTGTCTTTCTCAGTCGTAAAAAATCACTGGTCTCTGGGTCATACTCCCCCCAGCCAATGACTGCCCTCTCCCTAAGCCCCGCCCCTGGCAGCCATCCTCAGATTTTTGTCGCACGTTCAAGTGTTGGGAGTCCTCGTGCTTAGCTCTCGAGCTTTTGCTGCGTTTTCATGCTTTTTTTCAGGAGATTTTCTCATTTTTTCGGTTAAAAGAGCCTCAAGCTCCACCGTTTCTACTTCCGATCAACGGGGATCCGTTTCGGATTTTTCTACGCCCCTCAAAGGTGAAGATTTCATCGAGTTACGCTTTTGGAGGATTCCAGAAGTTCCGAGGCCTACCCCGGACATGGCCCAGGAGAAAGGGAGCTCGACGCCCGGGAAGCTATTCAGGACGCCAGCTTCAGAACGTTTTCAAGGAGGACAAGCATTCGTTATGCCTCTGTCTCCATGAGGACAAGACACACAAGGAGAAGGACTGCGCGTTTTGTGGAAACATGTTGTAGCGGACCATGAAGGATCGCCACCTCCGTCTCGCCAACTGGCTGGAAGGTAAGAGCTCGCCAGGCGAGAAGAAGAAGTCTGAGCGGTCTTCAAAGTCCTGTGAGGGTGCTCCGGCGACGGGGGCCCAACAAAAGGCTAAGCACCGCGAGTCCACGGGCACCGGGAGCGCAGAACGGTCGGGCTCCTTGGCTGCCAGGCGCCCTTGACCACGAGCCAACGCTCTGGCTCGGGTAAGAGGAAGTCCGAGAACCCGGCGAAGCTTCTGGAGAGGCCCCAGTCGATCTCGAAGACTCTGGCAGAGGGGGAGCGAGGCTCAGACCCTCCCCCGAAGGTGAAGGCCCCAGGCGTACAGAAGGTGACGTTGGCCGTGATTCACCCTGCTAGGACCTCGATTGAGGATGTCGCCGCAGCCCTGGCTCAGCCTGTGGAGGCTACACCAGTGGAGGCGCCCTCAGGTACCAGAGTCTCCCTGCCACCGCAGAGGGAGTAGTCTTTCAGGCTCATCGAGAAGACCCCCACGAAGTCCTCGTTGGAAAGTGGGGTGAGGGGGTGGTGGTCGTCATGGATACGGACACGACCTCTGAAGAGGAGCTCATCCAAGTCGTGCAGGAGACCCAGCCCATCGGGAGGGATCCTGACGAGGGCGACAGTGACGCAGACGAGGCTCCTCAAGAGCCCTCGCTCCCGTCGTTTCCGGCGCCGCAGGACACCTTGGTGGCCATTTTGTCAGCCATCCAGTCCTTATGCTCGGAGATGAGGACTAGGTTGCCCCTTCCCCCGACGGAGGTGCCTGAGCCAGACCCGACAGAGGAGCCGGAGCCAGGACCTTCGGGGAGCCCACCGCTTAAGAGGACGCATCCTAGGCCTCCTCTCCCGCCTCTGCGGCCTTCTCTGCCTTCCCCCCCGGTCCACTACCCACGGGGATGATACATGCATGGACACGACTACGACGGGTACGGGTGACGACGGGACGTGTCCCCCGTTTCCCCCTGCCCGGGTGTCCCCGCCCGACGAGATTGGATCCTTCCATGCAATGATCTCCAGGGCATCCAAGCTCTTCCAGCTCTGCCCTGAGGAAAAGGAGGGGTTCCTTTACCAGCGGCGCAAGGCTAAAGGGAAGACTGTCCTCGCCGTGCCGCTTCTTGATGACATCTGGGATGAGGGGCTCGCCCTCCTCAAGAACCCTGCCCCGGCTCCTGCGAAGAGGGACCAGTACGAGAAGTAGTACCGGGTCCCGGACGCTGCCCCCTTGTGCCTTAGGGCGCAACCTACCCCGGACACGGTCGTTTCGGCGGCGGCCAAGAAGAAAGCGGGGGGGGCATGGGCCTCGACTTCAACCTCCCCTCCCGACGGCGAGGGTAGGAAACTGGATGCGATGGGACGACAGGTCATCTCATCTGCAGCGACGACCATCAAGGCGGCCAACGCCCTGGCCATCGTAGCCCGCTACGACAGGGAGTTGTGGTTCAAGATCGCCCCTCTGTTGGACTTCCTTCCGGATGCCAAGAGGGCTGAGGCCCTAGAAATCTTGCAGGAAGGTGAGATTGCCTCGGACCACGCCATTACGGTGGCTATGGACATCGCCGACACAGGTTTCCGTCAGTTGGGCAACGGAGTTTGCCTGAGACGACGAGTATGGCTCAGGGTGACGGATTTCCATCAGGACGTTCAGACCAAGGTTTTGGACATGCCCTTCGATGGGAACAACCTTTTTGGCAAGACGGTTGATGAATCCCTTCAGGCGTTCAAGACGGACACGGAGACGGCCCGTGCACTGGGTGTGTTCCAACAGCGACGGCCGTCCTTTCGGAGCTCCGGAGGCAGACAGGGTGCCTCCAAGGGAGCCGGCAGCAGCTCCTCTACTTACCGTCAAGCGGCAAGGTCTTTGTCACAGGAGGCCTACAGGGGACGCGGCAAGTCAGGTGGATCCCGCCATCGTTGCCAAGGTGGTCAAGGAGGCAAAGCGGCCGCCAAGCAAGATTGAACCGTCCGTCGGGTCGGGCCCCCGCCGAAGCACCCCGGTGGGAGGCCAGCTGACGAAGTTCGTCGACGTGTGGGAGTCCATCTCCACCGACCCTTGGGTGCCAGACGCCCTGGCCCTGGTGCATGCCCTCGAGTTCCAGAAGAGGTGCTCCCGCATTCCTCCCGTGGCCAGGAAGGAAAATCACGTCCCTCAACTGCTGTTGGAAGTACGGGCGATGCTCAGGAAAGGTGCCATCGAGCTCGTCCCGAAGAGGCTTCGGGGCTCCGGAGTTTACTCAAGATACTTCCTTGTGAGGAAGAAGACAGGAGGATGGCGTCCCATCCTGGACCTGCGACGACTAAACAAATGCATCAAGGCACAGAAGTTCCGGATGGTCCCCCTCCAGCACGTGCTGGGACAGCTGAGGAGGGCGATTTCCTGTCGTCGTTGGACTTGGAGGATGCTTACTTCCACATCCCTATTCTAAAGAGGCACCGAAAGTTCCTCAGGTTCGTGGTCAAAGGGCGGCACTACCAGTTCAAGGCCCTCCCGTTCGGATTAAAATCGGCACCCAGGGTGTTCACCAAGTGCCTAGCACCGGTGGCGGCGCGGCTGCGCCTGCAGGGGATCCACGTCTACCCCTACCTGGACGACTGGCTCATACGGGCAAGGACAAGGGAGCTTGCCGTGGAACACACTGCGGAGTCCGTCCAGCTGCTCACGGACCTGGGGTTCTCCATCAACTTTCCAAAATCCCACCTGGTCCCGTCGCAAGTCGCCCTATTTCTGGGAGCACAGCACGACAGTGGCGCAGCGGGCCTCACCGTCGGAGGAAAGGATAAGGACCATCCTGGGAAAGGTGCAACGTCTACTGGCCACGGACGTGGCCAGAGTGAGGTCTATAAAGTCCCTCCTCGGAATGATGTCGTCCTGCATTTATCTGGTGCCCCATTGCAGACTTCGGATGCAGCCCTTGCAAGAATTCCTCGATGCCCACTGGATCCAGACGGGCAGCTTCGAGGACAGGATCTCGCTCGACGAAACGTTCCGTCAGGCGATAGGATGGTGGGGTGTCCACGCTCATCTGACAGTGGGAACAGGCTTCCTAGCCCCGGCCCACCAGGTGACGGTGACGACGGATGCCTCCCTGGAAGGTTGGGGAGCGCACACCGGGGGTCTCCATGCGAGAGGCATTTGGCGCTCGGAGCAGAAGACCCACCACATCAACATCTTGGAGCTCGCACAGTGTTCTGGGCCCTCAAGTCCTTCCTTACGTCCCTCAAGGGCAAGGTGGTGAGGATCTTCACCGACAACACCACCACAATGTTTTACATTCGGAAGCAGGGCGGAACCAGATCCCCTGCCCTGTCCAAGGAAGCCCAGGATCTGTGGCATTGGGCCATCGCCCAAGGGATGTTTCTGGTACCCTTTCATCTGGCAGGGATAAAAAAAACACCATCGCCGACTCACTCAGCAGGGAGCTGCGCTCGTGCCACTAGTGGGAACTGCGCCAGGATCAAGTGGACCGACTCTTCCGACGATGGGGCGAACCCCAGATCGATCTCTTTGTGACAGCGGCGAACTCCAAGTGCCGGAGGTTCGCCAGCAGGTTTCCCCAACCGAGGAGCATGGGCGATGCTTTCTCGTTCCCCTGGGACGGCCTGTTCCTTTATGCATTCCCGCAGTTGCTACTCCAGCTCGTCAACCAGCTCAAGAGGTCCCGGTGCAGGATGATCCTCGTCGCACCGGCGTGGCCGAGGCAGATCTGGTTCCCGGACCTTCTGGACTTGTCAGCATCCACACCAGTCAAGCTGCTGACGGACGCGGATCTTCTCTCCAGAGAAGGAGGCGCCATTCTTCATCACGAATCAGAGTCTCTGAACTTGCAGGCCTGGCTCCTGCAGCAATAGAGTTTGGAGGCTACGACATCCCGGCTGACTGCAGAGAGGTTCTTGCAAAGGCCAGGGCATCCTCAACTCTCCAGTGCTACGGACACAAATGGAAGAGGTTCTCTGTCTGGTGCCGGGCACAGAAGATTAACCCTCTGCGGATTACGGCCCCTCAAGTGTTGCGTACCTACTGTCTTTGGCCAAGGCTGGCCTATCTCACGCTTCCATCAAGGTACATCTGGCTGCCATCTCACGTTACACCAGAACTACAGGACGGGCGTCCTTGTGGTCTCATCGTCTGGTGAAGGAATTTATGAAAGGACTGTTCCGATCATTCCCGCCGGTGAAGGCCCCTGCCCTGGCGTGGGAGCTCAACGTGGTACTAACTAGGCTCATGGGGGGGGGGGCCCCATTCGAGCCTATGCATTCAGTGCCGTTGAAGTTTCTATCGTGAAAGACAGCATTCCTCATGGCCATCACCTCTGGACGACGAGTGGGAGAGATCCAGGCCCTGTCTTGCAAGCCTCCATACTTGACTTTTCACGACACAAGGGTGGTTCTGAGGACGCACCCCTCCTTCATGCCCAAGGGGCCGTTGGACTTCCACCTCAACGAGCCCTTGGTGTTGCCAGTTTTCTTCCCGTCGCCTTCGTCGCCGGCTGAGAGGGCTCTGCACTCGCTAGATGTAGCTAGAGCGCTGAAGTTCTACGTGGACCGCACGAAGAGTTTCCGGAAGACATCACAGCTGTTTGTGAACTTTGGACCTGTGAATCAAGGGAAGGCTCTCTCGAAGACTTCCATTTCCAGATGGCTCTCCGGCTGCATCATGCACTGTCACCGGTTGGCAAACCGACCGCTGCCCGATCGTCCGAGAGCCCATTCGACCAAATCGATCGCTGCTACTACGGCGTTCCTGTCTGGTGTGCCCCTGCTAGACATCTGCAGGGCTGCTACGTGGAGGTCGACGCACACCTTCACGAGATTCTACTGCGTCGACCGGGATTACAGGGAGGAGTCCAGAGTTGGCCAGGCAGTGCTGCGCAACCTGTTCGCCTAAGGTGAGCCTGGTGAGGAGGTAAGAGTTGCTTAATGTTGAGTTGTTGTATTGCTTGATATTGAGCCTTTTGCCACCTCCCGTGGTTGTGCATGTGTATACTGCTATGTATTTTTATATTCATGAGCTTGTGAATCCATGCCAGACCCCATGCTGGAGAAGGAACAAGTTACTTACCTGTAACTGTTGTTCTCCAGCATGGATTCACATGCGAACCCTCCCACCTACCCCTCTGCGGCTCTTCACTTGGTCATACTGCCACTTCACGTGCTACCAAATCTGAGGTTGGCTGCCAGGGGCGGGGCTTAGGGAGAGGGCAGTCATTGGCTGGGGGCAGTATGACCCAGAGACCAGTGATTGGTTACTACTGAGAAAGACAGATCAGAAACAAAACTGATACTGATTTTTTCTATACCGGGGATTCCCGGCCTGACGGGGGAATATTCATGAGCATGTGAATCCATGCCAGACCCATGCAGAAGAACAATAGTTACAGGTAAGTAACTTGTTCCTTGGCCTCAATTCGGCCCCTGGGGTCTTTACAAGACTGAACGTAGTGGCAGCCCTTCTCGGGGCCCAAGGTCACCATGTCTATCCATACCTAGACTGGCTTGTCAGGGTAAGGTCTCCGGAGGCATTTCACCACACCGCCTCCACCCTAATGAATGCATTACACGAGTTGAGATTTTCCATCAATCTCAAGAAGTCACAGCTGGAGCTTGCACAGAATCTAACGTTCCTAGGCCTCATCTGGGATACGAGCTCAGAGTTTTTCCTTCGGAGGACAAGATCACATCCATTAAGAGGGCCATGGGGAATTTTCTCAGAAGAGCAGTGACCTCGGCATGGTGGTACCAAAAACTCTTGGGCATCATGGCGGCATGTCTCCTGGCAGTGCCTCACACAAGGCTAATTATGAGGCGATTGCAGTTGCACTTCGCAGTCTCCTGATGTTAGGAGAAGGGTTCCCAGGTGGAGCTGGTCAGCTTCCCATGTCATCTCCACCAAGTCCTAGTCTGGTGGAGCACGGACTACAACTTGCGGATGGCCACGCCCTTTTGTCAACCAGCACCGCAGGTTACCATCACCACAAACTCCTCCCTAGAGGGCTGGGGAGCTACCTTGGACAGCCAGTGTCTATGGGGTTTGGTCCCGCCAGGACCAGGAGGCCTGTATCAACTGGCTTTAGTTGATGGTCATCTGGCTCGCTCTCAGAGCCTTCCTCCCGATCAGCGGAAAGGCGATCCTCATTCAAACGGTCCACTCCACCAGAATGGATTACATCAACAAGCAGGGTGGCAACAGGTCTCCTCCCATCTGCACTCTTAGCAGCCCACATTTGGGAGTGGGCTCTGGTAAACATGCACTTGGCAGTAATCCACCTCCCGGGGAATTCAACCTGGAGGCGGACAGGCTCAGCAGAATGGGTGCGGACAAATACGAATGGCAGTTTAGCGAACAGGTCCTTCAAGGGATCTTCGACAGATGGGGACATCCTCAGGTGGATCTCTTTGCCACCTGGTCCAGCAGGAGGTGCCCCCAGTTCACGTCCTGGCAGGGACAGTGCTGGGGCTGTCTGGGCGACACAATGCAGATCCAATGGACATGAACGCGTATGCCTTCCCTCCCGCTCCCTGGTGCACAGGGTAATCTGCAAGATCAGGGAGTCCCGGTACCTCTATCCTTCGGATGTCTCTGTGGTGGCCTGCAAGGGCATGGTTCTTGGATCTAATCGGCCTGTCTGAGCAGGCCCTGGTGCACCTTCCGCTGGGCCCAGCTTACCTACTCACAGCAGGGAGGCACAGTGATCCACCCTACCCCCCCCTCCCACCCCCAAGAAGTTGGCCCTCGTAGCGTGGTTCCTGCAAAGGTCTCACTAAGGCATCTACATCTGTCACAGGCTAACCTAGACATTATACGAGGCACTAGGAGCAATGCGGTGTCCAGACATTTGGTCGACCTAAAACTGGTCGAATGACATTTGGTCGACGCAATTTGGTCGAAAACCAAATGGTCGAATTTTTTTTTTAATTATATATTTATTTTTCGGGTTTTCGTTTTTTACAAAAATGGGTTTTTAGAAAAAAAAAGGGGGTTGCGGGGGGGACCCCCCCCCCCCCCCCCAAAAAAAAGTGAAAATAAAAAAAAAAAAAAAATTCGACCATTTGGTTTTCGACCAAATTGGTTCGCCCATTTGTCTGGTCGACCAATTTTTTTCGACCAAATGTCTGGTAACCGAGCAATGCTACCAGGAGCCAGTACAAAAGCAAGTGGACTAAGTTTTGCCACTGGGCTGAATCAAAGGAGGTCGACCCATTGACCTGCATGTTGGATGCCATCCTATCCTTCTCTACACACCTCACACAGGTGGCGTGGGGTGCAGGTGGACACATGTCACACTTATCTGGTGGCAATCTGAGCCTACCGGAACTTGGAGGAGGAGGTATTTTCATAATCTAATCTGATGGTTAAGACACCTAGTGGGCCTCACCAGGCTCTACACGCCAATCAAGAAGCCACACCCGGTGTGGGACCTCAACATGGCCTTTGGTGCCTTGGCTCATAAACCATTCGAACCTATGGCGTCCGGACAACATGCTAGTCAACATTAAGACAGCCCTCCTGCTGGGCCTTCCAGCTGCACGCAGGATCGGTGAAATCCATGCACTGGAGGCTTCAGAGCCTTATACTACTTTTCATAAGGACAAGGTTGTGCTTGGAACTCACCCCACATTCTTACCTAAGGTTGTCTCCTTTTCACCTGAATGAGGTGCCTACGTTCTTCACGGACCCGAAGGATGACGCTCAGAGGGTTCTGCGCTGTCTGGACGTCAGGCTTGCTCTAAAATGCTACCTGGACAGAACCAGGAGCTTTTTAAAATAAGATGCTCCCATCACATTCAGTGGGTCAAAGCCCGGCTATCAGACTTCCAAGGCATCCATAGCAAGGTGGATGGTTACGGTCATCAAGGAGGCGTACGAGGGGCGGCACAAACCTCTCCCAGCAAATATGCATGCCCACGCTATCGGAGCGAAGGCCATGGCGGTTGCCTTTCAGAGGCACATCCCGTGGCAGGTCACCAGCAAGGTGGCTACACGGGCTACGCCCTCTGCCTTCTGCAAGCACTACTGCTTGTATTCCAGCTCCAGTTCAGCTAAAGCATTTGGTCAGTCAGTGTTAAGGAACTTGTTTTCTTAAGAGGGGCAGCTCTCCACCCTGGGGCTCCATTCAGTTGTAATCACCCATAAAGTATAGAGGAAGGGGGACTTTGGACTAGGAGTACGTGACTCACTACGGTGAATAACTTAAAATTATGTTATGTTCGTTCTCAGTAGAGGATCTCCCACATCCCTTCTTAATTTCTTAACGCTTGGGGCTTGACTGCAAGTAACCCAGGGTAATCCAGATGTGGACCCCTTGCTCACTGTGCCTTAAAGATTCAGCTACACCTCACTGATGAGGCCCAACAAGGCTGAAACACGTGTCTGGGATTTTTGATGGTACTCAGGCTCAGAGTAGAATTGCTTAGTATTTCGGTTCTGGACGTCACTTGTGGTGGAACCAGACTGATAGGCAAATAGATATTTTTCCTCTGTGAAGGGTGCAGTAAGCTAAAGCGTCTTTGTAGACCCTGCTGAGTGGAAGACATTCCATAGAACAGGGTATTTGACCCATGTTTGTTCTCAGTAGACTGGCTACCACATCCTTGCTTAGTCTCTCAGGAGAACCCTACCTGGTTTTCCTTGTGGTTGAGGTGGTTCTTTGTACAGTCCCTTTGCTTCTTCTAAAAATTCCTTCCAATTTCCATCTATGGTAACGGCACAGCCCACGGACCTATATGTGGGTGGAGCGAGGAACAGACGATACTTGACCTGGCAGCTACTGGGCATCGGCTCAGAATGAAATTGGACAGGGTGCTCCATTAATTTCTTGAGCCAGTGGTGCTTCATTTGGCTGCCCCTACAACAGCAAACTACATTCCCCAGCAGCCCCACCAACTGAGGAGGGCTTTCCTTGCGTGTAGTGCACAGGATCACCTTTCTGCTCCAGGTGTCTGACGTGGTAGCTTGGCTGCAAGGAAACCCTGTACAGTCTCTGCCCTGGTAACTTTTGCCTTACACAATACACAACAAGGGAGTGGAAAATATAAAGTCGGTGGACGCTCACCAACCAGTTATTCGAACCCCTAAACTGGGGGAAATGCTGCATCCAGCAGAACAAACTGCAAAACTCGGGAGCCGCTGCATGCCACAGATGCCTTAAACTTCATTTGCATGCAAGAGGGGAGGGAATTGGTACAACCATTGTGCAACGCCAAGAGTTAATCGTAGGAGGTGGCAAGAGAACATTGGGTTATCAGTCTGGAAAATCCCAGGGAGGGAGACAAAGGAGTCTAGGAGACAACCGTACCAGAGCCCTATTTGTTTAAAAGGGGTTGGGTAACTGGAATCTGGGTCTTGGACATGGAGAAGCACACATCTGGTTCTGCTCCCTTTATGCAAGGAGATGCTGCTGGAGAGCAGATTCCTAGAAGGCAGGGCTATTGTGGTGAAGCTGGAAGGGAATTGCAATTAAGCCTTTGAAACCTTGTTAGAGGATGTCTAATGGGAAAGGCAGTGCAGCCTCTCTCCACTCCTTTGGGGAACTGGAAAGCCAAGCCCTGCAGCTTTCCACATGTGACCCTTGGGGGAAGATGATCGGTTCCAGGCGCTAGCAGGAGGTTCCTATGCCCAAGCATAGAAGAGAGGTCTGTAATGAATGATGAACTCTAGTTTCAGGACAGAGGTGTATTGTGAATCATTTAACCCAAGGCATAAGAGGCCCATTGTGAATACTGTCATGTAACCTCAAGACCTAGGAATGAAGCCTACTGAAAGTCCTGCGCCCATGGGCCTCTAATGGGTCCTACAGAGAATCCTGTGCTGTCGCTAGAGAGGTAACGGGGGTCGGGGGCACACAGATACATGAGTAGATGTGCATGGCCTATTGTCAATGTTGCTACCCAGGGCCTATGAGAGAGGCCTACTGTGAGGCTTGTTCCAGTGGGCCTGTTAAAGGCACCTACTGTAGACCATGACACAAGGAGAGGCTGAGGATGCGAAGTCAGAGAGGAGAGGGAATTGATGTTGTTTCTGGAATCCCAGCACCTGGAGGGGCATGTGGTACGTCTTTGAAGACGTGAGGAACACGTTTTTAGTTTTGCGTTACAAAAGGGGTGGATTTGGAAGTGTAGGTTAATGAACTTTTATTTTGGCTAAATCCTCTGAGATTTTGTTATTAGGAGAGCTACAGACTAAGTTTAGGATTAAGAATAGTCTAAGGCCAATCCTTTGGAGCGTTCTTTATAGCAGTAGGGCATCCATGTAGGGACACAGACAACAGTTTTTGGACATTCGTTTTTTTAAAAAGTGGAAACCCCAGGGGTACTATATAGTAGCCATTTGTTTTGACACAATCTTATTGAGAAATCCCTCTAGTTGCTGCGTATCGCTGTAGTACCTTCTAGGTGTTGAAATCTGACCATTGTGTTCTCAAAATAGATTTGTTGATCCCCCTACCCCCAAGTCAGTGGCAATGTGTACTTTCCTCGCGTTCCCTACGCCTGTGAATCCGAAGATACTTCTCCCAGCGTTTCATCCTAAACTTTGCACCTCAGCTGCAGAGGTTATGCATTATCTGGATGTCTCTGCACTTTTAAATTCTATATTAAATTCTATATCAAATGTGGTAGACCCTTTTCTCTTACCTGTGGTCTTTCGCCGGTTAACATAACTGAAGCCACAGTTGCGAGACTGGTGTTCTCTTGCAACTCGTAGGGATTGAGGCTCTGCAGAGACTTGAGGCTTGTTATTCCAAGACAGCAACACTGGCCTTTCTAAGACTTGTTTCTATCCCTGAAATATGTAGTGCTACTACTTGGGGGGGTATTCTTGCGTTTTGTAATCATTCATTGGATACATTGTCCAGAAGGGATGCTTATTTTGGTCAAGAGGTGCTTCACAACCTGCTCACTTGAATTACGCAGTCCCCTTTACAGTGTGCATTTTTTTTGGCTTTGTAGTTTTGCTTACCCGACTGGAGGAGAACTCTAGAAATGTGAGTTGACCTTCAGTGATTCAGGTACTTAGTCTTTCTCCACCCTTCACAACACCCACCGACCATTCCCCAGTAAAGCTTATACCTTGCTTTAATGGCCTTTGGCGAGAAAAAACATCATGGAACCAGGTAGAGGGTTGGTGATATGAGGATAGCAGATGGGGTCTGCGCATGCCTGGATGCAAATGCGCAAGGATGCCCACGCTTTCTTATGGAAATTCTTTTGACGTAGCATCCTTGACTCTTATCTGATTTGAGGATTTATACTTTGTCTGGAGAAGTTTAAAACAAGTAATCTCTTGCAGGAATGTTGAATTAGTCAATAAGAATATTATTGGAAGCTAGTAAACTGTTCTTTAGGAAAGTGTCTAACCGCAGCTTTTAACTCCTAAGCTAGTTAAATGTCAGTCCTTCTCAGTGCTCCAGATAAGATTTGGAAGTGGGAGTCTATTACTCCCTATTTTTTAAAGTGGGGAGTAAAAAAATGTCAGGGAGTAAAAATGTAATAGTTACCAATGAGGGTATTTTGGTACATGTTTTAACTGAAATGTTTTTGTAATCCTTATTTCTCTAGCATGGGGTCTGGCATGGATTTACATGCTCATGAATATTCCCCGCTGTCAGGCTGGGAATCCTCGGTAAAGAAAAAAATAAGTTTCACTTCTAAACTGTTTTTCTCTTAACAACCAATCACTGGTCTCTGGGTCATACTGCCCCCAGCCAATGACTGCCCTCTACCTAAGCCCCTCCTCTGGCAGCCATCTTCAGATGTTTACCGCATGTTTGTGTGGTGGGAGTCCTTGTGATTGGCTCTCAGGCTTTTTACTGCATTTTGTGCTTTTTTTCCAGAGTTTTACTCTATTTTTCAGTCAATCGAGCCTCAAGCTCCATCGACCTATCATACGATTAAGGGGGACCCGTTTTCGGATTTTCCAGCACCCCTCAAGGGCTCAATTTCGTTGAGTTAAGATTCCAGAAGATTCTTCCAGACCTACTCTGCGTGGACATGGCAGAGGAGAAGGAAGACTCAACGCCTCTGTTCAGGATTTGCCCAGGATGTGGCCTCCGGAACATCTACTTGGACGATGGGCATTCCCTGTGCCTCTATTGCCTGCGTTCGGACCAAACGCATGTGGAGGAAGACTGTGCGTTTTGCAAGGAGATGGTCCCCCAAGGTGAAGGCCTCCAGCCCAGCTCCACCAAGGTCGTACAGGCCCAGATTCACTCTGCAAAGCCTTCCATTGAAGGAGTGGTGGCGTCCCTAGTGAAGGCAGCGGGTTCGCAGGGGGTGGCCCACAAGGCAAGAGTTTCTTTGCCCGCTAGGAGGGAATCTTATCTTCTTTTCAGCCCATAGAGAAGACACCTGAGAAGGCGATGCCAATCATCTTCCCTGACAGTCTCCCCTGGTCGCAGAGTGGGGGGGAGGGGAGACGGTAGTCTTGCAGTGCACGGACATCTCCACTGAGGAGGAGCTTTCTACTCTCCAGACCATTTTGGAAAATAAGTTTGTCGAGGCCAAGTCCTACGGGAAGGACCCCGATGAGGGAGACTTCGAGAGTGGCGACGAGACCAGGGAGGAGCAGGGCGCAGAGAATTTGGAGAACCCTACACTGCTGCCTCTGTCGCTCCCACTTCCGCCACCTCAGCAACCAGCTGAATCTTCAGGGGACATCTCAGTGGACATTCTCCAGGCACTTCATACCTTGTGCTCGGAGATGCGGATGAGGATGCTCTAGGGCCTTGGACCTGTTTCAACTGACCCCCGAGAAAAAGAGAGGGTTTCTTGTAGCAAGGCGAAGAGTAAGACTGTGCTGTTGGACAACATTTGGGACGAGGGACTGTCCCTTATGAAGAACCCGTCCTTGGCCACGGCGAAGAGGGACCGGTATGAAAAGTACAGGGTGCCGGACTCTGCACCCAATTGTTTGAGGTCCTAGCCTTCCCTGGATTCTGTGGTCTCGGCTGCGGTGATGAAGAAATCTTCTCTTCCGCGTCCACGACCACTTCCCTCCCCGGACAGCGAGTGGAAGAGGTTGGACTTGGACGCCATGGGACGACGAGTCATCCAATCGGCGGCGACGACCATCAAGGCAGTCAACGCCCTCGCCATCGTGGCGCTCTACGACAGGGAGCTGTGGTTTAAAATCGCTCCCCTCCTGGACTTCCTGCCCGATGACGAGAGGGTGGAAGCATTGGAGATCCTGAGGTGGCATCGGACCATGCCATCAGTGGCCACGGACATTGCCGACATGGGATTCCGCCAAATGGGCAACAGCGTTTCTTCGTCTGCAAGGTTGGTTAAGGGCCACTAACATTCGCCAGGATGTGCAGTCGACGAGGGTATTGAATATGCGCTTCAATGGGGACAATTTGTTTGGCAAGACCGTGGACGAGTTTCTTCAGGCCATCAAGGGGGACACCGAGACGGCTCGTGCCTTGGGCACGCTTCAGCAGCACGGCCGTCCTTTTGGTCTTCCGGGGGCAAACTGCAAGATTCCTCGAAAGGCTTTGGTGGAAGCTCTACGTCCAACCGTCCCGCTCTTTGGCCCAGGAAGCCTACAGGGGTTGCAGCAAGTCTGGAGGAGGTCGCCGTCGTCAAGGTCTAACGGCGCCTCCACAGCGAAGCACGTTTGAACCGGCCGTGACATCGGGTTCCCACATGCGCACCCCAGTGGGAGGCCAGGTGGCGAACTTTGTCAGCGTGTGGAAGACCATCTCCACCGACCGTTGGGTGCTGGACTCTCTGGCCCACGGACACACCCTGGAATTCCAACGAGTGTCCTTGCGTACCACCAGTGGTCAGGCAGGAAAACCACGTCCCTCAGCTTCTGTTGGAGGTGCGGGCCATGCTGAAGAAGGGCACGATAGAGCTTGTTCCAAAGAGGCTCCGGGGCTCCTCACTCATCAAGAAGGGCGGTTGGAGGCCCATCCTAGACCTCCACCGTCTGAATAAGTACATCAAATCCCGGAAGTTTTGGATGGTCACCCTTCAGCATGTGCTAGGATAGCTGGAAGAAGGGGATTTTCCATCGTCGCTGGACTTGGAGGATGCCTACTTTCATATCCCCATTCACAAGGGAGACCGCAGGTTTCTGCGCTTCGTGGTTCAAGGGCAACATTGCCAGTTCAAGGCCCTTCCTTTCGGGTTGAAGTCGGCACGAAGGGTTTTCACCAAGTGCCTGGCTCAAGTGGCGGCACGGCTGCGTCTACGAGGGATCCACGTTTACTCCTACCTGGACGACTGGCTCATCCGAGCTAAATCGAGGGAGATCACCGTCGCACACACGTGGAAGACCGTCCAGCTGCTGACAGAGCTGGGCTTCTCTGTGAACTATGCGAAGTCCTGCTTCTTGTCATTGCAAGACGCACTTTTCTTGGGTCTCGGTTTAACATGGTGTCGTGCCTGGCGTCTCCAGAGGAGATGATAGCGGCCATCCTGAGCAAAGTATAGCGGCTGTTGGCCCTGAAGATCGCAAGGGTGATGCCCCTTCTTGGCATGATGTCGTCATGCATATACCTCATTCGGATGTGCAAGCTACGGATGCGTCCTCTGCAAGAGCTCCTCGATGCCCGTTGGATTCAGGTATCAGGAAGCTTTGAGGACAAGATCACTCTCGACGAGAAGTTCCATCTAGCAATACAGTGATGGGGAGTCCGCATCTGGCGGCTGGTGCAGACTTGCAGATCCACCTCATCAGGAGACGGTCACGACGGACGCCTCCCTGTTAGGATGGGGCGTGCACACCGGAAGTCTCCACGCATGAGGCCTGTGGCTACCGGAGAAATGGTTGCATATAAATGTACTTCAGCTGCGGGCAGTGTTTTGGGCCCTCAAGTCTTTCCTACCATCCCTCAATGGCAAGGTGGTACGGGTCTTCACGGACAACACCACCACAGTGTTCTACATCCAGAAGCAGGGGGGGGGCACTAGATCCCCAGCGCTCTCCAGAGAGGCGCAGGACCTTTGGCACTGGGCTGTTGCCCTGGGGATGTTCCGCGTACTGTTTCATCTGGCAGGAGTGAAAACGCAGTCGCCGACTCCCTCAGTGGGGAGCTGCGCTCTTGCCACAAGTGGGAGCTTCGGCAGGACCAAGTGGATCTTCTGTTCCGACGATGGGGCAATCCCCAGATCGATCTGTTTGCGACAGCATTGAACACAAAGTGCCAGAGGTTCACCAGCAGGTTTCCCCAACTGGGGAGCATGTGGTATGCATTCTCATTTCCCTGGGATGGCCTGTTCCTATATGCGTTTCATCCGTTGCTTCTTCGACTAGTCGATCAACTCAGATGGTCCCAGTGCAGGATGATACTTGTCGCACCGGCGTGGACGAGACAGATGTGGTACCCGGACTTTCTGAACTTGTCAAAGTCCCCTCCAGTTAAGCTTTCGGTGGCCGCAGACCACCTCGCCAAAGGAGGCGTTTCTGCACCACGACCTAGGGTCTCTGAACTTGCAGGCCTGGCTCCTGCAGCGCTAGGGTTTGGGGGATACGATAACCAGGCGGACTGCAAGGAGGTGCTTACCAAAGCCAGGGCTTCGTCTACACTGAAATGCTACAGACATAAGTGGAAGAGGTTCGCCATCTGGTGATGTGCGCAGAAGATCGACCCTCTACGAATTACGGCTCTGCAGGTGCTGCCGTATTTACTGTCACTGGTCAAAGCAGGTCTGGCTCATGCTTCCATCAAGGTTCATCTGGCGGCTATCTCACGCTATACCAGATATCCGGGACGGTCGTCGTTATGGTTGCACCGTCTGGTCAAGGAGTTCATCAAAGGACTTTTCTGTTTGTTCCCGCCGGTGAAGGCCCTGGCATGGGAGCTCAATGTGGGTCTGACTAGACTCATGAGTCCTCCATTCAAGCCTATGCACTCGGCACCGCTGAAGTTTTTGTCGTGGAAAACAGCGTTCCTCGTGGCCATCACCTCTGCACGACGAGTGGGAGAGATTCAGGCCCTGTCCTGTAAGCCACCTTACTTGACTTTTGACGACACAAGGGTGGTGCTGCGGCCACACCCCTCGTTCATGCCCAAGGTGTCGTCTGACTTTCATCTATACGAGCCCTTGGTGTTACCTGTGTGTTTTCCGACATCGTCATCGCCGGCTGAAATGACTTTGTACTCGCTTGATGTGGCTAGATCGCTGAAGTTCTATGTAGACCGCACAAAGAGTTTCCAAAAGAGGTTGCAAGTTTTTGTGAACTTTGGACCTGTGAATCATGGGAAGGCCCTCTCCAAGGCTTCCAATTTCGAGGGGATTGGGTCCTCCGACGTATTCCATATCTATGACAGTAATCGCCACAGCTGTGCTGCTTCGGAAAATCTTTCTGCGACAATGACGTCGATACGCTATCCTCGAGGGCCTCCATCGAGCCGACATCACTGGATGTTATAAGTAGGACGCACGACGCCCGTAGCCTCAATTCGTTTTTTCCAGGAACGTGTTCGCTTCGGAGATCTCGGCACGCCTCGGTTCTACTAAATCCTGTCCTTTCAGTTCTTCGAACCTGTTTGTGTATTGAAATGATGTCTTTGGCTTCTTCCACCCGGCGGTCGGGTTTGAAGAAGTATTGGGTGTGCTTGTCCAAGATGTCGTTAACGGACACTCACAACGCTTGCCTCTGGTGCCTCGGGGAGGACCACGATACTGATGACTGTGTCGACTGCCAGTCGCTTACATCGAAGGTCGTGCGGGAGCGTAAGAAGCGGCTGTCGGTGGGTAAGGTGGCCAAGCCCCGAAAGTCACGATCCACTGGACTTTCGACGGATGATTCGAGGGGCGACTCTCCACATCGTCGTCGTGAGTCCAGGGGGTCTCGGTCCAGGAGTCGGTCTCGCCATTCCTCTGCCTCTTCGAGGCACTCGCAGAAGCGCGATCACAGGTCGCCTTCCCCGTCCTCATCCAAGGACTCCGCCCGTCGACGGGTTGCTTGTCCCAACAAGCATTCCACACCTGAGGAATGGGATTCCTTCTGAAAGGAGGCTGTGACCGTGCTAGAGACACCGCTCATACGCCTTCGGGCTTGAGCGGTCGTCGAGGTCCTGGTCGGACGAGGATGGTCGCTCTAGACATGCCCGTTTCAGGTCCCGGTCCTCAACGCCCTCGAGACCGCGGTGCCTGCGGCGCCGAGGTCATTGAGGGACTCTCTCGAGGCTCTGCCTCCGAGTAAGTCGTTGGCGCCCAGGCTGTCGAAGGACACGCTCGGGGCTCCGCCCTCGAGGCCTTTGTCGATGCCGTCGAAGTTGTCGGCGCCTCGATCAACGCCGATTCCGTCAATGCCTTTGGAGGCTGCTTTGTTGGAGGTACCCCGTGGCACGGTGGAACCCCCCCCAGAAAGGCTCTGGCCAAGGCTAAGAATGTCTCTGTCCCTTTTTCTGTGCCCTCTTTCTGACCTCTGGATTTTATTTCTGAGGGGGATGAGGGATCTGAAGGTTTGGTTCCTGAGGATGTGCCTGATGAGGTTTTTGTCTGGTCACAGCCTGATTGAAGACCTGCGTCAGTCGCTGCAGGACGCCAGTGGCCTGGACACCCATGCTGAGTCCTCGTACCGGCGCCTTATGTTGGGGGTCACAGAATACTTGGGGTGGTCTGCGCCACCTCTGGATTTTCTGTAGGATGACCTGACGGATATCCTCGACCAAGGTCCTCCAACTGACCCGGTTCTGCCATTCCATATGGCTTTGCAAAGAAGGGTGGCTGCAGCTTGGACTGCTCCGGAGAGTCTCCCAGCAGTGAGCAAGTCTTTTCTGCGAAAATACCATCCAGCCAGTAGTGACCCCTGCTACTTGACCACGCACCCCACTCCGGAGAGTTTGGTCGTGCAGGCGGCCACGGCCCCAGCAAAGCAGGCGTCGTACCCTACCATCCCTCCTGATAGGGACGACAAGCGTTTTGATGGCTGGGCGAAGAAAGTGTTTTCTTCAGGGGGTGTGGCTTTACAGGCAGCCAACTCCTTGTGTGCCTTGTCACGTTTCACGCCAACTCTGTGGAACTGTATTTCCTTGGTGGCTGAACATATTTCCGAAGGGGAGGAACGGGATGGTTTTCTTGCTATTGTACAGGATGGCAAGGATGCCATGTGTGAGGCCGTTCAGTCGCGTTTGGACATGGCAGATTGTGTCAGCCGTTCCATGGCGGCGAGCACCGTAATACGCAGGTTTGTGTGGTTGCAGAAGTCGGGGTTTGCTCCTGACGTGCAGGCCCGGCTCCTCAACATGCCCTTTGATGGTGAACATCTTTTTGGCAGCAAGGCTGATGGGAGCCTTGAGAGGTTGCAGACCTCCAAAGCTGCAGCAAAGTCGTTGAGCGATGCAGATCGCCAAGCTCCGCCTTTTCGTCCTAGGGGACAGCAATGGAGGGGAGGTTCCTTTCAATATTATTTATCCTTTAGTAAATCGAGAGGAGCTGCAAGTCAGAGGAGCCACCGTAGCCGTGCCAGAGGTGGAAAACAGGGTACTCGAGGTGCTAAGGCCGCTCGGGCAGTTGCCCCTTTGCCCTCGGGCACTGCCGCAGCCGCTTCAGCTCCGTCATGAGGCCATGTCCCATGGTTCGCTGGTTGGGGGAAGGCTGGCGCAGCATCTTGTAGAGTGGCGTGCCATTACTTCAGATGTGTGGGTTCTGGAGATCATAGCCCACGGCTACTGTCTTCCTTTCCGGCAGAGGCCTCACAACAATCCACCAGGGAATCTCTTTGAAGAGTCTGGATCCGCTCCTTGCGCAGGAAATTCAATCCCTGCTGGAGAAAGGCGCCATAGAACTGGTGCCTGTAGCAGAGAGGAACAAGGGATGGTATTCCCCTTATTTTTTGATTTCGAAGAAAGACGGGAGATTGAGACCCATCATGGACTTGCGTGGTTTGAACAAGCTCCTCGGGAAGGACAAGTTAAAGATGGTTACTCTTTCTCTCAAGTCCTCCAGGCCCTTCAACTTCAGGACTGGTTGGTGTCTCTCGACCTCAAGGACGCTTATTTTCATGTGCCGATCCATCCAAAGCACAAGAAGTACCTGAGGTTCGTGATTGGCGATTCGCACTTTCAGTTTCGGGTCCTGTCGTTCAGATTGACCTCAGCCCCGAGGGTATTCACCAAGCTCATGGTGGTGGTGGCAGCGTATCTCAGGAAAGGGGGGATTCACTTCTACCCCTACCTGGACGATTGGTTGATCAGGGCGCACTCTCCCGAGCAAGTCCTGGATCATCTGTCCGTCACCTGCCACTACCTTCACAGGCTGGGCTTCTCCATCAACTTGAAGTCCCATTTGACGCCAACCCAGCAGCTCCAGTACATCGGAGCTGTGCTCGACACTTCCCTGGGGCAGTGTTTTCCTCCCCAGTTGAGGGCTCATCACATTCAGCAGATGGTGCACAAGTTTCAACACGCCCAGAGTCTCCTGGCGTTCGAGTTCTTGAGGTTGCTCGGTCTCATGGCATCCTGCATTCTTCTGGCCAGGTTGCGGAGGAGATCTCTGCAGTGAGCCCTCAAGATGCAGTGGTCGCAGTCCTCCGGCAGGATGTCGGACCCCGTTCAGATGCCACCCTCGGTCGCCCAGGACCCTCTGTTGTGGGCCGTCAAAGGCAATCTGATGAAGAGGGCTCCGTTTTGGCTACCCTGGCCGGAGGTGACGATCGTGACGGACGCATCCCTCACGGGATTGCGAGCTCATGCCAACGAGTTGAGTCAGCGGTCATTGATCTCCGTCGGAGTCCAGACTCCATATCAATCTGTTGGAGCTGCAGGCAGTCGGGCTTGCCCTGAAGGCTTTTCTGCCGACTGTGCGAGGAAGGAATGTCCTGATTCTGACGGACAACACAGTGGCCATGCACTACCTCAACAAAAGGTGCGGGTGGCAGGGTCACTTCCTTGTGCAGGGAGGCGATGCAGCTCTGGTTCTGGGCCATCAAGCAGGAAGTTTCGATCTCGGTAGTTCATCTGGCCGGAGACGAAAACGAGACGGCGGACGCTCTGAGCAGGCAGAGGGTGATCTCTCACGAGTGGGAGCTGGCTCAGGAGATTCTCCTGTTAGGTAGAATTCTCATCTATGGCTAATTTCCCTCACCTAGTGAGTCCCCCAGCAGCTTTGCTGGACTTCTGGAGTTTTTTTTTTTCCACTTGGTAAGAGTGAGAGCTTTTCCCTCACTCTTACCTGTGTTTTGCTATGTGTTTCTATTTGTTTTTGTGATTGTGGACTCTGAAGTACACCACTTCAGCAGCCCCCTTCTTTTTGTGTCACTCTGCACCTTCAGTGCCGTGGCACAGGGTTGTCTTTAAGACTTCCCTCGACTCCATTTCTGAGGCGACTACTGTCCCCCAGAAAAGGGTAAAGTTACCATTAACTTTACTTAGTCAATCTACCACAGATCCAGTGCAACCCATCTTCCATGGAGTACTGGATAGGGTTAACTTGTATCTCTTTTTATCTGTATCTCCTAGAGCATTGTTTCGCTCTTTCAACATTTAGACTTGGCTGGTGGCAGTGGTATCTACCCTAACTTTTCTACCGCGATTATATTAGATAAACGTGGTACTGTTCTTGGTTATTATATTAGCCTCGAACATAAACCCGCTTGACCAAATCGTCTTTCTTTTGGCTCCGGTTGGGTTTTTTTTTGCCATTTCTTTTTGTTAAAGTCCTTCTTGTGTCTTACTTTGCGCGGAAAACTAGGTTCACCTTCTTTGCTCACCGTCTTTTGGCAGGCTTTCTGTTCAGAAGCCCTCCACCAGGCGCCTGGGTGTCTAGGTGGGCTGAATGTGAGGGAGGGGTGTAGTCACCCCCGGCATAGGGTATCCTAGGAAACCCAAATCGCACTTTGTCATGATTGGCCAGGGTAGTTGTCCGGGCTGAACAACACCCCTGCTGGGTGATTGACAGCCAGGCTGTGTGAATGGGGGTTTTTCACATAAAAGGCATATCACTTGGGCTAGAAGTCAGTCGCCACTGGAACTACAAGGAACCGAAGAGAAGCAGAGAGAATGACTACGGCTGCTGCAGCTACTCCGTCCCGGTGAAGCCCTGCTGCAGTCCTGAGCTATCTTCCCTTCAACGACTTAGAGAAGATCTAGTCCGGAGTCGGCTTCCCTTGAGCTCGGTGGGGATAACCAGCTCATCTTCTAAAGCCAGAGGATCCTCGTCCTTGGTCGAAATCGCTGCACACTGCTGTAGTGGTCCGGATAGCCACCTGAAGAGCCTCTCCTGTTTTTAAGAAGCGCACCTTTAATTCCTTGTCGCTGCTGCCGGCTTCATCCCTGTGTGGTGCAGATGACCTTCAGACGTCCTCCTTCACAACGAAGCTCCAGGAATCGTGGGTCTGTGGGAAACCAACAAGAACATCTGTCAGGGCACCAGCTGCACCACTGGAACAAGGTACCGTGTTCTGTTGAAACTGGGTGAATCCCTTTTTCTTCATTTCCAAGGCTTGCCCTGGTCTTCCCTCCTTTTAACTTTTGCTTCCGAACGTTGACAATATCTATACTTTTTGGCTACGTTGAATCGTGAACTGTTTGACCGTGTGATCTTCGGCAACTGGCCCCGGTGTCTTTCGACCCTGGCTCCGGCCCTTTGACTTTTGAACTCCTGTCTTTGCGTGTTTCTTGATTCTGCCTGCCTAACCAAAATATTGCCTGTGATTTTTGTCTCCAACTCCCTCTGGGTATCTCAAGTGCTAAGTGTGTTTTTGCCCTGGTAGCATTTCATGTCACGGATTCGAGTTTGTTTAGTAGACCGAACTGTCAAAAAGTGATCGCAATTGTATTCGCGGTAACGTGTTTTGTTCATAACACCTTGAGATTTACTGTACAAAGTGAATTGGTTATTTGTAGTATATTTAACGTGTGGTTTTCATTGCAGTTTTATAGAAGTGGTGTTTATAACGAATGGTTTAAAAATAAATGTACTTATATTTTTATACCTGAAACCTTGAGTCAGTGTTTGCTTTTGTCACAGTAATTGTGGCCCCTTTTGTGTAATCTCTGCTACTGCTCATATATTCTTGAGATAAACCTGGCTGCTCCACCACTGCTACCACTCTGACATAGTACAGGCTTGTATCAAAGGTAAAACTTGTATTGCCACCTGTAGTCTTAATTGTGTGTAGTGGTCCCTAAGGGCACTGCACAGGATTCTGCCTAACGGGGGGACCCCTCAGGTGGATCTCTTCGCCTTCAGTGTCAACCGGAAGTGCGAAAGGTTCTGCTTGCGGGAATTTCCTCCAATAGGAGCCTTAGGAGACACGTTTGTGGTGGAGTGGTCATTCCCACTGCTGTACGTGTTTCCTCCAGTCCCCGTCATCCCGCAAGTGCTGCAGAGGTTACGGAGGTTTGGTTCCGGATGATCCGCATTGCTCCGGCTTGGACTCTGAGGACGTGGTACCTGGACCTTCTCGACGTGTCCATCTGCCCTCCAACGTCGTCTTCCCTACCGAGACGACCTGCTTTCACGGGAGAGGGGTCAGGTTCTCCACCCAGAGCTCAGATCCCTCAACCTTCACGCTTGGCTTCTGAAAGGTTGAGGTATAAGGATTGGGACCTCACTGAAGACATGATGGAGGTGTTGCTTTCGGCCAGACGACCGGCAACAAAGTCCCTGTACCGTTGCCGTTGGAAAAAGTTCTGCGACTGGTGCAGCGTTAAGAATGTGGATCCTTTTTCATGTGACATTCCTGTAGTTCTGTCTTTTGCTTTTGTTGGCCCACAGGGGCCTGCAAGTGGGTACTGTTAAAGGTTACCTGGCGGCGCTGTCTAGATTTAAGCGCTCGTCTGAGGAGTTTTCTTATTTTAAAATTACTTTAATTTCTCAGTTCCTCAAAGGACTCACTCATGTGTTTCCGCCAGCACCTTTCCAGGTGCCTGGTTGGGATTTGAACCTTATTCTGATATTCCTTATGGGTACTCCGCTTGAGCCTTTACATTCTTGTCCTTTGAGGCTTTTAACCCTTAAAACTGTTTTTAGTTGTGGTCACATCCGCTCGCAGAGTGAGTTGCAGACACTTTCAGTTAAGCCACCCTTCACTGTGTTTTATAAGGACAGGGTTGTCCTTAGAGTTTGTCCTTCCTTTCTTCTGAAGGTGGTGTCGGAATTTTTTGAGCCAGAAGGTGGTTGTTCCGGCATTTTATCTTCCTCCACATCCTGGTAAGGAAGAGGAGAGGCTCCATAGATTGGATCCTAGGAGAGCTTTAAGTTTCTACATTTCTCGCATGTGCCGGGTCAGAGTGGACGATCAGCTCTTTATTGGTTACGCTGGAAGGCGTTTGGGACAAGCTGTGACTAAGCAGACTTTGTCTAGATGGATTATCTTGGCAATTTCTGAAGGTTACCGCTTGGCGGGTAAGGACCCTGCGGTAGGCTTACGGGCCCATTCTACTAGGGGTATGGCTGCCTCTACTGCCCTGCAGAGGGATGTTCCTATTCATAACATCTGTGATGCAGCCACTTGGGCTTCGGTCCATACTTTTGTAAGTCACTACTCCCTCGATTCTATCCATGGGCAGGATCTGGCCTTTGGCAAAGCAGTCCTTTACTCTGCAATTTGATTGGGCTTTCTAAATTTCTATATTCTAAATTCTTTTTCCTCCTCCATACGTTGGTACTGCTTTGGGAGTCTGTCATAGATGTGGAATACGTCAGAGGACCCAATCCCCTCGAAGAACAAGTTACTCTCTTACCTGCTAACGTTCTTTCGATGGTATGGTCAGACGACGTATTCCATATCTCTCCCTCTACCTGCCCCGCTACAGAATTTCTTATGCGATTGCAGCTTACGTTTCCGCAAGGCTTTGTGGTCATACTGGCAGTGGTTTGGTGCTACACGTTCTGGGGGAAAAAAACACAACTGAGGCTACGGGCGTCGTGCATCCTACTTATAACATCCGGTGACGTCGGCTCGACGGAGGCCCTCGGACAGCATCGACGTTATTGACGCAGACGCCGAAAGATTTTCCGAAGCAGCACAGCTGTGGTGATTACTGTCATAGAAATGGAATACGTTGTCGGACCATCCCATCGAAAGAACGTTACCAGGTAAGAGTAGTAACTTGTTCTTCCAGGTGGCTCTTAGGCTCCATCACTCGTCACCGGTTGGCAAACCGACAGTTGCCTGGCCGTCCGAGAGCCCATTCGACCAGAGCGATCGCTGCAACTATGGCGTTCCTGTCTGGTGTGCCCCTGCTGGACATCTGCAGGGATGCTACGTGGAGGCTGACGCACACCTTCACGAAGTTCTACTGCGTTGACAGGGATTCCAGGGAGGAGCTCAGAGTCGGCCAAGCAGTGCTGTGCAACCTGGTCGCTTGAAGGTGAGCCTGGTGCGGAGGTAAGAGATGATTAATGTTGAGCCTTGCCACCTTCCGTGGTTGTGCATGTGTGTATGGCTATGTATTCTCTATTTATGAGCATGTGAATCCATGCCAGACCCCATGCTGGAGAGAAGGAACAAGTTACTTACCTTTAACTGTTGTTCTCCAGCATGGCTCTGGCATGGATTCACATGCAAACCCTCCCACCCTCCCCTCTGCGACTCTTCTCTTGGTCCTACGGCCACTTTACGTGCTACCAAATCTGAAGATGGCTGCCAGAGGAGGGGCTTAGGTTGAAGGCAGCCATTGGCTGGGGGCAGTATGACACAGAGACCAGTGATTGGTTGTTAGGAGAAAGACAGTTCAGAAATGAAACTGATTTTTTCTTTACCGAGGATTCCCAGCCTGACGGAATATTCATGAGCATGTGAATCCATGCCAGACCCATGCTGGAGAACAACAGTTACAGGTAAGTAACTTGTTCCTTCTTATTAGTTATTAATGTACATTAAATCAGGTAGTTAATTAGTTTCTTCCATTGGTACTACATGCACGACTTGTCCAGACATATCCATGGAGCTGTGAGGGTGAAAGCAGGGGCACAAGATTCTACATGTCTTTTCCCCATTTTTGTTGGGAGTATTTTACTCCCCATTTATAATTTTTTGGGTGTATTTGCCTATTGTTACGGAGTAAAAGTGGCTGATACCTTATCTGTAGCGCTAGTCCTTCTAATGGTGAAATGGGGATTACGGTTGGAGCCACAATTCTTCATTGGCTTGATGCTCCATTTTTTATTTGGACCTACATACACAGGTCTTTGGGTAACAAACGTTCGTCGTGCAGGTAAAGGGTGCATGCACTTATCTGGCCCATCATGATCTCTCGACTTGTTGGTCCATGGCCCTGGAAACGGCTCTGCTTTTCTGGCTTCTTTACTGCGAGAACTATTGCTTCACATTCAGGAAATGTTTTTAGTTGAAACATTCTGTGCGGTTTCCCTCTAAACTCGCCTCATTGCAGATTCGTTTTTCTGGGTTCATTGCCGTGGTGTGATGGCACACAGGAAGAACATTTAATCACCTAAATGTCCTCAATTCCCCTCCAACCACCCCCATTTCTTAAAGAGGAATGAGAAGACTCTTAAGATTATGGCTAGTAATCTGCCATTGAATTGACCTTTGAATTCATAGAACGCTCGTGAAAGCTTTTGATAGTAACCTTGATATTTCTGCAACATGATTTTCAAAGTTTATGCATACGTTAAATAAGTTAAGTGTGCACCTTGCATTTGTGTAGGGGTGTACTAAAAATAGAGCTCTTTAAGGATTCTAAGTTTCTTTCATTTTTCAGGAGACGCACCAACTTAAGTTGTTGAAGACGCTTGAAGGTCATGCTTATGGTGTTTCGTACCTTGCATGGAGCCCAGATGACAACTATCTTGTTGCTTGTGGACCAGATGACTGCTCTGAGCTCTGGTTGTGGAATGTGCAGGTATGCAGCCCTCTTAAATTACTTTTATAAGGAATGCAAATCATGTCAGTTTGGTTTATTCAGACACTTTAACACAAATTGCATCCATAGCTCAAAGATGCTTTGCATTACTTATTCAGCTTTTTGTCTTCTGCTTTGATGGCTAAGAGAAAGGGGTCATGATGAGTGGTTTAATGTGCCATTACAAATGTTACCTCCCATCTTGAATACTAAAATATATTTAGTCCTAAGGTACTTTTTAGTATTGGCTTCCAATATTGCATTGGATAGCAAGCCATTATATTATCGTCTGTTGGCAAGATCTCAACTATGCACCAAATGATGTATATGCATGCAGATTGCCTTTGTCCCTAGTTTGGTTTTTAGTGGGCTGGTGCATGCTAAAGGATTTGTATGTTGTGGCGTTGAGTAGTTCAGTACCTATGACCATTTCTTTGTGCCTTATTGCTACATAATGTCACAGTTCACATACCTGGTTTTCTCCAGTGGTGCATTTTGGATATCTGCAGTTCTATATTTGTTCTCCAGGATGTCCCTATTGAAGTCAATAGCGCATTTTCTTTTTTTATGTATCATTTTTAAAAACGCATCTTTTCTATATTTGTTAGAATAATACTTTCAATTGGAGGCATGGACTTATGACCCTTCAATGACATCAAATGAACAAAAGTAAAATGTATAGTTTAAGGTTTTTCTGGATTGTTACTTGTCGTTGAATGAAGTTTCTGCAATTAAAACATTTGGCCTTTTCAATTTGTCTTGCGTACAACTGCATTATACAGTTAAAACGTTCTAATGCATCAACCTCTCATTGTTTGGCCTCCTATGCAGATGTTTGTCAGGGTTCTAAACCCCAGAATATTTCGTTCAACTTCTGATATTCTGGAAATGACCTGTTTTAAGTAACACACTGCAAATCCATTGCTGAAGAAAACTATGAATATTATTTTGCTTACTATGTCCGCTTTTCTGCATCTTTGTAGATTATTGTCCCCAATAGAAGCCAGATCAGGTCATGTTGATAAACTATCAATTCAAAAATAAAGGTACTAGGCACCTGCTCGTTTGCTGCTACTCCTTGCCACCCTGTACCCTCCCCTATGCTCCATGTCCTCCCCTCCTGCCAGTCCGTGTGCAGATAAGAGCATATGTGGGTAGCTTAACGCTCATCCATGCTCCAAAGGATTTTTTTCATTCACCACATTTGTCACCCCTGGATCTAACCATCTCCTGCCCCCTTTTGGAATCTAGATTATATGCCTTCTAACACATTCTGTCTGAGCTTCGGGCGTGCACACTGTCAAGGTGGCCTGGCCCTTGACCACCCCTGGTCAGTCAGCATTCCCTGCAGCTTTTCTAGCAGAGCCCATGGGGTGTGCATCATGAAGGTGGGAGCTGATGTTCCCCCATAAAGATAATTTATGTACCTGTAAAAGGAGTACATTTCTCTATTTAGAGGTATCCTCGCAAGGTGACGTGTTCCTGCCAGCACACATGTTTTGGATTGGCTCTTGGGGCTGTTTAGAGCTTTTTGAGTTATGAGGCACTGATGCATAGTAACCTCAGCTTTGTCTGTTTCAAGCCCCACATGTCAATACCAGCATTGCGTCTGTAGTACCGGTTTGCACCTCCTGCAAAGTCAACCCCTGGGCCTTGCCCGAAGGCACTTCTGGGATCTCCCTCTTGCTTTACATGCCACAACATACTGATTGTCCAGTTACCCCGATCCAACCTGGAGTGATTGGAGAGGGCCTCCTTGGACACCCTCTCAATATTTACTCCAATTTCGTACACAGCTGCTCCCACATTGGTGTTAGGCAATGTTTGTATGCAGTACCCTCTGGGATCACTACACACAACTATGATTACAGGTGTAAGTAAAACCAACCTTTGGTATAAGTCTGTACCACACAGTTTTTGGTAGCGAACTGAGCAGCCAGGCTTATCTCAAGAGGGAATGTTAGCTTGTAAGGGTGTTACACAGAGGTCTACAATCACAAGTATTCAGATACTTATTTTATTACACAGTCAGTTAGAAAACATTCACTATAAGGAGGCAATCAATATCGCACAAAAATATACTACAGTGCTTCACACTATTTGGTTCTGTAACATTTAAACTAGTTTGAAGTAGGAGCAAAATGGCATTCGGAGCATTTGAAGTAGGAGCAAAAAGTCATAAGGTAGTAAAACGACTACTACAGTTACTCTTAAACAGTGCAAATAGTTGGAGTTCACCAGAGGAGTTGATTCAATGCAATAGGTAGGGCAAAGTCAATGGGCTAGAGTCTTGTATAGGTAAAAACTGTTCTGGTAGTTAAACGGAAAAGTCTTTGCCACGGTTCTCAGAAGTAGTTCGTAGAAGAAAGATTTGTATGTCGGGTCACAAGCTTACTAGGCCTGCAAGTTGCCAAGGTTTCACGCACTTTTGCAGTGAGAGGTAAATTCTCTGTCGGGTTTTCACAGTACCTTATATTGAAGAAAAAGATGTAGCTGAAGACTTCTGTTCCTGGCAGTTCCTGCAGATCTTTCTGCTCCTGAGCCTCAGTCGTGGGGACAAGAGGGAGGATGTCGGGGGACTCCTGCACTGCACGGGGATTGGTCACAAAGCTGGCAAATCTTCAATTCCGGTAGCTGTCGTCAAGCACACAAACTGGTGTCCTTCTACATGGCTATTCGGTTTCCTGCAGCACTCTGAGGAAATTGCAACCAGCTCCGAGAATGGTGTCGAGGTGCCTTACGAGTTGATTGGTCCCACCAACTCAAAGGGAGAAGTCGTCCTTGAAGGGCTTCTGTGTTGAGATGAACTTGGCGATTTGGATGGGCTTCACCATGCAAATCAACGGTCCAGGAGTTGCAGCAGCCGTCCTCTTCCAGCTCGTCTTCGGTTCTTTCGTTCCAGTGGTCGACTCTGCCTTCCAAGCCAAGAGACTCGCCTTTTAAACAGCTTCTCCCATTCATTCCAGCCTAGCTACCACTCACCCAGCAGGGGGGCTGTCCTTGCCAGACAGCCAGCCAATCAAGCCAGAGTGCATGTGGGTCGCCTAGGAGACTAAGCACAGGGAGTTTCGGGCACCTTCCTCACTTCCTGCCCACCCCAGACACTCAGGTGCCAGAGGCGGTCTTCATTCCTGAAGCCCACCAGAGGCATAGGAACAAAGGGGGCAAACCTGGTTTGGCGCGCAGAGACAAACTCGAAGGACCTTTCCAAAAAGAAATGGTGAAAAAAGACTGGGACCTGTTAAATAAAGGGGGCTCAGACGCCATCTTGGAAAATATGGCTCCCGCGAATTTTAGCTACCAGTGTTCGCGGTCACGAAAAATCATGGTAGTTTGTTGTAAAACCACTGCCACCAGCCATTTCGATTGGAAAGGGTAGCATTTGACTGCTACATGAGTTTCTAGGCATGGGGGATACTAGGTAACCCCTCCAGCACTCTATTGGAAGATAGTGTGTGCTGCGTCTAGGAATTTAAAAAGACTAGTAAAGTCCATTTAACTTTTACATTCTCTGGGAAACAGTAGTTTATCCCAGAGAAGGTGTTTAAACCGTGGGAGAGCCTAACGGGCCCTGAGGGTGCTGTGTGATACGCATGAAATGATGATGCCTATGGAGTGGTCTAAAACTCCATAATCAAAGAACACAAGAGTAAAATACACATCAAAATACATGAGTGGGGAAAAAAGGCTCACACTCTCTCCAGGTAAAAAAATCAAGTCCTCAAAATCCAGCAAAGTTGCTGGGGGTCTCTAAGGTGCAGGGAATTAGCACATTTATGAGAATTCTCCCCAACAATTGGCTGTGTGCAATATTCGCAACAGAAGACAAGGGTGAACGCATAAGAGCTTGTTAATCCCTGACTGGGATCTAGCTACAGGATTGCTGGCAGTTGTTGGGCAACATACCTCTTCACTTCAGAGTCCAGAAAATGGCAGAACAGTCTTGTCTGGAAAAAAAAAGTTCCTCACCCAGGGCCAGCAACCCAGCACTTGATAATGATGAGCAATCTGGGAAATGGAGCAACATATCTGAGCCTGCTCCCATTACCTCCGGCATTGCATGTGAACTACCTAAATCTCTTTTCCCAGACACTGGATTTCTAACCATGTGTGGACTGGCCTGGTATCTTTCCCCCTAGTGTGGGTGTCTCTGCAACTTTTGTAGCGCTCTATGGGTCAGTCCCCCTGTAATTTCCAAGCATCGAACTAGACATGCCTCTTCAGAAGTTGAAACCGATAATGGCGAATGTGTTTATGTAACTAATCCAAGGAACGCATTGCGGAGATGTTTCCCATGGCCATTTTGGTGCCTGTGGATACCCCTCTCAGTCCTTGTTGGAGACTGTTGCCTTCTACCCCAGCAATGGGACTTACACAGTTGTCTGTTCAGGGACTTTCGTTTTGGTGATATGAGCCCCCTCTGTCTCGGGACCTACAGAATACTCTGTCCTAAGGCCAAACATGGATAATGTCTGGGACACAGGTTTTCACATTGTCAGAAGGCTTTCATGAGCCGGTTGGAAGGGTTATGCAGATACTCCCCCAATCCCCAGCCCACCAGAATAGGAGGCCAGCATATTGAAACTCCACGTAGTCCAGGCCCGATTAACAGGAAATATAATGCAAACTTCAGACCGGTTTGTGCCTTTCACTTTAGTCCATAGACGTCATTTGGGGGCACCAAGGGTAGCAGTTGAGACCCCTGGTTAACTTACCTTTGACCACTGCCTCTACAACCCTTGGTGAAGGAATGCAGAGGCAGTGTGAAAGAAAAGAAAACTGGCTTAGATTACTCTCTATTTTTGGGATTCACTCTGTACATTTTGACTATGTGCTTTATATGTAAAGATGTAGCTGTGCATTAGTTTTTGTTTATATAGGCCAGACAGGGCTGCTTATTTAAAGTCATCTGGATTGTTTCATTTTGCAGCTGCCTATCATTTTGTGCAAAAATACTCCACTTTTGGATGCTCTTCAATCTCAGTAGGGTGGAGCCCTGCTGTAATATTAATTTGGAAAGTGCAGGCATGCCTGTGTTGGAGTAGTTTAACTCACTGAGATATCCAATTGCAGCATCATGCTGTTTGATCAATTGTGCAGATAAAAAGGAACATTTATTACATGCCCTCTCCTGTCCACTTCACTCCTTTTAAGTTCAAAGTATAGCACTATTATCAGGTTTACTAGTCTGCCATGGCACATTCCTCCTGCTCATAAGCACTATAAGCGGGAGGAAATAATAGTTATATCAATAAATGTAACCTCCAAAGCCAATGTATTTCTAAATGCTGTGGTGTGCACATTTAAGGAGAAATAGCTGCTAGGATAGCTCAGTGAGTTATGTGCTCACCGCTCAAATCGTTCTGCAAGTCAGAAGTTTGAATCCTAGCAATGTCTGCTCAACCATACGTACCGTTCACCATATAGCTCAGCCATGTATGGTAAATGTCATATGTTCAGTGGCATATTGGAGTACGAGTGGGGTCCTCTTGATGTCCCATGTACGGATTGTGGGTTCCCTTTCCGTTTTAATAGCTCTTGGATTCAAATTTGATTTGGGGAGCATGCTTCTACAAACTTGACATTGAGTATTTCTGTGGTAAAAAGAAATAAAAAGGGTTCTTTGAATATAGAATGCATGGTTTTGTCAGTTGTCGCACTCTGAAACACTTGTGTACGAGCACGATATAAATAAATCATTTCATTTTGGCTGTTCCTCTGACTTTACCAGGTGCATGAGGCATTAACTGACATTGTATGGAATTACTGAACATTTGATGATGCGCTTGGCATATGAAAGAAGGAACTGAATATTGTGACGAATTTGAGGATGTTGTCTCTTATCCCCTAGGGGGAGGCCTTTCCCATGGGTCTAGGTTGGTGTGTCCAGTGTAATAGTTCCCTTTGGGGTGCTTTACCGAGGGAGGATCACATGGGGGAAGGAATCACTCTATGGGATCGGGGATGGCCATTATCGTGAAACGCAGTATGACCAATACATTCAACCCCGTTTCCAACCCTAAATCCTCCTTCCCTTCAGATGGAGCCAATGTGTTTTGTTAAGTCACTCAACCTAACATACATGACAAGACTGAAAGACCAGAAAGTACAAAGTATCATGCATATCGTTTTCAAACTGGTACTATGACGAAGATGATGACCGTGAGTCCAAGGATCTTCTCTCTAGAGAAGCGGAGTGAGAGGTCTAGCTTCTCATCGCAAGTGATTGGTCCAAAGCAGTGCAGCGATCTTACGCGGGAGTTTGAAAGCAACTCGACTGGGACACGAAGGAGAGAGCCAGAGTGATCCTTGAGGAGGAACAGTGGGAGCTGTGCAAAGGAGCAGCTGATGCGATCCGCAAGGGAAGCAGCAACTAGAGGAAAAGGAGAACTCGCATATCCATCACGAGAAGACAATTCTGGCTACTGCTGAGTGAATCCTCCGAATGCCTCAGGCAAAGTGTAAGAGAAGAACGCGCAGCCGGGAAGAGTCTGAAGACTGCAGAGCAACTGCAGACCCTGCTGTATACCTGAAAAAAACAAAGCCTCCGGAAGGGACGCAGCTGCCCGGGAACCCCTGATGCCTACGAGAAAGAAGCAAACGGGCACGCAAGGGTCTGGGAAGCAACGTGGAGATTCCAGAAGCTCGGAGAAGAGGGTCTGAACTCTGAAGTAAAGCAGGAAGAGTTGTACTCTTGACAGGGCAGTAAATCAAAGGATCAAGGACCCACACCTATGCGAGACAGTAAAGTATAAAGTGGCGAAGCCTAAGGTGGTCTGGAACTCTGTGAGAAAGAGACACAGTCCATGTGAATATACTGACTTGGCAGGAGAGTGAACCAAGCAATTTTGTGTCTGGGACCCACACCCATATGAGAGATTGGAAAGAGGGTCAAGAATCCTAGAACTGGTAAAAGCAATCCTACGCTTGCTAGCGACCTGTGCCAAATTGATAGGATAAAGAAGCGTAAACACTAGGTAGATCCCCTACTCGCCAGAAAAAAAAACGTCTTCCCCTTTAAATTTGGAGGCGCGCAGGTGCAGCCCTGGGGGCATGCGCTGCCCAGACTCCGCCCTCCGGTGCCACACCTCAGTCCCCTTTTCCGGGTCGACTGGAATAGGCCGAATTCACCAGCGCTCCTGGGTTTGGCTTTGGCCTTGTAATTCCACGCATGGATACTTCTTTGTCTTTTTATCATTCAGGTACTCTGTCCTCAGGCGTTGCGCTCCTCCCGGCGCATGTCTTGCAGGGTTCAGCGTGTGTCCCTCCTGCGACTGGCTCTTCCCAACCAAAGACACCCCACACCCTCTGCCTACTGTGCCTTGGCCCTGACCACGGTTGGCAAGCTTGTACCGCGTGCAATGGGCTTTCCTTGAGGTCTTTGAAGAACAGACTGGCCGGGTGGAAGGAGCTCTTCTACAGATCGCTTACAGAGGACCTAAAGGACTTAGTCTATCATCGATCCAGTCTATCATTGATCCAAGCCAAGTTAGGGCTGTTCTGTTCCAGTGCGCCCGCAAAGGGAGACTCCTTCCCAAGGAGTCGCCTGCGCAGGAGGGACCGCCCAGGTCCTCCTACCAGCATAAGTACTGAGGCTGTATCAGCTACCAGCTGAGAAGATGCTGAGGGATCTACAGATCCTCCCGGTGAGGGTGTTGAGGGACCAGAAGGTTCTTTTACCGGGGCTTCGCCCTAGTACCGGCAGTATGTCAGAGGGGGCGCCTTTATGCAGTTCTACCGGCAGATCCGCCGAGGGCGTAACGCCTTCAGGGCCTAGGCCTGAGGAACTTGGTAGGCCCCATGATCCACACTCAAGAGTCCTGGACGAGGTGGGCCCAGTGAGCTGAGCAACACGACGCAGGCATGTGGAAGGCAGCTCAAAAAGATGACCGCCCCTCCAGGAAAGGCAGGCGGAGGACCGTGTGTCATGGTGGGACTGGTGTCAATCAGGTATGTGGCCTACAGCTTATTCCTTTGCGCAAGGTAGGTTCCTGCTGCGTCCATATGGGCAGGGCTCGCAACGGCTCCAGCAACCACCTGCTACCCCGTCAATATAGTTTACCACCAATACCGCCTGTGAGAACAGGTTCTGTGAAAAGTTCCTTGGGCTCATAAAATCTCTGCAGATTGGAGTCATTTTCGGGGACGCCAACAAGGACTTGCTCCCTCCAATTGTCCCTCCGGCACCTCAGGCCCCAGCACAGGCTCCTCCGGTCCCGGTTCAGCCTAAGCGGCTCGTTCCGGGCCGCCAGCCGAATGCACAGGCGGTTCCGTACCAGCCTCCGCCGCAGCCTCTGGCTCTGGTCCCCGTTTCAAGTCCCCGGCTTCTAGCACTCCCCCTCCGGTTCCAGACACTCCAGTTCCGCAGGGGGACACGGATGAGGATGATGATGAGGAGGAGGATGATGATGAGGAGGATGAGGAGGAGGAGGATGATACCGACATGCCGTCTTCAACCAAAGCCTTCCACGAAAGACTGGCAGGGTTGGCAGAGTACTAGGGTCTTCCTCAGCCCGAGATCAAGCGACCAGCAGTGGGGGGGGGTCCTCGCAGAAGTCCTCACGCTACGTCCCGTTGCCAGAACAGGGATCCGATGCAGAAGGAGTTAGTGGCCTTGGCCAAGAAGGGTTGGCTCAAGCCCTACTGAGCCCAGCCGGTGAATAAACGCCTGGACGCCAAGTACATGCAGTTGTAGGGGGATACACTCTTGCTATTGGCCCATCCACAACCGCACTCCTCTGTGATAGCTGCTGCATCACTGAACTCCAAGCCTCAGTCGTCCTCAGCCTCCTCCTCTGCAGCGCTGCTAGGCAAGGAGATGATCTTGGAGGCATACCGGAAGAAGCTTAATTACAACGCGTCCTTGCACCTGCGTCAAGCCAACGCGGATGCCACGGTGGCAGCCGTTAACCAGAGCTGATTGCCTCCCAAAGCTTCCAGCTCAGAACCAATCACGATTCAAGGCGGGATTGGCAGAGGCCAAAATCGTGACGCAGGACATCATGGAGTCCTCCGTGGCCCACATCGACACCTCTGGTCGTCCCATCTGTATTGCCATGGACATGCGAGAATGACATGGCTCCATGCTACAAAATTCAACCCAGATGTCCAGGAACGCATACTGGATCTTTGTTTGAAGGGGGTGGCCTCTTCCACTCCACAACGGACGACGAGCTGAATAAAAAGAAAAACAGCTCTCGGCCAAGTCTTTATCCATTCTTTATTTTGTTCAACATAACTTTTTATTGACATTTTGAACTTATGACATTACATCAGACATTGAGTGGCATAGTAATTTACTAGTGGGGGGGATGCATGTCCTAGACTGGGCGACTCAGTCCGGGGTGAGAGGGGATGGTGGTAGTGCTGCTGCTTTAGTGACTCATCGTCCCTCGGATTAACCCAGCCAGTGTGTGAGCGGGGGCCTACGGGAGAGGGTTGGGAACTGTGCTTAAGTCCATAAATGGGGCCCAGATATTCTGGAATGGGGTCAGATTTCCTGGTCGGAGAGCTGTTATTTTCTCTGCGACGACCGTGTCCCAGCATTTTGGCCACCATAGCGGGATTGATGGTCCTGTAGGGTTCTTCCAGAGCCGTGCTAATGTGATTTTCGGCGCTGTTAGGAAGTGAGCTATGTGGCGTGTTAAGGGGAACTCTACGTCCCCTGTGTCCACCAGCAGAATGATCCCTGGGTCCCAGGGGATTGTGAGGCCTTTGATTGCTTTAAATGTGGTCTAGTACTTCTCTCCAGTATTTTGTTGCTTGGGGACATGTCCATAGCATGTGAAACAGAGTACCTTCTGCTTTGCAGCCCCCCCGCAGTCCGGTGGAATGTTTGGATTGGCTTTGTGTAACTGTGTCGGTGTGAGGTATCTGTAACAAATCTTGTAACCGCATTCTCTGTTGGTGATCCACTGTATGCTTTTATGGGTTCTTGCCCAAATCTTGTTCCAGGTTTCCTCCTCTATCGGTCGCCCCAGGTCTTTCTCCCAATTGGTCATGTATCTCTTTGATTGTGGGGTCATGCTGATCTAGAAGCCAGTATAGTGTGGAGACCTCACCTCTGGGAGGCACCAATGTTCATGTTAGCTCTAGTGCTGTGAGACCTCTGGATCCCCTTTCCTTGACTACTCTTTGAGATATCCAGTGTCGTATCTGGGAGTATCTGAACCGTTCTCTCTCTGGAACTTTGAATTTGGTCTTGTACTCTTCGAACATGAGTGGGTTGCCTCCTTCTAAGAAGTTGGAGATTGTTCGGAGGCCCCCTTCTTGCCATGTGGCAAAGCTCTGAAGTTGGAGGCCAGGTGAGAAGTCTGTGTTGCCCCATAACGGTGTCAAAGGGCCCAGAGTTCCTGTGCATCCCCATTTTCGTGCTGCTGTTTTCCAGTTTATCACTGTGTTGTGTGTTGCTTTTAGGGGTCCTGTGTTTGGCTGGTTTTTTGACCCCTGGATGTTTGGGAGGTAGATTAGGGGAGATTTGCACCATGCTTCTTCTATTTGTTACCAGTATGGTGGATCTGATGCTTGTGCCAATGTGAATGCGTGGGCTAGTTCCGCTGGTCTGTACCTGGCCACTTCTGGCACCCCCAGCCCACCTGCGTTGCTGTTTCGAGTCATGATTTGCTTTGCTATCCCAGCCCTCAGACCACCCTCTCCCCCCCACCCCCCCAACTCGGATGAATTTCAGTGTGGATCTTTGTAGGTCGGTTAGCTCGTTCTCTGGGATGTACACTGGTAGTGTGAAGCAGTGGTAAATTAATCTGGCGTCCAGTTGCATTTTTATTGCTGCAACCCTGCCCAGCCATGAGATCTCTTGCTTGTTCCAGTGGTGTATGTCCCTTTTCAGTTCTCCGAATAGTTGCAGGAAGTTGCTTTTGGTATGTTTGTGCATGATTTTTGGGAATGCGGACCCCTAGGTATTGGATTGCTTCTTTGGCCCCTGGAATCAGGGATTTGTGGTAGTTAGTCTTCCTGCTTCTTTGTGGTGGTGTTTGCTCATGCGGCTGCTTTGTCATAGTTCACCATGAATCCTGATGCTGTTCCAAACTCTTCTAGCTCGTCTTGCAGGTGGTCTAGGGAAGTGTTTGGTCGCCTTATTGTTAGGAGAACAACATCGGCGTATAGTGCTGCTTTGTATTCCCTGCCACCCACTGTGATTTCTTGTATGTCCAGGTTTTGCCTAATCCTTCCAGTGAAGGCTTCCATAGATGGGACGAATACCATGGGGGAGAGAGGGCAACCCTGACGTGTTACCCGGGTGATGGGTATGTTTTCGGATCTCCTCCCGTTCACCCGCAGCTGGGTCGTTGGGGAATGGTAGTTCACCATTATCCATGGAGTGAAATTGTGGCTAAAACCCAGGTGTTAGAGTGTGCTCTTGATGTAGTCCCAGCCTACAAGGTCGAACGCTTTGTGTGCATCTAGGGATATGACCAGGAGTTCTTCCTTCCGCCGTGTAGTGCTCTCCATAAGATCTAGTGTTCTTCTAATGTTTTCAAATGTGCCCCTCCCGGGGTTGAACCCAGTTTGGTCCCTGTATCAGGTCTGGGAGTATCCTTCTCAGTCTAGCGGCCAGGACTTTGGAGTCGATCTTCCCATCTATGTTCATTAGTGTTATCGGTCTGTAGGAGGTTAACTGCTTTGGGTCTTTCCCCGGTTTGTGGACTAATATGGTGTGTGATTGCCCCATAGATTTAGTGACCTTCCCGGATTCTAGGAATGAGTTAAATACTCGGGTGAGCGATGGAGCTAGTGTTTGCGCATAGGATTTTAAGAACTTCGCCGTTAGTCCGTCGGGACCTGGGGTGGTATTCTTCAGGGACTTGATAGCCTCCATAACTTACTCTGATATTGGGGTTTCAAAGTGCTAGAGTTAGTGTTTCATGTTGGACGCTATGAATGCTTGCAAGTACTGCTTGATGTGGTTTTGGTCCCCGGGTTGAGTAGGCGGCCCGGACATAATCGTTTTGTGGTGGGTTAGGAGGGCACTCATTTTTCCTGTCTGTATCGAGTTATGCCATCTTCCCCGGTAATGCAGAGTATATTATTCCTTTTGTGTATTTGTTGCAGCTTGTGGGCTAGTATGCGGTTTGCCTTGTTAATTTTGCAGTAATAAAACAGTTTTTTGTATGCCAGGGATTTCGCTGATCTATCCGCCCAGTGGATTTCTAGTGCGGTTCTTGCTTTCCGCAGCTCTCTAGTTTCCTAGAATGATGATTCTTTAGTCTCTGCTCTATCTCTGAGACTTTTAGCTCTAGGGCAGATGATTGGATTCTGGAAATCCTGTAGTGTTCTGCTGCTGCACTGATTAAAGTCCCCCTAATTACTGGTTTCATGGCTTCCCATACAGTTTCAGTGGGTGTCTGAGGTTGTGTTTTCCTTGAAGTAATTGGTGTCTCTCTCACCTCTGATTTAACTAGTTCGCTAGGAGGATGGGATCATTTAGCTTCCAGTACCTCGGGGGTGGTGCTGGTAACCCAGATATTGTTAGATCTGCTGATACCAGGGCATGGTCTGAAATCATCCGGGTGTGGATTTGGATGTTCTCCAGTAGATTGATCCGGGAATGGCCTTTATGGGCGCTAGAGTAGAACGTGTAGTCCCTGGCCCCGCTGTTCGCGAGCCTCCATGTGTCTATTGTTTCTGTGCCGCGCATTAGTTTGGCGAGGGTTAAGGCTTGTATGTAATCTGGATTGGATAGTGGAAGGATTTTATCTACTAGGGGGTCCGGGACCATGTTAAAGTCCCCTCCCATGAGAAGATACCCTGTGGTGAATGTTGCCAGTACTGGGATTAGTTTCTGTAAGAATTTGTCTGGGTCCTTAATGGGACAGTAAATCCCTGCTATAGTGATTGGTTGTTCTGAGATACATCCCTTTACCAGGATGTATCTGCCTTCTGGGTCTCTTTCACTGTGGGGTCATGGAGTGGGAAATTGTTGCTTCGTAGTATAGCTACCCCCGCTTCTTTTCCCCTGATGATGCGAAGTAGGCCTGTTTAAATCGCCTACGTTTCAGGCGGTGCTCGTCGCTCGCTAAAAGGTGGGTCTCTTGGATAATTACCACGTCGCCTTCTAGGCTGTTGAGCCTGCATTCTACTGATTTGCGTTTTCTTGGTGAGTTGAGGCCACCCACATTCCAAGTAAGAATGCAGATGTGGTGGCGCCTTTGTGAGCGCCTTTATTCCGGGCTTTGGGTGAATATTTGGCGGGCCCCTTTTGGTGAATGTCTCTGGGTCTGAGTATGTCTGAGTTGTATCGCTGTTTTCCTTCCTAGGGGCTAACGGGCACCAATTTCTCCCCCCACCCCATCCTCCCTGATTGTGGGTATTCCACGGAGGCGAATGTTTGTTCTGGAGCGGTTTTCTGCATCCTCTTGCTTGAGCTCCAGTAGGTCTCATTTCGTTTCCAGGGCTACGATTATGTCCAGGTTTCTTTCCAAGTCGAAGGCATGTTCGCATATGGTATTTTCCAGGTCCCCCCTGTGCGTCGTTCAACCTCTGCCACCCTTTTGTCAAGCGCTGTGATTTTCTTTGTGACCTCTTCGGTCCCCCTTTGGATCTCTCTTGTTATTGCTGCTAGTAGGTCTTTGAGGTCAGACTTTGTTGCTGACTGTGTAACTTCAGTCCCTTAGGGGTGATGGCTACTTCAGCGGCGAGGTCCGGTATATGTTCGGGTTTCTTTAACTTTTCAGATGTGGGGTTGCCCATCATGATCGTAATGTCCATTTGCTTCGTTGTCTTGCCACTTTTTGCCATGGCTGTAGTGCTGTTTTTCTGGCTCTGATCACAGCCCACTGTAGTGCTTGTTTGCCCTCCGGGGTAGTACGTGGGAGGGAGCTTCTATTTCTGGTTGTGTTCTGGCTTCTAGCTGCTTGGACTTAACATGCTACTGTGGACTCTGTCCCACTGTGCGTTGGTGCCCCTTTACCCCGGAATTCAATGGCTCTGGGGTTGCTTGTTTCTAGGCTGCCTCTGTGGCTGTTTGTGGGTTGAGAGGTGCTTTTTTGTAGAGATGCGGCCGATGGAGGAAGCGGTGTGTTGGCAGGGCTACTTGCACCTTGAGGAACTTATGGGCACTACTCTCCTGGCGAGTTAGTGGTTTGTCCTGGTGGCGTTGGTTTGGCTGGGGGATCTTTCAGCTCCCCTCATCAGTGTGGGCTGATTCAGAGCCCTCCTCTGTGGGGTGAGCAGCGCCTCCTTGGATGGCTTTGCCTCTTCTCCTCCGCCTGGAGCGCGTCTGTTGGTGGCGCGTGGTAAGATGGGCCCCTGTTGCGAGGCAGCGGTTGGGATGTTATTGAGTGTTCCCTTGTTGACCGGGGATGGGGGGGGGGCTAGGCGCTGGGTTTTATTAGCTTCTCAGAGGGCCTTGTGTGGTGGCTGCTCGCTCTTGCCCCCACCCCTCCAGCATTTGTCACTGTGTGTCGAGCTGCTGGGCGCTGGCTGCGGCTACTCCAGTATCTGGTAGGGACCCCCCAGGATGCTGTCTAGATCCTCACGGTCGGTGAGGTGAGGCCCCGCTGGCCTGCGCTTACCTGCTCTTTTGTAGATTGCAGCTTCCCTGTGCGTCGATGGCAGACAGTCTGTTGGTCCTTCCGTTCCACGTCCGGATGGGAGCCCTCTGCCGGATGTGTCAGCACTGAGGAGTGCAGGTGCTGCTGGGGTTACTCGCTACAGTGGGTCCATGATCTCCGCTACTTGGGATGATGCCTTCTCGTGGGTGAGCTTTGGTGCTTCCTCAATGGGAGAGGCGCCATGCTCACCCCATTGGTCGTTGGTTGGGGTCAGTTGTTGGTGCTGGGACTGGGAGTTGATGCATTTTACTTTTCCTCTGGGACGTTGACATTGGGCTTGGTACTCACTGGATCTGTTTCATAAGCATTGTGCTCCCCCGCCGCAGCTAGTCAGGTGCTCAGGATAGTGGTGCTGCCTCTGCTCCTCCGTGTCTCGTGCCCCCTGTTGAGCGCCGCACCATGACGCCCACCATTTTTGTTTCAGTCCCGATGGCCGAATGCGATGTTTTCACTGTGATAGCTGAGTGTTGGGGCTGTTCTGAGCATGTCGGAGCACCGCGTTAGGTGCAGGAGAGCTTCCGCTCCATCTTATGCTGTTTGGGCTTTTAACAGAGGAAATTCCGCTCATAAATCTGCTCGAGCGATGGGTCAAGCCAGGAGCTTTCAAGGAGCCATGCTGTTCATGTCGGCTCCAGGCCACACACCCCCGTCTTTATCCATTCTTACAAAACTACTCCCAAACTGTACACCCAGCCACAGCAGCGCTCTGATAAGGGGCATACATATGGAGGGTTCTGCAGCTTCCAAGAGCGGAGGTCCAGGCAGCCTGACCGTTCGCCGTCCCAGCATCAGCGCAAGCAACAAAAGAGGGGGGGGGTGGTAGTAAGGGCTGTTTCCAGTCCCCTTCTGCCGCAGCAGCCTCAGAGGGAAAGAAAGCATGACACGCTTCTCCGGGTCCACGTATCTCCAGTGCGGGACAGGCTTGCTCTCCATGCACACTTTTGGCGCCAGTGTTTCGCGGACCTCTGCATCGTCTTGGTAGTCTCCACAGGCTACCGCCTCCCTATCCCAGCCTCTCCGCCCTCTTCCCCTCCACTTCCACAGGTTGGGACAGCTACTGTTTTGGCAGAGATCCGGTTGCTCTTCGAGAGCCAGGTAGTGGAGGAAGTCCCAGCCTCCCAGCAAGGCTTGGGCTTTTACTCCGGGATTTTTGCGCTTCAGAAAAAGAACCAACTCGGCCTGAGAGTTGCGCTGGACCTTTCCACCCTCAACCTCTCCCTACTGCTACAAGAATTCAGTATGGTTATGCCAGCTTTGATAACGGAGACATTGTGCAAAGGAGACTGGATCTGCTCCCTGGATCTGAAGGACGAGTACCTACACGTCCTGATATGGCAGCCTCATCGTTCCTTTCTACGATTCAAGGTTCATGGGCTACCATTTCCAATACAAGGTATTCCCTTTCGGCCTCAACTCGGCCCCCAGGGTCTTTACCAGGCTGATGAACATGGTGGCGGCCCTTCTCCGGTAGCAAGGCCCCCACATTTACCTGTATCTGGTCGACTGGCTCGTCAGGGCTACATCTCCGGAAGCAGTGCACCATATATCCCACGCTCTCATGAACACACTGCACAAGCTGGGTTTTTCGCTCAACCTCAACTGTCCTCCTTGGGCCTCATTTGGGACACATGCTCTGAGAGTTTTTCCCCCTCAGAGGACAAGATCACGGCACTCAAGAGCCACGGCGCACTTCCTCAGCAGAGAAGTGACCTCGGCCTGGTGATGCCAACACCTACTGGGTCTCATGGCAGCAATCCTCTTGGCCGTCCCCCACACGAGACTCAGGATGAGGAGGATACAGTTGCACGTTGCAGCATCTTGGAACCAGGAACGGGGCCATCAGTCAGATGATCAACATTCCTCCGTCACTTCACCCAGACCTCACATGGTGGTCCAGGGACTACAACCTGCGGACGGGCAAGCCTTTCCGGCAACCGACACCACAGGTCACCATCACCACGGAGTCCTCTTTCGGGGGTTAGGGGGGCCACCGTGGGCAACCACTGCGTCCATGGCATCTGGACCCGGCAGGAGTACCACATCAATTGGCTGGAACTGAAGGCCATCTGGCTGGCGCTCGGGGCCTTCCTTCCGGTTATCGAGGGCAAGGTTGTCCTCATTCAGACAACTCAACCAGCATGTTCGAGGGGATTGGGTCCTCCGACGTATTCCATATCTATGACAGGTAATGTCCACAGCTGTGCTGCTTCGGAAAATCTTTGGCGTCTGCGTCGATGACGTCGATGCGCCGTCCCCGAGGACCTCCTCCGACGTCACCCGATGTGATAAGTAGGACGCACGACGCCCATAGCCTCAGTTCCGTTTTTTCCGCGAACGTGAATCTTGGTACGCCTCGACTCGTTGGAGTTGCTGTTTTCTATTCTCGGTTCGTTGAACCTGTTCGGTTTGTTGTGAAAGACCTGTTTGTGGCGATGTCTTTCTCATCATCGACCCCGCGTCCGGGCTTCAAGAACTGCGGGGACTGTGGGTACAAGATGTCGGTCACAGACTCGCACGACGCCTGCCTCTGGTGCCTCGGGGAGGCCTACGATATGGACGACTGTGTCGACTGCCAGTCGCTCACTGCTAACGCCTTGCGGGAACGCAAGAAGAAGCTGTCGGTAGGACGGGTGTCTAAGCCCCAGAAGTCGAGGTCTGCGGGGCTTTTGACCGATGACTCGAGGGGTGACTCCGCGTCATCGTACGAAGTCCAGTGGGTTTCCTTCCAGGAGTCGGTCTCGCCACTCCTCCACCTCTTCTAGGCATTCCAGGAAGCACCGGCATAGGTCGCCTTCCCAGTCCTCTTCCGAGGACTCCGCCCGTCGGCGGGTCGCTTATCCCTCCATGCAAGCGACACCAGAGGAATGGGCTTCCTTCGGGAAGCAGATGCTAGCGATTCTGGAATCGCAGGGCACCGGTCCGTCCGCGCCTCCTAGTGGGGTCGGTCGGCACCGGTCGAGAGACACCGCCCGTACGCCTTCGGGCTCGGGTGGTCGGCACGGCTCGCAGGAGAGGTCCCGCTTGGACAAGGGTAGCCGTTCTCGCCATGCCCGTTCCAGGTCCCGGTCCTCGACGCGCTCGAGAACGCGTGATCCTGTGCCGTCTTCGAAGAAGACGTCGACGCCTGTGGTGCCGAGGTCGACTATTTCTCTCGAGGCTCCGCCTCCGAGGGGGTCGTCGGCGCCCAGGTTGTCGAGAGACACACTCGGAGCTCCGGCTTCGAGGACTGTGTCGATGCTGGCGGCGCTGCAGCTGACGTCAACGCCTTTTCTGTCGGCGCCGACTCGTTCGGCGCCCTCTACGCCTTTTGAAGCGGTGGTGTCGGAGGGGCCCCGTGGCACGGGGTCTGCCCCTAGAAAAGCTATGGCTAAGGTCTGGCACTGCTTTGGTCTGCAGAGGTCTTCCTCTCCCCGCCTGGAGTACATTTCAGAGGGTGATGAAGGCTCTGATAGCGGCCTGGTTCCGGTTCCAGATGACCTTATCTCGGGCCATAGCCAGTTTGATGACCTGAGGCAGTCGCTGCATGATGCCAGTGGACTGGACACCTCTCCGGAGGTGGAGTTTTGTCGGCCGGAGCCTGGCACTCATGCCGAATCTTCATATCGGCGCCTTATGTCTCGGGTTACCGAGTACTTGGGTTGGTCAGCTCCCCCAGGGGAGTTCGTTCAGGATGATCTCACGGACATCCTTGATCTCGGTCCACCCACTGACCCGGATTTGCCTTTTCATATGGCTCTACAGAGCAGGGTGGCGATGGCTTGGACTGCTCCGGAGAGTCTCCCGGCAGTGGGCAAGTCTTTGTCGCGAAAATACCGTCCAGCCAGTAGTGACCCCTGCTACTTGTCTAGGCACCCCACTCCGGAGAGTTTGGTGGTGCAGGCGGCTACGGCCCCGGCAAAGCGGGTGTCGTATCCTACCATCCCTCCGGATAGGGACGACAAACGTTTTGACGGCTGGGCGAAGAAAGTGTTTTCTTCGGGGGGGTAATGGCGCTTCAGGCGGCCAACTCCATATGTGCCTTGTCTCGTTTCACACACACTCTGTGGAACTGTGTTGCTTTAGCGGCTGATCATATTCCCAAAGGGGACGAACGGGATGGTTTCCTTGCTATGGTTCAGGATGGCAAGGATGCTATGTGTGAGGCCGTTCAGTCGGGTTTGGACTTGGCGGATTGTGTCAGCCGGTCCATGGCGGCGAGCACCGTAATGCGCAGGTTTGCGTGGTTGCAGAAGTCTGGGTTCGCTCCTGATGTGCAGTCCCGGCTCCTCAACATGCTTTTTGACGGTGAACACCTTTTTGGCAGCAAGGCTGACGAGAGCCTTGAGAGGTTGCAGACCTCCAAAGCTGCAGCGAAATCGTTGGGCGCTGCAGTTCGCCAACCTCAGCCTTTTCGTCCTAGAGGGAGGGGGGGTTCCTTTCGCTATTGCTCGTCCTTTAGTAAAGCGAGAGGAGCTAGCAGTCAAAGAGGCCATCGTAAGAGTGCCAGAGGTGGAAACAAAGGTACTCGAGGTGCCAAGGCCGCTCGGGCAGTTGCCTCCTTGCCTTCAGGCAACGCCGCAGCCGCTACCACTCAGTCATGAGGCCAGGTCCCATGGTTCGCCGGTTGGGGGAAGGCTGGCGCAGCATCTTGTAGAGTGGCAAGCCATTACTTCGGATGTGTGGGTTCTGGAGATCATAACCCATGGCTACTGTCTTCCTTTTCTGCAGAGGACTCACGACAATCCGTCAGGGAACCTCTTTGAAGAGTCCGGATCCGCTCCTTGCGCAGGAAATTCAAGCCCTGCTGGAGAAAGGCGCCATAGAACTGGTGCCTATAGCGGAGAGGAACAAGGGATGGTATTCCCCCCCCTTTTTTTTATTTCAAAGAAAGACCGGGGATTGAGACCCATCATGGACTTGCGCGGTTTGAACAAACTCCTCAGGAAGGACAAGTTCAAGATGGTGACTCTTTCTCAAGTCCTCCAGGCCCTTCAACTTCAGGACTGGTTGGTGTCTCTCGACCTCAAGGATGCTTACTTCCACGTGCCGATCCATCCCAAGCACAAGAAGTACCTGAGGTTCGCGGTTGGCGACTCGCACTTTCAGTTTCGGGTCCTGCCGTTCGGATTGACCTCCGCCCGAGGGTTTTCACCAAGCTCATGGTGGTGGTGGCAGCGCATCTCAGGAAAGGGGGGGATTCACGACTACCCCTACCTGGACGATTGGTTGATCAGGAGGAGCACTCCCGAGCAAGACCTGGATCATCTGTCCATCACCTACCACTCCCTTCACAGGCTGGGCTTCTCCCTCAATTTATAGAAGTCCCATTTGACACCAACGCAGCGGCTCCAGTACATCGGAGCAGTGCTCGACACGTCCCTGGGGCAGTGTTTTCCTCCCCAGGTGAGGGCTCTTCACATTCAGCAGACGGTGCACAAGTTTCAGCTTGCCCAGAATCTCCCAGGGTCCGATTTCTTGAGACTGCTCGGCCTCATGGCATCCTGCATTCTTCTGGTGCCAGAAGCTCGTCTGCGGATGAGATCTTTGCAGTGGGCACTCAAGCTCCAGTGGTCTCAGTCCTCCGGCAGGCTGTCGGACCCTGTTCAGGTGCCGCCCTCGGTAGCCTGGGACCTTCTGTGGTGGGTCGTCGAGGGCAATCTGATGAAGGGGGCCCCATTTTGGCTGCCCTGGCCAGAGGTGATGATCGTGACGGACGCATCCCTCACGGGATGGGGAGCTCAGGCCAACGAGTTGACAGTCAGCGGTCGTTGGTCTCCAGCTGAGTCCAGACTCCATATCAATCTGTTGGAGCTGAGGGCCGTCAGGCTAGCCCTGAAGGCTTTTCTGCCGACTGTGCGCGGAAAGAGTGTCCTGATTCTAACGGACAACACGGTGGCCATGCACTACCTCAACAAAAAGGGGGGAGCAGGGTCACTTCCGCTGTGCAAGGAGGCGATGCAGCTCGAATTCTGGGCCATCCAGCAGGAGGTTTCGATCTCGGCTGTTCATCTAGCCGGAGACGACAACGAGACGGCGGACGCTCTGAGCAGGCAGAGCTCGATCTCTCACGAGTGGGAGCTGGCTCAGGAGATTCTCCTGTAGATCTTCGCCCTTTGGGGGACCCCTCAAGTGGATCTCTTTGCCTCCAGTGTCAACCGGAAGTGCGAAAGGTTTTGCTCGCGGGAATTTCCTCCAAAAGGAGCCTTAGGAAACGCGTTTGTGGTGGAGTGGTCATTCCCACTGCTGTATGCGTTTTCTCCAGTCCCCGTCATCCCGCAAGTGCTGTGGAGGTTACGGAGGTTTGGCTCCCGGATGATCCTCATTGCTCCGGCGTGGGCCCGCAGGACGTGGTACTCGGACCTTCTAGACTTGTCCATCTGCCCTCCACGTCGTCTTCCCTACCGAGACGATCTGCTCTCACGGGAGGGGGGGGGGGGGGGTCAGGTTCTCCATCCAGAGGTCAGATCCCTCAATCTTCACGCTTGGCTTCAGAAAGGTTGAGGTATGAGTATTGGGACCTCCCTGAAGACTTGCTGGAGATGTTGCTCTCGGCCAGGCGGCCGGCAACAAAATCTCTGTACCGTTGCCGTTGGAGGAAGTTCTGCGACTGGTGCAGAGTTCAGAATGTGGATCCTTTTGAATGTGACATTCCCATGGTTCTGTCTTTTTTGTTTTCTTTGGCCCACAGGGGGTTGCAAGTGGGGACCATTAAAGGTTACCTGGCGGCGCTGTCCATATTTAAGCGCTTGTCTGAAGAATGTTCCTATTTTAAGATTCCTTTAATTTCACAGTTTTTGAAAGGGCTTACTAATGTGTTCCCTCCGTCACCTTTTTTGGTGCCAGGTTGGGATCTGAACCTTGTTAAGTTTCTTATGGGTGCTCCGTTTGAGCCTTTACATTCTTGCCCTTTGAGGCTGTTGACTCTGAAAACTGTGTTTTTGGTTGCGGTTACTTCCGCTCGCAGAGTGAGTGAGTTACAGGCACTTTCAGTTAAGCCACCCTTCACTGTGTTTCATAAGGCCAGGATTGTCCTCAGAGTTCGTCCTTCTTTTCTTCCGAAGGTGGTTTCGGAATTTCATTTGAGCCAGAAGGTTGTTCTTCCGGTGTTCTATCCTCCTCCACATCCTGGTAAGGAAGAGGAGCGGCTCCATAGGCTGGATCCTAGGAGAGCGTTGAGCTTTTATATCTCGCGCATGTCCCAGGTCAGAGTGGACGATCAACTTTTCATTGGTTACACTGGGAAAGCGTTTGGGACAAGCTGTTACGAAACAGACGTTGTCTCGTTGGATTATTTTAGCTATCTCCGAGTGTTACCACTTGGCGGGTAAGGACCCTCCGGCTGGCTTGCAGGCCCATTCTACCAGAGGAGTGGCTGCGTCTACTGCCCTGCAGAGGGGAGTTCCTATTCGTCACATCTGTGATGCAGACACCTGGGCTTAGTACATACTTTTGTGCGTCACTATTTCCTTGATTCTTTCAGAGGGCAAGATCTGGCCTTTGGCAAGGCAGTTCTATATTCCGCAATTTGATTGGGCAAGCTAAATTTGTATTCTAAATTCTTTCCCACCTCCTTGCTTGGTACTGCTTTGGGAGTCTGTCATAGATATGGAATACGTCGGAGGACCCAATCCCCTCGGAAGAACAAGTTACTTTCTTACCTGGTAACGTTCTTTCGATGGGATGGTCCGACGACTTATTCCATATCGCTCCCTCCCTGCCTTCCCCGCTGCAGAATTTCTTTTGCGATTGCAGCTTGCGTTCCGCAAGGCCTTGTGTGTCTGACTGGCAGAATACTGGTGGCACACGTTCTGGGGAAAAAACTATAACTGAGGCTATGGGCGTCGTGCGTCCTACTTATCACATTGGGTGACGTCGGCGGTCGGAGGAGGTCCTCGGGGATGGCGCATCGACGTCATCGACGCAGGACGCAGACGCCAAAGATTTTCCAAAGATTTTTCGAAGCAGCACAGCTGTGGACATTACCTGTCATAGATATGGAATACGTCGTCGCACCATCCCATCGAAAGAACGTTACCAGGTAAGAAAGTAACTTGTTCTTCTATGTCAACAAGCAGGGAGGTACCACTCCTCCCCACTGTGCAGGCTGGCAGTCAGCATGTGGAAGTGGGCCCTAGAGAACATTTACCTCAGGGCGGTCCACCTGCCAGGGGAATCCAACCTGGAGGCAGACGGGCTCAGCAGACTGGGAGCGGATGACTACGAGTGGCAGTTGAACGACCTAGTGCTGCACGAGATCTTTCGCGAATGGGGTCCCTCAGGTGGACCTCTTTGCCTCCTGCGGCAACAAGGAGTGTCAACTGTCGCCTCCTGGCAGGGTCAGGGCCGGGCTCCCTGGGCGATGCCTTCCATATCCGATGGAACGGAATGACTGCATACGCCTTTCCTCTCACTCCCCTGATTCACAGGGTGGTATGCAAGATCAGAGTCTTGCCTCCTCAGCATCATCCTAATAGCTCCATGGTGGCCAGCCAGGCCATGGTCTTCGGAGCTGCTCAGCCTCTTTGAGAGGCCTCCCATTCGACTGCCGACGGGCCCAGCACCTCTTCTGGCGCAGCAGGGAGGCAAGGTCATCCACCCTGCACCAGAGAAATTAGCCCTCAGTTTGCTTCCTGAACAGGTCATGCTAGGACATCCCAGCCTAATCTAGAGATCATGCAGGGCACCAGGAGCAAATATACCGGGCCCAGTATAAAAGCAAGTGGACCAGGTTCTGTCACTGGGAAGACTCAAAGGGCTCAGACCCTCTAACATGTTCCATGGGCGACGTGGTATCCTTTTCGGTGCATCTCGCCCATTCGGGCATGCAGGTGGACACATGCCGCACCTACCTGGCCGCCATTGGGCATACAGAAACTCCGAGGAGGAGAGTTTTTCCTCTTCCAACCCAATTGTCAAGAGACATTTGATGGGTCCCGGCAGGCTCTACCCGCCCATCAAGTGGCTGCACCCCATGTGGCACCTCAACATAGTCTTGAGTGCCCTGGCGCACAAACCATTCGAACCAATGGCGTCTGCGGACATCATGCTGGTCACCATTAAGACGGCCTTGTTAATCGTCCTCACATCGGCTCGCAGAATCAGCGAAGTCCAGGCACTGGTCGCTTGAGAGCCATATACTACGTTTCACAAGGACAGCATTCCTACCTAAGGTGCCGTCCAATTTCCATCTGAACGAAGAAATTGTGTTGCCCACGTTTTTTGCTGAGTTTAAGGACGAGGCACAGAGTTCTGCACTGCCTTGATGTCAGGCGTGCCCTGAAATTCTACATGGACAGGACCATGGGCTTTCACAAGTCGGACACTCTTTTTGTCACCTTCGGAGGATCATGACCATGGTATCAGGCCTCCATAGCCTGTTGGATGGTCTCGGCCCTCAAAGAAGACTACGCGCGACAGCACAAACCACTGCCGGCCAACATGCACGTCCACGCGGTCAGAGCCAAGGCAACGGCTATCGCTTTCCAGCGGCATATCCCCTGGCAAGTCAGAAGCAGGGCGGCCACATGGGCCACCCCTCTGGCTTTCTGCAAGCACTACCTGGTTGCTTAAGGAGGGTCTCCGCTCCACCCTGGGGCTACACTCAGTTGTAATCGCCCATGCAGTATGGAGGAAAGGGGACGGGACGTAAGAGTAATTATAAGTTACTTATCGTAGTGACTAACGTATTCTTGGTCCTTAGTCCCCTTTCCTCCATACGTCCCACCAACCTCCCCCCCCTAATAAAACTGGTGTCATTAGGCAATGTTAAATCTATTGACGCGTCTATGGGTACTGAAGTGTGGCACCGGAGGCAGAGTCAGGGCAGTGCATGCTCCCAGGGCCACACTGCATGCCTCTAAATTTAAAGGGGAAGGTTTTTTCTGGTGAAAAGTTCTGTCTCCCGTCCCTTGCAAGGGACACCAATGCAGTATGGAGAAAAGGGGACTCGTTAGTCTCTACGGTGAGTAACTTTTAATTTGTGAATTGCCTAGTCACACTTTACAGGAAGGGAGCCCAGAAGAATTGGGCATATAAGTCGTCTAGGGGAAAGGAATGCAACCATAGCATTGTTATCTTGTATTTTGGGACATTATCTTGCATCATTTTTATTACCAGAGAGGCTGAGAATGTTTCTGTTGGTTGAGACCATCCTTGCACAGTTACTTCAGTTTGCTAGTTTGCTAGTTTATAATGCTTTATTATAATATTGATTTGGGACAGAGTTAGATTTTGAGACACTACAATGACCTTTTAGTTTTGGACTTCCTGACAATTTTATAAGTTTCTTTGAGGTAGGGAAACCCCTCTTAGCTTTAGTGATAGGCATTTTTCCAACCCTTTTTTTAATTAGTCTATACCCAAATGTATGCCACCATTGTGTCCGAGCCTTACTTCAGCACCCTTTCCATATATAAAGCTGTTACATATTTAACCGTACCTAGGCTGTAAGGCTATTGGACATGAGATGGCAGTATTCTAAAAACAGGCCAAATTAACCCTACTGTATTATGGCAGTATTTATTAATATGGGAAGTTACTTGGAATGAGATTACTAGATCTGGCATATGCACCTATAATTGATATGTTGCTAGTAAATGGCTATATGAGGCTTTAGTGCCACATGTATCGCAGTGCCCCTAGCCTCTGTTGGTTCTACTGGGTCTACCCCTGTAATAACCTGACCCGCTCCATGCCCTATCAAGGGGGCACCCAAGTTCAAATATGGTTGATGGCTACACAATTCTTATGTCTACTTTAATAACAGTTGGGTATTTTATTAAATGTAAGCCTTTAAATATATATGTATATTTTCCCAATTCAATCACTTCTGGTGATAATATTATAACATTAGGGTTAAATGTCATGTGATGTTGAATGTCATGTGATAATAGTTCATGTGGTGTCTAGGGTCAGAGGTCATGACATCCCTTCCTGTGATGTAATTGTCTCACCTCCGCTGGCACTGGTCCTAAGTAACGGCATTTCCACTTGTGCCTTCTTTTACCAATTTGGGAAGAAGCAGTGAACAACCATAGGGCATTTTCCCTTCTTTCCCTGCCAATATATGATCTGGTGGGCCTGGGAACTCCCCAGACCATTTGGAGGCAGCCATAGCCCTTTCATCTGGCATGGAGAGTGATCACATAAGGACCCATATCTAATTTCAGTAGTCTCCAAAGTTCTCCACTCACTTTCTAACTCAACCCCCACTTCCCCTAAAAGCTTTCACTATCTCTTGCCTGAGAGTTTAGAAAGGTAGGGGACCCATGGGGGCAAATGCAGAGATTGCCCCCTTAAGGTGTTCTACTACCCTGTTTTTCAGTACTCGAGACCCATCAGTCCTGGATCAAAACTATCCTGGGACTTTTGAATTTCAACACCTTATTGACGAAAGAGATTTTCAAAAGGGACGTACCAGCCCCATATTCTAGTAGTGTTGCAGCCGGGCAGTGAACTGAGAACTGAATGGCATTTGCATCTACCTCTCCATCAGTAATAACCTATTGTTCATTTGCTTTCGGAACCATGCATTCTGTTGTCAAAGGATTTCTTTTTGCTGCTTTCCCACATTGACTTCAATGGAATTCCCAATGTATCTGCTTGAGATTATGATTTGGACTGACTTTTGTGGCTTGGTTAGTTCTTTTTAGCCTGCCTCAACTCACTGTGTGGGGTGTACTGGTTAAAAGTGCAGGCAGAGCTTTGCCCATGTTGCTCCCGCCTTCCTTTTTGTATAATGACACAAGCCACTTTAAATGGAGTGCTGCTTTTGGGACTCATACATTTTGGTTAATTTGTTTTACACCCTTATCAGGCTGGTTGTAGTTAAGATGTTTTACTTTTTACTCAATGATGTACTAATATTCACCTTTTATATTTACCACAACCTTTTACTTAACTGTGTACTCAAAATGGCTGCTCTTGGTGTTTTGAAGCCCTGTATGTAGCCTAGCCTTTTTTGCCCAAAGTCTTGATCTCTCAGGACGCAAACCACCAAATATTGTCATGCAGTTTGGCAGGAGTCCTGAACACAACAACTATTCAGTGTTGTGTGCCTGACCTCGCTGGAACTGGACATGGCAGCTGTCGGCCCAATAGCCTCTCCCGTCAGTGTTACGTGGAAGTTTATGGGCAGGTCTGAGCAGCTGGCCATCTCCAATTAGACAGCCATTACCCATTTGAATGTTGCAGGTCTCTTCCATTGGAGGGATGGGTTCTCTCCCAGCCTGTGGTTAAGATGAGGATTTGGATCCTTGACTGAAGCTTTTAGAAGAACACTGTAGACGCTGCAACCTCCATTGTCCAAGCCAGTCACTGCAAAGCTCTGTACGTCTCTTAATTGACAAGGGGAGCTCTTCACAGGGCCCCTGCCTCCCTCCCTCGGACTAGTGACTGTCCTCCTAGTGTCCTGAGTCTGTCATGCTTTCTCTGGAGCTCTAAAGAGTTGCCCCTTAGCCTGTACCATCCACTGAAGGTACTCCACCATTGTTGGGGCACATTCTGGTTTTTGGGACCGAAATTGCAGACCTCTTTATTATGGCTCAGGACCTTCCCTGCCTTGCTACTGCTGCCCATGTTTAGGAGAGGGGCCTGTGTGGAACAGAAGTACTCCATACAATGAACAAGGACCTACTTGACCTGTGTATAGTTAACACAGGAGCTCCCTGCTCCTGAAGTATCTGAGAGGTCCTTCCCTGTTGTGGTCCTTCAGCCTAGTAAGTTCAGCCTGGCAGATCTCTGGAACTGAAGTGTGCGAGTGACACTAACTTCTGCCAACCAGACACCTGAAATGACTACTGCCCATACAAAGCTTGAAATTCCAACAGGACCAGTGTCACGAGTAGTGGTCCCCAACACCCCTTACTTGCCTCACAATTTTGTTTCCCCAAATCAGCTGCCCTTTCTTTGTGGTGGAGCTTTGGACCAGGATTGCTCCGCTAATGAGCAATGTGAGCTGCCTCTTGTCTCAAGGTAAAACTACTTTTCCTTGACTTGTTTTCAGTATGCATGTGACGGAGTGAGACTCTACAGAATAAATGAGTAGTAATATACATAGACATTAGGCATTCAGGAAGACCAGGAAGCCACAGATGTATGGACTTTCCTCTAATGTATATACTCTGTTTGGGTTGCCTAGGAGACGCCTCGTGAGGAGGGGAATGCGGAGGACGAGGTGTTGACGTGGGCTTACTGAGGAGGAGAAGGACGACGGTTGAGAGGTCGCCGACGAAATGAAGGGGAGAGAAGAGATGGAGAAAAGAAAAGTGTAAATGAAACTGACGAGGCGATTCTCCACGAGCGGCACAGACGTTGCTTCGAGGCATTAAAGGCCGGCTGACAACGGAAGGTGAAATTGACGAGGCGATTCTCCGCGGGCTGCAGAGACGTGGATTCGCGACTTTCAAAGTTGGCTGACAAGGAATGGTGAAATTGACGAAGTGATTCACGACGAGCCGAGATAAAGTAGCTGCAGGCTGCCGGGTCTTAGATTCCCAATTTCCAAGATACAAAGCTGCCGGAGGTGAGTGAGAGAGAGAATGCTGCGTGTTAAACGTGAAGGAAGGAGAGGATTCGAGCGACTGTTGCCGCAGGATGACTGTTAAAGTTAGCGCCGTTGCGCATTTAGTGAAGATCTCACAGATGTCGAGTGAGATCTCCAGGGCAGATTGAAGTTAAGAAATAAACGCCGTTGCGCCAGCATTAATTTCAAAAGAAAAGGATAAAGAGACAGTGCGACAGAGAAGGGGGATACTGACCGAAAGAAAAGGTTGCACAAGTCTTAATCAACATTACGGAGAGAAGGCGAAGTCAAGCAGGGCAAAGTAAAGGTCGAGAGAGTTACTGATAAGAAAGAGAGAGGAAATGTGGAGCGCTGTAAGAGGCAATAGCACCCATACCTGAAGACCAAGCTTTGGCAGTGAAAGTAATGAAAGAGCTACTCCCAAACTGTTCAGCTTCATGGGCTAATACAGGAAGATTCCAGCCAAAGAGTACATGTAATGTGACAATACAAAATACTTATCACTGGCAGCAACTAAGAGACCTATGCTAACTAGAGTTCTGAAACCACAAGGGAGTTAAGAAAGAGAACGGAGGAAGAGATATAGGCAGCTCACTGAGAGAAGGCATTAGGAAACAAGAAGAAAGAGAACTGAAAGAAAAGAGACATTAAGTCATAGTCTTAAAGAGTTCAAAGGAAAAGAAGTTGGAAACATACATCCACAGACTCTTACCTGAATCTAAAGTGGCCACTTGTTCCTGCTGAAGTGCATCCAGTTCAAGAAAAGACGTATCCTTTTCAATCTATAAAAGAAAGAAAACGTTAAAAAATTAAATAAAAGAAAGGATTAACGTTGTAATCCACAACCTACGTATTGGCTCTGAGTCTCATTCATGTTTTAAAACAATAGTGTGACAATGCAAAACAGCACCTTTCTAATGGATTGTGTCCTTAAACAGATACCTCATCCTAGATATATCCATATCCTCCTTTGCAGTCTCAGAAAATGTTTCGACAGCAGAGGTTGCCTCTGGTCTGTTTGTCCACATGCCTACCACGCACTGAATGGCTCGACCCACCTCAGCGAATCTCTCGACTAACCTCTTTTCAATAAATGTTCACGATATATACGCAGAAGACTCTATTCAAGAGATGTGCGGACTGTGATTCAAATATGTTGATCACTGATCCACACAAGATGTGTCTCTGGTGCCTCAGTGAAGAATCTGAGTTCATAGAGTTTTGCTCCTGTCAATCGATAACCAGCAAGTCTTTAAAGGAGAGATCAAAGCTCACCCTCAGTTCGTCTCCATCTTTCACGCCTTCAAAGAGGAAGCCACCCAAAGGTAGAAACTCCACCAGATAAGTCTCCAGAAGAGCCCAAGAAGCGAACTTGGCAAATGGTAACTATCCAGAATAGATTGCCGTCACTGTTCCTCCTAGTCTTCTAAGAAGTGGAGGATATTACGCCATTGTTCATCATCCTCGGACTCCTCGCCCGACAAGCCTACTTTTTCCCAATAAGACCGCTTCTGCGGCTTAATGGGAAAAGTTCAGAGAAAAGATGGATGTCTTTTTGAAGGTGGCCCCTCCGTGTCCCTCAAAGCCCCTAAAGTCTGTCTAGCCGACTTCGTCTCCCAAGACCTGCAGGGAATCCAGCAAGGCTTCTACCCTTGCATCCAAGAGCCAGAGTCTGTAGGCCTCAGGTGTTTCTTGTTGCATCAACCACAGAGACTTCACTGAAGCGAAAAGCTTTGAAGACGTTCTCCTTGAAGGAGCCGAAGAATCATTCATGACTACCTCAGAAAACTTTGTGTTTCACACCCAAATCAAAATCTGATTCTGTGACATCATTTGGGCCCATCTTCGAGGAAGATGAGGTTGTAACTTTTGGGTATTGACATTGTGTTACTTCCAATGTTCCAGAAGTGTTGGTCTTGGACCAATCCGGCTTGAAGACCTAGCCCCATGTCGAAGAGAAGCCAGTGGTCTGGATAACTCTCCTGAGGTAGATTTTGACACTCACCCTAATGCAGCCTATAAAACTGTCATAAATAAGGTGATTGAGTATTTTGGTTGGGGGATGTCCTGCAAAGGACATTAGCCAGAATAAACATTTTGACGTTTTGGATAGCAGCCCTCCTACAGAGCCTGTGCTGCTCTTGCACACGGCACGAAGGAATCCTATTTTAGAAAGTTGCCAAAAACCTGACTCCACTCCTGCTGTGAACAAGCAGTTGGTGAAAAAATGCAGACCTTCCTCTGTTGACCCCGACTGTCTTTTCAGACATGCTTCACCAGAAAGTTTGGTAGTGCAGGCGGCTTCTTCCACCTCAAGGCGGCAGCTTATCCTACCATCCCCCGAGCTGGGCACAATGTGAAATACGATGCACTAGTTAGGGGGTATTCTCTGTGGGAAGCATGGCATTGAAAACCACCCATGCATCTTGTGCTCTGGCGAAACACACATGTGCACACTATGAAGTAGTTGGTTCACTGTTCGTCTTTTTTCTTCTCTTTATTATCGACTCTTTCCTTTTTTATATGTGTGCATTTAAAGTTTTTTTGGAAACTAATTGATGCAATAAAATGATTTTTTAAAAAATATCTCCCAGGTGACAGAAAACATTCCCAAAGGTCAGATGAGCGGTGGTTTTAACAACCTAATCGGAGATGGTAAGGAGGCTTCCTGCCAGTCCCTTGTGCAGGCCTTGATGTGTCAGACTGCGTTGGCCGGTATATGGGCTTCAGTGCAGTAATAAGATTTGCGTGGTTACAGTCTGGGTTCGCCCCCGACATCCAATCAAGGCTCCTGGACATGCCCTTATATGGGTCCAACCTTTTCGGACCAAAGATATAGCTCGGAAAAGTTATAATCTTCTAAAGCTGCTGCAAAATCTTTAGGGGCAGCCATTAGCCGGCCACTGCAACAGCCGCCTACGCATGCTTGGTAAGGTCGTTCTTTTCGTTATTACTGCTCTTTTAGTCAAAAGGGAAGAGGTTGGCTACACTAAGAGGACAAAGGAGGTTCTCTGGTGCCCACAGAGGCTGTGGAGGAAAAAACTGGTCACTCAGCCACCTACACACTGTCCTCTGCTGCAACCACAGCCCGAAAACCTCTGAGCACTTTGCACACAGAACCCTGGTGGGAGGCAGCATCTGCAAGAATATAATTGCAATACTTTAGATGCATCGGAAGAACTGACAGTGGCCCAAGGGTACTGTCTACCATTTCTACGAAGGCCACCAGATTGTCCCCCGATGCGGGCAGTCTCTTCGGGAAGTGGATCCGCTCCTTTAGGAGATTCTTTCCCTGTTGGGGAAAGGTTCTACTTCCCAAGAAGGACTGAGGACTGCGACCCATGTTGGACCTGAGACGCTTGAACAAGTTCCTCAGGAAGGACAGATTCAAGATGGTCCCTCTTTTGCAGATCCTCCAAGCCCTTCGGCTCCAGGATTGGATGGTGTTGCTTGACCTTCAGGATGCTTTATTTTAATGTGCCTATACATCCCAAGCACAGAAAGTACTTTGGTTCAGCATTGGCAGTCTCACTCTTTGTTTCGAGTACTGCCTTTCAGGCTCACCTCTGCCCGAGGGTCTTCACCAAATTGATGGCCATGGTGACAGCATACCTAAGGAGGGGAGGGATTCACATCTTCTCCAGCATGGGGTCTGGCATGGTTTCACATGCTCAAGAATATTTCCTGTCAGGCCGGGAATCCTCTGTAAAAGGAAAAAGGTTCACTTTCACTTACAAACTGTATTTCTCCTCTAAACCAATCACTGAGCTCTGCATCATACTGCCCCCAGCCAATCACTGCCTTCTTCCTAAGCCCCTACTCTGGCAGCCATCTTCATATTTTTACTGCACGTTCACGTGTTGGGAGTAATTGAGTTTTGCTCCGTGAGCTATTCTGTTTTTTCGAAAGAGCTTGTATGCTCTTGCTCTGCCTCGGCCGACAATCTGGGATCCCTTTTGTCTGTGAATTTTGACACCCCTCAAGGGATAGTCGAGTGTTAGTTGAAAGTACTAGAAGGCCATCAGACCTACTCCGCATGCCGGAAGAGAAGAGGTAAGCTCCCTTTTAAAGCTCTGTTCCAGCTGCAGACTGTGGAACAAGTTTGTAGAGGACAAACCCCTTCAGTGCCTCTACTGTTGTCCACCCTTTCCACCGAGGAGATGCAAGATCTGCCTCAGGTTCATTAAGAGAAGCATGAAAGATCATCACAGTAGACTGTCGGCATGGCTCAGCGCCAAGGCCTCTACCCGATGCCCCAAGCAGTGTCATGCCTCATCCAGGACCAGCCGGTCCGAGGAGCGGGCGTCTTAAGTCCTTTGAGGGTGCCCCATCCGTGGAGACCCAAGACAAGGCCAAGCACTGCAAGTCTGTTTCCTTTGGGGTCGCTGCGCAAGCGGGTCCCGCAATGGGCAGGACACGTTCAACCTCACCATCTGCCTCCATCTCCAGCCATTGATTCAGCTCCTAATAGAGGAAGTCTGCCAACCTGGCTATGCTGCGGGAGAAGCCCGATAAGCCTGAGGCTGCCGAACTGCCAAAGGCCCAGGCGGCGCATGGGGAAAAAAGTCATCGACTATCGAGTTGGTAGCAGCTGCACTCCAAGGCCAAAGAGGCTGACCTGGTCAAGGTAGCCCTGGCTGCGCCCAGAATGTCCCTGCCCCCGAGGCTGGAGGCCTCCAACAGGGCCGTGGTGAGTACAACAGAGTACACCGGAAAAGAGGATGCCAGAGCGAAGTCCATATACGACCCCTCAGGATGCAAAAAAAGGGTGGGGCGATATGAGTCGTACTCCAAGGAACTGATGTTTCGTCCTCCCAGGACCAGGATACTGGAACGGACACAACGACGACGGATGACATCGTCACCGCGGGCGGGGTCGTTTCATCCCATGGTCGCCAGAGCAATTCCAGCTAATGCCCGAAGAGACCAAAAAGGAAGGTATCCTCTGCCAGAGAAGGGAGGCAAAGAGGAAGACATTTGGGAGGGGGTCTGGCCCTGATGAAGAACCCAGCCCCAGCCAAGCGGGTAGGCTAGAGAAAAAATACTGGGTGCTGTAGTCCGCGCCTATGGTCGCAACCATCTCGTAACTCTGTGGTATCGGCGGCTGCAAGGAAGAGATAATCTCCCTCGTCTTCGTCCTCCCTCCCTCCGGACAGTGAAGGAAAGAAGTGGGATGCCATGGGGAGAAGGATCATCTGCTCTGCGGCGTCGACAGTCAAGGCGGCCAATGCACTGCCGATTCTGGCCAGGAACTCTGGTACAAACTGGCACCGATTCTGGACTTGCTGCCTGACACATGGGTAGAGGCGATCTTCCTCCTCCAGGAATGATGGTGGCTTCCGACCATGGTATTACGGTGGGCCCTCACATCGCCGACACAGGTTTCCGACAGATGGGGAACGGTGTCCATCTTCGGTGTCGAAGCTGGCTGAAGGCCACCAACTTCTGCCAGGAGGTCCAGACGAGAGTACTGGACATGCCCTTCAACAGGGACAACCTCTTCAGTAAGACCGTCGAGGCTTTGCAGGCCATCAAGACTGACCGCCGTCTCGTGCCCTGGGCACTCTTCAACAACACTGCCCGGCTTTTCGCGTCCCCGCAGGATAGTCCAGAAGATCGACTAAGGGTTTCGGTGGAGGTTCCTTGTTGTATTGCCAACCCTCCCGGTCCACGACCCAGGAGGCCTATAGAGGCCGTTCCAAAGCTTTCGGTAGAGGTGGCCAGGGCTGTTGTTGCTCACAGGTGGAACGCAAGTGCTGAAGCAGTACTGAAACGGCCAGGATGTCGAGCCCCATCCCTGCACCCCGGTGGACGGCAGGCTGGCGAGTTTCGTCGGCGAGTGGAAGATGGGTGCTGGATGCTCTCGTTCTCGGACATACCCTGGAGTTTAAGAAAAATGTCAGCGGATCCCTCCGGTGGCCTGGCAGGAACAGCGCATCACTCCGCTTCTGCAGGAGGTACGGGCCATGCTACGAAAGGGGGCAATGGAGCTAGTTCCTGGACAAGTCTACTCCAGATACTTTGTAGTATAGAAAAAGACCAGGGGCTGGAGGCCCATTCTAGACCTGCGGCGCCTCAACAAATAACTCAAGTCCCAGACGTTCAAGATGGTCACGTTGCAGCACGTCCCCTGCCAACTGGAGGAAGGAGACTTCTTGATGTCACTGGATCTGGAGGACGCCTACTTACACGTCCCCATCCACAGGAATCCTTGGATGTTCCTACGCTTCGTGGTGCAAAGGAAGACCCGACCAATTCAAGACCCTCCCTTTCTGCGCCCAGGGTGTTTACGAAGTGACTGTCACCAGTGGCGGCCCATCTACGTCTACACGGGATACACGTGTACCCGTACCACGACTGGCTCACTTGACCCATGTCAAGGGAAGTGACCGTCGGGGACACAGACGACTGTGCAGCTGCTGACCGATCTGAGATTCTCTGCGAATTATCCAAAGTCCTGCTTGATTCCATCGCAGAACACACTGTTCTTGGGAGCCAGTCTCAACACTGTCTCCTTCCTGGCATCGCCCTTGGGGGAGAGGATGGTGGTCATTCTGGGGAAGGTACAACAGCTGTTGTCACTGAAGACTGCTGCGGTGCGTACCATCATGTCGCTGCTCGGCATGATGTCTTCGTGCATCTACCGGCTCTGCAGGCTACAGATGCAACCTCTTCAGGAGTTCCTGGATCTTCGCTGGATACAAGTGTCCGGAAGCTTTGCAGAGAAGATTCCTCTTGACGAGGAGTTCCGTCGAGCGTTTAGATGGTGGGGCATCCACTTCAATGTTGCTAGAGGCACCAGGGTCTCAGAACCCCTCCCTCCCTCCCCCATACCAAGAGGGTCACCACAGATGCTTCCCTGGAGGGCTGGGCAGTCCACAGAGCCACGTGGCTGCCCAAAGAGAAGGATCTACATCAATATCCTGGAGATGCAGGCAGTGTTCTGGGCCCTCCAGTCATTCCTTCCGTCCCTGAAGGGCAAAGTGGTGAGTATCTTCACAGACAACACAATCACAATGTTCTACATCAGGAAACAGGGCGGCACCCAATCCGCAGCACTCTCCAGAGAGGTGCAGGACTAATCCTAGATGTTCCTCATCGCCTTTCACCTGGCTGGAGTCAAGAACACCATTGCGGACTCCCTCAGCAGGGAGCTGCACTCCTGCCACAAGTGGGAACTCCGGCAGTCTAAAGTGGAACGAGTCTTCCTCATTTGGGGCAGACCCTCAAATCGATATGTTTGCAACAACGGCAAACTCAAATGCCAGAAATTCGAGGGCAGGTTTCACCAGCCGAGGAGCATGGGCAATGCATTCTGCTTCCCGAGGTAAGGCCTGCTCCTATACGTGTTCCCTCCGCTGCTGCTCCTGCTGTGAGTCACCAATCAATTCACAGTGCCGATGCAGGATGATGCTCGTCGCCCTGGTGTGGCCGAGGCAGATTTGGTACCCGGACTCAGCCTGTCTGCGTCGCCTTTGGTCCAGCTGCCAGTGGTCGTGGATCTGCTCACCAGATGTGGAGTCGCAATCCTGCATCACGACCCAGGATCGCTGAACCTGAGGGCTTGGCTCCTGCATCCCTAGAGTTCTGAGAATACGAGCTGCTGGCAGAGTGCAGGACGGTCCTTGCCAAGGCCAGAGCGTCAACGCGTGTGCTACGGGTGCAAGTGGAAGCGTTTCGCTTTTTGGTGCCGGTCGCAGAAGATCAACCGTCTCAGGGTCACGGCCTGGCAGATTCTTCCATACTTGTTGCCTGGGCCAAGGCTCTATCAAGGTGCATCTGGCGGCTATCTCCCGCTACACCAGGTCTCCAGGATGATCTTCCCTTTGGTCACACCGTCTCGTCAAGGAGTTCCTCAAAGGTCTGTTTTGATCTTTCCTGTCGGGGAAGGCTTCTGCCCTGGTGTGGGAACTCAATGTGGGAATGACGAGGCTCATGGGGGCGGCCCCCTTAGAGCCTATGCTTTGGGCCCCCCTCATGCCTCTCATGGAAAATGGCTTTCCTCGTGGCCATCACCTCTGCCAGGAGGTGTGGGTGAGATCCAGGTCCTATCCAGGTCCTACCCTGAAATGTGCCTTATCTGAATTTTCACAACATGAGGGTGGTGCTGCGGACGCACCCCTCCTTCATGCTTCATGCCACCGGAATTCCACCTCAACAAGCCTTTGGCGTTGACTGTTTTTCTTTCTTTTTCTGAAACCTTCGTCGCTGGCTGACAGGACTTTGCACTCTCTGGATGTTGTGCTCTGAAGTTCTACGTGGCACGCACTAAGTTTCCGAAAGCCGTCTCAACTGTTCGTGAACTTTGGTCCTGTGAACCATGGGAAGGCCTTGTCCAAGGCTTGCATCCCTACGTGGCTCTCCGGCTGTATCACACATCAGTTGGCAAACTGACCGCTGCCCGGACATCCGAGAGCCCATTCCACCAGAGCGATCGCTGCAACAGCGACCTTCCTGTCTCGTGTGCCCTTGCTGGACATCTGCAGGGCTGCTAAGTGGAGGTCCGCGCAAACCTTCACAAGATTCTACTGCGTCGACAGGGATTCTGGAGAGGAGTCCAGGGTCAGCCAAGCAGTGCTACACGACCTGTTCACTTGAATGTGAGCCTGTTCCGGAGGTAAGAGTAATTGCTTCTATTGAGCCTTGCCACCTCACGTGGTTGTGTAATGCTGTACCCCCCACACTAAGAACGATAAATTCAAATGACATTGCAATCGTCGAATACATCAATGAAGACTCATTAGACAAAGTCTATTTACACATCAACTCTCAAGCTGTAGAAAATACACTAATCTCCGCCAAAGATGAATTGATGTTGTATGGCTTTGATCTAACTTTAGAGACCAAAAACACTAAAAAATGTCCTGAAAAAAGACTTACTGAAGATCGTGAGTCGACACATGAACAAAGACGAGAAGCTCTCAGAAAACGATTCAACGTAAAAGAAAGAGCAGAAAATGAAAGACACACACAACCCTCTACACAAAAAGCTTCCTCAAATTACATTTCACAAAACAAAACCCAAAGAACCTAGCTATTGGAAACCATCAGTGATGACACAAATGTATTAATATCATGGAATACCAGAGGCTTCCGACACTTGTTTCAGAACTTTGAGATCTCCCTGGAAAACAATTTTGCTGTCTGTTTACAGGAGACGTGGCTGCGGGAGGTACCATTAAGAGATGGATACTCTGTTGCTCAATCCCGCAGGGAAAAATCAACTCGGTCGCCCCTTCTCAGGTCTGCTGACCACGATAAACAATGCAAATGGTTGGGAGATTTTGCAGTCTTTCTCCCCAAATCTATTTGTTCAAGGAACAATACTGCAAAACAAACTGGGCATGGGTGTAAAATCAAATCACCTGCTCCTACTTAATACATATTGGAATACAACGATGATCTCTTATCGTCGATTCATACAGTCAATAACAAAAATCATTGATGACCGCATGGAAAGCTACATCAACTTGAATGTGATCCTATGTGGAGACTTACATTTCTCCTGGTTCGAAGATGGCAAGATCCTCACAAAGCATAAACACCAAACCAATGTAACTGGTAGAGGCTACCAATTCCAACAAGCACTGATCACCAGAAACTGTATGATGTTGAATGGTCAAACAAGAGGAGACATCCCTCCAAATCACACGTGGCACCGGGACGGGTGCAAAAAAATAATTGATTACATCTGGGCCTCTAAAACAATGTGTCATATCAAACATCTGAAGATTTTGGATTCGTCACTCGGCGACCATAATCTGCTACAATTAACTTGGAAAGCGCTACCAAAAACAGTGATGAGTAAATTTACTCAGTCGATGGAAGTAAATCAAAGAGGCAACAGACTCAAAATAAATAGTCGACAAATTGAGAGTCTAACTAAAAACATGTCTTCAACAACTGTTGCTGCGAAGGACAAATTAAATTATACGGCACTGCTGGCACAGTTCCAAACCAAGTACAATCATGGAACCAATTGTAACTATATAAAGAAATATGAATTTAGTGCCTTAGTAGCTCAAAAAAAGAGACAATTACATCAAGAGCTTCGAAAATTGAAAAAAAGAACCAGATTTCAACAAGCTTGCGCTAATGAAACAACACAAAATGAAATACCGTAATTGGTTGAAATGCTTCGCAATTATGAGAGACCAAGAGCGAGGTGAGAAAATTCTAAGGATGATTATCTGTCACAAAACTAAGGAATTATGGAGCATCATAAACAACAAAGATGTATTTCAGAATGCTAAAATGCATCATAGTATATAAAAAGTAATCTGGCAACAACACTTTGGAAAGGTTTTTACAATCAAGGAAAATACCAAGGTCAATGATAGTCCAACAGCTGCTCAATTTTGGGACACAAACGAATCCAAAGAAGAGATCATAACAGCTATTAAACACCTAAAAAATTCAAAAGCTGCTGGGCCAGATGGCCTCACAAATGTGATGCTAAAAGCAAACAATGAGCTTTGGGCAACATTTATCGTACACTTGTTTCGAGTAATAGCCACGACGAAGACCTTGCCTCACTCGTGGAACTCTGCCATCATAGTTCCCATATTCAAAAAGGGAAATCGGGACGACCCGGCAAACTATCGTCCCATTGCCCTCTTGGACATTGTGGGCAAGATTTTTGCAACCTTTCTACAGCAGAAGCTTTCGAAATGGGCCTCAGCCACTGGTCACTTTGATATACGTCAAACTGGCTTCACCAAGGGTGTTGGCACAGAATTAAATCTGACGATACTAAACGTGCTCAAAGTAGAAGCCCTGAAAAATGGTAAAAACCTGTTTATTGCATTTATAGATATGAAACAAGCATTTGACTCATTAAATCGACATAAATTATGGACAAAATTAAAGAAATGGTCCTGTCCACCAGAATTATTGCAACCAATAATGGCTCTTCACAAAGACACTTCTATCAAAGTACGAATAAATGAGGTAGGGGACCTGTCTGAGGAGATAACTAACAAGGGAGTCAAGCAGGGATGCCCCTTGGCGGCCCTCCTCTTTAAACTATTTATATCTGATGTCTCTGAAGCTTTTCCATCGGTGCAATGTTTTCCACCAAAAATAAACGATCAGAATATCAGTTGGACCATCTACGCTGATGACATTGTTCTAATAGACTCAACCCCCATTGGCCTTCAAAGACTGTTAGTAGCTCTTAATAGCTACCTAATAGACAACGATCTAGAAATTAATGTAGAGAAGTCTAAGATCGTGGCGATCGGTGACTCATCCAAAAGACTAATCAGAAAATTTAGATGGAAACTCGCAGACGTGCAGATAAAACACGTCCCAGTGGTCCGCTATCTAGGCATCCAATTTAACACCTCAATTAGAGAAGTCGAATGGATGGAAGACCTAAAACAACATATGATAACTTTTTCACTGCAAGGGGCAAAGTTACACGCCGAATACGGAAAATTTACATTGAACCCTGTATTAACCTTTTACTCCCAAAAAGTGATTCCATCGATCACATTTGGAGCTGAAGTTGCCTGGAATTAAGTTACAAAATGTGGCCTTCCCTGGAGTGAACGTTTTGGAGACGTATTTTCAAACTGCCAACAAGTGTATCGATGATCTCCATAAGACACGAGCTGGGAATCGATTCCATGCACAATATTGTTGTATGGAAATCTATTACCATGCTACGGAAGATGTCACTAGAAGATCCGGTTCCCGCGTATCAAATCTTATCCTTGGACCCCTCTAATTCATACCATGGCATTCTGTTAGAATGGATAACCAGATTAAAACGGATACTCGAATACGCAGACATAAAATGGGAAACATTACTAGCAACACCGCAAATTGCCAAAAAAAAACAATGGAACTGGATCCAAAATTTGGAACGAAGAAATGTTCTGAAAACCTCAATTGATCTAGGACTAGCAGTCAACAGCTTAGATGGATTACCAAAATATCTGTGAAAATTTCCATCAAGGAAACATCGAAATCAATTCTTGAGAGTTCGATTAAATGCACTTGGAACCAAGGAGATCTTATGGTTTAGACGCGACACACACGTCTCCAATAATTTGTGTAGGTTTTGTGAACTTTCGACAGAATCATTGAAACATCTGATCACGAAATGCCCACATCGCACGCATTCGCGAACTAGTTATCTCGGGAGCTACGCGCCTGTTGATGGTGACACTGAAGGCTGGTGGTACAGGATACTATCGAGTAATAATGTACCACTTGCATGTGCAGTATGTGACTTTCTAGAGCACAACCTGAACGATGATTTCCTCATTTCAGCAAATACCAGTGTTGTATGATAACCAACTTCTTGAAATCAATACATTGGATGCTGTGTTACGTTGGAAATAATTATACTGGAAACAATACTGTGAATTTATGATTCATGTGAACTATCTTGGTTTTCTTGTTTATAATTGAAGTTTGAAATGCAAACTAATTGTTACAAATAAAATAAAAATGAAAAAATAAAGTTGTAATGCTGTACTGGTGTATATTCTTAATTCATGATCGTGTGAATCCATGCCAGATACCGTGCTGGAGAAGGAACAAGTTAACTTGCCTGTAACTATTGTTCTCCAGCATGGGTCTGGCATGGATTCACATGTGAACCCTCCTGCCGTCCCCTCTGTGCTCTTCTTGGTCATACTGCCACTTTGCGTGCTTACCAAATCTGAAGATGGCTGCCAGAGGGGCTTAGGAAGAGGGCAGTCATTGGCTGGGGGCAGTATGATCCAGAGCTCAGTAATTGGTTTTGAGGAGAAATACAGTTTGTAAGTGAAACTGTTTTTTCCTGAGCATGTGAATCAATGCCAGGCCCATGTTGGAGAATAATAGTTACAGCTAAGTAACTTGTTCCTTTCCCCTACCTAGACTCTGAGGCGAGCTTTTTCTCCCGAACAGCTCAACAGCACTTGACCCTCTCTCCACAGCTGGGCTTTCTCACCTTCATAGTCGGAAGCAACACCTTTCCAAAAGCTTCGATTCATTGGTGCAGTGCTGGACTCTTTCTTGGGGAAGGCTTCACCTCCCAAGTTGAGGGCTCAACGTACCTTGCAAATGGTAACAAGATTTCAGAACGCCCAACATCTGCTGCCATTCTACTTTCTGAGGTTGCTGGGCCTCCTGGCATCCTGCACGTTCCTGGTGCCAAGGGCCTGCTTAGCGATGAGGTCTCTCCAGTGGGTCCTCTGGTCCCAATATGTCACAATTCAGGCAGGATGATTGACCTTCAGGTCGCAAGCAATGCCACATAAGATCTCCTGTGGTGGGGAAAAAGGTCAGGGAATCCCTCTACTGGCACAAGAACAGCCCATTGACCTGTTCTTGAGTGGATGGCCCTCTGGAGAGTCTCAAGCATGCTTTAGCTCACTGTGCTTTTCGGATGAGACATTTCCATATGCATATCAGCCTTTGTCCCACCCAAAGGTAGTCCAGCACCAAAATGGTAGACAAATCTCCTCTGAACAAGAGTACCAACAGCAACCCCAGACACGTGTTTTGGCCTAGTCTGGCCTCATTGGTGAGGTGGAGCTGTGCCTCTCGGAGCACAGGGAGCAAGGGGTCCACGTCTGGATTACCCTGGTAATTTAGGATGAGACCCCAAGTACCTCAAAATATGCAAAAGGTTTGGGAGTGGGCGGGACAAAGACTGATATGCAAATGGGTATTCCTCCTTTGTGAAATCTACAGTGAACTAAAATGTGGCTGCGGACTCTCGAGTGGCCACCTTCCCATAGAATAGGTCATTAAGCCATGTTCGTTCTCGCAGAGGGGCACCCGTACCGCTTTCTCCTGTGGTGGGGCCTTTGAGCAGAATATAATGGGGGGGGACCTTTTTGGCAACCTTGGCCACAGGTAATGTTACTCCTGGATTCTTTCCTCACAGGATGGGGTGCTCACATAAGTGATCTCACGATCAGAGCGCTTTGGTCCCTATCAAAATCAAGACTAAATTGAAACCTGTTGATGCTGAGGGCGATCAGACTGCCACTGATGGCAGTTTTACCTTCCATAATGGGGGACGAACGTCCTGATAATGTCCGACAACTCAGTAGCCATGCGTTACCTCAACAAAATAGTTGTTGCAGTGTCCCACTGTGCAGGGGAAAAAATGCAGCTCTGGTTTTGAGCACTACATAATGGGCTATTCACCTAGCCAGAGAAGCGAATACAACGGCGGACACCGTCAGCAGGCAGAGCGTTAACTCTCATGGGAGTTGGCTCAGGAAGTCCTTCTACAGATCCTCGCCCTTTGGGAAACCACTCAAGTTAATCAGTTTGTGTCCAGTATCAACAGGAATCGCAACCTATTCTGTTCGAGGGAATTTCCTCAGAGGAGCTCTGGGTGACGTGTTTTTAGTGGACTGGGATTTTCCATTCCTGTACATGTTCCCACCAGTCATCCTCATGTCAGGAGGTTGAGGAAGTCTGGAAAATCCATAATCATGATTGCTCCGGATTAGGCCCTCTTTTCTTTCTACTCTTTGGCCACCTTCTTAGGGCCCTCTACCCCACCATCTTGTGAGGCAAAAAACCTTGGGGTAATCTTCGACTGCTTTCTCCTTCACCCCCTCACATTATGGACCTTACCAAAAAGTCCCACTTCAGCTCCACCACCTCCAGAGGCATTCTTCCTTTTCTCACCTTCCCCTGAAGCTGAATGTGTCCAGAGCTCTGGTCCTTTCCAGGCTGGATTACTCCAACAGCCTCTTTCTCAATCTCCCCCTCTCCTCTCTTCGCCCCCTCCAGCTCATCAAGAATAAGGCTGCAAGACTTCTACTTGGCCTCAAGCCTAGGGACCCTATTTCTCCAGCCCTAAAATCTCCCCACTGCCTCCCGGTGGATGCAAGGATCAAATTCAAGTCCCTCTGCATCACCCACAAGTCCTTCTGGGGCATGGGATCATGCGATCTCCAACTCTCCCTCCCTAAATACTCCCCTGCTAGACCCCCATGTTCCTCAAATTCCAACTCGGACTGTCAAACACTAGGAATGGATTGTGTCCTCCCACGTATTCCTCATCCTAGATATCTTGTCTCCCAGCTTTGCTGCTACGGAAAAAATATTTCACCAGAGGGCGCTTTGCTCGAAGCCCTGGAGTCGTCGTCCCTCGAGGGCTGCCGTTGAGCGTGATGTCATCCGCAGTATAAATGGCTCGTGCCCGTTTGCTCAGTTCCTTTTTTCCCCAGCACTGTTTCGTGTCACAAAACGGCACATCAGTTTTTTCTCGACGAAATGTCCTCTTAATCGACTCCATCCACACCCAAGACAGCTTTTAAAAAATGTCAAAAAGTGTGTAAGACAGACGTTGATTACCGACCACCATCGTAATTGCCTTTTGGTGTTTGAACCCTGACCATCAGATCGACGAATGTGGTTCCTGTCAGGCTATGTCCAATAAGGTTCTTAAGGAACGGAAAGGTAAGCTGGCGGTGGGGGAGGAATCTACAAGTCTTCAAAAAGTCAGAGATTCGGGAGGGTCGAGCGGAAAGTCTCGACACGGGTCGAGGAAATCGAGGTCTAAGAGTTCCTCAAGGAAATCCTTCTTTGTCCAAAAAATCGAAGAAGCAACGTCATAGATCTTCCTCTTTGTCTGACGGAAGGGTCATATCCTACCCCTCCAAGCACGATTCCTTTGAAAAATGGGACGCCTTTTAGTGTTTCGATGCTAAAAATGTATGACAATGTGGCCCAGACCCCCCCCCCCCCTCTCGAAAAAGCCGTGTGAAGATTATGCCCTGCCCACTCCAAAGGTGACAGAGGGAGATCAAAGACTAGGCGCACGAGTTCTGACAAAGTCGAGGGTGTCATCGGGGGAAAGTTCTCCGACACCTCATGAAAAAAGAGTGAGACAACCGGTGCATAAATCGGGGATGATGCTGATAAAATGGCATCAACATCGAAGTCTAATATCGACTGGAGGCAGCCTTAGACGACGTTGAGGCCGCCGCAGAAGATGGCGTCTATACCTTCTGCGAATGTGTCAAGGCCTCTCTCGATGACGTCGAAGCCTCCTTTGAAAAAGTCAAAGCCAGCATCTATTTCATCAACGCCTTTATCGAGGCATTCTTTAATTCCAATGCCAAAATTGACGTCTTTGTCTAAGCCTAGGTCAGCACCACCCCCTTCACCACAGAAGATCTTTCATCCACAACCCAGGCAAGAATCTTTTTCGATCTAGGTCTTCTATTTACAAGGAGCAATCCCCTGAAGAGGGTGTTACTTCAGCTGGGGTTAGATTTGGAACTAAAGAGGTTCCTGCGGAGTTGATAGACCCAAACTCTAAGATGGCTGATGTTTATGATTGCCTTCAGACAGCCACTGGCCTAGATACTTCCCGTGAAGTAGTTTGAGAAGCCAGACCCTGCAGATAATGCAGACTCTGGGTATAGAAACCTAATGGGGAGAGCCATTGACTTCATGGGATGGAAAACTGCTTCGCCAAGGTTTGACCAGGACGACATGACAGACATCCTGAATGAGGGACCTCAGAGGGATCCTGTCTTCCCTTTCCATAAGGCATTGCAAAAAAGGGTGATGGCAACTTGGGATGCCCCAGACTCTGGACCTGCAGTAAATAAAAAGTTTGTAGGGAATTAGACCTTCATCAGATCCTGATAACCTGTCAAAGCAACCCTCGCCAGAAAGCTTGGTGGTACAAACTGCAACCTCCACTAGACCTTCAGCTTATCCTTTGATACCAACTGATGGGATGACAATAAAGTTGATGCATGGGCCCGGAAAGTCTACTCTTCAGGCAGCATGGCCCTTAAATCTACAAATGTAACTTTCACTCTGGCAAGGTTTACATACACCCTGACTGTATGACATCAGCGGCTGAACACATCCCAGAGGGCAAGGAACAGGATGGTTTCCTGGCGATGGTAAAGGATGGAAAGGAGGCTATGGAGGAATGCCTTAAGTCAGGACTGGACACTGCTGATAGTGTAAGTAGGTCCATGACATCTAACACGGTCCTACACAGATTTGCATGGCTGCGGAAATCTGGTTTTCCACCTGACTTGCAATCCATATTACTCGGCAGCTAAATCACTCAGCGCCGCTATAAGGCAGCCTCAGCAACACTCCTACGCAGGTCCTCTTCCTGGAGGAGCCGTCCCTTTAGTTTCAGGCCAGTCAGAGGTCAAAAGAGAAAAACCCCTCGTGGTGGAAGAGGGAAAGTTGCTAGATCAGCCCCTGCAACGGCTGCTACCTCCTCAGCCGCTGCAAAACCACTGAGGTCTTGACCCACAAGACCCTGATGGGAGTCAGGATCACTCAGTAGCTGAATGAATGGTGGGGCATTACGTCCGATGCCTGGGCAATAGAGATAGTGACCCATGGTTACTGCCTTCCTTTTCCTCAAAGACCTCCAGATTATCCACCGGGAGCCAATTCTGTCAAAATTCCAGACTCGCTCCTTGTGCAGGAGATTTCAGTCCTGCTAGAGAAAGCTGCAATAGAACATGTACCTATAGCGAAGAGGAACAAGGGTTGGTACTCCACATATTTTCTCATTCTCAAAAAGTATTGAGACCGATCTTGGATTTAAGAAATTTGAACAAATTCCTCAGGAAGGACAAGTACAAGATGGTGCCCCTTTCCCAGATCCTTCAGACTCTTCAACTTCAGGAATGGCTGGTTTCATTGGACCTTCAAGATGCTTACTTTCATGTGCCAATCCATCTCAAGCACAGATAGTACCTGAGGTTCGCGGTTGGTGGTTCTCGCGTTCAGTTTAGAGTTCTGCCATTTGGGCTGACCTCCGCCCCAAGGGTTTTCACCAAGCTGATGGCTGTAGTGGCAGCGAGCCTCTGGTGAGGGGGCGGGGGGAGGATTCATGTCTACCCATACCTTGACGATTGGCTAATCGGGGCAAGTTCACCTGAACAAGCCCAGGAACATCTGACCATGACCTGCCACTTCTTGTAAGGAGAAGCCCAGTCTGTGCAAGATGTCACAAATGATTCCACGCAAAAGACTCAAATTCATCTGAGCAGTCCTGGATACCTCCTCAGGGAAAGCCTCGCCTCCCAAGGAGAGAGAGCTCACCACAATCTGCAGATGGTAGCAGTTTCAGAATACCAAACATCTGCCGGCCTTCGATTTTCTGAGGTTGCTGGGCCTCATGGCATCCTGCATTTTTCTGGTGCCAGGCCAGATTGAGAATGACATCCCTTGAGTGGGCCCTCGGGGCTCAATGGGACCAGCTTTCGGGGGATATGTCAGATCTTCTGCAAGTCCTGGCCAGAGTGGCTCGAGATCTTCTATGGTGGGCTTGCAAGGAAAATATCCTCAAGGGAGAATCTTTTTGGCAACCATGCCCGGAGATAACCGTAGTGACGGATGCCTCTCACGGTGTGGGGAGCCCACATCAACGATCTGACAATCGGCGGTCGTTGGTCTCCATCACAGTCCAAACTACACATCAACCTTTTGGAGCTGAGCGCAATCGGACTAGCGCTGAAGGCCTTTCTGCCCTCTGTAATCTCATGGATCGCAGATGCAACAAGGCAATCGGACATTGCTCTAGGGGGAAACCCAAGACTTGTATCAGATTTTCAGAAGAAAAATTGAAATACATCTAAAAATGTGGATGAAAACACAACCATAAATATCTATCAAGATTAAGAAAGCATTAACAAGGAATCTCTCCTGAGGAACCATAGCTAAAGCTGTGGAGAAACACGTGTCGGGAGATTGTTGGGAGATTATTTATGTTATTAGGACAGAACAAATGATCTGAATGTATGGATCAAATACATGAAGAAATGGAGATTATTTAAGTTAAAAAGGTCTGAATGTATGAATCAAATACATGAAGAAATCAAATATATAAAATAAACCAAAGCATACTGAAAAATTGACTGCAAAATTTTGTCTAAGGATCGCACCCTATAGGAGTGCCAACTACATCATTTACAAATTAACTTTTGATAGTGGCTATAACATCAGCCCGCAGGGTGAGTGAGTTGCAGGCGCTCTCTTGTAAGTCTCCTCGCACCATTTTCCATAGGGACAAAGGGCCTCATTTCGAGTTGGGTGGTAAGGGAAAAATGATGCCGGTAAAGGAATACCGGCATCGTTTCCCTTTACGGCCCATTCTGACCCACCACACCGTTATTTACGGCGTCGTAAAGTACGATGCCGTAAATAGCGGTTTAGTGGCACGCGCACGACACGCCATGCCGTAATTAGCGGCATGGCGTAAACCGGAGATGATCCCAAGTAAAGCGGACATGGAAAAGACGGCCTCCACAAGACCGCAAAGTACCTTACCGCCATGGAGTAAATACCGGCATCGCTGAGAAGGTGTAAAGGACCCTGAGCAGTGTTTCCAAGAGGAACCGGTGCACTCAATCAGCACAGGTGGAGGCAATGGAGTCTGGCACAGCACAAAAGGAGCACACCCACACACCACACCCCCTCCCACACCAAAATGATACCGATTGTAGCAGCATTCCTGGAGCTGGCGGCCCTGCTTGCAAGGCAAGAACAACTACAACAGCAACAACTACCACAGCCACCACCACAGAGGATACACAGGAGGAGAAGGAGGGTGAGACAGGGCCAGCATGCCCTACCGGTGCAGCCACCATTACCACGCCGGCAGCCCCCAATCCCCCGCTTCAGAGCCACCCCCTTCAACCTCACACCAGAGCAGATCCACACCCTGTACCGGCTTGACTGGGACACCATTACCAGCATAGTGGACATGATACATGATGATATCGTGAGCCGCATAGAAATACGCACTGCCATCCCCCTCTACTGAAGTTAGTGTCTGTCCTCCACTTCCTTGCCACAGGCACCTACCAGCATACAGTGGGGCAAATGCATGGCATTTCTCAGCCCATATTTTCACGGATACTCAAAGAAGTGTTGGATGCCCTCCTCACCCACACAAGGGAATACATATCCCTACCCCAGACTCCCCAGGAGATCTACGACACCAAAGCTGCCTTCCATGCACTGGCAGGCATGCCAAATTGCATAGGTGCCCTCGACTGCACCCACGTTGAATTGGTGGTCCCGCATGCCATGGAGGTGCCGTATCGCAACCGCAAGCAATACCACTCCATCAATGTCCAGATGGTGTGTAATGCCAGTAAATCCATCACACATTGCAATGCCCGATACCCCGGATCAACTCATGACTCCTTGGTTCTGCGGAACTCAACACTACCACTCTACATGGAGCGACATGCCGGACGTCGTGCCTGGCTGCTTGGTGAGTCATCTGAATGGGCCATGGCGTTGCTTTGGGGCTGTGAGTAGTTCTGGGAAGGGGGGGGGGATTCATACTCCACCTGCCTGGGAAGGGGGGGGTTCATACTCTACCTGGCCGGGAAGGGGGGGATGCATGCTCATCCCAGTAATCATCTGTGGCCATGCATGACCAGTACAATTTTCCACCATGAGGGCACACACGATTACCTCATTTCCACTTCCATGCAGGTGATGCTGGCTACCCTCTGAAGCCGTGGCTCATGACCCCCGTCCGCAACCCACAGAACAGGCACGAGGAGGACTACAACAGATCCCATACCCGTACACGCGTGGTGATAGAGCAGACCTTAGGGCTCTTGAAGGCACGATTTCGTAGCCTCAGCCGTTCAGGTGGGGCACTCATCTACAGCCACGAGAAGGTGTCCAAGATCACCATGGCATGTGTAATGCTACACAACATGTGCATCCGTCGGAACGTGCCACTGCCCCTGACGTGGAAATGCCACCACCAGATGACGATGAGGGGGAGGAGGTAGGAATGGCAGGACAGCAGCCTGGTCCCGATGCACAGGAGGGACGTTCTGTGCGTCAAGCATTGATTGGACAATATTTCTGACTCACAAGTCAGCTGAGGGTTTCAGGATGAGAGGACATTGGGCACGGGGTGTGGGGATACATGTACACCATGTACTGTGCGACATTAAAATACACAAGCAAAATGATCAATGTCCACTCTGTTTTAGTGAATGAACAACCAGTGTATTAAAAAGTTTAAGTTTGAACGTGTACAACAAAACCACCACCCTCACCCCCCTCCCCCCCCAACTCCCAATGACACACCCTCACCCCCCTCCCAAATGTGTGTGCCAGGATGTTCATTGGCCACTTCCGGAGCCAGGGGGATTCATGTTCTGGCGGCGGAGTGTCCGCATTGACCGGCGGACAGGGCTGGTCTGTGTGGATGAACTTTGTGATGGTGGGTACTCCCACTGGGGCTGTGGTCTTGGGTGTGCTGCCTCCAGGGCATCAGCAATCCGGCCCAGCACCTCACAGAGGCGGTTGGTGTTTGAAGTGATTACCTCACCCAGGGCCTGCAGGTCATTGTGGCATTGTGAATGTGATTGACGGTTGTCCCGTAGGAAGTCCTCCAGCAGGGCTGTGATGCGCTGCCCGTGCACTCCATCCGTGGATGGTGTGGCAGATGTGGTAGCCAGCCGTGGTGTTGACCGTGCAGGGCTCTGTGGGCTTTCGGCAGGGGAGGAGGATACAGGACAGGCAGGTGGTGCTCCTTGGCCTGTAAGGATTGGGGTGTCACTCTCACCAGAGTCGCTGAGTGCGACTTGTGTGTGAGATGGTGTTTCCGGCCGGTACGCTGTGTCACATGTCTCCCCCACGTCAGATAGGTGAACTGATGTAGGGCTCTCCGGCTCGTCGATGAGGCACATGGCAGCGTGCTCCCCTGCCACACTGGATTCCTCCGAGTGGACTGTGGGGTATGTGTCCGTTCCCAGTGCAGGCATGGGTAGGGGTGTGGGTGGTGGTGGTTGTGCAGCCTCCATGGGGGTTGCTGGTGCAGATGGTGTTGCCTGTGGCCTCCTCCTTCCTACAGGCTTCCGCTGTCCCCTGCCTGTGCCCCTGGAGGTGGAGGGCTGGGTGGCTTCATGGCCCTCCGTTTCATGTCCGCTGCCTGTGGGGTGGAAGAGAGAGATGGCATTAGCTATGATTTGGGGGTCAGCATCGCCTCAAGGCTATGGTATGAGAATGGTGTTGCAGCGTTGGGGTGACATTTGTGTGGTGAGTGGGACATTGATCTGGGCTAGGATGGTAAATGCATGCAGGTGTCTGGGTCAATCAAGCTGGCAGAGTACTGTGCTGACTCACAGTGACTGCCTCTTTGTGTGCTATGGGCAGTATGGGTTGTAGCCTTGCAAGTGGCATCAGCCTGGGTCTCACTTGTTACGGCATGATTGGGGGGGGGGCATATGTGACATGACTGCTTGCCCATCCCTTGGCGGTGGCTTGAATTGGGAATGCATTTACTGTCTTCACTCATGACACTCACCTCCATCTGCGGATGACGGGGCACCGCACTCCATCTCGCCGACCCCCTCGATGGATTCAGGGCCCATCATGTCGGCACAAGTCTGCTCCCAGGGCATCATCTTGATTGGAGATGCTGGGCCTCCTCCTGTCTCTAGGGCCTGGGTCCTGTTGGCCGATAGAATGGCCCGCACCCTGAGACGGAGGTCGTCCCACCTTTTGCGGCAGTCCCTTGTTGTGCGGGGGGTGTTGCCGACAGCGCTCACCCTCTGGGCAACCAGGTCCCATATTTGTTTTTTTCTTGCTATGGTGGCCTTGCGCATATCAGTGCTGAACACCACTTCTGCATTGGCATGCAGGGTGTCTACCAGGACCTGTAGCTCATCCTGTGTAAAGCGCTCCTTGCAGAGGCGTGCGGCTCCTTTTTTGAGTGCTTTCGGCATGATATAGGTGAATGCTGGGAAGTCTCAGGTTCAGAATCTTCCTCCGGGTTCTGTATCAAGGGGATGGCAATGGATTGTGTTTTTAAAGATGGCCGCCGCGCTCCTTCCCGTTCCTGTGCGATGATGTAATTTCCGTATCCGTTAATTAGCAGTGACCGTAATTTACGGTGTCCGTAAATTACGGTCACCGCTAATAACGGATAGCAGAGCTTCGGTGGCGGTGTTGTAACGACCGTCTCGCTTCATGCGGCTAAGGGGTTTTACGGGCCCTTTAGCGGTATGCCGCTAGGGGATTTACCGGCATGGCAGAAAGCTTGTGCCCGCGAAGTCGGAATGGCCTGCAAATTGCGGCGTTGTACCAGACCGGACTCGGTCTTTCCGCCATGCCGGTAAAAACCCATACTTACCGCAAACCTCGGAATGAGGCCCAAAGTCATTCTAAAGGTTAAACCATCCTGCTTACCTGAAATAGTCTTTCCACCTGTCAAAGAAAATTACCTTACCTTCTTTTTACCCTCCACACGCAAGTAAGGAGGAGGAGCGATTGTACAGACTGGACCCAAAAAAGGCTCTCAGTTTGCTTGTTGGATATACTGGACACAAAGTTGGGACTTGGAGTGTCTAAATCGGCTCTATCCAGATGGATAATTCTGGCAATTCCGGAGTGCTACAAATTGGTTGGGAAGGAGCCTCCAGATGGGCTAAGGGCTCATTCATCCAGGGGCATGGCAACTTCTACGGCTCTTCAGAGGGGTGTTCCAGTGCAGGATATTTGTGCGGTGGCCACTTGGTCGGCAATGCATACTTTTGTAAAACATTACTGCTAGAACTCTACATCATATCAAAGAGGCCTCTTTGCAAAAGCTGTCCTTCATTCAGTCCATGATTGAAATCTCTGGTACTCCCTCCTCCAAATTCCTACTGCTTTGGGGGCCTATCTAAGATGAGGAATACGTGGGAGGACACAATCCATTCGAAGAACAAGTTACTTACCAACTAACGTTCTTTCGACTGGATGTTCCCCCCACGTATTCCTCATCAACCCTCCCAACCTCTTGCCCCTCTTGGCCCCTCTTAGCTCTTTGCTCTTGGGCCCTCCTCCAGCACTGGTCCACTCCTGCTCACCCTTCCCATTTCCCTCCTTTGCACCTCTCTTCAATGCACTTACATGGCCGAATGCCACAAGGCCTAGTAGGACCACGACTGTATATATTGTTACCTTTTTGTTTTCTTGTCCAGGTTGTATTTCCCCCGTATCCTTCCCATTTAACATTTTGGTGCTTTGAAACACAATTCTGTTGTATAAAGCACCTTACAAATAATAAATAAAATAAAGACTAGCTGGGAACACTACCAACCAGTGCACAAAGCACATGATGCACCACCCTGGGTGCTCAAGTCAACCTACCTAAATACAGCTTACCCCCACCACAGTCCAACATTTCTAGGAGCCATCATAGACTCCTTTTGGGCACTTAGTGCCTGGTCACAGGAGGGATTTCAAGCATTTCTGCCAACAGTTACCTTTACCGGCCATCACAGCACAGGACTGCGCCAAGTCATGGAACTATTAGGGGGGTGGGGTCATGCAGCCACCCTGTACCTCACACACTACTACACATTATAACATTCGAAGAGTGGAACCGTGCACAATAGTTAAAAATAATGCAGATGCTGTTTCACACTAGCACTGGCAATTGATTAGTGCAGTGCTCGAACCCTTCACAAGGTTTGAAACGCTAATGGGGATGTGAAATGGCCACTTATGATCCAGAGGGTGCCCTCTGTAGCAAAAAGGAAGATTTTCGACATTCGAAATCAATTTGTCAATAGAAAATTTGAATACAAACTAGAATCCTTGGGCTCAAAAGTAGTGTGGACTTGGGAGGCAGTCCAAAATGGGGAAGGCTGTGTCTGAGACCCCAAGTAAAGCAACAATTTTGGGCCAGGGATTAACAGACCAGGTGATGGAGCGTTGTGTATGCAGGTGGACTGGGTCTCCCCTCTGGCAAGAACAGGCAGACTACACCAAACTGTGAATAATAAATAACTGCGCCAAAGTCTTTGCTCAGGCCAGAAATCAGCAGCAGATTTATTATTGGCGGAGAAGCAAACGTATTGCCAGTAGAGTACGTTAGGCACACTGCTGCCGGCACGAGGCGGAGCATCAAAAGCAGGCAAACGGGCCAGGCACACCAAAGTTCATGGGGACACAGGGCCTGTGGAGTACCCTTAGATGCAAAGAGGGTTTGGGGAGGGGAAGGGTTGGCGAGGGAAAAGCTGAGTGGGGAGGCTGCTGGAAAGGAGGATGAAAGAGGGGAAAGAATGGGCAGATGGTCAGATGAAGGGAGCAGGTGAGGGAGAACAAACTGTGGCTGCGTTAAAGGGCCTCCTCAGCATTTCTGCACCACCCACATGTTGGCACAAGACTGCAAGCAACCCAGGTCCTCTCCACACGCTTATAAGGCTTTCGCTTCCACCACCACTATGAAAGCAACAAGTGGAACTGGTTTCTGGCTGTTCCAAGAGTTCAAGGAGGCTTGGTGACAGGAAGGGGTGGGGAAATCGCAGGGTGTTAGGACAAGTAGGCAAACACAACAGATGCTGTTACTGAGGAGAGGAGGAAGTTATGAAAGGGCCACCCCCAGGCTGTAGATTACAAGTACTGTGAAAGTTGTTAACTGGCTGGAACGGGTTTCGTTTTCAAGGGGGTTGGCGGGGAATATAGTCCAATCACATACAGTGCAAGATGAAAAATACATTTGGGGAAATGAAATGTCAAGCAAAATACATTGTGATATAAAGAATACTGAAAGCCTAAAGTAAACAAGTGACATGTGTAACGCATGTGAAGGCTGTCGGACACACATGGAGACTCCCATTATGGGCATCCTAAAATGGCGCTGGGGAGGAACTTTTAGATGTCCAATTCTTTTCAAATGTGCTAGTTTCCTGATTCATAGAAATGAATGGAACATTTCCAGTGGGCTGTACTGCAGCTCCAGTGATACCCTGGCAATACTCCTTGCATATATTGTTAGAAGCTGTGGTAGGTCAGGAGGAGAGGACTAACGATAGGTACCATTTTCAAATGCTTTAAGTCCAAAACAGTAATGAAAAGGCTAACCTTCTCTTTCCCTATTCTAAGGGTTTTCCTACTTACCACAACAAAACTAGGGTTCTCATCCGCAGGATTAAAGTAAAAAAGTCTGCCCTCCATCTGAAACAAGTCTAACCGACCCTACCACCATTACTAAAAATAAAAAACAGGATGACTCATCTGCTGGTAGGCTTCTTGTCAAAGCTTTCTTCCATGTGAGATTTTTAAATGGTCTCTTGCTATTTCTCGCATCAAACTCTTCAATTGTGTCCAGTTTCCTTGGGTTCTGGAGTCCTTTAGGGTTTCTGTCTGCTGATTGGCTAAGGCTCTGATTATCCGTTCCTTTTCACAATCCTCTCTATTATTCACGCAGGTTTTGGCCCAGCCCTCTATTCTTTGGTTTTTCTCCACACTGAGATATCTAGGTAAAGGTTCTATTTGACGATGGTTCCTCTCTTGATCTTTCCATTCACTGCAACGAATATTAACTCCCTGAATGAATTTCACTCCTCTGGTAATCTCGCCTTTCAATGGGAGTTTTAGTCCCTGAATATGCCTCGCTTTTCTCGTGGTCTCGAAATTCACTGGGATGAGTATGGTGAACTCTTGAATAATTTGCCCCGTTCTGACTTGTACCCATCACTGGGACGAGGGGGCTCTCTCCAATCGTTACTTTCAGTTTGTTTATAGGGTGGAATGTCTGTGTCCGTTTTTACATCTACAACTTGTTCCTCGGGTCTGCCACTCTCCCAGTTACCTGCATAATAAGGGGTCTGTGTCATCATGTCGGCGTTCTTTCTTCGTGTTTGCTCCAAACTGATATATGGCTTTTCTCTGGCCAGTCTTCCAACACGCTTCAATGTCGGTATTATCAAAGGGTGTGCCTCCTCATCGGCGCACCATCTCCATCCTTCTCCCTCACACTCTAGCCGGCCTCCCTTGGCCGCCCTCCTACCCCTACCTGCAAGGCTAAGAACCCCTGGGCCATATTTGACTCCACACTTTCCTTCTCCTCCCATATCTCTGAGGTCTATAAAAAGTCAAACTTCCTACTGCACCTCCTCAGAGGTAGTCTGACTTTCCTCTCCTTCCCTCAGAAGCTCACTGTCTCCCAAGCTCTGGTTCCCTCTAGGTTGGACTACTGTAACAGCCTCTTTCTAAATCCACCTGCCTCTACTCTCCGCCCTCTGCAACTTATCCAGAACAGGACTGAGAGACTTGCCCTTGGCCTCAAGCCCTGGGATCGTATCTCTCCTGCCCTGAAATCTCTCCATAGGCTCCGAGTGGATGCAATGATTAAATTCAAAACCCTCTGCATTGTTCACAAGGCTTTCTCTGGCGTGGGTCCAAAATACCTTCAGCTATCTCTCCACAAATACCTCCCCTCTCGAGCTCTTCGCTCCTCTACCTCTATCTCCCTCCGGGTCAATCGTTTTTCAAAGAAACGAGCTGGGGATAGATCTTCATCTTCGGCTGGGGCTTTCCTCTGGAACAGCCTCCCTGCCAATCTAAAACTTGGAGAACCATCTTTGGTTCTGGAAGAACCTCAAGACCTTCCTCTTTGCTTCTGCCTTCGCTCCCCCTCTCCCCTGCTGCTCTGCTCTCTTGGCACTGTGCACCTAGTCACCCTCTGTCCCCTGGGCCCAGGTACTTGCTCACCCGGCCACCCTCCTGCACTGCCTATGGCCACTACTTGCACTGGGGTCTGTATCTGTACCCATACAGCCCCCCCTTTTCTTCTTTTTCTGCACTTGCCCATTCTGTTGCCTTAAACACAGCACTTGCCACTTGCGGTCTGCACTACCACTGTTTATTGCCTCTATTTTTCTATTTATTTGTATTTCATTATTTATCTGCTCTCCTCTGCACCGCACTGTCCTGCACTTTTCCCTTTCCCATGCACTTGTGTGTTCTCAATCTCACTCGGCCTAGTAAGATTGTTGTTGTGGTGTTGTGTTCTCCCCTGTTCCCCTCCCTTGCCTAGTCACGCTCTGAAACACTTGTGTATGAGCGCGATACAAATAAAATATATCTTACAAAGGGTGTTACAAAGGGGTTTTCACCGGTTTCCCTTCCAGGCCACCATCTTTCAGCTTCTGTTCTTGACCCTGGTTCTCGTTCTTTGTACAGACTTAATAGTCAGTCTTTGGCGTCTCTCCTTACATGCATGCCAATGTTAAGGCTCCGCTCTGGCCCTGGTTGAGCGTCTCTCCTGGGACTTTGACAGGCTTCCTCCAGTCTGTCGGATGTTCCGCTGACTGCTGGTACTTTTCCTTGCCAGTTGTTCCTTTGCGTGCAAAACAGCCACTTCACCAGCCTCCATGATTCGGCCTGTTTAAATCTCCTGGTCTCACTGCCTTGTTCTCCTGATCCTCCTCTTTTTGACGCAGTCCCAGAGCTTCCCCGGCTTATCAGGAAAGTTCTTCCCTTGTATTTTGACCATGTTCATCATAACTCTTCTTGGCTTCTTCATTTTAGTGAATGACAGACGAGCATTCTTTATTCCTCTTAGGTTCTTACTCTTCACAGTACCAAGCCGTTATTTTCTCTGTCATTATATAACAACCTATGTAAGAGGAATCTAGTGATCTGTCAATGATGCGTTATTGGCTTTTGGAGGATCAGAGGAATTTCTCACTGGAAAGGGATTCCCTTATACCCAAGAGGGGAGTGTTTCTCTGCGAGGTCCCGCTTACTGCCGCCACTAGGGGGAAATGTTGTGTAATGGGCTCACCTCCCTAGCCTCATAGGAAGCTTCTCCACCCTTGGCGGGATTGACTCAGTCACTCGATTTGTCACATAGCGCACTTACAGCACTAATGTAGAATAGGTTATCAGCACCAGTGTATGCAATCTGAGCTTGTTTCACTGGCAAGCTTTTTAAAAGGCCTTTCATTGTTGTTGCTGTCCTCTTTTTAGGGCTAGAAATACAAGTGGGACTGCAGCCATTATACTTTTACTGTACTCCATAAATACAAATGCGTGAAAGGGCCAGAAAGGACCCTGTCTTGCATTGCACATCTCTCTAGTCCCTACCAGGCACAGAATGCCTACTTTCCTGCATATCCAGTTTGTGTATTTTGGATGCACTTTATTTTGCATATAGTCACCCTCTGATTTGCGCCATTGTGCCAGGGAGTGAAAAGGCCATCTGAGTGCTTGCACCTATGATTGCGTATTCAGATGTCCCTTCACTGAGTTATACACTTGTGCATCCCATCACGTACACCAAAGATTCTGAATATCTGACCCATTGTGTAAATCCAGTTCAGGTTTAATTTATAAAATCAATTAAAATCAATTATTGCATGAAGTATTGCACAATGATTTCAAAGTTTCTTTTTTTTATCAAGTGCTGTACAAAGAAACTTAAAAGGAAAACTTGTGAACATATACTCACCTTACGACTTTGTCACTACATCACTAATTAAAAGGTTAAAATAGGCTTTAAAAAAAATCAACTTTATTACAATAACTTGAAAATATGCTGTAGTAGGATAATGCATTACCTTTCAAGGCCCTCATACGGTAAAAAAGCAAAATGGAAGAGAAACTGAGGTTTGCTTGCAGGAAACGCAGTGCTGTGATCTTGCAGACAAAAAAGTTAGAAATATTGCAATGGTTTTTAAAAACAAAAGCTTGTATTTACATAATTCAAACAGAGAAGCCTTTAGAAAGCATTTCTCACATGTGGACACGTGCTAAAATGGCCTAGGGAATTTTTAGATGTCAAGATTATCTGTTCCTGGTAAAAAAAAAAATGCTAAGTGTAAGTTTTAAAAAGGCACTAAGTGTGCTGTTTGCTGTATTGGACTTGACTCCTGAACCTCCGGCTGTTGGCTGCCGTGCTGGTCACTAGTAAGCAAGAGGAAGCCCCAACACAGGATGCAGCAAAACTCGATACGGACACAGTAAATATGCCAATCCTCTGTTAAAATGGGACTTGCTAACTAGTCTGATTGTTTTGGACTCAGTGTTGGTCTCTGTGTGGGGGCAGGATCTCCTGTTTTTCAACTAACATTAGCTTCTTTAGCGCGGCGAGTGATGTTTTGGCTCTACCCCCTAATTCCCAGAAACCTTGAAGTGCCCAGGTGACTGTGCACCTGCGCGCGCGCGCAGCTGTAAGTGCACAGTATGTGTGCTGTTTGCTGTACGCTGTGCTCCTCGCGCCTCTTATGTTCATTGAATAGCGGGTTAATTTAGGTAAGAATACAATCTGAACGTGTAATATAAAGTTGAAGTCGCTGTAAAGAGTTGTAACGGTAAATTTCCCAATTGGTTGTGACGTTACACATAATATTTCTGCTAAGAACTTCGATCCACTTAAGGGTAGAATAGCTGAATTAAAAACAAAGCAGTTACGGTTTACACTAGGTTACCTAATCTGTGATAACCGAGCGTGTTGAGCTGTATTCTAATACGCGGCCGGTTGAGTAGCATTGTTTGTAATTATCTGGTGGTGTTAATGGAGTTGCGTTCCACTAAAACACCCTATTATATCCACTAATAACTATCGGCTATTAAAGCAGGGCATGTGTAAGACTGGAATTGATCCCCCAGCAAGGAGTAATTGTGCATGCAAGCACAAGATAATTAGCCAACCTGGCTTACTTTCGGAAGGCGAACTCGCAAAAATGACAACGTTTTTCAATAAAATTGACCAACCGATTGTACAGACTGGAACAGGTAGCCTACCAAGCATGACACCACTTGAGTCTGAAATTAGCTCATTAGAAATCATGGAAGAATTAACTGATGTGCTTCCCTGCATCAGAAGCAAATTGTTGGCCCAAGTGTTGCATAGCCCCCAGATAACTTCAGACGCTCAGACAATGAGATTAGCTAATGTCGAACCAACTTCAGAAAAGAACCAGATTGTAGTAACAAATGTCAGATTAATATGACAATTGTGCCCAAATGGTAAAGCATGTCGGCAAGAATAGCAATTCTACTAATGGTGAGGCACATCATGCATTAGCATTAAGCAAAATAGCCTCTACACGGAGTGTAAATCTAATTACTGACCATAAGATCAGACATGTCTGTAGAGAAACAATGCACTAAGAAACGAGCAATGGTTAAGTATCACCAATCAAACATAAGAATAATACTGCTAAGATACGCCTGCCTCCCTATCTAGCGGATGACTTCTGTGTGGAAAACAGCCACTGAGCGGGGAGAAAGACAGACCTTTGAAGCTGGGAGAAAGGTTTGAAAAATCGATCCGACTACTGGCCAGATAGTTGTCAGACAAGTGAAATTACTCGTAGATAAGATCCCATTGGAGATGATAGTAAGGACAAGTCCAGATAAAAATGCACTTATTAGATGTGTCTAGCAATGCCAGTTTCGCGAGCATGAATACAGAAGCACTGTTTCAAGCCCTAGAAAATGTGTTGGCGACATTGGTCGAAAAATGTGACTCAATTGAAGGTAAATTAGATATCCATTCATTATTACTTCATGAGATCACAGAAAAGAAAAGATATTAAGAGTGTAGTACTAACACCCTGGGGGAATCAGTAGGCAAAAGGCCGCCAGGAAGTAAAGATGATCACTTAGTTGAGGAGAGCATGCCTTGTGAGATAAACGAGTAAATAAATGAATGCTTGCCTAATAAACATGCAAAGATAGTTAAACCATTATGCATTAAAGATAAGTGTAAAAATCAAAATAATGAAATAACCCTGTTAAAGAACAAAATATATTATCAAGCCGTGATGTACAGCACAAAGTAAGCGCATGTTCCAGCTAATGTTTGTATAACTGATTCAAGATGTACACAGAGGATCAACAATATCGAGCCATCTCTGCCAGAGGAAGCAAAAAGAACTAACCAAATAAATTCCAAACCTCTGCCTATTTTTAAGGAACCAAACTATGTCTGTGACCATACTGCGGTGATTGATGTACCCTGTGAGCAAGCTAAATTTGTGGATAAGACAAAAAGGAAATAGATGTCTAAGGCAATAGGTATAAGATTGTTTCTAGCCAATTCCACACAAAATCTCCTCTAAACCCTCAGAGCAATGACAAGGCTTGCGAAAGAGAACAACAAGAAAAAAGAAAATCAGGAAAGACACTAGGATAGTTGATGCAATTATGACAGACATGCATATGTTATTCGAAACTCCATCGATCCCAACCTGAATCTGAAACGAAAGGAATAGCTAGTAATGGTATAACTGATAATAGCAGAGAGAATACCCTTAAAACAGTGAGATCCCAAGCTGCAGTGACGGATAAAAATAAAGCTGATGGGATAATAGATCATATACGTGCTTTACAAATTGAAAAACTTGAGTCTTCTGGATTAATTATTCTAAATAGACAATAAGTACTTAAAACTATGTGCATCTATAGTGCGGTTTATAGTCATTGCATCGAATGCAATAGCATCGAATGCCATACCAGAGAAAAAAAATACATCGCATTTTTTTCATGTTTTTTTACCCCAGGCCCCCTTGTTAAAAAATCTTTAAAACACATTTTTATTAAACCACTTATCTTTTAATAAAAAAATAAACATTCAATTTCTCTGGTATGGCATTCGATGCTATTGCATTCGATGAAGTGACCAGATACCCTATAGTGCCATTGCGAATGATTAAGTCTAGTGATTTTTAAAATTGTTGATCAGGTTGTATCCTCTAGTAAAGTAATCACAAATATATGGTGTACTCCATTAATATATTTTAAGTCATGGTAAACTATTGGAGAAACTTTACTACTCATGTAGCGAAACCATGATACCCAAAGTAAAAAAAAGTGATTAAATTGATCCCATATGTAGAAACTCAGAAAAGACCAGACTCTAATATCGAGCTTAGTAGAAAATTCCAAAGAATAGCCAAAGACTTCTGTATCCCTCTATCTAAACAGTGCAGTTATATTTGAAAGTTCGATAGACATTGCGAATCCTGATGGATACTGGCAGTGGTTGCCTGCAGTTTTTAGGTCCCACATTTGAAAAGCGACCCTGATGAACGTGATATTATCCTATCCTGCAATACATGCGGGAACTCGCACTATACCAGTGATAATGGTTTGTTAGCGAATATTGATAATTTCAGCTTAGTAGCCTTACAAGAAACATGCTGCTGCATGTGACATTGGTGGACGATGCACTTTCCAAAGTAAAGCAATTCAAGGATTAAGAGGGCGGCCGGAAAGAGGACAACTTATTACAATTAAACATCCCTGGGCTGGGAAAATAATAAGGTGGTCCAATAGTATGGTCTTGGCAGTAACTGTCGAGTGCAAATTACCCCAGGTGTCCTCCTTTGTTGTAGTGAATGTTCATAACCCACTGAACAGTACCTTCAATAAGGTGAATATTACCACGTATCACAAATCCTTGCTGCTATCTGCTGCAATTTTCCAATTATTATAATAGGTGACTTGAACGCAAAGATATTTGCGAATGAGCAGACCCTGGACATCCCACAATCCGAGCCAATTTCCACTGGGTTCTCCAATAGAGTGGGGAAAGCATGGGCCACTTTATTTAATGAACACTAATTCATAGTTCTTAATGGGAGTACAGCTGGGGGCTGCGACAATAGTGCCACTCGTGTAAGAGGCTTAAACCGGAGTACCCTCCATATGGTGGTTAATAAAAGTGCGTATCCATTGGTACAAGACATGGCAATTGGATGCCGAGATGAAAGTGACCATCTTCCTCTCTACCTTTTTTTATTGACTACTAAGAAAGAGAACACCAAATGAATGGTGATATCGGAATATACATAGCAGGAAATAAAATAATCTGAAAATAATAGCAGAACTCGAACTAACAAAATTTGTAGAAAGTATTGAAATAATTTCTACCTATCAGTTGATCACCAAATTTGAACAACTGACTGAAGCCATAAAATCATCAATAATGGTAAAACGGAATTATAGGTCAAATGGTGAACACTGGAATTTGACGCACGGAAATTCATTTGTTTGACGCTGAAATTCACGCAGTGAAAGAAATGCTTCGACTCATAAGAGAGCTTCAAAAGGAAAGTATAGATGCTGCTGCTACAATGCGCATAGCTAAACAGCAATATAGATAATGGTTTAGATGACACTGCAAAAGTAAAAGAAGTAATTTGGCGTAACTTTGCTTATCAGTCAAATAAAAATAGCCAAGGAATGTGGGCTACTATTAACAATATTAAAAAGAAAACTTTACCTGGTAATAGTGTAGCTGAGTGTGACTGGGTTGCCCATGTTAAGAAGACACTAGGTACCATGGTGAATAATGATATAAGTAGTCCCTGCGTAGCTGCGGTATGGTGTGGCACATATACGCTAGAACATCTAATCAAACTAATCAAGAATCTTCCCAATTCAAGAGCAATAGGACCGGGTGGCACTTTCAATGCTTTGTTGCGATTATTACCCGCCAAATGAGCATGCACCTTAACCATCCTATTTCAATGGATAGGAGATAATGGCCAGATACCAGAGTCATGGTGTAGAAGTATAATTCTACCCATCTATAAAAAGGGCGAACGGAAAGACCCAGCTAACTATAGGAAGTTGGCGATGCTGGATATCCCAGCAAAAATATTTGCCAAAATCCTATTAGAATTAAATCAGTGGATCTCCTCCCATCACATTCGCCCTACGTACCAGTCAGGCTTTAGAGTAGGATCATCTACATCTCAAAATATAGCGTTATTAGTAGCCGCAATTGAGTACTCTTGGAAGTGTCGAGGGCTGCCAGTATATGTTGCTAACATAGACTTTACTGCCACTTTCGACACCATAGTGCGTAGCCAGCTATGGGCTAAACTTAAAGCCTGGGGTATTCCTCCTGGTCTATTATATATGATCCAACTATTATATAATACATCAGTAAGAGTCCGTCTTGATGCAGAAGGCAGACTGTCGGAATCCATACCAACTAAGCGTGGAGTCAAACAAGGCTGTATATTAGCAGCAATGCTTTTCTACCTTTATTTAGCTGACTTCATGTAAGAGGATTTACAGCCTTTTATAAATAACATTGATTGGAACAGCAAGGTTGGGTTACACCGACAATCTCCTACTGCTTGATTATACACCTAAAGGTCTCCAAGCCAAGCTCGACTCACTTGAAAGATTTGCTACAATGAATCTCATTATTAATATAGGAAAAACTAAAATAATGTTTCATGGTGAAGCAAATGTAAGGAACAAAGAGTTGTAAGTGGTCAATAAATAACCAATGGATTGAGATTGTAGACCAATACAAATATTTAGGAGTTATTATTGATAATAAGCTATGCTGGAAACCGCATTGACTTGAAACAAAGCGAAAAGGCATGCTAGCCACGATGGCATTGAGCAATTTCATAGGATGTCAAGGGAACTTCTCTCTAAATACCATCCTAATGTTATACTCTGCAAAGATTGTCATGTTTGCTATACAGGGCAGAAATTTGGGGGAAGCCATTTCTCTAGCGAACTGGAGAAATTTGAAACCCAAAATCCTAGGATGTTGTTGCGCTTGCCTAAATATCTTCCCCGAGAAAACATTTTATTAGAATGCAATTTCAATAGTGTAAGTAGTACCATACAATATATGATGGCTATGCTATGTGACATTGTCTAGATTAAACAATGATACTTTTATTGAGATGAAAGAACAATATGAAAAGCTGACTAATAAACAGGACTTAATGACATTCCATAGATGGTGTTTAACATACATTAAATGGACAAATGAAGACGTTCATAGTTGGTCTGTATATTCTATTGCCAAGATCAAACAGCTACAGAAACGGTCAATATATGATCTCAATAGAGAACAAAATAGGGTAAGTCTTGCGACCAAAACCAATAGTGGCATGGTTTTAGAATTTTGGTCCGACTTAAAGCGTAAACCCTCATATCAGATGGCTTTTCCTGATTGTAATACTCTTAGGCGGTATTTGTTTAAATTTAACATGTATGATAATTTGGAAGTTTTAGGTGCAAAAGTAGGAATTCTCAAAGAATTTAGATATTGCAGATTATGTGGGACGAATACAATTGAGTCTGCCAAACACATCTTATGTGATTGTCTGTTTTCAATGCGGTCTAAATATTTACTAGCATATGATGACACCAATAACAATGGCAATATAAGTTAAATATAGCAAAAATTGTTAAAAGGTCATATGAATATCATTTTTTATGATGCAATTTTGTCATTTTATCAATTTTAAAAACTGTCACTTGGTATTCTATATTTTTAATTGGAAAAGTTTTTATTATGTGAACTTTTTAGAGTATTGTTTAATATGTAATGATGTAATGTATGAATGCGTGTACATATAAAAGCCTTGCTGGCTGTGTGCATATTAAAAATAAATAAAAAGTAATAGGAAGCGGGTTAATAGTGTGCATTTTGCAGGTACAATTACATTGTGAACTTCGAACCAAAAATTAACATTTTGAAATATGTGCAGCTTATTTTGAAGGCCTAATACTCACTGCACAAATGTTGACACTTAATACTTTGTAAAAACACTTTTTATTATTTTGCGTTTAGTAATTGGTCAGTTGCTTTAGGTATAGGCAAACACAGATTGTCATGAATTTGCATGGGAGTATAGTTCCTATCACATACATGAAGCCAAGAGGTACATGTCCGGTATTCTCGTGGTAAGTTGCCTGGTTAGGTACACTAATCAAAGTTCACCATAGTTCAAACCTCTGCTGAGTTTTCAAAACTTCCCATGTTCTTCTGTCTCTTTTATTTGGGAGACCTCCTTTCAAAAACAGCCGTTTTGGGTGTCAGGCCTGCTTCCTGGCATCTGTTCATGGTTCTAGATGGTTTGTCTATAGGTTTATTCTTTTGTGCAGTTTCTGGTGGGTTTCTCGGTCATATTTTCTTTGCAGTCATTTCTTGTATTGGATGAGATACATAATGTTGGATGATTTACAGCTCTCGAGTCTGTGGTAGCAGTTCTGCAGGATTGTTCTTGCCGATTATGTGCAGATGTGTTCACAGGTTTTACAGTTCCCTGTATTGCATGGGTGGTTTCTAGGCCTCATTTATTATTGATCTATTTGAAATGTACCTTTGTTCTGGGAGGTGCTAAATTAAATAGTTTTGGTAGCCTTTGCACAACCAGGGGAGGGGGAGGAGGTCACAACTTTTGTCTCTGAATATTGGTTGAAGCTCCTTAACAATCCTGTTCAGTTATAATGCTGGGTGAAGGCTGACATCTAGGAGTAGTATTTCTGCTTTTTCTTTTTTTGTAGCATGTTCTCTTGGAATTTTCATTGTACTATCAAACTCCTTGACAAGGATTTGTTGTTTGTCCCTTGTGTTGGTACCTAATTGACTGGCTGGAAGTGACGGATCTTTTTTTGTGTCTGAGTCCATCTTCAGTGGGCCCCTTACCATGAAGGATTTCTGTAGAAGTCCCTCTGGCCACAAAAAGTCCAGAAGCCAAACAAGCCAGTGTTGGGAAAGATTTTCTTTTTGCTGCTTTCCTTCCCTATACTTCTACGGAACCCCCAACTTGCTGCTGTTTTTAACCCAACCTGACTTTTGAGGGTAAATAAGGCTTTCTGCTTTATTTACCTTGCTTTGCTCATCTGTCTTGGGGGATGTGATCACTCCTATGGCTCTCTGTGCAGGGGGGGGGGGGGGCTCCCTTATGAAATACATTGTTTTACACTGCACACGTCTTAATGTGAAGTGTGGTAGGGATCCCCTGTATTACTTTTTTTTTTTTTTGCAACTTTATGGTTGCTTGCGTGATGTGTCAAGGACGCTGGTGGCAGTGGTTATTTCTTAACTGTTTTTAAATATTTTTTTTTACATTCTTGCATTCACTTTAGCATTTTACCCCTTAAAGCCTTTGAGTACCATATACTCAAATGGCTGTGACACTCGATTTCATCCTGTCGTTTAAACATCTTGTCTTTTGTCCTCCTTCCTGCTCTCTGGTATGGATTTGGCAATGTGGTAAGAAATTTCCTGAGCAAAGCAGCAGCAGCAGTGTCTGGTCCCAGTCCACATCCTGGCCAAGTGTGTGTTGCTGTACAGATGTGGTGGACGAAGGCTGTTCAATTCGACAGCCCCTACCAGCTTCAATTTTGCAGATCCTTTCCAATGGTCTAGGTGTTAGGGAGAATTCTCATTTCTCTGCTAATTCCCTTCTATCTTATTGATCCCCAGCTTTTTAGCAGGACTTTAGAACTTTTAATTTATTTTTATCCTGGAGTGAGGGACCTTTTTTCTCTGATTTGGACTCCATGTTTCCTTTTGGTTTTGGAGTTCGACCAACTCCATAGGCATAATCTTTTTGTATTTTGACACACAGCACACCTTCAGTGCAGTGTCAGAAGTATGTTGGATTTCTGCTAAGGTTTAAATGGCTTCTATTGGATAAACTGTTTCCAAGAGTAGTAAAGTGAAATTGACTTTACTTAACTTTTTTCTCTTTGTATACCCAGCGCACACCATTTTATGTGGACTGCTGGGGGCACGGGAGGGGGTTACTTAGTATCCCCTTTGTCTACCTTCTCATGTAACATTTTTTGTTACCCTCACTTCATTTAATGGCTGGTGGCAGTGGTTTAATTTTCCTACCATTGTGCGTTTTTACCGCAGGCTGAATACTCAGCTGCAGTATTGCACCCATGGGTGCCCATTTTGTTAAAATGGCCCTGGAATTCTTTTGTCGCCATTTCTTGTTTGTGAGGTCCTTCTTGGGCTTTACTCTGCACGCCAAACCAGGTTTGGCCTTTATGTTCATTGTCTTTTGCAGGATTCACGGGTGAAGCCAGCTTCTGGCTCCAGCGTGTCTGGCAGGGCAGGAAGCGAGGCAGGTGCCCGAAACTCACTGTGCTTAGTCTCCTTGGTTACAGGAATGCACCCAAAGGTGGTTGGCTGGCTGTCCTTGGAGGACAGCCACCCTGCTGTGTGGGCGACAGCTAGGTTGCGAATGAATGGGAGAAACCTGCATAAAAGGCAAGTTCTTTTGCAAGAAAGGCAGAGTCAACCACTGGACAAAGGAACTGAAGATGAAACTGGAAGAGAAGCCTGCTGCACCATCCTGGACGGTTGGTTTGCCCGGTGAAGCCCTGCTGCAGTGCTGAAGCTCCAATTTTTGTATAGACTATAGAAACCCGGAACAGACGACTTCTTCCCTTCGGTTGGTGGGACCAACTGACCCCAAGACGAACTTGACTGGAACTTCACTCCCTGCTGGCTGTACTTCTTTGCTGCTGCTGTAACCAAGTGCCAGCGGACAGCAGCACCAGGAACTAGTGCATTGTCTTTAAGCTGGACCTGAACTCCAGGAAGATCCTGAGGATCCTCCCGAAGCAGGCTGACCAAAGCCTAAGCATCCTCAACCGAGTGCTGGACCCCAGAAGCAAGGGGAAACCAACAAGATGTCCAAGAACCGCAGTGGTGCTATTTGCTGGTAGCTGAAATCATGAAGTGCTGCTGATCTGGAGTAAGCCCATTGCTGCCACTGACCTTCAAACCGCAGTGCAGGAGTCCCCAGATGTTCTCCCTCTTGTTCCCACTACTAAGGCCTTGGAACAAAAAGGACTATAACGCGAACAGAAGCCAGCTGGACCCTTTTCTTCAGATCTAAGGTACTGTCTAACTAGGGGTACTTGCCTCTTGTGTGTAGCTTGCTTACTCTCACTGGAGACGTGCATTTGCTGCCCTTTGCAGAGTTGCTTGCATCTTTGCTTCTCACAAGCCTCCCAGCTTGTGGCTCAACTGTGATTATTTTCTACAAACTCTCTATATATAACATTGTTCAAGATTTTTTTGCGATCTTCAAGAAGGGCCACTGATCCCCTAGACTTTGTTCTCCCTGCAGACTCTCCTTACCCTCCGACTATGTGTTTATCTGTGCTTCCAAAATGTCATACCTAAGTTACTTGTATAGCTGGGAAATGGTTAACCTATACTTCATTGGGGGATGGTACTCTTCCAACCCCCTCCACTGTTTTTTCTTTGAATCCATCCATTACTGTAGGCCAAATTTGGGCTGTTTCACAGTACCTTTAAGATTAGGTAGGACAAGAACCCCTCTAGCTCTGGTATGGTATAAAGTAGTACTTTATAGTCTGTGGATGGTACCTTTCCAAATGAAGCATAATATATCTTGTTGGATTTGAGTTGACCTTGGGGACAAATACTTGAAGAGCCTGAAAAATAGTTATCTTTATTCGTGTTACTCTTCCTTGCCAGGAGAGTGCAAGGTTGTTCAATCTCCTGATTTCTCCTCCAATACTTCAGGATTATTTGCCTGATATTGAGCATTATGATGGGCTGTGAGTAAACACCAAAGTAGTGTTAGCCCATCGGAAGGGGGTGATTGTGTAAATGGATCATTTGGTCAGGCTGTGGATTAAAATGTAGTGCCTCAGATCCAAATTAACTTTAAATCCAGATACTTGCTGGAAGCCATCCAGTGTCGATAGTTGGGGTAAGATTGACATCTCAGCCTTAGGAAAAGTATGCCATCTTCATACATCGCTAATTTACAAGAAGTTTCAACATATGTTACCCCACAGATAGAATGTGAATTCTTTATTTTTAAGGCAAAGGGCTCGAACGCTAGGGCAAAGAGAAGGGGGATAATGTGCATCCTTGCTTGATGCCTTTTTGACAGGTAGAACTGTTCGCGAGAAAACCGCAAAAAGACCACTGCTTTTAGGAGGGGTCACTCGACACGGTCACAGGCCTTTTCCAACTCCAAGACTAGGATTACCATTGAGCATCTAGTATTGTGGGCTAGATCAATGAAATTACCATCTTACTCACATTATCGGGGGTCGATTTTTTTTTTTTTCTTTTTTTTTTTTTCTTTTTCCTCTTCTCTCCCCCCTCCCCACCCAAAACAATGCCTGAATGTTTACACACTGACTTCTGGAAAGTGCATGTCAAATAGATTTGCCAAAATGTTAGCATAGATTGTCATTGTTTAAGACCACATGGCTATGACGAGAAGAGTGGGATCACGCCCCTGCTTATGGACCACCGGGACAACAGCTTTGAGGAGTGTACCTGTAGCATACCCCTCTGTCCACAAATGCTTGTATAGATCAGACAAGGGTTTCAGCAACTCTTTACTAGAAGCTTTGTAGAACAGAGGGGGGAGGTAGATCAAACTAGACCAGGGGATTTTCCTAGCTTCTGCTATGATCTGCAAAGTAAGATCTCTTCTTTATATCTGCACACAGATTCCATTCAGCCCTTCCTAAATGCGAAATATGGGATATGAGACCAGTTCTCCAGCATGGGGTCTGGCATGGATTCACATGCTCATGAATATTCCCCGTCGTCAGGCTGGGAATCCTCGGTAAAGAAAAAACAAGTATCAGTTTTGTTTCTGATCTGTCTTTCGTAGTAGTAACCAATGCCTGATCTCTGCGTCATACTGACCACAGTCAATGACTGCCCTCTACCTAAGCCCCGCCTCTGGCAGCCATCTTCAGATTTTTACTGCACGTTCAAGTGTTGGGATCCTCGTGCTATTGCTCTCGAGCGTTAGTGCTATTTTTTCACGTTTTTTTCTCAAAAACTTCGATTTTTCGGTCAAAAGAGCCTCAATCTCCACCGTTTCTTCATCCGATCATCGGGGACCCGTGTCGGATTCGTCTACGCCCCTCAAGGGTGAAGATTTCGTCAAGCCACGCTTTTGGAGGACTCCAGAAGTTTCTCAGGCCCATCTCGGACATGGCCCAGGAGAGGGGAAGCTCGACGCCCGGAAAGCTGTTCAGGGTCTGCCCTGGATGCCAGCTTCAGAATGTCTTTAAGGAGGACGAACACTCCTTTTGTCTGTACTGCCTACATGAGGACAAGACGCACGTGGAGAAGGACTGTGCGTTTTGCGGCAATATGTCGGAGCGGACCATGAAGGACCGCCATCAACTTCTCGCCAACTGGCTGGAAGGGAAGAGCCCGTCAGGCGAGAAGAAGAAATCCGAGCGGTCTTCTAAGACCTTTGAGGACGCCCCGGCGACGGGGGTCCAACACAAGGCCAAGCACCGCGAGTCCGCTGGCACCGGGAGCGCCGAACGGTCGGGCTCTATGGGCGCCAGACAGGGCGCATCCTGCCCGGCACCATGAACCACGAGCCAACGCTCTGGTTCAGGTAAGAGGAAGGCCGAGCACCCGGCGAAACTCCTGGAGAGGCCCCGGTCGAGCTCGACGGCCCCATCGGAGGGAGAGCGAGGCAGTGACCTTCCCCCCCCAAGGAGAAGGCGGTGAGCGCACCTAAGGTGGTGAAAGCCTTAATCCATTCGGCCAAGGCCTCTATCGAGACAGTCGCGGCGTTCCTGGCTCAGCCTGTGGAGGCTACACCAGTGGTGGCGACCTCGGGGCTCAGAGTCTCCCTGCCACCGCAGAGGGAGTCCTCTTTTATGCCCATCGACAGGACCCCCGTGAAACCTCCGACGGAGAAGAAAAAGGGGGGGGCAGGAGGTCGTCGTGGATTCGGCCTCAACCTCTGAGGAAGAGCTGATCGAAGTCTTAAGCCACGGCGTTGGCGTGGAAGAAGACCAGCCCGTCGGGAGGGACCCCGTCGGCACCCTCTACGTTATCGTCGTCTCCCACGTCGGGGTCCCTCCCGACGGGCTGGTCTTCTTCCACGCTGACCGCCCGTCGGAATCCCCTCAACCAGTGCCGCAAGACAACTCGGCGGCCATTTTGTTGGCTATGCAGTCCTTATGCTCGGAGATGAGGAGACTGCCGTTACCACCAGCGGAGGAACCGCTCCCGACGGGGGACCCAGAGCCAGGCCCTTCTGGGAGCCCTCCCCCTAAGAGAAGGAGGATTCACCCTCCACCTCCTTTTCAGCCATCGCGCCCTGTTCAGCCCTCCTCCCCGACTCGTGTGGATGATACGGGGACTGACACGGCCGCGACGGGTACGGACGACGAGGTTTACGACGAGGATCTGCCGTCGTCACCTCCCACCCGGGCTTCCCCGCCCGACGAGATTGGATCGTTTCACTCCATGATCGCCAGGGCATCCGAGCTTTTCCAGCTCTGCCCGGAAGAGAAGAAGGAAGGTTTCCTTTATCAACGGCGCGAGGCCAAGAGGAAGACGGTCCTCTCCGTATCTCTACTGGATGATATTTGGGATGAGGGGCTCGCCCTCCTCAAGAACCCATCCACGACGCTGGCTAGAAGGGATCGGTACGAGAAGAAGTACCGGGTGCGGGACGGGGCCCCCTTGTGCCTTCGGGCACAGCCGACCCCGGACTCGGTCGTCTCCGCGGCGGCCAGGAAGAAAGCGGGGGGCGCGGCCTCTACATCGACCTCCCCGCCGGACGGCGAGGGAAAGAAATTGGATACGATGGGACGCAGGGTCATCTCGTCTGCAGCAACGACGATTAAGGCGGCCAACGCCTTGGCTATCGTAGCCCGCTACGACGGAGTTGTGGTACAAACTGGCCCCCCTGCTGGACTTCCTACCGGACGACAAAAGGGCGGATGCCCTAGAGATCTTGCAGGAAGGAGAGGTGGCGTCGGACCACGCCATTACGATTGCGACGGACATCGCTGACACTGGATTTCGCCAGTTGGGCAACGGCGTGTGCCTTAGGCGTCGTGGATGGCTCAAGACTACTGACTTCCGTCAGGACGTGCAGACCAGATTCTTGGACATGCCGTTCGACGGAAACAACCTGTTTGGGGAAAACAGTGGACAATTCCCTTCAAGCCATCAAGGCAGACACGGAGACGGCCCGGGCTCTTGGGGTTCTCCAGCAACGGCGGCCGCCCTTTCGGAGCGGCGGAGGCAAACAGGGTGCCTCCAAAGGTTCCGGCGGCGGGTTTTCCACCTACCGTCAAGCGGCCCGTTCGTCGTCGCAGGAAGCTTACAGGGGACGAGGCAAGTCAGGCGGACCCCGCCGTCGTCGCCAAGGAGGTCAAGGCGGCAAAGCCTCGTCGAAGCAGGACTGAACCGGCCGTGGGGTCGGGCCCCCACCGAAGCCCCCCGGTGGGAGGCCGGCTGGCGAGCTTAGTCAGCGTGTGGGAGTCCATCTCCACCGACCGTTGGGTGCTGGACGCCCTAGCCCAGGGTCACGTGCTCGAGTTTCTAAAGAGGTGCCCGCGCGTCCCCCCCCTGTGGCCAGGAAAGAACATCACGTCCCTCAACTTCTCTTGCTGTCGTCGTTGGATTTGGAGGATGCCTACTTCCATATTCCCATCCTAAAGGGACACCGAAAGTTTCTCAGGTTCGTGGTTCAAGGGCGTCACTATCAGTTCAGAGCCCTTCCCTTCGGACTGAGGTCGGCACCCAGGGTGTTCACCAAGTGCCTCGCACCGGTGGCGGCGCAGCTGCGCCGAGAGGGGATCCACGTCTACCCCTACCTGGACGACTTACTCATCCGAGCGAAGACGAAGGAGCTCGCCGTGGAGCTCGCCGTGGAGCACACGGCAAGGACCGTCCAACTTCTCACGGACCTGGGATTTTCCATAAACTACGCCAAGTCCCATCTGGTGCCAGCGCAAGACGCACTGTTTCTGGGAGCGAAGCTCGACACAGTGTCGCTTCTGGCCTATCCGTCGGAAGAAAGGACGAGGGCCATTTTGGGCAAGGTCCAGCGGATGCTGGTTGCGGACGCGGCCAGAGTGAGGTCCATCAAGTCCCTCCTCGGAATGATGTCTTCTTGCATTTACCTCATCCCCCCCTGTGCAGGCTCCGGATGCGCCCGTTGCAGGAGTTCCTGGACGCGCGCTGGATCCAGACGACGGGCAGCTTCGAGGAGCGGATCACACTCGACGAGAGTTTCCGACGAGCGATCCGGTGGTGGGGCACCCGCGCGCATCTGACGGCGGGCATGGACTTCCAGACCCCCGGCCACCAGGAGACCGTGACCACGGATGCCTCCCTGGAAGGGTGGGGAGCGCACACCGAAAATCTGCACGCGAGAGGCCTTTGGCTCCCGACGGAGAAGTCCCTCCATATCAACGTCCTGGAGCTCCGTGCAGTGTTTTGGGCCCTCAGGTCCTTCCTTCCGTCCCTCAAGGGCAAGGTGGTGAGGATCTTCATCGACAACACCACCACCATGTTCTACATCAGGAAACAGGGCGGAACCAGGTCCCCAGCCCTGTCCAGGGAGGCGCAGGATCTGTGGCTATAGGCCGTCGCCCAAGGGATGTTTCTGGTGCAGTTTCATCTGGCAGGGATAAAAAACACCATCGCCGACTCACTCAGCAGGGAGCTGCGCTCGTGCCACGAGTGGGAACTACGACAGGATCTAGTGGACCGCCTCTTCCGACGGTGGGGCACACCCCAGATCGATCTGTTCGCGACGGCGACGAACTCCAAGTGCCGGAGGTTCGCCAGCAGGTTTCCCCAGCCGAGGAGCATGGGCGATGCTTTCTCGTTCCCCTGGGAAGGCCTGTTTCTATACACGTTCCCTCCATTGCCATTGCTGATCCGGCTCATCAACCAGCTCAAGAGGTCACGGTGCAGGATGATCCTCGTCGCACCTGCGTGGCCGAGGCAGATATGGTTCCCGGACCTTCTGGACTTGTCAGCGTCCCCGTCAATCAAGCTGCCAGTGGACGCAGATCTTCTCTCCAGGGAAGGAGGCACCATCCTCCATCACGACCCGAAGTCGCTGAACTTGCAGCCCTGGCTCCTGCAGCGTTAGAGTTTGGAGGATACGGCATACCGGCCGACTGCAGAGAGGTTCTTGCTAAGGCCAGGGCGTCCTCAACTCTTAAATGCTACGGACACAAATGGAAGAGGTTCTCTGTCTGGTGCCACGCACAGAAGATTAACCCTCTGCAGATTACGGCTCCCCAAGTACTGCCGTACCTACTGACGCTGGCCAAGGCTGGACTGGCGCACGCGTCCTCAAGATTCATCTTGCTGCGATCTCCTGATACACCAGAACCACGGGGCGGACGTCTTTGTGGTCTCATCGTCTGGTGAAAGAGTTCATGAAGGGACTGTTCAGGTCGTTCCCGCCGGTGAAGGCTCCGGCCCCGGCGTGGGAGCTCAACGTGGTGCTGACCAAGCTCATGGGACCTCCGTTCGAGCCTCTGCAATCGGCTCCGTTGAAGTTCTTGTCGTGGAAAACAGCGTTTCTTGTGGCCATCACCTCCGCATGACGGGTGGGAGAGGTCCAGGCCCTTTCCTGCAAGGCCCCGTACTTGACTTTTCACGACACGAGGGTAGTGCTCAGGACGCACCCCTCCTTCATGCCCAAGGTGCCGTCGGACTTCCACCTCAACAAGCCCTTGGTGTTGCCTGTTTTCTTCCCGTCGCCTTCGTCGCCGGCTGAAAGGACTTTGCACTCGCTGGATGTGGCTAGAGCGCTGAAGTTCTACGTGGACCGCACGAAGTGTTTTCGGAAGACGTCGCAACTCTTTGTGAACTTTGGACCTGTCAATCAGGGGAAGGCTCTCTCGAAGGCTTCCATTTCCAGATGGCTCTCCGGCTGTATCATGTACTGTCATCGGTTGGCAAACCGACCGCTGCCTGGCCGTCCGAGAGCCCATTCCACCAGAGCGATCGCAGCTACCACGGCATTCCCATCTGGTGTGCCCTTGCTGGACATCTGCAGGGCTGCTACGTGGAGGTCGACGCACACCTTCACGAAATTCTACTTCGTCGATCGGGATTCCAGGGAGGAGTACAGGGTCGGCCAAGCAGTGCTGCGCAACCTGTTCGCCTAAGGTGAGCCTGGTGAGGAGGTAAGATTTGCTTAATGTTGAGTTTGATGTAATGCTTAATGTTGAGCCTTTGCCACCTCCCGTGGTTGTGCATGTGTGTACTGCTATGTATTCTTTATTCATGAGCATGTGAATCCATGCCAGACCCCATGCTGGAGAAGGAACAAGTTACTTACCTGTAACTGTTGTTCTCCAGCATGGGTCTGGCATGGATTCACATGCAAACCCTCTCGCCTACCCCTCTGCGGCTCTTCACTTGGTCATACTGCCACTTCACGTGCCACCAAATCTGAAGATGGCTGCCAGAGGCGGGGCTTAGGTAGAGGGCAGTCATTGGCTGTGGTCAGTACGACGCAGAGATCAGTGATTGGTTACTACTACGAAAGACAGATCAGAAACGAAACTGATACTGGTTTTTTCTTTACCGAGGATTCCCAGCCTGACGACGGAATATTCATGAGCATGTGGATCCATGCCAGACCCATGCTGGTGAACAACAGTTACAGGTAAGTAACTTGTTCCGTATCATTCTATATTGATTGTCAGAGTTATCGAAGGAGTTAAGGTTTTGGTAATATTTTCTGAACTCTTCCACTTCGGATGATTTGTAACAACTTTAAAGATATTTGCTCAGATCTTATTCTGTTAAGTTTCCAAGGTAGGATTTTTCCTGCTTTGCTTCCTAATTTGTTTTATTTCATTGGTCCTTTAAAAAGCAGAGTTCAACCTTGTTGCCAGTCAAGAGATTAATCTGCGCTCTTGAAGAGTGCAGTTTGCGCAGGGTTTTAGGTGACCAGGCGCTTCTATAAGCTACATTAAGATCTCTGAATTCACCTGTGAGCATGTTGAGTTCTTGTTTATAGATTTTATTCTGTTGGGATGCTTTTGCGATCAGCATGCCTCTTATAAAATCTTTGAAAGCTTCCCAAAAGACGGAGATTCATTTTAAGCTCCTGGGCTGATTTTCAGGCCGATCCAGAGCCAATGAAAGCTCCACTGTGGTGTGATCGAACATATCATTCGTACCAGCCTCTACCTTTTTGAAGTAAACTGTAATAAGTAGGTTGTTATAATGTAATCAATTATAAAGTTAATTCTGTGAGCATTAGAGAAGCTGGCATATTAATGTCTGGGTATTAGTTCCTCAAGGAGTCAACCAAGCCTGCTTCATTAAGTTTGGACAGCAGATCATGTGAAGCTTGGTATGCTGCCCCCATATGGGTTTTAAAGCGATCCCAGTTTGGATGCAGGGTCGTAAAATCCTGCCCCCAGCGGGGTGCTGCTGAGCAGCAAGAAGAAATGGTGGCCTGAATACGAGCTCCAGGCCCAGCAACATCCTAAATTAATTTCATTATGTGGGCCAGCTTTTGATCTGCAATGCAGAAATAATAGAAGCGGAAGGTGCAGAGTACATCCTGACAGAATATATATCTGATCCAAGGTACGGCAGAGGATTCCAACGCTTTCAGGGGGCGCCGCTGCAGCAATGAGACACAGCCCAGCAGATGTCTGTGCAGGACCTGAAGTAGCAGCTAGCAGAGCCTGCTGCAGTGGCGGCCTGATATGGGAGGGGCAGGAGAACTCTGCAGCCAGTGCTGGGCTGTTCCTCCTGTGGCGCTACCCTTGGATGACGAATGATCAGCGGGGTGGAGACAGCGAGGGGGACGCACACAGCCGGGGGTCCTCATGCCGGAGTTGCAGTGTGTTTATCTGTTCCCCCGTTCGAGGGAGGCTGTGGTGACAGTGACAGAGGTGGCAAACTACTACTTTTTCAGCCTGTGGTCCCCAGAGTCGCCCAGCAGCCACCCGCAGCAGTACGGCACTGCACCATCTCAGCTGAGATCCGGTGGCCTTGATGTGCTCTGGGCTCCATGGTCAGACGCTTGACAGGCCTGAGGTCTCAGGGGTGTGCGTGTGAGAAGTGATCCTGCAGACCTGATCCTGCTACGTCGCAAAGCCCACTGGTGGGGTGAGGCACCCCAGAGACATTACAGGGCAACGATATAGGATTTGGAATGCAGGGGCTTCCACTTTTTCACTGGGGAACCACAGGCTGTAGACTCTGTTAAGACAACAGAACTATTCAGACCAGTGATAGACCACTGTGCCGTCGACTTGACCACTGCAGGGGATTGTGTTGCCAACATAATCCGCACCAATGGCACCTCCCACAGAAGACAGTCATCCGTCTCAGCAAGTAGAGCAAGTGGGTGCATGTGCCGCTCTACAACATATGTAAGTCACTGCAACGGACGATTGTATTATACAGGGCCGCTACCGCTGAGTTGAGGTTGAGGCGGACTGATATTGGATATCGGGCCAGAGTTATATCATCGAGACTCTAGGTGGCACACTGCTCCGTGCTCTGAACTACTCATTCCTGGGACGTCCCGAGGATCGGCCTGTTGGCCTGTGTCCTGCTTGGGGCTGACAAACGTGCAAACCTACCAAAGGAACACATGTCTCGAATACAACAATGAAGAACTGGGTACTCGGTTTGGGCCCGAGATCCTTGCCCCAAAGTGGTCACTGCTGGCTGATAATCAGAACTGGAGGAGGGTATTTAGCTTCTGAAACGTGTGGACTTATCGGAGTACAGAGGTAGGTCGGGGTTGAACTGGGACAACCTTTGACTAACAATCTGGAGACAGTGCAGGGAGGGTACCGACTCAAAGAAACATTATGATAAAGGCCCAAATGAGATTCCTGTCGACACCCATTAATATCAGCTGTTGACAGCTATGCAGAATGGCTTAATGTCTGTCAATGTCAAACTGGATGATATAGTGACAACTATGGGCTCCATGAAGGCTGAAACCAGGCTCCGCGAGGTGGAAGACAAGGTACAACATGATCTGGCCATAGCAACTGTAAGGAAGGCATGGTATCAAACAGTAATACCGATGCAAGTGTTCACAGTTCAAGGGTAGTGATTGAACTTCAATCGGGTTTGAAAAATGCCTTTCTGATGTTTGTTAATTAGCTTAGAATCACATGCTGTGCATATGGTCCGACATCCAGTGGTAACTACAGAGTATTGCATCTTGTCTATCGGGGAATCGAAAGGGGACATCGGCGTGCCTGTAACACTATCCCTACGTGACGTGTGGTGTACCCAAGATCCCTCACGCGTCGGTCCTTCAGATTGTTTTTCTCCACCCAGCATACTGGTCGTCTTGATGCAGAGCTCATCAAAGACTTTGCTTATTGTCCCATCGACCTTTGGTCGAATAATTATATAAAATATCTATATCACCCTATCGTCCCTTATTTCGAAAGCCGTTACAGACCTCCGCCGAAGACCTTCAAGAACTCGACGGACGGTGATCCAGTCGGCACTGCTGGCCTTCCGCCACCCTATACAGTAGGGAGAGTGGGGTCGAGGTGGTGGACATTTCTATACAAATTGAGAATGCCTTTTCCCTTTCCTTCCTCTTCCTCTTTCCCTCTTGGTCTTCGTCACTCTACCCATCCTCAGCTATGGAGAGGACTCCATTTAGGTTTTGCCCTAGTTGTAGGAGCAAATTCCCTTGGAAAGATGGGCACATACGCTGTAACCGGTGTTTGCCCCTCGATCACAAGGAAGGATGCGCGGCTTGTAAGCTCCTCCATCCTAAGACATTAAAGGAGCGTAGAGTCAAGCGGTGGACGGCCTACGGTATGTCGAAGGCTGAATTTACTCCCGCTGCCACCGAATGCGACGATGGCGAGAGTGACGATCATACCTCTGAACTGGAGGTTGTTCACCTTTTGACGGAATGCTCTTGTTCCCCATCGTCTGTCCCCAGCCCTGCTAGGCATGGCTTAGGCACTGATATGGGGAAGTCACACCCCAGCGACAAAGACTAACATGTACAAAGCACACAACCTTAAGTCAATCTTTGGCCAGGTTGAAGAAGACTTCAGCGCCAACGGGTACACCGGAAGCTCCAGCGGCACCCACCGACCATCAGGATGGGCAGCACCCCCCTCAGCCGCAATTGCGCCTAGCGACCGGGCCATCAAAAACAAAGGACTCTACCCCTAATAAACCAGGTTCCATCGAGACGCATCGCAAGAAGGCGTCCGGCGATGATAGGGTTCCGATTCCGCCGAAGAAGGCGGTTGCAGAAGACAAGGCCCTGGCACCGCTGAAAAAGGCAGCCGCTGAGGACAAGGCACCAGCGACGAGGACCCCCTCGCAATCGCAGCCTGAAGCTACGCGCCTCCCGACTGCGGAGGACGTCGCCAACAGCTTAGCTGGGATTATTGCCGCCAATTCTCAGAAGTGGCAGCCCGTTGATGCGCTGAGGCCCACGAAAAGGCCCAAGGATCCACTGAGGTCCAAGGATGGCCTAAGGTGGGGTACCGGAACCCAACCATAGGTCGAAAGAAGCACAGAGACGTCTCACCTCCGTCGGTACCTCAGGAGGAGTTCTCTGAGGGCGAAGAATGGCTTTTCTCGACAATGAGACGAAAATCTCGATGCTTTTTGACGAATGAACACGGTCAAAATCTTTTTCCACCTCTACCATTGTAGGTCCTCGGTTTAGACTAGAGAAAAGTTTGAGAACTGTATGGAAAGGCTGGACAGGTGTGTTTCCTGTTCAGAACAACCTACACCAAGGAGGCCAAGGGATGAGAACCCTGTGGACCCCAAAGCTAAATTTCCTAGACGTTTTGACCCCTCTTTAGAAGGATATATGCAATTGCGACCTAACTGAGGATGACATTCCTGCTGATGACACTCAAGATGAGGGGTTCATCAACCCTGAGGACATGCAGGATCCCATAGAGGGCTGGAAAGACACCCAGATGTGAGTGACCCTCAACCATGGCAGTCCCCGATCATCAAGACCCTGATGCCCTGTTTCTGGACTCTCCCGAGTCCACTCCCACTAGGCAAAAACCCTTTCCAGTGGATGACCAATTGACTGTTAACGTAATGTTGCGTAAAGCAGCTGATCGCTTTAAATTGCTACAAATGAAGCGGTCCCCGAAGCTGACTTCGTGGAGGACATCCTTAAGGAAAAACCACCGGCCAGCCAGGCTATTCCTCTCCTCAATTCAATAAAAAAACGTCTGGCGCCCTCCTAATCAACACCTGCTCTCACAAGAGGTGTCAACCCACGAATAGAAACTTTTGCCCTTCTCCATCAGACCCTCTGTATATTAGAGGCATTCCACCCCAGACTCCCTAGTGGTGACTACCACACAGGTGAGGCACCCCCTGATAAGGAAGGTAAACGACTTTACGCCCTTGGGACAAGGATCACGGTCGCAACAGCGTTCTGAACTCGCATTGCCAATAATACTTTGCTGGCCAGCTACGCCGATGCCCAGTGGGCCTTACTACAGGAAGGGATACAGGAGGTTCCCAAACCCCTAAGTACTAGTCTCCTCCCTACTGTCACTGAGGAAAGACAGGTGAACCAAAGCATTCTTAAGAATACTTTGGATTCTGCAGAAACGGCTGGTCGATCCCTTGCTCAGGGCACACTCCTGAAGTGACATGCGTGGCTACAGAACTCTGGATTCAAGCCAGAGACGCAAGCGTCGCTGACCAACCCGTGGAAGAATCCAATCAGTTTGGGAAGGCAGTCGATGAGGCCCTCAAGACTGCAAAAAAGGAGCATGACACCTTAAAAACACTGGACCAGATTACACAAAGACCCTCTACAAGAAAAAGATCTGGGTCCAAACAGCTTTTTGGTGGCCAACGCTTCCCTCAACAATACTCATCGGGAAGAAATTGGAATTCTACACAGGGAAGTAGCGGATACACCACCCCGTATCCCCAAATGGGTCAGTGCCGTGGCAAAGGAAGAGGCCGGAACTCTACCCCAGAGACTCCCCAGCCTCGGGTACGAAATGACCCAAAGATTCAGGTCCCCTCCCATGCCTTCCCGGTCGGGGGCCGGCTAACCTCGTTGCTTCAGGCATGGGAGTGAATAACTACAGACCAGTGTGTGTTAAAGACCGTGGCCCACGGGTACTGTATAGATTTCAACCGGTCCACAACATTCAGACCTCCACGAGCAAGACGACTGATGCCAGACCATCTTCGCATTCTTCTGCAGGAAGTCGAGACACTACAGGAGAAAGGAGCCATAGAAATCGTACCTTTGTCACAGGTAAAAGAAGGTATTTATTCATTGTACTTCCTTGTACCCAAAAAGGACCTAACAATGCACCCTGTTTTAGATCTGCGCCCAGCGAACAAATTTGTAAAGCACAAATGTTCTGCATGGTCACACTGCAGGAAGTAATTCCACTGCTATCACAGGGAGATTACATGGCAACACTGGACATGAAAGATGCATACTTTCATATTTCAATGTTGCCAGCGCACAGGAAATACCTCAGATTTATGATACAAGACGAGCATTATCAGTTCAAAGTACTACCCTTCGGCATAGCATCTGCACCAAGGGTATTTATAAAAGTACTAGCCGTGGCAGCAGCACATCTGCGCGGGCAATCCATCCGGGTCTATCCTTACCTCGAAGACTGGCTCATTCCAGGGGACTCTTACGAAACATGTCTGTGAAATACCCAAAAGATAATAGATCTTTTATTCAGTCTCGTTTTTCTCTATCAACGAGAATAAATCCAGCCTACACCCCAGTCCGGTCAAACAGTTCCTAGGGGCTCTAATTCGAACAAAGGACGGCCTTGTATTCCCCTCCAACGAGAGGGTCCAAAACATGTTTCAGATCCCTCAGTTTGTAGTCAGTCGAGAGGTGACTGCTAGGAATGATGGCGTTGTGTATCTACTTGGTTCCTCACGCGTGCCTGCGCATGCGCCCAATGCAAGAGTGGATCAACAGTCAGTGGTGTCAGGCCAGCGGACAGTGGGACGATCTAGTGGTTGTCTCGCCGGCCCTCGTTCTCTCGCTGCAGTGGTGGTCGAGGGAAAACCTCTTGAAATGGAAATCCTTTACCACCCCTGCAGTGGAAGCCACTCTAACCACAGACACATCTCTTACAGGGTGGGGAGCTCACCTGCTTCAGCAAACAGCGCAGAGAGTTTGGTCGTCGGACATAGCATCCAACCACATAAACCTGTTTGAACTGGTGGCAGTGTTCAAAGCACTGAAGGCTTTCCAGACACAACTGCAGGGGAAGACGATACTGATCCTTAGAGACAGCACCACGGCCATGTACTATCTGAACAAACAAGGGGGCACTCATTCTCCCGGGCTGTCCATACTGTCCCAGAACATTTGGAAGTGGGCTCTCAAACTCAACATGTTCCTGTTAGCACAACATGTTTAAGGGGAACTCAATCTTCTGGCAGACTGACTCGGCAGAGACTTTCCCTTGCCCAGGGAGTACGAATGGCAACTACACAGACATCGTCTCCAACATTTTCACAGAATTGGACTTCCCAGAGATAGATCTGTTTGCAACTTTGGACAACGCTCATTGCCAAGATTACGCCTCCAGGTACCCCCAGAACTGTTCCAAGGGGAACAGACTCTGGATAACCTGGTCAGGGAAATTTGTCTACGCACCCCTAGCCCCCCCCAACTCCCTTCTCAACAAGATCATGCACAATATGCACCAGGAACCAGTCACAATGATACTGGTGGGCCCATCAACCCTGGTTCGCTCATCTGATGGAGATGTCCCTATCTCCTCCAGTCAAACTACCTTGCCCGTACAACATGTTGTCGCAAGACAGAGGGGAGACGCTTCACCCATGCCCGCAGACGTTGAATTTAGCGGCTGGCTCCTGAGGTCATAGAGTTTGGACACCTGCAACTCCCTCAGATGTATGGACAGTCTCAGGGAAGCAAGAAAACCGAACACCAGATTCTGCTATTCCAGCAAAAAAACGGTTTGTCATCTGGTGCAACTCGGAGCATTAACCTGATTAACTGCTCTCCCACACACATTGTTTTATACCTAACTCATTTACTTGACTCAGGCCTGGGCTTCAACTCCATAAAGGTTCACCTAGCTGCACTTTCAGCCTACACGACATCACAACAGAAAGTGTCATGGTGGAAGATACCAGTTATTAAAGCGTTCATGGACTGAGTCAAGAGAATTCACCCTCCCATTTGTAACCCAGCTGCCGGATGGGACCTTAACGTGGTGTTGACTAGGCTTATGGGGGCTCCTTTCGAGCCCATGCACAAGGCAAGTCTTAAAGACCTCACCCTTAAGACTGCTTTTTTGATAGTTATTACCTCCATCAGGAGGGTAAGTGAACTACAGGCGCTCTCGATCCTAGATCCCTTTGTAACAGTTCACAAAGATAAGGTGGTTCTGTGCACTCACCCTAGATTTACTCCTAAATTAATTTCCAAGTTCCATGTGAACCAGTCAGTAGAACTACCAACGTTCCTTCAGAATCCTTCAAAGAACCCTTCACACACTGGATGTACGCACAGCTGTCCTGTTCTACATGGAAAGAACTCGACCACTTAGAAAGACTGAACAGTTTTTCGTTTTGGTGGCAGCAGGAAGTCAAGGAGACGCAGTCTCCAAATCCACCATCTCTAGGTGGATTGTTAAATGGATCACACTCTGCTACACTCTTGGTAAGAGAGAGATGCCCTTCAAGCCTAGAGCACATTCCACTCGAGGCACTGGGGCGTCCATAGCATTCATTGCAAATGTTCCCCTTGAATCTATTTGCAAAGCGGCAACCTGGAGTTCTGTACACGCCTTTACAAAACACTATTGCCTAGACACTCATTCTAGGTCTGAATCTCGGGTGGGACAGGCAGTACTTAGAGATCTTTTCACTACTGTTCCTTCTCACAACCCACCTCTAACTCCGGGTACTGCTCGCTAGTCTGTGCACAGCATGTGATTCTAAGCAGATTAACAAACATCAGAAGACTTGCATTACTTACTGTAAAAGCATTTCTGATGGTTGTATCTGCTTAGATTCACATGCGCCCACCCTTCGTCCCCGCTGGGATGGAAGGAACATGGAGGTCTTACTACTTTCTCTTTTCTGTACTCGCTCAAGATAGTCATAAAGCTCCCTCACGGCAGAAAAAATACAATCGGAGGGACCTCGACGCATGAGGGATCTTGGATACACTACACGTCACGTAGGGATAGTGTTACAGGCACGCCCATGCCTACGTCCCCTTTCGATTCTCGAAAGACAAGATGAAATACTCTGCGGTTACCACTGGATGTCAGACCATATGCACAGCATGTGAATCGAAGCAGAAATGCTTTTACGGTAAGTAATGCATGTCATCTAATCCTAAATCTAAAGATGGGAGCAAGCTATGACCATTAAATAACGCAGTCCTCGTGGTGCCTTGTCAAAATAAAAGGGCCTTTACTAATAAACCTATTGCCAATCCTTAATTCTAAATACAAATAGTGTGGGAAACAATGTTATGCAAAAGAAAAGCGTTCAAGAAATATGTCAGGATATTCAAGCTGTTGCCCTCCCTTCCCCACGTTTTCAGCACACGGCAAGTTGGCACACTCGAGTTTTACAGTCTCTGGCTTCTCTAGCATGAGGCTGCAGTTCAAATCTCAGTATTGGGGCATTCTAGGTCAGTCTCTTTGCCATTCAAAGTCTCTTACTTCAGAGGGCCTTATGCGACCAATAATCATTCAAAAGTTCCTTTCTCATCAGGATTCTCATGTACAACTTCGTGGATGATTTTCACTTCACCGCAGGCCCCCCTATGCTGGGCTCAGACCCACTCAACACAAAGCTTTCATTTGGTCTCCCTCTGCCTGGGTTGGACAAATTCATTTCTCTATTTAATCAAAATCAGACTTTCGACTGGGCGTGGGATTTGACTTGACCCATTGCAGGACCACTTTGATTCACCTTTATTCATTTGATCTCCGTCTATCAGGCTCGGACCAAATCCACCTAATTTTATCACTTCTCAGCTGGGTACCTTACAGAGACCTTGGAGCACCCACACAATGCTGTCAAAGGTATTATAGCTTGCTTTAAAGTTCACTCACTCATCAGCAGTTTAACTTCATTTGCGTCTCATCACACTCGTTTTGACAATGCTTATTCCAGCACTCGCCATGCAATGTTGCTGCTTGCAACCTTGGCTTCAACACAGACCGTCTAGTATCAGTCTCCCCAACTCACCGGCTGTGGTGATTTCACTGACGCTGCTTCGTTCTTGGAGCCAAGGACAGTACCACGGCAGCTGGCGCTCCTTCCTACCTTGGTTACTGATGCGGGAGGGCCCTGGGTACCTCCGACACACAATGCAGGATTCTTCAGCCTGGTTTCCTGGTCTTGCGCTTTCGTGGAAGTAACGGGTACTTGCGACCCCCTTCAGTTTTGCCGTCTCTCCTCTTGTTAAACTGCCATATTGGAACTGCTGTTTCCTCGTATGCTATGCCTCGCTCGGTGTGCTCTCGTGCTCTGCCTTTTATCTGTGTGGGGTAAGTGTAATGGAAGCCGGGTGTGAGTGATTGTCGATAATTGCCTGGCCATAGTATTGGGACATGTCAGGTACACGGCTCGGGTGTTAGTCTGTTTTCGCTTTGAGCGGGCTGTCAGTGAGAAAGTGTTTGTGTTGTAAAAAAGGGTGTGGGGGTAAAGTTCCTAAATATCCTACCGGGTAGGATGGGATAAAGGAGTTGTAGGGAAGGGTATACCGCGTCTCACCATCCAGTCTCCCACTCCCTGAAGACACCTCACCCAGGTGTTCCATACTGGTCCACCACCAGGAACTAGATCCAAAAGCGATGGCAGTGTCCTGGCCACCTGAATAGCAAATACCCAGGGACCAGTGGGTGAGACACCTTCTGGTTTCTCACACAAAACTACAGTCGGAATTGACAAAGATCCGTAATAATGTGTGCATAGTTGGAGTGCCTGAGGCAGCTAGTTAGGGGCTTATGGAGCATTTGTGGAAAACCTACTGAAGATCCTGTTTGGCGCGGCTAGGTTTTCACCGCACTTCCTAGATGAATGAGCACACTGTGCTCTTGCTCAGATACCTAGGCCTGGGGCCCTCTGCGCACAATCATTGCGAAATCGCTCAATTGTAGGGACAGAGGCCTCATCCTGAAACTATCCAGAGAGCAGGGCACACTTCGCTATGAGGCCATTAACATCCACATCTATCCAGACTTCGCTGCTGGGGTACAGATGCAGTGATGACCCGGTGAAAAGACTACTCTGGGCAAGAGATGTCCCATATGCATTTATGTTTCCAGCCAAGTTGCGGATACAATATGGAGGTTGTGCACACTTTTTTTGAAAATTTGTCTGATGCCATCGCCTATGTAGAGGCATCGATTGCGCAGCCTAGAAGAAGGGAACGTGCTGGATGATCCAGGAGATTGAGTTGGAAATCCTTGGCTAAACTTTTATATATGCCACATCGAGTAATGGTACACATAATGCTTGAATGATGCCGGTTCTGGGAAACTCGGCTGTCAGAAGTATGTCCTTGCTGTGCGCAGCGCACCCCAGGAGATTTCCTTGATTGTTGTGTTCACAACGTCAGGTTGGGGGGAGATGAGTGAGGGAAAGGTGGACGTCAAGTTGGGACGGATGGCTTGAAAACTGGGCATACATTGGGTTTATGTGTGGGGGAATCGAGGGGAGAGGAGAGGAACAATTTATGTTAAACATTTTGGCAGATATCTTGCTAGTTGAGCGCAACAGTTATTGGTGGGATGGCAGGTGTACATAATAAGTTCCACTGACCGACACAGGTGAAAATGTAAAATGAATGGCCTGGAAGGTCTGTGCTATCAAGAATCCCTTTAAGGTGAGGAAGGTTCTCACGTATTTGTACCGTCACCGGCCCAGAATAGTAATCCTTCAGGAAACTCGTGTTGAAGGGCCGCTGAACAGGGAGTTTTCACCCAAATGGGGAGCCCAACGATACCACACGGAATATTCGACACAAGCCAGGGGGGTGCTCACAATACACTGTGCACCGTGCTTTCAAGAGGGAAAAAAGGAGCATTGACCCACAGGGTCGCTATGTGATTGTGTCTGGGAGGCTCCAGGGCATAATGTTATTAGTTAACACATATGGGCCAAATATAGATGGCCCCTGGGTTCTATGGGGACCTGGCCGAGACGCTTTTAAGGGATAGCTGCCCCAATAATATGGGGAGTGGATTGCAACATGGTTTTGGATAGCGTAATTATCCAATCTAGAACCACACAGCGAAGTCTGTCCTGTGCAGCATGAATTGTAACCCAGCTATTATGACTCCGATACAGTTGGTAGATGTCTGGAGAGACCGTAATCCGGGGGTGGCCGAGTACACTTTGTAAGAGGATTCAATTCAACACTACAGCTAAGTCAATGCCTAGTCTGGGATACTGAATGGAAACCCTTATTGATATATCTTTATGTCCAGTTCATGAGTTCTGGATGACTACCCCTATATAACACCCCTCTCTAAGAATCCCCCTGACCCCACTGAGCCAAGAAGTAGTTCTGTTTTGCAAGTTTAAAAGGTTTATTTGAGAAATAAGACAAAATATAAATACCACACTTTTATAATAAATTAATAATCGAGATCGCCCTTATAAATATAATAATCAACAATGGGTAATCTTGACGCTAGCACACTTCTTTATAATCAATGAGGAGTTAGTATAAGATGGATCAAGTAGCAAAACTACTTTTTTGATTTCAAGGGAAAAGCGATGAGGAATAAAATGCAGTACAGAAATACGTGAGATGATTTTAGCAAAAGATAATATATTCACTTTTTCTCTGGCAATATACCCCCCTCCCCTATGCAATGTAAGACATGGAAGTAGATGGAAAGAGGAGCACACATTTCTCAGGAATGCAATCAAATATAATACGAAATTCAGTTCCCCCCCCCCCCCCAGCAAGCTTAGAGAAAACCGGTATGAGTTTTAAAACACAGGCCCAAGTGCTTTGAATGTGGTGGCAATGAAGTGAGAAATATGCTGAAAATGCTTTTAATTCCCTTTAGGAGGTTCAGGGTGAGTGAGAGATACTTGGGATGAGTTCTTTAGCAATGATTCAGAGATGGTGATTAAGAGGCAAACGAATTTTTAGCAAAGAAAGAAATGACTGCTGATGGTTACACGTGGCTGGATTTTTAACCAAATCGCTGTAAAATTTGCGAGTGCATGAATCGTGAGTATATAAGGAGTAGCAAGTCGAGATTCTAAGCTTTCAGAGGAAAGTTAAATTACGTTCCTATCCCACACGGTTCCAGAGATACGGACGATTAAATAAAGGTAGTTTTTCAGATTTAAAGTAAACTCAAAATGACAGGTGACAGCTTGCAGCTTCAGAATTGACAGGTGACAGCAGTGCAGCTTTACAAATGACAGATGACACGATTTCTAGGAGGCTGTTCTACTTAGGTTAAAATAGTTTGGATTAGATTATTTTAACTAAGAGATTGGTTCTGCACAGTTCTGCTAGGTACTCACAATATAAATTTGAAATGGGCCTCGCCACGGATCTGGTCGGGTTTTGGACTGGACTCAGGTTCTGGTCTCGGCACTTCACAGTGATCTGGGTCAGCTCTCTGGTTCTGCTCACAGCGGTCTGGGTCACTCTGGATCTCTGGTCTGGTCTGTCCGGATACAGCGGTCTCTGCACGGCTCCTGGATCTCTGCACTGGTCCTGGCAAAAGTTCTTGGCAAGGGATTCAAGCAGCTCACCCGGCTGTGAGTAGCTTGCAATGATTTGAGGCCTGCTGCAGAGAACTCAGCTCGTGGTTTTAGGCATCTGATTTAGGTTCTAAAGTATAAGTTCTAGGTTCTGGAGTATGTAGCTGGAGTCAGTCTGGAACTGGTATCTTCTGGATGTTGTGTGGTCCGGCAAAACGCTCCGCAGCAACTGGATTTGAATCCCCCTACCTGTCCCAGCAGTCTCTTTTTATGTGTTTTGAAAATGGGTGTGTGCCTGGGCCTCGCTAAGCCTGCCCCTCTCTACTTGTCATTGGCCCAATTCTCCCCTCTCCCATGATTGGGGGAAGGAAATGTGAGTCAGAGTGATGCTGTAGGTTTTATGGGTCAGAGGATTCTCCCCTGGTCAGATTGCCCACAAATCTATATTTGATTCAAATACATCCTTCCCAGATATACAATTTGTTGAAATTACATGTGCACATTATATATTCCTTATGGTCCATGCTTGTCCGCCTCTGATCTTCCTGGGGGCTTGCATTCAAAAATGACAACATTTTGCGCTTTTTAACTGGTCTTGCAATATCGGACATTTACCCAAATTTACACACATGTGCGCAAGGAGTATGGACATTAATTGATGAAGTGTCAGATTTTTAACATGCAGACATTTGGAGTGAGGCCCTATTTTCCGCTAGCAACCCCCAGAATACACCACAGGGTCCTAACGCATCTCAAAATGTTCACAGAAAAATCACAAAAATAATGATATTACTTATATAATTCTGACAAGTCTGCACTTTGAGTTATCTATCTTTTTAAAATTATGCCCTGGTCAAAAAGGGGTGTGGCTTCCCACATCACAGGGTGAAATAACTGGTTTATCCACTTCCCCCAAGCTCAGCTGCTAGCAGAGGCACTGCACCTCCCAGTTACCCCTAAGAGGAAGCCACTTTTACGACGCCCCCAATATAACATTTGCCTGAGTCCAGGACAGGCCTTTGTTCAACTCCCTGTAGTCCCCAACTGCTCCACCCCTAATCTAATCAACAGGGCCATGTGACCTCAGGATGCTGCCAGGCCTGGCAGCCAGGCCTGGGAACACAGCTGTTGATCCAGTATCAACTCCTGTCGGGGGTAGTTGTCAGGCAGAATTCAGTTTCATTAAAGCCAGGTTTCAGCTAAATGTCACTTTTTGTTCCCAGTTTTCTACATTCAAATCAAACTGACAATTTTTACATATACATTAAATAATTACTTCCTTCAAGCCATTTCAGAATATAGTTTTACATTGTATCCACCTCTTAGCAAGTCTTTCCTTGGTCTGGTTTTGTTTCATTTGTTCAGTTTTACACAAAAGTCTGGTGGTTTTAAAACGCCGGCTTTCTGATAGTGGTGAGCACTGGTAATGCAACCATTTTTGGGATTAAGAAAATGAATTCCCCACAAGAAGGTTGTATCTTTGGAGTGGTCTCGTGCCAACTGCGCAGTTCTCCTATTCTGGGATAGAAAAATGGGCGGCGACAGCTCATCCCCACATCTACCCAGTCTATTGATTCAACATGGGTTAAAACCCATGACAAATCCCCCCCCGCCCGACTGCGCTTTGATTCAAGTCGAGGGGAAGTCGGGTGCAAAGGAGGTTTTGAGCCCTTGCGCTGGTATGTCCCCATTATCTTCTTCCAATCCTGTAGGTGGCACAGTTCAGCATCTTTTCCTCCCTCCAGTCGATCAATCAGTTCTCCTTGCTGGTCCTGATGGGAGGATTGGGCGGTACCCTGGGCCCCTCGGGTCTCGGCTCCCGGTCCCCGGTCGTCCTCCTTGGTCAGTCTCCAGGTTTTCTTTCTCCTAGGACGACAAAGGAAAAGCGGCAATACCTATTCGTAGACATTTTTCCACCACTATTAATGGTGTGGCAGACATATACATTTTATACTTTAACATACCTAACATTTTACTTTTGAGATACAAGTTATCATTCAAAGATAGTGGCTTACAAGAGTATAATATTTTAGAGACTATATGTGGGATATTTTAGGGTTGGAACTGAATTAATCTGGAGCGGTCCCCTCTGGTATTGCAGAGGGCTCCTCCAGTTGCTGCAGAGTGTGCCTGGGATGGCAACACTTTAGCTGATTTATATGTACCCACTTGTCTTCCCCCTCTGCCAAACCGCCTTTCGGGATGCGGATCTTGTAGGCCACAGGGGAGATCTTGTCTATAATTTCAAACTGTCCCTTCCATGTAGACAAACATTTTCTCTGTTTGGCCTGGTTTCTCTAGAAATTGTATAGATAGACCCGATCACCCACCTTATATTCCTTTCGGGTAGTTTTTAAATCATAGTGGGTCTTCATGCTCTCGGCTGATCTTTCTAGATTACGCTGAGCATAGGAAAAAGCATGTTGAAGGTGTTTCCTTAAATTCTCCACCTACTCATGAGTTGTGGAGGCATTTATCAGTGTCTGCTCTTGGGTCCTGTAGAGCAAATGCTGGGGAAGCACCATCTTGCGCCCGGTCATCACCTCAAATGGTGAAATTTTGGTTGCAGATGAAGGGGTAGATCTGATGGCCATTAGGACCAGAGGTGATCGGATATCCCAACTTGGCCCAGAATCTGCCACAAACTTCTTTAATATGCTCACAATGGTTCGGTTATATCTCTCAACTGCTCCAGAAGAAGCTGGCCGGTAAGCAATATGTAGCTTTCTTTTGACCCCCAGTATCTCCCACATCTTTGTCATTACTTCACTGGTGAAGTGGCTACCCCTGTCTGACTCAATCCTTTGAGGTAGACCAAAACGGGAAAAGATGTGGTTAATCATCAGGGCAGCTGCTGTTTCTGCCTTGCAGTTTGGGGCTGGGAGACATTCCACCCACTTGGTAAACAAGCATGTAACGGTCAACATGTACTTGTTTCCTCTAGACGAGCGAATCACAGGGCCTACAAAGTCGATTTGCAAATCTGACCATGGCAGTGTCATCCCCCTCTTTTGGAGAGGCGCACGGTGTGTGAGGGATGATGGCTGAAATTGTGCACACACAAGACACCCCTTCAAGTATTGGTCAAGGTCCTGCCCCATGTGTGGCCAGAATGCACCTCTCAAGATTTCCAGTGTTGTGTGAAACCCCCTATGACCGGCGGTGGCCGCATCATGGGCGTGACTTAACATCAGGCTTCGGAATGAGGTAGGAACTACCCACTGATCATGGCCAGCTTGAGATTTCCTTACCAACAAACCGTCTTGGATTCAGAACATTTTTGGACATTTCATCAACACTCTTAGGTCCTCTTTCCCAATGTAATCGGTATCCGTCAGGGGAAAGTTCTCAGGGTCCTCAAGGTGTTGGTAAAACTTACCAATAATTGGATCCCCCTTCTGAGCTGTAATTAAATCAGCATCAGGGGTCTCCTTACTCCATTGTGCAGTTGTAAGATCATTGTGAGCACTTGTCTGGGACCTAGTGATAGCGGTGACCTGGATTTCCCCCAACAGGGACTCTATTTCGATTAGATCCCCTTGGATGGTCCGGTTTTGGCCAGCTGATCAGCTAAGTCATTTCCAGTTTTGTCTGGTCCCTCTACTTTGGAATGACCCTTGATCTTTTTCCAGTAGATGGTCATCCCATTCGATACGACCAGATCATCAATGTTTTGGATTAACTTCCCATGTTTCAAGGGTTTGTTATTAGCACATAACATGCCTCTGGTTTTCCAATTAACCAGGTGCTCCACAAACCCGTTCTGTACATAATCCGAATCGGTGATTATGACCAGTTCGTGGAGTTGATGTTGGACAGCAGTGAGGATGGCCTGATGCACAGCCATCAACTCTGCCACCTGACTACTTCGGGGACCAATTTTGTATCCAGCGGAGGGTTCTGGAAACTCCTTCACCCAGGCATTCCCTACGCCGGCCACCAGTTCTTTCTCCCCGTTGTTGTCAACATGGTACGAGCATCTATCCACATAGACAGTGGGCATTCCCTCACACTTGTCTTCAAAGACTTTGTGTGGGGAATTAAGGTATGCCTCCGTGTTGTCCTTGATTTTTAGACTTTCGTCCTCGAGACAGTTTTCTCTGGCACAATCATGCAAGTCAGCCAGACCTTGCACGAGGGGACTCTTCTTGTTTTGGCCATATCTGACCTCCACAGGAAAGCCTTGCATTGACAGAATCCAGGAAGTAATTCGGGAATTACTCACATTTCCGGGCCGGATTCTGTCACTTTGGAGATATTGCAGAGGCTGGTGTGGAGTCTCCACTATGGTGTGTTCCCCCTGGATAAACGGGCGGTAATTCTTCAATGCCCACACCGTTGCCAGGAGTGCCTTCTCACAATCGTTGAATTTTTCCTCCACAGAGGATAAAGTTTTGCTCGCACAGGAGATTACTCTATTGACATTGTCATGCTTTTGGTATAATACTGCCATCAAGCACGTATTAGAGAACCCCGTCTTCAGGAAGAACTCCTTGTTTCTGACAGGGTAAGCTGGGCAAGGCGCTTGTGAGAGGCTTCTTTTGAGTTGTCTTACCGCCTCGGATTGTTCTGGACCCCATTCCCACTTGACCCCCCCCTTCAAGAGATCAATCAGGGGTCTAGTGATCTCTGCGTAGCCTTCAATGAACTTTCTGCTGTAATTAGTCAGTCCAAGGAGGCTCCTTAGTTCCCGCAGAGTGGTGGGGTCTTTCAGTTTCTGGAGTGCTTCCACTTTCTTTTCTTGGGGACAGAGACCCTGAGGAGTAATCTCATGCCCCAAGAAATTAACACGGGTTCTACACCACTGTGCTTTCTGAAAGGAAAGTTTTGCTCCGGCGGCCCTCAACTGTGTCAGAACATAACGGATCTCCGCTATGTGTTCCTCCACAGATGAACTTTTGATGAGGACATCATCTACATAAGCCAGGTTACCCCTCGCACCCAGATCGGGCATGGCCTTATGTAGGAAAATGTTGAATTCATTGCCGGAGTTGAGGTATCCGAAGGGAGTCCGGGTCCATGTGTACTGCTGGCCCCCAAAGGTAAAAGCCAGTTTGTATTAATCCTCCCTACTGACAGGCACGGTCGAGTATCCATTGGTCAGGTCTATTGCAGTGAATACTTGTGACCTTTGAATCTGGGCCAGCCCTTGGTCAATGTAGGGCAGAGGCCATCGGGAAGTATGGACCCGTTTGTTGAGCTCCTTAAGGTCGGCGCAGAGTCTCCACTGGCCGTTTGGCTTCAATATTCCCAGCACCGGATTATTGAAAGTGCTGTGGACTGGACAAATTATTCCCCGGGACTCAAGGTTCTTAATTATTTCAGTAAGGGACTCCATGGATGCGAGAGGCAAAAGATATTCCTTCACAAACACTGGAGTCATTCCAGGGTCCGTGGGAATTGTTGTTGTGTGGATGTCGGTGCGGCCACAGTCAGATGAGTCTACCGCAAAGAGATCTTGGAAATCCAAGAAAACTTGTTTCAACTTTTGCTTCTGTTCCAGAGTCACACAGGCATCAGCTAGGTTGACTCTCTTTTCCACTATCTGCCTGAAGCCTGGAAAGACTTCCGGTTTTGCTATCTCAGCGTCCTCCTCCAGCTGGGTTGAGAAGTTCCTGGTCAGAGTGGTGATTTGGACTGGAGGCTTCAGGTGGGAAAGGCAGCCCTCATGGACCTGGAAAATCACCTCATCCCTCCTGAAATCACAAGTCACATCTTCCTTACCATAAGGGCAAGAAGTGTACACCAGGAAGTTCCCCCCCATGCCGGGTGAAAATCCTGTCTGGTGTTGTGTTGTCATCACTGTCAAAACAGTCCTTGGGGATTGGTCCTAACAGTTCATTTCCTAAATCAATGGAGAAATGTCGGTCATCAATCGCCATTCCAATAATGGTGCCTGCGGCTAGAGTAATACTATTTAAGTCGCTGTTATCTACCTCTATTGGAATGGTGTCATGTTCTATGTTGACTAATGGTGTTGGGTTTATCCCCAACCCTTGCTGTTGGAGAGAAGCATTTAGATGGATATAAGCATCAGGGTTTTTCAATTTTTGTCCTCTTAACTTCCACTTCCAGGGAGAATTGTCGGGTCCTTTCTGGGATGGTGACTTCCTTTTTGATCTGAATTTCAACTGCATAAGGTAGCAATTGAGCTGACCTAAATGCTTTTTCTGGATCATCAAAGCCCATGGGATTATCCGCTAATCGGGACCAAGCTTTGAAGTTTATTAGGTCCAAACTAATGGCAAAGCGATTGAGAATGTCACTGTCTAAGTACAAGGCGGCAGTGACGTCTCGCACGACCCAACAATTATGGACTATGCTCTTGTTGCCAATGGAGATTTTGAGCATACACCCATTTGTCTATCAGTTTGAATGTGGGAATGGTTGGATTTTTTGGGAGTTGGCGGAACATGGCTTCGCTGATGAAGCTCTTATCGTTGTTCACACACACTCGAGCGAGAACAGAGTCCTTCCCATCATTTAACTGAACAGGGATGAACAACTGCTCTCCAATTTGCTGAATATCAGCCAGGCTCTGAGCTGATTTCACCTCTTTCTGGACTATAGGAGTGTTAGTATCTGATTGTGGATTGGTATAGAATTTCAGATGTTTCCTTCCAGTGTGGAATACCACCTTAAACTGGAAGGAAGGTTGATTTTCAGAAATAGAGAGGACCCCCCATCACCAGTCTGTTGTCCTACTGCTATTACTGTCACGTCTGGAGTTTGGTTGTTCTGGAAGTGAAATTCTACTTGGTCAGATTTTTGTTCAACCATGTGGCAGGTGCCGTTTAAACTAACATGGTTGACACTCTGTTTTAATTTTATTGGTCGGCTAGTCTGGGTCCAGAGGACCTTGTTTACACAATCTATTAGGGGTGACAACCTTCTCAGGAGGTCATTCCCTAGTAAACAAGGGGTGCCCTCTGGAGTCACTACTATGACCGGGTGTTTCACCTTGTGTCGCCCAATTTTAATGTCCAAATCTGCAGTCCCCTCGACAGGAATTTCCTTCCCGTCAAAGTTCTGCAGTTGTCCAGGAAGAGAGGTGAGAGGAATTCGGTAATTCTCCCCCCCTTCCTGCATTTAGTTCCTCAAAGGACCTTTTGGACAGAAGGGTAGCTTGGGATCCAGTGTCCACCAGTGCCAAAATTGTACCCTGGCCCTGTACTTGTACCGGGGCATAGTATCTTCCCTCCTCCTCCTCAAGGGGGCACAGATAATGCACATTTTTGGACAACTGGTGGGCTAATTTTCTGGATTTGGACATGGCGAGAGAAGAGATTTGGGCAGTATTCTGTGGAGAGTCTTGGGAATCTGAAAGACAAAGTTGGCAACTGGAGAGCAGAGCCATTGTGGGTTCTCCTGGTTCCGGTTCTGGGCCGCCCCACACCCCCCCCCCCCCCCCCCCCCTTTTTGGAGGCAGTCGCCAGGATGGGTTTGAACCAGGGGATTTCGGTGTTGTGGGTTCTGGGATGAGATGATGGGCGGCGGTAGCTCAGTCACCATATCTCCCCAGTCTGGAATGGAATCCCTTGGGACCCATTTTTCTTTGGGAGGAATTCCCCCATCTCTGAAGGAGAAGATCCTTTTCCCAGGATCTTCTGAGGATCCCTCTCCCTCAAATTGGAAGACCTGTACCTCCTCCACAAAGTGGGTCTGTTTGGGTCCTTTGTTTCTCCTACCCCCCCTCTGCTCCTTGGGAGGCAGGCTTTCAGGGGCAGGAGATTTTGTTTCCGGTTCCTGGTTTTCCAGGGGCTGTTTACAAGTTGGGAAGGAAGCTTCCTCCAAGGCTTTACACCCCCTTCCCCTTGTGCCTCCTCCCTGGGAACCGGTGGGTTATCGGGGTGCTGTCCCCGTCATTGTTCTGGAGCACCAGGTCCCGAGTTTGGGGCATTCTGCGGTGGAATGCTCATTTGAGGGTTCTGTTGAGCCCTCCGTATGTGACCCAGATCTCGTGCCATATTTTGGACCTGGCGCTCAAGTTGTGAAACCCGCTCAGGCTGATACAGGGCTCTTTCTCCCCTGGGCTGATCCCGGGAAGGGTAGCTATCCCTTCTCTGGTAGTACTCCTGGTTGGGAAGATTTTGGTACCCCTCCACCCTTGGCCTCCCCTCTCCCGGATTAGGTTGTCTGGGCTCAGGGAATTGGGGAAAGAAGGATGGATGATTTTGGGGCTGGAAATTGGGTGGATACCTGGGGAAAAAGTTCTGCCCAGGATTTGGAGAATTTCTGCCCTCCTGTGGGAAGTTGGGAGGGAAGTTCCCTGGGTTAGGTGCTTGGCCGGATCCCCCCCCCTTGGGCTGGAGGAGTCCACACATAACCCTGGATTGGTCGGTTTCCCTTATAGCGGGGACTTACATAGTCGGGGGAGCGGGGTACCCCATTTGTGGGACTACCTCCTCGACTCCCTGTCTGTGACTGGCCCGAGGGCCTTCTGGGATGTGAATTATTTGGTGCAGGCAGGTTTTTAGGCCCCCCCATCTCCAAATCTAAAACTGGGGCAACCTTTACCTCTGCCATCTTGGCAGCAGCAGGGGTGCAGTTGGTTTTGGGGTTTTTCGGCATGTTATTTTTATTTTCGATAGGCTTCTGCACCTCATAGATCCGGGTAGCCTGTTCAATGACCCAGTCTAAAGATCTTTTCTCATGAAAATCTCTCACGAGCTGGGTCATTATATATTTAGGGAGAGCATGGAAAAATGTATTGACAAACTCTTTGCTGTCCGTGCGCACCCTTCTGGTGGTCTGCGCAAAAGCACGCTTTAATTCTTGCACAAACTCTTGTGGGGCCTGATCCTCCCCACATTGCAAATTGTAGGCTGCCTTGCGAGCCTCTTGGGGATTTCTGTGCACAGAAAAATGTTTCAAGATGGCCGCCCTGTATGTGGACCACCTTGAATGATTTTGGTCCTCCAGCCCAGCAAAGAAACTGGAGTACTCTGGTGAGAAGGTCCACTTTACATATTGAATACAGCTTTGGCTGTCCTTCAAATGAAAAGTCTCCATTTGCTCAAACAGCTCTAAGTGCTACCAAACAGAATACTTGGCGTTCTTATGATAAGGCGTGATAACACTCCTTATTGCCTTTATTTGCTTCAATGGGTCCTTGAGGCCCTTTTTGCCTTATTGGCCTTTTTGGTTCGGGTAACCCTGGTACATTCATCCTCTGACTCAGAGGCACTGCTCCCAGAGGTTCCTGTCTGATCTTCCAGGTTCTCCCGGACTCTGCGAGCCTGGGAATGGCTGGCAGAATGTGGGGACCTGGTCTCCTGTGTACTGCGCCGTTCAGAGGAGTCTTCAGATTCCTCCTTGCTCCCAGGATTTGATGGGTACCCCCCCCCCCCCACTGACCTAACTGGGCAGAAGTTTTCAGGATGCCCTTAATGGGCCTACTCTCCTGGGGTTCCCCACTAAATTGCACTGTGCTTGGGTGCCCATACCCGGATGCCCGCCCCTCCATTCCTGGGAGGTACTGGCCTATGAGCCCCATACTTCTGGTTGGATAGTAATCTGCCATCCCTGTGGCCCGGTGCTCATGTGCGCCAGGGGACATGGGGTTGGCAGAGTCCAGGGACTGAGAGATATGAAGGCCTCTGGTACTAGGGCTCCTGAGGTTATGCTCAGGAGTCTCCCTCTCGCAGCGAAACCTGGTCTCTATCCGCCCATGCTCCCTGTTGCAATGCAAGAGCCTGCGCTTTCAGTTCCTCAGTTAAGGCCTTACTAGACTCTATCAGTCTCTCCTGCATCGCTACCTGTTGCTGGAGCCTATCATTGTGCTGACAGAGCCTCATTTTCTCTCTGTGCCTCCTGATTGGTCCTGGAGTACTGGGCCAGTCTCTGCTGCAGGAGGGTTACCTCCTGAGCTGTGTCCCTATTGGCCTGCTCTTTTCTTGCCAGAGCATCCTCCACCCTCCTGGTGTGCTCTAACAAGTTCTGGTGTTCTTTTTGGAGGTCACCCAGTCCCTGGAGGGCCAGGTGATTTTCTCCCATTTTCCTTTTTAAGTGGCAGACTTCCTGGCCTAAGGTATCCCTTTCCTGACTAAGAGTCTGCATCTTTGACGCCAGGTCGTCCCTTTGCCTTTGGAAGGCACCAGCTTTCTGGTGTTCATCAAACTCTGCCTGGGTATCCAGGTCTTTCAAAATCAATTTGCTTTCCTCTTTCTCTGTCTAGTTGGATTTGCAGGGTGGCTACCTGCTCTGTGCATGCCCTGTTGAAATTGATCTTGTTGCTCCAGCTTTTTCTGGCTCTGCAGCAAGGAGTCCAGACTGTCTTGGTGCTCCTTCTGCAAAGCCAGAATTCTGCTATCCTGGTCCGTCTTTTCCCGTTGCAGGATATCCATATCCTTCTTTATTTTAATGATGCACTGTCTACTCTCATTTTCGGACTCCTGGCTTCTGTGCAGCCTCTGCTCAGAAGAGTCTAGATCAGATTGGGCCTTCTGTAATGCCAGCAGTTGCATACTCGCCAGATCTTGGCCTTCAGAACATTTGTCCTGCATTGCTCCCATATGTAAATATAAATATGCCGCTACCCTGGCAATCTTGTTGTGCTCATCCTTGGCCTTAGGGGCCATATATAGTTCACTCAGGGCCACATGTAAGGGACCCTGGTCTCTCCATATATCTGACCCTGTTTCAGTGATCTGGGGTGCGATTGCCTGCAACCAGACTGTCTGTTCCTGATGAGTCCACTCACCTCTCACAAATAGCTTATGTAAGAAGTGCTCTCTGGCTATTTTCATATCTACCAAGGTCTTCATTCTGGAATTTGAGTTCCTTCCTGACTTACAGAAGTTTGTATTTTATTTTTGCAAAACAGACCTTTCCCTTAGAGCGTCCTTTTGAGGAGTGCTGTACAGCGTAACACAGCGTGGTGATCCGACAGGATGTATGTATCTTGTCAGTTAGCACACTGTATTAATCTACACAAGTGATAGATCTAATCCAGAATCCCCGGCTACGAGCCCCCAATTTGTAAGAGGATTCAATTCAACACTACAGCTAAGTCAATGCCTAGTCTGGGGTACTGAATGGAAACCCTTATTGATATATCTTTATGTCCAGTTCATGAATTCTGGATGACTACCCCTATATAACACCCTTCTCTTAGAATCCCCCTGACCCCACTGAGCCAAGAAGTAGTTCTGTTTTGCAAGTTTAAAAGGTTTATTTGAGAAATAAGATAAAATATAGATACCACGCTTTTATAATAAATTAATAATAAATATCGCCCTTATAAATATAATGTTAATCAACAATGGGTAATCTGACACTAGCACACTTCTTTATAATCAATGAGGAGTTAGTATAGGATGGATCAAGTAGCAAAATACTTTTTAGATTTCAAGGGAAAAGCAATGGGGAATAAAATGCAGTACAGAAATACGTGAGATGATTTTAGCAAAAGATAATATCACTTTTTCTCTGGCAATTCACCCCCCTCTCCTATGCAATGTAAGACATGGAAGTAGATGGAAAGAGGAGCACACAGTTGTCAGGAATGCAATCAAATACCATACGAAATTCAGTTCCCCCCACAGCAAGCTTAGAGAAAACCGGTATGAGTTTTAAAACACAGGCCCAAGTGCTTTGAATGTGGTGGCAATGAAGTGAGAAATATGCTGAAAATGCTTTTAATTCCCTTTAGGAGATTCAGGGTGAGTGAGAGATACTTGGGATGAGTTCAGGCTCACTTTAGCAATGATTCAGAGATGGTGATTAAGAGGCAAACGAATTTTTAGCAAGGAAATAAATGACTGCTGTTGGTTACACGTGGCTGGATTTTTATCCAAATCGCAAATCGCGGTAAAATTCGCGAGTGCGTGAATCGTGATTACAAAAGTATAAGGAGTAGCAAGTCGGTTCTATGTCCGTTGGAAAGCTGAGATTCTAAGCTTTCAGAGGAAAGTTAAATTCCGTTCCTATCCCAAACGGTTCCAGAGATACGGACGATTAAATAAAGGTAGTTTTTCGGATTTAAAGTAAACTCAAAATGACAGGTGACAGCTTGCAGCTTCAGGCTGTTCTACTTAGGTTAAAATAGTTTGGATTAGATTATTTTAACTAAGAGATTTGTTCTGCACAGTTCTGCTAGGTACTCGCAATATAAATTTGAAATAGGCCTCGCCACAGATCTGGTCAGGTTTTGGACTGGACTCCAGTTCTGGTCTCGGCACTTCAGTGATCTGGGTCAGCTCTCTGGTTCTGCTCACAGCGGTCTGGGTCACTCTGGATCTCTGGTCTGGTCTGTCCGGATACAGCGGTCTCTGCACGGCTCCTGGATCTCTGCACTGGTCCTGGCAAAAGTTCTTGGCAAGGGATTCAAGCAGCTCACCCGGCTGTGAGTAGCTTGCAATGATTTGAGGCCTGCTGCAGAGAACTCAGCTTGTGGTTTTAGGCCTCTGATTTAGGTTCTAAAGTATAAGTTCTAGGTTCTGGAGTATGTAGCTGGAGTCAGTCTGGAACTGGTATCTTCTGGATGTTGTGTGGTCCGGCAAAACGCTCCGCAGCAACTGGATTTGAATCCCCCTACCTGTCCCAGCAGTCTCTTTTTATGTGTTTTGAAAATGGGTGTGTGCCTGGGCCTAGCTAAGCCTGCCCCTCTCTACTTGTCATTGGCCCAATTCTCCCCTCTCCCATGATTGGGGGAAGGAAATATGAGTCAGAGTGATGCTGTAGGTTTTATGGGTCAGAGGATCCTCCCCTGGTCACTTTGCCCACAAATCTATATTTGATTCAAATACATCCTTCCCAGATATACAATTTGTTGAAATTACATGTGCACATTATATATTCCTTATGGTCCATGCTTGTCCGCCTCTGATCTTCCTGGGGGCTTGCATTCAAAAATGACATTTTGCGCTTTTTAACTGGTCTTGCAATATCGGACATTTACCCAAATTTACACACATGTGTGCAAGGAGTATGGACATTAATTGATGAAGTGTCAGATTTTTAACATGCAGACATTTGGAGTGAGACCCTATTTTCCGCTAGCAACCCCCCAGAATACACCACAGGGTCCTAACGCATCTCAAAATGTTCACAGAAAAATCACAAAAATAATGATATTACTTATATAATTCTGACAAGTCTGCACTTTGAGTTATCTATCTTTTTAAAATTATGCCCTGGTCAAAAAGGGGTGTGGCTTCCCACATCACAGGGTGAAGTAACTGGTTTATCCACTCTCCCAAGCTCAGCTGCTAGCAGAGGCACTGCCCCTCCCAGTTTCCCCTAAGAGGAAGCCACTTTTACGACGCCCCCAATATAACATTTGCCTGAGTCCAGGACAGGCCTTTGTTCAACTCCCTGTAGTCCCCAACTGCTCCACCCCTAATCTAATCAACAGGGCCATGTGACCTCCGGATGCAGGCCTGGGAACACAGGTGTTGATCCAGTATCAACTCCTTTCGGGGGTAGTTGTCAGGCAGAATTCAGTTTCATTAAGCCAGGTTTCAGCTAAATGTCACTTTTTGTTCCCAGTTTTCTACATTCAAATCAAACTGACAATTTTTACATATACATTAAATAATTACTTCCTTCAAGTCATTTCAGAATATAGTTTTACATTGTATCCACCTCTTAGCACGTCTTTCCTTGGTCTGGTTTTGTTTCATTTGTTCAGTTTTACACAAACGTCTGGTGGTTTTAAAACGCCGGCTTTCTGATAGTGGTGGGTACTGGTAATGCAACCATTTTTGGGATTAAGAAAATGAATTCCCCACAAGAAGGTTGTATCTTTGGAGTGGTCTCGTGCCAACTGCGCAGTTCTCCTATTCTGGCGTGAATGTGGGCAGCGATAGCTCATCCCCACATCCACCCAGTCTATTGATTCAACATGGGTCAAAACCCATGACAGCTTATTACTCAGCTGTCCATGATGCGCAGTCCATGATATACTATTGACTACAATCCAGTACATGGGCGACACAGGTGCAGGATTGTGTGATCCACCCAAGGACCCTTTCTGATCATTCACCAGTTGAGATTGTTAATGTGGGAGGGGTCTGCAGTGTCTCGACTGTCACAGAGGAGGGCCCCTTCAATAATGCAGGACGACAAATTGAGGCTTTCATTGCAGGACAAAGGTTTCTTTGGGAGGAATGAAGGATCTGTTCTCCACTATGCCACGGTGTGGGAGGCCTTTAAGGTATGGATGCAGGGAGAACTGATGTCCATGACCACTGGGGTATTTAAGGAGGTTTGTTGTTTCATGCATTACGTTGAAGTAAGTTTGAGGCAACTGTAGAATGAGTATGGCACCACAAATGATAGGGCACTGTTGGGTCTGATCAAGGTAAACTTGTTGAAGTTCTGGGATCTGGCGGATAAGGAGGTCTGATGCATGGCAAGACCTTCTCGGGGGCACTGATACAGTGAAGGTTGCAGGCCAGGATGTTTCCTGGTTGGAGGCCAGAAGGCAATACAGAGAAGATCACTGGCATTAAAGGGAAGGACAGGGAAAGTGTGGATTACGGACGAGAGTATTGAGGAATTCCGAGACTACTACGAGACCCTATACACTAACACAGACCAGTGCTCAAAGTATGAGATTAATCGATATATTGAGGACATTGCTCTCCCTGGTTGTTCTGCAGAGTCACATGCTGCCTTGGATTCGCCAATTACCGTGGAAGAGTTGGCAGATGCAATAACTGCAATCGCCCCTGGGAAGGCCCCTGTCTGGGCATTGAATTGTATAAAGAACTTGGGTCAATACTTGCACCAGGACTGTTGAAGCTATGGGAGGAATTGATGGACTTAGGCAGGCTTCCACAACAGTATTGTTGAAGCCCAACAGACCACTACAGGACATGGCCTCGTATAGGCCATTGTCTTTGATAAACACTGTTGCAAAGATATTGTGGAAGCTCTGACCATGCTAAATCTTCAGAGGCTATTTGGCATTTTATCACAGATCAACCTGCGGGCCAGGGACATTGCTGCTTTCCTGGACACGGAAAAGGCCTTTGACTCTGTGTCATGGACATTATGTTCGGGGTCCTGCGACACATTGGTTCGGTTGAATACTTTATCGGCTGTGTGGCTTCTGTATACTGACCCTTAGGCTAAGGTCTGCACTAATGGCAGATTGTCAACATCCTTTCTGCTATGGCGTGGGTCACGACAGGGGTGTTCTCTGTCCCTATTGTTGTTCGAGTTAACGATGGAGCCCCTTGCACGACTGTTGCGCGAAAGCCATAGTCCTAGAGGGATCCGAAAAGCAGGTCTGACACAAATTTATATCTCTGTATGCTGACGATACCCTAGTACATATCCGGAGCGAAATGTGGGACTAATATTGGAGGTCTGTAAATTCACATTCTACTCTGGCTACAAGCTAAATGAAACCAAGTCAGAGCTGTTCCCACTGACAGATAACCTGCTGATTTGATGGGGTTCCGGTGGGTCCCTGATCGGTTTAAATACCTGGGCTTTGTGGTATCTCGCTTGTACCGCTCCCTATATGTTAAGAATCACAAGGTTTATCTTGACACTGTGGACCCTAAACTACAAATCTGGGCCTGGTTACCAATATAGTGTGGGAGGCCGTCCTTGCTAAAGATGGTGGTATTTCCTAAATTATTGTTTCTTTAGCACAATCCCAATTTGGCTTGGAAGATTATTTATTACTAAGATATGATCCCTGACTATAAGTTGTGTGGCGGTAGTGGGTTGCCTGGTTGAGCTGGGAGAGGTTGGTGGAACTATATAGCAGCAGCACCAGACTCAGTTATATTATATTGTAGCACACCACAGTATGCTGGGCTCTGGTATACATATTCCCAGGGCCGATACATTGCACACTGCAAACCTACAGTGCGGCACCGACGAATAAAAGATTGGTCATTCTTGGTGAACGGCACACTCATTCCTGTACTTTCGACCCTTTCCGCGCAACAGGTAACGCATTGGTCGAGGTTATTTAAGACTAGGGGTTGACGCCCTGTATTGCAGTGCGATTCCCTTGTGGAACTGCCCGCGGCTCCCCCAACATTTGACCTCGAGATCCAAAGGTCATGGGATACAGACGACTGCATGGTCCTATGAGACTTGTACCCAGAAGGGCGGTTTGTGACGCCAGAGGAGTTTACAGCAAAGCTAGCTGATAGTTCCATTAAGACATTACAGTATTTCAAAGTAACAGCAGCGGTCCGCCAACGATGGCCATAGTTTCCGCAAGAACCAGACATGAAGAACTATATGGAAACAGTAGTGTCCAGTGGAGTAGTCAGGAGGCTGGTATCCAGGCTATACCGTCAATGTCAAGAACAGATCTCAGTAAACCGGGCACTGCAGGAGTGGTAGACAGATTTAAACATTGAGATAATGGATGACCAATGACAGAGATGGTGTCAATTGACCAGGGAAGTATCACTTAATGTAAGGTTCTGACTAACATTTTTAAGGTGCTGAACTAACTCCACTATACACCAGTGTGCATTTCCAAATTTGCCCGAATGTTAGTGATGAATGTGTGAAGTGCGGAAGGGCGCAGGCAGACTCGTTCCACATATATTGGGGCTGCCCACTGAATGCGCCGTTTTGGCGGGAAGTGGCTAATGTGTTGTACGACATTGTGCAGATAACCCTGGTGCTTTCTCCTCCTAAGGGACGTTGGGAAGGTCTCTGTGTTGGTACGAAGTTTCTTCAATCTGAGCTGTATAATCGCCATAAAATGTATATTAAAATATTGGAAATCCAAGGTAGCCCCTACCGGGGCAGAATGGCTCCAGGCACTAATATTTGTTAATGAAAGGCAGGAGGGATACACTGCAATGTTTTATTAAGATGCAGGCCAATGGGGACCATTCCGGGACTATCTCGCATGGACAAGCAACAAAGCAGGGAGCGGTGATGAGGTGGACCTCTAATGTATTATGGTTCTCATGTGTACAGACAACGCAGATTAGATCTACTAAGTTGGACATGGATAACAAATGCCAAGCTCATGTGTCCCATACCATTAGTGTTGTGGTCTATTTGCTTCGCAATGTAACATGTCTGCCTACATTTGAATAAAGAAAAAAATATCCTGCCCTCGGTATCGAGGTCCAGCCTTCTCAGTATGTAAGTGCAGAAATCAAGGTGCAAACATTCACCTCAATTCTATACATATAGAGAGCACACCATTTTGTACTCGCCACAAGTCAAATATCACTAGCTAGTGGCGAGTGCCAATTCTGCATTCAATTTTTATGAGAACATTTATTTCTGCCAATAGGAAGATGTATGTATCCCCTTTATCCGTCTTGAATTTTATTTTATTTTTTTGGTAAAGCAAATGTTCCTGCTCCGGATAGCAACCACCTATTTTCTACTGCTGAGGGGACTTGTATTGGGGAAGTGTTGGGAGTGAAGGTGCCCCAATCCGCTTGATCTAGGTGTCTCCTGGAGACATGCTATATCCACCTGCTCTCTCCTCCGTTTGTGCAGTGCCCATACTCTTGTTAGAGGGTTTCTTGTCCTTCACATTTAAGGTTTATAAATGAATGTTGGACAATTAAGTGGTCTGCTAAGATGGTGATGCACACATGGGCTATATAGATAAACTGGGTAACATACAGAGGGTCAGTGCTTCCGTATAAGGGAAAAAAGATAATTTTCTGATGCTGTTGCCACAAAACATACTGTAAGTAACCAACAGGAAATTTCAATACAAATAAACCGGTGAAACGTGAGGGCATGAAAGGACATAGCTGCGTAAGGACAAATAAGCTTCAGTAACACCCAGACTCATTAAATGCTGTCCTATGAAACTCCTTGGAGAGTCGTCCACCCCTCACACCCACCCCATAAAATTAATCTATCTTCGGAGTGGTGGGGAGGGGGGTTTAAAAATGTGTGGGTTGCAATTTACTAGCCAGTCTCAATTCTATACATTGCAGAGCACACCATTTCTAACTTGCCAATGGTGAATTATTACTAGCCAATTTTGCACCCTGCCCATTGTTATATTGCGGACGTGGAGTAATTCCCAAACATTTGTATATGCTATCTCTATTCTAAACCTTTTCATGACTGCTAACTTGGAGGATTTCATGATCGTTCAAATATGTTTTTGTACGCGCTATTGAGGGCTTCTACTCTTTTCTGAATGGTCATTGTTCTCATCTCAAACCAGCGTCTGATCTAAAATAGAAGCAACCTCTTCAGGTGTTGTGCAGAGAGATTGTTTGCCTTGTCGGGTAAATGGGTGGCCAAATTGAAAGGTCCCCTGATGTTTGATTAACTTGTCAGTGACCAGTTTAAACAATTGCCTCTTTTGGAGCATTAGTGCTGCAATGTCTTGGAATACTAGTAAACTGTGACCCCATGTATGAGATTACCCATGTCTGTCAAGACTTTTGGAACGTCTTCTTTGATCCCGTAGCCATGGAATTTCATGATCTACCTAGGTTTTGCATTGTATCCTTTCCGGATGAGTCCCGCTCAGTGAATTCTGTCTAGCATGATAGCAAAGGAAATATTTCAGAGAAGATTACCCCAAACATCTGATTTCCCATCTTTCAGATCTGAACATTCCACCCCTTCTTTCAATCCTCAAGTCCTTTCTAGGATTTCCATTTTCTAAATTTGCAGTGGTTATTAGTAGGATCATCTTTTGTTTGGCGTCCTCAATTTCACATTGTAGGTGAATCACATGCTCCTGTAGAGATGGAATGGAATTTTCAGCATCTCTTGATTGATTTGAGTTCTCCGGAGATGTATCAGGACAGGGATCTTGGGCTTCAGTTGGAATTTTAGAACTTTTTCCCCCTCTCAACTGACTCTTCTTGGAGAAGTCAACATGAGGAGGATAACTGCAAAATACCCCCAGTTCTCTCAGGCATCCTTCCTCGGAAGCGTTTAATAACTTCAACTCTCGACTAGGATTGAAATCACAAGTGTAGGCTCTGGGAAAAACTGTAAACCACAGCCATGACTACTCATGCTAGCCCAAGTGATTACATTTTGGAGAGGGTAGGATCTCCTCTTTCCACCATGGAGCTCTCATTCCCACGAATTGGTAGTTTTGTCCTGTTGCCTTCAGTGGATTTGAGTATTACACTCCCCTGGGTCCTTCGAATAGTTAAGCAAGGTAATTCTCTGACTCTGCAAGCAGCCCGCCAGCCATCTCTTCAAAAACAGCAGAAACCATTTACGGGACTTTTTGAAGAATTATAAATGGTCAACCTGCTTATTGCAATAGAGCTGGTCCCAGAACTTCTGAATTGTCTGTTTCACTCCAGATACATTGTAGCTCCAAATAAATAATGGTGGTCTTGTCCATTTTAGACATTTTAGATCTAAAATGTTTCTTGGCAGTGGGCACTTTCCATTTGGTGAATATTACTCCCATTTTGTACTTTGCAGCCAGACTGACAGGATGCACTGAATGCACTATAGGATAGGTTTCACAATCCATCTCTGGAGGAACACAGAACATGTGTACACGTTTGCTATAATTAGAAGTTCATTTGTAACTAACTTGCCTGCCTTTCAAGCTAAATGCTGCCTAGAAAGTCTTCATTAAAGACCTTCCAGTGGTAGCGGCACAACTTTGCTTGCAAGGATGTACATGTTTAAGCCTACCTCGCGGATTGGCAGATTGGGGCCTCTTTCTCCAACCAAGGTCAGTCCTGTCAGTTTTCTCTGGGTGTACAGCCCACTAGGGGCCTAGGGATTTCCTGATGTTGGACATAACTTTTTCAGAAGATTCAGTATATCAGTGTGGCTGTAGACTGTGTTTAAAGGGGAAATAACCCTCCCAGCCCACAGTCCGGGGCATTCTCCAACCTCTTGCATTCACATCTGTCTTTTGCCTGAACTGAAAAAGGGGTAGTTGTAGGCCTGTCTGGTGAAAGGGGATATTTTCCAGTGGTGGTTTCAAGTTGAATCATCTGCAGGGCCAGGCTGGGTAAGAAGATCCACTCGTTGAATGTTTTTATATGTATTATGGATCAACTCTGAAAGCCAATGTCTGGAACTCCCCTTCCGATCACCTTGCTCAAAGACTGGGTGCATGTTGTACACTGCCCCACCATTGTGTTCCTGAGCACCTGCAATGATTACCTTTGCTGAATTGATCATTTTTGAAGAGAAAAAAGCCCTGATGTTTGTAGCAATGGAGGGGTCCACTCAAAATCAGTATGTAAGCCTTTAGTTTAATACATACCAGAACTTTCCAGAGAATTTATGTTCATTGAAAAATTAGTCAAAGTAGCAGCCTTTTCTTCATCTTACCTACCCCCAAGAGCTTTCTAAGTGGGATTTGTATTGGGTTCTTGACTCATTGATGCACATGTCTTTTGAGACTGTGGCTTCCTGTGATCTAGATGTATTGTGGGGAAGACTGCTTTTCTTATGTTCATATCTGGTAGACCAATTCATGAATTACAGGCCCTTTCTTTAAAGGAACCATACATTGTATTCCAAAAGTGGTACCTGAAAACAGTTCTTTAATTGATGCATAAGTCCTTTTGGGTGGTCCTTCCAATTTCATGATTCAAGTCTGCGTCTTATACTGCAGACTGAGAAGGTAAGATGACGGTTAGCTTTTCATCATATTGTTTGTGTTCTAATGGTGAATGCGCTGCTGTGTTTTATCTTTGCATCACAATGCTCTGCTCTTTTAAAATAACTACTTTGACTTTTGAGGTAAGGTGACCTTGGATGCACTTTTCCCGTTCAAGCAAGACGAGCTACATGGTATTCTGGTGCCTCGCACTGCTGCACAGTCCATAAGGGCAAAAAAGAAAGCATTGTTGGCTTTTAGACAAAAATGCTGTTTCAAATGTCCATATGAGCCACATGATTCCTCCAGACTAGATCCATGTTTTGGCCTTGTGGTTCTTTGCAGCTGGTTTGCCTGCACCTGGTTGGGATATGCGGTCAACCTCCTCCCAGGCCACAAGTTGTTTTAATCGGTTTCCCAACCAGGCTCGGAAGCAGGACGACAGAAACAGGAAAATGTTACCTTAATGATGTTTAAATTAATTTTAGACCTTGCTAGCCCTCCTTCACAGAACTCTGCAAATGTCTCCACAAGCATGCCTTTTTCCAAATTTTCAGGGAGTACAAGTGAAAAAGAATTCTAATGGATTGTGTCCTCCAACGTATTCGACATCTTTGACATGTAATGCCCACAGCTGTGCTGCTTCGAAAACATTTTCGGCAGAGGGCGTCCTGCGTCGGGTCGATGTCCCACGAAGGCCTCCGTCGAGAGTGACGTCACCAGATGTTATAAATAGGACGCACGGTGCCTGTAGCCTCAGTTCCTTTTTTTCCGCAAACGTGTTTGCTTCGAGAACTCTGCGTGCCTCGTGCACTGAAGTCGGCCAACTCCACTTGTGCCTTTGCAAGGTTTTCACACATTTTGTGGGATTCTCTAGCATCTGAGCATATCCCGAGGGGGAAGAAAGGGATGGGTTCCTTGCTCTTGTGCAGGATGGCAAGAATGCCATAGTTAAATCCCTTCAGTCTGGGTTGGACACGGCTGATATAGTGTTAGTCGGTCCATGGCTGCGAGCACCGTGATAAGCTGGTTTGCGTGGTTGCGGAAATCGGGGTTTGCTCCCGATGTGCATGCCCATCTTCTGAACATGCGCTTTCATGGCTCTCATTTGTTTGGCAGCAAGGCTGACTAGAGCCTTGAGAGGTTGCAGACCTCCAAAGCTGCTGCTAAATCTTTGGGCGCAGCTGTGCGTCAACCTCCGCCCTTTTCTTACTAGGGGACAACAGTGGAGGGGGGTGGGAGGGGCAGAGAGTTCCTTTCCTTACTACTACTCTTTTGGTAGAACGAGAGGAGCTGCTAATCAAAGGGGCCACCGAAAAGGTACCCGTGGTGGACGGGGAAATGGAGTTACCAAGCCGCTCAGGCAGCTGCCTTTTTGCCTTCAGGTGCTGCCACAGCCGCTCCAAAACAGCTATGAGGCCATGTTCCATTGTTCGCCGCAGACTGTCAGCATCTCGAAGAATGGTAAACTATTACGGTTCTGAATACAATAGCCCACGGCTACTGCCTTCCCTTCCTAAAGCTGCCTCATGACAATCCACCGGGGAATCTCTTTGAAGCTTCTAGATCCGCTCCTGGTGCAGGAAATCCTGACCCTGTTGGAGAAAGAACTAGTGCCTGTGGCAGAGAGGAACAAGAGATTGTATTCCCCTTATTTTCTGATTCCAAAGAAATACTGGGGACTGAGACCCATCTTGGATTTGTGTTGGTTGAACAAGTTCCTCAGGAAGGACAAGTTCAAGATGGTCACTCTTTCTCAGGTCCTTCAGACCCTTCGACTTCAGGATTGGTTGGTGTCTCTGGACCTACAGGATGCTTATTCTCATGTGCTGATTCATCCAAAGCACAGAAAATACCTGAGGTTTGGGCTGGCAACTCGCACTTTCAGTTTCGGTTCCTGTCATTCGGATTGACTTCCACCCGAAGGTCTTCACCAAGCTAATGGTGGTGGTGGCAGCGCATCTCGGGGGTGGGAGGGGTGCGGGGGGGTTTGGTGGCTACCCTTACCTGGACGACTGGTTGATCCGAGCGCGTTCTCCCGAACAATCTTTGGATCATCTCAGCCTCACCTGCTGCTCCCTTCACAAGCTGGGCTTCTCCCTCAATTTCAAGAAGTCGCATATGACACCGTCCCAGCAGCTCCAGTACATCGGGGCTGTATTGGACACGTCCTTGGGGGGAAGTGCTCGGCCCCCAAGGTGAGGGCTCTTCACATTGTACAGATGGTCAACAAATTTCAATGTGCCCAGAGTCTTCCGGCTTTCAAATTCTTAAGGTTGCTCAGCCTCATGGAATCCTGCATTTTTCTGGTGCCAGAGGCCAGACTGCGGATGAGATCCCTTCCGTGGGTTCTCAAGATGCAGTGGCCGCAATTCCCAGGCAAGATGTCTGATCCTGTTCAGATTCCACTCTCGGTCTCGCAGGATCTTCTGTGGTGGGCCAGCGAAGTGAATCTGATGAAGGGGTTGCTGTTTTGGCAACCGTGGCCGGAGGTGGTGATGGTGACGGACCCCCCCCCCCCCAGGGTGAGGAGCTCATGCCAGCGGTCATTGGTCTCAGTGGGAGTCCAAACTCCACATCAACCTGTTAGAGCTGAGGGCCATCAGGCTGGCCCTGAAGACTTTTCTGCCGTCTGTGCGGGGGAAGAGTGTTCTGATCATGACTGACAACACAGTGGCCATGCATTACCTCAACAAAAAAGGGGTGGGGGTACTGGTTCTCCATCCAGAGGTCAGATCCCTCAACCTTCACTCTTGGTTTCTGAAAGGTTGAGATACAAGGATTGGGACCTCCTAGATGATGTGATGGAGGTGTTGCTTTCAGCCAGGCGGCCAGCAACCAAATCCCTGTACCTTTGCCGTTGGCATACGTTTTGCGAATGGTGGAGAGGAAACAATGCCGATCCTTTTCAGTATTCCATTCCAATGGTTCTTTCTTGCTTTCTTTGGCCACAGGGGTCTTCAAGTGGGTAGCATTAAAGGTTACATGGTGCCGCGGGCTATTTTCAAGCGCTCGTCTGAAGAATTTTCTAATTTTAGGATTCCTTTTGATTTCCCAATTTTTAAAAGGGCTCACGAATGTGTTCCTGCCGTCCCCTTTCAGGTGCCGGTTTGGGATCTGAATTTAGTCTTGAAATTCCTGATGGGTGCTCTGTTTGAACCATTGCACTCTTGTCCTTTGAGACTGTTGTCTTTCAAGACGGTTTTCTTGGTTGCAGTTACATCTGCTCGCAGAGTGAGTGAATTGCAGGCACTTTCATCTAAGCCACCCTTTACTGTGTTCCACAAGGATAGGGTTGTACTGAGGGTACGTACGTCCGTCCTTCCTACCTAAGGCAGTGTCTGAGTTTTATCTGAGCCAGACAGTGGTACTTCCTGCTTTCTATCCTCCCCCTCATCCTGGCAAGGAAGAGGAGAGACTTAATAGGTTGGACCCTAGGAGAGCTTCGAGCTTTTATATCTCTAGGATGTCCAGGGTCAGTGTAGACAACCAGCTTTTTGTAGGATACACTGGACACCGATTGGGCCAGGCTGTTACTAAACAGACCTTGTCCAGGTGGATTATCCTCACCATTACTGAATGTTAGATTGGCTCTCAATCCTCCTGAGGGATTGAGAGCTCACCCCACTAGGGGTGTGGCTACATCCACAACCCTGCAGCGGGAAGTTCCTATTAAGAATATTTGTTGCAGCAACATGGTCTTCCATCCACACCTTTGTCAAGCATTACTCCCAGGATACTCTCCATGGTCATGATATGGCCTTTGGTAAAGCAGTGCTTTATTCTGCCATCTGATTGGGTATTCTAAATTCTTCTCCCTCCTCTGTTCACTGATACTGCTTTGGGAGTCTCAAAGATGTGGCATACGTTGGAGGACACAATCCATTTGAAGACCAAGTTACTTACCAACTAGTAACGTTTCTTTCGACTGGATGTTCCTCCAACGTATTCCACATCGGCCTCCCAGCCTGCCCCTCTGAAGAATGTTCAATGCTATTGCAGGTTGTGTTCCCGCAAGCCTCTGTGCAGTCAAGCAGACGTTGTGTATGAGCATGTTACATGTTATGGAGGAAAAAACATACTGAGACTACGGGCGCCGTGCGTCCTAGTGACGTCACCCTCGACAGAGGCCTTCGAGGCGCATCTGCCCATCAACACAGGACACCCTCTGCCGAAAAATATTCCGAAGCTGCACAGCTGTGGACATTACATGTCAAAGATATGGAATACGTTGAGGAACATCCAGTCGAAAGAACGTTACCAGTTGGTAAGTAACACTTCTCATCGTTGGGGTGATGCTTATTGTATCTGAGGGTAGGCTCTGTGTACCAGGAGGACATTGCCTGCTGAATCCCATGTTGAAGCGATGAAGTGAGAGTTCATCTTTTAGAAATACTGGCATTTCAAGCATATCCCAAACAATTTGTGATTACCGGGGCGGGGGTTGGGGAGTGCAAGGACTAACAGAAATCGCCATTACCTTAAGTTGCTTCATTTTGGTCTCGACTGTTTTAGCAGCATTGGTATCGCAACTAAAAATGCATTTGAGGTGTAGTGTTCTTGTATACTTATTGCAGGGGTGTATTGATGTAAGAAGTAGACTAATACTTTACATGTTCGTATATACATTTTGCAGCTTTCTATGTATAGCAATTGAATAGCCCCCAACAGGCTGATATCTAAATTCTCTGGGGTGTTCTTTCAAGTATGGTCCTGTTCATAGTAGCCCATGTAGATATTTGCTTATGACAATGCAAATATAGCACTCCTGTTGGTATTTTCTACTCAACATATCTTGGTGCCAAAATAATGTTGTATCAGGTAAAGCATTCTGATTCAAAATTAGATTTTGCTATATGTAGTTCAATGGTTTTATTAATGTCTTTTATAAACATTGCCAATTGTTACCAAGGGTGCCAAAAGTGGGATTTATTTTGGCAAGTGGCATCATTTGTGAGCATATGTGGTAATTCATATCAAATGTGTAAGTGGGTTCAAAATGGGCATGGCTTGTATTGAGTATTTCTTGGTTAATGAAATGTCGGTTTCAAGGTTATTTGCATTTTCTGTGGTTTCTTATGGATTCCTTAGTATAATTTCCTCTAACAGCACCATTTGTCTGAATAAGCCACAAAACTAGTTTCGTCTTCACAGCATAGAACATAGAGCAGTACCTATTCGATGCGTACAATAGGAGACTCCTCTTTATACTAAGCATGCATACGCTAACCGGATTAATAATCTCACAGCAGTACGCAAAGGTTTACATTTTGAACTTTTAAGTGTTCTAAGAGCCTAGGAATAGAATTCATTGCTTTTGTGGGAATCTTTGTTCACTGTTGCACATTATTTAATCACCTACAATATTAGGGAATTTATTGAACCATTCTTACAGTATTAAAATGTAAGCATGTTGTGCTAACCCTGTTTTTACAGTTTATATTTTGTTTAATTTTGGCCCACTTTTTATTGTTCCAAAATGTGAATGTGGTTATCCATATTAGTTAGTATCTGCGCTAAATAAATCTGTTTTTACATGGTCTTTTTCCACTTTTTTTCATACCAGGTATGACAACACATGTAACATTCAAAATGGTGCAATGCTCCGACCTGCGTAGGGACAATGATAATACATAGAACCATCAACATAGAAGTCACTGGTAACCTTTCCAGTTGTAGTGTTTCTCTTCTTTTGATGTACTACATTCATAACAAGTATGATTGAGTGTATGTGTTAGAGGCTATATAAGTGCGCTATGGCCACCTAGTTTTTGTATCTTAGCAGGCTGCGTCACATGTTCCATGAGGTCCACCCATAAGGCCCTTGGAATAATGAACAATTCATTGATTGGATTTAGGCGATTTGCGCGCTGTTTTTTTAGAGGTAGATGAGCAATTAAATAATATGAGAAGTCCAAATTCCTCGAAATAGATCAACAAAAAGAATGATTTGATCTCATTAGGGTCAGCCGACACGGGTTTCGACCATGGTCGTCTTCAAGGCCTTGTTGATCCTAAGTATTTGTGAAAATTGTGATGTCACACGAGGGCGCTGAAACTGTTTCTCGATCTTGTACATGCTGATTATTTCAATTTGCTGGGTTAGGTCCATAAATTGACAAAACTTAATTGCTTTGAAATGCATGATCAATTTGATAGTGCTCGGGCGAGGACCATTGGATCTATCCCAAAGAAGTAAGAACTTCATTGATGGTGGAATTTATGGCAATATATTCTCTGGGAATACGCCCATGGCCTTCAGCAACCCAGAGTAGGCAGGGGTTATGTGCACCCCCAGATAAGAGATCATCGGAATGGGAATCGTGCCCTTAAGGTTGCCATGTGGTTTTAAGGGGGTGTCTGCTGCCGAGTGTTACTGCACCTTTAATTGACAAGGAGATCCATCTATCCTCTTAATAAACACCACTCTCTGCAAAGCGGAAGCGAAGTGGTGCTAAGTGGGTGTTTGCGGGTGCTTGAGGTTGTGAACCTCTGCTGCTACCCGAAGCTTGTCCAGCTAGCGGAAGATGTCACTGGACACCCACACTCAATCGGGCACCCGGACAAGACTCCAGCTGAGACTGCAAGCCCAGGTAATATAGCTCCATCCTTGCTGGCGTTGCCTTACAGAACTCCAATCTTAATGCTTAGCCCAGTGAAATCTCCTAAGCAAACTCCTTGTTCTGTGGCCACGCCTGTGCCCCGATCCACGGCCCGGCCCTTCAGTTATTGGAAACAATTAGCGTACCAGCCAACACCTTGATTGGTGCAGGCAAATCTATGGTGATGAAGGAGGCTGAGCCTATTATGACCCCAACTAACTGGGTGGATCCTGAGGATAACTTGGAGAGGGGCTTTGTCTGGGAATCTATCATAGCGGAGGTCGATGGCTGGCATGCAGGGCTGATTGAACCTACAGAGTCTCAACGCTTGTGCCGAGAAATATCCAGTCGCTTGAGAACATGCTGCCTCTGGGCAGGGCTATTGGGAGTTGCCCTATGAAGTCCAATATGGAATTGATGCCGGATAGTGTAAGTCTAACACAGACCTTGCATGATTCTACTTTCCGATCTAAACCTCTCAGTCATAAAAGATGGGCTTGATGCCTTGAGAGACGAGCAGATGTGGTCATTTGCACAGGGAGAGCTCAGATTTCATAAGCAGCTGGCTCTTTGCCCAGGACCAGGGAGAAATAACCTACAATGGAGACCAATGATGCCCGGGAGCCTTTGCGCACAGTTGTTAATTCTAGAGTGTCCGACATCACTGGATATGACTGTGGTGGGAGAGAGTAGGCAAAGGGAGGAAATACCCTCAAGGATCCCCAGTTGCAAGGCACTGGTCTTTGTCAACAGACTGAAGTTTGTTGAATAACTACAGTGAAGCAGGAAGTGGGCCACGGCAAGGGGGTCTAACCCTCAAAGACCTAGCCATTATTCAAAATACAATGAAGGCCACCTTGACTGTAGCTTTATCTTCCTTCTCTAAGCTTTACGAATCAATACATTCCACCATTCGGGAGCAAGTGAGCCTAATGAATATGTTGCATACAAATCTGACAAACATGGATAGTTTCACGAAAAAGCTGGAAAAGAGACTTAATATTGAGGTGGATACCTCTAACCAAAGGCAGTCACGGCTCGGCGACCTGGCCAGTAGGGAGACCTCTGATGAAACTACATTAATGGAGGCCATCATTGTAGAAGGAAAATGCATTAGAGCACATTGGAAATTGATCCAGCGCCCTGCATTGGATATTAATCTCGACTCCTCAGCCAAGCATCCGGTTAAGGACAGGTTGGCCACTAATGCCGCTAAGGGCTAAGGATGCCCGGAAAGCCAGATGACTTATCCGAAATGGCCCATCTAAAGTCTGATAAAGTGAACACATTTGCCATATTCAATCCCGCTTGCCTGGTGGAGGTGGAAGCACTTGGTCAGAAAAGAAAGTGCAATGTTTTACAGGAGAAAACATTTAAAAACTTGAAACGGGCACCTACAAGAAAAATGAATGGCTCAAGATCATTTCTACGGAATATCCAAGTGCCATTACAGAAGGAACTGATCCATCCCACCAAAAGACATTGCATTCAGTTAGTGATGACCAAAGAGGTTGAACCTCTAGGAGAAAATAATCTAAGTCATTTGGATCAAAGTCTGTATTCCAAAGCAGGTGAAATCTCCTTCCAGTCAAATACCTGTCTCAGTGACCATAACGAGATTAAGGATAACGAGGAAGATGAAAGATGGAACAATCTGAGTGAATCAGACTGGAAGGAAATTGCGAAACAAGAAGCCATGTTTTCACTTAAGTCGGGCCCTTAGAGAACAGTACTAGGCGCAAATCCTGTCAGGAGACCTTTGCAGTAACTTCCTGTGTCTACCTTACAAACCCTGGACGAGAAAAGACTGGCTGCTGATCTGAAGGGCCGGCCTGACACTATTAGTCCTAAAGCCAAGGTGGAAGGAAGGCAACAACCTTGTAAGAACGATCGCCAACAGAGGGACTCTGTGCAAGAAGGCTCCTCGAATCCCCCACAAAGATCTGAAGGGGGTGCCTAAAGTGTCCCTAGAAAGAATTCTACCAGATTGTAAAACTTTAATAGAGGGAATGGGATGAAGCTTCTCCAGTGCATCCCTGCGCTGAGATTCATATCAAATGATATGAGTGGTAGAATTTGTATTGGCGGACCGAGAAGATCTGGTAATTCTTCACTTAGAAACCCATCTATTCGAGGACGCCCTCATGAAGCATGGTAAAAAATCGTTACCTTTAGGATATGATCTAATCAACTCTAGAGATGATTGTCAGCCTAATAAACAGCCGCAGAAAATGGCTATTCAACCTGCCCCTAATGTACGTATGAAAGTGACTAAAGATGAAAAAGTAGATGCTGCGCCACTACCACTTAATGCATTTAAGCTCGGTGAAATGAGGCCTTTGGGGAAATTTATGATCAAGAACTGTGGACTTAAAAACTCCCATAGTGCCAGCCTAGCTCACCATGATCAGACCTAAGCTAACTCATTGGACTGTTGCTGGCTAGCCGGTGTGCTTGCACAACCTTCCTCCAAATAGACTGATGGAAAACGTTCTGAAGAAACCCGGAGTATTTTTTATGGAAGACTGCTTGTGATGGTTATGAAACTTTCTTAAACCCTGCTATGAAGGGAATTGTAGGTCGTCCCTTCTCTGGTCTTCTTATGTTTAATTAAAGTTGACAGGGTTTTCGTTATTCGAAATCATTCGATCCCTAACACATATTTTCAAATCTTGTCAATAGGTAGGCAGCACTCCGAGGGGGTATCTAGCCTTCTTCTGATAAATGCCTACCGTGGCATCAATAAACTGCAAGCTGGTAAGTTTGTTGGTAAGTTTGTTGGTGAGTTTGTTGAGCTTATAATGGCCAGGGTGGACGAGGCTCTCAGATTGGGTCAGTCCTGAAATAGTCATCTGTGGGGACTTTAATTTCTGTCTATTATCAAAAGATGGGCTGCCATTGACACTGTATGATCTTGAGGGGGGTGGGGCGATCATGGGTACACAAAGCTAGGTTGCGTGAACTTTGGATGCTTAATGGGCAAACGGAGGGTGATTTTCCAGGGGCATCCGCTTGGAGCAACAGAGTCCAAGCGGCGTGCTTGGATTATTGCTTAGTGTCGGCCAATCTTGGGAGAAGGTGGCTAAATTTGAGATTGTGGATTTGCCACATAGTGATCATCGTATATCTATCGCCCTGCAGGTGCTCACTATGAGATATGAACATAATGTAATGCCATCGGTGGAGCTAAATTGGGGAAAAAATAGATAGAAACTTCCACCATTGGAAATCCCCCATCTACCGTCTTGGCTAGCCCAAGGCATAGTTAAAGACACTAAGCTGGTTGGGTATGAATTGGTACTGAGTGACTTTAAACAGAGCCAAGAGCAAGATGGGATATCCACTCATATGCCTAGACATGCTTATATCGATTTGGTGATAGCCCGTAGGGCTTGTAGGGTGGATGTAAGGAGGTTAAGGCGATTGAACTCCCTGGATACACAAGAGTAAGTATGGAAACGGGGGCAGGCCTATAAACATTGGGTCAAAGCATCTAAAGCTGTAAGATTCCAGAACGATTTGGAAAAGATGCTTCTAGCAGCCTGCGGGAAGAACTCTAGATGTGGGATCTCATTAATAATGGCGGAAACTTCAGAAAAGCCCACTTGATGGGATGTGTGACAGAGGAGAGTTGGGTAAACCACTATACATCAATATTGGGAAAGGGAAAGCCCCAATCCCCATTCGGGATGCTAGAAAGACAATGGGCTGGGCTTTTAAATTTGACGTGATGGAGGCAAGATCCATGATAATGAAGCTCAGTTAATCTTGAGCAGCTGGCCCAGACGGCATTTCCAACTGTACTTTAAAAATGAATCCAGATGTTTTGGCAGAGTTGATGGTGATCTTGTTCAACCAGGTAATGACACATAGACAGGTCCCTGGGTCATGACGAGAGGCCTGGGTAGTTCCAATATTCAAGAAGGGCTATGGGGCTGATCCGAAGAACTATCGGCCTTCTCGACTCCCTGGGCAAACTTTTTCGCAGCAATGGTCCTTCGAGATCTGAATGCTTGGGCAATTGCATCTGAAACTCTCCATCTCAGGCAGGCTGGATTTGTGAAGGGCGTGGGGACATCTTTAAATCTTTTTGTCCTAAACCTGCTAAAACCCAGAGCGATTGAAAATAAATGGACAATCTATATGGCCTTTTTAGATCTGCATCAGGCATTCGGCAGAGTTGATTGGAATCGCCTGTGGGAAAAACCTGAAGAAGTGAAATTGCCCTTCTTAAATATGGATTTCCAGTTCCTCGGTTGTTGGTTCCAGGGGTTCCAATTTAGCACATATATTCATATGATATTCTGGAAGCTATTCAGGCACTATATACGGGAACATCAATTCAGATCAGATTAGGAACCAGGGGATCAATATCTAGAAATCTCGTTGCACCCCTATTATTCAGCATATACCCATCTGATGTAGGGAGTACACAGGAAACAATTCAAGCATTTCCACCTAAGCTGAATAACTGTGAACTCCTGTGGTTACTAAAACGCTGATGAAATAGTATTTCTTGATCAAATGGCCATAGACCTACAGCGCATGATTAGGGCATTTAATGAATATTTGAATGCATATGGCCTGAAAATGAATATTAAAAAAATTGCAAGTTCTGATCATGTCATTGACGAGAAGGGAAAAAAAGGGTGCTCTTTTCGTGGAAGATGGTTGAGTGCTGCCTGGAAATTGTAGAAACAATTGTCTATCTTGGAGTTAGAACATAAATGAAAGTGCCCACCTCGGCTGGCTGAGACAAATTTAACAAACTCACAAATCAAGGAATAGGTATACATATGCGCTATGGGGTATTTTCTCATATCCCGGTCATCACTTTTTATAGACGGGTGACCCAAGTTCTCACCTACGGAGCCGAGGCGCTCCTCAATCTAAATTGAAAGATGTGGCCGTTGATGGAAGGGTACTTCTGACGTCTCTCGCAATGGACATCATTCGCCATGAGTTACATCTTCCCTCATTGGCCTCCATAGTTCAATGGAAGGTGGTCTCCTTATACCACAAATGTATGGCAACCAACGGTGTACTCCCCTTCTCTATATTGAGAACCCAGGGTTTGTCAAACAAGAGTGCATTGAATATGTTGCTTGACAAGGTGTCTAAGGTGTTGGGTCACCATGAAGTAGATATTGAGTTGTTGATGGTGAACCTAAAGTAAAAGACATTCTGGAGGAGGCAGATTGGATATTAACTAGTGAAGCGAGCATCCTTGATCCTTTGACCTTTAGATGGTGGAAGGAGAAAAAGGGGTTTCATGACCTCGCCTTACACCTTCGGAAATGTCCTTCTGCCTTCTAAAGGGATCTCTTACTAAGATGCCGCCTTGATATCATGCCCACACGGGAGGTACAGTATAAGAGACGCCAGATTATGGTGAAAAAGCACTTTCTGTAGATATTGCGCAAACAAATGGTGGAAAGGGGACGGGACGTAGGAGTAATTGTTACTCGCCCTAGTGACTAACGTACCCCTAGTCCATAGTCCCTTTCCTCCATAAGTCCCGCCATCCTCCCCCTTAATAAACCGGTGTTATTAAGCAATTATATTGTCTACTCGTCAAAAGGGACTGAGGATTGGTGTCGGTGGGCAGAGTCAGGGAAGCACATGCTCCCGGGGCCGTGTGCATATAAATTTAAAGGGAAAACAAGTTTGTTCTTACCCGTCCAAGCAAGGGACGCCCATACAGTATCGAGGCAAGAGGACTATGAACTAGGAGTACATTAATATCTGGATCCAAGCATGAGCATTTCTGCATCTTGCAATTAATGTTGTCATATATTTTACCTTGTGGGCTCACAATCTGCCTATACAAGATCATCATTTTCCAGTCAATGTGTACCTTCATTGATTGGAGGCCAAGTTCATAACTCGGGCTCACTATAGGGAGAGACCCAAGTCTTTATCCAGGTCTCCTCTATTCTAAACCAGTTTAGTACCTGTGAGTGCAAGCATGTCTCCAGGCCATATAATTAGGGAATTACCTTCATTTTATAGTACCTTATTATTGCGGTAAAAGAAAACTTGCAGTAAACACCATGCATTTTTTTCATTTGAGCTACCAGAGGAACTAGTTTAAAATCCAGATCCTGTTCCAATTGGCTTAGTGTTTGGGTTGGATGTAATTTCATACCTAAATAAGTAACTTCTCTGACACTCGACACCAGTTGGTCCAGTAGTTACCATTCACAGAATATGCTCAGAATAGCGCTAGCACAGATCACCAGTGGGGGGCGAACAGCAGCCGCAAATCCCCATCCTCAGCCTCCCGCACTCGTGCTGGGATTACAGTCGCGCGCCACCACGGCAGGCGAGTAGTTACCATTTGTAGTGAGGGAGCGATGGTTGTTGCCTTTTAAAAACTATTTTTGAGGATTTACCAGGAAATAGTTTTCCCTGTCATACATACCAGAAGCATTTACAAGACTTTGGGGGCCAACTGGTATATGATAAGTAAAAAGACAATTTCTGATGCTTGTTAATCTGCTTAGAATCACATGCTGTGCATATAGTCCGACATCCAGTGGTAACTGCAGAGTATTGCATCTTGTCTTTCAAGAATTAAAAGGGGTCGTCGACATGGGCATGCCTGTAACACTATCCCTAACCTGATGTGTAGTGTACCCAAAATCCCATCATGCGTCGAGGTCCCTCAGATTGTTTTTTCCGCCCAGTTTACTGGTTGCCTTATGTAGAGCTCTTCCAGAGACATTGCTATATTGTTATACTTATATATTATCTACCGTCTCTTCCCTCAACGGCTGTTTCCTGACCTATGCTGAAGCCTGCTATACGGACCTTTAACGGAAGTTGATCCGGTCGGCGGTGCCGACCACGTGGCCGGGCCTTCTTGCTGGCCTACACAGTAGGGAGAGTGGGATCGGGGTGGACATTTCCTTTTTAAGAATGCCTTTCCCTTTCCTCGTTGTTCCCTTGGTCTTGTCATCACTGTATTATTCATGCGCTATAAACAGGACTCAATTTAGGTTTTGTCCTTCATGCAAGGCAAAGTTCCAGTGGAAAGACAAACATCTTAAGTGTAATAGGTGTCTTCCCCTTAACCACAACGAGGCGGCCTGTAAGCTGCTGCGTCCGAAGACACTAAAGAAGCGCTGTGTTAAGCGGTGGGAGTCATACGGAATGTCGCAGGCCGAAAGTAGTTCCCCCGCCACCGCCAAGTGTGACGAAAGGCTTAGTGACCAAGGCTCCAATTCGGAGGCCATTGACCTCTCGGCAGACCATTCTCGCTCTGCTCCGTCCCTAGCCCCAATAGGCATGACGTGAGTCCTGCTATGGGGACTGTACATCCGGCGACAAGGAAGCACATTTTTCCCACACTAAAGAGACAACCCCTGGTCTATCTTCGACGAAACAGTTGAAACGTTCCATAGCGCTAACTAGTAGACCAGATATTTTACCAGTGCCCGCCGATCGGCAGCCCTCCCGCAACCGCAGGTGCGGCATGCAACCGGGCAGTCTGTCAAAGGGCGCTACCACCAATATTCAAGCGACCGTCGAGGCGCATTAGAAGGTTTTGGCGGCACACAAGGCCCCGGTTACGCCGAAAACAACCGTGCAACCACAGGCCCAGGCCAAACACTTTCCTGCGACACCTAGTATTACCGAAAGCATCGCTGAGATTGTTTCAGCGGCAAATCTAGGGGAACTGTCGAAGAACTCGTCGAAACCTAAGGATAAACCTAAGGACTTGTCGAAAACATAAAGATAGGCATATGGATTCATCGAAACCTACGGATAGGCCTAAAGACACTTCCGAAGATATACAACAACCTTTGGAACCTCAAAGACTTTTCAGAGGGCCCTGGGTCACTTTCTTCGACGTTGAGGGGGTAAATCTCGACGTTCTAGAGAAGATCAAGTAGAAGAGCCTTTCCCACCCCTAGCCGACTCTGGTTCATCATTCCGGACAAGAGAGAAGTGTGAGGGGTGCATGAATAGGTTAGAGAGATTTGTGGAGTTATCACAGAAGTTCACACCCAAAAGGCCTCGAGAGGAGAGCCTTTTTACTCCTGTTGCAAAATTTCAAAAGACCTTTGATCCCTCTCAGGAAGAAGAGACTAGTGACATCACTGAGGAGGAGATCCCTGCAGACCAATTCATTCAACATGAATACCCCTTTGGGGACCCTGCCTTGGGCATCACCTACTCCAACACCGGAACCTGACGCCCTGTGCTTCGATTTCCCCCTCCCCACCACGCCTACTCGACAGGCCTCCCCAGTTGACGATCAGATGGCATTTAAGGCGATCTTAAGGAGGGCAGCTGAACATTTCCAGGTTGCTACTCGGGAATCTTTACCAGAGGCTGATTTTGTCGGACATCCTAAAAGAAATGCCACTGGCCAGCCAGGCTATTCCATTGTTCAACTCAATCAAAAAAACGCTTGGCTCCTTCATTGTTGACACCCGCCCTAACGAGGGCTGTCAATCCTAGAGTCGAAAAACTAATTTGTCCCTCCCCTTCTGATCCCCTTTACATCAGGGGACATGCTAGTCCCTGGTGGTAACTACAACCAGGAAGAGGGCGCGGTTGGGGAGGGCCCCCCCTGTCCACAGGAAATCGCCTCCTGCCAAGGAGTGAAAAAGGTTCTACGCGCTGGGGAAAAGAGTTGCAACTGCTGCAACGTTTTCCATTCGCATAGCTAATACCACCACTTTGTTGGCTAGCTATTCAGACGCACAATGTAACATGTTACAAGAGGGCCTTCAAGAAGTCCCTGAACTGTTGCTGGCTCGCCTGCTTTCCATTGTAGCTGAGGGCAAACAGGTTAATCAAAGTATTCTCAAAAATACTTTAGATGCGGCAGAAACAGCTGGCAGGACCTAGGCACAAAGTACCCTCCTGAAGAGACATGCATGGTTATGAAACGCTGGTTTCAAGCCAGAAACACAAGCTTCATTGATAAATAGGCCGGTGGAGGAGACCAACTTATTTGGGAAAGCCGTGGACGAGGCGCTTGAAACAGCTAAAAGAACAAGACGCTGGATCAAATCTCCCAGAGACCTTCCTCAAGCTGAGGGAGCGGTTGTAGACGTTCCTTTCATGGCCAATCGTGCTTCCCTCACAACCAATATGGCTCTGGAAATAACTGGTCCTCGTCCCAGGGAACCAGCTACACCACCCTGTATCCCCCAAGAGGTCAATGACGTGGAAAAAGAAGGGGCCGAAATTCCACCCCTAGAGGCTCCCCAGCCTCTGGTCAGAAATGACCAGCAGATACGGGTCCCTCTCTCATGCCTCCCTGGTCGGGGGCCGGGTAACATTTCTTCAAGCATGGGAGGGGATAACAGACCAGTGGGTATTCAGGACTGTCGCCCACGGGTACTGCATAGAATTCTGCCGGACCCCCAATTCAGACCTCCACGAGCAAGACGCCTTACGCTGGAGCATCCTGCTACAAGAGGTTGAGAAATTGCAGGAAAAGGGCACCATAGAAGTCTTACCTCTTCTACAGGTAAACAAGGGTATTTATTCAGTGTACGTCCTTGTACCCAAAAAGCATCTCACCATGCACCCTGTACTAGATTTGCGCACAGCGAACAAGTTTGTCAAACCTCAAAGCTTTCGTATGGTCACTCTGCAGGAAGTAATACCCCTGCTTACACAGGGAGACTACATGGCAACATTGGACATGAAAGATGCATACTTTCATATTTCAATTTTACCAGCGCACAGAAAATACCTCAGATTCATGATAGACAAACACTATCAGTTAAAAGTACTTCCCTTCGGCATTACCTCAGCACCGAGGGTATTTACAAGGGTACTGACAGTGGCAGCAGCACACTTGCGCAGGCTGTCCATCCCAGTTAATCCTTACCTCGATGACTGGCTCATAACAGAGGATTCCTACGGAACATGCCTGTCAAATACTCAAAAGACGATACACCTCTTATTCAGAGTGGGATTCTCCATCAACAAGAGGAAATCCAACTTAGACCCCAATCAAGCAGTTCCTAGAGGCTCTAATTTGAACAAAGGACGGCCTCGTCTTCCCCTCCGAGGTGGTTCAAAACATGTTTCAAATCCCTCACTATGTAGCCAGTCGAGAGGTGAAGGTATGCAAGGCTATGCGACTGTTGGGAATGATGGCATCATGCATTTATTTGGTTCCTCACATGCGGTTGCGCATGTGCCCAATGCAAGAGTGGCTCAACAGCAAGTGGATTCAGACAGGGGACAATGGGATGATCTAGTGGTTGTCTAGCCAGCCCTCGTTCTCTCTCTGCAGTAGTGATCCAGTCCTACCCCGCAGTAGAAACTCCCTCAGAGATGTATGGACATACTCGGAGAGGTAAGAACGATATTGCTGCTCCAGTAAGTGGAAACGGTTTGTCATCTGGTGCAATTCCAAGAGCATCAACCCCGTTGACTTCTCTTCTACCCACATAGGTTTGTACCCGACTCATTTACTAGACTTAGGCCTGGTTTTTAACTCTCTAAAAGTTCACTTATCTGCTCTTTCAGCCTACACTACGTCACAGCAGAATGTGTTGTGGTGGAAGATACCAGTTATTAAGGCTTTCATGGAGGGAGTAAAGGGAATTCACCCCCCCATTTCTAACACAGCTATTGGATGGAACCAAAATGTGGTATTGACTAGACTTATGGTATCTCTGTTCGAGCCATGCATAAAGCAAGTCTCAAAGATCTTACCTACAAGACTGCCTTGTTAATAGCGATCACTTCCATAAGGAGAGTCGGTGAACTACAGGCCCCCTCAGTTCTAGACCCTTTGTTACAGTTCAGAGATTAGGTGGTTCTGTGCACTCACCCTAGGTTTGCGCCTAAATTCATTTCAAAGTTCCAGGTGAACCAGTCCATAGAACTACCAACATTATTTCAGAACCCCTCAAACTTGGGAGAGAGCAGCCTGCACACACTGGATGTACGCAGAGCAGTCCTGTTTTACATGGAAAGATCTCGACCATTAAGAAAGACAAATCAGTTTTTCGTTTCAGTGGCAGCGGGTGGAGAGGGAGACCCTGTCTCCAAATCTACTATCTCAAGGTGGACTGTCAAATGCATCACACTGTTTCTCTCTTGCTAAGAGAGAACTGCCCATCAAGCCTAGAGCACACCCTACTCGAGGCACTGAGGCTTCCATAGCATTCATTGCAAATGTTCCCCTAGAGTCCATTTGCAAAGTGGCAACCTGGAATTCTGTACACACCTTTACAAAACACTATTGCCTAGACACTAATTCTAGGTCTGATTCTCAGGTGGGACAAGCAGTACTAAGACATCTTTTCACTACTGTTCCTTCTCACAACCCATCTCCAACTCTGGGTACTGTTCGCCAGTCTATGCACAGCATGCGATTCTAAGCAGATTAACAAGCATCAGAAGACATGCATTACTTACCGTAAAAGCATTTCTGATGATTGTATCTGCTTAGATTGACATACGCCCACCCTTCCTCCCCGCTCAGATGGAAGAAACATAGATGTCTTCTGCTTTATTCTCTCTTTTCTGTACTCACTCACGATAGTCATAAGGCTCCCTCACGACAGAAAAAATTTAATCAGAAGGACCTTGACGCGTGAGGGATTTTGGGTACACTACACATCACGTTAGGGAGAGTGTTACAGGCACGCCCATGTTCACGTCCCCTTTCGATTCTAGAAAGACAATGTGCAATACTGTGCGTCTAACATAGGATGTCGGACTATATGCACAGCATGTGAATCTTAGCAGATACAATCATCAGAAAAGCTTTTACGATCAGCAATGCATGTCGTCATCGGCGTAGGCTATCCAAGTTATAGATTGGCTGCCGATTTTAGGGCTAGCCAGGGAGTGGGTGCGGTGGGGGGGTGGTTATTGAAGTTGCTAAGTCAGCTAATTAGAGATTGAATAGAAGCAGTGCAACAATGCACCCCTGTCTAACCCCCCTATTCGGTTTGTACGTCCTGCAATAAATCGCCTTTGATGTTCAACCTCACTTTTAAGTTTGGGTCTTCGTGCAAGCTTATTAGTATAGCCAGCGGGAGTTTAGGGAGGCCCCAAGAATCCAGTTTCCGCCACATATGCTCCCTGTTCATTATATCGAAGGCCCCGGATAAATCCAACAAAGCTCCATATATTAGGCCATTTTTCTTCCATGAGTAGTTAGATGGAATTGATATTACCAGACCATTGAGCAAGGTGGACAGGCCTTTTTTAAAACCTGCCTGTAACTTGGAAATAACCTTTGTCTTACTAACCCACTCTTCCAGGTCTCTTAACGCAGCGCCGGCAAAAATGTTACTGTTAGCCTCCAGCAGGGCGATGGAGCAGTAATTTGCTGGATCCGCCCGATCCCCCTTTCTGTAAACCGGTATGATTACAGTCGATTTCCAAGAAGCTGGGAGAATCTTCTTGTTCAGGATTACATTGAATAGCATCAGCAAGATTCTTGACGAGAGCTGCGTATTAAATATCAGTATAGCATTTGTAAGGCCGTTAGGGCCTGAGACTCTAAAAGAGGACAACCTTTTTATTAAATATGTAATTGGATCCTCATTTAGGGTTAGTTTCCACTTTGTTTCAAACCTCAAACTATACAGTTCCTTGTTTTTTATACATATTTCCAAAATATTCTCACCATGCTGTATCAGAGATGACATTGCTTTGCGCTTGATTTTGTATGTCCTTCGTATTGTTGACTAGGCCCCAAATATTTGAAATTGTTTCAGAAAGGCAAAGTGCCATGAATTTCTCAGCAGAGTATTCCTTTATTGGTTGTATGCTGTAAAACAAGCCACCAATTCTTCCATTACCTGCAAGCTTTTTTAAAAATGGTGATAGATTTCTTCTTCCACACCTTGTAATGCCTCAATATTCACATTGGTACGGCAGAGATGCACTCCGTTGCCTTCCAGCACCATGTGGCATTTATAGGCACGACAAAACAAGGAGGGGGCCGGGGGACAACGGGAGGACAAAAGAACTATCTTACTAAGCTTGTCAATCAGATCGCGCAAGTGTGGGGAAGAGGAAAGGGGAGAAGTGCCAGGAGAAGGGGAAGTGCAGTTAACTCAAGTGCAGCCAGCGGGTGGCTCATAAATACAGAGAGAAGGAACTGTAGGGTTGCAGATAGACCATTAAGTGCTGGGGAGCCCAGAGGCAGTGCAAGGGCAACTGGACAGCCTGGGCCCCGAATTCAGAGGGTGACCAGTGCGGGGAGCAGTTGGGTCCATCAGCAGGGGAGAGGAAGAGAGAAGGCGGAAGCAAAAAGGAAGGTCTTGAGTTGCTTCTGGAACCGGAGGTGGTTCTGCTCAAGTTTGAGAGAGGCAGAGAGGCTGTTCCAGAGGGAGGCCCCAGCCAAAGAGAGATCTGGCCAAGACTCTCTGCTTGGAGAAGCGTCTAACTCTCAGAGTTTGAGGTGGATGAGCGGAGAGCTCGTGAAGGAAGATGTTTTAGAAGGGGAAAGTTGGAGGTAGAGCGGTCCGATGCCCCAGAAAGCCTTGTGGGCGATGCAGAGGGTCTTCAACTTGATTCTTGCAGCCACGGGAGCCTGTGAAGAGATTTCAGAGCTGGAGAGATACGATCCCTGGGCTTGAGGCTAAGGACAAGTCTTGCAGTCCTGTTCTGGATAAGTTGTAAAGGTCAAGAGTAGAGGCAGGAAGATTTAGAAAAGAGCTGTTGCAATAGTACAGCCTGGAGAAAACCAGAGCTCTGGAAATGGTGAGCTGCTGGAGGAAAGTGAGAAATGGAAGAATACCTCTGAGGAGGTGCAGCTGATAGTTTGACTTCTTAGAGACGTCGGAGATGTTTGGAGAGAAGGAGAGGGTGGAGTCGAAGATGACACCAAGTTTCTTAGCGTCGCAGGAAGGAGCAGGAGGAGGGCTTGGTGGGCAGCCAGAGGGAGGAAAGGCAGGAGCAGGTGTCCCAATGAGGAGGATTTACTGGCATTAAGGCAGAGATCATTGGCGGCACACCATTCCTGAATTGCGACCAGACAGTCTAGTATGAAAGAAGCAGTGGTGGCTGAGGGGATCTTGAAAGAAAGCGGAGCGTCATCTGCATAACATTGAAAATTGAAGCAGAAAGTAGCGATGCAGTGGACAAGAGGTGACACGTAGTGGTTGAAGAGCGAGGGAGAGAGTTTAGACCCCTCAGGAACACCAGAAGTAGAGAGGGAGATGGAAGAGAGGAAAGACCACAGTTGGACCTGGGTGGGTCGGTTGGTGAGAAAGGAGGTCCACCAGGCCAGGGTCTGATCAGTAATACCAAGTTTGTTGCGGAGGCGATTGAGCATGATGGCATGGTTGGCTGTGTCAAAAGCAGAGGATAGTTCGAGGAGAATGATGACAGAAGGGAGATTGGAGTCCAGATTGGAGAGCAAGTCTTCATGGGTGTTCAGGAGCAGTTTCTGTGCTTCGAGCATCTCTGAAGCCAGACTGGTGGTCATGGAGGCAACCAACAGATTCAGTATGTAGATTGTATGTTTAGCTTGGACGTGGCCAGCTTTTCCAAGAGTTTGACCAGCAAAGGAGTAAGGTAGGTCCGGTGATAGTTAGCCGGAGAAGAATAATCGTCCAAGGCCTTCTTTAGAAGGAGGTGCACAAGCGTGCTTAAGGGGGGTGGGGGGGAGTTCCAGTGGCAAAGGATATCATCTTCAAGTCTGCCATTTGGGCTTTCCCAATGCATTTTTACAAACATTGTGTTCCAGTGCTGATGCCCAGTTTGGGAAGTCTGCTTTAAAACATTCTTTGCATAGGTCCTCTTCCCCTTTCAGATTACATTTTTTTATTTTGAAGTTTTGTATTTCTCCAAAGGGCGGTGCATCTGCTTCGATGTAGGACAATTTCTCATGGGGTCAGTGTGGAAGCACCTTCCCAATTCAGAATGAACCGCAGTACAATACAGTTGGGGTAACGGAGGAGAGATATAAAGGGCAACTCATTGGCAGCCTCAAAGTGTGTCAATATTTGTATACAGCACAAATCTAGTTCAAGATAAAGTGGAGGTACAAGATCCACACAGTGACTCTTATACTAGTATCCATTCGTCTTGTATCTGGCCAATTTGCCCATCATCCCCTTTGTGACCATGTATTGGCAGTTTAAGCAGGTGATGGGCAAGTAGCTCCACACTTAAATATAGTGCATGTGTAACTCCTCTTAAGAGGTTTTCAAGTGCCGTGTCATGCAGCAACGACGTTCCATGCATGTGGCTGGCGGACTAAAGGTATACCAGTACACGTCATTGTATAAATTGGGTTTACAGCCCCATTATTCGAGGCTCCCAGCCTCTATAAATCAGCCTTTTGCTTAGCTCGTCTGCATGCAGCTAAGCTGGTCAAGGCAGAACAATTTCCTGCATGGCTCTGTCAGTTGCGTTATTTTATAGTCGCTTTACTTGACACATCTTTGCGATCTGCATTATCTAGTTTTGAATAGCAGCAAGGGTGACTCTGCTCTCATTCTTTTGGTATTGATGAATTGATTGCCTTTCAGTTGAGTGTTAGCACCCATCATTGCAACCCTTGGAAGTTGCAGGCTGTGGCATGATGCACTGTATTACAAATATTGACACATTTGCATGATTCCATGCATCCGTTTCAGCAGCTGGTATACTGAAGTCATTTATATATACCTTACTACAACTTAATAGCTCCTTTACATAGAATAGCCACACAGTGTTAGATTGTGCAATTGATGTCAGTAACAAATAGATCTTATTTTTACCTTAAGGGTGTGTCTTACTGTGGCAGTCGACTATTGAAGATACTTTCTACAACGCAATTTCAATGTGTGAAACTTTCAAATCATTACACCTCTTCTGTCTCATATATTTGATTTAACACGCCTTTTGTTGGATGCCCAGTTGCATTAAAGCTTTAAAACTTAACTTGGTTTTTCTTGCATATCATTTTGCTTAAACGTTTAATGGTGCTTTTCTTCATTAACTAAACCTGCTTTTCAAGCAAGCAATAATCCAAGCTCTCGACCAATAATTTTCCAGTTCCGACTTAAACACTGACTTGGGAGGGGGGGGTAGCCTGGGGGAGGGGAGGGTGGGTGAGGTGGTTTAAAAATAATTGCCGCGCACAATCAACTTTTAGTGCTTATAAATGAGTCCCGTGGGAACCTCTTTCTCCCATACTTCTTAGATTTGGCACCAGAGTGATTTGGGCATGGCCCTTTCTACCTCGGGAACAACGAGCACCAAAAGTGACAGACCAGGACGGTGGAGGGGGAGGGATACGACCTCTGAACTCCTTGTTACGTGGTGAGTATGCATGGCTCTGTGGCCTGATCAACCTTTTAGGGGGATTTGGCTAAAACCTCTTGAACCTTCAACTGCTTTTGCTTCAGGTTTTGGTGGTGCTTCGATAATTGAATCTTGGCTAATACACCAATTTTGACCATTTATGTAGTGCAGACCACTCATTGAATTGTTTAATGGTGCTTAATAGCTGGCCATTGTAGATCACCCACATGTTGACCTTTACTGGTTAATTCATCCGATTCTGTAGGATATAGCCATGTATAGGATTACTGTAAATAAAACATGTGAAATGCCGGAGAAGCAATGGTCAATAGACATTTCCTTGGAACCGTGCAACGCCAACATATGTGGTCCCCTTGGAAAAGTAATTTCACTGCCTGTGCATCAGAAATGGGACTAGAGATATTAATACTAACTGTATTGTTTTTGAAAAAACCAGATGTTTTTATTTAGATGGAGACTAACAAACCGATGTTAAACAAATTGAATTGTTTTATGCATGGGTAGCATTGGGGGCGCTCTAGCAACTTTAGGAATTGTTTTGAGACTCCTTATTTCATCTAAACTTAAACTATACACTTATTTTATTATTTTTATTGACCTTCAAAAAGAGAAGTTGTGCTGGCACACAAATATGTGCGATGACGTTCCACAGGGCAAAAGAGATTACAAACTGTCCTTGCCTTTGTCTGGGGATGTTTTCTGTATGCAACTTGTGGCTGGCACTCTGGCTTTCTTATGAAAGCTCACAATATCCTGAAAGTTCCATGCACACAGTTGGTGAGTCTGCGCCACAATGTGAAGGAGAAACGCATTTGATGTAGAAATGACAATTGCATGGCAGGTCACACATGACCTTAACTTGCATTCAAATTTAGGTAACCATGTACCGGCCTCCTTGCTGTCCTGTAGAAACACTAGATTCATCCATCCCAAACCCCAGGGTTCTTTAGAATGCCAGCTGGAATTGTTTTCTTGCATTCCAGTATGTGGCGCAAAGTGATCATTGCAAATCATTTCGGCTGCACTGCATGATCCTCACTTCCAATAAACCTATTGTGGTAACTATTTGGGAAGCAGGTGATCTTCTTTTCACTCTTCCACACACCTTCAACCAACTCCAGACAATATCAAAACCTCTGACATAGGTCCTTGCTGTTAAGGAAGCCAACCAAAAATAACATCTGTGCAGAACTGTTCCAGTAAAGGTGGAAGATGGACTCGCAACTCCCTCACGTACCAACGGTAGCAAACCATGTGAATAAACATGCCCATTTTGTCTAGAAGCAGTGCTCCAGATAAGATTTTGAAGTGGAAGTATTTTACTCTGTTTATAAAACTTGGGAGTAAAATGATTTTGTAGGAGTAAAAAAATGTAAGTTCCATTCCCAATGGGAGTAGTTTATAAGCAATTAAAAATGTTTTAGCTGTAAATCAAATGTTTTCGCACTAAATATTTCTCCAGCATTGGATCTAGCAAGGATTCGCATGCTCATGAATATTCCCAGTCGTCAGGCTGGGAATCCTGTGTAAAAGAAAAACGTTTCACTTTAAAACTGTATTTCGAATAGATTGTGTCCTCCCACGCATTCCTCATCTTTGACGCATGTTGTCCAGCTTCAGCTGCTTCAGAAAAAAACATGTTGGCAGAGGGCGCTGTGTGTCGATAGCGTCGAGTCGATGTTCCTTGAAGGCCTCCATCGAGGATGATGTCATCGAAGGCACATAGAGCATGCACAGCACCGGTTGGCTTCAGTTCTGTTTTTCTACGATAGTTTTGCGCCTCACATCTTGCAACGTCGTTGTTAATTTTTGACATCGGATGTCTTCATCATCGACACTGACGACTCTGAAGTCAGGCTTTAAAAAGTGTTGGGATTGCAGATCGAAAATGCCCCTAACTGATCCGCACGGTATCAGTTTGTGGTGCCTCTGAGCGGACCATGATACCGCTGACTGCTCAAAGTGCCAGTCTGACTGAAAAGGCCTTGAGGGAACGGAAGGGCAAGCTGAAGGTAGGCAAAATCCCTAAAAACAAATCGATAAAAAAAAAAAATCCCTGATCCGTGAAACATTCAACTAACGAGTCGAGTGGCGACTCTCCTCGGAGGAAGAAGTCTAAGCAGTCCAGGGCGAGGAGTGGCTTACACCACTCATCGTCCTCAGAAGGCACCACAGGTCGCCTTCGTCGTCGGACGCTTTCTCCTGAAAGAGTTGCTTGCCCAACCAAGAAATACACTCTGGCCGAGTGGGAAGCCTTCAGGGCTGAAATGCTTAGTTTTTTTAAAAGCAAAAACCTATCCATGCACCAAAGAGCCCTTGAAAGAAGCAGGAAAGGAAAGGTCTTGCCGTAAGTCTCGCACACCCTCCAGCCCGGGATAAAGACCTGATCCACATCGTGAGCCTTCAAGGCCTCGATCCGATGTTTCATCGAAGGATCACTCGAGACATGAGCATAAATCGAGGTTGTTGACGGCATCAAAACCTTCGCCTGCCAAACCCTCAATGTTGACGCCGAAGACTTCACCAGCTGTGCCATCTTTACCAACTGTGCGAGTGCTCCTCCAAAAACCAATGACTCTGATGAAGAAAACCTTGACTACTATGGAAACTGTTTCTATTTTACTGAGGATTTCCAGCTTGATGACGGAATATTCATGAGCATGTGAATCCATGGCATACACATGCTGGAGAACAATTGTTACAGGTAAGTAACTTAAACCTTCTTTGCACCTAGTTATTCATGTACATTAAAAGTTTATTTGTAACTCTTCCGATCAGGCAATAATAGTTTTTTTCTTGCATTATGCATACTACTGGTCCAAACATATCCATGGAGATAGCAGGGCGTGTGAGAGCAGGGGCACAAGCTCCTTTTTTTAGTTGGGAGTATTTTTACTCCCCGTTTTGTGTGTGGAGTATTTGCCTATTTTTAGGGAGTAAAAGTGAACAGTACACCCATTATCTGTTGGGTTGTCTAGAACATGTCATTTTTCAAGGAGTCCGTTTTGTGCAGATCCGCATAAGCTAAATGTGTTTTTTTTTTTTTGTTTTTTTTTTTTGTTAAGATCTTGCATACAGTGATGGCTGTCGATTTGTGCCTTGGATTGCCCTGTAACCATATCTGAGTATTCAACCCTGCATTTACTTACTTCATACTTTTTTGACCAAGTAGTCAGACTTGTTTGTGAAGGTACCCACTCTGACTTGCATTACAACCAGACTAAATATTTTGCTATCCTATAACAGGCAAACGGTTTACAGAAGACCCACAAACAACCCATTGTGTGCTAAAGTTGCTCGACCCCCAGCTTCTGACCATCTGATCATTTGGTTTTTCTTAGCTTGGCATCTGATTTTAGGACAGGAGTGCTCTTTAGTAGAAACGCCCTCTTCTGTAAGTGGAAATAATGTTCCAAAGAAAGAGTTACTAACACCAGCAGAGCCATTAGTCTCTGTAACAAAGTTCTTGTGAGAAGCGCGAAGAACCACAGCAGTCGGGGTAGTCTCAACCTTATTTTATTCAGATTTCATACAGATGTGGTGTAGAGTTGCATGCCCAGATTTCGGATTTCAACTTACTTCTTGCCTCTGGAAGTTACTTCACTAGCTGGTGCTGCATCTTTTTCTTAGGTTTCCTAATACCTCCCTTCGCCTTCTATTGTTTCCTGCAACCCAAGGATCAATCCCTCCCATGAGTTAGTGTAGCCTCCTTATCCCCCTCCCATGTATCTGATTGGCTCCTTCTCGATCCCATGGTAACCTTTGGGGCCAATAGTATCGTCTTCCTTCCCTCCCACCTGTAATGTCCAGATCTGTGGGAGATGCCATACCCCCTATTCATCCCCCATTGTAGTGGACCACGTTGTTTCTGGGCTGTGATCCCCAGGTCTTTTTCTGTGCCCCTTGTGGCAGCCTTGGGCGTCCCATCCCACCATCATGGAAGATGTGAGCGTTTTTCTGGGCGCCGCTCGATGCACCTCCCTCCTGCATTGCGACCTCCACGTCTACTGTGGTGGCCCTACCCACCGGAGACAGACCTGCCCCCTGTGCAGCATTCGCTGCAGAGTCTCTTGTTCAGGCTGGACTTCGGTGGCATCCCCAAAGCAGGTAAATGCCCCTGCACCATGCCACATCTCCCTCAACAAGGGGAGGAAAATAAAATGGAAGAGAACGTTTTCCTGTGACAGGTGACGAAACAAGTGCGTGGTCATATAAGAAAACTGCTACAGATCAAGAAAACATCGGAGCACACAAGGGTTGCTGTCCTTATTTCTCAAAGCCAAACAAGAGCCTGGCCTGTGATGGTGGTGAAATGACTCCACACGAGGTAGTAGTGCAGCATCTCAATAACCCACTTCACTGCTAGGCACTCTTGTGACAACAGTTTCCGACTGAACAGAACAGGGGCGCTCCATGTCACCCTTTCCCTGTAAGAGGACAGCGCCCACTCCTATGCAGGAGGCATCTTCATGCAGTGAAAAGGATCTAGAGAAATCCAGACTATGCAGTAGGGCATTGCCGTTCAGAATCTTAAGGTGGTCGTAGGCTTGGATGGCCTGTGCCTTACACACATGCTCTGTGCCCGGCGGTACCATCGTCAGTGGGGGGATGAGGGGAGCAGCCATTGTAGCAAAGTGTGGAATAAAACCCTGATAGTAAACCACAAATCCAAATAAAGGCCTGCACTTTGTTCAGTATTGTAGGCAAAAGAATGCAGTGAATGGCCTTAATCTAGTCTTTTTGTGGCTGAATTATCCCGTTGCCCACAAAATTGTCCAAATACTTTGTATTCGAAGCTCACACTCTTTTCTTGGGATTTATTTTTAGTCCACTTCCAGCGACAGGAACCTGGTTTAGATGTGTCGAGTCAGTGTCCCAGGTAAGGATTTATTTAATCGCCGAGAGGTCGCAAGACCCCCATGTAAACCAAACAGTAATACTGTGAATATGTATAAGCCGTTGGTGGAGGCAAAGGAGATTCCGTCCCTAATGATGGGCATCAGATGGGCGTTGAAAGCAGAAATCCTATAGCGCTTTTGGAAATCCATACGAAACCGGATGCTTCAGCCTGGTTTGGTTACCAGGACGAAAGCCGAACACCATTCACTGGAAGAGAGTTTGATCATTCCAGTCTTCAACATATTGGTGATTTCCAGGTTGACCGCCTCTTTGTGCCTCTGAGATCTGATATGGGCGTAATCGATCGACACCTCCTGGTGTGGTTCGGATGGCATGTTCCACATCTCTGGTCCTGCTGGGTAGTGAAGAAAGGGGTTTCTTGCAGATCTCTAGAAGGGCTTCCAACTGCCTTCTTTTGCTGAGTTCCATGACAGGATTTATGTTTAGGCCTTCTATTCCCACGTTTTTTACTCTCCGGGTGCATCTCACCGGTTCTGGCTGCATAAATGATACTGCTAGTTGGGGGGTTCATTCCCGATTCAGGAGATTGACAGGGTATGTCTGTATCTGATTTCGAGGGGATTGGGTCCTCCGACGTATTCCATATCTATGACATGTAATCACCACAGCTGTGCTGCTTCGGAAACTTTTTTCGTGGGTCTGAGTCCTGCGTCGATGCGCCGTCGTCGAGGACCTCGTCCGACGTCATCCGATGTGATAAGTAGGACGCACGACGCCCGTAGCCTCAGTTCCGTTTTTTCCGCGAACGTGTTGCTTCGTGAATCTCGGTTAACGCCTCGACTCTTTGGAGTTCTGTTCTTCCTGTTCATTTTTGTGAAAATCCTTCGTGTGAAGATGTCTTCTACTTCGTCTTCGACCCCGGGCCCGGGCTTCAAGAAGTGCGGGGAGTGTGGATCCAAGATGTCAGTGACGGACTCGCACGACGCCTGCCTCTGGTGCCTTGGGGAGGCCCACAACACGGATGACTGTATCGACTGCCAGTCGCTCACGTCCAAAGCCTTACGCCAACGTAAGAAGTTGTCGGTAGGTCGGGTGTCCAAGCCCCGGAAGTCGAAGTCTGCAGGGCTTTCGACGGATGATTCGAGAGGTGACTCTCCGCGTCATCGTCGGAAGTCTCGTGGGTCTCCTTCTAGGAGTCGGTCTCGCCACTCCTCAGCCTTTTCGAGGTATTCTCGGAAGCGCCGACACCGGTTCTCTTCCAGGTCCTCTTCGGAGGACTCTGCCCGGCACGTTGCTTACCCCAACAGCCGTGCGACGCCGGAGGAATGGGCTTCCTTCGAGAAGAAAATGCTGGTGATTCTCGAGTCACAGGGTACTAAGCCGTCCGCGCCCCCGAGTGGGGTCGGTCACGAGAGGTCGAGAGACACCGCTCGCAAGAGTGGTTGGCACGAGTCACGGGAGAGGTCCCGTTCGGACAAGGAGACTCGTTCTCGACGTACCCGTTCCAGGTCCCGGTCCTTGACGCGTTCGAGACCGTGTGCACCTGTGAGGTCTTCCAGGAAGACATTGGCGTCTGAGGCGTTGAGGGCGTCGACATTCTCTCTTTAGGCTCCGGCTCCGAGGAAGTCGTCGAAGCCGTCGACTCTCAGGTCGTCGAAGGACACGCTCGGGGCTCCGGCTTCGAGGGCTGTGTCGACGCCACCGATGTTGGCGGCGCTGCATCTGACGTCAACGCCGATTTCCTCGACGCTGATTCTCTCGGCGCCGAGTCGCTCGCCGCCTTTCGTGTCGGAGGTACCCCGTGGCACGGGGGAACTCCCTAGGAAGTCTCTGGTTAAGAGCAAGCATTCTCGGGTGCCTTCTTTTCGCCACCTGGAATATATTTCAGAGGCAGATGAGGATTCTGATGGCCTGGTTCCTAGTCAGGTTCCAGATGAAATTGTCTCGGGCTATAGTCAGTTTGACGATTTGAAGCAGTCACTGCATGATGCCAGTGGACTGGACACCTCTCCGGAGGTTGAGTTTTGTAGGCCTGAGCCTGGCTCTCATGTCGATTCCTCGTACCGGCGCCTTATGGCTAGGGTTTCTGAGTACTTGGGATGGTCTGCTCCCCCAGGGGAGTTTGTGCAGGATGATCTAACGGACATTCTTGATGTTGGTTCCCCAACTGACCCGGTACTGCCGTTCCATATGGCTTTAAAGAGAAGGGTGGCGGCGGCTTGGACATGCTCCGGAGAGTCTCCCGGCGGTGGGCAGATCCTTGTCGTGAAAATACCATCCAGCCAGTAGCGACCCCTGCTACTTGACCAGGCACCCCACTCCGGAGAGTTTGGTGGTGCAGGCGGCCACGGCCCCGGCAAAGCAGACGTCGTACCCTACCATCCCTCCTGATAGGGATGACAAACATTTTGATGGCTGGGCGAAGAAAGTGTTTTCTTCTGGTGGTATGGCGCTTCAGGCGGCCAACTCCATTTGTGCCTTGTCTCGTTTCACACACACTCTGTGGAACTGTGTTGCGTTAGCAGCTGAACATATTTCTGAAGGGGACGAACGGGATGGTTTCCTTGCTATGGTCCAGGATGGTAAGGATGCCATGTGTGAGTCCGTTCAGTCGGGTTTGGACTTAGCTGAATGCGTCAGTAGGTCCATGGCAGCGAGCACCGTGATACGCAGGTTTGCGTGGTTGCGGAAGTCGGGGTTTGCTCCTGATGTGCAGTCCCGGCTCCTCAACATGCCCTTTGACGGTGAACACCTTTTTGGCAGCAAGGCTGACGAGAGCCTTGAGAGGTTGCAGACCTCAAAAGCTGCAGCGAAGTCGTTGGGCGCTGCAGTTCTCCAACCTCTGCCTTTTCGTCCTAGGGGACAGCAGTGGAGGGGTGGTTCCTTTCGCTATTACTCGTCCTTCAGTAAAGCGAGAGGAGCTGGCAGTCAAAGAGGCCAACGCAGGGGTACCAGAGGTGGACGACAGGGTACCCGTGGTGCCAAGGCCGCTCGGGCAGTTGCCTCTTTGCCCTCGGGTAACACCGCAGCCGCTCCCACTCTGTCATGAGGCCATGTCCCATGGTTCGCCGGTTGGGGGAAGGCTGGCGCAGCATCTTGTAGAGTGGCAAGCCATTACTTCAGATGTGGGTTCTGGAGATCATAACCCACGGCTACTGTCTTCCCTTTCGGCACAGGCCTCGCGACAATTCACCGGGGAACCTCTTTGCAGAGTCCGGATCCGCTCCTTGCGCAGGAAATTCAAGCCCTGCTGGAGAAAGGCGCCATAGAACTGGTGCTTGTAGCGGAGAGGAACAAGGGATGGTATTCCCCTTATTTTTTGATTTCGAAGAAAGACTGGGGATTGAGACCCATCATGGACTTGCGCGGTTTGAACAAACTCCTCAGGAAGGACAAGTTCAAGATGGTTACTCTCAAGTCCTTCAGGCCCTTCAGCTTCAGGACTGGTTGGTGTCACTCGACCTCATGGATGCTTACTTCCATGTGCCGATCCATCCCAAGCACAAGAAGTGGTTCGCGGTTGGCGACTCGCACTTTCAGTTTCGGGTCCTGCCGTTCGGATTGACCTCCGCCCTGAGGGTTTTCACCAAGCTCATGGTGGTGGTGGCAGCGCATCTCAGGCAAGGGGGGGGGGTTCACGTCTACCCCTACCTGGACGATTGGTTGATCAGGGGGAGCTCTCCCAAGCAAGTCCTGGATAATCTGTCCGTCACCTGCCACTCCCTTCACAGGCTGGGCTTCTCCCTCCATTTAAAGAAGTCCCATTTGACGCCAACACAGCGGCTCCAGTACATCGGAGCAGTGCTCAACACTTCCCTGGGGCAGTGTTTTCCTCCCCAGGTGAGGGCTCTTCACATTCAGCAGATGGTGCACAAGTTTCAGCATGCCCAGACGCTCCCAGCGTTCAAGTTCTTGAGGTTGCTCGGCCTCATGGCATCCTGCATTCTTCTGGTGCCAAAGGCTCGCCTGTGGATGAGATCTTTGCAGTGGGCACTCAAGACGCAATGGTCGCAGTCCTCCGGCAGGATTTCGGACCCGGTTCAGGTGCCGCCCTCGGTCGCCCGGGACCTTCTTGATGAAGGGGGCTCCATTTTGGCTTCCCTGGCCGGAGGTGACGATCGTGACGGATGCATCCCTCACGGGATGGGGAGCTCATGCCAACGGGCTGACAGTCAGCGGTCGTTGGTCTCTGTTGGAGTCCAGACTCCATATCAATCTGTTGGAGCTGAGGGCCGTCAGGCTAGCCCTGAAGGCTTTTCTGCCGACTGTGCAAGGAAAGTGTGTCCTGATCCTGATGGACAACACAGTGGGCATGCACTACCTCAACAAAAAGGGGGGGGCAGGGTCACTTCCTCTGTGCAGGGAGGCGATGCAGCTCGAGTTCTGGGCCATCCAGCAGGAAGTTTCGATCTCGGCAGTTCATCTGGCCGGAGACGAAAACGTGACGGCGGACGCTCTGAGCAGGCAGAGCGCGATCTCTCACGAGTGGGAGTTGGCTCAGGAGATTCTCCTGGAGATCTTCGCCCTTTGGGGGACCCCTCAAGTGGATCTCTTCGCCTCCAGTGTCAACCGGAAGTGCGAAAGGTTTTGCTCGCGGGAATTTCCTCCAAAAGGAGCCTTAGGAGACGCGTTTGTGGCGGAGTGGTCATTCCCGCTGCTGTACGCGTTTCCTCCAGTCCCCGTCATCCCGCAAGTGCTGCGGAGGTTACGGAAGTTCGGTTCCCGGATGATCCTCATTGCTCCGGCGTGGGCTCGGAGGACGTGGTACCCGGACCTTCTCGACTTGTCCATCTGCCCTCCACGTCGTCTTCCCTACCGAGACAATCTGCTCTCATGGGACGGGGGTCAGGTTCTCCATCCAGAGGTCAGATCCCTCAACCTTCACGCTTGGCTTCTGAAAGGTTGAGGTATAAGGATTGGGACCTCCCTGAAGACGTGATGGAGGTGTTGCTTTCGGCCCGAAGGCCAGCAACAAAGTCTCTGTACCGTTGCTGTTGGCGTAAGTTCTGCGACTGGTGCAGAGTTCAGAATGTGGATCCTTTTGCATGTGACATCCCCATGGTGCTGTCCTTTTTACTTTCTTTGGCCCACAGGGGCTTGCAAGTGGGTACCATTAAAGGTTACCTGGCGGCGCTGTCCATCTTTAAGCGCTCGTCTGAAGAGTGTTCTTACTTTAAAATCGCTTTAATTTCACAGTTTCTGAAAGGGCTCACTAATGTGTTCCCTCCGTCGCCTTTCCTGGTGCCCGGTTGGGATTTAAACCTTGTTCTTAAGTTTCTTATGGGTGCTCCGTTTGAGCCTTTACATTCTTGCCCTTTGAGGCTGTTAACTCTGAAAACTGTTTTTAGTTGCGGTTACTTCGCTCGCAGAGTGAGTGAGTTACAGGCACTTTCAGTTAAGCCACCCTTCACTGTATTTCACAAGGACAGGGTTGTCCTTAGAGTTCGTCCTTCTTTTCTTCCGAAGGTAGTGACGGAATTTCATTTGGCCCAGAAGGTTGTTCTTCTGGCATTCTATCCTCCTCCGCATCGTTGTAAGGAAGATGAGAGGCTCCATAGGCTTGATCCTAGGAGAGCTTTAAGCTTTTATGTTTCACGCATGTCCCGGGTCAGAGTGGACGATCAACTCTTTATTGGTTACGCTGGAAAGCGTTTGGGGCAAGCTGTGACGAAACAGACTGTCTCGCTGGATTATTTTGGCCATCTCAGAGTGTTACCGCTTCCCGGGTAAGTACCCACTGGCTGGCTTGCGGGCCTATTCTACCAGGGGTATGGCTGCATCTACTGCCCTGCAGAGGGGTGTTCCTATTCGCAACATCTGTGATGCAGCCACCTGGGCTTCAGTACATACATATGTACGTCACTATTCCCTCGATTCCATCCGAGGACAGGATCTGGCCTTTGGCAAGGCGGTCCTTTGTTCTGCTATTTGATTAGAATCAAAATTTAGAATAGCCAAATTCTTTCCCTCCTCCTTGCTCTGGTACTGCTTTGGGAGTCTGTCTTATATATGGAATACGTCGGAGGACCCAATCCCCTTGGAGAACAAGTTACTTTCTTACCTGGTAACGTTGTTTCGATGGGATGGTCCGATGACGTATTCCATATCGCTCCCGCCCTGCCTTCCCCGCTGCAGAATTTCTTTTGCGATTGCAGCTTAAGTTCCGCAAGGCTTTGCGTCTGACTGGCAGTTGACTAATGTCACACGTTCTGGGGGAAATAACTACAACTGAGGCTACGGGCGTCGTGCGTCCTACTCATCACATCGGATGATGTCGGAGGAGGTCCTCAACGACGGCGCATCGACGTCATCGACGCAGGACGCAGACGCCGAAAAAAGTTTCCGAAGCAGCACAGCTGTGGTGATTACATGTCATAGATATGGAATACGTCGTCGGACCATCCCATCGAAAGAACGTTACCAGGTAAGAAAGTAACTTGTTCGTCTACGGTATTCCTCTATGACTTTGAAGTTGACTGGCCCTACAGCTTAGTTGATGACTTGGGGCCATTTCCTCACAGCCGCGTTTGTTCTTCATAGTGGGTAACAGAACCATGACTGTCTCTTGGCTGAAAAGACCCTTTGGGATTTCTATTGCTTGCATTTGGCTTTGTCCTGTAGCTTTTGTACGGTCTGTGACAACCCTGGTGCATGCTCCTTCAGAGATATATCTTGTGAGGAGGGTTGTTCCCATTAAAATGCATTGTCCTCCCTCGTATTCCTCATCTTAGATATTCGTATCTTCAGCTTTGCTGCTTCGGAAAAAATAATTCCACACCATGGGGTGCTGTGCTCGAGGTTGCAGTGTTTATGTCCATCGAGGGCTGCTGTTGAGCGCTGCTGTCAAGCGTCAACGTCATCCGCAGTATAAAGGGCTCGAGCCGCGCCCCTTGGCTTTAGTTCTGTTTTTCCAACAAACCTTTCACTTTTTGTGTACGAAAACGGGACTTCAGTTCGATGATGTCTTTATCATCTAACCCATCTACCCCAAAACTGGTTTTAAAAAGTGCCATAAATGCGGGAAGAAAATGTCAATAAGTGACCCCTATCGAGCGCTTGGGTCCGGACCATCGAGTTGAGGAATGCGGTTCCTGTCAAGCCATGACCAACAATGCGCTCAAGGAACGAAGAGGTAAAATGGTGGTGGCGGAGGAATCCTTGCAGTCCGCTTCGAGAAAAAAAGACTGAGTCTAGTAAATCCCGACGTAAATCGAAAAAATCTAGGTTGAGTCGGTCTCATTAATCTTCATCCTCTTTTTCAAAAAAGGCAAAGAGGAGTCACCAATCTCACTCGTCGTCTTCGTCATCTGATATTGGGGTTATCAAATGTCCCTCAAAGCACGATTCACCTAAGACATGGGACGCCTTCAGAGCCTTGATGAGTCGAATCTTTGAGAACACGGCCGAGACCGCCTCGAAGAAATCGCGTGAAAACCATGCCCCGGCTCACTTGAAGAGTGACGGAGGGCGGTCAGAGACTAGACGCTCTAAATCCGGCGAAAAATCATCAAGGGTGTTGTCAAGAGAAACCTCTCCGACACCTCACAAGAAGAGCAAATCACCGGTGCATAAATCAGGCGCAACATCAGACAAAATGGCATCAGGTATCAAACCGCCATCGAAGTCTGTGTCGAAGGTCTCCTCGACGCATCTGTCGAAGACCTACTCGACGCCTGTGTCGAGAACAGCGTCCAAGTTACCTCGATGGCGCTTACATCTAAAGCTCCTTCGACCGTGTTGAAGCCTGCGTCAACGACTTCGATGCCTTTGTCGCGGTAAACGATGATTCCGCCGCTCATATCGACGCCTTTGTTGAAGCCAAGATCTACCCCATCACAAGCCACGGGTAACATTTTTCACCCTGTGCCTAGACAAGACTTTCAAGTCTATGGCTTCTATTTAAGAAGAACAATGTTCTGAGGAGGATATTTCCCCTGCTGGGGTAATATATGGTACAAGGGAGGTTCCTGAGGAATTAATTGATCCTCATTCCAAAATGGGTGACCTCTATGAATGTCTGCAAACAGCTAGTGGTCTAGATACATCTCCTGAATTGGATTTTGATAAACCTGACCCTGCTGACCATGCAGACTTGGGGATATAGGAACCTTATGAATACGGTGGTAGAATTCATGGGGTGGAATAGAAATTCCCCCATTTATGAGCAAGACGACATGACAGACATTCTCAGTGGAGGTCCCCAAAAGGATCCTGTCCTTACTTTTCACACTGCCCTCCAGAAAAAGGTTAAGGCCGCAGGGGGAAACACCAGATTCTGGACCAGCAGTAAATAAAATATTTGCAGGAAAATACAGACCCTCTTCTTCTGATCCTGAATACTTAACTAAACATCCTACTCCTGAGAGTTTAGTAGTCCAGGCAGCCACTTCTACTTACAATCGGCATACCCTTCAATTCCCCCAGATAGGGACGATAAAAAAATTGGTGCCTGGTCTCGCAAGACTTTCTCTTCTGGCAGCATGGCCTTAAAGTCTACAAATGTGACTTGCACCCTCGCAAGATTCACATACAATCCCACAGGGTGTATTACTGTAGCGGCTGAACATATTCCTGAGGGTGAGGAGCGAGACGGTTTCCTTGTGATTTGTGAAAGATGGAAAGGAGGCTATGGGGAATGCCTTCAATCAGGACTGTACATTGCTGACCGCATCAGCAGGATCATGGGTTTTACCACCGTGCTACACAGATTTGCGTGGCTGAGAAAGTCGGGTTTCGCACCGGATGTGCAGGCCAGACTTCTCAATATGCCATTTGACAGCTTGAGGTTGTAAGGCAGCAAGGCAGATGAAAGGTTGGAGAAGCTGCAGACCTCTAAGGCGGCAGCCAAGTCACTTAGCGCCTCCATACGACAACCTTAGCAACACTCCTACTCAGGGTCATCTTCCTGGAGGGTTCGTCCTTTTCATTTTTATTCCTCATTTGGAAGAGGACAGGCCAGTCAAAGAGGACAAAGGAAACGTCCTGTGGTGGATGAGAAAAGGGTGCTAGATCAGCCCCAGCAGCGGCATCTGTCCCCTCAGCCGCTGCTACAGCCGCCGAAAAGCCACAATGAGGACTTGAACCACAAGACCCCGGTGGGAAGTAGGATCTCTCAGCAGATGAACGAATGGCAGGGCATTACTTCAGATGCTTGGGCACTGGGGACAGTAGCCCAGGGTTACTGCCTTCCCTTTCAAAAAAGGCCTCAGGATCATCCACCGGGATACAACTCTGTCAAAATTCCATATCCGCTCCTGTTGCAGGAAATTAGCAGGGTTACAGAGAAAGGTGCAATAGAACATGTACCTATAGCAGAGAGGAACAAGGGTTGGTATTACCCATACTGTCTCATCCCAAAAAGGGCAGAGGATTGAGACCCATCTTGGACTTGAGACAATTGAACAAGTTCCTCAGGAAGGACATGTTCAGGACCTTCAGGATGCTTACTTTCATGTGCCGATCCATCTCAAACACAGGAAGTACCAGAGGTTCGCTATTGGCAATTCTCACTATCAGTTTCGAGTTCTGCCATTCGGGTTGACCTCCGCCCTGAGGGTCTTCACCAAGCTGATGGCGATAGTGGCAGCGAGTCTCAGGAGAGGTGGGATTCATGTCTATCCTTACCTGGACGATTGGTTAATCAGCGCACGTTCACCCGAATAAGCCTGGGAACATCTGAACATGACCTGCCATTTCCTACACAGACTGGGCTTCTCCCTCAATTACAAGAAGTCAAATATGATACCATTCCAAAGACTCCAATTCATCGGAGCAGTCCTGGATACAAAGCCTTGCATCCCGAGGTGAGAGCTAATCACATTCTGCAGATGTTAACAAAGTTCCAGAGAGCCCAGCATCTACCGGCCTTCGATTTTCTGAGGTCGCTCAGTCTCATGGCATCCTGCATTTCTGGTGCCTGAGGCCAGATTGAGAATGAGATCCCTTCAATGGGCCCTCAGGACTCAATGGTCCCAATTTTCGGGGTATATGTCAGATCTTTTGCAAGTTCCGGCCAGTGTTTGCTCAAGATCTTATATGGTGGGCTTGCAAGGAAAATGTCCTCAAGGGAGAATCTTTTTGGCAACCATGGCCGGAGATAACAGTAGTGACGGACGCCTCAATCACGGGGTGGAGAGGTCACGCCAACTATCTGTCAATTAGCGGTCGTTGGTCTCCATCAGAGTCCAAACTACAATCAACCTTTTGGAGCTGAGGGAAATCAGACTATCGCTGAAGGCCTTTCTGCCTTGTGTACGGGGAAAGAATGTCCCGATAATGACTGACAACACAGTGGCCATGTACTACCTGAACAAGAGAGGTGTAGGGTCACTACCACTGTGCACAGGCAATGCGTTCTGGTTCTGGGCAATGCAAGAAGGAATCTGTCGGCAGCTCACCTAGCCGGAGAGCAGAACACAATGGCGGATGCTCTGAGCAGGCAGAGCAGTTTCTCACGAATGGGAACTAGCCCAGGAAGTCCTTCAAGAGATCTTCGCCCTTTTGGGAACCCCACAAGTGGATCTGTTTGTGACCAGTGTCCACAGGAAGTGTGAACTGTACTGCTCAGGGGAATTTTCTCCAAGAGGAGCTCTACGGGACGCCTTCGTAGTGGACTGGGAATTTCCACTCCTGTACGCGTTTCCTCCAGTCCTTGATTCCTCATGTAATCAGGAGGTTGAGGGAGTTCAGGAAAGCCGTGATCCTAATTGCCCCGGATTGGGCCAGGAGGACGTGGTACCCGGACCTTCTGGACATGTCCATCTGCCCTGCAGTAAGTATTCCACTAAAAGGATTTTCTCTCGCAAGCGGAAGGTCGGGTTCTCCATCCAGAGGTCAAGACACTTACCCTTCGCAAATGGTTTCTGAGAGGCTGAGATGTAAGGATTGGGACCTCCCGGATGACGTAATGGATATTTTGCTTTCAGCCAGAAGCCAGCAACAAAACCCTTGTACCAGTGTTGTTGGAACAAGTTCAGTAACTGGTGCAAGGATAAGAACATTATTATCCTTGCACCATACCATTCCTATGTAATACTCCTATGGTACTTTCTTTCCTTTTACACTTTGCCAATCGGGGGCTTCAGGTTGGCACAATAAAAGAATATTTGGCAGCGCTGCCTATTTGTAAGCGCTCATCAGAAGTGTCTTACTTCAAGATGCCTTTGATTATCCAGTTCCTGAAAGGTCTCACTAATGTGTACCCTCCAGTCCCATTTCAGGTACCATGTGGGATTTAAATTCAGTTCTAAAGTTCCTTACATGTATTCCCTTTGAGCCCTTGCACTCTTGTCCATAAGGCTCCTTACTTTAAAGACAATCCTTCTAGTGGCAATTACATCAGCCCACAGGGTGAGATGAGTTCCAGGCTCTCTTGTAAGCCACACCACACCATTCTTCATAAGGATAAAGCTATTCTTAGAGTCCAATCCTTGTTTTTACCTAAAATAGTCTGACTTTCATCTGTCACAAAAAATCACTCTGCCTTCTTTTTATCCACCTTCTCATGCAAGCAAGGAGAAAGGAAGACTGCACAGACTGGACCCCAAAAGGTATGAGCTGTAGGGGTGCCAGTGGTACCGTAGTCCTGTTTTTCATTTGACACTCTGGGCATTGTTGGCAGTATCTATTGATTTCTCCATGTTCCCTTGGCCAAAAGAACAGTTGCGTCACCTTAAATATGCTGATCCGTGGTGTCCCTCACAGACTTGGCAGTGTGCGGCTACCCTTAATCTTTTCTTGCACTTACCAAGAGCTGTGGCACTCGTTCTGTTGGTTCCCTTGATTACCTGATAAGAGACCATTCTTTTGAAACCACGGTTCCATTCCCCTCCTCTCTTCCCAGACATCAGCCTTTTCCCTGGTGTCATTGTCTGGTTCAAGGCTTGTGCCATATATATTACAACTATTTTTCAGCATCAATTGTCCAATCCACAGAACATTATTGCTTGAATTCATCATCCAGTCAGGAAAGACAATTTTGAGAAGTGGTCCTTCATTCGATCCAACAGTTGAAACTAAATCTAATTAGTACTCCCACCACTAAATTATTGCTGCTTTGGGAGTCTATCATTAAATGAGGAATATGTTGGAGGACACAATCCATACGAAGAACAAGTTACTTACCACTGATAACGTTCTTTCTATTGGATGTTCTTACCACGTATTCCTCATAACCCCTCCGAGCCTACCCTGCCGTAGAATTTAGGTGTCTTTATATTTTACTTTACCTTGGAGGCTACAGTCTATGGTACGCCTGGCAATTCCTCTACAGGAGGGGGTAAAAACAAAACTGAAGCCAACGGGCGCTGCATACGCCATTCATACTGATGACGTCGATAGTCGAATGGATGCCCTTGAGGGACATTGACTTGATGAGATGGCACACAGGGCCCCTGTCAATTAAATTTGCTAAAGCTCGAAGGATAATTATCTTAAGATGAGATAGGCGTAGGAGGAACATCCAATCGAAAGAAAGTTACCAGGTGTAAGTAACTTGTTCTTATGCCATCACCTTTCCCTCACCTAACTTGGCCTTTTCATTAATAATGGACAACTCCTTTTAAATCTTGCCCTACCTGCCATTGAAAATTCCCATGGAAAGACACAGTGAGTCTGCAATTACTGTCTCCCTAGGGATCACACAGAAAAGCTTTGCAAGTCCTGCAAACTTTTCCGCCCAAAAATTCTCAAAGATCGCACCAAACGCTGGGCTGTCCATGCAATGCAGGCCAAAGCCTGCATCATCGTGACGAAGGACTGCAGCAAGGGCAGTATCGGTGTCCTTAGTGACACTGAAGGCGAGCGGGGTTCATCGGAACCCCATGTGCAGGCCCCCGACACTAATAAGCAGGCTGGAAGCTCTGTGATGGAGACTACAACCGGTAGCCATAGCGCACACATATCCAAGAACATTAAGCAAATACCCCACAGCCGACATTCAACAAAATACTTGAGGCCCACGCAGTGTCTGCGTAAAAAAAAAAATAAACTCAAGATCTTCTCAGCCCCTTGGGCCATCGCATACGCTTTTGCATCACGACAGGCATCTGAAAACTTACCCCATGGTCCGTTCGACACAGCGCACAAAAAGGCCTTCCTTCCGCGCACGGAAAAACAGGCGGCGAAAGACGCATCGGCACCCCACAAACAAATGCCAAAAATTCAAGAGAAAATAAAAAAACATATTCCTGCTAACCTGTTAAACACTAAGTCTCCAAAAAAGTCAAAACGCTTGCCGCCTTTGTCCTCCAAAACTACACAGGCTTTTAATTCTTCTTACCCTGTAGACAAACTCTTGGGGGCTATGCATCACAAGGACCAGGCACCCTCCCAAGCCACCCCTACCATTTCAGGCTTTCCACCTTCATGTGACTATACTCCTGAACAGTTTAACAGAGTTTTAAAGAGGATATCCTGCTTTGTCGATATTATGGACAAGCATCCAGAAGAACTAATGTCCCTTACAGATGCCTCAAAACAAGGGGCTTCAGCACCTCAACCCCCTGCCAAAAACCTTGTCTTGAGCCTCAGCCTAGCACCTCTGGCCTAGGACCCTCCTCCCCCCTCGGCCGGCACCTACCAAGACCCCTTTCAAGACTTGTATGATGTGGATCTCGGAGGGTCACAAGACCTGAGCTGTCAAGGGGACCTATATAGTCGGGACCAATACTACATCTACATTGTCCAGTCACCTTAACACCATGACTGGCCTGTAGCTGACTCTCCCATAGACAACCAACTACAGTACAATGAACTGCTGCTTAAGGCTGCCCAACACTTTCGTATTGACACCAAAGAGGCACAAGGGGACAAGGACTGGGAGACCGGAAGTCTGCCACTGAGTTCATCCCGCTGTTAGTCTGTACAAAGACACATACAGCCCTACTTGCACCTAATCCGACAAAGGCAGTTAACGCCAGAATAAAGAAATTATTCAGGACAGCGCGCACACACCCTCTGTACATTAGGGGTCAGCAAAAACCTGATTCACTTGTAACCACTACCAAAAAGAGGACTGGCACTCCTCTAGCGTTGGCTGAAGCACTGCGAGACAAAGAAAGCAAATATATATTTTCGGAAGGAAGGTTGCAACTCGGGAGCATATCCAGCTAGAATCGCTAACACTACACTTCTGGCTATTTACGGCTGCCACAAATGGGATGATTTGGAACACCGGGTTGAAGCAGTTCCAGAACCTCTAAAATCGCAATTGTTAAGCACTATTGCAGAAGACATGCAGGTATCAAACTGCATCCTCAAAAAAATCTTGATGCAGCAGATAATGCAGGCCGCATCATCGCAGAAGTCACGCTCATGAAGGGCCATGCCTAGCTTCGACTATCTGGTTTTTAGCTAGACACTCGGGCCACCCTTTTTAACATACCAGTGGAGCCCAATGTACTTTTCAGTAAAGCTGTCGATGCCCTCAAAAGCGCAAATGAGTATGACGCTCATGGCACATGTGAATCAAAGCAGATACAAGCACCAGAAATTCGTTTACAGTGAGTAATGTATCCCACATACTTCTGAGGCTTGTGGATCTTAGAGCACATGCTATGCATAGGCCGACATCTAGTGATAGTCGCGGAGTATTACATTATTTGTTTTTCCAAACTCTAAAAGGGACATTGACGGGGCGTGTCCGTAATACTATACCTAGCGTGACTTCCACTGTATCAATGGTACTTCACGCGTCGAGGTCCCTCAGATAGTTTTTTTCCGCCATCATTCAGACGCAAGTTGCGGAGTTCCTTCTTTCTGGCTAACGCCATTGATTATATAAGTTTTAAAAGTTCAATTTCTTCCTATCCTTTTGATGCCCATACCACTGTAAGATCTTTGGTGACGGCTTGCAAGGACAGATTCTTTGTCTACGACTACTTCGACCACCTTGACTAACTTTGACTGTGGCCTACTTATACCTCAACTGGCCTCGGCCCTTCGCAGTAGAGGGTGAGTGAGGGTAGGTCATAACTTCTTTCCTTTAAAGAATGCCTATTTCCCCATTCTTCCTTTTCCGCCGCTGAACTGCCATCTTTCCATACTACGGAAAACACACCATTTAAATGTTGCCCTTCCTGTAACAGGAAGTTTCCCTGGAAGGACTTGTACAGGGTGTGTAACATCTGCCTCCCCAGGGACCACCCTGAAAAGCTTTGCAAGTTTCGGCCCAAGACACTAAAGGAACATAAGACTAAGCGATGGGCCCATGACACTATGCCGGCCGAGGCTGCTATGGACGTGGAGGGAGCGTTGGTGTCCTAAGTGACGCTGAGGGCGATTAGCACCCGACTGTTTCCCCGCATGCAAGCCCACGACTCATCGGGCAGGCCGGTGGTTCTGCTACAGAGACTTCCCCCGGCAGCTCAAGCACCCACACTGCATGACACACAACACGCCCCCCCATATCCCCCTCGCCCCCCCAAATGGCTGCCAGTCGATCACTGTGTCGACCAATAAGCCACACGCGGTGTCGAAGGAAAGGTTTGAAAAATCTGTGTGTCCTGGGCGAACGCCACATGACAGGACCCCAAAACGGACGCCAAAGTCTGTTTCCGACACAGCCAAGAAAACAGACAATTCCTCGGCTACTGACGAACGTGTGTCGAAAGATGCATAGGCCCTTTCCAGTAACTCCAAAATGAGGGAGTTCATTAGAAAACATGTTCCAGACACTCGTCCAAAATGTTGAAAAACAATCTTCCACACATCTACTCCCTAAATCCCCTGTTTCAAAGGCTAAATAACCATCTGTCCCTAGTGACAACCTTTCAGGGGCAATGCTGCACCAACAACCCTCTACTTCAGAGTATTTTTACCTCTGTTCCACAGGTTTTCCAAGCTCCACCCAATGGACCCCTGAACAATTAGACAAACTAATGTTGAGAATGTCATGCTTTGTTGACTTTCTTGATAGTCACCCTGATAAACTGTCCAACCTCCAAGGGCAGGCAGCTAAAAACCAGCCTGCCGCCAAAAGACCACGACTAGACACTACCCAGCGAAGTACTTCATAGGACATGCCTGAAGACCTATATTGCATTGAAACTTGAGTCTCTCAAGACCCTGGTTCAATAGCGGACCTAGATGACCCAGACCAGTATTATGACGATGACGTCTACATCCTACAATGTCCGGACCATCATGACCAACCCATGACTCCCCTCTGGATCATCAACTACAGTATAATGCACTCCTTTTAAAGGCTGCTGAACGTTTTAAGATCGAGAGCCACAAGTCGACATGGACTTTGTAGAGGACATCCTTGAGGCGAAGTGCTCTGCAACGCAGTATATACCACTCCTGTAGTCCATCCAGAGGCACATTCAGCCTTCATTACATACCCCAAACCTTACGAGGACAGTTAACCCCCTGTATTGAAAAGATGTTTAGACCAGCCCCCTCTGAACCATTATGCATCAGGGGTCAATTAAAGCCTGACGCTCGTGTCGTAACTACCACTCTCTAGTGAGAGTGGGCACACCCATAGCCTCTTCTGAAGCCCCTCCTGACAAGAGGAGCCAAGAAATGTGTACACTGGGCACGAAAGTACATTCCTCGGCTGCATACCAAGTAAGGATAGCTAATAACACCACGCTCTTGGCAAGTTACAACTGTCACAAATGGGACGAGATCTCACAACAAATAGACTCTGTCCCAGAGCCCCTTAAAACACAGCTTTTAAAAACGGTGGCTGAGGGTAAGCAGGTGGCTAATTGCACCCTGAAAAATAATCTGTACACCGCAGATAATGTAGGCCGTATAGTAGCTAAGGATACTCATTAAACGTCATGCATGGCTAAGACAATCCGGCTTTAAGCTGCTTAATATGCCGATAGAACAAAACACCCTATTGGGGAATGCAATTGGACGATCTGAAAAGGGCAAAAGTGTAAGTCACCCTCAAGTCCCTGAGACAGCTTACTAACAAACCTATTGTGCAGAGAGGCGCTTTTAATGCACACTGCTTTCGAGGACAAAACTCCCGACGGTCCTCTAACTATAGTCAGGGTGGGCAAACGTCATCTTGGGGTTCCTCTCAGGGGCTGTCCTTCCAGCGACATTTTCAAAGGGGGCACACCAGAGGATCCACATCCCCCTCCCCCAAAGCAATGACCACCTGCTCCAGGGCCCCAGCCATGCTTCTCCAGGAGGTTGCATTTGTCATTTTACCCACACATAGGAGGGATCAAGTCACATAAGTGGGTGCTTGCCACTATAGCGGGAGGCTATTGCGTACAACTCATAAGGAGACCACCTGATCACCCAACCACCGGCCAAGACAAACAATGCAGGAGGAAGAGCGCATTCTGCTGGAAGAGGGCAAAGCACTGCTGTAAAAGGAAGCTATAGAGATCCTCCTGGCAAACCAGTGTATCTATTAATGTATTTCCAACACTTGTGGGATCGCTATTGGGTTATGTGCGCTATTTACCACCAAAAAAATCCTAAAAATTGGGTCGGCAGCAAGTGATATCTTACCCTCAAACTTCCCACAAAGTTTGTAACAATAATACAAATAAAAACCTGATTCGGGAAGATATCTCGCGCTCACACCTATACTTTAACAAAATTTCTAATCAATTTTGGTCCAATAATATTAATGTAATTAAACATCAATTTAAAGAGTCCATCAATGCAATAATTCCCAACAAATTTTTTTTTTTTAATTTGTCAAAGAAAAACAGCCGACACGTGTTTCGACCTTGGGTCGTTCTCAAGGCTGTGTGAAATTATACAGACAAATAGTATATAGCAATTAAGAAAAATTATAAAAAGAAAACCATACCATATAGTTCCACATGTCAGGTCAGGATGAGAGAGGTTTTTTGCCATAATCAAATATTTGAATTGATATGAAAGAAAAAAACACAAATTCAAAAGCCACAAATTAGTTCCTCTATCAAAGAAGTCTCTAAAATGGAGACATTACCCCCATTAAAAACTCACTCTTTATAACGACTCCAGATTTAACTAAATTTAGAAAAAATATTTAAAATTTCAAGATGTTTGTTACATGCATAGTTAGTTTTTAAACACAAAATCCCAATATTTTCACCTTGTGAAACCATTCTAGCTAGACCAAAATATAAATTTTCAAAGTTAAAATTAAATTTTTTTGGTGAATTTGTAAATATGACTGTATTCCCCTGTTAGTACTTGATCATGCAATATTACTGTAACTAAGGCTTACCCCATATATAAATCACTAGAATTCACAAGTTTGAAGTATAAAGGATCACTCAGTTTACTTGGTCTTGAGATGTCAATTCAATTTTCAGATCTGTATAAGAGATTCCTTTTTATTTTAATTTATTAATTCAAATTACTAAACTGACTGGTATAATGAAATAATAATAAATGCTCACCAGCTTTTAACGATTAAGTTTCTTGAAAAACATTTTTTATATAGCTGGATGCTATCACATTCCAATCATTTTGACACATAAATTGTGTAGTCTGGAAACAAAGTTCACCTACAATAATAATAAGCTCATTTGTATATATCACTATGATTCAATCTCCTCCATTAAAGCATTGATCTTAGATTATCTTAAGACTCACCATTTAAAGGGTTAGATCCCACGTCTCTTATTTTCTAAAGGGATCCTGCACCCATCACAGAATCTTATATACATTTTGCCCGCGAAAAACCGCGGGCCGTGTTTACAGTGACGTCACGCGCACACGGACGCGATGACGTCATGCGTTAAATGCTGTGATGACGTCACGCGTACGTGCGCGCGATGTCATCGAATGCATTTAGCAAACGCGGGCGTGTAACTTATCATTTACTGTTCTCACATCAAATGTCTATTCTTTATCGGAGTTTAAATTCTCACAAAGTGACTCAGCACCCCTCAAATGGACTTCGAAACATTGACAATAGATTTAGAGTATATAAATAAAATTATAAAAAGTACAAAAGTATATTGTTACCTTATGGAATGTGCGAATTAGGCTTGATGTGCATTATTGATTTTAGTATATGATAGAATGGCTTCACAAATGATGAATATATCATAAATATTCATAAAAGAAATATTTCCATTTTATAGAAACACATGCATCTCATGATCATGATTGAGACCATATAAGGTACTCCTAAAATAACAAATTAACTTGCATTCTTCTTGCCTTAATTTGAGCTTAAGATTACCACCTCGTTTCCCCATTTTAATCTGTATTAGTCCAATATATCTAATATTGTCTTGACTATCTAACTGATGACATTGTTGCCAATGAATTGCAAGAGGTGACTTCGGGTCGATACTTCTTAGACTGGCCAAATGTTCCCTTATTCGAAATCTCAATTGTCGAATAGTACTACCAATATAGAGTTTTCCACATGTACAGATGATGGCATAAATAACATAACTAGTTTTGCAATTAATAAATTCCTTAATCTTAATTGTCATTCCATTAGCATCAGAAAAAACATCACAATTTAAATGTGCATACTTGCACTGATTGCAATTACCACATTTGAAAAAACCCTTCTTTCCTTTTAACCAAGTCTCCTTAATATTTTCTTCTTTGATGTTCAAAAAACAAGTACAAGCACTTTGCTGGTGGTCAAAGGAAAATTTGTTAAAATGGAAACCCTTTCACAATCCTCCAATACAAGCAATAATTACAACAGACTCCTCACTCGCTGGATGGCGCGCCCATCACCTTCACCACACATTGCGTGGCCTGTGGACACAGATCAAAGCCCAAAACCACATCAACCTTCTAGAACCACTAGCGATACTTAAAGCCCATTTGAAACTGAGGTGAAACTGAGGTGAAACACCTGAGAAACTTTCACAAATACAAAAAATATTAAAAGGAAACGCATTCAATTAAAAATATCTTTAAAAAAAAAAAATCCAACCTTGCACAACCAAAAAAGACCAGAATCAAGAAAACCAAATAAATAAAAGAATAAGTGATTAGGAGGACAAGAGCAGAAAGAGAATAAAAAAGAAAAATAACCTAGGCAGTACCAAGACCCAATTGCATCTCACATGGTTAATATTATCAACCACCAAGGGTAGTTTAACTCCCTCCTAATTTCTCTTCTTCACATATGTTTGTCAGCCTAGTCAGTAGTCTGAAGAGGAACTCACATAGCACCAACATCAGCCCCTGTGTTTGTCCATTCATCAAACTACACCACCAGGCTTCATTTCCTATTGTCATGCCTCAGTATTTCTCCTGTTCTTCCTCAAGGGCCTTGCACCCCGTCACCCAATGTTTTATGGTTTCAGTAGTTTACATCTTACCACACAGTCTACAACTCAAATTTCCCACTCCCCCTTTTCACTTTCACTCTTTCCAATGTTGGCGATTGTTTTAAACGGAAGCACAAGTACAATAGTCTCCTTCTTGGACAGGGGAAATAAGTATGTATTTGGACAATTGCTCCCGTTTATAAACTAGTTTTGGATATTCCGTATATAGGGAATAATTGGCCAATTCATCTGAGCTTTTCCCCACGTCATATTTAAACAGCTTTTTTTTTACCTTAGCTGGATTTAGAGTAAGCTCCTCTCCGGAAGCACCTATTTCAATCAATAAAAGATACATTTGTTGTTTCATGTCATGGACGCCCCTGAGGAGCGAGTTTCTATCTCTCCCCATTTATTATATAATGTGTGTAGGTGGATTCAAAAGTTTTGCATGCACAAGTAATTTCTTCCAGAGGGCCCTGGTAGCCAAAGAAACTAATCCAAACGCATGTCTAATTACAGAATTTGGGGTAGCACTTGCTAACCTTAAGGTATTTTTCCACAGCAAACCCTGGACCCAATTTAAGCTGTCCCTCAGATCAGTAAGATTGATGTCGAGCCCATAAAGAATAATTTGCTCGACCTGCATCAGATAAAATTGAATCAATGGGGTCAAGGAAAATGTACATAGCTGTGCATATACCAGTTTTATTTTTAGAAGCTTGTGGCCGTATTTCGACTTTATATATAATATGCCTCCTTGTTTTGTGGTAGAATTTTGAACATCATAGCCCAAAAAAGTCAGAGATAAAAACCGCACAAGCGGCTCATCTTCTACTCTCCATGCCATAGTCGTTGGACTTCCTTTAGTCGTAAATATACATACTCTTGATTTGAGACCATTTATTTTCAGATTATTTTCCACTGAATACTGATGAATGAAAAAGTGCAAGCTTATGCTGCAGACTTATTGGTGTGAGATCGAACAAGACTACGTTGTCCGTGAAAAGCGATCCAATCCAGTCTTGCTGAACCCAGCCTCACCGGATTGGTCACGCTTCCCTGCCACACTTTATCCATGTCCGCAGTGTACAAGTTAGAGTGTGGGCGCCACCACCCAGCCCTGTCTCAGCCGCACATACATCTATCAGCGGTGTTGTAGTCCCACCCCTGTCCAGTCGTACCCGCACTGTAGTATCTGTGTGCAATATGGACAACAATGTAACCAACTCAGAGGAAACTCCTGCTATCAAAAGCTTTTGCCACGGACGCCCTTGGCTGACTGTGACAAAAGCGCTCTTTATATCTATGGAGGCCATATGTACAGTGCCCAGGATCTTCTTTTTCACTGCTGTTCTCATGTGAGGCATCGTGAATGCATTCAGTGGAGAGCCCATCCCAGGCGAAAGCCTATTTGACATTCAGACAAGAGTTTGAGGTTTTTAATCTGAACTTTCAGATCTCTCAAAAGAAGGGTTCCAAACATTTTGCTGGACAAATCCAGCAACGCTATAGGTCTAAAGTTTGACGGGTTTGACGTACCCCCTTATATAGTGGGATAATCAAGGATGGTTTCCCGGTATCAGGTACTGCGTGTGACAAGCACACGTGTGGAAATAGTTCCCAGAGGGCGGGTCCCCATATTTCTTGATTTTTGTTTAATAATAAATGGGGGAACATTATCCAGACCTGGTGCTCTGGAGGGTTTGGCCTTAATAATTGCCCATATTATGGTGCCAGGAGCATACATTTACTACTCATTTACCTACTCCCTCGATCTCCCATGCAGGTTCTTTTACAGGTATAGAGTATTTCTCCGGTAAGTATTTTGCCCAGACCTGTGCTGCTATGTTGGTCTCCTATACTGGACAGGGTTTTCCCCAACCCCCCAGCCCCATCCATAATGGACCAGAAATATGATGCATCTTTCCCAACTAGTACCTTTACCATCTCTTCAAGCTTTCCAACTGCATCTCATCTAACAGGCCAGACGGTGCAAGTCACACTATCTGTCCAGGCTATCCCCGAAAATGTGTAAGTGGGCACTCAAGCAGAGCATGTTCCTAGTGTCTCCACATTCCAGGGGAACTCTTCTCTAGCAGTCGCTCTAAGCTGATATCTACCCGAGAAACATGAGTGGCAATTCAACAGAAGAATTCTAGACAGTCTTCTCCCTCTAGGGTTATCCTCCTTTAGACTTATTCATCACAAGTCTAAACGCACAGTGCTTAGATTCCGCATCCAGGTTTCTCCAACCAAGGTCCAAGGGGAATGCCCTGTGGGTGAGCTGGTATGGGAAACTTGCTTACACTTTTGCACTGACTCCGCTCCTGAGCAAGATAGTGCACAAGATGCACCAGGAACAAGCAACTCTAATCCTGGTTGCTCCTATGTGGGCAAGACAACTTTGGTTTCCACATCTGCTCAAACTGGCGATGTGCGAACCAATCAAGCTCCCGTGCCCCCACAACATGCCACCCACACAGGGACACAACATTCCACCCACATCCTCAGTCTATGACCATGACAGCTTGGCTCCTGAAGTCATAGAACTTGGACATGTAAAATTACCTCAAAGGTGTATGGAAATGCTCAAGGAGGCACACAAACCTAACACCAGGCACTGCAATGTCAACAAATGGAAAAGATGTGTAATATGGTGCTGATCAAAGGATGTGAACCCTATTGAGTGTACTCCTTCACACATTCTTCACTACATGCTCCACTTACTAGACCCTTGCGTAGTATTCAACTCCATCAAGGTTCACCTAGCGGCTATGTCCGCGTACACCACTTCACAAAACAAGGTGTCCTGGTGTAAAGTTCCTGTTGAGGCTTTCATGGAAGCAGTAGAGACTTTACTCCCCACCCCCTCCCAGTAACCCTTATTTAAAACCCGTTTGTAGGTTGGGATCTTAATGTTGTACTCTCTAAGCTCATGGGTCCTCCCTTCGAGCCTATGCGCAAATCCAGCCTCAAACACCTAACATCCAAAACAGCTTTTCTGTTAGCCATCGCCTCAATAAGAAGGGTTAGTGAGCTAGTGCAAGATCCTTTCTTTGTTATCCACAAAGACAAAGTGGTACTTAAAACACACCCTAGGTTTTCACCTAAAATTCTTTCCATGTTCCATGTTAACCAATCCATTGAACTACCTGCTTTCTTTCAAAATCCATCAAACTCACCTGAGAAAAACAGCCATACACTGGATGTAAGGAGGGCAGTTTTGTACTATATAAACAAAAAACTAGGAAAAACAGATCAACTGTTTGTCTCCATAGCACCTGCCGGGGATGGTGATCACGTTTCAAAGAACGCCAGATGGATAGTGAAATGCACACAGCTGTGCTATTCCCTTTCAAAGAAAACTGGCTTTCACACCAAGAGCGCACCCTACCAGAGGTACAGGAGCTACTTTGGCATTTATCGCAAACGTCCCACTAGACTCCGTTTGCAAAGCAGCTACATGGAGTTCAATGCATACCTTTACTCAGCATTACTGCATTGACACACATTCTAAACGAGATAAACAGGTGGGACAAGCAGTGCTAAAACATCTATTTGCTGCCGTACCTTCTCACATCCCACCTCCTCCTGATACTGCTCGCTAGTCTATGCATGGCATGTGATCTAAGCAGATCCACCGGCCTCGGAAGGATACATTACTCGCTGTAATCCTATTTCGGATGCTTGTATCTGCTTAGATTCACATGCGCCCAACCTTCCTCCCATCTTGGAGTAGAATGTGCATGGATGGTTTTTCTGGCTTTATCGCTTACCTGCTTTATTACATCTGTTCTCATGATACACTTCATGCTACCTCATGTCAGAAATAAAACAATCTCTTTGAGTAATGTATCCCATATGAATGTGTATGTGTGTGTGTGTGTATATGTATATTTCTGATGCAAATCTGCTTGGATCACATGCTATGCATAGGCCGACATCTAGTTGAAGCTGCGGAGTATTACAGCTGTTTTCGAAACTCGAAAAAGGACGTCGAAATAGGGCGGGCCAATAATACTATTACTAGTGTGGCGTCCCCTGTACCCATGATCCCTCAGGTGTGTAGGTCCCTCAGATTGTTTTTTTCCATCATTGTGAGCGGTCGCATGTAAGCGGAGTGCATTTTCGGCTTACGCCATTACGCTTACAAAGTATTAATATTAGTATTTATTTCTGTCCTTTACCGACGCCATGCCTTGATGCGGTCAAGACTGAAGGAGACGAGACTGACTGTCGAACTGAGTCTCGACAGCACCACCCGGCGCGGAAGGTCCATCGGGCCTCTGCCTTACAGTAGGGAGAGTGGGGGGTGGTCAAAACATAATGTATTTTCCCACCCCTTCCCTGAGTCGTCCAGCTGTCTGCCCCCATTATGGAGCGTACTCCTTTTTAAATTGTCTGTCCTGCAATAGAAAATGCACGTGGGTCGACAAGCACAAGGTGTTGTAACCTGTGCTTGCATCGGGACCACAACGAAGCTCATTGTCGGGCCTGTAAGCTGCTCCGACCCAAGACCCTCAAGGATAGACGGACGAAACGTTGGGCCCATCACGCCATGCAGGCCGAGGCCCCCTTGGACGTAGAAGGAGCATCCAGCAACGGCAGCGACGCCATCCTCTCGGACGGCGAGGGTGACGGGGAACCTAGACGTTCCCCAGTGCCAGTCCCCGAGCCTAGCAGACAGGCCAGCGGTCCTGTTATGGGGAAGACACCCGGCGACAAAGGCACTACACGTCCCCACACCAAGCACACACCCCATGGCAATGCGAGTGTAGTTACACGCCGAGAGTCGACGGCGAATGGCAAATCCTCGGATTTACGGTCCTCTGAGCGCCCCGAGTGGCTGCCTCCTGACAAGCCTGTTAAGACAAAGGACGCCGGACTGAAAACCCCATCGCCTGGCATCGCAACGTCGAAAAACATCACGCAAGCCGTTCCCGTAGTCGAGACTTGACCTACATCCGTGGGATTGTCCCATTCTGTTGAAAAACATGTCCCTAAGGCCCCTAATACGGTCCCTAGCTCTAAAAAAATCTTCTCACAAGAGATCATAGGGACAAAAACGAATCCAGTTCCTCTCATAGGGACAGGAACCCAGGGGATAAAAGGGACAAATGCAGGGAACAACATACAGGAACTTGATAGTATTCAAGCACAAGACATTACAGATGAGCCTGATCCTACACATCAGCCTGATCCTATCTATTTGGAAGAGGACAAGTTATATAGTGGGTTACCTACCCCCTCTATCCTTATACCTGCCTCTATTATCCCTAGTTCAGCAACTTGGTCTGCCCAAGAAATAGGGTATGAGGCGCATGACTTTTCTAGCAAATTTCTTCGAAGAGCACCCCCAGGCTCTCCAGTCTGGCAAACATGCCTCCCACTACCCAGGCGTCAAGTTTGAAGACAACACCTGTACTCATTCAGTCAACTTTGTCTGCTCAGTCAGGCTTCTCTACTCAACCGTCGGGGAAAAGATCTCACCCCCCAGTGGTACTGCATGATGAACCAGTCCACAAGACATGTCGCATCTCCTTTGACCTTTACAACCTGGATGCAGAAGATGATGAATTTATAGACGAGAATAACTTATTCCAAGAACGTCGGCATTGACAACGTCGATGCAGGGGATGATCAGGACGACACAATCGGTAGTTTTTGCCATGGACTCCCGGTCCCGCAAGACCCTACCTTGCCCGATTCCCCGGTGGACAACCAGCCCCTATTCAATGACATACTCCTCAGGACTACTGAACACTTTGGGATTGAAACACAGGAAATCCAACAAGATAAGGATTTTGCAGAGAACATCTTGGGGGATAAAAGACAGACTACTCAGTTCATACTATTACTCAAGTCGGTACAGAGAAGGATTCAACCATCTGTAGAGACGCCTAATCAAACCAAGACGGTAAACCCCAGAATCGAAAAACTTTTCAAACCAGCGCCTTCCGATTCTTTGTATATAAGGGGCCACCTTAAACCAGACTCTCTGGTAGTCCCCACTACCCGCAAGAGAGCGTGTACCTCCTTGGCCTCCTCCGAAGCTCCTCCGGACAAGGAGAGTATAAAACGTTATACTATGGGAAGGAAAATGGTGTCTTCAGCAGCGTACCAAGCACTCATTGCGAATAATTCCACCTTACTAGCAAGCTACGATTGCACGAAATGGGATGAGGTTACGGCCCAGGCAGAATCAGCACCAGACCCACTTAAGACAATGCTCTCCCTTTTGGCTGCCGAAGGCAGAGCAATAGCGGACATCCTGCTAAAGAACAACTTCGACGCAGCAGATAACCCTGGAAGCGTTATTGCTAAGGCCACAATCCTAAAACGTCAAGCCTGGCTTAGACAATCGGGATTCAAACTAGAAACACAAGCTACCCTACTCAACATGCCTGTTGAGCCAAATGTTTTGTTTGGAAAGGCAGTTGAGGACGCTCTAAAATCCGCCAAAGATGATTACAATACACTTAAATCGCTGGGCCAACTAACAAATCAACCAGAGGAGTGGCAATAATCTTGGGTGTTTTCGTGGTCAAAACGCGCAAAGAGGCACCGGATACAGTCAGAGCCAAGGTTCCTCATGGAACAATAGCCAACAAGCGTCCCAGGGTTACCCCAGGGGTAAGCGCAGGGGTTGCGGGAAAGGGAGATGCCCCCCTTCACAGGTTGAGGAACACCCCCCAAACAATGACGCCCGCTAAAAGTCCTTTCCCATGCCTCCCCAGTCAGGGGACGAATATCACATTTCACCCACGCTTGGTAGGGGATAACCTCAGACAAGGGTGTGTTGTCGACGGTAACAGGAGGTTACTGCATAGAACTCCAAGGAATACCACCAAACCTCCACCCGCGCAAGAAGAAATCATCACAGGAGGAACAACTCGTCCTGGTAGAGGAGGTCAAGGCCCTACTCAAAGACGCCATCGAAGTCGTGCCGTACAACAAGGTAAACAAGGGTATTTATTCAACATACTTCCTTGTTCCAAAAAAAATCTAACCATGCGCCCGGTAGTAGACCTGCGCCCTGCAAACACGTTTGTCAAACCTCAAACATTTTGCATGACAACGCTACAAGAAGTAATCCCTCTGTTAAAACGGGGGGGATTATGTGGCACCATTGGACAGGAAAGATGCCTATTTTCATATTTCAATGTTCCCAGCGCACAGAAGATTCTTGAGATTCAAAGTAGCAGACCAGCACTACCAGTAAATGGTGCTGCCCTTTGGAATAGCTTCGGCTCCAAGGGTGTTCACCAAGGTACTGGCGGTGGTGGCAGCGCACCTACGCAGGGAGTCAATCCCAGTGTACCCCTACCTGGACGACTGGCTGATCACGGCAGAAACCTACCAACTTTGCAAGCTAAACACGCAAAGAACAATAGACCTTCTCTTCCAAATGGGCTTCTCAATAAATGAGAAAGTCAAGTCTGGTACCAGACAGATCGAAACAGTTCCTAGGAGCTGAATTGGATACAAAAACAGGCTTAGCCTTCCCATCCATGGAAAGAGTACAGAACATGCTTCGGCAAATACCCCCGTATCAAGCCGGTCTCTGGATAAGCGTACGTAAAGCAACACATCTGCTAGGTATGATGGCTTTGTGCATTTACCTGGTCCCCCACGCGACCCTGCTCATGCGACCAATGCAGGAATCGTTGGCGAAACAATGGTCTCAGGCAAGTGGTCAGTGGGACAATCTAGTGATTGTTTGGCCAACACTGGTTCAGAACTTACGCTGGTGGTCGGGGGGGGGGGAAATCTACTCAAGGGGAAACCCTTCCACGAAGCGGAAGTGCAAGCGGTCGTCACAACAGACTCTTCCCTTTCTGGGTGGGGGGCCCACTACCTTCACCACACGGCCTGTGGTCACAAGTGACTGCACACAAACGCATAGATCTTCTGGAGCTATTGGCAGTTTTCAAGGCACTACAAGCCTTCAAAGACCACCTGACAAAATAGTCTGTATAAGTCCTTACAGACAGCACCACCGCAATGCTCTATGTCAACAAGCAGGGAGGTACACACTCTCCAAATCTGTCCAAACTAGCTCAGAAGATATGGGAGTGGGCACTCGGACGAGGGATGTCCCTACCCTCCCAACATGTTCCAGGGGTACTCCACACTCTAGCAGACTCTCTCAGCAGAGATCCTCTTCCAGAAGAACATAAGTGGCAGCTACACATGGATGTGGTAGACCACATCTCTCTCTGAGGCTACCCTTCTCTAGACTTGTTCGCTAAAAGTATGCCAAGACTTCGCGCCCACGTTCCCCCAACCAGACTCTAAGCGGAACACCCTATGAATGAAATGGTCAGGGTAATATGCTTACGCTTTTCCCCCAACTCCATTAATCAGCAGAATAGTGAACAAACACCACAAGTATCAGATGACACTCGTCCTAGGTGGGCGAGACAACCCTTGTATCCACATCCGCGCAGACTGGCGATGTGAGATCCCATCAAGCTTCCGAACCAGGTCAGCCTGTTGACTTAGCACGGGGTGACAACGCTACACCCACAACCTCACTCTTTGAACCTGGCAGCATGGCTCCTTAAGTCATAGAGTTCGGGCACCTTAATCTTCCACAACGGTGTGTGGATATCCTAAAAAAAGCACAGAAACCAAACACCAGACACTCTTATTTCCAGAAGTGGAAGAGATTCGTCATTTGGTGCCTATCTAAGGGTGGGCAGTCATAATTTCGAAAAAAAGATGTCGGCAGACAAAAATGTCGGAAAAAAAAAAGTCAACTTTCGTTTTTTTTAATTATATATTTATTTTAGGGGTTCGGGAGTTAAAAAAAGGAAAAATTCAAAAACAATTTAAAAAAAGGGGGGTTGGGGGGAGAACCCCCCCATTTCGAAAAAAAATGCATTGAAAAAGTCGACATTTTTTTTTCGACATTTTTTTTTCGAAATTTTGACTTTTGACATTTTTGTAGTCGAAATTATCACTGTGAACCCTATCTAAGTATATCAACACCATAGAATGTTCTCCATTACACATTCTAACCTATATGCTCAACCTGTTGGATTCAGGTTTGGTCTTTAATTCTTTAAAAGTTCACCTAGCCGCTTTATCAGCCTATACCACCTATCAAAGTAAAGTCTCATGGTGAAAAGTGCCAGTCATTAAGGCATTCATGGAGGGAGTGAAGAGACTACATCCTCCAATCTCTAATCCCCTGCCTGGTTGGGACCTAAATGTGGTGCTAGCAAAACTTATGGGACCCACCCTTCGAGCCTTTGCATCAAGCTACCCTGAAACACATTACCTACAAGACTGCCTTCTTAGTGGCTATTACTTCCGTAAGAAGTGTCGGCGAACTCCAAGCCTTGTCAGTGCAGGACCCTTTCTTTGTCATCCATAAAGACAAATTGGTTTTACGGACTCCCCCTAGGTTCTCCCCTAAATTTGTTTCCAAGTTCTACGTAAACCAGTCAATTGAGCTTCCGGCTTTCTTTCAAAAACCAACTAGCTCAGCTGAGGTCATACTCCACACATTAGATGTAAGGAGGGCGGTTCTCTACTATGTAGACAAAACCAGACCGATTAGAAATACTGATCAAGACCAGGAGAACGTGTTTCCAAAAGAGCTATCTCCAAATGGATAGTCAAATGTATACAATTATGCTATTCATTATCAGACAAGACACTGCCTTCTACACCAAGAGCCCACTGCACACGGGGTACCGGGGCTACGCTAGCCTTTATTGCAAATGTCCCCTTAGACAGCATTTGCAAAGCAGCTACTCAGTTCACTGCTTGCTAATCTATGCATAACAAGTGATCTAAGGAGATTACACAAGCATCAGAAGGAATACATTACTCACCGTAATCGTACTTCTGGTTCTTGTATCTGCTTAGATTCACATGCGCCCACCCTTCCTCCCCTGAGAGAAGGTGCATAGATGTTATATGAGCTTTCTAGACATCTGCTTGGGAACTCTGTAATCGCGCTACTACTCATGCTACCTCATGTCAGAAAAAATGCAATCTGAGGGACCTACACACGTGAGGCATCATGGGTACAGGGGACGTCACACTAGGGATGGTATTACTGGCACGCCCTAGTTCGTCCTTTACCGAGTTTCAAAAACAACTGTAATACTCAGCAGCTTCCACTAGATGTGGACCTATGCATGGCATGTGAATCTAAGCAGATCCAAGAAGCAGAAATACTATTACGGTGAGTTATGTATTCCATATATAACATGGCCTGGACGAATCCCTGATTTTTTATTTATTTGTTTTGTTGCAGAGTTTGGTGAGGTTTAGTCCAGGGGGACCCAAGTTATAAGGGGGACCCACATTTTTTTTTCCATAGACTGAATGGAGAACGACTTTGCTCACGCCTGCAGCCCAAACCGCTGGACGGATTTTCACAAAATTTGCGGCAGTAGTGGTGGCTTGGTCCCGAAAGCATGCTTTTGTAAATTTGGTGGAAATCCGTCGAGTATTTTTTTGTTTAAAAACGACCCAGTAGATAAAAAAAATTAGTGATATCTGGGTCAGGTCTGCAGACTCCTTTCCCTGTTCGGTCCGCGGACCGGACTCTGATTGGCTTAGAAGGCAACGTGCTGTCTGCGGACATCAGACGTGCCCACTGATTGGATGGTAAAAAGCATGAAGTACGTCCGATTTTTGGAGATACCCGCCACCTTGGATTTGCAGACTTTGGCCGCTGCCCGCGGACATTGCGGTAAAAATATATATTTTTTTTAAAAACACAACTTCGCACTTGTCAAACTTACGAAATAATCTCCGGGGAGGTGAGGGGTGATGAGGATGGAATGGGATATGGCCGCAAGAAGCAAAAAACTGGGCGTTTTTTACGGTAAAGGTTATGAGAAGTTTGCGCACACCTCTGCATTACAGGGTTGGTGAAAAGCAGTTCTTGGATGGCTTATAACTTTGGCGCCAATTGGTGAAAGGGCATTTTGCAATTATATTCCTGGCCCGATTCCAAATGAGTTTGCAAAGTTTGGTGGGATTCTGTCCAGAGGGGAAAAAATTAGAGGGGTGGGGGGACCCAAAATATTGTAATGTGGTGCCATTTGACGAATGTACACAAAGGTTTGCAACGATTATAGATCTAGATCTAAATGTTTTCGTAAAGACTGAATGGATTTTGTCAAGTGGGGGCTAGGTTATATGACTATTTTATGTGCATACATTTGACACTTTTGAAAAAAAAAAAACATGGGTGGATTTCCAGCAAACCTGTGTAAGGAGCATTGGCAAGGAACTGAAAGCATGGTTTTGCAAATGTGCCTGTTTTACACTTTACAAGTGTCATAATGTAGGTACAAAAAATAGTGATATACCTTTGGTGACTGCGTGTAGCTTGTGGTCATGGGCAGTGGCCAGATTGTCTGGGTCATGGAAAAAGGTCATGATCCGGACAATCTGGCTACTGGCCATGACCACGAGGGACAACACATGGGGTTAAAGTGGCCATGTCTACCTGGGACTGGATTTGTGGTTAAGTTATCCGAAATTGGGATAGGTTTGAAAGGGATGAAAAATGTGCTTGTGGTAATATGGTCATAGGGTTCTCTATTCGCCTTCTGCAGTCTGCCATGGAAAGCCAAGAGGGGCCCTGTATGGAACCCCACCTTCCCTTTCCATGGTGGCCATCTTGGAAAAGGATTTTCCTTCCTACACCGGGACGCTGCACGGTGCCCCGGTGTAGGAAGAATAATACTCTTTTTGCACCCTGGGATCCCGCTTTGGGAATCCGAGGGTGCTAATGGCCTTCATCCCCCATTACAGGGGCTGTAATGGGGGGGGGATAATGGTCCAGAGACCTCGTTATCCACCCTCGCTTCGCTTGGGCTGATAACTTGGCGGCCGATATCCACCGTTCCAGTCCCTGGAACGGGGGATGAACGCCACAATATTCCCATTAGCATAACACAAAATGCAAATGGAAATGTTGGAAAATCTTATTGAGTCTATGTACTTTACTGGGCAATATAAAGTAGATGGAGTCTAAGTTTTTTCTATTTTTTTAACTGTGAAAGGTGCTTGCTAGGAACATTTCTTTTTTTATTTTCAAATGTATTTTTTTTTTGGCAGGAGGGCTTAGAACAAAATGTGGGAAGGGAAGAGGCACCAAACGCTAATATGGAGGGACAGGTGGACAGGGGAAAAAGTTGCGCGTGTTATTTCTAAGGTAGGCGGCAGTGTTTCTCACGGTCATTGATTACAGCAGTGATGATGGCGGCTCTTGGGGAGGAGGGATGGCATTAGCTGATTCTATTTTAAGATAAATAGCAGTTTTGCTAAAATGATGTACTGTGTACTAGATTGTTAATGGATAATGAGCAAGAACAGGTGTAGGAGCTGTGCAAGGGAAATTTTGAAGTTGAAAGTTCTTAGATCAGTAGAAAATGCAGTTCCGAACTGTCCGTGAAGCACGGATCTTACCATGAAGTGCGGACGGGTTCTCGGAAACTGCACCATGCCGCGCTCCAGCGTATGGTCATGTGGCACTGTCGGGAAGGTCGCAATGAAGTCATATGTTCGTAGACGTTTACGGATGCAAAACCAGTTGAAATAGTTGCAAAAAGTGTATAGAAGTGTTAAAATGATTCTAGAAGGTGGGATATGGCAGAGTTTTAAGGTGACACTTTGTAAATTGGACAAAATATTGCTATATTGGGTAAGTATGATATTAGTAAGTTGTAGGAAAATAGCATGCACTTCTAAAAGGGACGTTATGATTGAGTTGCACTAATAAAAACCTATGAAATTCAGTGAAAAAACGTTGTTAAAGGGACGTTATGGTTACAAGTAAAACCGAAAACCCCCAGAAATTTGCCAGTTATAAGCAACCATAACTTGCGTCACCACCGTGCACTGTTGAGACTAACACCCAGGACATCAAAGATGACATCAAAAAAGATTTTTCATTGAATATGAAAAATCCTTGTGTATGTATATATATGTGTGTATATGTATGTGTGTGTATATATATATATATATAGCTTGTGGAATCTGCTTAGATCACATGCTGTGCATAGGCCGACATCTAGTGGAAGCTGCGGAGTATTAGTTTGTTTTTCGAAACTCGAAAATGGGCGTCGACACAGGGCGTGCCAGTAATACTATCCCTAGTGTGACGTCCACTGTACCCAAGATCCCTCATGCGTCTAGGATCCTCAGATTTTTTTTTTCCGCCATACTGGTCGGAAGCATCTTGCGGAGTCCCCTGGCCTTAGCCATACTTTTGCTAAAATTTTAAAATATTAATCTATTGACATCCTTCCCCACCCCAACGTCGAACTTCGACACTCGACGCCGGCTGGAGAAGAAATCGACCGTCGGCTGCTGCACGACGGATTTGGGCCTCGGAAGGCCGCTGGCCTCGGCCCGGGCCTGGTAGGCCGCTGGCCTCGGCCCTGCAAGTAGGGAGAGTGGGGGGTGGTACATACTCTACACTCTTGGTATATAGGTACACCTTATACATTTCCTACACTTAACAGCCCGCTGCCTCAAGGTGCGTATGGAGGGTACCCCTTTTCAATTCTGCCCCAAGTGCAATCGCAAATACCCTTGGGTCGACAGGCACGCCACGTGCAATCTCTGCTTGCCGAGGGACCACCCCGAGGCGAACTGCAGAGCGTGTAGTAGGTTTAAACCTAAGACACTTAAGGACCGTTCGACGAAGCGTTGGGCCCACCACGCCAGGCAGGCGGCCGTGGCAGCGGAGGGCGCCTTCAGCGATGGCAGCGACGCTGTACTTTCGGACGGTGAGGGCATTACAGCGTCGAAAGACACCCGAGCGAAGGTCCCCGACCTCGGAAGGTCGTCCGGCAGGGCGGCTATGGGGAAGACCCCCGGCGATGCAAGCGCTTCACATACTACACACACTAAACACACTAAGTCCAACCGAGACTCGACGACGTCGAGTTCTCGGAAAGAGGCACAGACAGAACGGTCCGATTCGGTGTCCTCTGGGCGCTCTCGATCAAGACCGCCGCATGACTCCAGGCAATCATCCACTCTTGCCAAGAGTGCCTCGCTCCCTAGGCTAACAGAAGTTTGATCGTCGGAAGACGACTTCCACCCCCAGGCCGCGCTCCAGGAGGTGGAGCCCGCAATTAAAGCCAGCGAGGCCCCACGCTCGAAGGACAGGGACACCTCTCCCGATCCTCGACGCCAGGCGTCGAAAAACTCCAGAGCCACTAAGGGACAGGGAAAACATTTTTCTACGCACGGGGAGGGGGGAAAACAGCAGAAGAAACTACCTGTACATTCTTCCACACCTGTGAAACACTCCACCCCCCCCTAAACAGACAGACAAGCCCAGGTCTGCTGATAGGTCCACAACCAGCAAAGCTACTCTAGATAAATCCCATAGACTTGCTAAGAGAGTCATTCCCAGTTCCAAAAAATGGTCCAGTGAAGACATAGATAGGGTCATGTCAAGAATGTCTTCTTTGGCTGATTTTTATGATAAAAATCCAGAACATTTCCTCTCGTATGATCCGCAAGGGGCCACACCCTCAGGCTCTACTGATCCTATCCCCCCCGAGTATGAAGGCCCGGTTTGAAACCCCGATGAGGTCTGAACCCTTCGAGGTACAACCTTACGCAACACCATACTCACGGTATCAAGGAGAGGCTTCCTTTTGTGGAGACCAAGAATTTGATATGATAGAAGAGCAAACCGGGACGGGCTACTATGGGGATGATGAGGAACAGGAAGAAGAGGATGATGACCCGGAAACATACAGAGTAGTTTCCCCAGTCGATAACCAGCCCCTCCTAAATGAGGTTCTCGCTCGCGCGGCAGAACATTTCCACATTGACACCCACGGTGTACAGGAGGAAAGGGACTTCGCAGAAGAGTTAGTGGGAGAAAGGAGGCCGGTTGCTCAGACCATCCCTATCCTTAAATCCATTCAGCGGAGAATAGATCCGTCCCTGGTGAACCCAAACCTCACCAGAGCAGTCAATCCCAGGGTTGAAAAACTTTTCAGGGCAGCTCAGTCTGACCCTCTCTATATAAGAGGACATCTGAAGCCAGACTCCCTAGTTGTTACCAACACTCCTAAGTGGGCTGGAACACCCTTGTCTTCGTCAGAAGCTCCTCCCGACAAGGAGAGCAAAAAACTATACGGTTTCGGCAGAAAGGTAGCCTCAACGTCCGCCTATCAAGCAAGGATTGCTAACTCCACCACCCTGTTGGCCAGCTACAACTGCCATCAGTGGGAAGAAGTCGCGGCTCTCATAGCCACTGCTCCTGAACCGTTAAAGGGCCAATTAGCTCGGATTTCCGCAGAGGGTAGAGCCGTGTCTGGTTGCATTTTGAAAGCAACCTTCGACGCCGCGGATAACGCAGGCAGATTGATAGCAGAAGGTACTGTTATCAAGAGACATGCGTGGTTACGGCAGTCTGGTTTTAAGGCAGAAACTCAGGCATCATTGTTAGACAAACCGGTGGAAGCCGATCTGTTTGGTAAGGCGGTCGAAGACGTACTGAAAAATGCCAAGGACGAATACGAGACACTCAAATCCCTTGGCCAGTTAACCAATAAACCCCCTAACCAGAGAGGGAATAGTAATTTTCGTCGCCCACGCGGCCAAAATTCCCAGAGAGGATCTAACTATTCCCAGGGGCAGGGTACACAGTGGAACAACAACCAACAGTCTACCCAGGGTTACGGCAGAGGTAATAGGAGAGGTCGTGGTAAAGGCAGAGGCAGCCCCAGCAAGGGAGGCGGCACGCCTCCACCAAAGCAGTGACGCTCAGTTCAGGGTCCCTTCTCACGCAACCCCAGTAGGGGACGCATTTCAAACTTCACCCAGGCCTGGGAAGGGACCACATCAGACAGATGGGTGCTGTCAACAGTATCCACGGGATATTGTATAGAGCTACTGCAGCGTCCCCGAACCATCCTCCACGACAAAGAGTACACTCCTTAGAACATCAGAAGATTCTCCTCGAGGAGATCGCCATTCTTCTGCAAAAGGACGCGATGGAACTCGTCCCGGGACACCAGGTAAACAAGGGTATTTATTCAACTTACTTCCTTGTGCCAAAGAAAGACTTGACAATGCGCCCAGTATTGGACTTACGGCCTTTCAACAAGTATGTCAAGCCCCAAAAATTTTGTATGACCACGCTACAAGAGGTAATCCCCCTCCTAAAAAAGGGGGATTACATGGCAACCTTGGATATGAAAGATGCTTATTTTCATATTTCCATGTTCCCAGCGCACAGAAGGTACTTGCGTTTCAAGGTGGACAGTCGCCACTACCAATTCAAGGTACTGCCCTTCGGAATAGCTTCAACACCAAGGGTATTCACCAAGGTACTGGCGGTGGCGGCTGCACACCTACGCAGGGAGGCAATCCCAGTGTACCCTTATCTGGACGACTGGCTCATAACGGGGGAAACCCCAGGAATTTGCAGGACAAACATTCAAAGGACTATCGACCTCCTCCACGAATTAGGCTTCTCAATCAACGAGAAGTCGTCAAGCCTGGTGCCAAGCACCTCAAAACAATTCCTAGGAGCAATCCTGGATACCCAGGAGGGGTTGACCTTTCCTTCAGAAGAAAGAATTCGGAATATACTACGGCAAATTCCGCATTGTCAGTCCGGTCAACAAATAACGGTACGCAAAGCAATGCGTTTACTGGGCATGATGGCGTCATGCATTTACCTGGTCCCCCACGCTCGCCTGCGCATGCGTCCCATGCAGGAATGGTTGGCGAAACAGTGGTCTCAGGCAAGTGGTCAGTGGGACGATCTAGTGGTCGTTTCGCCAACACTGGTACAAAGCCTTCACTGGTGGACAAGAGAGAATCTCGCAAAGGGGAAACCCTTTTACGATCCCGAAGTACAGGCAGTAGTCACTACAGGTGCATGTCTGACGGGGTGGGGAGCTCACCATCTCCACCACACAGCTCAGGGTCTCTGGTCTCACTCAGTAGCCAAGAACCACATCAACCTGCTAGAGCTTCTGGCAGTATTCAGAGCGCTTCAGGCGTTCGAGCCCCATCTACTAAACCTGTCAGTGCAAATCCGGACGGACAGCACTACAGCCATGTTCTACCTGAACAAGCAAGGAGGGACTCGCTCGCCAAATCTGTCCAAGCTTGCCCACAAAATCTGGATATGGGCACTCAGACGGAACATCTTCCTGTCATCACAACATGTTCCAGGGGAGCTCAATTCCCTAGCGGATGCTCTGAGCAGAGACTCCCTCCCAGAGGAACACGAATGGGTTCTTCACAGAGAGGTCGTAGAAGATCTCTTCTCTCAGTGGGGTTTCCCCACTATAGACTTATTCGCCACAAGCGAAAACAAACAATGCCCAGGATTTGCATCCAGGTTCCCCCAACCAGACTCCCAGGGGAACGCCCTGTGGATGAACTGGTCAGGGATGTTTGCGTGCGCTTTTCCACCAACTCCTCATCAGGAAAGTGGTGAACAAGATGAACAGGGAATCGATGACGCTCGTCCTAGTTGCTCCCATGTGGGCAAGACAACCGTGGTTCCCACACCTACGCAGGATGGCGGTGTGCGAGCCCATCAAACTTCCAGCCTGGTACAACCTACTGTCCCAGCACCAAGGTCAAACAGTGCACCAGCAACCCAACTCAATGAACCTGGCAGCATGGCTCCTGAGGTCATAGATTTTGGACACCTCAATTTGCCACAGAGGTGTATGGACATCCTAAAGGAATCTAGGAAGCCAAACACAAGGCACTGTTACTTTGACAAGTGGAAGAGGTTCGTTATCTGGTGCCAGAGTAGACAAATCAACCCAGTTGATTGCACTCCTTCCACTATTGTTGCATACATGCTCCACCTGCTAGATGCAGGATTGGTTTTTAACTCACTGAAAGTACACTTGGCAGCCCTCTCGGCTTACACCACTTCCCATAGCAAGGTGTCGTGGTGGAAAGTACCAGTAGTTAAAGCCTTCATGGAAGGAGTAAAGAGACTTCACCCTCCTATTTCAAACCCACCGCCAGGGTGGGACCTTAATGTGGTGCTAGCCAAGCTCATGGGCCCCCCTTTCGAACCCATGCATAAAAGCAGTCTCAAACACCTGACTTATAAAACGGCCTTCTTAGTAGCTATTACTTCTATAAGAAGGGTCCGTGAAATTCAGGCTCTGTCAGTGCAGGATCCCTTCTTTACTATCCATAAAGACAAACTGGTTTTACGCACACACCCTAGGTTCTCACCTCTGCCTTTTACGCCAAGGGCCCACTCTACTAGAGGCATTGGGGCCACTCTGGCTTTCATTGCAAATGTTCCCCTTGACACCACTTGCAAACAGCTACTTGGAGCTCTATTCACACTTTTACTCAGCATTACTGCATTGACACCCATTCCAAGACAGATACACAAGTGGGACAAGCGGTTCTAAGACACTTACTTGCTCATGACCCTTCTCACATCCCACCTCCTTTTTCTGGTACTGCTCGCTAATCTATGCACAGCATGTTGATCTAAGCAGATTCCACAAGCCTCAGAAGGGATACATTACTCACCGTAATCGTATTTCTGATGCTTGGATCTGCTTAGATTCACATGCGACCCACCCTTCCTCCCCTCCGAGAGAAGGCGCATGATTGCTTGTAGTCTTACCTTTCTGTCTATCTGCTTGGATTATCTGTACTCACGCTACTCCTCATGCTACCTCATGTCAGAAAAAATACAATCTGAGGATCCTAGACGCGTGAGGGATCTTGGGTACAGTGGACGTCACAATAGGGATAGTATTACTGGCACGCCCTGTGTCGACGCCCATTTTTGAGTTTCGAAAAACAAACTGTAATACTCATCAGCTTCCACTAGATGTCGGCCTATGCACAGCATGTGAATCTAAGCAGATACAAGCATCAGAAATACGATTACGGTGAGTAATGTAATATATATTTATCCCTGCACCAAGGTCCAGGAAAGGTGGAAGGCACTCCAGGAAACAGTCTTGCTTGCAATAGTCACAGCAAAACACTGAGGCAGGAAACCAGGTAATGTCAGCCAAAACTTTAATTCATAAAATGTCCAGGACGGGAAAAACAAACACGAATAACGACGCGTTTCGCGGTAACAGACACCTTGTTCACGTTTAAGGCAACAAACACAATGGAAGGACTATTTATACAGTCATCAACTCTATGACTTCTGTGTAGAGAGTCGTGCACACTCTTTTCTTGTCTCTTGAAGTATGCCATCTTGGAATGGGTTAAAGTGTGTTGTAACTAATAAAGCTCAGTAGCAAAGAGAAACAAAACATGCTTATATGGACATGCTCGGCTAACCCAGGGCAAATGGTTATTGTTGAAAAAAAAGCCCGCTTTTTGTAAGGTAAGTTCTGGTAAAAATGAATGAATGAATAATTACATGCAATATCTAAAATACAGTGCGTAGTGCACTCATTCTTTCAAATTTGTTCGATTCAAGTGTACTTAACCCGTACAAACACCTGAACCGGTATTCACGAGCTATGCAAAATTTTCAAAGTACAACAAATGTTGTTAAAGTGCTATGTGCATTTGATAACCTAAAAAATAATTTTGCCGTTTATAAAGTGCCTAGTGCATTTAGCAGCACGACAAGATCCTATGTCGAAACGTGATAAAGTGCTTAGTGCATCCTTAAAAACAGATGTATTTTACACTTGAATCATTTGTAAAAGGCATGAGTTAAGAACAGTTTTACCAGATTATTTGGGCAATTGCCTATACTTAATAAAACCTCACTTTCAAAACAGCCCCATTTATGATAATCTGCAAATTAATTTTACAGTTTATAAAGTGCCTAGTGCATTTAGCAGCGCGACAGAATCCTATGTCGGAATACGGTAAAGTGCTTAGTGCATCCTTAAAAACAGATGTATTTTACACTTGAATCATTTATAAATAGCATGACTTAAGAACAGTTTTACCAGATCATTATTTGGGAAATTGCCTCCACATAATAAAACCTCACTTTCAAAACAGCACCATACGATATAAATGACCCTAAGATCAATAATAAACCAATGGGAATAAGAGACGGATTGAAATTAAAGAAATTAAAAAAATGTGCATATCACTGTTGTTCCATTGTGTTACATTGATACTTCAACAAAGAATATCCGTTGGTTGCCCTTACAAGAAAAAGAATGAAAAAATAAAAGCTAAAAGACGAGAGAGGTCTAGAGTTCTGGTGAATCTCGAAATGGCAGAAGAAAAAAAATAGACCCTCAAATCATTACAATTGTGAGAAAACATAACACCCATGTTTGAAACAGACCAAAAGCCAAAAACAATCAAATACATTTACAATGTTGGTTGACGCAATCCTATAAATACAATATATTATAAACAAAGAGGAAGGTCTTAAGTGCACATAATGTTAGAGGTAACTGGAACCCAACTCAACATGCCACGGTCTGGGATCGTCTTTGGCAGATCAATGTTTTACTTACATTGCTTTTTAGACCTATTAATATATACACATTTCAGAGGCTTGTGGAATCTGCTTAGATCACATTCTATGCATAGGCTGACATCTAGTGGAAGCTGCAGAGTATTAGTTGTTTTCGAAACTCAAAGGGAAGTCGACAGGGCGTGCCAATAATACTAGCCCCAGTGTGTCGTCCATTGTACCAGTGGTCCTTCAGGTGTAGAGGTCCCTTAGATTGTTTTTTCCGCCATCATCGTAGGGCGCTATAACCCGGAGTTCCGTTTCGGTTAACGCCATTAATTAACATTATTAGAGCTAGCACTCTTTCTATCCTTTAGATTACCGACCTGCAAACATCTTTGGCGGTGATGAGGACTAACGTAACTTAATTTAGGCCACTAAGGGAATGCATATTCCCCTTTTCCCCTCTGTATTTTCGCATAGCTGCCCTTCCATCCAAATATGGAAAATGCACCATTTAAATTTTCCACCAATTGTAACAAGAAGATCCTCTGGAAAGACGAGCACCGGGTGAGCAACCTCTGCCTTGCAAGGGACCACAACGAGGACCACTGTAGAGCTTGTCAGCTCTTCAAACCAAAGACCTTAGCGGACCGAAAGACCAAATGTTGGGCCCACCACGCCATGCAGGCCGAGGCCACAATTGACTTGGAGGGTGCATCCAGCGATGGCAGCATCAGCGTCTTTTCGGACGCTGAAGGCGATGGGTAACCGAATGATTCCCACGTGCTAGCCCCCGACCCCATCAGATAGGCCGACGTCGCTGTTACGGTGTACGACACCTTAGTCTACACGGCCACACACTGCTTCAAGGGGTAGGTCCACTAGCTCCCTGTCCTCTGGATACGCTATCACTATCGCTGCACGACAGGCCCACAAAGTCTCGAGACAAAGGCAACACAGACGCTGATCCAATACAGCGGCCGAAAACAGCATCGGAAAACGCAGCTTCGAACTGCCAGTTTGCTGAAACTGTCGGAATCAGCAAATAGCACGAAGACTTCGAAAATAGCACATCTGGTGCAAAAACATATCCCGGAGACTCTCCTTAAAGGGAGTCCTTTGAAAAAACACTCTAAGAGACACCATTCCCATAGGGAGAAAGTGAGTGCATCACGCAAGGACAACGAAAGTGTTTCCCAAGGGGAGGGTTCCATGGCAGCAGCTTTAAAGAAGAATGGGCAGCCTACCTCAGATATTCCACACACTCCTAAACTCCTACCAAGTTCCTCTCAATGGTCCTCTGGAGACATTGATAGAGTAATGCGAAGAATGTCCTTTATGGCAGATATTTTTCAGAAGAATCCACAAGCAGTTCAAAGCTTATAAAATATGCAACCAACTAGTGGCGCATCAACCTCACACCCCCCACCAAAGAGGGCGTGCCCAGACAACCGTTCAAGTTACCACTCGGCAAGATCCGGACCAATTCGATTTTTTTACGATCCCAATACAGACTCTGAGGAGCAAGATACCCTAGGGGAAGTAGACCACATATGAGGAGGATGAAGACGTTTACATCCTCTCCGGATCACGTAGACCCACCGGTGGCAGACTCGCTAGTGGATAACCAACTTCAGTATAATGACATGCTCTTGAAAGCAGCATTTCCAAATCCAAACTCGAGAGAAACAATTGAACAAAGATTTTGTAGAGAACCCACTAGGGGACAGGAAGGATGTAACCCAGTTTATACCCATCATACAGTCAATTCAAAGGAGGATTCAACCATCTCTAGAAACTAACACGAGCGGTGAACCAGTGTATTGAAAAAATGTTTCCGCCCTGCACCCACAGACCCCATCTACATCAGAGGCCAATTGAAACCAGACCACTATACTTAAAAGGGCAGGAACACCAGTGGGCACCTCAGCAGCTTTTCGAACTGGAATTGCCAGCAATACCAAGCTGCTGGCAAGTTACAACTGCCACAAGTGGGAGACGATTGCAACTTTAATGGCCTCAGCCCCAGAACCTCTAAAGTCACAACTGTCCCTCGCAGTAGCGGAAGGAAAGGCGGTGTAAACTGCAACCTAAAAAATAACTTGGATGCTGCAGATAATGCGGGAACAATCATTGCAGAAGGGGTATTCCTAAAACGCAATGCATGGCTTCGCTAAACAGGATTTAAATTGGAAACGCAGGCAACACTCTCTCAACATGTCGATCAAACCGAATGTCCTATTCGGTAAAGTGGTTGAGGATGCGTTAAAGTCTGCGAAGGAAGAGTATGACGCTCTTAAATCATTAGACCAGCTCACTAATAAACCACCAGGCGGAAGAGGTGGAAACCATTTTTGTTGCTTTCGAGGACAAAACTCGTAGAGGGGTTCCAGATATGGCCAAAATCGGAGTTTATCCTGGGGTTCCAATCAAGGACAAACCTCTCAAGGCTTCCAAAGGGGGCCTACGTAGATCTTGCAAACCGGGGGAGGTCAACACCTCTGTAGTAATGACCACCCACTTCGGGTCCCCTCCCATGCCTCCAGTAGGAGGGCGTATAACACACTTCACCCACGCATGGGAGGGAAATCACCTCAGACAAGTGGGTGCTATCAACCGTGGCGGGCGGTTATTGCGTGGACTTACTACAGCAACCCTCAAACCACCCCCCATGTCAAAAATACACCACGAAAGAGGAGCAACACATCCTTCTAGAAGAGGTTGCAACGCTGCTGCTCAAGTACGCCATCAAAATCGTCCCAGCGAACCAGGTAAACAAGGGTATCTTTTCAACCTACTTTGTTGTGCCAAAAAAAGATCTAGCAATACCTCCAGTATTAGACCAGCGCCCTGCAAACACCTATGTCAATCCACAAAAATTCTGCATGGCAATGCTTCAAGAAGTAATCCCACTGCTAATGCGGGGGACTACATGGCAACCTTGGATATGAAACCTGCCTATTTTCATATTTAAATGTTCCCAGCGCACAGAAGATTCTTGCATTTCAAGATGGCAAACCAGCACTACCAATATCAAGGTGCTACCCTTCGGAATAGCATCCGCTCCAAGGGTCTTCACCAAGGTACTGGCGGTGGTGGCAGCGCACCTGCACAGGGAAGCAATCCCAGTGTACCCCTACCTGGACGACTGGCTGATTCCAGGGGAGTCTCCCCAAATTTGCAGGCAAAATACACAAAGAACAATAAACCTTCTTTTCCAATTGGGTTTCTCAATAAACGAGAATAAAATCAAGCCTTGTACCAAACAAGACCACACAGTTCCTAGATGCTGTCATAAACGAGAAGGGCTAGTCTTTCCATCAAAGGAAAAAATCCAAAACCTGCTACTGCCAATACCTCGGTATCAAGCCGGTCACCAGATAAGCGTACGCAAAGCTATGCATTTGCCCGGCATGATAGAATCTTGCATTTTCCTGGTCCCACACACACACACGCACGCACGTTTGCGCATGTGCCCGATGCAAGTGTCGTTGGCAAAACAGTGGTCTCAGCAAGCGGTCAGTGGGATGATCTAGTGCTCGTTTCGCCAACACTAGTGCAAGCCCTTTGCTGGTAGGGATGTCACGGAATTGATTTTTTGACGGTATGATAACCTTCATGTGAAATGACGGTATACCGTGGTTAACACGGTACAGCACACACGTGTGTTTCACCATTATCTTAAGTAATACTTTTGCCAGGAAAAGTCGCACATTGTCACCAAGACACACAACACAAACAAGAGACGCCACCAAGAAGTTGCCTTAGTTCTTCTTAACATACATTTATTTTAGTTAAACTCAGTAAAGGGGTATCCTGGTGGTCCAATTTAACTGTCCATTGTCGCAAACAATTATACAACCTTTATAAAAGTCTTATAGAATCGTTAGAGAAGTAGGAAGTCCTGGCCCCTTGCAGACCACAGCACTTTGCAGTTTGCAAGTGCAAGCAAGGCTATCGATGGAGCAGGGGATTGCTAAAGCATCAAGCCTGGCTGCAGTCAATTAACTGATTTTAAATTTTATTTCATGCTTTCATTGAAAAGAAACACAGTGCTTGCCATCAGCATTTCTCCATCTCTGTAATGCAAAAATGCAGATTAATATGATCTTCTTTGTGCAATAAACACCTCATTTTACACAATTCACACAGCTAAAATAAAACATTTTTAAACGCAAATCTCACATGAGTGCGAATTGTGTAAAACAAGGTTTTTATTGCGCAAAGCAGATCATTATAATGCGCATGTTCGCACTTTCGCAATTGATTGCAAGCAGTGTACCCTAATAAGTATAGGCCAAAACATACCTGCTTAGATAATCCAGGAGAGCAAAGGGAAATACTGGTGTCAGAGTGGAAATGCTTGAGATAGCCTTTCCACAATACATTAGGGAAATCGCTATGAAGGGGAGAATGTCTGCTGGATTCACTTGTAAACTTGCTGTCAGCCAAAGGAGATCATGACATAGTTTTTCGAGGTGAAGTTATAACCCAAAGGGGCCAAACACCATTTAAAGTTTCTTTTTAATTGAGTGGCATAGGCATATCTATGCACAAATGGAGCTTTCACTAAAGCGCTCTGTTGGGCGCTTTATTGAAATTACAAGTGACATTTGGAGTGGCTTACTCTTCCAAAAAATGTCAGTTTTTTATTTTGACTAAGGATTGATTCCAGGACCTTGGTCAGTGACTGCAGATGCGGTATGAAATACATATTTTACTTTTTCAGACATAAATCGCACATGATTACTGCAACGCGAATTGAGTTTGAAAAAGTGTTACTGTAGTTGTGCGAATAGTGTAAAAAGAGGTGTGAATAGAAGATATCTGCTTGCAATGCCTACAGGCAGGCCAGAGTCACCAGGAGGATAAACGGTGCTTGAATGTAGGACTGCTGCATACCCATGATTGGCTTTACAAAAAAAAAAAAATCTTGGAATAGGAGCCTTTTTCTTCATTTCTGTAACCTCTGTTGTACATGTAAAATGACATACCTGCAGGGCTCCAATGCTTGTGTGGCGCACAACTACAATTACTACAGTGCTCCGGTGCACCCGCCGATCAGGTTTCTGCTTTCTGTCGTGAGTCCCCACTTATGGGTAGTCCCCACTTATGGGTAGTGGGCAGGGCACACTGGTGGGACAGGACTGGGCACTTTAATTAAAATGACACATTGGAATGGCCTCTACGGAGCGCTGCTGCCTACACGTGCAACTGTCTCTCTGACAGTTTGTCTACTCCTCCAACGTGCGCAGGGGCTGTGGGGCATGGCAGCCTGGACAGACTCTGCCTCCACACCCAGGCTCAACCTCCGAGATGACAGAATCCAGTGTGGCTGCCCGTGCCCCCTGCAATGCACTCTGCGCATTGTGAACACAGACTGCAGTGCACAGAACACTGTGGGAATGCCGCACATCTATTAAAAGGAAGGCTTCAGTTCAGTCTCCATTCTAATTTAATTACTGTTAATTCATTTGCAAAGGTTTACAAAATCGGTACACCGTTGAAAACGAAACGGTATACCGTCATACCGTTTCATGCCTATTTGCTGGTGGACAAAGGAGAATCTGTTAATGGGAAAACCCTTCCACGATCCGGGGGTGCAAGCAGTAGTTGCAAAAGGTGCGTCAATCTCAGGGTGGGTGGGGGGCACATCCCCTTCATCACGCAGCACATGGTCTGTGGACTTGCATCACTGCACAGAACCATATCAACCTGCTGGAACATCTAGCAGCATTCAAGGCGTTTCAAGCTATCGAAGCACAGCTGACGAATCAGTCGGTACAGATCCTAACCGACCGCACCACTGCAATGCTCTACATCAACAAGCAGGGGGGCACACATTCTCCAAATCTGTCCAAACTAGCACAGAAAATATGGAAATGGCCCCTCGACAGGCGATGTTCCTAACTTCCCAACATGTTCCAGGGGAACTCAACGCCCTAGCAGACTCACTAAGCAGAGATCCCCCTACCAGAAGAACACGAATGGCGACTTGACACAAGTGTCATAGATGACATCTTCTCAGTGGGGTTACCCCACGCTAGAATTGTTCACTACAAAAGAAAACTAGCAATGCCCAGACTTCGCGTCCAGGTTTCCCCAACCAGACTCCAAGGGGAGGGCCCTTTGGATGAGTTGGTCAGTGAAATTTGCCTACGCTCCCCCACCCTCCTCTAATGAGCAGGTTGGTGAACAAGATTCACAGAGAACAGATGACTCTCATCCTAGTTGCTCCCATGTGCGCAAGACAACCATGGTATCCACATGTGTGCACACTGGTGATGTGCAATGCCATCAAACTCAAAATTTGCTGACCCAGCACAGGGGAATAACATTACACCCTCAGCCTCACTCAATGAACTTGGCAGCATGGCTCCTGAGGTCATAGAGCTTGGACATCTAAATCTACCACAAATGTGTATGGATATCCTCAAGGAGGCACATAAACCAAACACCAGACACTGTGGAAGAGATTTGTAAAAATCTAAACCCCATAGAATGCACTCCAACCCACATTCTTCAGTATATGCTCCACTTGCTAGGCCTAGGATTAGTATTTAACTCTATAAAGGTGCACCTGGCGGTTTGTTGGGGAGAATTCTCAGAAATGTGCTAATTCCCTTCTACCTTAGACCCCCAGCTCTTTAGTACTTTTAATTTTTAACCTGAAGAGACTTTTATTCCCCCAACTCTCTCGTGTATTTTTCTGTGATTTGGACTCTGTTTTTCTTTTGACTTTGGAATCTGACACACTCCATAGGCATCATCTTTACATTGTGGCAAAAAGCACCTTCAGTATAGTGGCACAGGGAAGTCGCTTGGATTTCCCAAAGCTTTAAATACCTTCTCTTGGTCAAACTAATGTTTCCAAGAGCAGCCAAGTCAAATTGACTTTACTTACATTTTGTAACTTTCTAGACCCAGCACACACTATCTCACAATCCTGGAGGGGTTACTTAGTATCCCCTTTTGTCTAGTTTCTCATGTAACCATTTTATGTTAGCCTTTCTACAATTCATGGCTGGTGGCAGTGGTTTACATTTTACTACCATTGTGTGTTTTTCCCGCGGGCTGCAATTGCAGCTGCAGTAAGACACCCATGGGTGCCCATTTTGTCAAAATGGCCCGGTCTTCTTTTTTCACCATTTCTTGTTGGAAAGGTCCTTGATATTTAATCTGCGCGCATAACCAGATTTGGTTCCTTTGTTCGTTTTGTCTTTGGCGGGATTCACAAGTGAAGCCTGTCTCTGTTTCCCGTATGTCTAGCAGGGGCAGGAAGTGAGGGAGGTGCCTGAAGCTCACTGTGGTTAGTCTCCTTGGTTACAGGAATGCACCCATGGGTAATTGGCTGGAGGGCTGTCCTCGGAGGACAGCCACCCTGATGTGTGATTGACAGCCGGGCTAAGAATGAATGGGAGAAACCTGCATAAAAGGGGAGTCTTTTTGGCTTGGAAGGCAGTCTCGACCACTGGATGAAGGAATCTGAAGAAGAACTTGGAAGAGATGCCTGCTGCAACTCCTGGACCGTTGGTTTGCCCGGTGAAGCCATGCTGCTGTGCTGAAGCTCTGAATTCACCTCAACTAGAGAAGACCTGCAAAGGACGAATTCTCCTCCTGGGTTGATGGGACCAATCAACCCCAAAACAAGCTCATCTGGAAATCCCCTTGGAGCTGGCTGTACTTCCATTGCTGCTGCAGGAACCAAAGTGCCAGGGAAAGGAACACCAGAATCGAGTGAGTGTCTTTGGACCCGAGCTCCAGGAACATCCTCCGGACTCCCAGGAAGTAGGACTGGCCAAGCCTGGGACACCTCAACAGACTGCTGGACCCCAGATGCGAAGTCCAAAGTTGTATCCGAGAACCCACATTGTTGCGATTTGCTAAAGACACGAGGGGCTGAAACCGCGAAGTGCTACTGAATTGAAGTTTGCCCATTGCTGCCGCCGACCGTCCCATGCGTCCTGTCCCCTTTCCTCCATACTGCCTGGGCGTCCCTTCCAAGGGACGGGAGACGGAACCTTTTTCACCAGAAAAAAACCTTCCCCTTTAAATTCAGAGGCGTGTGGGGGTGCGGCCCAGGTTGCGTGCGCTGCCCTGACTCCGCCTCCGGCGCCACACTCCAGTCCCCTTTTTCAGCATCGGCGGGAACAGGCTGAATTCACCAGCGCTCCTGGGTTTGGCTCTGGCCATGTAATTCACGCGCTGATACTTCATCTTTGTCTTATTTGTCTTTTTTTCCATTCAGGTACTCGGTCCTCAGGCGTTAAGCTCCTCCCCGGCGCATGTCGACTTCTAGAGGGTGCAGCAGGTGTCCATCCTGAAACGGGCTCTTCCCAACTTCAGACCCCCATGCCCTCTGCCTACGTTGCTTTGGCCCACCCCACGTTGGCAATCATGTTCGGCGTGTGACTCGCTGTCCTCGAAGGCGCTGAAGAACAGACTAGCCAGGTGAAGGGAGCTCTTCCAGAGGTCTCCTCCAGAGGATCTCATGAAGTTCGTGAAGCATTGGACCAGGCCCAAAGTTGGGCTGACATTCTTCATCACACCCTGCGAGGGAGAATCCTTCCCAGGGCCTCTCCCGCACGGGAGGGGACTGGTCAGGTCCTTCTACCAGCACGTGCACCGAGGCTGCTTCAGCTTCTGGCCTTCGGGTCGAGGGATCCTCCCGGTCGCAGTGTTGGGGGACCAGAAGGTTCTTTTAACAGGGCTCAACCCGGGGGAGGCTCTGCCCTAATACCGGAAATACGTCAGAGGGGGTGCCTAAATGCAGCTCTACTGACCCCTCGGTCGAGGGTGTCATACTTACTGGGTCTAGGCCCGAGGAGCAGGGTAGGCCTAGTGATCCACATGCTAGAGTCTTGGAGGAGGCCAGGCCGAGCAACACATGGCAGGCAGCTTGACAAAATGGCCCCAGCTCCAGAAAGAGGCACCTGTCCGACGCCATTCCAGGAATTTGGCGAATGAGTGTCAAGGTGGGACTGGCCTCAACCAGATACGTGGCCTAGAGTCTACCCCTGATTGGCGCAGGGCAGCTTTCCTTTGTGTCCATATGGGCAGGGTACGCAGCGGCTCCAGTAGCTCCCCGCTAACCCGTCGGCACCCCCTGCCACCTCTTTGTCGAGTGAGGAGGTGCTCTTAGAGAAGTTCCTCGGCCTCATGAAGTCACCTAAGATGGGAGTTATCATCAAAGACACCATCAGGGAAGTCCTTCCCGCAATGCTAGTGGCACCACAGATGAGACTGCCGATGCCCCGGTGCAGCTACCTTCTCTGGCTCCCCAGCCGACTCCACATGGGGCTCCATACCAGCTTCCGCCGCCAACTACTCCTCCTCCACAGGATACGGAGGATGATGATGAGGAGGATCCAGAGACGCCATCCTCAGCCAGGGCCTTCCACGAATGTCTTGCTGGTCTGGCGGAGTAGCTGGGCCTCCCCCAACCCGAGGTCGAGCAGTTGGCAGAGGTGGTTCTGGCTGAGGTTCTCACGCAACGCCCCTCTGCCAAATAGAGGATTCCTATGCAGACCGATGTAGTCTCCCTGGCCAAGAAGGGCTGGCTCAAACCCCACTCTGCCCAGCCGCTCAATCGACGCCTGGACGCCAAGTACAGGCAGGTGGAGGGGAATGCACTCTTGCTTTCGGCCCATCCTCAGCCACACTCTTTGGTGATCGCTGTGGCATCCCTATACTTCAAGCCCCAGTCGTCCTCCGCCTCTTCCTCTGCGGCACTGCTAGGCAAGGAGGAGAAGATCTTGGAGGCGTATGGCAAGAAACTCTATTCCTATGCCTCTTTACATCTACGTCAAGCCAACGCCGATGCCATGCTGACAGCAGCCAACCAAAGATTATGACGGGAAATTGCGGAATTCCTCCCGGAACTCCGCACCCAGGGCCAATCACGATTTAAGGCGGGGCTAGCTGAAGCCAAGCTGGTGGCGCATGACCTCATGGAATCCACAGTGGCTCATATTGATACCTCAGGCCGTGCCATCTGTATTGCCATGGACATGAGAAGAACAGCCTGGCTCCGGGCAACAAAATTCGACCCGGATCTCCAGGAACACATACTAGATCTACCGTTCGATGGGGGAGGAGGGGACCTCTTCCACTCCTCTACGGATGAAGAGCTGGACAAGAAGAAAAAAAGCTCAGAAACAGCTAAGTCTTTATCCATCCTTACAAAGACCACGCCCAAATCGTATACCCAATCTTCACAGCGCTCAGAAAGGGGTTCCGCGGCTTCCAGGAATGCAGATCCAGTGCCGGCGCAAGCAAAAATAAGGGGGGGAGGGGGAGTAAGGGCTTTTTCCAGTCCCTCTCCTCTGCAACAGCCTCAGAGAAAGAAAGCATGACGCACCCCATCGGGTCCACCTGTCTCCGGTTGGGGGGGGGGGGGGGGCAGGCTTGCTCTCCATGTACATTTCTGGTGCCAGAATTTCGCGGACCCCTGGATCCTATCGGCAGTATCCACAGGGTACTGCCCTCCTATGCCAGCCTCTCTTCCCTCAAGTTGGGACAGCAAATCTTTTGGCGAAGATCCGGTCGTTCGTTGAGAGCCGGGCAGTGGTGGAAGTCCCAGCCTGCCAGCGAGGCTTTGGCTTTTACTCCAGGATTTTCACCATTCAGAAGAAGAACCAGGCGTGCCTGATGGTTGTGCTGGACCTTTCCACCCTCAACCTCTCCTTACCCCTGCAAAAATTAAAGATGGTTACGCCAGCTTTCATAGCAGAGACATTGGAGAAGAGAGACGGGATTTGCTCTCTGGATCTGAACGACGCGTACCTACGCGTCCTGATTTGGCAGCCCCATCATTCTTTCCTACGGTTCAGGATTATGGGCTACCATTTTCAATACAAGGTCCTTCCTTTTGGCCTCAACTCGCCCCCAAGGTCTTTAACAGACTCATGAATGCCGTGGCAGCCCTCCTCAGGGCCTCTACATCTACCCATGCCTCGACGACTGGCTCGTCAGGGCTACATCTCCGGAAGCGGTTCACCACTCTTCCCATGCCCTTATGAACACACAGCACGATCTGGGCTTCTCGCTCCACCTCAAGAAGTCACAGCTTCACAGCTGCAGCCTCCGCAGACTGACATTCCTGGGCCTCATCTGGGACACATGCTCTGAGAAGGTTTTTCTGTCGGAGGAAAAAATCTCGGCCATCAAGAGGGCCACCAACCACTTCCTCAGCAGGGAGGTGACCTCGGCATTGTGGTACCAACATCTCCTGGGTCTTCTAGCAGCAGTCCTATTAACCGTTCCACACACGAGACTAAAGATGAGGAGGATTCAGCTGCACTTTGCGGCCTCATGGAACCATGAGCGTGGCTGTCAACCCGAGATGATCAACTTTCTGCCATCTCTCGCCCCGGACCTGACTTGGTGGTCCAGAAACTGCAACCTGCAGATGGGCAAGCCCTTCCGGCCGCCCACTCTGCAGGCCACCATCACCAGATTCCTCGCTCGCGGGCAGGGGTGCCACCCTAGATCTCTTGGTCCACGGCACCTGGACTTGACAGGGACAGTAATACCACATCAATTGGCTAGAGCTGAACGCCATATGGCTGGCCATCATGGCATTCCTACCACTTCTCAGGGGCAAGGTTGTCCTCATCCAGATGGACAACTCGACCAGCATGTACTACGTCAACAAGCAGGGAGGCAACAGATCCCCCACCTCTGTGCAGACTGCGATCAGCATGTGGGAGTGGGCCCTGGAAAACATTTACCTTACGGCAGTCCAGCTCCCGGGAGAATCCAACCTAGAAGCGGACAGGCTCAGCGGTCTGGGAGCGGACAATTAGGAGTAGCCTTGTTATTCAGGAGATTTTCAACAGGTGGAGGGTCACCTCCACGTGAATCTCTTTGCCATCTGGCACAACAAGAAGTGTCCCCAGTTCGCATCCTGGCAAGGTCAGGGCGACACATTTCACCTCCAGTGGACGGCATGAAAGCCTACGTCTTTCCGCTCACTTCCCTGATCCACAGGGTAATTTGCAATATCAAGGAGTCTCGCCGAAACTCATCATTCTAATAGCTCCATGGTGGCCATCCAGGCCATGGTTTTCGGAGCTGCTCAGTCTCTCGGAGGTGCCCCCCGATTCACCTCCTGACTGGCCCAGCAAATCTTCTGGCACAGAAGGGGGGCAGTCATCCACCCTGCGCCAGGGAAACTAGCCCTCACAGCGTGGTACCTGAGCAGGTAATGCTTTGGCACCTTTGCCTCTCACGGGCCAAATTGGAGATCATACACGGTGCCAGAAGCAAAGCTACCAGGGCCCAGTACAAAAGCAAATGGTCCAGATTCTGCCACTGGGCAGACTCCAAGGGAATCAACCCCTTTGCGTGCACTTTGGGCGGCATGCTCTCCTTTTCGGCCCACCTCGCTCATTCAGGCGTCCAGGTAGATACCTGCCACACATACCTTGCAGCCATTGGGGTTTACAAGAACTCGGAGGAGGGCATTTTCTCCTCCTCCAACCCTATCGTCAAACATCTGGCAGGTCTCGCAAGGCTCTACCCGCCCGTCAAGAGACGGCACCCGGTGTGGAACCTTAACATAGTCTGCACTAGCGCACAAACCGTTCGAGCCAATGGCGTCCGTGGACATCAGGCTGGTCACCATCAAGACGGCCTTACTAGTCGGCCTTACCTCGGCTCAGAGTAAGCGAGATCCAGGCGCTGGTCGCCTCTGAGCCATATACCACCTTTCACAAGGACAAGTTAGTCCTGCGGACTTGCCCCACATTTCTGCCCAAGGTTCCGTCTGCTTTCCACTTGAACAAGGACATAGTCCTTCCTACATTTTTCCACGATCCCATTGGCGAAGCACAGAGTGCTGCACTGCCTGGATATGAAGCGTGCCCTGAAATTCTACTTGTACAGGACCAAGGGCTTCTGCAAATCGGACGCCCCGTTTGTCACCTTCGGAGGATCAAGCCCGGCTATCGGGCCTCTAAGGCTTCCATATCCCGCTGGATGGTCTCTGCCATGAAAGAAGCGTACGAGGGCCAGCACAAGCCGCTCCCGGCCAACATGCATGCCCATGCAGTCGGGGCCAAGGCAACGGCCATCGCATTCCACCGCCATGTCCCTTGACAAGTTATAAGCAGGGCGGCTACTTGGGCCTCTCCCTCGGCTTTCTGCAAGCACTACTGTTTGGATGCCGGCTCTAGATCTGAAGTGGCTTTCGAACATGTGGTACTCGGGAACCTTTTTGCTTAAGGAGAGTTTCCTCTCCACCCTGGGGCTACAATCGGTTGTAATCGCCCATGCAGTATGGAGGAAAGGGGACAGGACGTAAGAGTAATTAAAAGTTACTCACCTTAGTGACTAACTACTCTTAGTCCATAGTCCCCTTTCCTCCATACGTCCCACCAATCTCCCCCCAAATACTGATGTCATTAAGCAATGTTAAATCTATTGTCGACGCGTCAATGGGGACTGAGGTGTGGCACTGGAGGGCGTAGTCGGGGCAGCTGATGCTCCTTGGGCCGCACCCCCGCGTGCCTCTAAATTTAAAGGGGAAGGTGTTGTTTTCTGGTGAAAAAGGTTCCGTCTCCCGTCCCTTGGAAGGGACGCCCATGCAGTATGGAGGAAAGTTGACTATGGACTAAGAGTACATTAGTCACTAGGGTGAGTTACTTATAATTTGTAGTGCAGGAATCCCCAGACGTCGCCCCTCTTGTCCCCACGACTGAGGCCCAGGAACAACACGATCTGCAGACCTACACAGGAACAGAAGCCAGCTGCAAGCATTTCTTCTAACCAAAGGTACTGTAAAAATAAAGGGACTTACCTCTTGTTGTGTAGCCTTGCTTGTTCTCAGTTGAGACTTGTCTTGGTTGCTTTTGCAGAGTTGCTTGAAGCTTTGCCCTTCACAAGCCTCCGAGCTTGTGGCCCTACAGTGATTCTATTTTCTCTACAAAGACTTCTAAAGATTGTGCAAGACTTTCTACTTACCTGCAAGAAGTGCTTCAGCTCACCTAGACTTTTTCTCAACTAACATTGGTCGGCCTGGCTCCCTGAAAGACGCTTCTTACCTCTGACTTTGTGCTTTACCTTTTCTCCAGGAAAATTTACTTTGCATTGCGGGGTTAAAAAGTACTTACCTGCTTCAGAATGTGTTTAACCTGTGTCTTATTTGTCTTATTCCCAAACCCTTTTCTTTGACACCAAACTCAGTATTTCTCAAAATGTACCAGTAATATATTGATGTCCACAGTGTCCTAGGTATTTGTCACCTCAGGCTGTAGGAACTGTGTGCCATCCCAAATGGGTACTTGTGATTTTGAGAAACTAAGTGTGTATTTGTGTGTTGCTTCTATATTACGCCCTTCTGCAGAAGGCATGGCTTATTAAACGGACTGTTAAGAAAATTAATAATTGTTTAATCAAGAAACCTTGAGTTCCTATTGCCAGGAGGTCAAGGTTGCTGTAGTCTTCCAAAGGTTACTGCACACAATCTTACCTAACACGGGTTTATAAGCTCACACCACCTCTCGCAAAAAGGTATCGTGGTGGAAGGTTCCCATCATTAAGGCATTTATGGAGGGAGTAAAGCGACTCCACCCTCCTATTTCAAACCCACCGCCAGGCTGGGATCTCAATGTAGTATTTGCAAAGCTCATGGAATCCCCCGAACCCCCTTTGAGCCTATGCATAAGTCGAGCCTTAAACACCTCACATATAAGACTGCCTTCTTGGTGGCTATTACATCCATAAGTAGAGTTGGTGAACTTTCGGCATTGTCGATGTAGGACCCATTCTTTTTCATCCACAAGGACAAATTGGTTTTACAAACTCACTGTAGGTTTTCACCTAAATTAATTTCCAAATGTCACTGAAACAAATCCATTGAGCTACCGCCCTTCTTTCAGAACCTTTGTTGAGAGAACCCCATACACTAGATGTAATGAGGGCAGTCCTTTACTATGTAAACAAGACCAGACCGCTCAGGAAAACAGACCAACTGTTTGCCTCCGTAGCACCAGTTAGAGACTGACTACATTTCCAAGAATACCATCTCCAGATGGTTAGTCAGATGCATACATCTGTTACTCGTTATGAAGCAGAACACTCATTCACACCAAGAGCTCACTCCACAAGGGGTACAGGAGCTACTTTGGCTTTTATCGCAAATGTCCCGGTGGATACCATTTGTAAAGCAGCTACATGGAGCTCAGTATACACTTTCACTCAGCACTTCTGCATTGACACTCATTCTAAAGCAGATACGCAGGTGGGACAGGCGATTCTAAAACCTCCATTTGCCGCTACACCTTCTCACAACCCACCATCTTCTAACACTGCTTGCCAATCTATGCATAGCATGTGATCTAAGCAGATTCCACAAGCCTCAGAAGGGATACATTGCTCACCATAATCGTATTTCGAATGGATTGTGTCCTCCCACGTATTCCTTATCTTTGATATTTCCCAATATCCAGCTGGTTGCTTCGTAAAAAAGAATTTCCCAGTCCAGGGCGCTGTGCGTCTATGCCTGTCGAGTCAATGTCCATCGGAGGCCTCCGTGCGGATATCAACATCATTGCACGTATAAGTAGTACACGCTGCGTCCATTGTTCAATTCCATTTTTTTCCGCGCTTCACAGCTTTGGGAACGCAACGCTCTGTTCAGTGAGAATCTCTGCTAGACGAATATGGCTTCATCATCGGCTCTATCGACGCCCCGGTTTTAAAAAATGCGGAGACTGTGGGGCAAAGATGTCTGACTTATCCACACAGGTTCTGTTTGTGGTGCCTTGGGGCGGAGCATCCTTGCTCTGAATGCGACAAGTGCATGTCCATGAGGGCCAAGACCTTGAGGGAGCGCAGAGGGAAGCTCTAGAGAGGTAGGCCACAAAAGTCAATTACCCCCTCTAAACGTACTTCAGACGAGTCGAGGCCTTCGTCTCCTCGTCACAAAAAACACTCCTGGTCACGCTCTTGAAGTGGATCACATCATTCTTCCATTTCGAAACACAGTGAGAAAAGGCACCACAGGTCCCCGTCCACCTCATCCTCCATTTCTCCTGATAGGGTTACTTGTCCAACAAAAAACAATTCCCCCTGCTTAGTGGGAGGAAATTCGCAAAATAATGTTAAACGTGTTCGAAAAGGCGGCCTTGCCCCCCTCGAAGACACCTAGAGGTGATACCCCTAAAATAAAACACAGAAGCCGTGAGTCGACCTCGGCTGGGGAGACTCCTCGAGAGTGTGAAAATCCCTTGACTCAAGAAAAAGCCTCTGTGATGCACAAAGTCATCAGTATCGACTCATACGGTTAAGTCGAAGATTAAAGTTTGGAGAAGCTGCAAACTTCCAAGGCGGCAGCCAAATCCCTTGGAGCTGTGATGAGGCAAACACCAAACCGCCCCACAGGTGCGCCTTGGAGGGGTAGGTCCTTTTGCTGCTATTCCACATTCGGAAAATGCAGAGGACAGCCAGCTCAAAGAGGCCAGAGTAGTTTCCCCTGTGGTGGATGAGAAAGACACTAAGACTGCAGCAGCAGGTACTGCTTTGCCCTCAGCATCTGCGTCAGCCACCCCAAAACCTCTGAGGTCTTCCATCACAAAACATTGGTAGGAGGCAGATTAACTCAACCTCTGACAGAATGGCAGGCTATTACTTCAGTTGCTTGGGTATTGAGACAATTGCCCAAGGTTACTGTCTGCCTTTCCTACAAACATCTGTCATCCAGTGGGAGACAACTCTTTGAAGATTCCGGATCCGCTCCTTGGGCAGGAGATTTTAACCCTTCTAGAGAAAGGTGCTATAGAGCGAGGAACAAGGGTTGGTACTCCCCGTATTTTCTAATACCGAAAAGAGATGGAGGATTGAGACCCATCTTGGACTTAGACTTCAACAAGTTCCTCAGGAAGGACAAGTTCAAGATGGTGACCCTTTCTCAAATCCTTCAGGCCCTCCGGCTTCAGGATTGGTTATCATTGGACCTTCAGGATGCTTACTTGAATGTGCCTATCCATCACAAGCACAGGGTACCTGAGGTTCGCCATTGGCAACTTGCACTATGAGTTTCGGGTTCTGCCATTTGGGCTAACCTCCGCCCGAGGGTTTTCACCAAGTTAATGGTGGTTGTGGCAGCGTGAACTGGATGATCTCCAGACGGCCCTTGAGTAGAAGTAGCAGTACCCTCGAGATAGATGGGGATGCAGATTCATCCTCATGCATCAAATAATTAGGTCAACTCAATAGTTTGCCAAAGTGAGTCCGTTTTAATGACAAGTTCATAAAACGCGGAGTACAACGAACATCAGCAATCGCTCGATCTTCTAGCTCTTTACATTTAGGAAAGAAAAAAAAATTATAGCAAAAACTCATCATTGCTGACGTACAACCTGCGCATGTATTAACGTTATCCTACGTGGCAATCTTAAAAACCTATCATGCAATGTGATTGGTTATAGGAAGGTAACTTAACATAGGTACTATACCCATATATGTTAACAGGGAGAGGGGATTGGATAATGTCAAGTGGGGCAACTAAGCCCTCCCTCCAAAATTGCCACTATGAATGTCACTAAAAGTACGATGTCCCATTGGCTGTACTCACTATAGGACCCTAGATTACATGGTTCACTGAGATTGGGTTGGCATCAACCCCACTCATACTTTTCGACCTATGTCTAGCAGCATGCAGAAAGAACATCCAGGTGCAGAGAAGCGCGTCTGCTACCCAGCTTCCCACCAATTATGCTACAATCAATTATCACCTCAGTAGTCATGTGTCAAGTACTGCTTTGTAATTTGGCCTTGAGTCTGCTCTGTGAACTTTCAAGGGGTATGGGCATGGCAGGGATCCATGCGTAGGTGTGATAGTTTCACCCTTCCAGCCTGCCTTTGTCACGTGACTGGACACCGTGAAATCTGCTGTTCTGTGTCTTTTCGTATATTTGATTTAATTCTACCAGTTCTCTGACGTCTGAGGCTTATCTTGACCTTTCTGAACAGGATCCCCTGTTCACTTCTTTCCTTAATTGTATTCAATGTCAGCCTATTCCAGCCAGATAAGACCTTGGCTTCTTGGCATAGTCATCCTTTGGCTGAGTTTTATTCTGTCTTTATTCTAGATTTTCTTGCTGCGACGCACTCCATCTGAGGCCTTTCGTAACCTTTGTTCAATTCTGCTCAAATGTGTAGTGGACTTACATTCATACTTAAAGTGCTTTTTGAGGATTATACTTGTAAACGTTGGTGCTTGCCGCAATCTATCGACTATTTAGCATAAGCAAGCTTCACAATTTCTTTGTCTCTTGCAGTTACTTGCATCTGTACACGTTTAAACTAATTGTCTTCATCATGTATGTGGCATAAGTTTCTTCATCTTGACATCAACTCCTTCCCCTTGGGTTCAAGATGTCACTTATCCATGGTATCTTCTCTATATTTAGTCTCTCGTCAGTGTTCTCTGGTCATTATATCTCTGTGCGTCAGTCCAATTTATTATGACGTCGCCATTCATCTTCCTTCATTATCTTCTTTGCTTCTTCGGGTATTTTATTCAAACAACCGTCGTATTGTTTAGAATGTAGGTATGGCTTTTTTTAAAGGATACCTTGCTGTCCAGGTTTTTAGGTGTCAGTATATTAATAGGTGCTGTTAGTCTGATGGGTACTGGGCAGAGCCCATGTGCTGCTCTCTGCTGATTTAATTGCTCGTCATACATCGCATACTTTGGTGTGAACTCTATAGGTAATGGGAGGGGGGGCAACTGGAGTGGGGACTATACTCTTCCTCTTCAAGCAAGTCTTAGGAGAGGGGGATTCATGTCTTCCCCTACCTAGACGATTGGTTGATCAGGCCAATTCCCCGGAAAAAGCCCTAAATCTAAATTACATGTGCCACTCCCTCCACAGACTGGGCTTCTACCTCAACTTCAAGAGGTCCCACATACCATCACAAAGGCTCCAGTTCATCAGAGCTGTCCCGGATACAAGCCTGGGAAAAGCCTCGCCACCAGAGGTGGGGGCTCAAGACATTCTACAGATGGTGACAAAGTTCCAGAATGCCCAACATCTTCTGGCCTTTGACTTTCTGGGTTGCTTGGCCTCATGGCACCCTGCATTTTTCTGGTGCCAGAGGCTCGCCTGAGAATGAGATCCCTTCAATGGGCTCTCAGGAACCAATGGTCTCAGTTATCGGGAAGGATGTCAGATCTTCTACAAATCCCACAGTCGTGCTGGACCTTCAGTGGTGGACCTGTCGAGAGAACATCTTGAGGGGAGGACATCTTGAGGAGAACCTTTTCGGCAACCATGGCCAGAGATGACAGTAGTGACGGATGCCTCACTCATGAGGTGGGGAGCTCATACCAACGATTTGATGATCAGCGGTCGTTAGTCTCAATCGGAGTCCAAACTACATATCCACCTTTTTGGAGCGATGAGCAATCAGACTAGCGCTGAAGGCTTTCCTACTATCGGTACGGGGAAAAGAATGCCCTGATAATGACGGACAACACAGTGACCATGTACTACATCAACAAAACGGGTGATTTAGGGTCACTGCCACTGTGTAGAGAGGCGAATGCAGCTCTGGTATTGGGCAATACAAGAAGGAATCTCTTGATCGGTAGTGCACCTAGCTGGAGAGAAATAACACAAAGCGGATGCTCTGAGCAGGCAGAGTGCAGTCTCTCACGAGTGGTAACTAGCTCAGGAAGTCCTTCAGGAGATCTTCACCCTTTGGGGAACGCCAAGTGGATCTGTTCACGACCAGTGCCAACAGGAAGTGCGAACTGTACTGCTCCAGGGAATTTCCCCAGAGAGGCGCACTTGTGGTGGACTGGGAATTTCCACTCCTCCACATTTCCTCCAGTCCCGGTGATTCCTCATGTAGTAAGGAGGTTCAGGAAAACCTGGTACCCGGACGTTCTAGACGTGCCCATCTGACCTCTGATTCGTCTTCCACAAAGAGAGCATCTACTCTTGTGACAGGAGGGTCTGGTTCTCCATCCGGATATCAGGACTCTCAGCCTTCATGCATCGTTTCTGAGAGGCTGAGATGCAAAGATTGGGACCCCCTGGATGACGTGATGGAGGTATTGCTTTCGGCCATAAGGCCAGCAACAAAATCTTATATTGCTGCCGATGGAATACGTTCTGCAGCTAGTGTACAGACAAGAATGTTGACCATTTTTCATGCAATACACTGATGGGGTTTTCTTTTCTGTTACACTTAGAAAATCTGGGACTCCAGATTGGTACAATCAAAGGTTACCTCGCAGCACTTCAAGCGTACTGCCGAGGAAGTCTCCTACTTTAAAATACCTCTGGTAATACAATTTTTGAAGGGGCTAACTAATGTTTAAAAACTCCCTTTCAGGCGCCCCTCTCGGATCTAAATGTAGTGTTAAAACTTTTCATGGGTACTCCCTTTGAACCTCTTCATTTGTGCCCATTTAGATTACTTACCTTCAAAACAGTCTTTTTGGTGGCAATAACATCTGCCTGAAGGGTGAGCGAGTTACAGGCCTTGTCTTGCAAACCTCCTCACACTGTCTTCCTCAAGGACAGAGTAGTGTTAAGTGAAGCCTAATTTCCTTCCCAAGGTAGTATCTGAGTTCCACATTACTCAGAGGATAACTCTACCTTCTTTCTATCCTCCTCCGCATCGAAGGAGGAGGAAAGGCTGCACAGACTCGATCCAAAGCATTCCTTGAGTTTTTACATTAGCAGTCTTGCTAACCTGAGACAAACTGAACAATTATCCGTGGGTTACACAGGTCATAAATTGGGTCTAGCCATCACCAAAGAAACCATTTCTAGGTGGTTCATTTTAACCATTGTGGAATGTTCTAAATGGGCCGGTAAAGACCCTCACCACATAAGAGACAATTCAACCATGGGTATCGCAGCTTTGACAGCTCTTCAGAGAGTTCCATTAAAGGATATTTGTGCGGCTGCCACATGGTCGTCTGCACACACCTTTACAAAATTCTATAGCCTGGATTCCTCCACTAGCCAAAAATCAACATTCGGAAAGGCAGTATTGCACTCTGTGCACACGTACTCTATTTTTTACTCCCCCCCACCCCCTCCTGATTAGATTACTGCTCTGGGAGAGTATCAAAGATCAAGAATACGTGGGAGGACACAATCCATTTGAAGAACAAGTTACTTACCCCATGTAACATTGTTTTGATTGGATGCTCCTCCCACGTGTTCATTATCGCCCCTCCCTACCTACCCCGCATAAAACTTCCCTTGTGATTAGTCTGCGTTCCCTCAAGGGTACTAACTGTCTAACTTAAGACGCTCCTTAGCTTCAAAATTGAACTGATCAACGGATGCTGCATGCGCTACTTATACCTGCGATGATGTTGATATCGGCACAGAAGCCTCCGAGGGACATCGACTCGTCAGGCATCGACGCACAGCTCCCTCAACTGGAAAATGTGTTTTTCCGAAGCATCAAGCTAGATATTGGGAAATTTCGAAGATGAGGAATACGTGGGAGGAACATCCATTTGCAAGACAGTTACCAGGGGTAGGTAACTTGTATTTCTGATGCTTGTATCGGCTTAGATTCACATGGGCCTACGCTACCTCCCCTTGGAAAGAAGGTGCATAGATGTTTATCTGATATATATCTGCTTTAATACACCTGTACTCAAGCTACATTACATGCTACATCATGTCACAAACAAAATCTGAGGGACCTTGACACGTGAAGGACCATGGGTACAGTGGATGTCACACTAGGGATAGTATTACTGGCACGTCTGGTCGACGTCCCTGTTCGAGTTTAGAAAATAACTGTAATACTCAGCAGCTTCCACTAGATGTCGGCCTATGCATAGCATGTGAATCTAAGGTTCCAGGAGTTGGGAAAGGGACGCTACCTCAGGCTGCCTGTGGAAAGGTGAGTGGCCCTCGGGGGACACATATGCGTAAAAGTGGATGGATGCGCTAGGGGCCACCGGTAACGGTTGCAAGTACTCACCGACCCCGGCGATCTCCAAACCAAACTTCGGCAGTCAAGTCCACTTCGGTTGCAGGCTCAAATGCGTCAGTTGTGCGGCTCTGCGGCTTTCAGCGGCAAAGTTACAGCGATGATTCGCTGGCGGGACAGTGACGATTTCTCCGCTCCTGGTGAAGGGATCAGGCCAGTTTCACTGTAGCAGACTTCTGGGCACTGAGGGGAACAGCAGACTGGCACCTGCAAAGTTCGTCATCACAGCTGGGCGACACGGTAACCATGTGTACTCTGGTTTGGGCTCTTTATTCCTGACCTGGGAATGCCAATTGTACGAAATTCGGTGTGAGAGTGTCGTCATGAACACAGAGGCTGCGATCTACCAGGTTTCCATTGTCAACTTGAAACATCAGCGCTTTCAGAGCAAAGGTCCTGCGCAAGCTGATCAGTTCTCTGGTTGGCCCAGGAACACTTCTGAAGAGGCTTTCTTGCAGGTTTAGATGAAGGTGCTGTGATTAGTTGATCCCACTATTCAAATGGGTCGAAGCGCCTTTGTAGACAACCTAGTTCGAACAAATGCCGAGAGGTCCAGCCGGACAGCAGCAGTCTCGGGGTGGCAATCCTTCTAGCAGGTCACCAGCACCTCGACTCGGCTTCTTAGTTTCAGGATACTTGGATCCTATCCTAGGTTCAGTGAGAACTCAAGCGATCAACCTGGTATGGGTGTTTGGAGCCTTCTTTTATCCAGAATCTCCTACATGCCAAAACGAAGAGGACACAATGCGAGATCTGCTCACATAAATGCGCACCAAACGTTGATCAATCGCAGATTATTTCTAAGATGCCTTGAGATCAGAAGACGAAGCTAGTGAATACGACAAAAGCACTCAAGAACTTTCACAGCTGTCAGTCTATGAGGATGAAGACTAAGGTGAAAGCCCACGACCACAGTGGAAGATTCTTGGCTTCCCCACCATACTTGAAAGGAGAGACCATTCACGAAAAATATACGTGAATGATATAAAAATACCTTTCATGACTTTAAGTGAAAAATGTAAAAGCAAAAATACTGCTCCAACTGACTTGGTTGATTGTAAAAACATATTAGGCTCACTCATAACACAGCCTAAAAATGCCACGAAACGAAGGAAAGATCCTTTCATGAACAATGGAAACTCGAGATGGATAAAAACGGTGATCAAAACATTAAAAACAGTAACCTTTTGATCCTGAAATAAAATTAGGAAGGGTCACACATGTAAAGGATGGACTCATATTAAATTGGTTGACTATAATGAAATGATTACAGTATATTCCATCACTGCGTTCAATATGATCAAAAGATATACACACAGTAAGCTTTCCCACCGAAAACAAAAGCTATCAGGTGGTACTGACATAGACCTCAACGGCAACTGCAAAATTAAGGCTAGAAGCGATGATGAATTCAATGCTTTGGGATTCATCGTCAAGGGCTGTGGAGCGCCAGATGCGAGTGAGATAATCGGACAATTTCAAGATGAGACCCTGGGTGCATCTGTGGAATCTGACAATTGACAAAGATTCAAGCACCATCAACCCTGCAATGCGTGCAAAAGAAATACATTCGATTGGCCAGGAAGATGAGGAAGCGATAACGGGGGTCCTGCGGGACAAAGCAACTTTGAATAAGATCAAAATTACCTTCAAGGGCAGAAACTTGCGCAAAGTACAAAATGACATCAACAGAAACCAGCCAGAAGATCAGTAAGAATGGAACTGGGCATCCAAATCATTGGCGAAACAGATGAAAACCTAGGCTGCGATAAAGACCGTTCCTGCTATATGGAAAATTGGTAACTGGAATACTAGGGGTTTTAGGCACCTATTCAATGAAAAACAGGAGTGCCTAGACGATCTTGAAATAATATGCATCCAAGAATCGTGGCTAACTGAACCGCCACTGTTAGACGGATACATAGTGCTATTAAACCCGGCGAAAGGAGGTCCACGTGGAAGACCCTCTGCCGGCCTACTAACGATGTTGAGAAATGGTAAAAATCATGTCTATACTAGAATCCATAAATCCAAACACATGTATCCAAACGACGATAATTGAGTTATCAAACCACACTGGAAAAAAAGAACCGCCTCCTGCTGATAAACGTGTATTGGAAGCCAACAGACTAGGAAGATGCCATCTTCATGGACCAAATAACCGAGTGGCTTGATCGGTTCTCTGAAAAATACCCAAATATACAAACCATTATTTGCAGAGATCTAAAAGCAAACTGCTTTGAAGATGACTGGGCAGAAGAAAAGTCTAAATCGAAATATAAGACTAGAAAAAGCCTCAGAGGGACCATCTTGATGGGAGAAATGGATTACAGAGGAATCCACAGACTAAATGGCAATATAAGAGGAGATGTTCCACCACTCCATACCTGGTCAAATGGGACGACGTCAGCAACACTTGACTACATCTTTGCATCTGGAAACCTGCTAGATAAGATTCTAAGCTTTTAAGTTGAAAGTACTGGTCATAGCGACCATAACCCAGTAGTAGCTACAATAGAAAGAAAAGCAAATTGAAATGACCTAAAAACCCTATGGAGGGAGAAGCTACAACTGAAATCGGCCGAAATAGATTGAGAATAAGCACTAAAGATGTGCCAGAGCTGACAATGGATCTAAAAGGATGGCAAACCAGAGAAACAAACTGAGCAGATTTCATCCAGATAGTGACAGCGTACAAGGAAAGGCAGACTCAAATCCCAAGACCAAATTTCAAGGCGATTCATGTATATGACAAAAGTAGCAGAACAAAAAAACAATTGAGGAAAGACTTGCGGGGCTGCTGAAAACTTCAGGGGTACGGGTAAAAAAGGAGGCCATACGAAAAAGGAAACAGCGTTATAAAAATTGGCAAAAGTCACATAAAGCAATACTCTTACAGAATGATGCGGATGACCTGTTAAGAGCAATAAGAAGCACAAATAGCAGAAATCTCTGGCAGTTGCTAAATGGAGAAAAAGGGGGAAAAAGATCTGTTTGATAAATCCAATCGCAGAAGATGTGTGGATAAACCACTTCAAAAACCTGTTTGATAGTAAAAAGAGCGAAGAACTACTAACTGAAGTCAAAAACATCACAGAACCTTGGAACATATTGTTTGAACAAAATCTCAGCAAAAAGCAAGTGCATCACGAGCACCGGGGCCAGATGGCATTTCCAATGAGGTCTTAAAAGAAAATCCAAAGCTATGGGCAGAATTTTGTGAAACGCTGTTTGAAAGAATAGTGAAAATAGGAAAAGTGCCCGACACCTGGAAGGGCACTATTGTGATCCCCATTTTTAAAAAGTGGAATAGAACGCTACCAACGTACTACCGCCCAATCGGTCTGCTTGACTGCATTGGGGAAATATTTGCCAGTCTAAGAGTCAATCGCCTACGATGTCAGTCTGGATTTGTGGAACTAGTTGGATGTAGTCTTAATCTGTTTCTAATAAGCATACTAAAAAAACGAGCAGTACAAAATAAGGGAAAGATCTACATGGCCAGTATAGACCCGATCTACGTGATCCGACCGCGGCTGATTTTGCAGTGGCCGGAAAGTTAGCATGAGAAAGGTGCAAACTACCAAAAGTTTGCAGCTTTCTCATGCGAACACACATACATAACCACACCACACCCTCACCCACACCCCCAACCTAAACAAACCCCGCTTCTTCACCCTGGGTCCCTGCAGCGCCAGTTCCCTTTCACTTCCGTGATCGGGAACCGGCGCCGCAGGGTCCTTTCCTTTTTGGTACAGAAGTCTGCAGGGGGGGTGACCCCTCAACCCCGCTCTTTATACTATAAAGTATAGTGAGAGGGGCGATGCGGGGGGACACCCCAGCTTTTTTTTTTTTTTTTTTTTTACAATTCTACCACCAAATGATCGAACTTTTGGTGTTCGAACCTTAGGTGGTAGCATTTTCAGAACTTTTGGTTCATGCGATAGACCTACAGCAGGCCTTTGATAGTATTGATCGAGATAAGTTGTGGAACAAGCTCGATGTAGATGGCTGCCCTAAGGACTTACTAAGAGAAATTAAAGAACTCTATTCGGACAGGACTATGATGGTGAAATTAGATCAAAGTGGCAACCTGTCAAGAAAAATTGAAACAAAAAAAAGGATAGAAGCCAGGATGCCCTTTGGCGGAAACATTATTTAGTTACTGTATCGAAGACATGAAAAACATCCTGGATACAAAGACTTTGTTTCCACCGAAAATAAATGGCAGTGAAGTGGGCAGATTGCTCTTCCCGACGATGTAATACTCCTGGACCAAACAAAGATCTGCCTCCACAGGTCTTTAAATTTGCTTGGAAAATACGTGGCAAGCAAAGACCTGAAAATTAAACCCAGCCAAATCAGAAATGATGGTCCTTGGAGAGCAAAAACAGAAAAATGCACAAAATTAAAGATGGACATTAGATGGCAAACAACTGAATCCAGTAAAAAAGCTAAAATACCTAGGAGTAGAATTGAGCAAACAAAAAAGCAAAAGCCTGGATTGACTATCTGAGAATGAAGGCAAAGAGACTCGCAGGCCAGGGTTCGATCATCAACAGAAAATATGGCAATTTTTCACTGCAACCCATTATTGCCTACTATAGACAAAAAGTGGCCTCTGCCCTGATTTATGGAGGAGAAACCTGCCTCGGAATAAAACCAGAGACGTGGAACCTCGTTGAGGGCCAGTTTTGGAAACCCGTATTAAGGCTCGCTAAATCGATTTCAATAGTAGTGATCCGCCACGAACTTGGATTAATATTGCTCCAGGCGCAGGTAGCTCAGAACAGCATGAGGCTTTACCGAAAGGCAATAGTAATATTTTGCCCCCTACAATTTAAAATTCTAAAACTGCATGAGCCTGCAACCAAAGAGCATACATTGGACAAATGGAAAACTGAATGTGATGCGGCCTTGAAAGAGCTAGGAAACGCAACAAAAACACTGAACAATCCAATGTTGTTAAAAAGAAACCTGTGGGCCAGGGATTGGCAGAAAAGTGAAGAAGCAAGAGCAAAATCTAAAACCCACACACTAATAAATTCGGACTGGGGACTTCTGAATGTGCAAAAGATATACTTAAAAAAATTTCCCCATGCAAAGCAAAGAGATCTACTGCTAAGATTTCGCTTAAATGTGCTACACAATGAAACTACTCTAAAAAGATAGTTGAAACATCAAAATAGCACTGAATGCCGACTCTGAAAAACTGATGGCGAAACATTGAAACACTTCTTTTGCCCAAAATTAAAACGCCTGAGAACCGCCTACTTCTACGATCAAATAAAGGAATGAAATGACTTGGAAGTGGCACACTGGTGGGAATGGATATACAGTTGACGAAATTCGAAAACGAACTACGCCACAGTGAAGTTCCTGGAAGCAGCTTTAGAAAAATTAAAGGACAAATGATGAAACAACATATAGAGAAGGTTGGACAGAAAGTTAAAGTGAAAAGCCTGTCGAGACTGTTAGAAAGAAAGCGATCTGACTGTATTTTGTTTTTGTTTACATTCGGATGCCTCTTCTGTTTCCCTTTGACATACATCTTTTTATTTTATTTTATATTGATTTACTGTATTGTATGGAAGCGATAATGGTGATTAACACGAGGTGTACCTTTCGTACCCAAGGCTTCAACCGATCCCATAAACCTAGATCTGGAACATCTGGTTCCCTTTTTTGCAGTCCCCAGTCTCAATCTACCTCCTATCAATCCTATCAGCAGTGAGTGTTTTGCTGTGGAAAAGGATGAAGCAGGATTGCAGCCTCTAGAGGTGCATCAGCCTCTGCCAACAAATGACGAGCCGGTTCACATTCCTTCCCATAAATTCCCAGTTGGGGGTCGCGTTAGACTTTACACCCAGCAATGGGAAGGAATAACGTCAGATTGTGGCAAAAGGGTACTCCATAGAGTTCCATGAAACACCACGCCACCACCTGCTTACTGCCATAAAGATGTCTTCAGAATATTTTCAAATCCTACAAGAGGAGTTCCAGACACTATTCGAAAAAAGAGCAATAAGACTGGTGCCATCTCTAGAAGGAAATCAAGGTATTTATTCAGTGTGCTTCCTAGTTCCAAAAAGAGATCTAACAATGCGCCCGGTTATGGATCTGCACCCTGCAAAAACGTATGTCAAGCTTCATTGCAGGAAGTAATCCCCCTGCTAAAACAAGGGTATTACATGGCAATATTGGACCTGAAAGATGCCTACTTCCATATTTCAATGTTGCCAGCAAGCAAAAAAACAAGCACCACCAATTCATGGTGCGACAATTCGGCATAGCCTCAGCTGCCAGGGTGTTCACAAGGGTCCTAGCAGTAGTGGCCACCCACTTGTGAAGGCAGTCCAACCAGTGTACCCTTTCTTGGACGACTGGCTAATAACAGGAGACACGCCTCAGAGGTGTCTACAAAACACCCAACAAACAGTCGACCTGCTGTTCCAATTAGGCTTCTCCATAAACGAGATAAAGTCCGGTATAGTGCCCAACCAAGTAAAATAATTCATAGGGGCACTAATCAAAACAAACGACAGACTAGTCGTCCCCTCCAACCAGTGCTCTAGATAAGATTTTGAGGTGGGATTATTTTACTCCCCATTTTTAAACGTTGAGGGTAAATGTGATTTCAAGAGAGTAAAAGGGACTTTTCTCCTTTGCAAGAGTAAAACGTATGTGACATCCAGCCGACATGTGCAGAAATTGTATGGAAATCATTACTATGCCGCAGCTTTCTGTATTGTGACAGAATACACCTTTTATTATTTCTCTATGGTCTGGCCATTTGGCTGTGTGTGTGAGACATGAATTGTATTGTCTTTTGAGGTTCGAAAGCAGAATTTGTCTTTTGATGTTTAATGACAGTCCTCATTACCTGGAGCTATTACTTCCTAATAGTATGCCAATGTTATGATACAACAGTGCAGGGAGGCAAGTACTCCATGCTAAATTCTATACCTAATCTCATGTTCAAATGGTTATTATAAAGTGCTTTTGGCAAATCGCTGTACATAGAACATATTTATCACAATTATCACCAAACCGAAGTTGGTACTCCTTTATTGACCTAAAAAGGATGAAAGGCTGAGTTGGCCTTTCCCGGGATTCGAAACCTGCAACTTGCAGATCACGCACAGATTGCAGAAATGAGCACTGAGTTATCTTATTGGTGTACATCCTTCAGAGGTCGGTAAACCAAGTATTGACTGAGGTATAATAATTGCAGTGCCTAGATGTTGGACAAACCATGTATTAAGCACTACATAAAGTTAAATACCCATCTTTATTATCACAGGGATAGATTTTGCTGAGTGTCTATTTCAGTTACAAATGTGTTCATGTGGGTTTTTGAACAGCGCTTGCACTTTCTGGAGAATCAAGTGTTGGATGTTTTAATTGTAGTTTTGAAGATTTGGGATACTATAACAACTGTGATTGGTGTAATGACAATCGCTCACCCTTGAGCAAAGACTTTGCTGCCCCTGACCATTTATAGTAATGTACCTCATTGACTGCAAGGTTGAATGGATGTAAACTAGACCGTGCATACTCATCAGTTTACACACTTTTTATAATTGGAGTGTACATTAAATTATAAGTGTAAACATCATCTGTCTCTGCACGATTGTCCACACAGCATAGGAACTCTGAAAAATACAATTGTGCAATACTGGGTTGCTTTCACTGGGGTAAAAAAAAATAATTTGTTACAAAAGATGAATTCTCAATTGCAACTTAGTTTTCCATCTCATTAATTATACAATCCTAAAATGCAAGGAAAATAAATATGCACATTGGTGCGGGATGCTCTGAGCATCTACACACAGCACAGCACAGCAGAAGCTGAATGGAAAGAAACAATTCCTTTTATCACAGTGTGCAGTTTCTGTTTTTGAAAGGCTTCAGAGAAATAGTCTGTTTCATAGGCTTTTCTCCATGACTTGCAATTGCATCCATGTAGATAAAAAGCAAAACAAGTGTTCTGGTTTCCGTCGAGTAACTTGACCTTTGTACTGCCCTCTGCTCTAACCTTAAATGTACACAGGGAAATAATAAAGCTATAGTATTTACAAGATTTTCATGTGTTAAAAAACCTGGTACAAACCTTATCTGCAGGCCTTCCTCCAGCAAGAGGGTCAAAACATGCTGTTACAAACACCTCTGTATGTAGCCGGTTTCAGTTAACAGTGCGAAAGGCGATGTGCCTTCTGGGAAAGATGGCTTCCTGCATTTATCTAGTGTCACACGCCCGAATGCGTCCAATGCAAGAGTGGTTAGCGAAAGAATGGTCGCAAGCAAGTGGTATGTGGGACGATCTAGTGGTGGTTTTGCAACCTGTAGTTCAACCGCTGCAGTGTTGGTCCAAGGAATACCCGTTAAAGGGAAAGCCTTTCAACACACCAGCAATCGAAGACACTTCTTACAACATACGCATCCCTGACCGGGTGGGGAAATCACTTCCTCCATCATACTGCTCATGAGGTGTGGACACAGGCATTAACTAAGAAGCATATTAACCTTCTAGAACTGCTAGCAGTCCTTAAGGCACTTCAGGGATCAGCTAGTACACAAGACACTGCTCATCCTTACCGACCGTACCACAGCAATGTTTTACATAAACAGGGGGTGGGGCGAAGGAACATTCTTCGTGGCTGTTCAGACTAGCCCATAACATTTGCCTGTGGGCACTAAAACACATGTTCCAGGGGAACTCAATTTGCTGGCAGACGTACTAAGCAGAAGTGCAGTGCTGTCCTCAGAACACAAGTGGCAACTAAACAGACTTGCTACTCAATGTCTTCTCTAACTGAGGGTTCCCAGAAATAGACCACTTTGCCACGCAAGAGAATGCACAATGCCTATATTACGCGTCCAGGTTTCCCCAGAAAGGTTCCATCGGGAAAGCACTACTAATGAATTGGTCAGGGAGATTTGCGTACGCTTTTTCTCCCAACACCTCTACTCAACAAAATAGTCCACAAGCTAGAATGGGAACAAACAACGTTTATCCTCATAGCTCCAATGTGGGCACGACAAACGTGGTTCTCGCACCTGCAGATGATTGCGTCCTCCCATGAAACGACCATGTCCAACCAACATGTTGACATAAGATCAAGAGAAGATACTCAATCCATGCCCTCAAATAATGAACTTAGCAGCCTGGCTCCCGAGGTCATGGAATTTGGTCACTTTAACCTAGACCAAAGATGCATGGAAATCCTTAGAGGCACGTGAACCAAACGCATGACATTGCTATTTTAACAAGTGGAAGCATTTTGTGTTATGATGCAAAACGCGTTTAATCAATCCAATTTAATGTTCACCGTCAAATGTAGTTCACCATCTACTATTATTAGACTCGGGCTAAGTCTTTAACTCACTAAAAGTGCAACTAGATGCTCTCTCAGCAAACATCACTTCAGAAAGCAAAGTTTTGTGGTGGAAGGTGCCAGTAGTTAAAGCCTTCATGAAAGGTATGAAGAAATTATACCCTCCAATTTCTAATCCTACTCTCGGCTGGGACCTAAACATTGTACTTACAAGGCTCATGGGTGTGCCCCCTTTGAGCCTATGCACAAAGAAAATCACATATAAGAACGCTTTTATTATAGATATCACATCTATCAGAAGGGTCAGTAAACTGCATGCTCTATCTGTACCGGAAACCCCTTTATTATCCACAAAGACATGGTAGTACTAGGCATTCGCCCATGGTTTTCAACAAAATGTATTTCTAAATTTCATGTAAAACAGTCCATAGAGCTTCCTGTGTTTTTCCAACACCCCACAAACTCAGCAGAAAAAAGCCTTCATACACTAGATGTTTTGAAGAACTGTCATATATTAGGTATAAAGGACAAACTATCAGGAAAACATATTTGTTTGTGTGTCCATAGCCACAGGAGGAGAAGCTGAGCCCATCTCTGAATCGGCATTCTCCAGCATGGTGTCTGGTATGGATTCCCATTCTCATGAATATTCCCTTCTGTCAGGTCGAGAATCCTTTGTAAGAAAAAGAAAGCAGTCTTGCTTTAAAAGCTTGAAAACTGCCTTTCACTCATTATCCAATCACTGGAGACTGGGTCATACTGTATCCATCCAATGACGATTGTCTCCCTGGGTCCCGTCCCCGGCGGCTGTCATTAGATTTTTAGCACACATCTTGGTGCAAGGAATCCTCGCGAGTTATTCTTAGAGCTATTTTTAATAGTTTTTAGATGAGCATTCCTGTTTTTGTCTTAAATATCTCGTCCGCTGACTCGTAGTCAGTGCCGCTAACAGTGAACCGTTGCCGGTGAAGATCGTCAACTACACCGTCGGATCTTCGTGGCAAGGCCTAGAGAGGCCTACTTCGTGCCTCGCCATATTGGATGAATGCAAAAGGAGTTTGTTCAGGCTCTGCTCCTGGTGTCGTTTGTGGAACATCTACTTGGAGGAGAGGCACACAAGGTGCCTCTATTGGCTGCATCCTGACCATGAGGAAGAAAAATGCGACATCTGTCGAAGTTTCCCAGCCAAGGCTAAGAGACTGTTAACGACAGTTTGTGGCGTGGTTGATGGAAGACTAGGCTCCTTACGTGGTATCTGGGCACGCTCTGGCAGATCCCAGACTGAGTCGACCTCTCAAGTTGCTCCCTCGTGTAAGAGGTCGATGGCCAAGGATGTATCTGTCATGGTGCGTGCTCAAAAACCCCTGGAGCTGCTGGGCCCATCCCAGTCCCCGTCACCCTGAAGGACTTGTCGGGCCCCAAGGAAGTTCCCCAGAGTCTCATGGACTCATCCTGGCGCCAGGCTCATGAAATGGGCTGAACTCATAGAACTGGATCTGCCTAATGAGGCTGGGCCCTCTGTATAATCCAGGGTGTGGCAGAGGGACTAATTTTCCTGAGAGGCTGGGTGTGGTAAAGGGACTACTTAACCTGGAACTACTTACAAGGCTATATAAGCCACACCCTGCAAGCAGAACATGCTTCGCGTTATTCTGCACTCCTGCAGCGTAACGCTCACCGTGTCTGCTCTGTCCTCGAGTTGCAACAGCCACGCCCATCAGTGCTTTCCATCCATCGGTACCTGGAAGAAGAAAAGGAGAACAGGTGTTACTACAGCGACAAAGGCCTTACCTGCAATTCCGTCCATCGGTCTCATCTCCAGCTGGTTTTCTGATCGACGCCCGCTGTTGGAAAAGGACTTCCACGCAGGTTCTCGATACTCACCCGGGATTAAGCATCCTCCGGCTTTCTTCGGAGCGGTTCTTCTATTCTTCATCTAGGGGCTGTGCCACGCCTGCAAAAGGGAACAGAAACCAGCAGGTTAGCCGCGCACTATAAAAACGAACATTTATTCAGTCATCCAGCGCCACTCATTCGTGCCAATACTCACCTGGAGTCAACCAGTTCAGCATCCGAGGAGAGTCGAATCATCTTCCGGACGTCGGCACGGAACTGCGTCTGTAAGAAAGAAAAACACGTTTAAAAACTTGGGGCAATAAGACTTTGAGCATCTATGCCAAGCTGTTATTGAGATGGAGACTCACTTGATTATCCAAGTACTTCGAAAAAGCAGCAACAGCACTCTGCAACAGTGAACTAACTGCGCCCAGAGGCAGACTGAGCCTACCGCGCCCCTACTGAAGGTCAAGCAGGACGGAGCGCCAACTGCACCAAACCTATAGGCTAACGCCTCCTGGGGAGATAACAGAGGACACCGCTATACCATCAAAACTACGCCAGTGGAGATCTTGGTCATACGACTACATGCTACGCCCCCGTGGAGACCAGGTGAGCGTGACAGTATCCCTGCAGGGTGTCTGTAAGGCCAAGCATCATGCCACGCGCTCTGTCACCATGCCAGTCCACAGTAAGCTTGCCGGTGGGTGGGATAATGTCTGAGACCTCCGAAACATGGACATTAAAAACATGGCCCTTCGTTGAAGGATAAACGGAGAAAGCATTTTCGTAAGGAGGCTGCGTCAAGGTCCTCTTCGTCATCTACGTCCAGGATTCATCAACAGCGATGCCGCACAAGCGGAGAACCCCATCAACGATGCCTTTGACCACAATGACCAAGCCCCTGTCGACCCTTGCCCCGTCAAAGACTGTTGTAGACTTTGCATCTCAGTCGATGGCGCCGTCAGCCACCCCATCGATGGCTAGCCCATTGACAACCAGGGAGAAATCTATGGTATCGCTGCCTTCGAGGGCCATGACTGCTCCGATCACAACTACTGTCTCTTCAACTACCCCTACTCCGTCTGTAAAGGCACCATTGGTAACGTCTGCTTTGAATGAGGTCGGCAAGACCAAAGGATCCGTTGCCACCAACAGATTTTCTTCCCAGACTGGGGCATGGGAGTGGGAGGTTGGAACGAGGTTGCAAGTGGCCCGGTGATGAGTCTACATAAGCTCTCAGGAGGAAATGTTGCAGGAATGCCTGGAAACAGGTGGCAACAGCCCGATGGGCATGGAATCACCAAGGCGTACTCGCCCAGTGATGCACATTATCCCTCTCAGTTCCCCATTCATGTGGCTCCTCCACAGGCCTGTAGAGACATGTCTCCGGATATTTTCACTGTGCTTAGTTCTCTGGTCTCAGAGATACAACAGCGGCTGCCACCAATAGCAGCCCCGTCTAGGAGCAACCCCGGGAGCAGCTCTCCAAGGCCTCCGCACAGGCATTGCTCGGTCACCCCGAGGCAACCACCAACACCCATCCCAGCGGCACCAGTGGGGAACGCACTGCAGATGGATACTGCAATGGACACTGATAACGCCACCACAGACACTGATGAGTTTGACGACTTTATTCCTGCATATGGGGACCGGATCGGTGCCAATGCTACTGCCAGGGCTTCTCCCTCAGATGAGGTGGGGCCGTTGCACTCCATGATGGCAAGGGCATCTACCCTCTTCAACTAAGTGCCCGAGGAAAAGAAAAGGGAGGGTTTCTTTTACCAGTGGCACCCATCGGCCAGGAAGAAGATATTGTCCGTCCATTTGCTTGACGAGGTGTTGGGGGGTGGGGGAGGTGGGGCCTTGCGCTAATGAAGACTCCAAGCTCTACACCAGCAAAACTGGACAGGCTAGAGAAAATATACATGGTGCTGGACTCAACACCCAAGCGCCTTAGATCACAGCCATTACCAGATTCTGTGGTCTCGACCGCAGCAAGCAACGGTCTGTGAACCAGTCCTCCAAGTCTATGGTTACTCCAGATCAAGAAAGAAAGAAGCTGGATTCAATGGGGAAGCAGGTCATAAACATTGCCGCTTCAACGGTCAAGGCCGATAATGCTCTGGCCATTCTAGCTCGGTATGATGGGGAGTTATGGTTCAAGCTGAGCCCCTCTTAAATTGTTTGTCGGATGACAAGAAGACGGAGGCTCTCGCCCTTTTTCAAGAAGGAGAGGTGGCATCCCACCATGCCACACAGTAACCATGGATGTCGCAGATTCAGGTTTTTGCAAATGGGTAATGTGGCACTCTCGTACCAAGGCTGGCTAAAGGCCACCGACTTTAGACCTGACGTCAAGGCCAGGGTGGTCGATATGCCCTTTTGATGTGGATAATCTCTTCAGAAAGGTAGTGGATGATATGTTCGAGGCGATGGACACAGAGACAGCAAGATCCATATGGGCCCTTCAACAGCATCACACCTCTTCCTTTCGATCTTCAAGGGGGAAGTTCAGCAGGTCTTCCAGAGGATGCGTCTCTAACTCATAACATCAGCCTTCCCGCTCCACAGCGCAGAAAGCATACAGAGGCCGGTAGCAAGCCTTCGGAGGAGGGTTGCAGCATCACCGGCGCGCACCCAAGGCAAGATTCAAACACCTAAGCAAGCCTGCGTCGGCCCCAGGCTATGACCCCCACTTTTGCACCCCAGTGGAGGAGGAGGGGTAGTCTATAATATTTCATCAACCCGTGAAAGAACATCACCACCGAAGAATGGGTGCTGGACATACTTCATCAGGGACCCTGAAGTTCAAATGCAGGTGCCCTCATATTGCCCATGTAGCGAGGAAGGAGGCACACACATGGCTTAGCTGCTCCAGGAGTTGCAAACCATGCTGGCAAAAGGGCCAATAGAACCATCCCTCTGTGCCTCTGGGGCTACGCAGTGTACTCCAGATACTTTCTGGTCCAAAAGAAACCGAGAGGGTGGAACTCAATCCTGGATTTGCAACACCTCAACAAATCCCAAAATTTCAATATGGTCACGTTGCAGCAAGTGCTCGGCCAACTGGAGGAAGGGGATAACATGACGCTGGACGTGGAGGATGCCTACTTTCATGTCCCCATACACCTGAAGCATCAAAAGTTTCTGCGCTTTGTCGCTCTGGGATGTCCCCATCAGTTCAGAGCTCTGCCCTTCGGCCTAAAGTCGGTACAAAGGGTTTTCACAAAATGCTTGGCCCCAGTGGCAGCTCATCTACGCCTCAAAGGATTGGTCAAGATATGCTCTTAACAAAAAAGAAGCATGTACAGTTAAATGATAAGCTGCATCAGAATTTGCCATGACTCTCAGATTCAGTTTTACTGTTTTTTTCAGATGTATGATTGTTTTTCACTATATTTTCTACTATATGTTAAGATTTAAATGTTGTTCTATCAACTGCACTATGTATGAGAAAGTAATTTTAAGCATCTACAGAGATGCCCAACAGCTATTGTGAAATAGAAAAAAAAAATATCTGGTCAGAAGGATTGTTCAAAAAGGTAGTATGAAGGACGACTAATTGTGTACTTCCTCATATTTGACAAAATTTTTATATCTTCTAGGAAGGTTACTGGAATTCAAATTCCACACAAATACTAGATTAACAACCATGCAAGATTAATGCATGTTGAAAAACAGGGCAGGACACCTTTTGTTATACCACATCTACGCCTCAGTCATACACGTATACACTTACCTGGACTGACTCATCTGGTCATGTTCTCAGGACCGGACGATACACCACACAAAGGAGACCATACACCTGCTCACCGAACTTGGATTCCCCATCAATTATCCGAAATCATGCATAGTGCCATCACAGGTGACCCTGTTTCAAGGTGCCTCAACACATTGGCATGCTTGGCAAACCCCTCACAGGAGAGGGAGATATCCATCCTGGGGAAGGTGCATCGGCTGTCCATGATACAATCTGTCACTACTAGGCATGATGTCCTGTGTGTCCACCTGGTCCCGGTATGCAGGCTGCAGATGAGCCAATTTCAAGAGTTCCTGGGCGCCAGGTGGTGCCAAGTTACAGGGGGATGGACAGACAAGATTACCCTCAACCTGGAATTCAGACAGTCCATACAATGATGGTGAGGGTGTTCACACCTTACTCAGGGTTCCCTGTTTCAAGTCCCTTCCTTCCAGGTCACGGTCCCCACAGATGCCTCCTTGGATGGATTGGGGGTGGGGGAGCTCACACCGGGCAGTCCCACACCCGCAGTCTCCAGTTACCAGAAGAGAAGAATCTGCACATCAATGTGCTGGCATTATGGGTTGCATTCTGGGCTCTCAAGTCATTCCTTCCTCTTCTGAGGGGCAGGTTGTAAGGATCTTCTCAGACAACACCACCACAATGTTCTACAACAGGAAATGGAGCGGGACCCGATCTCCTGCTCTTTCACTAGAGGCTCGGGCCCTGTGGCATGTTCCTCGTCCCATTTCACCTGGCAAGCATCGAGAACCCTGTAGCGGATTCCCTCAACGCAGAGCTGTGGTCCTGCCACGAATGGGAGATTCAACAAAAGAAGGTGCCTTTCCTCTTCAGCAAATGGAGCTGTCCCCAGATCGACCTCTTCACCACGGCAGCAAATTCCAAATGCACAGAGTTCGCCAGCAGGTTTCCCCAGCCGGGAGCATAGGGGACGCCTTCTTGCTCAGATGGGAAGGACAGTTTATGTATACCTACCCCACACCCCTCCACCCCACCCCTGGACCTTCAATTCCGCCTCTGCTGCGTGTCATCAACACACTTAAACTCTGTCACTGCAAGATGATACTGAACACCCCAGTGTGGCCCCGCCACATCTGGTACTTGGACCTGCTCCGCCTGTCGGTGCCTCCAGCTGCCTGTCTGCCTCTTCTTCCCGACCTGCTCTCCAGAGAAAGGGGGACCATTCTGCTTCACGACCCGGCATTATTTAACCTCACAGCTTGGATCCTACAGCCCTAGAGTTTGGCCACTATGATCTCCCTATGGAATGTAAAGCGGTCCTTCCTAAGGCCAGGGCATCATCTACACTTTTGTTACGGGCACAAGTGGAAGCGCTTCTTTTGGGACATGCACCACAACATGATCACGCCTCCTGGCGTTCCTACTGCCGCTAGCCAAAGCTGGATTGACCCTCACCTCCCTCAGGGTGCATCTGGCAGCTATATCACGATACACCCGCTCGCCGGGCAGACTATCCATGTTGTCCCACAGGCTTGGCAAAGAATTCATGAAGGGCCTCTTTAGATTTTTCCCTCTACCCAGCATGAAAGCTCAATGTCGTCCTCACTAGGCTGATGGAGTCACCATTCGAACCATTCCATGAGGCCGCCTTGAAGTTCCTTTCTTGGAAGACAGCATTCCTGGTGGCTATCACCTCGGCCAGGCGGATCGGGGGAAATGCGAACTCTCTCCTGCAAACGCCCATGCCTCCTGTTAAATGCTGCAAGGGTTGTGCTTCTGACCAACACTTCCTTTATGCTTAAGGTTCCATCTACATTCCACCTTAAACCCTTGGTGCTTCCGGTTTTCTAGAATACTGCTTCAACTACTGAACGGTCACTGCATACACTGGACGTTACTCGGGCCTTGGAAGCTCTATGTGGCTCACCCAAATGATTTACATCGTGTGAATCAGAGAAATACCCTGTCAAAGGCTTCCATTTCCAGGTGACTCTCCGGCTGCATCATGCACAGTCATCGTCTGGCCAACAGACCACTCCTGGGCTGGCCTAGAGCTCATTCCATCAGAGCCAACGCTGCAGCTACGGCTTAACCTGCTGGACATTTGCAGGGCTGCTACGTGGCGGTCTACTCACATTTCCACCAGATTCTGCTGTGTCGACCGGGACCCCAGATAGGAGTCCAGAGTTGACCAAGCGGTTCTGCACAACCTTATTTGCTTGAGGTGAGTCAGTTCCAGTGGTAAGTGTGCTTCTGTTGAGATTGGCCACCTCCCCTGGTTGTGGATGTATGTACTACTCTATAATCATATTCATGAGCATGTGAATCCATGCTGGAGAAGGAACATGTTACTTACCTGTAACTGTTCTCCAGCATTAGATCTTTAATGGCTTCACATGCTGTGAATATTAGGCTGGGAATCCCCGGCTACTTTGACTTAGTAATTTTTCTATGGAAAGACTTGACGCCTTGATGTCCCCTCAACATAGTTGTTGGTGCTTTTGGTACCCACCAATGGGACGTTAAGTATATAGCTCCGCCCCATCAGCTTCCCTTCATATTTCAACAGTCTTCCGAGCTGTTGGGATTCCTTGTGTTTCTCTCCTGAGAGAAAAATTATGCTTCTTTTAAAATGAACTTTTTCTTCATATTTCTCCATCCGGTGCAACTGACGGCGACATAAACACGGTTCCAGTTCCAACCATGGAAGCGTTGGGGCCTAAGAATTCTTTTCAGCCGTGCCAGACTTGCGGCCTTAAAAATCTGTACGAGGGGGACAGGGACACAGAATGTCTTTACTGCCTCTACCCGAACCATTCCGCTGACTGCTGTGACATCTACCAGGGTTTCTCGCAAAAAACCCTTAGGGTCCGAAACCAACACCAAATCTGCTGGAAGGAAGGAGCCTATTCTGCGTCTGAGGTTGGCTCCTCACGCAGTGGGAGAGCAACCGCTCCCTCTGACAAGAGGTCAACATTGAGACAGAGGTCCAGATCTGAGGAGCCGGTGGCCAAGAAACAAGACAGGTGAAGCAAAATCATCTTCGGGGCACGATAAGGCCAACACACTCTCCATGTAAAGAAACCACCAACTAGTGGCGAAGGGTGCCATACCGGGTCCAAATACTCTTCCAAGGGCCCGTTGACAAAAGTGCCATCAGATATGCTGAGGGCGAAAGGCTCTCGCCCATCGTTAAAATCTACAGAACTGGGCAGGAGATGTTCTCCGTCGATGGACAAGCACAGAGCGAAGTCGGCTACAAAATCCTCCTTGGCGTCATTGAAAAAGTCTAGCTCGACGAGTGGCAAAAAAAAGACTACTCGTCATCCTAGGCTCGAAGATCCTCCTCCGGCCAGGAGTCCTCATCGAGACTCCTGTCGCCGACCAAATCGTTGTCTAGGTCCACTCTGACGACAACATCATTCTCGACTGCATAGACGGCATCTTTGTCCGGGTCTAAGGCTCGTTTCACGTCGACTGCTACTCCAACCACCTCATGGATGACCAAAAATAAATTGTCTGCAGAAAAGCCTACACGCCCGTCAACCACCACGACTGAGATTTCAGATTTACTGACAGAAGGCAATATATTGTCCCCTAAGGGTATTTTGAAAAACCCCAGTGGGGTCCTCGATGCAGCACGATCAGGCTCCCCTGGGAATTCCGCCCATAGAGTACCCAGACATCATGCAAGAAGACATTCTGGAGCATGAGATTACATCAGTTTTTGAGCCGCCATCAGAGGAATGGCCAGGTGTCTTTGAATCAGATCCTGAAGAAGGAACTTCCGATCTGCCTATCCAGTGACCATCTTGAGAGGAAGGCACACCTCTCTGGTTTCAGACACCTACTCTGCCATCAACACCTGCTGGAATAGGCGGTATGCATACACAATACCCCCTTATAAACCCACATTCACTGCGTTCCCTGCAGGTCCTTGCAACAATGCAGTCTCTTTTGGGACAGCTTGATGTCCGTCTTCCGCTCCCTCAAGCTCAGACAATTCAGCCTTGTGGAGAACATCACATTACCCCTCGACATCAAAGAGATGAAACCCATCCCTGTAGGGGATCAGGGCATAATCTCTAGGATTCACACCTCCTAGACCTCCACGTGCATTCAGTCCACGTAGGAGGGAGCAAGAAGAGGGGGAATTGATTGACACGGACCAGGACACTCATCCAGGGATACATGTTCCTCTGCCTCCTCGTCTCTGCGGCGAGCCGGCATGTAGGACACATCCTGACCAAGATGTGCAGGGTAACCCGGCTCAACCTTCGCTCCCTGACATTGAGGTGTTTCACTTCATGATGGCTAAGTCATGCCAGGAGTTTGGTCCGATTCCAGATGAGGAAAAGAAAAATTGTTTCCACTTCGACCAAATGGGTAAACCCCGGAAGGCAGTTTTTTCCATACTCATTCTGGAACACGTTTGGCAGGAGGGCCTCCATACTCTAAAGCATCATTTTACAGAGCTGGCGGTTAAAGGGAGGCTGGAAAAGAAATGTAAAGCTCCAGCCACACCGAAATGCCTCACCTCGCAACCTGCTTTGGCGTCAGTTGTTTCAGCGGCAGCAAGCTGCAAGGCTTGAACGCAGCATAAGTGTGCCACTCAGCCGGACAGTGAAAACCGGAAAACGGATGCCTTTGGAAAAAAGGTTCTCACCATTGGGGCAACAACGATAAAAGCAGCGAATTCCCTGGCAATAGTCGCTCGATATGATTGAGAGATGTGGCACCTTCTGGCTCCTTTATTTGAGCACTTGACGGAACAACAGAGAAAAAGAGGCCATTATGCTGGTGCGCGAAGGGGAGGAAACCTCGATCACAGCATAAATATTGTTGTAGACCTTGCTGAAACAGGGCAATGGAGTAGTCCTTAGGTATCCAGCATGGCTACGTTGCACCGATTTTTAGTACAGAAGTGCAACACAGTTCTCGATATGCCATGTGAAGAAAATCTGTTTGGGGACAAAGTTGATAAGGCCCTTAAAGCCATGAAGGCTGACTCGGACGCGGCTAGGTCTCTTACAGTGCTTCAGGGCCAACAGGCTTTTTGCGCCTTTTGAGGAGCTTCAGGTAATGCAAGATTGTCATCCTCTATAGACAAGAACTATGGTAGACCTGGATATTATTCTCCGGGCTACAAGCGGAATTACCAATCCCCCCAGCTTGGCAGAGAATACAGTCAAGGGCAATGAAAGCGCAGATCTGCCAACTCCCGAAAAGGTAGGCAAAATAAGGCACAACAATGACTGCTTCAGCGGCACAAAGATGGGGGAAATGTCGACTTCAAGTGGCAAAAAATAACGAATGACAGGTTGGTTCTAGATGCAATCCAGTACGGCCACTTATTGGCGTTCAAGCACGCACAAATCCTAATACCTCCCATCTCACCCGCACCATCAGGTTTTACAGCACGAGATACGTCAAATGCTAATAAAGATCCATTGAAAGAGTTCCTCCCTCTGCAAGAGGAAAGGGAGTTTACTCCAGGTACTTCGTCAAAAAACCAGACAGGAAGTGGCGCCCTTTTCTGGATCTATGAAAACTAAAAACACCAAAAAGCAAAAATTCAAAAAGGTAACGCTCCAGGAGGTCATAAAAGCCGTTCAGCCCCAGGAATAACTCGCGGCCTTACATCTCAAGGATGCATACTTCCATGTGCCAGTGCATCCAAGGCACCCTAAGTACCTCAGGTTCGTAGTCTGAGAATGCTATTCTCCATTTCGGGTACTGCCTTTCAGCCCGAAATCGGCACCCAGAACCTTCACAAAGTGCCTGGCACTGGTAGCAGCCTTTCTCCGAAAACAGGGCCACCACGTCTATCCGTACTTGGAGGATTGGCAGGTGCGAGGTTCAACGTACCAACACGCCTTATCTTCTCTCAACCAAACAGAAATGCTGCTCTAAATTATACAAAATCCTGCAAAATTCCCTCAAGGAACTTGGTTTTCCTGGGCGCTCAACTCCTTACAGGCCAGAGTCTGGTCAGACCCTCTTCAGAAAGAATAAAATAATTGATAACACTAGCAAACTCATTCACACCAAACAGGCGAGTCACGATCCATGCATACATGGCTCTCCTGGGCACTATGTCCTCTTGCATTCCACGTATACCGCACTTCCAGCTGAACATGCGGCCAGTGCAAACGTTTCTGGCTACCAGATGGTCCCAAACCCGGGATTCCTGATCAGACAAGGTAACCATCTCTCTGACTGTCAAACACACTGGAATGGTGGACATACCATTTGAAATCTAGACGTTGCCCTGTTCATTCTAGCTTAATTGTGCCTTGTGATGCCCCACTGAAGTATATAGCCTACCTTTGATGCCCAAATCTAGATGTTGCCCTATGCATTCTAGCTTAATTGTGCCTTGTGATGCCCCACTGAAGTATATAGGCACACTAGCCCTGACTAAAACTCTTGGTGCTAAAGCATCAGCCCAATTGTATCTCAGTCCCTACTCGGCCAGCCTAATATACCTGCCACTGTGTCCTCTTCACCCAACATGCGCACCCTCTAGACCTGCCTACTATATACATCCTGGTCCTTAGCCTGGACTACTCTAACCATCACCACAATAATGGCCCTCACCCCCTGCAACCTGCAAGAGAGAAACTTGCGACTTAGAGCTAGGCTGCCACGACTTTGACATCAACAATAAAAGAACCAGTACGTACACGTACCTCTACTGCCATTAATCCTAACTTCCTAGCCTCAGCGACGATAAATCGTCCCGAACCACAAGGTGACCCATATTACAAACAGAGGAGACCCAACCACCCTAATCCCAGATCTGCCAAAGATACCATTACAACTCCTACATTATCAGGAGCCCTTATTAATGCTAGGTCCCTTATAGCACACAATACTGAAATAGCTGATATACTGGCTATGGATAACTTAGATATCCTTGCTGTTTCTGAAACTTGGCTCCATGATGCAGCCGGCCCTGCCCTCATGACTGCCATACCGGACAATTACGACATCCTAAGAGTCGACCGGCCTAACACTAGAGGAGGCGGCCTGGCCATCATAACCAAAACGCAGTTAGCTGCTAGACTCACCCCACACCCAGCAATCACATTGTGCGAACTTCTCTCAGCTAAAATACCTATTTCAAACAATAGCACACTAACAATACTTCTAGTGTACAGACCACCAGGCCCATTAGGCAACTTTGAGCAAGACCTATCAAGTCTCCTTACTAACCGCATTAAAGACTCACCCAGCTCCTTTTACTAGGCGACTTTAACCTGGGCTTTAATGACGTTGAAGACAAACGAGCCCAATCTATCCAATCCATTTTAGTCAGTCATGACATTACTCAAAATGTCCTAGCTCCTACACACACAACAGGACGCACACTAGACTGGATAGCTAACCATAACTGCCACATCACCATCTCTAGTATTCTACCTCAAATATGGACGGACCACTATCTCATGCTTTACAGCCAGCATCGAGCCTCCCAAACCTAATAAGAATAAAATAGTACCCCCATGCCAACGAGAAGCAAAAAAGAAATCACGGCTGAAAAACTACTCCCACTACTCCTACCAGCGCTCCAATGAATCCAACCCTATCGAGTTAGCGGAGTCATTTAACAACTCCATGGCCAAAGCTCTAGACTTGTTCGCCCCTATCAAATTCCATAAAAGTAAACGTGAAGCTCACCTTAATTCTTGGTTCACTCCCCAACTCATAAAGAAATGCGCATCCAAAAACGCAAACTCCAAGCTATCTGGAGGCATACTCCTTCTGCTGACAATAAAACCACACTTGCCAACTTTGCCAAAAGATACAAGAAGGAAATAATTCAAACTAAAAGACTCATTCAATAATAGAATCAGTAAAGCCAACTCGAATTTCAGAGAGCTCTTCAATATTCTCCGAGAATTGGAAAATCCAATTGCCCCTACAGACAATGTCCCCAAGGACAAATCCTGGTGCACCAGCATCCAAAATGCCCTAGCAAATAAAATCACAACCCTTCAATCTAAAAATAAAAGCCTCCTTGAGCCCTAGTGGAACTCGTACCACCCCACTGAAAGAGATACCAAGTACATCCTTCAGGTTTACTAACATCTCCATATTGGAAACTGAAAGTCATTCTATCCCTTAAACCATCGAACTGCCAAGGCGACAGCTGCCCTGCGCAAATAATCAAGGATGCAGCCAGAGATTTAGCACCCTTCATCTTGAAACTTATCAATGCCTCCTTCAATACGAGTACTGTACCTACAAACCTTAAAGAATTTTGGGTACTGCCCCTACTCAAAAAACAGACACTTGACCCAGCAATCCCCACTAACTACAGGCCCATTACTATGGTCCCATTTCTCCTTAAAATCATTGATAGAGTAGCCTACCTCCAAATCCAAAACTATTTGGAGACACACCAACTATTAGGTTCACGGCAATCTGGCTTCAGACCACTTCACGGTACTGAAACGGCCCTTATCGACCTCCAGACACAAATCGACGAGTTGAAGGATAAAGGTATGCTCCTCCTCCTTGACCTATCAGCGGCCTTTGACCTGGTGGATCATGCAGTATTATGCAACCACTTAGCGTCTGCCGTCCATTTCTCAAGTGAAGCTATAGCATGGTAACAATCCTTCCTAGCTAACTGTATGATGAGTGTTCTCCCCTGTAGTGGCAGCATACCCAATCCATATCACTTGTGGTGTCCCACAAGGCTCATGTGTCTCCCCGACAATGTATAATATCTTTACTAAGCCACTCTTCGACAAACTTGACAGATTAGGGGTAACCTACACTAATTATGCGGACGATACGCAGATTGTCATACCACTTTCAGGCAACTTTGTTGAAGACACAGCTCTAGTAAACAAAATGTACCTCCTCATTCAGGCATGGATGGCCTCCCACGGCCTCTGCCTAAATGACGACAAAACAGAGATGCTGATCTTGGGTTCTGACTCCAACCTAAAAAAACTGAGTCCCAACTATCGCAATTTCAACATAGATGATAACATAATCAAGGTGGCAACTGAGGTAAAAACTCTAGGCTTTTACCTCGATTCCACTCTATCTCTCAAAAAACAAGTTAACACTTTGGCATCCTCCACAGCGTACACCTGTAAATTAATCGGGACCTGTAGACCTCACCTGTCCAAAACTAACTGTATCACGCTAGCTAACGCATTAGTAATGTCCAAGCTGGACTATTGCAATACCCTCTTTGCAGGAGCCAATAAAACCATCATAAATAAAATGCAAATCCTTCAAAATAACGCTCTTAGAGCAGCCCTCGACATACCCTGTAGAGAACATATTTCCAACATCAGGAAAGACCACCATTGGCTTAAAATCAGCAACAGTCCTTCTCAAGACACTATCGCTCACCTACAAAGGGCTCAACAACACAGCACCCCCCTACATCTCGGCCAGACGGACCAGAAAATCGTCCAGCCACCACACTAGGGCTACCAACCATTTCCTGCTTGAAACCCCTAGATTTAGACGATCCAAAGCGGGCGGAGCAAGCTTCCCTGTCAGAGCTGCCCAGGCTTGGAACGCATTGCCTACTGCATTGAGAGCTAACCTACCCTACTCCAACTTCAGATGTAAGGTAAAAAACTGGCTCTGGTCCAACGACAAGTAATTTTCGCGGTACCGAACGGCCATGATACTCCTGAAACCCAGTCTAAGACTATTCTGCTTTTACCCTTTTACCTTTTTGTATACACCTTCAATACTGTAACAGGTTAGTTTTTCATTTTCAACTGCATGTATTGACATGTATGCACTGTATTGATATGCTTCTTATCCTCTGTATGCAACCTAAGCTTAAGTAACCTTGTACCTGCTGCGCCCGGCTACCCCTGGGTTTTGTGCGCATTATCAAATAATAAACATAAACATAACCCCTGCTACATCGCAAAAGGAATGCCCCGGATAGAGCCATACGAACATCTAACCATTTTGACTGATGCCTCCAACGTGGGATGGGACGCTCATTTGGACAAACACCAAGTCAAAGGCCTCTGAACCCCCGAGGAAGCAGACTTCCACATCAATGTGCTGGAATTAGGTGCAGTGCACTGGGCTCTAAAATCTTTCTTCCTCTAATCGATGGTTCGCATCCTCACAGACAGCACGACCACAATGTTTTATCTAGGGAAGCAAGGCAGAACGCGATCAAACACCTTGCCCCAGGAAGCACAGACCATCTGGCAATGGGCCATCTGGCACAACCTCGTACTTCAGATCTTCCACTTGCCGGGGATGCAGAACAAGTAAGCGGACACCCACAGCAGGGATTCCTCGTAGACACATGAATAGCAACTGTACAGCATCCAGATAGCCAAGATTTTCTCAAGGTGGGGGTCATCCCCCCTCTAGATCTATTCGCCAGTCCCGACAACCAGCAATACCAGAAATTTGCCTGCAGGATTCTGCATCCCGACTCTCAGGGGGACGCATTTTTGTTCCCTTGGAACAGCATGTTTGCTTACACGTTCCCTCAATTTCCTCATCAGGAAAACGATAGATGATTCGCAAAGGTTGTTGCAGAATCTTGGTAGCTCCGTACTGGCACAAGGAGACCTGGTTCTCGGACCTCCTGCGACTGGCAGTGGACGATCCAATCTATCTAGGATCTCATGTCAATCTTCTATTCCAGAACAATGTGATGATCTTTCATCATGACCTAGGCTCTCTCGTTAGGAGCGTGGCTCCTGATCACTCAGAATTCGGTCATTTGAATATCCCTCAAGACTGTCGGCGCATTCTACCAACATCTCCTATAGCCGACAAAATGGAAAAGATTCGGTGCATGGTGTGCACAGCAGCTGAACCTGCAGCTGCTAGCTCGAACACCTCATCCAATCCTTCCTTATCTGCTAAACTTGACTACAGAAGGTCTAGCGATCTCTTCCATCAAAGTGCACTTATCGGCAATCTCTAGGTCTGCACAGAAACAAAAATCTTCCCCTCTACATTGACAGGCTTATTAAACACTTCTTAAAAGGGCTTTTTCTGACCTTTCCGCCAACGAAGAGAATTCTACCTGTCTGGAGCCTGAACCTGGTCCTGGCAAGGCTTATGAAGCCTCCATTCAAACCTTTGTGAACAACACGCATCACATTACTAACGTGGAAAGTGGCTTTTTTAGTGGCCATTAAGTCATCTAGACTGTTTTTGGAGCCGCAAGCTTTGGTTGTAGACCCTACGTACCTATAGTTCATGAGACAAGGTGGTACTTTCCACTTATCCTCATTTCATACCTAAAGTACCTTCAGAGTTTCATACAAATGCAACCCGAACTCTGCCCACATGCTTTCAAAATGCCTCTTCATCAGCTGAGAAGGCCCTGCACTCTGTGGACGTCAAAAGGGCATTGAAATATTATATGGATAGCACAATCTTTCAGGGCGACCAAGCAGCTGTTTATCACCTTTGGTCCATTCAACAAGGGAAAATTCATATCAAAAAGGGGCATTTCACAATGGGTTTCATCTACAATCTCCTTATGCTGCGCTAAGACCAATCAGCTGTTGCAAACTACACCCAGAGCACACTCCATTAGAGCCACGACTGCCTCTGCGGCTCTCTGGTCTGGAGTACCCATCAGACATTTGCCAAGCGGAAACATGGGCAGTGCCCCACACATTTACCAGGCACTACTGCTTTCATCAGCAATACGCTGAGCTCGTTCAGATGGGACCAGCAGTCCTGCAACAACTGTTCCAGTGAGGTAAGCCCTGCAGCTTCCGGGGTTGTTATCCTTTCTCTACTTGAGTATGTATTCTTCTCGTATTAACGCACACAATTCTACAGTATCTCATGTGTTTGCCTGGTTTTCCACCTCCTAACATGTATACTGCTAGAAAATCTATTCACAGCATGTGAATCCATGAAAGATTCAATGCTGGAGTAGTTTCTTACCTGTAACTCCATTTCGAGTGGATTGCGTCCTCCAAAGTATTCCTCATCTTAGATGTATTCCATCCAGCTTTAGCTGCTTCGGAATAAAAGTTTTGGCAGAGGGGGCCGTGCGTCGATATCGAGTCGATGGACCCTCGAAGGCCTCCGCCGAGGGTGACGTTATCGGGTGTATTAGTAGCGCGCGCGGCACCTGTTGGCCTCAGTTCTGTTTTTCCGCAGTATACGTTGCTTCAGAGATTCGGCGCGTCTCGAGTTCTGTGAGAATAACTAAATATAACGAATATGTCCTCGTCATCGACGCTGACCACGACCCCGAGATCGGGTTTCAAGAAGTGCAAGTCGTGCGGTTAAAAAATGTCTATCACAGACCCGCACTGAGAGTGTTTGTGGTGCCTCGGAGAAGGCCACGACATGGAGGCCTGTATGAAGTGTCGGGCAATGACGGGGAAGTCCTTGCGAGAGAGGAGGGGAAAACTACAGGTAGGTCATAAATCCGACCGTAAAGCCTCTAGCGTCAAGTCGAGGTCCCGTGAGGCGAAGTCTGCTCGAGGAAAAAGGCATCGGTCCGGGTGCCGAAGTGATTCCCATCGCTCGTCATCTTCGACAAAAAAATCGAAGAAATTACTCCACAGGTCCCCCTCCACATCGTCCTCGGATGAATCCCCAAAAAGGATGAAATGTCCCACTAAACATTTGTCATCTGAAGAATGGGAAGCATTCAGGGTCAAAATGATGGAGGTGTTCGAGAAAGCTAAGCCTCTGTCCGTGCCTTCTTCGGAAGCCGGCCGGGAGCGTCATCACTCCGACACTCACGCACCCTCGAGCCCGGGTGATCGAAAGAGGGACGGATAGAGAACCTTCTAGGACGCCGAGTGAGAAAAGCTGCTAGAGTTAAGACAACCGCTCGAGGTCACTGACACCGTCCGAGACCGAACGCACCTTGTAGAGCAAGTCTTCGAAGAGTGCCTCGACACCTTCGAAGCCGGTGCCGTAGATGACTGGTATTACGTTGACGCCTTTGTCGACCCGAAGCCCTCGGCGCCAAAGGCTCCAGTTCGGCCAAGTCAGCCAAAAAAAGGGAAAGAGAAGGCTACAAGTCCTGTAATGCCTTTAGGACCCATTAATACTCTTCCTCCACTTCTCCCAGAAAAGGTTTTCAAACCTCTTCCTAGGAAGGAATTCTTAAAGTCCCTGACCTCAATTTCTGAAGAACAGGAGAAATCTGATGTGAATGTACCCTTTGGGCTGGAATATGGCATCCCAAATGTCCCAGAATGTCTGATTTCAGAAGAAAGCAGGATGAGTGATTTGGTTGAATCACTACACAATGCTAGTGGCATTGATGCATCTCCTGAAAATGACTTTGGTTGGCCAGAACCAGGAGAACATGCCAGTCCATCACACCGTCAGCTAATGACAAATGTGGTAGATTATTTAGGATGGGCCAGACCTCCAGTCCAATTCATCCAAGATGATCTGACAGACATATTGGATCATAGCCCTACTGAAGACCCAATACTACCCTTTCACGTAGCTTTGCAAATTAGGGTGACCATAAATTGGGAGACTCCGGATTCTATTGCACCAGTGAATAAATCCCTCACTTCAAAATACCTCCCTGCCAGTAGCGACCCCGGCTATCTGTCTGAACATCCCACTCCCGAGAGTTTGGTCATACAGGCAGCCACAGCTTCTAACAAACTGGCGTAGCCTTCTATCCCTCCGGACAGGGACGATCAGCGTGTGGATGGCTGGGCACGGGAGGTATTTTCAGCTGGGAGTATGGCTTTAAAATCGGCCAACTCCACATGTGCCTTGGCAAAGTTTTCGTACACTCTGTGGGAGTGCATTGCACTGGCGGCGGAGCACATACCAGAAGGGGACGAAAGGGAAGGATTCCTAGCCATCGTTGGAGATGTGAAGGAGGCAATGCAGGAATCCCTTGAATCTGGATTGGACACTGTAGATAGTGTGAGCAGGTCCATGGGCACTAGCACGGTAATGCACAGATTTGCGTGGTTACGGAAGTCTGGTTTCGCACCAGACCTACAGAACCGCCTTCTGAACATGTCCTTTGACGTGTCTCACCTTTTTGGCAGCAAGGCTGACGAGAGCCTTGAGAGGTTGCAGACCTCAAAAGCAGCTGCCAAGACTTTGGGAGCTGCTATTAGGCAACCTCAGCCTTTTCGTGCACCAGGTCAATCTTGGAGGGGACTATCCTATCGTTACTATTCCTCATATGGAAAGGCAAGAGGAATGGCCAATCAAAGGGGCCAGAGAAAGGCCACTCGCGGTGGACGAGCAAAACGTGCAAAGCCAGCTGCAGCCTCTTTGCCATCAGCGGCTGCAGCAACCGCCACAAAACCACTTTGAGGACTTGCATCACAAGACACCTGTAGGAGGCAGGCTGTCACAGCATCTGCAAGAATGGCAAGCCATTACTTCAGATGTTTGGGCTCTAGAAATAATAGCCCAAGGTTACTGCCTTTCTTTTCTAACGCAACCTCAAAGCAATCCTCCAAGGAGACACCCTTTGAAGTTTTCAGACCCGCTCCTACAGCAGGAAGTTCTAACCCTACTGGAGAAAGGTGCAATAGAACCAATACCTGCAGCGGAGAGGGACAAGGGATGGTACTACCCGTATTTTTTTATCCCCGAAAAGGACAGAGGACTGAGACCCATCCTGGACTTAAACTTGAATTAGTTCCTCAGGAAGGACAAGTTCAAGATGGTTACCCTTTTTCAGATCCTTCAGGCCCTTCAACTTCAGGATTGGTTGGTGTCATTGGACCTCCAGGATGCTTATTTTCATGTGCCGATTCATTTCAAGCACAGAAAATACCTGAGGTTCGTAGTTGGCGACTCACACTCATTTTCGAGTCCTGCCATTCGGATTGACCTCCACCCCAAGGGTCTTCACCAAACTGATGGTAGTAGTAGCAGCGCACCTCAGGAGAGTAGGGATTCACGTCTACCCTACCTAGATGATTGGTTGATAGAGCTTGTACTGCCGAATAGGCACTGGATCACCTGCAAGTCACCTGCCACTTCCTTCACAGACTGGGCTTCTCAATTTCAAGAAGTCACAAATGACACCTCAACAGCTCCAATATATAGGAGCTGTATTAGACACATCCCTGGGAAAGAGCTCGCCTCCCAGGTCGAGGGCTCAAGACATTCTTCAGATGGTTTCCAAATTCCAAAATGCCCAAAATTTTCAGGCCTACGACTTCTTAAGGTTACTCGATCTCATGGCATCCTGCATCTTCCTGGTCCCGGAGACACGTCTGAGGATGAGATCCCTTTAATGAGCTCTAAAGACTCAATGGTCCTAGTTCTCGGGTCAAATGACGGATCTTCTCCCGATTCCGAACAAGGTTCGACAAGATCTTCTATGGTGGACTTGTTCAGAGAATATCCTGAAAGGCAATCTTTTTTAGCAACCATGGCCGGAGAGCACAGTAGTGACGGACGCCTCACTCATCGGGTGGGGAGCTCATGCCAACGATCTGACAATCGGCGGTCGTTGGTCTCAATCAGTGTCCAAACTACACATCAACCTTTTTAGAGCTGAGAGCAATCAATCTAGCGCTGAAAGCTTTCTTGCCATCTGTCAGGGGAAAACATTTCCTGATCATGACGGACAACACAGTGGCCATGCATTATCTAAAAAAAAAAGGTGGTGTAGGGTCAATACCTCTGTGCAGAGAGGCAATGCAGCTCTGGTATTGGGCAATTCAGGAAGGAATCTCTTAAACGGCAGTTCATCTAGTTGGGGAGGAGAATATGACGGCTGATGCTCTGAGCAGGCAGAGCACGGTGTCCCACGAATGGGAACTGGCTCAGGAAGTCATTCAAGAGATCTTTGCCCTTTGGGGAATCCCTCAAGTAGACCTACTTGTGACTGGAATCAACCGGAAGTGCAAAAGGTATTGCTCAAGGGAATTTCTCCCGAGAGGAGCCCTCGGGGGACGCGTTCGTGGTGGTGTGGAATTTCCCACTATTGTACGGTACGCGTTCCCTCCGATTCCTATCATTCCTCAGGTCGTCAGGAGACTGAGACAGTTTGGGAGCCGCATGATGCTAATTGCCCCAGATTGGGCCAGGAGGATGTGGTACCCAGACTTTCTAGACATGTCCAACTGTCCCCCAGTACGTCTTCCTCAGAGAGGACCTTCTCTCACAAATGGAGGGTCAGGTTCTCCATGCAGAGATCAAAACGCTCAACCTTCGCGCTTGGTATCTGAAAGGCTGAGATACAAGGATTGGGACCTTCCAGATGACGTCATGGAGGTGTTGCTTTTGGCAAGAAGGCCAGCACCAAAGTCTCTATACTGTTGCCGTTGGAAAAGGTTTTGCAACTGGTGCAGAGAAAAGAATGTCAATCCTTTTCTATGTTCTATTCTGGAAGTACTGTCCTTCCTCCTGTCCCTAGCACATAGAGGTCTAAATGTTTGGAACCATTAAAGGTCATCTTGCGGCGCTTTCCATCTTCAAGCGCCCGTCTGAAGAATGCTCCTATTTCAAAATTCCGTTGGTAGTGCAATTCTTGAAAGGATTCACTAATGTGTTTCCTCCTTACCCATTTCAAGTGCCACTTTGGGATCTCAATCTGGTCCTAAAATTCTTAATGTGTGCTCCTTTTGAGCCTTTGCACACTTGTCCATTAAGATTACTGACATGGAAAACTGCTTTCCTAGTTGCTTTGACATCTGCAAGAAGAGTGAACGAATTGCAGGCACTGGGCCACCCTATACTGTGTTCCATAAGGACAGGGTTGTGTTGAGGGTTAAACCCTCATTTTTACCTAAAGTGGTGTCTGATTTTCATTTAAGTCAGAAAATTGTTTTACCCGCATACTATCCTCCACCTCATCCTAGTAAGGAGGAGGAAAGATTACACCGGTTGGATTAAAAAAGAGCTTTAAGCTTTTACATCTCTAGGCTTTCCAAGCTTAGAGTGGACTGTAAGAAGATTCAATTCAACACTACAGCTAAGTCAATGCCTAGTCTGGGATACTGAATGGAAACCCTTATTGATATATCTTTATGTCCAGTTCATGAGTTCTGGATGACTACCCCTATATAACACCCCTCTCTTAGAATCCCCCTGACCCAAGAAGTAGTTCTGTTTTGCAAGTTTAAAAGGTTTATTTGAGAAATAAGACAAAATATAGATACCACGCTTTTATAATAAATTGATAATCGATATCGCCCTTATAAATATGTTAACAATGGGTAATCTGACACTAGCACACTTCTTTATAATCAATGAGGAGTTAGTATAGGATGGATCAAGTAGCAAAAATACTTTTATGATTTCAAGGGAAAAGCAATGAGGAATAAGTCAGTACAGAAATACTTGAGATGATTTTAGCAAAAGATAATATAATCACTTTTTCTCTGGCAATTCACCCCCTCCCCTATGCAATGTAAGACATGGAAGTAGATGGAAAGAGGAGCACACAGTTCTCAGGAATGCAATCAAATACAATACGAAATTCAGTTCCCCCCCAGCAAGCTTAGAGAAAACCGGTATGAGTTTTAAAACACAGACCCAAGTGCTTTGAATGTGGTGGCAATGAAGTGAGAAATATGCTGAAAATGCTTGTAATTCCCTTTAGGAGATTCAGGGTGAGTGAGAGATACTTGGGATGAGTTCAGGCTCACTTTAGCAATGATTCAGAGATGTGATTAAGAGGCAAACGAATTTTTAGCAAGGAAAGAAATGACTGTTGATGGTTACACGTGGCTGGATTTTTAACCAAATCGCGGTGAAATTCGCGAGTGCGTGAATCGTGATTGCGGAAAAAGTATAAGGAGTAATGACAGTGGTGCAGCTTTACAAATGACAGGTGACAGTTAGGAGGCAGTTCTACTTAGATTAATAGATTGAATTATATTACTTTAAACTAAGAGATTTGGTTTTGCCCCGTCCTAGCTGTACTCACAATATATTTGGAAGGACTGGGTCTCGTCACGGATCTGATCAATCGGGCTAGCGGCACTTCACAGCGATCTGGTCTCTCGGTCTGTGGTTCTGCACGGTCTGGTCTGGTCTAGCACTGGTCTGGTCTGTCCGGATACAGCGGTCTCTGCACGGCTCCTGGATCTCTGCACTGGTCCTGGCAAAAGTTCTTGGCAAGGGATTCAAGCAGCTCACCCGGCTGTGAGTAGCTTGCAGTGATTTGAGGCCTGCTGCAGAGAACTCAGCTTGTGGTTTTAGGCCTCTGATTTAGGTTCTAAAGTATAAGTTCTAGGTTCTGGAGTATGTAGCTGGAGTCAGTCTGGAACTGGTATCTTCTGGATGTTGTGTGGTCCGGCAAAACGCTCCGCAGCAACTGGATTTGAATGTCCTCTCTAGCTTCCAGTGGCTCTTTTTATGTCTTTTGAAAGTGGGTGTGTGCGCAGCATCACTAAGCCAGCCCCTCTCTCAACTGATCATTGGTCAAGCTTTTCTCTCTTCCTTGATAGGGGAAAGGAAATGTGAGTCATGGTGATGCTGTTTTATGGCCTGCAGAAAGGACACTCCCCTGTCAAATTGAACATAAATCTATATTTGACCCAAATACATATTCCACAGATACAGTTGTTTGTCATTGCATACACACATCATGCATTACTGATGGGAGGCACTGTTCTGACCCTGGCGTTTCTAGGAGCTTGGGTAAAGAAATGGTAACTTTTTGTGCTTTTTAGTAGCTTTCCCCATATCGGATTTTTCTCCAAATTTATACAATTGTGTGCAAGACATGTGGGCATTTAGATAAGGAAGTGTCAGATTTTTAACCTGCATACATTTAGAGTAACAACCTCTTTTCCGCTCGTAAACCCCCAGATCATACCACCGGGTCCTAAAACCTCTTAAACTGTGGGCAGAAAAATCACAAGAATTATGGTATCATTTAGATAATTTTGACAAGTCCGCACCATGAGTTATACATCTTTCTTAAAATCATATTCTGGCCAACAGGGGTGTCTTCCCAGGTCACATGGTGGAGAAACCAGTCTATCCACTTTCTTTAAGATCAGCCTGTCCTCAGAGGGGGCTGCCCCTCCCCGTTTCTGCCAAGAGGAAGCCACTTTTACGACGCCCCCAATATAACTTCTGCCTGAGTCAAGGAAGGGCTTTGTTCAAAAGGAAGCCATTTACGATCCCCCCAATAAACCATCTGCCCTGGGCCCTTTGTTTAGTTTCTTGCAGTCCCCTGGTAATTCAATCAGAGTGTGTGTGACCTCCTTTTGGCAGGGGCAACAGAATGCAGCCAGGCCTGGGAACCTGTCAGGCAGAATTGGAATCTCTTTAAGCCAGTTTTCAGCTAAAATGTCACTTTTTGTTCCCCGGTTTAAGTCAATACAATGTTTACATATGCAGCTAGAATGCTGATTCGAAGTTCAAAACTATGACATTTTAACAGTTACAAACTATGTGACACTCAAAAGTAGGTCACTCAGTTAATTTAAACATTTCGATTTTGGTGGTTTTAATCCAGTTTCAGTTAGGCTGCTGACATGCATAGCTCAGCCAGTTTTGTTATGAACATTGTTTTGGGCTCTTCATCTTCCCAGATTTTGTATGCACACATACTTCATTCTGCCAGATGTCCGCTGGTGTTCAGTGAGATTTTTGGATGTGTTGCAATGTTTGAAAATAGGCATTTTGAGCTGGCATTCAGAGAAACCAAAGGTAATTTTAAAGAGTTTTTGAGCTAACGGGCGCTGCTGTTTTACCTTTGGCACCCATTCCACTCATGGCACCCTGGCCCATCATGCTCGCACTGGTGGGTGGCGAGTTAGGCAGCCATTTTGGTGTACGCGCAAACTGCGTGGTTCTCCTGGATTCTGGCGCACATGTGGGCTTTTTGGCCATCTTGGATTTTCTAAGCCCACAGCACCAAATGTTGCAGCATGATAGCTCAAACGTGGGTCAGGACACCCAACAGGAGAATCAACTGTTTATCGGCTACACAGGAAGGAAATTGGGTCAATCGGTGACAAAGCAAACAATATCACGTTGGATTGTGCTTTGCATTTCAGAATGCTACAGATTAGCACAAAAAGACCCACCAGAAGGTCTAAGAGCTCATTCCACCAGAGGCATCGCCTCTTCGACAGCCCTACAAAGAGGTGTTCCTATAAGGTCCATTTTTTGAGTAGGCAACTTGTCTTTGCTGCATACCTTTTCAAAATTCTACAGTCTGGATGCTTCCCAGTCTAAGGAGCTGAATTTTGGTAAAGCAGTACTATATTCAGCCATCTAAGAGTATCGAAAAATCTAACACCTCCTCCAGAGAAATTGTCCATACTGCTTTGGGAGTCTAAGATGAGGAATACTTTGGAGGACACGATCCACTCTAAGAACAAGTTACAAACCAACTGGTAACGTTCTTTAGATTGGATGTTCCTCCAACGTATTCCTTCTGAAATGCATTGCATCCCAGCCAACTCCCGACTCAGTAGTAGTGGTAGCAGCAGCAACCACTTGTGTACGAGCGCGATAGAAATAAAATATCAATCAATCAAGCAAAAAATCCAACGCGCAAGCCAGAAATGCGCCGTACCACCTGACAACCACAGCAGAAAACAAGACGCATTTGGAAACAATGTTCTGCCACAGGAGCCACAACACTTAAAACAGCAAAGGTCTCCTCCCACCCGCAACTCCTCTGGGAGAGGGCATAACCTCCAGGAGCCCCAGTGCATATGAGTGGAGGGTCCGCTGGGGGCTTGCAACATAACACGCAGGTGATCTGTGGGAGCGCCCTTCCCCAGCTGGAGGGCATTACGGTGCAGGCATTCAGATCCTGGCAGAGGGGTACTTCCCACCCTTACTGTGGAGGGAAGGCCACTAAGGACGCCCAGCGATCTACCCTGGGCCTCAGTCTCATCAATCCTCCTGAGGCACCCAACACCATTCCTGAGGCGCCCCGGCCCACTCTGCGACCCGCTGCCCCTCCACTGAGGAAATTCCTGGACGCCCCACAACGCTGGGGGAGGAGGCCTTCCTCCTCCAACCTTCACCTCTGGGAACCAAATATAACCTTCTGGAAACCCGGCACTCGTGCGAGGATGGTTCCCGGGGTCTCCTGCCTACCACTGCTGCCTGTAGTGTATAGGGCACCCTTTCTTTACTCTCAAAAGACCGGTGGGGCCCTCACCTGCTCATGCTCCACTCGGGCTCATGGACTAACTGGCTTCCAGAGGTACCCAACACCATTCCTGGGGCGCCCCGGCCCACCCAGCGACCCCCTGTCCCTCCGAGGAGATTCCTGGCATTTCTTCCCTGCCCTTGAAAGACCTGTGGCCACCCACCTGCTCATATGTTCCACTCCGGTTCATGGACTAACTATCCTCAAGTCAACAAGGAATACACCAATACCAACCAAGATCATTGCCCTGACCGGGTCCCCCCCCCCCCCCACACTTTGCAGTGACAACGCACTACACTCCTGTCTCCAACCGACCAGCTCCTGGGGCACCCTAGCCCGCTCCCCGATTTCCCCCCCCCCCCCCCTTATCTTTCCCTCCCCGGCGGCTCTGCACTCCTGCCCAGGAGAGGGGGCATCATGACCAAGCAACCTAAACCCACAAAGAATACAGACATTGCCACAATGCTGCTGGCGGCAGACAAAGGGAAGAAACAGGATCCTCCCAACCCCACGCCACAGATGGACCAGGAGGGCAAAGAGACCCTCGCAACCAGAAGCAACCTACTGGCCTTTATCGCCGACAAATCTGAATTTAGGTCCTGCATGGCCGAACTCTCTACAAAACTTGAGCACACTGACCAGAGGGTGACAGAAGCAGAGCAAAGATTGGGGGACGTCGAGGACCAAGACCATAACACGGCTATAGACTGAATCCAACACTCCATCAGAGCTCTACATGATAGATGAGAAATCCTGGAATTCAAACAGGAGGACTTTGGAAATCGAGCCCGTCGTAATAACCTACAAATTTGAGGTATACCTGCCTCGGTTCGGGATCAAAACCTAACGGAATACGTGGGGGGACCTCTTTCAGTCCCTTCTCCCCCACTTAGATAAGGCCCAACTCATATTAGATCGCACTGACAGGTTACGCCCATGCTGCGGAGTGCAGTCTGACTCTCCGCCCGATGTCATTACCAGGGTACACTTTTTCACCACTAAAGAAGCCATCTCATCAATCTGTCGCACCTGGGACGAACAACCTTTCAGGGTTCCCCACTCCAAATCTACCAGGACTTCTCCCTCCTCACCCTGCAAAAAAGCTCTCTCCGACCGTTGGCTCTCTTCCTCCAGGCCCAACAGGTCTGTTACAGATGGCTCTTTCCAACAGCGCTACAATTCACCTACAAGGGCACCCTAAGGAGAATCAACCACCTCGAGGACGCCGCACAAATTATGCATCCACTCTAGCCCAGGACCACCTCCCCAGGGTCTTCTGGGACCACCACAGGTGGGGATCCTATGCCCCCGCCAAAAGAAAAACGAAATACATTGACAAGGGTCCCAAGGGACAGGAGGAAGAAATTACCAAATACTACAGGAAGGTGCATAGGCAAGAGGCCGGGAAGCTGTCACTTCATATAGAGATAGTCCGCAGACCCCGGCCAAACGGGGTCCGAATTGGCGCAACACTATTTCTTCTTCGGACCCTCAACCCTGGCGGGACGCCATATACTGAAACGCTGCATAAGAACCGTCTCACGTCCATAGCAGCGGGCCCCTCCCCTTCCCCCCCTGGCTCCTGCCCACTTCTGAGGTATAGTACACCTACAAATCCTTGGAATGCCAGACATAGTCTGGCCGCAAGTTTCAGCCATGTTGGCTGACCACAGTTGCCTGGCCCAGTTGTCCTGGGGTGGTGCCAGCCCCACAAAACTGCCCCCCCCCTGTTAGTTAATACCCAGCCTCCCTGTTGGAGGCAGGGACTAAAATATCAAAGACCAGGATAGCAAGCAACCTCACCTATCTAAGCAATGGCTGACTCCAACCCGACCCATGCCTCTCGCATGAACCCACCAGTGGCTCCCCTCCACCCCCACCCGGGATTACAGCACCTTGAGTCATTTCCCTCAATGTCAGGGGGCTTAATTATCCTCCCAAATGTAAATCTATCTTACAGAAGCTCCAGGATGAGGAAGCAACAGTGGCCCTGCTCCAGGAAACCCACTTATTACCAACGGACTTCGGGCACCTGCGCTCACAATTCCCAAAGCAATTTATTGCCTCACTTGGTAACAAGTTAAGGGGGCACGGCAAATTCTCTTTAGGAAGGGGTTGAACCCCCACATCCTGGAAACTAAACTCTGCCCGGAGGGAAGATTTGTGGTGGTGAAGTGTCGCCTGCTGGACCAGCTGTATACCTTCATCTCGGTGTACATTCCGAATACAGGACAAGTCGCATTCTATGAAGCCTTGAGCACCGCCCTGGTTCCCTTCACAAAGGGCCAAATTGTGATGGGAGGAGATTTCAATGGAGTGCCATTGAAGGACAAGTCACACCCGGCCTCCTCTGGAGACGTCGCCCTAGCCCTCAGTCTGCCACGGTTATTCAGGACCCTGGAGGTGGTCGACTCATGGCGGGTATTACACCCCTCAAAAACTGACTTCTCCTTCTACTCCTATGTCCACAGAACTTTCTCGAGGATTGACCACCTCCTGACGTCACCACAGGTACCCGCCTTCACCAACAAGAGGTCTATTGGATCAAGAATACTGTCCGATCATGCTCCGGAAATCAGCATTCATGACCCGACGCCCACAGCCCGTTGCACGTGGTCATTGTACGACCCAATAATAAACGAAATGCCAATAAAGGACGCCATAGCAGCGTCAATCTCGAACTTTTTCCAGGAGAACCGTAGCGAAGACACCTCCCCAGCCAATGCCTGGGATGCCATGAAGGCGGTCATTCGGGGGGAACTGATAGCCCGTGGAGTGGCATACCATAGGAGCAGGAGGCAGACTTGCATGTCCCTTGAGGAAGGTCTTCAGGAAGCGGAAGCTATGCAGAAGGAAAAAGGATGGTCTCCCATAATACGAGCGCTCCGGACGGCACGGAAGAAAATCGAGGCGCACTACGCCGAACATACGGCACAACTATTAGCGAAGGCCAAACAATTTTATTATGTCAGGAATAATAAAGCAAACAAGCTAATGGTAGCAAAACTTGCCAAAATCAAGAAGAATAACACTATTATCGGACTACGAGACCCCCAGGGCACAATCCAATACTCGGAGCCAGAGAAACTATGGCTAGCGACCAATCATCTTATGCAAGTGATGTCCGCACCACCACGAAACCTGCAGGAGCAGACAGACAGACTACCTGCAGAAGGCCACCCTCCCCCAGCTGAAGCCCTCAACCCGAGACATCCTGGACGCACCGATCTCAGGAGAAGAGGCTATAAAAACCCTTAAATCCAGAGCCCCCGGACCAGACTGATATACCACCAAATTCTGCAAAATCTTCAGACATCAACTATTAACGCCACTGGTGAATCTTTAATTCCTTTCGGAGCACAGGCACTATAACCCCCTCCATGTAAGAATCTATCACAATCCTCTTGCCTAAACCTGGGGGGACCAAGCGAACCCAGCCTCTTACAGACCTATTGCATTGCTGAACATCGATGTCAGTATCTATTTTAAGGTCCTGGCAATGCACCTCTCGCACATCCTGCCTGACATAATCCACCCGGACTAGACCGTATTCATCGAAAACAGAGCAACAAGCGACAATATACACAGAACACTGGACCTGGTGGACTTGGCCACCCGGGACTCACAAGGCCTGGCACTCCTAGCCCTAGATGCCACCAAAGCGTTTGATAAGGTGGCCTGTACCTTCATGAACCTCACCCTAGAGGCCTTTGGCTTCGAACCGGAGTTGCAAGCCGTGGTCCTGGCGAATTACAAATCACCAAAGCCCTTCTGAGAATCACCAGCACCCTTTCCTCTCCAATCCCCCTGACCAGCGGGAGCAGGCATGGATGCCCGCTATCACCACTTCTATTCGCCTTGATCATGGAACCCTTTGCCTCCGATCCTGATGGAGCCCTGCCTCTGCTCCCCAGCACCCTCCATCTGCGCCTGACCTCCACCTATGCTGCGCAATGCTGGGGGTAAGCTCTTCTGACTTTATGGGACACTTTGTTGATGCGGCGAGCGACCTTCGTTTTTTGCTGGAAATTGCACGATTATAACTGTGGCTGCCTAATTGGCCTGGACTATTCTGCATGATGCGCTCCGCGCTCTCCCCTACATGGGAATTTCACGTTTTGTTGTATTCATGCCTGATGCCTTCCCTGCCTTAGGCCTTCCAAGATGGCCGTCTCCCTCGTTCCTGTTTTGTTTGATGCTTTCCTTCTGGGCCAGCTCCTGCCTCCCTCTCCCATTGGTTCGCCTTGTCCCCTTAAGCCAATGGCAGCAACCGGGAGGCGGGAGCCGGCCACACTGTCGAAGGCCCACAACGAGGCCCTGTCTACCGCTGTCCACCGTGGTTCGCCGGATCGACGGCCCCCCCGTGTGTATCTTTGTGCCCCCCATGTGTATCTTTGGCCCCCCATACCCTCCGTGAGTACCTATGTGCCCCCCCTGCCCCCCGTGTGTATCTTTGGCCCCCCATGCCCCCCGTGTGTATCTTTGGCCCCCCCATGCCCCCTGTGTGTATCTTTGGCCCCCCCATGCCCCCTGTGTGTATCTTTGGCCCCCCCCATGCCCCCCGTGTGTATCTTTGGCCCCCCCTGCCCCGTGTGTATCTTTGTGGCCCCCCATGCCCCCCGTGTGTATCTTTGTGGCCCCCCATGCCCCCCGTGTGTATCTTTGTGCCCCCCCTGCCCCCCGTGTGTACCTATGTGCCCCCCTGCCCCCGTGTGTATCTTTGGCCCCCCCATGCCCCCCGTGTGTATCTTTGGCCCCCCCATGCCCCCCGTGTGTATCTTTGGCCCCCCCCATGCCCCCCGTGTGTATCTTTGGCCCCCCCATGCCCCCCGTGAGTACCTATGTGCTTCCCCTGCCCCCCTTGTGTATCATTTTGCCCCCCTTGAGTACCTATGTGCCCCCCCTGCCCCCCGTGTGTATCTTTGTGCCCCCCCTGCCCCCCGTGTGCATCTTTGGCCCCCCCTGCCCCGTGTGTATCTTTGGCCCCCCCTGCCCCCCGTGTGTATCTTGTGCCCCCCTGCCCCCGTATGTATCTTTGTGCCCCCCTGCCCCCCGTGAGTACCTATGTGCTTCCTCTGCCCCCCCTTGTGTATCATTTTTGCCCCCCCTGCCCCCCGTATGTCTCTTTGGCCCCCCTGCCCCCTTGTGTATCTTTGGCCCCCCTGCCCCCCGTGTGTATCTTTGTGCCCCCCCGCCCCCCGTGTGTATCTTTGGCCCCCCATGCCCCACGTGTGTATCTTTGGCCCCCCATGCCCCCGTGTGTATATTGTGCCCCCCCTGCCCCCGTATGTATCTTTGTGCCCCCCTGCCCCCGTATGTATCTTTGTGCCCCCCCACCCCCATGTGTATCTTTGTGCCCCCCGTGAGTACCTATGTGCTTCCCCTGCCCCCGTGTGTATCTTTGTGACCCCCCTGTCCCCGTGTGTATCTTTGTGCCCCCCCTGCCCCCGTGTGTATCTTTGTGCCCCCCCCTGCCCCCGTGTGTATCTTTGGCCCCCCCTGCCCCCGTGTGTATCTTTGTGACCCCCCTGCCCCCGTGTGTATCTTTGTGACCCCCCTGTCCCCGTGTGTATCTTTGGCCCCCCCTGCCCCCGTGTGTATCTTTGGCCCCCCCTGCCCCCGTGTGTATCTTTGGCCCCCCATGCCCCCCATGTCTATCTTGTGCCCCCCCTTGCCCCCGTATGTATCTTTGTGCACCCCTGCCCCCCGTGTGTATCTTTGTGCCCCCCTGCCCCCCGTGTGTATCATTTTGCCCCCCTGCCCCCCTTGAGTACCTATGTGCCCCCATGCCCCCCGTGTGTATCTTTGGCCCCCCATACCCCCCGTGTGTATCTTTGGCCCCCCCATGCCCCCCGCGTGTATCTTTGGCCCCCCCATGCCCCCCGCGTGTATCTTTGGCCCCCCCATGCCCCCCGCGTGTATCTTTGGTGCCCCCCCTGCCCCCGTGTGTATCTTTGTGCCCCCGTGCCCCCCCCGTGAGTACCTATGTGCCCCCCTGCCCCCCGTGAGTACCTATGTGCTTCCCCTGCCCCCCGTGTGTATCATTTTGCCCCCTGCCCCCCTTGGGTACCTATGTGCCCCCCTGCCCCCGTGTGTATCTTTGCCCCCCCTGCCCCCCGTGTGTATCTATGGCCCCCCCATGCCCCCCGCGTGTATCTTGTGCCCCCCTGCCCCCGTATGTATCTTTGTGCCCCCCCTGCCCCCATGTGTATCTTTGTGCCCCCCTGCCCCCCGTGAGTACCTATGTGCTTCCCCTGCCCCACGTGTGTATCATTTTGCCCACGTGCCCCCGTGAAGACCTATGAGCCCCCAATGCCCCCCGTGTGTATCTTTGTGCCCCCCCTGCCCCCCGTGTGTATCTTTGTGCCCCCCTGCCCCCCGTGTGTATCTTTGGCCCCCCCTGCTCCCGTGTGTATCTTTGGCCCCCCCTGCTCCCGTGTGTATCTTTGGCCCCCCCTGCCCCCCGTGTGTATCTTTGGCCCCCCCTGCCCCCGTGTGTATCTTTGGCCCCCCCTGCCCCCCGTATGTATCTTTGTGCCCCCCTGCCCCCCGTATGTATCTTTGTGCCCCCCCTGCCCCCCGTGTGTATCTTTGTGCCCCCCCTGCCCCGTGTGTATCTTTGGGCCCCCCTGCCCCCGTGTGTATCTTTGTGCCCCCCCACCCCCGTGTGTCTCTTTGGCCCCCCCCTGCCCCCCTTGTGTATCTTTGGCCCCCCATGCCCCCGTGTGTATCTTGTGCCCCCCTGCCCCCCGTGTGTATCTTGTGCCCCCCTGTCCCCCGTGAGTACCTATGCGCCCCCCTGCCCCCCGTGTGTATCTTTGGGCCCCCCCTGCCCCCCGTGTGTATCTTTGTGCCCCCCCGCCCCCCGTGTGTATCTTTGGCCCCCCAGCCCCCCTTGTGTATCTTGTGCCCCCCCTGCCCCCCGTGTGTATCTTGTGCCCCCCCTGCCCCCCGTGTGTATCTTTGTGCCCCCCCTGCCCCGTGTGTATCTTTGGCCCCCCCTGCCCCCCGTATGTATCTTTGTGCCCCCCTGCCCCCCGTATGTATCTTTGTGCCCCCCCTGCCCCCCGTGTGTATCTTTGTGCCCCCCCTGCCCCGTGTGTATCTTTGGGCCCCCCTGCCCCCGTGTGTATCTTTGTGCCCCCCCACCCCCGTGTGTCTCTTTGGCCCCCCCCTGCCCCCCTTGTGTATCTTTGGCCCCCCATGCCCCCGTGTGTATCTTGTGCCCCCCTGCCCCCCGTGTGTATCTTGTGCCCCCCTGTCCCCCGTGAGTACCTATGCGCCCCCCTGCCCCCCGTGTGTATCTTTGGGCCCCCCCTGCCCCCCGTGTGTATCTTTGTGCCCCCCCGCCCCCCGTGTGTATCTTTGGCCCCCCAGCCCCCCTTGTGTATCTTGTGCCCCCCCTGCCCCCCGTGTGTATCTTGTGCCCCCCCCGCCCCCCGTGTGTATCTTTGTGCCCCCCGCCCCCCGTGTGTATCTTTGTGCCCCCCGCCCCCCGTGTGTATCTTTGTGCCCCCCCTGCCCCCGTGTGTATCTTTGTGCCCCCCCTGCCCCCGTGTGTATCTTTGTGCCCCCCCTGCCCCCCGTGTGTATCTTTGTGCCCCCCCTGCCCCCCATGTGTATCTTTGGCCCCCCCATGCCCCCCGTGTGTATCTTTGGCCCCCCCATGCCCCCCGTGTGTATCTTTGGCCCCCCCATGCCCCCGTGTGTATCTTGTGCCCCCCCTACCCCCCGTATGTATCTTTGTGCCCCCCCTGCCCCCCGTGTGTATCTTTGTGCCCCCCCTGCCCCCCGTGAGTACCTATGTGCTTCCCCTGCCCCCGTGTGTATCTTTGTGCCCCCCCTGCCCCCCGTGAGTACCTATGTGCCCCCCCTGCCCCCGTGTGTATCTTTGTGCCCCCCTGCCCCCCGTGTGTATCTTTGTGCCCCCCCTGCCCCCCTTGAGTACCTATGTGCCCCCCTGCCCCCGTGTGTATCATTGTGCCCCCCTGCCCCCGTCAGTAACTATGTGCCCCCCCTGCCCCGTGTGTATCTTTGTGCCCCCTCTGCCCCCTGTGTGTCCCCCCTGCCCCCCCTTGAGTGTCTGTGCCCCCCCTGCCCCCTTATTTCTTCTTGCCCCCCTGCGATTTCTGTGTGCCCTCCCCCTGCCCCCCCTCCTGCTCTGCGCTCCACCCCCCCCTCACCACCTTCCTCTGCAACTTCCTTCTTACTCCCCCCTTCTTATTCTCCCCCCCTTAGACTTCCCCCTCCTAGCACTTACTCCTTTCACCTGTTCCTGATAGGAGCTTGTCTGTCCCCCCCCTTTTTTTGTTTTTCCCCCCCTCCCCTGCTTTTCAACTTGTCACCGACTTTTTGTTCAGTAGCGTTTCTTGTTCTCCCTCCCCCCCTCCTTCCACTTGCCCCCCCCTCCCTGCCTCCTGTTACTACCTGCACTGCGTAAATTGTCGAGAGACTTAGTAATGCTACTGCTTGCTCTGTTTTCCTTCCTTTCCATTACCTCTGCCTTACTTGTTCTATGCACTTGCACTATCAGAAATGTCGACTGGCCTACTATGATAGTTATTTTTCACATTCTGTATTGTTTCAAGGACTTCGCTGAATGTTGCTGTATTTTTCCTATGTCCCCTCCCTCCTTGAAGCGCTTTGAAACACATTGTGTATAGGCGCTATATAAATAAACTATCATATCAAAGAATCGGACTAAATGACTCCATCAAGGGACTCCAGGTCGGGCCCTCCCAACACAAAGTGGCCTTATACGCAGACAATGTCCTACTGACAATCTCACAGCCCTGCCTCTCACTGAAACACACCCTGGCTGAGATAAAGGACTATGGAAGGGTCACTGGCTTCTCCATCAACTTCAACAAATCTGCAGCCCTTGGGATAGGCCTGACCCCGTCGGAAAAGGAAACCCTGACCCCGCTATGCCACATTCAGTGGAAAGCCACGGCAATCCCCTACCTGGGGGTCCAAAACCAGCAAACCCAAAGGACGTCTACCGTGTAAACTTTCCCCCTCTCTTTAAGGAACTGGCAGATGACTTGAAGCAATGGAGATTACAGGAAATCTCACTGATGGGCCGCATCAACGCCTGTAAAATTAACCTTCTTCCCAGATTCCTATATGCCTGCTCATCACTCCCAGTGCTTATCCCACTGCTGGCTCTTCGGGACCTCCAGAGGAACATGTTGCGGTTTATCTGGAGGGGAAAAAACCCAGAATCCCCTTAGGAACGATGCTAGGGAATGCCAGACTGGGCGGCCTGGGAGTACCCGACCTACAAGGATACCAGTTGGCAGCACAACTGGCGAAAACCTAAGCATGCCGGATATCCTCTGACCGCCCGAGATGGGTGGAACTGGAACAATCCCGCCTATCCCTCCCCTATGCTTTCTCCCACACATTCCACCACCTATGTGGCAGACAGACTACTGCTCGCCACCACACACTTTTAGACACATGGGACAGAGCACTAAAGAAAAAAGGAGTCCCTGGAGGACTGAGCACCTCATCGCCGGTATTCCATAACCCAACCTTTTCACCTGGTATGAACCCCCAGAACTTTAAGAAATGGATCGCAGGGGGCTTGGAGTCGCTGGGGAAATTGTTCGTGGGGGGGGACCGTGCACCTTCATCCAATGCAAGGAAGTCTTTCAACTTCGCGAGACAGGTTTTCCTACATCCAGCTCCGCCATTGGTGCTCCCACCCGCAAACTCGTCTCGCAGCAGCTTGCCCTCCTACAGCGTTGGAATTAACACTGATGGATCTCCCGGCCCGAGGTAAGATCTCTGCCCTATATATACGTTTCCAGGGGGACTTCCTCGCCTCTAAAACTCACGCTATGGCCCAATAGGAGGCAGACCTAGGCCATCCCATAGAGGACCAGACCTGGGCGGACATATGGACTCGGGCCAACTCATCCTCAGCCTGCATTACCAACGGGGAATGCGCTTATAAAATATTGCTACGTTGGTACTTTTCCTCCCTGAGGCTCCACCACATGAACCGTTCCCTGGACCCGGCATGCTGGAGTCAATGTGGACACACAGGGTCCTTCCTCCACATGCCCACAAGCCCAACAATTTTGGAGACCGTGCCTGAATATCATTGAAGATATTGCCCAAACGAAGCTCCCCCTAGAGCCTGAACCCATTCGGCTGGGTGCTCCGGTCCCTGGAATATACTCGAGGTCGGGAGCCAAAGCTAACCGGTCCCAATGCCTTCTAGCAGGAAGATTAATTGCCATTCCTGGAAAGCTAGGGAAGGACCACTCTTACCCTTCTGGTAGACCAAAATATGGGATATCCTCATCGCAGAGAAGGTGACAGCAGCTAAGGCGGGGACTCTCTACCACTTTAAAAACATTTGGGGCCCATTTCTTGATTACGACCAAAAATTCCCAGCCCTCACATACAAGCCCCAGCAGGCCAAGCGGATCCTGTGCAGCGGGAGTACTCAACGAGGGGAGCGAAGCATAAAAAGGGAGGGGAGGGAGCCCCAACCTCCAGGACGTAACCCGGACAAGCATTCATAGTGGGGGACGAGGGAGAGGGGAAATGTGATCAAAATGTGACTGGAATGTTGAAGTAATGCATAACTGTACGTGTTTCCTGCCTTGTTTCAAAATAAAAATAATTTTAAAAAAATGCAGTTTTCAGGGCAGATGTTCAATCAATGGTACTAAACATGCCTTTCGAGGGAGAACAACTTTTTGGGACCAAAATTGATAATGCCCTGAAAGCAATAAAAACGGACACAGATAGGGGGAGATAACTTAACACACTGACTGTGAGATGCCATTTTCACTCCCTCCGAGGAATCTCTAGTTGCTCCATGGCGATGAATAGAGGTGGAAAGGAATACCAGAGGGGAGCCTCATATTCGGATGTACAATAAGGGGTATCCCCGGGCATACCAATACAAACAAAAAGACTACAAGAAGGCTACAGACATCTGCCTCTAGGAGCAAGCAGCAAAAACAAGCCAGATTTCCATCAACCAAGGGCACCCATGGTCCAGCTGCAGCAAGTGGCGGGTAACTTGCAGTCCTATCTAAAGCAGTGGCAGCAGTTAACCACGGACAAATGGGTGTTTGACATCATAAAAAAGAACACATCATTGAATTCCAAGGAACCCTCCTCCGACGCCCCCAATATTTCAACACCAACCACACTTAAATATCCCAACGTGCAAAGTAGAGAAACTGCTCATATAAAACTCAATCGAAAAAGCCCCAAAACATCACATGGGCAAGAAAACCTACTCCAGATTATTCGTGGTGAAAAAAACCAAATGACGTGTGGCGTCCAATTCTGGCCTTACGAAGTCTGAAAAAATAAAATTCAAAAAAAGGTTCAAAATGGTCACCTGGGCAGATAGTCGGTAAGGGACGACGACATCCTAGCTTCACTGGATCTCAGACTTGTACGTTCCCATTCACGATAATGGTATTAGTGGATGAGGATGAATGGGCGACAGCATAAATAAAACTCACATACTAGTGCCATCACATAGAACAGAATAGATCTGGTGAGGCATGATCAAAGCAATCATGTTAAAGTTGGGCAAATCATTGCAATAACTTGATATTTCTCATTAGTGAGAACATGCCGACGAACAGTGTCGCAAAGGTCATGCATCAGAGCCATCCAGATTTGAAGAACTGAATGGGTAAGCCACACAGCTTGCAGTCTCCTAGATGTGTTATGTAAAGTGGAGGAGTATTGTCTTCCAATAGGCTCTAGATATCGCATTGTCACAGCAAGTTATTTGCTTTTATTGTGGGCATCTGTTGGCAAAGATGCCATTCACACAAAATAGCGACATCCATGCAACTTGGTTCTGGATCAGTGAATTGTTCTGTCTTCCTCCAGTTCTTCTGGACTTTACTACCTTGTTTTCATTCCTTCATCCGTGTCTTCGGGTTCGTCCATTGAACCCATGCCATTTAAACTTTCAAATGTACTTGATAGCTATAAGATGCTCAGAGGAGATTACTAAAGAGAACCTAGATTCAATGAGTCTTCGATAGCAAATGATATTCAAAAAATGTACTTGCTAATCCTTTTAGATAAGTGACAATGGTAATCAAGCAGCTTGTTAAAGTAACATATTTAAAGGAGTAGGTAATGAAATTGACTTAACACAATACTGTTATGTTAGCAAATTTCCGGCGAACAAAACCATTTCACAATGGTAAAGTTGGTAAATCTCAGTGGATCACTAATGTAAAAAACTGATCAGCAGATAGATTTTAAGATTTTACTCGCATGTATCCATTCATTGTTGAAATGGTAGATATGTAGACTAGTGTAGTATCCAGAGAAAGGCTTTGTTGGTATGTGTTGCACGCTAAAGTATTTTGCAATTTTCCCAGCAACGTGATTAAATGCGTAAAGTTCATTTTTAGTTTGAGCTATTAGGTGGTGCTGAAAGTGCTACCTTTAAAGTCAAAACTATTTTCATTAATATAAGCTTCAGATTTGGGCTTTGAATGCGGGTCTGTAATACTTTTCCAATGGAGATAAATGTGAGGAGGGAAACAGTTGTAATCCCTCCCAATTCCCTGCTCCTAGCCAGTGTAATCCCTATTGCTAATCACACCCATTCCTGCTCCTCTCTGAACAGAGTTTTCTTTAGCTCTTCTTGGAGGCAGCTGTCTTGGATGACTGTCTCTAAGGAAGCTCTCTGGAAAGAAAACAAAACTAGCGGCCAGGGGCGTTGCTAAGGGGGCTATAGCCCCTGATCTTTTGGTTGTAACCCCGGATAGAATCTCAGGAGCTACAGCCAAAAAATTAGCTAGCCCCCAGTCCCAACAGTTCCGACATCAGCATAGCCCCGGATCTTTTCCAGACCTAGCAACTCCCCTGCTAGCGGCCATCTTTGAATAGGAACGATACCATGCATCTTCAAAATAAAATGATACATTAAATCATGCAAGTGTAATCTTTTTTTAAGTGGCTAAAGTAATTTGCATTGTGTGAGCTTGTTTTAATTTTATTTAGATTTGTTAATATTCTGTTGATTCCACATTTTATCTCGGTATTCATTTATCTTATGTTGCATTATTTTATCGTATACATTACATCAATAAAGATGCAGATGATGTAACTGTAAAAATCCAATAGCAAATATACAATCCATCCCATATATTAAAGGCGTTTACTTCAGTATTCTTGCAGCAATGTAAGACTGCATGCCCAGCTTTGCTCGTGGAGCCGTTGGCCTTTTTCCCGTGCTGCCCTGAAAGTTGATGGTCTCAGTCCACACAGTAGGAATATACATCTGCTTTGCAGAAGCAGAGTTTTACTTTGTGCAATCCACAAGTGTTACTGAAGCAGTGGTACAGACAATTTGACAATCCCTGCCAAAGCATGACGTATGGTACCATTTCCCGGATTTCCCTTTGTAGGGGTTTATGAAATATTTTTGGCACTCTGTTTAGACTTACATTCCCGTTATCGGTGCAGATATTCAGCATGTATTGTATTCTTCTAGGAGCAGTGTAGAACAAGGTAACACTGCTATTTTATGACCCCATTGCTGCCGCTTCCGAAGTCTAGTGTGACTAACAAAATTAACTGTTAGGAATTCCGTAGCGCCTCTACGGAAGCATTGATTGAGCCAGTTTCTTTAATGGAGTGGTTGGACATCCAGCCCTTAAAGGTTTCTGCGGGTTTAAGGTAGCTGGAGCCAAGCACTTTAATTACTTCACATTAAGGACTTTTGTACATGTAGCCAACCCTTTAAAGATTTGCTTTGCAAAGGCAAACGATTCTGAGCATTACCAAAATATAGGGCATGTTAACTGTTGTGTGCGCCATTGTGTCAGATCGATCTGGGTTTAGTGGGAGGGGAAGCGCCAGCTGCAGTGAATATTGCTCAGTAGGTTTGTGTGCCTGCTAAGGAGACATGCAAACGGAGATCCGAAAGATCTGACTCAGGCTTTCAGCCCGTAGCCATGCCAGGAAGAGGTCCATGAACCGCAGTTATAGTTTTTGATGTTTGTGTTGCGTTTGTTCGGGTGGGAAAGGTGGAATGTTCGAAGTAGTTTTCAGTGTACATGAATAACACTATACAAAACATTGTAGTTATTTATTTAGCGGTTCTCTGCTGCTTCTAAGCTCCTGCTGTCAACTTCACTTGTGGTCTAGATCATAAAGTCAACTTTTTAGGCTGTTGCTTATTTTGATATTTGATTAAAAAGGAAAGCCGGGTTTGGGGGTGTCCTCCGGAAGTGCTTGTAAAAAATAAAGAGAAACGCTCCAGTAGTAGCCAAATGTACCTGCTAGAATATCTTGCAAGAGGGGCGCGGCTGTGTGAGTACGTAAACCACTTTTCTAACGTTTAATAATTTGACTGTCCTTTTGGTAAAAGTCCGTTTTTTAAAAGGAGGGTCAAGCGTTAGATTAATGCACTACAAACAGTGAGTTTTTCACAAGGAGGAGGAAACTGTTTATAAATGTATGCATGTTGTCTCCCCATCTCTTCCTTCTCCTTCCCACATGTTTGAATACACATGTTTTTCTCTAGTGCCAGTTATGTGAAATACACGTTTCAACAAATGGTAGCTCTCATAGAGAAATCAACCACCTAGTACCAATGTGTACCTTTTCGCACCACTACAAAACGTTTTCCTCCATCGCCATTTGCCCCAATCATTATTGGGAAATAGAGCCCTACCCACACATCTCACTTGCTCCCAAGACAGACTGCGCATTGACTGGTAAACAACTTGTGGCTGCCGCAGACCCTGAGTTCTGCATTGATGCAATGATTTGTCATACCTCGCAAGCTTCTCCGGTGCCATGCTACGACAGTGTTCTCATATTGACGGTGCCTCCCAAGCTTTCCGAATGATTGCAACACTACAATGTTAACATGCATCTCCTTGCAAGCTTTCCTGTGCCCAGTGAAGACGACATTGCAACAATGGCATTGGTCACCTTGAAAGCTTCCCCAATGATGCCAGTTATAGTCCACCAATTTCACCGATGTGCAAGCTTCCCCGGTGCCCCATCATGACAACATCCATCACCCTGAAAGCTTGCCCAGTGAGGACAGTTTTAGTACACTGGCTTGCATCACCTTGCAAGCTTCCCCCCTGATCGGTGATGCCAGTTTCAGGGCAGTGATGTGCATCACCTTGGGAGCTTCCTTCGTGCCCCATGGCAGCATCCATCACACTGAAAGCTTCCTCAGTGGTGCCAGTTTTAGTACACTGACTTGCATAACCCTTGCAAGCTTGTCCAGTGATGCCAGTTAAAGTAAACCGACTTGCATCATCTGTTGCACATAGATACATGCGTAGCCAATGCGTCGCACACCGATTCATGAAAGTGGCAAATACACTGCAACTAGACGAATTTGGAGGTAGGCAATGTTTCACACTTAGACGAATTATGATGGTAATCAGTGTGTTGCACTTGGAAGAATTTGAAGGTTAGTGAATGTATTTCACTTAGAAAAATTGCAAACCACTGTTTTTCCCTTGCTACAGGGTCTCTGGTTTCCCTAATCAATAATAAACTTAACTTGGGCAGAGATTACCTTAGCAGTGCCACGGCAAATCCATATGTCGCAACTGAGACCAGCAGGTCCTAAGTTACCTCTCACCTTTTCCACCATTGAGGACAGTGTGGACTGCCACATCAATGCATCTCAGTCAAACATTGCTGTCTTCATAGTACACACGCTACTGCTGCAATAGAAATGTCTAACCAGCTTGCCTTCAGGCATTCGTATGTAAATGTGTGCTCTGTAAAGCACTTCGGATTAAGGCGCTATATAAATAACACATCCTTATCATTCGATGTATAACCACTTTGCCTGTCCTTCACTGAAGTCCTGTTTAAAACCAGCATTGCCAAAGCAACATTTTTGGTTTAAGCTTTTGCCAGACACTGCTATTTGATGGCCAGAACTCCATAAAAGCCCAAACTGTTGGCCTTGCCAATGTTTGTTGCTCAGTTGGCCGCATAAGACCCACGCAGTGGCATATACTCCAGTTTAGTGATACTAGGGTATTTGACGTTAACAGAATTGCAACTGTTACATTATCACAAGATGGCAGTGGGGAATGCATGCATGTTACTGTGATGGGTAGTTCGAAATGTAAGGGACGCTCTGCGAAAGGAAAGTTAATGCATTGCTCTGTGGTGAACTGTGTGTTTAATGACGATTGGAGGAAGAAAAAAAACATGTGGCTTGAGCCTTCCTATTATCTTTTTGGATTCTTATGCTATGCATATTCTGCCATTTGGTTGTTTCTGGCATTTGTTTTTCCTGAAGTAAAAATAGATTTTTTGATCCCTATACTGTGTGTAGGGGGACACAAAAGGCTCCTCTGTACCTACTGCACAAATAGTTTTTTCCCACTATTGGTGTGCTTAGTGGTTGAAGTGGAGACAGACTTCATAAAAGGTTCTTCGGAACTGGAAAACTTCACATACCACTGACAGACTGCACATACGAATGGCATCAACGGGTCCTTGAATTTACAAAATGAGGCAAAGTCATTGTGTTCATAGGGACAGGTCACCTATAAAAGAGAATGACCGACAGTTTTTGTAATATTTGTGTCTGACCTCGGAACTAGTATTTTCTATGGAGAGAACTCCCGTTAGCTTTTGCTTAAGTGAAACCAGTTGTTCCCTGATTAGACACCCACAACCTATGCAACACTTTTGCCACAATACCACACAGCATACAAGACCAGTGCGCAGAAAGTAAAGTTTAAAGCAAAATCATTGGTGTCCAAGGATACAGTGCTTGGTGTTGTATACCATGCTGGCTGTTAAATCTGCGGCCACTGAAGCAGAGTTTAGTGATGTACTAAGAATAAAGTCTGTGCGGGAGGGGTACTGTCTCTTTCCCCGAAGACTGTTTCCCCAAACTCCACAACATGGGATCCATAACGTCCAAAGCCAGCTAGACCTCTTTGAGGAGCTAGCTATTCAGATCTCTGATGACCACCCATAGCGCCCACAAGGATTTCTGGATCCTTTAGCCAAGGTGGTGAAGCACAGCAAAGGTCTTGCCGCACAGCCAGTGGCCAACGCCCTCTGTATTTGGTGCTGAAATAAATGAGAACTAACCTGGCAAAGAGAAGCTGTTGATACAAACGCCCATGAACCTGCCTCTGAAAAGAAGGTGGCTGTAAAATCAAAACACAAAAATGGTACAGACGTCATGTAAAATCTAAACAATTTTCACAAGCCCCAGAAGACCAACGTTACCCAGTAATTGTCTTTCTGCCGGTCTTTACATAGAGAGCCGAACAATTGGGGACCATCTTAATTGCATATCATCTATCCAAAACACTATTATGCATTCCCCAAACAGAACTATATCCTGGAGGCTTGCTTCCTAACATGTGTGGAGCCTTGTCCCACTCTGTCATCTGCCCCTTCCCAGCTATTCCTTGATCATTGTCTTTTCCTAGCAGTAGGATTATCTCTTGCTGCACCCTGCTCACAAAAGCTACTACTTCTATTCCAACCCACAAGTCCTCAAGAGGAATCTGTGCTTTTCTCTTCATTTTTATCCCAGAGTAGTGCAGAACATTGTGAATGTTCAACCCCTCCATGTTAAATATTCATTTAGCAGGATGGTAGGTGTAAGAGTCACAAACCAAGTTCCTCACCCACAGAAGGAAAGGGAACATCCATTTTCTACGTGCATGACGCAAACGGTACTCATCTGCTATGAAGAAAAAATGGGAACCTCTGCACATCAAAGTCAGAATTGGAGGAAGATTTATTTCTAGAACCATGTCATTCATCCCCTCGTAATACCATGGTCTGAGGAAAGATTTACCCCCTTATGAATAAAATGCAGACTTTCACAGAATTCTTCAAAAAGAGGAACCACTTTTCAAATACACCTGTAAAAAGGCACAAAGTACCAGGAAAAAGTACACGATGAAAGCAGAGATTGATCCTGATGATTACAATTTGCTCTCTCCAGACATGGCAGAGCTATCAAACTCCTCTTGGCCTACAGAAGATCAGGTCTTGTGTGCTGATCTATTAAAAAAAGCAGAAGTGTAAGGTTTGATATTCAGACAGAGGAGCCTCAAGGAGAGACTGAGTTTAGGGAGGATGTTCTTAAGGATGTCCTTAAGGGAAAGGAAGTCTGTGTCACAGTGCGTACCACTTAAGTGTGCTTAAACACATTTCACCAGCCTTAATCCTGTACAAACTAGGGCATAATCCTAATATAGAGAAGAAATACAAGGCAGCCCCCAGCGACCCACTATATGGGCATCACCATAAAATAGAGTAGCTTGTAGCAACCACCACAAGAGAGGTGGGGCCCCCTCATCAAGTGAGCACCCCCAGGCAAAGAAAGCAAAACATTATACGCTGTCAGATGAATATCAATTTGGGCAAATCACAAAGTATGAAACGCTAACGCAACAGCCCGCATGGCAAGATATACCAGAGATCATTGGGATCAAATGGAATGTGTCACTAATCCGGTTGCGGAATCGACTTAATCGGCAATGAGTAAGATCATAACCGTGGATAAAAACTCTACCAACTCAGTTATTAAAAACACCCTAAATGCTGAGTAGACATTGGGGAGAATAGCAGGTTCCAACGTGATAGACCTGTCTGGATTAGAGCTTGAGTTTCGAACCCGAAACACAAGCTAATCTATTAGACAAACCAGTTGTGGATGACGGTTTAATTGGCAGTAAACTACGCACCAGAGAAGACAAAAAAGGAACATTATACTTTTTTTTTAAAAGGCTAGGACAAATTTCAGGCAAAACCTTCCAACACAGGGGTTCTTTTGCTGACAAGGGGTCCTTTTGAGCCCAGCACCATGTGACAACCTCAGAGGGTGAGCATGTTGTAGATGACTGTCCTTGAAAGGCACGGCCCTCACCACAAAATGACTGCCCAGTGAAAGTCCCCTCCATGCTACTCCAGCATGACGTATAACATCTTATACCCACACATGGGAGAGGGATAAAGTCAGACAAGTGGGTGTTGAGTACAGTAAAAGAGGGGAACTGCATCATGCTATTATCAAGACCGGGCGATCATCAACCCAGGGCAAGACCAGTAGCTCAAAATCATCTAAAGGTCATGCAGGAAGAGATCCAGGCACTCATCCTATGATGGGCAATAGAACAAATACAGAAACAGGTAAACGCAGGAAATATATTGGGTATTTTGTGGTACCCAAAAAAGCAAAGGCTGAGACCATTGTTAGATCGAAGTTCTGCAAACAAATATGTAAAACTGCAACAATTCAGAATGACAACCCTACAGGAGCTCATACCTCGACTAAAAAGATGAAACTTCATGACACTGGATATGAAAGATGCATACTTTCATATTTCAATGTTCCCGAAGCCATAGAAAATACCTCGGATTCAAAATACGATACTCATCAATTCAAGGTTTTACCTTTTGGAATTGCATCACCTTGTGTAGTCACCAAGGTGCTCGCAGTACTCTCAGTACACCTATGTCGCAAAGCAACTCCAGTATATCCCTATCTAGGCAATTGGCTAATAACGGGGGACAAATGCACAAGAAAGTCTAGTGTGCACACACAATATTTATCTTTTACAGAGTCTGGGTTTAATAAACTGGAAAGTCCATCCTCATACCAAGCAGGGTGAATTTTTTTTCCCCAGGGGTAGTTTTAAACATTCTAACGGCAACTACCCATCATCAGAAAGGGAGCAGACTTTACACTCATCCCACACTTCAAAGCAGGTCAGGTGATAACCACCAGAAAGGTAATGATGCTCATAGGCATGTGGCATTATGGAGTTTCATAATACCCCATGCATGTCTCCGGATTCACATAATACAGCAGTGGCTTGCAGAGCAATGGTCACAAAAACAGGCGAGTAGGACGATTTGGTGGTAGTCTCACAAACAGTAAACAAATGTTTTCTTTGGTCAACGGTCAAGCTGATCAAAGGAAGACCATTTTCTTCTCCACTGCCACAATTCATAATAACTGACGCATCCCTGTCAGGTTGGAGAGCACATTGCTCCTCACTGCACAAGGACAATGGACAATAAAGCAAAAACATTACCACGTAATATAAATAACTGGCAAAAGGCGAAACGTCACGGAGTGTCAAATCTGAAAGCAATATACCTGGTGGCCTAGACAAAGAGCGGTAACACGAGTCCTGTGGTAACCCGCTCTTAGCCCGCCCAACTAGGCTCCAGGGCACTAACACTTGCACAGTAAAAAAGCGAGTTGACCATTGTTAGGGAGCATTCTCGGTTTAGGCTGAATTTCCTAACCAAGTGAGTCCCCCAGCAGCTTTGCTGGATTTCTGGAGTTTGTTTTTTTCTCCTGCCAAGAGTGAGACTCTTTTTCTCCCACTCTTAGACATGATTTGTGATATTCCTTTGAATGTTAATGTGTTTTATGGGCTATGGGGTCTTTTACTCCATAGGGTCTCATGTGTTCTTACTATGTGTGTTACACAGCACCCTCAGTGCAGTGACACAGGGGTGTCATAGTGACACCCCACCATAGACTCCATGCCCTGGGACTGACTACTGTCTCCCAGGGCATGTAAAGTCACCATTGGCTTTACTAGTTCAAATTTGTGAACGGAACCAGTACAAACCATCATATTGTGGAAGTACTGGTAGGGGTGATTCGATTGCCCCTGGGTCTGTTTCCGAGGGGGTACTGTGCAGTCATCCCTCGTCGAGTTTCTGGCTGGTGGCAGTGGTTACCACGCGTAATATTCCTTAAGAATATTCTCTATGGGATTTTTCCATATATTTTAAACGCACCACTTTTTGGTGCAATGTTAAAGATACCGTTGGTTTATTTATTTAATATTAATTCACCGGTAGGGTCTTTTTTTGCCAGAACTCGGTTTTAAAATGGCGTTTGTGTTCGCCTCTGTAACTCCAAACCAAAGGTCGAGCCCTTTGTTCCACTTTTGGCGGGCTTCTACACAGAAGCTCTCCAAAGTGGTGCCACTCTGTCTGGGTACCACAGGGGGTGTCTGAGGGGGTTTAGGTACCCTGGATTGAGTTACCTTGGTAACTCAAGTCGCACTCTTGTGTGATTGGCCCAAGTGGTGAGCCGCCCGGCTCACCACTTAGCATGTTTGACATCTAGACTGAATGAATGGCGGTTTCTTGCATAAAAGTAGGGCTTTTGGGACTGGAACTTCAGAAGTCGCCACAGGGCCTGAAAATCCGAAGAGGGAGAAACTGAGCCGACCTGCTACGACGACACCACCGGTGGAGCCCTGCTGAACCGACTCACCACTTCCCAACGCCAGAGGAGATCTCCCTGCTGGAGAGTCTTCTTCCCTTGACTGGTGGGCACAACCAGTTTACCCTCTTTTTCTTTGCTTCCAAGACGTCCAAGTGGTCGAATTGCCCGTGCCAAGCAACCCGGTAAATGGATAGCCACTTACCCTTGCACCGCGAATAAAAGGACCGCTCCTTTTAATTGAGAACTCTGCGGCTGGTTTCTTCCTTGGCAGTGCAACGGACTCCTGATGTCCTCCACGACGAGATCCTCTCTTCCTCCGGACCGACTTGCACCCACTGCCAGAATCAACTGCTCCGCTGGAGCGTCCTCACCATTTTAAGGTACCATGTCCGCCAGGCCTCCCTTTCTAAAGATTGCTACAAGGTAATAATAATCCCTTAACCTTCTGGACTGGGCTGGCCACCTTGACCATCTAACTGGTCCCTTTCTGTCGATCCAACTCGTTTCTGAACTTTTTGCGAGACTTTTGTGCACATTTAAACCGTGTGACCTTGGACACATTTCATCCGGAGACTCTTGAAGTGGGTCCGGCCTTGTTGACTTTGACTTTACGGTTTTAACCTGCCTTATTTTCCTACTGTGTTCCTACGAAATTGTTGGGATCTGTTTCTATCTTTGCTCTGCCTTTCTCTCCCTTGTAAGCCGATTGATTAGAGTGCCATCTTCGCTAAGCGCTCACTGCTGTCTGAAAATAAGTGTTGCTTTACGGAAGACTTGTCTAATAATCGTTGAAGGGAGTGTATATCTTTTAGTGACCGTGTTTTGAACTGCTTAATATTAGTGTCAGTGTGTTTTATTAGATGTGGTTTTTAAATGAATAGTTATATCTCTTTTACACCAAGCTCTGGTCAGTGTTTGCTTGTTCTACTATGTTCTTTTGACCTGTTGTGAATACTCTGCATACTGCCTAACTCTTCTTGAGAGAAGTCCGACTGCTCAGCCACAGCTACTAGGTAAATCTGGGTGGTACAGACTGCTACCAATTGGGTTTACTGCTAACACCTGTAGTCTTAAATCTTTTGCAGTGGTCCCAGAGGGAACTGCATAGGTTTCTGCCTAACAACCATCCCAGCATTGAAACCTGCAGCCATCTCTGCTGTGGGTCCCAGCTAAGTGGGGGATCGTTCAACCCAATACAACACCAGAGCCCAAGTGGGGGGTGAGCACCCCAAGCACAACATGTGCTTAACTGCAAAACGAGGTACAGGTCGCCGCCACACCCGCAAGAGAAATCCCCCCATGACTAACTCCTGCACAGGCAACAGAGGCTTGCTGCTACACTGGATGTTATCTGGTTAACTGTGCAGACCTACGATAACGCCTTAATAAGGATAGCCCATACAGTGCCTACTTTGTACTACCTGAGAAGCCAAAATACAGGGCCAACGCAAGGCATACATTCGTCTGGGGGCTGGAGTGCGGTGAATGCACAAACCCTCACCCCCTGACGTGCAAGTGCCCCCTGTACCCCCCCCCCCCCCTTTGCTGAATGAAATGGTGCGACCTAGGGTCCCTGTGCTGTTTAGACCTACTGGTCCCCCCCGAGAGTTTGGCCTGTGGGGAGGGTGAGACTGTTGGGGAGAATTCTCAGAAATTAGCAAATTCCTTCCACCTTAGAGACCCATAGCAACTTTGCTGGATTTTGAGAACTTTTTTTAACCTGGAGAGAGTAAGCCTGACAAACTCCATAGGCATCATCTTTTACATTGTGTCACACAGCACCTTCATTGCAGTGGCACAGGGAAGTCTTCAGATTTCCCAAAGGTTTAACTATCTTCTCTGGGATAAACTACTGTTTCCCAGAGTTGGTGGGACCAATCCACTCCAAAGTAATCCACCTGGACATCCTTCTAGGAGCTTGTTGAATTTCCACAGAGCTGCTGCAGGAAACCGTGTTGCCAGGGAGAGGAACACAGGATTGTGTGCGTTGCTTTTAAGCTGGCCAAAAGCTCCAGGAAGATCCTCGGACTCCCAGGAAGCAGGACTGACCGAGCCTGAGCCCCCTCAACAGAGTGCAGGACCCCAGAAGCAAGGAAAGTCCATCTTGACAGCCAGGAACGCAGTGTTGCCAATTTGCGGTAGTTGCGAGGAGCTGAACCACCAAAGTGCCACTTGTTGGAAAGATTGCCAGTTGCGAGCGGTGACCGTCCCATTGCAGTGCAGGAGTCCCCAGAGGTCCTCCCTCTTGTCCCCACCACTAAGGCCCAGGAACAGTGAGATCTGCAGAGCTGCTCAGGAACAGGAGTCATCTACTGCACTTTTTCTTCAATACAAAGGTACTGTAAAGTCTTAGAACTTAACTGTAGTTGCTTGCATAGTCTACCTTTCACAAGTCTAACAGCGTGTGGCCCATTTTATTCTTGTTTCTTCAAAGACTTCTAAAACCTTGTGCAAAGACCTTTTCTTCTTACCTGCAAAGAAGTGCTTCATCCTATATAAGACTTTTGCCCATTGACTTTGGATTACCTTGTTATACTGAATGACTCTGATTGGAGGATCTGAAAGTATTTGCCTGCTTAAGAATATTTGTGGTCTGTAGTATGTTCTAACTGTCTTTTCTCTTGACTTATTCTTACATGATTCTAAATGCAACAGGGATATATGAATGTCCCCCAGCACCGTAGCAATTGAAGTCACCTGAGGGTGTAGGTTGTCTGTGGGCCATCCCAAAAGCGTATCCACTGATATCGAATATTAAGAGTGTGTGTTTTGAAGTGTATTTGAGTGTTACTGTGATATCGCTCCTTTCTGAAGGCTTATTATAACTGACTGATTAATAAATTAATAATGGTTTATTCAAGAAACCTTGTGTTTATTTGAATACTTGTTACTGTGAATCTTTTGTAACTCCCCTACAGATCACATTGACCCCTCGTGAGATGAGCCTGGCTGCTCAACACGCTACCAAAACTGTGTAGTACAAGCTTATACCAAAGGTTGGGTTTCCTATACCTGTAGTCCGAGTTGTTTGTAGTGTTCCCACAGGGTACTGCATACAAACTTTGCTTAGCAGACTTAGCTTTGCGGAACCGACAAAGGGCCACAGCCCAAGAATAATACACATCCACTGCGAATGGAAAGGTGAAAAGCATGGATGCCGGAACCGGCCCTCTGAACCCTTGCACAGCTCACATTACACTTTGAAGCGGCCCGTGGCTCGGCACCCCTGAGTGTGCGATACTGCTCTTGAAGATTGGAGAGGCACAGATATCCAACCATGTCGGGCCCATCCCTCGCAGTGGTGGACCAACTGACTCTTAGAACCAGTCCCACACAGCAAACTATGACCAAGGGATCCAGAGCAGGAAAAAAGACGGGCGCGATAAACAAGTTCGCAAGATCAACCCCCTGAGCCGAAACAGTTAAATCACGACAGCCCCAGGAGGGGCCACCCTCCCCACCAACTGACCCCCTGTGAACGCCTGACCTCACGGGCATGATGGAAGCTATGGCGAAAGGATTTGCAGCAGTACATGTGAATCTACCAGGGATCCCCAACCTTTTGTGCAAAATGTGCATATCAAATGAAATGGTAGCAACATCAATTTTTCGACTGAATATATTGCCGTTCAGCTGGCAGACAAATGATTACAACACAAATCAGAAATGTAATAGTCATGACTTCCTATATAAAAGTTTAATTTGCCGTACTTAATAGTTACTAGACCACATGCAATTCTAGTAAAAGGAAATTTGCAATTACTTTATTTAACTTCATTTGACATTAAGTGGCTGTTTACAGGAAATGTTGAGAAAATGGAGTGGTCAGTAGTACATTTCTAGACTAATTGGACCAGTCACGTTGTTCAAAAATATGGTAGGACTAAGTCAACATTACCAGAGGTTTCAGGTTCCCGAGCAAAATATTTTACAGAAATATAGGGCTAATGTTTGGATGGTAAAATGTGTGGCAAATGGAACATGTATTTTCAGGTATATTTTGAGGTTCTGCCAGGGGATTTTCTGGGATGTATAGCAGCAACACTGTCCCACAGTCATCGATTACTGCATTGTGTATTGTTTTTCTTCAGGAATGTTATGAAATGTTGCATTTCTGTTTGAACAAAGAGTGAACACTATCTGATTGAGTTAATGTTCCAATGGCCAGGTTAGGTAACACAAAGATGATGTCCGACAGCCAGATGGGCTGGTTGGTGATGCCAACACCTACAAGGAGGCATTGGAAAGAATTACTGAATCACAAGAAATTAAGATTCTCTTAAAACTGTTAATCAATTCAGAGGCCGCAAAGAAGTTTGAGTCTTTGGTTGAAACAATCCAGGACAGAGCTATTGGTAAACGGCATCCCCAAGTTCAGGAGGTCCAGGTTATAGAAAGGGATGCCCCACCCATGGTTCGATGTAGAATCTTGAAAAGAAAATTTAAACACGATTTAATGAGTGGTGTGTACATGGCTGGTCAGATTTAGTTTTCAAAATGGCATATAAACATTTCCAAAGAAAACAACATTTAGGGGTTTGAGAAACAATGGGAGCTTTTTCAAAGGACACCAAATGTTTTTATGCTTGATTTCAGTTGTTTAGACTAACGTATGTTCGCCTTTTCTGTGTCCTTTTAGGTGCCGCAGTAAACCAGCATGGAAGCGAGCTGAGGAGATGAGCGGCAGTGAGTAAGCGCGATGTGCGGCACCTCTTGTGTTTTTGCGCTAACCTGATGTCTTTTCCCCTTTTTCAGATCGGCGGGATGCTCCGGAGCAGAAGTTCTCTGATCGACGGGAGTTCAGGTAAGTATCAAACTCTCTTTGCAAATTCGAAAGAACCAAGTATAGCTGATTGCTTACTAACGTCTTATCTTCTATTCTTCTCCCCTTTTTCATAGGGTGTGGCGTGCCGAGATGAAGATGACTCCGCCGTAGGAATCCGCAAGACTGGGAAGAGCGGGACAGAAGTTGGATGCTCTTCAAGGTGAGTATTGGTAACAATGTTCTTGTTCTTGCAGGTGCGCTGGTGCTGAAGAAAGAAGTGTGGGCCTCTTTAGGAGATCCGAGCAGGGTGAGTGTCACGCTGCAGGTGCAGAGAAACGCAAAGCATGTTTCTCAGGCCAGGCGTGGTTTAAATAGTCAGTAGGTATCCCAGGTATCAGTGGGCTGAGCCACACCTGAAAGCCTAGACTGCTCATCCAGTTCAAGGAACTGAATTACCTGGGGGCATCCATTGGCCCATAATACATTGCAAGTCCAATGCTAAGTGGATCTCAGGACTGTGTGTGAGCTTGCTGCAAAGGTGCCAAGTCTGAGTCCAAGTAGGTCTCTGGGGAGATGGAGAGGCTCTTGGGGGCCAACTAGGTGATCGTGACTTGGCTCCAGCATGATATGCCGGGGGACTCGGGGCAGGAATCGTGACACACCTGGAGATTCAATTCTGCTGCATCGAGTGACATTGTATTCCGAGCATACATCAAAGCCGACATTGAAACTTTCTTTGTCACTAATACACCAGACACCACATCTTCCTTTTAAGTATATATCAGAGGAATGGCAATATCAAGAGAAGCTGGGGTGCTTAAGTGTATTAGAAGAGACCTCGAGAAATCTGAATCAATACTTAAAAGGTCTTGAACAGGAACGCTCTCAAACTTCCGACCCTGCGGTGCTAACAGAAATCTGTTCAGAGTTGGAAAAATGTGAAGCCCATGCTAATAGGGAAAACCAGTAATTCTCCTGCCCTTTGGCGGCCTGGAGATATGGAGAGGGTGACAGACCAGGCAAGACACTGACGAGAGTGGTTCAGTCAGAGAGGGGAAAAACACAGGTAGACTGCGTCTTAGACGAGCTATGGAATAACAAACTCACTGACACATAAGTGGTTAAGGTATCAAACACTTTACACCATTACACAACCACATTCCTGGGAATACTTGCAGGTATCCCTAGAAAGGGACCCAATATGATATGTTACATTAAACTGCTATACCCAAAACTGTTTGCAAAGGTCCTAGTCAACTTGTGTACATCTGCACCATTCCAACTGGGAAGAGGCACCCGACAGGGATGACCTCTCTCCCCCCATTCTCTTCGCTCTGGCCATCGAGCCCATGGCGAAATGCATCAGATCCGCTTGACCACCAACCCCCCTCCCCCGAGATTATATCGCTATATGCAGATGATGTGATGCTATGTCGGAGACCCCCCACACCAATCTTGAACCTATCCTCCAACACATCACAAGCTTAGGCGAATACTCTGGCTTCACCATCAACTTTTCCAAATCAGACATATTCCCGCTTACGAACAGTAACCAAGACTGCCGGGGAGCGCTGTCCTTGTGTTGGTCCCCTGACAGTATTAAATACCTGGGGGTGATAACTTCAAGATCTACAGGATAGCTACGATGCACTCAGGACCTACACAGAAACTAATACTGACAAATTGAGATCCCTCCCAATATCCCCTGCTGCTAAACTCACACTGATTAAGATGACACTACTGCCGAAGATGTTATACACTTTCACTAACGTCCCTATATGGCCCGGGAAATCCTATTTTGCCAGAATTCACAAACTACACGCACAGTTCCTATGGCACTCTGGGGCAATCCACAAGAAGTGGGTGGATATGACATACCCATACGAGCAAGGGAGATTTACCGCCCCAAACCTGGAATGGTATTGGACAGCTGCCCAGGCACAGTTCGCCACATACTGGTACCTCATGATATCGCCCCCTCCACATGTTAAATTAGAAGTGTTGGCCTCAGCAGACTCTGATCTTAAGACACTAATAATAGATCAACGATATAAAGATGACTGCCCGTTCGACCCGGTCGCCATCACGCTGCAGCATGGCAAACGTCATGGGGACAGACCACCCATATCGCTGGCTCCCCCTGTGGAAATTCCCCATGCTAAGACCACCATGGGACAGAGCAGTCAAGACAAGGTGGGAACATTTGTGATCTAGAGCACTGCCCGACATTTTTCCTAACGGTGAATTCATCACACCATCCACCTGGAAAACTGGACATGGGAGAACAGGGGACACGCTGCTGTCTAAACTAGGTGGCCGACATACCCCTCTGAACCTCCTGTGACCCCCCCCCCCTCCTGCCTGGCCTACATTGCGAACTCTGGAGACTGCAGACACGTACTTTCCCCAATGTATAAAATAGACACAACTAATCGCCCGACCCCCCCCTCCCACCACTACCACCCTCCTCTCCCTACCAACGAGAACTCAGTGAATGGTCCTGGGAACTGTGCTTCGAATTAACTGACGACCAATGGGATCGCATGTGTATACACACCAGAAAAGTTTAAATAAACTTCATATTTAAGTTTATGTAATTCAAAATACTGAATAGATTACACGCCGGCCAGATTAACCAAAATTCCCAGTCTGAGCGACTCCACTGCCCTAGATGTCTACAATCTCCGGCTGATCACCTACATATGTTTTGGGCATGCCCCCGGCTTGGTGACTATTGGCATAGTCATTGACATGGCATCCGCAGTGGATAGACATTTCGCTGGATCGAAATACACTGGGGGCACTGTTTCGTATATGGCCAATTATTCAGAGCAAGTGTCGCCGAGCATTTGTGAATATAGCCTGCATGGTTGCTAATAGATCTATCCTGCTAAAATGGAAAGACAAACCCCCCCTCACCTCCAATGTGAAAGAATGGTTGGTTACATTAACATGGGTCCAAGAGTGTGAAGACTTGTAAATGTCCACCCTCCCCTCCTCGTCCAGACCCAGAGACACCTGGGTATGCTTCCGGTCGTATCTGTGTAACACCAACCCCACATCTTTGAATTTGAACTGAAACTGTCAACTCTTAGAATATTGTAATTACTACATGTAAAATGAACTCATCTTCTATTCGATACTACTGTCAACATTTATGTATACAATACTAATGGATAAATTCCTAATACCTCTACGGTACCTAACACTGTCAGTAATAAAGTTTTAAAAAAAGAAAATATCATGGTGCTGGGTACCAGTAGTTGATGCTTTTATGTGAGGTGTCAAACATTTATCCTCCAGCCTCACCCCCTACCTGTTTGGCATTTAAATGCAGTACTCTCCCGGCTTATGGGTATACCTTTTGAACCCATGCATAAAGCACGACATAAAGATCTTTCTTGCAAAGTTGCTATCACATCAATAGGAAGGATTAGTGAGTTACAAGCTCCATCAGTATCTGAACCATGTGTAACTATACACAAAAACAAGGTGGTGTTAAGAACACAAAGATTTTCACCAAAATTCAAATCGAAGTTCCATGTCAACCAATCTATTGAAATACCAGCTTTCTTCCAAAATCCTCAAAGTAGAGTAGAGGAAGCCTTATATACACTTGATGTCTGCAGAGCTGTAATGTAGTATCTAGACGAAGCAAAAGTATAAAAAACAGATACATTTGTCGTGTCCATGGCGAAAGGGAGAGGAGGAGATGCAGTCTCTAAAGCAACTATTGCCAGGTGGATTGTCGGATGTATTCAAATGTGCTACTTCTGTTTACCCTAAGAGCACATTCCACAAGAAGTACAGGAGCAACAATGGCTTTCCTTGCTTATTTTCCTTTCAAATTAATTTGCAAAGCAGCTACATGGAGTTCAGTACATACTTGTACACAATATTATCAGCAGACCCTCTAGGTCAAGCAATTTGTTGACAATTTACATCTGCTCCTTCACTTCACCCACCGCCTTCACTGAATTCTGCTAGTTAATGTATGCCAAGCAAGTGAATCTAAACAGACAAGCCCCGGAAGGCAAATATTACTTGCCAATAGTCTTTGTGGCTTGTATCTGCTTAGAATCCCATGCGCCCATCCATCTTATCCACTTGGGAGCAAAAATGGACAATATCATATCTCATATTTCACATGTCTGAAAACAACCTGAGGACATCGACGCATGAAGAATCATGGGTACAAGTAGGATAGAGCCAGTGTTCCAGGTATGCCCCTTGGAAAAAAATGTATTCTGCAACAACCACTACATGGTGGCCTATACAAAGCGTGTGATTCTTCTAAACAAATACAATGTAAGAATTGTGTCCAGATTCTGGGAAACTCCAGTCCCATGCACACCTTTGTGACTGTGGATAGCCTCAGTCAAGATCTTATGGAATTACTACATACAATTTACTAGTCCATCTAAATTAAGTGAAAATGGTCAGCTTATTTCAAACTAATGGTACTAAACTAGGTCAGTTTATCAATTTAGTACAGTAATCAATTCATCCGTACACAACTATAAACATACACCATCTCAAAAAAATAATTTCAATATAGGGTAAAGAAAAGGATCAAAGGATGAGCTCTACACGTTTTGGGACATCAGGAGCTAAACTTGCTTTCTTGCTTGTTTTCAAATTCTTTCTGTTCAGTGTAGTTCAATTCTGTGATAAATATGTAGAGATGTCAAAATCTATTGCATGCTTGCATGATTTACCATCTTCAGCTGAGGTATTGTGGTATCATACTTCACATATTGCTATTCAGTTAGACGCCCAAGGTCTTGGTAGCTTTCCCCTCAAATGGGCGGCTGTGTGGTATCTCTTGGTGGCCCTAGAAATGAGAAATATGATCATGCTAATGGAATTTCTCTAAATTATGCATATAGCTAGTTCTGAAGTTAAGAAAAATTCAGCCATTGGGGTACTTTTGCCAATCCCCCAGCACACTCAAAATCACAACAGACGCTTTCAGGGTGGGGAGCCCATTGTCTCCACCACACATTACAGGGAATGTGGTCCTGCTCTCTCCCAAAAACACCTCATTGTCTTGGAACTTCTAGCAGGATGCATAGCAATACAAGCATTCCAACATCACTTGCCTGGTAAAAATGGGCTGATCTTAACAGACAGCATAGCATCCATGTCTACATCAACAAACAGGGTGGGACTCATTCCCAAAATCTATCCACACTGGCACAGAGGATATGGAAATGGAGCCTCTAGAGGAGTTCATCTCCATCACATGTTCCAGGGGAACACAGCATGCACACTAAGCAGAAACACAAATCAACCTTCGGATCACAAGTTACATCCTGACATAGAACTGTTTGCAACAAAAGACAACACAAAATGCCCAAGTTATGCCTCTAGGTTCCCGTAGAAGGAATCCAAGGGACACCACTGTGAATCAGTTGGTCAGGGATATTTGGATATGTTCCTCGCACACCCCGCCACCCACTGTGCAACAGAGTAATCCACAAGCTGCACCAAGAGCACTTGTCAATGATTCCAATAGCTCCAATGTGGGTACGTCCCACCTCAAAATGTCAATTTGTCAGCCAATGAAAATAACATGCACTTACAACATGTCACAGAACCGGGGACAACCACTACATCCTCAACCAATTAGTTTAGCAGATTGTCTCCTGAGGTCATAGTTTGGACAGCTTAATTTCTGATAGATGCATGTAAATATTAATAGAAGCCCGTAAACCAAACCCACAACACTACTACTTTGACAAATGGAAAGGGTTTGTGGTGTAGAGGGTCAAACTTTCTTAGCATATCTTTGCATAGGCAGACGTCTAGTGGTTGGTGCAGAGTATTACATGATTTATTTTCGATTTTGAAAAAGAACGTCCGAGTGTCAAATACTATCCCCATTGTGACGTGTGCTGTACCCATGATCCCTCACGAGTTATGGTCCTCAGATTATTTTTCAGAACCTGTGCTTGTGTGAAGAGTCGAATGAAAAAAAATGAAAGTGTTTAGAAACAGATTTGTCTGTTCCCTGTACACCCAACGAGAGGAGGATTAGTGGGTGCATGTGAAGCTAAGCAGATACAAGCATCAGAAAGACTATTGCAGGTGTGGAATGTTTTTCTTGTGAAGCGCGTGGATTTGCTTAGAATCACTTACTTTGCCTAGATTACCAAGCAGTACCTGGCGCAGGTGGTGGGCTACTAGAAGGGGCAGCTGCAAATGTTTTAATACTGCTTATGAGTAATTTCTGACTTGGCTGTCTACACAGTAATGTTGAGTGAAAGTGTATACTGAACTCCAAGTTGCTGCTCTCCAGATAGTCTCAAGTGGTACATTGGAATTACAAGCTGTGGCCCCTGTGGCGTGTGCACTAAGTGCAAGTAGTAGATCTCGGTTTGCTAATGTGTAGCACGGTTGTATGTATTTTACAATCCATTTTGCATTAGCCGCTTTTGAGACGGTCTCCTTTTCCGGCTGCCAGAGACAGAGAATTGGTCTGTCATCCAAAGTGGCAATTCTGGGGTAGTTATGCTTTAATATTGTAACACATTTTGCTTACGTTTCTCCCTCTGCTTCGTTATTACACACCCCTATGAACTGGTCTTCTCTAATCATTTTCTTTAACTTTTAGACTGGAGAGTTGCGGACGAAAATGAGCCAGTCTCATGAAGACAGCCTGACTAGTGTAGCCTGGAATCCAGATGGGAAGCGCTTTGTGACAGGTGGACAGCGTGGGCAGTTCTACCAATGTGTAAGTGTCTTTGCGTTTTTTTTTGGTTTTTTGGTATGCACTCTAAAGTAACAATGCTTTTGAAGTTGGTAACGTTTGAGTACAAAACTAATTTCCACTCTTATTTTTTTTTGTATAGTAGAGAAGTAAAAATGCGATCTCTAAAACAGATCTTTTTTTGTAATCGATACTCTGCACCTAGTCATTCATGCAAATTAAAAAGGAGCTTTAATTTTGTCTTTGCTTTTCTGATCGGGCAGTAATGTTATCTCCTTCTGGTACCACACTGTCCAAACCTATTCATGGAGTGAAGCTGTGTGGTTGTACTGGTACTCTTGTATGTACCAGTTTACCCTTTTTACGTTGGGAGTATTTATCCTTTTTGGCATTGGTCTTTTCTTGGCGAGTGAAAGTGGTTGGTGTGCCACCTATAGGTGGAGCTGCACACTCTTATCAGTTGGCTTATTTTATTGATGACATATAAGGAGCAAATAAACCAACAGAGCCACAGTGGGGCTTTATCCAGTACCCATCAGAAGAGCAATACCTATTGAAGCGCCAATAACCATACAACCATGGGCTGCACGGTACCCATTGAGACAACAGTACCAGCAGCTGACGCGAAATGAAGATTACTTACAAACTGTCCCTGAAGAGACCCAAAGGGCCCTAATTGAAGGCGAATGGTGACGACACAATGGCCCGGACAGACGTTCAGATGAATGAAATGACAATCCAAAATATGACACATAGCGATGAAATGATATGAATAAGGATGTAATGGACATAGAAGAAGAGACTATATTGAAACGATGTTGCAACTCAAAGAACGTAACCATGAAAGAAGGACGAAATTATGCAACTAGCTAAATGCCCGTAATAGGCTTGGAACGCAAGAAGCCAAGAAAACGGTGTAGCTTGCTAAGCTTAGTAGAAGAATAGAGCGGCAAGCGCCAAATATATATATATATATATATATATATATATATATATATATCTACCTCAAGAAGCACACTATGCTAGTGTTACTCCATTTTACATAAGCAGAATTAAGCCCAGGATGGCAGAGGACAAACAGGCCAGGATTCATATACCAGCACAAAGCCAGACGAAAGAGTGGAATCGAAACTCGGGAAGAAGCAGCTCATGCCTGGGAATTCGGGGTAAACTCCAGGAAGAGAGGAGAGCGGCAACTCCGAAGAAACGAAGCTTAAGAGCCTAGCAGCCAGCCAGTGAAGGTCGAGATAAGGAGGCCCAGCCAGGTGGCAGGGATAAAGGAAGAATCAAATACACAGATAGAGGGAGAATGAAGCAGATTCATGGTGAACTGACACGTGACCAGCAAGCACAAAGAAGTACCCACGTCTGATGTCATCCAAACCCAGAGGATGACCTAACTTCTCCTGATGAGAAGCTACAGTTTCGAGGCCATCCTCTGCCAACTAATTGACACATAGCCCTAAAGTGCTGATTGATGGAAGGGAGGCAAGGTGAATCTTGGGGCACACCGCATCTGGGTGTCCATTCTGCATGCTGCTAATTAAAGTGGAGATTTATGTAACCCACCCAATCACAATGGACCAAATAATCTAGGGTCCTATAGCTTGTAGAACCAATGAGACGTCGTACTTTTAGTGACGTCTATCACGAGTGATGTAGAGGGATGGGCATAGACGCCAATCCCCACACTCTGTTACCATATACAGATATAGCACCTATACTTAAGTTACCTTTTCCGACCAATGGAATTGCATGACAAACTTATGAGTGTAACACGTCAAAGATGACGGAAATCTGCTATAAATTTTACTGTCTGAATGAAGAATTTGGAAGTTGAAGCAAGACGGGCGATCGCATCACTGTCTATTTCCATTTGTTTCCCAGTTTTTTGTACTTGTCATTAAACGGACTTCCCTTTGCCAAACCATTGACTTGTCCTTATTGATTGGTGTTGGAGTAAGAGAATCCTGCACCCCATCCTCCTCAAGGTGGAGCTATCTCATTTTAAGGTACTTGAGGGGGAGCTCTGATCCTATGGGCCCGTTAGAGGTCGCTCCGCCCTCCTGTACAATGGACTGAACTTCAAAATTAGATGGCGATACTCCATGCGTACCCGCTCACCTCAACTAACTCCTCACTACTAAAGCCTTGCATCCTTACACCTCCCACACTCCTACGAATGACCCAGTGTACTTAACAGATGCAGAGACTACCAATCTTCTATCAGCAAGCATGCTGGTTATTTTTTCTCTCCACAATCCGGGGGATGCCCATATGGCTAACCTGCCCAGTCGATATCAACCACAAGCAACAGAGATGTTCATATCGACACACGGGTAACTGGGTACTTCTGACCTGCATCCATCAACACCATAGGTTTTTGCATCTGCCTTCCCGCTATCCGTCTAACACACCGTGCCCTCCTTTCGTACAGAGCCATGCGCAGCAAGGCCAACGTTATTGGCTGAAGAGCACTATATAAGACCACTTTACATTGCATACGCCAACCTGGCTTAGGTGATGTTGTAATGCCTCTGACCCGGGGAAGCATAGGTGTCAATTCCAAAGGCAATGCCACTGCCCTTAATAGGCAATGCAGGTGCTTTGATCTTGTTTTTCCCCCCTGCTTCTCTGCTATTACAAATGCAGTCAAATCACAACTTTTTCGGGGTTCATTTCCTGAAACCACCCAGACTCTATCTTCAACAACACTTCTGCCCTGCAATCTGGCACAGTGGCCTGCCACCGACTTTAGGATGCCCTAGTGTGGGCAGAATAGAAGTGAATTGTTTTGCTACATTTTAGCTAGAGGTCTCTAGTGTCCCAAAGGGATTTGCCCTACATAGTATATATCCAAAAAGAATGTTTGTAGATGAGACCGAACCATTAATTGCAACCATGTTCGTCTAGTATCCCTACATTCAAGAGCTAATTCATTCAGGACTTTCTCACCAGCACATTTGTTTCTTGTAGGAAGATGAATATCGGTTCCTGTTTTGTTTTGCTTGGAAGATGAGTTTTTACCCTTTGAACTGCCTAGCACAAGAGTGTCTCTCTGGAAGGTGGACCCAGGTCTTTATTATCCTGGGTCTTATGTGTGTAGTTGTATCAAGCCTGCATAGGTTGTTATACCGGCTCTAAACCTTACCTGCTTATAAACTGCAACTTGTTAACCTTCCGTACATAATCGATAACCCATGTAATGACATCTGTGGTAATTGGTTGCAAGCATATACTTTCACCACTATATGGCATTGTAGGTGAAGGTAGAAACCGCAAAAGTATAGATGGCAACATCTTGACAAAGATTCGACATGGAACTGCAAGTTTGGCTTAGTGTTCCTTTCATGGCCCAGTATTCCCAGACGACTCTTTGGGAAAGGATCGTAGACCTCTAACAAATGTAGCTGCTCGGGACATACTTCACAAGTTTCCTGTTGGCTTTGGAACCACAGCCAGTTGTGTTGAAGGGTTTCCATAAGTTTTTAGTGCCTACGTGATAACTGGCAGAGTAGTCCAGCTTCACTCATAGGGGGAGACAGGTAGTTGTACAGTACAGCGTGCACACACTTGCAGTTACTTTATAAAATATATCTGGGTTGATAATTCATAATGCAGAGATATATTGTCTGATCTAACGCCCCCTACAAAGGAAATCCCCATGCCACAGTTCTGGCCCAAGAAATGCTGTTTTTGATCTTGATATACCTTTTGAAATAAAATAGAATATTAACACTAAAGGTGGTTCTCCAACTTTGCCTGTATTTCTATGAAATACTGTAGGGGATTAACAGTTTGCCTACAGAAAAGAAGGAAGCTCAATGTGATTCTATTTTCTCACTAACATGTAGGTTGGCAATACATACACATACATTTGTGTAAAAACAAAATTAAATCACATTAAAAAAATGATGTAACCATCTCTGATGCAATCAAAATCTCTGCGTGTTGGCATTACATTTCAAGGAGAAAACATTTAAATATTCTCATACAAATGTTCAATAAATGGGAGCACTTTTGGGCTGTGACGAAGATGGCGGCTCACTTTGGGAGCTCAATCGGCTGAGAGAAATTGTTTGTTCTATACACTCTACCCCTCGCAAATCTGTGTCTACGATGCTCCTCACCCTTCCCTCATTCGGAAATCAAGCTCTATAGAGTGAGAACGGTTCAGGAAAAGAGATGCTACTGTATAGCGAGGTCAGAAAGATGGCTAGATGCATGGTTCCTGAAGTGGCAGCATCACGTCCAACGACTTGGCAACCAGGCTGAAACGAGATTACTGAACATGAAAGGCTGGCAAACATCCGTTGGTGAGCGTTACACTGGCTGCAAAGATGTGAATGTGCTCTCGGGCAGAGGTGGCCGCCATTACAGAGGTGCGGAAGGCGAAGTACCAGACAAAGATGGAAGGAGTATCTTCTCCAAACTAAAAGTGGTTTGCTTGACCAATCGGTGAACAATCGTGATACGCTGGAAATAAACCCACATGCTGTATCAAAGTGTTTAGTGAGACTTTGCTTCACAAATAAAGGCAGCCATAGTGTCTTTTCCCGTGGGATCTCTGACTTCATCTCTTCAGGATATTTGTTGAAGAGGTGTGGAGCATTTCTGTAGAAAAGCGCTTCTTGATGCAGCTGCAAGACAGATATCATTAGACCTTTAGATAACAGTGTTGACTGAGATGATGGCGCAATGTGGGAAAAGAGATGAAACAAAAGCAGACCTTGACATTCAATCTGAGACCATGGACTCGATACCGGAAGAAAAGGATCACACTCCGATACATGTTCAATGTGATGCGCAACATGGTGCAAGGACCTCCACCCCTCTTCTGTTTTAGACTGAAGACTTCTGGCCCTCCTCCCTCGGTCCTCTCCCTGTGCCTGTCTCATCTGGCAAACTTGGGGATAAAAATTGCTGCTTCCCTGACCATGGATGAACAGGTAGCAGCAGTCTTCAAGACCAGCCATTTTAAACTTAGGGTCCCGAGGATGGTCGGTCCTTCCTTTCATTCCTGTGGCCTGTCAGGCGCCTGCGGTTGCTGCCCTGGATCTCAGTGGAGTTGATGTTTTCAACTCACTTTATCTGGGACAGCCCCAATACCTGATCAAGCGTATTCAACTTCTCCAAAATGCGGCAGCAAGATACATTTTTTTGGCCTTCCCTCTTTTGAGACCATTCCACTGGCTTCAGGTGGCCGACCGGATTACTTTCGAATCCAGTGTTTTGTACAGCAGGCCTTCTATGGGACTGGAACGGAGTATGTGCAAGCAAAATGTGTACGCTATACTTCCACCCGCACCCTCTGCTCCCAATCTGCCCTTCTGCTAGTGGTACAGCGCTTTAGGCATACCGGAATGGGGGGCGTGCTTTCTCCGTCGTTGCAGCTAAGGCCTGAAATACACTTCCGCTTGATTTACGGAGTACTGCTGACTATTTGGTCTTTCGGAGAAAACGTTATTATTCTAGAGCGTACTTGCCTTTTACCGTTTTGTACCGATCTTTCTTTCAGTGCCATGATGCCTTTGACGTACGTGCGCTCTACAAAATCCAATAACCTAACATATGGCATCAATTAAATCTGATAATAACTTGCAGGGGTAAATATTTCCAGTTGCAAACTTACCGCTAGCCACAGAGTGCAGCAAGTAAGAGGAGAGCAGAGCAACGAGTGAAACGATCAGCAGGATAAGTTAGTCGATCCCATCAAAGGGGTTTTTATATATCTCTTGAATGTGGCCGACGAGTGCACAGTTTTAACAGCAGGTGGAAGAGCATTCCATTCCTGCAGTGCTTGATGGTCCAAGGTGGTTTCGCCAAATTATTTTCAGACCAATGCGGTTGAGTTAGCCGTGGGGTGTTCGAAGAGCGCAAGTCCCTGACCGAGGATTTGCAGTATAACCTCTGGGATAAGTAGGGTGGTGCACGCTTATTCTGGCATTTGTAAGTAATGGATTGGCTTGTCGTATTCCCTGCTTGATAGGGAACCAGTGCAGTTTCCTCCTGAAGTCAGTGACATGGTCTCGTCTAGAGTGACTAAAGACTGCCCTCTGCCCCATTTTGGGTGGTCTGGAGGCGAAGGTTGGCTTGTGATGTACCCAGTAATAGACTGTTAAAATAGTCTAACCTAGAGTTCACTTGCGCTGATGCCAATAGCGCTCTGTTGGGAACAGATAGGTAGGGCCTAATCTGATGGAGCAGCTTGATGACATGTCCTCAAGATGAACGTATTTGTGAAGTCTTTTCATGGACAATTCAGCATCAAAGTATACTTCTAATGTTTTCAGCGCTTTACTGACAGCAATCCTTGTGCCAGCAATGTCGAAGTGTGACTATTCAGTTTGAAGTTTCTTCAGACAGGGGGACAGATGCCATGATAAGGAGCTTGGTCTTAGAATCATTGAGGGCGAGGGAGTTTTCGGGCCATCAATGTCTGAATTTGATGGTATGCTGTATTCACAGGAGTATTCGCCTGAGAGTTGACAGAAGCTATTGTTCTTAAGATTGGTTATATCAAACATATTAGCTGGTATGATTTGACCCATCCACAGTGCTTATATTATCATGGAACACTAAAAAAAAAAAGAACACATGGAAGTTATCGCATTCTGTGGAGAAGAGGGCAAAGAGGTGTTCCTTAACATGCACTTAAGGATTATATGGACTTAAGTTATTATTCTGAGGTATCCTTACAGATCAGATGAGAGATGGCTAAGGAGATTACAAGAGGATTTGTGATGGCAAGGGTAAGCTGGAGGAATGAGGTATGTGTAAAGCTGAAAGAATTAAAGAACTACAATCTAGATATAGGCCTGGCTCTACTACGAGAGACCTAAACAGCTTAATCTGTTCGGGCTCCGTTTCGCCTTTAAGAAAAAAACAGGCGGCCCGTTTCATGATGAATGTGAGCAAACCGGGTAAAAGGTTAGCACATTTCATTGAACAGAAGCAACTTCCTAAGCATAGTTTGGAAATTAAAGAAGAGACTGGTAGCCTTACCTCAAGACAGGGTGGGTATAAATTTGACTTTTAGACCTTTCTGTAAAACCCAGTGAAAAAAGAAATAAAGCTCTCCCATAACAAGTAAATGAAGCGACCAAATAGATGGGAACTCCTCTGACCACTGAAAAGGAAGTACCATCGGCCATTAATGGTTTAAAAATAATAAACCTCAGGGCCCAGATAGATTTGGAGTTGTTTACAAACTTGCTAACCAGTTTTGGTCCCTTACAATCTTTCAACCAATATCTTTCACTGGCCAGTCTCTCACAATTTGATACATGCTAGGATAATAGTAATTTCTAAAGTGTTTAAAGACTAAACGTACTGTAGTGTGTGTATATACCATCTTGCTTTTGCATGTAGATATAAATATTTTAGCACAAATCTTAGCAACTGGAGTACACAAGCAATGTCGGAGAAGAAAGCTCCAAATCTGAGCTAACGGGTAGTGCATATCCTAAGGCGTCGCAATACCACAGAGTTGGAGATGCCTTTTTGGACATCTTTAAACAAGTAGGTTCAACAAATATTTCCCTTGGTTTGTAATTGCGCTGATTCATTAAAGCAACCTTGGTCTTTAGGTAAGGACTATACAGTTTTGTGAATTTTTGCAAATATGTTTCCTTTACAACATAGTCAATTTATGGTACTTATTTAAATTTAGGCCTCGTTTTGTAGTACTGTGATGTTGAGGCTAGATGTGTTTCTAGCGCTGCTCTTCAGGCCTCTTGAATCAATATACTTAGTATTGTAACGTAAATTCATTTGAGGTTTTACATGTAAAACTTGTATAGCGTAAGTTAAGGCACTTATGTCAGTATTGTTAATAAAGTTAAGGGTCAATCCTATGTTGGTAGGTATTGTTATTGCATATACAGCTTTGAACGAAGTTCAGTAGTTTTTCTGAATTTGGGTTTCAAATGGAATGTGTCCTCCCACATAGTCGTCATCTTTGATATTCAAGTCTGCTTGCAGCTTGCTTCGGAATTTATTTTTCATTTTTCATAGGGTCGAGCGTCGTGAAGCGTTGTCTTGGTCCTCAATGGCCTCCATAGCGGCCCTCATGACTTCAAAGCTGGTACATGAAGCGCACACGTTGACCGTTACCTCGGTTCTGTTCTTTCCACATTGCTGTCTGGTTCGGAGCTATTTGCCTCAGCGAATTTCGATTAAGTCTGTTTCATATTCCTCTAATATGTCCTTGACACCGAAGACTGGCTTCAAGCGGTGTTCAGACTGTGGAACCAAGCTGTCTATCACAGACCTTCACGGCATCTGTCTGTGATGCTTGGGGTCGACTATTGTGGCTCATGTCAATCCATGACTGTCAGGGCCTTGGGGCCAGTAGGGGTGGGAAGATAGGGGAAACTCGAAAGGTAAGCCCGCTCCCAAATTCCAGCCATTACCCCATCTAAAAGAAAATCCTCCTCCGACTCAAGAGAGGTTTCTTCCATTAGAAAGCGTTCTAAACACCAAAGACGTTCGAGGTCCAGTTGACAACACTTGTCCTCTTTTCAAGAGTTAAAAACGTTGTCGCAGATCTTCTCCCGAAAAAGTTTTATTTCCAAAAAAGAAAGAGACTCTGGGGGAATTATAAATGCTTGAAGTTTTCCAGAGGCAAACGCCTCACAGTGCCCCTCTGAAAGAGTCTGAGGAAAGAAGCCACCCCTGCACGTCTGACGAGAACAGTAGGGATCTTCGTGTCTTCTCGTGCGCCTCAAGGACCGGGAAGAGTCTCCTTGACACAAGTCTGAGTCTTCCTTGACACACAAAGAGCCTGTGTTTGTCCCCTCGAAGCATTAATCTTTGGTATCGAAGCAGTTATGTTCATCGCCTGAACCTTTGTGGCATGTAGTCCATCTACAGCATCGAAGCATAATTAAATGTCGGCTCATTCACCAGCTGCTTCAAGGAAGTTGTTGAAGCCTTCAATGCCTTCAACTTCATCAGAGTATTCAGTGCTATCGAAGACTATTTGGACTGATATGCCCAAGTGTTTGTTTTAAACCCATTCCTCAACCTCATTTCTCCAGGCAAATGGGATCAATTTTTGTGGAAGATCAGCCCCCTTTTGGGTATGAATATTTATTTACATTTATAAAGCGCACAGAACAGCCCTTGGGCATCGTGGCACTGTTACAGTAGGCTTACTTAGTTGCAAGAGCGGTATGCAGTAATGACGATGAAGAAAAATAAAAAAATGGCTGCAGTCTACCAGACAGTTAATGGTTACATGGTGGTGTTGGCATTGTTCCTTGGTTACAGTGGAACAGGATCAAGGTGTCTTAAGCACGGGGTGGGAGAGTACTCCCAAGCAATGGGTGAAAAGATGACAAGAGTGGTGACTAGACATTAGATTTTCAGTGACAGTAGATGGTGTAAGGCCTAATGGTTCCGTGGTTACAGAGGAGCCAAACAGCTGCACAGGAAGTTCTTAGAGATGCACTGATTACAATTACACAGGAATGTTGGAAGGTCTATCGCACAACGATTACTTGGGGGTTTCTTTTTGAGTGCTTTTCGGAAGACTGTGTATGAGGCTTCATTTCTGAGTGCTGTAGGCAAGGCATTCCAGTTTTTATGTGCCAGGTGTTGGAAGCTAGCGCTTCCCGCTTTAGTTCTTTTGAAGGTGGGGCCGTAGATCTGGTTGGAGTGGTGCGTTCTGATGGGTCTAGAAGATGTGATAGGAGAAATCTTTTCAGATAGGTAGGGGGGCAGCAGTACGGGGAAGGCACTTGTGTGGCAATGGATTTGAATATAATGCGCCCTTGGACTGGCAGCCAGTGAACCTCTCTTCTGGCATGTGGTAGGTGTTCCCTTTTAGGAATGCTCAGTGCAGCTCTGAGGGCATTGTTTTGGGTGACTTGTAACCTGTTGGTTTTTTTTAGAGGAGGTTCCCAGGAGAAGGGCATTACAGTAGTCCAGTTGTCCCCCAACTGTAGCCCTTGCTATTGCGAGGCAGATTTTGGTTGACAAGTAGGGTTTGACTGCATTGACTATTTTAGTGACGAGTGCTGCGGAGGACTAAATTGCACGGACTTGTCGAGTCTTGGACAAAGACGATTCGATGAAAACCCCTAGGGTTTTGACAGCTAATGATACAGTGATAGGTGTATTGTCAATGTTGAAAGTCTTGTATTGAGGGTCTAGATTGTTGAGTGTGTCCCTGGTGCCTACCACGAGGATCTCTGTTTTATCTCCATTGAGACATGGACCATTGCTGCCATCCAAGTCTGAATGGCTGCGTTTATTTTGACTAGGGCAGCTGCGTCCTGTTCATAGGAGCCGGTGAGAGGGAGTAGGACTTGTCGTCGGCATAGGTTGTGTATGCTATGCCGCGATCATCTAAGTCATTGAATAGAGGTAAGGTGAAAATGTTATATAGGGTAGGTGCAGTGGACCCTTGCGGGACACCACAGTGTATGGTGGTGGGTGGTGCGCATGCAAGGTCCGAGAAAATCCTCATGAGTCTCCCCTTAAGGTAGGAGGAGATCCACGCTGTGGTTTTGGGGGAGAAGTGGGCAGCATTTTTGAGTTGTTTTCATAGGGTATCATGGTCAACAAGATCAAATGCAGCTGACAGATCTAGTAGAACAAGAAGTGCTGGCTTGCCCTTGTTCATTATGTCAGAGTTGCATCTTGAGATAGTAGGGCAGACTTCGTCCCATGGTCTGGGCGGAAGCCCAATTGCCTCTTGCCCAGGATGCTGTTTGCTTCCAAAAACTGCTGGATTTCAGTATAAGCAATGTTTTCCAAACTTTTCTTCAGGAATGGTGATACGTCTGTAATTGGTGGGTGTCTTTGGGTCTAGGGTAGGTTTTCTATTAGTAGTGGGCCACGCCTCTTTAAAGCAAGCAGGGACTGTGTTGGAGTTGACAGAGGCGTCCATGAAGGTTTTCTAGAACGGGGCCAAGGTGTCGGCGCATTCTTTGACTAGATTGGTTGGGCAAACATCACCTTTACATTTGGACGGTTTCATTTTTCCGGATGATGTCCAGAACTTCTGTCTGTTACTTCTCTAAAAGAGAAAAGAATTTTCTCTTTGGTCTCTGTGCTGGTCGTACAGGATGCAGGTATGTTGTATTTCGAAAGTTCCTTCTGGTGGTCATTGATCTTCTTTTGTAGGAGTTCAATTTTATTAATCATGGTGTTTGTACACTGGTGCTGCAGGATTAGTCTTACACAACGTCCTGTGTGTTGGTGACCGGCGTGGCCAGTTCTTTAAAGATGGCAAACCACTCTTTTGATTCCGAGTCAGCGTTGGCTATCCTATCATTATAAGATGAGGATTTAGCTATGACTATAGCTTTTTTGTATTGTGTTGCCAGGGTTTTGTAGGCTGTTGGCGTGGAATCCTGTGGAGTGCCTTGCCATTTGCTGAGGGCTTTACGCTTAAGGGCGCGTAGTTCTTTGAGCTCAGTGGAGAACCAGTAATTGGCCAGTTTGTTTTTTCGCTTTCTTGTTTTCTAGTGGGGCAATGGCATCAACTGCTGTTTTAAGTGTGGTGTTGTAGATCTTAGCCAGATCCGAGGGGTCTGAGGAAGGTGGGTGCTTAAACGCTGGAATATCTAAGAAAGAACAGATCTTTTCTTTAGTTACATTCCTTGAGCATCTGGCTAGAGCAGGTGGGACAGACCTGAATGACTTGGGTGTATTACTGCTAATTGGGATGAAGAAGTGAACAAGGTGGTGGTCGGTCCTTGGAGTCTGAGTATTGGAGCTGATGTCCACACCGCAGTTATGGTCTGCTACCCTTTCTAGGGTGCGCCCTTTGCAATGGGTGGGGATGACTATTTTTTGCTGGAAGTCCAGTTCCTGTAGAGCTCTAGCAAGAGCTTTGGCTTGTTTATCTTTCTAATCATTGAATCCCAGGTTGAGGTCCCCCAGTAGAATGGATTTAGTGGTTTTTCAATTTTCCCCAAAAACATGTATTAAGTTGTGGAAGTCAGAGAGGGCCTGGCGGGCGGTATGCTACATGGATAGCAATGGTGGTGTTGGGAGAGAGAGTAATCTTGACTGCAAGTTTATTTCTGGTGCCAATTGATCTAGGGCGCTCAAGGAAATGGTGAGGTTTGGTGTGGCTACAAAGCCTGTTGAGCCTCGTGGCTGAAGGGTTTTTTGTAGCACGTGGTGGAGTCAAGAGGTGGGGCATTGTGGTCGTTATGGAACATTCTCAGAAATGTGCCTATTCCTTTCAACTTTCGAGACCCCCAGCAACCTTTGCTGGTTTTTAGGACTTTTAATTTTTCTCACTGGAGAGAGTGAGGCCCTTTTTCCCACTCATGTATTTCTAATGTGATTTGCACTCTGTTTCGAGGGGTTTGTGTCCTCGGACGTATTCCACATCTGACAGGTAATGACCACAGCTGTGCTGCTTTGGAAAATTTTGGCGGAGGGCGTCCTGCGTCGATAACGTCGATCCTTTGTCCCTTGAGGGCCTGCGTCGAGGATCGGCGCCACTGGATGTTATATATAGGACGCACGGCACCCGTAGCCTCAGTTCCGTTTTTTCCGCAAACGTGTTTACTTCGGAATCTCGGCACGCTCGAGTCTTCTCTTGGATTGCGATGTCTTCTACTACCCCGAAGTCGGGCTTTAAAAAATGTCGGGACTGCGGTTCGAAGATGTCCATCACGGACCCGCACGACATCTGCCTCTGGTGCCTCGGCGAAAGCCACGCCACTGACGACTGCGATGATTGATTGCCAGTCCCTGACCTCAAAGGCCTTGCAGGAACGTAAGAAGAAATTAAAGGTAGGTAGGGTGTCCAAGCCCATATATCGAAGTCCGCTGGGCTTTCGACCGATGACTCGAGTGGCGACTCTCCGCGTCTGCGAAAATCCAGGTGGTCTCGGAGTGGTTCCTGCCATTCCTCTGCCTCTTTGAGGCATTCTAGGACGTGCCGTCACCGGTCGCCTTCCCCGTCCTCGTCAGAGGACTCCGCCAGAAGGTTGACTTGTCTCACCAAGTCTTCGTCGCAGGCCGAATGGGATTCATTCCGCCAGCAGATGACCATTTTCGAGTCACAAGGCACAGTTCCGGCCGCGCCTTTGAAAGAAGCCGGCAGGGAACAGGCTCGGTCCACCACTCGCATGCCTTCGGCTCGGGCAGTCGGCACGATCGTCGGGAGCCGTCGAGGTCCCACTCGGGACAAGGGAGATCGCCATAGCTGTGCCAGATCCAGGTCCAGGTCCCGGTCCTCGACGCCATCGAGACCGTCGGAACCTGTGAAGCCTTCGAGGAAGGCCTTGGGGCTGTGTCCGTCGAGGAATACTTTTGGGGATCTACCCTCGAAAAAGTTGCCGGCTCCTCGTTTGACGACGCCGCAGATTCCCTCGCCGTCCTCATCGCCGTTTGTGGAGGATTTGCCGGAGGTGCCCCGGAGGGTTGTGGAACCTCCGAGGAAGGCTCTCAGTAAGTCTGTGAGGCCTGTTTCTGAGCCCTACTCTGTTCCTCCTCCCAGATTGGATTTGTTCCAACCTTTGGAGTATAGTTCAGAGGTGGAGGAAGGGTCTGATGAGATGGTTGTCTCCTGATATCCCTGATGACCTTTTGTCGGGGCACAGTCAGATGGAGGAACTCAGTCCTTGCATGACGCCCGTGGTCTTGACACCTCTCCGGAGGTGGAGTTTGGCAGGCCTGAGCCTGGGACGCATGCTGAATCCTCCCATAGGCGTCTCATGTCAAGGGTGACTGAATACTTGGGGTGGTCTGCTCCACCTGTTGATTTTGATCAGGATGATCTTCAGGACATCCTAGACCAAGATCCACCCACTTACCCCCGGTGTTGCCGTTTCACATGGCTTTGCAAAGGAGGGTGGCGGCGGTTTGTACTGCTACGGAAAGTCTCCCGGCGGTTAACAAGTCGCTTCCTGATGGGGACGATGCGCACTTTAGGCGAAGAAGGTATTTTCATCTGGGGGTATGGCATTGAAGTCAGCCAACTCCACTTTTGCCTTGGCGAGATTCACTCACTCTGTGGAACTGTGCATCTTTGGCGGCTGAGCATATTCCCAAAGGGGAAGAACGGGATCGTTTTCTAGCCCTCGTGCAGGACGGCAAGGATGCCATGTGCGAATCGGTTCAGTCGGGTTTGGACACAGCAGACTGTGTCAGCCGGTCCATGGCTGTGAGCACCGTGATACGCAGGTTTGCGTGGTTGCTGAAGTCGGGGTTTGCTTCTGATGTGCAATCCTGGCTTCTGAACATGCCCTTTGATGGAGTTCATCTGTTTGGCAGCAAGGCTAACGAGAGCCTTGAGAGCTTGCAGACCTCCAAAGCTGCAGCAAAGTCTTTGAGCGCTGCAGTACGTCAACCTCTGCCTTTCCGTCCTTGAGGACCGCAATGGAGGGGAGGTTCCTTTCGGTACTACTCTGACTGCAGCTCCTCTCAATCTACCAAAGGTAGAGGGGCCACCGTAGGAGTACCAGAGGTGGAAAGCAAGGTACTCTGGATGCCAAAGCCGCTCGGGCAGTTGCTTCTTTGCCCTCAGGCACTGCCGCAGCCGCGTCCGCTCAGTCATGAGGCCATGTCCCATGGTTCGCCAGTTGCGGGCAGACTTGCACAGCATCTTGGAGAATGGCGAGCCATTACTTGAGATGTGTGGGTTCTGGAGATCATAACCCACGGCTTCCGTCTTCCCTTCTGGCAGAGGCCTCACGGCAATCCACCGGGGAAGCTCGTTGAAGGGTCTGGATCCGCTCCTTGCGCAGGAAATCCTATCCCTACTGGAGAAAGGCGCCATAGAACTGGTGCCTGTAGTGGAGAGGGACAAGGGATGGTATTCCCCCTTATTTTTTGATCCCGAAAAAAGACTGGGGATTGAGACCCATCATGGACTTGCGTTGGCTGAACAAGCTCCTCAGGAAGGACAAATTCAAGATGGTATCTCGTTCTCAAGTCCTGCCACTCCCTTCACAAGCTGGGTTTCTCCCTCAATTTAAAAAAAGTCCCATTTGACACCTACCCAGCGGCTCCAATACATAAAAGCAGTGCTCGACACATCCCTGGGGCAGTGTTTGCCTCCCCAGGTGAGGGCTCATCAAATTCTGCAGATGGTGGCCAAGTTTCAACAGGCCCAGAGTCTCCCGGCGTTCCAGTTCTTGAGGTTGCTCGGCCTCATGGCATCCTACATTTTCCTGGTGCCAGCATCCTTGCTGCGTATGAGATCTCTGCAGTGGGATCTCAAGATGCAGTGGTCGCAGTTCTCCGGCAGGATGTCGGATCCCGTTCAGATTCCGCCCTCAGTCGCCCAGGATCTTTTGTGGTGGGCCCTCGAAGGCAATCTGATGAAAGGTGCTTCATTTTGGCAACCATGGCCAGAGGTGACGATCGTGACGGCCGCGTCCCTCACAGGTTGGGGAGCTCATGCCAACGATTTGACAGCCAGCGGTCTTTGGTCTCCATCGGAGTCCAGACTCTACATCAATTTGTCAGAGCTGAGGGCCGTCAGGCTAGCCCAGAAGGCTTTTCTGCCGTCTGTGCGGGGGAAGAATATCCTGATTATGATGGTCAATACAGTGGCCATGCACTACCTCAACAAAAAGGGGGGGCAGGGTCACTCCCATTGTGCAAGGAGGCGATGCAGCTCTGGTTCTGGGCCATCCAGCAGGACATTTTGATCTCTGCAGTTTATCTGGCCGGAGACGAAAAACGCGGCGGCGGATGCTCTGAACAGTCAGAGCACTGTCTCTCACGAGTGGGAGCTGGCTCAGGAAGTTCTGTTGGAGATCTTCGCCCTTTGGGGAACTCCACAAGTGGATCTCTTCGCCACCAGTGTCAACCGGAAGTGCAAAAGATTCTGCTCTTGCGTTTGCTCCAGTCCCCGTCATTCCACAAGTGTTGCGGAGGTTATGGAGGTTCGGTTCCCGAATGATCCTCATTGCTCCGGCATGGGCCTGGAGAGCGGGGTACCCGGACCTTCTAGACATGTCCATCTGCCCTTCACGCTGTCTTCCCTACCGAGACGATCTGCTCTCACAGGAAGGGGGTTGGGGTTATCCATCCAGAGGTCACGTGTCTCAGCCTTCATGCTTGATATCTGAAAGGTTGAGGTATAAAGATTGGGACCTTACCGAAGACGTGATGGAGGTGTTGCTTTCGGCCAGAAGGCACGCAACAAAATCCATGTGCCATTGCCGTTGGAGAAAGTTCTGTGACTGGTGCAGGGTACAAAATTTGGATGCTTTCCAATGTTCCATTCCTTTTTGGTTTTGTCTTTTTTTGCTTTCTTTAGCCCACAAGGGCCTGCAAGTGGGTACCATTAAGGATTACCTGGCGGCTGAGTCCATATTTGAGTGCTCGTCTGAGGAATGTTCTTATTTAAAGATCCCTTTTGATTTTTCAGTTTCTAAAAGGGCTAACTAATGTGTTTCCACCGTCGCCTTTCCAGGTGCCGGGATGGGATTTGAATTTGGTTTTAAAGTTCCTAATGGGAGCTCCATTTGAGCCCTTAAATTCTTGTCCGTTGCGACTGTTGTCCTTTAAAACTGTATTTTTAGTTGCGGTTACTTCTGCACGCAGAGTGAGTTGCAGGCACTTTCCGCAAAGCCATCGTTTACTGTGTTCCATGAGGACAGGATTGTCTGCGGGTGCGGCCTTCTTTTCTTCCAAAGGTTGTTACGGAATTCCATGTGAGTGATTCTCGAGGCATTTTATCCTCCTCCACATCCTGGTAATGAAGAGGAGAGGCTCCATAGGTTGGATCCTAGAAGAGCTTTGAGTTTCTCTCTCACAGATGTCCCGGGTCAGAGTGGACGATCAGCTCTTTGTTGGTTATGCTGGAAGGCACTTGGGTCAGGCTGTTTCCAAACAGACCTTGTCTAGATGGATCATTTTGACGATCTCGGAGTGTTACCATTTGGTGGGAAAGGACCCTCCAGCAGGCTTACGGGCTCAATGGTGGGAAAGGACCCTCCAGCAGGCTTACGGGCTCACTGTACTAGGGGTGTGGCTGCCTCCACTACTCTACAGAGGGGTGTTCCAATTCGCAATATTTGCGAAGCAGCCACTTGGCCCTCTGGCCATACTTTTGTGAGACACTATTCCTTGGACTCCATCCATGAGTCAGCAATTTGATTGGGCATTCTAAATTTATAAATTGTAAATTTTTTTTCCCAAAATTGGTACTGATTTGGGAGTCTGTCATAGATGTGGAATACGTCAGAGGACACAAGGTCCTCGAAAGAACAAGTTACTTACCTTATCTGGTAACGTTCTTTCGATGGGATGTTCCTCCGACGTATTCCACATCGAACCCTCCCAGCCTGCCCCTCTTCAGAATTTCGTATGCGATTGCAGGTTACGTTTCCGCAAGGTTGTCTGCAGTCATACTGGCAGGAGATTGATGCCACACGTTCTGGGACAAAAACTACAACTGAGGCTACGGGCGCCGTGCGTCCTATATATAACATCCGGTGACGCCGACCCTCGACTGAGGCCCTCGAGGGACAACAGATCGACGTCATCGACGCAGGACGCCCTCTGCCGAAATTTTCCGACGCAGCACATCTATGGTCATTACCTGTCATAGATGTGGAATACGTCGGAGGAACATCCCATCGAAAGAACGTTAACAGATAAGGTAAGTAACTTGTTCTTAAGTATGGAGTCTGACAAACTCTCAGTGGCAAAGGGAAGTCTTTCAGTGTTCCCAAAAGTTTAAATACCTTCTCTTGGATAAACTACTGTTTGCAAGAGCAGTGAAGTGAAATTGACTTTACTTACATTTGTAACTTTCTAGACCCAGCACACACTATCTTACAATAGGGTGCTGGAGGGGTTACTTAATATCCCCTTTGTCTAGTTTCTGATGTAACATTTTTGTTACCCTTTCCTCGATGAATGGCTGGTGGCAGTGGTTTACTTTTAACTACCGTGGTGTGCTTCTACCGTGGGCTGTGTTCGCAGCTGCAGTAAAGCACCCAAGGGTGCCATTTTTGTCAAAATGTCCCCGGTATTCTTTTTTCGCCATTTCATTGTGGAAAGGTCCTCCTTGAGATTTACTCTGTGCGCCAAACCCGGTTTGGTCCCGTTGTTCATTTTGTCTTTGGCGGGATTCATGAGTGAAGCCCGCTGCTGGCTCCAGGGTGTCTGGCGGGGGTAGGAAGCGAGGGAGGTGCCTGAAACGCCCTGTGCTTGGTCTCCTAGGAGACAGAAATGCACTCTTGGGTGATTGACTGGCTCACTGTCCGGCAAGGACAGCCACCCTGCTGGGTGACTGACAGGCTGGAATGAATGGGAGAAACCTGCATAAAAGGCGAGGCTTTTTGGCTTGGAAGGCAGTCGACCACTGGACAAAGGAATCCGAAGAAGAACTTGTAAGAGACTCCTGCTGCAACTCCTGGACCGTTGGTTTACCCGGTGAAGCCCTGCTGCTTTGCTAAAGCTCCAAATTCATTTTGACTAGAGAAGCCCTGCAAGGATAAATTCTCCCCTTGAGTTGGTGGGACCAATCGACTCCAAAGTAAGCCACCTGGACATCCTTTCGAAGCTAGTTGTATTTCCACTGAAGTTGCTACTGGAAACCAAAGAGCCAGGGAGAGGAACACCAGATCAAGTGTATTGCTTTTAAGTTGGCCAAGAGCTCCAGGAAGATTCTCCGGACTCCCAGGAAGCAGGACTGAACGAGCCTGAGCCACCTCAACAGAGTGCTGGACCCCAGATGCAAGAAAAGAAAGCCCATCTCAACAGCCAAGAGTCTGCCGTGGTGCTATTTGCTGAGACAGGAGCTGAAACCGCGAAGTGCCACTGAATAGATTGGTCCTTTTCTGTTGCTGACCGTCCGGTTGCAGTGCAGGAGTCCTCCAGACATCCTCCCTCTTGTCCCCACGACTGAGGCCCAGGAACACAAGATCTGCAGAGCTACACAGGAACAGAAGGCAGCTGGAACAGTTGTTCCTGGCATCGTTGGATCTGCAGGATGCCCATTTTCACATCCCCATGAGGCAGAAGCACCGCAGGTTCCTGCGTTTTGTGGTCGGAGAGGAACACCATCTGTTTCGGGTCCTCCCGTTTGGCCTGAAGTAGTCCCCGGTGTTCGCCTTCCTCCGGAGGGAGGGTCATCATGTGTACCTCTACAATTGGTTGGTGAGGGGTTTGTCGCAGGAAAGGGCACAAGAGTCTCTCATGGCGACCATGCTGCTTTTGCAACGGCTGAGATTCGCTGTCAACTTTGACAAATCCTATTTGATGCCATCCAGAGTTGGTGTTTCTTACGGTGCAGTTTCTTACCCGGAAAAATCTGGTAAAGCCTTCCAGCGAGCGTGTGAAAAAGTTGCGGGCCAAGGCAAGTGAGTGCAAAGGGGGTGCAGTGGTCTCGGTCCGAGGTTACATGTTGCTGTTGGGGGGGGGCCGTGACCTTGTGTATCCCTCTTCTTCCCAATTGCCGATTGTTCATGAGGCTAGTGCAGGAGTTCTTCGCAGACAGATGGTCGCAAAGTCGAGGATTGTGGTCAGACAAGTTGGTGGTCGACGAAGGCTTGGTGGATGCACTTCGCTGGTGGACATGCACGACCAATCTTGTAAGAGGCATGCCTTTGCTGAAGCCAGAGTTCCAGTTTACTATTGTAGCAGACGCTTCCCAGGTAGGGTGGGGGGAACACGACAATTCACAGGTCCAGGGCCTATGTTCTCGGGTGGAGACTGTTGCATATCAATGTGCTCAAGTGGATGGCGGTGCACTGGGCCTTGAAGTCATTTCATCCACGGATCAGTTGTGAGTGTTAACGGACAATACCACCACAGTGTTCTATTTAAAGAGACAGGAGGGCACACATTCCAGAGTCCTGTCGAAGGAGGCTGAGGACGTTTGGCATTGGTCTCTAGCTCAGGGGATCAGCATTGTCGCTTTCCATCTTCCCGAAGTTCCGAATGTTCAAGCGGACGCGCTCCGCAGGGACACCAGTCATCTGTACGAGTGGGGGCTGAAGGAGCTGCAGGTGACAATCTTCCGGCAATTGGGGCATCTGTTTGCTATGAGGGAAAACAAGCAGTGCCTGGAGTTTGCCACCAGAGGGGCTCATCCCGAGCCATTGGGAGATGCGTTTTCGTTCCCATGGGCGGGCCTCTTCGGGTATGCGTTTCCCCCCATTCCCGCTCATTTGGAGGACCATCCAGTGGATTCGGAAGTACCAGTGCCGGGTGATTCTGGTAGCCCCAATCTGGCCCAGGCAGACATGGTTTTCAGATCTCCATCTGGTGGTTGAAGAGCCGATTCGGTTGGGAGCGGATCCAGATCTCTTGTCTCAGGACGACAGCATAGTGTGGCATCACAATCTGGGTTCTCTGTTTGGCTGTGTGGCTCCTGACCACTCAGTTTGGTCATCTAGGAATATCCATAGTGTTGATGGATCTTGAAGGCAGCGAGGGCACCTTCCACAAATGTCTCGTATGGTCATAAATGGACGCGATTCTGTGAATGGTGTAAGGGTCATCGTGAGGTTGAGCCTTTGGACATTTCCCCGGCTCAGGTTCTCCTGTAATTGTTAAACCTGGTGGAAGGGGGCCTGAGGTTGTCATCCATTAAGGTGCATTTGGCTGCGAATTCTAGGTTCACGAGAAAGCGCCATGTTGCTCGGATCTGGAGGAATTCCTTTTAGCCTTCTCAGTATCTATGATATTAGTTCAGGCTGTCAGGCTATCCGGAGAATCATTCAGCGAACCTTCTACACCAGGAGCTAATCCAATATCCCTGGAGTTTGAGAATAGCGAGATGGTAGTTGTGAGCTTAGAGAGGCCGTTTTCAAAGTGCATCACTTTATCAGATATGGACACCATGTGTTCCAACATTTTTCCCAAGTCAGTTTGTTCAAATGGCTGAGCCATTGGGTGGCTAGACATCAAGACCTCTGCATATGTGTTTAGGGGCAAGAGCGTAATTTGCCCCATTATGTTTGGGCGGATGCAACAGGTTCTCATTCATATCAGGGGTTTGGGAACCTTGGGGATCAGGTCAGGTTTGAATTTGTTGAGGGGCCTCTGGGCTCATATTTTTCAGAACCAGTCACTCTTCCAAGCAGGAAACCTTCCTGCTTATTTACTTTGTTCAAAGTATCTGAAGAGATACGCTTAAGGTCTCTGATTTCAACATGCGTAAGCTCATGTCCTTTATCTAGTAGATTTAAAATTCTAGACCGGACCGGGAGCGAATATTCAGAGATGGGAAGTTTGTTAGGGAAACAATTGGTGAGGCTACCTGTGTGGCAAAAAGGAGGCTGTTCCTCGAAGGCAGAGCTCAATAAGGGTTCCTGTGGTTGTGATTAATCGTCATCACCAATCTGTTTGGAAACGAAGTCCAGTTGGGGACAATCAAAAAGAGGTGCTCTTGGGCCACGCATCTTGTGAGAGAACAATCTATGATCTGCATGTAGGGTATTGAAAAGATGTAAATTGTCGACACTATTTCGATTGGCATTTACCAGGGTCGAAGGACCCATGGAAAGTCTAGTGAGTTTACCAAGCTCAGACTTTACCGCTGGAGCCATCATGGAGACCTCAACAATGTTGCCATGTGGTAGATCCAGGTTTGTGACGGATGTGATTGAAGGAGGGAGGTCTTCACAAATACCTAGGAAACTGGTGTGTGAAATGGGCCCGTTTTCTTGTGCGAGTTTGTGAGGGGTGGACTTTGCTTCATCGTTGTCAATACAGGGAGTTATGCTTGAAGTTGGGAATGCATGTAGGCAAATTCCACTTTTTGTAAGATCTCCATTTTTCCAGTTTGAATTTCTGAGAGACTTACGGGTGTTTCTCTTGAGAAGCTGGGATATGCTGCTCAGAATGACACAATGCATCACTAACACTCGTGTTTGTCAGGGACTTATCTAATGAGGAGTGATAAGGTGGTGTATGAGGCGAAGCTGTTATAGGCAATTTACATACTTTACCGCTTCTAAGCTGAGTGGGCAGAATTCCCCTAAAGTGGTGAATTTCGTAGGCTACATGGAATAGTGGTGGGTAGAATTCTATGAGAAATACCCTTGCATTAATTTGTGCCAGTGGATAATCCCATTCAAACAGTGCATTAGTTGTATTTGTTTGCAGGTCAGTTTCCATGAATAGTGCGGTTCGCAGTATGCGGGGCAAGATCTGTAAACCAAATCCAGGATTGCTACATGCACATGTGAATATAAGACCAAGAGATACACAAATTTGCCAGCATTTACTCACAAACAGACCTTTCTGGAAAATGTAACAAGCGTGCAGTCTGTTACAGCACGACCTGATGTGTACCAGTGGGTCCTCCTTTAGTTCGATCTATTGATTCTTTGCCGGTGTCAGTTAAGAATGGTATTAAGCATCACTGTGATGAGCATCAAACATGCGCCTTTGCGCAATCAAATAAAAAAATCAGACACCAAACAGCCACTTGTGTGCCACTTCTGGGTGTGCATGCGGGTCCGCATAGCCAGGCTGTTTAATAGGCGTGTGGGCAAATGGAGGCCACAAACAGTCCCAGCACAATAGTCCTAGAAAGAGTCAAAGATTTCAGCATTGAAAAAAAAGGCAGTAAAGTATTTACTTGTCCAGTGAGTTGTACGTGTGCAGCAAATGCACAGTAACTGCCTCTTGCCGACTCAGTGCCAGTGGGCACCAATGGGTAAGCCTTGTTAGGACGGCAGGAGAGTAGGCAGAAGGTAGCAGCAGACAAGTTCCTCGGGAGAGTCTTACAGCCAAACAGCCACTTGTGTGCCACTTTCGGGTGATGATGATAATGACGATGAGTCAGAGGTTTACACTATAGACTCTTCTATTCCACAAGCCTCTCCCCTACCTGATTCCCCAGTGGATAATCAGCCAGTCTTAAATGATCTATTAATCAAAGCAGCCGAGTGCTTCGGAATTGAAACCCACGAAACTCAGCAAGACCAGGATTTTGCAGAGGATATCCTGGGGGGGGGGGGGACAAAAAAGCGACCACCCAGTTTATACCCATATTAAAGTCAGTTCAAAGGAGGACTCTTGAACTGACTTTAATATGGGCTCTTCAAATGCCCAATGAAACCAGGGCAGTCAAGCCACGAATAGACAAACTATTCCGGCCAGCACCATCTGATCCATTGTATATCCGAGGACAGCTTAAACCAGATTCACTAGTAGTCATAACTACCCGGAAGAGGGCGGGTACACCTCTAGCCTCTTCAGAAGCTCCCCCAGACAAGGAGAGCAAGAAGCTCTACACCTTGGGTAGGAAGGTGGAAACTTCAGCAGCGTACCAAGCTAGAATCGCCAACAATTCCACACTGTTGGCGAGCTATGACTGCAATTAATGGGATGAAATTTCGGCCCTTTGTGATTCTGCTCCAAAGCCTCTACAAAGTAAACTTGCCCTTTTAGCAGCTGAAGGCAAAGTTACTGCCAGCAGTCTGATCAAACATAACCTCCCCGCTGCAGACCATGGCGGACGCATAATTGCTGAAGGAACCATTCTCAAGCGCCATGCTTGCCTTTGCCAATCCGGTTTTAAGCTGGAGACACAGGCAACGTTGCTGTACATGGAATCAGAACCAAATGTACTATTTGGCAAAGCAGTGGAAGATGCTCTAAAGTCGGCCAAAGAGAAGTATGAAACTCTCAAATCTCTTGGCCAATTTACCAACAAACAAACTGGGCAAAGGGGCAGAACATTTTTTGTCGTTTTCGCAGACAAAACTCCCAAAGAGGCTCAGGCTATGGACAAAACCAGAATTCTTCATGGAACAGCTCCAGGGTCGAGCCTCCCAAGGCTATCCTAGAGGCCAGTGCAGGGGCTGGGGCATGGGAAGAGCCTCCACTTCCAGAGGCGGAGGACCGCCTCCCAAACAATGACAGCTCGCTACTGGTCCTTTCCCATGCCTCCCCAGTAGGGGGACGAATTTCAAACTTCACCCACGCATGGGAGGGAATAACAACGGACAAATGGGTGTTATCGACAGTAGCGGGAGGTTATTGCGTGGAGCTCCTAGGGACACCATCAAACCTCCCTCTGCGCCAAAGGGAAACATCAAAAGAACAACTCATCTTAATAGAAGTTAACGTGCTGCTCCCCAAGGTCGCCATCGAGATTGTGCCATACAACTAGGTAAATAAGGGTATTTATTCAACATACTTCCTTGTTCCAAAGAAAGATCTTACAATGCACCCAGTAATAGACTTGAGCCCTGCAAACTCTTATGTAAAGCCACAAAAGTTCTGCATGACAACGCTACAAGAACTAATTCCCCTTCTAAAACGGGGCAGGGGGGGGTTACATGGCAACATTGGATATGAAAGATGCTTATTTTCATATATCCGTGCTCCCAGCGTGCAGAAAACTCTTGCGGTTCAAAGTAGCAAACCAGCACTACCAATTCAAGGTGCTGCCATCTGGAATGGCATCAGCTCCAAGTGTATTCACCAAGGTACTGGCAGTGGTGGCAGCGCACTTGCGCAGGGAAGTAATCCCCGTGTACCCCTATCTGGACGACTGGCTGATCACCGGAGAGACTACCCATCTTTGCAAACCAAACACGCAAAGAACAATGGATCTCCTTTTCCAATTGGGCTTCTCGATAAACGAGAAAAAAATCAAGTTTTGTACCAAACACATCAAAACAGTTCCTAGGCAATGTATTGGATACAAGAACAGGATTGGCCTTCCCTTCCATGGATAGAGTGCAGAACATGCATCTTCAAATATCCCAGTATCAAGCCGGTCTCCAGTTAAGCCTACGCAAAGCTATGCGTTTGCTAGACATGATGGCATTGTGCATGGATCTAGTCCCACACACACGTCTGCGCATGCGACCAATGCAGGAGTGGTTGGCGAAACAGTGGTCTTGGGCAAGCGGTCTGTGGTCATTTCGCCAACACATATACAGGCCCTTGACTGGTGGACAAGGGAGAATCAGTTAAGGGGGAAACACTTAGAAGATCCGGCTGTGCAAGCGGTAATTACACCAGACTCGGCACTCTCAGGGTGGGGGGCACATCACCTTCATCTCACAGCGCATGGCCTGTGGGCCCGCATCACTGCACAGAACCATATAAACCTGCTGGAACTTCTAGCGGTGTTCAAAGCGCTTCAAGCATTTGAAGCACAGCTGACAAATCAGTCGGTACAGATCCTGACCAACAGCACCACTGCAATGTTCTACATCAACGAGCAAGGGGGGTGGGGGGAGATACACAGGCTCCAAATCTGTCCAAACTGGCACAGAAAAAAAAGCAATGGGCACTCAACGGGTGGGGGGGGTTCCTAACTTACCAACATGTTCCAGGGGAACTCAACTCCATAGCAGATTCCCTAAGCAGAGATCCCCTACCAGAAAAACACACTAGTGTCGTAGATCGCAACGTCTTACAATGGGGTTACCCCACAATAGACGTGTTCGCTACAAAAGAAAACTATCAATGTCCAGACTTCGCGTCCGGGTTTCCCCAACCAGATCGCCCTATGGATGAGATGGTCAGGGAAATTTGCTTGCGCTACTCTTACACCCCCCCAACCCCCCCCGCGCAACTGTAATGAACAGGGTGGTGAACAAGATTCACAGAGAACAGAGTACACTTATCCTAGTTGCTCCTATGTGGGCGAGACAACATCTGCACAAACTGGCGATGTGCAATCCCATCAAACTCCCGTGCCAGACCGTTACACCCTCAACCTCACTCAATGAACACGGCAGCATGGCTATTGAGGTCATACAGTTTGGACATCTGAATCTACCACAGAGGTGTATAGATGTCTTCAAGGAGTCACGTAAACCAAACACCAGACACTGTTAATTCGAGAAGTGGAGGAGATTTGTAATTTGGTGTCAGTCAAAACAAATAAACCGCATATCCCACATTCTTCACTTGTTAGACTCGGAGTTAGTATTTACCTATATAAAGGTTCACCTGGCGGCTTTATCAGTTTACACAACCTCTCACAAGAAAGTATCCTGTTGGAAGGTTCACATCATTAAGGCATTTATGGAGTGAGTAAAGAGACTCCACTCTCCCGTTTCAAACCCACCGCCAGGCTAGGATCTCAATGCAGTACTTGCAAAGCTCATGGGGACCCCCCTTTGAGCCTATGCATAAGTCAAGTCTTATACATCTCACATATAAGACTACCTTCTTGGTGGCTATTACATCCATAAGAAGGGTTATTGAACTTCAACCATTGTCAGTGCAGGATCCATTGTTTGTCATCCACAAGGACAAATTGTTTTTACGAACACTCCCAAGGTTTTCACCTAAGTTAATTTGCAAATTTCATGTAAACCAATCCATTGAGCTACCGGCCTTCTTCCAGAACCCAACAAGATCAGCAACATGGAGACGCATGCCACTGTTGCTTGCATGTCCTCGGACCCACCCAATGGACTCAACACACATCCACAAGCGCAAATACCACGAACAGGGACTGAAAAAAAAGATTTCAAAAGAAAACAAGATATCAGTAGAGTACATCACTCGCGTAAATAACATTTGTCAGCGGGAACATGACTCCATTTCCTCTTCCTGGGTTCCATTACAAGAACAAGTTGGTCCTCTCCTGCTGCAATTACATCTGCCGGGAACCCTCGTACCACGAGGCTTCTCAACCCAGACTTTTGCTCCTGGAACCATTCTGTCTGATGAGCCAAAACCTCTGTTCCCACGTTTAGTTTCTACAGTGGGTCGCTCTCCCTTTCTCACATGGACAATTTTACAGGTACAATTATCCTTATGGATAGGTGACCTGTTTACCCCACTATTAATGAGAATAACCTTGATCTCTCCTTAATAGCCAGCATCCACAATTTGGATTCCCCTGAATCCTAATCCAGACCTAGGGGCAATTAATCCCAGATGTTCTGCTGGGATTTGCTCTCCAATCCTGGTGTCAAGAACACTGATTTCCCCTGGGCTCGAGCCTAATCTCCCGTGCGTGCAAATCCAGCCATGTAGACTCTGGTGACATTTACCCGTACATTAAAGTTTCAAATGCTATGTTCGGCTTCATTTATAAGGCTGGCGTTAACATACGCATTAATGGAGTTTTGCCATTGGCGATCGGTCTGTTATACAATATTTGTACCGCATCCAAAACACGCTCACCCCACCCTTACAGATTTCCTTCACCAGATTTTCACAACTGTTATTTCAACCACCCATTCATTGTTTCAATCAACCCCGAAACCTCGAGGTGAGACGTGAAGATCCATTCCACATCCTTTCCTGACAATAGTCTTGAATCAGTTTTCCTTTAAAATGGGACTGTGACAAATCTGATGTAAGGAAACCAGCAGAGATACAATCAGGTTCGGGCTCTGGCAATATCAGGTCAAACAGGGCAACAAAGGATTAACATTGTTCGCCAGCTGCAGGGAATGATTGACAGTTTAATTAACCAATCCCTAACGAAGATGTAAGTGTTGACTTTTCTTTTTCTTGGTTCTGGTTGCTAGGAAACTGAGGAGGGAGAAACTGAAGACATCTGTTATGAATGGGCGTATTAGCTAATGCTGGCGAGGAAGTCTGTTATGAGTTTTCGGCGATTAAGTTAGTGTGCCGTTGCACCAAAGAGTTGATGGGAAGTGGAAAAGACCTGAGAAGACGGCCGACACGACTTCAAATGTGTTGTGGTAATGTATGCAGAGAGACGAATACGAAGAGCCGTTTGACATCCCGAGAGGCGTATTACGCCGGAGTCCGCCTGAAGAGGAGGGGCTGACACTCGAAGACAGCTGGTGTCTTGCGGAGCCTTCGTGAGACAGGAGGAGGGGTAAAGTTGAATGAGAGAGTGAAGCTGCGAATCCGAAATCACCCGAGAGGTTCCCAGTGAGGAGGCTAATAACATTGTCGCTGACGCACATAAGCTACGCCCATAACAAGGTGAAAGCAGCACTGGGGTACAAACGTTTTATTTTATGGTTATAACGCAACAGTAGTCCTGAAATGACAGGAGGTCTACGTGTGGCAGAGTGAAGTGCCCAAAAGGCTATAATACAGGACGAAATACCGAAGACTATAAGTTCAACATAAAAGAAACTGTATTATACGTGTTAAGAGTGTGGAGAAAAGAAACGTTGGCAGTTGATGATGTAAACGAGTTAAGATTTATACAGTCAAAAGAGATAAGGCAGAAAGAAAGGCATAGCACATACCTAGGTGTGAAATTACATAAGAAGTATTATAAATATTGAAAATCTTACAGAGCAGGAAGAGCAATTAAAGCAAATGAGGAGGGGTTGCCATATACAGGAAAGAAAGAAAGGTAAAAGGAAGAACTAACAAATAGAGAGACTGAATTAATTTTGCAAACAGGAAACAAATATTACCTACGAGTGAAGACAGAAAAGAGTTGAAAGGAAGTAGGGAGAGAGTTGTGCTAACAGACACTATAAGAAAGACTGTTGAAAACTGATGAAAGTAATTCCTAGAGACTTACCTGGGGAAAACCCTGCTCTTCTGCCTGAAGCCAGTTTCAAGACAAGGTCAGCAGGAGAGTTAAAGACATATCCTTTTTACCTACAAACAGAGAAGGTTATAGTTAATAAAAAGAATTGTTACAAACAAAACAATATACTTTCAGACTCAGTGTAATGTTTTTCATACTCTACAGTATACCAGTTTACAGGGACCCATTTTCACTTTGAAATTGCAGAGGTACTCCATAATACAATGCCACTTGATGTAACAATTTAATCGTATTCAATTGTGTAGCTCTTTTGCATGGTATCACCATCAAATATCCAGAATGTCCACAATTGTGCACGTATATTGACATCCTCTGCTTATCGGCATTGGACCGATATAATCGATTTGCCAGATGTGTCCAGGTAACTTAACTCGTTTCAGTGTACCCTGAATGATATGAGGTATAGACTTCTGTTTGTGGCACACTGGGCATTGTAATACCTGTTTTCACAGTCCCTAATGGAAGGCTAATGCCTCAGTCTTGTGCCCACCTGATGGTAGCCTTTTCTCTGAGATGCCCACTTTTCTGGTGTGCCCATTCCAGATCATCTTCCTCAGACCTTGTGTCCATGACTGAAATTTTGGCATGGTCCTCTGCAACAGAACTGAACCAACGTTCCAACAGTTACTTTACTATGCATCAACATTTCAGCAATATCTTCCCACACCTCTTTACCATGAATCTTCCATCCATTCTTTTGCCATGTTGGCTGCCCAACAGCTAGCCCATTCACCACTGACCAGGAGTCGGTGTATATAGGTGAGGTAGTCTCCTGCTTCAATGCCTGATTCACTGCATACAATTCTGCAAATTGGTTGCCCTTCTCTGTCCCTGATGTGGTCAATATTTTCATCATTTTGGGATTATATGCCACAGCTTTCCGGTGTCGCTCGGTCCCCACGTATTTGGCGGAACCATCAGTGAACCATGCATGTTCAGTTTGTTCACTCATCAACTCTCCAAACGGGACTCACCATTTCACAGGCGACTACCTCACCTCATCCTCCCCTAAGGGTTCCAAATCAACCAACAGAACACTTGCCACTTGCTCATACAATTTTGCAATCCCCCCTCCCTCTCCCGTTTTGGCACGATCTTGAATGTACCACTTCCATTTAATGATGCTTGCTTCTTGGGCATGTCCTATTCGATGTGCCTTAGGAGAGCTCAATACTCTAGTCATCTCATCCACGACAACACTACCGAGTCCGAGGCAGAGAGATCACACGTGCTAATGGGGTCTGGAGCGGAACGGAGCGTCCTCCCTCTCAGTGAGACTTCATCACCCGGGGTTCCAATTCAAATCTCCTACGCAGATACCTCTTTCCTTATGAGGAGCAAATACCCTCCCACCTCAGGTTGCCAACTGTCCCCAGCCGAAGGAAGGACAGCAAGCATGGGAGCACAGAGCAGAAATATGCAGTTAATAGTGGAAAAACCCAGTTTGTCTTCCACTAGCTCGTTCTTAGCATCCCTCCTCACTGCACCTGCACAACTGGCTCCCTTCTTGGCGCGTCCTTGATTAAACAATACACCAACTATCGTCCATAATGAGCTCATCTGAATCTCGCAACCCTGGCAAAATTCATGTTTGCCTCCTAACTGAGCTCACAGAAACATAGACTTTCATTGCAGTTTTGGAAGTGAATGTCCAAAATTGCTGCGCACCCGCGCCCTGTTATAGCCCATTTTCGCATACGCATTACAACTAGAGTACCCACTGCATGATCGGTATTTCTGGTCTTATATATGCATCGTGACCCACCGTCATTTGTTCTGTATCCACCAGAGCCCAATAACATGCCAATAATTGCTTTTCAAAAGGAATATATCAGTATCCAGTGTCAGGTAACTTACACCTCCAGAATCCAAATGGAACATGGTTTCTGTCCGGTTTCTGGCACAAACTCCAATTTGCATAGTTTTCCGGTACCGACACATTTAACTCCACTTTCCCTACCTTCAGGGTGGTTGAGGCAAAGTCATCTTTGAGTTGGTGGCAGCTACCGTTTCGAAGGCGAAAGCGGCTGACTCGGTCCAGGGATCCCCAACGTCGCCTTTGGTCACCCTCCCTGCGGGGGGGGGGCTCAGCCAAGCCAGTGGAGAAAACACCATAGAAGAGGAAGCCATCCCTAAGCCAGGGACCAACCCATCAGGGTGCAAAAAAGGGGGGGCTGGAGGGTGGAGGCCTCAACCGTGCTCCAGGGCACAGATAATTCTTCTTGGGGCGAGGAGGGCCTGGTGTCCGTGCACACGGTCCCAGAGGATGTGAGGAATGACGAGGGCAGAAACGGCAAGGAGGACAACAGCGGGAATGCCCACCCCCCACACACCTCCCAGGGACGTATCGCTGGACATCCTTTGAACTCTCCACACGCTGGTGCCGGCGAAGAAGAGAAAACAGAACCCAATACCGCCTCATGGACCGCCGCACATACCCACGCCCCCCCCCCCCCATCCCCCCCCCCCCCGTCGGGGTATCGGGACGAACACAGTGAATACGGACATGGAGGACGGCCGCAACATTTCTCCGCCGTTGAGGTCATCTCCAACTGGGCGAAGTGTGGTTGTTCAAAGCCATGGTTGCCCTCGTGTCGGAGCTCTTGCAGCTGACGCCAGAAGGGACCAAGAAGGAAGTTTTCCTTTACCAACGACTGGAGGCCAAGAGGAAAACCATACTAGCAGAGCCTCTCCTGGACGACGTTTGGGATAAGGCACATGCTGGAAAAGAAGTACCGGGTGCTGGAGTCCGCACCCAAGTGCCTACGATCGCAGCCCTCCCGGGCTCGGTGGTCTCGGCGGCTGCGAAGAAGAAGTCTTCTAATCCCTCATCTACAGCCTCCGGTCCCCCGAACAGTGAGGGGAAGAAGTTGGACGCTGTGGGTTGGAAGGTGATCTACTCGGGGGCGACATATTCCAGGCAGCAAACGCGCTTGCGATCCTGGCCAGATATGGCGGGGAGCTGTGGTATAAGATGGCGCCGCTGCTGAAATTTCTTCCCGACGACAAACTGCGCGAGCCGCTTGAGATCCTCCAGGAGGGCGTGGTGGCATCGGACCATGCCATCACTGTGGCCCTGGTCATCGCGGACACAGGGTTCCGATAGATGGTGAACGGTGTCTGCCTCCATCGTCTTGGCTGGTTGAAAGCCACCAACTTTCAGCAGGAAGTCCAGATGAGGCTTCTGGACATGCACTTCAGGGACAACCTCTTTGGGAAGGCAGTCTACAAATCAATGCAAGCCATTAAGACATACACAGAGACGGCCCGTGCCCTTTGGTAAGCTTAAGCAACATTGTACTTCCGTTTGTGCCTCAGGAGGGAAATCCAGCAGGTCGTCGAAGGGTTTCTGCGGAGGATCCTCTTCATACCGCTAGCCCTACCGTTCCACAACCCAGGAGGCCTACGGGGCTGTTCAAAGGCTTTCGGAGGTGACCGGCGTTGCTCTCAAGGCGGCACGCAGGCCCCGAAGCAAGATTTAACTTGCCGGGAAGTCACCCCCACCCTTGCACCCCAGTGGGAGGCTGGCTGGCGGGCTTCGTCGGCAAGTGAGAAAAGATCTCCACTAACCGATGGGTGCTGGACGCTCTTACCCACGGACACTCTAGAGTTCCAGCAGAAGTATATGCAAATACCACCAGTGGCCTGGCAGGAGCAGCAAATCCCTCAGCTCCTGCAGGAAGTACGGGCCATGCTAAAAATAAATCTGGCGATAGAGCTGGTTCCAAAGCGACTCCAGAGCAACCAAGTCTACTCCTGATGCTTCTTGGTAAAGATGATTACCGGGGGCTGGAGGCCCATTCTAGACCTGCAACGCCTCAACAAATAGCTCAAGGCACAAAAATTCAGGATGGTCACGTTGCAGCATGTTCTCGTCCATCTGGAGGAGGGAGACTTCTTGTCATCGCTTGATCTAGAAGACGCATAAGTCCACATCCCCATTCCCTTGAAGCATCGGCAGTTCCTGCGCTTCGTGGTGCAGGGAAGGGACTACCCTTCCCCTCGGACTGAAGTCTGTGCCAAGGGTGTCACGAAGTGCCTGGCACCAGTGGTGGCCCCTCTGCAAGGGATGCATGTGTACCCATACCTTGACGACCGGCTCATCCGCGCCAAGACCAGGGAAGTAGCCATCAAACAGGCGAAGAGGACCGTCCGGCTGCTGACGGAGCTGGGGCTTCTCCTTCAACTATCCAAAATCCTGCTTGATACCATCGCAGAATACTCTATTCCTGGGGGCTAGGCTCAACATGGTTTCCTGCCTTCCGGCCCCCTCGAAGAAAGGATAGAAGTCATGCTGGGCAAGGTACAACGGCTGTTGGCCCTGAAGACCGCCACGGTTTCGGACCATCAAGTCGCTGCTCGGCATGATGGTTGTGCATTTACCTTACCCGACTCAGCAGTTTGCGGATACCACCCCTTCAGGAATTCCTAGACGGTTGGTGGATCCCGGTGTCCAGAAGCCAAGATTGTTCTCGACGAATTCTGTCGAGCGGGAACGTGGTGTGGCATGCGCTCCAATATCGCTGGGGGCATGGATTTTCAGAGCACCCCATACCAGGAGACTGTCATCACTGACACTTCCCTGGAGGGCTGGGGAGTCCACACCGGACGTCTCCATGCCAGAGGACTGTGGCTTCCGGAGGAGAGGGATCTCCACATCAATGTCCTGGAGCTGCAGGCAGTGTTCTGGGCCCTCAAGTCGTTCCTTCCGTCCCGCAAGGGCAAGGTAGTGAGGGTCTTTAGACAATACCACCACGTTGTTCTACATCGGGAAGCAGAGGGAACCAGATCCCCAGCGCTCTCCAGAGAGGGGCAGGACTTGTAGCAGTAGGCCGTCGCCCAGGAAATGTTAATTTCTTTCCACCTGGTGGGGTCAAGAACACAATCGCTGACTCCTTCAGCAGGGAGCTTCACTTTTGCCACGAGTGGGAGCCTCGACAGGATCAAGTGAACAGCCTCTTCCTTACATGGGGCGGACCCCAGATGAATCTGTTTGCGACAAATTCCAAATGCCAGAAATTTGCCAGCAGGTTCTACCAGCTGAGGAGCATGGGGGACGTGTTTTCGTTCCCGTGGGAAGGCCTGTTCCTGTACCCGTTGCCTCTCCTGCTCCGAGTCATGAATCAACTCAAACGCTGCCGATGCAGGATGATCCTCGTTGCTGAGGCAGATTTGGTACCCGGTCCTTCTCAGCCTGTCAACATCGCCTCCAGTCAAGCTGCCACTGGTCTAGGATCTGTTCACCAGAGGAGGCGCAATCGCGCATCACGACCCAGGATCGCTGAACCTGAAGGGTTGACTCCTGCAGCCTCAGAGTTTGGAGGGTACAAGTTGCCAACGGACTTCAGGGAGGTCCTTTTCCGGGGCCAGAGCATTGTTGACTCTAAGTGCTACGGACACAAGTGGAAGCGTTTCGCTACTTGGTGCAGGTCACAGACTATCAACCCTCTGAGGGTCACAGCCCCACAGATTCTTCTGTACTTGTTGTCCTTGCCCAAGACTGGGCTGGCGCACACCTCCTTCAATGTGCATCTGGTGGCTGTCTCCGGTTACACCAGTTCTCCCGGTAAGTCTTCTCTTTGGTCCCACCGGCTCATCGAGTTCCTCAAAGGACTGTTTCAATAGTTCCCGCTATTGAAGGGCCCTGCCCCAGCATGGGAACTCAACGTGGTGCTGATGAGGCTAATCAAGGCTCCCTTCGAGCCTATGCATACCCTTTGTTTCTTGTGTGGAAGACTGCTTTTCTCGTGGCCATCACCTCTGCCTGAAGGGTAGGTGAGATCCAGGCCCTTTCCTGCAAACAGCCATATTGACTTTTCACGACACAGGGGTGGGGCTGCGGACGCACCCCTCCTTCTTGCCAATGGTTCCGTCAGAATTCCACCTCAATGAGCTTTTGGTGTAGCTTGTGTATTTTTCCAAATCCGTTGTCACCGGCTGAATGGACTTTGCACTCGCTGGATGTGGCTCGTGCCCTGAAGTTCTATGTGGCACACGCAAAGAGTTTCCGGAAGACAACGCAAATATTCTGCATCACAGTCACCGGTTGGCAAACCGTTCGTCTGAGAGCCCATTCCACCAGAGTGATCGCTGCGACTACGGCGTTCCTGTCTAGTGTGCCCCTCCTGGACATCTACAGGGCTGCTACATGGAGGTCCACACACACACCTTCACAAGATTCTACTGCGTCGACAGGGATTCCAGAGAGGAGTCCAGGGTCAGCCAAGCAGTGCTACGCAACCTGTTCACTTGAAGGTGAGCCTGTTCCGGAGGTAAGAGTATTTGCTTCTGTTGAGCCTTGTCACCTCCAGTGGTTGTGTAATTTTGTACTGCTATGTATTCTATATTCATGAGCATGTGAATCCATGCCAAACCCTGTGCTGTAAAAGGAAGTTACTTGCCTGTAACTGTTCTCCAGCATGGGTCTGGCATGGATTCACATGCGAACCCTCCCTCCTGCCCCCCTGCAGCTCTTCTTAGTCATACTGCCACTTTACGTGCTACCAAATCTGAAGATGGCTGCCAGAGGAGGGGCTTAGGGAGAGGGCAGTCATTGGCTGGGGGCAGTATGACCCAGAGCTTAGTGATTGGTTTATGGGAGAAAAACAGTTTGTAAGTGAAAATGAGGATTCCCGGCCTGACAGGGAATATACTTACGTCCCGTCCGTTTTCCTCCATACTGCGTGGGAGTCCCTTCATAGGGATGGGAGACAGAACCTCTGTCACCAGAAAAACCGCCTTCTCCTTTAAATTTAGAGGTGCTCTGGGGTGCGGCCCTGGGAGCATGCGCTACCCCGACTCTCCCACCAGCGCCACTCCTCAGTCCCCTTTTCCGCGTCGACTGGAACGGGCCGATTTCACCCGCGCTCCTGGGTTTGTCGTTGCCATGTAATTCCATGTGCTCTTCCCCGGATTCTTCTCTAATCTTTGTCTTTATTTGTCATTTAGGTACTTAATCCTTCGATGTCACACTCCTCCCCGGCGCATGTCGACTTCAGCGGGTTTAATTAGGTGTCCAGCCTGCGAGGGTCTCTTTCCCACATCTGACCCCCATGCTCTTTGTCTCTGCTGCCTTGGCATGACCACGGCTGGGAGGGATGCACTGCGTGTGAATTTCTGACTCCACGCGCACTGAAGAACAGGCTAGCCAAGTGGAGGGAACTCTTCCAAGCGTCGCCTCCAGAGGACCTGAAGTTTGTCTGGCGTCGATCAAATCCCAAGGGAGGGCCGTTATTTTCCATCGCACCCCATAAGGGCGACTCCTTCCCAAGGAAACGCCCAAGCGGGAGGAACCTCTCGGTTTCTGTTACCAGCACACGCACCGAGGCTACTCCAGCTACCTTCTTCAGACCCTACCGGTATCGGTGCTGAGGGACTGCAAGGTTCTTCTACCAGGTCTACACCTGAGGGCCTTTGCCCTAGTACCAGCACCATGTCCGAGGGGGCGCCTGCACGCAACACTACCAGTGACAACACCGAGGGGGGGTACGCCTTCCAGGCCTAGACCTGAGGTGCGGGATAGGCCTCATGGTCCAACACCAAGAGTCTTGGGCAAGGCTGTGTCCAAGGGCCAGGCACCACAACTTCGGCACGTGTCATGCAGCCCGAGAAAATGGCTGCCGCGCAAGACAACATGGCCGCTCGTCCGATGACACTCCTAGGCACATAGCAGGCGGGTGAACAAGTATCAAGGTGGGACTGGTGTCAACCATGTATGTGGCCTACAGTGTATCCATCGGTAGCGCAGGGCAGGTTCCCCCTGCAACCTAGACTGAGTGTGCTCCGGCCCGAGCAGCCCCCAGCCACTCCATCAGTATCTCCTGCCTCCTCTTCAGCCTCCGAGGACAGGTTCTTAAGAAAGGTTTTTGGAGCTGATGCGAACCCCACAGATGGATGCCATCCTAAAGAATGCTGTCAGGGACTTGCTTCCTCCAGTCATTCCTCCCATGGCTCCAGCACCACAGGCCCTAGCGCAGCCCCTACTGCCGACTCCTTCGAATCCACCCCCAGTGCATCCGGTTCTGAGCTGATCTCAGTAGCAGCCTTTGGCTCTGGTCTCCACACCGCAGCCCATGGCGCCTAGTACTCCTCCTCCCGCCACGGACCAGCCAGACACCCAGGCGGATACAGACGAGGGTGAGGACCCTGACACTCAGTCAGCGAAGGCCTTTCGCAACAGGCTTGGCAGAATATTTGGGCCTTCCTCACCCTGAGGTAGAGCAGCCAAAGGAGGGGGGGGGGGTCTTGGCAGAGGTCAGCTCCCTAAGACCCCTTACCAAGACAGGGATCCCGATGCAAAAAGACGTTGTCGCTCTGGCCAAGAAGGGTTGGCTCAAGCCACACTCAGCCCAGCCTGTCAATTGGTGCCTCAATGCCAAGTATAGACAGATGGAGGGGGGATACACTCTTGCTTTCGACACACCTCCAACCACACTCTTCGGTGATCGCTGCAGCGTCACTTTACTCAAAGCCTCCGCCATCCTTGGCCACCTCGTACTTGGCGCTGCTATGCAAGGGGGAGAATATCTTGTAGGTGTATGGGGAAAAAGCTGTACTCCAACACATCCCTGCATCAAGCCAACACGGATTCCATGCTGGCAGCCTTCAACCAGAGGTTGTGGCAGGAAATAACAGAATTCCTTCTGGAAATTCCGGTGCAGAGCCAGGCACGCTTCAAGGCGGGTCTAGAAGAATCCAGGCGGGTAGCCCAGGACATCAGACTGCACAGTGGAACCACATCGACAACACTTGCCGGGCCATCTACATCGCCACAGCAATGAGGACAGCCTAGCTCCGGGCTACTAAGTTTAACCCTGAGGTCCAGGATCACATATTGGACCTTCCTTTCGAGGGTAGTGACCTCTTCCACTCCACCACTGATGAGGAATTAGATAAGAACAGCTTGCAAAGTATTTATTCTTATGAAAGCCACGCACAAGGCGTACACCCAGACGCATCAACGCTCCGATAAGGGGCAGGCGTTTGGTGGGTCCCGGGGTTTCCAGGAACGGAAGTCGAAACAACCTGACCGCTCGCAGAGTCGGGACTGGCGGAAGCAACAAAAAGGGGTAGGGGGAGCTAGAGCTTCTTCCAGCCCCCTCCTCCACAGCAGTCTCAAAGAGCAAAAAGGCATAACGCGTCCCTAAGGGTCCATGTGTCTCCAGTGGATGGCAGGCTAGCTCTCGCATGCATTTTTGGTGCCACAACTTCCCGGACCCGTGGATCCTATCAGTAGTTTCCACGGGTTACCGCCTACCTCTACCTCCCTTTCCTACTTCCTCCCCTCCAACGGATTGGGACGGCAACTCTGTTGGCGTAGATCCGGTTGCTCGTCAAGAGCCAGGCAGTGGAAGAAGTACCAGCCTCCTGGAGAGGATTAGGCTTCTATTCCCGGATTTTCACCATACAGATGAACAACCAGGCTGGCCTGAGAGTTGTTGGACTGCTCCACCCATAACGTCTCCCTCCCTCTTCAAAAATTCAAGATGGTTACGCCAGCACTCATTTTAGAGACACTAGACAAGGGGGATTGGATGTGCTCCCTGGATTTGATGGACGCTTACCTACACATCCCGATATGACAGCCCCATCGATCCTTCCTACGCTTCAGGATCATGGGCTGTCAGTTCCAGGCCTCATCTCAGCCCCCAGGGTATTTACCAGACTCATGAATGCAGTGGCAGACCTCCTCCGGGCCCAGAGCTATCATGTCTACCTGGACAACTGGCTAGTCAGGGCGAGATCCCCAGAAGGGGTTGCCCACACCTCCGCCGCGCTCATGAGTACACTCCACGACCTGGGGTTTACCATCAACCTCAGCTGCGTATGAGGTGACTGCAGCTGCACTTTGCAGCCTCATGGAATCAGAAGGGCTCCCAAGTGGAGCTGGTCAGCGTACCGACCTCTCTCCACTCGGACCTCACGTGGTGGTCCAAGGATTGCAATCTGCGGACAGGCAGGCCCTTCTGGCAGCCTATTCTGCAGGTTACCATTGCTACTGACTCCTACCTAGAGGGCTGGGGAGCCACTCTGGACAGCTACAGCGTCCATGGAGTCTGGACATGGCAGGAGCAGGAGTCTCATATCAACTGGCTGGAAATCAAAGCCATTTGGCTAGCCCTCGGGGCCTTCTGTCCACTCATCAGTGGCAGGACTGTCCTTATCCAGACCGACAACTCACCAGCATGTTCTATGTCAACAAGCAGGGGGTACCAGGTCCCCTCTGCAGGGCAGTTTAGTGGTCAGCATGTGGGAATGGGCCCGGGAAAAAATTGACCTTTGGGCCGTCCACCTCCCAGGGGAGCCCAACGTGGAGGCGGACAGACTCTGCAGGCTGGGAGCAGACAATTACGAGTGGCAATTGAACGACCAGGTTCTGCAGTTGGTTTTCAACACATTCGCTATCCTCAGGTGGATCTATTTGCCTAGAAGAGCAGGAAGTGCCACCAGTTCACGTCTTGGCAGGGACTAGTCCCCGGCTCCCTGGGCGATGCCATGCAGATTGAATGGGAGGGCATGACAGCCTATGCGTATCCGCCCACTCCCCTGACCCCCAGGGTACTCCGCAAGCTAAAGGAGACTTGCCTCCTCCACATCATAGTGTGATAGTGCATTGGTGGCCGGCGAGACTGGGGTTTTCCAAATTGCTCAGCCTCTGGGACCGACCATCCATTCACGTCCTGCTGGATCCAGCACCTCTCCTGTCCCAGCAGGGGAGCAGGGTTCTCCACCCCGCTCCTCAGAAGCTAGCCCTCACAACGTGGTTCCTGAGCAGATCACCCTGAAGCACCTGAACCTATCGCAGGCTAACCTGGAGATCATCCAGGGCGCTAGGAGCAAGGCCACTAGGAGTCAATACAGTAGTAATTGGAGCAGGTTCTGTCACTGGCAGAATCTAAGGAAATCAACCCCATGACATGCACACTGGACGTTGCGCTGTTTCTCGGCACATCTTGCCCATTCAGGCATACAGGTGGACACATGTCGCACCCATCTCACAGCCTTAGGGGCCTACAGAAACTTGGAGGAGGAAGTCTTCATCTCCTCCACCAACTAGATAGCCAGGAAAAATCTGGCGGGCCTATCCAGGCTTTACCCGCCCATCAAGAAGCCACACCCTGTGTGGGACCTCAGTGTGGTGTTGGGCGCCGTAGAGCACAAACCCTTCGAGCCAGTGGCTTCCGCGTACATCAGGTTGGTCACCATCAAGACGGCTCTACTAGTAGGTAACAGATCTGCTCTCAGAGTCAGCAAAATCCAGGCTCTGTTGACCTTAGAACCCTATACCACTTTCCACAGGGAAAAGGTCATCCTGCGGACTCACCCGGCATTCCTACTGAAGGTACCCTCAGCTTTCCATCTAAACGAGGAAATGGTCCTACCAACATTCTTCGCGGGCCCCAAGGACGAGGCTCCGAGTCTTGCACTGTCAGAACTTCAGAGCGCGTCTGGCATCCAATCTGGACAGGACCAAGGGCTTCTGCAAGTCGGATGCAATGTTTGTCACCTTTGGGGGCTACAGCCCCGGTTATCGGGCATCCAAGGCTTCCATCTCCAGGTGGATGGTCGCGGCCATCAAAGAAGCCTATGAGGGCAGCACAAACCACTTCCGGCCAACATGCATGCTCATGCTGTCAGAGCCAAGGCCATCGCATTCCATAGGCCGGTCCTATGGCAGGTCATAAGCAGGGCGGCCACCTGAGCCACCCCTTCAGCTTTCTGCAAGCATTAATGTTTGAACGCTGACTCTGGAGCAAAGGGGACGGGACGTAAGAGTAATTATAAGTTACTCACTGTAGTGACCAACATACTCTTAGTCCATAGTCTCCTTTCCTCCATATGTCCCACCATCCTCCCCCTAATAATACTGGTGTCATTAGGCAATGTTAAATATTGTCGACGCGTCAATGGGGACTGAGGAGAGGCGCCAGTGGGCGGAGTAAGGGTAGCGCATGCTCCCAGGGCCGCACCCCCATGTGCCTCCTAAATTTAAAGGGGAAGGTTTTTCTGGTGAAAAGGGTTGTCTCCCTTCCCTAGAAAGGGACGCCCATGCAGTATGGAGGAAAGGAGGACTAAGAGTACGTTAGTCACTACAGTGAGTAACTTATAATTTCATGAGCATGTGAATCCATGCGAGACCCATGCTGGAGAACAATATTTACAGGTAAGTAACTTGTTCCTTCCCTGGATACCAGCTCCGGCAGGATGCAGAGTTCGGTGAGGTGTTTCTGAGGAATATTTTTGCTTCTTCATAAGCATGAGGCAGGTTGTCACAGCTCCATCAATTTGTCTTGTTCGGTGGAATCCCCCCACCCTCCCAACTAGGTTTCTGAATCGACGAAACCAAGTGAAGCTTTAGCCCATTACAAACAAATTCCATGGGGCAGTTTTAAATGCTAAGTGGGAACTACCTAGTCCCTCGCAAGAAAGAGTGCCGGCATGATTAACCCAGATTCTCTGTTACCATGTCAGAACTGTGACATTCAGAAAAGGCCATCCAACTATTGGCAATTAAGTCAGAATTCATATTTTTGGGGTTTCGAGGACCATTTCTAGATCTCCTCTACTTTGTGTTTTCCCCTTCGGTTTCTTGGATCTGTATCCTTTTTTTTTTTTTTTTAAATGGTGGCCATAGGGACTTCTCCTGAAGTACACCTGCCCATGCAACCCTGGATACGTTACCCACGTTATATAGGTTTTGGATTGCCCCTAAGGTGCCCTGTTTTAGGGGTGCTTCTCAGACACCCCATGTATGATGATTCATCACCCTTCTCAGGTTTTAGTGGGCAGGTTGGCAGCAGATGTACTTTAGTTTCGTCGTCATCGGGGGTGCAAGCTATTTAACACATTGATTGGTAGCCCAATGCACTTACTTTGGTAGCAACAGAAGCACTTATGTGTGTTTTATTTTTATTTTTTTTATAAAACACTACTCTTAGCCATTTGTGTTTCAGGGCTTCCTTTGTTCTGGGTCACCACGAGGATGGCTTTCAAATTGCAGTTCTGGCAATGGTGGGCTCTTTGTGAACCCAGAATGTCAGCCTCCATATTAGCCCTAACTGATTTAGGCATAGGACTCTACCCCTCACTTGTGGCTTTGATTAAGTGGCAGTTCCAGTGACCAGCCAGAATGGTAAGTAATCGGTTCCTTTTCACACAACTCCTTTAGTGATTGGTTAGTCTTTGGCCCTCCCCTTTGTGCAAGGCTGTTTTAGGCTTTGCCCTGCAGCTGCTTCCCTCTTTCTGCTTTTCCTGCAACTTGAAGGTGGCAGGTCTGCAGATCTGCTGAAGGAATTTTACGGCTGATTAAAGCTTTTCTTCCTGTTTTTAAAGCTCTCACTTGGCGAAACTGATAGGTTTAGTCAATTGAGGCTTCTTGAAGGCTGCTGCTAATTCCCCACATCTACTGGGTCAAGCCACTTACCTCCACATCCCGCCAGGATCTTCTGCTTCAATGTGGGTCACTGCTGGTATCCAGAAAGGGGTTGAGGCTTCAACACCCCGCTGATTCTTTAGCTTAGGATGTCTTGGTTTCCTCCAGCCTTTTTCCTCGTCCTGGAGTAGTTGGCTCATGTGCTGCCTTTAATCTTTTATCCACCAAGCTGCCGGCAGCAGTCTTTGCGGGTTCTAACGTCTTAATTGCTGAATGTTTCCTCTTCTGTCTTGGAGGTTGGTGTTGTAGGAAGAGCATTTGTTCCTTTCCTGGGGTTCTGAGATTGTTGCAGGCCAACGGTGCAAGGCCCTGGGAAACAAAACTTGGCAACAGCACCTGTGGAAAGGAGGTCTGTACTTAACAGGCCATTTCGTGCTGCTGCAGTGATTTACATCGAAACCACTTAAGTGCTTACCTTGGAGTCCTGGGGTGGGTGATCATTTGTGATACCATCAGAGCTAACTCTGGTCCCAGTGGTCGAGATTCTTTGGAGGCGAGGCTCTGCTGCATTTTCCAGTATACTTCTATTGGTGGTCTTCATACTCTGTTGCTTCTTCCTCACGTCCATACTTTCACTTCTGGCACACTACTTTGTGGTCTTCTCTGGCCTTTGCTGGCGTTGATCGCCCCAAAACGCACACATGTGTGGAAGATCGGACTTGCCTCTAATATAGTGGATTGATTTATTTCTTATTTTTTGGACATTTGTATGGCGCCTATACACAGGTGTTTCTGGCACCATAAGACAAGATGGGGGCAGGGTTTGGGGGGAGAGGGTAGGGGCACATGTGAATCACAAAAGTACAACAAAGAAATGGTTATATTGGCCTTGTGACAATCCTACCTTGCAAGTGCATGACAAGGCGATGAGCACAAGGGTGGGGAGGTAGATGCAGGAGTGGGGTACCTGCACGGGGGGTGTGTGCATGTTGGGGTTCGGGGGGAGGAAGAGTGAGCTGGACAGACAGGACCAGTTGGGATTGTCCGGGAAAGGGGGCCTGAGGCAAGTGCTGGCAAACGGTTCTGGGGGGGGGGGTCTTTTGGGGGTGCAAGGGTTGGTCGGGCCCCTGTATGACTCTGAAGGGACCAGTCCCCAGTTAATTGACTCTTCTCCCTTTAATTACTATGGAACTTTGAACCTGCCCTGGAACACTGTAAAATGGACCCTGTGGTACTTACCTGCCCCAAGACATTTCTTCTTGATCCCCAAGGCTTTCAGTGAACTGTGGACCAAGTATTATAATTATAGCACTCAACTTTGATTTTTAATCCAATATTAAGTCTGGCTCTGCTTTTCTTCAATGTGGCTGTACTTTTGACATTGTGTCTTATGTGAAGAATCCTGCAAAGTCCTCACAAAAATCCTACCTAAAGTCTCCTTCCAGGTGGCCAGGGGAATGCATCCGCTACCTGACCCTAACCCTGGGGGGTAGTATTAGCCGGGAGAATCACCTGGGGGGGGAAGGAACCCAAGGCAATAGGAGGAATCAGTGGGTGAGACGCAGTATTTGTCTCCCTCAGAGGAAGAAATGTCAGTCAGCAATACCAGAATATGTAATGGGGATTTCTTGTCCTAAAGTTATTCATCCTGAGGTTAGCAAAGCTTGTGTTTATCATTTATCAGGCATAAAACTCCCCCTCATAAAGTTGCCCATATTTATAATGATCGGAATTCTTGTGGTCCACAAGAGGAAGTTAAATTTGAACATCAGAACAATAATGCCTTAAGTTCTGATACCACGCCTTTGACTCCAAAACAATCATTTACACCTTTTTAAATTTCCTCTTGAAAATGTAACTAATGAAATAATTGCATTTCAACTTAATATGCAGAGAGAAAGTTGATTGTGCGTTGTGGAACTTGAAGTCCCCAATGTTAAAAAGTACTGGGACGAGGAAGAGTGATTTTGAGGCATGAATTCAGTGACCCACACCTGAGAGACTAGGGAGTATGAAGGGCTCCCTCGGGTGCAGGCCAGGGGGAGTTGGTCTTGGTAGCAGGAAAAGCAGAGGGTTGAGTACTCTGCGTGACTCCATGTTGCTGCAGCAGCTGAAATTGAGGGGCAGAAGAGATGCCATAGCCGCCGCTGATCATGATGCGGATGCCGGTTTCGTGAGGGTCTTTAACTTTAAGCAACGGGTATGCAGAGATTGCGCAGCGATAAGTGTTCACTCTGAAGGCTTTCCGCCTGAGAATCTCGTGTGCAGAGGCTCCGCGGTGGGAACCGTTGATGCAAAAGTTTTCACGGGGAGCGAAAGAATGCGACCTACCATGGAGCGGGGACAAGTGAAACCAGAAGACATGAAGGCAGCAGAGCGAGCAGATGCGTATGCAGCACCCGGTGAGTTCACTAGTGACCCTGGAACGCTCGGTGATCTCCTGCTGGCCTGTGTCAGTAGTTTTGAATACCAAACTAATAATAAGAAGCAGAAGTGGTAGATTGGATATCATTTTTCATATCAAGACAATGCTTACCAGCTAAAGGGGCAGAATAAGAATATTGAGGGAATTTGTAATTCACAGCCGATATTGCCCCAATTTAGAGGGTAATTAAGAAGAACAATGGTAAGCCTCTTGTCCTAATGAGGAAGAGGCCAAACAAGCATTGTCTATACCCAAGAAGAGTGAGGATGATATAAAAACCATTATCAGCATTTGAGTGATGCAAGAGTGGGGAAGCAAGTGTGGCAGAAGAGCTGCCCTCTTGATAGCAATTATTCAGGAGGCGAGGAGTGTAATCTGCATTACAGGTGGCAATCCCAAGGGTGGAACAAACCACGTCAATGTGTTAGGTTTTCCCCAGTAGAAGTAGCCCATACTGCAATTGTTGATTCTGATATTGATAATAACTAACGGCTTAGTTGTGGCAGAAGAGTTGCCCTCCTGATATTCGGATTTCAGGAAGAGAGGAGCATAGTCTGCAATACATGTAGCATAAACAGCACCAATGTGGTTCAGGTCTTTCTAGGAGTGTAGATTGCTGAAGTTGTGGAATGTCAAAGGACTTTACGATCTGTTGACGAATTAACTTTACCATAGAAGTACTTGCCATAGAGTTAAACGCTTTTAGCGCTGTCAGGCGAGTATACCAGGGCAAGGGACCTTGTAGTGTTATACCTGGCAGGTGAGTGGACCAGGTAGAAGATATGAAAGTACTATGTTGTGGTTAACACTGTGAAGATGAAGTGATAAGGCCACTACCATCCATTGTGAAGTCATTATGGATGCATCCAGACAAACTATTTCTATTGCCAATAAAGAACTGTGAAAACGCTGTGGATTCTGAAGACGTTTTGTGGGAATTCTGTTAAAAGTGGAGAAACACAGATTTGTTATTTTCTATTGGAACTGTGGGGAGGTCCCCGTGAGAGCCTAGTTGGGGCCAGAAGAGCTTTGTTTCCAGAACTGTGTAGCAGAACGCAACTTGCCTATTTGGAACTATTGATACAAAATTCCTGCTTTTAAAAATGTTTTTATTGTATATGGTTTATACAAAAACCTTCACAAACATTATATAAAATGAATGTGTGCTTACATACATTTGGGTAAAACAATTTAAAATCCTAAACACACATGTAGGTCACAATTTTCTCCAGTCAAGTGTGCAAAATGGCAAGTGTGCAATTCAAGATAGTAACGTATAAAATCAAAACTTTCGAACATGGTGACCAATGAGTATATACAGATTTAAAATATGTCATATAGATTGACTTTGTGAGGCACAGATTCCGCCATTTGTGTTTAAAGCTCTGGAATGTAAGGTCAGTTGATGTCATATCTCGGACTTCACTGCTGTAATGCGTGACTAAAATAAGCAGCAGATTGAGCAAAGCACTAGACCTGATGCTACACACTCGCCAGTGGGCGCAAATCATTAATTGTGCTCAAGAAACGTGTGGGTGATGGGACCAATTAAATGTTCTCCCTCGACATGCATCGTAACCAGAGAAAGTCAATAGAAAAAGCTGGTTTCCTAATAATGAGTTTCTCAAAGGCTAACATTCTAGCAGTTTCAAAATGCGAACAGAAAATAACAAGATGTTTCAGAGTTTGAAGTTACTACTACACAAACAAAAACGACAGGTGCCGGAGGACTTAATGGCAGTTTTGGAATCCCAATATTGCATACGATCATTGGTATGGAATTGATTAAGTTTAAATCTGATAACGCACAAGCTTTCTCACAGGGGAAGCAAGAGATGTGAAGATCGCAGGGTTCTTTGTTATAAAAGGAGCATATTCCTTATGCATACTATATCTGCTAACCGCCTCAATAGTTCATGCCCAGTCGAAACCATAGTTTTTTTTATACATGGTCTGGGCGTATGTTGGGGAGAATTCTTATAAATGTCGTAATTCCCTTCACCTTAGAGACCCTCAGCAACTTTGTTGGATTTTGAGGACTTCATTTTTTTTACCTGGAAAGAGTGTGAGCCCTTTTTTCCCACTCATGTATTTTGATGTGTGCTTTTCACTTGTGTTCTTAGATTATGGAGTTTTAGGTAACTCCATAGGCATCATCTTTTCAGTTGTTACACAGCACCCTCAGTGCAGTGACACAGGGATGTCTTTTAGACTTCCCAAAGGTTTAGATACCTTCTCTGGGATAAACTGTTTCCCAAAGGATGTAAAGTAAAATTGACTTTACTAGTCTTTCCAAATTCCTAGACCCAGCACACACCATCTTACAATGGAGTGCTGGATGGGTTACGTAGTAACCCCTGTATCTAAATACTCATGTAGCAGTCGAATGCTACACTTTCCTATTGAAAAGGCTGGTGGCAGTGGTTTAACAACTAACTACCATGATTTTTCCCAACTGCGAACACCGGTAGCTAAAAATCACAGAAGCTGTTTTTCAAGATGGTGCCTCAAGCCCCTTTGTTTAAACAGGTCCCGGTCTTCTTTTTTCGCCGTTTCTTTTTGGAAAGGTACTTCTAGTATTTGACTCTCCGCGCCAAACCAGGTTTGGTCCCTTTGTTAGTGTGCCTTTGGTGGGCTTCAGGACTGAAGACCGCCTCTCGCATCTGACTGTCTGGGGTGGGCAGGAAGTGAGGGAGGTGCCTGAAACTCCCTGTGCTTAGTCTCATAGGAGACCCAAATGCACTCTGGCGTGATTGGCTGGCTGACTGTCCGGCAAGGACAGCCCCCCTGCTGGGTGAGTGACAGCTAGGCTGGAATGAAAGGGAGAAAACTGTTTAAAAGGCGAGTCTCTTGGACTGGAAAGCAGCGTCGACCACTGGAACGAAAGAACCGAAGAGCTGGAAGAGGACAGCTGCTGCAATTCCTTGGCCGTTTGTTTGTCCGGTGAAGCCCTGCTGCAGGTCTGAATTGCCAAGTTCATCTCGACAGAGAAGCCACTTCAAGGACGACTTCTTCCTTTGAGTTGGTGGGACCAATCAACTCGTAATCCACCTAGATGCCATTCTCAAGGCTGGTTAGGATTAACCAGGGAGAGGAATACCAGCTTGTGTGCTTGAATCTACAGCTACTGGAACTGAAGTGACTCCATTTTGTTTGTTTTTTCGACGATCCCGTGCCGGTGTCCCCCCTACGTCCTCCCTCTTGTCCCCACGACTGAGGCTCAGGAACAGTGATATCTGCTTTACCTGCCAGGAACCAACGTCGTCTGCTGCATTTTGTTCTTCATGCTACGGTACTGTGCCAACCCGATTGAGAGAAAGCCACTCTCGTGGTGAAAGTTTGTGAAACTTTCCCAATTTACAGTCCTAATCGGCTTGTGACCCGACACGATTCTTTTTCACCTAAACTACTTCTGAGAACTTTTGCAAAGACTTTACCGTTTGATACCAGAACTGCCCTTTCCTATCCAGAACAGTAGCCCATTGACTTTGGCCTGGCCTATTGACTTGAATTGTACGCCTCTGGTGAACTGAAACTATTTGTACTGTCTAACAAGTATATGTGATCTATTCTACTTAGCTTGCCCCTTTTGCTCACTTCTAAGTAACTGAACTTCCAATTGGCTCCTATGTCAGGGGTGCTCAAACGGTCTCAAAAGCTTAGTTTTGTATTGAAGTGTATTGGTATGTAACATTAAGTTGTCTTCTGCTAGTGAAATGTTTTCTAAGTGATTGTGTAATAAATGAATACGTGTTTTACCAAGAAACCTTAAATAGAAGTGTTTACTTGAACCACTGTGATTGAAAGTCCTCTGTATAACTACTTGTACTGCTCACATTCACTCTGGAGATGAGCCTGGCTGCTCAGCTCGCTACCAAAAACTGTGTAGTACAGACTTATACCAAAGGTTGGTTTGGCTAACACCTGTAGTCCTAATTGTGTGTAGTGGTCCCAGAGGGTACTGCATGCAATTCTGCCTAACAGCGTGTATTGAGATCTTGATTGTTTTTGCATCTGTTTTTGTTCAATAGTGTTCATTTTCACATCAAACCGAGAAAGATGCCGGATAGGCATCGCTGAGCATCTGGGATAAGTCTGCATGCAAAGAGTTTCGAGGTGGATTGATAATTTTCGAGTAATTGTTCAGCATTCTCTGTTGTTATTTTGAAGATGGAGAAATTAGCCTGAGTTCATGCCTAAGAATAGAATTGGGCAGTGAGTTGGCTAATCCCAGAGTTTGTTTCCAGATGTGACACCTGAAGTTGATCCAGAATTTTATCTGTCCACCAAACACATGTCAAGGCCGTATAATTGAATTGATACAACCTTGAAAATGTAGCATTCTCTCGCCGACATAACAGGAAATATACAGTACTTTCTAAAGATAATTTTCATCTGAGAGAGAAGTGGTCTAAGTTTTTGATTAAGAGAATTCCTCCGCATGGCTATTGATGAAATATCGCAAAGATTATAACCTAAGTACCATAATTCAAGTGTGTTCAATTGTGATGCCTTCTTTTGACCATTTGAAAGGACAAACCTTTTTCCTACCAGTCAAGATACCAATCTTAGATTTGCTAGCATTGGAATGTAAATTATATTCTTGCGCATAAATTTGGAGTTTATTTTGCAATCCAAAAGGCGTTTTATCGAGGAAAAAATCAAGTCATCGGCAAATGCCATCCAATGGAGACGGAGTTTGCCAAGTCTGACAGGAAAGATGTTATGTTGCCAGATGTCATTAAGATCGCACAAATAGATTGAAGAGGTTTGAGGCCAGGTTGCAACCTTGTTTAACTTCTATAAAAGTTGCAATTGCATCCGTTAGTGCTCCTACCTGGTTGATTCGCACCCTATACCATGTGTTGCGATGTAACATGAAAATTGAAAGAATAATATATGGCGGAATGCCAAGCTTTGTCATTTTGATACGAAGATGATTGCGTATGACACACTGATTTGCATCTGGGGAAGGGAACTTGGCCCGTGTCACAAGGAGAAAAAGTTGTAAAGTGTATGTTTGACCTAACTCTGATTTTTGTTATAGCTTGAGTTGACATATATTTCTTTCATATATTCGTGTGTATAAATGTGAGGTACATATTTTTGTTCGTGTTTCCTTAAGTTATTTTGATAGGCAGGGAAAAGGGAAATTCTCTTTAGGGTAGGGATAGTGAGGTGTTTATCAAAACCCTTTTAAGTTAATAAAATGCATCTTATGAAAAACTTTCACAAATTGTCCACCTCACATTTCTGACCCCTCACACTAATCTTGGTAACTGACTGTAAATGGTTTTCCCTGAAATGCATGATTAGTTGAACTGTTGATAAAATCTTCTAATAATTCTCGAAAGATTTTGTCTTTGGTTGAAAATGGTTTCCTAACCTTTGAAGGCTTTCCTTTATTATGTGTGTATTTGCATTAATTTTAATGTCGTAGAGTGTCCAAATAAACGGGGTTAAGTACCCGGCGCGGTGTTTGTCCGAGCCTCACCTGCTGGTAATCCCGCTCACGTCGCACTGCATCCCTCATGCCAGTCCTCATCTTTCTTCCATGTTTTTTCAGGCCGCCATGGAAAGGGAGAAGGGACTACACTACATGACGGCCATTTTTTTTTTTACTTGCAAGTTAATGGCTGCCATGGAAGGGGAGAAGGTACTAATGGCAATATGCCCCTCGACTATGAGCCATTGCCGCATAAGGGTATGCCCACGGGGCCTTTTAGCATATTGCTCTAGCTTGGTAAAAAAGTTTTTCCTTTTGCTCCCATCTTCTATCTGTTAGGTGCTGAGCACCAGGTCTGGGACCTTTCACATATACCAGGATTGGGTTGTTCTTAAGGACACAGAATTGTGCAGACTCGGGGGGGGGGGGGGGCTTTTCTGCTTGTTGGGTTTTGTAGTTCGTTTGGTCTCCTCGCCCACTATTTAACGTTGGGTGCCTACCTCTTGTAAAAATTATCTGGCCTTTTGGGTCTCCCCATCTTCATTCGGTGGCAGGATTTGGGATTTTGTGGCAGGTTGAAACAGCATCTCTGGGGTCCATGAATTCTGTTCTCCAGGGGGTATAGGTTATTTATCCCCTCATAAAAAAAGAAATACTTACCCTACTCTCCTCTCTTTAGGCAGGCAGTCTCAAATTCTTCTCCATGAAGTGAACAAACTTCTGGAAATTAGGGCTTTGGAGTGTGTCCTTTACAGAAGACCCAAGGGATTCCAGGCTTTTCACTGTCCACAAGTAAAAACTAGACGGGCCTCAGGACAGACTGGCTCAGTCACCCCATAATCTATTTTTACGCACAGAAAAAGACATCTAATATTGGGTCTGCTCTTTTGCAAGGAGATTATGTACAGTGGGTCTGAAAGACTTTTATTTTCGTGTTTTGATCTAGCTGCCTCACTTACATTTTCTGCGCCGGTCTTTGGGATATGTGTACCTCAAGTACCCGATATTACTGTTTGGCATGAATGAAGATCATTTGGAATCTAGCATCAGACCCTCATTCAGGTCTGATCCTTGTCCCGGAAACAATACATCTGGGTCTTCTCTGGTGCTCCACAGAAGTAAATCTGTTGGTGGGCAACCCATTTGTGGAAACAGCTCATGCAGTGGTTGTTACCAGTCTCGTTCCTGACAGGGTGGACCTTTGTCCGCCTGTCGATTTCATCCTTTATTTGCCTTAGGAACAGCAGGTTCATTTCTGTGTACCCGACTTCAGGATAATTCAAAGGGACTTGTTGCAGTTTACCATATCCAGAGTGGAAGACAGTGCTCATACACGTGGCCAAGACCTGCATGCTCAACAAAAATAAGCAGGGGGACCAGGTTTCCTTTTGGCTGCCGGCTGGAAGTTCAAATTTGTAAAAGGGCTCTGTAGCACTTCATTTCTAAGGGCCATTCACCTGCCTGTAGCACGGGATAGAAGTATAACTCACTAAGCAGGCAATCCTAGTACAACCATGAATGGAATGTTCGTCCTTCCATAATTCAAACCATCTTTCTGAGATGGGATCCCTTAACTAGACTTTACGTCTGGGGGCAGAGGGGAGGAGCTAGGGCATTTGTCACTGGGAGCTGCTTTTCAGATCCCTTGGTCTAAGAGGGAGTCTCTATACCTTCTGCTGTTCCGCTCATTGAAATAATGATCTCCAAATGGTGCATTGCTTGCTGATCGTACATGAACCTCCTCCCCCAGTCAAAACCCTTCATCTGATGTGGGACTTTAACTTGTCCCTGGTGGTCATTTCACACGAGCCCTACTCTTGCATCCTGTCCCGTTTACTCCATACTGTATGGGGCGTCCCTATCTAGGGACAGGAGACGGAACCTTTTTCATCAGAAAAATCTTCTTCCCCTTTAAATTTAGAGGTGCGCGGGAGTGCGGCACTGGGAGCATGTGCTCGCCTGGCTCCACCCACTGGCACCACTCCCCAGTCCCCTTTTCCGCATTGACTGGAAAGGACCGAATTCACCAATGCTCCTGGGTTTGGCTTTGGCCATGTAATACCACACGCTCTTCCCGGATATTCTTCTATCTTTGTCTTCTTCTTTTCAATAGGTACTTGGTCCTTCGAAGCCACGCTCCTCCCCGGCAGATGTCGACTTCAGCGGGCTTCAGCAGGTGTCTAGCCTGCGAGGGGCTCTTCCCTACATCCGACCCGCATGCCCTTTGCCTCTGCTGCCTTAGCCCTCGACCACTGTTGGAAAGGATTTTCCACGTGCAACGCACCGATTCCATGTGCACTGCAGAACAGGCCAGCTAGGAGGAGGGAGCTCTTCCAGAGCCTCCGGAGGACCTGAACGACTTTGTCAAACATAGCTCGAGGCCGAAAGTAAGGCCTCTATTTACCGAGAGGAACCTTTCGTGTTCTAGCACCAGCACACGTACCGAGGCTAGTCCAGCTACCGGCCGAGGGGTCTCCAGATCCTTCCAGTGTCAGTGCTGAGGGACCGCAAGTTTTTTTACCAGGATTACTCCCAAGGGGCAACACCCTAGTACCGGCATCATAGCCAATGGGGCGCCTTCACGCAGCACTACCGGCAGCTCTGCCGAGGGTAATATGCCTTCCAGGTCACAGCCCGAGGTGCGGGACAGGCCTTATGTTCCAACACCAAGCGCCTCGGACGGGGCTTGTTCCAGCGAGTCAAGCACCACAGCTTTGGCACGTGTCATACAGCTTGACAAAATGGCCGCTGCACCAGACAAGAAGGCCGCGTGTCCGATACCGCCTCTGGCATAGCGGGTGAAGAAACTAGTCACAAGGTGGGACTGGTGTCAACCAGGTGCGTGACCTACAGTTTATCCATCAGCGACGCAGGGCATGTTTCCCCTGCACCCAAGGTAGTGTGTCCCGGCCCCAGCAGCCGTTAGCCACTCTGTCAATATCACCTGCCACTTCTACAGCCTCGGAAGACCGGTTCTTCAAAAGATTCCTAGGGCTGATGCAAACTCCCAGATGGAGGGCCTTCCTCTGGGATGCCATCAGGGACATGCTCCCCCAGGTCACCCCACCAGCACCCATAGTAATTCCTCCTGCGGCTCTGGTGCCGCAGGCCCCAGTGCAACCCCCGCTGTCGGCTTCCCTGCCTCCCACAGTACAGGCGGTTCCACACCAGCCTCCGCAGCAGCCACTGGCTCCGGTTTCCACACCACTGCTGACGGCGCCCAGCACTCCTCCACCAGTTCCGCACCCTTTGGGCACTCTGGTGGACACTGACGAGAAGCAGTACCCCGACACACCATCTTCAGCCAGGGCCTTCCACGAACCCCTTGCAGGTTTGGCAGAATATTTGGGCCGTCTTCAGCCCGATGTAGAGCAGCCCGAGGAGGGGGTCTTGGCAGAAGTCCTCACCCGAAGATCCCCTACCAAAACGGGGATCCCACTACAGAAAGACGTAGTGGCCCCGGCCAAGAAGGGGTGGCTCAAGCCGCACCTGTCAATCGGCACCTAGACGCCAAGCATAGGCAGATGATGGGGGATACTCTTGCTTTCAGTGCATCCTCAACCGCACTCTTCAGTAATCGCTGCGCATCAATTTATTCTAAGCCTCCGTTCTCGGCCACCCCATCCTCGACGCTGCTAGGCAAGGAGTAGAAGATCTTGGAGGCGTACGGAAAAAAGCTGTACTTAAATGCCTCCTGCACCTGCGTCAAGCCAGCATGCATGCCATGCTGGCAGCTGTTAACCAAAGGCTCTGGTGGGAAATTGCGGACTTCCTCCCGCAACATCCGGCACCGAGCCAAGCGCGCTTCAAGTCTGGCCTAGGAGAAGCCAAGCTGGTAGCACAGGACATCAGGGAATCCACCGTGGCCCACATCGATACCTCTGGCCGGTCCATCTGCGTTTCCACGGACATGAGAAGGACAGCCTGGCTCCGGGCTACTAAGTTAATCCAGATGTTCAGAAATGCACATTGGACCTTCATTCGAGGGTAGTGACCTCTTCAACTCCACCATGGATGAGGAATGAGATAGAAAGAAAAAAGCTCGCAAACCGTAAGGTCTTCATCTATTCTTACGAAGGCCACGTCCAAGGCCTACACCCAGTCGCAGCAACGTTCTGACAAGGGGCGGGCGTTTGGCTGGTTCAGGGGCTTCCAAGAACTGAGGTCTAGGCAACCTGTCCGTTCTGAGTCGGCACCAGAGGAAACAAAAAGGGGGGGCAAGGGGGTCTTTCCAATCCCCCCCACCTCTGCAACAGCCTCGGAGGGAAGAAAGGCAAGACATGTCCCTTCAGGTCCACGTGTCTCCAGTGGGGGGGCATGCTTGCCTTTCACGTGCACTTTTGGCACCCGAATTTTTCAGACCCATGAATCCTCTCCGTAGTTTCAACAGGGTACCGCCTACCGGTACCTTCCCAATCTCTGCCACAGATTGGGAAAACAACTCTGCTGGCAGAGATCTGGTCGCTCCTCAAGAGCCAGGCAGTGGAAGTAGTCCCAGCCTCCCAGCGAGGATTGGGCTTCTATTCCAGGATTTTCACCATAAAGAACCACAACCAGGCTGGGCTGAGAGTTGTTCCACCCTCAATCTTCCCCCCATCTGTAAAAATTCAAGAGGGTTAGGCCAGCTCTTATTGCGGAAACACTGGACAGGGGAGACTGGATGTGCTCCCTGGATTTGAAGGACGCTTATATACACGTCCCGATTTGTCAGCCGCATTGTTCCTTACTCCGCTTCAGGATCATGGGCTGCCCTCTCCAATACAAGGTGCTACCCTCTCCAATACAAGGTGCTACCCTCTCCAATACAAGGTGCTACCCTCTGGCCTCAACTCAGCGCCCAGTGTATTTACCAGGTTGATGAATGCAGTGGCAGCTCTCCTCGGGGCCACCACGTCTACCCATACTTGGATGACTGGCTCATTCGGGCCATCTCTCCGGAAGCAGTTCACCATACCGCCTACGCACTGATGAACACCACTATCCGGGGTTTACTATCAATCTTCAGAGGTCTAGGCTGCAGCCCATGCAGCGTCTGACCTTCTTGCGCCTCATCTGGGACACAAGCTCTGTCAGTCTTTCCCTCGGAGGACAAGATTGTGGTTCTCAAGAGAGCCACAGCTCACTTCCTCTCCAGGCCAGTGACCTTGGCCTGGTGGTACCAACACCTATTGGGTCTTATGGCAGCGGTCCAGTTGGTCTTGACCCACACAAGGCTCAGGATTATGTAATTACAGCTGCACTTCGCAGCCTCATGGAATCAGGAGAAGGGCTCCAAAGCGGAGCCAGTCATCATTCCTCCCTTCTCCACTCGGACCCCCAGCGGTGGTCTGCGGACTGCAACCTGCCGCAGGGCGAGCACTTCCAACAGCCGGCCCCTCAGATCAGTCACTACAGACTCTTCCCTAAAGGGCTGGGGAGCCCCCTGGATAACCACAGCGTCCATGGAGACTGGACTCGACAGGAGACCTGCATCAGGTGGCTAGAATTGAGGGCCATAGGGCTGGCTCGCAAGGCCTTGCTCCCTCTTATTGAGAGCAAGACAGTTCTTATCCAGACAACCCACCCCACCAGGCAACCTAGCAGTCAGCATGTGGGTATGGGCTCTACCTCTTGGCTGTCCACTTCCCAGGGGGAATCCAGCCTGGAAGCGGCAGACTGGGGGCGGACAATTAAGAGCTCCTGGCCCAGCAGGGGGGGCAGGGTACTCCACCCTGCTCCACACAAACTAGCCCTCGCAGCTTGGCTCCTGAGCAGGTCATGATGAAACACTTGATCCTATATCAGGCTAACCAGGAGGTCATCCAGGGCGCTAGAAGCAAGGTTTCTAGGTGCCAATATAAGAAATGGCCTAGATTCTGTCATTGGGCGGACTCTAGGGAGATCGACCCTCTTAAGTGAACCTTGGACAACGTGCTCTCCTTTTCGGCGTACTTTGCCCACTCTGGCGTACAGGTGGATTTAACAACCAAACACCTAATGGGGAGGTAAGAGGATTAGGAGCCCTCTTTTTGGCACAATCTATATATTTTTAGGAAAAACCTAAATCGGTAAACAAAACAGTGCCAAGGGGCTTAAATTGATCCCTTTTCAAATTGCGGTGTTAGTCAGCCATTATTGATTGGATTCCAGGCGAGTTTATGAAAAATGGCATTTATTAATTGTCCTCATTCTTAAAAAACTTTGAGTTAATTCATCGTCGTCATTAAAAACAACAATAACCAGATAACTGGTATAAAGTGCAACTGTTAGTAGCATGTACCTCTTCACAATTGGAGGTAAAACAGCAGAACAGATAGAGAACATATATATAGGATAATCACCATAGATAACAAAAATTGATAATAATAAACCGTGTGAAAACCAGGAGTGAATAAAGAGTGGAGTCACTCCAGGGTAGTGTTGTGTAAATGTCACTCAAATCAGCCTAGTCACTCACTACATTCATTCTAATTCAAATTCAGACATTCTCATTCATGCATTCATCATTTTCCCAACATGTTTCTTTCTGAACGTGTGTGTAAACAAAAATAATCAGAAATTCTTCATGGGTGGTCTGCCATCTACCAGAACCAAAAATCACCCATTACTGATGTTGGTGAGGATACATAACATGAAATAATCATTACGATCAGATCATTATAAATACCAGCAGGTAAAAAAACACAATAACAAATTCAGTGGCTATAAGCGCATTGACATGTGAATTGGTAATCCAAAAAAACTCTTCTTGTCCAGTAAATGATCCAAAAAAGTGTTTAGGACTCAACAGCAGGGGAGGAACTCCATATCTGAAAAGGGAACAGATCAGGATAAGGATTAAGTAATGCCCTGTTTATTCATTCTCTACACAATAGAAAGAAATGAACATTAGAGTTTGACCCAGTTACTAAATAGTGGTCAACAGGTGATAAACTGTCTGAACTGGCAATTTTATCACTAAGAGTCGTTTAAAAGGAACATGAAAACGGTAACACTCGATAGGCCCCAGCACATACAATCTGGCAGTACTATAGAGCATGGACGGAAACCACTGTTCAAAGTACTACCTAGAGCGGGAATAGGTAAGTGACAACCTCTTTAAACGACACTTTTGTACAGCATGGTACTCAATATGGAGCTTCACAAAAGGAGTGCAGAAAAAGTCATTCGAGTTGGTTGATATGACTCTATATTCATGCAGTCTAGAGTTACATCGAACACCCTTGGTTGTTCTGCAACAGAGGGGCAAAAAGGAAAACGGAACGCATCCTTGTCAATGTGTTTCAAGGCCATTGGAAATACACGCAGTAATGGTGTAATAGACTGCTTACCATTCATTTTGTAGCCAGTGTGCTACAAATGCCGTTTAATGGCCTGTGAATAATAACAGCATGGGATGCATTAAGTGCCCGCGAGGCGTGAAAAGTAAACCATTCTCCCAAATATCTCTGCTGATTGGAACTTAACAAGGCTTTGATTGCTGAGAGCGGTGGGGGTCTTTTAAAACCCAATCACTATGCACGCATGAGCAGGAGGGAAATAAGCAGCGGTTGTAGCTCATTAACTCCGACACTCCATAAGTCTAAATGAAGGTCCGTGTTCGGCTCGCTTGAAAGTAACAGGCTTTACATATAGCTGACTATTATACCCGTGCTCTAGGTCTTACTGTGTCGTGTACTGCCTCCGAAGATTCTCCGTCTGTGCTCACAGTGCTGTTGCTGGAGTATGCGGTGGATCACGTGATAAATATACCTGAAAAGACGTGTCTCTGAACGTCTCACGTGATTTAAGCAGTCGCATGACGTATGGTAGTGACGCATCAAGTTAGTACCCATGGTTGGTAGTAATTAGGAATGGAGAAGCCCTCCTTCTCTGTAAACAATTGTCGTCCGTGTTATCCCCGTGATTGTGAGAAGACCCTCATTGAGAAGGAGAAATCCGCCAACCATTCGCTCATTAGCAGTCAATGTATGGTTTTTAATTTAATGGTTGCTTTTCATTTATGATGTTGTAACAGTTTACAGGTTCCAATCCGCTCTCTCATTGAGCCCAGTCCTAGAACTGTGGGTTAAAAAAATGAGTTCTTTTTTTTTAGAAGGGTCGTTTTGTCTCTGTTGGAATCCATACTGGGAATCAGTTTATAGAGCACTGTCCATTTCAGATCTTCTAATGTGTGTTGTTCTATCCAATGTTAGACCATGGGAGCATTTCTAGTTCGATTCTTTTTTTTAAAATTTATTTATTTATTTTTTTAAGGCAACTTTTAAGTTCGCCAATGCGGAGCTTCACCTTCCGGTCTGTTTTACCAACATAGATTTTCTCACATGGGCACCAGATGGCATACACCACCAAGCTGGAATTACAATTGGTATGTGCTTTCTGTTGCCATTTGAATTTCAACCCTATATCTACTTCTGTACTTTTTGTTGTATATTTACAATATACACACTGTCCACATGGGTAATGGCCCACAATTTTCGGAAGGCCCCATAGCTGGGACAAGCTCGTTGTGGATTTAGGTCGCACATCATTCCTAGTCACCTAGTTCTTTCAAATGTTTACTACGTTTAAACGCAACAACGGGTCTAGGTACCGGTGTGTCTCCTTTTTCCAAGATTGGCCAATTTCTCAAGACTATCTTCTTGATATCATTTGACAAATTGCTGAAGGTGTTTACAAAGATTATTTTAGAATATTTCTTGGTTGCGGAATGTTCTTTGTACTCTAGTAGTGACTCTCGATTGTTATTAGCTCTTTTAAGGGCTTTCCTGACTATCTTTTGTGGATAGCCAGAGGGAGGTTATCCCTTACATGTTTTGGATGTGAGCTGCTATAATGCAGTAGCAAATTTCTGTCTGTTGGCTTGTTGTAAGGTTTGACAAAAACACAGTTCTTAATGGGGTCTATCATAATAGTAATGTCTAAGAATACAAGTTCGCAAGGGCTATAATTAGATGTAAATTTTAAGTATCTGTTTTGGCTGTTAGTCCACACCAGAAACTCTTCAAGAATTGTTTCTGGGCCAGACCAAACAACAAGGATATCGTTGATATCCCTTCGCCAGATACGTATGTGTCTGAAAAAGGGATTTGTAGGTTTCATGTTATTGATTTCGAAAGCTTCCATCAATAGGTTAGCTACACTAGGAGCTAGGGTAGCTCCCATGGCCGTGCCATGTATTTGCTGAAAAAATTCACCATTGAAATGGAAGTAGTTTTCAACTAAGCTCATTTCTGCACACCAGAGGATGAAAGAAATAGGTGTACAGCCAACTTCATGGTCAGAAAGAAGTTTTTCTTCCAGCATTTCGATGGATATCCTCTGCGGGAGGCTAGTATAGAGTGCTACCACATCTAACCCTAGTAAGATTTCAGTATTGGGGTCAAAAGGTAGTCCTTCCATTTCTTTTATTATTTGTGTGGTGTCTTTACAGAGAGGCGGTTCAAAAACCAGTTTTCTTAAGGAGGGTCTCCTCTCCACCCTGGGGCTACATTCAGTTGTAATCGCCCATACAATATGGATGAAAGGGTATGGGATGTAAGAGTAATTAAGTTACTCACCGTAGTGACTAAAGTACTCTTAGTCCATAGTCCCCTTTCCTCCATATGTCCCACCATCCCCCCCCCTAATACTGGTGTCATTAGGCAATGCTAAATATTGTTGATGCGTCAATGGGGACTGAGAAGTGGTGCTGCACCCGACTCTATAAATTTAAAGGGGAAGATGATTTTTCTGGTGAAAAAGGTTCCATCTCCCGTCCCTCGCAACAGACGCCCCGTACAGTATGGAGGAAAGGGGACTATGGACTAAAAGTGCGTTAGTCACTACGGTGAGTAACTATTAATTTCTTGACCATGGCCTAGGCGGAGATCAAGTTGGTTGCATTCAAAACAGCTTTTTCTAGTGCAGTCTAATCTGCCAGATGCATCAGTGAGATGCAAGCTCTAGCGGCTTTGGAACTGTACACTACATTCCATTAGTATAGGATTCTGATACTCCTGCCAAAGGTGGTCTCCTCTTTCCACGCTAACCTGGAGATCACTTTACATGTGTTTTTTCTAAACTCTAAGTCAGATCATGTCTTGCATTGGCTGGACGTTCGGAGGGTGCTAAAGGTTTTTACCTTGTGAAAATGTGTTTGCACACGAAAGACCATCTCTTCCTCGCTTAGGGTGAAGCTCAGCTGGGCTCATCGGCTTCAAAGCCCACCTCTGCATGCTGAATTACAGCTTTTAGCCGAGGCCTATTCATTATATATATATTAAAGCAATTCCGAAAGGACTGCATGTGCCTGCTGTATAAGGGCCAGAGCTGTGGCATATCAGTGGCAGGGTCTGGTTAGGAAAGATTCTATTTACTGCACCGTTCCTTCCATCTTTATGGAACCCCTAAACTTTTTGCTTTTATTTTTTAATCTGACTTGTACTTTCTGCAGTACAGTGAAGCCTTAAGCTTCACTGCACTAGCCTTTGATCATATGTTATGGGGAAACTGATATGTCCTTCCGGCTATTAGTACTAGGGAACAGTGTTTCCCTTAGTCATGTTACTATGTTGCTACTTGTGGTTACTTTTGTGTCATTTGTGGTAACATTTTATCATTGCACAAAGCAGCTTACACTGCAGTGCAATGGGGGTGCATTTTTTGTTTTGCCCTAGACTAACATTTTTGGTTATTCTAGATGTGCTTAAAAGATGGGCTGGTGGCAGCAGTGACTTTTCCCCACTTTTTGGGGAATTTCGTTTGAGCTTGATTGCGTTTACCATGGTTGGCTTCTACCTGTGGCTTCTGGTCAAACATGGCTGTGCCACAAGTTTGTTCGCCTGTTCTTCAATCTTGTTGTTTCACCTTCTTCCTGCCCTCAGAGGCCCGGAAGATCCTTATAAGGACTTCCAGTGCCCTGGAAGCAGATGCTTTTGGCGGCCTACTGGAAGGCGGTATGTTTTCAAGCAGGATGTGGGCTGGGTCAGTCTGACTCCAATCCACTTGGTTTCTGTGTTTGAGTGGTATGCATGTACCTGCCAGTGGTCCTGATTGGACTACTGCTGAGGGTGTGTGTGTGGGCTAGTCCTGCTATTGGCTAATGGGAGTTACAGCTCTTACATGGCTTTTAGGATAAGAGGACCCCTGCACCCATTCTTCTTAGATCCTGGAGAAACCTAAAGGAGCCAAGTATCCTGTTTAGCTTTGAGACCCGCAAAGAAACCTGACTCGAGGAGGCCTGGCAACCATCTTGTGATCTTTAGTAGTCCTGCGAAGGTGCTACGACCCTTGAAGTGGAGTAACTATCCATTCCCGACGTCTGCTCGGTGCCCTGCCCAAGACAGCCTTCTGAAGTGCCCTGGAACCGTCCTGTGGCTGACCTATTTCGTTTTTGGGCTACCGTGCTATTGACGTCACCACCCCGAGTTTCGGCCTGGAACTTGGTGGAAGCACAGCTGCCACTGCAAGGCTCCCTCCTGCAAAATGGCATTGTAGCACAAAAGGGACCCGAGATAGACCGGAAAGTCCGACCACGGCTACTTAGTCCTGTTGCATCGCTGGGCGCGGTGTGCACCGTCCAAAAACTGCTTACCTGACCAGAGTCCAGTCCTGAGAGAGGGGTGTTGCATCAAGTGGTTTTGCATTCTTCGACGGAGAGTCCTTGCACCAGGAAAAGACTCCAACTGGAGTGGAGCTCGAACCTGCAACCCCTGGAAATCGAGGACTGCGGGTTTTGGCGGTAAAAGCAACGCAGGACACCCTTCCTTTGTTCTACCAAGTATGGGGAAGATTCAGAGTAAGTGGGGTAAGTTACAGAGCTTTTAACCTACCCCTAGAGTCCCATTATAAGTCAATGGGCTTATAATAAACTTAATTCTAATACTTTTGGCTTTGCCATTACTTGCCTATGCAAGACTTCTGAGAGTTGAACTTTTCGTCTACCTTGAACCCTAATTGTATGAACCCTTCACTGGACCCTACAGACCCTACCTGCATTTTTCCCTGCTTCCTAAATTCTGGAACTGTTCCCTGAACAATGGGGCACAAGGCCCCAGGCAAATTGGGGCTGGACAATTTTAGCTAGGGGTTCATCTGTGGACATTGTTGTGTATAATACTTGTCTAACCTTTCCTTTGCCGGAGTGTCTGATTTGTATTATGCATTTGAACTAAGTGAATAAATACATATAAACAGTTTAATAGCGTTGTGTGAAGTCTACCTGCTTGTCCTTTTTCTAGTGTGTGTTTTGGCCATAATAAAATTGTGTCCTCCAATGTATTCCTCATCTTTGATGTTATTCCATCCAGCTTAGCTGCTTCGGAAAACAATTTTCGGCAGGAGGCGCCGTGCGTCGATGTCGTCGAGGCGATGGTCCCTCGAAGGCCTCCGTCGAGGGTGACGTCATCGGGTGTATAAGTAGCACGCGCGGCGCCCGTTTGCCTCAGTTCCGTTTTTCCGCAGTGTACGTTGCTTCAGAGAATCGGCACACCTCGAGTTCTGTGAAGAAAAGATAAATAACAAAATATGTCTTCGTCATCGATGCCGACCCCGAAATCCGGTTTCAAGAAATGTAAATCGTGCAGCTCAAAAATGTCGATTACCGATCTGCACCAAGAGTGTTTATAGTGCCTTGGAGAGGGCCACGACATGGAAGTCTGCATGAAGTGTCAATCGATGGCAGGGAAAGCCTTATGAGAGAGGAGAGGAAAACTGCAGGTAGGTCGTAAATACGACTGAAAAGCCTCTAGCGTTGAGTCGAGGTCCCGTGAGGAGAAATCTCCTTGACGCGAAAGGCATCGGTCGGAGTCCCGAAGCGATTCCCATTGCTCGTCGTCTTCGACAAAAAAATCGAAGCAACAACGCCATAGATCCCCCTCCACTTCGTCTTCAGACGAATCCACAAAAATGATGAAATGTCCCACAAAACATTAATCATCTGAAGAATGGGAAGCTTTTAGGATGAAAATGTTGGAGGTTTTTGACAAAGCAAAGCCTCGGTCCGCGCCTTCCCTGGAAGCCGGCCGGGAGCGCCATCGCTCCGACACTCGCACGCCCTCGAGCCCGGGTGATCGAAAGAGGAAGGCTAGAGAACCTTTTAGGATGTCGAGCGAAAAAAGCTGCTCGAGTCGACCGATCAAGGTCACCGACACCGTCCGAGACCAAACGCACCTCGAAGGGCAAGTCCTCGAAGGGTGCCTCGAGGCCCTCGAAGTCGACGCTGTCTAAGTCGGATAATACGTCGAAGCTATCGACGCCTTTGTCGACATCGACGCCGAAGCCCTTGACGCCGAAACTTCCAGCTCGACAAGATCCGCTAGGAAGAGAGAAAGAAAAGGCAAAAGCACCTGGTTGCATTCAGGATCCAGTAGCACTCCTCCTATACCACCCCCAAAGAAAGTTTTTAAGCCTTTACCTAGGAAGGAGTTCTTCAAATCATTGACCTCAATTTTTGAGGAACAAGAAAGATCTGATGAAGAAAATGTTCCCTTTGGCCTTGAATTTGGTACTCCAAATGTTCCTGAATGCCTGATTTCAGAGGAAAGCAGGATGAAGGATTTGGTGGAATCATTACACAATGCAAGTGGTATTGATACGTCCCCAGGGAACAAATTTGGTAGACCAGAGCCAGGTGAACATGCTAATCCATCATATCATCAGTTAATGACTAAGGTTGTGGATTATTTCGGCTGGGCCAGGCCTGCAGCCCAATTTATCCAAGATGATCTTACAGACATAATGGACCATGGTCCTACTGAAGACCCAATTCTACCTTTCCATGTGGCCTTACAAAATAGGGTGGCCAAAAATGGGGAGATGCCGGATTCTATTCCTCCAGTGAATAAATCCCTTACCTCAAAATACCGCCCTGCCAGTAGAGACCCCAGCTATCTGTCTAAGCATCCCTCTCCAGAAAGTTTAGTTTTACAGGCAGCCACAGCTTCAAACAAACTTGCGTACCCGTCTATCCCTCCAAACAGGGACGATAAGCGTGTGGATGGCTGGGCAAGGAAGGTATTTTCAGCCGGGAGCATGGCATTAAAATCAGCCAACTCCACCTGTGCCTTGGCAAAGTTTTCGTACACTCTTTGGGAATGTATTGCAGTGGCGGCGGAGCACATACCAGAAGGGGAAGAAAGGGAAGGATTCCTAGGCGGCGTTAGAGATGGAAAGGAAGCTATGCAGGAATTCCTTGAATCTGGTTTGGACACTGTTGATAGCGTGAGCAGGTCCATGGCCACTAGCACAGTAATGCGTAGATTTGCATGGTTAAGGAAGTCAGGTTTTGCATTGGACGTGCAGAACCGTCTTCTGAACATGTCCTTTGACGGGTCTCACCTTTTTGGCAGCAAGGCTGACGAGAGCCTTGAGAGGTTGCAGACCTCAAAGGCCGCTGCCAAATCGTTGAAAGCTGCTATCGGGCAACCAGAGTCCTTTCGTGCGACAAATCAATCTTGGAGGGGACGATCCTATCGTTATTACACCTCATATGGAAAGGCGAGAGGAATGGCCAGTCAAGGGGCCAAAAAAACTCGCGGTGGACGAGCAAGACGTGCGAAGCCAGCTCCAGCCTCAGCCTCTTTGCCATCAGCGGTTGCAGCAACCGCCACAAAACCACTTTGAGGACTTGCATCACAAGACACCTGTAGGAGGCACGCTGTCACAACATCTGCAAGAATGGCAAGCCATTACTTCAGATGTTTGGGCCTTAAAAATAATAGCCCAAGGTTACTGCCTTCCTTTTCTAACGCAACCTCAAATCAATCCACCAGGGAGACACCCGTTGAAGTCTTCGAATCCGCTCCTACAGCAGGAAGTTCTAAGCCTGCTGGAGAAAGGTGCTATAGAACCATTACCTGCAGCGGAAAGGAACAAGGGATAGTACTCCCTGTATGTTTTGATCCCCAAAAAGGTCGCAGGATTGAGACCCATCTTGGACTTAAACTTGAACAAGTTCCTCAGGAAGGACAAGTTCAAGATGTTTACCCTTTCTCAGATCCTTCAGGCTCTTCAACTTCAGGACTGGCTGGTGTCATTGGACCTCCAGGATGCTTATTTTCATGTGCCGATTCATCTCAAGCACAGAAAATACCTGCGGTTCGTGGTTGGCGACTCACACTATCAGTTTCGAGTCCTGCCATTCGGATTGACCTCCTCCCCCAGGTTCTTCACCAAGTTAATGGTAGTGGTAGCAGCGCACCTCAGGAGAGGGGGGGATTCATGTCTACCCCTACCTGGATGATTGGTTGGTCAGGGCTCGTTCTGCCGAACAAGCACTGGATCATCTGAAGGTCACCTGCCACTTCCTCCCCAAACTGGGCTTCTCCCTCAATTTCAAGAAGTCGCAAATGACACCTTCCCAACAGCTTCAGTACATAGGAGCTGTATTAGACACATCCTTGGGAAAGAGCTTGCCTCCCAAGTCAAGGGCTCAAGACATTCTCCAGATGGTTTACAAATTCCAAAATGCCCAAAATCTCCAGGCTTACGACTTTTTAAGGTTGCTCGGCCTCATGGCATCCTGCATCTTCTTGGTGCCAAAGGCACGCTTGAGGATGAGATCCCTTCAGTGGGCGTTAAAGACTCAATGGTCCCAGTTCTCAGGTCAAATGACGGATCTTCTCCAGATTCCGAACAAGGTTCGACAGGACCTTCTATGGTGGACATGTACAGAGAACATCCTAAAAGGGGAACCTTTTTGGCAACCATGGCCGGATATCACAGTAGTGACGGACGCCTCACTCGAGGGGTGGGGAGCTCACGCCAACGATCTGACAATCAGCGGTCTTGGTCTCCATCGGAGTCCAAACTACACATCATTCTTTTGGAGCTGAGAGCAATCAGACTAGCGCTGAAGGCTTTCCTGCCATCTGTCAGAGGGAAGAATGCCCTGATAATGAAGGACAACATAGTGGCCATGCATTATCTAAACAAAAGAGGTGGTGTAGGGTCACTACCTCTGTGCAAAGAGACAATGCGACTCTGGTATTGGGCAATTCAAGAAGGAATCTCTTTTCACCTAGCCGGGGAAGAGAATATGACGGCAGATGCTCTGAGCAGGCAAAGCACGGTGTCCCACGAATGGGAACTGGCTCAGGAAGTCATTCTAGAGATCTTCTACCCCTCAGACTTATTTGCGACCGGTACCAACCGAAAGTGCAAAAAGTATTGCTCAAAGGAATTTCCCCCGAGAGGAGCCCTAGGGGACGCGTTCGTGGTGGAGTGGAATTTCCCACTACTGTATGCGTTCCCTCCGATTCCCGTCATTCCTCAGGTCATCAGGAGGTTGAGACGGTTCGGGGGCCGCATGATCCTAATTGCCCCGGATTGGGCCAGGATAACGTGGTACCCGGACCTTCTAGACATGTCCATCTGTGCTCGAGTACGTCTTCCTCAGAGAGAGAACCTTCTCTCTCAAATGGAAGGTCAGGTTCTCCACCCAGAGGTCAAAACGCTCAACCTTCATGCTTGCTATCTGAAAGGCTGACATACAGGGATTGGAACCTTCCAGATGATATGGAGGTGTTGCTTTCGGCAAGAAGGCCAGCGACAAAGTCTCTATACCGTTGCCGTTGGAAAAAGTTTTGCAACTGGTGCAGAGAAAAGAATGTTGATCCTTTTCTATGTTCTATCCCGGAAGTACTATCTTTCCTTCTGACCTTAGCGCTTAGAGGTCTGAATATTGGAACAATAAAAGGTTACCTTGCGGCGCTTTCCATCTTCAAGCGCTCGTCGTAAGAATGCTCCTACTTCAAAATTCCTTTGATAATACAATTCTTAAAAGGACTCACTAATGTGTTTCCTCCTCACCCATTTCAAATACCGATTTGGGATCTCAATTTGGTCTTAAAATTCTTAATGTGTGCTCCTTTTGAACTGCTGCACATGTGCCCATTGAGATTGCTAACATGGAAAACTGCTTTTCTAGTTACCTTAACATCTGCAAGAAGAGTGAGCGAATTGCAGGCACTGTCTTCTGGGCGACCCTATACTGTGTTCCATAAGGACAGAGTTGTTTTGAAGGTCAAACCCTCTTTTTTACCAAAAGTGGTATGTGAGTTTCACTTAAATCAAAAAATTGTGTTACAGACTTTCTATCCTCCACCCCATCCTAGTAAGGAGGAGGAAAGACTCCACAGGTTGGATCCAAAAAGAGCTTTAAGCTTTTATATCTCTAGGCTTAGATTGGATAACCAACTGTTTATCGGCTACATGGAAAAAAGATTGGGTCAATCAGTAACAAAACAGACCATATCACGTTGGATTGTCCTTTGCATTTCAGAATGCTACAGACTGGCGGGGAAAGACCCACCAGAAGGTTTAAGGGCTCATTCCACCAGGGGCATCGCTTCGTCTACAGCCCTGCAAAGAGGTGTTCCTATAAAGTCCATTTGTGAAGCAGCGACTTGGTCATCGCTGCATACTTTTTCAAAATTTTACAACCTAGATGCTTCCCAATCTAAGGAGTTAAATTTTGGCAGATCAGTTCTATACTCGGCCATCTAAAAAAAAAAAAAATCTAATCCCTCCTCCATAAGGATTGTCCTTACTGCTTTGGGAGTCTATAAAAGATGAGGAATACGTTGGAGGACACAATCCACTCGAAGAACAAGTTACTTACCAACTGGTAATGTTCTTTCAATTGGATGTTCCTCCAACGTATTCCTCATCGCCCTCCCAACCTACCCCTCTGTAGATTTTTCCCGGGCTATTGCCACGCCAACTCTCGCAAGGCAAAGTGCCTGTCTACCGACACAGTCTGCATAGTGTAAATCAATAACAAAAGAGGGGGAAAAACAGAACTGAGGCAAACTGGTGCCGCGCGTGCTACTTATACACCCGATGACGTCCCCTTCGAAGGAGGCCTTCGAGGGACCATCGACTCAACGTCACTGACGCATGGCGCCCTCTGCCGAAACATTTTTTCAGAAGCAGCTGAGCTGGATGGAATAACATCAAAGATGAGGAATACGTTGGAGGAACATCCAATCGAAAGAACGTTACCAGTTGGTAAGTAACTTGTTCAACTGTATTTTTATACATCCTGTCTAAGTATAATTTGTGATGCCCATTGTGACTTGATTGTGGACCCTTTACAAGCTCACCCCCTCTGAAGAACGTAGCCTAGACGGCCTGGCACCTCTACCTCAACTGGTTTGGCTACAGCTTCCCAGAGTTGTTCCTGTCACAATATAGGTTGGCCTTCTATGCATCTGTCCACCAGGCCAGAGTATAGAAAATCAGTCATAACAGGTTCCATGAAATGCAATTGTCAATGCAGCAACGAGGCATCACCTTCCACCTTTTCCAAGCTTTGCTGCACAGAGACAAGTAGCAGAGCTGATTCTAGGTTGTCATTTCTACAAAACCTCTTTGCTTGCGGTCAGACTCTTCTCCCACCTAGGGAGATGAGGCTTGTCAATCTCCAATAAAATATGAATGAAAGGGAAAAATATGTGGGAGTAAGGGAGTACTGTACTCCTAGCCCATAGTCGTCTTTCCTCCATACACCCCCCTCCCTCTAGCCCCTTAAAAAAGATGGCATCCTACATGGTTCAGTATAACCTGGGAAACAAGGCAGGCATTTTTTGCTGGTGGGTGGAGTCTGCCAGCATTTGCACCACACAGGTTCTGCCCCAAGATGGAAATTTGAGGGACATTTATTCCTGTTAACTATGCAAATGTACCTGTCGCATCCCAATGGGACAGACTCACATGAAGTAGGGAGGAAAGGGTATTACGGACTAGGAGTACAGTAGTCAGTATGGTGGGTAACCTTTCTTAAATGTAGTATAACCACGGACCATGACATTTTGATGTGGTATGCAATTTGACACCATTTAAACACATTTGGGCGGTGGGAGTGAGTGAAGATCAGCTTTGAATGGAATCTGGGATTCACCTCTGTATCCACTCATGAGGGTGCATGCAGAGGTTCAGTATGGTGGTAAGAATGAATGGATGTAGCCTTGTTATTGTGGTGTAGGCTCCCTCTGGATCCCCCATAGCCCTTAAATGATGTTGATGATGGTGTGCCCTCTTAACGTCTTTAACTTGGGATGATTTGCCAAGGACAGAATACTATATCCAACCAAAAACTAATCTGGGGAAGCTCAGCAAGTCCCTGCACTCTTCCAACAGACTCTTTTTGGAAGCAAAGCTCAGCTTGGTATTGGTTTAGTTTTCTGAGCCGAGGTAAGAAAAACCCAGCACCCACTCATTGCAGACTATTCCTAGTTCCTAGCGTTAAAACACTTGCACCCTGTAGAGGTTTGTTTTTCTTCGGCTGACCCAATACAAACCTGAAGCACTGTACAGCAAGTGCATCGGCACCCGAGATCTTGAATTCTCGGGTTACTACAAGTTGAAAGTAAGCTACAACCCAGGAGATGACAATTTGTACCGCAGATGAATTCTTCTTCCTGAATTGCCTCCACTGTACACAACATGTATATTCTGTTACTGTAGCTGCATCTAACATGACCCAAAAGCTGCACCATAGCTCAGTAGTTGAGAATCCTGTTGTGCATAATATAATTTTCAATGACTTCACAGCAGTGCTGATTGCTTGAAGATCTTCAGCTACAGTCGTAGTGCTGCAACTTACTTTTCCCCTTGCAATGACCCAAGCAATACATGCTAGCCTTTGGACATTGTCCTTGAGGTTCCCACCACTCTGCTCACATTTGGAAGGGCACATAAAAGCAACATCAACTTACTTGAACAACCTGAGCACCCTTATCTCTCAAGAATGTCCATCTCTCCGACTATCATGTGAGATTATTGTGGTTAGGCAGATAAAGGTCTTAAGATGCACCAAGGTACTGTGCCCTAGGATAGACTTGGTACACTAAGACCTTTGAGTTTCTCACATGGTCAAGATTTATTAATGCTCCTATACCTGTAGTGTCTTTCTGGACCCCAATGAGTTCGCTGTGGTTTGTATCAGTATCTTAATTACCTTTAACAAACTATATTTTCATAGTCCTCTCTGGGCATTCCTTAACTAAAGATCATACTGCTACTCTATATTCTTGTCTAGGTTGATCCTCTCCTGGGAGTAGCCTTGGTACCACAACCACAGAAGGTTAGTCTAGAAGTCATTAAGGATTGTTTGTTTGCCTAGGTTTAGGAAGGGAACCCCGGACCCTTGTGTTGGGACTTGGAGATTCCTTCAAACTTGGGAGGAGCAATTATTTTGGCTGTGGCTCTGTAGACTATGTGCATATGGTTATCTATTGCTAAAGTGAAGTACTTCAGTTTCTAGTTGTAACACATATGCCCTATCTTTAGGGCCCCTTCGTTTTCCAACGACCTTGCTACCATTTTCAGTGTATGTAAAAAAAATAAAGTAAGCTAGTCTTTAATGTTTTGGAGATTCTGTGCACATAGACATAGCTTGTGCCTATTGATGAGTAGCGTAATAGCGGTAGCCTCCTGATATTCCTTAATAGCTGGTCCCTTCAAAGAATCCGTAAATTAAGAATTAAGCATATTGCACAGTGTGGACTTTTCTCAGGTTTAGTCTGTGCCCACAACTCCTTGCAATTTCTTTGAACAAAGTTGCTTGCTTGAGTTTTATAAATCTTGACTACGGTTGGAACTTGATTATGTCTAGTTATTCTGTTGAAAAGTTTCCTTCACTCTATATTGGTTTTCATGCAAATTCTTAAATGTTAGCATGTATATCGTACAGTTTTAAACTTGATAGTTATCCAGAAATGTACACAAGAACTCATTAAATATTTGGAGTACAAAGAATCTGTTTTCAATCATGTTAATAATTAAATATTTCAATTACAAATTAATTTTGTTTTCCAACCAGGATTTGGATGGCAATCTCCTTGATTCCTGGGAAGGAGTAAGAGTTCAGTGTCTTTGGTGCTTGAGTGATGGCAAGACAGTTCTGGCTTCAGACACACACCAACGAATTCGGGGCTATAACTTTGAGGACCTGACGGATAGAAACATGCAAGTATTCTATTTAGCTCGAAGAGTGAATGCAAGGACTGAACTCTCAAGTGTTTGTCAGAACAGCCTCTTGTAATTCAATGTCCATAATTTCCCAATGGCATTCACCTCAATGTAATTTTTAAAGTGGCTGCATCGTTGTTAGTAGGGGTGTTCAGAACCAGCTATTGGATGGTTCTGAGAGGCCAACTTAAATGAGCAAGGGCTTTTCATACTTGGTCTTAACATTCAATGTAGCTTGGTCATAACAGTAAGACACTTGGATCAGTGGGTGGTGTGTAAGTTCAATTAACAGCTAAGAGACATCCAAATACAGAATATACTATTTATAAGGCATGAACACACATGCAGTTAAAACTTAACACTATAAAACACTTTCTAAAAAATTATTTCTTCCCACTGATTCTGCATCTTAGATATTCTATCTCCACTGCCATCTGTCTTCAGCGTTTTTGTTTAGTCTCCTGGGGTGCATCCTGGCTCTGTCCGGCATGGTTGTTCTGACACCGGGGTCAGTATATATTGATTGTCAACTACCCTTTTCTCTGCGCACTCCTTGCGCTTCAAGAACGCTACTTTTCCAAATATTACTTACCGTATTTTGTAATATTTCTGCATCGTGCCAAACACTGCAAAGGCCTCAGGATTCGATCCCTGCTGGCTGAGTCATCACTCCTGCTCCAAGGATGCCTCTGAGGAGGACTCTGCTCTGCATTGCAGATACTCTTCCCATAATGTTTCTACTACAGAAGAATTTCAGGCAGCAGATGCTCCACATCTCTAAGGCCCCAATGCCGTCCGCAGGATCTGCAGCATTTGACTTAGTCAGCAGAGTTTCTTTGGACTGCATCTGTATGCCTGACTTCCCTCACGAGTTCTGTGGCAAAGCAGAGGATCTGAGGCCACAGATGTGCAGGAAGCCTCTGGCTTCGATGTTTCCTCATGAGCCTGGACATTCTCCTGTAGGTTTAATGACCCAAATCGATCAAAACAATCCCAAATAGGACAAATAATGGATGCACTGTTGGAAGGAAAACAAAGATGTATGACATGCAAAAGTATCAGACTGTCCCGTAGAACCGAACTAACACAGAGCTCGCCCCACCCAAAGAGTTTACATCTTATAGCGGAAAACCGCAAATTAACAGAAACATGCATAAAAAAGATTACAACATGATTCTGCACTCACTCCACCCCCCCATAGTCGATTACCCTATTGGTCACACATTATCTAAACACATTTCCCCTAAACGTGACCTACTACATTGTCACTATGAAACTTAGGGGTTGATTAACTAGGTACATTGTTACCATAATACATTTGTTTAATGAGTAAAACATTCTTGACCATCACGTGATGTGCACCCTTCCGTCAGATGCTGATCAAAGTGTGAATAGCAAGGCCACCTATTCTAATGGCAGTTTTAATTATACCAGACACTGGCACACACAAACGGCTCCCGAACCATGGTGTCTGGCATGGATTCACATGCTCATGAATATTCCCCGTCAGGCCGGGAATCCTCAGTAAAAGAAAAAACAGTTTCACTTTAGTTTATAAACTCTTTCTCCTATAAACCAATCGCTGAGCTCTGGGTCATGCTGCCCCCCCGCCAATGACTGCCCTCTCACTAAGCCCCTCCTCTGGCAGCCATCTTTAGATTTTTACTGCACGTCCAAGTGACTCTAAGAGCGAAACATGAGGACTCCCAACACTTGGACGTGCAGTAAAAATCTAAAAGTCCTCATGTTTCGCTCTTAGAGCTTTCTGCGTTATTTCACGCTTTTTTGCTAGAAAAACCCTATTTTTATTTGAGCCCAGGTGCTCTATTGGTTCTTCAACCAACTAAGGGGATCAGTTTTTCGGCATCTTTCATCACCCCTCAAGGGTGGAACCATCGAGTGTTTCTTTAAAGTTTCCAGAAGGCCATCGGGCCTACATCGCACGCCAGATCATGTTGGAGCAGGAGGGGAGCACAGGGGGTTCCCACTTGAAGCTCTAGAACGCTGCGGGTTGCTGAACATTTTCGTGGAGGACAAGCATTCCCAGTGGCTTTGTGTTCACCCGATGCACAAAGAGGAAGCTTGCGCGAGCGCACGATGAAGGATCGGCACAGCAGGCTGGCAGCGTGGCTCAAATCCAAGGCCTCAGCCCTGTGTGGTTCACAGGGGCATGCCTCTTCTGAATCCAGCCAGCCAAAGCGGGCTTCTAAGTCCTTTGACGGCGACCCATCCATGGGGGTCCGATAGGAGGCCAACACTGCAAGTCCGGTTCCGTCGGGGTTGCCACGCAAGTGGGTCCTGCGACAGCCAAGGCGCGTTCATCATCTCCAGTGGCCTCAATCTCCAGCCATCGCACCACCTCTTCGTCGAAGAGAAAGTCTGCTACCCCGGGGAAGCTACGGGAGAAACCAGAGCAGGCCAAGCAGCAGGAAAAGGTGGCCTACCTGCCTGTGAAGGCCCAGGTGATACAAGCTAATTCGTCCGCATCTATCGAGCTGGTGCCGGCTGCCCTTTCGAAGGCAAAAGGGGCCGGTTCAGGGTGCCATGGCGACGGCCAGATTATCTCTTCCTCCCAGATGGGACGCTCCAGCCAAACCAGTGGAAAGGATCCCGGAGAAGAGGATGCCGTCCCTTAACCTGAGGCTGACCCCTCAGGACCCAAAAAAGGGTCTTCCGACGTAAAGGACAGAGGTTCTGTCCACACCATCCCGGAAGCTGTTGGGGGCGGCGGCGGGAAATGTCAAGGAGGTACCTGGAGGAGGAGTCGATGACATAGGTGCTGGGCCCAGCGACCCTAATCCCCAGGCACCTCCCAAATATCTGTCACATGATATTCTCTCAACCTTCCACACTGGTTTCGGAGATTCTACCCGCGCCACCGGTGACAATACTGACACAGGGGCCACCACCGCAGAAGAAAAGAAAGGGGCCTATGCCTCCGCTCCAGCCACCGGTCCCCCCGCCCCACCCACGACCACCCCCCACCCCTTAGGGATACGGTGACGGACACAGCGACAACAGGGAAGCACTACCAGTTCAAGGCTCTCCCCTTCGGACTGAAGTCGGCGCCCAGAGTCTTTACGAAGTGCCTGACTCCGGTGGCGGCCCTTCTGCGCCTATTGGGAATTCATGTGTACCCATACCTTGACGACTCGCTCATCGTCTGAAGAGGATAGCGTCCATTTTGGGCACGGTGCTACGGCTGTTAGCACGGAAGATCTCCACGGTGAGGACCATCAAGTCGCTGCTCGGTATGTCGTCATGTGTCCAACTGATCAGGCTCTGCAGGCTGCGGATGTGACCGCTCCAGGAATTTTCTGGATGCCCGTTGGATCCAATGTCCGGAAGTTTCAAAGACAGGATTCTTTTCAATGAGTTCTGTCGGGCGATAAGGTGGTGGGTGTACACTCCAACAAGTGCCCAGATCCCTCCGGGTTACGCGCACTGTACAAATGTCAAAAACAAACATTGCCGGGGGCACGGACGTCCATAGCCCTTGGTACCGGGAGACTGGTCACGACAGACGCTTCCCTGGAGGGCTAGGGAGCCCACACCTGACGTCTCCATACCAGAGGCCTGTGGCTGCCAGAGGAGGAGGAGCTCCACGTCAAAGTCCTGGAGCTGCGGGCTGTGTTTTGGACCCTGTGGTTAGTTCTTCCTTCCCTCAAGGGCAAGGTGGTGAGGGTCTTCACGACAATACCACCACAATGTTTTACATCCGGAAGCAGAGGGGCACCATATCCCTTGCGCTCTCCATAGAGCGCAAGGGATATGGCTGTCGCCCAGGGGACATTTCTCGTTCCTTTTCACATCGTGGGAGTAAAAAACACTGACTTGCAGCAGGGAGCTGCGCTTTTGCCACGAGTGGGAGCTTCGGCAGGATCAAGTGGGCAGCCTCTTCCTTAGGTCGGGCAGACCCCAGACCGATCTATTTGCGACGTGATGATCACCAAGTGCCTGAGGTTCGGCAGCAGGTTCCACCAGTCGGGGAGCATGGGGGACACGTTTCCTCCATTGCCTCTACTACTATGAGTAATAAGTCAACTCAGACGGTGTCAGTGCAGGATGATCCTCGACGCACCAGCGTGGCCGAGGCAGATCTGGTACCCGGACCGTCTCAGCATGTCGGCGGCACCTCCAGTCAAGCTACCAGTGGTCGCGGATCTGCTAGCCAGGGAAGGAGGCGCAATCCTGCCCCACGACCACGTTATCACTGAACCTGAAGACCTGGCTCCTGCAGCATTAGAGTTCGATGTGTACGCGCTGCCGGAGGACTGCAGGGCCAGGGCGTCGTCGACTTAAGTGCCACGGGCACAAATGGAAGCGTTTTGTGACTTGGTGCCGGTCGCAGAAGATTAAGCGTCTGAGGGTCACAGCCCCCCGGTCCCAACCGACCGCCCCCCCACCCCATCGTGTTACCGTACTTGTTGCCGTTGGCTAAGTCGTGTCAGGCGCACGCCTCGAAGTTGCATCTGGCGTCGATCTCCCGCTACACCAGGTCTCCAGGACGATCTTCTCTTTGGTCACACTGTCTAGTTAAGGAATTCATTAAAGGACTGTTCTGAAGGTGCCTGCTCTGGCTTGGGAGTTCAACGTGGTGCTGGCTAGGCCCACTGGGGGGGGGGCCCGTTTGAGCCTATGCATCAAGCTCATATCAAGTTCCTTTTTTTGGAAGACCGCTTTCCTCGTAGCCATCACCTCTGCCAGGAGGGTGAGTGAGATCCAGGCCCTGTCCTGTAAACAGTTCTATTTGACTTTCCACGGCGCACCCCTCCTTCATGCCCAAGGTTCCATCAGAATTTCATCTCAACGAACCCTTGGTGTTGCCGGTGTTTTCTCGGACGCCTTCGTCGCCATCTGAAAGGAATTTGCACTTGTTGGATGTGGCTCGAGCGCTTAAGTTTTATGTGGCCTGCACAAAGTTTCTCGAAGACTTCTCAGCTTTTTGTGAACTTTGGTCGTATGAACCATGGGAAGGCCTTGTCCAAGGCTTCCATTTCCAGTTGTCTCTCCGGCTGCATCACTCATTGTCACCGGTTGGCAAACTGACCGCTGCCTGGCCGTCCGAGAGCCCATTCTACCAGTGCGATCGCTGATACGACTGGCGTTCCTGTCTGGTGTGCCCCTGCTGGACATCTGCAGGGCTGCTACGTGGAGGTCTACGCACACCTTCACAAAATTCTACTGCGCCGACAGGGATTCCAGAGAGGAGTCAAGAGTCGGCCAAGCAGTGCTACGCAACCTGTTCGCTTGAAGGTGAGCCTGGTGAGGAGGTAAGAGTAATTGCTTCTGTTGAGCCTTGCCACCTCCCATGGTTGTGTATGTTCTGCTATGTGTCCTTTATTCATGAACATGTGAATCCATGCCAGACCCCATGCTGGAGAAGGAACAAGTTACTTACCTGTAACTGTTCTCCAGCATGGGTCTGGCATGGATTAACATGCGAACCCTCCCTCTTGCCCCTCTGCGGCTCTTCTTGGTCATACTGCCACTTTAAGTGCTGCCCCATCTGAAGATGGCTGCCAGAGCAGGGGCTTAAGGAGAGGGCAGTCGTTAGCGTGGGGCAGTATGACCTAGAGCTCAGTGATTGGTTTATAGGAGTAAGACTGTTCTTAAATGAAAGTGAAACTGTTATTTCTTTTACTGAGGATTCTCGGCCTGACGGGGAATATTCATGAGCATGTGAATCCATGCCAGACCCATGCTGGAGAACAATTATTGCAGGTAAGTTACTTGTTCCTTATTGGCATCACCTCGGCTCCTTGAGTCCCAAGTCACTGTACAGCCCTAGCATATCTCCCCTGTAGCTCTCTGGGAACCCAGGTGCCCATGAATAACGTGATCGTGCCACCACTCTTATGTCTGAATTTCGCTTCTTTAATTTGTCCCTAGAATGCGGCATCTGCTGTTTAAATAGGATGACCACACTTAGTAGTGCTCTCAATATTTAACAGGCCTCTTGGCATCATAGAACCCCATGCCCTGCTTGAATTTAACCTTCAAAAGTGCATCCCCACCCATCCTCCCTGGACCCAACATTCCCGTCCCAGCTCCTCAAAGCTCTGCAGCTGGACTCAACTGCTATCAACACAGCACGGCTGCCTGTGACCTTGACATAACTACTCTCTGGGGGAAGGGAGGGTGCTTGTCTCAGTATTAGCTGAATATAGGCGCAGTTCCGCGTTGAGTTATAGTAAGTTCCAGCATTAAGCAGCAATGGCGCACTCCGATGTGATTCTTAATGAAAAGTGATTTTGCGAGTTGAAAGTATTAGCTGCAACCTGGACCTGCTCAGAGACTGGCCTGAACTAGAACATGCATGTAAAAAAAATGTTCCTGGTCTGCACTTGTACTTTAAAAATAAATGCACAATGAACACTGTATTTTGTCCAAAATTAATCTGTTTATCTGCTTTGAAAACCTGTATTCTGCATGGAAAACCTCGACACGAGTTCCTCCGCTTATCGTTGTTAGCGTTTCTTCAGGAAGTATAGTTTGCATTAGACCTTTTTAACTTGTATTGATTTCATACATAGGTTTTCAGGCGAAAAACCAGGTTTATAGTGAAAGGTTCGAATACCAAAGGATCGTTTTTTTGGGGAAAAACAAGTATTTTTTCCTATACTAAGGCAAAAAAAAACATTTAAAAAAAGGCATTCAAATTTTTTTTTTCCGGTCCTTTTGATTCAAAACTATTGTAGTGCGAAACAATGTTTTCGACGCTTAGCTATAGACCTATATTAGTTTCATAAAGTTGCTTTGGAATTATAATTTGCATTAGACCTTTATAACTTGTATTGATTTCATACATTCGTTTTCAGGTGAAAAACAATCTGTAACTATAGGCATGTATTGGTTTCATACAGTTGCTTGGTTCGAAGTTTGCCTTTATGGCACTCTACGATGTTGAAGTCTTTAGCATATATTGAGTTCATACATTGGTTTGATATCTTGGACCAAGGTCCTCCAACTGACCCAGTGCTGCCATTCAATATGGCCTTGCAGAGAAGGGTGGCTGCGGCTTGGTCTTCTCCGGAGAGTCTCCCGGCAGTGAGCAAGTCCTTGCCGAGGAAATATCGCCCAGCCAGTGGCGATCCCTGCTACTTGACCACGCACCCTACTCCGGAGAGTTTGGTGGTGCAGGCGGCTACAGCCCCAGCAAAGCAGGCTCGTACCCTACCATCCCTCCTGATAGGGATGACAAACGTTTTGACGGCGGGCGAAGAAGGCATTTTCTTCTGGGGGTATGGCGCTTCAGGCTGCCAACTCCATTTGTGCCTTGTCTCGTTTCACGCACACTCTGTGGAACTGTATTTCCCTAGCGGCTGATCATATTCCCAAAGGGGAGGAACAGGATGGTTTCCTTGCTATCGTACAGGATGGCAAGAATGCAGTGTGTGAATCCGTTAAGTCGGGTCTGGACATGGTTGATTGCGTCAGCCGGGCCATGCCGGCGAGCACCGTAATACGCAGGTTTGCATGGTTGCGGAAGTCAGGTTTTGCTCCTGATGTGCAAGCCCGGCTCCTCATTATGCACTTTGATGCTGACCATCTTTTTGGCAGCAAGGCTGACGAGAGTCTTGAGGTTGCAGACCTCCAAAGCTGCAGCGAAGTCGTTTGGCGCTGCAGTTCGCCAACCTCTGCCTTTTCGTCCTAGGGGACAGCAATGGAGGGGCGGTTCCTTTCGATATTACTCGTACTTTAGTAAATCGAGCGGAGCTGCAAGTCAAAGGGGCAACCGTAGGAGTGCCAGAGGTGGAAAACAAGGTACTCGAGGTGCCAAGGCCGCGCAAGCAGTTGCCTCTTTGCCCTCAGGCACTGCCGCAGCCACTTCAGCTTAGTCATGAGGCCCATGCTTCTCCGGTTGGGGCAAGGCTGGCGCAGCATCTTGTAGAATGGCGTGCCATTACTTCAGATGTGTGGGTTCAGGAGATCATAGCCCACGGCTACTGTCTTCCTTTCCGGCAGAGGCCTCACGACAATCCACCAGGGAATCTCTCTTTGAAGAGTCCGGATCCGCTCCTTGCGCAGGAAATTCAATCCCTGCTGCAGAACGGCACCATAGAACTGGTGCTTGTAGCAGAGAGGAACAAGGGATGGTATTCCCCTTATTTTTTTATTTGAAGAAAGACGGAGGATTGAGACTCATCATGGACTTGCGCGGTTTGAACAAGCTCCTCAGGAAGGACAAGTTCAAGATGTGACTCTTTCTCAAGTCCTCCAGGCCCTTCAACTTCAGGACTGGTTGGTATCTCTCGACCTCAAGGATGCTTACTTCCATGTGCCGATCCATCCCAAGCACAAGAAGTACCTGAGGTTCGCAGTTGGCGACTCTCACTTTCAGTTTCGGGTCCTGCCGTTCGGATTGACCTCCGCCCCGAGGGTTTTCACCAAGCTGGTGGTGGTAGCAGCGTTTCTCAGGAAAGTGGGGATTCACGTCTACCCCTACCTGGACGATTGGTTGATCAGAGCGCGCGCTCCCGAGGAAGTCCTGGATCATCTGTCCGTCACCTGCCACTCCCTTCACAAGCTGGGCTTCTCACTCAACTTGAAGTCCCACTTGACACCAACTCAGCGGCTCCAGTACATTGGAGCAGTGCTCGACACGTCCCTGGGGCAGTGTTTTCCTCCCCAGGTGAGGGTTCACTACATTCAGCAGATGGTGCACAAGTTTCAACATGCCCAGAGTCTCCCAGCGTTTGAGTTCTTGAGGTTGCTCGGCCTCATGGCATCCTGCATTCTTCTGGTGCCAGAGGCCAGGTTGCGGATGAGATCTTTGCAATGGGCACTCAAGCTCCAGTGGTCTCAGTCCTCCGGCAGGATGTCGGACCCCGTTCATGTGCCGCCCTCGATCGCCCAGGACCTTCTGTGGTGGGCCGTCGAAGGCAATCTGAGGGGGACCCTGTTTTGGCTGCTCTGGTCGGAGGTGACTATCGTGACGGGCGCGTCCCTCACGGGATGGGGAGCTCATGCCAACGAGCTGACAGTCAGAGGTCGTTGGTCTCCGTTGGAGTCCAGACTCCATATCAATCTGTTGGAGCTGAGAGCCGTCAGGCTTGCCCTGAAGGCTTTTCTGCTGACTGTGCGAGGAAAGAATGTCCTGATTCTGACTGACAACACAGTGGCCATGCACTACCTCAACAAAAAAGAGGGAGGGCAGGGTCACTTCCTCTGTGCAGGGAGGCGATGCAGCTCTGGTTCTGGGCCATCCAGCAGGAAATTTCGATCTCGGCGGTGCACCTGGCCGTAGACGAAAACGAGACGGCAGACGCTCTGAGCAGGCAGAGCGCGATCTCTCACGAGTGGGAGTTGGCTCAGGAGATTCTCGTGGAGAATCAAGTGGATCTCTTCACCTCCAGTGTCAACCGGAATTGCAAAAGGTTCTGCTCGCGGGAATTTCCTCCAAGAGGAGCCTTAGGAGACGCGTTCGTAGTGGAGTGGTCCTTCCCACTGCTGTATGGTCCTTCCCACTGCTGTATGCGTTTCCTCCAGTCCCCGTCATCCCGCTAGTGTTGCAGAAGTTACGTAGGTTCGGTTCCCGGATGATCCTCATTGCTCCGGCCTGGGTCCGGAGGACATGGTACCTGGACCTTCTTGACTTGTCCATCTGCTCTCACGGGAGGGGAGTCAGGTTCTCCATCCAGAGGTCAGATCCCTCAACCTTCACGCTTGGCTTCTGAAAGGTCGAGGTATAAGGATTGGGACCTCCCTGAAGACGCGATGGAGGTGTCGCTTTCAGCCAGACGGCCGGCAACAAAGTCCCTGTACCGATGCCGTTGGAGAAAGTTCTGCGACTGGTGCTGGGTTAAGAATGTGGATCCTTTTTCATGTGACATTCCGGTGGTTCTGTCTTTTTTTGCTTTCTTTAGCCCACAGGGGCTTGCAAGTGGGTACCATTAAAGGTTACCTGGCGGCACTGTCCATATTTAAGCGCTTGTCTGAGGAGTATTCTTATTTTAAAATGTCTTTAATTTCTCAGTTTCTGAAAGGGCTCACTAATGTGTTCCCTCTGTCACCTTTCCAGGTGCCCGGTTGGGATTTGAACCTTGTTCTCAAGTTTCTAATGGGTGCTCCATTTGAGCCTTTACATTCTTCTCCTTTGAGACTGTTAACCCTTAGAACTGTCTTTTTAGTTGCGGTCACTTCCACTCGCAGAGTGAGTGAGTTACAGGCACTTTCAGTTAAGCCACCCTTCACTGTGTTTCATAAGGACAGGGTTGTCCTTCGAGTTCGTCCTTCCTTTCTTCCGAAGGTGGTGTCGGAATTTCATTTAAGCCAGAAGGTTATTCTTCTGGCATTTTATCCTCCTCCACATCCTGTTAAGGACGAGGAGAGGCTCCATAGGTTGGATCCTAGGAGAGCTTTAAGTTTCTACATTTCACGCATGTCCCGGGTCAGAGTGGACGATCAGCTTTTTATTGGTTACGCTGGAAGGCGTTTGGGACAAGCTGTGGCTAAGCAGACTTTGTCTAGATGATTATCTGGTCAATTTCTAAATGTTACCGCCTGGCGGGTAAGGACCCTCCAGTAGGCTTACGTGCCCACTCGACTAGGGGTATGGTTGCCTCTTCTGCCCTGCAGAGGTGTGTTCCGATTCGTAACATCTGTGAAGCAGCCACTTGGGCTTCGGTCCATAGTTTTGTTCGTCACTACTCCCTAGATTCTATCCATGGGCAGGATCTGGCCTTTGGAAAGGTGGTCCTTTACTCAGCAATCTGATTGGGCATTCTAAATTTGTATATTCTAAATTCTTTTCCCACCTCCTTACGTTGGTACTGCTTTGGGAGTCTGTCATAGATATGGAATACGTCGGAGGACCCAATCACCTCGAAGAACAAGTTACACTCTTACCTGGTAACGTTCTTTCGATGGGATGGTCCGATGACTTATTCCTTATCGCTCCCTCCCTACCCCGCTACAGAATGTCTTATGCGATTGCAGCTTACGTTTCCGCAAGGCTTTCTGTGGTCATACTGGCAGAAGACTGGTGCCTCACGTTCTGGGAAAAACTACAACTGAGGCTACGGGCGTTGTGCGTCCTACTTATAACATCCGGTGATGTCGGCTCGACGGAGGCCCTCGAGGACAGCGTATCGACTTCATCGGCGCAGGACGCCGACGCCGAAAGATTTTCCAAAGCAGCACAGCTGTGGTGATTACTGTCATAGATGTGAAATACGTTGTCGGAACATCCCATCGAAAGAAAGTTACCAAGTTACAGAGTAACTTGTTCTTCTCTATTGTCTAGCTGCAGTTCCACCTAAACTTGGAAAGAACACGATTTAAACTCTACCCTTCATGCACTAGGAAATTCCTGTGGAAAGACTCCCACAAAGTGGGTGTAAACCACTGTCTTCCAGTGACCATTTAGAAAAGCAATGTGCAGCGTGCAAGCTCTTTTGGTTGAAAACACTCAAAAACAGATGCATTAAACAGTGGGCGACCTACACCATGCAGTCCGCTGCCATTTCAGCCACCAGTGCTTACGAGTCGGGAGAAAACCGAGCCAGCTAAGGCTCTGTTTCGGATGCCGAAGGCATTAAAGAGGAGGGCGCATACTCCTGCTTTGCGGGCCCGAACCCGAAGGGAAGGCCCTGCGTTCTACTCTGGGGTTAAGACCTGGCGACGAAGGCACATACAAGGGACCTCACCATGAGGATCCCAAACACCACCATAAGGACACAACTCCTAGCTGTTCTTTGTCGAATCAGTCGTAAAAGGGCCACACTGCAACAGAAAGCACTTTGGTGTCTTCTGGCTTGACGCGTCCGCAGCCTGCTGCACTTAAGTCTTCGCATTCAGCGCATGGCACTAAAGAAAAACAAATGCTGAGTATTAAAATTGCTGTGCGTAAATATTTGACTGAACACGTTTCATGTTCACCCTCTGCAAAACAGGCAGCAAAACATGCGTTGAACACAAACTATAAAGTCACGGAAGCTCTACAACTTCCAAAAACAGTACAACTGCAAGTGCTACTCAGTTACATAGGGCCTCCGAATACACAAAGGCCTCTTCTCCATTGCCTCAAACACTCCAAAAGAGACAACCATGATGAATCCAATGGAGTCATCACATGTTCACGTGTGGCCAGGGGACGGCAGCCGCTAACTGACCCTGACCCTGGGGGAAGCAATATGAGGGAGGCTCGCATGGGAGGAGACTATTACCGGGTAATAGCATGGTTCCATTGGATGAGGTGCAGTATTCCCCATTTACCCATGGAAAATACCCCCTTTTTACCCTGTGCCCCCCTCCCCTTTAGGGAAAGTGAAAAACCTATTCACAGCACCTTTCAGACCAATCTCCCATTCATCTTCTAATAAGTAAAAGTTCAAAAATCCTAAGAATTACCTTTCTATAAACTCCAATAATACTTTTTTCAAGAAAACCTTTTTCCAACAATCCTTTTGCCAAGCTCCTCTCCATGATCCAAGGGATAAAAGTTCCAAGGGAGCCCCCTTTTTTTGTTTTAAGTTCCCTTTAAGAGGAACTGATTTGTCATGTGAAGTCACCAAGAGAAACTTCCTAAATACTGTACATCAAATGGCCTTCGATTCCCATAACCACCTAAGTACTGAGACGAGGAGGATGAGGGAATCATTGCAAACTACTGAGAGCCTCAATCTCTTTGAACGTACTAGTTTGGGTAAAGCACAGGCACGTGGGACCTTTAAAAATGGCAAGCGGTTTGTGAATGAGAGCACAGGGGAAGGCGTTGGATCTACCGGATTGGCAAGAGAACACTGGAGACACAAGCTGGTGGCTAGACCGCAGAGAAGGGAAGCCACACTGCCTCACGCAGAACCTGAGAGACGACGGAGTGTGCAGCAACTAGCGGAGGAATGCTGTGTACACAAGAAAGGGACTGAAGATTCTGTGAAGAACCAGTGAGGTGACCAGACCAAATGGGGACCCGGGGCGTTTTGACGACCACACCAATGTGAAATTGAGTATTGTAAAGTTACAGAAGCTAGAAGAAACTGTGTTTGATTGCGAAAAGGGCAGAAAGCTAGCAAGACATCAATAACCTATGAGCAAATGGATTGCAAATGTGGGGGAAGCCTAAGAAGGATATACCAAGTCAAAGAAAGTATATGTAAGGGTGAAAGTAAAAAGAAAGATTGAAGCACTAGAGAGAAGTCCTGACAAAGTAAGTTCACCAGGCATTTGAAAGTATACAAATGAAGCCCTGACAAGAGTCATACCAGGCACATGAAAATAGATAAGTTCTGGCAGGAGAGTGTACCAGGCACAAAACTTGTTAAGAACCTGTTACTTAAGAGGAATATTGTGAAACGAGAAAATACATTCTTCAGCCATTGAAGAATCCAGGGGAAGGTAATCGCCCCCTAGAGCCAAGGTGGTTCCACCTTGAAGAATATTTTATTTTGAGTTATTCTATTTTTGTTTCCGAACATTATTTTGCCAATATCAGGTTGAAGACCTTTTCCCTTATCACTTTTGTTGTTTTGGTTGTAGTGGAAGGGTCAGGATAGCATGTTTTGGACACAAGGGCGGCTTTTCATTTCTGACTTCATGACACAGTTCCTCAGTAAAGCAGGGCCCGAGAGCCATTTTCCCAACCCATATAATTTAATAAGTCTTTAACCAAACACATGACAACTTTGTGTCCGGCTTTCATTTCTGAACCTGCACACAGCACACTGTTGACCCCAAGGCTATCGTTTTTTCACTTCAGAGACACTCTAAACTGGAACATGGACCAGGGAGCAGTTTGAGGAATTTGAGGATAAAGTTTCCTCCTTTGTAGTTTTCCTGGAACAATACCCTGTAAGACAAAAATATATAGCTATAGAAGGGGTACCACCAGCTAAATCCCACAGAATTATCACTATGCATACATCACCATCTCATAGTATTATTGATGTAACTGAAGAAACACAGCATGGCGTCCTTCAGGATGATCAGAGCACAGATGACCAGGGTACATGGTATGATGATCCTGAGTGATCCCATCTACGATGACCCTGACGACCATGACATTGATATCCTTGACTCGCATCATCACTGACAATCCTGCAACCAGTTGTCAATCCCCAATTGACAACCAACTTTTATTTAATGATCTGTTTAAAAAAGCTGCTGATCATTTTAAAATTCAAATACAAGTCTGTGGAAGGCACAGACTTTGTGGTTGATCTACTAATTGTGAAAAAATCGGTTAGTCAATACCATTGCTTCAGTCTATAAAAAAGCTAATTCTACCATCCTTAACTACAGCATCCCTTTCAAGGGCGGTTAACCCAAGAGTTCAAAAGGTTTTTAAACCTGTGCCTACAGATCCGCTTTGTTAGGGGCCATTTAAAACCAAATTCATTGGTCGTTACCAGTACAAGGAAACTTGCAGGAGTCGCAGAATCGCATTGCCTACTGCTGAAGCTTCTTGTGCCAAGGAGTTTGAAACACTCTAGCCCGTAGGGAAAAGTGGCTGCTTACACTGTTTACAGTTGGGGAGAATTCTCATTTCTGTGCTAATGCCCTTCAACCTTAGCGACCCCCAGCTCTTATGCTTGACTTTAGGACTTTTTAATTTTAACCCTGAAGTTAGTAAGACATTTTTCTCACTCATGTTTTGACCTGATTTGGATTCTGTGTTTCCTCTGTTTTTGGAGTCTGACAATCTCCATAGGCATCTGCGTTTATGTATGGTGATACACAGCAGCTTCAGTGCAGTCGGAGTAATTCTTTAGATTTCGCATAAGGTTTAATTACATTTTCTTGTGTGAGCTACCGTTCCCAAGAATAGTAAAGTGAAATTGACTTTACTTACCTTTTCTCTTTGTAGATCCAGCTCACACCATCTTATGTGGAATGCTGGGGGGGTTACCTAGTACCCATTATCCTACATTCTCATGTAACATTTTTTGTTAACCTCACTCCTTTCAATGGCTGGTGGCAGTGGTTTAATTTTCCTACCATTGTGCTTTTCTATCGCAGGTTGAATCCTTAGCTGCAGTAGAGCACCCATGGGTGACCATTTTCTCAAAATGGCCCAGTCTTCTTTTTTCGCAATTTTCTGTTTGTGAGGTCTTTCTTGGGTTTTAATGTGTGTCGCAACAGATTTGAGCCCTTTGTTTGTCTTACCTTTGGCGGGCTTCAGCCCTGAAGCCAGCCTCTGGCTCCAGTGTATCTGGAAAGGCAGGATGTGAGGGAGGTTCCCGTAACTCCCCTGCTTTTTGTCTCTAAGAATGCCTGAATGCAACCAGTCCTGATTTGCTGGCTGTCCTTTCAGGACAGCCATCCTGCTGTGTAATTGACAGCTCAGGCTGTGCATGAATGGGAGAAAGGGTTTTAGGACTAGAGGCAGAGTCAACCACTGGGAGAAACACCTGATGAAGAAACTGTGAACGACACTTGCTGCATCCTCCTGGACCTTTGAATTGCCCGGTGAAGCCCTGCTGCTGTGCTGAAACTTCTTTTTTTAATTCGATGAGGGACCGCAATATCAAAATCAATGGGCTAGATGAGTCTGCAGGGAGCCAGGACAGCCAAAGTGAATTTGAAACAGTCTATGGAGCTGAGGCACTTAGTCTTGCACACAGTTTGTTAAATAAAATCATGTGTTGGGTCACAAGCTGTTAAGCCTACGGATGGAGAGTTGGAATCCACTCTAAAGGTAAGCCAGTGCAATTCCCAACTGGGAAAAGCACAGCTAAGACAATGAGGTAAGTACCTTAAGTCTGAACAGTGGAGCAGCGGAGTGATGAAGTCGTAGGTCCCCAGTGCTCCCAGACCCTGGTAGATATCCTGAGGAAATCCGCAACGAAGAACCCTACGGTTTCGTAGGGAAATGGCGGGACTGGAAGCCGAAGTGCTGGAGATTCGACTGACTCCTCTGGGGGAGTTATTGTGGTGTGGAAACAGAGCAACTTCGCTCTAGAGGTTTGGCTGTCCACGCGGGTCCAAGATGGCCGCCGGAGCGATCTAAGGAGTTTTCGGAAAAGGACTGAGTTTCGCCGAGGAGGTGTGGAGGTTCAGCATAGCGGCGGCGAGCTGGAGGCAAGTGGTGGTCATCCCTGCCTGAGCGGAGGAAGGTGGCTGGCGGCTCGGAAACAGCGCCGGTAGCGGGAGAGGTGGAGGAGACTCACCCGTGGGGGGGGAGAGGGGGCAGCGCAGGTCAGCTGAAGGGAAGCCGCGGAGAGGAGTGCCACTGGAGTTGAAAGGAAGGCTGACCGGGGCTCCACAGCTGCAGCGACACCCATGGTGAGCGAAACTGAGGCCCTGGGAGAGCCGGGTGGGAGCTGCCTCGGACGGGAGTGAGGCTTGGAGACTGAGGAACGCGGCCACGGAGGTGCCGGTAGCCCTTGCACACAGCCCGGACACAGCCCTGGCCTGCATTTGCAACGGGTGGGCTGAGAACGAAGGTTTCGTGAGGCTGAGCAGAGGGGTGCTGGCAGTGGGCAGAGAAGAGTTTGGTACGCCTTCCCCTTGAGGGCAGGTGGAACACCCGAGGAGCGAGCTGCGACCTGTGGCATCAGACCCCGGAGGGGACTGGACATGGAGGGGGGGAGGAGAAGAGTAAGGGGGAAGCCCTATGCGTAGGACATCCTGGGGTGCATGAGGGGCTGTGGTTGAGGAACTGCAAAGGCGTAAGAGACGGGCTGAGGCGGCCTGGGCGGCGCGAGATCGGCAAGGGATAAGACACGCAGTGAAGACTAGTGAGGGAAAAAACTTTGATGGCCCATACCGGAGGGGGTGGCGAGTGAAATCCGCCTGGAAGGACTGAGGAACTCCCGGGGCCCTTAACTTCGGATATGGACACAAGTAATAGCTAGTCTGTCACGCAATATCTCTTCAAGATTGGTCATTGAATGAACACTTGAAGTTTCATGTGGTGGAGTGTCTGAAACCCCCGATCCCCCCCCCCCTGTCCAATATGGGCAAAAGCCAGCAACAGATGGATAAGTACACAGAGGCAAAGGATAGGGCTCCTAAGCAGGATGGCCCGGAGTGACAGGCGGGGAGAGGTCCATTGTTGGGGAGGAAGGCGCAGTGACTTTGGACTCATTAATGGCGGTAATACAAGCTTCAAGAGTCACCCTTCAGGAAAGTATCAAGGAGGTGGGAGTGGATGTCTCCTTGGTGAGGGCGGACCTCCGTAACGTAACTGAGAGGGTCACGGAGGTGGACCAGAGGGTTTCCATGCTGGAAGATGACGTCCAGAAGCTCAAGAACCAGGTAGCGGGCCTGGTGGGGGTGACCCGGATGTTGGAAGTGAGAGCCGAAGATGCGGAGGGCCGTTCCAGGCGGTGCAATATCCGTCTGGTAGGAGTTTCAGAGAAAGAAGGCCCCAGTACAGAACTATTTGTGGAGAACCTGGTCCTCCGGGTGTTGGGCATTAAGGGTTTGTCTAAACTCTTCACAGTGGAAAGGGCTCACAGGGTGCCGGGAAGGCCCCCACTGCCGGGCGTGCCCCCAAGAGTGATAGTGGCCAAAATCATGAACTTTCGAGATCGGGATGCCATCTTACAGGATGCGCGTAGAGTGGGCTGTTATGAAATTGGTCAGGCAAAGTTGCGGATATTCCCGGACTTCACATTGGAGGTGCAGCGGCAAAGGAGGTCATATGATGCTGTGAGAAGTCGACTCCGGGAACTTAAACTGAAGTATATGATCTTCCCGGCGAGGCTGAAGGTGTTATCGGGAGGAAAGTTGTGTTTTTTTACGTGCCCACGGGAGCTATGGGACTGGTTGGACATGAGGTTGCATACGGGGACTCCCAGCCGGGGGGGGTGAGGGGGGGACTAAAGAGGGTCTGCATCAGGAGGTGGACGATTGAGGAAGGAGGGGAGGGGACAGTGGGTAGGTGATGGACTTCCAGGAACTGGCCACTCGGGAGTCGAGGTGGGTAAAAGGGGACAGGGTTCTGGCACTGGTGGTGTGATGCCGGGAGGCTGGAGGAATCCCCCGGGTTTCATGACGCTATTGGCTGCTACCTACGAGAGAGGAAGGGAGGGCGGGTTAGGTGAGTCAAGGGGTCTACAGCAATGGAGAGGGACGGTGAGGAGTGTTGAGTCCAGGGAAGGGTCTGACCACTCACAGCAGTTATGGGGTTTGGGGGGAGGGGTTGGGGCAGGGAAATATACAGGGAGGGGTTGGGGGGAGGGGCCTAGGGCTAGAGCACCAAGTTGGGGGGTAGGTACAAGAGGGAGGGGACCAGGGTTCAAGGGGGGGGAGGGAAGGTCTGGCACAGCGGCAATAAGGTGTGAAGGGGTGTTGTGGCGGAACTGGGCACAGGGATTAGAGTTGTCTGGAGAGATGAGGGGATAACTTGAGTGAGGCTCCAACATCTCAGATGGGCAGGCTAGGAATTGTGAAAATCGGTACTTGGAATGTGCGGGGACTAGGGAGCTACCAGAAGAGACAGAGTGGGGGAGTTTCTGGAAAGGCAGGGGATACAGGTGGCTTTGATACAGGAGACGCACGCAGGCGCAGAGGTGCTAGGGAAGCTGGGGAAAATGTGGGGAGGGCAAGTAATTGGCACAACATATTCTACCCAGCCGAGGGGTGTGCTCATCTGGGTGGCGAGAGGGATACTGTTGAAGGTGGAGGTGTTATGGAAGGATGAGATCGGCAGGACGGTGCTTGCGCAGTGCTCATGGGAGGGCAGGGCAATCTGCTTGGTGAACTCGTACATGCCAAATGTGAATGACAAGGAATATATTAATGAAGGAACTGGATCTGGTGGAGATGTGGAGGGAGAAACGTGGGCAGGAAAGGGGCTATTCATATTATTCGGGCGTACACGGCCATACTCGCGCCTGGACTACATTGTAACGGGAAGGGAACATTGCCGGCATTTCGGGGACGCAACGTATTTGGGGCGCACTGTCGGATCATTCCCTCTTAGTGGCCACGTTATTTGGAACTGATGAGAGGCCCTCGCTGCGGCTGTCTCGTCTCCAAGGGGAGGTGCTACGAGATGGGGCGTTCGTGGGCGAACCTAGGCATGGAATCGGGGGCGTTTTTTTTTTTTTTTTGTTGAATGAGGGCTCAGTGCAATCTAGGGGAGTGTTATGGGAAGCCTTTATGGTGACCATTAGAGGGAAATGCCTAGCCATGACAGTAGGGATGCGTAGGCGGTTCCGACAAATGTTACAACGAACAGAGGCTCAGGTGGCTGAATTGGATAGGGAGGCGGCGGGGGGTGTGGGGTCAGGGGAAGCAGTGGTGCGGAAGCTGACGTTCCATTAGGAAACCCTAGTGGAATTGTTGCATTTTGATAACCGCAGGCGTGATGTTAGATTACACGGACAGGGGGATAAGGCGGGTAAGCTGTTGGCTTGGTTGATTAGTAGGGAAAACCCAGATCGGGTGATAACTCAGCTTAGGTTAAGCACGGGGGAGATGGTGGGGACCCAGAAAGAGATCAATGATACTTTTGTGGCGTTTTACAAGGAGTTGTATATGAGCGAGGGTGGGTATGTAGAGGTTGATGTGGAGGACCCCATGGAAATGTTGCGGCTCCCGAAACTGGGGGAGGACCTGCGGGAGGAATTGGAGTTTCTGATTGAGGAGGGCGACATTCTCTGGGTGATCCGCACAATGCGGAGAGGTACAGAGCCGGGTAGTGATGGGCTCCGGGTGGAGTTCTACTCGGTGTTTGCTGACCTGGTGCCACAACTCCTGAAGGTGTATGAGGAGGCCTTTAAGAATGGTTGTCTCCCAGAGTCGATGAGGGAAACAGTGATCACGGTTATTCTAAAGGAGGGGAAGGACCCGAAGGATTGTGCGGTGTATCGACCAATTTCCTTGTTGAATGGAAAGTTCTAGGGAGGATCCTAGCTGCAGCATTTTTGCGACAGGAAATAGAGACCGGCATTGAGGCGGGAGGTTATAAACAGTGTCCCTATATGCGTACGACTTGTTGTATGTGGTGGATCCTAAGGTGCATCTCCCAGAATTGTTGGAAGTTTTGCGAAACTTTCGGTATATGTCGGTTTTCCGCATCAACCCTGATAAACCGGTGCTATTCCCGCTAGGGAGGTTACGGGATTGTCCACTAGAGGAGTTGCCGGAACTGGGGATAAAATGGGAGATGGAGGTGTTTCAATACTTGGGGATATGGGTATTCCATGAGATGGAGGATACGTTTGTACATAACACGGGGAGAGCATTATCTAAAATGGGTGACTTCGTTCAGTTTTGGAAGGTGTTGCCCCTATCCCTGATGGGCAGGGTGGCATTATGTAAAATGGTGATCCTGCCACAACTGCTTTATTTTTTTTTTTTACTAATAGGCCATATGTGGCCAAAAGAGTGTTTTTCAAGATGCTGGACGTTAAGATTAGAGAACTACTGTGGGGTACGGGGAGAAGAAGGGTGTCTTTAGAGATACTACGAAGAACTAGGGAAGAATGGGGTCTTGGCCGCCCGAACTATGAACAATACTTTGTGGCGGCACAATTGCAGTCGGTGTTGGTGTGGGACCAACCGGGGGCTGGGGGGTGCTGAACGGACTGGTAGGGGACTTACCACCCAATTACAGGCCACTCGAATTACTCTAGTACCCACTGGGTGATGAGGGTAGAACGGTAGTGTTTGAGGCAGTGAGAGAGACGTGGAGGAAATATGTTGGTGGTAGGGGAGTGGGAAGACGGTATGAGGGAAGTCTCCCATGGTGTGTGGATCTGAAGCTATGTCAGGCGATTGGGAGGGTAGGAAATCGGAAGCTCAGGGAGAGGGGATGCGAAACGGTGGGAGACTTATTTGAAGGTGGGAAATTACTCACTTGCCAGGAATGGTGCCAGAAGTTTGACTTATCGCAGGGGCTTTTCCTAGCATATGGGGCGGTGGTTCGTAGATTAGCGGAGGTATGGGCAGGAATTCCCGAGGAACTGGAGTCGTGCCCTGTGCTCAGAGTATTGCTAGACCAGACAGGTGGGAAGGCACGAATCTCACTGATCTATAAGGCCCTGCAGGAGGGGAAACCAGAGGGGGAACTGAAGGTGAGGTTGGAGGCGGATATGGGGCGTCAAATATCAGGGAAAGAATGGGCCCAGGTCTGGGAGTTAGTCCGGAAGACATCAAGGAATGCCTGTTTCCAATTGGTTCAATTTAATAGCCTACATAGGACGTATGTGACTCCGGTGGTACTTCGAGCAATGAACAGGGAGTTGTTGGACGAATGTCCTAGATGTGGTACGGCGCAGGCAGGGTTTTGGCATATGACATACTGGGATTCTTCCTTCACTCCTTGAGTCCTGCACTCTGGTGAGGGGGCTCCAGCTCCGGCTGTTCTGTTTCTGGAGGGTCCTTAGGCGACTCCTGGAGCTTCTAGCTGGATTTCAGACTTTGCACTCTAATACGGATTTCTTGACCCCTGGCCCTCTTCTTGCAGCAGCGAAGAAGTACAGCCAGTCAGGGAAGATGGTCCAGTGGAGTTAGTCTCTGGGTTAGTTGGTCCCACTAACCCAAAGAAAGACGGTTGTCCCTTCCGGAGCTTCTCTGTTGAATTGTAAAAGGAGTTTCAGCACAGCATCAGGGCTTCACCGGTCAATTCAAAGATCCAGGAGAATGCAGCAAGCTTCGTTCACGGTTTCTTCGTTGGGTGTTTCTCCCAGTGGTCTACTCTGCCTCTAGTCCCAAAATGCTTGCCTTTTTTGAGCAGGTTTATCCTATTCATGCATAGCCTAGGCTGGCTGAAAGGACAGCCAGTCAATCAGGACTGCTTGCATTTAGGCATTCCTAGAGACAAAGGACAGGGGAGTTTCAGGAACCTCCCTCACATCCTGCCTTTCCAGACACACTGGAGCCAGAGGCGGGCTTCAGGGCTGAAGCCCACCAAAGGAAAGACAAAGGGCTCAAATCTTTTTTGACGTAGAGAGTAAAACCCAAGAAAGGCCTCACAAACAGAAAATGGCAAAAAGACTGGGCTATTTTGACACAATGGTCGCCCATGGTTGCTGTACTGCAGCGGAGGGTTCAGCCTGCGGCAGAAAAGCAGAATGGTAGGAAAAATAAGACCACTGCCACCAGCCATTTAAAGTAGTGAGGGTAATAAAAATGTTACATGAGCAGGTAGGATAAGTGGCTACAAGGTAAGCTGCCAGTACTCCACGTAAGATGGTGTGTGCTGGACCTACTAAGAGAAAAGGGAAGTAAAGTCAATTTCACTTTACTATTTTTGTGAAATGTATTTCACACAAGAAAAGGTATTTAAACCTTATGAGAAAAGGATTTTTCTGTGACACTGCACTGAAGGTGCTGTGTCACCATACAAAAAGTAGATACCTAATGAGTTTGTCATACTACAAAAACAGTGAAAACACACAATCCAAATCAGCTCGAAACTCTTGAAAGAGTGAGAAAAAGGTCTCACTCCAGGTTGAAAATTAAAAGTCCTAAGGCCAGCAAAAGAGCTGAGGGTTGCTAAGGTTGAGGGGAATTGGCACAGAAATGAGAATACTCCCTAACAATACCCAATGTTCAAAGGATGGTCAATTCACTACCAATTCAAAGTACTGCCCTTTGGCATAGCCTCAGCGCCACCAGTATTTGGAAACGTGCTTGTAGTGTTTGTAGCCCATCTGTGGAAAAAGTCCATTCAAGTGTACCCTACCTAGACGACTGCTTAATAACAGGAAACGCAGGAACACTCACAAAACAGTCTAACTGCTATTCCAGTCTGGTTTCTCAACAAGAAAACATTTCTTGTTCCTTTTGAAGTAAGACAATTTCTAGAAGCACCAATTCAAATACAGGATGCCCTGGTCTTTCTCTCCGAGGAGGTTCAAAGCAGGCCTTTTCAAGTTCCGCAATATATAGCAGGTCGTAGGCATGAGTCTTCTCGGAATGATGGCTTCATGCTTCTATATGGTACGATTGCACACGTGTCCAATGCAAAACAATGGTCACAAAGAATTGCTTTACGGGACGATCTTGTGCTTTCGCACCCTCTCGGTCAATATCTGCAGTGGTTGACAAGAGAACCTTTTAAAAGGGCCAACCCTTTACCACTCCAGCAGTAGAAGCCACTCTGACAACAGACGCATCGCTATCAGGGTGGGGAGCGCACTTTCTCCATCGATGTCAAACAGATCAACCTCCTTGAGCTACTAGCAATATGTAAAGCTTTGCAAGCGTTCCAACATCAGCTAGCAGGGAAAACAGTTCTAGTCTGACAGACTGAGCTACAGCCATGTATTACATAAACTAGCCAGTCTGTCCAAATTAGCCAAGAATGTCTGTAATTGGCACCTCAAACACATGTCTCTCCTGTCACATGTTCCAGGGGAAACACAACTGTCTAGGAGACATGCTAAGCAGAAACATACAACTTCCCTCAGAGCACGAATGGCAATTAGACATTCTACACAACGGCTTCAAAGACTGGAGCCATCCAGGCTTGGATCATTTTGCAATGCAAGAGAACGCACAATGCCAAGACTACGCATTCAGGTATTGTGAGAAACATGAAGGTACTCTCACAACCACTCTCCAGGTATCTTCTGCTCAGGTGGCATGGGGAGGGCCATCACTTTTGGATCCCGACCCTGGGGGTGGACAAGTGAGGGAGGCTCATCTGGGTGGTGGGTCCTTGGGGATTGGGCAAGAGAGGGCCGGATGGCAAGACAAGGTATCCCCCCTTTCCTAACACTGACTTGCCTGCCCTTCCCTCAACATTCATGGGATATTTTCAGTCATGTCCTCTCTTACCCTGTAAGTATCCAAGTACTGAGAAGAGGAAGAAGCAGCTAGGAGTAATGCACACTTCCTATTATGAACATCACTCTAGTACTGGGACAGAGGGGTATGAAGACATCCAATACTGAAAGTCGGGCATGTCCCATTGATTGGATTAAGTATTGTTCAGGCAAGACAATCAAACAACTTGCACTTGAAACCCCTCAGTAGGGCTGAGGTGTATAAAAGGGAAAGGCCCACGGATGCACAGAGCAAGAGCAGGAGAAGGATTTGTGGGGGGGGGACTGGTGGTGCGGGTGCAGGAGAAGCCGGACGAGAAGCCAACCTCCCGTGGTGGAATGAGACCAGGAGGTCTGAATGCTGGCAACAATCCGGAGGACCTGCAGGACCCAGAGCGAGCAAGCGAGTGAGTCGTGTGGTGGTTGTAGGACTGGGAGCCCTAGAGACTGAAGGCGGGCAGCAGGAGCCACCAAAGAGCTGTGAAGCAAGAGGAACGCGCCCTGCGTCCTTTCAGAACACAGGCCTGTGCAGAAGTGCCCAGTGAGTAAGCGGAGCAGAGGCGGTCTGCTTCCCGGTTACAGAGGAAGCGCAAGAACCGCTGCAGTAGACGCAAAGAGCCAGTAAGTGTCAGGTGACATAGGAAGACAGAAGCGCTCCCGGGACCGCAGGTAATTGGCTGTACAAGTAAATGTGAACTATATTGAATGCCGAACTAAATTCAAACTGAATGGAAAATGCAATTTAAACAAGATCACAGCATATTCAATACCAACTGAATATTTGAAGTTAAACAGACTTGGTGAATATCAGTGTATGTAAACAACCCTGTGGGCAAAACGAAAGCGTGTGGAATATTGAACAATCATTCTAACAGACAGCGTGAGAAAGGCCCTTAAGTCTGTGGTAAAGCAAAAGACCAACGCATATGAGTCTTATAATAACCAAATTAAATAAGTGTCAGAAGCCAGAGGCAGAAGAGCCCGAGAAGTGTCCAAACCAGGTTAAGGGAACTCATGATTGTGCGACCTGTGATGGGTGAACGTGTGTCCTGACAACTGCGCTTAGACCAGGGAGTACCACACTGTGAAGATCACAAATTAAGGCAAGGAGAAGCTAAGGGTTCCCTGTTGCGCCTAAACCAGAGAGCCCTAAATAAGGATAATCAAAGGACATTGGAAATGGTTCTTGAACTGTGAACATTTTCTTAAAGCAAGTCAGAAGGTGGGTGAAGTAGACCTATTGGTTTCTTAGCAGTGTAAGTGCTGCAGTGCAATCTTGGGAAAGGCAACCCTGAGAGTTGAAAGAAATGAGAAACCCTGTCTTGGGGAAGGGAACCTCAAGACCTTTTTTTGTGAACTATACTGCATTGAACTTGGGCAAAGGAGCCCAAGATGAACTCTGAGCTGAGAAGAGCTGATACTTTACTTTTGAACATTATTTGGTTGGCAAAAACCCCACACCACATTTTCTCTAGATGTGAGGATAGGTTTTTGACACAGGCAGACTTTGATTTGGACTTAGACACAGACTTCCCTTAGTTTCATTTAGGCAGGAGAAATCCTTACCTTAGTTATAGGACAAGTTAGGCTTTACACCATCCTGACATTTGAAATAAAATATTCTTTGAAAACAACTTTGTCGGTTATCTCTTGATACCATACCTATCTCACAGCATCCCCAGACAAGAGTCAAAGGGAAACGCACTGTAGATTAATTGGTCAGAGATGTGCATAAGCTTCCCCCCAACACCACTTCTAAACAAAATAATCCACATGTTGCACCAGAAACATGCTAAAATGATCATGTCAAGATGATCCTAATAGTGCCAATGTGGGCACGTCAAACATGGGTCTCACATCTGTTGAAAATGTCAATTTGCCCGCCAGTCAAACTACTGTGCCCTTACAACAATAGCCCAGCATCGGGGGACAACACTCCATCCATGTCCACAGACACTGAACTTGGCAGCTTGGCTCCTGAAGTCAGTTTTTGGACATTTAAACCTGCCTCAAAGATGTATGGACATCTTCAAGGAGGCGCGTAAACCCAACACAAGACATTGCTGTTTCATCAAGTGGAAACGCTTTGTCTTATGGTGCAAAACACACTGCATCAACCCCATTGACTGCTCACCTTCAGATATAGAACACTATCTGCTTTATCTTCTGGACTCAGGATTAGTCTTTAATTCTCCTTTAATTCATTTAGCAGCACTTAGAGCATACACCACCTCCCAAAATAAGATATCCCAGTGGAAGGTTTGAGTAGTTAAAGCCGTTATGGAGGGGATCAAAAGACTCGATCCCCCTATTTAAATCCAGCTCCCGAATGCGAAATAAATGTCCTTACCAAATTGCTGGCGGGCCCTTTTGAGCGCATCTCACTTTTAAGACTGCTTTTCTTGTAGCCGTTACCTCAATAAGGAAGGTCCGTGAACTGCAGGTGCTCTTAGTTCAAGATCAGTTTATTATTCGCAAGGACAAAGTAGTGCTACGTACGCATCCACGTTTCTCTCCTGAATTTAAAAGTTCCATGTCAATCCGTAGAACTTCCAGCTTGCTTCCAAGGTCCTCAAAATTCAGCAGAATGAAGCCTCCGTATGCTACATATCAAGAGGGCAGTAATGTAGTCACTAAACAAAATAAATCCATTAAGGGAAACTGATCAATTCTTTGTTTCCCTTGCCTCAGGAAGAGAACACGTTTTAAATGGATTGTCGAATGCATCCAAATCTGTTACTCTTTGTCCAAAAGAACATTACCATTCACACCCAAGGCACACTCAACTCAAGGTACTGAGGCAAGACTAGCATTTCTGCTTAAATGCACAATCTGATTCACAGGTGGGCCAGGTGGTGTTGACATAGTTTTGCCACTGTACCTTAACCCACCACATTCTGCAGGTACTGCTTGCTAGTTTATGCAAATCTTGTGATACTAAGCAGATCCACAAGCCTCAGAAGACCTACATTACATACTTGTAATCGTCTTTCTGATGCCGCTGGTATCTGCTTAGATTCAGATGCGTCCGCCCTTCCTCCCCATTTGGAGTTTAAGAAGTAGCAGAGGTAGCATTTGGCGACAGGGTGTGGGGAGCAGATAATGGCCCACCGGCGGGGGGGGGAGGGTTGGAGGGAGCTGGTGGGTGTTGGGGAGGTTGATCATGTTTATCCTTCATCCCCCCTCCTAGTGAAACCCCCAACACATTATGCTGGACTTTTTTTGTTTTATCCTGAGTGAGTGGAGCCTTTTTCCACTAATTCATTCTTGTGGGCTCAGTCTTTTGGAACTCTAGTCTTTGTATTCTACCTGTACATCCGCAGGACCGATCGACCGGCAGATTACAACGAAGTTCTCACAGGCACCGCACTAGCGAGATGTACCAATATTGGTGATCAATACTTATTCTGGGCTACCTGCCCCACCTGAACTACCATGCAACACACCTTAATCCAAGCCTTGATGAAGACCTTCTGTTGGTCGAAACAAGTGTCGGCACCTATGGTGATTAAATCAATAACTAAAAATAAAATTCCACAATGGTATCAAATGTCTGGATTACTCACCGTATTATGTTAAACAATGAATGACAAAAACAAACAAAAAAAATTCTTATCCTTTTTGCAAGCACCAACTAGTTGGGAACCCAGCAAAAACCTACCTATTACAGACTTGGAGCACTAGAGCAGGTGCCCTTTGGTTCCTACAACCGGCTGCTTAAGCAATCAAATCTGGTATCTCGCTAAGAAGTTAGGCGCAGTAACCAACAGTTCCAAGTGCTCTGACCACTCCCCTGTACTATGAAGTCTGTCTGCTCCATAGCTCTTAAAGGCATCTGTATTTTAATATTGCAGCACACAGCTCCTTATTGGCAGTGTTGCTGGGGACACTTAGGGTCCTCCTTTGAGATTATTTTTCTATATCTTCAAGTAACTCCTGTTCTTAGTATCTCTCCCAAAACTTTATAGTATGAGATTGGCAAACACCACCTCATGTGGAGTGCCAAAGGGATACCTAGTATCCCCCTTCTCTCTGCACCTGTGACTTCTTAGTCACATAGACAATCTCCTAGTTATGGCTGGTGGCAGTGGACGTGTTCTACCAATTATTGTGTAATTTTTGTACCGCAGGCTATATCCATAACCTCGGTAGTGCACTGTAGGGGCATCCAAGTACCGACTTTGGGCCTTCCTTCTTTTTGTCGCCATTACTAGCGTGGTTGTTCTTTGTTAGCCCTTCTAGCTTTCTGAGAGGGCGTGGTTGGTGTGTTTTTTGCCTTTGGCGGGGAACCTGGCAGGAAGTGGGTGAGGAGTTTTCCACCTCTGTCCTTTGTTTGCCAGTGTGTCTGAATAGGGCCAGCTCCCACAGGGGGGGTCTGGCTTTCATTATTGGACAGCCAAACACCCCTCTCTGTAAATTGCTCAGAGATTGCAGAGGAGTGTGCTGGAACTGGATAAAGGGTGAGGCTTCTGGAGTGAAAAGCAAGTCGACAACTGAAAGATGAAGTAACCGAAGACGACCAGACACGCCTGCAGACGGTTTGCACATATTGAAGCGACCACTGCTGTCCTGATCCCATTCTGACCCTGTTTTCTGTGCGACAGAGGAGCTCTAAAGAGGACGGCTCCTTCCCTTTGGCTGGTGGGAAGAACCAGTCCCAAGACGAACTTTGATGATCTCGCAAGGTCTTAAGAACCCCAATACAAGGAGACCTGCTGTCGGTTTCAAGTGCATGGTCGTGGAAAGGCTAGATCCGTCCAAATCTTTGCTGAGCCAGCAAGGATACTCCAGAAATCCGATCCAACTTGCCGAGACCACCTCATCAGAGCATTGGACTACAGGAAGCAAAGAAGATTGACCGTGCAATCTGTGTCCTTTGTTGATGCTGCAGAAAAGGGCCCAAAACCGCAACGTGAACAAAGTTGTCCAAAGTCATGCCCCAGTTCCTCCCTCGACTTCTGCTGAGAGATGCCGTCCAATGTCCTGCCTTCAGTCATCAGACCAAGGAATCCAGAGGTTGGGTGCAGAGCTGCAACATCGCGGAGCATCCAGTACGAACATTTTCTTCTAACCTACGGTACTGTGGGGGAAAAAGGTATTACTTGCCTCATTCCAGAAAATCGCTCCAGGGTGTTGGAGTATACGTAGGGGGGTTGCCCTTGTAAAGGTGTCAAGGGCAACCCCCCCTCTTACCTTCGACTCAAGCTGCTGCTTGTGTCTCTTTAGAGAGTCCTTCCTCAGGGTCTCGGAAGTTTGGTTAAGCCTTCTTGTATCTTTTCCTAGAGACTATCCACAGGAACCTTTGATTTCTTCTGCTTTGCATGACTTTAACCCAATACAAACTTCCTTTTTAACTAGGGTTGCATTTTTTTACTTTAAAGGACGTACTGTGCTGCAAAACTGCCTCTAGAACCTGAAACTCTACTAGGATAACACTAACCAACTGTTGTCCTCCCCAAAAATTACTATCCTATGTGTGTATGCAGACTAAATACAATTACAGTATTGTTTTGTGGGTGCATGATATTACAGATAGAACTGTCAAACTCCTGTAGCAATTGTGTGTGTTGAGCAACTGCCAACTAAGTGCCTATCTGAAAGTATTAAAGTTTACTTATGTGTGATTTAATGTGCTTAGTATTTAATGGCTTTTGTGTAGGTATGTTCGAAGTACATGTCTAACTGGGTTCATTGTACTTAGCTACAGCTAACATCTTCCTCTTAAGATAGGTCTGACTGCTCTGCCACTCCACCAAGGCCAGAGTTAGTACGGACTGATGGTAAGAGTTGGGATCTACAAACCACTGGTATAGTTCACTAAAGTCTTAGCTCCAGGTGGGACTCTAGCAAAACTCCCTTAACAGGGGTTGCCCTGGGCCTGGTCAATTGTCTTTTTAACAGATTAATTACTAGAACACAATGAGCTGCCTCGGGTTTAATGGAAAATCGCATAGCTGCCTTCTTAAGTGGCAAGTCAAAATATCAGTCTTTTGTGGGAGGATCTGGCAAATTTGTCAGATAATTTAAGTTTGTAATGTTGCAAGTACCTTCTTTATTTGTCATCTTATAGAAAGTCTTAAAGAAGATTGTCTAGGTGTTTGCATTCTACCTAGGTAATTCTGGAGGGGGCTTTCATACCCCCTTATCCTACCTTCCCTTTTTCCCCCCTCTCCCATCAGATTGACATTGGCTACCGCAACTGCAAAATCGTTTTTTGGTTTGTCCTACTTTTACTCCTCATGCTTCCTCCTCCTAAGTGAAATCCATGTCCCTGCTGTGCAATAGAGTTTCAAAGTCTGAGGATGAGTAAGAACTGGGTTGTGCTGTATCGTGATTGAATGTAAAATTGGAGGTAAAAGATGCAACCTTCATATGTGGATTTTGACTATTCACCTCAACTTGTGTTCTGACAGCTATTGAAGTTTGCCACCATATGTGTTATGGAGAATTCTCAGAAATGTGGTAATTCCCTTCTACCTTACAGACCCCCAGCTCTTTTTGCTGGACTTTAGGACTTTTAATTTTTATGCTGGAGAGCGAGACCTTTTTCCCAATCTCATGTATTCTTCTGTAATTTGAACTGTTTCTTTTGATTTTGGAGTCTGACAAACTCCATAGGCATCATCTTTTTACATTGACACACGGCACCTTCAGCGCAGTGTCACAAAGAAATCCTTTGGATTTCTTATGTTTAAATACCTTCTCTTGGATAACTACTGTTTCCAGGAGCAGTGAAGTGAAATTGACTTTACTTATTTGTAACTTTCTAGACCCAGCACACACTATCTTACAATAGGTTGCTGGAGGGCTTACTTAGTATCCCCCTTGTCTAGTTTCTCATATAACATTTGTGTTACCCTTTCTACAATTAATGGCTGATGGCAGTGCTTTACTTTTGTCTACCATTGAGTTTCTCCGGCGGGCTGCCATTGCAGCTGCAGTAGATCACCCATGGGTGCCCATTTTGTCAAAATGTCTCTTTTTTTCGCCATTTCTTGTTGGAAAGTTCCTTCTTGAGATTTACTTTGCGCGCCAAGCCAGGTTTGGTCCCTTTGTTTGTGATGTCTTTGGCGGGATTCACTGGTGAAGCCTGACTCTGGCTCCAGCGTGTCTGACAGGGCAGGAAGCGAGGGAGGTGCCCGAAACTCCCTGTGCTTAGTTTCCTTGGTTACAGGAATGCACCCAAAGATGATTGACCAGCTGGCTGTCCTGAGGACAAACACCCTGCTATGTGATTGACAGCTAGGCTGCGAACGAATGGGAGAAATCTGCATTAAAGGCGAGGTCTTTTGCTTGGAAGGCAGAGTTGACCACTGGATGAAGGAATCCGAAGAAGAACTTTGAATAGATGCTTGCTGAAACGCCTGGACCGTTGGTTTGCCTGGTGAGGCCCTACTGCAGTGCTGAAGCTCCGAGTTTACCTCAACCAGAGAAGCCCTGCAAAGGATGACTTCGAATGGATTGTGTCCTCCCACGTATTCCTTATCTTAGATATATTCACCAGCTTGCTGCTTCTTCGGAAAAAAAAATCACCAGAGGGCGCTGTGCTCGAGGCCGCATAGCTTGGTCCCTCGAAGGCCGCCGTCGAGCGTCGACATCATCTGTCGTATAAAGGGCTCGCGCTGCGCCCGTTGGATTCAGTTCCGTTTTTCCGAGCTTCTGCTTCGTTTTTTGAAACAGCGCATCAGTTTTCTCATCAAAAATGTCTTCATCCTCAACTACGACAACACTCAAGGCGGGTTTTAAAAAGTGTCTGTGAAGAAAGATGTCCATTACGGATCCTCAACGCAACTGCCTTTGGTGCCTTAATCCTGATCAGAGTCGACGAGTGCGGGTCGAACAAGGCTCTTAAGGAACGCCAAGGTAAGCTAGCAGTGGGAGAGGAGTCTTTAAGTCAGCAAAAAGACTAAAAAACTCAGGAGAGTTGAGAAACAAATCTCGTCATGAGTCGAGGCGGTCGAGGTCAAAGTCGCTCGAGGAAGTCTTCTTCCTCTTCATCTAAAAAATCAAAAAAGTGATGTCACAGATCTTCGTTCTCTTCTTCCTCCTCGCCCGTCAGAAGGTTAATTTCTTGTCCTCCTAAGCATGATTCCCCCAAAAAATGGGAAGCCTTTAGGGCTTCAGTGCTAAAGAATTTTGAGAAGGCGGCCCGACCCCCTCAAAAAAGTTGCATGAAGAGCATGCTCCTGTCCACTCTAAAAGTGACAGAGGGAAATCTAAAATGACACACGCTAAATCTGACGAAGTCGAGGGCGTCCTTGGAGTATGATTCTCCAGCGCCTCATGAAACAATACAGAAACCTTCGGTGCACAAATTTAGAGGACGAAATGGTGTCCTCATCGTCAAAGTCGGGTATCGACTCGACGCATCCTTCGATGACTTCATCGAAGCCAAAAATGGCATTGATACCCTCAGCGTCGAAGCCTTGCTTGATGATGTCAAAGCCTTCCTCGATGACCTCAGGGATTCTGTTACGCTCACCTGGTTCCCACGGGGGCGTCGACCGGAACTGGGCCGCTGTTATTTCCACCAGCGTGACGTGTAGCGCCGAGATGACTGACTGGACTGGCCCGCTCAGCCTAGTTTGTCTGGCTCGCAAGAGTATTCTTCTGCAAAGGAGAAGAGGAATTAACCACCCGTGGAATTGAGTGGCAACCCACCTTCCCCACTCCTGTTGTCTTCCCACAGATCACTCTTGATGTCCCCTCCTTAGTCTCACCTGATGGTTTGGAAGGATGAGCTTTCCATCCTGCGTCGACCGCAGGGGCGCGTTGATGACCAGTTACTTCACTGGCGTAGAGGAATTGGTGAGTTCCAGTATTTACTCTAAAGTCCAATTGTTCATAAGAGTTCAAATGTCTGCTCTTCACTCTGTCCGATTCCTTGCAGGTTGCCGATTAATCCACTAGAAGATTTCCAAATGGCACTCGGTAAGATTCAGGTAAGTCTATTGTGGTTTTCCCCTTAGGGGCCGGGGTACGGCGATGAAGCAGAGTTGACTGCGCCAACCCGAGATGAGGTGAGTACCTCCCGTGGTAAATCAGGTAAGTCCTTGGGGGGGGGGGGGGGTAGCTTGTATAGCCTTAGAGAGTCCCCTTGCTGTCTTTGTCTCCTTAGGTGTCGGAGGGCAGCCGCGAGATGGAGAGCGTGATGGAATGCTGAAGTACCGCCAAGCAGGTGAGTTCAGCGTGGCGCCGTAGGAATGCGAAGCGATGCTTCAAAGACTTCTGTCTTTCAGTTCCGTGGCGAAATGGATCAGGATTCAGGTAAGGATTAAAGTTAAAACTCCTGTTCTAACCTTTATCCTTCTTGTCTTCTTGTTTCAGGAGTCCCAGGACTGAAGCGGGCGTGGCTGAAGACTGGAGCTGCTAAAAACACGGTAAGCATTACGCTGCAGCAAGCAGAATAACGCAAAGCACGTGTGGCTGTCCGGGCGTGGTTTAAATAGCCTTGGAAGAAGATCCAGGTAAGTATTCTTCCACAGCCCCACCCAAGTAACAAAATAGTCCCTTCAGTAAAATAGTCCCTCCTAAGCCTCATTTGGCTTGAGTCTTCATGCATCCTGGTCTGCCTCAGGTGAGTATGCAGCATGGTCTGCTTCAGGTAAATTATCAATAATGAGCCTGGCGCCCATGGCGCCAGGACTGACTTTATCTTTGAGCCTTCCTTTCCACAAAGCTCTTCAAAAGAGAGTTATGACAAATTGGGAGACCCCTAAGTCTTTATCAGATGTAAATAAGAAATGTGTAGGAAAGTACAGACCTGCTCCCTCGCATCCAGAGTATCTGTCTAAACACCTTTCACCTGAAAGCTTGGTGATTCAAGCTGCGACTGCAAATAGGCAATCGGCTTATCCCTCCATGCCCACTTACAGGGACGACAAGTTTGATGCCTAGGCGAGGAAAGTTTTCACTTTGGGTAGTATGGCCCTTAAATCTACTAATGTGACTTGTACATTAGCTAGATTTACTTGCACCTTGTGGAGCTGTTTGGATGCAGCGGCTGATCACATCCCGGAGGGTGAGGAGCGGGATGTTTTCCTGGCGATAGTAAGGGATGGAAAGGAGGCTATGGAGGAGTGCCTCAAGTCAGGACTGGATACTGCAGAGTATAAGCAGGTCCATGGCATCTAGCGCAGTCTTGCGTAGATTTGCATGGCTAAGGAAATCTGGCTTTGCTTCGGATGTACAGTCCAGATTACTTAATATGCCCTTTGACGGCTTGAGGTTCTTTGGCAGCAAGGCGGACGAGAGCTTGGAGAAGCTGCAGATCTCGAAAGCGGCAGCAAAATCACTCAGCGCCACTATAAGGCAGCCTCAGCAATACTCTTACGCAGGCTCATCTTCCTGGAAGAGTCGCCCGTTTCTCTTCTATTCCTTGTTTGGAAAAGGGAGAGGGCAGGCCAGTCATAGAGGCCAACAGAGAAAACCCTTTTGTGGTGGAAAAGGGAGAGGCGCTAGATCAGCCACAGCAACGGCTACTACCTCCTCGGCCGCTGCAAAGCCGCTTTGAGATCTTAACCCAGAAAACCCCGGTGGGAGACAGAATCACTCCGCATCTGGATGAATGGTGGGGCATTACGTCAGATGCTTGGGCACTAGAGATAGTGACCCATGGTTACTGCCTTCCTTTTCATCAAAGGCCTCAAGATCATCCACCGGGAGCCAACTATGTAAAAAGGTTTATAGTGATAATTTCGAAAACAATGTCGAAAGTCATTATTTCGAGAAAAAAAATTTCGGAAAAAAAGTCGCATTTATTTTCAATACTTTTTTTTTTAAATGGGGGGGGGTTCCCCTCAGCCCCCCTTTATTAAATTTTTTTTTTTTTAACCATTTTTTTTTTTTTACTCCCGGACCCCAAAATAAATATATAATTTTAAAAAACGGAATTCGACTTTTTTTCGACATTTTTGTCATTCGACATTATTCTTTCGAAATTATGACTGGCCACCATGTAAAAATTTCAGAGCCGCTCCTTCTGCAGGAGATTTTAACCCTGCTAGAGAAAAGTGCAACCGAACATGTACCAGTAGCGGAGAGGAACAAGGGCTGGTACTCCAACTATTTTCTCATCCCCAAAAAGGACAGAGGATTGAGAAATTTGAACAAATTCTTCAGGAAGGACAAGTTCAAGATGGTGACCCTTTCTCAAATCCTTCAGGCTCTTCAGCTTCAGGACTGGCTGGTTTCATTAGACCTTCAGGATGCTTACTTTCATGTGCCAATCCATCTCAAACACAGAAAGTACCTGAGGTTTGCAATTGGTGGCTCTCACCATCAGTATTGAGTTCTGCCATTTGGGCTGACCTCTGCCCAGAGTGTCTTCACCAAACTAATGGCGGTGGTGGCAGCGAGTCTCAGGAGGGAGGGGATTCACATCTATCCTACCTGGACAATTGGCTAATCAGCGCAGGTTCACTCGAACAGGCCCAGGAACATCTAGCCATGACCTGTCACTTCCTACACAAACTGGGCTTCTCCCTAAATTACAAGAAGTCGCAAATGATTCCGAGCCGAAGACTCCAGTTAATCGGAGCTGTCCTGGACACCACCTCCTGGGAAGCCTCGCCTTCCGAGGAGAGAGCTCACCACATTCTGCAGATGGTAGCAAAGTTTCAAAATCCCCAACATCTACCGGCGTTCGACTTCCTATGGTTGCTAGGTCTCATGGCATCCTGCATTTTACTGGTGCCAGAGGCTCGACTGAGGACGAGATCCCTGCAATGGGCCCTCAGGACTCAATGGTCCCAGTTTTCAGGGGAGATGTCAGATCTTCTACAAGTCCCGTCCAAGGTGGCTAAAGATCTCTTATGGTGGGCTCGCAAGGAGAATATCCTCAAGGGGGAACCTTTTTGGCAACAATGGCCGGAGATGACTGTAGTGACAGACACCTCACTCACAGGGTGGGGAGCCCACACCAACGATCTGACAATCAGCGGTCATTGGTCTCCATCGCATTCCAAACTACACATCAACCTTTTGGAGCTGAGGGCAATCGGACTAGCACTGAAGGCTTTTCTGCCCTCTGTACAGGGAAAGAATGTCCTGATAATGACGGACAACACTGTGGCCATGTATTACCTCAACAAAAGAGGAGGCGTAGGATCACTACCACTGTGCAGAGACGCAATGCAGCTCTGGTTCTGGGCATGCAAGAAGGGATCTCTCTATCGGCAGTTCATCTTGCTGGAGAGCTGAACACGGCGTCGGACGCTCTGAGCAGGCAGAGCACAATCTCCCATGAGTGGGAGCTAGCTCAGGAAGTCATTCTAGAGATCTTCACCCTTTGGGGAACCCCTCAACTAGATCTGTTCGCAACCGGGGCAAACCAGAAGTGTGAACTGTATTGCTAAAGGGAATTTCCCCCGGACTGGATATTTCCACTCCTTTACGCATTTCCTCCAGTCCCGTGATTACTCATGTAATCAGGAGGTTGAGAAAGTTCAGGAGAACCATGATCCTAATTGCCCTGGACTGGGCCAGGAGGACGTGGTACCCGGACCTTCTGGACATGTCCATCTGCCCTCCAATACGTCTTCCAAAAAGAGAGGATCTTCTCTCGCAAGTGGAAGGTCAGGTTCTCCATCCAGAGGTCAAGACACTCCACCTTCACGCTTGGCTACTGAGCGGTTGAGATAACAGGATTCGGACATCCCGTATGACGTTATGGAGATTTTGCTTTTGGTCAGAAGGCCAGCAACAAAATCCTTATACTGGTGTCATTGGAAGAAATTCAGTAACTGGTGCAGGGATAAGAATGTGGATCCTTTTCAATGTACCACTCCCATGGTGCTTTCCTTTCTATTACATTTAGCCAACTCGGGGGCTCCATGTTGGAACTATTAAAGGATATTTGGCAGCGCTATCTATCTTCAAGCGCTCCTCAGAAGAAATTTCATATTTTAAAATGCCCTTAGTTATCCAATTTCTTAAGGGGTTAACACATGTGTTCCCTCCTACACCTTTCCAAGTTCCCATTTGTGATTTTAATTTAGTTTTAAAGTTTCTTGTGTGTCTCATTTGAGCCTTTACATTCTTGTCCTTTAAGGCTCCTAACTTTAAAAACTGTTTTACTAGTGGCTTTAACTTCAGCCCGCAGGGTCAGTGGGTTGCAGGCGCTCTTTTAAGCTCCCTAACACGGTTTTCCACAAGGATAAAGTTATTTTAAAGGTCAAGCCTTTTTTCCTACCGAAAATAGTTTGATTTGCATCTGTCACAGAAGATCACTTTAGCTTCCTTTTATCCTCCTCCACAGGCTAGTAAAGAGGAGGAAAGATTCCATAGACTAGACCCTAAAAGGGCCCTCAGCTTCTACATCTCTAGACTGGAAAGATTTAGACAAACTGAGTTATTTGTCAGTTACACTGGACTCAAATTGGGCCCTGGTGTGTCCAAAACAAACCTTATCCAGATGGATAATTCTAGCAATATCTGAATGTTACAAATTGGCTGGGAAAGAGCCTCCAGATGGTTTAAGGGCTCATTCAAACAGGCGGATAGCAACTTCCAGGGGTGTTCCAGTGCAGGACATTTGTGCTGCGGCCACTTGGTCATCTATGCACACCTTTCTAAACATTGTTTAGACTCCACTTCTTACCAAGGGGGCCTTTTTGCAAAATCTGTCCTTAATTCGGTACAGAATTAAAAACTCTGGTACTCCCTCCTCCAAATTACTACTGCTGTGGGAGTCTATCTAAGATGAGGAATACGTGGTACTGCACGTGTCTCACACTCTGGCTCCCAACATATAGGCATCATGGGGGCAGAGCTTTGAGTGGGGGTACCTGGCTCCACCTCTACACCTGGCTTATTCTCGGGAAGTGTGTGTGTGGTCTAGGGCTACAATGGGTCTGGCTAGAAGTTAAGTCAGTAAGTATAAAAAATAAAATGTAATCGGCCTTAAAGAACACTCTAAGCATGTAAGAATCACAGGTAGGTAATGCAATCAAAATCGATATATAACGCATACAAATTCACCTTTGTAAATAGAATTGCATAAAGATAATATACCAGTGTTCAAAAGGTGAGTAATTGGATTCAGAATACACTTAAAATGGTTAAAGGAAGCCCACACCCAGTTTCCTCTTATGAAGTCCACCCTTAAGATTTATGGGGCTTTGTCTTCAAAAGTCAGTGTCCAAATTCTACTCTGGTTTCTTCAGAGAAGTTATTTCAGAACTGACGTGGGCTGTGGTGGTGCTTTGAAAGTTCTTTAAAGTAAGGTAAGTATCTAACTCAGATCAGTACCCCCTTCTATCCTATTTCCAAGGTAAGTCCTAGGATCCTGAGCACAGGTTTGCCAACCAGAGGACAATCTGGAGGTAGATGCGGACTAGGGCTCCCCATGTTAACCTTAGGGGAGACCGGGCCAATTTGGGGGAAGGGGGATGACCCTAAAACAGGTATGACCTATTACATACCTGTTACTGTCTTTGACGCTCGTATACTTAGATTCACTTGCTTTGCATAGGCTGACATTAGTTGTAGGTGCAGAGTATTGTATGACTTGCCTTCCAAGTTCGAAAAGGGACGTCTGCTGGGCATGTTTGTAATCCCTGGTTAGTATCCCTAGTGACCTGTACTGTACCCATGGTCTTTCACGCGTCAAAGTCCTCAGGTTGTTTAATTTCTGACATTGAGCATAAAAAGTATGCACGAGTACATGGAAGAAGGATGTAATGGGTCTATGTACCTTCAACGCAGTGGTGGAGCCAGGGTGTGCACAGTGCTCCAGATAGGATTTTGGCGAGAGTCTTTTACTCCCAGTTTTAGAATTGGAGAGTAAATACAATTTCAAGAGTAAAAATGTGTTTCTTCCTTCGCAAGAGAGTAACTTAGTGTCGGACAACTATCCAATTTGTGAGTCGAACATAGTGTTCGAAAACCTTAGTGACAAAGAACTTGTCGATGCCTACTACCGCACTTCATCTTCATTATACTTGAACACCAAAACTCTGTTAAGGACTACTACAGATGCAAGCTAGTTGCATCAAAATTCAAGTCCATCACGCTACCAGCATCACTTCTCTGCCTCTTGGGCCTACTGTTGCTGCCTGCCAATACCTGCTTGACAGCCACTTCCATGTTTTTGTTCCATCTCTCCTTCCTTTTGCTACTGTTTCCCCAGTCTCTCACTTTCTGATGTTCTGTGCCTCTTTCTATGCCATGTTTTGAAGTCTATTACTCTGTCACTCATCCTCTCCCATCTCTGCAGTCTATTATTGCAGTTTCCCTCATATCTCTCGCTGTATCGGTTGATAGAACTTCTCTTCCTCGCGCATGTAATTACTCTGGCTTTATCCGTTTTTTCATTTTCTCTGTTGTGGTTGCTTCTCCTTTTGATTCTTTCTTGCTCGTCCTCTTATGTTATTGGCCTACCTTTCTCTAATCTGGATTTTCTATTTCCAGATCTCCCCGTCTGCTGCTGTTCTGTTTTTTATTTTTCTGTCTCTGTATGTCTCTTTTGCTCAGCTTCTATCCCTCATGCCTATTGTGTGTCCCCTATTATTTACCTCTGTTTCTATTCTCACTTTCTTTGTTGCTCTCTTATGTAGCTCATTGGTCTCTCTTCCTGTTGATCGAATTCTTGTTTTGGATTGTTGGATTGTCTAATACGTTCTTTGTTCTCATGGCCCCCCCGGTCCCCCCTTACTTTGTTCTCCTGTATTGCTTAGGTTCAGAGTTTCTCTTTCTCTCCTTTTTGTCTTTAGACATTGCACTAATATTTAAAAATCTGAAAATGCCTTTTCCATTTACAAAGCCAATGCAGCTTTACCATTTGGTGCTCCTTTTTTTAAAAATTATTGATTTTTTTAAAAGATGTGTGCAAACCTTTTGGCGGTTAGGCTGGGAATTTGTAATGTTTCACCACATGCAGTACTTGCTTTAATGCAGATGCTTTACCAGCATTATATGTCATTACAAGTATAAGAGCCCAGATGAGATGTGTGTTCTGAGCCATTACAGGTATAGCATCCCTGATTAGATGTGGCTGTGTGGTCCAACCCATTATAAGTTTAGCAACCCTGATGAGATGTGTGTTCCAAGCCATTACAGGTATAGCAGGCCTGATGAGGGTATATATGTGATCACTGTGCTGTTTTTTACTGCAATCAAAAATGCTGGTTTTAAAACACAAAAAAAGAATGAAACACCCTTTTCTTTCTCTCTCTCACAAACTCTAAACCCCCATACATTATATACTGTACCCATCCCCCCACATACACATGGAGTCAAAATAAGAAGATTTTCAGAGGTTGACGTAAAAAAGTTGCAGTAATTTCATTATCCTGATGAGGGGTGTGTGTGTTCTGAATCACTGAACATTTAGTAGTCCTTTTGATAAGTTGAAAGCTAAGTCAGCTCTGTTACAATTGAATGTTACCTGCATCTTAAACACATATCTCTTATGCAGATGCATTAGCTCACCCATCAACACAGGTTACACAATGATCTCTGCAGCAGGGTTATTGACCAACTGAGCCATCTTTCCCAACAGGCTGTTGACTTGGAAAAGCACATACGTGAGGCTTGCCTTGCATAACTGGCTTGTCAAATGTCTCGGCCTGTTTGGACTATCCTACATGAGTCAGACGATTCATAATGAGCTTTGAAATGTGCTAGATTTTTGGTAGTGGACTCAGTAATGTAACATGGGAGAAGCAGACGTTTTTTGAAATGCGCAAGGCATAGTAGGAGGGACCAAAGTATATACTTCTCACACTGACCGCCAGTGTGTATCACACCAGCTCAGGAGGGTGGTCAGAAGGATTTATGTGAAAATACCACATTTTTTTTACTGCAAGGTTGAAAATCCAGCATGTAAAACACATTTTCTTTATTTTTAAAGCGGGGACAGACCGCTCGCAGCACCCCTCCCCTCTGCACATTCACCCACTTTAGTAAATATCCTTACCCAATGCACCCCCCCCCCTCCTCCGTGCATTATTTGGGGGACATTATTTGTTTTCCATGCAAGGTTTTCTACATCGCAGTAATGGGATTTGGGAATTTTGTAGTGAAACCGGTGGGAAGAGCTCAGACACTGTTCTTGCTCAGTACTTTAGCTCACTGCTGAAAATGCCAACACATGTACATGCTTTGTCGTTATAGCAGCTCTTTTAAGAAATGTAGGTACTGTCCCAAAACATAGTCCTTCTAAGAAATGTGGGCATGATGCAATCAGCCCTGCTGTGAATAATTGGCACTGTGGCATGACATGAGTATTGCAGCTCTTTTGGCTACTTTGCCTGAAAATTTAGCAGCCATGTACAGAGGTACCTGCACAATCTGTGCCACTGAAAATATATACAGCACTGCTTCTACCTGCATCCATTATACCCGCTTGCGGTGGGCGAGTGGTCAGAAAGGGAGTTAATGTAAAGTTCAAACTACATGCCCAGCTATTTCTTGCTCTCCAAGACAACAAACTATGTACAGTGCCATTTCATACATGCACAGGGACGCTTACAGTCTTAAGACTAAATAAAACACATCTTCATATAGAACACTGAGGGCATGGCAACATATTCTGCTCTACAAAGACGGGTGCCAGTTAAGGACATCTGTGCGACAGCCACTTGGTCCACCATTCACACTTTTGTAAAACATTGTCTTGACTCCACTTCCACTCAGGAAGGGGGATTTGGGAAGGCAGTCCTTCAATCTGTCCATGATCACTCTTAAGGACATGTCTAAATTGTTACTCTCTCCTGCTTTGGGAGTCTATCACAAGATGAGGAATACGTGGGAGGACACCATCCATTTGAAGAACAAGTTACTTACCCCTGGTAACGTTCTTGCGATTGGATGTTCCTCCCACGTATTCCTCATCACTGCTCCCAGACTATCCTGCTGTAAAATTCACATTTTGTTTACGCTCTTTCAGAGTCTATTACGGTTTAATACTATTGCCAGTAATTCCTCAAAAGGGGGGAAAACGGAACTGAAGCCAATGGGCGCTGCATGTTCTAGATATACTGGTGAGGACGTCGGACAGCGGCCCTCTAGGGACATAGTCGACAGGACAAGTGCACAGTGCGCTCTCTCTGGGAAAATAAATGTTCTGAAGAAGCTGGAAAGGAAATATCAGAAGATGAGGAATACGTGGGAGCAACATCCAAAGAACATTACATGGGGTAAGTAACTTGTTCATCTCATCCGGACTGCTAACCCATCTTGGGAGTCAAATAGGATAGATGAAAACCAAACATGGTTTAGGTATCCAACTTAATGGATTCCTTCTTAGTACGTTGCTTAAATTCAAAAGGTCTGAAAAGAGAATTTTTTTTAATATATATATTTCTGAGGCTTGTGCAATCTGCTTAGATCTCATGATGTGCATAGGCTGACATCTAGTGGCAGCTGCAGAGTATTAGTTTTCGAAATTCGAAAAGGGACATTGACGGGGCGTGCCAGTAATACTATCCCTAGTGTGAGTCCACTCTACCCATGGTCCTTCACGCATCTAGGTCCTTAAGATTGTTTTTTTCCTACCATCATAGACTTATGCTATTTCGCGGAGTTCTCTTTCGGCTTATCGCCATTGACTTTTACAAGTTTAAGATGGGTTTTTCTTACTATCCTTTATAATATATATCACTGACTTTGAGATATTCCGACAGTGGTGAAGAAAAGTACTGTCGAAGACCCTCGCCGGCAGATTCGATCAGCCTTGGAAGGCTGCTTCAGCACTCACAGTAGGAAGACTGGGATGTGGGGGCGTGGATGGAGGACCTTTAAGAATGTGTTTGCCCCTTTTTATGCACTACACTTGCCTAGCTGCTGTGTCATTCCGTTGTGGATAGGACCCCTTTTAAATTGTGCCTTAAGTGCAATAAAAAGTTTCTCGGTCGACAAACACTGTGTGTGCAGCCTTTGTCTCCCACGGGACCACGTTGAAGGTACCTGTTGAGCTTGTAGACTCTTGAAACCCAAGACATTGAAGGACCGCTTCACTAAACGCTGGGCCCACCATGCCATGCAGGTTGAAGCCACCATGGACGTGGAAGGGACCTTCAGCAACGGCAACAACGCTGCGATATCCGACGGCGACAGGGAAACTCCGGTTTCCGAAGCGCAAGCCCCTGACCCCATCAGACAGGCCAGCGGCATTGTCATAGGGATGACACCCGCCATCACTGGCGCACTTGCAACCCCCTCCACTAAATACACAACCCACGGTCGAGATTCGACACGTGTGTCGGACAAAAGCCCACGCACGGCATCTAGGGAGAGGTCCCTAGATTCACTGTCCTCTAGGCACTCGAGATCCCAGTCGCCACATGACAGGCCCCGACTGTCGAAAGGCAGAACAGAAGTTGTGCGCAAATCCCTTCCTGAACGCCCCTCGTCAATTGACGAGACTTCAGATCTATCTGTAGCCGAAAATTCGACGTTCATCATCAAACGGTTAAAACACACAGGCAGGAGGGACTAGCCCATCTGGTAAAAAAAGCACCTCCCAGAAGGACTAGTAAAGGCTAGGGTGTCAAAGAGTTCTTCTAAGACCCCACCCTCCCCCCATAAAGATAAGTCCCCTCACAAGAATAGGGACCCACAAGAAAGAGATTCCCTATCTGCAGCCCTAAAGAAGGCGCCTCCTTCTACTGTAATACCACCCACCCCTGAAGACCAAGGACTCCCTTCTCACCCCCTATCCATTCCTAGCTCTTCCCAGTGGTCAGCTGAGGATATTGATAGTCATGAGGAGGATGACCTTCATGGCTAATTTTTTATGTGAAGGACCCTGCCTATTTCACAAGTTTACAGTCCACCCCTCCCACGACTGCGTACTCTAGTTCTCATATCCCTGCTCAACCTCCTTCAAAGAAATCTTGCCCCGATAACCAAGAGCAAGACCCCAGTGTCATTGACCTATATGACCCTGACTCCGATACTGAGAATCTCTTTGTATGTCAAGAGGCTGCAGACCCTTACTACGGGGATGATCTGGTTGACCCAGATCCTGACATGTATAACATGGATTCCCCTGTCACCCAGGACCCCCCTGGGACGGATTCACCCATAGATAACCACCCACTTCTAAATGAAGTGCACGTCAAGGCGGCTGAGCATTTCCAAATGGCAACAAAGGAACCTCAACAGGACAAGTATTTCGTTGAAGAAATCTTGAGGGGGGGGGGGGTAGAAGAAGGGTGCGACTCAGTTTATTCCTCTTTTGCGGTCTGTTCAGCGAAAGATACAACCCTCAATGGAAACGCACAACCAAAGGCAGGGGGTGAACCCCTGTATAGAAAAGCTTTTCAAACCTGCCCCATCAGACCCTCTATACATCAGGGGACAGCTCAAACCTGATTCTCTAGTCACAATAAGAAAGAGAGCGGGTACACCCTTGGCCTCCCCGGAAGCTCCTCCGGACAAGGAAAGCAAAAAGGTGTATATGATGGGAAGAAAAGTGGCCTCTTCAGCTGCTTTTCAAACCAGAATTGCTAATAACTCCACTCTTTTAGCAAGTTCTAATTGCCATAAATGGGCTGAGGTCTCAGCTCTGTTGTAATCAGCCCCTGAACCCCTCAGGACTCAATTGGCCATTGTGGTTGCAGAAGGCAGAGCAGCTTCTAGCTGCTTGTTGAAAATGAATCTTGACACCGCAGACAACGCAAGCAGAATAATTGCAGGGGAACCATTATTAAGCGTCCGCCAATCCGGCTTCCAGCAGGAGACGCAAGCCACTCTGCTCAAAATGCCCATTGAGCCCAATGTGCTCTTCGGTAAAGCTGTTGAAGATGCCCTGAAAAAAGCCAAAGAAGAATATGAAACTCTGAAATCATTGGGACAACAAACCCAGGGGCCAGAGGGGGAACAGTAATTGTCCACGCTCACATGGACAAAATTCCCAGAGGGGTTCAAACTACAATTAAAATCTGGGAACAATCCAGGCCAGGCCTCCCAGAATGATCAGAGGACTGTGCATATCCTGTGGTCGGGGGAGGGGCTCCTCCGCTAGAAGGTGGTACCCCACCTCAGAAAGTGACAATCCGCTTCAGGTGCCCGCCCATGCCTCTTCAGTAGGAGGGCGCATTTCGAACTTCACCCAAGCATGGGAGGGAATCACCTCGGACAAATGGGTGATATCCACCGTGGTGGGCAGGTATTGTATCGAGCTCCTCTAATGACCCTGGAACCATCCTGCGTCCGAAAACTCACTCCACAGAAGACCAACGCATCCTCCTCGAGGAGATTGCCACTCTGCTCCAAAAGGACGCCATAGAAGTCGTCCCGGCCAACCAGGTAAACAAGGGTATTTATTCAACTTACTTCCTTATGCCAAAGAAATATCTAACAATGCGCCCAGTATTAGATTTACGCCCTGCAAACAAGTATGCCAAGCCACAAAATTTCTGAATGACTACGCTATAGGAAGTAATCCATCTGCTAAAGCGGGGGGACTACATGGCAACACTGGATATGAAAGATGCTTATTTTCATATTTCAATGTTCCCAGGCAACAGAAGATTCTTGTGTTTCAAGATAGCGAACCAGCACTACCAATTCAAGGTGTTGCCCTTCGGAATAGCATCTGCTCCAAGGGTATTCACAAAGGTACTGGCGGTGGTGGCAGCACACCTGCACAGGGAGGCAATCCTAGTGTACCCGTTACCTGGACAACTGGCTGATTACGGGAGAGACTCTCCTCATAAGCAGGCAGCACAATTCAAGAACCATCAGCCTTCTCTTTCAATTGGGCTTCTCTATAAATGAGAAATAAAATCAAGCCTAGTGCCAAGCACTTCAAAACAGTTTCTAGGAGCTGCCTTAAACACAGAGGAAGGGTTGGTCTTTCCATCAGAGGAAAGAGTAAAACATTTGTTGCTGCAAATACCATATTATAATGCCGGCCGCCAGATAAGGGTGCGCAAAGCTATGCGTTTAATAGGCATGATGGCATCTTGCATTTACCTGGGTCCTCAAGCGCGCCTGCATCCCATGCAGGAGTGGTTGGCGAAACAGTGGTCTTGGGCAAGTGGTCAGTGGGACGATCTAGTGGTAGTTTCGCCAACACTTGTACAAAATCCTTGCTGGTGGACAAGAGAAAATCTAACGAAAGGGAAACCTTTCTACGATCCAGAGGTACAGGCGGGTTGTCACGACAGATGCCGCACTGGCAGGGTGGGGGGCTCACTACCTTCACCACACAGTTTAGGGTCTGTGGTCTCACACTGTAGCTCAGAACCACATCAATCTGCTGGAACTTCTGGCATTATTCAAAGCCCTTTGAGCATTTGAAGCCCATTTAACAAACCTATCTGTCAAGATACTAACGGTAACACTACAGCAAGGTTTTATATCAACAAACAGCGGGGTACACGTTCTCCAAATCTGTCCAAACTTGCACAGCAAATTTGGAGGTGGGCACTCAAACGAGTTCCAGGGGAACTCAAGTCTCTAGCAGATTCGTTGAGCAGAGATCCACTACCAGAGGAACATGAGTGGCGTCTACACAAAGGAATCGTAGAACACCTCTTCGCTCAATGGGGTTTCCCAACTATAGACTTATTTGCCACAAGCGAAAAAAGTCAATGCCCAGACTTCGCTTCCAGGTTCCCCGAGCCAGGCTCCAAGGGGAACGAACGCCCTTTGGAGGGGCAGGTAAGGGAAATTTGCTTACGCTAGACCCCCCCATCCCCCAACACCTCTCATGAGCAAGGTAGTGAACAAGATACACAAGGAACCGAAGACGCTTATCCTAGTTGCTCCTATGTGGGCAAGACAACCTTGGTATACAAATCTGCGCAAACTGGCGATGTGCGATCCCATCAAACTCCTGTGCCAGTACAACCTACTCACCCAGCATGAGGGACTAACAGTGCACCCGCAGCCACGCTCAATGAACTTGGCAGCATGGCTGCTGAGGTCATAGACTTTGGACATATCAACCTGCCACAGAGATACATGGATATCTTGAAAAAATCAAGAAAACCAAACACTACGTACTGTCACTTTGACAAATGGAGGAAATTCGTAATTTGGTGCCAGGCTAAACAGATCAACCCCATAGAATGTATTCCATCCCACATTCTAACTTATATGCTCCATTTGCTAGATGCAGGGTTGGTGTTCTACTCCCTAAAACTCCACATGGCGGCTTTGTCAGCCTACACGACCTCTCATAATAAGGTCTCATTGTTGAAAGTACCAGTCATCAAAGCATTTATGGTAGGGGTAAAGAGACTCCACCCTCCAATTTCTAACCCGCTACCAGGTTGGGACCTCAATGTGTTACTCTCAAAGCTCATGGGACCCCCTTTCGAGCCTATGCACAAGTCTTGTCTCAAACACCTGACTTGTAAAACTGCGTTCTTAGTAGCTATCACTTCCATAAGAAGGGTTAGTGAAATCCAAGCATTGTCGGTGCAGGATCCTTTCTTTGTTGTACATGAAGACAAGCAGGTTTTACATACTCACCCCAGGTTCTCACCTAAATTCATCTCCAAATTTCATGTAAACCAGTCAATCGAGCTACCGGCTTTCTTCCAGGAACCCAACAGCTCTGCTGAGGTAAAACTCCACACACTAGATGTGAGTAGAGCGATCCTCTACTACGTAGACAAGACCAGACCACTAAGGAAAACAGATTAATTGTCTCCATAGCGCCAGGCAGAGAAGGTGACCGCATCTCTAAGAAAGCCATCTCTAGGTGGATAGTCAGATGTAGCCAACTGTGCGATTCCCTATCCGATAAAACACTGCCTTTTACGCCCAGTGCTCACTCCACAAGAGGTACTGGAGCCACTCTGGCTTTCATTGCAAATGTCCCCTTAGACAGTATTTGCAAGGCAGCAACCTGAAGCTCTATACATACTTTCACTCAGCACTACTGCATTGACAGCTATTCCAAGACAGATACCAAGTGCGACAAGCAGTTCTAAGACATTTATTCGCTCTTGAACCTTCTCACATCCCACCTCCTTCCACTGCTCGCTTATCTATGCACAGCATGTGGTCTAAGAAGATTCCACAAGCCTCAGAAGGGATACATTGTTCACCGTAATCGTATTTCTGATGCTTGTATCTGCTTAGATTCACATGTGACCCACCCTTCCTCCCCTCGGAGAGAAGGCGCATCGATGCTTATGAGCTTGTCTGAGATGTATCTGCTTGGATACAACTGTACTCCCGCTACCCCTCATGCTACCTCATGTCAGAAAAATGCAATCTGAGGGACCTACATACGTGAGGGATCATGGGTACAGTGGACGTCACACTAGGGATAGTATTACTGGCACGCCCTGTCGTCGTCCCTTTTCGAGTTTCGAAAACAACACTGTAATACTCTGCGGCTTCCACTAGATGTCAGCCTATGCACTGCATGTCAATCTAAGCAGCTACTAGCATAGCATCCGAAATATGATTACGGTGATATATATATCACAGCCACGGTAGTGGCTGTGTAGTTATGGTTAAGTTGCTAATCCCATAGGAAGAGCACTTTTTGGGTGGCTTACAACTTCGCTCTCCCTGGACGAATCCTCACCAAACATTCAAAACAAAAAGTATATGGCCCACTCTTAATTTTTTTTTTGTTTTGCAAAGTTTGGTGAGGTTTGGTCCAGGGTGGGGGGCAAAGTTATAGGGGGGTCCCAAAATGTCTTATTTACCATAGACTGAATGAGGAAAAAACTGTGTGCACGCCTACAGCTCAAACCGCTGGACGGATTTTCACCAAATTTGCGGCAGGAGTAGCGGTTTGGTCCCGAAAGCGTGCTTTTGTAAATTTGGTGAAAATCCATCCAGTAGTTTTTTTCTAAACAATCAAAAAGTAGGTCTCAAAAAATGAGTGATATCTAAGTCCGCTCCGCGGACAGGACACCGATTGGCTAATCGGCTCGCGTCATGTCTGCGGACATGTGACCTGTTCGCTGATTGGATGGTGAAGAGTGTGAAGTGCGTCAGATTGTTCCGATGCGCCCGCCATCTTGGATCCATCGACAGGATCCGAAGACCATAGGCCATGCACCCAAGACTTTAGGCCCTGGCCACAACCACTGCAGCATATCACACCCAGAGATCACACCCATAGAATCGAATATCTATCAAATATCTACAGTTTGTGTACTGTTTGATTTGTATAGTTTGTATGTGACGTTTTGGATACTTCATGTCATTAAGATTGTAGAGTTTGGTAACAAGCACTGCATTATAAGATATCCATGGAAGTAAACATTTTGTATTGTGGTGTATGGTTAGATGTTTGCTTCAATGGTTCTGTTATGCAGCAGTATTTATGCGTCCCATTAGCATATACTTACTGTTTGTTTTTGCTTATTGTGATTGGATATTTTTTTTCATGAGTTGGGTAACTGGAGCAGATATTCTTTTTCAATTTCTGTGATAAATGAAAAGATCATGTTAGTGTAGGTATTTTTTTTAAACAATTTTTATTGATTTTATTTCAACAAACCAAACTTGCAGTGCATATAGTAACATTTTGAATATACATCACATTGTCTGCGTCCACTGCGTCACCCATTCCCTCCCACCCTTCCGAGCCTACTCTCCCTCATGTTCTACTTCTACATCTTGCGGTGGGGATTTCTTTATGATGATTTCTGTTGGATCCCAATCACTTGACCCATCCCGTGTGGGCCCAAATAGTTCAGCGATTGTTTACAAGCTTTCGGCCTTCTCTCCCCCAGCACTGCTGACTTCCTGCCATACTGCAGTCTCAGCCTCTGCCCATTTCTGTAGGTCTTTCCACCATGCTTCTATTCTTGGTTTATGGCATGCCTTCCATCCCATAGCGTTTCTTCTCTTTGCAAGTACATACACCAGGTCTTTCAGTTTACTCACATGCTTGAGTTTACATGGTTTAGGAAACCCTCCTATCAAGCAAGCCCACACTGTATCTACCACTATCTTAATCCCTTTTTCTTCCAGCATATGTGTTATTTCTCCCCAAAATCTCTCTATTACTGGACATGACCAGAACATGTGTGCCATTCCGGCATTTTCCTTGTCACATTTGGGGCATGATTGTCGTCCTGCGTTTTTTAATTTGGCTATCCTCTGGGGTGTCATATACGCCCTGTGGGTTATGCATTATTGTATCTGTTTTAGTCTTGCATTTCGTCCGCAAATGGGAGGCGATTTCGAACAAATGTTTGTTGGATTCGATTCTTCTGACTATTCAAGAGCTCACTAAGAATGTTAAAGCTCTCAATGAAGAAATTGGGGAACTTGAAAAAGAACTTTGCACATTAGTTGGTAAGGACGAACTAGGGGCAATACTGGCAGATATTAATCAGAAATTAGAATCTTACAAGAGTGAAATTGAATCTAAAAAGGTGAGAAAATTCAGTAGAGATACTTAAGACTACGTAAACGGTGAAGTGTACACTTGGATGGATAAATATCCTACCCCATTCCAGAAGAAGCAACATCAGGGGAGTACATATAATACTTAAAGAACAGGCTCTGAAGACCTTATAGATAAACATAGCACATCAGGAGAAAGAATTACAATAGAACGACAAACAGAACCAACGACATCAGCGGGAAGAGAATCTACGGCAGCCCCAATTTTTTTAGGACGAGAGACAGGAAGAAGATAACGAGACGGGGGGTGGGAAAAGAAAAAAAATCGGAGTGGAGACCAGGGAGGCAAGACAGAAGAAAAATTAGTTGTAAATATATCAATCACGAATACTAACCAAAAACGAGGAGACGTTACTCCAGAAGGGCCTCAGTTTTGTACCCACACACAGTAAAACTATGTTTGAGACTAAGATTGACTTATTCAAATTGGTCAGGAAACTAAAATTGAAAGTGTTTTTGATGAACTTGAAACAACACAAACTAGAGAGCAAGATCTAGAAGAATTACAAGAGTGCAGAAAGAAAAGCAACTTCATGCCACCGATAAGTGTTCCATCTATAGACATTTTTCATAGACAAGTACTTAAAGATTTGAAAAAAGTTTCATTTAAACGACCAAAGTATGGAAATCTGAAACCTAATGAATTCAACTTACTCAAAGGTTTGTTTGGAGATGATGACATAACTATACGTCCGGCGGACAAAGGGAGAGCACTTGTCATTATTAACAGTCAGGATTACCATAACAAATATATGGACCAACTTAAGAGCACTGATGTATATTCAGAGCTGGATAATGACCCCACAAGTGAAATATTGAAGAACCTGGAAGAACATTTGCGGAAAGCAGAAGAACTAGGTTGGATAAGTGAAAAAACAAGATCTTTTCTTACCAATAAACATCCAAGAATACCGAACTTCTATACATTGCCGAAGATGCATAAAAATTTGACTAACCCACCAGGTAGACCCATAGTTTCAGGTGTGGATAGCTTACTACAACCACTAGGGCAATATATTGATCAATTTTTGCAGCCACTGATACAAAAAACAGATCCTTGTATCACTACTCATTTTCTGGAGAAATTGAGAAATAGCAAATACACAGCAAACTCGATTATGTTCACTGTTGATGTAAAAAGCCTTTATAAAGTCTATCCCACACAATCTAGGCATGGAAGCAATGGAATGGCTACTCCTTAAGGAAGGAGATCTAAAGGCAATCAAGGAATTTATTTTGGTATTACTACAATTTATCTTTTAAACTCTTATTTTCAATACAGAAATACATTTTTTATACAGACATCCGGTACAGCCATGGGGGCTATGCATTTGAAAAAGATTATGTTCTGGATCATGCTGTATGGAGGAATTACATTTCAATGTGGGTAAGGTTTATCAATAACATTTTTGGAATATGGGTTGGTACAGAGGAATCTCTTAATGATTTCTTTATATACCTTAACAATGTGGATCAGCGCATACAATTTACACATGAAACCTCGAGAACCCAAATACATTATTTGGATGTATCCATACAAATTCAAAACAGTTTCCTCACTAATATTTACAGGAAAGAGACAGACCGTAATAATCTACTCCACCGTCTCAGCTTTCATCAACCAAGCCTAATCAGGAATCTGCACTTTAGTCAGATGATGAGACTAAAACGGATTGTTAATGATCAAACGACATGTGAAACAAATTGAGAACATGGGCGAAAGATTTGAAGCAAGAGGGTACAAACCCTCTGAAATAGAGGCAGCAAAAGAACGCTTGAGGAAACCCCCGAATAGAGATACTAAGGAAGAAAAGAAAGAACCGAATGTAGTCTACGTTTCACGTTACTCAGTACAAAGCAACAGGATCAAAAATGTGATTAAGAAAAATTGGAGTACATTAACAAGTGACAAGAGAGTGGAACAGTTGTTTAAGAATTACCTACCTTTGCCTATAAAAGGAGTGCGAATTTAAGAGACAGATTGGTGAAAACAAGATCTGGAAAGAGATTACCAGAGACGACAAGAAAAGGGACATATCCATGCCTACATTGTAGTAATTGTAACTTTATAACTAAAAGACACCGTAGATCACCCCCGTACGGGTGAAAAGATTAAACTAAAAGGATATGCGACATGTGATGCACCAAACATAATTTATGGAATCAAATGCCCATGTGGCATTTACTATGTAGGTCAATCGAAAAGACCAGGAAAACTATGATGGAACGAGCACAGATCATGTATTCGGAATAATAATGTGAATTCAGTGGTGGCGAGACATTGGAATTCAATGAAACACAACATCAGCCAGATGAGGATACAAGTTCTTGAAGTCCTCAAACAACATAATACACATGAAGTCTTGGGAGGGGGGAGGTTGAATCAACGAGAGTCGTTTTGGATAGATCGACTTGACTCCCTGAAACCAGGGGGTATAAATGAGGAGTTGAAGTTGATGTGTTTTCTGTGATTCTCAGAATGAATAGATTGATGAAGAGTTTGCAGGAAATTGGGCATTGGGTAAGCCCAGAATGTCACCACCAGAGGGTCCACGATATGTCCCGCAGGGAATCAACCCCCTGTGGGACGCAAGGCGGTGGTCACACTGCCAACAAGTGGATTTTCTTTAATGAATAATTCAGATATGAATACGAATGCATATATATGTGTGAACGATCTAATGTGGTATAAGATTTTTTATATGATTTTTATATGTGGACTATGGTGAGTTTCAGTGCCAACAAGGCTCAAGGCTATGACAAGCATGCAGATATAACACTTTTTATGAGAAGTGAAATCGTAAAGAGGAAAATTAAATGGGATAATGAAAAAACAGTTCCTTTAATTATTTGAGTATGGTATTGAAGAGGGTAAAAATCGGTGTATGAATGCAGATCACTCTATAAATGACACAACAGTATGCAAGTAAAAAAGTGCTGCAATATTGACAGAGCAATAAGGTAGACACTATATACATACTTTTATTGGGAATCAAGAAGAGTAACACTACATTCGGGATTCAGACGCATGCGCGGGACCCCGAAAGTGTAGTGTGTACAACACGCGCATGTGCGACAAACACATAACTGGGGAGACATATTAATTCCCTAAATATCTTTGTTCCTCATAAGAGCAGGCATTAAGTAATGCATACGCGATTACTCTAGACAAACATGCAAGTTGAATGAGCATAACGGAGAAACGATGATCCCCAGGAACGGAACAGAACATTGTGCGCATGCGCGAAAGAGATTAACGTTTATAAACGCTAACGTAGACTGCGGCAGCTCCTTTTGAGCAGCCAGCGCGTCGCCACAGCACAGCCAGTGTGAGTTAAGGTAGAGATCGAGGGGGATGAAGATACCAATATGTGTTACAGAAGGGGAGAAACAAGAACATGTGGGGATGTGAACTTGAACATGAATGTTTAATTTACAGGACATACGTGCTGCTCAGAAATACTACAGAGGTGAACATATACTCTGGGGGATATAAGATAAACAGGTAGAGATTTAAAACTGTACATTTAAAACATTTAAAATAACAGTTAATGATGACAATGCTCTACAATGAATTCTTTTGTGTTTTGTTTTTTTGCTCTGAATCTCATTTTGGATTACAACTATAATCTGGTATGTGTAATGTATATTACTTTTTCTTTGCGGATTTCATTCAATGATGGTCCATTGGAAATGAATAACAATGTTATGGTGGTGGGATTGTCACTGATTGATAAATAGTAGTGTTAGCCCTGATGATGGACGGAGGTCCGAAATGCATTGGCTATAATTTTGTGACACTGACTGGTCAGGAATAAATAATGATACTCGAAAAAACCATATAAAGAATTGTGGATTGATGATTGAGAATATAACTACAAAAGAGAGAACTAATTACTTATAATATTGGTTGAAGCCCGGAAAGGGTCTTGAGAGGACGCTCATCCAGGGATGGAAGTTGTCTGTTTCTTCTTTGTGGATCTTGCTAGAACCTGATACCTAGGCTAAAGGGTGAGCTCCCCCCAAAAAACCGTGAAACAACGAATGTAACTGTGGAATTCTTCTTGAAAATTAAAGCGGTGCCCACTCTACCCGCTACTATTGTAGTCTTGCATTTCTTGACACTTTCCTGTGGTACCCTTGGGCTTTTCCCACATCCCATCACTCATTGGGGCACCCACTTAATCTTGCCAGTCCTGTCTCAGTTGTACCACTTCCTTCCCCACTTTAGACATCATCAATTCTAGATATCTCATGTCCCCCTTCCGCTATGTCATATTTTGTGTCTATGGAGGCATCCGGTTCATCTTCTTACATCGGACCATGTCTCTTTGATTCGCTGCACCATTCTATGATATGTGATATACTGCCCCGTGTGTAACCCTGTTTCCTCCACCAGCCCCTCAAAATCCCTTATACTCCCCTCTTGCCACACTGTTGCTATCCCCACCAGTTCCCAGTTTTTCCTGATCATCAGTCTTAATGGTGTTTCTCTTCCCGCCAGCGCGACCAATGGCACTTGCAGGGAACACGGGGATAGTTTCCCCATTATCTAACAGGCTCTATGCCATATCTCCCACCCAAGTATCGTCATCTTTGGGCGTCCTTCAATATCCGATCTGGGCAACTGTTGTGAAGTGCTTGTTGGTGAATGTCGTGTTGTGGTGTCATTGGAAAAGGAGATGTGTTGTGAAGTGCTTGCTTGTGAATGAGAGACCCTGTGATGTCATGTGGAATGTTGATGTGTGAATGCTGTATGAGTGTTCTACCTGAGGTCAGTTAAGTCTGGGTGATGGGATCCAGTGGTTATCCTTATAGGTAGCTTAATTTAACTATTTAATAAAGTATATGTAAGAAGCCCAAGAAGACCCCTGAAGTTAAATTATTACACTTCTTATATATTTGTACTATCACACATCTGGTATATTTGCACTTCATACCAACCTTCAACACTGGTGACCCACTTCTAAAATAGGACATTTTGAATTTCAATATCTTATTACAGTAAAATCTGCAAATCTATGAATCTCAAAGTCCATGCCGACTTCATGCAGCCTACTTTTGCTTTATGCGCATACCTCTAAACTTCTACAAGTCCATGTTGCACTAGAAAACATAACCCTGATATGCCTCAAAAAGTTACTTGTAGCCCACTCAGGCTCTCTTTCTTGCAACTCCAGGCATGCATCATGCACCTCCAACTTTCTCACTTAAGTGACTGTATTCTATAAAGTACATAAAAGTCCATTTATAGCTGCAAAACCTCAAAAGGTTAGGCTTCAATCGGTAACTTTTAAACTCCAATACTTTTAGACCACATATGCATATTCTCACTATCATTTGCATCCTCATAAGAATACAGCATCTTCTTGCATTAACATAGCCTTAATAATGTGACTCTACTGAAATACAAATCATCCGTAAAAGTTCATAACTTTAAAGGATACATGCATATGATGACGCTTCATATAATGGCGTTCCTTCATGCCCATCACTTTTTAGTCTGGCCTGAGAAAGTTTGGGGAAGTTATACTGCACCAAATCCCCCAAAGTCATGTGGTTTCACTTCGCTCTATAGCGCTTCTGCCAAAACAAAACAATCATTTATCATTGCCCAAAGGTCCTTCCCACTAATTTCTTCCTCCCTTCACTATGGGAACTTCCCTGGGCTCAACATTGCAGTGACTTCTTCACACCAATGGTTACCACGCTGCATCTGCTTTCCCAAATCTTCATTTTGGGGACCTTCTTCCTCACTTTAGTTCTCCATTCACTTTGCTTCTACTTCTGTCCTTTGAAGCCTGCTTCTGCTTCAAAATATCACAGTGCAGGTGCTTATCTTCATCATGCTGCACCCTGGGGACCATGCTGGGGCCTTCTCCACTTTACAACCCCCTGGACACTGCCCTTTGGAGCCTGCTTCTGCTACAAAATATCACAGTGCAGGTGCCTCTCTTCATAACACTGCACCCTGCCTCTGCTTCACACTTCCCACATTTGGGGCCTGCTTCGCTATTGGGGCTTCACTTCCCCAGTCACTTTGCTGCAGCTTCTACTTCAAGCTTCAACACTTCTCCTTGGGGCCTGCTTTACTATTTGGGGCATCACTTCAAGACTTAACCCCTATGCTTCTGCGCTGGGCTGCCCCTTCCTCTTTACTTGTGCCCTGGGCCTGCGCTTGGGCTTTCTTTACTTCTCAACCCCTTTGCTTCTGCGCTGCCCCTTCCTCTTTACTTGTGCCCTACTTGTTGGTGAATGTTGTGTTGTAATTGGAAAAGGTGTGTTGTGAAGTGCTTGCTTGTGAATGAGAGACCCTGTGATGTCATGTGGAATGTTGATGTTTGAATGCTTTGAGTGTTCTACCTGAGGTCAGTTAAGCCTGGGTGATGGGATCCAGTGGTTATCCTTATAGGTAGCTTAATGTAACTATTTAATAAAGTATATGTAAGAAGCCCAAGAAGACCCCTGAAGTTACATTATTACAGCAACCACATCATTTCTTTTAGGAAGAATGGAGCACAGTCCGATCGGAACAGCCTGGAATCTGAGGTTGGTTCAGAGAGCCACTTAGCTACATATTGCAGCTGACTTGCTATGTAGTAAATTTCGTAGTTTGGCAGTTTTATACCCCCTTTCTCATGTGGGTTTTGTAGCTTCCAAAGGGCCTCCCTGTTCCTTGTCCCATGCAGGAGGAATTCCCTGCATATGCAATTTATCCTGGCAAAAAATCGCCTAGATATCAAATATGGGATGTTCCCAAAATAGTGCAACAGTCTTGGCAGGACCACCATTTTAAGCATTGCCCCTCGTCCCATCATCGCTAAAGGGAGATCCACCCAGAATGTAATACTATTTTCAATATTTTTGATAGCTCTCTGTGTTGTATTGATGCTCTGCTTCCACCGTGTGATAGGTCTATCCCAAGATACCGGAACTTGCTGATCCCCCCCTCCCACAACCTGCCCCCCCCCCCATGGTATTTGCAAAACTGGTAACTGCTCTAATGGGATCCCTTTATAGGACATATTGGAGGTTTTCTTCCGGGTACCATAGGTGCAACAGCATATCATCTGCGTGCAAGGAAATTAAATGCGGTTCCCCTTTTATGGTGATGCCTATTATATCATACTGTTGCCTTGGGTATATAGCCAGAGGCTCCTGGGCCAAAATGTACATCATAGGGGACCACGGGCATCCCTGCCTAGTGCCTCTGAGTTGCCACCTCTCTGATACTACCGCTCCTGTTTTAACCCTAGCTAGCGGCGTGCTATATAATAATTTGGCCCATTTGAGATATCCAGGTCCTATTCCATAGTTAGTAAGGGCCGCCATCAGCCATGGCCACTTGACAGAGTGAAAGGCCTTTATTGCGTCCAGCGATACTATTGCCATTTCACCCATATCTTCGTTTGCGTGTTCAATGACTCGGGGTCGTCTGAGATTGTTAAGCCAGTCTGGTCGGGGTGTATTAATTTATCAATGATCCTTCTCATTCTGTTTGCCAGGACCGCTGTTGGTATTTTACTATCCTGATTCAATATTGACAGGGGTCTATATGAGCCACAATCATAACCAGGCTTGTTTGGTTTGGGAAGTGGTATTATCGCCTCTCTTAGGGACTCTGGTAGTCTTCCCACTTCGTATCCTTCGTTTAGCATCTCTAAAAGCGGGGGGGGAGCACCTCATTCTTGTAAAATTCACTAGGGAGTCCGTCAGCCCCCCGGGGTCTTGCTGGTGGGTAGCTGCACCAATACCTCTTCCAGTTCCTCTAGAGTGATCGGAGCATCCAGCTCCTCTCACTCTTCTGCGCTGATCTGCGGCAATCCAATGTCCTCCAGTGTTTCTCTTATTTCCTTGTGATAGTATAGGTATTTTATAAAGACTTAATACATTGCAAAATAGACATTTCAGCTTTTTTTTCCACCCTCATATTTAGTAGTTTACAAACCAGTGTACTGTGCAATTTGCTCAGGTTCTGTTTTTTAAATCATTGGGTCTGTGGGGAAAACAAATCCATGTTGGATTAAAAGAAAACTTATTTTGTTATGCTACAGTCTATTTGTTTGTTTTGAGTGTTCACTTGTTGTTTCTGGCTAATGTTCTAGCTGTTGAGTTGTTGCAGATTGTTACATACCTGTTAAATTTTAACTGGTTATATTTTTTTATTTATCTTCTCAAGTTGCTGATCTGTTGGGTTGTTGCAGACTTTTGGAGCAGTTAGATACATGTTGGCATATTCTAACTGTTTATTTCTTATAATTTACTGGTATTGATTTATCTGTTTGGTTGTAATAGAATCTTGGGGCAGTTAGATATATGTTGGCGTATTCTAACTGTTTATAGTTTTCTAATTGAAGTTTTGTTAATGTTTGAGCACAGATTAGTTATTACATTTTGGTTTGTGTTTGTAAGATTTGCTGGTAATCTCTGCTTTAAAGTAATGGTACTATCATTACATTAAAACCATCCACATTTCTTTTTTATATATGCAGTGTAGTGACCTGTATTGGTTGTGGCTCCTGCGTGGTAAATTATACCTATTGTTGTGAAGGTTTTCTTACCAAGTGATACTTGACCATGTGTGAATCCAGTCAGCTTGCAGTTGATTTTGGTACCATCTGCATTGTAATGTAGAAGCATTAGTATTACGTATTTACTATGTGTTTATATTAGTAAGGTGGATCGATTATCTGACTTGCAGGTAGTACATAATCTACCATGGTTTGCATTTTGTACAAGTTACTGAAATGGAACAGATTCACAATTAGGTATGGATACATACGCGAAGCGCTCATTAGGGATTTGTTTCTGTACCACATTGTTGCAGAGTGCATGTATGTTTCCACAGGTATGTTTTTTGTTTTCCACTACTTGTAGTAAGTACATTAGAAATTCTTGTGGATCTTCTTGAGTTTATAGTGAATTTCACCATTCCCGCACAGTCGAATTCTTGTCATATTCCATGAACACTATAGGTGTTGTCAGGATTGTTGGTTGCGTTTCATTGAAGGACTAACATTTGCAAACACAATTGGTCTGTACTGTGTAAGTAAATGTTGTCAACAATTGGTGGCAATTGAAATAGAATATTGATTGCTACATTTGCGTAGCAATTTACACCATTTATATTTGAAAATTTGAATGGACCAGATAGTTCTGTGTCCAAGTCATTTTTTCGGAGTGTGTGTTGCTTCTTTGAAGAAGTACCCGAGTTACTTTGAGTAATAGATTATTCTTTGGTTGTGGTAATTGATGAAGTATTAGCTTCTTTTACTCACTTTGGAGGATTTGCAGTGAGATCCTGTTGCATTTCTGTTTGAATTAGTATTCATTACAACATTTTCCTTTTTGTGGAACAGGATATTTTTTAGATGGGGGTGTATAGTGAATGTAGTCTATTGTATTCTAAAATGCAAGGAATATCAGTGTTTACTGTACTTGCATCAAAGTTGATTAGAAATAGACGTCAAGTGTACGTAAGCATGATAGTGCTACGTAGCTCAGGCCTTCTTTAAAGACTGTGTTCCCAATATCTATGAATGCTTTATCTAGGGTAAGACCTTGTTATTTGGGAATGGTGACTGCGTATGCTAGAGGTAGAGAAAATTGTTCTCTGCGTACATACATGTCTTTGAAAAGAAGGAATTGAGCTGTTGAGCGCCCTATCCTTTTTACTTCTGAAAGTTTGTCAAAGGGAATATTGACAAACTGTTGTCACGTGGGTATGTTTGAAAGCCAACAACTGTACTCAGTGCTCCATTAACTAGTCCTTGCTCCACGTCAAGGTTACGTTTAAGCATTACTGTGCAGTTTAAGGATAATTTTAATATTTTCTCCAAACCAGCTGTATTGAAGACGGAATTTTCTAAGGTATTTAGTCTTGTTGTGGCTTGTTGACACATGGGTAGTGTCATACCATGTACGTCCAGTTTGTCTGTGGAGCACATTTCAATTATTGCATTTATTTTTTCAACATTGTGTCATTGAATTTGGAACAGCTTGCAAGAGTTGTTATTAAGGAAATACAATTGACATTTTTGTGTGCTAATTCCATGACATCAGTAGCACATGAGTTATGGCCATAAAGTGCATGGATGTGCCAGGTTTTTAATATTGCTTGTGCTTCTTGAGCTATTACACCAACTCTAATACTTTTAAAAATGTTGGCGTAAGTGAGGTCTGCAGATTGGTGCATGTTTTCTGTTCTCTGTATTGGAAATGTTGCCAAAGGTTGACATTTCCTATGCTGCCAACAGTTTTACGGCAGAGTTTTTGTCCTAAGGTTTTAAAAATAGGTTCACCTTTCACTGGTGTCAATTGAAGATCTCCGAAAACAACGTTTTCCTCCAAAGAGCTCTTCCTAGTTTGTTTTAAGTACTGCTTGCTATCTGAGGTGAATCAAAGCCAACATTAGGTTGGAGACCTTGCTCCCTTCATCTATTAGTAGCATTTTCATTTGTTGTAACACTCTGCATAGTTCCGTTGCAGCTTCTAGTAGTAATCGGTGTAAAGTGACACCACCTATGTTGTAGGCAGCTAAACCTGTGGGGGCAGTTACAAAAGCTGACAGTTTGTTTGTCAATTGTTGAAGGAACTGTCACGACCCTCAGCCCTGACCCCCACTGGCAAGCCCACAAGCCAGGTGGAATCAGGGCTCGGATCTTTAATAAGGCCAGACTTCCACTTTTCAAGCCCTCTTGGGGCCAGTACTGGCGCCTTTGGCGCCAGGCTCATCAGTTGGGAGAGGCATCTGCTTAAGGGACTACTTTATTAAGGCTTTCAGCCAACATGGAGGCATCCACATAGCTGGGTTCCTAGAACCAAGCTATGCGGTCTAGTGGCCTAGGGACTACTTTACCTGGACTACTTTACAGTGGCTATTTAAACCACACCCGAACAGGAACACACGCTTCGCGTTACTTCGCTTCTAGCAACGTGACGTTCACCGTGTCCAGCTTCTCGCGAACCCGACGAATTCCAGACCTGCAGAAAAAACAAGGAAACATCGTTAGCAGCAGAATCTTACCTGCAATCTTCATCCATCTCTACTCACAGCTCCTGGGCATCTCTGTTGGAGGAGTTTGCTGCCCCGATCGAGGGACCTGAGAGAAGGAGAAAGACATTATTAACAGAGGTACTAGAGACATTACAACCATAAAAGCGCTTAAAGACTTACCTGGCTGGTTACTCCTCGACCGGCACTGCTCCGGAAACCCCATCTGCACTGGGTACTCTCCGCGACCTACGAAAAGGGAAAAACACAGGTCAGTGAGGACAAGGCATCGCTGCGCTACGCAAAGCGCCTCCTTAGCGCATCATAGCGCTATAGCGCGCCATCATCTCCCGGTGAGAACCAGCACATCCCGTTCTTCGAGTGGACACTCCACGGCCCTAGAGGAGATAAAGAGACATTAGAACAGACAAAAGGCATGCAAGAAATATGCCATTAATTGCAATAAGACCTACCTGAAAGACACTACAAGGGCCGCAGTCAGTGAAGTAACTGGACCGCCAGCGCCCACAAAAGCCAATGCGCCCCTGCCCCGAGAGCAGGACAGAGAGCCCACCGATTCCGGCAACCAGGTGAGAAGAGAACCTGGAGGGGCTGGAAATATAAGGAGGTGGGGGATTTAACTGCTTACCTTGGTCGCCCAATCCTGACATGGTCTTCATTTTCCAGGCAGAATTCCCTTGACACCGAGACAACAGGGGAACCATCAGGAAGGGCATCAGCGACCAGCTGGCTGGGTGGCGTCCCCGTGGATACCAGGTGGATACAGGAACTTGCTGATGATTTTGATTAAGAATGTTTTGCCTGAACCAGCTTCACCACTGATGTATAGTAGTATAGGCTTGTAATTTTGGCAGGTACATTTTTTATTTTCATGTTCTACACCATGTGCAATTTGTTTTGTTACTTCTTGAAAAATGGTACACTGCTCTTTGTTCAATTCTTTGTTCAATTTTGATTGTAGTACAGTTAAGTCTTCTGTATCTTCATAGTGACACATGGTGTTCTCTACTTCTGTCATAGCTAATTCTGCCTCATTTGCTATTAGTGGCTGTCCCAGTGGTTCTTGGCTGCCTTTTACAGAAGGTTGACTACTGTCGGGAGTGTCCTGATCTAGTTGGGCCTGGAGTTCTTCTTCGTGTTGCTGTTCATTGTGCAACATTGTTTTATACTGTGTAAAGTTTACATCGGTGATAGTGCTTTCATTTGCTTTGAAAGCGTCTTCATAGGAGTCAGTTTTCTAGTATCTCCTTTTCTCCATGGTTTAAAAAGTTGTAGCAGGGACATCTAATATAGTTTTTTATGTTGAGGAGTTTTTAATGACAATTTGATATGATTAAGCTTTGTTTGGTAAGTTTCACTAAGCTGCCTTTGCAATTTGTCACTGTATATCTACCTTTTTTTTCATCGGGTTTTATATTATTTTTGTATGTGAAGTTTTGGGCTATGTGGTATAGACACATGGTTTCCAAAGTGGTACTCCTGTTTGGGTAGTATGTGCCTAGTAAATAGTTTTTCAAAATGTCTTGGCTGTTAGGATCTTTTTTGGTTATTGTTTGTCGTATGATTTGAGAACTCTTTTTCTAGATTTAGCAAGACCAAGACTTAGCCATACTATATTTTCAGATTTTCCATACAAAGCAGTACCGGTTAAATGATCTGCAGCTTCATAGGAGCCACATTCTCATTTTTATGCCTAAGCTGTACAATTTCTGAGTGTTTTATCCGATGATGGGTCATTCCAGAGGTCTTGAAGTTTTTTCTGCTTTTAAGTAGGCTGTAACATATCGTGCAACTGCAGTGGAATTGTCTGGAATGTACTGCACATCTATGTTTGCATTCCATAAGAGGGCAATGATTGCATTGTAGTCAGATATATTTTGCTCCTTCTGTTCTTTTTATGTAATATCTGTGCTTAGGTGATTTACCTTTAACACTGTCATACTGAAGACATGAAGTTGTTCACTTCACCTGTTTCTGTAACTGGTCTAGGGAAACCAAAGTGGCATTTGGTGTCGTATTTCCCTTTGTTTTTGTATTTGCCACGACAATATTTGCCACATTTGTATCTTTGAAATTGTACAATTTGTTCATGAAGATCACTATTTGTTGCTTCTGATGGAATTTCACAAGTGACATATTTTTCGATAAACTTGAAAACCGTGGCATCACTGTCTTGACCAAATTTAGGAGCATCTTTAATCCATAAAAACATGTGGATATGTGGTGCTCGTCTGGCTTGGTATTCTTTTCTCCAAAAGAAGTGTTGCACTACTCCGAGGGGAGGAACAGTTTTATTACAAATAAAGTGTAGCATAGCAATGAAACGATGATGGAAATATCATGAAACATTAACAAGATCTAGAGAGCAAAGTTCTCCAGGTGTTAGTGTATCTGTTTGTTTTAGTTTGATATGCGTAGGAAATCATGTACATCTTCCCATGCATTTTCTGCACAACTTAATGTAACAAACCAAGTGGATGGGCCAAGGTTTCTTATCATACAACGTACATCTCGGTGACGTCAGAACCAGTACTCTTTCGTACCACGCATGTTTGATAACAGATTTGTAATGCTTGATTGTAAAACCTCATCTTTTTCTTGCACTTTTTGTATTAATTGCATAGCTGACATATTTTGAAAGTGGGTTCCTGATTTCAATGTGTGTGCAAATCCGTAACATAGTGTTGCTAGCTCACTTTCAAAGAGTAGGTGGAATATGTATTACCAGATTTAGCCAAAATGTGGATCTTCAGAATACATTCGTAACAAGCAGTATTCTGATGTTATCTGAATAGGTCTATCATCGTATCTTCCTCCTTTGCCAGTAGGAAAGAGTAGAGGAAAAGCACATGCTTCTATACTTTTTTCCCATATGCTGATTGGTGATCCTTTGGTTTGTTGCATTTGGTACATTTCTAGTGCATCATCTATGGTGTCATTCGAGTGTAATGGATGAATTGTATAATGGTCAAAAATATTGGATACTGTAGCAGGATCTAAAAGTTCAAATTTACCAGTTTCTGGTCACTCTAAGTTGTTTCCCTTACGTTTTCTTCAATATTTATTTCTTTGTAGTATTCATTATTGTCTTTTAGATATTGCAAGGCCTAACTTTATGTAAGTCTACAAGTTGTTGCCAAATGTTTTTGTCTTTTGTAGGTACACCATTTACTAAGGAAATTAAAGATTGCTCTATTGGACGTTGCACCCCCAGAGTGTGCACATTTTCTTTCAGATCTAATGGTAAATAAACTACTTTGCCACAAATGCCTTTCACCAATTCAGAGGGAGGTAATTTTGCTGTTTTTGGTTGAAGGCGTATTATTGCTTGAAATGGGTGCACTGTTTGAATTATGATGCTCTCATATAAATTGAGTTGTTGCAGGGGTTTTGGTAGTGGGAATAATTCCAAGTTATTTGTGATAGCACGTGAAGGAGCTTGGTTGTTAAGTTTTGTAGTGCAGTAACTGCAAAGTATTAAGGGGTCAGTTATTTCGTATTTGTGTTCTGCTATAAGGTAGAGAGCTAATTCAAACCATTTGGAATCTTCATTGTCTTCTATTTTGTATATTACGTCTACAGTTTTTGTGTTATTTTTATAAAAAGTTCTGCGGCAACACACACACATGGTTTTGTACTTTAGCGGATGTACTTTTAAATGTTTGTATTTTTTTTTGTATGTTTAGTAGAAGGTTGCCATGTGTAGAATTGTTGCTAGTCTATTGTAAAGCTATTGCATTTTGTAAGTGGCTTTCACTTCCAAAATATTTTTTCTGGGTATGGTCGATTTCTTCGAGTAGGTCTTTGGGTGTACCATGTAGAAGATTGTGATTTAAAGTGGCTAGTGGCTAAATTGGCTAGTGCTAAAGCAGGACATTTAACATAGTACAGTTTATAGACTAGATTTATTATAGTTGAATGATGTGTTTATATAATTTTGATATGATGCAAGGTGCTTTTGCAAATAGGTCCTGAAATGCAGGCTAATGAATGTCCTTGTAGTCCTGTGTATTTGCGCACTGGTCAGGTATCCATATTCTGCAGCAGTTTCATTTTCATTTTGTCTTTGCCTTTCACATACCGATTGAGGAACTGGCGTGAAGATTTGAAAGATTTTTTGGGAATGTTGCACATTGAAGTGCATGGCGATTTGTATAGTGGACGTTCTGGTTCAGTCGAATGGAGAGGTAATTCTGAGTTTTCTGGGGATATTTTTGTAAGCAGCATTATTTGTTGCATTATGGTATTAAGTTTTTCATAACCTCGTCCACTGCTGTGTATGGCAATTGTTTCATTTGCTTTTGTTTGTATGCTTCATCAAAATATCGTTCTGTGTTTGTGGTGTGACTCCATTCACCTCCACAGATATTTAAGAAGTTTATTGAGAAGTCTTTTTTTGGAATTTAGTAGTTAGTTTTGTTAGTGGTTTCATTCTGTTTAACACTAAAATAACTTTCTTTTGAGAAGGATTGCACGGTCTATCAAAGCTTCTAAGATTAATTTTCTACAGTAGGTTTTAAGGGTTGTGCATGATGTGTCTCCTGTTTTTTTAAGATTTGGAAAGGACTCTGTGGCAGAACATTTTTGCTAAAATACTTTTTTTGGTATGGTTACTTGCTAGTAACTCAAGATTTATAGGAGCAGTAGTGGTAGCTGAATTCTTGTTAATCATTTTCTGTTTTGTTTTACATTTTGATAGAGGAGGCAAGGTTTCTGTACTGGAAGCTTGTTTTGGTTCGCTAAATGACTATTAGCTTTTTTGTTTGAACTTTTTGTACAAACTCTGCTAGAGATGGATGCTTATTTTGGACACTTATTTTCATTTGCTCTATTTCTGCGTTGCTTTCTATGAACTTGCTTTTTGGTAGGCATTCTTTGGGGTCTGTTGAAAAAAGAAGGAATGGGTTGGGCCATTCTGCAATGTATGTGTGCTCTGTGCATGAGTGTCTGAGTATGATGGTAAAGATGTATGTGGTGGTGTGTGCATTGGGCAGCTACAATTAGTTGGGAAGGCTATTCTATTTGTGTGTTACTATACTGCGGTGCAGATGACAGTAGAAACTGAGCTAGTGGTGAGGAGAAGCACTAATAGTAAATGTAATGGTATAACATTAAAACAGTTCTTTGTTTTGTAGTACAAACATTCTAGGGGTTGAGTTATGATGTTTGTGTTCCAAAAAACGGGGATTTGTGTGCCATTCTGCCTGCTAATCCCTGTTTAATAAATGGGGATTTGTGGGCAGAATGGTTCAGAAATCTGTTTTTTTTGGTGCGCAAATTACATGAATGAACTACAGTGTGTTTGAGTAACAATACGAATATTGTTGTACTTACTCTTTTTTGTGGAATGAGAAGGTTTCTTCAGATATGCTTGTAGTTCAGATGCTGCTGATTTTCAGTAGCATGCTCTTCACTGCAATTGTAAAAGTAAGAAGTTAGTCATTTTGTGCGTTTATGTTAATTTAGATGTTGATTTTTGTTTTTGTAGTAGTATTCTTGTTTGTCTGAACATAGTATATGCATGCATTTCATTTGACGATGTGCAGCCTTTATATTTTATTTACAATGTTAGATCAACATGCTTTGCAAATGAGTAGAATTTTAAGTGTATGAAATTCACCTGGTTTTTTAAAGCTGTGTTGTAGATAGCAGACTGGTTTGGAAGTGACAGTTGATTATAGTAGATGGGGGGAAACATTGCAATAAGTTCATTTTATAGGTTATGTAGGTTTAGTGGCATAACTGTTTATATGTATTCATAAGAGTTGTACATGTACTGTGAATAAAATATGCATACCTGTAGTTTTTTTTCATGCATGTGGATATGCATGCAGCTATAAGTAGACATCCTGGAGACTTGTAGGGTAGTTTTTGTAGTAGGTGCTTTCCAATGATATGAGACTTGTACTCAGAGTGAGCAACAGTACATTTAAAGTGCAGAACTCTGATGGAGTTAGATGTAGAGGTCTTGGATGTGATTGGTGGATGGTTGTGACTGCTTGGCTGTATCCAATGAGGGAATGGCACCGAGAGTGATGTGAAAAGGGTAGAAGGACTAGCTAAGAGTTACGTGCTTCGCGGACACCGCAGCTGTCCGCAGTCAGTGCGTGCCACATCTGGGGTTTTCCAGCAAACCCAGCATGGAAAGGGGAATGTAGGGACCAGCCAATCGGATGTTGAGGTTGTGGATTTGTGTTGAAAGACTGTGTAGTGAAGATGGCAGAGGGGGAGAAAGTCAGGGTGTTGGAGCTTGGAGATATGTTTGTGCATGTTTTACAGCAGTATGCTCAATGCAGGCATGTGGCAAACAATTTCGATGTTAAAGGAGTGGAGGTGGTGTGGAGCACTGTGCCTGATTCCAATGTACAGGGAATTGTACAAGTTTGTGAAGATATGGGCAGGATGAACAGTCCACATCTGGTAGTTTTGCCTATGGTGCTTTCCATTTGGGCTACGTCAGTGCCCCTACTTTGTTAGCAGATTTGGAACACTTGGTTCAAGCAGTAATGAACATCCTTCCAAATGCCAAGTAATTTTTTCTGGATTACTACCTAGGGCAATATGGACAATATTTCTGTTTTTTGTCCTCGGCAAAACCTTGGTAGGTATGCAATCAACCGAGGCATGTGTGCTTTCATGCTTAGAGCTTGTATGTTTTTCTGTAATAATGAGAATATTGATTACAGTAATGCTGTTTATTTTATAGAAGATGGCATTTGCTTATCTTTTTTGGGAAATGCTATACTGTTTTGGACAATAAGGGTTGCTTTGGAGAAGGGTATTTGAAAATTTTAGTAGTAAAGTAAGAAGAAAACCACGCCAAAAAATACAAAATAACGGGCGTCTGTCAAGCATCTGCAAAAAAAAAACAAAAACAGCTCTTTTCAGAGCCAACCTCAAAGGGGAAATGGGGCACAGTATTTAAATTTCGGAGGTTTGTGGAATCTGCTTAGATCACATGATGTGCATAGGCCGACATCTAGTGGAAGCTGCAGAGTATTAGTTTGTTTTTCGAAACTCAAAAATGGGCGTCGAGCTAGGGCGTGCCAGTAATGCTATCCCTAGTGTGACATCCACTGTACCCATGATCCCTCATGCGTGTAGGACCCTCAGATTGTTTTTTTTCCGCCATACTTGTCAGAAGCATAGTTGCGGAGTTCCCTGGCTTTCACCCATTTTGTCATAATTGATCTAAAATTCCCCATTCTTTAAATCCCACGTCGAGATCTGAAGATCGACGCCGGTCTGAAGAACGAACAGCCGTCGAGACTGCACTACGGATTTGGGCCTCGGAAGGCTTCTTGACTCGACCCGGGCCTCATAAGGCCTCTGGCCTCGGCCCTGCAAGTAGGGAGAGTGTGGGGTGGACACACACTCACACTCGTTTATTTCCTATATATACTCGCCCGCTGCCATAAAATAACATATGGAGAGTATTCCATTTAAATTCTGCCCCAAGTGCAACCGTAAGTTTCCTTGGGTAGATAAGCACAACACTTGTAACCGCTGTCTGCCTAAGGATCACCCCATGCTACTTGCAGAGCGGGTAATCTCTTCAAAGCTAGAACACTAAAGGGCCGCTCCACTGAACGTTGGGCCCATTACTCCAGGCAGCTCGAGGCCATGGAGGCAGTGGGTTCCTTCAGTGATGGCAGCAACACCGACGTTTCGGACGGCGAGGGCACAGGGGCATCGAAAGACACCCAAGCGCAAGTCCCCGGCCTCGGAGGACTGTCCGGCGGGGCAGTTATGGGGACTACACCCAGCGACACTAGTGGTACCCACACTACTGCACCTAAGCACACTAAACCCAGCCGGGACTTGACACATGTGTTGAGTCACCGGAAAAAGGAGGCACAAGGAGAGCGGTCCACAGAATCTGTCCCCTCTGGGCATTCGAGGTCTAGATCGCTGCACGACACAAGGCAACCATCCTCGATTGCCAAGAGTGCCTCACTCCCCAAAGTTACGGAGGTAGGCTTGTCGGGAGACTAATCCGACCTCTACCTCCAAGCAGCTCGCTTAAAGTCTACTCCGGTAGCCCTTTCTACATCTGCCTCCGAGTCTCGACACACACACTCTAAGGCTACAGAACCTAGCCAGACCACCCCCGAATCTCGGCGCCAGGCGTCGAAAGATTCAGAGAAGGCCCATAAATCAGGAAAACATGCCTCTACTCGGGGAAAGGGAAAAACCGCAGAAGTCGTCATCAGAAGAAATTTCTGCACACTAGGCCCAAAAGCATAAATCCTCAGACAAAGACCGATCTAAGACTGTCACCAGGCCCAAGATTGTCCCTCCCACTCCACAGGATTTCGGAATAGAGGAGGAGCCTCAGCAGGAGGTCCTCATTCCCAGTTCCAGAGAGTGGAGTTCTGAGGACATCGACAGGGTGATGCGTACAATATAATTTATGGCTAATTTCTATGAAAAAAACCTGGACTATTTTGAGTTATCAAAATACCCCTGTCGCCTCTACTCCTTCAGGATCCAAAGACCCTTGGCCTCCTAGTAAGAGACCTCGAAAGGAAACTCCAGCTCAAGGTCTGATTTCAGACCCACTCTCTGTGCAACCCTACCATCCGTATGCTGAAGATCCAGACATACAAGTACTGGACGACAAAACGGGTCGTTTATTACGGAGACGAGGACCAGGATGAGGCAGAAGCCTTTAGTCTAGACTCGCCTATCCCCAAAGATCCACCTGTCAATGACTCTGCTGTGGATAATCGGCCACTTTTGAATGAGGTCTTAGCTAGGGCAGCAGAGAACATCCACATAGACACTCAAGCGGCTCAGGAAGAAAGGGACTTTGAGATCATTGGGGACAAGAAGTCCGTTGCACAAGCCATACCAATTCTGAAGTCAATCCAACACAGAATTGACCCCTCCCTACTCACCCCTAATCTCACCCGGGCAGTCAACCCCAGAATTGAAAAACTATTCAGGGCCGCCCCTTCCGACCTACTTTACATAAGAGGTCAGCTTAAGCCCGACTCGTCAGCTTAAGCCCGACTCTTTGGTAGTTACTACCACCAGGAAAAGAGCAGGGACACCTCTAGCATCATCTGAAGCTCCCCCAGACAAGGAGAGCAAGAAAATATATGGTCTAGGAAGGAAAGTGGCGTCCCCTTCCGCTTACCAGGCAAGAATTGCAAATTCCACCACTCTGCTGGCAAGTTATAATTGTAACCAATGGGAGCAAGTAGCTGCCCTCATTGCCTCTGCACCAGAACCACTAAAGGGCCATTTAGCCCAGATTGCGTAGGATCGTAGATCGGTTTCCGGGTGCATTCTGAAAGCAACTTTTGACGCAGCAGACAATGCAGGCCGGCTCATTGCAGAGAGCACTGTCATCAAGAGACACGCTTGGCTGAGACTGTCAGGATTCAACCCCGAGACCCAGGCTACTCTTATCGACATTCCGGTGGAACCGAATGTCTTGTTTGGGAAAGCGGTAGAGGAGGCACTCAAAACTGCCAAAGAGGAATACGATACCCTAAGGTCCCTGGGACAATTAACTAACAAACCCACGAACCAAAGAGGCAATAAATATTGTCGTCGCCCACGCGGCCAAAATTCCCATAGGGGTTTAAATTACTCACAGGGCCAAGGTACATCGTGGGGTGGCAGCCAACAAACTACCCAGGGTTACGCCAGAGGTAACGAGAGAAGCCGTGGTAGAGGGATAGGCAGCCCAGGTAGAGGTGGTACGCCTCCCAGCAAACAGTGACGCTCCGCTCAGGGTCGCTTCCCATGCATCCCCAGTCGGGGGGCACATTTCCACCTTCACCCAGGCATGGGAAGGGATCACCTCGGACAGATGGGTGCTGTCCACAGTGTCCGCAGGATACTGCATCGAACTTTTGGAGCGTCCCCGCAACCACCCTCCAAGACAAAACACTCCCTGCACCACCAAAAGATCCTCCTCGAGGAAATCATCAATCTTCTTGCAAAGGACGCGCTAGAACTCGTCCCGGGCAAACAGGTAAACCAGGGTATTTATTCAACTTACTTCCTTGTGCCAAAAAAAGATCTGACAATGCGCCCAGTATTAGACTTGCACCCTGCAAACAAGTATGTCAAGCCACAAAAATTTTGCATGACTACACTCCAAGAGGTAATTCTCCTCCTCCTAAAAAGAGGCGATTACTTGGTAACATTGGACATGAAAGATGCCTATTTTCATATTTCCATGTTCCCAGCACACACAAGTTGGACAGTCAGCACTACCAGTTCAAGGTGCTGCACTTCGGTATAGCCTCGGCTCCAAAAGTATTCACCAAGGTACTGGTGGTGGTGGTGGCAGCGGCGCACCTACGCAGGGAGGCAATCCCAGAGTGGCCTTAACTGGACGACTGGCTCATAACGGGGTAGACCCCAGTAATTTGCAGGTCCAACATCCAAAGAACGATCGACCTGCTCTTCGAATTGGGTTTCTCAATCAACGAGAAAAAATCAAGCCTGGTGCGTAGCACCTCCAAACAGTTCCTAGGAGCTGTCCTAAATACTCAAGAGGGGTTAGCCTTTCCATCAGAGGAAAGAATTCGGAATCTACTACTGCAAATTCCTCAATCAGTCCGGTCACCAGATAAGGGTGCGCAAAGCGATGTTTGCTAGGCATGATGGCGTCATGTATTTACCTGGTTCCCCACGTGCGCCTGCGCATGTGACCCATGCAGGAATGGTTGGCGAAACAGTGGTCTCAGGCAAGTGGTCAGTGGGACGATCTAGTGGTCGTTTCGTTTTGCCAACTCTGGTACAAAGTCTTCGCTGGTGAACAAGAGAAAATCTCTCAAGAGGGAAACCCTTTTACGACCCCGGTGATGCAGGCTGTAGTCACTACAGACGCGTCCCTCTCGGGATGGGGAGCACACCTCCTTCACCACACAGCACAGGACCGCTGGTCTCTCACAGTGGCCAACAATCACATCAACCTGCTAGAACTCCTGGCAGTCTTCAGAGTGCTTCAAGCTTTCGAACCCCACCGATCGAACCTGTCAGTGCAGCACGACAGCAATGTTTTACATACACAAACGGGGGGAGAGCACTCGTTCTCCAAATCTGTCCAGGCTTGCCCAGAAAATTTGGATGTGGGCACACAAACGGAACATTTACCTGTCCTCCCAACATGTTCCAGGGGATCTCCATGCACTAGCAGATGCTTTGAGCAGGGACCAACTCCTGGAAGAACACGAATGGTGTCTACACGAAGAAGTCGTAGGAAGCCTCTTCTCACGGTGGGGGTTTCCCCACTATAGACCTATTTGCCACAGGCGAAAACAGACAGTGCAGAGACTTTGCATCCAGGTTCCCCCAGACAGGCTTCAAGGGAAACGCTCTGTGGATGAATTGGTCAGGGAAATTTGCTTACGCTTTTCCACCAACACCTCTAATGAGGAAGGTGGTCAACAAGATACACAGGGAATCGATGACGCTCATCCTAGTTGCTCCCATGTGGGCGAGACAACCGTGGTTCACGCACCTACACAGACTGGCAGTGTGCAAACCCATCAAACTCCTGTGCTGGCACAACCTACTGTCCCAGCACCAAGGTCAAACAGTGCATCCTCAACCCAACTAGATGAACTTGGCAGCATGGCTCCTGAAGTCCTAGAGTTTGGCCATCTCAATCTACCACAGAGATGCATGGATATCCTTAAAGAATCCAGGAAACCCAACACAAGACACTGTTATTTTGATAAATGGAAAAGATTAGTTATTTGGTGCCAGAATAAACAAATCAACCCAGTTGATTGCACTCCTTCCAATATTGTCACCTACATGCTCCACCTGCTGGACGCAAGGTTGGTATTTAATTCACTCAAGGTACACCTGGCAGCCTACACCACCTCCCATAACAAGGTGTCATGGTGGAAAGTACCAGTGGTTAAAGCTTTTATGGAAGGAGTAAAGAGACTCCACCCTCCAATTTCAAACCCTCCACCAGGATGGGACCTCAATTTGGTGCTTGCTAAACTCATGGCCCCCCCCTTTGAACCCATGCAGAAAGCTAGTCTCAAACACCTGACTTATAAGACTGCCTTCTTAGTAGCCATTAGAAGGGTCAGTGAAATTCAGGCTTTCAGTGCAGAATCCTTTATTTACTGTTCATAAGGATAAACTGGTTTTACGAACTCACCCTAGGTTCTCACCTAAGTTCATCTCTAAATTCCATGTTAACAAGTCTATTGAGCTACCGGCCTTCTTCCAATAACCCAAAAGCTCTGCCGAGGTGAAACTCCACACTTTAGATGCACAAATAGCGGTCCGCTACTACATAGACAAGACCAGACCGCTAAGAAAGACAGATCAACTGTTCATCTCCATAGCTACAGGCAGAGAAGGAGATTGCGTCTCTAAAGGTGCCATCTCAAAATGGATAGTCAAATGTATCCAACTGTGCTATTCCCTTTCAAATAAAACTCTGCCTTTTACGCCAAGGGCCCACTCTAGAAGAGGCACCGGGGCCACTCTGGCTTTCATTGCAAATGTACTCCTTGACACCATTTGCAAAGCAACTACATGGAGCTCTATTCACACCTTTACTCAGCACTACTGCACTGACGCTCATTCCCAGACAGATACTCCAGTGGGACAAGCGGTTCTAAGACATTTGTGCTCTCATGGCTCTTCTCACATCCCACCTCCTCCTCCTTCGAACACTGCTCGCTAATCTGAGCACAGCATGTGATCTAAGCAGATGCCACAAGCCTCAGAAGGAATAAATTACTCACCGTAATCGTATTTCTGATGCCTGTATCTGCTTAGATTAACATGCGCCCGCCCTTCCTCCCCTCTGAGAGAAGCCACATGGATGCTTGTAGTCTCATCTATTTGCTTGGATACTCTGTACTCGCGCTACTCCTCATGCTACCTATGTCAGAAAAAATACAATCTGAGGGTCCTACTCGCGTGAGGGATCATGGGTACAGTGGACGTCACACTAGGGATAGTATTACTGGCACGCCCTAGCGCGACGCCCATTTTCAAGTTTCGAAAAACAAACTGTAATACTCCACAGCTTCCACTAGATGTCGGCCTGTGCACAACATGTGAATCTAAGCAGATACATGCATCAGAAATACAATTATGGTGAGTAATGTATCCCTTACATTCACCACGCTCAGATTTTCAATATGTCCGTGGACATGGCAGTAATCCGCGGACACCACGTATTACATACAGGGGTTTTGGGGTGGAGAGGCATGCAAATGAGAATGAGCAGAGCTAGGGATTGGTCAGTACAGTTTGATGGATGTGTTGTGTAAGGAGAGAGCTTGTCAGAACGTCTTTTTCCTGAGAGAAGAACAGATAGCTATGGCTCTGTTTCCAAAACCAGATTATCTGGATTTAGGGAGACTCATGGATACATTGGTTGTAGGTGCATGCAGAACGCTGTGGAGTAGCTGCAGATCTTGGATTCCCTCATCTGGAAGTGCACTGGCATGGAGTGCGTGGAATGACGTGGCTGGACTTGGTACCTCTCTGTGCTACTGTTGAGACAGAGCATCATCCAGACATAATTATAATTCATTGTGGAGGGAACAATTTAGGACATGTGTCTGGAATTATTTGCAATTGGCAATGAAAGGAGTACTTGGGGAGGTTATGGACAGGTTTCCAAATTCCCCAAGTAATTTTTTTCACGTATTGCGCAAAGACAAATGTGGCTGTGTTCTTCATTAGGTCCACAAATGGAAAAGCGAGGCACAATGTCAATAAGGCTGTTTGTGCCTTTCTAAGAGATGTTGGCATGTCCTCTTTTCACAATGAAAATATGTTTCGTAGCACATACATTTTTTGTAGAGATGGAGTCCAGCTTACTTACCGCTGGCAATCAGATTTTTCTGAGAAATGTACAAAATGCATTGCAACCTTTTTTGGAATTAGTCAGCTATTTTGCAGTAGATGTTGACGATTTCAAGTTTTTCAAACACACAAAAACACCACCAAAAGGCTCTTTTCAGAGCCACCACTTCCTCCCAGAGAAAAGTTCATTGGTTTTACTAGGGCAGCACCCTAAAACTTTATATGTCCTAGAACTGTCCGCGGACTTCCAAAAAATGCACAGGTCCCTGCACTGTTTATTTGCCACTTCTATTTTTAAACTGTGAAAGGCGGCTCTGAAAAGAGCCTTTTTTGTTTTTATATTTTTTTTGTTTTTTTTTACACACGACACACTAGGAGAGGAGGGGAAAAGAGGGTAATGAAGGGACACCAACCACAGGGATAAGAAAGGGCAGGTGGAGAGAGGAAGATGTAGGGGTCGGCCTTACTTGGGTAGGTAGCAGGTCTTCTGGTGCTCCATGACCATAGTCTCGAAAGCACTTCGAAGACTGCCCCCCTGCAGAGTACTGCGTCGCAGTACATACACAATATTGTGACCCTCAAAAGGTAAGGGTCAACCGCATTGTGAATGGCCTGTGAGGCAGCTGGAGGGATGCGCTCTCCCACAGGAGTGTCTCTTGTGGTGAGAGGAGCGGAAACAGAGGATGTGTTAGAGGAACTCAACCTACTACCTTGATCACAAGGTACAACCTTGCGTATGGCCCCACTGTGGAACGATGTTAGATGTCGCTTCATGGATGTCGTACCAAAGCTGTACGAACCACGTCTCCCATGACTCGGCACCATTTTACACTGTTTGCAGGTGACCTTGTTCGCACATGCTTTTGGTGCGTTACCATGAATGGTAAACAACCGCCACACCCAAGACTCCTGGCGAGTGCTGGGAGTAGGGAGTTCCTCTACCTCATCCTCTTCATCCTCTAGATCCTCACGCCTGTTCCCCTCTGCAGGCCCTTGGGGAGGTGATGGTGGTGGAGGGTTTGGGGGCGGTGCTGAGGCAGATGTAGCAATAGCAGCCATGGATGCCATCAGGGTTGATGAGATAATCTCAACAAGAGCAGCAAAGGCAGCAAAAGTCAATCTGCAATAGCCAGAAGCGCATTGTCTGAAAGTTATTTTAAAATGTTGGGGAACCGGACAGTGTCCGCAAATCAGGACAAACGCTCAGCGTGGGTGCGGTCACATGATGACGTCGGGAACACCTCCGCAAAGGGAACGGGTGTCCGCAGGACACCAAATGCACAGGAACGGTCGTGCACATGCGCGCGGCTGTTCTACGGACAGTGTTCAGGTCCTTAAACAAATTAAAAGTGCGGCACAAGTGAGACGGACAGTTACGGACAGGCGCAATGTTCGCAGGACTTATGGGTGTGGTGCTAATGTGCGTAGATGTTCTGCAAACTGTGCAGACGGGTATAGTGTCCTTGGGACACCACTTTTTTTTTTTTCTTTTTTTGATTTAATTGTGAAACAAATTTACAATTTTTACAAAACCAACAATAAGGAAGTTCATCCCTCAGAGTCTCTCCAAATTAAGTTCTATCGTTCCTGGTGAGGGAGGATTCGAATGAAGTCTTCAACTTGTTCCTTCATCCGTTATTATTGGCTTTTTAGCTCCTGAACTTGTGTTGAGCTCCTGTACAAGGCCAATTTGTCACCGCCGTTGTCCACTCGTTTTTTTTCCCCTCCCATCAAACCATTCCACCAGGCTTCTTCGTCCACTGTGGTTGCGTTGGTCAGGTGTTTCATTAGGTAGATTTCTCTATCCTTTTGGGTCCCCTTACACCTTAACAAAAGGTGTCTGATAGATTCCACCTGCTCAGTGTTACAATATCGGCACTTATCCAAAATTGACGCTCCTCTTCTTGCCAAAATCTTGTTTGTCTTCAGGAGGTCTGATTCTGAGAAAGGTGTTACGCAGCTGTTTGTCTGGGAATTTTTCCAAATACCCGCTCACCTCATTAACTCTCTTTTGAATTATTGGAAAGTCTTTGGTTGATTTGTAGGAGGCGGCATTGTCCTGCGTTTTAATCCAATCTAATTCAGTCTGTTTTTTCACAACTTTCGTTGGATTTTGTATAAGGGTTTCTCTCGTCAAGGCCACTTCTTGTAGCAGGTTTTCAGTGATCCGTCCATGAGGCCAGTATTCTGTTTTTCCCATTAGTCAATTTGGTCTTCATGGACGCTACAGAGCCTGTTTTCAAGATCTTGATCACTTTCCTGAAAAGCATCAGGGTGTTCCTGTCCACGATCCCCTTCACAGAGGGAAGGCAGAGTTCTTGTCTGATGTGGCATATGGGAACGGACATCGGTAGCCCCAGCACCTTCTTCCAAAATTGACCTTCCAGTCTGTCCCAAAACTTTTCTGGGATTTGGGGCATGGCTTCAGCTGCATATGTTATGCTCGGGATCACCTTGGCTTTGAAAAAGGACAGGACTGGGATCAATGTGAACTTTCCATATTTCTTGTCGATCGTCCGTGCTCGGCATGACACGGTCTTTGTTTTTGCTATTAGCATCTCTTGCATTGGAATTTTCGGTGAAGCTGTTGCTTAGCATCACTCCCAAGTATTTAAAGCTCTTTACGATTTCGATTTTTTTCGTTTTCAACACTCCATTTTTCCTTTCCTGCTGTTTGAGCTGTTGTTTCGAAAGCCATAATCTTGGTTTTGTTTTTTTTAAAAAAAATTTTTATTGAATATAGTTGAAAGGACAACATTTTCAATCTTTTAACAAACAAATTCATTTACAATTACATGCAAACTTCAACGTTAACATTAAAAGAGAAACAACAAAACATTTAGATAAAAAATAAAGTACAGTAATTAGTCCAAATAGATAAAACATAATTTCTAAAACAATTCAGACTTAATATAAAAAATTTGAAACAATATAAAATCAATTCAAAAATAGAGAGAGCTTTAAAAGCAATTCAAAAGGGAGAATCTTTGAAAAAAGAAAAAAAGAAAAGGAAAGGGCCTAAACCAATAACGCACTTAAATAAATCAATATGTTCTTTGATTAGAGACATCAAACATATCATAATATTCCACAGATTCATTTTGACATTTGTATATATGTAGATCTCAGCATCATTTAACATAAGATTCTTTTATCAGTTTCTAATAGGCCCTTCACAGATTTAGTTGCCTAAAGCTTACATGCAGTTGTCATATTCTAAATCTTGTTCGACACACCCTTTGAGTTTCGACATAATGGCCTCCAAGAAATTATGGGTAGCAATACGAAGGCTCATTGAATTGGTAGACAAAAGTAGCGACCAACAAGTTTCAGGGCTTAGTTCACCAAGATAGGATAGATGAGGTTCAAAAAAATTTCGTTCTTAGTTTAGTTAATGCTGGACAAGCAGAAACAACATGCTGGAGTGTTTCTTTAACTCCCTCAACCTCATAAAAGGTACAACAGTTTTTATTAGCCGGTAGCAGCTTTCTTCTAACCAAAACATCTCTAGTTGGAAAGAGATTAAATCGCAGCCGTAAGATAGTTGACCTTAACTGCAGAGAGGGAGCTTGTTTTAGATATGGGGCCAGCGTTCCTCGAGTTCTATGTTCATAGGCTAGCATTTTGAAATCTTTATATGATAAACACCCCATTCTTGTTTCAATCCAGTCAAATCTGAGCAATTTTTCTTTTGCCTTTTTTGGTTGACCAATAAGCATTTCTAGGGACAAATCAATTCTTGCCAAGATGTTGCAAATCTGAGCCATCCATGTTTTTACAAAGTGATGGTCCGAGGTTAACATATGGTGAGATAGAGATGCCAATATAGTGTTGGAATTATCACAGATGACATTTCCGAAACAAGGCACATAATCTCCAATGGTATTCAGCACTCAACGATGTCAAACCTATTTCAAATCTTAACCAAGGACCAGGAACACATTTAGGAAGTTGTAATACAGCTCGCCAGTATTTTGCCTCTAATTTATGCAAGCTTTCTGAACAGACGATTTTTTTTGTTTCAAGTCCATATAATATAATTGGGACTACTTTCTGTTTCCAATATGTTATGGCCGGGCTAATCGTAAATTTTCCAAATTTGTGCAGAATAATTTTAGTTTGTGAAATAGCAGACTTGACCTTATGGTCCAACGTGATTGAGTGCAAATCCACAGGTGAGGAGCCGTCAAATAAAATTCCCAGGTATAAATATGTTGGAACAACTTCAACAATTCTGTTATCAATTCTCCACTCAAAAGATCTTCCTTTTTTGGACCTTGGGGCATAAACAACCACTTGCGTCTTATTTAGGTTGATTATCAACTCATTCAATGTTAAATATTCATGAAGAGCAGACAGAAGTTTTTGAAGGCCTACGGGCGTCTTGGATACCAACACTAAGTCATCGGCGTACCACAGGGCTTTAATAGAGGTACCATTCATTTTTGGCGAATCTGAGATCACATCAGAAAAAATGTATTTAACGTCTTGTATAAAGAAATTAAAAATGGCAGAGGCCAACACAGAGCCTTGTTTCAACCCCCGAAATGTTGGAATTGCGCTTGACAGAAGGCCTGAAACAGTCAAACGGATCATGATGGAGGTCGATGAGTGTAAGGCATGTATAATGTCACATAAGGTTTTAGGACAATTAGCTAGATGTAGTTTGTTCATCGGTCTGGTTCTAGATACAGAATCAAAGGCTGTGTGAAGGTCAACAAATGCAAAATACATTGACTGTTTAGAAGACTGTGCTTGGGCTTTCAGGGTATTGAGGGTTAGTAAATTGACAGACGTTCCCAAACCGGCTACAAAACCCGTTTGGCAAGGATCTCGCTGCTGATAGGTCTCAGTTCAACGCGAAAAATCCCGTAAGACAAAGCGAGCAAAGATCTTCCCGGGAGCATCGAGAAGGGCAATAGGACGATAGCTCCCCGGGGATTCCCTATCGCCCTTTTTGAAGATGGGAACCAGTATAGAACTTTGCCATGATGTTGAAAATTTTTTACAACAGATAATATGATGAAATAAGTTGTTCAAAATCAGTGCCCATTGCAAGGGGTTCTGCTTAAACATAAAATTGCTTAGCCCATCCGGCCCTGCAGCACGAGAGGAAGAAGACTTTTTAATTAAACCCTCAACTATACTGGGTGAGCACTCCAAATCCCAATGATTCGGTGTAGCAGATATATACTTAAAATCTGCATACATCGGGTCATAGTACAATTTCAAGAAGTGCTCAAGCCACTGAGATTCAGTGACTCCACATAGTTGTAGGTTCAGTTGAGATGGAGACACCGCACTGTTAAATAAGGACCATATTTGAGCTGATTTTTTTGTTATTTGCAGCCGCCAGAAAGGCTTCACCATCCTGCTGATATAAAGTAGCCCTTCTAAAGCGGCACCATTTTCTATACTGACATTTAATTCTCTGTTGTGTCACTTGTCGAGTACCCAAAGGCATTTTTCGTATAGCTCTTATGGCTTTTCTGTAGTCACGTTTTGCTTGTTGCATAGTTTGGTCATATTGATGTTTATGTACGCGAATATCATATGATTTGTCAGTAAACATTGTACCAAAGTTTGGAAGGATATCTGCATAGAAATCCTTTTTAGTGATGAGCAATCCTTGAGTAGCAAGGTCAAGATCATAGAGGGATGCAGGGGTCCATTTAAAACGGGTTCTCGCAGTATTAACGGTTAAGACATGTTTTGACCATCGTTTAGACGATGTTATAGAATCAAGAAGGCCCTCCCATTCAAAAGTTATTATCTGGTGATCACTGATGGTCTGAGTTATAACTTTCAATTGAGTGGCCTTATGAAAAAGGCTATCAGATACGAACACATAGTCAATAATTGACTGGGATTTTCCTCTTTCCCAAGTTGCACTAGCTGGAATATCTCCTGAGATAGCACCATTGGCCAAATATAAATTATGATCTTTCACAAACTTTAACCATCTTCTGGTCTCACGCTTTTGACTAGGTGTTTTCGGGCTAATACAATTGAGATTTAGATCCCCAACCATCAGTATGTGACCCACAGAGTTGTCACAGGCTATTAATTCCAGCATTGCAGTCAGATCCTTGTAAAAGGTGTTCAGTCAGTCCCAACGTATTACGGTATAGATTTATTAAGGCCAGAGATTGCACAGAGCTTTTGATTTTAACTAGTTGAATGAAGTTGTTGGGAGAGGCCCATTGAGTGATCCTTAATCCTTTACTTGTTTTTACCGCCACTAAAAGGCCAGATGGTTGGTCTCCCTCTGGAGGCCGTAGAGGCTGGGAGCAAAATAACATCGTGATCATCCCATGTGGGAGTAGTCACCAGCCAAGTTTCCTGCAGGGCCACAATATCATATTTATTAATGTTGGATACACCTGCCCATTGCAAATGGGAGTGGCCTCTCGTATTCCATGAAAGTAAACTATATTTTACCTGAGGTTGTTCGATTAATGGTTGTTTGGAAGTTACTGGAAGTAAATTTGTTTGGAATTTGTGCTGGACCACAATAGGAACAGAGACATTCAGAGGAGTTTTGCGACACATTTGGAGTGGGCACAGATGGTTCAGACTCTTTCGCTTCTTCGATCAAACGTTCCGGGTCTTGGGCAATAAGGAAGCCCATTTTAAAGAGTGGCATTTTTTCCTTCCAGATCGAATTTAGAACTAGCCCAGATTTGATCCAGAGTCGAACAATTGCGAGATTTTGGTCGCAAACAAATTCGACCTGATCAATATCACTTGACGCAATATCCTGGAGATTGCTTACGTCCCCAAAGATGTTTAGGACACTAGCCCTGCATAGATTGTATTGTTGATGGGGGCGCCTCTCTACATTTTAAGATTAGAGAGTGACAATTTGCAAATGTATTGCCATTCGTCTGCTTACGTTTTTTCACACCTTGTTTTCTGGGTGTGGGGACGGAAGCAATGTCCTCATTTCTTTTGGTGGAGCCAACCTCAGCTGCAAAACTTACTTTTTTCCAACCACCTAAATGATCATTTGATGGATTTTGCACAGTATTCATGGGATTAGAATAAGTATGTGTTAGATGAGTATTTGCAAATTCAAATTGGACCCATTTGCAATATTAGCAGAGGGGCATAATGCTGCACGTTCATTCAAATAGGCCTCTACAGCCACCTTTATAGCGGACATCTGTTCTTGTAATTTAAACTGGCTAATAGATTGCCTCCCCGTTGGACATCCTACAATAGATTGACCATGTTTAGTATTCAAGGCAATATTCATCGGAATTTGTGAAGGATGAGAAGAGGTGGAGTTAGACGGCAAATTCCTATTATCTGATTCATTAATTAAATCAATAATTTCTGACAGAGGAGCATGTTCAGTTGGTGCATGGGGTGTCATTGGATTCTCAGCGGGCACTGCGCCCACACCAATGGAGACAGTAGATTTAGAGGTGGGAGGTACTGGGATATTGTTTGGGACATCGAACATGCAAGCTGGTGATGAAGTTTGCAAGACCACCTGACGTTGACTATTCATCACATTCTTCGTTTTGGGTCTAATTTTGGACTTTGCCTTTGTTAAGCGAGCGCTGTGGACTTTGGCTATTTTCTGCAAGTCAACAAGTGAAACAAAAGGCTGTCTGGTAATGCCATATTATTTTTCGCTATTTGCTTTGGGCTCCTGTCGAGATTGATCCAAGAGTCATTTATAGACACACAGTCAGGGGATGTTACAGGGCGAATGATATTTTCGAAATAGGGTAACGCCGAGTTAGGGGCGGCAGCCTTTTTAGGTTCTTGTGTAATAATCATAGGCTGATCAGGACCTACAGCCATGTCAACCTTGCTAATACAGTTTGGGAGCGATTGGATAGTATCTGACAGGCTCGCGATTCCTTCAGCCAGCTGCTGTATTTGGAAAGCTTGAGATGATGTTTTTTGATCAAGAGATTCAAACAATTTATACAAACTGGCTAGTGTAGTATTTACGGCTGCTAACGTGATCTCAATTAGAGCCAAATTTTCTGTTGGATTTGCAGAAGTATTAATTGGTAGACAACGTCTGGGCGTGGGTAATAAGAGTCATGTATAGAATTAATAGTTGGGCCCATGATACCTTGATCTGCTGCCCCAGACGACAGGTCTTCATGGGATTTATTTTATTTTTTCATCATTAACGTGTAAGGATATGTTAGACACATCAGAGAAATCAGGTAAGTCATGCCCATGACTAGACACCTCAAAAACTGTGGCTAGCGGACACACCATTGGCAGAACATTTCTTACCTCTTGACATATTGACTCAGATTGCATGTTTGCTAGTATGGTATTATCTGAAACAATGGGCTAACAATTAATGGGCTCATGTCCTACAGGCACACTTGATACAGTACTTACGGTGTTAGCCTTGAGAGTTGTTAATGTGAGCAAGGGCGGCACAGTAGAGATTTCCTCAGACATACATTCTTTACGTTTCGCACAGAATGTGCGGATATCTCTATTTTCAAGTGGTGTCCGAAGAATGGGAGTTAGGATAATAGACTTTTTGGAAATACGGGCTAATTTCCTTTGTTTTGGAGTTATTAAATCAGTGGTTCCTGAAACGCTTATGCCGTTACCTGTATCCGGCATGTTTGTCTTTAGAGTATACGGGCAAAAATGCATGAATCAATGGTATATTCTTTGTAATGAACGCGTATAATATGGCTAACCATGCAATCCCAGCAAGATTTTGTGATTTATTAATCTCAACTTATTCGCACTCTAAGACCATAAAGTTCAACACACAAATAGCCTTTCCTACTCCTTACTCGCGACGCCGCGGCAAAGCAGGACTTAAACCGGGACTTATTCCGGTGCGCGCGCGGTGCGTGCGCTGTTGCGGTTTTATAGCGCCGCCCACAAAAGTGCAAGCAAAGCCTAGAAAAGGAAAACACAGTAAATATAAGCTCCAAATATACTACTTTCAAACGTAGTATACTGCTGTTCAGAATCACCTTCTGGAGGCTGTAGTATAAATGTCCAAAAGTCAAACGTTGATGCAGCAAACGCAAGGAGTCCAAGTGAGCAGCAGCAGCGGCAAAGCGGGACTTAAACCGGGACTTACTCCGGTGCGCGCGGCGGTGCGCGCGCTGTTGCGGTTTTATAGCGCCGCCCACAAAAGTGCAAGCAAAGCCTTCTGGAGGCTGTAGTATAAATGTCCAAAAGTCAAACGTTGATGCAGCAAACACAAGGAGTCCAAGTGAGCAGCAACAGCATGTAGCGGCAAAGCGGGACTTACTCTTAGTTCTAGATGGTTGTTTTCTAGATATACAAGCAGGCTGTTCAACTGCTTTTGTAACCCCACCACTGTTTGATCCAGTAAAATGATATCATCCGCGTAAAGGAGTCTTTTCTCTCCTAGTGATGGGGGGAAAGCACCTAATTTTGATGAAGTCGTCTTCCAGGTCTGCAATATAGGCATTATACAGTGCTGGCGCTAAGGGACAGCCCTGCTTTACTCCTCGGCAGTGTGGATTACCTTTGACAGCGTCCCCGCACCATTCAGCCGGACTCTCATGGTAGTGCCTTCGTATAGAGCTCTTATTGGGGACAAGATTTTATCCGGACAGTTCCTGTCAACTAGTTTATCCCACAGGCATTCTTGGCTCACCCGGTCGAACGCCTGCACAAGATCGACAAAGGCCATGAATATTCTTGCCGTTCCTTGTTGGACTCTTGCTTTCAGAGAGCATAAAATCAAGATATTTGCTGTGGTGCCGATGTTTCTGACAAACCCCGTCTGGAATTGTTCTCTATAGTTGGATTCTTTTAGCCAGTTGTTCAGGCCCTCCAGGGCGCAGGAGCCAAAAACCTTCCCAATAACGTCCAAGAGCGCTATCGGTCGGTAATTTCTTGGATCATCTTTCGCTCCTTTTTTGAAAAACGGGACCACATTTGAGGTCTTCCAAGAAGGGGGCACAGATTTAGAGATATTACAATTCTGAAAGATCTGACCAATGATTGGCGCCCATATAGCAACGTTGTTCTTCAGATCAATATTAGAAATGCCATCTGGCCCTGGCTCTCTGGAGTTTTTTAGCTTTTTAATTTTCGTTGTTATTGAGTCACTATCACAAGGTATGTCCCAGCCTGGTGCTTGGCGCCCCCAGATGCTCAGTAGCTGTTTGTCCTCTTGTTTATATTGAGACTCAAAGAAGTCCACCCATTTCTCTTCGCTGACGTTGTTCTGGAGATTGGTCTGGCTATTCGATGTTTTCGCGTGGATCAAGGACCAGAATTCTTGACTGCTTTTCTTCGCAAGTGTACGCAGCATTTGTTCAGCGTTGTGTTGTAAAAGACTTGCACGCTGGTGTCTCAACCAGTTTTTATTCTGGCGATACGCTAAGCGATATTTCACTTGCAAGTTTGTAGAATTAGCGGTTTGCGCCTGTCTGCGGATTTTTCTCAACGACGCTCTTTGCTTCACCAGTTCCTTGTTATAGCTGTGTTTGTGGACTACTTTCTTAGGGTCCTCTTGTTGCTTTGGTCTGCGGTAAATTTCCAGTAACGGCACATAGTCCACCGTGACAACTCCGACTGGCTTATCAATAAGCTTATTGCTGATTGTTTTGTACGCCGAAGTTATTTCACTGATGGCTTTCGCCGTTAACCTTAAACGATTGCCACTGGGGTTAGCTTCTAGACCTTGCATCATGAGCTTTTGCACTGGTTTGCAAAAGTGCCATGTCGTTTTTAAAATGTTGTGGTTGCTGTTTTCCGTTTTCACCACGTCAAAAGACTTTGCCACACTCAGTAGAGCCTTAGATACAAAAGTGTGGTCGATAGTTCCTTTTTGTTCATTTCTTTGCCATGTTGGTATTTTCTTGTTATCTTTAGAGCGCAGCCAGTGCAGATTGTGCATATCCCATTTGTCCATCAGGTTACCCCATCGTTTAGCTCTGTCCCGTCCATTGTAGATTTCGTACCTATCGGGGTCACGTCGTCCTCCGTTGTACAATTTCGATCTCCATTTATAATGAACAGGGTGGCTTGATGGTTTTCACTTTCATCCTCCAGGAGATTATCGATGCCCTCTAGATATTGGTCTGTGGTAGTCTCAGCCGGGTTCCAATATGTGTTAATCACTAGGAGTTTTTGTAGGGAACTTTCCTTCCCCATTCCAGCGCTGTCTTGTTGCCACTCTAGTCTGGTCGCCTGGATAAGTGGAGAAAGATATAAGTTCGCCAGAGGCACTAATCCACATCCTGATCTTACTGCCGTCACAAGACCCGCTCTTGGTCTTCCCGTGGCTCCCTTCTCTGCCGGGGTAAAGGTCAAGGTGGATCCGTCAAGATAAGGTTTCGTCAGCAACCAGGTTTCCTGCAAACACAGGATGTCAAACGCTCCTAAGTTGACATCTGACCTTGCCGTCAGGTGGGAAAACCCTTGTGTATTCCATGAGCCCATTATCAGGGGCAGTTGCTTCATCAGTTGGCTCACCGAGGGTTTTCTATCCACTAATTGCTAGATTTTATTTGCATAGTGTCTTGTATTTGATATCCATCTTCTATTGTGTTGTCTGTCCGGGCTCCCGATTTCGCAACCTCTCTCCACTCGGGACTGTTTCTGGGGGCTTCTAGCTATTGCAATTATTTTTTCACCCGGTCCTTTTGGCCATCTTTCCGGGTTTGTTACTCGATTACGCTCGGAGTGTTTCCTACTGTCTTGATGGGGTGACTCCTCCCTCGTCTTCCTAGCCCTCAGCCCTTTGGGGCCATATGCATTTTGCTTGTCCTGTGTAGAGTAGGACTTTTGACTCAGCCAGCGATTTTCTTTATCTTTATGATGGCCTTTATGGTCAGGTGCTGTTCTGTTGGTTCTAGTTGAAGATCTCGTCACTGAGTTACTATGCGTCCGGTGGTATAGCCTGGATTTCTTTCAATTCATATCCCAAGTACCAGAGGTTGTCTTTCTCATCCTTCAAGATGTTGCTTATTAGTGGCGAAGATATATGTAAGTAGGCCTGGTCACTCCGTCCATTCTCACACAGTTCGACGATTTTTAAGTCTTGAAAGGTCAGGTATCGTAGGTTTGGGACTTGCTCAAAGATGTACAACAATGAGTTTCTACTTAGCCTGAAGTCGTCTTGCTCTCTAGACCTTCTCTCAAGCTTGAAAATCGCGAAGTCTGTCGCGATTAGTTTGTTCGTTCTGCTCCTTGTCCTTTCCTTACTCCTCACCTGCCGTGAACGGCCTCTACTTCGGTCTCTTACTTTATTTAGTTGCCTATTGCTGGGAAGAGGCTCTAAGTTCCTCCCTGCTTTGGGCTCTTTCTGCCCGGGCCTTTTGCCTCTCATGCTTACGTCGACCTTGCGTTTGACGTGAGGAGAGTTGCTCTCTCTTATCTTTGGGGTTTGGGATCGAGAAGGCTTTTGGGCCTTCTTTTTCATTTCCATTGGCCTTTGTTGTTCCTTACTATGCTTTTTCTCTCTTTGATGCCTTGGGTAAAGGTCCGGTGCTTGGTCACAACTGAGCACACGTTCGTTTCGTGATCTAGACTTGGGAGGTGGAATGTCTGTTTCAGAGTCCTCAACTGTGTATGTGCTTAAGTTCAATAGAGCTTCTATAGAATTGAACTCTTCCTCCACTTTCTCTTCCTCCGAATATTTTATTTTTCTCGAATCTCCCTTTCCCAATGATTTTACATTAGAGGTTTCACTCGTCCCCATTCTTCGTCTCGCTATTGCGGTATGTCTTGGCAATTTTGGTGGAGACTGTATCTTTAGTAATACCTTCTTTGCTTCCACTTTGTACGGAGCTTGTTATTTTTGGGTGTGGATTATCCACTGAATTCAACTTCTTATTAAAGAAGTTTTCAAGGCCTTTCTGTTTTACATTTAGGCATTTACTTTTAGATTAAACCCCCCCCCCCCCCACCCCTTTTCCGCTGCAATCGGGGTTATACCTGGGCAATCCAAATTAATGCATCCATTCTCCAGCGTGGTCGCCATCTTCTTTCCACTAAACGGCTGAACATTGGGTTTGTTCTGGCTATTATCACTCGTCTGGACTCTTGAGTCGTTACCCGCCAGGTCCAGGGTCAAGTCACTGTTTTTGTTCCAGCTGTTGTCACTAGTCTGGGATCCCTGTGTTTTCCACTCCACGTCCATTGAGCACGATGAGCCTTGGTCTCGGGTGTTCTCTTGTCTTGCTTCCTTGGACACTATGTATTTTTCCAAGTATATTAGTTTTGTGTGCATTAAGGCCATAATTGCTGCTTGATCTTTCACCGAGTCGTTCAGGGCTTCATACAGTTTGTTGAAAGGTGTTAGGGCGATCATCACTGTGGACATTATTCCCATTAGGTCTGTTTTCTTGTGTGGTGTTTCCTTTGCACTCCCTGGTAAGGAGTCTCTGCCCACCCTTGGTCTACCTGGGGTTGTGCACGCCTCAGGGACCAGTATTGGTTTTCCCAAGGCACCGCACGGCGGTTACCAGGTTATTTTGGGGTTGGCTTGAAGCCCCGTTACCTCTCGGGGGACTTCCTGATTCCTTCGCGCGGTCGAGGGGGGTATAACCTGAGGCTTCCCCTAGCGGATATCCACATTGAGGCCCCTCGGGTCTGTCCCCCCTCTCCTCTTGAGTCTCGGGGGTGCTCCTCAGTGGTATCAATGGTCAGATTGTGTTCTGGGGGGGGCGCACCTACCATCACTGCGGGAGGGTGGAGAATGGGCGAGGCCGAGGAGGTTTCCCAAAGTGCCACCTTACAGTCGTTTCAAGTTGTAATGGTTTGGCTACAATCGTCTGTTTAGCGGCACCTCTCTCCTCTTGTCTGTTGGTTGGATTTTCTGTTAAAATGGACTCTTCGACCGCCACCCACCCCTCCAGAAGCTCCCCATCCGAGATTTCTTTTTGTTGTGTGGTGGTGCTTACTGCTTTTTTTTAAAGAAGTTTGCCATCTGATTGTGGGAATGGGCTTTACATTTTTTGCTTTTTTGAGTAGGTCCTCTGTAGTAGGGTTTTGTGGACTGTTTCCCCCCGTTCAATTTCTTTTGTTTCTGTGCTGTAAATGCATGTTCCTTTCTTCTGTCTCGCCCGGCCTCTGCCGTACCTTCAGGCTGCCAACAGGTGTCGGTGTCCTCTCCTGCTGTGTGCTGGGCTGCAAGATCCTCCCCCTTCCCAGCCACAGCTTGATTTTTCTCCCCTCCTTCACTGGGGATTCGTTCTGCGCATCTGGCCCTGCGGGCAGGGCCTCCCCCCCGCTCTCCGCAATCAGCGCCGTCGGCAGCCACCACTGACACCGCTTGCACAGCGGCTGCTGTTCGGGCTCGCGAGGTGCAGCATCGTCTTCAGGCCGGGGCTCCGCCCGCGGCAACAAGACCGTTCTCCCCCTTCCCCCGTGTCACCATGTTCCACTGCTTCGCCGGGCGCATGGACGTCTGCCGTGACCTCCACACCCCCGAGAAGGGCCGTCATCGGCAATGCCGGCGCAAACCCTCTTGAAGAGCGTGCCCCTGCAACAGGCCCCTCCAGAGCACCTCCCGGGCCACACAGACCACGAAGGAGAGCTCCCCCCGACCTTCCCGCATCAAGCACGGTAAGTGGGGCTGGTGGAGGGCTGTTGTCAATAGGTGCAGATTGATTTGCCTTTTTTGCTCCCATGGAGTTCAGCGTTTGGGTCAGTGGAAGTGGAAGTGACATTGGGACCATTTTTGTAAGCAGACGGTAAGTCTGTCAGTAAGTCTGCGTCGGAAGGCGCCGTAATGTCAATGGGGGCCGTGCTAGTGCAATCGATAGTTCCAGTTTTTAACACCTGCGTGATTTCGCAAGGTTCATCATGTGGTACTCGCCCTACCTCCATCTCCCCCCTCTGCACTGGAGTCACAAGAGTTCTCCTGCCATCACGTACTGGCTGATTCAGGGTTCTGGGTGTTGAAAAGTATCGGGGGTGCACTACCAGGAGAGGTGCTTGAGATGATTGGGGAGAACGACTCATGGGTAGAGTTGTTGGTAGTGTTGATGATGTTAGTTATTAAGAGGCATCTTTAAAACGGGAATACGCTGCTGTCTTGATCTTAGTTTTACCGGAGATAGACCAGTACCTGTTCCCGTCTTCCTTTTACCTCTTATCTCTGCAGCTTCGTCCCGTCCGACCTGGTCCTCATTTTCCTTGTTGTGGGAGGGCACGCCGTCTCGTTTAGATCTTTTATTCCTGGGGCGACGCTCCTCGAACTCCACCGTCGCCGTCCTGCCCGTCATGACTGCATGACTGCTCCACTCGTCGACCACTCCGCGGCCGCTCCGTGGTCTAACTGGGCTTTTAACCACTGCTCCTCCCAGTTGACCAGCAGAGTAAACGGAGCAGAAGGACTCCGCTCAAAACAGCATAGAGTAGGGTGACTGCAGGACTGCTCCACTCGTCGACCACTCAGACACCTCTATTTTGTTTAACTACGGACATCCCGGACACCGCGCGTGTTCTTAGGACAATTTCAAATTGCCTGCGGACGGTACGGACAGATAGTGTCCTTAGGATACGTCCATTTTGTTCACTTACGGACATCCTGGACACCGGGTGTGTTCTAAGAACAGTTCCATCTTGCTTGCGAACGGTACGGACAGGTATCGTGTCCTTAGGACACCCCCATTTTGGCTAATTCCGGACACCCCAACTGACTAAAAAAAAAAAAGCACAAAGGATTAAATTAAGACATTATTATATACAGATAAACAATTTATGAAAGAGGGGGAAGCAGAAACTGATACAAATGCAGGGGAATTAGGGGGTTGGAGAGGATGGATGATAGGAGATGAAGGGATTGAAGTCTCATCAAAACGTTTTTCTTGGTTTTGAGGGTTTGGGGATAGTTGACTGGGACATGGAGAGGGGGAACAGGTACACGTGGGACAATGGTGTTTAATTTTTTCTTTTATGTGGTCCTCCACAAAATGTTTCAAAAGATTGAAATTTTCCATGAGCATGTACATTTGTTGTTCCATACGCTGCAGTGTATTTTCCAATGTGTCTTTTGGTCTATTTTCAATGTTTGTATGGTCTGTTAAAAATAAAATATGCTAAGTGCAGAAAAAGTAATGATTTTTAATTTGCTTACAAAGAGACCATTAGTATTACTGTCTTCAGACATTTCCTTACGTGGGAAATTTTCCTCAAGCCATTCCAAAGTACTGGACATTTCTGTGTAAAAAACAAAACTATATTAATTTTAGTGTACGTAATACAAAAGGTTTAGAAATATATAAGAAAAATGAAGTTTACTTACTGGTTTCTGGTAAGTAGTAGTCTCACTGTTCTGTAGGTCTACTGTTGCTCCTAGCTGTGCAGTTTCTGTGAGGTAATTATGTTGGAGGCATATCCTTTTTGTTTTGGTATATTCCATTTTAGTACATATGGTATTTAAATGGATGGTTGATGTTAGATATATAGGTTCCACTTCTTATTTATTATAACATATAATGTGGTTATGTGCTGCTTTTTGAACTTGTGCAGTGTTAATATGGCATGATAGAACAATTTAAGATACCCCCTGAGTGTTTGGGTAGTGTTGATGTTGTCCGCGTCTGTCCGCGGACATCAAAATCACTAGCTTGGGGGTCGGCATGTTCTATGTTACATGTATATAAAGTAAGGGAATCCTAGTAAACATCTATCAAATTCACACTATGTATATGTATAGCCAGTAAAAAAACTTTGTTAAAGGGATGTTATGGTTCCAAAAAAAACCGAAAATCCCCTGAAATTTGCCAGTTATGGTAAGCTAAGCAACCATAACTTGTGCCACCACCGTGCACTGCTATGACTAACACCAAGGACATCAAAGATTACATCACAAATGTCATTGATGACATCACATGTGCATTTAGTTTTCATGCACAGCCTCCACAAGGGATTGTCATTATAATATTGGCAGAAAAGTATCAAGAGATCATTGAAGAACTAGTTCATTAAGCAATGCATTGCTATGAATTCCATTGCATTACTGAGTTCTTTCAGCATATGAACAAACTCATGAAGAAACGTAGGCATTGTCTGCAGCATGCGCCATAGAGGTGTGATATTCAAAATCTTCCCATATTGGATAGTAAAATGATAAACGCTTCCATTACAGAGTTTTGGATACTGTGAAACATAAGTACCTACGAATGCTTCCCTTCATAATTGTACTACTACACACAAAACATAAAGCGACCACAATGCATACAAATAGAAGCATATTCAGGGAATGTAAAGTAAGCAAAAAAAACTGCAGTATTACCAGAAAGCGTTCATAACCGAACTAATTAACTTCATGCACAGAAAAGATTCTTGTGTTTCAGGATTGCTTCTCCTATGTATCATATGATGTAAGTTTACTCTAAGGAAAGTAGTGTAAGAACATATGAGAAGGGTAAGGTCTACAAATACAGTACTTTTTACTTTTTTAATTCCTGACTGATAGTGAAGAAAGCCCTCTGGCTTAGATATGTCAGTGAACAAAAAAAGAGGGAGCTAGACATGTGATGTCATCAGTGATGTCATCTTTGATGTCCTGGGTGTTAGTCTTAGCAGTGCACGGTGGTGGCGCGAGTTATGGTTGCTTAGCTTACCATAACTGGCGAATTTCATGGGTTTTTCGGTTTTACTTGGATCCATAACGTCCCTTTAACAACGTTTTTTTACTGAATTTCATAGGTTTAGTAGCGCCACTTAACTATAACTTCCCTTTAACAAAGTTTTTTTTTACTGAATATATATATATATGTATTTTCTGAGGCTTGTGGAATCTGCTTAGATCACATGCTGTGCATAGGCCGACATCTAGTGGAAGCTGCGGAGTATTACAGTTTGTTTTTCGAAACTCGAAAATGGGCGTCGACACAGGGCGTGCCAGTAATACTATCCCTAGTGTGACGTCCACTGTACCCAAGATCCCTCATGCGTCTAGGATCCTCAGATTGTTTTTTTCCGCCATACTGGTCGGAAGCATTTTGCGGAGTCCCCTGGCCTTAGCCATACTTTTGCTAAAATTTAAAATAATAATCTATTGACATCCTTCCCCACCCCAACGTCGAACTTCGACACTCGACGCCGGCTGGAGAAGAAATCGACCGTCGGCTGCTGCACGACGGATTTGGGCCTCGGAAGGCCGCTGGCCCCGGGCCTGGTAGGCCGCTGGCCTCGGCCCTGCAAGCAGGGAGAGTGGGGGGGGGGTACATACTCTACACTCTTGGTATATAGGTACACCTTATACATTTCCTACACTTAACAGCCCGCTGCCTCAACGTGCGTATGGAGGGTACCCCTTTTCAATTCTGCCCCAAGTGCAACCGCAAATACCCTTGGGTCGACAGGCACGCCACGTGCAATCTCTGCTTGCCGAGGGACCACCCCGAAGCGAACTGCAGAGCGTGTAGTAGGTTTAAACCTAAGACACTTAAGGACCGTTCGACGAAGCGTTGGGCCCAACACGCCAGGCAGGCGGCCATGGCAGCGGAGGGCGCCTTCAGCGATGGCAGCGACGCCGTACTTTCGGACGGCGAAGGCATTACGGCGTCGAAAGACACCCAAGCGCAGGTCCCCGACCTCGGAAGGTCGTCCGGCAGGGCAGCTATGGGGAAGACCCCCGGCAACACAAGCGCTTCACATACTACACACACTAAACACACTAAGTCCAACCGAGACTCGACGACGTCGAGTTCTCGGAAAGAGGCACAGACAGAACGGTCCGATTCGGTGTCCTCTGGGCGCTCTCGATCAAGATCGCCGCATGACTCCAGGCAATCATCCACTCTTTCCAAGAGTGCCTCGCTCCCTAGGCTAACAGAAGTTCGATCGTCGGAAGACGAAGACGACTTCCACCCCCAGGCCGCGCTCCAGGAGGCGGAGCCCGCAATTAAAGCCAGCGAGGCCCCACGCTCGAAGGACAGGGGCACCTCTCCCGATCCTCGACGGGGGGGGGAAAACAGCAGAAGAAACTACCTGTACATTCTTCCACACCTATGAAACACTCCACCCCCCCTAAACAGACAGACAAGCCCAGGTCTGCTGATAGGTCCACAACCAGCAAAGCTACTCAAGATAAATCCCATAGACTTGCTGAGAGAGTCATTCCGAGTTCCAAAAAATGGTCCAGTGAAGACATAGATAGGGTCATGTCAAGAATGTCTTCTTTGGCTGATTTTTATGATAAAAATCCAGAACATTTCCTCTCGTATGATCCACAAGGGGCCACACCCTCAGGCTCTACTGATCCTATCCCCCCGAGTAAGAAGGCCCGGTTTGAAACCCCGATGAGGTCTGAACCCTTCGAGGTACAACCTTACGCAACACCATACTCACGGTATCAAGGAGAGGCTTCCTTTTGTGGAGACCAAGAATTTGGTATGATAGAAGAGCAAACAGTGACGGGCTACTATGGGGATGATGAGGACCAGGAAGAAGAAGAGGATGACCCGGAAACATACAGAGTAGATTCCCCGGTAGAGAACGAAGCCCCGGTTACCGACTCCCCGGTCGATAACCAACCCCTCCTAAATGAGGTTCTCGCTCGTGCAGCAGAACATTTCCACATTGACACCCACGGTGTACAGGAGGAAAGGGACTTCGCAGAAGTTAGTGGGAGAAAGGAGGCCTGTTGCCCAGACCATCCCTATCCTTAAATCCATTCAGCGGAGAATAGATCCATCCCTGGTGAACCCAAACCTCACCAGAGCAGTCAATCCCAGGGTTGAAAAACTTTTCATGGCAGCTCAGTCTGACCCTCTCTATATAAGAGGACAGCTGAAGCCAGACTCCCTGGTTGTTACCAACACTCGTAAGAGGGCTGGAACTCCCTTGTCTTCGTCAGAAGCTCCTCCCGACAAGGAGAGCAAAAGACTATACGGTTTCGGCAGGAAGGTAGCCTCAACGTCCGCCTATCAAGCAAGGATTGCTAACTCCACCACCCTGTTGGCCAGCTACAACTGCCATCGGTGGGAAGAAGTCGCGGCTTTCATAGCCTCTGCTCCTGAACCGTTAAAGGGCCAATTAGCTCGGATTTCCGCAGAGGGTAGAGCCGTGTCTGGTTGCATTTTGAAAGCAACCTTCGACGCCGCGGACAACGCAGGCAGATTGATAGCAGAAGGTACTGTTATCAAGAGACATGCGTGGTTACGGCAGTCTGGTTTTAAGGCAGAAACTCAGGCATCATTGTTAGACAAACCGGTGGAAGCCGATCTGTTTGGTAAGGCGGTCGAAGACGCACTGAAAAATGCCAAGGACGAATACGAGACACTCCAATCCCTTGGCCAGTTAACCAATAAACCCCCTAACCAGAGAGGGAATAGTAATTTTCGTCGACCACGCGGCCAAAATTCCCAGAGAGGATCTAACTATTCCCAGGGGCAGGGTACACAGTGGAAGAACAACCAACAGTCTACCCAGGGTTACGGCAGAGGTAATGGGAGAGGTCGTGGTAAAGGCAGAGGCAGCCCCAGCAAGGGAGGTGGCACGCCTCCACCAAAGCAGTGACGCTCAGTTCAGGGTCCCTTCTCACGCAACCCAGTAGGGGGACGCATTTCAAACTTCACCCAGGCTTGGGAAGGGATCACATCAGACAGATGGGTGCTGTCAACAGTATCCACGGGATATTGTATAGAGCTACTGCAGCGTCCCCGGAACCATCCTCCACGACAGAGTACACTCCTTAGAACATCAGAAGATTCTCCTCGAGGAGATCGCCATTCTTCTACAAAAGGACGCGATAGAACTCGTCCCGGGACACCAGGTAAACAAGGGTATTTATTCAACTTACTTCCTTGTGCCAAAGAAAGACTTGACAATGCGCCCAGTATTGGACTTACGGCCTGCCAACAAGTATGTCAAGCCCCTAAAAAAGGGGGATTACATGGCAACCTTGGATATGAAAGATGCTTATTTTCATATTCCCCTGTTCCCAGCGCACAGAAAGTACTTGCGCTTCAAGGTGGACAGTCGGCACTACCAATTCAAGGTACTGCCCTTCGGGATAGCTTCAGCACCAAGGGTATTCACCAAGGTACTGACGGTGGCGGCTGCACACCTACGCAGGGAGGCAATCCCGGTGTACCCTTATCTGGACGACTGGCTCATAACGGGGGAAACCCCAAGAATTTGCAGGACAAACATTCAAAGGACTATCGACCTCCTCCACGAATTAGGCATCTCAATCAACGAGAAGAAGTCAAGCCTGGTGCCAAGCACCTCAAAACAATTCCTAGGAGCAATCCTGGATACCCAGGAGGGGTTGACCTTTCCTTCAGAAGAAAGAATTCGGAATATACTACTGCAAATTCCGCATTATCAGTCCGGTCAACAAATAACGGTACGCAAAGCAATGCGTTTACTGGGCATGATGGCGTCATGCATTTACCTGGTCCCCCACGCGCGCCTGCGCATGCGTCCCATGCAGGAATGGTTGGCGAAACAGTGGTCTCAGGCAAGTGGTCAGTGGGACGATCTAGTGGTCGCTTCGCCAACACTGGTACAAAGCCTTCACTGGTGGACAAGAGAAAATCTCGCACAGGGGAAACCCTTTTACGATCCCGAAGTACAGGCAGTAGTCACTACAGATGCATGTCTGACTGGGTGGGGGGCTCACCATCTCCACCACACAGCTCAGGGTCTCTGGTCTCACTCAGTGGCCAAGAACCACATCAACCCGCTAGAGCTTCTGGCAGTATTCAGAGCGCTTCAGGCGTTCGAGCCCCACCTACTAAACCTGTCAGTGCAAATCCGGACGGACAGCACTACAGCCATGTTCTACCTGAACAAGCAAGGAGGGACTCGCTCGCCAAATCTGTCCAAGCTTGCCCAGAAAATCTGGATATGGGCACTCAGACGGAACATCTTCCTGTCATCACAACATGTTCCAGGGGAGCTCAATTCCCTAGCGGATACTCTGAGCAGAGACTCCCTCCCAGAGGAACACAAATGGGTTCTTCACAGAGAGGTCGTAGAAGATCTCTTCTCTCAGTGGGGTTTCCCCACTATAGATTTATTCGCCACAAGCGAAAACAGACAATGCCCAGGATTTGCATCCAGGTTCCCCCAAACAGACTCCCAGGGGAACGCCCTGTGGATGAACTGGTCAGGGATGTTTGCGTACGCTTTTCCACCAACTCCTCTCATCATGAAAGTGGTGAACAAGATGAACAGGGAATCGATGACGCTCGTCCTAGTTTCTCCCATGTGGGCAAGACAACCCTGGTTCCCACACCTACGCAGGATGGCGGTGTGCGAGCCCATCAAACTTCCAGCCTGGTACAACCTACTGTCCCAGCACCAAGGTCAAACAGTGCACCAGCAACCCAACTCAATGAACCTGGCAGCATGGCTCCTGAGGTCATAGAGTTTGGACACCTCAATTTGCCACAGAGGTGTATGGACATCCTAAAGGAATCTAGGAAACCAAACACAAGGCACTGTTACTTTGACAAGTGGAAGAGGTTTGTTATCTGGTGCCAGAGTAGACAAATCAAACTAGTTGATTGCACTCCTTCCACTATTGTTACATACATGCTCCACCTGCTAGATGCAGGATTGGTGTTTAACTCACTGAAAGTACACCTGGCAGCCCTCTTCCCATAGCAAGGTGTCGTGGTGGAAAGTACCAGTAGTTAAAGCCTTCATGGAAGAAGTAAAGAGACTCCACCCTCCTATTTCAAACCCACCACCAGGGTGGGACCTTAATGTGGTGCTAGCCAAGCTCATGGGCCCCCCTTTCGAACCCATGCATAAAAGCAGTCTCAAACACCTGACTTATAAAATGGCCTTCTTAGTAGCTATTACTTCAATAAGAAGGGTCAGTGAAATTCAGGCTCTGTCAGTGCAGGATCCCTTCTTTACTATCCATAAAGACAAACTGGTTTTACGCACACACCCTAGGTTCTCACCTAACTTTATATCAAAATTCCATGTAAACCAGTCCATCGAGCTTCCGGCTTTCTTCCAGAACCCGCAAAGCTCGGCTGAGGTGAAACTACACACCCTAGATGTGCGTAGGGCGGTCCTCTACTATGTAAATAAAACAAGACCGCTAAGGAAAACAGATCAACTGTTTGTCTCCGTAGCTACAGGCAGAGAGGGAGATCGCGTCTCTAAAAGTGCCATCTGGAAGTGGATTATTAACTGTATCCAGCTGTGTTACTCACTCTCTGAAAAGACTCTGCCTTTCTCTCTACTAGAGGCATTGGGGCCACTCTGGCTTTTATTGCAAATGTACCCCTTGACACCATTTGCAAAGCAGCTACTTGGCGCTCTATTCACACTTTTACTCAGCATTACTGCATTGACACCCATTCCAAGGCAGATACACAAGTGGGACAAGCGGTTCTAAGACACTTATTTGCTCATGACCCTTCTCACATCCCACCTCCTTTTTCTGGTACTGCTCGCTAATCTATGCACAGCATGTGATCTAAACAGATTCCACAAGCCTCAGAAGGGATACATTACTCACCGTAATCATATTTCTGATGCTTGTATCTGCTTAGATTCACATGCGACCCACCCTTCCTCCCCTCCGAGAGAAGGCGCATGATTGCTTGTAGTCTTACCTTTCTGTCTATCGTCTTGGATTATCTGTACTCACGCTACTCCTCATGCTACCTCATGTCAGAAAAAATACAATCTGAGGATCCTAGACGCGTGAGGGATCTTGGGTACAGAGGACGTCACACTAGGGATAGTATTACTGGCACGCCCTGTGTCGACGCCCATTTTCGAGTTTCGAAAAACAAACTGTAATACTCATCAGCTTCCACTAGATGTCGGCCTATGCACAGCATGTGAATCTAAGCAGATACAAGCATCAGAAATACGATTACGGTGAGTAATGTATCCTATATATATATATATCACGGCCCGCTGTAGCAGCATTTTAGTTAAATTGCTAAACTCATAGGAAGAGCTCTTTTTGGGCGGCTTATAACTTCGCTCCCCCTGGACGAATCCTCAACAAACATTGCAAAAAAGTTTGACCCGCTCTGAATTTTTTCGCCAAGTTGAGAAGCTTTCACAGGGGCGGTGAAGGTTATAGGGGGGTCCCAAAAATGTTTCCCACCCATAGACTGAATGGGGAAAAACTTTGAGCACGGCTACAGCCGAGCGGCTGGACTGATTTTCACCAAATGTGCACAAGGAGTGGGGGCTTGGGCCAGAAAGGGTGCTTTTGTGTGTTTGGTGGAAATCCGACAAGTAATTTCTTTGTAAAATACTGAAATGTACGTCCCAAAAAATTAGTGATATCTAGGTCCTCTCCGCGGATACATTTCGCTGTTCGCTCTGCGGACAGAAGTGTCATTGGATGGCGGTACTGCGTAGTGTCGGAGTAGTTTGGACGGTGGTTGGCTGGAGGGAAGCATGCTGTGCATCAACATTTTTGGGAAAGCCGCCATGCTGTATCGCAGGACAGTGCGGCGGGAAGTGGTTCATGTGACATATGTAGGCTAGTATTTTCTGTGGTGATTGGAGGCAGCTGTCGTAACGGTCCCTTAGCTTCTGCCGCAACCTGTTTGCGGCAAACTCTTTTCGTGGTGAGTGGTGGCAGGTCATTTGCAGATGAGGAGTGAATTGCACATGACATAGGTTGGGTGGGAGCACGGGTGGCAGTGCACTGTGGATGGAATGCGGTAGTTGGTCACATGGAGGCATGCATGGGTGAATGAAGGGGCGGTGGGTCTGTGGAAGAATTACACTATTGGGTGCATGGTCATAGCCTGTACACTGTAGGGCATGCACTGAGGAGCGTAGGGCTGCAACATGCACACCGCAGGAAGACATGTTTGAGTCTGCATCCGGTATGGGGCTGTGCTTGCATAGTGCGTTGTGTGCAGATTGGTTGCAGTAGCGTTTGTGCTGCAAACTGAATCGGCCTCATTGTGAGGTGGGCGGTAAAGGGTTAACAGCGCTGGTAAAGGCGCCGGAGATGTTAACCCCATACCACCCTATTACGAGGTCCCCTTGTGGGACACGCTCTGGACATCTGGTTTTACCAGATGTCCTTAGTGGGTCCCGCGAGTGGGGCAGCATGCTTACAACGGGCCCGTCATTAACGGCCCGTTGTTAGCATGCTCCCGATTCCCATTGAGCCCTGTTGGGGCTGAATGGGGATGGTCCAGGTCCGGGTTCCCTGAATGGGGAAATACCGGGCCCTCCAAGGTTGGAATGGCCTGGTATTTACATGGTGGTGCGCAGGTTGGGTAGGACTGCTGGTGGCAGTGGTTTGTATGTCGATGGTCGTAGCTGGTGAAATGCATTGTGGCATTACGTTGCTGTAGGTGTGTTCAAGGCTTATGCTTTGTGCAGAATTATTGAAGTAGGCCGAATGTTGTGAAAATGTTGTGGTTAGTGACACAATACTTTGTGAATGTATTTATTTATTTCCATTTATAAAGCGCGCAACTGCCCTAGGGCATTGTGACGCTGTTACAGCAAATTCACTTGGGTGCAGGCAAAAACAGTGTACAATTTTTAGGATCAAGATCATACAGATTAGGCAGTAATCGGGTTCCTTGGTTACAGTGAACAGCAGTTATTTGAATAGTATGGTTTTCAAAGCCTTTCTAAAGGCTAAGAGTGATGTTTCCTTTCTGGGTTTGGGTGGTAGTAAGTTCCAAGATTTTGGTGCAAGCATTTCGAAACTCACACCGCCGTCTTTGGTTCTGTTAAAGACAGGGATCGAGAGTTGGTCAGAGTAACGTTCTCGCTTGGGTCTAAGTGATAGTACAAGGTGTATTCGATCAGCTAGGTATCAGGGCGCAGATTGGGAGAGACATCTGTGTGCGATTGTGAGCGCTTTGAACAGTATCCATTCTTTGACAGGGAGCCAGTGGGCATCTTGTCTGGCCTGGGAGATATGCTCTCTCCTGGGGATACTGAGAGCCGCTCTGAGTGCATTGTTTTATGCAATTTGTAGACTGACAATGTTCTTGGCAGACGTACCTAGCAAGAGGACATTGCAGTAGTCCAGTTTAGCACTTATGGTGGCTCTGGCAATGTTGAGACAGTTCTTGGAGAGGTAGGGTTTTACCGCATTGATGATTTTAGTGGTATGGACTGCTGATGAGGAAATATAATTAACTTGGCTATTCATGGAGAGGGTGGAGTCCAAAAAGAGTCCGAGGGTTTTTATTGCAGCAGAGACTGTGATGACTGTGTTCTCGATGCTGAAGTTGGTGTCATTTTGTTAGTGTTTCCTTGGTGCCTACAATGAGGAGTTCCGTTTTATTCCCGTTAAGGCAGAGGCCGTTGGCCGCCATCCAATCCTGGATGATTGCATAGGTCTGTTGTAGGGTTCTGGGGTCTTTCTCATAGTCACTCGATAGTGGGAGAAGAATTTGTATGTCATCGGCATAATTGGTAAACGTTATGCCGGGACATTCCAAGTCATTAAATAGTGGTAGACTGAAGAGGTTATAGAGGGTTGGCGAGGTGCATGAGCCTGAGGCACTCCACAGCTGACGGGAGAGGGAGCAGCTGATGCCTGGTCTGAGAAGACCCTAATTGCTCAGCCCTCTAAGAAGGAAGTTATCCAGGTGGTGGCTTCTTGGGAGAAGTGAGCAGAGTTTGAGATGCTTCCCTAGTATTTTGTGGTCGACCAAGTCGAACGATGCTGATAGGTCGAGGAGCAGGAGAAGCGCAGACTTGCCTTGTCCATGTTTTCTAGGAGCTGATTTTTTAGATCTAACAGGGCTGATTCTGTGCCATGCTGTGGGCGAAACCCTGATTGTCTCTTACCCAAGATGTTGTGCAATTCCAGGTAGGATTGTATTTGTAGGTAGGCAGCTTTATCAAGAATTTTCAGAAGGAATGGCACAGTGGTGATCGGTATGTAGTTGTTAGGGGAGTCTGGGTCAAGTGTGGGCTTTTTTAGCAGTGGCCAGACCCAGGCTTCCTTAAGGGAGGAGGGTACAGTGCCCGAGGTAAATGAGGCATTAATATAGGCTGTAAAAAAAGGGTGCTAATGCTGCAGCGCAGTCCTTGATTGTGTTAGTCAAATATCGCCTTTACATAGCGAGGGTTTTATATGCTTTAAGATTAGTAGGACTTTAGGGATGGTTACTTCTCTGAAAGCAAAGGGTGTGAGGGGATTTGAGGCTGAAGAGTTGGAAGTGTGTGGCTCAGTGCCAACCTGTGTTGGGGGCGAGGCTTTGGGGAAGCTGTTGAGATTGGCTTTAATTTTCTTCTGGAGTAGGTTAATCTTGTCTAGCATAGTATGTTGGATGTTTCACCATTTTTCACCCTTTAAAGTCTGATGTGTAAACGTGGGGGGAACAATCAGTTCATTGAAAATGGAAAATAATTCCTTGAATGGCTGTGGGTAGAGGTGGTGGAGGATGTGGTATGTTTGTGCATTCTGGTAAATGTGACCTGGGTTAGTGATTGGTTGTTTTATGGTGTGGGGGAGTTGGAGTGAAGTGCACTACCTACATGTGGCACGTTTGTGCAAAATGATAGCTGCCCACTTGGGCATTGTTAACTTGTGCCATTTGTTGCTGCATAGCACCATGGCAGAGTACAGGTTGGGTAGCAGTGTTGGTGGCAGTGGGGTCTGTGTGGCTTGTCGCAGTTGCTGATATGGAGACCTGCATGGTGGCATTATGTTGCCACGAGTGTGTTCAAGTCCTAGACTATTGGATGCTTGGCCGAAGAACATGCATTCAAGAGCCTAGACCTTCAGGACCCGAACGGCATAAATGCATTTTTCAATGTGCATGAGTTAGAGGATGGTGACATATAAGGAATGGGTGTGGAGCACATTTACGCAGTTATAGGCCACTGTTGCAAATAGATTGTGGGTAGGTTTGCAGTGGTACAATACTTTGTGAATGGTAGTGGGTAGGCCCATTGTATGTGATTGGAAGTGCCCAGGGATGCAAGAGAGAGTGTCTTATTTGTAGATTATGGTAACCGTTGCAATTTGTTACTGCATAGCTCCATGGCGGTGCCCTGTGGTTGGAGATGCTGCAATTAAATGTCACGCTGTGTGGGCACTGGATGCAATGCTTGTATACAGTATGTTACAGGGTATGGTTGAAGGGCAGCTTATATGTGCTTGGATAGTGTGCTGTATGCACAATGCTTTCAGTATGGTCAATGTTGTAAACATGTGTTTACGTTGCCAGTCATCCTTTCTGAGTGGAAGTGGGTAAGACAATAGTATGTGAATGAAAGGGCGTAGGGGTGCCGGGGACAGTGTAATGTTTATACATTATGGTAACAGTTGTATGTAATGATGTGCATGCCCATTGCAGTGTCAAGGTTGGTTAGGAGTGCTGGTACCAGTGGTGCATATGTGCATAGTGGTAGTTGGTGATATGCTGACATGTATTGTTGAATTAGGGTGGGGGGGGGATGTGTGGAAGGAGCAGACCCACTGGAGCAATGCAGGTTTGGCAGTTTGAGGTACAGGGTGGTGATCTTTGGAGAATGCGTTTGGAGCACATTGTCGACGTGCAGCACACGTGAGTTGGAAAGCGTGTATTGTGCATTCGATAGTTGGAACATGCTACAGTATTTGGTGTGCGGCAGGAGATGGTGTAGTGAGAAGTTGGATAGTGTGGCTAGAGGGTGCCGTGCGTCCGTAATGTGAGTATGGAACTGGGTATGGTTGAAGGGCAGCTTATATTTGGTTGGTTACTATGCTGTGTGCAGATTTATTGAAGTAGGCCCAATGTTGTGAAGGTGTGCATAGGTTGGCAGTGACACAATAGCATATGAATGGTACTGCGTAGGGCTGCTGTAGGCTGAGCTATGTTTGTGGCTTCTGGTAAGTGTGACACGTTTTAATGAATGGATGTTTTATGGTTTGGGGGAGTTGGGTAGAACTGCTGGTACGTATCTAACGTTTGTACATCATTTTAGGTCCCCACATGGTCGCTTGCTTGGATGTGTAGTGTTGTGGTGGGTGTGGAAAGGGTTCCAATGTTGTGTACATAGCCAAAGGTGTGCTTGGGGCGTGTCAGGATGTTTGTGGATGCTGCAATAGTGCATTCTTTTGCAGAAGTTCCTGGTGGAGGATCTTTGCAATCAAACGTAAAGTGTACTGAGAGTGTTTTAACAGTAAATGAGGAGTGGTGTATAGAAATGACAGTGTGCAATGCAGATGTTTTGTATGTGATTGGTGCATGCGTGTTTTGAAATGTGACGGCACCCAGTTGGGGGAGTGCTGCAAAAATTGACGGTGCAAAGGGAAGAAGTATTGTCAGAGCTTTACTGGGCCTCGCCCCTCACTGTAGATGGGAAAGCGCAGGTGCACATCCTCCCATTATGATCAGGGTACAAATGGAATTGTGGGAAATAGGCAGTTAGGATTTTGGCCGTGGTTCATAGGAAGGGGCGCTACCATTGTGTCACAATTCTGTGTCCTGAGGGTGGTCGACATGGAGAGACGCACAGTGCTAATCATCAGTGATACCTTTGTGCGCCATCTGCACAGGTGTTGCGTGCAAAGAGGCGTTGCTGGTAATTTCGTTTTGGAAGGAGAGGACACTTTCTGGGCTTGTCAGAGTGACTGCAGTTTCGGCGGGATGGTTCGCCTTTGCAGATATGTGGCGTCCGTCATAACATGGACTGTGTCCTGGTGCACAATTAAAGTGTACATTTGGGTTACATGTCGTGAGAACGATTAATCCGTTTCCTGAAGAGGTTGCTGACCGCAGTGATGCATAGTTTTCCTACTGCCAAGGTGGTTTTCTTATGTATAACACCAAGAGCAGTGTAGGTCCATGAAGGTGTAATTTGTCCCCAGCCAGAGGTCTGAAGGTGTGTTATAAACAGAATTATGCGTCAGTTTGTGCAGACTGCATGTTCCCCACCCACTATGAGATTGCAAAATATGCAGTGGTTCTGTAGAAATGGCATTTGAGCATCATTGGCAATGCCTTTTTCTTTTACACTGTGCAAGAAGCATTAACCAGAATGTTGTAAAAATGAGGACTGAATTCTCTGCCCAGTTTCATATTGTTTACCACCACCAGTCCGCCACACCCCTACTCCCCCTCCCCCTCAACACCATCACCATCACGAAAAGGTAGTGCACTACGCGGTACTTTCAAGATTGCCATTGCCACATCATCCTGGGTGGCTATGTGGATGGAGAAATTGTGCATACTTTCATTGAACTTTGTAGTGGACGTGCTTTGGAATGGCACAACATTTGTACTGTAAATGTGTAAGTGTACATTTCAAGCATAGTACAACCGTGACAGTGTTTTATGATGGCAGCTTTAATGCGATTGGTGGTTGCGTGTGTGCCTATTTACCAGTAACCCAATGAAGTAGAGCTGCAGAGAAGATGGTGCAAAGGGAAGGACCATTTCAGTTTTACTGGGGTGCGGCCCACGTGCTACTTTGGGAGGCGCACGTGCCAAAATCTGCCCTTTACGCCACCTTGCCAAATTGCCATGGCAGTGTGGGGATTAGCCAATCGGGTAGTGTGGGTGTGGTTAACGGGAAGGGGAGGTGAAACGGTTGCACATTATACTTTGGGTAATTAGGGTGGCTGACATGGCGAAACGTATTGTGTTGACTGTAGGTGATCCCTTTGTAGTAGATCTGCACAACTACACCCTGCAAAGAAACTTTGACGGCAATTTTGGTTTGGAAGGAGTGGACACATTCTGGAACGCTGTGTATGAGTGCCATTTCTTTGACATGCATGCACTTTGCAAAGACCTCGCCACGTTTCCACTAGTAGATGTTATCGTAATTCATTACGGCGGCATGCAAATGGGTTACCTGCCTTGCTCACATTTGTTCCGTAGACTGAGGAGATTGCTGGATGTCGTGGGGACACTTTTTCCCCACCGCCAAGGTGCTTTTATCATCTATAATACAGCGAAGAGTATGGCCTACTGCTCATGGATGTTCCAGGCCAGAAAAAGGAAGGTGTCCCATCAACAGAAGCATGTACACTTTTTTTTGTCCACTCGTGCCGTGACAATTACCTTATTACTTGTTGAAATGCTGAGTTTTTACAACAAAATGGCATTTTGTTGTCATCCATTGGCAATGCAGTTTTGTTTGCTAGCCTACATCATGCAGGGAAGAGTTTAATGAACTAATGTGTAGAAGAAAACACAAAAGCTACTAAATACAGAAAAAAGGTGTTTTTGTAGGAAGATCTACACAAAAACAAAAGTTGCCCCTTACTACGAACTCCCCCTGTCCTGGTTGCAAGTTATTCCCCAGGCCCGCATGCAGCACAAAAGTTGCATGCAGGGATTTGGTGGGTGGCGGCCACGAAAATGTATGTCCTGGTTGTTAGTTTTAGCAGTGCATGGTGGTTTGTGCGAGTTATGGTTGCTTACCTTACCATAACTGGCGAATTTCAGGGGTTTTTCAGTTTTACTTGTAAACCATAACGTCCCTTTAACAAAGCTTTTTTCAGTGTATTTCAT